>NW_027182279.1:4989940-9977380 GCF_029961685.1 Aristolochia californica
CTGACACCCATGAATCAATAGGGCTATCAACCGGCAAGAGTAAGCCTCTTATACCTCTTCAGTCACAACATTTGTAGCATCATTTTTCTTTTCATCATTCTTCGGTGCTTTTCACTTCTTCTTTTTATGACCAGACTTGCCACAATTCCAACACTCCACATTTCTTTCGAATTTGGACTCGCTTCTTCCATTCTTTGACTTCCCTCTACCGTTGCCCTTGTCGGAATTCCTCTCAAAGTTTTTGCCCCTACTATCGACACTTAGGGAAGAATTAAATGTCAATGATTCTCTGGAGTCCTTTCTATGAACTTTCTCCACAAGAATGGTATCCCGAACATCATTAAAAGTCAACTTCCCGTTGCCTACAGAGTTGCTAACCGTAACCCTCATAGGCTCCCAACAATTTGGCGGAGACGCCAAAAAAATTAAAGCACAAACCTCATCATTAAATTTAATTTGAACGGATGTCAATTGATTGACAGTCGTGCTAAACTAATTCAAATGCGATGCCACTGATGTGTTTTCTGTCATCTTTAAATTGAAGAGTTTTTTTTCATGAGATGTACGTTATTATTTGTGGAAGGCTTCTCTTACATGTCAAACAAAATCTTCATCATCCTCATTGTGGTTTTCTATGACGCCATGTTGTGAGCAACATTCTTCAATAGTGTTAACCAAACTACTCCCAACACCTATCTATCGAGGTGATTCCACTCATCATCTTTCATACTTTCTGGTTTCATATCCAGAAGTGGTGTGTGCAACTTTTTATTGTATAGATAATCTTCAATTTGCATCCTCGAGAACACAAAATCCATACCATCGAACTTTATGATTCCAAGTGCCGATCCTTCTATTCCAGCCATTTCTCTCAATCATAAACCATAGCTCTGATACCACTTGTTAGGAATTAGATGCCCTAATTCCAAACTAACGAGAGCAATAAGAAAAAAAAAAAAACAAAAAAAACAACAAGATTTATACAGGTTCGCCTCAAGGTGAGACTACGTCTTATCTTTCACCACAACAGTAATACACTATAAAGGTGAAATAGTTTACAAGAGAAATTGCACACACTTACAAGTGTTTTCTCTAACCTCTCTTAGGCTACAACTGATGCTGCTCAGATGATGATCCTTGTCAAGGTGATAAAATTTTAACAACAACACCTCCATATATAAAGAGAAAATTAGGGCAACCAACTTACAAGTGTGAAATCCCCAAACTGTTCCCCTTCCAACCCCCACGACGACCTTACTGCGAAGATCAATCCGTGTACTGACTTAGCGTAGGGTGTTGATTAGGCTCCACAACTTAACACAACTAGTACAAGCCCCTTCCTCTCCAATTAGCTAGCCTATCACATGTCCCATGGGTTGATTTTGAGGTTAGTGACTGAACTTCTTCTCCAACTATATTTGGGTCTCCCTTTGAAACCTATCTGTAAAGAACCATGTTCGTGAGTTTCTCAAAGGGCTTCTACATTGCATCGTATTTCTCATCGACTCTCCTAGGAGTGTTTCTCTTTTTCTTACTTCCTTGTCCTCTATGTTTGTTCCCAGGGATCATGTTGAGGCTCTTAAAAATCAACGATGGAGAGTTGGCATGGAGGAGGAAATGGTTGCCCTATATTGTAATCATACATGGGATTTGATTTCATTACCACTTAGAAAAAAACTATAGGTTGTCGATGGGTGTTTACTAAAAAACACAATTTGGATGGGTTTGTTGCTCGATTAAAGCATGACCGGTTACAAAACTGTTCACTTGGACATATGTCATTGATTATGAAGAAACATTTTCTCTAGTTTCCAAACTCAATTCTATAAGATTTCTTATTTCTCTTGATGCAAATTATAATTGGCCTCTTCATCAACTATATGTAAAAAATGCTTGTAATGGTAATCTACATGAAGAAGTCTATATGTTTCAACCACTTGGTTTTGTGGTTGAGGAAGAGAATGTGTGTAAACTTAGAAAATCACTTTATAGCCTCAAGAAATTTCCTTGAGAATGGTTTGATAAATTTTGTAAAGTGTTGTGTGTATTTGGCTTTAGAGGTGTAAAATAAATCATTTTGTGTTTGTTAGACATACTAACGATGGTGTTATTATTTTGGTTATATTTGTGGACGATATCATTCTCACTAGAAGTGATCATAGGAGGGGAATTCACCTGGTAAAGGAAAAAATTTCCAAGTTTTTTTGAACTAATGATCTTAGACTCTTGAAATACTTTTGTGGAATTAAGGTGTTCCAATCTCTACATGGAATTGTTTTATCTCGAAGGAAGTGTGTGTTGGACTTACTTGAAGAAATAAGAATACTTGATTGCAGGTCCCTTGACACTCTTATGGACCCGAATGTCAAATTATGAGCAAAATCTAAAAATGATGTTGATGTTGGCAAGTTTCAAGACCGGTTGGTAAGCTAATTTATTTTATTGTTACTAAACCAAATATTTTTTGGTGTAAGCATTATCAGCCAATTCATGCATAAAATTTAACTTTGTCATGTGCAAGCTCTTGAATGTATATTGAGTTATTTGAAGAAGAATCCAAAGCAAGGATTATTGTATAAAAACCATGGACATTTTAAAGGTGAAGGATCGGCATGCAAACTGGACAGGTTCTCTTGATGATATAAAGTCTACCTCTAGTTTTTATACAATGGTTGGTGGCAACCTAGTGATTTGGCGTAGTAAGAAACAATGTGTTGTAGCTAGCTCCAATGTAGAGGCCAAATACAGTCAAGCAACCATTCATATTGGTATAAATCTAATGTTTCATAAAAGGGCAACTGACATTGAGATTGATTGCCATTTTGTTCATGAAAAATTAAGATTGGAGCTATTAGTTGTTGAAAGATATGATATAATTAGAGTGTCATTGATGTAATTACTTATGTTTTATGTCTCTATTTTCACTCTTACTAGGGTGAAAGGTATAATTATAGTATTGTACTTTTAGCATCTAAATATAGCTTAAGGGGGAGGGTTTGGACTAAGTCCACAACCCCATTCTTCCTCCTCTTTTCTCCCCAATGTGTGTTATCTTCTTTACCCAAGATGTAATCCATGGAGTCCTAAAAATCAACATTAGTATGTATTACATTCTTTCTAGGAATCAGCTTGCAAGAAATCTTCTCCAAAGTAGTAGTAGGTACACTTCAACATTCATGCTTCATGCTTCAGGTGTTTGATGTCTTTGCCCCACCAGTTTGAGGGGGAGTATTAAGAGAATATAATGTAAATTGGCCATTAAGTCTATGTTTATTTTAATTTCTCCTTAAGTGGCCAAGGGTCACTCTTGTAATTTTATCAAGACTCACTAATATAAATTAAGGTGAGAGGAGCAACCCTAATAGAACAATCCTAAGGGGAAAACTCTCTCTCTCTCTCTCTCTCTCTCTCGATGCCTTCAAGTTCTCTCTCTTACTCTCTCTACTCTGCTACACTTTGTTGGAAGATATGATGGACTGCCATTTTATGTTAGAAGATCCTATATACCATTTGTAGCAAGTTAGACGTTCATGATGTTCTCTCACCTCAATTTGAGGGGGAGTGTTGGAAGATGGGTCCAAACACACACGACCAAGGAAGGCCCACACATCCAAGAGAAGTGGAAGATGGGGTCAAACCCACATACCAATGAGATGGTCCATAGGCCCACACAATGATGACATAATGGTAAATAAAGAGTCATCCCATAAAGATGACATTGATGTAATTAGTTTCAGTTTTAGGGGTATTATTGTAATATTATAACATTTTTCATCTATAAATTGAGCTTCAAGGGGAGGATTAGGACACAAGTCCATAACCACTTTCTTCCTCCTATTTTCTCCCCAATATGTCATCTCTCCTTTTCTGTACGAGCTAATCTATGGAGTCCTAAAAATCAACATGGTATTCAAGCATTGATTTTCAAGATTCACAATTATGGTTTTCAGGGTTTCAGAAACCCATTAATTTTTTTTCTCATATTGACGCTTCATTTTTTTTCATAGTTGCTGGAATTTCATTTTTTTATTTTACTGGTCATTTTCTCCTTCTGCCGAAAATTTTTCTGAGACTTTGCTTCAATTTCAACAGCTTTGACCTCCTTCAACCATCTTGTGAACTCATCATCATCATCAGTGATTGATGCATGGTAAATTGGTTCATTTGATCTTTCACCCTAGAGATTATTCTTTATCTGTGGTTCAGAAAGGACTCCATCGGATGTAGAATGGTCAAGGTTCTGTCCCATAGCCATTCATATATATAATTCGGGTACTAAAGATAGTGGCATCCAATTGGTTCTCCCTTTAGACCATACTGATGTATCACCAGATATATAATCATTCATGAAATGCTCTTGCAACTCTGAAAGGGCATAGGGGCCAACATATTTCTAATTCTCTCATGTAAGCAAGGTATCGGTTTCTCCAAACTTGATTGGGCAATAACGCAGCACTAGGCCAGATCTCATAAAAAACGTATAGTAGCAATTTGAAGAAACTTCAATCAGGTCATGGGTGGAACCTCCTTAGCCACGAAAAAAGCCCAATTCAAGCCTCTCTTTTCACATTCAAATTGACATTACCACAACGGAGGTCTTCTATGAAATCCTCGATCTCTTTCCTAGCATATTCTTCTTCACGGCGTCCCAGCTGTTCATTTGGCCTTGTTATCTTGACATGACAGAGTTGCTCCTCTTGTCCATTGCCACTCTCGGCTAGTCCGACAAAAGGTTGTTGATTAGTCATCATTGTTGTCTGATCAATCACTACAAGCTATGGAATCCACAATGCTTCCAAATGGGGAGACTATTTGATGTCTTCATTAGCGCATGTTGCAGTGATTTGTGGAGCTTCTTCACTATCTAATAAATCACTTTCCATAACGAACCCATTCACTGGGTGGATGCTGGTCATCGGTTGTAACTGGTAACAGTTACAACCTCTCTTCCATTGATAGAAAGGAGGAGTTTAAGAAATGGGTTTGGTCTAGCAGTGTATGCCTGGATGTTGCCATCGATGAGCCAATAAAATAGACGAGATGCTTCGATTGCCAAAAATTGATCGCCGTGATGGGAGGTATGTTTCCGTTTAAGTTTAGGAATTTCATGATGTTTAGAAGTTCATGTTGAAGTCTTACATTTTGGTATCAAAGCCATGTTCTTTGATCATGGCTTCATTTTCGTTGAGAAAATTGAGCAACGCTCTATGCGTATGCTCTGCGGTAGAAGCCCTCGTCAGCACTGCAAAACCCACAAGTAGTGTAAGCATCAGCATTAGGAAGGTTCTCAGAAGAGCGGAGCCAGGTTGGGAGCGTTGTTTTCTGTATTCTGCGATAATCTCGACCGTGTCGTGTGCGCGCTAGAGCATTGACTGTGTTCTCTACGTGCGTCACTCGGCGGTTCGCTCTTCTAGCACCGTGCATCGGAATGCGCAAGGTGGCTCGGGATGCGCCAACTTGAAACAAACCTCCCGTCAATGGTATTTAAAATTTTATGATTTTATTTCTTTATTTGGTTTTACGGGGAATATCATAGATCAATGTATATACCATAAAGTCAGTGGGAGCAAAATAATTTTCTTAGTCTTATATGGAGATGATATTCTACTTGCTTCAAGTGATGTAGGTTTACTTCATGAGATTAAACGATTTCTCTCAAAGAAATTTGATATGAAAGATATGGGCGAAGCATTTTATGTCATAGGCACAAAGATTGATAGAGACAGATCCCAAGGGACATTAGGATTTTCTCAAAAAGCCTATATCAACAAAATCTAGAAAGATATCGTATGAATAATTGTTCATCTGGTGTTGCACCTATTGTCAAAGGTGACAAATTAAATTTGGAACAAGGTCCACGAAATAATTTAGAGAGGGAACAAATGAAAAATATTCCATATGTTTCCATAGTTGGTAGTTTAATGTATGTTCAAGTTTACACAAAACTTGACATACCATATGCAGTGGGAATGTTGGGCAGATATCAAAGTAATTCCGATTTGGACCATTGGAAAGCTGCAAAGAAAGTCATGCGATACTTGAAGGGGACTAAAGACTACAAGCTTATGTACAAACGATCTGATCATCTAGAAGTGATTGGATATTCAGACTTTGATTTTGCTGGTTGCCTTGATTCGAGAAAGTCGACATCAAAATATGTCTTCTTATTAGTTGGAGGCGGCGGCATTTATTGGAGAAGTGCAAAAAAATCTTTGATTGCTACTTCTACCATAGAAGTAGAGTTTGTAGCATATTTTGAAGTGTTATCATGTGCTATATGGTTGAGGAGTTTTATTTCAAGGCTTGAAATTGTTGACACAATTTCTATGCCATTAAGGATATTTTATGATAATTCTGCATGAGAGTTTTAGCCAAGAACAATAAGAGCAGAAGTTGTTGTAAGCATATTGACATAAAGTTTTTAGTTATTTGAGAACATGGCAAAATAAAAAAGTGGTTGTGGAATACATCAGCACTGGATTAATGATTATTGATCCGTTGATAAAAGGTCTACCACCCGTTGCTTATAAGGGACATGTTGAACATATGGGACTCAATTTTATTATGTAATTTATGTAATTGAGATTCCCTTTATGTTTGTATTGTAATTTGTAAATGAAAAAAAAAAGTCCATTAAGTTTATTTTTTGTCTTCACTTATTTGGTTGTATACATAAAATTTAGAAAATGACAATGTATGATGATCCTAAATGAGCATTTGGAAGTTCATTCATAAAGAAATGTGCCACATAAGGTTCTTATTCAAAGGAGACAGTTGCATTGTAATACGTGAAAGGTAATTCTTGCTCTAAAGGACTTACCGTCACGATTCATGTAATTTAATCTTCTTTGTTTCTGTATAAGGATATTATATCCATGGCAAACATTCTTGAAGATGTATCAATATTCAATGATACATATTAAGTATGCGAATGGGTCAAGTGGGAGAATGTAAGTCAGTTTCCATAACTGACCCATTCACTGGGTGGTTTCCCTGGGTAAATGGTGGTTGTCGGTTGTAACTGGTAACAATTACAACTCTTGATGGAAAAGAGGAGTCTAAGAAATGGTCGGGTCTAGTAGAGTATGCCCGGACGTTGCCATTGACAAGCATCTGAAATAGATGAGATGCTCCGATCTCCAGTAATTGATCGCCATGACAGGAGGTATGTTTCCGTTTAAGTTTATGAATTTCATGATGTTTAGAAGTTCGTGTTGAAGTCTTACAT
The DNA here is from genome assembly GCF_029961685.1 of Aristolochia californica. Classification (NCBI taxonomy): domain Eukaryota; kingdom Viridiplantae; phylum Streptophyta; class Magnoliopsida; order Piperales; family Aristolochiaceae; genus Aristolochia; species Aristolochia californica. Next base: position 4,997,169 of record NW_027182279.1, read on the forward strand.
CCTGATCATTCCAAACTTGGTATCATTCCAATTCACCAGCAATCATTCCCAGTATCTGGCTCGTCTTCATTCCAATAATCGCAATCATGTTCAAAAATTCAAGGTGAAGATTGCTAGAAGATTGTTGGCATGAGAATTTTTCTATTGTACGCTGGCATTGCTGTTGTCTATTTTTCATCCAAAGTGGAAGTTTCGTCGTCATTTCTTGCTTATTTTTTGCTGTCTCTGGCCAATCTTGTTGGATCTATTTATTTCTGGAAAAACTACTACTGATTTCTCACAAGTATTACATCTCTCCCGCTCTGCTTGACAATCACCAACGATGCTTCAGGAAGAGAAAGACGTCTATTTACTGGTGATTTGTTTCATACGCTGCTTATTATTTTCACTTAAGTCGGTGGCCACAATGATGTCTCTCTGCTTGGCCTAATTGTCATCCAAGATCTCGCGCTGTTGTCCCACTCTATTCGGAAGTAATCGAGGAAGATGAAGGAATATTTTTGGATTAAAATCTACTAAGATAGTTAGCGTGATTTTAATCTAGCACTGGTTCTACCAACTTGGACCAGACCTTGCCGAGTTAACTCAACAAACCAACGACCCGAGTGTGGCTTACTACTTCTGTCTCGTTTGGGTTAACTCGAGCCAACTCGGTCCAGGTTAGCTCGGTCGGGTCAACTTGCTTATTGCCTCTGTTATAAGGGTCTGGGTCCCGAGTTCTATAGTGATTTCTTTCACGACTCGACTATATTGGTCTACTACTTGCCTTGGCTTGGCTCGACCCGGTCCCTTGGCTTTGGTGTGATATTATCTTGAATTAATTGACAACTTATTCCATGGTTAACGTATTATTTGGTGCACAACCTTTTGATGGACTCACAACAGATTATTTTATGGGCCATTTTTCAGGATTTTCATAATTTGATACATGTTATTTGGGTCCATACCCATTTCACCTGTTGCTATTCTGTCTCTAAGATTGAGACATTATTATTAAAGAAAACTTCTCAGTTGCTAACTATTGTCAGCATTGGTTATTCTGATGAAGAAGAAAGAACATGGCGGCCCCAAAATATTATCTTTCAGTGATTTCCCTTTACCCTTTTATTTGGAAGTTTTACTCCTACCATTTGAGAGTCAATGCCTTATATTGACATAGTGATGGGGGAGTTTATTACTACACTTTCGAACACTGCTTATAGAACCACTATCTACAGAGGATAAGAGTGTGCCCAACATCCAATGTGAGTCAAGACTATTATTCACCCAAGAGGTGCTTTATGAGCTACCTTGAGAAAGTGGCTAGACTCAATGCCCCCCAGTAGGGCCACTTTTTTCACCTGTGAAATTGAGCATAAAATATTTTTTACTACGACCATTTGATTGGAGTATGGAGCTTTGTCTTACGACTATGAGTGATTTTACTCTCTTATATTATGCTAGTTGTGTCTCTTGGTAAAGAACAAAGAGACAACCAACTTGAGGGAGAGTTGGAAGATATGATGGACAATCATTTTATACAGGAATATTCCATACACCATTTACAGCAAGCTGAGCGTTCATGATGTTCTCTCACCCCTAACTTAAGGGAGAGTGTTGGAAGATAGGCCCAAACCCACACGACCAAGGAATATGCACACATCCAAGAGAGGTGAAAGATGGGCTTAAACCCACAGACCAAGGTGAAGGTCATAGGCACGTACAATGATGTCATGATGGTAAATAAAGAGTCATCTCATAAAGATGATATTGATGTAATTAGTTTAAGTTTTATGGGTATTATTACAATATTATAATCTTATTTATTTATAAATTGAGCTTCAGGAGGAGGGTTAGGACACAAGTCATAACCTCTTTCTTCCTGCTGTTTTCTTCCCAATACGTCGTCTCTTCTTTTCTCTATGACCTAATCCACGGAGTCTTGAAAATCAACACACTTCTTCATTCTTTCTCTTCTTCTCCTTCTCTCTTATTCTCTTACCATTAGCCTCTATAATGGATTGAACCCTAGAATCTAATAGGGATGTAGCACTTCTTCCTACCAATCCTTGACGACTTCATAAATCAACCACCAAAACCGTTACATCCAACAATGGTTTTGTAGTCTTTTGAAGCATGGAGAACGGACATTATGTCAGGAAGTATCGGGGCCAGCACCAGAGAGGTGGGCCCTTGATACTCTCTCAGTGTTTCGCATGTGCTACACGCAAGGGAAATTTGAGTTTCCCTCCCGTTGGAGATTGGGATCTCTCATCGGGATTTACCGAGATGGTGCTGACAGACCATCTGAGCCTCGACCATTGCAGTGGTAGGTGAGTTCTATCGGAACTCCTGTCGCCGGGAGACAGAGCTCTCGGAGAGAAGAGCTCGGCGGAAATGAGGAAGCTCCAGAGGGCTGAGAGGCGACCCTCGGACCAGGAGCAGCTTGGGACGAGCGTCGCTGGTGCCAGAGAGAGAGCCCTGCAGAGAGCGGACCCGGCGGAGAGAGGTCTCGCCGTCCCCGATGACAGAGAGAGGCTCGGGATTCACAGAGAAGGATCTCTATGAGAAACGCTTGGTCCAGGAAGTGAGAGAGCTCGTCGGGACGAGCGGTATTCGTTGCCAAAGCAGAGAACAGAGTTGCTGTTGCCGTAGCCGGAGCTCGGGACTTACAAAACGCGAGATGCGTTGAGGTAAGTGATTTATTCTCCCGTTGGGACTGATAGAGTGAGAGCCAGAGAGTGGGAGCCCCAATACTGGCTAGAGAGAGGAGCTCAGATGACACCACTGCCGGAAAGCAGTGGGAGCTTGGGACTCTCGGTACCAGAAGACAGGGGGTTCGGATTACCATTGACGCCGCCAGTGCCGTCATCGATTCTGTTGCAGTAGAGAGGCGAGCCGTAGAGGCGTCGCCATTGCCACAAAGAGGAGGCGAGCCACAGAGGCTCGCCATCACCGAAGAGGAGAGGAACCGTAGAGATTCGCCGTCCCTGGAGAGGAGAGAGCCGCAGAGGCTCGTCGTTGCCAGAGCTGCTGGGCGACGCTGTTCTGGTGAGAAGAAGCAGAGACTCTCTCGGGACTGAGAGACCTCCAGCGTCGTTCAGAGTGATGCAGCGGAAGCAGAGGAGGAGCTCGGGCTCGGCGCTGTTGCCGTCGCCGGAGCTCGGAACTCCAATGCCGTTGCCGGAAAACCAAGAGACAGTGGGACTCTCGGTGTTGCCGTGGCAGGCAGAGAGGCGCCGTTCCAGATATTGCTGTGAGATACAGCAGAGGCACCGTTCCAGACGCTGCTGTGAGATACAGTACATGCGTTGTGAGCATTGCCGTGCGACGTCGTTGCCGTCGCTGGAAGAGAGGGTCTCCGCAGGAAGACGAGTCTAGAGCTTCGGTCTTGGCAGGAAGACGAAGCAGTGAGCTTCGGTCTTACCAAGAAGACAAAGCAGTAAGCTTTGGTCTCACCGGGACTCGCCGGTGCCGAAAGAGAGGATATGCTTAGATCAGGGCAGAGCCGTGGAGGCTCGCCATTGGCAGGGGCTAGAGTCGTAGACTCGCCCGTTGCCGTTGAGGCTAGAGTCGTAGACTCGCCGTTGAGGCTGGAGTCGTAGACTCGCCCGTTGCCAGAGACTGGAGTCGTAGACTCGTCCGTTGCCATTGAGGTTGGAGTCGTAGACTTGCCGTTGAGGTTGGAGTCGTAGACTCACCCAGTTGCCAGAGGTTAGAGTCGTAGACTCGCCATTGAGGCTGGAGTCGTAGACTCGCCCGTTGCCAGAGACTGGAGTCGTAGACTCGCCGTTGAGGCTGGAGTCATAGACTCGTCCGATGCCAGAGGTTGGAGTCGTAGACTCGCCGTTGCCCGAGGTAGAGTCGTGGACTCATCGGTGTCAGAGGGCAGATTCCAGTGGGAGTCATTGCAGCTGGGAATCCTTCCAGTGGCTGCAGGCAGATGCAGTAGGGAGGCCTTCCAGTTGTTGCAGGCAGAGGCAGAGGCAGCAGTTGCTACAGAGGTAGAGGCAGAGGTAGCAGTTGCTATAGAGGCAGAGGCAGAGGTAGCAGTTGCTACAGAGGAAGAGGTAGAGGCAACAGTGGTTGTAGGCAGAGACTGCTACAGTGAGGTTTTCCAGGTGTTACTAGTAGAGATAACAGGGAGTCGTCGCAGCTGAGAGACAGTGGGACGACGCTGCTACTGTAACAGAGAAACCTCTTTATTGTACTGTAATCCTCAAACTGATTTGAAATGAAATCCTCTAAAGCTCCTGTGGATGTAGGCAATTTGCTGAACCACGTAAAATATTGTGTTGTGCATGATAACTTGTTTCTTTATGATCGTTTTTCCCTAACACATTATAGGTCCTATAACTCCAAATTCATCAAGAAATAATCAATGTATATTGGCAGCTATAGACTATTTCTTCAAATGGGTTAAAACAACACTTTTTTGAGCAATCAAAGCCAAAACAATCATTAACTTCATGAGAACGCATCTCATCTAGCGATATGGTGTGACATGATACACAGTGACAAATAATGGCACCCTTTTTAGGAACAAAGTAATGGATAGGTTCTATGAAAAAATCACATGGCGAGCCTGCTACAAGATTAGAAATATTGGTTTGTGCTTCAATAAGCTTCATAGAATATCTTACTCACACTTTGGTGGCTTTCAAACAAGTGTTAACCTCTTCCTCTACTGGTTACCAGTGAACCACGCCAATGAACTACTTGTACAAGAGCCTAAGGGGTTTCAATCACCTCTTCCATAGGTTGTCTATTGATCTCGATCTCAACTTCATCGTGCACAACACTTCGTTGAACTTTTTGCTCCCACCTCCTTCTAGTGGGCATTAGTGGTTGCATTGCTAACAGGTTGAGTTGGTGTCGCCTTGGCCGGTTGATCAGAACACTGAGCATCATCAAGAGGTGCTTGAACGCCTTTAGAACTAGTGGGGCTTCTTCTTCGCTTTAACTTTTAGTCGAACCTTTTTGGCTGAATGCATGATTGCATCACTTAGGGGGAACCATGGTATTGTGCAAATTGTGTTTGATGTTTCCCTTTTAGTTTCGAGTCCTGAATCTGGGCCCCAATTATAAAATTTCACTTTGACATGTCCTGTGCGCACTCAACAAGAAGATGCCTTCACTCTGGTTCTGGAATTTGTTCGTTTAATTCCATGGATGTAGATAGACTGAAACTGGTATATCAAATCTCGTACCGGATCGTATCTGGGATTCAATTCAAGTGCTCTAGTCCAAAACGCCCTCCGCGACTGCGGATGCAACTTGTTGTTAATCAATCTATTTGGATCATCTGTCACGTCTGATTTGTCCGTTCTGGAGTCTCCGCAGACTCGCTGGGTCTTACAGCACGGAGACGAACTGAGTCCAGCTGTAATGAACCGAGTCTTTTTGTTTATGAAATGGAGCGATTTCTGGGCGACTTGGAGACCCGGGGGGTTGTCGTCTCGGACGTGCTATCTACGAAGGCTGAGACGATAGGGTTGGAGGAGTTAGGAGTAGAAGAAGAAAGAAGAAGAAGAGGAGGTCGAAAGGATGTTGTACGTGGGTGTCGGAGACAACAGCGTCTTTTCTGTGCCTCGTATTGGGGTAAGCCCACTCGTCCAAGCAAACGATCAACTGGCGCTTCGGCTCCCGCTCACGCCCACGGCTGACGGACTCCTCCCGACCGCCTTCCGTACAACCGGCACTTGACGTCATGCTTCACACGACCGCGCTTTTGCAGTTCATACTTACAGTCACGCCTCTATTCCCGCTGCGTCTTTTTCTTACTTCTTCGTTTCTCCCACACGTGACTCATTTTTATTTTTATTTTTTCCATATTTTTTCAGAATTTATTCTTCCTTTCTTAGTAAAAAAAAAAAGATAAAATCACTTGAAATTACTATTTGAAATCGGCGTCTCACGGGCTTCTTATGTTATTTCTTTCTCCTGACAAATTAATGTTATAGTCTTTAATTCGTCACCTCAGTACATACGTCAGCCGGTTCACAGTTTGACCGCAAGATGACTCGTTCACTCCAGTAGTATTTTCGAAAATTTCAGTTCCAGTGCCGCATCTGTCAGTGACAAAGCTTCAGTGTAGCTTATGGTCAATCGTGTACAGCCACGTGGCATAAACTATCTGTTCAGGAGATCCTTCGGCTTTGTAAATTAAAGCAGCAGCGTGGGTAGTTATTCCTTCAGGCGGCCGGAACAAGTCGTATTCAGTCGTGGCAATTTTGAAATTTGAAGAAAAAGCAAGGGCGGTTGTTCTCTTCGTGTTCCGGTTTGGAAGATATTCCTGCTTTTACAAGAGAACTTCTGTGTGTAGGGAGAGGGAACCACGCTCTGTGCGCCCACTCTCCATCAGCGAGACTCTGAGCTCTTCGCCGTTCGATGTAACGGAGACTGAACTTGGGATTTTTCTGCGTCGAATTCCTCCTGTTTGTGTGTGGGAGTTTTCCTTGCGACGAGAGTTGTAGGATCAACTCGTTTCATTTGTGAAGGTAACAAGGTTTGAATTTATGGGTTTTGGTTTCCGATCGAGATCAGGCTAGTTTTCTGCTTCCTTCACTATAATTTCTGGTTCCCATTTCTGGAGGATCTGCACTCTCATAGGCTTTGTTTTGATTTCAGTTGAGTAGATCAGAATCTCTCTCACCAGAAAGTTTTTTCTCCTTTTTCTATTTGTTCTATTTTTTTCGTGAAAAGAGTCGGAAACTGTTGATTTTATTGCAAGATCCGTTTCTTCCTGAAAATCATCGTTTTCTCTTTTGTTGCTTCTTTTCTGGGTTTACGGAACTGTGTCGATGGCTGTTCTCTTGCCGGAATTTCAATTTTTTTTTGTATTATATCCCTAGTTCTCGTATTTTTAATTAGTTTCCTTTTAATTTATTCTTGCAGTCGTTGATTTATGGGTACCTTTAGAGCTCCTCCTACTGTTAAGGGCCTCAAGGGCTGCACTAACATGGAAGAAAAACTTTTTCCAATTTCTTAGGGAGGAATGCTAGAAGCCTATGTGACTGAGTTAAAAGTCTAGGAAGAGGGAACACCGGAAAATGAGCTGTTGATTCTTCTTGTGTAGTCAACAACATCTTTATTTTCTGTAAGCGTATTTACCTTCTGGTTGCGATTTTCGTTCTTCTTTCATTCTTCCGGTGGTCTTTCTCTAACAACAGTAGGGCTTCATTTCCATTTCTTGTTTGCTTATTTCTTTTCTTTTCTTTTCTCTTTTCTGTTTTTTTTTTCCCTTTTTCCCTTCTTTTGTTATGTTCTGAAGTGCATCGCGTGAGTTCTTTGCTGCTATCAGTCATATTCTTACATTGTGCAGTGCCTCAAATACGATTTAGTTATCTTCAGTTTTGGTTTGTCTTTTCTTCTAATGTACGTATTTTGTTCGCATTGTTCCTTCTTCGCTGGCTTTCATCGTCTGTTCCCCGTCACAGCCATGTAGCTCAAACGGACTCACAGGAGCGTGGTGGTGGCAAAAAGGGTTCGTGCTCGAATATCTGAGAGATGTCACTCTAGCGTCCACAAGTTGAAGCAGCTAGCTACTTGTCTTCTTTTGGAAGAAGGTAAGTATAGACACACACATACACTCACATATAGATGAAGCTGCTTAGTGAGATTTGACGTGGTGATCATTAGAGCCCATGTCAGAGAGGTTTAACGGAGAAGCATGTTTGTTCGCAGCCACGGGCTTGAAGAAATCAATGCTTGGGATGAGCAGTTTTGGGGCGGAATCCCATGTTGCACAGCAAAGCCGACGAGACAAACTGAGGGTCCAGCAAAACTCAAACCAAACTAACAATATTCAAGAGCTACCGGGTCATCTTCTCCATCAGTCGCGAGAGTCGTTACTGAGCCCGGATGTTGTTCAAGTCCGGAACAGTCGAAACTGCGATCTGTTGCACGATCCCATTGCGATGTTGTCCTCTGATGTGCTCGACTTCGCATCGAGTGCCCACCTTCTGCTGCCTCACAAGGAGGTGGTCTCGCATCAGGATCGGTCCGTCAGGCCGGAGGCGGCCCCTTTTGGGAGTCCGTCGGAGCTCCATTCCTCCAAGGCTGGTGAGGCGCAAGGGTCGAATTATTGGAGTACGAATTATTCGAGTGGGTCAGCAAGTAATGTCTGCAATCAAAGTCCTTTAGTTGTTGGTAGCATAGTTCCTGGAAATATTAAGGAAAATAGTATCTTTGCAGCTGCTTCTTGTTTGAAGCCAGGCCAGAGTGGGTACCAGGATGTTCAGGATTCCTTGAACAACCCACCTAGTGAGCTTTCAAATCAAGAACACAAGCAGTTGGGGGAGATCTGTTTCAGCTCCCCATCTTTTTACCAGAATGCCCTTCAGGAAGTTGTCACGTCCACTAGCGTTGGTAGCCAAGGATTCGAAATGCCTGCCTTGCTTCATCCCAACGCTAGGGAATGCGGTCATGGGTCGTGGAATGGTGCAGGCAATGAGCTGGTGCTTCTTCCCAGCTACGGAACTGCTCATCCTACATCTTCGAGGCTCAGTAACGCAGGGCAATGGAAGAACAGGAACATGGACAACAGTTACAGTGGTGGAGGAGGCTTTCTTGCAAACAGAAGTGATGCAAGTTTTGGAACCATGGGGAGCACTGATAATTCAGCTCAAGGACTTTCGCTGTCACTCTCATCCCATCAACCTTCCGAACTGAATGCTACCCAGCTTGAAGGTAGGTTTGGATCTGCATCCGAGGCTTCCTCGTCAAGAGGCGGAATTTTCCATTCTTTTCAGGACTCGAAGAGTATTCATGATGTCGGGTCCTATGGCTTGTATTCGAAAAATGTTGTTGGTGGCCGGAAATTTTTTGGGAACTCGATTCAGAGCGTCGTGACTCCTTCGATGGATGTCCGGCGGGCTGCAGGCCCGCTTGGACCCTTCACAGGATATGCCACAATCTTGAAGAGCTCGAAGTTCTTGAAGCCCGCTCGGCAACTCTTGGATGAACTCAGCTGCATTTCTGGGTCGAAGCTCGTCAAAGCAACTGAAACGTCTGAGAGGGGTTCCGGGGAAGCTAGCACCTCCAGTGACGTCTTTAATGTCGATAATGAGGTTGGTGGGTTAAGTGGGTCCTCAGGTGGGTCTGGTTCTACTCCTTTTTACAGCTCAACGGAAACTTGCACTGATGTTGGAGGTAGTAATGCTGTTTACCAAGGTTTCAGGCCTGAGTTTCAGAGGAAGAAAGCAAAGCTCAAGAGCATGCAAGAAGAGGTTTGTAGATATTCAGTTTCCAGTCATTTATTATCTTTTTTTTTTTATGAAATTCATTTGCATTAATAATAATCCAAGTTGTTTTTAATTGTTTAAAAAAATTGAATGATAAAATAGAGATTGTAGTATCTTGTACTATTCTATTATATCATGTTAATATAATATAATATAATATATATTATATTATATTGCTTATATTTATGAATATTACTCAGTTTAAGGAATAATTTTTTTATTTTTCATTTGGCTATAGGGTTATGAGTCTTAAGTTATGCCATATGTTTACCATGCTGACTAATCCTTTAGGTAAAGAATCTAAATGTAGTACTTGTTTGCAAACCCAGTTCTAACATATGCAAGTTTGAGTTTGGCTTGATGCCAACCCTATTGCCAATCGATCTATTCGTTGCCGTTGTCTTGCCTATCTAATAACGTGAATTAAAATTAATTTTTTTTTTTATGGAGTGGTGAAGTGTGATAAATAAAAGATAAAATTAGCTGGCTAGTTTCCTAACTTGGTGAAATTAAGTAAGCTTTTAGGGTTGGAGGCCAAGGATGGTCAATATTAGTGTGCATGCAATTGAAATATTACTTTCAACTGCTTAAAACTGTGCCTTTCTATTCCAGTAAAATATATAAGATTAGATGCACAAAGAAATTGTTTTAGGTTGCTGAATTGGTACTAATAGAAGCTTTCAACTAGTTATTAATGCCCTTAAGGTTGTTGTATAACGTGTATTAGATTGCATGCAGCTGGAGCTGTTGGTTGAAAGAGTACCGTTCTCATATTTGAGAGATGGTTCGGTTAAAAAATATCAGGTGATTGGAAGGTGCGGAGAGCTCCAAGAGAAAAGCTTGGAGGATTCTATAGGTTCTTTTGTACAATGAATGCCTCTTTACCTGTTTGCAAAACTTTCGTATGAGAAATTCTAGCATATATGGGGTGCCTTAATTGAGGTAGTGTCACATTGCTTGATGTGTTGATTGTTAAGAAATAGTCCCACATAGATTAGTGAGTACAAATATCTTAACTTCATTATTTGGGAAAGAGGTTTCCTAAGTTGGCTAGTCATTTTAGGATAAACCTTGGATCTAACTTAACATGGTATCAAAGTATATACTCATATGTGGGTCTTTACCCAAATTATCCACTTGTAGAGACATAAAAGAGGGTGCTTACACGTAAGGGGGAATACTAAAGAATAGTCCTACATAGATTAGTGAGTACAAAGATCTTAAACTTGTTAATTGGGAAATAGGTTTTCTAAGTTAGTTAGTCATTTTATGATGGGTCTTGGACCCAACTTCACACTGATGTTGGTCACAGGTTTGGTACTTATATATCTTATGAACATGGATTAAAGCATTTGGGTTCCAAATGTATGCAGGTGCCTTAACAAGTACTATGTATTAAACATTAAAAGGGATTCCAATGAGGAAGTCGGTACCAATACCGTGAGCTTTTGATTTGGGAAGTGAGAAAAAAGATGTATGTGGGTTATTGTTGATTTACTTATGGATACTCTGCGTGGTAAATATGCATTGTCGAAGTTCTGGTCTGGATATTTACTCTGTTGTAAAGCAGCACTGTTAAGGGGATGGTAAAATAGAGCGGCTCACTAAGTGTGCTTTCGGTTCCATATTTGGTTGTTTTGTTCTCACTTAGTATGCTCTTCTCTCAACCAAATAAGAAGAAAAGCTGCTAAACATGATTAAACTGATTGCAAATGGCCATTCAGAACGGAATAGTGTTTCAAAGCTTAGATAATGGTTTTACATGTGGAACCGTCTGTCAAGAACATTTCTGTTGTTTTTATGTTGATTTCTCTTTTGACAGTATATAACATTTTCGCTTAATTTTCTTCTTGTAAAGTGTAAATATTGTGTTTAACATTTAATGGTGATTTTGCTCATGTATTAAAAACTCTCTTTGCTGAAGGTTGGGAGAAGATACAAACAGTACCACCAGCAGATGCAAATGGTGATATCCTCCTTTGATTCGGTAGCTGGCCTCAGTGCAGCAACTCCTTACATCTCCTTTGCTCTCAAGTCAGTGTCCAAGCACTTCCGAACCCTGAAACATGCAATTTCAGAGCAGATTAGGAATGTAAGTAAGGCCTTGGGGGAAGAGGTAATATCTGTTGCCCTCAACAATGATGATATAGCCATGCAAAAGCTGAGATTTTTCGAACACAGCTTTCGAAAGCACAAGGTTAGCGACAATCTAGCTTTCATGGAGCATCAGCAGCCTGTCTGGAGGCCTCAAAGAGGCCTCCCCGAGCGTGCAGTAGCGGTTCTCAGAGCTTGGCTCTTTGAGCACTTCCTTCATCCGTAAAATCTCCCTCTCTCTCTCTCTCTCTCTCTCTCTCTCTCTCTGTAACATGCTGCAGTTGCTCAATCCTGCACAAATTTATATAAAATTTTTGGTTGCTATTCTGCAGGTACCCAACTGACACTGACAAGCATACACTAGCAGCTCAAACGGGTCTCTCTAGAAATCAGGTGCATCAACATTGTCACTTCAACTATCTGTTCATTTTCTCAGAAATCTCTTGGTTTGTCATGGGGAGACTTTTTCCTATTCTGGGCACCTTTAAAGCTTCTATAAGCTCAAGAGTGTCCAATGAACACGAATAATGTTTAACCATCTCTCATCTCTGCTGTCTTTCTACTTGCCGAGCAGGTATCAAACTGGTTCATCAATGCTAGGGTTAGAGTGTGGAAACCCATGGTGGAGGAAATACACATGCTTGAAACCAAGGGATCAGCAGAAATGGAGCTCAACAGTGTCAAGACTGATGGGAAGGCTGCAGCAAAAAAGGCAGGAGGGCCAAGCATGAATCAACCCAATGCGCCTGTGGGTGCTGCAATTGCCCAGAAACAATCTCTTGACATCTCCCAGAACAAGTCCAATTTAAATCAGTGGCACCCAGAAAAACGATCAAAGATGGAAGAGTGCCAAATATCAGCTTCTGTTGACAGTGGAAGGATGGGTTTCATGCCTTATCCAAGTGGGATGGAGATTATAGGGCCTGGAGCGGTGTCACTGACATTAGGACTGAGGCATAGTGCAGAAACCATGCAACTGCAGCAGCAGCAGGAACAACAGCTGAGACAACTGGAAGGCCATCATCTCGTCCATGATTTTACTGGTTAGTGAAACCATGCTAGTGTTGGGATTAAATGTTCAAACGTCTGGGAGAAAGTGATGAATGATGAACCTCCATTAACGATATAACTCGTTACCATGAGGGAGTTGGGATTGCTGAAGCCAACAATTTACTGGCTTGATGAAAGGTTTGGGTTTGGTACCCTAAACCCATTCCAGAAAAGGTGAAACATGATGAAGTAATTTCAGTTAATTCAGCCATGGTTGAGAATTTGCAAAATTGTTGTTATCTTGGGTTGACTGGCTACTGTAAATCTCTTCATGTTCAAGTTCAACAGAGTTTGATCAGGGGGAAATCTTCTTTCCCTACATTATTCATTATCATCCATCACATTTCTTCACTTAATAGTTTGCTAAAAAGGTTAATAAAATAAGATGTAAGGGGAAAACCTTATATAGGAAACAAATCTGCTAATTTTATGAAGTAAACGAGATGAAATAGGAGAAAATATCTCTTTTTACAACATTGGAAATTTTTATAATTGCTATCTTCCTTTTAGTGGAAGGTGGTGGTTTTGGTAGGTGGTCAACTTTCAACTTTTTTGTTCAGTTTAATGGTTGAGATTATTGTTAAATCTTTGATTGTTTTGTATGTTATGTGTCTAGTGGTTCTTCAGCTACAATCTATTATATGTTATGTACTTCCCTCATAACTTAGTTAATTCTAGTCAAAATTGTTATACACAAGGCACATATAACCCATAAGCAAGCATTAGAGAGAATCTTCCTACATCTTAAGAAATCTCTTGTTACATGGAAGAGTAAAAAACTGAATTTATAAAATTTGAAGTTCATCTTCATCTCTTGTTTCAAATTCATTTTGTTTATTTATATGAAATTCAATTTCATACTTGGTGTTAGTTTGGACGATATGTGTCCCAAAATAAGAAAAATATCAAAAATAAGAAAATGAGCAACTTATAATAGTATACTTAATTGAAACATAATACTTAAACCCCAAATTAAGTAAAAAAAACATGATTACAACACGAATAAGTAATTTAATGTATAATTAAAATAAATTAATAAACTAATTAATTAAATTAGATATTATATTATTTAATGATCGTAGTTTATTGTACATTAATACAATAATTACGTGAGCCAATTAACTGTGCACATGATTAATTATAAAAAATAAATAAATAAACAAGAAAATTTGATCAAATGCTAACTTTAACACACTATATTTTTACGTATTATTGCGTCGTCCGGAGGATATGCAGTACTAGAGGCGGTTGGGGCGGACAAAATTGCATCGTCCAGGGGAAAGACAGGCCGAGAATAGAATTTGCATTTTTTTTTTTTAAAATTGCATGTGTGAAACTCACATGTGAGTTCGCACGTTGTGCGGGACTGGGTGTCAAGGAGGGGAAATAATTTTCTCCCTCAACATAGGTATCCAAACTGGTATCCGGGGGGTTTAGTGTCGCGCCGGCGAGAGCGGTGGCCGGCTGATCTGACAACAACAACATGCGATGGTAGGAGGTGACGACGACGGGAGAGGGTTCAGAGCAGCTGCTCTAGCTTGGGTAAGACGAGGCGAGGGCAACGCTACGGGAGTCGACAACAACGGCGATGAGAGGCAAGGAAGGCAATGCGTAGGGGGAAGGTTTAGGTGCGGCGGCGGCGGAAGGGGCACCGGCGGCGAGAGGGAGAAGGGAGATGGAGGCCAAGAGAGGGAGAAAAAAATTTCGGAGGAAGAAGAGAGAAGGAGGAGACTGAGAGAGCGAGGGTGCAGGAGAGAGATCGAAACAAAAATCGACGAGGGCGCCAGAGTCATCTTGATGACTCGCAATATGGTGCGCAAACCAAATTCTGTTGCTTAAGCCATGGAGATAATTTTCGAAATCATCTTAGTCATCTAGATTACTTGAATTTTGGTGCTCCACTAACGACCTTAGGAGATGAATTGAGTAATGCGACTGAAGTTCATCACTTGTGTCAAGTTGACTAACCCCCCCTTAGTTGCAAAGCCAAGTGTAGAAGTTGAATATCGAGCAAAGACACATGTAGTGAGTGAAATGTTGTGGATAAGATTTTTGTTATCTGAACTTGGGTTTCTTATGACCACTCCTATGCATGTTCATTATTGCAATCAAGCTACTTGCACATTGTTTCTGTTAAGATTTACTCTGAGATTTCTTCCCTTAAAGAGAAATGATGTAAATATTCTGTAAATCCGGTGATTATGTAATCCAGTTAATCACTCATAACTCTTCCATGTATATTCTGTAAAACGGCTATTTAAGTCGATGATGTGAATGAGAAAAAATGACTGAAATTAAAGTATTATTTCGACTTGGTATCTGAACATGAGAATCCTCTCCTTCCCGTCGCTGAAGAACAGAGCTGCAACTTTGTCCAGTATTAATCTCAGAGTAGCAACTCTGTCCCGTAGCTTCCCGTCACCGAAGAACAGAGCAAAAGCTTTGTCTCGTATGAATCTCAGTCACTTCTCGTCGCCGAAGACGATCCCGTATTAATCTCAATCGCTGGTGAAACCGAAGGAGAGTGTCCGATTCAAACACGCCGAACTAGTGGAAGCCGATCCACGCCGAATAGAGTCTTCAATTAATCCTTCCGCCGTCGGTGAAACCGAAGGAGAGCTTTCGATTGAGACCCGCCGTACCAGAACTCTTTTTTTTTCGATTCGCCTGCCATCTTCGGAGAAGACAAGTTCTGCCGTAATCCTGTCAAACCCTCTCATCTTAGACAACGTTCGAAGAAAAAAAAGACAGAAGAAGAGACCGAGAAAGAATCTTACCGAGAAGGTCTTCTCACCAGACGAAACTCTACCGGGAAGATCTCCTCGCCGGACACTAGTGTTGAGAAAAAAAAAAATTCAGACGCGCGGGGAAGACAAGGTGATTTTTGATTTTTTCTTAACTTAGGTACCGGTTTTATTCTGCCTTTTTATTTTTTACTGCCGAGCGACCCAGTCTCGGACCTGACCAAAACTAGAGATCAAACTGGGTCAACAAGATAGGAAAACAGACTGGATCTGTTCTCGGACCTAATCGAAATCAAAGACCCAAACCGGATTAAACTAGTGAACAGAAAGCGGACTGGACCAATATTTTTGGGTGATCATCACCGATTTTCTTATATCATGTCGAATGAATCAAAACCAGAGCGTATTTGTACTCATTGTGGTGAGACTAGGCATACAAAGTCAAGATGTTATAAACTTACTGGGTATCCAGAATCGTGGGATCCTACTAAAACGCCTTACAAACGGAACACTAAACCAAATAATCATGCTTCTGTTGCAGTAGCATAAACCTTCACTCTGCTATAGCCGGTAATGTTTTTAATACTTCCACTCCTAGTAGAAATAGTGAATGGATAATTGATTCTGGTGTTACTGATTATATGACATTTAACAATCATCATGTTGTAATTATGAAACTATCTGAACAACATACCGTATCTACAACAAATGATACTCCCTCTCACGTTATTGGAGAAGGTTCCATCACCCTCACTGAAAATCTAAGCCTTGATTCTGTATTAATTGTTCCAACCCTCAATCATAATTTATTATTAGTGACTCAAATAACTCGCACTTTACATTGCATTGTGATTTTTTGGCCTAACCATTGTGTGTTTAAGGACATTTGAACTCGGAAGACAATTTGTTATGGTACTAGAAAGGGGAAACTCTATTACCTTGATCTGAAGCCAGAGAGTTCTCATCAGTTAGCTCAAGCATTCTCCGTGAATAAATCTACAGAAAGTGAGATTTGGTTATAGCATAAAAGGTTAGGTCACTCATCTTTTGGTTATTTAAAGAAACTGTTTCCAAAACTATTTGCTAGATTATCTGTTTTAGATTTTAAGTGTGAGGTATGTGAATTGGCGAAAAGTCATCGTGTTCCATTCCAAATAATCATGACTAGGATCCAACACCCTTTATGATTATTCACTCTGATGTGTGGGGTCCAACAAATATAGTATCTCTTAGTGATAAACGGTGGTTTGTTTCTTTTATTGATGATTACACCTGTATGACTTGGATTTGTTTAATGAAGTCAAAAAGTGAAGTTAGTTCATTGTTCAAACAATTTCATAGAATGATAGTCACTCAGTATCATTCTACAAAACAAACTCTTTGAAGTGACAATGGTGGAGAATTTGTGAATCAAAGTTTAAAAGAATATCTTGACGATCATGGTATTACTCATCAAACTACTTGTTCATACACCCCTTAGCAAAATGGGGTTGCAGAGCGAAAGAACTGCCACCTTCTTGAGGTTGTTCGTGCTTCCTTGTTTGAAGCTCATATTTCGGCTAGTTATTGGGGTGAAACCATCACAATTGTAGCTTACCTTATCAATCGAATACCCTCGAGTGTGTTACAATTTCGGACTCCCTTGAGTGTTTTTCATAAAACCATAAGTTCACCTGCTGTGCCGAATCTGCCACCTAGAGTTGTTAGGTGTGTAGCCTTTATTCACCTCCATAATGTTGGGTATACGACCAAAGTCCCACATTGGTTAGAAGTGGGGAGGGTCTTGGATATTTAAGTGTGAACACTATCTCCATTGGTATGATGCCATTTGGGGGTAAAACCCAAGAGCAAATCCATGAGGGCTTAGGCCTAAAGTGGACAATATCATACCAATGTGGAGATAGGTGGTGTCCCTAGTCCTTACAAAATGGTATTAGAGCTATGCCCCGGAGTTAGCCATGGTAGATGAATCCTCTGAATGCCGAATGAAGGTGGTAGGCCTCAAATTAGATCGCAAAGGGATTCGTGGATGTGCTCTAAGTGTGCTCCAGATTCTTCATAGACGTGTCCTAGTCCCAACATGGTGAAGAGGAGTTGATCTGGATAGACCATGCTCTCGAGACAGGTGGTACTCCATGTAAGGCATGTGCTTCCAACGCATTGGAGTAGAGAATCTGGGTTAGTAGAGAGTGGACGGATAAATGATTGTTTGAGGGGATGCTCGATGGTCCTTTGTTCGATGGGAGGATTGTTGGGTATACGACCAAAGTCCCACATTGGCTAGAAGTGGGGAGGATCTTGGATATTTAAGTATGGACATTATCTCCATTGGTATGAGGCCTTTTGGGGGTAAACCCCAATAGCAAATCCATGAGGGCTTAGGCCCAAAGCGGACAATATCATACCAATGTGGAGATAGGTGGTGTCCCTAGTCCTTACACATAAGCCATTGAGAAATAAATTGGAACCCCGAGCTCTCAAGTGTGTTTTTGTTGGTTATGCTCTACATCAGAAATATTATCGTTGTTATCATCCTCCCTCTCACAAATTGTAAGTCACTCTTGATGTGGTATTTCACGAATATAACATGTATTATTCTACTCCCGAGTCTTCAATCCAGAGGGAGAACAGGATTGAATTGAAGACCTTTAATCATCATTTGGATATCTTGGATACTACAAGTGGTAAATATTCAGATTACAGCAGTGAACATCAAAATGATACAAAATGAGCATGATTCACAGGATGGAGACAGACAAGACCAAATGGAAGTGATGCAACCAAAGTCTCAGCTGACATCTTCACAGGATAGGGACAGACAAGACCAAATGGAAGTGTTGCAAGCAGAGTCTCAGCCGACATCTTCCCCCCTTCATAATGTACCAATGGATCAATTGCCTTCTGAGTCCGAGTCCATGTCTGAGCCTTAGGTAAGTTCCGAAACTCAACTAAGAGTGTTACCTCATTGAACCACAAGAGGAAAACCTATAGTCAATTATGAACCTCTTCTCACCTCTAAATCTCAATATCCCATGCATAATATATTGTTTTATCATAGATTGCCAATGGCAAATTAAGTATTTGTGAATCAATTATCTGCTATATCTATTCCTAATTGTGTTTAGGAAGCCTTGAAAGATCCTAAGTGGAAAGAAGCCATGAATGAAGAAATGAGGTCCCTCCTAAAGAATTCAACATAGGAAGTGGTTGACCTACCTGTAGGAAAGACACCAATTGGATGCAGGTGGGTATTTACCATTAAATATAAAGCCAATAATACCATTAAAAGGTTCAAAGCAAGACTTGTCTCCAAAGGATATACTCAAACCTATAGGATCGATTATATGGAGACATTCGCACCAGTGGCCAAAGTCAACATTGTTCAGATTCTACTATCTCTGGTTGTGAATCTTGACTTGCCCTTATATCAGTTTGATGTTAAAAATGCATTTTTGCACGGAGATCTCCAAGAAGAAGTATATATGGAATTACCTCTTGCATGTATTATGCAAAACAAATGATACAAACAAGTATGTGAACTGAGAAAATCCCTATATGGTTTGAAGCTGTCTCCGAGGGCGTAGTTTGGAAGGTTCACAAATTTTATGAAATCTATCAGATACAAGCAAAGCGAGTCAGATCATACTCTCTTCCTGAAATATAACAAGGAGGCCATCACAACTCTTATCGTGTATGTTGATGATATGATAGTAACGAGGAATGATCCAGAAGAAAAGAAATCATTGCAAAAGTCATCTTGCTAGAGAATTTGAAATGAAAGATTTTGACTACTTAAAATATTTTCTTTCTATTGAAGTGTCAAGATCAAAGGAAGGAATTTTTCTATCTCAACGAAAATATGCTTTGAATTTATTGAAGGAAACTGGTTTGACAACATGTAGTCCAGTCAGTATTCCTATGGAAGAAAATTTGAAACTGGGAACACATTCAGATCAAGTCCCTGCTAACAAGGAGCGTTATCAGAGACTAGTTGGGAAGTTAATGTATCTTGCACATACCAGACCAGACTTAGCTTATGTACTAAGTGTGGTTAGTCAATTTATGCACTCTCCAAGTGAAGAACATATGAATGCCATCAACCGTATCCTGCGCTACTTGAAATCATCTCTAAGGAAAGGAATTTTATTTAAAAAGGGAGGTGACTTTAAAATTGAAGGTTATACTGATGCCGATCGGGCTGGGTCAATAGAGGATCGACGATCTACATCTTGATACTTTACATTTGTAGGTGGAAATTTGGTCACTTGGAAAAGTAAGAAACATGAGGTGGTGGCTAGATTGTTAATTGAAGCCGAATACAGGGGAATGGCCAAAGCAATATGTGAATTATTATGGATAAAAAATTTAATATAAGAACTACATATTGAGCAGACAAGTCCTACGAAATTATACTGTGACAATAAGGCATCATGTGATATTGCCCACAACCCAGTCCTGCATGATAGAACTGGGTTGAAGTTAATAGACACTTTATTAAAGAAAAGTTAGAAGCAAGAATCATTGAAGTCCCTCATGTTCGATCAAAGGATCAGCTTGCCGATGTGCTAACCAAGGCAGTGTCTTATCGAGTTTTGAACAAATGTCTTGACAAGTTGGGCATGAGTGATATCTATGCCTGCATGATAGAACTGGGTTGAAGTTGATAGACACTTTATTAAAGAAAAGTTAGAAGCAAGAATCATTGAAGTCCCTCATGTTCGATCTGAGGATGAACTTGCTGATGTGCTAACCAAGGCAGTGTCTTACCGAGCTTTGAACAAATGTCTTGACAAGTTGGGCATGAGTGATATCTATGCACCAACTTGAGGGGGAGTGTTAAGATTTACTCTGAGATTTCTTCCCTTAAGGAGAAATCATGTAAATATTCTGTAAATCTGGTGATTGTGTAATCCCGTTAATCACTCATAATTCTTCCATGTATATTCTGTAAAACTGCTATTTAAGTCGATGATGTGAGTGAGAAAATATGACTGAAATTAAAGTATTATTTTTGACTGTTTCTAACCCAGTTTTCTATGGAAAAAAACAAAGCATATTAAAGTAGATTATTGTTTTATTCGAGAGAAGCTTCAAGCTAGCATATTGAAATAGATTATTATTTTATTCGAGAGATGCTTCAAGCTAGCATATTAAAATAGATTATTATTTTTTTCGAGAGAAGCTTCAAGCCAAAATTATGAGTGTTGAGTATATTCCTTCAAAGAATCAAGTCATTAATGTTTTCACAAAAGCAATTTTTGTTATAATACTTTTTATTATTTCGTTTTTATCCTTTCTTCTGAGGTGTATATTTTTAATATTATTCTTTTATTAGAGATTATTAAAAAACCATGTTAGAGGGAGTGGCATTCAAGCCATAATCCACTCAACAATTCTCATAAGTCTTCATTCTTCCTTCCTCTCTTCTCTCAGGTGAATTTCTCTCTCTTCCTCTCATCTTCACCTAACAAACACTCGAGGAAAGGCTCTCTCAAGGTTTAACGTGTGTGTATTTTTCATAGGTATGAGAATAAAAGTTATATTATATGAGTAAGTTAGTCAGGTGAGGATAGTTTTGAAAAGTTAACTAATCATAGTTGCAAGGTGGAAAGAGATAGCAAGGCAGGGTCGGATTTCATTAAACCAAAATCGGAACCCTCAAATTTGGATTGATTTAGTTAAGATATTTCGCCTTAATCAACTCACATAACCTACCTCATAACTCAAATTAAGATAGTCTAACAAATTCGAGTTTGAGTTAATGCACCACAAAAGGTTTAATCAAGTTGATCTTGCATCTTGTATTGCTCGAATCCAAATATGAGCTGATTCACTGATACATAAAACATGATTTTTATCATTTCCTTAAAAATTGTAATAATAAATATTAAAAATCTTATTAATTTTCTAAACAATTTCCTATTAATTCACTAATATGATTTAAATTTTAATTTTGTAAAACTGAAAACCAAGACTAATATGGTTTTTTAGGATACACGTTACCATTACACAAGGACAATTTTTCATATTGACATACACACAGTTGATCCAATAAAAAAAACCATTTGGTGCGAAAGATGCAAAACAGCTATCTCAGCCGTCGGATCATGCATTACCATTTACTTGGAATCCCAAGAGTAAAGTCATTTTAATATATAATAAAATATTTAATAATGTTATAAAAAATACACTTGAATCATGTTTTATCTAAAAAAATAAACATTTCACTCAAATAAAAATATACTAAATTAATTTTACATATAATCAAATAGAGAATAACATTTATCCATTTCTATTCCATTTAATAAGTAATGGAGGGTAAAATTATTTGAATACTTAATAGAGTAAAAACTTTTGTTCAGTTTTCATTATATTTAGTAATCGATAAATGAGAGAAAAATTTAACATGGCCTCTCCATCTTCCTTCTTCACCCATCAACATTAGTCAAGACTGAGAGAGATCTGATCCCCAAGCTGCAACAGGTAACTCAAAATCGTCAACCATTACCCAGCCATTTCTCATCATCTTAAATTTTTAAGTAATTTTCCTGGTGATTATTTCATAGTAAAGATCTGGATGAAACAGGAAGGAAGGCGATGAAGGCGAAGCTATCTGAAAGCTTCCACCAGTCTGTCTGTCCATGTTAAGCGGTGATCATTTGCTTTATTTTAAAATCACCGTCTTGAAGACACAATCATTGGAAGGCGTCCATTTCCTCGTCACGAATCCTTCTCATTTCAAGAACTTGGTTGCCTGTGCTCATAGAATTTCATTGCTTTAGTTAATAAATGCTAAGATTCACCACTAAAATATTTTATTTGTTAGATATGAAATAATTGGTTGCGAGAATATGTCTTGGATTTTGAACTGCCAATATGATATATATTTGATATTATATTTTATTATTTTTTTTAAAAAAAATATTTTAAGAGTAAGACAAGCTGATACAATTCAATAATTCCGACTAGGGATGGCAACGGATAGGTTTAGGGCAGGTTTAGAAAGTCCAAACCCTCTTTACCAATCCATCCCTATGCCATCTTGTGACCAGGTTGTTTTTCAACCCCTCCTTGTCTCGCCACATTCTTGCCATGGGGTGGATTTTTTTAGTAAGCAATTATTCCTAGTCCCTTCTTATAGGTTGAGAAGAAACACTTACCAAATCAATGTGCTCCTTTTATCGTTTGGTAAAACGCAAGTCAATTGGGCTACTCTTAAACATCCTTAAAAATACATCAAGTGAAACAAGAGGCTATTGTCCCACTGTAGTTGCCTTCTCCGCTACATACTCATTCGACACTAACACCAATTTACCAAAGTTGGAAAACCGGTCCATTTGCTCCTCCTTGAGTTGCTTCCTATACTCTTTCGGATTAACACGGAATTGAGCCAATGTTGGTATTTTGGCACATAGATCGCACTTGATCACGTCTTCAACCTCCCTCCATTGAGGCAAAGCCTTTGGCAACTCTTCTGGCATAAAGTACGTTACACTCTTTTTGGACTTTCTTCTCTTCAACTGGCATGGATTGATCTTCAACCCATTAATTGGACTTCCCAAAGAAATAAGAAGAGTGGATTCTCCATGCTTGAGACCTTCTTAAGCTGGAGGGTTGGAATCATAGCCGCTTTCCCCTTTACATAATCCCCTATATCAGAAATTACACAAGGTCCATTTTCATCTGTAATCTCTACCATTCCCATATAGGGCATTACAAGTGCCTTGGTTTTACAAAGGAAATCCATCCCAATGATTACCTTAAAATCATCTATAGGAGCTACAAAAATTGAGAAGGCCTACCCCCTTTCCAACGATGACCCAAACATGCTTGACAACCCCAAGCACAATTTTAGCTTCAAAATTGACATCCTTTATTCAACTATCATCCATTTCCTACCGTTAGTACAATCGTCTCATTTCCTCCTTTGAGATGAGTTATGGGTTACTCCTGTGTCAACAAGAACCTCCGCGTTGCCTGCATTTAGCAACATGTCAAGATAAATCAATTACTTGTTTAGATCTTACTGACTTCTGAACTTGTACATGGATTGAATTGACCAACATAAATGAACCAACTCAATATTCATCAATTTGTTGTTCATCACTTGACTGCCCAATCTCTTCCTCCTCCCCTTTGATAGCATTTACTAGCTTCTTTTTCTTTGTATAATCTTTTAGCAAGTGATCTCTCCCACAAAGAAAACAAGTAATCTTTCGATTATTAGAATTACCTCTTTTTGAGTGGTTTTATTAATTTTTTTCCTTTTTAATGGCTCCATTAGTTTCTCTCTAAATTCTGCCTCCGAGAAGACTTATTCTTATGATTCTCTTTGTTCCCATTTCTATCGGTGGACTTGATGACATTTTGATCATATTTTCTTTCAAAATTTGTTGGCTGCTCTATTGTGGCTAAGACGGTTGCAAGCGTCTTCACATCATGATGCCCCTACTCTTGCTCAACCCAAGAACGAAATCCCACAAAAAAGACAGTAACTAATTCTCGTTGGTAATATTAGAAATACTTAATATTAAATAAGTAAAAGACTGAATGTACTCACAGATTGTCCCATTTTGTCTTAATGCACGCAACTCCTTTCTAGCTAAGTAATCGACACTTCCAAAAATAAATGGTCATTCAACTCAAGTTTGAAATCTTCCAAAGTGGGAACCAACTCTTCCCCGTTCTTGGTATCACCAATTCTTCTTCACCAAAAAATAGTATCATCAAAGAGAAACATAGAAGTGATACTAACTTTTACTTCCTATTTTGTGAGATTTGAAGTTTAAAGTACTATTCCAGTTGCCATAAGAAGTTCTCGAACACTTTCAAATCTTGTAGGCCCTCGTACAGTTTACGCTCTCAAACATTCATCTTCATTTATGTAGGAACCTTTTCTCCATTTAGAATGGCTCGTTCAAGAGTCATCATTCTCCTTCACATATCTTCCAACTTCGTTCACATCTCATCTATGTTGTCGTAAGTATACGCTTTTAGCACTATAACAACATCATGAGCGTCATCCTCTAGCCGTTGAACTACTTCAAGGCTATGTTATCTAAAGTTCGCCACTTCTTGAATCTTTTCCTTCCTACTCGAGTATTGGCACTCCACCTTCTCAAGCATGATTAAAAAGAAGTAAAAATGAAATTAAGTTTCCGAAATTTTCTTCTTACCTTTGTGCGATTGAATTTCCAAGGTTGGTTATGAGCATGCCATGGTTGAATGGCTTTCAGTTTTCCTCTAAACAGAATTTTCTTTAGTACCAATTATCACACTGCTAGATTGAGTGAGTAGTTACTCCTAGTCCCTTAACATGTGGCCTAGCTTACTCCATACGAAAAGTAGACTAGCCAGCCTCCTATTTATGAAGAAATAAGTTATTTAGTCAAAAATATTCAAGATTTTTTTTAAAATTTTTATAATTAACCTTATTGTTTGTTCTCTTTTAAAGAGGAGACAATCATCACATCATAAAAAAATTAAAATAATTAGAGTAAAATAGTGATTACTATTTTGAGCATGCCATGGTTGATGGATTTCAGTTTTCCTCTTAATTGAACTTGCTCTGATACTAGTTGTCACACTGCTAGATTGAGTGAGTAATCATTCCTAGTCCCTCAACATGTGGCCTAGCTTAGTCAGCATTCTGTTTATGAAGAAATAAAACCAAAAGGAAGAGAAACACAACTTTGAGTGTAAGTGGGAATACTTTGCATGAAAAATGATATGTTTACAAGTGATTTACAGAAACTATTAATAAAAAAATAGAGATAAGCTTATCTTATCCCTTATTTAAACCCTAGCCTAAGAGAATTTGCCACCTAAGCAAGGTAAATCTCCAAATTATTCAAATTCAAAAGTGGCATTATCACACATGCCTAAAACCTCCAAACAATACTATGAGTATCTGTTTAAAACTTCCAAACAATACTATGAGTATCTGTTTGAGTAAAGCCCCAAACTCAAATTTCAAACCAAACAGCCAGCCAGCTACCAGCTACTACCTGCACATGTGTCTGCCTTGGCCGCTGCGGGCGGGGGGAGCACACTACCATGGCAACCTAGGCACACGCAGGTGGGAGGGGTGCACACTATCAACAACAGTTACCAAGGTGGTGTGCACCCCTCCACATCATTTTGGTATCGTCACCAATACAGTCTATTTTGGTTGTACGGCATAGGAATTCACCTATGTCGACTGTGTCGCTTCCATATATGAGTGTGCCACCTATGTTGCACCTGACCGCGTCCCATTAATTTATTTAAAAAACATGTCTAATTCTTTAGCTCATTACTATTTTGAGCATTAAAAAAATGTTCGAAAGGTTCATTAAATAAGTAATTCTTGTCACTAGATATGTCTATCTCATGCATATGCATGTACTAGCAATAGTAGTCTCCTTTGATCACATGTAGAGGATTTAATTACCTATTCACATGGAGAGCTAGGTCCCATTAACTAGAAGCACAAACCATTGGTAAAACTAACCCTAAAAAACCACGTAAAATTCAAACTGTAGGAATAACTTTAAAAACAAAGAACATGACCCAACCATGCAAAAAGTAATGTTCCCTCCTTCCCCTTTTTTTCTATTTAAAGTCCGCCATGATTAATGAACACAAAGTTGAAAGAACGTCCAATTTTCTTCAGTCTTAACCTTAAGAACCTATGAAAAAGAAAAGAAAATAAGAATTTGATTATTATTATCCTATAAATAGTTAGTAAAATTTTTTTAATCATTATCTTATTTTCACTAACTATTTTTTAAAATAATAATAATTAAAAATTTTTTTTATTTTATTTTATTTTATTTCCATACCCTTAGACACCCACTTAACTCCTTGTGTTTTTTCATGGTCTACGTTCAACCCAACAAAACCGCGTTACAATTGGGCGCCCAAATACAAAATCACAATTTTAATCGATAGTGCTCCCATTCCCACCTGTCAAATCCAACAATCCGTTTCCGTGTGACACGTGTAACCAGATCGACTGGGGCCCGGATCCCGCAATGCGCCCTCGCTGGAGTTTCTCATGCGAAAGTACGAACATGTCCTTGCTTTAGGCATTAAAAGAAAAAAAAAAACCGCAACCAAATCCCATGTGAAGACAGACGGCGTGAACTGGGCCCTACACGGGCTTGGCCTCCTTATTCGGCCTAACTGGCGCCAATCATCCCCATAAATCTCTTTCCCCCCACCATTTCTCTCTCTGTGAGCTTCTCTCTACTCTGCACCGCACTCTCCACGTTGTCCGAAGGGAAGAAGAAAAATAAGGGACGAATCCGTGGCCGAACTCTTCTTCGTCCTCCTCTTTCCGGTCTTATTTAGAAAAAAAAATGCTGCTGAAGGTAGTGGCCTTTCTTTCTTTGATCTTCTTCGCGGCGATTGTTACTGCCGAGGATCCTTACAGGTTCTTCACTTGGAATGTCACTTACGGTGATATTTATCCGCTCGGTGCAAAGCAGCAGGTAATGAGCGGTTGATTTTGTGATTTTTCTTTAAGATCGGTGTATATATAATGTAGCGAATGTGAATGTAGTTGGTTCTTTGAGGTTGAACAAGCAAGAAGATGTGATGGCGGCTTTTCTTGCAGGGAATACTGATCAATAGCCAATTCCCGGGGCCTGATATCCATTCCTCCACCAATGACAATCTCATCATCAACGTTTTCAATAGCTTGCCTGAGCCTTTTCTCATCTCATGGTGCGTCTTCTCCTGTGATCTCTCATAAGATCTTTGATTTTCTTGAGTTTTGGTTGGGGTCACTTGCTTGCCTAGTGAGATAAATGAGAACGTGTCCCATCGGATCGGCTCGTCCGATCCGGCGTCATTCTGTGGCCGTTTTAAACTTTTAACCATTTTTCTTTTAATTTCGTCTCTCCATTACTTGAACTACTGACGTGGTTCGAGTACTCGGATTAAAAACATTTGGCTGTTTGTTTTTTTCGTGTGATTTACTATCTCTAGTTTATTTATCGTTTCGTTTCTAGCCTTCCGCTTTTGCATTTAAAAGAAGAAAAACTTTGCTGGACGCGATTCTTTGCTTGTTCAAAACTCTGTTCTCAATTGGTTTTCGAAAGGCGTGAAGATAGTACATTCATTGCCCTCCTTATCAACCTCTACAAGGCACCTGGTCTTTATACACTCATCATGGATTTGCCACAATTGAACTACAAAACCAAGTTTAGTTTTAATTACATAGAGAAACGAAAGAGAGATGTAGATGAGAGACTAATTGTCACGCGTCTTGTTGTTTTGGAAAAAAATTCATTTTCTATTCACGATTTTGAGATAAAAAAGAAACTTATCATTTTTAGAGATTTCGTATTTTCATTTTCCCAATTCTAGAAGTGGTTAATGGAGGTCGAGATTAGTTGTATTGGAATACAACTCAATGCAGCTGTCTTGAATCTTGTTGACGAAGACATCGTCATAATATGTTTCATGATTTGGACGCTTTCCTTTTCACCTACTTGGTGGGTAACCCATTAATGAATTTCAAACATTCTTTGTAATAATTGCCTAATTGCATTGCTTACACGAACTTAACCATCTCACGAATTGCCCATTTCTGGTCGGCATAGATTCACCCAATCTCTCAACGCTGGGCCAAAGCCGTGTTGCCCATTAAATAGAGTCACGTCTTTAGATCGGTCCCGGACCCTTTTTGCCCTTTTGGCTTGGACATGATCAGAAACCGTTATCCCATGTGTAGTTTTAACTTAATAACTCACCCATTTTCTGATTTTTTTTTTTTTTTTTCATAAAACAGGAGCGGGGTCCAGCAGAGGAGGAACTCATGGGAGGATGGAGTTTACGGGACGACATGCCCGATCCCTCCAGGAAAAAACTTCACTTACATTCTCCAAGTGAAGGATCAAATTGGAAGCTTCTTCTATTTCCCGTCGCTGGCCTTTCACAAGGCCGCCGGTGGCTTTGGTGGAATCCGAATCCTCAGCAGACCGAGGATCCCTGTCCCATTCCCGGATCCCGCCGGAGATTTCACCGTCCTCATTGGAGACTGGTACAAGGCCAATCACACAGTACGTACAAACCCATCTCCCTACATTTATCATATCTTAGCACCTGAGACTCTTATGCAGATCATGTGGAAACCATGCCCATTTTGGTTGGTTTTTGTTTACTTTTTGCTTTAGCCAAATGCTTACAAACACAGTATAATAAAATAAAAAAAAAAAAAAAAGGGAAAAGGCCAAAAGCTAAAAAGACAGTCATTGGCATATTTGAAATTCATTTATGCCCATTCGTCGTTTATCGTGAAGGAAAGTGGGTGAGAACGAGTAAGAGTCGTCGGAAAAAGTAAGTTGAGATCATGTTAGTTTGTCGGGTACACGGATCACCGACAAGAGGGGGAGAGAGCGTGAGTGTTTGACTGAAGAGGTGGAACGTGGGAGAGAAAAAGCGGTGCTGAGTGGCTTCTGTGGCCCGTCACATGGACCCGGATCTCGCTCGCAAGCCAAACCCTGCCTCTGTGGCTTTCTGTGATCTATCATCATTCACTAACTCATAGTTGCCAATTTTACCGATAAATTTGAAGCGAAGGCCCTGTGGTCAATTATTTTTTTTAGTTTATGTAACCTGAGCGATGAACTTATGAAATCCAACGTCCTCCCAGAGCCTGAGAGCCAAGCTAGACCGTGGCAAGAAGCTTCCCTTCCCTGATGGCATTCTCATCAATGGTCGGGGTCCAAATGGCGCATACTTCACCGTGGAGCAAGGTAGATTTTGTGTTTTTAACGTTTTAAATGTAATTAACATGATTTGAATATATCTTTTTGCTGTCAACAGGAAAGACTTACCGGTTCCGGATATCAAATGTCGGGTTGCAGAATTCGCTCAACATCCGGTTCCAAAACCACAAGATGAAGCTAGTTGAGGTGGAGGGTACCCACACCGTCCAAAACACCTACTCTTCTCTGGACGTCCATCTGGGTCAGTCATACTCTGTTCTTGTCACCATGGACCAGCCTGGTCTGGACTACTACATCGTGGTGTCAACCCGTTTTACCAACCGGGTTCTGACGACCACCGGGATTCTCCACTACAGCAACTCGGTCGGCCGAGTCTCCCGGCCACCCCCTGGTGGGCCAACCATCCAGATTGACTGGTCAATCAACCAGGCTCGTTCTATCAGGACCAACTTGACAGCAAGTGGGCCGAGGCCGAACCCCCAGGGGTCCTACCACTATGGCTTGATCAACACTAGCAGGACCATCGTGGTCGGCAACTCGGCTGGTCTAGTTAACGGAAAGCAACGGTATGCCGTAAACAGTGTCTCCTTCGTCCCCGCTGATACGCCGTTGAAACTTGCGGACTACTTCAAGATAGGGGGAGTGTTCCGCGTGGGGAGCATCTCCGACCGACCCACAGGCGGCGGGATTTACAAAGACACTTCGGTCATGGGTGCTGATTTTAGGGCCTTCATTGAGATTGTGTTTCAAAATGATGAAGATCTTGTCCAGAGCTGGCACCTTGATGGTTATTCTTTCTTCGTTGTCGGGTAATTTGATATGGTCACTCGATCCTCTGCATTTAAAATTGATAGAATTGATTTAAAAAGCTCAGGGGATAACTAATTCTAGTCTATATTGATTTTGGGTTTTTTTAACGCGTTGCAGGATGGACGGAGGGACATGGAAGACTGCCAGTAGAAAATCTTACAATCTTAGAGATGCAGTGAGCCGTTGCACAACCCAGGTGAGATAGAATGACTTAGTGACACTATTTTCTAAGTGCATCTAATGTTGAATAGTATATGTTACACGGTTGCAGGTGTACCCAAAATCGTGGACAGCTATCTATCTGGCACTGGACAACGTAGGAATGTGGAACCTGAGGTCCGAGTTTTGGGCACGGCAGTACCTTGGTCAGCAATTCTATCTCCGTGTCTACTCCCCTGTTGAGTCCATAAGAGACGAGTATCCCATCCCCAAGAACGCCCGCCTCTGTGGAAAGGCCTCTGGACGTCACACGCGCCCTCTCTGAGGTCTGAATACTAGCGATGCAGATGACCCCAGCTCGAGGTCCCATTTCTTTACGGTATTTTTGTTAATATGTTGTGATCATTACTAAGTATAAGTTATATTCGGAATTTTAGAACCTTTTGTAGCTTTCTGCTTCAATATTAAATAAATAGAATAAAATTTCTTCCTTTGATGCTTATATATATATATATATATGAAAGTCTTACATAGACTCTCATGGGAATAAGTTGTAACCAAAGAGGAATTTTAGTATTATCAGACTTTCACTTTGTTAGAGTTGTTTAAATATTCTAGGATTTATCTTTTAAGGATATGAGTAGTTTAATTTAACTCAGATTTTATGTATTATAAATAAAGACCAATATACTCAATTGATAACAATCAATAAATTTCTTTTCCAGAAATTCAACATGGTCTCAGAGTAGGTTTTGTGGGTCAACCCATAAAAACAATGTGTTCCTCTTTTTATTTGTCATATCTATTAGTTTAGTTTAGTTTTCATTTCTCTTTAGTCTTTTTCTTTCTCAAAACCCATTTCTCCTTAGAGCTTGTTTGAAACTCACAAGAAAGAAAAGAAAAGAAAATTAAAGGGGAGAGAAAGATATTTTTTGTTGTTTGGCAGCAAAGAATTATTGAAATAATAGAAAATAAGAGAGAAAATCACGTTCTTAGTTAGTTAATAAATTTTCTCTCACAAAATTATGGAATATGGGGAGAAAATAAAAAAATAAAAATTTGAGAAAAAAATTTAATCATCAAGATTTTAAAATATTAATAATTTTCTTTTATTTTTTATTTTCCATGTTTATCCAAAAAAGAGAAACTATATTTCTCTTCCATCTTCTTCCCCATTTTCCATGGGCATCCAAACAAGAGAAAACAAATCTCTACTCTTTTCTTTTCTCTTTCTCATTCTCTTTCTCTTCTCTTCCTTTTCTTTTCTCTCCACTTTCTATGTTCCAAACACAATCTTAGAGTTCGTACATTCATACCACACTTTCTATATTACCAATTATATATAGTTTTTGAAAATATCTATGATTCTAGTTTCCAACTTAAAAATAATTTTATCAACAAGAGTTTTCTAGAAAGAGAAAGTGGCATAGGAAACAACAAATATCAAGTAGCAAAAAGGTTTCATGTGACAAAAAAAAAAGATTAATTTGTTTACATGTTTTATACCATATAGAATAAGAATTTATACATAACTATATATCAAAAGAAAGATATGTGAGTGAGTCTATTTTCTAACCCAAAAAAAAAAAGATTAATTTGTTTACGTGTTTTATACCATATAGAATAAGAATTTATACAGAACTATATATCAAAAGAAAGATATGTGAGTGAGTCTATTTTCTAACCCAAAAAAAAAAAAAAACATTTCTCATTTCATGTTTGCTAAGCGAGATATCAATATTACAAGAATCAAAGGTTATATTGGTAGCTTGCAACATGCGAAAATCCAAATTATAAGTCTTTTTTTTTCCCTGTTTTTTGCCCAAGTTTTCTATCTGTTTTCAAACTTTAGTGTAGGTCTTTACCAATATGAGTCATTTTTCTAGTCTTCTATGTTTTTTTATCCCTTTTTGTGTCAAGACTGGCTACTCTCATTAATCTATTGATTTGATGAGCTCTTCGTTATTTGGGAGTATAAATATTGTATTATGTACCTCCTTCCATCTAAAGAATGAGGTTGCTATTTTTTTACTGACACCCTTGAGTTCATGTAGAACCTCTAGTATTTTTTTTAAAAAAAAATCATTATTTTGTATCTCTTCTGAGCAAACCTTGTAGATCCACTAGCTATAAAGAACAAAAGTGTACCCAACATCTAATATGAGTCAAGTGTTTTATTTACCCAAGTGATGATTTTTCCAGAGCTACCCTTAAATTGTGCGTAGTCTTTTTTTTTTGTGCCATAAAATTAAGTTTTTTTTTTTTTTACTTTGAAATTGAGTAGAGTTTTTTTTTTTCAGATTGACATTTTTTCATTGGTATATGGAGTTTTGTTGTTGGACTAGAAGTGATTCTTCTTCTCCCATATTTGCTTTGTCCAAGCTGAGTTTTTATGTCATTTTTATCCCCAACTTGAGGGATAGAAGTAGAATAAAAAGTACAAGAAATAGGTATTCTATTCCACATGTTGTGGTAAACTTTAAGAGACCAGAATATCTAGAGGGGAGAACCAGATCAAGAATTTTCTCAGCCAACACCACCATATTCCTCTACTTAATTTTTTTTTGTTTTACCTTACATATAGGTTTTTCTCATTTTCTTCTCTTATTTTCTTATCTAATTGGTTTGGAGGTGGTTTATTAATTGGAGGGAGATGCATGTATTTTTTTTTCTTTCACCCAAGTTGGGGCTCTATGTGCTTTTGCTCCCTAGCTGGAGGGGGAGAAGTAGAAGAATATGGTGGTGTTGGCTGAAAATTATTTTGAACTAAAGAAGTTATTGTTGACCAAACTATTACTCCATATAGGGGGGAGAGTAGATGATGAAGAATTTGCACGGAAGAAAATTTTTTTAAGAAAAAATAAGATTGAGGACCAAGATTTTTTTTATTGTAAGTTGTAGTTACAAAACTCCAGCTTGAAGGGGAGTGCTAAAGAATAAATATGAAAAAGTGTTGCATGACTCTCATAGAAAGGAGTCTCATGCGAAGAAGCTGCAGCCAAGGAAGAATTTTAGAATTATCATACTCCAACTTTATTAAAGTTGTTGATTGCTTTAGGACATATCTTTTAAGAGTTGTACTTTGGGTATAACTACGATATGAGTAGTTTAATTTAACTCATATTTTATATTTTCTCTCTATTATAAATGGAGACCCAATGTCTTTAACTAGTTCCAATCTATAGTTTATTTTCTTCTCTAGAAAATCATCACCACATGAATTAGAAAAGCAGCACCACCAAATCTGAGTGATTGAATTTTGGAAATACATTGTGATTTTTTTTTAGAATTTTTTTTTTTTTTGGTGAGCTTAATCAAGTTTGATCAACATTCTTAATTACGTTTCATGACCCTTTTATGGAGCATTAGATGACATTTTCTCATTATCGATATGTGTGGTCTAGTTCTGGTCATAATCAATTTTCTGGTCAATTTCATATGATCCTATTTTCTAGTTAATTAATTGGTTGCTTTTGTTGATCAATCTTCTTGTTTTATTTTTGTCAAGTCCCTCTCCTTGATAAGTAGTTCTGTTTATTGTTAGTAAATTTTTCAGTTGAGTAATTAGTCATATTTTCACAAAAGTAGGTTATTGAACATCTAGTGTTTCTTCAATTTATCATTTTTTTTATCACTTCAAAACAATGCCTATAGGTCCACTACCGGCAAAGAATATGAGTGTGCCCAACATATAACCTAAGTCAAATCTTCTTCTTTTTTACCTAAGTCATTTTTTTACCTATCCTTAAAATAGTAAGTAGGCTCTTTGTTGTCCCCTAAAATTTAGCTTGTTTGCCTTTGAAATTGAGCAAAATTTTCTTCAAACTTAGACCGTTTTGATTAGTGTATAGAGTTTTGTCTTTCGACTAGGATTAATGTTGTTGACTAAGTGTTGACTCTCATCCATATTTTGATGATAAAAAAACTTATTTGATCTAACAAATTACAAATTGAGTATTTTAGATGCCTATGCTTCAAGATATACAAAAACCAAGGTCTACGTAAAAGAACTAGTATAGTCAAATCAAGACTACAAACTTCAATTGCGTGTCAAGTCATCTTGACGATGCACCCACAAGAAAAGAAATGAAAAACAGAAGATTAAAGTCCAAGTTATTTAGAAAATCGTAAGACTGTATACATGTAAAGAAAACAACCCCAATACTACAAAATTGAGGTACAATTTAAAATTTTTTGAGCCTTAGGTCATTTGCATCTTCAACATATTTCATGCATGTATATCCTTCCTTAAAATATGTTAGAATCAAATAGGAATTACATCTCTCATGCTACGAATGTCAACTCTAAAAAATGGCATTGGATTGATCGATTAATACTTGCCAATAATTGATCAACCAGAATGTGCACTGCTACAAAGCATGATCAATCAATACATATACATTGATCGATCAACCAGAAATGCACCTGATTGTGCTATAAACCTTGATCGATCATCCACTATTGGACTGATCCATCATACTTGTCTAGACATACATAATTTTCAAAGCATGATCGATCATACATTGTAGGAATGATCGATCAGGCATAACAATACCATATGGGGATACAAAACATGATCAATCAACATCCTTATATTGATAGATCATACTTGTATTGAACAACTAGGGCTTGCACCCCATGCTTTGTAAGTTTTTCATCTTTTTAAGTTTATTTTTCAAGATCATACTTGTCGAAACATATTCCTAGTTTCCCTATTGAGTTTATCTTGATCGACTTTCTATCTTGAAATCCCATATTGAGTTTATTTTTAAGAGAGACAAGGTAGTTTTTGCATATCTCCATCATTCCTCTCAAATCCACTCCTTGCATTCATCTTAAACAAACTCCAAATCATTTAAAAGTTTGTATCAAAATTGGAGGCTTGGACATTTCGAAGGAGAAGGTTCTCTCTCCAAACTTCAAAAGGGTGTAAGGTTTTCATTTTTTTTTGTAATATTTGATTTCATTTGATGGGCTCATCTAGCACCTTGAGTCTAGATTGAAGAGCTTGTTAGAGCTAGAATCTACCTCAATCTCAAGGGTTTGCTAGTAATCGTGTATTTGAGCATACATTTGGCTTAAAGAAAAGGCAAAATATCTTTTATGTAAAATTCTAAGTTAATAGAGCTTATATCATTCTCTTTTTGTACATCTCCATAGAATGATTTAACGAAAGACCATTGAGCCATTCTTTTTTCTATCTTTTCAATTGCAACATCTTTTGGACTATGACAAAAAGGGGGGAGGAAATACTCACGACACAAAACCAAAACTAAAATTTGAAAATTTGATGTGCATAAATTAAGGGGAAGCTATTTCCCTAAATTGAAAATTTTTCTGACCAACTACTTATAGGGATGTTTTTAATATTTAGTTTTTCTAAATTAGGTTTTGTCATCATAAAAAACGGGGAGATTATTGATCAACCATTAACTCCCATCTTGGTTTTGATGATAACAAAACTTAATTGATCTAATATTAGCAATTCTAATATTTTAGATACAATCCTTCAAGCGATGTAAAGAACCGACAAAAGTTTTTAAAAGACCTCAAGCTACACAACCATGTCAAAGTGATCTCGAAGAAGCACCCTAAAAAAATGAAAAGATTTAAAGATTAGAGTTTAGGAAGTCTTGGGAAATCACAAAAACTCAGTCTATGTAAGAGAGTTGCCCCAAACCTTCAAACTTGAGGTACAATGAAGTTTTTGGAGCCTTATGACAAAATTGCATAATCTACATGTTATAATCATGCATACATATCTTTTAAACATGTTAGAACCACTTACGATCAATTTTAATCATGCTTTAAAAATACACCTAGTAATCTAGTATTGTGTTAGTAGATATAAGTGAACTTGGGTGACATTAATATTAAATTCTAAGGTCTTTTGGGTTTTATCCTCACCTATTAGGGTGAAGGGCATACTGGTACTTTTGATTTTTTGAACTCTATAAATAATACTTATTGGAGAGGGATTAGGGTAAGCTCATAACCTTAATCCTCTTCACACTTCCCAACATCCCCTCATTTTCTTCCTTCTCTCCAACTCAATCATCCTCCTCTCTTTCTCTCCTTCTCTTCCTTCTTCTTGTTCTCTTCTCTTCTCTTCTCCTTCTTTCTTCTGTCTTACACTACTACATACTTGAAGATATAGACACCATGGAATCCTGAAATTAACACATTGAATTGATCAATCATCATATACCAATGATCGATGAACTAGAACATGCACATGCCAAAAATATAAAGCTTGATTGATCAATCAAGGGTAATTGATCAATCAACCAAAATATGGCCAAACTGTGTTATAACGCATGATCGATCATTCCCTATGGATTGATCGATCAATGATGTCCAAGAAATACAAAATTATGAAGATTGATCTATCAACCACTTAACATTTATCGATCATACAAAAGATTGCCAATCAAGGACATAAAGCATGATTGATCATAGAAATACCCTTGAATTATCATACTTGCAATTCACTGGAAGTAGGGATTCTTATTGATCAATCATTCTCTACACATTGATCGATCAACTTAACTTGTTAGACACAAAAAAATATTGATCAATCATACCATCAATCTATAAGTATTTTTTTGAAGAAAAAAATAGTTATTACACTCGATTGATTGATCGATCAATATAAAGTCACTTTTTGTAGACGGGCAAAAAACAACTAGATTGGCTTGGGGAACTTATAAATACCCCACCAAATATTGTTTTCAGAATTTAATGAGCATTTATTGGTATACCCACTACATTCAATATTCTCAATCTTCAAATTTCTTTTTTAATTCAATTTTTGAGAAAGAAAAAACCTTTTTTTACAAATTCATTCCTCTTTTCTCAAATCCTGCTCCTTGCAATCAATTAGTCAAGCTTCTAACTCATTTCACATTGTGCACCGAAGCTGGAGGCTTGGTCAAATTCGAAGGACAAGGTTGTCTCCCCAAAAATTAAAGGGTATAAGCTTTTCTCTTTTCTTGTAATTTTTTTTATTTGAAAGGTTGATCTACAGCCTTAAATCTAGAGATAAAATCTAACTCAATCTCAAGGGTGATTGCTTGTAATCATATAATTGAGCATACATGTGATATAAAAGATAGTCATATTAGTAAAATTTCCCAAACACAAGTTATTAGGCATTGAATACAAAGAAGGGAACATCAATAAAAATAAAATCTTATGTTGTTGTGGTGTGTATTTACTTTACGTTTACTTGTGTTTACAATTATTTTCCTTTGTGCACACTTAGTTTGGACCAGAGCTTGGACCTCTAAAAGGGATGAGAATTATGGTGGAAGTTCAAAGATTGAAAAGGTAGAAACATTGTTACCTTGAATGTGCCAATTGTTTTAGTTTTATTATAGTGAAGACTCTGAAGAAATCTGCTCTGAATAGCACTAATCAAGTTTTCAAGAAGTTTGAGATGATTTACTAGATCAAGGCTTGGGAACAATGTGCTTTCCATGCCAGTTGATTCAGCAAATTTAAGAATGCAATCAGAGATCCCAAATTTTACTAAGTCTTTACCGTTTATGGGTCGGATATCATTCATGAGACATTTCTCATGTCATCAAATTTTATTTCCTGCTCTAAACTATACTCCCAGACCATGT
This sequence comes from Aristolochia californica, assembly GCF_029961685.1. Classification (NCBI taxonomy): domain Eukaryota; kingdom Viridiplantae; phylum Streptophyta; class Magnoliopsida; order Piperales; family Aristolochiaceae; genus Aristolochia; species Aristolochia californica. The sequence continues at coordinate 5,034,596 of NW_027182279.1, forward strand.
ATTAAAAAACAGAAAAAGTGAAAACCCTTAACAGAACTTTTATCAGTCACTTTAGTTGGATTCATTCAAAATTCATTCACAGAACCAAAGAGAAACCCCTGTTTCAAACTCAGGAACCAACACAAACACCTGAAAACCTTCATTGGATTGGCACTGGCAAGTCCAATGACAAATGTCAAGGCAATCTGAGCAGAATAGAAAAGATTAGTCACTCCCAACCTGATCCACCAAAAACCATGGCTTTTTCAAAGGTTCTGAATGTCAATTTTTCAATTTCAGGAATTCTGGCCTCAGAAGGTCTTATTCTCACCATACACAAGCAGGAGAAAGGCAGGAAGCAACTCATGGAGGACTCTTGCCTCCTGCTTGCGTCCACAGGCAGCAGATTTAAGACTATGGTACCAAATTTTTCAATGGGCATGTACAGAAAACTGGTTAAGTGTTTGAGGAATGAAAGAAACTCATTTTCTCAATAAATGAAATAATCCATTTGATTAAGTTTGGGGAACAACAGAATGTCCTGAAGGAGAACCGATAAAAAATCCATGGAGAAAAAACACATCGATTACACTGAAGTCAGATATCTACTGCTAATCCAACTATGGTTTCTTGCAACTTGCATGCCCGGAAAAAGGAAACTGTCATTGCAACTAATTGCCCCCTTCTTCCCACAATAAAATTAACATCCTTAAAATGTTACAGCAGTGTAGCTATTCAATATGAGTGTCCAGTTTTTCTTCGGTGGCGGCTGAAGTCTGAAACAAATCTAAAAGTAAGACTACAGCCCTCAAACTTACACTGATATGGTCGCTCACCCGTATGAACGCGTATATGCTCAGTTCGAGCCCAAGACCACTTGAATGACATGTTACACTCCTTCCATGGGCACTTCAGCGGCCTGTCATCAGTGTGAACCTTCCGATGGTGCACAGCATACTTGTGAGAACTGAACCGCTTCCCACATCCTTTGTAAGTGCATCGGTTACACTTGTGGAGATTTAGTTCAACCTTTGTTAAGAAACTCATGTGACATCCTTCTATATCACACTGATAAGATTCTTCACTAGCCTTGGATTTTACCCTCGAAGCAGCTACACCAATTTGTTTCTGGGACTTCTTTTGCACCTTCGTATCCATTGTTCTGCAACTTTGTATATTACTAGCCACTGTGGCCCCTGTTCTTGGTCTCAAGCCCTCACATGGGCCCCTTGTAAAACTATTACAGTCAACATTTTTTGACAAAGGAGAATCATTAAAGTTAACCAGATCCTTAGATTTCTTGCCTGATTCTCTTTTTCGCTTTTTTGAGTACACGAGGAAGATAGGAGCAGCAGTCACTGGAACCCCTTGTGAATGAATTTTACTTGCAATGTTTCTTTCCTGCCCAGCAAGAAGCCCTTTCTGCATTTTCAAACCACTTGTCCCAGTAACAGCAAGTTGACCTTCCAGATTTCTCGAATTTTGAGCTTCCTCCACTCTTCTTGGTTCACATAAAATCTGATTGGCCTGCTTTTCAGAAACTTCAGCAGTTAAGCTTGCAATAAAAGGCATTCTAACTGAATCTGCTGAAGCTGGCAGATCTACTTCATCAGCAACATCGGCCTTAACTTGTTCACAACTTTCCATGCTTGTAACAGGTGGAAAACCAGCTGCTAATTTTTCAAACTTCCAAACTTCATGATAAATTTCCACTGGTACTTGCGAATCTTGGTGACTTACAGAAGCATCAGAAGAGGAACCAGGATGACTGGTATCTAAAAATTGTGCAGAACCACAAACTTCAAGTCCCTTTTTTTTCCCTTCAGAATGTAGAGGTCCACTTTCACTTTGAGAAACTCCAGGTGAGAAACTGGGTGGACCTGGCATTTCAGAATAACAAACTTCATTACTAGTAGTGATTTCTTCTGCACCAAGGATTTCAAAAGAAGTTCCAGAAAGTTCAGCTGAAGGTACAACAGTAGAAGATGATCGAGGGCCAACAGTAGAAGGTTGATTGTCCTTGTCTGCTTCACTGCTGAGTGGATAGTCTCCATCCATATTCAAAGTGTCACTACCCTCAGCCTTGATCTCGTCTAATATTTTTGGGTAGGAAGAGTCCACAGACTTGCCAGTCTTACCCACCACATCTATTATATAAGTGAATGGCTGATCTTCTGGTTCTGATTTTTCCGATATTCCAGAGTTTGAGACAGCCACGGTAGGTAAAGCCAAGATAACTGAACCAGTATCAGCTTTCTCATTTACATTACTAGTTAAGCTTTCTCCCTCACCTGATGCAGTGATATCTCCACAACCCTCTTCTCCAGGTAGGCGTTTTCTAGGTCGGCCACGGCTGCGGGGCTTACTACCTAACACTTCAGGTGAAGGTTTGCCAATAGAACTTTCGAAATTCTTAGCTTCATTACCTAAGTTCTTCACAACTAAATCACTCTTTCTACCACATGAATTCAGATTACTAGGATTTCGTACCTTATTATGTGTTCGAGATTTTCTGGAGATCCATTTGAGGCTAGGCATATTCAGAGAAGGCATCTGTTCAGAAAATAACCCACCTAATGCCAGTCTGTGCTGCTCATACCTTGAGGGAGATAGCTTCCGAATCTTGACACAGTACTTGAGATTCAGACCTAGTTTTGAGGTCCAATCTTCTCCACATTCTTCGTGTTCATCAACATCAATTGCAATGTTAATCAAGTTAAGATCCTCTTTAGACGCGAGATTCAATGCTCCATCCAAAAATTGTAGATGAACACCAACCTCTTCAGCAATGAACAGTGCTTGTTCCTTTATTTTTGGGAAATCTGCATCAATTAAAAATATGCATGAATGCCTCCAAATAAATTGATTGCTCAAACAACCAAAAGCAAAGAAGAATAAAAGTCAATCACCTTAACTAATTGATGGGAAAGTTCCAAGCAAGTTCAAAGAAGAAGAATAGATATGTAGCTATTTGGCTCAATGAGGAGCCCAAGATTTTTTTGTTAGTTCGTAGATTGGGTTTTAGTTGTATTATTTTCAGTTGGTCATGTTTTAGTTGGGCTTTGTCTTGGCCTATAAGAATTAAATGGTTTTATTTACAATTTTCAGTGTTTCAGTTTAGAGGGACTTTTTAGTATTGGTTCCATTAAGGTTCTTTTAGGTTTAAACTTGGCCCTTAGTTTCATACAATAAGATGTTTTAATTTAGGCCGTTAAATTTTTGGGTTTGTCGTTATTTAAAGCATCCAAAGTCCTGTATTGGCACTTATGAAGGAAATTCCAGAATTATGTTGCTTGGATGTGACGCTCTCTCTCTCTCCTGGAAGTGAATTCCAAAATAAGGTGTGATGCCTCCTTTTTCTCTTTCTTTTTTGTTTCTCTCATTTTTGCTTTTAAAAAAATCTTCTCTCATTGTACTTTCATACCAATTCTATTTCAGCAAGGAACCCTAAATTGCTATTTCCCTTTTGATCCTCTTTTCATAAAATTTCAGTACTTTTTCTTCAATTTCAGGACCATTTGCTGAGTTCAAAAATCTTGCTTATATTGCCTAAATCAAAGTAGGACAGATCTGAAAAATTGCATCTTTATCGTTTCCTACCCTATCTTGAGCCCATTTTGAGCTTTATTTCCTTTATCCTCTCAGATTTGTAAATGACTTTCATCCCTAAGGTATTTCTCCTTTAGTTAGTGCATGTTATGCATGTTTGTAGTGACTTTGGTATATTTTCATGGTTTAAGTTATTTTTCTTATGGTGTTAGCATGCAATTAATATACCCTATTTTCTGATTTATTTAGTCAGCTTCGTTATGACCTAATTCAGCACCTGTTAGAACCCTAGAACCTAAAGTGCTTCCTGTCCTACATCTATTTTGGTATTAGAGCCTTGTTGGAACATTATTTTAGACTTCCCTATATCTCTCTCTAATTGCCCTATGTATGTCCTCTTGTAGTGGTTAGATTATACAAATGGTGAAACTATTAGTGAGCATCAATGCCAATTTTATAGGTTGACTCAAAAGCATCTTACAAGCATAAAGAGTACTACATGTCTCGACAAAGGCAGAATAACAGGGGAAATGGTCAGCCAAATCGCCATGAGTCATGTAATACTAGTGTAATTGTTACACAAGTTAGAGGGGACCAGCTCAAGGAAATGTCCCTAGAAACCTGTTAAGGAATAGTCTCACATGGATTAGTGAGTACAAAGATTTTGAATTTATAAGTTGGGAAAGAGGCTTCCTAAGTTGGCTAGTCATTTTGAGATGGGCCTTGGACCCGACTTAATATGGTATTAGAACAGGTATTCATATGTGGGCTTATACTTAAATTATCCACTTGTAGAGCCATAAAAGAGGGCTTAAACCTAAATTGTCCACTTGTAAAGCCACAAAAGAGGGTCAACACCTAAAATTATCCACTTGTAGAGCCACAAAAGAGGACCTACACCTAAATTATCCACTTGTAAAGTCACAAAAGAGGGCCTACACCTAAATTATCCACTTGTAGAGCAACAAAAGAGGGCCTACACCTAAAATTATCCACTTGCACAAAAGAGGGCCTACACCTAAATTATCCACTTGTAGAGCAACAAAAGAAGGTCTACACCTAAAATTATCTACTTGTAGAGCCACAAAAGAGAGCTTACACCTAAATTATCCACTTGTAGAGCTACAAAAGAGGGCCTAAACCTAAAATTATCCACTTGTATAGCTACAAAAGAGGGCATACACCTAAATTATCCACTTGTAGAGCCACAAAAGAGGGCCTACACCTAAATTATCCACTTGTACAGCCACAAAAAAAAGGGTCTACACGTGAGGGGGACGATTAAGGAATAGTCCCACATGGATTAGTGAGTACACAGATCTTGAGTTTATTAGTTGGAAAAAAGACTTCCTAAGTTGGCTAGTTATTTTGGGATAGACCTTGGACCCAACTTCACAAAACCTACTCAATACTCATGTCCTCCACATTAGGAATTTCAAGATGAGTGGGAAGTCTCAGGATCACAATATGGGCCTAATTTGAATGATTGTAAGAGTGAAATTACTAAGAAGGTTAAAGTTGAGGCCTTAGTTATGATAGGAAACCCTGGTAAAGGCCTCATTGTATTTTTCTTACCAACTCTAATTCACACAGCCCATCAACTCCACTGGCTTGAACCTGTTGCCTACCAGCCAACTTTTAACATCTCTTTTTTGTCGACAACACAATGATATTCAGTGTCGGCACAATGGATCAAATCAAACATCTCAAGGCATTGCTGAACATCTTAGAGATAACCTCCGGCCAGAAAATCAATTGGAAGAAAAGCTCCCTCATCGGATACCAAATTGACTCAATGCTGCTCCAGGACATGACCTCCTATTTGAACTGCGGAATCAGCTCTTTGTCCACTTCTTATTTGAGTCTTCCTTTCTTTGAGGGTAGACCTCATAGCCATCTTTGGGACCTTGTGCTTGAACGTCTTGGGCGAAGGCTTGCTTCGTGGTGTGGCCGTCTCTTGTCCAAAGCTAGGAGACTTATTCTCATCAACTCTTGCCTCGCTATAATTCCCAATTACTTCTTATCCTTCCTTCACTGCCCAATGGCAATTTGCTGGAAAATTGATGGGCTCAAGCAGAACTTCCTTTGGAAAGGTGTTGAGACTGCCTTCAAATACCACCTGATCAAATGGAGTAATATTTGTAAACCCAAAGACAGAGGTGGTCACGGCATTTGGTTAACCCATGGCATCGACAAAGCCTTCATTTTAAAATGGCTATGGAAATTCAATGTTGTTCCTACTGCCATTTGGAGGCCGATGATTGCGACCAAATTTAATTGGACCTCTTCCTGATGGATTGCTAGGGGAAAATGTCTAAACCTCTCCCCCCTTTGGCGAACTTTTTTCCCTCTCCTTGGCCTCTTTGAGAAAGAAATCCATTTCTTTGTCGGAAATGGTGAGAAACTGAATTTCTAGATCGATTGGTGGTGTGATTCTAGTCCTCTCTGCAACTCATTTGCCTCCCTCCTGCCAATCAACTATCAGCCCAGTGCTATTGTTGCCTCATCCTGGTCCCCACCTGATGATTGGAATCTGTTCCTTCGCCGAGATCTCAACTATGTGGAAGCCACCTTGGCCTCCTCCCTTCTCAAGCTACTTCAGAACATTAATATATGTCCAAATGCAAAGGATAAGATCTTGTGGCACCTCGAACGAGATGGCGTTTTCTCTGTTTCTTCCACCTACCATCTCATCAATGGTTGCGCGCACCCCCCCCCCCCCCCCCCCCCCCCTCGACGGGTCCTTTTGACATTTGCTGCATCTGGAAGTTGGTTGCCTCTCTCAAGGCAAAATTCTTCCTCTGGTGTGTCGTCAAGGACAAAATTTTCAGCCTCCAACCTTCACAAACGGGGTAACACCTCCCCTTCCCTACTGTGTACTTTTTGCTTTTTGCAATGCAATCAAGGAGACGACCAACCATCTCCTCCTCCACTGCCATTTCGCCTGGTTTGTTTGGTCCGACATCTTCAACCACATCGGACTTCAATTATGTCTGCCCAGCAACTTCCTCACTACCCTTAAGATCGCTTCAAGATCCCATCTTCCCATTCTAGGGTAAAATTCTGATCTCCTCAGTTGTTGGCCATATTCCTTGGGCCATCTGGAAAGAATGTAACAATAGGTGATTCAACTTCAAGGCCTGCTGTCCTGAGATGGTAGTCAGCAAGATTATTGGTCATGTTTCAGCTTGGCTTCATACAAAAAAATAATTCAGATCTACAAACTCCCCCCTTCGTCTCAATTCGTCGATTATTGCTAATATGACCTGCCATCAACGTCCACCCATCAACAAAGCCTAGTCCCCTCCTCCCTCCTGATTCCTTAAGCTAAATTTTGATGGCAACACCCGAGGGAGCCCAGGCATTGCTGGTTTCAACAGTATCATCTGTGACGTTGATGGTCAATCCCTCCTCGCTTACTCGGGACCAATGGGGATTGCTGACTCCACTGAAGCTAAGGTCTTTGCTCTTTATCAAGGCCTCCTCTTCCGACATCATCCCAGTGGACCCCTCATTATCGAAGGTGACTCGTTGGTTGTCATCAACTGGTGTTCTACTGCCTCAGTCCCTCTTTGGTGTCATTGGAGTGCTCTTCACAAAAAAATTTTAACTTATTTCCCCCCTTCAATGTTATTGCACTCACACCCCGAGATCAGCAAACATATTTGCTGATTCTCTTGCTAAAAATGGAGCCTCCCTCCAATCCCATGTTGTAGGGGGAGAGCTCCTCTAATTTCTGGTTGTTTTGTTTTTTTTCTATTTCTAATAAATTATCGCTTCATTAAAAAAAATATGATGCATATTCTCCAGTTGAAGGGGGAGTGTGAGAAAGTCTAGCTTCATAGGACGGGTGAAATTTGTATTGTTTTAATATATTTTTTCTCTATGCATGTAGACCTAAGGGGGAATCTTATCATTACTCTCATTACACATTCTATAAGGAGTGGAAACCCATTTTCTCCTAAGTTGACCCAACTTAGGGACTCACAATTCCTATTCCAAGTCCTCTCTTTTAACGCTTGTCTTCTTCCCTTTCCTCTTTCCTGTCTTCCGCTCTTCTCCGTCTTTCACTCATCTTTGGTTTTATAGGATTATGATTGGCTTCAACATCAAAAGGAACTACATAAACATTAACTGTCCTATACTAAGTATCTCGTCAACTACATATTAGCATTCTTGCACTGACCAAAACAACTTAAATCATCTCATACTCTAAATACAGTCATTATTTGAGCATCTTGGTTGTCTAATAACCACATTGATGATCACTGCAGAAAACTAAGGGCCCAGGTGGACAGACTTTTAACTCTTCCACTTTCAATTTGGAAGCAAGAAATTTTTTCTTCTAAAAAAAACATCTTTTGACTTAATACACCAGAATTTTTAGTACAAAAATTGTCAGCAAAAATATGCTTCCACTTTTATTTACTTTTTTTCTTTGAAGAAGTAAGAGAGACTCTGGACAGTCTGGTTGAAAAGGCAATAGGGTTCTCAAACAGGGAAAGATAGGGAAGACTCCAAATGTTTGTGAAAGCCTAATGAGCAGATGAAATGGCAATTCCAAGAGTATACAGGTAAGAAGAGATTGCAGGTTCTCACCACTTCAAAAACTTTCCAACACAATGATATTTATGTAGTGCAACCCAAGCAGGTATTCATGCACTTCCACACTTTACATTAAATTTTTTAAAGATTACCACATGATTATTCCACAAGAATCAGAAATATGAAGTGGGGGAAAAATTGAGGTATAAAAGGCACCTCCAAACAGTAGAGGAAAAGGAACAGCTGAGTAGAAGTTTCAAAAATGAATGTAAAGCTAAAACAAGAAATGTGAAAAGCGTGTAACCATAATACACATGATGTAGTATAAACATTGTGATTAAAACGCCACCTTTTACCTGAATGGCAAATAATTAAAATATTTGCACCACCCTTGCTGTCCAACAGTTTCTCAACCTCAAGTGCATGCTCCAGGCAGAAGATCCGTGGCTTTAAAATCCTACTACTTGTATTCCATGGCTTTCTAACCTTCTTGAACCTATTATTCCTGAGAGGTTTAAGACACCCCTCTGTGCCACGAAGACATGCCTCCGAACCAGAAAAAGAGTGACTACAGATGTCAATCCCATTTAAATTGTGAAAATCTACATCACCTACTGTCAAATTCTGACACTCATTAGTATTAGTTAAGACCATATTCTTGTCAATTGTCAGAATAGTCATTTCGGCATTCTGATAGCAGTTATCTGTTCGGTCCTCATGTGCAGCTCCTGTTTCAAGAAATTGAAATCCATCTAGAATTAGATCGTTGTATCAGTAGATCAGTTATAGAGGAATAAAAAGATATGACTGCAATTGGAGGTCTTTTAACATCAAAAGATACAATAAGAGGTTCTTGTGCCTTATCATCACTCAAATGAGGCCCACAAATGACAGCAGGAAAAATCATTCTGAGGCACTCCCCAACTTTCCACATATGCAGCTAAAGTCAATGGCAGTGATACACATTGAATAGAAAGCAGCAAGATGCACTGCTGTAAAAAATACATTTATTTTTCTGGAAGCACCCAAAGGTAAAAGGTAATCACTTTGTCAAGATCTGAACTTAACATATAAGCTATTCTTTATTTTAAAACTGAGAATGAAAATAAGGAACTTTTCCCTCTGACCATTAAATCTTTTCTTCTTGGATATAGGGATGGTGAGAACCTGATGTGAAATGAACATGTAATCTTTGAATCTATGATCAGACACATAAATCAGCACCTCAAATTAGTAAGCATAGGAAACCAATGACAACATGAGCTATGCACTTTCAGGCCCTGTTTGTGGATCAAGTTGCTAATGGTGACAAATGAAAAATCAACATTAACAGATGAGGATAGTCATACAGGTGAGCATATTGAACCCCATTTGCAGCAACACTAGGAAAGATTTTTTTTTTTGAATGTTGATTACACATGAACACCATACTCAACATCCATGGTGAGACTTGAGCAAAGACCTCATTCTAAAAACCCTATCACATAGACAATGGGGCATACACCTAAAATTATCCACTTGTAGAGCCACAAAAGAGGGCATACACTTAAAATTATCCACTTGTAGAGCCACAAAAGAGGGCCTACACGTGAGGGGGAGTGATAAGAAAAAGTCCCACATGAATTAGTGAGTACAAAGATCTTGAGTTTATTAGTTGGGAAAGAGGTTTCCTAAGTTGGCTAGTCATTTTGGGAGGGGCCTTGGACCCAACTTCACAATTTTTATTTACTACTGCTAGAAATCTTTGATATAACATCAGATGTCATGCAAAAAAGTTGCAAGTTTGTTTCAATCAGTAGAGTGGGAAAACATCCCGAACAAGTCTCAAGTTTTGTACATATAATTTCTGTCAAAATCATAAAAAGGCCAAGAAGATTAGGATGGCTCATGGTTACTGTATGCACAATAGAATTAGAAATGTATAGCTACAAGAAACAACATACTGAGTGCTTTGGAGATTCCAAAACTAAGGATGACTTTATGCTGCTAGTAATTCATGGTTTGACTGAGCTAAAAAAAATTGAAAATTAAAAAAAAGAGGTTCAAGATATAGCACCTGAATCGGCAGCCTTGAGTGTCTCATTAGAATAAATATTGCTCTTCATTTGTTCTCTGCGTACTTCACCCTCTCTAGACAACATGTCTTCTAGAGCTTCATCTGAAGGTTGAACTACAGACATAAATGGAAATCCAAGAAGTCCACAAGCCACACAAGCCAGTGCCCCTGAGTCCATATGCAAGCCACATGGCAAATCATCCTCATTATAATATACATTCTTCAATTGCTCCAAGTGGGAACTTGGACAATTGACTCCATCCACAACCCCATAGTTCTCTGTATTAACTGAAGGAGTTAATTGACCATCAATTTTCTCTTTTTTGTCAACCAATAAACCTGATGAACCAGTACTTGCGGAAGGCAGCATTTCAGGGTCCCAGAGCACCGCACCTTCAACCACCTTCTTTTCAAGGAAAACATTTAACAGACAATTTTCTCTTACAATATCATCTAGAAATGCTTTCTTTACAATATTTTCTTTTTCTTCTTTCTTACGATCACTGAGGCGAGAACTTCGTATGCCTGGAAGTAAGGCTTTAGGTATTCTGGCATTAAAAGAATTTCCAGCAGATTCAAACTGGAGAACAAGATGATAATTAGGTGCCCATTTCATATAGGCATGGACACCAAAAATGTGTGTTCAAATATATATGGACAAAAAAAACGAGGAACTAAGTAAAAAGAAAAAAGAAAAAGATGTAAATTTAAAAAACCAAGAATTGGCTACTCTTCCACATAAATAACATTGCAAAACTTTTGAATCTTTGGAGTCACTTGAACAACCTCCATTACATCTCCGGACCAAAATAAGAACCAAAACTTTATGTGATAACTACATTGATTAATGAGAAAAGAAAGAAAATATTCTAGTGTAAACATTTGCACACTAGTAAACAGTTGGATGATACATAATTGACAATCATGCAGCATGGTGACATAGATCAACGAGTTGAGGTGTCTACAATTGTTTTTCTAGACATGTCCATACACAACCTAAAAAACAGTCTCCAACTGGAGAATTCTGTTATTAGTACAGTTACCTCTAGAACAAAGTTGGAATAGTAGACACATACTTTAAACAGCTCAACTGGAAGGTACAACGAGGGTATTTGCAAGGTGCATTCACAATTACACCATTTAGAATGTTAGCCTCCATTATAGACATTGTTTCGTGCTCCCTTTGGCCTTGGGTCTTCAATAAAATCATCTCATTCTCAAAAAGAAAAAAATATAGAACTAAATAAAAAAGTATATTAAGGGCATGTCTTCCAATCAGCAAAATAATTGCACGTTGACTTTTGGCCATAGGTATTATACCTAAAAATCAAAAAAGAAAGTGTATAAGATTAGCTAACCTTGAAACAAAGGACACCGACAGCAAGTACAGAAGTTGCTGATGGGACAGCATCGGCAAATAATTCATTGCAGCTCTACGTACTGCAGCCTCCTTTGCTACTTTAAGCCACTTTGGAGTGGCAAAATTAGCAGCCTCCCCACAATTAAACCCTGTAAACATAAAGATGGGCCAAAAAAAAAAAAAAAACACAAAAATAAGGACAGGAACAGTTCTGTAGTTCTTCAAAGTTTGATCTTTGAACCAAAAGATCCAATAAACATCGAAGAAAGTTTAGAAAATGGAAGGAATTCAAAACATGCAAACTTTCAAAGCCATTCATACAATTATAGCAACTATGTTAACAAAAGGAGAGAACTAAAAGATAGAAAATATATACAAGACTATTACCATGGCTGAACCCTACATGATATGCCCTTGGAAATGTCACAACAAATTCACCAGGATTTTGTACCAACCTGAAAAAAAACAGAATCACAATAATTACAATGCAATACTGATTATTTTCATGTTTAATTATGTCTCCTTGAAGCATATTATTTCATGGCAATTATTTCATTTAGCATAAAACTCCAAATTCTAGTTCAGTATGATAGTGGCACTCTCAAAGGTTGAAAGGCCTGAAATGCTGATAGTTAACAAGTAAAGTCTGCAAGTAAGCTTACCTGCAACAAGGAATTCCTGACGCAACAATGATCTCAGGTGACATCAAAGTTGTTTTCTCACCCAGGAGAGTGAGAGCAGCTGGCAATGTGTTGTTAAGAATAGAACTAAATCAAATTAAAGATATAAATGCAAAAGCATTCCAGAATCCTATGTACATGAGAAATTATAGGAACTTACCTAATCGATCAAGATTTCCACCATAACCGTGCAGTCTAATGACTTCTTCCAATGCAAAAGCAAAATCACCAGGAACTCCATACCAAGTCTTCGGAGAACCCATATGGAGGAAATTCAAACTATGAAGCTCATGGTCTTCCACATGCCAAGCAAACCAACTAAACAACATTCCAATATAAACCATGGGAGAGGTAACTCCAGGTACTTCATCAGGCATAAAGCGAGTAAGTGAACCTGCAGATCTTGCAATTACTTGCAAATTCCAAGGGCTATTTGAAAGCTTCCAACCTGAAGTACCTTCTCTATCAACAATACAGAAGGCCTTAGAGGAAGAAACTTCTTCAGTCTTAGCTTGAGATTCTTCAACATTTTCCAACTTATCTTTTTCATAAGTAACACTTTCCCCATTGGATTTCCGCTTTCTCTTTTGCTTAAGGAAATATTGAGATGGTTCTTCAGGCTCACCAAAACCTGAGCCTGGCAAATCATTTGCATACTCAATATAAATAGGTTTATCAGAAGCAGCCTTCCAAAACTGAGCCTCCACAGTTAATGGAGACACTTCCTTCATGCTACTCATCAGACTTCGTGCAAAAGCTTTTGATTTTGATTCAAACTGATCTAATGTATAAAACTCCCCACTTTGCCAGACTTGCTTATAAACATCTGGTTGCCTAGCCAACATGGGCCCTCTAGGTCTTTTTGAGCTATGACCAAGCTCTTGATGTCTCGTGGTGAACACAGCCCGAATCATTCCATCATTTCCTTTATCACCTGAACCTATTTGAGAAGGTATAGAAATACTGCACGTGTCTGAGTTGGACCTGAAATCTGGGCATTTTAATAGTGACATATTTATGTTTGACAAAACATATTTTTTTGAAGGTTTGGGCAATGGCGGGACCACCTTGCAAATACCAAAAGAGCATGCTTCCTTTTCAATTTTGGATATGTATGCAATCGGGTCAGCAAATTCGGTTTCAGTAGGGTGATATTCAGGTGCCAGAGGCAGCCTCTGCAGCCAACTGGGTATCTCCAAATCACTCATCAAAGTCAATATCTAAAATATTAATGCCTCGAGCTGTAGACAAAAACCAACTTCTTGGACATGCTGCAATTTCTCTCACAGGTTCATTTGAAAACCTTTGTCATTCAACCTTTTCCGCACCTGAACCTAACCAGAGAAAACACCAAAAAAACAACACCACGGTCACGAAAGATCAAACGGAATGGCTATCTTCCCCAGGTTCAGGTTCAGGTTCTACAAAGAGGCTTAATATTCTTTTTCTCAGCTAGGCACATGTGCAAACGGATGTTTAGCCCATTAGTATCAAAGTGGGGCACACCATCAGTTTGTTAAAGAAGATGAGTTACAAGGTTTCAACAGAAAGAAAAAAAAAAGGAGATTAGAGAGAGACCAAAAACCTGAAGCGGCCGAAACGCCTCTTGATCTGTCAGCACTCAGCAGTGAATAAATTCCTAGGCCGGAGTGCGAGAGCGAGTGATTTTGGACAGCCACCGGTTGAAAGCCAAATCGGTTTATCTGATACGGATCTTGAGACGCCATCGGCACATGTTGGATGATAAGGTCGTGTTTTTTGTTACGCACGGCTCATCGGCTGATAAAAGCGAACTTTAAACACCGGCGGGGTGGTGTGTCTACTGTACACCCGAACGGGCTCCGAGGTGAGCGGACTGGGTTCACCGGTGCAATCAGTGGGATTTCTCAAGTGGCGATAGTGTGTTTTTTTTCCTACATGATTGACACTTGTTATCCAAAGGTATGCTTGTTTTTTATTGTTTCCTCGTCTTCATTTTTTTCTTCTTCTTTTAAGAATATTTTATTTAGTTATATTTGATAAAATAGAATGATTATATATGTAAGTATAAAATAACATAAAAAAAAATTAAATACACACAATTTATTATTTTCTTTGCCAATATCATCTTCTAAGAGGCCATTGAAATGTATATAAATATTTTAAAATAAATTTTACATAATCAAATATAACACGTTGAAGTAAATATCGTATTCAAAATAGAATTATAAAAACAAAAAGTTAAAATTTTTTGTATATCCTATCGTAATAAATATGCCATTATTAACAACACCAACTTTAAAAATCCTCTATACATTTTGACCTTTAATACGATTTAAATCCTTCAAGCTTCACCACATGAATTTTGTTGAAAAAGATGAAACATAAAAAGTCTTTCAAGGTCTAAAATAAAATCAAAACTAAGGACAAGTCTATAAGTCTCAACCACCTCTACATGCAAATGCATCTTTTTTCTAGAATCGATGGAACATTCATTTTTGTTGATTTTTTTTTTTTTGGTTTAAGAAACCCTTTATAGTGTTGGCAACATGGAGGGTAGTACAAGAACCAATTCACCAAGTGTTATAAGAAACATGAACCATATTAGATTCAAAACACACTAAAGATTGGAAATTACCTTTCTTTTCAAGTCATTGCTTGAATTTGGGATCTGTCTTCTTTACATATCATTTCTTCTTGCAAAAGGAGCATTTGACAGCACCCTTACTAACTTGATTAAGAAAAGTTTTTCTTCCATTTCTAAAATGATTTTTTGTCATAGTCGTCAAATGTGCACTTTCAATCCTCTCTTGATTCGACTTCCCTTCTTCTTGTACACACATAGTCAAAAGTTCATTAATTGACTATTTTTTTCCTTATGTGTGTATCTTTGAGGGTCCATATTCAGATGAGAACGAGTCAAGGATAAAGTGAACCAGAAATTACTCCAATGTTTTAGTCTAGAAACTATGTATCGCATTTGTATGATGTGCTCATGCACACCTTTGGTATTATTAAATTTCATGGAACACATTTCCGTCATCAGTATGTTTACCAATGCCTTGTCAGAAGTCTCAAAATGATCTTGAATAGCTTGGAGATATTCTTTCTCTTTAGCACAATCAAGGATTGATCCATGGACACTTTTCTAACTGTGAGACCTGCTAAACATCAAACTCAAGCGATTGGATGGCTCCCAAAGATCATACGATGTTTTCTCAACTTGGGTGTTTGATTCCATGGGCCTTGGGGGTTATTCACTTGAAGTGCCAAATTAAGGTCAGTGCACCCTAATGCAAGGAAGATTTTCTCCTTCCAATCAGCATAATCATCACCATTTAGAGAAACAATATTGGAGGAATCAAAATTCGGAATAGATAAAGTTTGAACAACTGCAAAATATAATAATGCTTACTAAAACATGCAATGACGCCAAATATTGAATATTTACTCATATAAATTAATTCAAACAAATAAATCAACATCTCATTAATCCTTCCTGTGGGCTTAGATCATAACACATAACTGATTCATATTTTTTTATAATGGGACCATAACTTTCTCTAAAAGAATTTTCTAGGCTTGTGGGCAACTATCTTATCCTAATTAATCACTTAAATATAACAATTATCCAGTGGGGTTAAATTATTATATCTCCATGATTAATTATAATTATTGATGTCATTAATTCTATGTGACTAGACTTAATGTCGCTTGACATTTTCATAATTAACAATGTTGTGTGTGTGTGTAGCGGGGGTGGGGGTGGGTGTTTACAAATACTTCAAGCCCATAATCACTCGCAATTCTACCATGTATAGTTTGTAAAATGGTTATTTAAGCTGACAGTGTTAATGAAAAATGTGAGAGAAAATTGAAGTATTTTTTTTACCTAGTATCGGAGCAGGAGAATCCTTCTCCTTCTCCTTCTCGTCACCGAAGAATATAGCGAAAACTCTGTCCCGTAATTTTAGTCACCGGAGAAACCAGAGCAAGTTTGTTCTGTTTCGCCTTGAACAACGTTGTTCGAAAGTTCCATCGGCTAACGACAACCACAACCGAGCCACACTCGGCCTTCCATCAAAAAGTGTCGCCGACCGACAACGAAGAGCCTCACCAGCGTGCGTCTCGATGAAGATGAACCTACTCCGGCGTACCTTCTGGACATCACTGACGACGGTAGCTGAACCACTGCTCGGCCTTCCAGCAAACCACCAACCCAATCGACACCGGCGAAGACGAAGAGATGCACCGTCTCGATGAAGAAGATGAGGTACATGAATTTTTGTTTGCTTGAACTTAAGTCCTGTGGTTGTTATTATTTTTGTCGAGCGACCTGGTTTCGAACCGGACCAAGATCAACCCAGCAAGAGAAAGTGAACCAGATCAGTTCAATGACCAGACCAGATCGGAAACAGAAACCCAAACGTGGTCGACCCAATGAACAGAAAATGGACCAGACCAGTAATCGGACCAAACCAATATTTTTGGGTGATTTTTTATTCTGATCACCGTAGATCTTCTTTCATCATGTCGAAGGAATCAACACTGATTATTCATGTGCAATCTGAAAACTCTGGTTTTATAACCAATGTCATTCTTACAGAAGTAAACTACGATGTATGGTCCCAGATCATGGAGATGCAAATTGCAGGACGTGAGAAGCTCAAATATATTATGGAAAAAACACCACTCCCACAAAAAACGGATGCCTCCTATGCGAAGTGGTATGCTGAAAATCAAAAGGTTAAGGGGTGGTTGCTAACCTCTATGTCACCAAATATTATGAAGCGCTATATTCGGCTGCGCACCACACGTGAAATATGGAATGTTCTGGCAAAAGTTTTCTATGATGGGTCAGATGAATCACAATTATTTTCATTGAATCAGAGAGTTTTCTCCACCAAAGAGACTGGTCGGCCTCTGCCAACGTATTATGGTGATCTTGTGGAAAATTTTCAAGAACTTGATCAACGTGACAGGATTATAATGAAAGATCCTAATGATGTTATCGTTTATAGAAAATTCGTTGAAAGATTGTGTGTTCACATTTTCTTAAACAGATTGGATGAAAAATTCGAACAAATTCGTTGCGAAATTCTCAGAAAAGACCCGATATTGGATCTTGAAGAAGCCTATGCTTACGTACGTCATGACTCTGTTCGCAGAACCACTTTAAATAGTGAAGTTGATCGTGTTGAGTCATCTGCAATGGTAGCATGTCGAGCAAGGCCTAAAACAACTCGACCAATTGGTCCTACCAATGATCAAAATCGAACATCAGGATCTCAGAATCCTAGCTATGAGGTTGGAACAACAAAACCAAAGCACATTTTTATTCACTATGGTGAGACTGGGCACACAAAGTCACAATGTTATGAACTTATCGGGTATCCAGAATGGTGGGATCCTACCAAAGTGCCTCGCAAACAAAACTCCAAACCAAATATTCATGCTTCTGTTGCAGTAGCAGAACCTTCCACCTCTCACACAACTAAGGACGCATCAGTTTTAATTGCTACATCTAGTAAGGTTCTTAATACTTCTGCTCCTAGTAAAAATAGTGAATGGATAATTGATTTTGGTGCTACTCATCATATGACCTTTGATAATCATCATTTTAAAAGTATGAAACCATCTAAAGAATATATCATATATACAACTAATGATACTCCCTATCACCTGGAGAAGGTTCCACCACCCTCACTAAAAATCTGAGTCTTGATTCTGTATTAGTTGTTCCAACCCTCAATCATAATCTATTATCAGTTGCTCAAATAACTCGTACTCTGCATTGTATTGTGATTTTTTGGCCTAACATTTGTGTTTTTAAGGACATTTGAACTCAGAAGACAATTGGTTATGGTACTAGAAGGGGGAAACTCTATTGCCTTGATCTGCAATCAGAGAGTTCTCATCAGTTAGCCCAAGCATTCTCCATGAAGAATAAATCTATAGATTCTGAAATTTGGTTATGGCATAAACAGTTGGGTCACTCGTCCTTTGGTTATTTAAAGAAATTGTTTCCTAAATTCTTTGAAAAATTATCTGTTTAAGATTTTAAGTTTAGGGTTTAGGGTTTACGATGTATATGAATTGGCGAAAAGTCATCGTGTTCCATTCCAAATAAGCATGAATAGGAGTCCAACACCCTTTATGATTATTCACTCTGATGTATGGGGTTCAACAAGTATATCCTCTCTTACTGATAAATGGTGGTTTGTTTATTTTATTGATGATCACACCCGTATGACTTGGATTTGCTTAATGAAGTCAAAAAGTGAAGTTAGTTCGTTGTTCAAACAATTTCACATAATGATAGTCACTCAGTATCATTTTACAATACAAACTCTTCGATGTGACAATGGTGAAGAATTTGTGAATCAAAGTTTGAAAGAATATCTAGATGTTCATAGTATTACTCATCAAACTACTTGTTTGTACACCCCTCAACAAAATGGGGTTGCAGAGCGAAAGAACTGCCACCTTCTTGAGGTTGTTCGTGCTTCCTTGTTTGAAGCTCATATGTCGGCTAGTTACTGGGGTGAATTCATCACAACTATAGCTTATCTTATCAATTGAATACCCTCGAGTGTGTTACAATTTCAAACTCCCTTGAGTGTTCTTCATAAAACCATAAGTTCACGTGCTGTGCCGAATCTGCCACCTAGAGTTTTTGGGTGTGTAGCCTTTGTTCACCTCCATAAGCCATTGAGAAATAAATTGGAACCTCGAGTTCTCAAGTGTGTTTTTGTTGGTAATGTTCAACATAAGAAAGGTTATTGTTGTTATCATCCTCCCTCTCGCAAATTGTATGTCACTCTTGATGTGGTATTTCACGAAGATAACATGTATTATTCTACTCTCGAGTCTTCAATACAGGGGGAGAACAGGATTGAATTGAAGACCCTTAATCATCATTTGGACACTTTGGATACTACAAGTGGTGAGTATTCAGATTACAACAGTAAACATCAAAATGATACAAATGAGCATGATTCACAGGATGGAGACAGACAAGACCAGATGGAAGTGATGGAATCAAAGTCTTAGCCGACATCTTCCCCCTTCATAGTATACCAGTGGATCAATTGCTTTCTGAGTCCGAGGCCATGTCTGAGCCTCAGGTAAGTTCCGAAACTCAACTAAGAGTGCTACCTCATCGAACCACAAGAGGAAAACCTAGAGTCAATTATGAATATCTTCTCACCTCTAAATCTCAATATCCCACGCATAATTTTGTGTCTTATCATAGATTGTCAAAGGAAAATGAAGTATTTGTGAATCAATTATCTGTTATATCTATTCCTAATAGTGTGCAGGAAGCCTTAAAAGATCCTAAGTGAAAAGAAATTATAAATAAATAAATGAGGTCCCTCCAAAATAATTCAACATGGGAAGTGGTTGATCTACCTATACGAAAGAAACCAGTTGGATGCAGATGGGTATTTACTATCAAATATAAAACTGATGGCAGTATTGTAAGGTTCAAAGCAAGGCTTGTTGCCAAAGGATATACTCAAAACCTATGGGATCGATTACATGGAGACATTTGCACCAATGGCCAAAATCAATATTGTTCGGATTCTACTATCTCTGGCTGTGAATCTTGACTGGCCCTTATATCAATTTGATGTTAAAAATGCATTTTTACACGGAGATCTCCAAGAAGAAGTATATATGGAATTACCTCCTAGATGTATTATGCAAACTAAAGTATGCAAACTAGTATGTAAACTGAGAAAATCCCTATATGGTTTGAAGCAGTCCCTGAGGGCGTGGTTTGGAAGGTTCACAAATTTTATGAAATCTATCAAATACAAGCAAAACAACTTAGATCACACTATCTTCCTGAAATCTAACAAGGAGACAATCGTTGCTCTTATTGTATATATTGATGATATGATAGTAATTTGATGATATGATAGTAACTGGGAATGATCCAGAGGAAAAGAAGGCATTGCAAAGTCATCTTACCAGAGAGTTTGAAATGAAAGATCTTAGTTACTTAAAATATTTTCTTGATATTGAAGTGTCAAGATCAAAGGAATGAATTTTTCTATCTCAACGAAAATAGTATGACAACGAAAATATGCTTTGGACTTGTTGAAGAAAACTAGTATGACAACTTGTAGTCCAGTTAGTACTCCCATGGAAGAAAATCTAAAACTGGGAACACATTCAAATCAAGTTCCTGCTAACAAGGAACGTTATCAGAGAATAGTCGGGAGGTTAATGTATCTTGCACATACCAGACCAGATTTAGCTTATGTACTAAGTGTGGTTAGTCAATTTATGCACTCTCCAAGTGAAGAACATATGAATGTTGTCAACCGTATCCAGCGCTACTTGAAATCATCTCCAAGGAAAGGAATTTTATTTAAAAAAGGAGGCGACTTAAAAATTGAAGGTTATACAGATGCTGATTGGGCTGGGTGAATAGAGGATCGACGATCTACATATGGATACTTTACATTTGTAGGTGGAAATTTGGTCACTTGGAGAAGTAAGAAACAAGAGGTCGATGCTAGATCGTCAGCTGAAGCCGAATACAGGGGAATAGTAAAGGCAATATGTGAATTATTATGGATAAAAAATCTGATACAAGAACTACATATTGAACAGACAAGACCTATGAAATTATATTGTGACAGTAAGGCAGCATGTGATATTGCCCACAACCTAGTCCAGCATGATAGAACTAAACATGTTGAAGTTGATAAACACTTTATTAAGGAAAAATTAGAAGCGAGAATCATTGAAGTCCCTCATGTTCGGTCATAGGATCAACTTGTCGATGTGTTGACCAAGGCAGTGTCTTACCAAGCCTCTAACAATTGTCTTGACAAGTTGGGCATGAGTGATATCTATGCACCAACTTGAGGGGGAATGTTGAGATTTCCTTTAAAATTTCTTACCTTAAGAAGAAATCCTGTAAATATTCCATAAATCCCAAAATTTTTTAAACTCTGTAATCCCCGTAATCACTCGCAATTCTTCCATGTATAGTCTGTAAAATGGCTATTTAAGCCGACGGTGTTAATGAAAAATATGAGAGAAAATTGAAATATTTTTTCGACTAAGTATGTACATTCATTTTCAGTAAGGTTGAAATCATTTTGTAAGATGTTAAATTTTTATTACTAATTTTAAGTAGCAAATGCTGATGAATGCTCATATTACTATACCATGAATCACACACTTGGGTACATATCCCATTACAGACAGAACTCTTCAAAAAATTTAACATTTTTTTGGGCTTCAAAATCTTCTATACATGTAGTCATGTATACCAACAATTTACATCAAGTATGAAAACAGCAAACAACCTCTGTAAATAACGCAAAACTGAATTACAATCACGTAACAAATCCATTCACCACCACACTTCTCCAAGCACTTGCAGTAGAATTATACGAATCTGCCATTCTTTTTATGGTTTTTGAAGATAAATTTTAAGTAAATCGTATGCGAGGGCGATGGCAAGAACGAACAGGATCTGATCGAATATCGATATTGTTGTACTGAGTCGGGCAGGTTCTTGACTAAGAGATGAAAGCGACCAGACCAATTCTAATGACAAGCAAGGGCTCCCATCTGTACCTGGATAGACAAACGGTTCCCCTATGGAAGTTCTGATCAATTCACCTTCGATCCATTCCTGATTCCACGACAAGGAACTGCATAATTAATGGTTTTGTTCATTCTTTTCTTGGACTTTCCAGTGCAGATGTTTAGGGTAAATTTGCCAAACAGGAGAGAAGGTGAAACTAGGCAGTAGGAACTTTGGAATTACCTGTAGCTGATTGCCTGCGGTGACAACAAGGGATCCGGGTTTTGTGCTGAAACTATCGACGCCGTTATGGGATGGAAAATGCAATTCCGAACTGCCTAGGATGAGATGGAGAGTGAAAGCATAATTCTGGTTTTGATCTTCGTGCGGATTCTCTTCTTCTTCTTCTTCTTCATCGACGCACTGGTTTTTGTATCTGCGTAGCCACAGAACCGGTTCTATCTCCGTCATTCTCTTCTCATGTCTTCTTCCGGTATATATCTTCTTGAAAACCAGGCTTAAAGCTCGGGCAATTTTCTCCAATTCGAGGTAGACAGATTCCATTTTGTCACTGAAATTTTGAAGCAGTAGAAAAAATTCATAAGTTAGCTGTTCATGAGCTCGGACCTAAAAAACAATCCTACTGTGAACAGTTCCATAATATCCTACAAGCATTTATGCCATATAATCCTGTATTTAATTATCCGGTTGCAAACACTGAACACGGTATGACAGCGGTAAGCGGAGAGGATGATCAGGATCAGGCGGTTCGGCATGACAAGCACCGATGACCCCAGTATCTTAGTAATTTCATTACTTAGACAAGAAGACCAGGAAAACTGGAATGGACAAAGCACCTCAAGGGAATTCGTTCAGTCTCCGCCCCTATTTTCCGCCTCCGCAGCTGGTACCGATAACGGTTCTCTTCTGTGTGCCCAGAACAGCGTTCAGGCAGCCCACTGTTGTGACACAAACCAAGGCTGTTCCGGTGGAACTCCTGATCCATCGCGCGCGCCAACCCAATCAAGTCTGGCGATAGACCATGGTTGACAATCTGAAACGCTCCAACACCTGCGATCGCTGCCCGAATTATACGGGCAACGTCTTCTATATGGTGCGAGGATGAAAGAGACAAGAGATCAACGGCGGAAAGATTTCGGCGAGATAAGTGGGGGGTGGGTCTCGGCCGTCTTATCTTCGGGAGGGAGAGATCAGGGACGCTTAGATGTTTGGAGAGGTAATCCGAGAACATCTCATCGTCGACGACCGCCGTGCGTTTACCTTTGGCGGTAGCAATGGGCGTGGGATGAGGTGCGGACGGGTAGATCCTCTGCGGCGGCGTTTGCACGTTGGCCATGGCGAAAATGGAGAGAAGGAAGGTGGGCGCTTGTTATAATCCAGGAAAAAAATCATTTCCGACTATATTTACAGTTTGCTGACGGGCCGGGCCCATTAAGAAGGTGATAATATACGCCACGACTTTTTGGCACATGAATCTGCCGTGCATTTCTTTCTAAGGTTCAAAGAAAGCGGTTCCGAATCCACTTTTTTTCATCATGATCTAAAATTAATTATAGAGTGAGAGTAGGTGATTGGGTTTCATTTGTTGGCAACGGATGGTGGACCCCTGCATTACGCTTCCTTTGGTCGGTGCCATGATGTCTCAAGGCGAAGGCATGTGATAAATACGGCATCCATGGTGGCATTGCACTTCGCCGAAAGAAACCTTAGGATGAAGTGGAGAGAACAAGAACATAAAAAGAAAAGAAGTTTATTTTCTTTTGTTTACATATTTATGGAAAATAAAAAAGAAAATGGGAGAGAATGAAATTTCTCTTGGATATACGAAGAAAATGGAAAAAAAATTAATATTAAATTTAGGACCCTATGAATAATAATTCAAGCAAGGGGAGAGAAGCTAAAAAGAGACGAGGGAAGAGAGAACTCTCGAGTAGAGAGAGGAGAAGAAGAAAACTAAAGAGAAGAGAAGAGAAACTTTTAAGTAAATGAGAAAAGAGGAGAGAATAAGGGACAAAGATCACAAGATAATTACATCAAACCCAAATTTGCCTATATCTTCTAACACTTCCCCTCTAGTTAGTGGTGAAAAGACATCATATATCCCCAACTTGGTACATGCAGTGGAGAGAACCTTGGAGTTAACTGACTTTGTGAATATATCAATAAGTTGTCTATGAGTTGAGACATGTTTAAGACGTATAACTCCTACTTGCAACTTTTCTCTCATGAAGTGCTAGTCCACCTCGATATGCTTAGTTCTCTCATGAAAAACTAGGTTGGAGGCAATGTGAATTGCAGCTTGATTGCCACAATGGAGTTCCATCAAGTCTTTTTTGTGGAATCCCAACTCTGCCGGAAGAGATTTAATCCATAGAAACTCACTTATCATATGTGTCATGGCTCTATATTCTAGTTCTGCACTGGATCCCGAAACTACATTTTGATTTCTACTCCTTCATGTAACAAGATTGCCTCCAACTAGAGCACAATATCATGAAGTAGATTTTCTATCATCAAGTGATACAACCCAATCCTCATTGACAAAACTTTCAACATTTAAATGACTATGACACATATATAGAAGTCCTTGTCCCGGTGCCTTTTTTCAATTACCTGAGAATCCTCTCCAACACCTACCAATGAGACATCCAAAGTTTATGCATATACTGAATGGCCACAATAACTACAAAATAAATATTTGGTTTGGTCACAATGAGGTAAATAAGCTTCCCAACTAGCCTCTGGTCCTTGCTAACATCAACTAATTATTTCGAGCCAACACATAATTTTGTATTTGTCTCCATAAGAGTGTCAGTAGGACGACATCCCACCATTCTTATTTCTTTAAGCAAGTCAAGTACATTTTTTCTCTGTGATAAGATAATACCATGTCTGGACTAAAGAACCTCAATACCAAGGAAGTACTTCAGGAGTCCCTAGTCTTTTGTCTTGAATTCATTGCATATCTTGTGTTTGACTCCCTGTCAAAATAATGTCATCCACGAAAACACATCAAGTAGTACCACACCTTTCTCAGTATGCTTGACAAATACGGAATGGTCCATAGATCACCTAGTGAACCTGAATCGACGCATAACTTGACTAAACTTGTTAAACAATGCTTGCAAAGATTGCTTTAGACCATATAAGGAATTTTTTAGGCGGCATACCATCTTCCCCTCAACCACATATCTATGTGGTTGCTGCATATAAATTTCCTCCTTAATATTGTCATCGAGGAAGACATTCTTCACATCTAGCTAAAAACAGGTCATCGAGAGTTAGCAACAAGAGATAATAAAAAACGTATCAATTTGAGCTTGGAAACGAGAGAAAAAATTTCCTCATAATCAATCCTATAACACTGAGTATAGCCTTTAGCCACAAGTTGGGCTTTAAGTCAGGCCACAAAGCCATCCAGATTATCTTTGATAGTGAATACCCATTTATAACCCATCGACTTTTTTCCAAATAATATAGGAACAAGTCACCACGTTTGATTCTCATAAACGATTGCCATTTCTTCATCCATGACTACTTTCCATCCTGGATGCTATAGGGCCTCATAATATGACTAAAGAATAGCAACAGAATAAATAGAGGCAAGAAACTGACAGCAAGATGGGTATAACTGATGGGTGGATAAAAAATTAGCAATGGGGTGAGAGTTAGATGGTCGTGTACATGCCCTAGGCTCCTTCTCAAGAGCAATTGACTGAGTATCAAATAGAAGACCAAAAATAGGAGGTCGGGAAGGAGAACTTACCTTAGAGGGGTTTGGAGGCTCCACAGGTGTAATATCGAGCAAAGCAGGCACATCATCACGACCATGAACTGTTGAGTCATCAAGCAACACAATAAGCTTAGGAAACACATTGGCTATGGAGAAACCAAGTGGAAAATTGGTGGATGAATAAAAGGGTTGTTCTTCAAAGAATGTTACATCACTAGAAACAAGTATCTTCTTGAGAGAAGGACTGTAACATAGATATTCTTTCTGAGTACGAGAGTAGCCCAAAAAGATACATTTAATTGCCCTGAGATCTGTTGAAAAATGGGCTATGTTAATTTGTGGAGCCTAATTAATGCCCTACTCTTGTAATGCGGTTGCCCTAATTTTCTCTTTATAATTGAAGGGTGCCGCTATTAGGGTTTTATCATCTTATACTGAGGAGCATCTCGAGAGGTTAGAGAGAAACACTTGTAAGTGTGCGATTTCTCTTGTAAAGTATTTCATCTTCATAGTGGATTACTACAATGGCAGAAGATAGGACATAGTCTCACCTTGAGGCAAACCTGTATAAATCTTGTTGTGCTATTTCGTGTTTGTTTTTTCCCTTCTTCCACATTTATTATTATTGCTCTCGCTAGTTTGGAATTAGGGCATCTAATTCCTAATAGGCTCAAGCCCACACTAAGGAAAACCCGCACATCCAAGTAGAAGACCCACATGTCCAACAAGCATTCACTAAACCCTCATTGCACTCATATTCCAACAAGTTAGTGAAGTATTTTTATTTTCCATAAATTTAACACTATATCCATGTCTACGACTTGATCTTGTGATTTCTCCTTTTCCATTTCTACTTTCTCTCTATTTTCTTTCTCACTTTTATTTTCAATTTCTTTTCCAGTTTCATTCTCTTCCATGCTTCTTGCAACAAATCCTTCTCCTACTTCATATACCTTTCCAATTTCTTCCTCTAATCCTTTTATGATTCAATCTCTAACCTTTCGTATTTGTCTCTTTCTATTTCAATCACTTCATCTGTTGCCCCACCTTTCTCACTCTCTTCCAACTCCGCATTCCTTCTCTTGCTCAACTTCTAGTCCAACTCCTCCTTCCTTCTCTTGTTCAACTTCTGGTCCAACTCCTTTTTCAATTTGTTTCTCATGTTTTCTACCTTCTAACTCATCTCTAGGCATCATGTCCTCATCATCCACCTAAGGGCTACTCATGGGAGGATTAAACTCTGAGCCATCCTCTCTATCTTGGTCATCCTCTCTATCTTCGTCATCTTCCTTCTCTCCTACTTGAGCTCATTCTTCTTCTTTTTCTTTTGTTTTCTCATTTACTTCTTTTTATTCTTCATTTTCCTCATTACCATGTGGATTGTTTTTGCTACCCTAGTGGTTATCCATTGTCTAGAGTTCATAAAATCTTGATTTAACTCATGGCATTAGAGGCCCCATGCCTCTCAACCTTCCAAATTAATTCCTTCAAAATCCCCCGGAGGATCTCAAAATCTAATATAATCAAGAATTAGTGGTGCTTTTGGCCTTTCTTCTTTTCCATTACATTGGGGATGTCTAACCTTTTTTTTCTTTGTTCCTTTGTAACCTCAGTGGCAGTGGGATTTACATTAATTAGATGTGAAGAATGCCTTCTTAAATAGTGAACTCTCTAAAGAGGTCTAGATGAGTCAAACACTCAGTGATGTGGTTGAGGGGGATACAATATGTTGATTACACAAGGCAATCTATGGGCTAAAGCAATCCCCTCGAGCTTGGTTTGGTAATTCACTACCGTGGTTAACCGGCTTTGGTTCAAAAGGTATTAGAGTGATCACTTTATTTTTACAAAAACTACTACTGAAGGAAACATTCTTATGGTTGTCTATGTTGATGATTGCTATTACCGGCAATGATTATAGAGGTATTCAACAAGTTAAGAAGGACCTAAATAAGGAACTTCAAACAAAAGATCTTGAACTTTCAAATACTTCCTCAGCATTGAAGTTCTTCAATCTAGACATGACATCATTCTATCACAAAGGAAGTATGTATTTGATCTCCTAAAGGAAACTGGAATGCTCGGATGTAAACCAACTGATACACCAATGGGATATAATGTCAAGCTATGTGTTGGAACTGACAATGATGTTGATGTTGATTGCTTCCAATGGTTTGTTGGAAAATTGATTTATCCCATAGTCACAGGACCGGATATATCATATTCATTAAGTGTTATCAGCCAATATATACAACAACGACAACAACCTCATTGGGTAGCACTGAAAAGAATTCTCTAGCACTTAAAGTAGAATCCATGTCAAGGATTATTGTAAAAATATCATGGGCACATTGATATTGAAGGCTTTGCTAATATAGACTGGGCAGGCTCCCCTAATGATAGAAATTCCACTTCCAATAATTGTACAATGGTTAGGGGCTATTTAGTCACCTGGAGAAGTAAGAAATAGAATGTTGTGGTCTAATCAAATGTTGAAGATGAATACCGTGCTATAGCACTTGTAGTGAGCGAATTATTATGGCTAAGATCCTTCATGACTGAACTTATGTTCAAGACAATCAAGCCCATTCAACTTCAGTGTGATAATCAGGCAACTATCATCATTACAACAAATCCGATATTCCATGAAAGAACCAAGCATATTGAGATAGACTGCCATGTCATTGGAGAAAACCATCAAGCTAGGATTATATTCATGCAATATGTACCTTCCAAGAGTCAATTAGTTGATATCTTTATGAAGGCCATTATTGTAGGACCACTCATAGATACATGTTGTAAGCTAGGGGGAGTGTCGAAGAAGAATAAAGGGTATTCTCTATGATTATGAGAGTTGGTTGCATAAGGTGAAATTAAGTTAGAGATTAAGTATTTTTTTCCTTTCATATATTGTAGAGCATCCTTGTCTCACTTATATAAATAAGAAAGAGAGGGGAGGAGACTCATTCACGAGTTCACTCCAATCTTTAATCATCTTCCTCTGTCAACTCATCCCCTAGTCTCTTCTTGCCTCTCCTTTCCTTCTCTCTTTCTTCCTTGTTGAATTTAGAACCCCTTTACTAAAATCTCGAGCAAGATGAGAGAGGGAGAAAGAAAAAGAATGAGAGAGAGAGAGCTCTCAAGTAGAGAGGAGAGAAGAGAAAAAAGAAAGAAGAGTTTAGGCTAGAGAGGAAGACTTCACGAGATGAGAAATGGAGAACTACTTAACTTTCTTATTTTAATTTGAGTACAAGCACCTCTATTTATAGTAGTGGAAAGTAGTAAAATCCAAATACAATTAAACTACCATTCTCCTAATTACACCCAAACTATAACTCTTAAAGATAAGTCTATCATAATTAAATAACTCAACATAATTAGAAGACTAATATAACTCAAACTAGAACTCTTCTATGAGGCATGTGATCATATGATAAGGATGCCAGCTCGTGGTTATCATGATGGGTCCCACTTTATCTTCCAACTCATGTGATAAAGATACTAGCTCGTGGTAATCATTGTGGGTCCTACTTGATCTTCAAATCTTCCAACTCCTGCCAGCTCATGCGATGACCCATCACGCCATCTCACGTTCTCATGGTGGTCCCACCAACTCTTACAACCATGGTAGGTCCCACTTTGTAACACTCCCCCTCAAGTGGGGGGTGAGAAAATATCGTAAACGCCTAGCTTGCTATAGATGGTGGACAAGATCTTATGAGTGACTGGTTTGGGGAGAATGTCTGCAACCTGGCTTTGTGAAGATATATTTTGAGAGATAATATGTTGGTTTGGAATTTTTCTCGTATGAAATGGCAATTTACTTCAATGTGCTTTGTTTTCTCATGGAAGACTGGATTTTATGTGACATATATTGTTGCCTACTTATCACAATGTAGATCCATAAGAGTTTCTTTATAGAATCCCAATTTAATGAGAATGGATCTGATCTATAGAAGCTCACTAACTGTGTCTGCCATGACCCTGTATTCTGCTTCTGCACTGGACCTTGCAACTAGATTCTACTTCTTGCTTCTCCATGTAACTAAGTTCCCTCCAACCATTGTACAATATCCCAAAGTAGATTTTCTGTCATCCAAGGATCTGACCCAATCTGCATCTGAGAATTCTTCTATGTTGAAGTGACCATGGTTCTTATAGAGAAGCCCTCTTCCTGGAGCTCCTTTCAAATAATGCAATATTCTTTCTAGTGCTTGCCAGTGACTGAGTTGTGGTTTGTGCATGTATTGACTTACCACACTTACTGCATATGATATATCTGGCCTTGTTACACAAAGATAAATGAGTTTTCCCATAAGTCTTTGATATTTTCCAATATCCACATCTTCTCTAGTACCTGTAGACAATTTTGTATTTGAA
Source organism: Aristolochia californica (assembly GCF_029961685.1). NCBI lineage: Eukaryota > Viridiplantae > Streptophyta > Magnoliopsida > Piperales > Aristolochiaceae > Aristolochia > Aristolochia californica. The sequence goes on from NW_027182279.1 coordinate 5,064,431, forward strand.
TCCATAGGAGTTTTTGCTGGTCTACACCCCATAATTTCCGTCTCCTAGTAGATCAAGGACATACTTCCTTTGAGATAGTAAAATCCCATCTTTGGACCGTAGTACTTCAATACCTAGAAAATATTTTTAAGTAGTTCAAGATCTTTTGTCTTGAATTCTGCACGTATCTTTTCCTTGGTTTCCTGAATGCCCTTGGGATCATTACCGGTTAAGACAATATCATCAACATATACTGCCAAAATCACTTTGCCTTTAGGTGTGTCTTTAATAAATATGGAGTGATCTACACAACATCTGTGAAATCCGGCATGTATGAGTGCTTGGTTAAATTTATCAAACCATGCACGAGGAGACTGTTTCAGACCATAGAGGGATTTCTTCAATTGACATATTGACTCCCCCTCAACCACAAATCCAAGTGGTTGTTGCATATAAATTTCTTCCTTGATATCCCCATTGAGAAAAACATTTTTCACATCAAGCTGATAGACCTATTAGGAAGAATTAGCAGAAAGAGAAAATAAAATACATACTGAGTTATTTTGGCCACTAGAGAGAATGTTTCCTCATAATTGATCCCATAACACTGTGTATAGCCCTTAACAACAGGGCAAGCCTTAAGGAGAGCAATGGACCCATCTGGATTATGTTTCACAGTAAAAACCAACTTACAACTAATAGGTTTCTTATCTGATGGAAGAGGAACTAGAGCCCATTCCTGATTTTCATAGAGTGCCTGCATTTCTTAGTCCATTGCCACCTTCCACCCTAGATGTTTCAGAGCCTCGTAATAGGACTGTGAGACTAATATGGAGGAGATAGATGAAATAAATTGACAACATGAAGGGGATAAACGATGGTGAGACACAAAATTAGATATGGGGTGAGAAGTAGATGGCCTAGTGCACGTTCTGGGTTCTTTTCTTAAGGCAATGGGACGAGTATCATATTGTGGGTTAAAGACAATAGGAGAAGATGGACTTACCTCGGTGGGATCCATAAACTCTGCAGGTGTGGTGTCAGCTAGTGTGTCTGGGGGTTGAACAATTTCTGTGGCACAGGGCATAACCAATCGAGGCCAGGTTGATACTGAAGATAGACCTGGAGGAGCATTGTCAGAGTAGTATGAAGAATCTTCAAAAAAAGGTACATCCTAGGACACAAGTAACCTTCAGAGAGTGGGATTATAGCAAATATAACCCTTCTGTGTGCGAGAGTATCCTAAGAAGATACATTTGACAGATTTTGGATCACGTTTACTGTGTTGTGGGGAGGTAATATGAACAAAGCATGTACACCCGAAGACTTTTAAGGGAAACGAAAAAAGGATCATCATGTGGTAATAAAAGGAGTATGGGGATTTATGACCAAGAACGAAAGATGGTAGCCTATATTATAAGACATCATTCGGTAAGGATGGCATACAACCAATAAAAGTATGGGTCTTTCATGGTATACAGTAAACTACGTGCTACCTCCAGAAGATGATGGTTCTTCCGTTCTACTACACCATTTTGTTGAGGGGTATAGGCACATGATGTTTGATGGATAATGCCATTTTCTCGACAAAAAAACTCAAGGTCTCTGGAAGTATATTCTTTGGCATTATCAGACCGAAGTACTTTACTTTTCTGACCAAATTGAGTGAATACCATAGCATTAATGGATTTAAATATGGATGGTATTTTAGAATGTTCTTTAAAAAGAAATAGCCATGTGGTACGAGTAAAATCATCAATAAATGTAATAAAGTATTTGACTTGGGAAATATTTTAGATGCTCAAGGATCCCCATACATCTGTGTGGATCAATGAAAAGGTAGCAACACTTTTAAGTTCTGGACGAGGTGACTATATAGTCCTTGGTGTTTGCTCAAGTGTCAGAATTCAAAATTTAAATCTGACCTAACTTTAAACATAGTGAAAATACGATGAAGAGATTGTATGGATGGATGTCCCAACCGGTTGTGCCACAAACTTGTCTCAGTTTCACTGGTTGAAACAATATTTATTTTAAGCACATCCAGGTAGTAGAGTCCCCCTTGTTCACGGCTTCCACCAATCACCTGCTTTGTTATAAGATCCTAAAACACACAAAAAGTGGGTGAGAAGGTGATGAAGAAATTAAAATATTTTGTGAGATGACTAATAGATAAAAGATTCAAGAAAAAAGTAGGAACAAAAAGAATATATGTGAGTGGAAGTGATGGTGTAACAGTGGTGGATCCTTTCCCTAGAACTTTAGTTTGAGAGCCGTCAGGTATGGTAACAAATTTATGTGAGAGACAAGGAGAAACTAAGTGTAGTAGACTTTTCTTACCTGTGAGATGTTCAGAGGCCCCTGAGTCAATTATCCAAGATGAAGAGGATGCATATAGCATACCTGAAGTGGTGGTGGTAACAACAGTTGAGGAGGAACTTAGAGAAGAGATCATCGGTGTTTTCATTTTCTGGAATAAGTCCTACTCATAATCGGTAAGGGTTTTCTTTTCTATTGATGTGGTAGCCTGGTCCTCCTTTGTATCATTTACTAAGGCTTTATTAGCCTTCATCAAATCCAGTTTGCCATGGATTCTATAACATGCCTCTATAGTGTGGCCATATTTCCCACAATGGGTGCATTCCCTGTAATAGCATGTATCTATGGTGTGGCCAAATCTCTCACACTGAGTGCATTCCTTGATATCTGTTTTGATAGAACCATTCCTTCCACCTCTTCATCATCCTCTTCTATAATTTCTTCCACGACCTCGGCCGCGGTCGGTTGATGTTCCTTTATGTCTGGAGTATATGGCGGATGATATTTCAGTAATAAAAGAAGAAGCAGTTGGAATACAGAGTAATGTGGCACATAAATCATCAAAAGTGGGAATAACAGAGGTACTACGAAGTTGACTTTTAGCAACTTCAAGATATGACTCAATGTTTGCAAGGCAAATGGCAGTGATTAAAGCTTCTTTCTGCTTGTCTTGGACAGAGACATCCGTGGAGGTAGGCTGAGCTATTTTCCAATCTTGAAGAAGGTCTCTAAAATGAGCCAAATATTCATGGATATTTTCTCCTTGTTTAATGTGGAACATTCTTTGGAGAATACCATATGACATGTGTAAGTTTTTGGAGCTAGAGTACAACTTAGCACTTGTCTCCCAAATTTGTTTAGCGGTATCAAGATGAATAATATTGTTGGAGACAGGTTCTTCCATCTTGTTGATGAGCCAACTAATAACCAAAATATCATTTTTTAACCACTTAGTATAAGAAATATCTTCTTCATCAATAGGTGGCCCAAGTTTGGTGACGTGACCAAGTAGGTTCTTCGTTATAAGGACTTGGCAAACCGATGTGGACCAACTCATGAAATTTGATATCCCTTGTAAGGGTATAGTAGTAATCTTGAGTATATTACTATTGTTACCCATATTTTCTTCAACCATAATAGGCAATTTCAATGTAAAAAAAAAATTCAAAAAATAATAATAAAAAAACCAAGTAGAGTTCTGTTGAATTTAGGACCCCATGAATAATATCTCGAGCAAGGGAAGAGAGAAGAGAAAAAGAGAAGAGGGAAAGAGAGCTCTCGGGTAGAGAGAGGAGAAGAAGAAAGAGAAGAGAAGTTTTCACGTGAATGGGAAAAGAGGAGAGAACTCCTTGTTTTGATTGATTTATTGTGAAAAGAGGAGAGAACTCTATTTATAGTGGGAGTGATATAATTTATGTACACTTTCCAGCTATAATTCAACTCAATTTAGAACTTACTCAAATTCTAACTCACCAAAATTCTAACTTACCCAAAACCTAACTTTCCAAAATCCTTCTTCGCGAGCTGCCTAGGGTGAGGATGCCAGCTTGTGCTATATTCTTGTGGGTCCCATTAGATCTTCCAGCTCATGGGACAAAGATGTCAGCTTGTCTTGTGGGTCCCACTAAATCTTCAATTCTGCCAACTTATTCCAGCTCGTCATCCAACTCATGCTAGCTTGTGTGTTGACTCATCTTGGCTTCTCACGTCCTCATGGTGAGTCCCACCAACTCATGCAACCAAGGTGGGTTCCACATTGTAACAAGTTCTTCAACCAACTCGATTAATGGAAAGGCTCAGCATAGAAGCTATATAATCATATTTCTGAAATCCAATGAATAAATAACCACTCGTAATAGGCTTAAGAACACTTTTCTTTATTAGGGAATCTTGTTCCCACAAAATTATAACATTTTATGCATAAAATCTCAACATAAATCGATTTTTATTCAAAAACTTTCAACCGACAAAACTGCCATGGTAACTTCTTCTGATCTGAGATGCATAAATCTAAAAAATCTCATAAGATGAAGACAACTATAAAATTATCTCTAAACCATCTTCTAATCCGAAAACCTAGAGCATGAATTAATAATAAAGAAAACTTATCTCATGAGCTTCAATCTTGCTTCATAAAGAGCCTTCTATGAGTACCTTTGATCATAACTTCTTAGAGCATTCTTTTTTATGTGGGGATCCTAAATTTGATGCTCTGATACCATGTTGAATTTAGGACTCCTTGACTGAAATCTCGAGTGAGGTGAGAGAGGGAGAAAGAAAAAAAGAAAGAAGAGTTTAGGCTAGAGAGGAAGACTTCATGAGATGAGAAGTGGAGAACTACTTGACTTTCTTATTTTAATTCGAGTACAAGCACCTTTATTTATAGTAGAGGAAAGTAGTAGAATCCAAATACAATTAAACTACCATTCTCCTAATTACACCCAAACTATAACTCTTAAAGATAAGTTTATCATAATTAAATAACAACATAATTAGAAAACTAACATAACTCAAACTAGAACTCTTCTATGAGGCACGTGATCATATGATAAGGATGTCAACTCGTGGTTATCATGGTGGGTCCCACTTTATCTTCCAACTCATGTGATAAGGATACTAACTTGTGGTTATCATTGTGGGTTCCACTTAATCTTCATATCTTCCAACTCATGCCAGCTCGTGTAATGACCCATCATGCCATCTCACGTTCTCATGGAGGTCCCACAAACTCTTGCAACCATGGTGGGTCCTACTTTGTAACATTCCTTCTTCTCTCATCTTCTTCCTTAAACTAAGCTACCCATGGGTTAAAACCTAGAATCTAATACGTTGGGAGAAAGTTTACTACTCCGAATGAATTTTAAATTCGCTAGCTGAAGTCCCCTTCTGCCAGCAAAATTAAATTCACTGTTGTTTTTTTTTTTGTTGGTTAAACCCATTTTTCTTGTATTACTCCCTCGCCCTACACCATCTGATGACATTTATTCTATTTCAATTGGTTTAGAGATGTTTTACAGTGAGCTAGTTCAAGAGAACAATCGAGTCTTAGAGACCCAGGGTATTAAAGTCACCTCGAATTGTATTTCCAATTTATCTTAAATTACAATATGAATGTAGTTTATTTATTTACCTTGCATTTAATTTCTGTGTATGTAGATACATCCACTTCCACTTCTTGTCCTTCCATATATCTATCCATATCATCGGTCAGGCAAGCATGTGGCCCATCGAAGGGCTATGGAGTAGATGACGTCGTGAGAGAGCTTAGTTGGAAGATCACTCTAGAGTTTAGCGATTCACAAAGGGTATTGGGGATTTATAGTCTTCTTTTCACCCACGAGATAGGCTATGTCTTTCACAATGACATACATGTGAGGGTAGACAAGTTCTAAGCCTACAATGAAAATCAATTACCAGTTGGGTACCCATATATCGAGGAAAAGATTACATACTACTCAATTATATTTTTTTTCTTTTTTTCACTTTACCTATATTGATAAAAAATGTTTGGTATTGTTCGTTTTCTCAAGGATAAGTTTGACATCAATATATAGAGTAACGAGGCAGCACAAGCTATCGGGTATTCCATAAGGGGTGTCGCATTTCGGCAACATTGGACCAACATACACGCCTGGTTCAGTCTCAAAGCGGATCACCCTACTATACTTTCGTCCCCTTATTTAGGGGTTTCCCTGTAAGACTGGCAGTGGTTGTACCGGAATGTATTTCAATGAGCTAGGTTTCAGGTAATTTTATTTCTAAGGTTATTGTTTTGAAGTTTCCATCTAATTCTATATTTGCAAATGTCAAAAATATAAAAAATAAATTGTCCAACATACCAAGAGATTAAAGTCTTTTATGCACACTTGAGAGGAGTTACTATGTAATTCAATCGAAGTATTTTAAAATTATTATTAACATAACAAATTTACATCTCGGTTTCCAAAATTGTAGGGTGAAATTTGCTATGTGATTGAGATATTTAGGATCACCAATTAGTCACAATATGGGTGGACTAGAAGGTCCACTATGCAAGTATAATAATTTGATATTTTTTTATAATTTATATGTTTTATTCAATATAAAATATAATATTATAACTTTTTCTTATTATTGTTAACAGAAAGAGATGCAACGGATGGTGCGCGAGGCGAAGGTGATTGGTCAATCAATCGATGAGCATACCATAGTGCAGCTCCTACGTGGAGTTAGGTTTGGAAACATGAAGGGGATGAGTTTAGCTAAGCCACCTATACCCAAGATGTGTCGACCATCTCCTTTGCATACGCATCTTGAGAACGATCAGTGTCAAACTCAGGAGACTTGGAATCAAACTCAGGAGCAGTTCAATTAGAGAATAAAAAAGTCTCATCATGCTACTAAGGAGCAATTGATCTATTTACGAGTCAGGTACAAGGACAAGATTAGGTCTATGCAATCGTCTCTTCAAGATAAGATGAGCCAATTCTTCTTGTAGATGTAGACTCAGAATCAGTCTTCTTCGGATCCTCCCAAACCCTCCCTCGGATCAATTATAGTTTTTTATTATTATTGTACATTTGTGTGTGTATATATATATATATATATATATATATAAATTTTTTGTTATATATACATTTTTAATTAAATTGATTATGACTAAAGTTTTATATTTTACCAATAGATTTTTTTAAAAGCTTTTATTTCATATTAAAAGGGAAAATATAATTCAAATAATAATAGTTATATAAATTCTTATAAATAATTTACGTCAATGAAATTATAAAATTGTTGACAAAAAATAATTATATATATATATATATATATACACTTATGTAGACCTTTTGCAAGCGAATTATGAAATATGTCAAAAGCAAATTCAATTTCTTCCAGCAAATTTACTAATTCACTAGACAACATCGAATTTTCTTTCTGAATTAAATTCCCTGGAAGAGATTGAATATTCTTCCACCAAATTTAGAAATTTGCAAGCAAAGACTTCAATCCTCTCCCAACAAACGAAAATAATTTGTTGACTCTGTTCTTGAACTATGCCAACAAATCTAAATTTTTTTGCAAGGAACAGTCAAGCAAACTGTTCTAACAAATTTATTACTTTCACCAACAAAAAATTCACTAGTGTAAGTCTTTTTTTATTTTAATGCTAAGTTTATGTTGTAAACCACTATAGAAATTACAATGTTCATTTATGTAGATTGATTTAAAACTACTCAGTATTTAGCAAAAAAGGGATACTAACTTAGGCGAATTTAGTTGAACATTTAATGTTAACAAAAATAAATAAATTCAATTTCAGACATATTCGAAAACAAAATGAGATAAAAAGTAGAATTATTTAGGATTAAAAAGAAAAACATAACTGGAGAGTAAGGGCAATTAGAAAGGAATGTGGTGGGCAGTTGGAGAGTAGGTTCCACTCATAACGAAAGAGGTGGGGCTGCTGCTAACATGAACCCTGGTGGGTGTCCTCGGCATGACTGGGCTTCTGGACCTAGACATGTGCCCACTCACTCCGTAGCGCCTCTCACCGCTTCTCCTTGGGCCCATCTCGGCCCATTTGATCTCTTGCTGCTTCATTCTATTGGGGTAACCCATGCAGCAACCCACTTTTCCCGCCTTCTTTATGTACCTTCAATCCACATCGAGTTACAAATATAAGTGACATCTCCAGTGATTTCATTGAAATCCCTACTAAAATCAATTCCAAATCTAATTATAAAACATGAATACCTTTGGCTAAATCGTCGTCCTAAGCACTCAATGCACTTTCTTCCTTCAGTCATCTCCCCCATGCCAACACTAACACATTGCCTGCAATAAACCCTCCCACAAACCTGCCATGCCAAAGTTTATATAGTTGTTATCCCAAGTCATTCAAATCACTATCAATAGCACTAGTACAATTGCTCTAAAATTGAAAAGAAGGCAATGAAATTCATGAAAGCATATCTATGTTTCTAAGAGAGATCAGTTATTGTAATAGATAGACCGAAGAAAATCTATCTTGATGTGGATTGTGTGGGCATGAAATGATCGTTAGGTTTGTTGAACTTGGTGTGATTGTGCAGTATTTCCCTACAGTTAAGCGTCAATCCCGTGTTTCACTCTAGAATGAAACATGCAACAGCTGATTCCCACTTCATGCGTGATCAGGTTCAATCTTGTCTACTTCGTTTGGCTCATGTTTCTTCTACTGACCAACTTGTCGGATCTTTTTACAAGCCATTACCCCCATGGTCTCAATTTCAGTTGCTACGAGACAAGATTGGTTTCTCTAACTGTGGCCTATCTCGAGGGTGTATAAATAACACATGAACTTCTTTGACTTTGTATAGTTGAGTTTTCCATAAGAATAAGACTCCTCTGAATCACCCTTTTGTATAGGTGATTATTGTTGTAAGTCTGTATATATATGACTCTAATTCAATGCAAAATGGTGTTCGGTTCAACAAATATCAGTCTTCAATTTGAGTTTCGAAACCAGTTATAATAGATTGAGGCTGAGAAACTTACCAGGCATCGATTTCGAAAAACATAAACGTAAACACTGCAAATGGTGCAAATATTTGAGTGAGGGATCCCTGGACGTTTTCTTCCTCCTCGACCTTCATACGGAGTCCCTGATGTCATACTCATAACACTGATATCGTCAATCGTCAAGCTACTCCCCCCATACACGTTATCTCTGAACGGACTCCTTCTGGAGTTTGCTGGGCTCACATGTTCTCCCTCCAATTCCTTTTCAACAAGGTGATGAGCATTGCTACTCCTGGATCCGATAGGACTTCGTCTCACCCTTGATGCCTCCAACCCTTTTGCGAAGTCGAGACTGGGTGACTTGCTCATCTTCAGGTCGACGGCGTCGTTTTCATGGATGGGTTCCATCGAGTTTTGTTTTCGATCTCCTGCAATGGCTTGCTGTGAGCCGGCAAAGTCCTTGAAGGATAAGTTGACGGACTCATCTGGAACACCCAGGTAGAGATCCTCCAGCTCCTGTCTCGCCTTGGCCAACGTCGCCTTGTCTCCCATCTCTGCAAGAAAGTAGTGCTGATTCTTCGTTTACGGGAAGTGCCAAAAAGGAAATGCAGGAAGAGGAATGGGAACGATGAATGGAAAGCAATGGCGGGTTAACAATAAGGAGGAGGCGGAGGGAAGAGACGACAATTGGAAATGTACAGCCGCATGGGGACAATCGTTCCTGTTTTCCAGTTTTACCATTATGCCTTTATAATTGAATTTTCTTCAAAATCACAATATTTACAGTTGGCTTGGATTGACATATCATATATATATATATATATAATTGAAACAGATAATTAGCTAGAAGTTGATGTTTTTGTTCGGAACGAGTGGACTGCTTCATGCCGGACAAATTCCTAATAATCCACCGGCCAGCGCCTGAGAAATGAATTCACGGCCGGCTCACCTAATATACTCAGTCAATATATGACAAAAAGGGATTATCAAATGGATATTGCCAAAATTTTCATCTGCTACTCACTGGGAAGCTTGATTATGGCAAAGTTTAATTGACTCAAACAAACATGGACGTATTAGAAAACTATATTTATAACCTAATCCTACTTCTCTGCGATAAGCTATGAGGTCATTAAGAGATGAGATTCTCCTACCCTTTTCTTGTCTATTTGTAAACTAATTCAAACATGCCAAGGATGTCGGAGATATCGACAATGAGGTTTCGACTTCCAGGTTTCAGGTTAGAAATCACGCGTTTTCTAGAGGTGAGTTAAAAAAAAAAAAAAAAAAAGATTCGGCCGGCATTTATCCACCAGGATGGATTAATCCAAGTATGCAAATGGGGTATTCTAGGTTCTAACAATGAATTATGGGAAATCGGAGAGAACATGGAATTGAACTGCAAAGACAAGGAGATTATCTAAGCACGGAAAGAAAACAATTTGAAGAATCTTAGAAACTAACAAGTTTTTTATGAAATTTACAATACATTTATTTGATGGGAAGAATTTTAGTAGGTAGCAGAAATAAATGTTAATACTAGTTCAAATAACTCTAGAGTTGTTCTATGTAATTGTGAGTGAACCACCATTTAGCAACATAGAACCAATGAGACCAGGTGTTAAACACAAATATGACAAAGATAACTATTTGTGTTGTGGGTTGATCATTAGTGCATTGAATAATAGTATATATGACTTATATTCAGATGCTAAGACTATGAAAGGTATTAAAAACTTTAGAGACAAAGTATGGGCAAGAAAATGAGTCTAAATAGAAGTTTTCAATAAGAGAATATTTTAGTAACATGATGGCAAATGGTAAATCAATGATCGACCAAACACATGAAATTCAAAACATTGTTGTTTAGATTATTGTCAAAGGTATTCCAATAGATCATAAAATAAAAGCATCTGCCCTCATAGAAAAATTTCCTCCATCATAGTCAGACTTAAGATTCAAATGAAGCATAAAAGAGAACTTTTACATTAGATAAAGTGTTGGTGTAAACAAATAAAAAACACAAAAATAACAAAAAGAGTAACTTGGGTAATGGATCTGAAGCTAGTAGAAAAGCAAATTTGATGGAATCAAATAAGACTAGCTTCTTAAAGAAGAAGTCCCAAGAAATACCGTGGTGAGCCTAAACAAAAAAATTCAAAAGGAATGGAAGAGGAGGGCATGTTATTTCTATGAAAAATTGGGTCACTTTGCTAAACAATGTAGATACAGGAAAAATAAAGGGCAAAGTGATAGTACGACTCATCAGGCGAACATGATAATTGGAACTAGCTCAACTAGAACCAATGACAACTTAGTAACAACTAACTTATAAATAAATCTGACATTTAATCCAACTAATTGGTGGATTAACACGTGAGCATATTTGTTCATATTTCCTCTTTTTCTTCCAACTAGGAGGTCAAAGGGAGAACATTGACAATGGCCAATTCTAATATTGCTCAAGTGATCGATGAAGGAGCAGTAGAGTTTAAGTTCAAGTCCTAGAACATTCTCACTCTCCACAATGTGCAATACACACCAAATGTAATGGAAAAATCTTGTTAATTAGGCAACCAATCAATGTTTGATTCGAATAAGGTTGTAATTACCAAAAGTGGTTGTTTTGTAGGGAAAGGTTATGTTTCTGATGGATTATTTAAATTAAATATAATTCCTAACAAGAATATTAATGAGAATAAAATTTTATCTTATGTTATTTTGGTTGACTCTTTTGACTTATGACATAGTAGACTTGGACATGTAAATATGAACACTCTATAAAGAATGATGAACTTAGATTTAATACCTAAAAATAGCATAGAATATAAAAAATATGAGATATGTATCCAATCGAAACAATCTAGAAAGCCATTTAAGTCAACAAGTATAAGCTCAAGCCTACTAGAGTTTATACACAATGTTATATGTGAAATGAGCGGTATTTTGACCAGAGGAGGAAAAACATATTTTATTACCTTTATAGATTATATGTCAAAATACTGCTATGTGTATTTGATCAAGGCTAAAGATAAGACATTAGAATTATTCAAAATTTACAAATTAGAAGTCAAAAAACAATCCCAAAAAATAAAAATAAAAAGACAGGTCAAATAGAGGAGGAGAAAACAGTTCTATAAAATTTGGAATTTTTTGTGAGGAACATGGTATCATACACGAGACCACAACTCCTTATTCTCCTCAATCCAATAGAGTAGCTAAAAGGAAAAACAGAAATTTTTTAGACATAATTAACTTCATGTTGTCTAGTTCTAGTCTTCCCCACAATGTGTGGTGAGAAGTTTTACTTTCAACGTGTAAAAGACTTAATCATATTTCATACAAGAACACTCAAAAGCATCGTATGAGTAATGGTGGTGTAGAAGACCTAGTCTTAAATATTTTAAAGTAGGGGGTTATTTTGTTGAAGTTAAAATTAATTATTACAAGATGACGAAGCTGAGTCTTAAGGCTTATGATGCAACTTTCATATGATATGCAGAAAATAGTAATGGATACCGGTTTTTAGTAGTACATTCAAATTTACCTGAAATTTCTGTAAATACTATTAAAGAATCCGATGATGCTATTTTCTTGAAAATGTCTTTCCTATGAAAGAAAAGAGAAAATTAGAAGTAGGAGAAATTTCTAGATACCATGATGAGGATACTAAAATAATGTCACAAACTGAACTTTGGCGGAGTAAGAGACCTAGGAGATAATCTTTACACATTCCTCATAGAGGATGATCCATTGACTTTTATCTAAGCAAAGAAATCTAGTGATGCATTCCTCTAGAAGGAAGCAATTTTGAAATGGATTCAATTTTATCACATCGTACATGGGTATTAATAAGCTTACCTCCAGGGTGTACATCAATTGGATGCAAATGGATTTTTAAAAGGAAACGTAATCCTGATGGGTCCAAAGAAAAATACAATTACTAAAGGTTTTAGTCAAAGAAAAGGGATCGAATTTTTTTATACTTATTCTCCAATCATTAGGATAACTATAATTTGAGTGCTTATTGCACTAGCTATATCATATAACCTCAAAATATATCAAATGGATGTAAAAATAGCTTTTTTCTCAATGGCGAATTAGAAGAAGAAATTTATATAGAAGAACCATAGAGTTTTGTAACTCCTAGTTAAAAGAATAAGGTGTGTAAGTTAGTCAAATCCTTATATGGTCTAAAACAAACTCCAAGTCAGTGGCATGAAAATTTTGACAGGGTGATGGTATCATATGTTTCAAAATATGTGATTTTGATAAATGTGTGTATTGGAAAACATGCAGTAGATCTTTCATTATTTTATGGTTGAGGGGGAGTCGGTATGCAAATTGAGAAAGTCTCAATATGGACTTAAATATTCTCCTAGGGCTTGATTTGACAAATTTAGCCAAACAATGTTGTGGTTTGGAATCAATCAGTGCTTAATAGATCATTTTGTCTTTATCAAGAATACCTTAAAGGGAAAAGTATTACTAGCAGTTTATGTAGATGATATCTTCTTAACTAGCAAAGAGAACATGTAAGAAGTCAAAGAGAAGATATGCCAAGAATTTAAAACAAATAATCTTGGACTTCTAAAATATTTTTTGGGTATTGAGGTATTCCAGTCAAAGCATGGGATTGTATTATCTCAGAAAAAGTATGTCTTGGATCTACTAGAGGACACAGGGATGAAGGGGTGTTCACCAGCTGACACTCCTATGGATGCCAATGCAAAGCTATGTGTAATCTCTGGAGAAGATATTGATATAGGTAAATATCAGAGGTTTGTGGAAAAAATTATTTTCCTCACAGTGACTGTTGAATTTAGGATCCCTTTTCCATAATTCCGAGCAAGAGAAAGAAGAAGGAAAAAGAATAAAAGGGAAGAAGAGCTCTTAGGTAGAGAGAAGAAAAATAAAAGAGCAAAGAGAGGTTGCGCCAAGCAAAGGGAGAGAGAGAGAGAGAGAGAGAGTAACTCGAGATTGAGATGTGTAACTTGATTTATTCCAAATTACAACACCTTTATTTATCGTAAAGGAGGAGGTAGAGTCCTTATACAATTAGCCTTTCAATCCTAATTACATTCCAACTCTAACTCTCTAAGATAAGTCTATTCAAACCAATCTACTAGAAGCCTAATATAAGTTGAACTAGGACTATTGCTTCATTCATGTGAATGTTGTTGGAATGACTTGTCTTTAATATGTATGTTGCGCCTTCACTAACAAATCGGTCTTTTGGCGCAATGGTTAGTAACATGGTATCAGAGCAGGTGGTCTTGAGTTCGAATCCCGCTCCCCCCGTTTGTTTCGTCCCCACATAGGTGGGACTTTGTCTTTGGCCGTCCCCGTATAGATGGGATTGTGTATTTTCATTTGTACACGGGTGTTCCCCGTGCGGGGGAGTGTTGGAATGACTTGTCTTTAATATGTATGTTGAGCCTTCGCTAACAGCCGGTCTTTTGGCGCAATGGTTAGTAACATAAGGGAGAAGGCTTGCTCGTAGCCTTATCCTTGTGGGTCCCTCATGATCTTCCAGTTCATCTTGATAAGGTTGACAGGTCGTGAGATATTTATGGGTCCCACTTGATCTTCATGTCTTTTAACTCAATTCAGCTTACCACGTCCTCATGGTGGGTCCAACATTGTAACAGTGACCATACTAGATATATCATATGTAATAAGTGTGGTAAGTCAGTATATGTACAAACCACAACTTACCCATTGGCAAACTTTGGAGAGGATACTAAGATATTTTTTGAATTTAGGATAGCATGATTAGAACCTCGAGCAAAGTAAGAGAGGGAGAGGAGAAGAAAATAAGAAGAGAAGAGAAGAGAGAAAGAGAGAGCTTGGACTAATTAAGAGAAGGGGAGATTGTTTAAATCCTCTACCCCAAGCTAAGGGTCTTTATTTATAGTTTTTGAAGGGATGTTATGATGTCCATAATGCCTTTAGAACCTACAAGTTTTACATAAGAAAACACATAAGTAAACATATTCCTCCTTGAAGTCTTTTTAAGAGAAATCTTCTTATTTACATCATTGTGCCATTTTTATGAGAAGTCTTCTTATTTACTATGATTCCACCTATCTTGGACAAGTGGATCTGTTCCTTGGATGTGTGGGCCTTCCTTGTCCATGTGGGCTTTAGCCCATCTTCCATCACTCCCTCTCAAGTTGGGGGTGGGAAAACATCATAAATGGCCAATTTGTTGCAAAAAGTGTATAGGAACTTCCTGTATAAATTGATAGTCCATCATATCTTCCAATACTCCCCCTCAAGCTGGTGGTCTCTTTGTTCTTTACCAAGAGATCCAACTGGCATAATATAAGAGAGAGTAAAATCACTCATAACCATAAGACAAAACTCCATACTCCAGTCACATGGTCATAGTAAAAAATATTTTTTGCTCAATTTCATAAGCTTAAGAGTACCCCTACTGTGGGGCATAGAGTCTACCCACTCAGGTAGCTAAAAAAATACCTCTTGGATGAATAATAAACTTGACTCATGTTGGATGTTGGTCACACTCCTATCTTCTGTATGTAATGCGTCTATAGGCATTGCTCAGAAGTGTTGGTAGAAGTAAAATTGGCAAATGAGGGGGTAAAAGGTAATCACCAGAAGATAATATTTTATGGCCACCATGTGTTTTCTTTTTCATTAGAGTAACCAGTGCTGACGACAATCATCAACTGAGAAGCCCTTCTACAATAATAATGTCTGAATCAGAGAGACACAATAGCAGCAACGGATATGGGCCAATGTCCATATAGCACATACCAAATAATAAAGTCCTTAACAAGGACACACGAAATAATCCACAGAAAGTCATCCTTGAATAGGGAGAATGTGCACTAAATAATAAACTAGAACGGAATCATAAGCTGTTTGTAAAGGATGAAGTAAGAAAGTAATTTTCAGGCCTTGGTAAACTTCAAGTTGAGAGCTATTGATCCTCTTAGGAGTGGCAAGGGCTAATAATCAACTCAAGAAAGAATAGATTAAGTACAAGCTCACCAAAAATAGTTGTGAACCATCTTATCACTAAACTTAGCCCGAGATGTCCATCCTTGGTAAATTGAGCTACTCGAGTTGATGATAGGCTTAGGGCAATTTTTCATTTCAATTTTTCACCCACTAAGTAAGGTGGCTAGTAGTAATAACTTCACAATAGCTCAAATATTAATTGGCATAATTTTTTTGAAGGAGAACCAAACTAAATCAAAGAGACCAAGTAAGTGACAACTTGAACCAACTTGGCTCAAGGAAGAATTTGAGCCTAATCTTTCAATTTCAACTTGAACTCAATTATTGACTTTAATAAATTAATCATGCGTTAAGGAAACTATTGGCTGGCCAAAAATCATATCTTTGTTAATAAAAAGAATCATAATCAAATTATCTACCAAATCATAATCTTGAGAAGATCTTTCATAAAATTAGCCACTTCTAAATATAAATAAGAAAACATTCCCTTGTATTATGGCACCACTTACCAAAAAATCAATATTTCCTTGCTTTAATACTCAAGGATATCAAATTAGATTCTTGTAATATTGCCAAATCACCAATAAAATCTCACAAAATTCGTAGCTTGCAAAAAAGGTTCATAATTTAAAATAACGACACTTCTTCTCTTTAACAAATAAATCAAAGAAAGTTTCTGAAAATAAGATGATCTTCTAAAGATTCTTTCTAGACATTGTTAGTTAACAAATAGAAACTTTCCAAGGGTAGATCATCAGATATTTCTTGATATAGTTGATCAATAATAGCAACTAAAAAAATGAAGCAAAAAATCCAGCTTAAATTCGGATCTTCACATGCAAGAGGATACCAACATGATATTTGATTCTTCCAATGCGAATATCTCCTTAAATATAGATCAGATTGACATAAAATTTTCTCCTTATGAAACTAGACTTAAATAGTTTTCATCCAAGTATAATTTATGTTCATAAAATATATTTGTTTAGATAAATAATCTGATAGATTTTGGACTCTTTCTTTTTATGCCAGCACTACCATTGACTCTTCTGCAATTGATATTTTGATATAAAAACCTCAGATTGAGAATTGGTTGAATAGGTAGAAAATAGACTTACATGTATTTATTTTGATATATAATTCTCCATATTAAGTTTTGTTCTTGATATCATAAAATGGCTCGAAAGTTAAAGTTTTTTGTTGTTGCACAAAACTTTTCTGCTCCTTTACTTTTGCTGCTTCATATATTGATTTCTCTTTCTTTAAAAATCTGATCTCAACAATTCTTTTTGAGTTAGAAACTAGAATCAAATATATTTCCAATGATATATAATATTCTATATGAAACATACGGTAAGAAATTTAAAAATCCTATACAAATATGAATTGGGAAAGAAGACTAAAGGAAAAAAAGAGAAACCACTTTTGTTTCTTTTTCTTTTTTCTTCTTCCTCCCCTTCTTCTCCATCTTTTTTTTCTTTTCCATCTCAGATCTTTCCCCACTCTGATACCATGTTGAATTTTGGAACCCATGATTAAAACCTTGAGCAAATAAGAGGGGGAGAGGAGAAGAAAAGAAGAAGAGAAGAGAAGAGAGAAAGGGAGAGAGAGCCTTTAGGCTAAGAGAGAGCGTAGATGAATTAAGAGAAGGGGAGAGACCTTAAATGCTCTACCTCAAACCAAGGGCCTCTATTTGTAGTTATTGAGAGGATGTACAGTATCCATAATGCCCTTAGGGCTACAAGCTTTACATAAGAAAAGACATAAGTAGACATTTTCCTCCTTGACTAATTATATCCTTATGCCATCTTTATGAGAAATCTTCTTATTTACCATGATGCCACCTCTCTTGGATGTGTGGGTCTTCCTTGGTCATGTGACCTTAAGCACATCTTCCAACAATATTTAAAAGGAGCTCTAGGGAAAGGGTTTCGCTATAAGAATCACAACCACTTCAACATAGAAGGTTTCTCAGATGTAAATTGGACTAAATCACATGATGACAGGAAGTCCACTTTAGGGTATTGTACTTCAGTGGGAGGTAACCTAGTTACATGGAGAAGTAAAAAACAAAATATTGTTGTAAGGTCCAGTGTAGAAGCAAAGTACAGAGTCATAGCCCACACAGTCAGTGAACTTCTATGGATAAAATCCTTTCTTACTAAGTTGGGATTCTATAAAGGAACTTTTATGGAATTATATTGCGACAACTAGGTGGCCATTCATATCTCGTGTCTTCCATGAGAAGACAAAACATATTGAGGTAGATTGCCACTTTATACGAGAGAAATTTCAGGCTGGTATCTTATCTCTTAGGCATGTTTTATCACAAGGGCAGGTAACAAACATTCTTACGAAATCAATCACATTCAAGATCTTAACCACAATATGCTGCAAACTGGGTATCTATGATTTTTTCTCTCCACCAACTTGAGGGGGAGTGTTGGAAGACCTCTCATACTAGCATTAAAGTGAATACCTTTCCCACATCAAAGAGGTGGCAAATGATGTAATCTAAAGGTCTTCTCATAAGGATGTCACAAGGGTGTAATTAAAGAAGATGAAGTATGTCTACTTATGTTTTTTTTTTTAGAGCTAGTAGCCTTAAGGGCATTGTAGTCATTGTAAAGTTCATTCCTCAACTATAAATAGAGGCTTGAGGTATGTAGATCATTAAGTCTCCCCTCTTCTCTCTCAAATTCATCCTTAAACTTTTCTCCCAAACTATCTTTCTCTCCATCTATTTAGCCGTCTCTCTCTCTCTCTCTCATTTCTCCTTTTCTTCTTTCTTTGCTCTCTCATCATCTTGGTCGAAGACCTTATCATGGGATCCTAAATCCAACATTATCCTATGTATGATTTTAGATTTGAAATCCAAACACTTGCCATGTAATCTATGAGAATGAGTTCATTTATTGATATTTTTTTTCTTTTATTTTAATATCAATAATTTAAAAATATTATAAAACTTTTTAATTGATTATTGCCCTCTATCTTCAATAGTGGAAAAATAAGGTACGTAGTTTTTTTTTTTTATATTGGTAAGTAGTGGTAAGCAAGGATTGGGAAACTTGAACCCGATCCCGAACCCTAACCCTGAAATCCAAACTCAAAAAGACCTGAAAAAACCCAAAAAATCAAATACATCCCTAATCCAATAACCATTCCCACAACCTCGTCCTCACCAGTCCCTATAAGCCTAACTTAACGACTCATCTTTGCTCCAACCCATCTCTACCTTGTTTTCTATCCCCGTTTCATTCCTGTGAGTTGGGTTTCAGGAAACCTATCCCCGATCCGAAACCCATTAAGTTTTTTTCTCTGCCTCATCTCCGACCCACAGGTGAAACTTGAATGTTAAAAACCCACCCGATGGCCACCTCTATTGGTGAACCTTAAAATGCCACATGAGATGTCTTATGTGTTTTTCGTATCAAACTGTAATTGATCTAACTCAGCACCAAGTTATTAAATAAAGAGTAAAGAAGGGTAAGAATTTTTTTTGTGCATAAAAATGCATAGATGTCACCAAATGTGCAAAACGGTTTGCTTGAATGGTCAACATTGGATTTAAAGTAGGGAATTTTAGGATATTACCCAATTTTTTTAATATAATAACACAGATAACTAACTTTTTAACTTATTTGCATAAATACCCAACTTTGACCCGTCAACTGCACATGTGTACAATCAAAAGAAACACGTAAGCTTTGACCGATTACGTGGTGTTGTGTCATCACGCCACATCAATACCCAAAAAGTCTTATACCATGTCACTTGCTACGTCACCCCATAGTATGCCCTATCCTCAAATAAATAATTTAAAATGTTAATTTTTAAAAAATATTTATATGATTTTTTAATTAAATATTTAAATATTTTATAAAATAATATATATTTTTTTAATTTTTGAAATTATTTTAGATATTAAAAAATTATAAAAATTAAATATTTTTGAAAAATAATTTAAATATTAAATATTTATTTTAAAAATTATTTTTGTGATTTATATAAAATTTTAAAAATAAATTATTATTTTAAATATTTTAAAAATATAAGGTAATTAAATACATACCGATAACTTAGATTTTTAAACTCTAAAATAATTTTTAAAATAAAAAAATTTTAAATCGATAATAAATGGTGATAAATAGGTAAGAATAAAATTTTTAATTAATTAATATACGAATTTTATGTTTTTTATTATAAAAAGAAGGTAGAATATTTATACCAACAAATAAGAATTTTATAACTAAATTTTTTACTAAATATTGTATTAAATTCAATAATATCTTAAAGTAAAATAATTACATGAAGGAATTAAGTAAAATAAAGTATTAATTATTTTTCTAAATATTTTTAAATAATTAATAATCAAAATTTATATTTTTATTATATTAAACGAAGATAATGAAATGAAATGTGTAAGATTTTTTAAAACTATAAATAATTTTTAAAAAAAATAATTACAATATAACCTAAATCAAGTCATCCTACTAGGATGATTATCTTGCCTATGATGTGTCAATTGACAAGGTGTAAGACTCTTCGGTGCTGATGTGGCACCATGTAATTGATCAAAACTTATTTATCACATTTTACACTCTACATGTGCAATTGTCGGGTTAAAGTTAGGTATTTGTGTAAATAAGTTAAAAAGTTGGTTATTTGTGTTATTATATTAAAAAAATTGGTTAATATCCTAAAATTCCCAATAAACACTTCCAACTTCGAAGGTGGGGTCAACTTGTCGATCACTTGAACTAAGTGTGTGGGTTAAGTCAGAGACGGGTTCGTGGAGCGGATTTTCCTGAAACCGACCCTGACCGCTGCCCCTCCTGCCCAGTCCATTTGAAGAACCCTTCGCTGTATGGCATTTAATCACTAGTGTTTTCAGAATTTCGATCCTCCCTCTTGCTCTTCTCTTTGCTGAATAGAAGGAAAACAAAGCTTCATTCATGGCTTTAGCTTCTCGCCTCATCTCCCGATCTAAGCAGGTACTTTTCTTTCATCGCCAACGAATAGTCAATTTCTCCGTGGCTACCATGGCTTGTATTAGACTGTAACCTAGGAGATCTGGGAGGCTTCGGTTTAAGGCCTTCAAGGGGCTTCTGTATTTGGACGCTATGATGCAGTCAAGGGGCGTCATGTTTTGACAAATGCAACTGCGCATTTCAGTCCTGGTTTTGGATTTAAGTATGCGAGAGTCTTAACTTGTCTAATATTCAAGGTCGTGATTACTGCGATACTTATCATATTTTTGGATTTTTGGGGGTTTATTCGTTATTTTCTTTATCTTTTGCTTAATTTTTATACATTTTATGAAAGTGAGAGGTTTTCGAGGCTTGTCAATTAGAGAGAGGGAACGGTGTCCAAAATTTCCTTTTTTTGTTGTCCATATTTTTTTATATTGTTTCTGTAAAGTTTCTCATCACATCGTGTGTTTGTGTTTCATATTTGGGTTTTTTTCTTTTCCCGATGATCCTTATTTTATAAGCATTGATGCCTGGTGTTTGCAGTTTTACTCTGGGAACATTGTTCTCCAACATGGGCTTGGAGTCCCCACCCGCCTTTTTTCTAAAGAAGCTACCCCTCCAGCTCTTAAGGGTGATGGTGAGTTGTCTAATGTTATTTCTAGTTGCTGGATGCTGGCTTTGTCTGCTATTACCGATTAATGATTTGAACTTGCTGTGTTGTCATAAATTTACTGAGTTTTACAATCAGTAATTCCATCACTGACATTGTACTATTTACCGATTTAGTTGGAGAGAAGTCCTGCATATGTTTCTTTTCCTTATTTGATGATTTATGGGTTTTATATTGTTTTGTGTTTGTTTCATGTCAATGGGCCCTATTCTTAGTTTACTAGTTATGCATTAATGTAACGATTCTTCTCAATAACTGAAAGTGACCTAGGAAGCAAGAAAGAGGAGCAAGAGTCACCATTTATAGATCAGTGCTAGAGTCACCATTTCTTTAGTCCCAGCATTGTCTCTCTAAAGAAATATGTAATTTAGGTTATTTTATTCAGTTTTTTAAAAAATGCTCACTACTGTGACTCAGTTGCATTCTCCTGAATCATAAATAACTAAGAAAAAATTATGATTGGTGTGAAATGTCAACTAGGATTCTCTAGTCTTCTAGAGACAAGGAGATTAGTAGAGTTTCAAAGCTTCAAGGAAGGAACATTGAGAAGTTAAGGCCGTAGCTGGTTCAATATTGAAGCACTCATCGCTGAGCTTGCGGGGCTGCTTCAGGGCCTCCTGATCTTCCGGGACTGTCTCTCTGAGCCCCTTATCATCGAAAGTGATTCCAAGGTTGTCATTGATTGGTGCGCTAAGTCTATCCTCTTTTAAATTTTAATGGAATGAGTTTCATGCAATCATCAGATCAACTTTTAAGTTCACATAATAAAAAAGAAAAAAAAAACTGTCTTAGTAAATTGCTGAGAAATCGGATTGCACTAAGGAGTGTTATTTGCTATGAAAATTCATCGATAAGGACAGTAATTAATTACAGGTTGGGAAACTCAGCTCTTCTGTACTCATAATTCTGAGCAAAATCCGAAAGATTGTATTGTTTCTATGTAATGTAACTCAGACTCTTAGTTGCTGAATACCTCTCTGAAGCTTGCTTATTTTCCGGGCTCCGAGGAGTCATTGCTCATTGCTAATTTGAAATGTATCGGTTAAATTATAATTGTGCTTATGGCGGTGGGACATCTATCCTTTGATAAAGAAAAAAAAGGATGGGGAAAAGAAATATAAGGCTTGGGCTTTCTGAAATCTTTATGATCACAGGATGTATGTTTTGACTGTATGTTTGATTATTAGCATCAATATTTTTACCAGGCGTTTCTTAGTGTATATATTGCTTTTTAGTGACAATATATTTTCTCTCTAATCTGGAAGAAATGCTGAAGGGCATCTTTTTTGAGTTCAAGAAAAAGTTTGAGACTGCCATGGGGATACTCCGCAAGGAAAAAATCACCATAGCCCCAGAAGACCCTACTTCTGTAGCTCATTTCTCAAATGTTTTGAAGACTGTGAGACAAAAGTAAGTCAGCATGTAGTATTTTGTTCCTCTGGTGATCAGTTTTATGTATCTTCTGATTGATCATCTGCTTCATATGCTTAATCTTGATTTGTTTGTCTTTACCTTGTGTTTTTTGCAGGGCAGATCTGTTTTCGGAGTCTCAACGTATACAGTACACCATCCAGACTCGAACACAGGGAATCCAAGATGCACGTACATATTTATTAACATTGCAGGAGATAAGAATCAAGTATGTGCTATCCTCTGTAGCCCCCAGAACCTTTTTATGCTTTTCTTTGGTACTGGTAACCTTTAAGAGGTGATCGATCCCCTGGTTTGCATCCATGAAACTTTGAAGCTCAAAAAAGTTAGGTCTTTTTCAGTGCGTATATCCTTGTCTGATTTGTATTGTTCTTATTGAGTATTGTCAAATGCATAAAACACAACTGTTGAAACTAATGTGATTGTATCTTTGAAGGAGAGGACTCACTGATGACCTAGGTGCAGAGTCTATGATGATGGATGCATTGGAGAAAGTTGAGAAAGAACTTAAGAAGCCACTCTTGCGGAACGACAAGAAGGGAATGGCTCTTCTCTTATCAGAATTTGATAAGATCAACAAGACGTAAGTCTTACTCCTGAATTGAAAGAATCCTCTTCTTTCTGAGTCAACATGCGAGATTTTTGTTTAATTTGATGACTTATTTTTCTTGTTTTGTTATGCATGGTTCACATAGTTATGCCTAAAAAATTATGCATGGTTCACATAGTTATGCCTCAAAAAAAAAAATTATGCATGGTTCACATAGTTATGCATGTTTTGTAGTTAACATAAAGTTCTATATATCATTTTGACGCACTGCTTGTATTATTGTCTTTCTTTCTTGCCTAGTGGTGTAAAAGAGTGTCATTGCCCTTTGACCTACCTTTTCTCTCTTACTCCATAGCATTTCTCCTTTTGCACAAAGATTGTGTTAATTTTTTTGTTTTTTTTTTTTTTTTGGAGGGGGGGGTACTTTACACTTATTGAATCAGTGGTGGGAATGAGGATAAATTTCGAACGATGATAATATTCCTAGATATTAAATCTAATTATTTGAGCCTCCACGAAATATCGTTATGTCTTTTGGTGTTGAATATTGATCCAGTCGCCAGAAAATGTGAATTTCTGGATCCTACATCTCTGCAATATTGTTGAGCTGTTTTTTCCATTACATATTATCCCATGATTCATGTACCTGTCTGTTGGAGCTGACTCTCCAAGTTGATCATGTTGTAGAACTTACAAATGTTTCAAGCTAAAGGTTTTAAGCAATGATTCCTTCTGACTTTAAAACGGCATATTCTTAGCTTGGATGAAGTAACACATTAATATAAAATTGTAGAAGTTCCAACATTATCATGTGAACTGAGATGCGTTTCACTGATTGTCAACCATGTTTTATCTGTGTCAACTCAAGTTCTGGAGCATTGGATCTTCTCTTTTAAGAATCTATGAGTTTCTCTGATATATCAGAAGTCTGTTCATAGGGTACTTAAAAGGAGGGGCTCGTGTTTGGCCTGATGAAGCCCCTCAACTCATGTCCTTTGGTAGAATGAGAATCTCATATAAAACTTCTTCCTGAAAATGTATTTGATCAGACTTGGCATCCGTAAGGAAGATCTACCCAAGTATGAAGAAGAGCTGGAGAACAAAATTGCAAAATCAGTTCTGCAAGAGATGAAGAAGGATGCTATTGAAGTGATGGAAACTCAAAAGAAACGGTAGGATTTCTCTTCACAGTTGATGATGCATATGACCTAACTGAGTTTGTTCCTAACATTTTGTGCTTGTCTTCTAGGGAGGAGTTCAAGGATGAGGAGGTGGTTGACGTGAAGTCTTTAGACATAAGAAACTTCCTTTGAAGAGTGTGGGTGATGAGATATGGCCACTTCAAACTGTCTTTTCTGTCTAAAGAAAGAGATTATCTCAAGTAGGATATTTGAGCTTTCAAGATTCTGTTGTGCAAAAGAGTTCTTTTTCTTGCCCATGAAGCCATCAATAATGCCAATTGTTTGGATTTGCTGATTGGTATGCAATTTATGTTTTTGGCTGAAAAACCTACAAATTGGTACATGATTGGGCTAAAATTGTTAATTTACTTATTATATAAGTGGACTAATGTAACACCTGCTGGGCTGAAAAACCCACAAATTGGTTCCCTTCCCAAACTACATGTTTGAGGTGGTTTTTTCAACTCTTTATGTCCCGAGTGTACCATAATTCAAATAATTGAAGCTAATGGCCACCAATGTTTGATTTTTGTGTAAGATCTGCCAATCTTTTAAATAAATACTTGAAGTTCTCAGTTTGAGCTATATACAATGGTTAGCCAAATAGAAACTCAAAAATCTTCTTCTACAACTTTCTGACACCTTTACTATATGAACAATTTTGCCATTGCTCTATTTGAAAACTCCTATGATTCTAATAGTCAGTATTTTTGGAGGAATTAGATGATTGAAAAATCTATCCAAACTTACTCAAAACAGTGTTCCAAGTGTTTATTATAATCAAACCAAGTAGAAAGAGGATCTTGAGACCAACATTCTCTTGATGATGTATGCACTTGTTATGGTATTAGTATGTTTAGAATAATAAAAATAGACTTATTTTATTGGAATTTGTAGTTGCCATATAAGACTTTAAAGAGTAAATATTTCTCGAATATAGAATTCAAGAGAGTGTGACTATTGGAACATTGGAGTTAGGGGGAGTTAGTGCACATGACTCGGGACATGATCTTCATACGCATTATACAGTTCATGTCCTAAGGTTGTTAGGGAGCGCCAAAATTCATGTCATGTACATAATCATCCATGACTTAGGAGCTCATGTCCCAAGAGTAAATGGCGGAAAGTGTTTTCCGCCCGATTTTGAGAATCATCTACATGACTCAGACGCGGGGCTCTCTCTGGCTCACACCGTCTCGCTCATTTCTCCTCATTTCATTCCCGCACCTCTCTCTCGTTCCCGCAACCCCTCTGTCGTCTCCCTGAACCCCGAACTCTCTGCTCCCTCTCTCATCTCTGTCGTCCCTCTCTGGTCTCCATCTCTCGCTGTGAACGTCCTTCCGGCGTCCTTCTCTATCTCGGACTCACTCTCCCTCTGAATCTCCCGCTCGCTTCTCCCTCTCTTATCCCTCTCGGCCTCCCTCTCTCTTATCTCTCTGTCTCTTCTCCCTCTTTTCTCCCTTGCAGCATCTCACTCCCTTCTCCCTTGCGGCATCTCACTCCCTTCTCCCTCTCGCTCTTATCTTTTCCCCCAAAATTCCCTCCGATTTCTTGCGATTTCCTTGTTTCAGTTTTGGTTTTCTTCGATTTTGACATTTGGGCTTCAATTTCTTAATTTCTACTTCGATTCAGCATCGATTTCCCCATTCGGCTTTGATTTCAGCCATCGGCTTCAGTTTAACAGCCAACCTCCCTCTCCTCTCCCTCTTGACACGGGAGGTCGAGCATCTGTTGCGGAGCTTCTCGGCCTCCCTCTCTTCTCCCTCTCTGCGTACCATCGGAGCGCCGCCTCTATCGGCGTTGGCTGCCGCTGAGGAAGACGACAATGGTTTAATTTTTCGTTATAAAAAATTAAACTATCGTCATCAAAATCATAAATTTATAAATTTTATTTATAAAATAATTATTTTTATTTTATAATGACTATATTAAAATAGTGATTTAATAGTCATAATTAAAATATTTTTAAAATAAATAATTGATAAATTATTTTGGCATAATTATCCGATTGTTATAGTTAATTAAACCAATGGTTTTAAATTTTGTGATAATATATTATTAATTAATAATACATAAAATATATTATGTACAAATATATAGTGTGTTAAATTTATGATTAGATCAATTTTCTCTTAAATTATTCAGTTTTAGGTTAAAGTATATCATATATTATTAATAAATTAATAAATCAACGTTTTACTTTTGTTTTTGTTATTTATAACGTAATTTATTTATTATTTGTAATTAATCATGTGCATATTTTATTGTCTCATGTAATTACCATATTAATGCACAATAAAATATCGAATTTAATTAATAAATATATTAATATATTTAATTATACATTAAATAACTTATTCGTGTAGTAATAATGGTTTTTTTTACCTAATTTGGGGTTTAAGGATTATGTTGTAATTAAATGTACAGTAAAGGTTTAGAGATTCTTTTTTTTTTTATGTTTTTCTCTTGTTGGGGCACTAATATTGGAAACGGTTTTCCAGTGCACATAAAGTTGTCAACATTAACACCAAGTGCGAAGATGATCTTCATGTACATGACTGACATGATTTTCATGTTGGACAGGAATTTGATCTTGATGTATCCATTTGGGGGACTAACCCCCCCTTAATGTAACTAACTAAATATATTAAATGATTCACATGAATATTAGTTAATTAAAACTAGTAATATCATATTCACTATATTATTTTTTATTAATAATAACTTACTTTTCAAACTTACTAAAAAATGTTATTATTATAGAAATAATTAAAATTTTAAAATTATATAATTCAATTTAAAATAACTATTATATTATTTTTACTTTATTTTAAAGTAAAGTATTATTGAAATATTAGCTATACTTTTTTTTTTTTTTTTGATTAAGTTACTATTAAAAAAAAAAATGAGGACACATCTTCCTCGGTTTGGTCGAGGGCAGCCCACCCTAGTTGCTCAATCGAGTGGAAGAGGGCTGGCAGATTAACTAAATACCCTTTTCAACAATCTTTGACAGAACCGATTTTACCAATGCATTTGGTAGTTGGTATAAAGAGACTTATCTTACGCACTTTTCAAAAGTCAACTTGCTCATAAACATCCCATTTCACATATCAGCTAAGAGCAAAAACAGATTACAGAATTGGGACACATCTTGAAATGAAACAGGCCAACATAACATCCAAATTAGCTGAAAATTGTTATTAATTTACATAAGAATTACAACCTCTTCTGCATCTCAGACTAGCAAACCACTGCCCTCTCTCCCCCCCCCACTAAAAAATCACACAGGATCAGATCTTGTTTGTTCAGTTACAGTGTCTCCAACACCCTCCCTCTCTTTAACGGCTGAGGGGAAGCAACCATCATCCAGCCCTTCACTCTCCACAGTCACCGGTGGCAACACAAGGGAGCTTGAGCTGACAGGAGTTTCACTTATTAAACTGGTCAAACCGTTCTGTTTCAGATACGTCTCTAGAGGCCGAGTTGCCACTTGAAGGAGGCTCACCATACTCACACGACCTGATCCAGAATTTGCATCTTCCTCTCGATCAGGTTGGCTGTTCAAGTCTATCCCAACTTTACCCAGTTCTGCTCTTTCCAATAGAATCCCGGTCTGAACCGACTCGGAATCATCTCGTCTCGAAGAGCTTTCTTCACCACCTTCTTCCTTAACCCATACCTGCCTTTTATTGGCTGTCTCAGCCTCCCTCTCCATTTGGCGCTTCTTCTTTCGCATCATTAGGGTTTTGAATCGGCGCTTCACTGTCATGCAAACATTGCATGTACACGTCGGTTTGTGTTTTGGGCCCTTGCCACTGGGGGGTTGAATACACACAATGCACATGCAACCAGGACGATGGCGAGGATGTTTTGTTGTAGGCCCTGCCAATGGTGGAGTTGAGTTCCCATCATCTCCCAGAACAGCTGCAGAGGCCAGAGCATCAAGCCCTGAATGTAGTCCCCGATCCTGGGCTGACTTTTGAGTTCCTGCAATTTTCCGCCTTTTAAAATCTGCAAGCATGAGCATGGATATAACAGTTTTTTTTTTTTTTTTGTAATACAATAATAACGGAAACATCTAAAAGCATAATGATACAAAATATTTAAGAGATCATGCAGCTGGCTCAAATTTCAAACTATACAGCTATGAGCTGACATACAGCCTCTTCAAAATCCACTACATATTGCTAGATATACAAAACGTCCCGACATTATGGAGAACCCATGGTGTGTACAACAAAAGATCCATTGAATAAGAGATCATTTAAAGATATATAAGCAACAACATGCAATCCAGATTACGGGAAGAAACTCTGCACTCAAGCAAAGCCAAGTGAACCTAGTTTATGTGATTATCCCCCCCTTTTGCCTTTTTAACTCACCGTATATGAAGTCCCAACCATTACTCCGTCAATCTAGTTCATGTGGTTAGCCCCTAGTTAACTCACTGTAAAAGGAGTCCCAGGCCAATCACCAATTCATTATTATGGTAGGGCTGGGAATGAAATGGGTCCAGGTTCAAAGGGCAATCAAGCAGGGTTTGACCACTGACAAATTTAACTCTGCGTGTTATCATTTAATCAACATCATTGAAGCCTTGTATGAACAATCTGGATGACACCCTTTGTACTATGTTATGGTTGGGTCTGTACATGAAGTGTCCCCCATTTTATTCAACCATTTGCCAGTGCACTTGGTAGTCAACCTTTCTTTACACTTCCTTGCCAAGTATGGCCTTCAGTTTTTCTTGCCCACGAATAAAAAGTAAAACAAAAAAGAAAGAGATTTAGTCATGTCTGTATGAGAATTACTCTTTTAACTTTTCGGTAACAGCTTCAAGATGTTGGTAACAAACAGCACATTTGTTTAAGAAAAGAAGTCTTGTTGTTTCACTGCAGTCTAAAAATTGTCATTGCAGAGAGAACCAAAATTCCTAATAGAGTAGGAAAACTAGTACCGTGGAGGATCCTAATAGACTAGGAAACTAGTAACATGGAGGACCTTACTGCTTATTTATTCCAACGTCATAAGGCCGTCAATAGCATCACCCAAATGGTCAATATACCGGTCAGTGGTGCATACTCCTACAAATACACTAACCCACATGACTAGCACTCAAAAATTTGCCAATGCCTTCTCAGACCCTTCTTCGACTGTGCTATTTTTTATATATAAGGGGCTAACAACTGGAAGAGAAAGCACATTCACTTACCCATATTCATCCTCAAAAGATTTTCCAGCTCTTTTGGACTTATTTCAACAGGTGCAGAACAAGTATTTCTGGAATAACAATGGCAAAAATATGTTAACATGGAGCATTATTACCACAACCAAATTGAAGGACAATGGCATCTTAAGCAATCTAAGCAATTTGTTGAGAAGCATAACAAGAGTAATATTTTTTTAAAGTGGAAAGTACAATCACAGCTGAATCTCAATTCATCTTCACCAAAATCAAAGTTGAATCTGCCAAATATATCGAAAGCAATCCAATCATTAATCTTCACCTTTTTGAGTCCCACATGTTTTCAGCGCATATCCAGTTTGACTGTATTAGTACATCCATAGGCAACCTGCGCCATTTGTAGCAACTATCACACTGAACCCACTGATCCTGTCCCCTGAGAAAAACAAAGCTCACCAGTCCAGCATTCACATACACAAGAGTTCCTTTTCTTCAAATAAGTTCTTATTTTCCTTTTTCCTAGACATAAGGCTCTTGAGCATGACCACTACAAAAAATTAACATTTTCCAAACAATCTTCAGTAGACCTGAAGAAGACCACTGGTAAATGTACAATGAGAAGATACAAGATCCAACAAAATCAGTAATTGCCTATGAAAGAGTAGCTACCTCAAAGAATTCATGGAATTTGAGCACATTCTCCCAACCTTACTTTTACCAAATATGAGCTCATCATAGTAGCAAGCACAAAAGGCCGCAAATTAACTTTACTTTTAGCTTTTGCTATAAAATTCAGCACACCCGTATGTGCCAATATGACCTTGTCTAGAATCAAATTGTAAAATTTCAACATGAATTCTTACCCAGACGCTCGTGCCGTGAAAATAGTCCTCTTCCCAAAAACTGGTGGTTCCTAGATAGAAGAAAGTTACAAGTTTGTGTTAGAAAATATCATTAGACCTAGTTTCACCTAAATTTGATATAGAAGGAAAAAGAAAAAAGAACAAAGAAAAAAAAGAAGACGAGATGTTTCTCACTTCATATTCTTCAAATTCATGGTCATCAATCACAACAACACTAGGTTTCATGCTTGGAGGGGGGCGAAGCAATTCTTGTGCCTCTTCCCATGTGATCTTCAGCTCAAGAGCGTCTTCGGTATCAATAACCAGCCGCTTACTTTTAGACCCAATATTTCGACTCCTCCTCCTGTCAATAATAGGCATTGAAGGTTGAGGGAAGCCCTCGACTGGCCTACCAACATGCTTCTCAGGTTTAAGCCAGCTAATATCTCCTTCAGCTGAATTCAGATGTTCAGATAAAGCATTCAAATGAGGGTCTGCACTTCCCTTCAGTGACTGAAGAAGCCCTGAGTAGCCACTTATAATGGGCAGATTCTCAATAACACCAGAAATGAAAGATTCTTTAGATTGGGCACCATTAGAAACAGCTGCAGAAACTTGAGTATCCTGTTCGTGACATGAAAACAAAAAATTAAGGGAAGATGAATGCACTTAACAAATTTAGAATGTTTTCTGGTAGAGTTGAATCTAGAGATACAATAATTTTTTTCAAATGGTCTTTTTTTGTTGCTGTTGTTGAAATGGATCTAAGGATGCAATGTTATAGATAATATTCTACTCCTACTTTTATGAAAACCCACAAATCGAGAAAAAGAGATTTTTTTTTCGTTCATCTCTCTTCAAGTTCTGTATTATCCACATAAGACCAATATGGGGAAAACATGGACAGACATGCTACATATGTTGGGTCTCCATGCCACTAAGAACGGTTATGGAAATCAGATTTTTTCAATTCTAGCTAATAAATCGATGCTAGCTAGCCAATGAAAAGCAGAATAATTGATAGGTACACTATAGGTACCGAGAGAATAAAAAGCACTCCACCTGCATAGCTATAGAGTTTGATGCCTTCCGAAATCCCATAACAAGTTTTCCTTCTGGTTCTAGTCGGCTGAAAGTTACTGTAGGAAAAAAGAGAAATTAGTATGACTTTTTTTAAAAAAAATCAAAAGGCTCAATTTCAATGCCAAAGATGGTGCTCTACTTCAACTAAAATTTTGGCCCCATTACAAAATCAATATTGTCTAGCTAGTGTGTAGTCTGCAGTATCAACACCCTTGCACCAGCTTCTCATCTTTCTTTTTGTAAAAATCTTAAAAATTTTACAAAACCAGATTCTGCAAGACATGATTCAAAAAACAAAAAAAGATTCTTGCAAGACATGATCTAAAGCCTTAATAAAATAGAAACGTGATACAGATACAAGTCATACAATGTTAAATTCAGGATTTCATCAGGTCATATGAGTTGTCATGGATAGTAGTAACCATCCACAATTTGCCAACAAGAGTTAGGATCTGTGGTAAATAAAACAAGAGTATTAAAGAATGTAACTTACCAGTATCACCAGCTTGTAGCTGCATGGATTGTATGCATGGTGTCACGCCTTCAAGGACGTACATTCTACTATTATTGTTAGGCCAAAATCTGAACTGGAAAACCCAGTCTTTCCCCTTTGCATCTTGGATCTTTAACGGGAGGCCTTCTGGTTGAGAAATTGGAGGGAAGTAAGCCTGTGCATAAATTCATTTGACAAGATCCTTAATGAGATACGGTAGCCTAAAAAGAGTAACTAAAAAAAAAAAAAAATGAACTAGTGTTATCATTACTGTATCAGACCGACTGGTTGAATCAGGTTCTACCAAACCCAGCCACTTGTCTGGATTTGTAAGAAAGAAAACCTAGAGAGGAAAAACCAGCAAACCAATTGGTCCTGGTCAGACTGGTCTCTCCCTCCCCCATCACTTAATCAATCTCATTAATTATGTACTTTCCCTTTTTTTCTTCTTTAATTTCTGTTATTCATGCTTCACACTGTCACCAAAATTTTTAATTTCTACCGGAGGGAAGCAGTGCTCCTGGTCAAGATCCTTACGAATACCATCTAATGTAATCCTCAGTAATGTAGCAGCACTTGCTTCTTTTATAGAGCACTGAACACTGGCTTCATTTAAAAAAAAAAAAAAGAACTTATGAACCACAAAATGGAACTGTCATCTGAAACGAGATTTAATTATGGTACCACTCTTGGAGATCCATATTTTTTCATCTTATGTGCAATACTAAGATTGATTGCCGGAGTGCTGTACTGACTTCTATTAGTGGGAATAATCCCACGTGGGTTAATATCAGTAAATTATATAGTTATTAGGTGGGAAAGAGCCTCTATACTTTAGCTAGTCATTTTTGGATGGATGTAGACTGATCTTTAATATGGTATCAGAGTAGGACCTCTGCCAAGTTGGACCCAGTTCATGCCCCATTAAGTTTGTATCCCAATTGTGTTGTTCATGTCTTAGGCCCGTTATCTATTTCAACAGGCTTGGACATGAAGGGGAGTGTTATGGAAATAATTGCACATGGATCAGTATCAAGAGGAGTCGTGCACTTAATAATTGGAAAAAGGTGCCCTCCTAAACCCAACTTCAAATACTTCATAATGAGTGCAAGTCATACAGAAATATATCATCCATTGAGACATGATTTTAATTGGGAAAGCTTATGGGATTTAATCTCTTTGTTTGTGTGGTGAAAAGTGACAAAGAGGTGTACAGGCTGTTCACAGTGATGAAGCACAGTGAAAAGGACATTCTGTATGGGCATCAATCATAGAAAATCAAATCCGAACCAAGAACTTAAAGCACATAGAAAACTTACTTCAGCACAAGCTTTTGGGAGAACTAATCGACCAATTCTACCCGCATCACTGGCACTCAGAACCTTCTCAAACAATGGCACTATTGTAGAGTTTGAACTAAAAGATAGTTCAAGGAATTACGATAACAATGAAATGAAAACTAGGCAATACTAGTGCATGCTTAATATAAGTACAACTAAAAGAAGAACACAAATAAAAACAAGCCCAATTGTGGATACTCTCCAGATATTTGCTGCAGTTCTTGGTCCGTAATCCTTGGCCAATATCGTGGAAGCAACTGGTTCCTTCCCCTACCTTCCCCTGGTGGCCTGGCAACGCGAATCTGAGAAACCACATCCTTTGAAGTATCTAGACCTGCATTTGGACCTCCCTTTGGGGGCTTTGGCAGAAGATGACGGGACCTCAGCCCTTGTTGAAACGGGGACATTAATTTGCTTATTTCCCTTCCTTCCACTACCAAACTGGGAATAGGGAGAGGAAGGTTTGGATTTGAAGCCCCTAAGGTGATATTTAAACTGGGGTCAGCCAGAGTCTCAGATTCTTTAGCATCATCTCTCCTCACAGCTTGTGAAAGAGCAATGTGCTCCCTTTTGATAGTTCCATGACTATTATTAACTTCAACGGCAGTATTATCATCTATTTTAGTATCCGCAGAGGAAGATTGTTGTTCACACAAATTGCCTGATGTGGTGACTCCACTTGGTTTATCATCTTTGGGGCTTTTATGGGGTAACTTCTGAACCTTGGAAGAAGAGTCCAATGCAGAATCCTGGTATGCATAGCCTGGAAGAACCTGGAGGACAAGTGTCAGATGGGAAGCATGAGATAGTGAAATAATGTTTTTACGTATTCTGCATACATAGAAAAATAAACAGATAAACATTCAATTCAATTGAAATGCATTCCAGAAATACATAAATCAGATCAACCATCTTACAGAAGAATGTTCTGAATTCCTTGAACAGCTAACACACTCCACTCCCCCACTATCTAGTAATTCGATTGAAATCTTGGAAGCAATACAACCACAATGGAGCCGCTGCCATTACATTTTTGGGTAGTGTTAGGCAATAAGTAACTGGGATATTAGGAAATGAAAATTAAAAAATAGTGGACAGGTGATTATAGACTTACTTTACCACAAGAACTGCACTCTCGCCAGCCAGATTCATTGAGGTGAAATGTGTCACAGAAAACTAGTTGCTCAAATGCAGATCTGAAGCCCATATAAAAATTGTCAGAAATTAAAACAAGATTTCTATTTAAGTATTTTATCTCTTATTCTTTTTTTTAATGTTTTATCTCTTATTCTTGAAAGAGACAAAATCTTCTTCTATAAATGGCATGTTCTGTGAAACTGGTTATCTAAGATCATTAATAAAACCAGAGGTCGTAAATGGACAAGGATAAATATGAATGGAGAGAACTGTGACACCGTAGTAGTGATACATGCAAGAAAAAAACAATCTACGGTCAAACAACTAAAATGCAACATGTGGTCATGGTATCAAACCGTTAAGTCAATGGAGAGGAGAGAATCTAATATTTCAAAAGAAAATCATGTAAGAACTGGTTTGAGTGAAATAGGACAATATGAAGGAGAAATGCAGGAGCTAAGCACCAACCCACCTTTCAAAAATAGAAGGTTAGCAAGGGAGAAAGTAGCCCTTGTAAAG
This sequence comes from Aristolochia californica, assembly GCF_029961685.1. Classification (NCBI taxonomy): domain Eukaryota; kingdom Viridiplantae; phylum Streptophyta; class Magnoliopsida; order Piperales; family Aristolochiaceae; genus Aristolochia; species Aristolochia californica. The sequence goes on from NW_027182279.1 coordinate 5,099,606, forward strand.
GAAAACCCATCTATGTCAGAGTAGATGATAAAGGGTGTCAAAAGTCTGCAAGTATGATTTACAGGGCATTGCAGTTTGGTCCAAAAGTTACAGAATGCATTAGTTAGATGTTAATCAGCTGCCAATTCACAACATAGAGACATGGCAATAAAATATCGTTACAAGCTCACCCTAATCACGCAGGCTAATTATTAAGTCCTACATTCTGTACCTCTTCTTCCATTGGTCATATTTCCATGCACTATGGGCTGAATGAAGTTATAGATGTTCAGGTAAATATTTTAATATCCATTTCAAGTAGCAGTAAATAACTAAGTACAAACAAAGCATGGCCAAATATACAATTAAAGGAAAATTAGGGTGTCCAAATCAAGAACAGGCAGCTAGCAACTACAATAGAAGATATCTTAAAGAAGATACAATTTCCATAATAAAAGATTTCATAAAAATTCCTGTGTGCTAATCAATGCACAACTAGAGGAATATTACAAGATTAAAAACGTAGCAGGAAGACAGATGCAGTATGGAAACCAGAAGAAACACGGTAACCCAGCCCAATCTACACCTAGTCTGCAACTTGAGTGGCATTGACAAGAATCTCCAAGGTTATTCTACTAGTGGAAAGGGTGTTGGATCAATTATCAACTGCTGAAGTAAATATGGACGAAACCAAAAAACTCCAAATCAAAGAGAAACATACCCAATCCGCAAGAACCAGTGTATAAAGCAGTGCTCCACCATTTCTTCCTTACTGTCGTAAAGGTTGCTGTCTTATCATAGCAGTCTGTACCTTGGTGGACAGAACATCAACCAAAAGATCTTTGCATCTTTCAGCAGCTTTGCATAGAATAAAGATACCTTTTTGAAGCTGTAATTGGTGACTTAGCTGATAACAGAGGTATCAAGACATGAGATCTTGCTCAATCTACTTGGCGTCTCTTCATTTGAGAAAACAAATGGCACAAACTTTTTCTAATATGAATGCTACATCCTCTTCATAAGCTATTACAGAGAAGGGATCACTTCCATTGTAATAATCTAATCAGACTCCAATGAAGCTGAAATATAGCTTGTTACAAAAATTCCAAACTCACACTTTCCTAAGGCTTTTGTGAATATATTGCCAAGCTAATCAGCAGACTGAACATATGGCTTAAACATAGCACCACTCGTTATTGCATCTCTAATAAAGAGCCAGTCTAACCCAAGGTGTTTGGTCCTTCCATGAAACACCGAGTTACTCGTAATTAATATAGCTACTCAATTATCACACCACATGGTCATAGCATCCTTAGTTGGAAACCCTAACTCCTGCAAGATGGAACCCACCCACAAAATCTCACTATATGGGCCATTGTCATGTATTCTACTAATGCACTAGAACAAGCGACAGTACTTTCTTCTTACTTTTCCAACTAGTCAAATTACCTCCAATAAATAAACAATACCAAAAGGTAGACTTCACATCTAGCTTGGATCCTACATAATCAACATCTGCAAACCCTTCAATCTGCAAATGACCAAGTATTTCAATATTCTATACACAGCCTCAAAATGAATTTTTCTTAGATGCTCCATGAATTGACTAACTAAACTGACAACAAATGATATGTCAAGCCATGTAATTGTAGCAATAAATGAGTTTGCCCACTAATCTTCCATAAATCATCTTATCCTTGAGCTCGATCGCACTATCATCATGTAGATTATGGTTCACCTACACATGTGTCTGAACAAGTTTCACTCCCAACAATCTATACTCCAACATATTTGTTACATATTTCTTTTGTGTCAAAATGATGCATGCCTTACTTCTTGTTGCCTCAATTCCAAGAGAATACTTGAGGAACGCTAAATCCTTAGTTTTTTTTTTTAATGATAAATCATTAGTTTGAAAATGCTTAGTCACATGTTTTTTCACTTCTTCAATACTCTCCGCATCACTTTATGATAAGACAGTTTCATCTACATACATAATTAATACCACGACTCCAGAAATTCTCATCAAGACAAATAACGAGTGATTACAATAGCTTCTGTAAAATCCCAAGGGCATAACAACTTTACTAAACTTATCAAACAAGGCTTTATTTGAGGCCATAAATAACCTTTATTAAGGCCACACACTTTCCTAGTCTTCCCCTGAGTAACATGCCCAAGAGGTTGCTCCATGTACACCTCTTCTTCCAAATCCCCATACAAAATACATTTTTAATCCAATTGAGACAAAGGCCACTCTTTTGTAACTACAACAGATATTCAAATTCGAACAAAAGTCAATCTTGCTACAGGTGAGGTGGTCTCAAAAACATCTCTGTCATCCGTTTAATATACTCCTTCACCACAAGTCTTGTCTTACACCTCTCTACAAACCCATTCGCATTGTATTTCATGGTATAGACCCAATGACTCCCTGCAATAGCAGCATCTAGAGGAGGATCACATGGGGTCTAGGTGCCTCTATTAAGCAATGCATCCATCTCCATATCCATTGTTTGCTTCCATTCAAGAAATAATAAAGCTTCCTACACTGAAGAAGGAATAGTACCAGAAGACAGGGACAAAGTAAAAGTCTTGAAAGTACCAAAAAACGAATTGAATGACACAATTTGGAGATAGGATGTTGAATACATGTAGGCGCACCTTTACGAATAGCAATAGGAAGGTCTAAACCACTTACCTCAAGAACCATTGCCAAAAGCTAGAGAGGAGGAAGCCTTGCATGACATCTTTGGGGGATTTCTATGTTGGTACACCTGCAATGGTTTCGCCTATGTAAGAATAGGTGTAGCACTAAGAACATCCTCCACTAAAACAGGAGCAATAACATCAACATCTAGTAATACATGAATAGTGGACTCTGCATATTCAAAAGAATAAGGAACATTTTCAAGGAATGGGACATATGTAGATAGATACATATGTTTTTTGTGTGGAAGGACAATAACACTTGTTTCCTTTTTTTGGTATGAGAGTATCCAAGAAACACACATTTGATGAACCTCGGAGGCAATTTGTCATGAGATGGACAAAAGAATTGGACATAGCAGACGGACCCAAAAACACAAGGGCAAAGACAATCAAATTGGCTTTCCCCTTCAACATCTAGTTGATAAGATAGTAAGCTATAAGAGCAGCATTGCCCCAACAAGACTTTGGAACTTGCATTCGGAATGACAAGGCTCCTGCAAACTCTAGCAAATAACAATTATTCCACTCAGTGTTCTCTTTTTTTTTTTGTGGAGTGTACACATTAGAAACTGATGAACAATACCATGAGTTTTACAAAAAAGAGTCAAAATTACGATTCATAGGCTCAAGCCCCTTGTTAGAACGAAAAATGCAAAGAGATGCACCAAATTGACTTCTTTTTCACAATAAAAACTGAGGAATACATCCAATGCTTCTGATTTTTCTCTTAGGAGATACACCCATGTTATCCTACTGAAGTCATCAATAAAAGAGACAAAATATTAACAAAACATACTAGGGACCCGATAAGGAAAGGATTATTTCAAATAAACTAGTACTATTGTAATGCTACGTGATGGAAAGGATGAGCAACAATGCTTCCCAAACTAACACGAATCACACTGAATACGAATCACACAGAATAGATAAGGTCAACAGAAATTTTAGAAACATATGAAGTGACTTGACTAGGAAGGGATATCCTAGCCATAAGTGCTAGTAGAAGGGTAAAACATCTTCATGAAGCACTGAAAAGGATTGCATCAGTGAACCTTCCAAGTGGTAAAGCCCCTCTCTCCCACACCCTAAACCAATTATCCTCCTCGTCTGTAGGTCCTGAAACATATAATAAATAGGAAAACATATTACTAAACAATTTAAAGACTTTGCAATTTGACTGAGACATTACAAGTTAGCCGGAAATTCATAAACAAACAAAATGGCTCCAAAGGCAAGGAAGAAGTAGGTTGAATCTTCCCTATTCCACTAATAGAAGAGATGGAACTAGCAGCAAGGATAACATGTTTAAACATAAAGGATTGATTAAGACTAGTAAAACATTGGAGGAAATACTTAACATGTGAGTGGACACACCAAAAACAATCACCCACGTAGTGGCAAGGGGTGCATAGAAAACAGACTTACCCAAACTAGACATGGTGGTTGCGGTTGTTGCTACAGGATCATTCAACTTTAAAAATATGCTAGATGAGGTCAATTGTGTCATCCTTTATGCTAATTGCTGAAGTTCATCTAGCGCACCAATAATGATTTCGATAGGGTGGCTAGATGAGCTCTCACTACTTCCAGAATACTCGAATTGGCCCAAGCAAGTTTGCCAAACTTATCCCAACACTTATCTAAGAAATGATTACCACAATGGACACATCTTCCATCACTTCTACCATCCCCACGACCTTTATCACAACTAACATTGTCTTTACTTTGTTTCCTATTACTCCCCCCACGTCCTCGAGGGGCCTCTCACCGATTCTGTGTCAACTATTTATTGAAGGCAACAACCTGTCTCCTCGTTATCCTCGCTGCCTTGTGCAATCATGGTTGTATCAGCTCGAACTACTCCACTGAATGCCTTCTTCAGTGGAGGCAAATCATCATCAGCCAATAATTCGGTCTGAATTGCATCGTATTCGGGACCTAATCCATCCAAAAATTTAGCCACATGAATTTGCCCTTCTTGTTTCTGAAATTTTCCTCATCTATACTAAATGGATGGTAGACACTAATTTCATGCAAAATACCTTGCAGCTCATTTAGATAATCAATGGCAGTTTTTTTTCCTCTTTTTAAGTTGAAAAATCTCCTATTGAGCTCATGCACCCACAATAGAATACTTTCCTGATCTGACTCAAGAGAAGTCCATATCTCCTTTTGTTGTCTCAAAATTCACCACTTAATTTCTTAAATTGGGCTCCATGCTATGCACAAGCCAAGTCATAAACCAATTATCCCCTACTTCCTAATCATCATTCATAGGGTTAAGTGGGTCGTCTCGAACATATCGGGCCTTCCTTTTTTGCCTCAAGATACATTCAAGCAAATTTGGACCAACTTAAACAGTTTTTTTTTCCATTTAACCTTTCTATGATGATCTGAATAGTGTCTTCACCATTGTCCCCTACTCCCTAGTTGGAGCAATGACTTATCCTAAATCTGCCATAGATAACCACAACTACCATCCAAACACACACGAACAAAAATTAACAAGTTGCAAATTTTCACAAACACTAATAGAGCACCACGCCTACAAAGATGTGGAGCACAAAATACTTCATAGAGCTGCTCAATAGGCAGCACAAGTCATCAACCCTTAGGTTATAACACAAAGAGAAAAGGAAAAATCTAACCTTGATGTCCAATTAGTTGAAAATTTGAAGATCTACTTTCCTAGAGAGATCGCGGACTCAGGGAAAAGAACCCTCAGTCATTGGATCTCAACGCTCTTATACCATGTTAAATTGAGAGATAAGAAGTAGACAAAGAAGAAAGAAGAGAGAATAGAGAATAGAGAATAGGGGTGCGACAGTTTGCACACGCTCCAATAAGGTATGGGGTTGACCTCTCTTCATTAAACACTCACTTTGGTGAAAACAAAGGAAATAGTACAGAAATGTCTTTTACACTTAAACTCCAATATCTCCCTATATACACTTTAGGGTTTAATGAAAATTGAAATATAAAGCTCCTATACACGTTTGAGCTTAATGCTGACAATCTGACTAGTGTAAGATTACCAAAATACTCTTCTTCACATATTTCAACACACCACAAGACTTGATATGCACACACATGAACAAACCAAGGCAGAACCAATAGCAGCCATCTGTCAAACACCAGAACTAGTTAGAAACAAGTGTCTACTTCCAATGCCGGATTTGATACAAAAGATAAGGAATTGTAAGAGATATAAGAGGATGACATGTGTAGAGAGGGATTATTTCCCAGCATTACAAATTGCAAACACACACAAAAAAAAAAATCCAAGTCGCAAGTAAGATACCACAACCCAAGAACATCATGGGTGTGGCACAAAGAGAAGAAAAAAAAGATCTGTAATGCCCTCACCAATATGGATAAAAAAAGATGAACATAAAAAAATTGGGGAAAAATATGGAAGAACACCCCACACATTAAGAAAAGTGACTGTACTCTTGACATAGAAAGGACACAGAATTAGAATTTTAGACAACTCAATTTTTATTTTTATTTTTTGAGAATAGAACTACTCAATTATCACCCTATTCTTCTTAATACTTAAGTTATAGTTACAGAATGTACCAACTTAACAAGGCCAAAACAAACTAAATCATGACTTGAAAAAAGTAGCCATATACTAAGCATAATAAATAACCTCAACATTTAACTTTGATGGTAACTTCAGAGATAAAGTGGACAGTCAGCGGGTGAGGGTGTCATTTGGGTGTTTAATATTAATTCATTTGGAATAAACTGCTCCCTCTAGTCATCAAAAATCCATGGAAGCAGAGTTGGCCCTCTAGGGGGCTCAAGGTTTACACCAAGAAGCTTTTCTGACCCTCTTCTTGCAGAAGGGAACTCAACAACCATCATCAGTTGAATAACCAAAAGAAAACTCCCCTCACCACTTTTTCAAGATCTGCACAAGATCTCAAGGGTGCTTACCAATCTTTGACCATTTCTTGGACACTCATCCACTTCAGAGCATTAATCACTCCACCGATGGTTCAGAGTGGGAAGATGCTACGTGTTTTTTTTTTGTACCTCTTTCTTCTTATGAAGATCCTTTTATATGTCTTCTATTAATATTAGTCATTTGTCATCATTTCAACCAAAAAGAAAAATGAAACAAACAAAACCATAGAATCAGGTTGCATGGATGCATAATTTGTGTAGAGTTAATTCAATGGTTGGCATGGTTTGAGGTTACTTTACAGCATTTAGTTGCTGAGGATCCTTGATGTTAAGTATTTTATTTTGCTGGATATATTCATTTGTTCAGTTCTTTTATTCCTTTGGAAGACCATCCTCATAGCCAGCATGATGCACATTTTGTATATTTTTTCTTGCCTAAATGCAGTTCTCACCATTTCTCAAAAAACTATAGAGTAGAGGATCTTAAGATTTGAGCACATGTGAGAGAAGATGACTCCCTTGCAATAACCCACAGTTGTATTCTATCTCACTAACCAGCACAATTTCAGCAAGAACTCCTGAAAGACCCAAATTTCTTAAGCTGAGGCAACAGCTTAAAAAAGTTCATTGAACTCAGACGAACTTCTGGAAAGTAATGGACTCCATCAATCGAACTAAAAAGTGGAGCAAATATGGGTGACATCACACAAAAGGGCATCTAATACCAATCATCCCTTCAATGATATACTCCATAACGCAGCAAAAGAAGCTAGAGTCCCAAAATTTAAAAGCAAGAGTTAAGCACTTGGTCTTTTACCACTAAGGATTTTCAGTAGCGAAAACAGATGGGTCAGCATCTATTAATCACAGCCACAACTAAGGAATTTACATCACCAACTCAATATCTGCGACAACTTCTGTTTTTCAAAAGTTGCCTCTTTCACAACTCAAAATTGCAGTAATTGCAGAGGGTCAATATTCTAAGACAAGCTCAAATCTGAAACCACTACAGACTTATAAATTAACCCTGTAGGAAAAATAAATAAACCTCGTGAAACTCAGTAGAACAAGCACAAGATAATCAACACTTGATCCCTAATGTAGGAAACTTCATGGATAATGAAACAGATCTTATGTGAATTCTCAGTTTAGAAAAAGGATTTCCTCGAGATCATGCAACCAAAAAACTATCAGGTCAACAAAGGCCAGCATCATGTTTGACAAATTTGTTGACACATATAGGGCCTCAACAACCTATTGACTCATGATGAAGCAAAAAATCTTAAGAGTTCCTGTATGCAGGAATGGTACCAGTTGAGAATCTCCTGATCCAGTAATCATAAGATTCTCAATTATGAGCAACTGGTTGAAACAGTTTTGAAGCTACAAGTTTCCATTTTACCTCCAAAAATAACGGACCAAGTAGTAGTCCATTGACCCATGACCAATGTCAAGAATGTATCAGGACCAAGAGAGATACACTGTCAGACTTAACCATCTTCTCCTTTATTAATCAAGACAGCCACCTATGACCAAATGGTTCACACAGTGGATTTTAACATGTGCCCACTTGTCTTTCCGTTTTTGGCTCCTCTCAAATGAAGACGGTCGTTACATAGGGAAGCTTTAGGAGCAGCACAAAAGAACAAACATATACAAATCAAAACTGGCTTCCGGTGTTGAATAAAACACAAAGTGACCTAGACATCATAATGTTTCATTGTGATCTTCCTAGCATTACTCCAAAATCAATGGCGAGGTGTCTTGCTTGTTACTTAAAAGGCACATTGTTTTGTTTTCTCTAATATAGTGTCCACAAAGAAGACAAAGAATGTTCTATCTGACACTAGAACATGTGTAGGGTTTTAGATCTCTTATATTTTAATTCCCAAGTTGATAAAGCCAGGAATAGGTAAAAAAGATGGAAGAGTGAGAGATGAAAAACAAAATAATCTTTGAATAAGGAGCAGAAGAACAATAACAAGAAGAAGGGCAAGAAAAACAATAATTGCAACTTCATGAAACTCATAGATATTAAACCCAACGGTCCATAGTCCACATAATCCACCTAAACCAACCTCAAAACCGCAACAAATGATAGAAAGAGAGAAATAAAACAGAAGTGCACGATATAAATTTTGAAAACTGAATTCCTACTTTAGTTTTTTGGTTTCATAAATTTATTTTTAAGTATACCATTAGAAGAAATAAACATACCATAAATAGCATTACACAATGATAATGGCATTGACGACTAAATAAGAGAACCACATGCCAAAATGGAGAAGACCAGCATTTACCGAGAATAGAAAACAAAAGCATAACCGTATCAATTTTCAAAAAGAAAAAAAAAAAAGTATAACCATATCACAACACCAAAATAACTAAAAATCTGCACGAAAGTACAGGGGCTTCTACCCAAAAAACAGCGACATCAAACAACCACCACCAATCAAATCCAGCGATACCAAAACCTCAGAAGAAAAACTAAAACCCGATCCTTGACTAACTCTAGAGTGAAAGCTCAAAAATCCAGTCCAATAGGAAGAGGTGGATAAATAACGTACCCGCACTTATCGCAGAGACAAGCGAATCCACCAGATCGCAGTTCCCACCCTTTCTTCCACTCAGTGACCGCCCTCACTCCACATGAGGGATTCATGCAGACTCTCGCAGCCATTTCCCAGTTCAAACAAAGGGAAACTGCAATTCAAAGCCAACAAATTAGATATAACGGATAACCAATATTCCCCCCCCCCCCCCCCCCCCCCCCCCCCCAAAAGCAAAAGCAAGAATAAATATCACAGTACAGACGAAAAATTGCCTTATTTTCAGGCCAATAAGGCATAATTACCGAAGAATTCAATAGCATTACAGAATCTGAAACCACCCACGAAAACTGAACGAGAAATAATCTAAAAGTGGCTAATTACAAACTTACCACAAGCCGAAAATAAATAGATCGAAAATTTTCCCTCATTAGAAAAACTAAACACATAATTTTTGTTCGACGCTCAGATTTGTAGACAAATCCGTGTCTAAATTTTCTCTGTAAGATGTAGCTCATACCTCAGAAAAAAAAAAAAAAAATCTCCGTAGAGAATTAAAACCCAATAACACCATAACCTTACCACCCAACCCACCCCCAAAAAAGAACTAACAAACTCAACTTTAAAGGAACAAAAAAAAAAAAAAAAAAACAGAATACAATAGTTCCATACCTTCCGTTCACTTGGTGAACGAACCCTTCTTGCTGTTCCACTCATGTCCCCAGCATCGGCACCACCCCATGTCGTTCCGTCAGCCTTTAACCTCGAAAATATCGTCGAATTGGAGAGGAGTCTAATCGGATCCGACACAGAGGCGGGTTCAGCAAACAGAGATCGGCGTAGGAGGAGGAAAGGGGAAAAGAAGAAGAGAGAGAAGCGTGTGCATGCCGAGAGAGAGCGAGCACAAAAATTTGCATGCACGACACTTCAGGACAGGCGGCGAAATTTTTCGCCTATTCTCTGTGTACTTTTTGCCTCAAAACAGTGGGTCTGGTGGGGTGGGGACAGGGACGCCACCGCACTCTCCGGCGCGTCTTAGCGGTCGGCGCTAGTTTGACTTCACGGACACCCCATCCTCAACTATCTGAACCGATAAAGCTAGGCCGTTGGATGCATCGGGAACACGTTTCAAGACTGATTTGACGGCTGCCACTGGGAGGGGTATTTTGGGGACTTCAAGGTCATGTTTGGTATTCGTGTAGTAGGTGGAGTTGCTGACGACGTATATTTATTAACTTTCTCGTCCCCAAAATTTATAAAAATGTGACATAACATATAAGATTAGAACATTACTAATAATAATAATTTATTAATTAATTAATTAAGGATAAATTATTATCAGATAGATAGGGTTCCGTGGATTTACAATCCCTTTCAGGAATATTTCTTAGGATACGGCATAGTGGACGGTTACGTTTTCGAGGTGAGGGATCCCACGAAGCGTAGCGGTGGGCCCCCTTAGCAACTTGGCGAGATTAATCTTAATGGCGGGGCGCGGAAGAGGATTTAACTAGTGCGACGAGAATGGGCGGAGAATGTGCGATAGCGACGACTACCGAAAGCGGGACGGGGAAGCGCTTTCGCGAGAAAAGAAAGCGGAACAAATTTGCGTTTGATGGATAGCTGCAGCCATGTCACTGACTGGCCGTACACGTGGTACGTGCGAAAGGGCGTATAGTGCCCATCTGATCATTACGTGTAAGGGAAATGCAACTAATCGGTGCAGGTACGGGTCGGGTTGCGCAAAACCTGAACCCGAGGTCGATCCCGAATCCGATCCCGTTCCCCAAAATATTCCGTCTCTGCCCCCGCCCCGTTCCCTCGTCTCCGACCAATCCCTAACCCAACCCAAGGCCACGTAATAAATTATTAACTAGTAAAAATAATAAAATTTATAAATAAGAGCTTTAAAGCCCATCCTTAAATGAAGCTAGTCAACTACATGAATACCTTTTTTTATTTCATGTAAAAATTAAATTGCCCGGACGAGTCCAAGTTGTTTGAACCGGTTGAATCACACTTGGTCTTTTAACTCGGTTATAAATTTGAAGACTCCGTATTAAAAATGGGTTGACTCAGACTGTTCAATCTGTTCGACTGCTCAAATTATCAGGTCAATTAAATTACTCTTAACAAATTATAAAGAATTAAAAAATTAAAAATATAATGAGAAGTGATAAACGGTAGGAGGATTTATTGCTTTACAAGTAGGAGGGTAGAGGAGAGTGACTTTCTCGGGAGGAATCCTTCTGTGTTTTTTACAATAGCCTATGCCCTTTTTCGAAACAAAAATGAGAGGGACAACTACTTTCTAGTTTCTACCCCAACGCCCACAATTAAGGGTAGCATGGAGTCGAGGTAAATTCGAACGTATATATGTTTGAAGTTGGTTTGATCTTAATATTTTGAACTTGAACTTATCCTCAAACCTAAAATTGGAATCGAGCTCGAACTACAAACGGGTTTGAGATTTAACCTATATTTAAAACTATAAATTTATAAAATAAAATAAAATATTGTGATGAACTTAATACCATTGAACTATGAGTTATCTCATAGAAGTCCAAGACTTTGTAATAGAGTACACTAATGTATAATAACCAACTTAATAGACCTAAAAGTTGTTCTTCCCAGCCGCTCCCAATGTCGTTGCTCTTCTCTATTGCTACCAATGTCGTTCCTCTTCTCAACCACTACTAATATCGTTACTCTTCCACATCTCTTCACCGAATAATACATTCTCTCCGATATCATCTACCTCAACCGCTACTAGTGCCACTGATCTTCTTAACTGCTACCAATGTCGTTACTCTTCTACATCTCTTCATCGGACAATGCAATTTCATCCGTCCCAACCGCTACTAGTGTCACTGATCTTCTCAACCGCTACCAGTGTTGCTACTCTTCTACATCTCTTCATTGGATGATGTGATTCGAGCAATTATTAACCAACTAAAGAAGGAATTTACGAGAGCAATTAGAGTAAAAGATATTTTTGTAAAAATATATATGCTAACAAATCGGCTCATGAGTTAACAAGTTGAATTTAGGTAATGTCAAGTTTGCCTTGTTATACTTAACGAGCTTTATTTCAAGTTTGAGCTCAAGCCAAGCTCAAGTAACAATTGAACTAAGTTGAGCTCAAACGGTTAGTGAGCCAGTTTGGCTTGTTGTGATAAAACTATTGATATGAAACAAGGTCACATATTTACACAAGATTGAGCTACAATCTCGCCCGTAAATTAGGTTTGAATCTATATAATCTCCTATTTTATTTTCGCCGATCTCAACAGAACTTATCCTACAAGTTTATCTGTAACACTCCCCATAAAGTTGGAGGGTATGTTAATGATACCCAGTTTGTCGAGTAATGCCTCAAATTGGGACGAACTCAATGCCTTAATGAATAAGTTTGCAGTTGGGTTATTGATTTGTTTTAATCATGCCTGCTTCAATATTTTCACGAACTAAGTGGCAATCAATTTTGATGTACTTGGCTCGTTCATGAAAGAGTGGGTTTGAGGCAATGTGTAGAGCAGCTTGGTTGTCACAATACAAAATGACCGACTGAGTATGTTCGATTTCCATGTCCATCATAACATTCTTCAACCAAGTAATTTCGCAACATGTAGTAGCCATAGAACGATATTCTGCCTCGATAGTTGATCGAACCACTATTATTTACTTCTTTATTTTCCAAGAAATGGGTGATTGTCCAAGAAATATACAAATACCCTATTACTAACCCTCTTGAGTCCTTACAGTGAACCCAATCTGCATCACAAAATGCATTTAATTGGAGTGTAGTTGTGGATGATAACAAAATACCATGTCCTGGAGTTTGTTTCTAAGGACTCTATATGCGACCTCAAGTTTTGGTGTTTGTGATTTTTTCGTAAATTGGCTTAAAATATGAACGGCGTAGACCAAATCTAGTCTAGTAATGCTCAAATAGATCAATTTTCCTACAAGGCGCATGTATGATGAAGAATCAAATGTTGCTCCATTGGAAACCTTGTTGTTAGGAATTAGACACCCTAATTTCAAACTAACGAGAGTAATAATAATAATAAACGCGGAAGAAGGGAAAAACAAGCACGAAAAAACACAACAAGATTTATACAAGTTCACCTCAAGGTAATACTATATTCTGTCTTCCGTAGTTGTAGTAATCCACTATGAAGATGAAATAGTTTACAAAAAAAATCTCACAATTACAGGTGTTTCTCTCTAACCTCTCAGGCTGCAACTCGAGATACTCTTTGGATTAAGATCATAAAACCCAAATAGCGGTGCCCCCAAATTTAAAGAGAAAATTAGGGCAACCACATTATAAGAGTGAAATTCCCAAACTACCCTTAATGAAACAATAGTCAATATATCGTGGACTAGACGGGGGACTTCCCGCCCCCCTTCCACCTCCACGACGACCTTACTGCGAGGCTCAATTCGTGACAAACTCAGTGTAAGGCATTAATTAGGCTTCACAACTTAACAATTTCCCACTTGGAGACTAATCCATCATCAATATCTCCTTTACAGTGGTAACAACTTCTCAATCCTCAGAGACACAACTTCAGTTTCTCAATCGTAGCAGTCTTCATCAATATATCAGCCAGATTCTGGACTCCCTTGAATCTTCTCAAGTGCTAAGACTCCATCCTCCATAACCGATCTGATGAAGTGATAACGCACCAATATGTGCCTTGTTCTGGCATGAAAAACATGATTCTTTGCTAAATGAATAGCACTTTGACTGTCACAATACATCACATTTTTCCCATGCTTGAGACCTAATTATTCCCTGAAAGACTGCAGCCATACCATATCTTTGCTAGCTTCGATCACGACAACACATTTTGCCTCAATGGTGGAAATAAAAACTATCTTCTACAACTTAGAGACCCAACTAATTGTTGTACCACCCAATGTGTATACATATCCAGTTGTACTCTTCCTACTATCAATGTCTCCAACCATGTCAGCATCTACATAACCTTGTAATCCTAAGTCTGACTTTCTGAAACATAAGGCTGAGTCTGCAATGCCTCTCAAATACCTGAGAATCCACTTCACTGCTTTCAAATGTTGTTTACCCGGATTAGTCATATATTTGCTCACAACACCCACTGCATGAGCTATGTCTGGTCTAACGCACACCAAGGCAGACATGAGACTACCAATAGCATAAGCTTAAGGAACATTGGCCATGTTGGCTCACTCCCACTCTTTAGAAGGTGACAACTCCTTAGATAGCCTAAAGTGACTAGCCAAAGGAGTACTCACTGGTTTTCCATCATTCATATTGAATCTACTCAGCACCTTCTTCACATATTTTTTTTGTGACAGTTTTAAGATATCAATGTCTCTAGTAATCCTCATCCCAAGGATTTGTTTTGCAACATCCAAATCCTTCATTGTAAACTTATTGGACAACTTCATTTTCAACTTATCTATTTCCTGTTTTGCAAGCACTGGTTATACACATGTCGTAAACATATAGCAATTGAATAATGTAGGAGTCATCAAGCTTCTTCACATACAACAATTATCTATCTAGCACCTCAAAAAATCATTAATATTCATAAAGGTGTCAAACTTCTTATGCCATTGTCTTGCTTGTTTAAGACCATACAAGCTTTTTTGAAGTTTGCACAACATTTTATCCTTTCTTTGTGCTTTGAAACCTTGTGGCTGCATCTTGTAAATTTCTTCCTCCAAATCACCATGAAGAAATGATGTCTTTACATCCAACTGCTCTAAGTACAAATTTTCATTTGCCACTAGGCCAAGTACTATTCTAATAGTAGTCAATTTTACTACTGGAGGAAAAATTTCAGTGTAGTCAATGCCTTCTTTTTGTTGAAAACCCTTTACCATCAGTCTTGCCTTGTACCGCTTGCTGCCATCATGTTCGTCATTTATTCGGTATACCCATTTATTCTACAAGACCTTCTTCTCTTTTGGTAACTATGTCAAATGCCATGTCTGATTGGATAACAGTGAATCCATCTCATCCTTCATGGGCAACTCCCACTTGGTTGATTCATCAACTTACACAACTTCCTCATAACTATTTGGTTCACCGTTATCAGTCAAAAGAATATAATTCAGTGCAAGGGAGTACCTCTATGGTGGTCTGCTAGTTCTGGCAGATCTCCTGACTTCAGTAACATGAATGTTCTAATTTATTTGTGGGGGTATGTTTTCCTTATCTTCCTGAGCAATATTCTCCATCTCAATAGATGGAGGTTCTCTCAACTGAATCACTTCAGACTTCTTAGCTTCATTGTTTGTGCTCTCAGAATTTGTTCTCAACCTGTCTTTATACAAGACATCTTCAATGAAGATCACATCCTTGCTCCCGATAACCTTTCAACTTTGGTCATCCAAGAAGCGATAACCAAACTTGATACCACCATAGCCAATAAAGAAACATATTTTAGATTTAGCATCAAGTTTACTTCTAGCAACAAAATCAATATGAATATAAGAAAACACAACCAAACACTATCAAGAAAGAAAAGTTTATCTCTTTGCCGCTCCAGACCTCTTCTAATATTTTACAATCCAATAGTGTTGAGGGACCTCTATTGATCAAATAGGCAACGATGCTAATAGCCTCAGACCAAAACATCTTTGGCAATCATGCATGTAATCTCATGCTCATAACACGC
This sequence comes from Aristolochia californica, assembly GCF_029961685.1. Lineage (NCBI taxonomy): Eukaryota > Viridiplantae > Streptophyta > Magnoliopsida > Piperales > Aristolochiaceae > Aristolochia > Aristolochia californica. The sequence continues at coordinate 5,115,435 of NW_027182279.1, forward strand.
TAGTTCAAAGTTTTGTTCATCCTCTCAGCCACACCATTCTATTGAGGTTTTCTAGGTATGGTCTTCTTCATCTTGATTCTATTATCAGCACAATATTGTTTGAAATCATTATCTATGAATTTTCCCCCATTATCTATTTGCAGACACTTCACCTTCAAATCTGTCTCATTTTCAACCATTGCTCTCCATCTCTTGAAGGTATCAAAGACATTAGATTTTTTTTCAAGAAATAAACTCATACTTTTCTGTTTGCATCATCAATAAATGTCACATAATAGTTAGAACCATCGAGGGAAGTAACAATTGAAAGCCCCCACACATCTGTATGAACCAACTCCAACTTTGTTGTCTTTTGCTCTTTTCCATCCTTAAAAAAACTAACTCTTTTCTGCTTGCCAAAGATATAACCTTCACACAAACTGTTATTTACAATTTTCAACCTTGGTTGCTTCCATTTGGATTGAAGCACTTTTATTCCCTTCTCACTCCTGTGACTGAGCCTATAATGCCACAAATCGGAATTAGTAACAACATCAGTAACTACAACCATGTCTTTGCAACTGGAAGTGATGTATAGAGTTGTAGTTTTAACCCCTCAAGCAACAACCATAACTCCCTTAATGACTTTCCAACAACACCATTAAAAGTCACATTATGACCTTCATTATCAAGCTGCTCTATTGAAATCAGATTACGCATAAGTTTTGGTACATGTCACACCTTGTGAAATTTCCACACTAACCCATTTGACATCCTCAAATTGACATTACCAATACCAACAATATCGAAAGGTTCTCCATCAACAAGATACACCCTCCTGTGATCTCCAGCAATGTGATTCTCCATGATCTCACAGTGCACAGTAGTGTGAAAAAAACCCTTGAATCTAACTCCCAAGAATCAATAGGGCTATCAACCGACAAGAGTAAAATATCTTGTACATTTTCAGTCACTGCATTTGCAACATTGCCTTTCTTTTCATCCTTCTTTGGTGTTATGTTGTTCTTCTTTATGTGACCAAACTTACCGCAATTCTAACACTCCACATTCCTTCCAAATTTGGACTTGTTTCTTCCATTCCTTGACTTCCCTCTACCATTGCCCTTGTTGAAATTCCTCTCGAAGTTCCTACTCCTAGTATCAACACTTAGAGCAGAATTAAATGTCGATGAATCTTTAAAGTCCTTTCTATGAACTTCCTCCACAAAAATGGTATCTTGAACATCATTATACATCAACTTCCCATTTTCTACAGAGTTGCTGACCACAACCTTCATAGGTTCCCAACAATATGCCAGAGACACCAAAAGAATTAAAGCATGAATCTCATCATCAAATTTAATTTGAACCAAGGTTAATTGATTGATAATCGCGCTAAACTCATTCAAATGAGATGCCACTGATGTATTTTTGGTCATCTTTAAATTAAAGAGTTTTTCATGAGATGTACCTTATTATTTGCGAAAGGATTCTCATACATATCAGACAAAATCTTCATCATCCCCGTTGTGGTTTTCTCTTATGCCACGTTGTGAGCAATGTTCTTTGACAGTGTGAACCAGATTACTCCCAACACCTGTCTATCGAAAAGATTCTACTTATTATCTTTCATACCTTTTGGTTTCATATCTAGAAGTGGTGTGTGCAGTTTTTTACTATGCAAATGATCTTCGATTTGCATCCTCCAGAACGCAAAATTCATATCATTGAAATTGTTGATTCCAAGTGTCAATCATTTTTTGCCAACCATTGGTCTCAATCGTGAACCAAAGCTTTGATACCAATTGTCAGGAATTAGACGCCCTAATTCCTAACCAAAGAGAGCAATAATAATAAATGTGGAAGAAAGGAAAAACAAACATGGAAAAGCACAACAACATTTATACAGGTTTGCCTCAAGGTAAGACTACATTCTGTCTTCCGTTGCTGTAATAATCTAATAAGAAGATGAAATAGTTTACAAGAGAAATCACACACTTATAGATGTTTCTCTCCAACCTCTCTGGCTATAACTCGAGATGCTCCACAGATTAAAATCATAAAACCCTAATAGTGGTGCCCCCCAATTTAAAGAGAAAGCTAGGGCAACCACATTACAAGAGTAAAATTCCCAAACTATCCTTAATGAAACAACAATCAATATATCATGGATCATACAGGGGCTTACCGCCCCCCTTCCAATCCCCATGGCGACCTTACTGCGAAGGTTAATCCGTGTCCAACTCAGCATAAGGAGTTACTTAGGCTCCACAACTTAACACTTGTAGGTTTAGCTCCTAGAAATTCAACATCTAATATCTCCAAAGCATATTTTTTTTGGGAGAGGGCAATACCCTTTGAAGACCTTACGACTTTTATGCCCAAAAAGTATTTGAGTTGGCCAAAATCCTTAAGTTTGAACTGCTTGGATAATAATTGTTTCACATCTTCAATTTGTTGCAAATTGTTACGTGCCAAACCCACGTCATTAACATACACAAGTATTGCCGTAAAAATTCCCTTGTGGGTTTAAAGAATAACGAATAGTCTGCCTTTGTTTGGTGATTCTTAACAGTTTTTTGGGTTGTGAAAAACTTCAAAAACCATTGTGTAGAAGCTTGTTCCAAGCCGTATAATGACTTGTTGAATTTTCACACTCAAGTCTTCCCCTTTTGTCCAAAGCCTGGAAGTAAAGACATGTATACATATTCATCAAGATTACCATGTAAAAATGCATTGTTGACATCGAGTTGGTGAAGACTCCATCTAAGTAAAACACGTACAATAACCATTTTGGCAACTAGGGCAAACGTCTTTTCACAATCGAGTCCTTCAACCTAGTTGTATTCTTTGGTGACCAAGTGGGATTTGTAACGCATGATGGTTCCATAAGATTTGAGCTTGACTTTGTATACTCATTTACATCCAAAGGGTTTCTTGCTAGGTGGAAGATATATGAGTGTCCATGTGTGGTTAACTTGTGGTGCTTGAATTTTATCATGCATAGATTGGTACCATTTGGGATCCCTCATGGCCTGTAAAAAACTAGTTGGTTCTTTGGTAATGGTCAATGCGTTGGTAAAAGCTTTATGAGAGGTGGAAAACTGGGCATAAGAAATAACTTGAGAGAGTTCATAAGCAATACCTGATGTTGAGACCATGTTGGAGGCAAATGATTGTTTAGGTCGTGACGGTAGGGTCACTTCTACATCAAAATTTTATACAAAGCTGGGTCGCTTAATTGGTCTGGTAGATAGGCGACGAGTAGGGGGTGGCATGGGAGTGGGAGAAGATATGTGAGGGGAAGAAGCCCTATCAATATTCGCAATTTCATGACTTTCTGACTGAGTAGGTATGCCTGGTATAGAATCATCATAAAAACAAAGGGTATGGGAGGAGGAATCATGGGACTCTCAGTGGCAACGGAAATGTGTTTAAAAAGAAATTCTTTTTTAAATAAAGTAACATCTTTGGATACAAAACACTCTATCAAGTTCAAGATCATATACTCTGTATCTTTTTTGTCCATAAGAGTACCCAAAAAAATACAATGGACTGTATGTGCATCAAATTTGGATGGCTTGTGGGCATGAGTGGATGCAAAACATAAACATCCAAATGCTCGTAAATGTGAGTAATTAGGTACAATATTAAATAAGTGCTTATAAGGTATTTGACCTTACAAAACTATGGTAGGTGTCCGATTTATGAGATAAGCAACATTTAAAATGGCATCCCCCAAAAATCTTTTAGGAAGATGGAGGAAGGTTCATGCCATGTTTAGCAGGTGTCTATATTTATGTTATGCTACCCCATTTTTATTGCGGGGTGTGAACACAACTTGTTTGGTGGACAATGCCTTTGGACAAGTAGTTGGCCGAAAGAGTAAATTCAAAGTCATCACTACGCACAATTTTGACCTTGGAAGAAAATTGGGTTTCTATCATACAAATAAAATTAGTCAGGTGAGTCTAAGTTTCAGATTTGTGCCGCATCAAACAAATCCATGTGCACCTAATAAAGTCATCAACTATAGTGAAGAAATATTGGGCCCCAGAAATAGATGCAATTTAGTAACCCCCACCCCCCCATATATCAACATACAACATTTCAAAAGATTATTTGCTAGAAATTGTGATCAAAGAAAATGACCAATCTAGTATGTTGAGCTAATGGGTAAATCTTACAATTGTTTGAATTACAATATTTTTTTTAAATATAATGAAACATATACTTTATTTGAAGGATGCCCGAGATGTTGATACCAAAGACCAGATGGAGAATGTACGGAATAGTAAGATGATTTTTGTGGGTGATCAAGGTAGTAGAGACCATTCTGTTAAGTTCCCATCCCCATCAACTTCCTCGAGCGTAGGTTTTGTGAACACAGTGATACAGAGAGAATGATAAATAAGTTTGTTGAAGGAAATGAGGTTTAAATGGAAAATAGAGACACAAAACATTATTAAGAACCAAACTAGAAGAGACACCACTTGACCAACATGTGTAACATGATCATGAGAACCATCCGGTAATTCCATTGTTTTGTTCTTAAAAACTCTCCAAGTTGTGTTGAAGAGAAAATATAGAAAAGTCTTACATGACTCACACAATAAGAAGTCTTATAGAGCAAAAATTATTATTGAAGCAAGTCTCACAGAAGAGTTTCAGTTTAAAGGTGTTTTAGTTATGTTAGTTTTCTATTTATGTTGAGTTATTTAATTATGCTAGGACTTATCTTTAAGTGTTAGAGTTTGGGTATAATTGGGACAAAGGTAATTATAATTAGACTCTACTACTATCTTCTATTATAAATAATGGTTCATGTACTCTAATTACATAAAGTCAATGAAGTTTTTCTCTTTTCTATAAATTCAACATGGTATCAGAGCAGGTTCTGTCAGTTGACTTGATCAACCCACAAAGATAATGTGATTTTTTTCTAATCTATTATCTCTGGCAGTTTATATTTGTATATTTTTTTCCTCTTTTCAATCCCTATACCTATTGTTTGATTTGTATTTTCACCTTCATACTGAGATTTTCATGTTTCATATTATTACTTTCCAAATCAAACCGAATTTTGGCAATCAAAGTTTTTTACAAAGAGAAATCTATATTTCAAGCAGCTAAGGTCAGATCGCAAGAGAGGTTCGTGCAACAATAGAAAGCTTCAACTTACGAGGCATTTTATGCTATAAAAATGAGACTTTATACAAAGATTTATATATCAAAAGAAAGAAATATAAGTCTATTTTCTTACTTATTCAACCAATTCTAGATTTAAGTTTTTTATATGAAGATATTGATCTTGGAAGAGTCAATGGTTATGCTGGCAAAAAGAGAAAGTGTACCTAGTTCGGCCAGATTACAGAGACCGAAATCTATCAGATTATTTATCTCAAAAGAAGTATATTTTATGAAGAGAAGTTATACTTGGATGAAAGGTATTTAATTCTAGTTTCTGAAGGGGAGAATTTCATGTCAATGTGATCTATATTTGAGGATATATTTGCTTTGGAAGAATCAAAGGTCAAGCTGGTATCCGATTGCATTGAAAAATCCAAATTTAAGCCAAAATTTTTGCGTCACTTTTTGAGTTGTTGTTATCGATCAACAATATCAGGAAAATATCTCACTTACCCTTTTTTTGGTTGCCTTTCTCCTACCATCCTTTTTTGACTCTCACATACGCCTTTGGGCCAACCTCTTGTGTGTAGCTACGGTTGGTATACCTTTATATATATATATATATATATATATGAATGTTTTTAAGTCCATTGAGACTTTTTATTGGTACCCTTGGGTTTTTTATTATTGTCTTGTGAATGACAGGCACTACCTACTTTACTGAATATTGTCACTATTTTTTTTCAAAATTCTTTGATGTTGGTTTTGAATTATGTTTTATCAGCCATTTTTACTTTTTGAAAGTCTATGTCCAATTTTTTACTTATCCTTGGGACACCATGATAGAGGAGATTATTACTACATCTATGTTATTTGTTTCAAGCTGAGATCACTGCTATTACTCCGTAACTTGAGGGGGAGAAGTAGAAGAAAAAACACAAGAAAAATGTATTTTATTCCATATGTTGTGACAATTTTTATGTAACCAAAATATTCAAGAAAAGGGGAGCACAAAAGACATTTTTTTTTGCATCTATGAAGAATTATATTTGTGAAGAATTATTTTTAGCAAAAGAAAATTGAAGACAAATAACCCTTTTCATTGTAAGCTGAAGTTATAAACTCCAGTTTGAGAGGGAGTGTTGAAGAGCAAATATGGAAGAGTTTTACATGACTCTCACAATAAAAAGTCATACAGAGCCAAAATTATTATGGAAATAAGTCTCACTGAAGAATTTTAGTGATGTTAGTCTTCTATTTATGTTGAGTTATTTAATTATGCTAGGACTTATCTTTAAGTGTTAGAGTTTGGGTGTAATTGGGATAAAAGTAGTTTAATTATAATTGAACTCTACTACTTGCCTCTATTATATATAGGGGTTCATGTACTCTAATTACATAAAGTCAATGAAGTTTATCTTTTCTATAAATTCAACAAGTTGTAAGCAATTCGAGGCAACAAACAATATGATAAATTGCTCCATTATCGAGGATCCATGTGGCTTTCTTACTTTGAGAGGAGAAGTAGAGGGTTTTACCTCAAAGTTCGTCATGGGTTGAGGAGTTACCCACATGATTTGCCATGGAGGACTTGTTATTACTGAGAATTTGTAAGATTTGTTGGCATTGCTCCCAAGTAAAAGGGAAGAGTTGGAATTGATCTTCTTCTTTGTGTGCTTAGGTAATTCTGCATTGTTGAGTTTTCAACAAAAATCAACTATATGATTCTTCCGTCCGCAATAAGTGTACCTCAAATGTGGCCAATAATTTGCAACATTGTGACCATCTTTGTTATATTTTGTACACGTGCACTTATGTTGAATATATGGCTCATACATGAGGTTGGAGGGTATTTTTGTACAGGATATTTGTGCCTTTCTATACAAATATGTCTAGGGTTTAGTATAAATACGTATTATATAACCCTAATTGAAGTTAATGAATTTACCAGTGTCGTTCACTTTTTGGACGTAGGCACACTGCTGAACCACGTTAAACCTTGTGTGTTCTTCATTTTTGTAGAATTTCATCATTGAATTGCCGTATAGCTCGTAATAGCCTCACGTTTTACAACAAAGTATCACTTTTCTTGTTTGAATTCTTGACGGCAAAATCTGTTGCCTCAAATTGAACTATGCTCCTTTTAACAAATACATTTTTCTGTCGTTCATGTTTGAGCATGAGGGAATAAACTTTGCCGATCTTTGGCAAATGATCTATTGTCAATATCTGTCCACGTACTGTAGTAAACGACTCAATTAATCCCATAAAAAACTTAGATTATTTTCTGTGTTTCTTGATTGTAGAGACTAAGTTAAGAGTTCCATCCAAATTCTCTCGATTTGTTAAACTAATGACTAGTTGATTACTAATCATCAAATCACTCTTTTATATATGGAAAAGTGAGTCGTAAAGTCTTCGTTCGTATGGTTAGAGACATTGGCGTGACTCAAAGCTCCGCTTCACAGGAGAAAGGCGTCATTGAAGGCGAAGCGTCGCTTGCCGCACCGGAGAGGCATACTGGCCATTATCCGTTAAGTGTGCGAAATCTTACAAAACGATTTCTATGGGTCTCCGGTACGCTTTGCTGGTGTGCGAGGAGCTGTAGCCTGTACGCCGTTGCGTGGAGACTCCTGTGAATTTCCCTCCTTGTAACGTGTAGAAGCTCCTTATCCTCAACCATACTCGTCTCTCAGTCTCTCAAATACGGTCTGAAGTCTGAGCCATGGCGGGGATTGTTTCCTTGCATCTCTCGTCCAATTCTCGTCTTCGAACCGCGTCACTGCCATTCCCTTCGAAACTCGGCTGTCCAATGCGGCTTACAAGAATGCCTCAGAATCCCCGATTTCCGAGTAAGGTTCTTCATTGGCTAAATGTTTGTGTTTTATCCACATATTGCCTTTGTTTTGTTAATTCATCTGTCTCTCTGTTCTGTTTCCAAACTTCAGAAATTTTTGCATTCACTAGTAACGATATCAAAGTGGGTTCGAGCGTCGAGGTAGATGGTGCTCCTTGGCGGGTTCTCGGTACGTTTTCGTTTTTTTCCTTAATTTATCTTAGCACTTTTCCGTACTTTTTAAGATTTAATGTACGCGTACGGGCATTCATCTACCTCTTGACCCTTTTTCTCTATTCCTCTCTTAGTTATTCGCTTATTTCTATACATCCGAAAGCCTGCGACGTCTATTGCTCTCGTTTTTTTCTTACTGGGCAATTGGGCCCTGCGATAATCTTGATTCTACAGTCTATTGCTTAAGGGACCGAATTCGGTTTCCTCCCCCATTAACTTATCAAGTTACTATTGCATTCACCGATATCAATTTGGGAGCTCATTTAGCAATGGTGGTTCGTTAGCCTCCCCCGGTTACTTGAGGTTTCCTTTGATTTAGAATCTAGAACTTATCAGCTAATATGGGTTCTCAAGGCATTTACCTTGTTGCATAAATTTCTTATATGTTTCCCATATGCTTCTGTTGCTAAAGCTTATGTTTCATTTGGATGAATTGGAATAGAGTTTCTTCATGTGAAACCTGGAAAAGGAGCAGCATTTGTGAGAACCAAAATGCGCAATTATGTAACTGGAAATATAGTTGAGAAAACATTTCGAGCAGGAAGTACGGTAATATCTTAGTAACCTAATGTTGGTCTGCAACATTTTTGTATTGATTAGTATTGCATGTGTGTTCTTATTATACAGTGTTAATTATGACAAGCAGTGTAGGATAAATATTATGTTAACTTGAGTTTGTCTTGAATATGTTGTAAACTATGATTCCACTGGTTTTTTTTTGTTTGTTCTAAATATGTTTATTGACTACCATTTCTCAGTTTGTAATCTACGCAGTGAAAGAGTAAAGGAAATATTTTTGGTCTTTTATCAATCTCTCATGTCATTTTTGGTCTTTCACCAATCTCTCATGTTAGTTTTAGCCTTCCACCAATCCCTCTTCTTATTTCATGGTGTATTTGGTCTTTTTAGAATCCTCTACTGGAACCAGGACTACTAAAATGCAACCCTTTAAAATTTAAGAAATTCATGAATGACCATTGACATTTATTTCTGCTAACTAACTTTAAAACATGGGGTGTCGAAGATGAAAAAGCACATTCCATAAATTTTTTTATCTTTCCACAACAAGAACTTGAAGGTGAATTCCACTGATGTCTATCCCACTTTTTTTGTTTTGAATGAAGATGTATAATGTCTATCCCACCTAATAGTCTCATATTGAAATAGTAGGACCATATTGGAACTAGGTCCCACATCTGATGTGAGGTCTAGACTAATTTACAGAGCTCACAGATTTTACATTGTGTAGAAGTTTAAAATTATTTTACCAGGGCATTTTTTATCCGTTCTACCACTTCTTTCTGTTAATGCAGCTGGTGTTTGTCTAAATATTGATTTTACACTTAAGTAAATATTTTAGGAAGGGGGAGTCCAGTGTATAATAAGCCCATCTCTTTTGTTTGCTCCATCAAGATGTTATATTTGTTGGTGTTGTTGTGACTTTTATAGGAATGTTTTAATAACTTCCAAAAAAAACTAGCAATTATGCAAGCAAAAAGTTAAAATGTAGCATTTCATGTATGCTTTGGAACAACAAACCTTTTTTTCTGGATGATAGAACTATTTAATGGTTATTTTTAGTTTTTGTTTAATTTCACCGTTATTTTGAAGTTGATATTTTCTTCTTCTTGTCTCATTGCTTTTGAAGATAAATGAGGCAAATGTCATGAAGGAAACCAAACAGTATACATACAAAGATGGTTCTCAGTATGTTTTCATGGACTTGGTATGCCCCTCTACTCTCCTTGAATGAAGTACTGCTTTTTTCTCTCTCTGACATTACAATTTTGTGAGGCTTGTGATGTAGAGAGGAGATATTTTTCAGTTTATCCATCTATACTAACTTCAAGAGTTAATGTTTGTGAATGTCATTCCATTACTAGTTACTTTTCCACTTTACAGACAACTTATGAAGAAGCCCGTCTAAATGAGGCAGATATAGGCAATAAGAAAAAATGGCTGAAAGAAGGCATGGACTGCAATTTACTCTTCTGGAATGGCCGGGTATGCCCAAAATGATCTATTTGTTCTGGACCATCTGTGTTTCACAATGATCGCTCTTTTTCAAGGAGTGTAATAATTTATGTGTCTCTCTTGATGGAGTTTGCTTGTTATTTTCTATATTGTATGCATGATTTTATGATTTTACACAATTGCATGTTCACATAAATGTATCAGTTCAAGTTCTTGACTGTTTACAGGTAATCGACTTTGATCTTCCCATTACTGTTAAATTAAAAGTGGTTGAAGTGGATCCAGGCGTCAGAGGAGACACTGCTCAAGGTAATGCTTGTAGCATTCTATTCATAAGTTTCAGCAGTTTTCAAGCTCATGAAAGCATTTGATAATGTTGATGATATCACAGGGGTGTGTAAAGTCTTCATGTAGTGTTTTGGATCACACGTGTTCATAATTTGGACCCTTCATTGGTCAGGCTAGGCTTACTTGCTTGTTTCCCAGTTTGCTGCTTTTACTTGTATCTGTATTTGCTTGCTCGAGGGTCTCGGTACTTTTTCTTTTCAACATTAATACCCATACAGTTGTCTCCTCTTTCTATTATAAGTGCAGTTAGTCTTAATATTTGGTTGGAAAAGCTGCAAATACTCGCAATCATCTTTGCTTATCATTTTCATTTTTCTTCTATGTCATTGTTGTTAATACAAACACCATATGGGAAGTGAGGGATGATGGATTTGTTGGACAGATTTGTAACTTCACCATATGGATTCATTGCACTAAACTAATGTGTTTATTTGTTTTTTCTTTTTTCAAGAGTGAGAAAATTTTGTGGCTTTCTTCCTCCTATATGGTGAATTCTTGAATTCTGGTTGTCTTGCATTTGCTACAGGTGGGTCAAAGCCAGCAACTCTTGAGACAGGTGCTGTTGTTAATGTTCCTTTATTTGTAAATACTGGAGAAGAAATATTGGTGGATACCAGAGCTGGAACCTACAGTAGCAGAGCATAAATGTTAATTCTGAGATAGCTCTTGTGTTTTTTCTTGGGCAAAATTTTGGATTTCATGCTGAAGAGATTGTTTTTGTTGTCAAACAATACATTTTAGTTTATAATAATATGGTCAATTTTACTTTAGATGGATTCAAATCGATTCTACCATGATCTAACTTGGAACTCAACGAATTCATTCCCATGTACAAGTAAAAAAACATGGGTAGATCAACTCTGGTGAAGTAAACCAATTGATTGGTATTAAAGTTATCTGCTTAAATGGAATGAAATATTGGACACTCTCTGAAACGATGTCATGCACACAAGACGGATACCCAAGAAAATGAGTCTTAACAAAGCTCACTTTTCCAGTTACGACTAGAGAAAACATAAAACAACAGTGTTCTTGACACTGCTCAATCCATCGAGGTTCACATGGAGACTCAAATCATGGTCCACTGGCCTTTTATAATTGGAATAAGAAAAGACAAGTAAAACAAATACAAGCTAGTGGATTATCGAATTTCTCAACCAACACTACTACTATCTTGAATAACTTTTTCAAGTTTGATCAAGATGATTTTCCTAAGAATATGCAATTTTATGCTCTAGAGAAGTTTTTTTTTTAGGCCTGCATTAAATGAGCCATTTGGATTATTTGCAAAACCAAAAAATCCTAACCCATTTAAGATGTTAAAAATCAATTATCATTTTTTGGACAATCGATGAGTCTGTTGATTTTTCAGGACTCCATGGATTACATCCTAGATAAAGAAGAGAGATAAAAGGAGAACACATGAGGAAGAAAGAGGAGAAAAATGGGGGTTTGGACTAATCCAAACCCTCCCCCTTAAACTTTATTTATAAATAATAAAAGTACAATATTATAATTATACCCTTCACCTTAGTAAGAGTAAAGAAGAGACAAAAAACATAAACTAACTACATCAATGACCCTCCAACGTATTCATTTCTTCTCACACCTCAAATTGGGAGGTAATGGCAGTGATCCAAACTTGAAACAAATAGTATATAAGTAGTAATAATCTCTTCTATCACGGTGTTCCAAAGATAAGTATAACACCGGGCACAGACTCTCAAACGGTAAAAATAGATGATAAAATATAAGTCGAAACCAACTTCAAATGATTTCGAACAAATATAGTGATAATAATCACTAAAGTGGGTAATACTCATGATTCACAAGACGACGATAGAAAAACCCAAGGGTACCAATAAAAAGCCTCAAAGGACTTAAAAACAGACACACACACACACACACACACACACACACACACACACACACATATATATATCAAAGGGATAAACTAAAGCAACACTCCAAAAAAAGTTAGCCAAAGGGGTAAGAGAGAGTCAACTAAAGGATGGTAGGACAAAAAATGCCAAATAATAAGAGGATAACGGGAATCAAATGAAGATAAGATCTTGAGACCACCGTGTGCTTTATTTTTCTAAAAAATTCAAATTCTTCATCAGATGAACCAATGCCTACAACAATCAACAAATAATAAACCCAAAGCAAGCAACCGAAGAGTTCTTCTTTAGTAATAGCATATCAATTAAAGAGACCCAATAGGAACAATAGAAAAGGGCCAATGTCCAAAATAACACATACCAAATGGGCAGTTATATAGCAACGGATAAGTGGTAAATAATGAAAGTCCTTAAGAGTAATAAAGACACATGAAATAATCTGCAACGAGTCCATCATTGAATAAGGAAGCAGTGCTCCAAGTAATAAGTTGGAACCGAATAATAAGCTGTCCATAATCCAAGATAATAATCAAGCCAAAGTCAAAGATCCAAGTCAAGAGTGGGTGAGCTTGAGTTAAAAAACTGAGTTACAACGAGTCGGTGTCAGACCAATATAGCCGAGTCATGGGAAGAATTGATATAGAACTCGGGACTTGGATCAGTATACCAGAGGTAGGGAGCAAGTGGACCGAGTCAGGCTGACTTGAGTCCGAGTTGACTCGATCCAAGTTAACCCGAGTTAACCCGAATAGAATAAAATTAGTATGGTTGCTCATTTACTAGGTTAACCTGGCAAATTAAATATACCAACGATCACCTCTCTCTCTCTCGGCTTCCCTCCTGTTTCTGCAGCGGAGCAATGGTCACTTTTAACAAAAAACCAGAGATAGAATCAGAGCTGGTCTTGAGAACCAGAGAGTCGGGTCTTCATCCTCCAAAAACAGCTGGTGCAATGGCTGAAATGGTGGAATCAATTAAAAAACAGCAACTTTCAGATGATAGCAACAGAGACTAACCAAGACACTTGTGAACTCGGTTTAAAAGCAGTAAGCCAGACCAACAAGATAAACTTTTGAAGATAACTTTTTGGAAAATTAATCAATCAGCGACAAATCAGTTTGCATATCTGGTATCCCAACAGGTTACGATATGCCAACACATTCAGAAAGTATAACTTCCAAAGATAACTTGTTGGCAAATTAATCAATCAACAACAAATCAGTTAGTGTATCTGATATCCCAACAAGTTATGATATGCCAACAAATTCAAAAGGTATAACTTTCACGGATATGAGATAAATTTCACACTGATTGAGAGCAAGTTATGTCCTCCAGACAAAGCAACTTTCCAAAACTCTCGATATGCCAGAACAAAATATGAATCCAGTCCTGAGCTATAAATAGAAAGCGGTCTCAACAATCACATGTAAAATCCACTGTAATCTCTTTGGTGATGCCATACAACAATGTAGCGAGTCATGGAAAAACCTTTTCTAAAGTGAGTACTCTTTGCCAGAAATAAGACGATCGACGATAGATACCAAAAAGATGCCAATGATAGTAAGCCACCAGTTGGAAGATAAGACACCAACACTTCTTCGAGAAATAACTTCTACGAGAACCTTTAAAAAATTAAGGTGTTTGTATCCTATTGTCCAAACACCAATCATGTAGAATCAGCTACGGGAATCAGCAATAGACTTTGCGATACTTATGACGTTCTGATATAAAGGCAACCTTGTTGATACAGAGAGTATTTAGATAAGTATTTTGATACAAAGACCTTTTGACCAGTGGTTATAGTATAGTGGTGAGTAATCTGATACATAATCGCATCCTTGCTTTCACCAAGATGACAACAATATGATCTGATGAACTGGGATCACTGTATGCTATGAGAAGACAATGCTTTTGCCAGAAGTTTAGCAAAAGAAACAATATTAATATTGTCATGATGGGGACGATGCATCAATTAGAAGAGTGAGGCCACCAAGTAAACCTCAATAGTAAGTTCTCGCATTCAATCAGATTGGGCTGCCTAATCTAATCATTTGAGTAGCAAGGTTTCATTGGCTTCTTCGGATCCGTCAATTTTCTTGGAAACCGTTGCTCACACAAAATCATCGAGTAGAAGCTCCTTCACGACCAAGTTGAAGTCGAATTCACTTGAGTTAAGAGACCCTGGCTCAAAACTTGACTCATTATTATCAAGCAGCTTTCACCAAGATTACCAGAGGGAAGAGCAAAAAGATCAACTTGGGAGATCAACTCAGAATGGGTTTGATGGCCAGGCTGGATGAGACCAAAGAGCAATACCAAAGTAGTATTAGAGCAATATGATTTTGAGAGATAAACCAAAGAGAGATTAACACTCCTGAGTAGATACCATTAGCAATTGATCATCCACCGAGCAATAACAAGTTTGGAATTCTAGAAAACCAATACTCTGATACCATGTTGATTTTCAAGACTCTATGAATTACATCCTAGGTAAGGAAGAGAAGGGAGAAATGAGAGCACATGATGAACAAAAGGGGAGAAGAATGGGGTTTTGGACTTAGCCCAAACCCTCTCCCTTAAGCTCGATTTATAAACGATAAAAGTATAATAGTATAATTATACATTTCACCTTAGTAAGAGTGAAGAAGAGACATAAAACATAAATTAATTACATTAATGACCCTCCAACATATTCATATCTTCCAATAGGATAAAAATATCTAACTAGCCATTCTTTGCCCATTTAGAATGATAAAAAAATATTTATCTTTTTTTGGATCATCAGGGAATTGATTCGAATTGATCCACAACCCATTTGCATTTTATTTTGCCTCATTTGAAAAATTCCGATTTTAATGGATTGATTCACATCAAACCATATTGTTAGGATATCCAATTTTTATTTGGATCTCAATCCTTGATTGTTTTAGATTGATCCACTTTTAGATGATCTATTGGAAATAATCCATTTCAGAATGAATCAATAGTTTGATTTTAAAAACTCTTTGTATTGAATTAGTCATGGAAAGTTTAAATTTGGCTTATACATAATGTTTCGATTCTTTAAAAAATGAATGGTCTTTCTCTTGTCTTCTACACAACATCATTCTTCCAACCTTAACTATGGGTCTTCAATGACAAGTTGAAAAATCAATTTATTAGTTTGAACTTTTGCCATAGACCGGTTAAATCTGTATTGGAGACACGTGTCTAAATACATTGATCAATTGTTAATACTACACTTTCAGTCTACCTATTATTTTATCATCCAAACTAAGGAGGTAAACATGGTTTAGATAAATGGGTTTACAATCTCACCATTTTTAATAATGACAAAATCATTACCATAAAAATAAAATTTTAAAAAATATGTTGATAACTTTGAGTTTTTGATATAAAATAAAGTCCTAAAGATCTATCTCTTACATCGTAAGGACTTAATTTCACCTAGATATATGCTTTTGCATATGAAAAATTCCCTTAAGAATATGTTCCCTACAAAAAAAAGGCCTTTTATAGTCTCCTTTTTTTGTCATTACTAAAAAGAGTAAAAATAGGGAAGAATAGACTTCTCATTTATCCTATGGATTATTAAGCACTAGATATAAAATACACTTCTTAGGAAATTTTATTTGCCAGGAAATTCACACATATTATTATTTTTCTTATGTATCAACACATAGTTTGTCCCTTTAAAGCAATGCTTCTCGAAAGCCATGCTTGCTTACCTTCAAACGGTTGATGTTTCCTCTCTTTTGTCATTATCAAAGAAAAATCTCTAAAGGAAACATTCTAGATGTGAAAAACTAAGAATGCAACATAGATGAGTTGATTCACTCAATCCATACCAAATATATAGTTAATTTGTATATTATGCTTCCTATAGACATCATCTCTTTCTCTCTCTCTCTCTCTCTCTCTCTCTCTCATTTAAAAAGGATATTGACTAGTTTTTAGATTTTGATGATAACAAAACTTAAGTTAAGAGAGATAATTTTTTGCAATTCAAAGCATTCCAACTGCATTACCTTCAAGTGACACAATTGCAAGGTTTATGAGGAAGAACCATCAAATCCAACACAAAACCTTATTCAAATGGATAGTAGCATTCTATGTAATTAAGAGACTGAGTGACATGAGATATAATTATGTAAAAAACTAAAGTCTTTTCTTTCTCTCATGTATTGTGGTTTTATGCCCTCATACTATAAATAAGAAGTAAGGGGCTAGACCCATGTACTTAGGGGTGGCATTGAGCCAGTTTGGGAACAGTTCGAGCTCGGCTTCGTTCAACTTGACCCATCCTGATCTCCAATCTAATTCAAGACCTGGGTTTTGTTTGTTTAGTTACATGAGCCAACATTGACTGAGCCTCGGTTCGGTTTGGCTTGTGAGCTCACGAGCAGGCTCGATAACTTAAATGTCTTCGGGTCTTCGGGGAGTCTTCAAAAATCAGATTAGAACTTCAAGTTTAGGATTGACTTTCAAATTCAAGAGACTTCGGGACTATAAAATTGCTACTCTTTCCTCTTGCCCTCTCCTACAGTCCTCCTCTTTCATAAACTCCCCACTTATCCCGTCTTCTCTATCAAATTGACAGAGCCCAACAACTCTCAAACTCTGCCCTATAATGAAGAGATGCCCTATTTCAACAACGCCATCACCATGTTCTTCACAGCGGAACGCCTTCCCATTTTTACCCTATTTCTCAACCTCTTCAATCAACTGATTTTCACCAAGATTCCTTGTTGCCGATGAAACATAATAGATGTAAAAGGTATTCTCTGTCCATCTTTACTTATAATTTTATAATATTTAGGTTGTATAGAGAGCTTCCTCTGACAATAGGATCTTTTTTGTGAAATATTTTATATTCTTTCTCTATTTCATTTTTTTTACCTTGCTTTTGTTGATTTGTTTTAGGTCACATTTTCCCTCCTTACTTCTATTAGCTTCTATTAGCTTCTATTATGTGATTTTGTTATAATTTATGTGATTTTGTTATAATTTATGTGATTTTGTTATAGTTTATGTGATCTTGTTATAGTTTATGTGATTTTGTTAAAGTGTATGTGCTTTTGTTATAGTTTGGGTCCTTTTGGATAAGTTGGGTTCTAACATAAATGAAAATTATTATTTTTCTAATTTTATTGCATGTTCTATTCTTAAGTTGGGTTCAAACAGAAGATTATTTTTTCTAATATTATTGCTTGTTCTATTCTTAAGTTAGGTTCAAATAGAAGATTATCTTTTCTAATATTATTGCCTGTTCTATTCTTAAGTTGGGTTCGAACATAAATTAAGATTAATTTTTCTAATATTATTGCCTATTTGATTCTTAAGTTGGCTTCGAAAAAAAATTAATATTATTTTTTTTCTAATTTTATTACCTGTTTTGTTCTTTACTGTAATCTCTGATACTTATTGTGGAGATTTATTTCTATCTTTGTAAATTGTAATAGTTATAGGCATAGTCAATGGTAACAACAGTAATAAAAAAATTATGCATATTAAGAAATAGTTTGTGCTGCACGAGACTACTTAGACCAACATCCACATAAAAATAAATAGCATGAGCTACAAAAGTAATACTTATTGAGTTATTGTAGCTCTACACAAGAACAAGATATTGTTTTCTACAATTCACTTCTTCTGCACACCCTTTTTATATTTTATGCTCGTCTAAGAAGTGATACTTATTGTAGATCATGCTATTTTTTTATGTACTCATGCTATTTCTTTTTCTTAACAATTCTCATGCCTAGGTTGATTATCTGCACCACCTTGAAAAGGCTACACAAATTTGTAACTACCAATGAAATTAGGTAGCTGCTTTATATTACTATTGGCCAACGTCATTACATCCAAAAATTAGAATTCTATCGTACAATCCCTATGAATCTTACACGAAGGGTGTCTTCCCTAAGAACAAATCTTGCATGTAGAACTAGCATGGTGTGTAGCCTTTGAATTTGTCAAAAATGACAATGAAGCCCTGCAGAGAATTTCCCAACTTTGCAAAATGATCAACCTCTAAATTTGCTTCTTGTGGGACTTGAGAGTTGAGACCACTTAATTTGTAAAGCTTGAGATAAATCTTCATTTTGAATAGGTTGTTGCTTAAATTTCCACGTATAGTTGTTCTTACCCTTAGGCCTTGGCCCAAGAGATTAATGTTTTGGAATCACTTAGAATAATTACTAGAATCACCAATTATTTGTTCATATTTCTTTTCTAGGATGTCTTTGTTGTTCGAGTTTCTATTTTTATTTGTTTTTATTTGTATTTTTTTAGAAGTAAGCAGTAGAAATGTGAACTTCTTCTGCTCATTTGACATCTATAGCTAACACTAGTTCTAGTGTGGGCATAGATAATGACTCAACTCCACCAGGGTCGGGTCCTCCTCAAATGAGAAGAGAGTCTAAATGATGGTACCCTAAATGAGGAACAAAGTGACTCTATCTAGAGTACAAAAAGACAAAAAAAGTCTCATGTGTGTTCGAAATTTAAAGAAATTTGACTTCTAGTTGGTACAAAAAAGGCTCAATGTGCTCATTATAAAACCACTTTGAGTATTATTAGCAGTGAAGTGACCTCATATATGAGTTGACATTTGAAATATTGTCCTAGTAGGAAAGTGACAATATGAAAGCAAAAAACCATAAACTTCCAATCAATGGGGTCAAATATTGATCATAGTTCATCTAGCATTCATTTGATGGATTTTGGAGGCAAATATGATCAAGCTAAATTGAGAACGCTTATTGCTCATTGGATTCTTATATGCGAGCATCCGTTTTTTTAATGAATATGACAAATGTGAATTATGGAAATATCCTATAAGACTGACCATTAAGGAGTGTATGGAGGCGTTTGAGGCACAAAAAAAAAAATGAAATTTTTTATTAAAAGAGATTAGCAAGACTAGTCTTACCAAAAATATTTGGAAGTCCCAAAATCAAAAGGTCAAATACATGGTTATTACTAGACATTTCATTGATATTAATTGGAAGCTACAAAAATAAGTTTTCTGAAATTTTACAACAACTACAGTTAGGTGTAAAAAAGTTGCTTATTAATTGTTCAATTCGTTTGAATTCTACTTATGATATATTGTCTTTTGCATTAAAATTCAAAGATGCATGTCCTAGATTTCAAGATAGAGAGCCAACTTATGATTGTTTGCCAAGTCTTGATGAAATTGTGTGTAGATTTTAAAAGTTTTTCATATAGTCACTTATATTATTTATGGGAGTGATTACCCGACTTCTATTTTGCACCTTAGTGAGGTAATTGGGTAAAAGAAGTTTTGAATTTTTGTTATGTAAATGAAAATGTTTTCATAAGGATGATGGTTAGTAAAATAAAAGAGAAATTTGAGAAGCACTAGGATGAGTGCAATTTGTTGATGGTTGTTGCTTCAATTTTGCATCCAAGGGCCAAATTAAGAATAATTGAAATATGTTTTCTAGAGATATATTATGGGTGAAAGCTAGAACGAATATAAACTTAGTTTAATAGACCTTATTTGAGATTTATGTAATGTAGATATTAGCAATGAAGAGACTATTTTGAGTACTTTCTCTATGGGTGTTTCCATAAGTTGTTGGTCACCTTCTTCATCAAGTTCAAGTTGGTCAAAGTTAATTTAAGTGAAATAAATGGAAATAGTGAATTCACCAAAGTCAAAATTATATAATTATGAGAAAACTTCATAATATGATTTTGATGTTTTAGAATGGTGTAAAGTGAATGATTTGAAATTTCAGATATTATCTAAGATAGGGGTAGACATCCTTGCAATTCCCATATTTATAGTAGTTTCAGTGTCTACCTTTAGTACAGGTGGTAGAGTAATAGACCCACATCGTTCTTTCTTGGCACCAAATAAAGTTCAAGCTTCGATTTTTTACGATGATTGGGTTTGTGCTCTTTATGGTGTCAAGAAAAATAAAAAAGTGAATTGCTTTTGAATAATTATTTATTATGATATTTTTAGTGAAATTTTCAGTTTTATTTATTAAATTTTTATTTGATGATTGTAACTTGAGAAGACGACTATGGAGATAACGCTACCAGTTACTTGATTTTTCATTTTTTTTATCATCTTAGAAATTTTAATATTTTCACTATATTAAGTAACTAGTAGTGGAAGAATGTTTTTTATTAGACAATAATAAGTTTTATTCTTTTTTTCATAGGCAGAGATTTTGCTCATGAAAATGGGATTTAGCATATTATTTTCTATTATGAAGAGAAAAAGCTGGAGTTTATAAATTTATGTTGGATTTATAGTTTTTGTTTGGGTGATTGTAAATTTGGTATTGGTTTTTCATTTAAATTTTTGTGTTTGATTATTGAACAAAGTTTATGTATAATTTTATGAGTGTTTATGAACAATTTTATGCAAACAATTTTGGACAATTTTAAACAGAGTTTATGTATAGTATTTATGTAAAATTTATGAATAAATTTATGTTGTATTTATGTATAATTTTCTATAGAATTTATGCATAATTTCATGTACAATTTATTTGATATGTATTTTATGCAAAGTTTTAAAATGTAGGTTGGAGCTCAAACCCGACTCAAGCCCGAGCTCAAACTCGTTAAAATTCTTGGGATCAAACTCGATTCCAATTTTAGGCATGAGGTTGAGTTCAAGTTTGAAGTATTTAGACCAGGCCAAGCTCAAACTTATGTATATTCGAGCTTTGGCTAGATGGCACGCTTACATGTACGTGCTCAAAACTCCACTCTTTCTCATCCCTCTCTTGTTCCACACGAGCTACTCTCTACTTTTTCTGTCCTCTCTTCTTCTTCTAAATTCTTCTCTCAAACCCTAGACCTTTTATGCATGGAACCCAAGAATCTAACATGGTATCGAAGCAAGGATTCTAAGGTTGTGTATCAAATATGCTCAAAAGTGTTTTGAGTAAGCAAGGGGACAAGTTTCTCAACTAGTAGAGAAGGAAATGTGTTGTTTTTTGAAGGAGGAAAGGTGTTGTTTTTCAAAATCCCAGTAAGGTCAAATCTTTAGATAAGTGTGGTCCACCTTCCAATTCATGTGTTAGATCCTCTAAAATCATGTCTAAGTTGTTCAAAATTCGTTTTATCACCTATAGTGTCTCTTTGAAAAATCAAGCTCTTCATGCTCCCAAAGTGTGATTGAGACTTGTTTTTGAGTAAGTTGATTGTTTTTGTCGTATTTGACTATAAAATTTATGCTAAACTTAAGATTTTTATTTTAAAAAGTCCCTCAAAATTCTAGTTTTCATCTCCTCATAATAAGAGTTATGTTAGCTCTTCATGATCTTAAAACCCTAAGTTAGAGTCTAAAGGCTTTATCTGGAAGAATATTAATTCATGTGTGTTTGTCAATTTGATCTCAAGGTTCATGTGTGATTGTGGAGCAGTCTCCTATCTATCATTAAGTTGTGTTTTTAATTGCTGTAATTGATAATGCATAATTCAAGTTTTGTTGGCTGCTCTGATAGGCTATTCTCAAACATGCTCGTCCTCTTAGTAATGCATTCTTCTTGTGTTTAAATTATTAATTGAGATGTTAGCCTACAAGTGTTTTGATCCCTGAGATCAGTCAATATTCCAACAACATACATCTTTCACTCTCTAAAATTTGGCTGAAGAACATTTGAGTTGTAGTCCCTTGGTAGTTTCCTCTTTACAAGTTTAAGTTGTGTAGTTTGTTTTCTCAAAGTCAACCATTGTTTGCATGTTCTTTTGATAAGTTTTTCAAGTACTTTCTTTGAGTCCCTAGCTCCATGTGTGAATTAAATTTGTTGAAATGAAGGATTCTTTGATGTATAATCACATTATAAGAGGATTAAGGGGTGAAAATAAGAAGAATAGTTGTGAAGAGAAGGTTTAAGAGGAGAAGAGGAAGAGGGACGAATTTGGAGAAAAAAAGGATGAAAATTAGGGTAATGAACTTGTCCAAATCCTCCCCCTTAAATTACTTTTATAGATATAAAAATACTAATATTACAAGAATACCCTTTACCCTAGTAAGAGTGAATAAGAGACATAAATTATAAACTAGTTACATCTGTGTCATCTTTATGAAATGACTCTTTATTTACCATCATACCACCACTATGTGGGCCTGAGCCCATCTTTCGCACACTTGGACGTATGAGCCTTCCTTGGTTGTGTGGGTTTGGGCTCATCTTCCAATACTCCCTCTCAAGATGGGGGTGAGAGAACATTATAAATGCCCAACTTGTTGAAAATATTGTATAAGATCTTCCCGTATAAAATGGCAGTCTACCATATCTTCCAACACTCCCTCTCAAGCCAGTAGTCTCTTTGTTTTTTTTCAAGAAACCCAACTAGCATAATATAAGAGAGAGTAAAATCACACTTAGTCGTAAGACATCACTCCATACTCTAGTCAAATGGTCATAGTAAAAAATACTTTCCACTCAATTTGACAGTCGAAAATGTAGACCTACTGTGGGGCACAAAGTCTACCCACTTTTTGAGGGAAGCTAAAAAAACCTCTTGGGTGAATAATAGACTTGACTCACACTGGATATTGGGCACACTCATATCCTTTGTAGGTTAGTGGGTCTATAGGCATTGCTCAGAAGTGTAGTCATAAGCTCTTCCATCACATGTCCTGACACAGGACACCATGTACTTTCTTCTTTATCAGAATAACCAATACTGACAATAATCAACAACCAATAAGTTCTTCTTCAATAATAATGTCTCAATCAGAGAAACACAATAACAATAACTAAAATGGGTCTGGGCCCAAATAACACGTACAAAATAGGCAGTTATATAGTAGTGGATAACCTGTAGGTAGTAAAAGTCCTTAAGAGCAATATGGACACATAAGATAATCTGCAACAAATCCATCCTTGAATAAGGAAGTTATGCACCAAGTAATAAGAAGAGGATTATCCAAAGTAATAATCAAGTTGGAGTCAAGTTGGTAGTAGATAACAGATAACAACTTTGATAGTGAACGAGTGAGTCAAGCCGAGTAATAGACTATCAATAATAAGTTGAACCAAGAGTCGTTTGATAATCAATAAATCAAACAATCTTCAATGTGTTCAACCTTCATACTTCTCCTTCTTTTCTCCCCCCTCAAGCTGAGAGATA
This sequence comes from Aristolochia californica, assembly GCF_029961685.1. Lineage (NCBI taxonomy): Eukaryota > Viridiplantae > Streptophyta > Magnoliopsida > Piperales > Aristolochiaceae > Aristolochia > Aristolochia californica. The sequence goes on from NW_027182279.1 coordinate 5,138,970, forward strand.
ATGTCAATGATTCCATCTTGAAGTCAACAAATATTTTGCAAGATAAAATGCTAATTCATCTCTTGTATGATACAGTAAAAAAAGGCTAGTATCAATAACTTCACTAGCTCAAATATTGTAAACTAAGTAATTGAAGTCAAGCCAAATATTTCAACCTTTTCTTGCCTTAATTTTTTAGGCAAGGATACCAAATCAAATTCTTTGTAATTTTTTAAAATACCAACAAAATATCACAAAATTCATGGTTGGAAAAATATTCTAAATAAGGTAGTTTCCACCTTCAATTGGTGCCAGCTTAGCATTCAAAGAAGAAACCTTTCCTTGCCTTTTTTGTTTTCTTGAAATCTTTAGGCAAGACAATCTTTGACAAAAAAATCAAGGAAAATTTCTAAAAATAAGATGATCTTCTAAAGATTCTTTCTAGATATTGTTAGTAAACAAAAAGAAACTTTCCAAGGATATATCATGAGATACTTTCCTAATATTGTTGATCAAATAACATTAACACAAAAAGTTAAGCAAAACATTTGGCCTAAATCCGGATCTTCGCATGCAACAATATACTTGTATGACTTTTTGATTCTTCCAATGCGAATATCTCCTTTAATTTAGATCAAATTGACATGAAATATTCTTCTTCTGAAATTAGACTTAAATACTTTTCAACCAAGTATAACTTCTCTTCATAAAATATAGTTATTTTGAGATAAATAATCTGAAAGATTTCAGATTCTGTAATCTTGTTGAACTGAGTATTCTTTCTTCTTTGGCTACCATGACCATTGATTCTTCCAAGATTGATATCTCTATCTAAAAAACTCAGGATGAGAATTGGTTGTGTAGGTAAGAAAATATACTTACTAAATTTCTTTTAATATATAATTTTCCATATAAAATCTTGTTCTTGATGGCATAAAATGGCTCAAAAGTTGAAGTTTTCTGCTGCTGCAAGAAACTTTTCTACTGCTTTGCCTTTTGTACTTTAAATGTTGATTTATCTTTCTAAAAATATCTGATTTCAATGATTCATTTTGAGTTAGAAATTAGAGTAAAATACCTTTCCAACGGTATATATTTTTCTATATGAAAAATATGGAATGAGAGTGAAACATCTAATGCAATATAGAAATTGAAAAATAAGATTTAATGAAAAACGAGAAACTCTTCTTTTTTTTTCATCTTTTTCTTCTTCCCTTTCTTCTCCATCTTCTTCTCTTTTTACATCTCAGATCATTGGCCGCTCTGATTCCATGTTGAAACTTAGGATTTCATGATGTATAATCACAATAGAAGAGGATTAGGGGGTGAAAAAAGAAGAAGAAGAGTTGTGGAGAGAAGGTTTTAGGAGGAGAAGAGGAAGAGTAACAAATTTGGATTAAAAAGGAGGAATATTAGAGTAATGGACTTGCCCAAACCCTCCCCTTTAAGTTGTATTTATAGATATCAAAAATACTAATATTACCAGAATACCCTTCACCCTAGTTAGAGTGAATAAGAGATATAAATCATAAACTAATTACATTAGTGTTATCTTTATGAGATGACTCTTTATTTACCATCATACCACCACTGTGTGGGCCTTCCTTGACTGTATGGGCTTGGGCCCATCTTCCAACAAAATTTAAGTGTTGGATCTGGTCTAAGCATGGCTGAGTTTTCAAGTAATTCCTCCTCTTAATCTTATGCTAATTTTAGTAAACAATGGTTTAAGTAACTATGTGTTATGGTCACAATTTTTAAAACACTTCCTAATCACTAGAGATCTTGTTGGCAATTTAAATCAGCCACCTAAGCATGAAGATGATGCCTCTTATCACTAGTGGCTAAAGGAATACCTTTATAATAAGTTGGTTGATCAATAGTGTGGAAAATAATTTCACCTATCTCAATACAAGAAAGGTTATTTGGGACACTTGTTCTCAATAATACTCCACTCCTTATGCTTTACAAAAGATTTATGACATATTTTAGGAAATGTGTAAAACAAAGCATCAAGAAAATCTTCATGAATACTTTGCCAGTTTTTGAGGCTTTCTTCAAAAATGAATTGTAGCTCAACCGTATTCAACAGATATTGTCACTCATGCAAGGCAAAAAGAAGATTTTATATTAGGCATATGTCTTACAAATCTACAATCTTATTTAGATATTGTAAATATCCATACATTAAGTGCCTTTGCCAGTTTAATGATGTATGTGCAACAATGTTATGGATACTAGTCAAGGTATCCTCCTCTCAGCCATAACAAGTTGACTATTTTGCCATGTACTCCCAAGGAAGGGGGAGTAACTTCTAAGGAAGAAATTAGTAAGAGGTGGTAAATCATATGGTAGACGTAAAGGAAGATGTGGAAGTGATTCCAAACTTTAAATGCTCCAATTTGGGTAAGAACAGGAAGTGCATATTTTGTGGCCCTAATAATCATCTAGTTGACAAATACTGGAATTTACATCGAAAACCAGATTATTTCAAAGCTAATCAAGTATTCACCTCTACCACACCAATAAACAATGAAGTGCCTAGTGAATCCTTAAAAGAGAAGACATTATCAGAAGAAGACTATACCCTATTTCAGAAGTTGAAAATTTTTATGGCAACCCCTTAGAATGCTACTACAACTACTGTTGCCACCACAAGTGTGTTCTCCTTGGTCTCACATTCTAGTGGTAGCTCTTCATCTACTGATCATATAAATAATTTGTCAAACTCGTCATCATGTATTCCAAACTAGTTTGTATCCATTGTAGATGAAACCCAAACAAAAATTCAAGGCACCGATATATCCTCTTTTTCCCATTCTCTCTTACTCACTGACGTTTTATTTGTGTCTCAATTTCCACTTAGCCTTATGTTTGTAAGTCAATTAACCAAACAACTTACTTGTTTTGTTAACTTTTTGCATTTCATTGTGTCTTCCATCCTTCTTTTCCAAATTTAAAGTCATTAGTCCATTCTCTTGGTTCTCTTTCTACATGTCATGTGAATTTTGTGAGCTTGGGAAACATCATTGGTCTACATTTCATCCAAGATAAAACAATGTTGTTTCTAGTCCATTTGCTTGAATTCATGTAGATGTGTAGGGTCCGATTCATGTCCTAATTTCTCAAACTAAGTATTTCGTGGTTTTTAACAATGAACATACTAGTATCACATGGTTGTTGAATTTTAGGACCCCACGATTGAAACCTTGAGCAAGATGAGAGAGGGAGATGAAAAGAGCAAAGAGAGAGAGAGAGAGCTCGGGTAGAGAGGAGAGAAGAGAAAAGAGAGAAAAATAGTTTAGGCTAGAGAGTGATTCTTCATGAGTTGAACAGTAGAGAGTTTGATTGAAACCTTCAACCAAGACCCCTATTTATACTATTTTCATTACATATTTAGAGATAAGATAAGATCCATAATATCCCTAATTACATCAATCATGTTTATCCAAATCTAATAAATCAAGGGAAGATAAATCGATTAAATTAATCAAGGAAGATTGCCAAATCTTCCAACTCATGTGATAAGGATGCCAACTCGTGTGATGGCTCATCATGCCACCTCACGTGATAATAGTGGGTCCCACTAGCTCGTGTGATCATAGTGGGTCCCACCTGGTAACACTCCCCCTCAAGTTGGGAGTGAGAAAATATCATAAATGCCCAGCTTGCAGATAGTAGACAAGATCTTATGAGTGACTGGTTTAGTGAGAATGTCTACAACTTGCCCTTGTGAGGAGATATGTTTGAGAAATAATATACCGGCTAGGAATTTCTCTCATATGAAATGGCAGTCTACTTCAATGTGCTTTATTCTCTCATGGAAGACTGGATTTGAGGTGATTTGTATTGCCTCCTAATTATCGCAATGTAGATCCATATGGGCTTTTTTACAGAATCTGTTGATTTTTAGGACTTCATGGATTTATCTCATAGAGAAAAAGAGAGAGAAACCCATTGGGAGAAAACCAGAGGAAGAATGGGTTATGGACTTGATATCCTAACCCTCCCCCTAAAACTCTATTTATAGATTAATGAAACTATTGTATTACAATAATACCCCATAACTTAGGGTTTAGGGTTTAGGGTTTTAACCCCGAAACTTTAACTTGATTACATCAATGCTATCTCTATGAGATGATTTTTTATTTACCATCTTGCCATCATTGTATGTGGGCCTATGGGCCTTCTCCTTGATTTGTCGTCCTTGAGCCCGTCTTCTATATCTCTTGGATGCATGGGTCTTCCTTGCTCTTATGGACTTGGGCCCATCTTCCAACTCACTTGGATATGTGGGCCTTCCTTGGTCGTGTGGGCTTGGACCCTATCTTCCAATACTCCCCCTCATGTTGGGGGTGAGAGAACAACGTGAACTCCTAGCTTAGTACAAATGATGTATAAAATTTTTTTTTTGTATAAAGTGGCACATCTTCCAATATGCCTTCATCTTCCAACACCTCCCTCATGCTGGTGCTCTCGTTCATGAGGCACAACTGGCATAACATTAGGGGTGGCATTGAGCCGAGCCGAGCCGAGCCCGAACCTGCCTATGTTTGAGCCAAACTTGATTTAAATATTTTGAACTCGAGCTCGAGCCTAATAATTTTAACCAAGTTTGATCCAAGCTCGAGCTTCAACATTCATTTAAAACTTTTCAAAAAATACATGTCTGGAGTTCGTGCTCCAACATACATTTAAAACTTTTCCAAAAATACATGTCAAATAAATTGTATATAAAATTATGCATACATTTTACGTAAAATTGGGCATAAGGGTGGCATCGAATGTAGTTGCGTCCGAACCTTGTTCAAGTCGAGCTTGATTTAAATATTTCAAACTCGACCTCAAGTCGACCCTAGCCTCGAGCCTAAAATTGTAATCGAACTTGAGCCTAATAATTTTAACTAAGTTCGAGCTTCAGCTTAACCTACATTTAATACTCTATATAAAATATATGTCAAATAAATTATATATAAAATTATGCATACATTTTAGAAAAAGAATGATAAAGGAAGTTCAGGATTGAATTTCAATAATGGATTAGAACGCATTAATATAAAATTTTTTTACTCCAAATGTTGTCTAGCTTATTTTGTAATTTTTGAATCTGGCCATAACTTTACTATGGCCTCCTTAGTGCCCCTGGTTGAAAATTTATATTCTAGGAAAAGTTAGAAATATTTTTCCTATGATACATATTTCCAAAAAACTTTTAAATAAAATACTATTACTATTAGTGACTTATTAGAAAATTAAAAGAAACATTTTAAATTTTCTCAGGAAAGTTAAGTGGACCTTTTATTGCCTCTTCTAGGGAAATAAATAAAAATTAATAATCAATCTAATATATTACTATACTTATCGATAAAATTTTAATCAAATAAAATGTCAAACACAATTGATATAGAAATTGCCTCAATGTAAAAGTATTATAGCATCAACTATTAAATACTTATTCAAAAATTTTCTATACGATTTTCTAGCCCATCTTGGTATGAAAATCTTACTTAGAAAAGTATATGATTTTTTTAATAAGAAATTTCAATTTGAAAAATGTTTACAAAAAAAAATGAGATACTAATAGTCCCTCGAAACTTATTTCTACTAAAATGTATTTTCAATTTCTTCATGTGCCATGAGGAAGGTGAGTTTAAGATTTTTTTTTTTCACTTTATGATTTTGGACATGCGAAATTGTCTTCGCGAAGGGGCGGGGGATGGATTATTTCTCCCCTTAACTTAGGTACCTCTGGTTCTGGTTTTTCGCCAAGATGACGCGGAGGGAAAGGGGTAAGCGGCGCTGGCGAGGACCTTTCATCGGGGATGATGGCTGTGATGCAGGTGGTGGCGACGAAAACAGAGGCAAAGGCAAACGAGGGGTGGAAGAAATTGAACCGACAACGACAGAGGCGGCCGACGAGCAACTGGCGACGACGACAGAGGTAGCGACAACAGCGGACGGGAGGGGCTCGTCGGTGATGAGGGGAGGAAGAATTTTTTTCCCCCCTCGCTCTCGCTCTCGCTCGAACACCGACTCTCATGGTGTCCCAACCGTGATTTTTTTAGAGTTAAATAAATGATGGTGTCCCAACTGTAATATTTTTGAGAGTTAAATAAATTATGGTATGAGAAAAAGGTGATGAGGCCACCTATTCTTTAATAATAATGTCTCATCCAAGAGACACAATAGCAACAGTTGAAATGGGTTTGGGCCCATATAACACGAACCAAAAATCCTTGTAAAATTGACCCATGAAATTATCTAATGCACATATCTGTACCAAATTATATGTTGACTAATGAATAATATATCAATTCTTCAAAATAATAATCTAGCCAGTAAAAAATTTACGGAGTCATGCTTGAAATATGTATGAACTTGGACATGTATATCGAGGTAGGAAAATAAGTGGGCCATGTCTGAGTTGATCCAGATCAGGTTGACTCGGTCCGAGTTAGTCCGAGTTAACTTGGAATACTGTTGCAGAAGTGTTCGAGTTGCTAGTTTGACTCGGGAACGCGGCCGGTCCAAGTTGGGCTAGAAAGGGCACGGGTTATGATGAACCGATGCTGATTAATTCATGTTTCCTAAGTTAGGAAACATATAATTTTTCTACAGTGTCTTCTTCCCTGCACCGAAGAGATCAACAAACCAGAGATGCAGATATGTATCATTGCGGCAATCAGAAGTTTCTGGAAATAACCAGCGAAGGATCAACAATGTCCGACAATAAAAGATCTACTAGAATAACTCGGAAGAACCAACAGATTTAATCAACAACAACAGTGGAGAAGGCAACAATGCCTTCTTCTTCCTCTCGACGCCAAACAGAGCGCTGGTGTTGCTGTTAAAGTGACACCCAAATATGGCAATGAAGAAGAAGAAAACTTTCTGAGAGTTTACCAAGTATTAGAGTTTGTGGTCTGGTTTAAGTACTTGACTTTTCGCTCCCTAATAGACTGGTCTTTTGGGTTGTATTGGCTAGGCGTTTGACATGGTATCAGAGCTAGGCACCACGTTCTGCGTTCGAGTCCTAGAGGGCAGTGGTACAGAACCCGGGAACGGTGGGTGTTAGAGTTTGTGGTTTGGGTTAAGTACTTGGCTTTCTGCTTCCAAATAGACCAATCTTTTGGGTTGTATTGGCTAAGCGTTTGACACCAAGGATATCCTGCTGTTGACGCCAATGAAGGAGACCCTTCTTGCCATCGAAGACAACAATTGACAATGATGTTGGCTCTATTTGGAACTTGGTGAGTTGCTGTTGACGGAGAAGGAGACCGGTCGTGAAACTGGTTGGCGATGACAATCTTTCAACTAGCGAAAAATATACGAGTCCTGGACGATGGCTTCTGTCTGATGATGTCGCTTAGCAGAATAACAGAGAGCCGAGACGCCGAAACTTGCTCAAGGCTGCTCTCTGGCTTAGGTGAAATTTCTCCTTTGGACCAGACAGAAAGCAATCGGGACCTTCTGAAAATAAATGGAGTGTCATTTGATGGCAACCTTCCAGACAACAATGCAAAATAATTTTCTGTCTCTGCACAAGAAATAGAACCAGAGTTGTCTTCTTCCTCGACACCGGCATGGAGCAGGTAACAGTAATTTAAAAATGCCAGAAGCAAAGAACAAAACCTAAAACCTGAATTCTAGCAACTATTACAGGAAAAGAAAAAAATGGGTTTCAACAATTCTAAAACTATACTACGAGTCCTAAAAATCGAAGCTCTGATACCATGTTGATTTTCAGGACTCCATGGATTTAACTCATGGAGAAAAAGAGAGAGAGAGACCAATGGGAGAAAACCAGAGGAAGAATGGGTTATGGACTTGATATCCTAACCCTCTCCCTGAAGCTCTATTTATAGATTAATGAAACTATTGTATTAAAATAATACCCCTAAAATTAGGATTTAGGGTTTAGGGTTTTAAACCTGGAACTTTAACTTAGATACATCAATGCCATCTCTATGAGATGACTCTTTATTTACCATCCTGCCATCATTATATGTGCCCCTATGGGCCTTCTCCTTAATTTGTCGGCCTTGAGCCCGTCTTCTATATCTCTTGGATGTATGAGTCTTCTTTGGTGGTATGGCCTTGGGCTCATCTTCCAACACACTTGGATATGTGGGCTTTCCTTGGTCATGTGGGCTTCGACCCTATCTTCCAACAGAATCCCAGATTTGTGAGAAGGGATTTGATCCATAGAAGCTCACTAACCGTGTGCCATGGCCCTATATTCTGCTTTTGCACTAGACCTTGCAACTACATTTTGCTTCTTGTTTCTTCATGTAACCAAGTTCCCTCCAACCATTGTATAATATTCCAAAGTAGATTTTTTGTCATCCGGGGATCCGACCCAGTCTACATCTGAGAACCCTTCTATGTTGAAGTAACCATGGTTCTCATAGAGAAGCCCTCTTCCTGGAGCTCCTTTCAAATATCACAATATTCTTTCTAGTGATTGCTAGTGAGTAAGTTGTGGTTTGTACATGTATTGACTTAACAAACTTATTGCATATGATATATCCGGCCTTGTTACACAGAGATAAATGAGTTTCCCCACAAGTCTTTGACATTTTCCGATATCCACATCTTCTCTAGTGCCTACAGATAATTTTGTATTGGAATCCATAGGGGATTCTGTTGGTCTACACCTCATCATTCCTGTCTCCTCCAGTAGATCAAGGATATACTGGCTTTGAGATAGTATAATCCCATGTTTGGACTGTAGTACTTCAATACCCAGAAAGTATTTAAATAGTCCATGATCTTTTGTTTTGAATTCTTTACATATCTTTTCCTTGGATTCCTAAATACTCTCGGGATCATTACCGGTTAAGACAATATCATCATTATATACGACCAAAATCACTTTGCCTTTAGGTGTGTCTTTAAGAAATACGGAGTGATCTACGAAACATCTGTGAAATCCGGCCTGTATGACTACTTGGGAAAATTTATCAAACCATGGATGAGGAGATTGTTTTAGACCATAAAGGGATTTCTTCAATCGACATACCAACTCCCCCTCAAGCACAAATCTAGGTGGTTGTTGCATAAAATTTTTTTCCTTTATATCTCCATTGAGAAAATCATTTTTCACATCTAGCTGATAGACTGGCCAGGAAGAATTAGCAGAAGAGATAATAAAATACGTACTAAATTCATTTTGGCCACCGAAGAAAATGTTTCCTCATAATCAATCCCATAACACTGTGTATAGCTTTTAGCAACTAGGCGTGAGGCGGGCCTTAAGGTGCCTAGTTGCTAAAGGCAAGCAATTGACCCATCCGGATTGTGTTTAACAGTATAAACCTACTTACAACTGACAAGTTTTTAATATGATGGAAGATGAACTAGAGCCCATGTCTAATTCTCATAGAGTGCCTGCATTTCTTCGTTCATTGCCGCCTTCTACCCTGGATGTTTCAGAGCCTCCTGATAGGATTGTGGGACTGAGATGGAGGAGTTAGATGCAAGAAATTGACAACATGAAGAGGATAAACGATGGTGAGATACAACATTGGATATGGGGTGAGAAGTAGAGGGCGTAGTGCAAGTTTTGGGTTTTTTTCTTAAGGCAACGGCTCGAGTACCATATTGTGGTCCAAAAGGAACAAGAGAAGATGGACTTACCTCGATGGGATCCACAAACTCCGCAGATGTGGTATCAGCCAGCACTTTAGGGGGTTGAATAGTTTCTGGAGCACATGGCACTATTAGTCGAGGAGAGGCTGGTATAGAAGAGAAACCTAGAGGAGCATTGTCAAAGTAGTATGAAGAGTCATAAAAAAAGGTTACATCCCTAGACACAAGTAACCTTTGGAGAGTGGGATTGTAACACATATAACCCTGCTACGTGCGAGAGTATCCTAAATAGATACATTTGACATATTCTAGATCAAGTTTATTACGTTGTGGGGAGGTAATATGAACAAAACATGTACAGTCGAAGACTTTCAAGGGAAGCAAAAAAGGATCACCATGTGGAAACAATAAGTAATATGATGATTGATGGCTAGGAACGGAAGAGAGTAGCCTATTTATAAGACAACATGCAGTAAAGATGATATGTGGCCCATAAAAGTATGAGACTTTCATAGTATACAATAAGCTACGAGTTACCTCAAGAAGGTGATGGTTTTTCCGTTTTGCTACACCATTCTGTTAGGAGGGGGGTGGTGGGGGGTGTAGGCACAAGATGTTTGATGGATAATGCCATTCTCTTGACAAAAATAGTCAAGATCTCTAAAAGTATATTCTTTGGCATTATCAGACCGAAGTACTTTGATTTTCTGACCAAATTGAGTGACAACCATAACATGAAAGGATTTAAATATGGATGGTATTTCAGATCACTCTTTAAAAAGAAATAGCCACGTGGTACGAGTAAAATCATCATTAAAGGTAATAAAGTACTTGACTTGGGAAATGTTTGAGACGCTTAAGGGTCCCCATACATCTGTGTGGATCAATGAAAAAGGAGCAACACTCTTTAAGTTCTGGATAAAGTGAGTATGTGGTCCTCTGGTGTTTGCTCAGTTGACACACTTCACAATTTAAATTTGACCAATCCTTAGAGATAGGGAAAAGAAGATGAAGAGATTGTACAGATGGATGTCCTAACTGATTGTGCCATAGATTTGTCTCAGTTTCCTTGGTTGAGATGACTTTTATTTGAAGCACGTCCAGGTAGTAGAGCCCCCCTTATTCACAACCTCCACCAATCACCTGCTTCTTTATAGGATCCTGAAGCACACAAGAAGTGGGTGAAAAGGTAACAACAATTAAAATGTTGTGTTAGCTGACTAACAAATAAAAGATTCAAGAGAAAGGTAGAAAATAAAAAGAATATCTGTGAGCAAAAGTCATGGTGTAATAGAGGTGGATCATTTCCAAAGAACTTTAGTTTGGGAGTTGTCAGCTATGGTAACAAGTTTGTTTGAGAGACAAAGAGAAACTGAGTGGAGTAGATTTTTGTTACCTATGAGATGCTCTAGGATGAAGAGGAGAAAATGGCAGAAAACATACCTGAAGCGGTGGTGGCAACAATAGTTGAGGAGGAACTTGGAGGAGAGATCATCAGTGTTTTCATTTGTTGGAATAAGTAATACTCATAATCAGTAAGGGTTTTCTTTTCTGTTGATGTGGTAGACTGGTCCTCGTTTGTATCACTTATTGAGGTTTGATTAACCTTAACCCAATCGGTATGCCATGGATTTTAAAACATTGATCTATAGTGTGGCCATATTTTCCACAATGGGCCCATTCCCTACTGTATGTTTTGACAAAACCATTCCTTCCACCTCTTCCGCGGTCGGTTGATGTTCCACTATGCCCGGAGTACATAGCGGATGCCACTTTAGTAGGAGAAGGAGAAGAAGAGTATGAAATGAGGAGTAATGTGGCACATATGTTATCAAAGGTGGGAATAGCAGAGACGCTAAGGAGTTTACTTTTAGCAACTTCGAATATGTCTTAGGGTTTGCTAGGCAAATGGTAGTGGCTAAGGCTTCCTTCGGCTTGTCTTGTATAGAGACATTAATGGAGGTAGGCTGAGCTAGCTTCCATTCTTGAAGAAGACAACTAAAACGAGTCAAATATTCATAGATATTTTCTCCTTATTTAGTGTTGAACAATCTTAGGAGAATACCGTATGACATGTGTAAGTTGTCAGAGCTAGAGTGCAACTTAGCACATGTCTCCCAAATTTGTTTGGCGGTGTCGAGATGAGTAATATTATTGGACACAGGTTCTTTTATGTTGTTGATGAGCCAACTAATTACAAAAATGTCATTATTTAACCACTTAGCATAAGCAATATCTTCTTCATCAATGGGTAGCCCAAGTTTGGTGAGGTGACCAAGCAGATCCCTTATTATAAGGAACTGTCGAACCGATGTGGACCAGCTAAAGAAATTTGATATGCATCGCAAGGGTATGGTAGTAATATTGAGAATATCATTCTTGTTACCCATATATTATTCAACCACAAGAGGCAATCCAAGGGTAATAATATACTCAAATTTGAAGTAGGCTAAGTAAACTACTTGGAGATTCAAGAACAGCCAGGGCTAGCTCGGGTAGATGGGAGGAGAACCCGAGCTTATCAAGTCTTTAGGCAAGGAAGGAACCCTCTTAGGCTAGTCAATTTGTTGGCAAAAAAATGATATAATTAATTCTCTAGTCTTCCTTGTAGAGAATAACAAAAATCAATCAATAAGCATGAGATCAAGTAAGGTAAGGAAGCAATTCCGAATTAGATCTTTCCATAATAATGCCAAAAATATATTTGACACCAGCTTGGGATAAACCAATATATATTTAGTTCCTCATGAATTAGGTAAGATATAATTGATCAAAAATTAAACAAAATTAGGCCTAATAAAAAAGATATTGTAAGATCTTCAAAAACAACAATCTTTCTTCAAATGGATTGGCCTCAACTAGCCACTTCTTTTCTTATTTTGGGCTTGATTTCTTTTATGTAAAACACAATATTCGATGCATGATTTTCCAAGAACAATCAGCCACCTCATGTCTCTCAAAAAATTCCCTAAAAAATACAAAACCTTGTAGAGTTCTTCAAATAACTTGGTTAATGGAGAAACTTAGCATATAAGTCCAGTAATTAGATTTCTGAAATCCAATGGATAAAAAAAAACCACTCATAATAGCCTCAAGAACAATTTTCTTCATCAGGAAAATCTTGTTTCGACAAAATTATAACCTTTTATGTAAAAAAAATCAACATAAACTGACTTTTAGCCAAAAACTTACAAACTGACAAAACTGCCTTGGTAAACTTCTTTTAATCCGAGATACATAAATCTCAATAATTTCATAAGATGAAGAAAATAATAAAATCATCTTTGAACCATCTTCTAAAGATTTGAAAACCAGGAGCATGAAGTAATAATAAAAAAATAAAAAAATTATTTCACAAACTTCAATCTTGCTTCACAAGGAGCTTTCTATGAGTATCTTTGATCATAATATCTTAGAACATTGTTTTGGCGTGGGGATCCTAAATTTGATGCTCTGATACCAAGTTGAATTTAGGACCCCATGATTGAAACCTTGAGCAAGATGATAGAGGGAGAAGAAAAAGAGCAAAGAGAGAGAGAGAGAGTTTGGGTAGAGAGGAGGGAGGAGAAAAGAGAGAAAACGAGTTTAGGCTAGGGAGAGATTCTTCACAAGTCGAGAAGTAGAGAGCTTGATTAAACCCTTCAACCAAGACCCCTATTTATACTATTTTCATTATATATTTAGAGATAAGATAGGATCCTTAATATCCCTAATTACATCAATCATGATTATCCAAATCTACATAAATCAAGAGAAGATAAATTGATTACATTAATCAAGGAAGATTGTCAAATCTTCCTACTCATGTGATAAGGATGCCAGCTCGTGTGATAAGTCATTATGCTACCTCACATGATCATGGTGGGTCCCACCTTGAAACAATACTTGATGAAAGCTAGGTCAAAAGTACTATCTATATTTAATGGTTTTTGTGCTATGGTGGAAACTTGGTTTCATACAAAGATTCAATATTTTGGTCTAATAATGCAAATGAGTATTACTCCTCTCAATCTCAAACCCTATGTCAATAGAATGGTGTATCCGAAAAAACAAATAAACATCTTGTTGAAGTTGGCCAGACAATCATGCTCTCTATGAATGTCCTATCCTATAATTTTATTAGCCATGTACAGTCCTCACTGCTTGTTTTTTAATTAACCGGATGCCCTCTAGTGTCCTTCACAGTCAGACACCCTTTTCTTAATTATTTCATGATGCATCACCCTTTCCATTGCCACCACATGTGTTTGGGTGTGTCAATATTTTCTAGCCCAAGAGTGGCTACTGGAACAACCAAACCGAGTTGCTGAAGAGAACATCAACGACCAAGGATTTCCACCAAGAAGAGCTGCCATGAGCAACCAAAACAAAGAGCTCCAAGCTCTGAATCTACTGAGAGAAACCTAGTTGCTGGAGGAAGCAACAACAACCAAGAAAATCTACCGAATAAGCTCCTGGAACAGCCACAACCGAGAGCTCCAAACTTTGAGACTGATGACCACACCAACACACAAGAGAAACTAAAAAATCGGTAGCCCTCTTCCCCTTCCTTTTCTTCTATTTAAACATAGGGTTAGATTAAGTACAAGACAACCCATGGGCTTAATTACAATCCAACCCAACCCATTAATCCTTGCTTATTAACCTATATATATGTAAATATCTAAACAACTAACATTAATATAACTCAATTTGATGCTGGTAAGTCAACCAATAACAATTTGCCAACTAGAAAATTATGGCGGTGTTGGGTCATTTCTTTGGTGAAGACATTAGCCACTTGGAGATCTGAAGAGATGTAAGGAAGAGATATCACTCGACGCTCCAAGGTATCACATATAGAATGACAATCAACTTCAACGTGCTTAGTGCATTCATGGAAAATAAGATTGGTAGCAATCTGAATAGTACTAGTGTTATCTGCATGAAGAGGTGTAGAAGTAGTCTGAGGAAACTCAAGTTCTTCAAGGAGACCGCATAGCCATGGCACGAGACTCGGCCTCAGTAGATGACTTGGACACACGATCTTATTTCTTACATTTCTAAGAAATCAAGGCATATCCTAAAAACATACACCAACCTGTAGTAGAGCGACGGGTATTGGGGCACCTAACCCAATCAACATCACTGCATGCAAACTTTCTTAAAATAAACTGAAACCCGCTGAAAATTGTTTTCCGAGAACAAATGTTGAAACCCCTTCGCTGAAAACGCCAACTCGAAGTCCAAACATAGAACGCCATTTCAGAGTCCAAACTTAGAATGCCAACTATGAGTCCAAACTCAGCATCACCCATCAGCTCAAGCACGCCAAGAAAAATAATAGCAGCACCACGAAAAAAAATATCTCGGGACGACGGTGTGAGCCGAAGAGGTTCGGTGGTCGTAGTGCAAAGGCAGTGCCAGAAAGACCACCATGCTGAATTAAATCAAAGGTCGTCTGAGGTGGTGCGAGCTGAAGAAGTTCGGTGGTCGTAGTGCCAAGGCGATGCGAGAAATTTTACCAAAGAAGGGGTTTCAAAGGTAACCAGAGCCGAAAGTTAGAGTCAGTGATGGTGTCAAATGTCACCTGCGAGACGAACCTTGATACAGGGAGCTCGTCTTTCTGTTTCGTATGAGAAGAAAACTCCTTCTGTCCGTGTTTGGGAATAATGGAATGTGGTGAAATGGTTTTGGAATGGCAATTTTAGGATCGACAGGTAAGCTCTTATACCATGTCAATATTTTCTAGCCCAAGAGTGGTTGCTGGAACAACCAAACTAAGTTGTTGAAGAGAGCAACAACGACAAAGGATTTCCACCAAGAGGAGCCGCCGTGAGCAGCCAAAATAAAGAGCTCCAACCTTTGAATCTACCGAGAGAAATCTAGTTTCTGGAGGAAGCAACAACGACCAAGAAAATCTACCTAATAGGCTTCTGAAACAGCCACAACTGAGAGCTCCAAGCTCTGAAAATCACACCAACACACAAGAGAAGCTGAAAAAATCAGGAGCCCTCTTTCCCTTCCTTTTATTATATTTAAACATAGGGTTAGGTTAAGTACAAGACAACCCATGGGCTTAATTACAACCCAACCCAACCCATTAATCCTTGCTTATTAACTTATATACATGTAAATATCTAAACAACTAACATTAATATAACTTCTAACTTATATGAATTCCAAAATATGGTAATAGGGTGCATACTATTTGTTCATAATGTGGAACCTCATCAGAATAAATTCTCTCCCAAGGCCATTAACTTTATTTTTTTGGGTACTCAAAACTTCAAAAAGGGTATATCTGTTACTTACAAGTTCTCAAGAAAACCTTTGTTTGCGCTGATGTCAGATTCTTAGAGAACCAATCAAACTTCTCAGTTAGTTCTCCCCTAGATTTTACATCTTCTATAGATATGCCAAGCCAAGTGTGCCCATTGATCACCGCCTTCTACAAGATGAGCAACCACATAAGATCCCTCTCGCACCTTTTGACCACTCATCTGTGTAGTCTCTTGATGCTCCTTAGGTAAGTTCTTCTCCATCCTCTCCAGTTGTGTTTGGACCACCATATGACACCTGACCTGTCACACTTTGCAAAGAACCACAAACCACCACTAATCGTCCACTATCCACTTCACATCCCTTCTCTAATTATGTCTCCACCATCAGTTGTCTTCAAGTTGTGTTTCTTTTTTGTGTGCCATATCATCTTCTCGTGTTCCTAACAGTTATGAAGAACCTTAACAGATCCAAGATGGAAGACTACCATGGATGAAGAGATCCAACTATGTATCAAAATTCTATGTGGGACATGGTTTCTTCTATAGCTACCATGAAGGCAGTCGATTGCAAGTGGGTATTAACACTAAAGTATAATCTAGATGGGATTGTGGCCAGATATAAAGCAAGGTTAGTTACTAAGTGTTACACTCGATCCTATGACATTGAATATGATGAGATGTTCTCTCTGGTGGCCAAAATGAATTCAGCTTGGGTTCTTATATTTCTTGTGGTTAATTTTATGGGTGTTATTCAATTAGATGTCAAGAATATTTTTTTATAAATGGTGACCTATCGATGGAGGTTTATATGAGTCAACCATCTGGGTATGTGGTCGAGGGGGAGAAGGTATGTTGATTAAAAAAGGTCATTTATGGGCTCAAATAGTCTCCACGGGCTTTGTTTGATAAGTTCACCACGGTTGTTACTCAACTTGGGTTCAAGAGGTGTGAGAGTGACCACTTAGTATTCACCAAAAATACCACTTGAGGGAAGGTTCTCATGGCTACGTATGTTGATGGCATTATTATTACTGGTAGTGACTAGAGTGGTATTCAACAAGTCAAGGAGGACTTAAAAAAAGAGTTCCAAACAAAAGAATTAGGGTTTCTCAAATACTTCTTGGGTATAGAAGTTCTCTAATCTAACCACGACATAGTTATGTCACAAAAGAAATATGTTCTTGATATGTTACAAGAAATAAGAATGCTCGAGTGTAAACCAGCTGATACACCTATGGAGCTAATGTTAAAGTTTGTGCAAAAAGTGGTAGTGATGTTGAAAATTGGGAAATTCCAATGATTAGTTAGAAGACTGATCTATCTCACTATTATGAGACCATATATATTTTATTCAGTAATTGTTATTAATCAATTCATGCATCAACCCCAACAATTTTGTTAGATGGCATTGGAGAGGATTATCTGGTACTTAAAAGAAAATTCAGGTCAAAGGCATTTTATTAAATGTCACGAACACACTGATATTGAGGTTTTGTAGATGCAAACTGGGCTGGTTCACCGAATGATAGGAAGTTCATCTCTAGCTATTGTACAACTGTTGGAAGAAATCTAATCATGTGGAGAAGTAAGCAACAAAATATGGTGGCAATGTCAAGTGCATAGGCTGAGTATCGGTCTATGACAAATAAAGTAAGTGAGCTATTATGACTTAAATCCTTCATGGGCGAGCTTGAGTTTTACTAAACCCATGCAACTTCACAATGATAATCAAGTTGCAATTCACATCGCAATTAACCTAGTGTTTCATAAAAGAATGAAACATATCGAGATAGATTTTTACTTTGTTTGTGAAAAGTTACAAGTCCATGTGATATCTATGCAATACATCCCATCCAAGAATCAACTATCAAATATCTTCACAAAGGCCATTGTTGTACAATCTCTCTCAAAGACATATTCCAAGTTGGGAATCTTTGATGTTTTTTCACCAACTTGTAGTGGCATTATATGTAATTAAAGAGTGAGTGATGTGAGATGTAATTATGTAAAAACTAAAGTCTTTTGTTTCACTCATGTGTTAGGGTTTTATGCCCTCATAACTATAAATCAGAAGTAAGGGGGGAAGGCACATGTACGCGCTCAAAACTCCTCTCAATCTCATCCCTCTCTTGTTCCACACGAGCTACTTTCTACTCTCTTTCTCTCTTCTCTTCTTCTTCTTCTACGTTCTTCTCTAAAAAACTTAAACCTTCTAAGCATGTAACAGTAAAATCTAACGGACCTCAAACCAAATGAAGAAACAAGTCACCTTGAAGCACCTTGAGGAAGAATGACGAATTGAACATATAGAGTCTAAGTCTATTAAAAAATCTCAAGAACTCTAACATTGTAAGAGGATAACTAGCAAAATTCAGGTTTTGAAGTAAAAATATGTTTTGGAGCTATGACATGCAATGTTTTCTGAACCAATATGTTCCAAGCTTATTCAAATAGTTTAGAACATTTTGTTCATTTAGAGTTAACCTATATCATATGCACGACCAAAAATCGACCGATCATCCACTTAGTAAGAGGAGAGATTTATGGCTTAGAGATTTGATAGATATCTGTTGTAAGAAATCTAACAAAGAGGAGCGAGACTCACCGCTATGCTTCTATAGTATTTCTACTCATCTGACCTTTCTTATGTCCAACTTATTATGGCTTAGAGATCAGATTAGATATGTTTTAAGAAATCTAACAAAGCAAGAGGGGAGAGATTTACAAATGACTTCCTAGCCAATCATTGTCTACAATACTAAATCAACATGTATAATATGAAAAGTTACAAAGGCCAAATGAGGACTGCAAGATCATTCTTGATCACAAACCACTATGATTGCCTTAGGTAAGGTTGGCCCCTGAAGGCACTGTTATGGCTTTTTGCAAAGGTAGAAGAAGAGCCGTGACAAAAGTAAAGCCAGGAATACATATTATATCATTCTTGATCACAAATCACTATGATTGCCTTAGGTAAGGTTGGCCCCTGAAGGTGCTGTTATGTCTTTTTGCAAAGGCAGAAGAAGAGCCGTGACAAAAGTAAAGCTAGGAATACATATTATACTTTGCTGTCTCTCTACATAAAGGGGTTTGTTGTTAACATTTAGGGGTTTCCTGTCATGGCTGTAAATTGAAGAAGGGTTCTAAAATGGTAAACATAGTAAGTAATATATGGTAAGCAATCCCAAATTATAAGCATTTCAGGTTTCTCCAGATTTCAAGTGAAATAAAGAAAAAAAACTCAAGAATCATATTTAGTGCCTAATGGAGGAGCCATCCACTGAAATCTGGAAATAGAATTTGAGAGGCAGAACTCCGCACAGTAAAATAGGAGAAGAAGGCAAAGAAGTGGAAAAAGTAAAAAGGTTCTGTAACCATAAAAAAAAGTATGGAAGTGGATGCTTCATCTCTTTCCGTGTAGCATACAAGCAATATCGGATTCCGTGAAGCTTCTTGACCACGAAGGTTAGTTCTGTTGACCTTCCTTTCAGGTTTATTCTTTGAAAATGGAGATGCAGGGATGCCTAGTTAGGGTATCACAGATTCACCTGAGCCAAACGAGACAACAATCCACAGATTTGTTCTCTAGGAAATCTATAAAACAAAGCCAAATGCATTGATAGCGGTTGCTGGATGAAAAGAATAAATTATACCAATGAAAGAAACAAAAACGAAAAAAAAAAAGATGTCGCATTCGAACCCAGAAAGCCAAGGGGTTCTGCATTTTTATTGCACATACCCGAAGAGGCGCCGAAGAGCCTCCCTTCAAACAAGGAAGACAGCAATGACTCTTAAATTCTCAGTCTTAAAATAGTCATTAAATATAACATTAAAAATAAAAAATTATATAAATAAAAAGGGTATTTTATTATCTAAAACTAATTTAATAGATTTAACTTTTACTTTAGATAGTGTTTTTTAATAAACTAAAATAAAATTTCACTTATTTTAAACTAATTAATTATTTAATTAAATATCTCAAAATAAAAAAATTAAACAAATACTTACTTTTGTAATATCCGAATACTTAATCAAATTATTACTTTTGTAATATCTAAATAAAAAAAGGTATTTTATCATATAAGATTACTCTGATAAATTTATTTTTATAAGATAATTTTATTTAAATATTTTTAATAAACTAAGATAAATTTCAACTTGTTTAAATTAATAAATAATAAAAATTAAATTAAGATTATTTAATTTTATTAAATATTTAAAATAAAATATTTAAATACATATTTAATTTTATTATATATTTAAAATAAATATTTAATTTTATTATATTCAAATACAAGAACGAGAGGGAAGTAGAAGCGCTGATTCTCGGATAAGAATGAGTGAAATTGAATAGTAGAGAAGGAAACTGACGAGGACTTACATTTGCGGAACCAATTTTGCTCCCAGGTATCCATATTTTCCGCTGTCGGACACATTTTTGAACGTTCCCCTCTCTGTCTTCTCTCTGGTTCTATTTCGTTTTTCTATTGCATCGTTTTTCTATAAACCTCACGCAAAAGTCGTATACTGCGACCAGAGCCTTAAAAAACACGTAGACTAGACAAGGCCTCGGTTTCTAGTCTCTGCTTCGTAGACTTTCTGCTGCAATTCCCAGGTATTCTTCTCACAGGTTCTAGATCTGCGGCTTTTTGTCTGGTAATGGGTTTTCGCCTCTGAAACACGTAGAGAATTGGGCTTTTGTGGGAGAGCATTTGCGAGTTCTGTTTTTGTAGTCTCCATGGGGTCAAATTGGACTTGCCGGTTTTTTACTTTGCTTGTTTAGATCACGGTCTCATTGGTTGAGATTTTTTTTTTCTTCAAATTCGAATATTGTGAACGATTCGAAAGTGTCACAAATTGAAAATTTCTTCTCCCTGCAAATGCTTGCTTGGTTTACTGTTATCCCTATTCAGGTTTATTTGAATGTGTCTAATCATCTCTCTTTTGCATGATTTTAAAAAGATCTCCATGGATTGGGAGTATAAGAGATCTCCACAGATTGGAACGGTAAATTTAATTGCTGCAGCAATTATGCTGTTTTTTTCAAAAGATTATATCTGCCTTGATTACTCTTTTTACCGTTCTGGTTTTCTTTCAATCTTTCTTGTAAATTCTTTTTTATTTCTTCAATTCCTGCAATGCTGCATGTGTTCATTTTGGTCGAAATTCTCTAGTATGTACGGTGATTTAATCTCTTCTCAGTTCATGCTTTACTATTTCAATTCCAGATTTGTAATGGGGTTCATTTTACAGAGTATATTTTGTTTGATTTTGGAATTTTCAGTTTAGTCTAACCGGTTCGTTTTGCAATCAATGTGGTTCAGGAGCAATTGTACTGTCGATTTCTCTGGAAGAAAGTTTTTTCTTTTGATGAAGGAATTCAATTGTCCTGTGAAGATAGAAATGCCTAAAGTGGGAGTAAATCATTAAAAGACAGGAAATTTGTGAAAAACTGTAAATGTTGGCAAGAAAGAACATGGGCCGGGCCTCTCTCTTTCTGGTCCTTTTGGCTCTAGGATTTTTCTTTGCAACCTATAACTTGCTAACTACGGTGATACATAATAGAAACAACTTCTCAGGCAGCGAAACTCTAGAGAATTCTTTCTCCTCTGATCCAGTAGTGCAGATGCTCGGACATGTGAAGAAAACAGAGACTGACAATGTACTATATCATGTGGCTCTGACTGCAACTGATGCTGCTTATAGTAAATGGCAGTGTCGTATAATGTACTATTGGTATAAGAAGGTGAAGAACATGCCAGGGTCAGAGATGGGAGGATTTACTAGGGTGCTCCATTCAGGAAGTCCTGATAATCTAATGGATGAAATTCCAACTTTTGTGGTGGACCCTCTTCCTGCAGGACTTGACCGGGTTAGTATCTTATCCTTTCAAACACTGGTCTTGTTTGAATCTCTGCAAAATGTTTTTCTTTTGATTTTTGTTACTCTGCTTTAAAATCAGTTTCATCTGATGTATGGATTAAGGCTTTACTGGAATCAAGTATGGGTTTTCATCCTTGACCACAGTGTGCTTATGGTCCATGGACAACTTATGAAAAGGGATATGTTCTCGATTTTTCATTAAGAGAAGGAAATGACAAAAAATTGGAGTAGGTTAGGCTTTTTCTTTTTAAATTTTAATGTTTTGAATAGTTAAATTATACTCTGCTAATATTTGTAACTTCTGGAGCATTATTATCAAAGAAAGAATTCAAGAACTAAAATCGTTTCATCTGTGTATAAGGAAAAAAATATAGGTACTCATTCATGTAGGTAAATTAGCTACCCTAGCCACTCTCTGGAGCATCAAGCTCGTGTTATTGGGGCTGTCCATTGATAATATGTCTTAAATGATGACACTACTCAAATTGGGTGCCAGTGAGACTTGAACCCAACAATCCACACTGGCCCCTCTTACACTCCCCTCGGTATTTGAAATAATGGCCTAATCCACTGAAATTGAGGCCCTAATTATTCATATAATCTGTAAGCATAGGTGGCTCATGTTATGGCGACTTATATAGTTATTGCTAAGTTCTATATTTCTCAAACAATGGTTGGTTGCTGTGGACATCTATATGCATCTCTAGTTTATATGATTAGTTTATAACATGAAGAGAATGTCAGGCCTTCTTGAAAATCCTACTAGTCATGGGCTCGGTGTTCTTGTAAAGAAATTTCCTTCAAGTTATTAGATTGTGCTAGGTTCACATTTGACTTATGTGATTTGAACATTTCAATAACTTGATATGCTAATGAATAACTTGTGTTAAGTTTGCATTACTTTGAGCATTCATTTGGTGAAAAATACACTAGTTGGCTTATTTTTGTTGAAGTTGGGGCTAGGTCTTTCTCAAAAAAACTACATGAAATTAGAAGGTCTTTTCTCAACTAATAATCATAAAATTTTTCCTATCTTTAACCTATGTGGGATTATTCCCACTAACACTCACCTTTCATCTAGGTCATAACAAGCATACAATGGGCTCGAGACATGGGCGACTAAAATGGGATAACAATTAAAGGAGGTACGCATTAGGCCCAATGGCATGGACATCTTGCTTTGATATTAAGATATCATGTTAAATCGCGTCTAGGTCTATCTTGAAATAACTAGCCAAAGTTAAGAAACTTTTTCCCAAGTACCAAGTACAAGATTTTTCCAATATTGGATCATGTGGGACAATCTAACACTCCCTCCCGTGTGTAGGCCCTCTTTTTAGCTCTTACAATTGAACGATTTTAGGTGGAGACCCAATGGCCCTTTTATAGTTTTCTCTCCCAAGCTGAAGTTAATAATATGTTGTGAATTGGCATCCTTGTACGTCGAATAATTGGATGTGCAATTAGAACCCAAATTTGACAAATGTCATTCATTTGTGTCATCTATCAATAGGTAATTACTAGGATTCTTTATAATTTAAACTATGCTGAGCATGTGTCCACAGATACTCTCATATATTTTTTAAAGTCTATGGCCCTAGCCTCCTGAGTTTCTTGATGTCCATGTTTAGTTGGAAGATGGATGGACTCATGGCAGTTTAGACTTCTACGTTTATACTGTCATGTGGAATGATCATGTATGCAAGTCTGTTTCATATTTGAAAAATATATTGGTCATGGTATGGCCTTTTACTTGCTTTGTATTTATACAAATCAAGGATTTTGGAGCAATAATTATCTACAAATGTTGCATTCCTACCACTAAGTTTAAGTGTTTGGATTCTGTTTTTCAGGGTTATATTGTTTTGAACCGACCCTGGGCCTTTGTGCAGTGGTTGGAAAAAGCGACCATCGAGGAAGAGTACGTTTAAATTTTCCATTTAATCGGTTCTTTCTTCGTTCTTTTTCCTTTTTCCTCTTATTTTCTCTTTCCTCCCTCTGTCCAATAATTTAAACTGTTGTAATTGATGAACAATGCAGCTATATACTTATGGCAGAGCCAGATCATATTTTTGTGCATCCTCTTCCTAATTTAGCACATGGAGAATACCCAGCAGGGTTTCCCTTTTTCTATATTAAGCCTACTGAGCATGAGAATATCATAAGAAAGTTTTACCCAGAAGACAAGGGTCCTGTGACGGATGTCGACCCCATTGGCAATTCTCCAGTTATCATAAAAAAGGTCATATCTTCCTGGATTTGTATCTTTTGCTGGTAAAATTGTTCTAATAACTGATATGCCAGCAGATTCTAGTATCACTTTTACCCGTTGAAACTGATTCACCAGCATATGATAGTAGTTGATTTCATTGTTTTGCTATTAAGTTGTTGTCTTATCTCTATCCCAACCAGCATTTCAGTTCTGGTAATTCTTGCCTGGTTTCTTTGAACAAGTTTTACTTGCCGTTAGCTGTAGTTTAGAATGTTATGTTTGTTTTACCTTTATCTTATGAATAAATTGCTTATTTCAGACCCAGCTGGAGAAAATTGCACCAACATGGATGAATGTTTCATTGAGGATGAAAGATGACCTAGAGACTGATAAAACCTTTGGATGGGTGTTAGAAATGTGAGGCCATTAATAGAAATATTTTAAACATTTCTTTTAGTATTTTAGTCTCCATATATCTTTTTTAAAAGTTTTGCGCTCCATTTGTTGTTTATTTTTGAATTAGGTATGGATATGCTGTTGCATCTGCTCTGCATGGAGTGCAACACATTCTTCGAAAGGATTTCATGATACAAGTGAGTTGGCTACTGTAGAATGGCCTTGCCCTTTTTTTTACAAACTATTACAAAGTGTTGCCTTTTTGTTATGGATCTGGTGCTAAATAGATTTTCATTTGCTCATTTCAGCCTCCTTGGGATCTTGAGGTTGGGAAAAATTTTATAATTCATTACACGTATGGATGTGACTATTCACTAAAGGTAATAAACTGTTGAAATGTCTTGGTCATGACTTTTGGAACAGGAAGAACTGCCTTCATTTTTCTTTTGTTATTTCTGTTGAGTTTGTTATGATGTTAAGTATGCATACTCTTGTGTCGATTGGAATAGTAAGTTTATGGTCATCACAAGGTTATATGATGGACACCTCTAAAAAAACTTGCCAGGAACTTCTTTCAATAACATACATATGATGCTAGAAGGGACAAGTACCATAATGCTAGAGAACTGGGTGAGAGGTCTTCGCAGAGGGCAATTTCTTCTGAATCACAGCTTCCAATGAAGTCAGCAAAGTGACGCATTGAAGTTGAAATTCTGCGGGCCGGAGGAGACTTTTCATGGCAGAATCGAGTGACATTGAAATAATCGGCGAGTAGGAGGGAGAGGCCAGCACTGATAGGCAGAGAGGAGGTCACCACAAGGCTCTAGGTGCTGCCAGTACATTTATCACGGATCTTGACTCCGATGGAGAAGTTGCCCAAAAAACTATCAAGGACTTCAACGGTTCCTTCGTCCTAGATAAGGAAAATGCCACCTGCTATGCCAATTGCATTGACAATTAGCCAGCCAGGATCCTTAGAAGGCTAGATTTCACGCACAATAGCAGGGGGGAGAGAGGTGGCTTTAGTTTCTTGTAAAATTGCAATATTAGTTTTGATTGAAGAGAGGAGGCATCTGATTGATGCTCGATGCCGGGCCGAGCCTACTCCACGAGTGTTCCAAGAGACCACAATCATTGGTCATTCCTCTTTTTCTTTTGGACTTCGGAGGGATGATTGTCCCCTG
Source organism: Aristolochia californica (assembly GCF_029961685.1). Lineage (NCBI taxonomy): Eukaryota > Viridiplantae > Streptophyta > Magnoliopsida > Piperales > Aristolochiaceae > Aristolochia > Aristolochia californica. The sequence goes on from NW_027182279.1 coordinate 5,164,478, forward strand.
GGAGTGGACCTGAGTAAACAACTCCAATCAGTTTTTCTAGCTCCATCATTTGGTCTCACGTTTCGGGGTCAAATTTGTGTTTTTCAGATTGTAAGGCCTTCACAAAGCGCTGAGACCTCTCACCCAGTTCTAGGAAAATATAACGGCCAATAACTGGGTCTCCGGGGAAGCTGCTTTGGGCACTGAGTTCACCCTGCAGAATCTGTCTGGGTTGCCCCTTGTTCCTCCGACGCGGGTAGGTGGCTATGAGGGGGAGATGGGTTTTGAGAATGACTTTGGGGGGGGGGGGGGGGGGGGGGTGTTGATCTTGGGGTCCTGAGCTTGATTCAGAGTCAAAGTGGTATTGAGCATTCTGGGGTTGGCGAGGTGGAGAGGAAGGAGGGGAGTCTATAGCTGGGAGGAAGGCTGTTGGGGTAATGCTGTTCGAGAGTTTGGTAATTATATGGGGTGGGAGGGACTGATGGGGTGACACATGGTGTGAGGGGCCTTGGGGAGGCATGGTTATTGTTGGGGTGGGTTCCAAATTAAGGTGTGTTATGAGAATGGGATGTGCTGGTAGTTGGCAATAGTTGAAGGAGGTTGGGGTTCTGTTCGAGAATGAAGTTGTCCTTTTCCAGGGGAAATGGGGTGTAGGGGTGTGAGTGGATAAGGCTGAGAAAGAGGAGACTGCTCGGTCAGAATGTTAGCTGGGGTGGCAACTTTGTCTGGGTTGCATGGGGGGGGGGGGGTAGGTAATTTTTTCAGAGGAGTATTTCAATTTGGTCAGCTGGGCAAGTGTGATTGGGAAGGAAGCTTGATCAGGGTGTCCCGAGTTGATGATTGGACTCGGTGAGTCAGATGCCAAAGACAGCGGGTCGCGAGTTGACTCGTCGGAGTCTTGTTGTCGAGCAACTTCCCGCCGGAAGTTCACCATATCTTCGAAGTAAGCTTGATCCAGAATCAAGTGTTGTTGATGGCAATGCACATGAAGCACTGTCCATCGTTGATTTGATGAGTGTTAATGAGAAGACGGGCTTCGTCCAGTTGATGCAAGTGCTTGATGGTTGGATCCAGTGCCGCGATGCTCGTATAGACTTTGCATTGCCATAGCTCCATAGGTAGACCGAGAATGGTTATCCACTGACCGTACGAGCTGGAGGGGGCCGATGGGAGCCATTCGGTGATGCTTTCAATACCGGAACTGAGACAAGGGGAGAGGGCAAGGGCAGCAGATTTGTTTGACTCCGTGTAGAGGTGAATTAACCAACATTGGTGATTAATGTAAGAAATATGTGGAGTGTATTGAAGCTGGAGTTGGGAAGTGAGCCATTGGATAACGGTGGACTTGTTGATGCCGGGAGTGGTGTTGATGATGATAGAACGGTCGAGGTCGGATCGACCGTCGCGAAGGAGGTTAGAGGGAAGGTGAATGGTGTCACTGGTTTGTGCTATCTCAAGGTTTTTAATGGCGGGGGTGATGGTGGTGGTTGTGGCATTTTTGAAATGAACCGAGGCATTGGTGGGGATAACGTGGAGGTTTGTTTGAGAGGCAAAAGGTGGTTCTGGGTGTGATAGAAAGGGGGGGGGGATGATGGGCATGGGTGGATGTGTGGCCATTTCTCATTCAATGAAGCGGGAAAGGCGAGTAGCTACATAGGTTGTTGTATAGAGGTTTCCAGCCAAAATCAGTGTTTGTTTGCTCTAGTATGTAGATTCTCGCCATGATGAGGTTGCCCCGTTTTGAACAATCTTGTATTCTCGTTGTCCTCGGAATGTTAGCCACCGAGAAGTAAAATATGAAATATCCACTCCAGAGTTCGTGAGGTCTTCATGTGCCATCTTCGTCTATGGTTACCTTCAAGAGTTGTTGGCAGAAAGAGGATATTGCAACAATTGGGATGCAGATAAAAGATGCCTTGGTGTTGCAGGTGGTGGTGATGCAAATGACAGGTCCCGAAGTGCGATTGATATTCTCCACTATAGCCGTGTTGCTGTTGTAGGAGTGACAAAAGAGTTGCTGAGGTCATTGTTGTCTGGAAACGATGGTCCAATCTCCATGAGCTTCGTCAGTCCTTGGGGCGTCGCTGGGAGAGTCGTTCAGTCTCGTTCGCCGAGGGCTTGCCAGGTTGCTGCATGAGTGATTCCAATGCTGGTGCTGCATGTGCAGAGCTGGTTCAGTCTGCTAACGACCAGTGGTGAGATTTCCGATGAGAGGGGCCGGGGTGTCACCGGCGAGAGCTGTAGTGGGATTTATCGGTGGGATCTCCCTGGTTACCCCGTGTGCACTCACATCTCGTGCGAATGCCATCAGGCATCTTGAAAAATTAATAGATAAAAAAAGCGACTCCAATCATGAAAACTTGAACTTGAGGATGTGTTCTTTACAAGAAGGGGAGAATGATGAAAATTACACAAAGAGAAAACCATCCTATATCTTTAAGAACTTGAAGAAAGTATTCAGAAGAAGTCAAGCCCCAAAGTGTCAATTTATAAAGTATTACTCTAACTAGGTTCTGTAAGATCAACAAGGTCATTTCTGTCCAATTAAATGTCAAAAGCATTGTTCAAAATGCATTTCTTGAATGGTTCTCTAAACATCAAGGAGCCTCTCTAGAATGTAGACAAATGGTTTGATACAAGTATGAAGCGATGAAAGTTGCTATAATTTTCAATTTTCTGATCTCACCAGAAAGTTTCCTAGTTTGGATTGTTTCCAAAGAAAAGGTTATAAATGGCTCATTAAGTGACCTGATCAAATGAAAACCTTTCTTGTTGTTAGATTACTAGGTGTGACATTTTTACCAATTCATGTGGCCTTAGGAGCAGTTTACTTCACCATAAGATTTTACTTTCCTGTTTGATGCATTTTGAGTTAGGCACATCCAAATTAGAGTCAGTCATGGAGCCTTTTGCCATGTTAATATAAATCCTGTTAAGATGTGGAGAAGGTGATCTCTTGTTTGATTTGAATAACAAAAAAGTTTTGAAGAGTTTCATATCGCCCTTGAAGATGTTTCTCAGCGTGTGAACTTTATCAAGTTTTCTGGATCTCAAACAGTTTGTATTCTAACCAAAACCAGATAGACGTAGCTGGTTTTTTCTTTTGACATGAGGATCCTAAGGAATGGTTCATCCCCCTGATCCATCCTACTTTATTTTCTTTTCGTACACCTATAGCATTCGCTTGTTCAGGATTTTTTATTCTTTTGTTTTCTATGGATAACAGTTTAGCCATTGGCCAAGGTTTTTTGCATCAAGTTGAAATAGGGAGATAAGTAGTGGATAATTTTTAAATTCTAGTCTGACGTCTCTCACATTGGACCCATGAAGGGCAACATCTTTGGACCTACTTAGGTTAAAAAGAAAGAAAGAAAAGAAGTTATTGAATGGGAGGAGGGGTAGAACATGTAACTTGGTTTTATCGAGATGAGGAACTGTAGGGAAATAGTTTTAGATATACCATGAGAGGAAATTGAAAAAGTGGTTTGAGAGTGAGAGCTTGTTTATTTTGTTTTGTTGCTACCAGAGGCAAGAGGCCACAAGAGAGTTGGGCAAGGAACCAGGACCAGACAGCATCTGTTGTGCACATATAACAAACTAAAGTAACTACCCTATGGCCAGCTGCATCCTGGTTTGTGCAATGTACATGAGTCCCTTCCTGCACCTTTATGTTAATTTTCTTGTTCTTCCTTGTTCTGGTATATACTTGTACTTTTTCTATTGGTTCCTATGCTAACCTGAGTTTTATATTTATTCAGGGTGAGCTAACATATGGCAAAATTGGGGAGTGGCGATTTGATAAACGATCATATCTTCGTGGGCCTCCACCTAGAAACCTCCCGCTGCCACCTCCCAAAGTTGCAGAAAGTGTGGTATGCAAGTCTTTTATTGTTTATTCAACAATACTAGTATTTTACTGGCAAAACAATAATAAAACTACATTGCGTGACTGTTAGAAAAACAAATCTACTGTTGTGTATAAATATTTTTTTTTTACTTGATTTCTTTCAATCACATATGCAAATATATTGAAATGCACAGACATGTTCTTATCTGACTAATTGATATTTGAATCGCTAGTTTTCTTTTTTTGTTTGATGAAAGAGGTCTTGTATGCATCAGGTAATCTGTGTTCTTCAAGTTATAGCTTCAATTAAATAAACCTTATGTATATGCATCTTGGTTGGTTGTTTATTTTTTGTCAAAAGTACACAGATTATGAACTTTTAATTTTTATGATAGTTAGTGTTATTAAGCATAATGTAAAAAAAAGCGCTACTGCATCACAGGGGTTAGGAGTTTCTTACTAATAAATAGGAAATCACTTTGTTCAGATCTTCTTTTATCTGTGTCTATCCTTATTAATGTATGAGACTTCAGGCTCATCATTTGGACTCGTTTCTTTGATAATTTCACTCAACACCAAATTTCTACCTGACTCGTTCATTTATGTCTCTCTTTCAGCTCATTGATGTCTATATCCAGTTTTATAGCTTTTTTTTTGTTTTTTGAAATTGTTATGACCTATATTGTTCACCTTTTGATTATTGCTAAAGCGGGGAGTCTTTTCCCATGACCGTTCTCACAAAGTACAGGCTGGCTGTAGGTTACCCTTGTTGACAATTTACAAATTAAATTACTAATAAATTCTTACTTGTTAACTGCCCTTTGGGATGATTTCACTCACCATACTTGTACTTTATTTTCAATTTGTAGGTGTACTTGTTATCAAATTAAATTACCAATTAATGCTTACTTGTTAGTAAATGCTTATATTCAATCATGGAGGGAGTTTGCAAGGATGATGATTGTCACAGGACTTTAACTGCCTAACCTCTAATGCATAGAAGATCATCACATAGGTCCTTTCATACCCCCTCCATGATGTCCTTCGCTTCATTATCTGCCCCAATCAATGTCCCTTGGGGTGGGCAATTCTTGATGGGCCTTCCCCGCTCATAAGCTCGTCAATCTTTTCCATTACTAGAAACTCCAAAGAGTGCTGTTTAAGCTTGATCCAGAAAAGCATTTGACTGGGTAAGTTGGTATTTGATTTTATCATGCATAAAATGTGCTGTGGCCATAGGTGGTAGACTTGGAGCATGAGCCTCAATCTTGATCAACGGTGTGTACGGTTTTTATGCTAGTTCTCGGGGTATCCGTCAAGGGGATCCACTTTCTCCAATGCTTTTTAACATGATAGATGAGGTGCTGCTTGGCCTCTTCCTCAAATCTAGGTAGAATAGATGGTTACGACTGCTTGATGTCCCCCATCCTCTGATTCACAGGTGACACGTTGTGCTTTTGTTGTGCAACCTTGGATGAAGTCATCAACCTCAAGGCCATCTTGATAATTTTTGAAGCAATTTTTGGCCATAAATTAAATTGCACAAAATCAACCATATTTGGCATGATGATCTCAAGGCAACAAGTGAAATTTTCGGATGTCAAATTTATATTGGGTTACCCCTATTCATAACTCAGCCATCTAAAATTCTTCGGGCCACAATCATCAAAAAGTTTGATAAGACACTACACTTGGAAAGGGTGAATGCTATCTAGCTGGAAGAGTAACTCTTGTCAATTCCAGATTAGCTGGATTACCTGTATTTTTTCTCTCTGCATGAATGTGTGATGAATATTGTCTAAAAAAGACATAGGAAGAAGGTTCCTTTGGAGAGGCTCTTATACAACTGGGCTGAGGTGTGCACCACTAAAGACTCGGGTGGATTCAGGATAAGTTAGGCAAATGAATGAGGCTTTGCTTGCTAAATGGATTTGGAGATATCGAAATGAGGGTAGTGCTCTGTGGAGAAGAGTCATTGCTGCTAAGTATGGCTATGTTCATCAGCAGTGGCTCCTCCCAATTCCGTATCAAGGAGAGCTTCCCCTTTATGGAAGTGGATTTTCTAACTTAGAGATTTCGTTGCAGTGGAAGTAAGGTTGAGACTGAGATCAGGTTCTAGAGTAAAATTTTGGAAGGATTGCTGATTTGAATTGCGTAGTTTTGATGTGGAATTTTCCAAAATTTTCTCCCTCACTAGAAACCAAGAGATTCTGGTTGCTGAATCCAGAACTGTGGGATAAGATTTTGACTGTAGAAAACATTTGTATGATCAGGAAGCTGTCACTGTTAGTAAGCTTCTTGGTGATCTAGTAAGCTAGTACATTAGAAGGAAAGGTGAGAACATCATCATCTGGACTGGGGAGGCCGATGTCAATTTTTCTTTGTCCTCCTATAAGCAGAATACAGCTCAATTTTCACACAATTCAGAGGTTTCTGGTAGAAGCTGTTGGGCCAGCCAAAAGTCCTATTTTTCAAGTGGTGTGCACAAAAACAAAATCCTTACATACGATAACTTGTGTAAGAGGGGGAATACGATTGTCATCAATCTATGTTGGCTTTGCAATGATAGGGATGGGACTGTTGATTACTTGCTTCTGCACCACCAATTTGCATCCTAGATCTGATATCTTATGTTCCAGCTATTTGACATCAGCTATGTTTTTCAGCCCCTTTTTCAGATTGGATTATTCATAATGCTTGCTTACCCCTTCCTCCACATGCTAGGATGCTTTGGCAAACAATTTTGGCTGTGATTCTGTTATGCCTATGGAAAGAACGGGATAACAGCATCTTTCAAGGCAAAATGGAGAGCATTGTGACAATTATGGATAGGGCTACGAAAACAGTTATCACCTGCTTATGCACTCAGGAGTTCTCAGGAGTTCGATGAGGGCAACAGTGTACATTATGGAGAACTGGTTGTCTTTTCCTTGTGTCCAAAGAAGCATAATTATGGAGAACTGGTTGTCTTTTCCTTGTGTCCAAAGAAGCATGTCTGGGACCCTCCTATGTGCCCCCTTCTCCGTTCACTAAAATCAACCTTGATGGAGTGCACGTGGGGTTATCTTAGGCCAGCGGGTGTTGGGAGGATTTTCCTTGATCATGAGAGGAATATACTTGCTTCTTATGCCATGCCACTTGCCCATTTCGATTCTTTAGATGCCGAGACTCATGGACTGTTGCACTACTTATCAATTGCACAAGACAATTTCAGGAAACCTATGGTTGTGGAAGTCGACTTGTCCATTATGATCAGTTGGGGTAAAGATATCTCTCCTCTGGTTCGGATTATTTTGCCCAAAACGGAGGAGGTGTTCGATCTTGTTAATAGCATGGACGTCACTTGGTCCCATGTCCTTTGGCTGTTAATTATGCTCCTGATGAGTGTGCTGAGGAGATCAACTTGTCAGTACTCTCAGTTACATTGAGTTGATATGATTGTATCAATATCTTTTCTCTTATGTAGTTTGGTGACTTTGTAATCTTCATGTTGTTTGGCCCCGGCTGCATGTAGTTGTGAGCCAGTGTATTCCCTCTCATTTAATGAAATCTCCTTTTCTGCTTCTAAAATGCAGGTTTTTTGGTCCCGGTTCCTTTTCCCAGGATTCTTTCTTCTTGTGGAGGAAAATTAGAAAATTCTGATGAACTGTATCAAAATCTTTTTCTGTGTCCAACTTATTGATGGCTTTCAGCTGCATTCACTTTTAAAAGTAGTCATGGAGTTTGCCCAAAAGTTAGTCTATTCTCATTTTATGAAATTTAAATTTTGTGCAGACAGTAGATAACCATAGAAGAGGCTACTGAAAAACAGCCTGAAAGGACCAAACTTCCAGATGATTTCATCTTTTGCATGTCCTTTTAAAACAGTGATTATCAAGAAGAGAAAGAAGATCAATTTAAATAGTATTTGGGCTCACACAGTCAGATCCGCCAATCATTTGGTGGACTTTAATGCTAAAAGGGGCTCTTCCCTCCAATACCTCGTTGTGGAGGATGGGCCGCCGCACTAGGTTGTATTTTCTTCCCTTTCCTTTGAATTAAATTCACACCTTTCCTTAAAAAAAAATGAAGAGAAAAAAGATTACTTACTTCTTAAACCTTGCCATTTCTTAGATTTCTTTGAGAATTCCAAATTCCAAGTCCCATTCAAAAAAGTTTGAGAAATCAAAATGCTATATTTTCGAGCAATGTTGAAAAGAGACGGAAGTTTTAGTTAAAATTTCTAGTGTACACCAAGATTGGCAAGGTCAGTGTGCTAGGAGGACAGGCACATATGAGAATTGTGGTTAGGAGTGTTAACTTTTGCTTTCTCTTGCCTTTTCATTCAGGACTTTGAGAGCAGCTACTTATCTATGGTAATTCCTATCGTAACTTAAATTGAACTAATATTATTTCCTGGCCTTTAGTAGAGTTGACATAGTATATTGATTATCTTTAACCATTAGAAGAAATTTGCTCAACTCCAAATCTGTGCATTGATCAAATGGCAGGCTGAATGTTACCGTAAAAGAGTCACTTAAATATCCAGCCATCTGACTTAAGTTTCTGTTGGTCTGCAAATTCTAAATGTTCTTTCTTGGGGTGTATTTGTATGCCTGCAACAGTCGGAAAAGATAAATTACTAATCATTTCGGTAGAATTTGCCATTTAAGCATAGTAAAGCTATATTGTTAAGCTTTCGTTTTGGTACTTGCAAACTCTATAATAATCTTACACTGCAATCATGAACGTTGTTGTGTTATGTATTTAATATTTTAAGTCTAATAATGACTTAAAGAGCAGTAGCAGTCTGTGACATATAGTTCTTCTGGTAACTTCAGTTTGATTAGTTTTATTTCATGGGTGTTAGTAGAGTTGACATTAGTGCATATTTCTTCTTTCACTATTGGTCATCACATGCTCGTACTCTAGTCTACTGCTTTTCACACTGATTAGACTGTAGGCTAAAATTTCCCATAAAAACATGTGTGAAATATTGGGAGAAAAAGGGTTGAGAAAGAGGAGAAGAAAATAGGAGGTGGCAACCTTTTTGGAGAAGACTAAAGTTCTGGATTAGGGTGAGGCACGAGCCCCCTTATATCAACTTAAGTGAGTGTAGAGGAAAAGACTCCTCTATCCCTCTAACATGTACACATTATGTTTGCATATATACAAGCCCAAAAATTATGAAAATTGGACCATAGGCACTTCTAAGCTTCCTGAAACTAATAACACATCTAGATACAATCAAAATATTTTAAAATGATTAAAATACCCTTCTAGTACATTTAATTCTCCCCCTCAAACTAGAGCATATATATCAAGTAGTCCCAGCTTGTTACAGAAATCCCAAACTCTCACCTGCCCAAAGCTTTAGTTAACACATACCAAGCTGATCACTTGATCAGACATAGGGAGTATCAACTTCTTTTTGCATCTTGAACGAAGAGACAATCCACCTTAATATGTTTGGTTTTCTTATGAAACATTGGGTTACTAGCAATAAAAATGATAACCTAATTATCACATTACATTATCATTAGTACACGGACCTATAAATTCAGCTCTCGTAACATTGATCTTACCCACTTCATTTCATTGACTACATGGGCCATTACTCTATATTCTGCTTCAACACTTGATCGGGCCACTATATTTTGTTTCTTGCTTTTTCAGTTGATTAGGTTACCTCTCACAAAAACACAGTAACCAATAGTAGATTTTTTATCTAGCTTAAGCCTACATAGTCAGCATTTGGGGAGACTTCTATTTCATATGATTGTGAGACCTAAAACATAACCCTTTTCCAGGTGACCCCTTCAAGTACCACAATATTCTCTGAGCTACCTCTAAGTGAACCTTGCATGGGCGTTCCATGAATTGACTTACTACACTAACTAGGAAAGATATATTTGGACTTGTGATAGTTGCATAGATCAATTTCCCAACTAATCTTCGCAACTCAATCTTATCCTTGAGTTCTTCCCTTTGCCCATCATGAAGATTATTTTCAATTTCAAGGTCTTTACATGTTTTGCACCTAATAAAAACCATACTCCTGTAGCATGTTAGTGACATATTTCCCTGTGTCAACACAATGTCAATTCTACTTCTTGTAACCTCGGTCCCAAAAAAGGACCCCAAATCCTTTGTTTGAAAATGTTTTACCAATTTCTGTTTCACTTCTTCAATACCTTGAACATCACTGCCCGACAAAACAATGTCATCAACATATACTAGTAGAATCACACCACCAAATGTTCACTTTCATAACAAATAATGAATCACAATGACTTTGAGAGAATCCAAAAGCTACTACTTGACTGAATTTTTCAACCCATGCCCTGGGACTTTGTTTGAGCCCATAAATTATTTTCTTCAATTTACATACTTTATGGGTCTTCCCTTGCATAACCTACCCTGGAGGTTACTCCCTATATACCTCCTTTGCGAAGTCACCATACAAGAAAACATTTTTAATATTAAGTTGGAGGAGTGGCCAAATCTGATTAATAGCAAGTGAGACAAGAATACACATAGATGTTAGAAGGGAAATTGGAGAGAATGATTCGAACACATTGATTCCATAGGTCTCAGTATACTTTTTTACAATTAACTGAGCTTTATACATCTCAATTGACCCAACTGCTCTATATTTCACTGTATAGACCTAGCAACACCGCACAATTGTTGCATTAGTAGGAACATCACAAACTCCAAGTACCTCTATCTTTCAATGCCTCCATCTCAATATCCATTGTATGCTTCCATTGAGGGGATACCAAAGCATCCTACATAGAGGATGGAATAGTATGGGTGGACAAAGACAAGGCAAACTGCCTGTATTTGGTGGATAAGGAATCAAATAAAACATAATGAGACAAGGGATGACGAGTAGAAGAATAAATTCCTTTATGGAGAGCAGTAAGAATATTTAAACCAGTTACCTCAAGATCCTGTGATAAAGTAGGTGCTGGAACCTGTGAGAGAGAGGGAACTGGATCTTGTTGTGAGTTTTGTTGCCTATGTTAAGACCTGCAAGGTATTTTTTGCAACAGTAGATTGTGGCAAACTGAAGATATCTTCCACTGGTGCGGGAGCAACAACACTAGGAATGATGACTGAAGGTGATGCTATTGTATCAGAAGAAGAAAAAATGTATATCCTCAAAGAAGGTCGCATCAGTAGACATAAATGTTTTGAGAAGAGAAGGACAACATTTATATCCCTTTTGTGTCCTAGAATACCCAAGAAGAACATACTTACAGAACATGGGGACAATTTATTTGTAGAAGCACCAAAGATATAGGCAAAGCAAACACAACCAAATATCCAAGAAGGCAATGAGAATAACATGTCAGATGGATTCAACACTTGAAGAGGAATTTGATTCCCAAGTATAGGTGAAGGCATTCTGTTAATAAGATAACATTCAATAAGTACAACATTTTCCCAATATGTCTTGGGTTACATGCATATGAATAAGCAATTTTTGAGCAATTTCTAATAAATGCCTATTTTTACGCTCTGCTACTCTATTTTTTTGTGGAGTAAATACATAAGAAGACTGATGAAGTATGCCATGATCCTGAGTAATAAATTTATGATTTATGAATTCTAACCCATCGTCAGTACAAAGATTCTAAACAGAAGCATCAAATTGATTTTTTATTTCATTGTAAAAAGTTTGGCTCAGACTTCTCCCATAGGAGATACACCCAACTAATACGATTGAAATCATCAATGAAAGAAAAAAAGTATTTGTATCCAAACAGACTCGAAACTGGACAAGGCCCCCATACTTCAAAATGTATAAGTTCAAATGGTTTTTTTATTTTTCTTTTGTGTCTATAGAAAAACACTTTGATGATGTTTGCTTAGTTGACACGACTTGCATTGAAATGATAACTTCAACGGAAAAGTAAGAAAAAGATGAGTCTTCTCAAGGAAGGATATCCAAGTCGTAGATGCCATTGGAAGGGTGAAACAACAGTGTGAGGAGTAGATGTTGGCGACTAAGATGTTCCTTCCAAGTGGTGTAGTCCTCTCTCACACGTGAAACCAATCATCTTCCTTGTTGTGAGATCTTGAAATACAATGAAAAGGATAGAAAAGGATAGTATAAAAACTTAGTAATTTGACTAATAGATAACAAGTTATGAGGAAATTTAGGAACAAGTAACAAGAGACATAGATGTAGTAGGCATGACATTACCCACTCCATGAACATGTGACACAGATTCATCAACTAATGTAACATGCTTAACCAAGGAAGAATCTTGCAGACCAGTGAACAAGGATGACATACTTGACATATGAGTAGGATGCCCTTGAGTCAATCACTCGGGAGGATCCGGGACGCACATGTAATGTAGACATACCTGAGTTAGTTAGTGGTCATAGGAGGTAAGTGAATTTGCCCAAGTGGGCTTCCCAAACTTAATCCAGCATTTGTTAGAGAGATGATTTGTGTGTCCACAGTGGACACACTTTCTATCAATTTTAACTTCTGTCCGACTTCGACCTCTACTAGATCCATCTTGGCTTCTGCCTCAAGAACTGCTTCCTCAGCCTCAAGTAGATTCTAACTGACCAAAGGAATTCAATGCTGACATTTTAACACCCTTATTGACCTTGTTTCCTCTATACATAATTGTAGGCTCTGCCCTCATAACTCGGCTAAATGCTGTGAAAAGTGTTGACACATCATCTGAGGCTAACAATTGAGTCCTGATTGCTTCAAATTAGATCCCAATCCATCTAAAAATTTGCGTAAAAAAATTGTTCTAGTTTTTTTAAGTTCTTTCTCATTAGTAGCAAATGGGTGGAACATATGAACCTCCTGCATAATACATTTCAGTTCACTGTAATATTCTGTGACTGACCCCTCCCCCCTTTCAAGGCTGAAGAGTCTAGCATAGAGTTCTTCATAGACCTTGGACAGGTTACTCTCTTGAGTATATAATGACTCCAAGGATACCCACTTCTCCTTGGCGGTATTGGCAATTAATAATCTGATTTCTCAGAATCAAATCCATACTATTCAATAGCCAAGTCATTAATTGGCTGTCTTTGGATTCCCAATCATCTATAATGGGGGTGGGAGGATCATCTCAGATACATTTGGATTTCTTTTTGGACTTTAGGTAGATGTGAACAGATTTGGACCAACTCAGATAGTTGCGTCTATTCAATCTCTCCGATGCAACCAAAATTTTATCTTTTCCCTCTGAACTTCTAGAATCCCTTGGGGGATAATAATTTCTCTAGAATCAACCATTAAACACCACCCACAATCACGACAATCGCAAAAGCACTTCAAGATTCATAGATACCTGCACCAGGTATTTGGGGCCCACTTTGAATAAATTAGGATTAGGGTAGAAGATGATATGCGCTAGCCGAACAAGAATATATGACTTGTTAAAGGACACCCACTTGTGTAGGGGTGGCATGGCTAGTAAATAAGGAGAACTTCCATAAAGATGACGTAGAATTGTAATTATGCAAGCTGGCTATATCCTCTTATGTCCTTTTCCTTTTGACGCATGTATCTTTCTACAACTATAGATACAACCTCGAGGAATGGGGTAGAGCATTCAAACCTCTTCCTCTTGGCTCAAATTTATCCTTACACCTCTCTCTTTTCCTCTTCTTTCTCTTCCTTGGTTTCTTCTCTCCTGTCTCCCAAGAGGTAAAGTTCCTCTCTTCTTTCCTTCCCTTGAGATCTTTTGTATATATTTGTTGGCCCTAGAAATCAACATGACTGAATTGCAGTTTAATCAAGCCAAGATAAGGGGTAGAACACTGAATGGGGCTGATGTCAGCATAGAGGATGATGTAGTAAAAAACCTATTAGGTCTGTGCGCAGGCCAATTGGATGAGATCCAACTCTAGAAACCCTCTCAAGGCAGTAATTACTCATAGAAACTGCTCAAGTGGCAGTAGAGGCCATCAACCATAGGGTTATGGCAGAAAAGAAGATAAAAAAAAATTAGATTTTTGTCAACTAGAAGACATCAACATTGAAAATCCCCCTTTCTATGAATATGTAGGCTTCAATGGAGGAGAGGAGAGTGTCACAAGCTTGTATTCCTGATCTAACTCTCTGATACCGTGTGAAATATTGAGAGAAATAGGGTTGAGAGGGGAGAAGAAGAGAGGAGGCAGCCTCCTTTTTGAAGAAGATTAAAGTTCTGGATTAGGGTGAGGCACGCCCCCCCCTAACCCCTGATATTAACTTTAGTGAGTTGCAGTGGAAGACTCCTCTACCCCTCTAACATGTGTACCTTATATCTCCATATATACAAGCCCAAAAATTCTGAAAATTGGACTATAGGCGCTTCTGAACTTCCTGGAACTAATGACACTTCTAGATACAGTCAGAATATTGTGACATGACAAAAATACTCTTCCAGTACATTTTACTATGCATATAAAAAATCCACCGATCTGACTTGGATTTCTGTTGATCCGTGAACTTTGAAGATTCACACTTTTGGTGCATTTATGTTAAAAAATGCTTAGATAGGATAAATTGTGAATCACTGAGGGAGAATATGCTATTTAAGCACATTGAACCACTTACATTATGCAGTAAATAGCTTGTAATATGGTTACAGACTTTTCATCAATTGTTATGTTCTCTGTTGTTTAAAACTTATAACAGAATTTCTTGAGCTGGTTTATTTCCAAAGAATTTGTCATTTTTTTGGCAGTCGATTTCATTTGTATTCTGCAATTCAAATGGAAGTTTGTAGTTGAAGTCCTGCCTTTTCAAGTATTTTCATCCTTTTTTCTGGTTTAATCCATCGTAAACACGAATTTGTTTCTTACTGGACAGGTCACATTAGTGAAGATGGTTAATGAGGCCACAGCTAATATTCCCAATTGGGATGATGAAAAATAGTGGGAGGTGAAAAATGTAGATGCCAATATTATTTGGAAAATTTCCTTAATACGACTCATCCAAAAGAGAGTCCTTGTGTAAACAAAGCACAGGTTAACAACTTCCAGGAGGAAAAACGAGGATGAAAATGGGCGGAAGAAAATTTGCCTTATGGTTTTGGTTGTTGGTGACTGTCATCTAAATAAGGAGCTCTGCCCTCTTTACCTCAATGAAGTCAAGTTACCGCAGATAATTGATTTTTTTTATATTTTATGGAAGTTTGTAAAGTATGTGACACAACTCAAAAGTTAGTAGAGTTTTGTCAGGTCTAAATAGAATTTACAGCACATTTGACAAATACAAATATCAGAACTCTAATAGATCAACTCGCAAAGTTAATCTGCCTGTTGTCGTTTGCAGGAATAGTCGGGACGGTATTTGATGTTTCTTCTTTCGGGATATTGAAGACAGTTTTGGATTCAATTTCAATCATGTACATAACTTTTCACTGGAAAGTTGCGTAATAATTTAGATTTTAGCAATATTTTTTGACTAACAGTTGGAATTTCTCACTAGAAAAATTGCTGTTTGGACTTGAAGTTGATCTAATTGTCACAAAATGTCGACTTGGAACTCTCAGGAGTTGGTCCCAGAGTGGGGGGGGGGGGGGGGGGGGGCGCGAGGGCAGTGCACTCTGCTTTGGTAGGAGTCCACCGTCATTGTCCAATGTCTGTAATGAAGTTGAAGTCAAATTTGGACCTCGAAATCTACTATGTTGACTATAATTTGTGTGCAGTGGGACCATCCTATTTTCTGTGCATATTAATCTTTTTCTCCTAATCTTTTTATACAAGAGAATGCTGAAAGTAAATGAATCTTTCTTCTATTTGGTGATCAGGTTGACCCATAGGTTATATTTGCCACTGAAACATTTTAGATATATTTCCTCCAAGAGTAAATTAAGGTACATAAAAAGAAGAATCAACAAATTTAATATAAGACCTCGTGCAAAATGAAGTGTTAAGTCATCTTGAAGAAGCATCTTAAAGTTTTGAAAATCTAGAGTTAAAGCTTCATAGAAAAATCATAAAAACTCTAGCCATGTAAGAGGATAATCAACCAAATTTCAATCCTAAGGTACTCAAGAGCATTGGAGTTTTAGGGCATGCAGCTTTTTTAAAACCATGTTTATATATGCATATGGATGATATAAAATTGCTAATAGCCTATCTCATACTTAGATTTAAAAAATAGTGCACTAGCATATAACATGATCAATCAACCTCTATAGACTTGATTGATCATTCAGAATATAGTTTGACAAAACTTATAAAACATTATTGATCTGTGGTTCAGGCATGATCGATCACACCGAATGCAACCTAGGAAGGTTATAAAACATGATCGATCATCCTCTATAGTATGATCGAACATATAGAACACTGCATAACTAGTTCTATAAAACATGATCCATCAATCAAAAAGGGTTTTGATTGATCAGTAAATTTTAAGGTTGAAAACTCGTTGATTGATGTCCTGATCGAGCAAACGGCTTGGAGAAACTTAAAAAATATAGTTGTTTTATATGGTTGATCAACCAAGACTTTTTGAAGATTTTCAGAAATGGGCAAAGAATGATTTGTTATGCTGGGAATCTTATAAATAGGCTTCTTAACTCATTGGGAAATATTAATTTAGTATTTATTAGTAATCCAAAGCATTTGATAAAGGTTTTTTCTGTTGAAATTTCAAATATACCTTCTTTATGAGAAAAAGGTAGTTCTAGCTAAAAGATTCTTCAGCCTCTCTCAAATCATTTGGCATCCTTGCTATTTCAAGTTTCACTACATTTTCTCTTGTATTCAAATGAAGTTCCACTACATTTTCTCTTGTATTCAAATGATTGGAAAGTTGGATCTCTCTAGGAGAAGGCTCTCTCCTATAAGAAAGGTGTCCTTAGCTCCACTTCACTACCTTCCTTCAATAATTTATGTCCCACAATGCTTTGACTGAAGGGGACTATTGAATCCTTCAAATGCAGACAAGTGTTGACTAAAGAGGATTTTGATGTTCCGAAAAAAGCTAAAAATTATATTCCAATTTACCACCATAGGTGCAGGTTTCTCTTCCAATACTATTGCCACCATTGCTATAGGTATGTTTACTCTTACTTCTCAAGTCCATTCTCTTTGGATTATTAATACTAGGGCATTTGAGCATTTGACTAGGAACATTGGTCTCTTATCAACCTTATCTCCTTGTTCTAAAAATAGATTTGTATCTATAGCAAATGGCTCCAATCTAAGGTATAATGTATTGGTTTTACTTCTCTTACACCATTATTTTAGCTATTTGATGTTCTTTTTGTTCCTGATTTCCCTTTGAGTCTTTTATCTGTTAGGCATAACCTTTTATACCACTCATTATGTTTTCGCATATTTGGAGACCAAATAGGTGATTTGTGAACATTTACTACCACAACCAATGCATAGAAAGAAGCTCTCGAATGACACAATAGATTGGGGCACCCTTCCTTGTCTTCTTTATAGTCACTAGTACTTTATTTAAAAGCAGTCTTTGAATTATCTTGTGAAAGTTTTTAGTTAAGGAAACATCACATTTTTTTTTCCATCACAATTTGGCAATGTAAGCAAAGTTCTATTTTCTTTGCACACTCTAATGTGTGAGGACCAGCTCAATTTGTCAATATTTCTTATTCAAAGTACTATATTATACTTATTAATGATTTCACAAGAGTCACTTGGTTATTTTAATGAAAGATAAATCTAAAGTGTATTCTTCATAGAAAATTGTATTCATAACCCACAACATAATGGTATTGTTGAATAGAAAAGAGATACTTATATGAGGTGGCTCGGTCATTGTTATATTGTATGAATGTTCCACAATTTCATTGACCACATCCAATTCTTACTGCAAGCTACCATATTAATTGTATGCCTTAATTTGTTCTTGATGGTCATTCTCCTTATTCTATATTATTTATTGTTGAGGATTCTTTTCCTCTTCCTCCCAAAGTCTTTGGATGTAAATGTTGTGCTCGTAATTTTTCTTTCACAAAAATAAAAATAAAAATTACCCCCATGCAATCAAGTGTATTTTTCGATTACTCTCAAACTCAAATGGGAATTATCTAGGTGTTATTCCACAAGCCTCTTCTTTATTATTTATAGATCTCTTATTAAAATTATTACAATGCCCTTGAGGCTTATAGAAGACTTGTAGCTTGAGTATGAGAAGAGAAGTTAAGTAAAAACTGAAGGATACATAATAAAACCGAAAATTCCTCTTAAACTAGAAGACATTTAACATAAATGAATTGAAGAGAACAAGAAGAAGAATCTAGAGTACTCAATGGAAGAGAGGAAGAAGAAGTAGAAGAAAGGAGTTTTAGAGAAAAGGAGAGTAAAAAGGGATACCCCTCCTCCATGACCTTCTCCTCTTTTATATTCTTGTACTCTTGAAAATAAAACAATTACAAGAATTCCCTTCACTTTTGAATGCTATGTTCTATATGTCTAAGAGCATAAAAAAACATGAATTAAAAATGTACCTTATGTTGGCCCAAGTGGATTCTCAAGATTTTTTACAAATTGAAACTTACGTGTGCAAGAACTTTGAGTAAATGAAAAATGCAAGTATGGAGACAAAAGTTCACACACCATGGATAATAACAAATGTTTTATTACGATGTTTCCTTGTTGGTATTCACCACCCAAGAATCCGCCATGGAAAATTCCGCTAATATCAGCTTTATTAGCTTGGAATTTACAAGAAAGAGATTCTACCTCTTTGTCAAGCCACGTGTATGCCCAAATACATGATTAAAAAATAATATCTCCGAGATATTATTAGCTAGATTCTACCTCTAACAAGTCTTTCTATCTAGTTTTGAACAAGGTTCTAGATGAACCTATCAAGAAAATGAAAGTTACACAATAAAGAGAAACTTACACCCTTTAGATTTGTGGAGAGACCACTGTTGACCGTAGGTTGACTCCCTTCTTACTTTTGATGATAGAAAAACCTAATAGAGCTGACCTATTACAAATTAAGTATTTCAGATATTTTACCTTCAAGAGACATGCATTCCATAGTCTAGAGCTTCAAAATGAATCAAGCCTATCATACCCCAACCTTCATGGAAAGTCACTCTTGAAGAAACACCCTTGGAAAATGAAGACAAAGTGAAGACTAGAGTTTAGGATCTACTAAGATATGTCAAAACTCAGTCTATTTAAAAGAGAGTTGTCCAATCTCCGATGTGAGGTACAATATTAAGTTAGAGTTGTAGGACATACATTGCACTCATACATGTTTTAAAGTATCCTAGACATACTTTCAAACATGCTAGAGCACTTAGGATCATTCATTCTCGTGCTTTTAAAGTCAATTTAGTTGAATTGGCACATGAATGATCGATCAACATCTGCCAATGATCGATCATCCAAAAGTGCACATGCCAAGATTATAAAGCAGGATCGATCAACCTTAGTTAACTGATCAATTGTCCAGAATATGGCCAAATCATGCTATAAAGCATGATCAATCATGCCACTTGGACTGGTCGATCAATACTGTCCAGATCAGAGATTTTTACATTGAATGATCGATCATCCTACATGACTGATCAATCAAACAAAATCTTGCCAGTTAGGGACATAAGGAATGGTCGATCATGGGAAGTTCATTCATCGATCATACTTGCATTGCAGTACCAGAGGGAACTATGATAGATTGATCATACCTTGGCAATGATCGATCAACTTAAAATGTTTGGCCCAATGGTAGATATTGATCGATCATACCATCAATTAATAAAACACATTTGGATAGAAAAATAGCCATTACACATGATTGATCGATTAGTCATTTTACAATGATCGATTAGTGTAAACATTGATTTTTGTAAATGGGTAAAAAATGACTAGTTTGGATTGAGAAACTTATAAATACCCCACCAAACCTCCCATAGAGAAGTTAATGAGCATTTTTTGGCATATCCATGAGCTTTTATTCTCAAATAATTGAAATACTTCTCAAAGTGCTTTTGAGTTCAAAACAGAGCTATTCCTTTGAAAATCTCCAAACTCTTTCCTCTATTCCTCTCCTTGTATATGCACTTAGACAAATATCTATTCATATCTTTGTGTTGCAAAGTTGGATGCGTGTATCTCTGAAGGAGAAAGTAATCTCCAAATGTAAAGGGGGTAAGTTCTTTTACCTTTCTTTACATTTTTCTATTGTGAAATGTTCATCTAGAACCTATTATAATATAGATAGAAAGGGTTTAGCTAGAGCTAGAATCTAGCCATTCTCTTGGGGAGATTTATTGTAAAATCATGTACTTGAGCTACATGTGGCTTAAAGAGAGTCATAATCACTTTGATGTAAATTCTAGCTATTAGAGCTAAAATAATGGAATTTTCTAAGCACATATTCTTGGGCGGTGAATACCAATAGGGGAACATCAATACAAAACATCTTGTGTTATCCCTATGGCGTGTGAATATTTTTATTTTGAAATTGCATGATTGTATGTTTAATACTTCCATGCCTTAGTTAAATTTTAAACATGAAAATCTCAATTCACCCCCTCTTGAGAAGCCACTTGGGCCAACAATTGGTAGTAGTGTAGGCCAAACATTTAAGCTGAATCAAAATCCCCTGATTTTGAATCGTTCAAATGGCATCTCAAGATAAATTGCTCCTTACTGAAAGACAATTTACCAATCATCCCCCATTATTCAATGGAACATATTATGATTATTGGAAGATAAGAATGAAATTCTTCCTCCAATTCATGGATTGGGACATACAACATGTGACCAAGAATGGGCCATTTGAACCTAAAAAAACTTGAGAATGGAATTCTAGTCACAAAGGAATTCATAGAGTTGATTAGGGAAGATAAGGTGCAGCTCAAAACAAACTGTAAGGCCATTAACCTTTTGTTATGTGCCTTAAGATCCAATGATTTCAATCGGGTCTCTACATGATGTCAAACGCCTAGCCAATACAACCCAAAAGACGAGTATTTTAAGTGCAGAAAGCCAAATACCTAACTCACCAGTGGTGGATGGAACCACCCAGCTCTGACACCCACCGCTCCCATTCCCTACCGCTTCACTCGGGATTCGAACGCCGAACGTGGTGCCCGCCTCTGATACCATGTCAAATGCTTAGCCAATACAACCCAAAAGATCAGTCTGTTAAGTGCGGAAAGCCAAATACTTAACTCATCAGTGGTGGATGGAACCACCTAGCTCTGACACATGTAAGACTGCCAAGGAAATGTGGGAAAAATTAGAGTTCACACACGAGGGAACTGCTAGAGTCACGTATTCTAGAATTACATTGTTGATAGTCCAATACGATGAGTTCAAAATCAAGATGGGTGAATCAATAGATGAGATGAACTCTAGGTTCACTCACATTATCAATTAATTGAACATCATAGGAGAAGAGATTTCATAGTATAGGTAAAATGATAAGCTTCTGAAGGCACTTCCAAAGTCATGGGATAGAGGAAGATCACCATTCGTGAGAATGCGAATTGTAGAACAATGAGCTTCAAAGAATTACTTGGAATCCTTCTCACATATGATATGGAACCTCAAGAAGTAGAGAAAGAGCAAACCAAAAGAAAAACCATTGCTTTTAAGGCCAAAGTGAGTGTTGAAAGCATCTCTAGAGAAGAAAGCTCTGATGAAGTGAGTTTCATCACTATTTACAAAGGATTTATAGCAAAAAAGAATTTTTTTATAAAAGGCTAAACAAGAAATCAAAATAACAAATCTTTTAGAAAAACTAATGTTTGTTTTGAGTGTAGAAAACCAGGGCATAGAAGGAACAAATGCCCAAATCTTGACTAAGATCCCAAGAATAAGAAGAAGGTCATGATCTCAGCTTGGAATGCTATGGATGAAGAGTATAGCCACTAGGAAGAAGAAGAAAGCAGTGTTGGACTCATGGCTATTGAAGATGATGATGAGTCTACCACTTCCAATAAGGTAAGTAACTCGGACTATGAAAATGAGTTTGCACTGTTATTAGAAAAATAATTTCAAAGTCTAAATAGGTATAAAGAAAATGCATTGCTCAAAGACATGAGATTGCAAAGCTCAAAGAGGAGCTAGTGCCTTGAAGGAAGTTAATTAGAGCCATATGGCCAATGCCTCAAGGCAAAGTGGATTGATAGATAAACTATCATGTCAGAGACTTGCATTTGAAAAGAACAACAAGTCAAAATTCTATTTCCAAAATCTATACCCAAAAGGAATTTTTGGAAGAACAAAAAAAAAAAACAAATCAAGAAGTTCTCTCCCATTCCTCACATTCGATTGCTATTATTGCAATGAGGTAGGTCACTATGTTCACATTTGCCAAATTAAGAACACAAATGGCATCAAACAAAGATGTGTAACCAAAAATACCAGAAGCGTTGTGGTAACCCACAAGAACTTGGACAAACACGTTTGGGAGCCCAAACCACCTAGTTCTTCAAATGTTATCCCAAAGGGATCCAACTTAAAATGGATCTCTAAGGGCTAAATCATCTTGTGATGTAGGTTTGTCTTCGAGCCAAGGCACCAGAAAAAAATTGGATTTTGGATAGCGGTTGCTCGAGGCACATGACTGGTGATAAGAAGAAGTTCGTAGAACTCAAACCTAAAGATGGTGGTCATGTAACATTTGGAGACATTTGCAATGGTACCATAAAAGGAACTAGTAAAATCGGTACCTTAACCTCTTTCATATCTGGTGTATATTATATTGAAGGGTTGATGCATGATTTACTTAGCATTAGTCGATTTTGCGAGAAAGTTAATAAAGTATCATTTGGAAAAGAAAAATGCTTAGTAAAGAACGATAATGATGAACTAGTTCTAGAGGGACATAGAAATAGGAACCTTTACGTTGTGAACATAGTTGATTTTCCCTCAACTAGTGCCATTTGTTTGGGTGCAAAAATTGATGAATTGTGGTTATGGAAAAAGAGATAAGGACATATTAGAATAAATTCCTTGAACAAATTAGCAAACAAAAACCTAGAGAGAGGACTACCACATAAAAAATTTGTAAGAAAGATACCTTGTGATGCTTGCCAACTTGGAAAGGAACACAAACTTTCTTTCAAATCAAAGAATGTAGTTTCAACATCTCATCCTCTTCAAATAATCCATATGAATTTAATTCCACCTACTCAAACCTTAAGCCTAATTAGGAAGTGTCTTACCTTAGTGGTGGTAGATGGCTACTCAAGGTTCACATGGGTAGATTTCCTAGCCCACAAGGATGATGCTTTTGTGACCTTTGTCAAACTATACGAAAAAGTTCAAAAAGAGCAAGGCAATAGCATTGTCAAAATTAGGAGTGAACATGGAGGAGAATTTGGAAATTCGCACTTCAAGGAATATTGCACAAAACATGGTATAGACCATAAATTTTTAGCTCCTTGAATTCCTCAACAAAATGGTGTTGTTGAGAGAAGAAATAGAACTGTAATTGAGATGGCTAAAACTAAGCTACATGCATACAACATGCCACATAGGTTTTTGGTCGAAGTAGTAAACACCACTTGCTACATCATAAACCACATATATCCTTATGAGTTGTATACAGGCAGCCTTCTCAACATTAGTTTTCAAAGGATATAACCAAAGCACTCGAAGTTTATCTTGTTGGTGTTGCTGCTATCTGCTGCTAATTAGATCACATTGCTTCTCGGTATCTTCTCTATTTTGAAATAGCCATTAGGGAGCAAAAGAGTAAGAGAGTATTTGTTTTTCTTCAATTTGAATTCTCTTGATTCTACTAGCAGTAGAGGTTAATATTCTGGTATGGTGAGCTTCTGAGAAGCTTTCTTAATTTCGAATTCTAATCATTGATAAATACTGGAGTTTTACATCTGTTATCTCAACAAGCTCTCTATGTCAAGATAGTTTCTGCATTTGTCACCTGCTTTGATATGAGAAGCAGTTGCTGCCTATTCTCTTTTGAATTCCAGCATGAGGCTGACTCCAACATGTTATTGTTCATGATTGTTTTTAGGAATTAGACACCCTAGTTTCAAACTAACGAGAGCAATAATAATAAACGTGGAAGAAGGAATAATCAAGCACGAAAAAATACAACAACATTTATACAGGTTCATCTCATGGTGAAACTTTGGCATGTCTTCTGCTGTTATAGTAATCCACTATGAAGATGAAATAGTTTACAAGAAAAATCACAAACTTACAAGTGTTTCTCTCTAACCTCTCAACTTGCAACTCGAGATGCTCCTCTGATTAAGATCATAAAATCTTAATAGCAGCACCCCCCCAATTTAAAGAGAAAGCTAGGGCAACTGCATTACAAGAGTAAAATTCCCAAACTGCCCTTAATGAAACAACAATCAATATATCATAAGGCGTGAGACTGACTTAGCGTAAGGCATTAATTAGGCTCCACAACTTAACAATCTCCCACTTGGTGACTAATCATCATCAATATCTCCTCTGAAGCAGCAACAACTTCTCAATCCTCAGAGAGAAGTCCAACTAAAGTTGCACACAACTTCAGTTTCTCAATCGTAATAGTCTTCGTCAACATATCAGTCGGATTCTGACTCCTTTGAATCTTCTCAAGTGATAAGACTTCATCCTCCAAAGCTAATCTGATGACGTGATAATGCACCCGTATGTGCTTTGTTCTAGCATGATAAACAAGATTATTTGCTAAATGAGTAGCACTCTGGCTGTCACAATGCAACACATTCTTCCCAAGCTTGAGACATAATTCTTCCCAGAATGACTACAACCATACTATTTCTTTGTTGGCTTCGGTCACAACGACATATTCTACCTCAGTGGTGGAAAAAACAACTATCTTCTGCAACTTAGAGACAAACTAACTACTATACCACCCAATGTGTATACATATTCAGTGGTACTCTTCCTGCCATGAATGTCTCCAGCCATGTCAGCAACTACATAACCTTGTAATCCCAAGTCGGACTTTCTGAAACATAAGGCTCAGTCTGCAGTGCCTCTCAAATACCTGAAAATCCACATAACTGCTTCCTAATGTTGTTTACCTAAATTACTCATACATCTTCTCACAACTCCCACTGTATGAGCTATGTCTAGTCTAGTGCACACTATGTCATACATGCGACTGCCAATAGCAAAAGTATAATGAACATTGGCCATGTTGGCTCACTCCTGATTTATAGAAGGTGACTGCTCCTTAGATAGCCTAAAGTGACTAGCCATAGGAGGACTCATTGGTTTTGCATCATTCATGTTGAATCTACTCAGCACCTTCACATATTCTTCTTGTGACAGTTTCAAGACATCAATATCTCTAGTAATCCTCATCCCAAGGATTTGTTTTACAATACCCAAATCCTTCATTGCAAACTTCTTGGACAACTCCCTTTTCAACTTATCTATTTCCTATTTGCAAGCTCCTGCTATCAACATGTCATCAACATATAATGTAGGAGTCATCAAACTTCTTCACATAACAACAATGATCCGTCCGACACCTCAAGAAACCATTAATATTCATAAAGGTGTCAAACTTCTTATACCATTGTCTTGGAGCTTGTTTAAGACCATACAAGCTCTTTTGAAGTTTGCACACCATTTTCTCCTTTCCTTGTGCTTTGCAACCCTGTGGCTACTTCATGTAAATTTCTTCCTCTAAATCACCATGAAGAAAGGCTGTCTTTACATCCAATTGCTCTAAGTGCAAGTTTTCATTTGCCACTAGTCCAAGCATTGTTCTAATAATAGTCAATTTCACTACTGGAGAGAAAATCTCAGTGTAGTCAATGCCTTTTTTTGTTGAAAGCTCTTAACTATCAGTCTTGCCTTATACCGCTTGCTGCCATCATGTTTGTCTTTTATTCGGTACACCCATTTATTCTGCAAGGCCTTCTTCCCTTTTGGTAACTTGATCAGCTGCCATGTCTGATTGGATAACAGTGAATCCATCTCATCCTTCATGGCCAACTCCCACTTGATTGATTCATCAACTTGCACGACTTCCTCATAACTCTCTGATTCACCTTTATCAGTTAATAAAATATAGTTCAGTGCAGGGGAGTACCTCTATGGTGGTCTGCTAGTTCTGGCAGATCTCTTGAGTTCAATCATAGGAATGTCCTGATTTACTTCTGAGGGTATGTTTTCCTGGTCTTCATGATCTATATTCTCCATCTCAATAAATGGAAGATCTCTCAACCGAATCACTTCAGACTTCTTGGCATCATCACTTGTGATCTCAGACTCTATTCTCAACCTATCTTTATACATGACACCTTCATTGAAGATCACATCCTTGCTAATAGCCTAAGATCAGAATATCTTTGGCAATCCCGCATGTAATCTCATGCTCATAGCACGCTCGTTCAAAGTCCTATTCATCCTTTCAGCCACACCATTCTGTTGAGGTTTTCTAGGAATGGTCTTCTTCATCTTGATTCCATTATTAGCACAGTACCACTTGAAATCATCATCTATGTATTCTCCTCATTATCTGACTGCAGACACTTCACCCTCAAATCTGTCTCATTCTCAACCATTGATCTCCATCTCTTGAAGGTATCAAAAACATCAGATTTCTTTTTCAAGAAATAAACCCATACTTTTCTTCTTGCATCATCAATAAATTTCACATAGTAGTTTGTACTACCAAGGGATGTAACAGTTGAAGGCCCCCACACATCTATGTGAACCAACTCCAATTTTATTGTCTTTTGCTCCTTTCCAGCCATAGAAAAGCTAACTCTTTTTTGCTTACCAAAAATACAACCTTCACACAAACTATTGTTTACCATTTTCAATCCTAGTAACTTCCCTTTGGACTGAAGCACTTTCACTCACTTCTCACTCATGTGACTGAGACTATAATGCAACAAGTCAGAATCAGTAACACCATCAACAACTGCGACTGTGTCTTTGCAACTGGTAGTTATATAAAGAGTTCCAATTTTAACTCCTCGTGCAACTACCATGGCTCCCTTAGTAACTTTCCAAGTAGCGCCATTAAAAGTCACATTATGACCTTCATCATCAAGCTGCCCTACTGAGATCAGATTACGCATTAGTTTTGGTACATGTCTCACCTTGTGAATTTTCCACACTGTTCCGTTTGACATCCTCAAACTGGCATCATCAATAACGACAATATTCAAAGGTTCTCCATTAGCAAGATACACCTTCCCGTGATCTCCAACAATGTAATTCTCCATGATCTCAAGGTGCGTAGTGGTGTGAAAAGAAGCCCCTGAATCAAACACACAAGAATCAATAGGGCTATCAACCTACAAGAGTAAAACATCTTTTACTTCTTTAGTCACCGCATTTTTAGCATCACCTTTCTTTTCATCTTTCTTTGGCGCTCTGCATTTCTTCTTTATGTAACCAGACTTGCCACAATTCCAGCACTTCACATTACTTTCGAATTTGGACTTGCTTCTTCCATTCTTTGACTTACCTCTACCATTGCCCTTGTTGGAATTCCTCTTAAAGTTCCTACCCCTGGTATCAACACTTAGGGCAAAATTAGATGTCAACGATTCTCCGGAGTCCTTTCTATGAACTTCCTCCATAAGAATAGTATCCCAAACATCATTAAAAATCAACTTTCCATTGCCTATAGAGTTGTTGACCGTAACCCTCATAGGCTCCCAACAATTTGGCAGAGACGCCAAAAGAATTAAAGCACGAACCTCATCATCAAATTTAATCTGAACTAAGGTCAAATGATTGACAACCATACTAAACTCATTCAAATGCGATGCCACTGATGTATTTTCTATCATCTTTAAATTTAAGAATTTTTTTTCATGAGATGTACCTTATTATTTACGAAAGGCTTCTCATACAAGTCAGACAAAATCTTCATCATCCCCACTGGGGTTTTCTCCGATGCCACGTTGTAAGTAACGTTCTTTGATAGTGTTAACCGGATTACTCCCAACACTTGTCTATCGAGGAGATTTTACTCATCATCTTTCATACCTTCTGGTTTCATA
Organism: Aristolochia californica; assembly: GCF_029961685.1. Lineage (NCBI taxonomy): Eukaryota > Viridiplantae > Streptophyta > Magnoliopsida > Piperales > Aristolochiaceae > Aristolochia > Aristolochia californica. The sequence continues at coordinate 5,192,222 of NW_027182279.1, forward strand.
TCCAGAAGTGGTGTGTGCAACTTTTTTATTGTAAAGATAATCTTCAATATGTATCCTCTAGAACGCAAAATCTATACCAACGAACTTGTTGATTCCAAGTTCCGATCCTTCTCCGCCAGCCATTGCTCTCAATCACGAACCAAAACTCTGATACCAGTTGTTAGGAATTAGATGCTCCAATTCCAAACTAACGACATTAATAATAATAAATGTGGAAGAAGGGAAAAACAAGCAACGAAAAACACAACAAGATTTATATAGGTTTACCTCAAGGTGAGACTACGTCCTGTCTTCCGCCATTGTAGTAATCCACTATGAAGATGAAATCGTTTACAAAAGAAATCACACACTTACAGGCGTTTCTCTCTAACCTCTCGGGCTACAACTCGAGATGCTCCTCAAATTAAGATCATAAAACCCTAATAGTGGTGCCCCAAAATTTAAAGAGAAAGCTAGGGAAATCGCATTATAAGAGTGAAATTCCAAAACTTCCCATAATGAAACAGTTGTTAGGCTCCACATCTTAACAATTGTTTTATCTAGCTGGCAAATTGGCAACTAGTCATGTTGCGACTTCCCCAATAAGCTTGATTATCTCAAGGTTTGAAAAGGTTATCTAAATTGGATTCTAGGAAACTCTCCTTTACTATTAAATTGAAACCCAACTCACGTTATTACTAGTTTGGTATTACTGTTGGTATTATACTCTTGATATACATGTTTTTTTGCTGCTAATCAACCAACTTCACATCTGGTTCCTCCTCCTTGTTGCGATTGAATGAGTTAAATTCCACCTGATGGGCCTGCCTTGATATGGGAAGCAACTGTTGTTGGTAATTCAGTTGCTACAACACATGTGCAATCCAATTGATTAAGTTGATATTGCCAAATTGCTGTTGTTATACTTGTTACTATTTATTGTTGTCATGGAGAGATGTTATGTGTTGAATTCTTTGTCTAGAAAAAGCTTGCACCTGCTTCGATCTAATGCTTCCTTCCAATCAGCCGTCGACTGCAGCTCCATAATGTTGTTTTTTATGCTTCAAGATGTCGAGTACTTATCCTTGATGCACCTGCTTAGCGAGAATTCCAGCACATGCCTTTGGAATTTTGGGTGATTTATTGATGATCCTACCACCTATTTTGGATTATTGAATTTACTCCTTGGAAGTATTTAGCTTCACTTCCAATTGTCTTGTTCCCCTGGCTAAGGTGATCCATGATAAATTTGGTGTGATTAAGGGATTGATGACAACAATTGACTCTCTTACTAGCACACAAAAGACGTGTAGATGGTCCTTCAAATACAAGATTATTACTTGTTGCACAACATCCTTATTCAAGGATGGATTCACTGTAGATTATCTCATGTGTCCTTATTACTCTTAAGGACTCACTATTTATCAATTATCCGTTGCTATATAACGATGTATTTGGTATGTATTATTTGGGCATTGGATCATTACAGCAGCTGCTATTGTGTTGATTGAGATATTATTATTGAAGAAGAAATCCTCGGTTGTTTGCCTTGGGTCCATTATTTGCTTATTGTTGACGACACTAGTTCATATGATGAAGAATTTGAATTACTTCAGAAAATAAAGCACGTGATGGCCCGACTTCTTCATTTTATCTTCCTTCAATTCCCCATTACCCTTTTATTATTTGGCAGTCTTTCTCCTACCATCCTTTATTTGACTCTCGTTTACCTTCCATTGGCCAATACTTTTGGTGTGTTACTTTGGTTGGTCCTTTATATATATGGGTGTTTTTAAGTCCAGTGCGACTTTTTATTGGTACCCTTTGGTTTTTATCGCCATCTTATGAATGATAGGCATTACCCATTTTTGTGATTATTATAACTATTTTTGTTCTAAAATCGTTTGAGGTTAGTTTTGAATTATGTTTTATCACCCATCTTTACCTTTTGAGAGTTTGTGTCCAATTTCGTACTTATCATTGGGACACTGTGATGGAGAAGCTTATTACTACATCTATTTTATTTGTTTCAAACTGGTATAACTGCCATTACCTCCCAGTTTGAGGGAGGGTGTTGGAAGAGATGAATAAGTAGGAGTGTCTTTGATGTAATTAGTTTATGATTTTTGTCTCTTATTCACTCTTTCTAGGGTGAGGGGTATAATTATAATATTAGTACTTTTGGAATCTATAAATAAAACTTAAGGAGAAGGGTTTCGATAAGTTCATAACCTTAATCTTCCTCCCTTCTCTCTCCTCAATGTGATCCTCTCTTATCTCTCTCCCTCTTGGACGTGACCTTCTCATCTTCACCTCTTCTCTTCTCCTTTCCCCCTTCCTTCTCTCCTTCCTCACCTCAACGTTGAAGACAATAATATTATGGAGTCTTGTAGTCAACAATCAGGAGATTATCATCTAAGTTATACCTTTAAGTAGTGAAAGTTACTTTTAATTTTCTTAGAGTTACCCAATATATAAATAGCTATTACCCAATTCTATTTTATTACTGGTCCATTGAGCAAATGGTAAACAAAAAATGAGTTAAACGGGAAAGTTGTCATCCACCCTTGGTCACCATGTGATTCCTTTTCTTGACTTTGAAAGCTTGTAACTATATTGTTCACTTTATACAAACCTTTTAAATATAATTGAAGCCATTTATTGCTTATGTTGTGGTCTCGTTTCACTATCTCCATAACACGATTCATTTAAATCTATAGAGAGTCTCGTTCAGTCTCCCATTTCAGTCCCCCATTTCAGTCTTCATAAAATCAATTCAATTTCAAACTGAAGATGAGGCAACCAGAAGATAGGGAAGGGCTTAAAAATCTCCTTTTATTGATAACATTTGATCTTATACAACATGACTTCAACAGATTGATCAAGGTGGAATTAACTGGGAAGGAGGTGGTGATACACGGCCACTTTCTTTGGGGTTATCATTTGGCTTCGGGGAAGGTGGACGTGTCACCGGACTCCTCTCTGTCTCGTCCGGATTGAACTCATCTTCTATGGAACTGATTTCACTTGAAGCGAGGAGGCGAGCTTCAGCACCCAGAGAAACGCAAATGATAACCAGGACGAGAATCAGCAGCTTGAGAGGCGAAGGAAACACCATCTTGTCTTAATCAAACCGATCTTTGTCGATGCCATCTTATAGAAGTCGGTCAGAAGGAGAACGCTCTCTGAAAGTGGTACGCGGTCGACGAAGTCAGAGACGCGGTTAGATTTTACCAACTATTTGCTTGCAAGGTGGAGGAGACTGGACTGGAGTGGCCGTGAAAACGTTTATGTTGTTAACTAAGACTTATCTTCCGCTCTTCCGCTGAAATGGAACTGGTCCACTCTATCGCTGTTGAGAAAAATAACGTGCAAAATCGTAGTGGCGTGGACATGAGGGACTGCTGCCAGATTCGTTGGTTTTCTGTTTGCAAATTCATTTCCGAGACTGTATTTCGACTTATTTCCTTTGAATCACCCAATGATCAGCTGGTTTCTTTGATTTTCTCTGAAAGAGATTTTGGACTTCAAAGCATAATGGAACTGGTCCACTCTTTCGCTGTTGTGAACCAATGGGGGAACATCGATAACAAAACATCTTGTGTTATCCCTGTGGTGTGTGAATGTTTTTATTTTGAAATTGTTTGATTGTATGTTTAATACTTCTATGCCTTGGTTAAATTTTAAACTTGCAAGTCTCAATTCACCTCCTCTTGAGATGTTACTTGGGCCAACAATTGGTAGTAGTGCAGGCCAAACATTTAAGCTGAATATCCTGATTTTGAATCGATCAAATGACATCTCAAGATAAATTGCTCCTTAGGGGGGTGGTTAGTCCACAATGAACTTGAATTGAAGTGAAGAATTGAATTGAAGTGAAATGAATTGATTTAACTTCAACTCATGTTTGGGTGTTAGTGTAGACGAGTTCAAGTGGCTGGAAAACAGATTCTAGTGTTAGTACCCCAAATGAAAAATATAATATAAAGAAGAGAATGAGTAACTTTTTATAATATACTTAAATAGAACATATACCTAAACATATAATTAACCAAAATAAACATGGTTACTACACTTATAAGTGATTTAACATGTAGTATTAGAATATATTAATATCCTAATTAATGAAAACTATATTATATTACTTAATGATTATAGTTTATTATAAATTAAAACAATAATTAAGTGTGACTAGAAAAAATTATAAAAAATTAATAAAAAAATTAAAAAATAATATAAGAGAATATAATAAATAAACTTAATGTTTTAATTAATTATAGAAATTGGCTAATTAAACCAATTAATGATTACGGTTTATTATAAATTAATATACTAATTACGTGTGACTAGAATAAATTATTTAAAATAAATAAAAAATTTAAAAATAACATAAGAGAATATAATAAATAAATAAATTATTTTTTAATAACGTAAGATATAGTTTAACATTAAAACTCACTATTTTAATACAAAATAAAAAATACATAATAAATAAATAAATATATTAATTTATCAATAACATAATATATATTTTACATATTATTAATTAATAATATATTAACAAAAAATGAAAAACTAATGGTTTAATTAATTGGATAATTAAACCAATTATGACGATGGTTTAATTTTTCATAACTTAGGAAAAATTAAACATCGTCTTCCTCAGCGGTGGGCCAATGGGCAACGGCGACGGAGGCGATGCTTAGATGGTACGCCGAGAGGGAGCAAAGAGGGAGGCTGAGAGAGAAGAAAAGACGAGAGGCTCGACCTCTCGTGCTCTGCGACGGCAGTCGAGAGGGAGAGGAGAGGGAGGCCGAGAGGCTCAACCTCCCGTGCTCTGCGACGGAGGTCGAGAGGGAGAGGAGAGGGAGGCCGAGAGGGAGGAAGGCCGACGGGGGCGGGGGAAGAGGGAGGAGAAAAAAAAATCTTTGGGAGACGAAGGCCGATAAATTTTTCCTTTCAAGGGGTGGGGAGGTGGGGAGAAGAGAGGGAGGCCAAGAGAGAAGAGAAGTCAAGCGGTCGAGAGGGAGAGGAGAGGGAGGAAGACCAACGGGGGTGGGGTAGAGGGAGGGAAAAAAATCGTCGGGAGACGAAGGCCGATAAATTTTTCCTTTTAGGAGGGGGGGGGGGGGGGGGGAAGAAGCAACTTGCGTCGCGCAAGGAAAGTGGTTGATTCTCAAAATAGGTATGACTCAATTTTCCCCCATTTTTGCCTGAGAGAATGAAATGGTGTAATCTCACTTCAATTCAATTCTTTCTACACTAATGCCATTATTTGAAAAACTAGGTAAAGGGGGGGGGGGGGGGGGGGGGGGGGGGGAATTCGTTCCTCTTCATTGTGGACTAACCCCCCCTTACTGTAAGACAATCTACCAATCATCCCCCACTGTTCAATGGAACAAATTATTATTGTAAGATAAGAATAAAATTATTCCTCCAATCTATAGATTGGGACATACGACATGTGACCAAGAACAAGCCATTTGAACCTAAAAAACTTGAGAATTGTATTCTAGTCATAAAGCAATTCATAGAATTGACTAGGGAAGATAAGGTGTAGCTCAAAACGAACTGTAAGGCTATTAACCTTTTGTTATGTGCCTTAAGATGCAATGATTTCAATAGGGTCTCTACATGTAAGACCGCCAAGGAAATATGGGAAAAATTAGAGTTCACACATGAGGGAACTACTAGAGTCAAGGATTCTAGAATTACTTTGTTGATAGCCCAATACGATGAGTTCATAATCAAGATGGGTGAATCAATAACTGAGATGAACTCTAGGTTCACTCACATTATCAATTAATTGAATATCATAGCAGAAGAAATTTCATAATATAGGCAAAATGATAAGCTTCTCAAGGCATTTCCAAAGTCATGGGACATAAGGAAGATCACCATTCATGAGAATGCGAATTGTAGAACAATGAGTTTCGAAGAGCTACTTGGAATCCTTCTTATATATGGTATGGAACCTCAAGAAGTAGTGGAAGAGCAAACCAAAAGAAAAACCATTGCTCTTAAAGCCAAAGTGAGTGTTGAAATCATCTCTAGTGATGAAAGCTTTGATGAAGTGAGTTTCATCACTATTTACAAAGAATTTATAGGAAAATAAGATTTTTTTAGAAAAAGGCCAAACAAGAAATCAAAATGACAAATCTTTTAGAAATACTAATGTTTGTTTTGTATGTAGAAAACCAGGGCATAGAAGGAACAAATGCCCAAATCTTGAAGGAAGAACTCCATTCTCAACCTAAGATCCCAAGAATAAGAAGAAGGTCATGATCTCAGCTTGGGATGCTATAGATGAAAAGTCTAGCCACTCAGAAGAAGAAGAAAGCGATGTTGGACTTATGGCTATTGAATTAAAGCAGAGCACCTCATCATCAAATTTAATCTGAACTGAGGTCAATTGATTAACAATCGTGTTAAACTCATTCAAATACGATGCCACTGATGGATTTTCTGTCATCTTTAAATTGAAGAGTTCTTTTTCATGAGATGTACCTTATTATTTGTGGAAGGCTTCTCATACATGTTGGACATAATCTTCATCATCCCCACTGTGGTTTTCTTTGACGCCACGTGGTGAGCAACGCTCTTTGACAATGTTAACCGGATTACTCCCAATACCTGTCTATCAAGGAGATTCCACTCACCATCTTTCACACTTTCTGGTTTCATTTCTAGAAGTGGTGCGTGCAACTTTTTGTTGTACAAGTAATCTTCAATTTGCATCCTCCAGAACACAAAATCCATACCATCAAACTTGTTGATTCCAAGTGCCGATCTTCCTTCACTAGCCGTTGCTCTCAATCACGAACCAAAGCTCTGATACCAATTGTTAGGAATTAGAGGCCCTAATTCCAAACTAACGAGAGCAATAATAATAAATATGCAAGCATGAAAAAACACAACAACATTTATATAGGTTCACCTCAAAGTAAGACTACGTCCTGTCTTTCGTTGCTACAGTAATCCACTATGAAGATGAAATAGCTTACAAGAGAAATCGCACACTTACAAGTGTTTCTCCCTAACCTTTAGGGCTGCAACTCGAGATGCTCCTCAGATTAAGATCATAAAACCCTAATAGCGGCACCCTCCAATTTAAAGAGAAAGCTAGGGCAACCACATTACAAGAGTAAAATTCCCAAACTGCCCTTAATGAAATAATTGTTAGGCTCCACAACTTAACAATTGTTTTATCATGTTGGTAAATTTGCATCTAGTCATGTTGCAACTTTCCAAACAAGCTTGATTATCTCAACCTTTGAAAAGGTTATCTAAATTCGATTCTAGGAAACTCTCCTTTACTATTAAATTGAGACCTGACTCATGTTACTACTAGTTTGGTATTACTGATAGTATTATACTATTGATATACATGTTTTTTTGCTGCTAATAATTTGATCAACTAGCTGCATATTTGGTTCCTCCTCCTTGTTGCCATTGAATGAGTTAAATTCCATCTGATGGGCCTGCCCATCTGATGGGCCTGCCTTGATATGGGAAGCAGTTGTTGTTGGTAATTCAGTTACTACAACACATGTGTAATCCAGTTGATTGAGTTGATATTGCCAAATTGCTGTTTTTATACTTGTTACTATTACTATTCAGTTACTAGCTGCAACTCCATAATGCTATTTTTTATGCTTCAAGATGTTGAGTACTTATCCTTAATGCACCTGCTCAGTGATAATTCCTGCACATAGCTTTGGAATTTTGTGTGATTTATTGATGATTCTACCACCTATTTTGGATTATTGAATTTACTCGAAAGTATTTAGCTGCACTTTCACTTGTCTTGTTGCCCTGGGTAAGGTGATCCATGATAAATTTGGTGTGCTTAAGGGATTGATGACAACAATTCACTTCCTTACTACTACACATAAGACTATAGATGGTCCTTCAAATATTAGCTTATTATTTGGTGCACAACATCCTTATTGAAGGATGGATTTGTTGCATATTATCTTATGTGTCTTTATTACTTTTAATGACTCACTATTTACCAATAATCCGTTGCTATATAACGACATATTTGGTATGTATTATTTGGGCATTGGCTCATTACAGTAGCTGCTATTGTGTTGATTGAGATATTATTATTGAAAAATAAATCCTCGATTGTTTGCCTTGGATCAATTATTAGCTTATTGTTGTCGACACTAGTTCATATGATGAAGAATTTGAATTACTTAAGAAAATAAAGCACATGATGGCACTGACTTCTTCATCTTATCTTCCTTTGATTCCCCATTACCCTTTGACAGTCTTTCTCCTACCATCCTTTATTTGACTCTCGTTTACCTTCCTTTGGCCAATACTTTTAGTGTGTTACTTTGGTTGGTTCTTTATATATATATATATATATATATATATGGGTGTTTTTAAGTCTAGTGTGACTTTTTATTGGTACCCTTTGGTTTTTATCGCCATCTTGTGATGATAGGCATTACCCACTTTCGTGATTATTATAATTATTTTTGTTTGAAATCATTTGAGGTTAGTTTCAACTTATGTTATATCACCTATCTTTACCTTTTGAGAGTTTGTGTTTGATTTCGTACTTTTCGTTGGGACACCGTGATGGAGAACCTTATTACTACATCTATATTATTTGTTTTAAATCGATATCACTGCCATTATCTCCCAGTTTTAGGGGGAGCGTTGGAAGGGATGAATAAGTAGGAGTGTCATTAATGTATTTAGATTATGATTTTTGTCTCTTATAATTATTTTTTGTAATTAGGATTATGAATTTTTGTCTCTCATTAATCTTTCTAGGGTGACGGGTATAATTATAATATTAGTACTTTTGGAATCTATAAATAAAGTTTGAGGAGAAGGGTTTTGATAAGTTCATAACCCTAATCTTCCTCCCTTCTCTCCTCGATGTGATCCTCTCTTATCTCTCTCCCTCTTGGATGTGACCTTCTCATCTTGACCTCTTCTCCTCTTCTCCTTTCCTCCTTCCTTCTCTCCTTCCTCACCTCAACGTTGAAAACATTAATATTATGGATTCTTGAAGTCAACAATCAGGAGATTATCATCTAAGTTATACCTTTAAGTAGTGAAAATTACTTTTAATTTTCTTACAGTTACCCAATAAAAAAAATAGCTATTACCCAATTCTATTTTATTACTGGTCCATTGAGCAAATGGTAAACAAAGAATGAGTTAAACGGGAAAGTTGTCATCCACCCTTGGTCACCTTGTAATTACTTTTCTCGACTTTGAAAGCTAGTAACTATATTGTTCACTTTATACAAACCTTTTAAATATAATTGAAGCCATTTATTGCTATATAACACGATTAATTTAAATCTATAGAGAGTCTCGTTCAGTCTCCCATTTCAGTCTTCATAAAATCAATTCAGTTTCAAACAGAAGATGAGGCAACCAGAAGATAGGGGAGGGCTTAAAAATCTCCTTTTATTGATAACATTTGATCTTATACAACATGACTTCAACAGATTGATCAAGGTGGAGTTAACTGGGAAGGGGGTGGTGATACACGGCCACCTTTTTTGGGGTTATCATTTGGCTTCGGGGAAGGTGGACGTGTCACCGGGCTCCTCTCTGTCTCGTCCGGATTGAACTCATCTTCTACGGAACTGATTTCACTTGAAGCGAGGAGGCGAGCTTCAGCACCCTGAGAAATGCAAATGATAACCAGGACGAGAATCAGCAGCTTGAGAGGCGAAGGAAACACCATCTTCTCTTAATCAAACCGATCTTTGTCGATGCCATCTTATAGAAGTCGGTCTGAAGGAGAACGCCCTCTGAAGGTGGTACGCGGTCGACAAAGTCAGAGACGCGGTAAGATTTTTCCAACTATTTGCTTTCAAGGTGGAGGAGACTGGACAGGAGTGGCCGTGAAAACTTTTATGTTGTTGACTAAGACTTCTCTAGAATATTGCCTGCGAATCTCAGCTACCTATTTCACCATCTTCATCACATTTCACACCCGACTTTAATAAAGTAAGAGAAGCTTGACTACTACAAGTTTTTTGTGGTTGTTGAAATTTTATCGAGTCACCTCGACCGAGAACAATATCTTTTAAATATCGATTGCTGTAGATGATTTGGTTTCAGTTCTTTCAAGCGGCGTGATTCCATTTTACCACCTGTGTTCATGTTGAGACATCCGTGAGATAAATTTCTGTAAGCAGTTCTTTGCATATTTGTTAGCTATCATAGAGCATAAAAAGTTTGTGTTATGACACTGTAAATCTTTTTATGTGTTATATTGATTTTTAGGACTCCATAGATTTAACTCATGAATAAAAAGAAAGACAAAATATTGGGAGAAAACAGGAGGAAGAAAAGGTTATAGACTTGATCCTTTGAAACTCAATTTATAGATTAATGATTCTATAATATTACAATTATGTCCCTAAAATTTAAACTAATTATATTAATACTATCTTTATGAGATGACTCTTTATTTACCATAATGTCATCATTGTGTGGGCCTTGAACCCATCTTCCACCTCTCTTGAATATGTGGACCTTCCTTTGTCTTGTAAGTTTGTGCCCATTTTCCACTCGCTTGGACTTGTGGGCCTTGGTTGTGTGGGTTTGAGCCCATCTTCCACACTCCCCCTCAAGCTGAGGGGTGAGAAAACATCATGAACGCCGAACTTGATACAAATGGTGTATAGGATTTTCCCGTGCAAAATGGCAGTCCACCATATCTTCAAATACTCTTCCTCAAACTGGTGGTCTTTTTTTTCCAAAAGACCCAAGTGGCATAATATAGAAGAGTAAAATTACTCCTAGCCGTAAGACATCACTCTGTACTCCAGTCAAGTGGTCATAGTCAAAAATATTTTTCCATCAATTTCACAAGTGTAAAAGTAGCTCTATTGTTGGGTACATAGTCTACCACTTTCTCAGGGTAGCTAAAAAAAAGAGCTTTTGGGTGAATAATAGACTTGACTCACGCTGAATGTTGGGCACACTCTTATCCTATGTAGATAGTGGGTCAATAGGCATTGCTCAAAAGTGTAGTAATAAACTCCTCCTTCACGGTGTCCATCCACAAGGCATCGACTCTCAAATGGTAGGAGTAAATATGCCAATGAGGTAACGGGCAATCACCCGGAAAATAATATTCTAGGGCCACCATATGCTTTCTTCTTCATAAAAAATAACTAATGTTGACAACAATCAACTACTGAGAAGTCTTTCAAAAATAATGTCTCAACCAAATAGACACAATAGTAGCAGCTTAAATAGGCTTAGGGCCATATAACATGAACCAAATAATGAAAATCCTTAAAATTGACCTATAAAATAATCCGCTACGACTCCATCAGAAGGTTGAGCACCAAATAATACGCTAACCAAGGAATAAACTACCAGTACTTCAAAATAATAATCCAACCAGAGAAAAGGGACCGAGTTGAGTCGAGTGGAGCCGAGCCGATTTAGATATGCTAGAAGATAAGACCCAATAGGGTGGCCAGACAAGGGTTGAGCCTGTGCTCGTATGTTGGGTGCGGGAGGCCAGAGACACTAAGAAACAAAACTTTAGCCCAAGAAACCTCTTCGGCTGAAGGCCAATGGAACAAGCAATGAGCATGGTCTCACGGAGAGAGTAGTAGCAGAAAAAACAAAAAAACAAAAACTGAGCAACTATGAAAAAAAACGATGGAGAATGAGACATGAAAAACCATAGTCGGAGTCCTCAAAACCTGGCTCTAATACCATGTTGATTTTTAGGACTCTATGAATTTAGGTCATGGAGAAAATTGAAAGAGACACCATTGGGAGAAAACTAGAGGAGAAGAGGTTATGGACTTGATTCCTAACCCTCCCCCTGATGCTCTATTTATAGATTTATGAAACTACTGTATTACAATAATACCCCTGAACTTAGGGTTTAGGGTTTTAACCCTAGAACTTTAACTTAATTATATCAATGCCATCTCTATGAGATAGCTCTTTATTTACCATCCTGCCATCTTGTATGTGGGCCTATGGGCCTTCTCCTTGATCTGTGGGCCTTGAGCCCGCTTCAATATCTCTTGGATACATGGGTCTTCCTTGGTCTTATGGGCTTGGGCCTATCTTCTAATACACTTGGATATGTGATTCTTCCTGGCCTTGGGCCCTATCTTCCAACAAGATATCAAACCAATATAGTTGAATCGTGGAAGAAAAAGGAATAGAACTTGTTGGAAAATGGGCTCCAGTCCACACGACCAAGGAAGACCCACATATCTAAGAGTGTTATAAGATGGGCCACACGACCAAGGAAGGCCCACAAGATGGGCCTAATCACATAAGAAGTAGGATCCACCATGATTACCACGAGCTGACATCCTTATCACATAAGTTGGAAGATCAAGAAGGACTCACAAAGATAACCATGAGCTAACACCTTTATCTTATAGTCATGTCATAGAAGAGTTTTAGTTTGAGTTATGTTTGTCTTCTATTTATATTGAGTTATTTAATTATGATAAGGCTTATCCTTAAGTGTTAGAGTTTGGGTATAATTGGAACAAAAGGTAGTTTTATTATAATTGGACTCTACTACCTTCCTCTATTATAAATAGAGGTTTATGTACTCTGATTATATATAAGTTAATGAAGTCAATGAAGTATTTCTATTTTCCATAAATTCAACAGAACTCAACACCCGGAACCGTACACCCGACGTAACAAACAAGTGGACCAAGTCAGGTTGATCCGAACCGGAGTTGACCTGAACCGAGTTGGCTTGAGTTAACCCAAGTGGGGCAGAAACAGAAGCAGTTAATCGAAGTGGGTCGCTAGTTCGCTAGCTTAACTCGACTCAAACCGGGTCACGGTTAGAACAGGTGTAGTTCGGGTTGCTCGGTGGATGAAAACTGTTGGTTCACGGGATTAAAATCAACCACCTAAGTTTGGCATTTTATTGTTGTCTTCCCCACGCATCTCGTTTTCGAACAGAGATCTCAAGAAGGTCGCCATTGAGAATCTAATATCAAAACACTAGTAATTGGAAGAAGTAAAAAAAGTAATATGGGTAAGCCAACTTTGAATGATCAGCTGAGACAGTAAGAAAGGAATTCTAAAAAACTATCACTACAAGTCTTGAAAATCAATGCTCTAATACAATGTTGATTTTCAAGATTCCATAGATTTAGCTCATAAAGAAAAAGAAAGACAACATAGTGGGATAAACCAAGAGGAAAAAAAAGATTATGGACTTGTGTCCTAACCCTTCCTCTGAAGCTCAATTTATAGATTAATAATCCTATAATATTATAATTATGCCCCTAGAACTTAAACTAATTACATCAATGTCACCTTTATGAGATGACTTTTTATTTACCATAATGCCATCACTGTGTGGGCCTATGGGCCTTGAGCCCATCTTCCACCTCTCTTGAATATGTGGGTTTTCCTTGATCTTGTGATCTTGAGCCCATCTTCCACACACTATGACTTGTGGGCCTTCTTTGGTCATGTGGGTTTGGGCCCATCTTTGAACATGTTCAATTTGTGAATGTTAATCTTAGCCATAATAAGTCTATTTTGGAGGGCTCTGGTACAGGGCCTACATAGAACATCCCATTTGTAGAAACGACTTAATCACCAAGTACTTCTATTATGCCTATAGAAACTAAAACGAAGAATATTTTGTCGTGCCTTTCATTGATGAGGTATGCAGTATTTATTGATTTACAACAACTATGTAGCATTTACAACTCTTCAGCTACGTGTTGTAGCTGGATACAAATTATAATTGGAGTATATCTCTATTTCGATCATCCTTTATCTCATTCATGGCCCCGCAAGATGGAGCTCTGAGAGGAGAGTCCAATCTTGGTCTTCAAGAAGAGGAAGCATGTTCGTGGAAGCAGTTTGGTGAGAGCATTTGCTAACTAATCAGTAGAGGAGACATAAGTAACCCGAAGAGCACCATTCTGAACTTGTTCTCGAATGAAGTGGTAATCCAAAGCTACATGTTTCATGTGCAAGTGAAAGATTGGATTAGAACATAGATTTATAGCACCGACATTGTCACAATAAAGCATCGATTATTATGGAAGAAAAATACCAAGTTCAGTGAGAAGAGAGCGTATCCAACAGATCTCACCTGCAATGGTTGCAATAGATCTATATTTTGCCTCAATAGATGATTGAGCCATAGTCTGTTGCTTCTTAGAACTCTAAGAGATAGGATTGTATTGGAAGATGGACCCAAGCCCACACGACTAAGGAAGACCCACACATCCAAGTGTGTTAGAAGATGGGTTCAAGCCTATAAGACCAAGGAAGGTCCACACATCCAAGAGATGTGGAAGATGGGTTCAAGGCCCACAGACCAAGGAGAAGGCCCACTTGCCCATATAGTGATGGCATGATGGTAAATAAAGAGTCATCTCATAAAGATAACAATGATGTAATTAGTTTAAGTTACAAGGGTATACTTATAATATTGTAGGATTATTAATCTATAAATTGAGCTTCAGGGGAAGGGTTAGGACATAAGTCCATAACCTCTTCTTCCTCTTGTTTTCTCCCAATGAGTTAAATCCACGGAGTCCTGAAAAATCAACATGATATTAGAGCATTGATTTTCAGGACTCACATATATGGATTTTAGATTAAAAAAAACCATTAGTTTTTCATTTCATATTTTGCTTAAATTTTTGTCATATTGTTGTTATTTTATTTTTTCCCCTCTTCGGCTAGTACACCTGCTCCAGTAGATTGCTCAGCGGCAAGCTTAGCCAGCAAAGTTGTCTCAGATGATTCAAACTTTTTCACCCTTCTTTATCAGCTCTCTGCTCTTCCACTAGGTGACATCTTCAAAGAGAAGCATGGAGACAAAAGGGTACTATTCTGGGCTTTCTTATTCCTGTTTTTGGCTCTCTATTATCGAGTTTGGATGCTGAATCCATCTCTACTTCGCCATTGCTCTCTACCTTCCAGCACTGCTCGTCTTCGCCCTCGTCTCCTCCAAGCGACAACTTCATTGCTGTTGTCGGAGACGACATTATGTTGTGGAGACACTGTTACTATTGTCGGGGATGATGACACCTGACTCGACGAGTTACCTACATTGTTGTCCATTCTGAGTTTTCTCCAGTTGGTTTATCGAGTTGTTCGGCACCGTGGGGAAGAAGAAGACATTGTTGCCAAATTTAATTTTCCTAAGTTAAGAAAAATTTAATCCAGCGCTGGTTCTACCCGAGTCATGGCTTTGACCCGCATGAGCCAACCCAGCTTGACCCATCTCACTATTGTCAAGCACTACCAGCATGACCGAGTCAACTCGGTCCAACTCGGTCGAGTCAACTCAAGTTCGGGTCAACCTAACCCGGCCTACTTGTTTTCTACCTTGCTTATACGGGTCCGGGTCTCGAGTTTTATACAGATTTCTTCTACAACTCAGCTATATTGGTCTACTATTTGACTCGATTAGACTCAGTTCCTTGTCTCTGGCTGGATTATTATTTTGAAGTATTGGCAGCTTATTCCTTGGTCAACATATTATTTAGTGTACAACTTTCTGATGGACTCGCAACGAATTATTTTATGGGTCCTTAGATTTTCATTATTTGGGCCCAGGTCTATTGCAGTTGTTGCTATTGTGTCTCTTTGGCTAAAACATAATTATTGAAGAAGGATTTCTCAGTTGTTGATTGTTGTCAGCATTGGTTATTCTGATGAAGAAAAAATCACATGATGGCCCCAAAATATTATCTTCCGGATGATTACTCGTTACCCCCCTTAATTGGCATTTATTACTCCTACTATTTGAGAGTCGGTGTTCTATGGAGGGACACAGTGGAGGAGTTTTATTACACTTCTGAGCAATGCCTATAGGCCCACTACCTACATAAGATAAGAGTGTGCCCAATATCCAGCATGAGTTATTTGACTGGAGTATGGAGCGATGTCTTACACCTAGGAGTGATTTGACTCTCACTTACATTACGTCAGCTGGGCTTCTTAGAAGGGACCACCTGCTTGAGGGGGACTACCATTTTATAAGGGAAGACCCTATACACCATTTGCAACAAGTTAGACGTTTATGATGTTCTCTCACCCCCGGCTTGAGGGGGAGTGTTGAAAGATGGGCCCAAGCCCACACAACCAAGGAAGATCCACACATCCAAGTGTGTTAGTAGATGGGCTCAAGCCCATAAGACCAAGGAAGGCCCACACATCCAAGAGATGTGGAAGATAGGTTCAAGGTCCCCATACCATGGAGAGGGCCCACAAGCCCATATAGTGATGGCATTATGGTAAATAAAGAGTCATATCATAAAGATGGCATTGATGCATTTAGTTTAAGTTATAGGGGCATAATTGTAATATTGTTGGATTATTAATTTATAGATTGAGCTTCAGGGGAAGGGTTAGGACATAAGTCCATAACCTCTTCTTCCTCTTGTTTTCTCCCAATGAGTCCCTCTTTTTTTTTTCTCTACGAGCTAAATTCATGGAGTCTTGAAAATCAATAGATTGCGACCTAGGTAAACAAGATCGACACCTATGGAAATGAATTCATCCTTGTTTCCTGCCCGATCAACATTAGAGAATGCATGGAGAGACAAAGAATATTGTCGTTGTAATACAATACCATGATCTAGAGTCCCACAAAGGTAGAGAAAAAATTGTTGGACAACATCCCAGTGGTCAGTAGTAGGGCAATACGTGAACTATGATAACTTATTCACCACAAAAGCAATGTCAGGGCGAGTAAGAGACAAGTATAGAATAGCAACAACAATCCAATATTCAAATGCATCAAAAAGTGACGTGCCAGAATGGAGTGTGAGTTTAGATGATGAGGCAAGGGGTGTAGGTATAGGCTTTCCATTTTTCATGCATGTGTGAGCAAGTAGATCAGAGATATACCAGCACTGAGACAAAAGTAACCATTGAGAATGAAGAATAACTTCAATTCAGAGAAAGTAAGTCAATGAGCAAAGATCCTTGAGTGAATATCTCTGAGCAAGAAGGTGGATGAATATCATCATAGCTTGATCATTGTCTCCTGTAATAATAATGTCATCTACATAGACCAGAATATACAACACAGTAGTGCATGTGTGAGAGATAAATAGAGAGGAGTCTGCATGAGAGTTGGAGAAGCCAGAGGTGATGAGAAACTAGCACAACTCATGATACCAAGCAAGAGGAGTTTACTTGAGACCATAGATCGCATTGCAAAGTTTGTAGACATGATGGGGATGATCACGATCAATGAAGCTCGGTGGTTGTGACATAAGTATATCCTCAGATAAGGTACCTTAGAGAAATATATTATTGACATCAAGTTGTCAAAGCGACCGACCATGACTTACTACAAGGCTAAGAACAACGGGACTAAGGTTTCATGATAATCAATCTCAGGGCACTGGAGAAACCCTTTGGCAATTAAGTGAGCCTTGTACTTGTCAATAGAGCCATCAGAGAGATATTTAGTACAAAAAATCCATTTGAAACCGACCAGATTCTATGATGTATCTAAGAAAAAAATCTCCCATGTCCCATTCCAAACAAGAGCATCATACTCATCAAACATAGCCTGATACAATTTTGGATCAGTGAGAGCTTGAGTCATGGTTGGCAGATGTTGGAAGCTGGGCTGTGAGGTTTAATTTTTGGATGGATTTGTGAACGTTGTTTTTGGATCTGGTAACAATAAAAAAAGGAGGGGAGGAAGCAAGTAGGGATGATGGGTGTGAATCATCCGATGTTTGAGTGTGATTAGTTGTTGGAGTGGGGTTAGGTGTGACGTCTTGAATGGAGCATGTAGAGGGTGGATGGATCGAAGTTGCGGTGAATGTGTCGGTAACAGGAAGTAAGGACATAGAGGAACACCAATGGGAGAGTGTGTCAGATGAAGGATGGTCAAGGTGTGAATAAAGTGAAGTGAAGGTGTAGATAGATTCAACGAATTTAATAGGATGTGATGCATAAAGAAGAAAGCTAGTGGGTTCAAGACATAAATAGGAACTTTGAGTGGTAGAGTACCCCAAGAAAGACAGAAGGAGAGGAACATGAAGTGAGTTTGTAGGAGGAGTATGGCTTGAGCCATGGATAACAGAGACAATTAAAACTGCGGAGTTTAGAGTAGTTAGAAGGAGTGCCAAAAAAATTTCCATATGGGGAAAAAAGATTAAGTGTGGGAGTAAGTAGACAGTTGAGGAGATAGACAGCAGTGGAGAAGGCATATGACCTGTAAGATAGAGGTATGGAGGCATGAGAAAGAAGAGACAGACCTGTTTCAAAAATATGATGATCTCGTTGTTCGGAATACCCATTGTGTTCAAGTGTTTGTGGAGGGGACGTGAGATGGTGAATGCCATTGGTCACCAGAAAAGAAGACATTGCTTTATATCCCCCCTCATTATCATAATAGAGAGTTCTAATACATATACCAAAGAAGTTTTCAATAAGAGATTTAAACCGGATAAATGTATCAAACACATGTGATTTTCGTTTGAGAGAGTAACACCAGATAGACTTTGTAAAGTGATCGACAAGAATAACATAATATTTGAAGTCATTAATACCTCCTCATGAGAATGTGAATTTGCGGAGCCTAATTAAAGCCTTATGCTGAGTTGGTCACGGATTATTAAGAGCAGTTTAGGAATTTCACTCTTGTAATGTGGTTGTCCAAGCTTTCTCTTTAAATTGGGGGGCGCCGTTATTACGATTTTATGATCTTAATTTGAGGAGCATCTCGAGTTACAACCCAAGAGGTTAGAGAGAAACACATGTAAGTGTACGATTTCTCTTTTAAACTATTTCATCTTCATAGTGGATTACTACAATGATGGAAGACAAGACGTAGTCTCACCTTGAGGCGAACCTATATAAATCTTGTTATGTTTTTCCCTTATTTTGCGGTTATTATTATTGTTCTCGTTAGTTTGGAATTAGGGCATCTAATTCCTAACAATTGGTATCAGAGCTTTGGTTCGTGATTGAGAGAAATGGCTGGCGGAGAAGGATCGACACTTGGAATCAACAAGTTCGATGGTATGGATTTTGCGTTCAGGAGGATGCAGATCAAAGATTATCTATCCAGTAAAAAGCTGCATACACCACTTCTGGATATGAAACCAGAAGGTATGAAAGATGATGAGTGGAATCTCCTCGATAGATAGGTGTTGGGAGTAATCCGGTTAACACTATCAAAGAACGTTGCTCACAACTTGGCATCAGAGAAAACCATAGTGGGGATGATGAAGATTCTATCTGACATATATGAGAAGTCTTTCACAAATAATAAGGTACATCTCATGAAAAAAACTCTTCAATTTAAAGATGACAGAAGAAACATCAGTGGCATCGCATTTGAATCAATTTATCATGATTATCAATCAGTTGACCTCGGTTCAAATTAAACATGATAATGAGGTTTGTGCTTTAATTCTTTTGACGTCACTGCCAAATTATTGGGAGCCTATGAGGGCTGCAGTTAGCAACTTTGTAGGCAATGGAAGTTGATTTTTAATGATGTTCAGGATACCATTCATACGAAGGAATTTCATAGATAGGACTCCAAATAATCGTCGACATCTAATTCTGCCCTAAGTGTTGATACTAGGGGTAAAAACTTGGAGAGGAATTCCTACAAGAGCAATGGTAGAGAGAAGTCAAGGAATGGAAGAAGCAAGTCCAAATTTGGAAGGAATGTGGGAGTGCTGGAATTGTGGCAAGTCTGGTCATATAAAGAAGAACTGTAGAACACCAAAGAAGGATGAAAAGAAAGGTGATGTTGTAAATGTGGTGACTGGAGAAGTACAAGATGTTGTACTCTTGTCGGTTGATAGCCCTATTGATTCTTGGGTGTTAGATTCAAGGGTTTTCTTTCACACCACTACGCACCGTGAGATCATTGAGAATTACGTTGTTGGAGATCACAGGAAGGTGTATCTTGCTGATGGAGAACCTTTGGATATTGTCGGTATTGGTAAAGTCATTTTTAGGATGTCAAATAGGTCAATGTAGAAATTTCACAAGGTGAGACATGTACCAAAACTGATGCGTAATCTGATCTAAGTAGGTTAGCTTGATGATGAAGGTCATAATGTGACTTTTAATGGTGTTGCCTAGAAAGTCACTATGGAAGCCATGGTTGTTGCTTGAGGAGTTAAAACTAGAACTATGTACATCACTTCCAGTTGCAAAGACTCGGTTGCAATTGCTGATGTTGTTACTGATTCTGATTTGTGGCCTTATAGGCTCGGTCACATGAGTGAGAAGGGAATGAAAGTGCTTCAGTCCAAAGGGAAGCTACCACGGTTGAAAAGTGTAAATAACAGTTTGTGTGAGGGCTGTATCTTTGGCAAGCAAAAAAGGTTAGCTTTTCTAAGACTGAAAAGGAGCAAAAGACAGTAAAGTTGGAGTTGGTTCACACAGATATGTGGGGGCCTTCAACTGTTACCTCCCTTGGTGGTTCTAACTACTATGTGATATTTATTGATGATGCAATTAGAAAGGTATGGGTTTATTTCCTGAAAAAGAAATATGATGTCTTTGATACCTTCAAGAGATAGAGAGCAATGGTTGAAAATGAGACTGATTTGAAGGTGAAGTGTCGGCGGTCAGATAATGGGGGAGGACACATAGATGATGATTTCAAGTGATATTGTGCTGATAATGGAATCAAGATGAAGAAGACCATTCCTGGAAAACCTCAACAAAATGGTGTGGTTGAGAGGATGAACAGAACTTTGAACGAGCATGCTAGGAGCAGGACATTACATGCGAGATTTCCAAAAATGTTTTGGTTTGGGGCTATTAGCACCGCTGCCTCTTTTATCAACAAAGGTCCCTCAACACCATTGGATTGCAAAATACCAGAAGAGGTTAGGAGCGGCAAAGCGGAAAACCTTTCTTTCTTGAGAGTGTTTGGTTGTGTTTCTTATATTCATATTGATTTTGTTGCTAGAAGTAAACTTGATGCTAAATCTAAAATATGCTTCTTTATTGGCTATGGTGGTACTGAGTTTGGTTTTCACTTCTGGGATGACCAAAGTCAAAAGGTTATCAGGAGCAAGGATGTGATCTTCAATGAAGGTGTCTTGTATAAAGACATATTGAGAAAAAATTTTGAGAGCACAAGGAATGAAGCTAAGGAGTCTGAAGTGATTCAGTTGAGAGATCTTCCAGTTATTGAGATGGAGAATATTGCTTAGGAAGATCAGGGAAACATTCTCCCAGAAGTAAATCAGAACATTCCTGTGACTGAAGTCAGGAGATCTACCAGAACTAGCAAACCACCACAGAGGTGTTCCCCTGCACTGAATTATATTCTTTTGACTGATAAAGGTGAACTGGAGAGTTATGTGGAAGTTGTACAAGTTGATGAATCAACCAAGTGGGAATTGGCCATGAAGGATGAGATGGATTCATTTTTATCCAATCAGACATGGTAATTGACCGAGTTACCAAAAGAGAAGAAGGCCTTGTAGAATAAATGGGTATATCGAATAAAAGACGAACATGATGGCAGCAAGCGGCAAGACAAGACAGGTGGTAAAGGGCTTTCAACAAAAAGAAGACATTGACTACACTAAAATTTTCTCTCTAGTAGTGAAATTAACTACTATTAGAACAATGCTTGAACTAGTGGCAAATGAAGACTTGCACTTAGAGCAGTTGGATGTAAAGACAAACTTTCATCATGGTGATTTAGAGGAAAAAATTTACATGATCCAGCCACAGGGTTTCAAAGCACAAGGAAAGGAAAAAATGGTATGCAAATTTCAAAAGAGCTTATATTATCTTAAACAAGCTCCAAGACAATGGTATAAGAAGTTTGACACCTTTATGAGTATTAATGGTTTCTTGAGGTGCCAACCGGATCATTGATGTTATGTGAAGAAGCTTGATGACTCCTACATTATTCTATTGCTATATGTTGATGAAATGTTGATAGCAGGTACTTGCAAATAGGAAATAGATAAGTTGAAAAGGGAGTTTTCCAACAAGTTTGCAATGAAGGATTTGGGTACTGCAAAACAATCCTTGGGATGAGGATTACTAGAGACGTTGATGTCTTGAAACTGTTACAAGAAGAATATGTGAAGAAGGTGTTGAGTAGATTCAACACGAATGATGCAAAATCAATGAGTACTCCTTTCGCTATTCACTTTATGCTATCTAAAGAGCAGTCACCTTCTACAAAACAGGAGCGAGCCAACATGGCCAATGTTCCTTATGCTTCTGCTATTGGCAATCTCATGTATGTCATGGTGTGCACTAGACCAAACATAGCCTATGCAATGGGAGTTGTGAGTAGTTATATGAGTAATCCGGGTAAACAACATTGGGAAGCAGTAAAGTGCATTCTCATGTATTTGAGAGGCACTGTAGACTCAACCTTATGTCTCAAAAAGTCAAACTTGGGATTACAAGGTTATGTAAATACTAACATGGTTGGAGACATTGATGGCAGGAAGTGTACCACTGGATATGTATACACTTTGGGTGGTACAACAATTAGTTGGGTCTCTAAGTTGTAGAAGATAATTGCTCTTTCCACCACTGAAGCAGAATATGTCATTGTGACCGAAGCCAGTACGAGATGGTATGGCTGTAATCTTTCTGGGAAGAATTAGGTCTCAAGCATGGGAAGAATGTGTTGTATTGTGACAGTCGGAGTGCTATTCATTTAGTGTATGATTTCCCAAATTGCCCCCAAATCAGCGTAAAGCATTAATTAGGTTCTACAACTTAACACTATTTTCCAGCCAAATATCAAGCCATATCTTGAAGTGGCCAAAACCCAACTCCTTAGCTCCTTTGCACCTCCATCATTCAATGATATAAGTGCAACATTACTTTGGATAGTAAATCCTTCCTCCGCTTCTCATATTGAAGTATCATTTGTTATGTACTTAAGAAATAGGGGTACATCTTCAACCACCCGAGTGCGTGGTAGAAATTCTAGAGGAGGCTATACTAGAGGTAGTAGAATTGGCTTTGGTTCTTCAAGGTCAGAAAATCGGGTCTGCACTCACTGTAGTGGACTGAACCATGTGGTGGATACTTGTTGGAAGTTTCATGGCAAGCCAGATTGGGTCACTATATCTCAAGCCTTGGTTCAAAATGAGAAAAATGCATACCAATCTGAAGAGAGGAACTCTAGTTCTTGGAAGAGAGGAGAGAAGAAACCAAGGGAATGAAAGAAGAGGAAACGAGAGAGAGAGAGAGAGAGAGAGAGAGAGAGAGAGGTGTAAGTACGAATTTGAGACAAGAGGAAGATGCTTAAATGCTCTACCCATGCCTTGAGGTTATATTTATAGTTGTGGGAAGGTGTTTAAAATAACTACAATGTCCTTAGAGATACATGATTTAAAAGATAATGATATAAGAGGACATGCACCAACTTGCATAATTAAAATTCTATACCATCTCTATGGAAGTTATCCTTGTTTATTAGTCATGCCACACCTACACATGTGGGTTTCTTTAATAGATATCTACTCATAACACTTAACTTAGGACTTTAGTATTCAAATGCCTCTACCATAGACCAAGTAGGTTACTCCGATTCTGATTTTGCCACATGTAAAATTGACAAAAAGCTACTAAAAAATGTGGTTGACTCTTTGTTTTCCAAGAAACAACATTCAATTGCTCTATCTATCACCAAGGCTGAATACATAGTGGCTAGAAGTTGTTGTGACAACTTCTATGGATGAAACAACAACTAGAGGATTATGGTTTAGAGCAAACCGAAATTCCAATCCATCGTGACAATATAAACACCATAAGTCTACGTAAGAACCCAGTTCACCACTATCAATCCATACACATCAAAATTAGGCATCACTTCATCCGAGAGTTGGTTCAAACCAAAGTGATTAACATTGAATTTGTTCCCGCTGAAGATCAATTAACAGATATTTTCATAGAGTCGTTAGGATTTGATTGTTTCTCTAAGCTTCGAGGAGAACTAGGCAAGTGCAACACACCTACAATCACTTAGGCAGATAAATTTGAGCTTATAGACAACATCCCATAGAATTCCCATAGAATTCATGTTGTAAGAGTGAAATGAAAGCCAAAGGATCACTTTTGAATTACTCTACAAAAGGTATTGTTTGATTAGTGAAATTGGTTGATCAATTAACTTAATCAATTAATCAAAGTTGACTGATTGATCATTCACAATGAAAAATGAGAAGGTGAAGAGTTTTAAGTGACCTTTCACTCTATTTCCTCATTTTAATCTCTTTTGTCAAGCTTGCCCTAATCATCTATGCCATCAAAACTCCTTTCTCCTTTGATTTGTTTGATTTCTTTGGTGTGAAGAGTTTTAAGTGACCTTTCACTCTATTTCCTCATTTTAATCTCTTTTGTCAAGCTTGCCCTAATCATCTATGCCATCAAAACTCCTTTCTCCTTTGATTTTTTTGATTTCTTTGGTTCCTAACCCTCAAATCGGAAAAATGGCTTGTGTTTTACCTCCTAAAGACATTCCCACCAAAGTTTTTAGCCAAAACTGAATTTTCTAACATGGTTAGGATAAAGGTCATGCCAAGGAAGACTACGCCATTGAAGGACAGTGATGTCCGTGAGGAAATGCCCAATTGGAGGGAGCATTATTGGACTAAAGTTAAAAGGACTATGTATTTTAAGAATTTTGTGTCAAAGAGCGTTGTAGAGACTAGTAGGGTGCAAATTGATTTCTTTAAGAGGAAAGTCAATGGATTTGAAAGGACATTTAGGCGTTATATGGGCCTTTGATGATGGAAGAGGAAGTATACCCTTTCTTAGTAAAGCTTTTCTATGTGAACATTGAGGCGGAGGAGCTATCATTGTGAAGGAAAATTGGCCGCAAGACTTCCACAAGGACTGTCCTCAAAACCTTCAAGATGCCATCCAACTTGTGTTTGGACAATCTACAGGTAGCTTATACAAAATCAAAATAAAAGGTTTTAGTATGGAGTGTTGGGTATACATGGAGATATCAACCTATGTCCTCAACTGGAGGAAGGGTACTTTCTCTAGGTTGACCACTACTCACATCTTGTGGATGTGGGCTATCACCCAAATGATTGATTTGAGCTTCAGCTATTTCATGGCCAATTGGATGATAGACATCACTTAAAGCACAAGGGTAGATGGTCTTCCATTTACTCAACAAATTACCACCACCCACCGACACGTTGGAGTGGACCACACCAATGAAGAGAGCAACAATTTGACAAAGAAAATATCCATTGGTGAGATGAATTTGAGGAAGCTTGATTTCACCAAATGGAGAGGCCAGTGGGTGCATAAGGAAACCATAGGCAAAACACCTCCTCAGTAAGTGGGCTCCAGAGATGAGCTAAGTCCCGATAAGTTCAAATATGTCAAGAGGAAGCGTACCTATGACGCTTCTTCATCATCTGATTTTTTCCAACGACTCGAGGATGTCGTTGACAACCTAAGAGTAACTTAGGCCCTAATAGTGTTTACACAAGAAGAATTGAAGATGGGACAACAAAAGCTACAAGAACTGCTTCAGCTCCATTCCATGCTCAAGACCCTTCTCAACCACATCACTCCACCTCCACCACCACTGAGAACTAGAGCCACCTAGTTTGACATGCAAGGGGAGGGGGGCCGAGGTGATTTTTTACCTAGCATTGACTCACATCTTGATTTTGATGATAACATAACTTAATTGATTTAAAATTGGCAAATCTAGCATTTCAGATGCAACTCCTTCAAGAGACACACAAATTAAAGTCCATGTAAAGAATTGACAAAATCCTCTCAAAGACTTCGAGCTTCACTATTGTGTCAATCTTGAAGAAGCACCCTCAGAAAGAAGAAATAAAGAATTAAAGACGAGTTCAGATAGTACTGTGTCAAAGAAAACAACCGCAAATCTTCAAACTTGAGGTACAATAGAAATTTTTGGAGCTTTAGATCAAAATTGTGTTATCTACATGATTTACCGATACATACGTATGTTTTAAACATGTTAGAATCATTTAGGATCAAATTTAATCATGCTTTGAAAACATACTAAGAGATTTGGCACTAGATTAATCAATTAGCATTGGTAGTATCAAATAGAATTGTACAAGGCAAAAATATAAAGCATGATATCAATAAGAACTTGACCAAATTAATGGATCATCCACTGTGAACAGATCGATCAATGATGTCCATGCAATGTAAAATTTTGAAACATGATCGATAAACCACTAGACTTACAGGAGTTTGCCAACTAGAGACATAAAGTATGATCGATCATTGACAAGCCATTGATTGATCATACATGCAACGCACTGCCAGTAGGAACTCTGGTGGATTGATCAGTCCTTGTACATGGATCGATCAACTTAACTTGCAGACCCAACATGAGGATATTGATCAATTATACCACCAATTAATAGGCCATTTTCTAATAAAAATATAGTCATTACATTTAATTGATTGATCAATACTTTACGCTGATGGATCAATGTGAAGTCAGCTTTTTGCAATCATACATGTAATGACTAGTTTGTTTTGAAAAACTTATAGTTACTCCAGCAAACGTCCATTTGAGAAGTTAATAAGTATTTATTGGCATACCTACTCATCTCTAAGCTATTTTCCTTGAAAATTCTTCTTAAGACCATTTTGAGAGAGAGATCCTTGTTTTGGAAAACCATTCAATTTCTCTCAATTCTTCGGTGTAAATTCATTTAGTCAAACTCTATATCATCTTCATTAAGCATCAAAGCTAGACGCTTGGACAAATCAAGGAAGAAGGTTGTCTCTCCAACTTTATAAAGGATGTAAGCTTTCTATTCTTTTGTAATTTTATTTTTTTATTGATAGGTTCATCTAGAACCTTTTGAATCTAGATAGAAAAGTTTGCAAAAGATAGAATCTAACCAATCTCAAGGGAGAAATAATTTGTAAAGAGAGTTACAATCTCTTTTATATAAAATTCCAACTAATAGAGCTAAGATTAGTGGGATTTTCCAAGCACAGGTTCTTGGCCAATGAATGCCAATAGGTGAACATCGATAACAAAAAGTCTAGTGTTATTGTGGTGTGTGATTAATTTTTTCATTACTTGCATTACTTCTTTGATTCTTTACACTTTAACTTTAATTTCCAAAACTCTATTCACCCTCCACCCAACCCCTTGAGAAGCTACCTGGGCCAACACCATTCCAGCAATCATTTCATGACTAGTTCAAAATGGCTAAACAACTAAAGAAGCAAAATGGGTGATTATAGATGACCGTTGAGACGACTCCCATGCATTGAAACAATATAATCCAAAAGAGTTGAAAAAAGAAATTCCATGCTTTGATTCAGGTACGATAGGTTTCCAAAATCCGTGAATGATCTATCCTAGGTGGGGATTTTTGCTAGTTTAGTAAAACTTTAATATTACATTTTTATTATGCCCTAGTTGTGAGTCTCTTATCTAAGCTCTCCATTATACGACTGGGTTCACCCTCGTCTTTGGTTGCCTATTTAAGCCAATACAAATTATTCAGTTGACTTGAATAGTCGTAGCCCTCCTTGTCATTGACGGTAAGGAAGGCAATAGCTCCTCTCTTGGCGGTGCTAAAAGAGAACTGAGAAGGGCGGTCACTATGTCATGCGAGAGAAATCACCTAACTTGGCTTGACCAACCTTGTGAAATAGTCCTGAGCCAAAAGAAGGATTGGATATAGTTGAACCCTCTTCAACTAGCTGATGGGGCCTAGGTAATATAAGACTCATTAGAACTCCTTATGTGATTAAGATTTTTTTATTTTAATAATTTATGACGCTCATGTTGCTTAAAGACAAATACTTGTAATAAAGTAACGGCAAACAATACCAAAGGGGGTCGATGGATGATCAACGAGATACATTTAGGGCCTATTTGGAACCCATAGAAAATAAAATAAAAACAAAAGAAAAGAGGAAAAAGTTATTTTCTATTGTTTGGCAGCTAAGAATCATTGAGAGAAAAGAAAATAAGAGAGAACTCTTAGTTAATAAACTTTCTCTCACAAAATGATGACATTTGGGGAGAAAAGAAAAGAAATGGAAACTTGACAAAAATTCTTAATAATCAAAATTTTAAAATATTACTATTTTTTTTCATTTTTATGTTTCATTTGTATACAAACAAGAGAAATTATATGTCTCTTCCATTTTCTCTCTCATTCTTCATGGGCATTCAAACAAGAGAAAATAGACCACTTTTCTTTTTCTTTTTTCTCTTTTTTTTTTCTTTTCTCTCCCCTTTCTGTGTTCCAAACACAGCCTTACACATTGACATTGTAGTATGTTTGTTGAATGTGATAAGACCAAAAGGTAAGGTTGTGGAATATGTGGCCCAAATTGTCCCATTCAGACTTAGTAGATCAGAAGAGCATTTTCAGAATTGAACTGAGACATCTAAGTTGAACTAAGATAGTCCTTGAAAACACAAATAAGGAATGAGTACAATATCGTCGTGAATAATTTTTAAGGCAAGAGACCGTTGACAAGGGATCCTTTTATCTCCTTACCCATGACCAGCTGGACATCAAGGTTGATTTGCTCGTTTTCCTTCTCTGGGGTTCACACATGGTGGAGGTGGGGGTGGCGGCGGCGGATCTGGTGCTTGTTCCCGTCCGTGGGGGTTTGAATTTGGTTTTGGGGCAGGCGGTGGTCGCTGCACCAGTCTCTTACTTTCTCCTACTACCATCGGAGGCAATGCACGGGACCGAAATCCTTGGGTAAAATTAATCACGGGGGAGGGAAGCCGACCGGCATCGACCACTTTTAACACGGAAGCAACCAGAAGTACCGCGAGCAGCAGCAACCTGAGACGCGGAAGGGAAAGAAGAATCATTTTTGGCCTCGTGGAGTAATTCTTTCTGGGCATTCTTATAAAGGAAGAAGGCTTAAACCTCTCTTAAAACTACTCTTCTTTGTTTTGTTTTAAGTTAAATCTACGCGTTGAAGCTCGTCATTTTCTGCACTTTCGAGGGAAGACAGAAACCTTTGAAGTGATTTAAAGAATGCGAAGACGTGTTGAAGATTGCTGGCAGTAATGTCGTTTTCTTACTGAAACACAAATTTCCTACTTGTTTTTCCCGATAAGATTCTGAAATGCAACTTGTTTGGTACTGAAAATTTCAAGACGACGCTAACGTTTGACTGCAATATTGACTATCAATAATAGGTTCGAACAGAAATAGACAGGTCACGGTATTCTGCTTTGAAGTTTTTTTGACTCGCATGCGATTCAAATTTCCTAGCTCTAAACATCCCGTTTTCTTATGATAAACCCTACTTTGTGAAGTGGAGTTTGTCATGGATTAAGAGTCCCGCATGAAATCTATGGAAAAGAAAAGAAAATGAGAATTTCATCATTATCTCATTTTTATTAATTATTTTTGGAATAATAGTGATCAAATTCTCAGTTTAGTGTGATCAAGCGAAACTTAAGAGCACCATGTAACACTAAATTGCAGCCTAGCAAAGTGTGATAAAGTAACACTAAGATGCAGCCCTGCAATAATTTGATGCAGTTAACTTGTATAGGTTGAGGTGCACCCAACAGGCCTTGGGTGAAGTAGGTCTAGTTAACACTTCTTTGTAGCCCAGTCACAAATCTAGGGTTTAGGTTTTCTATTAACAAGCAATGGGTTTCTAACGAATGTCAGCATTATGTATAAGGGCCAAGGGATGTTATCTATCTCTTATTATCTCCAACTTGTCAAAACCCTAAACTCCTATTCTCTCTCTTCTCTCTTCCTCTATTTTTCTGAATTTAGGTACATAATAATAGGTATCGAAGCAGCCTTTCCTTGATTCCACATGATCACCACACAATTTTATATTAAAAATCATGTATTACCAAATTATTTTTGAGTCTGATTTTCAACATAAACAATTTTAGCAATCCGATTTTTTTTCTTAAAGGAAATTGGGATATGAAGTAACTAAGGTTGGGCAGCAGGAAGGATTCGAGTATTAGTAGGGAGTTTCATTATTTGAACGACTCTTGCCATCAATCACCCGCTTTACATAGAAAATTGTAACTTCAAAGAAAGATCAATGATCTTTGTTTCTAATGCCACACATGGTTTCTAATTCCAGTTTTTCTTGTTGAAGAAGCACTAATAGTATATCTTATAATTAAGTGGTTTAGTTGCATACTTTTTAATTACCAAGTGTTTTAAGTTCTTTTTGCTCATGAACATATGTTAGGGTTTCTACCCATCATTGTAGATAAGATAGAGGAGAGGTAAGTTCATTAAGTCATGGACTCCTCTTGGGGAAAACCCTAGTTTTTCTCTCTTTTCGAACTCGTGTACATTCTTTTTTAGCTCTTTTCTCTTCTTATTTTCTTCTCCTTCTTCATTCTTCTTTCTTCTTCTTCCTTCTTCTTTTCAACCTAAGTTCTTCTAATCATGAAACCCTAGAATCTAACATGGTATCAAAGCAAACATTCTAGGGTTTGATTGTGTTGCTTTAAAGTTCAATTAAAAAGCATGAAAATAAGTGTTTTCCACTAGCCACTCAAGGAAGCAAGTGCAGAAAAAATTCCAGCAAGTGCTCTTGAACAGTTCAGGTTTATGCCATCTTCCCCTTGTATTTTTAATTCCTTAAAATCTCAGATTTAAGTTCTCTTGCTAGTCGTTCAATTCAAGTATAGTTTCAGCCCACAAAAATTCGTTTTTAGGCATATATGAGGGCTGAAAAGTAGGTCTTTTGATTACATGGCTATAGGCTTTCAAAATTTCAGTTTTTTGCTCCCATAAATTCTTCCCTGCAATTTCAAAAATTCGTTAGAGGTTGCTGGTTTGAAATTGTTTGTCTTTTGAGTATTTTAACTCTTCAAAGTTCTTAAAACCTTAAGTTAGGATTTGGAGTTATTGGCTGAACTAAAAGTCATTGTTATTTAATTTTTATCCACCACTAAACCACTCAAAAAAAAATTGGGTATCTCATCCATAATTAGGTGCTTAATCTCTTCAAGTTGTGCCCTTAATTTCTCCCTAAAATACTTATGCCATGCATGTTGGTTTCTTAGTATATGCTTGAATTTCAATCTAAATTTTTTTTTCGGCACTTGTTGATTTTCTTCCTTATATTGTTTGTTACTCTATATTTCGGTAATCATTTTGTGTTAAATTACTCTTCTTTTAAACCCTAGAATGGTTTATTTCTATATGATTGGTTTAAGATAGCAGAAAATTCAAGTAAAGACCACTCTTCCTATGTTGAATTCAATAAGCAAGATATTTTTAGAATAAGTACTATTCCATTTAAAATTCTAAATAATTATTCATCACGGTCTCAATCTATAATACGGTTGCTGATCACAAGAGACTTTTTTGGATACTTGACACATGCACCAGTTGATGAAGATGATCCTTCCTTTCCAAAGTGGTTGAAGGAAGACACTTTGGTCATAAGCTAGTTGATTAATAGCATGGAGGAACCAGTTGCTAATGATTTTGTTCATCTAGATACAAGGAGAGATGTTTGGTCAACTTGAAATTATATTCCACTCCAGGTAGTCTTCAAAGGGTTTATAATATCTATTGAAAGTCATAAATAAGTTTAGGTTGTATTATTGTAAATATCATATGTTTTTTTAACTTTTTTTCACTCTTGATAGGGTGAAAGGGTATAGTTATAATTTATGTACTTTTGAGATCTATAAATAAAGGTTAATAGGGAGGGTGTGTGGTATTCGAACACAACCCTCATTCTTCATCCTCTTTCTCCTAAACCTTTTGTCCACAACTCTTCTCCTTTTTCTCTCCCCTTAAATCTCTTCTACTTTGATCATACATCATAGAATCCTAAGTTTCAACATGGCATCAGAGCATAAAGCTTAGGATTCCAATTTTTTCTGCTTTATTGGTTACTATGTTTTGATCAAGACTTACACAAGTCTACTTGGTCGATGGGTATCTAGAGAATACATCAATTATCTGTTGTTGCTATGTGAAGGTCGAACTTTGAAGTTTCTTTTGCTTTGGTATCTTGATTATCAACGTCTCTTTGTTGCTATTTGTTTAACACCATACTATTGCTTCTTCTTTTTTCGCCATTGTTGGAACTACAAGTTGTTGGAACTCTGTTTCTAATGTTGTTGTTGATGTTTTTCGTTTCTTCACTTTCGAAATTGTTACTCGAATAAACTGCTTCATGTTGTTTTATCGTGGAATGCCTTACACTCCTACTTACCTCGTTAATCTGCTACTCTGCTACTCTGCTACCTCTAGTCATTGTTTAAACATATTGCTTAGCTAAGTGGTATGACCTTCTCATTAATATGTTGTTCTGTTTGTTAAGTTGTGGAGCCTAATCAACGCCCTATGCTGAGTCAGTTCGTGGATCAACCTTTGCGGTAAGGTTGTTGTGGTGGTTGGAAGAGGAGCGAGGAGCCTACCTCCCAGGGGTGTGGGGGCAGAGCCCCCGCCAGATCCACGTTATATTGATTGTTGTTTCATTAAGGTTAGTTTGAGGATTTCACTTTGTTGGAAGATGGGCTCAAGCCCACAAGCTCAAGACAAGAAGCCCACACGTCAAAGGAGTGGCATATGTGTAAAATATGGTACTTTCCATAAAGATGGCATAGAAGTGTAAATATGTGTTCCTTTTATGTCTTTTGTTTTATCAAGTTGTAGCCATAAGGGTATTGTAAAACTATAAATAAAGGCATTGGCTAAGAGGTAGGGCATTGAAGCACTCTCCTCTCTTTCCACAAATTCGTCCAGCCCTCATTTTTCTTTTTCACGCAACCCTCTTCTCCCTTAATCCAAACTCTCTTCTTCCACGTTTTTCTTCTTCTCTTCTCCTTCTCTCTTCTTCTTCTTCTTCTTTCTTGTTGATCTAAAGTTTCTTTCATGAGATCCTAAATTCTACATGGTATCAGAGCAAGGAGTTTAGGATCTCTTCATGGAGTTATTATGAAATTTGTTCAAGAAGTTGTAAAAGGAGTTCAGTCATAAAGAGATAAGTAAATCATCTTCTTATTTAAATATTTTTTTGTTTCCTTTTCTTATTTACACACTCCTTTTTACTGTTTTTCTTTACTTCTTGAATTTTGAGTCACATCAAGTCAAGATAAATCTTTATATGTTGTAAAGATTTATTTCTATGACTAAATTGATGTTATAATCTTGACTCCTTGTAAATCAATTACAAGAGTGATCAAGATCATTTGTTGTTTGCATCTTATTAAGATTGATGGGTGAAATTCAATTACCTGTATGTAATTTGGATCCATCTCATTTGAAGTAGAATTCTAGCACATGTTGTTGTATCTTCTCCTACTTAAGGTTGCTCATGGGTTTGTGTTATGTTGTTGGATGCCCATTATATGTTTGATGAAATGCCAACAACCATTTACCCTTTGTAGTTCCATTTTTTTTTAACTTGAACAATTGAATTTTTTCTTACGTTGAAGTCTCCCATGAACTGAAGATAAATTTCTTCCAAGTGTCTTGGTTTATCGTTAAATCTTCTCTAAATTTTTGTCTATTGGTCATTTGTGTTGGAGTTTGGATTAAGGCCTAATCGGTTGCATCTACTTTCTTCTCTTTGTTCTTATGAATACAAGAGAAGTTGAGTGATGGTTGGATGTTATTATCACTTTCTAAAGGCACAAATTTATTGATAATTTGGTGCTTGCCCATGTGAAAGAAATTGGTTCTTGTTCTCTTTTGTTGGTGATTGATTTGGTCTACGGGTTCTTCAAATTACATAGAGTAATTGTTCTTTGAAGAAGGCCTTTTTCCCTTGACCTCCATATTTTACTTGCCTCATTATGGAAATTGGATACAATAGTAATAAGAGTGATATACTCCGTATTACTACAATTCCACTTAGAGGTCTCTCCAATTACATGAGCTGGTCACAATCGGTTCGGAGGGTTCTTATTACTCGTGACTTGAGCCACGTTGTTAACTTTCCTCCGATTGATGAAGAAGATGTGTCCTACCACAAGTGGGTTAAAGATGATAACATGGTGATAAGTTGGCTCATTCATAGCATGGAAGAGCAGGTAGCCAACAATGTGGTCCACTTGGAAACCGCCAAGAACATATGGGACACTTGTGCCAAGCTTTATTCAAGCACTGCTTCATTACAAAAAATATATGATGTCTTACAAAACATGCTGCATACGAAACATGGAGATAATATTCATGAATTTTTGGCACGGTTTCGCGGTCTTCATCAAGCATGGAAACTAGCTCAGCCAGATTCCACTGATATTGTCGTTCAAGAACGACAAAGAGAAGCTTTGGCAGCAGCCATTTGCTTATCGAATATTAAACCATACCTTGAGGTGGCCAAAACTCAACTTCTAAGTTCTTCTGTTCTTCCATCATTTGATGATATTAGTGCTACATTACTTAGGATACCGGATCCATCCCCTCCTTCTCCTATTGATGCTCCATCGGCGATGTTCTCTGGCAATCGGGGAACATCTTCCTCATTCCGAGGACGAGGCAGAAATATGAGAGGGGGTCGAACTATGAGAGGGGTTGAAAAAAAAGGTGGTAGAACGGGTCAGAATTCTTTCCTTACTGAGCCTCAACTTTGCACTTATTATGGCCGTCAGAACCACCTTGTGGTATCATGCTGGAAACTTCATGGCAAGCCTGATTGGGCCACAGCTAACCCAGTCTCAGTTAACGTTGAGAAAAATGAAGATAAGGTTGAATCATCATCCGAAAATGTGACTCTTACGGCTGAGGACTATGTTGCATTTCAGAAAATGAAGTCCTTCATGGAATCATCTATTCCCTCATCATCTACTGCTGCCACTACTATTGCCTCAGGTATGCATTCTTCCTCGTCTTCCTCTTCCTCTTGGATCATCGACTCTGAGGCCTCCGAACATCTATCAAGTAACAAACACTTGTTGTAGTCCTTATCTCCTTGTTATCCTCATAAATTCGTTACTATTGCTGATGGTACCCAAACCAAGGTCCTTGGCAAAGGTTCCTCCTCTCTTACTTCATCTATTCCCCTTCAAGGTGTTTTGTTTGTTCCTCAATTTCCTTTAAATTTGCTCTCGGTTAGCCAATTGACCAAACAATTAAATTGCTCTATCACCTTCTCACCGTCTTCTTGTGTCTTTCAGGATCTCACTACGAAGCAGGTGATTGGTGGCGGCCATGAAAAGGGGGGTTTGTACTACTTCACTCTTCCACCATTAGCTGCATTATCTTCCACTACATCTGAGGCCCAACTTTGGCACAACCGACTTGGTCATCCGTCTACCCCTTCACTTCGTTATTTGGTTCCATCTTTAAAAAGACTTTCTAATATCAGTTGTGAGGTTTGTCAACTAAGTAAACATGCCAGGAGTACATATTCTTCTCGTCTTACAACTACAAGTACTACTCCATTTGAGCTAATACATTCTGATGTATGGGGCCCTTTATGTGTCTCAAATATTTCCCAAGTTAAATATTTTGTCATTTTTGTTGATGATTTTACTCGACTGACTTGGTTATATCTATTTAAAGAGCGTTCCGAAATTCTTCCTTTGTTTAAAAATTTTCATGCTATGGTCTTGACACAATTTGGGAAGAAAATTCAAACCCTTAGATCTAATAATGCTAAGGAATACATGTCTCATGACTTCAAATCATTTTGTGAGAGTAATGGGCTTATTCATCAAACATCATGTGCCTATACTCCTCAACAAAATGGTGTTGCTGAAAGGAAGAATCGCCATCTTCTTGAAGTTGCTTGGGGCCTCCTCAACTCCATGAAGGTACCCTATTTTTATTGGCCTCATGCTATACTTACAGCATGCTTTCTCATTAATAGGTTACCTTCATCAGTCCTTCATCATAAAACTCTTTACTCTGTGTTATTTAATGGTGAAGATTCTTTTTCTCTTCCTTTGAAAGTGTTTGGATGTACATGTTTTGTTCATGTTACATCTCCACATAAAAATAAACTTGATCCTCGGTCTATGAAGTGCATTTTTTTGGGATACTCTCGCACCCAGAAAGGTTATGTCTGTTACAATCCTACCCTTCGGAGGATGTTTATATCTAGGGATGTGACTTTCTTTGAGGACACTCCCTTCTACTCCTCCCATGATGCTCCTCCAGGATGGACTTGTCCTTCTTCTACTCCTTGTCCGCTTGTGCCGTTCAATCTTGAAGTGGATCCATCCCCTGATACACCGGTCGTACCTTCACCTGTGGAGTTGTCAGATCCACCCGAGGTAAGTCCTTCTCCTCCTATGTATGGGCTTGAATTTGATACTCGGCCTATTGCTTTAAGAAAAGAACGTCGCTCTTGTACTACTTCGCATCCTATCTCAAATTTTATGTCTCACCATCGCTTGTCTTCTGAGTGTTTTCAGTTTCTTGCGTCCTTTTCTTCTACTTCCGTTTCGCAGTCGTATTAGGAGGCCTTGAGACATCCAGGATGGAAGACAGCTATGGATGAATAAATGCACACCTTATACGAAAACCAAACCTGGTACTTAACATCACTCCCGAAAGGTAAAAGACCTGTTGGTTGTCGATGGGTTTTTTCGATGAAACATAATCCGGATGGATCGGTTGCTCGTCTTAAAGCTCGACTGGTTGCTAAGGGCTATACGTAGTGCTATGGGATAGATTATGAGGAGACCTTCTCTCCTGTTGCAAAATTGAATTCGGTACGCGTCATCTTATCTATTGTTGTTAACTCCTCAAGGCCCGTCTATCAGTTGGATGTTAAAAATGCTTATTTAAATGGTGATATCAGTGAGAAAATTTATATGGTTCAACCACCTGGTTATGTGGTTGAGGGGGAGTCAGTATACCGGTTAAAAAAGTCTTTATATGGGCTTAAGCAGTCCCCTCGAGCATGGTTTGATAAATTTAGTCAAACACTCCTACGGTTTGGTTTTCATCGGTGCTCAGTTGATCATTCCGTATATTATAAAGATATGGTCGAAGGGAAAATATTATTGGTCGTATATGTGGATGATATTATCTTAACCGGTGATGATGCTTTGAGCATACAAGAGGTGAAACAGATGATATGTTAGGAATTCAAGACTAAAGACCTTGGTATGCTTAAATATTTTTTGGGTATAGAAGTTCTTCAATCCAAACATGGCATAATATTGTCTCAAAGGAAATATGTCTTGGATCTCCTTGAAGAAACAGGAATGAAGGGTTGTAGACCAGTTGACACACCTATGGATACAAATGTAAAATTATGTGCCACAAATGAAGAAGATATTGATATTGGCAAACACCAAAGACTCGTGGGAAAACTGATTTATCTCACGGTAACTAGGCCAGACATATCATATGTTGTAAGTGTGGTGAGTCAATTCATGCACAAACCACAAATTACCCACTGGCATGCATTAGAGAGAATATTACGTTATCTAACAGGAGGTCCAGGAAGAGGATTACTGTATAAAAAACATGGGCACTTCAACATAGAAGGCTTCTCATATGCAGATTGGGCTGGATCTCCTGATGATAGAAGATCTACATCAGGATATTGTACATTGGTTGGGGGAAACTTGGTTATATGGAAAAGTAAGAAGCAAAATGTGGTTGCAAGATCTAGCGCCGAAGCAGAATACAGAGCTATGGCCCATACCGTTAGTGAACTTTTATGGATTAGGACCCTTCTTACCGAACTAGGTTTTTATAAAAAGGGGTCCATGAATCTGCATTGTGATAATCAAGCAACCATTCATATCACTTCAAATCCAGTTTTTCATGAAAGAACTAAACACATTGAGGTGGATTGTCATTTTATACGGGAGAAGTTTCAAGCAGGAATAATCTCTCTCAAACATGTGTCATCTCAAGAGCAAGTGGCTGATATTCTCACTAAACCCATTACATCTAAAATCCTATCGTTTATATGTGGCAAGCTGGGTATTTATGATGTCTTTTCTCCTCCTGCTTGAGGGGGAGTGTTGGAAGATGGTCTCAAGCCCACAAGCTCAAGACAAGAAACCCACACGTCAAAGGAGTGGCATATGTGTAAAATATGGTATTTTTCATAAAGATGGCATAGAAGTGTAAATATGTGTTCCTTTTATGTCTTTTGTTTTATCAAGTTGTAGCCATAAGGGTATTGTAAAACTATAAATAAAGGCATTGGCTAAGAGGTAGGGCATTGAAGCACTCTCCTCTCTTTCCACAAATTCTTCCAGCCCTCATTTTTCTTTTTGACGCAACCCTCTTCTCCCTTAATCCAAACTCTCTTCTTCCACGTTCTTCTTCTTCTCTTCTCCTTCTCTCTTCTTCTTCTTCTTCTTCTTTCTTGTTGATCTAAAGTTCCTTTCATGAGATCCTAAATTCTACACACTTCTGTAAAACGATTGCCCTAGTTTTCTCTTTATATAGAAGACCCCGAGTTACAACCCGAGAGAGGTTAGAGAAAAACACTTGTAAGTGTGTGTGATTTCTCTTGTAAACTATTTCATCTTTGTAGTGGATTATTTTAGCAGTGGATGACATAACGTAGTTTCACCTTGAGGCGAACCTGTATAAATCCTATCTTTTTCGTGCTTGCCCTTATTTCTTCTGCGATTATTATTATTGCTCTTGTTAGTTTAGAATTAGGACATCTAATTCCTAACACTATTATCTTCAAATCGTCGGTTCTCTATTATCTTTGTCTACTAGAACTTTGTTATCTTCGGTTCTCTAGTATACTACTACTGCATCCCGTGCCTTTGAACATTAACAATAGAAGGTTCCATTAAACTCTAGCGTGACCTCTATCTTCCATGGCTGGATTACAATATCCAGTAAAACATTTCTACTGAAAGATCAGCTCATCTTGGATAGTTGTCTTTTCGTTGCCATCCATCTTTGTTGGCACCATTGTCATACAATGGTTTCTTAGGAAAGTTGACTCATCAGCCATCAATCCAATCAAATATTTTAGTTCTAGAAATTTTATCTTTGTTATTTCTGGAAGTTTATCTTTGGTATCTTATCATCCAACTGATTCAAAAGTCAAAAATCATCCAATTGATGGCAGACTCCAACCTCGGTTTCCATTTGCAGTAGGAAACAAGTTCGGAAGGTTCTACTAGGATTACCCAAGTATCTAATAGGATAGCTCAATTGTGAGAGCATCCAAGTGAAGGATAGCTTTGCTATGAGAGCATCCACACTACCACCTTTTGTCGAGGATTTTCTATGCTCAGAGGACCCCAATTGTTTTCGATCTTTGGTATTTTTGGTATCTATATGGTTTTATCTTTGATATTGATCTTGGTGTGATCTTACCAGTTCCAGACTTCTGCCAAGAACACAGTGAACAAAAAAATCAAGGTTTGTGATCTTTTCGAACAGAGCACGTAACCTGCAATGAACCAATAATCTATTTTGGGAAGATCTTGATTTGATTTTTCTAAGGCAACTCAGACCAGGTTCCAAACATAGCACATCTTGTTGATTATACAAGTTGCTAGAACTGCTTTGAAACAAAGATACAAGTTGGTGATTATACGAATTGCTAATCATACTGTTCGGGAAGAATATTAGTTGCTACTATTCATTGATATCATATATTGTATGATATATGTTGCTAATTTATCATAACTACCCGGACCGCATTCACACAGATTAAGCTTGGTCTAAGTCGGGCTAGGTCAACTCAAACTCATAAGTCAAGTTCACTCAGTCATCTCAACCTGGTCTCTTGACTCAGTCACTCAGCCTCTTGACTCGGTCCCTTGACTTTGTCTTGATTGTTACCTTGTGTTACTTCCTTGGACTATTATTGATTGGTGATAGCTTGAATTAAAATATAGATTGTCTTTGCCAAAGAATTTGCACTACTTCAGTAGATTAAGCGTATGATTAAGAATTTGCCGAAGATTTCTCCTATTGTTGCTACTCCTATAACAGGTATGGTCTCAACTAATTCTCCATCCTGGATCATTGACTATAGGGCTTCTGAGCACTTGACAGGTAATGGTACCCTCCTGACTTCTATATCTCCTTGTTTAGCTGAAAATTTTGTTTTTATAGCCGATGGATCCCAAACCAAGGTATGTGGGTGGGATTTACATTTGCTACACCTACCCTTCATTTAAAAGATGTCTTATTTGTGCCTGAGTTTCCGTTAAACCTCTTGTTCGTTAGTCAACTCACATAAAGGTTTAATTATTTTGTCACTATTTCTCCTACTTCTTGTGTTCTTCATGATCTGAAGACAAAAACAAGTTATTGGTGGAGATCGTGAAAGAGGGGGCTCTACTATCTTGATTCACCAGCACTAACAAACACAACTACTACTCAGCATACAACTTTTCAATGGCACAATAGGTTAGGACATTCATCTCTTCAGTCACTCAAATAGATTATTCCTACATTATAGTCTGTTTCAAGTGTCAACAACGAGACTGTCGACTGAGCAAACACCAATGGAGTACTTATTCTCCTCGCGATGAAACCAAAAATGTTACCCCATTTTCTTTAGTTTACTCTAATATATGGGGTCCTATGAACATTTTCAATGTTTCCCGGTCAAAGTATTCTATTATATTGGTGGATGACTTATCCCGGTCAACATGGTTGTTCCTCTTAAAAGAGAGATCAAAAGTCTTACCTCTTTTCAAGTCCTTTTGTGCCATGGAGTCTACTCAATTTAACACTACCATAAAGATTCTTTGTTCTGATAATGCCAATGAATATCTGTTTACGTACTTCCAATCATTTTGTCAAGAAAAAGGCATAATTCACCAAACCACTTGTGTCTACACACCACAACAAAATGGTGTTGTTGGAATAAAAAAATAGAGACTTCTTGAAGTTGCCCGAGCTCTACTCCATCTTATGCATGTGCCTCGCTTCTATTGGCCTCATGCTATCCTCACTGCCTTTTATCTTATTAACAAGTTACCTTCTTCTGTGCTTGGTAACGAGACATCATATTCTTATCTTTTTCCTGGTGATAAGCTATTCTCTCTCCCTTTGAGAGTTTTTGGGTGTAAATGTGTTATCCATAACACTTCCCCACATACTACTAAATTGGATCCCATGGAAATTAAATGTATTTTCTTGGGGTACTCTTGGCCTCTAAAAAGTTGTGTTTGTTACAATCCACTTTTTCAAAAATTGTTTGTTTCTAGTGATGTCACATTCTTTGAAGACCGGCCCCTTTATCCATATACCAGTACTCCACCTGATTTTTCTGTAGCTAATGAGTTTCCCAAACCTATTATGCCCATTGATGATTCTACAACTCATGGTTGTATTGATGTACCTACCACGCCCCTGAGTGTCCAAATTCTTCTAAGGTAAGCTCTCCTTCTCCACCTCCTATTTTTGGTCCTTCATTTGATACCCAGCCCATTGCTCATTGGAAAGAACCTAGGGCCTGCACTTGACCCTCTACCTCTCACCTCATTGCTCATTTTGTATCTACCCATCAATTATCTCAAACTTGCTGTCAATTTTTGCCTCCATTTCTTCTGTTGATATTCCTCAATCTTATCAAATGACCCTTCATAATCAAGGATGGAAAGCAGTCATGGATGAAGAAATGGTAGCTCTTTACGAGAATGAAACATGGCACCTTATTTCCTTACCATATGGTAAAAATCCTGTAGGCTATAAATGGATCTTCACTATCAAACAAAATTCGGATGGCAAGGTGGCCCGTCATAAAGCTTGACTTGTGGCTAAAAGTTATACCCAATGTTATGGGATTGATTATGAGGAAATTTTTTCCTTGTCGCCAAGTTTAACTTGGCACATCTTATTATCTCTGGCTGCTAATTCTTGATGGCATGCCTTTCAACTCGATGTAAAAAATATCTTCCTCAATTGCGATATTAAGGAGGAAATTTATATGCAGAAACCACCTAGATGTGGTTGAGGAGAAGTTGGTGTGCCACCTTACAAAATCCTTATATGGTCTAAAGCAATCTCCATGAGCTTGGTTTGATAATTTTAGTCAACCAATAATTCGTTTTGGGTTCACAAGATGCTCTATGGATCATTATGTATTTGTTAAACATACTGAGAAAGGAGTTATATTATTTGTTGTATGTGGATAATATTATTCTGACTGGTAGCAATTTCGATAGCATTAGTCAATTAAAAAGCAAGATATGCAGTGAATTCAAGACAAAAGACTTGGGACTTCATAAGTATTTTCTAGGTATTAAAGTTCTTCAACCCAAGCATGGTATTATCTTATCCCAGACGAAATATGTTCTTGACTTGCTTGAAGAAATAGGAATGATGGGATGTCACCCTACTAAAACTCCCATCAAGGCAAATACAAAACATTGTGTTGGCTCGGGTTAAGAAGTTGATGTTGGCTAGTACCAGAGACTAGTTGGCAAACTTATCTATCTCCCTGTGACAAGACCAGATATCTCCTTTGCAACCAGTATGGCCAATCAATATATTTATATATCTCATATGTCTCATTGGCAGGCATTGGAAAGGATTCTCAGATACTTAAAAAGGGCATTAGGACAAGGACTCTTATATAAGTGTCATGGTCATCTCAATATTAAAATATTTGCCAGTGTAGATTGGGTTAAATCACCAAATGATAGGAAATCGACTTAGGATATTATACTCTAGTTGGAGGCAACCTTGTTACATGGAGGAGCAAGAAACAAAATATGGTTACAAGGTTCAATGCAGAAGTAGAATACATAGTCATGGCACATGTGATAAGTGAAATTATACGGATTAAATCCCTTCTAGCTGAATTGGATTCCACAAAGAAGACCCTATGGAACTTTATTGTGATAATCAGGCAGCAATCCACATTGCCTCTAACCCTATATTTCATGAGAGAACAAAGCACAACGAGGAGGATTGTCATTTTGTGAGAGAAAAGTTGTAAGCAAGGATCATAAACTTTAAACATGTCTCAACTCATAGATAACTTACTGATATGTTCACAAAGTCAATCACTTCCATAATTCTCTCCACTGCATGTACTAAGTTGGGGTAATATGATGGTTTTCACCACCAGCTTGAGGGAGAGTCTTGAAAGTCATAAACAAACTTAGGTAGTATTGTTGTAAATATCTTATGTTCTTCATCTTTTCTTCACTCTTGATAGGGTGAAGGGTATACTTATAATTTATGTACTCTTGATATCTATAAATAAAGGTTAATGGGAGGGTGTGTTGCACTGAACACACCCCTCATTCTCCATCCTCTCTCCCCCAACTTCGTCGTTCTTCTTCATCTTCTCCTAAACCTTCTCTCCACAACTCTTCTCCTTCTTCTCACCCCTTAAATCTCTTCTACCTTGATAATATATATCATGGAATTCTAAGTTTCATTTATAGCTTCGTTAACTCAAACTAGCCATTATTTAACTGTTTTCAAAAATTAGTACTTTGATTGATTGATCACTTAAAAGCGATTGATCGATCATAATGATTACTTTTCTGTCAGATAGTGGCTTATTGATTGATGGATTGATTGATCAATATGTTACTGTTGGTCTAGAAAAGTTAAGTTGATTGATCATTTCTAGTAGATGAATGATCAATTGAAATTCCCTTTGGTTGTGTATTATAATTATGATCAATCAGTATATTTTCCTATGATTGATCATTCTTTATGTCCCCTACTAGCAAGGTTCTGACTGATCAATCATCCCACATGAAATTTGTTTGCCTTGCCAGAGATGATTGATCAATCAAGTAGGATGATCGATCATGCTTTATAGCATGA
The DNA here is from genome assembly GCF_029961685.1 of Aristolochia californica. NCBI lineage: Eukaryota > Viridiplantae > Streptophyta > Magnoliopsida > Piperales > Aristolochiaceae > Aristolochia > Aristolochia californica. Next base: position 5,235,853 of record NW_027182279.1, read on the forward strand.
AATGGCCATGTGAAATTTGCTTGCCTTGACAAAGATGATCCATCAGGTGGGATGATCGACAAATCGACTATGGTTGATCGATCATGCTTTATATTTTGGCTTGCATAGTTTGTTGGCCTAGGTGACTTCTCAAGAGGGGGGTGAATTGAGATATTCAAATTAAAACTGATTTGTACAAGTTAATAAAATATCATGCATATAAGAAATTCAATATAAACATAGACATGCACACACCATAGGAAAAAAAATTGTTCTTGATATTCCCCTAGTGATAGTCATCATACAAGAACCCTTGCTTGGGAAATTTTCCACTATTACGCTCTAATAGTTTGAAAATTACAAAGAGACTTCGTCTCTCTTCAGCCACATGTGGCTCAATACACAATTTTCATACAATCCAATCTCCCCGAAAGATTGTTGAAAGATTCTAGCTCTAGTTAGGCCTTTCTATCTAGTTTATTAGGTTCTAGATTAACCTCTCACAATTACATAAAAGAAAGGGAAAACTTTACACCCCTTACTTGGAGAAATGCTTCTTCTTGAGATATCTTAAGTTTTTTCCTCCTTTGTAGCACATTTTAGAATGATCAAGGTGTTTGTACTAATATGCATGCAAGGATGATCAAAAGAGATGAAGGTTTTGCAAGGTGGGATCACTCTCTTTCTCTCTTAAGCACTTTGTGAAAGGGAATTTTCAAGATAAAGTTTTGTGGCTGGAATATATGCCAATAAATGCTCATGCCTCTCTTTACTCATGGTTTGGTGGGGTATTTATATCTTCCCCAAGTCAAACTAGATGTTATTTGCCTGTTGGCAAAAACCAGACCATTGATTGATAGATCACTAGTAAGTAATTGATCAATCAATCGATCATAACAGCTATTTTTCTGTCAGACAGTGACTTATTAATCAATGGACTGATCGATCAATATATTATCTTTGCTCCAGAAAAGTTAAGTTGATCGATCATTGCTAGAGGTCGATTGATCAATCAAGATTCCCTCTAACTGTGCAATACAAGTATGATCAATCAGTGTATTTTCATTTGATCGATCATACTTGAAGTCCCTTACTGGCAAGGTTTTGACCGATCCATCAAATCGAGTGGGGTGATCGATCATTCTATCTTAATTCAGCTTGCTTGGACAACTATGATCGATCAATCTCTATTGGATGATCGATCATGTGCTATAGCATGAAATGTCCAATATCATGGATGATCAATCAATCGGCTATGGTTGATCGAGCATGATTTATATTTCTAGCCTGCATAGTTCTGGATGATCGATCATAGTCAGTGACTGGTTGACTATTCCAATGCCAGATAAAATTATATGTCCTTTTAAAGCATGAGAATTTCTCTCCAAGTGTTTTAACATGTTTCTAAGTGATATGTATGATGATTCTAAACATGTATATGCAATTTAATATCCTAAAGCTCCGATCTTCACAAGTACTTAATGAATAGGAGTTAAAATACTCTCTTATATAAATTGATTGATTTTAACTATTTGTCTTTTGAAGCTTGAACTCGAGTCTTCATGTTGACTTCTTCCTACTGGGTGCCTCTTCAAAAGATGTTCTTTATTTTGTACTTGATGTCTTCATTTTGGTTTTTATGCTTTAAACCTTGAGATGCTCTTGAAGGTTATCTGAAATACAAGATTTGCAAGTTATTAAAATGAAGAAAATACAAGTACAATCATGTACATGGGAATAAAAAATTGGATCCTTGGTCAACTAGGATGAAGGCGGGAGTCGGTTGGGGATAATATCAAACTATTGTTCGATCCTCTGCCATCGTGTCGTCATCTCGTTGAAGAGGGATAAAATTTCTACTTGAGTAGCCCATCATTGTTCGCTTCTACAAGAGTAGAGAGCTGATCAGGAGACGATGATGTGCCTTCTTCCATTTGTCTCCTCCTTCCAAATTCATATTGCTCTGCGGGAGGCTCAGGACTCATCTCATATCCGGAAGTGGCTTGTTGTGGGGTTGTCTCCTTGGGTATCTTATCCATGTAAATCCACTATCCACACCACTTGGCAAACCCAAAGTTTTCAACTTTTACTTCTCCTATGGATATCTTCCTAGTAATGCCCATGGACACCTCATCCAAGAGGTCTATGCCATTATGGACAAGGATGGCAATAATCCCTTGTGTGAACGGTAGATTGTCTGCCTTTGAGTTAATAGCTATATCGACCATCCTACTGGCCATGAAAGATAGCCATCAACTAGAACATATCAGTTGTTGTGATCCAAGAGAGGGTTTCCATCTTGGGATTCAAAACACGAGTCACTATTTTCATGGCGACTCTCTTTGGCATGGTGAGGTCCCGTACCCTCACCTCGTAGGAACTCCTTATCGTCTATCCAAAGAAAGTAAAAATTGCAACCCGTATATTTTGAGAGAGGTCCTCATGGAGATCCATTGGCCAATTTTCCTTTATATATCTTGCCATGCCTATGACGGTGGAGCTAAGTAAATTATTCAAAGAGAGAGAGATTGAATGGAGATGGGTGTTTTCTTCATATAAGAAGAAATATTTAGACTATGAGGCCCAACAATTTCTAAGTTCATCTAAAATGGCTTCACTAGAAGGGGACACATGGGCTCCTCTCTCTCCAAAAAGCCTATGTAAGGCTGGAAGAGCTCTCCAAAATCTTCTATTTCCCTTTCACAAAAGGAAATATCAAATTTTCTTGGTTCAACGACACTTTTTGGAAATAAAACAGAGAAATACCTCTCTTTTTGTTCAAGTACGGAAGTACTCTCTCCTTTTAGGCATTTCTTCGCATACATCATTGTCCTTTCTTGATGTCTTCTTCTTTGTCGTGACCTTCGTTCATACCATGTTGCTCGATGCAGTTTTGAGAGAGAAAGTGATGGAATGAGAGTTTTAGCCTCAGATATGAAGAGAAATCTCTCAAAAAAAAGTGAAATAGGGATTTTAGTTAATTGAGCTCTAAAAAATCGTTGGGATGGGTTAAAAATTCGAATTTGGCTCTTCATCTTCTCCCCTACACGCTGTGAATGATTGATCATTCTATTTCGATTTAGTTGATCGATCAATGACCTTAACAGAGTGACTGAAATGTGATCTTTTGATTTCTATTTCACTCTTTTAGCACAATAACCATGGGATGCATTCATTAAGCTCATGTTTTTCAGTTGATGTGAATCAAGGTGGGTTGCTCATACCTAGTTGTACTCGAAGCTTAGAGAAATGGTCAAGTCCTAATGGTTTGGTAAAAATGTCCGTTATTTGATTTTCAATGGGAACAAACCCAATTCTAATAACCTTGGTTTGGACCTACTCTCTGATACAATGATGTCTAATACACGTGTTTTGATTGAAAGTGGTGAACCGGGTTCTTGTTTAGGCTTATGGCGCTCATATTGTCATAATGGACTGAAATTTCATTTTGCTCTAAATCGTAATCATCTAGTTGTTGTTTCATCCAAAGAAGTTGAACACAACAATTTCCACATGTTATGTACTCAACTTCTTCGAAAGTGGAGAATGCAACTGAGTGTTGTCTCTTGGAAGCATAATCGATAAACCTAATTGTATTGATGATCAATCATACCTTGAGAAATATAATTTGTTGAAAGATTTTGATTCAAACAGGAAATGATATTTTTATCGAGCATTTGCTTCAAGCCTCCATCCACATGATAAAGTCTTGAAAGGGCAGAATCCCAATCAACAGTCTAGATTGTTGACTTTGATCAGTGATCAAGATTGAAGGAACATGATTGCCAATTGATTGATGATAAAAATCAAAGCTCCCAATGGTCAACACAAATAGGTTTTGTCAAATAGTCAATCAATTGTTAAAATCATAATTTTCGTAAAACCTGGATCAATTACTAAGATCATAACTTATAATCGATGATTAAGAGAAGTGGATTATAACAAGGCCACCAACAAAATTAAATTAGATAAGAAGGCCACTTAAGCACCACATGTGGCATTACAAGAAAATTCCACCCAAGCAAAGGAAGTGGTACATGGGTGATATATGGTATCATAGGAAAACTCTACCTGAAGGAAAGAAGTGACACTACTTCAAATGGATAAAATGAGGTGTCATTATCTCATGGGAAGAAGAAAAGGTCTTGTCAAAGTGTTCTTCTCCCTTACATGGGTTAGGGGAGAAGGAGAAGACAAGTAACAGAAAAAGTATGGTGGTTCAACCACATCTACCATACCATAAATCCCTAATACGGTTAAGAGAAGACTTTTGGGAGATGAGAACTTTTTGATAGAGAAAATTTTACGAAAATTTTTCTTAGCTTTGGTGTGTCAAAACTTTGTTTGTTGGGAAGGAGAAACTTTATTATACTCACAATACATCAAATCTCAAGTTAGCCCCAAGCCCAACTGAATTAATGCAATAAAGGTTGCAACAAGAAATCATCTTTACCACTCGTTTGCGATTAATTATTATTGGATCTATCACACATAATATGGGATCAAACCTTCTTGTCAAGAGTCAAGTAGAAGTTAGCAATAAAATTAAAGATAGTCAACCAAGGGTGTTCTAGAGCATCTGCCAAATTAAGTGAGGTTCAAATCAAGTTTATGTGCAGAGATGGAACCAGAAAACTCTTTAGAGATCAGACCTCATCACCTAAAATATTTTTAACTTTTTCTCTTTTGTTTTACTTGCATGATGACAGATAAGGTAGGAGATCAAAGATACATGAAGAATTGAGAAGCGCTTAACACTTGCCAAAATTCTCTCAGGCGGTCGTTATAACTTTGGTTCAACCAGATCTGGAGTCTCTCGTTCTGAAATTCTAAAAATAAATATTAAAAAAGGTAAGTCCATATTCTGCCTGAGCAAAATGAGTGTTTGGATAGTTCCGCCATTGAATCATCAAAGTTAAGACTGGGTATTTTATTGAGCAAGAATGATGAATTGCAAGGTGCCGTTTGTTATTCTAGTCGTACAAAGAAATTTAACCCAAAAGAATTAGAAACAACAGAGAAGTAATAGAACTTGGAGGCCAAATTATCATCCTCTTGGTTGTCTCTAACATCATCAACTCTCTTTTCCTTTTCTTGCTTTTCTATTTACAGTATGGAGTAAGCTCGGATCACCTCAATAATGGGTGCACGGCACAGTGGACACTTGCCATCTCCTCGAACCAATTCATTTGCACATCTGGAACAAGTACACATGTGCCCACATCTGCACATGAGAACAGGGATTTAGCTCAAGAAAAAAGTACACAATTGTAGAGTTGCTACAAGGAGAGGCCTGCGACCAAAGCAAAACACCTGCGAAGGAGAAGGAGCAAAAGAATAACAGAGAATCAATGTGAGAACAAATTAAAAATCAAACCTGTACAACAGAGAATCAATGTGATTGTCACAGCAAACACAACAGTTCCCTTTTCTAACGTGAGCCCATTTTGATCCATCCTCCGATGACTCTTCCCCAACACCTGCGACAAATTAGCATATTTAAATGGTTTAGGATTTAGGGTGAAGTGATGCATTAATGTTTTCCCTGTAAGAAACAAAATGATTCATTAATAAACAAATGGAAACAACGAATATAAAGATTTTCCAGAAAAAGGTCAATCAGCTGCAACTGTCAACCAACATATTGAAATCCACTTGACTTTAAAGAACTCAAGTATCAGAAAATTTATGGTCATATATACCAGCACACATCCGTCACAAACTCTTAAGTATCAGAATCACACACACCAAAACAGGCCTCAACTTTACAAATACACTTTTACATGCTTGCAGCCTTTGCAAAATCGCCCTCCTGGAAGCTTGCTACACTTCGCCAAATAGCAAAAGAATCCAATCAAGCCAAAAATACATTGTTTCCTTGCTAATGAACACCAGTTGATTCAAATTCCCAAATTTTGCAGCCTGTGCCAATCCTCACCCATGATATCACCGCCCATATCTTCATTGATCTCTGCAAGGATTCATAGTCCTCATTGTTTTACTTTCAGATCTTGAGGCTCCATTGAGGGCTTCCATCCTCTTTAGAGCAACAATGGAGCCATAAGAAGATTAGAGCCTTTGTAACCACTTTCTTAAGAAGCTCTACCTCCTTAAAGCAAAAATACGGAGCAAGAGACAAGAGCTCTCTTGTAAGGTTTGTTGAAGTCTAGGGTTTAATCCATGGATAACTTTGTTTGAAGAAGAAGAAAAAAGGAAGAAGATAAAAGAAGATGAGAAGGAGAAGGCAAAAGAGAGAAATTTTAAGGGTTAAGAGAGAGCACGTGAATGAGCTCCTCCCCCTCTGTTTCTTATTTATATAGGTGGGGCATGGATGTCCTAATATATAAGAATCAAAAAGAATACTTAAACTAACCACTGATTACAGCTTATGCCACTCACTCTAATAATTATATAGAATACCACTCAAACTACTTCAACAGTTAATGAGCATGAAGGTAGCACAGTCCCTAGAATCCAAACTATTGACACAAGAGGAAGAATCAGGAGAATTTTACCCCTTTGGAAATGTTGACAAGGATATTTTAAAAGACCAGATTGAAAGCAATGGACTGGGTAAATTGAATAAGGAAGCTGAAGTTGACACTAAGTTTCAAATGTTATAGCCTCAACCCACAAAATGAGAAAAAGTATCACCTCTATCCATGTCAACAGGGTTGCACGATCTACAAGAATGAGATTACTAACACTTTTTATAATTAGACCTTTTAAAAAAAAACACATTTATTAGACTTTTGCCATTTTTCTCACGGTACATAGATGATCTAAATGATTATGAGATGTGTATCAGGAAAGTAAATAAGAACAGGTTTATCATCTGAGTGACTATGGAGACAAGTATCAGGAAGGAATAGAAAGGAAATATGTATCAGGAAAGTAAATCTTATAGAAAGGATACATGCATCAGAAAGCAAGCCTTATAGAAGGGAATCGGTTGCTCCAAAAAGACCACCGCCCCTTCCCTGCTTTCCTTCTATTTGGACCCTCTGATATTCCCTTTCAATCAAATATCCGTCTATGGAGAGTTATAACCTGGAAGCAGATGCAAAAGCAATCTAAGAGTGGGATTCCATAAGGTTTTTAGGTCCATTTCAGGGATGATACTTGAAATAGGCTAGGTCCTTTTCTATGTTAGCAATCTCCAACCTAGTTCAGAATTGTTAGGACCAGCATGCCTCCACAGATATTTCTGTGGCCAGCAAGTGTATTAGAGCTTACATTCAGGCAGGCCCTCTATAATTCTGAGGCTTCAGGGTCTGCTTTCTATATCCTCAAAAGATGAAGAAAGGACAAGCCAAATTCGCTGGTTAGTACACAATGGCTTCCATGTCCAAATGTCTCTCAGATAACCCAAACAGCATTGCCAGTTAAGCTCAACACCTGCTGCCATTTACCAGACATAATTGCTGAATCTTCACTTATGGTTGCCGACTGCTGCCATTTACCACTGAATCTTTATTCATGGATGCCACCCAAGAAAGAGGTTTCACATGTGATTGCCTCACAAGAGAGAGATTCAAGTCAATAACCCTCCACTGGAGATTCTGATGCCTAATAGAAGAATAAGTGAATCGTACTTTCTTCCCTAAGGCAAATAACTCCCCCCTGCAGAGTCGTTATGCATGTTAACAGACTATGTAACTCATATTGTTCATATTCTCTTCCATCTTCTTAGTTTCTCTGTTCAAGAGGCAGCTTCAGCAATTCAAAGTTACCTCTGCATTACAGTCGTACTTGAAGATCCACTGGGCTGACACATCTTGCTCCCTGATTCTCTCTAACAATTCACCTCAAGTCAAATTGCAACTGTAGCTCTTGGTTCATTCATGCTCCAGGGGTTTTCTTAGCCATTTTTTTAAGTGTGAATTTCATCAAAAGAGAGAATATGCAAGGAGCTTGTTATGGTCCTGGGTTAAGTACCTATATCTTCCGCTCTTAACAGGCCGGTCTTTTGGGTAGCATTGGCTAGGTGCTTAACATTTGGTATCAGAGCAGGCGCTACGTCCCGACTTCGAATCCCCTGGCATGACACCGGCAAAGATTATGAGATCCCTCCACCGATGAGCGTTGTTGTGTTATTGCCGCCGTGGTCATCGGCTTGGGAGGGCGGGGTGTACTGTTATGGTCCTGGGTTAAGTACCTATGTCTTCCACTCCTAACAGGCCAGTCTTTTGGGTAGTATTAGCTAGGTGCTTAACATTTGGTATCAAAGCAGGCGCTACGTCCTGACTTCGAATTCCCGCGATTACACGGCGCAGGTGGACCACACGCCCCTGGCGTGACGCCGGCAGGGATTATGAGATCCCTCCACCGGCAAGCGTTGTTGTGTTATTGCCGCCGTGGTCGTCGGCTTGGGATGGCAGGGTGTACTGTTATGGTCCTGGGTTAAGTACATATGTCTTCCACTCCTAACAAACCGGTCTTTTGGGTAGTATTGGCTAGGTCCTTAACAGAGCTAGCAAAGCTATTCATCATAAAAAAGGAATCAAACCCTTGGTTTAGTCAGACCCTCTTGAAAATATATATATATATCCTCTCCCGCTTGGAGAAAAATTCACATGCACAAAAAGATTCAAGTGTGACATGCCCCTTAACAATTTCTTAGCAACATATGCCAAGGATAGCCAACTCAACCAGAGAAGCCTTTAGCGAGGTAGTGTAACTTGTCAACGCCTTGACATGGGTGACACTAAAGTAATTCTGCTCTCCTCCTTGCATTTTTTCTGTTGTTATTCTTTGCAGCAATAAGCCCCATCATATTTTGTCTCTGTTTATCCACCCTCAACAAAATGCATCAGTCTAGGGAAGGCAAACAGCAATCTCTGAAATTAACCTGCTTTTTCAGATTTCCTCATTCAATGTCATTGCGGCCCATTCTTTCAGCTGGAAACATCCTCTGTAAGTTGGCTATGACTGCACTCTAGGGGTAGCTGACCTTCAACAACTCTTCCAGCTCCTGCGGATGCTTTAAATAGTAGACACTCCATTCTAAGGCAGTCAAGCATTTAAAAGACCTTCCATCCTTCACTACCTAAATCATGCCCATGTTTTGCAAGCTCACTCACATTCAAAAGATCATTTCACTTCATTCTTTCTCTTCAGAATCTCCAGCATTAGATTACTCAAATTAAACTTTGGGAGCAATTCTATGGGGAATCCAGGAGCTGCTTGACCTGGATTTGTAATTGGTTACAGTGCTGAGTAAGCTACTTGTGCTCTCCTTCATTTTGTTGAACTGTTCAATAAGCATATATTTTTGTTATTGTAGGAGCCTTCATTTTGTTAAGCTGTTCAATAAGCAAATATTTTTTTTATTGTAGGGCTCTGGGATTGAAGAGCATTCCCATCCTCTCCACCCAAGAAATTGAACCACTCATTTGAGGAGATTTTTGTCCATTGTAATTCTCCTAATCCCTGGGCAACAAACTTTGGACACTGTTAACAATTGAGTTGAAACCTGAGCTAAAGACATATTTCTTGTCAGCAAGTTATCATGGATAGCATTCTTCCCCTATGAGTTCATGGTCTACACAATAAGATTAACTACACACTATAGGAAAAAATTCATGCTGACATTTGATTTGAGATACTTTGACAAAAATAGGTAAGCATCTATTCTAGGTCGCATAAGAATGACAAGCACACCAAAACATAATTTGGTGAAAATACCTAATAAATAGCATAGGAATAGAAATAAGATTGGGATTCATGAAACTAAATCCAGATAAATTGCATCTAGGAAGTTTGACTTTCTTTTTGCAGTCCATACCAATAGACAACAAAGAAGTAAAAACAATACTCTCTTGAGGATGACAACCACAATAGTAAAAAATAAAATTGTGCTCATTCCAAAAACCATTCATCTATGGAAGCAGAAAAATACTGCTTAAAGTTCACTTTTTTAATAAATGAACCTTTAAATGCTGAAAATGTACTGACCTCGTCCCCCTGAAGAGCGATTTAAAGCAGCAGAAACTTCCTGTTTTACTGAACGCTGCAACTCAAGCTGCATGTCCATGCAGGCTTCTAACATTTGCTGCATATGGCTCATACCTTGCTGAAGCTTGGCCATGTCTGCTTTCAGGTCATTAATAATCTCCCATTCCTGGATCAAGTTGCAGTTTCCCTCCTATTAGTTATGACTCCTACAGCCAAAACAGTCTATAGACCATACACTCAATGTCACCCCAAAAACCCACAAATGTTGGATGTCAGCAACCCAATTGGTTTAAAATATTAGACAAGGTGACAACATGTGCTGTAAGAAAACACACACTCTTAGAATAAGATCATGATAAAGAGTACAATATGTAGAGCACCACTAATGTCCCATACAGCAAGATATAGGAGCAACTCTGGCAAGAGAGTAAGACAAACCAGCAGGCTCACTCTAAAGATCGTGTTAGTTCTTCACACATATTGCAGCAACATGAACCCATGGATGCACGCACACCCACACAATAGAGAAAATATGTAAAAGAGAACAGTGGAGAAGGAAGAGAGAGAAAGTAAGCAGGGAAAATGTAACGGTTATTTGGCTCAAGGAGCATTTACTAGTAACCTACTTTGTTCCATTAACTTTTCACCAGTGGAATAAAATCTTTCTTATAACCATACCAATGGAGTAAATGCAATCATTGATGTTGATCAGTAAAAACAAAACTGTAATAAGAGAAAAATAAAGCAGGAAAAATTATACGAGAACCTTATATCAACTGATATGGTTCAGAAAAATGACCAATATGCAGCTAAGTTCTCAGTGAATACACCCACACACAATTCCAAAACTGAGAACAGTTGTACCCAAGTGGCATCCCAATTGTAGTCAAACAATGACCATGCTGCAATAAGGCCAAAGACTCCATTTAAATCCATCACCTGGTAAGAAGATTCATGAGCAACAGCAAATTATATGAGAACAAAAAAAAGAATACCCACAATTTCAGAACGGTGCATTCCATGCCTCGGCCAAGTACTTTGATGAATGTCCTGATGCCAAAGTGGCTGAGGTGGTGGGACAGGTGGAGATGGCAGAACAAGTGGTGGTCTAGTAACAGCGTCAGATTGCTCATCATTCTGATCATCTCTCTGCCGGCCCTGATTCGGCACGGTGGCTACAGGGGTAGGCATTGCCCTATGCAGATCCCAGTCATAAGGTGAACGCCCCTGCCTCTGCACATACGACTGTATCAATTGATCTAAACTTTCTCGAAAACTACTTCTCAGCAGATTAGAAACACTCCGCCTGCACAATAAGGAAACATCCCACAGTGAAAAAAAATATCAAAGCAAATAAATAAATTGTAGCAATTAAAACTAAAGAATAACAACATCACAGAAGATTCTTTATCTACATAAAAATTTAATAAGTACCTGCTGACAAGCTCTCTGAGCTCCATACTGTACACATTGTCATCATCAGGAGGGTGGAATCTATTGACCCTTCTAACTGGAATTGCCCTTCTTGTTCTTGCAGAACCAGATGGGCCAGCAACTTGCCAATTATCTATAGCTTCTTGAGGAATGTCGGCGTGCCAGTGTTCCTGTCCTTCATCATGATTGCTAACATCTCCAACCTCGCCACGTTCCAGAGATTCCCCCGGCCAAACCTGGGCTCCACTATCCTCCCAGTTGCTACCATCATTATCTGAATGGTCATTTTGCCACTCATTTAATGTAACCTCTGTAGATTGTTGCCAGTCTCTTTGCTCATCTGTGACTTCTCGCTGCCTACTAACACCTTGCAAACTAGAATCTTGCCAATTAATCCTATCACTGGGTGTGTTAGTGTGACTCTCCAGTTCCCTTGTATTTTCATCCATGGAGACTTGAGACACATCAGTCCCTTGGGTCCTAGGAGGAGCTTGTTCATGGTCTTCAGTGGATCTTTCAGTCAAACTTGATGAGGATTGATCATTTCTAGGGCCACCAAGATTAGGATTACTGGAAGTATCAGATTGGCTGCTTACTTGACCTCTAACAATATTCTCTAATCTGAAACGGAATCCCTCCCTGGTGGTAGCAAAAAGCATTAATCATTTATGAACTCAACAATAATCTAATCCTCAGACTGTAAATTCACTCAAGCAGCCAGAGAACATTTGGAAGCATCTAAAAAGGACAATCTAAAGCAAATTAGACACAAACAAGAACAGACATAAACACTGCAAAGGCACATGCACACACACACACACACACACCAACAAAAAAAGGCCATGGCTGAATGTGTAGGGACCAACTTGTGTTAAAATTCTTTATATTTTCTTTGCTTTTTCACTTTTGTAAGCTCTTCAATTTTTCTGTTAATTATACATACTACACCTAATACCCCTGGTACAACTTGAATCCAAGACCTAAAACTAGAAAGCAGCATATGTAGCCATTGAGCAAAAGGCCCAATTATTGATGAGATCCTCATTTCATTCTCAACACAATAATTTTAGCTAATATATTCTGTTGAACTGTTCTAGTTGAAAGTTTCAATATATATATTTGAGAAAAGAGTAACTTTATTAAGCCCAGAGGCTAAAAATATAAAGAGAAGTGCCTAACAACAAGGCATTGTAGGGAAACCCCTTCTTTAATAATATCGAAAAACTATGATTTAACAGGTTGACGACATGTGAGACATGTTAATGGGATTCAATTGAAGTAACATCTTAAAAAAAGATTAAGAATAAAAAAACAAATCACTAGTTGAAACCAGATTTTTTTTCTCACCATCCTATCAGGCACAAGCACGTTCCAAGGATTTGGAGAAGAGGCGGTATGTGGAAATAATCACCCTTTTTCAAAGGTCATTTTTTCAGCTCTAAGTCTCAAGAGCAATTTAGCTTAAAGGGCTCAATTCACAATTTTGATGCTCCTAATACCGAGTCCAGCAGTGCTTTAGGAGACCAACATCACCCCACTTGACCAAAGTGAACTTAAGTTCATTACTTGCCTCCATGCCTTGTTTTTCTGAAAAATCATATACAAATGAGATACAAAATTCGGCTTGGGCCCTTCGATCTATGATTAAACTTTTCAGTTGAAAGAATTTCTTCATATAATTAAAATTATAAAAAAATCTGACAAAAATTAAAAGGAGCCTTGCAGATATTAGTTATTAACCACTCAAATAATGACATGTCCATGTAATTGTTGCATTACTTCAGGAGGCATCCTATAAGCAATACGAATGAAAGAAAAGGTGAGCAATAGTTAATGGTCCTAATGTAGAGAGCAAAAAGTCAACGATTCCTCTTCATTTAATCCCCGACGGAACAGGAGCAGTACTATTATCTGGGAGCACTCAGTTCATAAGCTGATTTGGAAGCCCAGTAATAATGATCGATTCACTGTCACTTCGGCTTATTCTTATATCAGAAAGCAAGACTACAGTACTCATGAGCACAAGGCGAATCTGGCTTGGAAACTCTCAGCGCCAAGCAAAATCAAATTCTTCGTGTAGTAAGTCATCAGAAAACAGATTCTTACTTCAAACAACCTTCATAGAAGAGGCTTCACTGCCCCTGATCTTTCTTGTCCCCTTTCCAGTGAGTGCGAAGAGACAGTCCAGCATGTCCTCTTACATAGTGGATTTTCGTGGCAAGTTTGGATGAAGATCTTTCAAAAAATCGGACTCCAACTGGGGCTACATCAGGACCTTTTTAGCCCCTTTGAGATTGTTCGAGGGATTCTCCTTCCTCGGCTAGGCAAGTTAATTCTTTCGACATATCTTGCAAATGTTCCATGATGCATTTGGCTTGAGCGGAACAATCGAAGATTCAACTCCAAAGCTAGCACCCCAGACAACACAGCTTCTCATGTCGTCGGCCTCATCTCGAGCTGGCTTCATACAAATAAGGATTTTGCCACTCTATCGGGGGTTTCCCTTCGGGAAAATTGGAATTCGATCTCTCATACATCTGGCCCCAGCTGAGCTACAAGAATAGCTATCTGGATTTTGATGGTAGTGCTATTGGATGTCCTGGTCCAGCAGGAGCAGGTGGTGTGTTCAGAGGTCACAATGGAGACCCTATTCTTTCTTATGCTGGTCCAGTGGGCATTGTCGATTCTAATACTGCTGAAGTTAGTGCTATGTTGTTCGGCCTCCAAATCTTCAGGGATCGTCTCCATGACAAGTTAATCATTGAAGGCAACTCGAAGACGGTTATTAGTTGGTGTTCCAAGGACAACTTCCTCCCTTGGTGCCACTGGCCCATCACTGATAGTATTGCTGATATTGCATCTTCTACACATTGTCATTGGAATCTCATTCCTAGACCAACCAACTCTTTGGCTGATAAATTAGCAAAATTCGGAACTTCCCAGTAATCTCTCATTGTTTGGGAAGACTTCCCTCCCTTGTAACATGCTCTCTTGGGCTTTTGCCTTAATAAAAATCAACATCATTTCAAAAAAAAAAAAAAAATAGTCCTAATCTATTAGGAATACAGAGACAGAGAAATCATCTCTATGTAATCTCGATCTTACTAACAACTGAGGCAAGACAAGATAAAAAGGTTAGAAAATAACTAAGAAAGCCAGAAAGTGTATATTTAATCAAAGTTGTTCTATGTTCCCCTTTTGGTTTCGATTTTCTACCAAAATAGTATCCGGTGACTTGGGCCTTTGGCTCAATGGCCATATGGGGGAGAATCTAGTGTGAAGTCTTGGGTTTTAAGTCTCACCATGGGTAAAGGGGGAGTTTGCATGTGTAATCAGCTTTCAAAAGAAGAGTAGAATTTGATCGTGAAGGCCAAACAAATTATTTATGAGAGCCTCTTTATTTTGTTGATTCTGTGGAAGCTGAAATCAAGACAATCTTGTATGGCTTTTGTTTGTTCAGTAGTTTTTTCCATACTGGCATTATAATGAAAGCAACTCAAAAATAAGGTTAACACAAAGTATGTTACAAAGTATTTTATAACCAGCAAAAGCGAAAATGAGAGGTCAATCCAGGGTTATTTATTATCTTCACCAAATGTGCTATTTTATAGTGTTAGCACTTGGAAGTTCAACCAACAGCTGGGTCATTTGAACTTAACTCAAATTTAAGGTTTAGTTAGAAACATCATGACACCACCACATTGGACAAACTCCACAGAAAGTGAAATGATGCCCTTCCCAAAAGATTTTCATTTCTTTTTATTTTATAATTAAAAGAGAAGAATTTACATTTTTAGATTAAGTAGATTCTCCTCCTACTTTCCCTGTTAACTAGTACATAAATGATCCTCCTTTATGCCTTCTCCACTTCTTTGAGAAGATTCAAGAGTGTTCTTTCAGGGGGAGTCTAGTAATGTTTGTATTTTGTAATAGAGGAATTGCAGTCAAAATTGTGTAATAAGAGAAAACTGTACTCATTTTCATAGAACTCAGGGAGTCTAAAGTGAACCAGGAATCAACTTTTGCCTAATTCTGAGTTCTGCACAAGTCTCTCTCCTCCATTCTATTTCTTTCTTTTATCTTCTTTCTAAAATATTGAAGATGACACATGGCTGAGTGGCTTTTCGTAGTAAAGCAATCGAAGAGGCTGAAGACCTTTTTTTCTTTTTGGAAAAGATTGAAGACATTGTTGAGCTGCAATAATTTGAATTCAGAAGCCAGTTCATCAAATGTTTCTGTGTGCAAGGAGAATCCCCAGCATACTCCCAAATCTAATAAAATTGCCAAGGTAAAAATCATGTTCATGAGCCATCAATATTGCAGTAACAAGGTCGAATATAAAATACATATTTTGTGTATATGAGGTACTTCTAAAAGAAACTAGAGAATTTTTCACTCAGGAAAATTATGATCCTAAAAGATGTATTTAGTTATATGCCACTATGGAGCATAAAAAGAAGACTTACAGTGCAGTGACTGTTTCAGACATTCTGCCTTGATGTACTGCTCTTCTACCCTTTGATGAGAATTTCTCACAGGTATTTAATCATTTTGTACACTATTTTTTTTTATTTGATAGTCTGGCTAAAAACACCATAAGTCTCAAAGCAATCTGAGGTGAATTAGCAATGGCAGCCAAGATGAAGTCTTAGTGTTCTACATCAGTATTAAAATTTACTTGTACATGTTGAAAATTTCTGGAAAGGTAGACTGCCGATCCAAACTGTCTCATGAAACCCGAAAGTAGTCTAGCAGATCATTTTTCCTTCTGAATAAAGATCAGGCATTGAAAGAAATCTAGGAGAGGAAGGGAAGTAGACATACCAAAGAAATATGTAAAAGAAAAGATTTTCAAAATTTAAAACACTGATCAGATGTTTTTTTTTTTAAGTAGTGACACTGATCAGATGTTGCTGCTCAGTTAATAGTATTAGCATTTAAGTACTAGAAACGATATTTTTATGGAACACAACCAAAAGATGTAAATTAAGCCAACACAGTTACCAGATTAGAAAACATAACAAGAAGCAAAACAGAAAATGTGAAACATGGTGAAAGTAAATCATAGGAAATGTAAGCTAAGAAACAGATATGAAGCATGTGAGAACTTTTTATGAAGCATTGACCAAACAAAAATGACATTATGTAAAAATTATATGAACTAGACAGAAAAAAAAAAAAAAAAAGGACTAGGTTCTATGACAAATGACTGGAAAAAAAAACACCTGAATTTAATTCTTACCTAAAATAATTATCAAATAAAATCAACATAATTAATTAGATATAGTAGATTTCACTTAATTAAATAACTTTGAAATACTTGATTAAACAACTTCTCCAAACGGAACACTTCACTTTTTTCATTTTATCCTTTTACTCATCTCGTTAAGAAACATCTTACTTTTATTAAGTAAATAAAATTCATATTTTTATTTGTTTTCAAATAAATTCTTAATATATTTTTCAAAAATGATAAATTTCTAATCTATTTTAATAAAAATTTATTAAAACTTCGGAAATGTTTCTGAAACTTTTCCTTTTAATTTTAAGAATTTTCACAAAAAAAATTAGGAGAAGTTTCATTTTGGATTCCACACAAGTTTCAGGAGAAAAGAATTTCTTACCTCAATAAATAGTTTTTTTGTAATAGCTACCTCAATAAATAGTCACTTATCTATAAACTATAAAACAAACTTATCAAAGTCGTTACTTTGAAGAAAGCAATAATTAAAAGTCATTCAGCAAAGAAAAATATCGCCTAGGCATAAAACCACCTATATTTGTGGCAGCCCATTTAAACAGCATGCAAGACAATCGGCATGTTTAAAAAGGACAAAAAAGGAACTTACCTTAGACCAGAAACAGTGTGTCGCTGCCTTAACTGTCCAAGTTCCCTCGCAGCCATTGAAGGTGGTCTCTCATCCTCAATAGATGTTTCATTTCTTAAGAACCTACCTCTGAGCAGAGACTGAAAAGGAGATTTTACGATTGACATTAGCAATACATGCAGTGAAAATCATGTCAAGGTTAATTTCTGCATCAGTACAAGGGACATATGACAAGGATGAAAGACCGTAAGTAGCATCCACACACCTGAATCCGGTTCCGATGAGCGAAATCTGAAACAGCCCGATGCTCCAGCAAACCCTGAAGCTCCCGCTGTCTCTCCCTTTCAATCCTCACAAGCAAATCAAGGAGTGCCTGTCTCCCACGCAATCTCAGCCTCTCTCTTCGGATGTGCTCCGGTTGATTCTCGTCCTGGTCTCTCTCAACCTGTGCGTCCAAGGCAGCCCTTTCTTCCCCTCTACTAACCCGGGCATCGCTTTGCTGGCTAGCCATTTGTACCCACTCCCTGACAAGCCTCACTCTCTCCCTTTCTGTCTCGCCCAGCCATTCCGCCCTTTGACTGTCACTATTCCTCTGAGAAACCTGAGATGAATGATCACTACCTATACCATTCTCCCTCACCCACCCACGTACAATCTGCCTCACCCTTTCCCTCTCTCCATCACCAATATCAGGCGACTGCTCTCTGCTAGAGTTCTGGTCATCAACCCGTTCGTTTTGCGAACCCAATTGGGTCTGGGCCCAGAATTCATTCTCGCTCTCGCTTGCATCTTCAGAACCTACCCCTTGTGACCCATTAGCCGGGCTTTCAGTCACACTAGCTAGATTTATAGCGGCACCGCTGTTGTCATTGCTATTGTTATCGCCTGAATTGTGGCGGGCTATTGACCGGGCCCTGTCGCGCGCTCGACTGATCAGGTGCTCGTCCTCGAGCTCGCGCCACATTTGGAGAAGAGATGATGCTTGAGTCGAAGGGCGCTCAAGAGGCCCCTGCCGACGGGAAGTAGGAGACTGCGAGGACTCTCTTAGAAAAGAGGAGTCCAGCATTGAGACAGTGTGAAGGCCCGCCAAGGCCATGAGCTCCGACTCCCGGTTCCGCCGCTCCATGGTGGTAATCATCTCCTGCGCCTGCCTGGCAACCCAGCGGCTGAGAATACGGGAGTGCCTTCGCCGCGCGGCCGACGACTCGGCTAGATCATTGCCCTCGAGATCCGACCGGCGTCGACGTCGCACGAGCGGATCGGAGTCATCCTCATCCGTGCCCTCCGGGTCCCGCGCGGAGCTGCACGAGGTGAGAGACATACAATCGTCCAAATGCCCACGCATTAGCTCCTCCAGGCCGCGCCGGAACTCCGCTCGGACGTCATTAGTCTCCTGCTTCTGCTGCAACGGTTCAAAATCCGTCATGGCGCCCGTCCGATTAACCGAAACCGTGCAGCGCCAGTGAAATCCCTAAATGACGACAAACAGCGGCAACATCGGGAACTTTCCGCCCACGATGCTTTCGCATCAAAAAAAGCTAAAACAGATCGACGCAAAAACCAATATAAATCGAATTCAAACAGAAAACAAGTAATACAATCAAACTATCCTAAATGATCACAAAAACAAATAGAAACAGGGACTAGGGCAAGCCAAAAAGGAAGAGAGAACCCACATAGAAACAAACACAGGCTCAAAACAAATACAAAAAACCTGAGTTTCCTGAAAAGAAAGACACAAAATACAGAGAATCCTTTGGGATCGGAGTTGGGAAAAGCTAGAGAATTTCGAAGAAAAAGAATTCTGGGGGAGGGAGGAGGGCGGATTACAAATCCATAGACGCAATCTTTGAAATAAACTTTTTTTCCCAGGAGAAGCGACCGCGGACCGCCGCGTGGAGTTTGTCTTCTCGCTCCCATGATTGTTATCTTAATTTAGGCTTTAGGCTCATATCTCCCACAAATTAAGAGAATGTTACTTTCAAAGGAGTTTGTTCATTGATATTGACTTTGTTGAAAATTAATATGAAGGTTGAAAGGAAGAATTACGTTGATTGAAGGAAACCCTTTGCATTCTCACGTTATCGTTTTTTAATTAGGGGAAAAAATAAGCTTCTTGAAGTAGTTTTGACTTCACAGCTAAGTTGCTTTAATGCATGTAAGTTTTCAAAGGAAGGAACATTTAGAAATGGATTGGAATGAGGTTGGTGAAAGCAAAAGATTTTCATGTTTAATTTTTTATGCTAACGAATAATTATAGAATTTTTTTATAATCACAATATAATACAACCCATTACTCATTAATCTTTCTTTAATTCTTTTTAATGCCTTTAATAGATAAATAATTGTCATTTTTCTTTATCTTCTTCCATTGCCCCTCCTTTCCCCTTGAGAGATAGAAAGAGAGAGAAGTGATCTAATAGAGTACCCTAGTGCATAGCATTAAGTCCACTTGAATTTGAGTCACCCATTGACACAGGTGTTATTACAAGGGAATTTCCCTAAAATACCTATTTAAAATAAATTATTTTTAAAAACACCGACGTCATCAAAATATTTCTAAAACTACCCAACTTTGACTGGTCAAATACCTATGTGTGCAGTCAAAAGCGACACGTAAGCTTTGACTGCTTATGTGTCACCACATCATCAGTGCAATAAACAAGATCGACACGTCGTCTACCACGTTATTATTTTACCATGTCATCTGCCACATAAGTTGTCACGTCATTAAATTAAAAAATTAAATAATTTTAAAAAAAAATCAGATACATTTTTTATTTCCTAATATCTACAATATTGGACATTTATCTTTGGGAAAAGTAATAAATTTATTGTCTCGAAGCCAAAAATAGAAAAAACCAAAATTATTAATAATTTTGATTACTTAAAAGTAATTTGGTTTGTAAATTAATTATTTGACAAATAAAATTTTAAAGTTCTACTTAAAATCATGATAAATCTAATAAAAACCTATAGAAATGAAATTAATATGATTAATCATGTTAACATATTAATTATATATTATTAAATTATTTTCAAGCAAGTATTTTAAACTAAATCATCACTATTTATAAAGAGATGCTTTTTTTACTTGCATACAGAGAAAAAAATATTTATAAAATGAAATTTATTGGATAAATAATAAAAGGGTAAATTAATAAATATTTACAAAATATTAATATTTTTATTTATGTTACTTTTTTATAACATAATAAAATAGTAAAATAAATAATTAGTTATAATTACCACCCTTAGCGAATCGAGCCTACAGATTGAAAAGGGTTTAGCAAAGTCTATGAAGGTTAAAAAATTGAACAAAACAATAGACCAGATTCCGTCATTTTTAAAGATCGGAAAACGTCGATGCAATAAAACACTATTCATCCAACTGCCATGACTGATCTCATCACATTTGCAAGTTAGGCTAGTTGGGTTAATTGAATCAGAAAACAGTGCGATCCATTCAGAAACAGAACCCAATCCACTGTTATTCACACAAAAAATTAATACAGTAATTAAACACAGTAATTAGATTCAAGAGGGGAGCGGAGAATAATGAGAAGAGAAGGGGGGGAGGGGGGGGTGTGTGGGTTGAGGGCCAGGTCGATCGGTGATAGCAGGAGAGCGAGCGGCGACAACGGCAACGGCTAGAGGAGACGCGAGGAGAAAGATCGAGGAAGAGAAATTTTTGAGGAAAAAACATACAAGTGAGGGCTTACTTGGCACGATATGTATTTGATTTTTTTTATTTTTTAAAAAATTATTTAATTTTTTATTTAATGATGTGGCAGCTTATGTGGCAGATGACATGGTAAAATAATGACGTGGTAGACGACATGTCGATCTATGTTTACTGCACTGATGACTTGGCAACACATAAGCAGTCAAAGCTTACGTGTCGCTTTTGACTGCACACATAGGCATTTGACCAGTCAAAGTTGGGTAGTTTTAAAAATATTTTGATGACGTCGATGTTTTTGAAAATAATTTATTTTAAATGGGTATTTTAGGGAAATTCCCTTATTACAATGTTATAATTTTAAATATAAATTAAAATAAGAAGGGTTATATTGAAGGAAACCACTTATTACTAGAGGGAACCCACCCCTTCCCATCTTTCTTAAGCTTATCTACCACACAAAAGTTTTGCATAGTCAACAATGGGTGAGGACCCTTTCCCCATTGTTTGAAGAAAGGGGAAGGGATCCCTTGCCTCGTTTAAAGAAGGGCTCCTCCCCCTTCCATCTTTGTATCTTTCTATAGAAAAATAGAGAGAGGAGGAAGGCTGAGGAGGGTCATGGCCTTTTCCCATAATGCAAACGAACCATTGGTCAAATAGGTTTGACCCAATTTCAGGTCTTTTTCTTATGGACCTAGATTGAAGGTAGGGTCCAATTGAAACTAAAGTAACATTTTTATAATACTATTTTTTGTTATGGGATACTAGTAACAAGGATATGTATGTTTAGTAATTCACAACAGAGTATCCTTAAAAAATAAGAGTTTAAAGTTCAATGTTTGAGAATTAGCTCATAATAATACATGGATATGTTAGACCAATTGGTATAATTATGTTGATCTTTATTACTTTAATGATGACATAATGAGTAGCTTAAAAATGTGCTATTAACTGTGTTATCAGTGTATTTTAGGCGCATATCATCCAACACATATATTACATGGTCTATAGCAAAAACGCAAGACAAAATAATGATCAATCAATTTGCCAAATCAAAACTCGAAGGAAAAACACATTGAAGATTGTTGTTGAGAAGGAGAACTTACAAAAAAAAAAAAATTGAATACAAGAGTCCAAGTCAAATAGAACATTTCAAAAACTCTAGGATGTAAGTAGATAGCCAACCAAACTTCAATTTTTAAGCACATCTATGTTATGGAGCTTTTAGGCATAAATGTTTTCAAACTCGTGTTTAGTTGATACATATTAGAGGTTAAAACTTGCAAAAACACCTTAGGATAATTTTTATAATGCTTAGAAGTTTAGTTAAAAAAAAAGGCAATTGACATGATTGAGATCATTCAAAGTGTGAAATGGCAAGCAGTATGAAGCATGATCAATCAACCATGTAGGGTATATCGATCACCCAGAGTTGAGCCAAAATGAGCAATAAAGCCAAAATCAACTTATTTTCTCAAGACTTGAAATTGCATTGATTGATCATGTGATCGATCAATAAGCCTAAGGATTCATAAAATATAGTCGTTACATATGATTGATCGACCTTTCCTTTTTCATTGATTGATCAATGTTTTTGTCACCTTTTTCCTAATAGGCAAAAAATGGGTAATTTGGACTAAAAACTTATAAATATCCTACCAAACATTTTTTACAATATTCATTGAACTTACATTGGCATACCTAACCTCTGGAAGATTATTTTTGAGCCTCACATTCTAATTTTAGCCTCTAGAAAAGAAAACCCTCAAAATTGCCCAAATCTACCTTTTTATCTTCATTTTCTTTTACTAGGAGAAAGACTATCTCTCCAAAAAGAAGTTGTATGTTTATGTTTTATATAGTTTTGTATTATACAATTTCTTTGTAGAAGTTACCTTAAAGCTAGATCAATTAGCATTCTAGAGCTTGTAATCTAGAAAGGGAGTATCCACTATAATCTAAATCTAATTATATGGAATCTCTATGGGAGAGATCAATTGTGTAATTTGAGAATACACATGGCTTAAAGAGAGTTTGAAATCTGTTTGTATTTTCTAGCTAATAGAGTTATTAGTGGATTTTTTTTGAGCTAGAGTTCTTGGGCTGTGACTACCAATAGGGGAACATGGAGAACAAAAAATCTTTCTCTTTATCGTTATGTGATTATTTTATTTTATTTACCAAAATTTAGTTTAGCACTTCATGGGCATTAACGTTTTAATTGAAATTTTCAATTCATCCCTTCTTGAAAAGCCACCTAGGCCAACAAGATCGAGTATGCAATGAAATATGATTAATATGATTAAAAGAAATACATTTTTCAGTTTTTAAATACCCATGGAGATAGTTCGAACTTGCATATGTTTGAGATATGTTTGATTTAAATATTTTAAACTCGAGCTCAGCCTAAAATTGGAATCAAGCTTGAGTTCGAGCTCGAGCTGGTTCGAACTCCAACCTATATTTAAAATTTTACATAAAATATATGTCAAATTAATTGTATACAAAAATATGCATAAATTTCTCTTAATTATTTTCTCTTGATCCAGCATTATCAAACAAGATGAAAAAAATTAAAATATGTATTAAACAACTAACAACCAAAGTAGTAACTACTAGTTAATAATTACTAATTATGCATTAAAAGAAACAACCAAACAACTAACACTAATAAATGTCACAAATTTAATAATAAATATTATTTATTCATCAATCAAATAATTTCTAATTTTAACTCATAGAAGATAAAGAAAGTAAAAAAAGTTTCACCAACGAAGAAGAAGAAGAAACATTAGGGCAGATCCAGGGAAGGGAAGCCTGATCCGATAGAATCTTGACCAGGAGACTATCAATCAACACAAAAACAACTGATAAGGGGAAGAAGAACATAAATAGCTCAAGAAGGGGAGAAGAAGAGAGAAGGGAAACCTGATCCAATGGAATCTTGACTAGGAGACTATCAATCAACACAAAAACAACTGATATGGGGAAGAAGAACATAAATAGTTCTCGAAGGGGAGAAAAAAAGAGCAGCGACGGAAGAGGTAGGAATTCACCGAAAATTACACAAATAGCAAGGAAATGGTGCAAAAACTATAAAAAAAAATAAGACATGCACAATAAATGGCCAAAAATCAGGGTTTGGGGGTGGAAGGTTTGCCTTTTACTTAAACGAGTCGGAAACCTTATCCCATATCATGTTTCACCTGTGTGTTGTTGGGCCTCAGTTCACCCAAGTGCTGTCTATTGGCATTTAACGCTTTGTAGAACATGCAAATGGGTTATTAAATCTTATCCAGTAGTGGGAAATTCAAAGCAAATGGATCAATCATCAATTGATGGCAACCAAGAATTGGTTGGAAGACTGAAAATTCTTAATGCGGAAACGATCGTCAAGAAAGTACAAGCGGTTGGATACAAGGGTTAGGATTAGGTGAATATCTGTTGGGATGGGGACAAGGAGAAGCAGCTTCAAGCAAATTCCTCCAAACCAAATGCTCTTTATTCTCTCGTCCAAACCAAATGCTCCAATCTATTTGGCCGGACAACTTATCGGGAGCTGTGCCGGTATTGGTCGGACAACTTATCGAGCCAAACTCAAATTAGGCTATGCATCACACAAGAAGCCGCGGATCAATTATGGGACACCTCGGGAGCAATCGATGGATTTATATGCTGATGAACCACACTGAAACTGGGTCCAGGCTTATCCAACTCTCGGTGTTTTCGTCTTCTTAGTGTCACCTTGTGATAAAGAGAATGTGCAAGCTGCTTTTTGCAAAGTTGATAAAAGAGAATTTCCATGAATGATGTCTGAAAGGGATATTTTACCAGACATTGAGTACAGATTGTATGTCACTAGAAAAGTTGATTATATGCATCTTATACACCCAGTCATTTTCTTAAATCTGAATATTCTCATTGGATACTGGTTTTGGATGCTTAAAATGTCATGGACTCGATGGTAGTGATAGTATGGTTATTAACTTAAAGATTTCAGTACTTGGAATGGAACCTTTCAAGCTCTAGCTGATGATAAATTAAGGATATTAGTAGATAGAATCTCCGGTAAACATCTTTTTTAAGCATTAACTTAACCATATGAATCATGAGATTTTCATCAGTAGGCCAACGATTGAGGACTTCTTATGATTTCTTAGATCCATGTTTTGAAGAGTAGCAGATTCTCCCTCCTCCGCGATTCTCTTTATTTATGTATTCAGGTCGATAATCAAGTTGAACTTGCCAACATTCCAGCACCTATGAAACAAAATTGTGCAGGACTTTGCTGGGAACGGAATCCAGTTCTCCGATTAGATCGGTACCTTTCCTATTAGGCCACAAAGTCTCTTCAAATCCGATAAAGCATTCATTTGCATCTATTGCTTTGTAGCCTAATTATATCCAAGAAGACCTTCTATAGCCTAATTGTATCCAAGAAGATCCAAGATAAGAAGACTCCCTATTGCTTCACGTTACCAAAATGAAGTTTTTTTGTCTTAATTAAGCTAATTTCATAGGTTATGAGTGCTGATAGTTGGCTTATCTACAACTCTTGCCTCATGGTGCTTTATCTTAGAGTATAATGCTAAAACCACACCAAAGAACCTTCTTGTAAATTGTAGCAACAAGTTCCTCATGGGCTTAAACAGTCTCCTCGGGCTTGGTTTGATAAATTTAGCCAAAGAATGTTGCCGTTTGGAATCAGTCGGTGCTCAGTAGATAATTTTGTCTTTATCAAGAATACTTTGAAGGTAAAGGTATTATTAGCAGTTTATGTGGATGATATCGTCTTAACTGGCAGTGATGAAGACAACATGAAATAAGTCAAAGAGAAGATGTGCCAAGAATTTAAAATGAAGGATATGGACTTCTAAAATATTTTATTGGTATTGAGGTATTACCATCAAAGCATGAGATAGTATTATCTCATAGAAAGTTTTTCTTGAATCTAATAGAGGACACGGGGATGATGGGGTGTCAACCTGCGGACACTCCTATGGATGCCAATGTGAATTTATGTGCAAGCTCTCGAGAAGATGTCGATATAGGTAAATATCATAGGCTTGTGGAAAAACCTATTTACGTCACAGTGACCATACCAAATATATCATATGCAATAAGTGTGGTGAGTCAGTATATGGACAAACCACAACTTACCCATTATCAAGCCTTGGAGAGGATACTTAGATATTTAAAAGAAACTTTGGGGAAAGGGCTTCTATATAAGAATCATGGCCACTTCAACATAGAAGGTTTCTCAGATGCAGATTGAGTTGGATCACCCGATGACAGGAAGTCCAATTCAGGGTACTATACTTTAGGTATTATACTTTAGGTGAAGGTAACCTAGTTACATGGAGAAGCAAAAAACAGAATATTATGGTCCAATGCAAAAACATAGAACTATGGCCCACATAATCAGTGAACTTCTATGGATCAGATCCCTTCTTACTGAATTGAGATTCTATAAAAGTAATTAAGAAATTATAGTACGACAAGCAAACAACCATTCATATCACTTCGAATTTTTTTTTCCACGAGAGGACAAAACACATTGAGGTAGACTGCCACTTTATATGGGAGAAATTTTAGGCTAGTATCTTATCTCTCAGATGTGTTTCATCACAAGGGCAGATGGAAGACATTCTTACAAAACCAATCGCATTCAAGATGTTAACCACTGTATGCGACAAGTTAGGTATCCACGATGTTTTCTCTCTATTAGCTTGAGGGGAAGTGTTGGAAGATATCTCAAAGTGGTATTAAGGTAAATAACTTCCCCATGTCAAGGAGGTGGCAAAGGATGTAATTTAAAGGTCTTCTCGCAAGGATGACACACGGGTGTAATTAAAGAAGATGAAGTATGTCTACTTATTTCTTTTCTTTATGTCTACTTATGTCTTTTCTTTTTTAGAGCTTGTAGCCCTAAGGGTATTGTTGTTATTGTAAACTTTCTTCCTCAACTATAAATAGAGGATCAAGGCATGGGGTAGATCATTAAGTCTCCCCTCTTCTCTCTCAAATTCATCCTTAGACTTTTCTCCCAAACTCTCTCTCTCTCCATCTCTTTAGCTGTCCCTCTCTCTCCTTTCTCCTCTCTTTCTTCTTCCTCTCTTTTCTTCTCCTCTTCTTCTTTCTCTCCTCTCTCATCATCTTGGTTGGGGACCTTATCATGGGATCCTAAATCCAACATGTCCCAAACAAGTTTTGTTGTTTCAAGATGGATTACATTATTTGTAGTGTTCTCTTCCATACTATTAATCAACCAGCTAATGACAAGAGTATCCTCTTTAAGATTTATTTATTTTAATAAATAACCTCCTCTTTATCGACAAATGGAGGAGGCCTAATCAAGTGATTAGATAAGTCTTGGGTAATAAGAAACCTCTTGACACATTGTGACCAACTTAAGTAATTCGATAACCCTTTAAGTGGAATAGTAGCGATCTTAAGTAAATCACTATTACCGAATAGACTTGAAAAATGTTCTTCAGCCATGAGGGATCAATAACTTGGAGTAATAGCCTATACGTAGACTAAATCAAGGTTCGATACCACCACTTTTTATTTCACAATGACCACCTCATATGTTATTTCATGCTTCTCATGTAGAACAATTGCTTTAATAATCCTTCTATAATGGTATCCAGAAAAGCATAATAAACCTGCTTCTCATGCAATAATAATCAAACAGCTATAATCTTCAGATGCAGAGACAATCTTCAAGATGTGCCATGTCAGCTATTGAATTAAACTCAAGGGAAGGAGCAAGCTCAGAAGAAGGAAACTTAAGAGAGAGTTTAGATAAACCGAGGAAATCTCAAACTTAGAAGGATATCCCGGAGGAAAAATAGAAGGATATCACAAAGGAAACTTAGAAGAAGCAAACTCAAAAGGATATTGCAAATGTTCTCAAGAGAGAGAGAGAGATTTGCCAAACCGAGGGATCATAATAAAGTAAGTTCCATTTTTTGGAGTATAAAACCCGAGAGAACTATGTAACCTAATTATAAGTCTTGAATTCATATTATGGAACTCCTTAAGAGAGTTGTGTCTGTAAAGTTCTTTATTTTCGATTAAGAAATACATTCAGATTGCATTTACATATAAGGGAACGAATCCCATTTGAAATAAAAAATACAGATACGTTATTTTCGGATCATATGACCAGTTATTCTCGAATTGTAAGACCCGTTATGTTCGAATCTTCAACACTGCCCCTCAAGTTGGAGTATATGTTAATGATACCCAACTTGCCGAGTAATGCCACAAATTGGAACAAACTCAATGCCTTAGTAAATAAGTCTACATTTTAGTCGTTGGTTCGTATGTGGGCTATCTTAATCATCCCTGCTTGAATCTTTTCACGAACTAAGTGACAATCAATTTCGATGTGCTTGGTTTGCACCTAAAAGGCCAGATTTGAGGCGATGTGTAGAGCAGTTTGGTTGTCACAATACAACATGGTTGACTGAATATGTACGATTTTCAAGTCTTTCAAAACGTTCTTCAACCAGTTAATTTTGCAACATGTAGTAGCCATGGAACAATAATCTGCCTCGGCAGTTGATCGAGTCACCGTTGTTTGCTTCTTTGTTTTCCATGAAATGGGTGATTGTCTAAAAAATATACAATACCCTATTACTGACCTTCTTATGTCCCTGCAATGAGACCATTCTGCATCGCAAAATGTATTTAATTGGAGTGTACTTGTAGAGGATAATAGAATTCCCTGACTTGGAGTTTGTTTCAGGTATTGAAGAACTCTATGTGCTGTCTCAAGATGTGGTGTACATGGTTTTTCCATAAATTGGCTTAGAACATGGACGACGTAGACTATATCTGGTCTAATGATGGTCAAGTAGATCAATCATCCCATAAGATGCATGTATGATGAAAGATCATTTAGGAGTTCACCATCGGATTGTGTAAGAGCCAAGTTTTGCTCCATTGGGAACCTTGTAGGTTTTGTTCCTAGAAATTTAGCATCTTCTAATATCTCCAAGGCATATTTCATTTGGGAGAGAGAAATCCCCTTTGAAGACCTTGCTACTTCTATGCTCGAGAAGTATTTGAGCTGACCAAGATCCTTAAGTTTGAACTGTTTGGATAATAACTGTTTCACATCTTCAATATGTTACTGATTGTTACCTATTAAAATCATGTCATCAACATACACAAGTATTGCTGTAAAACAGCCTTTGTGGGATTGGACAAATAAAGAATAATCTGCCTTTAACTGATGAAACCCAGCAGTCTTGTGGGTAGTGGAAAATTTCTAAAACTACTGTCTAGAAGCTTGTTTCAAGCCGTATAAGGAATTGTTTAGTTTGCACACTCGAGTTTCCCACTTTTGTCCAAAACCAGGGGGTAGTGACATGTAGACATCTTCATCAAGATCACCATGTAAGAACGCATTGTTGACATTGAGTTGGTGAAGATGCCATCCTTGAATAGCAAAAATACTCAGTAGGACACGTACAATAACCAACTTGGCAACTGGGGCGAACATCTCTTGATAGTCAAGTCCTTCAATCTGGTTGAATCCATTGGCAACTAGGTAAGCTTTGTAATACTCAAGGGTGCCATCAAATTTGAGCTTGACTTTGTATACCCATTTACATCCAATGGGTTTCTTGCCAGGTGGAAGAGAGATGAGCGTCCATGTGTGGTTAGCCTAGAGGGCTTGAATTTCATCATGCATTGCTTGACACCATTTGGGATCCTTCATGGCCTGTAAGAAACTAGTTGGTTCTTTTGTAATGGTTAATGAATTGGTAAAAACTTTATGAGATGGGGATAGCTGAGCATAAGAAAGAATGTGAAAGAGGTCATAAGGTGTACCTGATGTGGTGACCACATTGGAGGAAAACAATTGTTCAGGTTGTGACGGTAGGGTCGCTTTCACATGAAAATCCAAAAGGAAACTGGGTCAGTTAATGAGCCTTGTAGAGGGGCGACAAACAAGAGGTGGTTGGGAGTAGCAGAAGGTATTTGGGGGAAAGAAGTATGATCAACACTGGGAATAGTAGGACTTGGTGACTGAGGAGTTGTATCTGATAGAGGGTTAAGATAAAGTGTGTCTGGTAGAGGGTCATCATAAATAGCAGACATTATAAGAGGAGGAAACATGAGACTCTTATTTGCAGCAGAAAGATGTTTAAGAGGGAATTCTTTTTCAAAGAAGTAACATCTTGGGAGATAAATACTTTATTGACTTAGAGATCATAAACCCTATATCCCTTTTGTCCATAAAGGTACCCAAAAAAATTGCAACGGATGGCACGCGCATAAAATTTGGATGGCTTGTAGGAGTGAGAAGAGGCAAAACATAAACATCCAAAGACTCGTAAATGAGGATAATATAAAATAACTGCTCATAAGGTGTTTTACCTTGCAAGACTGGGCTAGGTGTCTGATTATAAGATAAACAACTATTAAAATGACACCCCCCCAAAATCGTTTAGGAAGATGGGTTTGCAAAAGTAAGGCTCGGGCCATGTTTAGTAGGTGTCAATATTTGTGTTCGGCTACCCTATTTTGTTGCGAGGTGTGAACACAACTGGTTTGGTGGACAATGCCTTTGGACAAGTAGTAAGTGGCAAGAGTGAATTCAGGGTCATTATCACTACGCACAACTTTCATCTTGGAAGCAATTTGGGTTTCTACCATACTAATAAAACTAGCCAGGTGAGTTTGAGTTTCGGATTTGTGACGCATCAAATAAATCCATGTGAATCTAGTAAAGTCATCAACTATAGTAAGGAAATATCGAGCCCCAGAAATTGATGCAATATGATAACCCCCTCAGATATGAACATGTAATTTTTCAAAAGATGATGTGCTAGAGATTGTGCTCAAAGGAAATGACAATCTAGTTTGTTTAGCCAAGGGAAAAACCAAACAATTATTTGAACTACAAGAATTTTTATTCAAAAATAGAAATGAGACAGATACTTGATGTGATGGATGCCCGAGACGTGATGCCAAATACCAGATGGAGAATGTATGAAATAACATGATGATGGTTGTGGATGATCAAGGTAATAGAGACTTTGCCATTCAGTTCCCGTCCCAATCATCTTCCCCGAGCATAGGTCATGTATGGCACAAAAATGGGTAAGGAACACAATGATGCAAAGAGAATGATGAAGAAGCTTGCTGATAGAAATGAGGTTTAATTGGAAAATTGGGACACATAAAACATTGTGAAGAACCAAACTAGAAGAGAAAACGACTTGACCAACATGTGTAACATTAGTATGAGAACCATATGGTAATTCCAATGTTTTGTTCGTAACAGCTCTCCAAGACGTTAGCAATGTATGACAGCAAACAATATGGTCAGTGGCTCCACTATCTAGGATCCATATGGCTTGCTTATTGGGAGAGGAGAAGTAAAATGCTTTACCTGAAAGTTCGTCATGAGCGAAGGAGTTACCCACATGATTTACCATTGATGGCTTGTTATGACTGAGCATTTATAATATTTGTTGGCATTGTTCCTGAGTAAAAGGAAAGGAGTTGGATATGTTCTTCTTCTCTATGGGCTTAGTGGATTCTGCAAACTTGAGCCTTCAACAGTAATCAACGGTGTGACCCTTCAAACCGCAATAAGTATATTTCAAATGTGCCCGATAATTTCTAGCATGGTGACCGTCTTTGTGATATTTTGTACAGTGGAGGAGCCACCTTTCTTGCATGAATTTTTGACAGCGAAAGCTATTGTCTCAGGTTGAATGATGCTTCGTTTATTAGATACGTCTTTCTGTCGTTCATGTCTGAGTACTAGAGAATAAACCTTGCCAGTCTTAGGCAAATGGACCATTGTCAATATTTGCCCACATACGGTAGTAAATGATTCACTTAATCCCATAAGAAACTTGACGATTTTTTGTGTTTTTCGATAGGATAGTTCTTCTTTCATAGAGCCACAGCGACAACGTGAGATAGGACAAAGATAATCTCTCTCATCCCATAGTCCTTTGAGTTTTGCGAAATATGAGCTAACAGACATATTATTCTATTCACAATCATATATTTCATTCTCAATGTGAAATAATTGGACGCTGTTTACATGGGAAAAACGGTGGCATAATTCTTTCCAACTGATTGTGCTCCATCACAATAGAATACGCTTGCAGTAATATCTCCGAAGATCGAATTCAATAACCAAGTTTTGGCAAGGTTATCACAACGAATCCACTGTTGTAATTCATTGTCGGTATCATTGTCTGGTTGCTATAGAGATCCATCAACAAAACCAAAACTGTTTTTTACGGTGAAGGCCATAGTCATGGAATGATGTCATGTGTTGTAATTCTCCTTAGTGAGAAGTTCTGCTATGAGAACCAACCCAGGCTGATATGAATGGTGAAGATACAATGAGTGATTTAGATTAGCAAAATTGGATGTCATACTAGCGATATCCTTGTTGGAAGATGGTGTACGTAGTCAGCGGCTCGGGACTCTGAGTTGGACTCCTTAGGTCCGAGTTGACTCGACATAAAATTGGTGTGACTCGGCTCAGTGTTTTGGCTTGGCTTGGCTCAATTGATTTCGGCTCAGATCAATATCGGCTCGGACCTTGGAAAAAAAAACGTTGATTTAATTCAGCACATCACCACCTAGGTGGTGCTATAAATCTGCGTCTTCTCACTTTCCTCTTTGGACCAGAGTGAGAGAGAAAATAAATGGAAGAAGCTCGATGAACCAGGTGAACGACGGATGAACGCCGACGTTAGGCAGGACATCAAAGTGCGGTTTGCGATCATAGTCTGTGTGGCAGAGGAAGGCCGAAAGGTGTAGTAGCGGATAACGCCAGGAGGCTTAGTGGAAAATTTGGAACCCAGACAAAGCCAGAAATGACAGTGATGAAGATGGTCGGGAGGTGTTGAAACCTCAATGCTGCGTTGCCGGATTTGGGGGAGACCCTTGCCAGACAATAAAAGAGCTTTGGTTGCATCTCTTGACGATCGGCGTAGATTTATCTCCATTCTGTTGAACGAGGGTTTGGACCTCGACGGAAACATCGCCGAAACCGAAAGCGGCAACGAGACAAACGGGAAAAAATTAGAAAGGAGCAATTTCAGGATCATCGCTCTGATACCATGTAAATTTATTTATTTCCGATTAAGAAATACATTTCGATTGCATTTACATATAAGGGAACAAATCCCGTTTGAAATAAAAAACTACAAATCCGTTATTTTCGGATCAAATGACCAATTATTCTCGGATTGTAAAACTTGTTATGTTTGGATCTTCAACCGTGTCAATCTTCCTTTCTCAATTATCAAATAGCTTCCTTAAAAAAATTCTTTCTGAACACATATATATACTAGTTCAGAAAGTAATATGAAACACTAGCTTATTCATCTGTTCATGTCCTCGCATGAGATGGAATTATCCAGGAATCAAAACATGACATAGAAAGTTTAATTAAGTCCCAATGAAGAACAACAAGTTTTATGTTTTATGAGAGCTAATAATGGCAACTCGACTTCATCGTGATTTCACATCAGGTTCATTGGAGACATCAACAAGGGTTTTCAAAAAGTCCTTCTCTTGCTGCTTTTGAATCCAGATATTTGTACTAAGGGAATCTAGTTTATCATAACTCGTCTCATTTTGTTTTCTAGAGACAAGCAAAGCTACTTGATCGGTTTCATTTTGTTTCCAGAAGAAAACCGAATGACTTGTCGTTGCATTCCTTTCATTTTCAGATCACGATTCAACAAAAAAGGAAGAGATAAAGCAACTACCAGAAAGAACAATGAACATCAGGTACAAAGCAAACACCAGAGAGATATATGATCAATATCGACAAACATATTTTACTCACTAAGTTTTGAACAACACACGTATAGGCTAATTACCAATAAAAACTTCTAACATTTGTTTTGTATATAACTATAATGTATTTAGTGCTTCATATATGGAGGACATAGGGAAGAAAGCAAGAGAAATAAGTTCTCTTTGAATTGAATTCAGCAGCTCCTACACATCTCATAAACTGAACAACCCATGCAGTCTTTTACCTAAATCGAGAAAAAAAAAAAAAACAGGTTGGAATCCTAAGACTTTTGCTCCGATACCATGTTAAGTGTCAAGATTCTATTAAGTTACCATAAGTGCTTTGAAATAGAAAAGGAAGTGGATAGAAAGAGAGAGAGACAAAGAGGAAGAGAGTTGAGGAAGAGAGGCTTGTGAAGGAGAAAAAAACAAAGGAATGTGTGAGCAAAAGTGGGAAGAGGGTTAGAGTTCTCAACAAGGTCCTCTAACCTCTTCTATATATAATGGTTCAAAGTGAAGATATTACAAAGAGGCCCTTTCCCTATAGACTGCAATAAAGAGGAAATAAAGATGATGAAATTATAAGTATACCACTACCCTTCTGATTTTCCTATATAGTGCATGTTCCAAAAATACCCTCAAAACATTGGGGTAACAAAATAAGCATAAAAAATCATAAAATAAGAATGATAAATTCTATATCATAACTTTTTCCAATGAAAAACATCTTCCTTTGACAATTCCTATCATTGAAATTTAATTGTGTTGGAAAAAATGTCATAATAATTTTTTTTCATGGGTGTGAGAAGTTCTCTTGCATTGCATCGGTTTTTTGAAAAAAAAATATCCATTTTCCCAGCAAATTCAAATATCTATTAAGAAATTTTAATTACATTAATAGAAATTTTAATTACATTGATTGAAGTGAGATTTTTTGTTTCCTTGATAGAGACGGTTTAAACAATCAAATTATTTTCAACATCATAAAAATTATCGTTAATAGTATCATAAAAATAATATAGTAAAGAACTCACAAAACTTTAATAAAACCCAAATTAATATCTGATGTCTATGTACCTTTTGTAGCTCTACTTCACCACTCAGATAAGAAATAATAATATAAATAACACCTCTATGAGGCTTGAGGCGTGTATGCATTGATTTTGAAAAAGGTTCACCTCTTATAATGCATCGAATGTTGATGATCCCTTTTCCAAAATACAACAGACCTTAAAAAAAAGTTTCAAGTTAAAAGGAAGAAGTGGAGTTAAAGTTAGAATGAAGTTTCCAAGAATAGGAGTCAAAGTTGTAGGCAAAAGCAAAGAGTTAGGAGTTGTAACTAGGAAAGAAGTGATACTTAATACTTGTTTTTGTTTGATGAATGAAGCTAGAGAGAAGGCCAACTAGAGCCTACACATTTTTACTCTCTTGTTTGTTTGGTTCCTCTCTCTCTCTCTCTCTCTCTCTCTCTCTCTTTCTCATTCATTTTCCATAAAAACAATCAACACTCCCCCACTTCAAACTCTCTTCCTTTTTTACTCAAGCAGGAAAAGTCTTAAGACTCTTATGTCTCTCTCTCTCTCTCTCTCTCTCTCTCCCCTTCCAAAAAACCACCATTCCCCCACTTGGTGAAGCTCTCTTCCCTTCTTACTCATGTTAGAAGAGTCTTAACACTAACCGTGTAAGAAATTACCAGTTTACTTGCATGTTGTTTATTAAATAGAATGCCAAAAATATTTCCTAATTGTATGAGTATATTTTAAAAAATAATTCATTTTTCCGTTTACTTTTTTATTCACAAATAATTAGATAAATAAACGGATAATAAAATACCCAGAACCCATTTCCTAATAAGGCAGACAAAGTATATAAGTTTTGACAGATGCAGCTTGTCTAAGGAGAGAAGATGATCCGAATCATAAGCGAGAAAGCTTAAACAACCAAATAAAAGATGCCAGAAGAAAAGATATCTCGTTCAGGATTTAGATTTCCAGGGCCTGCAAGTAAATTATTAGTTCAAATTTGAATCTATCTCCAGCAAACTCACTTCTGGTATTCTAACAAAGTGTAGAAGTGATCAAGATAAAACGCCCTGAAGTTAGAAAATCCGGTGGAACGCCCAAGCTGCCGGAATTCTTCTTCCGTCCGTTCTTTGCCCTTTGCTCGGTAAATGGCCATCACAAAAATATCCCCTTCTAACAAAGCCCGAGTCCGGCTACTGGTGTCCACTTCCTCCGGCAGAACCGGTTCACAAGCAATCAACTTTCCTCCAACTGGGAGTGCGTTGAAGCAGTTCTTCAGTACGAGCTTGCATTCATCATCAGTCCATGTTGTTA
Source organism: Aristolochia californica (assembly GCF_029961685.1). Lineage (NCBI taxonomy): Eukaryota > Viridiplantae > Streptophyta > Magnoliopsida > Piperales > Aristolochiaceae > Aristolochia > Aristolochia californica. The sequence continues at coordinate 5,271,867 of NW_027182279.1, forward strand.
AAACCCACTGCCATTGTTATGTGCAAAGGAAAGGAAGATGAGAGAAAAAGTTTTCGGAATAGAATACCATATTTTAATGATAACAAACAACATAAAAACTAATAATATGCAGTCAAGCATTTTTAACAGTAAAAATTACAAAGAGAAAAGCTTCAATAGCACCACTTTTCGAACAAAGAAAATCATTCCCACAATAGAAAAGCGTTATTCGAACAAAGAACGTCATTAGAAGAAGTTCTCACAATAGCAAAGGTAAAGGGAAAAGCGTTATTACAACAAATAAAGTCATTATAATAAGTTCTCACAATAGCAAAGATAAAAGGAAAAGCGTTATTACAACAAATAAAGTCATTAGAATAAGTTCCCACAATAGCAAAGGTAAAAGGAAAAGCGTTATTCGAACAAGAGGATTAAGTTCAAACAACTCTCAATTAGAAAAGCTCGGGTAAAAAGAAGATTGTTCTAACAAGGACACTATTTAAACAATGTGGAGTAATAGATAAATTTTGTTGAAAAGATGATAGTTCTAACAAAGGCATGGTTTGAATAATGTGAATAAATAGAGAATTTTTTTCAAGAGGTTGGTGTTTAAACAAGGGTAACATTTGAACAAAGCGGATCGATAGAGAATTGTACTAAAGAGGAAGATATTTAAACAATGTAGATGTTTTAACAAAACAAACTAACATAAAATTTGGTTGAAGAAGGGGATGTTTGAACAAAGTCATTGTTCAAACATTGAGAGCCAAAAAAGAATTTCTAGTGTAAATAAAATGCCCGAACAACAACAGTGTTCCAACAAGGGCTTGTGGACCGTGTTCAAACAAGGTTGAATATTCAAATAGACCGACCCTCAAAGCAAAAGCCTTACAACACCACTTGAATGTTAGAACAGTTGAGTCTATTCCAATAGTGACAGCCCAAAACATAGTAGATCAAGATTTCAAGCCTCAAATCAGCCTCTATAGTTATCAAAAATTGTATGTAAACTTCCACCATGAAGAACCGCTCAAATAAATTTTTTTAAATTTTTTCTCATGATTTTTAATAATATTTCGATCGATTTTTACTAGAAGACAAAATATCATTCTCTATGAGAAACAACTAGTTTTTTAACATTAGATTTCTATCAAATTTTGATCATCAAGAATTGCTACAATGTTTTCAAGTCCTCTCAAGTTTTCATCCAAGTTTATGTGCCCTCTTATTGCAAGAGAAAGAGATTTTTCTCAAAGTTTCAAATTGATCTAATTATACTTGGGATTTTAAAATGATCATTTGATTGTACTTAAAATTTCAAGCTGAGTTCAAGGTCCTATAATTTGAAGTTGATTTAACTATAATCTAAATGTGGCAACATGAGTTTGAATATGGAAGAGCAATGTAGGGCCCAAACCTTCATGAAAATTGCATCACCACCAGGAATGGACTTGAACATGTCCCCACCCACGTGTGTTATACCTGCAAACAAGTTTTTTGCCATATTATTTAATTATTTATTATAATAATAAAATTACATCACGGGGTTTATCTTCTTCGTACCTCTTGTCTGGACAATTCGTAGCAGACAAGAGATACGAAGAAGATAAAGGTCGGAACTCACCAGGGAAATTAGGGGCTTTCCCCACGACCTCCGGCAGATCGAAATTGATCCCTTCTTCCACGTTGGGGTACTTCTCCATGATCATCTTGAGGCACGCCCCGGAGCTCCCTCCTATATCCACCAGTCGCCGAATTCCACCGAACCCCTCGGCGTACCCGTCCAGGACGGCCTCCATGAACGGCACGGATACCCCAGACATGGCCCTTTGCATCAGTTCGTTCATCTCCGGGTTTTCTCCGTAGTAGCTATACGCCGACACGCCGTTCGCCTTAACGAAGGGCTCCACGGCGGGATCCTTCACCGCCGTGTGAAGCAGCGGCCACGCGCGCAGCAGCGCGTCCTGATGATGCTGCAGCACGTAGGGGCCGTAAGAGAGCCCGTCCTCGCCGGTGGCTACGAGGGTCTGGCCTATTTCAGTTAGGGAGTATTTACGGGGGTCGCCGTCGATGGTGGGAGGATGCTCGCGGAAGACGTTGTAGGCAGCGAGCATGCGGAGAATGCGCTGGAGGTTGTCAGGATCGGCAGGGGGATGGAAGTGGCCAAGCCGGGAGAGGATCTCAGCGGCGGAGAGGGGTGTATTGGCGCCTCCTGCCCAGATGACGTCAGGGACGTTGAGGCTGACGACGGCGTGGAGAGACATGGGCACGCTGATCATGTTCGCCAGCTCCATTATCGCTAGCCTCGCGGACTTGCTGCTCTCGCTCAGACCGCCGGTCGTCGCCATCACTCTTCCCTCGCTTCAGTCTCTGATTCACCTCTTCTCCGAACCTTTTTCAACTTCTAAGGGAATCCAAGATGGATTTACCGAAATCAGAAAATCTGGGGCATTTGGCTTTTTGCCGTCGATGTGAACTTCTTTATTCATAGCCCAAGTGAAGTGGACCAGCCTAACTCCGCTTCCGGGCTCATCTGGCCCGTTAGTGCCCTAAGTGACTTCCAAAAGTTTTTAGTGTCCAACGTATGTGTAGGAGGAAAGTAAAATACAAATGTATTTCACTTGCCCCCGTTTTAAGCATAATGGGAGGGAAAGTGAATCCAGAGGGGTTGAGTTCTGAATTTATTTTCCCTCCCTCAATTACATCGGGCTCGGGCTGCTGGGAATGAAGGCTCTATCGAACGAAGGCTTCAGAGAGAAAAAAAATTGTCTCTCGCTCGTGACTGACCTTCCGTGATTTCAATCGCCCTCTATGCGACCTGTCTCCGGCGCTCGACTCCCTTGCTCTCGCCGTCCCCAGCACCGACGACCTTTGGCGACATCTCTCCCTCTCTGTAACTTCTCCGACTCCTCCCTCGCTCTTGACCGTCAGTAATTTCAATCGCCCCCTCTACAACCTCTCCCCGACGCTTGACTATCTTCCTCTCGCCGTCCCTAGCACCGCCGACTTCTCTCTCCTCTCTGCAACCTCCGTTATTCGTTGCACTTGCTGCAACCTCCATTATTTGTTCCACTCACTACAAACTCCGTTATTCATTCCACTCGCTGAGTAAGGAAGACGAGATACAATAACTCAATGCAACGCACGCCATAGTTACTATTATTAAATTTTCCTTTTAAATAACCATTGTTATTATTTATGTTATGTTTTATTTTTTTTATAATATCGTTTTTCTATTTTTGATTTTATATTCATATCTTGGACTTTTTCATTATGCAATACTTAGTACTTAATTACTTCCCAAATTTATTTTTTAATTATAAAGTATAATTAAAACTAATAATTTATTTTTTATTTTCTTTCATGCCTTTTAAAATAATTTTAGCTTTGTTTAATGTTTGGGTCAAGTGGAGTTTCTAAACACTCAACCTAACCTCGAGCCATATTTTTAAGAACTCAACTCTACCCCGAACTTTTAACCTTAAACCCCAACTTCTATTTTGACAAAAAAAAAAAAAAAGGCTAAAAAATGGACCTAGATCTACCCTGTTTCCCCATCCTAATTTGACAAATATTTTTTGTTTTGTATTTTTGTATGTACAATTATAATTTTTTATATTAAATAGGTGATTGAGTTATATTTGTATTATTTTTATTTTTATTATTACGATGTTTGTGTAGTACACTATGTAGTACGATGTTTGTATAATTATTTCATATTTAGATATTAAAAAATTATAATTTTATTACAATTTTAATAATATAAAAGTAAGTATTTGTTTAATTGTTATATTCAATAAATTTTATTTATTAACTAATATTAATTTAATTTTCTGAAAGTGAGATATATCAAAATATTTTATTTAATAAATAATCTATGTGCACTTTACACCACACTTTCCATTGTGCAAACTAACACAAATAAGTACTTTACACTATACTTTACATTGTGCACACTAACACAAACAAATACTTTACACTGCACTTTTCATTGTACACACTAACACAAACAAGTACTTTACTTTCCATTTCACTTTCCCTCCCACTTTCCCCCTGCACTTATATTGTGCACTAACCCCCACACCCCCCCACCCCCACCCCCTAAATGAGAAAGGGCATAGGTGGTCAGGTTGTCAAGCATGAAAAATAGCTTAATTATGTTAAACATTTTGTGTTCCATTTTTATGCCTAAAAAATTACATTATCAAAATAACATTTTTTTGTTGTTAGAGAATTCTCGTCTTGTAATTAGTTAAGCAGTGGTTAAGAGCAATATTATTAAAACCGAACCAATTATGAAACTAGTAAGATAGTCCATTTTGATCTAAATGGGTCAGACCTCTTTCAACCACAAATTAGACCAAATTGGGATGTTGTCATTAGATTTTTTATATATTTTTTTATTTCATTTGATTTTAACATAATCCAATAGTTTGGTAAGGAAGTATAATATTTTTCCGTAGTGTTTTTTTTGCTGTGAATCTTCCGTCCAACAAAAAAGTGTTCAAGTCTCCTACATTGATTATCAAACTAGCGTCCAACAAAGAAGTGTTCCAGTCTCTTACATTGATTATCAAACTAGACCCAATTTAAGCAATCTAATTTGTGGTCAAACAAGACCAACCAACTAGGTCATCAAATTTTAAGGTAAATCCAATTATTGCCTAAATAAGAACTAGAAAAGAATTCATTCCCTAAAGAATAAGAGAAAGCAAAAGGTAATCTACAATCTCTCTCTCTCTCTCTCTCTCTCTCTTCTTTACATTCTTCCAATTAAGTCATTTGAGTAACAAACTTAGACGGGGTGAATAAGTTTGTGAACTCTGTTTGAAGATGGGCTCAAGCCCACGAGCTCAAGACAAGAAGCTCACATGTCAAAGGAGTGACATATGTGTAAAATATGGTATTTTCCATAAAGATGGCATAGAAGTGTAAATATGTGTTCCTTTTATGTCTTTTGTTTTATCAAGTTGTAGCCCTAAGGGTATTGTAAAACTATAAATAAAGGCATTGGCTAAGAGGTAGGGCATTGAAGCACTCTCCTCTCTTTCCACAAATTCGTCCAGCCCTCATTTTTCTTTTTGACGCAACCGTCTTCTCCCTTAATCCAAACTCTCTTCTTCCACGTTCTTCTTCTTCTCTTCTCCTTCCCTCTTCTTCTTCTTCTTCTTTCTTGTTGATCTAAAGTTCCTTTCATGAGATCCTAAATTCTACATGGTATCAGAGCAAGGAGTTTAGGATCTCTTCATGGAGTTCTTATGAAATCTGTTCAAAAAGTTGTAAAAGGAGTTCAGTCATAAAGAGATAAGTTCATCATCTTCTTATTTACGTTTTTTTTTTGTTTCCTTTTGTTATTTACATACTCCTTTTTACTGTTTTTCTTTACTTCTTGAATTTTGAGTCACATCAAGTCAAGATAAATCTTTATATGTTGTAAAGATTTATTTCTATGACTAAATTGATGTTATAATCTTGACTCCTTGTAAATCAATTACAAGAGTGATCAAGATCATTTGTTGTTTGCATCTTATTAAGATTGATGGGTGAAATTCAATTACCTTTATGTAATTTGGATCCATATCATTTGAGGTAGAATTCCAGCACATGTTGCTGTATCTTCTCCTACTTTAGGTTGCTCATGGGTTTGTATTGTGTTATTGGATGCCCATTACATGTTTGATGAAATGCCAACAACCATTTACCCTTTGTAGTTCCGTTTTTTTTTAACTTCAACAATTGAATTTTTTCTTACGTTGAAGTCTCCCATGAGCTGAAAATAAATCTCTTCCAAGTGTCTTGGTTTGTCGTTAAATCTTCTCTAAATTTTTGTCTATTGCTCGTTTGTGTTGGAGTTTGGATTAAGGCCTAATCGGTTGCATCTACTTTTTTCTCTTTGTTGTTATGAATACAAGAGAAGTTGAGTGATGGCTGGATGTTATTATCACTTTCTAAAGGCACAAATTTGTTGATAATTTGGTGCTTGCCCTTGTGAAAGAAATTGGTTCTTGTTCTCTTTTGTTGGTGATTGATTTGGTCTACGGGTTCTTCAAATTACATAGAGTAATTGTTCTTTGAACAAGGCCCTTTCCCTTGACCTCCATATTTTACTTGCCTCATCATGGAGATTGGATACAATAGTAATAAGAGTGATATACTCCGTATTACTACAACTCCACTTAGAAGTCTATCCAATTACATGAGCTGGTCACAAATCAGTTCGGAGGGTTCTTATTACTCGTGACCTCTTGAGCCACGTTGTTAACTTTCCTCCTCCGATTGATGATGAAGATGCGTCCTACCACAAGTGGGTTAAGGATGATAACATGGTGATAAGTTGGCTCATTAATAGCATGGAAGAGCACGTGGCCAACAATGTGGTCCACTTGGAAACCGCCAAGAACATATGGGACACTTGTGCCAAGCTTTACTCAAGCACTGCTTCATTACAAAAAATATATGATGTCTTAAAAAACATGCTGCATAAGAAACATCGAGATAATATTCACGAATTTTTGGCACGGTTTCACGGTCTTCTTCAAGAATGGAAACTAGCTCAGCCATATTCAATTGATATTGCCGTTCAAGAATGACAAAGAGAAGCTTTGGCAGCAGCCATTTGCTTATTGAATATTAAACCATACCTTGAGGTGGCCAAAACTCAACTTCTAAGTTCTTCTACTCTTCCATCCTTCGATGATATTAGTGCTACATTACTTAGGATATTGGATCCATCCCCTCCTTCTCCTATTGATGCTCCATTGGTGATGTTCTTTGGCAATCGGGGAACATCTTCCTCATCCCGAGGACGGGGCAGAAATATGAGAGGGGGTCGAACTATGAGAGGGGCTAAAAATAGAGGTGGTAGAATGGGTCAGAATTCTTTTCGTATTGAGCCTCAACTTTGCACTTATTGTGGCCGTCAAAACCACCTTATGGCATCATGCTGGAAACTTCATGGCAAGCCTGATTGGGCCACAGCTAACCCAATCTCAGTTAACGTTGAGAAAAATGAAGATGAGGTTGAATCATCATTTGGAAATGTGACTCTTATGGCTGAGGACTATGCTGCATTTCAGAAAATGAAGTCCTTCATGGAATCATCTATTCCCTCATCATCTACTGCTGCCACAACTATTGCCTCAGGTATGCTTTCTTCCTCTTCTTCCTCTTCCTCTTGGATCATCGACTCCGGGGCCTCCGAACATCTATCAGGTAACCAACACTTGTTGCAGTCCTTATCTCCTTGTTATCCTCATAAATTCGTTACTATTGCTGATGGTACCCAAACCAAGGTCCTTGGCAAAGGTTCCTCCTCTCTTACTTCATCTATTCCCCTTCAAGATGTTTTGTTTGTTCCTCAATTTCCTTTAAATTTGCTCTCGGTTAGCCAATTGACCAAACAATTAAATTGCTCTATCACCTTCTTACCGTCTTCTTGTGTCTTTCAGGATCTCACTACGAAGCGGGTGATTGGTGGCGGCCATGAAAAGGGGAGTTTGTACTACTTCACTCTTCCACCATTAGCTGCATTACCATCCACTACATCTGAGGCCCAACTTTGGCACAACCGACTTGGTCATCCATCTACCCCTTCACTTCGTTCTTTGGTTCCATCTTTAGAAGGACTTTCTAATATCAGTTGTGAGGTTTGTCAATTAAGTAAACATGTCAGGAGTACATATTCTCCTCGTCTTACAACTACAAGTACTGCTCCGATTGAGCTAATACATTTTGATGTATGGGGCCCTTTATGTGTCTCAAATATTTTCCAAGTTAAATATTTTGTCATTTTTGTTGATGATTTTACTCGAGTGACTTGGTTATTTCTATTTAAAGAGCGTTCCAAAATTCTTCCTTTGTTTAAAAATTTTCATGCTATGGTCTTGACACAATTTGGGAAGAAAATTCAAACCCTTAGATCTGATAATGTTAAGGAATACATGTCGCATGACTTCAAATCATTTTGTGAGAGTAATGGGCTTATTCATCAAACATCATATGCCTATACTCCTCAACAAAATGGTGTTGCTGAAAGGAAGAATCGTCATCTTCTTGAAGTTGCTCGGGGCCTCCTCTACTCCATGAAGGTACCCTATTTCTATTGGCCTCATGCTATACTTACAACATGTTTTCTCATTAATAGGTTACCTTCACCAGTCCTTCATCATAAAACTCTTTACTCTGTGTTATTTAATGGTGAAGATCCTTTTTCTCTTCCTTTGAAAGTGTTTGGATGTACGTGTTTTGTTCATGTTACATCTCCACATAAAAATAAACTTGATCCTTGGTCTATGAACTGCATTTTTTTGGGATACTCTCGCACCCAGAAAGGTTATGTCTGTTATAATCCTACCCTTCGGAGGATGTTTATCTCTAGGGATGTGACTTTCTTTGAGGACACTCCCTTCTACTCCTCCCATGATGCTCCTCCAGGATGGACTTGTCCTTCTACTACTCCTTGTCCGCTTGTGCCATTCAATCTTGAAGTGGATCCATCCCCTGATGCACCGGTCGTACCTTCACCTGTGGAGTTGTCAGATCCACCTGAGGTAAGTCCTTTTCCTCCTATGTATGGGCCTGAATTTGATACTCGGCCTATTGCTTTAAGAAAAGAACGTCGCTCCTGTACTACTTCGCATCCTATCTCAAATTTTATGTCTCACCATCGCTTGTCTTCCGAGTGTTTTCAGTTTCTTGTGTCCCTTTCTTCAACTTCTGTTCCACAGTCGTATCAGGAGGCCCTGAGACATCCAGGATGGAAGGCGGCTATGGATGAAGAAATGCATGCCTTATATGAAAACCAAACCTGGTACTTAACATCACTCCCGAAAGGTAAAAGACCGGTTGGTTGTCGATGGGTTTTTTCGGTGAAACATAATCTGGATGGATCGGTTGCTCGTCTTAAAGCTCGACTGGTTGCTAAGGGCTACACGCAGTGCTATGGGATAGATTATGAGGATACCTTCTCTCCTGTTGCAAAATTGAATTCGGTACGCATCATCTTATCTATTGCTGCTAACTCCTCATGGCCCGTTTATCAGTTGGATGTTAAAAATGCTTTTTTAAATGGTGATATCGGTGAGAAAATTTATATGGTTCAACCACCTAGTTATGTGGTTGATGGGGAGTCAGTATGCCGGTTAAAAAATTCTTTATATGGGCTTAAGCAGTCCCCTAGGGCTTGGTTTGATAAATTTAGTCAAACACTCCTACGGTTTGGTTTTCATCAGTGCTCAGTTGATCATTCCGTATATTATAAACATACGGTTAAAGGGAAAATATTATTGGCCGTATACGTGGATGATATTATCTTAACCGGTGATGATGCTTCGAGCATACAAGAGGTGAAACAGATGATATGTCAGGAATTCAAGACTAAAGACCTTGGTATGCTTAAATAATTTTTGGGTATAGAAGTTCTTCAATCCAAACATGGGATAATATTGTCTCAAAGGAAATATGTCTTGGATCTCCTTGAAGAAACAGGAATGAAGGGTTGTAGACCAATTGACACACCTATGGATACAAATGTAAAATTATGTGCCACAAATGAAGAAGATATTGATATTGGCAAATATCAAAGACTCGTGGGAAAACTGATTTATCTCACGGTAACTAGGCCAGACATATCATATGCTGTAAGCGTGGTGAGTTAATTCATGCACAAACCACAAATTACCCACTGGCAGGCTTTAGAGAGAATATTACGTTATCTAAAAGGAGCTCCAGGAAGAGGATTGCTATATAAAAAACATGGGCACTTCAATATAGAAGGCTTCTCAGATGCAGATTGGGCTGGATCTCCTGATGATAGAAAATCTACATCAGGATATTATACTCTGGTTGGGGGAAACTTGGTTACATGGAAAAGTAAGAAGCAAAATGTGGTTGCAAGATCTAGCGCCGAAGCAGAGTACAGAGCTATGGCCCATACCGTTAGTGAACTTTTATGGATTAGGACCCTTCTTACCGAACTAGATTTTTATAAAAAGGGGTCCATGAATCTGCATTGTGATAATCAAGCAGCTATTCATATCACTTCAAATCCAGTTTTTCATTAAAGAACTAAACATATTGAGGTGGATTGTCATTTTATACAGGAGAAGTTTCAAGCAGGAATAATCTCTCTTAAACATGTGTCATCTCAAGAGCAAGTAGCTGATATTCTCACTAAACCCGTTACATCTAAAATCCTATCGTTTATATGTGGCAAGCTGGGTATTTATGATGTCTTTTCTCCTCCAGCTTGAGGGGGAGTGTTGGAAGATGGGCTCAAGCCCACGAGCTCAAGACAAGAAGCCCACATGTCAAAGGAGTGGCATATGTGTAAAATATGGTACTTTCCATAAAGATGGCATAGAAGTGTAAATATGTGTTCATTTTATGTCTTTTGTTTTATCAAGTTGTAGCCCTAAGGGTATTGTAAAACTATAAATAAAGGCATTGGCTAAGAGGTAGGGCATTGAAGCACTCTCATCTCTTTCCACAAATTTGTCCAGCCCTCATTTTACTTTTTGACGCAACCCTCTTCTCCCTTAATCCAAACTCTCTTCTTCCACGTTCTTCTTCTTCTCTTCTCCTTCTCTCTTCTTCTTCTTCTTCTTTCTTGTTGATCTAAAGTTCCTTTCATGAGATCTTACATTCTACAAACTCTAATGTCAAACTTTAAGTTTCTTTTACTTGGCCTTTAGTGTGTTCTATTAGGAAAATGTTGGTTTCAAAATTTCATTATGCCAAGTTTTGATGATAACAAATACTTGGAACTGATCGTGTGTTTTGAGTGAAGTTTGACAGGGTTTGAAGGTAAATTCATTTCCCAAAAATTAGAAAGCAGAGAAGAGTTTAGATAAGATTTATTTATTTGAACAAGTTTCAAGTGTTTTAAAAATAAAAAGCCTCTAGAAGAAAATTGTCCACACAAGTTGTGGAACAATAAAACTACACGGGAAGAGAGTTGGTCAATAAAGGTTATGATGTTCAAACAAGATTTCAATAGAAAGAAGAAACTCACCCAAAAGTGCAATAACTATTCGAACAACATTTCTTGATGTAAAGGTGTCGGCTAAAGGAAATGTTAGTCTCAAGATCCCAATTAAAATAATTTTGATGATAACAAATACTTAAGTTGCTAATGATGAGCACTAGTATGTTTTGAACAACACAAAATCCCTAAATCAAAATTTTGATGATATATATGTTCGATTGGCTGAAGACCATTATAAATGTTCTCAAAAAAGGGATCAAACAACCCAAATGAGGCTGAAGGAAAAATAAGAAAACAGCCTTACAAAAAGACTATCCAACCAAATAGACACCTTCCAAACGGACATGAGAGAGAAAAGGCATTGGATGGAATAATTTAATCGTCCATCCGATTCCAAAGAAAATTCTAAATGAGATGGAAGGTTTTGATTCAACTATGATGGGTCTCCAAAATCAGATAATGACCTATCTATGTGAATTTCAGTTGTGAAGAAAATTTAAAGTATTTTTTCATGATCTTCAATAGATATTTGACTGAGATCTATAAAAATATTAAAGGTCCATTTCTAAGCTCAACGGTTCAATTTCTTAGCATAGAGAATGTTGAAGAGCAAGTATGGAAGAGTCTCACATGACTCTCACAACAAAAAATCTTATGGAGCTAGAATTATTATAGAAGGAGGTCTCACAGAAGAGTTTCAATTTAAAGGTATTTTAGTTATATTAATCTTCTAATTATGTTTGGTTGTTTAATCATTTTAGGACTTATTTTTAAGTGTTAGACTTTGGGTGTAACTGGGACATTAGTAGTTTATTTATAATTTGATTTTACTTGTTTCCTATGTTATAAATAGAGACTCATTGTATTCAATTATGAACAAGTTAGTAAAGTTTTTCTCTTTTCAAATATTCAACATGGCATCATAGCAGGTTCTGTGAGTTGACTCGGTCAACTCACACAGACGATGGAGTCTAATTCTGGTGAGATCTTAATTTTTAGTTTCTTTCTTTAGTCTTTGATTTGTGTCCCAAAAACAATCACTGCAATATTTTTTATTAGTTGAATTTTTAAACCTCCCGAAATATCATCCTTTTTGGTGAACTCCTTCACTTGGCTTGTGGTTTTGCCAATAGTTTGCTATCCATGCTCCTCCTTCTCAAGGGTCTTTACTTGATTGGTAAAGTTTTGGACCTATGAATCTTGGCATGATGACTAGAAAATTGAAGAAGTAGTTGTTGGCGTTGTTTGAAAATTCTTCAGGAACATGCATTAAAGTCAGCACTTGTTAAGTTTTATTGGAGAACAAGTGCCACTATGTGTGAGTCTTGTTAGCAATGAATTCATGACTAACAAGAAGACTACTTTTCGTCAAGTATCTGTGGCTAATGCTCTTCCAAACCTGTACTACATCATCACTTTACTGCTTTTGCCTCAAGACCTATGATTTCATCCTCTAGTTCTATAATTGCTCTAGAGTCCAAGCCATCGAGACTACTAAAGGTGTTGAGAAGAATTTCATTAGTCTGTAAATTGAATGCAGTCTTGAAAGAGTTAGGAAGCAACACTATCTATGAAGACTTTAGGGATCCTATTTAAGGAAGAGAATCAAGGAAATAGTGCCTTCTCCTCCTATATTTAGAACCATTCTCTCATCCATGGCAGCCATTCAATCAAATTGGCAGAGTAAATTTCAATGTGGCTTTAGTAATTTAGCATACGAACGATTCTGGAAGATGAGGAGGAATCCTAATTTGAGTTGGATTCCAAAGACCAAAGTAGAAACGGAGAAGATATCAATAATCATTCCTACTTTGAATAGGACTCAAAGTGCTAGTTTCAGATCAGACTCCTCTTCAGATTGTGACTCATTGATTAGTAGCTCATGGAACTGGTTCATGAAGGACTCCTATCTCACTGAGGCAGTCCTCTCCTTTGTAGTGACTTATTGGTTAGTGTTGTTAAACGAGCGGCTATTATGACGATTTATACAACATGATTAACAAAGAATCAAGGATGAACGAAGAAGACAAAGAGTTTTACGTGGTTCGGCAGTATGCCTACATCCACTGGAGCGACAACATTGAAATTTCACTATGTATTGAATTAGGGTTACATCTTTGTAATTTATAATAACCCTAGACGTATTTGTATATTTTATACATAAATACCCTTATGCAAAAATATCTCCCCCCAACATCACTGATGAGCCATATGCTTCAACAATCTCCACCTTGGCGAATATCCACCCCTTAAGAAAAAGAAAGCATAACCTAGGACTCCACCTGGAACAATAGGTTGGGGCCATCTCCCATCTAGCAACTAGAGACATTGATCAAGTCCAAGCAATGGCTGAACTTGTAGTAACATGCTTTGTCAATATGTCTGTTGCATTCTCAAAAGTGTGAATTTTTTCAAGTAGGAGTTCACCTGATGAAACCAATTCCCTGATCAAGTGAGACCTCACATCTATGTGCTTGCTCCTCGCATGATACACCTAGTTCATTGCCAAATAAATGGCACTCTAATTGTCACAATACAACTGAACTCCACCTTGCTGGACACCCAGCTCCTTGACCAACCCTGTAAGTCACAAAACCTCCTTAACAGCCTCAACTACTGCCATATATTCTAACTCAGTAGTAGATGGTGCAACTATAGAATGTTCCATGGACCTCCAACAAATAGGTCCTCCCACAAGAGTACATACATAACCCGTGGTAGACCTCCTGTCATCCAAGTCCTCTGCATAGTTTGTATCCACATATCCCACAACTGAAGGGTCACTCTATTTTTTACTAAACATGATGTCATAGTCTGTAGTACCCCTCAAGTATCTGAAAATCCACTTGACTGCATCCCAACGTTGTCGACTCGGATTTGAAAGAAACTTACTAACCATGTTGACAGCTTGTGCCAAATTTGGTCTTGTACAAACCATAGCATACATTAAACATCCCACTGTACTGGCATATGGAACCTTTGACATGTCATGAACTTCATCATCTGTCTTCAGACACTGAGCGGGAGACAATCTAAAATGATTCGCCAAAGTTGTACTTTCTGGTTTTGCATTACCCATGCTGAACCTGTCAAACACCTTCTCAACATAGTTATGCTGAGATAGCCATAATCTCCTGGAAGCTTTGTCCCTGCGAATCTCCATCTCAAAAATCTTTTTGGCCGCACCCAAATCCCTCATGTCAAATTCTCTGCTCAACAAAGTCTTCAACTTGTTTACCTCACTCATACCCTTTGCAACAATCAACTTATCATCCACATAAAGTAACAGAAAAATAAAAGAATCATCATCAAGGTTTTTCACATAAATACAACAATCATACTCACACCTTTTGTAGCGAATCCGGATCATGTAAGAGTCAAATCGCTTGTACCACTGCCTCGGAGACTGCTTCAGCCCATAAAGTGACTTCTTCAAATTACAAACCAAATGTTCCTATCCAGGGTGACTAAACCCTTTTGGTTGTACCATGTAAATTTTTTCCTCCAACTCACCATGAAGGAAAGTTGTCTTTACATCCATCTGCTCCAACTGCATGTCTGAATGTGCTACTAACGCCAACACTGCCTTGATGGAGGTATGTCTGACCACAGGGGAGAAGACCTCATCATAGTCAACCCCTTTCCTTTATGAGTAACCCTTTGCTACTAAACGAGCCTTAATTTTTCCCCTTTTTCTGATATTGTTTCTTTCTTCTTATACACCGATTTGCACCCTATCGCTCTCTTCCCCTCGGGAAGCTACACCAACTCCCATGTCTAGGTTTTATGCAGAGACTCTATCTCCTCCACCATAGCACTCATCCATCTAATTTTCTCTTGGCTTTGTACTAGATCCTGAAAAGTAGTAGGATCCCTGCTACTAGTAATAAGCGCATAAGAAACCAAATCTTCAAACTATTATGGTCCTGGGTTAAGTATTTGGCTTTCCGTTACCTACCAGGCCGGTCTTTTGGCTAGTATTGGCTAGGTACTTAACATTTGGTATCAGAGCCACTATTTACGTTGCGAGTTCAAATCCTGGAGGGGGCGACCTAGCAGTGTTGCTAGAGTGGGCCATCATTAGAGTGGCTCGTCACTAGAGTGGGCAGCCATGGACGTTGGCTCATAATGGAAGAGCTTGAGGGCAAACTCTTTCTCCAAGGGGTGTGTGATGTTATGGTCCTGGGTTAGGTGTTTGGTTTTCCGTTATCTACTAGATAGATCTTTTGGTAAGAGACTTGATAATGTGTTTGGGTCTGTCTGTGGCTATATTGTGATGTTGTTGATCACCTGAGTTAGAGCTTATTGCATGTTGAGCATCATCTTCTCTACCATGGTTCTCTAGCTCCACCTGCACCACATGATCATTGTGTTGAATTTATGGAAAAAAGAAATACTTCATTGACTTCATTAACTTATTATAATCAGAGTACATGAACCTCTATTTATAATAGAGGAAGGTAGTAGAGTCCAATTACAATAAAACTACGTTTGTCCCAATTACACCCAAAGTCTAACACTTAAAGATAAGTCCTAGAATAATTAAATAACTCAATATAGATAAAAGATAAACATAACTCAAACTTGAACTCTTCTAGGACATGATCATAAGATAATGATGCCTTTGTGAGTCCTTGATCTTCCAACTTATTTGATAAGGATCCAGTTTGTGGTAATCATGGTGGGTCCTACTTCTTATGGGCTTGAGTCCATCTTGTGGCATAATATAAGTAAGAGTAAAAATTACTCCTAGCTGATAAGACATTGCTCCATACTCTAGTCCTAATGTTGTATGTAGGGCACACTCCGTCTTCTGAAGGTAGTGTGTCTATCGGTAATACTCTGAAGTATCCACCACCGTGTCCCTCCACAGGACAACGACTCTCAAGTGGTAGGAGTAATAAAAGCCATTACAGGGGGCAGGGGGGTGTTGTGGGGGGTAGAAAATGTATTGAGGCCACCTCTTCTTCAATAATAATGTCTCATCCAAAGAGACATAATAACAACAACTGTAATGTAACACGACCATCTTCCAACACATATAACACGAACCAAAATAATAAACCTTGTAGAAGGACCCATGAAATAATCATAATCCGATATAAATATTTTTTCTTAGATGCATAAGCTTCATCTTTTGTGCTCCGATTTTCTTGAATATTTTGGTCATATAAAATTTATCCATAACATATGGAATAAAATACCTCTTCCTTGCACTTCTTCTACTTCTCCCCCTCAAGCTGGGAGGTAATGGCAGTGATCCCAGCTTGAACCAAATATCATAGATGTAGCAATAAGCCCAAATAACAGAGATGTATAAATAAGCCCCCAACCAGGGAGAAGTGAGGTATTTTCCTGATATATCAACTCAAAGAGTGACGCAAAACAATGGGTTTAAATTCGGATTTTTCAATGCAACAAAATACCAGCATGAACTTTGATTCTTCCAATGTGAATATATTTTAATTATATATCAGATTGACATTAAATTTTTTTCGTATGAAACTAAACTTAAATAGATTTCATAAAAGTGTAACTTATCGTCATAAATTATAATTATAAGAAGATAAATAATCTAATAGATTTCGGTCTATATCATCTGGCCGAACTAAGAATTGTTTCTCTTTTTTTCCAGAATGACCATTGACTTTTCCAAGATCAATATCTCCTTATAAAAACATCATACCGAGACTTGGTTGAATAGGTAAGAAACTAGACTTACATATCTTTCTTTTGATATATAATTCTCCTTATAAAGTGTTGACGTGTAAACAAAATTAAGAACGAATGAGACAAATTTACGGTGGTTCGGCTAAGCTTACGTCCACTGGAGCGACATGGATAATTCTTTCAGTAATGATAATCAGGGTTACATAGTCTTTATATAATATTAAACCCTAGAGGTATTGATAATCAGGGTTACTTAAGAACTCCACCTGGAATAATAAGTTGGGGGGAGTCTCTCATCTAGCAAATAGAGACATTTATCAAGTCCCCTATCGCTCTCTCCCCTTGGGAAAGTCCTCCAACTCCCATGTCTGGTTTTATGCAGAGACTCCATCTCCTCCACCATAGCACTCATCCATCTACTTTTCTCCTAGCTTTGTGTAACGTAGTAGGATCTCCGCTACTAGTACTAAGTGCATAAGAAACCAAATCTTCAAAACCATACTTGGTAGGTGGCTTGATAGTGCGTTTGGGTCTGTCTGTGGCTATACGGTGATGCTGCTATTCACCTGAGCTAGAACTTTCTGCATGTTGAGTATCATTTTCTCTACCATGGTTCTCTAGCTCCACCTGCACCACATGCTTATTGGTGCTACAATTTTCTGGCACCTGATTCTCTTCTACCTGAGTACGCTGCAACATGGCTTTTTCATCAAAAATCACATCTCTACTGATCACCATCTTGTTTGCCTTCGGATTCCAGAGATTGAAGCCTTTCGCATCAAGCTTCAATCTCTCCTCACTAGAAACATGTACATAGGCTGAACAACCAAACACTCTCAAGCCAGAGTAGTCTACCACACTGCTTGTCCACACCTCCTTTGATACTTTACCATATAGTGTTGCTCTAGGTGATCTATTGATCAAGAAACATGCCATATTAACTGCTTCTGTCCAGAAGTTCTTTGCAAGCCCTGCATGCAACCTGAGACATCGAGCTTTTTTAGCTGTAGTTCTGTTGTGGTGTCTTATGTACTGTGATGTGTCTCTTAATTCCATGCTGCTCACACAACTCCTTGAACTTTGAGTCTATGTACTCAGTACCATTGTCTAATCAGAGGCATTTAATCTTCCTCTCTATCTGGTTCTCTACTTCAGCTTTCTACAACTTAAACTTGGCAAATGTTTCTCACTTGTGCTGCATGAAGTACACCCAAATTTTTCGTGAGTAGTCATCGATAAAGGTCACGAAATACATGTGTCCTCCTCGGGATGCTACTCTTACCGGGCCTCAATCATCTGAGTGAACCTAGTCTAGAATCTCCTCCGTCTTGTGTGTTGTTGCCTTGAACTGCACCTTATTTTGTTTGCCAAGGACACAAAACTTACAAAAATCAAGCTTCCATGTTTTGATAGCCTACAATAGATTTTTCTTATGAAGCTCCATCATCATACACATTCCCATATGACCTAAGCGCATATGCCATAAGACTGTACAGTCTAACTCAGACTCTACAGCTGCAACTCCACCTACAACTATGGTACTTTGCAGTGTATAGATATTGCTAGATATTTTCTGTCCCTTCATCACTGTTAAGACACCTTTACTAACTTTCATTATTCCACTTGCAAACTTGTAACTATATCCATTACAGTCTAAAGTGCCCAATAAAATTAGATTCTTTCTTAATCCGGTATGTGTATGTAGAATTTAGGATCTCATGAAAGGAACTTTAGATCAACAAGAAAGAAGAAGAAGAAGAAGAGACAAGGAGAAGAGAAGAAGAAGAACGTGGAAGAAGAGAGTTTGTATTAAGGGAGAAGAGGGTTACGTCAAAAAGAAAGATGAGGGCTGGACGAATTTGTGGAAATAGAGGAGAGTGCTTCAATGCCCTACCTCTTAGCCAATGCCTTTATTTATAGTTTTACAATACCCTTAGGGCTACAACTTGATAAAACAAAAGACATAAAAGGAACACATATTTACACTTCTATGCCATCTTTATGGAAAGTACCATATTTTACACATATGCCACTCCTTTGACGTGTGGGCTTCTTGTCTTGAGCTCGTGGGCTTGAGCCCATCTTCCAATAGTGTCAAACATCACACAACATTCTAATCACACCATCAAACATTTTAATTTGTATACTACCTATTCCAACAATATTGCATGAAACATCATTACCCATCAGAACAGAACCAAAGTTTACTCTATAAATGTGAAACCAATTTTTATTTGGCATTATGTGATAAGAGCATGCCAAATCCAGAATCCAAGAACCTTTGAGATGATCTGGACTAGATGAAATAGAAAGCATATCCCCATCACCACTCTTTGAGTCTTCTTCTTCCACTATATTCGCAGACTTTGATGGACCCTCTCTATTCTCTGCGTTCCCTTTCTTTTTCTCTAGACAATCCCGTTATATGTGCCTCTTGTTCCCACACTTAAAACATGTGATGTCGTTTCTCTTCCTAGATTTAGACCGAGATTTTTTGCTACTCGATCCACTCCTAGACTTGTTTCTTCCACGTTCTTAGTTACCCTTCACCACAAGTCCTTCACCTTGTGAAGTCTCATCACTGGCTTTCTTCATCTAATAGAGGTCTAGTAGAGCACTTGTGATTTTCTCCAATTCAAGAGTTTCTTTTCCCCACATCAGAGTTGTAACAAAATTTTCATACTTTGGAGAATTCAGTGGGGAATTCAACAACATTAACGCTTTGTCTTCGTCTTCGAACTTCACGTCAAACCACCTCAAATCACCAATGAGATAATTCAAAACGTTGATATACTGGCTTAGATTTGAGTCCTCTGTTATCTTAAAACCATACAATTTCTGCTTAAGATAGAGCTTGTTCGTTAACGACTAGGACATATATCGATTTTCCAATTTCAACCAAACTGCTACCGGTGATTCTTCATCCATGACATGATACATCACATCATTAGCCAGACAAAACCTAATAGTTGCCACTGCCTTCACTTCCATTTCTTTCCAATCCATGTAATCCATTCCTATCGGTTGTTTTCTGTATAACGCTTTCAACATGTCCTGTTGTACTAATAGGTCTTTTACCCTACTATGCCACCATCCAAAATTCCCAATATCGTCAAATTTTATTATATCAAATTTGGCAAAAGAAACCATAATCATCATAGCCTAACTTGGTTCTCTACGATGCACACGGGACAAGATGAATCCAACGACTCCAAAAATCACTTTAATAGGATATATATTTAAAATATAATAATAATATGAACCCAACCGCTCCAAAATCAATTTAATCGGACGTATATGCCGTCAGATGTGTCAGACATTTAGGGGGGGTTAGTGCCCCAAATGGATTCTTGAAGATCAAGTTCATGTCCAACATGAAGATCACGTCAGTCATGTACATGAAGATCATCTTCGCACTTGGTGTTAGTGTTGACGACTTCATGTGCACTGGAAAACAGTTTCCAGTGTTAGTGCCCCAACATGAGAAAAACATAAAAAACAAGAGAATTTTTAAACCTTTACAGTGCACTTAATTACAACATAATCTTTAAACCCAAATTAGGTAACACAACCATTATTACTACACGAATAAGTTATTTGATATATAATTAAATATACTAATATATTTATTAATTGAATTAGATATTTTATTGTGCATTAATATGGTTATTACATGAGCCAATGAAATACCTACATGATTAATTACAAATAATAAATAAATAACGTTATAAATAACAAAAACGAAAGTAATATGTTTAGCTATTAATTTATTAATAACATATGATATACTATAGCCTAAAAATGAATGTTTTAAGAGGAAAAATTGATCTAATCATAACTTTAATACACTATATATTTTTACATAATATTTCCACTATTAAATCACTAATATAATACAATAAATAAAAAATAAATATAAGGTTCAAGGCCTCTCCGACGCACGATTTCTGAAGAAGGTAGCTGGAAATACTGGAAATTTACCGTATTTGTCATTTGTTTTCGTGGAGAAAGAAAGTTATTTGTTTATTTAGCTCTCCCTGATCCATTTTCTTGTTGTCGTTGTTTCCTGTGCTTGTAAATCCTATACAGAAAACAAATACAAACATCATACTGAATTGGGCTGTGAAACTGGGAAGATCTGAATCAGCTGATTCGGTAGCATAATAAGTTTGAAAAAGTCCTCTTGAAGCAGAGGTAAAAAATTCTCAATTATTCTCTCTCGTGAAGACCGAATTTTGAGGTTCATAATGCAGCTTTCAAACTGGGAGAGACCATGAATTGGAGATCACCATGAATGAATTTGAAGGGATCTCCATGAATTGGAGATTCAGAATTAATTTTTCAATATTAATCTCATCTCTTGAGGACCGACTTTCGAGGTTTTCACAGCTCCCTAAGAAGGGGTATGACACAGGGTTCCCAGCAGGACAAGTAAATCATAAAGCAAAAAAACACTGGTCAACAATACCCAATAGAAAAAACAGGTTTCTCAAGGAGAACATCAAGAAAATTTTAAATTATCAAAAGTTACAGGTGATGCTTATTCATAATGACAGACATTACAAGAAACGAAAGAGTAGGGAACAGCCAAATACTAGTAAAAGAGATGCTCAGCAGAAGAAGGATTGACTCTGATAACAATACTTCATAATGTAATTTAAAAGGGGAGGTAGCTGTTATAGGTTTACTCTTTTGGGGCCTCATCGGTATCGATTTGCTTATCTTCCTTAACATGTGAGTGTTCTGCTGTGGTTTCTGTAGGCGCAGCTTCTGCTGGTGCGGTTGTGTCTTCTGTGGATGTGGCTTCTGCTGATCTGGGTTCAGTCTCAGAGGACTCAGTGGCAGGCCCATCCGATACAGGGACAGTTTTTTTTATAGTTCCAACTTTAACATACTTGCTCATGAACTAGTATTCCCAGTCCTGTAAGGCTTCTAGCTCAAAGGGGGCGAGACCTGAGATGTCTCCCGTCAAATCCTTCTCTTCGAACGACATCTTTGCGAGAGCTCTGCTGGAGTCTTTGCCAGTGAAGAGGGCATAAGGGCCACCAGGTCCATAGAACATTCTGCAGCAGTGACACCACAAATAGAGAGCAAACACCAGGGTCACTAAGACATTAAGGCATGATTCTATTATAGGAATGGGGCTACCAATGGTTTCTCCAACAATGAAATTGAAACACTGAACTAGGACAATATATAATAGAGCAATAAACTAAAGATATGAGGAACCCAAAAAATGAGTAATTGATACAATTCAACAACCACCCCAAAATAAAAAAGAAGGGAAGAAAGGCCAAGAAATGGTTATCAGCAACAGTTAGCTGCAGCGTGGGGGGAGGAGGGGAGAGGAATGAAAATCGACATGATCACCTTGAGAGCCTAAGACAAAAGTCGGGGATGCAAACAAGATAACTGGTCTAATGAGCAGAAAACCCAAAATCGACCAAGAAAAACTGACACCCAGTTTCCTGAAATCCCCGGAACACTCATCAAGCAAGACACTGGTTGTTCAACTAGTCAAACACAAAGAACAAACCAACAAACAAACAAAGCAACCAAAAAAACACAAAAACAAAAACCCCAATATTTAGATGCACAAAATAAACCCGGAAACAAAAAACTCCAAGGTGAAAAACCTGCTCTGCGAGACATCGTAGATCTGTCCCGTGATCGCCATCAACGGCTTCTTAGGATCCAACCCATCATAAGCCTTTAATTCCTCTTCAGAAATCTCCCCGAGCTGAACAGGCGGAGGTAAGGGTTCCGTCTCCTCAATAGGCTCCCTAGCTCTGGGCGGTGGAGGTCACTCAAAAAACCCAGAAATCGCATAGTAAAAGGCGATTGCAAGGGCTACTACAGTAAAGAAAATCGCCGGGGAGAGGGACGATGGAGACGAGATAGGGAGCAGAGAGCTCGGGCTTCGGTGAGACGACAGAGGGCCGCGGGTGCGGGAAACAGTGTCTATGCGGGAACGAAACGAGCAAAATGAAATGAAAAAAAAAACAAAACAAGCAAACTCGAACCCGCGCGAGAGTCGCGCGGATGATTCTTAAAATCGGGCGAAAAACAACTTTCCACCCGTTACCCGTTACTTTCGACACATGAACTCTTGATTCATATATATTCATATATATGACATAAATTTTGGCGCGACATAAACTGTGTAATATATATGAAGATCATGTCATGAGTCATGTGCACTAACTTCGCCTAATATGGTAAAAATCACTTTACTCTGAAGATCATGTCCTGACTCACGTGCACTAACCCCCATTGATACGGTGAAAATCACTTTACTCAGATCAGTCGTCACGCGCTGGACGAGTCTAAAGTTTTCCGCTTCGCGTCAGGATTTCCACAAGAGGGATATAATTATTCCCCCATCCCCTTTTTCGATTTCCGAAATCGATAGGAGGAGAACTTTCCTCTGCCGATGCGTCTCCCCCGCTCCCGAAGTTGATATTTCACAACGCCTTTCCTGAAATCGAGTCACCTCCGGCAGCCTTCTCCGGTGGCCCGTCTTCGCTGGCAGCCTGTCGCCTCCCGCGGTCTCCGGCCCGGATCCGTCGTCCCGTGCGCGACGATCGCTTTTTTTTTTCTCACGGTCGTCCCGCGCGACGGTTCCAGTTCCGTCGTCGTCCCGCGCGACGGTTCCGGTTCCGTCGTCCTCCCGCTTCGGATGGAAACACCCGGCGGCTTCAGCGATTTCCGTCGTCATCCCGCTTTGGAAGGAAACACACGTCGGCCCCAGAGATTTCTGTCGCCTCTCCAATCGTCTCCGGCAGCGGCGACGTTCCCTCTCCCGGTTCCATTGTCCCGCGCGACGTCGTCTCCGTCGTCGTCCCCGGCAGCGGCGCCGTAGATCGTCGCCGAGCCTCAGAAAAAAACCCTGTTTTTCGATTTCGTCTGTGTGCGATTTCTCAGAAATCGCAGATCTCGGGTTTCGTCGTTCGGCGACACGTAGCCGACCCTGCGTCGTCGCCGAAAGCCGGAAAAAACTAACTTTCTCTGCGTCATCGCCGGAAAACGCAGACCTCGATGTAGACGGCTTAGTCTTCGGCGACCGCAAAACTGCTCTGCGTCGTCGCCGACCAGAAATACAAATTTCGTGAGATCGAACTTAACGGACCAGGCAAATTTACGATGGTTCGGCAACGTCACAGCGATATGGATAATTGTTTTTACTAATGATAAAGGGTTACATGATTTTTATATAATATTAAATTTTAGAGTTATTTGTATAAAAAAGATATAAATACCTTTGTATAATTATACCCCTCCCCCATATGATCAATATAAAGTCTCCTTTTTTTTATACCATAAAATACCTCGGAATTTAAAGATTTCTGTTGTTGTTTGAACTTCTTTTGTAATCTGAATTTTGCTATTTGAAATATCGATTTTTCTTTGTGGATAACTTAGATAAGTAAAAGAATAAATTTATATATATATATATATATATATATATATATATATTATATATATATTTTTTCATATAAAGGCTAGTTTTTAATAATATAAAATACTTTGGAAGTTTTAAGTTTTTTTGTTGTTGTTTGAATCTCTTTTAGACCTTTACTCATTGAAATATCGATATCTCTCTATAGATAACTCCAATTGGAAAAACTTATTTTTCTTTAAAAAGTAGACTCAAATATCTTTTCGTCAATATAAAATTTTAAATATGAAACGTTCATTATAGAGGTAAAAAAACATAAAAATCTAACGGGTGTAGGGACTGAAAAAAATAATTACAAACTTAGACTTAGGGTTTATGGTTGAGAGAAAATGATCTCATCATCTTGGGGTTGACCTAGGCAATTCACAGAATCTACTCTAATACCATGTTGAATTTATGAAAAAGATAAATACTTTATTGACTTTATTAACTTATTATAATCAAAGTACATGAACATCTATTTATAATAGAAGAAGGTAGTAGAGGTCAATTACAATAAAACTATTTTCGTCCTAATTATACCCAAACTCTAACACTTAAAGATAAAGTCTTAGAATAATTAAATAACTCAATATAGATAAAACACAAACATAAGTCAAACTAGAACTCTTCTAGGATGTAACCATAAGATAATGATATCTTTGTGAGTCCTCTTTTATCTACCAATATATTTGATAATGATGTCAGCTTATGGTAATCATAGTGGGTCCTACTTCTTTTAGGTTTGGGCCCATCTTGTGGGTCTTTCTTGGTCGTGTGACCCATTTTATAATACTCTTAGATATGTGGGCCTTTTTTGGTCATGTTGGCTAAAACCCATCTTCTAACACATTGGTACTGTAATTTTTTGGCATTTGTTTCTCTTCTTCTTGAGTACGCTGCAACATGGTTTTTTCATCAAAAACGACATCTCTACTGATCACCATCTTGTTTACCTTCGGGTCCCAAAACTTGAAGCCTTTCACCCCTTTCTGATACCCCTGAAAGATATACTATCTAGACTTCGCATCAAGTTTCAACCCCTCTTCACTAGAAACATGTACATAGGCTGAACATCCAAACACTCTCAAGCCAGAGTAATCTACTTCACTGCATGTCCATACCTCCTCTAATTCTTTCCCATATAGTGTTGCTCTAGGTGATCTGTTAATCAAGAAATATGCCATATTCACTACTTCTGCCCAAAAGTTCCTTGCAAACCCTGCATTCAACCTGAAAAATCTAGTTATTTCAACTATTGTTCTATTCATCCTTTCCGCCACACCATTCTATTGTGGTGTCTTGCGTGCTGTGAAGTGTCTCTTAATCTCATAATGCTCACACAACTTCTTGAACTTTGAATTTGTGTACTCATTACCATTGTCTAGCCCGAGGTATTTGATCTTCCTCCCTGTTTGGTTTTCTACTTCAGTTTTCCATAACTTGAACTTGACAAACGTTTTTGATTTGTGCTACATGAAGTACACCCAAACTTTTTGTAAGTAGTCATCAATAAAGTTCACAAAATACATGTGCCCTCCTCGTGATGTTACTCTTACTGGCCCCCAAACATCTGAATGAACATAGCCTTGAACTAAACCTTATTCTGTTTAGTACTTATCATTGGGATACCTTGATGAAGGAGACAATTACTACAACTAATTTTTTTTTGTTTATTTCAAGTTGGGATCATTGCCATAACCTCCTAGCTTCAAGAGGAGAATAGAAGAAGTATGGGGATGAGATTGAAAGTTGAGTGCTACAGTGGTTGCTCCTCCTTCCGAATTCCACGTTTGAGAAGTAGTATAATCTACAATGAAGAATTCTACATGTTGTGGTAATTTTATGTGACCAAAATATTCAATAAATGGGGAGCACAAAAGATGAAGTTTTTTCATCTACAAAGAACTACAGCTGTGAAGATTTTTTCAGCAAAAGAAAAATTTTAGACCAAAAATCATTTTCATTGCAAGTTGAAAATAGAAACACTAGCTTGAAGAGGAGTGTTGAAAAACAGGTATGAAAGAGTCTCACATGACTCTCACAATAAGAAGTTTTACAGAGCCAAAATTATTATGGAATGAGGTCTCACATAAGAGTTCCACTTTAAGGATATTTTAGTTATATTAGTCTTCTAATTATATTTGGTTATTTAATTATTCTAGGACTTATCTTCAAGTATAAGACTTTTGGTGTAACTGGGACATGGATAGTTTATTTGTAATCTGATTCTACTTGTTTCCTCTATTATAAATAGAGGCTCATTGTACTCAGTTATGACCAAGTTAGTGAAGTTTTTCTCTTTTCTAGAAATTCAATTGAGGATTTATTCATTTAAGTTGATTTCAATAAAAAAATTAATCTCTAAGTCCTACGACTTTCACTATCACTCTCAAAGCACGTACACTTTAAAATCAAAATTGGAGATTGAATTTTGGTTTTTCAAAAGGCATATCCCAAAGACCTAAATATTCATGGGTTTTTATTTTGAAATCTCTATTTACTTAGCATCTCTTGTGCTAGAATCATTAATCATTTGCTTTGAAACGAGTCTATTCATTTAGGCAACTTGATTTGCTGGGGCATTTTAATTATCATTCTTTTATTTAGGGATGAATGTTTAAATCCAAGGGTCAAAGAGCATTTAATGAGGTCTTTCTAATGATCTTGGCCAAGTAATCTGAACTATGGTTGAGATACTTTAAAATCTTCAAAATGATTCAAATAACTATTTGTGGGCTTAGATTGTGAAACTAATATTTGAAATGAGTTGATTTGAATGTTCCCTCGTATTTAAAAAAATAATTTAATTTTATCTTGAGATTTAATTTTGAACTCAACTCATTAAGGTTATTGAGCTACTATGGCACAGTATAGGTAGGTACATAGGATTGGTTGTGTTTATCATTTGTACTAGCACTGTTATATTTGCTTAGTTAAGTGGCTTTTATAAAGGATGAGATTTTAAAACTAGTAATCCTCACAAAATTAGGTCAATCCTTATGTAGACAAGACCATCCATCATCTCATTTGTTGAGAGAAGCCTATGTGATTAAGGATTAGTTGTTGTAAAAATACTTAGGAATCTATATTGTGTTGCTTAGTTAGTTGTTGCATTTCTTGAGGATAAAGGTTGGTAAGCCTCATTTGCTACTGCAAGCCATGAGTCCCTCTATGGGCTATTGTTGCCAAAAAATTCCTTTGTGAGTTGAAACAAACTTGCCTAGTTAGATTCTAAAAAATCTCCTTGTGGGTTTAAGCTGAGAATTTATTTTACTGCTATAGACCAATGTTGTCGGTGAAATGGTGTCTCAAGAGGGAGGTAAATTGAGAGTAAAGTAAAACTTTAAGTATTTAAGCAAATGTAGATGCAAACTATAACAACAAAAAAATAAACAAACATATGAAGCCAAGATTTTTTGTTTTTAATGTTCTCCTAATGGTAAACATAGCCTACGAAATTATTGCTTAGTAAAATTCACTAATTTTTCTAGTAATGAAAAATAAAAAGAGATTTGAGGCACTATTAGGCCCCAAACAAGGGATTTTCCAATTGCACTTCTCTCAATCTCTCCCAAGGAGATTTTCTTACTATCAACTAGGTTTTGACTCTAGCGGTCACTTCTCTTTCTAGATTCATAGCTCTAGATAGCTAACATTTCTTGATTCAAGGTTCAAGAGAGACCTTTGTAACCAAAGTCACAAAAGTGAAATGTAAAACTTATAACCTTCTTTAGAGAGATATTTTTACTCCTAATGTGATCCATGCTTTCAAATCCTGAAGCACATGTAAAATGAATATGGTGCTCGAGGGCGTTCTGCCATGCATGATTGATATTGATGCAATTCCCTTATTGCGAAGGAAGTAATGAAAGGGAACCAACAAGATACAAATTTTTGGCCATATTTTGCTAGCCTAGGTGCTTCGCATTATGGGTCTCACCACATTCAAATAAGGAAAGAAAATTCTTTTGAAAGCTTTTGTGAATGTAATTTAAGGCTTTCGACAATTCAGGATGTTCTTAGGTCCTTTATTTATAGCCTTTGTGAAACATTTAAGAAAAGTTTACTTACACAGCTCATTGATCAATCATTCTAATTTGATTGATTGATCAATCCCTTCCAATGGTTCTACGATTTTATTTTTTTTAACATAATGATCAATCATTTATCAAAAAATTATTTAGAGATACTAACAACACTTGGTTGATCCATCATTCCTTACAAAGGTTGATCCATCATCCTTTATGAACTTCCCATGCAGCTTTCTAAGTGATCAAACAATGGTTTAAACATATGATCAACCATTATTATGCATGAGGCCTACTATTATCTGGATGATTGATCAATAGTTTAAAACAATGATTAACCATTCTTACATTGATGGATCATATACAAAAAACATTGATTGATCATTATTTTGTCAGATTTCCAAATTAGAGCAAAATTGTAGGAAAACACTTAAATGTGATCAAATGAATTTTCTAACATACTTGTGTGGTGACTTACATGGCCATCTCTTAAATATATAGAATTCTTGAGATTTTTATGACACTTGAACTTTTGTTCTTTTAAGTCTCTATGCTCCAATCCTTATTTCTTCTTTATGATGACTTGTCTTGTCTTTTTTGTTCCTATGGTCATTGGTCTATTTTTTTCATGATTCTTCTTCATAACCTTGATTGAGAGTCATTTGGTGGTATCATAGATTTTCTTCACTTGAAATGCACTGTATCCAATATTAGTCCAAAAGCTCTAGTTTGTTATCGTCAAAATATAGATTTGAGTGAACCCAAGTCAATAAATGTGGGAGTGTGCATCGTAAATTAACTATTATGGTTAATTTAGAATCTTAAGTACTAATGTGGAAAACAATATAGTTTGCCTTAAAGGTAATTTGTTGTAAGTGGTATTTGACAACTATAATATACTAAATTAACTTTGAGATATATACAACTTGGGAGTGGATTAACAATCTATAGAGGGTTGTGAACCACTACAAATCCTTGTAAGCATTAAGTCCCATGAGGAACAAACTTAGAGGGGGGATGAATAGGTTTGTTTAATTTTACGACTAGATTTGACTCCTTTTAATTTTTTTCTTTAGACCTTAATAGTGTTCATAATCTGATGAATTTTATGCATCGAAATGATTTCAAACTAAGGACTCATACATATTAAATTTCTAGAAAAGAGAAATACTTCACTAACTTGTGGTAATTTGAGTACAATGAGCTTCTATTTATAATGGAGGAAACAAATAGAATCCAGTTACTATTAAACTGCCTGTTATGGTTCTGGGTTAAGTACCTATGCCTTCCGCTCCTGACAGGCCGATCTTTTGGGTAGTATTGGCTAGGTGCATAACATTTGGTATCAGAGCAGGCTCCCACGTCGCGAGTTCGATTCCCGGCAATGACGCATAGGCTGGATTAAAATTACTGGTAGGGTCGGCAGACACCAGATCAGGCCAGTGTCGATGCGTCGTGTGCAAAGGCTGGATTAAAATTACAGGTAGGGTCGGTAGAAACCGTGTCGGGTATGTGTCGTTGCGCCACCGTGGTCGTCGGCTCGTGAAAGTGGGGTGTGATGTTATGGTCCTGGGTTAAGTACCTATGTCTTTCGCTCCTGAGGCCGGTCTTTGGGGTGGTATTGGCTAGGTGTTTAACACTACCCTTGTCTCACTTACTCCCAAATTTAAATACTAAAAGATAAGTTTTAAAACAATTGAACAACTAAACATAAATAGAAGACTAACATAACTTAAACACCTTTAACTGAAA
Organism: Aristolochia californica; assembly: GCF_029961685.1. Lineage (NCBI taxonomy): Eukaryota > Viridiplantae > Streptophyta > Magnoliopsida > Piperales > Aristolochiaceae > Aristolochia > Aristolochia californica. The sequence goes on from NW_027182279.1 coordinate 5,301,721, forward strand.
CTCTTCTATAAGACATCCTCCCATGAGACTCTTGTAAGATTCTACCATATTAATTTTAACTTTGTGGGACTTCTTGTTATAAGAGTCATGTAAAACTCTTTCATACCTACTCAAGCTGAATAAATTTTTGCAAGGAAAATTTTTTTGATCTTCAATCTTCTTTTGCTGAATAAATTCTTCATCGACCAAAAATTCTTCAACTTTTGTTCTCCCCCTTTCTTGAATATCTTGGTCACATAAAAATTACCACGACATGTGGAATATAATACCTCTTTCTTGTACTTGTTCTTCTTCTTCTTCCCCTCAAGATGGGGATGAAAAGAACTTGGACAAAACATAACATTGGAGAAGAAAATCACTCCTAGTCGTATGACTAAACTCCATACACTAGTTAAAATGGTCTTAGTCTGAAACACACTCCACTCAATTTTAAAGGCGGGAAAATGTCCCAAGTTTAGGGCACAACAAAGAGACTAGTCCTCTTTTAACGGTAATTCACGCACAAATTGTTGGCCTAGGTGGCTTCTCAAGAGGGGGGGGTGCGTGAATTGAGATTATCAAATTAAAAAAATTTGTGCGTGTAACTAAAAATCAAGCATAAAAGCAATTATTTTTAATTTCTAGGGATAAGATATAAACTCAAGAGATCTCAAGGGAAGGAGAGAAGAGAGGAATTCAAGCTCTTGGGAGAGAGGAGATAAGATAATGGAGAAGAGAGAGAGGTGAATAGACAAATTTGAGCCAAGAAGAAGAGGTTTGAATGCTCTAATCCATACCTTGACATTATATTTATGGTTGTGTGAAGGTGTTTACAATGACTACAATGCCCTTATGGCTACATGCTTCAAAAAGAAAAAAAGACATAAGACGACATACACCAGCTTGCATAATTATAATTTTATGCCATCTCTATAAAAGTTCTCCTTATTTATTAGTCATGTCACCCCTACACACATGGGTGTCTCTTAAACATTCCCTTTCAAGTTGGTGTTTTGTAACTTTACTTGCAAATAATCATGGTCAAGAAACTTGTGTGCTTGAAAAAAAATTGATTGACTTGATTTGACTCATCTTGTTCTTGTTCATATCTTGCTTGTCATCTTCATCTTGTTCTCATCTTGTCTCCCCCTTACTTGGATATTCTGGACAGATAAAATTTGATTGCTACAACTCGTGGAATTCTTCATTATTGGTTACTTTTTTCTTGTACTTCTTCTTCTGCTTCTCCCCCACAAGGTGGGGATCTCTTTGTTCTTTACCAAAAAACTCAACTTACACAATATAATGGTGAGAGAAGAAAAACCATTTCTAGCCGTATGACAAAGCTCCATACACCAGTTAAAATAGCCATAGTCTGAACACACTCTGTTCAATTTTAATGGCAGAAAAATAGTCTAATTGTAAGGCACAACAAAGAGACTACTCACTTTCTAAGGGAAGCTCAAACAGAAAACACCTCTTGGGTGATGAATAAAAAGAATTGACTCAAGCTAGATGTTGGGCACACTTCTATACTTTTTAGGTAGTGGGTCTATAGGCATTGCTTTGAAGTGATTTTAACATAAACAAATTGAAGAAAGTACTTTGAGGAATTATGGGTGTGCATAAAAAGATAGCAGCTCTCATACTTTAAAATGAAGGAGGCGCACAATGCAACTCTTCATACTTTCAAGTAAGAAGAAGGCGTTTTTAGACCAATAGGTGGATAAAATGTGACCAGGTTTTACAAGAAATGGAGGTAAAAAAGTAATTCCTCTATGAACATGATGATTAAGGAATCTTAACTTGACCAATTTGAAAATAAAATATTCAATAGATAATTTTTGGAATGATAGTGGTTTTAGACTCTAAGATTTGGACTTTATAATAAGCAAACAAGACTTACTAATTCAAAAAAGGAAACTAAACTCATATTGGGAAAGACTTCTCTTCAGAAAACTAATGTAATATGAGATCAAACAAAAGAAACTTTTAAGGAATGAAAGATACTCAAGTTGGTAATATCTTGACTAGATTTTGAAAAAAAAATGAAACGTAAATAATATTAGCAACTCAAAAAGTGAAGCAAAAAATTCGTCTTAAATTTGGATCTTCGTATACAATAGGATACCAGCATGACCTTTGATTCTTCCAATGTGGATATCTCTCTCTAGAAAGATCATATAGAGAAATAGTTTATTGGGATAGAAAGTAGACTCACATAGATTTCTTTCGAGTTATAATTCTCAATATAAATCTTCAATAATGTTGGTACAAACCATCCAGGAAGTTGAGGCTTTCTACTGCTACACGAAAATTTTCTATTGTTTGGCCTTTGCTGCTTTAGATGTCAATTTCTCTTTCTAGAAAACTCTCAATATGACTAGACCAGATTTTTTTTTACGGTTAGTGTGATTAGTCAATATATGCATAAACCTTAGATGTCTCATTGGTAGGCATTGGAGAGGATTCTCGGGTACTGGAAAAAGGCACCAAGGCAAGGGCTCTTATATAAGTGTCATGGTCATCTCAATATTGAAAGCTTTGCCAATGCAGATTGGGTTGGATCACCACATGATAGAAAATTTATGTCAAGATATTTTACTCTAATTGGAGGCAACCTTATTACATGGAGGAGTAAAAAACAAAATGTGGTTGCAAGGTCATATGCATAAGCAGAATACAAAGCTATTGCACATGCAGTAAGACAATCTTAGGTGGCATTATTATAAATATCTTATGTTCTTTGTCTTTTCTTCAATCTCTCTATGGTGAAGGGTGTACTTGTAATTTATTTACTCTTGACAATCTATAAATAAAGGTTAAGGGGGAGGGTTTGGGTATCTTCCACAACCCTTATTCTCCCCTCTCTTCTCTCCTCCGTGGTCATCTCTCTCTCTCTCTTTCTCTCTCTCTCTCTCTCTCTCACACACACACACACACACATTCATTCTCACCTCTCTCTTCATTCACCTTATTGTACTTCTTCTCCTCTTCTCCTTCCTTCTTCTTTCCTATACTCTAAGTTGAAGATCTCAGTATTATGGAATCTTGAAATCAATATATCCCAACAAAAATAACTTTGGTGGGATTTAATAGCTTCAAAAGGTAATAGGATATTCAAAGAACAATGGAACATCTCTCTAGCCTGATTACCCACCTTCAGGAGTCATGCACTGAAGTCAATAACAGTGCCTATGTTTGCTTCATGCATGCAAGGTAAGCAACTATAGATAGTATAGGTACACTAATTACACCTTTCTTGTTGATCTTCCCTCTGTTTCTTCGTCCCACGGGCAAAACTTTAGAAAGACGAAGGCTGATATACTACACCTACAACAAGTTTAAGTTTCAGTATAACCAAGAAGGACCCTGATTGGTGTCTTCTTCTAATTGCCATTCTTAATCTGTTGTTTATGTTGGGTTCACCAAGGTTGTAGTTCGACTTCGAGAAAATTCTTTACTAGCAAGGATTTAGCTGAAAAATCAGGAAGGAGTGATATATAGATCCTTCACAACCCTGTTGTTGGAATATTTGTTTGTATCAAACGGGTCAGTCCATATATAAGATCCGTGGAGTTGCTTTCCTAAAAGGTTCGAGCCTTTTAGCGTACTGGTTGCAACATGGTATCAGAGTAGGTTGGTCCCGAGTTCGAGTCCCACTCCCACCGAATTTGTCCCAGGTATTTCTGGTGAATTTGTCCCAATTTTTTTTTGTGAGTTTGTCCACGGGTTTTCCCTGTGCGGGAAAGCGTTGGAATATTTGTTTGTATCAACTGGGCTAGTCCTTATATAAGATCCGTGGGGTTGCTTTCCTAAAAGGTTTGAGCCTTTTAGTGCACTGGTTTCAACACCTATTGTTCTTGATCTCTTAATCAAAGTAGAATTCTTTAATGTTGAATTTAGGACCCCATGACTGAAATCTCAAGCAAGGTGAGAGAGCGAGAAAAAGAGAAGGAGAGAGAGAGATCTCGGGTAGAGAGGACAGAAGAGAAAAAATAAAAAAAGAGTTTAGGCTAGAGAGGAATACTTCACGGGTTGAGAAGTGGATAACTACTTTGCTTGATTATAATTCGAGTACACGAACCTTTATTTATAGTAGAGAAAAGTGGAAGAGTCCAAATACAATTAAATTACCTAGTCCCAATTACACCCAAACTCTAACACTTAAAGATAAGTCCTAGCGTGATTAAATAACCCATCATAACTAGAAGACTAACATAACTACAACTGAAATTCTTCTATTAAGCATGTGATCATATGATAAGGATGTTAGCTCCTGGTTATCATGGTGGGTCCCACTTGATTGCCAAATCTTCCAACTCATGCCAACTCGTGTGGTGACTCATCATGCCACCTCACGTGATCATGGTGGGTCCTACTAGCTCGTGTAACTATGGTGGATCCTACTCTGTAACACTCCCCCTCAAGCTGGGGGTGAGAAAATATCGTAAATGCCTAACTTGTTGCAGATGGTGGACAAGATCTTATGAGTGATTGATTTGGTGAGAATGTCTAGATCTTGGCCTTGTGAAGATATATATTTGAGAGATAATATGCCGGTTTGGAATTTCTCTCGTATGAAATGGTAGTCTACTTCAATGTGCTTTGTTCTCTCATGAAAGACCGGATTTGAGGTGATATGTATTGTTGCCAAATTATCATAAGGTAGATCCATAGGGGGAAGAATCCCAATTTAGTGAGAAGGGATCTGATCTATAGAAGTTCACTAACTGTGTATTCCATGGTTCTGTATTATGCTTTTGCAATAGACCTTGCAACTAGATTCTGCTTCTTACTTCTCCATGAAACCAAGTTGCCCACAACCATTGTACAATATCCCGTAGTAGATTTTTTGTCATCTGGGGATCTGACCCAGTTTGCATATGAGAATCCTTCTATGTTGAAGTGACCATGGTTCTTATAGAGAAGCCATTTTCTTAGAGCTCCTTTCAAATATTTCAATATTCTTTCTAGTGCTTGTCAGTGACTAAGTTGTGGTTTGTGCATGTATTGACTCACCACACTTACTGCATACGATATAGCCGGCCTTGTTACACGAAGATAAATGAGTTTTCCCACAAGTCTTCGATATTTCCCAATATCCACATCTTTTCCAGTACTTGCAGACATTTTTTTATTTGAATCCATAGGAGTTTCTACTGGTCTGCACCCCTTCATTCCTATCTCCTCCAGTAGATCAAGGACATACTTCCTTTGAGATAGTACGATCCCATGTTTGGACTGTAATACTTCAATACATAGAAAATATTTAAGTAGTCTTAGATCTTTTATCTTGAATTCTACACATATCTTTTTCTTAGTTACTTGAATGCCCTCAGGATCACTACCAGTTAAGATAATATCATCAACATGTACTACAAAAATCACTTTGACTTTAGGTATGTCTTTAATAAATATGGAGTGATGTACATAATATTTGTGGAATCCTGCCCGTATGAGTATTTGGCTAAATTTATCAAACCATGCACGAGGAGACTGTTTCAAACCATAAAGGAATTTCTTCAATCGACATACCAACTCCCCCTCAACCACAAATCCTGGTAGTTGTTGCATATAAATTCTTCCTTGATATCTCCATTGAGAAAAAAAAATCACATCAAGCTAATAGACCTGCTAGGAAGAATTAGCTATAAGAGATTACAAAATACGTACCGAGTTCATTTTGGCCACCGGAGAGAATGTTTCCTCATAATCGATCCCATAACACTGTGTATAGCCTTTAGCAACAAGGAGGGCATTAAGGTGAGCAATGGACCCATTCAGATTGTATTTCACAGTAAAAACCCACTTACAATTGACAGGTTTCTTATCTGACGGAAGAGGAACTAGAGCCCATGTCTGATTTTCAAAGAGTGACTGCATTTCTTCGTCCATTGCCGCCTTCCACCCTGGATGTTTCAGATTCTCCTGATAGGACTGTGGGATTGAGATGGAGGAGATAGATGAAAGAAATTGACAACACGAAGGAGATAAATGAAGGTGAGACACAAAATTGGATATGGGGTGAGAAGTAGAAGGCCTAGTGCAAGTTATGGGTTCTTTTCTTAAGGCCATGGGACGAGTATTATATTGTGGGTCAAAAACAACAAGGGAAGATGGACTTACCTCGATGGGATCCGTAAACTCTATAGGTGTGGTGTTATCCAGTGTGTCTGGGGGTTGAACAGTTTTTGTAGCATGGGGCACAACCGGTTGAGGAGAGGCTGGTACTAAAGAGAGACTTGAAGGAGCATTGTCAGAGTATTATGAAGAGTCTTCAAAAAAATTTACATCCCTAGATGCAAGTAACCTTTGGAGAGTGGGATTATAGCAAATATAACTCTTCTGTGTGCGAGAGTATCCTAAGAAGATACACTTGACAAATTTTGGATCAAGTTTACTGTGTTGTGGGGAGGTAATATGAACAAAGCACGTACACTTGAAGACTTTCAAGGGAAGTGAAAAAGGATCATCATGCGGTAGCAATAAAGAGTATGGGGATTTATTACCGAGAATGGAAGAAGGTAGCCTATTTATAAGAAATCTTGCAGTAAGGATGGCATGCGGCCAATAAAAGTATGAGACTTTCCTGGTTTACAGTAACTGCGAGCTACCTCAAGAAGATGACGGTTCTTCCGTTATGTTATACTATTTTGTTGAGGAGTGTAGGCGCACGATGTTTGGTGGATAATGTCATTCTCTTGACAAAAGAAGTCAAGGTCTTTAGAAGTATATTCTTTGGCATTATCAGACTAAAGTACTTTGATTTTCTGACCAAATTGAGTGAACACCATTGCATGAAAGGATTTAAATATGGATGGTATTTCAAAGCATTCTTTAAAAATAAATTGCCATGTGGTACGAGTAAAATCATCAATAAATATAATAAAGTACTTGGGAAATATTTGAGACACTCAAGGATCCCCATACATCTATGAGGATCAATGAAAAAGGATAAACACTCTTAAGTTTTGAACTAGGTGAGTATGTAGTCCTTTGGTGTTTGCTCAGTTGACAGACATCACAATTTAAATCTGACCTATCTTTAAAAGTAGGGAAAATGTGATAAAGAAATTGTGTAGATGGATGTCCCAACCGACTGTGACTTGTATCAGTTTCAGTGGTTGAAACGATATTTATTTTAGGCACGTCTAGATAGTAGAGCCCCCCTTGTTCACAGCCTCCACCACCTGCTTCGTTATAAGATCCTGAAACACACAAGAAGTGGGTGAGAAGGTAATGGAGCAATTAAAATATTTTGTTAGCTGACTAATAGATAAGAGATTCAAGGGTAAGGTAGGAACAAAAACAATATCTGTGAGCGGAAGTGATAGTGTAGCAGAGGTGGATCCATTCCCAAGAACTTTAGTTTGAGAGAGTCAGCTATGGTAAAAAATTTATCCGAGAGACAAGGAGAAACTGAGTGGAGTAGATTTTTGTTACCTGCGAGATATCCATAGGCCCCTATGTCAATTATCCAGGATGAAGAGGAGGCAGAGAGCATACCTGAAGCAGTGGTGGTAGCAGCAGTTGAGGAGGAACTTGGAGAAGAGACCATCAATGTTTTCATTTTTTGGAATAAGTCATACTCATCATCGGTAAGGATTTTTTTCTTCTGTTGATGTGGTAGACTGGTCCTCCTTTGTATCACTTACTAAGGCTTGATCAGCCTTCATCCAATCCGGTTTGCCATGGATTCTATAATATGTCTCTATAGTGTGGCCATATTTTCCATAATGGGTGCTTTCCTTGTAATATCATGTATCTATGGTATGGCCATATCTCCCACACTGAGTGCATTCCTTGCCATTTTTTATGACAAAACCATCCCTTCCACCTCTTCCTCGTCCTCCTCTATAATTTCTTCCACGGGCTCAGCCGCGGTCGGTTGATGTTCCCCTATGCCAAGAATACATAGTGGATGATACTTCAGTAATAGAAGAAGAAGAAGAAAAGTCTGGAATATGGAGTAATGTGGCACATACATCATCGAAAATGGGAATTGCAGAGGTGCTAAGGAGTTGACTTTTAGCAACTTTGAGATATGGCTTAATGTTTGCAAGGCAAATGGCAGTGACTAAGGCTTCTTTCTGCTTGTCTTGGACAGAGACATCCGTGTAGGTTGGCTGAGCTATCTTCCATTCGTGAAGAAGGCCACTAAAAATGAGCCAAATATTCATGGATATTTTCTCCTTGTTTAGTGTTGAACATTCTTTGGAGAATATCATATAACATGTGTAAGTTGTCGGAGCTAGAGTACAACTTAGCACATGTCTCCCAAATTTGTTTAGAGGTATCAAGATGAATAACATTATTGGAGACATATTCTTCCATGTTGTTGATGAGCCAACTAATCACCAAATTATCATTTTTTAACCACTTAGTATAAGAAATATTTTCTTCATCAATCGGTGGCCCAAGTTTGGTGAGGTGGTTAAGTAGATCCTTTGTTATAAGAAATCGGCGAACCGATGTGGACTAGCTCATGAAATTTGATACCCCTCGCAAGGGTATGGTTGTAATCTTGAGAATATCACTCTTGTTTCCATGTTTTCTTAAGCCATAATAGGAAATTCAATGTACTAAAAATAATTCTCCAAAATAATAATCACAAAACCGAGTAGAGTTCTTCAACCAACTCGATTAATGGAGAGGCTTAGCATAGAAGCTAAGTAATCATATTTCTGAAATCCAATGAATAAAAAACCACTCATAATAGGCTCAATAATAATTTTCTTTATCAGGGAATCCTGTTCCCACAAAATTATAACCTTTTATGCAGAAAATCTCAACATAAATCGATTTTCGGTCAAAAACTTTCAAACCGACAAAACTGCCTTGGTAAACTTCTTCTAATCCAAGATGCATAAATCTCAATAATCTCATATGATGAAGAAAACCATAAAATCATCTCTAAACCATCTTCTAAATCTGAAAACCAAGAGCATGAATTAATAATATCAAGAATAAAAAAACTTATCTCACGAGCTTTAATCTTGCTTCACAAAGAGGCTTCTATGAGTAACTTTGATCATAACTTCTTAGAGCAATCTCTTGACGTGGGGATCCTAAATTTGATGTTCTGCATGACTGAAATCTCAAGCCGGGTGAGAGAGGGAGAAAAAGAGAAGGAGAGAGAGAGAGAGAGAGCTCTCGGGTAGAGAGGAGAGAAGAGAAAAAAAAGAAAAAAGAGTTTAGGCTAGAGAGGAATACTTCACGAGTTGAGAAGTGGAGAACTACTTTGATTGATTATAATTCAAGTACATGAACCTCTATTTATAGTAGAGGAAAGTGGTAGAGTCCAAACACAATTAAACTACCTTGTCCCAATTACACCCAAACTCTAACACTTAAAGATAAGTCCTAGAATAATTAAATAACTCATCATAACTAGAAGACTAACATAACTAAAACTGAAACTCTTCTATGAAACACGTGATCATATGATAAGGATGCTAGCTCGTGGTTATCATGGTGGGTCCCACTTGATTGCCAAATCTTCCAACTCATATCAGCTCGTGTGGTGACTCATCATGCCACCTCATTTGATCATGGTGGGTCCCACCAACTCATGTAACCGTGGTGGGTCCCACTTTGTAACATTTAACAAGAGCTCATCTTGAGAAAAGTTCTTTATCAACAAGAACTTTGCTTGAAGGCAGTCGAACAGATTATCTGGTCCTCTATTGATAAAGATTCAAGGGAGTTCTTTACCAACAAGGACTCCTACCTCAAGAAGTTGAATGAGAAAAAAGAAAGAGATGTTATTGTCATTTCACTCTGAATCCTTACTAACCAGGATTCAATTTCGAAAAAATAGGAACCACCATGTTGTTCATTCTGGTCTCAGCCTAGGAAAACATCAACATGAAATTTCAAAAAAACTCCTTGTAACCTCACGAGGTCTCGGCCTAGAAGATCATCAAAAAAAGTTCTTGTATTCCCTTCCTTTGAGTTGTTTGTGAATATCTTCAAGACACTCCACTCTTCAACTAAGGCTGGTGTTGAACTTCTTCCTTTACCAACCGGGAAGCAATCAAGGAAAGAAACAACTAGTTATGTTGTTTCTAACATGGAAGACTGGAAGACCAACAACAATGCAGAAAGCAACCCCATCTTCATCCCATATGCTTCCATAATCAGGCCAATAAATTGAAGAAGACACAAAAGAGAGTGTGTTTTGGACTTCAATTAAGAAAAAATAACAAGAGATTGGAATAGGTACTTATTTATCCATCTCATGCAACATCTATGTAAACTGAGTATAACCAGCTCTAGAATCCTAAGACCCTAGCTCTAATACGTTGTTGAATCTTCGTACTCTATTATTAGCTCTTTACGAACCTTTCAGTGTGAGGGAAGCGAGAAGAAAAGAAAGGAAAAGAAAGAGTTGAAGGAGAGAAGAAGAGAATTTGAATATGTGAGAGAGAGGAAGGAGCTCGAGTAGAAAGAAAGATGTGGAGTGATTAGTGTTTTGGTTCAATCCCTAATTCTCCTTTATATAATGAATTAAACTAAAATATTACATAATTGCCCTTTAACCTAATGACTAAAAAGTAAGGGCTAAATATAAGGAATTATAGGCATGACATTTTTGTCTTCTAACATCACATAAAAATTTACCACAACATGTATAACAAAATATCTCTTTCTTCATGCTTCTTCTTCTACTTCTCCCCATGTAGCTGGGATCACTTTTTCTTTTTCAAGAGGCCAAACTTATACAAAATAAAAATGGGATAAGAAACCCTTAGCCATTAGACAAAACTCCGTTCACCAATCTGAAAAAAGGTTAAACTTTGAAAAAAAAAACTCTACTAAATTTGAAAGGCAAAAAAAAAGGGCCCAAGCTTTAGGGCATGAAAAGGAGACTACTCATAATTTAAGAGTAACTCAGGAAAAAATCGCCACTTGGGTGAAAAATAAAAAGAGTTGATTCAAGTTAGATGTTGGGCATATGCTTGTTCTTTACAAGTAGTGGGTCTATAGGCATTTCTTCAAAGTAGTTAAAAGATTAAAATTTTGAAAAAGTACTAAAGGTTTAATAGTCTCCTCTTGTAAAAACATGACCCCTTAAGAAAAGAAAGTGACCAAATTTACTTCTTAACACTTAAAATTTTCTCAAAGAAGCGGAGATCATAACAAGACAAGGAGTTGACACCAAGAAGGATAACCAAAGTGCATAATAATAAGAGATATTAACGGTAGGACCCAAAAAATTAAAATATGAAATTAATCGAAGTAAGACCAAGTATGAACACAAATTCAACCATAAATCAAATTGGAAAAATGTGCATGAAATATAAATTAAAAATTAGACCAAGACATTTGGCTAGGAAATAAATAACTAGGTCTACGATTTACCTAAGTTGGATGAAAAGCTAAAGCATAGAAGAGAGCACTTTATGTTCGAGAACACACAAAATCATGTGATCAATTTTGGAGTGAATTTTAGGCATTATTAGGCACCATTAAGCTGCGAACTAGAGTCCCATTATGTTCTCCCATCTATGACAACATGACAAACAAAGAGCAAAAACATATTGCAATTTCTTACATCAACATGAAGATAATGACAATGAGGACATCAAGACCACCATGACCAAAATAAGACATTTTTACCATTGTCCTCCTATTTTAGTACTATTACCAACAACATCAATAACTTAAGCCTTTAAGGAACTTTGTAGAAGGACAATAGTCAAACTCAGCCCTATCCAAGAGTTACAAGCCCCATTAAAGCAACAACAACCACAAAATTCTTGAGATTCCCCATTTAAGCTACTATCACAACCATTTTTCCTACAACCACCTCTTTCAAATGATTATAAGCCCGTTATAAACACAACACAACAATTATCAGCAACACATTAATTTCCTTGTTCTTCAGTCAAAATAAACAAGTGTCACCAACTAGCGGCTCATTTTGAACATGATTAGGAAGGTGCTTTGGAGATGAAACATAGGCAACTAATGCAAAAACTGGCAACAAAGACGATGAGTGGAGACACAATAAACAATAGGAATTCCAAGTTTTATAAAACAATAACAAAAGTAGTTCTTTAGTTGTAGAACGGAACTCTGATGCACAAAATTCAAAATCATCGTGAAATAACAACCAAATCAATGTTAGACCTATGGAAAAATCATGTTGATCTCCAATATTTTCATAACAAAATGGGTAGCTTCCAATTGTGCTACTAACAATGTTCTCAGTGTGATTAGACACAAAGCCTTTTAACACCTACATTATGCGGTTTGTGGCAAAGCTCAAGCAAAGAGATCGATAAATCAAGTCACCATGTCAAGACCCGAAGAAAAATGACCTTGAAGGTTGCTACTGAGAAGAAGAACTCAGAAATCAAAGATGAGTGAATAATTGAAGACCTAGAGTCAAGTCAAAATTAGAAATCTCAAGAACTCTAGTCATGTAAGTAGGTAGCCATCCAAAATTCTGATATTTAAGCACATATATACATTGGAGATTTAGGACACCTCGTGTTTTCAAAACCATGCTCAAACTCATCACATACAAAGATTTTGAAATCATAACACAAGCTTTAGCTTTTTCCTAAAACTAAATTATTACTTGAACTCATGGAAAAGCTTTTAGGATGTTCTTTGCATTCTACATGTTTTAAAAATACCATATAAATTTTTTCAAACATGTTAGGTTAGAGAGCTTAGAGTAGTTCATTCTCATGCTTTAAAAGTCATTTTAGTTGAACTGACACTAGAATGATCTATCAACCTCTACTAATAATCAATCATCTAGAAGTGTGCAGGCCAAGACTATAAAACATGATTGATCAACCTTAGTTGATTGATCGAACATCTAGAACAAGGCCTTTTCATGTTATAATGCATGATCAATTATCCAATAGAGATTGATCGATCATAGCTATCCAGGCAAGCTGAATTAACATGGAATGATCGATCATCCCACCAGATTGATCAATAAAATAAAACCTTGCTACTAAGAGACTTCAAGTCAAATGAAAATACATTGATCGATAATACTTATATTGTAAAACCAGAGAGAATCTCGATTGATCGATCAACCACTTGTTATGATCGATCAACTTAACTTTTTTGGAGCAATGGTAATATGTTGATCTATCAATAAGTAGTCGTTGTGAAGAAAAAACATAGTTGTTATGATCAATAAATCAATCAATCACTTACTAGTAATCGATCAATCAACAATCTAATTTTTTCAAATGGGAAAATGACGGTTAGTTTGAGTTGGAGAAGTTACAAACCCCCACACACCGCCCAACCCCCCCCCCCCCCCCCCCCCCCCCCCCCCCCCCCCCCCCCCCCCCTCTCCGCTTAACATCTTGAGGAAGAAGAGTTGAGCTCTCACTTGCATACCCAAAATTTAAAAATTTGATTTGATTAGCAAAGTTTCATTTCCACCTCTATTTTCCATCAAGCTCCATCACTTCAATCAGTAATGCTAAAACATCTAGAAGCTTGATTCTCATTTGGAGAAGGGTTGTCTCCCATATTAAGAAGAAATTGTAAGTTTTTATTTTACTTTTGTATTTTCATTTCTTCTTTGATAGGTTCTCTAGTGAATGAAAAGCTAGAGGAATTGACTTCTAGAACCAGGTATCTAGAAGAAGAGTGCTTGGCTAGAGCCAAAATCTAGTCATTTGTATTGAATTTTTAGGGAGATTGGGAATCATGTAATTGGGAATACACATGGCTTAAGAGTGCCAAAAATTCTTTATAATTTCCAGCTATTAGAGTATATAGTGGAAATTTCCTAAGCAATGATTCTTGGACAGTGACTACCAATAGGGGAACATTGATAACAAAAAAATCTTGTATCCTTTGGATATGTGCATGTGTGTTGAATGTGTTTATCTATATAGCCTTTATATGCATAATGAGATTCATGTGTTTAAATTTATCACAATTTATATGAGTGATTAGCTTAGATTAGCTTAGTTAACTCTTCAATTTATAATCTTAATTCACCTCCCTTTTGAGATGCCACCTGGGCCAACAATCAACTCCAATGCAACCTTCAAAGGAATAAGCTTTGTAGCCTCAATTTTGCCCAATAACGAATTGCCTCCTCCATATTTCTCTTGATTTTGGTAAAGGAGGAAATCAAGCACCTCAATGCAATGTGATGCTAGAAGAACTAGTGAGACCAAGGCAGAGGCATCGTTGAGTAATCTTCACTATCCAAGAAAGGAAGAGGTATTTTTTGAGTATCAAAGGGATTGTTTTGAGGAGGACCACAACCAAAAACTGTTTTGGAGGAACAATCGAATGCAACAGTGCTTCTTGAAGTATGATGATAGAGTTTAGTAGGATTTGGAGGATTCGAGTAGAAGGGGTTGATGGATTTTAGGGATTGAGATAGATGAAGGGTTGGAGAGAAGAGGTGTTAGAGAAATATGAAAAACAACAAAAGAAGAAAAATGCAAAAGAGATAATGAGATTAAGGAATAGAGGAAAACATTGTCTATGTGGTTAACCAAGTCAACACACAAAACCTACTCTAACATCAGGTTAAAATTTTAGAAAAGAAAATAATTCATTTACTGTTATAAATTGAGGACGCTAGTCTATATTTATAATAGAGAGAATACACTACCTATGTCTCAATTACACCCAAAGTATAACTCTTGAAGATAAGTCATAAAATAATTAAACAATTGTCATATAAATTAAAGTCTAATAATACTAAAAATTCCTCCTTGAAGTTTCTTCCATTAGAGTTATATAAAAAAATTTCATATTTGTTCTTCAGCAACTACTATAGTACTATGTTAACCAGAATAACTATGTTACATTATAGTGGAATATTATGTTATGCGCTCCCATACTCCTACTTTATCAGATAGTCGAGATTTACAAGAGTACAGTAGATTCTCGTTTGATACCGTCTTAAAAGGCATCATGAACATAATCTACTGGATAAAATGAAACTATAATAATAGGTTACTCACCCAAATAACAAAGTTGCAATATTGAGCCACATTGTGCTCAGTTTGGACTTATAAGATTAATATTCATTTGTTATAGAGGGAATGATTGGGTTATAGAAATAAGAGTTGAACATAAATCAAACCGAAATCAGTTGTATTCAATTATGGAGGGGATGATTGGGTTATTGAAATAGGAGTTGAACATGAATCAAACCGAAATCAGGATATTTTCGTCCCAAAGTTTATGAATCATAAAATTGATATCTTTGGTCTAAGTATCTTGAATTTAACATCAATTAACCTCTGATCGGTTAATTTTCTCCAGTTTAATTTCAAAAGACGAAGCATGACATTGAGCCGTTCACGTCTGCATTGGGTTGGGGGCTTGGCGGTACTTAATTAATCTCACACATTTGTGTCTCTCTGTGTGGTCGATTTTCTTCTCCCAAACCAATTCTGAAGTTTTAAGTCTCCTTCTTGGTGTTTCACAGTGAAGTCTTCTTCTGGGTCAAAATTGCCTCTTTTCCTCTTCATTCTTTCCGAAGCTCTCTCCCCTTGATGGGCATAGGTGGGAAGTCCGGCACTGTAAGGACTGCCGGGAACCATCAGGAAGATGGAGACCACCGAAATCCGACGACTAGCTTCTCGAGGGGAGGTGGTGGGTCCCGGTCGTGGGGCACGGCCACGATATCCGGACAATCGATCTCGACCAGTGGAAGCGCAGGATCCCCATCCAGCCGCAGTGAGGCTGCCATGGCCACGCCTGCCAGCGACAGCACTTTCCTCAGATTGAACCATCTGGACATTCAAGGCGATGATGCTGGATCCCAAGGTGCCGTAGGGTGAGTTTCCAAGGACCTACTGTTAAATTTTATTTGTTTATGTCTGTGAATTCAAGCTACTTTCAATTTGGAAGTGGCTCCTTCTGAGGAGTGGGGGTGCGTGGTAGACTGTAGTTAGAACTTGAAATGAAATTTATTCGTAGAAATTTATGTTAATTGTGATAGATTTCTTAACAGTGGCGGTTATAAGGCTTTCAAGTTGCTTCCAATTCAAGAAATTTAGTTGAACTTTGGGGTAATGCAAACGTTTAATTTAAATGGAGGGTTTCCTTACCGTCTATATGGCTTCTAGTTTCTCAATTTATAAAGTAAGAGTGCGCATTGTTTTGTGAAACAGAAACAGAGGTAGAGGTGTGATTATAAGGATCGTCCAAATATGCAACTTGTCATGATTGACTATTTCGTTTTTTATCAGTCTCTTAATTCGCTGAGTCTGGTAGTAATTTTTTGTTTCAGATAAATCGTTACATGTTGACCACATATATTTATCTGATATTGGGAAGTTCAAGTTTTTGTTTTTCCTTTTTTGGCCGGGCATGGGGGTTGGGTTAATTTTGTGTAGTCTTCTTTATTTTCAGAAAATCAATAACTTGAAACTTGTTGAGGAAAAGATAAACTTGTTTAAGGGCGAGAGTTCAATATTCTATAATGTCATAAAAAAGGAAGAATTCTATGTTCTTTATTGATTTGCTCTTACATAAACTTGTTTAAGGCATCATAAAAAGGAAGAATTCTATGTTTTTCATTGATTGCTCTCTCTGATGGGAATGAGGCTCAAAGTAAGTTCTTAAATGTTTTTTTTTTAAATTTTTAAATTTTTTTTAAATTTAAAGAATGGTGGGGTAATGTAAACATTTAGTTTAAATGGAAGGTTACCTTACCATCTATATGGCTTCTAGTTTGTCAATTTATAAAGTAAGAGTGTGCATTGTTTTGTGAAACAGAAACAGAGGTAGAGGTGTGATTATAAGGATCATCCAAATATGCAACTTGTCATGATTGACTATTTCGTTTTTTAGCAGTCTCTTAATTTGCTGAATCTGGTAGTAATTTTTTGTTTCAGATAAATGGTTACATGTTGACCACATATATTTATCTGATATTGGGAAGTTCAAGTTTTAGTTTTCCTTCTTTGGCCGGCCGTGGGGGTTGTGATGGGTTAATTTTGTCTAGTCTTCTTTATTTTCAGAAAATCCATAACTTGGAACTTGTTGAGGAAAAGTTAAACTTGTTTAAGGCATATAGAAAGGGCGAGAGTTCTATATTCTATAATGTCATAAAAAAGGAAGAATTATATGTTCTTTATTGATTTGCTCTTACATAAACTTGTTTAAGGCGTCATAAAAAGGAAGAATTCTATGTTTTTCATTGATTTGCTCTCTCTGATGGGAATGCGGCTCAAAGTAAGTTCTTAAATGTTTTTTTTTTTTAATTTAAAGAATGGTGGATATATTCGGTATTCAGAGAGGAAATGTAATGCAATGCAGGCCACTGACTTTGTGCTAAAAACTGTTGAATTATTTTGTTATAATTTGGATAGAGAAAATTCTTAGTTCTTGAATTTTAAACAGAGGTAGAAAGAAAAAGAGAGGTGCCCGTGCAGTAGGTGCTGATAAAGGTGGTAGGGGACTGCGTCAATTTAGTATGAAAGGTGATAATCTAAAAATATTGTTTATTTTTACTTTTTTCTTGTAATCTTATCACCGTCAGTACCTCATCCATGAAAGTCACACAATTTTGTAGTGGTTGATGATACAGTGGCCAGGATTAATAATCTACTTGGTTTCTACAAGGATGAGCTGCAGCCTTAGCATTGCAACATTTGTGGTTCTTCTTATCTTATCTTACATATAATACTCTTCAAAATGAATGAGACAAAACAAAAGTTGCACAGCCACCATAAAATGGTCACCCAGATGTACATATTAGAGTCAGATGCTTGATGTTTTTGCCTTTGTGGACCACTTGATGGTTTCCAACATATTAATGGACCTAATTGCTGTGGATCTGCCATGTGCATGACTATTAGGTTTTTTAAGAAACCTGTGTGATCATCTACAGGTTCTTTTTCCCTGGGTATTACTGACTTAACTCATATAAATGAGTTAAAAGTTATACTCCTTACAATGTTTCAGCATCTAACTGGAAGAAGATATTAGATCAGAGTGGAGATTTTACAAGTTGTGAAAAATGAAATTGAAATAGGTGGAATAACCTCAATCAGATGTTCACACATTATTGTGAGTAATAACGTTTACTTTTTTTTATTACAACTGAAACTTGTTATTTTTTTTCCTTAAATGATGTTAACCTTCTTTCTCAGCCACGTTTTTCTTTCTTCATTTTTTTTTTGAAAAACATCTCATTTACTTTTTCACTGCATGTGAAGTTTGTTATTTCCTTTTCCATATTGATGCCTTCTTGCTTACTATTCTCTGATTTCTTTATCAATGTCAAAAGTGCCAGATGGCTTTTGTTTGTAACCTTGGGTTCCAGTAGGCTTATACTTTTAAAGCGTACCTGACTTGGTTGAGAGCTTGTTTTCAATTGTGTTCATATTTGAAAGCATTGGCCATGCTATTCCATGAAAGGCCTATCATGATTTGGCAAGGGTAAATTTACCATATTTATGTAGTTGAACTACCATTGCTGCATATGTTTGTTAATCAGAATAGAGTGGATCTGACCTTTGAAACTTGGACATAAAAAATAAAAAAGAATAGTTGGCTGTTTTGTGTGCTGCTTTTCTAGTCAAAAATTGGACAGCTGGGCTTATCTGGTTGATGTGATTACTGCATGGCTTATCCATTACTAGGTAAAAGTGCCGCATTGTTAAAAATGTATGCATTTCCATATTCATGATGTGATATCGTTGTTCACTATCAGGTTCTTCATTTCCTTCCGATTCAAAATATCTAGCTTGGCTGGTTTGTTTTCTGTTGTATCTGTGATTACTAGGTTGAGTTTGACTGACATGCTGTTCCATTTGTGCCTTTGATTGATCATAGTTTGTGAGAAAGTAGAAAGCAAAGGGAGAACCACTTATAATGAGGTTAGTGATTCTTCTTCTTCTTCTTCTTATTATTTTTATATTATTGTTATATATTTTAATTTTTCGATGAAGAGTCAGAATTTTATTAAAGCAAGTAGATAAAAAGATACAACCTGAAAGGAGGGGCCTCCCACCACATCAAAGGTTTGGAGGGATGTACCCCTTTTAGCTTGAGAATCTGCAAGGTGATTGCGGACCTAGGAACATGATCCCAAATACAGTCAAGGGAGAAAGAGATGCTACAAACATCTAAAAAGATGTTCCAATGTCGCCAGGGAGGAGTCATAGATTTGGCGCACCAATCAATGATCACTTTGGAGTCAACTTCGATGATGAGGGGACCAGAAAATCGGTCACAGTAGATCTTAATGCTATGAAGCAAACCGATGGGGCTCGACAGAGGTGGAGTTTGAAATGCCCAAGGGACCAGCAAATGAGAGAAGAAGGTTACTGTGGTTATCATTTTTTTTTTAAATGATTACTGTGGTTACCATGAATAACTTCTCCAAGCCCACAGGCCCGGGACATCCATAAGTGCTACCGTCAAAATTCAACTTGAAGTAGCCGGGAGGAGGGGACCAAACACCCATAGTGGGAGGATGAGAGGGCCCTGTTATTGCAGCAACAAGACACCGGTTTCCTTTTCCTCGGAGGTGGGAGTTGCTGAGGTGTAGGAATTCTCTCTTCGTGAGAAGCCAAGTGGAGACCTGTCCAGCAATGGATTTGGCAAGCTTAGAAATAGAGGAAGACTTGAGCTGGAATTTTCTTTTGTTCCTCTCCTTCCAGAGGGCCCAGGGGATATGACCCGTATAGCTGGAGATAAGCAATTTACCGAGCTTGGGGAGCCGATAGCTGACGAGGGACTAGATCATTGATGGGAGGTCATGAGGGACTCAATACTGGATGGCGATTCAGGCTGACCTAATTGTTTGGGCGAAGTGGCACTTTCCGGCGAGTTATGGCAAAAGGCATAGGATCGGTCAGGAACATGTGTCCTTTGCCGAAGTAAAGCATCAGAAGTGAGGATCTTATTCCAACAGGCACACCAAACAAAAAATTTAGCATGAGGTGGAGCTTGGAGACACCAAGCCACAACAATTGGGTGGTGAGGCCAGGAGGTGTTGAAGCCCTGAATGTAGTTGTAGGCAGAAGCAGCAGTGAAAGAACCTTTTGGGCAAGGGGTCTAAATTAAAGTGTTTGGAATGGAGGTTCTAATTTTGACTCCGGCAAGGTCAGAGAAGATGCAAGAAGCCTCCAAAGCCTCTGCGTCAGTAAGTCCTCTTCGGAATTGCAGATTCCAGTCACCTGGTTGATGCCAAATATCAGTGATTGAGGCCAAAGGGAGATTGGAGAGGCTTGAGAGGGAGCAAAAGGAGTTCATCAGCGACTTTTCTCCCAACCGCCAATTAGACCAAAATTTAGTACGAAGTCCATTTCCGGGGGAAGCACTTAACATCACCCGAAAATTGAGGGAGAAGGATGATGGTTTTCCTCCAAATTGGCAAGAGTCTGTATTGCTTACCCCCTTCCAGCCACCATCCATTCTGCTTGCCCGCTTTGGCTGCAACCAGCGAGCGCCAGATCAGCGAAGGGGAGGTGTTGATGTGCCATAGCCATTTGAGTAGATATGCTCAATTGGTGCCTGAGATGCTCCTGATGCCGAGGCCGCTGAGAGTCAATGGTTGACAGACATCGAACCACTTTTAAATTGGAAAACTGTATTTGAAAAATGGGGCTACTGCAGGCGAAAAAAAAAGAGGATATGGAAATTGACTTTCTTATTCCTCATAGCAAGCTATTAAATTCATTCATAGATGAACTCCTAAATCCCTAAATATCAGTCTTACTTTTTTGGCAAGGGACCAAATCTATATAAGGACTTCTTTATTTTTTCTTATGTGGGACTCGTACTGCTTGAAAACTTTCCGGTTCCTCTCTGATCATAGCTTCCAAAGGATCACCTGACCTTTGAAAGAATCAGCCTTAGGTAGGGTATTCATGTTGGAATTAGATTAGTTCATCTATTCAGTGCCTCTAAAACTTTCTGGTTGCTTTCTGATCATAGCTTCTAGAAGATTGCCTGGCTTCTATAAGAACCAACCTTATGTATAGTATCAATGTTGGAGTTAGATGAGCTCATCTATTCAGTGATGGAGCAGGCACTTAGAACCTGCTGAGATGGTAGTCTTTTTTCTTGGGTTCTTTTTCTTAAAACTTAACTTTTAAGGAAACTCAGTTGGGAAAAATTGTTTTAGAGGTGAGATACAGTTTCTCGCCAAGATAACTTCTTTTGGTAAATTCAAACCAATTCCATTCTTTTATGTTTGTTGAAGTCCAAAGCAAATTGGGCCTTCTTGCTCTTCCATAATTGTGCACCTCTTTGCTAACTTGATAGAGTCTATGTTTTGTTGGGTTTATAAAATTATTTCCTTTCCTTTTTGTTTTTGATTGCATCTCTTGATGTTGGGCACACCGCATGTCGTTTCCACTGGCGATTTATGTTATATATCTTTTATCATCCAATCCTAGCTGTCACGATCTTTCTACAGGTTGCAGATGAACTTGTGGCTGAATTTGCAGATCCCAGAAGCAGTCTGGCTTCTCCTGATCAGGTCAGTATAAATATATATGACAGATGACCTAATGCATGCACATAAATCTCATAAACGAAGGTGTTGATTATCTTTATTTGGGTTGCTTACTTATCTTTGTTTTGAGCAGCAACAGTATGATGAGAAAAACATCAGGCGCAGGGTGTATGATGCCCTTAATGTTCTTATGGCAATGGATATTATTTCAAAGGATAAAAAGGAAATACAGTGGAAGGGTTTACCTCGAACTAGCTTAAATGATATTGAAGAATTAAAGGTATGTCTTCAGGTGTTTTCACCAATAATGGTTCATATCTTTCTGAAAAAATGTTGGTTCTAAAGGGCTATTCAAAATTTACACATTTAACTGGATTAATTTAGCCCATCTTATAGAAAATGAATTACTTTTTTGGTTATCTACAAAGAGGATACATGGAAAACTGAGTCATTCAGATTTTATTTTCTTTAGAGACAATGCTTGTCTGCTGGGTGTTGTTCCTTTCTAAGCTTAATTACTGAATCTATCTAGAGCTAAAACTACAACTATAAATAGTTATAAATAGTAACTCTTTGTTTGATTATAGTCTCATGTTGTTAATTTTTTCCTTTGATTATGGCAGGCAGAGTGTATTGGGCTCAGAAGTAGGATCGAGAAGAAAGCTGCATATTTGCAAGAACTACAAGAACAAGTATGAATACTTATTCATTTCTTCAGTTGAACTTCCATGCTTCATTTCTTTATCAATTTCATGAAGTTCGAAGAAACTTATGTTCACATATTTTTTGAGTAGGTATTTAGTGACATTGCTTCAATGTACTTTTCAATCAATTAATTGACCAAATGGTGATTTTATTGTTTTTGTACCTTCATTGAAGTATGTAGGACTCCAAAACTTGATTCGGCGGAATGAGCAATTGTATGGCTCTGGTAATGCTCCTTCAGGCGGTGTGGCTTTACCTTTTATTTTGGTTCAGGTATTATTTTTTGTTTTATGAAAGGTTTTTACTTCTGATGATCAGCAATGTTATATTCTGAAAGAGAAAAAAACATGTTATGAGAAAAAGATAGTTTTGGAATTTGTGTAATTAAATTAGATGAGAGAGATTAGGGTTTATAAACTCCTTTCCTCTATTTATAACTTAAACACTATGAAAAACTACAATCATGTCTTTGTACCCCTTAGACCCTAGGAATCTACTTTCTACATGAAACAACTTTCATGAAAAATAAAGAAAATTTAATAAACTCTAACTATACCTTCCAATATCTCCCCTCAAGTTGGAACATATAGCTTCAACATGTCAAAAATTTATCTCTCAATTTCTTGTTTTTAGCATAAAAAAGAAGATAAAAATTTGGTTTTCAACTCAGTTGATTCATAAAAAAAAAAAAATACTCAAATTGATTGTCAAAAAAAAATAATTTGTGGTCTATTTGGCTTAAAAAATCTTTAAGTTGCACTCAGCATGTAGACACTTATACTCTTGCTCCCCCTCAAGTTTGGAAACACGTCAATGACTGGTTTGAACAAGATAGAAACTCAAGATATTATAACATTCATTCCCTTGAATAATAGGCACCTCAAGATGTCCAAAGAATAAATACTGAAATAGAAAATGACATTGACAACCCTAATTAGAAGGCAAAACCCAAAGAAAAGGGTCAAACAAATTGGGTGATCCATATAAGAAAATTCGAAGCTAACACGAAGATAATCTCAAAAACAAAGTAGGTGTAACAATCACTAAGCAAGAAAAGCTGTCACTAAAGGATGATAATAGAAAACCCACTTAAGGGTAATAATAAAAACCATACATATTAAAATAAGAAGACCAACCCAAGGAACCCAAATAAAGTGATTGGCATACTTAATTTATATGAGAAAAAAATTATACGAGAAAAAAATCTGAAAAAGTTGAGATGAAAGAAGGTTGAAGAGAGAGAATGAGAGGGTGAGAAGGCGGAGAAGAGAAAATTGATAAAGTGACTACAATGGGGAACGTACACGTCCCTACCTCTGATTGAATACGATTTACAATATTGCCCTTACTTTAAGAGAAAACCCTAACTCTATATCTCCTATTCTACATGTCTTCTTTACATGAAATTTGGTTCATAGACATAGTTTGACATGTAAAACAAGATTACATCAAGAAATATAAATAACGACAAGGTAATGTTCCTTGTTAGTTTCTAATTCTTTTTAGTCTACCTGTCTTTCCTTTTGTTGACCTTGTGAAGAATTTTGATTTTATCTTCGTGGTTATCGTGGCAGTTTGAATTAAGCTCTTTGTTTATTGCATTTGAAGCAACAACAAAATGCCCAATAAAAAAACAATTGATTTTGTGCCAACGAGAGTAGAAAAAATCTTCATTTGTTAGGAATTAGACGCCCTAATTCCAAACTAACGAGAGCAATAATAATAATCACGGAAGAAAAAAAAACAAACACGAAAATACAACAAGATTTATACATGTTCGCCTCAAGGTAAGACTACGTCCTGTCTTCCGCCGCTGTAGTAATCCAATATAAAGATGAAATAATTTACAAGAGAAATCGCACACACTTACAGGTGTTTTCCTCTAACTTCTCTCGGGCTGCAACTCAAAGTTCTTTTTCGTGATGATGATAAACCCTAATAGCAGCACCCCCCAATTATAAAGAGAAAACTAGGGTAACCATATTACAAGTGTGAAATCCCCAAACTACCTTTAATGGAACAACAATCAATATATCGTGGACCTTTCAGGGGCTCCTCGCCCTCCTTCCAACCCCCACCTTACCGCGAAGGTCAATCCGCTTACCGACTCAGCGTAAGGTGTTGATTAGGCTCCACAACTTAACATCCTTTTCTCCTTAGTAGTATTTTTTGAGTGTCTACTGTTCAATGTTCAAAATTGAAACCCTATCAATGGGAATTCTACACTCAATGTCTCTATTTGTTATCTTCTTTCATATTTGTTTAGTGCAAGTTGGGCCTCTTAAAAAAAGGGTATGAGAAAGACGTGTTGAGGAACCTATAATGAAGAATTCAGGAGTTGTTGGTAAAAGTTATTGAATGGTGATAGCTAGTGTCATGTTTTCAAAGGACATCTAAGTAAAAGGGAAAATAGAAGGTGAACAATTTTGTAGCCCATAGTGTTGATGAAGCAGACTGAGAAAATTTTTCTTTATAAGCTGAAGTTAGCAACTCTAGCTTGAGAGGGTGTGTTGAAGAAACAATTATGCAGTCTTATGCGACTCTCGTGGTAAAGGGCCTCACAGTGGAAGAATTATTATGGAAGTCTTACATGAGTCTCATTGAAGAAAGTCTCATAGAAGATGTGTTTTAATTGTTTACTTTGCTTGTGTTTCTTATTAGAAGTTTTACTTTGGGTGTAATTGGGACATGGGTAGTGTAATTCTCTATTATAAATGTTAAGTTGGGTCCAAGGCCCATCCCAAAATGAGTAGTCACCTTAGGAAGCCTCTTTCTCAACTAATAAACTCAAGATATTTGTATTCACTAATCCATGTGGGACTATTCCTTAATACTCCCCCTCACGTGTAGACCCTCTTTTTGTGGTTCTACAAGTGGATAATTTAGGAGTAGGCAGTTTAGGTGTAGGCCCTCTTTTGTGACTCTACAAGTAGACAGTTTAGGTGTAAGCTCTCTTTTGTGACTCTACAAGTAAATAGTTTAGGTGCAGGCCCACATACGAGTACCTGCTCTAATACCATGTTAAATAGAGTACTAATATACTTAGTTTACAATAGTCAATGAGTTTAATTCTCCCTTAAATTTTCAACAGAGACATTTGTCAAGGGTTGTAAGCAAATAACCCTTGCATGTTTTGTCAAGCCTTGTGTAGGCAAGACTGTCTCTAATTTCAATTGTTGAGAGAAGCCTTTGTGGCTGAGGATTAGTTGCAGTAACCTATGCTGCTTAGTTGGTTGCTGATATCTCATTCAAGTTATAAGCTAGAAAGCTCTGTTTGTTGCTGTAAGAGTTGTAAGTCTTGGAGTAGGCAAGTGCGGTTGAAAATCCCTTTGTGGCTCTAAGTAAGTGTATGTATTTGCTATTGAGCGTTAGTTCCTGTATAGGCTGGTGTTGGTAAAATTCCCTTGTAGGTTTAGGTTAGAGTATGTAGTGAGTTGTTGATAAATCCCTGTGTCTAGGCAAGAGTGTCTAGTTACCTGCTAGAAAATCCCTTTTGTCTTGGCTGTTGTAAATCTATGTGAGAGTGTGCATTCAAAATTGGCTGTTGTGGTAAATTGAGTAG
This sequence comes from Aristolochia californica, assembly GCF_029961685.1. NCBI lineage: Eukaryota > Viridiplantae > Streptophyta > Magnoliopsida > Piperales > Aristolochiaceae > Aristolochia > Aristolochia californica. The sequence continues at coordinate 5,327,400 of NW_027182279.1, forward strand.
AGTCAATCTCTGTTCGGGTAGCATTGTAAGTTACTTTAGTGACAATTTGTTGTAGAAGTTGTTTGGTTCCTTGAGGATAGTGATATAATTCTGAGGTGCAAACCCCTTGGGAGTGGATTAACACCTCAAGTTTGGGTTGTGAACCATTATAAATCTGTGTTCTTTGTGTGATCTATTATTTGTGCATTGCTCTTAACTTTGAAATCAATATTGCACATTGAAAATGTTCCAAAGTGTGAACACATCAAATAAAATAAAAGAACTTAAAAATAAATAACAAAATGGAACGTCTATTCACCTTCCTCTAGATTTGCTCCTCACGGGACCTAACAAAAAGAGAGGTCGACCCCTGGTAGTTTACCTTCTCTAGACTGTCCAAGAATAGAAAATCAACCTGCCTCCCTTATTTGTACTTTTGACTGACAAACTGAAATGCAACGGAATTTGTCATAGACTCAAGAAATACATATGGGTGAGAGGATTACCTCCGGTAGTTTGACATCACTTGAGAGTTCAGAAACAGAAAATCAATATGCCTCCCCTGATTCTATTAGTACTTTTAACTACCTAAATGACAAATATACAGTCTCTCATAGACTAAAAAAGCACATATAAGTGAGAGGCTAACCTCCGGTAGTTTGACATCTCTAGAGTTCAGAAACAGAAAATCAATATGCCTCCCTTATTCTATTAGTAATTAATGTTGAATTTCTGAAAAAAAGAAAAACTACATTGACTTGTTGTAATTTGAGTACATAAACTCCTATTTATAATAGAGGAAAGTAATAGAGTCCAATTACAATTAAAGTACCTTTGTCCCAATTACACCAAAGTCTAACACTTAAAGATAAGTCCTAGCATAATTAAACAACTTAACATAAATAGAAGACTAACATAACTAAAACACTTTTAAACTGAGACTCTTGTAAGACTCCACCATATTAATTCTGGCTCTGTTAGACTTTTTACTGTGAGAGTCATGTAAGAGCTTTCCATATCTTCTCTTCAACACTCCCTCAAGTTGGAGTTTATAACTTCAATTTGCAATGAATATGATTTTTGGTCTTCAATTTTCTTTGCTACAAAAATATCTTCGTAGATACAAATACCTCATCTTTTTTCCTTTCCCTTTCTTGAATATTTTGGTCACCTAAAAATTACCACAACATGTGGAACAAAATACTTCTTCTACTTCTCCCCTCAAGCTGGGGATAAAAAGGATATAGAGACCCAGCTTGGACAAAACACAATATGGGAGAAGAAAATCACTCCTAGCCGTATGACAAAGCTCCATACACCAGTCAAAACGGTCATAGTCTGAAACAGACTCCGCTCAATTTGAAAGGTGGAAAACTAGCCCAACTTTAGGGCTTAAAAAAGAGATTACTCACTTTTTAAGGGTAGTTCAAATACAAATCACCTCTTGGGTGAAGAATAAAAGACTTGACTCAAGTTGGATGTTGGGCACACTCCTATACTTTTTAGGTAGTGAGTTTAGGCATTGCTTTGAAGTGATAAAAACACAAGATGATAAACTGAAGATGATAAACTTAGGAAAACAACTTTAATTGGAAGGAGGCGACTATGTAACACTCATACTTCCAAAGTGACCTTTTTTTTTGTGGAAAACTAAGGGAGACTAAAATGGTAGAACTTAATAAACTTGACGAAGTATAATTTTTTTGGGGTGATCACAATTTTTCGGAGTTAACTATGTAGAAGATATACAACCAAGTAACAAAAACACAAAACTTGAAAACAACATTGATGGAAGATATTGCATATCTTGAATGAGCACATCATGAAGTGATTAAGTTAGACCAAAACTCTCCGAGTAGAAGACAAATTTGGCTTAAAAACTCGGATTTTAGGAGAAAAAGGAAACTCAAATCACGTCAATGCCCGGAGAGATAATAGGAAAGGTTTTTCTTTGGATATATAGTTCTCCCTGTAAAGTCTCATTCTTGATGGCATAAGACAGCTCAAGAAAGAAAAAAAGAAAGACGAAATATAAAAAGAAAGAAGAAAAAACATGGAAGAGAAAGGATAGAAAGGATACAAAAAGAAAGATAGAAAGAAAGAAGAAAGAAAAAATAATGAAATTAGAAAGGAAGAAAGAATCTACTGCTACTTGAACTTGTTTTGTATTCTGATTTTTGCTGCTTCAAATATCGATTTCTTTTTGTAAAAAACTCCAATTGCCTTGAAAAGTAGACTCAAATATCTTTTCGTCAATATATAATTTGTTATATGAAAAACTCCTTATGGAAGTACGAACGCCAACAAAACAATGGGTATTAGAATTCAAAAGAGAGAAAAAAGATAAATACGAACTTAAACTACTAGAGATGATAGATAAAAAAAGAATCACAATATCTTTGTGGGTTGACCGAGTCAAGTCACAGAACCTGCTCTTAGGGGTGGCTTCGAACCGAGCCGGCTAGAGCTAGGCTCGGTTCGATTCGGTTCGAGATCCAGATATTGCTCGTTTGAGTTAACAAGCCGATCTCGACCAAATCAAGGTTCGACTTGAAAGCTCGTGAGCCGGCTCGTTAATGTGTTCGTGAGTTGCGGGGGGGGGGGGGGGGGGGGGGGCGTGCCCCTCCCGTTCTCCGCTCTGGCCGCCTCTGTTGCCGTTGACAGCTCCTCGCTGGCCGCTACATCCCCTTCCCTCTGATTTCTTCCTCTTCCTTCAATTTCTTCGCCTCTGTTTTCGTCGCTGCCGCTTCCATCGCCGTCGCCTACGACAGATCCTCGCCGGTGCCACGCCTTCGCTCTGCGTCGTCTTGGCGGAAAACCAGAGTCCCGAGAGAGTTACCTAAGTTGGGAGAAATAATTTCTCCCCCCCCCCCCCCGCGTGATGATGATTTCGCACGTGTGAAAGTCACACGTGCGAGATAAAAAACAAGTAAAAAAAAAAAAAACTTTTTGTCCCTTCCCCATGGCTCTTGAAGAAATTGAAAAGACATTTTAGTAGAAATACGTTTCTAGAGACTATTAGTGGTTTTTTCAATAAATGTTAAAAAGACATTTTTAGTAGAAATATATGGACTATTAGTGTCTCATATTTTTTGGAAACATTTTTCTAATTAGAAATTCTTATTATAAATTATATAATTTTCTAAGTAAGATTTTCTTGCCAAGATGGGCTAGAAAACCGTATAGAAAATTTTTGAATAAGTATTTGACAGTTGATGCTATAATACTTTTAGCATGAGGCAATTTTCATAGCAATTTTGTGTTTGACATTTTATTTGATTAAAAATTTATTGATAAGTATAGTAATATATTAGATTGATTATTAATTTTTATTTATTTCCCTAGATGAGGCAATAAGAGGTCCATTTAACTTTCCTAAGAAAATTTTAAAATATTTCTTGTAATTTTCTAGTAAGTCTCTAATAGTAATAGGATTTTATTTAAACATTTTTTGGAAATATGTATCTGAGGAAAAAAATTTCTAGTTTTTCCTAGAATATAAATTTTCAATCAGGGGCACTAAGGAGGCCATAGTAAATTTATGGCTAGATTCAAAAATTACAAAATAAGCTAGACAATATTTGGGGTAAAAAAGATTAATATTGGTGGGTTCTAATCCATTATCGAGATTCAATCCCGAACTTCCCCTATCATTCTTTTTTTATAAATGCATGCATAATTTTATAGATAATTTATTTGACATATATTTTATGTAGAGTATTAAATGTAGGTTAACCACGAACTCGGCTAGAGCTCGATCTTGAACTCGGTTAAAATTATTAGGATCGAACTCGATTACAATTTTAGGCTCGAGGCTAGGTCGGCTCGAGCTCGAGTTCGAAATCTTTATATCAAGTTCGGCTCGAACATAGGAAGGTTCAAACTTAGTTGGATTCGATGCCACCCTTATGCCCAATTTTAAGTAGAGGTCATGCCCAATTTTATGTAAAATATATGCCCAATTTTATGTAAAATGTATGCACAATTTTATTTAAAATGTATGCCCAATTTTATGTAAAATGTATGTATAATTTTATATACAATTTATTTGACATGTATTTTTTGAAAAATTTTAAATGTATGTTGGAGCTCGAACTCGAGACATATAATTTTTGAAAAGTTTTAAATGAATGTTGAAGCTCGAGCTCGGTTCAAACTTGGTAAAATTATTGGGCTCGAGCTCGATAACAATTTTAGGCTAGAGGCTCGGCTCGGCTCGAGCTCGAGTTCGAAATATTTAAATCAAGCTCGGCTTGAACATAGGTAAGTTCGGGCTTGGCTTGGCTCGGCTTGATGCCAGCCCTACTTGCTCTGATACCATGTTGAATTTTTGGAAAAGAGAAAAACGTCGTTGACTTGTTGTAATCTGAGTACATGAACCACTATTTATAATAGAGGAAAGTAATAGAGTCCAATTACAATTAAAGTACCCTTGTTCCAATTATACCTGAAGTCTAACACGTAAAGATAAGTCCTAGCATAATTAAACAACTCAATATAAATAGAAGACTAACATAACTAAAATACCTTTAAACTGAGACTTTTCTGTGAGACCATCTTCTGTTTTTTCTTGTAAGACTCCACCATATTAATTCTGGCTTTGTGAGACTTCTTACTGTGAGAGTCATGTAAGAGTTTTCCATATCTTCTCTTCAATACTTAACTCTTAAACTGAAAGGACAAATATAGTCTTTCAGAGACTCATAAAAGCACATATACTTGAGTAGAATAGGTTCTCTGTACCAAATACTAAAGATCTCAAAAAAATTAAATGTGCAAATAATTACGAAAATTTGATCAAGGGTTCAACATATCTATTTTTTGTATTTGACCATAGCCAGGGGATTGACCGCAAATTTTTCACGATTCATCATCTACTGCTTTATTCCTTGTGTGATTAACTCTACATTATGTGTCATTCATTTCTCAATAGTAACTACATATTTTTTTGTTGATTTATCAAATGTGGTTCTCAATGAAGTTGTCATCTCATGGAGTTGAGAGCCTTAACCACTGATTAAGATGCTTCTTATTGTCACTGTGCAAACTAATTGGAGGAATCTTGGAGTGGTTGTGCCTTATCTCATGGCCAGCATGGTCTTTTGTGCTTGAGAAGGAGCAAACTCTAAATTTGTCATTTGTTAAAGAATGTAATGAAAATGCTGAAAATTGTTTCTAATATCTGTTGTATATACTGAAATTGTAATAATTTCTACAGACACGTCCTCATGCTACTGTGGAGGTGGAAATCTCAGAAGATATGCAGCTGGTTCACTTTGATTTCAATAGGTAATCTTGTTAACAATACAATAGTCGTAATTACTTGTTATGAAATGGTTTAAATGAGTAGGACTGGGGTATTAGTTTCTAAATCCTTGTGTAAATAATTTTAGGGTTTTCTTCTAATGCTTCAAACTTGTCTCAAATTTCTTCTGCAGTACGCCATTTGAACTGCATGATGATGCTTACGTTCTGAAAGCTATGAGTTTTTGTGAGTTGCCTCCAAGTGAAGGGGCACATGAATCCACTGCTAATGGAGGCGAAAGTTCCAACATGCATGCCATACATCAACAACAGGTATCCCACCCATCACAGCCCAGCACTGTTAGTAAGATGACCACATCTCCGCCTGTTCCAGGTATCCTAAAAGGACGTGTCAAGCATGAACTCTAAATTTTTATTTCAAGTTTCTACCATGTACCTGTGGGCCTAGTTTACCTTACTTTCTCTCATTTTATTTTGTTGTTATATTTTTTTTTGATCCTGTATAGTGTAAAGTAATTTGTAGAAAGTAGGAACCCCTATTTTCTAGAGGTTGAAAACTAGTTGTTGAGAGTTGAATACAGGCCAGCAAGGTCTCAGGTGGATCTATGAACTTCCAAAGAGCTTCTGTTGGCCATTTGTTCACTTCAAATTCATATTCACTTTGTTGAACATTTGATCCAAAATGGTCACATTTACTGTTCTTGTTTACATAGAAAGACAGTGTCATCATATTCGCTTTGTTAAATGTTTGATACCAAAATGGTGACATTTAATGTTGTCGTTTACATAGAAGAGACTGTCCTCATTGCTATTACCTCTCGTTGCAACAGAGCGACCGATAAAAGTTGTTCTTTCACAGAATTCTATTTGATATGATAGGTGTGGAAGAGTAGTTGCTTGGCCTAGCTATATATTTGACCTAGTCATTTTGAGGTTGAGGCTAGGTTTGACATGTTTATCTTGGACATCTTTAATGCATAACATGGATTTGAGCTTGGGCAGACGCGGTGGTCTATTATGTTGGGCAGAGGACTGTGCAGACTTTCTTTATGAATTATTTTTGGCGACCCATAAGCGGGATAGAAAGAAAGGGGGGTGTTTGAAAGCCTCTTGAATGTGTATCTAACAGGTGAAAAATTTGTGTTCTTCATCATATTAGCCCATTGCAGAAAGAAGAGGACTTCGTTGTAAGAATTTACAATTGAAAATAAAAAAGAAAAAAAACAGAAAAAATGTTTGCAGATCCAATATTTGTTAAAAACGAAAGAAGAGATTTGAAGAGAGAATAAGAGGGAGAGAAGGTGGAGATGAGAGTGTGAAGGATGGTTTGCGTTTATAGTATATAATTACATAAATGTCTTTGCTTAAGTGAAAATTATAATTTTTTTATATCTTCTATTCTACTTGTCTTTTGTAGAATTTAGGATCCCATGATAAAAATTTCAACCAAACTAAGAAGAAGAAGGAGAAGAGAGATAAAAGATTAATCACCAAGAGAGAGAGTTTGGATGGAGGAGAAGAGGGAGAGTGCCTACCAAGGAAGAGAGCTTAGACGAACTTTGGGGAAAAGGAGGAGAGAACTTGAATGTTCTACCTCTTAGGCAAGGTTTCTATTTATAACTTTTACAATGCCATTTAGGTCTACAATATTATAAAAGAAGAGATAAAAAAAGACAAATATTTACAACTTTATGTTATCTTTATAACAAGTCTTCTTATTTACTCATATGCCACCTTTTAGATGTGTAGGCTTGAGTTCATTCTTCTAACACTTTTCTTGGACGTGTGGGTTTGAACCCACTCTTCTAACACTCCCCCTCAAGCTGGAGGAGGAGAGAAAACATCATAGATACCCAGTTTGCAACATATAAAGGATATGATCTTAGATATAACCTGTTTAGTAAGAATGTCCACTACTTGCTCTTATGATGAAACATGTTTGAGGGAGATTATACCCGTTTAAAATTTCTCCCTTATAAAGTGGTAGTCCAATCTGCGTCTGAGAAACCTTCTATGTTGAATTGACCATTTTTCTTATAAAGCAATCCTCTTTCTAGGCTCCTTTTTAGTATCGCAATATCCTCTCTAAGGCCTGCCAATGGATAAGTTGTGTTTTATGCATATACTGACTCACCACACTTATAACATATGATATGTCTGGTCTCGTTATTGTGAGGTAGATAAGTTTACTCACAAGTCTTTGATATTTGCCAATATCAATATCTTCTCCAGAATTTGCATATAATTTCACATTCGCATCCATAGGTCTGTCAGTTGGGCAACACCCTATCATTCCCGTTTCTTCGAGGAGATCCAAGACATACTTCCTCTGAGATAATATTATCCCATACTTGGAATGAAAAAATTTTATGTCTAGAAAATAATTTGATGTTCAAGATCTTTAGTTTTAAATTCATGACATATCATGTTTTTACTCTTTGTACGCTACGTGTATCATTGCCGGTTAAGAAAATATCATCAACATACACAACAATAATACCTTTCCTTTTGAGGTATCTTTAAAAAATACCAAATGATTTACTGAGCACTGATAAAATCCAAACCGTAGTAGTATTTGACTAAATTTATCAAACCAGACCCGAGGGGACTGTTTAAGCCCATATAAGGACTTCTTTAAGTTGCATATGGACTCCCCCTCAACCACATAACTAAGTGGTTGGATCATATAAATATTTTCGCGTATATCACCATTTAAGAAAGCATTTTTTTTACATTGAGTTGATAGACAAGCCATGAAGAGTTAGTGACAAACGATAATAGGATAAATACCGAATTTAACTTGGCAGCAGGAGGGAAGGTCTCCTCATAATCCACTCCATAACATTGAGTGTACCCTTTAGGGACAAGGCGGGCCTTATGGCGAGCAATGGACCCTTTCAGATTATGTTTGATAGAAAATACCCCTTTACAACCTATTGGTTTCTTACCTATCAGAAGTGGTGCTAAGTGCTATGTCTAACTTTCATATAAGGCTTGCATTTCCTCATCCATGACCACTTTCTATTCGGGATGTTGCAGGGCCTCCTGATAGAATTGTGGAATAGAGGTGGAAGAAAGAGATGCAAGGAACTGAGAACATGCAGAAGACAAATGATTGTGAGAAGTTGGATATAGGATGAGTAGTACAGAAATGATGTTCTTTTCTTAGAGCAATGAGCCGAGTATAAACTGTGGACCAAATGGAATAGGGGAAGGACTTACCTCGAAGGATCCGAAAATTCCACAGGTGAGGTGTTGGTCGGTGCTTCGAGGGCCAGAGTGACATCGGCATTAAAGGGCGCAAATAAACAAGGAGTGGTTGGAGGGAATGACAAACCTGGAGGAGCATCATTCGAGGAATAGAATGAGGTATCCTAAAAAAAGTTCACATCCTGAGACACAAGTAACCTCCGAAGGGTAGGATTGTAACAGACATAACCTTTTTGGGTGCGAATGTAACCCAATAAAATGCACTTCATAGAACGAGGAGCAAATTTATTTTTCTGAGGAGATGTGATATGGACAAAACAGACACAACCAAAAACTTTTACAGGAAGAGAAAATGGATCTTCACTAAGAAATAATACAGAATATGGAGTCTTATGATCACGTACAGTTGAAGGTACCTTATTGATAAGAAAACAGGCTATAGGTATGGTATGTGACCAATAAAAGTAAGGTACTTTCATGGAGTAGAGGAGGCCCCGAGCAACCTCAAGGAGATGACAGTTCTTTCTTTCAGCAACACCATTCTATTGAGGTGTGTAGTCATGAGATGTTTGATGAATAAAGCCATTACCTTCACAAAAGAATTGAAACTCATTAGATAAGTATTATTTAGCATTATCAGACCTAAGTATTTGAATTTTCTTTTCAAATTGAGTTAATACCATAGCATGAAAGGCCTTAAAGATAGTAATTATTTCAAATCTTTCTTTAAAAAGATATAACCAAGTAACCTGGGTAAAATCACTAATAAACGTAACAAAGTATTTAACATGAGAAATACTAGAGACACACAAAGATCCCCATACATTAGAATGTACTAGAGAAAAAGGAGCAACATTTGTAGTTTTAGACTGAGGAGAATATCTACTCCGTTGGTGTTTGCTTAATTGATAAACCTCACAATTGAAAGTAGATAAAGACTTTAAAGAGGGAAATAAATGGCGAAGAGAAGGTGTAGACGGATGGCCAAACCGGTTGTGCCAAAGTTTTACCTCGGATGGAGAGGATGAAGTGCAGCTAACAGAGGCAGGTTGAAGTAATACAAGCCCCCTTTTTCATTACCGCCACCAATCATCCGCTTCGTAATGAGATCTTGAAATACACAAGAAGAAGGTGAGAAGGTGATAGAGCAATTTAGATGTTTTGTGAGTTGACTTATCGAGAGTAAGTTTAAAGGGAATTGAGGAACAAATAGGACATCTTGAAGTGGGATAGAAGATGATCCCTTGCCAAATACTTTGGTTTGGCCACCATTAGCAATAATAAAAAAATTATTTGGAATACACGAAGATAAATAATTGAACATGTGCTTATTACCTGAGAGATGTTCGAAGGCCTCAAAGTCTATTATCCAAGATGAAGAGGAGGAAGAGGAAAAAAACTTACCTGAAGCAATAGTGGTAGCAGTCGTTGGTAAAGGTGTAAGGGAAGACTCCATAAGTGACTTCATTTTCTGAAATGTGTCATAGTCTTCAGGAGTGAGAGTCATCTTCCCGGTTGTGAGTCAGCCTTATCTTCCTGCTTATCAATTTTAACGGAGGCAGGAGTAGATATGGCCCATTTTGGTTTGCCATGAAGCTTCCAACAATTTTCCACAAGGTGGTTCTGACCACCACAATAGGAGCATATGCAAAGCTCTGTGCGAGAGTGGGTAAGACCGGTTCTACCACCCCTTGTGCGGCCTCTTCTAAAATGTGTCACTATTCATTAAAGGATGGAAGTGCGGAGGAGCTAAGAAGTTGAGTCTTAGCAACTTCAAGGTAGGGCTTGATATTTGTTAAACAGATTGCTGCTGCTAAGGCTTCTCTTTACCTTTCTTGAACCGCAATATCGGTAGAGTATGGTTGAGTGATCTTCCACTCTTGAAGGAGACCCCGAAACCAAGCCTAAAACTCATGAATATTGTCCCCTTGCTTAGTATTTAACATGTTTTGCAAGACATCAAACAATTTTTTTAAAGAGGCCGTGCTAGAATATAACTTAGCAAATGTGTCCCAAATGTTTTTGGCTGATTCCAAGTTGACAACATTGTTGGCTGCATACTCTTCCATACTATTAATAAGCCAACTAATAACTAAATTATCATTCTTAAGCCACTTGGTAGGATAGATCTTCTTCATCAATCGGTGGAGAAGGTTTGTTTAAGTGAACGAGAAGGTCATGCATAATAAGAACCCTTCGTACCGATTGAGATCAATTAAAATAATTTGATAGGCCCCTTAAGGGAATAGTAGTAATTATGAGTATGCTACTCTTACTACTTGTATTTCCAACATCTATCTTGAAGTAAACAAATGCTTAAAACCACACTCAAGATCAATAATAGAAGTTCCAAATTTAAGAGTGAGTAAAACCAAAGTGGGAAGTCACTTTAAAATCATGCAGGCTGTCAAATAAGTCAATCCGAATGTCCCAAAGAACACAAATAGGAGAAGATCTTCTAAAAAAACATCCACTTATTCAAACTTCAAGGATTCGTGTACCAAATCAGTCACTTGCAAATTGAGATATAAAATCTTATCCACAAGATTAGGCACTAAATCATCAAAAAATTCGTGCCTATGTCAAGTGGAGTTACCATCCAGAAATGAATCAAATCCTCTTATATCCTTAAAAAAAATCTCAAAAGGATAGAGTGAAAACTTATGCCTTAACCCAAAAATTCAAATTGTGGCTAAACACTTGTAAGGACCACGATTTGCTTTCATTGAGATCCTTTATAGTAAATAAGGTCTTTTTTAAATCTCAACTCATAGGGTAAATCTAACTTAAATAACCAAGTGTTGGAACTCAAGAGAGTAGAGAAGGCAACAAAATAGTAGATACATGTAGATGATTTTTCATCATGCTAGAATTTAACCATATGTTGATTCACCAGCTAGAAAACAAACCACATGAGCAACACCAAGTATAAGAGGACTTGAAGCAACGTGGAATTCCAACTCATAGGAAATCGAGCCAAGTCACATGTAAGTAACTGAAGCTCAAATCATTTCCATCACATAAGCATTCTCTTCTCAAATCATCAATCTTGATAAAACAACTTGTAACAACCAATCTTGATCAAACTTGTAATTTAGCTAAAAAAAGACCAAGATTATAGCATCTTCTTAACACAAGGAATTAACTTTAACAACTTCTCATATGAACGTCATCTTGTCTTGATGTAATCCAGAGATCAAATGTTCAACATATAGCAAATAAAATGTGTAAATAATAACCAGAAATGATTTATTTTTTCATGGTTGGACTCCTTCCTTCATGAGTAACTTCATGGACAGATCTTCATAATAATTTTTTTTCGTATACTTTATCAAAGGGGATCCTAAACTCTATGCTCTGATACCATGTGGAATTTAGGATCCCCATGATAAGAACTTCAACCAAACTAAGAAGAAGAAGGAGAAGAGAGAGACAAAAGATCAATCACCAAGGGAGAGAGCTTGGATGTAGGAGAAGAGGGAGAGCGCCTACCAAGGGAGAGAGCTTGGATGAACTTTGGGAAAAAGGAGGAGAGAACTTGAATGTTTTACCTCATAGCCAAGGCCTCTATTTATAGCTTTTACAATGCCCTTTAGGGCTACAACATTATAAAAGAAGATACATAAAAAAGACAAGTATTTACAACTTCATGCCATCTTTATGAGAAGTCTTCTTATTTACCCATATGCCACCTCTTAGATGTGTCAGCTTGAGCCCACTCTTATAACACTTTTCTTGGACGTGTGAGGTTGAGCCCACTCTTCTAACAACGTGTGGGCTTGAGCCCACTCTTCTAACATCCTCTTTACATGAAACTTGGTCTATAAACATAATTGGACAAACAAAACAAGATTACATCAAGACATATAAATAAAGATAAAGTAAAATAGCAAATTCTTATGTATTTATGTTTCAACTCTCCCCCTCAAGCTGGAGAGTATATGTCGAATAGTCTCAATTTTCCATAGAAGTTCAGAAATTTATGTTTTCCCAACGTTTTAGTTAAGATATCGCTAAGTTGATCACCATACTGAATATATGGAGTGGTCACCTCCTTTCTCATTATTGCATTGCGGATGAAATGACAATCTACCTCTATGTGTTTCATCCTCTCATGAAACACCGGATTGCTTGCAATGAAGATTGATGCTTGGTTATCACAATACATAATTATATGATCCTTCTAATAGAAGCCTAATTCATGGATAACATATTTCACCCACATTAGCTCACTAACGGTGTGGGCCATTACTCTATATTCAACTTCTACACTGGATCGAGCAATAACATTCTGCATTTTACTCTTCCAACTGACTAAGCTTCCTCTTGGAACCTACATAAACAAATCATCAAGTGATTATTAGGCTTAAAAAGTAGACCATTTCTTGGTGCTCCTTTTAGGTCTCCTTTTAAATATCATAAGATTTTCTATGCGACCTGTAGGTGAATCTTACGTGGATGCTCCATGATTTGACTGCAAATGAGATATCTAATCTAGTAACTATAGCATAAATAAGTTTATCAACTAGTCTCTGATACATTGTTTTATCTCTGGACTTTGATCATCATGAAGATCAATTCCTACTTCTATAAGTGTATTAGTTGGCTTAGCCCCCATAAGTCCATACTCTTGAAGCATATCAATGATATATTTCCTTTGAGTCAAAGTTATTCCCTCATTGCTTCTTGTAACTTCAATACCTAAAAAGTTTTTTGGTTGACCCAAATCTTTAGTCTCAAAGTGATTCACCAAATGGGACTTCACTTTTTCACTACCTAATCTATCACTCCTTGATAGGATGATATCATCTATGTATACTAATAAGACAATAATCTCAGACAATCTCTTCATGATAAATAGTGAGCGGTCACAGTGGCTTCTATGAAATCCCATGGATATAACGACTTGACTAAAATTTTCAAACCATGCTTTTAGACTCTATTGTAAGCAATAGATAACTTTCTTGAGTCAACATACTTTCTCTTTCTTCCGCTGAGCAACTTATCTGGGAGGTTGCTCTATATAGACTTCTTCCTCAAGTTCACCATATAAAAAAGACCTATTTAATATCCAGTTGAAACAAAGACCAACTTTGATGGACCATAATATAAATCAATATGCGAATAGAAGACGAGCGGCAACTAGAGAAAATTTCAAAAACATCCACACCAAAAGTTTGGAGTATATCTTTTTGCAACAAGATAGATCCATTAGAATTATATTTAGTAGTATAAACCCACCGATAACCAACAACAATAATACTTGGAGGTAAATCACATAACTCCCTAGTCCCTCTATCAAGTAGTGCTTCCATCTCTACATCCATGACTTTCTTTTGAAGAGGAGTCAACAGAGCATCCTGCATTGTTAAGAAGGAATAGTGCAAGTGGAGATGGACAAAACAAACTTACAATAATTATTAGAAGAGGAATCAAAAGAGATAAAGTGATTTCTCAGTAGTAGCATCACATGTTGTCTAAATACACTCATCAACTAGAATAGAAATAACAAGACTGAGTATAGAAGGCACAAGAGGAATTCACGCGAACTTGGAAGATTCAAAAAAGGAAACATCCTTGAAGAAGATTATATTTGCATATAAATTTTTTTTCTCATAGATAGACAATAACATTTGTACCCTTTTTGTATTCGAGGATATCTCAGAAATATACATTTAATAGAGTGAAGAGATAATTTATCCTTAGAGGGATTAAAGATATATGCAAAACAAACACACCCAAAACACAAGGTCAAGGAAAGGAGGTGCTGTAGGTAATACAATTTGAACAAGAATCTTGCCATTGAGAGCAGAAGACAACATTCTATTTATTAGAAACCATGCAGTAAGAACAACATCACCCCAATATGGCTTGAGGACATTTATATGAATTAATATAGTATGAGCTACCTCAAGTAAGTGACGATTCTTATGTTCAACAATTCTATTTTGTTGTGGAGTGAACACACAAGAAGTCTGATAAATAATTCCTTGTGACTGACAAAAGGAATCAAATTTACAAGTCATAAATTCAAGGTCATTATTTGTATGTAAGATATTGATTGAAGCTGCAAACTGATTCTTTATTTCATTATAAAACATTTGAAATACATCAAAGGCTTCAGATTTTTCTCGCATGAGAAAAATCCAAGAGCATCTACTAAAATCATTAATAAATAAAATAAAATACCTATAACCAAATTGACTAGTCACAAGACAAGGATCCCAGACATTTGAGTGGATAAGCTCAAATAGTTTACTTTTCTTATGAGATGAAATAGGAAAGGAGCCCGGTGATTCTTACTTAGTTGACATGACTCGCACTGAAAAGTAATACAAGAAGGAAAGTCTAGAACTACTTGAAGCAGTTTTGTAGGTGATGGATGACTGAATCTTAGATGCCATTGAGAAGGTGAATCAACTGTGTTGTGCATGCAAAACCAATCATCTTCCTCTTCACGAGATCCTGGAAGACATAATAAGTAGGATAAAAGGTTAAAAAACAATTCATGAACTTAGCCACCTCACTATCGGACAACAAATTTAAAGAAAATTTAGGAGCTAACAATGTAGACTGAGGTGACAGAAAAGGAGCAAGGGTAACATTTCTCACTGCTTGTACTGGTGAAATTGATCCATCAACAAGGTTATCATGGTTAACGAAGAGTGACTCTTTTAAGTCAGAAAATAGTGAAGACATGCTGGACATGTGTTTTGTGGTTCCAAAATCAAGCACCCAAGATGAGATACTGAGAATGCATACATACCAGTGGGAGGAGTAGTATGAGGCAAGGATGCAAAAAGAATAGATAACTATGCCATACATTATGAAATCTGTTGTTGTTGTTGGATTAATTGTTTTAATTCATCTGAAGCACCAGGTAGGCCTGATGTTGTAGTTTCAGAACTTGGGGTTGTACTCTCGTGTGTAATAGTATTTGCTCACGTAGGCTTCCAAAACTTTATCCAACATCTATCCGAGTAGTGATTTGTGTGTCCACAGTGAACACACTTGCACTCAAATTTGCCATTTTCTCTGCATCGTTCTCTACCTAAGTTCTCTTTGCCTCTGCCTTTGCAAGTCCCTTTGTGTCATTTGGACTTCTTATTGGAACTTGATGTTGTAGCTGATGTATTAAGGGCAATAACTTCACCCACTTTTGTATCTTTCACAAGTTAAGGCACACCGGTCTTTTTAGCTCTCATTACCCTATTAAAGGTAGTAGTGAGGTTGGATTCTTCATCAAAGACTAGAACTTGTGCCTTTATGTAATCAAATTCAGCACCCAAACCATCTAGAAAATTTGCCACTAGGAGCTGACTTTGCTGTTTTCTGATTTCCTGTTCATCCGTAGTAAATGGATGAAAGACATTGATCTCCTATCAAATACTCAAAAAAGAACTACAATATTTTATTACAGTCATATTACCCCATTTCAAGTCGATGAAATTTGTATAGCTCGTAAAATCTAGAAAGATTGCTCTCTTGTCCATAAAGAGCTTCTAAAGATAGCCACATAACTTTGGCAATTTCAAAGTTTATAATTTGACTTTTGATAGTAGATTCCATGTTGTTGACAATCCAAGTCATCGTTTGATTGTCTTTAGCTTCCCAATCATTATCTTGAGGGACAAGAGGGTCATCCTTAATAAATTTCAACTTTTTCTTGCCCTTTAAGTACATTCTATCAGATCTGGACTAAGTAAGGTCATTATCACCTTTCAACCTCTATTTACAATAAAATTTAAGCACAATTACACACATGCCCTTACTTAAGTGAAAACCCTAATATTTCTATATCTCCTACTCTACGTGTCGTCCTTACAAACTTGGTCCATAGACATAGTTGGACATACAAAAGAAGATAACATCAAGACATAAATAAAGATAAAGATAAAATGACCAAATTGCCTTTGTACTGATTTTTCAACAGTGGTCCTAGTGGCAACTGGTACATGAAAGTAATTATCCTGACATTTACTTTATTATTATCTTCATCATAGTAGTCTTTAATGGCCGATGCCCATCGTGTGGTTACTCTTGAAGCTTCATTCTTAATTTGCTGCAAAGTCGTTGTGCTTGTGTATGATATGATCACAACCCTAAGACAATCCGAAAGACTCCTAGGCATGCCATGGGTTGAAGAGAAAAAAAAATAAAGAAAAACTCATTTGGACTCATTAGTTGGAATTGGGTTTTGTTAATTCAAAATCATGGGGATCCATGGTCCTTTTTTTTTTTTTTTTTTTACATATTTCTCTAATTCTTGTAGGATTCTATGTCATTGGTTATAGATTTTTGGTTATTGAATCAAATAGCAAAGTATAAATACTAAGCTATGCTGTGTTCACGTGGATTCAGAAGTATAATTTCCATTCTTTGGTAATGATATCATGCATAGATACAATACGATTATATTAAGCAATAAAGAATAATTATGTTACTTGTAGTGGAATACTATGTTATGCACTTTCAAAATGTTATAGTTGGGTAATAGAAAGAAGAGTCAAACTGAACTAATAATATCAAACCAAAAATAGGGGATTTTCACCTAAAAGTTAACATTTCGCTATTTTCCATAATTGGTCAAAGAATCACAATTTGACATTATGTAATCAATAATTGGTAAACTTTCTTGTTTTAGGCATATAAAAAGAATGTTTAACAACTTCAAATGAAATTTTTTTTAGTATGTAAGGTATTTTTAAAAACATAGAAAAACTTTTTACTGTACACATGTCTTGGCTCCTTGATGACTCAATTAACATGGCTAAAAGTATGAGTCAGACTACCACAACTACAAGTTGAGGTCCCTTTGTTTTAAGAGGGAGGTTGAGTCTACTCTAGTGCAATTTAGTTGACTACTAAGATGTCATGAATATTAGCTTAAAATGAGTCCACTCCAATACTTCTTAGAATATACATTGAGTTGAATCTCATATTGAGCGAGTTAGGTGATACTTAGCAACATTACTGTTTCTTGGGTCTTTTAAAAGAGGTGTAGTAAAGCACTTAAAGTTATATTCAAGGAGGTTGTGGTTATTTTATTTTCTACTTTTGTTTCCTTTGTTATTAGCTTTCTGAGGTAATTAAGGCTGGAGAATAAGAGTTTGTTGGTATCAAGATCTCTACTATGTGGTTTTGATGATAATAAACATTTCAAACTAATTGTGTAGAATGAAGGATTTTTAAATACATAAAAAATCAAAAGAAAGATAAGTAGTGTTGATGTTTGAATATTGAGGCTATTTGAACAAAGTTTACTTAATAGAACAAGAATCTTAGATGATTGTTCAAATAAATAGGTTGTTTTGAAAAATTACACCAAAAAAATGTTGTTGAAAAGACAAATGATTGAACAAGACAATGCTAGAGCATTGGAGAGAAACAAAAAAACTTCTAGCAAAGGAGATCCTTTGAACAAGACCACTATTTGAGTAAATAAGAGATATAGAAAGCTCCCAGACTCTTGTCTAAATAAGATGATTTTTCAAATAAATAGGTTGTTTTGAAAAACTACACCAAAAAAATGTTGTTGAAAAGACAAATGATTGAACAAGACAATGCTAGAGCATTGGAGAGAAACAAAAAAACTTCTAGCAAAGGAGATCCTTTGAACAAGACCACTATTTGAGTAAATAAGAGATATAGAAAGCTCCCAGACAAGAATGTTGTCTAAATAAAGTGAACATTTGCATAGAACAAACATGAAAAGAGCATTCTAGAAAGGTAGATGGCCTATCGAAGGCACCATTTGTTGAATATTTTGAAAAGTGAAAAACTTCATTGATTTGATGTAATTTGAGTACAATGAGTCTCTATTTGTAATAGAGAAAACCAGTAGAATCCAATTATAATTAAATTACCCTTTTCCCAGTTACACTCAAAGTTAAACACTAAAAGATAAGTCCTAGAACAATTGAACAATTAAACATAAATAAAAGATTAACATAACTAAAAAACTTTTAACTGAGACTCTTCTATGAGATCTCTTCTTGTGAGACACCTATAAAACTCCACCATATTAACTCTTGCTCTATGAAACTTCTTATTGTGAGAGTTATGTAAGACTCTTCCATATCTGATCTTCAACATTCCCCTTCAAGTTGGAGTTTATAATTTTCAACTTGCAATATGAAAATGATTCCTCGTCTTCAATCTTGGTCTTCAATCTTTATTGGCTAAATTTTTTTCATAGATGTTAAATCTTCATCATTAGTTCTCCCCCTTTCTTAAATATTTTGGTCACATAAATTTACCAAATCATGTGTAACATACCTCTTTCTTGTACTTTTTCTTCTACTTCTAACCAAACTCTTTGATTAGAAGAGAAATTTAGCTAAAAAACTAGGATTCTAGGAGAAAAGGAAACTCAATTCATGCCAATGTTTAGAGAGATAATTGGAGAAAAAATAGGAAAAAATGAGAGATTTTTGACAAAACTGACCTTTAGTACTCTGATATCAATATCTCCCACAATAAAGATCAGAATCACAAAATGTTTATTACTTAAGAATCTGGACTCAAAGAGGTTTAATTTGATACTTAATTTGACATAAAAAGCTTCATTATTGAATTTTTTATGACCTCTTTATTTTTTTTTCAGTTTTAGCTTAACGGTTGCCGACTATAATGCAAGTATCTCCTTACGTATAGATCAGATTGACATGAATTTTTCTCCTTTTGAAACTAAACTTTGATATCTTTAGTTCAAGTATAAAATTTCTTCATAAAATATAATTCTTTTTGGAGAAAGAATTTGATAGATATCTACCTCTATAATTTGACTGAGTACTCTTTCGTCTTTGGTTGTCTTGAGCTTGGACTTTTCCAATATTGATATCTCCCTCTAGGAAACTTAGATTGAGAATTGGTTTAACAAGCAAAAAAATAAACTGATAGATATATCTTTTAACATATAATTCTTTATATTAACTCTTGTTCTTGATGGCATAAAATGCCTAAAAAGTTGAAGCTTTTTGTTGCTGCTCGAACCTTTCTTGTAGTCTAACTTTTGTTGCTTCAAATATTGATTTCTCTTTGTAGAAAACTTTGATTGCCAAAATTCTTTGTTTTGGAAAGTAGACTCGAAAATATTTTTGTCAATATATAATTTTTAATATGAAAAGTTCAGTATGAAGGTGTGGATACTAAGAAAACATCAAGTACTGGGACATGAAAGAAAGAAAATATAGAAAACGAACCAAAACTAGAGATGGTACATTAGAAAAGGATCATATTATTTTTGTGGGTTGATTGAGTCAACTCATAGAACCCACTATAATACCATGTTGAATTTCTGTAAAAGTGAAAACCTTTTTTGACTTGATTTCATTTGAGTACAATGAGCCTCTATTTATAATATTGGTAACTAGTAGAATCCAATTACAGTTAAACTACCATTATCCCATTTATACCCAAAGTTAAATACTAAAAGATAAGTCTTATTACAATTCAATAATTGAACATAAATAAAAGACTAATATAAATAAAACATATTTAATTGATACTCTTCAGTGAGACTCCTCCTGTGAGATTCCTATAAAATTCCAACATATTAATTCTTGCTTTGAGACTTCTTATTATGAGAGTCATGTAAGACTCTTTCATATATGCTCTTCAACACTATTTGACCATGTGAAGCAATTCATATCCCTAGAGAAAAGTGAAATGTTAAAACAATAAATGTGTTCGACTAAAAGCACCCAAGCAGAAGAGTTGGAGCATAATAGGTTGAAGGATTTGAATATTTGAACAAGCCCCAGAAGTAGAAACAACACCAACGTTCAAATCTTCAAACGATCGAGCATGTCCGAATATAGGTAGCTTAGAATATTGCAAGGGAAAATTTGAAACCTTAATCCAGCCATAATAGACCATAAAAATCTGAAGTAACTTAAAATTTTTATTAATATCTCAAAACAAATATTTCAAGCCATTATTTGAGATTTTTCATTGATGTTTTGGCTCATGCCCTTTTTCAAAAGTTGATGATACTATTTTAGAATTATAGAGATTGACTTTATAAGTTGATTTTACAGCTTACATTATACAGTGATATGGGTAAATGGGAGTAAGGGAAAACATGAAAGCGCGAGAAGAGGTAGGAACATGAAGTAGTCAAGGCCGTGAAAGCACCTTCAAGTATCATTTCTATCAACTAAGTACACAGAGTCTTTACTTTGAAATCAATATTTGTACTTGCTTAGTATGTGCTCATATACTTTGTAATCTTTAGGATAAGTGCAACATATAGAACTATACTTAAGACTCTATTTATAGCCCCTCATAATCTATGTAATCTATTTTTGAAATCATTTGAGAACATATCAGGTTGAGTCTGAATTTGTGAATAGGGCCCATATTGGGTTGGCCTTCGCATGAGGCTAACTCACTAAACTCTGTACTATGAAGTCTTATATGTGCATGTATGCACATCTCATTGCTGAATAACTATGCATTTTTTTTTAAAATCATTCATTGTTTAGCCAATAAATTTGACCCTTTTTTTTATATGTCCGTCCATTTGAAACACACCACTAATAGAGCTGCATTTTGAATTGACCTTTTATTTTTCCAAAAGGTACCCAACACTTTGAAGTTAAAAGTTTTTTGGATTTGATTTGAGCTACAATCATTTGTTGAAAGGACACATAGGGGAGGTGTATTCTTATTTGTGTTTGTATTGTGAAATCAACCTATTAAGAGATTGTATGTGATGGATTGTAAGCGAGTAATTCTTGCAAATGCTTGGGGTCAAGTCTTATGTAGGCAAGACCAATCTTCATCTCACTTGATTGAGACCACCTTTGTGGTTGAGGTTGAGGTAATGAAAAATTCATTTTTAGGTTAGGTTTAGTTAGTGTGGGCAGATGTGTTGTAAAGTCCTTTTTGGATTTAGGCTAGTGAGCCTAGTTGGCTCCTTACATGAAGTCCTAAATGTGGGTCTAGACTAGTTAACCTAGTTGGCTCCTTACAGGAAGTCCTAAATGTGGGTCTAGACTAGTGAACCTAGTTGGCTGTTGACCATAAATCCCAACTATGGGTTGGGGATGTTTGAGGGTCTTGGTTAGCATGCCTAGTTAGATTATGATATCTCATGAGTCGGTCTACGCTAGAGTGCTTGGTTTGTTGATAAAATTTCCATTTGTAGGTGTAGGTGAGAGTGTTTACTATGTTGGTGTAAAAATCTCGAGTGTTGGTCTATCCTAGATTCTAGTATTCTGTAACTTTTGTGAGGGAGTGTTTTGTAAATTGGCTAATATGGTCAATTAAGTAGTGTTAGTCCTTATTGTAGGCATAATTTAACCCTTGTGGCTCTGGATATAGATGTCCTTAGTCTTATGTAGTGAATTTATATCGAAGGTGCACACACATTGGAAATCGATGTATTGACCTGACTTTGGGTTGTGAAAATCATCCTAATTGGATAGATAAGAAGGGTTGGGAAACGTTCTAAACTGAAGGGGGTGAAGGAAATTTTGATACCTAAGAGTAACTAAAATTTGACTTGAATATAAGGGCTATTCAAAAGACCCAAACAAGCGTAGGCACCCCAAATCACATTTTCGCCTTTGAAGGAAAGAATGTTTTTTACCTAAGATATTAGTAAACTTAATGTGTTTTTGGTTTGTAATGTCAAAATAACAACTAGTAAGTTGTTAAGCACCTAGCCAATACTACCCAAAAGACCCGTTTGTTAGGAGCGGAAGACATAGGTACTTAACCCAGGACCATAACATTACACCCCCCTTCGCGAGCCGATTGGTCACCCCTTCCACTAGGTCGCCCCCTCTGCATAGGTCATCGTCGGGATTCGAACGCGCGACCGAGCGTTAGCTCTGATAGCAAATGTTAAACACCTAGCCAATACTATCCAAAAGACCGGTCTGTTAGGAGCGGAAGATATAGGTACTTAATCCAGAAGCATAACATAAGTCAACTTGGGAAACATTGATTAGTCTTATGTGGTTTAGACTTTTTCCAAACAAACTAATGCAAAATTTTAGTAGTCAGAATTTATCTTCCTCAATCAAAACAATTGATTCTTCAACCATTATTGGATGATTTGTATGAGTATATCAATCAACCTCGTGATTTTGATGGTGAAAAATCATGATTGGATTTTCAAGATTAAGCTTAGCTACAAAATTTCAAAGTCTATTAAAATTGAGAACTTGATCAATAGTTACAAGCTTGTCATGAGGACTTAGACTTTAAAATCATTTCAAAGCAAGATTGATGATTGCCTAAAGTTATGTAGTACTACGTTTGTATTTAACTAAACTTTAAACCCGTAGAATGCATTGAAATCATTAAGATTGGATTTTGTGTCACTTACCAAATATTAAATTCTAAAAATAGTTTCGCTCAACAAAGTAAATATGCCTTGATGTAAGTAAATCAACCATCCTCTTAGTTTGCCGATGAAATATTGAGTTATGCAAAACAATGCTATTTGTCCACATTTGGTGGTTTGCGTTATCTAAAAATTACGTAAGCTGAATATTTGGACAAATGTGCATTGAGAAACTATTGAGCGTGCATAAGAATTGAAATTTTGAGGTAGCCAAATCCAAAATTAATTTTCAAGTATTAAAAGTAATTCAGTCTAAAAAATCCTATCTTGTAGCTCAAAATCAATGTACTTTATTTTGAAATGGTAGATTAGTCATTTTGATGCATAGAATTATTGAATGTTTAGGAGATAAATAATTCATTGATTAATTGTAAACAAAAGTACACTCGTGTTCTATGTATAATAGAGAAAACTCTTACAAAGAACTAGTAATAAGAAACATTTGTATCCCAATTACACTGACAATAAAAACTCCTAATAAGAAACAAAGTAAGAAATTCTTACAAAAAATTGATAGAATTGAAACTTTTTTTGGAGACGTATTCCCATGAGACATATGTAAGATTCCATATTAATTCTTCTACTATAAGACTCCCTTATCATGAGAATAATGCAAGACTCCTCTATGTTTGCCTCTTCAACAATCTCCCTCAAGCTAGAGTTACTAACTTCAACTTGCAAAGAAAAAAATTCTTGGTCTTCAACATTCTTTAGCTGTAAAATTCTGTATCATTATTTCCTTCTAAGTTGGATTTTCTTCTTTGCTAGTAATATAATTTTTTTACCATAACTTGTGGAATTCTTCATAATAGGCTGTATCAAATACCATAAAATATGTTTTTTTTTGTACTTCTTCTTCTACTTCTCCCCCTCAAGTTGGGGATCAAAAACACATATAGACCAAAATTTCACAAAAAAAATATGAAAGAAGGAAATACCACTCTTAACTAAATGAAAAAACTTTATACACTACTCAAAATGGTCTAAGTGTAAAAAAAACTCTGCTCAATTTCAATGCCAAAAAAGCTCAATTTTAGGGTATGAAAAAAGATTTTACTTACTATTTTAAGGGTAACTAAAAATATCACCACTTGGGTGAATAAAAAGACTTGACTTCAACTAGAAGTTGGACACTTTCCTGTTCGTTGCTAGTAGCAGGTCAATGTGCCACCTAGCTTCTCAAGAGGGGAGTGAATTCATAATAAAAATTAAAATAGAAGTGCTAATTGTGCAAATAAAATTGATAAATATAAGGAAAACTGAACACGCAACAAGGATGCCAAGATTATTTGTTCTCAATGTTCCTGCAATGGTAATCATTGCCCCAAAACCCTTGCTCGGGAAAAAAATTCACTAATAAGCTCTATTAGATAAAATTACAAAAGATATCCCAACTATCTTTAAGCCAAGTGTAATACCCAATTACACTTCCCAATCTCTCCCAGGAGATTCAATACAACTAGATTCTAGCTCTAGTGGGCAATTACTTTCTAAATTAGTCTAGAAAACCTCTTTCAAGAAAGTTAAATTACAAAAATAAAAAATAAATCTACACCTTTGGAGAGATAGATTGTCTCCAAGCTTTCAACACTTTAGGCACAATGAAAAATGATTTTGGAGTAGAATGCAAGAAGTTGCAGGATTTTGCTAAAAAATTGATTTTTCTCTAGCAAAAAGTAAATATCGCTCTTGTTAAGGATTTCAATTGTTGGTGTCCATAAACTTAGAATGAAGAGAAAAGAGGGATTCACATTTCTACCATATTCAATATGCAAATTGTAGTAAAATAACATGGGCAGAAATGCCCTTTGCCATGGTGGCTCGAGCCTCCCTTTGTAGCCATGGCTGATATTTAGGATTCGAAGAAGAATTTGTTTCATTTCAATTAAAGAGGACAGGAAATGGAGATGTAGACTTATCGTCAATGTGGCTTAAGAGGTTGTGAGAGAGAATACTAGTTATTGGTTGATAGCACCAGATGACATAGTTAGTATCATTCAGCTTCACAATGACTAGGGAAGTAATATACACAATGGGAATATAAGAAGTTAGGGGTGACACTAAACCAAACCGGCTCACAAACCATTCGAGCTCGAATTGAAAAAAGCTTGGCTCAGTTAAAATTTTACTTGAGGTCGGCTCGAGGTCAAACTTGAAATAAGGTTAAGTATAACAAGTCAAACACGAGATTTTTCAAGCTCAGCTTGTTAGCTTGTGACTCGACTCGTTAGAATAATTTTTTTTTATGAAAATATCCTTTATTCTAATTGGTATCATCAATTCTCTCTTTAGTTGGTTGATTGTTTCTCTTATTTACCTCAAACCTCAAACGATCGTTCTACCCTTTTGGGTCCCTCAACATATAATATTGTTGTTTGTTAGTGGAATACACATATTGATGGAAGTGTTTGATCTTTCTTTTAGGTTTATTAAACTTGTTACTATACATTAGTATGCTTAATTGTAAAGTCTTGGACTCCTTTGTGATAACTTGCAGTTCAATTGTACCAAGGTCATCACAATATCTTTTTTATTTATTTTTGAAGTTTTAACTGTAGGTTGGTGCTCAAACTTGGCTCGAGCTTGGGCTCAAATTGGGTTAAAATTTTTGGACTCAAGCTCGATTTAAATTTTAAGCTCAAGGTTGAGCTCGAGCTCGAGCTAGAGTTCGAAGTATTTAGATCAAGCCAACCTCGAATATATGCAAGTTCGATTTTGGCTCAAGTCGATGCCACTCCTAGAGGAAGTCATCGAGTTAGTGATATACAAAGACATGGAAGATGATGAATGGAATTTGGAAGGAGTAGACATGAGAGAGAGGAAGAATTATTACCCAAAAAGAACAACCATAGATATTTGATACCGATATGAGAAAAACAAGGAGTTCAAATTTAAATTCTAACTTGATTGATTACAATTGATTATAACAGGTTTTTATACTCTTTTCTCTTACCAATGTTAACACTTTACAATGTTGGAAGAGAAAAATTGCAGGAAATAAGAAGTTGGCTGGAAAATCTTCTTAGATAATGATATGGATGATGTTACTTGCATGGCTGCTTGCAAGGCAGATGACGTGCCTGTGCTAACCAATGGTGAGTGTTTATCACTAACATCTATCTTGTCTTTGATTAATTTTTTCTTAATTGTCTGATACAAAGTATTATTGATTTATTTATATAGTGCATACTCTTAATGGAATTGCCGGAAGAAGTGGGGTATTTCTATTTAATACCTTCAATTACAACTAGAATGGTCATCGAACAACTGAGAAGCCACTCATATATGTTAGTTAACAATTAAGAGAGATTTTTTTAATACAATAGCAGGTATTTATATTTTTGGGGAGAGAACATTAGATATTATGTCCCTTGAGCTTTGGAAAATAAATTGCTTTGAGGTTATGGTTTTGGAGGGAAGCAACTTATCAATGGGGACTTTTTAGAGTTCTTTATATCTTTTAGGGCTTTGAAAATGGAATAACATGTAGAGGAACTATCTAATCAGGTCTTAAGAGAGAAATGGCTAGTTAGAACAATACTAGCTATTAGTACTTACATTAGAACCATATCATAATTACTAATGTATTAATATTATAAATTATTTGAGGACCAGGTCGAATATTCACATATTGAACTAGATTTAAAATTTTTAGATCCATTTTAATGTTTGGATCAGGTTGATTCGGGTCGAGTTTTATTTTTTGACACATCCAACATCTGAACGAGTATTTATTAATTTGTATAGTAGATCCACCTTCTAATCCAATCCTTTTAATTGTGTACTAGATCGGTTTCATGGATTAGGATTTGTTTAGATTGAGGATTAACTTGATCATTGCAACTCTAATAGATATTATATTTAATTTATTTATTTATTTTCATTGGTGACATTAGTGCAAGGAATCCCTTGTCAGTCTCATAATTGAAGGGGAAGTTTATTTGTATACTCTCCCTTTCATTGAATAGAAAAATAGTGGAGGATATGATGGACCTTCAAATGCTTACTCTTTTCACTCTCAACATTAGAGGTGAAACAAGAAATGAAGGGTGACTTTTTTCCTGAGATTGAAAAGGGTTGGGATAGGGAAAATCCTCTCTCATTTTCTTCTTAAAGTATTTGTGGTGTATTTGTCATTCTGAAAAATTAAAGTGAAGGAAAACACATTTTTCATCACTTCATGAAATGTGACATATATAGTTAATTGTTGCTACATCATGAAATGTGACATATATATGTATTTATGATTGTTTCTAGAACTTTCTCTCTAATTATACCTCTTTTATTGAAAAGTTTCCTTTCTCTCTAATAAAATCTTTTCCTTGCGATGTTAAAGCTTTGCTCAACTTTGTTTCTTAAAGATAGAAAAATATATTTAATAAAACCTCTCTCTCTCTCTCTCTCTCTCTCTCTCGCTCTCTCTCTCGCTCTCTTATTTGTCATTCTAAAAAATTAAAGTGAAGGAAAATACATTTTTCATCACTTCATGAAATGTGACATATATAGTTAATTGTAGCTGCATTATGAAATATGACATATATATGTACTTATGATTGTTTCTAAAAATTTCTTTCTAATAATATCTCTTTTCTTGCAAAGTCTCATTTCTCTCTAATAAAATCTTTTCTTGCGATGTTAAAGCTTTGTTCAACTTTGTTTAGTAAAGATAGGAAAATATATTTAATAAACCTCTCTCTCTTTCTCTTTCTATCAACGTTAAACTTTTGAACTGTTGAATTTAGGATCCCTTTGCTAAAATCTCGAGCAAGGTGAGAGATGGAGAAAGAAAAAGCAAGAGAGAGAGAGAGCTTTCGGGTAGAGAGGAGAGAAAAGAGAAAAAAGAAAAAGAGTTTAGGATAGAGAGGAAGTCTTTACGAGAGAGAAGTGGAGAACTACTTCACTTTCTTATTTTAATTCGAGTACAAGCACCTCTATTTATAGTAGAGGATAGTAGTAGAGTCCAAGTACAATTAAACTACCATTCTCCTAATTACATCTAAACTATAACTCTTAAAGATAAGTTTATCATAATAAAATAACTCAACATAATTAGAAGACTAACATAACTCAAACTAAAACTCTTCTATGAGGACGTGATCATATGATAAAGATGTCAGCTTGTGGTTAACATTGTGGGTCCCACTTGATCTTCTAACTCATGTGATAAGGATACCAACTCGTGGTAATCTTTATTGGTCTCACTTGATCTTCAAATCTTTCAATTCATTCTAGCTCGTGCTTCACATCTTCCAACTCATGTGATGACACATCATGTCATCTCACGTTCTCATGGTGGGTCCCACTAGCTCGTGCAACCACGGTGGGTCCCACATTATAACACTCCCCCTCAAGTTGGGGGTGAGAAAACATCGTAAACGCCCAACTTGCTGCAAATGGTGGACAAGATCTTATGAGTAACTGGTTTAGTGAGAATGTCTATAACTTGGCTTTGTGAATATATATGTTTGAAATATAATATGCCGATTTGGAATTTTTCTCGTATGAAATGGCAGTATACTTCAATGAGCTTTGTTCTCTCATGGAAGACCGGATTTAATGTGATATGTATTGCTACCTGATTATCACAATATAGATCGATAATAGCTTCTTTATAGAATCCTAGTTCAGTGAGAAGGGATCTGGTGCATAGAAGCCCACTAACTGTGTGTGCCATGGCTCTGTATTCTGCTTCTGCACTAGGCCTTGTAACTATATTCTGCTTCTTCCTTCTCCATGTAACCAAGTTCCCTCCAACCATTGTACAATATCCTGAAGTAGATTTTTTTTCATCCAGGGATTCAGCATAGTCCGCATTTGAGAATCCTTCTATGTTGAAGTGACCATGGTTCTTATAGAGAAGCCCTCTTCCTGGAGCTCCTTTCAAATATCGCAATATCCTTTCTAGTACTTGCTAGTGACTGAGTTGTGTCTAGTGCATGTATTGACTCACCACACTTACTGCATATGATATATCCGGCCTTGTTACACAAAGATAAATGTGTTTCCCTACAAGTCTTTGATGCTTTCAATATCCACATCTTCTCTAGTACCTGTAGATAATTATGTATTTGAGTCCATAGGGGTTTCTACTAGTCTACACCCCATCATTCATGTATCCTCTAGTAGATCAAGGACATACTTCCTTTGAGATAGTACAATCCCATGCCTAGAGTGTAGTACTTAAATACCCAGAAAATATTTAAGTAGTCCAAGATCTTTTGTCTTGAATTCTGCACATATCTTTTCCTTGGTTTACTGAATGCCCTTGGGGATCACTACCGGTTATGACAATGTCATCAACATATACTGCCAAAATCACCTTGCCTTTAGGTGTGTCTTTAATAAATATGGAGTGATCTATAGAACATCTATGAAATCCTACCCGTATGACTGATTGGCTAAATTTATCAAACCATGCACGACGAGACTGTTTCAGACCATAAAGAGATTTCTTCAATCGACATACTGACTCCCCCTCAACCACAAATCCAGGTGGTTGTTGCATATAAATTTCTTCCTTGATATCCCCATTAAGAAAAAAAAATTTCACATCAAATTGATATACCTGCTAGGAAGAATTAGCAACCAGAGATAATAAAATACATATCGAGTTCATTTTGGCCACCGGAGAGAATGTTTCCTCATAATCAATTCCATAACATTATGTATAGCCTTTAGCAACGAGGCGAGCCTTAGGCGAGCAACAAACCTATCCAGATTGTGTTTCACAGTAAAAACCCACTTACAACTGACAAGTTTCTTATCTGATGGAAGAGGAACAAGAGCCCATGTTAAATTTTCATAGAGTGTCTGCATTTCTTCGTCCATTGCCACCTTCCACCCTGGAAGTTTGAGAGCCTCCTGATAGGACTGATATGGAGGAGATAGATGAAAGAAATTGACAACATAAAGGAGATAAACGATGGCGAGACACAAAATTGGATATGGGGTGAGAAGTAGAGGGCCTAGTGCAAGTTCTAGGTTCTTTCACAAGGCAATGGGACAAGTATCATATTGTGGGGCAAAAACAACAGGAGAAGATGGACTTACATCGGTGGGATCTATAAACTCAGCAGGTGTGGTGTTAGCCAGTGTGTCTGGGGGTTGTGAAAATTCTATAGCACGAGGCACAACCGGTCAAGGAGAAGTTGGTACTGAACATAGACCTAGAGGAACATTGTTAGAGTAATATGAAGAGTCTTAAAAAAAAGTTACATTCCTAGACACAAGTAACCTTTGGAGAGTAGGTTATAACAAATATAATCATTCTGTGTACGAAAGTATCCTAAGAAGATACACTTGACAGATTTGGGATCAAGTTTACTATGTTGTGGGGAGGTAATATGAACAAAACATTGACAACCAAAGACTTTCAAGGGAAGTGAAAAAGGATCATCATCTGGCAACAATAAAGAGTATGAGGATTTATGACCGAGAACGGAAGAGGGTAGCCTATTTATAAGAAAACATGCAGTAAGGATGACATGTGGCCAATAAAAGTATGGGACTTTCATGGTATACAGTAGTCAGCAAGTTACCTCAAGAAAATGAAGGTTCTTCCGTTCTGCTACACCATTTTGTTGAGGGGTATAGGCACACAATGTTTGATGGATAATGTCATTCTCTTGACAAAAGGAGTCAAGGTCACTGGCAGTATATTCTTTGGCATTATCAGACCGAAGAACTTTTATTTTTTGACCAAATTGAGTGAGTACCATAGCATGAAAGGATTTAAATATGGATGAAATTTCAGAACATTCTTTAAAGAGAAATAACCATGTGGTACGAGTAAAATCATCAATAAATGTAATAAAGTACTTGATTCAAAAAATATTGGAGACGCCTAAGGGTTCCCATACATCTGTATGAATTAATGAAAAAGAAGCAACACTTTTAAGTTCTGGATGAGGTGAGTATGTAGTCCTCTAGTGTTTGCTTAGTTGATAGACTTCATAATTTAACTCTGACCTTTCTTTAAGAGTCAGAAAAAGACGATGAAGATATTGTGCAGATGGACCTCCCAACTGATTGTGCCATAGACTTGTCTCAATTTCACTAGTTGAAATAATATTTATTTTAGGCACGTCCAAGTAGTAGAGCCCCCCTTGTTCACAGCCTCCACCAATCACTTGCTTTGTTATAATATCCTGAAACACACAAGAAGTGGGTGAGAAGGTGATGGAGCAATTAAAATATTTTGTGAGCTAACTAATAGATAAAAGATTCAAGGGGAAATTAGGAACAAAAAGAA
Organism: Aristolochia californica; assembly: GCF_029961685.1. NCBI lineage: Eukaryota > Viridiplantae > Streptophyta > Magnoliopsida > Piperales > Aristolochiaceae > Aristolochia > Aristolochia californica. The sequence goes on from NW_027182279.1 coordinate 5,358,464, forward strand.
TATCTATGAGCAAAAGTGATGGTGTAACAAAAGTGGATCCTTTTCCCGAGAACTTTAGTTTGAGAGCCGTCAGCTATGATAAATTTATGTGAGAGACAAGGACAAACTGAGTGTAGTAGATTTTTGTTATATGTGAGATGCTCGGAGGCCCCTAAGTCAATTATATAGGATGAAGAGGAGGCAAATATCATACCTGAAGAGGAAGTGGCAGTAGTAGTTGAGGAGGAACTTGGAGAAGAAACCATAAGTGTTTGCATTTTTTTAGAATAAGTCATACTCATCATCGGTAAGCGGTTTTCTTTTCTGTTGATGTGGTAGACTGGTCCTCCTTTGTATCACTTAATAAGGCTTGATTATTCTTCATCCAATCTGATTTGCCATGGACTCTATAACATGTTTCTATAATGTGGCCATATTTTCCACAATGGGTGCATTCCCTGTAATAGTACATATCAATGGTGTGGCCATATCTCCTACACCCAGTGCATTCCTTGCCATCTATTCTGACAAAACCATTCCTTTCAGCTCTTCCTAGTCCTCTATAATTTCTTTCACGACCTCGGCCATTATCAGATGATGTTCCCCTATGTCCGGAGAACTTAGCGGATGATACTTTGATAATAGAAGAAGAAGCATTTGGAATACGGAGTAATGTGGCACAAACATTATCAAAAGTGGGAATAGCATAGGCGCTAAAAAGTTGACTTTTAGCAACTTCTAGATATGGCTTAATGTTTGAAAGGCAAATGGTAGTGACTAAGACTTCTTTCTGCTTGTCTTGGACAAAGACATCCGTGGAGGTAGGCTGAGCTATTTTCCATTATTGAGCCAAATATTCATGGATATTTCTCCTTGTTTAGTGTTGAACATTTTTTGGGGAATATCATATGACCTGTATAAGTTGTCGGAGCTAAAGTACAACTTAGCACATGTCTCCCAAATTTGTTTAGCAGTCTCAAGATGAATAACATTGTTGGAGATATGTTCTTCCATGTTGTTGATGAGCCAACTAATAACTAAACAATCATTTTTAACCACTTATTATAAGAAATATCTTCTTCATCTATAGGTGGTTCAAGTTTGGTGAGGTGACCAAGTAGGTCATTTGATATAAGAAATCGACGAACCGATGTGGATTAGTTCATGAAATTTGATACCCCTTGCATGGGTGTAGTAGTAATTCTAAGTGTATCACTATTGTTACCCATGTTTTCTTCAGCCATAATTGACAATTCAATGTAAAAAAGATTCTCCAACAAATAATAATAAAAAAACCAAGTAGAGTTCTTCAACCAACTTGGTTAATGGATAGGCTTAGCATAGAAGCTAAGTAATAATATTTCTAAAATCCAATGAATAAATAACCAGTCATAATAGGCTCAATACCAATCTTCTTTATCAGGAAATTTTGTTCCCACAAAATTATAACTTTTTATGCATAAAATCTCAACATAAACTGATTTTCAATCAAAAAATTTCCAAACGACAAAACTGCCTTGGTAACTTCTAATCCGAGATGCATAAATCTCAATAATCTCATAATGTGAAGACCACCATAAAATCATCTCTAAACCATCTTCTAAATCCAAAAACCAGTATCATGAATTAATAATAACAATAATATATCTCATGAGCTTCAATCTTCCTTCACAAAGAGCCTTCTATGAGTAGCTTTGATCATAACTTCTTAGAGCATTCCTTTTGACATGGGGATCCTAAGTTTGATGGTCTAATACCATGTTGAATTTAGGACCCCTTTACTGAAATCTTGAGCAAGGAGTGAGACAGAGAGAGAGAGCTCTCGGGTAGAGAAGAGAGAAGAGAGAAGAAAAAAAAACAGATTTTAGGCTAAAGAGGAAGTCTTCACATGAGAGAAGTAGAGATCTACTTCATTTTCTTATTTTTATTCGAGTACAAACACCTCCATTTATAGTAGAGGAAAGTAGTAGAGTCCAAGTACAATTAAACTACCATTCTCCTAATTACATCCAAACTATAACTCTTAAAGATAAGTCTATCATAATAAAATAACTCAACATAATTAAAAAACTAAAATAACTCAAACTAAAACTCTTCTATGAGGACGTGATCATATGATAAAGATGTCAGCTTGTGGTTATCATTGTGGGTCCTACTTGATCTTCGAACTCATGTGATAAGGATACCAACTCGTGGTTATCTTTGTGGGTCCCATTTGATCTTCAAATATTCCAACTCATTCCAGCTCGTGCTTCACATCTTCCAACTCATGCCAGCTCATGTAATGACTCATCGTGTGTCATCTCATGTTCTCATGGTTGGTCCTACCAGCTCGTGCAACCATGATAGGTCCCACATTGTAACATTAACTATGATATTAAGCTAACAATTTTTTAAAACATTTTCATGTTGTTTCTAAACCTTACATGAAATAAGTCTAGTTATGTTCTCTAAATAATTTTTTGAAACTTAATTCTATAAAAATATTGGTTCAAATTAAATAAGTATGTCTAAAAACGTTTTATCTTACTTTTTAAACTTTTACAAACTCAAAAAAGTAGGAAGATTGAACAATTTCTCTAATAGTTTGTTGAAGAGCAGGTATGGAAGAGTCCCATATGACTCTCACAAGAAAAAGTCTTATGGAGAGAATTATTATGGAAGAAGGTCTCATAAATTTTTTTAGTTTAAAGGTGTTTTAGTTGTGTTAGCCTTCTATTTGTGTTTAGTTCAATTATTCTAGGATTTATCTTTTAGTCTTTAACTTTGGGTGTAACTGGGATAATGATAGTTTAATTGTAATAGGATTCTACTTGTTTAATCTATTATAAATAGAGGATCAGGTACTCAAATTACAACAAGTCAATAAAGTTTTTCTCTTTTTCAGAAATACAACATGGTATCAATCATGTCAAGTAGTTTAGGTTTGTATTCTATCTATTTTTTTCTATCATGTTCCAGTAACTGTTGTTTTCTTGGCATTTGTACCTCCATAATGAACTTTTCATATTACAAATTATATATTAACAGAAACATCTTTGAGGCTACTTTTCAACTAAAAAAGAATTTTTGAAATATGAGTTTTCTACTAAGAGAAATTATATTTTTAACCAGTAAAGAAGAAAAAGTACTCAATTTTGCCACATTACAAAGTTTGAAATCTATGAGATTCTTTCTCTAAAAAGAAGCATATTTTATGAAGAAAAGTTATTCTTGGATGAACTTTACCAAATTCTATTTTTTGAAGGAGAAAATTTCATGTCAATCTAAATTCTATAAGGAGATTCTCATTTGAGTCTGCAAAGGTTAGACATCAAATTAAAGCTCGTTGAATCTAGTTTCTAGAGCAATAAATTTTTTATAAATTTGAACTATATTTTTGGAGATATTAATATCAAAAGTACCAAAGGTTAGTTCTATAAAAAATCTCTCATTTTTTCCTATTTTTTCTCTTATTATCTCTCATGGCATTAACGTGAATTGAGTTTACTTTTCTCCTATAATCCGAGTTTTTTAGCAAAAAATGTCTTCTAATTAGAAAGTTTTTATCCAACTTAATTACTCCACAATGTGTTCATGCAAGATATGCAATATCTTGCATCAATGTCGTTTTCAAGTTTTGTGTTTTTGTTACTTAGTTGTATGTCTTTCACTTAGTTAACTCAAAAAAATTGTGGTCCCCTAAAAAACGTTATACTTGGTTAAATTTGTTTAGTTATTTCATTACTACCACTACAATCTCCTTCTTATTATGGTGGTTGCTATTTTCTCTTCAATTCTCCATTAACCTTTTATTTGATAGCCTTGCTCCTACTATCCTTTTTTTTTACTCTTGTTTAACCTCCTTTTTGGCCAACCCTTTGGTGTGTTGCTTTGGTTGGTCATATATATATATAAGGATTTTTTAAGTCTAATGAGATTTTTTTATTTATACTTTTTATCACTATCTTGTGAATGACATTCATTACCCGCTTTAGTGATTATTATCACTATTTTTGCTCAAAATGCTTTGAGGTTGATTTCAATTTATGTTTTATCACCCACTTTTTACTCTTTGAGAGTTTGTGTCTTGTTTCGTACTTATTCTAATACAACTATTTTATTTGTTTCAAACTGTAATCATTGCCATTACCTCCCAACTTAAAGTGGAGATTAGAAGGAGAAGTATGGGGATGAGATTGGAAGTTGAGTGTTATAGTGGTTGCGCCTCCTTCTGAATTCCAAGTTTGAGAAGAGAAGTATAATCTACAATGAAAAATTCCTCGTGTTGTGGTAATCAAATTTCATGTAAATAGTATTATGATATGTTAAAATATATATTGAATGTAATTTATGTTCATAATTGTTGTATACTTTGGGTTATGTACATAGGGTTATTAGATTAGGCTTAATAGGATGGGTGGTGTTGTATTGGGCCCATGGGCCATTTTGTAACAGGAAAACATAAATCTTAAATACATAATGAAAGGGGGAAAAACCCCAACGAAAATATTTTTCCTTTGTCGCTCGTGTTCTTCGTGTTCACCGTGAAACCAAAGAGCTCAACGCTCTCTCTCGTTGGTGTTTTGGACTGTTCCCTCAATCCCGTGAGTTTCGTCGGATCGTTCATTCCCGTCAGATCGTTTATTTGTCATGGTATCAGAGCTAGATTCGTTCAAAGATTGACCGCCCGAAGCATCTTTGTCCGACGACCTGCGCTGTACGACGACTCTGTTTTCGGCAACACTTTCAGGGGTTGTCAAAAAATCTTGTCGGGCGGTTCCATTGCCGAAAAAGCTACAACGAGTGGTTCTGTTGCCGGGAAAGGGTTCTCGCCGGAAGGGGAAACAAAAGGGGTGTTTTCGGAGGTTGTCGGAAAATCTTTTAGGAGCTCTGAAAAGTTGTCAGAAAAGCTCCACCGGCGGTTCTGTTGCCGGGACGGGGGTTTTCGCCGGGAAACTTTCCTGAAGGGGAAAAGAAAGGTTTTTTTTAAGAGCAATTATTTGGCATAAGGTCGTTATGCAATTTGAGAGACTTTGGGGGCCGATTTGTAATTTCTGGGGGTTTGGGGTCAAATTAGAATTTCTGATATTTTGGCAAATTTGAAATTTCTGAAAGTGTGGGGTGTATTTCGAATTTCAGAATGTGTGGTGGTATATTTCGAATTTCTGATAATTTGGGGGCAAATCTTGAATTGTTGAAAGTGTAGGGGTCTATTTGGAATTTCCAAAAAGTGGGGGTATACTTGGAATTTCTGATATTACGGGGGTAGATCAGGAATTTTGTTAGATCCGATCTTATCATGTCAGCAGAAAAATTAGATTTCTATCATATTCGGTTCACGGGCAAGAATTACGGTGCTTGGGAATTTCAGTTCCGGTTATTCGTTCAAGGAAAGGGTTTATGGGGACATATTGATGGTAGTCATCCGGCACCTGGCGATGCTGATGCATTGTCAAAATGGATCATCCTGGATGCTAGAGTCATGACTTGGATACTTGGATCCATTAAGCCTCACCTAGTCCTTAATCTGAGGCCCTACAAAACTACAACAGATATGTGGAATTACCTCCACAAGGTTTATCGTCAAACCAGCATGACCCATCGATTTCAAGTTGAATATGAAATGGCAAATTTCACCCAAGGCAGTCGCTCCATTGAAGAATATTTCTCGGGCTTCCAAAATCTGTGGGCTGACTACACTGACATTGTTTATGAGGATGTCCCTGCTGCTGCTCTCTCTACTGTGCAAGCCGTACATGAAACCAGTAAAAGGGATAAATTATTGATGAAGCTTCGTACAGAATTTGAGATTGCTCGATCACATTTGATGAATCGTCATCTAGTGCCATCACTAGATGCCTGTTTGGGTGAACTTCTCTGGGAGGAGCAACGCCTTGCTGCTCAGGCTGGCATGGAACCTCGGTTCAGGCTGATATCTCGGCTCCTGTAGCTTATGTAGCACAAGGAAGAAATAAGGGACACCAGTTCTGTTCAGTGCTTCCACTGCAAGGCTTATGGTCACTTTGTTCGGGACTGCCCCAAAAGGTCATGTAGCTACTGCAAGAAGCCTGGTCATCACATCGATGTTTGTCCTACACGCCTTGAAAGGAGGAGGAATACCGCTTATCATGCCTCCACTGGTACTTCTAGTTCTACAGCATTGCCACCAGTTCAACCAGCACCTGCAAGTTCAACCACCCTCACTCCTGAAATGGTGCAACAAATGATCATATCTGCCTTTTCTACTTTTGGTATCTCAGGTAAGCAGAAACTCTCTACTCACTCATGCTATTTTGATTCTGGTGCTTCTAACTACATGACCAACAATGTTTTATCTCTTTCGAATGTCTGAAAGTATGATGGCAACCTGCACATCAACACTACTGATGGCAGCACTCTGCCTATCAGTGTTGATGGTGATCTCTCTTCATCGTTAGCTGATGTCTTTGTGTCTCCAGCCCTGTCAACAAACCTTCTGTCTGTTGGTCAATTGGTCGATAAAAACTGTAATGTTTAGTTTTCTCGTTCTGGCTGTGTTGTGTAGGATCAACCATCGGGGAAGGTGATCGTGAAGGGGCCTAAAGTGGGCAGGCTATTTCCACTTAAAGTCTTTTTATCCACTGTTATTCCATGTTCTCCTGTACTTTCTTTTACTTGTAATGTTGTTGGATTTGGCACTAAGATGTGGCATAGACGTCTAGGCCACCCAAACTCGGTTGTACTTTCATACATTATTTAAATCGGGTTTATTAGGCAATCAAGACTGTACTTCTCATGATACTTATTTTGACTGTTCATCATGTAAACTTGGCAAAAGTAAAACTCTACCATTTCCGCATCATGCCTCACATGTCTCCCACTGCTTTGACTTTATTCATAGTGATGTCTGGGGCATTTCTCCTGTTGTCTCGCATGCACAAATTAAATACTTTGTCACCTTTATTTATGACTTTAGTCGATTCACCTGGGTCTACTTCTTACGGTCTAAATCTGAAGTTTTTGTCATTTTTAAGAGGTTTCTTACACTCATTGAAACACAATTCTCTGCTCACCTTAAAGTACTTTGTTCTGACTCTGGAGGCGAGTACATATCGGCGAAATTCTAGGAATTTCTTTAAAGCAAAGGCATTATCTGTCAACATTCTTGTCCCTCGACACCCCAACAAAATGGTATTGCTGAGCGTAAAAATCGTCACCTTCTTGATATGGTCTGCACCATTCTCATTGAATCATCCGTTCCTCCTAGGTTTTGGTGTGAAACTCTCTCTACCTCCGTTCATTTAATCAACCACCTACCCTCACCTATCTTGCATCATGTCTCTCCCTTTGTTAAATTATTTGGTTATTCTCCATCCTACACTGATCTTCGGACATTCGGTTGTGTTTGTTTTGTGCATTTACTTGATCATGAATGGCATAAACTTACAACCCAATCAGTTATGTGTGCATTTCTTGGGTATGCCGGTTCTCAAAAGGGCTATGTTTGCTATGATCCCCAGGCGCGTCGAGTCCGTGTTTCTCGGAATGTGGTCTTCTTTGAAAATCAATATTTCTTTCCACCTCAAGTTACTCTATTGTCTGCCTCTCTGTCTAGTTTGCCGAACTTTGATGAGTCTCACCCCACTGCCTCGTTGCCCTCTCCTCATCCTAACTAAAGGGCTATGTTTGCTATGATCCCCAGGCGCGTCGAGTCCGTGTTTCTCGGAATGTGGTCTTCTTTGAAAATCAATATTTCTTTCCACCTCAAGTTACTCTACTGTCTGCCTCTCTGTCTAGTTTGCTGAACTTTGATGAGCCTCACCCCACTGCCTCGTTGCCCTCTCCTCATCCTAACATGGCGCTTGCTCCTGGTTCTCCCTCGGCTCCTGCTCCCCTCCATGTTCGTAGATCCACGCATCGTTCTTTTCCTCCTGCACGGTATGGTTTTCCTTCCCTTGTATCTTTGGTAGCTACTTTGGCTTCTATTTCCATTCCTTTTGGCTATAAACAGGCTATGGCACATGAGTGTTGGCAAAAGGCAATGCAAACGGAACTCCAAGCTCTAGAGGAGAATCACACCTGGGACATTGTGGCTTGCCCTCCTACTATTCGGCCTCTTGGAAGTAAGTGGGTCTTCTCTGTCAAGTTGCGGTCAGGTGGATCGTTGGATCGGTACAAAGCCCGCCTTGTGGCCCTGGGGAATAGGTAGGTAAATGGGATTGATTATGATGAAACTTTTGCCCCAGTTGCCAAGATGACCACAATACGTACTATCTTAGCCATTGCAGCATCTCAGTCTTGGCCACTGCATCAGATGGATGTGAAGAATGCCTTTCTCTACGGTGATCTGCAGGAAGATGTCTACATAAAGATTCCCTCGGGGTATGTCTACATCCTCTCCTGATCTTGTCTACAAGCTACGTCATCCTTTGTATGGGCTTAAACAAGTCCCCTAGGCTTGGTTTGAGAAGTTTCGCGGCACACTCATCCTCCACCGGTTTACCCAGAGTCAGTATGATTCATCTCTCTTCTATCATAAGTCTACCGTGGGCATGGTAATTCTCTTGGTTTATGTGGATGACATCATCATTACTGGCACTGACTCTGGACTGATTACCAAGCTTCAGAAGGTGTTGCATGCCGATTTTCATATGAAGGATCTTGGACAACTCAGATACTTCTTAGGGATGGAGGTACATCACACACCCAGAGGTATTTTTTTAAACCAGCATAAGTATATTCAAGATCTTATTACTCTCACTGGGTTGGAGGATACATCTTCGGTGCCCACCCCTATGGAGGTCAATGTTAAATATCGGAAAGATGAAGGGACTCTCATTGATGATCCAACTATCTATCGACGACTAGTCGGGAGTCTCATATACTTGACTACTACTCGCCTGGACATTTCTTATGTTGTTCATAAGGTCAGTCAGTTTATGTCATCTCCTCGTCTATCACCTTCATCTTGCGGCAGTTCGGCGCATCATCCGTTATCTGCGCGGCTCCCCTGCTCGTGGCTTATTCTTTCCTACCGGCTCCATGTTACGTCTAGTTGCCTACAGTGATGCTGATTGGGTAGGGTGCTTCGATACCCGTCGCTCTACTACAAGCTGATGTATGTTTTTAGGGGATGCAATGATTTCTTGGAAATGTAAGAAACAAGACCAGGTGTCCAAGTCATCTACCGAGACCGAGTATCGTGCTATGTCTACTGCGTGTTCTGAAGTTATTTGGCTCCACGGTCTTCTTGCTGAACTTCAGTTTCCTCAGCCCTCATCTACACAACTTCATGCAGATAATACAAGTGCTATCCAGATTGCAGCCAATCCAGTTTTTCATGAGCATACCAAGCATATTGAGGTTGACTGTCACTCCATCCGCGACACTTTGGAGCACCGGGTAATATCTCTTCCGTACATTTCTTCGGATCTTCAAGTGGCCGATGTCTTCACCAAAGCATTGTCTCAATCCCGACATAATTTTTTGGTTGGCAAATTGTTACTAGTTGACTCACCATCATTAATTTGAGGGGGGATGTTACGATATGTTAAAATGTATATTAAATATAATTTATGTTCATCATTATTGTATACTTTGAGTTATGTACATAGGGTTATTAGATTAGGCTCAATAGGATGGGTGGTGTTGTATTGGGCCCATGGGTCATTTTGTAACAGGAAAACCTAAATCTTAAATACATAATGAAAGGGGAAAAAACCCCAATGGAAATATTTTTCCTTTGTCGCTCGTGTTCTTCGTGTTCACCATGAAACCAAAGAGCTCAGCGCTCTCTCTCGTTGGTGTTTTGGACTGTTCCGTCAATCCCGTGAGTTTCGTCGGATCGTTCGTTCCCATTAGATCGTTTATTTGTCAAATAGAACATCCAAGTGGGAGAACAAGATGAGAAAAAAAGAAGAAGTTTTTTGCATAGAAGATTTTTTTTTAGGAAAAAAAAATAAAGACTTAGAATCTTTTTCATTGCAAGCTAAAGTTATAAATTCCACCTTGAGGGCGAGTGTTGAAGATAAGGTATGGAAGAGTCCCACTTGATTCTCACAACAAGAAGTCTAATAGAGTTAGGATAATTATGGAATGAGGACTGATAGAAGAGTTTCTTTTTGAATGTGTTTTAGTTATGTTAGTCTTTTATTTGTGTTCAATTGTTCTAGGACTTATCTTTTAGTGTTTAATTTTGGGTGTAACTAACATAAGAGTAGTTTAATTGTAATTAAATTATACTTGTTTCCTTTATCATAAATAGAATCTCATGTACTCAAATTCCAACAAGTCAATGAAGTTTTTTTCCTTTCCGAAAGTTCAACATAGTTTCTACAAGCTTTATAGATTTAAAAGAAATTATTCCCATGGTAGCAAATTAAAAAAAAATGCATAAGCCCTATTAATCATCATTTCCATCTCTTAACATGCCATATGGTTGATAGAAAAGACCAACATGACTATTGATTTATAAGGAACCGTGTGCAAAAAGACAAGTTGGATTTTGATCCAACAAAAAATTGTAGAGTTTATGAATCATTTTGTCCTTTAAGTAGAATCAAAATTTTATTTTAAATTCCATAAATATTTCCCAATCATAGATATTAAACGGGTTACTCTAACAAATAAAAAAATAAAAAAATATGATTTTGATCGATGGACTAGATCGGTTCAATTACTATGTGCCTCCTTTTACAAGCACAAAGATTGAAATATTGGTAAAAGTAAATTAGATATTTATAATAAAATTTATTATGATTTAATGATTTACTCATAGTAAAATAGATATTTAGAAATATATATTAAAATGTCAGAGGAGAAAAATCTAAAAAGCGTCCTTCAAAGGAATTAGAACGTGTGTTCGTCGTCTCTCCTTTCATTGCACGTTACAGCGAAGCAGACAGGGCAGGATCAGAGTTAATTGGGGTCACCTACCCACCAAGAAGAGAAAACAAATTCAAGTCAGGTTCGTATTTTATGCCAACGTAGACTATGCCCACGCGGTCCACGATCACATCGAGCGACATATAGTGGGGCTCTTTCCACGTTTCAGCTGATTATTGGTCCAATCCTAAATTGTCCACGTGACACAATGCTGTGTCACGTGGGCTTCACGTACCTGTCGTCCCCAGGAGGAGATGCAAGATAAGAGAAAAGGACAATAGCAAACAGAAAACGCCATTTCGGAGAGCAAAAAATGGAAGAGGAGATGCGAGAGACAAACGACGTTTCTGTTAAAGGATGGCGTGTGGCTTAATGCCTCTGCTCCATTTCATCGCTTTTCTTCTGAGATGCTCCTATGTATCTGCATTTGCACCTGCACCTGAGTAGCTTTTCTTGTCTTCCACAGCTGAAAGATGCCCAAAGACGCAGGCGCAGGTGCAGATGCAGACACATTTCATCTTGGGTTTCTCTCTCTCGATCCCTTCCAATTATATCTCTCGTTTCTGGGTATCTTTGGTGCAAGTGAAAGTTTGTTTGTTGTTACCATGTTTCTGCTATACTCCGCTTCTCTCATTTCTGGATCGCTTCCAGTGAGTTTTTGAGCAGGTGCAGATGCAGACACATTTCATCTTGGGTTTCTCTCTCTCGGTCCCTTCCAATTATCTCTCTCGTTTCTGGGTATCTTTGATGCAAGTGAAAGTTTGTTTGTTGTTACCATGTTTCTGCTATACTCTGCCTCTCTCATTTCTGGATCGCTTCCAGTGAGTTTTTTTTATCGACATAAACACTATACAAACACTTTTTTTTTAAAAAAAAATTTTTATTTGCTTTTGAGTCAGGAGATCCACCCGTCTGGTATAGGTTGGCTGTCTCGCATCTTGATAACCAGACTGTCTCCCCGTAATATCTACGTCATGTAAATAAATCCATATTCCATCTCCGTGCTATTTGTTATTCTTTGCCTAGCTCAGACGATCGCGTTCGACCTCGAAACTCACTCTCTCAGTTCCTCCGGTTTGACTGACTGGTTTCCTGGCTTTTCTTTGGTTCTCTTTCTGGGGCTTTGAACAAGTAGAGTTCGGATTTGTTTTATCATGCACGTTGCGATTAATTCCTCTCTCCTGACTTCTCCCTCGACAGATGTTATTTACTAGTGAGCCAAGAGGTGGCTGCTTCGTCTTTTTAGCTTTGCCTCATACGTAAGTGAATTCCGTTCCATTAATGCTTCCAGGTAACGTGCTCTTTCTCTCTCGACCTCTCTCATGAATTTGTCGTACTGCTGTGAATGAACTTTCTGTTCTTGAATTAGGGCTTTATGTAGGCAGGAGACGATCACGTCCTGTAAGAGTTTCAGGTAGAGGTTTCCATCGAATTGTTATACCCAGTTTTAATTCATATTTCAGAATAAAAACTCCTCCTTAAAAGGAAAATTTTGAAAGAGTAAAAAGCAACCCGTGAACCAAATCCGAGATGTGATTTCTCATATGTTTATCTTGCTTTTTAATGAAATTTCATGCTGCCAAGAGAAGAAATCCAAGGCCTAAACCATCTAGAAGATGAGTCAAGCTGAGACTATACGAGATAAGATCAAAGTCAAAAAGCAAAGCATTGATTAAGACTGAACTAAACTGTTTACTGATGAAGATGCATGTCTGATTAGATCACTTAGATTTATCCTGGATGACTTTGGTTAATTTTGTCGATCATATGGTCACTTCTGAAGATAAAATTGCAATGCTTACATGCAGCTGTCGTTCGAGGAATGAGTATAGAGCAAATCAGGTTAAATTTGACTACAATTATATGATGGCAAAGCAATGGAGAGGCTCCTTGAAATTCCATGTGAAATAGACCACCTTCGATATGATATATGAAGTCCTTTTATTGGTTTGACGTAGACAAGTTGGCAGTAGATCCTAGCTCATATTAATGAAGGCAAGCTATCTGATTGTCCCACTTAATTGATTGTTTTTCATGACGTTTAGTGACTATATTGATATTATCTTTTTCTTGTTTCAAACTAGCTAGTTTCTGTTTCTATTCTTTACAAATATAATTGATCTTTATGTACCGACCGATGGCTACTCTCATTCCTTTCAATCACTAGGGAGTATCCCTGAAGAATTGCTTTCTTCATCTCACAGGATGAATCTCAAGTTCTGTTTCGTAGGAGCAACAGAAGAATGAGGTGCCTGCTCTTAGAGCTGAATTTTAAGAAGAGAAGATACATTAAGAGAAAGCTTAATCAAGTGCTGGGGGTTCTTTCGAGCATTCCAAGATTGCCAAGAGGAAGTACGATGAGATTAGCGACTAAATAGTGTGTGAATTAAGACATTCTCAAGTGAGCTACCGATGCAAATAGTGTTTTGATCATCGTCTTCAATTGTAGATAGTGGTGCTGGGGCAGTATCATCGTCTGATGAACCTATAAATTATTGATACGTTTGAAGTTTGTCTTAGAGAGCTATTAACAGATCTTAATTCAGGAATGGTAGTCCTATTGATATCTTGTATGACTGTATCTAGACACTTGCTTCTAACAGTTCTATAAATGAGGAATGTGGCAAACCAAGATTGAAGCTTGAAAAAACGAGCCAAGAAAATTGAAGTCTGGTTGTCGAGAAGAAGTCAAGCAAGAGGATACTGAACTAAAAACATTTGGACAATATCTAGATTTTTGTTTTGAAGATTACCTGAACATCTTTTTGTAGATGAGGAGTGTTTTTGAAACATTTAGGCTTTAAAATTGATTAAAAATGACTTGATACCACTTGAGAGCAAATATTTCACCTTTCTATAAAAATGCCCACAAGTTGCATCAACTGGTGATAGGTGGAGCTGAATATGACATTCTCTCAGGTTGAACTCAACTCAACTCCAACAAGTAAATTTGACGTTTTGACTTGAGTGACTCAAGTTTTCAGGTGTGTTGTTTTAGAATAGCTAAAAAAAATTGAGCTGGGTCGATGTAGGTGGAGTTTGTGAAGACAAGCTAGGCATCATTGTCACTCCCTTGCAAAGGAGATCCAATTCCTTAAACCAAGGGATATCTAAATGCAAGGCTACACGTCTATCAGCTCCCACGCAAGAAAAAATTAACAGTCATTCATGGGACATAGATTGCCAATCACACAAGAACCACATAATAATAAGGAGAGGATATATTCTACAAGATCAATTCCAAATCTCGCAAGATCATACAATCTCTCACTCAACTAGAATCAATCAAGATCCTATAACCTCTCTCTCAAGGAGAATCAATCAAGATCCTACAATCTCTCTCAAGGAGAGTTAATTAAGATCCTACAATTGAGAAGCTAAGAGAAAAAGAATAATAAAAAATTCAAAAGTGTTTCCATATCTCTCAAGAGGAAAGACAACTATATGTTTTCAAATTCCTTCTTTTTGACAAAACAAAAAGATGTATGTAAAGTGTATATAGCATTCATTCAATCAATTAATCAATTAACAATGTTATTCAAAGAATAATTGCAATTTTTAATGATAGTCATAGGGTAACTCGTCCACCCTTTGATGGTTAGATAATGGTTAGTTAGTTTCTACACTCTATAAATAATAATGGAGCATTATTTGAGGCAGAATATTCAAAAAAAAAATTCTGTAGCAATATCTCATGCTCCAGTAGTGTATTTCTCCGCTTTCTCTTTCTACATCTTGTGAAGAAAATTGCTTGTTTTACTAGTCTTCAAAAATCAATAGGTGCCGGTGCTTGAATTGTATTTTTCATTTCATACTTTTGTATATATACAATTGGTTGGCTACCTTGTGACATGAAAGCAAGTGGGCTTTTTCTTGCGGAATATTTTAGAAAAAATCTTTCGGGATTAAGGTTTTTAGTGAACTTTTGTAACTAGGGGAAGTGTTTTGAATAGTTTGTAGGTGTTTGTAGTTTCAAAATCTAATGGGGTTTAGTGGATTTTCTTGACCAAAAATTCTCAAGTAGAGACTAGAGTAAACCACATCCCTACCCACTCACCCCCCATGTTGAGGTTGTTGAATTGAAATTATCAAATTAAAAACAAGTTGCATGTAACTAAAATTCATGTATAAAAACAAGTCAAGATGAAATGTAACATGCACACACCATAAAGATAAAGAGTTTTTTTATTATCGATGTTCCCCTAGTGGTAGTCACCACCTAAGAACCCTTGCTTGTAAAAATCCCACTATTTTCAAAAGCTCTAATATCTTGAATTAACAAAGAGATTCCAGCTCTTTTTTCCAAGTTTAGCTCAATACACGATTTTTACAATGCAAATGTCCCCTATAGATTGCTGCTAGATTCTAACTCTAGTTAGGCCTTTCTATCTAGATTATATAGGTCCTAGATGGACCTTTAACAAAATCAAATAAAAGAAAGGTAAAAATACACCCTTACTTGGAGAAATGCTTCTCCTTGAGAGATTAAAGTTTCCTCTTCCTTTATAGCATGATTTGATGAAGGAGCTTTGACTAGGTGAATGCAAGGATAGATGAAAGAGAAATGAGATTTTTCAAGGTGTGAGGCTCTCTCTTTCAGTTTACAACATTTACAAATGATTTTTTTTTTAAGATAGAGAAGAAAGGCTTGAGTATTTGCCAATAAATTCTCATTAACTTCTCTATACACGGTTTGGTGGGCTATTTTTACCATCCCAACAGTTATTTGCCTATTTACAAAAATCGGCACTTTGATTGATCAATCACTAAAAAGTGATTGATTGATCATTGACAAGGGCAAAATTCCCTCTGGCTATGCATTACAAGTATGATCGATCATGTTTTTTGTCCTTTACTAGAATTTTTTTGTCTGATCGATCAATCAGGTGGGATGATCGATCATTCCATGTGAAATTTGCTTGCCCTGGTAGAAATGATCGATCAATCCAAGTGGAATGATCGATCATGCTTTATAGCATGAAATAGCCATATTTTGGATGATCAATCAATCGATTATGGTTGATCGACCATGTTTTATATTTTTGGCCTGCACAGTTCTGGATGATCGATCATTCCAATGAGAGTTCAACAATGTTGAATTTTAAAGAATGATAATATCTTTCTCTAAGTACTCTAGCATGATCTAAATGATGTTCATGATGATCCTAAACATGTCTAAGTATAAATTTTGACCTAAAGCTCCAATTTCACATATGTACTTAAATAAGGGAGTTTAGAATACTCTCTTACATAAGTGACTGAGTTTTGACATTTTGACTATTTCACTTAAACTCTAGTCTTCTCATTATCTTCTTCCATGTGAGTGCTTTTTCAAGAGATGTTCTTCAATGGTGTTTGAGGTCTTGAGTTTGGCTTGATCATTTTGAAGATTTAGACCTTGAGATGCATTTACACTTGAAGGTGAGGTATATAAAATACTTAAATTTTCAAGTTCTTAGATAAATTAAGTTTTGTTATCTTCAAAAGCAACATGGTAGTCAAGTACTATTAAACAATCTCCCCTTTTTTTATTATGAAAAAAAATAACTTAGAAAAATTAGAAATATACACTTACCTAAGGTTGGTGTTAAAGTAATTGGTTCAAATTCAGCTTAAGCTCCTCCTTAACTTTTTAATAGTGTGATTTGATCCTTTGAAGCATAAGATTTGTAGAAAAAAGCCTAGGTCTTTTGATCTAAGTTCCCAATGTTTCCCACCCTTTTTGTCATACTCAAAAAGATAATTACTTTAAACACACAAGTTATAACAAAAAGTGGCTCATAAGCCGTATCATATATAAAATTATCAATGATTTACAAAAAAAAAGTGTGTACAATGCCTCTAAAGTAAATATACACAAATATAGCATAAAAAATGTACACTAGGAGTCACAAAAGAAAGTGGATGGGTAGATCCTAAAAATGACTAAGCTGGAGGCAGGAGGCGGCTTAGGATGGTCTCTAGGAGTGCTCAATCCTCTACTTTCCAGCCTTCAACTTGTCCTGTGTGGCAAGGATAGCCGCTTGAGTTGCCACAGTATCATCGACAACTGCCTCTAGTGTTGTAAGATGATCGGTGGGGGCTGAGCTTCCTTCTTCGGTGTGTTAGCAGAGGGGGTGGTTGCTGAATTGAAATATTTAAATTAAAACCAATTTGTGTGTGTAATCAACATGCACACACCATAGGGACAAATATTTTTTGTTATCGATGTTCCCCTAGTGGTAGTCACCGCCCAAGAACCCTTGCTTGGGAAACTTCCACTATTGCGCTCTAATAGATGGAAAATTACAAAGATATTTTGGCTCTATTTGGCTACGTGTGGCTCAATACACAATTTGTATACAAGCCAATCTCCCCAAGAGATTGGTGCTAGATACTAACTCTAGCTGGACCTTTCTATCTAGATTAACAGGTTTTAGATGGACCTTTCACAATATCATAAAAACCATTGGGAAAATTACACCCTCACTTGGAGAGATGTTTCTCCTTGAGAGATTCAAGCTGCCTCCTCCATTGTAGTTATAAATAGATCAAGAAGCTTGTATTATGATGTATACAAGGATGATTGAAAGAGATTGAAGACTTTTCAAAGGTAAGACTCTCTTTCTTTATCTCTAAAGCACTTTAGGTGGCAAATTGTAAGATAAAGGTTTATGACTTGAAGATATGCCAATAAAAGCTCATTCACTCCTTTACTTATGGTTTACTGAGGTATTTATGGGTTCCCCAACTCGAACTAGTTGTTATCTGCCCATTTGAAAAAATCGGACCATTGATGGATTGATCACTGGTAAGTGACTAATCGATCAATCGATCATAATGACTACTTTTCTCTTAGATAATGACTCATTTATTGATGGATTAATCAATAAATATATTACCATTGGTCCAAAAAAGTTAAGTTGATCAATCATTGACAGTGGCTGATCAATCAATCGAGATTCCCTCTAGTTGTGCAATACACTTTGGATTCATCAATACTTCCATCCATTTAAAAAAAAGTGGGTCGCGGATGGGTATTTACCTTAAAATATAATATGGATGGAACAATTGCTAGGTATAAAGCATAGTTAGTAGCTATGGTGTATACTCAATCATATACCATTGACAATTATGAAACTTTCTCGCTAGTGGCCAACTTAAACTTGGTACATGTTCCCATATCCCTTACTATTAATTTCAAATGGCAAAATTTTCAGCTCAACATTAATTTTTTTTCCTTCATGGTGACTTATTTGAGGAAATCTATATGATTCAACCACGTGGTTATGTGGTTGACGGTGAGAAAACATATCACCTTTGGAAATCAATTTATGGGTTGAACAATCCCCTCACTATTGGTTTGATAAATTTACCAATTTTGTGGTAAGACTTGGTTTTAAATGATGTGAAAATGATCATTTTTTTTTACTAAGAATGCTACATAGGGCATGATACTTAGGGTTGTTTTTTTAAGATGATATTATCATCACATGAAGTGATTTTGTGGGCATTCAATAGGTTAAGGAGAATTTGGATAAAGTGTTTCAAACCAAAGATCTTGGTTTGTTAAAAGATTTTTTTGGTTATAGAAGGTCTTTAATCTAGTCATGGCATAGTTGTGTCAAAAGAAGTACGAGCTTGATTTACATAAAGAGAAAGGATGCTTGGATGTAAGTCAATTGATACTCTTATAGAACCAAAGGTTAAATTATGTGTTGAATTTGGGGATAATGTAGATGTAGGGAAAATTCAATGGTTGGTCAGAAATTTTATTTATCTCAAAGTTACAAGACCAAAAATCTCTTACTCAGTCAATGTTATTAGTCAGTTTATTCATTAACCACAACAATTTCATTGGATAGCATTAGAAAGAATCCTTCAATATATAAAGAAAATCCAGGTCAACATTTATTATATAAATGGCATGGGCTCACTAATATCAAAAGATTTGTCAATACATATTGGGTTGGGTGCCCTAATGACAAAAAATCAAATAACTTTTATGGCACTGCTATTGGAGGTAACTTGGTCATTTGAAGAAGCAAAGCAAAGGTTGGTAGCTAGATCTTGTGCAGAAGCAGAATATAATAAGTGAACTTTTGTGGCTTTGGTCCTTAAAGACAGAACTTGGTTTTCCAATAACCAAGCCCATGAAACTTCATTATGATAACCAAACTGCTATCATTGTGGCCAATCTGATTTTTCATGAAAGAACAAAGCACATCAAAATTGATTACCATTTTGTTCAGGAGAAGCAACAAGCTTGTGCCGTATCATTGAAATATATTTCTTGTAGAAATTGATTAACATATATTTTCACAAAAAACTATTGCAATGGGACCACTTGGTAATACTTTCCAAAACATGGCATGTTTAATATTTTGGCACCAGCTTGAGGGGAAGGTGTTGAAGAAGCATTAATCGCATATATGGTAATTACAATATGTTGAATTTCAGGAAAAGAAAATTACTTCACTAACTTATTGTAATTTGAGTACATTAAGCCTCTATTTATAAGAGGGAAAACAAATAGAATCCAACTACAATTAAACTACCCTTATCCCAGTTATACCCGAAGTTAAACACTAAAAAATAAATCTTATAATAATTAAACAACTGAACATGAAAAGAAGATTAACAACACTAAAATACCTTTAATTCAGACTCTTTTGTGAGATCTCCTCCTGTGAGACTCCTTTAAAACTCCATCAAATTAATTTTGGCTCTGTGAAACTTTTTACTATGAGAGTTATGTAGGACTCTTCCATATCTACTCTTCAACACTCCCCCTCAAACTGGATTTTATAATTTCAGCTTTCAATGAAAAACATTCTGTCTTCAATCTTCAATGGGTAAATGTTTTTTCATATATGTTAAATCTTCATCATTTGTTCTCCCCCTTTTCTTGAATATTTTGGTCACATAAAAATTACAACAACATGTGGAACAAAATACTTCTTACACTAGTCAAAATGGTTATAGTTTGAAACACACTCAGCTCAATTTTAATGGAAGAAAAATGGCCTAACTTTAGGGCTTAACCAAGAGACTACTCACTATTTAAGGGTAGCTCGAACACAAATCACCTCTTGGGTGAAGAATAAAAGACTTGACTGAAGTTGTATGTTGGGCATAATCCTATTATTAGGTAGTGGGCCTAGCCATTGCTCTGAAGTGATGAAAATACAAAAAGATAAATTGAAAAATATTAGAGGAAAGTAACTTTAATCGAAATGAGATGACAATGCAAAACTCATACTTCCAAACGAATCTAGAATATGACCTTTTAAAATAAACTAGGGAAGACTATATAATAGATGAACTTAATAAATTTGACCAAATATACATTTTTTGGGGGGTGACCACAATTTTTGGAGTTGACAATGTGTATGATACACAACCAAGTAACAAAAACGTAAAACTTGAAAACAAAATTGAAGCAGGAAATTTTTGCATACCTTGAATTACCACATCATGGAGTGATTAATTCTAACAAAAAAATTATGATTAGAAGAAAATTTTGGCTAAAAAACTAGTATTCTAGAAAAAAAAAACACAATTCACGTTTGAGAGATGATAGGAGAGAAGATAGGAAAAATGAGCGATCTTTTAGTAGAACTAATCTTTAGTACTTCTAATATCAATGTTTCCCATAATATAGATCATAATCACAAACCATTTATTTCTTAAGAAACTAGACTCAACGAGATTTAATTTCATACCTAATTTGATATATAAAACGTCATTTTTGAATTTGTTATGATCTCTTTATTTTCTTCATTTTGTAGCTTGACGGATGTCTACTCCAATGTGGATATCACCTTACATATAGATCAGATTGACATAAAATTTTCTCCTTCTGAAACTAGAATTTGATCACTCAAGCATAATATTTCTTTATTAAATATATTTCTTTTGAGAGAAAGAATTTGATAGATTTTTTACTCTTTAATCTGGTCAAACTGACTACTCTTTCTTCTTTGGCCAACATGACCTTTGACAATTCCGATATTGATATCTCCCTCTAGAAAACTCAAATTGAGAATTGGTTTGATATTTTAAAAAATATACTTACAGATCTATATTTTTACATGTAATTCCTCATATTAAGTCTTATTCTTTATGGAATAAAATGTCTTAAAATTTGAAGTTTTCTATAGCAACTCAAACCTCTCTCTTAGTCTAACCTTTTCTGTTTCAAATATTGATTTCTCTTTGAAGAGACTTCAGATTGCCAAAATTATTTTTGCGTTGGAAAGTAGACTCAAAGATATTTCCCTCAACATATAATTTACAATACAAAAATTTTATTAAAGAGGTGTGAATACCAAGAAAAAATGGGTACAAGGACTAAAAAATAAAAAAGATTGAATACGAACCTAAACTACTGGAGATGATAGATCAGAAAAGGATCACATTATCTCAGTGGCTTGACCAAGTCAAATCATAGAACCCGCTCTAATACCATGTTAAATTTTTGGAAAATAAAATACCTCACTAACTTATTGTAATTTAAGTACAATGAGCTCCTATTTATAATAAAGGAAACAAGTAGAATCCAATTACAATTAAACTACCCTTATCTCAGTTACACCCAAAGTTATACACTAAAAGATAAGTCCTAGAACAATTCAAAAATTCAACATAAATAAAATATTAAAATAAAAAAATATATTAAATTGAGATTCTTATGTGAGACTCCTATAAGACTACCATATTAATTTTGGTTCTGTGAGACTTCTTATTGTGAGAATCATGTAGGACACTTCCATATATGTTCTTCAACAAGGGAATTGAGTGGCATACCTTTTAATTACTAAGTATTTTAAGTTCCTTTTTATCTTTGTCATGCATTAGGGTTTCTACCCACGATAATAAATAAGACATCATGAAGAGGGGAGGCTCATACTCGAGCTCCTCTCCATCCTTGCCTAAAGTCTCTTCTCTCTTCCACTCAAGCTCCTCTCCTTAAACTCTATTCTCCTCTTTTCTTCTTCTACTTTTTCCCTCTTCTTTTTTCTCCTCTTCCTTAAGCCTCTTCTTTTTCTCCTCTTCCTAGTCTTTGTGACCAAGTAGGTGGCATAAGTCTCAACATAGATAGCATTGTAATTTGGCCCTTGTGGTCGCTTGTTCTGGATCTCATTAGGTTGTTGGGCATGATAAATTAACTTTAAGGTGCAAACACCTTGGGAATAGATTAACAACATGAGTTTCAGGCTGTGAATTACTTAAAATGTTTGTCTATTCACTTTATAGTTAATTACTTTAAGAGTAAAAATACAGATCATAAGAAGAGTGTGGAATTTTCTATCTAAGTTAACAAACTTATTCACCACTACCCTCCTCATAGGACCAGCCTACCTCCTCCCCCATCTTCTTTCATAGAACGACCTCAATCTCTCAACGTTTATTTGGACAAATGGTTTTCTAGTGTCTCTTGCTTTGAGACCTCTCTCAAAGTGATGACATAACTTCACATAGAAGTTTCCAAGCAGATAGCCTAGGAAATGGAGAACTATTGATAGTGTTTTTTTTTTCTCAAAAAACACACTAGCTAGCCCTATACATAGGTAACTTTTCCTAGAGACACTTGCATACTAAAAGAAGTATGACTAGCCTTTACATTATCCATTATGGTTCTATGTATATATTATTTGGATCTTTGCATAGTGAAGTTATGTCCTCTCACAATTATACCATAAAAATGCATGCAACGGTAAATTGAAGATAAACAGTGAGATGAACACAATTTTATGTTGTGGCCCTTTCTATTCTCAACTTCATGTTTTCTAGTGTGTGAGATGAACTAATTGTTTCAGGTGTGGATGAGATCAACCCATTTAACAATGAGTTACAGTCTACCCAACCTAGGTTCTTGATTGTGTTAGTATGTAAACTAGTTATTGTATATTCTAAATTCTTTATTTATGTTTAAGAAATTATACTCATATAAAAAGGATAAATTTTAAATATGGCATCTAGTTAATGTGATATTTTCAAATATGTCTAAAATTTTAAAATAAAGGACAATCAAAATAGTTATTAAATTATTAAAATTATTCAAAAAGGGACCCACTATGTGGAGTCCCATTTGCCAAGCAATGAGAACCGACTCCTCTTGCCCACCACAATAAAAATGCTAGACAAACAAGATGAGAAGAGTAGAGGTCCTCCTCCCCTTTGCATATCTTTATGTAGATGGAGATCGAGGAATGGGAGGGGTTCTATTCTCTGCTCCCTCGCACGATTGCAAGGTAAGATAGGTGGGCCATTTTCCTCCTTTTTATCTTAAATTAAGAATTAATTAAAAATTCAAGTAGATGATTCAGTTTGTCTATTAAGACTCTACTTGTGGTATTGTCATAATTTCAAATTTCAATGTTGTTTCTCAAAATACACCATCCAACACATTGTATTTTGAAATTCAACATAAAAGGGTTGTATTCCAACAAAACCCAAAAAAAAGGAGTATTGGAAACCCTAATTAAAATTTCAGAATCCATTTAAGAATTTTCAACTATGCTTAAGGGTCTGTTTGGATCCCATATAAAAGAAAAGAAGAGAAAAGAAAATGACAAAGAAAGTGATTTTTTGTTGTTTGGCAGCAGAGAATCATGGAGAGAAAAGAAAACAAGATGGAAAGTTATTTTATCTTTTAGTTAAAAAAAATTCTCTAAAAAAATGATGGAGTTTGGGGAGAAAATAAAATAAATGGAAACTTGAGAGAAAATTTTAATCATAAAAAATTTAAAATATTTTTTTATTTTTCTCTTGCATTCAA
Source organism: Aristolochia californica (assembly GCF_029961685.1). Taxonomy (NCBI): domain Eukaryota; kingdom Viridiplantae; phylum Streptophyta; class Magnoliopsida; order Piperales; family Aristolochiaceae; genus Aristolochia; species Aristolochia californica. The sequence goes on from NW_027182279.1 coordinate 5,382,051, forward strand.
ACAAGAAAAACTATATTTATCTTCCATTTTCTCTCTCATTTTCCATGTGCATCCAAAGAAGAAAAAAAAACTTTTTTCTTTTTTTTTCTTGTCTCTTTCTCTTTCTCTTTCTTTTCTTTTCTTTCCACTTTTTGTGTTCCAAACACAGCCAAAGGAAACCTATATGGAACTCACATTAAAGAAAATCATTTTATGTTGTTTGGCAGCAAAGAATCATTGAGACAAAATCACTTTTTCTCTTAGTTAATAAATTTTCTCTCACTAAATTATGGAATTTGGGGAGAAAAGAAAAAAAATAGAAGTTTGAGAGAAAATTATAATCATCAAAATTTTAAATTTTACTTTTTTTTTTTCATTTTCCACTTGTATCCAAACAAGTGAAACTATATTTCTCTTCCATTTTCTCTTTGATTTTCTATGAGCATCCAAACAAGAAAAAAATAAAATTTCTTTTCTTTTCCTTTTTTTTTTTCTTTCCTCTTTCTATGTTCTTAACACAACCTAAGGTTGTGTTTTGAACACAAAAAAGTGAAGAGAAAAGAAAATAATGAAGAAAAGAAGTTTCTTTTATGTTGTTTGGATGCCCATAGAAAATAAGAGAGAAAATAAAAGTGAAAAATTATTTCTACAATTTGAATGCATAAAGAAAATGGAAAAGAAAAGAAAATTTAATAATTTAATAATTTTTAATGATTAAATTTATATATAAGCTTAAGAACTAAAATATCTAAAAGTATTAAATTATTATTGATAAAATTTTATTTTCTCTCTAATAATTTTTATTATCTATAATTTTTTCTCTCTAATGTCTCTTTCTTTTCTCTTCTCTCTAAATTCCATGTTTTTGTGTGAGAAAGTCCATGAACTAAGAGAGAAAATAAGTTTCTCTCATATTTTCTTTTTTCTAACAAATCTGCATTGTCAAACACTAGAAAAACACTTTCCTTCTACGTTCTTTTTTTCTGTGGTTTTAAACTAAGAATTATGTAGAAAGGAGAAACAGAAAATGGTCTCAAATATAATGCTTGCATCTCGTAGTCTCCTTTCCGAGGTTTTCTGGGTACGTACAAGGTGGCCATCTGCAAGGAACCAGAAGAAAGTAAAAGGCAAGCAGATGCTTCCAAAAGCGCGAGGAGCTCGTGCGAGCAACGTTTGCCGCCCTCGTTACACCTCGATGACCCTGGGCCCCATGGCGAAGCAGAATGCAAAAGTATCTGAACCCTTTCCCCATACTTTGCAGGTGGGATGCCTGGACAGGCTCGACGAAATGCCCCAACTAAGAAGACTTGCAGAAAGAGAAGAAAGAGAAACCTAAGAAAGGGAGAAATAGATGGAAAGGACAAAACGTGGGCTGAGGCGTGAAAGCCAAGTGTTCTCGCACATGGAAACCAATTCCACTGGTGCATAATAATCCATCATCGTTACACCGTTCTACTCAAAACTTGAGAAGGTAATATTAGACCACAACAAAAGAGAGAGTTAATGGGTAGGTATATCATTGTCGAAGTGGGTCTTCTGGTAGGTAAGATCTGCCCAGGAACTGTGATGGACCACAGAGGATGACGAAAGCTTCTTGTTCATCGTTCTCAGATAGCAAAGAACATGTGCCTACTAACCACTGGAAGTTGCTTCCGGTCCATGTGCAGTTAAAGTTTATTATGTTTGTTTATTGCCCCTGGAGATGAAAAGAGTAAATGTGTTCACCGGCCTCTTTTTGAAGCCTTAACCCAGGAGTTGTGCTAATTGTATCACCCACATTGGGTTGTTCTCTTTCTGTAAAGGAAACTTCTCTTACTTTTTTCACAGATGAATTTGCTACTGTCATAGCTTATCTGCCAGGCTATGTCCCAACCAGAGAAGGATTTCTATTAAGATTTACTATGAGATTTCTTCCCTTAAGGAGAAATCATTAAAATATTCTTTAAATCCGGTATTGTGTAATCCCGTTAATCACTCATAATTCTTCCATGTATATTCTATAAAACGGCTATTTAAGCCTATGAAGTGAATGAGAAAATATGAAAGAAACTGAAGTTGTATTCTTTAGTTGGTATCAGAGCAGGAGAATCCTTCTTCTTCTCCTTCTCGTCACCGAAGAACAGAGCGAAAGCTCTGTCCCGTAGTCTCTGGTCGCCGAAGAATAGAGCGAAAGCTCTGTCCTGAAATCTCAATCACCGAAGAACAGAGTGAAAGCTCTGTCGCAAAATCTCAGTCACCGAAGAACAGAGAAAGCTCTATCCCTTAATCTCAGTCGCTATTCGGAAGTTCCGCCGGTCGCCAACGACCTCAGCCAAGCCACCGCTCAGCCTTCCTTCAGAATGCGTCGCCGACCGATGACGAAGAGCCTCACTAGCGCCGCACTAGCGTGCGTTTCGATGAAGACGAACCTACTCTGGCAGACCTTCTAGACGTCACCGACGACGACAACGATGGCCTTCTAGCAAACAGCCAACCCAATCGACGCAGGCGAAGAGGAAGAGAGGCACCGTCTCGACGAAGAAGACGAGGTATAGGAAATTTAATTTTTCCCACTTAAACTTAGGTCACGGTTTTATTATTTTGCTAAGCGACCTGGTCTCGGACAAAACCAAGATCAACCCAGCAAGAGTAAACGAATTGGACCAAACTGGATCTATTCACGGACCGGATCGGACTGGAAACAGAGACCTAAACCAGGTCAACCCAGTGGCAGGAATCGGACCGGACCAGAAAAATATTGATGAAGCCTTATTTAGAAAATGGACCGGACCAGTTTTCTGACCGGACCGGAATCAGAGATCCAAACCGGATTAACCTAGCAAACAGAAAGCGAATCGAACTAGTATTTTTGGGTGATCATCACCGATCTTCTTGCATCATGTCGAAGAAATCAAAACCAGAGCATATTTGCATTCACTGTGGTGAGACTAGGCATACAAAGTCAAGATGTTATGAACTTATTGGGTATCCAAAATGGTGGGATTCTACTAAAGCGCCTCGCAAACGGAACACTAAACCAAATAATCATGCTTCCGTTGCTGTAGCAAAACCCTCCACCTCTGCTACATCTGGTAAGGTTTTTAATACTTCCACTCCTAGTAGAAAAAGTGAATGGATAATTGATTCTGGTGCTACTGATCATATGACCTTTGACAATCATCATGTTGAAATTATGAAACCATCTGAACAACATATCATATCTACAACAAATGGTACTCTCTCTCAAGTTATTGGAGAAGGTTCCATCACCCTCACTAAAATTCTGAGTCTTGATTCTGTATTAGTTGTTCCAACCCTCAATCATAATTTATTATCAGTGGCTCAGATAACTCACACTTTGCATTGTATTATAATTTTTTGGCCTAACCATTGTGTGTTTAAGGACATTCGAACTTGAAAGACAATTGGTTATGGTACTAGAAGGGGGAAACTCTATTACCTTGATCTGAAGCCAGAGAGTTCTCATCAGTTAGCTCAAGCATTCTCTGTGAATAAATCTACAGAAAATGAGATTTGGTTATGGCATAAAAGGTTGGGTCACTCATCTTTTGGTTATTTAAAGAAACTGTTTCCAAAACTATTTGCTAGATTGTTTGTTTAAGATTTTAAGTGTGAGGTATGTGAATTGGCTAAAAGCCATCGTGTTCCATTTCAAATAAGCATGAATAGGAGTCCAACACCCTTTATGATTATCCACTCTAATGTATGGGGTCCAGTAAATATAGCCTCTCTAAGTGATAAACGGTGGTTTGTTTCCTTTATTGATGATAACACCCGAATGACTTGGATTGGCTTAATGAAATCAAAAAGTGAAGTTACTTCACTGTTCAAAAAATTTCATAAAATGATAGCCACTCAGTACCATTCTACAATACAAACTCTCCGCAATGACAATGGTGGAGAATTTGTTAATCAAAGTTTGAAAGAATATCTAGATGATCATGGAATTAGTCATCAAACTACTTGTCAGTACACCCCTCAGTAAAATGGGGTTGCAGAGCAAAAGAACCGCCACCTTCTTGAGGTTGTTTGTGCTTCCTTGTTTGAAGCTCATACGTCGGCTAGTTATTGGGGTGAAGCCATCACAATTCCAGCTTATCTTATCAACCTAATACCCTCTTATCAACCGAATACCCTCGAGTGCGTTACAATTTAAGACTCTCTTGAGTGTTCTTCATGAAACTATAAGTTCACCTATTGTGCCGAATCTGCCACCTAGAGTTTTTGGGTGTATAGCCTTTGTTCATCTCCATATGCCATTGAGAAATAAATTGGAACCCTGAGCTCTCAAGTGTGTCTTTGTTGGTTATGCTCAACATTAGAAAGGTTATCATTGTTATCATCCTCCCTCTCGCAAATTGTATGTCACTCTTGATGTGGTATTTCATGAAGATCACATGTATTATTCTACTCCCGAATCTTCAATTCAGGGGGAGAACAGGATTGAATTACAGACCCTTAATCGTCATTTGGATATCTTGGATACTACAAGTGGGAAGTATTCAGATTACAGCAGTGAACATCAAAATGATACAAATGAGCATGATTCACAGGATGGAGACAGACAAGACCAGATAGAAGTAATGCAACCAGAGTCTCAACCGATATCTTTCCCCTTTCATAATGTACCAATGGATCAATTGCCTTCCGAGTCTGAGTCCATGTCTGAGCCTCAGGTAAGTTCTGAAATTCAACTAAGAGTGCTACTCATCAAACCACAAGAGGAAAACCTAGAATCAATTATGAACCTCTTTTCACCTCTAAATCTCAGTATCCCATGCATAATTTTGTGTCTTATCATAGATTGTCAAAGCCAAATGAAGTATTTGTGAATTAATTATCTGCTATATCTATTCCTAATAGTGTTCAGGAAGCCTTGAAAGATCCTAAGTGGAAAGAAGTTATGAATGAAGAAATGAGGTCCCTCCAAAAGAATTCAACATAGGAAGTGGTTGACCTACCTGTAGGAAAGACACCAGTTGGATGTAGGTGGGTATTTAACATTAAATATAAAGCCGATGGCACCATTGAAAGGTTCAAAGCAAGGTTTGTCGCCAAAGGATATACTCAAACCTACGTGATCAATTATATAGAGACATTCGCACCAGTGGCCAAAATCAACACTGTTCGGATTCTACTATCTCTAGCTATAAATCTTGACTAACCCTTATATCAGTTTGATGTTAAAAATGCATTTTTGCACGGAGATCTCCAAGAAGAAATATATATAGAATTACCTCCTGGATGTATTATGCAAAACAAATGATGCAAACAAGTATGTAAATTGAGGAAATCCCTATATGGTTTGAAGCAGTCCCCGAGGGAGTGGTTTGGAAGGTTCACAAATTTTATGAAATCTATCGGATACAAGTAAAACAACTTAGATCATACTATCTTCCTGAAATATAACAAGGAGGCCATTACAGCTCTTATTGTGTATGTTGATGATATGATAGTAACTGGGAATAATCTAGAAGAAAAGAAAACATTGCAAAGTCATCTCGCTAGAAAGTTTGAAATGAAAGATCTTGGCTACTTATATTTTCTTGGTATTGAAGTGTCACAGTCCAAGGAGGGAATTTTTCTATCTCAACGAAAATATGCTTTGGATTTATTGAAGGAAACTGGTATGACATCATGTAGTCCAGTCAGTACTCCTATGGAAGAAAATTTGAAACTGAGAACACATTCAGATCAAGTCTCTGCTAACAAGGAACGTTATCAGATAATAGTTGGGAGGTTAATGTATCTTGCACATACCATACCAGATTTAGCTTATGTACTAAGCGTGGTTGGTCAGTTTATGCACTCTCCAAGTGAAGAATGTTGTCAACCGTATCCGGCACTACTTGAAATCATCTCCAGGGAAAGGAATTTTACTTAAAAAGGGAGGTGACTTGAAAATTGAAGATTATACCGATGCCGATTGGGTTGGGCCAATAGAGGATCAACGGTTTACATCTGGATACTTTACATTTGTAGGTAGAAATTTGGTCACTTAGAGAAGTAAGAAACAAGAGGTGGTGGCTAGATCTTCATTTGAAGCCGAACATAGGGGAATGGCCAAGGCAATATGTGAATTATTATGGATCAAAAATCTGATACAAGAACTACATATTGCGCAAACAAGTCCTATGAAATTATACTGTGACAGTAAGGCAACATGTGATATTGCCTACGACCCAGTCTAACATGATAGAACTAAAAATGTTGAAGTTGATAGACACTTTATTAAAGAAAAGTTAGAAGCAAAAATCATTGAAGTCCCTCATGTTTGATCTGATGGTCAGCTTGCCGATGTGCTAACCAAGGTAGTGTCTTACCGAGCTTTTAACAATTGTCTTGACAAGTTGCGCATGAGTGATATCTATGCACCAACTTGAGGGGGGGTGTTAAGATTTACTCTGAGATTTCTTCCCTTAAGGAGAAATCATGTAAATATTCTGTAAATTCGGTGATTGTGTAATCCCGTTAATCACTCATAATTCTTTCATGCATATTTTGTAAAACTGCTATTTAAGCCGATGATGTGAATGAGAAAATATGAAATAAATTGAAGTCGTATTCTTTAGTATTTCTAGGTCCATCCTAAAGTGCTTATGGTCCAGTTATGGCCTACCATATCTTTGGTCTCAATGGAAATAAAATGTTCACATGTATAGCTCTCATTACTTTCTGTCTGTGAAGATTTGTTTAAAGAAAGAGAAGGAAAAGCAGTTGGAAGAGAAAGACAATGCAAGGGCATAATGAAACTAACATGGAAAGAGGTCTTTGAGTGAGCATTGAGTATTGTTTTTCTTTGATTTAATTAAGAAGAAGAAAGGAGAATAGAGAAAGACAAAGGAGAGTATCCTAGTTTTTTTTAATAATGAGCCAGCTCTGAAAGTATGTGCCACGAGAAAGAGAGAGAAACCCTTTTTTCCACACCTTTCTTTGAGTCTTTGCTTCCAATTTTTGGCAGATTAGCTGCCAAATGAACAATTCTTTTAATCATCAACCTTATTCTATCTCAAAGAAAAAGATTAAGAAAAGATAAAGAATCCCTTCGTTGTGTTGCATTTCAGAGGTTAGCTTTCGTTATCCATGAAAGCCTCCAGTCTCCTAATCTGATTAAGCTATTACTTGTTAGTGGAAAATTTGGCTGTTTCCATTACCTCAAGCATGGGAACCAAACTACATAAGATTCAGCACTGAACTAATTGAAAAAGACTCACGGGCGCAATATTCTTTAACAGGAAACAGCTATTAAAAGAAAATGTGGCTTCTTTTCTGTTTCTTTCCAAGTATTTTACTTCAAAAACTGGCGCAGTTCGCTCAGTTTCTGAGCGTTGGTTTATGTAAGATGACGCTGGAAGCTTTTTGTTGCAATTAGGATGGCTTTTGATTAATTTACTTCAATATAGTTAGTTATAAAGGACTTCACTACTGGATCTACAGTTGGCGTTGTCAGATTCTCGCACTCGGCAGGTGTCTTCATATTTGAATGGGGAAACTAAAAGCAAACAATAACATGTTGTAACCAGGGGTGTCATCGAATCAAGCCGGTTTTTTATTTGTTTAAGTAAACAAGCCGAACTTGAACAAGCGGCGATTTGGTTCGCGAGCTCACAAGCCAGCTTGTTTACTTAAACCAGTGGGAGTGCGGGAGCTGGGAGGCACTGATTTATTCAGCCTGCACTTCGGGTCTTCAAGTAAATCTGATTCCTAAACCAGCGGGGTCAGGTTTGAGGTTTCGAGTTTTTTAAGGGTTTAGGTATTAAGATCAGGGTTTGAGGTTCAAGGTTCAGGGATCAGAGTCGGGTTTGGTTTAGGGTTTAGGGTTTAGGGTTTAGGGTAAACCCTAAACCTGACCTATGTCCCTAGTTAGTGGATCCCCTCTAATTTGTTAGCTATGCTTCGCGTGAGTAAAACAGAAAAAGCCTTCCAAGACAACAACGTCATGTTCTGTTTATTGTCACTTTGATAAACTAGCATGTATTGACCTGTAAGGCTACCCTTCGCACATCTCACTAAGCACCTAACCTTAAATTGAACCCTAGCTCTAACCCTAATCCTAACCTTAATCCAAATTAAATCCTAATCTGAATTGAACAATAATTAAATCCTAATCTAAATTGGACCCTAATTAAACCCTAACCCTAATTGTAAAGTCTAATTAAACCCTAATCTGAATTGGAACCTCATTAAATTGTAATCTTAACAAGAACCTTAACCTTAAACCCTAAACCCTTAACCCAAACCCTATCAATAATTCAAACTCAGACCCTAATTAAACCCGGCCCTAATCTAAATTAAACATTGATTAAACCCTAATACAAATCAAATCCTAATTAAACCCTAACTCAAAACCATGACCCTTACCTTATCCCTACCAAATTACACCCTAATTAAAATCTAACCCTAATCCTAACCCAAACCTTAACCTTAACCTAATCTCTAACCCTAACCCTAATCCAAATCAGACCCTAATCAAAACTAGTCCTAATTAAACCCTAATTTGAATTGGTCCTAAATGAAACACTAACCCTAATCCTAACCCTAACCCTAACCCAAATTATTAATTACTTTCAAATCAAGACATGGTTTCTTTCTTTTTCATTTTTTTTTTGTGTGTTTTGGAATTTATAATACATTTTATTATCATTCATATTTTGGTAGTCATGTTAGATGCTTGTTTTGAAAAGGACAAATTGATGTTAATCTACTTAATGAACATGTCACATGTGACATGGTGCATTCTATTTGTGGCACGACATTTTGACATATAGTATGCACATGGCAAATGGGGTTCATCCTCACGATTGGTTGACGCCCTATCATAGGGTCTCTCCCCTGGATTTGGAGTGGCTTTGTGATAAGGTCTTTAGCACCGTCCACTTTAAGATAAATGAAAATTTGGCATTAAGGATAACAATTTAGTTATAGAGTAGTACTAATATTATGTAATTCCAATCTACAAAAAATTCTCAATAGAATGTCAAAAATGTTAGTAACAAACGGTTCAACATACTATGGAACAGAAATCAATCATACACATTCGTGAGGAGATGGTATGTCATATATTAATTTTATTTTTATTTTATTTTATTTTTATTATTTTGTTAAAGAAACATCTTTAGTGTGCAAGTGTTTTCTATATTCAACATTTCAAGAACACCCATCATGGGGCTTCACATGGAAAGAATTCAAGATTTGAGGGAAAATATATAACAATAACTTCATTTTTATCTTAATTTTTTTCAAATATTGTTATTAGTGACCTCAACAAATATATTACTTTTTTATAAAATCTTCAACAAAACCAGATGCAATAATGGGGGAAGAAGTTGTTTAAGTGCGAAAAGCCAACCTACTCAAGAGAGGTGGACCGGAACCACCTCTGACACCCACCCCACCCGTTACCGCTCCCCACGGGATTCAAAGGCGGGACGTACCAGACCTGGCTTTGATACCATGTCAAGAGGCTAAACAATGCAATTTAAAAGACTAGTCGTTTAAGCGCGGAAAGTCAACCTACTCAAGAGAAGTGGACCAGAACCACCTTTGACAAATATAATTCAAGTGGTGAATTTTTCTAAGTTAGCCTTAAAAATGAGTAATCTCTTTTTGAATGCACAAAGATTAAGGTTTTTCTACCTTTAAAAATTGACCAAAGTTTTTCCAAACTTAGACCATTTTGATTGGTATAGGGAATTTTGTCATTTGGCTATGAGTGATTTTTTCTTCTTTCATATTTTTTTTGTTCAAACTAGGACTTTGTGTCCTTTTGATCCGCCGAACTTAAGGGTAAAGATTAGAAGAAAAAGTACAAAAGAATGAGGTATTTGGTATAAGCCAACCATGAAGAAATTTTTTATGTGACTAACAATGAAGAATTCCATAAATTGTGTTAAAATTTTATGTTACTAGTAATGGAGAACATCCAATTAAGGGGAGAATAGAAGGTGAAGAATTTTATAACCCAAATTTTTTATGATGAAGACTAAGATTTTTTTTTTTGCAAATGGAAGTTAGAAACTCCAACTTTAAGGAGAGAATAGAAGAGATAGTTATAAAAGAATCTTACATGATTCTCATGGTAACGAATCTCATAGAGGAAAAATTAATATGGAGATTCTTATAGTAGCCCCACAGGGAGTCTCACACAAGGAGGTTTTTTAGTATTAACAGTTCTATTTAATAGTTGTTTAGTGTGTTTCTCATTAGGAGTTTTATTCTCGATTTAACTTAGAAATGGGTAGTTCAATTTAACTCTGATTCTATATATTTTTCCTATTATAAGTAGAGACCCAATGTACTCAATTTACACATCATGAATGAATTATTTTCTCCTCTTAAAATTTCAAAATATGAGTTACAGTGAACTCGGAAAGAAATGTAGTTCATGTGAGATGAGCATGCTTGAGAGTACTTTCTACTATCTGAGCAAGATGAGATGCATATGTGGATCATGCAATTGCATGATCCACAGATCGTGAGAGGCATCTATCAAGTCCCTCTCTCTCTATCCCCTCCCCCGAGCGGTGACTAGAGATCGACTTCTTCTAAGGTTTCAATATTTTTTACATGTATATATGAATATTTTTCCATACAAGTTTATGTTCACTGAGTAATTATCAATTAACCAATTTTATTTTAATGTGGTTTTAAATTATATTTTTATTTGTGTTATTTTCTTATTATTTATTATTACAAAAAAAATTGTAGGAAAAATAATTTGATGAATAAAAAATATTTGTTTAAAAAATAAATATTCATTCTATTAGGAAAACAAATTGTGTAATTTATTATTAGTTATTGTTGTAGAATTTTCATAGGAAAAAGTAATATGATAAATAAAAATATTTTCATAAAAAAATAAATCTTCCTTCTACGAGAAAAAAAAATTGATACTTTAGTTGATAGAACAATGGTTTTTTTCAAAATTATAAATCTTCCTTCTGCTAATGAAATATGAGTAGTTACGACATTTACCAGAGAAATGCTTTTTTCATTGGCAGAGTTTAATCTTTGCCAATAAAATTTGATTTTTCAACAAAGATTTTCATTTGCTAGCAAAAGCCATTTTGGTTGGTAGAGGTTGTAGTGCCTAAAAGTGAGATCATTGACTTCTTCAATGAAATGAACTAAAAAGAAAATAACTATACTCCAAAATTGAAGGAATATTGTTTGGTGTGTTTAAAAGATGAAAAGGAAAAAGAGAACATTGAAGCCTCTAATGTACTAAGTAGGAGATTCCCCCTTTGGGTCACCATCTTGCAATTGAATTGAATTGCCCCTCCTTTGGGTCACCATCTTATAACTTCAATTGAATTGCCCCTCCTTTGGGTCACCATCTTGCAATGACTCACTCTATTTACTCCAATCTTTATATATATATATATATATTTTATTTGATCTATTTATCAAACGGTCATCTTGACTAACAAACAACTATGGTTAGATTTCGTGGTCCATTATTAGGTTAGTATAGCATGATGAAATTGGCCTCTCATTGCACTAATTGGAGGAATTCACACCACTACCATGGTTAAACTCTCTGCGAAAAAGCCAAGCAGCTCTTTCTGAGGCCAGCTATATTGCAGAACAGGTAGGAAAAATGGCTGAGAGATGTGAAGTTTACTCTGTTTTTACAACTTCGTCTTGATTTGTTGAGATGAATGACAGACCATAGGACAAATTCGCACAGTCCAGTCATTCGTGGGCGAAGCGCGGGCGTTTCAAGCTTACTCTTCTGCGTTGCGAGTTGCTCAGAGGGTCGGGTATAAGAGCGGACTGGCTAAAGGGATTGGATTGGGAGCAACCTATTTCACAGTTTTTTGCTGCTATGCTCTTCTGTTATGGTATGGTGGATACCTTGTGAGACACCACTATGCAAATGGAGGAGTCGCCATTGCTACCATGTTCTCTGCCATGATCGGCGGACTGTAAGTCCATCGTTCTTGATTTTTCCAGTGCCCAAATTGGTTCTGTTTCTGAATTGGTCATTTTGGGATAAACACGAGCCGTTTTGGTGTCGAACAGGGCTTTAGGACAATCTGCACCTAGTATGACTGCATTCGCCAAGGTTAAAGTAGCAGCCGCGAAAATATTTCGTACAATTGATCATAAGCCTGGGATTGATCGGAATGGAGAATCGGGTTTGGAACTAGGGTCTGTTACGGGTCATCTGGAGATTAAAAATGTGGAATTCTCATATCCATCCAGGCCGGAGATTCGGATCCTTAACAATGTCTCCCTCGATGTGCCTGCTGGGAAGACCATTGCTCTGGTTGGGAGCAGTGGTTCTGGTAAGAGTACAGTCGTTTCCCTCATCGAAAGATTCTACGAGCCCTGCTCAGGTAACCTTTCTTCCCTCTTTTTTGCAGAAATCCTTCAGGCAATCTTGTGTTCAAAGTTCTGTTGTCCTCCTTTCTGGTTTTTTTTTTTTTTTTTTTTTGAACAAATTAACCGGACATAGGCATTTTCATTTTTGATTTAACAGAAGTCTGAATCTTTTACAGAAAGAGTGACCACTAAACAGATTTTTGAATGGATGAGTTTTATCTATGTGATCTCAGGACAAGTTCTGCTCGATGGGCACGACATAAAGACACTCAAATTGAGATGGCTGAGGCATCAGATAGGACTCGTGAGCCAGGAGCCTGCTCTGTTTGCCACAACCATCAAAGAAAATCTGCTTTTAGGAAGGGTAAATGCAACCCGGTTGAGGTTGAAGAAGCTGCGAGAGTGGCAAATGCTCATTCCTTCATTGTCAAACTTCCAGAGGGTTATGATACACAGGTATGTCTAATCCCAAATAATGCAGAAAATTTACTCTTCATCGATCTAATTGATAGCCGGACGCTACGCATCTCGAATTCTTTGACTCGATTATCAAATTGATTACACATTCCCAAACTTAACTGTTTTTTTTTTTTTTTTTTTTTTTTTTTTTTTTTTTTGAGAAATCCAAACTTTGCTGTTAGAATCAAGTACGTTGTTGAAGTACGTTGAAGAAGCTCTCGAATTGGAAATTGGAACTGGACTGCTCGCTCGTGAATTGTTCTTAATGAACGCATGAAATTTGCTGTGCAGGTAGGGGAGAGGGTTACAGCTATCCGGAGGACAGAAGCAGAGGATTGCCATCGCAAGGGCTATGCTGAAGAACCCAGCGATCCTCCTCTTGGATGAAGCCACCAGTGCCCTCGACTCTGAATCTGAGAAGCTGGTTGACGCAGGACAGGATAACGATTATCCTGCAAACGATACCACCTGTAATCTACGGGGAAAAATCGCAAGAGGTCGCCTTAAAAACACAGTGAAACCTCTCTGATTTTCAATTCACAATATCAAAATCAATAATTTCCTCTCTGTTCACATAACAGAGTTTTAAACAGAACTCAATGCCCCGACAAGCCCGGGCTGCAGCTCAAAATAAAACAAACCCTAAACCCTCAAAAGTCTGGTCCAACTCGGGTTCAGGAAAAAGGTCCGACTATGGATCCGACTATTTACCAGCTTTACGCTGATCGGTCAACTTGAGGTATTTCAAAGCCAACAACGTGCTATCTGATAATTCAGCATCATCTAACTCAGCTTCTCTTGCATCAGTCGCCTCGAGTTGGAAAGAACTTGTCCTTGAGTTCACAGTAACTTCACCAGAATCACAAACACCAAAAAGTACCTGACGACGGCAACTGTCGGCCTTAACCTGGTACTTGGCATGAGTCTCGGGAATGGCCAACTTTGCCTACTCAGGCGGCAATCCAGGAGGAAGATCCTCCTCTACGTCTTCACGCTCAATCTCTACTAAAAACCTAGACAGTGAAAGCATGTTAGTAGTACCGGCTATCGGAGTAGGAGTGGGTCTGTCCTGACGAGGTACTAACACAATCTTCTTCCCTTTGATGCTAAGAGAATAGGTATTCTTCCATCTATCTGAATAACACTGCGATCATATTGCCAAGGGGCGGCCTAACAAGACATGACAAGCATCCATAGAGATTATATCACACCAAGCATTATCAAAATAGTTCATGCCGATGGAAAAAAACTAGACAACGCCTATCGACTGTTACCTTACTGTTGTGAGTCAGCCACGACAAGTTGTACGGTTGGAGATGATGATCTGTCGTCAACTGCAATTTCTGGATAGTCTCTGTAGACACAACATTCTCATTACTACCATCGTCAATGATCATCTTGCAGACTTTATCTGTGACCGTGCAGGTCATGTGGAAAAGATGGGTTCGCATCCAATCATCCCCTGAATCCCCCTTGGGAGTCAATAGACTCTTACGAACAACCAGGGTCTCATGGCCATCACCATACAACACATCTCCATCCTCATCATCATCATACACAGGCTCACCAAACTCCTCATTTGCATCTACCACATCTTCCTCAATCAGAAGATTTTTGCCTTTCTGAGAAGCAGGTTTCCTACACCCAGTTGCATTATGTCCCTGCTCGCCACATCGAAAACATCTAATATGTGAGGTAGAAGTACCTTGTATAGGCTACTGGGCAGGAACAGATTCTGGAAGACGAACTGGTGGGCTTCTTTGATCGCTTCTAATCATAGGCCTCCTGTTTTGCTGCTTTTCGACAGCCAATGCACGCTGGTAGGCTACAGAAACGGTCCACAGCAAGTGAAGGCGGAGGACATCCTACAGCGGCTGTCGTAACCCCCCCCCCCCTCCCCCCCCCCCCCCCCCCAAAATATCGTGCCACCATCTGCTCTTCCGTCTCAGATAGATCATTACGGGCGATCAACTGATAGAACTTCTCCGTATAGTCATCCACCGATCTCGGGCCTTGCCGCAACAAATGAAGTCGCTAAAACAAGGTTTGAGTGTAGCCGAAAGGAAGGGATTGACCCTTCATCTTCTCTCAATCAGTGATCTTGCCCTTGCCTTGCCAGTCTCGTGATCACCTCAACTGCTCCCACCACGCAGATGCTCTGCCCTTGAATTTGATGGCAACCAGTTTCACCTTGACACGATCTGGGACTTCCTTATACTCAAAGATACGCTCTATTTCATGCAGCCAATCTACTAATCCCTTGGCCTGTAACGTACCAAAAAACTCGGATAACGACACTTTGAAATCGAGGTCTACAGGTCGATCCCCCTGACCTTGGTGCTCCCTGAATCGAGCATGATTGTGATATGGGTTTGCGAACCTGGCATCGGAATCGTGATCTTCCATCCCACGATCACCGAAATCCTACGTCGTTAGATGCTGGGTTAACTCCACAACTTGCCTCTATAAATCTTCAAGCATCACAGCCTGAACATTACGACTACGACCACGACTACCAGCCATGGAAGTTGCGTGTCAATCTCGTCGTCCCTGGAAACGAGAGTGCCCCAAAGCGAATGTTTAGAAAAAATGGGATTTCCCCAAATCGAAACCTCATCTAAAGCTTACGAAATTCGAAAAATTCAGCAAATGTCTCGACGCTGACGTTGACGAAATCGACAAAAACCTCGGCTCTGGAAAATGTCTCGACGCTGACGAAAAATTTCCCCCGAATTCGGGATTTTGGAGCCATTTTTTTTCTGAAATCGAGACCTCTTTGGCCGTCATCTTCGGCAGCCCGAGGTGCTCCTTTCTAGCACGAGGTTCTCCTCTCTCGAACGAACCTCTGTTTCGGCACCCTTTTGTTCGGTAAGTCCCGAACTCGTTCTGTTCGGCCAACTCTATCAACGGCAGTTCCGGCCACGGCGACGGCAATGGCAACATCGTATGATAGTTCCAGCAGTGACGACGTCGATCTTGAACCCTCTCCCTATCAAATCCCTATCTTTCGGCAACAGCCACGAACAACTGCTCTGTTCGGTCGAGTGCCGAGGTCTCCTCGGTCAAGTCCCGGTTTCTGCTCGGTCGAGTCCCAAGTTCTGCTCGGTCGAATCCCAAGTTCTTCCAACAGCAGCGTCGAGCGATTGTTCCGGTGACGGCGACGACGGCGGCGTCGTCTGCATCGACCCTTCTAACTGCTTCTCGTTGCAGCGTCTCTGGCGAGACCTAGCTTCTTCCCCAGCCTAAAGCTCTGATACCAACTGACGCTGGACAGGATAGCGATTATCCTGCAGACGATACCACTGGTAATCTATGAGGAAAAATCGCAAGAAGTCACCTAAAAACACAGAGAAACCTCTCTGATTTTCGATTCACAATATCAAAATCAATAATCTCCTCTCTGTTCACAGAACAGAGTTTTGAATAGAACTCAATGCATCGACAAGCCCGGGCTCTAGCTCAAAATAAAACAAACCCTAAACCCTCAAAAGTCTGGTCCAACCCGGGTTCAAGAAAAAGGTCTGACTACAGATCCGACTACTTACCCGCTTTGCATCATCTGACTCAGCTTCTCCTGCATCACTGTAGCAAGAAGCTCTGGACCGGTTCATGATTGGGAGAACGACTCTCGTTATTGCCCACCGTCTCTCCACCATCCGGAAGGCAGATGTTGTAGCCGTCCTGCAACAAGGCAGTGTCTCTGAGTTGGGAACCCATGATGAGCACCTTGCCAAAGGCGATAATGGGGTCTATGCTAAGCTTATCCGCATGCAAAAGACGGCCCATGAAACTGCTTTAAACAACGCCCGGAAGAGCAGTGCCAGGCAATTCTTATTATCAGTTTAAATCGATTTCATTTATTCTGGCAACCATACCCGTTATGGAATTCAATCAAATTGATTAACCTTTCAACCCTCCTACGCCATTGCAATGCCAGGCCTTCCAGTGCCCGCAACTCGGTAAGCTCGCCGATTATTGCGCGGAACTCCTCTTACGGGAGATCACCATACTCGCGCCGCGTCTCGGACTTCTCAACCTCCGATTTCGGTCTCTCGATCGACCCCAATTACCGCCTCGAGAAGCTGGCTTTCAAGGGCCAAGCAAGCTCCTTCAGGCGCCTAGCCAAAATAAACTCACCGGAGTGGTCCTATGTCCTCGTGGGTTCCATGGGCTCCGTCGTCTGCGGCTCCATCAGTGCCTTCTTTGCCTACGTCCTCAGCGCCGTTCTGAGTGTATACTACAGCATTGACTACCATCACATGCAACGCGAAATCGCAAAATACTGTTTTCTATTGATAGGCGTCTCCTGGGCGGCTTTGATGTTCAACACGTTGCAGCACTTGTTCTGGGACGTAGTCGGCGAGAATCTCACGAAGAGGGTGAGGGAGAAGATGCTGGCGGCAGTGCTCAGGAACGAACGAGAGTGCAAGGATTGCAGCCAGGTTGTCCCTTGATGCTAACAACGTAAGGTCCGCTATCGGCGATCGAACTCTGCCCTCATGCTGGTGGCCTGCACTGGCGTCTCACGTTGGTCCTCTTTGCTGTTTTCCCGGTTATCGTTGCTGCAACAGTTTTGGAGGTAGATTGAGACTCAAAAAATCAAAATTACAGAAAAGAGAAGAGATTTTCCTGGAAACAACTCAAAATGCAACTCTTTTTTACAGAAAATGTTCATGCAAGGATTTTCCGGCGATCTGGAGGCTGCTCACGCGAAGGCTACGCAACTCGCTAGCGAAGCAGTGGCAAATGTTCGAACAGTTGCGGCATTCAACTCGGAGGCCAAAATTGTAACCCTCTTTACCGCGAACTTGCAAACGCCACTCCGGCGGTGCTTCTGGAAGGGTCAAATCGCCGGTTGCGGGTTCGGGGTTGCGCAATTCCTCCTCTACGCCTCCTACGCGCTGGGCCTCTGGTACGCCTCCTACCTCATGAAACACGGCATCTCCGACTTTTCCAAGACGATCCGAGTGTTCATGGTCCTTATGGTGTCCACCAACGGCGCCGCCGAGACTCTAACCCTCGCTTCAGACTTCATCAAGGGAGGCCGCGCCATGCGCTCCGTCTTCGACATTCTCGACCGCAAAACAGAAATCGAGCCTGACGACCCCGACGCCACCCCCGTTCCCGAGCGCCTACGGGGTGAGATCGAATTCAAGCATGTCGACTTTACCTACCCCACCCGCCCGGACATCCAGATTTTCCACGACCTCTGTCTCCGCCTGTGCACCGGAAAAACCCTCGCCCTCGTTGGTCCTAGCGGCTGCGGCAAGAGCTCCGTGATCGCCCTTATTCAACGGTTCTACGAGCCCTCCTCCGACCGGATCCTGATTGACGGGAAAGACCTGCGGAGATACAACCTGGAATCCCTCCGGAAACATATGGCGTTTGTCCCACAAGAGCCCTGCCTATTCGCTTCGAGCGTTCATGAAAATATAGCGTACGGCTGCGAAACAGCGACAGAGGCGGAAGTGATGGAGGCGGCGACGCTGGCGAACGCCCACAAGTTCATCTTGGACCTGCCGGAAGGGTACCTGACGTTTGCGGGAGAGCGGGGAATGCAGCTGTAGGCATTGGCAGAGGAGCCGAGCTTGATTTAAATATTTCGAGCCGAGCTTCGAGCCAAGCCTCATCTCGAACCTAAAATTGTTATCGAGCTTGAGCCCACCGAGTTCGAGTCGAGCTTCGAGCCGAACTCGAGCCTCAACATACATTTAAAACTTTTCAAAAAATATATACCAAATAAAATATATATAAAATTATACATACATTTTACATAAAATTGGGTATAACCTATATATATAATACATGTATAAGATTGGGTATAGTTAAAATTAAGAATAATCTATATATATAATACATGTATAAAATTCGACATGATCTCTATATAAAATTGGGCATAATCAACATACATAATACTTGCATAAATACTCCATAAAATTATTTATACATTCCATAAACACTCCAATAAATTGTTTATTCATTCCATAAAATAGTCTAAACACTCCATACACTACATAATATTATAAATAAATTCCATACAATAATCAAACACAACAAAATTAAATGAAATATCACTATCAATTTACAATCACCCAAATAAAAACTATAAATCCATTATAAATTTACAAACTATAGTTATTTCTCTTTATGTTAGAAAATAATATACGTCCTTGCTTGAGCAAAATCTCCACCTATGACAAAAACAAAAAAATAAAATTAGTTATTGTCAGATAAAAAAATACTCTTCCACTGGTAGTTACTTAATGTCATTAAAAATATTAAAATTACCATGATGAGAAAAAAATGAAAAATCATGTAGCTGATAGCATTATCTTTACACTCTTCTTCTCATGTTGTAATCATAAAACAAAATTTTAATAAATAAAACTAAAAAATATCGTAATAAATAATTAATCAAAGAAATTCACCTTTTGATCTTTCTTTATACCGTGAAGAGTTCGAACCCAACCAGTGCCACAAATCAAAGTTTGAAATGTATTTGGTACCAAAGAAGAACTATACGAGTCTCTACCACCAACACTAAATAATGACTCCGAAGTTACTGTGGATATGAGAATTATAAGGGGGGTTACTCAACAAACTTAAAATTTGAAGTTCATCTTCATCTCCTGCTTCAAATTCATTTAATTCCTCTACATGAAATTCAATTTCAAACTTGGTGTTAGTGTGGACAAGTTCATATACATTGGAAAATAGTTTCCAGTGTTAGTACCCCAAAATAAGAAAAATATAAAAAACAAGAAAATGAGTAACTTATAATAGTATACTTAATTAAAACATAATATTTAAACCCCAAAGTAAGTAAAACAAACATGATTACAACACAAATAAGTAATTTAATGTATAATTAATATATTAATTAATTAAATTAGATATTATATTATTTATTGATTGCTGTTTATTATACATCAATACAATAATTACGTGAGCCAATTAACTGTGTACAAGATTAATTATAAAAAATAAAAAAATAAACAGAAAAATTTGATCAAATGCTAACTTTAACACATTATATTTTTACGTATTAGGATTTGCAAGTTTTTTTTTTTTTTTTTATAAAAACCACACGTGCGAAACTCGCATGTGTGAGTTGCACGTGCGAGTTCGCACGCTGTGCGGGACGGAGCGTCGAGTGGGGAAAATAATCTCCCCCCCTTTCTCCGAACTTTAGGTATCCGGGGGTTCCCGTTCCGGCGAGAGCGGTGGCCGGCTGATTTAACGGCGGCAACAGGCGGTGGTAGGGGGTGACGACGACGAGAGAGGGTCCAGAGCAGCCGCTCTAGTTGGGGTACGACGAAGTGAGAGTGACGCTACGGGAGTCGATGGCGACGACGATGAGAGGAAGAGAAGGCGATGAGCGGGGGGAAGGATTAGGTGCAGCGGCGGCGGAAGGGGCACCGGTGGCGAGAGGGAGAAAGGAGATGGAGGCCGAGAGAGGGAATTTCGGAGGAAAAAGAGAGAAGGGAAGGAGGAGACGAAGAGAACGAGGGCGAGAGAGAGACTGAAAGAAAAAATTTAGGAGAGAGACCGAAAAAAAAAATTCGGGAGAGAAGAGAGCGAGGGCAGGAGAGAGACCGAAAAAAAGTTTTCGGGAGAGGAGAGCGAGGGCGGGAGAGAGACCGAAAAAAAAAATTTCGGGAGAGAAGAGAACAGCGAGGGCGGGAGAGAGACCGAAAAAAAAAATTCGGGAGAGGAGAGCGAGGGCGAGAGAGAGACCCCCGATCCTGCCGCTCGTTAAATTAATGAGTCGGCTCGTGAGCCGACGAGCCGAACCTGGCTCTGTTCGAGCTCGGCTCATTAACCTGAACGAGCCTATTTCTGAGTTCGAGTTCGGCTCGAGCTCGAAATATAACGAGTCGAACCGAGCCGAACACGAGCCACTCGCGAGCCGGCTCGGTTCGAAGCCACCCCTAGCGACGAGCGCCCTGGACGCAGAGTCGGAAAGGTACGTGCAGGAGGCATTGGAGAAAGCCTTGTCAGGGAGGACGACGATCGTTGTGGCCCACAGATTATCGACGGTAAGTAACGCGCATGTGATTTCGGTGATCGAGGAAGGGAAGGTGGCAGAGCAAGGGTCGCACTCCCTTCTACTCAGCCATCACCTTGACGGCTGCTACAAGCGGATGATACAATTGCAGCGGTTCTCGCACGTGCAGGTTGTGCTAGTGCCGGTTCGTAGACGTGTGTGATGGGGCTGAGAGGAAGTGAGTAGTGTAGGGATAATGGGAAAAATTGAAAGAAATTTGACCTCAGTACAAAAAAATTTTTGGAAAAATTGGTAAATACAAGATATGTATTATAGTTGTTAGAGGGTTGATCAAATACGAAAGGTTATTTAGTGTGAAACGGTTATCTCAACTGTCCGAATCTGGCGGCTGAGATAATCATTGATCGAACAACTGAGATAGCCGTTTCGCATATTTTACTTTAAATAACCTTTCATATTGGATCAATCATCATAATTGTTATATGCATTAAAATCACTCCTAACCGTAAGACAAAGCTTCGTACTCCCATCAAATGATCATAGTCAGAAACACTCTCCCCTCAAAGGCAGAAGGAAACCCAACTATGGGGTACAAAGTCTACCCACTTTCTTTAGGTAGCTCAAAAAAACACCTCTTTGGTGAATAATAGACTTACGTTAGATGTTGGACACACTCCTATCATCTGTATGTAGTGGGTCTATAGGCATTGCTTAAAAGTGATTTTAACAAATAATAAGAGGGTAATAGGGAATCCCCAAAAGATAAATGTTGGGGGCACCATATACTTTTTTATTCATCAAAATTACCAATGTTCACAATAGTCAACAACCGAGAAGTCCTTCAATAATAATATCTTAGTCATAAAGACATAACAACACCAGTTGAAATGGAACTGGGCCCAAATAACGTATCAAATAGTGAAAGTCCTTAATAAGGATACATAAAATAATCAGTTGTGAGTCCATCAAAATGTTGTACACCAAATAATACGTTAATCGAGGAATAAGTTGTCAATTAATTCAAGGTAATAATCAAACTGGAACCAAGGGACTGAGTTAGGTGACACACGTATGGATGCCAATATTAAAGTATGATCAAGCTCTGGAGAAGACAAAAACTTGTGAGCGAACTTATCTACCTAACAGTAACTAGACCAGACATATCATATATTGTTAGTGTGGTGAGTCAATACATGTACAAACCACAACTTACC
This sequence comes from Aristolochia californica, assembly GCF_029961685.1. Lineage (NCBI taxonomy): Eukaryota > Viridiplantae > Streptophyta > Magnoliopsida > Piperales > Aristolochiaceae > Aristolochia > Aristolochia californica. The sequence continues at coordinate 5,404,038 of NW_027182279.1, forward strand.
CAATGGTAAGCCTTGGAGAAGATATTATGATATTTAAAAGGAGTTCCAAGAAAATGATTACTTTATAAAAACAATGGCCACTTCAACATAGAAAATTTCTCGAATGCAGATTGGGCTGGATCACTTGATGACAAGAAGCCCACTTCTAGATATTGCACTCTTGTTAGAGGGAACCTGGTTACATGAAAAAACAAGAGGCATAATGTAGTTGCAAGATCTAGTGTAAAAGCAGAATACAGAGCTATGGCTCACATAGTCAGTGAACTCCTATGGATCAAGTCCCTTCTTATCGAATTGGGATTCTATAAAGAAGGTTCTATGAGTCTATATTGTGATAACCAAGTAAATATTCATATCAATTTGAATTTGGTCTTCCATGAAAGGACTAAACACATTGATTGAGGTGGACTCGGGAGAAATTTTAAGCAGGTATAATCTCCCTCAAACTACCATGTTAAATTCTAGGGTTTCATGATTAGAATAACTAGGGTTCAGAGGAAGAAGGAGAGAGGAGGAGGAAAAAAATGAAGTTTAAGAGAGAAGGTTATGCACGTGATGCAAGGAAGAAGAAGGAGAAAGTGAAGAAAATTGAGCACAAATTTTGTGCCAATTTTGATGAAGTTTGCGGTCCTAATAGGCTAACATGCTTGCAACCTCAGCTCCAACTAGTCACAATTGATTCTATAACAAGGTTTTTTCTCCTACTTAGAGGACACTTAGGTCAACACTTGTGTCAACATGAACTTTAAAAATTGAACATCAAATTCATTTGAATCATTTACATGAACTTAAACTTTAAATTTGGTATTTGTGAACGAGTTCATGTACACTAGAAAACAGTTTCCAGTGTTAGTGCCCCACAATAAAAAATATAAAAAAAAATAAGAGAGTTAGTAACTTGTAATAATAAACTTAAATAGAACATATATAACTAAACACCAAATTAACCAAAACAAACATGATTATTACACTAATAAGTAATTTAATGTAGAACTAAAATATATTAATATATTAATTAAATAAATAAAATATTATATTAATTAATGATTGCAGTTTATTGTACATTAATACAATAATTATGTGTGACAATTAACTGATTAATTATAAAAATAATAAAAAATAACAAATACGAAAATAATAATTTTATTTATTTATTTATTTATTTATTAATAACATAAGATATATTTTAACATAAACAAATAAATAATTAAACAAAAGTAATTGACCACTCTTAAATCACTAATTTAAAATTTTAATAAAAATAAATATATATATATATATATATATATATATATAAATAAATTATTTTATCAATATATTTAAAAATTATTATTTTATTTAATAAATATAATTTATTCTTTATTTTCTGCATGCTGGAAGTCGTCTTCAACCTCCAGCCATGCGTAGAGGGGGGTTGATGGTCACCCCATTGCTCGTCACAAGCCGAAAGGGCAAAAGGAGTGTGAGAAGGAGAGAGACCGAGAGGATGTAGGCGAGAGAATGAAGGTCAGAGGGAGAGAATAAAATTTCGGTAAGAAGATGCATCCTGATGGTTTACGTGGATGACTCGGAAAAAACTAGAGATTTCTAATTCCATCAATTAAGCCTTGGGTGTCTTCTTCGACTTCATCCCCTTCATCAAAATAAACCCGACACTGGTTTACTACTAACGACTTCACTAGATGAACTAAGTAATCATGATTCGACTAACGCGCCCTTTATGTAGTTGTCCCCTTTGGTTGAACAAACAAGTCACATTTACATATTTAGAGAGAATTAAATCCATTTACATGGAGAAATGAGTCCTATTCATCTTCTCTATGTAATTATAAGGGATTAACCCACTGCTAGAACACGTATTGGCAAATCTAAACTCGTTGATTAAGGGCTCGTATCGGATCTATATATCATTTCAGAGCCATATCTGTACCCTTCAGAATTCAAGTTGCATCATTAAGGTGCTATCAGAATCCCCCCTACAACATTTATAAGAATCAAATATATCTCCTTGTAAAAGCTGTAGCTTCTGCTGGCAAAATCTAGGAAGAGCAGGTTTAGGACATTAGCTTTGGTCCGTTATCAGGAGGGGCCATACCAGCAGCTAATTCCGCATCAAGTTGAGTATGTGGTGCAGGTCCGTCCATTAGTTTTACTCTACACAAATTCCAACAGGTGGGATTAATACATTGGACTACCAACCTTTCTTGAAGCAAACACATGATCATTTCAATTTTGAAACACGTACAAACCAAACTAAGCAACATTTTCAATAATTTAATCCTCTAAAAAACGACAGACCATCCACTGAAACTCAAATTCCATCACTCTTATGAATATCCCTATTTTTAATAGTTAAAAGGAACCAACACACAATTTATATACCTCTCAAATGACTTGCAACAGATGCAACTTATCTTTGCTACAAATGACTTGAAATCCATGCAACCTATCTTTTGCTACAAATGACTTGCAAATTATATGCCTCTGAAAGCAAATCTAGGTATGCTGTACTAATCTGGGATATCCAAACAAAACTTAACACTGTTAAGCAGGTATGTTGTTCCTCCAAGACTCAACATCTGGCTGTTTTGGCTAATAGAACTGATATCAGACATTTGTGTTAGTGACTGCAAACCATGACTAGACCACACTAAACAAAAACTTGGCTTAGCTTTTAGTGAGTCTGGTGACTAAACCACACTACACAAAAACTTGGCTTCGCTTTAGTGAAGTCAAGAATACATGACTTAAGAGAAAATAATACATAAGCTGTTTTTTTTTATGTTACATTTGTATGTTTATAATAAATTTCTGAAAACAAAAAAATAGCTAAACCATGAGTTCAACGAATATCATAAAACCATCCAATCTAAGCTTTTTTATATTAATGTAGTTTAACATCAATTAAATTCTGTATCTATTCATAAGAAGTTATAACACAAGAAGTTAGGATAAACCAAAGGCTACTTTGGAAGAAAAAAATGACTTGCAAGATGGGCAATTATAACGTTAGAGATAAAAATATACTCACAACTTATCAAATTTTGACAAAATTTAATAAGGTTCGGACAACAAACAATAATATCCAAGAAAAAATAAAAAAATAAACTATGAAAGAAAAACAATGTTGTCATTTTGAGTTTCAAACTTCGTAGGGTACAACATTTTTTATTTTTTTAAACATTTAGCAGTTGGGTACAACATAACTGATGAGCTACTTTTAACAATTTGTTATGCAAATTTAAGAACAACAAAAAGATAAAAAGATCACAATGAAAACAAAGACCAAATAGACAGAAATATAACTAAGAAAAGTTAAGCTTTCAATACTAACATGACTAAGCTCAGTCGTTTCCATTATATTGATAGTCAACCAAGGTTTTAAAGCAAGCAAGTCCGTTAAAAAAGAATAAGGTTTTGGATGATTACTAGGTTTCCTAACTGATCCATGTTAACTCAGGTGAGTCAAAGCAATTCAAGTGAACACACCATGCCAAAACAATGGAGAATAAAAATTTCTTCTATGATTGATCATAAGCCTGTTCAGACCTAGAAGAAGAAATACCATGCCATTTCCTAGCTTGACCATAAAGCTACAACTACAAAGGAAGTCGTAGGAAAATGCCTATAAAGGAAAGGAAATACAGCATGCCAAGAAAAAGAAGAACAAAGAGCAAATTCCACTAAAAGTCTGAAGGAAACAAGTTTAGGAAGTAGAGCTCTTTACAATGAGGGATTAGAGTATGTTAGTGAGCCTGAATGGCCATAATGGGTTGGTTTTGGCTTAGGCCAAAACAAAACTTAGCCAAGCAGAAATAAGCAGAATTAATCAAATGACTAAAGATTACAACCAAAGGAAAATCGTTCTTATTTGTGAAAAAATAAGAAGTTTATTTTCCATTTCTTTACAAAAAGAAACGATAGCACTTTCTTGCCATACAACAGGCTAGATAAATCAGGTAAGGAGGGAGGTTTTATTGCACAAACAAAGTAGATCATTTAGGGAAGAGAAAGTACAAGTTCATCCTAGGGCGATCCACTTTCCCTAGAGTATGCTTTTTAGCATGATTATGCAACTTGCCTGAGTCAATCTGAATTTGGAAGTGGCATGTAAAATTTGGAGATCAGACCCACCCCGTGATCATGTTTTTTCGACCTGGACTCCGGAACCAACTCAGTCACCCAAAAACCTGAGTAGGATCAGTTTGAATCACCCGGAAATCCGAGTAGGATGAGTTCAACAAACCTGAAAATCATGGTATTCCTTGTAATTTCTTCGAGTCCTTTGACTCGCATTGAGTTTGGCTTTTGGATTAGGGAAAATTAACAAACCTAAGGTGAACCGACCCAGAATTTATCTGGGCATGAGTCAGGACACAATAGAGTGTTAGTTTGTGTAAGTGCTAAAAAAAAGTCAAGCATGCAACTTTTTATTTTCAAATTATGGTTCAGATGAGAATATAATAATCTCAATTATCTCATTTGAACATTATACAGAAAAAGTAAAATCCTACCTTTTAAGAGGGGATGTCACTTTCCTATTCATATTCATAAACACGATTATTCATCTTCTCCACGACTATGTTTACTAAAGCATTATAAACATTTTATCCTACTTTCTCCCTTGATTTTCCTTATGCATTTATAGGATCATAAGATAAGAACTAGAGGAAATGCCCTTACGAGTCCCTTAAATTGAAGTATCCAAATTTACCTCTGTTTCTCAAGTAACATGTCAAAATCCCCTACATATCTTTAGCGTTTAAATGCTTACAAACCCTTATATAGCTAAAACTACCTACATACACCTAATTTTTTTTTTAAAACAAAGTTAATAAAAAAAAACTACCCTTGAGAAAGTTGTGAGTTGAGTAATTATGCCGTAGGTCATACCAATGGGACCCACTACCTGAGTGTGTGCAGGCTGCTGATCCGCAAAGAAAAACAATTAGGAGCATTGCATGTCATCAATTTATTAATTGGCATATATATGTGCAGGTTTCTATTACGAGCAATAAAGGTGTATAAGTTTGTCCATACATGTTTCATTAACATAAAAAAGTGAAAACTACTGTATGTGATATTCAACCTGTATCTAGACTTACCCAAAAACCCAATTTTTTTATGAAATGCCTTTCATAGTTAAGTCAGAGAAGCCAATTTGAAAATACAGTACAATAAATTTCAAGGAAAAAAATGGTTAAACAAGTCATACTTAGAAAAAGTACAATGAACCTTAAACCCTTCATCATATAACTGTACAATTGCAAAATATATAAAAATAACTTGAGAGTCTTTGAACACTAAAACGGGACATTGATATTTGTCAGATATTTTCAAGTTCAAGAATTACTTGGTCATCAAAATCACACATTTCTGTGTTCTACATATCTGACATTTGCCACAAGCAAGCTTCAGTTGTTCAGAAATTGGAGCGACAGCTCAAACGATGCATATGAAAACAGTAGGATCATCACCTGAGCATCTATTTGTGAATTGCAGTGCAGAAGTATGCATCAATTTATGCAAGCTTCTATTAAGCAAGACGAAGGTGTAAACCTTAGCCCACACCATAGTCTTTCTTAATAAAAGGAAAGTCAAAACTGCTTTATGCAATAAATTACCATCTAGACCAATCAAAGATAAATACAAACAGTTATGAAGTGCATTTCTGTAATCGAGTCAGAAAAATCAAATTGGATACAAGCTACATACAAAAAAGAAGGAATACAGGGCAGGTAACTCATGGAGAAATCAATATCATTGACTTCATTATTTGTTTAATGATTTCTTAGTGTGATTGCACAAAATCAGGCCACCGGACACTTAGTAGAACAAAACTCCTTAGAGGTTTCAAAAAGAAACTCAGACCATAAAAATAGACAAAACCGTAAAAAGAAGAAATAAAGCAAAGAGTGAGAAAAGAAGAAATTCGACAAAGGAAGTGCTCACACGATACCCATAAAGCTCGAGTAAAGTTCTCCTTACCGTTTCTTGTGTCTCTTCGACCGGAAATGATCATCTCTCACGGAGACATTCGAGAAGTACCGACTGAACAGAAGCCAAAAGCGTACAAACGTTAACCAAAAAACAAAACGACAACCACAGCAAATGAGTCAGATAAATTGAAAATAATAGAGAGTACTCAATGAGGTATAAAAAGTTCTCACTCGCAGTGCAGACAGTAGTATTGACCCATTCCCGGGAGGTCTTGGTCCAATGGTAAAGGATTTGACTCCTCGTCAGTCTTGCGAAGGTCCGAATGAATCATGTCATCGCGTGATCCGTTATACGTCAAGAGATGAACAAATTTGAAACAGAAGGATTGCTGTGTCCAATAATTGAAAAGAAAAAACAAAATGAATATGAAGGAATAAAAGTCAGAAAAGGATATCCTTGTGAAGGAATTTCTCACGGCGTGCGGATTTGTGAGACAGCCTGCGTTTCTTTACTTTGCGGTGTGGGCATTTACCACCCATGATTGACTGATATCTCCCCGCTTTCTGTTCAAGGGTTTCTCTTAAACCCTAGGAAGAAGAAAGCAGAAGTCGCGATAGGCACTGATGGATGAGGAGTCAGTTAAATTAATTTATTTTACCTTGTCTTGATCGCGTAGAGGGGGTCGGGAGTGGGCTGTAAACGGATATCCGGATCTCTTCCGGAACAGGGCCCGAGCTGTAGAATGAAATCAGAAGTCTGGAATACTTCGGAACCTAAACGGATATCCAATCCCGAAATAAATGGTTCCAAACTCTAAAATTGGAATGAAGAGGTTTGTATGTATTCGGTGTACTAATTTTTCCAATTTTTATATATATTAGCTTTTCAAGTATTTTTTTTTCATGTTTGTCATCTCTAGATCTAGTAAAAGAACATGCTTCTATTCTTTAAAAGAACACATACGGAGAAAAAAAAAAAAAGAATGAAGTTATGGACTTATGTCCAAACCCTCCCCCTAAGCTCTATTTATAAATAAATAAAAGTATAATATTATAATTATGTCCTTCACGCCAGTTAAAGTGAAGAAGATACAAGAAATATAAACTATTTACATCAATAACATCCGAATTATATTATATCTTTCAACACTCTCCCTTAACCTGGGAGGTAATGACAGTGATCTCATCTTAAAACAAATAACATAGATGTAGTAATAAGCTCCTCCATCACGGTGTTATAAGGATAAATACGACACCTGGTACGTAGTCTCAAATGGTAGAAATAGGAGATAAAATATAAGTCCAAACCAACTTCAAATGATTTCGAACAAATATATTGATACTAATAACTCAAATAGGTAATGTCAGTCATTCACAAGACAACGATAAAAAACCCAAGGGTACCAATAAAAAATCTCAAAGGACTTAAAAACACCTATATAAATAAAAGGACCAACCAAAGCAACACTCCAAAAAGGGTTGGCTGAAGGGGTTAGTTGTTACGATATGTTAAAATATATATTAGATATAATTTATGTTCATGATTGTTGTATAATTTGGGTTATGTACATAGGGTTATTAGATTAGGCTTAATGGGATGGGTGGTATTGTATTGGGCCCATGGGCCATTTTATAACAAGAAAACCTAAAGCCTAAATACATAATGAAAGGGGGAAAAAACCCGAACGGAAACATTTTATCATTTGTCTCTCATGTTCGTTGTGTTCGCCGAGAAAACAGAGAGCTCAACACTCTCTCTCGTTTGGTGATTTGGACTGTTCCGTCAGTCCCATGAGGTAGTGGTGGTTTCGTCCACCACCGTGAGCTCGTTGTGCCATCAGCCGTTGAGTTTCGTCGGGTTGTTGGTTGTCAGAAACAAATCTAAACATGGTATCAAAGCTGGATTCGTCCAAAGATTGACAAAGAATCTCCGTCCGAAGGTTTTTCGCCCAAAGTATCCCTATCTGATGACCTGTGCTGTCCGACGACTCTATTTTCGGTAACACTTTCGGGGATTGTCAGAAAACCTTGTCGGAGCTCCAAAAAGTCATCGAAAAAGCTCCAACGGGTGGTTCTGTTGCTGGAGAAGCTCCAACGGGGTAGTTCCATTGCCAGGAAGGGGGTTCTCGCCGGGAAAGGAGTTCTTGCTGGAAGGGAGAAGAAATGTGTGTTTTTTTTTCCCGCCTCTGTTCAATTAAGAGGAAGATTATTTGGCATAAGGTTGTTCTGAAATTTTCAGAAACTTTGGGGCCAATTTGGAATTTCTGAAGGTTTTGGGGCCAATTTGGAATTTTTGATAATTTGGGGGCAAATCTTGAATTTCTGAAGGTGTGGGGGTTTATTTCAAATTTCTGATAATTTGAGGGCAAATCTTGACTTTCTGAAGGTGTAGCGGTCTATTTGGAATTTTCGAAGAGTGGGGGTATATTTGGAATTTTTTATATTGCGGGGGTAGATCAGCAATTTTTGTTGGATCCATCATGTCAGTAGACAAGTTAGATTTATCTCCTATTCGGTTCACGGGCAAGAACTACGGTGCTTGGAAATTTCAGTTCCGGTTATTTGTTTAGGGAAAGGATTTATTGGGTCATATTGATGGGAGTGATCCAGCACCTGGCAATGCTGACGCATTGTCAAAATGGATCATCCTAGATGCTAGAGTCATGACCTGGATACTTGGATCCATTGAGTCTTATCTAGTCCTTAATCTGAGGCCCTACAAAATTGCAACAGATATGTGGAATTACTTCCACAATGTTTATTGTCAAACCAGCACGACCTGTCGATTTCAAGTTGAATATGAAATGGCTAATTTCACCCAAGGTAGCCGTTCCATTGAAGAATATTTCTTAGGCTTCCAAAATCTGTGGGCTGACTACACTGACATTGTTTATGAGGATGTCCTTGTTGCTGCCTCCCTGTTATGCAAGTCGTACATTAAACCAGTAAAAGAGATCAATTCTTGATGAAGCTTCGTCCAAAATTTGAGATTGCTCGATCACATCTGATGAATCGTCATCGAGTGTCGTCACTAGATGCCTATTTGAGTGAACTTCTCCGGGAGGAGCAGTGCCTTGCTAATCAGGCTGTCATGGAACAACGAGTTCAGACTGATGTCTCGGCTATTGTAGCTTATGTAGCACAAGGAAGAAATAAGGGTCGGGACACGAGTTATGTTCAGTGCTTCCACTACAAGGCATATGGTCACTTTGCTCAGGAATGCCCCAAGAGGTCCTGTAGCTACTGCAAGAAGTTGGGTCATCACATTGCCGTTTGTCCTACACGTCCTGAAAGGAGGAAAAATACAGTTTATCATGCCTCCACCAGTGCTTCTAGTTTAGCAGCATTGCCGTCGGCCGTCCCAGTCACTACCATTCCAGTTCCACCAGCACCTGCAAGTTCAACCACCCTCACTCTTGAAATGGTACAACAGATGATCATATCTGCCTTTTCTACTTTTGGTATCTCAGATAAGCAAAAAATCTCTACTCAACCATGGTATTTTGATTTTGGTGCCTCTAATCACATGACCAACAATGTTGTATGTCTTTCAAATGTCAGAAAGTATGATGACAACCTGCACATCAACACTACTGATGGCAGCACTCTGCCTATCAGTGTTGTTGGTGATCTCTCTCCATCTTTAGCTGATGTCTTTGTGTCTCCTGACCTATCGACAAACTTTCTATCTGTTGGTCAATTGGTTGATAAAAACTGTAATATTCAGTTTTCTCACTCTGGCTGTGTTGTGTAGGATCAAGTGTCGGGGAAGGTGATCACGAAGGGGCCTAAAGTGGACATGTTATTTCTACTTAAAGTCTTTTTATCCACTGTTATTCCACGTTCTTTTGTACTTTATTTTTCTTGTAATGTTGTTGGATCTGGCACTAAGATGTAGCATAGATGTCTACGTCACCCAAACTCAGTTGTATTTCGTACATTGTCTAAATCGGGTTTATTAGACAATCAAGACTGCACTTCTCGTGATACTTATTTTGACTGTTCATCATGTAAACTTGAAAAAAGTAAAACTCTACCATTTTCGTCTCATGCCTGGCATGCCTCCCACTGCTTTGACCTTATTCATAGTGATGTCTGGGGAATTTCTCATATTGTCTCGCATGCACAAATTAAGTACTTTGTCACCTTTATTGATGACTTTAGTCGATGTACCTGGGTCTTCTTCTTACGAGCTAAGTCTGAAGTTTTTTGTCATTTTTAAGCGGCTTCTTGTACTCATTGAAACACAGTTCTCTGCTCACCTTAAAGTACTTCGCTCTGACTCTGGAGGCGAGTACATATCGATGGAATTCGATGAATTTCTTCAAAGCAAAGGCATTATCTCTCAATGTTCTTGTCCCTCGACACTGCAACAAAATGGTGTTACTGAACGAAAAAATTGTCACCTTCTTGATATGGTCCGTACCCTTCTCATTGAATCATCCGTTGCTCCTAGGTTTTGGTGTGAAGCTCTCTCTACCTCCGTTCATTTAATCAACCGCCTGCCCTCGCCTATTTTGCATCATGTCTCTCCCTTTGTTAAATTATTTGGTTATTCCTCATCCTACACTGATCTTCAGATGTTCGGTTGTGTTTGTTTTGTGCATTTACCTGATCATGAACAGCATAAACTTACAACCCAATTAGTTATATGTACATTTCTTGGGTATGTCAGATCTCAAAAGGGCTATGTTTACTATGATCCCCAGGCACGTCGAGTCCGTGTTTCTCAGAATGTGGTCTTCTTTGAAAATCAATATTTCTTTCCATCTCAAGTTACTCTACCGTCTGTCTCTTTGTCTAGTTTGTCGAGCTTTGATGAGCCTCACCCCACTACCTCGCTGCCCTCTCCTCATCCTGACCTGGTGCTTGCTCCTGATCCTCCCTCTGATCCTGCTCCCATCACTCTTCGCAGATCCACGCGTCGTTCTTACCCTCCTACCAGGTATGGTTTTCCCTCTCCAGTATCTTTGGTAGCTACTTTGTCTTCTATTTCCATTCCTTCTGGCTAAAAATAGGCTATGACTCATGAGTGTTGGCAAAAAGGCAATGCAAACTAAACTACAAGTGCTAGAGGAGAATCACACATGGGACATTGTGGCTTGCCCTTCTACTATTTGGCCTCTTGGAAGTAAGTGGGTCTTCTTTGTCAAACTGCGTTCAAATGGATCGTTGGATCGGTACAAAGCCCGGGTTGTGGCCCTAAGGAACAGGTAGGAATATGAGATTGATTATGAGGAAAGTTTTGCACCAGTTGCCAAGATGCCCACAGTCTGTACTATCTTAGCCATTGCAACATCTCAATCCTGGCCACTGCATCAGATGGATGTGAAGAATGTCTTTCTCCACGGTGATCTGCAGGAAGATGTCTACATAAAGCTTCCCTCGAGTATGTCTACATCCTCTCCTGATCATGTCTGCAAGTTATGCCGTCCTTTGTATGGGCTTAAACAAGCCCCCCGGGCCTGGTTTGAGAAGTTTCACGACACACTTATCCTCCACCAGTTTACCCAGAGTCAGTATGATTCATCTCTCTTCTATCATAAGTCTGTCGCAGGCATGGTCATTCTCTTGGTTTATGTGGATGACATCATCATTACTGGCACTGACTCTGGACTGATTACCAAGCTTCAGAAGGTGTTGCATGCCACTTTTCATATGAAGGATCTTGGACAACTCACATAGTTCTTAGGGCTGGAGGTACATCACACACCCAAAGGTATTTTCTTAAACCAACATAAGTATATTCAAAATCTTATTACTCTCGCTGGGTTGGAAGACATATTCGGTGGCTACCCCTATGGAGTTCAATGTCAAATATAGGAAAGATGAAGGGAATCTCCTTGATGATTTGACTATCTATCGACGACTGGTCAGGAGTCTCATACACTTGACTACTACTCGCTCGGACATCTCCTATGTTGTTCATAAGGTCAATCAGTTTATGTCATCTCCTCGGCACCTTCATCTTGTGGCAGTTTGACGCATCATCCGCTATCTGAGTGGCTCCCCTGCTAGTGGCTTATTCTTTCCTACCGGCTTCGCACTACGTCTGATTGCCTACATTGCTGTTGATTGGGTAGGGTGCTCCTATACCCGCTGCTCTACTACAGGCTGGTGTAAGTTTTTAGGGGTTGCACTGATTTTTGGGAAATGTAAGAAACAAGACCGGGTGTCCAAGTCATCTACCGAGGCCGAGTATTGCGCTATGTCTACTGCGTATTCTGAAGTTATTTGGCTCCACGGTCTTCTTGCTGAGCTCCAGTTTCCTCAACCCTCATCTACACCGTTTCATGCAGATAATACAAGTGCTATCCAGATTGCAGCCAATCCGGTTTTTCATGAGTGCACCAAGCATATTGAGGTTAACTATCACTCCATCCGCGACACTTTGGAGCACCGGGTAATATCTCTTCTGTACATTTATTCAAATCTTCAGGTGACCGATGTCTTCACCAAAGCATTGTCTCAATCCCAACATAATTTTTTTGGTTGGCAAATTGTTACTGGTTGACTCACCAACATCAATTTGAGGAGGGATGTTACGATATGTTAAAATGTATATTAGATATAATTTATGTTCATAATTTTTGTATAATTTGGGTTGTGTACATAGGGTTATTAGATTAGGCTTAATGGGATGGGTGGTATTGTATTAGGCCCATGGGCCATTTTGTACCAGGAAAACCTAAAGCTTAAATACATAATGAAAGGGGAGAAAACCCCGAATAGAAACATTTTATCATTTGTCTCTCGTGTTCGTTGTGTTCGCCGAGAAACTTGAGAGCTCAATGCTCTCTCTCGTTTGGTGATTTGGACTGTTCCATCAGTCCTGTGAGGTAGTGGTGGTTTCGTCCACCACCGCGAGCTTGTTGTGCCGTCAGCCGTTGAGTTTCGTCAGATCGTTGGTTGTCAGAAACAAATCTTAAAATTAGAAAGAAATAAAGACAGTAGGAGAAAGGCTGCCAAAGGGTAATGGGTAATGAGGAACATAAGGTATAGAAGTGCTTTATTTTTCTAAGGAATTCAAATTCTTCAACAGATAAACCAATGTCAACAATAGTCAGCAACTGATGAACCCAAGCAACCAAATGGTTCTTCTTTAGTAATAATGTCTCAATCAAAGATGCACAATAGTAGCAACAGGAATTGGCCAATACCCAAATAGCACGTACCAAATGTGCAGTTGTATAGCAGTGGATAACCGATAAATAATGGAAGTCCTTAAGAGTAATAAGGACACATGAAATAATCCGCAACAACTCCATCCTTGAATAAGGTGAATCTGTACCAAATAATAATAAGTTGGAGCCAAGTAATAAACTGCCAATAATCCAAGAGAATAATCAAGCCAAAGTAAAAAAAATTAGAGTCAAACCGGGGCAAGGGACTGAGTCGAGCCGAGTCAAGTATCAGACCAATATAGCCGAGTTATGGGAGGAATCAGTGTGGAACTCGGGACTCAGACCAGTAAAATAAAAGCAGAGAGTAAGTGAATCAAGTTAGGCTGACTCGAGTCCAAGTTGACCTGAGTTAACTCGACAAAACAGTAGTAAGAAGCAGTAACTCAAACAACAGTAACTCGCCAGATTAAGATTCTGGTCTAAGTGAGGAAATGCAATAACTCGGACAGCAATTGAAGGAGTAACTTGAGTTGTACTAATCTGGTTTGATGAATCAACGTCTACTGCAACCAGAGCGTGATTGGCAGCAAGAATAGAGAACATCAAAGAACCAAAGACTGCAACTAACAGTGAAACCCCAGGAAGATCAATCCATTCCAATGCCAGTGAAGAGACGAAGCAAAGAAAGGCCAAAGAAGAGAGGAACAGAGGAGTTTAAAAAAAAAAGCAGTAGCAAGATCCCTGAGAAGCAATAACGAACAGGATGGAACAACAACAATACAAGATGAAATCAAATAATCTTCTGCTTGTAGCTCAGTGGGTAGATTTTCAGTGATTCAAGCTAATCAAGTAATATGTTTTAACTGCCTCCCTTAATTTTTGGAAGCACTAGTCCTCAACTTCTATCAAGAGTTATAACTCTCTTCCTCTGTAGTTACACGATGCCATATAGCTTGATGGAAGCTTAGCTAAAAAAGACGACATACGGAATCTGATCGCCATGGAAGGGGGTATGATTTTATCGCTTCCATTTATGTTTTTTATAAAGTCTTACAACATGAGTATCCTTCGACGATATCTAGTACTGAGAAAGATTATCAAGAAATTATTGTAATTACTTTTGGAGATTAATTCGAAATGGCAAAACATTGATCGTAATATCTTCTAGAGATTAATCAACGCGTATCAAGCGTTACAGGAGATGCATTTGCAGAGACTTCCACTGGATGACAGAACACGGAACGGTTAGAGAATCCAAATAATCTCATAGATTTGCAGAGACTTTAATGTCTGATAGCTAGGGATAGAAAATGCCAGCAGATGGTTGGTAGGCCATATAATAATGAGATACTATGCCAACAGGATCCAGGTGACAACGGCTAGCCAATACACCCAACAGACCGATCTGTTAGGTGTGGAAAGCTACCGCCTACAAGAGTGGATGGAACCACTTTGACACCAGGAAGACAATTCTGATAGTTGTGAAAAGAAGGAAAAAATGCCAGCAGCAAGTATTCATTGGATCACAAGTAATCAAAGGAGATGAGAATAATCCAGATAACAAAGAAATAATCAACCAAAGAAATTTTAGTATCAACTAAAGAATAATCAGAGTTGCCAAGAAGCAATGATGAGAAGCAAAGATGATGGGAAGCATCGAGCAGCGACGATCAACTAGAGAATAGTTTCTGTGAAATAGTTTTTGTTTCATCCTGATAATAGAGAATTTATCCAAATGAATGTGGTAGTGAAAACTATTTATAGGCAGAGAGCTTATCTGAATAACAGAGAGCATATCAGAAAACTATTTCCGAGATGTCCGAATGACAGTGAGAGTAGTGTAGTTTCTGTAGTTCCTCTTGTTTTTGAAATATTTCTAGGTAGTTAAATAGTTTATGAAATGTCCAGACCCAATCTCCGAGCAACAATAATACTTGATTATGGTGGGTCCTTGTTATGGTGGGTCCCAGATTGAGAACGCTAAACTGCAATAATATCAAGTGCAAAAAAAATAGCAATATCTTAGGCAAGATTATGGCAGCAAGAACAAGAGTCCAGAGAATACCGTCAGGTCGAGTAGAGCAAACTTCCAACAAAAATACAATGATGAGTATTAGCAAGAGATACCAATAGCTGCGAGTTAGCAACCATCAAAGACAGGAAATAAACCAACATGGAGCAACTCGGATTGGGCAACAGTAATAATCCAAGCATATAGCAAGATTGAAATTCTAACACACCATAGTTATGAGTCCTGAAAATCAATACTCTGATACCAAGTTGATTTTTAGGACTCTATAGATTACCGCATGGAGAAAGAAGAAGAATGCATGCTAGGCGGAACAGGGAAAAAGAATGAGGTTATGGACTAATGCCCAAACCCTCTTCCTTAAGCTCTATTTATAAATGAATAAAAATATAATATTACAATTATACCCTTTACCCTAGTAAGAGTGAAGAAGAGATAAGAAACATAAACTTATTACATCATTTATGTCCTAATTACAGTATATCTTCCAATAATGCAAAAATCAACATTAGCCACGGAGCTCCTTCTCTCGTTCGTGATGACGAAGTAGAAAGATGAAATCAAGTGTCCTGGAGAACGAGACTTAGATACGTCATATATGGTCTGCTTGATAGAGATAAAGATAAAACCAAATAGAATTTAAGATTGTCTCAAATTGGAACTCTAAAGCAATGTAAACTCCTCTTAGTGATAATACTTATCATGTACAATCTTGTCTCTTTGTAACCTATAAATGCTTGTATTGATGAATGTAAAGCATCAAGAAATTATTCATTCTTCTTATTCTATATGGTATTAGAGCTCTCGATCGGCAATCCTTCTTCATGTAGCTGAAGACTCAACTGGAGCTCTCTCCTACCCATCGTCAGAGCCTTTCCCATTCACGCACCTGAGGAAGAATTGCGTCTGCGATTCTATTTTTGTTGTCCTGCTCGCCCCCAACCCAAAACCAACTTGGTTTCCCTCTTCCCCGAACCACCACCACTAACGCTCCCATCGTCACTGTCGCCGTCACCCATATGCCACCAAGGGTCATCGACAAAACCACGCTATTTCCACCATTGACAGAGTCGCATCATTGTCGTCGCCCAACTGCTACCGTGGGTTGTCCCACAATCGCCATTGTTGACAGCGTCGCGCCACTACGGGTTGTCCTGTCATTGCAGGTATTCCTCTTCCCTCTTCTTTTTCCCATTTTTCTTCATATCACCTTTGGTTTAATTCAAAGTCGTGATTAAATCAAGTTCGGGAAGAAGAAGAGTGTGGCATGTGTGACTCTGCAACAAAAAGAGAGAAAAAAAATAAAAAATTCATCCACCTTCTTGCTTAGAGAATTTCACTCAAGGATCTTGGCTCCTTGACTTACTTTCTCGGAATTGAAGTTGTTCCTCATTCTCAAGGACTACTTCTGCCTCAACACCTATATATCTCTGATCTCCTTGCTCAACACGCATAACAAATGCAAAGCCTGTAGTGTTAAACATTAGACACCCTAATTCTAAACTAATAAGAGCAATAATAATAATCACAGAAGAAGGAAAAAATCAATCACGAAGAACACACAAGATTTATACAGTTTGCCTCAAGTTGAGACTACGTCTTGTCTTTCGCCGTTGAAGTAATCCACTATGAAGATGAAATAGTTTACAAGAGAAATTGCACGCACTTACAGGTGTTTTCTCTAACCTCTCTTTCAGGCCGCAACTCAAGATGCTCCTTGGATGAATGATAAAACCTTAATAGCGGTGCCCCAAATATAAAGAGGAAACTAAGGCAACCGCAATACAAGAGTAAAATTCTCAAACTACCCTTAATGAAACAACAATTAATATATCGTGGACCGGGTGGGGGCTCCGCCCCACACCCTTTAGAGGGGGGCTTCCCGTCTCCCTTCCTACCCCTACGACAACCTTACCGCAAAGGTCGATCCGCATACCAACTCAACGTAGGGCGTTTATTAGGCTTCACAATTTAACATGTAGCTTCACCCCTTGCCACATCATCTATACACACTTTAGTTTGGCACGACACTCTCTGATGCATTTGAATATCGGACTTTTGTTGGGTGTGGGACTCTGGATCATAGTATCGTAATACATTGATAATCTTATTTGTCTCTTCATGCTTTCTTTTATGCTGACTGGGCAAAAAATAAGGATGATTTCACTTCCATTGGTGCCTATATTGTTTGCCTAGGTCGCAATCATATCTCTTTGAGTTCTAAAAAGTAACAAATTGTGGCTCGATCCTCTATTGAGGTGGAATAGATATGTTTCAATCACTGTAGCTGAGATCAGTTGGATATGCTCTTTTCTCACTGAACTTGGTGTTCTTCTTCCGTGACAACCGGTGCTTTATTGTGGTAATATCGGTGCTATAAATTTGTGCTCCAATCCAGTCTTTCACTCGTGCATGAAACATGTAGCTTTGGATTACCACTTCATTCTAGAACAAGTTCAGAGCGGTGCTCTTTGGGTTATTCACATATCTTCTGCTGATCAGTTAGTATATACTTTCACCAAACCGCTTCCACGAACACGTTTCCTCTTCTAGAAGACTTAAATTGGACCTTCCTCTCGAAGTTGCATCTTGCAGAGGCATGATAGAGATAAAGATAAAGCCGGTAGAATTTGAGATCATCTCAAATTGTGATCTCAAATTGTAACTCTAAAGCAATGTAAACTCCTCTTAGTGATAATGCTTATCATGTAAAATATTATCTCTTTGTAACCTATAAATACCTATATTGATGAATGCAAAGGAACAGGAAATTACCTATTCTTCTTATTCTACATTGCTCTTAGATTTTCGCCTCTTTTGGAGTTCGGATCCCATTCCCAAATTGAAAATTATTCTCCTTCCTTATTCTTCTGATTAATCCTCTTTGGTATGACTTTTCCATATGTGGAAACCTCCCTTGCCTTTTTTATTTTGTTTCTCCCTCTTGAAGTTTTCATGATTGTTGTAACGATGCCGACTGCCAGTTCCAAAATTCAAAAACAACTAGGCTTCTCCATAGTGTGAAACAAATAGATGATCAAGGAAAATTTTTAGGCACCGTTGTCAAGCAAAATGTGCAAGAAGAGATTCGAATTGAGTCTGAAAAACGATAAGAAATGCATCCATAATAAAAAGAAGAAAGCAGCAAAAATGGCAATGGCATCGATACCAAAGAGGCAAATCCCTATGGAGGTTACTTTGACAAGGAAGATCTCTAGGAAGTGCATCATCACATTGTTAGAAACGTTCAAATATGACCCATTCTTAGGAAGTTGTTTTCTTTAGATGTAGGAAGAAGTAGACAGTTGTAACTGCCCAACAGTTACAACTTCTCCTCTTTTGTTGGGGAAAAAGGAATTAAAGTTTCACAGATCTGGTCTAGCAAAGAGCTTGTGACTTTCCATTGAGAAACCTCTGAATAGACGAGCCAATGTACGTTCTTGTGGAATTTGATTGCCATAACTGGAGGTAAGAAACTATTGATGTTTCCGTTTAAAGATTATGAATTTCATGATGTATTTAGAAATTCATTTGTTCTAACATTGGTATCAGAGCTAGATACCTCTGATCTGGCTTCAAATCCATTAAAAAAATTGAGCAAGGTCAAATTCTTTGTGCGTGACGCTCTTCTGGGCATTGTGTGTGACTGGTTTGCCACTCCAATCGACCTCAATAGCGCCAGCCAACCCTCGTCAATGAGATGCCGAGGTAGGCACCCAGTCATGTCGATGGTTGAAAAATGAGATGTCATGATAGGCACCCATTTGAGCGCAGGAGTCTATTTTTCGATGAACGCTGAAAGATGTTGGAGTCGTTGTTGTGACCAACACAAGATGCATCTAATGTCAGGTGTGTCATGCTTCAGAGGAAGTCGAACCGACATTTGCGCTCGTTGGCGTTGTGAAGTCGACTGCTGCTGTGTGCGCCATCATTAGGAAGGCTCTCGGAAGAGCAAAGCCAGGTCGGGAGTGCCGGTTTTCAGCATTCTCTGGCAATCCCGATTGTGCCATATGCATGCCAGAGTATCAATTGTGCTCTCTACACCGGTCGGCCGATGATTCTCGCAATGGGTGCGTCATGAGTCAGAGGAAGATGGATTGGCATCTGAGCGTGTTGACCAGCATCACCATCGGCCCTGCAAAGTCAATTGGCATCGCTATCATGAAGGACGTTGGTGCGTTGGGCTCTAGCCCATTCATCTAGGGATAGATGGCTAAGCTACCTTCTCTGTGTTGAAGCTGATCGAAACTGGGTGGCGCTGGCAGACACGGGATGCGCCGGCATCATGCGTCGGTGGTAGCCGTCACCCTGGCGTCATGTTGGTGATGGAGAGTGATGAGGGCACCCCCTCTTTGCACGTGGCTAGAGGTTGAAGACGACCTCTAACGTGTAGAAACATAAAAAAAAAAAATCAAAAGTAAATGGTAACCTGATTTAATTTCAGAGTCGGATCGGACGGGTTGAGTCGGCCCAACTCACCCAATCGAGTCGCCCAAGAGCAGGCTGGGCCGACTCGGTTCACATAAAAAAAATTGTTGAGGGTAGGATTTGAACAAGCGACATCAATTTAAAGATTAAGGGAAATGACCATTAGGCCATCTCAACTATATGTGTTATCGTTAGATACATATTTAAATCTCTGTAAAATTAGTATATTTGTTTTTTATACAATTTCTCTTTTAATTCATATGAATTAATAATTGTGCATGTATATATATATAGTTGTATAATGTGCATGTTTTTTTAATCTTTTAAATATGGAAAATTAATTTAGGTTTTTATGCATACTTAATTTTCTATACATAATTTTATTGACCTAAATATAAGGTATTAATAATCGGCATAAAGTTTAGTCAATTATTTTGATGTCAAATTTTTGGTATACATTTGAATAATTGAGTAATTACCACAAAATTCTTAATTATGAAAATGTTTAGTGACATTAAGCTTAGTCACATAAATTTAATGACATAAGAAATTGTAATTAATCATGGAGATATAATAATTTAACCCCACGAGGTAAATATTATATTTATGTGATTAATCAGGATGAGATAGATATATTAAAAAAAATCTAGTTGCCCACACACCTAGAATTTTCCTTTACAAACAAATTTTTAATCATATCATAAAGTGACATAAATCAATTATGTGCTATAATCTAAGCTCCCAGGAAAGATTATAATGTCAAGTTGATTTATTTGTTTGAATTTATTTACATGAGTAAATATTCAAAATTTGGCCTCATTGTATGTTTTAGTAAGCTTGTTGTTTATTTTGCAGTTCTTCAAACTTTATCTGTTCCAAATTTTGATTCCTCTAATATTCCTCTGAATAGAGAAAATTTTATTCAGTGGAAAGAAAAATTCACCTATTATTGGGGTACAAGGACCTTGACTTGGCACTTCCAGTGGATGAACCTACAAGGCCCACAGAATCTAGTACCCAAATTGAGAAAACATTTTTAATTTTTGGGAGCAATCCAATCGCTTAAGTTTGATGTTTATCAAGTCTCATATTGGGAATAGTATCTGTGGATTCATCCCTAATTGTGCCAAAACGAAGAAATATCTTTAAGCTATTTAAGATCAATTTGAGACTTTAAGTTCTTTAGTGTGTTTTGAATCCACTATCATGTTTCTTATAACATTTGGTGGATTGATTCTGGAACTACAATTCATGTTGCCAACACTACGCAAGTTTTCTTAAACCAACGAAAACTGATACAAAGTGAATCTTCCATCTATTTAGGAAACAAGATGGGTACATGTGGAGGTGGTTGGAACTTACAAACCTGTCCTCTACTGGTTTTGTTTTAGACCTTGAAATGACCTTTTATGTTCTATTCTTTTCTAGAAACCTTATCTTAATTTTCAGACTTTCACCTTTTGGATTTAGTTATCAATTTCCTAGAAATTCCCTTCAATTGTATAAAGACAATATTCTCGTTGAAAGTGTCCTTTTGGATGATGGGTTGTTAAAAGTCATTTTATCTTCTACACTCGATTGTAGTCTTACAACTATGCACAATTCAAATGTTGGCATTAAGTATGGTGTTATAAATGAGAAATCCTTCATGTTGTAGCACAGGATATTAAGTCATATCTCCATTGATAGAATTAAAAGATTAGTAAATGATTTGAGGCTCTTGACTTTACTGATTTTGGTATTTGTGTGGATTGCATTAAGGGAAAACAAATAACAAATACAAGAAATGTACCAGGAGGACTTCTGCTATTTTAGAAATAATACACACTGATATTTCAGGTCCTTATGATGCATGTTTTAATGGTAAAAAATATTTCATTACTTTTATTGTGACTATACACGATATATGTATCTCTATTTGCTTTATGATAGAAGTAAAGCAATAGATGCTTTTAAGGTCTATATAGCAGAAGTAGAGAAATAATTAGGCAAACAAATCAAAATTGTGAGGTTAGATAGAGTGGTAAATATTATGGTATGTACATTGAATAGGGACAATTGTCAAGTCCTTTGGCAAGGTTTCTTGAGGAACAAGGTGTTGTGGCACAATACATAATGTCTGGCTCACTGTCTCAAAAAGGTGTGGCTGAAAGAAGAAATCGAACATTAATGGACATGGTGACAAGTATGATTAGTAACTCCGATCTCCCTTTGTCTTTGTGAAGTGAAACTCTCAAATTGCAATTTATGTACTCAATAGGGTTCCAACCAAGGCGGTTCATAAGATGTCATTTGAGTTATGGAAAGGTTGGAAACTTATTTTAAGACATGTACATATTTGGGGTTGCCCAGCTGAACTTTGGATTTACAATCCACATGAGAAAAACTTAGACTCTAGAACAGTCATTGGACATTTCATCAACTATGTAGAAAAGTCTAAGAGATATAGATTTTATTCTCCATCTCGTTTGACGAGAATTGTTGAATATGAGAATACAAGGTTCCCTGAGAATGATGTGATTAGTAAGAGTAGCCAACTTCAAAACTTAGTTTTTGAGGAACATACGAGTTCTCAACTTGCTCGTACATTTTCACATAGATTGGTTATCATTCAGGATAATCATTAAGATTCGATTACTCAACAACAATCAATAGTTAAAGAACCATCTTTTCATGAGGATGTTCCTATAGATCCAGTTACTCAACATTCTCAACCTAAAAATGTTGAAGTACCACTTAAAATATCTTCAAGAGTTAAGAAAACCTACAATTTGCCATGAAAGAAGAGTTGGATTCAATGGTTAAAAACCAATATTTGGGATCTTGTTCAATTGCCTAAATGGGGGGAAGGCCATTGGTTGTAAGTGCGTTTTTAAAACCAAAAGAGACTCTTTAGGCAATATTGAAAGACATAAGGCAAGACTTGTAGCCAAAGGATTTACTCAACAAGAAGAAATTGATTATCAGATACCTTCTCTCTTATTTCAAAGTAGGATTCATTTCAGATAATCATGGCACTAGTAGCTCATTTTTTTATATAGAGTTACATCAAATGGATGTAGACACAACTTTCCTCAAATGGAGACCTAGAAAAAGAGGTTTACATGAAACAACCTGAAGGTTTCATTTCATAGGGGAATGATCACTTGGTTTGTAGACTTAAGAAACCTATATATGGACTAAAAGAAGTCTTCCGTCAGTGGTATCTAAAATTCCATGATGTAATTTCTTTATTTGGTTTTACGAAAAATACCATGGATCAATGTATATATCATACGGTCAATAAGAATAAAATAATTTTCTTAGTCCTTTATATAGATGATATTCTACTTGCTTCAAGTGATTTAGGATTACTTCATGAGGTTAAACGATTTATCTCGATAAAATCTTATATGAAAGATATGGGGAAAGTTTCTTATGTCATAGGCATAAAGATTGATAGAGACAGATCCCGAGGGACATTAAGATTATCTCAAGAAACATATATCAACAAATTTTTAGAGATATTTCATACAAAAATTGTTCATCTGGTGTTGCACCTATTATCAAAAGTGACAAATTAAGTTTGGAACAAAGTTCACGAAATTATTTAGAGTGGGAGCAAATGAAAAATATTTCATATGCTTTCGTAGTTGGGGGTTTAATGTATGTTCAGGTTTGCACAAGACTGACATAGCATATGCAATAGGAATGTAGGCAGAAATCAAAGTAACCCCAGTTTGGACCATTGGAAAGCTGCAAAGAAAATCATGGTAGGTAATACTTGCTCTAAAAGACTTACCATCACGATTCAAATGAGACAATTACATTGTAATACATGGTAGGTAATACTTGCTCTAAAAGACTTACCATCACGATTCATACAATTTAATCTTTTTTGTTTGGGTATGAGGATATCATATTTATGGGAAACATTTTTTTTTAGGATGTATCAATATTCAATAATACATATTAAGTATGTGAATGGGTCAATTAAGAGAATGTTAGACAGTTGACAGTTGTAACTATCCAACAGTTACAATTTCTTCTCTTTTGATGGGGAACAAGGAATTAAAGTTTCATGGATCTACTATAGCAGAGAGTATGTGACTTTCATCGAAGAGCCTCTGAATAGGCGAGCATATCTACGTTCTTGTGACATTTGACCGCCATGACTGGAGGTAAGCGATCATTCACGTTTCCGTTTACAAATTATGAATTTAATGATGTATTTAAAAATTCATTTAGTCTAACACACATGTTGCGAGAGGAAATCCATGCCCCATCAATCATGATCAAATCCCACTATTACTCAATGCCAACCGGAACACCTCATTCCCCTGAAGCAGTATCCACGTTGACAGGTAGGCAATTCAAGGCATTCATTAAAACCCAATTATCGTTACAGCTTCCCAAGCATGCTGATGTCCAGCATGTCCATCTTCTGGCAGCTGCCGCCATAAGTCTTCAAGGCCAGATCGATAAAATGCATTGAGGAGAGAGGCACTACAACGATGCCATTGGCTCAGCTGACTCGAAAGTGGTAGAATTTGCCCAAGCATGGCAAGGTTTCGGTCACCGGGATCACACAAGCTAGCCTCTAGCCGCACCTTCTTCAGACTACTTAACAACACCTATATGCCGGTGTTTTAATTGAACGAGGACTCTGCTTGCTGAATTATTGTCTTGAGTTGCTCCCCCTCTCCTCGGACTGCCTTGTTTGTTCTTTCGGACGACACCAACTTCGCCGACTTTCCAAAGAATTCTGAATCAAAATTTAACAAGCTCATGTTCCTCCGAAGAATTCTAAAATCTTCCTGTCCACAACACCCAATTACTTTATAATAGTCGAAGAATTTGTTATCAAGGAATGCTATTGGCTCACTGAAATTCTGTGTTTGGTGTCTCTGTGGTCACCAGGGGCACCCTCAAATCTCAATTCATTATGGCATCGATAACCATTCATTCGAGAGATTGGTTTTTTAAACAAGACCATTATCCCACTACAAGAAATGACCCCATTCTCTGGAATCTTGTTCTTCTCTCTTCCTGATGAAGTTTGCAAGTTGAACTCTGCTATGTTGTAGGTATTGGGGAAAAAGCAAGGTTAACTTTGAAAAATGTGTACCTGGTACGAGTTGAAAAAATTATAAAGAATTCTACTGGTTCTTCATAAGATGATTTTCATATTTCATGTACAGTAACTTGGGTACCGGATTCAATGAAGAAAGAAAGACAAAATAAGCCTCCTATGTGAAAGGAAACAAATCAAACAACAGGAGAGAAAAAAACATGCAATTAAATTTATCCAGCCAGCCACCCCAAAAGTGAAATGCTTCAAAGAATTTGTTTATGAAATTAAAAGAAAAATTCACCCTTTCAAAAGTTGCAGATTCCGACAGACCCAACGCTTCTGCTCCTCTTTTTACAGTTCCGGATATCATTAATCTTTCTTTTATTTTTCTTTACAAGCACATCCAATCTTGTGCATTTGTTACTGCTCAAGTTGAAACATCTCTATAGATGAGTACCTCTCCTTAAATCTCACCTAAATCCTAAATATGATCCTACTTGTTGCCGTTACAAAGTGCAGAATATACATCAGGGGTGGTGGGAGAAGAAGCAAAAATCTTATGTTAAAGGTGGCCTATCAGTTTATTTACATTATAAGAGCTCCTACTACTGTTAACTCTCGGTTCCCCTCGAGATGGAAATCTAAGGCTGATTAAGTCACTAATAAACCAGTCCCAAATTAGCTGTACAGAGTCTTACTCCTTTCCTCAAACTCATGAAGAATATGAGGTAGAGATCCCAATGCACCTTTCTGTAAAAAAAAACATAAAGGGTAAAGTAGTAAGGTAAGTATTTTTTATATTCCTTTCTTCAGAAAATATTGGAGAAAAGGAGCATTTAATGCAAATCTAAACAAGAAACAAACATCATTATTAAACAAAAATAAGGCTTTCTAAACAAGCTAAAAAAAAAAGAGAAAACCTAAAACAAATCTTAAAAAGAAAAGTTCTAATTACATACAGAGCTTCTTACCTCCAGTTGTGACAAGTTTCTCAACACGAGCAACTATGTGTTTGCCATACGTGTACCTCTTCAGGGCATTTAAGTGCACTTTGATGCGTGCCAGAATCAGCTCACGACTTTGATCGTCACAAGTTTCAAGAACCTTCTGAACCACATAGTTAGCAAACTGGTCTTTCACCATAGCCTGCCACACACATTTTAGATCTCTCTTCCATCAACAATTATGCAAAAATAAGATAATTGCTGAAAACCTTAAATAATTATCAAACATACTTAACAAGAATGAAATTTGGATTGAATCAAAGAACATAAATACAGAATTTTGACAAATTAAATAAATTTGTTGTTGAACTTATTAATAAACTAGAACACCAGCCCTGGAATGTACGTCCAGTTCTGTAAATATGGAAGCACCAAGGAGGTTTAACCAGCAGCTTCATATATGCTGAATGGCAAGACTCCTGGGCCCGATGTTTTTGTTACAAATTCTATGAGGTAAGAAAATTTCTCAAAAAGGATATCATGCAGACACTTTAACAATTCTATGAAAATGGTCCAACATGTAAAGCTATAAAGGCCACCTTTATTGCATTAATCCCAAAGAAGGATGGTATTGCAGCATCCAGGAGTGTTCAGGCCAATCAGCTTGTTGTCTAGCCCTTACAAATAGATTGGTTGTGTGCTGGCCTTTTGTCATATAAAGGTAACCGGTCACGTTATCTGCCCCATCAAAGTACTTTTATTAATAGCCATTAAATCCTGAATTAGGCCTTCTCAGCACATGAACTTGATCCCCACTTCTTGAAACCAGGTGCATAAAAATTATATTCAAACAGGATTCAGGAAAATATTTGTTAGAAATAATTCGATTTTTCTGGATGAGATAATAATAAAAATGAGTTTTGGGCATAAGTGGAGGCATTGGATTCATATTTGTTTTCTTTGGCAAGGTTCCCTGTTCTCATAAATGGGCCAGGCCAAAGGATTCTATAAGCTGAAGGGAATATCCACAAGGGGATTCCCCTTTACCTCCCCCTCCACAACCACCTCCTCCTCTTCAATCCAGTAGCAGAAGCTTTGAACAGCATTTTTTTGCTGTCTCATACCAGAAGTTGGCCACCTGATTACCACCCTCACCTGTTTGCCCTCACCTCTTCAATTTGCCGACAATATGATTTGCTTTTGTGATGACAACATAGACAAGATCCTCAACATTAAAGTTCTCCTTCATATTTATGAAGTTATGTCAGGTTAACAGGTAAACTGGGGGAAATCTAGTATTGTGGGCATCAATGGTGAGGAGGTAAATTTCTTGGTGCGTAGTTGCTAAGTGACAAGCCTTCCCATCTCCCATCAGTGGCTGCCACTCTTCTCAGCTAGGGTGGTAAAAGCCTTTTAGCATCCAATCACTAAAGGAATTGAAAAAAGGCTTGCAACTTTTGGAGGCTGTATCACATTTATCAAGTCAAAATTAGAGGGAACTCCTAATGTTTTCCTCTCTTTGCAGCCATGCCCTGCTAGTTTGGCTGTGTGATTTGAAGCTATGGAAGAGGAATGGAAGAAAGCTTCTCTCAAGTGATTCTTTTGTTGGCTTCTTACCAAGAGGCCTTTCTCCTCTTACGTGGGCACCTCTATCCGCGACAATTGGAGCACAATGGCAAAAATGAGATTTGCTTCAAGTCCCCAGTTATGCAAGAATGGATCCCTCCAAAGCAAGGCTTCCTAAAGTTGAATTTTGCCGGTTCTTCGCTAGGCAGTCCCGGGATAGCAGGTTTTGGGGGAGCTATCTCTAACCCCTCTAGAAACCAGTTTTTCTCGTATGCCGACACATTAGGCATTGCTGATTCCACATTGGCTGAGCTCCAAGGTCTTCTTAATGGATTTTGCATCTTTAGAGATAATTGCAGTGACCCTCTGCATATTGAAGGAGACTCAAAGGTGGTAATTAGTTGGTGCGAGAATGTTTCCTCTCCCATGTGGCACCATTGGGACTCTTTTAGGGAGATTCTTGAAATTGCATCTCCATTTTTTTGCATTTGGTCTCACATCTTTTTCAAAAAACAAAAAGTGATTCTTTTGTTGGCAATAGATGTGACATAGTAAATTTGGATGAAAATTAGATGCCCAAGATGAATGGGGTTCCTAGGATCTGAAAATTTTGACCACTGAACCATGCCATCTTGTTGAGCACAACAGAAAAAGTACGACATCCCCCTCGGCAATTGGTTGCCCCCAGGAGAGACGAACTCGCTACTTCTTCCTTGCAGATTGCCGTGTGCTGGCTGTCCATAAATCCTCAACAGGATCAGATCATTTTGGGAAAATCATTGGATTGGTGATAGGTCCCTCTGCTATAGAGTTCCCATCTCAAAACTCTTGCAAATCACCTGCGACACAGATGTATCCATCACCAACTCATAGGGCATGTGAACCTAGCTGGGGCTGGGAGCTGAATTTTCTTAGGGATTTGATGTGCTATTTGAGAACATTTTCAGTGCCTTCCTCCTATGCTCCTCTAACTGAGCGGAACAATAACTCTCCCCAATTTTCCCATGATAGCTTTGTTGCCCCCTTGCAGAGTGGCTGGTTGAAATCCCCTCATGCCCATTCCATGATTGGGTAAAGCTCTTTGGAATTTAGTTGGTCTGGATCCCATGGAGTTCGTGGCCGGAGAATGGTGAAAGCGTTTTCTCATCTCACGAGTGCTCTCTCGGTGCCATTACCTAAAAGACTACACATATGGTTCTTTCTTGGGCTCAACTTATTTAGGATTTTTTTTTTTTTTTGGAATGTTGAAAACTCTTAGACACTGGTGAGATTTGAGCCCACAAGCTCACACACCCCACCCATGGTTCATTGGTGGTTATCTCTTGGTTTAATTGATAGGCTGATCCTCCTTGAAGATTTGACCATCACTTCCTGCCGCATTGCTGGTACCCTTGAGCATAATCAAGTCTCCTGGGTTCACATTATTAGTTATGCAAACTCCATCGCAGAATCTCTTGCTAAGGGGGGGCTTCACAACAACATCTAGTTGAGAATATAGCCCCTAACTTGTAGCCTTTTATTTTTTTTAGTTTTTCATTTCGCTTAATAAATATTGTACTATTCAAAACAAAAAGGATTTGATGCAACAGATATACTTGACATCATCAATTTCAAATAATGCTATGTGGAGAGAAAAGACAACATTTTAATTACTACAAAACTAATGCATCTTTCACCAATAAGAGATGCTAGTCTTTAAGTCATCCCTGCGAGAACCCACTTTATAAAAAGAAAAGTAACAGCAGCAAGGATAACAGAATCAGTGGAAATAGCCAAGCTCTAATGTAGTGATATACAGTATCAGTATTGCAGAAGAAAAGGTACAAAGACAAACCTGCAAGGGCTCATTTTCATCAGTGGTACCAAGCATCTCATTAACCAAATGCTGGCGTTCTTCAGGCCCACCATAAGTTAAGCACTTCTCCACAACATTGGAAGCAAACTTCTGCTGACTCATCTTTACAATTTGCCCCGCAAGTTTGTTGATTATAGCAGATCGCTCATGAGGTTTCCCATGTTGCAAAACATGCTACAATATGCCCAAGGCACCAAAAGAGATAGTCAGAAAACTGAAAAAGAAGTAACAAGTAACACACAACATAGCCACAAAAACTTAAAAGAGTACAGAACGTGTAAACCAAATGGCAGACTATATAAAACCATTATAGTCAGCTAGGTCCCACAAGCAGATACTGCTATAAACCCCTCAAGCAAACAAATGTCCAGACCAGCCAACTATGGAGCCAGCCCAATGCTTGATTATGCTTACAGTGCATGATTAGGTACCCAAGTGAATATCAACTTATGAGGAACATGAGCTCCAACCAAGTGGACACAATATCATCTGTAACCATGTACAGGTGAAATGACCATAGCCAAAATATGTACCAATAACAATAAGCCAAAGTACATTCTATAGTGCTGCCTTACTAAATACATTCAATCAACATCTACGTAACAAAGCACACTTATATTTTTTTGAAATGGAAAGAAATGAAGCACATTACTTACATGCCCATAGATAAAACATAATCCAGCAAATGCCTTTCAATTTTATTTAACTTTCAATATATTTCTTTTCCAGAAAGATGATGTGTTTTCACTCAAGAAAAGGAAGAACAACCAGTTATCGAAGTGATGCAGCCAAGAAAAGGAAGTTGACGACACTTTATCTTTCATTTTTAATCTCGGTTAACAGGTTATTTGTTTATCCTTAATCACACAAAGTATTACTTGATGAAAACTGCTCAGTTGGAAAAGAGCATGTTTGTTCAATTTTTTTTGAAAGCAATGGTTTATTCATTTAGGGAGGTCAAATTAAGGGAATAGTTACTCCTGTCATTGCGGGATGGTAAGTGGGAGAGAGCGACTACAATCGAGAGCAAGGCTCAGAGAGCGAACAGGCTACATGGGAGATTTCAAACCAGAGATCGATGGCGATTTACACGGAAAGAACGATGACGGGAACCTACTTCTACAAATTTACAAATAGGACAACGCCGTGATTCTACTACACCTGCTTTGGTGATTTCTCATGACAATAAACAATCGGCACCAGAAGGCCCCCATGTGGAATGACAACATGGTAAGGAAATCTTCTCTGCGATTCCGGAGACACAGACCATAGGTGGATGACCAGGATTTTGGGCCAGCTCTTCAAACTTCAACTATGGAACCTGAATGGACAACAGTCAATTCCAAACGACTCCGACGAAGACCTTCTCCACGAGTAAACAACAACTCAGAACCTTCCAAGCAGGTAAAACCTCCTTAAGCTTCTGCTTAGTCAACAATGGTGTTAAGGTTACCAGTGCGACCAATGAGAAACGATCTTCCATCACAATACCACTCAATGCTGCGGGCAACTTCATTAAAGTCTTCATCGTCCCCAACCTCCAGATCATTTCCCACCTCTCCACACTACAAACCCAAAATTCCGCCGCAAAACCCAACATCCTCCTCACCATCATAGAATACCAACAACATCAACATCATCTCTTCCAAGACCATTGAAAACCAATCCCTATTCCCATCCATACCTCCATCCCCCCCCACCAACATCACCATTGCCACCACCTCCATTCACAACATGACCCCCTCCCCCCTTATATGACATACCTACTGTTGACATTCCTCCTCACCTTTGGGAAATGGGCGAAAAACTTTTCTCCCTATCCATTGCCATCACTACCACCAAAAGTTGCACCTTAATCCATTGGCTCACTTCACATCTTCAACTTAAAAACACACCAACATTCTCTTTCCTCCACACCAACAACTGCATCCTTGACCAATGGATTTGCGTTTGGGGACTACCAGCTGAATTCTGGCATGATCATACCTTCAGCTTGATCAGTCAAACTTTTGGCACCCTTTCATCCCTTGACACTCTAACAATCATGAAATCAAGAGTTGACAGAGCAAGGCTGTTTATCATTCCTCACAGCCCACACCTTGGCACCCGTCTCATCAAACTATCCATTAACAACACTTTCTTCTGGCTTCGAATCACCTTCACAGACCTCTCTCAGCTCCATCACTCCACCATATTGATCTGCCACCTCACCAAGTTAACTCAAAACCTTCTGAGTCACAACCCATCCAAAAACGCCCCTTGACAACCATAAGTCTGAATCAGCTTTTGAAAATTCAATTTTTTAATCCTCTAACCCTCTTCCAATTGACAGTTTTGATCCTATTTTGCCATCTCTGGCCCCATACCAACAACACCTAGACAAAACCCGTGAACTCCATCTACCCCCACATGAGCTGGCATCCACCTTTCTTCAAATTGTGGTTGACAACGTCCCCAATCCCGAGATCCATCCCAATCAAACCAATCCACTCGCCGACCTCTGAACCTCAATGCTTTTCACTCCCCCCAAGGCTACCGAACTGTCAATCTCACAGGCTTCAATCCCCACACCCTCACTCACAACCCAACTACCATTCCCCCACCTAGCATCTTCCGCCAAACCACCCTACCCAGACTCCTGCCATTTTAAGCTCCCCACCACGCTCTCTGACACTCCCATTACCCTCCCCCCCCCCCCCCCCCCCCCCCCCCCCCCCAACCCAACCCTCAGAGCTACTACCCCGACTTAATTCACCACCCATTCTCGCCACATATCAACGTAGAGGCAAAGCCCCTGACCAACGCTTCTTCAGTGGTGAGCCCAGTGTTGTCTCCCAACTTCCAGTCGATCCGGTCACCATCAGAATTATTTTCCCCCCTCTGAATGAAAATTCCAGGAAGCTAATTGCTGAGCTTCAATCTGAACGGTTCAAGTATGATGATGAAACGTGGAGAGAAATGATGAGTTTGGTAGAGATTAAGGGAGCAATTCAACAAGACCCCCCACTAACACCCTTTCCAACTCAAGAGTCTGCAAACCATCCAAGAAGCGATGATCATTTTGTCTTGGAGCATTTGTGGAATTGGTCATCCTCGAAAGCATTCTGCTATCAGTGATCTTCTCTCTTCCTCCAAACTAGCTATTGTCTTTTTCCATGAACCAAAGCTTCAATCTGTTGATAACCAATTTCCCCACTCTCTTTGGAACTGTCCTTCCCACACAACCGGGCTTCTCTAGACGCCATTAGACAGGCATTCCTGCTCTCTGAAATTCGGACCTGGTTGATGTTCTGGACTGTATCACAGGTACTTATTCTATTGCTCTCAAAATTTGTGATTGATCTACCAATAGCACTTGGTGTGTCGCCGGTGTCTACGGACCTGACCATTATAGAGAGCATTGATTCCTTTGGGAAGAGCTTGCTGCTCTTACTCAAATGTGGCAGTCAGCTTGGCTCTTCGCGGAAGATTTCAACACAATCCGCTTCTGCTCTAACAGATTTGCCCAAAATCAATTCTTCTATTCACCACTTCGCCAACTTTATTGATGGTTGTGAGCTTGATGAAAATCCCTCTCTCAGGTAAGAAGTGCGCATGGTCTAATTGTCTCTATCACCAAGAGTCTGGGAAAGTGCTCAACCGAATTTGCGCCGATCACTGGCCTATTATGCTTGATACCAGAATGGGCAGGATCCCAAGCCATTTCGCTTTGAGAACTCTTGGCTCGTTGACCCTGAACTCATGCCTCACTTCACCCGTCATTGGATACAGCTCTCCACTACATTCAAAAACGAATGGCACCTCCCCTTCAGCTCAAAGTTATGAAAGATCATCTCAAATCTTGGGTTTCTTCCCGTCAGACAGCTTCGGTTGCTTCTAGGAATCAATTCATCTCCCGTATTGCTAAATTA
The DNA here is from genome assembly GCF_029961685.1 of Aristolochia californica. Taxonomy (NCBI): domain Eukaryota; kingdom Viridiplantae; phylum Streptophyta; class Magnoliopsida; order Piperales; family Aristolochiaceae; genus Aristolochia; species Aristolochia californica. The sequence continues at coordinate 5,436,887 of NW_027182279.1, forward strand.
GATCGAATCGAAGATCAATCAAGATCTCTCTCAACCTCGGAATTCTCTTGCCAACTTGCTCTTCAATCACAAATCCTCTCTCTCAACCACATGGAGTGTATCCATTGGAAGCAAAAAGCCCGCTTCCGATGGCTATCTGAAGGCGATGGCAACACAAAATTTTCATGCAATTGCCTCAAGACAAATAACGAACCGCATAAGCTCTCTCTGCATCAATGAAAGGGTGACCTCGGACAAAACTCTTATTACTAACACTTTTTTTCGATTTTTTTGCAGATCTTTACATGGATGACTGGCCTTGCCGGCCAAAAATCCTAAACCTTCAGTACCCATCTATCTTCCGTACCGTTGCCAACCTGCTGAAGCTTCCATTCTCAGCTTTGGAAATTGAGCGGGCAATTCTTGGTCTACCTTTAGACAGCTCCTGGCCCTGATGGTTATAACAGTGACTTCTTTTCTCACTGCTGATTAAGCCTCAAGGAGGATATCACCGCCATGGTCCAAGCATTCTACCATCATGGCCTCTCCTTTCACAGTTTGGGTGCCACATTCATGGCCTTAATCCCGAAGAAGAACACTGTTGAGCACCCCTCTTATTTCCATCCTATCAGCCTCATTTCCAGCAGTTATACCTCTCTCGCCACCTCAGAACAGCCCTACCTCTCCTAATTCATCTGAGCCAACGTGCCTTCATCAAAGGTTGATCTATCCATTATGGCCTCCTATGAAATCCTCAATCACTTCAAGTCGGCTGGTGAACCTCGAATTGCTCTCAAATTTGAATTAGAGAAGGCCTTGGACAGAGTAAACTGGAACCTTCTCGACGACATGCTCAACGCGATGGGCTTTGGTTCTAAATGGCATTTCTAGATTAGAAGCTGCATTGCCTCCTCAGACTTCACTCTCCTCCTCAATGGCACCGTTTGTAGGTACTACAAGAGCTCCAGAGGTCTTCGCCAGGGAGATCCCCTACCCCCTCTTCTATTTAACAATATGGTGGAATACTAACTCATCCGCACAGCACATCGTCTCAATTGGTTGGAACACATTGCTTCTCAGTCGGCTTTCAACATTCCTCTTCTTCAGTTTGCCAACGACACTATGATTTTTGGTGTCAGCTCAATGGATCAAGTTAAACATCTCAAGGCCCTTCTGAACATCTTTGAGATAACCTCCAGTCAGAAGATCAATTGGAAGAAAAGCTCCCTCATTGGCTACCATATTGATCCTGGTCTTCTTCATGAGATGGCCTCATACCTGAACTGCAGCATCAGCTCCGTGCCCACTACCTACTTGGGCCTCCCTCTATTTGAAGGCAGACCTTGAAAACAGTTGTGGGATCCAGTGCTAGAGCGCCTTGGCTGTCAACTTGCCTCTTGGAGAGGTCGCCTATTATCTACTGCCGATCGAATCATCCTCATAAACTCATGTCTTGCTGGAATCCCCAACTATTTTCTATCCTATTTTCACTGCCCAATGGCAATCTATCGGAAGATTGATGGAGTTAAGCGCAATTTCCTCTGGAAGGGTGCTGAACCTGGCTTCAAATATCACTTGGTTCGGTGGAGTGACATCTGCTTACCCATGATCTGAGGGGGGATTGGCAATCGTAAACTCTTCGTGTCAACTGGGCCTTCATCCTAAAATGGCTTTAGAGATTTAACGCTTCCCCCTCGACTATCCGGAGGCCGATGATTGCCTCCTGCCTTGGTTGGACCTCACCTTGGTGGACTACTGGAGGTCATCATCTCAACCTTTCACCTCTCTGGCACACTTTTTTTCCTTTGCTTGACACCCTTGTGAAGGGAATCAGATTCTTTGTCAGCAATGGTGATAGTATTAACTTCTGGAATGACTGGTGGTGCTCCACAGGTCCTCTCAGCAGCAATTTTGCCTCCCCCCATCTGATCAGCTACCAGCCCAATTCTAAAGTTGCCTCTTCCTGGTTGTCCCCCTGATGACTGGAATTTATTCTTACACTGAGGACTCAATGACGAGGTAGCTTCCTTCGCCTCATCCCTCTTCAAAACAATTCAAGGTCCCACTGTTTGCCCCAACTCCAAAAATAAGATCTTATGGCATCTTGAGCGGGATGGCATCTTCTCAGACTCCTCTACATACCATCTTTTTTTTTTTTATCTAAATACCATCTCATCAACGGTTGGCGCTCCACCATGGATCCTAGCGACCTCCTTTTCATATGGAATCTGGCGACGCCCCTCGTAACTAAATTCTTTCTCTGATGAGCCTTCAAAAACAAAATTCTCACTGCTGCTAACTCCACAGATGGGGAAACACTTCTCCCTCCCTGCCATGTACCTTCTGCAATGCCACGGAAGAGACAACCGATCACCTTCACCTTCATTGTCGCTTCTCCTGGTCTATTTGGACCAGTATCTTCAGCCACTTCGGCCTTTAGCTTCGTCTTCCTAGTAACCTCCTCACCAGCCTCAGGATTGCAATCAGACTGCCTCTTCCCACCTTGGGAAAACTCTTACTCTCCTCTGTTGTTGATCACACCCCCTGGGCCATCTTTTTTTTTTTATAAAGATGTATTTATATTAACAAGAGAAAAATTACAAAGGAAGAGGGAGTAGATCCCTAACAACAAGAGATTGTAGGGATACTCCCTGCTTGGCAAGCACATCTGCTGCCAAATTTGCAGATCTCGGAATGTGAGACCAAAATGAGCTTGTTAGCATCGGAGGGTCTCATTTTGACAGAATTCAAAGAATCCAATAAACGGCTTGCTTCCAAGACCTCCGTATCGAAAAGACCCCTTTGGGGATGTAGGCTCAAACCACCCCCCTCAAAAGCATCGGCTACTGATATCTCCCTTTGTGTGGAAAGAAGGAATAGATTCCTGAAGGCATTCAGCAAAGGTTCCTGCCCTGTCCACCAATCATCCCAAAATTTAAGAGATCTACCACTTCCAACAAAGAATCTACTGGCTGAGGAAAATTTCTGAAGAAGCGAGTAAAGTGATCTCCATATTGAGGATAGCTCTCTCCGATTTCCACCGGACATCCACCATGAAGAATTCCAACCCAGCTTAACACGAACCATATTCTTCCAAAGGTTAGAAGAATTAGTGTTGAACTTCCATATCCATTTAAGAAGCAAAGTGTTGTTCATTTCCTTTGATTTTCGTATCCCCAACCCACCCAATCTCTTTGGCAGACACACTACATCCCATCTGACCAGGTGATATTTAAATGAATCACTTAATCCCCTCCAGAGAAACCTTCTTTTCATTTTATCCATGGTTTTACAAACGGAAGAAGGGCAAGGCATAAAGGACAACGCATAATTTGGGATGCCCGCAATACAAGACTTAAGGAGGATTAGCCTTCCTGCTTTACTGAGGAGATGTCCCACCCAGGTTGCTAATCGGGACTCAATCTTTTCGACCACCAGGTTCCATAAACTTTGGGATATACGCCCATTGAAATGGGGGAGGCCAAGGTACGTTGCTGGGAGACTTGTAGTTGAACAACCAAATAAATTCGCTATCTCTGCAAGAAGCTTTGGGCCAACATTAAATCCTATGAGAGAGGTTTTCCCCCAATTAACTTTTTGCCTAGACGCTAATTCAAAAAGACCCAATACTGCTTTGATCCTTCTGGCACCATCAATATCCCCGATTCCAAATATAATAGTATCATCTGCATAATGAAGTATAGGAATATTAAAAGCCTGGTGGGGACTCGTGGGGGGAGCCATCCAAGATTAACCGCCGAATAAAACATAGCAGAGAGGAATTCTACTACTATGTTGAATAAAAGCGAAGAGAGAGGGTCACCTTGTTTGATCCCCCTGGTTCCTTTGAAATACCCACATACCGAACCATTGAGGATGAGGGAGTAGGATGCCGAGCCCACACAACTTCTGATCCAAAATCGCCATTTTTCTCCAAAACCCATTTTTTCCATTGTCTCATCAAGCAAGATCCAGCTAACTCTGTCTAAAGCTTTTTCAAGATCAAGCTAAAGGGCGATTTTCGGGTCCTGGTTACGCCAGAAGTGACCCATAAGCTCGTGCGCTGCCATTGTGGAATCTAAAATTGCTCTCCCCTTAAGGAAAGAAATCTGTAAAAAACTTAATCAACTCATTAGTAATTGATGTCCGACACGACGTTACCTCATTATTAATGCATAATGAGGTAATTCGGTTGGATCTCCTCTTTGCCGAAGCGACGGCATGGAAAAATTTAGTGTTTGCATCTCCCTCCTTCAGCCATTTAAATCTGGCTCTTTGCTTCCACTGGATCTTCTCTTGATGTAGGATGGAATTGAGATTAGGATGGAATTGAGATTAGAATTTAGATAAACTTGGGAAGAAAACTTATCAGAAGTTAAGTACCTTTGTTCCTCCACCAAGTCCAGGGCCGTGATCTGAGAGAGGAGGGAAGCCTTCTCGGCACCCAAAGAGGCATGCCGACTAGTAGCCCACTCCTTTATTTTTCCTTTTATGAATCGCAGCTTTAGAGGGAATGCCCACTCCCTTCAACCAAAGCTCGAACCCTCAGCCCACCATCCATCAATAAGAGCTTCAAATTTTTTCTCCATTAACCATGAATTTTTGAAACAGAAAGGTGAGGCCCCCATTTTTCAAAAACGGTGGTCAGCATAATAGGCCAATGATCAAACCCTACTTTATAGAGAACTCTTCCCGTAACATTCCCAAACATCTACAACCAGTCATGACAAACCAAGAAACGGTCCAATTTTGAGAGGATAGGCTGCTGCTGGCCATTAGTCCAAGTGTAGTTCTTCCCGGAAAGAGGTATCTCATCCATAGCACAACTGCCGATGAAGTCTGAGAAGCCTTGCATTGAGGCAGAAATGCGGGCTGACGGAGGTTTATTCTCATGACAATATTTGATAGCATTGAAATCCCCCTCAAATATCGATGGGAGATTCCAATTCTGCTAAAGCGCACTGAGCTCTTCTCAGAATAGGGATATCTAGTTGGACCATACACTCCGCCCACGCACCAAATTCTGCCGGAGGAGAGATCTCTAATCTGGATACCCAGAGAGAAGCGACCCTCAATGACATTACGAGAGTCAAAATTCACTGAGTCCTAGGCTACAAAGATACCTCCCGAGTGACCAATAGCATTTACTGCTACCCAATTGATTGAGGAGCACGATCAGAGCTCCTTGGCAATGGCATCTATCATATCTTGACATTTTGTTTCTTGGAAGATAACAATAGAAGGCTTGAATTGAGAAAGGAAGCTAGATATCATGTCGTGCATCTAGACAAAACCAATCCCTCTTACATTCCAAGATTGCAAAATCATTTGCTACCTCGGTTTTGGACTCCCGACGCAGTACTGTCACCAGGTAACTGACCTTTATAAACAGCACCCACAAGGTGCGCCAAACGCATCAAGTGTTGCCATGTCTCATCGTCATATCTATGACGCTCCACTCGGAGTTCCTCCTCAAGACGAGTTGATTTGTCATTTGGAGGGGGAGGTTGAGCAATTTACTCTCTCAGGAAGACGAAGAGATTCTCTAAGAGGAAAATCATTTCCCAGACGCCTTCTTCTTCTTTGATATGTAGCTAGGACAGGGGGAGATATTGGGTGTAGAGGAAGGGAATTTTCCGAGTCTGGAAGGTATGTCTGGCCTCCATGTGAGTGCACCGAGGAGAGGCAGGGTCCGATAGCCTTTCTATTCTCAGAGGGGGTGGGGGTAGGAGGGTCTTGCTCAACAAGAGTAAGATGGAAGCTGGAATCAGTGAGAGCAGCTCTTGGCATGTGGTAATTCCATTCCCCAAAAGAGACAGAGTTTGAGGGGAAGAGAGCTCTGTCCACAGGAGAACTCCCTGTGTTCTCCGTGCTCGAGGTGTCAGACCTCGAGAGGTTACTGTTGATAGCACCGGTGTACATTGTTGGGCCTCGACATGAAGTGCATGTGAGGAGCATGGTTCGAAGTTCAGATTAAACATCTCCTTTTGGCTATCTGTGTTCCCGAGGTGATCAACGTGCTTGTGACTGCCAGATAGTCTCAAACCCTGCAGAAAGATTTCTTGATGCGAGGGAGAAAAAGTGGAAGAGCTTTTCTGGAAGAGAGGATTGGACAGAAGGTTCATGAGTGGTCTGAGGAAAGATGAAAAAAAGGAAGCAGACACAAGGAAAAGTGTATTTACGGGGTTTGAAAAAACTGAAGAGGTAGACATTTCTGACAAAGGACTAACTGAGACACTTGACGAAGTTTGAAAGCTTTGAGTTGAAGTACGAGAGGAGTCAGTATTGGAGTTCGACAAGGAGAGGTGGGTCTGACTCATTCTCTTTTTGGGAACCAGGGTTTAAAATTGAAACTGGAGTGGACTCGTTTACTGAGACGAGATCAAAAAGGACAGATCTCGGGATTCTCACATGGCTCTTCAAGTTGAATTTTGAAAATTTTGGGTCGGAGATCGAGCGGATTTCGCATTGGAGACCGGGAGGTACAGGATGGATGGGGAGTGACACATATCCCACTTTTTCGTTTTGGGAATCCGGGATTGGTTTAAAGACTTCTGGCACGAAACCCCTTTTTTTCATATTGGGAAATCCGGGATTGATTTAAAAACATCTAACAAGGAAGCATCGTAACTCGGGATCACGCCATAGACGATTCTCGAAAAACTTCCCAATGAATTCAAAAATGAGTTTGAGTTTTGAGTCAAAACTCGAGAGCGATGTGGACTCACTTGAGTGAGAGGGATCCTGTTGAGTGCCCACTGAGTTGACTCGTCTAGGATTCGTGCAGGTTGTGAACTCAGGGGTTGTGCTTCTCCTTCGCATCCGACGACATTCCGGTGGCCTCAGAAGACAGAGTTCCCCGAAGGACACCTCTATCCACACAAACTCATCACCGAAAATTAATTTCAGAAAACACGGCTCTATCCCGCAGGAGTTTGGGTCGACGAAAGCCGTAGCGACGTTGAGCTTTGATCCCTTTGACGTGGTGTCCGATCACTGTATCAGCTTTCCGAATGAGCTGAAAATTTGATTTAGCACTTCATCCATCCATAGTTCGATCGGGAGACCTCGGATCGAAACCCATTGGCTAATATGCCATCTTCTTGCAACCATTTCCTAATTTCCCAAATTTCTTCAGCCTCCTCCCTCAATTTGAGGAGCACCAGCCATTTCCGGGGTTCCATCCACGCTATTTTGGGCTAAAGCTTGAAGGAATCGCGGAACCATTTCGCCACGATTAGGCCAGCGCTGAGATTCAATTTCCCAGTTTTGAAAGTGTCAGGGGGCAAGTATATGGTCAGGTTCTGAGCAGTAGGGTGGGGGATTTTTTGGGGGGGATAAAGGTGTTTTTTAGGTTTAATGGCTTAGGGGTTGGGTCTTCCTAGCCGGGAATTGGAACGGGGGGAAGTGACGGAGGCCATTTCTAGTGTGTGTGTGTGTGTGAGAAGACCCAAAAAAATTTCGGTAGGTAGACGCACGTCATGATGGTAGTCCCCCTTCTTTGGATTATCTTGAGCTCTCTAATCCCCTTTTTTGGAAACAAGGAAAGGAAGAAAAACCTCCCCGATTCAGATTTCACGGAGTTCTTCCCATGTCTCCATCTTCGAAACATCGAGCAAAATCCGAGATGGAAGCCAGGGGGATTGAAATGAAAGAACTTCTTCGCCCATTTCGCATAGTGATTCGGATTACCCTAGCACTTCGCCCTTGCTTTAGGGCCAGTGAGATCTCAAACTCAATGTAAATCCATGATGAGTCCCCCATTTATGATTTCCTTTCCTTGTCGTAGATCTTCCTTTCGCCATGCTCCAGGGACCATCATCCTCCATCGCCAGCAGTTTGCCGCGGTCATCTTGCCTCTAATGGGTCCCCGTGATTGGAGCCTCCACATCATCGACTATTCGAGGGAGGGGAAGTTGGGGCAGCAGAGGGAGCCCAACCTCAGGCGCCGATGTCGCCTCATCGCTCTCCTTCCGACGTTGCATGTCTTCACCCATATGCCCCTCAAATTTGGCATAAATGCAAACATACCTCAAATTTACAAATTAATGCCACAATATCCTTACGATATCACCAAAATTGCCTACATGCCTTTACTCTTCATTTTTTAAATAAAAATACAAAATAATCCTTTTTCTTAAGTTTGTATGGTTTACCTTAGAAGGGCCCACACAATGAGTGGGAACCCCAACCACCACCATCAGCACAGATAGAGAGGGAGGTGGACAGCCATCTACCATTCCTCTGGCTGCCAGCAGAGGAAGGCAGGAGAGGTCTTTCATTTGTGCAGATGCACAAATTGAGGACCACAGCTGTCCCTACATCCTCCTCCCAATGGCTGATAGAGGCAGGGAAGGAGCCTCCATGAGCAAGATGAAGGTAGGCAGCAACCCTCCATTCCTGCCCCCATATGTGCAGATCTCTACAAACAGCTGTCTCTCCCCCACCCCTCTCCTCCCAATGGGCTGACAGAGGCAGTGCAAGAGAGGATTCTCTGGCTCCCCCCACCCCACCATCCTCTGAACACTTGGATATGAGGGGGTGATTGCGCTCAAACAATGGATACCACCTTCCCTGACAAGGGACGACCCAGCTCCATGGGTACCACCTTGTTTCCTGTCTGGGTCCCATATTTCTTGTATAGGCTCAAACAATAATCCTATAAAGGAAAATTTGCCTTTTACAAGTCTAAGTTAAGGGTTAATTGGCAGAATTTAGAAGATACAAGGATGCAGAGAATTTTAATAATACTATAATGGTATGTAGGCATCAATATTAATACAAGGGTATGTGGGCTTTTATGCTATATATTTGAGAGAATGCATTCAAATAACCCTTTCATCAAAAACCATTTTGTTAATTGACATTTATTGCAAAAAATGAAAAGCCAAATTTGACAGAATGCAAGTAAAAGAAAGATGATGTTGAATATCCATCTCATTTAAGGAGGGAGAATGATGTAAATTTGTGAATAATAAAAGAATAACATAACTCAGTAGAACTAATTTTAACTTGCTAGCATATACCTGAACAACATAATTCCCATATTGGTCTTGTGCTAAGGTACAGATAGATTGCAAAATTTCTTCCATCATAATGCTCTGTGTTTGTCGATCATTGCAGTGCTCCAGGACCCGCTGCCAGAAATTGTCAAGTAACAGATTTAATGAATGACAATAAAAAGAAAAAGAACAAACAAGCCATGACAACTATGAGAAGAAAAATAAAAAATGCGAGTACCTGAATGACCCGGCAGCCATAGGGGTGAGTAGAGAGTGCTACAACTTGTCCATAAAAGGATGAAACTATAAATTGAATCCTTTCTTGGGGGACACACTCTATACATTTTTGGATCACGTGGTTGCCATTCTGGTCACGAACGCATTTCATGATGGAACCATCAAGCTCGGAAACCATTCGGGTTTGCTGCTCTACATCAACCACCTCTAAAGCCTGTCCAAAATATTTGAATCATTAACAACTTAATTGGTCAAAGTAATATAAAATGGTGTAAAGGGCAGCTTTACCATGTCTAATGCAATGTCTTCATAGTGGGACAAGATAAAATCATCGACTGAAATTCAAATTGTTGATTTTCAAGACTCCATGGATTTAGCTCATGGAGAAAAAGAGAAAGGGACTCATTGAGAGAAAACAAGAGGAAAAGAGGTTATGGACTTGATTATCCTAACCCTCCCCCTGAAGCTCTATTTATAGATTAATGAAACTATTGTATTACAATAATACCCCTGAACTTAGGGTTTAGGGTTTAGGGCTTAACCCTGGAACTTTAATATAATTACATCAATACTATCTCTATAAGATGACTTTTTATTTACCATCCTGTCATCATTGTATGTGGGCATATGAGCCTTCTCCTTGATCTATGGGCCTTGAGCCCGTCTTCTATATCTCTTGGATGTATGGGTCTTCCTTGGTCTTATGGGCTTGGGCCCATATTCCAACACACTTGGATATGTAGGCCTTCCTTGGTCTTATGGGGTTGGGCCCTATCTTCTAACACTCCCCCTCAAATTGGGGATGAGAGAACAGCATAAACTCCCAGCTTGATGCAAATGATGTATAAAATCTTTTTTTGTATAATTTGACACATCTTCCAATACTCCCCCTCACGCTGGTGGTCTCGTTCATGAGGCCCAGTTGGCATAAGAAAAGTGAGAGTAAAATCACTTCAAGTCGTATTACATTGCTCTTTAATCCAGTCAAATAACTCATGCTCGATGTTTGACACACTCCTATCTTTAAGTAGTGTCACTCCTATTAATGTAGGTAGTGAGTCTATACGTTGTTCGGTAGTGTAATAAAAAAACTCCTATATCACTGTGTCCCTCCACAGGACAACAACTCTCAAATGGTAGGAGTAATAAATGTCAATTCATGGGGTTATAACATAGAGTCAGTAATAATTTTTCAGATTTTGGACTCTTTCCCAATATCATCGGCAATAGTAAGAATCAGGAAAATGTCTCCTTCTTCCCCACGACACGACGCCGAACAGCTCGGGACAGCAGAGTCGTCCCGCGGCAACCAAGCAGATCTTTTTTTTTCCACGGTGCCAAAGGTCTCTTGGCGGAAACAATCCAGAAACTTACGGCGTCGAAGGACTCTTGGAATGCCTTCATCTTCCTCACGACGTTGAACAACGAGTCGTCTTCCTCACGGAGCAGAAACTGGACTCGGCAATCTCACAGCAGAGTCGTCTTATCCGGTTCCGAACAGAGCGGGAAACCAGAGAGAGCAAAGATGTATCGTTGCAGTGACCAGTGAGACTTCCTCGCCGTGAGAAGTTGTCGTCTCCGATGCTATTTTCGGATGCCAGCCAGTTATTTTCCAAAGGTAAGAAAAAAAACGTCCCGACTGGATTCTAATATCTCATAAATTTACTGGAAAGATACCAACCAGCCAGCAAAAATCTTCCCACGAGATCAAGTCCTTTAGTGCGACGCTGGCATAACCAAATAAGCAGCAGCACAGTAGTCGAGTCGTCAACTTTAGACTGCAACTTTCCAGTCGAGCAACAATACAAACACGCAGCAGTAGAGAGTTTCAGAGATAAATTATAACGTATTTTTGTTTCCGCAGAGAGTGAGCTGGTGACGAGTTTTCAGGAATAGAGACCAATGAAGCAGCACGGGCCTCGCAAAACTGGCAGAAACCGATATCTTCTGCTTCCGCCTTTCTCCAATTTTTTTTTCGCCGTCAAAGAGAGAAGAGATTGCAAGTTAACTCGGGTCAATGGCAGCAATGGCAGTGAGAAAGCCAGCCGAATAGAGTAAGAATAAAAATAAAATAAATAACAACAATATGACGAACAGTAAGCAAAGTATGAGCAAAGAAAAAAGTAATGGGTTTGTTTTTGAATCTTGAAGACCATAGATCTGGGTCCTGAAAATCAATGATTTGATACCATGTTGATTTTCAGGACTCCATGGATTTAACTCATAGAGAAAAAGAGAAAGGGACTCATTGAGAGAAAACAAGAGAAAAGAGGTTATGGACTTTGATTATCCTAACCCTCCCCCTGAAGCTCTATTTATAGATTAATGAAACTACAGTATTACAATAATACCCCTGAACTTAGGGTTTAGGGGTTTAACCCTAGAACTTTAATCTAATTACATCAAACCCCCTGGAGCCCTATGAGATGACTCTTTATTTACCATCCTACCATCATTGTATATGGGCCTATAGGCCTTCTCCTTGATCTATGGGCCTTGAGCCCGTCTTCTATATCTCTTGGATGCATGGGTCTTCCTTGGTCTTATGGGCTTGGACCCATCTTCCAACACACTTGTATATGTGGGTCTTCCTTAGTTGTGTGTGCTTGGGCCCTATCTTCCAACACAAATCAAGAAACAAAAATAACTGATTAATTTTGGAGATGATGGAGAAAACAAGACTATACAACAGTGCTCCACGTGAGCTACTCATCCATTTTGTAAGATGTGATGAAAGCTTTTACAACAGCAGTCGATCTACTTGATACAATTCTCATCCCTCTTAGATGCTAGGAAGCAGAAGCCAACCATGACATATAGGTTTATGGTTATTGTTGTGAAATATTTAATTTCTTGAACTCTTCTACAAGAGAACTCTTCTACTGGAGTTAGATGATTCCGAGGTTCCTGAAACTATCTGGGTCAAAGGAAACTTGGAACCCCTTGATGGTGTCTCCAGCAATAGCACAAAACAATTCAAGACTTGCAACAATAATGGATGTCACATCAATTGTACTGTTCCCAGTGAACTACTTAGAAAGACATGCTGGTAGCTGTATTCTGTTCTGAGAATGGTTGGGACTAAAACTAAGATATGATCTGAGAGATGACAAATATCGTGACGCCAGTAGCCACCCATCCCTCGATTTCTATTACTTGCATCAAACAGGTGATAACAAAGTCTTAAGGAAATGGTTTACAAGTGGAAAGTTATCAGTCTCTTCTTTCTAAAAGACCACATTCCTCGCCAGCCAGTACCATTATACTGCCTCAATGCTGAATTGCGAGCTCCTTGGCTCCCTGAAGCACTTTTTTTCGGTTGGTTTGCCATCAAAAACAGATCCTTATGACAACCTCAATAGAAGATGAAGCATGATGATTAATTCCCTGTGCCAGCTTTGTGGAAATGTCATTGACAGTTGATCACATCCTTCTTCTCTGCCCATACACCTCAAAATTTTGGCTTCACATGTTCAACCTCTTCAACCAAGCCTCAGCCCCACGAATTCATTTAAAGATCTCATTATTTAATGAGCCTTTTTGCTTCTCCCCCACTACATTAAAATCCTTTGGCAGATTGTTTTTTGTGGTTCTTCTTTGGTCCGTTTGGAAAAAACAAAATAGCATCGTTTTTACCAACACTTTCAACACCATTAAAAGCATCATTGAGAAGGTAATTTGTCAAACACAAGCTTGGATCTGCACTGGAAGGCAGTATCCTAGTACTGAAAGTGCCTTCATTCATCAAAACCAGTCATCTGCGGTTTATCTTACTGCCCTGAAAACAGTGTTATTGAAGCTTGGGCCCCCCAATCTAGTTCCCTTAAATAAAATCTTGATGATTGTTCCTTGAGGAACCCCAGGCCAGCATGCTAGGGTAGTCACATCATGACTCACAAGAATAATTACTATTACAGGGCCACTCAGTACTGCTACCTCCATTGATGTGGAGATCAATGGTCTCCTACATAGTCTTTCTGTTGCTACAAGAACACCTGTCTGTCCACCTACGGATGAAGGGTGTTCCACTGCTGTAATGAACTGGTGCAGGAAGAATATTGATCCCCGGTGAAGGCTCCTTCACATAATGAAAGAAATTCTCAACTTCAGTCATTCAATCAATATTACAAGAAGAAATGTCCCTCGATCAGCAAACATGGCAGCTTATGCTCTCAACTAAAGATGGAGTCCATTAAGATGGCTTAATTATCTTGCATCGCTCTCCCTAGTGGTCTTCTTCCCATCAAGATGTATCTTTATTGTTGTTTATTATTGTATTCGCTTACAGTTGTACGCATTGTCACACCCTTCTGTTCATTGAGTTGCTTGTTCACATCCTAACAAGATCTCTTTCTCGCAATTCATCATAGAATAACTAAAGAAAAAAGAAAAAGGAAGCAGAACCTTCCTGACATATATATTGCTTCCCTGAGTCAAATAATAGACTTGTTTTAAAAGCTAGGAACTCTTCATCTTTGTTTAAACGACAGCTTGGTTGTCATTGATGAGGATATCATTCATCCTAGTGGAGGGACCACCAGAAAGAGTACATGTATTATGTTCATGAAAAAAAAGCAAGCTAAATTTGACAAACAAAATATGAATTAATAGCAAAGTACGCTAAATTTTGTTAAATGAACTTGAATTTGTAGAAGAACGAGCGCAAAATTCTGGCAAGCTGTAAAACAGAGTTACTAATAGAATTGGAAACACAACATAAACTAATGATAGAAATAGAAAACCATATAAAAACACTGGAAAATGATAAGTAAAGTAAATAAAAGACCAAATAAAGGAAGTACCTTCTGAATCACTCTACAACCATACATTTGAAGACTTAGAGGCAATACATAGCCCGTAAGCTGATCCGCAAGCTCCTTCCTCTGACTCTCTGTCCCATGCTCAAAGAACTGCAGATCCGAGTAACTATTTGTCAGGTCACGAGAAAGTCTCAAATATCTGATCATCGAACAAGAAAATGGAAATAACTAAACCAGAAGAATTGAATGGACCTTCTGTATAACATAATTTCCAAAAACATCAGTCATCAAGCCACGTGCTTTAGGAATGATCTCAGGAAAAATTTTGTTCTTCTCTTCCTCTGATGCGATTTCTAGTTTTTGTTGAATAAAACGACTCCCATACTGATCCACACTGGAAAAAAACAAGGAAAAGAAAATAAGAGAGAGAGAGAGAGAGAGAGAGAGGCAAAGGAGAGATGAATAGACAGTCATTATGCCGAGATACTGAAACAAACTACAATGAGGTATTAATAAATACCTGAATTCAACTACATGGCCCACAATCTCAGATAACTCAAAACATCTGGTCTTGTTAGTTTTAAACTCCTCTAATAAGAATGACCCAAAACTCTCCTCCATGCTTCCGCCATTTTCTGAATGCCATGATGCCATCAATCCACCCGATGTATTTCTCATCATTGATGAAAAATGTGCAACCCGCTCATTCGGCCTCCTAGTACTTCCAGCTCCAACAGAAGGAAGAATAGAGCTTGTCAATGGGCTAGCAGGATAAGGCATGCCAGCACCATAAGTAGGGCCAGCCCCACCATAAAAGCCATGATTCAATCCACTAGATTTTCCTAAAAACGGAAGCCCATATTGGGCTTTCTGTTGTGCAAGCAGTGTCCCCAGATATGCTTTTTGAAGCCCAAGCAGCTCCATGTTTGAAGCACCCATGTAATTCCGCCCCAAAGAAGGATCAGTTAAACCTGCAGCCACCAGTGCAGTATAATCAGGAGTTCGCTGCAGATACTGCGTATACAGAGGGTCAATAGTGGAGACTTGATTAGCAGACCCCACTAAGCTTCCACTTCGGTTCAGGGTTGATCCTTCAAGTCCCCCAGCCAAAGTCGCACCTGAAAGCAAGACACCATAAGTGGCCAAAACACAGAAAAGTTTCTACAGTGTGTGATCTGCCAAGAGTACATATACACAGAACAAAGGTTCTGTTTTCACAGCAGTTCCTGTGCCCTTCCAAACTAATTCCATCAGGCAAGTTAGCCACATGTTGTACCTCTCCATGTGCCTAACACACAATAGAATGAACCAAGGTTGAAAACTAAAATTGACATGTTAAATCTGATTTGACTTTGTTGTTATTTTGCCAAATAATATCAGGAAACAGAAAGGAACAGAAGAGACTTTCTATTGACCAAGTTTTCCAAGTGTCAGTTTCTTCCACCAAAGCAGATGCAGGAAAGAATGGGTAAGAAAATTGGTAAAAGAGAAGCTTTACCAAAAAAAATTCCAATAGGGAAAAGGCCAACAGCATTTGGTTTTCTTTTTGTTTCTTTCTTCTTCTTTTTTCCCAGAGGAACAAGCATCCCCTTAAATAGTAAGGAATTAGGTTCAGAGCATGAGGTATGGTTGCTCAAGATATAAGAAGCAGCAGTAAGACAAGCAGAACAGATAAAGGAGGATGACTTAGAAGTACAAAAGATACATTGGTTATATTAAACAACATAAGCAGAAAGAAGAAGAAAAATGATAAAAAAAAAAAAAAAGTAAACACATGTATGTATCCTCACCTGTATCAAAGTGATTCTTCATCATTGAGGGCATCCTTTGGTTCAGAGAGAATCCACCTGAGTTATACCCACTATAATCTAAATTAGGATCTACATTTCGATAATGAGCACCCAACCCTTCTACACTAGCAGGACCAGCAGTGGGAAATGTAGGGTACACAGCAGCAGAGGAATAAGAACGTTTTAGCAAGTTAACTTGTTCATCACAGGTAACTCCATTGCTTTTAGACAAATTATTGTGAGACATTCCAATGGCAGGCATTGTTGGTGAATCTGCTTCGGTCTTGTTGAACAGAAAACTGGACTGGTCAGGAAATTCATGTTGGTGCTGAGACTGGACATGAATTTCTTCTCCTACAAGCCTATTTCTAGAAAGGCTTAATCCAGAAAAAGCGGTAGCAATCTCATCACGGTCAGCCATGCTAGAAGATACACCATCATAGGTTGAACTAAGAACTGTACTTTTATCAGTAGCTGGAGCCCTCCCGCCAACTAAAGGATGGGTGGATCCCACAGACCTCCCAATCAGCTGAGCATCAGGAGTTGAACTTCTGGAAACAGATGATCCCAGAACAGAAGCAAATGATTGAGGAGCTGATGAACCAATGCTTTGAACCCTAACCAGGCTGGGCCCACCAGAACCAACTATTCCAGAGCACAAGCCATCTACAGATTCCAGATCATTTTGTAACTGTGAGAATTGGGAACCATTTATGCCAGTTGGATCAGAAGTATCATCAAAAGTATTACGGCTCACTGGACGTGAAAAACGTCCAGATACTGCTGCACTTCGGCCTAGTCCTTCCTGAGAAGAGCCCACAAATCTTGAGAATACAAGATAAATTACCAGGAAAGGCACGAGAGAGAGAGAGAGAACAACTAAGAACTGAAGCAGTTACTAGACATTAACAACATGAAATAAAAGGAAGCTGAGATATATCCAAACAAAACGAACAAAGGCACAGAGATTCAAAAGTCAGGAATCACATAAAAAGATGTTGCCACTGTTGTCATCTTACAAAAAACCAATAACACTTCAGGAAAAAAGAAAAAGCCAAAGCTGTTTTGTAGTTCAATAATCAAGCTGTTCCACCATGAAAAAATACACAAACAACAAGAAAGAGTGTTACATGAGTAAACGTGTCTTAATGATAAAACTGGGAATGGTGATTAACCAAAAGACACAAATAAAATATATTGAACTAAACATGTTCCTTTGTCTTTACACTCCACAAACCACCTTTATCCTTCCCATGCCAATAAAGGTCCTAATGACTGTAATTTCCTTCTTCTTTTATGTATTAATAATTGCATGACATAGTTACAACAACTTCCAGTTTATTATTTTCTGCTTTCACCTGTGAATTTCAAATCAGTTGCCACTACATGATGCAGATATAACAACAATTTCAATATATGTCTATTTTTTATTCTATCTTCCACTCAAAAGAAGATAAATTTTAAAGAAAATGCAAGGGCTTTTTCTTAATGTTGGGGAAAAAATAAGGGCTTCAGTGTAGGGATCAAAATTGCCAGATAAAACTTTCTAGAAGGACTTTTTGTTCTCTAAAGGAATGGAAAAACTTACATGACAGATCCTGCACTAGCTCAACTTTTCTAAATTAAAACCACATTTAAAATGAGTTCAAGACACTAAAGATACATAACATAAAATTCAATATCATTTGAATAACCCCTTTCATGCATCTAGACACCTTGTTCCCACTTACATTGGATAGTAATCATTTTCAAACATTTAAAAACAATGCAAAGATGAACAACCATGACACAGGAAAACCACATCAGTATGCATGCGAAGTTTGAAAGAAAAACAAAACCAAGTCCAAATGTAAGAAACTCTACAAATCTATAATCAAACACTAAATCATGCAAATATTTTGTTTTTTAAAAATCTTCCTAGCACACACGTAACCAACAAAACATTCAATAACAACAGAACCACAACAATTAAAAGAAAATGAACCATAACGCATAAAACATTTTAATGGTTAGACTAACAGCAGACCTGGAGCATGTCTGCGAGGCTCTTTGTCCTTGCACCCAAGCGCACCCCTGCCAATCCAATCAAACCATCAGCCTCACGTTCCAACCACTCAGCTGAAGGTTGCCTGGTCAGATTGACCTTTTTAGGTCTTATTATTTCTTCATCCCCCCTCTGACCTGGTTGCAATGAAAATAATGACTTGCTGATTCCATCATCAACTATCTCCTTTTTCCTCCTATCTCCAATACCCCCAAAGGAAGAGCTTCCAGCCTGAAATCTTTGTGCAATACGCCAATCTTCCTTAGTCAAAAGTGGGGGAGGAAGTCTTGGATTCTGGTTCTCATGAGAATAATAATAAGATAAATAAGCAGGGTGAGACAGTAATTCTTGGTCAGAGAGAAGGGAGTTCTTATTAAGACAAACTGGTGGGAAATCCGAGCCTCCAACTCGAAAAAGACTGCCGGCGGCTGTCAAAGAGCCCTCTACTGTCGGAGGGGCACTTCCACTACGGTAGATGTTTAGTTCTCTCTCTGTGTCAAAAATGTCTTTACTGCGCTGCTCTTTGAGCATAATCTCAATTTGTTTATCTAAAGTATCCTCAGAAGTATTGCTTGAGCCACTTGGACCGTCCCCAAGCGCTGGACCGACACCGAGATCCGATAGCGTCTTCAAAGGACTCTCCGTTACCATCCTCAAAAACCTATTAACAAAGTTTAAACATGAAACACCCAACAAGAACAAAGTAATAAGGCGAAGGAACGGCAATTCTCCATAAGCCGACCTTCCCAACACAAATGAAATAAGGAATTTTTTCAAAAGCAAAGAAAAAAAACCATTACTGCATCAGAAAATATTTTCTTGCTTGAAAATAAATTAAAAATAAAAATAAAACCAAACATCGTCATATAAATGAGTGAGAAAAGAAATTCTAAAAGGGCATAAAAAAGAGCATGCAGAGAATCACACCTTCACACGAAATTCCGCATCAGACTCAATCGTCGATGGTTCGAAAACGCGCCGTGACCAATGATCAACAAACGAAAGTCACCACCAAAAACAGAATCGGAGCCCCAGAATTGGCCAAATTCTGAAGGCGAATAGTGGCAGATGCAAAGGGAATAGATTACTGGGGCGGCAGATTCTCCGTCATAGTTCCAACCCAGATTCGAATGTGGGTATCTTAAAATCGTTGGCTTCGTTTCGGTAAGAACCGAACATTACATGGGCAAATTGTATAGAGAAGAAAATAACTGAGCGGAGGCAAAGCCAGAAGAACAAGAGCAATGGTTTAGCAGCCGTCGATCTGAGAAGGACGGCAGAGATGGGGAACGGAGTTATAAGGGCGCGGTTGTGGAGGTGGGTGGATTTTGAGGGGGTTGAGTTTGATTACTTGTTACTTGCTTCCGCATTTTAGGGTTCTCTCTAACTTCTACTCGTTGGGTTGGAACTGGTAAGAAAATCTTTTCGATTCAGTTGGGTTACACGTGGAAAAATAGAAAAGGTAGTAACCAGTTATGTAAGAACCAGTCCCCTTAATAATCCAGAAAGGTGCTGGCAATCCTTCTTCCTTCCTTCTTCCTTTCTTCCTTCTTCCTTCTTCCTTCCTTCCCCTTCCTCTCATTAACTAGGGTAACTTAACCTCATTGATTGATTATAAAATGTAATTACTAAATCAAATGGGTCAATCAATATTCATTTATATTAATATATTAATTTTTTATGTTTTTAGGCCAAGGCAGGGGCAAAGTCACAACATTGAGGGTCCATTTGGAACCCCTAAAAAATAAAAGAAAATGAGATTTTGATTATTATTACTCTCAAAAATAGTTAGTAAAAATAACGTAACGATCAAATTATCCTTTTCATTGATTTTTTTTGGAATAATGATGGTTAAATTCTCTTCTCTTCTCTTCTTTTTTTCTTTTCTTTTCCAAGGGATTCCAAACAGACCCCAAGTACTCGCACTCACTCTTTAGAAAAATTATGAAATATACGATCATAGTAGAATAAATTTTCAATTTTAAAAGAAATGAAGAGTTCATTTTTTTCCTACTATTATAAAAAAAATTAACATATAAAAAATTAACATATAAAAAAATTTAATAATAGTTCACTTCATACCTGGATATTCAAGATTTGGCCTTCTATGGCTCTGATACCAATTACAGCGTACTGTTATAATACTTTACTATTCATCTTCGCTCTTGTTATGATATGGGACGTCACCCAAGTCGCGTTGAGGTATGCCCATGTTGCCGTTGCCATGGATAGGCATAGGCATTGAAGGGCCGCTATACTCTTAAATCGTTGACAGACGTGTATCTGATCAAGAAGATGATGAACAGTAAATTAATTATGATATTAGGAATCAAAGTTTGCTTCGTTCATGATTCTCATATAATAAGTTTATAATATGTTTACTTCATACTAGAATATTCCCCCTTCTGATTCACTTTTACCACTCTTAGTTGTAGGTTAATTTAGTTTACTTTTATTTTACTTTGTTTTAATTTGTCAAAACATGGCATCCAGTAGTAGGAGTACTGGCTCAGTAAAGAATGCATCTTTAGTTGAATATAAAGTTCAACAACAATTGAATGATTGGACCATTCCGTCCATTAAACCTACATCAATCTACAAGAAAGGAACTTTCACCCTTTCTAGTACCATGGGAATTAAAACCATGGAACAAACAATTAATCTTGAAAATCAAGATTCAACTCTTAAATTATTAGAGTTAACAAATCTCAATAAGTATCTAGCCGATACTGAGAAGAAATATATGCATATCGGATGCATACAGATTGCGTTCAAACCCTTGACCTTACTAGGGATGAACACATGTCTGTAGGCCATACTCAGAGATGGTCGCTGTTTGGATTGGAAACCCTCATTAATGGGTATTGTTGAAACAAGTCTCAGTCGGGGACCTGTTTATTTTAATGTCCATCCAAACCTTACCCTATCATTAATAGATAGGAATTTGTTAGAATCTATCCAGTTGAGGATTCTAACACAAGGATACAATTTTATCCCTGGAACTGAAACCATTGCAGTAATTGCAAGGATTCATTTCAAAATTATGAATACCCTAGTCCCTAAGGTATTACACTTACCAGATCAAGGTAAGACTGTTTTGATCAAGACCGATCTTATGAGTGCAAATGTTGCCACTCCAAGGATGATCAATTAGGAGGAAATTCATTTCCCAGCCAACTGGACTATTCCACAGGCTGTTCCTCCACAACTTCTGATTAATCAGGATATTGATCATGTCATCCAATCAACCGATGGCGATGTGGTAATCAATTTCAAAGATAAGACTCCATATCGAGTCTCTTTACCACCCACGTCATCCCGGTATTCGGATGTAGGTCCATCTACGTGCCTATAGGAATTGGATGAAAAATAATCCATCAAGGATGATTCCTCATTAAAAGGAATCCACCGATCAGACACCCAGATACCTCATGGGGTCTACCGAGAAAGGGAGCAAGACCGGACTTCTCCCACTCCCAGCGAAATGACTGGTTTTACTCTGTGATTATGATTTTTACATCTTATCAGAGTAACTCAGCGCCACCACCTTTTGTGGTGGACAGAGCAGCAATCAAAGCTGAATTCTTTCACCCCAATAATCTAGGTTTCAAAAATTGGTTTTTTGAAACCTATGGGGCCGCAGAACGCATGGAATTTTCAAATGACTTTTATCTTTATTTGGAAACAAATAAGGTTATCATGTCATTTGTTGATTGGTTCATGCAAACCAGACTAAAGAAGGCGGAGAAATGACCCTTAGTTTCTTCCACTGCCCCCACTCTTTCAACCCTTACGAAAGAATGGTAGCTTATGTCTGGCCGAAATATCTGATCCGTTCATCCTCCTACTGATCCAATCCGACTTGAATTTCCAAGTCCATCAGGGAAATCCCCTGAGTTTGTAGAAGCTGTTGCTTTTGTTAATCCTAAAATTTCTCTGAATCCAATGGGTCAGATCAGGAGACAAAACAACTTCACCAATTTAAATCTTCAAACTATTGGCCAACAGCTCACTCGCATTGAAGATTAACTAGACAAAGATATCCTCGAGAAATATTGTCAGAATCCTTAAGACTTATCTCCTCGAAAATTACCATTGTTGATGAATGATAAACCACTCATCAAACCACCGGTTCCAGTCAGGAACTTTAAATTGGATAATAATTCTGAGGTAGTCGAAGAATTATTATTAAGGCTTGGAAAATTGAATCTGTCAGAAGATCAAATCAAACAAGCCCAGCAGGCAAATGAAGTCCAAGCTAATGCGGTTCGTAAAAGTCTCCATGTTTTGGAAGCTGACGAATCCAATGATGAAGATTCTCAAGAAGGATCTTTATCGCAAAATAATACTGAAGATTTAACTCCTTCAGCATACTCTGATTCTGATATAGGTCAAAATCCTAATCTTCATGATTTGGGTTTAACCAATATCTGACAGACTGAAGTAATTCTTCAGGAAATGATTCAAGATCAACCGAGTATTCAAAAATTGGATTTTACGAAGAAATCTACTCGGGAATGGGATCTAAAGAATAAACGTTATTACCATAGGCCTACACCGCAGGACCTATTGTATGAAGAAAATTTATATTTAGATCAAAAATCCTATGATGGGAGAACCATCTATGAATGGAGTATAGATGGCTTATCTGAATATCAGATAATGAAACATTGTCAACGGATGTTAATGTATATTACCATCTGTAGACAGCATAAGAATTCCGATCAAGGAATAGCAGAAATGTTAACTGCTGGATTCTCTGGAATCCTAAAAGGTTGGTGGGACAATATCCTAACCCATGAACAACATCAGGAAATTTATAATGCAAAAAAGGTTATCAAAACTGAAGTTGGTCCCGCATACCTTGGCGAGGACGATGCAGTTTATACCTTATTTTCCTGTATTGTTCATCATTTTATTGGCCGATTAACTTCCCAAACAGATAAGGGAAGAGAGGTTTTGCAAAACTTACGTTGTAGAACTCTTAGCCATTTCAGATGGTATAAAGATGTTTTCCTAACAAAAGTTATGCAAAGACCTGATGCCAATAATGAATATTGGAAAGCTAAATACATTGATGGATTACCAACTCTTTTTGCTAGCAAAGTAAGAAAGAGAATAGGTAATGAAGTTGGAAGTATCAACTACCATCAATATACATACGGCCTCCTCACTAGTGCTATTATCCAAGAAGGATTGGCCTTATGTAATGATTTAAAACTTCAGGCTCAGCTTAAACAGCAGAATCTTACTGGTAAGCGAGAGCTAGGGGAATTCTGTGAACAATTTGCTTGTGACACAGGACCCCAACCTTCCAATCAAAGGAAGGGCAAAGGGAAAGTCTCTCATTCTAAGAGATCGGAATCCTACTCACACCAGAGTAGGAGATATCCCAAAAGACTCGTCAGGAACCTTGGATACCTCTTCCACGTCAGAGACCTCCTCCTAGAAGAAATCCTCCAGACAAAAAGAAAATTGTCTGTTATAAATGTGGTAAATTAGGCCACTACTCAAATAGATGCAAAACAAAAGAGAAATTGAACCAACTTCAAATAGATGAAGGATTGAAAATTCAATTGGCTAAAATTCTCTTAAATTCTGATTCTGGGGATGATATTGATTATGCCTCATCCAGTCAATCAGAAGGCGACCCAGATTGCAGTTGTTCTCACCTACAATCTGTGGCCCAAATGCATCAGATTAAAGTTCTTACCACCATACAGCAAAGCATGCTGGAGAACATTGATCAAGAGGAAAATCCTTAAACCAAGAGATATTTAATCAAAGAATATCTTGATCAAATTCAAAGTACTTCAAAGATAGTTTCTCCTATCCAAGGAGTAAAACCCTATTCTTTGAAGGAAATTATGGGTCATTATGAAGCAGATATCTCTTCAAAACAACCAATATCCATCTCCTCATTACAAGGAGAAATTAAAGAAATCAAGCAAGAATTAAAAGAATTAAAATCTTTGTATAAAAAGCTTGAACAAAAATGTGAACAAAAACATTTGCCTCCAGAACAAGCATCTGAGGCTTCTTTTCTGAATCAAATCACCAAAGTCATCCATCAAAGATGGCATACTACTATTAATTTGGTTATTGATCAGAACTTTGTCATTCCTAAACTGACAGCTCTGATTGATAGTGGAGCAGATTTAAATTGCATCCAGGAAGGGTTGATTCCAACCCAATATTTTGAGAAGACAACTCAAACTTTAGCCAATGCTAATGGAGACAAAATGAAGATTAAATATAAACTCAATAATGCCTCCATATGCACTAATGATCAGTGCATTATTACTGACTTTTTATTAGTCAAAAATATGACACAACAGGTCATATTAGGTAATTCTTTCTTGGAGAAAATTATGCCAATTCAAGGCATAGACAACCATGGAATTCATGGTCAGGTTAATAATAAACCTATTTATTTCTCTTTCAAATCTCCACCTCAAATTAGTTTTATCAATGAGATTTCCGAATTGAGAAATGTGAAAGAACATCATCTCAGTTTCCTACATAAAGAATTACAATTGTTAACTCTTGAACAACAGTTGGAAACTATTGGGATCAAAGAGAAAATTAGTTCTCTTCAGAAATTATTAACCCACGAAATTTGTAGTGACATTCCTACAACTTTTTGGGATAGACATAAATATATTGTGTCTTTACCATATATTGATGGGTTCAATGAAAGAACCATTCCCACCAAAGCACGGCCTAGTCAAATGAAACATGCTTTACTAGACCTCTGCAAGAAGGAAATCCACAATCTGTTGGATAAGGAATTAATTAGAAAATCTTACTCCCCATGGAGTTGTACTGCTTTTTATGTCAATAAAAATGCAGAGAAGGAACGAGGTGTTCCGCGCTTAGTGGTTAATTATAAACCACTGAATGAATGTTTGAGATGGATTCGCTATCCTATCCCAAATAAAAAAGATTTATTAGACAGATTGTTTTCTGCTAAAATCTTTTCCAAATTTGATTTGAAATCTGGATATTGGCAAATTCAAATTAATGAAAAGGATAAATATAAAACTGCATTCACTGTCCCTTTTGGTCACTTTGAATGGAATGTTATGCCTTTCGGTTTGAAAATTGCTCCATCTGAATTTCAAAATATCATGAATGATATATTTGCTCCTTATTCTGAATTTACCATTGTGTATATTGATGATATACTTGTTTATTCAGACTCTATTGATGCTCATTTTAATCATTTACATGTTTTCACAACAGTGATTAGAAAACATGGGTTGGTGATATCGGCACCGAAAATGAAATTGTTTCAGACCTCTGTTAGATTTTTAGGTCACAATATTCACAAGGGAAAAATAGTTCCCATTGATAGAAGCATTGAGTTTGCCTTCAAGTTTCGTGATGCATTACTGGAGAAAACTCAACTTCGGAGATTTCTAGGAAGTCTCAATTATATTGCGGATTATTATCCTCATCTTGCCCAAGACTCCGCAATATTACATAAAAGACTCAAAAAGAATCCTGAGCCTTGGACTCCTAAACATACTCAGGCAGTCCAATTAATCAAAAGTAAGGTTAAGCAACTTCCTTGCCTTAACCTCACTAATCCTTCTTATCCGAAGGTGGTAGAGACCGATGCTTCCTATATAGGCTATGGTGGCATCTTAAAACAAAGAAATCCCTCTGGTAAAGAAGAACTTGTTCGCTTTACCTCTGGTAACTGGCATGATGCACAGCAAAATTATTCCACTGTTAAACAGGAAATATTGGCAATAATTAAGTGCATTCATAAATTCCAGGATGATTTATTAAATCAGAAATTCCTTTTAAGAGTTGATTGTTCAGCAGCAAAATCGATTCTTAAGAAGGACGTGAAGAATCTTACTTCCAAACAAATCTTTGCCAGATGGCAGGCGGAATTAAGCGCCTTTGATTTTGATATAGAACATATCAAAGGAGAATTAAACTCCTTACCTGATTTCCTAACCCATGAATTTCTCCAGGGTCAAAATCATGTATAACCCCGCAAGGGGCAATCCACTCCCAATGAGAAGACGTGGTAATCAACAATCAAGAGGCCGAGGCCGAAAGAATCCAGAAAGAGGAAATTCCTCAAACAAGAAGGGAAAAGCCCCAGTGTCGTATAAAGACACTTGAAGGCGAACCAGAGTATATTACTCTTCCGAAAACGGAGACTATTTTGCTCCTCAATAAAGAGGACCTTGAGGGTACATTGGATTCCTGGGAGATGTTACAGAAATGGCTTGGAGAAGCCTACTGTCCCATCCGTGCAGGAAAACGATGGTATTCCTTTGAATCCATTTTGGTTCATCTAAATTCTATATCAGTGCATCATACACTGACAAATGTGGCTAAATGGGATAGCCCAAGAGCGTACAGTAAATGTACAATACAAATATTCATGCATCCCTCAACATGGGGAAAATTTGATTTGGCTAAAGCAGCTAATCTTCCTAATGATAAGGAATTTAATTATTGGGATTATATGGATTCTTGGTATAATACCTTTTATTACCAAAATCCCTCCCATAGGCATTCCTGGTTTTTCCAATGGGAAAAGAATGTCTTTCAGAGGTCATTACCTCTACCCAGTTGGGTATTTGCATGGTGGAACAAATTTGGGCCACCCATTTCAATATTACCTGAGCCCATTAAGGCTTGTTTTATAAAATGGACTCAATCCAGTCCTGATCTTAAAGCTCTGGGTTATGAAAAACCCCCAAAGAATTGGGACAGTCTTATCTTCTTTATGATGGATTTGGAGATGGGATTGTACTTCAGGCTTTAATAATAAAAGCCTACCAGTACTTTTAAGAACATTTCATGTTCGTTGGTGGAAAAATTTCCCCAATATTGATTCCAAAGTTGCAGAAATTAAGTCTGCTATCATACAAAATGAAAACAATCTTGGATTGCATCGCGTCTTCGAAGTCCATTATGACTCTGACAATTTATTTGCAAGTTTCAAAACTCAATTGAAAAGTTTGATTCCAAATATATTGGAAAAAGATATTATGAAAAAATTATTAGAATCAATGAAGGATTTTATGGTAACTCAGTGCAATGAAGGCACTTCTTCTCAACCAGCAGACGACAACATGTCTGTGTCAGAACCTTCTGCTGCTGAAGATGAGGAAGAAATTGATTATAATAGCACTAAACAAGATGATAATGCTCAAGACTCTTTACCGGATAGTCAGCCACCTGATGAGGATCCGGAAGAATATATTAATCTTATGTTGCAGGCATTTAGAGCAACATCTAAAAAGAAATATTTTTTTAGGATATGACTATGACAGATAAATCTGTTCCAGATTCGTCGGCCAAGTCCGTCCAAAAGCAACAGAGGAAATTTTATCCTCCGGCCCACAGTTGGCCTATTTGTCACATCAATCAAGGCTCCTACAGTATATTTGGTTGGCCATTTTCCATAAAGTCTCACGCATGGGATGCCGCCAGTAGCCGCCTGCATCAGATAAGAGTTAAGGCTCTTCGTCAACAAAAGATACTTTGGGACCAAGCCCAGCAAATGTCTCTATCCAATCTCACTCATGGAGATAAAAATGATAAAGATGACAAGAATCTCAATAATAGAGAGGATGACTCACAACCGCCTCAATCATAGAGGTTACTTTTTGTATTAGTGGCGGATTTCAAATATTTGCCAATCCACATTAGTTCGCTCCTTCTATATAAGGAGTTAGTTTCTTTAGGTAAGGCATCACTTGAAAAACCTTCCCCTCTGTCTTCAAGGTTGTCTACTCGTGTGCTTTAGTTTTGGAGTTTGCTGTAAGTACTTTATGATATTGTGAATAAATTATTAGTACTTTAAAGTTATTCTCTGCCTGTTTCTTCCGTTACTTGCCTTCTGTCAATCTTCCTTCTTTCCGCTGTAATTGGTATGGGTAACCTAACCTCATTGATTGATTATGAAATGTAATTACTAAATCAAATGGGTCAATCAATATTCATTTATATTAATATATTAATTTTTTATGTTTTTAGGCCAAGGCAGGGGCAAAGTCACAACATTGAGGGTCCATTTGGAACCCCTAAAAAAGAAAAGAAAATGAGATTTTGATTATTATTATTCTCAAAAATAGTTAGTAAAAATAACGTAACGATCAAATTATCCTTTTCATTGATTATTTTTTGGAATAATAATGGTCAAATTCTCTTCTCTTCTTTTTTTCTTTTCTTTTCCAAGGGATTCCAAATAAACCCCAAGTACTCGCACTCACTCTTTAGAAAAATTATGAAATATACGATCATAGTAGAATAAATTTTCAATTTTAAAAGAAATGAAGAGTTCATTTTTTTCCTACTTTCATCACAATGTCAAGAGAGAAGGGTGCGAAAGTAGGACCGGTTGCACCATGCCCCTGTGTAATCTCTATGATATATCAAGGTCTCTTCTCATAAAAAAGTTGGGAAAGATCATATCTTCCCCCTTAATTCTATTTTGGAAAAAAAAAATCTCCTTAGGAGAAAGTTGGAAGGGGACACCTCTTACCCATCCCATTCACCAAACATTGGGGCAATAGAGAAGGGAAGATGTCCCTCTCTTTAAATCAAATATGATTTTAATGAATTGAATATTTCTTTGTCATTTTACGATAAAAAAAATGTATAGTCTATTCTAAAGAGATTGGGGTTGAGCCCTTGGTTGACGAATTGAACCCGCATACTTTTTATTGAGTGTGTATAGTCTTTCTATGAAAATAGGGAATAAGATAAAATGAAGGAGTAGCCAATAGAGCCTCTGAAGAATACACATGAGGAAGGTGAAAAGAGGAGTAAAAGAAAGAGAAGCAATAAATGTGCAACAAGTAAATGATAGCCAATGAGTACATAAACATGCTGAAATGTAGATGGTCTAGTGGAATAGTGTGGTTCTTTTTTAATAGCAATATGCCTAATGTCATATGGAGGACCAAACATAATAGGAATTTCATATGGTACTCATGTTGCACAATGGACTGGAATTTTATTTTGATCTAAACCATAGTCCTCTAGTTGTTGTCTCATCCATAGAAGTTGTCCATAACAACTTCCAGCAGCTATATACTAGGCCTCAGTAGTAGAAAGGGTAACCAAATATTCCTTCTTGGAAAACTAATAAATAAGTATATTTCCAAGTAATTGAGAACTATCACTCGTACTCTTTCATTCAAGTTTGCATTCACAAAAATCAGCATTGGAGTAACCTACTAGATTTATGGTAGAGGAGTTAAGAGTACCAAATTCCTAAGTTTGGATTTCCAAATAGGTACCAATTTTTTTTTTTTTTACTACCACTAAGTGATTCTCGAGGGTCAGATTGAAATCTAGCGCATAAGCATATTGAAAACATGATATATGGTCTACTGGCCAATAAATAGAGTAGGGAGCCAATCATACTTCTGTAAAATTTGTGATCAATGGTCATACATGAGCTGTCCGAGTCAAGTTTCTAGGACAAACTCATGGGTATGCTAATAGACTTAAGATTGTTGAACTTCTAGAAAAGATAAATATTTCACTAACTTGTTGTAATTTGAGTACATAAGTCTCTATTTATAATAGAGAAAATAAGTAGAAACCAGTTACAATTAAACTACAATTATCCCTGTTACACCCAAAGTTAAACACTAAAAGATACACCTTAGAATAATTGAACTGAACATTAATAGAAGACTAACATAACTAAAACACCTGAAACTGAGACTCTTTTACGAGACCTCCTTCCATGAGACTCTTCTTAGTCTCTACTATTTAATTCTGGCTCTGTGACGCTTCTTACTATGAGAGTCATGTAAGACTCTTTCATACTTGCTCTTCAACACTCCCCCTCAAGCTAGAGTTTATATCTTCAGCTCACAATGAAAAGGATTCTTGATCTTCAATTTTCTTTTGCTGAAAAATTTCTTCGTAGGTACAAAAACTTCATCTTTTGTACTCCCCCTCTCTTGAATATTTTGGTTACATAAAAAATACCACAACATGTGGAATAAAATATCTCTTTCTTGTACTTCTTCTTCTACTTCTTCCCTTCAAGTTGGGGATAAAAAAGACATAGAGACCCAGCTTGGACAAAACACAATATGAAAGAAGAAAATCACTCCTAGTCATATGACAAAGCTCCAAATACTAGTTAAAATGGTCATAATCTAAAACACACTCCACCTAATTTTAAAGGTGGAAATAGCCAAACTTTAGGGCTTAAGAAAGAGGCTACTCACTTTTTAAGGGTAGCTCAAATACAAATCACCTCTTGAGTGAAGAATAAAAGACTTGCCTCAAGTAGGATGTTGGACACACTCCTATACTTTTAAGGTAGTGGGTCTAGGTATTGCTCTAAAGTGATGAAAATCATAAATTGAAGAAATACTAGAGAAAAACAACTTTAACCTGAAGGAGGCGACTATGCAACACTCATACTTCCAAATGAATCTAGATAATGACCTTTTTTATGTAAAACTAGAGAAAACTATAACAACAAAACTTAATAAATTTGACAAAGTATAAATTTTTTGTGGTTGGCCACGATTTTTGGAGTTCACGGTGCATAAGATACACAACCAAGTAACAAAAACGTAAAACTTAAAAAGAACATCAAAGCAAAATATTACATATCTTGAATGAGCACATCATGAAGTAATTAATTCTGACCAAAATTCTCTGTTTAGAAGAGAAATTAGGCTAAAAAACTTGGATTTTAGGAGAAAAAAAACTCAATTCATGTCAACGCTTGAAGAGATAATAGGAGAGAAAATAGGGAAAATGAGGGATTTTCAGCAAAACTAACCTTTATTACTTTTGATATCGAAATCTCAAAAAATATACCTCAAAATCACAAAAACAAATATTGATAAATAAACTAGACTCAAAGATCTTTAATTTGGTACCTAATTTGAAATAAAATCTTCGTTCTTGAATCTTTTTATGACCTCTTGATTTTCTTCATTCTATAGTTTGACCCTTGCCAACTCCAATACGAATATCTCCCTAACTATAGATCAGATTGACATGAAACTTGCTCCTTCTGAAACTAGATTTTGATACCTTTCAGTTAAGTATAACTTTTATTCATAAAATATACTTCTTTATGGAGAAAAAAGCTGACATATTTTGGTCTCTTTAATTTGGTCGAATTGAGTTCTCTTTCTTCTTTGGCCAGTTTGATCATTGACTCGTCCGAGATCGATATCTCCCTCTAGAAAACTCAAATTGAGAATTGGTTGGATAGGTAAGAAAATATACTTACATATATTTCTTTTTTTGTATAATTTTCCATATAAAGTCCCGTCCTTGATGGTATAAAACCCCTTGAAAGTTGAAGTTTTATGCTGCTAGTCAAACCTCTCTTGCAGTCTGACCTTTGTAGCTTCAAATATCAATTTTTCTTTGTAAAAACCTCAGATTTAAAAAATAAAATTCCAGTTCTAAAGTCGACTCAAAGAGCTTTCCTTCAATATATAAATTGAAATACGAAAAGTTTATTATAGAGGTGTGAATGCCAAAAATACAATAGGTCATGGGACAGAAAAGAAATAAAGATAGAATATGAACCTAAACTACTAAAGATAATATATCAGAAAGGATCGCATTATATTTGTGGGTTGACCGAGTCAACTCATGAAACCCGCTCTGATACTATGTTGAATTTTTAGAAAAGAGAAATGTTTTATTAACTTTTTCTAATTTTAGTACATAATTCTCTATCTATAATAGAGGAAATAAGTAGAATCTAATTATAGTTAAACTACCCTTGTCCTAGTTACACCCAATGTTAAACACTAAAATATAAGTCCTAGAACAATTGAACATAAATAGAAGACTAACATAACTAAACCACCTTTAACTGAAACTCTTTTGTGAGACCTCCTTCCATGAAACTCTTCTTAAACTTCACCATATTAATTTTGGTTCATTGAGGCTTCTTACTTTGAGAATTACATAAGACTCTTCCATACTTGCTCTTCAACAATTTTTTTCAAATGTTGAACCTCTTAAGCAGTCCTTTGGTGTAGTTGGACTAGTTTATAGAAGTTCAATTTTTAGTTTGCATAACTTGAAGACCAAGTGTAGATTTCTAGGGCCAACACATAAGTACAAAAGATCTTAAGGGAATGAGATAAGAGAGGAGGTAAGAAACCAAGGGAGAGAAAAAAATGAGGAAAAGAGAGGGAGGTATAAGGACAAATTTGAGCCAAGAGGAAGATGTTTGAACGCTCTACCCCATGCCTTGATGTTGCATTTATAATTGTGAAAAGATGTTTATAATGATTACAATGCCCTTAGGGCTATATACTTTAAAAGGAAAAAAATATAAGAGGATATACACTAGCACACATAATTATAATTCTATGTCGTCTCCATGAAAGTTCTCCCTATTTACTAGTTGTGTCACCCCTACACACATGGGTGTCTTTTAACACCAATAAATAATATGAGTTCACCCATTAAACTCATTTCAAGTTTAGTCTTCATTTCACTAGCAAATTCTTGACACATCAGGGGTTTGTCGATCCAAAAATGATATCTTCTACAAATTTTGACAATGATCAGGTTTTTATCATGGTTCTTGGTAAATAAAATCATATTCATACTACCTCTCTTATATCCATTTTCTTCAAGAATTCATTATGTATTTTACACCACGCTCTAGGATCTTTCTTTAACCTTATAGTGCTTTGTTCAACTTGTATACATGGTCAAGTTTACTCATGTCTTCTAAACCTTTAGGCTACTCTATATACACTTTTTCTTGAATGTACCTATCTAAGAATGTGTTCTTTATATCCATTTGCTAAATTTTGAATTTCATGTGACAAACATAGGCTAATAAGATTCTAATTGCCTGTAGTCTTGCCACAAGTGCATAAGTTTCCTCAAAGTCAATACCTTCTTCTCGGTTGTTCCCTTTGGCAATTAATCTAGTTTTGTTTCTCACAATTTGATTTTCTCCATTAACTTTGTTCCTAAAAACCCATGTAGCTCCTATTACTTGTTGGTTTTGGGGTCTAGGCACTAAAGCCCAAACTTTGTTTATTTCAATTTGATTTAATTCTTCTTGTATTGCCATGATTGAAAATTCATCTTTTTCAGCTTCGACAAATCACTTAGACTCTCTTGGAGAAACATTGGTACTATTTACCATAGCTTCATGAGTTGTCCTTCTAGTTGCAATTTTGCCTTGAGGGTCACCAATTATTTGTTCTATCAGATGATCATCCATGAACCTGAAGTTCTTTGGCTCCATAGGAGGTCCTTCTTTTGCTATTCCTGTCATTTGTGTTTTCATTTTTGGGGTTGAGATCTCGTGGATGAGTCGAATGGGTTTCCCTCTTCGTCATCGAAAATTGGAGTTGGGGTTGGATTTGATGAATCCTATTCGTCAAATTCAACATGCATTGGATCCTAGACTCTTATAGATGTCTTATTGTATATTCTATATGCCTTGTTGTGAGATGAATAAAGAAATATTCCTATATCAGCCCTAAAATCAAACTTTCCTAATTTCTCCTTCGGTTATTTTAATACAAATATTTTGCTAGGAAATCTTTCCTTATGAACCTAAAATAGTCATCTACAATCACTAAGGTGAGACACTTTCCATTTAAGCTTAGAGTTCGAGTAGGTGCAACTAATTCCATGTAGATTAGTTGAAGAGGTAGAGAGGTAGAAATAATTGTCTTGGCTTTGAAAAAGTTTTTGTGTTGCTTTTCTAGTTGACAAACATCACAAGGTTTATCTCTTACAAATTTTGTATTTGATAGTCCTCTACCTAGTTTTTTCTTTCCTAATTTATTTAAGGAAGGTAATCCTTGCCTCTTATGCCATCACCAAGATTCATCAATATTTACACTCAAATAGATGGCGCTAGTTGAGGGTAAGTCAACTATGTTCGCAATATTGAGATTTCTATTTTTATGTCCGTCTAGAAAAAGTTCATCATTTTCATTCTTTATAGCATATTCTGGCAAAGTTGTCTAATTGATCTTGCTTTATATTTATAGCTAGTGCACATTTTAGATGATCAATCATTGGCAGACATTAAACGATCATGCCAAAGCCTAGTTTCTAATCTTGGCTTTAGAGCTTGATAAAAGTTTGTCCCAAGTGATTCTAATATGTTTGAAAGTTAGGTATGCATTTGTAAAACATGTTATGGATGCAAAATATCCTATAGCTCTAGAATTTTTATTTGTACCTGAATTTTGAAGATTTAGGACTACTCTTTTACATGGATAGAGTTATTGAATTTTTTTTCAACAAATTGGACATTAAAATTTTATTTTTCATTTCTTCACTTGTGGGGTGCGTCTTCAAGATGACTTCACACACTGATGGGGCTCGAGGACTTGAGATGCATATGCCAATTTTTTTTTTTTTCAAACCTTAATTTTTGTGTCTCTTGAAGGGAAAGGCTTTGAAAGGGTAAATTTTCGATTGTTAGTTTGATTAAGTTTTCAATATTATAAAAAAAATGGATGGGAGCCAACTCTCAATCAAGATCTATTATAATAATTAAACCTTTTATTTTTATTGCTAACAATCCATTTTTTTACGAAAGAACCAAACACATAGAGGTTGATTGTCATTTTGTAAGAGATCGAAAAATTACTACCCCACATATCAGGATCAACTTGCAGATGACTTCACCAAAACTCTTCAAGGTGCCCGATCCATAACGTTGCATTCCAAGTTGGGAGTTTTTATGCCTACTCTCTAGCTTAAGGAGTTTTAAAATGGTCAGTGTATTATGAAAGTTAAAAGCTTGAAGTAATTTTTTTATTTGTTTTTGTCTTGAGTTTAGTTTCTTATACATAGCAAGGCTAATAATGCAATTGCATCTTATATCTTCTTTGAGTTATAAAGAAAACATTCATTTCCCTCAGGCAATTGCATACTGATAAAGCTTCCGGTTCTCTTTCTTCCTTCTTTTATTTTCTCATTCCTTTTTCTTCTTCCACCCTTTCTCTTTTATCCTCTCTATTGCTCTTCTTCTGATTTTTCTCCTATAACAAATCTCACATACCAATGAAGATCTTCATTACTGGAGCTCTTTTTCTACTATTTCTTTCCGCCATATCCTTTATGGCAGGTTGGTTACATCTATAGCGCCGCGTGGAAACTACGTGTTTAGTAATTTAAAAAATGTCAAATTGTGTCTCAATCATCAGTTGCTAGGACCATTTATACAGAGGTAAGGCCCCCATAAAAAAACCCAAACATCTCACTCAGTACCCCTGCTTTAAATCCCTACCGCAATTCCGCGCTGAATTGCTCTTTCACAGTAGATGATTGATGATCCTTTACACCGCCTCCATGCACTAGTGAATCAATTTATTAACTGCGCAAAAATCCTTCTTCATTCTA
The DNA here is from genome assembly GCF_029961685.1 of Aristolochia californica. Lineage (NCBI taxonomy): Eukaryota > Viridiplantae > Streptophyta > Magnoliopsida > Piperales > Aristolochiaceae > Aristolochia > Aristolochia californica. The sequence continues at coordinate 5,472,069 of NW_027182279.1, forward strand.
CCATTAGCAAATTACTTCAACAAATGGATCAATCAAGTTGTATTAATAGGCTTAAAACATTAAACTCTTAAGCTATGGCTAAATAGTAGATCCCGAGACACGCCTGAGTTGCAAAAGGGAGCCGCAACAAGCAGTTGGAGAACATGGAGAAAAGAAGATTAATTTATACCTGTTCCTATTCACTGGAAGAGAAAGGGAACTCAAGAATGACAAACTGCATTGCCTCAAACCTCTCCACCCCCCTTTGGCTACTTCTCAGTTGCCAGTGAGGATGGGTCCACTGAAAGACCCATACTTGGCAAGGGCAGGAATGCTTTGGGATCGCCCTTGAAACCTATCATCGCTGACGGAACGTTTTCTAAACCTCTGATTTTTCTCTATCATGAAAGAAGAATAAGAGCACAAGGTTTCGGATACTTGATCAAGTTGGTCACCGGTACTTAAAAATCTGTTGAGATTTACCCGAGACTTGTCAGCCAGGTGCTTGTTTGCATCATTGTTACTTCCTAAAGGAGACTTCTTGCTATCTTCTTCATCATTGTCCGACCAATATCCATTCTCCTGACCATCACGCATGGCCAAATCATCGTACTCCTCATCAGATTTTGTCGACTCTTCATCCACAGAGCCCTCCATCTGGCAAAATGAAGGAAGAAACTCGGCTATTTAGAAGAAAAACATTGAAATGGAGATAAATCAGTGTGAAAGGGAGATAAATCTGTATGAAATTACAATGAGAAAGAGATGGAAAATAAAACCTCACTAAGATGTAAGATCAGGTTATCTCTTTAGATAATAACATCTTGCACTGCAGTCAGATTAAATATTTGGTAGATTGTATTTCTAACTTTTATTCACCACTACTCTTTATTCATTATCATTTGAAACGTACAGCAAATGGTATTGAAAGAAAATGTGCCAACTGCACGACAAGTAATAACCCCTATGGATTGTCGAATTGATCAAGACCTCAAGTTATCTACCTGTCCTTCAAAACTAGAGTGCTGCTCATTTTTTGTTAAAGACATATAAGCTCTATGAAAAGCCATTACCTCATCATGGATTTCCTTGATGCCAGCATCACTCAGATCCTCATCACTATCCTGTTCGACTGGATCATCAGGTTCTTCTTCACTACCAGAGACTGACAATTCTTCCTTGAGCTGTAATGCGGAACAAAAGGTGAACATAGGGTTTGTGACAAGTGCTTGCCGGAGAAATTAGATAAAAGCAAAAATACGAGTGAACCAATTTTCCAAGAGAAGGTAAGAGATGGACAAGACAGTCCATGAGAAGGACAAGTCACCAGCTCAGGTACCAGTTCAACCGTAGTCAGCTAGTGATGCTAACTTCAAATGTAAATGGTATCAGCTGGATTGGTAAGTAAACCACATTTCTACTTTGTTTTTTGAAATTAAATTTTATTTAATTTATGACAACCAAACCAGGCCACTTAACCCAATTTGGCCAATCTGATTTGGAGCATATGACATGATCATTGATCAATCAATAGACGCAGAGAACATACTGACACAACTTTGTTCAGTGCAAATCAGATATCTTCACTGGAGGAGAATTAACATAGAAAACAGACGATGAAGAAAGAATGGCATACTTCCTTGGCAGGCCCATCAGACATCCTTGGAGAGCTGCAACATGAAGAATAGTACCTACTCCCATTTTCAGTACCATCTCCCTTTGATTCGTCCACACTCCCAGCATTGCTAGTTCCACATGTATCACTTGGCCAAGCACTGATTCCAAAGTTTCCAAACTGAAGATTAACAGACTCTGCTTTCCCAATCTGTAAAGGTCCATACATGGGCCCTTTTCCACCTTTCTCCCCATACACCACAACTGGTTTCCCATTCTCATCAACTTCTTCTACAGGCCAAGCCTTAGCTACAGACCCATCTGTATTAACAAGTGCCATTAGATGCCTTGAAGAACCTTTCCGCTGAATCAGTCGAAACATGCACTTGGAACTTAAGGAGTTAGCAGCACATTGATTGCGATACTCTTCATCAATAAGCACAACTGTGTTAGTAGTTGGATCATAAAGCTGCTCTCCTGCCTCGCGCCTGCGGAGGCAACTGAACACTGTAGCATGGATTGCTGCGACACTCCTGTCAACGTTAGTGTTGTTTACTTTGGGCACAAGATGCTTATCAGCTCTGTTACAGAGATATTCCTGAATTGTTCTGATATTCCGAATATATTTGACATATTTATTTTTAGCAGGGTCCAGCGTCATGTACTTTGCTCGGACAGCAAACCTCTCCGTGTGTTTGTCCTCACTGGTGATGTACACCATAAAAGGTATAATTGATGGATGTTTCTTCATAAGCCCCATCTAGCAGACCAAAAGATGCACAAAACAGAGAACTATGAGCAAACATATATTTACTGAAACTGAGTTAGAAATTCAGCAGGTTAGCAAGCACTAATTGTGCTGGCCTACTACTAACCTCTCTTTGTACATCTAAAATTTAAATCAGTGGAGGAAACGGAGATTTGATGCACCAGCAGAGAAGTAAATTGAGATCTATTTCATTTGTTTCAAACAAATATGCCGAACACCAAAAGTGACCTCTTAAAGAAAATAATGAAATAAAATAAAACAAACAAACAACAATGACATGCCTGAAACAGCAAAAGGATTACAATAAATAAGACGAAGATAACCTAGCCATGAAAACGTGGGAAGTTACTAACCACAAAATTGAGGCTTAAGTGAACACCCTCTACAACCACTGACTCCTTTCTTTCTTCCCATGCAGTAATCAGCCAATCAAGACTATCAATAACCATCTCGCTTTGTGCTTTAAACCCCTCAATAGCCATCTGCTTAGGTCCAATTTTTATTTCAGTGATAGATGTTGTATCCATCAACCCTGTTTTAGGCCTGTCATTTGAACCCGCGTCAGATAACTCCTCCTTAGAGAAGGAACGAGAAATCCCAGCCAACTTCTTGGCTTTTCTTTTTGCCTTAGCTTCAGCAACTGCAACTGGGTCTAAGAATTCGCCAGCATGATAGGTCGAAGACCAAAGGAGAGGGTTTTCCTTCTCGTCCACAAAGCTCCTCATCATGTGGCGAATTGAATCTGTAGAAATCACTGTTGTGATTCCCAATCTGCTACCCTGAAAGAAATATAGGAAGTCAAAACATATTTGGACAAAATGAATAAAATCTTGGTTACTCATGAAACAAGGCGTCTGCTCTATCAGCACTGATACTTTAGCTGTCAATTGTAAAAAACGAGAGATGACAACAAACAATGGGCAGAATCACATCATATAATTACAGTAATGGAACATTTTATATTTCTTAATCCTATATAAAAAGAAGAGGAACGAAGGAAGAAATGAAAGGCAGTTACATGAAACATGATGAACCAATAGTGTAGTATGGAGAACTACTAGAGCTACCTTAATTAGAATCTCGTCTCTAAGCAGGGGTAATGAATTATGTTCAAATAAATGCCAATGAACAACTTTCGTGCAACAGAAAGAAGAAATCATTTTGTTTTTCACAGGGACAATCAGAAGCTTTGTTCAAAGTATGTGACGTGTAAGGAATGCTTTTTTTAAGACAACTTTTAGAAATGCCCTCAATTCAAAATTGAGCCAAAAAATAAACTAGAACTTAAAAAGAGCATTGAAAGTCAAAAATATTACCAGCAAGGCAGACAACGTAGATTTTCCACACCCACTTGTTCCACATAATAGAATTGTCACAGATTCCTTTTTCTCTCGAATCCTACAAAAATGAAAGGCAAATCAGAGAAACAAAAGCAATGCTAAAGCATGCTTGTGTATCAAAATCAAGTATTTTAAGCATCATATATCAGGCGGAACATAATACTAGTGAAGAGTCCATATAAAGAGTAAGAATACAACATCTCAACAGTTCAAAGAATTAGACAGCCATAGAGCAGTAACACAAGATGAATTTCATACTCATCATTTGAATATGACACACGGTGCAGAATACTAGACATGCTCGTTCTCTGTATATTTCCAAATAACCAGTCCAGTGTGCAAATACAAACTGGAGACACATATAGAAGGACAAGACACACATACAAAAAATATTTCACCAAGGATTCTACCTTAATTCTCACACAGAGATCCAGGATCTAAACACTGAGTTGACTAGGAAAAACTTATAGATGAAAATCTTATCATTGAGATACCATAAAACTGTCCTTAATTAGTAAACACTCATATTCTTTTTAAACCATCAGACAAGGATGAAAATGTCCTAAATCTTGGCAATAATGCTAAAAGAATCTGACCCATAGCTTCTGTACTGAGCTAGAATTCAGAACTTGTTTGCAGTTAATCGCATATGAAAACTAATAAGGCAAACTTAAAATAACCAAATGAAAAAGCAAGAACAATCAAAGCTATGGAAAGAAAACTGAGAGTATCCATCGGTAAGCTTAGATACAATCTATACCTGCATGCCAAAATTAAGTCAGCTCTTTGATTGGGACCAAAGTACTTATATACAGAAAGTGCATCACAAACAACATCCAAGAATGTGTCTCTCTTAACAACAACTGTAGTGCGCCTTTTGTACAATTCAAAGGGCACAATACTCTGTTCATCTTTCTCTTGAACTGAATAGATCACATCCTCCATTTTTTTTCTGTTGCACTGCAGCTCCAAAGTATCAGATCCAAAGGTTTCCTCCAATGAAGGAGGCAACATATTTCCAGAAAATTCAATTCTCATAACTTCAAAAACCCTTCGACTTATCTGATGCAAATAGAAGAAGATAAGTATGCATGAAAAGGTGGATTAGAGAATAACAATAGAAATCTGACGTTAACAATAAGTCAAATTCACATAATAAATGATCTTCACACGCATAAAGACAGTAACTACTCAAACCAACGTACACATGAACACTAGAAAAAAATAGGGAGTTCATAGAAATGAGAGATCAAATAAATTAAAAAATTAAAAAAAGGAAGTTGAAGCAGACTTTTTGAAGTCAAACCAGACTTAAAACGCTTAGATTCTTTTCTGTCACATATGTCATTGGAATAGTAATTATACTACTACTTCGGAGCAACGACACTGTGTACCCAAAGCTGCACAACTCATTCTTATCTTTTAGGATGATTCATCGAGTCACATACAAATGACTTCACTTTATATCTTCATGGCAATGAAAACAACTCTTTGCTCATATGAGCTTCTACAGAGTAATTACATAATAAAAAAGACAACATTTTCATGCAAAAGGAAGAGAAAATCCATCCCCTCAAGAAAAGACCAAAAACTACTCAAAAACTTTGCAACTTATGTTAGCAGCATTGAAACTTAGTGCAAGCAGATTGCTCCAATACAAATTCCCACTTTGTCATAAAGGAATTGTTTTGTTTTGACGAGTGTAGCTGACTCATTAGCTATAATAGATGGGAAAAAAATTATAGCCAATTTTTTTTTTTTTTTTTTTGAAAGGAAAAAAATTATAAGGGAAGAAGATGGAAGCCAAAATTTTAGAATAGTCTCTGAATCCCAGTTTGAAATTTGTTATCGGTCACACTAAATTACAACCAAGAATGTCAGACATTGCAGCAAAGGCGTAGCAAAACATAGGCCGTCAAATAAAGCTAAAAAATTGGCTATGATTCGTCGGGAACAGAGTGAAAGGATAACTTTTTTTTCCAATTAAAAAGTCACGGTACCAGATCTACAAGAAAATTTTAAGAGATGAGTTCTTTACTGCGTACTTTAAATGCGTGGCGTGCTTTGCACCCCATGAGCTGCAGAGTGCTCTGCAACACCGGCCGTGTGTACCGGAATGAAACATTTTGTTCCTCTTCTCCTGCATTCTGATCAACAACGACTATATACAACAACTTCGGCGGTTCAGCCATTTTCGGAGCTTCTACAATCCCCTATCACATTTACAACAGAGGAAATAATTGAGAAAAAAAAGGCGAAAGTAGAAAAGAGAGCACTCTCAAAAGAAAATAGCACAATAGATCCACACGATGACAGCCTCAAGTTTCAATGGTAGGATCACAGAAAAGAATGCAAACGAGCGAAGCCAACCTTACCAGCAATTGATTAAACAGATCACAAAACGCTGCAAGGAACAAAACTCAATTCCATAGCCCAGAAGCCCCCCCATTGCTTTGTTACAGTTACAAAAGAAGGTACTCTCAAAATACGAAAGAAAACTAAAAGATAACAGTAAATAAAGGACATGTTTCAAAACAAATATATCGATTTTAAACGTCCAAATGCAACTTACGATCACACACAAAAAAAAAAAAAAAAAAAAAAAATCACGGGAATCAACAACTATAAACATGCTTTGACATAGGCAAATTATTATTTAAGGTGACAAAAAACCATAATACAGTAGATTAGGAACTTTTTCAAACATACATACTTCCTCAACAACACCGTCACCATAACGTACCAGCTTAGAAAAAGGGAGAAGATCCAGCAACTAAACAAAGAATAAGAATAAAATCAAAGATAATGAAAATCTCTGAAGCAAAAACGACGACCAGCTCATTTCAACTTCTCCGTCAAACTCCATTAAAACAAAGACATTCCATAACAGAAGCAAATCAGTGCAATGCAGACCAACATTGGAGAGCACCAAGAATTGAAGATGCACACTACCTCCAAGTATTAGATCCTACAGAAAGTATATGCAAAATCTGAAGACGGAGAGAGTAAAGGAGCTGAAGCTTTTGTAGGCGTAGCTAGGGCTAGGGGTTTCAAGGTCAGGAGGATCAGCCATTTGCGGAGATTCGAAACGAAAATGGCCTTTTCGCCGTCGCTGCCTCCACGCATCACAGCACCCGAGGCTCCACTCGTCCCCTTCTTCCTCTTTCTCTCTCTCTCTTCCTGTGTCTTGGTCGCGGGTCGGTAAAACTATAAGTGGGAAAGAGACGAATTTCCATTTTTTTTTTTCATTTTCTAATCACTTTTTTCTTTTAAAACTTAAAAATGTCGTTGTGACGGAGTCTATACTCACTCCCCCACAAGAACAATTCCACTCACGATCGTGTTGACGATTTCCTTCCACGGTCAAGTTGCCGTTCTCGGTACTCATTTAATGATTAGACAATTACCAGTTATTGCTTTAGAATAATATTTCTCTTTTTTAAATCATTAGATTGACTTATAAGAATACAATTCAAGCAAACCCTCCCATACGCCAAGTTTGATATTTAACATTGACCACTGAGAGTTTTGTTTTTTTTTTGGTAAGACTTAAACCCTGATCTATACACTAAGCCCCTCCCCTCATGTTGACTATTGATTTTTTTAATTTATGGAGAATAAAATTAAAAAAAAAACCTAATTTTAGGCATGAAAAAAAGACTACTCACTTTTTAAGGGTAGCAAAAAAATTCATTTTAGATGAAGAATAAAGACTTAACTCAAGTTGGATATTGGGTGTATTCTTATACTTTGTAGGTAGTGGGTCTAGGCACTAATCCAAAATGGTGAAAAATAAAAGATGATAAATTAAATAAATATTAGAGAAAAACAACGATAACAATAATCATACTTTAATCGAAAGGAGGTGACTATACAACACTCATACTTCTAAACAAATGTAGAGACTTTAGATAGAAAGAGGTGATAATGTAGTATTCTACTTCAAATCGAGTTTCTAAAGAAATAACAAGAACTTGCTTATCAAATCAATAATGAGCATGGCCTTCTTTTTTGAAAAACAAAAAAGGAGAGACTGTAATGGTAAAACTATAAAAATAACAAAAAAATTGGACCAAGTATGACCTCGAAGAAGTTTTTGGGGGTGAGCATAATTTTTTTAGATGAAGATGCGGATGATACACAACTGATGCAAACGAGCAAGCTACCACTGGAGTGGAGACCCTGAGGCAAATTGCCCCATATGATCTTCCCTCAAAACTAAATTAATAGATACCAACTTGGAGTGTTTAAGTTTAACAAAAACTCTTTGATTAGAAGAAAAACATTTCTAAAAAACTATGACTTTATGAGAAAAGGAAATTCAATTCACGTCAATGCATGGAGAAGTAATAGGAGAAAAAATAGGAAAAAAATAGACTTCTAGCAAAACTAACCTTTATTGCTTCAAATATAGATGTCTCCCAAAATATAGTTTAGAATCACAAATGCCTCATTTCTTAAGAAACCAAACTCACAAATATTTCTTTACTAATATAATTCTCTATATAAAGTTCGATTCTTGCTAGTATAAAATGCTTTAAAAAATGAAGCATTCTGTTGTCACAAGAACCTTTCTTGCTACCTAACTTCTACTACTTCAAATGTTGATTTCTCTTTGTGAAAAACACCAATTGATAAAATTCATTTTGCAGTTTAAAATAGACTCAAAATCCTTTATGTCAATGTATGATATGTAGTATGTAAATAATATTATGGAGTGTATCATTATAGGATACTCTCGTACACAAAAGGATTATGTTTGTTATAATCCCACTCTTCAACGTTGACTTGTGTGTTAGGGATGTCACATTTTTTGAAGACTCTCCATACTATTCTGACAATGCACCTCTAGGTTTATCTTCAGTACCAGGTTCTCCACGATCGGTTGTGCCCCATGCTACGGAAACTTCTCAGCCTCCAAAAACACCTGTTGAGTTTACGGATCCCACAGAGGTAAGTCCATCTTTTCTAATTTTTTTTGGCCCACAATATGATACTCGTCCTATCGCACAAAGAAAAGAACCCAAATCATCCCATATCAAATTTTGTGTCTCATCATCGTCTGTCCCCTGCATGTTGTCAATTTTTCTCTACCATTTCTTCCATATCTGTACCACACTCCTATCAGGAGGCTCTCAAGCATCCAGGGTGGAAGGCAATAATGGATGAAGAAGTGCAAGCCCTTTGTGAAAATCAGACATGGGCTCTAGTCCCACTTCCATTAGATAAGAAACCTGCCGATTGCAAATTGGTGTTTATTGTGAAACACAATCCGGATGGGTCTATGGCTCGGCTGATGGCTCGCCTTGTTGCTAAGGGCTATACACAATGTTATGGAATTGATTATCAAGAAACCTTATCTCCAGTGGCAAAAATGAACTCGGTACGTGTGTTATTATCTCTGGCAGCTAACTCTTCCTGGCAGGTATATCAACTTGATGTGAAAAATGCCTTTCTGAATGGGGACATCAAAGAAGAAATTTATATGCAACAACCACCTGGGTGTGTGGTTGAGGGGGCGTCAGTATGTCGACTAAAAAAATCTCTGTATGGTCTAAAACAGTTCCCTAATGCATGGTTTGAGAAATTTAGTCAAGCCCTCATACGGGAAGGATTTTATAGATGCTCTGGAGATCACTCAGTTTTTATTAAAAACACACCTAGAGGCAAGGTAATTATGGTTGTATATGTTGATGATATCATTTTAACTAGTAGTGATTCCGAGGGCTTCTAGGAAACAAAAGAAAAAATATGTGTTGAATTCAAGACAAAGGATCTTGGACTACTCAAATATTTTATGGGTATTGAAGTATTATAATCTAGACATGGGATTATGTTATACCAAAGGAAGTATGCCCTTGATCTACTAGAGGAGTCAGGAATGCTGGGATGCAAACCAGTAGACACTCCTATTGACTCAAATACAAAATTATGTGCAGGTATTGGAGAAGATGTAGACATCGAAAAATATCAGAGACTAGTGCAAAACTTATTTACCTATGTGTAACAAGGCCAGGTATATCATATGCAGTTAGTCATTGACAAGCACTTGAAAGGATATTATGATATCTGAAAGGAGCTCTAGGAAGAGGGTTTCTCTATAAAAATCATGGTTACTTCAACATTGAAGGATTCTCAGATGCTGGGCCGGATCCCCGGATGATAGGAAATATACTTCGGCATTTTGTACAATGGTTGGAGAGAAATTGGTTACATGGAGAAGCAAGAACCAACATGTAGTAGCACGGTCTAGTGCAAAACCAAAATACAAAGCCATGGCACACACTGTTAGTGAACTCCTATGGATAAGATCTCGTCTCACTGAATTGGGATTCTACAAAGAAGCTCCAATGGATCTATATTGTGATAATCAAGTAGCTATACACATTACATTGAATCTAGTCTTCTATGAAAGAACAAAACATATTGAAGTGGGCTGCCATTTTATACGAGAAAAGTTCCAAGCGGGTCTTTTATCTCTAAAACATATATCATCACAAAGTCAAGTTGCAGATATTCTCACCAAGCCAGTCACTCACAAGATTATGTCTACCATATGCAACAAGTTGGGCATCTACAATGTTTTCTCTGTTATGATATTTTGGAATGTATATTAGGTATAACTTATGCTTGTTGTATGTTGTATTATGTACATAGCTTAATGGGCTGGGTGGGAATATGTGATAAACCTAAGTATAAATAAGAAAGAAAATAGAGGGAAGGGGCATTGCATTCTCGTCCTCAAACTTTTTGCCTTCTCTCCTCACCGTCGTCCTCACCGAGAAACAAGAGCGTGAGGCTCTTTGTTAGGGCTGTTCTGTCAGTCCCCGGAGGTCTTGGTGGTTCCGTCCACCATTAACGGAGTTTAGTGGTCTCGGAACGTGAGGAGCTGCAAGCCTTTGTGGCATGGTGTTTCGTCCCCAAGAAGACCAGTGTGTGGACACTGGTCTTGGCTGATTTGTTGGCCCTCGTTCTTGAAGAATACCTCGGTCAACATGGTATTAGAGTTTGGTGGGAGCGTTTTGAGGTAAGCCATCTCCGTCGGACGCATCCTTGCCGACGAGCAGTTGTCCGAAGCCTCAGAGATCGGACGGAGCTCAGGCGAGATCGAAAACGTTTGTTTGAGCTCAGAGGAGTGGTCAGAAACCACCAACCGAGCTCAGAGTCCGTCCTCTAGTGCAGGAAAGGTAAACAGTTGTGAGTTTTTTTTACAACAGGTCTGAAAAATTAATTTTCATAAGTTATGAAATGATTTATGTGCCTAAGGTCATTTTGGAATTTCTGAGATTGTGGGGACAAAATTAGAATTTTTGAGATTGTGGGGACAAAACTAGAATTTCTGTGATTGTGGGGGACATAACTAGAATTTATGAGATTGTGGGAACAAAACTGGAATTTTTGATATTGTGAGGACAGAAGTGGAATTTCTGAAATTATGGGGTAGATCTGGATTTTTTGGCAGCTGTAGGGGCAAATCTAGAATTTTTAGCGGGAATCATGTCAACGGATAGGTTAGTTTTCTCTCCTATTTGTTTCACGGGTAAGAACTATAGTACCTAGGCATTTCAGTTCCGACTATCTGTCATGGGCAAAGATTTATGAGGTCATATTGATGGGAGTGATCTAACACCTTGCGAGGCTGAAACATTGTCAAAGTGGACCACCATGGATGCTAGAGTCATGACCTGGATACTTGGATCCATCGAGCCTCATCTTGTCCTTAATCTAAAGCCCTACAAAACTGCTGCGGAAATGTGGGATTACCTCCACAAGGTGTATCATCAAAATAGCACGGCTCGACGGTTTCAAGTCCAATATGAACTGGCAAATTTCATCCAAGGAGGCAGTTCCATTGAAGAATATTTCTCGGGGTTTCAAAATATGTGGGCTGACTATACTGATATTGTTTATGAGAGCGTCCTAGTTGTTGCTCTCTTAGCAGTGCAAGCAGTACACGAAACCAGTAAGAGGGATTAATACTTGATGAAGCTTCTTCCATAATTTGAGATTGCTCGGTCACATCTGATGAATCGTCATCCAGTGCCGTCTCTGGATGCCTATTTAAGTGAACTCCTTAGGGACGAGCAACACATTGTTACTCAGGCTGGTATGGATCATCGAGTCCAGGCTGATATATCTGCTCTTGTGGCCTATGCAACACAAGGAAAAAATAAGGGTCAAGACATGAGTTATGTTCAGTGCTTCTACTGCAAAGCATATGGTCACTTTGCTCGGGAATGCCCCAAGAAATCCTGTAACTACTGCAAGAAGTCGGGCCATCTCATCGTAGCTTACCCTACTTGCCCTGAAAAGAAAAAGAATACATCTTATCATACCTCAACTAGTACTTCTAGTTCTGCAACATTGCCGACTGCTGTGCCAGCTACTACCGTTCCTGTTCCTCCAACACCTGCAAGTTCACCCCCACTCACCCCTGGAATGGTACAACAGATGATCATATATTCTTTTTCTACTTTTGGTCTCTTAGGTAAGCAGAAAATCTCTCCTCAGCCATGGTATTTTGATTCTAGTGCTTCTAACCATATGACCAACAATGTTGTGTCTCTCTATAACGTCAAAAAGTATGATGGAAACCTGCACATCAACACTGCTAATGGCAACTCTCTGCCTATTAGTGTTGTTGGTGATCTCTCCCTCTCAGTATCTGATGTCTTCGTGTCTCCTGACCTATAGAAAAACCTTCTGTCTATTGGTCAATTGGTTGATAAAAATTGTAATGTTCAATTCTCTCGCTCTGGTTGTGTTGTGCAGGATCAAGCGTCAGGGAAGGTGATCGCGAAGGGGCCTAAAGTGGGAAGGTTGTTTCCTCTTAAAGTCTTTCTCTCCACCATCATTCCATGTACTCATGTACTTTCTTTTGCATGTAATGTTGTTAGCTCTGGCCCTTAGATGTGGCATAGACGTCTAGGCCACCCAAACTAGGATGTTCTTCGTATATTGCTTAAATCTGGTTTATTAGGCAGTAAAAAATGCACCTCTCTTGATACTGTTTTATAATGTTCATCATGCAAACATGGCAAAAGTAAAGTTTTACCGTTTCTTCATCATGCCTCGCATGCCTCACACTGCTTTGTTATTATTCATAGTGATGTTTGGGGAATTACTCATGTTGTCCCCCATGCGCAATATAGGTACTTTGTTACATTTATTGATGATTTTAGTCGGTTTACCTGGGTCTACTTCTTACGGGCTAAGTCTGAAGTTTTTGTTGTCTTTAAGAAGTTTCTTGTCCTTCTTGAAACACAATTCTCTACTCATATTAAAGTACTGCGCTCTGACTCTGGAGGCGAGTACATGTCCACTGAGTTCCAGGATTTTCTTTAGAGCAATGGTATCATCTCTCAACATTCTTTTCCTTTGACATCCCAACAAAATGCAGTTGCTGAGCAGAAAAATCGTCACCTTCTTGATATGGTCCGCACCCTACTTCTTGAGTCATCCGTTCCTCCCTGTTTTTGGTGTGAGGCACTCTCTACCTCAGTTTATTTAATTAACTGCCCACCTCGCCTACCTTGCAGTATGTCTCTCCATTCATTAAGTTATTTGGTTATCCTCCATCATACATTGATCTTCGGACGTTCGGTTGTGTTTGTTTTGTGCATCTCTCTGATCATGAACGACATAAACTCATCGCCCAATCAGTGATGTGTGCATTTCTTGGATATGACATTTCTCAAAAATAGTATGTTTGCTACGATCCCAAGGCATGTCGAGTCCGTGTTTCTCGGAATGTGGTCTTCTTTGAAAAATAATATTTCTTTCCATCTCACATTACATTGCCATCTGCATCTTCGTCTAGTTTGTCGAGCTTTGATGAGTCTCACCCCACTTCCTCGCTGCCCCCTTCTGATTCCGACATGGCGCTTGCTCCTACTCGTCTTCTTGCTCCAACCCCCTTCACCCTTCGTGGATCTACTATTCCATTTTGCCCTCCTGATAGGTAAGGTTTTGTTAAGCACCTAGCCAATACTACCCAAAAGACCGACCTGTTAGGAGTGGAAGACATAGGTACTTAACCCCAGGACCATAACAGGTTTCCCCTCCCCTGTATCACTTGTGGCTACCTTATCCTCTATTTCCATTCCCTCTTGCTACAAACAGGCTATGACACATGAGTATTGACAACAAGCAATACAAACAGAACTGCAAGCACTGGAGGAGAATCACAGACATTGTGAGTTGTCCACCTGCTACTCGGCCTCTTGGGAGTAAGCGGGTATTTTTTGTCAAGCTGCGTTCAGATGGATCATTGTATAGATACAAAGCCCGCCTTGTGGCCCTGGGAAATAAGCAAGAATATGGGATTGATTATGAGGACACATTTGCTCCAGTTGCCAAGATGACCATTGTCCGCAATATATTAGCCATTGCAGCCTCCTAGTCTTGGCCACTGCATCAGATGGATGTGAAGAATACATTTCTACATGGTGACCTACAGGAATATGTCTACATGAAGCTCCCCTCGGGTATGACTACTTCTTAATCATGTTTGCAAGCTACGTTGTCCGCTATATGGGCTGAAGCAAGCTTCTCGGGCTTGGTTTGAGAAGTTTCGCAACACACTTATTCTTCACAAGTTTACACAGATTCAATATGATTCATCTCTATTTTATCGTAAGTCTGTTGCCGGCATGGTCCTTCTCTTGGTTTATGTGGATGACATCATTATTACCGGCACTGACTCGGGCCGGATTTCCAAGGTTCAACAAGTGTTGCATGCCACCTTTAATATGAAGGACCTTGGACACCTCACATACTTCTTAAGGCTGGAAGTACATCACCATCCCAATGGTCTTTTCTTAAACCAGCATAAGTATACTCAAGATCTTATTTCTTTAGCTGGATTGGAGGACACATCTTCAGTTGCTACTCCTATGGAGGTCAATGTCAAATACAGGAAAGATGAAAGGATTCTTCTTGATGATCATACTATTTATCGGCAACTGGTTGAGAGTCTCATATACTTGACTACTACTCGCCTGGACATCTCCTATGTTGTGTATCAGGTCAGTCAGTTTATGTCATCTCCTCGACACCTTCATCTTATGGCAGTTCGACGCATCATCCGCTATCTGCGCAGTTCTCCTACTCGTGGGTTATTCTTTCCTACAAGCTCCGCACTACGACTGGTTGCCTACAGTGATGCATATTGGGTTGGATGCTTAGATACCCGTCGATCTACTACAGGTTGGTGTATATTTTTAGGGGATGCGCTGATTTCTTGGAAATGTAGGAAACAGGACCGGGTGTCCAAGTCATCCACCGAGGCTGAGTATCACGCCATGTCCACTACCTGTTCTGAAGTTATCTAGCTCTGCGGCCTTCTTACTGAGCTCCAGTTTCCTCTGACCTCTGCTACACAACTTCATGCGGATAATATGAGTGTGATTCAGATTGTGGCTAACCCTGTTTTCCATGAGCGCACCAAGCACATTGAGGTGGACTGTCACTCTATCTGTGACACTTTGGAGCGCCGAGTAATATCTCTTCCGTGTATTTCTTTGGATCTTCAAGTGGCTGATATCTTCACCAAAGCATTGTCTCATCCACGACATAATTTTTTAGTTGGCAAATTGTTGCTGGTTGATTCACCAACATCAATTTGAGGGGGGATGTTACGATATTTTGGAATGTATATTAGGTATAAATTATGCTTGTTGTATGTTGTATTATGTACATAGCTTAATGGGTTGGGTGGGATTGTGGTGGGCCCATGGGCTGATATGTAATATGTGATAAACCTAAGTATAAATAAGAAAGAAAAGAGAGGGAAGGGGCATTGCATAACCATCCTCAAACGTTTCTCCTTCTCTCCTCACCGTTGTCTTTGCCGAGAAACAAGAGCGTGAGGCTCACTGTCAGGGCTGTTCCGTCAGTCCCCGGAGGTCTTGGTGGTTCCGTCCACCATCAACGAGGTTTAGTTGTCTCAGAACGTGAAGAGTTGCAAGCCTTGCGGCGTGGTGTTTCGTCCCCAAGGAGACCAACGACTGATTTGTCAGCCCTCTTTCTTGAAGAATACCTCTATTGACATTCTCACCCCCAGCTTGAGGGGAATGTTACAATGTGGGACCCACCATGATGCACGAGCTGGTGGGATCGACCATGAGGACGTGGGATGCCAAGAAGAGTCCTCATCCAAGCTAGCAAGAGTTAAGAAGATAAGAAGCACAACTTGAAATGAGTTAGAAGACTTGAAGATTAAATGAGACCCACAAAGATGCCACGAATTGGTTTCTTATCAATATGAACTGGAAGACCACGTGGGACCCACAAGGATATGACTTCAAGCTCACCTCCTCCCTTATTTCCACGTTATTGAAGAAGAGTTATAGTTCAACTTATATTAGAACTCTATTAGATTGTATTATCCTTTCAAGATAGACTTATCATAGAGAGATAAAGTTGGAATGTAATTAGGAGATTTAAAGGTTAATTGTATAAGGACTCTATCACTTCCTCTACTATAAGTAGAGCTGTTGTAATTCGAAATTGATCAAGTTTTATAATTTTCTCTTGAGTAAATCTTTCTCTCTATGCTTGGCACACACCTTGTTCCTCTTCTCTTCTTCTCTCTACCTGAGAGCCTTCTTCCCCTTTTCTCTTTTTTTCTTTCTCTCTTTCCTTACTTGGAATATTGGAAAAGGGATCCTAAATTCAACTCTCTCTCTCTCTTCCTTTCTTACCTCTGTCTTCATTCACCTCACTTCACTTTTTCTCCTCTTCGCCTTCCTTCGTCTTCCTTACTCTCTAAGTTGTTGATCTTAGTATTATGGAATCTTGAAATGAATATGGTATCAGAGCATTGATTTCAGGATTTTAGATATTTTACTCGGATCATGATTCATGAAGAAATTGTTCAGCATGGAGGAACTACATGACAAAAGTAAATTTTCTATTCTTCTTGTTCTTGGATCTGAAGCAGTTGATACCCCATGCTTCCCATCAGTTTTATAACTGCTTATTGCTGGTAATTTGTTGCTTGTTCATACATTGGTTGCCTGCTAATTGTTCGGCATGGTATTGAGATAGTTTTGAGCCCATTGCTAGTTTTTCCTTTACTTGAACAAAGTACATAATGTTTTATGTCTATGCTTGCTGGAGTCTCTGATCTGAACCCAAATTATCTAGTTGTTTGTATCTCCATTGGCAGGAGTTGGAGAAGAATATTTCTATTTTTGCTGGTGTGCATAACCTAGAAAGATAAGCTACATTTGATGTCTTTGTACCTTCTAATCTATGTGATTCTATAGTCCACATGATTGATCATGCCTGGTCATACCTTCATCCTACTAGCATGGTCATGTTTGAGTACTTTTATTTCTATACTTGAAAGTTGTGGAATTTCTTAGGAGGCATATAAAGTCAAGTCTCTTTACCGTCTTCCTGGTTGCTTCATTTCTGCTCATGAAATGTCATGGAACAAGATAATGCTACCGGTTGGAGGACTCTTCGGAACTTGTCACCCATTCATGTCGGTCTGAAACAAGCATAAGAGAGAACTTATGACTGGGGTTTTTTTCCCAGCAACAAAGCATTTGGAAGTTGCTGGACTTGGCATCACAATTTGGTTGGTTGGCATATTGATCGTATTCTGCTGGAAGTCTTCCATATTGATCATATTTGATTACCAGTGATCTAGCCTGGTATTACGTAGCATGCCAATTAGCGTGTTGGCATTGCTCACTGATTGATCTTCTCCTACTCTAATGATTTGAGTATCCATAGCTGGACCTCGTTGATTGATCTTTGGACAATCTGGCATTCCTACTGGACCTCATTGATTGCTCACTGATTGTTGGCATCGTTATTATTGAAAAATACTGATTGTTGTACCTTGTTGATTGATCTCTGGACGATCTGGCATTCACGATGGATCTTGTTGATTGTTCGCTGATTGTCGGCATCATTATTATTGGAAAGATATTGATTGTTGGACCTCGCTGATCGCTGATTGCTGGACGATTGTTGCCATCTTGCATTGATTGCTGGATGATCGTTATTATTCTCCTCTAGCCTAGCTCAAACTGCTCTTACCTTGGCTGTCAATCAAGCTTTGATTGCACTATCCTGATTACCTTCCCGAGCCTTCAGACATTAACAACAAAAGTTTATGTTAACTTTGGATATTAACAACGGAAGTTTCTGCAAATCTGCATCATTGTTGGCATCATCGTTGATTGATTGGCTTTACCTTGATTTTATCTGGTTGTATTGATCAACCTGAATCATAGATCCAACAAGGAAATCTATCCTCGACTTACTCATCTAGCTTCTTGATCTTTGGAAGTTTATTAGCTTATTGATCTGGTTTATTGAATCCGGGTTTATCTCATATTACTGCTATTGGTATCCCGAGTTGGTTTAACAATACTGTTGCCGAGTGATTATTATCAACAAAATGTATAGAGTGATTATGATTGTGTTGCCGAGTTACTGTTTATTATTGCTGGTTCAACTGTAAATTCAAAGAAAATACTTCTGAGTTGTTATTTTATCCTCACTCGATTAACTCGAACTAGTGAATCAACTACCTGGATGTTAAACACCTACCAATATTACCCAAAAGACCGGCCTGTTAGGAGCGAAAGACAGGTTAACCCCAGGACCATAACATCACACCCCACCTTCGCGAGCCGACGACCACGGCGGCGCAACGACACTGGCCCAACCCGGTGGCCTACTCTAACAACGGCCTACTCCTAGTACCCCTTCACAGTTCTCCAGGTCGCCCCCTCCTCTAGGTCACCCCTTCCGAACCTACCAGTAATTTTAATCCAGCCTTTGCGATCCCCGAGACTCGAACTCGCGACATGGGAGCCCACTCTGATACCAAATGTTAAGCACCTAGCCAATACTACCCAAAAGACCGACCTGTTAGGAGCGGGAGACATAGGTACTTAACCCCAGGACCATAACACTGGACCAGGTTAACTCGGATCAACTTGGACTCACGAGTCAGCTTGACTTGCCATCTCAACCCAGTCTCTTGACTCAGTCACTCAACATCTTGACTCGGTATACATAACTCGATCTTTTAACTCGGTACCAACTGAGAGTAACTCGGTCTTTTAACTTGAGCTCACTCACTCTTGACTCGGTCTCTTGACTTTGGCTTGATTGTTTCCCTAGGTTATTACCATGGATTCTTATTGACTGGTGACAACTTACACAATGATGAAGATTGTTTCTGTCGAAGAATTTGCACTCCTTTAGCATATAAAGTGTCTAATGGATTATCCAAATAGCCAGACCACCTCCAACAAGAATTTTCCTATTGCTACTACTATAACAGGTATGGTCTCAACTACTTCTCCATCTATGATCATTGACTCTATGGCCTCTGAACACATGACAAGTAATGGTATCCTCCTGAATTCTATATCTTCTTGTTTACCTAACAAGTTTATTTCTATAGCTAATGGATCCCAAACCAAGGTACGTGGGGTGGGGTCCACATTTGCTACACCTACTCTTCATTTAAAAGATGTCCTATTTATGCCTGAGTTTCCTTTAAACCTCTTATCCAGTAGTTAGCTCACAAAAGCTTTAATTGTTCCATCACTTTTTCTCCCACTTCTTGTGTTCTTCAGGATCTGAAGACAAAGCAGGTTATTGGTGCAAGTCGTGAAAGAGGGGGGCTCTACTATCTTGATTCACGAGCACTAACAACCACCACCAGTGCTCAACATATGGCTCTTCAGTGGCATAATCAGTTAGGACATCCATCCATTTAGTCACTCAAACAAATTATTCCCACATTACAGTTTGTTTCAAATCTCAACTGCGAATACTACTAAGTGATTAAACACCAATGGAGTACTTATTCTCCTCGTGGTGAAACCAAAGGTGTTGCCACATTTTCTTTAGTTCATGCTGTTATATGGGGCCCTATGAACATCTCCAATGTTCCCTAGTTAAATTATTTTTTTACATTTGTGGATGACTTCTCCCTAGCAACATTGTTGTTCCTCTTTTGTGTGATGGTGTCTACTCAATTCAACACTATCTTGAAGATTCTTTGTTATGATAATGTCAAGGAGTATCTTTCTACAAACTTTCAATCATTCACAAAACCTCTTATGCTTACACATCATAACAAATGGTGTTACTAAAAGAAACAATAGACACTTCTTGAGGTTTCCCGAGCTCTACTCCATCATATGCATGTGCCTCAATTGTATTGGTCCCATGCCATCCTCACAGCCTATTATTTTATTAACATATTACATTCTTTTGTGCTTGGTAATCAGACACCATATTGTTACCTTTTTCTTGGTGATAAGCTAGTTTTTCTCCGTTTGAGAATTTTTGGGTGTACCTATTTTGTCCATAATACTTCCCCACATATTACTAAATTGGATCCCAGGGCAATTAAATATATTTTTTTGGGGTACTCTCGTACTAAAAAAGGATATGTCTATTACCATCCGCTTCTTCAAAAATTGTTTGTTTCTAGTGATGTCACATTTTTTGAGGACCAATCTTGTTATCAATCCACCAGTGCCCCACCTGGTTTTCTGCAGCTAATGAGTTTCCTAAACCTATTATGCCATTGATAACTCTGCAACACATGGTCGTATTGATGTATCTACCACGACCCTTGACGCATTGGCCAATACTATACCTATGGCATCTCCAAATTCTTCAGAGGTAAGCTCTCCTTCTCCACCTCTATTTTTGGTCCTTCGTTTGATACACGGCCCATTGCTCTTCAGAAAGAACCTAGGGCCTGCAGTCAACCCTCTACCTCTCACCCCATTGCTCATTTTTTATCTACCCATCGATTATCCCCATCTTGCTGTCAATTCCTTTCTACCATTTCTCTTGTTGTTATTCCTCAATCTTATCAAGAGGCCCTTTAGAATCCAGGATGGAAAGCAGCCATGAATGAAGAAATGATAGCTCTTTACGAGAATCAAACATGATGCTTTGTTTCCTAACCATCTGGTAAAAAGCCGGTAGGTTGTAAATGAGTCTTCACTATCAAACAAAATTCGGATGGCACAGTGGCCCGCCTAAAAGATCGACTAATTGATAAAGGCAATACCCAATGTTATGGGATTGATCATGAGGAAACTTTTTCCCTCGTCGCCAAGTTCAACTTTATGCGTCTCTTATTATCTCTGGTTGCTAATTCTCGATGGCATGTCTTTTGGCTAGATGTAAAAAATGCCTTCCTCAATGGTGATATTAAAGAGAAAATTTATATGCCACAACCATGTGAATATGTCGTTGAGGGAGTTGCTGTGTTACCTTAAAAAATTATTATATGGTCTGAAACAATCTCCATGGGCTTGGTTTGACAACTTTAGTCAAGCAATGATTCGATTGGGGTTCACAACGTGCTCTATGGACCATTTTGTATTTGTCAAACATACTAAGAAAGGAGTTGTACTACTTGTTGTATATGTGGATGATATTATTTTGATGGGTACTGATTCCAATGACATCAGTCAAGTGAAAAACAAGATATACAATGAATTCAAGATGAAAGACTTGGGACTTCTTAATTATTTTCTTAGTATTGAGGTTCTTCAATTTAAGCATGGTATTATCTTATCCCAGAGGAAATATGTTCTTGACTTACTTGAAGAAACAAGAATGATGGGATGTTGCTCTATTGGGACTGCCATGGTGACAAATACAAAACTATGTGCTAGCTCAAGAGAAGAAGTTGATGATGGCAAGTACCAAAGGCTAGTTGGCAAACTTATCTATCTTGTTGTGACTAGACCAGATATTTCTTTTGCAATCAATGTGCTTAGTCAATATATGCATAAACCTCAGATGTCTCATTGGTAGGCATTGGAAAGGATTCTCAGGTACATAAAAAAGACATAAAGACAAGGGCTCTTGTATAAGTGTCAGGGTCATCTCAATATTGAAAGCTTTGTAGATGCCAATTGGGCTAGGTCACTAGATGATAAAAAATCTACTTCACGATATTGTACTCTAGTTTGAGGCAACCTTGTTACACGGAGGAGTAAAAAATAGAATGTGGTTATATGGTCCAGTGTAGAGGCAGGATACAGAGCCATGACACATACGATAAGTGAACTTCTATGGATTAAATCTCTTCTAGCTGAATTGGGATTCTACAAAGGCGGCCCTATGGAACTCCATTGTTATAATCAAACAACAATCCACATTGCCTCCAACCCAGTGTTTCATGAGAGAACAAAAACATATTAAGGTGGACTGTCACTTTGTGAGAGAAAAGTTGCAAGCATGAATCATAAACCTTAAACATGTCTCAACTCATAGACAACTTGCCGATATGTTCACGAAGTTGATCAACTCCAAAATTCTCTCCATTGCATGCACCAAGCTGGGGATGTACAATATTTTTTTAGTACCAGCTTGATGGAGAGTGTTACAAGATGTTGAAAGACATAGTCAATCTTAAGTGACATTATTGTAAAAATCTTATGCTATCATTAAAAATTATAATATAAATAACATGGATTAAATAATTTTTGCAACATAATTTTCAGTCACCTTAATTATATTAATGATTGAAGGCTATTAATTAACAATTCTTTTTCAATTTCTTAAGTCTAAAATTTGGGTCATTTAAATGAAATAGAAATAAATGAAATCAATCATAGGAATGCAATGTCAATTCTTCTAACTGACCTTTATGTTGGCCCAAGGTTTTATTATGACAGTAAACTCATTGTTTTGATGATAATAGAACAATGGTTTGTTGAACTACTAATTGTTTGAATCGGTGTAATAAGACGTAGCCTTTCAACAAATTTCATAATTTAGACTCGAGGAAGCACAAGCATGGAAAAACATATTACAAATCAAGGTGGAAACAAGAAAGGACAGAAAGTAAAGATAAATGAAGAATTTTAGTTGGGAAAAAATCTAATAAAGTTGGCTTAAGATCCATTCCAAGATTACTAGCTGAAGTTAGAGGTTTACCCTACTAATTAGCATGAGATTATTCTAACATGTGATCCATATGGGACTATTCATAAGTCTCTACCTACTTCATATCTTAACCCTCATAGGTGGGTGATATCAACTCTCATACAGTGTTAAAGTTGAAGAAAAGGTCTATTGAGTTCCATTCTTTCGCTGGTCATATTCTGCACTATAATGTATCAGATTCGATACGAAAAAGTTCCTAATGGGTTCACATTCTTTCTTGTAATTCATTGGATCCAGTGTCGTACCAGTATCAGAGACCTCCCACGCCGTTGAATGTGAACGGCTCCTTCACGGTCTCCTGCTCCACTGATAAAGTATAACCAGTTTTCCAATCTGGAGATAATCAGATTCTGGACAGTGGAAGGGGAATGAAGAGTGGGATTGTCTTATCATATTTGTAAATGTGATTCCGGTTGAAAACCCAGAAGGATTTGTTCAAACATAAAGGCGACGGAGTTATAGATTATTGTTATAGTCTCTTTCGTCCCCTCTCTGCATGAAGAAGACCGGTGGGAGCCACTCGCTGCTCTGCCCGTCCTCTCCTGCATCTTCTCTTTTTCTGTCACCAATGACGACAGAGAAAGATTGAAGCGGTTAGCGGAGCTGAAACTAACCGCTTCAATGGGAGACCCTCTCATGTTTTTCAATCATGTGGGGTGCATAACCAAGACTCGGTTAATCAATCTCTGTCTTTATTGTTTTAATCTGTTTGCGAAGCACTGGAACCATTCAATTGGCCAGATTGGTCGAGTCTGGTAGCATTTTAATAAATCAGATTTTTAAATAACTCTAGTTTTGCTTGCAGTCACCTTCACGGAGTTCTACTTCTAAAAGCCAGATGTGAACGGCCATGAAGCGAGGAAAGAGACGAAGTGGTGGGCGCATCTTTCAACTTCTCTGGAAAAGGGAGCCATTTACTTTTACGAACTGTGGGATGTCTCCATCGTTTGGGCGATCGCTTTGGTATGTGTAATTGATTCCTGCGGAGCGATAGACAGGAAAAAAGCTCCAAAATTGATTCCCTCGATGGAATTCTGTAATCCGCGTCTTCGAGTCAATCATCCGGGAGACGAAGAGGGAATTGTTCCGTTTCCATGGTGTGAAGGATTTTGAGTCATTTTCAACAATGGGATGTCTTTAAATTCAAACTTTCGGATAATATTAGAAATTGGAAATTTCATCGAATTTCACAAAATGATTTCTGACTTGATTTCAGTTCAGAACCGAAACTAAGGATATCTACATCTGATAAACTCTTTCAATTTTATAATATTATATTATTTTTATTTAATATTTTTAAAAGAATTTGACAAAGAAGAAATGTGTGATGATATTCTAATATTTAAAATTATATTTTTAATTATATTTTTATATTTGAGATTTTAATATTAGCCTTTATCTCTCTTTTTTAGTTGATTTTTAATTCTTTTTTAAGTTTTCTTTCCATTTTATAATATTATATTATTTTTTATTTAATATTTTAAAAACAATTTGGCAAAGAAAATAATATTTTTAATAATATTTTTATATTTGAGATTTTAATATTAGCCTTTAATATAGTTTATCTCTCATTTTTTAGTTGGTTTATTTACTCTTGTTTAAGTTTTCATATTAAGATAGTATTTAGATTTGGATATTATCCAACATAACTAAATTTGGATTTTTGATTTTTGGATACCTATATTTATTTTTTGAATTTCATATTTCAAATACCTATAAACGAATGAGATCCAAATCCTACTATATCCAATCTAGATTCCATTCATCGACAAAATTTAACTTATAAGAGCAAAAAAAAAAAAAAAAACTACGGGTACAGATAAAAAAATATCAATAGACTTAACAACACCCATATATAGAAAAAGAACCAATTGAAGGAAGACATCCAAGGGTTGGCTTAAAAGGGTAAAAGAGAGTTAAAAAAAAAAAGATATTAGGAGAAAGGTAACCAACCGAGTAAAAGACATAATGTTGATAACCATCGGGATGAAAAACAAGAGATGGGTAGCTTTTATTTTAAGAAGCCTCATCCTTAACAACCTGAGCAAGATATACGTTGAAGACAAATCATTGAAGCACCATGTATTATCTAGAAAAGTTGTTACAAAATAGTTATGCGTGGCTGTATTGGGACAACTTGGACCTCCGTGGTGTGATTCTCCAATACATGTTGCATGGTGTAGTTTCCTTTACTAAAGCCCTGATGTGCGGAGAAATATCACACTTTTCGAATCATCTATGGAAATAATATCCTAAGATGGATGGATAGATGTCAATTATAAAATACAAGGCTTGCTAGTTTTGTGAAGGGGATGACTAGACTCTAGAATCACACAAGAGTCATCAAATGCAGCTCCAATGCATCATGCATCATCAGGAAGAAATTCAATGCGCATAGATCATCCAACTTCTCACAAAAGAAAGACTAGTCGATGCATGGATGATTTTATTGCCAACTTATCATACCATGAGGTTGATGGTGCAAAGAACTTTGTTATGAGTTTCTGCTTCGTCTTATGATGATAAAAAATCCTTGTAGAGTGTGTATCCGCAAGAGTTGTATGTTTTTCTGAGAAGGTAAAGATTAAGGAGATAGTACAAAATCTTGACACTTATTAAGAGTTCTTGAAGTGCCTCCATATTTACAACACAAAAGTCATTAGCTGATGCCAAAGACTGAATTCTTTGAGATATGACATATGGGAATAGTGTACATTCTCAATAGCATCAATGAGTCCCACCTCATGCTGCCAACTCCGTCACCTTCAGCATCTTCAAGATAGGTATCTTCGCCTTGAGAATTCTCTAGATTCAGTTGCAGCAAAAATCAAACTTACAACCTTCAAAATCTATGCTTTCTATTTAAAACTGTTTCGGCCAAGCAAGGCTCCAATATGCACCAAAACAACAACAAAGATTGCTTGAGATATCCATCTTCTTCAACAACAAAGAAAACTAGACAACAACAAAGAAGGGTAGTTTATTTGAAAGTAATATTTCTAAACATATCATAAATTTGAAAAAATTGAAAGCAAAAATCCAAGAATACATACCTCTAGCCATAACAATCAGATTCTAGGAATTTTAAGAAACACTTGTCAAGTCTATCCAAAGCTTTAATCTAAGCAATTGATGAAGATAACATAAACTTTTACTAGACTAGAGATCCTCTTTTCATTGACCGTGATAAAAATTCACATACAACTTCTCAAAGCCTCTTTCCCATCAAAAGAGGAGAAATTGTACCTGATGGGCAGTTACACAACTGTCCCACTATCCCTACATCTGAGGGAAAAATTACCTAATAATGGGTCAAACAAAGGACATGACTAACATTCTCCAACTTGACCTATTCAATACTTAATATTTACCATTCAATATAAATACATCCTCAATTTTTTTTCCATAGATATAATTTCCATATACCCAAACAAAAGAATTTAAATTGCATTAATCATTATGGTAAGTCCTTTAGAACAAAAAATACTTTCCACGTATCACAATGCCACTTTCTTTTTTGAATGAGAACCATATGTGGTACATATCTTATTGAATGAACTTCCAAGTGCTCATTCAGGATCATGAAATAAAAATTTAAACATGCCTTGCCATTCTCTAAACTTCTTGTATACATCTAAATAAGAGAAGACAAATATGAAATTAATGGAGTATTTCAAATTGACAAAAATACGATACAAACATAAAAGGTATCTCAATCAAATAAAAAATACACAATGGAACTGAGTCCCATATGTTCAACATGTCCCTTATAAGCAATAGGTGGTAGACCTTTTGTCAACAGATCATCAATCATCAATCTAGTGTTGATGTGTTCTACAACTATTTTGTTTTCTTGGACTATCGCAAATTGTTAGATACTTAATATCAATGTGTTTACTACAACTTTTACTTTTGTTCTTGGCCAAAAACACTACAATAGAATTATCACAATAAATCGTCAATGACATGAAAATTGTGTAAACAATTTTAAGCCTAGAAATAAAACTCCTCAACCATATAGCCTCTGAAGTCACTTTGAAACATGATACAAACTCTGCTTTAGTGTTAGAAGTAGGGATCAAAGATTTTTTTGCACTTCTCCAAGAAATGACCCCACTAGTTAATACAAAGACATATCCTGATGTTTATTTTCTCGAGTTAAGGCAATTAGCAAAGTCAAAATCTAATATCCAATCACTTCTAGATGATCATATTGCCTATATGTAACCTTGTATATCTTAGTTCCTTGAAAGGTATCGCATGACTTTCTTTGCAGCTCTCCAATGGTCCAAAACTTGGTTATTTTGTGTTGGAAGATGGGCCCAAGCCCACACGACCATGGAAGGCCCACATATCCAAGTGTGTTGGCAGATGGGTTCAAACCCATAAGACCAAGGAAGGCCACATATCCAAGAGTGTTGGAAGATGGGCCCAAGCACATAAGATATGAGACCCACCATGATCACGTGAGGTGGCATAAAAAGTCTAACAGAGCCACAATTATTATGGATGCAGGTCTCATAGAGGAGTTTTAGTTTAAAAGTTTTTTTTTCATGTTAGTATTCTATTTATATTGGGTTATTTAATTATGCTAGGACATATATTTAAGTGTTAGAGTTTGGGTGTAATTGGGACAAGGATAGTTTAATTGTAATTGGACTCTATTACTTTGCTTTATTATAAATAGAGGTTCATGTACTCTAACTATAATAAGTCAATGAAGTATTTCTCTTTTTCATAAATTCAACATGGTATCAGAGCAGGTTCTTTGAGTTGACTCAGTCAACCCACAGAGGTAATGTAATATTTTTTGATTTATTATCTCTAGTAGTTAAGGTTAGTATTTATCTATTTTTTTCAGTCCCTATACCTATTGTTTTATTTACGTTTTCACATTTATACTGAGATTTTAATATTTTAAATTATATATTCAATAAAATATATTCGAGTCTAATTTCTAAGGAAAAATGATTTTTTCAAATTTGAGTTGTCTTCAAAGAGAAATTGATATTTGAAACAATGAAGGTCAAATTGAAAAAGAGGTCCGAGTAGTAGTAGAAAGTTTCAAATTCCAAGTTATTTATGCTATCAATAACAAGACTTTATATAGAGAATTATATATCAAAATAAAGATATGTAAGTCTATTTTATTACCTATTTAACCAATTCTCGATCTAAGTTTTTTTTATGGAGATATTGATCTTGGAAGAGTCAATGGTCATGTTGGCAAAAGGAGAATGAGTATTAAGTTCGGCCAGATTACAAAGACATCAATCTATCAGATTATATATCTCAATAGAAGTGTATTTTATGAAGAGAATTTATACTTAGATGAAATTTATTTTAAGTGTAGTTTTAGATGGAGAAAGTTTCATGTCAATCTGATCTATATTAAAGATATATTTGCATTGGAAGAATAAAAGGTCATGCTGGAATCCTGTTACATTGAAAAATTTGAATTTAAGCTAATTATTTTGCGTCACTTTTTTGAGTTGATGTTATTGATGAACTTATTACTACATCTATGTTATTTGGTTTAAACTGGGAACACTGCCATTAATTCTCAGCTTGAGCGATAGAAGTAGAAGAAGTACAAGAAAGAGGTATTTTATGCCATATGTTGTCATAAGTTTTATTTGACCAAAATATTCAAGAAAGGGGGAGAACAAAAGATGAAGTTTTTTCATATAAGAAGAAAATTTTGCAACAAAGAAAATTGAAGACCAAGAATCCTAACTCGCAATAATAATTGTGGTAATTATTGGTGATACCTGACTCGGCTTGCCTCGTTTCTATTTTTTCGACTAGATTATTATTTTGAGGTATTTGCAACATATTCCTTGGTCAACATATTATTTTGTGCAAATACTCGCATTGAATTATTTCATGGGTCCTTTTACAAGGATTTTTATTATTTTGGTTCGTGTTATACGGGCCCATGCCTATTTCAGCTATAGTTATTGTCTCTTTGGATGAGACATTATTATTGAAGTGGTGACCTCAATATCCTATCTTCCTCTTTACCCATTACCCATTGGTTATTTGGTAGCCTTTCTCCTACCATCCTTTATTTGACTCTCACATACCTCTTTGGGCCAACCTCTTGCGTGTTGCTTTGTTTGGGAGTGTAAGTTCATCATGGATGGGTGTTTTAAGTCCTTTGAGACTTTTTTATGTACCCGTGGGTCTTTTATCACCGTCTTGTGATTGACAAGCATTACCCACTTATCACGTCTTTTATCGCCATCTTGTAAATGACAGACATTTATCATGTATCACAGCGTCATCTTGTAAATGACAGACATTTATTATGTATCACGTCGCCGTCTTGTGAATAACAAGCATTTATCACCCATTTATACATGTAAGACTCGGTGCCCGAGTTGGGACACCATGTTGGAGGAGCTTACTATTACATATATGTTACCCTCCTTAATTGGCAGTTATTACTCCTACCACTTGAGAGTCGTTGTCCTGTGGAGGGACACGATGATGGAAAACTTTTTACTACACTTCTGAGCACTACGTATAGACCCACTACTTGCGAAAGAAAGGAGTGCCACTACCTAAGAATGATCAGAGTGTGCCCTACATCCAACATGAGTTATGATTGGAGTATGGAGTGATGTCATATGGCTTGGAGTGATTTTACTCTCACTTATCTTATGCCAACTGGGCCTCATGGAAGAGACCACTAGTGTGAGGGGGAGTGTTGGAAGATATGAAGGACTGCCATTTTATACGAGAAGATCCTATACATCATTTGCAGCAAGCTGGAAGTTCATGATGTTCACTCACCCCCAGCTTGAGGGGGAGTGTTGGAAGATGGGCCTAAGCCCACATGACCAAGGAAGGTCCACATATCCAAGTGTATTGAAGATGGGCCCAAACCCATAAGACCAAGGAAGGCCCACATATCCAAGAGTGTTGGAAGATGGGCGCAAGCTCATAAGATATGGGACCCACCATGATCATGTGAGGTGGTATAAGAAGTCTTACATAATAAGAAGTCTAACATAGCCTCAATTATTATGGAAGCAAGTGTCATAGAGGAGTTTCAATTTTAAGTTGTTTTAGTCATGTTAGTCTTCTATTTATATTGGGTTATTTAATTATGCTAAGACTTATCTTTAAGTGTTGGAGTTTGGGTGTAATTGGGACAATGGTAGTTTAATTGCAATTGGACTCTACTACTTTCCTCTATTATAAATAGAGGTTAATGTACTTTGATTATAATAAGTCAATGAAGTATTTCTCTTTTCCATAAAGTCAACACTTTGATGTCATCTCAACATTCCAAGTGCATATGCAATGTCAAGTTTCGTGCAAACCTAAACATATGTTAAACTCCCAATCACGGAAGCATATGGAATGTTTTTCATTTGTTCTCTCTCTACATCATTTCTAGGGCTTTGTTCCAAATTGAATTTGTCACCTTTGATAATAGGTGGAATAGTAGATGAATAATTCTTCATACGAAATCTCTCTAGAACTTTATTGATATAGGATTCTTGAGACAATCCTAAAGTCCCTTGGGATCTATCACTCATAATATTTATGCCTATGACATATGAAGTTTCACCCAATCTTTCATATCAATTTGCATTGAGAGAAATCTCTTAACCTCATGAAGTAAACCTAAATCACTTGAAGCAACCACATATAGGACTAAGAAAATTATTTTGGTCCCACTAATCTTATGGTATATACATTGATCCATGATATTTGCCATAAACTAAAATGAAGAAATAACATTATGAAATTTTAAATACCATTGACCGGAGGCTTGTTTCAACCCATAAATAGATTTCTTAAGCCTACAAACCAAGTGATCATTCTCCTCTCAAATGAAACCATCAAATTGTTTCATGTAAACCTCTTCCTCCAGGTATCCTTTGAGGAATGCCATTTTCACAACCATTTGATGTAGCTCCACATCAAAATGAACCACCAATGTCATAATTATTTGATATGAATTTTTCTTTGAAACAGGAGACAATGTATCATGATAATCAATTCATTCTTGTTGAGTGAATCATTTGGCTACAACTCTTACCTTAAATCTTTCAATATGGCCTAAAGAGTCTCTTTTGGTTTTAAAAATCCACTTAAAACTAATGATCTTTTAACCCTTTAGGCAATTCAACAAGATCCCATACTTGGTTATCACCCTTTGAATCCAACTCATCCTTCATGGCATCATACCATAATGTGGATTTATTTCACTGCCTGTGAAAGTGTAATAGGGTCATCTTCAACACCAATCTCCATATAAGATTCTTGTAAGTACACAACATAGTCTAAAGAAATTCTAGGTTTCCTAACTCTTGGAGATCTTTTCAATGTTACATCAATTTTTTCAGCTTGAGAATGTTGAGTAACTAGATCTATAGGAATATCCTTATGATGATGTGGTTATTCAGCTATTGGTTGTTCCTAAGTTATCCAATCTTGATGATTATCAAGAAGCAAAGCTATTCTATGTGAAGATGTAAGAGTAGGTTGATAACTGCTATGCTCCTCAAAAACTAAGTTTCGAGATTGACTACTCCCACTAATCTCATTATTATAAATGAACCTTGCATTCTTAGATTCTACAATTCTCGTCATACGAGCTAGACAATAAAATCTATATCCCTTAGACTTTTCTGCATAACCTATGAAATATCTACTGACTATGCTTGAGTCTTACTTTGTCTTACGTGGATTGTATATCCTAATTTCAGCTGGGCAGCCCCAAAATATATACCTTCCTTAAACTAGGTTTTCAACATTTCCATAACTCAAATAGCGTTTTGTGAACCACCTTGGTTGGAACCCTACTTAGTACATATGTTGTAGTTTTTAGAGTTTCAGTCCACAAAGACAATTGGAGATCGGAGTTACTAATCATACTCCTCACCATGTCCATTAGGCCCTATTAGTACGCAACGTAAGTGAAATGTATTTCACATACGCTAGGTAAAATATGCCAAAAGCTGTTAGTGCGCAGTGTAAGTGCAGGGGGAAAGTAAAATACAAATGTATTTCACTTTCCCCCGTTTTAGGAATAATGGGAGGGAAAGTGAATTCAGAGGGGTCGAACTCTGAATTCACTTTCCCTCTCTCAATTACATTGGGCTCGGGCTGTCGGGAAGGAAGGCTTTATCGAATGAGGGCTTCGGAGAAATTTTTTTTCTCTCTTGCTCATGTCCGACCTTTGGCGATTTCAATCGCCCTCTGTGCGACCTATCTCCGACGCTCGACTCCCTCTCACCGTCCCCAGCACTAACGACCTTCAACGACTTCTCTCCCCTCTCTGCAACCTCTCCGGCTCTTCTCTAGCTCGCGACCTTCGGCGATTTCAGTCGCCCCCTCTGCGACCTCTCCCCGGTGCTCGACTCTTTTCCTCTTGTCGTCCCCTACACCGACGACTTCTCTCCCCTCTCTACAACCTCCGTTATTTGTTCCACTCGTTGCAACCTCTGTTATTCGTTCCACTAGCTGAGCGAGGAAGATGAGCTACAGTAACTCATTTTAAATAATTATTATTATTAATTTTTCATTTTAAATAACTATTGTTATTATTTATGTTTTGTTTTTTTTATAATCTCTTTTTTCTGTTTTTTATTTTATATTCATATTTTGGACTTTTTCATTATGCAACACGTAGTATTTAATTATTATTATTTAATTTTTCCTTTTAAAATAATTTTAACTTTGTTTAATGTTTGGGTCAAGTGGAGTTTCTAAACACTCAACTTGACCTCGTGCCGTATTTTTAAAAACTCAACATTACCCAGAACCCTTAACCTTAAACCCCTACTTCTAATTTGACAAAAAAAAGGCTAAAAAAAGGAACTAGATCCACCATGTTTTCCCACCTTAATTTGACAAATATTTGTGTGTTGTATTTTTTTATGTACAACTGTAATTTTTTATATTAAATAAGTGATTGAGTTATATTTGTATTATTTTTATTTTTATTATTATGATGTTTATGTAGTACGCTGGGTAGTACGATGTTTGTATAATTATTTCATATTTAGTTATTATAAAATTACAATTTTAATAATATAAAATTAAGCATTTTTAAAAATTTTTATATTTAATATATTTTATTTATTAACTAATATTAATTTAATTTTCTGAAAGTCAGTTATATCAAAATATTTTATTTAATAAATAATTTATCTACACTTTACACCACACTTTCTGTTGTGCACACTAACACAAACAAGTACTTTACACTGCACTTTCCATTGCGCATACTAACACAAACAAGTACTTTACATTCCCTCTCACTTTCCCCCTGAACTTACATTGTGTACTAACCCCCCCTTAATGTTGGTTTCTCCTTTCAACCACACCATTTTGAGATATTGAGCCAGACTTTGTGTATTGTGCCACAATACCTTTGTTACAAGGTGGGACCCACAATGATACCCGAGCTGGTGGGACCCACCAAGATCACATGAGGTAGCATGATGAGTCATCACACACGTTGGAAAATTTGGCAATCTTCTTTGATCAATGTAATCGATTTATCTTCCCTTGATTTGTGTAGATTTGGTTAATCATGATCGATAGTATAAATAGGGATCTTGGTTGAAGGGTTCAATCAAGCTCTGGACTTCTCAACTCGTGAAGAATCTGTCTCTAGCCTAATTTTTTTTTTTTGTTTCTCTTTTCTCCTCTCTACCCAAGCTTTCTTTCTTCCTTTGCTCTTTTTCTTATCTCTCATCTTGCTCGCGGTTTCAATCATGGGTTCCTAAATTCAATATGGTATTAGAGCATCAAATTTAGGATCTCCACGTCAAAAGAATGCTCTAAGAAGTTATAATCAAAACTACTCATAGATAGGTCCTTTGTGAATCAAGATTGAAGCTTGTGAAATAAGTTTTTTATTCTTGTTATTATTACTTCATGCATTTGGTTTTTGGATATTTATAAGATGGTTCAGAGATGATTTTAATGTTGTCTCCATCTTATGAAATTATTGAGATTTATGCATCTCGGATTAGAGGAAGTTTACCAAGGCAGTTTTGTCAATTTGCAAGTTTTTGACTGAAAATCGGTTTATGATGAGATTTTCTGCATAAAAGTTATAATTTTGTGGGAACAAAATTTTCCTGAATAAGAAAAATATTTTTGAGCCTATTATGAGTGGTTTTTTATCTATTGGATTTCAGAAATCTAATTACTTAGCTTCCATGCTAAGCTTCTCCATTAACTGAATTGTTTGAAAAACACTACTCGATTTTTTGATTTTTTGGAGACAATTTTGAGAACCACAAGTGATGAGGACATCAAGCCTACAAGGACTTCTCATGAACCAACTCAAGTTTCAGTTGGTCCAATGATGAGGGCACAAGCTAAAAGATGCAAAGACATGCTGAATAATTTAGTCCTGAGAGTTATGCAACAAGGAACGAGTGTGGCCACAAAGGAAGGGGAGCAAAAGTTGATTTCGCTCATCAAGGTTGATCCAGAAGAGGGCCCAACAGCCACACACGTGCATTGAGGAAGATCATGTGGGCCACGAGTTGGCAAGACATTGGGGTTTCCTTAAGTCTCTTTTAGTGAATGTAATTAGGGTTTCGGGCCTCCTCTATAAATAGAGGCTTCGAAAACAGTTTTCGGACTTTTGGCATTTTGAGTGAAAAACATTCTCCTTGGGTTCTTGCACGAACTATTCGAACTTATCAAGGATTTTCCTTGTGGCGTTCATCGACTTATCAAACGGATTTACATTCCCATTTGTGGCGTCTTCCATTTCCATCCAAACTTGAAAGGTCTTGGGGACATTTACCATATTTGGTAATGGGTTTCGTAACAGGTTGGCGTGGTTCATATCAACGAGTTGGCTGATTATTCTTGGAAAATCAAGAATAGAATATTTTGTTCTACATAAAAAAAATCAAGCACAACGTAAGAAAAGAAGTGGTCATTTGAAAGTCTAGTTGACGCCAATCAGTTTGAAGAAAGATTGCTATTTTTTAAGATCTCACAACATCTTCTCTATTAGGCCTGATTTTATTTGATTTTTGATCAATCATATTTTGCCTAATTCATGAGGAATTGAATCTTGACCAGTTTATCCAAGGTTGGAGTCAAATATATTCTTGGAATGATCTAATTCAGAATTGCTACCTTACCTTAGTTGATGTCTTGCTTATGGATTGATTTTTGCTATTCTCTACATGGAAGACTAGAGAATTAATTACAGAAATTTTTGGACAGCAAGTTGATTGGCCCAAGAGGGTTCCCTCCTTGCCTAAATACTTGATAAATCTCCGGTTCTCCTCCTATCTACCTGAGTTAGCCTTAGCTGCACTTGAATCTTCAAAACCGCTTACTTAGGCTACTTCAAATTTGAGTACATTATTACCCTTGGATTGCCTCTTATGGCTGAATAATACATGAGTAACAAGAATGATATTCTCAAGATTACTACCATACCCTTGTGAGGGATATCAAATTTCTTGAGCTGGTCCACATCGGTTCGACAGTTCCTTATAACAAGGGACCTAATTGGTCACCTCACCAAACTTGGGCTACCCATTGATGAAGAAGATGTTGCTTATGCTAAGTGGTTAAAAAATGACACTTTGGTTATTAGTTGGCTCATTAACAACATGGAAGAACCTGTCTCCAACAATGTTATTCATCTCAACACCGCCAAATAAATTTTGGAGACATGTGCTAAGTTGTACTCTAGCTCCGACAACTCACAGACCATATGATATTCTCCAAAGAATGTTCAATACTAAACAAGGAGAAAATATCCACAAATATTTGACTCATTTTAGAAGCCTTCTTCAAGAATGGAAGCTAGCTCGGCCTACCTCCACCGATGTCTCTATCCAAGACAAGTAGAAGGAAGCCTTAGCCACTGCCATTTTCCTAGAAAATATTAAGTCATATCTCGAAGTTGCTAAAAGTAAACTCCTCTGTGCCTCTGCTATTCCCACATTTGATGATGTATGTGTCACATTACTCCTCATTCCATACTCTTCTTCTCCTTCTCCTACTGAAGTATCATCAGCTATGTACTATGGGCATAAGGGAACATCAACCAATTGCGGCTGAGGCTGTGGAAGAATTTATAGAGGAGGATGAGGAAGAGGTGGAAGGAATGGTTTTGTCAAAATAGACGACAGGGAATGCACCCATTATGGGAAATATGGCCACACTATAGATCAATGTTTTAAAATCCATGGCAAACCAGATTGGGTAAAGGCTAATCAAGCCTCAATAAGTCATACAAAGGAGGACCAATCTACCCCACCAACAAAAAGGAAAACCCTTACCGATGATGAGTATGACATATTCCAAAAAATGAAAACACTGATGGTCTCTCCTCCAAGTTCCTCCTCAACTGTTGTTGCCACCACCGCTTCAGGTATGCTCTTTACCACTTCCTCCTCTTCATCCTGGATAATTAACTCAGGGGCCTCCGAGCATCTCGCAGGTAACAAAAATGTTATCCACTCAGTTTCTCCATGTCTCTCGAATAATTTTGTTATCATAGCTGACGGATCCCAAACTAAAATTCTCAGGAAAGGATACACATCTGTTACACCATCACTTCCACTCATAGATATTCGTTTTGTTGCTACTTTTCTCGTGAAACTTTTATCTCTTAGTCAGCTAACACAATATTTTAATTGCTCAATTACCTTCTCACTCTCTTCCTGTGACGAAGCAGGTGATTGGTGGAGGCTGTGTACAAGAGGGGTTCTACTACTTGGACGTGCCTCAAATAAATGTCGTCTCAACCAAGGAAACGGAGACAAGTCTATAGCACAATTGGTTGGGACATCCATCCGCACAATCTTTTCATCTTCTTTTTCCTACTTTTAAGGATATGTTGATTTTAAATGTGTCAACTAACCAAACACTAGAGGACCACATACTCACCTTGTCCAGAACTTAAAAGTATTGCTCCTTTTTCGTTGATCCACACAGAAGTATGGGGACCCTTGAGCATATCAAACATTTCCCAAGTCAAGTACTTTATTACATTTATTGATGATTTTACTCATACCACATGGCTATTTCTTTTTAAAGAGAGATCTGAAATACCATCCATTTTTAAATCCTTTCATGCTATGGTTGTCACTCAATTTGGTCAGAATATCAAAGTACTTAAGTCTAATAATGCCAAAAAATATACTTCCATCTTTACTATTTTTGTCAAGAGAATGACATTATCCATCAAACATCTTGCGCCTACACCCCCCAATAGAATGATGTAGCAGAACGAAAGAACCGTCACCTTCTTGAGGTAGCTCGTAACTTATTGTATACTGTTATGGTCCTGAGGTTAAGTACCTATGCCTTCTGCTCCTGACAGGCCATTCTTTTGGGTAGTATTGGATAGGTGGTTAATATTTGGTATCAGAGCGGGAGCGGCTCCCATGTCGCGAGTTCGAGTCCCGGGGCGCGCAAAGGCTGGATAAAAATTACTGGTAGGTTCGGAAGGGGCAACCTAGACGAGGGGGCGACCTGGAGAACTGCGAAGGGGCAGGAGGAGTAGGCCGCCGCTAGAGTAGGCCACCGAGTGGGGCCAGTGTCGTTACACCACCGTGGTCGTTGGCTCGTGAAGGTGGGGTGTGATGTTATGGTCCTGGGGTTAAGTACCTATGCCTTCCGCTCTTGACAGGTCGGTCTTTTGGGTAGTATTGGCTAGGTGATTAACATATACCAGGAAAGTCCCATACTTTTATTTGCCTCATGCCATCCTTATTGCATGTTATCTTATAATAGGCTACCCTCTTCCGTTCTCGGTCATAAATATCCATATTCCTTATTGTTTCCACATAGGGATCCCTTTTTCGCTTCCCTTGAAAGTCTTAAGTTGTACATGCTTTGTTCATATTACCTCCCTACAACATAATAAACTTGATCCAAAATTTTTTAAGTGTACCTTCTTAGGATACTCTCGCACGTAGAAGGGCTATATTTGCTACAATCCCACTCTCCAAAGGTTACTTGTGTCCAGGGATGTAATTTTTTTTGAATGATTCTTCATACTACTCTGAAAATGCTCCTCTAGGTCTCTCGTCTGTACCAACTTCTCCTTGACCAGTTGTGCCCTATGCTACGAAAACTGTTCAACCCCCTAAAGCATTGGCTACCACTACACCTGCGGAGTTTGCAGATCCCATCGAGATAAGTCCATATTCTCCTGTTCCTTTTGTTCCACAATATGATACTCGACCTATTGTATTAAGAAAAAAACCCAAAACTTGCACTAGGCCCTCTACTTCTCACCCCATATCCAATTTTGTATCTCACAATCGTTTATCCTCTTCTTGTAGTCAATTTCTTGCGTCTATCTCCTCCATCTCAGTCCCACAGTCTTACCAGGAGGCTCTGAAACATCCAAAGTGGAAGGCGGCAATGGATGAAGAAATGTAGACACTCTATGAGAATAAGACATGGACTCTAGTTCCTCTTCCATCATATAAAAAACCTATCGATTGTAAGTGGGTCTTTACTCTTAAACACAATCCGGATGGGTTAGTTTCTTGACTTAAGGCCCACCTCATTGCTAAAGGCAATACACAGTGTTATGGGATCGATTATAAAGAAACATTCTCTCCAGTGGCCAAAATGATCTCGATGCATATTTTATTATGTCTTGCTGCTAATTCTTCCTGGCTGGTCTATCAGCTTGATGTGAAAAATGATTTTTCTCAATGGGGATATAAAGGAAGAAATTTATATGCAACAACCACCTGGATTTGTGGTTGAGGGGGAGTTGGTATGTCAATTGAAGAAATCCCTTTATGGTATGAAACAATCTCCTCATGCATGGTTTTATAAATTTAGTTAAGCACTCATACGGGCCGAATTTCACAGATGTTCTGTATATCATTTCTTATTTCTTTAAGACACTCCTAAAGGCAAAATAATTTTTGTCGTATATGTTGATGATATTTTCTTAACCGGTAGTGATCCCGAGGGCATTCAGGAAACCAAGGAAAAGATATGTGAAGAATTCAAGACAAAAGATCTTGGACTACTTAAATACTTTCCGGGTATTGAAGTACTACAATCCAAACATGGGATTATACTATCTCAAAGGAAGTATGTCCTTGATCTACTGGAGGAGACAAGAATGATGGGGTGTCGTCCAACAGAAACCCCTTTGGATTCTAATACAAAATTATTTGCAGGCACAAGAGAAGATGTGGATATCAAAAAAATATCAAAGACTTGTGGGGAAACTCATTTATCTCTGTGTAACAAGGCTGGATATATCATATGCAGTAAGTGTGGTGAGTCAATACATGCACAAACCACAAATTACTCACTGGCAAGCACTAGAAAGAATATTACGATATTTGAAAGGAGTTCCAGGAAGAGGGTTTCTCTATAAAAACCATTGTTACTTAAACATAGAAGGGTTCTCAGATGCGGATTGGGTCGGATCCCCGATTGATAGAAAATCTACTTCGGGATATTGTACAATGGTTGGAGGGAACTTGGTTACATAGAGAAACAAGAAGCAAAATATAGTTGCAAGGTCTAGTGCAGAAGTAGAATACAAGGCCATGGCACACACAGGTAGTGAGCTTCTATGGATCAATTCCCTTCTCATTGAACTAGGATTCTATAAAGAAGACCCTATGGATCTACATTGCGATAATCAGGCGGCAATATATATCACCTCAAATCCAGTCTTCCATGAGAGAACAAAGCACATTGAGGTAGACTGCCATTTCATACGAGTGAAATTCCATGCCGACATATTATATCTCAAACATATCTCATCACAAGGGCAAGTTGCAAACATTCTCACCAAACCAGTCACTCATAAGATCTTGTCCACCATCAGCAGCAAGCTGGGCAATTACGATATTTTCTCACCTCCAGTTTGAGGAGGAGTGTTACATGGTGGGACCCACCATGATCACACAAGCTGGTGGGACCCACCAAGATAATGTGAGGTGACATGATGAGTCATCACACAAGCTAGAATCCTTATCACATGAGTTGGAAGATTTGACAATCTTCTTTGATTAATGTAATCAATTTATCTTCCCTTGCTTTGTGTAGATTTGGATAATCATGAGATCTGTAATTAGGGATATTAGGGATCTTATCTTATCCCTTAATATGTAATTGAAATAGTATAAATAGGGGTCTTGGTTGAAGGGTTCAATCAAGCTCTCCACTTCTCAACTCGTGAAAAATCCCTCCCTAGCCAAAACTATTTTTTTCTCTTTTCTCTTTTCTCCTTTTTACCCGAGCTCTCTCTCTCCCTTTGTTCTTTTTCTTCTCCCTCTCTCACCTTGCTCTAGGTTTCAATCATGGGGTCCTAAATTCAACAACCTTGTTCCCTAAGAAACCTTGCAAATAGACATGACAATTGTCATTTTTTCAGTGTACTTGCCATAATATTCACCACCACCTCTATTGGACTTCACGATCTTAATTTGTTTGCCCAATTGTTTCTTTACTTCTGATTTATAGACCTTAAAAACATCTAGTGCTTCACTTTTATCATAAATAAAATAGATATATATATATCGTATATAGTCATCAATAAAGATAATGAAATATTTTTGACCATTAAAGCATGCCTCATAAGGACCTGAAATATTAATGTATATAATCTCTAAAATATCATAAGTCCTTTTGGTACCTTTCTTGGAATTGTTAGTTTGCTTTCCTTTAATACAATCCACACAAGTACCAAAATCAATAAAATCAAGAGCATCAAGGACTCCATTATTTACCAATCTCTTAATTCTATCAATGTAGATATGAACTAATCTCCTATGCCACAACATGCAGGATTTCTCATTTATAACACCAAGTTTAATGCCAACATTATTACCTTGCACAATTGTAAGACTACAATAAAGTTTAGAGTTTAAATGAAGTTCGAATAACCCATCATCCATAATACCATTACCAACAAGAACATTGTTTTTATACGAACAAATGGAATTACCAATGAATTTGAAATTGAAACTACAAGGTAAAAGTCTTGAAACTGAAATAAGGTTTCATGAAAAAGATAGAATATAAAAAGTACTTTCAAGGTCTAAAATAAAATTAAGGATAAGTCTATAGGTCCCAACTACCTCTACATGTGAATGCATCTTGTTTCCTGAATACGTGGAACATTCAATTTTCGTCGGTTCTCTTTGGTTTTAAAAGCCATGCATGGTATTAGGAATATGGATTGGAGAACTAGAATCAATCCACCAAGTACTACAAGAAACATGAACCATATTAGATTCAAAACACACTAAAGAGACGAGCTTACCTTTCTTTCAAAGCCAATGCTTGAATTTGGGTCATGTCTTCTTTATATGTCATTTCTTCTTGCAAAAGAAGCATTTGACACCGCCCCCTTCCTATTGTACACACATGGTCATAAATTCATTGATTGTCTATTTATCTTTATGTGTTTTGTAAGAGATCTTGAAGGGTCCAAATTTAGATGGGACAGAGTACAAGACGAAGTGATCCAGAAACAACTCAAACATTTCAATCTCCAATGATTTCATTCTACCAGTTATGTCCCACATCTGCATGATGTGCTCACACACACTTTTGGTGCCATTAAATTTCAATGAACACATTTTCATGAAGGTGCTCGCTAATACCTTGTCAAAAGTCTCAAACAAATCTGAATAGCTTGGAGATATCCTTTTGCTTTAGCATAATGTTGGAAGATGGGCCCAAGCCCACATGACCAAGGAAGACCCACATATCTAAGAGTGATAGAAGATGGGACCAAACCCATAAGATATGGACCCACCATGATCACACGAGCTGGTGGGACCCACCTTGATCACGTGAGGTGGCATAAGAAATTTTACACAATAAGATGTCTAACAGAGCCACAATTATTATGGAAGCAGGTCTCACAAAAGAGTTTTAGTTTGAAGGTGTTTTAGTAATGTTAGTCTTCTATTTATATTGGGTTATTTAATTATGCTAGGACTTATTTTTAAGTGTTAGAGTTTGGGTGTAATTGGGACAAATGTAGTTTAATTGTAATTGGACTCTATTACTTTCCTCTATTAGAAATAGGCATTCATGTACTCTGATTACATTAAGTCAATGAAGTATTTCTCTTTTCCATAAATCCAACTTGGTATCAGAGCAGGTTCTGTGAGTTGACTCGATCAACCCATAGAGGTAATGTGATCTTTTTTGATTTATTATCTCAAGCAGTTTAGGTTCGTATTTATCTTTTTTTTAGTCCCTATACACGTTATTTGATTTACGTTTTTACTTTTACACTAAGATTTTCATATTGGATATTATATATTTACGAAATTATATTCGAGTCTACTTTCCAAGGAAAAATGAATTTTTTGCAATCAGAGTTATCTACAAAGAGA
Source organism: Aristolochia californica (assembly GCF_029961685.1). NCBI lineage: Eukaryota > Viridiplantae > Streptophyta > Magnoliopsida > Piperales > Aristolochiaceae > Aristolochia > Aristolochia californica. The sequence goes on from NW_027182279.1 coordinate 5,514,086, forward strand.
AATCGATATTTAAAGCGGCGAAGGTCAGATTGCAGAAGAGGTTTGAGCAGCAGTAGAAAACTTCAACTTGTGAGCTATTTTATGCTATCAAGAACGAGACTTTATATGGAGACTTTTATATCAAAAGAAATCTATGTAAGTCTATTTTCTTGCATATTCAAACATTTCTCGATGTGAGTTTTTTACATGGATATATTAATTTTGGAAGAGTCAATGGTTATGCTGGCTAAGGGGGAAAGAGTACTGAGTTCGACCAGATTTCATATACCAAAATATATTAGATTATATATCTCAAAAGATGTGTAGTTTTTGAAGATAAATTATACTTGGATGAAAGGTATTTAAGTATATTTTCATAAGGAGAACGTTTCATATCAATCTGATCTATATTTAAAGATATATTTGCATTGGAAGAATAAAAGGTCATGTAGGGTATCTTGTGGCATTGAAAAATCCGATTGTAAGCCGATTGTTTTGCATCACTTTTTGAGTTACTATTATTGATCAACTATATCAGGAAAATATCTCACTTACCCCTATTTTGGTTACCTTTCTCCCAGCGAGGGGGGAGAAGAAGAAGAAGTACATGAAAGTGATATTTTATATGTTGTGGTAATTTTAATGTGACAAAAATATTTAAAAAAAAGGGAATCACAAAAAATGAAGTTTTTGCACCTAAGAAGAAATTTTTTCAGCAAAAAAAATTGAAAACCAAGAATCCTGACTCGCAATAATAATTGTGGTAATTATTGGTTGTGTCTGACTGGGCTCGACTCAATTCTATTTCTTCAACTAGTTATTATTTTGAGGTATTCACAATATATTCCTTGGTCAACATATTATTTAGTGAAATACTTGTATCGGATTATTTCATGGGTCCTTTTACAAGAATTTTTATTATTTTGGTTCGTGTTATATGGGCCCAGGCGCATTTAAGTTGCAACTATTGTGTCTCTTTGGATGAGACATTATTATTGAAAAAGTGGTGGCCTCAACATCCTATCCTCTTTACCTATTACCTATTGGTTATTTGACAACCTTACTCGTACCATCCTTTATTTGACTCTCACATACCTAATTGGGCTAACCTTTTGCGTGTTGCTTCGGTTGGGAGTTTAACTCCATCATGTATATGGGTGTTTTAAGTCGATTAAATATATATATATACCCATGGGTCTTTTATCACCGTCTTGAGAATGACAAACATTATCCACTTATCACCCATTTCTACCTGTGAGATTCGGTGCCTGAGTTGGGACACCATGATGGAGGAGCTTATTACTAAATCTATGTTACTCCTATCACTTGAGAGTCATTGTCTTGTGGAGGGACACGAAGATGGAGGAGTTTTACTACACTTCTGAGCACTGCGTATAGACCCACTACTTGAGAATGATAGGAGTGTGCCCTACATCCAGCATGGGTTATGACTAGAGTATGGAGAAATGTCATACGGGTTGGAGTGATTTTACTCTCACTTATCTTATGCCAGTTGGGCCTCATAGAAGAGAGCACCAAAGTGAGGGCGAGTGTTGGAAGATACAGAGGATTGCCATTTTATACGAGAAGATCTTATACATCATTTGCAGCAAGTTGGGAGTTCATGATGTTCTGTCACCCCCAGCTTGAGGGGGAGTGTTGGAAGATGGGCCCAAACCCACATGACCAAGGAAAGGCCACATATCTAAGAGTGTTGGAAGATGGGTCCATGCTCATAAGATATGGACCCACCATGATCACGTGAGGTGGCATAAGAAGTCTTACACTTTAAGAAGTCTAACAGAGCCACAATTATTATGGAAGTAGGTCTCACAGAAGAGTTTCAGTTTAAAGGTATTTTTGTCATATTAGTCTTCAATTTATATTGGGTTATTTAATTATGCTAGGACTTATCTTTAAGTATTAGAGTTTGGGTGTAATTGGGACAAAGGTAGTTTAACTGTAATTGGACTCTACTACTTTCCTTTATTATAAATAGAGGTTCAAGTACTTTGATTACATTAAAGTCAATGAAGTATTTATTTTTTTCATAAATTCAACACACAATCAGGAATTGATCCACAAATACTTTTCCCAATATGAAACCTTATAAACATCAAGCGATTGGATCGTTCCCAAAGATCATACATTATTTTCTCAACTTGGGTGCTAGATTCTGTGGGCCTTAGAGGTTCATCTACTCAAAGTGTCAAATCAAGGTCCATGCACCCTAATACAAGGACAATTTTCTCCTTCTAATCAGCGTAGTTATCACCATTCAGAGGAGCAATATTAGAAGAATCAAAATTTGGAATAAATAAAGTTTGAACAAAACACTTAATTTTTTTTGTTGAACTAAATTTCATCCATATATTAAAAAGACACAAATATAGAGAAAAGTATAGATCTATCTTTCATTAAAATTAACCAAGTTACTCAAGTACAATCATCCATGGAGATAAAAAAATACTTTGACTTGTTTATACTAGGAACGAAAATAGGTCCCAAACATCTAAACGGACTAAAGAAAATGGACTAGAACTAACTTTCTTAGATCTAGAATAGAAATTACTCCTATGGTGCTTGCCTAACTCACAAGGTTCCCATTATAACTTCAAAATAAATTTCAAGGAAGGAACTAAAGGATGTAGTTTGCCCAAAGAGAGTTGTCTCAGATGGTTATGCATTGAACAACACGTTGAATAATATGTGAAAGTGCAATGGTCATGGTTGAAATAATGTCATTATTCAGAAAGTAAAGTCTTCTTTCATGCTGGCATCAATCACATGTTTGGTTTCACTGTCCTAAAAATACAATAAGAAGGACAAAATAAAATAAAAAAATTGAATCTTCTTATGATTTGACTAACCGACATAAGATTCAAGGGAATTTTAGAAACAAACAAAACATTAGGGACATTCAAGGATGGGGCTGGTGAAAGCTATCAACAATTGAAACAATCCAATTAGTAGGACATGGAGATAAGGTGGATAAGTCACCTAATTCCTAGAGAGATGCTCAAAGGCACTTGAATCAAGAATCAAAAGTGAACAGCTGGAACTTGAAAAAGAAAAAGACATGCTTTTAGTAGCAATAGTGGCTGGAGAATGAGTTGAAAATGAGGCCAACATTTGTTTTTGCTTTCGAAGCATATCATAGTACTCTTTTATGTGAGATTTTTGTTGTCTAGTTGGAGTGAGGAGCCAACATCTTTGTCTTTTGTAGAAACAAATGCTTTATTAGCTAGCATTTATGCAAATTCCAACACCTTGCAACGAGATGGTTATTCAATTCACAATAACAACAAATTCGAGGAAAAGATGAGTCTCTAGAGGCCTCTTCGTAACACAAGTGTCTACCTCTGCCTTTGCCCTTATTTCTACCTCGAGCTCTCCCTGAAGGCACTTGTCCTTTACCCTAAGAAATCATAACAGAATACTCAACAATTTTCCCTTAAGTTTTTGTGTCTTGGCTAGAATATGAAGCAAGGTGGCACATATATCATCAAAAGTGAGCTTTTTAGTGGAACTCAAAATATGTGTTTTGGCCACAACAAGTTCTAGCTTTTGATGCAACTTCCAACACCTCTCAACCAAATTGTTATTCAATTCACAATAAGAACAAATTCGAGGAGAAGATGATTCTCTAGAGGCCTCTTCAGAACTCAAGTGTCTACCTCTGCCTCTACCATTGTTTTTGCCTCGGGCTCTCCTTGAAGTCATTTACTTTTTACCTTGAGAAATCATACCAGAATACTCGATAATGTTTATCTTAGGTTCTTGTGACTTGGCTAGAATACAAAGCAAGGTGGCACATATATCATCAAAAGTAGGCTTTGCAATGGAACTCATAATTTGTGTTTTGGCCACATCAAGATCTAGTAGAATGTTGGCAAGATAAATAGATCAAATTAGTTCTTCTTGTTACCTTTCTTGAAAAACAAAGTCTATGAATTTGCACTAATTTTCACTCTTTCAAGAAGCCTCTAAACCATGCACAATACTCATTCTAGTTGTCTAGATGTTTGGTGTTATACTACACCTAAAATACATCATAAGTCTTTGGAGACTGTTAGTGCTATTATAAAGTTTTAAATATGTATGATTATGTTAGGACTTATCTTTAAGTGTTAGAGTTTGGGTGTAATTGGGATAAGGGTAGTTTAATTGCATTTGGATTCTACTACTTTCCTCTATTATAAATAGAGTTTCATGTACTCTGATTACATCAAGTCAATAAGCTCTCCACTTCTTAACTCGTGAAGAATCTCTCTCTAGCCTAAACTCAATTTCTCTCTTTTCTCTTATGTCCTCTCTACCTGATCTCTCTCTCTCTCTCTCTCTCTCTCTCTCTCTCTCTCTCTCTCTCTCTCTCTTCTCTTTTTCTTCTCCCTCTGTTACGGTCCCGGATCTGACACAAAGATTCTTTGGGAGGATCTGGGATCTACCACGGGTTACGGGGTCTTCTATGCATTACTTTAGGGATAGTAGGAAGACATGGAGAAGACGAAGATTAATGGAGGATGAGAGAATATGTGGGTTTTTGAGGAAAACCCTAACCTCGAGATCAAGAAGGTGATCTCAAGCTTGTTTACGCTAGATTTAACCTAATTCTCAATACTTCAATGCTTCCCTTTCTCATTACTCATACCCCTTAAATAGGCTTCACCCTGTTAGGGTTTAAGATAAAATATTACAAAAATAAACCTATAACTAAAATATTCCAAAAATACCCCTGTGGCCTAAAACTGAAATAAATAAAGTAAATTAAAGAAAACAACTAAAATAATAATGTTATTGCATGCATAACATTACACCCCCTTGGAAGACGAGCTTGTCCTCAAGCTCAGAAGTAGTGTCTGTATGCCGACGTCTCCACCGGTGCCGAAGTAGCATCCGCGATAGCTATGACCCCCCCTTTGGACGCATCAAAATTAGAACATTTTTTTTTTGGCTCGGTCCAAGTTAACCAGGGTTGACTCGGTTTAGGAACCCCGGTCCGGCACGTGACTCAGCTTCATGTGCTGATTAAATTTTCCTAACTTAGGAAAATTTGAATCGAAAGCCATCTTCTTCCTTCGACGAAAATTTAGCTGACGATTCTTCGGAAATCGGCATCCTACCATATCCTCCTGTCGATCCCGAACATAGCGGTCGTCGGTAAGTGCGGGAACCTTGTCGACAACTAGTCCTTCCCTCATGGCACCGACGAAGGTGGGTGACGGTCGTCTTCCGTCCACAAAGCCCCGAATAGGGCAGAAATTTTGCCGACGGGTCTTTGCAAATCAGAACCCTGCCGTATCCTCCTATCGATCCCGAACATAGCGGCCGTCGGTAAGTGCGGCAACCTTCTCGACAGCTGCTCCTTCCTTCAGGGCACCGACGAAGGTGGGCGATGGTTGTCTTCCGTCCACACGGGCCCGAACAAGGCGAAAATTTTGCCGACGGTTCTTCGGAATTGAGGTCGCCCCCAAATCGTCCAGTGTCGATGATTTCGGAATTTCCCCTGTTTGGATTTGTATTACCTCCCCACTGTTCGGCTATGGATTTCCCTACGTCTTTAGTTCGGAGAGACGTATGGTGTCCATTGGCAAAGGATTTGATGTCGAACCCCATTCTGGATTTTCCGACGAAGGGTGTGCTGTATACCCTTCCGTTTTCAGAATTTTAGAATCCCAAAATTCAGAGGTCGCCGCCGTCGGAGATACAGAGAGGCCTCTGATTGCTTGCTTCTCCTGCTAGTCCGAGCCAGCGTCGACTATGGTTGCCCTCTTAATTGTAGAAACTTCAATTGCAGTAATTTCAATGGAAGATTCATACGATACACGTATCTCGCCCATATCTTTGCATACGTTTTCCATTAAATCGTATGCCTCATCCAGAATAATCCATCCTTTTGTGGAAAATGAATAGCCAATTGTGTTCCTGCTTTGATACCAGTCGTTACGGTTCTCTATTTGACACAAGGATTATTTGGGAGGATCTGGGATCTGCCACGGGTTGTGGGTCTTCCATGCATTACTATAGGGATAGTAGGAAGAGATGGGGAAGACAAAAATCAATGGAGGATGAGAGAATACGTGGGTTTTTGAGGAAAACCCTAACCTCGAGATCAAGAAGGTGATCTCAAACTTGTTTACGCTATATTTAACCTAATTCTCAATACTTCAATGCTTCCCTTTCTCATTAATCATTCCCCTTAAATAGGGTTCACCCCTGTTAGGGTTTAAGATAAAATATTACAAAAATACCCATATAACTAAAATATTCTAAAAATACCCCTGTGGCCAAAAACTGAAATAAATAAAGTAAATTAAAGAAAACAACTAAAATAATAATGTTATTGCATGCAAAACATTACACCCCTATTGGAAGACGAGCTTGTCCTCAAGTTCGGAAGTAGTGTCTGTATGCCGACGTCTCCACCGGTGCCGAAGTAGCATCTGCGATAGCTATGACCCCCCCTTTGGATGCCCAAAATTGGAGTTTTTTTGTTTTTTTTTGTTTTGGTCCGGTCCGAGTTAACCAGGGTTGACTCGGTTCAGGAACCTCGGTCCGGCGCGCAACTCAGCTTCGTGGGCTGATTAAATTTTCCTAACTTAGAAAAATTTGAATCGGAAGCCATCTTCTTCCTTCGGCGAAAATTTAGCTGACAATTCTTTGGAAATCAGCATCCTGCCATATCCTTCTGCCGATCCTGAACATAGAGGCCGTCAGTAAGTGCGGGAACCTTGTCGACAACTGGTCCTTCCCTCAGGGCACCGACGAAGGTGGGTGACGGTCGTCTTCCGTCCACATAGCCCCGAATAGGGCGGAAATTTTACCAACGGGTCTTCACAAATCGAAACCCTGCCGTATCCTCATGTCAATCCCGAACATAGCGGCCATCGGTAAGTGCGGCAACCTTGTCGACAGCTGCTCCTTCCTTCAGGGCACTGACGAAGGCGGGCGACGGTTGTCTTCCGTCCACACGGGCCCGAACAAGGCGGAAATTTTGCCGACGGTTCTTCGGAATTGAGGTCGCCCCCAAATCGTCCAGTGTCGATGATTTCAGAATTTTCCCTGTTCGGATTTGTATTACCTCCCCACTGTTCGACTTTGGATTTCCCTGCGTCTTTAGTTCGGAGAGATGTATGGTGTCCATTGGCAAAGGATTTGATGTCGAACCCCATTCTGGATTTTCCGACGAAGGGTGTGCTGTATACCCTTCCATTTTCGGAATTTTAAAATCCCAAAATTCAAAGGTCGCCGCCGTCGGAGATATAGAGAGGCCTCTGATTGCTTGCTTCTCCTGCCTATCCGAGCCAGTGTCGACTTTGGCAGCCCTCTTAATTGTAGAAACTTCAATTGCAGTAATTTCAATGGTAGATTCATACGATACACGTATTTCTCCCATATCTTTGCATACTTTTTCTATTAAATCGCATACCTCGTCTAGAATAATCCATCCTTTTGTGGAAAATGAATAGCCCAGTGTGTTCCTGCTCTGATACCAGCTGTTACCGTCCCAGATCTGACACAAGGATTCTTTGGGAGGATCTGGGATCTGCCATGGGTTACGGGTCTTCCATGCATTACTGTAAGGATAGTAGGAAGACATGGGGAAGACGAAGATCAATGGAGGATGAGAGAATACGTGGTTTTTTTAGGAAAACCCTAATCTCGAGATCAAGAAGGTGATCTCAAGCCTGTTTACGCTAGATTTAACCTAATTCTAAATATTTCAATGCTTCCCTTTCTTATTACTCATACCCCATAAATAGGGTTCACCCTGTTAGGGTTTAAGATAAAATATTACAAAAATACCCCTATAACTAAAATATTCTAAAAATACCCATGTGGCCTAAAACTGATATAAATAAAGTAAATTAAAGAAAACAACCAAAATAATAATGTTATTGTGTGCATAAAATTACACCCCCTTGGAAGAGAGCTTGTCCTCAAGCTTGGAAGTAGTGTCTGTATGCCGACGTCTTCACCGGTGCCGAAGTAGCATCCGCGATAGCTATGACCCCCACATTGGACGCCCAAAATTGGAGTTTTTTTTTTTTGGCCCAATTCGAGTTAACCTGGGTTGACTCGGTTCAGGAACCCCGGTCCGGCGCATGACTCAGCTTCGTGCACTGATTAAATTTTCCTAACTTAGGAAAATTTGAATCGGAAGCCATCTTCTACCTTCGACGGAAATTTCACCGACGGTTCTTTGGAAATCGGCATCCTACTGTATTCTCCTGCCGATCCTGAACATAGTGGCCGTCGGTAAGTGCGGGAACCTTGTCGACAGCTGCTCCTTCCCTCAGGCCACAGACGAAGGCGAATGACGGTCGTCTTCCGTCCACACGGCCCCAAACAGGGCGGAAATTTCGCCAACAGGTCTTCATAAATCCGAACCCTGCCGTATCCTCCAACCGACCCCGAACATAGCGGCCGTCGGTAAGTGTGGGAACCTTGTCGACAACTGCTCCTTCCCTCAAGGCACCGATGAAGGTGGGTGACGGTCATCTTCCATCCACACGGTCCCGAACAAGGCAGAAATTGTGCCGACGGTTCTTTGGAATTGAGGTCGCCCCCAATCGTCCAGTGTCGATGATTTCGGAATTTCCCCTGTTCGGATTTGTATTACCTCCCCACTGTTCAGCTTTGGATTTCCCTGCGTCTTCAGTTCGGAGAGACGTATGGTGTCCATTGGCAAAGGATTTGATGTCGAACCCCATTCTGGATTTTTTGACGAAGGGTGTGCTGTATACCCTTCCGTTTTCGGAATTTTAGAATCCCAAAATTCAGAGGTCGCCGCCGTCGGAGATACAGAGCGGCCTCTGATTGCTTGCTTCTCCTACCTATCCGAGCCAACGTCGACTATGGCAGCCCTCTTAATTGTAGAAACTTCAATTGCAGCAATTTCAATGGAAGATTCATACGATACACGTATTTCTCCCATATCTTTGCATACTTTTTCCATTAAATCGCATACCTTGTCCAGAATAATCCATCCTTGTGTTGAAAATGAATAGCCTAGTGTGTTCCTACTCTGATACCAGCTGTTACGGTCCCAGATCTGACACAAGGATTCTTTGGGAGGATCTGGGATCTGCCATGGGTTACGGGTCTTCCATGCATTACCGTAGGGATAGTAGGAAGACATGGGGAAGATGAAGATCAATGGAGGATGAGAGAATACGTGGGTTTTTTAGGAAAACCCTAACCTCGAGATCAAGAAGGTGATCTCAAGCCTGTTTACGCTAGATTTAACCTAATTCTCAATATTTCAATGCTTCCCTTCTCATTACTCATACCCCTTAAATAGGGTTCACCCAGTTAGGGTTTAAGATAAAATATTACAAAAATACCCTTATAACTAAAATATTCTAAAAATACCCATGTGGCCTAAAACTAAAATAAATAAAGTAAATTAAAGTAAACACTAAAATAATAATGTTATTGTGTGCATAACATTACACCCCCTTGGAAGACGAGCTTGTCCTCAAGCTTGGAATTAGTGTCTGTATGTCGAAGTCTCCACCGATGCTGAAGTAGCATCCGCGATAGCTATGACCCCCACATTGGACGCCCAAAATTGGAGTTTTTTTTTTTGGCCCAGTTCGAGTTAACCTGGGTTGAATCGGTTCAGGAACCCCGGTTCGGCGCATGACTCAGCTTTGTGCACTAATTAAATTTTCCTAACTTAGGAAAATTTGAATCGGAAGCCATCTTCTTCCTTCAACGAAAATTTTGCCGACGGTTCTTTGGATATCGGCATCCTGTCGATCCCGAACATAGCGGCCGTCGGTAAGTGCGGGAACCTTGTCGACAACTGCTCCTTCCCTCAAGGCATCGACGAAGGTGGGCGACGATCATCTTCCGTCCACACGGTCCCGAACAGGGTAGAAATTGTGCCGACGGTTCTTTGGAATTGAGGTCACCCCCAAATCATCTAGTGCCGACGATTTCAAAATTTCCCCTGTTCGGATTTGTATTACCTCCTCGCTGTTCGGCTTTAGATTTACCTGCATCTTCAGTTCGGAAAGATGTATGGCATCCATAGGCAAAGGATTTGATGTCGAACCCCATTCTGGATTTTTCGATGAAGGGTGTGCTGTATACCCTTCCGTTTTCAGAATTTCTAAATCCCAAAATTCAGAGGTCGCAGCTACCGGAGATATAGAGATGTCTCTGATTGCTTGCTTCTCCTGCCTGTCTGAGCCAACATCAACTTTGGTAGCCTCTTAATTTTAGAAACTTCAATTGCAACAATTTCTATGGAAGATTCGTATGAAGCACGTATTTCTCCCATATCTTTGCATACTTTTTCCATTAAATCGTATACCTCGTCCAAAATAATCCATCTCTTTGGGGAAAATGAATAGCCCATTGTGTTCCTGCTCTGATACTAGCTGTTACGGTTCCGGATCTGACACAAGGATTCTTTGAGAGGATCTGGGATCTGCCACGGGTTACGAGTCTTCCATGCATTACTGTAAGGATAGTAGGAAGACATGGGGAAAATGAAGATCAATGGAGGATGAGAGAATACGTGGGTTTTTTAAGAAAACCCTAACCTCGAGATCAAGAAGGTGATCTCAAGCCTGTTTATGCTAGATTTAACATAATTCTCAATACTTCAATGCTTCCCTTTCTCATTACTCATACCCCTTAAATAGGGTTCACCCTGTTAGGGTTTAAGATAAAATATTATAAAAATACCCCTATAACTAAAATATTCTAAAAATACACTTGTGGCCTAAAACTGAAATAAATAAAGTAAATTAAAGAAAACAACTAAAATAATAATGTTATTGTGTACATAACATTACACCCCCCTTGGAAGACGAGCTTGTCCTCAAGCTCGGAAGTAGTGTCTGTGATAACTATGAACCCCCCCCTCCCCCCTTTAGACGCCCAAAATTGTAGTTTCTTTTTTTTTTCTTTGGCCCTGTCCTAGTTAACCTGGGTTGACTCGGTTGAGGAACCCCGGTCCGGTGCGCAACTCAACTTCATGCCCTGATTAAATTTTCCTAACTTAGGAAAATTTGATTTAGAAGCTATCTTCTTCCTTCGGCGGAAATTTCGCCGATGGTTCTTCAGAAATCGGCATCCTGCTATATCCTCCTGCCGATCTTGAACATAGCGGTTGTAGGTAAGTGCGGGAACCTTGTTGACAACTGCTCCTTCCCTCAGGGCACCGATGAAGGCAGGCGACGGTCGTCTTCCATCCACACGGCCCCGAACAGAGCAGAAATTTCAACGACGGGTCTTCGGAAATCGGAACCCTGTCGTATCCTCCTACCGATCCCGAACATAGTGGCCATTGGTAAGTGCGGGAACCTTGTCGACAACTGCTCTTGCCCTCAGGGCACCGACGAAGGCGGGCGACGGTCGTCTTCCGTCCTCACGGGCACGAACTGGGCGAAAATTTTGCCGACAGTTCTTCAGAATTGAGGTCGCCCCCAAATCGTCCAGTGCCGACGATTTCAGAATTTCCCCTGTTCGGTTTTGTATTACCTCCCTGCAGTTCGGTTTTGGATTTCCCTGCGTCTTCAGTTCGGAAAGACGTATGGCGTCCATTGGCAAAGAATTTGATGCTGAACCTCATTCTGGATTTTCCAAAGAAGGGTGTGTTGTATACCCTTCCGTTTTCGGAATTTCTGAATCCAAAAATTCGAAGGTCACCGCCGCCGGAGATACACAGAGGTCTCTGATTGCTTGCATCTCTTGCTTGTCCGAGCCAGCGTCGAATGTGGCAGCCCTCTTAATTGTAGAAACTTCAATTGCAACAATTTCAATGGAAGATTCATACGATGCACGTATTTCTCCCATATCTTTGCATACTTTTTCCATTAAATCGTATACCTTGTCCAGAATAATCCATCCTTTTGGGGAAAATGAATAGCCCATTGTGTCATGCTCTGATACCAGTTGTAACGGTCCTAGATCTGACACAAGGATTCTTTGGGAGGATCTGGGATCTGCCACGGGTTACGGGTCTTCCATGCATTACTTTAGGGATAGTAGGAAGACATGGGGAAGACAAAGATCAATGGAGGATGAGAGAATACGTGGGTTTTTGAGGAAAACCCTAACCTCGAGATCAAGAAGGTGATCTCAAGCCTGTTTACGCTAGATTTTACCTAATTCTCAATACTTAATGCTTCCCTTTCTCATTACTCATACCCCTTGACTAGGGTTCACCCTGTTAGGGTTGAAGATAAAGTATTAAAAAAATACCCCTGTAACTAAAATATTCCAAAAATACCCCTATAACTAAAACATCCCAAAAATACCCCTATAACTAAAACATCCCAAAAATACCCCTATAACTAAAATATTCCAAAAATACCCCTGTGGCCTTAAACTGAAATAAATAAAGTAAATTAAATAAAATAACTAAAATAATAATATTATTGCGTGCATAACACCCTCTCTCACCTTGCTCGAAATTTCAATCATGGGGTCCTTAATTCAACAATTTTCAAATAGTTATGTTTTAAAAATCATGGGACTAATGCAAAATATAAACCATGTTCAAAACATTAACTTGAGGAATTCAAACTAAAAAAATTCATTTGAAAACACGGAGACAAGTTTATGTAGGCACACTTTCAAGTAGGAGAATAAGTTCATTCTTCAACAACTTAGGAACTTGGTCAACTAAGATAACTATGCTGAGTTTGTGATCATCATTCGCACAAAAAAAATCCTTTCTCCATAAAAAGGACTAAGCTTCATCTCAAAAATATAATACCCTTGAATGTGATTGAAGGGGACCAAATAAGTAAGAGGTTTGAATCCACATGAAACACAATTCAGTGATTGGAATCACAAAACCCTTTATAATGGTTTCAACCAAAAAAATGTAGTTTTTCAAACTATGAGGAGATTTGAATTGCCTTCCAAGATAGTTTTTAAAAATTGAATAACTATACAAAGAGCCCAAAATACTTATATAGGCATGGGTTAGAGCAAAAAAATGAAAAAAATGACTTTTTTATTTAGAAGGAGGCCTCACTTGCATGAAGGGGACAACCACATGCCTTGCTCAAATCAATGAAAAAAAAAATTAAGACAAAGGTTTGAACAAGGTTTACTAAAACTTATCTTGGCTAGAGAAGAGATTTCTCAATCACTTGAGGCTGATTTGAATAATTCTTCATTGAAGGCTTGCATGGCTGAGATCACCTTCTTAGTTTGCATGAGAATTTTGAATAGCTTTTGAATTTAAACCCTAGAAAAACTTGATCTAATACCATGTTGGATTTTGTTAAGCAACTAGCCAATACTATCCAAAAGACCGGCCTGTTAGGAGCGGAAGGCATAGGTACTTGACCCAAGACCATAACATCACACCCCGCCCGCCCGAGCCGAAGACCACGCCAGCATTAACACAGCAACGCGATCGGGTTAGGGGTCCCGCCAGGGGCTTGCGGTCTACCTGCGCACGCGGCCGTGGGGACTCGAAGTCTGGACGTATCGCCTACTATGATACCAAATGTTATACACTTAGCCAATACTACCCAAAAGATTAGCATGTTAGGAGCGGAAGGCAAATGTACTTAACCCAAGACCAGAACAGATTCTAAGGTTTAATCTATTTTATAGAATGGCTTCTTGATTTGCTTCATTATGTAGTTTGGTCCTTGCCAACTCCAATGCGAATATCTCCTTAAATATAGATAGGAAATAAAATTTTCTCCTTCTGAAACTAGACTTTGATAGCTTCCATCCAATTATAATTTTTTTCATAAAATATACTTATTTTGAGAGACAGAATATGAAAGATTTTTTACGTTGTAATATAACCGAACTGAGTGTTCTTTCTTTTTTGGCCAGCATGACCATTGACTCTTTCAATATTGATATCTTCTTCTAGAAAATTCAGATTGATAATTGGTTTCATAGGTAAGAAAATAGACTTAAATATATATCTTTTGATGAGAAAATGAAGCATATTCGGTCTTTCATGAGAAAATGAAACATGTCGAAGTTGACTGCCATTTTATTAGAGAGAAGCTACAAACAGGAATTATATGCCTCAAACATGTTTCATCTCAAAGGCAAATTGCTGATAAACTCACTAATTCAGTGAATTCAATAGTTCTCTCCTACGATGTCTTCTCACCAGCAGCTTGAGGAGGAGTCTTAGAAGAGATGAGTAAGCTTAGGTGGCATTGGTGTAAATATTCTATGATGTTTTTGCTTTTTTCCTCACCTATTAGGGTGAAGGTCATAGATGTAATTATGGATCTTTAACTTCTATAAATAATAATTTAGGAGGGTTAGGAATTGATTCTTAAACGATCCTCGCTCCATAATTTTCTCTTGTAACCTCTCTCTCTCTCTCTCTCTCTTCCCTAGTCTATCCGTTAACTTAATTTCTCTCTCTCTCTCACCTTCTATCTTCCACATCTTCTCTCTTCCCTTCCTTCTAGCCTAATCTTGTTATTGAATAGTATTATTACCATAGAATCCTGAAAATCAACAAGAAATATAATTGCCTAAAATATAATTGAAAGAGACCGAGTAATTAAGAGTTTTGAAGCCACATGAAAGACAATTCAGTTTTTGGAATTATCAAAATAAGTGGGCAATGACTCTAGGTTCACTAGGGTAAATTTCCTAGTCAACCAAAATTATGCTTTTTCGACCCTTCACTAAACTATGTAAAAAAGAAAAAACAAAAAAAAACCAAGGTTGCAACATTATCAAAATTAGGAGTGACTATGGTAGAGAATTTGAAAACTCACATTTCAAAGGATATTGTACTTGACATGGTATAGACCACACATTCTCCACTCCTAAAACTCCTTAACAAAATGGTGTTGTTTAAGGAAAACTAAACCTTTGTTGAAATATACAATTTGCCTCATTAATTTTGGGCCAAACTTGTAAATATAACTTGTTATATTGTAAATTGAGTAACTATTATGCCCCTTCTTGGCAAAGCTTCTTATGACTTCAGTATTAGTGGCAAAGAGTAACCCTCACCCACCAATTATTTCACAAAAGGGGAGAGAAATCTTTATAGGACTTCTCATTATCTGCACGAAGGGTATAATAAAAAAATATTTTCTATAGTTTAAACCTAATATAGTTGGTCCTTGTTTAAAACCTTAGACGACTACTTGATTATAACACTAACTTGTTCTATTTTGTTAAAACAAATATAAAAATACCGGTTTAGGCTTTTTTTATTTAGGATTGGTGTAGACTAGGAAATATGAATTAGAAGCAGGTTCAAGTTTGAAAGACATCTCTTCTAAAAAAACTACAAAGCACATATATATCGAACTTCATGTCTTAAAAATCTCTAACTTTTGAAACCTTTTGTGAAAATGTGGGGAATATTTTCGTTTTTTTTCTTCTAGATTTGAAAAGAGGTAAAGGAGAGATAGAACTCCCACACTGTGGAAACACAAGCTTATCTGTATAGCAAGGAAACCCAAGCGAACGACAATGCAACATACCTTATGCACATAGGAGAAAGCATGATGCATTGTCGTTCGCGGATTCAGTTAATTGAACTACAGGGACGGATGAGGCACAGATACTAAGTAACAGTTCCAGCAGAAGCAGGAAAGAGAGAGAGAGAGAGAGAGAGAGAGAGTAATTCAGAAGCAAATATAACGGTTCTTCATTTATTTAGAGCAACTTAGGTTCATCTCCTGAATTTGGGCATCAGCATCGAATAAAACAACTACAAAGAGAGAGATGCTCGAGGCACACAGATCTGATAAGCTGTTCATGATAAACTCTTTTGCAGAACGGTTCGCAGTTTGAAGGGCAGTTGGGTAGTTCGGGAGCATAGACTTGGCACTCATGAGCTGCAGAGATGCTCCGACCTGCAAATAAGCCAGAAAAAAAAAACGTTCAGCCATCCCGCAATGAGAATCAAAGAAGAAGGAAGATAGTTGAAAGAACTACCATGAGAAAGGAGGATCAAAAGCCCCAGCAGCATGGAAGCAACACAGCACTTCATCTTCATCGTAGCTTTTTTTGAGGTAAGAAGACTACATGGAAACTGTGAAAGTATTTGGTGTAATTTATAATCGCTGGCTTTGTGAGTCTTTGAGATTCTGTATATTAGACATTTACTGGCATAGCGCATTCTAAGACTTAATATGGAAATGGTTAATAGCGCGTGCTGTCATCTTCCACTTCTGCGTAGAATTTCCCATTTCGTTCCGAGTTCTTACTAAAATGAAACGAAGGCTGAACCTGGTGAATTTGGACAGCACTTGATTTGGTTGTTAGAGATTTTTTGCACAGATATTTCTGTGAATTACGCTGCCAGCTTTTTTGATCAATTTATATGAAATTACCCAAATTGTTAATTGCTTAGTTGTTTTTGTTTTTCCCCATTATTATTCACACCAAAGGAAGGCCTTTCGCAACTACACAAATATGTGAATGAAAACCTTCATGGTTTTTTTTGTGTTTCTAAATTTAAAAAAGAATATAACATTTTCATGCCATATTGGGAAAAACTCATCGAGTTGACTATGACTTCAACAAGGCCATTTCACTTGTTAAAAGACTGACCCAAAATTTTGTAAACATTAATTACTCTTGTAAGGACTATCCTTTCTCCACATTGGTATGATATTCTCCACTTTGGGCCTAAACTCTCATAGATTTGTTCTTGGGTTTTACCCCAAAAGGCCTCAAACCAATGGAGATAATGTCCACACTTATATATCCATGATCCTCCCCACTTCTAGCCAATGTGGGACTTTGGTCGTATACCCAACAATTCTCCCCTCGAACAAAGGATCACCGAACCTCCCCTCAAACAACTATCCATCCGTCGACTCTCTACCAACCCGGGTTCTCCACTCCAATATGTTGGAAGCACATGCTTTACTTGGAGTACCACCTGTCTCAAGAGCATGTTTTATCCAGATCAACTCCTTTTCACCGTGTTGGGACCAGGACATGTCCATGAAGAATCCGGTGCACACCACCTGTCCAATAGAGCACATCCACAGATCCCTTTGCAATCTAATTCGAGACCCACCACCTTCGTTCGGTATTCAGAGGATCCCATCCACCATGACTAACGCTGGGGCATAGCTCTGATAACAATTGTTGTGCGAGGAAGACAATGAAGAATGAAGAAGACAAAGGAATTTACGGTGGTTCAACAGTGTGTCTACGTCCACCGGAGCGGCGGCCGAAAAAGTCACTAATTTTAATTAGGGTTACATAATACATATTTATACTAAACCCTAGACATATTTGTGTAGAAAAGACACAAATACCCCTATAAAAAATACCCCCAACCTTATGTATGAGCCATATACTCAACAATCTCCACCTTAGAAAATATTCACCCCTTAAGAAAAAGAAAACATAACTTAGGACTCCACCTGGAACAATAGGTTGGGGCCGTCTCTCATCTAGCAACTGGAGACATTTATCAAGTCCAAGCAATGCTTGAACTTATCTGTAGTAGCAGGCTTTGTCAACATGTCTACTGCATTCTCAAAAGTGTAAACTTTTTCAAGCAGTAGTTCACCTGATGAAACCAATTCCCTGATCCTGTGAAACTTCACATTTATGTGTTTGGTCCTCGCATGAAACACCTGATTCTTTGCCAAATAAATGACACTTTGACTGTCACAATGTGTTGTGGACTCAATAGTTAACCGAGTCATACAACGGAGGTGCATTGAGTTACAGAGTAATAGTTTTATTTCCACATTGTTTTAAATTCGTTTTTCATTCATTATTTAAGTTAAATTTCCATAGGGGCAGAACTATAATATTTAACCCTAAAACTAGGGGGGACAACAAGCCTACTTAGGGGGCAAAGGAATGAGAAAAAGGGAAACATTGAATTAGGTAAACAGGGTTTGGAGTTCTCTTTGACGAGCTATAGGGTTTGGAGGTCTCCTTGATGAGCTCTAGGTCCAGGTTCCCTTAGAATCTGAATATCTTTCTCTCATCCTTGATTACTGTTTTCCATTGATCTATACCGAGGAAGAGAAGGGGAGTTGATGTCCTTTTTCCAAGTTCAAAAAGAGGCTTCAACCTCCTTTTCATCATCAGCAGCAAGAGAGGGATTCTACCCTCCTTTCTGAGCAAGAAGTGAGGATTCTCCATCCGCTTATCATGAGCAGCACTGGTGCAAGGAATTGAAGCATCAAGATCAGCAAGAAGAAGGTAAGGATCCTCTAATACGTGATCCAAAAGTTATTCAAGATAGGAACTTTCTAGCCCTATCACGAGCAGCAACCAAGAGGGGTCCAAGCCCTCTTTTTTGTGATCAAAAGGAGGAGTCTTTCTTCTCCTATCTGAGCAACAGTAGTAAGGGCTCTCTACCCTTACCCTAAGACAACAGATTAACCTCATAAAGAGAGCTCCTTTCATCCAATCCGAGATCAGCACAAAGAAAGGATTTTTCTTCTACCTTACCTAGTCTAGCAACCCACTTACATTGCTGGATTCTCAAATCCTACGCCGAGTTACTCGATCCATGACTAGGGACCATAACAACTTGGTATCATAGCAGAGTAACATGGGGGATACATCCATCAAGGAAGAACTGGAAGTCTTGAAAAAAACTATGGAAGATAGACAAGAGGAAACACAAGCAAGCATCCAGTGTCTAACTAGCATGTGATCGGGTTTCGTTGGCTAATGGACCCCCGTGACTCAGTCTAGTTTGAACTAGACTACCCAATCTACTCTTAATTAGACTCAACCCAACCTACTCTTAATTAGACTCAACCCACCCTCCATTACCCAACCTACTTTTAATTATACTTTGTACCCATCCTAGAAACTAGGGCAAACACAAGAAAACATAAACAAAACAAAAAAAACCAAATTCGGGTTTAGAGGGTGAGTAATGCTTCGGTTTTGAGAGAGGGGGTGGCGTGAGGGTGAGATGATAGGGTATTAAGAGAGGGGGCACTGAGAGGAAATGATAGGTTTTAGTTTGGAGAAAGGAGGAGGCGAGAGGGTGAACAGAGAAAAAAAAGTAAAAGAAGTGGCTAAGATGAAGTCAGGGTTGACAGGAAGAGAGGGTGATTGAGAGGGGGGTGTGGAGGGAGAGACCGAGCGACGATAGCAGGGGAGCAATGGCGGAGCAGTGGCAGCAGAGGAGCAATGGGGAGCGACGATAGCTGGAACAACGAGAGGGCGAAAGGAGAGGAGAGGAGAGGAGAGAGATCGAGCTGCAAGAGAGAAAGAATGAAAAAAGTAAGAAGGTCAATGAGGGCTTACGTGGCGCATGATGACATGGTATGATGATGTGTTAAAGTATTTAATGATGTGGCATCCTACATAGCTGATGACGTGTCTATAAGATGATGTGTTGTTCGACTCACTAAGTGTTGATGTGTCATAATGACGCAGTGACACGTAATCGATCAAAGCCTTCGTGTCACTTTTGACTATACACATATGCACTTGATCGGTTAAAGTTGGGTGGTTTTCTAAATAAGTTCAAAAGTTAGTCATCTGTCTAATTATGTTTAAAAAGTTGTGTAAAAACCTAAAAGTCTCATGAATCAATTCAGTGAAGCATTTCTTTTTTTATAAAGTTAACATAGTGGCAGAGCAGATTCTGTGAGTTCACTCAGTCAACCCACAGAGATAATGTGATCTTTTTTTTATCTATTATCTCTAACAGTTTAGGTTTGTATCTATCTGTTATTTTTTACTTTTTTCTAATTTTTTTATAGTCACACGTAATTATTATATTAATTTATAATAACTGTAATCATTAATTAATATAATATAATATAGTATTTCATTAATTAGTATCTTAATATATTTTAATACTACACATTAAATCACTTATAAGTGCAGTAACCATGTTTATTTTGGTTAATTATATGTTTAGGTATATGTTCTATTTAAGTATGTTATAAAAAGTTACTCATTCTCTTGTTTATATCATAATTTTCATTTTGGGGCACTAACACTGAAATCTGTTTTTCAGTGCACATGAACTCTTTTACACTAACACCCAAGGATGAGTTGAAATTGAATTAATTCATTACCTTGAATTTGAAGTCTAACTTCAATTCCATTGTGCACTAACCCCCCGTGAGTGAATGCACTAGGATGACACTTAGGGGGTGGGGGTGAATCAATAAAACGGAATTTTGAAGTTCATCTTCATCTCCAACATGAACTTCATCTTCGCACTTGGTATTAGTGATGACGACTTCATGTGCACTGGAAAACAGTTTCTAGTGTTGGTGCCCCAACATGAGAAAAACATAAAAAACAAGAGAATCCTTAAACCCTTACAGTATACTTAATTACAACATAATCCTTAAACCCCAAATTAGGTAAAACAACCATTATTACTACACGAATAAGTTATTTAATGTATAATTAAAATATATTAATATATTTATTAATTAAATTAGATATTTTATTATACATTAATATGGTAATTACGTGAGCCAATGAAATACGCACATGATTAATTACAAGTAATAAATAACAAAAACGAAAGTAATACATTTAGTTATTAATTTATTAATAACATATGATATACTTTAAACTAAAAATGAATGATTTAAGAGGAAAAATGATCTAATCATAACTTTAACACACTAGATATTTGTACGTAATATTAATTAATAATAAATTTCCTTCTAAGTTGTATATTAAATTTGAAAGCATTGATTTTATTAAATAAAAAATGGGTTAATTAAACCAAAAAGTTGTCACGGCTCAGATTTTTGAAAGGAAAAAGGTCGAATTGCCAAATAAAGAATAATAATAAAAAAAATTTATTTTTTCCCCTGGGTTCCGAACATAGAGCTACAAATTTTACCAGACAACTCATCTACAGAAACACATGATTAAAAATATGCAGTTGAAAACATCTAATCTTTCTTCAATAGACCTGTTTGTTCATAGTATTTCACATAATCAACCAGGGTCTCCTCCAACGGCCTGTACTTCCATCCTACACTCTTCAACTTATCAGAGCTCAAACAAATATCATCGCCACCATTGACAAATCTGCCAAATAGAAAAGTATGTAGATCTAAGGTGG
Source organism: Aristolochia californica (assembly GCF_029961685.1). NCBI lineage: Eukaryota > Viridiplantae > Streptophyta > Magnoliopsida > Piperales > Aristolochiaceae > Aristolochia > Aristolochia californica. Next base: position 5,535,081 of record NW_027182279.1, read on the forward strand.
TTTAAAAATCGTGAAAATTAAATCCTTGTAAGTGTGAGAAACTTACTTTTGAGGATAATTATATTGTGAAAAGATATGCTTTGTAACTTTTCAACTAAATCATGTGCTCGTATTGCACGGGGGCCACATATGTATCTCCCAGATGCATCTGATCTTTCTTAGATAAGAAGAAGAGCTTCAGCTACATCTTGGACATCAACTATTCTCCGGATTTTGTTTTCCATTGTCTCATATGCACCTGTTCACCAATCAGGTTATCAGAATCATAACATGACTCAAAAACAGCTCTAGCAGCAGCAAACCAAGAGTACCAAACAGAAGACCAACAGGCAGGAAGAAGATCACCATATGAACTTTTGTCAACATCCTTTCTACTCCTATGGCACAGCAGAACAACCATCTATTAAACCAGACATTAAATGACTTTGGATCCAGGGCCTAAATTATTTCTTTAATTCTAAATGAACTCTATAAAAAAAGGCACTGATTTTTCACTGATTGAAACAAAGCAGTAATCATGTTTCTGCTGCATGCAAAAAGTGATACAAAATATGCTTTATTACAAAAATTGTGATGTATGTCAGTATTTTCATTAATAACCTCATCATGCTTGGCTAGGCCAAAGTCTGTCCAAAGCATCAATTAAGAATATGTACCTGTCCGTATCTTGAATAAAACCAGGCTGCTTGCATTCATGGTTAGATGCAACATTGCCCAAGAATAAGAGTTGGACAGAGTCACAACATCAGGTCTGTTCTTCTGTCCGTACTCTAAAGCTTCACTTTCTCCTGCTACTTTTGCAAGGCAATACCAGTTCTAGCAGCACATAAATGGAGTGTTTAGCTTAATTTTTTTCCAAAGCTTATAGACAAGACTTAGCTATTTACAAAACTGTCCATAAAACATGGTAAACAATGACATTCCACACCAATATAAAAAGCATGGTATCTACTTGATATCTACATTCAATGAGAGGAGCTCATTCTTATGACAGAAACTAATCCAGATTATAAACAGACTCTTTAACCATCTACTCGCATAAGAGAAACTAACCTCCAAACACGGTCGAAATTTGTTAGTTGATCAACACTTTTCACAACAAAGCATGAAAAGCAAAATTCCAAAAATTAGACCCTATAAAGACGAAATTGAACCATAAATACCATGAACCCTAATCCCAAACCCCCAAATTACGCACAAAAATTAAAATTAAATCAAATACATCTCTAAATTAATAAATAAAATAAAACTAGAGGCTTACCTACTGAAATTTGGGGAAAACCGAAGCCAAAGGGTGAAATCGAATCCGAATGGGGAAATTGATGCCGAATTGAAGTAGAAATTAGGAAATCAAAGTCCAAATCTCAAAATTGAAGAAAATCGAAACCGAAATAAGGGAAATCGAACGAAATCTGAAGGTATTTTGGGAGAAAAGAGAATAGCGAGAGGGAGAAGGGAGTGAGAGGCCGAAAGGGAGAAGAGAGGGAGAAGAGAGAGAGAGAAGAGAAGGAGGCCGAGAGGGATAAGAGAGAGGGAGAACCAAGCGGGAGGTTCAGAGGGAGAGTGAGTTCGAGATGGAGAGAAGGACACCGAAAGGACGTTCACAGCGAGAGATGGAGGCCGTAGAGAGGGAGATCAGAGAAAGACGGTGGAGACGAGAGAGGGAGCAGAGAACTCGGGGGTGCGGGAGATAAGGCGAAAAAAAAAACAAAATGAGAGGGTGTGCGGGAGAGAGGGGGGAATTTTCGAAGTCATGTTAGTCATGTACATGAGTTGAAGTCCAGATCTCTACTAACGACCTCAGGAGATGAATTGAGTAATGCACCTGAAGTTCGCCTCCTCAGTCAAGTTGACTCCCCCCCACCCTCTAGACGATCTATTACAGACAAGATGATTTTCCTTGCCTGCACCTAGTGCACCTAGATAGAAACTAACATGGGTTATGAGCTACTAGCTTCTAATGTCTAGTCCATCAAATATTTAACTATTAGTAACAACAACAAAAAAGACTATAATTTTTTCTCCATTAAAATGAATCTCATTAATCAGTAGATAATAAGAGAGTGAAAGAAGTCTTTCTAAAGTTTCCCATCAGACTATTATCATGCTTTAAGCTGTATTAGGTTTGAGAAAGTGAGGAAAAAAAAAAGATAAAAAATAAAGAAGAAGAAACAAACAAGAAAAGAAGAAAAAGAAAGCAATCAAAGACATTACATTTTCTAGTTTGGTTGAGTTACAGAACATGGTATAAAAATACAATTTCTTGTTTGGAGATTGCAGGAAAATTGAATCTTTCTTACAGTAATAATGGTCGAGATTTACCACTGAGAGATGATCAAAACAAGCATAGACAAGGTATTTGTTTCCATTCACAATGTACACAATCTATTTAAATATTTGAAAGCTATACATATACCTGAGTCTAGATGTTAAAAAAGAAGTATTATTTGCCAGCTATAATTAAAACAATACAAATGGCTCAACATGAAGATCATTGTCAATCCGTTTCTCACATGTTATATCATCCTTCTCCAAAATCAAAGACGTTGCTAGAGTCCACCAATTGTAGGTCTTTAGGTACTTATTTGTCAAAGTATGTGAGGAAGTTAGTGAATGATGACTTGTATTAGTGCAATAACAATAAATGTAATGCGCTATAGAAATAGCTAGGTTTTGAGACACTTGAGTGATGTTAGGTGCAATTCAAGAAATGATTTTTATGATGGGCATGAGTTATAGCATGAGCTTAATGTGCAGTATTCCTCTCTAAAAACTCTTTAACAAATAGTGGTTACCCTAGGGGCATTCATTTGATTTCACAATGAGTCTTTTATTATCGAGTCAAGGACCCAGAGGCCATCTGCCTCAAGGAGAATTATTTACCTTCTCTCACCCATCACTGGTCGTTCTTTAATCTACCCAACCATCAATCCATCATTAATCATCAAAAAACACCAGAGTCACTTAAGAAGCCTAATCTACATAGTGCAAGTTAAATCTCACCTCTCATGGATTCAATCAAAACAGAACCATCTAACCACAATCCTGTTGACCACAACAGAGAAATATCAATGATATCATGAGTATAGTGATCATAAAAAAATGTATTACTAATCTAAACTGTTATATTTCAACACACCCACATATCTGACATATATATCAAAACCAAATCTCAGTATAGAACCAAACATAAAAGCATTAGTTAGCTAAATATTTCTCCGGCATATCTGCTTGCTACCAATCACGACTCTGAATTGTAATATCATTTGTCCATAATCTAGTAAGTTGACAACAGAAGAGGCAAATAAAGTATTGAAAACCTTCAGAAGTGAAAACAAAAAATAGGAAAAGCTAACTTTTATGCGAAAACAAACCACAGAATAACGTATTCCTAAATGTATTACTAATCTAAACTGTTATATTTCAACACACCCACATATCTGACATATATATCAAAACCAAATCTCAGTATAGAACCAAACATAAAAGCATTAGTTAGCTAAATATTTCTCTGGCATATCTGCTTGCTACCAATCACGACTTTGAATTGTAATATCATCTGTCCATAATCTAGTAAGTTGACAACAGAAGAGGCAAATAAAGTATTGAAAACCTTCAGAAGTGAAAACAAAAAATAGGAAAAGCTAACTTTTATGCAAAAACAAACCACAGAATAACGTATTCCTAACCTGTGGTCGAGAAATTGATCAAACCATAACACATAAATCAAATATGAAAACAATCTATAAAATGGCATATTCCCATTGTGATTTACACATACACTAAACTAAAAATCACAAATCAAAACTTGATTTTTTTTTCTTTTAATTTCCCCATGTACTAAGGTTGCTCTCTAATACGACGCGGGGGAGTTTAGTGCCGCGCTGACGACGGTGGTTGCCGTTAGCAATGAAGGTGGACGGCGACTGGCGAGACGGAACGACGGACGAAAGCTGACGCGATGTCAGCAATAATACACTTTTTATTACCTTATATTTAAATTATTAAAAATTATATTAATTAATTAAAAAATCTTACTCTTACCTATTTAATACTTTAAATTTTTTATTTTAAATATTTATTTATTAAAAATATTTTTTAGAGTTAAAAAATAAATTTATCAGTACATCTTTTATTACTTTATATTTAAAATATTAAAATCAAAATAATTATACTAATTAATTGAAAAATCTTACCTTCACCTATTTTTCATATTTATTAACGATTTAAAATATTTATTAATTGAAAACATATTCAAAAAATTACTTTAGATTTTAAAAATAAAATTTATTGTTACACATTTTGTTTCCTTATATTTAAAATAATAGAATACAACAATATTATATTAATTAATTATAAAATCTTACTTTTACATATTAATACCTTTTATTATCTATTTAAAAATATTTATTAGTTTAAAAAATATTTAAATTTTATTTTCGAGTTTAAAATAAAATTTATCGATACACAATTTACTACCTTATATTTAAAATAATAAAATATAAATTTTTTATATTAATTAATTAGAAAATCTTAGTCTTACCAATTTAACACCTTTTATTATCGATTTAAAATATTTATTTATTGAAAAATACTTGAATATTTTTGTAGAGTTTAGAAAAAAAATTAGAGCTGAGTACTATACTTAGAGCTCTATTGGATAATTAGATAATCAATAACTAAACGATAACATGCGGTATTGATGTCAAAACAGGAGCACCAGAGGCCAGACAAGTAGATAACATCAACTATAATCAATTACCAACAACATTCTCATAAATAGTGTTTGGACAACAAAAGTTTATATTGAAGCATTAAACTTGAATATATTTGTAGTTTCGATCAATTGTAATAGTTTACAAGCCTAGAGCTGAATTGACTTCACTATAAAGCAACAAGACATCCTCTCCCAAAACATATTGTCACCAATGACAAGAAAGTGAGGCTCCGGCTAAAATCCCCTCTACATGTCACAGTGAGTGCTGCACAAGGAGAAAATCCAACTTGCCTTCCCAAAAGAACTTCTACTTTGATCTCTACCTCATCTTTCAATGTTTCCTCTTGAGTCTCCTCATATGCTTCTTCTTCCACTACAAAATGCAACAAAGAACTCATTAGAAAAGTATAGTTGACCAAAGACTTATTCACAAGATGATACAAGTAGTAATTACATGTACCCAAAGATGTAAAAAATAGTAAATATAAAAATTTATCATTCAATTTAGGTCAGAAATGTACAACTGACGTTATATTATCTACAAAATTTACATACATTAGTAACAGTCTATTTATGCCAGAAAAAACTACCAAAGTCCTAATTTTTATGACTAGTCCTAACAATGCAAAAACACACCTAAGTCCAAATTCACCGAACACCCCTAGTAGAGCCCTATATGGCTTCGCAGTCACTACGAACCATACCTCGTCAGTGATGGAGGTCGGGTTTCGTTGGCTAATGGATGCTTGTGCAGGCGACTCAACCTAGTTTGAACTGGACTCAACCCACCCTCTATTACCCAATCTACTCTTAATTAGACTCTCTACCCGTTCCTAGGGACACATGGACATACAATAAAACATAGACAAAAAAATACCATGTGTTGGTTATTTATAACACCCGAATCTCCTCACCATATGACAAAATCATTCTATAGCACTTCAAAATTATTCCACAACATTCTACAACATTAAAAAATGAATTAAAATAATTCCATAGCAGATGACTAGTCCTAACAATACAAAAAAAAAAACACCTAAGTTCAAATTCACCGAACACTCCAAGTAGAGCCCCATATGACTTCGCAGTCACTATGAACCGTACCTCATCAGTGATGGTGGGCGGGTTTCGTTAGCTAATGGACCCCTGTGCGGGTGACTCGATCTTGTTTGAACTAGACTACCCAGCCTACTCTTAATTAGACTCAACCCAACCTACTCTTAATTAGACTTTGTACACGTCCTAGAAACTTGGGTAAACACAAGAAAACATAAAGAAAACAAAAAAACCCGTGTGGTAGATATTTAGAACACCCGAATCTCCTCACCACATGGCAAAATCATTCCATGGTACTTCAAATTTATTTAAAAACAACTAACAATTGAAAATCTTGCAAATTTTATCTCAATATTGTAAACTACAACTTTATAAATTAGAAAATTAAACTAAATGGATACATCAGAAATCGAACTAGCAACTTTAGAAAATACAACATTCAACGGCTAAAGAATCCATAAACTAAATTACAAAAAATTAATAAATATAGAGATCAATTCAATGAAGTTACAATTAAACTTAACAATGTCTTTAATTCATTTGTAATTGACAGAAATTTCATTAACAAAAAATCAGAAATTAATCAGTAATTCACACAAAAAATAATATAGTAATTAAAATAAATATGATAATTAAACACAGTAATTAGATTCAATTAACAAAAACCCTGAAAAATCACCCTACGAAATTGGCTTATGAAATTCCAATTCGGGTTTGGAGGGTGAGTAGGGCTTCGGTTTTGAGAGGGGGGGGGGGGGGGGGGGGGGGGGGGGGGTGCAAAAGGGTGAAATGATAGGGTATTAAGAGAGGGGGCACTGACAAAAAATGATAGGCTTCAGTTTTGAGAAAGGCGGGTGGCGAGAGGGTGAATAGAGGGGAACAAAGAAAAAAAAGTAAAAGAAGTTGCTAAGACGAAGTCTGGGTTGAGAGGAAGAGAGGGGGGTTGAGAGGGGGGTGTCGAGGGAGTGACCGAGCGACGACAGTTGGGGAGCCATGGCGGAGCGGTGGCAGCAAAGGAGCAATGACAGCTGGAACAACGAGAGGGCGAGAGGAGAGGAGAGGAGAGAGATTGAGCAACAAGAGAGAAAGAAAGAAAAAAAGAAGAAGGTCATGATGACATGGTATGATGATGTGTTAAAGTATTTAATGATGAGGCATCCTACATAGTTGATGACGTGTCTATAAGATGATGTGTTGTTCGACTCACTAAGTGTTGATGTGTCATAATGATGCAGTGACACGTAATCGATCAAAGCCTACGTGTCGCTTTTGACTATACACATATTCACTTGACAGGTCAAAGTTGGGTGTTTTTCTAAATAAGTTCAAAAGTTCGTTATTTGTCTAATTATGTTTAAAAAGTTGGGAAAAACCTATAAGTCTCATGAAACAATTCAGTGAAGCATTTCTTTTTAAAAAAAGTTAACATAGTGGCAGAGTAGGTTATGTGAGTTCACTCAGTTAACCCACAGAGATGATGTGATCTTTTTTTTTCTTTTATCTATTTTCTCTAACAGTTTTGGTTTGTATCTCTGTTATTTTTTACTTTTTTTTAATTTTTTTTATAGTCACACGTAATTATTATATTAATTTATAATAACCGTAATCATTAATTAATATAATATAATATAGTATTCCATTAATTAGTATATTAATATATTTTAATACTACACATTAAAACACTTATAAGTGTAGTAACCATGTTTATTTTGGTTAATTATATGTTTAGGTATATTTTCTATTTAAGTATGTTACAAAAAGTTACCCGTTCTCTTGTTTATATCATAATTTTCATTTTAGGGCACTAACACTGGAATCTGTTTTCCAGTGCGCTTGAACTTGTCTACTCTAACTCCCAAGGATGAGTTGAAATTGAATCAATTCATTGCCTAGATTTTGAAGTCTAACTTCAACTTCATTGTGCACTAACCCCCCATGAGTAGGATGACACTTAGACGATCTATTATAGATAAGATGATTTTCCCTGCCTGCACCTAGATAGAAGCTAACATGGGTTACGAGCTACTAGCTTCTAATGTCTTGTCCATCAAATATTTAACTATTAGTAAAAACATAAAAAAAGAAAAAAAAGACTATAATTGTTTCTCTATTAAAATGAATCTCATTAATGAGCAGATAATAAGAGAGTGAAAGAAGCATTTCCAAAGTTTCCCACCTAACGGACTATTATCATGCTTTAGGCTGTATTTGGTTTGAGAAAGTGAGTTAAAAATAAAGGATAAAAAATAAAGAAGAAGAAACAAACAAGAAAAGAAGAAAAAGAAAGCAATCAAAGACATTACATTTTCTAGTTTGGTTGAGTTACAAAACATGGTATAAAAATACAATTTCTTGTCTGGAGATTGCAGGAAGAAAGACAAGCATGAGGAAAATTGAAACTTTCTTATTGCAATAATGGCCGAGATTTACCACTGAGAGATGATCAAAACAAGCATAGACAAGGTATTTGTTTCCATCCACAATGTAGACAATCTAATTAAATAGTTGAAAGCTATACGTATATCTGAGTCGCGAGCAGCGTCAGGGTTCAACAGTGGGAGAGAGTGAGCGACTGGTTAGCAGGATCGAGCTGGCAGGGATTTGCAATAGTTAAGAAGGGCGCAAGGTCGTTGTCGGCAATAGGGGGAACAAAACATAGGACGAAGAAGGGGTTTCTGGATTGTCCCCAGTGAGACGGAACAGCAACGGGCTGCGGCTTCTGCGAGGATTTTACAGGAAACCGGTAGCTATTTAGAGAGAGGAGAAAGTACCGGCGGAGGCAACGACGACGGCTTCCGAGAAAGGATTTCCAGCAAGGATAACATTTTAGGGTTTCTATTTCCATGCTGGCACAGAAAACTCGTTCCAGTTTATATATTAAGCGATTGAAGCATTAGTCTTTGTTTATGTATGTAGTTTTTGACTCATTAATGATTTGAACAGTGCGGCAGATTTTCAAGCTCGAAGATTACAACTAAGAATTGAAACTGTTCTCAGGCTCAGTTAATTGTACGTACTACAGGGACGGATCAGAGAGAGATACTAAGAGTTTCAGCAGAAGCAAGAAAGTGGAGTAATTCAGAAAGAAATATATCTGTTCTCCATTTATTTAGTGCAACTTAGGTTGAAGTTGGGCATCAGCATCGAATAAAACAACTACAAAGAGAGGGATGCTCGAGGCACACAGATCTGATAAACTTTTCATGATAAACTCTTCCGCAGAAGGCTTGGCAGTTTGAAGAGCAGTTGGACAGTTCAGGAGCATAGACTTGGCATTCATGAGCTGCAGAGATGCTCTGACCTGAAATAAGCCAGAAAAAAAAACGATCAGCCATCCCGCAACAAGAACTAAAGAAGAAGGGAAAATAGTTGAAAGAACGTACCATGAGAAAGGAGGATCAAAAGCGCCAGCAGCATGGATGCAACACAATACTTCATCTTCATCGTGGCTGTTTTTGAGGTAAGAGTACATGGAAACCGTGAAAGTCTTTTTGTCTAATTTATAGTCGCTGGCTTGTGAGTCTTTGAAATTCTCTATACCAAGTAAGTAAGGTTTTAAAGGTATTTTAATTATACTAGGATTCATAAGTGGTAGAGTTTGGGTGTGATTAGGATTTCTTTTATTATAAATAGGGTTTTATATACTCAGGTTAAATAATTAAGGGACATTTAGGTTTTTACCCAAATTTTTAAATTTATTGAGAAAAAAACAAAATTTTGACCGGTCAATTGCACATGTGTACTGTTAAAAGTAATATGTAGGCTTTGACCGATTACGTGTCGCTACAAAACCATGACAAATCAGCACTCAGTGAGTCAAACTACGTAATCATCCACGTAGTACCTTTTATTATCGATTTAAAATATTAATAAATTGAAACAATTATTCAAAAAATTAATAAAAAAATCTTACACTTACTTATTTAACATCATTTATTATCGTTTTAATATTTATTAATTGAATAAATTATAAAAAAATAATATTAGTGATTAAAAAGAAAAATTATAGAAATAATTTTTATTACTTTATATTTAAATAATAAATAAGTAAAAAATCTCACTCTTACCTAATTAAAAAAATTTATAATCTATTTAAATATTTATAAATTGAAAAAATTAATCAAACAAATTATTTTAGAGTTTAAAACTCAAATTTAAAGGTAAGTTTTTTTCATTTTTTAAATAATTAATTATATTAATTTTTTTATCTTACTCTTTCCTATTTAACACCTTTTATTATCGATTTAAATATTTATTAATTGAAAGAAAATATAAAAAATTTATATTAGATTTTAAAAATAAAAATTACTGGAACACTTTTTATTTCTTAATATTTAAAATAATAAAAAATAAAATATGTATACTAATTAATTAAAAATTCTTACACTTAGCTATTTAATACCTTTTATTATCGATTTAAAATATTTATAATTGAAAATATTATTAAAAAATAAATTCGAGTTTAAAAATTGATTTTATCAGTACAGTATTTATTAACTTATTTTTAAAATAATAAATTATTGAAAATTTTTAATAATTAATTAAAAATATTACTCTTACCTATTTAACATCTTTTATTATCGATTTAAAATATTTAATAACTGAAAAAAATATAAATTTTTTTAAGAGTTTAAAAATAAAATATATCGATACACTTTTTATTAGCTTATATTTAAATTATTAAAAATTATATTAATTAATTAAAAAATATTACTTTTACCTTTTTTAAACTTTTTATTTTTTATTTAAAATATTTATTTATTAACAAAAAATTTTAGAGTTAAAAAAAATTTATCAATACATCTTTTATTACTTTATATTTATAATATTAAAATTAAAATATTTATACTAATTAATTGAAAAATCTTACCCTCACCTATTTTGCATATTTATTAACGATTTAATATATTTGTTAATTCAAAACATATTCAAAAAATTACTTTAGATTTTAAAAATAAAATTTATCGTACACATTTTGTTTCCTTATATTTAAATTAATAGAAAACAAAATATTATATTAATTAATTATAAAATCTTACTATTACATATTTAATACCTTTTATTATCTATTTAAAAATATTTATTAATTGGAAAAATATTTAAATTTTATTTTTGAGTATAAAATCAAATTTATCGATACACAATTTACTACCTTATATTTGCAATAATAAAATATAAAAAATTTATGTTAATTAATTAAAAAATCTTACTCTTACCTATTTAACACCTTTTATTATCGATTTAAAATATTTATTTATTGAAAAATACTTGAAATTTCTTTTGTAGAGTTCAGAAAAAAAAATTTAGAGCTGAGTACTATACTTAGAGCTCTATTGGATAATTACATATTCCATAACTAAACGATATCATGCGGTGTTGATGTCAAAGCAGGAGCACCAGAGGCCAGACAAGTAGATAACATCAACTATAATCAATTACCAACAACATTCTCATAATTAGTGTTTGGACAACAAAAGTTTATATTGAAGCATTAAACTTGAATATATCTGTAGTTTCGATCAATTGTAATAGTTTACAAGCCTATATGGCAACAAGACATCCTCTCCCAAAACATATTGTCACCAATGACAAGAAAGTGAAGCTCCGGCTAAAATCCCCTCTACATGTCACAGTGAGTGCTGCACAAGGAGAAAATCTAACTTACCTTCCCAAAAGAACTTCTACTTTGATCTCTGCCTCATCGTTCAGTGTTTCCTCTTGAGTCTCCTCATACGCTTCTTCTTCCACTACAAAATGCTACAAAGAACTCATCAGAAAAATATAGTTGACCAGAGACTTAGTCACAAGATGATACAAGTTGTAATTACATGTCCCCAAAGATGTAAAAAATAGTAAATATAAAAATTTATCATTCAATTTAGGTCAGAAATGTTCAACTGACGTTATATTATCTACAAAATCAACATACATTAGTAACAGTCTATTTATGCCAAAAAAAAACTACCAAAGTCCTAATTTTTATGATTAGTCCTAACAATGCAAAAACACACCTTAGTCAAAATACACCGAACACCCCGAGTAAAGCCCCATATGACTTCGCAGTCACTACGAACCATACCATGTCGAATAAGGGGGTCGGGTTTCGTTGGCACTTCAAATTTATTTAAAAACAACTAACAATTGAAAATCTTGCAAATCTTATCTCAATAGAGTAAACTACAACTTTATAAATTAGAAAATTAAACTAAATGCATAAATCAGAAATTAAACTAGCAACATTAGAAAATACAACATTCAACGGCAAAAGAATCCTTAAACTAAAATACAAAAATTAATAAATATAGAGATCAATTCAATCAAGTTACAATTAAACTTAACAAGGACTTTAATTCATCTGTAATTGACAGAAATTTCATTAACAGAAAATCAGAAATTAATCAGTAAATCACACAAAAAATAATATAGTAATTAAAATCAATATGATAATTAAACACAGTAATTAGATTTAATTAACAAAAACCCTGAAAAATCACCTTGCGAAATTGGCTTATGAAATTCCAATTCGGGTTTGGAGGGTGAGTAGGGCTACAGTTTTGAGAGGGGGGGGAGGGGGGGGAGGGTGAAATGATAGGGTATTAAGAGAGGGGGCATTGAGAGTAAATGATAGGCTTCAATTTTGAGAAAGGGGGCGACGAGAGGGTGAACAGAGGGGAATAAAGAAAAAAAGCAAAAGAAGTTGCTAAGACAAAGTCTGGGTTGAGAGGAAGAGTGGGTGGTTGAGAGGGGGGTGTCGAGGGAGAGACCGAGCTACGACAGTAGGGGAGCCATGGCGGAGCGGTGGCAGCAGAGGAGCAATGGGGAGCAACAAGAGTAGGGGAGCCATGGCGGAGCGGTGGCAGCAGAGGAGCAGTGGGGAGCGATGACAGTTGGAACAACGTGAGGGCGAGAGGAGAAGAGAGGAGAGAGATCGAATAGCAAGAGAGAAAGAATGAAAAAAATAAGAAGGTCATGATGACATGGTATGATGATGTGTTAATGTATTTAACGATGCGACATCCTACATAGTTGATGACGTGTCTATAAGATGATGTGTTGTTCTACTCACTAAGGGGGGGTTTGTCAACTTGAAGGACGAGATGATCTTCAACCGCATAACGCCCTTCAACACTTGAAGTCATTTGTGGTGCACAGATGAAGTTTCATCTCGTTGCAGGGGATGAAGGGGTCCTTCATCTCAACGGTTTAACTTCCTTTATCTCGAAGAAGGCCTTATTTGATCTTCTTTGAGTTGAAGGACGCAAGACGCTGGCTTTTTCCCCACTCTCTCCTCGCATCCCCCCCCCCCCTCGCGCGTTGTCATTTCTCGTTTTTTCTTCCTCTCTCCCGCACTCCCTCTCCCCTCTGTCTGTGCCCCCGACGTTTTTCTGCCATAAAATCGATCGGATTTTCATCTCCGGACACTGTCTCAGCTCCCTCTCATCTTCGGCCTCATCTCTCCGTTTTCTCTTAGCCCCGCCCTCTCTCTCGCACACCCTCTCTCGTCTCCGTGACTCCCTCTCTTCTCTCGGACTCTCTCTCTCTCTCTCGCTTCTCTCTCTCTTATCCCTCCCAACCTCCCTTTCTTCTCTGTCTTCTCCCTCTCTTCTCGCATTCGGCCTCCCACTCCCTTCTCTCTCTGGCTATTCTCCTTTCCCCCAAAAATATCTTCGAATTTCATTCGATTTCCCCATTTTCATTTCGATTTTCTTCGATTTTGGACATTTGGGCATCAATTGCTTAATTTCTACTTCGATTAGGCATCGATTTCCCCATTCGGCATCGATTTCATCCTTCGGCTTCGGTTTTCCCCAATTTCAGAAGGTATGCCTAAACCCTAATTGTTTTCATTAAATTAGTGTTTTATTTTATTTAAATTTATTTTTAGTGCCTAATTGGGGGTTATTTGTGCATAATTGTGGGATTTAGGGTTACGGTTTAGGATCTAAATTCTTGATTCATGTTAGGGATTATTTTTAGGGTTTGGTGCTCGGTATTTAAGGGTCCTATAATTAGGGTTTAGGGTTTATGGTTAAGGATTTAGGGTATTTTAGGGATTAGGGTTTTTAAGGTTTAGGGGGTTTAGAGTTTTTAAGGTTTTGGGGGTTTTGTGTTTTTAAGCTCTAGGGTTTTTTGGGTTTAGGGTATGGAATTAGGGTGTAGGGTTTAGGGTTTAGGGCTTTTAAGGTATTAAGTTCTGGAATTAGTGTTTAGTATTTAGAGTTTAGTAGGTGATAGGGTTTTTAAGGTTTTGGGGGCTTTGTGTTTTTAAGCTCTAGGGTTTTTTGGATTTAGGGTCTGGAATTCTGGTGTAGGGTTTAGGGTTTAGGGCGTATAAGGTTTAGGGTACTATGTTATGGAATTAGTGTTTAGGGTTTAAAGCTTAGTAGGTGATAGGGTTTGACTTTAGGGTTTGATGGTTTATGGTTTAAGTTTAATTAGGGTTTTTTTTTACCATTTCAAACAAGGATGAGTCGCCTACACAGGCGTCCATTAGCCAACGAAACCCGACCCCCATCATTGACGAGGTACAATTCTTAGTGACTGCGAAGTTATATGGGACTCTACCAGGGGTGTTCGGTGAATTTGGACTTGATGTGTGTGTTTTCTCATTGTTTAGTGCATATGCAGTAGTGTAAATAGTTTAATTAATTTTGAAATGTTTTAGAATGTTGTTGAGGATTTTTGAAGTGCTATGGAATATTTTTGCCATGTGGTGAGTAGATTCGGGTGTTATACATATCCACCACATGGTATTTTTTTTTTTTTTTCGATTTAACCCTTCGGCTTTGACTTTCCTCAAATTTCATAAGGTAAGTCTAAACCCTTTTTTTATTAATTTAGTGTTGTATTTGATTTTCCTTGTGGACAGCTACTTGTGATTGATATATCCTACTTTTGATATTGTTGAGAACTTGTTGACCAATGCCATTTCAACCATTGTTCTAAGATTTTGTTTTCCAATCTTATTTTTTGGAGTAGGAGACTTTTGAGTCCGGAGGCCTGCTTGAGAATGTCTCATCAAGGCAATATTTATATCCCTATTCAGAATATTTAGATTGTTAAAAGTAAACTAGTAAAGAATTGACCCTTTTTTTTTTTTACCATAATCACGGATTTATTCTGGATGTTCTTACTTGTATGTCAGGGCAATACGAATGAGGTAACAATTGCAGTATTGAAGGAGTTGCCTCCTCTACAAGAGAAAGATCAATCAATGGGAAGATTTGGAGATCAGTTCATAGGGGGAAATGGGCGAGGAACAAATAGCATGAAGAGAAACAACTATCGTTTGTAAATTTATAATAGATTTATAGTTTTTATTTGGGTGATTGTAAATTTATAGTGATATTTTATTTAATTTTGTTGTGTTTGATTATTGTATGGAGTTTATTTATAATCTTATGCAGTGTATGGAGCGTTTAGACTATTTTATGGAGTGTATAAATAATTTCATGGAGTATTTATGGAATGTATAGACAATTTTATGGAATGTTTATGGAGTGTTTATGCAAGTATTATGTATATTGATTATGCCCAATTTTAAGTAGAGGTCATGCCGAATTTTATACAAGTATTATATACATAGATTATGCTCAATTTTAAGAAGAGGTTATGCCCAATATTATTCATGTATTATATATATAGGTTGTGCTTAATTTTATGTAGAGGTCATATCCAATTTTATGTAAAATGTATACAGACAACGACGATTGCGATGGTCTTGAGGATGTGGGTAGCCAAGTAACATGCTTTCGGAGGCAAAGTGCATTAGAATCCACAAGAGCCGCACAATTTCGAGTTAGAATCCACAAGAGCCGCACAATTTCGAGATACTATATCGACTTCCATGTGGAACGATAAATGATGGTTGTATCTTATTAATATTGAACATGCGTCGTTTATATGTACTAAACTTGTAACTTGATGCTTTTAATATTAAAGGCATGAACTCGTTATTAGAATAATCTTTTTTTTAGGTTATTAATTAAGTTGTATAAGTATTTATTTATTATTTTTGTTCAATTTTATTACTATATTAAACTTCATATTTAAGTCTCTGGTAAATAAAATATAATTAAAGTATGCATTTGATTAATTAATTACTTTTAATTTTGTCAAAATATATTATTAATTAATACCATGTAAAAAATATATTTTATGTTATTAATATAATACTTTTTTATTCATTAATCATATTTATTTTTTATTTACTCTATTGTATTAGTGATTTAATAGTGGTAATCAAAATATTGTTAACTCAAACACTTGGTTTAATTAACTTATTTTTATAATTAATAAAATCAATGGTTTTAAATTTCGAAGATGAAGATGAAGATGAACTTGTCCACACTAACACCCTATTTCGAAGATTTCGAAGATGAACTTGTTCATATTAATACCCATTTCGAAGATGAAGATCATGTATATGCATAAGATGAAGATCACATTTCCAGTTTGTTGACTAACCCCCCCCCCCCCCCCAAAGTGTTGATGTGTCTTAATGATGCAGTGACACGTAATCGATCAAAGCCTTGACTGATCAAAGTTGGGTGTTTTTCTAAATAAGTTCAAAAGGTCGTCATTTGTCTAATTATGTTTAAAAAGTTGGGTAAAAACCTAAAGGTCTCATGAATCAATTCAGTGAAGCAATTCTTTTTTTATAAAGTTAACATAGTGGCAGAATAGGTTCTGTGAGTTCACTCAGTCAACCCACAGAGATAATGTGATCCTTTTTTTTTTATCTATTATCTCTAACAGTTTTGGTTTGTATCTATCTATTATTTTTTACTTTTTTTTTATTTTTTTATAGTCACACGTAATTATTATATTAATTTATAATAACTATAATCATTAATATAATATAATATAATATAATATAATATTTCATTAATTAGTATAGTAATATATTTTAATACTACACATTAAATCACTTATAAGTGTAGTAACCATGTTTATTTTGGTTAATTATATGTTTAGGTATATGTTCTATTTAAGTATGTTATAAAAAGTTACTTATTCTCTTGTTTATATCATAATTTTTATTTGGGGCACTAACACTGGAATCTGTTTTCCTGTGCGCTTGAACTTGTCTACTCTAACTCCCAATGATGAGTTGAAATTGAAGAAATTCATTGCCTAGAATTTGTAGTCTAACTTCAACTTCATTGTGCACTAACCCCCCGTGAGTGAATGCACTAAGATGACACTTAAGACGATCTATTACAGATAAGATGATTTTCCCTACTTGCACCTAGATAGAAACTAACATGGGTTATGAGCTACTAGCTTCTAATGTCTTGTCCATCAAATATTTAACTATTAGTAAAAACATAAAAAAACAAAAAAAAGACTATAATTGTTTCTCTATTAAAATGAATCTCAATAATGAGTAGATAATAAGAGAGTGAAAGAAGTCTTTCCAAAGTTTCCCACCTGATGGACTATTATCGTGCTTTAGGCTGTATTTGGTTTGAGAAAGTGAGGAAAAAATAAAGGACAAAAAATAAAGAAGAAGAAACAAACAAGTAAATAAGAAAAAGAAAGCAATCAAAGACATTACATTTTCTAGTTTGGTTGAGTTACAGAACATGGTATAAAAATACAATTTCTTGTCTGGAGATTGCGGGAAGAAAGACGAGCATGAGGAAAATTGAAACTTTCTTATTGCAATAATGGCCGAGATTTATCACTGAGAGATGATCAAAACAAGCATAGACAAGGTATTTGTTTCCATCCACAATGTAGACAATCTATTTAAATATTTGAAAGCTATACGTATATCTGAGTCTAGATATTAAAAAAGAAGTATTATTTGCCAGCTATAATTAAAATAATACAAATGGCTCAACATGAAGAACATTGTCAATCCGTTTCTTACATGTTATATCATCCTTCTCCAAAATTAAAGAAGCTGCTAGAGTCCACCAATTGTAGGTCTTTACGTACTTATTTGTCAAAGTATGTGAGGGAGTTAGTGAATGATGACATGTATTAGTGTGATAACAATAAATGTAATGCGTAACAGAAATAGTTAGGTTTTGAGACACTGGAATGATGTTAGGTGCAATTCAAGAAATGATTTTTATGATGGGCATGAGTTGTAGCATGATCATAATGTGCAACATTCATCTCTAAAGGTTGTTTAACAAATAGTGGTTACCTAGGGGCGTTCTTTTGATTTCACAACGAGTCTTTTATTATGAAGTGAAGGACCCAGAGGCCATCTGCCTCAAGGAGAATCATTTACCTCCTCTCACTCATCACTGGTCGTTCTTTAATAGAAAACAAAATAAAATTTATCGTACACATTTTGGGCATCAACATCGAATAAAACAACTACAAAGAGAGGGATGCTCGAGGCACACAGATCTGATAAGCTTTTCATGATAAACTCTTTCGCAGAAGGCTTGGCAGTTTGAAGAGCACTTGGACAGTTCAGGAGCATAGACTTGGCATTCATGAGCTGCAGAGATGCTTTGACCTGCAAATAAGCCAGAAAAAAAAACGATCAGCCATCCCGCAACAAGAATTAAAGAAGAGGAGAAAATAGTTGAAAGAACGTACTATGAGAAAGGAGGATCAAAAGCGCCAGCAGCATGGAAGCAACACAATACTTCATCTTCATCGTAGCTGTTTTTGAGGTAAGAGTACATGGAAACCGTGAAAGTCTTTTGTCTAATTTATAGTCGCTGGCTTGTGAGTCTTTGAAATTCTCTATACCAAGTAAGTAAGGTTTTAAAGGTATTTTAATTATACTAGGATTCATAAGTGGTAGAGTTTGGGTGTGATTAGGATTTCCTTTATTATAAATAGGGTTTTATATACTGAGATTAAATAATTAAGGGACATTTAGGTTTTTACCCAAATTTTTAAATTTATTGAGAAAAAAACAAAATTTTGACCGGTCAATTGCACATGTGTACTGTTAAAAGTAATATGTAGGCTTTGACCGATTACGTGTCGCTACAACATCATGACAAATCAGCACTCAGTGAGTCAAACTATGTCATCATCCACGTAGTTTTAACCCAACTTTTTAAACATAATTAAATAAATGGAGAAATTTTAAATTTATTGAGAAAAAAACCTAATTTAGGTCGGTCAATTGCACATTTGTACCGTTAAAAGTGACATGTAGGTTTTGACCGATTACGTGTCGCCAAAGCATCATGACAAAATCAGCACTCAGTGAGTCAAACTACGTCATCATCCACGTAATACCTTTTATTTTTTATTTAAAATATTTATAAATTGAAACAATTATTCAAAAAATTAATAAAAAAATCTTTCTCTTACCTATTTAACATCATTTATTATCGTTTAAATATTTATTAAATGAATAAAATATAAAAAATTAATATTAGTGTTTAAGAAGAATAATTATCGAAATACTTTTTATTACTTTATATTTAAATAACAAATAAGTAAAAAATCTCACTCTTACCTAATTAAAACCATTTATAATCGATTTAAATATTTATAAATTTAAAAAAATAATCAAAAAAAATATTTTAGAGTTTAAAACTCAAATTTATAGGTACACGTTTTTTTTTCATTTTTTTAAACAATAATAAATTATATTAGTTTTTTTATCTCACTCTTACCTATTTAACACCTTTTATTATCGACTTAAATATTTATTAATTGAAAGAAAATATAAATTTTTTTTATTAGATTTTAAAAATAAAATTACAGCAACACTTTTTATTTCTTAATATTAAAAATAATAAAAAATATATTACCTTATTTTTAAAATAATAAATTATTGAAAAATTGTAATAATTAATTAAAAATATTACTCTTACCTATTTAACATCTTTTATTATCGATTTAAAATATTTAATAACTGAAAAAAATATAAAGTGTTTTTTTAGAGTTTAAAAATAAAATATATCAGTACACTTTTTATTACCTTATTTATAAATTATTAAAAATTATATTAATTAATTAAAAAATATTACTCTTACCTATTTAACACTTTTAATTTTTTATTTAAAATATTTATTTATTAAAAATATTTTTTAGAGTTTAAAAATAAATTTATCAGTACATCTTTTATTACTATATCTTTATAATATTAAAATTAAAATAATTATACTAATTAATTGAAAAACCTTACTCTCACCAATTTTGCATATTTATTAACGATTTAAAATATTTATTAATTGAAAACATATTCAAAAAATTACTTTAGATTTTAAAAATAAAATTTATCGGTACACATTTTGTTTCCTTATATATAAATTAATAGAATAAAAAAATATTATATTAATTAATTATAAAATCTTACTATTACATATTTAATACCTTTTATTATCTATTTAAAATTATTTATTAATTGAAAAATATTTAAATTTTATTTTCGAGTTTCAAATCAAATTTATCGATACACAATTTACTACCTTATATTTACAATAATAAAATATAAAATTTTTATATTAATTAATTAAAAAATCTGACCCTTACCTATTTAACACCTTTTATTATCGATTTAAAATATTAATTTATTGAAAAATACTTGAAATTTCTTTTGTAGAGTTTAGAAAAAAAAATTTAGAGCTGAGTACTGTACTTAGAGCTCTATTAGATAATAACATAATCCATAACTAAACGATATCATGCGGTGTTGATGTCAAAGCAGGAGCACGAGAGGCCAGACAAGTAGATAACATCAACTATAATCAATTACCAACAACATTCTCATAAATAGTGTTTGGACAACAAAAGTTTATATTGAAGCATTAAACTTGAATATATCTGTAGTTTCGATCAATTGTAATAGTTTATAAGCCTAGAGCAAAACTGACTTCATTATAAGGCAACAAGACATCCTCTCCCAAAACATATTGTCACCAATGACAAGAAAGTGAAGCTTCGGCTAAAATCCCCTCTACATCTCACAGTGAGTGCTGCACAAGGAGAAAATCCAACTTGCCTTCCCAAAAGAACTTCTACTTTGATCTCTGCCTCATCTTTCAATGTTTCCTCTTGAGTCTCCTCACACGCTTCTTCTTCCACTACAAAATGCAACAAAGAACTCATCAAAAAAGTATAGTTGACCAGAGACTTAGTCACAAGATGATACAACTAGTAATTACATGTACCCAACGATGTAAAAAATAGTAAATATAAAAATTTATCATTCAATTTAGGTGAGAAATGTAAAACTGACGCTATATTATTTACAAAATCTACATACATTAGTAACAGTCTATTTATGCAAAAAAAAACTACCAAAGTCCTAATTTTTATGACTAGTCCTAACAATGCAAAAACACACCTAAGTCCAAATTCACCGAACACCCCTAATAGAGCCCTATATGACTTCACAGTCACTACGAACCATACCTCATCAGTGATGGAGGTCGGGTTTCGTTGGCTAATGGACGCTTGTGCAGGCGACTCAACCTAGTTTCAACTGGACTCAACCCACCCTCCATTACCCAATCTACTCTTAATTAGACTCTCTACCCGTTCCTAGGGACACATGGACACACAATAAAACATAGACAAAAAAATACCATGTGTTGGTTATTTATAATTCCCGAATCTCCTCACCATATGACAAAATCATTCTATAGCACTTCAAAATTATTCCACAACATTCTACAACATTAAAAAATAAACAACCTAATTCCATAGCAGATGACTAGTGCAAACAATGCCAAAAAAAAAAAAAAACACCTAAGTTCAAATTCACCGAACACTCCAAGTAGAGCCCCATATGACTTCGCAATCACTCCGAACCGTACCTCATCAGTGATGGTGGACGGATTTCATTGGCTAAAGGACCCCCCGTGCAGGTGATTCGGTCTTATTTGAACTAGACTACCCAACCTACTCTTAATTAGACTCAACTCACCCCCCATTACCCAACCTACTCTTAATTAGACTTTGTACACGTCCTAGAAACAAGGACAAACACAAGAAAACCTAAACAAAAGAAAAAAACCCATGTGGTAGATATTTATAACACCCGAATCTCTTCACCACATGGCAAAATCATTCCATGGTACTTCAAATTTATTTAAAAACAACTAACAATTGAAAATCTTACAAATTTTATCACAATATTGTAAACTACAACTTTATAAATTAGAAAATTAAATTAAATGGAAAAATCATAAATCGAACTAGCAACTTTAGAAAATACAACATTCAACGGCAAAAGAATCCATAAACTAAATTAAAAATTTTTAATAAATATAGAGTTCAGTTCAATGAAGTTACAATTAAACTTAACAATGTCTTTAATTCATCTGTAATTGACAGAAATTTCATTAACAGAAAATCAAAAATTAATCAGTAAATCACACAAAAAAATATATAGTAATTAAAATAAATATGATAATTAAACACAGTAATTAAATTCAATTAACAAAAACCCTGAAAAATCACCTTGCGAATTGGCTTATGAAATTCCAATTCGGGTTTGGAGGGTGAGTAGGGCTTCGGTTTTGAGAGAAGAGGTGGCGAGAGGGTGAAATTTTTGAGTTTTAAACTCAAATTTATAGGAACACTTTTTATTTATTTTTTAAATTATTCTTATATTAAATAATAAATATCACTCTTACCTAATTAAAACCATTTATTATCGATTTAAAATATTTACAAATTGAAAAAATTCATCAAAAAAATTATTTTTGAGTTTTAAACTCAAATTTATAGGAACACTTTTTATTTCTTTTTTAAAAAATAATAAATTATTAAAATGTATATTAATTGATTGAAAAATCTTACTCTTAGCTATTTAACACCTTTTATTATCGATTTAAATATTTATTAATTAAAAGAAAATATAAAAATTTATATTAGAGTTTAAAAATAAAAATTACAGGTACACTTTTTATTACTTAACATTTAAAATAATTAAAAATAAAATAAGTATTCTAATTAATTAAAAATTTCTTACTCTTTGATATTTAAAACCTTTTATTAAATATTTAAATATTATTAAAAAAATAAATTCGAGTTTAAATATTATAATTATCGGTACAATATTTACTAACTTATTTTTAAAATAATAAATTATTGAAAAATTGTAATTATTAATTAAAAAACTTACTCTTACCTATTTAACAAATTTTATTATCGATTTAAAATATTTAATAACTGAAAAAAATTTAAAGTTTTTTTTTATAGTTTAAAAATAAAATATATCAGGACACTTTTTATAACCTAATAATTAAATTATTAAAAAGTATATAAATTAATTAAAAAATATTATTCTTACCTATTTAACTTTTTTTTTTTAATTTTAAAATTTAATTAATTAAAAATATTTTTTTATAGTTTAAAAATAAATTTATCAGTACATCTTTTATTACTTTATATTTAATATATTAAAATTAAAATAATTATACTAATTGATTGAAAAATCTTACCTTACCTATTTAGCATATTTATTAGAGATTTAAAATATTTATTAATTGAAAACATTTTCAAAAAGTTATTCTAGAGTTTTAAAATAAAATTTATCGGTACACATTTTGTTTCCTTATATTTAAAATAATAGAATACAACAATATTATTTTAATTAATTAGAAAATCTTACTCTTACCTATTTAACACCTTTTATTATTAATTTATAATAATTGTAATCATTAATTAATATAATATAATCTAGTATTTCATTAATTAGTATATTAATATATTTTAATACTACACATTAAATCACTTATAAGTGTAGTAACCATGCTTTTTTCTGTTAATTATATGTTTAGGTATATTTTCTATTTAAGTATGTTATAAAAAATTACTTATTCTCTTGTTTATATCATAATTTTCATTTTGGGGCACTAACACTGGAATCTGTTTTCCAGTGCGCTTGAACTCGTCTACTCTAAATCCCAAGGATGAGTTGAAATTGAATCAATTCATTGCTTAGAATTTGAAGTCTAACTTCAACTTCATTGTGCACTAAACCCCCCCCGGTGAGTGAATGCACTAGGATGACACTTAGATGATCTATTACAGATAAGATGATTTTCCCTGCCTGCACCTAGATAGAAACTACCATGGGTTATGAGCTACAAGCTTCTAATGTCTTGTCCATCAAATATTTAACTCTTAGTAAAAACAAAAAAAAACAAAAAAAAGAGACTATAATTGCTTCTCTATTAAAATGAATCTCATTAATGAGTAGATAATAAGAGGGTGAAAGAAGTCTTTCCAAAGTTTCCCACCTAACGGACTATTATCATGCTTTAGGTTGTATTTGGTTTGAGAAAGTGAGGAAAAAATAAAGGATAAAAAATAAAGAAGAAGAAAAAGAAAGCAATCAAAGACATTACATTTTCTAGTTTGGTTGAGTTACAGAACATGGTATAAAAATACAATTTCTTGTCTGGAGATTGCAGGAAGAAAGACAAGCATGAGGAAAATTGAAACTTTCTTATTGCAATAATGGCCGAGATTTACCACTGAGAGATGATCAAAACAAGCATAGACAAGGTATTTGTTTCCATCCACAATGTAGACAATCTAATTAAATAGTTGAAAGCTATACGTATATCTGAGTCTAGATGTTAAAAAAGAAGTATTATTTGCCAGCTATAATTAAAATAATACAAATGGCTCAACATGAAGAACATTGTCAATCCATTTCTCACAAGTTATATCATCCTTCTCAAAAATCGAAGAAGCTGCTAGAGTCTTCCAATTGTAGGTCTTTAGGTACTTATTTGTCAAAGTATGTGAGGGAGTTAGTGAATGATGATGTGTATTAGTGCGATAACAATAAATGTAATGCGCTACAAAAATAGCAAGGTTTTGAGACACTTGAATGATGTTAGGTGCAATTGAAGAAATGATTTTTATGATGGGCATGAGTTGTAGCATGATCTTAATGTGCAACATTCATCTCTAAAAGTTGTTTAACAAATAGTGGTTACCCTAGGGGCGTTCTTTTGATTTCACAACGTGTCTTTTATTATGGAGTGAAGGACCCATATGCCATCTGCCTCAAGGAAAATCATTTACCTTCTCTCTCCCACCACTGGTCGTTCTTTAATCTACATGACCATCAATCCATCATTAATCATCGAAAAACACCAGAGTCACTTAAGAAGCCTAATCTACATAGTGCAAGTTAAATCTCACCTCTCATCGATTCAATCAAAACAGAACCATCTAACCACAATCCCATTGACCACAACAGAGAAATATCAATGATATCATGAGTATATTGATCATAAAAAAATGTATTACTGATCTAAACTGTTATATTTCAACACACCTACATATCTGACATATATATCAAAACCAAATCTCAGTATAGAACCAAACATAAAAGCATTAGTTAGCTGAATATTTCTCAGGCATATCTGCTTGCTACCAATCAAGACTCTGAACTGTAATATCATTTGTCCATAATCCAGTAAGTTGACAACAGAATAGGCAAATAAAGTATTAAAAACCTTGGGAAGTGTAAACAAAAATTAAGAAAAACTAACTTTTATGTGAAAACAAACCACACAATAACATATTCCTAACATGTGGTCGAGAAATTGATCAAACCATAACACATAAATCAAATATGAAAACAATCTATGGCATATTCCTTTGTGATTTACACGTACACTAAACTAAAAATCATAAATCAAAACTTGATTTTTTTTTCTTTTAATTTCCCCCTGAACTTAGGTTGCTCTCTGATACGACACGGGGGAGTTTGGTGGCGCGCCGACGACGGTGGTTGCCGTTAGCAGTGAAAGTGGACGGGGACTGGCTAGACGGAACGACGGACAAAGGCTGATGTCAACAATGATGGTGGAGACACATGCGATGGCTCAGTTGGGGAAAATCTTGTGCGGCAATGTCTCGGTGAGGCACACAAGATTCTGGAGGTGCGACACGCGAGCAGCCTCAGGGTTCAACAGTGGGAGAGAGTGAGCGACTGGTTAGCAGGGTCGAGCTGGCAGGGATTTGCAATAGGTAAGAAGGGCGCAAGGTCGTTGTCGGCAATAGGGGGAACAAAACAGAGGACGAAGAAGGGGTTTCTGGATTGTCCCCAGTGAGACGGAACAGCGACGGGCTGCGGCTTCTGCGAGGATTTTACAGGAAACCGGTAGCTATTTAGAGAGAGGAGAAAGTACCGGCGGAGGCAACGACGACGGCTTCCGAGAAAGGATTTCCAGCAAGGATAACATTTTAGGGTTTCTATTTCCGTGCTGGCACAGAAAACTCGTTCCAGATTATATATTAAGCGATTGAAGCATTAGTCTTTGTTTATGTATTTAGTTTTTGACTCATTAATGATTTGAACAGTGCGGCAGATTTTCAAGCTCGAAGATTACAACTAAGAATTGAAACTGTTCGCAAGCTCAGTTAATTGTACGTACTACAGGGACGGATCAGAGAGAGATACTAAGAGTTTCAGCAGAAGCAAGAAAGTGGAGTAATTCAGAAAGAAATATAACTGTTCTTCGTTTATTTAGCGCAACTTAGGTTGGAAGTTGGGCATCAGCATCGAATAAAACAACTACAAAGAGAGGGATGCTCGAGGCACACAGATCTGATAAGCTTTTCATGATAAACTCTTTCGCAGAAGGCTTGGCCGTTTGAAGAGCAGTTGGACAGTTCAGGAGCATAGACTTGGCATTCATGAGCTGCAGAGATGCTTTGACCTGCAAATAAGCCAGAAAAAAAAACGATCAGCCATCCCGCAACAAGAATTAAAGAAGAGGAGAAAATAGTTGAAAGAACGTACTATGAGAAAGGAGGATCAAAAGCGCCAGCAGCATGGAAGCAACACAATACTTCATCTTCATCGTAGCTGTTTTTGAGGTAAGAGTACATGGAAACCGTGAAAGTCTTTTGTCTAATTTATAGTCGCTGGCTTGTGAGTCTTTGAAATTCTCTATACC
The DNA here is from genome assembly GCF_029961685.1 of Aristolochia californica. NCBI lineage: Eukaryota > Viridiplantae > Streptophyta > Magnoliopsida > Piperales > Aristolochiaceae > Aristolochia > Aristolochia californica. The sequence goes on from NW_027182279.1 coordinate 5,561,721, forward strand.
AAGTAAGTAAGGTTTTAAAGGTATTTTAATTATACTAGGATTCATAAGTGGTAGAGTTTGGGTGTGATTAGGATTTCCTTTATTATAAATAGGGTTTTTTATACTCAGATTAAATAATTAAGGGACATTTAGGTTTTAACCCAAATTTTTAAATTTATCGAGAAAAAAACAAAATTTTGACCGGTCAATTGCACATGTGTACTGTTAAAAGTAACATGTAGGCTTTGACCGATTACGACTCGCTATAACATCATGACAAATCAGCACTCAGTGAGTCAAACTACGTCATCATCGACGTAGTACCTTTTATTATCGATTTAAAATATTTATAAATTGAAACAATTATTCAAAAAATTAATAAAAAAATCTTACTTTTACCTATTTAACATCATTTATTATCGTTTAAATATTTATTAATTGAATAAAATATAAAAATTTAATTTTAGTGTTTAAAAAGAAAATTTATAGAAATCTTTTTGTTACTTTATATTTAAATAATAAATAAGTAAAAATTCTCACTCTTACCTAATTAAAATCATTTATAATCTATTTAAATATTTATAAAATAAAAAAATACAGCAAAAAAATTATTTTAGAGTTGAAAACTCAAATTTATAGGTACAATTTTTTTTCTTTTTCTTAAATAACAAATTATATTATTTTTTTTATCTTATTCTTACCTACTTAACACCTTTTATTATCGATTTAAATATTTATTAATTCAAAGAAAATATTAAAAATTTATATTAGATTTTAAAAATAAAAATTACTGGAACACTTTTTATTTCTTAATATTTAAAATAATAATAAATAAAATATGTATACTAATTAATTAAAAATTCTTACACTTAGCTATTTAATACCTTGTATTATCGAGTTAAAATATTTATCATTGAAAATATTATTAAAACAAATAAATTCGAGTTTAAAAATTAATTTTTTCAGTACAGTATTTATTACCTTATTTTTAAAATAATAAATTATAGACAAATTGTAATAATTAATTAAAAATATTACTCTTACCTATTTAACATCTTTTATTATTGATATAAAATATTTAATAACTGAAAAAATATAAAGTTTTTTTTTCAGAGTTTAAAAATAAAATATATGAGTACACTTTTTATTACCTTATATTTAAATTATTAAAAATTATATTAATTAATTAAAAAATATTACTCTTACCTATTTAACACTTTTAATTTTTTATTTAAAATATTTATTTATTAAAAAAAATTTGAGTTAAAAAATAAATTTATCACTACATCTTTTATTACTTTATATTTAAAATATTTAAATTAAAATAATTATACTAATTAATTGAAAAAATTTACCCTCAACTATTTTGCATATTTATTAAAATATTTATTAATTGAAAAAAATTTCAAAAAATTACTTTAAATTTTAAAAATAAAATTTATCGTTACACTTTTTTTTTCCTTATATTTAAATTCATAGAATACAAAAATATTATATTAACTAATTATAAAATCTTACTATTACATATTTAATACCTTTTATTATCTATTTAAAAATATTTATTAATTGAAAAAATATTTAAAATTTTTTTTAGAATAAAATCAAATTTATCGATACACAATTTACTACCTTATATTTACAATAATAAAATATAAAAAAATTATATTAATTGATTAAAAAATCTTACTCTTACCTATTTAACACCTTTTATTATCGATTTAAAATATTTATTTATTAAAAAATACTTGAAATTTCTTTTGTAGAGTTTAGAAAAAAATTTAGACCTAAGTACTGTACTTAGAGCTCTATTGGATAATTACATAATCCATAACTAAACGATATCATGCGGTGTTGATGTCAAAGCAGGAGCACCAGAGGCCAGACAAGTAGATAACATCAACTATAATCAATTACCAACAACATTCTCATAAATAGTGTTTGGACAACAAAAGTCTATATTGAAGCATTAAACTTGAATATATCTGTAGTTTCGATCAATTGCAATAGTTTACAAGCCTAGAGTTGAACTGACTTCACTATAAGGCAACAAGACATCCTCTCCCAAAACATATTGTCACCAATGACAAGAAAGTGAGGCTCCGGCTAAAATCCCCTCTATATCTCACAGTGAGTGTTGCACAAGGAGAAAATCCAACTTGCCTTCCCAAAAGAACTTCTACTTGGATCTCTGCCTCATCTTTCAATGTTTCCTCTTGAGTCTCCTCATACGCTTCTTCTTCCACTACAAAATGCAACAAAGAACTCATCAGAAAAGTATAGTTGACCAGAGACTTAGTCACAAGATGATACAACTAGTAATTACATGTACCCAACGATGTAAAAAATAGTAAATATAAAAATATATCATTCAATTTAGGTTAGAAATGTACAACTGACGTTATATTATTTACTAAATCTACATACATTAGTAACAGTCTATTTATGCCAAAAAAACTACCAAAGTCCTAATTTTTATGACTAGTCCTAACAATGCAAAAACACACCTAAGTCCAAATTCACCGAAAACCCCTAGTAGAGCTCTATATGACTTCACAGTCACTACGAACCATACCTCGTCAGTGATGGAGGTTGGGTTTCGTTGGCTAATGGACGCTTGTGCAGGCGACTCAACCTAGTTTGAACTGGACTCAACCCACCTTCCATTACCCAATCTACTCTTAATTGGACTCTCTACCCGTTCCTAGGGACACATGGACACACAATAAAACATAGACAAAAAAATACCATGTGTTGGTTATTTATAACACCCAAATCTCCTCACCATATGACAAAATCATTCTGTAGCACTTCAAAAGTATTCCACAATATTCTACAACATTAAAAAATGAATCATGCTAATTCCGTAGCAGATGACTAGTCCTAACAATGAGAAAAAAAAAACACCTAAGTTCAAATTCACCGTACACTCCAAGTAGAGCCTCATATGACTTCGTAGTCACTACGAACCGTACCTCATCTGTGATGGTTGACGGGTTTCGTTGGCTAACTGACCCCCGTGCAGGTGACTCGATCCTATTTGAACTAGACTACCCAACCTACTCTTAATTAGACTCAACCCACCCCCCATTACCCAGCCTACTCTTAATTAGACTTTGTACACATCCTAGAAAGTAGGGCAAACACAAGAAAACATAAACAAAACAAAAAAACCCATGTGGTAGATATTTATAACACCCCAATCTCCTCACCACATGACAAAATCATTACATGGTACTTCAAATTTATTAAAAAACAACTAACAATTGAAAATCTTGCAAATTTTATCTCAATATTGTAAACTACAACTTTATAAATTAGAAAATTAAACCAAATGGAAAAATCAGAAATCGAACCAGCAACTTTAGAAAATACAACATTCAATGGCAAAAGAATCCATAAACTAAATTACAAAAATTAATAAATATAGAGATCAATTCAATGAAGTTCCGATTAAACTTAACAATGTCTTTAATTCATCTGTAATTGACAGAAATTTCATTAACAGAAAATCAGAAATTAATCAGTAAATTACACAAAAAATAATATAGTAATTAAAATAAATGTGATAATTAAACACAGTAATTAGATTCAATTAACAAAAACCCTGAAAAATCACCCTGCGAAATTGGCTTATGAAATTCCAATTTGGGTTTGGAGGGTAAGTAGGGCTTTGGTTTTGAGAGGGGGTGGCGAGGGGGTGAAATGATAGGGTATTAAGAGAGGGGGGTGGCGAGGGGGTGAAATGATAGGGTATTAAGAGAGGGGGCGCTGACAGAAAATGATAGGCTTCAGTTTTGAGAAAGGGAGCGGCGAGAGGGTGAACAGAGGGGAACAAAGAAAAAAAGTAAAAGAAGTTGCTAAGAGGAAGTCTGGGTTGAGAGGAAGAGAGGGTGGTTGAGAGGGGGGTGTCGAGGGAGTGACCGAGCGACGACAGTTGGGGAGCCATTGCGGAGCGGTGGCAGCAGAGGAGCAATGGGGAGCGACGACAGCTGGAACAACGAGAGGGCGAGGGGAGAGGAGAGGAGAGAGATCGAGCAACAAGAGAGAAAGAATGAAAAAAATAAGAAGGTCATGATGACATGGTATGATGTTGTGTTAAAATATTTAATGATGCGGCATCCTACATAGTTGATGACGTGTCTATAAGATGATGTGTTGTTCGACTCACTAAGTGTTGATGTGTCATAATGATGCAGTGACACGTAATCGATCAAAGCCTACGTGTCACTTTTGACTACACACATATGCACTTGACCGGTCAAAGTTGGGTGTTTTTCTAAATAAGTTCAAAAGTTCGTCATTTGTCTAATTATGTTTAAAAAATTAGGAAAAACCTAAAAGTCTCATGAAACAATTTAGTGAAGCATTTCTTTTTTATAAAAGTTAACATAGTGGCAGAGTAGGTTATGTGAGTTCACTCAGTCAACCCACAGAGATAATGTGATTCTTTTTTTTTTATCTATTATCTCTAACAGTTTTGGTTTGTATCTTTGTTATTTTTTACTTTTTTTATTTTTTTATAGTCACACGTAATTATTATATTAATTTATAATAATTGTAATCATTAATTAATATAATATAATATAGTATTTCATTAATTAGTATATTAATATATTTTAATACTACACATTAAATCACTTATAAGTGTAGTAACCATGTTTATTTTGGTTAATTATATGTTTAGGTATATTTTCTATTTAAGTATGTTATAAAAAGTTACTCATTCTCTTGTTTATATCATAATTTTCATTTTGTGGCACCAACACTGGAATCTGTTTTCCAGTGCGCTTGAACTCGTCTACTCTAACTCCCAAGGATGAGTTGAAATTGAATCAATTCATTGCTTAGAATTTGAAGTCTAACTTCAACTTCATTGTGCACTAACCCCCTGTGAGTGAATGCACTAGGATGACACTAAGACGATCTATTAGAGATAAGATGATTTTCCCTGCCTGCACCTAGATAGAAATTAACATGGGTTACGAGCTACTAGCATCTAATGTCTTGTCCATCAAATATTTAAATATTAGTAAAAACAAAAAAAAAAAAACAAAAAAAAGACTATAATTGTTTCTCTATTAAAATGAATCTCATTAATGAGTAGATAATAAGAGAGTGAAAGAAGTCTTTCCAAAGTTTCCCACCTAACGGACTACTGTCATGCTTTAGGCTGTATTTGGTTTGAGAAAGTGAGGAAAAAATAAAGGATAAAAAATAAAGAAGAAGAAAAAGAAAGATATCAAAGACATTCCATTTTCTAGTTTGGTTGAGTTACAGAACATGGTATAAAAATACAATTTCTTGTCTGGAGATTGCAGGAAGAAAGACAAGCATGAGGAAAATTGACACTTTCTTATTGCAATAATGGCCGAGATTTACCACTAAGAGATGATCGAAACAAGCATAGACAGGGTATTTGTTTCCATCCACAATGTAGACAATCTAATTAAATAGTTGAAAGCTATACGTATATCTGGGTCTAGATGTTAAAAAAAGAAGTATTATTTGCCAGCTTTAATTAAAATAATACAAATAGCTCAACATGAAGAACATTGTTAATCCGTTTCTCACAAGTTATATCATCCTTTTCAAAAATCGAAGAAGCTGCTAGAGTCCACCAATTGTAGGTCTTTAGGTACTTATTTGTCAAAGTATGTGAGGGAGTTAGTGAATGATGATGTGTATTAGTGTGATAACAATAAATGTAATGCGCTACAGAAATAGCTAGGTTTTGAGACACTTGAATGATGTTAGGTGCAATTGAAGAAATGATTTTTATGATGGGCATGAGTTGTAGCATGATCTTAAAATGCAACATTCATCTCTAAAAGCTGTTTAACAAATAGTGGTTACCCTAGGGGCGTTCTTTTGATTTCACAACGTGTCTTTTATTATGGAGTGAAGGACCGAGAGGCCATCTGCCTCAAGGAGAATCGTTTACCTTCTCTCTCCCATCACTGGTCGTTCTTTAATCTACTCGACCATCAATCCATCATTAATCATCGAAAAACACCAGAGTCACTTAAGAAGCCTAATCTACATAGTGCAAGTTAAATCTCACCTCTCATGGATTCAATCAAAACAGAACCATCTAACCACAATCCCGTTGACCACAGCAGAGAAATATCAACGATATCATGAGTATATTGATCATAAAAAAATGTATTACTGATCTAAACTGTTATATTTCAACACACCCACATATCTGACATACATATCAAAACCAAATCTCAATATAGAACCAATCATAAAAGCATTAGTTAGCTGAATATTTCTCAGGCATATTTGAACTGTAGTATCAATTATCCATAATCCAATAAGTTGGCAACAAAAGAGGCAAATAAAGTATTAAAAACCTTCGGAAGTGAAAACAAAAAATAGGAAAAACTAACTTTTATGTGAAAACAAACCACAGAATAACATATTCCAAACATGTGGTCGAGAAATTGATCAAACCATAACGCATAAATCAAATATGAAATTTTTTTATAAAATGGCATATTCCCATTGTGATTTACACATACACTAAACTAAAAATCATAAATCAAAACTTGATTTTTTTTTCTTTTAATTTCCCCCTTTACTTAGGTTGCTCTCTGAAACGACGCAGGGGAGTTTGGTGGCGCGCCGACGACGGTGGTTGCCGTTAGCAGTGAAGGTGGACGGCGACTGGCGAGACGGAACGACGGACAAAGGCTGACGCCAACAATGATGGTGGAGACACATGCGATGGCTCAGTTGGGGAAAATCTTGTGCGGCAATGTCTCGGTGAGGCACACAAGACTCTGGAGGTGCGACACGCGAGCAGCCTCAGGGTTCAACAGTGGGAGAGAGTGAGCGACTGGTTAGCAGGGTCGAGCTGGCAGGGATTTGCAATAGGTAAGAAGGGCGCAAGGTCGTTGTCGGCAATAGGGGGAACAAAACAGAGGACGAAGAAGGGGTTTCTGGATTGTCCCCAGTGAGACGGAACAGCAACGGGCTGCGGCTTCTGTGAGGATTTTACAGGAAACCGGTAGCTATTTAGAGAGAGGAGAAAGTACCGGCGGAGGCCACTACGACGGCTTCCGAGAAAGGATTTCCAGCAAGGATAACATTTTAGGGTTTCTATTTCCGTGCTGGCACAGAAAACTCGTTCCAGTTTATATATTAAGCGATTGAATCATTAGTCTTTGTGTATGTATTTAGTTTTTTACTCATTAATGATTTGAACAGTGCGGCAGATTTTCAAGCTGGAAGATTACAACTAAGATTGGAAACTGTTCGCAAGCTCAGTTAATTGTACGTACTACAGGGACGGATCAGAGAGAGATACTAAGAGTTTCAGCAGAAGCAAGAAAGTGGAGTAATTCAGAAAGAGATATAACTGTTCTTCGTTTATTTAGCGCAACTTAGGTTGGAAGTTGGGCATCAGCATCGAATAAAACAACTACAAAGAGAGGGATGCTCGAGGCACACAGATCTGATAAGCTTTTCATGATAAACTCTTTCGCAGAAGGCTTGGCAGTTTGAAGAGCAGTTGGACAGTTCAGGAGCATAGACTTGGCATTCATGAGCTGCAGAGATGCTTTGACCTGCAAATAAGCCAGAAAAAAAAAACGATCAGCCATCCCGCAACAAGAACTAAAGAAGAAGGGAAAATAGTTGAAAGAACGTACCATGAGAAAGGACGATCAAAAGCGCCAGCAGCATGGAAGCAACACAGCACTTCTCCTTCATCGTACCTGTTTTTGAGGTAAGAGTACATGGAAACCGTGAAAGTCTTTTGTCTAATTTATAGTAGCTGGCTTGTGAGTCTTTGAAATTCTCTATACCAAGTAAGTAAGGTTTTAAAGGTATTTTAATTATACTAGGATTCATAAGTGGTAAAGTTTGGGTGTGATTAGGATTTCCTTTATTATAAATAGGGTTTTATATACTCAGATTAAATAATTAAGAGACATTTAGGTTTTAACCCAACTTTTTAAACATAATTAGATAAATGAAGAACTTTTTAATTTATTGAGAAAAAAACCTAATTTTGACCGGTCAATTGCACATTTGTACCGTTAAAAGTGACATGTAGGCTTTGACCGTTTACGTGTCGCCACAGCAGCATGACAAATCTGCACTCGTTGAGTCAAACTACGTCATCATCCACATAGTACGTTTTATTATCGATTTAAAATATTTATAAATAGAAACAATTATTCGAAAAAAAATTAGAGTTTAAAAATCAAATTTACCGATATACTTTTAGTTACCTTATATTAAAAATAATAAATTATTAAAAAAGTGTATTAATTAATCAATAAATCTTACTCTTACCTCTTGAACATCATTTATTATCGTTTTAAATATTTATTAATGGAAAAAAATATGAAAATTTAATATTAGTGTTTAAAAATAAAATTTAGGGAAACAATTTTTGTTAATTTATATTTAAATAATAAATAAGTAAAAGATCTCACTCTTTCCTAATTAAAATATTTATAAATTGAAAAAATACATCAAAAAAATTATTTTAGAGTTTAAAACTCAAATTTATAGGAACATTTTTTATTAATTTTTTTTAAAAATAATAAATTATTAAAATGTGTATTAATTGTTTGAAAAATCTTACTCTTACCTATTTAACACCTTTTATTATCGATTTAAATATTTATTAATTGAAATAAAATATAAAAATTTTATATTAGAGTTTAAAAATAAAAATTAAAGGTACACGTTTTATTACTTAATATTTAAAATAATAAAAAATAAAATAATTATACTAATTAATTAAAAATTTCTTACTCTTGGCTATGTAATACCTTTTATTATCGATTTAAAATATTTATAATTTAAAATATTATTAAAAAATAAATTCGAGTTTAAAATTAATTTTATATGTACGGTATTTATTACCTTATTTTTAAAATAATAAATTATTGAAATTAAAACTTACTCTTACCTATTTAACATATTTTATTATAGATTTAAAATATTTAATAACTGAAAAAAGATATGAAGTTTTTTAGAGTTTAAAAAAAATATCAGTACACTTTTTATTACCTAATATTTAAATTATTAAAAAGTATATAAATTAATTATAAAATCTTACACTTACCTATTTAACACTTTTTAATTTAAATTAAAATTTTTATTAATTAAAAAAATTTTAGAATTAAAAAATAAATTTATCAGTACATCTTTTATTACTTTATATTTAAAATATTAAAATTAAAATAAATATAGTAATTAATTGAAAAATCTTACCCTTACCTATTTAGCATATTTATTAATGATTGAAAATATTTATTAATTGAAAAAATTTTCAAACAATTTCTTTGGAGTTTACAAATTAAATTTATCGGTACACATTTAATACCTTTTATTATCTATTCAAAAATATTTATTACTTGAAACAAAAATTAATTTTATTTTTGAGTTTAAAAATGAAATTTATGGATACACAATTTACTACCTTATATTTACAATAATAAATTATACAATGCGTATATGAATTAATTAGAAAATCTTACTCTTACCTATTTAACAAATTTAATTATCGATTTAAAATATTTATTTATTAAAAAATACTTGAAATTTCTTTTGTAGAGTTTAGAAAAAAAAATTTAGAATTGAGTACTGTACTTAGAGCTCTATTGGATAATTAGATAATCCATAACTAAACGATATCATGCGGTGTTGATGTCAAAGCAGAAGCACCAGAGGCCAGGCCAGTAGATAACATCAACTATAATCAATTACCAACAACATTCTCATAAATAGTGTTTGGACAACAAAAGTTTATATTGAAGCATTAAACTAGAATATATCTGTTGTTTCGATCAATTGTAATAGTTTACAAGCCTAGAGCTGAACTGACTTCACTATAAGGCAACAAGACATCCTCTCCCAAAACATATTGTCACCAACGACAAGAAAGTGAGGCTCCGGCTAAAATCCCCTCTACATCTCACAGTGAGTGTTGCACAAGGAGAAAATCCAACTTGCCTTCCCAGAAGAACTTCTACTTTGATCTCTGCCTCATCTTTCAATGTTTCCTCTTGTGTCTCCTCATACGCTTCTTCTTCCACCAATAAATGCAACAAAGAACTCATCAGAAAAATATAGTTGACCAGAGACATAGTCACGAGATGATACAAGTAGTAATTACATGTACCCAAAGATGTAAAAAATAGTAAATATACAAATTTATCATTCAATTTAGGTCAGAAATGTACAACTGACGTTATATTATTTACGAAATCTACATATATTAGTAACAGTCTATTTATGCCAAAAAAAAAAACCAAAGTCCTAATTTTTATGACTAGTCCTACCAATGCAAAAACACACCTAAGTCCAAATTCACCGAACACCCCTAGTAGAGCCCTATATGACTTCGCAGTCACTACGAACCATACCTCGTCAGTGATGGAGGTCAGGTTTCGTTGGTTAATGGACGCTTGTGCAGGCGACTCAACCTAGTTTGAACTGGACTCAACCCACCCTCCATTAACCAATCTACTCTTAATTAGACTCTCTACCCATTCCTAGGGACACATGGACACACAATAAAACATAGACAAAAAAATATCATGTGTTGATTATTTATTACACCTGAATCTCCTCACCATATGACAAAATCATTCTATAGCACTTCAAAATTATTTCACAACATTCTACAACATTAAAAAAGTAAAAGAAGTTGCTAAGAGGAAGTCTTGGTTGAGAGGAAGAGAGGGTGGTTGAGAGGGGGGTGTCGAGGGAGAGACAGAGCGACGACAGTTGAGGAGCTATGGCGGAGCGGTGGCAGCAAAGGAACAATGGGGAGCGACGACAACTGGAACAATGAGAGGGCGAGAGGAGAGGAGAGGAGAGAGATCGAGCAGCAAGAGAGAAAGAATGAAAAAAATAAGAAGGTCATGATGACATGGTATGATGATATGTTAAAGTATTTAATGATGCGGCATCCTACATAGTTGATGACGTGTCTATGAGATGATGTGTTGTTCAACTCACTAAGTGTTGATGTGTCATAATGCTGCAGTGACACGTAATCGATCAAAGCCTACGTGTCACTTTTCACTATACACATATGCACTTGACTGGTCAAAGTTGAAAAAAACCTAAAAGTCTCATGAATCAATTCAGTGAAGCATTTCTTTTTTTAAAAAGTCAATATAGTGGCCGAGTAGGTTCAGTGAGTTTACTTAGTCAACCCAAGAAGATAATGCAATCCTTTTTTTTTATCAATTATCTCTAACAGTTTTGGTTTGTATCTATTTGTTATTTTTATTTATATATTTTTTTTTTATAGTCACACTTAATTATTATATTAATTTATAATAACTATAATCATTAATTAATATAATATAATATAGTATTTCATTAATTAGTATATTAATATATTTTAATACTACACATTAAATCACTTATAAGTTTAGTAACAATGTTTATTTTGGTTAATTATATGTTTAGGTATATTTTCTATTTAAGTATGTTATAAAAAGTTACTCATTCTCTTGTTTATATCATAATTTTCATTTTGGGGCACTAACACTGGAATCTGTTTTCCAGTGCGCTTGAACTCATCTACTCTAACTCCCAAGGATGAGTTGAAATTGAATCAATTCATTGCCTAGAATTTGAAGTCTAACTTCAACTTCATTCTGCACTAACCCCCGTGAGTGAATGCACTAGGATGACACTTAGACGATCTATTATAGATAAGATGATTTTCCCTGCCTGCACCTAGATAGAAACTAACATGGGTTATGAGCTACTAGCTTCTAATGTCTTGTCCATCAAATAATTAACTATTAGTAAAAACATAAAAAAACAGACTATAATTGTTTCTCTATTAAAATGAATCTCATTAATGAGTAGATAATAAGAGAGTGAAAGAAGTCTTTCCAAAGTTTCCCACCTGATGGACTATTATCATGCTTTAGGCTGTATTTGGTTTGAGAAAGTGAGGAAAAAATGAAGGATAAAAAATAAAGAAGAAGAAACAAACAAGAAAAGAAGAAAAAGAAAGAAATCAAAGACAATAAATGTAATGCGTTACAGAAATAGTTAGGTTTTGAGACACTGGAATAATGTTAGGTGCAATTCAAGAAATGATTTTTATGATGGGCATGAGTTGTAGCATGATCTTAATGTGCAACATTCATCTCTAAAAGTTGTTTAACAAATAGTGGTTACACTAGGGGCGTTCTTTTGATTTCACAACGAGTCTTTTATTATGAAGTGAAGGACCCAGAGGCCATCTGCCTCAAGCAGAATCATTTACCTCATCTTACCCATCACTGGTCGTTCTTTAATCTACCCGACCATCAATCCATCATTAATCATCCAAAAACACTAGAGTCACTTAAGAAGCCTAATCTACATAGTGCATGTTAAATCTCACCTCTCATGGATTCAATCAACACAGAACCATCTAACCACAATCCTGTTGACCACAGCAAAGAAATATCAATGATATCTTGAGTATAGTGATCATAATTACTGATCTAAACTGTTATATTTCAACACACCCACATATCTGACATATATATCAAAACCAAATCTCAGTATAAAACCAAACATAAAAGTATTAGTTAGCTGAATATTTCTCAGGCATATCTGCTTGCTACCAATCACGACTCTGAACTGTAATATCATTTGTCCATAATCCAGTAAGTTGACAACATAAGAGGCAAATAAAGTATTGAAAACCTTGGGAAGTGTAAACAAAAATTAAGAAAAACTAACTTTTATGTGAAAACAAACCACATAATAACATATTCCTGACATGTGGTCGAGAAATTGATCAAACCATAACACATAAATCAAATATGAAAACAATCTATGGCATATTCCTTTGTGGTTTACACGTACACTAAGCTAAAAATCATAAATCAAAACTTGATTTTTTTTTCTTTTAATTTCCCCCTGAACTTAGGTTGCTCTCTGATACGACACGGGGGAGTTTGGTGGCGCGCCGACGACGGTGGTTGCCGTTAGCAGTGAAAGTGGACGGGGACTGGCGAGACGGAACGACGGACAAAGGCTGATGTCAACAATGATGGTGGAGACATATGCGATGGCTCAGTTGGGGAAAATCTTGTGCGGCAATGTCTCGGTGAGGCACACAAGATTGTGGAGGTGCGACACGCGAGCAGCCTCAGGGTTCAACAGTGGGAGAGAGTGAGCGACTGGTTAGCAGGGTCGAGCTGGCAGGGATTTGCAATAGGTAAGAAGGGCGCAAGGTCGTTGTCGGCAATAGGGGGAACAAAACAGAGGACGAAGAAGGCGTTTCTGGATTGTCCCCAGTGAGACGGAACAGCGACGGGCTGCGGCTTCTGCGAGGATTTTACAGGAAACCGGTAGCTATTTAGAGAGAGGAGAAAGTACCGGCGGAGGCAACGACGACGGCTTCCGAGAAAGGATTTCCAGCAAGGATAACATTTTAGGGTTTCTATTTCCGTGCTGGCACAGAAAACTCGTTCCAGATTATATATTAAGCGATTGAAGCATTAGTCTTTGTTTATGTATTTAGTTTTTGACTCATTAATGATTTGAACAGTGCGGCAGATTTTCAAGCTCGAAGATTACAACTAAGAATTGAAACTGTTCGCAAGCTCAGTTAATTGTACGTACTACAGGGACGGATCAGAGAGAGATACTAAGAGTTTCAGCAGAAGCAAGAAAGTGGAGTAATTCAGAAAGAAATATAACTGTTCTTCGTTTATTTAGCGCAACTTAGGTTGGAAGTTGGGCATCAGCATCGAATAAAACAACTACAAAGAGAGGGATGCTCGAGGCACACAGATCTGATAAGCTTTTCATGATAAACTCTTTCGCAGAAGGCTTGGCAGTTTGAAGAGCAGTTGGACAGTTCAGGAGCATAGACTTGGCATTCATGAGCTGCAGAGATGCTTTGACCTGCAAATAAGCCAGAAAAAAAAACGATCAGCCATCCCGCAACAAGAATTAAAGAAGAGGAGAAAATAGTTGAAAGAACGTACCATGAGAAAGGAGGATCAAAAGCGCCAGCAGCATGGAAGCAACACTATACTTCATCTTCATCGCAGCTGTTTTTGAGGTAAGAGTACATGGAAACCGTGAAAGTCTTTTGTCTAATTTATAGTCGCTGGCTTGTGAGTCTTTGAAATTCTCTATACCAAGTAAGTAAGGTTTTAAAGGTATTTTAATTATACTAGGATTCATAAGTGGTAGAGTTTGGGTGTGATTAGGATTTCCTTTATTATAAATAGGGTTTTATATACTGAGATTAAATAATTAAGGGACATTTAGGTTTTTACCCAAATTTTTAAATTTATTGAGAAAAAAACAAAATTTTGACCGGTCAATTGCACATGTGTACTGTTAAAAGTAACATGTAGGCTTTGACCGATTACGTGTCGCTACAACATCATGACAAATCAGCACTCAGTGAGTCAAACTATGTCATCATCCACGTAGTTTTAACCCAACTTTTTAAACATAATTAAATAAATGGAGAAATTTTAAATTTATTGAGAAAAGAACCTAATTTTGATCGGTCAATTGCACATTTGTACCGTTAAAAGTGACATGTAGGTTTTGACCGATTACGTGTCGCCAAAGCATCATGACAAATCAGCACTCAGTGAGTCAAACTACGTCATCATCCACGTAATACCTTTTATTTTCGATTTAAAATATTTATAAATTGAAACAATTATTCAAAAAATTAATAAAAAAATCTTTCTCTTACCTATTTAACATCATTTATTATCGTTTAAATATTTATTAAATGAATAAAATATAAAAATTTAATATTAGTGTTTAAGAAGAATAATTATCGAAATACTTTTTATTACTTTATATTTAAATAACAAATAAGTAAAAAATCTCACTCTTACCTAATTAAAACCATTTATAATCGATTTAAATATTTATAAATTTAAAAAAATAATCAAAAAAATTATTTTAGAGTTTAAAACTCAAATTTATAGGTACACGTTTTTTTTCATTTTTTTAAACAATAATAAATTATATTAGTTTTTTTTATCTCACTCTTACCTATTTAACACCTTTTATTATCGACTTAAATATTTATTAATTGAAAGAAAATATAAATTTTTTTATTAGATTTTAAAAATAAAATTACACAACACTTTTTATTTCTTAATATTAAAAATAATAAAAAATATATTACCTTATTTTTAAAATAATAAATTATTGAAAAATTGTAATAATTAATTAAAAATATTACTCTTACCTATTTAACATCTTTTATTATCGATTTAAAATATTTAATAACTGAAAAAAATATAAAGTGTTTTTTAGAGTTTAAAAATAAAATATATCAGTACACTTTTTATTACCTTATTTATAAATTATTAAAAATTATATTAATTAATTAAAAAATATTACACTTACCTATTTAACACTTTTAATTTTTTATTAAAAATATTTATTTATTAAAAATATTTTTTAGAGTTTAAAAATAAATTTATCAGTACATCTTTTATTACTATATCTTTATAATATTAAAATTAAAATAATTATACTAATTAATTGAAAAACCTTACTCTCACCAATTTTGGATATTTATTAACGATTTAAAATATTTATTAATTGAAAACATATTCAAAAAATTAGTTTAGATTTTAAAAATAAAATTTATCGGTACACATTTTGTTTCCTTATATATAAATTAATAGAATAAAAAAATATTATATTAATTAATTATAAAATCTTACTATTACATATTTAATACCTTTTATTATCTATTTAAAAATATTTATTAATTGAAAAATATTTAAATTTTATTTTCGAGTTTAAAATCAAATTTATCGATACACAATTTACTACCTTATATTTACAATAATAAAATATAAAATTTTTATATTAATTAATTAAAAAATCTGACCCTTACCTATTTAACGCCTTTTATTATCAATTTAAAATATTAATTTATTGAAAAATACTTGAAATTTCTTTTGTAGAGTTTAGAAAAAAAAAATTTAGAGTTGAGTACTGTACTTAGAGCTCTATTAGATAATAACATAATCCATAACTAAACGATATCATGCGGTGGTGATGTCAAAACAGGAGCACGAGAGGCCAGACAAGTAGATAACATCAACTATAATCAATTACCAACAACATTCTCATAAATAGTGTTTGGACAACAAAAGTTTATATTGAAGCATGAAACTTGAATATATCTGTAGTTTCGATCAATTGTAATAGTTTACAAGCCTAGAGCTGAACTGACTTCATTATAAGGCAACAAGACATCCTCTCCCAAAACATATTGTCACCAATGACAAGAAAGTGAAGCTTTGGCTAAAATCCCCTCTACATCTCACAGTGAGTGCTGCACAAGGAGAAAATCCAACTTGCCTTCCCAAAAGAACTTCTACTTTGATCTCTGCCTCATCTTTCAATGTTTCCTCTTGAGTCTCCTCACACGCTTCTTCTTCCACTACAAAATGCAACAAAGAACTCATAAAAAAAAAAGGTATAGTTGTCCAGAGACTTAGTCACAAGATGATACAACTAGTAATTACATGTACCCAACGATGTAAAAAATAGTAAATATAAAAATTTATCATTCAATTTAGGTGAGAAATGTAAAACTGACGCTATATTATTTACAAAATCTACATACATTAGTAACAGTCTATTTATGCCAAAAAAAACTACCAAAGTCCTAATTTTTATGACTAGTCCTAACAATGCAAAAACACACCTAAGTCCAAATTCACCGAACACCCCTAATAGAGCCCTATATGACTTCGCAGTCACTACGAACCATACCTCATCAGTGATGGAGGTCGGGTTTCGTTGGCTAATGGACGCTTGTGCAGGCGACTCAACCTAGTTTGAACTGGACTCAACCCACCCTCCATTACCCAATCTACTCTTAATTAGACTCTCTACCCGTTCCTAGGGACGCATGGACACACAATAAAACATAGACAAAAAAATACCATGTGTTAGTTATTTATAACACCCGAATCTCCTCACCATATGACAAAATCATTCTATAGCACTTCAAAATTATTCCACAACATTCTACAACATTAAAAAATAAACAACCTAATTCCATAGCAGATGACTAGTGCAAACAATGCCAAAAAAAAAAAAAATACCTAAGTTCAAATTCACCGAATACTCCAAGTAGAGCCCCATATGACTTCGCAATCACTACGAACCGTACCTCATCAGTGATGGTGGACGGATTTCGTTGGCTAAAGGACCCCCCGTGCAGGTGATTCGGTCTTATTTGAACTAGACTACCCAACCTACTCTTAATTAGACTCAACCCACCCCCCATTACCCAACCTACTCTTAATTAGACTTTGTACACGTCCTAGAAACAAGGGCAAACACAAGAAAACCTAAACAAAAGAAAAAAACCCATGTGGTAGATATTTATAACACCCGAATCTCTTCACCACATGGCAAAATCATTCCATGGTACTTCAAATTTATTTAAAAACAACTAACAATTGAAAATCTTACAAATTTTATCACAATATTGTAAACTACAACTTTATAAATTAGAAAATAAAATTAAATGGAAAAATCATAAATCGAACTAGCAACTTTAGAAAATACAACATTCAACGGCAAAAGAATCCATAAACTAAATTAAAAAAATATAATAAATATAGAGTTCAGTTCAATGAAGTTACAATTAAACTTAACAATGTCTTTAATTCATCTGTAATTGACAGAAATTTCATTAACAGAAAATCAAAAATTAATCAGTAAATCACACAAAAAATAATATAGTAATTAAAATAAATATGATAATTAAACACAATAATTAGATTCAATTAACAAAAACCCTGAAAAATCACCTTGCGAATTGGCTTATGAAATTCCAATTCGGGTTTGGAGGGTGAGTAGGGCTTCGGTTTTGAGAGGAGAGGTGGCGAGAGGGTGAAATTTTTGAGTTTTAAACTCAAATTTATAGGAACACTTTTTATTTATTTTTTAAATTATTCTTATATTAAATAATAAATATCACTCTTACCTAATTAAAACCATTTATTATCGATTTAAAATATTTACAAATTGAAAAAATTCATCAAAAAAATTATTTTTGAATTTTAAACTCAAATTTATAGGAACACTTTTTATTTCTTTTTTAAAAAATAATAAATTATTAAAATGTATATTAATTGATTGAAAAATCTTACTCTTAGCTATTTAACACCTTTTATTATCGATTTAAATATTTATTAATTGAAATAAAATATAAAAATTTATATTAGAGTTTAAAAATAAAAATTACAGGTACACTTTTTATTACTTAATATTTAAAATAATAAAAAATAAAATAAGTATACTAATTAATTAAAAATTTCTTACTCTTTGCTATTTAAAACATTTTATTAAATATTTAAAATATTATTAAAAAAATAAATTCACGTTTAAATATTATAATTATCGGTACAATATTTACTAACTTATTTTTAAAATAATATTATTGAAAATTTGTAATTATTAAAAATAAAATTTATCGTTACACTTTTTGTTTCCTTAAATTTAAATTAATAGAATACAAAAATATTATATTTAATAATTATAAAATCTTACTATTACATATTTAATACCTTTTATTATCTATTTAAAAATATTTATTAATTGAAGAGAAAATAGTTGAAAGAACGTACCATGAGAAAGGAGGATCAAAAGCGCCAGCAGCATGGAAGCAACACAACACTTCATCTTCATCGTAGCTGTTTTTGAGGTAAGAGTACATGGAAACCGTGAAAGTCTTTTGTCTAATTTATAGTCGCTGGCTTGTGAGTCTTTGAAATTCTCTATACCAAGTAAGGTTTTAAAGGTATTTTAATTATACTAGGATTCATAAGTGGTAGAGTTTGGGTGTGATTAGGATTTCCTTTATAATTATAAATAGGGTTTTATATACTGAGATTAAATAATTAAGGGACATTTAGGTTTTTACCCAAATTTTTAAATTTATTGAGAAAAAAAACAAATTTTGACCGGTCAATTGCACATGTGTACTGTTAAAAGTAACATGTAGGCTTTGACCGATTACGTGTCGCTACAACATCATGACAAATCAGCACTCAGTGAGTCAAACTACGTCATCATCCACGTATTACTTTTTATTATCGATTTAAAATATTTATAAATTGAAACAATTATTCAAAAAATTATTAAAAAAATTTTACTCTTATCTATTTAACATCGTTTATAATCGTTTTAAAATTTATTAATTGAATAAAATATAAAAATTTATTATTAGTGTTTAAAAAGAAAAATTATCAAAATACTTTTAATTACTTTATATTTAAATAATAAATAAGTAAAAAATCTCACTCTTACCTAATTAAAACAATTTATAATCGATTTAAATATTTATAAATTGAAAAAATTAATCAAAAAAATTATTTTAGAGTTTAAAACTCAAATATACAAGCACACTTTTTTATATTTTTTTAAAAATTTTAAGTTATATTAATTTTTTTTTCTTACTCTAACCTATTTAACACCTTTTATTATCGATTTAAATATTTATTAATTGAAATAAAATATAAAAAATTTATATTTGATTTTAAAAATAAAAATTTCTGGAACACTTTTTATTTCTTAATATTTAAAATAATTAAAAATAAAATATTTATGCTAATTAATTAGGAATTCTTACACCTAGCTATTTGATACCTTTTATTATCGATTTAAAATATTTATAATTAAAAATATTATTAAAAAAATTAATTCGAGTTTAAAAATTAATTTTATCGGAACAGTATTTATTACCTTAGTTTTAAAATAATAAATTATTGAGAAATTGTAATAATTAATTAAAAATATTACTCTTACCTATTTAACATCTTTTATTATCGATTTAAAATATTTAGTAACGAAAAAAAATATAAAGTTCTTTTTAAGAGTTTGAAAATAAAATATATCAGTACACTTTTTATTACCTTATATTTAAATTATAAAAAAATATATTAATTAATTAAAAAATCTTACTCTTACCTATTTAACACTTTTAATTTTTATTTAAAATATTTATTTATTAAAAATATTTTTTAGAGTTAAAAAATATATTTATCTGTACATCTTTTATTACTTTATATTTAAAGTATGAAACTTAAAATAATTATGCTAATTAAATGAAAAATCTTACCCTCACCTATTTTGTATATTTATTAACGATTTAAAATATTTATTAATTGAAAAAATATTCAAAAAATTACTTTGGATTTTAAAAATAAAATTTATCGGTACACATTTTGTTTCCTTATATTTAAATTAATAGAATATAAAAATATTATATTAATTAATTATAAAATCTTACTATTACATATTTAATACCTTTTATTATCTATTTAAAAATATTTATTAGTTGAAAAAATATTTAAATTTTATTTTCGAGTTTAAAATAAAATTTATCGATACACAATTTACTACCTTATATTTTCAATAATAAAATATAAAATTTTTATATTAAGTAATTAGAAAATCTTACTCTTACCTATTTAAAACCTTTTATTATCGATTTAAAATATTTAATTATTGAAAAATACTTGAAATTTCTTTTGTAGAGTTTAGAAAAAAAAATTTGGAGCTGAGTACTATACTTAGAGCTCTATTGGATAATTACATAATCTATAACTAAACGATATCATGTGGTGTTGATGTCAAAGCAGGAGCACTAGAGGCCAGACAAGTAGATAACATCAACTATAATCAATTACCAATGACATTCTCATAAATAGTGTTTGGACAACAAAAGTTTATATTGAAGCATTAAACTTGAATATATCTGTAGTTTCGATCAATTGTAATAGTTTACAAGCCTAGAGCATAACTGATTTCACTATAAGGCAACAAGACATCCTCTCCCAAAACATATTGTCACCAATGACAAGAAAGTGAGGCTCCGGCTAAAATCCCCTCTACATCTCACAGTGAGTGCTGCACAAGGAGAAAATCCAACTTGCCTTCCCAAAAGAACTTCTACATTGATCTCTGCCTCATCTTTCAATGTTTCCTCTTGAGTCTCCTCATACGCTTCTTCTTGCACTACAAAATGCAACAAAGAACTCATGAAAAAAGTATATTTGACCAAAGACTTAGTCACAAGATGATACAAATAGTAATTACATGTATCCAACGATGTAAAAAATAGTAAATATAAAAATTTATCATTCAATTTAGGTCAGAAATGTACAACTAACGTTATATTATTTGCAAAATCTACATACATTAGTAACAGTCTAGTTATGCAAAAAAAAACTACCAAGGTCTTAATTTTTATGACTAGTCCTAACAATGCAAAAACACGCCTAAGTCCAAATTCACCGAACACCCCTAATAGAGCCCTATATGACTTCGCAGTCACTACGAACCATACCTCGTCAGTGATGGAGGTCGGGTTTCGTTGGCTAATGGACGCTTGTGCAGGCGACTCAACCTAGTTTGAACTGGAATCTGCCCACCCTCCATTACCCAATCTACTCTTAATTAGACTCTCTACCCGTTCCAAGGGACACATGGACACACAATAAAACATAAACAAAAAAATATCGTGTTGGTTATTTATAACACCCGAATCTCCTCACCATATGACAAAATCATTCTATAGCACTTTAAAATTATTCCACAAATTCTACAACATTAAAAAATGAATCAGACTAATTCCATAGCAGATGACTAGTCCTAACAATGCCACAAAAAAAAACCACCTAAGTTCAAATTCACCGAACACTCCAAATAGAGCCCCATATGACTTCGTAGTCACTATGAACCATACCTCATCATTGATGGTGGTCGGGTTTCATTGGCTAATGGACCCCCGTGCAGGTGACTCAGTCTAGTTTGAACTAGACTACCCAATCTACTCTTAATTAGACTCAACCCAACCTACTCTTAATTAGACTCAACCCACCCTCCATTACCCAACCTACTTTTAATTAGACTTTGTACCTATCCTAGAAACTAGGGCAAACACAAGAAAACATAAACAAAAAAAAAAAAACCCATGTGGTAGATATTTATAAAACCCGAATCTCCTCACCACATGGCAAAATCATTCCATGGCTTTTCAAATTTATTTAAAAACAACTAACCATTGAAAATCTTGCACATCTTATCTCAATAGAGTAAATTGCAACTTCATAAATTAGAAAATTAAACTAAATGCATAAATCAGAAATTAAACTAAATTAAACTAGAAACTTTAAAAAATACAACATTCAATGGCAAAAAAGAATCCATAAACTAAAATGCAAAAAATTAATAAATATAGAGATCAATTCAATCAAGTTACAATTAAACTTAACAATGACGTTAATTTATCTGTATGTGACAGAAATTTCATTAACATAAAATCAAAAATTAATCAGTAAATCACACAAAAAATAATATATTAATTAAAATCAATATGATAATTAAACACAGTAATTATATTCAATTAAAAAAAACCCTAAAAAATCACCCTACGAAATTGGCTTATGAAATTCAAATTCGGGTTTAGAGGGTGAGTACGGCTTCGGTTTTGAAAGAGGGGGTGGTGAGAGGGTGAAATGATAGGTATTAAGAGAGGGGGCGTTGAGAGGAAATGATAGGCTTCACTTTTGAGAAAGGGGGAGGCAAGAGAGAGTGAACAGAGGGGAACAAAGAAAAAAAGTAAAAGAAGTGGCTAAGACGAAGTTTGGGTTGACAGGAAGAGAGGGTGGTTGAGAGGGGGTTGTCAAGGGAGAGACCGAGCAACGATAGCAGGGGAGCAATGGTGGAGCAGTGGCAGCAGAGAAGCAATGGGGAGTGACGATAGCTGGAACAACGAGAGGGTGAGAGGAGAGGAGAGAGATCGAGCGGCAAGAGAGAAAGAATGAAAAAAGTAAGAAGGTCAATGAGGGCTTACGTGGCGCATGATGACATGGTATGATGATGTGTTAAAGTATTTAATGATGCGACATCCTACATAGTTCATGATGTGTCTATAAGATGATGTGTTGTTCGACTCACTAAGTGTTGATGTGTCATGATGACATGGTGACATGTAATCGATCAAAGCTTACGTACCACTTTTGACTATACACATGCACTTGACTAGTCAAAGTTGGGTGTTTTTCTAAATAAGTTCTAAAGTTCGTCATTTGTCTAATTATGTTTAAAAAATTGTCTAAAAACCTAAAAGTCTCATGAATCAATTCAGTGAAGCTTTTCTTTTTTTATAAAGTTAACATAGTACCAGAGCAGGTTTTGTGAGTCACTCAATCAACCCATAGAGATAATGTGATCCTTTTTTTTTATCAATTATCTCTAACAATTTAGGTGTTTATCTATCTGTTATTTATTACTTATTTTTTATTTTTTTATAGTCACACATAATTATTATATTAATTTATAATTATTATAATCATTAATTAATATAATATAATATTTCATTAATTAATATATTAATATATTTAATACTACACATTAAATCACTTATAAGTGTAGTACCCATATTTATTTTGGCTGATTATATGTTTAAGTATATGTTCTATTTAAGTATGTTATAAAAAGTTACTCATTCTCTTGTTTATATCATAATTTTCATTTTGGGGCAGTGAACACTAGAATCTGTTTTCCAGTGCACTTGAACTCGTCCACATCTCCAACGTGAGCTTCATGTTAGTCATCTACATGAACTTCATCTTCGCACTTGGTGTTAGTGTTAACGACTTCATGTGCACTAGAAAACAGTTTCCAGTAACCCAACATGAGAAAAACATAAAAAAATAAGAGAATCCCTAAACCCTTACAGTACACTTAATTACAACATAATCCTTAAACCCCAAATTAGGTAAAACAACCAAAAAGTTGTCCCAGCTCAGATTATTGAAAGGAAAAAGGTCGAATTGCCAAATAAAGAATAAAAATAAAAAAAATTATTTTTTTCCCCTAGGTTCCATACATAGAGCTACAAATTCTACCAGACAACTCATCTACAGAAACACATGATTACAAATATGTAGTTGAAAACATCTAATCTTTCTTCAATAGACCGGTTTGTTCATAGTATTTCACATAATCAACCAGGGTCTCATCCAACGGCCTGTACTTCTATCCTAAACTCTTCAACTTATCAGAGCTCAAACAAATATCATCGCCACCATTGACAAATCTGCCCAACAGAAAAGTATGTAGATCTAAGGTGGTTTAAAAATCGTGAAAATTAAATCCTTATAAGTGTGAGAAACTTACTTTTGAGGATAATTATACTGTGGAAACATATGCTTTGTAACTTTTCAACTAAATCATGTGCTCATATTGCATGGGGGCCACATATGTATCTCCCAGATGCATCTGATCTTTCTTAGATAAGAAGAAGAGCTTCAGCTACATCTCGGACATCAACTATTCTCCGGATTTTGTTTTCCATTGTCTCGTATGCACCTGTTCACTAATCAGATTATCAGAATCATAACATGACTCAAAAACAGCTCTAGCAGCAGCAAACCAAGAGTACCAAACAGAAGACCAACAGGCAGGAAGAAGATCACCATATGAACTTTTGTCAACATCCTTTCTACTCCTATGGCACAGCAGAACAACCATCTATTAAACCAGACATTAAATGACTTTGGTTCCAGGGCCTAAATTATTTCTTTAATTCTAAATGAACTCTGTAAAAAAAGGCACTGATGTTTCACTGATTGAAACAAAGCAGTAATCATGTTTCTGCTGCATGCAAAAAGTGATACAAAATATGCTTGATTACAAAAATTGTGATGTATGTCAGTATTTCCATTAATAACCTCATCATGCTTGGCTAGGCCAAAGTCTGTCTAAAACATCAATTAAGAGTAAGCACCTGTCAGTAACTTGAATAAAACCAGGCTGCTTGCACTCATGGTTAGTCTGCCCAAGAATAAGAGTTGGGCAGACAGTCACACCATCAAGTCTGTTCTTATGTCCATACTCCAAAGCTTCACTTTCTACTGCTGTTTTTGCAAGGCAATACCAGTTCTAGCAGCACACAAATGGAGTGCTTAGCTTAATTTTTTCCAAACCTTATAGACAAGACTTAGCCATTTACAGAACTGTCCATAAAACATGGTAAACAATGACATTCCACACCAATATAAAAAGCATGGTATCTACTTGATATCTACATTCAATGAGAGGAGCTCATCCTTATGAAAGAAATTAATCCAGATTATAAACAGACTCTTTAACCATCTACTCGCATAAGAGAAACTAACCTCCAAACAGGGTCGAAATTTGTCAATTGATCAACACTTTTCACAACAAAGCATGAAAAGCAAAATTCCAAAAATTAAACCCTATAAAGACGAAATTGAACCATAAATACCATGAACCCTAATCCTAAACCCCCAAATTACGCACAAAAATTAAAATTAAATCAAATACATCTCTAAATTAATAAATAAAATAAAATTAGAGGCTTACCTACTGAAATTTGGGGAAAACCGAAGCCAAAGGGTGAAATCGAATCCGAATGGGGAAATTGATGCCGAATTGAAGTAGAAATTAGGAAATCAAAGTCCAAATCTCAAAATTGAAGAAAATCGAAACCGAAATAAGGGAAATCGAACGAAATCTGAAGGTATTTTGGGAGAAAAGAGAATAGCGAGAGGGAGAAGGGAGTGACAGGCCGAAAGGGAGAAGAGAGGGAGAAGAGAAAGAGAAGAGAAGGAGGCCGAGAGGGATAAGAGAGAGGGAGAACCAAGCGGGAGGTTCAGGGGGAGAGCGAGTTCAAGATGGAGAGAAGGACACCGAAAGGACGTTCACAGCGAGAGATGGAGGCCGTAGAGAGGGAGATCGGAGAAAGACGGTGGAGGCGAGAGAGGGAGCAGAGAACTCGGGGGTGCGGGAGATAGGGCCAAAAAAAAAAACAAAATGAGAAGAGAGCGTGAGAGGGTGTGTGGGAGAGAGGGGGGAATTTTCGAAGTCATGTTAGTCATGTACATGACTTGAAGTCCGGATCTCTACTAACGACCTCAGGAGATGAATTGAGTAATGCAGCTGAAGTTCGCCTCCTCAGTCAAGTTGACTCCCCCCCACCCCCTAGACGATCTATTACAGACAAGATGATTTTCCTTGCCTGCACCTAGTGCACCTAGATAGAAACTAACATGGGTTATGAGCTACTAGCTTCTAATGTCTTGTCCATCAAATATTTAAGTATTAGTAACAACAAAAAAAAAGACTATAATTGTTTCTCCATTAAAATGAATCTCATTAATCAGTAGATAATAAGAGAGTGAAAGAAGTCTTTCTAAAGTTTCCCACCAGACTATTATCATGCTTTAAGCTGTATTAGGTTTGAGAAAGTGAGGAAAAAAAAAGGATAAAAAATAAAGAAGAAGAAACAAACAAGAAAAGAAGAAAAAGAAAGCAATCAAAGACATTACATTTTTTAGTTTGGTTGAGTTACAGAACATGGTATAAAAATACAATTTCTTGTTTGGAGATTGCAGGAAAATTGAAACTTTCTTACAGTAATAATGGTCGAGATTTACCACTGAGAGACGATCAAAACAAGCATAGACAAGGTATTTGTTTCCATTCACAATGTACACAATCTATTTAAATATTTGAAAGCTATACATATACCTGAGTCTAGATTAAAAAAGAAGTATTATTTGCCAGCTATAATTAAAACAATACAAATGGCTCAACATGAAGATCATTGTGATTTACACATACACTAAACTAAAAATCATAAATCAAAACTTGATTTTTTTTTCTTTTAATTTCCCCCTGAACTTAGGTGGCGCACCGACGACGGTGGTTGCCGTTAGCAGTGAAGGTGGACGGCGACTGGCGAGACGGACCGACGGACAAAGGCTGACGCCAACAATGATGGTGGAGACACCTGCGATGGCTCAGTTGGGGAAAATCTTGTGCGGCAATGTCTCGGTGAGGCACACAAGATTCTGGAGGTGCGACACGCGAGCAGCCTCGGGGTTCAACAGTGGGAGAGCGTGAGCGACTGGTTAGCAAGGTCGAGCTGGCAGGGATTTGCAATAGGTAAGAAGGGCGCAAGGTCGTTGTCGGCAATAGGGGGAACAAAACAGAAGACGAAGAAGGGGTTTCTGGATTGTCCCCAGTGAGACGGAACAGCAACGGGCTGCGGCTTCTGCGTGGATTTTACAGGAAACCGGTAGCTATTTAGAGAGAGGAGAAAGTACCGGCGGAGGCAACGACGACGGCTTCCGAGAAAGGATTTCCAGCAAGGATTACATTTTAGGGTTTCTATTTCCGTGCTGGCACAGAAAACTCGTTCCAGAGTATATATTAAGCGATTGAAGCATTAGTCTTTGTTTATGTATTTAGTTTTTTACTCATTAATGATTTGAACAGTGCGGCAGATTTTCAAGCTCGAAGATTACAACTAAGATTTGAAACTGTTCGCAGGCTCAGTTACTTGGACGTACTACAGGGACGGATCAGAGAAAGATACTAAGAGTTTCAGCAGAAGCAAGAAAGTGGAGTAATTCAGAAAGAAATATAACTGTTCTTCGTTTATTTAGCGCAACTTAGGTTGAAGTGGAGTAATTCAGAAAGAAATATAACTGTTCTTCGTTTATTTAGCGCAACTTAGGTTGAAGTGGAGTAATTCAGAAAGAAATATAACTGTTCTTCGTTTATTTAGCGCAACTTAGGTTTAAGTTGGGCATCAGCATCGAATAAAACAACTACAAAGAGAGGGATGCTCGAGGCACACAGATCTGATAAGCTTTTCATGATAAACTCTTTCGCAGAAGGCTTGGCAGTTTGAAGAGCAGTTGGACAGTTCAGGAGCATAGACTTGGCATTCATGGGCTGCAGAGATGCTCTGACCTGCAAATAAGCCAGAAAAAAAAAACGATCAGCCATCCCGTAACAAGAATTAAAGAAGAAGAGAAAATAGTTGAAAGAACGTACCATGAGAAAGGAGGATCAAAAGCGCCAGCAGCATGGAAGCAACACAACACTTCATCTTCATCGTTGCTGTTTTTGAGGTAACAGTACATGGAAACCGTGAAAGTCTTTTGTCTAATTTATAGTCGCTGGCTTGTGAGTCTTTGAAATTCTCTATACCAAGTAAGTAAGGTTTTAAAGGTATTTTAATTATACTAGGATTCATAAGTGGTAGAGTTTGGGTGTGATTAGGATTTCCTTTATTATAAATAGGGTTTTATATACTCAGATTAAATAATTAAGAGACATTTAGGTTTTAACCCAACTTTTTAAACATAATTAGATAAATGAAGAACTTTTAAATTTATTGAGAAAAAAACCTAATTTTGACCGGTCAATTGGACATGTGTACCGTTAAAAGTGACATGTAGGCTTTGACCATTTACGTGTCGCCACAGCAGCATGACAAATCTGCACTCGTTGAGTCAAACTACGTCATCATCCACATAGTAAGTTTTATTATCGATTTAAAATATTTATAAAAAGAAACAATTATTCGAAAAAAAATTAGAGTTTAAAAATCAAATTTACCGATATACTTTTAGTTACCTTATATTAAAAATAATAAATTATTAAAAAAGTATATTAATTAATCAATAAATCTTACTCTTACCTCTTGAACATCATTTATTATCGTTTTAAATATTTATTAATGGAAAAAAATATGAAAATTTAATATTAGTGTTTAAAAATAAAATTTAGGGAAACAATTTTTGTTAATTTATATTTAAATAATAAATAAGTAAAAGACCTCACTCTTTCCTAATTAAAATATTTATAAATTGAAAAAATACTTCAAAAAAATTATTTTAGAGTTTAAAACTCAAATTTATAGGAACATTTTTTATTAATTTTTTTTAAAAATAATAAATTATTAAAATGTGTATTAATTGTTTGAAAAATCTTACTCTTACCTATTTAACACCTTTTATTATCGATTTAAATATTTATTAATTGAAATAAAATATAAAAATTTTATATTAGAGTTTAAAAATAAAAATTAAAGGTACACGTTTTATTACTTAATATTTAAAATAATAAAAAATAAAATAAGTATACTAATTAATTAAAAATTTCTTACTCTTGGCTATTTAATACCTTTTATTATCGATTTAAAATATTTATAATTGAAAATATTATTAAAAAATAAATTCGAGTTTAAAAATTAATTTTATATGTACGGTATTTATTACCTTATTTTTAAAATAATAAATTATTGAAAATTTTTAATAATTAATTAAAAAACTTACTCTTACCTATTTAACATATTTTATTATAGTTTTAAAATATTTAATAACTGAAAAAGATATGAAGTTTTTTAGAGTTTAAAAAAAAATATCGGTACACCTTTTATTACCTAATATTTAAATTATTAAAATTTATATAAATTAATTATAACATCTTACACTTACCTATTTAGCACTTTTTATTTTAAATTAAAAATTTTATTAATTAAAAATTATTTTGAGTTAAAAAATAAAATTATCAGTACATCTTTTATTACTTTATATTTAAAATATTAAAATTAAAATAAATTAGTCATTAATTGAAAAATCTTACCCTTACCTTTTTAGCATATTTATTAATGATTGAAAATATTTATTAATTGAAAAAATTTTCAAACAATTTCTTTAGTGTTTACAAATGAAATTTATCGGTACACATTTAATACCTTTTATTATCTATTCAAAAATATTTATTACTTGAAAAAAAATTAATTTTATTTTTGAGTTTAAAAATGAAATTTATCGATACACAATTTACTACCTTATATTTACAATAATAAATTATACAATGCGTATATGAATTAATTAGAAAATCTTACTCTTACCTATTTAACAAATTTAATTATCGATTTAAAATATTTATTTATTGAAAAATACTTGAAATTTCTTTTGTAGAGTTTAGAAAAAAAAATTTAGAATTGAGTACTGTACTTAGAGCTCTATTGGATAATTAGATAATCCATAACTAAACGATATCATTCGGTGTTGATGTCAAAGCAGAAGCACCAGAGGCTAGGCAAGTAGATAACATCAACTATAATCAATTACCAACAACATTCTCATAAATAGTGTTTGGACAACAAAAGTTTATATTGAAGCATTAAACTAGAATATATCTGTTGTTTCGATCAATTGTAATACTTTACAAGCCTAGAGCTGAACTGACTTCACTATAAGGCAACAAGACATCCTCTCCCAAAACATATTGTCACCAACGACAAGAAAGTGAGGCTCCGGCTAAAATCCCCTCTACATCTCACAGTGAGTGTTGCACAAGGAGAAAATCCAACTTGCCTTCCCAGAAGAACTTCTACTTTGATCTCTGCCTCATCTTTCAATGTTTCCTCTTGTGTCTCCTCATACGCTTCTTCTTCCACCAATAAATGCAACAAAGAACTCATCAGAAAAGTATAGTTGACCAGAGACATAGTCACAAGATGGTACAAGTAGTAATTACATGTACCCAAAGATGTAAAAAATAGTAAATATAAAAATTTATCATTCAATTTAGGTCAGAAATGTACAACTGACGTTATATTATTTACGAAATCTACATATATTAGTAACAGTCTATTTATGCCAAAAAAAAAAACCAAAGTCCTAATTTTTATGACTAGTCCTAACAATGCAAAAACACACCTAAATCCAAATTCACCGAACACCCCTAGTAGAGCCCTATATGACTTCGCAGTCAATACGAACCATACCTCGTCAGTGATGGAGGTCAGGTTTCGTTGGTTAATGGACGCTTGTGCAGGCGACTCAACCTAGTTTGAACTGGAGTCAACCCACCCTCCATTAACCAATCTACTCTTAATTAGACTCTCTACCCATTCCTAGGGACACATGGACACACAATAAAACATAGACAAAAAAATATCATGTGTTGATTATTTATTACACCCGAATCTCCTCACCATATGACAAAATCATTCTATAGCACTTCAAAATTATTTCACAACACTCTACAACATTAAAAAATGAATCAAACTAATTCCATAGCAGATGACTAGTCCTAACAATGCAAAAAAAAAAACACGTAAGTTCAAATTCACCGAACACTCCAAGTAGAGCCCCATATGACTTCGCAGTCACTACGAATCGTACCTCATCAGTGACGGTGGACGGGTTTCGTTGGCTAATGGACCCCCGCCGTAGATATTTATAACACCTGAATTTCCTCACCACATGGCAAAATCATTCCATGGCACTTCAAATTTATTTACAAACAACTAACAATTGAAAATCTTGCAAATCTTATCTCAATAGAGTAAACTACAACTTTATAAATTAGAAAATTAAACTAAATGCATAAATCAGAAATTAAACTAGCAAATTTAAAAAATACAACATTCAACGGAAAAAGAATCCATAAACTAAAATACAAAAAATTAATAAATATAGAGATCAAATCAATCAAGTTACAATTAAATTTAACAATGTCTTTAATTCATCTGTAATTGACAGAAATTTCATTAACAGAAAATCAGAAATTAATCAGTAAATCACACAAAAAATAATATAGTCATTAAAATAAATTTGATAATTAAACACAGTAATTAGATTCAATTAACAAAAACCCTAAAAAATCACCCTGCGAAATTGGCTTATGAAATTCCAATTCGGGTTTGGAGAGTGATTAGGGCTTCGGTTTTGAGGGGGGGGGGGGGGGGGGTGGCGAGAGGGTGAAATGATAGGATATTAAGAGAGGGGGTGCTGAGAGGAAATGATAGGCTTCAGTTTTGAGAAAGGGGGTAGCGAGAGGGTGAACAGAGGGGAACAAAGAAAAAAAGTAAAAGAAGTTGCTAAGACGAAGTCTTGGTTGAGAGGAAGAGAGGGTGGTTGAGAGGGGGGTGTCGAGGGAGAGACAAAGCGACGACAATTGAGGAGCTATGGCGGAGCGGTGGCAGCAAAGGAGCAATGGGGAGCGACGACAACTGGAACAATGAGAGGGCGAGAGGAGAGGAGAGGAGAGACATCGAGCAGCAAGAGAGAAAGAATGAAAAAAATAAGAAGGTCATGATGACATGGTATGATGATATGTTAAAGTATTTAATGATGCGGCATCCTACATAGTTGATGACGTGTCTATGAGATGATGTGTTGTTCGACTCACTAAGTGTTGATGTGTCATAATGCTGCAGTGACACGTAATCGATCAAAGCCTACGTGTCACTTTTCACTATCCACATATGCACTTGACCGGTCAAAGTTGAAAAAAACCTAAAAGTCTCATGAATCAATTCAGTGAAGCATTTCTTTTTTTAAAAAGTCAATATAGTGGCCGAGTAGGTTCAGTGAGTTTACTCAGTCAACCCAAGAAGATAATGCGATCCTTTTTTTTTATCAATTATCTCGAACAGTTTTGGTTTGTATCTATTTGTTATTTTTTATTTTTTTTTATTTTTTTATAGTCACACGTAATTATTATATTAATTTATAATAACTATAATCATTAATTAATATAATATAATATATTATTTCATTCATTAGTATATTAATATATTTTAATACTACACATTAAATCACTTATAAGTTTAGTTATATCATAATTTTCATTTTGGGGCACTAACACTGGAATCTGTTTTCCAGTGCGCTTGAACTCGTCTACTCTAACTCCCAAGGATGAGTTGAAATTGAATCAATTCATTGCCTAGAATTTAAAGTCTAACTTCAACTTCATTGTGCACTAACCCCCGTGAGTGAATGCACTAGGATGACACTTAGACGATCTATTATAGATAAGATGATTTTCCTTGCCTGCACCTAGATAGAAACTAACATGGGTTATGAGCTACTAGCTTCTAATGTCTTGTCCATCAAATAATTAACTATTAGTAAAAACATAAAAAAAAGACTATAATTGTTTCTCTATTAAAATGAATCTCATTAATGAGTAGATATTAAGAGAGTGAAAGAAGTCTTTCCAAGGTTTCCCACCTGATGGACTATTATCATGCTTTAGGCTGTATTTGGTTTGAGAAAGTGAGGAAAAAATGAAGGATAAAAAATAAAGAAGAAGAAACAAACAAGAAAAGAAGAAAAAGAAAGCAATCAAAGACATTACATTTTCTAGTTTGGTTGAGTTACATAACATGGTATAAAAATACAATTTATTGTCTGGAGATTGCAGGAAGAAAGACAAGCATGAGGAAAATTGAAACTTTCTTATTGCAATAATGGCCGAGATTTACCACTGAGAGATGGTCAAAACAAGCATAGACAAGGTATTTGTTTTCGTCCACAATGTAGACAATCTAATTAAATAGTTGAAAGCTATACGTATATCTGAGTCTAGATGTTAAAAAAGAAGTATTATTTGCCAGCTATAATTAAAATAATACAAATGGCTCAACATGAAGAACATTGTCAATCCGTTTCTCACAAGTTATATCATCCTTCTCAAAAATCGAAGAAGCTACTAGAGTCCACCAATTGTAGATCTTTAGGTACTTATTTGTCAAAGTATGTGAGGGAGTTAGTGAATGATGACGTGTATTAGTGCGATAACAATAAATGTAATGCGCTACAGAAATAGTTAGGTTTTGAGACACTTGAATGATGTTCGGTGCAATTCAAGAAATGATTTTTATGATGGGCATGAGTTGTAGCATGATCTTAATGTGCAACATTCATCTCTAAAAGTTGTTTAACAAATAGTGGTTACCCTAGGGGCGTTCTTTTGATTTCACAATGTGTCTTTTATTATCGAGTGAAGGACCCAGAGGCCATCTGCGTCAAGGAGAATCATTTACCTTCTCTCTCCCATCATTGGTCGTTCTTTAATTTACCCAACTATCAATCCATCATTAATCATCGAAAAACACCAGAGTCACTTAAGAAGCCTAATCTACATAGTGCAAGTTAAATCTCACCTCTCATGGATTCAATCAAAACAGAACCATCTAACCACAATCCCGTTGACCATAGCAGAGAAATATCAATGATATCATGAGTATAGTGATCATAAAAAAATGTATTACTGATCTAAACTGTTATATTTCAACACACCCACATATCTGACATATATATCAAAACCAAATCTCAGTATAGAACCAAACATGAAAGCATTAGTTAGCTTAATATTTCTCAGGCATATCTACTTGCTACCAATCACAACTCTAATATCATCTGTCCATAATCTAGTAAGTTGACAAGAGAAGAGGCAAATAAAGTATTGAAAACCTTCGTAAGTGAAAACAAAAATTAGGAAAAGCTAACTGTTTAAGTGAAAACAAACCACAGAATAACGTATTCCTAACATGTGGTCGAGAAATTGATCAAACAATAACACATAAATCAAATATGAAAACAATCTATAAAATGCCATATTCCCATTGTGATTTACACATACTCTAAACTAAAAATCACAAATCAAAACTTGATTGTTTTTTTCTTTTAATTTCCCCCTGTACTTAGGTTGCTCTCTGATACGACGCGGGGGAGTTTGGTGCCGCGGCGACGAGGGTGGTTGCCGGCAGCAGTGAAGGTCGTCGGCGACTGGCGAGACAGAACGACGGGCGAAGGCTGACGCGACGTAAAAAATGATGGTGGAGACACATGCGATGGCTCAGTTGGGAAAATCTTGTGCGGCAATGTCTCGATGAGGCACACAAGATTTTGGAGGTGCGACATGCGAGCTGGCTCAGGGTTCAACAGTGGGAGAGAGTGAGCGACTGGTTAGCAGGGACGAGTTGGCAGGGATTTGCAATAGGTCAGAAGGGCGCAAGGTGGTTGTCGGCAATAGGGGGAACAAAACAGAGGACGAAAAAGGGGTTTCTGGATTGTCCCCAGTGAGACGGAACAGCAACAGGCTGCAGCTTCTGCGAGGATTTTACAAGAAA
Organism: Aristolochia californica; assembly: GCF_029961685.1. NCBI lineage: Eukaryota > Viridiplantae > Streptophyta > Magnoliopsida > Piperales > Aristolochiaceae > Aristolochia > Aristolochia californica. Next base: position 5,596,468 of record NW_027182279.1, read on the forward strand.
CCGGTAGCTATTTAGAGAGAGGAGAAAGTACCGACGGAGGCAACGACGACGGCTTCCGAGAAAGGATTTCCAGGATAATATTTTATGGTTTCTATTTCCGTGGTGGCACAGAAAACCTATTCCAGTTTATATATTAAGCAATTGAAGCATTAGTCTTTGTTTATGTATTTAGTTTTTTACTCATTAATGATTTGAACAGTGCGGCATATTTTCGAGCTCGAAGTTTACAACTTAGATTTGAAACTGTTCGATGGCTCAGTCAATTGTGCGTTCTGCAGGGACGGATCAGAGAGAGATTCTAAGCGTTTCAGCAGAAGCAAGAAAGTAGAGAGAGAGAGAGAGTAATTCAGATAGAAATTACTGGAACACTTTTTATCTCTTAATATTTAAAATAATAAAAATAAAATATGTAAACTAATTAATTAAAAATTCTTACACTTAGCTATTTAATACCTTTTATTATCGATTTAAAATATTTATAATTTAAAATATTATTAAAAAAATAAATTCGAGTTTAAAAATTAATTTTATCTGTACAGCATTTATTACCTTATTTTTAAAATAGTAAATTATTGACAAATTGTAATAATTAATTAAAAATATTACTCTTACCTATTTAACATCTTTTATTATCGATTTAAAATATTTAATAACTGAAAAAAATATAAAGTTTTTTTAAGAGTTTAAAAATAAAATATATCGGTACACTTTTTATTACCTTATATTTAAATTATTAAAAAATATATTAATTAATTAAAAATTCTTACTCTTTCCTATTTAACACTATTAATTTTTTATTTAAAATATTTTTTAGAGTTAAAAAATAACTTTATCAGTACATCTTTTTTTACTTTATATTTAAAATATTAAATTAAAATAATTATTCTAATTAATTGAAAAATCTTACCCTCACCTATTTTCCATATTTATTAACGATTTAACTTATTTATTAATTCAAAACATATTCAAAAAATTACTTTAGATTTTAAAAATAAACTTTATCGGTACACATTTTGTTTCCTTATATTTAAATTAATAGAATACAAAAATATTATATTAATTAATTATAAAATCTAACTATTTCATATTTTATACCTTTTATTATCTATTTAAAAATATTTATTAATTTAAAAAAATTAAATTTTATTTTAGTGGTTAAAAATAAAAAGTATCGATACACAATTTACAACCTATATTTAAAATAATAAAATATAAAATTTATGTATTATTTAATTAGAAAATCTTACTCTTACCTATTTAACACCTTATATTATAGATTTAAAATATTTGTTGATTTAAAAATACATGAATTTTTTTTGCACAGTTTAAAAAAAAAATTAGAGTTGAGTACTGTACTTAGAGCTCTATTGGATAATTAGTAAATTAATAACTAAACGATATCATGTGGTGTTGATGTCAAAGTAGGAGCACCAGAGGCCAAACAAGTAGATAACATCAACTATAATCAATTACCAACAACATTCTCATAAATATATTGAAGTATATATTGAAGCATTAAACTTGAATATATCTATAGTTTCGATCAATTGTAATATTTTACAAGTCTAGAGCTGAATTGACTTCACTATAGGGCAACAAGACATCCTCTCCCAAAACATATTGTCACCAATGACAAGAAAGTGAGGCTCCAGCTAAAATCCCCTCTACATGTCACAGTGAGTGCTGCACAAGGAGAAAATCCAACTTACCTTCCCAAAAGAACTTCTACTTTGATCTCTGCCTCATCGTTCAGTGTTTCCTCTTGAGTCTCCTTATACGCTTCTTCTTCCACTACAAAATGCAACAAAGAACTCATCAGAAAAATATAGTTGACCAGAGACTTAGTCACAAGATGATACAAGTAGTAATTACATGTCCCCAAAGATGTAAAAAAATAGTAAATATAAAAATTTATTATTCAATTTAGGTCAGAAATGTTCAACTGACGTTATATTATCTACAAAATCAACATACATTAGTAACAGTCTATTTATGCCAAAAAAAAACTACCAAAGTCCTAATTTTTATGATTAGTCATAACAATGCAAAAACACACCTTAGTCAAAATACACCGAACACCCCTAGTAGAGCCCCATATGACTTCGTAGTCACTACGAACCATACCACGTCGAAGAAGGGGGTCGGGTTTCATTGGCACTTCAAATTTATTTAAAAACAACTAACAATTGAAAATCTTGCAACTCTTATCTCAATAGAGAAAACTACAACTTTATAAATTAAAAAATTAAACTAAATGCATAAATCAGAAATTGAACTAGCAACATTAGAAAATACAACTTTCAACAACAAAAGAATCCTTAAACTAAAATACAAAAAATTAATAAATATAGAGATCAATTCAATCAAGTTACAATTAAACTTAACAATGACTTTAATTCATCTGTAAGTGACAGAAATTTCATTAATAGAAAATCAGAAATTAATGAGTAAATCACACAAAAAATAATATAGTAATTAAAATCAATATGATAATTAAACACAGTAATTAGATTCAATTAACAAAAACCTTGAAAAATCACCCTGCGAAATTGGCTTATGAAATTCCAATTCGGGTTTGGAGGGTGAGTAGGGCTTCGGTTTTGAGAACCGGGGGGGGGGGGGGGGGGGGGTGAGGGTGAAATGATAGGGTATTAAGAGAGGGGGCACTGAGAGGGTGAAATGATAGGGTATTAAGAGAGGAGGCACTGAGAGGAAATGATAGGCTTCAATTTTGAGAAAAGGGGCGGTGAGAGGGTGAACAGAGGGGAACAAAGAAAAAAAGCAAAAGAAGTTGCTAAGACGAAGTCTGGGTTGAGAGGAAGGGTGGGTGGTTGAGAGGGGGGTGTCGAGGGAGAGACCAAGCTACGACAATAGGGGAGCCATGGCGGAGCGGTGGTAGCAGAGGAGCAATGGGGAGCGATGACAGTAGGGGAGCCATGGCGGAGCGGTGGCAGTAGAGGAGCAATGGGGAGCGACGAGAGTAGGGCAGCCATGGCGAAGCGGTGGGAGCAAAGGAGCAATGGGGAGCTACGAAAGTAGGGGAGCCATGGCGGAGCGGTGGCAGCAGAGGAGCAATGGGGAGCGATGACAGCTGGAACAACGAGAGGGCGAGAGGAGAAGAGAGGAGAGAGATCGAGTAGCAAGAGAGAAAGAATGAAAAAAATAAGAAGGTCATGATGACATGGTATGATGATGTGTTAATGTATTTAATGATGCGTCATCCTACATAGTTGATGACGTGTCTACAAGATGATGTGTTGTTCGACTCACTAAGGGGGGGTTTGTCAACTTGAAGGACGAGATGATCTTCAACCGCATAATGCCCTTCAACACTTGAAGTCGTTAGTAGTGCACAGATGAAGTTTCATCTCGTTGCAGGGGATGAAGGGGTTCTTCTTCTCAACGGTTTAATTTCCTTTATCTCGAAGAAGGCCTTGTTTGATCTTCTTTGAGTTGAAGGACGCACGACGCTGGCTTTTTCCCCACTCTCTCCTCGCACCCCCCCTCTCGCGTTGTCATTTCTCGGTTTTTCTTCTTCTCTCCCGCACTGTCTCAGCTCCCTCTCATCTCCGGCCTCATCTCTCCGTTTTCTCTCAGCCTCGCCCTCTCTCTCGCACCCCCTCTCTCGTCTCTGTGACTCCCTCTCTTCTCTCGGACTCGCTCTCTCTCTCGCTTCTCTCTCTCTAATCCCTCCCAACCTCCCTTTCTTCTCTGTCTTCTCCCTCTCTTCTCCCTTTCGGCCTCCCACTCCCTTCTCTTTCTGGCTATTCTCCTTTCCCCCGAAAATACCTTCGGATTTCATTTGATTTCCCCATTTCCATTTCGATTTTCTTCGATTTTGGACATTTGGGCATCGATTGCTTAATTTCTACTTTGATTAGGCATCGATTTCCCCATTTGGCATCGATTTCATCCTTCGGCTTCGGTTTTCCCCAATTTCATAAGGTATGCCTAAACCCTAATTTTTTCATTAAATTAGTGTTTTATTTGATTTAAATTTATTTTCAGTGCCTAATTGGGGGTTATTTGTGCATAATTGTGGGATTTAGGGTTACGGTTTAGGATCTAAATTCTTGATTTGTGTTAGGGATTATTTTTAGGGTTTGGTGCTCGGTATTTAAGGGTCCTGTAATTAGGGTTTAGGGTTTATGGTTAAGGATTTAGGGTATTTTAGGGATTAGGGTTTTTAAGGTTTAGGGGGTTTAGAGTTTTTAAGGTTTTGGGGGTTTTGTGTTTTTAAGCTCTAGGGTTTTTTGGGTTTAGGGTATGGAATTAGGGTGTAGGGTTTAGGGTTTAGGGTTCAGGGCTTTTAAGGTATTAAGTTCTAGAATTAGTGTTTAGGGTTTAGAGTTTAGTAGGTGATAGGGTTTTTAAGGTTTTGGGGGTTTTGTGTTTTTAAGCTCTAGGGTTTTTTGGGTTTAGGGTCTGGAATTATGGTGTAGGGTTTAGGGTTTAGGGCGTCTAAGGTTTAGGGTACTATGTTATGGAATTAGTGTTTAGGGTTTAGAGTTTAGTAGGTGATAGGGTTTGACTTTAGGGTTTGATGGTTTATGGTTTAGGTTTTATTAGGGGTTTTTTTTTCCAATTCAAACAAGGATGAGTCGGCTACACGGGCGTCCATTAGCCAATGAAACCCGACCCCCATCACTGACGAGGTACAATTCGTAGTGACTGCGAAGTTATATGGGACTCTACCAGGGGTGTTCGGTGAATTTGGATTTGATGTGTGTTTTTTCTCATAGTTTAGTGCATATGCAGTAGTGTAAATAGTTTAATTAATTTTGAAATGTTTTAGAATGTTGTTGAGGATTTTTGAAGTGTTATGGAATATTTTTGCCATGTGGTGAGGAGATTCGGGTGTTATACATATCCACCACATGGTATTTTTTTTTTTTTCGATTTAACCCTTCTGCTTTGATTTTCCTCAAATTTCATAAGGTAAGTCTAGACCCTACTTTTTTTATTAATTTAGTGTTGTATTTGATTTGCCTTATAGACAACTACTTGTAATTGATATATCCTACTTTTGATATTGTTGAGAATGTCTCATCAAGGCTATATTTATATCCCTATTCAGAATATTTAGATAGTTAAAAGTAAACTAGTAAAGAATTGACCCTTTTTTTTTTTACCATGATCATGGATTTATTCTGGATGTTCTTACTTGTATGTCAGGGCAATACGAATGAGGTAACAATTGCAGTATTGAAGGAGTTGCCTCCTCTACAAGAGAAAAATCAATCAATGGGAAGATTTGGAGATCAGTTCATAAGGGGAAATTGGCGAGGAACAAATAGCATGAAGAGAAACAACTATCGTTTGTAAATTTATAATAGATTTATAGCTTTTATTTGGGTGATTGTAAATTTATAGTGATATTTCATTTAATTTTGTTGTGTTTGATTATTGTATGGAGTTTATTTATAATGTTATGCAGTGTATGGAGTATTTAGACTATTTTATGGAGTATATAAACAATTTCATGGAGTGTTTATGGAATGTATAGACAATTTTATGGAATGTTTATGGAGTGTTTATGCAAGTATTATGTATATTGATTATGCCCAATTTTAAGTAGAGGTCATGCCGAATTTTATACAAGTATTATATACATAGATTATGCTCAATTTTAAGAAGAGGTTATGCCCAATCTTATACATGTATTATATATATAGGTTATGCCTAATTTTATGTAGAGGTCATATCCAATTTTATGTAAAATGTATACAGACAACGACGATTGCGATGGTCTTGAGGATGTGGGTAGCCAAGTAACATGCTTTCGGAGGCAAAGGGCATTAGAATCCACAAGAGCCGCACAATTTCGAGATGCTATATCGACTTCCATGTGGAACGATAAATGATGGTTGTATCTTATTAATTTTGAACATGCGTCGTTTATATGTACTAAACTTGTAACTTGATGCTTTTAATATTAAAGGCACGAACTCGTTATTAGAATAATATTTTTTTAGGTTATTAATTAAGTTGTATAAGTATTTATTTATTATTTTTGTTCAATTTTATTACTATATTAAACTTCATATTTAAGTCTCTGGTAAATAAAATATAATTAAAGTATGCATTTGATTAATTAATTACTTTTAATTTTGTCAAAATATATTATTAATTAATACCATGTAAAAAATATATCTTATGTTATTAATATAATACTTTTTATTCATTAATCATATTTATTTTTTATTTACTCTATTGTATTAGTGATTTAATAGTGGTAATTAAAATATTGTTAACTCAAACACTTGGTTTAATTAACTTATTTTTATAATTAATAAAATCAATGGTTTTAAATTTCGAAGATGAAGATGAAGATGAACTTGTCCACACTAACACCCTATTTCGAAGATTTTGAAGATGAACTTGTTCACATTAACACCCATTTCGAAGATGAAGATCATGTACATGCATAAGATGAAGATCACATTTCCAGTTTGTTGACTAACCCCCCCCCCCCCCCCCCCTCAAAGTGTTGATGTGTCATAATGATGCAGTGACACGTAATCGATCAAAGCGTACGTGTCAATTTTGACTATACACATATGCACTTGACCGGTCAAAGTTGGGTGTTTTTCTAAATAAGTTCAAAAGTTCGTCATTTGTCTAATTATGTTTAAAAATTTGGGTAAAAACCTAAGGGGGAGTTAGTCAACAAAATGAAAATTTGATCTTCATCTTCATCTTCATCTTATGTATCTAAATGATCTTCATCTTCGAAATGGGTGTTAGTGTGGACGACTTCATCTTCGAAATATTTGAAATAGGGTGTTAACTTCATCTTCATCTTAGAAATTTAAAATCATTGATTTTAATAATTATAAAAATGAACTAATTAAACCAAAGTGTTTGAGTTAACAATATTTTAATTACCACTATTAAATCACTAATACAATAGAGTAAATAAAAAAATTATGATTAATAAATAAAAAATATTTTATTAATAACATAAGATAGATTTGCATTGTATTAATTAATAATATATAATATATTTTGACATAGCAGATCTGAACTCTGTTAGTATATACTGGACTGAATCAACCTATTCCGCAGGTAAATCGGGTCGGGACGGGTTCTGTGGTTCACCACTGCCATCCCTGATCCCAGAGGTGTTTCACTCAAGAAATCGTCTCTCTATCTCCCGTTGTCAATAATCGAAATGTCAAACCAGTAAATAGAGTTCAATCTCTTAAACACGGTCTCTATTAAAATGGTGTCAAGTTACAAACATGGCATAGCTGAGACCCAGAAACAAATGACAAGTTTTAATGCCCACAGCAATAAGTAGGTTCCTATGGTTGAACTTGCCTGTGACCTCGTTCCCACCAGAATTTCTCTACAGGTATCGGGAGCATCTATGAGCCTTGTTTCCATGTAAGAAATGTTGTTGCTTGATTCGATTCCTCGTACTTGAGCCTACTTAATGGTGTGAGGCGAATGAAAAAAAAATTGGAGTCACTTTCACTGAAGCATTAAAATAACCAGTAAAGCTCGGAAGCGAGAGATTCATTGAGCAAGGATTTGTAATTTTCTTCTTATTTTTTCCTTTTTTCGCTGAAAAATCTGTTGCTCTTTCATGCTCAAAAAAATCATAGATGGTAGAAGCATAAAATACAAGATTTAGTTAAACAATTCCAGAACAGGAAATTACCGGATCTTCCCCTATGCCTAAATTTCTTCAAATTTTCAATTTCTCGACGCCGGAAACTCAAACACCGGATCTTTTGACGGAATCAAACAAAGAGATGACACTCTTTCTTTGATGCATCGGCCTCGAGAGCTCCTCTTCGACATTGATTTCAACGTCGCCGAGTCCGATTTCCACAAGATGGAAACCTAGTTTTTCTCCAACTCTGGAAGCGGTTTTGCGATCCCAAAAATTATGAGACCGAGGGAATTGGTTGAGTGTCACCCTATACTGAGGTAGAAAATCCTGCTCCGAGGAACAAGCCATGGCCACGATCGCATCCGTGTTCGGATTTGTCACCTGCGTTGTGATTCTGCGGCAACTCACCAGCAGTCTCAGGAGATGCGAGGTAGTTGGAGGCGCACCCAAATCGGAAGGTATTTTCGGGGGAAAGGAGACTAGTCAGAGAGAGAAGGGAGTGGGAGGCCGAAAGGGAGAAGAGAGGGAGAAGACAGAGAAGAAAGGGAGGTCGGGAGGGAATAGAGAGAGAGCGAGTCTGAGAGAAGAGAGGGAGTCACGGAGACGAGAGAGGGGGTGCGAGAGAGAGGCCGAGGCCGAGAGAAGACCGAGAGTTGAGGCCGGAGACGAGAGGGAACTGAGATGGTGGCCGAGATCAACGTCGGGGGCGCAGGGAGACGAGAGAGGGAAGGGAGTGCGGGAGAGAGCAAGAAAAAAGAAAAATGACGACACGCAATGGGGGGGTGCGAGGAGAGAGAGGGAAAAATACGAGCGTCGCCCGTCCTTCAATTCGAAGAAGATCAAAAAGGGCCTTCTTCCGCATGATTGAAATTAAACCATGGAGATGAAGGACCCCTTCATCCCCTGCATCGAGATGAAGCTTCATCTGCGCTCCACTAACGACTTCAAGTGTTGAAGGGCGTTATGTGGTTGAAGATCATCTCGTCCTTCAAGTTGACTAACCCCCCCTAAAAGTCTCATGAATCAATTCAGTGAAGCAATTCTTTTTTTATAAAGTTGACATAGTGGCAGAGTAGGTTTTGTGAGTTCACTCAGTCAACCCACAGAGATAATGTAATCATTTTTGTTTTATCTATTATCTCTAACAGTTTTGGTTTGTATCTATCTGTTATTTTTTATTTTTATTTTATTTTTTTATAGTCACACGTAATTATTATATTATTTTATAATAACTGTAATCATTAATTAATATAATATAATATAATATTTCATTAATTAGTATATTAATATATTTTAATACAACACATTAAATCACTTATAAGTGTAGTGACCATGTTTATTTTGGTTAATTATATGTTTTTTTATAGTGACATGTAGGTTTTGACCGATTACTTGTCACCACATCATCATAACAAATCAGCACTCGGAGAGTCAAACTACGTCATCATCCACGTAATACGTTTTATTTTCGATTTAAATTATTTATAAATTGAAACAATTATTCAAAAAATTAATAAAAAAATCTTTCTCTTACCTATTTAACATCATTTATTATCGTTTAAATATTTATTAATTGAATAAAATATAAAAATTTAATATTAGTGTTTAATAAGAAAAAATATCGAAATAATTTTATTACTTTATATTTAAATAATAAATAAATAAAAAATTTCACTCTTACCTAATTAAAACAATTTATAATCAATTTAAATATTTATAAATTGAAAAAATTAATCGAAAAAATTATTTTAGAGTTTAAAACTCAAATTTATAGGTACACTTTTTTTATATTTTTTTAAACAATAACAAATTATATTACTTTTTTTTATTTTACTCTCACCTATTTAACACCTTTTATTATCGATTTAAATATTTATTAATTGAAAGAAACTATAAAATTTTTTTATCAGATTTTAAAAATAAAATTACAGGAACAATTTTTATTTCATAATATTAAAAATAATAAAAAATATATTACCTTATTTTTAAAATAATAAATTATAGAAAAATTGAAATAATTAATTTAAAATATTACTCTAACCTATTTAACATCTTTTATTATCGATTTAAAATATTTAATAACTTTAAAAAATATAAAGTGTTTTTTAAGAGTTTAAAAATAAAATATAACAGTACACTTATTATTACCTAATATTTAAATTATTAAAAATTATATTAATTAATTAAAAAATCTTACTCTTACCTATTTAACACTTTTAATTTTTTATTCAAAATATTTATTTATTAAAAAAATTTAGAGATAAAAAATAAATTTATCAGTACTTCTTTTATTACTTTATCTTTAAAATATTAAAATTAAAATAATTATACTAATTAATTGAAAAATCTTACTCTCACCTATTTTGCATATTTATTAACAATTTAAAATATTTATTAATTGAAAACATATTCAAAAAATAACTTTAGATTTTAAAAATAAAATTTATCGGTACACATTTTGTTTCTTTATATTTAAATTAAAAGAATAAAAAGTATTATATTAATTAATTATAAAATCTTACTATTACATATTTAATACCTTTTATTATATATTTAAAAATATTTATTAATTGTAAAATATTTAAATTTTATTTTCGAGTTTAAAATCAAATTTATGGATACACAATTTACCACCTTATATTTAAAATAATAAAATTTTATATTTTATATTAATTTATTAGAAAATCTTACTCTTACCTATTTAACACCTTTTATTATCGATTTAAAATATTTATTTATTGAAAAATACTTGAAATTTCTTTTGTAGAGTTTAGAAAAACATATTTAGAGCTGAGTATTGTACTTAGAGCTCCATTAGATAATAACATAATCCATAACTAAACGATATCATGCGGTGTTGATGTCAAAGCAGGAGCACGAGAGGCCAGACAAGTAGATAACATCAACTATAATCAATTACCTACAACATTCTCATAAATAGTGTTTGGACAACAAAAGTTTATATTGAAGCATTAAACTTGAATATATATGTAGTTTCGATCAATTGTAATACTTTACAAGCCTAGAGCTGAACTGACTTCATTATAAGGCAACAAGACATCCTCTCCCAAAACATATTGTCACCAATGACAAGAAAGTGAGGCTCCGGCTAAAATCCCCTCTACATCTCACAGTGAGTGCTGCACAAGGAGAAAATCCAACTTGCCTTCCCAAAAGAACTTTTACTTTCATCTCTACCTCATCTTTCAATGTAACAGTCTATTTATGCCAAAAAAAACTACCAATGTCCTAATTTTTATGACTAGTCCTAACAATGCAAAAACACACCTAAGTCCAAATTCACCGAACACCCCTAGTAGAGCCCTATATGACTTCGCAGTCACTATGAACCATACCTCGTCAGTGATGGAGGTTGGGTTTCGTTGGCTAATGGACCCTTGTGCAAGCGACTCAACCTAGTTTGAACTGGACTCAACCCACCCTCCATTACCCAATCTACTCTTAATTGGACTCTCTACCCGTTCCTAGGGACACATGGACACACAATAAAACATAGACAAAAAAATACCATGTGTTGGTTATTTATAACACCCGAATCTCCTCACCATATTACAAAATCATTCTATAGCACTTCAAAATTATTCCACAACATTCTACAACATTAAAAAATGAATCAAACTGATTCCATAGCAGATGACTAGTCCTAACAATGCAAAAAAAAAAAAAAAAAAAAAAACACCTAAGTTCAAATTTACCGAACACTCCAAGTAGAGCCTCATATGATTTCGCAATCACTACGAACCGTTCCTCATCAGTGATGGTGGACGGGTTTCATTGGCTAATGGACCCCCGTGCAGGTGAGTCGATCTTATTTGAACTAGACTACCCAACCTACTCTTAATTAGACTCAACCCACCCCCCATTACCCAGCCTACTCTTAATTAGACTTTGTACACGTCCTAGAAACTAGGGCAAACACAAGAAAATATAAACAAAACAAAAAAACCCATGTGGCAGATATTTATAACACCCGAATCTCCTCACCACATGGCAAAATCATTCTATGGTACTTCAAATTTATTTAAAAACAACTAACAATTGAAAATCTTGCAAATTTTATCTCAATATTGTAAACTACAACTTTATAAATTAGAAAATTAAACTAAATGGAAAAATCAGAAATCGAACTAGCAACTTTAGAAAATACAACATTAAACGGCAAAAGAATCCATAAACTAAATTACAAAAAATTAATAAATATAGAGATCAATTCACTCAAGTTACAATTAAACTTAACAATGTCTTTAATTCATCTGTAATTGACAGAAATTTCATTAACAGAAAATCAGAAATTAATCAGTAAATCACACAAAAAATAATATAGTAATTAAAATAAATAGGATAATTAAACATAGTAATTAGATTCAATTAACAAAAACCCTGAAAAATCACCTTGCGAAATTGGCTTATGAAATTCCAATTCGGGTTTGGAGGGTGAGTAGGACTTCGGTTTTGAGAGAGGGGTGGCGAGAGGGTGAAATGATAGGGTATTAAGAGAGGGGGCGCTGAGAGGAAATGATAGGCTTTAGTTTTGAGAAAGGGGGCGGCGAGAGGGTGAACAGAGGGGAACAAAGAAAAAAAGTAAAAGAAGTTGCTAAGATGAAGTCTGGGTTGAGAGGAAGAGTGGGTGGTTGAGAGGGGGGTGTCGAGGGAGGAACCAAGCAACGACAGTAGGGGAGCCATGGCGGAGTGGTGGCAGCAAAGGAGCAATGGGGAGCGACGACAGTAGGGGAGCCATGGCGGAGCGGTGGCAGCAAAGGAGCAATGGGGAGCGACGACAGTTGGGGAGCCATGGCGGAGCGGTGGCAGCAGTGGAGCAATGGGGAGCGACGACAGCTGGAACAACGAGAGGGCGACAGGAGAGGAGAGGAGAGAGATCGAGCAGCAAGGGAGTAAGAATGAAAAAAATAAGAAGGTCATGATGACAAGGTATTATGATGTGTTACAGTATTTAATGATGCGGCATCGTACATAGTTGATGACATGTCTATAAGATGATGTGTTGTTCAACTCACTAAGTGTTGATGTGTCATAATGATGTTGTGACACATAATCGATCAAAGCCTACATGTCACTTTTGACTAGACACATATGCACTTGATCGGTCAAAGTTGGGTGTTTTTCTGAATAAGTTGAAAGTTCGTCATTTGTCTAATTATGTTTAAAAAGTTGGGGAAAACCTAAAAGTCTCATGAATCAATTCAGTGAAGCATTTCTTTTTTTTTATAAAGTTAACTTAGTGGCAAAGTAGGTTATGTGAGTTCACTCAGTCAACCCACAGCGATAATGTGATCCTTTTTTTTTATCTATTATCTCTAACAGTTTTGGTTTGTATCAATCTGTTATTTTTTAATTTTTTTTATAGTCACACGTAATTATTATATTAATTTATAATAACCGTAATCATTAATTAATATAATATAATAAAATATTTCATTAATTAGTATATTAATATATTTTAATATTACACATTAAATCACTTATAAGTGTAGTAACCATGTTTATTTTGGTTAATTATATGTTTACGTATATTTTCTATTTAAGTATGTTATAAAAAGTTACTCATTCTCTTGTTTATATCATAATTTTCATTTTGGGGCACTAACACTGGAATCTGTTTTCTAGTGCGCTTGAACTCGTCTACTCTAACTCCCAAGGATGAGTTGAAATTGAATCAATTCATTGCTTAGAATTTGAAGTCTAACTTCAACTTCATTGTGCACTAACCCCCCGTGAGTGAATGCACTAGTATGACACTTGGATGATCTATTACAGATAAGATGATTTTCCCTGCCTGCACCTAGATAGAAACTAACATGGATTATGAGCTACAAGCTTCTAATGTCTTGTCCATCAAATATTTAACTATTAGTAAAAACAAAACAAAAAAAGACTATAATTGTTTCTCTATTAAAATGAATCTCATTAATGAGTAGATAATAAGAGAGTGAAAGAAGTCTTTCCAAACTTTCCCACCTGATGGACTATTATCATGCTTTAGGCTGTATTAGGTTTGAGAAAATGAGGAAAAAATAAAGGATAAACAATAAAGAAGAAGAAACAAACAAGAAAAGAAGAAAAAGAAAGCAATCAAAGACATTACATTTTCTAGTTTGGTTGAGTTACAGAACATGGTATAAAAATACAATTTCTTGTCTGGAGATTGCTGGAAGAAAGACAAGCATGAGCAAAATTGAAACTTTCTTATTGCAATAATGGCCAAGATTTACCACTGAGAGATGATCAAAACAAGCATAGACAAGGTATTTGTTTCCATCCACAATGTAGACAATCTAATTAAATATTTGAAAGCTATATGTATATCTGAGTCTAGATGTTAAAAAAGAAGTATTATTTGCCATCTATAATTAAAATAATACAAATGGCTCAACATGAAGAACATTGTCAATCCATTTCTCACATGTTATATCATCCTTCTCCAAAATCAAAGAAGCTGCTAGAGTCCACCAATTGTAGGTCTTTACGTACTTATTTGTCAAAGTATGTGAGGGAGTTAGTGAATGATGACGTGTATTAGTATGACAACAAAAAATGTAATGCGCTACAGAAATAGTTAGGTTTTGAGACACTTGAATGATGTTCGGTGCAATTCAAGAAATCATTTTTATGATGGGCATGAGTTGTAGCATGATCTTAATTTGTCTAATTTATAGTCGCTGGCTTGTGAGTCTTTGAAATTCTCTATACCAAGCAAGTAAGGTTTTAAAGGTATTTTAATTGTACTAGGATTCATAAGTGGTAGAGTTTGGGTGTGATTATGATTTCCTTTATTATAAATAGGATTTTATATACTCAGATTAAATAATTAAGGGACATTTAGGTTTTAACCCAGTAATTAGATAAATGGCGAACTTTTAAATTTATTGAGAAAAAAAACTAATTTTGACCGGTCAATTGCACATGTGTACCGTTAAAAGTGACATGTAGGCTTTGACCGATTACGTGTCGCCACAGCATCATGACAAATCAGCACTCGGTGAGTCAAACTACATCATCATCCACGTAGTACCTTTAATTATCGATTTAAAATATTTATAAATAGAAACAATTATTCAAAAAAAAATTAGATTTTAAAAATCAAATTTACCGATATACTTTTAGTTACCTTACTTTAAAAATAATAAATTATTAAAATGGAATATTAATTAATCAAATAAATCTTACTTTTACGTCTTTAACATCATTTATTATCGTTTTAAATATTTATTAATGGAAGAAAATATGAAAATTTAATATTTGTGTTAATAAAAAATTTACCGTAATAATTTTTATTAATTTTTATTTAAATATTAATAAGTAATAAATCTCACTCTTACCTAATTAAAACATTTTATTATCGATTTAAAATATTTATAAATTCAATAAATTCATCAAAAGAATTATTTTAGAGTTTAAAACTCAAATTTATAGGAACACTTTTTATTACTTTTTTTAAAAAATAATAAATTATTTAAATGTGTATTAATTGATTGAAATATCTTACTCTTACCTATTTAACACCTTTTATTATCGATTTAAATATTTATTAATAAAAAAATATAAAAATTTTATATTAGAGTTTAAAAATAAAAATTACAGGTACACATTTTATTACATAATATTTAAAATAATAAAAAATAAAATAATTATTCTAATTAATTAAAATTTTCATACTCTTAGCTATTTAATATCTTTTATTATCGATTTAAAATATTTATAATTTAAAATATTTAAAAAAATAAATTCGAGTTTAAAAATTAATTTTATCGGTACGGTATTTATTACCTTATATTTAAAATAATAAATTAGTGAAAAATTGTAATAAATAATTAAAAAACTTACTCTTACCTATATAACATATTTTATTATCTATTTAAAATATTTAATAACTGAAAAAAATATAAAGTTTTTTAAAAGTTTTTTAGAGTTTAAAAAAAAATATATCAGTATACTTTTTATAACCTATTATTTAAATTATTAAAAAGTATGTCAATTAATTAAAAAATCTTACACTTGCCTATTTAACACTTTTAATTTTTATTTAAAAATTTTATTAATTGAAAATATTTTTTAGAGTTAAAAAATAATTTTATCAGTACATCTTTTATTACTTTATATTTAAAAAAATTAAAATTAAAATAATTATACTAATTAATTGAAAAACCTTACCCTTACCTATTTAGCATATTTATTAACAATTTAAAATATTTTTTAATTGAAAAAAATTTCAAAAAATTACTTTAGAGTTTAAAAATCAAATTTATTGGTACACAATTTTTTCCTTATATTTAAAATAATAGAATAACACAATATTATATTAATTAATTATAAAATCTTGCTTTTACATATTTGATACCTTTTATTATCTATTCAAAAATATTTATTAAGTGAAAAAAACATTTAATTTTATTTTAGAGTTTAAAAATCAAATTTATTGATACACAATTTACTACCTTAAATTTACAATAATAAATTATAAAATTCGTATATTAATTAATTAGAAAATCTTTCCTTACCTATTTAACACCTTTTATTATCGATTTAAAATATTTATTATCGATACTTGAAATTTCTTTTGTAGAGTTTAGAAAAAAAATTAGAGCTAAGTACTGTACTTAGAGCTCTATTGGATAATTAGATAATTCATCACTAAACGATATCATGCGGTGTTGATGTCAAAGTTGGAGCACCAGAGGCCAGGCAAATAGTTAACATCAACTATAATCAATTACCAACAACATTCTCATAAATAGTGTTTGGACAACAAAAGTTTATATTGAAGCATTAAACTTGAATATATCTGTAGCTTCGATCAATTGTAATAATTTACAAGCCTAGAGCTGAACTGACTTCACTATAAGGCAACAAGACATCCTCTCCCAAAACATATTGTCCCCAATGACAAGAAAGTGAGGCTCCGGCTTAAATCGCCTCTACATCTCACAGTGAGTGCTGCACAAGGAGAAAATCCAACTTGCCTTCCCAAAAGAACTTCTACTTTCATCTCTGCCTCATCTTTCAATGTTTCCTCTTGAGTCTCCTCATACGCTTCTTCTTCCACTACAAAATGCAACAAAGAACTCATCAGAAAAGTATAGTTGACCAGAGACTTAGTCACAAGATGATACAAGTAGTAATTACATGTACCCAACGATGTAAAAAATAGTAAATATAAAAATTTATCATTCAATTTAGGTCAAATATGTACAACTGACATTATATTATTTACGAAATCTACATACATTAGTAAGAGTCTATTTATGCCAAAAAAAACAACCAAAGTCCTAATTTTTATGACTAGTCCTAATACTGCAAAAACACACCTAAGTCCAAATTCACCGAACACCCCTAGTAGAGCCCTATATGACTTCGCAGTCACTACGAACCATACCTCGTCAGTGATGGAGGTCGGGTTTCGTTGGCTAATGGAAACTTGTGCATGCGACTCAACCTAGTTTGAACTGGACTCAACCCACCCTCCATTACCCAATCTACTCTTAATTAGACTCTCTACCCGTTCCTAGGGACATATGGACACACAATAAAACATAGACAAAAAAATATCATGTGTTGATTATTTATATCACCCGAATCTCCTCACCATATGACAAAATCATTTTATAGCACTTCAAAATTATTCCACAACATTCTACAACATTAAAAAATGAATCAAACTAATTCCATAGCAGATGACTAGTTCTAACAATGCAAAAAAAACACCTAAGTTCAAATTCACCGAACACTCCAAGTAGAGCTCCATATGACTTCGTAGTCACTACGAACTGTACCTCATCAGTGATGGTGGACGGGTTTCGTTGGCTAATGGACCACCGTCCAGGTGACTCAGTCTTGTTTGAACTAGACTACCAAACCTACTCTTAATTAGACTCAACCCACCCTCCATTACCCAACCTACTCTTAATTAGACTTTGTACCCATCCTAGAAACTAGAGCAAACACAAGAAAACATAAACAAAACAAAAAAACCCATGTGGTAGATATTTATAACACCCGAATCTCCTCGCCACATGGCAAAATCATTCCATGGCACTTCAAATTTATTTAAAAACAACTAACAATTGAAAATCTTGCAAATCTTATCTCAATAGAATAAATTAGAAAATTAAACTAAATGCATAAATCAGAAATTAAACTAGCAAATTTAGAAAATACAACATTCAACGGCAAAAGAATCCATAAACTAAAATACAAAAACTTAATAAATATAGAGATCAAATCAATCAAGTTACAATTAAATTTAACATTGTCTTTAATTCATCTGTAATTGACAGAAATTTCTTTAACAAAAAATAATCAGTAAATCACACAAAAAATAATATAGTAATTAAAATAAATATGATAATTAAACACAGTAATTAGATTCAATTAACAAAAACCTTAAAAAATCACCCTGCGAAATTGGGTTAAGAAATTCCAATTCGGGTTTGGAGGGTGAGTAGGGCTTCGGTTTTGAGAGGGGCGGGGGGGGGGGGGGGGGGGGGGGAGCGGGCGCGAGAGGATGAAATGATAGGGTATTAAGAGACGGGGTGCTGAGAGGAAATGATAGGCTGCAGTTTTGAGAAAGGGGGTGGCGAGAGGGTGAACAGAAGGGAACAAAGAAAAAAAGTAAAACAAGTTGCTAAGACGAAGTCTGGGTTGAGAGGAAGAGAGGGGGGTGTTGAGGGAGAGACAGAGCGACGACAGTTGGGGAGCGATGGCGGAGCGGTGGCAGCAAAGAAGCAATGGGGAGCGACGACAGCTGGAACAACGAGAGGGCAAGAGGACAGGAGAGGAGAGAGATCGAGCAGTAAGAGAGAAAGAATGAAAAAAATAAGAAGGTCATGATGACATGGTATGATGATGTGTTAAAGTATTTAATGATGTGGCATCCTACATAATTGATGACGTGTCTATGAGATGATGTGTTGTTCGACTCACTAAGTGATGTGTCATAATGATGCAGTGACACGTAATCGATCAAAGCCTACGTGTCACTTTTGACTATACACATATGCACTTGACCGGTCAAAGTTGGGTGTTTTTCTAAATAAGTTCAAAAGTTCGTCATTTGTCTAATTATGTTTAAAAAGTTGGGAAAAACCTAAAAGTCTCATTAATCAATTCAGTGAAGCATTTCTTTTTTTAAAAAGTTAACATAGTGGCAGAGTAGGTTATGTGAGTTCACTCAGTCAACCCACAGAGATAATGTGATCCTTTTTTTGTTTATCTATTATTTGTAACAGTTTTGGTTTGTATCTCTGTTATTTTTTACTTTTTTTTAATTTTTTTATAGTCACACGTAATTATTATATTAATTTATAATAACTGTAATCATTAATTAATATAATATGATATAGTATTTCATTAATTAGTATATTAATATATTTTAATACTATACATTAAATCACTAAGTGTAGTAACCATGTTTATTTTGGTTAATTTTAAGTTTCGGTATATTTTCTATTTAAGTATGTTATAAAAAGTTACTCATTCTCCTGTTTATATCATAATTTTTATTTTGGGGCACTAACACTGGAATCTGTTTTCCAGTGCGCTTGAACTCGTCAACTCTAACTCCCAAGGATGAGTTGAAATTGAATCAATTCATTGCCTAGAATTTTATGTCTAACTTCAACTTCATTGAGCACTAACCCCCCCCCGTGAGTGAATGCACCGGGATGACACTTAGACGATCTATTACAGAGAAGATGATTTTCCCTGCCTGTACTTAGGTTGCTCTCTGATACGACGCGGGGGAGTTTGGTGGCACGCCGACGACGGTGGTTGCCGTTAGCAGTGAAGGTGGACGGCGACTGGCGAGACGGAACGACGAACAAAGGCTGACGCCAACAATGATGGTGGAGACACATGCGATGGCTCAGCAGGGGAAAATCTTGTGCGGCAATGTCTCGGTGAGGCACACAAGATTCTGGAGGTGCGACACGCGAGGCCTCAGGGTTCAACAGTGGGAGAGAGTGAGCGACTGGTTAGCAGGGTCGAGCTGGCGGGGATTTGCAATAGGTAAGAAGGGCGAAAGGTCGTTGTCGGCAACAGGGGGAACAAAACAGAGGACGAAGAAGGGGTTTCTGGATTGTCCCCAGTGAGACGGAACAGCAACAGGCTGCGGCTTCTGCGAGAATTTTACAGGAAACCGGTAGCTATTTAGAGAGAGGAGAAAGTACCAGCGGAGGCAACGACGACGGCTTCCGAGAAAGGATTTCCAGCAAGGATAACATTTTAGGGTTTCTATTTCCTTGCTGGCACAGAAAACTCGTTCGAGTTTATATATTAAGCGATTGAAGCATTAGTCTTTGTTTATGTATTTAGTTTTTTACTCATTAATGATTTGAACAGTGCGGCAGATTTTCAAGCTCGAAGATTACAACTAAGATTTGAAACTGTTCGCAGGCTCAGTTAATTGTACGTACTACACGGACGGATCAGAGAGAGATACTAAGAATTTCAGCAGAAGCAAGAAAGTGGAGTAAGTCAGAAAGAAATATAACTGTTCTTCGTTTATTTAGCGCAACTTAGGTTGAAGTTGGGCATCAGCATCGAATAAAACAACTACAAAGAGACGGATGTGTGAAACAGATAACCGAAAAAATAATAACAGAGATTGAACGAATGGTTTTCCGATGAGTATATTCTTCTCCGTTTAGGAGGTATTTATAATACATTACAAGTTTATTTTAGGATCAATTTAGATCCTAAAATCAAGGAATAGAATCAAGAATATAATCACGGGATCGGAGGAAACAATCACGCTATACAGTTTCCTCCGATCACGCTATACAGCTATACATTTCAACACTCCCCCTCAAGTTGGTGCATAGATATCAGTCAAATCCAACTTGTCAATTATACCATGAAATGCTTTCCCTGATACTGCCTTTGTGAGCATATCCGCCATCTGACTCGCAGATTGAATGAAGGGGAATTGTATAATCTTTGCATCGAGGTTCTCTTTGATGAAATGACGATCAACTTCAACATGTTTAGTGCGATCATGTTGAACTGGATTTTGTACAATTGCGATAGCTGCCTTGTTATCACAGTGAAGATTCATAGGTTTGTCATATTCAATCCCTAGGTCTCTCAGTATATTCTGTATCCATAACAACTCGCATACACCATGAGCCATACCTCGAAATTCAGCTTCGGCACTTGATCTTGATACTACCTTCTGTTTTTTGCTTCTCCAAGTGACAAGATTCCCTTCCACAAAAGTAAAGTAACCCGACGTGGATCTTCTGGTTATCTGATCAGCTGCCCAATCAGAGTCTGTATACCCTTCAATACTAGAGATACTATTTTTTGAGAATAACAAACTTTTTCCTGGAGCACTCTTTAAGTATCTCAAGATCCGATAGACTGCTTCCATATGTTCTTCACTTGGTGCATGCATGAACTGGCTCACAACGCTTACTGCATATGCTACATCAGGCCTTGTGTGGGATAGGTAGATTAATCTTCCAACTAATCGCTGATAACGCCCTTTGTCTGCTGGAATTTGATATGGAAGAATTCCGAGTTTATGATGCATTTCCATCGGCGTCTCCATTGGTTTACAGTCAAGCATTCCGGTTTCAGCTAGAAGATCCAACACATATTTTCGCTGTGAAAGGAAGACTCCATGTTTCGATCTTGCAACTTCAATCCCCAAAAAATATTTAAGTTGTCCGAGATCCTTCATTTCAAATTTAGTAGCTAGATACTCCTGTAAAGCTTGCATTTCACCTGGGTCATCTCCTGTCACGACCATATCATCAACATATACAATTAATGCTGTTACCTTTCCTTCTTTGTGTTTTATAAACAAAGTATGATCTGAGTTACTTTGTTTATAACCAAACTTCTTCATTGTAGTCGAGAATCTCCCAAACCATGCTCTAGGTAACTGTTTCAGCCCATACAATGACTTCTTCAATTTACAAACTTTACCTTGAGACAAAGAACCACTTTTTACACCTGGTGGTAGTTCCATGTAGACTTCTTCTTCTAAGTCTCCATTGAGGAAGACATTTTTAACGTCAGATTGTTGCAGAGGCCAGTCTCGATTTGCTGCTATAGATATAAGAATACGAATTGTATTGATCTTAGCTACTGGTGCAAAAGTATCCTGATAGTCTATCCCATACCTTTGCGTATATTCTTTTGCAACTAGCCGAGCTTTATATCTGTCAATGCTTCCATCCGGTTTGAGTTTCAATGTGAACACCCATCGACATCCAATTGTTTTTACTCCTTTAGGTTGGGGAACAAGTTCCCAAGTGGCATTTTTATGTAGAGCCTCCATCTCTTCGTTCATCGTTTTTTTCCATTTTGGATCAGCTAATGCATCCTGCACATTACTAGGAATAGAAACCCTGGATAATTGATCAACAGTAAATGCATATGATTTAGTCAACCTATGGGAGGACATATAGTTATTGATTGAGTATTTGGTCTTTGCTTCAAGATCAGGTTCATACTGTTTTTTTGGAACTCCCCTATTCAATCTTTGCGGATATCTAGAGGTTATGTTTTCTGTAGGAAGACATGTTTCAGTAGACTCATCAAACACAGGATTCGTATTTACCTGAGGAGGAACATTCTGGGTTGATTCTTCAGTTGTTGGTGCAGACGGGGGCAACTCTGGGGGTTCTTCAGGTGAAATTACTGAATCACAGTCTTGTTGCACATCATGACACTTAAAAAATTCATTCACCGCTTCTAACTCAATAAATTCGGCACCTCTTTCAACATCTCTGTTAGCTTCATGTGGAACATTCTCTTCATTTGAACTCTCCCCCTGAAGAGATGTCCAAGAAACTCCCCCTGAATAATAAGGGACTGATTCATGGAATGAGACATCTAAAGTCACATGGAGCTTGCTGGTGTGTGGATCATAACATCGATATCCTTTTTGAAGATCAGAGTAGCCAACAAATACACATCGCTTGGCACATGGATCAAGTTTATTTCGCAAGATCTTTGGGATATGAACATAAGCGGTACACCCAAAAATTCGGGGTTCAAGATTTGGAAGATGGGGAATTGAAATCAGAGATTGTAGCTTATGTAGAGGAGTTTAAAAATCCAGTACTTTAGAAGGTGTTCGATTGATGAGGTAGGCAGCAGATGTGATAGCTTCACCCCAATAAAATCAAGGCATGTTCATGCCAAAGAGAGAGGCACATACTACTTCCAAAAGTTGTCTATTCTTTCTTTCTGCCAATCCATTCTGTTGGGGAGTATAGGTGCAAGAAGTCTGGTGACGAATTCCATGAGTGGTCAGAAAAGTTTCGAGAGAAGCATTAACAAACTCAGTACCATTGTCAGATTGCAAAACACGAATCTGCTTTTGGTATTATGTATCATGGTATGGAATTTCTGAAATGCTAGACTCTCATCACTTTTGTGGATAAGCAGAGAGACCCAAGTCATTCTAGTGCATTCATCAATAAATGTCACAAAGTAACGAGCTCTAGAAATAGAGGGAATCTTGGCTGGACCCCAAACATCAGAATGAATAACCGCAAAAGGTTCGAAACTTTTATTCAAACTCGGGAAATAAGCAATACGGTGGCTTTTAGCCAATTCACATGTGTCACAATGAAAATGCACATCAGTCAAACCTGAAAAAAGTTGAGGTCGCAATTTCTTAAGATAACCAAAGGAAAGGTGGCCTAATCGTCGGTGCCATAACCATACAGTTGTTTGAGCATTATCTTCACTGCTAGCTTGATTTGTCTGACTGATTTTCGATCCCCCATTTTCTGTCAACTCCAAATAGTAGAGTTTGCCCCGTCTAACACCATAACCAAGAATCTTCCGGGTTAGAATGTCCTGAAAGACATAAAATGAGGGCCAAAAAGTTACAGTACAAGCAAGAGTGGAAGTAATTTGGCTAACAGACAAAAGGTTATATTCAAGAGAGGGAACCACAAGGACAATATCTAATATCAGATTATTGGATAAGATAACATATCCTTCCCCAATAATAGGAGAGGTACTACCATTGGCTGTTGAAATAACAGATTGTGGAGAAGGTAGGATGGATTGTAACTGACTGGGATCCCTTGTCATGTGATCGGATGCACCTGTATCAATAATCCAAGGTCTATTCTTAGAATGTACATAAAATACTAATGCATTATCGAGAATACCTGGATGGGCAACATTTGCAGTAGGTAGCTCCTGATATCCTTCCATGGATGTCACCATAGCTTTCCCAGCAGTCTTGTTACGGGGATTTTTTCGAGAAATCCCACCACTCCAGATAGCCAATAATCTCATAACGCTGGTGTTGTGAATGTCCTTTTTTCCGCAGTGAATACATACACGATTGTTACCTTTGCCAGAGGATTGAGGGTTCCGACTGTTTGATGATCCTTGTCGGCTTTGGTTGACCAACATCGCCGAGTTCTCGGAGACTGGGCGATAGCTCCCCATTGTCTGTCTCTGTTGATATTCGCGTCTGACATAGGCATATGTACTTTCCAAATCAAGTTTGGGATCTTTTCACAAAATTTTTCCATGAACTTGATCAAATTCGGAGTCCAGCCCACTGAGAAAAATATGAACCCGAAGCCTAGCCATTGCAGAGTGCAACTGGATTAGCCCTTCGACTGTTCCTTCCTGAGATATAGTTCTATGATCAACCTCTTGGAAAATGGCAACCAGTTCATTGTAGTATGTGGATAACGGTCTACCATTTTGTTTGGTAGAAAAAGATCTCTGGTTCAGCTCAAATATACAAGTTTCATCGAATCCATCATAGAATGTTTTTTATACTGCTTCCCATATCTCCTTGGCAGTGGAGAGGCGAATAAATCGCTGCATGAGCAATGGACTCATGGAGTCAATAAGCCAACTTTTAACTCTTTGATTTTCAGTAATCCATGCTCCAAGATTAGCATCACCAGATGCTGGTTTTTTTGTTTCGCCGGTGAGGTATCCAGCTTTGTTGCGTGCGCCAATTCGCATCTCCATGAGTTAGGATCATAATGAATAATTGGTATCATCGAGGATAATTCCAGTTGGAAACGCAAAATTATCTTGGTGGACTATAATCTGTGGTGATGGGGTAAGGTCGGTAGATGCGCCTGTAGGGGTGGGCATCGATTTGATTTTTTTTTTTAATCCGGTCCGGTTCGATTCAGTCCGGTCCAGTTCGATCTGGTCCTCTTCGGTATGATCTGGGCGGATTCAATTCTGGTCCGCTCCAGTGCTGGTCCGATCCGGTTCGAGTTTAGACCAGTTCGGTCCGATTCGGTCGACCTGCCGGTCTGGGTCGACAGGAAAAATAAATCAACAGTACCTAAGTTATAAAAAATACCGTCGTCTTCGGCAACGGCGGTCTTTGTCTTTGGCAACAGCAGCGGAGCGTCAGCTTCAGTCGGAAAAAAGGTGGTGATGCCGTCGTCGGCGCTCGTCGGCGATCGTCGAAACTCGTCGGCGACGTGATTCCGACTACGTAAAACGCTTCGTCTTCGGCAACGACAGCCTTCGTCTTCGGCAACGGCAGTCTTCGTCGTCGGCAACGGCAGCCTTCGTCTTCGGCAACGGCAGCGGAGCGTCGGCTTCAGTCGTAACAGTGTGGTGGTGCCGTCGTCGGCGTTGGCGACGTTCTTTTGGCGTCGGGACAGCCGGAATATGGAGTTGCAGAAAAAACAGAGTTCTGCAACTCCGATGGATTTTTTCTTCCTCCGGCTTCCTCCTTCGGCGATTACAGGAGCACTTAGCTCCGACTTTCTGCGACGGAAAAGAGAGGAAAATTCTCCTGCTCTGATACCATGTGAAACAGAGAACCGAAAAAATAATAACAGAGATTGAACGAATGGTTTTCCGATGAGTATATTCTTCTCCGTTTAGGAGGTATTTATAATAGATTACAAGTTGATTTTAGGATCAATTTAGATCCTAAAATCAAGGAATAGAATCAAGAATATAATCACGGGATCAGAGGAAACAATCACGCTATACAGTTTCCTCCGATCACGCTATACAGCTATACATTTCAACAGGATGCTCGAGGCACACAGATCTGATAAGCTTTTCATGATAAACTCTTTTGCAGAAGACTTGGCAATTTGAAGAGCAGTTGGACAGTTCAGGAGCATAGACTTGGCATTCATGAGCTGCAGAGATGATCTGACCTGCAAATAAGCCAGGAAAAAAAGCGATCAGCCATCCCGCAACAAGAACTAAAGAAGAAGGGAAAATAGTTGAAAGAACGTACCATGAGAAAGGAGGATCAAAAGCGCCAGCAGCATGGATGCAACACAATACTTCATCTTCATCGTGGCTGTTTTTGAGGTAAGAGTACATGGAAACCGTGAAAGTCTTTTGTCTAATTTATAGTCGCTGGCTTGTGAGTCTTTGAAATTCTCTATACCAAGTAAGTAAGGTTTTAAAGGTATTTTAATTATACTAGGATTCATAAGTGGTAGAGTTTGGGTGTGATTAGGATTTCCTTTATTATAAATAGGGCTTTATATACTCAAATTAAATAATTAAGGGACATTTAGGTTTTTACCCAAATTTTTAAATTTATCGAGAAAAAGACCAAATTTTGACTGGTCAATTGCACATGTGTACTGTTAAAAGTAACATGTAGGGTTTGATCGATTACGTGTCGCTACAACATCATGACAAATCAGCACTCAGTGAGTCAAACTACGTCATCATCCACGTAGTACCTTTTATTATCGATTTAAAATATTTATAAATTGAAACAATTATTCAAAAAATTAATAAAAAAATCTTACTCTTACCTATTTAACATCATTTATTATCGTTTTAATAATTATTAATTGAATAAAATATAAAAATTTAATATTAGTGTTTAAAAATAAAAATTATCGAAATACTTTTTATTAATTTATATTTAAATAATAAATAAGTAAAAAATCTCACTCTTACCTAATTATAACCATTTATATTCTATTTTAATATTTATAAATTAAAAAAATTAATCAAAAAAATTATTTTAGATTTCTAAACTCAAATTTATAGGCACACTATTTGTTATTTTTTTAAATAATAAATTATATTAATTTTTTTATCTTACTCTTACCTATTTAACACCTTTTGGTATCGATTTAAATATTTATTAATAGAGAGAAAATATAAAAATTTTATACTAGATTTTAAAATAAAAATTACTAGAACACTTTTTATTTCTTAATATTTGAAATAATAAAAAATAAAATATGAATACTAATTAATTAAAAATTCTTACACTTAGCTATTTAATATATTTTATTATCGATTTAAAATATTTATAATTAAAAATATTATTAAAAAATTCGAGTATAAAAATTAATTTTATCGGCACAGTATTTATTACCTTATTTTTAAAATATTAAATAATTGAAATTTTTTAATAATTAATTAAAAATATTACTCTTACCGATCTAACATCTTTTATTATCGATTTAAAATATTTAATAACTGAAAAAAATATAATATTTTTTTAAGAGTTTAAAAATAAAATATATCGGTACACTTTTTATTACCTTATATTTATATTATTAAAAATTATATTAATTAATTAAAAAATCTTACTCTTACCTATTTAACACTTTTAAATTTTTATTTAGAATAATTTTTAGAGTTAAAAAATAACTTTATCAGTTCATCTTTTATTACTTTATATTTAAAATGTTAAAATTAAAATAATTATTCTAATTATTTGAAAATTCTTACCCTCACCTATTTTGCATATTTATTAACGATTTAACATATTTATTAATTGAAAACATATTCAAAAAATTACTTTAGATTTTAAAAATAAAATTTATCGGTACACATTTGGTTTCCTTATATTTAAATTAATAGAATACAAAAATATTATATTAATTAATTATAAAATCTTACTATTACATATTTAATACCTTTTATAATCTATTTAAAAATATTTATTAATTGAAAAAATATTTAAATTTAATTTTAGAGTATAAAATCAAATTTATCGATACACAATTTACTACCTTATATTTACAATAATAAAATATAAAAATTTTATATTAATTAATTAGAAAATCTTACTCTTACCTATTTAACACCTTTTATTATCGATTTAAAATATTTATTTATTGAAAAATACTTGAAATTACTTTTGTAGAGTTTAGGAAAAAAAATTTAGAGTCGAGTACTGTACTTAGAGCTCTATTGGATAATTACATAATCCATAACTAAACGATATTATGCGGTGTTGATGTCAAAGCAGAAGCACCAGAGGCCGGACAAGTAGATAACATCAACTATAATCAACTACCTACAACATTCTCATAAATAGTGTTTGGACAACAAAAGTATATATTGAAGCATTAAACTTGAATATATCTGTAGTTTCGATCAATTGTAATAGTTTACAAGCCTAGAGCTGAACTGACTTCACTATAAGGCAACAAGACATTCTTTCCCAAAACATATTGTCACCAATGACAAGAAAATGAGGCTCTGGCTAAAATCCCCTCTACACCTCACAGTGAGAGCTGCACAAGGAGAAAATCCAACTTGCCTTCCTCTACTTTGATCTCTGCCTCATCTTTCAATGTTTCCTCTTGAGTCTCCTCATACGCTTCTTCTTCCACTACAAAATGCAACAAAGAACTCATAAGAAAAGTATACTTGACCAAAGACTTAGTCACAAGATGATACAACTAGTAATTACATGTACCCAACGATGTAAAAAATAGTAAATATAAAAATTTATCATTCAATTTAGGTCAAATATGTACAACTGACATTATATTATTTACAAAATCTACATACATTAGTAGCAACCTATTTATGCCAAAAAAACTACCAATGTCCTAATTTTTATGACTAGTCCTAACAATGCAAAAACACTCCTAAGTCCAAATTCACCGAACACCCCTAGTAGCGCCCTATATGACTTCGCAGTCACTACGAACCATACCTCGTCAGTGATGGAGGTTGGGTTTCGTTGGCTAATGGACGCTTGTGCAGGCAACTCAACCTAGTTTGAACTGGACTCAACCCACCCTCCATTACCCAATCTACTCTTAATTAGACTCTCTACCCGTTCCTAGGGACACATGGACACACAATAAAACATAGACAAAAAAATACCATGTGTTGGTTATTTATAACACCCGAATCTCCTCACCATATGAAGAAATCATTCTATAGCACTTCAAAATTATTCCACAACATTCTACAACATTAAAAAATGAATCAAACTAATTCCATAGAAGATGACTAGTCCGAACAATGCAAAAAAAAAAAAAAAAACACCTAAGTTCAAATTCACCGAACACTCCAAGTAGAGCCTCATATGACTTCGCAGTCACTACGAACCGTACCTCATCAGTGATGGTGGATGGGTTTCGTTGGCTAATGGACCCCCGTGCAGCTGACTCGATCTTATTTGAACTAGACTACCCAGCCTACTCTTAATTAGACTTTGTACACGTCCTAGAAACTAGGGCAAACACAAGAAAACATAAACAAAACAAAAAAACCCATGTGGTAGATATTTATAACACCCGAATCTCCTCACCACATGGCAAAATATTTCCATGGTACTTCAAATTTATTTAAAAACAACTAACAATTGAAAATCTTGCAAATTTAATCTCAATATTGTAAACTACAACTTTATAAATTAGAAAATTAAACTAAATGGAAAAATCAGAAATCGAACTAGCAACTTTTGAAAATACAACATTCAATGGCAAAAGAATCCGTAAACTAAATTACAAAAAATTAATAAATATAGAGATCAATTCAATGAAGTTACAATTAAACTTAACAATGTCTTTAATTCATCTGTAATTGACAGAAATTTCATTAACAGAAAATCAGAAATTAATCAGTAAGTCACACAAAAATAATATAGTAATTAAAATAAATATGATAATTAAACACAGTAATTAGATTCAATTAACAAAAACCCTGAAAAATCACCCTACGAAATTGACTTATGAAATTTCGATTCGGGTTTGGAGGGTGAGTAGGGCTTCGGTTTTGAGGGGGGGGGGGGGGGGGGGGGGGGGGTGGCGGCGAGAGGGTGAAATGATAGGGTATTAAGAGAGGGGGCGCTGACAAAAAATGATAGGCTTCAGTTTTGATAAAGGGGGTGGCGAGAGGGTGAACAGAGGGGAAAAAAGAAAAAAAGTACAAGAAGTTGCTAAGACGAAGTCTGGGTTGAGAGGAAGAGAGGGTGGTTGAGAGGGGGGTGTCGAGGGAGTGACCGTGCGACGACAGTTGAGGAGCCATGGCAGAGCGGTGGCAGCAGAGGAGCAATGGGGAGCGACGACAGCTGAACAACGAGAGGGCGAGAGGAGAGGAGAGGAGAGAGATCGAGCAGCAAGAGAGAACGAATGAAAAAAAATAAGAAGGTCATGATGACATGGAATGATGATGTGTTAAAGTATTTAATGATGCGGCATCCTACATAGTTGATGACATGTCTATAAGTTGATGTGTTGTTCGACTCACTAAGTGTTGATGTGTCATAATGATGCAGTGACACGTAATCGATCAAAGCCTACGTGTCACTTTTGACTATACACATTTGCACCTGACCGGTCAAAGTTGGGTGTTTTTCTAAATAAGTTCAAAAGTTCGTCATTTGTCTAATTATGTTTAAAAAGTTGGGGAAAACCTAAAAGTCTCATGAATCAATTCTGTGAAGCATTTCTTTTTTTATAAAGTTAACATAGTGGCAGAGTAGGTTATGTGAGTTCACTCAGTCAACCCACTGAGATAATGTGATCCTTTTTTTTAATCTATTATGTCTAACAGTTTTGGTTTGTATCTCTATTATTTTTTACTTTTTTTTATTTTTTTATAGTCACACGAATTATTATATTAATTTAAAATAACTGTAATCATTAATTAATATAATATAATATAGTATTTCATTAATTAGTATATTAATATATTTTAATACTACACATTAAATCACTTATAAGTGTAGTAACCGTGTTTATTTTGGTTAATTATATGTTTAGTTATATTTTCTATTTAAGTATGTTATAAAAAGTTACTCATTCTCTTGTTTATATCATAATTTTCATTTTGGGGCACTAGCATTGGAATCTGTTTTCCAGTGCGCTTGAACTCGTCTACTCTAACTCCCAAGGATGAGTTGAAATCGAATCAATTCATTGCCTAGAATTTGAAGTCTAACTTCAACTTCATTGTGCACTAACCCCCCGTTAGTGAATGCACTAGGATGACACTTAGGTGATCCATTACAGATAAGATGATTTTCCCTGCCTGCACCTGGATAGAAACTAACATGGGTTACGAGCTACTTGCTTCTAATGTCTTGTCCATCAAATATTTAACTATTAGTAAAAACAAAAAACAAAATAAAAGACTATAATTGTTTCTCTATTAAAATGAATCTCATTAATGAGTAGATAATAAGAGAGTGAAAGAAGTCTTTCCAAAGTTTCCCACCTAACAGACTATTATCATGCTTTAGCTTGTATTTGGTTTGAGAAAGTGAGGAAAAAATAAAGGATAAAAAATAAAGAAGAAGAAAAGAAAGCAATCAAAGACATTACATTTTCTAGTTTGGTTGAGTTAAAGAACATGGTATAAAAATACAATTTATTGTCTGGAGATTGCAAGAAGACAAGCATGAGAAAAATTGAAACTTTCTTATTGCAATAATGGCCGAGATTTACCACTAAGAGATGATCAAAACAAGCATAGACAAGGTATTTGTTTCCATCCACAATGTAGACAATCTAATTAAATAGTTGAAAGCTATACGTATATCTGAGTCTAGATGTTAAAAAAGAAGTATAATTTGCGAGCTATAATTAAAATAATACAAATGGCTCAACATGAAGAACATTGTCAATCCGTTTCTCACAAGTTATATCATCCTTCTCAAAAATCGAAGAAGCTGCTAGAGTCCACCAGTTGTAGGTCTTTAGGTACTTATTTGTCAAAGTATGTGAGGGAGTTAGTGAATGATGATGTGTATTAGTACGATAACAATAAATGTAATGCGCTACAGAAATAGCTAGGTTTTGAGACACTTGAATGATGTTAGGTGCAATTGAAGAAATGATTTTTATGATGGGCATGAGTTGTAGCATGATCTTAATGTGCAACATTCATCTCTAAAAGTTGTTTAACAAATAGTGGTTACCCTAGGGGTGTTCTTTTGATTTCACAACGTGTCTTTTATTATGGAGTGAAGGACCCAGAGGCCATCTGCCTCAAGGAAAATCATTTACCTTCGCTCTCCCATCACTGATCGTTCTTTAATCTACCCGACCATCAATCCATCATTAATCATCGAAAAACACGAGAGTCACTTAAGAAGCCTAATCAACATTGTGCAAGTTAAATCTCACCTCTTGGATTCAATCAAAACAGAACCATCTAACCACAATCCCGTTGACCACAACAGAGAAATATCAATGATATCATGAGTATATTGATCATAAAAAAATGTATTACTGATCTAAACTGTTATATTTCAACACACCCACATATCTGACATATATATCAAAACCAAATCTCAGTATAGAACCAAACATAAAAGCATTAGTTAGCTGAATATTTCTTAGGCATATCTGCTTGCTACCAGTCACGACTCTGAACTGTAATATCATATGTCCATAATCCAGTAAGTTGACAAAAGAAGAGGCAAATAAAGTATTGAAAACCTTCGGAAGTGAAAACAAAAAATAGGAAAAGCTAACTTTTATGTGAAAACAAACCACAAAATAACACATTCCTAACATGTGGTCGAGCAATTGATCAAACCATAACACATAAATCAAATATGAAAACAATCTATAAAATGGCATATTCCCATTGTGATTTATACATACACTAAACTAAAAATCATGAATTAAAACTTGATTTTTTTTCTTTTAATTTCCCCGTGTACTTAGGTTGCTCTCTGATACGACGCGGGGGAGTTTGGTGGCGCGCCGACAAGGGTGGTTGCCGGCAGCAGTGAAGGTGGACGGCGACTGGCGAGACGGAACGACGGACAAAGGCTGACGCGACGTCAACAATGATGGTGGAGACACATGCGATGGCTCAGTTGGGGAAAATCTTGTGCGGCAATGTCTCGGTGAGGCACACAAGATTCTGGAGGTGCGACACGCGAGCAGGCTCAGGGTTCAACAGTGGGAGAGATTGAGCGACTGATTAGCAGGGACAAGCTGGCAGGGATTTGCAATAGGTCAGAAGGGCGCAAGGTGGTTGTCGGCAATAGGGGGAACAAAACAGAGGACGAAGAAAGGGTTTCTGGATTGTCCCCAGTGAGACGGAACAGCAACAGGCTGCGGCTTCTGCGAGGATTTTACAGGAAACCGGCAGCTATTTAGAGAGAGGAGAAAGTACCGGCGGCGGCAACGACGACGGCTTCCGAGAATCTGAGAAAGGATTTCCAGCAAGGATAATACTTTAGGGTTTCTATTTCCGTGGTGGCACAGAGAACTCATTCCAGTTATATATTAAGCAATTGAAGAATTAGTCCTTGTTTATGAATTTAGTTTTTTACTCGTTAATGATTTGAACAGTGCGGCAGATTTTCAAGCTCGAAGATTACAACTAAGATTTGAAACTGTTCGCAGGCTCAGTTAATTGTACGTACTACAGGGACTGATCAGAGTGAGATACTAAGAGTTTCAACAGAAGCACGAAAAGTGGAGTAATTCAGAAAGAAATATAACTGTTTTTCATTTATTCAGCCCAACTTAGGTTTAAGTTGGGCATCAGCATCGAATAAAACAACTACAAAGGGAGGGATGCTCGAGGCACACAGATCTGATAAGCTTTTCATTATAAACTCTTTGGCAGAAGGCTTGGCAGTTTGAAGAGCCGTTGGACAGTTCAGGAGCATAGACTTGGCATTCATGAGCTGCAGAGATGCTCTGACCTGCAAATAAGCCAGAAAAAAAACGACCATCAATCCATCACTAATCATCGAAAAACACTAGCCTAATCTACATAATGCAAGTTAAATCTCACCTCTCATGAATTCAATCAAAACAGAGTCATATAACCACAAGCACAGAAATATCAATAATATCAAGATTATAGTGATCATAAAAAAATGTATTACTGATCTAAACTGTTATATTTCAACACACCCACATATCTGACATATATATCAAAACCAAATCTCAATATAGAACCAAACATAAAAGCATTAGTTAGCTGAAAATTTCTCAGGCATATCTGCTTGCTACCAATCACGACTCTGAACTGTAATATCATCTGTCCATAATCCAGTAAGTTGATAACAGAAGTGGCAAATAAAGTATTGAAAACCTTCAGAGTGATAACAAAAAATAGGAAAAACTAACTTTTATGTGAAAACAAACCACAGAATAACATATTTCTAACATGTGGTTGAGAAATTGATCAAACCATAACACAAATCAAATTTGAAAACATTCTATAAAATGGCATATTCCCATTGTGATTTACACATACACTAAGGGCTTGTTAGTGCCCAGCTTAAGTGAAGTGTATTTCACTTAGGCTGGGGAAAGTGGTCTGAAACCCGTTAGTGCGCCCAGTAAGTGATGGGGGAAAGTAAAATACAGTTGTATTTTACTTTTCCCCGTTTCAGGCATAAAATGATAGTAAGTGAAATCCGAGGGGTCGAGCTCGGATTTCACTTACCATCGTTCTAATACATCTCGCTGTCGGGGAGGATCGGGGAGTAACCTTTGTTGAACGAGGTTTCGGAGAATTTTTTTTTCTCTCTTGCTACCTTCGACTTCTTTCTCTCTCGGCCTCCCTCTCCTCTCCCTCTCGACCTCCGTCGCAGAGCACGGGAGGCCGAGCCTCTACCGTAGAGCCTCTCGGCCTCCCTCTCTTCTCTCTCCCGACGTATCGTTGGAGCGCCGCCTCTATCATCGTTGCCCTTTGGCCCGCCGCCTCTGTCGTCGTTGTTTGTTGCCTCCATCGTCGTAGTCTCCTACCGCTGAGGAAGACGACGCGCTCAAGAAGACAATGGTTTAATTTTTCCTAAGTTAGGAAAAATTAAACCGTCCTAAAAATAATAATTAATATTTTTTTAATAAAATAATTATTTTTATTTATTTAATATATTTATTTTATAATTAATTTATTAATATATTTTAATTATACCATTGCTATAATTAATTAAACCAATGGTTTTAAATTTACAATATATTATTAGTTAATAATATATAAAAATAAATTATGTTATTGATAAATATATATTTATTTATTATATTAAATTAGTGATTTTTAGTGTTAAAACATATCTTATGTTATTAAAAATAATTTATTTATTTATTATATTCACTTATGTTTTTTTATTTTTTATTTATAATATTTTATTTTAGTCGCACGTACTCAGAGGGAGTCTACAGTACAATCTGCAATAGCATTATTATCGAGATGTTTTAGCAATTCAGATGAGGCAAAATTATTGACTTTTATGTTTTAATGCCACTAAATATTTTTTATGCTGTACTTTTGTATGAACAGATATAATTTTTTTTATTAAAAAAGTGATTGAGTTATATTTGTATTATTTTTATTTTTATTATTATTATTACGATATTTGTGTAGAAGGCTATGTAGTATGGTATTTGTATAATTATTTTATATTTAGATATTACAAAATTAAAATTTGATTACAATTCTAATAATATAAAAGTAAGCATTTGTTAAATTATTATATTTAATATATTTTATTTATTAACTAAAATTAATTTAATTTTTTGATAGTAAGATATATCAAAATATTTTATTTAATAAATAATCTATATGCACTTTACACCAAACTTTCCATTGTGTATACTAACACAAACAAGTACTTTATACTGCACTTTCCACTACGCACACTAACACAAACAAATACTTTACACTGTACTTTCCATTGCGCACACTAACACAAACAAGTACATTACACTGTATTTTCCATTGCGCACACTAACACAAACAACTACTTTACATTCCCTCTCACTTTCCCTAGGGAAAGTACTTTCATTGTATTTCATTTCCCTATGTACTTACATTGTGAACTAACCCCCCCAAACTAAAAATCACAAATCAAAACTTGATTTTTTTTCTTTTAATTTCCCCATGAACTTAGGTTGCTCTCTGATACGACGCGGGGGAGTTTGGTGCCATGCCAACGAGGGTGGTTGCCGGCAGCAGAGAAGGTGGACGGTGACTGGCGAGACGGAACGACGGACGAAATTAATCAAAAAAGTTGTTTTAGAGTTTACAACTATAATATAAAGGTACACTTTTTATCACCATTTTAAAAAAAATTATTAAAATTTTTATTAATTGATTAAAAAATCTTACTCTTACCTATTTAACACCTTTTATTATTGATTTAAATATTTATTAACTGAAATAAAATATAAAAAATTTATATTAGAGGTTAAAAATAAAAATTATAGATAATCTTTCAATTACTTAATATTTAAAATAATAAAAAATAAAATAAGTATACTCATGAATGAAAAAATCGATTTAAAAAATCGTAATCTTATCTATTTAATACCTTTTATTATCGATTTAAAATATTTAAAATTTTAAATATTATTTAAAAAATTGAGTTTAAAAATAAAATTTATCGGAATAGTATTTATTACATTATTTTAAAATAATAAATTATTGAAAAATTGTAATAATTAATTAAAAATCTTACTTTTACCTATTTAACATCTTTTATTATCGATTAAAAATATTTAATAACTGAAAAAAATATCAATTTGTTTTTTAGAGTTTAAAAATATAATATATCAGTACACTTTTTATTACCTTATATTTAAATTATTATAAAGTATATTAATTAATTAAAAATCTTACTCTTACATATTTAACACTTTTTATTTTTTAATTAAAATATTTATTAATTAAAAATATTTTTTAGAGTTAAAAAATAAATTTATCAGAACATCTTTTATTACCTTATATTTAAAATATTAAAATTAAAATAATTGTAGTAATTAATTGAAAATTCTTACCCTTACCAACTTAGCATATTTATCGATGTTTAAAATATATATTAATTGAAAACATATTCAAAAAAGTACTGTAGAGTTTAAAAATAAAATTTATCGGTACACATTTTATTTCCTTATATTTAAAATAATATAAAATAGTATTTTAATTAATTATAAAATCTTACTATCACATATTTAATACCTTTTATTATCTATTTAAAAATATTTATTAATTGAAAAAATATTTAAATTGTATTTTAGAGTTTAAAAATCAAATTTATTGATACACATTTTACTACCTTATATTTACAATAATAAAATATAAAATTCGTATATTAATTAATTAGAAAATCTTACTCTAACCTATTTAAAACCTTTTATTATCGATTTAAAATATTTCTTTATTGAAAAATACTTGAAAAAATTATTGTCGAGTTTAGAAATAAAATTTTGAGCTGAGTACTGTACTTAGAGCTCTATTGGATAATAAGATAATCATTAACTAAACGATATCATACGGTGTTGATGTCAAAACAGGAGCACCAGAAACCACACAAGTAGATAACATCAACTATAACCAATTACCAACAACATTCTCATAAATAGTGTTTAGACAACAAAAGTTTATATCGAAGCATTAAACATGAATATATCTGTAGTTTCAATCAATTGTAATAGTTTACAAGCCTAGAGCTGAATTGACTTCACTATAAGGCAACAAGACATCCTCTCCCAAAACATATTGTCACCAATGACAAGAAAGTGAGACTCCGACTAAAATCCCCTCTACATGTCACAATGAGTGCTGCATAAGGAGAAAATCCAACTTGCCTTCCCAAAAGAACTTCTACTTTGATCTCTGCCCCATCTTTCAATGTTTCCTCTTGAGTCTCCTCATACGCTTTTTCTTCCACTACAAAATGCAACAAAGAACTCATCAGAAAAGTATAGTTGACCAGAGACTTAGTCACAAGATGACACAAGTAGTAATATCATGTACCCAAATATGTAAAAAATAGTAAATATAAATATTTATCATTCAATTTAGGTCAGAAATTATTATAAATAGGGGTTTATATACTCAGATTAAATAATTAAGGGACATTTAGGTTTTTACCCAACTTTTTAAACATAATTAGATAAATGGTGAAGTTTTAAATTTATTGAGAAAAAAACCCAATTTTAATTTTAATTGGACTCTACTACTTTCTTTTATTATAAATAAGGGTTTATATACTTAGATTAAATAATTAAGGGACATTTAGATTTTTACCAACTTTTTAAACATAATTAGATAAATAGTGAACTTTTGTATTTATTTAGAAAAAAAAAAAAACTTTGACTAGCCAATTGCACGTGTATAGTCAAAAATGACATGTAGGCTTTGACCGATTATATGTCACCACATCATCATCACACAATAGCACTTTGTGAGTCAAACTACGTCACCATCCATGTAGTACCTTTTTATTATCGATTTAAAATATTTATTAAATAAAACAACTATTCAAAAAAATTATTTTATAGTTTAAAATCAAACCTAATGACACACCTTATTATCTTCTATTTAAAAAAAAAAAATTTAAAATAATAAATTATGAAAAACAATATTAATGAATCAAAAAATCTTACTCATACCAATTTAATACCATTTATTATCGATTTAAATATTTATTAATTGAAAACAAAATGAAATTTTTATATTAGTTTTTAAAAATAAAATTAATCGAAATTTTTTTATTACTTTATATTTATAAATAATAATAAGTAAAAAATCTCACTCTTACCATTTTAAATCCATTTATTATCGATTTAAAATTTATAATTCAAAAAAATATTTTACAGTTTAAAAATCAAATTTATTGGTACACTTTTATAACCTTATTTTTAAATAATAAATTATTAAAAATTATATTAATTAATTAAAAAATCTTACTCTTACCTATTTAACACCTTTAATTATCGATATTAATATTTATCAATTGAAATAAAATATGAAAATTTTATAATAGAGTTTGAAAATAAAATTTAAAGGTAAATTTTATTACTTTATTTTAAAAAATGTATTCTAATTTAGTAAAAAATATTACTCTTAGCTATTTGAAACCTTTTATTATCGATTTAAAATATTTAAAATTGAAAATATTAATCAAAAAAAATATTTTAAAGTTTAAAAATCATATGTATCGGTATACTATTTATTACCTGATTTAAATAAATAATATATTATTAAAAAGTATTTTTATTAATTAAAACATCTTTCTCTCACCTATTTAACACCTTTTATTATCAATTTAAAATATTTATTAACTAACAAATTTTTCAAAATATTATTTTAGAGTTTAAAAATCAAATATATCGGTACACTTTGTATTACATGATATTAAAAATAATAAATTATTCACAAGTATTTTATTAATTTAAAAATCTCTCTTACCTATTTAACGACTTTTATCATCGATTTAAAATATTTATTAATTAATTTTTTTAAAAATAGATTTTAAAAATAAAATTTATCTGTAAATTTTTTATTTCCTTATATTTAAACTATTAAAATTAAAATAAGTATACTAATCAATTAAAAATTCTTACTTTTACCTATTTAACACATTTTATTATCGATTTAACATATTTTTTAATTGAAAAATAATTCAAAAAAAAACTTTGAGTTTAAAAATCAAATTTATAAGTACATATTTTGTTACCTTATATTTAAAATAATATAGTATAAAAAAATTATATTAATTAATTAAAAAAGTCTTACTCTGACCTACTTAATACCTTTTATAATCTATTTAAAATATTTATTAATTTAAAAAATATTTTAATTTTTTTTTGTGTTTCTAAATCAAATTTATCAATACACATTTTACTCCCTTATATTTAAAATAATAAAATATAAATTTAGTATATTAATTAATTAAAAAATCTTACTCTTACCTATTTAACACCTTTTATTATTGATTTAAAATATTTATATTGAAAAATATTTGAAAAAAATATTGTAGAGTTTAGAAATAAAATTTAGAGCTGAGTACTATACTTAGAGCTCTATTGGATAATAAGATAATCAGTAACCAAACGAGATCATGTTGACCAAATGTGAGACAAGTAAATAACGTCAACAATAATCAATAACCAACATCATTCTCATAAATAGTGTTTGGACAACAAAATTTATACTGAAGCAGTAAACAAGAATATATCAGTAGTTTCTTTCATTTGTAATAGTTTACATGCCTAGAACTGAATTGACTTCCCTAAAAGGCAACAAGACATTCGCTTCCAAAACATATTGTCACCAATGACAAGATAGTGAGGCTCCAGCTAAAATCCCCTCTACCTGTCACAGTGAATACTGCACAAGGAGAAAATCCATCTTGCCTTCCTAACAGAACTTCTACTTTGATCTTTGCTTCATCTTTCAACGTTTCCTCACAAGTCTCCTCATTCGCTTCTTCTTCCACAGCAAAATGCAACAAAGAACCCATCAGAAAATTATAGTTGATCAGAGAGTTAGTCAGAGGATGATACAAGTAGTAATTACATGTACCGAAAGATGTAAAAATAGTAAATATAAAAATTTATCGTTCAATTTAGGTAATAAATGTACAACTGACGCCATATTATCTATAAAATCTACATACATTATAAGAGTCTATTTCTACAAAAAAACTACCTAAGTCCTAATTTTTAAGATTAGTCCTAACAATGCAAAAATACACCCAAGTCCAAATTCATTGAACACCCATAGTAGAGTCATATATGACTTCACAGTCACTGTGAACCGTTCCTTGTCAGTGGCTAATGGATGCTCGTGCAGGCGACTCAACGTAGTTTGAACTGGACCCAACCCACCCTCCATTACCCAAC
Source organism: Aristolochia californica (assembly GCF_029961685.1). Lineage (NCBI taxonomy): Eukaryota > Viridiplantae > Streptophyta > Magnoliopsida > Piperales > Aristolochiaceae > Aristolochia > Aristolochia californica. The sequence continues at coordinate 5,636,926 of NW_027182279.1, forward strand.
CAACTCTTAATCAGAATCTCTACCCATTCCTAGGGATACATGGAAACACAATAAAACATAGACAAAAAAATACCATGTGGTGGTTATTTATAACACCCAAATCTCCTCACCACATGACAAAATCATTCCATAACACTTTAAAATTATTCAACAATATTCTATAACATTAAAAAATTAATCAAACTAATTCCATAGCAGATAACTAGACCTAATAATGCAAAAATACACCTAAGTCCAAATTCATCGAATACCCCTGGTAGAGCCCCATATGACTTCGCAGTCACTACGAACCGTACATCAACAATGATGGGGGTCGGATTTCGTTGGCTAATGGACCCCCGTGTAGGTGACTCAGTCTAGTTTGAACTAGACTCAACCCACCCTCCATTACCCAACCTACTCTTAATTAGACTCAACCCACCCTTGGTTACCCAACCTACTCTTAATTAGACTTTGTACCCATCCTAGTAACTAGGGCAAACACAAGAAAACTTAAAAAAAAAACAAAAAAAAAAACATGTGGTGGATATTTATAACACCCGAATCTCATCACCACATGGTAAAATCATTCCATGACACTTCACATTTATTTAACAACAACTAGCAATTGAAAAACCTGCAAATCTTATCTCAATTAATAGTTTGTGTTATTTCTTATAAATTGATCAAGAAAGTTGGCAGCATAATCCACAAAAATATTTGTGCAAAAGATCTCTAAATAAAAAATCAAGTGTTGTCTTGATTCGCCAGGTTCATGCTTCTTTTCATTTAGTAAGAACTAGAACAAAATGGGAAATTCTACGCAAAAGTGGAAGATGACTGCTCGAGCTATTAATCATTTCCATAGTAACGTCATAGAATGCACTATGCCAATTCTTAACTTTATCAAAAAAAAAGAAATCCTTCGTTTAAACTACCCTTGTCCCCATTACACTCAAACTCAAACACTTAAAAATGAGTCTTAGCATAATTAAATAACTCAACATAAATAAAAAACTAATATAACTAAAACACCTTTAAACTGAGACTCCTGTAAACCTCATTTCCTCCTCTAGAAGATAGCTCACGCCAACAGTCCCCCTCAAGTTGGTGCATATAGATCTTTGATGACAAACTTGCCAAGTGAATTATAGAAGTTCTTGATGCATACTGCCCTTGATCTAAGACAAAATATGTCTTATATCTACTCTTCTTGATCGCTCCATTGAGTGCGGTCAGCGGAAGTCTATTTCATGCCAGAGGCCCTCGAGATTATTCTAGAATATTTCAAGATAAACACCAGTGTCATATGTCATTGGAGATCATAAACCTGAGAGGTGTCAATGCAATAAACATACGTAGTAGTAGTGTCGGTGGTCTGGGTTGCGACTGAAGCTCTGCTCAAAGCTTCAGTCATTCTTGTGGTCAACTCGACCATGAGAAAAGGAGATCGCCTTTCAAATACCCCAACTTGTCTTTGCCTGAAACATACATCTCGGCAATCTAGGATAGGTTTGAGTTTGGTCCAACTCGAGTCAGGTCTGAATCTGGCCTTTGTCGAGTCTTAGTCGGAGTCTGGTCTGAGTCGAGTCCGTTCAAATTTGGTCTTGGTAGAGTCTTGGTCATTTGATCTGAGTCAAGTCCGGTTCGAATCTGGTCCGGGTCAAGCCTGGTCCGAATCTGGTCTAGGTCGAGTCCAGTACGGTCTGAGTCCGAATTTTTTTTTTCTACACGTTGAATGTCGTCTTCAACCTCCAGCCACATGCAGAGAAGGAGTGGCCTTGCTGCCCCTGTCATCACTTCAACATTGGTTGGCGTCATAATCCTCGTAGACCACAATGGCAATCCTCAATGGCGCACTCATGCACCGGCCATCGCTCCGATGAGAGCATATCGAGATGATGACTCACCCCACAATCGATGGTGGCGCACCCTTGAATCGACTCCGACTTACCTTGTAATCGATGTCGGTGCACCCTCTAATCAATGCCGACGCAAAACTCTGATGCGAGAACCGTCGGGTGACGTTCGTAGAGAGCATCGTCGGTGCTCCTATGCGCAACGTTGAGGGATTGCTAGAATGTGAAATCTAGTGCTCCCTGCCTAAGCAACATTCCGGTGCGCTCCGGTCGCCGAAGGGAGAGAATGGACTACTTCAACACATCACCGTCGCTGAAGGTGGCCTCCTACTCAACCCTTCCCTCATTGAATCCATCTCTGAGCTTTACCTGAACTTGATGGATTTCAAAAGGGGAAGCCCCTTTAGGATGACAACAACGAAGAAGACGACACGCCGCTGCCACAGGAAAAAACATTACAATATTGCTAACGAGGTCTTCCAGCATCACTGAAGTTGAAGACGTTAGTGACGGTTCGTTACTCCACTGTGGCCTTAATACTTACTGGGCTTTGCGCAGCAACAGAAAAGTCATAGATTACCGTAATGGCGTACGTCTTTCTTGTAGTGGAGACGTCAAACAAATTAAGCACCGGGATCGGTAACAAAATCCGGGAGTGGTTCGCGGGCTAGATGCGTCAATCGGCCGCCATAATAGAGGCAATGGATAAAGAACAAGACTTTTTGGAAAAGAGAGAAAACATATAGATACAAACATAAACTACTAGAGAGAATAGATAAGAAAATGATTATTTTATCTCTTTGGGTTGATCGAGTCAACTCACAGAACCTGCTTGGTACCATGTTAACTTTATAAAAAAAAAATACTTCAATGAATTGATTCTTGAGACTTTTAGGTTTTTACCTAACTTGTTAAACATAATTAGACAAATGATGATTTTTTTAACTTATTTAGAAAAATACCCAACTTTGATCAGTCAAGTGCATATGTCTACAGTCAAAAGTGACATGTAGGCTTTCACCGATTACATGTCACCACATCATCATGACACATCAGCACTCGGTGAGTCAAACAACACATCAACTGACACATCATTAAATACTTTAACACTTCATCATGCCATGTCATCATGCGCCATGAATGCCCTCGTCGACCTTCTTATTTTTTTCATTCTCTCTCTCTTGCCACTCGATCTCTCTCCTCTCCTCTCCTCTCGCCCTCTCATTGTGCCAGTTGTTGTTGCTCCCCTTTGCTCCTCTACTGTTGACGCTCCGCCATTACTCCCCTGTTGTCGCCGCTTGATCTCTCCCTCGACATCCCTCTCTCAACCGCCCTCTCTTTCTCTCAACCCATACTTCGTCTCAGCCACATCTCTCAATTTTCTTCTTTGTTCCACTCTGTTCATCCTCTCGTCGGCTTCTTTCTCAAAACTGAAGCCTATTATTTCTTCTCAGCACCCCCTCTCTTAATACCCAATCATTTCACCCTCTCGCCGCCCCCTGTCTCAAAACTAAAGCCCTACTCACCCTCCAAACCCGAATTTGAATTTCAGAAGCTGATTTTGTAGGGTGATTTTTTAGGGCTTTTGCCAATTGAATCTAATTACTGTGTTTAATTATCATCTTGATTTTAATTACTATATTGATTTTTTGTGTGATTTACTGTTTAATTTCTGATTTTCTGTTAATGAAAATTTTGTCAATTATAGACAAATTAAAGTTATTATTAAGTTTAATTTGAACTTGATTGAATAGATCTATGTATTTATTAATTTTCTGTATTTTAGTTTATGGATTCCTATGTCATTGAATATTTTATTTTCTAAAGTTGCTAATTTAATTTAGTTTAATTTTATGATTTATGAAGTTGTAGTTTACTCTATTAAGATAAGATTTGCAGGATTTTCAATTGCTAGTTTTTGTTAGATAAATTTGAAGTGCCATGAAATGATTTTGCCATGTGGTGAGGTGATTCGGGTATTATAAATATCCACCACATGGGTTTCTTTGTTTTTTTTATGTTTTCTTGTTTTTGCCCTAATTACTAGAATGGGTACAAAGTCTAATTAAGAGTAGGTTGGGTAACCAAGGGTGGGTTGAGTCTAATTAAGAGTAGGTTGGGTAGTGGAGGGTGGGTTGAGTCCAGTTCAAACTAGACTGAGTCACCTGCACGGGGGTCCATTAGCCAACGAAACCCGACCCCCATCATTAACGAGGTATGGTTCGTAGTGATTGAGAAGTCATATGGGGCTCCACCAAAGGTGTTCGGTGAATTTGGACTTAGGTGTATTTTTGCATTGTTAAGACTAGTCATCTGCTATGAAATTAGTTTGATTAATTTTTTAATGTGGTAGAATGTTGTTGAATAATTTTGAAGTGCAATGGAATGATTTTGTCTTGTGGTGAGGAGATTCGGGTGTCATAAATAACCACCATGTGGTATTTTTTTGTCTACGTTTTATTGTGATTCCGTGTGTCCCTAGGAACGGGTCGAGAATCTGATTAAGAGTAGGTCGAGTAATGGAGGATTGGTTGTTTCCAATTCAAACTAGGTCGAGTCGCCTGCACAGGCGTCCATTAGCCAATGAAACCCGACCCCCATCACTGACGAGGTACGGTTCGTAGTGGCTACGAAGTCATATGGGGTTGTACTAGGTGTGTTTGGTGAATTTAAACTTAGTTGTGTTTTTTCATTGTTAGGACTAGTCATAAAAATTAGGACTTTTGTAGATTTTGTAAATAATATGACGTCATTTGTACATTTCTGACCTAAATTGAGTGAGAAATTTTTATATTAACTATTTTTTACATCTTTGGGTACTTGTAATTACTTCTTGTATCATCTTGTGATTAAGTCTCTGGTCAACTATACTATTTTGATGGGTTCTTTGTTGTATTTTGTAGTGGAAGAAGAAGTGTATGGGGAGACTCAAGAGAAAATGTTAAAAGATGAGGCAGAGATCGAAGTAGAAGTTCTGTTGGGAAAGCGAGATGCATTTTCTCCAGATGGATTTTCTCCTTGTGCAGTACTCACTGTGATAGGTAGAGGGGATTTTAGCTGGAGCCTCACTATCTTGTCATTGGTGACAATATGTTTTGGGAGAGGATGTCTTGTTGCCTTTTAATGAAGTCAATTCAGCTCTAGGCTTGTAAACTATTACAATTGATCGAAACTATTGATATATTCATGTTTAATGCTTCAATATAAACTTTTGTTGTCCAAACACTATTTATGAGAATGTTGTTGGCAATTAATTATAGTGGAAGTTATCTACTTGTCTCGCCTCTGGTGCTCCTACTTTGAGATCAACACCGCATGATATCATTTAGTTATTGATTATCTTATTATCTAATAGAGCTCTAAGTATAGTACTAAACTCTAAATATTATTTCTAAACTCTACAATAATTTTTTCTAGATTTTTTAATAAATAAATATTTTAAATCGATAATTAAATGTGTTAAACAGGTAAGAGTATGATTTTTAATTAATTTATAACCTAATTTTTATCCTAATTTTATATTTTATTATTTTAAATATAAGGTAGTAAAATGTGTATCAATAAATTTCATTTTTAAACTCAAAAATAAAATATTAAATATTTTTAAAATTAATAATTATTTTAAATAGATAATAAAATATATTAAATAGGTAAGAGTAAGATTTTATAATTAATTAATATAATATTTTTATATTATATTATTTTAAATATAAGGTAACAAAATGTGTACAAATAAAATTTTTTTTTAAACTCTAAAGTAATTTTTTTTGTATATGTTTTAAATTAATAAATATTTTAAATTCATAATAAATTGCTTTAAATAGGTAAGAGAAAGATTTTGAATTAATTACTATAAATAATTTAATTTTTAATATTTTAAATATAAGATCATAAAAGTATATCGATAAATTTGATTTTTAAACTCTAAATAAAAATTATAATTAATAAATATTTTAAATCGAAAATAAAAGTGTTAAAAAGGTAAGATTAAGATTTCTTAATTAATTTATATGCTTTTTAATAATTTAAATATAAGGTAATAAAAAGTGTACAAATATATTTAATTTTTAAACTCTAAAATAAAATTTTAATTTTTTTCAGATATTAAATATTTTAAATCGATAATAAAATATGTTAAATAGATAAGAGTAGGATTTTTTAAAACTTTAATAAATAGGATGCCGATAAATTTGATTTGTAAACTCTAAAATAATTTTTTTGAATAATATATTCAATTATAATATTTTTATTCGATAATAAAAGGTTTTAAATAGCTACGAGTAAGATTTTTTAATTAATTAGTATAATTATTATTTTTATTATTTAAATATCAGGTAATAAAAAGAGTAACTAATTTTTTTTTAAACTCTAATATATAATTTTCATATTTTCTTTCAATTAATGAATATTAAAATCAACAATAAAATGTGTTAAATAGGTAAGAGCAATATTTTTAATGAATTTATGTACCTTTTAATATTTTATTCTTTTAAAAATATGGTTATAAAAAGTGTACCGATAAATTTGATTTTTAAACTCTAAAATAATTTTTTCAGTTAATAAATATTTTAAATCGATATTAAATGGTTTTAAATAGGTAAGAGTGAGATTTTTTACTTTTTTTTTATTTAAAAATAAAGTAATAAAAATTATTTCGATAAATTTTATTTTTAAACACTAATATAAAATTTTCTTATTTTTTCAATTAATATATATTTAACTAGATAATAAATGGTGTTAAATAGGTAAGATTAAGATTTTTTATTAATTAATATACTTTTTAATTATTTATTATTTTAAATATTAGGTAAAAAAAGTGTACCGATAAATTTTATTTTTAAACTATAAAATAATTTTTTCGAATTAAGTCATGGTTAAGTTTAATTGTAACTTGATTGAATTGATCTCTATATTTATTAATTTTCTGTATTTTAGTTTATAGATTCTTTTGCCATTGAATGTTGTGTTTTCTAACGTTGCTAGGTTAATTTCTGATTTATGCATTTAGTTTAATTTTCTAATTTATGAAGTTGCAGTTTACTCTATTGAGATAAGATTTGCAAGATTTTTAATTGTTAGGTGTTTTTAAATAAATTTGAAGTGTCATGGAATGATTTTGCCATGTGGTGTGAAGATTTGGGTGTTATAAATATCTACCACATGGATTTTTTTATTTTGTTTATGTTTTCTTGTGTTTGCCCTAGTTTCTAGGATGGGTACAAAGTCTAATTAAGAGTAGGTTGGGTAACGGAGGGGGGGTTGAGTCTAATTAAGAGTAGGTTGGGTAGTCTAGTTTGAACTAGATTGAGTCACCTGCACGGGGGTCCATTAGCTAACGAAACCCGACCACCATCACTGATGAGGTACGGTTCATAGTGACAGCGAAGTCATATGGGGCTCTACTTGGAGTGTTCGGTGAATTTGGACTTGGGTGTATTTTTGCATTGTTAGGACTAGTCATCTACAATTGAATTACTTTGATTAATTTTTTAATGTTGTAGAATGTTGTTGAATAATTTTGAAGTGTTATAGAATGATTTTGTCATGTGGTGAGGAGATTCGGGTGTTATAAATAATCAACACATGGTATTTTTTTGTCTATATTTTTTTGTGTTTCCATATGTCCCTAGGAACGAGTAGAGAGTCTGATTAAGAGTAGATTGGATAATGGAGGGTAGGTTGAGTCCAATTCAAACTAGGTTGAGTCACCTGCACAGACGTCCATTAGCCAACAAAATCGGACCCCATCACTGATGAGGTATGGGTCGTAGTGACTACGAAGTCATATAGGGTTCTACAAGGTATTCGGTAAATTTGGACTTAGGTGTGTTTTTGCATTGTTAGGACTAGTCATAAAAATTAAGACTTTGGTAAATGTTTTTAGCATAAATAGATTGTTACTAATGTATGTAGATTTTATAGGTAATATAGCGTCAGTTGTACATTTCTGACCTAAATTGAATGATAAATTTTTATATTTACTATTTTTTACATCCTTGGGTACATGTAATTACTACTTGTATCATCTTGTGACTAAGTCTCTAGTCAACTATACTTTTCTGATGAGTTCTTTGTTGTATTTTGCAGTGGAAGAAGAAGCGTATGAGGAGACTCAAGAGGAAACATTGAAAGATGAGGCAAAGATCAAAGTGGAAGTTCTTTTTGGAAGGCAAGTTGGATTTTCTCCTTGTGTAGCACTCACTGTAACATGTAGAGGGGATTTTAGCTGGAGCCTCACTATCTTGTCATTGGTGCCAATATGTTTTGGGAGAGGATGTCTTGTTGCCTTATAGTGAAGTCAATTCAGCTCTAGGCTTGTAAACTATTACAATTGATCGAAATTACAAATATATTCATGTTTAATGCTTCAATATAAACTTTTGTTGTCCAAACACTATTTATGAGAATGTTGTTGATAATTGATTATAGTTGATGTTATCTACTTGTGTGACCTCTGGTGCTCCTGCTTTGACATCAACACCGCATGATATCGTTTAGTTATTGATTATGTTATTATCCAATAGAGCTTTAAGTATAGTACTCAGCTCTAAATTTTATTTCTAAACTCTACAATAATTTTTTCAAGTATTTTTCAATAAATAAATATTTTAAATCGATAATAAACGGTGTTAAATAGGTAAGAGTAAGATTTTCTAATTAATTACTATACGAATTTTATATTTTATTATTTTAAATATAAGGTAGTAAAATGTGTATCGATAATTTGATTTTTAAACTCTAAAATAAAATTTTAATTTTTTTTAAATTAAAAAATATTTTTAAATAGATAATAAAAGGTATAAAATATGTAATAGTAAGATTTTAAAATTAAATAATATACTATTTTTGTATTCTATTATTTTAAATATAAGGAAACAAAATGTGTATTGATAAATTTTACTTTAAAACTAAAAAGTAATTTCCTGAATATTTTTTCAATTAAAAAATATTTTAAATCGTTAATAAATATGCTAAATAGGTAAGGGTAAGATTTTTCAATTAATTAGTATAATTATATTAATTTTAATATTTTAAATATAAGTTAATAAAATATGTGCTGATAAATTTATTTTTAACTCTAAATAAAAAATTTAATTAATAAAAAATTTAAATAAAAAATAAAAAATAAAAAATGTTAAAAAGGTAAGAGTAAGATTTTTTAATTAATTAATATACTTTTTAATAATTTCAGTATAAGGTAATAAAAAGTGTACCGATATATTTGATTTTTAAACTCTAAAAATATTTTTTTATTTTTTTCAGTTATTAAATATTTTAAATCGATAATAAAAGATGTTAAATTGGTAAGAGTAAGATTTTTAATTAATTATTACACGTTGTCAATAATTTATTATTTTAAAATTAAGGTAATAAATAGTGTGCCGATAAATTTTATTTTTAACTCAATTTGTTTTAATAATATTTTTAATTATAAATATTTAAATAAATAATAAAAGGTATTAAATAGAGAAGAGTAAGAATTTTTAATTAATTAGTATACTTATTTTATTTTTTTATTTAAATATAAATTAATAAAAAGTGTACCTATAATTTTTCTTTTTAAACTCTAATATAAAAATTTTATATTTTCTTTCAAGTAATAAATATTTAAATCGATAATAAAAGGTATTAAATAGGTAAGAGTAATATTTTTTAATCAATTAATATACCTTTTAATAATTTATTATTTAAAAAAAAAAGTAATAAAATGTGTAGCTATAAATTTGAGTTTTAAACTCTAAAATAATTTTTTTGATTAATTTTTTCAATTTATAAATATTTTTAATAATAATAAATGGTTTTAATTAGGTAAGGGTGAGATTTTTTACTTATTTATTATTTAAATATAAAGTAATAAAAATTATTTTGATAAATTTTATTTTTAAACACTAATATTAAATTTTCATATTTTATTCAATTAATAAATATTTAAATCGATAATAAAAGGTACTACATGGATGATGACGTAGTTTGACTCACCGAGTGCTGATTTGTCATGATGTTGTGGCGACACGTAATCGGTCAAAGCCTACATGTCACTTTTAACGGTACACATGTGCAATTGACCGGTCAAAATTAGGTTTTTTTCTCAATAAATTTAAAAGTTCGCTATTTATCTAATTACGTTTAAGAAGTTGGGTTAAAACCTAAATGTCCCTTAATTATTTAATCTGAGTATATAAAACCCTATTTATAATAAAGGAAATCCTAATCACACCCAAACTCTACCACTTATGAATCCTAGTACAATTAAAATACCTTTAAAACCTTACTTGGTATAGACAATTTCAAAGACTCACAAGCCAGCGACTATAAATTAGACAAAAGACTTTCACGGTTTCCATGTACGATGAAGATGAAGTGGTGTGTTGCTTCCATGCTGCTGGCGCTTCTCATGGTACGTTCTTTGAACTATTTTCCCTTCTTTTTTAGGGGGGGTTAGTCAACAAAATGAACATTTGATCTTCATCTTCATCTTCACGGGGTTAGTGCCCCAAAGTGGATTCTTGAAGATCAAGTCATGTCCAACATGAAGATCATGTCATGTCATGTACATGAAGATCAGGTAAGAATTAGTGTTGACGACTTCATGTGCACTGGAAAACAGTTTCCAGTGTTAGTGCCCCAACATGAGAAAAACATAAAAAACAAGAGAATTTCTAAACCTTTTACAGTGCACTTAATTACAACATAATCCTTAAACCCCAAATTAGGTAAAACAACCATTATTACTACACGAATAAGTTAATTAATGTATAATTAAATATACTAATATATTTATTAATTGAATTAGATATTTTATTGTACATTAATATGGTAATTACATGAGCCAATGAAATACCTACACGATTAATTACAAATAATAAATAAATAACATTATAAATAACAAAAACGAAAGTAATACGTTGAGTTATTAATTTATTAATAACATATGGTATACTTTAACCTAAAAATGAATAATTTAAGAGAAAAAATTGATCTAATCATAACTTTAACACACTATATATTTGTACATAATATATTTTATGTATTATTAATTATTAATATATTATCACAAAATTTAAAACTATTGGTTTAATTAACTATAGCAATCGGATAATTATGCCAAAAATAATTTATCAAATATTTATTTTAATAATATTTTAATTATGACTATTAAATCACTATTTTAATATAGTAACTGTAAAATAAATATATTAAATAAATAAATAAAATTATTTTATAAATATAAATAATTATTTTATAAATATAAATAATTATTTTATAAATATAAATTAATAATTAATAATTTTTATGACAATAGTTTAATTTTTCCTAACTTAGGAAAAATTAAACCATCGTCGTCTTCCTCAGCTGCGAGCCAAAGGGCAACGACGATGGCGACGGCGACGGCCAGCGACGACGGCGGGCAACGACGATGGCGACGGGAACGGGCTAGTAGGCAACGGCGACGGCCGGCGACGGAACGAGAGAGGGTTGCGGCAACACCGAGAGAGGGCTGCGGGAACGAGAGACGGTTGCGGAAAGAGAGAGGGTTGCGGCAACACCAAGAGAGGGCTCCGGCAACACCGAGAGAGGGTTGTGGAAGGAGAGAGGGCTGTGGAAATGAAATGGCAAAGAGGGTGTGCGGCAGAGAGCCCCCCGAGAGACAGCCCCGCTCGACGAGAGAGAGCCCGCGCGAGAGTCATGTAGATGATTCTCAAAATCGGGCGGAAAGCACTTTCCGCCCGTTACTCTTGAGACATGAACTCTTGAGTCATGTATCTTCATGTACATGACATGAATTTTGGCTCTCCCTAACGACATCAGGACATGAACTGCGTAATGCGCATGAAGATCATGTCCTGAGTCATGTGCACTAACCCCCCCTTATGTATCTACATGATCTTCATCTTCGAAATCTTTGAAATAGGGTGTTAGTGTGGACAACTTCATCTTCATCCTCATCTTATAGAAATTTAAAATTATTGATTTTAATAATTATAAAAATAAACTAATTAAACCAAAGTGTTTGAATTAACAATATTTTAATTACCACTATTAAATCACTAATACAATAGAGTAAATAAAAAAATCCTGATTAATGAATAAAAAATATTATATTAATAACATAAGATAGATTTTGCATTGTATTAATTAATAATATATTTTGACATAATTAATGATGATATATTAATCAAATGCATACTTTAATTATATTTTATTTACCAGAGACTTAAATATGAAGTTTAATATAGTAATAAAATAAAATAAAATAATAAATAAATACATATACAACTTTTAAAATAACCTAAAAAAAATTATTCAAATAACGAGTTCGTGCCTTTAATATTACAATCAACGAGTTACAAGTTTAGTAAATATAAATTACGCATGTTCAAAAGTAATAAGAGTAAACCATCATTTATCGTTCCACATGGATGTCAGGGGTAAATAGGTCACTGACAAATAAATTTAGACCCACACGAATGGACGGTCTGGTTATAATCTTACGAAATAACTTAAAAATCTCAAGAATATTCTTCGCACCGATAAAAAATAAGTCCACAAAAACCTAGGGTCTCTTTGGAACCCATGAAAAAAATAAAAGAAATAAAAATAAGAATTTAATTATTATTATTTCTAAAAATAATTAAAAAACAAAAAAATATTATCTTATTTTATTAACTATTTTAAAAATAATAATAATCAAATTCTTATTTTCTTTTTTAGGATTCCAAACAGACCCTAAGACCGATCCAACTTGGATTTTCTTGTATCTAAATCAGGTTCCAAATTCGATTCAAGTCCAGAGTCCAAGTAAAAAAACCTTAAAGACACCTGAATGAGACACTAAGCCCTACCATTTTGTTACTTGTCTTCCATAGGATGAAAATGAATTTAAAACAAAGCATTATCACAACCTTCCCACATGAAACCACAACTACTTTATATGTGATAAATTTACACAGAGTTACCAGGAGATTGTACACTTGCAACCAAGTGGGATGTTATAGAGCTAAATAATGCAATGAATAGATACAAATAGGTACAGATGATAATGGAGCTACACAATGTACAAGCAAGTTCGGAAGATGATTTGGGAAATCACTGTGAGCAAGCTTCAACCAACTTGCTTGCAAGAATTTGCTCTTTCCTTTCGATATAAGCAGAAGGAAACCAACCGGCCGTTCCATTACACTCTCCTTCAGACCAGCCATTAGGTGCAACCTGTTGATCGTTAAAAAGAGAGTAGAAGCGTTTTGAAGAGATTCTAATGATTTTCTATAGTGAATGCAAAAAGAAAAACCAAATATTATGTTCACCCAGTTTAGTCTAAGAAACCTACAATTTTGCACCAGCGGGACTTGTTTATAGTGAAACTGATAATATTGTTGTTCCAGTCGAGATCAATAGAGAGTTGCAGCTGAAGATGATACCATATAATATCAGCAAGTTCACACCAGAATAGCAAGATGGATTACCTGTCTAACGGCAACATAGTCACCAGCAGATAGACTAAGTTCACCCTCTGCCTATGCATCAAATGAATGTAAAACCTGAATATAAACAAATAAAAATGGCAGTGTCAAATTATTAACTGCATCAGAAAGAACTTTTGTCATGCTTGTACTAATCACCGAAAGGACACAAAATGATTACGTATCAAATAGATAGTGGGCATAGCTGTTTGAAAATAGAAAATAGAAAATTTGCAAGAGAGGTGGACAAGGAAACAATGTAGCTATCGTCATAAACGAAGATTTATGAAAGAAATAAATTTAGTTATAGAACATGGAATGCGGGAGATAGATTTTTTAGAAAGCATGAGATGTTTGCATGTTTGGTAGTCAGTTCACATCCTTTGAGAAAAAGGTTTAGGAAAGAAACAAATTCAGTTATAAAAAGTGGAATCCAGGAGAGAGAGGATATAAGCTAATTCAGATGTCTGCACCTTTGATTGTTAGTTCATAAGCTAATTCAAACAGTTCACAGCATCGAACTGCTCTATGGTCAGAAACAAATCATACAAAAACTGTTTAACACAGTTAAGGCCTTACTTTTGCAACAAAAAACATATTTTTCTCCATAGCAGTCTGCAAATCATTGGGTTTATTAGAATGTTTGGTATCTATGCACTCTGTTGAATTCTGCTCAGCAGTTGAAGAAGCTGTGTATTCTAGGTTTGATTCAGAAGCCTGCTTCTGCCAAATCATCTATTCCCAACAGAAACAAAACAGTACAGATTCAGAAACTAAATTTCTTCACAAAGATGCAAAATGTTGCACTAGTTTGTGTGAGTACAAGTAAAAAAAATATACACATACAAAATTTGTGGCATTGGGTTGTAATATGATGTACCTGAGCATGGAGATTGTCTAGAATTTTGCCAACACTGCGATGGTAAGATCTCTTAGCATTTACCTACATGGTAAGCACATAGTCACGTCATTCCACCTGCCACATAATATCTGGGTAGAAAATATTAAAACTTCTACTGTCTATAGCTCACCAATAGTAAGAGAGTTAATAAACTAAAATATACTCTGAAGGAGGGTAGCAGGTTCGGATTGCTCTTCATGTCTTACACGGATCGTGGTTTTTAAGTTTGCAACAGGTCAAAAATGACGGGGTCCTAGTACAGTATCCCTGCCAAATACTACATTACAGTTGCATCTTATGTAAGCTTTTTATGATTTTCTTTAATATCAAGATAAAGCACATTTGCCTACCTCACAAAAGAATAAAAAAGTAAAAAATCACTGAAATCAGGAGATCAGTTTTCCATATAAAAATTAACTAAAAATAAAAATAAATAAATCCCACTGTTATCAAAACATTGGCTTTTCCATTGAACAAAACCATATCTTCTCTTATTTCCTTTCCCTTTTAAGTCCATCAAAACACTGATCATATATAAGAATTTAGACTATAAACCGTAACCCTAAATCCCAAAATAATGCACAAATAACCCCCAATTACGCACTGAAAATAAATTTAAATCAAATAAAACACTAATTTAATGAAAAAAATTAGGCTTTAGGTATACCTTCTGAAATTTGGGGAAATTCGAAGTCGAAGGGTGAAATCGAAGGGGGAAATCCGAAGCCGAAGGGTGAAATCGATGCCTAATCGAGACTAGCCAGAGAGAGAAGGGAGTGGGAGGCCGAAAGGGAGAAGACAGGGAGAAGACAGAGAAGAAAGGGAGGTCGGGAGGGAATAGAGAGAGAGAAGCGAGAGAGAGCTTGTCCGAGAGAAGAGAAGGAGTCACGGAGACGAGAGAGGGGGTGCCAGAGAGAGGGCGAGGCCGAGAGAAGACCGAGAGTTGAGGCCGGAGACGAGAGGGAACTGAGATGGTGGCCGAGATCAACGTCGGGGGCGTAGGGAGATGAAGGACGAGGTCAATGTCGGGGGCGCAGGGAGACGAGAGAGGGAAGGGAGTGCGGGAGAGAGGAAGAAAAAAGAAAAATGACGACGCGCGATGGGGGGGAGTGCGAGGAGAGAGAGGAAAAAATACGAGCGTCGCCCGTCCTTCAATTCAAAGAAGATCAAAAAGGGCCTTCTTCCACATGATTGAAATTAAACCGTGGAGATGAAGGGCCCCTTCATCCCCTGCATCGAGATGAAACTTCATCTGCGCTCCACTAACGATTTCAACTGGAGAAGGGCGTTATGTGGTTGAAGATCATCTTGTCCTTCAAGTTGACTAACCCCCCCTTAGTTCTTGTTGCGGGATGGCTGATCGTTTTTTTTTTCTGGCTTATTTGCAGGTCAGAGCATCTCTGCAGCGCATGAATGCCAAGTCTATGCCCCTGAACTGTCCAACTGCTCTTCAAACTGCCAAGCCTTCTGCGAAAGAGTTTATAATGAAAAGCTTATCAGATCTGTGTGCCTCGAGCATCCCTCTCTTTGTAGTTGTTTTATTCGATGCTGATGCCCAACTTCAACCTAAGTTGCACTAAATAAATGAAGAACAATTATATTTCTCTACTTTCTTGCTTCTGTTGAAACTCTTAGTATATCTCTCTCATCCGTCCCTGTAGTACGTACAATTAACTGAGCCTGCGAACAGTTTCAAATCTTAGTTGTAATCTTCGAGCTTGAAAATATGCCGCACTGTTCAAATCATTAATGAGTAAAAAACTAAATACATAAACAAAGACTAATACTTTAATTGCTTAATATAGGGATTTTCACTTAAATACCCATTTAAAATAAAATATTTTTAAAAATACCGACATCATCAAAATATTTCTAAAACTACCCAATTAACAATTCCATGCGAAAAACACTTATTAGGTGCATAATAGTAGCATTTCTAGAAAAAGAGATGACAATAAAATTTAAGCTATAAAATGATCTCCAAGCATTGTTAATTCCCCCTCGAAAGATTTTACGTATAAACCCGTGCCTATAAAATAAGGTTATTTTAAATCTATTTCCAGGCAAGAGAAACTGAATATAATCTCCCTAAAAATGTTTGAAGGAGGGTGGGATGATAGGTTGCTTACGTGGCGAAGGCAAGCTCCAAGAGGAAGTTGAGAATAAAATGACTGTTGTGCCCCTCTCCATCCTCCACGAGCTCCGTTCCGTAGCTCCCGCCTTCTACCCCCGTTCTAAAACCTCTCCTCAAAGACTCAAATTTCCGATGTCTTTTCAACTGCCAACATCTTCAAGCAGGTAAACATTCATCTTTTTTGTACTCTCGTAAAGCATTTACCACATTCTGTCTTTGCGTTACTATTTTTTTGAGTAATTGTTTCTGCTTTTCAGTATTTGATTGAGTACATTCTTTTTTCAGCTTTTACGTTTCAGCATATATCAGCTGCCTATTTCTGCTTTTCTGGTTCTTCAGAGGGATTTAATTTCAAATGGCGTGATATTTTACTCCCTTCTTACGGGCTAACTGCTTTTATTTAAGTTTGTTTTCATATAGGATGGATGCGATCTAACATAGAAAGAAAGACACCAATTGGGGTAGGTCGAAGCGAAACCGGCATGATAGAACATGAATCGACCTTCTACTCTTCATTTTTTCATGTTTTTCTGTAGTAAAATTGTCCGAAGGCTTTTTAAAATGTTAGTCGGAATTAATTTGCAGCTCATTTCCCAATTTAAATTTAATATTTTTCATACGATATATTATTGCAACTAGATTTTTATATGATCTTAGGTAATAATTGGAAGCCTTCGATAGTATGATGTTTACTAATTGAACTTTTATCGTGTAATGTATTAAAGAGAATTACAAATCTGTGCAAGTATTAAAATAGGTTCTACCTATGTTAGAAATTCCTCTATTGTTATTCAGCTAGTGTCCTAAGGACGAAGCTCAGGTAGTGCTATATTTATTTTTTCACTGCATGAAGCTTCTCGGGCAAGTTATTTTGGAAATTTGGAAGCTGTGTGATCTCACAGATAGATTGTATCTTTTTTATTTGAATGTTGAACCCTTGGTGAGACTTGAACTTAAGACCTAACTAGAAAAACCCCTGTGTGACCATGGAGTCAATGACCCAAGTCAATAGATTGTATATTTCTACTTCCTATCAGTTTTGGAGATATTGGGCTTGGTCTTTGGCTCAATGATAACATTAGCAGAGGCTCTTGTATGAGGTCTTAGGTTAAGTCTCTCCATGGTTTGGGTTAAAGATTAAAATCACAAGTTTATAGTACTGAAAGAAAAAAAAAATCAAGTTTTGATTTGTGATTTTTAGTTTAGTTGATGTCTAAATCACAATGGGAATATGTCATTTTGTAGATTGTTTTCATATTTGATTTATGTGTTATGGTTTGATCAATTTCTCGACCACATGTTAGGAATATGTTATTCTGTGGTTTGTTTTCATATAATAGTTAACTTTTCCTATTTTTTGTTTTCACTTCTGAAGGTTTTCAATACTTGATTTGCCTCTTCTGTTGTCAACTTACTGGATTATGGACAGATGGTGGTGTATTGATTAATGATATAATTATGGTTGTATTATCAAAATGATATTACAGTTCAGAGTCGTGATTGGTGGCAAGTATATATGCCTGAGAAATATTCAGCTAACTATGCTTTTATGTTTGGTTCTATACTGAGATTTGGTTTTGATATATATGTCATATATGTGGGTGAGTTGAAATATAACAGTTTAGATCAGTAATACATTTTTTATGATCACTATAATCATGATATCATTGATATTTCTCTGCTGTGGTCAACGGGATTGTGGTTAGATGGTTCTGTTTTGGTTGATAGTAATAACAAGGTGCTTTTATCAATATAAATTTACTGATTAGCATTGTGATTTGTAGCAAGCATTCACAGCTAAGGAGATATATGACTCTGTTCTTTGTGCTTGGTTTGGTTGCTGAGATTTAGTTTTGATATGTATGTTATGTGCAGGTTTGCTGAGAGGCAACAGTGTAGATCAGTAATACATTAGATGATTTCTGTATTCATGAAATCATAGGTCTTATGGAGAACGGCTTCAAAAGTTGGTTAGTTTCTCAACTCTCATATCAAATGAATCTTTTTCTTCTTCTTCTTCTTCTTAAAAAAAAAAAAAAATCAATTGAATCCATGAGAGGTGAGATTTAACTTGCACTATGTAGATTAGGCTTCTTATGTGACTCTTGTGCTTTTCAATGATTAATGGTGGATTGATGGTTGGATAGATTAAAGAACCACCAGTGATGGGTGAGAGAAGGTAAATCATTTTCCTTGAGGCAGATTGGCCTCTGGGTCCTTCACTGGATAATAAAAGATTATTTGTGAAATCAAATAAATGCCCCTAGGGTAACGACTATTTGTTAAACAGCTTTTAGAGATGTATGCTACACATTAAGCTTATGCTACAACTCATGCCCATCATAAAAATCATTTCTTGAATTGCACCTAACATCACTCAAGTGTCTCAAAACCTACCTATTTTTGTAGCGCATGACATTTATTGTTATCACACTAATAAACGTCATCATTCACTAACTCCCTGACATACTTTGACAAATAAGTACCTAAAAACCTACAATTGGTGGACTCTAGCAGCTTCTTTGATTTTGGAGAAGGATGATATAACATGTGAGAAATGGATTGACAATGTTCTTCATATTGAGCCATTTGTATTATTTTAATTATAGCTGACAAATAATACTTGTTTTTTAACATCTAGACTCAGGTATATGTATAACTTTCAAATATTTAAATAGATTGTCTACATTGTGGATGGAAACAAATACCTTGTCTATGGTTGTTTTGATCATCTCTCAGTGGTAAATCTCGGCCATTATTGCTGTAAGAAAGTTTCAATTTTTCTCATGCTTGTCTTTCTTCCTGCAATCTCCAGACAAGAAATTGTATTTTTATACCATGTTCTGTAACTCAACCAAACTAGAAAATATAATGTCTTTGATTGCTTTCTTTTTCTTCCTTTCTTGTTTGTTTCTTCTTCTTTATTTTTTATCTTTTATTTTTTCCTCACCTTCTCAGACCAAATACAGCCTAAAGCATGATAATAGTCCATCAGGTGGGAAAATTTGGAAAGACTTGTTTCACTCTCTTATTATCTACTGATTAATGAGATTCATTTTAATAGAGAAACAATTAAAGTTTTTTTTATGTTTTTACTTATAGTTAAAGATCTGATGGACAAGGCATTGGAAGCTAGTAGCTCATAACCCTGGTTAGTTTCTATCTAGGTGCTGGCAGGGAAAATCATCTTGTCTGTAATAGATCGTCTAAGTGCCATCCTAGTGCATTCACTCAGTCTCTATGTTCATTCTCGGGAAAGTCCCTACCCACTTGAAGATATTCATTTTCCTTGATGTACTGTCAAAGCTAAAATCATCATTCTTACTGTTGGGCCTTGGTTGGGATGCCAACTGACTCTGAGATTCAAGGGAAAAATTCATTTAAAAAATGCAAGTTCTGACCTGAAAGGCAAGAATGGATGGATCTCTTTTTATCTATTGTCTCCTCAATTTGATGTTTAGTTAAATCATCCTGAAAATGTTTGTCCGCCACTGCTGCATTCCAGTGTCCTTGTTGTTATGCTTTGCCTGTTTCATAATTGACCAATAACAAAGACAGAAAGAATTCTTTTGTAGGTGTCGAGCATATGAAGGATTAGACAAGTTAAAGTCTACTTTTAGTATTAGTTTTAGTTGATTGGAATTTGTCTTTTAAGTCCTTCTGTGCATCCTATTGAAGCTAGGATATCTTTTTTTTTTTTTTTGATAAAAGTGGTAATGTATTAAAAATGAAGAAAATTACAAACTAAGGGGGCCTCCCATTACAACCATTGCGGGAAGGAAGGTCCCATGTTTAGCAAGCCCGTCCACCAAGGAATTGACAGCACGGGGAATATGAGATCATGTACAAGAAAGGTTGGCCACAATGTCCAGAACACGATGATAAATAGGCCAATGTCTCCATGGGGGAGGGGATGCAGTAGAACACCAATGAATAATCACACTGCAGTCTCCTTCAGCAATGAGTAGGTCGTGGAGATGGTCTCTGAAAGTGTCTAAACCATGATATAAGGCCCGGAGCTCTGCATCGGTGGAATCTGAAATTCCCATTGGCCCTACGTATGAAAAGATGATGTTACCCAGGGGATCCCTGATAACTCCCCCAAAGTTTGCAAGTCCCGGACTACCTCGAGCCCTACCATCAAAATTCAGCTTGAAAACTCCATGGGGAGAGGGGGGACCACGGAGTGCATGCAGGAGGCAAATATCTTGCTATACAAATATTATAAATCAAGCACTACTGGGTTTAGAGGGATATGCTCGCTCTAGCTAAAGGCTCTCCCCTTTTCTTTTCTTTTCTCTGTTCACTCTCTCTCTCTCTCTCTCTCTCTCTCTCTCTCTCTCTCTCTTCTCTCTCTCTCTCTCTCTCTCTCTCACCCTCTCTTACTATTTCCTCAATGGGACTAGAATTCAACAAGGCATTACAGCAAGTTCGAGAGTCCCATAAACTATTGCTTGAAAACAAAAACTGAAGACTCTTAGCCATGGAATCACCTTAAGATTCAGACGAGTACTCATCCAGATAAGTACCTATTACTTCAATATTTCCTTTCAATCAACATCAAAAATCTTAGTTAGAAGGTCTTTTATCTTTGATTGAAGAAAAACTGAGCTTCTGAAGCTCTTGAAGCTAGTTGAGATTGTTGCAAAACTGTGATGGGTCTTAGGCTCTTGTAATTGAGTGTTCATCGTCGTTGAAGACTGATTTTGGTGGAAACTTTAGGGGTTCTTCCTATGGAAGAAAACAAAAAACCTCCAATTTGGAAGTTGAAGACGAGAAATCCAATTCTCGGAATTGATTATTCCTTTAAAAAGGTTTCCAAACTCTGTTAAAAGAAGTTGCAAGATATAAGTAAGTACCTAGGTTTCCAGGAATTACAAAAATGTCTAGAAAGCCCTTCAAACTTTTTAAATTTCGGAAAAGTTCCAAACTCCTTTTAAGTAAGGAGAAAACCAACCCCTAACAAATCCTAGAAAATTTTAAAAAACATCCATGAAACCTGGAATTTTCAATTACATAAAAATCTCAACCTTCCAGGAATTAGATGAAAAATCCATAAATTAAAAATCAAGTCCTCGTGAAAGTTGAAATTGATCATCCCTCAATTGAAGTTATGACAGAAGTGTTGAAAATTACCACAACACCCCCCTTAAAGGTGTTTCCAATGATCTTGTTTGGTCTCAAGCTATGTAATGTTTTCTTAACCCAACGTATCTATTTGGACATTGTTGGAAGATAGGGCCCAAGCTCACACGACCAAGGAAGGCCCACATATCCAAGTGTGTTAGAAGATGGGCCCAAGCCCATAAGACCAAGGAAGGCCCATGCATCCAAGAAGAAGACGGGCTCAAGGCCCACAGATCAAGGAGAAGGCCCATAGGCCCACATACAATGATGGCAGGATGGTAAATAAAGAGTCATCTCATAGAGATGGCATTAATATAATTAAGTTAAAGTTCCAGGGTTAAAACCCTAAACCCTAAACCCTAAGTTCAGGGGTATTATTGTAATACAGTAGTTTCATTAATCTATAAATAGAGCTTCAGGGGGAGGGTTAGAACATCAAGTCTATCATAACCTTTTCTTCCTCTGGTTTTCTCCCAATGGGTCTCTCTCTCTTTTTCTCCATGAGCTAAATCCACGGAGTCTTGAAAATCAACAAACATCTCATGGATTCACCACCTAGTAATGATTAAAGTAAGGTTGAGTATAAAAAGTGGGATATAATATTTATAGTTTTTCATTTACATCTATTAAGAAACTCCTACTTCAATTAGGAATTTCAATAACATCAATCAAGGAAATCAAATTACATAATGGTAGTAAATTGAAAGAGATTGCTAAATTGACAAAGATCGTACCTTTAGAGAATAATACAAGAAGTAGAAACTCAAGATTGCTTTTGACTTGTTTTGACCAACTATAGAAATTCCATCTTTGCCTTTGAGTTGACGCCCCCACATAAACTTGGCAAATTTTTCCAACTTTGTCCCTTAAGCCCACACCCCTTTTTCTTCTAGCTTGGCACCCCCTTGCACTTGCTATTTCTTGGTTGGTGGTTATCCATGTTTCTAATTTATGGTTTCCTTTTTTGTTTTTTTGGTTCTTATAGGAGACAATTGAGTATTCTACATTCTATCCACCCCCCCCCCCCTCTCCAGGTTGAAGAATGAAAAATTGTTGCAAGCTTTCTTTTGGTCGGGCCGAAGTGCACCTTATAGTTTATCTTGAAATGCTAATATCACCTAATTTTGTGCTAAGGAGAGATGATGCTTGATGAGTTTGATGGCGTGATCTCAGGCTAACCATCCATGTGCTACAACAGCTACTTTTTGAACTATTTGAGTCCAAAAGAAGGCAAAAATTTGTGCAGCCTTGGAGGTCCAATTAATTGAGTGACCATTGGCTTTGTAAATATGCAAATTAAGTTTAGCAAATGTTGAGATGATTGGTTAATGAGTGGTAGTTGTGATGAATGTTTAAGGGACATAGGTGTGGCATAAGAGTTCATGTTGGAAGATTGGTATGAGTGAGGTTTCATTGGCTGGAATGAGTTATTCTGTTGGGAAGAGGTGTTAATGGCTAATACAGATGGAATATTGGTGGGATTTGGGTGATGGGTTGGAAGAGAATCTTTGTTTAGTGGAGGGGTGGACTAAGGAGGGTGAGCAATGAGGGATAACCTTGGTTTAGTGGAGGGTTGGATTGGGGAGAGTGAATGTTTGGGTTTGAAAGAATTGAATAGGGGTAGAGTTGGGAAATAGGGAGGTAATGTGTGGTATGGTTCGTGGAAAGAATAGGGTGGGGATCATCATGGGGGTGGGTGGCTAGAAGAGTAACTTGGTGGAGCATGGTTTGATGGATTGTTTCAATGTTGTAATGGTGGGGGTGGAGTTTGGGGAGGAGAGAGCAGTTGAGATGGATGGAGAAGCTGAGGAAATTGGGTGAGTTGTATGTGGATAGGACATCGGTGATTTGTTTGAGTTTAGGTGAGGAGGAAGATAGTGAGGGTTGTTTACTTGAGATGTATAATGAATGATTGGATTTGTGGGTTGGTTTAGAGGTGGGCTGAATTAATAGTGAAAACGAGAGCAAGTGTTTTGGTGCATGTATTGTCTCCTTGCTTTTGTCCGTTTTGTACTTATCACTTGGAAATTAACTATCACACCTTTCTTTTCCTTGGTCATTTCTAAATTGGGGATTGAGGTTCTTTAGAAGGATATACCGTAATCCCTTGGTGCTTTTTGTAGGCTGATGAAACAAGTTTTTTCTTTTCTTTTTTCTTCTTTAAAATTTACCAAAAGAAATGCAAATAAATAAGAAGATCTTGCTTGTTCTTGTGGTTGCATTTCTTATGTTTTGAGAAAAAAAATGAAAATTGCAAGCACAAACATTTATTGTCGGATTGGTAGATATGCGATGATGAGCAAAACACTTGGTTCCTTGCTGTTTTCTGCAGCTGACTCCTAGGAGTGACTAGTGAAGAAACTGAAGTAGCAGGAAGATGGATCTTTACCTTGTCTTCACCTAAATCGTTCACTTATAGAATCCACAAAGAGACCCCACTTGTGTGTGAGTGTTAAAGAATAGTTGCACATGGATCAATGAATGGAAAGATCTTGAGTTTATTAGTTGGGAAACAGGCTTCTTAACTTAGCTTGTCATTTTAGGATATGCCTTTTATAGAGTTCCTTCTGCTTCCATTTCAGGTAAAATCTGCCTTTGCTTAGAAATTCTAGTTTTGGTGGGATGTCATCGGCCCAAAGGATTGCTATATCTAGTTAATATGAGATTATATTGAAGGATCTCCTTTCTACAATCTGCATGAGGCTGTGTCACTTGCATTTGGAGGAACCATCTTGATTTGTATTTTCACTTTATAGGCCTGCTTACTTTTGTGATTATATAGCTATTGATATCATTGTCAATGATGAATATATGATCTGATTTGATCATCTCCAGGCTACCAATTTCATAGGCAGACTCGGCACGAGTAACTGGACTGAACCAGGTGGATAAATCTGGACGGAACAAGAAGTTACCCTGGCTATCCAATGGAACAATTTGTTGAATCGCCTCTTCCATGTTGGAGCCCACCGTCAAATGCTCTTTTCATATGTCTCCATGCTTCAGAATGGCATTCCACCAGACTCTTTCACCTTCTCCATCCTACTAAAGGCATCTACTTCTCTTGGCGTACTTCCTTTTGCTCTCTTCATCCATCAGCACATCATTGTCCATGGATACATGACCGATGTCTATATTGCTTCTTCTCTCATTCACATGTATGCCAGAAGAGGAGACATATCTCAGGCTCACAATACGTTCAGTCAAATGCACATGAGAAATGTGGTTCCCTGGACTGCCATTGTTAGCTGTTATGCACTAAAAGGTGACATGAGCAGAGCCTTTTCAATTTATAATCAGATGAGGCAACAAAGTATTCAACCCAATTCTATAACCTTTTTAAGTTTGTTATCTGGGATTTCAGAATTGGTTTATTTACAGTGTGTTCATGCTTGTATTGTACGATATGGTTTTGAGTTTGACATCATGGTTGCAAATTCTCTATTGAACATTTACAATCGATGCAGAGAGGTAAAGTTTGCTCGAAAATTATTTGAGGCCATGAGTTTGCGAGATATTGTCTCATGGAACTCCTTAATTTCTGGTTATGCACAAAATGGATGCTTAAAAGAGTCTGTTGATCTGTTGAATAAAATGAGGACAATAGAGACAGGGCCCGACCAGCAGACTCTTGCTTCCGTTGCATCTGTAGTTGCTAATGAGGGAGATCTTAGATTAGGGAAGTCTATCCATGCCCAGGTGATTGTCTCTGGGATCCAATCAGATAAGTATGTTGTGACAACTTTGATAGGAATGTATTTGAAATACAGGGAGACGAATACAGCGTTTCAGCTTTTTGATCAAGTTGAAACTAGAGATGTCATTTCATGGACAGGAATGATTTCTGGCCTTGTACAAAGTAATCAAGCAGATGTAGCTTTGCTTGTTTTCTACAGAATGCTGAGATCCAGTGCGGTTCCTTCCTCTGCAACCATAGCAAGCACCCTTGCAGCTTGTGCGCATCTTGGATCATTGATTGTTGGCAGTTCAATCCATGGATATGTTACTAGGCAGAAATTGAAATTAGATATTCCAGCTTACAACTCTCTTCTTACAATGTATGCTAAATGTGGCCACCTGATACGTTCCCATGCCCTGTTTGATAGCATGAAATATCGGGATGTGGTATCTTGGAATGCTATTATTAACGGGTATGCTCAACATGGCCATCTGTATGAGGCCTTCTTGCTTTTCAACAAAATGCGAATGCTGGGTGAAAAACCTGATTCTGTCACTGTAGTCTCTCTCCTCCAAGCTTGTGCATGTCTTGGTGTCCTCCATCTGGGGAAGCAGGTTCACAATTTTATCGTCAGAAATGTATTGAATTCTTCTATCAAGGTGGGCACAGGTCTTGTTGACATGTACTCAAAATGTGGGAATCTTCAAACAGCACAAAGGTGTTTCAATGGAATGCCACATCAAGATATAGTCTCCTGGAGTGCACTTATTGCAGGATATGGAAGTCATGGAAAAGGAGAGAAAGCACTTAAGTTGTACTCAGACTTTCTTCAAACTGGGATGAAGCCTAATCACATTATTTTTTTGTCAGTACTCACTGCTTGTAGTCATGCAGGACTTGTTTCTGAAGGTTTGGCTGTTTATCAGTCAATGACAGAAGATTTTAGTATCAAACCAAACATGGAGCATCATGCTTGTCTTGTTGATCTCCTTTGTCGAGCTAGACAATTAGAAGAGGCTTATAGCCTAGTTGTGGAGATGTTGCCAGGTCCTACGTCAGACATTTTAGGTATACTCCTTGATGCATGTAAGACCCAGAAAACGGCTAAGCTTGGAGAGGTAATCGCCAAGAGGATCCTTGAGTTGAAGCCAGTAAATGCTGGAAATTATGTGCAACTAGCACAATGCTATGCTTCAATGGGAAGATGGGATGGTGTCGGAGAGGCTTGGACAAAAATGAGATCACTCGGGTTGAAGAAAACTCCTGGATGGAGTTTCATTGAGTTGAATGGATTTTTTACTGTGTTCTACATGGGCCACTCTTCTCATCCTCACTATAAAGAGATTGTGCAAGCTGTGACTATCTTGGATGAAGAAATGAGCGACACTTTAAACATTTCTAATGTATGACAAAGTAGAGGTATGTAACGTTTCTCAACATCTATAGTTATGACATAATAGAAAGAAGGCAAAGTTTATGGAAGTCAGATTTACTTACATGCTCTTGAGTTGTATTAGTTGAGTAACTCACAAAGATAAAAAGCAACTACTTCACAGTAAACTGTTTAGTTGTCCCGGAAAGTTTTATCCCTTTGACTGCTTCTTGAACTGAAGGTTTATGGGAACATTCTCTCGACCACTGACCGCTGGAGAAAAACATTGTTATCTCATAGGCCTTAGGTCAGGTGTGGACTTCCATGGAGCTGTTCTGTGTGAAAATTTTGTGTGGGAAGATTGTTATCGATTGCTTTGTTGCATGCCATAGATTAGCTAACTTGTTTGTATTCGGTTTCTTGGATGGGTTGATATGAATTACAAGCTTCTATAAGCATGGGAATGGTTGGAAATCCACCTGAAACAAGCTATAATTTTTATTTTTTTTGTACTGACGGTTCATGGAACTGAGTATTTTCTGTGTGATACTAGTGCCCTGTCCCATCAACGAATTGAAAGTTGGTGGGGTGTTGCTTCCCTTGTGTTCTTCATTTGTAGGTATCCATATAAAAGAAGACTTCCCAAGTCCCACAAGCAGTAATAGTAATAAGAAGTCGAGTCAAGCTAAGCTCGAACTTATTGAGTGCTTGACTTGATCTTGAGGATTTCAAGCTCGAGATTTACTGACCTTAGTCATAAAACCGAACTCGGGCTTGAGCTCAAGGATTTTTAATGAGTTTAACCTTGAGCTCGATCTGGGTTTGAACTCAACTTACATTTAAAATTGTGTATAATTTTAAACCGTCCATATATAATTATACCTTCCCAAACTACTTGATATTATATAAACCTATGCTCATATATATACAATATTCAAAGACATACACTCATATGTATGTATACCATATACAATAGTCAAAAGACTTGATAATTCCATAGAAAAAGAACAATAAACTACAATACAAAACCATTACATTTGTATTAAGAGACTTTAACAAGCTCATTCCCTTGTTGTTTCACAATAACCTAGGGATACATTAGCATAAATATACTTAGCATATAATAGAAACACCCACCATCAGGTCCATCACTAATATTTTATTTATTCCCACACAAGTTTGCTAATAAAAAAAAAATATATATATACACAATATATATTAAATAACAACATAAAAAATAAAGGAAATATGTCAATGTTGTTAATAGAAAACAAAGATTTTATAATTGAATTGAAATTTTGTTGTTAATAATCAAACATAAAATATCATGTCAAATAGTATTATCAAACTTAATTTAGATCAGCCAAACAAAAGGTCTGAACCAAGTAAGCTCAAAAAATTGTAATTTTTTGTTTTTTACAATCTCAAAATTGGACTGGTTTTTAGAATGAAAACTCATTCCTAAAATACCAAAATGAAAGAAAAACTCCAAGCTCCCTCCCTTCTTGCAAGAAAACCCCATGCCTCAAGTTTATGCTCTCTTAAGCACATGAGCAAAGTTTCCACTTGTGACAAAAAAAAAAAAAAAACTTACTATTGTTTGATAAAAAGAAAATTATTCCATCACTAATTACTTCATGTAATAGAAAATATTAAATTACCAAAATGAGAACAAGTTGAAAAATTATGTAACGGGCAACACACTATTCACATTCATCTTCTCATGTTACAATAATCAAATAAAAACATTAAATGAAACTACAATATTCACAAGAAAATATCATAATGATTAATTATCTAATACTAATTCACCTTTTGATTTTTCTTGACACCATAAAAAAATCCAAATCTAATCACTATTACAAATCAAAGCTTGAACTGCATTTAGTGATAAAAAATAATGATATGGGTCTATCATTCTACCACCGACACTAAAGGTAGACTCTAAGGCTACTATCGGTATTAGAATTGCAGGAATCTATAGTTCTATCTATGATAATACCAGATGTTTCAAGTTATTCACTTTCACTATTTTAAAGCATCAAAATCATATTATGAAGTATCCTCACAAGTATGCACACCTTCAAGATAATTACGCAATTCTGACTTGCTAAATTCACTGCTTACCCTTGGTTCACGTAAGTCATTAGCTCTAACTTTGACCAACTTAAACTCGATGAAGAATGAGTCCTAGAACTTGTGGAAACACCTAAAGAACCAATACTCGAAGTGAATACTTTATTATTGGTTCTCACATTAAACACAACTACACATACACTATAAATCTCAACTAAGGTCTGACAAACTAGGTTTACATTGATTCTAGCTTCTGCCTCCAAATATATCTTTGAAAAATATATTTCAATAAACCTTATTTGACCCTTGGATCCAAAATTTAAGCAACAACCATCAATAAGTTACATCGACCCCAATACTTTAAAAAAAAATCATTTTACTAACCATTTTCATTCATAGAATAAAGATTAAAAATTTCTTTCACCTTATATATCTCACTAAGATACAAATTAGAAATAGGGTAGTCACTCTAGAAATGATATTAGTGAGTGTATTATAAAATTCTGGAATCTCACCCACTATTTTAACCTTATCAAGATTCATAAAAAATCATAAGTTGGCTCTATATCTTGGATTCTAGGAAATACATTTTTAAATTTAATGCAAAATACAATATATCATAAGTAAAGTTCCAATGAGTTGGACAATCAATGACTAACATTTTTGTACTTAGTTTTATTTGTTACACAATTTCTTAAAAAGTGCAAAGTCTTGCCTTAGATTGATTAAAAAATTAGACATCTCACATACGTTTTCAATGATATCCTTAATTTTACCAAGACCACCTTATACTAATAAGTTCATAAAATGAGCACAATAATGCACATGAAACAATTTCCTATTTCTTAAAAAAAAATATCTTTTAAAAACCTCAAACAAACATCACTAGACGTAGCATTATTAATTGAGACACTAAATATTTTTTTTTATTTTCTAATTTTTTAAAAACTTATACATAGCATCTGTTGTGTCAATACCATGACGAAGAGCAAGAACGTGCACAAAACTCAAGACTCATTTCTTTAGCCTCAAATTTATATCGATGAGATGTCTAGTAATAACCAAGTATTTTGACTTTTTGATTTAGAGACTTCCAAAGATGTAGAATAAGACATAATCTTGTTAATCTCTTTTAATAATTTTTTTTAAAAAATCTCTATCTCATACACATCCACAAACTTCTTTTCAATGGTCATATGGGATATCTTTCCATAATTTACATTTGCCATCTTCATTATAACATAAAATTTCTCTTCTACTATCATAAATGGATGTTTGTGCATTAAAATCCAATGATCAATGACTACTCTATTCTAGCTTGATCATATTTTCCTCCAAAATCTATAAGAGGAGGGCCAACTAAACTCACATTAAACCCCATTGGTTGAAAGTTTATGGTTTTTTCTTTTCTCACTATCACTTTTCAACTCTCACACCATTTCAAATGTCAACTCATATGTGATGTGACTACGATTAATATCAAGTTGGTTGTACAATTAACACATTGAGTTTTTCTTGTACATTTGAAAGTGAGGTCTCTTTGATTTCAAACCAAGCATGAGATTTTTTATTTTTTTTGTTCTTTTGTACTCTGAACAACATTTCTTCTTTCTTCATTTTGCATATCTTCAC
This sequence comes from Aristolochia californica, assembly GCF_029961685.1. Lineage (NCBI taxonomy): Eukaryota > Viridiplantae > Streptophyta > Magnoliopsida > Piperales > Aristolochiaceae > Aristolochia > Aristolochia californica. The sequence continues at coordinate 5,667,147 of NW_027182279.1, forward strand.
CTTGTTGAAGAGTAGGTTTGGAATAGTCTTACATGACTCTCACAAAGTCTCACAAAGCAATAATTAATATGGTAGAGTCTTAGACAACTCTCACAGGAGGTCTTATAGAAGAATCACAGTTAAAAGTGTTTTAGTTAATTTAGTCTTCTATTTATGTTTAGTTGTTTAATTGTTCTAGGACTTATCTCTTAGTGTTTAATTTTAGGTGTTACTAGGACAAAAGTAGTTTATTTGTAATTGGATTTTACTTGTTTCCTTTATTATAAATAGAAGCTCATTGTACTCAAATTACAAAAAGTTAGTGAAATTTTTCTCATTTTCATAAATCAACATGGTATCATAGTGGGTTTTGTAACTTGACTTAGTCAACCCATAGAGATAATGTGATCCTTTTCATATTTATCATCTCTAATAGTTTAGGTTCGTATCCTAGTTTTTTTTCTTCCTTTCTTGTCTTAGTACCCATTGTTTCTTTAACTTTCTCACCCTTATAATAAAGTTTTCATATAAAAATTTATATATTTATGGAAAGATCATAGAGCCTACTTTCCAACACAAAAAGAACTTTGGCAATTAGATTTTTTTACTAAGAGAAATCGATATTTGAAGCAGCAAAGGTCAGACAGAAATAGAGCTTCTAGTAGCAGGAGAAAGCTTCAATTCTTAAGGCGTTTTGTTCTATCAAGAATGAGACTTTAAATAAAGAATTATTTATCAAAAATCAAATAGTCATAAAAGATTCAAGAACAAAGTGTTTTATGTCAAATTTGGTATCAAAATAAATCTTTTTGAGTCTAGTTTCTTGAGAAACAAACAATTTTTTTTATCTTGAGCTATATTTTTCCTATTTTCTCTCATTTTACCTCTACATGCATTGACGTGAATTGAGTTTTATTTTCTATTAGAGGCATAGTTTGTAGGCAAATTTCTTTTCAAATCAGAGAACTTCGGATAGACTTAATCACTCCATGATGTGTTTGTTCAAGGTATGCAACATCTTGCTTCGATGTTGTTTTCAAATTTTACATTTTTTTTACTTGGTTATGTATCTTCCACATAGCTAACTCCAAACAATTGTAGTCACCCAAAAAAAGTGATACTTGGTCAAATTTATTAAGTTCTACAATTATAGTCTCTCATAGTTTTTGTTCAAAAAATAAGGTCACATTCTAGATTTGTTTGAAAGTGTGAGTGTTACATAGTCGCTTCCTTCTGAGTGATGTTGTTTTCCTTTAGCTAGTATTTTCCCAATTACCATCTTGTATTTTCATTACTTCAAAGCAATGCCTAGACCTACTACCTAAAATGTATAGGAGTGTGGCTTAACATCCAATTTGAGTCAAGTTTTTTATTCTTCACCCAATAGGTGATTTGTGTTTAAGCTACCCTTAAAAAGTGAGTAGCTCTTTGTTGTGCCCTAAAGTTGGGTCATTTTTTCATATTTGAAATTGAATAGAGTGTGTTTTAGACTATGACCATTTTGACCAATGTATGGACCTTTGTCGTTTGATAAGGAGTGATTTTCTTCTCCCATATTATGTTTTGTCCAATTTATATCTTTTTTATCCCCACCTTGAGGGAGTGAAGTAGAAGAAGAAGTAAAAGAAGAGGTATTTTGTTCCACATGTTGTGGTAATTTTTATTTGACCAAAATATTCAAGAAAGGGGGAGAACAAAAGATGAAGATTTTACATTTCTGAAATAATTTTAGCCAAAGAAGATTGAAGAGCAAGATTGAAGACTGTTAGATTTAGGATCCCATGAGATATTTAGTAAACTAACTAGGTTAAGAGAGAAGAGAGTAGCAAGAGAGAGAGAGAGAGAGAGAGAGAGAGAGAGAGAGAGAGAGAAGGAAGAGGTGCATGAGTGAAAGTAGGAAGAGAAAATAAGAGGGTCGGCCAAGAGAGACTGAGAGAGATGGAGGATTAGGTCAAGTGGTTCCTAATCCTCCCCCTCAACATGGATTTATAACATTGTACATCTTACTATTTACATAAATGCCCTTGTACCATAAGAAGGGAGGAAAAAAGGGACAAGAAATAAAAATATTTTACATCATTGCCATTATACTCAGGTTACATCTTTCAACACTCCCCTTGAAGAAGGGATGTGAAAACATCATAAATACCCAGTTTGTTGCATATGTCTTGGATGTGAGCTGCTTTGTGAGTATATTTGCCATTTGTCCTTGAGATGAAACATGTTTGAGAGATATAATGCCAGTTTGATTTTTTTCTCATATGAAATGGCAATCTACCTCAATATGTTTTGTTCTCTCGTGGAAGACTAAATTTGAAGTAATGTGGAAAGTTGCCTGGTTTTCACAATAGAATTCCATAGGAGTCTTTTGTTGGAACCTTAATTCAATAAGGAGAGAATTCATCCATAGAAGCCCACTGATTGCATGGGCCATAGCATTGTATTCTACTCCAACACTGGATCTTGAAATCATATTCTACTTTTTATTCCTCCATGTAATCAAGTTCCCTCCAACTAAAGTGCAATACCCAGAAATGGATTTCCTGTCATCAGGTGATCTAACCTAATCTGCGTCCACAAATCCTTCAATGTTGAGTTGACCATGACATTTATATAAAAGTTTCTTGCCTGGAGCTCCTTCTAAACATCGAAGGATCCTCTCCCGGGTTCGCCAGTGAATAACTTGTGGTTTATGCACGTACTAACTAACCACACTTTCAGTATATGCTATATCTGGTTTGAGCATTGTAAGATAAATGAGTTTCCCCACAACTCTTTGATATTTTCCCACATCCACATCTTCACCGAAGCTTGCACACGACTTTGTGTTAGCATTCATAGGAGTATATTCTGGTCGATATCCCACCATTCATGTATCTTCTAACATATAAAGACATACTTCCTCTAAGATAAGATAATACCATGTTTTGACCGGAAAACTTCAATACCAAAAAAATATTTCAAAAGTCCAAAGTCTTTCGTTTTGAATTCCTTGCATATATTCGCTTTGACTTCTTTTATACCTTCCACATAACTGCTAGTTAAGACAATATCATCATAAACCACCGGTAATGCACTTCCCTTCAAGGTATTCTTTCCATAGACGGAATTATCAACTGAGCATCTATGGAATTCAAACCACAACTGAGTTTGGCTAAATTTGTCAAACCAAGCCCAAGGAAACTGTTTTAAACCATATAACAGTTTCCACAATCTGTATACCGACTCCCCCTCAACCTCAAAACTAGGTGGTTGACACATATAGATCTCCTCCTTAATATCACAATTTAAAAAAAAATATTTTTCACATTGAGTTGATGTGCCAACCAAGAAGAATTTGCAGCAAGTGATAATAAGATTCATAACAAATTTAACTTGGCCACCAGGGAGAACGTTTCCTCATAATCAACTCCATAGCACTGAGCGTATCCCTTTGTAACTAGACGGACTTTAAGACGAACCATGAAACCATCGGGATAATACTTGATGGTAAAAACCCATTTATAGCCCATAGGTTTCTTTTGGGAAGAAAGTGCAACCAAGGTCCATGTTTGATTCTCAAATAAAGTGTTGGGAGATATGATGTAATAGGGTGGCACTGATGTAATTTGTTTACATTTAATGTCTCTTATTCACTCTTCACTCTTACTAGGGTGAAAGGTATTCGTGTAATATTAATATTTTTTTATATCTATAAATACAACTTAAAGGGGAGGGTTTGGACTAAGTCCAATACCCTAATTTCCTCTTCTTTTTCCCTCATGTATTATCTTCTCTCTTTTCTCTCTTGGACGTGTATCATATTCTCTCCTTTCTCTCTCTTCTCTCTTCTTTCTTCTTTCTTCTTCCTTCTTCATTCTCTCTTTTGCCTAAAGTCATTATCTATGGAATCCTGAAAATCAACATATATGAAAGCAGTGATTTTCAGGATTCCAATTGTTTTCTCTGTTGCTTGGATTATGAAATATGAAGATCGATGTTCGATCTTGAAGATGTGAAGATTGTACGGGTTTGTTCTTGCATGTAATACATATGAATCAATTCCCGTTAAGATTTTGATCATGTTTATTTGAGTTCTTCATGCTGCTCGGAGAACAAGTCTTTGTTTTTCTCTTTTCTCTCATTCAATTGTTTCACTACTGCAAGAATGGGATCCATTTATTGTTTTTGAGATTTGAGGTTCGATATTGGTGGTCTCTCTATTAAGTCTGGAACTAGCAACAGATCATTGCTTCTTTCTTTGAATTCATAATCATCATTTTAGATGTTGTTGTAAGCAAAGCAGTAAGATAAGTTTTTAAAAAATATTTGATCATGTCCTGGATGCCTTGACAAATCTTGGAAAATCAGCCAACGAAGGAAAGTTTCCAAGTTTTGTTTTCAATTGGGAAGTATCCAGTTCAGAAATTTGGAAACTTTCCAATCTCAAATATTGGACAGAAGGAGAGTTGTAGAAGCATATCTTTTTTTATTAAAAAAGTTTCATAACTTAACGAGAGCTGGTGAATTAAAGCATGATCGTATACGTGATATCCAGTCTCAGATTGTATTCACCATATATCTATTTTGAGAATATTTGTAGTAGTCATCAGTTAGCAGCAAAGGAAACTTTCTAGTTCTTGGACTCTGACATTTGAATAGTAGTTGGTGTGGCTATTGGGATACGATTGGCTCAACTTCAGAGGTTGCTCTCACCAATAGGAGAGATTATCTTCTGAGCAGCATAAGGAAGACATTACTCTTCTTTGTTCTAGTATTGTTGTTATTTGTTGCTTATAGCAGAGTATGATCAAAGTTTATTTGTTGTTGGCACCAATCTCTTGATTCTTGTCTACCCTTCTCGTTTGGAGAAGTATTTGCAGCAATTGAATTATGGTTATTCTCTTTCTTGCCAACATAGAGAACTCCATGTAGAGGACACCATATTTCTGTTTTTTATCAACCCTTATAGGAAGAGGGAGTGTTTGGCAGTTCACGGTAGTGATCAGAGTTGGGAGCAGCAGCAACAGCAGATCTCGGTAAGCATTCGATAGAAACAGAAACATTGATACGTTGTTGCTATACTCCATGCTTCTTTCGGCCAATATATAACTTCAGAATTCATTCTCTGTTAATCAATGTGTTGCTACTATTCTAGAATTATTCTAACTAGCTATAACACATTGCTGAACACTTGGTCACCTGCTTTGATAATAGAAGTAGTTGCTACCTTCTCTTCTCTCCTGAATTCCAACACATGTTGTTGCAAGTTCTTTTACACTAGGTGCTGCTCATGTGATTTATTTTATTTAGCTGGTAAATTAACATGTGTTTAAATTCCGACATGATGAAAATTCATCTACGTGCCTCTGCTATTTTGTTGCCTGGTTTTTATTTTTTTGAATTCCAGCATAAAGTAGTTTCAATTTTTGTTTCTATCAAGCTGGTGAATTAGCATAATTTTGGGTTTATTGATTCTCTAGTCATGTTTCTGTTGCTAGTTAATGTCCATTTTGATAAGCTATTGAATTGGCTTGTTCTGGTTGGAGATGGCAGATACCCATGGTGTTTCTAACAACAGCTACAAACACATCTACAATTAGTTTATCACTGTGCTTGTTTATGAAGTGAACAAGTAGAATGATGTCGATGCTACTATAATAGTTTTGTCTTCTTCGAGCATTGTCTTTGCCGCCAAGAATTGAAGATCACAAAATTGGATTCCCACTAAAGAATCCAGGTTTATATCCTCATGTCACTGGATCAGCATCCGGTGTCGCCTGAGAGTTTCATTGCTCAGTATCAAGACTTGTTTTAGTTCTGGAATTATATCATAGTTTATTATTCAGATACTAGCTTATTACTTGGTGCACAACTTCCTTACTCAATGCTGGACTCGCTATAGATTATCTCCTGTATCCTTATTGCTACGAAGGATTTTCACTATTTACTGGTTATCCGCTATTATATAATCGCATATTTGGTATGTGTTATTTGGGCATTGGCTCATTTCGACAACTGTTATTTTGTCTCTTTGATTGAGATTATTATTAAAGAAGAAATCTTCAGTTGTTTGCTTTGGGTTCATTATTTGTTGACTATTGTTGGCATTGGTTATTCTGATGAGGATTTGCATTTCTTAGGAAAATAAAGCACACAATGACCCCAGTTTATTATCTTCTGGTGATTCCCCATTATCCTATTATTATTTGGCAGACTTTCTCCTACTGTCTTTTATTTGACTCTCACTTACCCCTTTGACCGACCCTTTTGGAGGTTGCTTTGGTTGGTCCTTTTATTTATATGGGTGTTTCAAGTCCTTTAAGACTTTTTATTAGTACCTTTGGGTCTTTTTGTCGTCTTGTGAATGACAACCATTACCCACTTTAGTAATTATTATCACTATATTTGGTCGAAATCATTTGAGGTTAGTTTCGATTTATATTTTATCACCCATTTCTACCCTTTGAGTGTTTGTGCCCGGTGTTGGGACATCAATGTGAATGAGCTTATTACTACAACTATTTTATTTGGTTCAAACTGGGATCATTACGAATACCTCCCAACTTGAGGGGGAGTGTTGAAAGATATGATGTAATTAGGGTGGCATTAAGGTAATTAGTTTACATTTTCTGTCTCTTATTCACTCTTACTAGGGTGAAGGGTATTCTTATAATATTAGTATTTTTTATATCTATAAATACAACTCAAGGGGTAGAGTTTCCTAGATCGATGTAAGACCCGGAGGAACATCTTTTGAAGAATAAAAATATGTGTCCTTAAAAAAGGTAATATCCCTAGAGACAAGTACCTTTCGAAGAAAAGAATTATAGCAGACATAACATTTTTTGGGTACGAGAGTAACCCAGGAAATACACTTAAGAGACTTAGGGTCAACTTACTCTTTTGGGGAGATGTGACAAGAACAAAACATGTGCATCCAAAGACCTTCAAGGGAAGGGAGACATGCTCTTCATCAAGAAATAACAATGAATATGGAAATTTATGATTAAGCACAGTAGAGGGCAGCCAATTAATAAGAAAGCAGGTGATAAATATGGTGTGGGGCCACTAAAAATAGGGCATATGCATAGAATAAAGCAGGCCACGGGCTACCTCTAGGAGATGTATGTTTTTCCTTTCGGCTACACCATTTTGTTGTGGGGTGTAAGCACATGATGTGTGATGGATAATGCCATGATCTTGACATTTATAAATAAAGTTCAAGGGGAAGGTTAAGTATTCCACTACAACCATTATTCTCCCTTCTCTTCTTTACGTATCTCTCTCTCTCTCTTTGTCATTCTCGTTCTTACCTCTTTCTTCATTCACCCCACTTCACTTCTCCTCTTCTCCTCATTTTGTCTCTCTTATACTCTAAGTTGTTGATCTCACTATTATGGAATCCTGAAATCAAAATAAATGGATTAGATTATGTCTGGATATTGAAAATGTTCACATATATCTAGATATCCAAAATTCAAATACCCGAAACTATCTGAATCCAAAAAATCATAACAAAATGAAAACAACTTTGGGGAGAAAGGTCTAGATCATCCCTGGCCTATAGGATTGATGGAGAAGAGAGAGAAGAGAAAAAAAATATATGTAAAAGAGTACCAAGAGATTGGTCACTCAAATTATCTAACTTAAATCCCAAAAATAATTTAAAAAAAAAAGTTACATGAAGAAAGTAGAAGATAAAAAAAAATAAAAAACAAAAAAAACAAAAAAAAAATCCATTAACGAAGACAAAGAGTGTCATATTGAATGTTGTTTGAGAGACAGCGGGAGAACAAGAGAGCGATGAGTGATGTTTGAGAGAGTGGTGGATGAAGAGAGGAACTTCGTTATTGCTCAGAGATTTTGAGGATGGAAAAAGCCCTTCTACTAATTATTTTGATTGGACTCTTAACGTATGAAAGTAGGGAAAAGAAAAACCCTTTGTTTCTCCAAGGTAAGATGATGATGCAACCTTTAGTTGAAACCTGTCTTTAAAAAGCGTTTCAGATGAAAGCGCGAAACACCTGTGAGATTCTTTCGGCATATGTTTTTATGGGTTCTGTCATGTGAAAGCTTGTGTCTCGAATGGCGAGATTCATCATCTTTCAGCTTTACCCACCACAAAAGTTCAAGCCACCAGCACTAAGTTCACATGAGGAATAAATAAGGGTGAATAACGTATATTCTGGCGATCCTATCAAGCCTTTTTGCACATAGATACGCTTTTTTGTTGCACATTGTTGATACTAAAGCGCAATAGAATGTCTACTGAAGTGACTACTCTTTAACTGTACAAATCATCGTCTTCAGCTCCACCAGCTGTGGATGCAAATGGATCAGCAGCAGCAGCAGCAGCAGAACCTCCTGGAGTCTCGGACCTTTCAGAAAACCGAAACTCAGAGCCAAATCCTCTCGACTGCTGCAAGGTCTGTGCAAATGCCTGATATTTGCGAATGTCAGCATCGCTGACACTCCGCCGTGCATACTTCATGGACTCTTCAAAGTGACCGGGTTTTATCTCTGCAACTTCCTCGGCATCATCTTCCTCCATAGCCTCAGGGTTCTCGTTCCTTCTCCTTTCCCTCTCAATATCCTGTAAGATAGAAGAAACAAACCTAGAGTTTCAGAGGATGCATTGCATCTTATGGCATTGAATGACCAATGACATTAGCACGAAATGGGCAACATTGGTATTTTTCAGATGACAGTTTGCCACCAAGAGAAAATAACTAGGCATGAAAAACAATAAAATAAAGCACTAATCAGTGTGTCAAAAAAAGTATGATTCAATGCAGTGGGAGCAATACTGAATACGATGTAAACAACTATAAACCATAGGTACCAAGAAAACTTTCCTTCATGGACATACGTGCTACTCACAAATAGAGGCATTGGCTCTAAAGCGGTGCTGTTTTAAGGTGCCCACGTTTGGCACTTGATCTTTGTTGATGAGCAATTATGGAAGAGTATAACTCTCATATAAATAAATCTCAAATAAGGAAAATTAATATGGTGACGTCTAACAAGAATCTCATAGGAAAAAACCTAACAAGAGTGTCTCAACTCAAAGGTGTTTTAGATACTTTAATTCTCTATAATTAGGAATACAATTCTAAAATGTAATTGGGACTTGGGTAATTTAATTTCATTATGATCCCATGTATTTCCACCATGATAAATAGAAGCTCAATGTACTCAAATTACACAAGCCAATAAATTATTTCTCTTTTCCAAAAATTCTACATGAGTTGACTTAGTCAATGCATAAGATAATGCAATCCTTTTTTTTTATCTATAATCTAAAGGTTTAAATTTATATTCTATTTTTTCTGAGCAATGTTTTTCATATCCCAATACCTGTTTTCCTTGGAGTTCACACCTTTATAAGACACTTTTCATATCACAAATTATATATTGATTGAAAAGTTCTATTTTCAAATGCAAAAAGAATTTAGGCAATTGAAATTTTCTACAAAGAGAAATTGATATTTGAAGCAATAAAGGTCAAGTAACAGAAAAGGTTCGAGCGACAAAAAAAAATTATTGTAAGACACTTTATGCCATCAAGAACGAGACTTCATACAGAAAATTATATGTCAAAAAAACTGTTGTATGACTCTAGTTTCTGACCCAACAAACTGTTTCTCAATCTAATGTTTCTAGAGAGAGAGATACCAAATATTCAAAGGTCATGCTGAAAATATGTTGCTTGTGGAAATCCGAATTTTAAATCTCTTCCTCAAAGATAAGTTTATGTGTTTCAAATCTAGTTGAATTTCCTTCGAGTACATAAATTCTAAGCTTGAAAGTTCATTTTTCTTAATTGCATGCCTCATCAATTTACAAGCATGCACATCGTAGTCCTTCTCTAACAAAATCTTGTATTGCATATACCATATAGCAGCCATGCAAACCAATGTTTTTATGACTCTCCAACCATTACATTCAATTAGTATGTTAGAAATTCACTCCTATATGGATGAAAATTCTTTTAAAATTCCTTCCTCAATAAACCTTTTTTGCTAGACAAAATTAACTTGTCTCTCACATGAAACCCTAAATTAGGGTTTGAGGTTGTTTTCAAAAGAGAAACAAGAGAGAAGAAGGGTCTATTTCTCTTTTTTTTATTGGAGTTCCTATTTTATTTTATTGACTTGTTGTCATTGACTCTTAGCCTAAGTTCTCTTACACAACTCTCTTTATTGCCCTTAAGTGTCCTTGAGCTTCCCTTAGAACTTTCTATTTTTTGGTCGATTATGGTAAACGTTTTGCTCTCACTTAATATTACTTCATCCTTTTAAGAAAATTCCAAAAGGTAAGATAGAAATTTGATCTTCAAACTTATTTGATCCCTTTTTTTGTGTCAAGATTAGTCACACTCATTCATCATTAAATTGATGAGCACCTCCTTTTTTCTAAGTATGAGTGATACATTGTTGCCTCCTTCCATTTGAAGAATAAATTCTATTATCTTTATGTTCCTCTAATATTTCTTCAATTTATTTCATATTATCATCACTTCGAAACAATGCCTATAGACCTACTACCTATAAAGTATAGAATTGCACCCAATATCCAACACAAGTCAAAAAGTCTTTTTATTCACCCAACAGGTGATTTTGTTTTTTGAGCTACCTAAAAAGTTGGGCCTTTTTCATCTTTGAAATTGAACAAAGTTTTTTTTAGAGTTTCGACCATTTTTATGTGACCAAAATATTCAAATAAGGAGGAGAACAAAAGAGTCTCTTTTTGCATCCATGAAAAGTTTTTCAGCTAAAGAAAATTGAAGACCCGAAATCTTTTTTCTTGTAAACTAAAGTTACAAGCTCCAGCTTGAGGGAGGTGTTTTAAAAAACATTATGGAAGAGTCTCACGTGACTCTCATATGAAGAAGTCCCAAAGAAAGAGAATTAATATTGTAACATCTAACAGGAATCTCATAGGAAAAGTCTCACCGGAGTGTCTCAGTTCAAAGATGTTTCAGTTATTTTAGTTCTCTTTAATTGTTGTTTAGTTTAATTATAATTAAGAGTACTATTTTGAGTGTAAGTGGGACTTGGGTGATTTAATTTCATTATGTTCCTATGTATTTCTTCCATTATAACTAGAGGCCCAATTTAATTTCATTATGATATCCCCTGTGTTTCCTCTATTATAAATAGAGGCCTAATATACTTAAATTACACTAGTCAATAAATTATTAATTTTTTTAGAAATTCTACAATCCTATTTTTTTTTTTTAAACTTCACCTTTAATCAAGGTTTTCAAACCCCCACCCAACCCTTAACCAAAGTGCCTAGAGTCTAAGCTGGTTAATTTCATTGAATAACGGACCCATATAATAGTTTTAAAAAAATATATCTTCAGCATTATTACCCTAAAAGAGCGTTCACATAGAAGGAAACAGACAATTTCAAGGATTCTCTGAAAAACAAATTTCTAGATTCAATGATCCAGCAAGGCTACTGGTTCCCAGCGATCCAGATCAACTGGCTAGTCCAGTTCACAAATTGTGCACATTACCTCTAGTCACAGAAAACTGAAAAATGAAAGTAGAAAAGGAATTGCAAAATTTACCTTTTCGATATTCTCTCTTATGGCATACTTGCAAGCACGTTGGCAGATTTCTGTGATATCTGCACCACTAAAGCCTTGAGTATACTTGGCCAGAGCTCTCAAATCAACATCTTTTGAAACAGGAGACTTCCTCACGCATGCTTTGAAGATCTGATAACGGGAGTTCTCATCAGGCAGAGGAATGTAGATCAACTGATCTAAACGTCCTGGCCTTAGCAAAGCTGGGTCAAGTATATCCGGCCTGTTAGTGGCCCCAATAATGAAAACTGTCTTTTTGGCTGACATTCCATCCATCTCAGTAAGAAGCTGATTCAAAACCCGGTCAGCAGCACCACCAGCATCTCCCACACTGCTCCCTCTCTGCAGAGACAGAAATCTAGGATAAGAAGAAAGCATTGAAAGAAAGGAACTATTTTTTCAAGATACATGACAAGACAGTTCTTCCACAAAGTTACTGAAGATTGACCCATAATGAAAATATGACTGGGGAAAGAACATAAACAACTGAACTTTAGGAACCAATTTACAGGTGCCACTCAATTATTATCATACCCTCTTTTTGGTTACCAATACAACCAGAACCGATGAACAAAAGGCGAATTACTTTTGAGAAACTTAAGAGAAGAATACCTGGGTTGCAATAGAGTCTAGCTCATCAAAGAAAAGAACACATGGTGCAGATTGGCGAGCCTTGTCAAAGATTTCTCGCACATTGGCTTCACTTTCTCCAAACCACATAGTGAGAAGCTCAGGACCCTTGACACTGATGAAGTTGGCCTGGCACTCATTTGCAATTGCTTTCGCCAGTAGGGTTTTCCCACATCCTGGTGGGCCATAGAACAATACTCCTTTAGAGGGTGACATACCAAACTTCTCAAACTTTTCTGGATGCTCCACAGGATATTGCACAGTCTACAGAAAATAAAAAGAAGATAATTGTCAGATAGTGCATTCAGAAATGGAGAGTTAGAGAATAGCATAAAAGGGAGAAAAATCCAACCTCTTGAAGCTCTCTCTTGACATTTTCAAGTCCACCAACGTCATCCCAACTGACATTGGGTACTTCAACTACCTGCACATCAAACAAGCAAGCAGTGAGACTGTTAACTGATGAAATCCTCATAAAAGTTCTACCACATTCTGCATATCAAAAGGACTTACAGTTTCGCGAAGGGCAGATGGATTGCTGGTGCCAAGTGCGGTCTTAAAGTGCTCATCAGTTACAGCCATAGAATTAAGTATCTCAACATCAATAGTTTCATCTTCTAAGTCAATCACATCCATTTTTTCTCTGATGCACTGGAGGGCAGCCTCAGTACAAAGAGCTGCAAGATCAGCTCCCACATACCCATGAGTGTCCTTTGCAATTCTCTCAAGATCAACCTGCCCAAGTAAATATTTTTTGAACATAAGAAAAATAAAATATAATAAAATCATTCCACTAGTACCATTTCATATCCATCTACTCACATCTTCATAGAGTTTCATGTTTTTGGTGTGAATGCGGAGCACCTCAAGACGACCAACCTCATCTGGCACCCCTATATCAATCTCCCTGTCAAACCTTCCAAACCTTCTAAGAGCTGGATCAATGCTGTTTGGCCTGTTCGTGGCCCCAATAACAATAACATGGGCCCGTGACTTTAATCCGTCCATTAGTGTCAAGAGCTGAGAAACAATGCGTCTCTCCACTTCTCCATGGGTTTTCTCTCTCTTTGGAGCTATGGAATCAATCTCATCAATAAATATAATCGAAGGAGCATTCTTCTCTGCTTCTTCAAAAGCCTTCCTAAGATTGCTTTCACTTTCTCCTGCCAATTTGCTCATAATCTCAGGGCCATTTATACAGAAGAAAAATGCTCCTGTTTCATTCGCTACAGCCCGAGCAATAAGTGTCTTGCCAGACCCAGGGGGACCATAGAGAAGAATTCCCTTTGGAGGTTTGACACCAATAGATTTAAAAAGTTGGGGATGCCTAAGGGGAAGCTCAACTAGTTCTCGGATCTGGGCCATCTGCTTCCTGACTCCACCAACATCGTCATAGCCCACATCATCCAACCGATCCTCATCCTCCCTTTTTACAGGCTCCCCCTCACAGAAGATCTCAGTGTCAGGAGAGACCACACAATACTCTGGAGGATCTGTCTCAATGATTTTGAACTCGACACTTCTCATTCCGCCTCGAACAAGGAAGAGATCATCTTTCCTCACAGGTCGGTAGGCCTCAAGAAAATATGCTGCATGCATTGTCCAAGACAAAGCATCAAAATATTACAAACAAAAATACTCATTTACTCGTTTCAAAAAAAAAAAAAAAAACTCATTTACTGAGAGTAATACAGAGATATTTGACACAACAGATACCACTATAAAAGAAAGTGTTCTATAACTGACTCATATTCAGAATTCAACTCAGTCATTCAAATGCCAAATGAGATAAATACATACTAACATGCAACAGTTCTAAAAAGTTCTCTCTATGGAAAAAGGAGTAAAATGAAATAAGAAACTTTTACATATCAACTGAACCACTATAAGTTATAGTAGGCATGGAAAACAAAAACAGAGAAAACCTTTATTGATTGAACCAAAATATCAGAGATTACTAGCTATGGTTATACTAGTATCCTAGCCCACATTATCACAACTTCTAGACCATGATATAACCCCAGCTAGTATAAAAACTTTTAGCCCACAAAACTTACACTTCTCTTATGCCACAAATTGGTTTACCTCCTAAATGATTTTATAAAAAATTTAAAAAAAAATGCCTACACTCAAGATGTAGAAATATTAAATTGCTCAAGGAGCCCTGCAGCGTTCACTGAGATTTGCATAATCCTATCACCTCTCATAAGGTTTCATGTCAGTTATATGGGCTATAGAACTCAGTCTACTACGAATATAATAATATAGATCTAAATAGAGAAAAAAATCGCAAGAAGTACTTGATTGATACTCCACAGGTCCAAAAGTGGGTGAGGATTTACTACAAATGATAGCAAAGATGTATTTCAAAATCCAGCAAAAGAAGCAAATAAATTGCCAACACCAAAAGGCACAAATTATCCTAACATTTCCCAGAGATAAGCAAAAGCAAAGCATGTAAGTAGCAACCCAGCTTAATCATAGTGCAGAGATGGAAAAAACTTACGTTTTAAAAATGCATCAAACAAGTTCCCAGTAACTCCTTCAATGGTGTCATCCACTGGGAGTATGTGCACCCGCTTCCCATACTTCACATCTGGGCATTGATGCACAGAGACTACATCGCCAAGCCTGACCCGAAGATTTGATCTTACCACTTTATTCATTCTGATTTTTGGTTCATCACAAGTATCATCAGCAAGAGCAATACATATTGTGTCCCGTCTTTTCTTGCCCTGAGCACGCAACAAAATCAACGTATTCAACATAGAATTCGTTAGCATTTCTCGTCAATGACCTCAAACATGGCAGACTTCAAATAATGGTAGAAGATTACCATTCTCTATACCAGTAGTAACCGACACAAAACCAGGAGCAAAATCTAACAAAGACTCTTCAATATATAAACCACATGAAGAGGAAGAGAAAAGGTTAAATTTTCACAACATAAAAAATTTGAGAGCGAAAAAGATACAGGAGCACATAAACTGACCCATAGTTGAGAATAGTCTACAAGTCTTTCTCATTGAATACCCATTATAAAAGATATATCAGAAGAAACCCTAAAACTGCAAAACGCGAGCACATAATGGACCCATAAAAAACATCCGGTTCCCAAAACAAACGCTCTGAGCTCCCAAATCATGCCCGAGCCAGATCAAGATATCAACAAAGCCCCAAAATCCCATTTCTGTAAGCTGATTTCATTAAAACAAACAAGTGTATAAACTTTGAGTCACCTTTATGAGAATTGTGTCTCCCCGGAAAAGCTGTAACTTCTCCATGGTCTCGGGGTTCAAGGCAACCACAGAATTGTCGTCATTGACCGCCTCGTCGACGACCAATCGATTTGCCGCTTTCTTCCTCTCAAGAATTGCGGTACTGAAGTCCCGCTTCGTCCCTTTCCTGATATTCACAGAACCCATCAAAATCGACGATTTCTATCAACTTCCAAAACAAATTGTAAAGCTTTCTCTTATCGATCTAAAAAAATCGAAAAAGAAAAGATAAAATTCACTTACGAATCGGAGGACTCAGCTTTGTTGGTCATGAAGATCTAATGAGTTAGACACTATTGCAGAAAGTATGAGATGAGAATCACAAGATTGCAGAACCAAGAACAAAGGAGATCCGAAAGGTAGATGGGTATTCGCAGCAGTGGCAGAGAGATATATACTTTTCCAGGAAATATGAGTTTCTTGTTGGAGAAGAAAAAGACTTTCCGTTGTTTTCACTGTAGTAGCTGCAATCGAACATGGGAGGTATTTGTAACAGTTTAACAAGGAAAGTAAATTCTGACAGAGAAAAGAGAGCTAAGCAGAAAATTGAGACCCTCAGAATATTCTAGAACCTCCGTCCATTGATTTATGCACTCCGGGGTGGGTACAGATGGGTTGGATTTCTTGAAACTCAAGTCTGAACCTGCACCTTGACCTTAAAATCCGAATTTAAAAAAATTAGATATAGTTAAAAAACAAAACCTCATCTCCACGCCGTTATCGTCTTCTTCAACCCCGTCCATGTCTCCGTTCTCATCCCGGTCCCCCTATCCCCATCTCTCTTCCCCGACCGATCCTCAACCTATTACATAACAGGTAAAAATTAAAACAACCTATTCATCATACACCATATATACCTAAAATAAAAAATAACTTGTTTAAATTAAATTTAGAAAGCCTTCCATGATACATTAAAAAATCAATAACTTATAAGAATTATAAAAAATTCTTAAAAATACAAAAATGAGAACTACATTGATAAAATTAAAATTAAATAATCTTAATATACACCTATTGATACACCATATATACCTGTATAGAATAAAAATAACATGTTCAAATTAAAATAATTACATTCCATGATCCATTAACAAATTTATAAACCAGTAAAAATTATAAAAAAAATATTTAAAAAAACTACCAATTATCATGAAAAAATCAAAATTAATATAATCTTAATATATACCATACGCATGGATTGAATTACTACTAGCATGTCCAAATCGAACTTATATGCATAAAAATATAAGTCGTTAGTTGAAATAATTAAAAATCCATCACATTTGTGGCAATTTACCAAGACTAGAACATCAAGTAACATAATCATCTTATAACATCAAATAAAAGCCTCATTGTCCCCACTGAAATCCCACAATATTAAACTGTTTACAAATTACAGCATACATTAGCTTAATAGTCATATCGTCACAATTCATAATAATAGTGGAACTTATAATAAAATGTTACGATTCACGATCATTCTCCAATTAGATCTACTAAGACAAGAAACATAAGCTTTTGCAAAAAAAAAAAAAAAAGTTAATCAATATTTAAAAATAATTATTAAATTTTAAAATATAAATATGAAGTTACCATCAAAATCAAATCATTTTTTATCATCATCACCCTGTAGATCAACCAAGACAAATGTAGGAACACAAGTTTTTAAAAAAATAAATAAATAAGTTTAATTAATATTTTAAAAGAAACAAATAACTATTAAGTAAAATCATAAATACATGATTCAACTTACCATTGAATTCAGCTCCAACCCAATCTTGCATACACATCAAAGCCTCTATAGTAACTAGACATAGAGTAATACAATAAGCACTAATCACACTATCACTTGTGTCAAAAGTTGTGAAGTGTGTCAACTGAGCAAACACTAGAGGACCCCATACTCTCCTTGGCTTGAACTTAAAGTGTTGGTCCCTTTTCTTTGATTCACACAAACGTATGGGGACCTTTGAGTGTCTTGAATATTTCTCGATTTAAGTACTTTATTACCTTTATTAATGATTTTACTCGTGCCATATGGATATTTCTTTTTAAATGGACAACTGAAATTTCATCAATCTTTAAATCCTTTCATACTATGGTGGTCACTCAATTTGGTCAAAAAATTAAAGTATGTCATTCTGATAATGCCAAAGAATATCTCTCAAGTGACCTTGACTGCTTTTGTCAAGAAAATGACATTATATAGTAGACGTCTTGTACCTACACTTATCAACAGAATGGTGTCGCGAAATGGAAGAACCGTCAACTACTAGAGGTAGCTCGTGACCTATTATATATACCTATTATACTAGAGGTAGCTCGCGTATTATATTCTACTGGCCACATGCCACATTTACATCATGTTTTCTTATAAATAGGCTACCCTCTTTCATTCTCGATCATAAATCCCCATACTCATTACTGTTTCTACATGATGATCTTTTTTCACTTCCATTAAAAGTCTTCAGGTATACATGTTTTGTTCAAGTTACCTCACCAAAGCGAAGTAAACTTGATCTGAACTCTGTCAAGTGTATCTTCTTAGGATACACTCACAGGTAGAAGGGTTATGTTTGCTACAATCTCACTTTCCAAAGGTTACTTGTGACTAGAGATGTGACTTTTTTTGAAGACTCTTCATACTACTCCGAAAATATCCCTCCCAGTCTCTCCTTTGTACAAGCATCTCCCCTACTGGTTGTGGCTTGTGTTGCGGAAATTATTCAACCCCCTGAAGCATTGGTCGATACCATACCTATGGAATTTATAGATCCCATCGAGGTAAGTCCATCTCCTCCTGTTACATTTGAACCTCAATATGATACTTGACCTATTGCCTTAAGGAAATAACCCAAAACTTACACTAGGCCTTCTACTTCTCATCCTATATCTAACTTTGTGTCTCACCATCATTTATCTTCTTCATGTTGTCATTTTTTTGCATCTATCTCCTCCATTTCTATCCCGCAATTCTATCTGGAGGCTTTGAGATATCCAGGGTGGAAGCAACAATGGAAGAAGAAATGTAGGCACTATATGAAAATCAGATATGTGCTCTAGTTCCTCATCCTTCAGGCAAGAAACCCATCAATTATAAGTGAGTATATATGATTAAACATAATTTGGATGGGTCCGTTGCTTGCCTTAAAGCTCGCCTCTTTGACAAAGGCTATACTCAATGCTATTGGATCGCTTATGAAGAAATATTTTCTCCAGTGGCCAAATTGAACTCGGTATGTATCTTATTATCCCTTGTTGCTAATTCTTCCTGGACAGTTTATGAGCTTGATGTGAAGAATGCTTTCCTCAATGGGGATATTAAAGAAGAAATCTATATGTAGCAATCACCTAGATTTGTGGTTGATGGGGAGTCGATATGTCGATTGAAGAAATCCCTCTATGGTTCAAAACAGTCTCCTCACACATGGTTTGATAAATTTAGCCAAGCATTGATATGGGTTGGATTTCACCAATGTTCCGTAGATCACTCTGTATTTCATAAAGACACTCTTAAAGGGAAAGTACTTCTGACATTATATGTTGATGATATTGTTCTAACCAACAATGATTTTGAGGCCATTCAAAAAACCAAAAAAAAAAAAGTGAAGAGTTCCAAACAAAAGATCTTGGACTACTTAAATACTTTATGGGTATTAAGGTGTTACAGTCTATTAGAAGATAAACTCAAGCCCACACGACCAAGGAAGGCCCACATATCTAAGATTATTATAAGATGGGCCACACAACCAAAGAAGGTCTACAAGATGGGATCAAACCCATAAGAAGTAGGACCCACAATGATTACCATGAGCTGGCATCCTTATCACATCAGTTGGAAGATCAAGAAGGACACACAAAAGTATCTTTATCTTAGGGTCATGACCAAGAAGAGTTTTAGTTTGATTTATGTTTGTCTTTTATCTATATTGAGTTATTTAATTATGTTAGGACTTATCTTTAAGTATTAGAGTTTGGGTGTAATTGGGACAAGGGTAATTTTATTGTAATTGGACTCTACTACCTTTCTCTATTATAAATAGAGGTTCATGTACTCTGATTTCAACAAGTTATTGATGTCAATGAAGTATTTCACTTTTCCATAAATTCAACATGGTATCAGAGCAGGTTCTGTGAGTTGACTTGGTCAACTCATGGAGGTAATGTGATCATTTTCTTTAAACCCTAAACCCTAAGTCTAGGTTCGTAGTTATTTTTTTCAGTCCCTACGCCTATAGGTTTCTTTGAGTTTTTTTACCTCTATACCGAGTTTTTCATATTGAAAATTATATATAGAGGGAAATATATTTGAGTCTACTTTCCAAAGAAAAATTATTTTTTTCAATCAGAGTTATAAACTAAGAGATATCGATATTTGAATGTGTGAAGGTCAGATTGCAAAAAGGTTTGAGCAGCAGCAGAAATCTTCAAATTCCAACGTATTTTTTTGCTACCAAGAAATAAACTTTATATGGAGAAATATATATCAAAATAAATATATGTAAGTATATTCTTTTACCTATTCAACCAATTTTTTATCTGAGTTATCTACAAAGAGAAATCGATATTTGAAGTAGCAAAGGTCAGATTCAAAAAAAGGTTCGAGCGGCAGCAGAAAGCCTCAACTTTCAAGGTATTTTATGCTATCAAGAAAGAGACTTTATATGGAGAATTATATATAAAAAGAAAGATACATAAGTGTATTTTCTTACCTATTCAACCAATTCTCGGTATGAGTTTTTTATAAGGAGATATTGATCATGAAAGAGTCAATGGTCATTCTGGAAAAATAGGAGAAACAATACATAGTTCGACCAGATTACAAAGACTGAAACCTATCAGATTATTTATCTTTTGATAATTATATTTTATGAAGAGATGTTATACTTGGATGAAAGGTATTTAAGTCTAGTTTCAGACGAAGAAAATTTAATGTCAATCTGATCTATATTTAAAGATATTTTTGCCTTGGAAGAATAAAAGGTCATGCTGAAAATCTGAATTTAAACAGATTGTTTTGTGTCACTGTTTGAGTTGATATATCAGAAAAATATATCAATTCTCCCTGATTTGAGGGCTTATTTATACATCTCTTTTATTTGGGATTATTGCTATATCTATGATATTTGGTTCAAGCTGGGATCACTGCCACTACCTCCCAGCTTGAGGGAGAGAAGTAGAAGAAGTACAAGAAAGAAGTATTTTATTTCATAGGTTGTGGATAAGTTTATGTGACCAAAATATTCAAGAAAAGGGGAGCACAAAAGATGAAGCTTGTGCATCTAAGAAAAAATATTTATATCAGGTTATGATTATCTCATGGGTCCTTCTACAAGGTTTATTATTTTGGTTCATGTTATATGTGTTGGAAGATGATCATATTATATTCAGCTGCAACTATTATGTCTCTTTGTGGGACATTATTATTGAAGAAGAGGCGACCTCATGTCATCATTTATTTTACCCCGTCAAAAAGATCAAAATTATTTGTGGTTGGGAGTCCATGATGGAGGAACTTCATCCCCGTCAAAAAGATCAAAATTATTTGTGGTTGGAAGTCCATGACGGAGGAACTTCATCCCTGTCAAAAAGATCAAAATTATTTGTGGTTGGAAGTCCATGACAGAGGAACTTATTATTACATCTATGTTACCCCCCCCTGTAATGGCTTTTATGTCTGCTACCACTTGAGAGTCGTTGTCCTGTGGAGGGACATGGTGGTGGACACTTCAGAGCAATGCCGATAGACACACTACCGATAGAAGACGAAGTGTGCCCTACATCCAGCATTAGGACTGGAGTATGAAGCAATGACTTACCGACTAGGAGTGATTTTTACTCTCACTTATATAATGTTGTAGGGCCTCAATGAAGGATGCAACAACTTGAGGGGGAGTGTTGGAAGATAAGTTCAATCCCACACGACCAAGGAAGGTCCACATATCTAAGATTATTATAAGATGGGCCACACGACCAAGGAAGGTTTACAAGATGGGCCCAAACCCATTAGAAGTAGGACCCACAATGATTACCATGAGCTGGCATCCTTATCACATCAGCTGGAAGATCAAGGACTCACAAAAGTATCTTTATCTTAGGGTCACGACCAAGAAGAGTTTTAGTTTGAGTTATGTTTGTCTTTTATCTATATTAAGTTATTTAATTATGTTAGGACTTATCTTTAATTGTTATAGTTTGGGTGTAATTGGGACAATGGTAGTTTTATTGTCATTGGACTCTACTACCTTTCTCTATTATAAATAGAGGTCCATGTACTTTGATTACAACAAGATATTGATGTCAATGAAGTATTTCACTTTTCCATAAATTCAATACAGTCTAAGCATGAGATTATACTATCTTAAAGGAAATATATCTTTGATCTACTAAAGGAGACAAGAATGATGGGGTGTAGATCAGTAGAAACCCCCATGAATTCAAATACAAAATTATTTGTAGGCACAGGAGAATATGTGGATATCGGGAAATACCAAAGACTTTTGGGAAAACTTATTTATCTTTGTGTAACACGGCCGCATATATAGTATGCAATAAGTGTGATAAGTCAATACATGCATAAACCGCAACTTATTCATTGGCAAGCATTGGAAAGAATATTACAATACTTGAAAGGAACTCCTGGAAGAGGGTTTCTTATAAGAACCACAATAACTTCAAAATAGAAAGGTTCTCAGATGCAGACTGGGTCGGATCCCCATATGACAAAAAATGTACTTCGGGGTATTGTACAATGGTTGGAGGAAACTTGGTTACATGGGGAAGCAAGAAGTAGAATATAGTTGCAAGGTCCAGTGCAAAAGCATAATACAGGGCCATGACACACAGTCAGTGAGTTTCTATGGATCAAGTCCCTTCTCACTGAACTGGGATTCTATAAAGGAGTTTTTATTATAATAATCAAGCGGTAATTCATATCACCTCAAATTTGGTCTTCCATGAAAGGACAAGACACATTGAGGTGAACTGCCACTTTATATGAGAAAAAAATCTAAGCCTACATATTATCCCTTAGACATATCTCTTCACAAGGACAAGTTGCCAACATCCACATGAAGCTAGCCACTCACAAAATTTTGTCCCTCCTCCCCCAACCTGAGGGAGTGTTAGAAGATGGGTTCAAGTCCACACCATGTCCGAAAGGGGTGGCATGATTGTAAATAAGGTGTCATCTCATAAGGATGACACAAGGGTGTAATTAGTCAAGGTAAACATGTCTACTTATATATTTTCTCATGTAAAGCTTGTAGCACTAAGGGCATTGTAGGTATTTAAATTCCTTTAAAAAACTATGAATAGAAGCCCTTGGCTAAAGGTAGAGCATCAAACTCTCTCATCTTCTCATAATTCGTGAAAGACTCTCTCCCTTAGCCTAAAGGCTTTCTTTCTCTCTTTTTTCCCTTCTCTCTTCTCTACCCAAGGTCTCTCTTTACTCTTCTCTTTTCATCTCTTCTTTTTTCCTTCTCTTCTCCCTCCCTTTGTTTGCTCAAGGTTCCAAGCATGGGGTCCTAGATTGAAGGGTAGGGGGTGGTATGCTGCTTACAAATGCTTACAAAAATCTTTTTGTATGGTCTGAAGCAATCTTTTGCAGGCTTGGTTTGACAAGTTTAGTGAAGCTATGCTTCGATTTGGGTTCACAATGTGCTTTGTGGATGATTATGTATTTGTCGACCATACTAATAAAGGTGTGGTGCTACTTACTATTTATGTGAATGATATTATTTTGATAGGTAGTGATACCGATAGCATTAGTCAAGTCAACCACAAGATATGCAATGAATTCAAGACAAAGGATTTGGGACTCCTGAGTACTTCCTTGGTATTGAAGTTCTACAGTTCAGACATGACATTATTTTATCACAAAGGAAATATAAGTTTGACTTGCACAAAGAGATGCCCCTATGGAGACAAATACAAAATTATGTCTTTGTTCTGGAGAAGATGTTGATGTGAGCAAGTACTAGAAACAAGTTGGGAAACTGATTTATCTCACCATGACTAAACCAAATATTTCTTTTACAATTAGTGTGGTCAATCAATATATGCATAAACCTTAGATTTCTCATTGGCAGGCATAGAAAAGAATTCTTAGGTACTTGAAAAAA
This sequence comes from Aristolochia californica, assembly GCF_029961685.1. Taxonomy (NCBI): domain Eukaryota; kingdom Viridiplantae; phylum Streptophyta; class Magnoliopsida; order Piperales; family Aristolochiaceae; genus Aristolochia; species Aristolochia californica. The sequence continues at coordinate 5,690,735 of NW_027182279.1, forward strand.
GCACTAGGACAAGGGCTTCTATATAAGTGCCATGGTCATTTCAATATTGAAAGTTTTATCGATTTAGATTGTGCTAGATCTCCAGATGATAGAAAATCCACTTCAGGGTGTTGTACTCTAGTTGGAGGCAAGCTTGTTACTTGGAAGAGTAAAAAATAAAATGTAATTGCAAGATCCAATGCAAAATCAGAATATAGAGTCATGACATATGCGATAAGTGAGCTCTTATAGATTAAATCCCTTATGGCAGAGTTGGGATTCAACAAAGAAGGTCCAACAAAACTGTACTGTGACAATCAAGTTGCAATTCACATTGCCTCCAATTTGGTCTTTCATGAGAGAACTAAGCATATCAAAGTGGATTGTTACTTTGTGAGAAAAAAAGTTACAAGCAGGTATTATACGTCTTAAACATGTCTCATCTCACAGATAACTTGTTGATATCCTAACAAAATTAGTTAGCTCAAAATTTATCTCCACTACATGCACCAAGCTGGGGATATATGATGTCTTCTCACCACTAACTTGAGGGAGAGTGTTAGAAGATATAAACAACCTTGGGTGTCATTAATGTAATTATTTTATGATCTTTTGCCTTTTATTCACTCCTACTAAGGTGAAGTGTATACTTATAATTATATTATTATTGGCATCTGTAAATAAATCTTGAGGGGAAGGATTAGGATCCCAAGTTCACAACCCTAATCCTCCTCTCTTTCTCTCCAAAGTTCTCTCTCTCTTTCTCTCTTCCTCCTTAGTCGTCACCTTCTTCTCTTCTCTCTTCTCCTCCTCTCCTCCTCTCCTCCTCTCTGTCTTCCTTCTCTCTTTCATTATCTTACAGTTGAAAACCTTAGTGTTATGGAATCCTAAAAATCAACAAGTAGGAGCATAGAAAATTTATCAAGTTTGGGAATTAGCTCCCCCTTAATCCATGCACGTTAGGTTTTCAAGTTTATTTTAGTTTTGTGATTGATTAGGTCTTTTTTCCCCCTTGTTGTCATAGGGAAAAAGATAAGTGTGTAGAGAAAAGAGATTGGCTTTGAAAATTTCATAAAATTTTGTTGTATTACAAAACATGAATTAGAGAAAGTGGTCTGACTACAACATATACAATGTATGTGCAAAATGAGTCAACTCAGTCAACTAGCTTAATCCTAGTTCTCAGGTGGTGGCAGTGAAGCGAAGCGGCTCAGGATGGTCAGACCAAGGAGTGTAGTTGAAGTTGGCCTTCCCATTGCTCATGTTAACTGACCTTTAATTCTACTTGTGTAGCCATTAGCTTGTCCAGAGCCACCTTCAGATCTTCCATGGCTTCCTTTACCTGGTGGAAATATCGTTCGGATAAGGAAGAGGCATTGTCAGTACACTACCTCTTAACGAACTTGTATTATTGGGCTTGCAACTGTTTCAGACTGAGCTTGTCACCAGATCCCATTTCTTGAGTAGGTACCTTCCATTGACTTCTGCACTTAGCGAAACCAAAATTTTCAACCTTGATTTCACCAATTAATATCTTCTTCATCAGGTTGACACACTCATCCTCAGAAAGTTCCACTTTGAAGTAATAGAGGATGGTGGTGATCTATGTTGCAAAATGAATTTGAAATTAAGGACTTGGAAATGATTGTTGAATAATAATGAATGATTGGAAAATCAAGTGGTACAAGTTTAACACAAAATCAAGTACAATCAAAGATTTAAGAACAAAAAGATTGTACTTAGCTCTTATAAATGCAACACAATCAAGTGATGAATTTGAAAATTAAAGCACAAAATTCTTGCTAGGATAGGAAATATGACCTAACAATCAAAGATAATCAATTCTAGCACGGATAAAATCTAAGACAAGTAGAAATTTAAAAATAAAGTTATAGCATACTCAGCTTTTCTAGGAAACATGATAGATTTAGCTTAAGATTGTTAATCAGTCCTTTTTAAATCTTCCTTGTTCTTTTAGTTTGAAATTTTGTGAAAAAAATTCTTATAAAAGAGATCCAATGTTCCATTGGGTCTAGAAAAGGACTTTTTTATTATTTTTGTAAAATCCATTAAATGTTTAACCAACAATTGTAAACAAATACTTAAATTTTTTGGCTTGAGCTACTGAAGACAATGATAGACCACTAACTTGACTTAGACAAAACAAAACTCAAAATCAAGTCTTGTAGCTTTTTGGACCATCAACATTCAAGTACTCTTGGCACTATTTGAATACTGGGGAGGCTATTCAAACAAAATGGCTTTGTACCTTTCTCTTGAGGCACTACTCTTATGGACTAAGGACTATTCAAATAGTATGACTTATGTTTCTCTCTACTAATGTATTATTTAAACACTTGAACTACCACGCATTCCAAAAGCTATACAATTTGAATGCTCGATATACTGGTTGAATAGTCAGTGTTGCAAAAACATGAACTAGATTTAAAAATCTGTCCAAAACTTACTCAAGGCGTGTAGTTAGATCCAATTGTTTGTTATGATCAAAATCAAGTAGAATAAAGTTCTTGAAACCGACATGATGTCTTTGTAGCTTGGTAGACATTTTGATCACAATATATTATAGTAGTTCATGAACAATTTAGATGGAATTAGGGGATTGTAATCCCATCATCCAAGTCTATGTATTGGTGGTGGTTGCTGCCAGGACTCGAATAATTCAATAATGAACGAACGATGTAGAAAAAGAAAAAACCATTTTTGGCCACCAACAAAAACTGATTAATTTTTTTTTTTTTTTTTAGTCATTACTCTCCAAGAATGAAATGAACCCTTTTGTTGATTGTAACTCGTTCGGCTAGTTGGTCCAGTCAGTTTTTTTTTTAAACTGAAAATAATTTAGTTTTTACTTTAGAAAAAATATATTTGTTTACATTTTGTTTTTAGAAAAATCTAAATCTGTGTTAAAACGTCAGCAGTAAGATTCCTATCGCCGTGGCGCCTGCTGTTCAATACTTCCCGTTCTGTTTAAAACTTTAAAACAACAGAAAAATCTACCGGGAGCCGGTTCTCACCCACCAATCTCCACTGCAAATGGCCGCTGCAGCTGCCACCGTGGCGGCAACCTCTCTCTCGCTTTCGTCTCTGCACATCTCATCCACTCTGAAATCCTCTCGCAGCCTCCAGCGAGTCTCCCTTGTTCGTGCCTCAGCTTCTCCTCCTCTCACTTCTTCTCCGCATCGAGAATTCAACATCTCCTTCGGCGCCGGAACGAATAAACAGAACCTAAACTCCTCATCCGACAATGCAAGATTTCCGGGACGTCTTCTCATTCCATGGATCGTCCGCGACGAGGATGGTAATTTCAAGCTTTCATCAACGCCTCCCGCGCGGTTCATCCACGAAATGGCCATTACGAAGCCCGCTAAAACTTCCGCGAAGAAGAATAAGGAGTCCAAGGGGGTACACAGTTCTTCTGAGCCTAAGCACTCAAAGGCTGCACGAAGATTTTATAACGAAAATTTCAGGGAGCCGCAGCGGCTCAGTAAGGTTCTCGCCGCTGCAGGAGGTGAGAGGAAATATACTTTTTGAAAAAAAATGTTGGTTGTTTTGTTCACATGTCAAATTGAGGATGAGGAGAATGTAAAAGTCCATTCCTGGGTGATCTGTAGAATGTGCTTTTTATTTATATTTTAATTTCAAATCTGAAAAGTTATATCATGCCAGTTCATTCTACTTAAATTTTCTCCATAGAAAAGTGAAGTAACACTTTTAGGGGCTTTATTCACTTCCTTTCCTGGCTAAAACGAGAGAGTGAATTCCCTTGCTGAAGTGAATTTCTTCCTCTCTTTTCCTGTGCTCTTACTATTTTCGAGAAATTCTCTAGAGAGTGGATTCTTTATCCTACATATTTATAGAGAAGGTTTATGAGGTTACTTGTGTATTGCTTTTCAAAAATTTCAGTGGCATCAAGAAGGAGTAGCGAGGAGCTTATATTCGATGGTCAGGTGACTGTTAATGGGTCCATATGTAAGGCTCCTCAGGTAATGGGTAAATCCTCTTGTGTCTATTAATCAGATTCAATTTGATTCTTTTGTTTTCAATATTAAGGTATCCTGTTTCTTTGTCATATTTGCGTTTGTCATTTTTTCTTTGCCTTTCATATATTTTTATTCACTTTGTTTTCTGAATGCCTGGTCTCCATCTGCACTAAGGGGAATCTAGTGATTTTAAGAGCATAATTTCTATGACCCCAAACACCTGATCTATGCATTTTGCCAGCATATGAACAATACAAGTATGGCCTAGTGATAGTCCCACAATTGGTGGCATGGTCTAAAAGCTCTCTGACCATGTCATACCAAAACCTAGCTGGTAGAAAACAATCTTTTTCATCAAATGTTTAGATTTATCTCATTGGTTCAATTTGTGGGGTATCCTGTCTATCATAGCAACCCTTCAGCTGGATTTCTCTATGACTCTGGCACCCTTCAGTGTCTACCACCCTGTGTCTAATCATTCATGTACACAAGGAATGGATCATGAGTAACTCTTTACCTTTTTCTGCACTCAGAGTGAACTTCATATTATTTAAAAATAGACAAGACTATCTTAATATGCATAGCTTTAAAGTGTAAGCTATAGCTTTGTTCCATGTTTTGTTTGGTTTAACATTTGGTATTATTCTAAATGCCGAACCAGATACTCCAATGCCTCTGTGAGATGTCTGCAATGAATGTTTATTATTTGAATATAATCACCTCTGGTCTACATTATGTTTTATCATTTAGAGTATAAGAAGAAGATTCCATGTACTGGGGAATATTTTTATAAAACTACAGTTCTACCAATGATGATATGCAGACTCGAGTTGATCTTTGCAAGGATATAATATACGTTAAAGGGAGTCGCCTACCTAAGAAGCTGCCTCCAAAGCTGTATTTTGCCCTGAATAAGCCGAAAGGGTTGGCTCCAGTCTCCTATCCTTGACTCTTTAGCTTCACATTTCAGCATTTCCTTGAACACAGTTTTGATTTACACCCACACCCACACCCACACCCACATACACCCACACTCTCTGTCTTCCTCACACACACACATACACATACATACACACACAAACATCTTTACTTCTTTGTATTCTTCCACCTCTACTTTGCCTTCCATCTTTTGTTTGCCAGCCTTTCTTTTACGTTATCTTTGTCTGTTTTCTTTAATGGAGCTCTTGATCTTATTGAAACCTTAGGTACATCTGTTCAAGTGGGGAGAAAGAGTCTAAGTGTGTAACTTCCTTATTTGATGACTATTGGAAGACTTGGGTATGAGTGCTTTTGAATCTCTGTCGTTTTAGATTTTTCATTTTTTTCCACAAGAATAGTCTTGGTAGGGATTTCTAGAAAATTTATTATTTATTACATTTATTTAAGAGGTTTGTGGAGACAGCACTGACATATAGAACTTCCAATGCTTCTTTCTCGTGAAGTGTATCACATAAACATGTGTTTATTGGTGCACCCCTGACACTATAACACTCTTATTCTCTGAAATGACAAAAAAAGCAGATGAACCTGATGCAAAATTCAAGTAGAATTTTTTTGGGTGATTTCATACTAAGTGCTTATTGTACTTATTTATGGTCAATTATGAGGTAGTCAGAACTGTGGATTCAACTTGTCATACTTCAGATCAATCACTTTACCTTTGATAAATACAAAGAAAGAATACAGATGACAGACCAAAGGGAGGAGCAGATTTGATTTTTTTGATTATTTTGAGTACTTGCATTCAATATACCTTGCTGGTAACATTATAAGGTTTTCTTTTCAGAATAAAACAAATCGAGGTTTGCCAAAGCCTCGGTTGTTCACTGTTGGTCGGCTTGACGTTGCCACAACCGGCTTGATCATAGTTACAAATGATGGTATCATTTGTTTACGCATTGATTTCCCTTTTTGTTCTGAAGAGTCTGGTTTGAGGGAAAATTTGTGTTATTCATTTTCTAAGCTTATTCATGGCAGGGGATTTTGCTCAAAGAGTTGCACATCCTTCCTCTGGACTGTCGAAGGAGTAATTCCCTGCCTTTTGTGCTTTATTCATACAATGTTAGGTTACTGGAAGTATACTAAATTTGAAAAGTTCATTAGGTTTCCAAATAAAGTTTCCTACTACTCATTGACTAGTCAAAGATTAAATGTGATACAAAACTGTTGGCTAACAATATTTTTGTTTTTTTTCTTTCTGTGGATGTAAATTCTTGACAACTGTAAAGTTTATTCAAGGCCAGTGGTTGTGTTACAACTCTGGTGTTTTATTTTTTCACAAATATGTGTATTTACTCTGGAGTTACTCAAATTTAAATTTTCAGATACATTGCAGCCATTGAAGGTAGTGTCAGCAAACGGCAGTTGACTGCTGTTAGTGAGGGTGTTGAAATTGATGGGGTCCACTGCATGCCAGAAACTGTGGAACTGCTGCCAGCACAACCAGATATATCAAGGCCTCGACTTCGTATCGTGGTATTCCACTTTGTCCTTAATTCTAACAAAAATACCAGGAATTTATTTTTTTCATTTTTTGTATGGATGAATAGAACTTGGATATTCTATTGTTTGCTTAAGTGAAACTATGGTTACATTTATTTGGTTCAGGTTCAAGAAGGGAGAAATCATGAAGTACGTGAACTAGTAAAAAATGCAGGACTTCAGGTTTGCTGTGCTTGCCTTGTAGGCTTGACTTGTTTTAATATTCCACTGGTTGTGTGTATTGACTTGTTTTAAAAGGAGTCTACTTCGGAAGAAATTAAGAAGTTTTTCCTTGGCACCATAACTTGTGAGATTGAATTCTCTACACTTATCTAACTTGTGTATTTGTTAGCCTTCTCGTCTAACTACAAGCTTGAGGAATTGGAAAATAATGAAGCTATCAACCCATGAAAGTTGATAGTGAGCTAATGATGCGATCGGAAGAGAGGGACCTGCGCATAAGATTGAGCTTCCTCTTCCCACGAGGGGCACGGGGCATTCTTCTGACTGCAAAACCTCCCTCCTCCTCGTCCATCTCTTCAGGAGGGACACGACCTAGATCACGGAAGAGATCACTCAGCCTCAGAGAAACAACAGTAGAAGCAAAAGCAGGCTCAGCAAGCAGCGGATGAAGAAGACCTGGGTTGGCAAACCGTCATCAGCCGAATGTCCCGACGAAGAATACGGCTAAACGATGATCCTAATTTCGAATTTAAAAATGGGAACGCTTCGATTTCCCTCAGGCGAATGAGAGAGAAGATTGGCGAAATCATTCGCATTCTCACCAGATCTGGCCCGAAAAAATCCTTTATTTCCATCCCAATCCAAGCAGCGAATGCCTTTGTCGCCACCTTTGACAAGATTCAGGCTGACAAAATTGGCAGAGGATTCAGGCGATCCCTTCTCACGGGAGACCTGGAATTTCAAGTCCACACCCAATATCACAGAGGACAGATCGAATGTGTCATCACTCAGCATCAAGGAGCTCTGGTCATGGGTATGCTTTTCCTCCTACAAAACTCCGGTTATGGACTTGGCCGAGAAACCTTGCATAAACCAAAACTCCCCCCTCCACCTGACTACACTCCAGAAAATACTCAAAACCACCCACTTACATTCCCTCCCCCCCCAAGCCAAGCCATGCCTGAAGGAGTGCATCGGATGTCCCAAGCGACAATCATCTCTGTCCACACAAACCGCAACTCTGGCCAGCATCCCAGTGGAGTTATGATGCAAGCACACCATCGAGTGCCTCACGAGCATTTTCGGTGAGCTCCTCTGGGCAGAAGAACAACTCACGACTCTTGAGTTGGAGAAACTCTTCCTCCGGCCAAACACCCCGGTAAGTGGTACTCAATATGTGAATCTCATCTCCGGCAACACCTCCCTGCCATGATCCCTAACTTGATAGGTTCCAAACTAAGTCCAACTCAGTCCGGGTTAACTCAACCAAACTCTGAGTTAACTCTGATCTGAACCGAACCTGAGTCACACAAGGACCAAGCAACCAGGGTGACTCCGGAATCTGCAGGGACAACTGTCCCAAACCAAAATTCGAAATTCAAAAATTCGCATATCTTGAAACTCCCTGCTGCAGTACTCTCAGACCTGAACCTACCTACCACAACACCCATCTGGCCGCTGTCAAATCACACCTCGAAATTACTTCACACCTCGGGCAGATCGCCCATCATCCTTCCTTTAGCCTCGGCCAAACAACCTGCCCCGAAGCAATCAACTTTCGTTCAATCTTCCACTTTACCTCCAATTGTCAGACCAGCCTCCATCTTGTCGCCCACTTTGGTCAGATCACCTGACATATCCCCCCCGGAAAGTGCACCCATACCAACTGTCTTCACATCGCCCCCCTTCAGTTCGTCACCCGTCAGGCCCCCCTTTAGTTCGCCGACTGTCAGTCGACCTAACAGCGTACACTCCCCAAAAAATCAAACCTGCAATCTCAAATCCCGTACCACACCTCTGACACCATACTTACACGTCCACCCAAACACGTCTCCCCCTCGAAAAGCGCACTCATACCAACTGTCTTCACATCACCCCCCTTCAGTTTGCTGCCTGTCAGTCGATCTGACAGCGCACACTCCCCAGAAAATCAAACCTACACTCTCAAATCCCGTACCGCATCTACTCTGACACCATACTCACACGACCACCCAAACATGTTACCTCTTCTCCCGTCTTCACCTATCGAGTCTCCCCACGTAAGCCCATCGCCTGTCAGAAGCACTGCCCAAATTCAAGAAAGCCTTTTTACCACATCTCCCTCAAAATCCTCCCCAAATTGTTGCTCTCAATCCCGAGACATTTCTCGGGCCCCGCCAACCATTGCCACTCCTATGCATATTCCTTCAGCCACCACACCAGCCCCGATGCGTACCTTGAACCCCATTCCTTCTTCTTCCTCGACTTTTGCGTTACCCTCCCTGATTCCAAGAAATTTCCTTTCCTAGACAAATCACGCCCCCCATGCTCTATTCAGATCCTTACCTCTTCCATCTTATTTCTTGTCACGTGCCCCCCGAAAAGCCAAATCTCCATTTCTCCTCCCCTACCATCATCTCACTCTCACCCTAGTCTTGTCAATGGATGGGAGCTATCACTCGCTGCCCCTGCCACCTCGAACCACTGAAGCACCAACTCCCCAAAAAATCATCTCAATGCGTCCTATAGGAACCCCACCCACCCCTCTGTCTCCTATTAAAATAAACGAATGGTCCATGTTTGGATCATTCTACGAAGCTGATCAATGGGGCTCAAACCCCTAAGACTCTCCCAACCTCATTGAATGGCACGGTTTTCTCACCCCGCCAATCAAAGCTTTGCCAAATTGTATAAATAGCCTCCCTCCCCTCATTCTTTGTCCTACCCCCTCAGCAACTATCAGACCAAAGTCCCACGACCCAATGGAATCTTCAAGTTCCAAAGGAAAAGCTCCCGTCTCCTCCCTAAGCCCCAATGGCAAAGCCCCCACCTCGCCCTCAAGCTTTAAAGGCAAAAACTCCACCCCCCCTTCAACTGTCCCATCCTCCCACAAAAAAAAATCTAAGAAACCTCCTATCACTCTGTTTGCTCACACTTACTCCAGAAGGAGGAAGACGAACAAAGGAAAAAAAAAGAGCCCGCCACCCCCCACCTAACTGGCCAACTTCGCTCAAATTGCTCAGACTGATGCCCAAATGGACTTCATCCGATTCGTCAAAGAGCAAGAGCAAGAGTTTCCTTCGCAGGAGTTCGAGGAAATTACCAAATTAGCGTGGGAATTCTGCAAATATTTCCACGACAATCTCTTATGCCCGGAGGAGGATATCTCCCCACCCGCCCCAAAATGATTGTTCTTTCTTGGAACGTCAGAGGAATCGGATTGCGCTCGAAACGTGCTATCATCAAAGCATCCCTTTTTGAATATAAGCCTAGCATTGTAATTTTGGTTGAAACCAAACTACAGTCTTTTGATAATTTTATTGCCCAAGAATTATGGTATGATCCTACCCTGAATGGGCAAAAGTTGATGCTGTTGGGCATTCTGGAGGTATTTTTGTCCTCTGGAACCCGAACTCTGTTGAAGCCGTTATTTCTCATCCTAGTCTTTTTTCCATTGGAATTCAATTCTGAGACCTTTCACTGGGGATTTCTTGGGCTCTGGCTGGTATCTATGGGCCAACCCGCTTCTGCTATTGTGCATCGTTTTGGGAAGAAATCCTCCTTGCCCAACTCTGGGATCTGCCCTGGCTCCTGGCTGGGGGTTTCAACGCCATCCTCCAATGCTCCGAAAAAATCCCTCCTGCCATTCGAACCACCTCCAATATGCGAGCCTTCTTGGACCTCGTGAGCAGTCTGGAACTTTCCGAAATACCTCTCTCAGGAAAAAAATTCACGTGGTCAAATGGCCAGAACCCCCCTGTCTTCTCCAAATTAGATCGTTTTCTTGCCAATAATGAATGGCTCCAAAATTTTCCTTACTCTACTGGCCAAGTTCTTAATAAAATTGGGTTTGATCACTGGCCAATCCAAATCAATACCCATCCTCTTGCTTGGGGTAGATCTCTGTTTTGATTCGAGAATTCGTGGATCCTCTCCGATTGTTTCACCTCCAATGTTGCTGGATGGTGGCAAGAGCTCTGTCAACACCCTAACCCGGGCTGGACGCTCCCTTTGAAACTCAAAGCTCTGAACTCAAAAATCCGCCAATGGTCCCTCATCCAGCGCGCTGCTGCTGTTTCTCAGAAAAATTTGATCTGCCGCCGTTTATCTGAGTTGGATCTCCTCGAAGAGCAAAGGTCCCTTTCTTCCCTTGATGTGTCTCTTAGAAATAATTTAAATCTTGAACTGTAAAATATTTTGCGAAATGATACCATGTACTGGAAGCAGCAAACTAGATTTCGTTGGCTGACCGAGGGGGATGGAAATACTAAATTTTTCCATGCTGTAGCCTCGGCCAGAAGGAGGGTTAACCATATCACCTCTCTCCGTCAGGGGGACCAGGTGACCACGGATAGCCCTGCTATGGCTAACATTCTTGTGAAGTTCTTCACAGATCTTTACTCTGAGGAGTGCTTCAACCATCCTACCCTTTACCAACTTGATTATAAGCACATTTCTTGTTTGGATGCGGACTTTTTGGAACGGCCGTTCAGTATTGAGGAAATTGAAGTTGCTTCTCTTGGCCTACCGAAAGATAAAGCTCTTGGTCCAGACGACTTCAACGGTGAGTTCTATCAAAAATTCTGGGAGGTCATAAAAAATGATGTTTTTGCTTTTGTTTGAAATTTTCATCAAGTTGGCATCACTCACAAGGCTGTGGGTGCTTCTTTCATAGCCCTTATTCCAAAAAAAGCTAACTCTCCCTTGCCTCAAGATTTTCGGCCCATTAGTCTCACCACAAGTTTTTACAAAATCGTTGGACGAATTCTTGCCAATCGTCTGAGGTTCCTCCTTCCCAAAATCTTCAGCCCTAGTCAAAGTGCCTTTATACGTGGCCGAATTATCCTTGATTTTGCCATGGCAGCACATGAACTACTGGATTCCTTCAAAAATTCGAAAAAGCCCAGATTTGTCTTGAAACTCGATTTTGAAAAAGCATTTGATCGTGTGAACTGGAAACTTGTTGACCAGCTTTTTGATAAGATGGGATTTGGGACACGTTGGAAATTTTGGATGAGGAGCTGCATTTCGAATGTATCATATTCTGTGTTAGTTAATGGTAAACCTTGTGGGTATTTTAATGCCACAAGAGGTATTCGGCAAGGGGACCCTTTGTCTCCGTTCATCTTCACTCTCATTGCTGAACATCTTGCTTCTATGGTCCGTCTTGCAAAAAATTCTGAGCGGCTGAAATCCATCTCGGATGATCCAACTCAAGATATCTCCCTGCTTCAATTTGCCGATGATACTATTCTCTTTGGGGAAGGTACTTTAGTAGAAATTTCTCATATTAAAGCCTTGTTAAATTTATTTGAACTCTCCTCTGGTCAGAAAGTTAGCTAGTTAAAATCTTCACTCACTGGCTTTAATATTGATCCTACTGTGTTAAATTCCATGGCTCATTACTTGGGATGTAAAATTGCTACGCCTCCCTGTTCATATCTGGGGTTGCCTTTATCATCTACGTTGCCCTCCAAAAGCTCTTGGCATCCGGTTATTGACCGTTTGGAAGGACGTCTGGTGACTTGGAGAGGAAGATTTTTATCCAAGGCTGGTAAACTTGTTCTCATTAAGTCCTGTATGCATGGAATTCCTTCCTATTTCCTTTCCCTTTATCGATGCCTTGCCTCTGTTTGCCAAAGAATTGAATTGCTCAAAAGAAAATTCCTGTGGGGAGGACCAAATGGGGAAAGGAAATACTCTCTGGTGAAATGGGCTGAGGTATGTAAAACAAAATCTCTTGGTGGGCTTGGTGTTCGGGATACTATCATTACAAATTCAGCATTGATACTTGAATGGATTTGGAAGTTTAACTTATTTCCTGAATTAATTTGGAGGAAATTGGTTGCGGCAAAAGCAAATAAACTGTTAGGTTGGTGGACTGAGGGTGGGCGATGTAATAGGTTGTCTCCTGTATGGAAAAAAATTGTAAAGTTATTACCTGCTTTCAAATCTGCTGTAAAATGTTACTTTGGCACGGGATTTGTGACAAGATTTTGGACCGATTGGTGGACCGGCGCACACAGTTTCAGCAACAGCCACACCTTGATTTCAAATCTGGCAAGAAATATTGAAGCTTCTATTTCGGACCTGTGAACTGATTCAGGAGGGTGGAACCTAAATCTCCGAAGATCACTTTCTGATACTGAGGCCTTGGTAGATTCTGACCTCATTACCATGCTCTCTTCGGTAAGTCTAAAAAATTCGCCAGATACTCTTATTTGGATGCCCAACACGAAAGGTAATTTTTCAACTTCCACTGCTTATTACTTCCTAAGCTGTCCCAACCATCCACAAATCAACCATCCAGTTGCCATTGCATGGACTCTGCATGCTCCCCCACGTGTTAAATTTTTTATTTGGACTGCATGTTGGAACAAAGTCCTTACTTCGGACACCCTAATTCGAAGAGGTGCCCATGTCCCAGACCCTCTTTGCCTCTTTTGCCAAACTTCTTCGGAGACAACCACCCGCATCCTTTTACATTACGAGTATGCCTATTTTTTGTGGACCAGCCTGCTAAACAAAATCAGTTTCCAATTCTGTTCCTCTCAAAATCTCCCCTCAACCATCCTCTCAATTACAAATACTAGCCTTCCAAAACTCGGGAAATTATTAATATCTTGTTGTGTGGGGCATCTTATTTGGGCATTATGGAAAGAAAGGAATAATCGAAAATTCAATCTAAAGTCTATTTCTAGAGAAACAATGGTTGAAAAAATTACTTGTCAAGTTACTACGTGGATCTTATTGCTTAAGAAATTCCGTGATTTTCGAGGATCGAACTTTCGGGAGAATTGGCGAATAATTGCTGGAATGTCCTATCCTGCTCACCCCCCTAATATGGCGATTTGGTCCCCTCCCCCTATTGGCCATTTTAAATTGAACTTTGATGGCAGCGCGTATGGATGTTCGGGCCCTGCAGGTTTCGGTGGTGTTGTTCATGATGAAAATGGAGTTCTTCTCTTTTCCTATGGTGGGCCAATTGGAAATTCGGACTCTACAACTGCTGAATTATTCGGATTATTTAATGGACTTCGTATTTTCAAAAGTCGTCTTTCTGGGCCCCTTTGTATTGAAGGTGACTCCAAAATTGTTATCAATTGGTGCGCAAAGAATGAGCGTCCTCTTGGGCGGCATTGGACATGTTTTACGATATATATAATTTAACTTCTACTTTAAATTGTAAATGGAATTATATTCCTAGATCTGCTAATCATTTAGCTGATGCTCAGGCTAAATTAGACGTCTCTCTCCAATACCTTGTTGTGGAAGGAGGCCTTGTTTAGCAAGGTATTGTAATCTTCATCTTTCTTAATACACCTTACACATCTTATTTCAAAAAAAAAAAAAAACTACAAGCTTGAGGATTCCTGTTGTTCATTTTAACCCATGGGAAAGTGAAATATCAAGTTCATCAAATGAAGTGATACTGTGGTTCTCTGGAGGCCATTTTTGTAACCTTCTGAAGCTTCTCCACGTTTTGCCTTTAGATAGCCCTTTGAATTCTGGGATGAGAATTTGGAAGGTGGTTCTCACATGAAAGTAGTAATGCATTGTCTGAGGAGCATTTCTTTGTGCCTCATAGGATTTAGTCCACTCTTCTGATCTTTTCTAGTAATCTAGAACTTTCATGACCAGTAGTGTTGGTCAAACTTTATTGTGAACATTATTCTGAAGGTGATTATAAAGGTTGGCTGGATGAGTATTGCAGAAGAATAATGATTTGTGTCTTGTGAAAGTGTACCTCGATTTTTGAACATTTAGATGTGGAGGTTGATCTAGGTATCAATTTCAAAGTTGGTTAAAAATGACAAGATCAATTTCCAGCTCTGATTGAAAAGTTTGTATGTACATCTCAAGGTACATATGTCATTGCTTTTTCAGAAAACAAGTTTCTTACATGATGATACCCTCAGTGTTAACATAGCTCTTCATATCTTGGGCCTTTAGTTCACCATTCAAGCTTCTCATTGTGTCAAGAGCTGCTACTTCATGACATGTCCAAAAGAGCATCCTGTCTACCTCTTTTTTCTTTTTCTTTTTAAATGTTTTTAAAAGCTAGTAATTGAGTTAAAGAAGAGAAGAAATAAAGAGAGGAAATAATGAGAAGAACTGCCGTAAGATGAAGCAGGCTTCATTAGCTATTCAGCATGACCCCTATTCAGGTTTTATTAACACTCGAGTGAATAAAACAGAAAAAACAAAAAAGGCCCTCATTACATGCGTCAGTTAAAGGCTCCTTCCTATGACCATATAACTCTTTAAAATAGACTAGCACCTACTAATGATGAAGTAACTACCCTTGAGAAAGCCTTTTATTGTGTGATTTTGGGTGGAAAACATAGTAGTGAATAAAAGTGAGAAAGAAACGACACCTACTAAAGCATCAACACTTAATATCCATTCTACTCCTACCAGATCTAACACCCCAAGAGGTTGTAGAGGGGGTGGACTAGGTCGTGGTTGTGGCTGTGGTGATGGGGGTGATTTGGGAGAAGTAATCATTTTTCAGACAAATGTTGTGATAAATTTGGAAAACCAGCATGGGCAAACTCTAGTTCTGCTACAAATGAGAAAGTTTCAAACAACGAAACTCAAGGAGAAATTCAATAGTTACTTCAGTGCTTAAGTCAATTGACATCCACACATCATCCTTCACGAATCAGGACACTGGATCTTCGTCCAAAGCAAGTGCCACGATGGTAAATTCAGGTATGATTGCATTACATCCGTCCTCTACTCCATCCCGGATCATTGGTTCTGGAGCGTCCACACATATGTTAGGTAGGCCTACTTTGTTTTCATTAGTTCTTCCTTCACAAACTTACCGCATTGTCACCTTGGTGGATGGGTCCTATTCCAAGTCCTTAGTGAGGGAGTAGTCCGAACCACTCTACATATATCCTTGTCAAATGTCTTATTTGTTCATAAATTTCTGGTTAACCTTGTCTATTAGTAGCATTACTAAATCTTTGAACTATTCTATAACCTTTTACGCTACTTCGTGTGTTTTTCAAGATTTGCGAACAAAGAAAACGATTGGTTCCAAGCATAAGAAAGGTGGGATCTATTTGCTGGAGGACGTGAAGGTTCCAAAAGCTCTGGCTTTATCAACACATACTTTACCGTATTTGTAGCATTTGTGCTTGGGGCATTCATCTACAGCTACGCTTTGCCACTTTCTTCTTTCTATGTTGTCGGATTTGTCTTTCGAATGTGAATCATGTCAGATTGGAAAGCATCATAGCATTTTCTAGTTAGTTCGAGTTACAGTATTAGTCCTTTTGAATTGGTTCATTCAAATGTATAGGGCTCATGTAGAGTCCCATGTATTTTTTATTTTAAATATTGTGTCCTTTATGGATGACTTTAGTAGAGTGACCTGGGAGTAATTCCTTCAGGAGAAATCTCAAGTTTTTTTATGTATTTACCAAGTTTTTCAATGAAATAAAAACCCAATTTGGAACATCTATCCGCATCTTTCGTACTAATAATGGTTTAAAACTTAATGGAAAATTCAAATCATTTTGTGAATTGCCTTGTATTATACATCAAATTGTATATGCCTACACCTCTCAACAAAATGGGGTGGCTGAATGCAAAAATAAGCATCTATTCCAGGTCACGTGTACTTTGTTATTTCAGACGAATGTTCCATGTTGTTTTGGGGTGATGCGGTTCCTACCTCTTCTTAATTAATCGTTTGTTATCCTTTGTTCTATAGGGAGAGTCCCTATTGTGGTCCCTGTAGAACTTAGGATGCCATGAGAAGAACTTTAGATCAACGAGGAAGAAGAAGAAGAAGAGAGGAGAGGAGAAGAAGAAGAAGAATGTAGGAGAGAGTTTGGATTAAGGGAAGAAGGGTTTGTGTCAAATAAGAAAGAGGAAGGCTGGATGAATTTGTGGAAGAAGAGGAAAGGGCTTCAATGCTCTACCTTTTAGCCAATGCCTTTATTTATAGTTTTACAATGCCCTTAGGGCTACAACTTGATAAAACAAAAGACATAAAAGGAACACATATTTACACCTCTATGCCATCTTTATGGAAAGTACCATATTTTACACATATGCCACTCCTTTGATGTGTGGGCTTGAGCCCATCTTCCAACACTCCCCCTCAAGCTGAAAGAGAAAAGACATCATAAATACCCATCTTGCCACATATAAAAGATAGGATTTTAGATGTAACGGGTTTAGTGAGAATATCAACTACTTGCTCTTGAGATGAAATATGTTTGAGGGAGATTATTCTTGCTTGAAACTTCTCTCGTATAAAGTGACAATCCACCTCAATATGTTTAGTTCTTTCATGGAAGATTGGATTTGAAGTATTATGAATGGCTGCTTGGTTATCACAATGTAGACCCATGGAACCTCTTTTATAAAATCCTAATTCGGTAAGAAGGGTCCTAATCCATAAGAGTTCATATCTCTGTATTTTGCTTCGACGCTAGATCTTGCAACCACATTTTGCTTCTTACTTTTCCATGTAACCAAGTTCCCTCCAACAAGAGTTCAATATCCCGATGTAGATTTCCTATCATTAGGTGATCCAACCCAATTTGCATCTGAGAAACCTTCTATGTTTAAGTGCCCATGTTTTTTATACAACAATCCTCTTCCTGGAACTCCTTTTAGGCATCTTAATATTCTCTCTAAGGCCTGCTTGTGGGTAATTTGCAGTTTGTGCTTGAATTGACTCACCATACTTACAATATATGATATGTTCAGCCTAGTTACCATGAGATAGATCAATTTTGCCTCGAGTCTTTGATATTTGTCAATATCAATATCTTCTCCAGTCGTGGAACACAATTTTACATTTGTATCCATAGGTGTGTCAACTGGTTGACAACCCTTCATTCATGTTTCTTCAAGGAGATCCAAAAGATATTTCCGCTGAGACAATATTATCCCATGCTTGGATTGAAGAACTTCTATGCCCAAAAAATATTTAAGCATACCAAGATCTTTAGTTTTGAATTCCTGACTTATCATATTCTTCACTTCTTGTATGCTCTGAGCATCATCACTGGTTAATATAATATCATCAACCATTTAATAAAAAAAAGATAATATCATCAACATATACAACCAATAATACTTTCCCTTTGACAATATCTTTAAAATATACTGAATGATTGACCGAGCACCGATGAAAACCAAACCGTAGAAGAGCTTGACTAAATTTATCAAACCAAGCCCGCAGGGAGTGTTTAAGCCCATATAAAGTTTTTTTAACCGGCATACTGACTCCCCCTCAACCACATAACCAGGTGGTTGAACCATATAAATTTTCTCACGTATATCACCATTTAAAAAGACGTTTTTGACATCCCATTGATATACAAACCATGATGAGTTAGCAGCAATAGTTAAGATGATACGTACCGAATTCAATTTGGCATTAGGAGAGAAGGGCTCCTCATAATCTATCCCATAACACTGAGTATAACCTTTTGTAACGAGTTGAGCTTTAAGACGAGCAACCGATCCATCCGGGTTATGTTTCACCAAAAACACCCATCTACAACCGACCAGTCTTTTATCTTTCAGAAGTGATGCTAAGGACCAGGTTTGATTTTCATATAAGGTGTGCATTCATAGCCGCCTTCCATCCTGGATGCTTTAGGGCCTCCTGGTACGACTATAGAATGGAAGTAGAAGAAAGAGAAGCAAGGAACTGAAAGCATTCGGAAGACAAGTGAAATATCCAAAGTAGTACAGGATCGGCGTTCATTTCTTAAAGCAATAGGTCTAGTATCAAATTCAGGCCCAAACATAGGAGGAGAAGGACTTACATCTAGTGGATCCGACAACTCCACAAGTGAAGGTACGGCCGGTGTGTTAGGGGGTGGATTAATATCAACATTGAAAGGCACAAGCGGACACGGAGTGGTAGAAGGAAATGTCCATCCTGAAGGAGCATCATGGAAGGAGTAGGAGGTGTTCTCAAAGAACGTCACATCCCGAGAAACGAGCATCCTCCGAAGGGTAGGATTGTAACAGACATAACCTTTTTGGGTGTGAGAGTACCCAAAAAAATACACCTCATAGACCGAGGATCAAGTTTATTTTTTTGTGGGGAAGTAACATGAACAAAACATGTACATCCAAACACTTTAAGAGGAAGAGAAAATGGATCTTCACCATGAAATAAAACAGAGTAAGGAGTTTTATTATGAAGAACCGATGAAGGTAATCTAATAATAAGAAAACATGCCGTAAGTATAAATGAGGCCAATAAAAATGGGTACCTTTATGGAGTAGAGGAGGCCCCGAACAACTTCTAGAAGGCGACGATTCTTCCTTTCAACAACACCATTTTGTTGAGGGGTATAGACACATGATGTTTGATGGATAAGCCCATTATGCTCACAAAATGATTTGAATTCATTAGACAAACATTCCTTAATCTGACCTAAGGATTTGAATTTTCTTCCCAAATTGTGTTAATACCATAGCATGAAAATTTTTAAACAGATGAAGAATTTCTGAATGTTCTTTAAATAAATATAAACAAGTCACTCGGGTAAAATAATCAACAAAAGTGACAAAATATTTAACTTGAGACACATAAAGGTCGCCATACATCAGAATGTATTAACTCAAAAGGAGCAACACTTGTAGTTGTAAGACAAAGAGAATATGTACTCCTAATGTGTTTACTTAATTGACAAACTTCACAACTGAAAGTAGAAAGTACTTTTAAAGATGAAAGCAAAGAACAAAGTGAAGAGGTAGATAGATGAACAAGCTGGTTGTGCCAAAGTAGGGCCTCGGATGTAGTGGATGATAGGGCAGCTAATTGTGGAAGAGTGAAGTAGTACAAGCCTCCCTTTTCATTGTTGCCACCAATCACCCGCTTCATAGTGAGATCTTGAAATATACAAGAAGACGGTGAGAAGGTGACAGAGCAATTCAAATGTTTTTTTTAATTGACTAACAAAAAGCAAATTTAAAGGAAATTGAGGGACAAACAAAGCATCTTGAAGAGGAATAGACGAGATAAGAGAGGAGGAACCTTTGCCAAGGACCTTGGTTTGGGTACCATTAGCAATAGTAACGAATTTCTGAGGAAGACAAGGAGATAATGACTAAAAAAAGTGTTTGTTACCTGACAGATGTTCGGAGGCCCCGGAGTCGATGATCCAAGAGGAAGAGGAAGAAAGCATACCTGAGGCAATAGTGGTAGCAACAATAGATAATGGAGGAATGGAGGATTCCATTAAGGACTTCATCTTCTGAAATGCAACATAGTCTTCAGCAGTGAGAGTCACATTTCCGGAGTGGGAGTCAGCCTTTTCTTCACGTTTCTCAACATTAACAAAGATTGGGTTAGCCGTGGCCCAATCAGGCTTGCCATGAAGTTTCCAGCATGTTTTCACAAGGTGGTTCTGACCACCATAGTAAGTGCAAAGTCAAGGCTCAGTACGGGAATTATTCGGACCTGTTCGACCACCTCTATTTTCTGCCCCCTCTAATATTTCTGCACCGTCCTCGGTATGAGGATGATGTGCCCCGATTGCCGGAGAACGTAGCCGATGGAGCATCAATAGGAGGGGAGGGATTAGGGATCCGTAGTAACGTAGCACTAATGTCATCGAAGGATGGAAGAGCGGAGGAACTTAGAAGCTGGGTCTTTGCAACCTCTAGGTAAGGCTTAATATTTGACAAGCAAATAGCTGCTGCCAAGGCCTCTTGTTGTTGTTCTTGAACAACAATGTCATTGGAGTATGACTGAGCTATTTTCCATTCTTGGAGAAGGCCCCGAAATCGGGCCAAAAACTCATGAATGTTTTCTCCGTTTTTAGTATGCAACATACTTTGTAAGACATCATATACTCTTTGTAAGGAGGCAGTACTCGAGTAGAGCTTAGCACAAGTGTCCCAAATGTCCTTGGCTGTTTCCAAGTGGACCACATTGTTAGCTACATGCTCTTCCATGCTATTGATGAGTCAACTGATAACTATGTTATCATTTTTAACCCACTTGTGGTAGACTTCATTTTCTTCATCAATCGGAGGAGGGATTTTGATAACATCACTTAGAAGGTCACGAGTAATGAGAACCCTCCGTACTGATTGTGATCAACTAAGGTAATTGGAGAGACCTCTTAGTGGAATCGTAGTAATGCGGAGTATATCACTCTTATTACTGGTGGGTCCACTCTCCATGATGAGGGCATGGGCCTTCTTCAAATAACAATTACTCAATGTAATTTGAAGAAAATGTGGACCAAATAAGTCACCAACAATAGAGGGAAAAGGAGAAAATAATTTCTTCATGAGAGTAAGCACCAAATTATCAATAAATTTGTGCTTTTGGCAAGTAAGAATAAGATCTAGCCATCACTCAATTCCTCTTATATTCTTAAAGGAAAAACAAAGAGGAGAAGGTAGATGCAACTGCTTAGGCCTTAATCCAAACTCTAACACAAACTGAGAGCAAAAAATATTTAGAGAAAATTTAGAGGCAAATCAAGACACTCAGAAACAAATTTATCTTTAGCTCATGGGAATACGTCAACGTAAAAAAAAAAAAAATGCAATAGTTGAAGTTCAAGAACAACAAAAATAATAGGGATAAGTGAGTGCTGGAATTTCATCAAATATATAACGGTCATCCAACAACATAACTCAATTCCATGAGCAACATCAAGTGGGAGAATTTATAGCAACATGTGTTGAAATTCCACCTCAAATAAAATTGATCCAAATTATATAAAGGTAACTGAATCTCAAAACATCAATCTTGATAAAACACAAGTAGTAACTGATCTTGATCAAACTTGTAATTGATCTACAAGCAGATCTAGATTATAACATCATTAGTCATAAAAATAAAATTTTACAACATATGAAGATTATCTTGACTTGATGTGATTCAAAGTTCAAGAAGAAGAAAAAAAAAAGTAAAGGAGTATGTAAATAAGAAGAAGAAAAAACGTAAAGAAGAAGAGAATTAACTTATCTCTTCATGGTTGAACTCCTTTTTTTACGAACTTCTTGGACAAATTTCATAACTACTTCATCAAGTGGGATCCTAAACTCCTTGCTCTGATACCATGTAGAATTTAGGGTTCCATGAGTAGAACTTTAGATAAACGAGGAAAAAGAAGAAGAAGAGAGAAATGAGAGGAGAAGAAGAAGAATGTAGAAGGAGAGAGTTTGGATTAAGGGAAGAAGGGTTTGCGTCAAATAAGAAAGAGGAAGGTTGGATGAATTTGTGGAAGAAGAGGAGAGGGCTTCAATGCTCTACCTCTTAGCCAATGCCTTTATTTATAGTTTCACAATGCCCTTAGGGCTACAACTTGATAAAACAAAAGACATAAAAGGAACACATATTTACACCTCTATGCCATCTTTATGGAAAGTACCATATTTTACCCATATGCTACTCCTTTGACGTGTGGGCTTCTTGACTTGAGCTTGTGGGCTTGAGCCCATCTTCCAACAGTCCCAAAATCTCAAAACAAGGTATTTGATGTCTGTTCATGAGTTATCAAGTCCACTTGTTTTGTTAAATGTCTTGGTACTAATAATCATAAATTGTCCCTAAGGTCCATTAAATGTGTTTTTTGGGTTATTCTCATTGTCAAAAGGGATATACGTGCTATAATCTTCTTACAAGAATAATCTAGTCGGCCAATAACATAGGATGGCTCCTCCACACGACTAATTGCATATCTTTTGATATTCCAATTCTCTAGTTTGCGGATGATACTATTTGCTTCGGGGTTGGTACTATGGATCAGATCAGAAAATTGCGTGCCGTGTTGGGATTATTTGAATTGGCTTCTGATCAGAACATAAACTGTGGAAAAACCACTCTCCTTGGCTATCACATTGATCCAGTTGGGCTTCGGGATATGGCAGACTATCTGGGATGCTCTGTGGGAAATATGCCAGCTACATATCTTGGGCTCCCACTTTTTGATTCTCGGCTTTTGGTGTCACTATGGTCCCCCCTCATTGAGAAATTTGAAAAGAGGTTAGCCACTTGGAGGGGAAAAATTTTATCAACAGCGGGGCGTCTCACTCTCCTCAAGTCTTGTCTGGTGGGGCTGCCAAATTATCTGTTATCATTCATGCACTATCTGGCCTCCGTTTGCTCCAAAATTGATGCCATCCGTTGACGATTTCTATGGAGAGGTTCAGAAGATAACTTCAGATACCATCTGGTAAGTTGGAAGGATATTTGCATACCTCATAATAGGGGAGGATTGTGCATTCGGCCTACAAGAGAAATGAACAAAGGTCTTATGCTCAAATGAATTTGGAATTTCAACAACAAGCAAAACAATTTATGGAAGAATATGGTGAAATTCTACTTCAGTTTTTGGGTGCATGGTGGAGAGAGGGTGGCGCTGCTCGCCTTCTATCCCTGATATGGAAATTAGTTTCCAAGCTCCTTCCAGTATCCAGAGATGCTACCTCGTTTCACACGGGCAATGGAAGGACCCTTCTCTTCTGGTCGGACGAATGGTGTGGCCCCCGATTTCTCTCGGAGGACTTCCCGGGGCTGCTGTATAGGGTGGCAAGTGACTCTCTTGCTCTGTGGCTGATTCATGGAGTGATCACTAGTGGAGTATCCCATTCCGTCAGGGATTAAATGATGAGGAGTCGTTGGCTTTTTGTTCTCTCCTTACTAAACTCAGCAGTACTATTATCCGGGAGCACTCAGTTGATAAGCTGATTTGGAAGCCCAGTAATAATGGCCGATTCACTGTCACTTCGTCTTACTCTCATATCAGAAAGCAAGACTACAATACTCATGAGCACAAGGCGAATCTGGCTTGGAAACTGTCTGCGCCAAACAAAATCAAATTCTTCGTGTGGTCAGCCATCAGAGAACAAATTCTTACTTCAGACAACCTTCATAGAAGAGGCTTCACTGCACCCAATCTTTCTTGTCCCCTTTGCGGTGAGTGCGAAGAGACAGTCCAGCATGTCCTCTTACACTGTGGATTTTCGTGGCAAGTTTGAATGAAGATCTTTCAGAAAATCGGGCTCCAACTGGGGCTACATCAGGACCTGTTTGGCACCTTTGAGATGGTTCGAGGGATTCTCCTTCCTCGGCTAGGCAAGTTAATTCTTTTGGCCTATCTTGCGCATGTTCCATGGTGCATTTGGCTCGAGCGGAACGACTGGAGATTCAACTCCAAAGCTAGCACCCTAGACAACACGACTTCTCATACCGTTGGCCTCATCTCGAGCTGGCTTCATACAAAGAAGGATTTTGCCACTCTATTGGGGGTTTCCCTTCGGGAAAATTGGAATTTGATCGCTCACTTGTTTGGCCCCAGTAGAGTTCCAAGAATGGCTATCTGGGATCCTCCCCCTTGCGATTGTATAAAACTGAATTTTGATGGTAGTGCTATTGGATGTCCCGGTCCAGCAGGAGCAAGTGGTGTGTTTAGAGGTCACAATGGAGACCATATTCTTTCTTATGCTGGTTCGATGGGCATTGCTGATTCTAATACTGCTGAAGTTAATGCTCTGCTGTTCGGCCTCCAAATCTTCAGGGATCGTCTCTATGGCAAGTTAATCATTGAAGGCGACTCGAAGACGGTTATTAGTTGGTGTTCCAAGGACAACCTCCCCCCTTGGCGCCACTAGCCCATCGCTGATAGTATTGCTGACATTGTATCTTCTACGCATTGTAATTGGAATCTCATTCTTAGATCAGCCAACTCTTTGGCTGATAAATTGGCAAAATTCGGAACTTCCCAACAATCTCTCATTGTTTGGGAAGGCTTCCCTCCCTTGTAATATGCTCTATTGAGCTTTTGCCTTAATTAAAATCAGCATCATTTCAAAAAAAAAAAAAAAAAAAACTTATATTTTTGCGGATGTCACTTTTTTTGAAAATATTGTTGGCCCAGGTAGATTCTCAAGATGTGGAGGTGAATTGAGTTTTTGCAATTTTAAAATAAGTGTGCCAATTTGAAATTTAAAGCAAATGCAATATATAATGTGTCCACACCACAAATAACACAAAGATGTTTTGTTTTTGATGTTTCCCTAGTGGTATTCACCGCCCAATAACCCTTGAAAAATTTCACTAATTTGATCTATTATCTGGAATTTACACAAAAGAGATTCCAACTCTCTTTTAAGCCAAATGTCTACTCAAATACACGATTACAATAACCTAGCTACCAGTTGCCAGTTTCCTTTAAGATTGGAGTTGCTGAAACTTCTGAACTCTTTTTGGGTCAATAGCCAAATTTTTACGTGGCCCGTAATGCTGTCAATCAATATTTCAGAAGGGGAAGATTTAAAATTGAATTTTCTTCTGTTTCTTTCCTTCCATAATCCCCATAGGATTTGCCCTATGCAATATGAGAGAAGCATCTTTCCAAGCTTTGGGAGACTAACACTGGTGATTGAGAGGATAGTGGATGACAGATTTTGTGAGGCGCAGTACTGAAACCCAATTTTATTTAAGAGGGTGGTCAGATAGTATGGGCATAATGGCAAGATAACAGTATATGATTGGCAGTTTCTGGAGCATTTTGGCAAAAAGTTACGGGGGTTCCATGCCGAATGAAAGAATCTGAGGTGAGGATTTATTTCTACAAGTGCTCTAGATAATTTTTTTTGCACGTGGCAGGGCAAGTAGGTTCCAGGCGGAGGCCGCAGATGATTTTACATCTTGATGGAATGTGATACAAGGAGAAATTGGAGAGAAATGGGATTTTTGCAAAGTCTCTAGCTCCTTTTCTCTCAAAAATTGACTTTGGAATGGATTTCAAGTATTGAAAGCTTTGAATATGGTAGGTTTGAAAATAAATGCTCAATAACTGTGCTAAGGCATGTTTGAGGGGGTATTTATAGCTTCTCCAAACCAAACTAGCAGTAAATGTTCGTTTGCAAAAAAATGATGACTTAATGATCGATCAATGGAAAGTAATGATCGATCAATCGTGTAACAATTATATTTTTGTCAGACTTTAGGTTGATTAATCGGCTAATGCTTGTGTGTCAGATAAGAAATTTTAAGCTGATTGATCAATCCACCTTGACTATCGATCATGCATTGGTCCTCCTAGCCATGCAAAACTATGTATGATTGATCAATGACTTGTGTTTGATCAATCATGCATTGTGTCCCTCATTGGCATACTTTCGTATGATCAATCAATGTTGTAGGTATGATTGATCATGCTTTATAATTTTTTTTTTTTTGGTACACCGCTCAAACACAGTGACTTTTTTTTGTTTTTTTTGAAATAGTGTTGAATTATATTAAAGGCTCAAAAGAGCAAACTTATAACTGGGAAGGGGGGGGGGGGGGGGGGGGGGGGGGGAGGGGGCGTCTCAAAGAATGAGAGATTGCTGGGATGTTCCAAATTTAGATAGCCTATTAGCCAAGAAATTGGCTGACCTAGGAATGTGATTCCACGTACAAGAAATATAATATACAATGTTTGCTATGGAAGAAACGATGTGCCAATGTCGCCACAGGGGGGAGGCCGTGCAATAGCACCAACTAATGACAACTTTAGAATCCCCTTCAATCACCTAAGGCCGTGTGGTTTGATGGTATTCTCTTTACAACCAGGAGCGTCATGTCGCGACTTCGAATCACGCCACGCCCTCTCAAAAAAAAACAAAAGAATCCCCTTCAATCATCAGCTTTCAGTGAAGACGGTCCTTGAAAATTTCCAGCCCATGGAGAAGGGCAGTCACTTCCGCGGTGTTGGATTCGGCAATACAAACTGGCCTCGCATATGAAAGAATAGTTTCTCCTCTGTGATTTCTGAAGACTCCACCCCCACCGGCTGGTCCTGGGCACCCCAAAACACTTCCATCAAAATTTAACTTACGCAATCACTAGTGGGAGGCTCCCATTCGGCCATGGCCGACACCTTTTGAGGACCCGCCATATGAGCCAAAAGATTCCAATTCTAGTGAAGGGATATTCCCGCTTCAGGGGCAAATTCCTTCCTGGTATGCAACCGACTGGAGATCATTCCCACTACGCAAGAGAGTGCTTCAGCCAAAGACACCACAGAATATGGGCAAGGCATACAGAGAGAAGCAGTTTGCCAATTCTTCGCAAATGTGTCCTCAATACCATCTGGAAGGTGCCGAAAAGGTCTTGATGAAGGCCCACCTGAATACCAATTTTTTGGAAAATCGCCATCATACTTGCCATGAGTACCTGCAGTGGTGGAGAATATGCTGAACAAACTCCTCGCAAACACCATAGAGAGGGCAAGTGTTTTCAGGAACGGTAAAGCCCCTCTTTTGAAGGTTATTTGTTGTGAGGATTTGTTCCTTAATGGCTGTCCATATGAAAAAAATTATCTTGTTAGGGCACTGACAGCTTCCATGCAATATTTGCATTGTGCTCAGGTCTGTTGGGGTCGTCTTCTCTGATATGGGAATAAGCTGAGGCCACTGAGAAGATACCATTAATGCTAGGCTTCCAGATTAATTTATCGTGCACCCGATCCTGAATGACTGTGTTGTTGAGGCTGGAAAGAAGCGATCGGAATGCACTGGCTTCATCATCATTCAAACCATGGCGAAAGAGGAGGCTCCAAGACTAATTACTCCATGAGTCGGTCACCGAGTAAGATAGATCCATAGTGATCCTTGCTAGCCCCGGATAATCCTCAAACAATGGTGGGGGACCGCACCACTCGTCTGTCCAGAAGCGAAGGGTCCTGTTACCAGGATAGAAGGAGGTCACTGCCTTGAATGTGGGAAGTAATTTGTAAACACATTTCCAAATCGGGGATAAGCGGCGGGAGGCACCCCCCTCTCTCCACCAGTGGCCTGGGAATTGAAGGTAAAATCTCACCATGTTCCTCCACAAACTATTGTGTTTGGAATTGAGGTTCCAAATCCACTTAAAAAGGAAAAAACTATTCATGTCCTTCGTAGGTCACCTCTGATCTGGGGTTGACAAATCTCTTTCCAACTGACCAAATGGTACTTGAAGGTGTCTTTAGTACCTCTCTAGAGAAAGCGTCGACGAATAGCATCAATCTTTGAGCACAACGAAGCCGGGCGATGAGTGAAGGATAGGAGGTAATTGGGCAGTCCCGCCAAGCATGATTTTAGCAGGGTAAGTCCTCCTATTGTGGATAGTAGCTTGCCCTGCCAAGTGGCAAGTCTTCACTCGAATTTCTCTGTGAGGGGGGACCAAAGTGCAGCTGTGGGGCGTGTGTCAAATAGTGGTAGGCCCATGCGCAACCCAAGAATTCTGCCATATCTCGAAGCACTGGGCCGTCAATATAGTATCCAAGAATAATTGTTTTCTTCCAGTTGATGCTCTGACCCGAAGTCAACTCAAATAAGCCAAAAACTGCCCTTAGCTTCTTGATTTGGTCCATGGTGCCCACACCAAAGTAGATGGTGTCATCCATAAACTGAAGAATCGGAATATCAAAAGCCTCTGAGTCAGCTGTGGGGAGAAGCCACCCAAATCCTTTGGTTGAGTAAATCAAGGAGGAAAGGTACTTGACTACCAAATTGAAGAGCAAGGGGGAGAAGGGGTCTCCCTGACGGATGCCACGAGTTTCCTTAAAGTAGCCACAAACTGTCCCATTAAGAAGTACTGAATAGCTGGTTGAGGAGATGCAACTTTGAATCCAACTCTGGCTTGAGGATAAATCTGGGTTGCTTCAAAGTCTTGAAGTGATGAAGGAGCTCATGGCAAGCCATTGCCGAGTCCAGAATATTCCTCCCTTTGATGAAGGCACTCTACCCCTGATGAATGACAAACGGAAGAACCGCCTAGAGATGGTTGGCAAGGAGACGAGCAATCACCTTATAGGTGCTGGTGGTGAGGCTAATAGGCCGGAAATCCGAAGGAAGTTCTGCCCCATCTTTCTTGGGTATGAGGGCAATGAAGGAAGCCCCTATACTCTTAAACACAAAGCCACGATGGTAGAACGAGTGGGCTATGTGGGCGATGTCTTCGCCAATGAAGGGCCAACAATGTTGATAAAATTCTCCATTGAAACCATTCGGCCCCAGAGCTTTGTCCAAAGGAAGGCTCATAGCAGCTTTCTCAATTTCTCACCCAGAGAAGGGAAGTTCAATAAGATTGTTGGTCGCTGTAGGAATAGCCAAGATGTTGACGCTCTGGAAGAAAGGTCGAAGTGGCTGACATTCAGTATAAAAACCTGCAAAAAAGCTCACCAAAGCCTTAGAAATAAGGGATCAGTCCGAGGTAACCTCGCCATTGATGTTGAGCGAGGTTATTCGGTTGGATCTTCTCCTGGTTGTAGCGACGACTTGAAGAAATTTAGTATTAGCATCCCCCTCTAAGAGCCATCTAAACCGAGTGCGTTGTTTCCAGTGCACGAGTTCGCAGTGAGCGAACAATTGCAATTGCCTCTGAAGGGCTTAGCGCTGAACCATTTCAGCAGTGGTCGAGCTTTTGGACTCTTCTTCTGAGTCAAGAGCATCCACCTGAGCAAGGTCGTCGGCTTTTTCAGCCGAACGGAAGGACTGGCGCTCCAATGCCCAAGCACGCAAAAGGGGCTTTAGCACCTTGAGCTTCATCGGGAGGGACCACCCACTCGGGCCAACCACAACAATTTCTTTCCAAAATGACTGGACAGAAGTATCAAAAGTGGGTCTTTAATCCACGCATTGTTAAATCTGAAGGGAGAGGGGCCCCCAATTGCCGAAATGAGTATTCACCATGATCGGCCAATGATCCAAGACTGCGCGGCCGAGAACTTTTCCGGTTGTATTGCTGTATTACTGAATCCAATCCTCGTTGGCAAGAAATCCTTCGAGCTTTAGACATAACCGGGGGTTGCCTTTCATTGGACAAAGTAAAGCTCTTTCCAGATAATGCGATCTCGTCACGGTCCTAGCTTCCTATGAAATCGGCAAAAAGTCTCATGGAGGTAAAAATCCTTCGAGACAGTGGAGATTTCTCATGAAAAAACCGCGTCACATTGAAGTCTCCAACAAGCAGCAAAGGAATAGGCCATCTCTGACAAACCGTTAGGAGGTCATCCCAAAATAGGTGTATCTCATTGTGTGTAGTAGGTTCGTAGACACCCACCAGACACCAAATATTACCCGAGCTCTTATCCCGCAGCTTGACACTGAGAGAGTAGTTTCCCCAAAAGCTGTCAATCATCTCAATAGTACTAGTGTCCCAAATAAGGAGAATATCACCTGCCGAGCCGACGGTGTCCACAGTAATACAGCCGGGCTCCTTTAGGGGCTAAATATCCTGAACAAAATTGAGAGGGAGCGAAGCAACCTTGGTCTCTAGGAGCACCACAATGCTCGATTTTGTAGAGGCGAGGAGGCTTCGAACAGACGCTCGGCGACGTGTCAAACCAATTCCACAAACATTCCAAGAAAGCACAATCATTTATCATTCTTTTTTTTCTTTGACTTTTCAGAGGGGTGGTTATCCCTCGGTAGAGGCCCCGAGATAACAGTACCCATCACTTTGGCTAGTGCTGTTCGGATTGCGATGCCTCCACAAAGCGTTGGGATCTTTCACCCGGCTCCAGAAATATGTATAGACCAATTTCTGGATCGCGAGGGAATTGGCTTTGGGCATTGGGCTCTCCCTGAATCAATGGCCTAGGCTGGCCTCTGTTCTAATGCTGGTATGTGGCTAGGGGGGCTGGGGAGCGGTTTCGAGGGTGGCTTTGGGCTAGCTCGCTAGTCCCTGAGACAGATTCGGCGTCAGAGTGAAGAATAAAAGACTTGACTCAAGCTAGATGTTGGGTACACTCCTATACTTTTTAGGTAGTGGGTCTAGGCATTGCTTTGAAGTGATGAAAACACAAGAAGATAGACTGAAGAAATGCTAGAGGAAACAACTTTAACTAGAAGGAGGTAACTATGCTAAACTTATACTTCCAAAGTGACTTTTTTTTTTGAAAACTAGGGGAGGTTATAATGGTGGAATTTAATAAATTTGACCAAGTATAACTTTTTGGGTTGACCACAATTTTTCAGAGTTAACTATGCGGAAGATACACAACCAAGTAACAAAAACGCAAAACTTGAAAGCAACATCGAAGCAAGATATTGCATACCTTGAATGAGCACATTATGAAGTGATTATGTCTAACCAAAACTCTCTGATTAGAAGAGAATTTTGGCTAAAAAAATCGATTTTAGGAGAAAAAGAAAGTCAATTCATGTCCATGCATCGAGAGATAATAGGAGAGAAAAAAAAAGAGATTTTCCCCAGAAACTGACCTTTGGTACTTCTGATATCGATATCTCCAAAAATAAAGCTCAGAATCACAAATAGTTTGTTGCTCAAGAAACTACACTCAAAGAGCTTTAAATTGATACCTAATTTGACATAAAAAGTTTTGTTATTGAATCTTTTATAACATCTTGATTTTTTCATTTTGTAGCTTGACCCTTGCTGACTCCAATTTGAATGACTCCTTAAATATAGATCAAATTGACATGGGATTTTTTCCTTCTGAAATTAGACTTCGATACCTTTCATCCTAACTTTTATTCTTAAAATATACTTCTTTTAGAGAAAGAATCTAATAGATTTTGGACTTTGTAATCTGGCCGAACTGAGTACTTTTTCTTCTTTGGCTAGCATGACCATTAACCCTTGCAAAATTGATATATCCCTCTAGAAAACTCAGATTGAGAATTGGTTTGATAAGGTAAAAAATAGACTTACAAATCTTTCTTTAGACATATAAATCTCGATATAAAGTCTCATGTTTGATGGGTTAGACAACTCGAAAAGTGAAGGTTTCTACTGTTGTTCAAACTTCTCTTGCAATCTGACCTTTGTTGCTTTAAATATCGATTTCTCTTTGTAGAAAATTCCAATTGCCAAACTTCTTTTTGTGATGGAAAGTAGATTCGAAGATATTTTCATCAATATATAAATTTGTAGTATGAAAAGTTCAGTATGGAGTGCAAATGCCAAGAAAATAACGGGTACTAGGACAAGAAAAAAAGAAAAAAGATAGAATAGGAACCTAAACTGCTAGAGATGATAGATCAGAAAATGATCACATTATTTATGTGGGTTGACCGAGTCAACTCATAGAACCCGCTTTGATACCATGTTGAATTTCTGTAAAAAAAAAAAAAACTTCACTAACTTGATATAATTTGAGTACATGAGACTCTATTTATAATAGAGGAAACATGTAGAATCTTATTACAATTAAACTACCCTTAACCTAGTTATACCCAAAGTTAAATACTAAAAGATAAGTCCAAAAACAATTGAACAATTGAATATAAATAGAAGGCTAACATAATTAAAACACCTTTAACTGAGACTTTTTTGTGAGACCTCCCCCTGTGAGACTCTTGTAAGACTCCACCATAATAATTTTGGTTTTGTGAGCCTTCTTGTTGTGAGAATCATGTAAGATTTTTTCATACTTGGTCTTTAACACCGTGAACACATGGTCGGACCATAACTCCATTTGTGAGTCTAGTGATTTTCCTCCAGCGTCCAAATAGCCATTTAGGATAGAATTCATCTAGTCTGTAATGGCATTACAAGGAATTTGTGAGTTAGAGCTCCAAGATGAGTGTAGGAGCTTGCAATCATCTGAAAAAGCGAATTAATCATCTACCTTCTTCAAGGAAAGATATTTTAAGCATGTCATGCAACTTCGAGAAGGAAGAGATCCAATCTCCAAGCTTTGAAATCTTACTTAGACTCCAGTTTAATGTTGCAACAACGTTGTTCAAAAGTTCCTAAGCCCATCCGATAGAAGCTTAGGAGGGAGATGAATAGAAGATACCGAAGAAGATTTCTTCCAGGCATCAAGATTCCCACCCAGGCTTACTGGTGAAATGGTCCAACGATTATAGGAGCAACTGCCTCAATGTTGACAACTTCTATCGGGAGAAAAATCTTTAAGGATTCAAGAAACTGGATCCACTCAAATCCATTAGATGTTTGTTTAGGAGTGAATAGCCATGCCAGGATTTTCCTATCTCTCAAGTGAACAATTTGACACTCCTTTCTTCTGTAATGAAATGCCAAGATCATGAATTGGGAAGTATGCAACCAAATCTTCTTGCTGAAAACATTTATCATCCTGACTATTGAAAACAGCTTGCAACTAGGCCAAGGATGTGCTTCCAATTTGCTTCGGCACCCTAAAAATATTGTTTCTCCCCTTTTGAAATCGTGATCTTGATATGACCTCTGTCGACTTCACCAACTTCGTCAATCTTCATAATTGATTCCTCATATCGAAGGATTTTGGATCTTGATGTTGTTAAAGTCTCTTTTTGCTGTTTCCTGCAAGCAACAACCATCCAACCTTTCTCCGGTTTGCGCTCCACCACCATATCAAATTATCGCTCCACTGCATCATCTTGCCCCTTAACCTCAATGCTACTTTCTGTTAGGAATTAGATGCCCTAATTCCAAACTTGCGAGATCAATAATAATAATCGTGGAAGAAGGAAAAACAACAAGCATGAGAACAAACAAGATTTATACAAGTTCGCCTCAAGGTGAAATTACGTCTTGTCTTCCGCTGCTACAGTAATCCACTATGAAGATGAAATAGTTTACTTGAGAGATCACACACACTTACAAGTGTTGTTTTTCTCTAACCTCTCTTGGCCGCCATTGATGCTCCTCCGGTGATCAATGATAAAACCCTAATAGTGGCACCCCCTCATTTATAAAGAGAAAACTAGGGCAACCGCTTTGCAAGAGTAAAATTCCCAAACTGTCCTTAATGAAACAACAATTAATATATCGTGGATTGGACAGGGGCTTTGCCCCCACACCCCCGTGAGGGGAGCTTCCTGCCCCCCTTTCAACCCCCACATTGTACCGATTCAGCGTAGGGCGTTGATTAGGTTCTACAACTTAACACTCTCTTTCTCTTTTTCCTCATTTGCTCCATCCTGATCATCAGGCAGTTGAGGCTATGATAATTGACCAATAATTACAAGTATTATTATGTAGTTATATATTTGGGCTTTTCTGTTGTCTTTTTAGCAAATTAAAAGTATTATTATGTAGTTATATATTTGGGTTTTTCTTTTGTCTTTTTAGCAAATTAATGACTGCATAAAAAAGCTGCCAACTTGACAACCTATTATAGATTAGCAATATATCACTATTTCTTATTACATTGTGTTTTTATTTTTCGGATTGTCTGATACATGCATTACTGATCATGATGGATGATTGTGTTTTCTGGAACTATTATGCTCAAGTGATCTTCGTTCTGATAAGCCTCTTTGTATGACTTTTCCAACTAGTTCAGTCCTATGCTCATGACATTTGTGCACCTACTTTTTTTAAAGACATGGTGTGCACCTGGGATAATCACAGCCCCGACATTGGACATAGTGTAAAGTTGGATTAATCCATCCTTTGGACTGTGAGGGTTTGATGGGAACTACTAGTCCCACAGTTAAGTAGGTTATCGTTGTCTCTGTTATGACTCTAGTTCAGTTTGAGGAGAATTTAGGGTTATTTATGCCAACAGGAATAGATTTTCTGGAAAAGGGAATAATAGTGGATTGGTTTTGCTTTTAGGGTAAGTTACTCCAATGGGAATAGATTTGGTGGAAAATGAAAAAATAGTGGATTCATTTGTGAAGAGAGCAATGTCCTAGTCTCAATTCTTGGTTGCTGACCTCCCTAGGGACAAATTTGGTTCAATCCTAGCAATCTTCACTTGGTCACCTTTCATTGATATCTATAGGGATATCACAATAAAGAGAAACGATTTTTGCCAATCATTTTACCCCTACACAATTCTATTGCATAACTAACAGATAAAGAAGGAAAAATCACACTTTTGGGTACTAATATTATCATTCTATTTGATTTTGTCATAAAATTTTAAGACAATGAGAAGATTGACCATTAAGTGATCACCCAAGGGGTGAAAAAACTAATAGGAGGGAGTAACTAGGTAGCATGGATGTGAAAAAGATCAACAACAAAAAAAAAAAGAAAAAATTTAAAACAGAAAAGGGTAAGGAAGAGCTGACATCAAGATGTTGCCGGTAGTTCGTTCCCTTGTTAAGGAATTGTCAATTTTGCCAAAAATTATTTCTAGCATTCATTGACTGCCAATTTAGCTGTCAGATTTGCTTCTAAAGTATATGTTGATGTTTCTAATTGATGATAGCTAATTGTTCAGGGTTGTGGGTTTAGGATTTATGGTTTAGAGTTATAGCAAACAACTGGTACTCAGCTGCTGTAGATCCAATCTGGCCTCTACATTTGCTCTGGAAGTATGTGAGAAAGTGCCCATAAATTGAGTATAGACTATTTGTTTGGTATTCTATAGTTCTTTAGAGGTGGCTCATAAAGTTCTTATTTGGATTGCCTAAAGTGAATTTTTTAGTCTGTTTATAGCCTACATGCTTTTGCATTGGAGTTTGCTAGTGTTTCTTCTGGTTTGGCTTATATTTGTAATTGTTGGCAGCTTCATTCTCTAAAGCGTGTCCGAATTGGTGGTTTTAGGCTTCCATCAGATCTTGGGTGAGGACTCTTTAACTCTTTTTTTTTTTTTTCTTTTTTCTTTTTGTCTCATAATGGTTATAGAGGGTTTGATGTATAGAAGTGTTTTTTCATAAAGGTTTGATCTGATCTGATCTGGATCTTGGGCTTATACTTGGATTTGATTTTAGGTATCTACATCCCAAAATATTTGGAGGTTTGAAGTATTTGTGACAAATCAAAACAATTCTTAGGCTAGAAACTGAAACCAGATTTTCAGTGAAAAGATTTGCAAGACATTGTTTTATTAAGTTGTACGCAAAGGACCTAGGTCAGTTGCTTTCACCTTCTTAACCCCTAATTATTACTCTCATCTCCTGGATTTCAAATTTCACTAGACAAATCCATTGACCACTCTTTTCCTTTAAAAAGATTGAATTTTATATAATAGAAGTGTGGGAGGGAATTAGGGTTTACAGACCTCTCTCCCCTATTTATGAATTTGTCAATAGTAAAAATTATAATAACATCCCTATGTAGTGACTCTATATAGGATTTTTTGTTATTGGCTGATTAGAATCCTTGAGGGATTAGGAAAGTCTAGATTATTCCCTCAGAGATTAGAGAGTAGAAGTAACTCTAATCGTCCATCTTTAAATTTAAACTCCGAGAGCCATTTGAATCTTTCAATGAAATACTTTTCCTCTTGTTGATTTCTGGGCTTCTAATCATGTTTACAAAGGGTTAGGAGAAGAAGGAAGAGAAGAAGAGAAGAGAGAAAAGATGAGAAGGGAGTCGTGGGAGAGAGGAAGAGAAGGAAAGAAGCAGATAAGAGGCAAATTGAAATAAGAGAGGCCAGAGCTTTGTAAAGTTGGGTCCAAGGCCCATCCCAAAATGACTAACCAACTTATCTTTTGTGGCTCTACAAGTGGATACTTTAGGTGTAGGCTCTCTTTTTTGTGGCTCTACAAGTGGATAGGTCGATCTGCGACCAACTCAGCATAGGGCGTTAATTAGGCTCCACAACTTAAACAATCTGGTCAGGGTAGCCTAGCTAAGCACTTCTCCCCCTTTTCTCTCTCTTTCTATTGCCTACTAAGGAGGAGTTGCTCGTGGTTATTTTTGCACCCACCAGGTGCTCAACATATTCTATGTGGGAAGAAGACTTAGCTGAGCATGGCCACAACATGTTTTTGAATCACATGTGAGACTTTGGTTCACATTGTTGGAAGTTCTGAAATGAAATGAAATCATCATGGAACTAGTAAAAGAGTTCCAATCTGGCATCAACCAATGGATGATGAGAAGTTTCCAATCGATTATGGAAGGCCTTCGATTGGTATTTTCAACTGTAGGTCTACTCTTCTCCCAACACCTATCGGTCAAAGACATTTAGTGAATACAGAAACGGATACAGAAGATTAAGATTGTGCTTGAAGTACAAAACAACACCCAAGAGACTCTGAGACTGAGGACATGCTGGTCAACATCAATTAAGGTCCAAAGCTTGAAGTGGAAGGAAATGTGCAGCCAAGGTTGGTAAGGAGTGATTTTTCAGAAGTTTGAAAACGATGAGGATTCACCAGATTTTTCCTATAACACATCGGATCAAATAAATCTTTCTCTACCACTAGTAGCACAAGGAGTGAATAGTTTGAACCCATATTCATTGCATGCTTCTGTAGAATTATGGGACCATGGGACAACCAATGATGTTGTTACTATTCCACTTGCATGCAAAGGTTCCAGAGTCCAAGGAAAAAGTCGTAGGAACCTAATGGACGTTTTGCATGTGGGTTTTGGGAAGGTTTTTACATGAAACATTGGGGGAGAAGGGAGACACTGCCATAGGCTGAAATTAGGGTTTCTTGGTGTTTAGGCTTAGGGAATGAGATAAGAAGATGGGATTATGGATTTCTAAGGTTTGGTTAGGTAACTTAGGGTCTTAGGGAGAGGGTAGATTGGGTAATTTATAGAATTGAGATATGGAGATAGGATTTTAGAGACTGTTGGGATTGAAAGTGGGAAAAGGGACTTGCTAGGGTGAACTATTCGGGTTTGGGTTTATGGGACTCAAGAGGGAGTGAGACTTGATATTTATATACTAGAGAGGACTAAATATGTGATAGAATAGTTCTAGAGAGGTTAAGGAATTCTCTGAAGAGGAAAGGGTGGAGTTGAATAGGATGGGAAGGCTACGGTTTGGTGCAAGTGAGGGGGCCAAATTTAGCAAGTTCTTGCTTGTGTGGGAAGGAATAGATAAGGAAGGGAATTAGCACTCTCGTTTAGGAAGGTGGGGATGTGGTTATACTCTAGGGAAAGTGGGAGACTTATGGAAGTATAGTCTAGATAGGAAAGTGATTTAAGAGAGGAGGTTGCCAATCTCCTAACTTAACTTCCTAATCTAGACTAAACTTGTGGAGGAGTTCTAGAGTGACGAACACTTGACTAGGTCTAGTGGGGGACTCTTGGGACCTGACTTGAGTATGGTGGACTTGTATGGAAGGGTAGAGGACAGTGGGATGATAACTAAGGACTTAGGGTATAGTCTGAATATTGTTCAGACTGTAGAATAGGGGATGGGCGGCTAGGGTAATGATTGGAATGACTGATGACTACAATGAAAGGAGTGAAAGATAGAACTAAGAACTCTTTCCTTTGTTAAGGGTTGTTCTCCTCAGTGGAGAAGATGAGTTGATTGGATTTCTTACACCGGATAGATACCCTATTAGCTGGGTTTAGCTGCCTCTTGACCTTTATATCAGTTGTTAGACGCTTTGGGTTATCTAAAACTTAAAAAAAGACAAGTTGTATTTGATTGATTGATTCCAAGGATTCATAAAACTTACATTATATAGACTGATTGACTGAGCAACAACTGTTGTGTACTTTATGTGAACTAATGGTGTGGACGCCCACTGACTTTTGCACTAAGCTACCTCCTAAATACGTTGAATCTAAGATCATCTTCTCTTCACTCCAGTGTGGATTTACTGGAGGAAAAGTATCCTCCTTGAGCCTTACAACTTATTTCTCCTACTTGTAATTAAAACACGTGCTAAAATAAAACTCCTACTTCTACTCTAGACTTGATGTTACTGGATTTACGCAGGGGCAAACATGCCTTATTCATCTAGAGCTCTCGAGCTTTCAAGGGCTGAGAATTGGATATCGTAACGGATGTCTGCAGCAGAAGTTGTAGTGAAACCAGAGGACATTCCGTATCCAACTTTGCCTGCCAGAGGACATTCTCTCGATTGAGTGTTTGCTTCTTGGGATCCCCCTCCCTAAATTGGGGAGGCTGATCATCTCTACCTGCGTTGCTTTCATCCCTTGGGGCATCTGGATTGAACGCAACAACAGGCTCTTTAATGCCAAGCATCTCCCTCGTGACCGGGTCATCTCCTCTATTACAGACCACATCTCTGCTTGGTTGCACTCCGAGGAGTTCTCTGCTCTCTTTGGGTTCTCGCTCAGGGAAAATTGGAGCACCATTACCCAGTTGGGAGCCCCGTCGAAGCCTCCAGCGATGCAGGAATCGTGACCCCTGATCCGGATTACATCAAGATGAATTTTGATGGCACCTCCCTCGACGACCCTGGTTTGGCTGGTTATGGTGGGGCCTTCCATGACTCGTATAGTGCCCAACTTTTGTCCTATTCCGGTCCTATGGGCATCGCGGACTCCACTGCAGCTAAGCTTCAGGCCCTCCTCAGAGGACTCATCATCTTTCGTGAGCGTTTCTTTGGGCTTCTCCACATTGAGGGAGACTCTGCGGTGATCATCGGATGATTCTCCTCTCCCTCTCCCTTGCCATGGCGTCACTGGGATGTTTATTACTACATTTTGGACATTCTTCCCCATATTACTTGTATTTGGTCCTATGTTCCATGATCTGCAAATTCTGTTGCAGACTATTGTACTAAGTAGGGGACCTCCTTTTATGCTCCTCTTGTAAGGGGGAGACCTACCTAATCTTGTTTGTTGTTTCTGGTTTAATGAATTCATCTCTTTCATAAAAAAAAAGTTGTAGTGAAACCTTGAAGATGAGGTTCTTCCAAGGGGAAGAATATTGGGTTTTCTTATAATAATTAGGTGATTAGAGGTTTTTCTTATGATAATTGGATGATTAAAGATAGTTTTGGTATTAACTCTAGGGTATAGAGGCAGGCATGAAAATAGAAAGTTTGGTTGACAAGTATTTGGGAAAGGGGCATTGAGGCAAGTTTGGAACGTTACCTTTGGGAATATTTTATCGCAGTAGCTTGCAATATTAAATACTCTCTTTCTAATATTTTTGCTCAAAGATTAGATTTATTTGCCTGCCTTTATCCCTTATTTTTTTCCTCCCTCTTCTAAACAAGAATATCACCTGCACACAATTACAATGCTTAGAATGCCCAGTTATTGTGCTGATAAAAGTGAAGCAATTTGTCTTTAAATTTTTTGGTTTTTTGTTTTTAGTTTAGGTAAAGGTGAAGAAGCATCTTAAGATGCAGATCTGAGAGAATGTCCATATCCAATTGGTGCTTGTAGTCACTTGGCATAACACTTGTTATCAATTAGTCTACCAATACATAGGGAAAAACCTGATTTTTCCTAGTAGTTTCTGAGAGTATGAATTTAGTTGCAACTGGTACTCATAAAGACTAACTATAATGACAAGCAATGTTTATCTAAGATAAGAGCTTGTAAATAGCCTACTGGTATAAAATACATACTTATGTAGGTTACCCGAAATTTGAGTTGATTGTTATCTGGGTTCCGTTTGGGCTTTGTTCTAGTTGACTTTCATTTACAGCCAGTTCCACTTAGTCTTTGGTTTTTCTTCTTTCAGCCTGGGGCAGTACTTGGAACTAAGACCTGCTGACATCAAGTCATTTGGAGGAAAAGTTCAGAGTGTATAGTCAGAGATTATATGTATTGTTGATTTCTATTGCTTATTTGAATGATTAAGTTGATCAAGTGTTTGTTCTATACAAATCTCTTATTCTGCAGCATATGACCACTTCTGACAAGGTAAGTCATTTCTTGTACCGCTATCCACGGCGAACCGAACCGTGTACCATTGACATCTCTGGCATGGATCCAGACTGGGAATATCATTGTATTCCTAATGAAGCTGCTGCAATTCATTTATTTGAGAACACAAATAGCGAGATTTTCTGATTCTTCTGCTTGGGGAGGTTCAAATTTTTATCCAAGTTATTTCTCTTTTTGTCCAAGTCACTTAAATCTTTTTCTTTGTGAGTATTGGGAAAACCCCCATTTAAGTGTATAACTGAAAAGTCCGAATCATCAACTCTGCAATCATTTGTTAGAATTAATAGGTGTTC
This sequence comes from Aristolochia californica, assembly GCF_029961685.1. Taxonomy (NCBI): domain Eukaryota; kingdom Viridiplantae; phylum Streptophyta; class Magnoliopsida; order Piperales; family Aristolochiaceae; genus Aristolochia; species Aristolochia californica. The sequence goes on from NW_027182279.1 coordinate 5,731,126, forward strand.
ATATCATTCATTTGAATAAATTGAATGTTGGACGATCATGATACTCCCCAAAATTGAAATTCTTGATCAAGAGAGGAATACTATCACCCTTTTTATTCAATAAGATACCAAAGTGGATGGTTGATTCATTCTATACTAGAAAGGTGTTAGGGATTCGTTTGAGAAAAAAATGAATTTAGGGTGTAGCCCAGAAAAGGATTCATTGGAGTTAAACGTTACCAAATTTTCAGGAGTATATCAATTTATGCTCACACAGTGTTCTTCAAACCACAATTCTAAACAAACCAGAGCCAATCCCAATTGATTCTGTAGCAGAATGAATTACGGTTATTTTTCAAGGTGATACAGTCGGGTGCCTACTCTGAATCTCATTTCAATCTAATGATCCGTGACTTCAATATCTCTCTCTTGGTTTTTGCTTGAATGCACTAGGAAGAAGAAAGGAGGGGAGATAATGGTAGAAAAAGAAGAATTTAGACAGGAGAAACATGGAATCCTACATGTTTTTTAAATTTACAGTTTTAAACTTTTCACTATTAGATATAAATTTTCAGAATAACTTAATCAGGTCAAACAACGGTTGTAAGTGCAAAAATTGGATAGAACATTGGAGTAGACTCTTCTTCCAAGCACACGAGAAGGATGAATCAAACCTGTTTCCCATGCACCAACAAAATTGGCTAAAACATATGAGTTGAGTTATGCTAGTCTATATGGATCAACAAAATTTCCCACAAATCTTCTTGATAAGAACCAGCCCAAAGGGTCTTTGAGGTATTTTTTTGGGTGTAAGGGAAAAAGGAACTTTTGGCTAGTAATTAGTCACCAGAGAAGGAGAAAGTTGGTATGAGGGTAGTTTCCTTGAAGGACAATTGTATCTCTGTAGGGTAGTTTGCTAAAAAGAGAGTTGGTTTTCTCTTCGGTTAGTTTCCTATAAGGAGAGTTGTTTATCTTTAATGACAATTTTCTTAATTAGAACATTTAGGTGATTTCTTAGATTAGTTGTTTCTTCAAGTTGTATTAGGATCCTTAAGTGTAATATTATTAAAAGAATGATGCAAGAGTACGAGGTCATAATTCTCTCTCTCTTGAAATTTCTGTTAGTTACTCAAGATATTTATTTTTTGCAGTAACTATAGAGAAAACTGGATAACAATTTGGTTCCACTTAAATCCTCTAGCTATGTTTCTATGATAGGAATTGATGAACACAAATCTAGTATTTGTTTTCGCCATTTTCTGTTGTTGATTGTACCTTAGGAATACAACTATAAGGGTATGTAGGGGTGGCATCAAGCCGAGCCGAGCCCGAACCTGCCTATGTTCGAGCCGAGCCTCGAGTCGAGCCCTGTCTCGAGCCTAAAATTGTTATCGAGCTAGAGCCCAAAAATTTTAACCGAGTTTGACCTGAGTTCGAGCTTTAACATACATTTAAAACTCTTCAAAAAATATATATCAAATAAATTGTATATAAAATTATGCATACATTTTACATAAAATTGGGCATAACCTATATATATAATACATGTATAAGATTGGGCATGACCTCCACTTAAAATTGAGCATAATCTATGTATATAATACCTGTATAAAATTTAGCATGACCTCTACTTAAAATTGGGTATAATCTATATACATAATATCTGCATAAACATTCCATAAACACTCCATGAAATTGTTTATACACTCCATACACTGCATAACATTATGAATAAACTCCATACAATAATCAAACACAACAAAATTAAATGAAATATCACTTTCAAATTACAATCACCCAAATAAAAACTATAAATCTATTATAAATTTAAAAATTATAAAATTGTAATCGAGCTCGAGCCTAATAATTTTAACCGAGTTCGAATTTGAGCTCGAGCTCTAGCCGAGTTCGAGGTTAACCTACATTTAATACTCTACATAAAATATATGTCAAATAAATTTTGGCATCAAAATCCCGGTTCCGTCAGCTTCTGTCTCCCAACCTCATGTTCAAGATCTCTTTCGGTGAGAAGTAGACCTTGCAAGCAATTTGTCAATGCAATTCTAGCTCTCGTCAAAAGGGTGGAAAAAATCCTCCCTAGCATCTCATTAAGATAATTTTAATGGTAAAATATCCACAATAATTTATAGTGGTTCACGATCATCTCCCTAGATTGCTATCTACTCCCAATGTATTTTGTATCTTGGAGTTAATTCACTATGTTAGGGTCGCCAAACAACACTTACATCATATTAACTTTAAGGCCAATTATAATACTACTCAAGTAGGACCTTAGGCCACTTAATACACCATAATAACCAATTTAGAATTCAAATGTTTAGATAGGTTTAGAGTAGGAAATTAGACATACAACCTAGACCCACAAGGGATTTTCTAGAAACTAACAAGACTTTAGAAGTCTAGAACCCCATAAGGATTTAAGTATCTCACTAGGCACACCACTATAGACCCACAAGGGAATTTTTAGCATCGTCTGACTACACAAAGTATTATGGCTCCACAATAGCAAATGCAACTTTTTAGCCTTTACTCAACCACATAGGCTTTTGGTCAAATTGAGATGAAGATGGTCCTACAGACACAAGGCTTGGCCAAAGATTGGAAGGGTTACTTGTTTGAAATATAACCTTTTATAATACCCTCTAAATTAGGCAAATTTCACAATTCTAGTACAAATTATAAACACAACTATTGCTATGTGCCTGCTTATGTATTAGCAATTGAAATAGTCATTAATGACTTGAGTTCAAAGTATGAGCTCAAGGTAAATCTCGGATTGGTTTTTCAAATAATAGTAAAACAACAAAGCCACTCAATCGAACTAAATGATTTCAAAGTATAGGCCACGGGTAATAATCTGAACTTTAATGAAGGATTTTAAAGTGCAATAACACTAGTTTAGTATACTCGACCAAGTATAATCAATAGGTTTTAGAGTAAATGTATATAGATATATGGACTTTTAAAATTCTATCCTCAAATTTTAATACTATGCAAAAGCCTCTTCAAATTCAAATGTTGGAGTGAATATAATGATATCAAAGTATGAGATTAATGTTTCTAACTAAAGACTTTAAAGTAGAAGTTCATAAATACTTAGATCAATGGAGAAAACTACCGAATTTGACTTCCTTTTGAGCTTTGGAGGAGGAAGAAATTCTCAAAATCGTGTGTGAGGACGTGAGAGGCTTGGAATTCACTATCTCAAAACTTCTTGAATGTTTGGAGTTAAAATAGCTTGCTGCATTATGGCTGAAAAATAACATTTTGTCATTAAGCAAAAATAGGTAAAATTTAAGTCTACAAATTAAAATTAATTAAGCCCTATTTTGTTGTTCAACACAATTGTAGGTTACTTACATTGTTTAGATAACTGAAACTCCTAGATCAATGCTTAGAAGACTAGCAAATTTGAATTGTTATAGAATGTAGTTGAATGCATAAACAATGGTCGACTGTTTTTTTTTGTTGAATTTCTAAAAAAGAGAAATACCTAACTTATATTTGAATACATGAACCCTTATTTATATTAGAGAAAAGTAATAGAGTCCACTTATAATTAAATTACCGTTGTCCTAATTACACCCAAAGTCTAATAGTTAAAGATAAGTTCTAGCATAATTAAACAACTGAACATAAATATAAGACTAACATAACTAAAACACCTTTTAACTGAAACTCTTTTGTGAGACCTCCTTCCATAATAATTCTGGCTCTGTAAGACTTCTTATTGTGAGAGTCATGTAAGACTTCCATATCTGCTCTTCAACCCCTCTCAAGATGAATTTTATAACTTCAACTTGCAATGAAAAAGATTCTTGGTCTTCAATTTTCTTTTATTGAAAAAAATTCTTCACAAATGCAATTCTTCATAGATGCAAAAACTTCATTTTCTATGCTCCCCCTTTCTTGAATATTTTGGGCACATAAAAATTACCACAACATGAGGAATAAAATACCTCTTTCTTGTACTTTTTCTACTTCTCCCCCTCAACCTAGAAGGTATCGGTGCAATCCCATCTTGAAATGAAAACATAATTGTATTTATTGTCTTCTCCATCAAGGTGTCTATAGGATAGGAACTCAACCTGACACACTCTCAAAAAATAAGATGGGTGATGTATGTATAAAAAGTTTGAAACCAACCACATATGATCTCAAACAAAGGTAATGATAATAATCACTAAAAAGGATAACACCTGTCACTCAATGGACAATGATAAAAACCCAATTAAGGGTACTCATAAAAAAAGTCTCAATGGATTTAAAACACCCATATGTATATAAAAAGAGAAACCAACTAAACCAATGCACAAGAGGTTGGCCCAAAGGGGTAAGCAGAGTAAAAAAAGGATGGTAGGAGAAAGGTAATGTATAAAAAGGGGGTATGTGGGGAATGTTACGAAGGAAAAATAAGCACCTCGATAATAAGAAGGAGACTATAAGGATAGAAAAATAACTCAACAAATTTGACCATGTATGACCTCAAGATAATTTCATGAGAGTGAGCAAAATTTTTTCAGAGTTGACGCTGCAAAAGATATACAACCAAGTAACAAAAACACAAAACTTAAAAACAACATTGACTATGGAAACTCTAATAATTGCATAACTCATAGGTTTCTGTTTCCAAATTCATCAATCCATATGAAAAAAAGTTTCTAATCAAATAGTCAACGAATTCCTATCTGGAATACTTTCCAGATTCTACATAATTAAAACAAAATTTTTCAAATGATAGACTTTCTTGAATTAGCGGCACTTTCCTAAATTAGACTTTCCAAAGATAAGAGATTTATGGGATTGAAGAGGCTTAAAAAAAGAAGATAGTGTTGAAGTGTTGAAGTCAGACCAAAAATATTTGATTAGAAGAAAAATTTAGCTAAGAAACTCAGATTTTAGGAGAAAAGGAAACTCAATTCACATTTATGCCTGGAGAGATAATATGAAAGAAAGAGATATTTTCGGCAAAACTGACCTTTGGTACTTCTGGTATAAATATTTCCCAAAATATAGATCAAAATCACAAACGGTTTGTTGCTCCTAGACTCAATTTTGTTTTTAATTTTATACCTAATTTGACACTAAAAGATTCATTCTTGAATGTTTTATGACCTCTTGAATCTCTTTGTTATGTAGGTTGACCCTTACTGACTCCAATGCGAATATCTCCTTAAATATAGATCAAAGTGACATGAATTTTCACCTTATGAAACTAGAATTCAATAAATTTCATACAAGTATAACTTCTCTTAAAAAATTAGTTTTTTTAGATAAAGAATCTAATAGATTTTTGACTTTGTAATTTGGCCGAATTGATTACTCTTTCTTCTTTGGCCAGCATGACCATTGACTCTTCCAAGATCAATATCTCTTTCTATAAAACTCAGATTGAGAATTGGTTGAATAGGTAAGAAAAGAAACTTACAGATATTTCTCTTTATATATATTTCTTCATATAAAGTTGTTAGGAATTAAACGCCCTAATTTCAAACTAACGAGAACAATAATAATAATCGTGGAAGAAAGGAAAAAGCAAGCATGAAAACAAACAACAAGATTTATACAGGTACGCATCAAGGTGAGACTACGTCTTGTCTTCCGCCACTGCAGTAATCCACTATAAAAATGAAATAGTTTACAAGAGAAATCACACACTTACATGTGTTTCTCTCTAATCTCTTGAGCTACAACTCGAGATGTTCCTCAGATTAAGATGATAAAACCCTAATAGCGGTGCCCCTCAATTATAAAGAGAAGTAAAATTCCCAAACTACCCTTAATGAAACAATAGTTAATATATTGTCGATTCGCAACCAACTCAGCGTAAGGTGTTAATTAGGCTCCACAACTTAACAAAATTCTCATTCTTGATTGCATAAAATGGCTCAAAATTTGAAGTTTTTTTGTTGTTGCTTGAACCTCTCTTGCTTTCTAACCTTTGATGATTCAAATATTGATTTCTCTTTGTCAAAAAAATTCAATTGCCAAAATTATTTTTATGTTGAAAAGTAGACTAAGATATTTCTGTCAATATATAATTTAAACTATGAAAAACTCAGTATTGAGGCGAGAACTATTGAGGTGGGGCTGGAAAGAGAATAAAAAGATAGAATATGAACCTAAATTACTGGAGTTGATAGATTAGAAAATGATCACATTATCTCTATGGGTTGACCAAGTCAACTCACAAAACTTGCTATGATACCATGTTGAATTTTTGGAAAAGAGAAAAATTTCACTAACTTATAGGAATTTGAGTACAATGAGCCTCTATTTAAGATAGAGGAAGCAAGTAGAATCCAATTACAATTAAACTTCTCTTGTCCCAATTACACCCAAAGTCTAACACTTAAAGATAAGTCATAGCATAATTAAACAAGTGAACATAAATAATAGACTAACATAACTAAAATACCTTTTAATAGAAACTCTCCCGTGAGACCTTCCATAATAATTATGGCTCCTTAAGACTTCTTATTGTGAGAGTCATATAAGACTCTTCCATATCTACTCTTCAACACTTTTCTATTGCTTGGTTCCTTATGTAGTATATATTTAGTTGAGTCCTTAAGTGGTGGACTCCTTTTCATTTTTTGTAAAGCTCTATGAGTGAATGTGGTTGACTACAAAACATGTCGTTGATTCCTCTCCAATTCTAAAACTCATATGTTCTTGCATGTAGTTGATTGCTTTCCATTTTGCATTAGGGTGGTTGACTTCTTTGCATGTAGTCAATTCCTTTAGTTCTCTATTTCCTATAGTTGACTTTGGCTTCAATTCTACATTCCTCCTACTGAAGTGTTGAATCATTTCCATGTATTGACTACTTTTGCATATTTTGCCTCTTCCAGGTTAGCTATGCTGATGCCTGGGTAAATGGTCTTCAACAAAGATGGTGTGCTTTTTTGGCATGAGTTGCTGGCTTTACTTTTTGTACGAGCCATTCCAAAGGTCCTTGGCTAGTCAAATAGATATGCTGCTAAGAGTTTCTTTTGGGACATTCTGAGCTGTAAGGTATACATAATGCATATCATGAGTTACTTAAGTGTTTGTTATCACCAAAATGATCTCAATAAGGATCTTGAGACCAACACGCCTAGGAGAGATAAAAGGCATTGTGACAAAACATTCAACTAGCTACCCAAATGGACTAAAGAAAAGAGAAGTGGCATTTAAGAAAGACCATTCAAATGGACATCTAGTGTCCAAGCGACATGCTCTAGGGAAGCCTGTTGTGGACTCAATAGCACACCGAGTCACACAACGAAGAAGACAACAACAACTCACTCAATAGGATTTAATTCTTATATTTCTTTGAGTAGGACTTATTTCTAATATTGTTTTAAGTAGGATTTATTTCTTATATTGTTTTAAGTAGGAGTTATTTCTAATTACTTTTTATGTAAGGGCATTATGGGGAATTATTGTAACCGTAACCCTAAAACTCCCTATTTAAGGGATAGGTATGAATGAAATAGGTAAGCTTTGAGATTTTAGAATAACCTAGTCTAAATAGGTTGGGATCACCTCTTGATCCCGAGTTTAGGGTTTACTCCAAAAATCCAACCTATCATTCACCCTCCATTGCCATCCATCTTCACCCAAATTCATCCACCATCATCCCTACTAAGAAAAGGAGCTTCCTGTCCCTTTTTCGAGCCCAAAGAGGAGGTCTATCCTCCTTCTCGGCAGCAGCAGCAAGAGAGGCCCAATTCCTCCCTTACCAAGCAGCAAAGTGAGGATTTTTATCCTCAAATCTTGAGCAATTCCTGGTGCAACATGGGAGCTGATCATAGCATCAAAGAAGAGGTATTAATCTATCCCAAACTCGTGTTTCAAGTTATTTAAGAGAGAAGGATTGCATTCTTAGCTAGAGCAGTAACAAAGAGGGCCAAACCCTCTTTGCCGTGACCAAGAAAAGAGAGCACCTTGCTCTAGCAAGGTCAGCATTGCTGTGGGGTCTTCTACCTAGCACAACAACTCGGTATGACCCTCAAAAGAGGATCTTTCCTCTTGGCCAAGCATTGGTTAAGGAGAAATACTCATACACAGACCCTTGACGTGAAGTGAGTAAATTCTGAGAGCTGGATTCACAAATCCCACGCCGTGTTACTCGATCCATAACAACTTGGTATCAGAGCAGGATAACATGGGGGATAATATCAGCAATGAAGAAATCCAAATCAGGATACAAAAGATAGAAGATAGCCTTGAAACAGCACAACCAGTGTTGGGAAAGGTTTGTGGTTTGGAAGAAGAGATGAGCCGAATCATTAGCATGCTACAGGAGTTGAGGACAGAGAGACATCAGAGTCCAGAGGTGAGAGAGGTTGCTCAACCATATCACAGAAGAGGGGAGCAGTGGCCTAGGCGCACTGCTGTCCAAGCACCTCAGTATGGAGGCACAATCCCAAGGTACACCAAGTTAGAGTTTCCCTCTTTCAATGGTTCTGTGGATCCCGTAATTTGGTTGCATAGATGTGAATTTTTTTTTTTGAACCAAGGGACTACTGAATGGGATAAGGTGCAACTAGCCTCTTTCCATATGACAGATGAAGCCATGTTATGGGTGACTCAAGTAGAGAAAGAGAGACCGGGAATGACTTGGGGAGAATTTAAAAATCTATGCACAGTTAGATTTGGGCCTCTCGCCAACAGCAACCCCTTGGGAGAGTTAGTCCTATTGAGACAAACGGGTTCGGTGGAACACTATCAAAAACTCTTCCAGGAAAAGTTGGCTCGTGCTGGAGAGAGGGTATTGGTTGACCAGCAGGTCTCCTTATTCACAACAGGTCTCAATGAGTATTTACGGCTAGAGGTAGAACTCCTTATGCCCACGGATCTAGCTCATGCCATGAATATGGCCCGAGCAATGGAACAACGACAACAGTTGCAGCAACGTAAGCCGGGTTGGTCGAGTGAGAGGAACACTTCCTCCACGTGGCAAGGGCACCGCTATAATTCATCTCAGGGATCATCTACAACAGCACCATCCAGACACACTCCGACTACGACTCGGGTAGCCGATCCCCGCCTTGGTAATTCCCTACCGAGCTTTATAAAAAAATTGACGAGTGCGGAGATGGCAGAAAGGCGGTCCAAAAATTTCTGTTATAACTGCGATGAGCAGTATCGGGTCGGACACCAATGTAAACGATTATTTTGGCTCGAGATGGAGGATTCAGAGGATCCAGAGGAACCAGAGGATATTATCGAGGAGGAACCACCAGAGATATCCTTGCATGCTATTACGGGCAGAAATCGCCTACTACAATGCAAGTCCGAGCTCATGTCATCGACCGAGAACTGGTGGGACTAGTCGACTCGGGGAGTACACACAATTTTTTGAGTTTGACAGCCGCACAATATCTCCAGCTCCAGATACACACTCATCCAACAGCCACCGTCTCAGTGGCGAATGGCGAGAAGGTCCCTAGCTATGGGATTAGTAAGGCGGTAAATTTTTCCATTGGATTTACTTCATTTAATGCGGAATTTTTTGTTATTCCCCTAGCGGGATTTGATATGGTTTTAGGCATTAAATGGTTACAAACATTGGGGCCCATTCTGTGGGACTTTTCGGCTTTAACCATGAGCTTTGATTTGGCCGGAAGTCGGGTGCTCTTACAGGGCTGTCAGGTGGACAGGGCCCACCGCATACACACTTTGCAGACACAGGATCAGCCTGACAGTACTAGTGATGGTCTGGTTGAGGAGTTCTATGACCTCTTCCAGGGGCCTTCGGGGTTGCCTCCCATGAGGCACTGTGACCATAGGATCTGTCTGAAACCAGGTTCTGAGGTAGTGGTTGCGACCATACCGTTACCCTCACCTTTAGAAGGACGAGATAGAGCGTCAGTGCCATGAGATGTTGAAACAAGGTCTTATTCGTCCCAGCCGCTCCCCGTTCTCTTCACCCGTCTTACTTGTGAAGAAACATGATGGGACATGGAGGTTCTGCGTGGATTATCGGGAGTTGAACGTGCAGACAGTAAAAGACAAGTTCCCGATTCCGGTAGTGGATGAGCTTCTGGATGAGTTACATGGGTCGTGGTTATTCACTAAACTCGACCTCCGTTCGGGATACCATCAGTCCAGATGCACCCCTCTGATATCGAGAAGACGGCGTTCCGCACGCACCATGGCCACTTTGAGTTCGTCGTCATGCCGTTCGGGTTATCCAATGCACCCTCCACTTTTCAAGCTTTGATGAACGAGGTATTTAGCCCCTATCTTCGAAAATTTGTTCTTATATTTTTCGATGATATTTTGATATATAGCAAGTCGGTTGAGGAGCACTTGGCACACTTGAGGATTGTTTTCGACTTGTTAAGAGCACATCAGCTCTATTTGAAACACTCCAAGTGTTCTTTTGCGGCTTCACACGTGGGATATCTGGGACACATTATCTCACATGAGGGGGTTACGGTGGATCCCGAGAAGATCCGAGCTATTCACGAGTGGCCGCAACCACAGTTGTGTTCTGCATTACAAGGTTTTCTGGGTCTTGCGGGCTACTACCGTAAATTTATTAAGAACTATGGGCCAGTGGCAGCACCATTGACAAGTTTACTCAAGAAAAATTCCTTTATTTGGAATGAGGGGGCCACCACGTCGTTTGTGGCACTCAAAGCTGCCCTCGCATCCGCGCTAGTATTACAACTTCCCAACTTCGACAAATTATTCGTGGTAGAGTGCGACGCTTCGGGCGTGGGCATGGGGGCCGTTTTACAGCAGCTGGGCCATCCTATTGCTTATTTTAGCAGACAGTTGGCAGTCCGCCATCACAAACTGGCAGCCTATGAGCGCGAATTGATTAGGTTGGCCAAAGCGGTCCAACATTGGAGGCCTTATCTCTGGGGCCGGGCTTTTCTCATACGCACGGATCACTATAGCCTTAAATTCTTACTAGAACAACGCATACGACGTCGCCACAACAACACTGGATCAGTAAGTTGTTGGGGTTTAACTTCTTGGTGGAGTATCGTGCGGGGAGATTAAATAAGGCGGCAGATGCCTTGTCACGGTGTTTTGAAGATCAGCAGTCGGTCTATTCTATCAGCCAGCCGAGATTTCTCATTATGGACTTGGTGCGAGAAGCACATGCTACTAACCCTGCACTGCAGGAACTGCATCAGCAAATCTCAGAAGGGACAATGAATGTGAAGTGGTCCATCCAGGATTCACTTATTTATTATAAGCATCGGATTTTCCTTCCACCTGAGTCCGAGTTGATTCCAGCTATTCTCTCGGCCTACCACGACAATACACACGAGGGGATCCAGAAGACCTTGCACAGAATTCAAGCTGATTTTTACTGGCAAGCCATGAAAGCCTCTATTGTGACTTATGTTGGCGACTGTCAGGTATGCCAGCGCAACAAAGCCGAGCACTTGAGTCCAGCCAGTCTTCTCCAGCCTTTGGCCCTTCCAACGCAGGTTTGGGCCGACATTTCAATGGATTTTGTGGAAGGCCTACCCCTGTCAGCCGGCAAATCCGTACTTTTCGTAGTGGTTGATCGATTCTCCAAGTACATGCATTTTATACCGATGGCTCATCCGTATACAGCAACACGGGTTGCTCAGACTTTCTTGGAGCAAATAGTCCGCTTACATGGCATTCCTCCGCCTATCATCCACAGACAGACGGGCAGACTGAGGTGGTGAACCGCACCATCGAGATGTATCTACGGTGCTTGGTGGGGGATCGTTCGCGGCAATGGGTTCAATGGCTTCCGTGGGCCGAATATTGTTGCAACACTTCGTTCCACTCTGCATTACAATCCACTCCTTTTCAGGTTATATATGGCCGGGATCCACCTCGTCTCCTCTCGTACAACCCAGGGTCCACCCGCGTGGACACGATTGATCAGGCACTCATAGACAAGGATCTACTGCTATAGAATATCACAGAACGTCTACGACGTGCCCAAGCTCGGATGAAGGATGTATACGACAGAGGCCACCGTGAGGTCTCTTTTGAGGTTGGAAAGTATGTGTGGCTACGGCTCCAGCCCTACCGTCAGCAATCTCTAGCGGGACCTCCACGTCATAAGCTCTCACCCAGATTTTTTGGGCCGTTTCCCATTCTTCGACGCGTGGGACCAGTCGCCTATCAACTCAAATTACCGGACACAGCCAAAATTCACGATGTGTTTCATGTCTCTCTTTTGAAGCCGCATTCCGGAGCACAACCTACATCCACTCCATTCCTACCACCAGTTGATCATGGCGAGGTTATTCTTAACCCAGCTGCGATGTTACGTGCACGGCTGACCAATGATCATTGGGAGATTCTCGTTCAGTGGACGGACACTGACCCCGACGCTGCAACATAGGAACGTGTGGACATCTTCAAACAAGTCTACCCAGCTTTTGAGCTTGAGGACAAGCTCTTTCTCCATGGGGAGGCAGATGTTGTGGACTCAATAGCACACCGAGTCACACAACGAAGAAGACAACAACAACTCACACAATAGGATTTAATTCTTATATTTCTTTGAGTAGGATTTATTTCTAATATTGTTTTAAGTAGGATTTATTTCTTATATTGTTTTAAGTAGGAGTTATTTCTAATTACTTTTTATGTAAGGACATTATGGGGAATTATTGTAACCCTAACCCTAAAACTCCCTATTTAAGGGATAGGTATGAATGAAATAGGTAAGCTTTGAGATTTTAGAATAACCTAGTCTAAATAGGTTGGGATCACCTCTTGATCCCGAGTTTAGGGTTTACTCCAAAAATCCAACCTATCATTCACCCTCCATTGCCATCCATCTTCACCCAAATTCATCCACCATCATCCCTACTAAGAAAAGGAGCTTCCTGCCCTTTTTCCGAGCCCAAAGAGGAGGTCTATCCTCCTTCTTGACAGCAGCAACAAGAGAGGCCCAATTCCTCCCTTACCAAGCAGCAAAGTGAGGATTTTTATCCTCAAATCTTGAGCAATTCCTGGTGCAACGTGGGAGCTAATCTATCCCAAACTCATGTTTCAAGTTATTTAAGAAAGAAGGATTGCATTCTTAGCTAGAGTAGCAACAAAGAGGGCCAAACCCTCTTTGCCGTGACCAAGAAAAGAGAGCACCTTGCTCTAGCAAGGTCAGCATTGCTGTGGGGTCTTCTACCTAGCACAACAACTCGGTAGAACCCTCAAAAGAGGATCTTTCCTCCTGGCCAAGCATTGGTTAAGGAGAAATACTCATACACAGACCCTTGACGTGAAGTGAGTAAATTCTAAGTGCTGGATTCACAAATCCCACGCCGTGTTACTCGATCCATGACCCGGGACCGTAACAAAGCCCAATGAAGAGATTGAAGGTTTTAATTCGGCCATGATGGGAAGTGACTGATCTCTATGATTAACTGCTCATGGAGAAAATTTTGAGTATTTTCTTACAATTTTAGTCAGGATTTCACCAAGCTTTAGAAAAGAATAAAATGTCCTATTCCCAACTCAATGACATGATTTTGAACATTGAGAATTCACTTGGGGGGGGGGGGGGGGGGTTGGTCAACTTGAAGTCTGAGATGAAGATCAACCGCATTACGCCCTTCATCAGTTGAAGTCGTTAGTGGAGCGCATATGACATTTCATCTGGATGTTGGGGATGAAGCGGTCCTTCATCTCTACGTTATAAAAAAATTCAAGTGGTTTTCGACCCTTTTTGCCATTCATCTAGATGAAGGATGCGCAGGGGTTCGAACCCGCGACATTTTTTCCCCTCTCTCTCCTCACACCCCCCTCTCTCGCGCGTCCTCATTTTCATTTTTTCCTCCCTCTCTTGTCTCCCTGCGCCCCCGACGTCTCTGCTCCCTCTCTTCTCTCGGACTCTCGTCTCCGGCCTTTGTCTCTGCTCCCTCTCGTCTCCGGCCTCCGTCTCTGCTCCCTCTCATCTCCCTGTACCCCAGACGTCTTTGCTCCGTCTCTTCTCTTAGACTCTCCTCTCCAGCCTCCGTCTCTGCTCCCTCTCGTCTCCGGCCTCCCTCTCGTCTCCCTTTCAGCCTCCCACTCCCTTCTCTCTCTTGCTATTCTCCTTTCCCCCCCCAAAATACCTTCCGATTTTGTTTGATTTCCCCATTTCGATTTCCCCATTTTGATTTCAATTTTGACTTTGATTTCGATTTCCCCATTTTGATTTTGATTTTGATTTTGATTTTGATTTCCCCATTTACTCTATTGTATTAGTGATTTAATAGTGGTAATTAAATTATTGTTAACTCAAGCACTTGGTTTAATTAACTCATTTTTATAATTAATAAAATCAATGGTTTTAAATTTCATGGAAAAATATTTTTAATTAATAATATGTAAAAATATATAGTATGTTGAAGTTAGTATTTGATAGATTTTTCCTGTTTAATCATGACTTTTTTATGTTAAAGAACACCATATATTATCAATAAATTAATAACTTAAATGTATTATATTTGTTTATGTTATTTTTAACGTTATTTATTTATTTTTATGATTAATCATGTGCACAGTTAATTGACTCACGTAATTATAGTATTAATGTACAATAAACAGTAATCTTTAACTAATATAATATATAATTAAATTAATTAGTACATTAATATATTTTAGTTATACATTAAATTAGTTATTCGTGTAGAAATAATGTTTATTTTACCTAATTTGATCTTTAAATATTATATTTTAATTAAGTATACTTTACAAGTTACTAATTCTCTTAGTTTCTGTGTTTTCCTCATTTGGGGGCACTAACACTGGAAATTGTTTTCCAGTGGACATGAACTTGTCCACACTAACACCCATTTCGAAGATAAAGTTCATGTAGATGCATGAGATGAAGATGAAGATCAAATTTCTAGTTTGTTGACTAACCCCCCCTTAGTAAGTTATTTTCACCACAAACAAGATGATTCCCAACTCCTAAGGAAAAAACAATCACTCCCACGCGCTCTCATACTTTGAAATGAAATTTGGTGTTTGAATTTGTGTACTTTGATAGCCACCCATCAATGAACTAAGTATTTTTGGATCTTTGCTTTGAATAAACATCTTCATTGCTGGAATCATCATTCTAATACTTTGAAATCATTTTATTCATCTAGTAAGCTGATTCAAATTGGCATTTTTATTGTTCTAAAAATTGGGGACTAGAATTTAGTAATACAAGTATCTACATTCATGGTTTTTTAGAACATTTGATTATACTTGGACAAGTAGATGAGGATTAGATCTCTTTTACTTTGAAATCAAAGTACCTTATATAGATAAAAGCTTGTGGGGGTGAATTTAAAATCCAAGTATCAGAGTCCATTTACTTTGAAATTAGTTTATTGATCTTAGTCGTGTCTTACTAAGCTAGCTCAATTTCATTTTCAGACCAAATGCAAAGTTCAAATTACTGCTTATGGGTTGAAATCAATTCATACATTGAGTTGCTTTCCATTGTATGCACCTATTTGAAAAATCAATCTGAGTTTCATTATGAGCTTTAATTTTGAAATGAAGTCATTAAGGACTAGTATAGGTACATAGGATTGGTTGTTCATATCTTTTCATGCTTTTTTTGTAATATCTAACTAATTAAGAGGTTGTTGTAAAGGGCTGAATTGTAAGAAAGTAACTCTTGCAAGTTAAGGTCAAGCCTTGTGTGGACAATACCTCCCCTCATCTCAAGTTGATTGAAAGGAGCCTATGTGGTTGTGGATTAACTACAGATAAGCCATTTGTGGGTGTAAATTATGAAACTTATTGGTTGTTAAAATGTTATTGAGAGTGTAGGTTAGAAATTCATATTTACTACTGTAGAAAATCCCTTTGTGGGTCTAGGTACATGTACCTTGTCTTTGTTGACTATAAATCCCTGCATGGGATTGCTAAAAAATTCTTTGTGGGTCTAGGAAAGTGTGAATAATGTGCTAATGGAAAACCCTTTGTGGATCTAGGCAAGAGTACCTACTAGAAAATCCCTTTGCTGGTCCAGGATAGAGAGCATAATTTTTTGTTATACATCTATGTGAATGTGTGGATAGTAAATTGGTTGCTATTGCCAATTGGTATAAGTCCCTATGTGGCTACTGAGAGAACTTGATGTAGATGCCTTTTGGTAATCCAAACATAGCGAGTTAACTCTAGGTGAAAATACCTTATGACTAGAGTACATTCGTGAATAAGGAAGTTGTGCACCGAGTAAAAAGCTTCTTGCTATTGTAGAGTTATAACTCTAGAACTGAACAAGTTTTGAAATCGAGCAGTGAATCAATCTCTCAATCATGGTAGATGATAAATTTTGAAACAAAAATAGAAGAATAATAATCACCTCTTCTGTTGTAACAAACCAAAGTTTGTTGCCAATATTTCTTCGAGAAAACAAAGAACTTAAAAGTGACAGATGCAAAATCTATCTCAACATGGAGAGCTGTTGAGGTAATAGATGTAAAAAACTCCAAAAATCTTGGTAACTTCACATTCAACAACTGTAGCTATTTGACTGAAGTATTTATATGTTGTTGGTGGTAGACTATTTCTGAAAGAAGCATGGAATCTGTAGAAAATGAGTATCCAGAGAGCAACTAGAGGTAGCAAAAATAGTTTGAGTTTTATGATCTGATTGAATAAGTTGAACTCCTCCTCTACCTGCCCTCTGCTGCTAATCAACTACTACTGTAAGTATTCTCAAAATAGAGAAGAGTCGAGGAGGCTTTCCTATTATTCATCAATTTATCAATCATCAATCATCAACGTAACATGCTGTTGCTAATCGATATCTACTGCAACGTTGCAACTGATCAAATAAATCAACATTACTCTGTTGTAAATACTTCTTCAAAGGATAAAGAAGAAACCATGCCTTGAGGCTGATCCAACATATGGTACAACAACAAATATAGTCAACAAGATACCAGATAAAAAACCACAACTAACACATTATGCGAAGGCTATCAATAGAACAAGTTAAATGTATAGCATAGCAATGAATGCAATACAACAAAAGATACAAGAAAGAGAAGCCATAAATTCATGTTCATAATTCATGTTTAAGAAGATCATGAGGATACCTAGAGTTAAGTACCATACTTAAACCATTTTCCTCTACTTGATTTAGGAAACTTTTTAATAATAACATTTTCTTCAAAACTGTGCCTCCTACTAGAATGTTTTGAAACTGGAAAGTTTCCAAGTTTTTGAACTGGAAACATCAAAGTTTAGAAAAAATATAATTGGTAATCTTTGGAGTTCAGAAATCTTCCTCCATTGGCTAAGTTTCCAACTTTTGAACCAGTCAAACTTTGCAATGACGTGAGTAGTTCTAAGCTCCATAATGTAAGAAAACAATTTCAAGCCCAGAGAAGAGTATAACCAGATCTTTCAAGTTTGTAATCGAACTAGGAGTAGATAAGGAGATAAGTTTTGATGTATAGCCAGACGTGATCAAAAGAGCAACTTCAAATTACTTACCAGAAGAGGCTTCACATCCTGAGAAGATTACATGGGTCTGTTGTTATTGTTTGACAAAGCATGGTGTTTCAAGGCCAACATCTAGTTGTGTTAGAAGGTAGGAACAAACCCACCATGCCCACAGGAGGTGGCATGATGATTCATCACACGAGGTGGAATCTTCATGAGGTGTCATCACATGAGGTGGAAGATTTGGTAATCGTACTTGATTAAAATAAATGATTGATGTAATTTATCTTCCTTGATTGAAGTAATTAGGAATCCTAATTGATTGGCAACTTTCCCTAAATATGTAATGGAAAAAGTAAAAATAGGGGTCTTGGTTGAAGGGTTTCATTCAAGCTCTCCTCTTCTCAATTCGTAGAAAAATCTCTCCTAGCCTAAAGTCTCTTTTCTCCCTTATCTCTTCCCTCCTCTCTACCACTCTTTACTCTTTTATTCTCTTCGCTCTTCCCTCTCTTCTCCCTCTCTCATCTTGCCCAAGTTTCCAAGCATGGGGTCCTAAATTTAACATGGTATCAGAGCATTGAATTTTGGATCCTCACAACAGGAGGATGCTCTAAGAAGTTTATGATCAAAACTACTCATAGAAGGTTCATTGTGAAACAAGATTGAAGGTCATTGAGATAAGTTTTCATTCTTGTCATTATGACTTAATGCTCTCGTTTTTATTACCTCTGGAAGATGTTTTAGAGGGGTCTTTCTTGTTCCTATATTATATGAAAGTATTGTGATATATGTATTTTGGATTGGAAGAAGTTTGACAAAGCTGTTTTTTTTGGTCAATTTGCAAGTTCTTGGCTGAAAATTAGTTTATGTTGAGATTTTTTGCATAAAGGGTTATTATTTCATGGGAACAAGATTTTATGATGAATAAAAATGTCTTGACCATATTATGAGTGATTTTTTTTATCCACTGGATTTTTTAACTCTTATTACATAGCTACTATACTAAGCTTCTCCATTAACTAAGTTGTTTGATGAGTTGGAACTCTACTAGATTTTTTTGCCTTTTTTGGAGGATTTTTTTGAAGTCTTGGCCTTCATATGAAATTTGAAGGGGTATTCTCATATGTCATTCCAAGGTTCATCAGTTTTTGAAAACAAACAAGGAAAAGCTGAAAGAAGAAGGTTGTTTTTGTGCAAAGTGTTGTGCAAAGTTTTTTTTTCAAAGGAGGTCGAACTTTGTTTGATTCAAAGCCACAACTTGGCTTCTTGTTCTTTCCTCAATCTTGATGAGAAATCAAGATTATAATATTGTGTTTTACATTAAAAGAAACAGGTTCAAAGGAATTAAGGAAGTGGTCTTTTGTAAAGCTAAGTTGGGGCCAATCTATTTGAAGCAAGATTGCTGATTTTTTCAGATCTTACGCTGGTGTCAAATCTCCTTGATTAGGTCTCATTTGTTTAATTTTAAATCAATCATATCTTTCCTAAATCATGATGGATTGAATCTAGACTGGTTTATTCCAAGCCGACATCAAAACTATTCTTGGAATGATCTTGGAAAGATCTTACTCTGCATGACATATTACCTTACTTAATTTCATGCTTGTTGATTGGTTTTTGCTATTCTCTACAAGGAAGACTAGAGAATTGATTATAGAATTTTTTGGAGAAGCAAGTTACTTGCCTAAGTGGGTGGGTTCCTTCCTTGTCTAAAAGGATTTTTAAGCTCGGGTTCTCCTCCATATACCCGAGCTAGTCTTAGGCTTCACTTGGTTCTACAAGCCTATTACTTAGGCTACTTCATATTTGAGTAAAGTATTACACTTGAATTGTCTCTTATGGCTGAAGAATACAAGGGAAGTAAGAATGATATTCTCAAGACTACAACCATACCCTTGTGAGTGATATCAAATTATATGAGCTAGTATTTAACGATTCGACGGTTTCTTATTACTTGGGATCTACTGGATCACCTAACCAAGCTCGGATCACCCATTGATGAAAAAGATGTTGCTTATGCTAAGTGGTTAAAAAATGAGACTTTGGTGATTAGTTGGCTCGTCAATAAAATGGAAGAGCTTGTCTCCAACAATTTAGTTCATCTAGACACCGCCAAGAAAATTTGGGAGACATGTACTAAGTTGAACTCTAGCTCTGACAACTTACAAAGGCCATATGATATTCTCCAAAGTATGTTTAATACTAAATAAGGAGAAAATATCCATGATTTCTTGGCTAGATTCCAAGGCCTTATTCAAGAATGGAAGCTAGATTAGCCTAACTCCACTGATGTCCTTGTCTAAGACAAGCAAAAGGAAGCCTTAGCTACTGCCATTTGTCTAGAAAATATTAAGTCGTATCTCAAGGTTGTTATTCCCACCTTTAATGATGTATGTGCCACTTTACTCCGCATTACATATACCTCTTCCTCTTCTCCTACTAAAGTATCATCCGCTATGTACTCTAATAATAGGGGAACAACAAGCAACCATGGCCAAGGTCGTGGAAGAAATTATAGAGGAGGATGAGGAAGAGGTGGAAGGAATGGTTCCTTCAGAACAGAAAACAAAGAATGCACCCATTGTGAGAAATATGGCCACACTAAGGATCAGTGTTAAAAAATCCATGACACGCCGGAATGAGCCAAGGTTAATCAAGCCCTTGTAAGTGATACAAAGGAGGAAAAGTCTGCCCCACCAATAGAAATGAAGACCCTTACCAATGATGAATATAGCTTATTCCATAAAATGAAAAATTTGATGGCCTCTCCTCCAAGCTCTTTCACTGTTACTGCCACTACTGCTTTAGGTATGCTCTCTGCCACTTCCTCCTCTTCATCCTGGATAATTGACTCAGTGGTATTCAAGCATCTCATAGGTAACAAAAGTCTACTCCACTTTGTCTCTCCTTGTCTCTTGGATAAATTTGATAGCTAAAGGATCCCAAACCAAAGTTCTCGAGAAAGGATCCACTTTTGTTACGCCATCACTTCCGCTCACATATATTCTTTTTGTTACTACCTTTCCCTCAAATATTTTATCTATTAGTTAGCTTACACAACATTTCAATTGCTCAATCACCTTCTCACCCACTTCTTGTGTCTTTCAAGATCTTACAAATGAATCAGGTGATTGGTAGAGACTGTGAAAAAGGAGGGCTATATTACCTGGATGTGCCTCAAATAAATATCATCTCAACTAAGCACACCGAAGCGAATCTATGACATAATTAGTTGGTGTCAGGAATTAGACAACCTAATTCCAAACTAATGGGAGCAATAATAATAATAGTGGAAGAAAGGAAAAGCAAGCACGAAAATACAACAAGATTTATACAGGTTTGCCTCAAGGTGAGACTACGTCCTGTCTTTCGTCGCTACAATAATCCACTATGAAGATAAAATAGTTTACAAATAGAAACCACACACACTTATAGGTGTTCTCTAACTCTCTCAGGCTGAAACTCAAAGTCCTTCTTTGTGATGATTAAACCCTAATAGTGATGCCTTCAAATATAAAGAAAAAAATAGGGCAACCGCAATACAAGAGTGAAATCCCCAAACTGCCCTTAATGAAATAACAATCAATATATCATGGACCTTTCGGGGGCTTTGCCCCCTAATCATGTATCGACTTAGAGTAAGGCATTGATTAGGCTCCACAACATAACAACTGGGACACCCATCCGCCCAATCTCTTCATCTTCTTTTTCCTACTTTTAAGGATATGTCCAATTTCAATTGTGAAGTGTGTCAAATAACAAAACACCAGAGGATCACATATTCTCCTCGGTCTAAACTTAAAGGTGATGCTCCCTTTTTTTTATTCACACTGATGTATGAGGGCCCTTAAGCGTCTCAAATATTTTATGAGTTAAGTACTTTATTACCTTCATTGATGATTTTACTCATACGTCATGGTTGTTTTTCATTAAAGAATGATATGAAATATCATCAATTTTTAAATCCTTTCATGCTATGGTGGTCACTCAATTCAGTCATAAAATTAAAGTACTTAGGTTATATCTCTAGTGAAATTGACTTTTTTTTATCAAGAAAATGGCATGATCCATAAGACATCTAGTGTCTACACCCCTCAACAAAGTGGTGTAGTAGAATGGAAGAATCATCATCTCCTTGAGGTAGCTCGTGACTTATTATATGCCATGAAAGTACCATACTTTTACTTGTCGAATGACTTCCTTACTGAGTGTTTTTTCATAAATAGGCTACCCTCGTGTTCTCAGTCATAATTCCCCATATTCCTTATTGTTTCCATATTGTGATCCTTTTTGACTTCCCTAGACAGTCTTTGGGTGTATATGCTTTGTTCATATTACCTCACCTTAGCATAGTAAACTCGATACAAAATTTTTCAAGTGTATCTTCTTAGGATATTCTCGCACGAAGAAGGGTTATGTTTGCTATAATCCTAATCTCCTAAGGTTACTTGTGTCTAGGGATGAAACGAAGACTCTTCATACTAATAAAAAAATGCCCCTCCAGTTCTCTCCTCTGTCCCAACCTCTCCTCGATTGGTTGTATCCCGAGCTACAAAAGCTGTTCAAACCCTTAAGCATTGGTTGACACCACACCCATGGAGTTTGTGGATCCCATCGAGGTAAGTCCATCTTCTCCTATTCCTTTTGGACCACAATATGATGCTCGGCCGATCGCCTTAACGAAAAAACCCGAAACTTGTACTAGGCCCTCTACTTCTCACCCCATATCCAATTTTATGTTTCACCATCGTTTATTTTCTTTATGTTTTCAATTTCTTGTGTATATCTCCTCCACCTCTGTCCCAGAGTCTTATCAAGAGGCTCTGAGACATCCAAGGTGGAAGACGGCAATGGAAAATGAAATGCAAGCACTCTATAAAAATCGGACGTGGGCTCTAGTTTCTCTTCCTTCAAGCAAGACACAAGGCGGTTGTAAGTGGGTCTATATGGTTAAATATTATTTGGATGGGTTAGTTGCTCACCTTAAGACCCACCTCCTTGCCAAAATCTATACTCAATGCTAAGTGATCGATTATGATGAAACCTTTTCTTTGGTGACCAATTAGAATTCGATACGTATCTTATTATCCATTGCTGCTAATTCTTCCTAGTCGGTATATCAATTTGATGTGAAGAATGTTTTCCTCAATGTAAACATAAAGGAATAATTTCATATGCAACAACCACCTGGATTTGTGGTTGAGGGGGAGTTGGTATAAGTTCTTTCTTGTGAATTTTGTGAATTGTTCAAGAACCATAGAATAGTGTTTGCTCTTGAATTTAATAAAGTTACTATAAGTTCTTTCTCATGAAAACATTCAAATGTTTGGGACCAGGTCATGTTTCAAATGTTACTCCATCAAAATATTTTGTTATTTTTTTGGATCATTACTCTTGTATTACTTGATTATATTTGATGAAAGAAAGACTTGAATTGTTACCCATTTTTTCATCCTTTTGTGTTATGGTTGAAACACAATTTAATAAAAAGATCCAAGTGTTTCACTCTCATAGTGCCAAAGAATATCTCTCATCTAAATTTCAAAGTTTATGTAATAAAAACATCATTATTCATCAAACTTCTTGTGGTTATACTCAATAAAACGGAGTGGCAAAAAGGAAAAATAGACATCTCTTGGATGTTGCCCAAGCACTTATATTATCCAAGAATGTTCCACAATTTTATTGCCCATACGTTGTCCTTACCTCTAATTTTCTCATAAATTGAATGCCATGTACGGTTCTTGATAGAACAATCCCTTTTTCAAGATTATTTCCTGGTTTATCTCGCATTCTTCACCTGCTCAAGTGTTTGGTTGCATACTTTTGGTTCTTGAGTTGTCTCCCCAACATAGTAATCTTGATGTTCGTGCTCATAAATGTAATTTTTGGACTACTCTAGAAATGAGAAATTCTATGTTTGTTATTAACCTTCTCTCCACAGACCTTTATATCAGTTGGTGTCACTTTCTTTGAGAATAAACCATATTATACAGGTCCCTCTCCTCTAGGTTTTTTGTCTTCCAAAGGGATGGTTCGTCTTATTATTCCACCAAAGAAACATATTCTTCAATGTTGACTGAGCAACATTAAGATTTACGTATAGAGCCTCCTTTTCCTTGGTTGATCTATCACTTGAGGATTATAGTGATGATCCTAAGGTAAGTCCATCTTCACCTTCTTCTCCTATTGTATTTTGCCCTCCATATGATACATGACCTATTCCCATTCAGAAAGAACCTCATTATTCTGCTTCGGCGCTAGATCTTGCAACCACATTTTGCTTCTTACTTTTATATGTAACCAAGTTTCCCCCAACCAGAGTACAATATCCTGATGTAGATTTTTTATCATCAGGAGATCCAGCCCAATCTGCAGCTGAGAAGCCTTCTATGTTGAAGTGCCCATGTTTTTTATACAACAATCCTCTTCCTGGAGCTCCTTTTAGATAATGTAATATTCTCTCTAAAGCCTGCCAGTGGGTAATTTGTGGTTTGTGCATGAATTGACTCACCACACTTATAGCATATGATATGTCTGGCCTAGTTACCGTGAGATAAATCAGTTGTCCCACGAGTCTTTGATATTTGCCAATATCAATATCTTCTTCATTTGTGGCACATAATTTTACATTTGTATCCATAGGTGTGTCAACTGGTCTACAACCCTTCATTCTTGTTTCTTCAAGGAGATCCAAGACATATTTCCTTTGAGACAATATTATCCCATGTTTGGATTGAAGAACTTCTATACCCAAAAAATATTTAAGCATACCAAGGTCTTTAGTCTTGAATTCCTGACATATCTTCTGCTTCACCTCTTGTATGCTCAAAGCATCATCACCGGTTAAGATAATAACATCCACGTATACGACCAATAATATTTTCCCTTTGACCGTATCTTTATAATATACGGAATGGTCAACTGAGCACCGATGAAAACCAAACCAGAGTGTTTTACTAAATTTATCAAACCAAGCCTGAGGGGACTGCTTAAGCCCATATAAAGATTTTTTTAACTGGCATACTGACTCCCCCTCAACCACATAACCAGGTGGTTGAACCATATAAATTTCCTCACTGATATCACCATTTAAAAAGCATTTTTAACATCCAACTGATAGACGGGCCATGAGGAGTTAGCAGCAATAGATAAGATGATGCGTAACGAATTCAATTTTGCAACATAAGAGAAGGTATCCTCATAATCTATCCCATAGCACTGCGTATAGCCCTTAGTAACCAGTCGAGCTTTAAGACGAGCAACCGATCCATCCAGATTATGTTTCACCAAAAAAACCCCTCGACAACCAACCAGTCTTTTACCTTTCGGGAGTGATGTTAAGTACCAGGTTTGGTTTTCGTATAAAGAGTGCATTTCTTCATCCATAGCCGCCTTCCATCCTGGATGTCTCAGGGCCTCCTGATACGACTGCGGAATGGAAGTAGAAGAAAGAGACGCAAGAAACTAAAAACACTCGGAAGACAAGCGATGGTGAAACATAAAATTTGAGATAGGATGCGAAGTAGTACAGGAGCGACGTTCTTTTCTTAAAGCAATAGGCCGAGTATCAAATTCAGGCCCATACATAGGAGGAGAAGGACTTACCTCGGGTGGATCCGACAACTCCACAGGTGAAGGTACGGCCGGTGCATCAGGGGATGGATCCACTTCAAGATTGAACGGCACAAGCAGACAAGGAGTAGTAGAAGGACAAGTCCATCCTGGAGGAGCATCATGGGAGGAGTAGAAGGGAGTGTCCTCAAAGAAAATCACATCCCTAGAGATAAACTTCCTCCGAAGGGTAGGATTGTAACAAACATAACCTTTCTGGGTGCGAGAGTATCCCAAAAAAATGCACTTCATAGACCGAGGATCAAGTTTATTTTTATGTGGCGATGTAACATGAACAAAACACGTACATCCAAACACTTTCAAAGGAAGAGAAAAAGGATCTTCACCATTAAATAACACAGAGTAAGGAGTTTTATGATGAAGGACTGATGAAGGTAACCTATTAATGAGAAAGCATGTTGTAAAGCATGAGGCCAATAGAAATAGGGTACCTTCATGGAGTAGAGGAGGTCCCGAGCAACTTCAAGAAGATGACGATTCTTCCTTTCAGCAACACCATTTTGTTGAGGAGTATAGGCACATGATGTTTGATGAATAACCCATTACTCTCACAAAATGATTAGAAGTCATGAGACATGTATTCCTTAGCATTATCAGATCTAAGGGTTTGAATTTTTTTCCCAAATTGTGTCAAGACCATAGCATGAAAATTTTTAAACAAATGAAGAATTTCGGAACACTCTTTAAATAGATATAACCAAGTCACTCGAGTAAAATCATCAACAAAAATGACAAAATATTTAACTTGGGAAATATTTGAGACACATAAAGGGCCCCATACATCAAAATGTATTAGCTCAACCGGAGCAGTACTTGTAGTTGTAAGACCAGGAGAATATGTACTCCTGACATGTTTACTTAATTGACAAACCTCACAACTGAAATTAGAAAGTCCTTTTAAAGATGGAACCAAAGAACGAAGTGAAGGGGTAGACAGATGACCCAAAGTTGGGCCGCAGATGTAGTGGATGATAATGCAGCTAATGGTGGAAGCGTGAAGTAGTACAAACCCCCCTTTCATGGCCACCACCAATCACCCGCTTCGTAGTGAAATCTTGAAAAACACAAGAAGACGGCGAGAAGGTGATAGAGCAATTTAATTGTTTGGTCAATTGGCTAACCAAGAGCAAATTTAAAGAAAATTGAGGAACAAACAAAACATCTTGAAGGGGAATAGATGAAGTAAGAGAGGAGGAACCTTTACCAAGGACCTTGGTTTGGGTACCATCAGCAATATTAATGAATTTATGAGGATAACAAGGAGATAAGGACTGCAACAAGTGTTTGTTACCTGATAGATGTTCGGAGGCCCCGGAGTCGATGATCCAAGAGGCAATAGTAGTGGCAACAGTAGATGATGAGGGAATAGATGATTCCATGAAGGACTTCATTTTCTAAAATGCAGCATAGTCCTCAACCATAAGAGTCACATTTTTGGAGGATGATTCAGCCTTATCTTCATTTTTCTCAACGTTAACTAAGACTGGGTTAGCTGTGGCCCAATCAGGGTTGTCATGAAGTTTCCAGCATGATCCCAGAAGGTGGTTTTGACAGCCACAATAAGTGCAAAGTTGAGGCTCAGTACGGAAAGAATTCAGACCCGTTCTACCACCTCTATTTTCAGCCCCTCTCATAGTTCGACCCCCTTTCATATTTCTGCCCCGTCCTCGGGATGAGGAAGATGTTCCCTGATTGCCAGAGAACATTGCCGATGGAGCATCAATAGGAGAAGGAGGGGATTGATCCGGTATCCGAAGTAATGTAGCACTAATATCATCAAAGGATGGAAGAGCAGAAGAACTTAGAAGCTGAATTTTGGCCACCTCAAGGTATGGTTTAATATTCGATAAGCAAATGGCTGCTGCCAAAGCTTTTCTTTGTCATTCTTGAACGGCAATATCAGTGGAATATGGTTGAGCTAGTTTCCATTCTTGAAGAAGACTTTGAAACCATGTCAAAAATTTGTGAATATTATCTCCATGTTTTGTATGCAGCATATTTTGTAAGACATCATATATTTTTTGTGATGAAGCAGTGCTTGAGTAAAGCTTGGCACAAGTGTCCCATATGTTCTTGGCGGTTTCCAAGTGGACCACATTGTTGGCCACCTGCTCTTCCATGCTATTAATGAGCCAAATTATCACCATGTTATCATCCTTAACCCACTTGTGGTAGGACACATCTTCTTCATCAATTGGAGGAGGAAAGTTAACAACGGGGCTCAAGAGGTCACGAGTAATAAGAACCCTCCGAACCAATTGTGACCAGCTCATGTAATTGGAGATACCTCTAAGTGGAATTGTAGTAATACGGAGTATATCACTCTTATTACTATTGTATCCAATCTCCATGATGAGGCAAGTAAAATATGGAGGTCAAGGGAAAAGGTCTTCTTCAAAGAAAAATTACTCAATGTAATTTGAAGAACCCGTAGACCAAATCAATCACCAACAAAAGAGAACAAAAACCAATTTATTTCACAAGGTCAAGCACCAAATTATCAACAAATTTGTGCCTTTAGAAAGTGATAATAACATCCAGCCATCACTCAACTTCTCATGTATTCATAAGAACAAAGAGAAGAAAGTAGATGCAGCCGATTAGGCCTTAATCCAAACTCCAACACAAACAAGCAATAGACAAAAATTTAGAGAAGATTTAACGACAAACCAAGACACTTGGAAGAGATTTATCTTCAGCTCATGGGAGACTTCAACGTAAAAAAAAATTCAATTGTTGAAGTTAAAAAAAGGGAAGTACAAAGGGTAAATGACTGCTGGAATTTCATCAAACATATAATGGGCATCCAACAACATAACACAAACACATGAGCAACCTTAAGTAGGAGAAGATACAGCAACATGTGCTGGAATTCTACCTCAAATGAGATGGATCCAAATTACATAAAGGTAATTGAATTTCACCATCGATCTTAATAAGATGCAAACAACAAATGATCTTGATCACTCTTGTAATTGATTTACAAGGAGTCAAGATTATAACATCAATTTAGTCATAGAAATAAATCTTTACAACATATAAAGATTTATCTCTACTTTATGTGACTCAAAATTCAAAAAGTAAAGAAAAACAATAAAAGGAGTATGTAAATAAGAAAAGGAAAAAAAAAAAACATAAATAAGAAGAGCATGAACTTATCTCTTCATGACTGAACTCCTTTTACTACTTCTTGAACAAATTTCATAATAACTCCATGAAGAGATCCTAAACTCCTTGCTCTGATACCATGTAGAATTTAGGATCTCATGAAAGGAACTTTAGATCAACAAGAAAGAAGAAGAAGAAGAAGAGAGAAGGAGAAGAGAAGAAGAAGAACGTGGAAGGAGAGAGTTTGGATTAAGGGAGAAGAGGGTTGCATAAAAAAAAATGAGGGTTGGACGAATTTTTGGAGAGAGAGGAGAGTGCTTCAATGCCCTGCCTCTTAGCCAATGCCTTTATTTATAGTTTTACAATGCCCTTAGGGCTACAACTTGATAAAACAAAAGACATCAAAGGAACACATATTTACACTTCAATGCCATCTTTATGGAAAGTACCATATTTCATTCCTTTGACGTGTGGGCTTCTTGTCTTGAGCTCATGAGCTTGAACCCATCTTCCAACAGTGGAGGAGATGATTGCCACATAAGACAACAACAACACTTGGGAGTTAATTTCTCAAAAAACTGGTGAGATATTGATGGGTTTTATGTTAAACCATAATTTGTATCGAAGCATTGCTAGGTATAAAACTCGTTAGTTACACAATCCTCTAGAATTTATTATAAAGAAACCTTCTCACTGATCGTGAACTCAATTCACTACACAATTTTTATTTCTTCGACTGCAAATTATTGATGGTCACTTTATAAATTAGATGTCAAGAATGTTTTTCTAAATGGTGATTTACATGAAGAAGTTTATATGTTGCAACCACCCGGTTTAGTGGTTGGAGTGGATAAGGTATGTAAACGTAAAAAATCTATTTATGGGGTAAAATAGTCACCGTGTGCTTGCTCTGAAAAATTTACAAAGTGATTTTCCAGTTCGGGTTTAATAGGTGTAAGGTAGATCATTCTATGTTTACCAAAAAGATAAAACCGAGGCATGATTTTTATGGCAGTTTATGTGGATGATATCATTATCACAGGAAATTACATTGATGGCATCCAATAGGTAAAAGAAGATTTAAGTAAGGCATTCCAAACCAAGGACTTGGGATTATTCAAGTATTTCCTTATAATAAAAGTACTATAACCCAAACATGGTATAATTTTGTCCCAAAGAATGTATGTATTAGATCTCTTAGTAGAAGCTGGTATGCTTGGTTGTAGGCAAGTTGACACCACTATGGATCCAAATATTAAATTGTGTTTAGAAATGGGTCATGAAATAGACATAGGCAAGTTTTAGCAACTAGTTTATGAACTTGTTTATCTTATGTCACAAGACCATGTATCTCATTTGTAGTTAGTGTTATTATCCAATTCATGCATCAACCTCAAAAGTCTCATTGGCTTGCATTGGAAAGTGTTATTTGATATCTAAAATGAATATAGGACACTAAAGATTTTGCAGATGCAGATTGGTTTGGTTCTCCTAATTATGAGAACTACACCTCTGGTTATTTCACAATGGATGGTGAAAACTTGGTGAAATGGAGAAGCAAAAAAGATAGTACAGTAGCAAGATCAAGTGTTGAAGCAAAATACGAAGCTATAGCTCATGCATTAAGCAAGATGTTGTGGCTTAAATTCTTGTTGACTCAAATTGGTTTTTTAAAGAATAGGCCTATAGGGTGATAATCAAGCAACCATCCACATTGCAACGAACCTAGTTTTTCATGAAAGGACATAAAATATTGAAATTGATTGACATTTCATTCAAGAGAAGTTACAATATATCTATGCATTACTTTCCTTTCAAGAATTAGCTTGCATACATACTCCAAAAGGCCATTGCAGCAAGTCCTCTTCATATCACATGTTCCAAGCTTAGCATATTTGATCTATATGCACCACCTTGAGGGGAGTATTGAATGAAAAGAAACATTCGCATGTAGTTGTGGGAGGCATAGTTGTAATTTTATATTTATTTTCATCACTCAAATATACATTGATTTGTAAACATGTTCTAATTAATATAGATAGACTTAAGAAGAGGGCTCAACTCATGTGAACTTACTGTCTCTTCATCCTCTCATATTTCTTTCTCCATTTATACTTCAAACCCTAGTTTCTTCTCTTCTTCTTCTCAACTCTTCTCCTTTGTCCCTTCTAAAATTCTCCACTTTAACCAGCTCTCTTTAAGTCATCAAACCTTATAAATTAAGATTTGTCCCCTCTTCCATTCTTCCTTCAGTCCCTGTCACCATCTATTGTGTGTCGGATCTCCCTATCGCCACCTACCGCCACTGCTGCCAATGACCAGTCTTTGCAAGTTTTTACTTATTTTAATTTTTTGAAAACTTTATATATTATTGTTCGTATGGGAGCAAGTGTGAAGTCAAGGAAGACCACCATAGTCGGATCCGAATCCGACTCTGGGTTCAACACAGGATTTAAAATCAGGCTCAACTACAAATCCAACATCCAAACCCTAAATCCTAGCATAAAAATTAATTAAAAACCATAAAATTTTAATAATAGACAAATACATTTTCATTTATTGATGATTTTAGTCACATAATTTGAGTAATTTTGTTAAAATATATTTTCAAAGGGAATGTGGAGATGAAATAATTCAAAGAAGGGGAGAAAAGTTGTTAAAAACATAATCAAAGTTGGATATTAGGGTTTTATGTACGAAGAGGAAGAAGAATAGAAAGAGGTGAATATGCCTAAGGAAAAAAGATCCCCATTTGGCTCTCGTTAATAATAATGTTGCAAGTACGAGAGGCATTAATAATGGGATTCCACGATCTAAAACCCAAATTGAAACTCATAATTGTATGTCCATGTCAAGGTTAGACCACATAAATCTAGGTCTTGTCCAAATAAAATTTCAATGGGTTGGATTTGGATCTAAACCCATTGAATCAAGGAGTACGTTCTTAAAAATCCCACGAACGAGGGATTTTTCCTTCCTCAAAACCCTAAATTCTAAACCCTATGTCCTAAACCCTAATCCTTAAACATCTCAACCCAAGTCCTAAACCCTAAACCCTTAAAAACTCTAAACCCATAAACTTAAAACCCTAGACCCTTAAAATCCCTAAAACCCTAAACCCTTAAAAAATCTAAACCTTAAGCCTAAACCCAAAAGCCCTAAACCCTAAACCGTAAAACCAAGACCCTAATCCTTAGACCTAAACCCTAAACCCCTAAAACCTAGTCCTAAAACCCTAAACACACAAAACCCTAAGGTGTATAGTAATGTTTTATGCTATTAAGAAAATAAAAGAGAGAAATTTGTTATTTTTTATTGTGTATATTACTTGTTTTACGTTTATGTTATTAAGAAACCGAGAGGAATTTTTTTTTTTTTTTTGCCATGGTGTATGTTATTTTTTTTACATTTGATACATTGAAGTGCTATGAAATGAAGTCCATCGTGAAGGAAGGGCAATATGATAGGACCATCACATGGATTTTTTTCATGTTTCGTTTGGTGTGTGTTCCACATTTTTTTTTTTTTTTTTTTTTAGTTACTAGGTTAGGTAGTCAAATGAAGAGTCATAGAACTATAAGTTTGGACAAGCTTAATTATACTATTAATAAAAGTTTATTAGGACCAAAGGCGAGCATAATATGAGCATAATGTGAACATAGATGAGCATAATAGTGACAAAAATGAACATAATATGTAATGAATGAAGGACATAGTACCAAACTAATTTGAAGCACAATACCTAACTTATAATTCAATGAAAGCATAATTTCCACATGTAAGATTTTACAACACTATGTATAACGAGAAAAATGCTTAGTCAAACTTTAGCTTAGATAGTTGGGAGTTAAAATAGAAAGTCATGTCGAAGTAAGAAGATAGGGTTGATTGAAAACACCTTAATTCTCATCATCTTGACATTCAACAATTTGAGTTTTTTTGTTGTTTGTTGTCTTTCAAAATTTGCTAGTATCTAATGTTATGGATTTAAACTATTTGATTGAAATGTGACTGTTTTTTCAACAAATTGTAATATATATTTTAGTTTTGTGCAACGGATGTGACATCCATTCATATAATTAAGTTGCACAAATACTAAAAATACTCATACAACTCTTCAATCGTCCTGTTGGACAGTTCAAACTCGATAATTTGCTTATTGTTGGTAGTATAAGAGTTTGAGATAGTTATTGATGCATTTCAGATACATCTCCCTAACTTTCTCAATTGTTATACTATATACTTCATTGAGTAGTATGTATTGTGCTCTGGTAACAGATTGTGGTGCACGCACATTAAATAATTATGTCAGTATAACATGATGGGTGTAGGGAGGTGTTTCTGAAATTTTGAAAAGTCTCTTAAATTATAACCATACAATAATAAACAATTGCGAGTCTTGATTGGGCGAGATGGAGTCACGAATTCTAATGAAAAATGAAGTTTGATGTGATTTGGGAGTTGTAGTTGTCCTATAGTAGTTTCTTGTCTAGTATAGTTGGATGTTACTTATAGCTAAATTGTGCATGTAATATATTGGTGTTAGGCAAAAAATGGACGAGAGTAGGATGCAGATTGTTTGCATTAGAAACTTGAATAAAGAATATAAGAAAGGGGCAGAGTCTTTTATTCAAATGGCATACACCAAATTTGTGGTAGGCTTACATAATAAGATGTGTTGTCCATGTAGAGTGTATTTTAATAAGATTTTTCATGATGTATGCCAAATAGGGTACCACTTGAATGTCAATGGGATGTTACCGTGTTATACCTATTAGATATTTCATGGGGAGCAACTTGATACCTATGAGGAATGTTATATTCTAGGGTTTCATAGTCTAAGGTGTAAAGAGTAGAAGGAGAAGAAAAGAGAATACACAGGAAGAAAAAGAGAGAAGAGAAGAAGCAAGGGTGCAAGGTATGAAGAAAGAAGTCAAGAGGAGAAGAAGAATCTGAGGGCAGATTGAGGAGCTCTCCCTTATTTCATGAATGGGGTTGAGATCCTCTTGAGAATTTGATTAAAATTAAGAAAATGCCCTTAGGGCCACTTACGAATAATGCAAGAGAACTACATCAACTAGCTCCATGTACATTTTTCTTTTAACAAGTAAACTCATTGAAGGTGAAATTCTGTAGCTTAAGTCGATCATAAAAGGAGAAATGAGAGCGGTATGCATGGTAGTATCCATGATCACATCTATGATGTACAAGCTAAAATTGTGTAGCTGAACGAAAAAAATCGACATCTCCTCGAGATAAGCAAATGTCTACTTTACTTTATGAAGGTGCCCTACTTTTACTAGCCACATGCCATTCTTACAATATGTTTCCATATTAATAGGCCACAATCTTTAGTACTTAGCCATAAATCCCCATACTCATTGTTATTTCTAGCTGAAGACCCCTTTTCCCATCCTTTAAATGTCTTTGGCTGCACATGCTTTGTTCACATCACATCCCATCAGAAGAGTAAGCTTGAGCCTAAGTCACTTAAGTGTATTTTTTTGGGTTACTCTCGTACCCAAAAATGTTATATTTCTTATAATCCTTCTCTTTGGATGTCACCTTTTTTTAGGACACATCTTTTTATTCTTCAAAAGATGCTCCTCCAGGTCTTTACTCAGTTCAAGCTGCTCTGAAACCCGTTTTGCCACTTGATGCAAATCTACTACAACTCCCTGAAGCCTCGCCCGACACCACACTTGTGGAGTTTCGGATCCCTCTGAGGCAAGCTCATCTTCCCCTGTTGTATTTGGCCCATAATTTGATACTCGCCTCATAGCTCTATGGAAGGACCCTCAAACTTGCAATAGGCCCTCCACTTCTCATCCTATATCCAATTTTGTTTTTCATCATCGATTATCTTCTTCATGTTGTCAATTTCTTGCATCTATTTTTTCCATCTTGATTCCACAGTCATATCAGGAGGCTAGGGGAGTTATTTTTAATACCATCATGCATTTTACTCATGAATAATGTTGTTGCACTCAAATTTTAAATGGCTATTTGTCACAAAAGGGGGAAAATGCCAGAGTGAAGTCTTGGGATTCTTTCATGTGCCTAATTTTGATGATAATAAACCTAGATTTAAACATGGCATGCAAGTTTAATTATTGTAGTTAAGAAGGGCTATTTGGTTAAATGTACAAAAAAAGTCAAGTACATACAAAGGAATCAACCACATCAGTAGGAGGAATGAAGAATTGAAGCTAGAAAAGAATCTGACACATGAAATGTGAGCTTGAATTTTTTTATTCAACCACTTGAAAAGGATTCAAGCACTTTAATAATGTAAAATGAAAAAAGAGTTGACGACATGATGAAAAAGACTATTTTATAATTCAAACAATAGTCGACTACATCTCAAGGCAGAAAAGAGAAAGGAGTCAACCACATAGGAGTCAGCCACATGGTAAAAAAAAATCAAATTACCAATCTTTCAAGCTTTCATCTAAAGTTCTAGATCTCCAAAAAAAATTATGTTTAACACCATTGTGTGTAGCGGCAAATATAGGACTTAATGTTTTCAAAATGTTTGCCTATTTTTTACTTTATTTTGCTAATTGACAAAAAGTCATTTGTGGCCATAACAACTAACTTTTTAAACATTGGAGGAGCTTTCTATTTAACAAAAACTTGCCCCAGATGTTAGAAGACCTTTGTTGTAGTGATTTCCAAGTCTCCCAAACCCTCACACATAATTTTTGCCTCTTCAAAACTCAAAGGGATGTCAAACTTCAGAGTTCATAATTAATCCAAGTATTTTTGTTCATCTTTTCAAATCTTGATTGAATACATAGATCCCTCATTATTGAACGTACGCCAAGTGGTTTTAAAGTCATATTTGGTTCAACATTTTCACCTTTAGTGCTCATTTAATTGACTTCCATTTAAATCTAAATTTTCAACCCTTGTTTAATCATTCTATTTTCAAATCATTGTCCTGGAGCTGCTGAATATACTAGTAGATTCACCTTAAGGTTGGGTGTATTTTTGTTAATATTGATTTGTAATATTTGCTTATTAAGAGGCATTATTGAGCTATATTTGAAAAATCATGTAACCCATGCTATTGTAAACCCATTAAGACTTGGACAAGCTGATTGATAGGTGTTAAAAATTCGTATGAGGATCTAATTGCATGTTCCTAGAGCTACTAACCATAAGTCCCAAATGTTGGGTATGTGTTGGCATTTGAACTACTTTGATCTGCTATTGGAGATGTTATGTGACTGATAAACATAATGAATTAAGTCTAAGGAACAAACACCTTAGGAGTGGATTAGCAATTCAAGACAATGTGGATTTGTCAATTTCTATTTGATTTCTTGGAATTATAGTTGAAGTTATAATTAGCTATTAAATTTTGATAAACATATTCACCCCTTCTCTAGGTTTATTCTTGTAAAAGCTACATGGACGCTTGGTCGAACGATTCTTCATAGTGACTTTTCTTTTCCTAGATTGAGGGATTCTTTGAACTATCCATTGGATGCTTGGGCCAATAGATCCTTACAAAGACTTTTCTCTCTCTAGATCATCTAGGCAGATGCATGTCCATTCAAACAGTCTTCTTGGCAATGGAATGTTTCCTTCTTGAATTTTCTAGCCTTCTCTAAGATAGTCATTGAATATTCTTGTAGATGAAAATTCAGAAGAAAATTTCTCTCCTGATTGGTTAGACGGCTAGAGGTAGGAATTTAGGTAGTTAACCTTTGGTCTTGAGCCCTCATTTTGTCTATTATTGTGGAGTTTTCAAATGCTTTGTGGTTTGTTTTGCCAATTCACTAATGAAGCTTTTAAATGTTGTTCAAGATATCTTAATGCTCCAAATTAGTTTTTAGGTGTTTGTTTTCATCAAGACTCAGTGGAATGAAATCTTGGGGCTAATGTCCTCCCAAAAGAGAGGGGATAAAGAAAATTTTAAGAAGAAATTAGAAGTATAATATTATATGATTGGCTTATTTAGAAGCAAGTGGACCGAAAGTTTTTAAAAGTAAAGAAAATCTAAGAAACTTTAGTGGAAGAAGGGATGATTATTAAATACATAATGGGTTACACATGCGAGTGAAGTAAGAAACACAAACTTTTCTTGAGACATCCTCAAAAAAGTTTTCCCTTTCTTTAATTTCGTATAAAAAGATTCATTTACTTCTCTAGTAATGCAAGTAAAAATTCGCTTCAACTTTGTGATATCGAACTGGACAATAAGTATTGTTGAATTTAGGACCCCATGATTAAAACCTCGAGCAAGATGAGAGGGAGAAGAAAAAGGGCAAAGAGAGAGAGAGAGAGAGCTCGAGTAGAGAGGTGAGAAGAGAAAAGAGAGAAAAAAGACTTTAGGCTAGAGAAAAATTCTTCCACGAGTTGAAAAGTGGAGAGCTTGATTGAACCCTTCAACCAAGACCCCTATTTATACTATTTTCATTACATATTTAGGGAAACTTTAGAGATAAGTTAGGATCCCTAATATACCTAATTACATCAATCATGATTATCCAAATCTACATAAATCAAGGGAAGATAAATCAATTACATTAATCAAGGAAGATTGCCAAATCTTCCAACTCATGTGATAAGGATTCCAGCTTGTGTGATGACTCATCATGCCACCTCATGTGGTGACTCATCATGCCAGCTCGTGTGGTCATGGTGGGTTTGGTCCCACCTTGTAACACTCACCCTCAAGCTAGGGGCGAGAAAACATCGTAAATGCCCAGATTGATGCAGATGGTGGACAAGATCTTATGAGTGACTGGTTTGTTGAGAATGCCTGCAACTTGCCCTTGTGAGGAGACATGTTTGAGAGATAATATGTTGGCTTAGAATTTATCTCGTATGAAATGGCAGTCTACCTCAATGTGTTGTGTTCTCTCATTGAAGACCGAATTTGAGGTGATATGTATTGCCACCTGATTATCGCATTGTAGATCCATAGGGGCTTCTTTATAGAATCCTAATTTAGTGAGAAGGGATCTGATCCATAGATGCTCACTAACTGTGTGTGTCATGGTCTTGTATTCTGCTTCTGCATTGGACCTTACAACTACATTATGCTTTTTGCTTCTCCGTGCTACCAAGTTTCCTCCAACCATTGTACAATATCCTGAAGTAGACTTTCTGTCATCTGGGGATCCGGCCCAGTCTATGTCTGAGAACCCTTCTATGATGAAGTGACTATGGTTCTTATAGAGAAGCCCTCTTCCTGGAGCTCCTTTCAAATATCGCAATATTCTTTCTAGTGTTTTTCAGTGAGTAAGTTGTGGTTTGTGTATGTATCGACTCACAACACTTACTACATATGATATATTCGGCCTTGTTACACAGAGATAAATGAGTTTCCCCATTAGTCTTTGATATTTTACGATATCCATATCTTCTCCAATGCTTGCAAATAATTTTGTATTGGAATCCATAGGGGTTTCTATTGGTCTACACCTCATCATTCATGTCTCTTCCAATATATCAATGACATACTTCCTTTGAGATAATATAATCCGATGTTTGGATTGTAGTACTTCAATACCTAGAAAGTATTTAAGTAGTCCAAGATCTTTTGTCTTGAATTCTTCATATATCTTTTCCTTGGTTTCCCGAATGCCCTCGAGATCACTTTCGGTTAAGACAATATCACCAACATATATGGCCAAGATCATTTTCCCTTGAGGTGTGTCTTTAAGAAACATGGAGTGATCTATGGAACATTTATAAAATCCGGCCAGTATGAGTGTTTGGCTAAATTTATCAAACCATGCACGAGGAGACTGTTTCAAGCCATAAAGGGATTTCTTCAATCAATATACCGACTCCCCCTCAACCACAAATCTAGGTGGTAGTTGCATAGAAATTTCTTCCTTTATATCCCCATTGAGAAAATTATTTTTCACATCAAGCTGATAGACCGA
This sequence comes from Aristolochia californica, assembly GCF_029961685.1. Classification (NCBI taxonomy): domain Eukaryota; kingdom Viridiplantae; phylum Streptophyta; class Magnoliopsida; order Piperales; family Aristolochiaceae; genus Aristolochia; species Aristolochia californica. The sequence goes on from NW_027182279.1 coordinate 5,769,156, forward strand.
CTAGGAAGGATTAGCAGCAAAAGATAATAAAATATGTACCGAGTTAATTTTGGCCACCGAAGAGGATGTTTCCTCATAATCGATCCCATAACACTGCGTATAGCTTTTGGCAACGAGATGAGCCCTAAGGCGAGCAACTGACCCATCCGGATTGTGTTTAACTGTAAAGACCCACTTACAGTCGACGAGTTTTTTTCCTGATGGAAGAGGAACTAGAGCCCATGTCTGATTCTCATAATGTGTCTGTATTTCTTCATCCATTGTCGCCTTCCACTCTAGATGATTCAAAGCCTCCTGATAGGACTGTGGGATTGAGATGGAGGAGATAGACGCAAGAAATTGATAACATGAAGTAGTAAACGATGGGCCTAGTGCAAGTTATGGGTTCTTTTCTTAAGGGAATGGGTCGAATATCATATTTTGGTCCAAAAGGAACATGAGAAGATATCCTTACCTCGATGGGATCCACAAACTCTGCAAGTGTGGTGTCAGTCAGCGCTTCAGGGGGTTGAATAGTTTCCGTAGCACGGAGCACAACTGGTCGAGGAGAAGCAGGTATAGAAGAGAGACCTGGAAAAACATTGTTAGAGTAGTATGAAGAGTCTTCAAAAAAAGTTACATCCCTGGACACAAGTAACCTTTGGAGAGTGGGATTGTAGAAAATATAACATTTCTACGTGCGAAAGTATCCTAAGAAGATACACATGACAAATTTTGGATCAAGTTTACTATGTTGTGGGGAGGTAATATGAACAAAGCATGTCCAACAGAAGACTTTCAAAGGAAGCAAAAAAGGATCACCATGTGGAAACAATAAGGAATATGGGGATTTATGATCGAGAAGGGAAGAGGGTAGCCTATTTATAAGAAAGCATGTAGTAGGATGGCGTGCAACCAATAAAAGTATGGGACTTTTATGGTATAAAATAAGTTGCAAGCTACCTCAAGAAGGTGACGGTTCTTCCGTTCTACTACATTCTGTTGGAGGTGTAGGCACAAAATGTTTGATGGATAATGTCATTCTCTTGAAAAAAATAGTCAAGATCTCTATAAGTATATTCTTTGGCATTATCGGACCTAAGTACTTTGGTGTTTTTACCAAATTGAGTGACAACCATAGCATGAAAGGATTTAAATATGGATGGTATTTCAGATCGCTCTTTAAAAAGAAATAGCCCTGTGGTACAAGTAAAATCATCAATAAAGGTAATAAAGTACTTGTCTCGGGCAATGTTTGAGATGCTCAAGGATCCCTATATATCTGTGTGGATCATTGTAAAAGGAGCAACACTTTTAAGTTCTAGACGAGGTGAGTATGTGGTTCTCTGGTGTTTGCTCAGTTGACACACTTCTCAATTTAAATTTAACCTACCATTAAAAGTAGGAAAAAGAAGACAAAGAGATTATGCAGATGGATGTCCCAATCAATTGTGTCATAAACTTGTCTCAGTTTCCTTGGTTGAGACGACATTTATTTGAGGCATGTCCCGGTAGTAAAGCCCCCCTTGCTCACGGCCTCCACCAATCACCTACTTCGTTATAAGATCCTGAAACACACACAAAGTGGTTGAGAAGGTAATTAAGCAATTGAAATATTGTGTTAGTTGACTAACAAATAAAAGTTTCAAGAGAAAGGTAGGAAAAAAAGAATATCTGTGAGTAGAAGTGATGGTGTAACAGAGGTGGATCCTTTCCTGTGAACTTTAGTTTGGGAGCCGTTAGCTATGATAACAAATTTATTCGAGAGACAAGGAGAAACTAAGTGGAGTAGATTTTTGTTACCTGTGAGATGCTCGGAGGCCCCTGAGTCAATTTTCTAGGAAAAAAAGGAGGAAGTGACAAAGAGCATACCTGAAGCGGTGGTGGTAGTAGTAGTTGAGAAGGAACTTGGAGGAGAGACCATTAGAGTTTTAATTTTCTAGAATAAGTCATACTCATCATTAGTAAAGGTTTTCTTTCTATTGCTGGGTAGGCTGGTCCTCCTTTGTATCAATTATTGAGGTTTGATTAGTCTTAACCCAATCCGGTATGCCATGAATTTTAAAACATTGATCTATAGTGTGGCCATATTTCCCACAATAGGTGCTTTCCCTACCATCTGTTCTGAAAATACCATTCCTTTCACCTCCTCCTTGTCCTCCTCTATTATTTCTTCCACGACCTCGGTCACGGTCAGTTGATGTTCCTCTATACCTGGAGTACATAGCGGATGACACTTCAGTAGCAGAAGGAGAAGAAGAGTTTGGAATACGTACATCATCAAAGGTGGGAATAGCATAGGCACTAAGGAGTTGACTTTTAGCTACTTTGAGATATGACTTAATGTTTGCTAGGCAAATGGCAATGGCTAAGGTTTCCTTCTGCTTGTCTTTGATAGAGACATTGGTGGAGGTAGGCTGAGCTAGCTTCCATTTTTTAAGAAGGCCTCTATAACGAGCCAAATATTTATGAATATTTTCTCCATGTTTAGTGTTGAACATTCTTTAGAGAATATCATAGCATGTGGAAGTTGTCAAATCTAGAGTACAACTTAGCACATGTCTCCCAAATTTGTTTGGTAGTGTCGAGATGAATAACATTGTTGGAGACATGTTCTTCCATGCTATTGATGAACCAACTAATTACCAAACTGTCATTTTTCAACCATTTAATATAAGCAACATCTTCTTCATCAATGGGTGGCCCAAGTTTGGTGAGGTGACCAAGTAGGTCCCATGTTATAAGGAAATGTTGAACCGATATGGACCAGCTCAAGAAATTTGATATCCCTCACAAGGGTATGGTAGTAATATTGAGAATATCATTATTGTTACCTATCTATTCTTCAACCATAAGAGGTAATTCAAGGGTAATGATGTACTCAAATTTGAAGTAGCCTAAGTACGCTGCTTGGAGATTCAAGTGCAGCCAAGACTAGCTCGGGTAGATGGGAGGAGAACCCGAACTTATCAAGTCTTTAGGCAAGGAGGGAACCCTCTTAGGCCAGTCAACTTGCTAGCCAAAAATTTCAATAATTAATTCTCTAGTCTTCCTTGTAGATAATAGCAAAAATCAATCAATAAGCATGAGATTGAGTAAGGTAAGGTAGAAATTCCGAATTAGATCTTTCCAATATAATTCCAAATATATGATTGATAAAAAAAAAATCAGGCCTAGTCAAGAAGATATTGTGAGATCTTCAAAAACAACAATCTTTCTTCAAATAGATTGGCGACAACTAGACTTTTAAAGGACCACTTCCTTTATTATTTTGTGTTTGATTCCTTTTATGTAAACCAAAATATTCTAATCTTGATTTTCCAAGAACAATCAGCCAGCTCATGGCTCTCAAAAAATTCTTCAAAAAATCACAAAACCGAGTAGAGTTCTTCAAACAACTCGCTTAATGGAGAAGCCTAGCATAGAAACTAAGTAATTAGATTTTTGAAATCCAGTGGATAAAAAACCACTCATAATAGGTTCAAGAATATTTTTCTTCATCATGAAATTCTTGTTTCCACAAAAATTATAACTTTTTATGTAGAAAATCTCAACATAAACTGATTTTCAACCAAGAACTTGCAAACCGACAAAACTACCTTGGTAAACTTCTTCTAATCCTAGAAGCATAAATCTCAATAATTTTATAAGATGAAGACAACAATAATATCATCTCTGAACCATATTCTAAAGATCTTAAAACCAAGAGCATGAAGTAATAATAACAAGAATGAAAAATTTATCTCACAATCTTCAATCTTGCTTCATAAAGAGCCTTCTATGAGTTGCTTTGATCATAACTTCTTAGAGCATTCTTTTGACGTGGGGATCCTAAATTTGATGCTCTGATACCATGTTTAATTTAGGACCCCATGATTGAAACCTCAAGAAAGATGAGAGAGGGAGAAGAAAAGAGCAGAGAGAGAGAAAGAGAGAGAGAGAGAGAGGAGAGATGAGAGAAAAAAAATTTAGGCTAGAGAGAAATTCTTCCACAAGTTGATAAGTAGAGAGTTTGATTGAACCCTTCAACCAAGACCCCTATTTATATTATTTTCATTCCATATTTAGGGAAACTTCAAGGATAAATTAGGATCTCGAATATCCCTAATTACATCAATCATGATTATCCAAATTTACATAAATAAAAGAAAGATAAATCAATTACATTAATCAAGTAAGATTGCCAAATCTTCCAACTCATGTGATAAAGATTCCAGCTCGTGTGATGACTCATCATACCTCCTCACGTGGTGACTCATCGTGCTAGCTCATGTGGTCATGGTGGGTTTGGTCCCACCTTGTAACAAGTATTAATTTGATCTTTTTCTATTTTAGATGTGGATAATAAGTATAAATAAGTGTTGTATAAAGCCATCTTAGGATTTACTAAAAACTAGGAAAATAATGAAAATAATGAATTCCAATCAATCCAATCCTTGTATAGTTGATCCAAGTCTCCAATTATTCATCGGGGCATATTGATGAGACCAGTTTGAATAAAATGAATTTGAGGGGGATAAATATAAGTTAACTTGGTCTAGACTCTTTATAACGATATAACCAAAAGGTGCATTAACATATATATATATATATATATATATATATATATACAGAGTCTGACAAGATGGACGGCCATGATGAGAGGAGCCGCACTGAAAATGAGAGAATATAAGAAGAGTGGTGAGGGATTGGGTATTCCAAATGGGAGAAACAAGATGACCAAAACATAGTTGTGGATAGGGGAAGTAGGCACGTGGTAACGATCATAGTGGCATTCTCCAATCTAGCCATGGCATAGTTATGTCACGAAGGAAATATGTTATTTATCTGTTATAAGAAACATGAATGCTAAGAGGTGATTAAAGACACCCACGTGCATAGGGGTGGCACGACTAGTAAATAAGGAGAACTTACATAGAGATAACATAGAATTGTAATTATGCAAGCTGGTGTATGTCCAATTATGTTTTTTTCCTTTTGAATCATGCACCCCTAAGGGAATTGCAGTCATTATAAACATCTTCACACAACTACCACAAGGGATGGGGTAGAGCATTCAAGCCTTTTCCTCGTGGCTCAAATTTGTCCATTGACTCTCTCTCTTTTCCTCTTTTCGTCCTTCCTTTGAGGTTTTTTGTATTTATGTGTTGGCCTTAGAATGCAACATGAGGTAAGACAAATGATACACTTATGGAACCGAATATTAAACATTGTGTTGAAATGGCAATGATGTTGATGTTGTTGGAAAATTGATCTATCTCATTGCTACAAGACCCCATATATCATATTTTGTACGTGTTATTAGTCAATTCATGCATTAATCCCAATAGTCTCATTGGGTGGCCTTGGAGAGCATTTTCTAAGAAAGAGCCTTGGGCATACCGAAATAGATGGTTTTTGTAGATGTTGACTGGACAAGTTCTCCATATGATAGAAAATCCATCTCTGGTTATTGAACAATAGTTGGTGGCAATCTAGTTACTTGGAGAAGTAAGAAATAGAGTGTGGTGGCAAGATCAAGTGAAAAAATGAAGTACAGGTTTTGGCACATGCAGTAAGTGAGCTATTATGACCATGACTAAGCTTTGGTTCCAGATAACTAAACCGATACAACTTCTATGTGATAATAAGGCAGTCATTCATATTGCAACCTACCCAGTATTTCATAAAAGAACGAAACACAACGAGATAGATTATCATTTTTTTTGGGAAATATTACAAGTTGGTGTGATATCCATATAGTACATCCAATCCAAGAATCAACTAGAAACCATCTTTACAAAAGCCATTGGTGCAAAGCCTCTTTTATAGACATGTCCCAATTTGGGAATCTTTGATGTTCTCTCACTAGCTTGAGGGGGGAGTAATGAAAGAAATAGTGGCATTATATGTAATTAAGTGAGTGAGTGGCATGGGATATAATTATATATAAGTTGATCTCTTTCTTTTACTCGTATTAGGGTTACAAACCCTCATATTTATAAATAAGAAGTTCGGGTGAAGGCTCAATAGGGCGTGCCCTAATCCTCTCTTTTCTCACCTCTCTTTGTCTCACATGAGCTGACTCTTCTCCCTTAATCTCTTTCTCTTCTTCTTCTTCTTATTCTTCTTCCACTCTCTTCTTTCAAACCCTAAACCTTCTAAGCACACAATTCTAGATTTTAACAATCTCAAGATCCATTACATGTGAATGTTTATATTGTTTTTGACGATGCCAAAATGGGGAGAGTTAATAAGTAAATGAATCATCAAGTAATAGGGAGTAGAATCTAATTGTAAAATCTGATTTGAAATCTCATATTGAAGGGAGTAAGTTTGCAAAAATTCACCGAACTCAATGTAGGGGGGAGTTATTTTCAAATTCTAATTACCAACCTTTCAAGCCTCTATCCATGATTTTTAGATCTCCAAAAATTTTAAGTTTACTACCATTGTGTTCGGCGGCAAATATAGCTTAATTTTTTTTCAAAAGTTTTACCTATTTTTGTCTTTGTTTTGCTAACTGACAAAAAGTCAGTTTATAACAACTAACTTTTTAAACATTGGAGGACCTTTCTATTTAACAAAAACTTCTTTGTTGTAGTGATTTCCAAGTCTCCCAAGCCCTCATACAGAATTTGTGCCTCTTCAAAACTTAAAAGGATGTCAAAATTCAGAGTTCTTAATTAATCCAAGTATTTTTGTTCATCTTTTCAAATCTTGATTGAATACATGGATCCCTGATTGTTGAAGTATGTCAAGTGGTTTTAAAGTCATATTTGGTTCGACATTTGCACCTTGAGTGCTCTTTTAATTGACTTCCATTTAAATCTAGTTTTCAGCCCTTGTTAGATCCTTTTATTTTCAAATCATTATCATGGAGCTGCAGAATATACTAGTAGATTCATCTTAAGGTTAGGTGTATTTTTCTTAATATTTATTTGTAATATTTGCCTATTAAGAAGCATTATTGAGTTATATTTGAAAAGCAAGTAACCCATGCTATTGTAAACCAATTAAGTCTTGGACAAGTTGATTGATAGGTGCTAAAAATTCCTATATGTGTCTAATTCCATGTTCCTAGAGTTGCTAACCATAGGTCCTAAATGTTGGGTTGTTAGAATTGGAACTAGTTTGGTATGCTATTAAAGATGTTATTTGATTGATAAACACAACGAATTAACTCTAAGGAACAAACACCTTAGGAGTAGATTAACAATCCAATACAATGTCGATTTGTGAATTTCTATTTGAATTCTTGGAATCGTAGTTGAAGTTATAATTAGCTATTACATTTTGATAAATTTATTCACCCCCTCTCTAGGTTTATTCTTGTAGAAGCTAACATGGACGCTTGGTCGAACAATTCTTCATAGTGACTTTTCTTTTCCTAAACTGTCAAATTATTTGAACTAGCCTTTGGATGCTTAGGCGAACATATCCTTACAAAGGCTTTTCTCTCACTAGGTTGTCCAGGCAGATGCATGTCCATTCAAACAATCTTCTCTAGGTCGTCCAGGCAAATGCATGTCCATTCAAACAGTCTTCTTGGCAATGGAATGTTTCCTTCTTAGGCGAATATATCCTTACATAGACTTTTTCTCTCACTAGGTCTTCCATTCAAATAGTCTTCTTGGCAATGAAATGTTTCCTTGTTGTCTTTTCTAGACTTCTCGAAGATAGTCATTCAATATTCTAGTAGATGAAAATTGATAAAGAGTTTTCTCTCTCTTGATTGGTTAGACGGCTCAAGGTAGGCGTTTAGACAGTTAACCTTTGATCTTGAGCTATCATTTTGTCTATTATTGTGGAGTTTTTTAAACGCTATGTGGTTGTTCAAATGGTTTGTTTTGCCAATTCATGAATGAGGCTTTTAAATGTTGTTCAAGATAGTTTTTAGGTGTTTGTTATCATCAAAACTCAATATAATGAAATCTCGAGGCTAATGTCCTCCCAAAAGAGAGGCCTCGGGCGATAAACTCAGTATTAAACACAAACTTTTCATAAGACATCCTAAAAAAATTTCTTTCCTTTTTTTTTTTAAAAAAAATTCGTATAAAAAACTTCATTTACTACTCTATTAATGCAAGTTAAAAATTCGCTTCAACTTGGGAAAAAGAAAGAATTGGAATCAATCATAATCCTAGTATAGTTGATCCAAGTCTCCAATCATTCACTTAGGCATATTGATGAGGCCACTATGAATAAAATGAATTCGAGGGGGAGAAATATAAATTGAGCTGGTCTAGACTCACTATAACGTTTATAACAAAAAGGAGTAAATAAGAAGAGTCTGACAAGATGGAGGGCCGTGATGAGAGGGGCCGCACTGAAAATGAGAGAATATAACAAGTGTGGGAGGGGCCGGGTGTTCCAAATGGGAGGAACAGGACGACCAAAACATAGTCGTGGATAGGGCATGTAGGCACGTGGGTGATGCACCGCCTAACCTTTTCTAACGCAACAGACGCACACTTCCATCCGCAGACAAGGACGGGATTTCCCCATGTGTACACGCCCCTGCGGCCATGCATCATATTTGGTGTGCCTTGGACTCTTTCTTATGATTCTTAAGCTATTATGAAAGATAAATTTTGTTTTATATCATCTAAACGTGGTTCTCATTTTTATTATAAAAAAATATGACCCCCCAAGAATATAAATAAAGAAGAGCAAAAGGAATTATTTTTACATATCAGAAATGTGTATATCATGAATTTCTCAATAAAAAACATAAATAAAACTCATAAACATATCTCCTGACATGACATCAATTTTTAACTTACGGCGTCTATCGTCTCGTCTATCGCAGATACTCATCGATGGCAACGTTCAAACATGCTTCTACTAGTTCAGACTCCTTTTTATAGCCTCCTCTCTATCAAAGAAGACCATCAAAGGACTATAAGGTTGTAACAGGCCACCGATCACCTTTAATGGAAAACACTAAACTCTATATAACATTTACATCTCAGTGTTACATAAAAATGTCAGGTGTTGTTATTACCTCCATTGTGAAAAAAATTACATGCCCATAATGTGTCTAGTGTAGATATTTTTTTCATCTTTACTAACTCTTATTTTTCTAGAATAATTCATATATTTATATGTTTTTCAATAATTGATGGTTGAAGAGAGAAAGAAGGGAAAAAAGAGATAATGATGCAAAGGTTTGATGTGGTAAGTGGCTTTTGGGAGAATTAAGAAGGGGAAGGGAAGGGGGCATTTATGCCTTTGCTAGTTCAAACATGAAAAGAGGAGCAAATGATGAAAGTGTGGAAGGAACAAAGACTTCCATTTTACCTTTAATAATACTAATAATTGTATAATCTTACATATATTTGAGTGACACCATGTGACTCCCTTCTTTCTTTCCTCTCCCTCCCTCTTGCCCTCTTAATGCTAAGCAAAGCATTAGATAACCTAATTAATAACAATTAATGAGTTAAAATTGAACTTAATTAACCATTTAAGAAAAGACCCAATTTGCTTGTAAGCTTTTTCATATGTATTTTAAGAGGAGGAAAGATTTGGTGGGGGGTAGAGAGAGAAAGAGACAAAAGTAATGAAAAGTGGAGGCGGAGATGGGATGCAAGTTGGGGGGTGGTGGAAGGCACGCGGGGGGCGAACTCCGTGACTCCTCAGTGGGGTCCTCACGTGCGGACGCAGACGTGGACGTGCATGTATTTTCGGGGCATTGAGTTTCACACACGCGCGAGTGGTTGTGGGGTGAGGGAGATGCGTCCTGTGACGCGACAGGATGGCGATGTGCTCCCCCGCTTTACGTTTTCAAGCTTTAAATATCAGACGCAGCTCCGCGTGTGAAAGTGCATGTAAGGAAAAAGATGGGTCTTTACTTTGGGTGGTAGGGGGGGGTGGGCAAATCTTATGGAATATTTGACTTCACATGCCCCCTTCCCATCACACAATTAATTGGTGAGAGTGACACTCCTCTCTTTCTCTCTCTTTCTCTCTCCCTCCATAAATTTCTCTCCTTTTTGTCTCCATTTTCTCTCTCTCTCTCTCTAATAAACTCTAAATTTTAATTAAATAAAAAAATTACATTTTATTACTCTGTTACATGTATTCTCTACGTATGAGTCAATTTCATTCTCCCGCTGAGTGACCCAAAAGGAGTTAGTTAACATCGGGATTTGTATATCACTTGGTTTTTTGCTTTCTCTCTCTAGAATAGTGAGAGATTGGGGATTTACAAGGCAGCAGAGAAACAGGAGAGAGTCAACCCCCGGCTCTCTCTGCACTGGGCTCGAGATTGACAGACAGAGACACAATTATTGGGAATCGCACACATCATTCACCCCTGCAATTCAGTTCTTCAATACCCCCCCTCCCTTTTTTTAATTTATATTATTTCTCTTTTCAAAATGTCTCTTATAAATATGTAGTCATGTCATCTCACAGTTTAGTATCTCCCCATGTACGTGATGTACGCTGGCTCGATTATTTGTCAGCTCACATGTTCCCCCCCTTTTTTTTTAATATATATATATATTTTTACATTAATAAAATAAAACATAATTTCCATTTTTTTCTATTTTCGTCTTACCTAGATTATTCCTTAACCGGAAAAATCGTCCTTTCACGACACGACCAGCCCTGGGTGGGGGGGGGGGGGGGGGGGGGGCTGGGTTTTAATCTTTTCTTAATAATTACGAATATGATTGATAATGGAAATTGGAATCTGATTTTGAAAGAAAAAAAAAAAAGCGACTAGCCGTATGGCACGCGGTCCAACTCCAAGCGGCGTTGCTGCTGCCTGTATACGGCGCGATTTCAGGCCGGCCGCCGGTGACGGATATAAAAATAATATATTTAAAAGAGAAAGGAAGGAATACGAGGTGGGAATAGTAAAAGGATTTACTGACCTTTGTAAATCCCACTGAAATACACACACACACACACGATCGCGGATTTTCTTTTTCTTTTTTATTTTTTATTTTTTATTTTATGGGGTTTGTCATTTGCGGGAATCGAGGAAATTCGCCTCTTTTTCCACAAAAAATCTTTCGCCGCTTTATTTATTATTTGTCTTTTTTAAATTTCTCTTTTGTCCTTTTTAACGATTCGGTAGCGTTTCGGGTTTAGGGACGAAATCGGGAATGTAATGAATTAATAATAGAGTGGCAATAATGAATGTCCCGAAATAAATTAAAAAGGACCGGTAAGGAAAAAGTAGCGGGTTTTCCGGTACAAGGACGAATAAGGAAAAGATGATGCAATGACACGTGGAGAGGCGGGAATCGTTGGATGAGGGATGAGCGGATTGGATTTGAGGGAGGGAGGGAGCTGAGAATTTTTTTTTTGCGCTAGTCGAGGGACGGAAGGGAGGAGGAGAAGAGAAAATGGAGTAGTGAAAAAGGGTGGAAAGGAAGTGGAGTGAAGAAATTGTTTTCTGTTGGTTTTTGGGGGGTTTGTCTTAAATTGGAGTTGCAGAGGGGTTGCTGCTGCTGCCATGGCGGCGTGGCAGAGCTGTAATTCCGTGACTTTAATGCCCCGCGCACAGGGAGGGAATTGAAGGAGAGAGAGACGCTGCGCCAAAAAAATCCGACGTGTGTGTCTCGGGAGCCTGCAGAGAGAGAAACGAGAGAAAAAAGGAAAAAAAGAAAGAAAGTTAAACAAAACAACATAAACCCGGACACTCGAAAAGACCTGATTCTTGTAGGAGGTCGTCTCTGTGTGTTTTGTTTTTGGGTCCCTCTTTCAAGTCGGTTTTTGTTTCTTTTTTTTTTTTTTTTTTTTGTAGTGCCGAGTTTGCTATGGATTTTCTGCTGCAATTGGCGGTAAATTCATCGAACAGGAGACGACAATGTCCGGTTTCCCACTGAGACCCAGCCAAAACCAAGAGATCCCACCGGAGACGTACTTGTTTTACAACCGGAGCAGTAGCAACGACGAGAGCATCTCCTCCGCGTATCACAAGGGTTTCGAATTATGGCAGCAACAACAGCAGCAGCAGCAGCAGCAGCGGAGTGTCTTTTACTCGATGGTGGGGACGGCAAGTGGCTTGGGCGTGTCGCCGGATGAGGGGGCGTCTTCGTCGTCGAGGAGCTTGACGATGATGCGACATAGCGGGGGAGGCGGCATGAGTTGTCAAGACTGTGGCAACCAGGCGAAGAAGGATTGTGCTCATCTGCGGTGCAGAACTTGCTGCAAGAGTAGGGGCTTCGAATGCCCTACTCACCTCAAGAGCACGTGGGTCCCCGCGTCCCGCCGCAGAGAACGGCAACAGCAGCTTGCAGCTTTGCAGCAGCAGCAACAACAACAGCAGCAACAGCAGAGAGGAGAAAATCCCAAGAGACAGAGGGAGAATCCCACTTCCTGCACTCGTATCATCCCTTCTTCCACCGCGTCAGGTACAGTGATTTTCCTTCTTCTCTGATCTCCCCTCTCTCTCCCTCTCCCTCTCCCTCTCCCTCCCCCTCGCTCTCCCGCCCTCATTTCCTCTTTTTTCGAGTGAAAACTCTGAAATAATAAAAGCTCCAAGCAATCAAATCGTTTGCGTGATTCCCTCCACCGTTCATACCTCCATCAAATTTATCTTCTGCAACTTTCACCGCTTGCTTTCACTGTTTCTGGTAATGGGTCTGGGCTGGCACGTCAGTGGTTCTTCTTCTCTTCGTTAACTTGTTTCGCTTTGTGACATATTGGGAAGAGTAGACGGACACAATTAGCACGAGGGAAGAAGAATTTAACATTTTGTTTCTTTCCTGTTTCTTATTTTTCCATTGAAGGAGGACCAAGAGGGGAAAGTTTCCCTTCGGAAGTGAGCGAGCCGGCGGTATTCCGGTGCGTCCGCGTGACCCCTCTCGACGACCCGGATGACCAGTACGCGTACCAGACTTCTGTTAACATCGGCGGTCACTTGTTTAAAGGGATCCTATACGACCAGGGGCCGGAGCAGCAGCATTATCTACTGGCTGCCGGTGAGAGCTCTTCCGGCGGAGGCTCTCAGCGGGCGCTTGTAGCTCCCTCTGCCACAACCGCCGTCGAGACGGCGACCTCTACCTCCGGGGCTCATTCTGCCGGATTGATTGATCCTTCATCTCTCTACCCAACTCCCTTGAACGCGTTCATGGCGGGTACGCAATTCTTCCCACACTCCAGGTCGTAGCAGTACTAGAAGCTTTTCATGATTTGTTTGATTCTCCTCCCAATGAAGAAGAGTCCGTCTCAGAACACTCCTCATCCGCTAGCATTCTCTATAGATAACTTATATTTCTGTGTCTTCCATGAATCGAAATTCCGATTAGAATTATCTTTGTTATCTAGTATAAATGGGTTATTTCACTGGGTTCTGAGCCTCTGACATTTTTTTTTTTTATTTCGTTTCCTTTCAATTTCCATTATGTTTTCCCCTTGGGATCGTAGTTTCCTCGTTTGAAATGGATGAGATTGGTTTCGTGTTTGGTTGGGAAAAGTGGGTATTTCAAGCTTGTTTTTATTGGGGTTTGGGCGGTTGGTGCAGCCTACAATGTCCTTCATGCATGGCATTCAAGGCCTAACGTTTAAGTAAGCCCTTCAAAAGCAAAAACCCAAAATGAAGAAAGGAAAAGCGGAAAACCAAAAAAAAAAAAAAAGAAAAAGAAACTCTTTTTGTAGTTTGTGTACAGATTTGTTTTATTTTGTTGTTCGTCGTCCACCGGCTTTCCCTCCATTTTTTCCTGCATACAAGAACACGAATAAGTAATAAAAAATTTCAGGACCAACATCTGGTTTCTTCCCGTTCCCAAAACACTCGGAAGTTGGATCAACTCCTACTTCTCTCTCTTAGCGGAAGAGCTCTCACGGAATCTACGTTTTTGTGCAGTTGTCCGACATAGGTAGATCATATAAACAAGAGCAGCCACCGATCTTCTTTCTCTAACAGAAAATCTCTGTCAATATTAATCGTCATTTCATGTCATGCCTGGCACTGGATTATATTTCCGTTCTTTTATTTCCCAAGAAGGTAAACTAAGCTGATACAAACCTAGTCAAAGTTTTGTATGTTATCGTTCTTGTCGCCTTTTCCAGATCATATACAATGTAGTAAGAAGAGAGAAGATACAGGTGGATTCGTGCTTATATATAGGTGTGTCGTACGCAATCCCCGTATCTTATATTTCTTGTGGAGTACGTAATCTCCATCACATGAGGACTGTAAAGCACCATTAAATTTTAATTGCAGTCAGACAGCCAGCAAAGATACTTCCTTCACGCCTAATTTTTGTGTTTGACCATTACATCATTTTACCATGCAAATTCACTAGCCTTGACTTTCCTTCTCCTCTATTGGACCCACTAAAAAGAACTTTTTGTCTTTCGTATACAACAAGAAATTTGTCTCTGTGGTGTGAGCTGTGGTCAATGGGATATGTTAGTATTGGCTTTTAAATACTTGATCTAGAATGTGAATGTTTACCCTCGAGTTCTTATTAGTGGATTTCACTGGTTTATATGGAATGCCAGGGCTTCAGTTCTGGAGAAAAAATGACAAGACTTCCTCTAGAATGTTAACTGAGATGAAGGTGGCACACAAACCATTTTATTAGAATAATGGGCTGAAATTCTATATTGTTGCCATACACCATCTGAAGGTTCCATACTGAGTTTCTGGCCTTGATGTCTGCTTTCCCAGAGAGATTCCTTTTTTGCTCTATTTGGTTTATTTGTTTTTTGGTGTTAATGGAACAGTAGGTGGAAATGCTTCAGTTATATTGAATTGAGGTAGAATATTTGCTACAAATAATGTGCTTGAATTTATATATTTCGCATGTATTTCTTTCTTTTTAAATTTGGGGTCAATAGAATGGCTAGGCTTCTTGTATTTGCTTCTGATGCATTGTAGTCTTTACAACCTCTAATTAAATTCAAATAGTATATGTAAAAGCATGAAAAATATATTGGTCTAATAACTTTTTGATTTTTCAAATGCATTTTCGTGGGATTGAAAGTTAAAACTTAAAGCTGGAGTGCTTGCATTATGACTAAAATTTACTTAGGACTGTAAGCAAAAAATTGCATCGGATTGCCTCCATCACAATTAAAATTACTTTGTGAGTAATTCAATCCTAGAATACTGAATGCTAGTCAATCCTGACATCACAAAAATTGGGAATTCTGAAGCGGAGCTTCTTATGAAATGTCAAAAAAAGATGTTGGGAATGGCTATTTGTTCTATGTATCAGTTATCAAAGCAAGTTTCTGTTTTTTTGGAATGTTAAATAATAGACAAGCATCATGGCAGGCCAACAAAAAGGTTAAATTAGTGTGGAACTGACTGAAACCCCGCATGAATGGCATTATTCTCATAACATGCAAATGCAGAAAAAATTGTTTTGATCCCGTTTTGGTAACAAGTATAGAGGTCAGCTAAAATATGGAGATTTTTTTCAATGGATCATACTGAAGTTTTTTTTTTTGTTTTTCTCTCTCTCTCTCTCTCTCTCTCACTCTTTCTTTTTTTAACTCTGTAAATTCAGTGAGATGAATACTAAAACGGGGCAAGACAAGTCGGCATGCCCAAGGAGCTTTTAATTCCATTTTATGGCTGTCCCATGAGGTTTTACTTGATAATCATGTCTTGGGTGTGTAATAGTGAAGGAAATGGATACATTTGGTCTTCGTTGGTTTTCTGCTAATGTTGACCCAACCATAACTTTTTTCCCTCCTATTTTCAAGGAAGTATTTCCAAAATACTTTATACAGACATGCACAATGTCAAATACACATAGAAGCAGGAACCTTTATGTGTTTTCGAGGTGGGCTTAAGGTATATTCCTTGGATGAAACTAAAGTTAGTCCTAAACACTTCACTTTTTTTTTATTATATAGGTTGCACCCTTTTATTGGCTTTGATTGGACAAAATCATCTCTTGTTATACTGGATTATAATTTGGAAACTAATATTTTTTTTTGTACAATGGAATGTCGTCCAGTTGTTTATTGAATTAAAGGAATTCTCTTTTTTAATCATGTTCAAGAAACCTTGCTCTACTACCTATTGGTGTTGTAAGCTACCTAATAATATTTTCGTTCTGGAGTGTTTTTGGCCAAAAAATTAAGGTCTCATATTTGGGTTATCTTGGAATAAACCATGTTTATGGCTAGGTAGAACACAAGAGGGCAACTACTGGGTATACTTGAAAGAATTTACTGATGGTGACCGAGGATTATCTGCTTAGCTTCATTAGTAGCATCTTATAATGAAGTGATTTTAAGTTCTGGTTGTATTGCTGTTTGGTTGGTCTTTAACTGAATATTTTCATTCAAAGTTTAACAATTGAAGGTATTCGATGAAACACAAGATACAGTAACTTCACCAGAGGTCTGTGCTGTACTCTTACGTCATGTGTCATGAAGAAATCAAGTGGTTAGCTATGATCTGGGTTGTTGTGATTGTTCATTGATGTTCCTGTTAAGAATGTGTGGAAAGTTGTCAAAAGGTAATGTCCTTATTTCTTGCCTCATCCAAAAGTTGGCCATTCAAACATGTTGATGTCGAATCTTTTACCGGTTGTACTGCTCGGTCTTGTAAGACTACATTTCATCTACTTGTACGAATTATTTGGTTCTAATTGTGTCGTCAATCTTATTTGTGTCTCGGGTATGATGGTTTCCTTTGGAAGTTTTTCAATGATATGCCCTCAAAGTTTTGATCCATCTACGCCAGCTGTGTTGCATACAGGTTTCCGACCTCTTACCTTGGAGTTACATCAGATCAATCTGGTGCAAATTATTTGTACTCGCTGAGTTGGATTCTTCTGTCAACAATGTTTTTCCTTATATTTCAACTGCATCAGGCTTATATTACACCTTATCTTGTTTCGCAGTCTCTATATTTGTTACTTTTACTACAAAGCTCGTTTATTTTACCCATTAGAGTTGTCTTGGTTATGTTCAGGCTCCATTTCTCATCACTTACTCTGTTGTAGGCTTCTCTCTGGTGAGTCTTTACCGATCCAGAGATCTTCTCTACCTCTTCTGCTACTTATGGAAACCCATTAAGATGCAGCAGCGGTAAGCTGGCTACCGTAACATCTTGCTGTTTAGCTAGTGCTTAGGTTTCTTGGTGTATAGGTTGCCAGTTGATTGAAAACTAGTTTGACTGTAGTAAGAACGCTACCTACTGACATGCTGAATTCTTAGCTCCCTCCGCACAAGTTCAGAGGAGCTTGTATTCCTTTAATATTATGCACCTTCATTTGAGGTGATTATATACATGTTTCTACGGCAAACCTGCAAAGAAAAAGGATCGAGCAGTTGTTGAACATGCTTAATTTTCCTTTACCATGGCCTAATATCGAGCAGTTTCAGCAACTGCCTATGGTTTGCACTTCTGCCTGGAGCTTTTTACCAGGCAAAGGCTTAATGAGAGAACCTTTAATTGAAGCCCAGGATGCGTTTCCAGTTGATTGTATGTTTGATTTAATGATTGAAATCTTTAACAACTCAGAAAATCTAACTTTAAATGAAAACTCCAAGGGTATTTGCCCTTTTAAAAAGAAGCCTTATGCAAATTGAATCAACTTGTAGAGGGTTTGTGCTTGAATTGTGTTTTCTCTTTTTGACGCAACAGAAATGATGTTGATTTTCAGTTTTGTTTCTTCTGAGCATTATGGAACCCATTGCTTTTTCCCCTATATCTAAGAACATTTGCCTTTTTGGTTATACTTTTTGAAGACAGTTAGTTCGTGAGTGAGACCTGCGTTAAAGAAAAGCAGGAGGTAGGAGAAAAGAAAAAGCCTGCAAATGCGTCCCTATCCTCAATTTCTCCTTACATCTTCTTGTAGAGAATTACGGCAAAGGGGAGCTTTTTCTCTGTGCTTCCTGCTACAAATTATTGTCTTAATAAAAAAAAAAGGTGGAAAGAAAAGAAAAAGATGAGAACAGTTGTCCTTCTGACTCTGAACTGGAGCAACTTTTTTGGCTTCTTCAGTAGAGGACCTGTGTCTTTCATCCGAAAAAAGCGTCAGTGCCAGTGAGGTATCGATATCTTCTATTCTTCAGCTTTCTGACCTTTAAAGAGGTTCTTAACTCGGTTAAAAGAAATGACAAACTTGGGCACGAACTGTGATTTCTGGAAACATCCAAACTGCTGATGAGAAAGGTAACTCTAGTACAATTCTGGGTATAGTTTTTCATGTTTCTTTTAATTATTCTTTTCTGTGTTCTTTTCGGCGTTGGTGGGTATTCTTATGGGACCTAAAAAGCCTGTATGTGCTTGGATTAGAGGGCACTGGTGAGTAGTTCTGAAGGACCCAATCGATTTCTAGTGGGACTTCCCTTACTTTCATTTGATTCCTCATCTGGGCAAGAGAAATTTCTTGTCAAAAAAGAAAACTTCTTTTGAAATAAGAAGAGTGGGAGCAACTTTGGTGGGAGTTGTGCTTGATGACTGGTGTCTCTGATGGGACCTGTGTTCAATTTCGAGCTCGTTTTGGGCCCCAAGGAATAATTGCTGCACGTATATCTGCATGGAGAGCTTTGTATGTCGTTTTGACACTGTTAGAGCTCATCTCAGTGCAGTCTCACACCTGTAGTTACCCTCCTCCCTACTTGGCTTTCTGGGTAAAAGTTCTCAGAATATGAAGAATGACTAAAAAGAGTCATTTTCTAACAGTTGTAAGCCGTGATAGTCTCCGTGGCTAATTAACAATCACAGAGCAAGGTGAGAGAATCTGGGTTCTAAGCTTCAGATTTTCTACACTTTTCTGCTTTATTCTCCTTTTGTTGGGATTCTCCTTCTTTGAATGCTTGCCAGTGAATGTTTAGAAGATGCACGTCCTGGTACTGAAAAGTCTGGTCCTTGTTCCTGCGATCTGCGGCATGACTGGTTAACAAGTTGCCAAACTCACTTGTGTGAGGGTAGTTTCTCTCAGAAGCAAAACTTGTGATGAAGGGGGACCCCCAGCATTCATGGCGGACGTTATGAGCTCTGTCGTCTTCCTGTGGTCAGTCTTCACCACCTTTCGCTTTGGTTTGCACGTAGCAGGGCCCAGAGCAGGGGGAATATATGCAAGCTATACTGCTACACAAGGAAGTAGCCAGTAACCTATCGTTTGCATAGTGCAAAGATAAAGATACCTGTAGGATATACGGAAGAGAAGGAAGAAATGATAAGAAAACTCATTCAAATCACGTCCCACTACAGTAGGTTGCAACTGCGTGCTTCTATTATGAGTGGTCTTGTGCTTGGCTCTCTACATACACTTCCTTTAGCTCTGCAAATATTTCCAAGTTAATTCTTTAATTACAGACAAGCAAAACAGTATCTGGACCATGAAAGCTTTAGTAGGATTCAATCACTTTGGAGCTGTTTGATACAGAAACAATTAGGTTGCCCAAACTATTGAATGAAAGAGAACGTCTATAGAGAACCAGAGAGGGTACAAAGGATGTAGTTATTTAAGGTATCACTTTAATACATTGATGGAGCTTCATTATTGCTATGCATAAAGATGAGCCATCAGTATCGATATGCCTAATGTATAGGGTGATAGAGTCAGTGGCAAAGGTACGGGAAGACCTGATACTTGTTTTTTTAACCTGAACGAATTGAATCTTTCAAAAGTTTTTGCCTCGTTGGCCCTTCAACATTGGAAATTTACAACGATAACCTCATCTCTTAAACCGCAGGCAAGATAATCCCTATTCTGTTCGTTATCGTTATCTATTCTTTCACCCACTCTTCTACGATTTAACATCTATGAAGTGCCGAGATTGAAGTAGACTTCTATTTATGCTACAGTTATTGAAGTGATCTAGGATTTATCTTTAAGAGTTTGTTGTATTTTAGAGTACTTGGAATATAGGTAATTTAAAACTTAGATTAAATGTATTCTCTTTACAAAAAATAGAGACCTAAATTACTCAATTTACTATAAGTTAATTAATTATTTTTTTTCTATAAAAGCAAGCTCTATGATTGATCTTTTTTGGGTCTCTTCCTAAACTTTGCCATCTGTATCTGTCACTGACTCACCTCTAACCCCACTAGCCTTTATCCTCTTCTTCTCTCTCCTTCTCTCCTTCTTCTATAGTGTATTCTTTTTATCTCATTCTCTTGGTTTTTATCATCAGGACTAGTAAACTCGGGCTAGTTTACGAAGTTTGCTCTTCAATTGAATCTAAGCAAATAAGGTTAGTTTTCTCTTCCATGTTAGCTCTTGGCTTTCTTGCATGTTTATATATATTAGAGAAATTATTTAGGGGAAAAATACAATAACAAATCGGAACCAAATTTCCTAGAGAATGTGTTTTATATATGTTAATGACTGTAAATGGAAATGTAAAAGAGGAAGTATGGGAAGTGGAAACTTTAACTTTTTATTTTAACTTTATAGCTGAGATAAAAGATGCCATCATCTCATTGAATTTGCTATTTTGGGAAAAATAGAATTTTAATTTTTTAATTTCATAGATTACTTCCCCTATGTGTTAAATACAATATGAACACTTTATCTTGAAAGCTTATTTTCTTTCCCAATTTGCCCATGCACTTATGAGGCCTAAAATTGTTCTTTCAAACTATGTTCAAGTGTTCGATATGGTTCCAAAATGTTTCAAATACACTTGTTATAATTTCAATAGATGATTGTGTTATTTAAATATCTACAAATGTTCATTGTCCTTATTTAAAAATTATAATTTTTTATCCAAAATATTTTCTTGAAGTTTTTAGAGATCTTTCTAAAAATTTTAAAACGTTGTCTCAAGGGGGGATTAGTCATCATTGAAGTTGAAATGAAGTTCATGCGCATTACATAGTTCATTCAATGAAGTTGTTAGTGGTGCACCAGCGTCAATGTCATCTGAAAAATGTAGGTAATCGTTTCTGGATAAAATCGTGGAATCAGGATTCATCCCAAAATTGTGAATCATCTACTTGAAGCCATCGTTCGGGACATGTCCGTCCTCCCCCAAAAATTTTCTCTCTCGTTCTCTTTTCTCCCTCTCTGCCTTCCTCTCCCGATTTTTTTTCTCCCGCTCTCTTCTTCCTTTCGTCTTCGCACTCTCTTCGGCGTTTTCTCCCTTCGTCGTCTTCGTATCTCTACTCCCTTCTCATCATCTTCGCATCTCTTCTCCCTTCATCGTCTTCACATCTCCTCTACCTGTCTGTCTCGATCTCCCTCTCCCTTCTCCCTCTCTCAACTCCCTCTCTCGGCTTCCTTCTCCCTTCTCCATCTCGGCCTCCCTCTTCCTTCTCCATTTCACTCTTCTCTTTTCTCCTAAAAATCCTCGCAATTTCCTTCGATTTAACCCATTTTGGTTTTGATTTCATATGATTTCCCCATTTCAGCGTCAATTTCTTCAATTCTACTTCGATTTCCCTTTATCAGCGTCAATTTCTTCAATTCTTCTTCGATTTCCCTTTATTTCCCTATTTGGCTTCAATTTTCCCATTGAGTTTCGATTTTTCCCAAATTTAAGAAGGTAACCCTAAACCCTATTTTTTTTTTTTTATTAATTTACTGTTGTATTTGATTTAATCTTAATTTTTGTGTGAGCTATTTTTATTTATTGTTTAGTTTTAGCATAATTTTGAGTTTATAGTATTTAGGGTTCACTTTCGTCTATATAGGGTATAATTTCGGGTTTAGGGTTTAGGGTTAGGGTTTAGGGCTTAGGGTATTTTGAGTATGGTTAAGGCTATTAGGGTTTATGGTATTTTGGATTTAGAGTTTTTTTTTAAAGCACGGTCAAGGTAGGGTTAACAGAAGTTAGGGTTTTGGGGTTTAGAGTTTGGGGTTATAGAGTTCAGGGTTTGGGGCTTTTAGGGGGTTTAGTGTTTAGGTTTTGGAATTAGGATTAGGGTTAAGGGTTTAGGGGTTAATGAAGTTACGATTTAGGGTTTAGGGTTTAAGGTTAGTAAAAGTTAGGTTTAGGGTTTATGGGTCTAATGGGTGGGTTGAGTCTGTTTCAAATTAGGCCGAGTCGCCTACACAGGTGTCCATTAGCCAATGACACCCGACTCCCATCACTGAGGAGGTACGGTTCGTAGTGACTGCGATGTCATATGGGGCTCTACCAGCGGTGTTCGGTGAATTTGGACTTAGTTATCTGTATTGTTCTAGTCATTTGCAATGGAATTCGTTTGATTAATTTGTAAACATTATAGAATGTTGTTGAATAATTTTGAAGTGCTATGGAAAGATCTTGCCATGTGGTGAGGAGATTCAGATAGCTTATAAATATCCGTCACATGGTTTTTTGTGTTTTCATGTGTCCCTAATTACTAAGACAGGTAAAGGTTGTCTGATAAAGTTTTTTCCATGAAGACCATCTTAAATTTAGATTATAAATGACTGGAAGACGACAAAAAACTCCTCAATCTTATGACATTTAGACCTTCAAGGATGACAACAAAATGCTCGATCACTTGGTTGAGCAGGTCAATATGGGGAACAAGTTGCCCAATGGGGTTTGGAAGCATGAGTTGTATATGGACTTTGTCAATAGGTTCAATGAAGATGTAGTTAATAAAAAAGTTGTTGAGTAGCTCAAGAATTGAACAAGATCATGGAAGAAAACTTACCAAACAGTAACGAGTTATCTCAACACTAGTGGGTTCGACTGGGATACAACCGCACAACGAGTTACTGCATATTATTCTGTATGGCAAGACTACATCAAGGTTGGTAAATCATGTTGAACTGCAAAACATTTTGTTTGTTTTTCGCATTACTAGAACTCTATTCCAAGAGGTCTAAAAAATGTTTCTTTCTTTAAGAGCATAAAGATGCTGAGAAATATAGATGTGAAGGGTGCCCGCTTTATGACAAATTGGCTTTGGTAGTGGGAAACTCAATAGCCATGGGGACGGTAAGTCAAACTAGCGTAGACATGTGCAATGATGTCCAACGTGAGTTAGAACATTCACCCTTGGACATGCTCGAGGATGTCGATTTAGGTAGGGATACTCCATCACCATTCCTTACTGGGAATGAGTCGGCACCTAATCAGTCTCAAAGTAATAACCTGTCAACTTCAACTCGTCGTTGAAAGAGAACCGAAATGTCCATTGATGACACTTGTATATTCTTTGATGCAATGAAGGAAATCGCCATAGTATTTAGTGATGCTATCAAACCTAAAGATGGTAATGTCAAAAATAATTGGTTCGAGCCCTCATGGAAATCCCGGACCTATCGATACAGTTGAAGTTTTGCCCTCCTGAATGGTCTATGCAAATTAAGAGAGACTTGTTTACGAAGCTGACAGCGGAAGAGTGGCTCCAGTGGCTTAAATATTGTTATGGCGAAATGTAGTCATGAGTTTTAAGTACACTATCTACTTTGGCACGAGTGTTTTGTATTTTAATAATATTTTTTAATTATGACATTGTAAGACTTATCATTGATAGATTATGAATATCATTATGGTTAAGATTTGGGTTTTCATAATTGTTGGGTTCCTATTGTATGGATGAGTATGGACGTGGACAATTGAATGGATATAGTTGTGTATGGTTGTGATTGAAGGTAGGAAATTAAGAAAGTGGATGAAAATGGATGTGTGATTATATATGGTTGTGTAAAGATGTGATAGAAAATAGGTTTTGATTGAAGATAGGGGTATGTTAGGGGTATGTTTGTGTTTATGACTTTTAGGAAGAAACATGAATTATTTTTGTAGTCATCATTGTGTTTGTGGTGACTGTATTTGCAAGTTTATATGGATATTACAACAGACAAAGAAAAGATTGCAAGTATGTTAGCATTCACCTGTATTTTGTTCACCATGGGAAGATACTATCTCAACCATTGCAATAGACGTGCACCACGTTCTTGTGGGATCGGTGGTTCGCTTTATTTACAAAAGGCATTAGAGAAATCACCTGTTAAATTTTGAAAAGTTTATAAGATGAATCAAATTGTGTCTTGCATATTAATAGAGATACTTAATAGTAGAAGATTTTTATTAACCACAAAGACCATCTTAGTGGAAGAACAACTTGCATATTTTCTCCTAATTGTTGGTCAACAACAATCGTTTAGTGTCACAATAGAGATGTTTGACAGATCAAGTTGGACCATAAGTTAGTATTTTAATAAGGTGTTGAATTCTATTATCAGACTTTAATCTGATTACATCAAACTACGTTCAAAATATACTCAATCGAAGGTTTTAAACAATCCAATGTTTTATCCATATTTTAAGGTAGCATCACTTGGCCTTTAATGAACAAATTTAGATTAATTTACAGAGTTACTTTGTATTAATTGAAATGGTATAATTAGGATTGTATTGGGGCTATTGATGGAACTCATATCAAAACAAACATTCCACTTGAAGAAGAACAAAGGTTCTGGAACAGAAAGGGCTATCTCTCACAAAATGTGATGGTAGCATGTACATTTGACATGCAATTCACTTATGTACTTGCTAGATGGGAGAGATCAACAACTAATTCGCGTGTACTTAAGAATACATTGTCTCGTGAAGATAGACTCTTTGTACTTGAAGGTAAATGATATTTTTATTCAGTATATTTTTATCTATTAATATCTTCAATTATTTTAGGTGGAATATATTTTCTACTATTGGTAAATATTATCTACTTGATGCTAGTTAAGCAAATCTACCAGGATTTTTTGCTCCATATCGAGGAACTCATCGTCATCTACAACAATTTGGTAACAACCTTCCTAGAAATGATAAAGAGTTTTTCAACCAAAGGCACTCATCTTTGATGAATACTATTGAACAAAGTTTTGGTCATTTAAAAGCTCAATTTCAAATGTTGAAAGGTGCTCCTCCATTTTCTCATAAGATCTAGATAAAATTTGTAATAACATGTTGCATATTTCATAATTTTATATGTAGAGAGGATTATAATGATATGTTTGAATTAGAAGATGATGATTTGGGTGAAGAACTTGGTGGAGGAGGTGATGAGATTCGATTAGCAGGTGTAAATGATGATGAAGATAACAATGATAGTGATGGTCTTGTAGATGAAGACAGTCAATCAACATACATTAGGGGGCAATGTGCATTAGAATTCACAAGAGCCGCACGATTTCAAGATGCCATAGCGACTTGCATGTGGAATGAACATTGATGGTTATAACTTATTGCTTTTGAACATGTATTTTATCGTTCATATGTACTAAACTAGTAAGTTGATGATTTTAATATTAAATGTACGAACTCGTTGAAATATTCCAAGGCACAAAGGTTTACTTTCATGTTGCAAATTGTAGACTATTATGAGTAACTCAGTTCATTTTCAAGCATGTTTTTTAAGTTATATATATAATATATCCTAGGTTATTAATAAAATAATTTATTTATATATTTATTATATTGATTAATTGTATTACTATATTAAATTATAAATTTAAGATTGGTAATTAAAATATTGTTAAAGAAACCATTTGATCAATTATTTTGGTTTAATTATCCCATTTTTATAATTAAATAAACTAATCATTTTTAATTTTATAAAAATATATTATTAATTAATACTACATAAAAAATTCATCTTCTGTTATTTTTATTTATTGATTTAGTATATTCATTTTGTAATTACTGTATTAAATTATTGATTTAATAGTCGTAATTAAAATTTTGTCAAAGTAAACATTTGATAAATTATTTTGGTTTAATTATCCCATTGTTATAATTAATTAAACCAATGGTTTTAAAATTTGTGGAAATATATTATTAACTAATAATATGTAAATATATATTGTGTTATTGATATAAGAATATATTTATTTATTTATTATATTTATTTTTTATTACTGTATTAAATTAGTGATTTTTAATGTTAAAAATATCTTATGCTATTAATAAATAAATAAATAAATTTATTATATTCACTGATGTTATTATTTACTTGATTTATTTATTTTTTATAATTTATTATAGTCACACGTAATTATTATATTATTTTTATAATAAACTGTAATAATTAATTAATATAATATAGTATTTCATTAATTAGTATATTTATATATTTTAATGCTACATTAAATTATTTATTAGTATAGTAACCATGTTTATTTTGGTTAATTATCTGTTTAGGTATATGTTCATAAAGTTTTCTATGAAATTTCAATAGATAGCATATAATTGGAGGGGACTCACTTTGAAGGGGTATGATTAACTTTGAAGGGAATTGATCTTCTATTTTTTCCTTGCAAATCAACATCCATCTTGCAAATGACATTTATTGACTGAAATTGCTGTTCTCAACCTCGTAATAAGTCCAATGACTATTCTCTCTTTAGTTTGTCAAGTATCTATATATTTTTTTTTATCAATGTTGTCTTAGTAATTTGTTAATTTTCTCGTGTTTATCTCTTTAGGTTGTTTCTCTTCATGTTAGGTGCCTTTAGTAGAGTTCAAGTGTTTGCTCCCCAAGCATCTGGAAATTGATAACTCTGTTGTGATTCTATATGTATGGTGCTTTTTTATTTTTATATTATTATAAATTTAAATTTATATGCTCTTTACTTGTGGAGCACAATGGTTGTAGTTTGCGTGCGGGAGCTTTAGGTTTGATGATAATCCATTGCATGTTGTTTTCTTTTTTGTGATGTAGTAATATTTCTTATATGTTGAAGAATATTATTATTTTTATCTTTCTTATGTTTTCTTCCTTTTATCTTTCTCCATTTTTATTTCTTGTTCGTTTCTTTCATCTTTCTTTCTTTCTTTCATATGTTTTTCTCTTTTTTCTTCTTATTTGTTTCTTTGTTTCTTCATATTTCTGGTTTTTTTGTGCTTTTTCTTCTTCGTTCTTCCTTTCTTTCTTTCTTTTTTTTCCTTTTTTTCTTTTGTTCTTTCTTCCTTTCTTCTTTTTCCATTATTTCTTATTTCTTTCTTGTAAAACAGAGAACCGAAAAATAAGAACAAAGGTTGAACGAATGGTTTTCCGATGATTTATTATTCTCCGTTTAGGAGGTATTTATAATACATTACAAGTTGATTTTAGGATCAATTTAGATCCTAAAATCAAGGAATAGAATCAAGAATATAATCACGGGATTGGAGGAAACAATCACGCTATACAGTTTCCTCCGATCACGCTATACAACTATACATTTCAACACTCCCCCTCAAGTTGGTGCATAGATATCAGTCAAACCCAACTTGTCAATTATACCATGAAATGCTTTCCCTGATACTGCCTTCGTGAGCATATCAGCCATTTGACTTGCAGATTGAATAAAGGGGAATTGTATAATCTTTGCATCGAGGTTCTCTTTGATGAAATGACGATCAACTTCAACATGTTTAGTGCGATCATGTTGAACTGGATTGTGTGCAATTGCGATAGCTGCCTTGTTATCACAGTGAAGATTCATAGGTTTGTCGTATTCAATCCCTAAGTCTCTCAATATATTCCGTATCCATAACAACTCGCATACACCATGAGCCATACCTCGAAATTCAGCTTCAGCACTTGATCTTGATACTACCTTCTGTTTTTTGCTTTTCCAAGTGACAAGATTCCCTTCCACAAAAGAAAAGTAACCTGACGTGGATCTTCTGGTTGTCTGATCACCTGCCCAATCAGAGTCTGTATACCCTTCAATACTAGAGATACCATTTTTTGAGAATAACAAACCTTTTCCTGGAGCACTCTTTAAGTATCTCAAGATCCGATAGACTGCTTCCATATGTTCTTCACTTGGTGCATGCATGAACTGGCTCACAATGCTTACTGCATATGCTACATCGGGCCTTGTGTGGGATAGGTAGATTAATCTTCCAACTAATCGCTGATAACGCCCTTTGTCTGCTGGAATTTGATCTAGAAAAATTCCGAGTTTATGATGCATTTCCATCGGCGTCTCTATTGGTTTACAGTCAAGCATTCCGGTTTCGGCTAGAAGATCCAACACATATTTTCACTGTGAAAGGAAGACTCCATGTTTCGATCTTGCAACTTCAATACCCAAAAAATATTTAAGTTGTCCGAGATCCTTCATTTCGAATTTAGTAGCTAAATACTCCTGTAAAGCTTGCATTTCACGTGGGTCATCTCTTGTCACGACCATATCATCAACATATACAATTAATGCTGTTACCTTTCCTTCTTTGTGTTTTATAAACAAAGTATGATCTGAGTTACTTTGTTTATAACCAAACTCCTTCATTGTAGCCGAGAATCTCCCAAACCATGCTCTAGGTGACTGTTTCAGCCCATACAATGACTTCTGCAATTTACAAACTTTACCTTGAGACAAAGAACCACTTTTTACACCTGGTGGTAGTTCCATGTAGACTTCTTCTTCTAAGTCTCCATTGAGGAAGACATTTTTAACGTCAAATTGTTGCAGAGGCCAGTCTCAATTTGCTGCTATAGATATAAGAATACGAATTGTATTGATCTTAGCTACTGGTGCAAAAGTATCCTGATAGTCTATCCCATACCTTTGCGTATATCCTTTTGCAACTAGCCGAACTTTATATCTGTCAATGCTTCCATCCGGTTTGAG
Organism: Aristolochia californica; assembly: GCF_029961685.1. Lineage (NCBI taxonomy): Eukaryota > Viridiplantae > Streptophyta > Magnoliopsida > Piperales > Aristolochiaceae > Aristolochia > Aristolochia californica. Next base: position 5,797,571 of record NW_027182279.1, read on the forward strand.
TTTCAATGTGAACACCCATCGACATCTAATTGTTTTTACTCCTTTAGGTTGGGGAACAAGTTCCCAAGTGGCATTTTTTTGTAGAGCCTCCATCTCTTCGTTCATCGCTTTTTTCCATTTTGGATCAGCTAATGCATCCTGCACATTACTAGGAATAGAAACCCTGGATAATTGATCAACAGTAAATGCATATGATTTAGTGAACATATGGGAGGACACATAGTTATTGATTGAGTATTTGGTCTTTGCTTCAAGATCAGGTTCATACTGTTTTTTTGGAACTCCCCTATTCAATCTTTGTGGATATCTAGAGGTTATGTTTTCTGTAGGAAGACATGTTTCAGTAGACTCATCAAACATAGGATTCGTATTTACCTAAGGAGGAACATTCTGGGTTGATTCTTCAGTTGTTGGTGCAGACGAGGGCAACTCTTGGGGTTCTTCAGGTGAAATTACTGAATCACAGTCTTGTTGCACATCATGACACTTAAAAAATTCATTCACCGCTTCTAACTCAATAAATTCGGCACCTCTTTCAACATCTCCGTTAGCTTCATGTGGAACATTCTCTTCATTTGAACTCTCCCCCTGAAGAGATGTCCAAGAAACTCCCCCTGAATAATAAGGGACTGATTCATGGAATGAGACATCTAAAGTCACATGGAGCTTTTTGGTCTGTGGATCATAACACCGATATCCTTTTTGAAGATCAGAGTAGCCAACAAATACACATCGCTTGGCACATGGATCAAGTTTATTTTGCAAGATCTTTGGGATATGAACATAAGCAGTACACCCAAAAATTCGGGGTTCAAGATTTGGAAGATGGGGAATTGAAATCAGGGATTGGAGCTTATGTAGATGAGTTTGAAAATCCAGTACTTTAGAAGGTGTTCGATTGATGAGGTAGGCAGCAGATGTGATAGCTTCACCCCAATAAAATCGAGGCACGTACTACTTCCAAAAGTTGTCTATTCTTTCTTTCTGCCAATCCATTTTGTTGGGGAGTATAGGTGCAAGAAGTCTGGTGACGAATTCCATGAGTGGTCAGAAAATTTTCGAGAGAAGCATTAACAAACTCAGTACCATTGTCAGATTGCAAAACACGAATCTGCTTTTGGTATTGAGTATGTATCATGGTATGGAATTTCTGAAATGCTAGACTCACATCACTTTTGTGGATAAGCAGAGAGACCCAAGTCATTCTAGTGCATTCATCAATAAAAGTCACAAAGTAACGAGCTCTAGAAATAGAGGGAATCTTGGCTGGACCCCAAACATCAGAATGAATAACCGCAAAAGGTTCGAAACTTTTATTCAAACTCGGGAAATAAGCAATACGGTGGCTTTTAGCCAATTCACATGTGTCACAATGAAAATGCACATCAGTCAAACCTGAAAAAAGTTGAGGTTGCAATTTCTTAAGATAACCAAAGTAAAGGTGGCCTAATCGTCGGTGCCATAACCATATAGTTGTTTGAGCATTATCTTCACTGCTAGCTTGATTTGTCTGACTGATTGTCGATCCCCCGTTTTCTGTCAACTCCAAATAGTAGAGTTTGCCCCGTCTAACACCATAACCAAGAATCTTCCGGGTTAGAATGTCCTGAAAGACACAAAATGAGGGCCAAAAAGTTACAGTACAAGCAAGAGTGGAAGTAATTTGGCTAACAGACAAAAAGTTATATTCAAGAGAGGGAACCACAAGGACAATATCTAATGTCAGATTATTGGATAAGATAACAGATCCTTCCCCAGTAATAGGAGAGGTACTACCATTGGCTGTTGAAATAACAGATTGTGGAGAAGGTAGGATGGATTGTAACTGACTGGGATCCCTTGTCATGTAATCGGATGCACCTGTATCAATAATTCAAGGTCTATTCTTAGAATGTACAGAAAATACTAATGCATTATCGAGAATACCTGGATGGGCAACATTTGCAGTAGGTAGCTCCTGATTCTCTTCCATGGATGTCACCATAGCTTTCCCAGCAGTCTTGTTACGGGGATTTTTCGAGAAATCCCACTACTCCGGATAGCCAATAATCTCATAACACCGGTGTTGTGAATGTCCTTTTTTCCCGCAGTGAATACATACACGATTGTTACCTTTGCCAGAGGATTGAGGGTGCCGACTGTTTGATGATCCTTGTCGGCTTTGGTTGACCAACATCGCCGAGTTCTCGGAGACTGGGCGATAGCTCCCCATTGTCTGTCTCTGTTGATATTCGCGTCTGACATAGGCATATGTACTTTCCAAATCAAGTTTGGGATCTTTTCGCAAAATTTCTCCACGAACTTGATCAAATTCGGAGTCAAGCCCACTGAGAAAAATATGAACCCGAAGTCTAGCCATTGCAGAGTGCAACTGGATTAGCCCTTCGACTGTTCCTTCCTGAGATATAGTTCTATGATCAATCTCTTGGAAAATAGCAACCAGTTCATTGTAGTATGTGGATTACGGTCTACCATTTTGTTTGGTAGAAAAAGATCTCTGGTTCAGCTCAAATATACAAGTTTCATCGGATCCATCATAGAATGTTTTTGATACTGCTTCCCATATCTCCTTGGCAGTGGAGAGGCGAATAAATCGCTGCATGAGCAATGGACTCATGGAGTCAATAAGCCAACTTTTAACTCTTTGATTTTCAGTAATCCATGCTCCAAGATTCGCATCACCAGATGCTGATTTTTTTGTTTCGCCGGTGAGGTATCCAGCTTTGTTGCGTGCGCCAATTCGCATCTCCATGAGTTGGGACCATAATGAATAATTGGTCTCATCGAGGATAATTCCAGTTGGAAACGTAGAATTATCTTGGTGGACTATAATCTGTGGTGATGGGATATGGTCGGTAGATGCGCCTGTAGGGGTGGCCATCGATCTGATTTTTTTTTTTTAATCCAGTCCGGTTCGGTTCAGTCTGGTCCGGTTCGATCTGGTCCGGTTCGGTACGATCTGGGCGGATTCAATTCTGGTCCGCTCCAGTGCTGGTCCGATCCGGTTCGAGTTTAGACTGGTTCGGTCCGATTCGATCGACCCGCCGGTCTGGGTCGACAGGAAAAATAAATCAACAGTACCTAAGTTTAAAAAAAATACCGTCGTCTTCGGCAACGGCGGTCTTCATCTTCGGCAACGGCAGCAGAGCATCAGCTTTAGTTGGAAAAAGGGTGGTGATGCCGTCGTCGGCGCTTGTTGGCGATCGTCGGAACTCGTCGGCGACATGATTCCGACTACGTAAAACGCTCCGTCTTCGGCAACGACAGCCTTCGTCTTCGGCAATGGCAGTCTTCGTCGTCGGCAACGGCAGCCTTCGTCTTCGGCAACGACAGCGGAGCGTCGACTTCAGTTGTAACAGTGTGGTGGTGCCGTCGTCGGCGTCGGCGACGTTCTTTTGGCGTCGGGACAGCCGGAATATGGAGTTGCAGAAAAAACAGAGTTCTGCAACTCCGACGGATTTTTCCTTCCTCCGGCTTCCTCCTTCGGCGATTACAGGAGCACTTAGCTCTGACTTTCTGCGACGGAAAAGAGAGGAAAATTCTCCTGCTCTGATACCATGTAAAACAGAGAACCGAAAAATAAGAACAGAGGTTGAACGAATGGTTTTCCAATGATTTATTCTTCTCCGTTTAGGAGGTATTTATAATACATTACAAGTTGATTTTAGGATCAATTTAGATCCTAAAATCAAGGAATAGAATCAAGAATATAATCACGGGATCGGAGGAAACAATCACGCTATACAGTTTCCTCCGATCACGCTATACAGCTATACATTTCAACATTTCTATCTACTTCTTTTTTCCTTCTTCAATCATTCAATCATTCTTCTTTTTCTTCATTTTGTCTTTCTTCTGTTTTCTTTCTTATTTCTTTCTTTCTTTCTTTCTTCTTTCCCTTTCTCCCTTTTTTTCTTGTTTTATATTCGTTCTTTCTTTCTCTTTTCTTTTTCATTCATTCATTCTTTCTTTTTTCCCCTTTCTTTGTCATTCTTTTTGCTTTCATTCTTTCGTCCTCTTCTTCTTTCTTTCCTTCTGTTTTTTTATTTCTTATTTATTTTTTCCTTTCTTCCTTTTCCCTTTTTGTTATTTATTTCTTTCTTTTTCTTTTTTCCTTCTTCATTCATTCATTTTTTTTCTTCCTTTTTCTTTCTATTTTCTTCTTTCCCTTTTACCTTTCTATTTATTTCCTTCTTCATTCATTCATTCTTTCTTATTTTCTCTTTTTTCTTTAATCCTTTCTTTCTTTCTTCTTTTTCCTATATTTTTTGTTCATCCTGTCATTCTTTCATTCCTTTTCCTTTCTTTATTCTCTAATTCTTTAATTCTTTCTTCTTTTCCTTTTTTTATTAATCTTTTTCCTTTCTTTTCCTTTCACTATTTCTTTCTCTTCTTATTTCTTCTAGTCTCCTTTCTTTTTCTTTCTTATCTATTTCTTTCTTCCTTCTCTTTCCATGTATTGAATTTAGGACCCATGGTTCGAACCTCGAACAAAGTGGTGAGGGAGAAAGAGAGAGGAGAAGAAAAGAAGAGAAAAAAAAGGAAGCAAGAGAAGAGCTTGGCCAAAGGGAGAGAGAGAGAGCTTAGGGATCAATTGAGAGATGGGGAGAGAGACTTGATGCACTACCCCAAGTCAAAAGCCTCTATTTATAGTTTTTTGGAGGATGTTGCAATGTTTATAATGCCCTTAGGGGTACAAGCTTTACATAATAAAAGACAATAGTAGACATTTTTCATCTTGACTAATTACACCTTTGTGTTATCTTTATGAGATGACTTCTTATTTACCATCATGCCACCTCTCTTGGATGTGGACCTTCTCGTTGGTTGTGAGTTTAAGCTCATCTTCTAACACTCCTTCAAGTTGGGGTAAGAAAACATCATAAATGTCCAGCTTGCTGAAAATGGTGGATAAGATCTTGTAAGTGACTGACTTTGTGAGGATGTCTAGAACTTGTCCTTGTGATGAGATATGTTTGAGGGATAATATGCCGGCTTGGAATTTTCCCCGTATAAAGTGGCAGTCCACCTCAATGTGTTTTGGTCTTTCATGGAAGATCGGATTCGAAGTTGTTGAATTTATGGAAAAGATAAATACTTCATTGAATTATTGTAATCAAAGTACACAAACCTTATTTATAATAGTGGAAGGATATAGAGTCCAATTACAATTAAACTACCTTTGTCTCAATTACACCCAAACTCTAACACTTAAAGATAAGTCCTAGCGTAATTAAATAACCCAATATAAATAGAAGACTAACATGACTAAAACACCTTTAAACTGAAACTCTTCTGTGAGATCTCCTTCCATAATAATTGTGGCTCAATAAGACTTCTTATTGTGTAAGACTTAGGGGCTTAGTCAACTTGACACAGGAGATGAACTTCAGTCGCATTACTCAGTTCATCTCTTGAGGTCATTAGTGGAAAGCCGGACTTCAAGTCATCTAGATGACAAAGATGATTTCTAAAATCATCTCCAAGGCGTAAGCGACGAAATTTGGTTTTCGCCCATATTTGCCCTTCATTCAAATGAAGCGATTGTCGGGGTTTGAACCCTCGATGAATTTATTTCCCCCCCCCCCCCCTCTCTCTCGCACACCCTCTCACGCTCTCTTCTCATTTCTTTTTTTTCGCCCTATCTCCCGCACCACCTCTCTCATCTCCTTGTGGCCCCTGAGCTCTTTGTTCCCTCTCTCGTCTCCACCACCTCTCTCCGGTCTCCCTCTCTACGGCCTCCATCTCTCGCTGTGAACGTCCTTTCAGTGTCTTCTCTCCATCTCGAACTCGCTCTCCCTCTAAACCTCCCACTCGCTACTCCCTCACTCTTATCCCCTAGGCCTCCCTCTCTTCTCTCTCTCTCTTCTTCCTTTCGTCCTCTCACTCCCTTCTCCCTCTCGCTATTCTCTTTTCCCCCAAAATACCTTTCGATTTCGTTCGATTTCCCCTATTTCGGTTTTGATTTTCTTCGATTTTGACATTTGGGCTTCGATTTCTTAATTTCTACTTCGATTCGGCATCGATTTCCCCATTCGGCTTTGATTTCACCCTTCGCCTTTGGTTTTCCCCAAATATCAGAAGGTATGACGAAATCGTAAATTTTTTTTGATTGAATTAGTGTTGTGTTTAATTTAATTTTAGTTTCAGTGCCTAATTTGGGGTTATTTGTGCATAGTTGTGGGATTTAGGATTACGGTTTAAGGTCTAAATTCTTGATTAGGGTTAGGGTTTAGTGTTTTTAGGGTTTGGTGCTCTATATTGAAGGGTTAAGTGTTTAGGGTTAAGGATTTATGGTATTGTTTAGGTTTTTTTCAATTTTTTCAGTTTAGGTTTACTGGGTGAGAGGGTTTAGGGTTTGGGTATTTTAGGGTTTAGGAGGTTTAGGGTTTTAAGGTTTTATTCGTGTTTTTTTAAGGTTCTCGATTAGGGTTTAGAGTTTTCAGTGTTTAGTCCAGTTCAACAAGGCTGAGTCGCCTACACTGGCATCCATTAGCCAACGAAACCCAACCCCCATCACTGATGAGGTACAGTTCGTAGTGACTGTGAAGTCATATGGGGCTCTACTAGGGGTGTTCGGTGAATTTGGACTTGATGTGTGTATGTTTTTGCATTGTTTAGTGCATCTGCAATAAAAATAGTTGATTAATTTTGGAATGTTTTAGAATGTTGTTTAAAATTTTTGAAGTGCTATGGAATGTTTTTGCCATGTGGTGAGGAGATTCGGGTGTTATAAATATCCACCACATGGTATTTTCTTATTTGTGGTTTTTGTTTCCATAACGGGTAATGGTTGTCTGATAAAGTTTTTTCTATGAGGACAATCTCAGATTTAGATTATAAATGGTTGTAAGAAGACATCCAAGTGCTCGATCATATGACATTTGAATCTTCGACGAAGACAGCAAAATGCTCGATCTCTTAGTCGAGCAAGTAAATATAGGGAACAAGTTGCCCAATGGAGTTTGGAAGCATGAGGTATATATAGAATGTGTAAATAAATAAGTTCAATGAAGATGCAATTAATAAAAAAACTATTGAGCAGCTGGAATAAAATCCAAAACCACAAGTTGCTCATAATGCTGTCAACCTAGCTCTTGTTGCCACTCCGTTATTACATTCTAAAAGTTGTTGGCTACAAAAAGACCACATTGTATATGACCTAGCAAAAATTGGGATGACAAGCCCCTTCATTGTTTTTAAAATGCATATGCCAAGCACTTACTGAAGGAGCTTTGTCACTAGAAACACCTGATCAGCCCATGGGTTGGCTGCTTTTGACGATAAATTTGTCAATCATTGGGACACCTTTTTATGGAGTTCATCCAATAGACCAGTAGTAGTCTAGGAATTACTTGTGTAGTGAAATAGCTAAATATTGTAACCACAAAGCTCTTCTACACTTATAGTGTTTGCTGCATATAGTAAGTCTAATGAGCCATGCACTATATGAGCAAGTGTTACATACTATATGTCTGCTTCCATTGTGATACTTATTGCTGCAACACAATAAGTACAAAGGCATTCTCACATTTACGTGTGTTAGTAGGAAATGAAGGTGGCTCCCCGTACATCTGCCTCAATCACTAAAATCAGGTGAAAAAGTGTAGATTCGTATTACTTTTTGAGTTATTAATTCAGTTGAGGACTGGTTGCAATAATGGCTAACTAACCTTTTATGTTGATGCTTCAGTTTGATGTAAAATTCCCTTGGAATTCACACAAGCCTAACTTATGCTATTACAGACTCCAAACTCTCCAATAGCCGGGGAAGGCTCTTGTCAAACGCCTGGCCAATACAACCAAAAAGACCGGTCTATTAAGTGCGGAAAGCCAAGTACCTAACCCATTAGTGGTGGGCAGAACCACCCAGCTCTAACACCCACCGTTCCCATTCCCTACAGCTTCCGCCGGGATTCGAACGAGGAACGTGGTGACCAACTCGGATACCATGTCAAATGCCTAGCCAATACATCCCAAAAGACCGGTCAGTTAAGTGCAGAAATCCACCGCTCACAAGAGTGGACGAAACCACTCTGACACTATCAAGAGGCTGGCCAATACAACCTAAAAGACTAGTCGGAAAACCATTGCTCACAAGAGTGGACAGAACCACTCTAACGCCTACCCTCCCCACTCTCTAGGGTCTCTCATGGGATTCAAACGCAGGACGTGGCATACCCCAGAACTTCCAATGTCAAGAGGCTGGCCAATACAACCTAAAAGACTAGTAAGTTAAGTGCAGAAAGCCTTCTATGACAAGAGTTGACGGAACCACTCTGACAACTCTGGGGGTAGGAAAACTAGTAAGCGAATTGTACTGGTTTGTCATGGTGCCACAAAAAGTAACGGTCAGGTGCATAGTGTTGATTATTGTTTGAAAATCGAAATTTCTATTTCCAAAATAAACTTAAAACATGTTCAACTCAACGTATTTATTCTTTTCCATTTGCTTGTCTGTTCAATATCTAAATATAATTAGTGTGATGTCAAATTGGCAGGTTGGTTTGTCCAATTCAGGTGAGGTGGTCTATACCTCTAACAAGACCTTCAATGGATGATGAGAGCTTTCAAATGTTTCACCTGCCATTGATATATATTGGAGAAGAGGACCATTTACTATAGAATGGGAAGGTCTAATCCACCATCAAAGTAGATGAAAAATGTACTTCGCAACATTTACTATATAAATTGTGGCCAGCTGATAGAACCTTGTAAATGTTCTATACATCAATTTATGAGCTTTCTCTATAAATCTAAAGCCTTTGTTTAAAGGACCAATATATAAATTTTCTACTTTTACCCAAGTTTTAAATTAGGTGACCAATATAAGTTTTCCTTTAAGTGACCAATATAAGTTTCCTTTAAGAGACGAATATAGGAATCAAATTTTTTAATTAAGAAAATAAAACACGACAATGCAATTCACTTAAATTGGCAAGTTAGTACTCTTTGACCAATGTGTAAGTAAGCATTTACAGTTAATCGTAAAACGAAATCTTTTAAAGCCTTCACCTAACGAGTCTTCATTTTACAAGAAAGATATCCACCCTATAATAGGGTACCATTCATTTCACTATATGTAATTTAATTAATTAGTATATTAATGTATTTTAATTATACATTAAAGTACATATTCGTGTAGTAATAATGTATGTTTTACCTAATTTTGGTTTAAGGATTATGTTTTAATTAAGTATACTGTTAGGTTTTCGGCATTCTCTTATTTTTTATATTTTTCTCATGTTGGGGCACTAACACTGGAAATTGTTTTCCAGTGCACATGAAGTCGTCCACACTAACATCAAGTTCGAAGATGAAGTTCATGTAGATGAATGAAATGAATTTGAATCAGGAGATGAAGATGAACTTCAAATTTTCGTTTTGTTGATTAACCCCCCCCCCCCTTATAATGCCACCTCACGTGATCATGTTGGATCCCACCAACTCGTGTGATCATGGTGGGTCCATATCATATGGGCTTGGGCCCATCTTCTAACACACTTTGATGTGTAGGCCTTCCTTGGTCGCGTGGACTTGGGCACATCTTCCAATACTCCCCCTCAAGCTGGGGGTGAGAGAACATCATGAACTCCTAGCTCGCTATAAATGATGTATAGGATTTTCTAGTATAAAATGGCAATCCTCCATATCTTCCAACACTCCCCTCATGCTGGTGCTCTCTTCCATCAGGCCCAACTGGCATAAGATAAGTGAGAGTAAAATCACTCCAAGCCGTATGACATCGCTCCATACTCTAGTCATAACCCATGTTAGATGTAGGGCACACTCCTATCATTCTCAGGTAGTGGCACTCCTATCTTTCGTAGGTAGTGGGTCTATACGTAGTGCTCAGAAGTGTAGTAAAAATTCCTCCATCACTGTGTCCCTCCATGGGACAACGAATCTCAAGTGGTAGGACTAATAAATGCCAATTAATGGGGGTAATATATATGTAGTAATAAGCTCCTCCATCACGGTGTCCCAACCCGAGCATTGACTCTCACAGGTAGAAATGGGTGATTAATGCTTGTCATTCACAAGATGGCGATAAAAGACGTGATACGTGATAAATGCAGCTTAAAGATGTATATATAAAGTCTCAATGGACTTAAAACACCCAACCACGATGGACTTAAAATCCGAACTAAAGCAACATGCAAACGGTTGTCCCAAAGATGTATGTGAGAATCAAATAAAGTATGGTAGGAGTAAGGTTGTCAAATAACCAATAGCGAATGGATAAACAGGAAGATAGGATGCTGAGGCCACCACTTCTTCAATAATAATGTCTCATCCAAAGAGACACAATAGCTGCAACTGAAATAGGAAAAGTGAAATACTTCATTGACCTCAATAACTTGTAGTAATCAGAGTACATGAACTTCTATTTATAGTAGAGGAGGATGTAGAGTCCTTATACAACTTATCATTCAATCCTAATTACATTACAACTCTAACTCTTCAATTTAAGTAAGTCTAATTTAAGTAAGTCTATTTAAAGAACTAGAAGACTAACTTGAGTAGAACTAGGAGTCCTTCTTGATCTTCCAACTATGTGATAAGGATGCCAGCTCATGGTAATCATTGTGGGTCTTACTTCTTATGGGCTTGGGCCCATCTTGTGGGCCTTCCTTGGTCATGTGGCCCATCTTATAATACTCTTATATATGTGGGCCTTCCTTGGTCTTATGGGCTTGGGCCCATCTTCTAATACACTTCAATATGTGAGTCTTCCTTGGTCGTGTGGGCTTGGGCCCTATCTTCCAACACTCCCCCTCAAGCTGGGGGTGAGAGAACAACATGAACTCCCAACTTGTGGCAAATGATGTATAGAATTTTTTATTTTTTTTATAAAATGGTGCATCTTCAAATATGCTTTCATCTTTCAACATTCTCCCTCACGCTGTTGCGTCTTTCATTGAGGCCCTGCGGTATTATATAAGTGAGATTAAAAATCACTCCTGGCCGGTAAGCCATTGCTTCATAATCCAGTCCTAATGCTGGATGTAGGGCACACTCCACTGCTATCGGTAGTGTGTCTATCGACATTGCTCTGAAGTGTCCACCACCGTGTCCCTCCATATGACTACTACTCTCAAGTGGTAGGAGTCATAAAAGCCATTACAAGGGGGGGATAACATAGATGTAATAATAAGTACTTCTGTCATGGTTTCCCAATCGTGATATTTTTTTACAGGGCCTATCATGGTTTCCCAACCGTGATATTTTTTGACAGGGTATCCTCTATCATGGTTTCCCAACAGTGATATTTTTTTTTTTGATAGGGCCCGTCATGGTTTCCCAACCGTGATATTTTTTGATAGGGTATCCTCCGTCATGGTTTCCCAACCGTGATATTTTTTATAGGGTAAAATAAATGATAATATGAGGTCACCTCTTCTTCAATAATAATGTCCCAAAAGAGACATAATAGCAGCAACTGTATATAACATGACCATCTTCCAACACATATAACACAAACCAAATAATAAACTTTGTAGAAGGACCCGTGAAATAATCATAATCCGATATAAATATTTTTTCTTAGATGCACAAGCTTCATCTTTTATGCTCCCATTTTCTTGAATATTTTGGTCACATAAACTTATTCACAACATAAAGAATAAAATACCTCTTTCTCGTTCTTCATCTACTTCTCCCCCTCAAACTGGGAGGTAATGGCAGTGATCCCAGCTTGAACAAAATATCATAGATGTAGAAATAGACTCAAATAACAGAGATGTATAAATAAGCCTTCAAAACATGGAGAAGTGAGATATTTTCCTGATATATCAACTCAAAAAGTGACACAAAACAATTGGCATAAATTCGGATTTTTCAATATAGCAGAATACCAACATGACCTTTGATTCTTCCATTGCGAATATATCTTTAAATATAGATCAGATTGATATGAAATTTTCTTTGTATGAAACTAGAATTAAATATATTTCATCTAAGTATAATTTATCTTCATAAAATATAATTTTCAGAAGATAAATAATCTTATATATTTCAGTCTCTGTCATCTGGCCGAACTAAATATTGTTTCTCCTGTTTTTCCAGAATGATTATTGACTCTTCAAAGATCAATATATCCTTATAAAAATATCATACCGAGGATTGATTGAATAGGTAAGAAAATAGATTTACATATCTTTCTGCTGATATATAATTCTCCACATAAAGTCTCTTTCTTGATAGCATAAAATACCTCAGAATTTGAGGCTTTCTGCTGCAGCTCGAACCTCTTCTATAATCTAACCTTTGCTACTTCAAATATCAATTTCTCTTTGTAGATAACTCAGATAAAAAATTGGTTGAATAGGTAAAATAATAAACTTACAAATATTTTATTTGATATATATTTCTCCATATAAAGTCTAGTTCTTGATAGCAAAAAATACCTTAGAATTTGAACATTGCTGCTGCTGCTCGAACCTTTTCGCAATCTGACTTTCTTTCATTGAAATATCGATATCTCTCTGTAGATAACTCCAATTAGAACAAATAATGCTTCTTTGGAAAGTATACTCAAATATCTTTCCTTCAATATATATATATATATATATATATATATATTGCAATATGAAAAACTATGTATAGAGGTAAAAGTTGCAAAGAAAACTACAGGTGTAGGGACTAAAAAAAATAACTACGAACCTACACCTAGGGTTTAGGGTTTAGAGAAAAAGATCACATTACCTCAGTGAGTTGACCAAGTCAACTCACAAAACCTGGCTCTGATACCACGTTGAATTTATACTTCATTGAAATCAATAAATTGTAGTAATCAGAGTACATGAACCTCTATTTATAGTAAAGGAGAATGTAGAGTCCTAATACAACTTATCGTTCAATCCTAATTACATTACAAATCTAACTCTTCAATTTAAGTCTAATTTAAGTAAGTCTATCTAAACAACTAGAAGACCAACTTGAGTAGAACTAGGAGTCCTTCTTGATCTTCCAACTGATGTGATAAGGATGTCAGCTCATGGTAATCATTGTGGGTCCTACTTCTTATGGGTTTGGGCCCATCTTGTGGGCCTTCCTTGGTCATGTGACCCATCTTATAATACTTTTATATATGTGGGCCTTCCTTGGTCTTATGGGTTTGGACCCATTTCTAATACACTTTAATATGTGAGTCTTCCTTGGTCGTGTGGGCTTGGGCCTTGTCTTCCAACAAAGAGAAATACGAACCTAAACTGATTGAGATAATAAATTAGAAAAGATCACATGACCTCTGTGGGTTGATCGAGTCAACTCACAAAACCTGTTTTGATACCATATTGAATTTATGGAAAAGAGAAATACTTCATTGACTTCAGAGTACATGAACTTCTATTTATAATAGAGGAAGCTAGTAGAGTCCAATTACAATTAAACTACCTTTGTCCTAATTATACCCAAACTCTAACACTTAAAGATAAGTCCTAGCATAATTAAATAACCCAATATAAATAGAAGACTAACATGACTAAAACACCTTTAAACTGAAACTCTTATGTGGGACCTCCTTCCATAATAATTGTGGCTCTGTAAGACTTCTTATTGTGTAAGACTCGGAATGCCACCTTACATGATCATGGTGGGTTCCACCAACTTGTGTGATCCTGGTGGTCCATATGTTATGGGCTTGGGCCCATCTTCCAATAGAAGTGATATGGATAGCTGTTTGATTATACAATGTAGATCAATTGAAGCTCCTTTATAAAATCTACATTTAGTAAGAAGGGATTTGATCCATCGAAGTTCATCGACTGTGTGTGTCATGGCCTTGTATTCTACCTCCGCACTAAACCTTGCGACCATATTTTGTGTCTTGCTCTTCCATGTAACCAAATTTTCTTCAACAATTGTATAGTACCTAAAAGTTCCATTAGACCTCCATCCTCTTCATACCCTATATCTCATTATGTTTTCACTCATCGTTTTTCTTCGAGTTGTGTTTCTTTTTGTTTGCAGTATCCTCATCCACCATTCCTACATGCTATGAGGCTGTCTTACATGATCAGAGCTGGAAATATGCCATGGATTAAGAGATAAAGGCTATGGACCATAATTCAACTTGGAATTTGGTCCCTTTTCCACCTAGAAAAAATGTTGTTGGATGTAAATGGATCTTCTCACTCAAGTATGATCTAGATGATTTTGTTGCTCAGTACAACACTTGGTTGGTTGCTAAAGCTTATACATTGTCCTGTGTTGTTAATGGTGATGAAACTTTTTCACCTGTTGGTAAAATGAACTCTGTTCGGGTTCTCTTTTCTCTAGCAGCCAATTTTAAATGGGAATTAAACTAGTTAGAAGTCAGGAATGATTTTTTGAATGGTACTCTCTCTAAAGAAGTCTACATAAGCCAACCATCTAATTATTGTTAAGTTGTGCAGCTTAATCAACTCCTTACGTTGAGTCAATACACTGATCGCCCTTTGAGGTAAGGTTGTCATGGGAGTTGGAAGCCAACCCTAAACCCCAGGGGTGTGGGCGAAAAGCCCCCGCCAGGTCCACGATATATTAATTGTTGATTCATTAAGGACAATTTGCGAATTTCACTCTTGTAAAGTTTTTACCCTAGTTTTCTCTTCATAATTTTTTTTTTTTTTTTTTGGGGGGAGGGGGGGGGGGGCGCGTGCCGCTAGTAGGGTTTTATCACTCATCAAACCGAGGAGCCTCATTAGTTGTGGCTGAGAGAGGTTAGAGAAAACACTTGTAAGTGTATGCAATTTCTCTTGTAAACTATGTCATCTTTATAGTGGATTACTGCAACGGCGAAAGATAGGACATAGTCTCACCTTGAGGTGAACCTGTACAAATCTTGTTATATTTTGTGCTTGCTTTTCCCTTCTTCCGTGATTATTATTATTATTATTGCTCTCGTTAGTTTGGAATAAGGGCATCTAGTCCCTAACAAATAGTATCAGAGCTTTGGTTCGTGATTGAGAGCAATAGCTGGCGGAGAAGGATCAACACTTGAAATCAACAAGTTAGGAAGGAATGTGGAATGCTAGAATTGTGGTAAGTCTGGTCACATAAAGAAGAATTATAGAACATCGAAGAAGGATAAAAAAAAAAAGTGATACTGCAAATGCGGTAACTGAAGAAGTACAAGATGCTTTACTCTTGTCGGTTGATAGCCCTATTGACTCTTGGGTGTTAGATTCAGGAGCTTCTTTTCACACCACTGCACACTGCGAGATCATGGAGAACTATGTTGTTGAAGATCAGGGGAAAGTGTATCTTGCTGATAGAGAACCTTTGGATATTGTTGGTGTTGGAAGATGGGCTCAAGCCCAAGCTCAAGACAAGAAGCTCACACGTCAAAGGAGTGGCACATGTGTAAAATATGGTACTTTCCATAAAGATGGCATAGAGGTGTAAATATGTGTTCCTTTTATGTCTTTTGTTTTATCAAGTTGTAGCCTTAAGGGCATTGTAAAACTATAAATAAAGGCATGGGCAAACAGGTAGAGCATTGAAGCCCTCTCCTATTCTTCCAAAAATTCGTCCAACCTTCCCTATTTCTTATTTGATGCAAACCCTTCTTCTCTTAATCCAAACTCTCTCCTTCTATGCTCTTCTTCTTCTCCTCTCTTTTCTCTCTTCTTCTTCTTCTTCCTCGTTCATTTGAAGTTCTTCTCATGGGATCCTAAATTCTACACGATATCAGAGCAAGCTGTTAAGGATCTCACTTGATGAAGTAGTTATGAAATCTGTCCCAGAAGTTG
Source organism: Aristolochia californica (assembly GCF_029961685.1). Taxonomy (NCBI): domain Eukaryota; kingdom Viridiplantae; phylum Streptophyta; class Magnoliopsida; order Piperales; family Aristolochiaceae; genus Aristolochia; species Aristolochia californica. The sequence goes on from NW_027182279.1 coordinate 5,813,308, forward strand.
GTAAAAGAAGGAGTTCAGCCATGAAGAGATAAATTAATTCTCTTCTTCTTTACGGTTTTTCTTTTTCTTATTTACATACTCCTTTATACTTTTTCTCTTCTTCTTGAACTTTGAATCACATCAAGTCAAGATAATCTTCATATGTTGTGAAGATTTATTTTTATGAATAAAATGATGTTATTATCTTGATCTTCTTGTAGATAAATTACTAGCTTGATCAAGATCAATTGCTACTTGTGTATTATCAAGATTGATGTTTTGAGATTCAGTTACCTTTATGTAACTTGGATCAATTTTATTTTAGGTGGAATTCCAGCACATGTTGCTGTAAATTCCCCCTCTTGATGTTGCTCATGGGATTGTGTTATGTTGTTAGATGACCGTTATATGTTTGATAAAATTCTAGCATTCACTTATCCCTATTATTTTTGTTGCTCTTGAACTTCAACAATTGCATTTTTTTTACGTTGAAGTATTCCCATGAGTTGAAGATAAATTTGTTTCCGAGTGTCTTGATTTGCCTCTAAGTTTTCTCTAAATATTTTTTGCTCTCGATTTGTGTTAGGGTTGGATTAAGGCCTAAGCAGTTGCATCTACCTTCTCCTCTTTGTTTTTCCTTTAAGAATATAAGAGAAATTGAGTGATGGTTGGATCTTATTCTCACTTGCCAAAAGAAAAATTTTGCTGATAATTTGGTGCTTACTCCCGTGAAGAAATTCTTTTCTCTTTTTACCTCTATTGTTGGTGACTGATTTGGTCCACAGGTTCTTCAAATTACAGTGAATAATTGTTATTTGAGAAGGCCATTGCCCTTCACCTCCACATTTGCCTTGCCTCATCATGGAGAGTGGACACACCAAAAATAAAAGTGACATACTCCGCATTACTATGATTCCACTAAGAGGTCTCTCCAATTACCTTATTTGGTCATATTCAGTACAGAGGGTTCTCATTACTTGTGACCTTCTAAGTCATGTTATCAAAATTCCTCCTCTGATTGATGAAGAAGATAAGCCTACCACAAGTGGGTTAAAAATAATAACATGGTTATCAGTTGGCTCATCAATAGCATGGAAGAGCATGTAGATAACAATGTGGTCCACTTGGAAACAACCAAGGACATTTGGGACACTTGTGCTAAGCTCTACTCGAGTATTGCCGCCTTACAAAGAGTATATGATGTCTTACAAAGTATGTTGCAGACTAAACACAGAGATAACATTCATGAGTTTTTGGGCCGATTTTGGGGCCTTCTCTAAGAATGGAAAATAGCTCAGCCATACTCCGCTGTCATTACTATTCAAGAACGATAACGAGAGGCCTTGGCAGCAACAATTTGCTTGTCAAATATTAAGCCTTACCTTGAGATTGCGAAGACCCAGTGTCTAAGTTCCTCTACACTTCCATCCTTCGATAACATCAATGCTACATTACTACGGATCCTTGATCCATCCTCTTCTTCTCCTATTGATACTCCATCGGCTATGTTCTCCGGCAATCGGGGTACATCGTCATCATACCGAGGACGGGGCAAAACTATAAGGGGGGGGGGGGGGGGGGCAGAAAATAGAGGTAGTCGAACAGGTCCAAAATATTCCCGTATTGAGCCTCGACTTTGCACTTACTATGGTGGTCAGAACTACCTTGTGGAAACATTCTGAAAACTTCATGGCAAACCTGATTGGGCCACTACTCACCTAGTCTCTGTCGATATTGAGAAACGTGAAGAAAAGACTGACTCCCACTCTGGAAATGTGACTTTCACTGCTGAAGACTATGTTGCATTTCAGAAGATGAAGTCCTTAATGGAATCCTCCATTCCTCCATTATCTACCACCACTACCACTATTGCCTCAGGTATGCTTTCTTCCTCTTCATTCTCTTCCTCTTGGATCATCGACTCCGGATCCTCTGAACATCTGTCAGGTAATAAACACTTGTATCAGTTATTATCTCCTTGTCTTCCTAAGAAATTCGTTACTATTGCTAATGGTACCCAAACCAAGGTTCTTGGCAAAGGTTCCTCCTCTCTTACCTCGTCTATTCCCCTTCAAGATGTTTTGTTTGTCCCTCAATTTTTGTTAAATTTTCATTTTGTTAGTCAATTAACAAAACAGTTGAATTGTTCTGTCACCTTCTCACCGTCTTCTTGTATATTTCAGGATCTCACTACGAAGTGGGTGATTGGTGGCGGCCATGAAAATGGGGCCTTGTACTACTTCACTCTTCCACCATTAGCTTCCCTATTATCCACTACATCCGAGGCCCAACTTTGGCACAACTAGCTTGGTCATCCGTCTACCTCTTCACTTCGTTCTTTGCTTCCATCTTTAAAAGTACTTTCTACTTTAAGTTATGAGATTTGTCAATTAAGTAAACGCATGAGGAGTACATATTCTCCTCGTCTTATAACTACAAGTGCTGCTCCTTTTGAGTTAATACATTCTGATGTCTGGGGACCTTTATGTATCTCAAATATTTCTCAAGTTAAATATTTTGTCACTTTTGTTGATGATTTTACCCGAGTGAGTTGGTTATATTTATTTAAAGAACGTTCAGAAATTCTTCCTCTATTTAAAAATTTTCATGCTATGGTATTGACACAATTTGGGAAGAAAATTCAAATCCTTAGGTATGATAATGCTAAGGAATATTTTTCGAATGAATTCAAATCATTTTGTGAGGGTAATGGGCTTATCCATCAAACATCATGTGCCTATACCCCTCAACAAAATGGTGTTGCTGAAAGGAAGAATTGTCACCTTCTTGAAGATGCTCGGGGCCTCCTCTACTCCATTAAGGTACCCTATTTTTATTGGCCTCATGCTATACTTACGACATGCTTTCTTATTAATAGGTTACCTTCATCGGTTCTTCATAATAAAACTCCTTACTTTATTTTATTTCATGGTGAAGATCCGTTTTCTCTTCTTCTTAAAGTGTTTGGATGTACGTGGTTTTTTCATGTTACTTCCCCACAAAAAAATAAACTTGATCCTCGGTCTATGAGATTTTTTTTTGGGGGTACTATAGCACCCAAAAAGGTTATGTCTGTTGCAATCCTACCATTCAGAGGATACTTGTTTCTTAGGATGTGACTTTCTTTGTGGACACCTTCTTCTACTCCTCCCATGATGCTCCTCCATGATGGAAATTTTCTTCTACCACTTTGTGTCCACTTGTGCCTGTCAATGTCGATATTAATCCACCCCCTGACGCACCGGCCATACCTTCACCTATGAAGTTGTCGTATCCACCAGAGGTAAGTCCTCCTCCTATCTTTGGGCTTGAATTTGATACTAGGCCTATTGCTTTAAGAAAGGAATGTCATTCCTGTACTACTTTGCATCATATCTCAAATTTTATGTCTCACCATCACTTGTCTTTCGAGTGTTTTTAGTTCCTTGCTTCTCTTTCTTCTACTTCCATTCCATGGTCGTATCAGGAGGCCCTGAAGCATCCAGGATAGAAGGCGGCTTTGGATGAACAAATGCACTCCTTATATGAAAATCAAACCTAGTCCTTAGCATCACTCTTGAAAGGTAAAAGACTGGTTGGTTGTAGATGGGTGTTTTCAGTGAAACATAACCCGGATGGATCGGTTGCTCGTCTTAAAGCTCGAATCGTTGCTAAAGGTTATACTTAGTGCTATGGGATATATTATGAGGAGACTTCTCTCTTGTTTCCAAATTGGATTCGGTATGTATCATCTTATCTATTGCTACTAACTCATCATGGCTCGTATATCAATTAGATATAAAAAATGCATTTTTAAATGGTGATATACGTGAGAAAATTTATATGGTTCAACCACCTGGTTATGTGGTTGAGGGAGAGTCGGTATGCAGGTTAAAAAAATCTTTATATGGCCTTAAATAGTCTCCTCAGGCTTGGTTTGATAAATTTAGTCAAACACTTCTATAGTTTGGTTTTCATCAGTGCTCGGTCGATCATTCAGTATATTTTAAAGATATTGTCAAAGGGAAAATATTATTGGTTGTATATGTTGATGATATTATTTTAATCGGTGATGATGCTAAGAGCATACAATAAGTGAAGAATATGATATGTCAAGAATTCAAGACTAAAGATATGGGTATGCTTAAATATTTTTTAGGCATAGAAGTTCTTCAATCCAAGCATGGGATAATATTGTCTTAGCAGAAATATATTTTGGATCTCCTTGAAGAAACAAGAATGAAGGGTTGTCGATCAGTTGACACACCTATGGATACAAACGTAAAATTGTGTGCCACAACTGGAGAAGATATTGATATTGGCAAATATCAAAGACTTGTGGGGAAACTTATCTATCTTACAGTAACTAGGTCGGATATATCATATGTTGTAAGTGTGGTAAGTCAATTCATGCACAAACCACAAATTACCCACTGGCAGGCCTTAGAGAGAATATTACAATACCTAAAAGGAGCTCCAAGAAGAGGATTGCTATTAAAAAATATGGGCACTTCAACATGGAAAGCTTCTCAGATGCATATTGGGCTAGATCACCTGATGATAGGAAATCTACATTGGGATATTGTACTCTTGTTGGAGGGAACTTTGTTACATGGAAAAGTAAGAAGCAAAATGTGGTTGCAAGATCTAGCGCCGAAGCAGAATAAGGTGCTATGACCCATATAGTTAGTGAACTCTTATGGATTAGGACCCTTCTTACCAAATTAGGATTTTATAAAAGAGGTTCCATGGGTCTGCATTATGATAACCAAGCAGCCATTCATATTACTTCAAATCCAGTCTTCTATGAAATAACTAAACATATTGAGGTGGATTGTCACTTTATACGGGAGAAGTTTCAAGCAGGAATAATCTCCCTCAAATATGTTTCATCTCAAAAGTAAGTAGCTGATATTCTCACTAAACCCGTTACGTCTAAAATCCTATTTTTATATGTGGCAAGTTGGGTATTTGTGATGTCTTTACTCCTCCAACTTGAGGGAGAGTGTTGGAAGATGGGCTCAAGGCCACAAGCTCAAGACAAAAAGCCCTCACATCAAAGAAATGTCATATGTGTAAAATATGGTACTTTCCATAAAGATGACATAGAGGTGTAAATAAGTGTTCCTTTTATGTCTTTTTTTTTATCAAGTTGTAGCCCTAAGGGCACTGTAAAACTATAAATAAGACATTGGCTAAGAGGTAGAGCACTGAAGCCCTCTCCTCTTCTCCCACAAATTCGTTTAGCCTTCCTCTTTCTTATTTGGTGCAAACCTTCTTCCCTTAATCCAAACTCTCTCCTTATACGTTCTTCTTCTTCTCTTGTCCTTTCTCACTTCTTCTTCTTCTTCCTCATTCATATAAAGTTCTTCTCATGGGATCCTAAATTCTACAGTCAGTATTGGTAATGTCAATTTGAGGATGTCAAACAGGTCAAATTAAAAAATTCACAAGGTGAGACATGTACCAAAAACTGATGCGTAATCTGATCTCAATAGGGTAGCTTGATGATGAAGGTCATAATGTGGCTTTTAAAGGTGCTTCCTGAAAAGTCACTAAGGGAGCCATGGTTGTTGCATGAGGGGTTAAAACTGAAACTCTTTACATCACTTTCAGTTGTAGATACACGGTTGTAATTGCTGACGTTATTACTGATTCTGATTGGTGGCATTATAAGCTCGTTTACATGAGTGAGAAGAGAATGAAAGTGCTTCAGTCCAAAGGGAAGCTACCAGAGTTGAAAAGTGTATACAACAGTTTGTATGAAGGTTGTATTTTTTGCAAGCAAAAAAGGGTTAGCTTTTCTAAGGCTGGAAAGGACCAAAAGACAACAAAATTGGAGTTGGATCACATTGATGTGTGGGGGCCTTCAATTGTTACCTCCCTTGGTGGTTCTAACTACTATGTGACATTAATTGATGATGGAAGTAGAAAGGTATGGGTTTATTTTCTTAAAAAGAAATTTGATGTCTATGATACATTCGAGAGCAATGTTTGAGAATGAGACAATTGAAGGTGAAGTGCTTGTAGTCAAATAATAGAGGAGAATACATAGATGATGATTTCGAGCGGTAATGAGCTGATAATGGAATCAAGATGAAGAAGACTATTCCTGAAAAACCACAACAAAATGGTGTGGCTAAGAGGATGAACGAAACTTTGAACCATTGTGCTAGGTGCATGAGATTATATGAGGGATTGTCAAAGATGATCTGGTTTGAGGCTATTAACACTACTGCTTATTTGATCAATAGAGGCCCCTCAGCACCATTGGATTGTAAAATACCAAAAGTGGTCTAGAGCAGCAAAGAGGTAAACCTTTCTTTTTTGCAAGTTTTTGGTTGTGTTTCTTATATTCATATTGATTTTTCTGTTAGAAGTAAACTTGATGCTAATTCTAAGATATGTTTTTTTATTGGCTATGGTGGTATCAAGTTTGGTTATTGCTTTTGGGATGACCAAAGTTGTAAGGTTATCAAGAGCAAGGACATGATCTTTAATAAAGGTGCTCTGTATAAAGACAGGTTGAGAATAGAGTCTGAGAGCACAAGTGATGAATCTAAGAAGTCAAAAATGATTCAATTGAGAGATTTTCCAGTTATTGACATAGAGAACATTGCTCAAAAAGACCAGGAAAACATAACCCTAGAAGTAAATCAGAAGATTCCTGTGACTGAACTCAAGAGATCTACCAAAACTAGTAGACCACCACAGAGGTACTCCCCTACACTGAATTATATTTTGTTGATTGATAAAGGTGAACCACAGAGTTATGAAGAAGTCATGCAAGTTGATGAATCAACCTAGTGGGAGTTGGCGATGCGGGATGAGATGGATTCACTATTATCCAATCAGACATGGCAGTTGACAGAGTTACCAAAAGAGAAGAAGGCCTTGCAGAATAAATGGGTTTTTCGAATCAAAGACAAACATAATGGCAGAAAACGGTACAAGGCAAGATTGGTTGTAAAGAGCTTTCAATAAAAAGAAGGCATTGACTACACTGAGATTTTCTCTCCAATAGTAAAATTGACTACTATTAGAATAGTGCTTGGACTAGTGGCAAATAAAGACTTTCACTTAGAGCAGTTGGACGTAAAGACCACTGTTCTTTATGGTGATTTGGAGGAATAAATTTACATGATGCAGCCATAGGGTTTCAAAGCACAAGGAAAATAGAAAATAGTGTGCAAACTTCAAAAGAGCTTGTCTGGTCTTAAACAGGCTCCAAGATAATGGTACAAGAAGTTTGACACCTTTATGAGTAGTAATGGTTTCTTGATGTGCCAAGCAGATCATTGTTGTTATGTGAAGAAGCTTGATGACTCCTATATCATTCTACTACTATATGTTTATGACATGTTGATAGCAGGTGCTTGCTAAAAGGAAATAGAAAAGTTGAAAAGGAAGTTGTCCAAGAAGTTTGCAAAGAAGGATTTGGGTGCTGCAAAACAAATCCTTGGGATGAGGATTACTAGGGGCATTGATGTCTTGAAATTGTCACAAGAAGAATATGTGAAGAAGGTGTTGAGTAAATTCAACATGAATGATGCAAAACCAATGAGTACTCCTTTGTCTAGTCACTTTAGGCTATCTAAGGAGCAGTCACCTTCTATAGAGCAGGAGTGAGCCTACATAACCAATGTGCCTTATGCTTCTACTATGGCAATCTCATGTATGCCATGGTGTGCACTAGACCAGACATAGAGCATGTAGTGGGAGGAGGGAGTAGATATATGAATAATCCGGGTAAACAATATTGGGAAGAAGTGAAGTGGATTCTCATGTATTTGAGAGGCACAACAGGCTCAACCTTATGTTTCAAAAAGTCAAACTTGGGATTACAGGGTTATGTCGATGCTGACAGGGCTGGAGACATTGGTGGTAGGAAGAGTCCCACTGATGTATACACATTGGGTGGTACATCAGTTAGTTGGGTCTCTATATTGTAGAAGATAGTTGTTCTTTCCACTATTGAAGTAAAATATGCTGCAGTGGCTGAAGCCAGCAAAGAGATGGTATGGTTGTAGTCTTGCTGGGAGATCTCAAGCATAGGAAGAATGTGTTGTATTGTGACAGTTAGAGTGTTAGTCATTTAGCAAAGAATCTTGTTTATTATGCTAGAACAAAGCACATGCAGGTGTGTTATTTCTTCATCAGATTGACTCTGGAGGATGGAGTCTTAGCACTTGAGAAGATTCAAGGAAGTTAGAATCCAGTTGATATGTTGACGAAGACTGTTATGATAGAGAAACTGAAGTTGTGTGCAAATTTCAGTCGGACTTCTCTTTGAGGATTGTGAAGCTATGCTACAGAGGAGATATTGATGATAGATTAATCACCAAGTGGGAGATTGTTAAGTTGTAGAGCCTAATTAACACCCTACACTGAGTCGGTACGTAGGGGGTTGTAAGGGGGGCCAGGGGTGTGGGGACGGAGTCCCCGCTAGGTCCACGATATATTAACTATTATTTCATTAAGGTTAGTTTGGGAATTTCACTCTTGTTAAATTGTTGCCCTAGTTTTCTCTTTATAATTGAGGGGGGGGAGGGGGTGTGGGTGCATTAGGGTTTTATCAGTCATCATCTTGAGGAGCATCATTAGTTGCGGTTGAGAGAGGTTACAGAAAATACCTATAAGTGTATATGATTTCTCTTGTAAACTATTTCATCTTTATAGTGGATTATTGTAGTAGTGAAAGACAGGACGTAGTCTCACCTTGAAGCGAACCTGTATAAATCTTGTTGTATTATGTGCTTGTTTTTCCTTTCCACGTCGATTATTATTATTTCTCTCATTAGTTTGGAATTAGGGCATCTAATTCCTAACAATTATGTGGTCTAGGGGGAGCAAGTATGTCGACTTAATAAGGCAATCTATGGGTTGAAAATGTTCCCTTGGGTTTGGTTTGATAAATTTACCACTATGGTTACAAAGCTTGGATTCAAGAGATGTGAATGTGATCACTCAATGTTCACCAAAACCACCACTAAGGGAAACATTTTTATGGCTGTTTACATAGATGTCATTGTTATTATAGGTAATGATCTTAGTGGCATTCAACAAGTTAAGCAAGACCTAAACAAGGAGTTCCAAACTAAGGACCTCGAGCTTCTCAAGTACTTCCTAGGGATTGAAGTTCTTCAGTCCAAACATGGTATATTTCTATCACAAACAAAATATGTATGTGATCTGTTAAAGGAAACCGGGATGCTTGGACGTAGGCTAGCCGATACACCCATTGAACCTAATGTTAAGCTATGTGGTGGATCTAGGTGTGATGTTGATGTTGGTTGGTTGTGTTGAAGAGCATATATGGAAGAGCCTTACATGATTCTTATAGTAAGGAGTCTCACAGAGGCAAAATTAATATGGTGAAGTTTACAGGAGGAGGTCTCATAGAAGAGTCTCAGTTAAAAGTGTTTTAGTTTGGTTGGTCTTCTATTTATGTTCAATTGTTTAATTATTCTAGGACACATCTTTTAGTGTTTAGCTTTGGGTGTAATTAGGATAAGGGTAGTTTAATTGTAAGGGCATGCTTCTTGTTTCATCTATTATAAATAGAGGCTCATGTACTCAAATTATAACAAGTCAGTGAAGTTTTTCTCTTTTTCAGAAATTCAACAAGGTATCAAAGAGGGTTTTATGAGTTGACTCAGTAAACCAACAGAGATGATGTGATCCTTTTCTGATCTATGATCTCTAGTAGTTTAGGTTCATATTCTATCTTTTTTTCTTTCTTTCATGTCCCTGTATTTTTTATTTTCATGGAATTTTCACCTCTATACTAAATGTTTCATATTCCAAAATATATATTAGAAGAAAGATATTTGAGTCTAATTTCCAAGGCAAAAATAATTTTGGCAATCATAGTTTTCTACAAAGATAAATCAATATTTGAAGCATCAAAGGTGAGACTGCAAGAGAGGTTGGAGTTGCAGCAAAAAGCTTTAACTTTAGAGCCATTTTATACTATCAAGAATGATATATATATATATATATATTTTCAAGTCTATTTTCTTATCTATGCAACCATTTCTTAGTATGAGATTTCTAGAAGGAGATCAATATCAAAAGAGTCAATGCTTATGCTAGCTAAAGAAGAAAAAGTACCCAGTTCAACTAGATTAAAGAATCCAAAATCTATCATATTATTTCTCTCGAAAGAAGTATATTTTGTGAATAAAATTTATAATTGAAAAAAGGTATCAAATTCTAGTTTCAAAAGGAGAAAGTTTCATGTCAATCTGATCTTATTTAAGGAGGTGTTTGCATTGGAGTTGCAAACATATTTAGAATGAAGTAAATAAAGAGGTCATAACATATTTAAGAATGAAGTTTTTGTTAGAAGATGGGTCCGCACAAGACCAAGGAAGACCCACACATCCAAGAGAGGTAGAAGATTGTGCCCACATACTAAGGAAAAAACCCATTGGCCCACATAGTGGTGACATGATGGTAAATAAAGAGTCATCTCGTAAAGATGATATTGATATAATTAGTTTAAGTCTCAAGGGTATTATTGTAATATTTTAATCTTCTTCATCTATAAATTGAGCCTCGAGGGGAGGGTTAGGACATAAGTCCATAACCTCTTTCTTTTTTTTCCTGTTTTCTCCTCAATATGTCGTCTCTCATTTTCTCCATGAGTTAAATCCAAATCAACATGGTATCAACATAGTATCAGAGCTTTGATTTTTAAGACTCATAGCTTCCAACTGGATGGTCTGGCCAGGGCCACCTGGATATCATAAGTTTTGACTCTTAGTATTTGGCATGCCTACTCCGGTCATTGATGGCTGGGTCAACGGCCATCAGCATCTTTAAGAACAAAAGGCGAATCTATTGGGGTCTTAATTCGTATTATGCCTTCGCAATTTTGCTTCTCCCTCAAGCCGCTCGGGTTTTTTTTGTGATTTCTCACCTTGGAATCTGATTAAGGAATGGGGAAATGATAGTGCTCTCTGCTTCGAAAAGGAAAAAAGGCCTGTCGCAGAGGTGATTTTTGAGATTGTCAGGCCTCAAATATGTCAATGATAATTCAGCGAGTTTAGGGTGGCAATCTCCTGCTGGTATGTTTTTGGTTTTCATCCGAAGTCTAAACCAATTCAGAAGGACCACAATCTGCTCTCACGACTCAATCTACTCTCACCCAACCTGGCCATCATATTCATTCATATTCTGGGTAATTCTGCTCACGAAAATTGGAAAGTTGATCAATCCTCCAAAAGTTTATATCGTGTTTACCATTGCTAATGCATGACAGAATCTCCAAGTTTGTTGATTGATCCATTGTCATCCAGATTGTTATGCATTGAAGGAAGTTGCTGGTTCATCATTGGTTCATCACCATCCTGTATCTTCTTTTGCATCAGTTGGAAAGTCATACATCCAAGGTGCTTTTTGCAACCAGTGCGCTAAAAGGCTCGAACCTATTAGGAAAGCATCCACACGGATCTTATACAATGATTAGCCCGGTTGATACAAACAAATATTTTAACACTCCCCCACACGGGAAAACCCCGTGGACAAACTCACCGAAAAAACCTAGGACAAATTCAGTGGGAGTGGGATTCAAACTCGGGACCAACCTGCTCTGATACCATGTTAAAACCTCAGATCAACAGAGATCCGTTGAGCTCTACTCGTCGGGGAGGCACAACCGAGAACAGGAAACAAAAAATAAAACGATGTTTATAATTATTAGGAAAACATCCGCACAGATCTTATACAAGGACTGACTCGGTCGATACAAACAAATATTTCAACAGTGCTAGATTGATAAAAAAATTTTGGAAGAAATGCATTGTTTTCTGTTCAAACCGGATATCACTGCAGTCTCTTTGAGATCTTCCTACTATTTTTGTTATTATTCTGTCGTTGCTGCATTGCTAGAAGATTATCTCGCCGACTCTCGCCCTCTTATTATGGTGGATAGATTTTTAGAAAGTTTCCTTCACTGTACTGTTGTGTATTTCTGGAACAACTCATCCTTTGTTCGCCGCTGCTTATTATTTTCAGCCAGCTAGGAAATTTGCGAGATTATTTGATTCTACTTTGATTGATTCTAAGAGCTCAATCCTGGTTGCTGCTTCGGGAGGACGAAGACACTGACTGATTGATCCTATTGTGCTTGTTGTCCGAAGACATTGTCTCCCTGGTTTTTTATTGTCCCAGGCTGTTCGGAGGCTAGCGTATTGGGGAAGACAATGTTTCTAAATTACAAAACTACCAAGTTAGGTGATTTTTAATCCATGCTGGTTTTCTGTGGATCGGACTTTACTGAGTCAACTCAACAACCCATGCATTACTACTGTTTTGCCGAGTCAACTCAGGCCAACTCAGACCGAGTTCAGTTTGGTCAATCTAACTCGGGCCACTTGCTTATTGCCTCTGTTATATAGGTTCAAGTCCTGAGTTTCAAACCAATTTCTTTCACAACTCAACTTACTACTTGACTCAGCTCGACTTGGTCCTTTGGCTCTAGCGTGATATTATCTTGAATTAATTGATAGCTTATTCCTTGGTTAGCTTATTATTTGGTGCAACTTTCTTATTTAGTGATGGACTATCTGCAGATTATTTTATGGGTCCTTTTTAAATATTTTCATTATTTGGTACATGTTATTTGGGCCCACGCCTATTTATCTGATTGAGACATTATTATTGAAAAAGGACTTCTCAGTTGCTGATTGTTGTTAGTATTGGTTATTCTGATGAAGAAGAAAGCACATGGTGGCCCAAAATATTATCTTTTGGTGATTACCTTTTGCCCCTTTATTTGATAGTTTTACTCTTACAATTTGAGAGTCAGTGCCCTGTGTTGGGACACCGTGATGGAGGATTTTATTACTATACGTTTGTGCAATACCTATAGACCCACTACCAACCTTGAGTCAAGTCTATTATTAACCCAAGAGGTTTTTTTAGCTACCTTGAGAAAGTGGATAGACTCTATACCCCACAATAGGGCTACTTTTTCATCGATGAAAATGAGAGGAGAATATTTTTTTATTATGACCATTTGACTGGAGGGAGTTTTGTCTTATGGCTATGAGTGATTTTACTCTCTCTTATGTTATGCCATCTAGTTCTCTTGGTAAAGAAGAAAGAGACCACCAGCTTGAGGGGGAGTGTTGGAAGATATGATGGACTGCCATTTTATACTAAAAGATCCTATACACCATTTGCAACTAGTTGGGTGTTTATGATATGATATTTTCTCACTCCCCCCCCCCCCCCCCCCCCCCCCCCCCCCCCCCCCCCAAACTTGAGGGAGAGTGTTAGAAGATGGGCCCAAACCCACACAACAAAGGAAGACCCACACGTCCAAGTGTTTGGAAGATGGGCTCAAGCCCACAAGACCAATGAAGGCCAACACATCCAAGAGAGGCAGGAGATGGGCTCAAGCCCATAGATAGAGGAGAAGGCTACATGCTCACGCAGTGGTGGCATGATGGTAAATAAAGAATCATCTCATAAAGATGACATTGATGTAATTAGTTTAACTTTTAGGGGTTTTATTATAATATTATAATCTTATTTATCTATAAATTGAGCCTCATGGGAAGGGTTAGGACATAAGTCCATAACCTCTTTTTTCCCCTGTTTTCTCCCCAATATTTTGTCTCTCCTTTTCTCCATGAGCTAAATCTATGAAGTCATGAAAATCAACAGTTTTTTCTGTAAAATTAGGTATCAATTTAATTCTCTTTAAGTCTAGTTTTTTTAGCAACAATCTTTTTGTGATTCTACGTTATATTTGTTGAGATATTGTTATCAGAAGTACCAGATGTCAATTCTACCAAAAATATCTCTTTTTTCCTATTTTCTCTCCTATTATCTCTCCATGCATTGACGTGAATTGAGTTTCCTTTTCTCCTAAAATTCAAATATTTTAGCCAAATTTCTCTTCTAATCAAAGAATTTTGGTCAGACTTAATCACTCCATGATGTGCTCATTCAAGATAAGCAAGATCTTGTTTTAAAGTTGTTTTTAAGTTTTGCATTATTATTACTTGGTTGTGTATTTTCCGCATAGTTAACTTCAAAAAATTGTGGTCACCGAAAAAAATTTTGAAAGTATGTGTGTTGCATAGTTGCCTCCTTTTGGCTAAAGTTGTTTTCCTCTAGTATTTCTTCAATTTATTTTCTTGTGTTTTTCATTACTTCAAAGCAATGCTAGACCCACTACTTAAAAAGCGTAGGAGTGTGCCTAACATCCAGCTTGAGTCAAGTCTTTTATATTTCACCCAAGAGGGGATATGTGTTTGAGCTACCATTAAAAAGTGAGTAGTCTCTTTGTTAAGCCCTAAAGTTGGGTTGTTTTTTCGTTTTTAAAATTGAGTTGAGTGTGGTACGCTAGGAGTGATTTTCTTCTCCCACATTGTGTTTTGTCCAAGTTGGGTCGCTATGTCCTTTTTATCCCCAGTTTGAGTCGGAGAAGTAGAAGAAGAAGTACGAGAAAGAGGTATTTTGTTCTACATGTTGTGGTAATTTTTATGTGACCAAAGTACTCAAGAAAAGGGGGAGAACAAATGATGAAAATTTAACATCAATGAAAAAGTTTTAGCCAATGAATATTGAAGACCAAGAATCTTTTTCATTGTAAGCTGAAGTTATAAACTCCAGCTTGAAGGGGAGTGTTCAAGAGCAGATATGGAAGAAGGACATGACTCTCATAGTAAGAAGTCTCACAAAACCAGAATTAATGTGGTGGGGTCTTATAGGAATCTCACAAGAGGAGGTCTCACATAAAAATCTCAGTTAAAGGTATTTTAGTTAATTGTTTTAGGACTCATTTTTTAGTGTTAAACTTTAAGTATAACTGGGATAAAGGTTGTTTAATAGTAATTAGATTCTACCTGTTTCCTCTATCATAAAAAGGGACTCATGTACTCAAATTACAACAAGTCATTGAACTTTTTTCTCTTTTCCAGAAATTCAACACAATGGTTAGTCTGGAAGGTGATCTATCTCATAGTCACGAGATCTGATATATCCTATTCAGGCAGTGTTATCAGTCAGTATATGCATTAACCACAACAATTGCATTGGGAAACATTGGAAAGAATTCTTCGGTGCTTAAAGAAGAATCTAGGACAAGGATTACTTTACAAATGTCATGGGCACACTGAAATTGAAGGCTTTGCATGCAGATTTTTTTGGTTCTCTTTATGATAGGAAATCCATCTCTAGTTATTACACGACTATTTCGGGCAATCTAGTCACTTGGAGGAACAAGAAACAAAATGTGGTGGAAAGATCAAGTGTTGAGGCTGAATACCAGCATATGACACCAATAGTGAGTGAGTTGTTACGACTGAAATCATTCATAACTGAACTTGAATTCCAGATAACCAAACCCATGCAACTTCATTACGACAATTGGATAGTTATCTATATTACAATTGATCCAGTATTTCATGAAAAGACCAAGCATATTGAGATAGACTATCATTTCATTCCGAAAAAACTCTAAGCCGGGTTAATATCTATGTAGTATATACCTTTGAGAAATCAATTGGTATCTTCACAAAAGTCATTACTACAAAGTCACTCCTAGATAGATGCACCGAACAGGGAATATTTGATGTTTTTTCACTAGCTTGAGGGGGAGTCTTGAAGAAGTTCAAGTCGTATATCATGTAATTAAGAGAGTGACTGGTATAAGCTATAGTTAGTTAGAAGCTTGAGGGTCCTTTTTTATTTGCTTATGTACTAGGGCATTCAAGCTCCACGTATATAAATAACATAGTGAGGGAGTGGAGGCTCATTCGAGCTGTCTTCTAAACCCTAATTCTCTCATCTTCACCTTCTCTTCTTCTTTTATCTTCTTCTTCTTCACAAACTAAGTTACCTATGGATTATATCCTAGAATTTAACAGTAGCCATCTATCTAATTGGTCAAGACAATACATGCCATAAAAGAAGGAATTACTAATGTCTATTTGACCAAATAGTCCTCCTCTACACGCATAGGAGAGACACAAGTCATTTTGAAGATAGTTTGCTCAGTCGCCCATACAACAAACCCAAAAGAGGCAAGAACATAAAAAGAAGAAACAAGATGAACAGAGATCTTCTAACTAAACTCTCTCCTACACTGTTCTTCTCCACGTGGCCACTTCTCTCCCTTTCTCTCTTAGTTGTCCTCACTTCTCTCCTTCTCTTCTCTCAGTTGTCCTCACTTCTCTCCTTCTCTTCTCTTGTTCTCCTCCTCTCCTCTTCTCTTCTCCTTCTTCCCTCTTCTCTAACACTTTATAAGTTGAGGATCGTGATAGTATGGAATCTTGAAGTCAATATGGTATCAGAGTAGTGATTTGATTCCAGTTTGCTTCATTATTGCTCAGATTATGAGACATGAAGATAATGGTTTATGTTGAAGATTTCATGGGCATTTTGCCTACGCTAATCCAGAAAAAAAAAATTCTCTTTACTTCTCTATGAAATAGTAGGTTTTGCGTGATTTTGCATGCTGGTCCTTGGCACTTATTTCATGCATGAATAAATTGTCTCATGGTATCTGCTTTGGTAAGGTCGGTGCCTCTTGTTTCTGGAAAACAAGAACGAAGCAGGGAGATATATGAGTTGCAATCTTCTAGTACTGTTTGAAGATATGTTGAGATCTACACTTGAAATTATACTCCTCATGCTTGCTTCTGATTGCTAGACTCGTTAGTGAAGATTAAGACTGCTGCCTTGCTTTCTAGTGCCCTCATTACCATCTGGTCAGATAGATGCTCATGTTGCTTTGGATTAATCTACTATGATAGTATTACAAATTTTGGTTCGTTTTGGCGGTCTCTGTGGTGGACGAGTCCTCTTCTTAATCTTGACTTAGTAGTACAAGGAACAATGCATGCAAATATGTCTGGTGCCTTGGTGCAAGAGGGTTCATTAACTCGTATGCTACAAAACCGATCTATGCACTGCCTTGTTTCCATTGTTATTTTACCTTCAAGTGCAAGAGGGCTGATCTTCTTTGCTTTTGTTGCTAAGTTGATGCAAAGGGGATTGACTTCTGGTGAAAGAGCTGCCTTCTCACAATAGCATTGGTTATCTACTTCTGGTGAAAGAGCTGCCTTCTCACAATAGCATTGGTTATCCACTTTTGGTGAAAGAGCTGCCTTCTCACAATAGCATTGGTTATCTACTTCTGGTGAAAGAGCTACCTTCTCACAGCAACATCTGTTCTTCCCATCCTATGGTTCTTTCCTGCTTGCAACAAGATTCATTGAAGATCTCGTGTGACCCCTACAATATTCTCTAGTTGGCATAATATCTCATTCCGAAGGTAAAGGAGAGAATATCAATATATCTCCTTTGATCACAGCAGTATGTCTCATTCTGGTTGGTATATACAGCTATCGATATCCCATCATTCCTCATAATTCTATCCTTCCAGCCCATACAGCAAGGATCTTTCTATTATAGAAGATTCCAACTGTATATATACCAAGGGAAGTTGCTTCGTTGGCATCTAATGTTTTTTGAAGATCTCTTCTTTGTTGTGACTTCCTTCAATCAAGGATTTTGCTGCTTTTCGTTGCTTCAATATACCAGGAAAGAACCAGCGGGTTGGCATCTTCATTCGAAAGTATTCCTGGTGGCATCTTTATTAGCTGGTTGGCATCTTCATTCAGAAGTTTTCCTATTTGGCATTTTCATTGATTGGCAATAGATTGCAATTGCAATCTCATAACAAATTTCTTGAATCTCTCAATCTCAACTAGTATCTTCGCTGTCTCCCGAGCCATTACTCTACTATTTCTGGAAGATCTCAGCTGACTTCCTTAATCTCAACTGACTATCGGTAGTTTATTTGAATCAGCATTACCCTATCATTTGGACGTCCTCATATTAAGCTACATTAGTGCTAGTATAATTGGTTCACAATGTGTCAAACTTATATGTTTGGATTGATACTCAATGGAATCTAATAATTCGATCTAATATTTCTACTAACCTTGGGGTCTTTAGATTGTATCTCCAAAGTCTGAAACCAAGCCCAGTACAGTACAACCATATTGGTCTATTGACTCAGCTTCACTCGGAATCCTAACTCGGTACCTAACTCGACTCGATTCGGTCTCTTGACTTAGCCTAACTTGGTACCTTGGCTCGGCTGGACTCGGTCCCTTGACTCAGCTTAACTCAAGATCTTAACCTTGCTTGACTCATTCATTACCCTCGTTGCTGGATATTGGGTCTTTTTAATCAAGACATATTTTTAGAAGAATAAAATCCTTGGATTTATTACCTTAGATTATTTCTTACTGAATGTTGTCAGCTTGCACTGCGATGGCTCTTAAAAACACCTAAGGCCAAAAGACTATCTCTATCGAAGAATTTTCACTATTTAAGAAGATAAAGTGTCTGATGGCTTATATAGACAGCCAGGCCCCCTCCAACAAGATTTCTTCTATTGATGCCACTTCTTAAATAGGTATGGTTTTACCTACTTTTCCATCCTAGATCATTGACTCTGGTGCCTCTGAGCACTTGATAGGTAATGGTACCCTCTTGAATTCTATATCTCCTCGTTTACCTGAAATTTTTGTTTCTATATCTAAAAGAATCAAAACTAAGGTACATGGGGTGGGGTCCACATTTTCTATGCCTACTCTTCATTTAAAAAATGTCCTATTTGTTCCTAAGTTTCCATTAAATCTTTTATTCGTTAGTCAACTCACAAAAAAAAATAATTGTTCCCTCACCTTCCTCCCACTTCTTGTGTTCTTTAGGATATGAAGACAAAGCAGATAATTGGTTGTTGGAAGATATGATGGACTGTTATTTTATACGAGAAGATCCTATACACTATTTGTAGCAAGCTGGGTGTTTATGATGTTCTCTCACCCCCAGCTTGAGGGGGAGATTTAGAATGGGGCCCTTGCTCACACGACCAAGGAAGGCCCACACGCCCAAGTGTCAGAAAGGTGGGCAAAAGCCCACAAGACCAAGGAACACCCACACATCCAAGAGAGGTTGCATCATGGTAAACAAGAAGACTTCTCATAAATATGGCACAAGGATGTGATTAGTCAAGGAGGAATATGTCTATTAATGTCTTTTCTTATGTAAAATTTGTAGCCATAAGGGCATTATGGACATTGTAACATCTCAAAAACTATAAATAGAGGCCCTTGGCTTGGGGTAGAGTATTAAAGCTCTCTCCCTTTCTCTTAATTCACTCAAGCTCTCTCTTGGCCTTTCTCTCCTCTCTTCTCTTCTTCTTTTCTTCTCCTCTCCTTCTCTTACTTTTCTCGAGGTTCTAATCATGGAATCCTAAATTCAATATTGTATCAGAGCATGGAAAGATCTGAGATGGAAAAGGAGAAGAAGGAAAAAAAGAAAATGAAAAAGAAACAAGTTGAGTTTCTCATTTTTCCTTGAGTCTTCTTCCCCAATTTATGTTTTTCATTGGATTTTTAATTCTCTCACCATATGTTTCGTATAGATAATTATATACCGTTAGAAATATATTTGAGTCTATTTTCCAACTCAAAAATAATAGTTGAATCAGATTTTTCTAGAAAGACAAATCGACATCTGAAGTAGCAAAGGTCAAGCAGCTGAAAAGTTTCGTGCAATAGTAGAAAGCTCCAAATTTTGAGTTTTTTATGCCATAAAGAACGAGACTTTATAAGGAAAATTATATATCAAAATAAATATCTATAAGTTTATTCTCTTACCTATTCAACCAATCTTCTATCTGAGTTTTTTATATGGAGATATCGATCTCGAAAGAGTCAATGGTCATGTTGGCCAAAGGAGAAAGAGTAGCTTCTTCTACAAAATTACAGAGTCCAAAATCTATCAGATTATCTATCTCAAAAGAAGAATATTTTATGAAGAGAGATTATACTTTGATGAAATGTACTTAAGTATAGTTTGATAAGGAGAAAATTTCATGTCAATCAATCTATATTTAAGGAGATATTTGCATTGGAAGAATCAAATGTCATGCTAGTATTTTGTTGCATGCGAAGATCAGAATTTAAGCTAAATTTTTTGCTTCATTTTTTGAGTTGCTATTATTGATCAACAATATCAAGAAATTGTCTCATGATCTACCCTAGAAAGTTTTTATTTTTAACTAATAATATCTGGAAAGAATCTTTAGAAGGACATCTTAATTTCAAAAACTTTCCTTGATTTATTTTTCAAAGAGAAGAAGTGTTCCTATTTTGAATTATTAACTTTTTTCGCGAGCCACGAATTTTGTGAGATTTTTGTGGTGATTTGGAAACATTAAAAGAATATAATTTGATATCATCGAGTATTAAAGCAAGGAAAGATTGATTTTTTGGTAAGTTGTGCCATAATACAAGGGTAAGTAGGGCTACGTTTTTGCTTGTGAAATTGAGCGGAAAGTATTTTTGACTATGACCATTTGATTGGAGTATGAAGCGATGTCTTATGGCTAGGAGTTATTTTACTCTCTCTTATATTATGCCAGTTGAGTCTTTTGGTAAAGAACAAAGAGACTACCAGCTTGAGGAGGAGTATTGGAAGATATGATGGAATGCCATTTTATACTGGAAAATCCTATACACCAATTGCCGCAAACTACTCGTTTATGATGTTCTCTCATCCCCAACTTGAGGAGGAGTGTTGGAATGGTCCCAAGCCCACACGACCAAGGAAGACACACACGTCCAAGTGTGTGAAAGATGGGCTCAAGACCACAAGACCAAGGAACACCCACGCGTCCAAGAGAGGTGGCATCATGGTAAATAAGAAGACTTATCATAAAGATGGCACAAGGATGTAATTAATCAAAGAGGAACATGTCTATTTATGTCTTTGCTTATGTAAAGCCCTAAGGACATTATGGACATTGTAATATCCTCGCAAAAACTATAAATAGAGGCTCCTGGTTTGGGGTAGATCATTCAAGCTCTCTCCCCTTCTCTTAATTCATCCAAGCTCTCTCTTAGCCTAAAGGCTCTCCCTTTCTCTCCTCTCTTCTCTTCTTCTTTTTTTCTCCTCTCCCCCTCTTACTTTGGTCAAGGTTCTAATCATGGGATCCTAAATTCAACATTGGTGGGGACCCTAAAAGAGGGGGGCTCTACTATCTTGATTCATTAGCACTAATAGCCACCACTAGTGCTCAACATACAACCCTTCAATGGCACAATGTGTTAGGACATTCATCCTTTCAGACACTCAAATAGATTATTCCCACGTTATAATCCATTTCCAGTATCAACTGTGAAGACTGTCAAGTGAGTAAACACCAACAAAGTACTTAGTCTCCTCGTGGTGAAACCAAAAGTGTTGCCCCATTTTCTTTAGTTATACTGATATATGGGGCCTATGGATATATCAAATATTTCCCGGTCAAAGTATTTTGTTACATTTGTCGATGATTTCTCTTGGGCTACATGGTTGTTCTTATTAAAAGAGAGATTAGAAGTCTTACATCTTTTTAAGTCCTTTTGTGCCATGGTGTCTACCCAGTTCAACACTACCTTAAAGATTTTTCACTATGATATGGTAAGGAATATTTGTCTACAGACTTCTATTGGAAGATAGGCTCTAGCCCACATAACCAAGGAAGGCCCATATATCTGAGAGTACTATAAGATGGGACACACGATCAAGGAAGGCCCACAAGATGGACCCAAGCCCATAAGAAGTAGGACCTACCATGATTACCACGAACTGGCATCCTTATCACATAAGTTGGAAGATCAAGAAGGACTCACAAAGTCATATTTATCTTATGGTCACATCCTAGAAGAGTTCTAGTTTGAATTATTTTTGTATTTTATCTATATTGAGTTATTTAATCATGCTAGGACTTATCTTGAAGTGTTAGAGTTTGGGTGTAATTGGGACAAAGGTAGTCTTATTGTAATTTGGACTCTACTACCTTCCTCTATTATAAATAGAGGTTAATGTACACTGATTAAAATAAGTTAATGAAGTCAATGAAGTATTTTCTCTTTTCCATAAATTCAACATGGTATCAGAGTGTGTTCTATGAGTTAACTTGGTCAACCCACAAAGATAATAAGATCCTTTTCTCTAAACCCTAAACCCTAAGTCTAATTTCGTAGTTATTTTTTTCAGTCCCTACATTCGTAGATTACTTTGCGTTTTTCACCTCTATACTAAGATTTTCATATTTCAAATTATATATTTATGGAAAGATATTTTAGTCTACTTTCCAATAAAAATGATTTTTTCCAATCGGAGTTATCTACAAAGAGAAATATATATTTGAGTGAGCAAAGGTCAAATTGTAAAAGAGGTTCGAGAAGCAACAACAAAAAGCTTCAAATTTTGAGGTATTTTATGCTATCAAGAACGAGAATTTATATGGATATATATATATATATCAAAATAAATATCTATAAGCCTATTCTCTTAAATATTCAATCAATTTTCAATCGGATTAATCTACTAAGAGAAGTCGATATTTGAAGCAACGAAGGTCAGATTGAAAAAAAAAAAAGGTTCAAGCAATAGCTAAAAAATTCAACTTCTGAGGTATTTTATGCTATCAAGAACGAGACTTTATATGGAGAATTATATATAAAAAAATATAAGTCTATTTTCTTACTTATTCAACCAATTCTCGATCTGAGTTTTTTATAAGGAGATATTGATCTTGGAAGAGTCTATGGTCATGCTGGAAAAAAAAAGAGAAACAGTGCTTAGTTCGGCCAAATGACAGAGACCGAAATATATCAGATTATTTATCTTCTGATAATTATATTTTATGAAGAGAAGTTATACTTGGATGAAATTTACTTAATTCTTGTTTCAGAAGGAAAACATTTCGTGTCAATCGGATCTACATTTTAAGATATATTTGCATTGGAAGAATCAAAGGTCATGATGATATCCTGTTGCATTGAAAAATCTGAATTTAAGCCGATTGTTTTGCAGCACTATTTGAGTTGCTATATCAAGAAAATATCTCACTTATGTCCAGTTTAAGGCTTCTTATTACATCTTTATTATTTGGGCTTATTGTTACATTTATATATTTGGTTCAAGTTGGGATCACTGCCATTACATCCCAGCTTGAGGGGGATAAGTAGAAGAAATACAAGAAAGGGGTATTTTATTCCATATGTTGTGAACAAGTTTATGTGACGAAAATATTCAAGAAAGGGGGAGCACAAAAGATGAAGCTTCTGCATCTAAGAAAAAATATTTATATCGCATTATGATTATTTCATGGGTCCTTTTACAAGGTTAATTATTTTGGTTCGTGTTATATGTGTTGGAAGATGGTCATGTTACATTACAGCTACTGCTATTATGTCTCTTTGGATGAGACATTATTATTGAAGAAGGGGTGGCCTTAATACCTTTTCTCATACCATAATTTATTTGACTCTAAAAAATGTCACGGTTGGGACACCGTGAGAGTCAGTGCCCGGATTGGGACACCATGATAAATTTAACTCTAAAAAATATCACGGTTGAGATACCATGAGAGTCGGTGTTCGAATTGAGACACCATTATAAATAAACCCCCTACCCCCACCCCCGCCTCTGTAATGACTTTTATTACTCCTACCACTTGAGAGTCGTTGTCCAATAGAGGGACACGGTGGTGAACACTTTAGAGCAATGCCAATAGACACACTGCCTACAGAAGACAAAGTGTGCCCTACATCCAGCATTAGGACTAGAGTATGGAGCAATGTCTTACCTGCTAGAAGTGATTTTTACTCTCACTTACATTATGCCAGCAAGGCCTCATGGAAGGACGCAACAACGTGAGGGGGAGCGTTGGAAGATGAAGGCATATTGGAAGATGAAGGCATATTGGAAGATGTGTCATTTTATACAAAAATATTTTATACATCATTTGTAGCAAGCTGGGAATTCATGATGTTCTCTCACCCCACCCCCCCCCCCCCCCCCCCCCCCCCCCCCCCCCCCCAACTTGAGGGGGAGTGTTGGAAGATGGGCTTCAGCCCACATGACCAAGGAAGGCCCACATATCTAAGAGATTTATAAGATGGGCCACACGATTAAGAAAGACCCACAAAATGGGCCCAAGCCCATAAGAAGTAGGACCCACCATGATTATCACAAGTTGGCATCATTATCACATAAGTTGGAAGATCAAGAAGGACTCACAAAGGCATCTTTATCTTATGGTCACGTCCTAGAAGAATTCTAGTTTGAGTTATGTTTGTCTTTTATCTATATTGAGTTATTTAATTATGCTAGGACTTATCTTTAAGTGTTAGAGCTTGGGTGTAATTGGGACAAAGGTAGTTTTATTGTAATTTGGACTCTACTACCTTCCTCTATTATAAATAGAGGTTCATGTACTCTTATTAAAATAAGTTAATGAAGTCAATGAAGTATTTTATCTATTCCATAAATTCAACAACTTCCAATCTTTTTGCCAAGACAAAGGCACCATTCACCAAACATCTTGTGTCTACACACACAACAAAATGGTGTTATTTAAAGAAAAAATAGACACCTTCTTGAGGTTGCTCATGCTCTCCTCCATCATATGCATGTGCCCCATTTCTACTACCCCCATGCTATACTCACAACCTATTATCTTCTTAACAGGTTACCCTCTTTAGTACTTGGTAACATGACACTATATTTTTCCTAGTGATAAGTTTTTCTCTCTTCCTTTGAGAGTTTTTGGGTGTACCTGTTTTGATGATACCACTTCCCCTCATACTACTAAATTGGATCCTTGGGCTATTAAATGTATTTTTTTGGTACTCTCGTACTCAGAAAGGATATGTATGTTACAATCCGTCTCTTCGAAAATTGTTTGTTTCTAGTGATGTGACATTCTTTGAGGACCATCCCTTTTATCCATCCACTAGTGCCCCCTCCTGGTTTTTCTATAACCAATGAGTTTCCTAAACCTATTGTGTCGATTGATGACTCAACAACTCATGGCCATATTGATAAACCTGACCTGCCCCTTGAAGCATTGGCCAACACTAAACCTGTGGAGTCTCTAGATTCCTCTAAGGTAAGCTCTCCTTCTCAACCCCCTATTTTTGGTCCTCCAATTGATACCCGACCCATTGCTCTTCGGAAAGAACCTAGGTCTACACCCGATCTTCTACCTCTCATCCCATTGCTCATTTTTTATCCACCCATCAGTAATCACTATCTTGTTGTCAGTTTCTTGCCTTTATGTCTTCTATTGCTATTCCTCAGTCTTATCAGAAGGCCCTATAGAATCCAAGAGGGAAAGTAGCCATGGACGAAGAGATGACAACCCTTTACGAGAATCAAACATGGCATCTTGTTTCACTACCATCTGGTAAAAAACCGGTGGGTTGTAAGTGGATCTTCACTGTCAAACAAAATTCAGATGGCACAGTGGCCCTCCTTGAAGCCCGCCTTGTGGCTGAAGGGTGTTTAAGTTGTGGAATCTAATCAACACTTTACATTGAGTTGGTACGCAGATTGACCTTCGTAGTAAGGTCATTGTGGGGGTTGGAAAGGGGGTAGGGAACCCCCGCTAGATCCACGATATATTGACTATTGTTTCATTAAAGGTAGTTTGGGAATTTTACTCTTGTATTGTGGTTGCCCTAATTTTTCCTTTGTATTTGGGGGTGCCACTATTAGGGTTTTATCATCGTCATCACGGAGACCTTGAGTTGCAGCTCGAGAGAGGTTAGAGAAAACCACCTGTAAGTGTGGGCGATTTCTCTTTGTAAAATATTTCTTCTTCATAGTGAATTATTGCAGCGGTGGAAGACAGGACGTAGTCTCACCTTGATGTGAACCTGTATAAATCTTGTATTTTTTCGTGCTTTCTTTTCCTTCCTTCTATGATTATTATTATTGCTCTCGTTAGTTTGGAATTAGGGCATCTAATTCCTAAAAAAGGGTATACCCAATTTTATGGGATTGATTATGAGGAAACCTTTTCTCTAGTCGCCAAGCTCAGCTCGGTGTCTCTCTTATTATCTCTTGCCACTAATTCTCGAAGGCATGTCTTTCAGCTAGATGTAAAAATTGTCTTCCTCAATGGCGATATTAAAGAGGAAATTTATATGCAGCAACCAGGGGAGTTGGTGTGTCACCTTAAGAAATCATTATATGGTTTGAAGCAATCTCTGTGGGACTGGTTTGACAAGTTTAGTCAAGAAATGATTCGATTTGGGTTCACAAGGTTGCTCTGTGGACCATTCTGTATTTGTCAAGCATACCAAAAAAGGAGTCATATTATATGTTGTATATGCGGATGATATTATTTTGACGGGTAGTGATACTGATAGTATTAGTCAAGTAAAAAATAAGATATGCAATGGATTCAAGAAGAATGGTATTATCATATCACAGAGGTTCTTAAATCTAAGCATGGTATTATCATATCACAGAGAAAATATATTCTTGTCTTGCTTAAAGATATTGGAATTATGGGATGTTGCCCTGCTAACACCCCTATGGAGACAATACAAAACTATGTTTTCTCGGGAGAAGAAGTTGATGTTGGCAAATACCATAGGCTAGTTGGAAAGCAAATCTATCTCACTGTGACTAGACCGAATATTTCTTTTGAAGTAAGTGTGGTCAATTAGTATATGCATAAACCTCAGATGTCTCATTGGCAGGCATTGGAGAGGATTCTCATGTACTTGAAAAAGGCACCCCGATAAGGGCTCTTATATAAGTGTCATGATCCTCTCAATATTGAAAGCTTTACTCGAACCTCTCTTGTTGTTTGACCTTTGTTGCTTCAAATATCGATTTCTCTTTGTAGAAAACTCAGATTGCCAAAATTCATTTTGCATTGGAAATTAGACTCAAATGTCTTTTCGTAAATATATAGTTTGAAATATAAAAAATTTGTTATGAAGGTGTGAATACCAAATAAATAATGGATGCAGGGATAGGAAAGAAAAAGAAAGTACAATACGAACCTAAACTACTATGGATGATAAACCAAAAATCACATTATCTCTGTGGGTTAATCGATTCAACTCACAGAACCCACTCTAATAATATGTTGAATTTCTAAAATAGACAAACACTTAACAGACTGGTTCATAACTTAGCACAATGAACATCTATTTATAATAGACGGAACCAATAACATCCAATTAAAATTAAATTACCCTTGTCCCAGTTACACCCAAAGTTAAACACTAAAAGATAAGTCCTACCAAAATTGAAAAACTAAGCATAATAGAAGACTAACATAACTAAAACACCTTTGATTGTGACTCTTTTGTGAGACATCCTCCCATGAGACTCTTGTAAGATTCTATCATATTAATTCTGCCTCTGTGAGATTTCTTGTTTTGAGATTTATGTAAGACTCTTCCAGACATGATTTTCAACAAGTGACAACAATAGTAGTTGACGTGGATACTACGTGGTAGGTAGTTTAGAATATAGCCTTAAGTTTATGAAGTAACTCAAAATTTTCATTAGTTAAAGCTTGTTGGCCTTGTGGAGACTCAACATTTCCTCCATTCTTAGCTACAATACTAGCAGAAGCTTGGTTAGCATCCATTTTGGTTTTCCTTGAGGCACATATGTCATCAAATGAGGACAATGCTACAAAGCTAAGAAATTGAGTCTTAGCTACTTCAAGATATGGTTTCATGTTTGCAAAGCATATGGCAGCCACTAATGCTTCTCATTGCTTTTCTTGAACCACAGTATCAATAGTATGGTTGCAAAAGTTTCATTCCTGCATAAGGCCTCAAAATTTGGCAAAATAATGATGGAAAATCTCCCCATATCTAGTATTATACATTGCATGAAAAACATTGTATAACTTTTATAAATTGTTAGCGCTAGAATAAAGCTTTGCACAAGTGTCCTAAAGAAGTTTTGTTGTTTGAAGGTGGACCACATTATTTTCTAGACTTTCTTCCATGCTATTAATCAACCATCTAATAACTAGTATGTCCTATTTAAGCTATTTTCTAGACATAATATCCTCTTCATCAACAATTGGGGGAGGCTTAATCAGATGCTCAAATAAATCTCGGGTAATCAGATACCACTTAACAAATTGTGACCAGTTGAAATAATTTGATAACCCTTCAAGTGGAACAATAGTAATCTTGAGTAAATCACTCTTACCAAACATACTTGAAAAAGTTTCTTCAGCCAAGAGTAAGTATTCCTAACCCAGCCAAAATGAGGACTTTAAAGGTAGAATACCAGGAAAAAAAGACTTTCTCAAAAATATGCAGCACTTCAGAAAAATCTATCAAGTAGAATGGGTCATACAAAGATGAGCAAGAAGCTATCGATCACCAACTTTAATCCAGTATTATCAGAGATGAAAAACCTTAATTAACCTCACTTTCCTTCTAGTAACACGTTCACTATTCTCCTCTTATCTGAATATCAGTTTAGAGTTCTTTTTCAAGAAGAACTTGAGAGGAGAAGTAAGGCCTCAGCTATGCTGAAATTGAGAGCAGCAAGGAGAGACCACAGAACTCAGAGGTCTCTTTGCTGTTGTATTCTACAGCAACAGGGAGTCTGAAAGATATATATATCGACCTTAATACCTCTTGTCAAGTGTCCATATGCACCAAGAACACCACGCAAGATATCAACCAGCTTGAGAGAGAGTTTCCTAATCTGATACAAACTCTACTCGAGAGGAAGTCAAAAAACTATACAGACTCTTGACCAGTTCGAGTCCAACTGAAACTTCAATGCTTCTGATTTTCCATAACCCAATTTCCTTTCTCCTAGCAAATGATTTTCTAGAACACTTTAGAGGTCCTTTATGAATTTGAGCATCAACTATGAAGGTTTCAACCAAACAAAGCTTATTTAACCGATCTTATTTGTTGTTTTTCTGCCACGCGTGATGGAAGGTTATCTTCTCAATACTAATAGCAGAAACTTAGCTGATCTTTCCGACTTGAATCAGATGTTGTTCAAGACGAGTTTCAGCATTTATAGATTCAGTAAAGAGATCGGCTTGACCTTTAGTTCATGGGAGAGAAAAAACAACAAGTACTTGTTGACAGAATTTCCGAAACTTAGTTTTATTTTCCAAAACGAGAGATAGAAGAAGGATCCCTGATTTTCTGTTCGATACATAGGTATAGAGATTTAAAATAAAAATTACAATAATACCCTTATAAATACATATTTACAATCTCGTCCCTTATATACGATAACATCCCCCCTCAAATTGATACTGGTAAATCAACCAACAACAATTTGCCAACCAAAAATTGATGTTGCTGTCGAGTCAATGGTTTAGTGAAGACATCGGCCACTTGAAGATCTGAAGAAATGTAAGGAAGAGAGATCACCCGACTATCCAAGCTATCGCAGATAGAATGACAATCAACCTCAATATGCTTGGTGCGTTCATGGAAAACAGGGTTGGTGGCAATCTGAATAGCACTAGTGTTGTTAGCATGAAGAGGGGTAGAAGTAGTCTAAGGGAACTCAAACTCCGCAAGAAGACCGCGTAGCCATACAATCTCAGAACAAGCAGTAGACATGGCACGATACTCAGCTTCAGTAGAAGAGTTAGAAACAAGATCTTGTTTCTTACATCGCCAAGAAATTAAGGCACTACCTAAAAACATACACCAAGCCGTAGTAGAGCGACGGGTATCCGAACACCCAGCCCAATCAGCATCACTATAACCAACAAGTTGAAGAGAGGAGCTTGTAGGAAAGAATAACCCACGAGTAGGAGAACCTTGAAGATAGCGGATGATACGTCGAACGGCAGCAATATGGAGATGACGAGGAGAGGACATAAACTGACTGACCTGATGAATGGCATAGGAGATGTCGGGGCAAGTAGTGGTCAAGTAGATGAGACTCCCAACCAAGCGCTGATAGATAGTAGGGTCATCTAGAAGGTCCCCTTCATCTTTCTTGTACTTGACATTTACCTCCATAGGAGTATCAATAGAAGAAGTGTCCTCCAAACCAACCAAGGTAATAATATCTTGAAGATACTTATGCTGGTTTAAGAAAATACTAGTGGCCAGATGATGGACTTCTAGGCCTAAGAAATACGTGAGATGACCAAGAGCTTTCAAATGGAAAGTGGCATGTAACACCTGTTGCAGCTTGGTAAGCAGTCTAGAGTCAGTGCCAGTAATAATGATGGCATCCACATAAACCAGGAGAATGACCATGCCCGCGGTAGACTTATGATAGAATAGAGATGAATCATACTGACTCTGTGTAAACCGGTGGAGAATCAGGGTGCCACGAAATTTCTCAAACCAAGCCCAGCGGGCTTGCTTAAGCCCATACAGAGGACGACAAAGCTTGCAAACCTGATCAGGAGAGGAGCTAGGCATACCTGAGGGGAGCTTCATGTATACATCTTCCTGGAGGTCACTGTGGAGAAATGCATTCTTCACATCCATCTGATGCAGCGGCCAGGACTGAGAGGCTGCAATTGCGAATATAGTACGGACCGTGGTCATCTTGGCAACCGATGCAAATGTCTCCTCTTAGTCAATACCATATTCTTTTTTTTTTTTTTGCTCAGAGCTACTAGGTGAGCTTTGTACCGATCCAAAGAGCCATCAGAGTGAAGTTTAACAGAAAAAACCCATTTACTGCCAAGAGATTTAATCGGAGGAGGGCAAGGAACAATATCCCAAGTGTGATTCTCCTCAAGTGCTTGAAGTTCTGTTTGCATTGCATGCTGCCAAAACTCATGTGCCATAGTCTGTTTGTAATAAGTGGGAATGGAAATAGAGGATAAAGTAGCGATAGTAGATACAGTGGAGGAGAAACCATACCAATGAGGAGGCCGAGAAGGGCGAGTAGACCAGCGAAGAGCAGTGGAAGCTGGAGCAGGAGGAGGATCAGGCGCCACGACAAGATCGGGAGGGGGCACAGAGGAAGTAGAACCAAGCTCATGGCCACTACGTCTGCCATACACAAAACCAGGTTTGAACCGTTCCACAACTGGCGGCGAACCATCAAAGCAAGTTAGAAGAGATAAAGTGGTTGATGGTTACACAACATGAGATGGAAAAAAATATTGATTTTCAAAGAAAACCACATTCCGAGAAACACGTAGACGACGAGCAAGTGGATCATAACAAACATAACCCTTTAGAGGGATCGCATAACCAAGAAAAGCACATTTAACTGATTGGGTTGTAAGTTTATGTCGTTCATGAGCAAGAAGATGCACAAAACAAACACAACCAAATGTTCGAAGAGCATAATATGAAGTAGAACGGCCAAACAACTTAAATAAGGGAGAAACATGATGTAATGTAGGAGAAGGTAAACGATTGATCAAATGAACCGAAGTAGAAAGAGCTTCACACAAAAAACGAGAAGGAATAGAGGATTCAAGTAAAAGGGTTCGGACCACATCAAGAAGATGACGATTTTTCCTCTCAGCAACACCATTTTGTTGTGGTGTCGAAGGACAGGAGCGCTGAGAGACTATCCCTGTGCTTTGAAGAAAGTCTTGAAACTCATGAGACATGTATTCGCCGCCAGAATCAGAGCGCAAGATCTTGATTATGGCAGAGAATTGAGTCTCTAGAAGCGCAAGAAAATGCTTGAATGCTAAAAAAACGTCAGCCTTAGCCCGTAGAAAGTAAACCCAAGTAAACCAACTACAGTCATCAATAAAGGTGACAAAGTACTTGTAATGCACATGAGAAACAACAGGAGCAATTCCCTAAACATCAGTATGAATAAGATCAAAACATTGTAAAGCATGAGAGGCATTATGAGGAAAAAGTAAAACTTTACTTTTGCCAAGTTTGCATGACGGACATTCAAAAGAAAGATCAAGAGAAGAACACACTTTATGTCCCAAAACACCTGGATTAAATAATTTTTGAAGTACATCAAAGTTGGGGTGGCCTAGACGTTTATGCCACATCTTAGGTCCAAAATTAACAACATGACAGGCAAAGGAAAGGAAAGGAAAACTAGGATAAAGAGGAAAGATTCGTTCCACTTTAGGCCCCTTCGCGATTATCGTCCCGGACACTTGATCCTACACAACACAACCAGATCGAGAGAAATGGATATTGCAATTATTATCGACCAATTGACCAACAGAAATAAGATTTCTGGAGAGGTCAGGAGACACAAAAACATCAGTTAAACAAGAGGAAAGATAAAAAAAATGATGGATTACTCCCCTTCTCCTTCCTCTCGCTCGGGCAGCAAGGGCTCGTTCTCACGGGTGCTGCAATTTCCAGAAATTGATGGCTTCGGGTTTCAAGAGCGAGTGGCCAGAGGTAGAGACGACGACAACGAAGAAGGATAGAAACCCACGGATGGAGGTGGTGCGGCGGATGACGGAATGGAGCCGAAGTTCTCTGACCGGTTCTCTCGAGTTTTGGTCAAAGTCGGAATAGCTCCGAAAATGGTTGGAAATGCAAAATCGGTGCCAGAGGAGCCCTCTCGGGTCACCTCTCGGCCTGGCAAGTATAAAATGGCAGCGTCGAACTCGCCGTGACGGAGACTCTCTCAAGCTCTCCTCGGTTGCCGGATGGTGGTGGACGACGGTGACGAACGGTCGGCGGCTGGAGGGAGACTCTCTCGAGCTCTCCTCTCCTTTCTGTCGGCGGCTCCTCATCCCTTTGTCGAGTTGTCCTCCTCCCTTTTCAATACGATTTTGCCCTAAAAATCACATCCCCCACTAATGACATTTCTGTAAATATCTTCTTCTCCACACAAAATTCTCCTGAAATTCCATAATTAAATCCATAAAAATCATTTCAGGAAGAAATAAACCCTAAAAGCAATGAAATATAATTCAGGAGAGAAAAATATGCAATATAAGTAGTGATTAATGCCAAATTCAATAAACGCACGTTTCATGTGAAAACCGATAAATAACCACCTATAACACAATTATAAGAGTTATTCAATTATAATTAACCTAGTTCTCATGTCAAAATCTGGCACTTATCAATGGCCATCATAATTGCAGACATTGGAAAGAAAAACAACAGTATTGGTCATGTGATTAGAAGCTCCAGAGTCAAAATACCAAGGCTTAGAAGAAACATTAGGATTACCTGAGAGCCCAAAAGTAGAGAAAGCAGAAATGATCATCTGTTGTACCATCTCAGGAGTGGGTGTGGTCGGTGGGGTGGAAGTTGTAGGTGCAGCAAGAACAACCGGCGAGGCAGCAGACAATGCAAGAGGAACAACCGACGAGGCAGCAAGCAATGTCGTAGAACTAGAGGCACCAGCGTAGGCATGATAAGCAGTATTCGGCCTCCGCGCAGGTCAAATGGAGCAAGTAGTGATGATATGACCGGGTTTCCTTCAGTAGCTACAAAACTTTCTAGGGCAATCCCGAGAAACATGACCAAAAGCTTTACAATAATAGCACTGAACAACACGCATGTCTGGTCCCTTATTCCTCGCCTGGGTTGCATAAGCCACAGTGACAGGGGCACTAACGTTAGCCCGATGTTTGATGCCAGCCTGAGTGGCTAGACGCTGCTTCTCACAGAGGAGTTCACTGAAACAAGCAACTAAAGAGGGGACAGGATGACGATTCATCAGATTAAACCGTGCAATGTCATAATCGGAACGAAGCTTCATCAAGAATTGATCTCTCTTGCTTGTTTCATGCACTGCTTGAATAACAGAGAGAGTTATAACAGGAATAGTAGAATGAACAATGTCTGCGTAGTCAGCCCAAAGGTTTTGAAAACCTGAAAAATATTCCTCAATGGATAGACTGCCTTGTGTGAAATGAGTCATCTCATACTCCAATTGAAAACGACGAGCCGAGTTGTCTTGATGATAAACTTGGGTGAGATAACTCCACATGTCAACCGCAGTTCTATAAGGCCGCAAATTGAGAACAAAGTGAGGCTCAACGGAGCCAAGGATCCATGTCATGACCCTAGCATCCTTGACTGTCCACTTGGACATATCCTCGGCCTCCCGAGGTGCGAGATCAGTCCCATCTATATAACCCCATAACTCTTTTCCCATAACAAATAAACGAAATTGAAATTCCCAAGCATTGTAATTTTTACCTGTGAAACGGATAGGGAACTGGTGTACCTTATCAGATGACATGATGCCCCTGCGAGCTTGGGCACAAACTATGAGATGTGCTACAAAACCCAGCAATGAAAGGTTTCTAGCAACTGTACGCACCTACTTGAATATGAACCACTCCTTCGTGGCTACAGCGGTAGAAAGGGTCATGGCAGACACTGCAACACGTGTACCGAGCAAAAAAATCGTCGTGGAGTGGACCTTTGCTCTCATCGCACACCAAAAACGAAGCCAATGACCCTGTTGAATACCAAAAACGAACCGTCCAATACCAAAAACGAAGATGGTCCCGTCGAACACCAAAAAATGAAATGCCCGAGAGAGGAGCTGCCAAAATCTGCTAAATCCGAAAGAGGAACCTTCGAAATCCAAAATAAAACCCACAAGACCCTCCGAAATCCACTACAAATTGAGAACCGAGAAAGAGGGAAAGATAACTCACCTCTGAGAGCACAACGCCGAGCCGATTTCACCACCACCAAACCGAGACCGCCGTAGGCGCCAAAAAAGCTCGAAAAAACAAAAAATCAGGACGCAGAACGAAGCTCTGATACCATGACAGAATTTCCGAAACTTAGTTTTATTTTCCGAAACGAGAGATAGAAGAAGGATCCCTAATTTTCTGTTCGATACATAGGTATAGAGATTTTAAAATTAAATTACAATAATACCCTTAGAAATACATATTTACAATCTCGTCCCTTATATACGATAACACTAGTATTACTACTCAATGCATGCATTGATAGGTAAAAGATTGATTTTTCTCATACATAATCATAGAAAAGCATGAAGGATTGAATCATACAATATCCTATTGTGTACTCTGAGCCTTAGTGATTAAAAAAAAAAAAAAAAAAAACACACATTGAAGGATAATACTCATCTGATTTGAGGCAAAGTAACTATCCACCAAAGTCTGTCTATATAGCCTTTAGTAAACCAAACAAAAATAGGTTTTGTGTGAAAGTGAGGTGAGGTGAGGTGGAAGAACAAGTGAATTGTTAGGTGAGAAGTTTGAGAAGAAAATGAGAGGAGAAGAGAGAAGCAAAGGAGAGCTCAAGGTGTGAAGAAGGGCTTGAGGAATTAGGGTTTGAAGTGATACCCTTATCCTCCTCCCTTGTTCTTTATATAATCACTTTAAAGGATGACATGTTACATAAATACCCTTTAATCTAAGGGCTGGAAATAAAGACTAAAGAAAGTAAACATTACATAGATGCCACTACCCTTCTTGTCTTCCAACAAATGATATAGACTAGACTAAGGGTTTTAACAAGTGAATTATTCATGGTTTTAGAAAATTTAATGCCTAAAGTTTCAATGCTCTTGAGTACCTTAGGATTGAAATTTGATTGACTGTGCTCTTACATGGCTAGAGTTCTTAACATTTATCCAAGTAAATTGACCCTAGTTCTTCAAGTCTTCAAGTTTCTCATAGGTGCTTCAAGACAACTTGACACTCCATTCTGCTCAAGGTTTTGTATTCTTAATTTTATGAGAATGAGTCACCTCACCTTATCCTTTGCCACCTTTGCTTTAAGGTGGAGCCTTTCTATGATACTACATGTTGCCCATGCGTCATCCCTCTAGCTTGGATGAAACTTTCTTGCAACTCCCTTTTGTAATCTTTTGTGCTGCCTTGTTACTTACGTAGTAGCATTTAGGTGGAGTCCTCTTTTTATTTTGATCTTGGTCATGGCCTGCACAATCCACTTAATCTTGACTATGGATCAAACCTTGATCTAGTAATCAAATCCCATTTTGATCATAAACATTGATTTTGATCATTGATCTACCCTTGGACTAATTCATCAGGATTTGACTTTTGAAAACTTTGTCTTTGACCATCGGTTACCTAGTGATCAAGCTCCTTCAATCTCAATTATTGATTAATGTCGATGATCTGGACCATGGCTCAGAGTCCTAGTTTTGATGTTTAAAATTTTCATGTCTACAACTGTGTAAAATTCATCATGCTTACCTTGTAGCTAAAACCTTTTGAGTTATTATAGTTGGCTTATTTGAATTAACTTAACCAAATCGTTCATCCAACCACATTTTTGGCTTTAAGGGATGTTAGTGTGTTCAAAATTGTTATTCTAAAATTATTTTACTAGAAAATTGTTGTAAATATATAAGATACTAGAATAAGTATTTTTAGAATATAGAATTCCAAATTTATTGAGACAGTTAGAATTTGTATGTACATTGCTAAATAATAAAATATGGTATCTGTATAATTAATTTGACTTATTGAATAATTAAGATAAATTTTATTCTTAATGTTAGAATAACATATTTTGATAATTTTATTAAATAATTAAATAAATTAAATTAAATTATAATATTAATGAATTTAAAATATTTTTTATATTAAAATAATAATATATTTCTTATTTAAAAATAATTATAATAGATAAATATTATAATAAAATTTTATTTTAACATAAACGATAAAAAAATAAAAATATATTTAAGATAATTAAAAATATATTTTTTAAAAAAATAATTCACTTGTTGTTATAAATAATAATGATCATATTTATTATATTCTATTAAAATTTTATCGCATTAAAAAATTATTGTAATTGAGAAATATTACAATTTTAATTCTTAAAATTTATTTTTTTTTTTTTACAAATAGCAACTATTACTATTTTTATCACAATAGAAAATATTTAATGTAATAAATAAATTATTATAATTTTAATTCTTAGTATTTTTAATTGTTTAAATAATATAAATTTAATAAAACATAATAACTTAATGATTTAATCATTTGGCTTTCATAATTGATAATTATATATTTACTAATTATTAGATTATATTACGTTAAATGAGTGTGTTAATTTGAGTAAAGTAAAATATATTTTTTGCTTGACTTTAAATCCAATATATTTAAATAATATTATATATTTATTTATTTAAAAATAATTAATTAAAAAGGAAATTATGATATTTATTAAAACAATAATAAAATTTTCGTTATTAAAATCATAACTATTATACTTCTTATGTCAAATTCCGCACAATTTTGATTTTTATATTTAAACTTATTTTATTTAAGTATTTTGAAATTAATTTTATATAAAATTTAAATCATTTAGTTATTTTAGTTAAAAGATATAATTATATGATTATATTAAGTTAAATGAGTGAGCTGTTTAAACAAAGCGAAGCATATTTAACGTTAAAATAGAATAATAGTTAAATTGTTTTAATTAAGTAATAATTAACTTATTAATTAAATGATAAAAATATAGTTAATTATAGAAGATATGGTATTTGTTATTAAAATAATAATGATTTTTTATTTTTTCCTATTTTACTTCCCTCCATGAAATTTCATTTCAGAACTCAAAGAACAAAATCATTTCAGAGCAATTTTATACACGCAAACCAAACAAAAAGAAAATAAAACCTAGCATACCCTCGGATTCAAAACTACACCTATGACAAGATTTCTTTCTGGAGTTCAGGTTGGAGCATGAACAAGAAGATTCCACCAGCAACAGAGACATTGAGAGATTCGAAGTTCTCAGCCATGGGGATACTAACAAGTTCACAGATATTCTTAGATTGCTCCGAAAGGCCATTTCCTTCACTTCCCAAAATCAAGCACACCGACTTATCAGCCAGAGTATCCGCATACTGTCTTGACAGTAAATGGCAGTTGCTTTCTTCTACGTTCTTGGGATGACCTGCTAGCATCTTCATTTGGAATTTGCTTCTCAACTCCTCTAGATGTGCGCATGTTCCAGAAACAATGGGAAGTTGAAAAGTGGCTCCTCTGGCTGCTCTAAGTGCTTTCTCATTGAAAGGGTCACAGCAGCCCGGAAGGAGAAAGACTCCATCCTGTAGCCAGCAAAGATAAATGAATCCATTAACCAAGATAAATCAAATGGGTGTTTGGTGAATACTCTAGCATGAATAATTTTAGCCAGAATCATGCATATATTTTCTGCTCCAGCATATTTAACCTGTTCGGTCCAAGACTCACTTTGTCATAAAAGAATCCTGAGAGAATACCCAAGGCCTGATCAGATTGGCCCTATAGGTGAGCCCTGCTATGTCATCTGAGTTATTTGCCACTACTAAAAGAATACATGAACATTTGACATCAGGCCATTTAAAATGATACCATAAGTATTTTGGTTATTATGAACAAATCTTTTGCACCCAACCAGTATAAATAGGCCATTCAAATTGAGCTAAGAAATGTAAATTATCCTGTGTTCAAATTGATATTAGAATATGATCGATTCAGAAAGAAAGCAACAACCATACAGAAATGAAAATTGTTGGTCTCAACGACTAAGAGTTTGCATTCTAGCACCACATAATGGAGACAGAATGTCCAACCTACTGTTTCTTTACATTCTAAGAAAAAAAATGGATGGGCTTCAGAGTATCATCATCAGTTTGTCAAATTTTCATGTTCATAATTTTCTTATTCAAACTTTAGTTGTTCACTGATTATGCAGTCAACTGGATTCTGACAAAGAGGTCAGCCCCATAAGAGAATCCAGCAGCATACAGAATTCCATCATAAGGTCAAAGGAAATATGAAGATAGAAACATTTATTATTTGCATTATTATTTGCAATAAAGTAAAAGGAAAGAGAGATCCGTAATGATTTTTCTTACCCATTTAAATGCCATAGCAGACCTCAGTAATGTGCCAAGATTACCAGGGTCCTGCAAGGAGTATGTCCAACAAATTTAGCAGTAAACCTCGATATGGTTACAGTTTCACTACAGGAGAGTAAATTAATTAAAACATTTTACAAGCAGCACAGATACAGACCACTAAAATGCATGGGGAACCTACATGCAACAACTCTAACAGATGATGTTTAAGTATCTTACCAACAAGAACACATTTTTTTCAAGGAGTTTCCTATGATAAAATTATAGATATACCTGGATCCCGTCAAGAATCAAAATTCGATCAGCACAAGAAAGCCAATTTTCGCATGTCTCCAATCCTTGATTATAATATATCTGATAGAAGCTACTGGGAATTTTCATAATGGCAATTGCAGTGATGGAATCAATTGATTGAACCCCAGAGAGCTTTTTCATCACATTTGAGCTGACATTAATAATTTGAACAGTGGAGTCATGTAGTCCATTTGGAGCTTCAGCACCATCCAGTAAAAGTAAGAATTCCACTACAGAGGGCGCATTTCCCTGCAATGCCTGCATCTGTGATATCTCCCTCCAGATGATCAGAAACAAACATTTTAATATTATTTGCATTATCATAGTCATCAATTTGCATCAAAGCTCTATAGCATGAATATTTTCAAAACAGAGCCTAAGACTGTTAACTTGAACTGAAATTACTTGTAGATGTAACAAGACTTTTGCTGATTTTGGTGCCTCCTGTTAAATTGTTGGCAGATCTAATCATTAAAAGGTTGGGTTTAATAACCCTATATGAAAATCTTCATAAGATTCTACAATTCTATGGACTCTTCATAAGATTCTACAATTCTATGTACTAACCAATTAAAACTATGACTCCCTAATCCTAATAAAACCGTGATACTATATACTGAAATCTCCCTTCATATACAAGATGGACTAGAAGAGAACGTAATGAGTTCAAATAAGAACAATCAAAGCCGAATGTACAACAAAACCAAAGTAAGAGGAAATCCTGGATTAAAAAAAAAAAAAAAAGTGGATGCTGTACTATCACTCTGATATGAATGGCACCTGGCTGTACTATCACTCAGATACGAGTGGCACCGGTTAGGAACAGATTCAGATTGTTGGATCACCAGTCCAACACAGACACTATCTTCT
Organism: Aristolochia californica; assembly: GCF_029961685.1. Classification (NCBI taxonomy): domain Eukaryota; kingdom Viridiplantae; phylum Streptophyta; class Magnoliopsida; order Piperales; family Aristolochiaceae; genus Aristolochia; species Aristolochia californica. The sequence goes on from NW_027182279.1 coordinate 5,853,073, forward strand.
TCTTCTTCAAAGACAAAAAATTAATGGCAATGAACAGTGTTGAGAAATAGATAGAACAAAGGTGTTCTTGTAATAAAGAAAGTATTTTTATTACGCTCATGTGGAGGGTAGATTAGACAATGGTCTTTATGCTCTGTTTTATTGAAGTTATTGGGGGCATATTTGTCCATTGCATGGTGATGTACTTGAGTGGGAGTCAGGTCATGATCAAATTTTAACTCCAAGCAGTGATTGGATAGTGATTGCTTCTCTCGTCTTCTCTCATCTTCTTCGAAGTCGGCAACATGAAGTTTTGTACTTTTCTGGCAAAGTAAAGAAGGAACTACTCATGATAACGGACCCACAAATGCATACCATTTGCTATAAGCATCACATGTGACCCCTTTATGTGAAGAGCCACCGCCACTCAGGGTATAGTTGTGAGCATAGAGCTAAGCAAGAGGGTTAGAACAAACAAGAAACCAAACAAATTTCTGTTGGACTTGGGAGCCAACCATGGCTAGAATGGTGAATATGCTATCTATCATAGGAAGGTCAAGACTCGAATTGAAAGCCTAGTGATGAAAAGAGCTGAGAAGATGGTAGACTGGTGTTGCATAATGTTTGCAAGATGCAAGTGAAGGAGACCATAATCAGGGGAAAACCCACAAAATACAAGAGTCGGAGACAGCTGAAAAACAAAGAATCCAGAAAAAGATAAATTGAAAACGAAGGATAAAAACCGAAAGGACTCATTGTCAACTCTGAGATATCTCAAAGATAACCAGTTCACCATGTTAACTGAGGAAAAATCAGCATATCTTATCATTACAAGGTTGGATTTATAAACACCAAATTAATATCTTAGTTGGAGAGTTTAATCTATGCAGCTTAACTTGTAATTTTCCTTGCATCTACTTCTTTTAATTCAGTCATGTGTAAGGAGTAACATTGTAATTTTTTTAAGAGAAGCATAAACAAGAAATTGAGGGAGATGGGGACACGAAACTTAATTATTTTCTCCTCCTTTCTCCCACTCTTTCTCTCGTTCAGCTCTCATCTCTTCTTTCTTCCTCTTTCTTCTTCTTTCTTCTTCTTTCTTCCTCTTCTCTTTCACATCCTCCTACACGAAATCCTAAGGGAAGTCTCAAGCTTCTTTAAAGGAATCCTAGAATCTAACATGGTATCAAAGCTGGGGTTCCAAGATTACACAAGTTTACTGCTCATACGTGTCTAAGTTAGTTCTGCCATTCAACAAGCAGGGCTCTTCAACATTCAGATAAGCTTTGTTTTTTTCTTCTTCCCCTTCTTCATGGTTTTTTTCTCTCTATAGGTTACTGCTCATACATGTCTAAGTTAATTCTGCCATTCAACAAGGACGGCTTTTCAACATTCAGATAAGTTTTGTTCTTTCTTCTTCCCCTTCATGGTTTTTTCCTCTCTTAATAGAGGACAAACAGAAGTAATTATTGCATGCCTACGTCGGTCTACCATGTATATGTTAAGTTGATTAACCCTTGCTTTTTGAATAATCCCCTTCATGCATGTGTTACTTGTTTTGATGAAACAGTGTTCTGCTGCACTTTTGCATACATAACAACAACAAAATCATGTTTTTTTTTTTCTGGTAAACATGAAAGTTACGTGCCAGAAATTCTTTATGTGTGATATCATACTGCCTTCTTCCTATGGTCATTAGCTTGATCGATTTTTTCCCCCAAAAACAATACCTGCTGTTTGCCGCATATTCCAGGTTTTTTTCTTGGCGAAAACTTCAGGTTTCTTGCTGCTGTTGAACCTTCTTCTTTGGAAACTTGTTGATTTGAATTTTTAGGAGTTTCTAAAACTCCTTTTGAGCTCTATTGTACTGCTGCGTTCGATTCCTAGTTGCACTTAAGTTTCTGCTCCTAAGTTTCCTTGGTCAAGTAGAACTGTTAGTTCTCCAGATAAGTGTCCTCTGTTGCAATTGAATTGCATGGACGAGCATGAGAAGTCTAATTGAATAGTGCTTCCACTATTCAGTCCTTGTTTACTTGTTTTCACATATGTACACCACCGATTGAGTAAATTCTTGTTTTGAAGCAATATTTCATCCAATTGCTAAAGAAGGCTTTGCATATACGCTTAGCAAAAGTGAATTTTTGAAAATTACGACAGTTCCACTTAATGGATTGCCAAATTATTTAAGCTGGTCATAATTTCTGAAGCGTTTTGTAATTACCTAAGATTTTTCTGACCACTTGACTAAGCCTCGACCTGTTGGTAATGAAGAAGATACAATGTATAAGAAATAGCTACAAGATGATGCTCTTATCATTAGTTGGCTTATTAATAGCAAGGAAGAACATGTAGCTAACAATGTGGTACAATTAGAAACTGCTAAAATTATTTGGGAGACATGTGTTAAACTATATTCAAGTTCTGATAGCTTACAAAAGTTATTTTATGTGTTTCAAACCATGTATAACACCAAACAGAGGGAGAACCTACATGCATATTTTACTCGTTTTTTAGGACTTATGCTGTAAAAAGGTAAAGAGAAGAGAAAAGAGAGAGGAATTGAGGGAGAGAAGAAATTGAGAAGAGAGAATTCTCAATTAACTCTCTGTGGAGGTCACGATCGACCCCCCCCCCCCCCCCCCCCACCCCCCGTCTCTCTCTCTCTCTCTCTCTCTCTCTCTCTCTCTCTCTCTTTCTGTTATTAAGTGAAAATAAGACAATTTACAGAAATGCCCTTATACACATAAAATTTATATCTCCCGATATACATACTCAATTACGTGAAAATAAGTTTAGAGATATATCTAAACATGCAGAACAAGATAATGTCTACTCTGGAAATTAGACCTAATGAAAACTGATGAAACTACCTTCAGCTAATTTTCTAACACATGCAAGAACAGAAATTAACTCAACTACACTCCATAGACACTGTTGTCCAGGAAAAACATTGAGAAGCCCTATTTTTCTGCCATTTGCCTTGCCAATTTGAAGCCTTCCCTCAAAATAACTAAGACAACTCCTCGGCTCCACTTCTTTACCCTCTTTTGATGACAATTTAAAATAGCCTCTCCAACAATTTGGTTTAAGAATGCATTACTCAATGGAGAACTACAAGAAAAAGTGTATAAGGACCAAGCACCTGGCTTTGTGATTGAGGGGTGTTGATATGTAAACTAAAAAGGATCTTTGTATGGGTTAAAATAATCAGCTAGAGAAAGGTTTAAACAAAACCAACAAGATAGTGATTCAGTTTGTCTTTACTAGGTGTCTTGTGGATCATTCTGTTTTTTTGTGAAATACACTAATAAAAGAGTAATACTCATGATAGTATATGTAAATGACATAATTTTGACAGGAACTGATCCAAATGGAATTCAGTGGGTGAGAAATGGGTTACGTAGAGAATTCAAGACAAAAAACTTCAGACTACTCAAATACTTCTTTGGAATTAAGGTGTCACAATCCAGGTATAGTCTTATCTTGTCCCAATGGAAGTACGCACTTGATTTGTTCAAAGAGACAAGTATACTTGGATGCCTCTAAATACTCAAATGGATACTAATGTTAAGTTATGTGCTGGTTTGGGACAAGAAGTAGATGTTGGGAAGTTTTAAAGACCTAACATCTCCTTTACTGTGAATGTTGTCTATTAATATATGCATATTCCACAAGTCTCTCACTAGCAAGCTTTAGAAAGGACACTTCGACATTCGAAGAAATCTCCTGGACTAGGCCTCCTACACAAATGTCTTAAACATGTCAATATTGAGGGTTTTGTTGATGTTGACTAGCCTGGTTCTCCAAATGACAAAAGGTATACCATAGGCTATTATACTTGGTTGGTGGAAACATGATAACTTGAAGTAAGAAACAAAATGCCGTTACCCGCTCTAGTGTAGAGCCAAATACAGAGCAATGACACATGCAATAAGTGAAATATTGTGAGTAAAGTATCTTCTTTTTGAGCATTACTTTAGTCTGGGACCCATTTGCAATGGATAAAAATCAGCTCATAACACAAGGAGATAAGGAAATTAAGTTACCAACTTTACCAGTGAGATGTTCAGAGGCTTCGAAACTAATAATATAAGGTGATGAACTGGAACATGAACCAAGAGAATACATACCTATGGTAGCAATAGTGGTTGTATGTGCACTTGAGGGGGCAACCATCAATCTTTTGAGTTTATAAAAGAAACCATAATCCTATTCTGTGAAAGCCACCTGCCCTTTAGAGGGATCTGAAGTGACCTCTTTACTGATTTATGTGGCTAGTGTTGGTGCATGATTAGCTTTGTAAAAATCTGGTTTCCCATGTAAATTCCAGCACTTCTCAACAACATGATTATTGAGGCCACAAAAGGTATACTTTCTATTTTTACCACAATTTAAGGTAGTAGTCGAATCACCACTTCTTCCTTGCCCTCAACCACCAACTCGACCTCCTCTTCCTCTTCCCTGATTATAGTTGCCACTCTCCCTACCTTGGGAGAACATGGCTGAATATTCTAATTCTCAAGCTGAGATGTAGGTTCTTGTGTGGGATCCTAAGCATTGCAGCACAAACATCATGAAGAGAAGGTCTAACAAAAGACATAAGTACTCAAGCTTTTGCAACTCCAAGATAGGGCTTTAAGTTGGTAAGGCATATGGCAAAGACCAGTGCTTCTCTGTGTCTTTTTTGCGTTAATGTTAGTAGAGTATGGTTGTGCAACTTTCCACTCTTATAAGAGACCTCGAAATCTAGCAAAATACTCGTGGAGATTATCACCTTACTTTGTCATATACATCTCTTGGAAACTATCATAAATCTTCTGAAGACTGCCAGGAGGAATATAACTTAAAACAAGTCTGCCAAACATCTCTGGTTGTATCTAAGTGAACAAAATTGTCAGCGACGGATTCATCCATGCTATTCCTCAGCCAATTAATGAGTAAAGTGTCTTCCTGCAACCACTTATGGTAGGAAGAATCATCTTTTTCAAGAGGAGGTTGACTCAAATATCCAGACCATGACGAATAATTACTTAGCCCATTTAGTGGAATGGTAGTGATTCTATTCAAATCATGTTTGCTGAATTCAGTATAGGAAGACCCAACATTTTGTGAATTTTCAGCCATTAGACTAGCCACAAAAATTCTTCAATTACTCGAGAGGAAGAAGAATAACACAATTGAGTAATTAGAGAATCCAACTAAGGAAAATATAAGTACTGAAATCAATTAGATAAATGAAATTCCAGCACTTGTATGAAAGCTCCTTTGCGTGAAATACACCATAGATGAGCAATAGGATGAAAAAACACAATAGTTGAAATAAAAACCTTCCTTAATTATTCCTTTGATGCCCACGACACATTTAGTACATAAAGTTTTGTTTAAACACTTGGAGTCAAGCAACTTCTCATTCAACCATTAGCTTGAAACCCTGATTTAGGTTTAATGACTTTGAGATTTTAAAACTCCTTCAAATTCTACCAACTTGTATCAGAATTCATAGAGGAGTTTTTGAATTTTATAAAGAGAATTTATAGCATCAATGACACTGATGTTTGAGGCCAAATAATCACCAAAGAAAAAACTCACTTTCAACCCTCTTATAGCTATCAAAAATGAATTTTTTGAGAGATTTCAACACTTGACTTGAGAGATCAACAAGAGGACTGAGATTGATAATTTTGAGAATGTAAATACACAAAAGAAATACCTTAATTTGGTTTAATAACTAGGACTTGCTGGACTTTTTTCAGCACATAGTTGCTTCAAAACTTGATGGAGCATGAACCCCTTTCCATGTTCTTTTGTAGAACTTTAAAGCAGCTTAACAAAACCCTAGAATCCCTGCTTTGATAGCATATTGAGTTTTTTGGGTTGAGTCCGATTCGATCCCAAAATGACTAGCCACTTAAGAGGCCTATTGCTCAACCTTAAAACCCATCAACTTTTCTTATCATTATTTAAAGTGAGATTCTTTCCCACTCAAACTCCCCTTCATGTCCAAGCTTACACACAACAGGCCTAATATGTAAAAACCCTCTTAATGGGGCACACAAACTCCTTCATGGATGTTGGGGCACACAAACTCCTTCATGGAGCCGACAACATAGACTCCTACCTCATGGAGCCCACAACACAGACTCCTACCTCATGGAGCCCACAACACAGATAACCTAGAGAGCACAAATTGGGTCTTAGCCCACACACATAACCTGCTCTCATACTATGTTTGATTCTAGGGCTTTATGCTTGAAAGAGCTAGAGTTGAGGTGAAGAAGAGGTAAGAAGAAGAAGAAGAAGGAAAAACGAGAGAAAGAAGAGCTTAGAAGGAGAGCAAGGAGAGAGCTCGGGTTAGGGTTTGGAACCACACAAGGAGACTTCGAGTATGAGCTCCTCCTCCCCATGATGTCGTATTTGTAATAAGGGTAGAAGTCCTAATACATGATAAATATGAAAAGAAACTTAAAACACTTAGTAATTACAAGATATACCACTCAATCCCTTAATTACAAGATATGCCATTTAGTGCTTCTTCAACAGGTTAAGTTGTAATTTTCCATATGTCTACTCACTTAATTCACTCCATATGTAATGGGTAAAATTGTAATTATTTTTTAAGTGAAGCATATAAATAAGACATTGAGGGAAGGGGCATGAGACCTAATTCTCTTCTCTTCCTTTCTCAAACTCTTTCTCTCGCTCAGCTCTCATCTCTTTTTTTCCTTCTTTCTTCTTCTCTTTCGCACCTCCTTCTTCTCCTGCATAAAATCCTAATGGAGTTTCGAGCTTTTTTTATGGAATCCTAGAATCTTGGAATCCTAGAATCTAAAAATCTTAATAAGATTTTAAATACAAAACTAAGGCTATGACTCTTTAATCCTAATCAGACTGTAATGCTACATACAAACACCTCCATGAAATGGAACTCAACATACATTGTCAAAGGTATCAGCACACGCAACAAGAGTTCAAATATGCACTTTGACTAGCCTGTTGCCCTGATATTGGAACTCCATGTTCATTTGATATGTTTTCTTTCTTTACGTTAAGAGAGATGGTCTCGCTTAAACTAAGTGCTTCAACAAAGAAGAAACGACGATATGAGTGGGACACAGGAGCCGAATCAAGCACCACTCGACCTATGCTTCCGCTACTCTTGTGTATTAATATATTACCATTATCCAATATAGGAGGCAAAAGAAAGGTTCCAGGAGACAAATTTAAATTTAAATAACTAATCCGCCTTCAGCTGTATCTTTATCTGCTTCCATCACTTTTAGGTCGTGAATACAATAAGTTTCAAACCCAATACAAAGAAAAGGAGGAAAGACATCACAACGGCAGATTCCACCAAATTCACAAGCCCAGATAACCCAAATGTTAGTAGGTAGCTCGTAACAAGTACCTTCTTTCATAGTTTTAGCTCCGGAACAGATGCAGTTAGAAATTTAGGGGGAGAAGAAGATGAAAAATTCAGAGCAATCGATGGCAAATACAAACTCACTCTGAGTAATCACACGAAACCCAGAAACACAAACGAAAGATTAAGTTGCAAGATAGCAAATTACTTAATGGGGGTCATTCCGACGACGACGGCAGAACCGTGAGAGTGGCGATAAGACGAACTTTGGCGAAGCTTGAGGCAGTGCTTCACGAACGGGTTCGAAGAGCTCGATATGAAGCTGACTTTAGGAGGAGGATGCGACACCACATCTCTTCCATTATGAACTCTGCTGTTGCCCCCACAACACTGAGGAACTCGAAGGGAGAAGCTTGCATTTGAAAATCCTGCTTGAAGCTGAAGATGATGATACATTTGAAATTCTTACGGGGACCGTCTCGCCGTGTATTTCTCTTTCGCCTTCCTCTTCACCTTCGTCTAACCGGCTTCATCATAATGAAGCATGTAATCAGCGGGCCTTCTCGCGTCTCCTGGATTTGAGAATGTCAAATTTGGCCTCTGACCCGATCGCATTGGTCTCAAAACCTGACCTATTATGTGAAAAACCAAATCCAAGCCGTTAAAAAAGCTACTTGGCCATATATGAGCTCAATGGATTACTATTTTCTTTTTTGCTAATATAGGTTTATAATTGGTATTCTTGAGTTTTAATATAGATTACACACATATAAACATATTTCTACATTTAGATTTATACATATAAATATCAACACCCACACCCACACTTATATAGGTCTAGTGAGGAACAACCTAGAAGGTGTTAGGGTCCTGGGCATTAAGTACCTATGTTTTTCACTCCTAATATGCCGGTCTTTTGGATAGTATTGGCTAGGTGTTTAACATTTGGTATCAAAGCTAGCGCTCTGTTACGAGTTCAAATCCCAGTGTGTGTTACCGAAGCGGAAGGGGCGACCAAGTGGAAGGAGCCGACTTGGAGAACTGCGATGGGGCACTAGGAGTGGGGCAACCGCTTGAGTGGGCCGCCGCTGGTTCTTGCCGCCGTGGACATCGGCTCGCGAAGGGGGGTGTAATGTTAGGGTCTTGGACATTAAGTACCTATGTCTTCCACTCCTAATAGGCCGGTCTTTTAGGTAGTATTGGCTAGGTGCTTAACAGAAGGGAGCCATCTATTAACTTTGTTTTTCAGTTTTATATTTTTTACTTTAGTTTATGTATTCACACTTTAAAATAATTTCAATTTATACTATTAATTTCAAAGTCAAGAGCAATGCAAAAGTAATAAATCACAAAGAACATATAGAGATTTGTAGTGGTTGATAACCAAAACTCGAACTGCTAATCTACTCTCAATATATTTCGAAAGAGTTAACATGGAAGAGTCTTACATGACTCTTATAGAAAGAAGACAAAGGGAGAATTAATATTGTAGAGTCTAGGAATTCTCACAAGAGTATTTTTATTATTTTAGTTCTCTTTGATAGTTAAAGTATTTTAATTCTAATTTGGAGCTCTATTCTAGGTGTAATTGAGACATGGGTAATGTAATTTAGCTCTAATTTTATGTATTCTCTCTATTATAAATAAAGATTCAATTTACTCAATTGATACATGGTCAATGAATTATTTTTACTCTTAAAAATTGAACATGGTATCAGAACTTGGTGTATGAGTTGACCCGGTCAACCCATAGAGAATATTTTTGTTTTTTCTTATTCTTCATCTTCTATTTTGGGTGTAATTGGGAATTTTCTTTTTTTTTTTCTGAAATTTCAACATGGTATAAAAGCAAGGTCTATGAGTTAACTTAGTGAACCTAAAAACAATGTTTGTTTCTTCCTATCTTTCACTTTTATTAGTTTGCTTAATTCTTTCCTTTTTATTACAATGTGTTTTTGTCAGTTTTTTTTTTTTTTTTGCTCCTATTATCGTTGCTACAAAAGCACTCACTACAACAAATTTGGAGAAATTGTTTAGGAACATTAGACACACTACAATCACTTTCCCAATAGCTTTGAAGAAGAAGAAGTGAGAGACGAGCTCATGGTCTTGTAATCCGCAAGCAATGGAGAAACCACTTGATTACATTGTAGCCTCGTCATGATCCTATAATTTGAACCCATACAAAGTGGACTTTCTCCAATTGATCTTTAGCCCAGATATCAATTCAAAAATATGTGACAAGGCTTTAATATGCAATACCAGCTCCGATGATGCCTCCCTGAAATAACATGACTATATCCAGTCTACCGTCCTGGAAAGAGGGGACTAAGCCTATCAAGGTTTCTGTCCAGTCTGAATAGGCATGTAAGTCCTTCAGCATCAACATGACAACATCTTCGATCTCTTTTGCTGCAAATGTTCTCTCCAACCAATCATCTTGGGGAGTGGAAACTCATTTCAGAGGTAGGGGATCCAGGAAGGGACGATGCCATGAAGCATGAGGTGGAAGAGGGGGAGGGGGGACTTTTCGTTGCAAAATCCAAGAGTTAAAATCACTTGCAAGGAGCCAAGGAACAGTCCAAGCATCAAATGGACAGACAGACAATTCCTCCCAGAATTCTGAACACCATCTATGGGTGCTGGGCAGTTTGCCAAATTTTGCTGCAATTGGCCAAAGCTCAATGGCTATATAGACCAGAGACTTTAAACCATATGCCATAGGGATCCATTGGGGAGGGATCACACTATTCAAAGATCGATTTGCATGGAAATGGGAATCCAAGTTCTATGTGAGAACAAATATGCTGAGTTTATTACTTAGGAAAGAGGTTTCCTAAAATGGCTAGTCATTTTGGGATAAGCCTTGGACTTAACTTCACATGGTATTAGAGCAGGTATTCGTATGTAGTCTTCCATCCAAATTATCGTTTATTTGTTAGAAAATAGTTTTCCTAAAATGGCTAGTCATTTTGGGATAGACCTTGGACCCAGCTATTTGACAGTCCTGTGGACAGGATAATCGAATTAGCCATCTGCTGTTGCCTAAGAAGAAAACATGGGGTGAGTAAGACAAACTCTAGTAATGAGAGATCCAATCACCCAGCCCAGTGCTGTTGTCCAGATTCCATCTAACCACAGCTTCAAGACAGTTGAACAGTCCTCTGCTCTATTGAAGCTGCTGCTAGTCTGCATCTCTGCCCTTTTGCTCCTCTCTTGCTCTCCTCTTGCTCTCCTCACTCATTGCTCTATAATATGTTGTAAATACTCATATGCTTTTCTTTAATCAAATTTCAAGGCTCTGTCAGGAAGCCGAATTCTTAAGTAAAGAACCTGTAAGATAATTCAATGAAAATATTACTGAATTCAATTTTTTTTTAAATGTATATTAATCAACCTATATGGTGGTGACAACTTTTTCACTTCACATATGCATCACAGGATGGGGAAGAGGCATTTTTTCAGACAGTCCTTGATGAAAGAACTAAGAAAGCTCAAAATATACAAAATCAGCACAGCCTATCACATGCGCTACTTTTGCTCAAGATGTTATTAAGGGGAGGGCCAAAGTCTCACAAGCTCATGACCACAGGCATCAGCCTGTCATGTTGGGACCTGCAAGCCTTGTGAACGGAGGTTTAACAAGTGAAAGAGAAAGGATGGCAATACAAGTCTTCCAACCTGGTTATAGGTCTGCTGGAAGTTTACTTACTATGTCTCTCTGTCTCTCAATCTGTGGCTCCTGTAGGTTGCCCACCATGAGTATTGAAGAGGCTGGCCTACGGGAAATGGAGATGATGAAAAATTGGCAAGAGAGGAGTGCCAAATACTTGGAAGAAGCTAATTCATCATGGTGAAATAATGGTCAGAAGCAGGCAGACGATGAAGATGCAGATGACGAGGCCGCTATACAAAAGGCAAGAGCATGGGATGATTGGAAAGATGATCACCCTCGTGGGGCTAGCAATAAGAAACTAATGCCTTGTGGGTGTCAGTGGTCTAAAAACTTCCATGCATTTCAACAACTGTGCTTCTATGCCCTTTGTCAAATTTAAAACTTGTAACTCAGTTGTGATTAAGTCGAACATTTGTGAGGGTGGTTGTGTATATTATCAGCAAGTTGGATTTATTTGTTTGTATCTTGACATCTTTGCCACTGTCTTGTGGTTAAGAAAAAAAAAATGCCTTGTTCTGTATAAGAAAATATTTCATGGTTGTCTTTGAATGCGCATATGATAGTGAAGCATCTAGTCGACCCAATAGTTTTATTTCATCTGCTATAACCACCCAAGAAAGAAAATAGAAATATATGAAACGAATGAGATATCTTAGAGGAAATTGAAACGACATAGGAAACGGAAATAGAAACATTTATAAAAAATTTTACTAAAATTTAATAAAAACTTCTTGTAGAAAGACAATTTGAATCCTTCATTGAATAAGCAAACCTTAAGGCTTTACATACAATTTGATGTTGTGTTGGGACAACTTTTGCTAGACCTAAATTTGTGTCTTTAGAAAAAAGTTTTAATATTCAATGAAATTCATTTACTATATTCTATATGCATATTAATTCTATTATCTTCATTTTAAAACTGAACTAATCTAAAATGGACATCAAATTCAGAGGATAAGAAATAATGTAGTACTATACCATAATAATTCTGAAACTTTTCCAATTCATACATATTAGTAGAAAATTTTTGAAGGTATTGGAAGTCTGTCTCTTTCTTAAGACTAGTGAGGATATCTTTGCAGATTAGAGTAACCTTCTCAAAATACACTTTACATATAGTATGATTTTTTGTAGCAAAAGAAGACAAGAAGATGATCATCCAAACCATAGTCAAACTGTGCTATAAAGCATGACCAATCATCCCATTTGGATAGGTCGACCAATACTATCCAAGCAAAAGAATTTTATGCTAATTGATCGATCAACCTATAAGACTGATCGAACATACATACTATTGCTAGTTAGGGATATAAAACATGTTCGATCATGGGAAGTTCAGTGATTGATCGTACTTGCAATACACTACCAGAGGGATTTTTGATTGATCAGTCAACTTAATAATGTTAGACCCAACAAGAAGATATTGATTGACCATACCATCGATTTAAGACACATTATGACAAAATATAGTCGTTACACATGATTGATTGATTTGATTGATCACTCACTTTACATTGATTGATCATTGTAGACACTGATTTTTTTAAATGGGGAAAAATGGCTAGTTTGGTTTGGGAACTTATAAATTCTCCACCAAACCTCTATTTGAGAAGTTAATGAGCATTTATTGGTACATTTACAAGCCTTTACTATCAATTCTTTGAAAATCCTCCCAAAGTGCTTTTGTGAGAAAGAATGGCCCTACACTTTTGGAAATTTTCATACTCTTTTCTCAAATCCTCTCCATAATTTCCCTTGTACTACAAAGTTGGAGACTTGGATTTCTCAAGGAGAAGATTCTCTCCAAGTGATAAAGGGTGTAAGTTTTATCCTTTCTTTTGTAGAAAAGGTGACTCTTCCATGGCTAACACTCCCTCTCTTTGTTGTCTCCTTCCTCTTTCCTCTTCATTAGGAAAGTGAATTTCCTAGTAGCTTCCTAGTTACTTTATGCTTAAATGTTTCCTACTTTTAGATTGGCAAGTTCCTTTTCATTATAATTATGTAATCTTGCACATTGATAAATAGAGAATACTGGGCAGAGATTAGGGCATGTCTCAAGCGTAAGCATAGTTTTGTTTACTTTCTTTGATATTTATAGAAATTAGTAAGTCCTAAAACCTTCCACCAATCCACTCCTCTCATTTTGTCTTCACCATGTTGGCCTAGGTGCCTTCCCAAAGGGATGGGCGGGGGGTGGGGTGGGGTGGGAGGATGGATTTTACAAATTAAATGAAATATAAATACAAGTAAAGGTAAAATGAATGCATATAACACAATTTCCTATTGATATTCACCCCCCAAGAGTCCATGCTTGGGAAATTCCACTAGTATGAGCTCTATTAGCTTTGATGAAAGAGGAACTCCAATAGGAGAATGACAAACTATTGTCTTCCTCCACCTACTGTGCTTCTTCTTCTCCACAAATCAACATCAAGAATATCGGGTTAAGAGAGTTTCCACTGTTCTGGTCTTCTCTTGCTTCTGCAACTGTGTTACGATTACGATCAGGGAGCTCTAGAGATGCCAAATTCGCACTGTAGTGATGCCAAGGATGGGACCAACTTGGAATTCTCAATGACCCAACTGGCTAGAAATTTGCAGAATTTGCCCAAACATGTGTATCAAACAACTTCTTTTGAGACAAATCCAATAGAAGACGAAAGAAGTGTTGAGAGAATTAAGGTTGGGGGTTTTATTTGCGTGTGTCCCAAACCTAGCTCCAGTGGATGTCAAAATTGTAGAATTTTGGAATGAAGAATTATAATTGTCATATTTTCATTGATGAGGAGATAGGTATTTATAGAATTTACAACATAGTTTGTTGCTTCTACAAATCTACAATTTGAGTCTATCTCTATTGCAATCACTTAAAATTTGAGTTTGTCTTTGTTTCAATCACATTTTATCTTTATCTCTATCATGCTCCTGTGAGCTTCGAAAGGAGAGCCCAATCTTGATCTTCAAAAAGTGGAAGGGTGTTCTCGAAAGTGGTTTGGTGAGAGCATCGACTGAGAAGAGTAGCGGCACATGTAGTAGTTGGGAAGAGTAGCAACATTTGTAGGAAGAGCAGCGACACTGGTAGAGGTTGGGGCGGATGAAATCACATCTTCTGGTGAAGAGATGTAGAAGAGCAAATGCATTGGTAGTGACTAGGGCAGACGAAATCACATCATCTGGTGAAGAGATGAGGAAGAGCAGTGACACTGGTAGCGGCTGGAGTGGACAAAATTGCATCGTTTGGTGAAGAGAGGAGTAAGACTAGTGGCATGGGTAGCGGCTAGGGTAGACGAAATTGCATTGTCCAGGGAAGGGATGTGGAAGAGTAGCGGTGCTGGTAGCAGCTGGGGCAGACGGAATTGCATCATCCGGTGAAGAGATGAGGAAGAGCAACGACACTTGGTAGTGGCTGGGGTGGATGGAATTGCATCGTCCAGGGAAGAGATATAGAAGAGCAGTGGCACTGGTAGCGGCTAGAGTGGACAAAATCGCAATGTCTAGTGGAAGAGCAGCGACATTGGTAGCTGTTGGGGTGGACAGAATCGCATCATCTGGTGAAGAGATGTGGAAGAACAAAAACACTAGTAGTGGTTGGGATAGACAAAATCTCATCGTCCGGATGGGGAGAAGAGGTTTTGCAGTGAGTTTTTTTTTTGTCACACGTATGAAACTCGCACGTGTGAACTACACATGCGATCTTGCATGCTGCGTAGGTATGTGAGCGGGACAGGGTGTCGAGGGGGAAAATAATTTTCTCTTTGAACTTAGGTCTCCCATTCTCTACAGAGACGACACGAGGAGAGGCATGCTAGGTTGTGCCAGCTAGGATTCTAGGATCGGATTCTACGATGGAGATACAAAACCACCGTGGAGATTTAGCGAGACGAAGAGGAGTAGAGAAAAAGAAATACCAGGCACTAGCGACGGCGATGGCGATGAAAGCCCTCAACACCGTGTGATGATGACGACCCTCAACACCATGCAATGATGACGACCCTCGACAGTGGCAATGGCAGTGAGGAAAGACAACGGTGATGACAAAGAAGATTTCCTTAGAGGACATAGAGCTATTTCTTTAGCAATGGGGGCAGGGAAGGAAGCCGCGACGACAATGGCTTCGGAGAAATGATTACTGATTGAGAGCTCCAGTGGGAAGAGAGAAATGATTGTGGATCGAGAGCTCTGATACCATGTAGAATTTAGGAATGAAGAATTATAATTTTCGTATTTTCATTGATGAGGAGATAGGTATTTATAAAATTTATAAGGTAGTCTGTAGCTTTTACAACTATACAATTTGAGTCCATCTCTGTTTCAATCACTTAAATTTGAGTCTATCTTCAATTACCTTTTATTTTTTTTTATCTTTATTACTATTAGGAACTGCCTCCTCAGAGACTTGATGAAACACCTACGGAATTCTGGATATGACAACACCTATGCAAATCCAAGTGGAGAAGCTCCCCTGATATCCCATATGGAGAACACAAGTATGTAGATGTGGTGGAGGCGAGTGATAAGAATTCTATATGAGTAATGATTAAAGTAGACTTCCTTTGGGAGTTTTTTCAGAGGTGGTTCCAGTCCACCTCTCTTGATTAGGTTGGTTTTCCGCACATAAACATTAGTCTTTAAGTTTATTCGGTGCATCATCTGCTATCTGCGCGACTCCCCTGCTCGTGGCTTATTCTTTCCTATCGGCTCCACGCTATGTCTGGTTGCTTACAGTGATGCTGATTGGACAGGGTGCCCCGATACCCGCCACTCTACTACAGGCTGGTGTATGTTTTTAGGGGATGCACTGATTTCTTAGAAATGTAAGAAACAAGACCGGGTGTCCAAGTCCTCTATAGAGGCCGAGTATCACGCTATGTCTACTACATGTTCTGAAATTATTTGGCTCCGCGGTCTTCTTGCTGAGCTCTAGTTTCCTCAGCCCTCATCTACATTGCTTCATGCAGATAATACAAGTGCTATCCAGATTGTGGCCAATCCGGTTTTCCATGAGCGCACCAAGCATATTGAGGTTGTCTGTCACTCTATTTGCGACACTTTGGAGCATTAGATAATATCTCTTTCGTACATTTCTTTGAATCTTCAAGTGGCCGATGTCTTCACTAAAGCATTGTCTCAATCCTGACATAATTTTTTGGTTGGTAGATTGTTGTTGGTTGACTCACCAATATCAATTTGAGGGGGGATGTTACGATATCTTAAAATGTATATTAGATATAATTTATGTTCATAATTGTTGTATAATTTGGGTTATGTACATAGGGTTATTTGATTAGGCTTAATGGGATGGGTGGCATTGTATTTGGCCCATGGGCCATTCTGTAATAGTAAAACCTAAAACTTAAATACATAATGAAAGGGGGAAAAACCCCAACGAGAGGAATTATTTTTTGTTTCTCGTGTTCGTTGTCTTTGCCAAGAAACCAGAGAGCTCAACGCTCTCTCTCGTCTGGTCGTCTGGATTGTCCAGTGAGATAGTGGTGGTTCTGTCCACCACCGTAGGAGTTGTGAGCTCCCTGTTAGGTTGTGACGTCAGCTTGTCCAATGCATTTCATCTCCGTGAATACCAGAGTTCTGTGGGTCTAGTTCGTCGGCAGAAACATACATTAACATGGTATCAGAGCCAAGTCCGGCACGTCCCGCCTTCGAATCCTGCGGGGAGCGGTAAGGGGCGGGGTGGGTGTCAAAGGTGGTTCCGGTCCACCTCTCTTGATTAGGTTGGTTTTTCGTACTTAAACGACTAGTCTTTTAGGTTGGATTGGCCAGCCTCTTGACAAGTTTAAGATGGCAAGGGCGAACCCGATGTATAACAGGTTAATCAATCGGCTACTCAGGTGTTTTGAGAAAGGCATACAGACTAAAGAACCCGATAAAGATCAGAATAACATTTGCTATATAGAGTTGGATTCCCATGCTAAGAGATAAGTGGTTGTACTATACCCAGAAGACAGGTCGAATGTCAAACTCAACTATTTGCGAGACAAGACTAATGACAGAGAAACAAGTAAGATGTTGGAGACCATTAGAGAAGGCTTGAGAACTCTCGACGTTATGGGTGTAGTAAAGAGAAGAGGAGACATTTATATTCGTATGGAGGACAATGAAAGAAGAGAAGATAAAAGGATGAAATATAAATCTAAATAAAGAAAAAAACTAAAATGTGAAAAAGCTACATAGTGTTGGATTCCCATGCTAAGAGAGAAGTGGCAGTACTATATCCAGAAGACAAGCCGAATGTCAAATTCAACTGAGACAAGACTAATGACAGAGAAAGGAGTAAGATGTTGGAGTAGCTCTCGATGTTATAGGTGTAGTGAAGAGAAGAGGAGATGACAATATTCGTATGGAGAACAATGAAAGAAGTGAAGATAAAAAGAAGAAATATAAGCCTAAATAAAGAACTGTTAGAGGATGGGCTCAAGCCCACTCGTCTAAGGAAGAAGGTCTACATGTCCACGAGGTGGCATATTGGTAAATAAGAAGACTTCTCCTAAAGATGGTATGAAGATATAATTACTTGTCTATTTATGTCTTTTCTTTGGTAATGTTGTAGCCCTAAGGGTATTGTAAAAACTATAAATAGATGCCCTTGGCCAAGAGGTAGAGTATTAAGTTCTCTCCTCACTTCTTAATCTCATCCATACTCTCCTCTGCCGTCTCTTGGAATCCAATCGCTAAACTCTCTCTATTTTCTCTCTTCTTCCTATCCTTCTTCTCCTTCTCGTCTCCCTCTTTGGCTTGAGATCAATATGAAAGAGTCCTAAATTCTACATGGTATCAAAGCTAAGGATTTAGAATTTGCAAGCAAGGAGCTCTTGAAGGAAGAGATTCAACCATGGAAAGATAAGTGATTTCTGGTTATTTTTCCCATACATTCATAGTATGTACCGAACCCATCTTCTAACAAGAACAAAACTAAAATTTGAAAAACCTACATAGGGTTGGATTCCCATGCCAAGAGAGAAGTGGCAATACTATATTCATAAGCTGAATGCCAAACTCAACTGAGAGAAAACTAATGACTGAGAAAGGCGTAAGATGTTGGAGACCATCAAAGAAGGCTAGAGAACTCTCGATGTTATGGGTGTAGTGAAGAGAAAAGGAAACGGTGATATTCATATGGAGGACAATGAAAGAAGAGAACATAAAAGGAAGAAATATAAACCTAAAGAAAAAATAAAACTAAATTTTTTTAAAAAAAGAATTAAAATATATGAGAAAATGATAATCTTTATAATTGACCAAGTCAACTCACAAAATTTACTTTGATACCAGAATTAATTTGATAAATAATTCACTAGCTTGATTAATATATTGGACTTTTCTCAGAGAAAAGTAAATATTTTTTGTCGGAAATTTTTTGTCAAGAAAGGTTACATTTTATATTATTTTATATCTCATACATTCACTAGCTTGATTAATATATTGGATCTCTTTTTTTTTTGCCACCTTGTAAAAAATAGTGGTAAGAGAAGAAAAATTATCTCTAACTTAACACCAATTTTTGGTACTCAAATTTAAAAGCCGACCCATTTTAGGAAAATAAAAAATTCCACCCATTTTCAAAAAGTAACTAAAAAATACCATTTAGGTAAAAAATAAAAAATTAAATTAAACAGAATATTAGGCACACTCCTATAGTGTGTGTCTAAGAACTGCTCTTTAAATATTAAAAAATTACTTTAAATAATATAAAATATGAAATAAAAGATTACAACTTTCAATGAAGTAGGGGCTTTTAAAGCATGAATAAAAAGTGATTCAATTTAACCAAGGAAATAAAAAAATAATTTCTCTCATTCAAATTGGAGAAACTTAAAAAAAATCATTTTTTTTAAATGAAACATTATAATATAAACTTTCTCAAAACAGAAAGGCAATCGATTTTTAACACTTAGTTGACCATTCAAGAAAAAAATTATGGAAAAAATATTTAAGACAAATATATTTAAAATTTAGGAAAAGAGAACAAAACTTTCTAATTTAAAATTTTCAAGTTTCATAAAAAAGAAAGAAAAGTCATATAAGAAAGAGTGATCTCTTAAAAAAACTTATATAATATGAAACCAAAGAAAAAAATTCTTAAGAAAGGAAAGTTATTGAAATTGGGTTTCAAAACAAACAAAAAAATTTAGTCAAACCAAGAATATGAAGGAAAAAATCGGATTACAATATAGATTCATGCATGCATAAGATAGAATTAAATATAACCATTGGTATCTCTCTCTAAAAATATCGAATTGAGAAACAATTTGTTGTGTAAAAAAATAGACTTAGTAAAAAGCTTTTTACTACTCTTCAAATCCTTCTTGCTACTTGTTGTTTCAAACGACAATTTCTTTTTATAAAAAACTCCAACTAACAGAATTCCTTTTGAGTTAGAAAATTGATTCAAAGATATTCCTTGAAATGCAAAAAAAATGGCTTATGATAATACAAAACTCAAACAATGAAAAAAGGCTCGTCCTTCTCATTTTGATCCTTTTCCATGTCAAGGTTTTCCATGTCTAGGTAAGGAAAACGAGATGCCTACATATATTGATATTAGGAAGAAAATATGAGAGGAGGTCATATTTTTACTCTTACATGATCTTCATAATATTTTAAAAATAAACTAAAATAAAATAAATTTAAAATTAGTTTTTTCAAAGTTCCCAATTACCCTTTGTTGAATTTCTAGAAAAGAGAAAAACTTCATTGACTTTATGTAATATGAGTACATCAGCCGTTATTTATATTAGAGTAAAGTAATAGAGTCCAATTATAATTAAAATACCCTTGTCCCAATTACACCGAAAGTCTAAAACTTAAAGATAAGCCATACCATAATTAAAAAACTCAACATAAATAGAAGACTAACTTAACTAAAACACCTTTAAATTAAGACTCTTTTTGTGAGATCGTCTTTTGTGACACTCTACCACATTAATTCTGGCACTATGAGACTTCTTACTGTGAGAGTCATGTAACAACCTTCTAACTCTTCTCTTCAATACTCCCTGTCAAAATGGAGTTTATAAATTCAGTTTGTACTGAAAAGGATTTTTGGTCTTCATTTTTCTTCGCTGCAAAAATTCTTCATAGATGCAAAAACTTCATCTTTTGTGCTCCCCATTTCTTGAATATTTTGGTTACATGAAAATAACCACAACTTGTAACATGTGGAATTTATTTTTAATTTGACATAAAATTCTTGAATCTTTTATTACCTCTTCTTCTTGATTCACTTCATTCTGTATCTTGACTCTTGTCAACTGCAATGCAAATATCCTTAAATATAGATAAAATTAACATAAAATTTTCTCAATACAACTTATCTTTATAAAATATACTTTTTTTGAGATAAAAACAACTGATATATTTTAAAATTTTTTAATCTGAGGAAACCGAATACTTTACTTTTTCTTCTTGGCCAATGTGACAGTTGACTCTTCTAAGATCGATATCTCCCTCTAAAAATCTTATCTTTATAAAATATACTTCTTTTGAGATAAAAAAAATTGATATATTTTAAAAAAATTTTATCTGACTAAACTAAATACTTTTTCTTCTTGGCCAATATGACAGTTGACTATTCTAAGATCGATATCTCCCTCTAAAAACTTGCCAATGTGACAATTGACTCTTCCAAGATCGATATCTTCCTCTAAAAAACTTGCCAATGTGACGACTCTTCCAAGATCGATATCTCCCTCTAAAAAACTCAAATTAAAAATTAATTAAATAATTTAAAAAATACACTTACAAATCTTTCTTTTGATAGATAATCTTGCTTTACTGTCCTTGATGACATAAAATAACTCAAAAATAGAAAACTTTGATTAAATTTTTTTTCGAATATTTTTTAGTTAAAATATAAATTTTAATATAAAAGTCTCATTATAAAAGTGTGAAAAAACAGGTATTAGAATTGAAAAAAATAAAATAAAATAAAATAAAATAAAATAAAAACCTAAACGATAAATATAAAAAAAAACGATCACATTATCTTAATTTGAATAAAATCCAATTACAATTAAAATATCTTTATTCTAATTACACTAAAAATATAATACTTAATAACATGATTAAAACACCTTTAAATTGAGATTGTCTTGCGAAACCTCCAGCTTGCCATATCTTCTCTACAAGACCCCTAATTAAGACAAAAAAGACAACACAAGAAAAAAAAATCCTCTTTTGTTCCCAAGATATACTTTTATGGAATTTTACCAAAATACCATTTTGAAAAAACTTATTTATGAAAACAATGACGATCTCAACTTATTTGCAAAACTACCGAACTTTGACTAGTCCACTGTACATGTGGACAGTCAAAGGCAACACGTAAGCTTTGACCACTTACGTGTTGCCATTTCATCAGCGTAACGTGAATAAATTAAAACGTAAGCCACCACGTCATTTTTCCGTCACATCATCTGCCACGTAACCTGCCACGTCATTATATATTACCTTCTTTTTGCCCTGTCATCTAGGGTCACGTAAGCACCCGCTACATCAGCCCTCACATTTGTTTTTCATTCTAATCTCGTTCACGATCTTTTTCCTCGCCTCTCGTCTCGGCCCCTCTCCTCTCGTCGCTCCCCTGCTGCTGCTGCTCTGCCTCAGCCTCGGCCTTGACGCCCCCCTCTCAACCGCTCTCTCTTCACCTCAACCCAGAATCTTATTCTTCTTCTCTGTTCTCCTCTGTTCATCCTCTCGCCGCACCTTTCTCAAAACCGAAAACTTATCATTTCATCTCTTCATCGCCCCCTCTCTCAAAATCGAAAACTATAATTTCATCTCTTCGTCGTCCCATCTCTCAAAACCGAACCCTATAATTTCCTCTCTGTGCCCCCTCTCTTAATGCCCTATTATTTCACTCTCTCGCCGCCCCTTCTCTCAAAATCGAAGCCCTCCTCACCCTCCAAACCCCAATTTGAATTTCAGAAGCCGATTTAGCAGGGTGATTTTGAGGGCATTTGTTAATTGAATCTAATTATTGTGTTTAATTATAATATTTATTTGAATTTAGGTTTTTAATTACTGTATTTTTTTTTATTTACTATTTAATTTCTGATTTTATATTAATGAAATTTCTGTCAATTGCAGATAAATTAAAATTATTGTAAAGTTTAATTTTAGTTTATGGATTTTCTGTATAATTTGTTGTATTTTAGTTTATGGATTCCTATGCCATTGAATGTTGTATTTTTTGAAGTTGCTAGTTTAATTTTAGTTAATTTCGTTTAATTTTCTGATTTATGAAGTTGCATTTTACTCTATTGAGATAAGATTTGCAGGATTTTTAGTTGCTAGTTGTTGTTAAATAAATTTGAAGTGACATGGAATGATCATTCCATGTGGTGAGGAGTTTGGGGTGTTATAAATATCTACCACATGGGTTTTTTTGTTTTGCTTTTGTTTTATTATGTTTGCCCTAGTTACTAGGATGGGTACAAATTCTGATGAATAGTAGGTTGGGTAATGAAAAGTGGGTTGAGTCCAGTTCAAACTAGGTTGAGTCGCTTGTGGGGGCGTCCATTAGCCAACGAAACTCGACCCCCATCACTAACGAGGTACGGTTTGTACTGACTGTGAATTCATATGGGGCTTTACCAGGGGTGTTCGGTGAATTTGGACTTAGGTGTGTTTTTGCATTGTTAGGACTAGTCATCTATTATAGAATTTGTTCGATTAATTTTTAAATGTTGTAGAATATTGTTGAATAATTTTGAAGTGTTATGGAATGATTTTGTCATGTAGTGAGGAGATTCGGGTGTTATACATAACCACCACATGGTATTTTTTTTGTCTATGTTTTATTGAGTTTCCATGTGTCCCTAGGGCTGGGTAGAGAATCTGATTAAGAGTAGGTTGGGTCTAGTTCAAACTAGGCTGAGTTGCCTGCACGGGCATCCATTAGCCAACGAAGCCCGACCCCCATCACTGACGAGGTACGGTTCGTAGTGACTGCGAAGTCCCAAATGGTAGATTTTTTGAGAAAATACTCAATTGAAAGACACGTTAAGTATAAGACATTAAGTCTAGCAGGTGTGATTATAAAATTGAATATGGTGAAGATGGATGTCCTTGGAGTGTTTCTGCATCATGTGATAAAAGGATTCGTCAATTTAATATAAGAAAGTATGGTGGAGATCACACTTGTGTTAATAGTATTATTCGTGAAGATAATCCAGTGTGTACATCATCTTTCATTTGTAAAGTTATTATGCCAACAGTGAGGACGAATTTTACTTTGAGTCCTAATGATATACATAAGATCATGAAAGATAAGTATCATATCTCTGTCGAGTATGCGAAAGCATGGAGAGCAAAATGCAAGGCTATAAAAGTAATTTATGGCGATTGGGATGAATCATATAATCTTTTGCCACGATTTTTAGATGCAATAAAAGAGGCAAATCCAGCTAATGAATTTATACTGTGTTGTGAGGAATTTGGCCATGAAAGTATGTTTAAGTGTGTTTTTTGGGCATTTGGGCCATCTATTGCTGGATTCCAATACTATAGACCCCTTATTAGTGTTGATGGAACACATTTATATGGGAAGTATCCTCATTGTTTGTTGATTGCTACTACTCTTGATGGGAACAATGGTCTTTTTCCTCTAGCTTTTGCTATTGTTGAATCAGAAAATCATGACAGTTGGGAATGGTTTTTAGCTTGTCTAGATCATTTTGTTATTAAAGGAAAAAAACCACTTACTCTGATTTCAGATCGTCAAAAGGGTTTAATAAGGGCGGTCCAGAGAAAATTTCTACCTTTAGAATGTTTTCATCGTTTTTGTGTGCATAATTTAGTTGCCAATTTCAAGAAGACGTTCAAAAATGATACATTGAATGCTCTCATATGGTCCGCAACAAGGAAGACAAATATTATTGAATTTGATCGTACGATGGAGTTGATTGAGCAGCAAAGTGAGAGAGTGAAAGAATTATTGACAGAAGGACAATTGAGACCTGAGTTTTGGTCATTGGCACACGATGGCAATGTTTGCTTTGGTATGTTGACCACCATTATGTCAGAGAGCTTTAATAATGTTCTAAGAGGTGCTAGAAGGCTTCCAATTCAAGCATTGGTGGTAGCAACTTTTCATAGATTGAATAAATATTTTGTGGAAAGACATGAATTTACAAGAAAGATGACATCGATCTGTACTCCCTCTGTTGATGTTTCTCTAAAAAATAAGAGGGATAAAACAAGAGCATGTTGTGTACACCAATATAAGAATAATATGTACAAAATTTCTATGGATGATGAAAGGTTGTATCAGGTTGATTTGGCGAATATGACATGTACATGTAACCATTTTCAAAATGGAACAAATTCCTTGTACCCATGCCATTGCAGTGTGTGCAAAAATCAATTATGATTTTAATCAATTGTTAGTCGTTGGTATACAACAGAGACATATAGAGGAACATATGCAATTGGATTCTATCCTCATAAAGATAAAATTTATTGGCCTAATACGGGTGTTCGAGTTGTACCACCAATTGCAAGGAAGCAACCAGGTCATCCACGTTCAGTTCGTATACATACAAAAATGGATAAAGGAGAACATGGTACCTATTTTTGTGGTACATGTAAACAATCGGGGCATGACTCTAGAAAATGTCAAAACCCGCCAATTAACACCCACCCCCCCCCCCCCCCCCCCCCCCCCCCCCCCCCCCTGATAAATGCTCCAGGAAGTAGCAATCGAAGGTGAACATTTTCATTAAATAATACGGGTGTTTGAGTTGTTCCACCAATTGCAAGGAAGCAACCAGGTCGTCCACGTTCAGTTCGTATACATACAAAAATGGATAAAATAGAACGTGGTACCTATTTTTGTGGTACATGTAAACAATCGAGGCATAACTCTAGAAAAATGTCGAAACCCACTAGTTCACAAACACCATCCCCCCCCCCCCCCAGGAAGTATCCCCCCCCCCCCCCCCCCCCCCCCCAGGAAGTAGCAATCCAAGGTGAACATTTTCATTACTCATGAAATTTAAGTATTACTATTGATAACTGCAGTTTATATTTTGGTATTCTATATGTATTAATCAGTCATTTTAAAATTTTATATTTTGTAGCCATTCTTAGTGGAAGTTGTGGTTAGTGCCCATTTGGTAACCCTTGTTTGAAGATGAGGGCACGTCAGTGGTTGAGTTTCTTGATGATTCACCATTTGTGTAAAGACTGGTAATAATTCTATCGTTTCCTTTGTATTTTTTGTTTCATTTCAATATATAGAGTACTTAGTTGAATGCATCAAGGGTTATTTTTCCTCATTTTATGTAGGTTCAAGATTTGATCTCCCCATCTAGAAATAATCAATCAAAAGCTTGGATGGGTCCTTCGGATTTGTTTGTAGAACTTGTCCAATAGGTAAGAACTTGTCAACTTTTGAGATAATTCACTTTTAAACAGCTACATCCAAAGTCTTTTCAAATCAGGTCAAACTGCTTCTTGAAATGCTTGTAAAGAAATGTGGTCTTAATGCTTGTAAGGTTTGTCTTGTTTCAGGAAATGTTGGCTAGTGTTTTTTGAGCGTTAAAAATGAGAACAAATCAAAGTGGATACCAGAAGGTAAGGGCGGCGAGCAATGACACGAAATGCATGCCGCGGTGGAAAAATATGGGTATGTATGTTTCCCGACAAGCCTGTTACCCTAAGACTCACAGAAACACGTATGGGTTCCGGGAAGGGATCTCCAGAATATTGGGTATCCGTCGTTAAACCGGGTAGAATACTTTATGAAATGGGCGGAGTATCATAAACTGTAGCTAGAGCAGTTATGTCAATAGCTGCATCCAAAATGCCTATACGAGCTCAATTCATTATTGCGGGATAGGGGTGTGGAAACAGTCTTTGTGTTTTCAATTTAATGAATTTCAGAAACTCCACAACTTCGTTTGTTTGGTAGGAAATATAAGTATGTTCCCTTAAATTTGATCCTTTCAGTCATCATGGACGAAAACTGTCTTGAGAAAATGGCTAAACATCAGAACTAGAGCCAATGAGTTTCATTGTGATAACACTATAAAAGGTGAGTACTCTCTCTCCCTCTTTAACTTTTTTTGTAATGGAAGTCGCACTAGTTTCATGGTCCCTCACTTTCATGCCTCAATGTGCTTTTCCTTTTTCAGAACAGAGAAGGAAGAGTTGTTCCGACAAAGACCGATACGTTTATCTAAATGAAGAAATTTCAAGCAAGGCCCTTTGTTATAATCAGACAAAAGAGTGGAATGAGAATTTTAATATTCTTTGCTATTTTGATGTAAAATTATTTATTAATATACGACTTTCCATTGATCATATTTAGAGCTTTCAAATTAAGAACAAAAGATTGGAAACTGTGAGCAGATTGTACACTTGTTGAATGCATAATTTTATCTTGCTAAATAAATTTTATGTTGGGTTTGCTTTACAACTTGAGTCTATTTGGTTCGTCCTCTATGAAGGTTGTTAGAAAAACTGGGTGTATTATAACTTGGTTCAAGAAATGTAATTTCAGTCTTTTGAAGCCATGTCAAATATGTAAATATAATTTCAGTCTTTTGAAGCCATGTCAAATATGTTGGGACACTATGACTCCCATTAATGTCAAATATGTTGGGACACTATGACTCCCATTAACGATCTCTTCGTTATTGTATAACATTTACTTTCTCTTGTACCGTGACCACAATTTAACATTTTTGCTTCATATTTTTAAATATTCATATTTTTAAATATTCATATTTTTTTAGTTAATAAATATTTTAAATTAATAATAAAAGGTGTTGTAAGATTTTTAATTAACTAATGTATTTTTTAATAATTTATTATTTAGTAAATAAGGTCATAAAAATTATACAAATAAATTTTATTTTTAAACTCTAAAATAAATTTTTTGTATATTTTTTATTTTTAAATATTTTAAATCCATTGTAAATGGGTAAGAGTTAGATTTTTTCTATTTATAAATATTTTAAATTTCTAATTATTATTATTTTTTAAATAAAGTGATAAAAGTATACAAATAAATTGTATTTTTAAACTCTAAAATAATTTTTTTGTATATTTTTTAGTTTATAAATATTTTAAATCAATAATATATGGTTAAAAATTAAGAGTAAATTTTTTTAAATTATAAATATTTTAAATCCATAATAAATGGGTAAGAGCTAAATTTTGTCTATTTATAAATATTTAAATATTTAAATATTATTATTTTTTAAATAAGGTGATAAAAAGTATACAAATAAATTGTATGTTTAAAATCTAAAATAACTTTTTATATATTTTTTTAATTTATAAATATTTTAAATCGATAATATGTGGGTAAAACTTAAGATTTTTTCTCTTTATAAATATTTTAAATCTAATTATTTTACTCATTTTATTTGATTTTTTAAAATATGAAATAATAAAAAGTGTAATGATAATTTTTTTAATTAATAAATATTTTAATTGATATTAAATGGTGTTAAATAAGTAAGAGTTATTTTTTTAATTGTTTATTAAAAATTTTTATAATTTTTTATTTTATATATAAAGTAATAAAAATGTATTTATTTTTTGATTTTTTAAAAATTTATTCAAAATTTTCTCATGTAATGAGATGGGTAACCTCTGTGTTCATCTACAATATGGCACTTATGATGGGGCGACGCATAAACAGTCTAAAGCTTATGTATCACCTTTGACACTGATAAAAGTTTATGTGTGACCTGTGACTGTCCACATGTACAATGGACAGGTAAAAAAAATTCGGTAGTCGTCCAAATAAGTTGAGGGTTTAGGTATTTTGGTAAAAAACCCTATACTTTTATTATACATATCTGAATGTTAAACTCTTTATCTTTTCGTGCAAAAGATAAACTACCCCCTTGCCTTAGCCCACCTACGGATCCCTCAACCTTTCACAACTCCATCAAATATTGTATTATCTTCTTTCGTGCATCTCCTGTTCCTTCTGGCTCTGAAAATCATCAAGTTTTGCTGGCAGTCGTTACCACTGAAACCATCGTATTGACTCCACACATGTTGTATCCCTTGCAGAGTCGATAAAACCCCTTCTCTCCCCATTGCGTGCCCCAGGAATTCTTGATCACCCAATAAGGCTTATTCCCCAGCCTTAGCAGAGAGAACCCTTTGAAGCCATACCCCACCAGCAGCACCCCATGGTTGATGTACCTCTTCGGGCATATCAGTGGGCAAGACACTCCTCCTATGTATGTCTGCATGAATGCTGCGTTCAGCCCCACTGCATTCGATATCAACCAATCTAACTCTTTCAGTTCTTCGTCAGCTCAAAGATGGTGAAAGACAGGTCTTGTATTGCAAAAAAAATTGATGGAACTACTCTAAAAAACTTTTTTAACAAAAAAGCAAACCTGCAAGAGGGCCATGAGTGATTAAATTAGCTATAATCTGCGCCTCATCGAGGGGGATCTTCGTGAAATTGGTTACTTTAACAACTGCTCTTTCTGCTCTGAACCTACAAACCCCACGAGCTCCAGTGTAAGGATAAGAGGTCTCCTGTTCTAACCCGCCTGCTTCCATCAGATACTTGTAAGCGTTTGTCATCAAACCCCCGTCGCATCCATTGTTACAAGCATCCTTTTCTTCCGAATCGCACTACACGCGTAAGCGTCGATCATTTTAGAACAAAGCAAGGAAGGTTACTGAACAGCTTCAGCATTTTGATCATTCTCAGAAGAAATTTACATACCGTATTGTCACAGTCCACGAGTTGTTGTTCACTAAGACTTGGGAGCTTTCCAGTTGAGAGGAAGTGTGCACCTTCAACGACTCCTGTAGTACTAAATGCCCAACATGACCCGCATGTTCCCTGTAATCAAATCAATAAATTTCCGCCATCTTTGGTTGTTTCCGAGGAAGAAATGGTAGAATTGTTTTTTGTTAAGCACTAGTCAGCATGGAAATAAGGATAAGACTCCAAAATCAACCTGAAATTTTACGTCGGTGACCGCTCCTTTCTCCCTCCAATCGAAATTCTTGGGGAACCCAGAAGTGTCCATGATGGGAGCAGCAACGGAAACGAACCTCGATGGGTTCTCATCTCTCAAACCCGTAAAGTTATTCTGGAACTCCTCCTCTGAGAGGTCAGAGAAGGGGGTGACGCCATGAATGGCCGACGGATCCACTGCCTGGTGCTCCGCAGCTCTGACCATGTTCTTGGCGAAGATGCCCAGCCGGTGTAGGTACTCATCCCTCGTTTTGTACTCTCTCCCGTACTTTTTCATGAAAATTTGGAAATGTTTCTCCGTGCCCAGAAGCCAGTCGCCTGTGAGATCGAGATAGCCTTCACCTTTGTTGTCTACCACTTGAACAATTCTGGGATCATCGAAGACACGCGCAGATGCAGCTGCAATCGCACACGTTAAGAACGCAACACATAAAGCGTAAGCTCCATGGTTATTTTCCATTGTCCTCTCAATTCTTCTTACACCTGCTTGGACTCTTTCTTCTGCGCTTGGACCGAGCAGTGTCTCTACGTCGGCTTAGGGGACGAGACGATGTTGCTTGTCGATGCTAGTCCGTCAGAGTAAAGTAGTGATCGGAGGAATGCATAGTATGACAAGTGGAAGACATGCGTCTCTCTTGTTGTTTGAAGTGAACACGTATCCCGGAGCCGTGGCAACTGGTGAAGGGACGAAAAGATGGCTACTATATTCATTTAAATAACATGTACATAGCCATCTACATAAATACACAATACCTCTTTTATTTGTATAATCTATCTTCTTTTTAATTTTTAGGATATTTTGCATGCTTATTTTGCCTAAAATCATTAATTTATGTTTTAGATATTATGATTTTTTGTTTTAGATATAATAAATATTTCATATCAATGCTAATTTTTTGAATCTTAGTCCAAATTTTATTAAGAAAACCATTTATCAAGAGGAGAAAAGTAGAACAAAATCACATAATACAAATAATATAAACGTATTTCCTCTAGAAGAGACTATGAAATTGCCTATGAAAATGTACATGATAAATTATAAAAGGGACTAATTGCTTCGAATTTCTGCTAGTAAATAAATATCCAATACTATTTCCAACAAGTAGAGTTTTGGTTTATAATCCTCAAGCAGAAAATCAATTTTACATGAATGTAGTTAAATCATTACTCTCTTTATACTTAGGCATTTACAATGAAAAGTTCATTTATGTTCGTTAATTTCAAAGAAAGAGATCAAGTTGAAATACTTAAGAGAAGTAGTATGTAAAGAGTTGACTTGTTCTAATATTATATAAATTCATTTTAATTTATGATTATCTAAATTAGTTGGTGTCTTCCATAAAAATAGGACTCTTTTGAATCATTTTCTATTTAGGTGATTTTTGTTGTAAAACTGCATTATATATTTGGTTCAAAGTCAAAAGAAAATTCATGGTTCAATTCAACAAACAAAAATTTATGTTATGGTATCAGAGCAGTACATTCCTCTTTCCCATTAATTCCTCTCTTCTTTTGCGCCGCTCAACTGACACTAAAGTTGCCATTTTTTTCAATTTTATGGTAATATTCCATCCATTACTTTCACCTACAACAGTTTCAATGGCAAACAAGGATTTCCAGACAACGTCAATTTCTTTGTTATCTACACCATCACCCCGACTGCTTGTTGACCATTTCCATGCTCAACAAGCCTCTGAATTCGGCTCTCAGGTCGCTCTCGTTGACGAATCCCTCATTCCCACCGACGAAATTATGCCTACGACTTATTGGTAACCAGATTAAACTTGACAGTGTTGCCTGAAATCGAAACTATAGCAGCTTTTGACATGCTTCGTATTTTTTGTCGCAACAGCGGCCCTTGCTCAACCACTGTTGAAGCACAGTTGTCACTGAAGAAGACGCTCACCTCCGCCATCGCTAGTTTCTGTTGCCGGAGACGAACGTCCCGATGTACTAGCGAGATGTGTCCTGCCACCTCAAAAATATGCCACTTGTGATTCCCCTCTCTTCCCCTCTCTCTATGTCTACTTCGATTAATTAGTACCTTTCTGATTAATCAGGAGATTTAAAGAGGGAGCCCGCACATGTAAGGGAGTTGCACATGCAAATTTTGCACTTGAGGGAATAAAAGGTCTCAAAAAAACCCTCTCGCGCTCAAAGACTATCTACTCATTGTTTTCAGTTCCAGCTCACATCCTATTTTACATACATCAATTCAGCTAGGTTAAGATCAGTTTATGAGCACTGACTCTGGTCCCGCATCCCGGGTATGACTTTAATTGCCTCCTTAGATTAAGGCTGCTTGAGTTTTCCTATTTCCTCTTTCCAAAACGATCACTACAAATGAAACTCCAAATGCTCCTGTACACTCAACAGTACTCAACAACAACGAATTTCATCTTATTACCATAATATTTCTGCACAAGCTCCTCTCAAACGCACCTCTACCAACTAACTCTCATAGAAGTTTTAGTTTGAAACTCTCTTCATCGGTTATGATCTCCTTGGG
This sequence comes from Aristolochia californica, assembly GCF_029961685.1. Classification (NCBI taxonomy): domain Eukaryota; kingdom Viridiplantae; phylum Streptophyta; class Magnoliopsida; order Piperales; family Aristolochiaceae; genus Aristolochia; species Aristolochia californica. The sequence goes on from NW_027182279.1 coordinate 5,884,577, forward strand.
TACATTTATGGCTCCAAACCCTATCCACTGAAGACACTCAATGCAAACCACTCTATAACACCAAATCCAGCTTACAATGTCTCGGTTTGATAAGATCAATTGATCTTTAATGCTCTCATTGATTCTCTGTCTCCTAAAATTATCTGATTCATTGCTCGAGCCACTAGTTCTTGAGAAGCATAGACTATTCTTGCCAATACATACGCCAAACCATCTCACAAACTTGAGTAATGATCTAAACCATGCGTATTTCTTGGATACTCATTATATCAAAGTGCCTACTTGTGTTTTGAACCATCTACTTAAAAAATATTTGTTTCTCATCATGTTAAGTTTGTAGAGTCGGTCTTCCCGTACACCTCCCTTCACAACCACCTACTTCGTCCCACCTCCCCCACCATAGATACTTGGATTCTCATTGTGCTTGCTATTTCATTACCTTCTCCATCACAACCGACTTCTAACACTCCACCTCAAGTGCGCCCTCAAGAAATGCCTCCTTTTGATGATAGTAGTGGTGTTGATGTAAAAGTTCTATCTTTCTTGTCCCGTTTCCACCCTTCTTAGGGTAAGGGGCATTGATATAATTGCTACCCTTTTACACTTGTAAATAGAGGTTCATGGGGAGGATTAGGTATGATTTCACAACCCTAATCCTCTTTCCCATGTTCTCATTCTCTCCTCTCAACAACTATCCCCTTTCTAGTACTCTTTCTCTCTTCCCTCTTCCTACTTTTTCTTCTTCTTCTTCTTCAATTCTTCTTCTTCTAAAGTACTTTGTTCTTAACTAATCATCATAGGATCCTAAAATCAATATCATAAGAGTTTTTTCAGCTCTTTAGTGTTCTACATTAATTTGTTGTTTCCCCTTGCACCTTGATAGCCTATGCTGGTTTTTTCATCCTTCAATCCCTTAATACTAGAAAGTTTTCTCTATGTCTAGATAACAATGATAGAAATTTCAAATAAATCTTCTTCCTCATATTTTTATTTCAACAAACTTGATTTTTTGAAAATCACTACTATTCCACTCAAGGGTTCAAGCAATTACTCATCTTGGTCACAATCTGTCAAACATTTATGATTACAAGAGATCTTGCTAGACACTTAACTCGGCCATCTATTAATGAAGATGAAGATGATCATCTAGAAGAGATTGGATATTCAAACTCTGATTTTGCTAGCTGCCTTGATTCAAGAAAGTTGACATTGGGATATGTCTTCTTGTTAGCTGGAGCGGCCATTTCTTGGAGAAGTGAAAAACAATCTTTGATTGCTACTTCTACCATAGAAGCAAATTTTGTAGGATGTTTTGAAGTGTCATCACAGGCTATATGGATGAGGAGTTTTATTTCAGGGCTTGAAATTGTTGACACAATTTCTAAGCCATAAAAGATTTATTGCGACAATTCCGCAATAGTGTTTTTGGCTAAGAACAATAAGAGCAGAAGTCATAGTAAGCATATTGACATAAAGTTTTTAGCTATTCGAGAACATGTCAAAGCAAACAAAGTGGTTGTAGAACACATCAGCACCGGATTAATGATCGATGATCCGTTGACAAAAGTTCTACGACCCGTTTCTTATAAGGGACATGTTGAATATATGGGACTCAGTTCTATTAAGTAATTTCTGTAATTGAGATTCCCTTTATGTTTGTATCACAATTTTGTCAATGAAAAACTCCATTAAGTTCATTTGTGTCTTCTCTTATTTGGTTGCATATATAAAGTTTAGAGAATGATAATATAAGGTGATCCTGAATGAGTATTATGAAAGTTCATTCATAAAGAAATGTTCCACATAAGGTTTTCATTCAAATGAGACAGTTGGATTGTAATACGTGGAAGGTAATACTTGCTCTAAAGGACTTACCACCACGATTCATGTAATTTAATCTTCTTTGTTTGAGTATAAGGATATTATATCTATGAGAAACATTTTTGAAGATGTATCAATAATCAATGATATATATTAAGTATGCGCATGGGTCAAGTAGGAGAATGTTAGATGGTTCACAAACCGTTACTTGAGTGACATGTACCCATCGGCGTTTGGTGTTTCCCATTCCTGAGTGGTCGTCGGTCGTAACTGGCAATAGTTACAACCTTACAGTTTTCCATCGGTTTGGTGGTCTCCTTTGATGGAGAGGAGGCTATAAGAGGGAGTTTGGTCTAGCAGATGCATGCCTAGACGTTGCAATCGATGAGCATCCGCAATAGACGAGAGAACGTCGTTCACTCTATTTGTCAGAGATGAAGACGAGACAAACCGATCACTGGAAAAGGAAGTCATGTCAGGATGTACGATTCTGGTTTATGAATTTCATATATGCTTTCAAAATTCATTAAAGTTTTTCAACTATCTCCATGGAGACACAATCCTCCATGCTGAGTTTTTTAATTTTAATCTCATAGGAGCTCCCTACCATCTTTGAGAAGACGAGGGAAATCGTATCCTGAATGGACTTGGGCTCTTCTTCAAGTAAATCCAGAGACCAGCTTTGCTTAATATATCTCTTGAGATCCATACAAGAGATACCTAGGATTTCATTCAGAGTACTAGAATGGATGGAAATGGCAGTCTTCTTGACATGTGAATTGATTTTGAGATTCCCACTAGATAAATTACATCTTCTAACACTCCCCCTCAAGTTGGGGGAAAGAAAATGTCATAGATTCCCAGCTTGGCGCATATAGTGGTCTAAATCTTGGGTGTGACCAAGTTTGTAAGGATATCTGTAAATTTACCTTGAGATGAAACATGTATGTGAAATATAACACTAGTTTGTAATTTTAGAGAAGGTGCTCTTTCTCAAGTTCAACAAGTGAGTCACAATTTTGATAATGACTCTCTGAGGCATAGTGAGGTCTCGTATCCGTACCTCGTAGGAACTCACAGTTGTCTGATCAAAGACAGAGAGGATATCATCCTGGATGTTTTGCAGGAGGTCCTCATGGAGATCCATAAGCCAATTCTCTTTTAGCGTATCTAGTCATACCCATGATGGTGGAGCCGAGGAGATCATTCACATAGGAAATATGCTAGAGTTTGAATAGAAATAGGTATTTTCTTCACATGGGAAGAAAACTTAAGGCTATGTGGCCCAAACTCCTCAATTTCAAACTCTCCTCTCTCCAACAAGCTGGAATAATTCTTTAAACCATCAATTTCCCTCTCACAAAAGGAAATATAAACTTGTGTTGGCTCAATAGGACTCTTGGAAGCAAAAGAAGAGAAATACCTTCCCGATTGCTGTCTCATGCAAAAGTATTCCTTCCAATTTTGGATTTCTTAACAAGTGTCACTCTCCTTCGTTGGAGTCTTCTTCTTGTCAACAACTATGGTCCTTACCATTGTTTTTTGGTTTGATTTTGAGAGAAAAGTTGTGAAAAAGAGGTTTTTAGCCTTAGATTTGGTGAGAGATTTCTCAAAACCCAAGAGAGAAGGGGGGATAAAGGTCATAAGTGCTCTTGAAATTTATTGGAAAGGGTTTTGAAATGACATGAAACGAAGAGATAGGTTTAAAACCGGTTTTTGGCTCTTCATCTTCTCTATTCACTCCGTGAATGATCAATCATTCTGTTTCAATTGGTCGATCAATCACTAAAGTTGATCGATCTACCAATAGGCATTAATTGGTCAATGACTTGTGCAAAGTGACAGAACTGTAGTCTTTTGATTTCCACTTCACTCATTTGGCACTACAATGATGGGTTGTGTTCATTAAGCTCAAACCTTTTAAGCCTAATAGAATCAAGGTGGGTTGCTCGTGCCTAGTTCTCCTCGTAACTTAGAAAAATGGTCAATTCCTAATTGCTTGGTAAAGATATTCGCTAGATGATTTTCAGTGGGATAAATACAATCTCGATAAACTTGGTTTGAACCAACTCTCTAATAAAGTGATTTCTAATTTCTATGTATTTTGATTGAGAGTGGTGAACCAGGTTCTTTCTTAGACTTATGGCACTCATGTTGTCACATTGGACTAGAAATTCTTTTTTCTCTAAGTCATAGTCATGTAGTAGTTGTTTCATCCAAAGAAGTTGAGTACAACAATTTCCACAGGCTATGTATCCATCTTTTGTAGTGGATAGTGCAACCGAATATTTTTTCTTGGAAAACCAAGAGACAAGCGTATTAAGTAATTGGCAACTACCACTATTATACTTTCTATCGATTTTGCAATTAGAAAAATCCACACCCGAGTAATCAACTAGATCAATGGTTGAAATTTTTTACTACCAATGACCTTAGTTTGGTGTCCCAACTAGATAACGGAAAATTATTTTCACTGCCATTAAGTGAGATTCTCTAGGATCGGATTGAAATCTAATCTTGTATCAGATAGTGACTTATTAATCGATGGACTAATCAATCAATATGTTACGTTGGTCTAGAAAAGTTAAGTTGATCGATCAATCAAGATTCTCTCTTGTTGTGCAATACAAGTAAGATCGATAGATGTATTTTTCTATGACTGATCATGCTTGAAGTATCTTACTAGCAATATTTTGGTTGATTGATCAATTAGTGGGCATGATCGATAATTCATAAAAAGTTCGCTTGCATGGGAAGATATGATCGATCAATCAGGTGACATGATCGATCATGCGTTATACTGTGAAATGGTCATGTCCTGGATGATCGATCAATCGACTCTGGTCGACCGATCATGCTTTATATTTCTTGGATGCTTCTAGATGATAGTTCATTACCAGTGACTGATTGATCATTCCAATGCCATTTCAAAAGTGTAAACTTGTAAAGCATGGGAATATTGTTCTCTAAGTGCTCTAACATATTCTAAATGATGTTTATGATGATCCTAAACATGTCTAAATGCAAGTTATTTTTTTGATCCCTCCTATACTTTGATAATGCAAGGATGATTGATTAGCTGAAGTAAAAACACACCGTCAAAATGGTGGAAGATAAGCTCGGAATGCTACTACCAGACATCGCCGCTCATTCCCACCACTAGGTAATGTTCATTTTAAGGTTATTTGCATGCTAGGGAGCTGGACGAGATTGCAATGAGCGTGTAGGGGTGGTGGGGGGCTTTTAAATTCTATATTTTTAATTTTGTTCTCAATTGTGTATTTTAATTCTATTTTTAATCCTTAATTTTGTGTACTATGAATATTTAGAAGTTATTTATTAAGATATGGAAATGCTATGGAATGCTTTTTATACGGTGAGGAGAAAATACCCTTTGTGAAAGAGGGGGAATGTGATTGAACCATTGCTTGAATTTTATATGTTATCTTTATGTCTTGTAGGACAAGTCATCATTATACTAGATTGGGTAGTCTAGGGTAGAGTCTTAGGACCATAAGTTTGACTTGCCCCTATTACCGGAGTACATGGCTGATGATACTTTAGTAGGAGAGGTGGCAAAAGAATCTGGAATGTGGAGTAAGGTGGCACATACATTATCAAAAATGGGAATAGCAAATGAGCTAAGGATTTGATTTTTAGCAAACTCAAGATAATGCTTAATGTTCACTAAACAGATAGCGGTTGTTAAGGCTTCCTTCTACTTGTCTAGAATAGAGACATCGGTGGTGTTACGCTGGGCTAGCTTCCATTCTTGAATAAGGCCTCTGAATCTTCCCAAGTACTCATGTAAGTTGTATCCTTGTTTAGTATTAAACACATTTTGGAAAACATCATATAGTTTTTGTTGACCATCTATGCTAGAGTACAATTTGACACGTGTTCCAAACCTGTTTGGTTGTATCCAGATGGACTACATAGTTGGCTACTTCTCTTTCATATTGTTTATGAGCCAACTAATCACTAAGGTGTATTTTTTTAACCACTTATTACAAGTGCCATCATTTTCATCAATAGGTGGTCCAAGCTTGGTTAGGTGACCTAGTAGGTCTCGGGTTCGATTTGGACCAGCTCAAGTAATTGGATAACCTTCTCAAGGGTATAGTGTTGATCTTGAGGATTTCATTTTTACTACCAATGTGTTCTTAAGCCATTTGAAACAAGTTGAGAATGAAAATTTACTCAACAAGAGAAGTGATATATCCCAAGGAATAAGCTTCAATAACCGAGAATCAAAACAAGCCAACAATTTTCTTCTTTGACAGAATAGACTAGCTCAGTTAGGACACCAAGGCAATCTGAGTTTGAGTATTTTTTTTTTTCAAGTAAACAACCACTAATCAAAGACACACGCTGTACAAAAAAACAATGAAATCAATCCTCTTATCTTACCTTTTTGATTGAGAAGAAATAGGCAATCAAGGACCAAAATATGCAAGAATAGCCACTTTAATCTTCCTTGCCAAAATATGTAGATCATCCAAGATCTTTCCAAAAACAAATGTGGACCCAAATCACAGATCTAAGTCTGGATTTTGTCCTTAATATTTGAGGCAAGATGAGATATTAAAGATGATTTAATCAGACCTCTTATCTTCCATTTAGAGTATGAGAAAAAATAGTAATCAAGAACATTAAGAATGCAATTTCTTTTTCTAGCTGAGAGACTACCAAAAATAATTGTTGATGCTAACCAGTCTAGATTCAGAATTTTTTTTATTTAGGAAAGATATGATTGATTGAGGATCAATTAGTCAAGCCTAATCAAGAAGATCTTGAATTGGTCTGAGATCTCAAAAAAGAGCCTTCCTCAAATACATTGGCGACACCTTGCTCTTTCCAAGAGAACAACTTGAACTCCTTCCTTGCTTCCTTTTTTGTAAATAGATCTCACAAACTTAGCTTCATGTGGGAATCTATGCAAGGAGAAGAAAAACTCTTGGCTTTACCAATGGCTTTGAATTAAAGATTAAATAATCTCGGTTCTTCAAAAAACAGCTCTTCAAAGGAGCATGAGGGAGGAAGAAGTATCATACTTTCCCTCATAACTTCTTAAGATTTTTTTTATCAAAATTAGATCATAAAAAGAAAGTGAGAATGGATTTTCATTAGAGACAAATTTTTTATACACGAATAGTAGCTTCCCATGCAAAAAAAATATCAACATAATGATTTTAGCAAAAACCTTGTAAATCGACTAAAAAATCCAGCCTTTACAAGCTTCTTTCAAACCGAGAGATATGAATCTCAATATTATCATAGGATGAAGAGGATAATCTCCAAATCATCTTCCAAAGATAAAAAACTGAGATCAGTAAGCCATCAATAGATAATAATAATGAGAACAAGAAACTTATCCCAATAAGCTTCAGTTTTGCTTTACAAGGAGCCTTGTATGAATAGTTTTGATCACAAAAACTTTACAACATCATCTTGACATGGGGATTCTAAATTCATTGCTTTGATACCATATTGAATTCAGGACCCCATGATTAGAACCTCGAGCAAAGTAAGAGAGGGAGAGCAGAAAAGAAGAAGATAAGGAGAGAAGAAGAGAAAAAGAGAAGGACCTCGATAAAGAAGAGAAAAAGAGAGAAAAGGGAGAGAACCTTTAGACGAAGAGAGCTTGGACGAATTGAGAGAAGGGGAGAGAGACTTGATGCTCTACCCCAAGCCAAGGGCCTCTATTTATAGTTTTTTCGAGGATGTTACAATGTCAATAATGCACTTATGGCTACAAACTTTACATCAGAAAAGACATAAGTAGACATGTTTTCCTTGATTAATTAGACTTTTGTGCCATCTTTATGAGATGACACTTTATTTATTATCATGCCACCCCTCTTGGACGTATGGGCTTGAGCCCATCTTCTAACAACAACACAAACCACATTATCATCTACTCTAATTTTTGTCCAACAATATTATTTAGAATAGAAAAATCAAATACCAAAAGAAAAAATTGTAATTTGCATTAGTGTTAAACAGTTCCCAGCATGTCTTCAGATCTAAACTACAACTTTCAATCAATTATGAACTAAAAAAGGATTTGCTTAATATTCTTTAGAGACAAAATTCTTGTTAAATAAAACTTTAATTTAGTGTTCTAACTCAACTGTCAAAATATCTACTACATATTTGGTTGGACTAAATTAACAAACATGTGCTATACAATAATGCAAACACATGAATCTGCAAAAGAAATAAGAGAAAGTAACAAATTTAACCATGCCACTATTTTCTTAATGTACCAAGTAGAGTTTGAACAATGTTTAACACCCACATCAAGGCAGTAAGATTTCGAAGCCTATGAAAAAAGATGGGGAGGGTGGGGGGGGGGGGGGGGGATGCAATGTCTCGCAAGGGACCTTCATCCTACTAAAGTTGCAACAAGCAAATCATTTTTGTCATCACTCTACAACACTTCAAATCTACTGTATGTAAATATGAGAAACGTTAATTTGGATGCCAAATTTAAGGTATTTAAATCAATACATGCCTTCATCTACAAAGGTATTGAAGCTTGCTAGAGGAGATCGAATAAGAATATTTACTAGAGATAGGACCCAATATTACTAGTAGTTTTATTTTCTTTCATTGATTGTATTAATGTCGCACCTACTTTTGAACCGACCACTTTGTACCTCGAGATAAAAAAGTGAACAAACTTATTCATCCCTTTCCCCCTCTAGTTTTGTTACTAGTAGACATAAAAACTTCTTCAACTAGAACAGAATTATTAGTAGTATAAATAATTTTGTAGTTGTGTGACCAACACAAAAAGTTGCACATAAGATGATAATATTATAATATTTTACTATTACACTAAAAGTTAATTAACAAACTTAGGCTATTGTAGCAATGGGCATGGGTTGGGTTAGATTGGGAATCCAACCCGACTATACCCAATCAACCAATCCAATGTTTGAAGGGATGGGATGTCTCCCTCACCCTGCGGGGGCGGGTATGAGGTGAGGAAAAAACTATGAGTAAATATGGAATGGGGACAAACTTTTCCGTCCATGTCGAACCTAATTTGTAGGCCTACTTATATAGCGTTATCTTAAAAGTCATAATTTTATAAGACAAAAGAGAATATTTTTGTGGTTTTTGATGTTATAAATCAATGTAATTGATATACATGGATTATTACCACCAAATATTGTAGATTTTGATAAAGATTAAGATAACTATTTATAGAATTAGACTGAGATTGTAAGTGATTAGAACTCTATAATTTGATTCTATCTCTAATTCAATCACTAGTTATCTTTATCTCTATAATTATTTTTATATTTATCATTATCTTTATCTCTATCAGATTTCATGTAGTTATTTTTCATTCCATGCTCATGAATCTAACCTAAAACTTATCCCTATGAAAACTCCGTTCCCATAAAATCCTATGACTGAGTGGGGATAGGAATGGTTTCTAAACTTGTAACAAGTTTTTTTACGAATTTCAAGCCAAATTCAACGTGTGAGGATGCTTTAAAAAAAAAAAAAAGACTCAAACCCAACATATGAACAAGTTTTTTACGAATTTCAAGCAAAATTCATACTGTGAGGATGCTTAAAAAAAAAAAACAAAACTTGAACCCGACATATGCCCACCCCCTAGGCCACATCATGTCCGTGTAATATTCCAAAAAGAGAGAAATAAAATCATAGTCTAGTTAAAAAAAAAAAAGATCATAATAAAAGAAGGGCCATAACGTGAGATGTGTATTAGATAGAAAACTGCATTATTCCATGATAAAACCAACATCATACCAAGTTGCAAGCAACTTAATCATCACGATTAATGAAGTCCACCACTCTCTTCAGCATCTCTTTAGCGTTCTCGCACTCGGGATTGAAGAGATGGAACACATGACCCTCTTCTTTGGTTTCCAAAATCTCCACCGTCCCTTTGTACCCGCTAGATGCCAACCTATCGTGGTACATCCGCCCCCACACCGTCAGAAAGTCCCTCTCTGCCAGGCACACTAGCACACGCTTCCCAGCGAGCCACGCTAGCTTGCTGGGCCCTACTTCAAGCGGGTTTGTGTATACGTTATCGCTGACCGTTGAATTCGGACACACAAACTTCCAAAACGTCTTCATCCAGGCCCCGGTCACATCTTTCGGTTCATCTTGCGGTTCATTTTCATGGGTGCCCCTGAAGAAAGGATGAATCAAGATGGATCCCACGACTTCGGCGACCCCGGCTTTCAACGCCCCTTCCTCGCCGGCGCGGATAGCCAGGTCGTGGACTATATTACCGCCGGCACTATCTCCGGCGATGAAGATCTTTTTTAAGTCGCCGTGGTCAGTGAGCCAGTGCTCTGGTCCGCCACCTTTGGCGTGGGAGGCGACCCACTGGAGAGCTGACCATGAGTCCTCGTACGCAGCGGGAAGAGGGTGCTCCGGTGCGAGGCGGTAGTGAACGGAGACGGCGACGACGTTAGCGGCAGCGGCGAGGGAGCTAACATAGTGGTGGTAGGTGGGAGAGAAGGGCGTCTCGATGACGAATCCCCCGCCATGGATGTACAACAGAACGGGGAGTTTCTTACCCGAGTCGACGAGCTTGGGGAGGAAGAGACGAGCAGAGACGTCTGGCGAGATGGTGACGTCCTTGGAAGAGACGCCGGACGGAGAATCACTGGATGCGGGGACGACGTCGTTGCCTTTGAGACGCTCAACGCGGCCTGACTTGTAGATTCGGACTAAAGAAGGCAACTCCAGGGAGACCTCGGTGTCTTCAGCTCCTTCCATGTTCAGCGATACAGATAAGGAGGAAAAACCGAAGAGAAGAAACACAGTGATAATAATGGCAGATGCAAACAGATTTATAATAACACTCTTACGGATTTTTCTTTGTTTTTTTTTTTTTCCCACTCTTAACTTTCTTCTCTGTCACTTTCTACTCGAGAAATGGCTGGCCGGAGCACTTCTCTGTCACTTTTCTGTCACTTTCTACTCAAGAAATCACTTTCCCACTCTAAACTTTCTTCTTGTCACTTTTTGTTTGGTGAACAGACAAAGAAATAATATATTAAATTATACCTCCTATTTTCTCAAGATATTTTAAGCTAAGTTTCTGTATGAGAAAATTTTGAGACCATAAAAGGGACAAAGAAGATTATTCTTGAAATAATTGCCATTGAGTTACATTAATTGCCTGTTAGATTCAAATGTCAATATCATGTGTTAAAGATAGTGCAGTTAGCCAATTGTATTTGATAATATGAAATCTAAGAGGATTTTATTTGGAAACAAAATTAGAGTAATCCATTGAATGGGTCTCAAAGGAACCGATATTCTTTATAGGATAAGTATTCCAAGGTACATGAAGATTTTTACTTTATTTCACTATGAAATTGTAACCGCATTAATAATTATACTATAATCATAGTTAGTCTAAGACACTTAGAATTTTGTTTTATTTTTGTATTTCACTAAATATTCTGATTTTGGTGTACAAAAGCCGTGGTTTTTTTAAGGATAACAAAGACAAGAACCAACAACAAATAGAGTGAAACATTTTTTGGGCTCAATCATATTAGACGTGGTGCAAGATTACTTTGCGAGAGACAAATTAAGTGAAATGAACAAGGAAATATAATGTTGTTTGGTAACGAAATAAGGAGATGGAGACATTGAGATAACTTAAGTGTTACTGGTACATGATACATAGAAGGACGAAGTGGCATAAGGGATTAAGAGATTGTAAAAAGTATTGGAAAAAAGTAGTGCAATGTTATAACATTCAGACCCAATTAACTCGCTTGCATTGGGTCTAGTTGGACTTGGGTTTTGAGATTGTTTCTTTGATTTTTTTTATTTTTTTAAAAAAATAACAATACTGTTATGGTGTCACTTAGATCAACTATAGTCAACCCAATTGACTTAAAGTTCAATTGGATCCAGCCACTTCTTGATTTTTTATAAATTAAAAATTATTAAAAAACTTTTGAAGGCACAATAGTGATTATAACAATTACAACACCAATGACAACAACGATAATAATAATAATAATAATAATAATAATAATAATAATAATAATAATAATAATAATAATAATAATAATAATAATAATAATAATAATAATAATAATAACAATAATAATAATAATAATAATAATAATAATAATAATAATAATAATAATAATAATAATAATAATAATAATAATAATAATAATAGTAACAATGACAATAATAATAATAATAACAACAACAACAACAACACCTATAACAATAATAAGGAAAATAATATTCATTATAATAAATATTATTAAAACCAATTAGATCACATGGTTGGATTTGACTTAATCAATCCAAGTGCAAAAAAATATTGGTTGAGTGAGTGATGATTTCATATGATGTGATATTTAAAAGATTTGCATATTATGTTGACCTAGGTTGACCATCATCCACATTTTGATGATAAAAAATTTAACTTAATGCATTAACAATTTTAAATTAAGCATTTGAAATGAAATTCCTTCAAGATATACTTATTTATGGTCTTTGCAAAAGAATCAACAAATTCATCAAGCCACAAGAAAGTGTTAAGTTATCTTGAAGAAACACCTATAAGAAGATTGACTCAAACCAAGTCAATTAGATTAATCTCAAGAACTCTAACCATGTACGAGGACAAATAACCAAATCTTAATCCCAAGATATACAAGAGTTTTGAATTTTTAGGGCATAAATTATTTCAAATTGATGTTTAATCGATGCATAACCATGTTTTAAACTTGCTACAATCCCTTAGGATAGTTTCACCATGCTTAGAAACCATTTAAGAAAATAGGCAACTAGCATGATCGATCACCATTGTAAAATTGATTTATTATCCAAAAGGTAAACTAGCTAGCAATATAAAATATGATTGATCATTCGAACAAGCATGATCGATCATACAGAATCCTGCCAAATAAGGTTATAAAACATTATCTGTCATACTTTGTATCATGATCAAACATCAATAATTTTGCATAGCTAGGCCAATAAAGCATAACTGATCAATTGAATATGGTTGATCGATCAATAGAGTTTGCTTAAAGTTTCAAAATGATCGATGCTATAATTGAACAACTAACCTAGGGAACAAAAATATATAGCCGTTACACATAGCTGATCGATCATATCGTTCTAATGATCGATCAACATATATGTTAGATTTTTTAAAACAGGCAGATAATGGCTAGTTTAGTTGGGAATCTTATGAATAGGCCACCAACGTCTTTTACAACATCATATGAACATTTATTTGAAATCCCAAGCATTCATAGAAGTTTTTACTTGAAATTTCCATACAAATCCACTTTTGAGAGAAAAAGACCTACACAACTCTTGCATTTTCTACAACCTCTCTCAAAAATATTATGTATCCTAGCTTTCTCAAACTCCAACATTTATTCTCTTGTGCTCAAAGGAGGAGAAGATTGTTTCTCCCATTGAAAAAGGTGCATGTTTTCCTTTTCTCTTTTGTATCTCTTGTTGATTTCTTGTAGAGGTATTCTAAAACTTCACTATAAAAAGTAAATGCCCACTAGAACTATAATCTAATTTTATAATCTTTTTGGGAGAGATTTTTCATAGTTTAATTAGGCATTACACTTGGCTTAAAAAGAGCCAAAATCTCTCTGGAGTTATAAATTTCAATTATTAAAGCATATTAGTAGAATTATCTCAAGTAAGAATTCCTAGGCATTGATTAGTAACAGGGAAATATTGAGAACAAAAATTATTTGTATTCTTTGTGATGCATGATTGTCTATTATTTTGATTATTTTTCAATTTTTTAGTTAAGTATTTAATTTTCAATTTAATATCTCTATTCACCCCTCTCTTGAGAAAGCCACCTCCAAGCCCATCATATTAAGGGCTTCCTCGATCAATGTGAAAGGGAGGGATCAAAACCTCACCTCCTCCTTGCGTGCTTGCAAGGAAAAACCTCTACAAAGGAATGAGAAACGCAATAAGAAGAAGAAGAAGAAGAAGAAGAAGACTAACCGCGAATTATGAAATCTATGGGAAGTCGTACTACAAGAAATTTGATTTCTACCAACAAAATTCTTGTTGTCAAAAATATTTTTTTCATGGACAGAGTTTGTTGATGCATTCCTATTGCAGCCAATGAAATTATAATTTTTTAGTTTTAAATAATTTTTCTGACAAAGAAAAATATTTGCCAGTGAAATTCAATTTAGCTAGAAAATTTTCAAAATCTATGTCAGTCAAAATCTCATTTTTTTTGGAAATTTTTTCTAAACCCTTCTAGAAAAATGTTAGTTTTGCCAGAACTATGTTTTCCAAATATAAAGAATGATCTATAGACTATAGTCCATTGATCGATCATCCGGGAGATGACTTTTTCATGCTATTACGCATGATCGATCATCTCACCTGATTGATTGATCATCTCTTCCCAAGAGCGCTAACTTTCATGGAATGATCGATCATCCCGCTTAAGTGATCAATCAGTCAGAATCTTGCCAGTAAGGGACTCCAAGCATGATCGATCATCGAAAAATACACTGATGGATCTTACTTGTATTGCACAGCCAGAGGGAATCTCAATGGATTGATCAATCACTGACAATGATCGATCAACTTAAATTTTTTGGACCAACGTAACATATTGATTGATCAATCCATCGATCAATAAGTCATTATCTGATAGAAGATTAGATTTCAATATGATCCTACAGAATCTCACTTAGTGTCATCAAAAGAATTTTCTATATCTACTTGCGACACCAAACTTAGGTCTTTGGTAGTCAAACTCTTCTGCTATTGATCAAGTTGGTTACTCAGAGGCTGATTTTTCTGGTTGCAAAATTGATAGAAAGTGTACTAGTGGTAATTGCCAATTACTTGGAAATATGCTTGTCTCTTGGTTTTCCAAAAATAACATTCGATTTCGCTATCCATTACTGAAGATGAATACATAACATGTGGTAGTTGTTGAGCTCAAATTCTTTGGATGAAACAACAACTAGATGACTACGACTTAGAGCAAAAAGAAATTCTAATCCATTGTGACACCATGAGCACTTATGTCTAAGTAAGAACCTGGTTCACCACTCTCGATCAAAACACAAAAATTAGAAATTACTTTATCAGATAGCTGGCTAAAGCCAAGGTTATCGAGATTGAATTTGTTTCTGTTGAAAATCAATTAGCGGATATCTTAAAATAAGCAATTAGGATTTGATTGTTTCTCTAAGCTTCGAGGAGAACTAGACATGAGAAACCCACCTTGATTCTCTTTGGCTAAAAATGTTTGAGCTTAATGAACATTTCCCATCATTGTAGTGCCAAATGAGTGAAGTGGAAATCAAAAGACTGCATTTCTTTCACTCTGTATAGGTCATTGACATATCAATGCCTATTGGTTGATTGATCAACTTAAGAAATTAATCGATCAATTGAAACAGAACGATCGATCATTTATGGCACGAATAGAGAAGATGAAGAGCCAAAATCCATTTTTAACCTATCTCTTCATTGCATGTCATTTCATAACCTTTTCCAATGAATTTCAAGAGTTCTTGTGACCTTAATCCCCCTTTCCCATTCGGTTTTTGAGAAATCTCTCACCAAATCAGAGGATAAAAACCTCATTTCACATATTTTCTCTCAAAACCGAACCAAGAAAATATGGGAAGGAACACAGTCATAGCCAAGAAGAAGACTCCAATGAAGGAGAGCTATACTTGTGAAGAAATCCCAAATTGGAGGGTGTAAAATTTAGGATCTCATGAAAGGAACTTTAGATCAACAAGAAAGAAGAAGAAGAAGAAGAGAGAAGGAGAAGAGAAGAAGAAGAACGTGGAAGAAGAGAGTTTGGATTAAGGGAGAAGAGGGTTGCGTCAAAAAGAAATATGAGGGTTGGACGAATTTGTGGAAAGAGAGGAGAGTGCTTAAATGCCCTACCTCTTAGCCAATGCCTTTATTTATAGTTTTACAATACCCTTAGGGCTACAACTTGATAAAACAAAAGACATAAAAGGAACACATATTTACACTTCTATGCCATCTTTATGGAAAGTACCATATTTTACACATATGCCACTCCTTTGACGTGTGGGCTTCTTGTCTTGAGCTTGTGGGCTTGAGCCCATCTTCCAACACTCCCCCTCAAGCTGGAGGAGAAAAGACATCATAAATACCCAGCTTGCCACATATAAACGATAGGATTTTAGATGTAACGGGTTTAGTGAGAATATCAGCCACTTTCTCTTGAGATGACACATGTTTGAGAGAGATTATTCCTGCTTGAAACTTCTCCCGTATAAAATGACAATCCACCTCAATGTGTTTAGTTCTTTCATGAAAAACTGGATTTGAAGTGATATAAATGGCTGCTTGATTATCACAATGAATATTCATGGACCCCTTTTTATAAAAACTTAGTTCGGTAAGAAGGGTCTAATCTATAAAAGTTCACTAACGGTATGGGCCATAGCTTTGTATTCTACTTCGGCGCTAGATCTTGCAACCACATTTTGCTTCTTACTTTTCCATGTAACCAAGTTTCCCCCAACTAAAGTACAATATCCTGATGTAGATTTTCTATCATCAGGAGATCCAGCCCAATCTGCATCTGAGAAGCCTTCTATGTTGAAGTGCCCATGTTTTTTATACAACAATCCTCTTCCTGGAGCTCCTTTTAGATAACGTAATATTCTCTCTAAAGCCTGCCAGTGGGTAATTTGTGGTTTGTGCATGAATTGACTCACCACACTTACAGCATATGATATGTCTGGCCTAGTTACTGTGAGATAAATCAGTTTTCCCACGAGTCTTTGGTATTTGCCAATATCAATATCTTCTTCATTTGTGGCACATAATTTTACATTTGTATCCATAGGTGTGTCAACAGGTCTACAACCCTTCATTCCTGTTTCTTCAAGGAGATCCAAGACATATTTCCTTTGAGACAATATTATCCCATGTTTGGATTGAAGAACTTCTATACCCAAAAAATATTTAAGCATACCAAGGTCTTTAGTCTTGAATTCCTGACATATCATCTGTTTCACCTCTTGTATGCTCAAAGCATCATCACCGGTTAAGATAATATCATCCACATATACGGCCAATAATATTTTCCCTTTGATCGTATCTTTATAATATACGGAATGATCAACTGAGCACCGATGAAAACCAAACCGTAAGAGTGTTTGACTAAATTTATCAAACCATGCCCGAGGGGACTGCCTAAGCCCATATAAAGACTTTTTTAACCGGCATACTGACTCCCCCTCAACCACATAACCAGGTGGTTGAACCATATAAATTTTCTCACTGATATCACCATTTAAAAAAGCATTTTTAACATCCAACTGATAGACGGGCCATGAGGAGTTAGCAGCAATAGATAAGATGATGCGTACCGAATTCAATTTTGCAACAGGAGAGAAGGTCTCCTCATAATCTATCCCATAGCACTGCGTATAGCCCTTAGCAACCAATCGAGCTTTAAGACGAGCAACCGATCCATCCGGATTATGTTTCACTGAAAAAACCCATCGACAACCAACATGTCTTTTACCTTTCGGGAGTGATGTTAAGTACCAGGTTTGGTTTTCGTATAAGGCGTGCATTTCTTCATCCATAGCCGCCTTCCATCCTGGATGTCTCAAGGCCTCCTGATACGACTGCGGAACGGAAGTAGAAGAAATGGACGCAAGAAACTGAAAACACTCAGAAGACAAGCGATGGTGAGACATAAAATTTGAGATAGGATGCGAAGTAGTACAGGAGCGACGTTCTTTTCTTAAAGCAATAGGCCAAGTATCAAATTCAGGCCCATACATAGGAGGAGAAGGACTTACCTCGGGTGGATTCGACAACTCCACAGGTGAAGGTACGGCCGGTGTATCGGGGGATGGATCCACTTCAAGATTGAACGGTACAAGCGGACAAGGAGTAGAAGAAGGACAAGTCCATCCTGGAGGAGCATCATGGGAGGAGTAGAAGGGAGTGTCCTCAAAGAAAGTCACATCCCTAGAGATAAACATCCTCCGAAGGGTAGGATTGTAACAGACATAACCTTTCTGGGTGAGAGAGTATCCCAAAAAAATGCACATCATAGACCGAGGATCAAGTTTATTTTTATGTGGAGATGTAACATGAACAAAACATGTACATCCAAACACTTTCAAAGGAAGAGAAAAAAAATCTTCACCACTAAATAACACAGAGTAAGGAGTTTTATGATGAAGGACTGATGAAGGTAACCTATTAATGAGAAAGCATGTTGTAAGTATAGCATGAGGCCAATAGAAATAGGGTACCTTCATGGAGTAGAGGAGGCCCCGAGCAACTTCAAGAAGATGACGATTCTTCCTTTCAGCAACACCATTTTGTTGAGGAGTATAGGCACATGATGTTTGATGAATAAGCCCATTACTCTCACAAAATGATTTGAAGTCATGAGACATGTATTCCTTAGCATTATCAGATCTAAGGGTTTGAATTTTCTTCCCAAATTGTGTCAAGACCATAGCATGAAAATTTTTAAACAAAGGAAGAATTTCGGAACGCTCTTTAAATAGATATAACCAAGTCAGTCGAGTAAAATCATCAACAAAAATGACAAAATATTTAACTTGGGAAATATTTGAGACACATAAAGGGCCCCATACCTCAGAATGTATTAGCTCAAATGGAGCAGTACTTGTAGTTGTAAGACGAGGAGAATATGTACTCCTGACATGTTTACTTAATTGACAAACCTTACAACTGATATTAGAAAGTCCTTTTAAAGATGGAACCAAAGAACGAAGTGAAGGGGTAGACGGATGACCAAGTCGGTTGTGCCAAAGTTGGACCTCGGATGTAGTGGAAGATAATGCAGCTAATGGTGGAAGAGTGAAGTAGTACAAACCCCCCTTTTCATGGCCGCCACCAATCACCCACTTCGTAGTGAGATCCTGAAAGACACAAGAAGACAGTGAGAAGGTGATAGAGCAATTTAATTGTTTGGTCAATTGGCTAACCGAGATCAAATTTAAAGGAAACTGAGGAACAAACAAAACATCTTGAAGGGGAATAGATGAAGTAAGAGAGGAGGAACCTTTGCCAAGGACCTTGGTTTGGGTACCATCAGCAATAGTAACGAATTTATGAGGATAACAAGGAGATAAGGACTGCAACAAGTGTTTGTTACCTGATAGATGTTCGGAGGCCCCGGAGTCGATGATCCAAGAGGAAGAGGAAGATGAGGAAGAAAGCATACCTGAGGCAATAGTAGTGGCAGCAGTAGATGATGAGGGAATAGATGATTCCATGAAGGACTTCATTTTCTGAAATGCAGCATAGTCCTCAGCCGTAAGAGTCACATTTCCGGATGATGATTCAGCCTTATCTTCATTTTTCTCAACGTTAACTGAGACTGGGTTAGCTGTGGCCCAATCAGGCTTGCCATGAAGTTTCTAGCATGATGCCACAAGGTGGTTCTGACGGCCACAATAAGTGCAAAGTTGAGGCTCAGTACGAAAAGAATTCTGACCCGTTCTACCACCTCTATTTTCAGCCCCTCTCATAGTTCGACCCCCTCTCATATTTCTGCCCCGTCCTCGGAATGAGGAAGATGTTCCTCGATTGCCAGAGAGCATCGCCGATGGAGAATCAATAGGAGAAGGAGGGGATGGATCTGGTATCCTAAGTAATGTAGCACTAATATCATCAAATGATGGAAGAGCAGAAGAACTTAGAAGTTGAGTTTTGGCCACCTCAAGGTATGGTTTAATATTCGATAAGCAAATGGCTGCTGCCAAAGCTTCTCTTTGTCGTTCTTGAACGGCAATATCAGTGGAATATGGCTGAGCTAGTTTCCATTCTTGAAGAAGACCACGAAACCGTGCCAAAAATTCATGAATATTATCTCCATGTTTCGTATGCAGCATGTTTTGTAAGACATCATATATTTTTTGTAATGAAGCAGTGCTTGAGTAAAGCTTGGCACAAGTGTCCCATATGTTCTTGGCGGTTTCCAAGTGGACCACATTGTTGGCCACCTGCTCTTCCATGCTATTAATGAGCCAACTTATCACCATGTTATCATCCTTAACCCACTTGTGGTAGGACACATCTTCTTCATCAATCGGAGAAAAGTTAACAACGTGGCTCAAGAGGTCACGAGTAATAAGAACCCTCCGAACCGATTGTGACCAGCTCATGTAATTGGAGATACCTCTAAGTAGAATTGTAGTAATACGGAGTATATCACTCTTATTACTATTGTATCCAATCTCCATAATGAGGCAAGTAAAATATGGAGGTCAAGTGAAAAAGGCCTTCTTCAAAGAACAATTACTCTATGTAATTTGAAGAACCCGTAGACCAAATCAATCACCAACAAAAGAGAACAAGAACCAATTTCTTTCACACGGGAAAGCACCAAATTATCAACAAATTTGTGCCTTTAGAAAGTGATAATAACATCCAACCATCACTCAACTTCTCTTGTATTCATAAGAACAAAGAGAAGAAAATAGATGCAACCGATTAGGGCTTAATCCAAACTCCAACACAAACGAGCAATAGACAAAAATTTAGAAAAGATTTAATGACAAACCAAGACACTTGGAAGAGATTTATCTTAAGCTCATGGGAGACTTCAACGTAAGAAAAAATTCAATTGTTGAAGTTAAAAAAAAACGGAGCTACAAAGGGTAAATGGTTGTTGGCATTTCATCAAACATATAATGGGCATCCAACAACATAACACAAACCCATGGGCAACCTTAAGTAGGAGAAGATACAACAACATGTGCTAGAATTCTACCTCAAATGAGATGGATCCAAATTACATAAAGGTAATTGAATTTCACCCATCAATCTTAATAAGAAGCAAACAGCAAATGATCTTGATCACTCTTGTAATTGATTTACTAGGAGTCAAGATTATAACATTAGTTTAGTCATAGAAATAAATCTTTACAACATGTAAAGATTTATCTTGACTTGATGTGACTCAAAATTCAAGAAGTAAAGAAAAACAGTAAAAGGAGTATGTAAATAAGAAAAGGAAACAAAAAAAACGTAAGTAAGAAGATGATGAACTTATCTCTTTATGACTGAACTCCTTTTACAACTTCTTGAGCAGATTTCATAATAACTCCATGAAGAGATCCTAAACTCCTTGCTCTGATACCATGTAGAACTTAGGATCTCATGAAAGGAACTTTAGATCAACAAGAAAGAAGAAGAAGAAGAAGAGAGAAGGAGAAGAGAAGAGAAGAAGAAGAACGTGGAAGAAGAGAGTTTGGATTAAGGGAGAAGAGGGTTGCGTCAAAAAGAAATATGAGGGCTGGACGAATTTGTGGAAAGAGAGGAGAGTGCTTCAATGCCCTACCTCTTAGCCAATGCCTTTATTTATAGTTTTACAATGCCCTTAGGGCTACAACTTGATAAAACAAAAGACATAAAAGGAACACATATTTACACTTCTATGCCATCTTTATGGAAAGTACCATATTTTACACATATGCCACTCCTTTGACGTGTGGGCTTCTTGTCTTGAGCTTGTGGGCTTGAGCCCATCTTCCAACAGAGGGAATACTTTCTCACCAGATAACCATATGGAGGGTATTTCTCTTCTTTTGCTTACAAGAGTGTGGTTGAGCCAACAAAAGTTTATATTACCTTAAAATCCATGGATTGGGACATATAACATGTAACAAAGAATGACCATTTTGAGCCTCAACAGATTTACAATGGCCTTTTGGTTACAAAAGATTTTAGCGAGCTGACTAGTGAAGACAAGATGCAGCTCAGAATAAACTCCAATCCCATAAACCTCTTCTTATGTGCTTTAGGACCAAATTAGTTCAATAGGATCTCCACATGGAAGACCACTAAAGAAATTTGGGAAAAACTTGAGCTCACACATGAAGGAATCACTAGAGTTAAATGTTAAGTTGTACAACCTAATTAACGTCCTATGTTGTTATTTCATTAAGGGCAGTTTGGGAATTTTACTCTTATATAACGGTTGCCCTAATTTTCTCTTTATAATTGAGGGGCATCGCTATTAGGGTTCAATCATCTTAATCTAAGGAGCATCTAGAGTTTCAACCCGAAAGGTTTGAGAGAAACACCTATAAGTGAGCGATTTCTCTTGTAAACTATTTCATCTTCATAGTGGATTACTGCAATGACGGAAGACAGGACGTAGTCTCACCTTAAGGCGAATCTTGTTGTGCTTTTCGTGCTTGTTTTTTTCCTCCTTCTACATTTATTATTATTCCTCTCATTAGTTTAGAATTACGACGTGTAATTCCTAACAAGTGGTATTAGAGCTTTAGTTCATGATTGAGAGCTATGGCTAGCGGAGAAGGATCGACACTAGAGATCAACAAGTTTGATGGTATGAATTTTGCATTCTGGAGGATACAAATCGAAGATTATTTATACAATAAAAGCTACACGCATCACTTCCGGATATGAAACCAGAAGGTATGAAAGATGGTAAGTGGAATCTTTTCTATAGACAAGTGTTGGGAGTAGTTCGATTAACACTGTCGAAGATCGTTACTCACAACGTGGCGTCAGAGAAAACCATAGTGGAGATGATGAAGATTATGTCCGACATGTATGAGCAACCTTCCACTAATAAGAAGGTACATCTCATGAAAAAAACTCTTCAATTTAATGATGACAGAAAATACACCAGTCGCATCACATTTGAATGAGTTTAGCACAATTGTCAATCAATTGACATCCATCAAATTAAATTTGATGATGAGGTTCGTGCTTTAATTTTTTTGGCATCTCTCCCAAATTGTTGGGACCTTATGAGGGTTGCGGTCAACAAATCTGAAGGCAACAAAAAGTTGATCTTTAATGATGTTTGGGATACCATTCTTGCGGAGGAAGTTCATAGAAAGGACTCTGGAAAATCGTCGACATCCAACTCTGCCCTAAGTGTCGATACTAGGGGCAGGAACTTCAAGAGAAATTCCAACAAGGCCAATGGTAGAGGGAAGTCAAGGAATGGTAGAAGTAAGTCCAAATTCGGAAGGAATATGGAATGCTGGAATTGCGGCAAGTCTGGTCACATAAAGAAGAATTATAGAGCACCAAAGAAGGATGAAAAGAAAAATGATGCCGAAAAATGTAGTGATTGAAGAGGTACAAGATGCTTTACTCTTGTCGGTTGATAGCCCTATTGATTCTTGGGTGTTAGATTCAGGAGCTTCTTTTCACACCGTCGCACATCGTGAGATCATGGAGAATTATGTTGTTGGAGATCATGGGAAGTTGTATCTTGTTGATGAAGAACCTTTGGATATTTTTTGTATTGGTAATGTCAGTTTGAGGATGTCAAATAGGACAATGTGGAAAATTCACAAGGTGAGACATTTACCAAAACTGATGCATAATCTGATCTCAGTAGGGAAAATTGATGATGAAGGTTATAATGTGACTTTTAATGGTGCGGCCTGGAAAGTCACAAAGGGATCCATGGTTGTTGCATGAGGAGTTAAAACTAGAACTCTTTACATCACTTCCAATTGCGGAGACATGGTTGCAGTTGATGATGCTGTTACTGATTTTGACTTGTGAGATTATAGGTTCGATCACATGAATGAGAAGGGAATGAAAGTGCTTCATTCCAAAGGGAAGCTACCAGGGTTGAAAACTATAAATAACAGTTTGTGTGAAGGTTGTATTTTTGGCAAGAGGAAAAGGGTTAGCTTTTATAAGGCTATAAAGGAGCAGAAGACAACAAAATTGTATTTCAAACAGATGTGTGGGGGCCTTCAACTAATACTTCCTTTGGTGGTTCTAACTACTATGTGATATTTATTAATGATGCAAGTAGAAAGGTATGGGTTTATTTCCTGAAAAAGAAATATGATATCTTTGATACCTTTAGGAGACGGAGAACAATGGATGAGAATGAGACAAATTTGAAGGTGAAGTGCTTGCAGTCAGATAATGGGGGAGAATATGTAGATGATGATTTCAAGCCATACTATACCGATAATGGAATCAAGATGAAGAAGACCATTCCTGGAAAACCTCAACAGAATGGTGTGGCTGAGAGGATGAACAAAACTTTGAACGAGCGAGCAAGGAGAATGAGATTTCATGTGGGATTGCCAAAGATGTTCTGGTCTGAGACAATTAGCATTGTTGCGTATTTGATTAACAGAGGTTCCTCAACACCATTGGATTGAAAAATACTAGAAGAGTTCTGGAGCGGCAAAGAGGAAAACCTTTCTTTCTTGAAAGTGTTTGGTTGTGTTTCTTATATTCAAATTGATTCTACTGCTAGAAGTAAACTTAATGCCAAATCTAAATTATGTTTCTTTATTGGCTATGGTGGTACCGAGTTTGGTTATCGCTTTTGGGATGACTAAAGTCGTAAGGTTATCAGGAGCAAGGATATAATATTCAATGAATGTGCCTTGTATAAAGACAGGTTGAGAACAGTGTCTGAGAGCACAAGTGATGAAGCCAAGAAGTCTAAAGTGATTTAGTTGAAAGATCTTCTAGCTACTGAGATGAAGAATATTGCTCTAAAAGTCTAGGAGAACATAACCCTAGAAGTAAAGCAGAACATTCCTGTGATTGGACTCAAGAGATCTACCAGAACTAGCAGACCACCACAGAGGTATTCCCCTACACTTAATTATATTTTGTTGACTGATAAAGGTAAACCAGAGAGTTATGAGGAAGTCGTGCAAGTTGATGAATCAACCAAGTGGGATGAGATGGATTCATTGTTATCCAATCAGACATGGTGGTTGATCGAGCAACCATAAGGAAAGAAAGCCTTGCAAAATAAGTGCGTGTACCGAATAAAAGACGAACATGATGGCAGCAAGCGGTACAAGGCAAGCCTGGTGGTAATGGGCTTTCAACAAAAAATAAGGCATTGACAACACTGAGATTTTCTCTCATGTAGTGAAATTGACTACTATTAGAGCAATGCTTGGACTAGTGACAAATGAAGACTTTCACTTAGAGCAGTTGGATGTAAAGACAATCTTTCTTCATGGTGATTTGGAGGAAGAAATTTACATGATACAGCCACAGGGTTTTAAAGCACAAGGAAAGGAGAAAATGGAGTGTGAACTTCAAAAGAGCCCTTATGGTCTTAACTAGCTCCAACAATGTTATAAGAAGTTTGACACCTTTATGAATAGTAATGGTTTCTTGAGGTGTCAGGTAGATCATTGCTATTTTGTGAAGGAGCTTGACGATTCCTACATCATTCTACTGCTATATGTTGATGACATGTCGATAGCAAGTGCTTAAAAATAGGAAATAGATAATTTGAAAAGGGAGTTATTGAAGAAGTTTGCAATGAAGGATTTGGTGCTGCAAAATAAATCCTTGGGATGAGGATTACTAGAGATACTAATGTCTTGAAACTGTCACAAGAAGAATATGTGAAGAAGGTGATGAGCAGGTTCAACATGAATGATGCAAAACTAGTGAGTACTCCTTTGGCTAGTCACTTTAGGCTAACTAAGGAGTAGTCACCTTCTACAGAGCAGGAGCGAGCCAACATGGCCAATGTGCATTATGCTTTTGCTATTGGTAGTCTTATGTATGCCATGGTGTCTATTAGACCAGACATAGCTCATGCAGTGGGAGTTGTGAGCAGATATGAGTAATCTGGGTAAACAACATTGGGAAGCAGTGAAGTGGATTCTCAGGTACTTGAGAGGCACTGCAGACTCAGCCTTATGTTTCAGAAAGTCAGACTTGGGATTACAGCGTTATGTAGATGTTAACATAGCTAGAGACATTGATGGCAGGAAGAGTACCACTGGATATGTATACACATTGGGTGGTACATCAGTTAGTTGGGTTTCTAAGTTGCAGAAGATAGTTGCTCTTTCCACTACTGAAGCGAAAATATTGTTGTGACCGAAGTCAATAAAGAGATGGTATGGTTGCAGTCTTTCTAAGAAGAATTAGGTCTCAAGCATGGGAATAATGTGTTGTATTGTGACAATCAGAGTGCTATTCATTTAGCAAAGAATCATGTTTATCATGCCAGAACAAAGCATATACAGGTGCGTTATAACTTCATCAGATCGACTCTGGAGGATGGAGTCTTAGCACTTGAGAAGATTCGAAGGAGTCAGAATCTAGCTGATTTTTTTGACAAAAACTATTACAATCGAGAAACAACTTCAGTTAAACTTCTCTCTAAGGATTGAGAAGTTGTTGCCACTGCAGAGGAGATATTGATTATGGATTAGTCTCCATGTGGGAGTTTGTTAAGTCGTGGAGCCTAATTAATGTCCTATGCTGGTATATTAACTATTATTTCATTAAGGGTAGTTTGGGAATTTTATTATTGTATCGCAGTTGCCCTAATTTTCTCTTTATAACTGAGGGGTGTCGCTATTAGGGTTTAATCATCTTAATCAGAGGAGCATCTAAAGTTGCAGCCCGAGAGGCTAGAGAGAAACACCTGTAAGTGTGCGATTTCTCTTGTAAACTATTTCATCTTCATAGTGGATTACGGCAATGGCGGTAGACAGGACGTAGTCTCACCTTGAGGTAAACCTTTATAAATCTTTTGCTTTTTCATGCTTATGTTTTTCCCTTCTTCCGCGTTTATTATCATTATTTTTGTTAGTTTGGAATTAGGGCATTTAATTCCTAACATTAAATAATCTAGAATTAGTTTATTGATAGCCCAATATTACAAGTTCAAAATGAAACCGGGTGAATCAATTTGTGAAATGAACTCAAGGTTCACTCATATGATAAATGATTTGAATATCTTAGGAGAAGAAATTTCCTAGTGAAAAATGATAAGCTTCTCATGGCACTTCCAAGGTCATGGGACATGAGGAAGACAACCATTTGTGAGAATGCTAACTTTAGAACTAAAAGCTCAGAAGAGATACTAGGAATTCTTGTCAGATATGAGAAGAAACCTGTTGAATTTAAGGAAAAAAAAAATACTTCATTGACATATTATAATCAGAGTACATGAACCTCTATTTATAATAGAGGAAGGTAGTAAAGTCCAATTACAATTCAACTACCATTGTCCCAATTACACCCAAACTCTAACCCTTAAAGATAAGTCATAACATAATTAAATAACTCAATATAAATAGAAGACAAACATAACTCAAACTAGAAGTCTTCTATGAGGACGTGACCATAAGATAAAGATACCAGCTTGTCGCTATCTTTGTGAGTACTTCTTGATCTTTTAACCAACTCGTGGTTATCTTTGTGAATCCTTCTTGATCTTTGAACCAGCTTGTCGTTATCTTTATGAGTCCTTCTTGATCTTCTAACTTATGTAATAAGGATGCCAACTCGTGGTAATTATGTGGGTCCTACTTCTTATGGACTTTGTTGAAGTTATGACCTCATGAGAATGACTCTAGGTTAATGTGGAAGAAGAAGGAGAGAAGAGAGAGAAGAGGGAGAAAGGAGAAGGATCTTAGAGAGGAGAGTTTGGATTAAGGGAAGGAGAGAATACTTCAAGGGAGAAAAGAGGGTGGTTGAATGATTTCTCAAAGAGAGGAGAAGGCTTGAATGCCTTACCTCTTAGCCAATGCTCTTATTTATAGTGTTACGAAGCCTTTGGGGTTACATCTCAAAAGATTAAAAGACATACTAAGATAATGTATTTAGATCTTCATGCCATCCTTATGGAACATACCATAAATAACCAATTTGCCACTCCTTTGATGTGTGGGCTTCTAGCCTTGAGCTTGTGGGTTTGAGCCCATCTTCCAACACTCCCCCTCAAGTTGGAGGATAAAATACATAAATACCCAGCTTGCCACCTATATAAGATAAAATTTTGGATGTAACCGGTTTGGTGAGGATATCAGCTAATTGCTTTTGAGATGAAACATACTTAAGAGAAATTATTGCTTGAAACTCTTCTCATATAAAATGACAATCCACTTCAATATGTTTAGTTCTTTCATGGAATACTGGATTTGACGTAATGTGAATAGCTGCTTGATTATCACAATGTAGGCCCATAGAGCCTCCTTTATAAAATCCCAATTCGGTAAGAAGAGTATTTATCCATAAAAGTTCATTTATAGTGTGAGCCATAGCTCAGTAGTTTGCTTCCGCACTAGATCATGCAACCATGTTTTGCTTTTTGCTTTTTCATGTGACCAAGTTCGACCCAACAAGGGTACAATACCTAAACGTGGATTTTCTATCATTGGGTGATCCAGCCCAATCTGCATCTAAGAAGACTTCTATATTGAAGTGACCATGTTGTTTATATAGCAATCCTCCTCCTAGAGCACCTTTTAAGTATCGTACTATTCTCTCCAACGCTTGTCAGTGAGTAATTTGGGGTTTGTGCATGAATTGACTCACCACGCTCACAACATATGATATATTTGGCCTTGTTACCATGAGATAGATCAATTTTCCCACAAGTCTTTGATATTTTCCACTATCAACATCTTCTCCAGTTGTGGCACACAATATTTCATTCGCATCCATAGGTGTATCAACTGGTCTACAACCCTTTAGTCCTATTTCTTCAAGAAGATCCAAGACGTATTGTCTTTGAAACAATACTATTCCATGGTTAGACTGAAGGACTTCTAAACCCAGAAAATATTTGAGCTTACCCAAATCTTTAGTCTTGAACTCTTGACATATCATATTCTTCACTTCTTGTATACTATGAGCATCATTACAAGTCAAAATAATATCATCAACATAAACGCCCAATAATATCTTCCCTTTGATAGTATCTTTAACATATACTAAGTGATCAATCGAGCACCTATGAAAGCCAAATCATAGAAGCGCTTGACTGAATTTATCAAACTAGGTTCGAAGGGACTGTTTAAGCCCACATAAAGATTTCTTTAACCGGCATAGGGACCAAACGTAGATATCTGCATCTAAGAAGCTTGCTTTATTGTAGTAACCATATTGTTTATACATCAATCCTCTTTCTGGAGCACCTTTTAAGTATCGTAATATTCTCTCCAACGCTTGCCAGTGAGTAATTTGTGGTTTGTGCATGAATTAACTTACCACACTCACAACATATGATATATCTAGCCTGGTTACCATGAGACAAGTCTTTAAAATTTTCCAGTGTCAACATCTTCTCCAATTGTGGCACACAAATTTTCATTTGTATCCATAGGTGTATCAACTGGTCTACAACCTTTCATTCCTGTATCTTCAAGAAGATCCAAGACGTATTTCTTACAATACTGTTAGATATGTGGGTCTTCCTTCAGCCACAAAGGTATTGAAATTTGCTAGTGGAGATCGAATAAGAATATTTTCTAGAAATAGGACCTGATATTACTGGTACTTCTATTTTCTTTCATTGATTGTATTAATGTCACACCTACTTTTGAACCGACCACTTTGTACATCGAGATAAAAAAAGTGAACAAATATATTCATCCATTTCCCCCTTTAGTTTTGTTACCAGTAGACATAAAAAAGCCACTCCAACTAGAACAAAATTATTAATAGTATAAATAATTTTATAGTTGTGTGACCAACACAAAAAGTTGCACATAAGATTTTAATATTATAATATTTTACTATTACACTAAAAGTTAATTAACAAACTTAGGCTATTGTACCAATGGTCATGGGTTGGGTTAGATTAGGAATCTAATCCGACTATACCCAATCCAATGTTTGAAGGGATGGGATTTCCCCCTCACCCCACAGGGGCGGGTATGAGGTGAGGAAAAAAACTCGGGAGTGAATATGGAATGGGCACGAACTTTTCCATTCATGTCGAACCTAATTTGTGGATCTACTTATATAGTTTTATCTTAAAAGTCATATAATTTTATAAGACAAGAGAATATTTTTGTAGTTTTTGTGGTTAGAAATTAATTTAATTGATATACAAGGATTATTACAACCAAATATTGTAGATTTTGTGTAATTATTTTTCATTCCCTCATGAATCTAACCTAAAACTCATCCCTATGAAAACTTCGTTCCCATGAAATCCTATGACTGGGTGGGGATAGGTTTGGTTTCTAAACTTGTAACAAGTTTTTACGAATTTCAAATTCATACTGTGAGGATACATGAACCCAACATATGCCCACCCCTAGGCCACATCATGTCCGTCTAATATTCCAAAAAGAGACAAATAAAATCATAGTCTAGTTAAAAAAATAATAAGATCATAATAAAAAAGGCCCATAAAGTGAGATGTGTATTTAAGGGTGGCTTCGAACCGTGTCGGATCTGTTCAATTCGGTATACCTAGATCTCGAGCCGAGTTTGAGATACGGGATTAACTCGTTTAAATTAACGAGCCGAGCTCAACCAAATCAAGGTTCGACTCGAAAGCTTGTGAGTTGGCTCGTTAATTTAATAAGCGGCGCGGGAGTTGGGATTGGAGAGCGGGACCAAGAGCTGGAGTGCTGAGCGGAGCGGGAGCCAGAGCAAGCGGGGGAAATTCTTCCTCCCCTCGTCACCGTTGAGCCCCTCCTGTCCGCTATTGTGGCCACCTCTGTCGCTATCGACAACCACCTTCTTCCTTTCCGTCGCCGCCGATTATGTGGCCAACGCTCAATTTCTTCCCCCTCATTTGCCTTCGCCTTTGTTTCCGTCACAACCGTTATCCCCGACGAAAGTTCTTCGCCAGCGCCGCTGAAAGTTTTTTCCTCCGCGTCGTTCTTCGTCCTCTGTGGAAACCAGAGGACCTAAGTTAGAAGGGAAAAATCACCCCCCTCTCCAAACGAGAAAATGATTTTGCACATGCGAGATCATAAACAAGTGAAAAAAATAATAAAAAATTCTAGGACTATGAAAAAAAAAATTAGTAGAAAATAAGTTTCTAGGAACTATTAGAGCCTCATATTGTTTTTTGAAATATTTTTATAATTGGAAATTCTTACTAAAAAATCATATAATTTTCTAAGTAAGATTTTCCAGCAAAAACTGTATAGAAATTTTTTGAATAAGTATTTGATAGTTGATGTTGTAATACTTTTAGCATGAGGCAATTTTAATAGCAATTTTGTGTTTGACATTTTATTTGATTAAAAAGTAATCTATAAGTATAGTAATATATTAGATTAATTATTATTTTTTCTTATTTCCCTAGAAGAGGCAATAAGAGGTCCATTTAACTTTCCTAAGAAAATTTTAAAATATTTCTTGTAATTTTCTAGTAAGTCACTAATAGTAGTAGAATTTTTTTAAAGGGTTTTTTTTTTGGAAATATGTATCATAGGAAAAATATTTCTAGTTTTTCCTAGAATATAAATTTTCAACCAGGGGCACTAAGGAGACCATAGTAAATTTATGGCCAGATTCAAAAATTACAAAATGAGCTAGACAATATTTAGAGTAAAAAAGATTAATATTAGTGTATTCTAATCCATTATTGAGATTCAATCCCAAACCTCCCCTGTTATTCTTTTTATAAAATGTATGCATAATTTTATATATAATTTATTTGACATATATTTTATGTAGAGTATTAAATATAGGTTAAGCTCGAACTAGGCTAGAAATCGAGCTTGAACTCGGTTAAAATTATTAGGTTCGAGCTCGATTACAATTTTAGGCTAGAGGCTACGGTCGGCTCGAGCTTGAGTTTGAAATATTTAAATCAAACTCGGCTCGAACATAGGAAGGTTTGGGCTTAGCTCAATTCGATGTCACCCTTATGCCCAATTTTTAGTAGAGGTCATACCCAATTTTATTTAGAGGTCATGCCCAATTTTATGTAAAATGTATGCTCAATTTTTCAAAATGCATGCATAATTTTATATGCAATTTATTTAAAATGTATTTTTTGAAAAATTTTAAATATATGTTAGAGCTCGAACTCGAGACATGATTTTTTGAAAAGTTATAAATGAATGTTGAAGTTCGAGCTTGGCTCGAACTCAGTTAAAATTATTGGGCTCAAGCTCGATAACAATTTTAGGCTCGAGGCTAGGCTCAGCTCGAACTCGAATTCGAAATATTTAAATCAAACTCAGCTCGAACATAGACAGGTTCGCGCTCGGGTCGATGCCACCCCTATGTGTATTAGATGGAAAACTATAATATTCCACGGTAAAACTAACACCATACCAAGTTGAAAGCAACTTCCAATATATACGTATTACATAAACATAACTTAAACCCCCCACTAATCATCACGATTAATGAAGTCCACCACTCTCTTCAGCATCTCTCTCGCGTTCTCGCAGTCGGGATTGAAGAGATGGAACACATGACCCTCTTCTTTGGTCTCCAAAATCTCCACCGTCCCTTTGTACCCGCTAGATGCCAACCTATCGTGGTACATCCGCCCCCACACCGTCAGAAAGTCCCTCTCTGCCAGGCACACTAGCACACGCTTCCCAGCGAGCCACGCTAGCCTGCTATGCTCTACCGCAAGTGGGTTTGTGTATAAGTTATCGCTAACCGTTGAATTCGGACACACCAACTTCCAAAACGTCTTCATCCAGGCCCCGGCCACATCTTCCGGTTCATCTTTCGGTTCATTTTCATGGGTGCCCCAGAAGAAAGGATGAATTAAGATGGATCCCACGACTTCGACGACCCCGGCCTTCAACGCCCCTTCCTCGCCGGCGCGGATAGCCAGGTCGTGGATTATATTACCGCCGGCACTATCTCCGGCCATGAATATCTTTTTGAAGTCGCCGTGGTCAGTGAGCCAGTGCTCCGGTCCGCCACCTTCGGCGTGGGAGGCGACCCACTGGAGAGCTGACCATGAGTCTTCATATGCAGCGGGAAGTGGGTGCTCCGGTGCGAGGCGGTAGTGAACGGAGACAGCGACGACGTTAGCCGCAGCAGCGAGGGAACCAACATAGTCGTGGTAGGTGGGTGAGAAGGGCGTTTCGATGACGAATCCCCCGCCATGGATGTACAACAGAACGGGGAGTTTCTTACCCGAGTCGACGACCTTGGGGAGGAAGAGACGAGCAGAGACGTCTGGCGAGATGGTGACGTCCTTGGAAGAGACGCCGGACGGAGAATCACCAGATGCGGGGACGACGTCGTTGCCTTTGAGACGCTCAACGCGGCCGGACTTGTAGATTCGAACTAAAGAAGGCAACTCCAGGGAGACCTCGGTGTCTTCAGCTCCTTCCATGTTCAGTGATACAGATAAGGAGGAAAAACCGAAGAGAAGAAACACAGTGATAATAATGGCAGATGGAAACATATTTATAATAACACTCTTATGGATTTTTCTTTGTTTTTTTTTCCCACTCTTAGCTTTCTTCTCTGTCACTTTCTCCTCGAGAAATCGCTGGCCGGAGCACTTCTCTGTCACTTTCTACTCGAGAAATCACTTTCCCACTCTTAGGCCTGTTAGTGCCCTCTTAATTTCACTTATGTTTGGTAAAATGTGCTAAAACCCGTTAGTGCCCTATGTAAGATGGGAGGGGAGGCAAAGTAAATTACAAATGTAATATACTTTCCCTTGTTTTAGGCATAACGCGAAGGAAAGTGAATTCAAAGGGTCGAACTCTGAATTCACTTTCCCTCTATCAATTACATCAGGTTGTCAGGAGGGCTTTCGAATGAAAGGTTTTTGGAGAAATTTTTTTTTGACTCATCTCTCGCTCGTGACCTTCGGCGATTTCAATCGCCCCCTCTGCAACCTCTCCCCGGCGTTCGCTGACTCTCTTCCTCTCTCTGTCCCCAGCACCGATGACCTTTGACAACTTCTCTCCCCTCTCTGCAAGTTCTCGAGCTTGATTTGAAAGAAACTAGGGTAAACCCTTTTTCCTAGAAATTGATGGTTATTCTTCTTAATTTTTCAGAATCGTTTATCCACTTCTCATTTTAATTTTTGGCTCTATTTTCGGAATCATTCATCCGCCTCTGTAACCTCTCTCACTGGATTGAACTGTTCTGTTTAGTTAGCTCGAGTCTGAGAGGTGGAGACCTAACGTCTTTAATAGGTTGACACAAGTGGGCGGTTGGCTGTGAAATTAAATTATTGTTTTGGATCAAACTGTGAGAAGCACTCTGTTAGTAGTATGATTATGCTTTCACGGATGAAAGACCCTGCAGAGTAAGGATACATGCAAACCGTGGAATCGTTTCTTGGCTTTATGGCTGAACATATTAAGTGGGTATGTACGTTTAATACATGTAATTGGGTCTCTTTATTAAAAATCCCACTTTCGCTTTGAGAGATTAATCTTAAATTTTATCCAACTATTGCAAACGAAATCTGTCAGTTTTAAGTCCTTGAAACTCTTTAGAGCTGGGTGTTGAAGCTTGTAATTGTTGTCCCATAAGAAAGCTATTTCTGAGATCACTCATGTTTCACCTCTCTGCTCCGTGATGCTCTTGTTCCTACATGTTAACTCCAATTTATGTTTCTATGTTTATACTATGTATGTCTCTCTATGTCATCACCTGCTTGTGTATTGAGAGTCCTGATTTTGTTTCTCTAGTTTTTTTAATTTTATTTCTCTATTCCTATTTTGCTATGTATGATAGTGTCCTTTGGAAATCAAGAGCAATAAGGAGAATCAGATTACATATAAAATATATAAATAAACCTCTAAGATGATTACATCCAGGTCGCCATTGCTCTAAGTTAACTATACTTTCAGTTATGTTCAAGATAAACATATTCTTGGATAGGTATCTTGTACAAGACTGATATTGTTCCTCCTCTTGAGTATCAGCTAAAGGTGTAATATTGAGTGTACGAGCTGGTGAAGTTCAACCCTTTTTTTTTTTTGTAGGGGGGTGAAGTTTCTCTCACTGGATTCGATAAAAATTAGGGTTCGTTTTCTTGGTTCAGAATCATTCTTCTTGATTTTGCCCCTCTTGTCAGCTTTCTTATGTGAAGAAATTTTGATGATAAGTGACAAACTTCATATACAGAGTTCATCTGGCTATGGTTCTTCATTATTTTGAAGTAGTGAGACCTAAATATGTGTTCATTTTTTTTAAAGACCTACATCTGTGTAAGAGTAGATATGGTGTTGTCCAATTCCTGGTAGAACTCTATGTCCTTGTGACGTTTTTATTTTATTTTATTACCTCTGTGTTATTTCTTGCCCTTGTTGTGAGCTTTCCATTGTTTTGTGTTCCTTTAAACAAAATGTTATGTCATCATTTCCAAAAGAAGAAAAAGGAAAAACTTAGTAAGAAGTTGACATTACTTAAGAGTTCTAGTTAGATGCAAAGACATAGATGATGGAAATTTATCTAAGTGAAGAGATTTCATCCATTGGACTACCTATTGGGAAGGCAATATGAAAAATATAGAAGCCTCAAATGTTTTATCTATATGCATTAGCCTTTATTTTATTTATCAGTATGTTATTTCATGTTTTAGTGGCATTTACTATTTTTAAGTGGTAAGGTAACAAGGGCAGGGGGTGGGGGGATTCCCCCTTCCTTTTTTTCTTCTCTTCATCCCCTCTCCTTTTACTTTTTTTGAAGAACAAATTATTCTTGATTATTTGTCTACTTGTTATGAGTTTTAGATGGCTGGAAGGAGGAAAGGTAAAGACAGTATGGATGAAACTACAAAGAGAGCATACGACACATGGACATGCGACGAAGATAGTAAAATGTTTGATTTGCTCATTGAGCAAGTCAATTTGGGTAACAAATTACCCAATGGAGTCTGGAAACATGAAGTTTTCAACGATTGTGTCTATATGTTTAATTTGGACACAACAAACCAAAAGACACTTGAACAGTTGAAAAACCGCATGCGGACTTGGAAAAAAATCTATTAGATCTTTAGTATATGCCTCAACACTAGCGGCTTTGGGTGGGATCCAACAACCCAGAAAGTCACCGCAAGTAAGACAGTGTGGCAAGATTACATAAAGGTTTGTAAACGTAACATAGAATGTTATGTTTCTTGCTTTATTAATCAAGATTTTAAGTATTTTAAGCGATAACTTTTCATGTAGGCGAACAAAGAAGCTGATAAGTATAGGCGGCAAGGTTGTCCACTATATGAAAAATTGGCTTTCGTTGTTGGAAATTCTATTGTCGTGGGGACAACAAATCAAACATGCGTTGAGTTAGAAGACAACATTCCAAATATTGTAGAAGGGTTAATGATTGAGGAGATAGATAAAGATGGTGCAATTAGGGAGATCCCAATACCTAACAGTATAGAGTCTCCAAGTGAGGCTACTCTGAGAAGCAAAGCACCAAGAAATGCTGAGGGTAGAACTTCTGCTACTCGACTTAGGAAAATATCCAAACCATTAGCTGAAAATTCTATTATAATGTGGGACCCACCATGGCTACACAAGCTGGTGGGACCTACCATGAGCTCGAGAGGTGTCAACTCCTCATACAAAGTGGCTCGAGCTAAGAGATAAGGAACATGTTCTGGAATTAAATAGAAGATTTGAAGATCATATGGGACCCACAAAGATAAGACCACGGGCTGACTTTCTATCTTGGTTCACATGCTTAAAGAAGAGTTAGAAGTTGAGTTAAAATAGTCTCTTAAATAGATAATGTAATTTTATCATGATAGACTTATCTTAGAGAGTTCTAGTTGGAATGTAATTAGGAGTCCTAAAATTACTTATACATAGACTCTATCACTTCCTCAACTATAAATAGAGGTGATTGTAACTTGGAAATCAATCAAGCAAGTTTCTTCTTTTTTTCTCCTCTCTCGTGTGAAGT
Organism: Aristolochia californica; assembly: GCF_029961685.1. Classification (NCBI taxonomy): domain Eukaryota; kingdom Viridiplantae; phylum Streptophyta; class Magnoliopsida; order Piperales; family Aristolochiaceae; genus Aristolochia; species Aristolochia californica. Next base: position 5,921,042 of record NW_027182279.1, read on the forward strand.
GCTCTCTCTCTCTAATTTCTCTCTAATCTCCTTTATTTTTTTCTCGTCTCTCTCTACCCGAGAGCATTTCTCTTTTTTCCTTTTTTTCTCTCTCCCCTTGCTTGAGGTATTATTCATGGGGTCCTAAATTCAACATGGTATCAGAGCTACCAATTTAGGATCCCCATTATGCTCTATGAAGATATGATTAAAAGTTGCTCATAGAAGGCTCCTTATGAAACAAGATTGAAACTTATGAGATAAGTATTTATTTATGATATTATTAATTTTATGCTATTGGTTTTTGGTATTAAGAAGTGGTTTAAATATGTCCTTATGCATGTTTTCATCTTATGAAATTATGAGAATATATGAATCTCAGATTAACTTTGATTAGAAGAGATTATGAAGGCAGTTTTTGTCGGTTTGCACAATACTGTGACTGAGACCAGTGCATATTGGATTTTTTTTTATAAATCTATGGGAACAAGATTCCTAGATAAAGAAGTATGATGTTAAGCCTTTTATGAGTCATTATCCATTATAATTAATTACTTAGCTTTTATGCTAAGCATCTCCATTAACCGAGTTGGTTAAAGCCTTCCACTTGGTCATATTTTGATTACTTGATTGGAGAACTATTTTACTTGATTTGCCTACTATGGTTGAAGATAATATGAGTCACAAGAGTCACATACTCAGAATCACCACTTTAGCCTTATGGGGGTATCAAATTTTATAAACTGATCCACATCGGTTCATCGATTTCTTATCACAAAGGACCTAGTTGGTCATCTCACCAACCATGGACCGCATATTCATGAAGATGATATATTCTATACCAAATGGTTAAAGGAGGATCCATTGGTTATTAGTTGGTTTATCAACAATATGGAAGAACATGTCTCCAATAATGTTATTCATCTAGAGACGGCTAAACAAATTTGGGAGACATGCGCCAAGTTGTATTCAAGTGCCGACAACTTACAAAGGTCATATGATATTTTACAACAGATGCTTACCACCAAACAAAGAAACAATATACATAAATATTTGACCCGCTTTTGAGGCTTTCTTCAAAAATGGAAACTTGCCCAACCAACCTCTACAGATATCTCTGTCCAAGATAAACAGAAAGAGACCTTGATAACTGCCATATGCCTTGCTAACATTAAACTGCATCTTGAAGTTGCTAAGACTCACCTTCTTAGCTCTTTCGCGGTTCCCACTTTGATGATGTATGTGTTACACTTCTCCATATTTCAGACGCTTCTCCCTCTACTACTTAAATACCATCCACTATGTCCTTTGGACATAGGGGAATGCCATCTGACCAAGGCCGAGGCCGAGGCAGATTTTATAGAGGAGGGAGAGGAAGAGGTGGAAGGACTGGTTTCGACCAAACAGATGGGAAGGAATGCACCCATTGTAAGGGATATGGCCACAGTAGAGACATGTGCTTTCACCTAAAAGAATGCTCTATATGGGGTAGATTAGGCCACTCTTGCCAAAGATGTTATAAAGCCAATGAGAATAAGGCTAACCAAGCCTTAGTGAGTGATATAAAAGTAGAGCAGTCTACCACAACAACTGCAAAGCATACTTTTACTAATGAAGAAAGTGAATTATTTTAGAAAATGAAGACCATGATGGGGTCCTCCCCATGCACTTCTTCACCAACCACTGTAACCACCGCTTCAGGCATATTTTCTGCCTCCTCTTCATCCTGGATAATTGACTCAGGAGCATCTTACAGGTAACAGACATCTACTGTACTCAGTTTCTCTATGTCTTTCACATAAATTTGTTACTATTGCTGATGGTTCAGAAACTAAAGTTCAAGGGAAAGGATCCACTTCTGTTACACAATCACTTCCACTCACTGATATCCTTTCCGTTCCTACTTTCCCTTTGAATATTTTATTGGTTAGTCAGCTCACCAAAACATTTTAATTTTTGTATCACTTTCTCACCCACTTCATGTGTGTTTCATGATCTTACAACGAAGTGGGTGATTGGTGGAGGGCATCCACCTGTGACACTGAAACCAGGTTATGGCACAACCGGTTGGGACATCTGTTCACCCAATCTCTTCATCATATTTTTCCTAAAGTGAGGATGGATCTTCATTGTGAAGCATGTCAAATGAGTAAATATCAGAGGTCCACATACTCACCTCATCCAGAAATTAAAAGCCTCTCATTTTTTGTTAATTCATACTGATGTATGGGGACCCTGAGTGTCTCCAACATTTCTCAAGTGAAATATTTTATTACATTCATTGATGACTTCACTCGTACCACTTGATTATTTTTATTTAAAGAGCATTCTGAAATACCATTGATATTTAAATTTTTTCATCCAATGGTACTCACTTAGTTTGGGCAGAAAATTAAAGTCCTTTGGTTAGATAATGCCAAAGAATAAACATCAAAAGATCTTTACTCGTTTTGTAAAGAAAATGACATTATTCATCAGACATCATGTGCCTACACCCCTCAACAAAATGGTGTAGGCGAACGGAAGAACCGTCATATTCTTGAGGTAGCTCACGGTTTACTATATGCCATGCAAGTTCCATACTTTTATTGGCATCATGCAGTTCTTACCGCATCTTTTCTTATAAACCGGTTACCCTCTTCCGTTCTTGGTAAAAAATCTTCCTACTCTCTATTATTACCTGATGATGATTCTTTTTCAGTGTCCTTGAGAGTCTTTGGCTGTAAGTGTTTTGTCTATATTTTCTCCCCAAACACATAGTAAACTTGATCCCAAATCTGTGAAGTTTATCTTCTTAGGATACTCTCACACACAAAAAGGTTGTCTTTGCTATAATCCCTCTCTCCAGCGTTTACTTGTGTCTAGGGATGTCATATTTTTTGAAGACTCTCCATATTATTCTGATAATACTCCTCTAGGTTTATCTTTAGTACCAGGTTCTCCTCAACTGGTTATGCCCCATGCTGCAGAAACTACTCAGCCCCCAGAAACATTGGCTGACACCTGCTAAGTTGTTGGATCCTACCGAGGTAACTCCATCTTCTTCGATTATTTTTGGCCCATAATATGATATTCGTCCTATTTCAGTTAGGAAAGAGCCAGATCATGCACCATGCCTTCTACTTCTCGTCCCATAACAAACTTTGTGTCTCATCATCGTCTATCTCCTGTTTGTTATCGATTTATATCGGCTATTTCCTCTGTACCTGTATCACAGTCCTATCAGGAAGCTCTCAAACATCCAGGGTGGAAGGTGGCTATGTATGAAGAAATGCAAGCCCTTTATGAAAATCAAACATGGGCTCTAGTCCCCCTTTCTTCAGATAAGAAACTAGTCCGTTGCAAATGGGTATTTACGATGAAACACAATCCGGATGGATTCGTGGCTCGGTTGAAAGCTCACCTTGTTGACAAAGGCTATACACAATGTTATGGCATTGATTATGAAGAAAATTTTCTCTAGTGGCTAAATTAAACTCAGTACGTTTGTTATTATCTCTAGTAGCTAACTCTTCCTGGCATATCTATCAACTTGATGTCAAAAATGCTTTTTTGAATGGGGATATGAAGGATGACATTTATATAAAGAAACCACCTGGATATGTGGTTGAGGGGGAGTCTGTATGTCAACTAAAAAAACCTATTTATGGTCTCAAACAGTCGCCTCGTTCATGGTTTGGAAATTTTAGCCGAGCACTCATACGGGCCGGATTTCACAGATGCTCTGGAGATCACTCTGTCTTGATTAAAGACACACCGAAGGGCAAGGTAATTCTAGCCGTATATGTTAATGACAATATTATAATAGGCAGTGATCCTGAGGGCATCCAAAAGATAAAAGAAATGATATGTACAGAATTCAAGACAAAGGATCTCGAACTGTTCAAATATTTTTTGGGCACGGAAGAACTACAATCTAAACATGGAATTATATTATCTCAAAGGAAGTATGTCCTTGACCTACTCGAGGAGACCGGAATGTTGGGATGTAGACCAGTAGAAACTCCTATGGACTCTAATACAAAATTATGTGCAGGTACAGGAGAAGAAGTAGATGTCAAAAAATATCAAAGATTGGTGGGAAGACTTATTTATCTCTGCATAACGAGACTGGATATTTCATATGCAATCAGTGTGGTAAGTCAATATATGCACAAACCACAACTCAGTTATTGGCAAGCACTAGAACGGATATTACGATATCTGAAAGGAGCACCAGGAAGAGGGCTCCTCTATAAAAATCATGGAAACTTCAACATCGAAGGATTCTCAGATGCAGACTGGGCCGGATCCCCGGATGATAGAAAATCTACTTCAGGATATTGTACGATGGTTGGAGGAAACTTGGTTACACGGAGGAGCAAGAAACATAATGTACTTGCACGGTTTAGTGAAAAAGCAGAGTACAGAGTCATGGCACACATAGTCAATGAACTCCTATGGATCGAATCTCTCCTAACTGAACTAGGTTTTTACAAAGAAGCTCCAATGAATCTATATTGCGATAATCAGGTTGCAATTCACATCACATCAAATCTACTCTTCCATATAGAAACAAAGCATATAGAAACAGACTGCCACTTCATATGAGAAAAATTCACTACATGTATCTTATCTCTCTAGCATGTATCTTCACAGAACCAGGTTGCAGACATTCTCACCAAACCAGTCACTAACAAAATTTTGTCCAACATCTGCAGCAAGCTGGGCATCTACAATGTTTTTTCACCCCCAGCTTGAGGGGGTGTTTTAAAATGTGGGACCCACCATGAGCTAGAGAGGTATCAACAAGAGTCCTCATACAAAGTGGCTCGAGATAAGCAATAAGAAACATGTGCTGGAATTAAATAGAAGATTTGAAGATCAAGTGGGACCCACAAATATACCACGAACTAGTATCTCTATCAACATGAGCTGGAAGATTATATGGGATCCACAAAGATAAGATCACAAGTTGGCTTCCTATCTTGGTTCACATGATTAAAGAAGAGTTAAAAGTTGAATTAAAAGTTGATTTAAAGTAGTTTCTTAAATAGATAATGTAATCTTATCATAATAGGCTTATCTTAAAGAGTTCTAGTTGGAATGTAATTAAGAGTCCTAAGATTACTTTTACATGGACTCTATCACCTCCTCAACTATAAATAGAGGTGATTGTAACTCGAAAATCAATCAAGCAAGTTTCTTCTTTTTTTCTCCTCTCTCATGTGAAGTGCTCTCTCTCTAATCTCCTTTATTTTTCTTCTCCTCTGTCTACACGAGAACCTTTCTCTTTTTCCATTTTTCTTTCTCTCTCCTCTTGCTCGAGGTATTATTCATGGGGTCCTAAATTTAACAAATATTAACAGGGTTGTTGAGGCCATTAACAATATGTCATCAACCCTTTCACCTATCTTTAGTCCCATAAATGTCGATGCACAACTTCCATGGTTTGAAGCTATCAAGGCATAACTTGCCTAGAGAAGTCAAATTTTGTGCCCCAGAGTTGCTTGACATCGAAGATAAGAAGGATATGTTTGTCAAGATGAAACAAAAAGATCAATATGGCTGGTTGATGGCTAAATTCAATTCATTGTAATAGACTTACACAGATGTTGACAATTTTATCCTATATTTATGAGACACATTTGATTTTGTATAAATGACGTTGATTATTGAGTATTTGTGGTAAACAGTGAATGTGTATGAAAAAATGTGAGTAGATATTTACTTTGTTTTTGTACAACAAAATGGTTGAAAATTATTTTTGTTCGTATTCAATATGTAGATGTTGAGACTTCTTTAATGGTGCAGGTTGTGTTAACATGTCCAGACATAAATAATTGAATGTGTTTAAACCATGTTTTCATTATTGAATGTCTAATATTACAGGTACCCAAGGATAATGTACCAGATATGGAGAAAATTTGTATTTGTATTGCAGCTTACACAGTTGTACTTGTCCTTGTCAATTCATACTTAAATGATTATAATAGGCAAGTACAACATTCTTATCATATGGGTGGTCACTGATATTTAAAGAAAGCATGAGAAAGATCGCCTATTAAATTTTGAAAAGTGTATAAGATGATGTGGACACTCAAAGAAGTACTCAGAGGGAGTCTGCAGTACAATCTGCAAGAGCATCGTATTTTCGAGATGTATTAGCAATTCAGATGTGGCAAAATTATTGACTATTTTGTTTTAATGCCATTAAATATTTTTTGTGTTGTATTTTGTGTGTACAGTTGCAGTTTTTTTATATTAAATAGGTGATTGAGTTATATTTGTATTATTTTTATTTTTATTATTACGATGTTTGTGTAGTACGTTGGGTAATGAATTTAAACAAAAATAACTACGTATATACGTTAGTTTAATAGTGAGAATTTAAACACTTTTAATATAATAATTGCATTAATTTTTTTGTATATTCTAAAAGTAAGTATTTATGTAAATATTTTACTTTTTATAAATTATGTTAATAAATTAATATTATTTTGATATTACTAATATGTATTAAGTTAATAACTATTTTATAATATCCTTTTTATATAATTATTTCATATTTAGATATTATAAAATTACAATTTTATTACAGTTTTAATAATATAAAAGTAAGAATTTGTTTAATTGTTATATTTAATATATTTTATTTATTAACTAATATTAATTTAATTTTCTAAAAGTTAGATATATCAAAATATTTTATTTAATAAATAATCTATTTGCACTTTACACTGCATTTTTCATTGTGCGCACTAATACAAACAAGCATTTTATACTACACTTTCCATTGCGCACATTAACACAAACAAGTACTTTACTTTCCCTCTCACTTTCACTAGGGAAAGTACTTATACTTTCCCTCCCATTTTCCCCAGCAACTACAAATTGCACTCACCCCCCCTCCCCTTAAATTTCTTCTCTGTTAGGTGAATAGACAAAGAAATAATATATTAAATTATACCTCCTATTTTCACAAGATATTTTAAGCTAAGGCTCTGTATGAGAAAATTTTGGGACCATTAAAAGGAATAAGAAAATTATTCTTGAAATAATTGCCATGAAGTTACTTTAGTTACCTGTTAGATTCAAATTTCTATATCATGTGTTAAAGAGAGTGCATTTAACCAATAGTATTTGATAATATGAAATCTAAGAGGATTTTATTTGGAAATTAGGCTTTAAAGGTTTTTGTGAAATGTCAAAGTATGAAACAAAATTAGAGTAATCCATTGTATGGATCTCAAAGGAACCGATATTCTTTATATGATAAGTATTCCAAGGCACAAGAAGAATTTTACTTTATTTCACTATGAAAATGGATTTGAAGTTTTTTAGATAAAATTAGGGTGGTCCACCATATGGGTATCACATGAATGCTTATGCTATTAATGATAAGATTTTCTAAGATACCAGAAGGAATTCTTTTTAAATTCGCTCTGAAAATTGATTCAAAGTTTTCTTAACCACATGAATCAAAGATAATCTAAAATACTTAGAATTTTGTTTTATTTTTGTATTTCACTATAAAAATGGACTCAAAGTTTTTTGAGCCATATGTAAAATTAAAAGAAAAAATTAGGGTGGTCCATCTTATCAGTGTCAATAGAATGATAATATTATAGAAGACAGTGTAGGCCAAGAAATATTTTTTTTGTATTTTAGTTTACTCGAAATTAGACTTACTTATGGCCTTCTATCATTCCTGGTGTGGAAAAAAAGTCTTGAGTTGTTCAAGAAAAGACACTAACAGTTAGACCTTTTGTCCAAAAATTCTAGTGGCAAAATTGGCCTCAAATTTTGTGTAAAGAAACGATTGTTTCTCAAAATGAGAATGAATCAAGGTTGTCTATTCGTAAGTGTCTCATATGGACAGGCATTTTAATTTAATCTCACTCAACGAGGTGGCTTTGAAAATCTTTGGAGTTTCAATCATTTCCATGGTTACCATTATAGGTTTACATATTTTGACTTATGTTCTAATTATTCTGATTTTTTTGTACAAAAGCCATTGTTTTTTTAAGGATAAGAAAGACAAGAACCAACAACAAATAGAGTGAAGCATTTTTGGGTTCAATCATATTATACGTGGTGCAAGATTACTTTGCCAAAGACGAATTAAGTGAAATGAACAAGGAAATATATTATTGCTTGGTAATGAAATAAGGAGAGGGAGACATTGAGAGAGCTTAAGTCTTACTAGTCGGTGATACATAGAAGGATGAAGTGATGTAAGGGATTAAGAGATTGTAACAATTATTGCAAAAAACATAGTGCAGTGTTATAATGTTCGGATCTGATTAACTTGTTTGCATTGGGTTTAGTTGGACTTGGGTTTTGAGATTTTTTCTTTGGTTTTTCTTTTTCTTTTTTAAAAGTAACAATATTATTATGGGGTCATCTAGGTCAACTATAGTCAACCCAATTGACTTAGGTTCAACAAGACCCAACCACCTCTCGATTTTTTTATAAATTAAAATTTATTAAAAAAAACTCTTGAAGGCACAATAGTAATTATAACAATAACAATAATAATAATAATAATAATAATAATAATAATAATAATAATAATAATAATAATAATAATAATAATAATAACACCTATAACAAAAATAAGGAAAATAATATTCATCATAATAAAATGTTTTTAAAACCAATTAGGCCATGAACATGGTGATCACATGGTTGGATTCGACTTAATCAATTCAATTGTGAGTGATGATTTCAAATGATTTCATATTTAAAAGATTTACATATTATGTTGACCGTCATCCACATTTTGATGATAAAAAAATTAACTTAATGCATTAACAATTGTAAATTAAGCATTAGAAATGCAATTCCTTCAAGATACACATATTTATGGTCTTTTCAAAAGAATCAACAAATTCATCACAAGACCTCAAGCCAAAAGAAAGTTTTACGTTATCTTGAAGAATCACCTATAAGAAGATTGAAGACCTGAAGATTCGAATCAAGTCAATTAGATTCATTTCAATAACTCTAGCCATGTACGAGGACAGATAACCAAATCTTTATCCCAAGATATACAAGAGCTTTGAATCTTTAGGGCATAAATATTTTCAAACTCATGCTTAATCAATGCATAACCATGTTTTAAACTTGCTACAATCCCTTAGGGTAGTTTCACCGTGCTTAGAAGCCAATTCAAAAAATTGGCAATTGGCATGATCGATAACCATAGTGAAATGGATTGATCGTCCAAAAGGAAAAGTGGCTAGAAATATAAAGCATAATTGATCATTTGAACAAACATGATCGATCATACAAAATCCTGCCAAATAAGGTTATAAGACATAACCGATCATACTTTGTAGCATGATCGAACATCCATAATTATGCTTAACTAGATAAAGCATCACTGATTAATTGAATATGGTTGATCGATCAATAGAGTTGGTTGAAAGTTTCAAAATATGTTGATCGATGCTATAATTGAATAACAAACCTAGGGAACCTAAAAAATATAGTTGTTACACATGGCTAATCGATCATATCTTTCTAACGATCAATCAAAAATCTTTTAGACTTTTGGAAATAGGCAGATAATGGCTTGTTTGGTTGGGAATCTTATGAATAGGCCACCAAACGTCTTTTACAACATCAGTTGAACATTTATTTGAAATACAAAGTATTCGTAGAAGCTTTTACTTGAAATTTCCATACAAACTGACTTTTGAGAGAAAAAGACTAGCACAATTCTTGCATTTTCTGCAAACTCTCTCAAAAATATTTTGCATTCTAGCTTTCTCAAGCTCCAAAATTTTTATTCTCTTGTGCTAAAAAAGATTTGAGACTTGGATCTCACTAGGAGAAGACTATTTCTCCCATTGAAAAAGGTGCAAGTTTTCCTTTTTTTCTCATGTATCTCTTGTTGATTTCCTATAGAGGTATTCTAAAACCTTAATGTAGAAAAGAAATGCCCAGTAGAACTATAATCTAGTTTTATAATCTATGTGGGAGAGATATGTCATAGTTTTATTAGGTATTACTTGGCTTAAAAGGAGCCAAAATCTTTCTAGAGTTATAAATTTCAACTAAAAGAGCATATTAGAAGAATTATCACAAGTAAGAGTTCCTAGGTGATGATTACTAATAGGGAAATATTGAAAACAAAAATTCTTTTTATTCTATGTGATGCATTTTTATCTATTCTTTTGATTATTTTTCAATTTTTCAATTAAGTATCTAATTTTTAATTTAATACCTAAATTCACCCCTCTCTTGAGAAGCCACCACCTAGCCCATCATATTAAGGGTTGTTACGATATCTTGAAATGTATAGTAGATATAATTTATGTTCATAATTATTGTATAATTTGGATTATGTACATGGGGTAATTAGATAAGGCTTAATGGGATGGACGGCATTGTATTGGGCCCAAGGGCCATTTTGTAATATTACCCTAAGTTTAAATACATAATGAAATGAGAGAAAGGCACACAAGAGGGATTCAGAAATTCTCTTCGCCTCCCTCATCTTCGTCATCTTCGCTGAGAAACCAGAAAGCCCAATGCTCTCTGTCTGGACTGTCTCATCAATCCCGTGAGGTGGTGGTGGTTCCGTCCACCGCCGTAAGAGTTGTGAGCTCTCTGTTAGGCTGTGCCGTCAACCTCCGTTTCAATTGTTTCGTCCCCGTGAAGACCAGAGCGTGAACTCCGGGCTTGGCTGATCTATCAACCTTGGTTCACCGTCAAAAACCTTCGTTGACATGGTATCAAAGCTAGCTCCGTCCAAAGAGTGATCAAGCCATCTTTGTCTGAAGAGTTTCCGCCCGAAGAACCTCTATCCAATGAGTTGTTGTCCGATGACTCAGAGTTCAGTAGAGCTCTTGGGGGTGGTCGAAAAACTCCGTCCGAACTCAGAGGAGTGGTCGAAAATCTCTGTCCGAGCTCCAAGGAGTGATTCTCGCTGAGAAGTTGAACGGACAGGTGGGTTTTTTTTTTTTGAGCTCGACTAATACTGTTTACGTAAGATATGGAATGAAATTATTTTCATAAGGTATTTTTGTAATTTTCAGAAACTATGAGGGTAGATTTAGGATTTTCAAATGTGTGGGGGCAGATCAGGATTTTTGAAGGTTTGGGGATAGATCTGGAATTTCTAATATTATGGAGGCAGTTCTGGCATTTTTGAAAGCATGGGGGCAGATCTTGAAATTTTGAAAGAGTGGGGGCAGATCTGGAATTTTTGAAATTGCGGGGTTAGATCTGGAATTTTGTTGGCAGTCGTAAAGGTAAATTTGGAATTTTTAGTGGGGTGGTATTTTAAAAATCTCAGCAAAATTTTCATCTTATCATGTCAATAGACAAGTTAGATTTCTCTCCTATTCGGTTCACGGGTAAGAACTACAGTGCATGGGCATTTTAGTTCCGGTTATTTTTCATAGGAAAAGATTTATGGGGTCATATTGATGGGAGTGATCTGACACCTCATGAAGTTGAAGCATTGTCAAAATGGACCATGGATGCTAGAGTGATGACCTGGATACTTGGATCAATTGAGCCTCATCTAGTCCTTAATCTGAGGCCCTACAAAACTGCAACGGATATGTGGAATTACCTTCACAAGGTTTATCATCAAAACAGCACGGCCCGTTGGATTCAAATCGAATATGAAATCTCAAATTTCACACAAGGAAGTCGTTCCATTAAAGAATATTTCTCAGGCTTCCAAAATTTGTGGGCTGACTTTACTGATAGTGTTTATAAGAATGTCCCTGTTACGCCTCTCTTTACAGTGCAAATCGTACATAAAACCTGTAAAAGAGATCAATTCTTGATGAAACTTCGTCATGAATTTGAGATTGTTCGATCACATCTGATGAATTGTCATCCAGTGCCGTCATTGGATGCCTGTTTGAGTGAACTTCTTAGGGAGGAGCAGTGCATTGCTACTCAGGCTGGCATGGAACATCGAGTCCAGGCTAATATCTCGGCTCCTGTGGCTTATGTAGCACAAGAAAAGAATAAGGGTCGGGACATGAGTTCTGTTCAGTGTTTCCACTGCAAGGCATATGCTCACTTTGCTCGGGAATGCTCCAAGAAGTCCTGTAACTACTGCAAGAAGTCGGGTTATCTCATCGCAGCTTGCCCTACTCGCCCTAAAAAGAAGAAGAATACAACCTATCATGCCTCCACAGGTACTTCTAGTTCTGCAACATTGCCGACTGTCGTCCCAATCACTACAATTTTGGTTCCTCCAACACCTGCAAGTTCGACCACTCTCACCCCTTAAATGCTACAACAGATGATCATATCTGTTTTTTCTACTTTTGGTATCTCAGGTAAGCAAAAAATCTCTACTCAACCATGGTATTTTGATTCTGGTGCCTCTAACCACATGACCAACAATGTAGTATCTCTTTCTAACGTAAGAAAGTATGATGCAAACCTGTACATCAACATTGTTGATGGTAGCTCTCTGCTTGTCAATGTCTCTTGACCTCTCGAAAAACCTTCTGTTTGTTAGTCAACTGGTTGATAAAAATTGTAATGTTCAGTTTTCTAGCTTTGGCTATGTTGTGCAGGATCAAGCGTCAGGGAAGGTGATTGCGAAGGGGTCTAAAGTGGCCAGGCTATTTCCACTTAAAGTCTTTCTATCCACCTTTATTCCATGTTCTCTTGTAAATTCTTTTGCATGTAATGTTGTTGGCTTTGGCACTAAAATGTGGCATAGATGTCTAGGCCACCCAAACTCGGATGTCCTTCGTACAATGTTTAATCTGGTTTACTAGGCAGTCAAGACTGCACTTCTCTTGATACTTATTTTGACTGTTCATCATGCAAACTTGGAAAAGTAAAGTTTTACCATTTCCTCATCATGCCTCGCATGCCTCCTACTTCTTTGATCTTATTCATAGTGATGTCTGGAGAATTGCTCATGTTATCTCGCATGCACAATATAAGTACTTCATCACCTTTATTGATGATTTTAGTCGGTTTACCTAGGTCTACTTCTTATGGGCTAAGTTTGAAGTTTTTGTCATCTTTAAGAGGTTTCGTGCACTTATTGATACACAATTATCTGCTCACATTAAAATACTACGCTCTGACTCTAGAAGCGAGTACATGTCTTCTAAATTCCTTGATTTTATTCAAAGCAAAGGCATTATCTCTCAGCGTTTTTGTCACTCGACACCGCAATAAAATGGGGTTGTTGAGTGGAAAAATCGTCACCTTCTGTATATGGTTCGCACCCTTCTCATTGAATCATCCGTTCCTCCCCGATTTTGGTGTGAAGAACTCTCTACCTCCATTCATTTAATCAATCGCCTACCCTCGCCTACCTTGCATCATGTCTCTCCATTTGTTAAGTTATTTGGTTATTCTTTGACCTACACTAATCTTCGGACATTCGGTTGTGTTTGTTTTGTGCATTTACCTGATCATGAACGACTAAACTTAAAACCCAATCAGTTATGTGTGCATTTCTTAGGTATGCCATTTCTCAAAAGGGTTATGTTTGCTATGATCCCCAAGAACATCGAGTCCGTGTTTCTCGAAATGTGGTTTTCTTTGAGAATCAATATTTCTTTTACTTTCAAGTTACACTGCCTTCTACATCTTTGCCTAGCCTGCCGAGCTTTGATGAGCCTCACCCCACTTCATCGCTGCCTCCTACCGATCCCGACCAGGCACTTGCTCCTGATCATCTCTCTGCTTCTTCTCCCATCACTCTTAGCAGTTCCACTTGTCCTTCTTGCCCTCCTGATAGGTATGGTTTCCCCTCCCCTATATCACTTGCAGCTACTTTAACATCTATTTTCATTCCCTCTTGCTACAAACAGGCTATGGCGCATGAATGTTGGCAAAAGGCAATGCAAACAGAACTACAAGCGCTAGAGGAGAATCACACATGGGACATTGTGATTGGCCCTCCTACTATTCTGCCTCTTGGGAGTAAGTGGGTATTCTATGTCAAGCTATGTTCAGATTGATCGTTGGATCGGTACAAAGCCCTCCTTGTGGCCCTGGGGAACAACCAGGAATATTGATTGATTATGAGGAAACATTTGTGCCAGTCTCCAAGAAGACCATAGTCCGTACTATATTAGCCATTGTGGCCTCTCAGTCCTGGCCGATGCATCAGATGGATGTGAAGAATGCCTTTCTCCACAGTGACCTACAAGAAGATGTCTACATGAAGCTCCCCTCAGGTATGACTACCTCCTCTCTTGATCATGTTTGCAAGCTACGTAGACCTCTATATGGACTTAAGCAATCTCCCTGGGCTTGGTTTGAAAAGTTTCGTGGCAGTCTTATTCTCCACAAGTTTACACAGAGTCAGTATGATTCATCTCTCTTCTATCTCAAGTTTGCCGCGGGCATGGTCATTCTCTTGGTTTATGTGGATGACATCATCATTACTTGCACTAACTCTGGACTAATTACCAAGCTTCAGTAGGTGTTACATGTCACCTTTCATATGAAGAATCTTGTACAAGTCATGTACTTCTTAGGGTTGGAGGTACATCACAAACCCAACAGTATTTTCTTAAACTAGCATTAGTATATTCAAGATCCTATTACTCTCGTTGAGCTGGAGGACACATCTTCGGTGGCTACCCCTATGGAGGTCAATGTCAAAAATTGGAAAGATGAAGGGACTCTCCTTGATGATCTGACTATCTATCGATGACTAGTAAGGAGTCTCATATACTTGACCACTACTCGCCCTAACATCTCCTATGTTGTTCATCAGGTCAGTCAGTTTATGTCATCTCTTCGACACCTTCATCCTGTAGCAGTTCGGCATATCATCCGCTATATGCGCGGTTCTCCTGCTTGTGGATTATTCTTTCCTACCAGCTCCATGCTACGACTGGTTGCATACATCGATGCTGATTGGGTAGGGTGCCCTGATACCCGTCACTCTACTACAGGCTGGTGTATGTTTTTAGGAGATGCACTGATTTCTTGGAAATGTAAGAAACATGACTGGGTGTCCAAGTCATCTACCGAGGTCAAGTATCGAGCCATGTCTACTACATGTTCTGAAGTTATTTGGATCCATTGTCTTCTTGCTGAGCTCCAGTTTTCTCAGACCTCACCTACACCGCTTCATGCGGATAATACGAGTGTTATTCAGATTGCAGTCAATCCTCTTTTTCCATGAGCGCACCAAGCACATTGAGGTTGACAGTCACTCTATCCATAACACTTTCGAGCGCCGGGTAATATCTCTTCTGTACATTTCTTCGAATCTTCAAGTGGCTGATGTCTTCACCAAAGCATTGTCTCACCCACAACATAATTTTATGGTTGGCAAATTGTTGTTGGTTGACTCACCAACATCTTTTTGAGGGGGATGTGGCGATATCTTGAAATGTATATTAGATAGAATTTATGTTCATAATTGTTGTATAATTTGGGTTATGTACATAGGGTAATTAGATAAGGCTTAATGGGATGGATGGCATTGTATTGGGCCCATGGGCCATTTTGTAATATTACCCTAAGTTTAAATACATAATAAAATGAGAGAAAGGCACAGGAGAGGGATTCAGAAATTCTCTTTGCCTCCCTCATCTTCTTCGTCTTCTCTGAGAGAGCAGAGAGTGCAACGCTCTCTGTCTGGACTGTCATGTCAGTCCCGTGAGGCGGTGGTGGTTTTGTCCACCCCCGTAAGAGCTGTGAGCACTCTGTTAGGCAATGTCGTCAGCCTCCATCCAACGTATTTCATCCCTGTGAAGACCAAAGAGTGAACTCTGGCCTTGGTTGATTTGTTAGCCTTGGTTCACTGTCGGAAACCATCATTGACAAGGGTTACCTCGATCAAAGTGTAAGGGAAGGATCAAAACCTCACCTCTTCCTTGCGTGCTTGCTTGCAAAAACCTCTACAAAGGAATAGGAAAGGCAAGAAGAAGAAGAAGAAGAAGAAGAAGAACAACAACAACAACAAGACTAACCACAAATTATGAAAAAATTCTTGTTGTCAGAAGTATTTTTTTCTTGGCCAGAGTTTGTTGACCCAATCCTATTGCAGCCAGCACAATTATAATTTTTTTAAAAAACATTTTACTGACAAAAAAAATCTTTTCCTATGAAATCCAATTTGCTAGAAAATTTTCAAAATTTATGTCAATCAAAATCTCATTTTTTTCTGGTAGAAATTTTTGTACCCTTTACAAAAATGTTAGTTTTTCCAGTGTTGATGTACAAGGAATCATGTTTGTGAAGTGGTGCAATTATAAGTACCAAAAAAAAAGAGTTACAAATTTCAAATGATAAGAGGCTTGATCTCTAAAGAGTCTTCTAATTTGATCTTCACACGTGAACTTGACTAGAGCCTTGAATGATCTATTGGGTGAACTGAAACCTCCCTTAGCTTACTAGCTTCAGTTTTACTGCTAGTCTCTACTTGAGGTTTGACAAGGAAAATTGGCCCCATAATGCAACAACAACACCAACAATGGTGGCAAAGTAGCAACATAGATGATTGTTTAA
Organism: Aristolochia californica; assembly: GCF_029961685.1. NCBI lineage: Eukaryota > Viridiplantae > Streptophyta > Magnoliopsida > Piperales > Aristolochiaceae > Aristolochia > Aristolochia californica. The sequence continues at coordinate 5,937,476 of NW_027182279.1, forward strand.
TGCTACCTCTACTGCAAAAATTCGGTAGGGCTTCAATCTAATTAAAAGTTTCAAACATTGGGAGGGATAAAAAAGTTGTGGCAAAGTTTATGCTTGCCACAAGATCTTTGATGTTTTCGATAGAGTTTCCTAGTATTTTTAGGAATCTGAAGGTCTAGTAGATTTCTCTTACTTTCTCCACTCCTCTAGAAATTCTTCCCCCAAAAATCCTCCTTCCAAAATTTCCCCTCTTCTCTTGTCCCTCCTTACCCTATAGGGGGTCCCTATTTATAGTGTCGTGGGGGCAGCTCAACTACCCCACATTTTTCTCTCCCTTATCTTTTCCTCTCCTCTTGACTAGCTACACAGGCAAAAGGAGAAGAACACTTGGCAAATCCTTTTCTTCTTCCCATGATAGCATGACACCTCATCTCATTATTTTGGAATGGTGTCACCTCTTCCCTTTAGGTGGAACATTCCTACATGTCATTGAAATGCCACCTCCTTTGCTTGGGTGGAATTCTCTTGCAACATTATATGTCAACTATGTGCCACCTCCTTTCTTATTTGGTACTTAAGTGGCTCTTAGGTGCATTCTCTAATTTGACTTCGACGATGATCCAGGCAATCAACTTCAACTTGACCATTTATTGAGTTATGATCTCAATAAATATCTAAATCTTGGAAAAAGTTTTGACTTTGACTGTTTACCAACATTTTGATAAAATCTTTATACTTTGACACTCGACAATTTTTACTTTGACCATTGATGAACTTGTGATCAAGCTCCTTCAATTTTGATCATTGTTCAAAGTCGATAATCTAGACCATCAATTAGGGTTCTATCTTTGATGATTAGTATCTTATGTCTATAGATTCCCCCCTTTGTTCCTTTGTTCATCAGGTGGATGGACACAACTAGAAGTACAACTCTTTTTTTAATTGCGATCTTTCTTTCTTTTATCTTCAATTTCCTACGTGTTCATTGATTTTATTAAGTGGGACAATTGTAGGCATGCTACTTTGATCACATCAACCAATTTGTGCTGGATTAGAGTTTATTCTTTAACTCTAGATACTTATAAATGGTACACCAAAGTAACTTTAATGGTGCCCCTCTCATATCGGCTCCCTGAAGGCAAGATTCCATATCTCTATGATAACCAATCTACCTGAAAACATTGTTATGTGTAGCTAATATGGGACTCAACACACAAACAATGGATAAGGACTTTCTTTGTTGGAGGCTAAGTTAGAAGCACATTAGGATTCCTAACAAGATCTATATTGAACTTACTATTTGAAAGATGAATAATGTAGCTTAAGAGTCCAACTTATTTGGGCCTCATGCTTGTCATCTTTTGTGCTATCTTGGTATCCGTTGGGTCCTTTCTAACTTTTACTTCACCTTAAACAAAGGAGTTAACCCCTTTGAATAAATATGAATCATAAGTGCAAAGTTGGGTCCAAGGTCCATCCCAAAATGACTAACTAAGTTAGAAAACATATCCAAGATTTTTGTACTCACTAATCCATGTGGGACTATTCTTTAACACACTCTCTCACTTGTAGGCCCTCTTTTATGGCTTACATGTGAATAGTTAGGGTGAATGCCTAAGTATGAGCACTTGATTTGGTAGCAAGTGAAGTTGGTGAATTGAGATATAAAATAAAATTTAAGCTCTTAAAATGCAATCAAATATATAAACATAGTGAAAGCAAAATTCACAATGACAAAGGTGGTAATCACTACACAAGAACCCCTACTCAGTTTCACTAATATGCTCTATTAGTAGAAATATACAAAGATATTCCGAGTCTCATTAAGCCACATGTAATCTCCAATTGCATAATTTAATCTTTTCCCTAGATATTCAATACAAACTAGATTTCGGCTCTATGCACCCACTTTCTAGATACCAGGCTCTAGAATGCCAATTCTTCTAGTATTTCAAGGAGCTAAAAAACCTCTATCAAAGAAAGTTCAAATACAAAAGAGTAAAATCAAACTTACAACTTTTTTTTGGAGAGATAGCCCTTCTCCTAGTGAGATCTAAGATTTCAAAATTTTAAGCATGTGAAATAAAGTTTATGGAGCGTGATGGAACTTTGAATGCAAAGAATGTGAATAGAGGTAGGAAGACTAAGACACTTCAGTATATGAAGCACAATTTTTTTCCAAAGATTTTGTATACCAATATAAGCACACTTGATAGTCCTCTACAAGATTGGGAGCTATTTTTTAAGTTTCCTAGGAAAATTAGCCATTTCTTGTCCATTTTCAAAAAGTTTTAAAAATTGTTGATCGATCAATCATATATGACGACAATAATTTTTAAGTTTTCCAAACCTGTTGATCAATCAAGGCACCAATCAACGAATTTTCAACCTTTAAGAGAACTCATTGATCGGTCAAACCATTTCAATTAACCGATCATTCTTTAGGGAATTGGCATAAAGTGTTTTGTATGATTGATCATGCTATAGAGGATGATTGATTATGCTTTATAACCTTGCATTCTCTATAATTGATCATGCTTTATAAATTTTTTCTAGTCTATATTCTAGATGATTGATCAAGCCCATGTAGGTTGATTGATCATGCTAATATGTTAGTGTACTAATTTGAAATTTAAGTTCAATATATGCTATACTGAAGGATTTAGCAATTATAAATCATTTGTGTGCCACAATAAAACATAGTTTAGAAATATTTCATGCGCTAAAGCTCCATGACATGTTCTAAAACAATTTTGCCCGAAGTCTTGACTTGGTAACTATATTGATCATTCTTTTGCCATAAGCTTTTGTTGTAGACCCAATAATATTTGTTTTGAAAGACTTGTGTCTAAAACACACTAATAACATATTAGTAAGTTATTTTCAAACTACCCATTTTGTTATCATCCAAATAATGGAGACCAACATGATTTTATAATTGGTCTAACAATCTCCCCTTTTTTTATGATGATAAAAATCCCTAGCTTGAGGTTTATATATATTAAAAGCACGTAATGATAAGTTTTGGAAAAAAGTATGACGTTGCCAAAAGATTATATCTCTATGCATGCTCCAAAATTCATCAACCATATGAGATGAAGTCCTAAATGTTCTAGCATTACAACACAAGGACTTAACTTCGTAAATATGGCTCGCTCTAAATGGGTCTTTGTTCCAATGTATTCCAATTGGTGTAGAATCCTCCTAAATTGATGTTATGGTTTTTCTCCCCCATTTTATCATTCATAACAAAATAGTACTCAAGTAAGGCACAAGTACAGACAAATGAAGTAAATTTTTTATTGATTTTCTATAGCATCTCAAAAGGGATTGTATCACATTTAAAATAGAAGCATCATCCAAATTGAATAGGAAGTAAAAGATATATGAGTAATGACCATCCTAGGGTTCAATCCTGAATTTCAACTTTGAAATATTTTTTAATTATTTTAATATTAAATTTTATTTTTAATTGGGATACCTTAACCGTCACTAATCTTGAGCTAGCTAATCTAAGGAAGGTTGCTCATACTAATTCTCCTCCTAGCTTATAGAATCAATCAACTCCTAAGGAGTAGTGGAAATGTTTGGTCATTGTTTTTCGATAGGAACAATTCAATTATGATTGTCCTGATTTGAACCAATTGCCAAGTGGTATCCATTTTTAATGCAATAGGATCAAGAATGGTGAGTGAGGTTCTTAATTCAACTAATGGAAGTCGAATTGTCACAATAGATACAAATTTTATTTTTGATATAATCTATTGGAAGATAAGCTCGAAGTATAGTAGCATGATGTAAATTGTCTTTGTTTTTTGTCCATTTTCTGCGCTTCTTAGTGTAAAAGGTAATGATATAATTATTGAGTTTTTATTATTATAAATTGATTAAGGGGGAGGATTAGGCATGTCACTTAACCTAATCCTCCTTGCCTCCTCTCTCAAAATCTCTCTCAACTTCTGACTCTCTCTTCTCCCTTCCTCTCGTTGCTCTTCTCCCTCTTTTACCTCACCTTCAGTTTCCTCTCTCTTGTGCTGATTATCTACGGTATTGTCATGGGATTCTAAATCCATCATGGTATCAGAGCAATGGATTTAGGATCCCAATGTTAAAATGGTGATTAAGAGATTTTTTTTATCAAGCTTCACGTCGAATTTTTTTGTTGATGAAGCAAAGGCTTGAATCGTGCCGAGATAAGTTGTTTTTTTTTCATTAATCTTCTCATTAATGAGATTGTTGCTGATATTTTGATCTCTGAAATTAGATTAATGGATGATTTTTTTCTTCCAATCTGGATAGAAGTTTGAATATTAATTTTTTTGCTTTGGACGTGGTTCTTTCATACTCGGTTTGCCCTCCCTCATGCAAGATCGGTTAAGTTGTTGTTCTCTAGCATACAAAGTTGATTTTTTGTGCTTGAAAATTACATATGATCAAGCCCTATCATACCTACTATAGTTCCTGTTATTAACGTGATCTAAGCTTGCAGCTATCTTGGTTTTTTTAGTTTTTAAAATATGTTATCTTCTACTCCTTCATTTGCCACCTAAAGAGCTCAAAACAATTTGTTTTGAGAAATTGTCTAGAGCAAAAGAAAATTGGAAGAAGGGGCTGAATATAGAAATAAATCTAACCTTCTACGTTGAGTTATTTTCTGGATGTTCTTACCTAAAATTATTCAAAAATGGAAAGGAAAGTCAAGGTGGTGAATTGGGTTACAAGTTGCCGCATCTAACTTAGAACGGAAGTTTCCTTCTAGAAAAGGATTTGATCTGGTGTAAGATTATTAAGGAAGATTGGAAATATTTCCTAGATGGTATGACAGAACGTGGGATGATTGTCTCTTTGTTTGAACGCATGATTAATGATAGTTTTTGTATTTGGATTGCCTCTATTTGCAAGGCTTAAGGTTCTATTTTAAGCAACCTTGAGATTTGATACGTCTTTAAGACTTTTCGTGCTTGAGATAGGTGTGTGATCCACATTTCAAGATATTAGCCAGCATGAGGAATCTTTATTTGATTTATGATTCTTGATTAATGCCAAGATAAGCTTGGGTTTTTTCTCCCTTCTCTCGTGTTGGTTCATACTTGCCTCTGCATGCTGGTTTGGTTTGAGTTGGTTTGGTGAATTAGTGAATGTTGAAGGCTTGTTAAGCCTCAATTTTCTCCTCTTAAGCCTTATTTATAAAGTTTTGGTTACATCACTCAGCTTATATATTGCACAAGAGTATTGTTGATTTGATACTTGATGGTGAAGATTATATGGCTTGTAAAAGTGAACTTCTCGAGATTACCAATATACCTATGAGAGGGTTTTTTAACTATCTAAGTTGGTCCCAATCGGTTAGGAGGTTTCTCATCACTGGAGACCTCTTAGGACATTTAACCAAACTGGTTTCATTCATGGATGAGGAAGATAGTTCATATATTACATGGTTCAAGAATGACACTTTGGTCATCAATTGGTTAATAAACAGCATGGAAGAGCATGTGGCTAACAATTTCATCCACCTTGAGACCAAAAGTAGATAAGGGACACCAATTCCAAGTTGTATTCTAGTACCGAGAATCTACATGTTATATGATGTGTTTCTAAACACATTCAATACAAAACAAGGAAAAAATCTACATGAATACTAGGCTCAGTTTAGAGGGCGGATTCAGGAGTGGAAAACTGCTCAACCCTTCTTCACTAACATCACGATTCCAGAAAAACAGCGGGAGGCCTTAGCAACTGCTATTTGTTTTGCATATATCAAACCATATATTGAGGTGGCCAAATCTCAACTTCTCAACTCTCAACACAATCATCCTTTGATTACATCATGCCATTGTACTTCGAACTTATCTTCCAACAAAACAAAAGTATTTCTTGGTATTGAGGCCTTCCAGTAAAAGCACGGGATCGTCTTATCACAAAGAAAATATGTTCTTGATCTGCTTGAGGACATAGGGATGATGATATGTCAACCAAGATATACTCCTATGAATGCTAACACAAAATGTGCAAGCTCTGGTGAAAATGTTGATATAGATAAATATCAAAGACTAGTGGGAAAGCTTATTTACCTCATAGTGACCAGACTGGATATATCATACACAATAAGTGTGGTTAGCCACTATATGCCTAAACCACAATTTACCCATTAGCACGCTCTGAAGAGAATTCTGAGGCATTTAAAAGGAGCTCCGGGATGGGATTTCTCTATAAAAATCATGATCACTTCAACATTAAAGGTTTTGTGGATGAAAATTGGGTTGGATCACCTGATGATAGGAAGTCCACTTTTGGATATTGTACTTTAGTTGGAGGTAACCCTATTACATGGAGAATTAAAAAGTAGAATGTTGTTGTGAGATCCCATGCAGAAGCAGAATAGAGAATTATGGCCAATGCAGTTAGTAAGCTTCTATAGATTATCTCCTTCCTTACTGAATTAGGGTTCTACAAAGAAGCACCTATGGAATTATATTGTGACTAGGCAGCTATTCATGTTTCTTCAAATCTAGTCTTTCACGCGAGAACTAAACATATTGAGGTAGATCTCCACTTTATATGGGAGAAATTTTAAGCCGGTAGTTTATCTCTAAAACATGTTTCATCTCAAGGATAGGTGGCAGACATACTTACAAAACTAGTCACATCCAAGATTCAAACCACTATATGAGGCAAGTTGGGTATCTATGATATTTTCTCTCCCCCAACTTGAGGAGGAGTGTTGGAACATAATCTTGAAGTATAGCGGCATGATGTAAATTATCTTTGTTTTTTGTCCCTTTTCCTCCCTTCTTAGGGTAAAGGGTAATGATGTACTTATTGAGTTTCCCATTATTATAAATACATTGAGGGGGATAGGCACATCACTTAACCTAATCCTACTTCCCTCCTCTCTCAAACTCTCTCTCAACCTCGGACTCTCTCTTCTCCTCTCTCACTCTTCTTCCTCTCATTCATCTTCTCCCTCTTTTACCTCATTTTCGGTTTCCTATCTCTTGTGTTGATTATCTATGATATTATCATGGGATCCTAAATCCAACACAATCCATAGTCATATAATTGTTGTTTCAATCATAGGAGTTGGGCACAACTTTCAACAGTTATGTCCTTAGGTATGGTGGTAGAGAGAGCCATGAAATGTTGTTTCTTGGAAAACCAAGAGACTAATATGTTTGGTAGCAATTGAAAACTACCATTAGTACTCTTTACAACAAATTAGTTATTTTCAAATTCAACATTAGAATACCCCCAACGAACTCTATGGTTGAATGTTGAGTACATTACACAAAAATACCCAAAAAAAAAAAAAAAATCTTTTCTTCAGCCACTAGGTATGATTCTTTAGGGCTAGATCAGAATCTAGAGCATAGGAAAAATTGTAAGCATAATGCACTAACTACTAAGAAAGGTAGAGACTCTATTATATTTTTACAAGATTTATAATTCTTTAGATCTATTAGATTGATCCTAGTCAATTTTCAAGGATGTACTCATGTGTGTGCTAATTGGCTTAAAATTGTATTTCTTTAAAGCATCCTTTTGTATGTTTGAACCAATTCATGAAGATTTCAGTTTCAGTTTCAGTTTTTAACCACTTAAAGTCCAATAAAGAATGAAAGTGTTAGAAGACAATAATGGCAAACTTGTAATTTTATGTTTTACTCCTTATTTTCAGCCTTAAGTGAAATGGTATTTATGTAATATTTTAGTTTTAAATCATTATATAAAGGGTAGAGGGGAGGATTAGAGGATCATCTTGGAACCCTAATCACTCACATCCTCTTCTCAGGTTCATCACATCTCTTCTCTTCTCTCAACCTTCTCCCACTTAAAAACTCATTCTCCTTTTCTCCTTCTTTCTCCTTTCTCCTTTCTTCTCTCAAAGGTCATCCAAAGATACATTAATGGAATCCTAAAATTTAATAGAAAGTTCACCCATCAAAGTCATTCTTTATTACCTTAGCAAATTCTTCATAGAAGGAGGTGATAGTAGAGCTAAAAAAAATCATTCAATTAGATTTGGAAAATAATCAAATCTTCTTCATCACTCATAATAAACAAGATTTTATCTACACATCTTTTCTAACCATTTATTTCTAAGAACTCACCAAGTCATGAGATAAAGTGACGACAAAATCTTATTCCTTTATTTGTTCTTTCAATGCACAAAGTGAGGTTAAGGTACCAATTTTATTAATTCCTTCGATGATACTTTTTCTTTTGTCTCCAAAAGTTACATGACCACCATATTTAGGTTCGATTTTAACAAACTTCTTCTTATTATCGGTCATGTGCCTCGCGTAACTGCTATCCAAAATCCAAACATTTTTTAGTGCCTTGGCTCAGAGATAAACCTATATCACGAGAAATTTATTCCTTAGAGATCCATTTTATTTGGGTCCCTTTGGGATAACATTTTATGCACTAGGGGATTTGGGCTTCCAAGTGCAATTGCCCAAGTTTTTGTGGCTTACAACAACCCTTTCGGTTGTTCTGGGTACCATCTTTGTTTGATGCCATTTGCATTCTTAACTTGGCAAATGTGTCATAGTGACCCACCTCATTGCGATAGTGGCATTGAATGTGAGGAATGGGAGAGAATATCTTCATTTGTTTCATTTTGTTCTTCCAAAATTTCCTCTTGTGTGTGGATTTTTTAGATAAAATTTTGACTTGTTGTTCGAAGTCTAAGCTCTTCTTTTCAAATACAAGTCTATGACATGATAGCTTGTCTATCAATCCAATTTGTCTTGAAGTGTTGAACTTGTGGAAAAGAAAAATACTTCATTGACTTCATTGACTTATTATAATCAGAATACATGAACCTCTATTTATAATAGAAGAAGGTAGTAAAGTCCAATTATAATAAAACTATCTTTGTCCCAATTACACCCAAACTCTAACACTTAAAGATAAGTCCTAGCATAATTAAATAACTCAATATAGATAAAAGACAAACATAACTCAAACTAGAACTCTTCTAGGATGTGACCATAAGATAAATATGCCTTTGTGTCATTCTTGATCTTCCAACTTATGTGATAAGGATGTCAGCTCGTAGTGATCATGGTGGGTCCTACTTCTTATGTGCTTGAGCCCATCTTGTGGGCTTTCCTTGGTCGTGTGGCCCATCTTATAATACTCTTAGATATGTGGGTCTTCCTTGGTCATGTGGGCTTGGGCCTATCTTCCAATACTCCCCCTCAAGATGGGGGCGAGAGAACAACATGAACTCCCTGCTTGCTACAAATGATGTATAGAATCTTTTTATATAAACTGGCAAATCTTTCCATATGCCTTCATCTTCCAACAGTCCCCCTCACACTGTTGTGTCCTTCCATGTGGCCTTTCTGGCATAATATAAGTGAGAGGAAAAGTCACTCCTAGCCTGTAAGACATTTCTCCATACTCTAGTCCTAATGCTAGATGTAGGACACACTCCATCTTCTATAGGTAGTGTGTCTATCAGCATTGCTCTGAAGTGTCCACCACAGTGTCCCTCCATAGGACAACGACTCTCAAGTGGTAGGAGTAATAAAACCCATTACAGGGGGGTAGTGGGTTTATTTATAAAGGTGTCCCAATCCAGACACCGACACTCATGGTATCCCAACCGTGATATTTTTTAGAGTTAAATTTATCATGGTGTCCTACTTCGGGTACTAACTCTCATGGTGTCTCAACCGTGATATTTTTGAGAGTCAAATAAATTATGGTATGACAAAAAGTATTGAGGCCACCTCTTCTTTAATAATAATGTCTCGTCCAAAGATACATAATAGTAGCAGTTATAATGTAACACGACCATCTTCCTACACATATAACACGAACCAAAATAAAAAACCTTATAGAAGGACCCATGAAATTATCATAATGCTATATAAATATTTTTTCTTAGATCCATAAGCTTCATTTTTTGTGCTCTCCCTTTCTTGAATATTGGTCACATAAACTTATCCACAACATATGGAATAACATACCTCTTTCTTGTAGTTCTTCTAGTTCTCCCCCTTAAGCTAGGAGGTAATGGCAGTGATCCCAACTTGAACCAAATATCATAGGTGTAGCAACAAGCCCAAATAACAGAGATTTAGTAATAAGCCCTTAAACCGGGGACAAGTGAGATATTTTTCTGATATAGCAACTCACACAGTGACACAAAACAATTGGCTTAAATTCGGATTTTTCAATACAACAGAATACCAACATGACTTTTGATTCTTCCAATGCCAATATATCTTTAAATATAGATCATATTTACATAAAATTTTCTCCTTTTGAAACTAGACTTAAATACCTTTCATCCAAGTTTAATTTCACTTCATAAAATATAATTATCAGAAGATAAATAATCTAAAATATTTCGGTTTCTGTCATCTGGCCGAAGTAAGTACTATTTCTCCTTTTTTTCCAGCATGATCATTGACTCTTCCAAGATCAATATCTCCTTATTAAAAAATCATACTTAGAATTGGTTGAATAATAGACTTACATATATTTCTTTTTATATATGATAATACTTATAAAGTCTTTTTTTTTAGCATAAAATACCTTAGAAGTTGAAGTTTTATGCTGCTACTCGAACCTCTTTTCCACTCTGCCCTTCGCTGCTTCAAATATCGATTTCTCTTCGTAGATAACTCTGATAAAAAATTGGTCGAATAGGTAAAATAATATAATTATAGATATTTCTTTTGATATATATTTCTCCATATAAAGTCTAGTTCTTGAGAGCATAAAATACCTCGAAAGCTAAAGTTTTTGGCTGCTAGTGGAACCTCTTTTACAATCTGACCTTCGCTAATTCAAATATCAATATCTCATTGTAGATAACTCCGATTAAAAAAAAAATTATTTTTCCTTGGAAAGTATACTCTAATTTATTTCCTTAAATATATAATTTTTAATATGAAAATCTCATTATAGAGGTTAAAAATGCAAAGAAAACTATGGGTTATAGACTGAAAAAAATAAGAATCTAGACTTAGGATTTAGGGTTTAGGGTTTAGAGAAAAGGATCTCATTATCTTTGTGGGTTGACCAAGTCAACTCAGAGAACCTGCTCCGATACCATGTTGAATTTATGGAAAAGAAAAATACTTCATTGATTTCATTGACTTATTATAATCAGAGTACATGAACCTCTATTTATAATAGAGGAAGGTAGTAGAGTCCAATTACAATAAAACTACATTTGTCCCAATTACACACAAACTCAAACACTTAAAGATAAGTCCTAGCATAATTAAATAACTCAATATAGATAAAAGACAAACATAACTCAAACTAGAGCTGTTCTTGGACGTGACCATAAGATAAAGATGCCTTTGTGAGTCCTTCTTGATCTTCCAACTTATGTGATAAATATGTTAGCTTGTAGTAATTATGGTGGGTCTTACTTCTTATGTGCTTAGGCCCGTCTTGTGGGCCTTCCTTGGTCGTGTGACCCATCTTATAATAATAGTCTTAGATATGTGGGCCTTCCTTGGTCGTGTGGGCTTGGGCCTATCTTCCAACATGAAGCATTGGCCATATGGATTTCATTAGCTTCCTTCAATACATTAAGCTCTTCTTTGAGCTTCACAATTTCATTTCATTGAGCATTGCTTTTTCCTTTATATTTTTAAGACTATGAATTAATTTCTCTAATAAAACTTCCAATTCAGTTTCATAGTCTAAGACACTTACCTCTTCAGAAGTGGTTGACTCATCGTCATTGTCTTCAATCAGAATGAGTCCAACATTGCTTTCTTCTTCTTCCAAGTGGCTGGACTCTTCATGAATACAATCCCAAGTTGAGACAAAGACCTACCTCTTCTTGTTCTTGGGATTTTTGCTTGTGGATGGGGTTCTTCCTCCAAATTTTGGACATTTGTTCCTCATATGCCCTAGTTTCCCACACTCAAAACAAACATTAGTTTTACTTAAAGATTTGTCATTTTGAGTTCTATTTTGGCCTTTCCTAAAAAAAATCTTTTTTTTCTATAAATCCTTTGTAGATGTCTAGTGATGAAAATAACCTCATCGGAGCTTTCTTCACTAGAGATGCTTTCAGCACTCACTTTGGACTAAAGAACAATGGTTTTTCTTTTGGGTTGCTCTTCCTCATCTTCTTGAGGTTTCATCTCATATGTAAAAAGGGTTCCTAGTAACTCTTCTAAGCTCATTATCTTGAAATTTGCATTATCAGGAATGGTGGTCTTCCTCATGTCCCATGACTTTGGAAGTGCCTTGAGAAACTTATTGTTTTGTCAATACGAGAAGATCTCATTGATAACATGACTGAATCTAGTGTTCATCTAAACTATTGATTTGCCTAGTGTTCATCTAAACTATTGATTTGCCCATCTTCATTTTGAAATCATCGTATTGAGTTATCAATAAGATAACCCTAGAATCCTTCACTCTAGTGGTTCCTCATGTGTGACCTCTAATTTTTCCTATATTTCTTTGGTAGTCTTGCATGTAAAAACTTGATTGACCTCATTGGATCCGAAGGCACAGAACAAAAGGTTAATGGCCTTAGAGTTTATTTTGAGCTGCTTTTTATCTTCCCTAGTCAACTCAATGAATTGCTTTATGACAAGAATGCCATTTTCAAGCTTTTGAAACTTAAATGGACCATTCTCGGTCACATACCATATGTTCTAATCCAAGGATTGAAGGAAGAATTCCATTCTTACCTTCCAATAACCAAAGTTTGTTCCATTGAACAATGGGGGATGATTGGCAAATTGTCCATCGGGAAGGAGCAATTTATCTTGAAAGGCCATTTAATCAATTAGAAATCAAGGGGAATTTGACTCAAGTTAAATACTTGGCCTACTCGGATACAAATTGTTGGCCTAGGTGGTTTCACTTACAATTGAAAATTACAATTTAAAGTTTTAACTTAGGTGTGAAAAGTAGAGCATGCAAAAAGTAATTTCAAAATCTTTCCAAAAATTGTTTTTAAGCCAACTTAAATACAACCAGTCTAAATTCAAATATTCATGAGTTAGGCAAGATATGATTGATTGAAATTAAATAAATCAGGCCTAATCAAGGAGATATTGAGGGGTTGTACGATCTCAAAAAAACCAAAAAACTTTCTTCAAATGGATTGGTGCCACCTTGGCTTTCCAAAGGAACACTTCCTTAATTCTTTTGTTCTTGCTTCCTTTTTTGTAAAAAAAAATTCCAATCCATGATTTCTCATGAATATTGAGGCAAGAAAAAGAAGCCAACGCGTGGCTTTGAATCAAACAAGAGATTCGGCTCTCTTTTAAAAAAAAATTGCACAAAGTGGTGGGTTAAAACAGCCTTCTTCTTTTACCCTCTCCTTTCATTTTCTAATCAAAAAAGTTGTTGAACCTTGGCATGAGAGATGAGCATATCTCTGTAATTCTCATAGAAGTCCATGATCTCAAAAAAAAAAAAAAAAAAAAAACTCTTCAAAAAAGGCAAAAGGCCTAGTAGAGTTCCAACTCTTCAAACAACTCGGTTAATGGAAAATTTTATCATAATAGCCAAATGTTAAAATTTTTGAAATCTAATGGATCAAAATATACTCATAATAGGCTCAAGAACACTGTTCTTCATCATAAAATCTTGTACCCTCAAAAAAGTAACTTTTTATGCAAACAATCTCAGCATAAACCGATTTTCAACCAAGAACTTACAAAACCGACTACAAAACTGTTTTTGGCAAATTACTTCCAATCCGAGGTACATAAATCTCAATAATTTCATATAATAATTAGAATTATCTCTGAATCATTTTCCATAGGTAAAAAAAACGAGAGCATGAACCCATTAAAGAATGATAATAACAAGAATGAAACACTTATCTCATCAAACTTCAATATTGCTTCACAAAGAGTCTTTTATGAGTTGCTTTGATCACATCGTCCTTAGGACATGGCATGGGAATCCTAAATTCAAAGCTCTTATACCATGTTGAATTTAGGAGCCCCATGCTTGGAACCTCAAGCAAAATAAGAGAGGGAGAAAAGAAGGAAGAAAGAAAAGAAGAAAAGAGAAGAGTTAAGAGGGAACTCGGGTAGATAAGGGAGATGAAAAAGAGGAAGAAAACCTTTAGGCTAAGGGAGAGAGTCTTCCACAAATTATGAAAAGTGGAGAGAGCTTGATGTTTTACCTCTAGCCAAGGGCCTCTATTTATTATTTTGTAGAGAAATATACAATGTCTACAATGCCCTTAGGGTAACAAGCTTTACATGAAAAAATATATAAGTAGACATGTTCACCTTGCCTAATTACACCCATGTGTCATCCTTATGAGATGATACCTTATTTACAATCATGTCACCCCTCTTGGATGTGTGGACTTTCTCCATACTCGTGTGGGTTTCAGCCCATCTTCTAACATAAAATTGATTCACAATCTTTCTTAATTAAGAAGGAATTATACCAGAAAGTGAAATATCAATAGATGTTTAACAACTTAGAAGGTCTTCTTAAAGAAGGAAACTTCCCTTCTATCGCATTTATGCCAACAAGCGAGGCAATATCACTATCTTTGAGTTGGCTTTTGTTTTGCTAACTGATTTAGGACAAAATTCCAGAGAATAAATTAATAGAAAAAGCCTTAAAATAGATCAATCACAACAAGATATGATCACAATCTTCAAGGGTCCCAGCCTTATGGAGGAAGGAAACTTTCCTTCTATGAATCACAGCCAAATCTTACCTTTTCTCCTTGATTTTTTTAGGAAAAATACTTCATAGGATAACACCACTAATGGAAGATATCACGCATAAAAAATTCTGGAAATAAGATGCCAGCACCTTCTTCAAAATACAACTTCTCTCGGTAACCAGAAAATCAGCCTCTTACGAACTTTTTAGAGAGTAAAACTTGCAAAGAGCAATATAAACTATTCTTGAACGAATTTAATTATACTGTGATCATGGTAATCCTCATATACATCAAGAGGACAAGAAAAACTTTATCCAACATATGTTTCTCGAAGAGATCAAATCAAACTTATGATAATCCAACATAAGCTCAAACCGAGAATTCTTTTGCACAAAAATTAAACCGAGCAGAACACATTTTCATCCATGAGATGAAGCACGTATCTTTTATACAAAAGAGTAACAATAATTATAACTTTTGATAAGATCAATACATTATCAAAAGCATCTCATGAAGGAGAAAAAAACCACTTGTCTTCATGTCGAGCCCTTGCTTCACCAACACAAATACATGAAGTTTAATAAAAAAAGAAAACTCTTAATCACCACCTTAATGTCAAGATGTTAGATTTATGATCCCATGATAAGGTCCTCGAGAAAAGGGTGAGAGAAAGATGAGATGAAGAAGGAAGAGAAGAGGGGAAAAGAGGGAAGAAGAGAGAAGGCTAAAGGGAGATGGAGCTCAAGAGAGCTTGGGAGAAGAAAGAAAGGCTAGGGATGAATTTGAGAGAAGAGGGGAAGACTTTATGATCTACCCCTTACCTTGAGCATCTATTTATAGTTTATGAGAGGGTGTTATAATGTCTACAATGCCCTAGGGCAACAAGCTTTCGAACGGAAAAGACATAAGTAGATATACATCATCTTACATAATTACACATTTGTGCCATTCTTATGAGAATAGCACTTATTTACCCTTTTTACGCCACCTCCTTGACATGGTCATGCATATTATCATGATGCCATTTGAGGTGTCTTCCAACACTTTCAACTTCCTAGAATCTCTCCTTAAGTTATGCAATCCTAGTTGATTGAGGAGTTTCCCAAATAATGCAATAAATAGGGGCATTGGCTAAAGGAAGAGATCAGCCAAACCTTTTCCAAATCTCTCTTTCACCTCTCAAATTCAGGCCTAGCACTTCTCCACTTTTTTCTCCTCTCTTCTTTGCCCTTTTCCTTTTAGATATCTCTCTATCTTCCTCTTTTCCTCAACTTTACTTCTCTCTTTTTCTTTTCTCTCTTATTTCAACCCTCTTAGCCTCCCTTTTTCAACTTTTTCTTTCACTTTAGAAAAGATAAGGACCTCTCACAATTCTTATCAATTAAAAAATTCTTTGAGAAAGGGTTAAGGGTTTCTCACAACGAGTTTATTAAATTCGTTGGGAGAACCTTTTCCGTAAAGGGGTAAAATTTCGTAGGAAGAGCTTTCCCAATGAATTTTTTTGATTTTTTGGATGAATGGGACTTTTACTAGAGAATTTATAATTCATTGGGGGAAAGTTTACTTCTCCTAGTGAATTTTAAATTTGCTCATGGAAGTCCACTTCTGCGAGTGAATTTAAATTTTTTTCGGGTTTCTTGTTGGATAAACCCATTTTCTTTTAGTGTGCTTTGGATTGCTAATAAATGCTCAAAAAATGCTTTCCAACAAGTTTGGAGGTCTCTATATAAGATTCTCAGCCAAACTAGTTATTTTTTGCCCATTTTTAAAAAGCTATAAAAAGTATTGATTGATCAACAAAAAGGTATGATCAATCAATATGTATAACGGATATATTTTTTAAGTTTCTCAAGCCTATTGATCAATCAAGGAATCAGTCAATGAGTTTTCAACCTTTCAAAAAACTAATTGATTGATCAACCCATTTTAATTGTTTGATCATGTTTTATATTAGGTGGCTATACAATGTTCTATATGATCGATCATGTTGCAGAGGATGATAGATCATGCTTTATAACCTTTCCTAACAACATTTTTTATGATCGGTCATGCCTGAACCAATTGTCAATCATGCTTTATAAATTCTACCAGACTACATTTTCGATGATCCATCAAGCCTATACAGGTTGATTGATCAAGCAAGCTATATGCTAGTGTACTATTTTGGAATTTAAACATGACATAGCTTAGAATAAGGGTTTTAGCAATTTTTAATCATTTATATGCATCAATAAAATATGGTTTTAAAAAAATCTCAAGCCCTAAAGCTCCAATGCTCTTGAGTTCCATAGGATTGAAATTTGGTAGACTACCTTCTTACATGACTAGAGTTCTTGAGATTTTTCTATATAACTTGACTCTTGATCTTCAGGTCTTCAAGATTCTTGTAGATGTTCTTTCAAGACAACTAAACACTTCATTTGGCATGAGATCTTATATTAAAGTTTTTTATTCTTCTTTAGAAACCTTGATTTTTTGCCTCTTGATGGAAATGCATTTGAAATGTTTGAGTTTTAAATATTAGCTCAATAAATTTAAGTTTTTTTATCATCAAAATATGGATGAGGGTCAGCCTAGGTCAACAATTAGTTCATACTCAAAATCAAATTAACCAAATTTTTGTGTATGTAATCATCAAATCTTGTTACTTAGAAGAATCTTTGAGCTTCTTCTTCCTCAATTAATTATCGTTAAAAATAGTTAATTATTTTGTAGCTACTTTTTGTTGTTGTTACAATATAGGTGCAATTGAAATTCCATCTCCCTCGCACCGTGGATGAACCAAATAACCAAGAGACACCATGAACCAAAATAGAAGAGTTTGCCCCACCCATGAGTAAATATTTCATAGTAGCCTCATTAGACCATACATCTCTATATGTATATCCTATTAATTTGTCGAGCCTAATTAACACCTTACCCTCTCTATTTGGGGGAGTCGTTGTTAGAGAAAGATCATCATTTGAGGAGCATCTTGAGTTTCTACTTGAGAGAGGTTAGAGAAAACACCTATAATTGTGTACAATTTCTCTTGTAAACTATTTCTTCTTTATAGTGGATTACTGCAGCGGCGAAAGACAAGACATAGTCTCACCTTGAGGCGAACCTGTATAAATCTTGTTGTTATTTTCGTTGCTTGTTTTTCCTTCTTCCGTGATTATTATTATCACTCTCGTTAGTTTGGAATTAGGGCGTCTAATTCCAAACAAGTGGTATCAGAGCTTTAGTTCGTGATTGAGAACTGTTGGAAGATGGGCTCAAGCTTACAAGCTCAAGACAAGAAGCCCACACGTCAAAGGAGTGGCATATGTGTAAAATATGGTACTTTCCATAAAGATGGCATAGAAGTGTAAATATATGTTCCTTTTATGTATTTTTTTTAATCAAGTTGTAGCCCTAAGGGCATCGTAAAACTATAAATAAAGGCATTGGCTAAGAGGCAGAGCATTGAAGCCCTCTCCTCATCTTCAACAAATTCGTCCAACCTTCCTCTTTCTTATTTGATGCAAACCCATCTTCCCTTAATCCAAACTCTCTCATTCTACATTCTTCTTCTTCTTCTCTTCTCCTTTCTCTCTTATTCTTCTTCTTCCTCGTTGATCTAAAATTCATCTCATGGGATCCAAAATTCTACAAGAGCAATGGCACGTGGAGAAGGATCGGCTCTTGGAATCAACAAATTCGATGGTATCGATTTTGAGTTTTGGAGCATGCAGATCGAAGATTATCTGTACAGTAAAAAGCTGCATGCACCACTTCCGGATGAGAAACTAGAGGTATGAACGATGATGAGTGGAATCTCCTCGATGGACAGGTGTTTAGGTAAATATATGTGTAAAATATGGTACTTTCCATAAAGGAGTGGCATATGTGTAAAATATGGTACTTTCCATAAAGATGGCATAGAAGTGTAAATATATGTTCCTTTTATGTATTTTTTTTAATCAAGTTGTAGCCCTAAGGGCATCGTAAAACTATAAATAAAGGCATTGGCTAAGAGGCAGAGCATTGAAGCCCTCTCCTCATCTTCAACAAATTCGTCCAACCTTCCTCTTTCTTATTTGATGCAAACCCATCTTCCCTTAATCCAAACTCTCTCATTCTACATTCTTCTTCTTCTTCTCTTCTCCTTTCTCTCCTATTCTTCTTCTTCCTCGTTGATCTAAAATTCATCTCATGGGATCCAAAATTCTACAAGAGCAATGGCACGTGGAGAAGGATCGGCTCTTGGAATCAACAAATTCGATGGTATCGATTTTGAGTTTTGGAGCATGCAGATCGAAGATTATCTGTACAGTAAAAAGCTGCATGCACCACTTCCGGATGAGAAACTAGAGGTATGAACGATGATGAGTGGAATCTCCTCGATGGACAGGTGTTGGGAGTAGCCCGATTAACATTATCGAAGAACGTTGCTCACAACGTGGCGTCGGGGAAAACCACAGCGGAGATGATGAAGATTTTGTCCAACATGTATGAGAATCCTTCAGCAAATAATAAGGTACATCTCATGAAAAAACTCTTCAATTTAAAGATGACAGAAAATACATTGGTGGCATCACATTTGAATGAGTTTAGCATGATTCTCATTCAATTGACCTCCGTTAAAATTAAATTTGATGGTGAGGTTTGTGCTTTAATTAGTTTGGCATCTCTGCCAAATTGATGGGAGCCTATGAGGGTTGCGGTCAGCAACTCTGTAGGCAATGGGAAGTTAATCTTTGATAATGTTCGGGATATCATTCTCACGAAGGAAGTTCATAGAAAGGACTCCGGAAAATCGTCAACATCTAATTCTGCCCTAAATGTTGATAAGAGGGGTAGGAACTTCGAGAGGAATTCCAGCAAGGGCAATGGTAGAGAAAATTCAATGAATGATAGAAGCAAGTCCAAATTTAGAAGGAATGTGGAATGCTGGAATTGTGGGAAGTTTGGTCACATATAGAATAACTGCAAAGCACCGAAGAAGAATGAAAAAAAAACGATGCTGCAAATGTGGTGACTGAAGAGGCACAAGATGTTGTACTCTTGTCAGTTGATAGCCTTATTGACTCTTGATAGCCTTTTCACACCTCCTCACACCGCGAGATCATGGAGAACAATGTTTGAGATCACAGGAGTATCTTGCTGAGGGAGAACCTTTGGATATTT
Source organism: Aristolochia californica (assembly GCF_029961685.1). Lineage (NCBI taxonomy): Eukaryota > Viridiplantae > Streptophyta > Magnoliopsida > Piperales > Aristolochiaceae > Aristolochia > Aristolochia californica. Next base: position 5,957,244 of record NW_027182279.1, read on the forward strand.
TCGGTATTGGTAATGTCAGTTTGAGGATGTCAAATGGGTCAGAGTGGAAAATTCAAAAGGTGAGACATGAACCAAAATTGATGCATAATCTGATCTCAGTAGGCCAACTTGATGATGAAGGTCATAATGTGACTTTTAATGGTGCTGCCTGGAAAGTCATAAAGGAAGCTCTGTACATCACTTCCAGTTGCAATTGTTAAAGTTGTTATTGATTGATTTGTGCCACTATAGGCTCGGTCACATGAGTGAGAAGGGAATGAAAGTGCTTCAATCCAAAGGGAAGCTACCGGGGTTAAAAATTTTAAGTAATAGTTTGTGTGAAGGAAGTGTTTTCAACAAGTAGAAAAATATTAGTTTTTCTAAGGCTGGAAAGGAGCAAAAGACAGCAAATTTGGAGTTGGTTCACACAAATGTGTAGGGGGCTTCAACTGTTACCTCCCTCGGGGGGGGGGGGGGGGGGGGGGGTGGGTAGTGGCGGGGTTTAGTCCACAATGAAGTGGAATGAATTCCTCCCGCATTACCTTGTTCATCAAATTATGGCGTTAGTGTAGAAAGAATTGAATTGAAGTGAGATTACACCATTTCATTCGCTCAGACAAAAATGGGGGAAAGTTGATTCCTACCTATTTTGCGAATCATCGACTTTCTTTGCGCAACGCGCGTTGCTTCTTCCCCCCACCCGAAAGGAAAAAATTATCCTCATTCGCTATTCTCCTCTCCCTCTCCCTCGGCCTTCGTCTCCCGACGATTTTTTTCGCCCCATTTCTTCCTCTCGTCTTTGTTCACTCTGCTTTCTCTCGTCATCTCTCATTTTCGCTCTTTGCTTTCTCCGTTCGCCCCAACTTCATTCATCCCGTCTCTCTCGTTGTGCAATGCCTCGGGTTTCTGCCATTGGCATCAGTGATTCGCGGGATTTTAGGGTTCTTACCGAGTCTAGGATGCTTCGGAGAACGGATTGGGATAGGAACCACGCCAACGCAGAGCAATGGAGGGACATTTTTGGCCATGAGGTCGATCTTCATGCCGTAATAGAATTTTGCGGCGGATTCGAAGGTCTCGAAGCCAGCTGGAAAATCCAAAATCAAAGGTCTCTTTCACGACAGGGCTCTTCGATGACGACAACGACGACGACTTGTTATTTTTTATTTTTTTATTTTTTAAAAATTTATTCTAATAACACGTAATTAGTATATTAATTTATAATAAACTTTAATCATGAATTAGTTTAATTATAATAAACTTTAAACCACTGGATTTACATTTTGTGTTAATATATTATTAATTAATAATACGTAAATAAATATATTATGTTATTGATAAATTAATATATTTATTTATTTATTATGTATTTTTTATTTTGTATTAAAATAGTGAGTTTTAATGTTAAAAAATATCTTATGTCATTACAAAATAATTTATTATTTTTTATATTCATTTATGTTATTTTTAAAAAAAATTATTTATTTTAAATAATTTATTCTAGTTACACGTAATTAGTATATTAATTTATAATAAACTGTAATCATTAATTGGTCTAATTATCCAATTACTATAATTAATTAAACCATCAGGTTTATTTATTATATTCTCTTATGTAATTTTATTAAATTTTTTTATTAATTTTATATAATTTATTCTAGTCACACGTAATTATTGTTTTAATTTATAATAAACTATAATCATTAAGTAATATAATATAATTTTTCATTAATTAGGATATTAATATATGGTGGACTACACGTTAAATCACTTATAAGTGTAGTAACCACATTTATTTTGGTTAATTATATGTTTAGGTATATGTTTTATTTAGTATATTATAAAAGGTTACTAATTCTCTTCTTTATATCATACTTTTCATTTGGGGTACTAACACTGGAATTTGTTTTCCAGCCACTTGAACTCGTCTACACTAGCACCCAAAGATGAGTTGAAGTTGAATTAATTCATTTTACTTCAATTCAAGTTCATTGTGGACTAACACCCCCCCCCCCCCCTGGTGGTTCTAATTACTATGTGAAATTTTTATATGATGTAAGCAGAAAGGTATGAGTTTATTTCCTAAAAAAAAAATCCGATGTCTTTGATACATTCAAGAGATGAAGAGCAATAGTTGAAAATGAGATAGATTTGAAGGTGAAGTGTTTGTAGTCAGATAATGGGGGAGAATACATAGATGATGATTTCAAGTCGTACTGTGCTGATAATGGAATCAAGATGAAGAAGACCATTCATGGAAAACCTCAATAGAATGGTGTGGCAGAGAGGATTAATAGGACTTTGAATGAGCGTGCTATGAGTATGAGATTGCATGTGGGATTGCCAAAGATGTTCTAGCCTGAGGCTATTAGCATCGTTGCCTATTTTATCAATAGTGGTCCCTCAAACCATTAGATTACAAAATACCAGAAGAGGTATGGAGCGGCAAAGAGATAAATCTTTCTTTCTTGAAAGTTTTTTGTTGTGTTTCTTATATTCATATTGATTTTGCTGTTAGAAATAAACTTGATGCTAAATATAAGATATGTTCTTTATTGACTATGGTGGTACCGAGTTTGGTTATCGCTTTAGGGATGACCAAAGTAATAAGTTTATCAAGAGCACGGACATGATCTTCAATGAAGGTGCTCTGTATAAAGACAGGTTAAGAAAAGAGTTTGAGGGCACAAGTGATAAAGCCAAGAAGTCTGAAGTGATTCAGTTGAGAGATCTTCCAGTTATTGAGAAGAAAAATATTGTTCAGGAAGACTAGAAAAATATACCCCCAAAAATAAATCAGAACATTCATATGACAGAACTAAGGAGATCTGGTAGAACTAGCAGACCACCATAGAGCTAGTCCCCTGCACTGAGTTATATTTTGTTGACTGATAAAGATGAACCAAAGAATTATGAGGAAGTCGTGCAAGTTGATGAATCAACCAAATGGGAGTTGGCCATGCGGGATGAGATGGATTTACTATTATCCAATCAAACATGGAAGTTGACTGAGTTACCAAAAGGGAAAAAGACCTTGCATAATAAATGGGTGTACCGAATAAAAGGCGAACATGATGGCAACAAGTGGTACAAGGCAAGACTAGTGGTAAAAGTCTTCCAACAAAAAGAAGTCATTGCCTACACTGAGATTTTTTCTCTAGTAGTGAAATTGGTTACTATTAGAACAGTGCTTGGACTAGTGGCAAATGAAGACCTGCACTTAGAGCAGTTGGATGTAAAGACATCCTTTCTTCATGGTGATTTGGAGGAAGAAATTTACATGATGTAGCCACAGGGTTTCAAAGCACAAGGAAAGGAGAAAATGGTATCCAAACTTTAAAAGAGCTTGTATGGTTTAAAAAAGACTCCAAGACAATGGTCTAAGAAGTTTGACACCTTTATGAGTAGTAATGGTTTCTTGAGGTGTCAGGTGGATCATTGTTGTTATGTGAAAAACTTTGATGACTCCTACATCATATTACTTCTATATGTTGATGACATGTTAATAGCAGGAGGTTGCAAAAAGGAAATAGATAAGTTGAAAACGAAGTTGTCCAAGAAGTTTGCAATGAAGGATTTGGGTGCTGCAAAACAAATCCTTAGAATGAGGATTACTAGAGATATTGATGTCTTGAAACTGTCACAAGAAGAATATGTGAAGGTGTTGAACAAGTTCAACATAAACGATGCAAAGCCAGTGAGTACTCCTTTAGCTAGCACTTTAGGCTATCTAAGGAGCAGTCACCTTCTACAGAGCAAAACCAAGCCTACATGGCCAATGTGCCTTATGTTTCTTCTATTGGCAGTCTCATGTATGCCAATGCGTGCACTAGACCAGATATAGCTCATGTAGTAGGAGTTGTAAGCAGATATATGAGAAATCCGGGTAAGCAACATTGGGAAGCAATGAAGTGGATTCTCAAGTATTTGAGAAGTACTACATACTCAACCTTATGTTTCAAAAAGTCAGACTTGGGATTACAGGGTTATGGAGATGCTGACATGGCTGGAGACATTAATGGCAGGAAGACTACCACTGAATATGTATACACATTGGGTGATACATCAATTCTAAGTTCTAGAAGATAGTTGTTTTTTCCACTACTGAGGCAGAATGTATCGTTGTAACTGAAGCCAGCAAAGAGATAGTATGGTTGCAGTCATTCTGGGAAGAATTAGGTCTCAAGAATGGGAAGAATGTGTTGTATTGTAACAGCCAGAGTGCTATTCATTTAGCAAAGAATCATGTTTATCATGCTAGAACAAAGCACATACATGTGCATTATCACTTCATCAGATCGGCTCTAGAGGATGGAGTCTTTAGCACTTGAGAAGATTCAAGGAAGTCAAAAACTGACTGATATGTTGACAAAGATTGTTATGATTGAGAAGTTGAAGTTGTGTGCAACTTCAGTTGGACTTCTCTCTAAGGATTGAGAAGTTGTTGCCATTGTAGAGGAGATATTGATAATGGATTAGTCTCCAATTGGGAGATTGTTAAGTTGTGGAGCCTAATTAACACCTTACCCTCTGTCGCAGATCGACCTTCGCGGTAAAGTTACAATGGGGGTTGGAAGGCTGGGAGACCCCGGGCAGGTCCACGATATATTGATTGTTGTGTCATTAAGGGTAGTTTGGGGATTTCACACTTGTAATTAGGTTGCCCTAATTTTCTCTTTATATTTGGGGGCGTCGTTGTTAGGGTTTTATCACTTGAAGAAATATCATCATCCGAGGAACATCTTGAGTTTCAGCCCGAGAGAGGTTAGAAAAAATACCTGTAAGTGTATACCATTTATCTTGTAAACTATTTCATCATTATAGTAAACTACTGTAGCGGCAGAAGAAAGGACATAGTCTCACCTTGAGGTGAACGTTAAATCTTGTTGTTATTTTCGTTGCTTATTTTTCTTTCTTCCATGATTATTATTATTGCTCTCATTAGTTTGGAATTATGGCGTATAATTCCTAACATATCCAAATAATATGTGGGAGCATAAACAAAAGCACTCTGGATCTACAAACATTCCTCTAGTTTGTACATTCAATGTACCCTATGGACTGAGGAATACATAAAGTTGAACATAGTAAAATAAGAAATTAAAAAATTTGATTGAAATTGTTTGTTTGCAAAATCTCCTAAAAATCTAACTATTGGTTCTTCTCTCCATCATAACAATAGGGCCAGTATGCTCATTACTAAACTTATTAAAGAATAACTGATTTTATTGCTTCGACTTTAATTGTCCATATAGTTATTTTTTTTTAACAACTTCGCTTGTTGCTGAAAATTCGATTATTTTTAATTAATATTTATATCATCACAAAAAAGTTGTTACAAAAAATCATATTTTTTTGTAGTGTTAATAGTGGTTTTTTTGCTTGGCAAGAGAATCGAAGAATGACGACAAGTTTTGGAACTAAGATCCTTTTCACTCGGTATTGTACCGGAAGTAATGGCGATAGTTTTCGAGACAGCGGCGAATAGATCAAAACTTGGAAGGAAAATGGAGGAACAGAAAAGCCGTCTCTGCAACTTAGCTCAACTTGATAGACTCGATAAAACTCTTCGTTGTGTCCTATCTCCTTCTCTTGGAAATGTCCCTATCTCCTTCTCTTGGAAATGAAAGGTCCACACACCTCTTAACAGTTCACAACCATGAACTTATCCCAAAACCATCTCATTAAATTTAGATTAATCTTTATTTTTTGAAACTTGTACCAAACCATTCTTAAATCACCAATAATTTTTAACCTGAAAAAAATTATTTAACTCATGAATATAAAAATATTTCTATCTTTTCCATGATAAAAGTAATTGCAATTTCAAATTAGATACTATTAAAATATCTTTCTTTTTTTTATTTTATTTTAATCCATGTAATATATGGGGCATTCGCCAATAAGTATTATTATTTATTTAAACTTATTATCTATCTATTATCAATTATCAATTCATCAAACGCGACTACAAAATCTAGGGTGATAAAAATCCAAAATTAATACATGTTCTAAAAAATAGGTACAATTTTAATCGTTAGTTCTTATGATTAATCGGAGTTATTTCACAGCGTCTCCCCCTAATGCCCTGTCCCGCCCAGCGTGCAAACTTGCACGTGCAATTCAAACATGCGAATTTTTTTATTATAAATACTATCATAACATGCTCCGAAGAAAAAACGAAAAAATGGGCATGTGAGTAAGTCATCCAAAACCATTTTTCTTAAACTTTTTTTGTCTCGATGATCATGTTTTCCAATCCTTGAATCAGGTCTGATTGAGTACAAATAGACAAAACTAGTGTTATTTTTCAAATGAATGTTTTTGTGTTTGATTATTGAATAATGTTTATGCATAATTATGCAGCTTTTATGAATAATTTTATGCAAAGTGTATAGATAATTTTACGCAAGGTTAATATACAGAGGTTATGCGCAATTTTAAGTAAAGGTCATGCCCAATTTTATGTAAAATGTTTACATAATTTATTTGACATATATTTTATGCAAAGTTTTAAATGTAGGTTAGAGCTCGAACTCTGTTAAAATTATTGGACTCGAACTTAATTACAATTTTAGGCTTGAGTTTGAAATATTTAAATCAAACCTAGCTCGAATATAGGCAGGTTCGGGCTCGACTCGATTCGATGCCACCCATCCTCCCCTTTCCTTCTTCCCCAGTTTTTGTGTAGAAAACAGAAAGGAAAGAGGGGAGCAGTGGGTGCCAATGCCCCTCCCCTTGTTTTTTTATCTGGCAGGAACTGAGAAGTCGTAGGCCAAAAGCGCCGGTGGTACTCTACCTCCCTCACCTGCTAGGAATGGAGGAATGGATCCGCGGAGAAGAACAAGGGAAGAGAAGAAAAAAACAGAAAGAGACGAAACCCCTCCCAATAATTTTCCAAAAGAGTGATTGTTGGCCTGTCTTATTTGGAAATTTCTCCCTAGAAGATTAAGTAATTTTCCAGGGTGTTGTCTTATTGTTTATTCATTTCTCACACCGAATGTTCCTGCTAAAATTCTCGGGTAAGCGATCCTGTTCAGTCTAACTCCGGCCTAACTAGTAACCACCATTTCTTTCACGATTAACTCATCTTGTTCAAAGTTTGTGGATTCAACTTCGATCTTGTTCAAAGCGATACTGCTTAAATTGATGCGTATATTCAAAGAAAACGCAGTTTCTATATACTTTTTCAAGCCTGGAAAGCAAGAAGAATGAAACATCTTTGACAGTCAATCAAGGAGGGTCTCAGATTTCTCTCATCTGTCTTTCGTGTAAAATATGGTTTTTACGCTCATTCAATGTCAATGCCATTAGTTATTTTAATAGTTATCGAATTGCTAGCCTGTTCATTTGTACCAAACAGTGCATCAAGTTGGACCTATTTGGTGGAGGGATATCTTTCGTTAAAGAATGTATTAGACCTCCTTTCCTCTTCGGTTTTCAAAAAACCATAAAACACTGCATGAATTTGTAGAGGGAAACGATTATAATGTACCCAGATCATCTCCCACTCAAAAGTTGTAGAAGAGCGTCTCGTCTATTCGGAAGCTTCGATGGAGAGCTCACAGGTTAACTCTATCAAACCAGATCCGTATTTCATAAAAAAAAAATTTTCTTTTTTTCATCAAAAGAGGGAGTGGTTACAACTGCCCATGATCCATATATCTAAAGGAATAATGGGTCAAAATATAAAATAGGGAACTGCTAACAATGTACTCTTCAAAGAGTAATTATGGATTGTTAAATTCAAACATAGAACTCTCCAAAGCTTTTGTGAGATTCACATGTATTATACAAACGAATTAGATACACGGGTCTTTTTGGAACCCTTAGAAAAGAAAAAAAAATGAAATTTTTTTTCTTTTGTACTAACTATTTTTAGAAATAATAATGGTCAAATTCTTATTTTCTTTTTTCTCAATTACATAGACAATTACATGTATTTAATAAAAGTACTTGTACTAAAGGCATAAACGAGTTCCTATATATATGTTCGATGAAAACAAAATGGGGTGGGTGCACCCGGTAGATCATTCAATGTTGGTTTCTGCCTAGAGCTTTAGGCCTTCTCCTTGGTTGCTTCCTGGAGGGTGGAAATCAGGTCAATACAGTGAACTTGTGGGGTAGTTGGGAGCTAAAATATAAAAAGTTTGAATGAAACAGTTAGTATGAGCTTGTCCAGTTTCCTAACTAATTGCAATTGATGGTTGACAAAGGGTCTATCGTTGAGCAGCCATTGAAATATTTCTGTTAGCATGAGTGAGGTAAGACTCCCAAGTCAATTGCCCATGAGGCCTTAGCTGTTAGTTTCACTTTCATGTTCAACCCTTTTGTCCCTTCTTCTCAATTCGTTGCATGGTAACAAAATCCACATCAGCGGCTCAATATTGTAACCGTGTAATCTTTTTCTCAAGCTCTTATCCTACCACACTGACCTTACAACCAAACATTTTTTTTTATTCCTACAGGCCGTTTGTGATTGCTTCCAAAAAGGAAGTCTGACAAAGGGTCAGTTCCTTTTTCTATTGAGAAGCTTGCATAAAGGGTATTTATATGTTAAAGAGATTAGTCCCATTAAACATTTACAACTACATTACATTCATTAGTGGTAATTAGATATAACTCCTTAGAAGTATTGCCTTCCTTATCTCTAACATCCCATCTCAAACTAAGATGTCCATGTATTAATGGGAAGTTTGTCACACAAAAAATTCACGATGGCCGACGGGAATGTATAGAACCTATAAAGCACCATTGGCAATTGACTTTCTTTATGATGAATTGATAAGCAATCTCAGTATGTTTAGTTTTGTCATGCAAAACTAAATTCAATCGACTAGCCAAAGCATGAAGCATTTTTGTAGCCAAAACAACACTACAATATTATTGGTCATAGTCATGTATTCGGTCTTTGTGCTTGAATGAGCAATAATCCATAGTTTGCAGCTCTTCCAAGAGATGAGGTTGTTTCAAGGATCAAAATAACCCACCAAATCACTAAGATCAATAATTGATGAGTCACACCATATAGAAGAGTGCATAGGACTAAATATGCCTAAGAGCTTCAATACGTTGCCAACTAGAAGAGTGCATAATCTGAGATACTTGATTGACTGTGAAGGAAATTTCATGACGAGTCAAACTCATTAAATGTAGTGCATCAGATAAACTTTGGTATAATTCTGGAGAATCTACAAGGATATCAACCACCTTAGGCAAATTGTAGTGCAAAGCAAGAACGGGATAGTCTTACCAATCGATTGACCCGATCTATCAAATAAATCTATAGCATATTTGTATTCTAACAAATTACCAGTAGAACTTGTACTTTGTATCTCAATTCCTAGCAAATATTATATCGAACCCAAATCTTTCATCTAAAAAGGGCACCCAAATGATGATTTTAGATCCCACATAAATGTAAAATCACTTCCAATACAAAGATACGGTACTAAACATTGTTAACGGGGGGAGAAAGAGTGATAAAAAACTTTTAATAAAACCCAAAAAGAGTGATCAGACAACTTTTGATAAAACCCAAACTTTTATAGAGCATGACAATTGTTTCTAACCATAAACCAATTTCCTAAATCAACAAACATAAACTACGAATCTTAATGACTATCCCATATACAAAGTCCTAGATAAAGACCATGTATAAGGTGTTTTTTACATCCAACTGATCCAAAGGCCAATTAAATGTCAAAGAAAGAAGAAAAATGATACAAGTCATTACAGTTTTTAACGTCGACACTACAAAAATACACTATTAATGACACTTTTTTATGACAACATAATTTTTGTGGTAAAGATAAGCCTTTGGCGACAAAAAAAGCATCAACCAAGGTCAATAAAAATATTTATTTCACCTAAGAATTTAAATTTCATTGATATAATTAGTTTCTATCGATGGGATAGACCTATGGTTTTAAGAAGGTTCTACACATGAAAATGTTTTGTCCTCGTGGATATCTTCAACGAAAAATGTATGTGTTTTATTAAAAAAATGAATCATTGTTCGAAATAAGAAAGTTTTCTCAAGCTATGTTAGTGGCATCATTGCCAACAACACTTTAGTTCATCAAAAAGAGTCAAATAGTGACAAAATATGTACTTCATTGGGAAAGTATCTACCAAAAATTAAAATTCTGATCCTTTATGGCAAAATATGTGTTTCTTTAGGAAAAGGTGTTTCCCAAGAAAATTCTCTTGATGTGAAATAAAAATTATTGGCAAAATTTGTAATTCATTAACAACTTTATTGTTTAATGGCATGATTAGATCTTAAGGAACCTGTTACGCCATTACCATTAACATTAACAACTTATGGTCCATCTTTCGGAATTAACATTGAATATTGTAGTCATGTAACTTAGCAATGTTGCAAAAAGCCTTTGAAGTTGTCCTTGCTTAAGGAAATAACATCTCTTCCCTTAGTATATTTTTTATCCATCTCCAACCATTAATGCTGCAAACTCTCCTTATATACAAGACAATTTTTGGATGATTTCATATTATATCCTTAGCACTTTTATATATCTGAACATATAGATGCAAATGATTTGATAATTCCTTTATTATCCCAAGTATAGACCTGTCAAATCATATTTGAATCCTCTTTTCTGGAAAGAGAAAACACCACATTTTGTACTCCATCCTACACATAATAAATACGTATTTTCATCTTTTCTTTTTTGGAAATAGTAATGTTATATCACTTTTTAATTTTGTTTTATGATTTTTACTTATTTTTACTTAAATGTTTATTGGCTCCAATCTATTCGACACCTCGACCTAATTCATTTCTGCAAAGTCGCTTCCTCTCTGAATTTCTCTCTAATGCTCTATCCTCCTCTCAGTGCCTCTGTCTCCTCTCCCTTCCCTCCCTCTCCCTCTCCTCTCCACCTTTATCAACCCCTTTCATTCCGTTCCTTCCCTCCCTCTCCTCTCCCTTCCCTCGCTCTTCCTCTCCTCTCCTCTGATTTCCCCACTCCCACAGTTTGGCTTGCCGCTTCATTTTGTTTAATTCATAATCATGTATGATTTTTTTTCTTCATTTTTCTCATCGCCAGAGACATCTCACAACTCTTTCTCAACAAAATGTGTTTGATATAGTCTTCAACGGAAAAAGGGAGCTCCTCATTGTTGTTGTTGTTACTAGTTGTTGCTTCTTCCGAATTGCGAATTGGTTCATTCACTTCTCTCTCTCCTAGGACCCTCTATTTGTTAATACTACTGTTTCTTTGCTTCATTCCACTATTACTTCTTTTTCCAGTACTAATATCTCCTCACTTTATTTTTTTCATCTTTTAATTTATGATTTAAATTAGTTATATAGTACACATTTCGTTGAATTATGTTATGTGGTTCATTTCTGAATTATGCATGTGTATTTGTTTGAAGAGAATGCTTGTAGTTAAGTTTTGTGGATGATTTATGCCAATTTTCTTCTTATGAAAATAATTTTCGGTTAATGGATATTTCATTTCTTCATTTATTTAACGTAGTGGAGTTTCTCTTTGTCATAGTGGAAACAAGTTTTGGGTGCCTAGGAATCCAAAGGCCTAAATTTTCTAGGTTTTGCTTCACGATGATGGATTTAAATTTCACGGTGTTTGAATTTATCTTTTGGAGATTCAATTTAGGCATCCCGTTTTTCATTTGGGTTTTTGTAATCATTTTTTTGTGGATTAAGCATGTGGTTCAGATGCCACTTAGGAAGGTTTTTCAATAAGTGTATGCATGCTTAATCAATATTTTGAAAAGGGAAAAGGATTGAAAGTGCTCATTACTATTCTTACGATGCTAGTCTTTGTATTTCCCTTCCTATCTGATTCTGATGAATTTTATTTCCTTTCTTTTTCTTCTTTTATTTGTTAAACAAAGTTGTTTCATTTTGCTTGGGATGAGCAATTGGGTTGGTGATGAATTTCATCTTGCTTCTTAGTTTTTTAACTGGTTATTATTGCACTTGCTCTTGTGCATTTCTACCAATGCAACGAAATCTAAATTTGTGCATGACTCAATGAAAACAGATATGAGACTTCCTGAGTTATTTGCATTTGCATGCACTTCTTCCTAACCATGGTAGAATAACTAGGAGATGATTAACAATTTTGTATCATTTTATACTTCATTTTAGTTGACATGCTTAGGTGACTTAACCTTTCTCTTCTTTGGCAAGAGAGCATATTGTCAAATGTAGCAATTATATGTTTCAAACTCAATAGATATATTTTGATCGGCTGGATTTTGAAATTCTAGGCTTCAACAACATCCTCAAACTACTTGGTCTCTAACCTAAGGTGATACTTTTTTTCATGACTTTCATGTTTGTTTATCTTCCATTTGTGTTTTGATCTTTTTGTTCTCATGGTTGAAGGATCTCAAAGGCCGAGTCCAAGTGCCTTGGTTGTCATGTTTATTTTCCTATCACTGGCAAGTTTTGTGGGTTGTTGAATCAATTTAGAGTGTTTACTCTCTTCTTACTTCAATGATTAATGTGTATCATGAATGTGTTTTTACTCCAACAGTCTTTCATGTAGATGACCACCATCATCATTGTCATGTACTACCCTTGTAATTCTGATCTTCTTCAAAAGAAAATGTAATGGACTCTTTCATAGATTTATGAGTATCTTGAACTATCTTTTGCTCCAGTCTCCTAGTTTCCCACAGAGAAAACTTTATCATGCAATTTTCTCTGTAATGGAAATATTTGATGAAGTATTATGGACCTCAAAGCTAGGGGGTTAACTTGTGAAAACTAAAGTGGGAGTCATCTCTTGTAAGACTCCATCTAAAAGTAAGCCTAACTCAATTGGTGCCTATTTTTTTAGTCTTTCTTAGCAATGTGTTGTCAACATTTTGGAACTTCCATGTCTTAGACAAAACTTTCGAATTGATCCTCTTGTATTCTCTTAGACTATAAACAATATGCGTTGTCATGTCATTTTATTGGATTGCTGACCTATATAGAATTCAAGTAAAAGTCAAGAAAAAATTTTGATTTTTTCCCATTATGGGCAGTCTTTTTGGTAGATAGAAGAGGATTTGAGAGGTTGAACTTATGTCTTTTCAATAGTAATGTGCTTAATATTTTTTTTAAATGAGTTTTGTAAAACTCATTGTATGTTATCTTATAGATGTCCACAGGAAATGCTAAGCAACAACGAGGACCATATGAAACATGGATTCCTCATGATTATGCTTACTATCTTGTCAAAAGTGGTTCATAAAGGATCTAAGTTGGGAAATGGCCAATAGAGGAGTGATATATGACCTAGACAACTACAAGAATTCAAAGACAACATGGAAGAGAAAAGACGAAATATAATGTTATCAATCGCCAAAAAACATGGAAAAAAACAATGTAAAAGGATAGCTACATTGCTATCATCAAGTGAATGGATTTGGAACCATCAAGGTAAGCGAATGGAAATGTCGTCACATGTTTGGGAAGAGTTTATTCAGGTTATGTGTCATGTACTAGGTAATGTGTCATGTACAACAATTTATTGCATTCTAGACTTTAAATGATATTTTCGTTAAATTTTATTTTAGTACTTTTTTTTGTAAAAAAACAAAGATGTTGAGTATGTTAGGCATTAAATTTTTTGCAACTATGAACTCCTCTATACCATGGTTGGAGAAAATTTTGCAATTGGAAGCTTTGTTGTTATGGCAGTGGTGAGAGTGAAACAAATGAAGCTAAAGAAGTTAGTCATAATGAGCAAGATGAAGTACAAATAAGATATGATGGTGTAACGGATTCAGGGATTGCAAATACTTAGCTCAAGTGATGGAGGTGGCTCAACTAGTAGCCATAACTAAGGCCGTCGAACTCCTTTGTTGAGTAATCGAAAACATCGAGCTCAAGTAATGGGGGAGAGAGACCAAGCAATGGTGGTTGTATTGAACAACTTTCTGCTACAATTCAAAAATTAGCAGAAGTTGGTAATAGTTCTTAAGCAAATAAATGGATTGATGCTACTCGGGAAATTCCTTATTCGTACACAAAATTTTGCCATTGTGCTTCTTCTTTATTGGATACAAATGAAAAGAAATTGTTATTTGTTCAATGTGACATTGGAAAAATGAAGAGTTTTTGAAATTCCTCTATGAAGACAGCAGAAATAGGATGATGTTATATGAGGATAATATGATGTTGTAATAGGAAAAAATCATGTTAATTTATTCGTGTTATAATCATTATATTACGGATTTTTATAATTGACTTTTATGTTTTAATTTCTCTTGTTGAAAATGAAAATTGATTGTTTTAATGTTATATTGAATTTTTAGTTATGTATGTAAATTTTCATACCGTTATCAATGAATTTTAAATTTTTATGTGTTTGTTATATAGTTTGATATTGATATTTTATCATTATACAAGAGTCCAGATTACCATGGTTATTACCAATGAGAGTTCTCTAGTTATCATATCAATTTATTTTGAAAATGTATCTACACCTCAAAAAATTTGATTAGGTGGAGGGGGGCTCATATATGCTCACTATTAGAGTATAATGAATATTTGTTTAGGCAAGTGTATAGGATGAGACCGTATGTTTTTACCAACCTCCGTAATTTGCTAAGAAGTAAGAGACTTCTTGTGGATACCAAGAGCATTAAAGTTGAAGAACAAGTTGTTATATTCATGGTTACCATATTTGTTTTAGATGCTCAATTTGGACTATTAGTACATATTTCAATAGAGTACTAAAGGCAACACTCAAATTGAAAAATGATTATATACATCCTACTTCAACTAGAAATTTTCATCCAAAAATAGCGGGTAATGATAAAGTATTATCCTTTTTCAAGGTAAGCAACTACTGTAAATTTTATTTATGTGTTTATTCATTTAAAAGAACAATTATACTAACTTTCAATGTGCAAATTTCATAATTCCATTGGAGCAATTGATGGGACTTACATAAAGGCCCACATTATAGGCAAAGAGTGTTGGATTTTGGAATCAGAAACAATACTTATCACAAAATGTGATATTAGCTTGTAATTTTAATATGGAGTTCACTTTTGTAGTAACTGGGTGGGAAGGATCAACTGCTGATGCTTGCATTTTGATGCATGTATTAGGTAGACCGAACAGGCCTAGAGGTAATATGTTTATTTTATTTATTTATTTTTGTACATGTTACCTTTATTCGTATTAATCATTTTTATTGTTTCATACTATAGGAAAATACTACTTGGTAGATGTTGGGTATACTAACTTGCCAAGTTTTTTGGCACTTTATCATTCAACTAGATATCATTTAAACGAATATGATAAAAATCATCTCCCTCTGACTGCAACAGGGCTATTCAACCATCAACATTCATCATTAAGAAGCACAATTGAAAGGACTTTTGGTATGTAGAAGCAACGGTTTACAATTCTGGATCGAGCACTTGCATACCCATACAAGACTCTGAGTGAAAGTTGTCATTACTGTTGTATCATTCACAATTGTATACAAATATCATATCGCAATGACGGAAGGATTGAAGGAGAAGAACTAGTAGAAGTTATAAGAATGATGTGGCATTTGGAGAAGATCAAGAAGAGGATGAAGATGATATGGAAGAATTAATTAACCAACCTGCAGTCTCAATATTAGGGAGAAAGAGAAATGAACAAATTGAATTAGTTAACTATTCTCATAATAATTTAACAAGTTGAATGTAGGACAATTATGTAGAGTACAATAGTTGATTTAACATAATCAATTTGTTTTTAAATAAAAATGTTTTTATCTTTGTATTTGACATTTTATTTTATAGAGAATTTATCAAATAAGTATGGTAATGTGTGAGATTAATTATTTACCTTTTATTTATTTTCCTAGAAAAAACACCAACAGGTCTATTAAATTTTCTTTGGCAAAATTTTAAAAATTTCCATGAAATTTTATAATAAGCCAATAATAGGTTTTTATCTAAAAATTTCTTTAAAATGTGTATTCTAGGAAAAGCAATGGCACTAAAGTTTTCACCGTCCGATTTATTGAAGGATTTTTATTTGATCCTATTGTTGCATTATTTATACTTATCATTCTTACTAATGAAGTTGCTTCTTATCAATTAATTTTCAGATGTATTAATTTCTATGCTATTAATTAAAAATAATTACTTTTTTTGAATAGAAAAGCAATATCATAAATAATGAATGGTTCTTATGATTATTTTCATATTTTTTACTTACCGTTTTATTGAACATATTTATCAGTTTTATTTAAGATTATTTATTTCAATTTATACTAGTCTTAGGATTTTATGTGTATTAAATTGGTTTCTGTGTAACCAAGGTTTCACCTGTTTCATTTTCTAGAGAGGACTTTGGCAACTACTTTTTCTTCTTCTTTTTCCTTAGTTGTTTTCTGACAAAAAAAAAAAAAAACTTCAATCCTCTCTAAACAAATATACAAAAAATTACCACAGACAGTAGCATTCCAAAGAGATTTACCCCATATCATAGTTCTTCAATCTTACCTTACAGCTAATAGAAATAAAACTTCAAGATCGAGTTCAAAAACTCCCCAACACCGAACAAAGTAAAAATATTGGAGAACTCAAGGAAAGAAAAATACATTAAAATTGCTGATAGAGTCAATTATTAGTGGACAACGTTGCCAGCATCAAATGCAAAAATAACTACAAATACTATTTGACAAGAGAAAACTGGATCAGTTTATTTCAAATGTTATCAGCCAAGTACAAACTAGTTTACCTTGGCTTTTCTTCATAATCAAACCCATCTCCGTATCCTCCTAAACATTTTTCAGTAGTTGCTGGAAAAGCTGAGGCTCTTCCTACCCATTGAACTTTCTCTTGAAATTAAAAAATTGTTTAGATATGCAAATAGAATTATCAAACCTGATCAATGTACTATATTTAACAAGACAATGTGGGTTCACTGGTGGTTTCACCCTACTGCACGATCTGATTACTGAATGCTCTTTTTTGGCCATATCCAAAATAAACAACAACTCTGGAGGACCATTTTGCCTCATCCCATTGTGTATCTGGTTTCACCAGCAAATCTGATGCAGGAGCCGGTGAACAGGCCTTTGACCAAATCCTTGTTCAGTGCCACTATTCTCAGAAGACTAAATTATCCTACAGTTGTCATCCATAGCAATCGGAAGAATCACATCCCATTGTTTGGTGCCCCACTCCTGTGGATTCCATAAAGCTTACATTTGATAAGAACTGCAGCCAAGTCAAGATGTCAATGGTGACTTTGTAATCACCATAGCAGCTCACTTGTCTCCACAAGGAACCCCCTAAAAAAATACTGAATACCACCAGGTGGAGACAACCTCTTTTCGCTTGATAAGAGGCCATCTCACAGAAAGTTTAGTTTATAATCTGCAGGTTGACGTGGATTTTAAGGTCATAGTGGTTCACTCAGTACCTATACCCCTTATCTCCTCTTCCCATCTTTTGAGGTGATTGAAAATATTCCCACTCTCTCTGTAACTTGGACACATGTTGTCTGCTCCATTAACCATCTTTCAGATTGCTTAGACGGAAATGGGACTGAATGTCCTGAACTTGTCCTGGTAGTCTGAATATTAGTTTCTTGTTCTATGATTCTCATTTTCACTCCCTGCCAAGGAGGAATTCACACTTGCCTTTTTCTTGCCTCAATTAGATATCCACCATTTGGAAAAGAAAAATGTAACAAAAATAAAAAATAAAAGACTGGTTTGTAAGATTACAGAAGACATAGGAACAATGTGTTGAACTTCAGCTACTCGACTACATCTTCAGGATCATTGAATTAATATACTGTTGGCTCATTTTACCCTGTGCTTCATACCACTTCCATCATCCAAACACCACTTGCACTCGGTAGCTTGTGGCACTAACCGAAGTTGTCGTCTTCCTTGTGTGTGCTATGAAAGGGACAATTTTGATGATCGGTCAGCTACATAAACAGGGATTCAAGACATCTTCCCTTTCTTGCAAATTGAGAATTTGAAGCAGAAAATGTTTTTGGTCTTCACCCCTTTCCACAAGAGTTATGGAGCTAACTCTTGAGGGGGCTTGGCACTGAGATGTGTTATGCTACCATCTAGAGATCTGATGAGCTGATGTGATGCTGACCATTTGTCTAAAATGAGACTATGGATGTTTATTCTTCCTGTCAGCCACCAGTATTTATGCAAATGCAAGAAATGAAAGAGATGTCTGTGAACAAATCCAGTTCCATGGGCCAATTATTTAAAAAGCATTTTATTTGAACACTTTTGGGCAACTTTCATTCGTTTTTCAGGGAATGGTTCTTTGACAAAATTGAAAATATTTAGTTGAATGCCCTCCAACCTGCACTCACCAAGTGCTCCCCTCAAGAGGGAAGCTACAAGCTTTAAGTCATAAAATTAGAGGCAATCAGAGACCACAAGGGAAGGACCATCATGGCATAACTGGGACCAACGGGGATCAATACTACCATGACAGAGACTATGATTGTTGAAGGAGACTCTGAAGTAATCACCAGTGGGCTAAGGGCTGCTCAAAGCCATAAGGGAGAGTCCATGAAACTCACAAACAGATTGCAGGGCACTTCATAATTAACTCTTAGTTAGAAGCTCCACGATCATCCAGCTCCACTGCAGAATCTCTTTCAAAGGAAGCCAACAACACCTCATAGTGGGCAACACAATGTTTTTCAGTTGTAGTATTTTTCTTTTTCTAGTTGTGAAGCCCACTGACTTGAAGCCTTCTATCTATATTCTATGTGGGAAGCCCATCAACTTGAAGCCTTTTATCTAAATAGAAGAAAATGACCATTAAATCACATGGAAAACTAGGAAGTTATGTATATTCAAACAAGAAAAATATGCTCAACCTCACTGCCCCAAGGAGTAACCATATAACCTTCATCGTGGTAGCAATTTCAGTTTACAAAATCGAGAGTGGTTGTTCAAATCTTCACATCCAGAACTTTGGGTCCAAATCCCATGTTTAAGCCTCAAATGTGAAATTTCTCTATAACTTCAAACTAGAAAAGAATATCTCATCAATGCAGAGATAAACGAGATGTTACAGTAGAGAAATGCCCTTTATCCTGGTTTGACAGTCAAGCTTGTATAATCATCTGACCCCATGGCCATTGAGAAGGTGCTCAGCAAAAAATAAGGCACTTTCTGCAACCACTGATTCTGAAGGGAAGAGTTGATTGCTTACTTCTCAATGAATTCCTGAGACTGAATTGTTCTATAAAGCTCCTTCAAATTAGCCAATACTTGACGTGGTCCCAAGCTTTCAACCCCAATGTAATTCAACAGTTGCTCTAAATCCTACATTATCCCAAAAGATAAGGTCACTTACGCTCACTAGACTTGTTGAAGCAGCAAAAAAGCAACAACAAAAGATAATTATTAGAGACAACCAAAAGGGGCCATAGCATCTTATCAAGCAAATAACATAAACAGAGAATGTAAATACAATACGAAGCAATCACGTAATGATACTAGTCTCCATGGAAGGTCGTCATTCATGCCAAACACAGGAAAGTCCAAAACATGATTATTCTAGGGAAGTACTAAACAGCAAAGTCAGTCTGTACAAATATCCAAGGGCACACATCTAGACAGTTTTCTCAATGGACAAAAAAGAAGGAATGCACGCATATGCACATAATTAATTGAACTGGTTTAAAATCATTTACACCTGTTGTTTCCGGCAAAACTTAAAGATGATAACTCAAGGGAAGAAAAGCATGAGCTAGCAGACAGGAAGAACAGATTGAGAGGAGACTTTCACTTGCCAAAACTACTTATAAGATCTACTAGAGTAGCAGAGAAGCAATGGCACAGAAAGTATAGTTACAGAATCCTTGGGGTTAAATAATTTAGTCTCTCAACATTTTTAGTTCTCTTTTTCTATTAGATATATAATGTATTAGGCAGTGTCTTTCTTAGGACTCACTTATTTCTGACAATGTTTTAGATTAAGGTTTCTTATTTCATTCATATCTTTCATTTCTAATTAGGAGTTTTTAGTTTTATGTTAGAATTTTCCAGAGGAGTAAGGCTTAACTTTGCTATTTTTTTTAAGGGTTTAGACTTTAATTAAGGGAAGTATAAGTCCCGTTTGAAGTTTCCATGTAGACTTCTGCAAGAGCCTATGAAAAGCCCCTACCATGCCCTGGATGGAACATTTAGTCTTGTCTAAAGTTAACCAAGTCCTTTGACTATTAGTTTTTCATTGAAAGTCACCATGGATTCTGCTGTAAACCTCTTCTCTTTACAACTATATAGCCATAACATGTTTTTCTGAGTGAAAGCCGAAACATATTCTCAAGCATTTTAAGTGCAAAATCCTGTTGTTTCCCTACTCTTCCAACACTGAACAAGAAAACGCACAAGAATTTTTATTGATATTATTGTCTTTCAGTACAGAGGCAAGCCATCCCCACTACCTGGCATAAATTGTCCGAAGCAGATACATCCTCTAAATGTGTTTGTCAATTAACATATTTCATTTGGAATTAATTTATATAGAGGATTTTAAAAATTACTTATTTAGACACATATTCAAGAAAGATTCTATTTTAAAAATGGTTCCATTCATTCACCAAGCCTATTTAAATTAGTTAGACTTGCTAGAATCAGGAACCAATTAGTGACCAGGCCCAGATTAGCTCCTTTCCTCTGGAATGTACGAGAATATTTAAAACCCAAGATTCTACAAAATGTAAATATGTTGAAAGGTAACAACAGCAAATTTAAATAGTCTGCAAGTAACTAATATGAAATAAGAGGCAGTGAAAAACCAGAACAGGTTTTAACCGTAGAGGAGGGTTAGCAGGTAATACCTTGTTCAATAAAAATATTGCATAAGCAGCTCGAGTAGTGTCTTGCCCTTCTAAAAATAGAGGAAATTCAGCAGGCTTCACATTTATTGCGACAGCTGAATTAACAACCAAATCAGATGACATGGGTTCAATTGAAGGAGCGTGATCAGAAATAAATGAGCGTGAACCACCTAAGCGCAAAGGGTAGCGTAAAGGAACATCAAGGTATGATGCAACAAGTGAGACAGCCTGCAAATATGAGACCTCACATGAGTCAAACAACCTGAGGGGACCTTGTAAATCACATTTATTGTAACAATTTGACATGTGAAAGAGTCTTGATCAAGTCAGTTATTTTCAGTTTCCTATTCATGTTTAAATTTCATGTTAGCAGTTGAATTTGTGCTAAATTAGAGGAGTATGAGAGGAAGCCCACATCCATCTTGAAGGCTCAAACACTTGTTTAAAGAAATTACTGATTTTTTTAGTTCCTTGGTGACCTGTTGAGTCCACACTTTAAAAGAACCTGAACTGAAACCACTCACTCGGCCCTTGACTCTGCCCCAGACTTGGTCTCAGAGAGCTCAAGCCTGCTTTGGAGAATGGCAATAGGAGTTAAGACACTGTTACCCTCATATGGGCCAAGTAGATTCAATTTTTTTTACAAAAATGAGAAATTCATTAAAGGGAGAAAGAATGATGCAGAATATGCAATTAATATACAAACAAGAAAAAAAACAAAAAGCTAATGAACATCCAATGGAAAGGAATCAGCCACTAAAAGATCTGAAGGTCAACTCCCTCTCGTGCTAAAAAATCTGCCAGCACATTTTGCACTGCAAACATGACGAAGCCACTGAATGTCAAGATGATGACAAGACTCCATAGTCTCATCTTGAAGTAAACCACGAAATAATGACAGCCAAGTCACCTTCAATAACGAGAGGATCCAACAACTTCTAAAAACAAAATCCTCAGTCCCCATAAAAGTGCCAAGAGTTCAGCCCCAGGTGAATTGCAGTAGCCCAAAAGGCTTACAGTATACACAAAAGCAATACGAGAAGAACCTTGAACTACACCACCTCCAAAAGGGCCTAGGCTACCCCTTGAACTCCCATCAAAGTTCAGTTTGAGTTTACCCTCTGAAGGGAGAGACCAAGGCTCATTGACAGTGATGTGAGAGTCAGACGAAGCGGTTATATTATGCCAACGCATTCTGAGGAAAGCTTGAAAAATATTGAAAGCCAAAAAATTTACTAACCTAAAATTGAGTGTAATGAATAGTCTTTTCTATCACTCCTCCCAAAGAAAGCACCTAGCATTGAAAACACGCTTATTCTGCTCTTTCCAAATAGCCCAAATAGTAGTTGCAAAGGAAACTTGTCATGACACCCAACAACGAGAAGACAAAAGATGAAGAAGAAATTGAATCATAAAATCTGAAAATGCAGCGGAAAACACATGAAAAAGCCAAATTTACGCAATAAAGCATCCCAAACAAAAAACTACAAAAGGACAATGACTGCACAAATGGTTAACTGACTCCATGACATTACCAATTTTACAATGAACATCCTCCACATACTGGCCTTGCCTAATCAACTAGTCAATAGTTAAAAAATTTCCTTTAGCAACACACCCCAGAAAATGAAGTACTTTGGGCAGAGCAGGAATTTTCCAAACTAAACCGAAACTTTATGAGAAGACTGCAGATCAAATAGAAGAGAACCATAAAAGGATGAAACAGAAAAAACTCTTGATGAACTGATCTTCCAAATTATCTCATCTCCACCACATGACAGTAAAGAACGAGAATTTAAAAGCGAAAGAAGATTTCATCCACCGCTTCCACACCATTAAGGTTTTGCCGAAAATTGAAATTCCAAGTAATGGTGACATAAGATTGTGAAATTAAAATCTCATGCTATAAAAGCACATGAAATGACACAGGAAAGCAATGGCTAAAGGAGAAATCCCAATCCACTCATGTAACCAAAAACGAACACGAGTGCCCTGTCTAACATGAAATTGAATGGAGAAATAAAGGAGGATTTAAGACGAACAATTAAATTTCATAAACTAGAAGCTGGTAGGGAACCAAAAGGCAGCTAGGAGTCCTCCGATAAGCTGTACTTAAGGGCGACTAAACATCTCCAAGGCACAAGAGACTCCGTACAAAAGCACCAAAGCCACTTGGCCGACAATGCTTTGTTCATTACACTAATGGACCTAATACTTAAACCCCCATTATAATTAGATTGGCAAACCACATCCCAGTTTACTAGGTGATACCTGAACCGGTCCAAAGCACCCTTCAATAAAAAAATACCACAAAATGGCCTCTATCCTCAAAGCTATAGCCCATAGACAAGGCATGAAAGAAAGGTAAACAGTGGGAATGCCTGCTAGAGTAGCCTGAACTAAAGTAGCTTGACCAGCAAAACTTCAAAGATTTCCTTTCCGCATTTTTAATCTCTTCTCCATGCCTTTCACTAGCACCCAAAGATCAAGAGTAAATCTTCCCAAGAACAAGAGAATCCTAGGTACAAGAAGTGTGCACCTTACAACATAAAATACGCCCAATTGCACATCTTCCAAAAGATTCACCCCTATAAGCCTGATTTAGCCCAATTAACTATCCACCATGAAATCAACACACAAATAGATAAAGAGGGCCTTAATGGGGAGGATTTGAAGAAGCAAATTTACCAAAGGTTTTAGGGAAGGAATCCAACCACTAAGATATTGCGCTGTTTGAAAATATTACACCAAGCAATTCACCGATGATGTAAAATAACATCTGGGAAAGAGGACATCCTTGTCTAATGCCTCTTAATCCTTGAAGAAAAACCATCAGCACAAAAAAAGAAGTAGAGATCACCAAACCCCATTTTCCTCATCACCGAATCTAGAAAAGCCAACAAACCGTATCAAAAGCTTTTTCCCATGAAGCTTTAAGATTACCCTTGACTACCCGATCTTTAAAGAGAGTGCAAGACTTCATAAACCATGTAAACATGAGTCCAAAATTTTAACAACCTTTAACAAAAGCACTTTGATTAAAACGAATGACAGAAGGAAGGACTTTCTTCAACCTGTTGGCTAGAACTCGAGCAACCAAATTATTAAGCGCTAGATAAAAGGCCTATCCGTTGAATATAGCGTCCTCAACACTTGAAATTTTGGGGATGAGTGCAATGAAGGAAGCCCGATTGTGTTGAATGTTACCCCATTATGTTAAAAATATGAAAAAGCAACAAACATCATCTTGCAAAAAAGGCCAACATTTTGGTAAAAATCCAAACTAAAACCATCACAATTTGGAGCAGTGTTGCTTGGCATTGACAACATAAGCGCTTCCTCTTCCTCCTTCGTAAATGAGAGATCAAGAAATTTGCTTCTACTGACGAAATGGTATGAAAAGTGAGGTTGATAGGAGGTGGTTTGCCCAGCATGTCTTTAGTGTATATCACTACAGAATAATTTACCAAAGAATTAGCTATGTTGAGCACGATCTGAGGACAAAACCTCTTGACCCTTAACAAGGCGATGGATTTTTTTTCTCCTCTGAGTAGAAGCCAGGAATGAAAGAATTTTGACTTTGCAACTCCCTATTACGCCACTTGAAGGACGCCTTCCACTTCTAGTAAATCCTTTCCTTGGCTGTTACACTATGAAGATGCTCTTTATAACGACATCAAAGATCCACCTCAGCAGGCAACAAAGACCAATCTTCCTCAGTATGATCCAGCGCAAAGGTCGATTGAAAGAAACTCTCCTATTGAAGTTGACACAAAGGTTGAAACACTGGCTCCATTGCTGGAGCAGCCTGGTTCGTACGAACAGCTTCAAAACAGAACTTCAAAGATTCCAGGAAATCCAGCCATCCAAAGCCATATGAAGTGAACTTAGGGATATACAATCTTGCCTGAACCTTGTTATCTCTCAAATGAACAATACGTATCATTCTCTAAGTGTAACACATATAGCACATATTGGGAATTCTCTACCCAAATCTCCTTGCTACAGATCTTTCCATCCTAGCATGGAAAAATTGCCTACAGTTTTGAAATAAAAATGCATCCAATTTTTTAAGGTACCTTGATAAAGGATTGCTTTTTTCCATTAAAGATTGTCCTTTCTGAATTCATTAATCCTCAAGACTGTTCCTTCATATTGAAAAATACTTGATTTTCCTACCAAAGGGACCGTCTCCTCTTTTCTCCTTCTTGCAATTGCCCACCCTTCACTTGGGCCCATTCTGACACCAAAACCAATCCCCCTCTGTCTTTATGTAGCCACATGAACCTGCATCACCAACTCTCCCTTGCTACTTTTGCTCTCTCCTTTCGCTGTCTCTCTCATTGTTTCCTTCAAGAGGCTACAAATGCAATCAGTTCCATGCCACCAATGAGGGCTTCTTGTTGTCACCCATCACAACAAAAGCTTTTATTGGTGATCCTTAAGGTGCTAATGGAAGAACCTCCATGCATGCTTAGGGTACAAATGCATCATTTCCTTAAGTTGCTATTTCAAGCTACTTTCTAACATATTATAGTTTTCTCCTTCCTAGTGTGCACACATCCACCTGAATATCCAAATACATGCCACCTTCATCTACTGTTGGTCATTACTCAACACTCTGCTCTACAAAGTACAGTTGGTCTAACAATTGCAACACTGACTTTTAGCATCCTTTGCAGAATAGGCCTATCAGATAGCAAACTATGTGCTAACTTCATTGAAGTCATCCATTATCTACTGTATGTGTTTCATCCTTCTCTATCTACCTATTTGAAACATTTTATTTGAGCGAGTTGATGCTTACTACTTGGCCCTTGTTCTTCATTGATAATACTCCCTTGAATGCATCCACTAAAATTAGATCAATAAACTATCATGCATTTTATGTGCCATCCAAATGCCTGTCCAGAATAAGAAGAAGCAAACTTACATGTGCAACATACCCCAAAGCAGATGCAGACTTCTGGGCCTCTTTTTTATCACTGAAAAAGCTCATCTTCTTGAAAGGAGGCACAGCAAGATGCAGTCCTGAAATGGTTAGTGACGACATTCCTGAATTACTGACTTCTGGTAAAATGGATGGCTGTGAACCAGATTCATCAACATCTGAAAGTAGGAGTATTTGGTTCAGTTTCCATCGATTATACAAACTACAAACTTAAAAGAACAAATTGCCATTAGGAAGTACCAAGCACAAATGCACAAACAAACACTTGGATTTTCACATTGAATATTAACATGTAAAAAGACATGTGCTTCCTGCAAATATCAAGACTATGCATCCTAAAAACTCTCAGTTTGTTTCTCCAATATTATTTGACAAATCCTTAAAGGAGGAGCAATCTTACCTGATCTGTTAACTTCTTTTTGTGATACAACCTTCCCAGGGGCCAGTCCTGCGGAGGCTTTCACAGGATAAAGAGCTGATATTTGTGTTACCATATACTGCTGTCTCATCTTTAGCATCTTCTGCAAATTCTTGAGATGAACAGTACCCCTGTCCCCATCTAATAATCTATGAGCTTCCTGTCAAAATCAGTACTCATTTATTTTAACCAAAGATGTTAGCGTACTTAAAGCCAAGCACATATGTTTGTTAATAATTCAGGATAGCTGCTCCATGGTTCTAACAATACATCTAAGAATGCTTAGGGTACATGAAATGAAAATAAATCCTTTTGTCACCAAATGCTGTCTTTTGTCTTTGTATAACTCCTGGAAGACTAAAAGGACTTATTTATGCTATACATAATTGAATTGCAACCAAGAATCACAGGAGGGATTAACTACAAAGAAAAAAGGTCAAGCAGATACTTCCAATTACCTCTCTCTGGACGAAAATGCAACCAATATAATCTTTTATCCAGTAAACAAATAAAGGAATGCTCCTAAAGTGAGGTAACATAAATCCAAGGAGAGTAAGATAATCAAGGCATGATTATAAAAATCACCATTACATGCAAGAAATGCCTCTAAATTACCTGCAATCGCTTGCATGCAATGGATAGGGCTTCACTTGCATCCAACAACGGCCTGATTGCAACACTAAGCTGCTCCCTTTCAGTTTTTGTGGCCTCCGCCATGACCTTTGAATGCACCAACAGATTCTCAAACGCCAACTTCTTATCTCCAAGTTTCAGGTTCATCTCCTCAAGCTGGTTTAAGCGATGCAGTGGTTCTTTCCTTACCTGCCTCCGACCCGCTAACCAGCGAACTAATCAATTAAAGTCCAGAAAATTAAACAAGATAAAGACAAGAAGAACAAGACGACATTGAAAAATGCAGAGCATTTGTTAGCTAAGCAGATTCTACAAGTCAATCAACAAGCACTTAACTCCAAATAGTCAAAAACTAAGATATACTAATGTATGATTATAAAAATTATACTGAAGTTGGTGCAAATCAAATTGTTGGACTATATCTAGGTACGCATTCTCGGCTAGTTCGTTCGAAAATCATTCCACTGCTGTATTTCAACTTTTAACAATTTTAAGGAGCATAAAAACTTACTGCAACAAATGGGTTTTGTCTAAACGTCTGGTTCCAACTTCAAAATGAAAGGAAAGCACAAACAATTTACAAATATGTCAAAAGAAATAAGATTCCACTGAATCGATGATTTGCTTGAATGTAAGCTCCCAAATTTCCAAAATCGCATGTTTGTCTTTATTAATTTCCTTCCAACTACAGTTAATCCCATCAACATGTATCACGATCCAAAAGAAAACAATAGATGTAAAGAAAGGTAAATAAGTAAAATAAAAAAGATTCGCACCTGGATTGCAGATTCTAGCCTCTGCGCAAGGTACTCCTTCCGCTCTTTAGCTTTCTTGAGAGCAGATGAGAGGCTCCAAAGGCGCGCGAGTTCTTGCTGGAGCTCTTCCCATTCGATGATTTTGGGTGCCTGCCCGTTCATCTCGATTTCATCCGTCGAAGTAGTTGTCGCCATCGTATCCTCTTCCGATGCCGCCATGACCAGTAGCAGACCGGAGGAACGGTGAGCTTCCACTCAATCCGAACCCATGGATTGCCGAACTCATATCTTTCCGGAGAAGGCCGAGATGCGACGTTCGCTGATCATCGATACAAGAGAAAGACCGGTCGCTGGAGGGTATTTTGGTCAACTGGGCGAGGAGGCTAGTGCCTACTGGATTTGATTTGCTCAGACATCATGCTCACCTGGCTGCGGCGCTTCAGAGTCCACTTTAAAAACCGCTTTGCTTCTTGTGAACCAATCGGAATCGGGTATCATTGTATCCGCCGGTACCCGAAGATCCGATACAACTTTCTAGTTTCTCCTGTTTCCTTAATGGGGGGTTAGTGCCCCAAATAGATTCTTAAAGATCAAGTTCATATCCAACTCGAAGATCATATCAATCATGTATATAAAAATCATCTTCGTATTTAGTGTTAGTGTTGACACCTTCATGTATAGGAAAATAGTTTATAGTGAATAGTGCCCACTCATTAGAAAAACATAAAAAACAAGAGATTCCTAAACCAGTACACTTATAATTACAACATAATCGTCGAACCCCAAATTAGGTAAAACAATCATTATTACTACACGAGTAACTTATTTAATGTATAATTAAAATATATTAATATATTTATTAATTGAATTAGATATGTTATTATGCATTAATATGGTAATTACATGAGCCAATGAAATACGCACATGATTAATTACAAGTAATAAATAAATAATGTTATAAATAACAAAAACAAAAGTAATACGTTTAGTTATTAATTTATTAATAACATATGATATACTATAGCCTAAAAATGAATGATTTAAGAGGAAAAATTGATCTAATTATTACTTTAATATACTATATATTTGTACGTAATATTGCCACTATTAAATCACTAATATAATACAATAAATAAAAAATAAATATAACTTCAAGTCTTGATCTTGGGTTAAAAAGCCTTGGTTTTAACATAGAAACGGATGAACTACTAAAAATTTAAAACTAGAGAAGAGCCGAGTAGAAAGCCAACCAGTCTTAGACTTGAAAAAATACCTCTCAATTCTCATTCTTGTCAAATGTAGACTGCAATATGCACAAGCTATAAAAGCCAATAATCTACAAACAGGTTTTTCGTTGACGCTACTGATACACTTTACAGTAAAATTGATACAAAATGGGAAACAAAGAATGATCACCACACTTGATATTTTTATTAGATCCAATTAGTTATATTAACACTATATTTTTATTATTTAAAAATATATAAAAATTCTAGTTGTCGCTCTAACTCTGGAATTCTATATTTTGGAAATATTTATTCTAAAATCTCATTTAGTTGCGATGGAGGATTTTAGTATCACAAGTCTAAACACACTAACAATTTTAAAGAAAAATTAAAAAAAAAGACAAATCTATTTTACATGTTATGTTTGATTATATAAAATGGTTGTTGCGTTGAGAAGCTAAAAAGAAGACTTTCCTAGTTTCTAAAAATACCCTTGGCTCTTCACTATGAACGGTAAGAATTTGGTTTAAGTCTTAATTATGTACTTAGGACCCATTTTGGCAATAATACATAGCTTTTAGAATACTTTTTAATAAATATGGAAGTTACATTATGGGTGAGAAGTTCATTTGGAAACTAAAACAAGAGTCACTTCCTACACAAGACCAAAAATTGCATTACAAAGTTTTTTTTTTAATTTTTACAAGATAAATACACCCTTCTTTGATTTTTATACTTTAGATTTAATGTTAAAGTTAAGTATATATTAGTTGTTAAATATAAACAACACATATTACCAACTTCAAAGAGGGTAACAAGAATCTCTCTTTGTATATTTTCTAAAATACCCTTAACACAAAAAAAAAAAAAAGTACTCTACTTGTGTAGCTTGGTGAATTCAGAAGAGATAAATAAGAGAAGAGAAGGAGAATCGTCTAGGCATGACCCGGAATGCATGAGAAGATAATGTGGTCCTCTTTCTATATAGATTGAAAAAGATATAAATGTTAGCTCAAGTAGCTTCTCAAGAGGGGGGTGAATTGAGAATTACAAGTTTAAAATTTTAAGGTGTGGAAAAATAAAATCAAGTAAATATGCAAAAGTTTACACACCACAAATTTAACACCAAAGGTTTTGTTATCGATGTTCCCCTATTGGTATTCACCGCCCAATAACCCGTGCATGGGAAATTCCACTAACGATAGATCTATTAGCTAGAATTATACAAAAGAGATTTTAACCCTCTTTTAAGCAATGTGTATGCCCAAGTACACGATTTATAATTTAATCTCCCCAAGAGATTAGCTAGATTTTAGCTCTGCCAATCCCTTCTTTCTATCTAGATTTAACAAGGTTTTAGATGAACCTATTGTTGACCAAAGTGGCTTCTCTAGAGGGGGGTGAATTGACGATTATAAATTTAAAATTTACTTAAGGCATGGAAATAGAAAGCATGCAAACAAGCAAATTCAAAAGTAAAGCATTTACCCGCCACAAAGATAACATAACATTTTTTGTTATCGATGTCCCTCTAATGCTATTCCCCGCCCAAGAACTCGTACTTAAGAAATACCTCTAATTTAGCTCTATTAGTTGGAATATATATAAAAAGGATTCCAACTCTTTTTAAGTCATGCGTAGTTCAAATACACGCTTTGACAAACAGTTTCACCAAGAGATTGGCTAAATTCTTGCTCTAGTTATGCCATTTCTATTTAGATTTCAATAGGTTATATATGAACATTTCTCAAAAGAAAATTACAAAAGAAAGAGTAAAAAACTTATACACTTTATCACTTGGAGAGTATCTTCTCCTTGATAAATTCAAGCCTCCAGCTTTGTAGCACAATGAAATGAAAGAGTTTGTCTAACGCGGATGCAAATGAGAAGATTTGAGAAGAGAGTGTGGGAGTTTCAAGTATGTAAGTTCACTCTTTCTAAAAATAACACTTTTGAAGGATTTTCAAAGAATTGAGAGTAAAGGCTTAAGAATATGCCAATAAATGTTCATTAACTTGTCAATGGGAGGTTTATTGCGGGTATTTATAAATTCCCAAAGCCAAACTAGTTGTTTTTTACCCATTTACAAAAGTCAGTATTTACATTGATCGATCACTATAAAGTGACCGATTGATCAATCAAGTGTAATGACTATTTTTCTGTCAGAATGTGTCTTATTGATCGATGGTATGATCGATCAATATCTTCCCATTGGGTCTAACATTTTAAGTTGATCGATCAATGTAAAGGGATGATCGATAAATTAGAATTCCCTCTGGTAGTGTATTATAAGTATGATCAATCAATGAGTTTCCAGTAATCGATCATGTTTTATATCCTTGACTAGCAAAGTTCGGTATGATCGAGCAGTCATATAAGTTGATCAATCAATAAACATGAAATTTCCTTACCTGGATAGTACTGATCGATCAGTCCAAATGAGATGATTGACCATGCTTTATAACACGACTTGGTTATGTTCTGGATAATCGATCAATCAACTTAGGTAGATTGATCATGTTTTATAATTTTGGCATGTGCACTTCTAAATGATCAATCATTGGCAGATGTTGATCGATCATTCTAATGTCAGTTCAATTAATTTATTTTAAAAATATGCATGAATGATCCTAAGTGCTTCGAACAGGTTTGAAGTGTGTATATGATGATTTTAAAATATGTTTGAATGCATGTTAATTTCTAAAGGTACAAGTTTGCATTGTACCTCAAATTTGAAAGAGTTAGACAACTCTTTTTTACATAGATTGGGTTTTGATATATCTTAGTAAATCCTAAACTTTAGTTTTCAATTTGTCTTCATCTTTCAAGGGTGCTTCTTCAAGATTTGACTTTCCTTTATGTTTGAGGTATTTGAGAAGCTTGATTTGTTTTGATGCTTTACACCTTGAAATATATTTCTCTTGAAGGAAAAGTATATGAAATACTAGATTTGCAATTCTCAGCTCTATTAAGTTTTTTTATCATTAAAATCAACAAGGGAGTCAATATCCGATCAACAATCTCCCCCTTTTGATGATGACAAAACCTAATTTTGAAAAATAAAAAATACAACATACCTAAGATTGGAGTTAAGTAAAAAATGCAATTTGAGAGACAACTCCCCCCTTAATCTATGCACATCTCATTTTAGCCTTTTTAGTTTTCAATTTTTAAATTTTAGTGCCTAGTGGATCTAAATCTTTTTCCCCCTTTTGGTCATACTAAAAAACATATACAAATAAGGCAATTGAGTAACAAAAAGATTGACTCCAAGGCTATTTAATATATAATTTAAAATTTTACAAAAGGTGTACTAAAATGTTGAAATGTAATTATGAGTATAACATAGGCGTGAGTAAGTACAAGGAAGTCAAAAAGTAGGTCTAAGAACATCTGGGATGGCAGAGTAGATCGGTTGATGAAGGCCAGGAGTAAGCTCTCAAGCCTTTGGAGACTGGCTTGAATCTCATTCTGCCTAGTCTTCACTTGCTGCTAGGTAGCTAAGATGGCGGCCTGTGAAACTCTAATGTCGTCTACTGCCTTCTCAAGTGCAGTTAGTTGGTCATTGGAGGATGAACCTTCTTTTGTAGTCCTTCTCCTCTTCACAAACTCAAACTAGTTGGCTTGAGGTTTTAGGTTCATTTCATCCCTAGAACCAACAGTCTATGGTGCATCCTTATGAATGACGTCCTTTTGTACCCATTGACCTCACCACTTGGCGAAGCCAAAATTTTCTACCTTGATTTCACATATGGACATCTTCTTCGTTATGTCCATGCTTTCCTTTTTTGTGAGATCCAATCCACACCGTAGGAGGATGGCTATGATTTCTTGAGCAAATGAAAGGTCATTCGCTCTGGAACTCGTAGCAATGTCCATCATCCGATATGCCATCAAGTAGCCAAAATTTAGTCTCACCCGCTAGATAATCACCCACATTTAGAAGATGCCAGTTGTGGTAAGACATGAGAATGTTCCCCTCTTGGGTTGAGGACATGGGTAACAATCTCCATCACCACTCGCTGAGTCATGGTGAGGTCCTTGATTTTGACCTTGTAGGAGCTCCATGTCATCTGCCCAAATACTAGGTGAGACGCTTCCCATTTAGGCTTAAGGTTCAAGTAGGTCCAACTAAATCCATGTGGATTAGTTGAAGAGGACAAGAGGTTGTAACTACATTTTCAGACTTGAAAGAAATTTTTTATTGTTTTTCAAGTTGGCAAGCATCACAAGGTCTCTCTCTCACAAATTTTTCAATTTGGTAGTCCTCTCACTAGGTTCTTTTTCACTAATTTTTTCAAAGAATCTATTCCTATATGTCTTAGTCTCTTATGTCATAACAAAGATTCTCATTTTTTTCACCCAAATAGATGACACTAGTGAGGGCAAATTGACTATGTTCATTACATACAAATTCTGATTTCTATGTCCCTCTAGAACTAGTTTATCATTTTTTTTCGTCACTAAACATTTGTCCTTTTCAAACGAAATTTTGTTTCATTTATCACAAAATTGACTAATGCTAAATAATTCATGCATCAACCCTTCCACATAATACACATCGAATATGAAAGAGGTTGAAGTATCGATTTTACCAATGCCCTTTATGGTCCCTTGCCATTGTCTCCAAAAGTTACATGACCTCCATCTTTGGGATTAAGTTTAAAAAACTTCTTTTTTATCACCGGTCATGTGCCTTGAGCAATTGTTATCCAAAACCAAATATTTTTCAGTGCCTTGGCTTAGAGACAAACCTACATCATGAAAAGTTTAACCCTTAGAGATCCATTTTAGGTTGGGTCCCTTTGGGATGCCATTTGAGGTGCTAGGTGATTTGGGCTTCCAAAAATTTTTTCCAAAGTTATTTTGGGTTACCACAACTTTTTCGGTTGATTTGGGTACCCAAGTTTGTTTGATGTCATTTTCAATCTTAACTTTGCAAATGTGGGCATAGCGACCCATCTCATTGTAATAGTGGTGTCTAATGTGAGGAATGGGAGAGAACTTCTTGATTTGCTTTTTCTTGTTCTTTCTAACTTTCCTCTTGGGTATGAATTTGAGAGATGAAAGTTTGACTTATTGTTCTAAGTCTAAACTCTTCTTTTCAGCTGCAAGTCTATCACATGACACCTTGTTTATCAATCCACTTTGTCTTGAGGCATTTTTTATATAAATTTCATTGGCCTCCTTGAAGACAACAAACTCTTCCTTGAGCTCTACAATCTCAAGTAATTGAGCATTGTATTACTCTTGGTACTTGTTTAGACTATGAATAGACTTTTCTAAAAGTAATTCAAGCTCAATTTCATAATCTGAGTCACTTACCTTTTTGGAAGTAGTAGACTTATCATCATTGTTTTCAATTGCCATGAGTCCAACATCGCTTTCTTCTTCTTCTGAGTGGCTAGACTATTCATCCATAGCATCCCAATGAGATCAAGACTTTTTTTTTTTTTTGGGTTGCTTGTGGATGGGGTTCTTCCTTTAATGTTTGAACATTTGTTCCTTCTATATCTTGGTTTCCCACACTTAAAACAAATATCAGTTTCTTGTAAAAAAATTTATTTTGATTTCTATGTTGGCCTTTTCTGAAATTCTTCTTTTTTTCCCAAAAACCTTTGAAAATGTCTAGTGATGAAACTCACCTAATCGGAGCTTTCTTCATTAGATTTTCTTTCAACACTCATTTTGGCCTTAAGAGCAATTGTTTTTTCTCTTGGGCTTCACTTCCTCAACATCTTGAAGTTTCATCTCATATGTGAGAAGGATTCCTAGTAGCTCTTCCAAGCTTATAATTCTAAAAGTAGCATTCTCACGAATGACGATCTTCCTCATGTCCCATGACTTAGGAAGTGCCATGAAAAGCTTATTGTTTTGTTTATATAAGGAAATCTCTTCTCCTACAATATTCAACTAATTAATTATATGGGTGAACCTAGAGTTCATATCAGCTATTGATCCACTCGGTTTTATTTTGAATTCATCATATTGAACAATCGATAGGTTAATTCTAGAGTCTTTAGCTCTAATGTTTCCTTCATGTATGGCCTCTAATTTTTCCAAAATATTCTTGGCGGACTTACATGTGGAGACCCTATTGAACTCTTTGGGTCTGAAGGCACATAACAAGATGTTTATTACCTTAGAGTTTGTCTTGAGTTGCTCTTTATCTTCACTAATCAACTCACGAATTCCTTTGCAACTAAAATGCCATTTTCAAGTTTTTGAGACTCAAAAGAGTTATTCTTGGTTACATGTCATATGTTCTAATCCATAGTTCGAAGAAAAAAATTCTATTATTACCTTTTAATTTCCATAGTTTCATTAATCTATAAATAGAGCTTCAGGGGAAGGGTTAGGACATCAAGTCCATAACCTCTTCTTCCTCTGATTTTCTCCCAATGGGTCTCTCTCCCTTTTTCTCCATGAGCTAAATCTATGGAGTCCTGAAAATCAACAGTGGATTGTCCTTCGAGAATGAGCAATTTATCTTGAGATGTCATTTAATCTTTTTCAAAATCAAGTGGATTTTGATTTCAATTAAGTGTTTAGCCTGCTCTAATACTAATTGTTGGCCCATGTGTCTTCTCAAGAGGGGGTAAATTGAGTATTTCAAATTAAAATCTATGTAAGGATTATAAATAAAATATCATGCAAGTTTGAAATTTCAATGAAAGTAAACATTCACACACCGCAACACAAGGATAATTTTTTTATCGATGTTCCCCTAATGGTATTCACTGCCCAAGAACCCTTCCTTGGGAAATTCCATTATTTTAAAGCTCTAATAGTTGGAATTTACTCAAGAGATTTAAGTTCTCTTTAAGCCTCGTGTAACTCAATACACGCTTTTACAATCCCAATCTCCCCAAGAGATTGCTGCTAGATTCTAGCTCTAAGTAGTCATTTTTATCTAGATTGAATAGGTTCTACATGAACCTTTCACAAATTGAAACAAAAGAAAGAAACACTTACACCCTTTAGCTTGGAGAGTTCCTTCTCCTTAAGATCCGAACTTCCACTTCTTGAACAAACACAATACAGAGTGAGGGAGCTTGTCTAATAGGAAATGCAAGGAAAAGAATAGAAAGAGTAAAGGATTTTGAAGGTTGAGGCTCTCTCTTCCACTCAAAAACACTTTAGAGAAATTTGCAAGATTGAGAGTAAATGCTCAAAGGATTTGCTAATAAATACTCATTAACTTCTCTATGTGTGGTTTGGTGGAGTATTTATAACTTCCCCAAGCCAAACTAGCCATTTTTTATCTATTTGTAAAAATCAATACATTGATTGATCGATTGGTGTAAAGTGATTGATCGATCAATTGATCATAATTACTCTTTTTAATCAAAATATGACTTATTCATTGATAGATTGATTAATCAACATGTTAACATATCAATATATTACCGTTGTCCTCGAAAGTTAAGTTAATCAATCATTGAAAGGGGATGATCAATCAATTAGAATTCCCTTTGGCTGTTCAATGCAAGTATGATCAATCATGTTTTTATGTCCTTGGTTGTTCAATGCAAGTATGATCAAATGTAAAATTTGCTTGCCTAGATAGTATTGATCGATCAATCCAAGTGGGATGATCTATAACATAAAATAGCATTGTTCTGGATGATCAATCAATCGACTATGGTTGATCAATCATGCTTTATATTTTTAGCTTGCACACTTCTGGATGATCAATCATTGGCAGAGACTGATCAATCATTCTAGTGCCAGATCAACTAAGTTGACTTTAAAAACATGTGAATGATTTTATTCAAGTTCTCTAACATGCTCTAAATGATGTTTATGATGTTCCTAAACATGTTTACATGTAATTTATAACTTAAAGCTCCATATTTACTATTGTACTCAAAGAAGTGAGTTGAGGAATACACTCTTACATTGTGACTGAGTTTTGACATATGACTTTTACATTGAACTCAACTTTTCTCCTTGTCTTCTTCTTTGTGGGTGTTTCTTCAAGAGATGTCATTCAATGATGTTCGAGGTCTTAAGTAGGCTTTGTCATTTTGAAGTTTTAGACCTTGGGATACATTGACTTTTGAAGGTAAAATAGTTGAAATATATGATTTTATAAATAGTCATATCT
The DNA here is from genome assembly GCF_029961685.1 of Aristolochia californica. Lineage (NCBI taxonomy): Eukaryota > Viridiplantae > Streptophyta > Magnoliopsida > Piperales > Aristolochiaceae > Aristolochia > Aristolochia californica. The sequence goes on from NW_027182279.1 coordinate 5,994,152, forward strand.
ATTAACTTTTGTTATCATCACAAGCAATAAATGAATCAACCTATGGTTAACACTCACAAATGACATTGCATCTTCAAATAAAACATTTTCTTTGCTTTCTAAGGTGTAAGCTTAAATAATCTCATACTTAGAGCCTACCTTATGTAGGAACCTTGTGACTCTAATGTCTTCTCTTTGGCATTCAGTCATAGTTTCATCAAATATTAGGAGATGATCATTGACAATATCTTGCCATACTCATAATTCTCCCACATAATCCATTACATTTCAATCACCTTTTTCAGTCACCTTTCCGCACTATAAGTTATGGAGTATAAAGACCATATAATCTGGACATATTATGCTCTTGGAACATCCTTTTTTGTAGACCTAGCAAATGTAGTTTTGCAATATATAATTTGACTTGGGATATTAGGCCCCATGTTGTTTATGAGGCATGACATAACTAATAAATTATCTACTTTCAAGGCTGCAATTGAAAGTGGAGACTCATATGGAAACTTTTCTTTCTTACGAGCTCCATAATAAATTTTAATAGTTCTTGACGACGTGAGAAAAAATTTCTTATCCAATTTCACATATGTAATAGGTCCATAATGACCATTTTTTCATGAGATCTATCATAATCAACTACATGAGAAACAAAACTTTATTCACTAGTTGAAACACTTATTGAGTACTCGAGTACTCGACCTAAATATAACACACAATTGAAAAAACACAAGTTACTCGATGTTCAACATAAACAAAGACTGTTGTAAATAATGACTTACTTAAAAAGCAAACTTATGCCATACAAGCATAGATCGAACCAAGAAGTTCTTTCCATATAGATTGACATGTGACACATAACAAAGACTTCTTCTAAGTCAGAAATCAAACATGATGAGAATATTACACGATTAACCAACTAACCCTAATAGTTCTCAACTAGTAGACACTCTCTCAAAAAGCAGACCTAAGTAACATGCAAAGAAGCAACACATACTCGTTTGGATAAGATCTCAAATTGCACTCTTTTTGAATCAACTATAACACAACCTTCTTAAATTAAGAAAATGAAAGAAAAATGAAGACAAGAGAGTGAGAAGACACGAGTTTTACACCTTTCCTAACCCAATAAATCATGTTAGGCTGAAATTCTAGGTTTCCAACTCACCAACTTCTGAGTTAAATGCCAAAATACCATGCATTTGATACCATCAAAACGAAAGTATTTCTATGGCTTAATAGGGGCTTTAATGGACTAAAATTAAAGGAAGAAAGCTAGAGAAGCATTAGGGTTCATGTTAAGGAAGAAGAAGAAGAAGAAGAAAAAAAAGAGTGAAGAGAGAGAGAGATAGTTGAGAGAGGATAAATGAGGGGTTTGTGGGTTACTCCCACCCTTTTTATATTACTTCACTATAGAATATTAAATTACAAAAACACCCTTCATGTAATTGGAAAATTAACTTTGCAAGCCAAGAAACCATATGCATGAAATATAAACTATAAATTACACTTGTAGCTCAAGCTCACTCACATATTCACAAATTCAAACAAGTTATTTAATTAAACATAAAATCTACCTAATTAATTTGTTTAAACTATTTGTTGTGTAATATATCAAAATATTTCTTGTTCAGTTGTTTTATATTTCTTAGTTTTTATCATGTCCTTAAATTCAGTAGAACTTTTTTCAAAATTTCCTTTTTATTTTTAATTGTATGTTTATTTTTTTTAATTAATAGATCCCTACCCGTGGTATAAAATACTCAAAATTTCGTCATTGAACTTCAGCTTATTGCATGGGACGACCGGGATCAGAAAGTTTACGGTATGAAGTTTAATCGACTTTGCGTGCTTCCCCAGCTCCCAACCGTCTCTCAGCTCGTGACCCGCCAACGTCAGTCCCGGCTGCTGCGCTCCATCGTTCATACTTTCTAGTTCCATTCCCTTCTTCTTCATATCCTCGCTGGTTCGTGACCCCCTGCCGTTATTTGTTTATTCGGTATGTAGTGTGAAACTAAATTTATGATTCATGGAGTGATATACGAAAATTTTCTTCTGCTTTTAGGTCTCGAGAACCCCTATGCTAAATTATCTTTTGGCGTTTCTGACGAAAATGCTGTTATCCTGCACTAGTAGTCATCGGTTTTCTGGTTGTTCGTTGCGAATGGTTCATGTGATCGAATGCCCATGTTCTGAGCAGCTCTTTTGAATTTTTTGTTGAAATGCCCTAAAGAAATGTCACCTTAACTTCTGTCTTGCAAAGTGTGACTATATCACATTGAAATTAGGCCATTCTGTCTTGGCACTTGTAAGATTGTGCTTGCCTTTTCCTACTCATCATTCGATTTGAGATCTTAGATACAGATATTGAAGGAATGTTAATTCTCATCACCTTACAACTTTTCAACCGAATTTCTGGGTTTTGAAAAGAACAAATTTTGTGGGTCCAAAACGTAGGAGCTTCTCTGCAGGTGGACATTCAGAGCACATTTTGTGTCTAGGAAGGAACTAAGGACAGAGCACTAGTGGGCACCTTGGAAACATATGCATTTGGCTGAAAATCTCATGCTTTGTGGAAAGGAATGAAGATGCCTCTTGACTATATAATCAATGAAAGAGAGTCAACTGAAGTTTTTTTTTTTTTTTTTTGTCTGAGGGCAAGATTGTAGAAGACCTTCAACTATAGAGTTGTAACGGGTTATGAAGAGATACTTCAGCTTTTTCTCATTAATTTAGGAGTACAGTTACTGGATGTAGGGGTTTGAGGGCGTGAAAGTTTCAACTTCTTACTGAATCCATAGTTTACTCAAAAGCATTTCCTAGATCAAGGCAGAAAACTCAAATCTAACCCTCCTAGAATCTCAGGAGAATCACCTTTTGGTTGTTATTCGAGAAAAATAAATCATCTCTTGAGTCATAATATGGATCAGGGCCATTATAGATGTATGCTCTTGAGCACAGCGGTAGCTTTTGGAGATTTTAAGGCTTGTCACCATACTTTGTAAAGATTGGTGTTTATGTTTGTGCTGTATCAATGAGTCTTTTTTGTACTTGAAAGAACTGTATTCCCTGATTTGCTGTTACTAGATCTACATGGTTTCCATTGCTGAGTTTCTCAATGAGATTGTAGCATTTGTTTCTCGCATCACTGCCACCATCACTGTTAAATCCAATCGACCTTAGTGGGAAACTAACGATCACCTGGTTATTTAAATTGAAAATATTCTTTGAACGGCATCTTCAATAGAATAATGTAGGAAATGGCTACAACAAGGGTGTAATTGCTATGAATCCATTTTGGCCCATTTGAAAATTCTGACAGACCATGCAAGAGCTGATAGGACCTTACACGCATACATTCCTTGAAAACTGCTTCACAGTCTGCAATTCCGTATCTTCTTAGACATGGGCAAACAGAGCCGAAAGGCTCTTGTTGTACACCTCTGTACAGTTGGATGCTGCATTTCCCTTAGCAGAACAGTGAAGACAGCTCAGGGAACTCTTGACTTTTATTTTCTTGCAAATAACTGTAAATATCATAATTGTCAATTCAGACTTCTCTCTTTTGGGCATTAGAAATCCTAGTTGTTTTGGGCCTACTATGCTGAATGAGATGATTCTTTTTCTTTCTTTACTTTGATGCATGCAACTGTTTGATAGTTTTATCATCTACCCAGTAATTGAAATTGTTATCTATGCAAATCATTGAGCCATTGGTAGTTTAGTATTAAAAGCTTAATTCCTGTTGGTTGAAAAGAAATGTCCGATGAACAATGGAGTGGCAATTTGGAGACAAGCAAGGCAGAGCGCTCTGTGTGGCTGATGAAGTGTCCTCTTGCTGTCTCAAAGTCGTGGCAAGCCCACCCTCCTGATTCTTCTCAACCTGTTGCAAAGGTTGTCCTCTCCGTTGATGCCCTGCAAGCTGGCGATACTTCTCTCCAGGTATTACAAGCAAAGAGTTGTCAGCTATGCTACTCTAGCTATCTATTTGTGGTATTCAAGTCTACACTTCTGTTTTATTGGTATTTTGTGTATGTGCATGTTTATGCATGTGCAAATTTCCTGTACAAAACCCAATTAACCTTAGGTCAAGGGACTGCTAGGTTCTTGATTTTAGCTTTGAGCTTACTATTTGTCATGTAACTGCAAGTGTTTTCAGTTGAAGTGAAACATTTGTGCTTAAAGGGCGTCACATTGAAACTAATTCATGTCAATATGGCATTACATGATCTCTCTGTTTTTGCTTTTGTTGTCCCATTTTCTTTTCTTAGTATCTTCAGACATCTGCTACCCTGTATTATTTCCATTCATAGTAGTCATTCCTTTGCATTCAACTGGTCTCCAGACGACCTTAATATGCTCTTTTTTCCCTGTCAAAGTAATAAAAGCAGTGAGCACAGGGATAGACTAAGGCTATCAGAATAGACAAGAGAAAAAAGAAAAATGACAGAAAGGAAGAACTTGATGGTTGAAAGAAGTTAAAAACTAAATTTGACAGGGGGGAGACATGTAATTCTGATAATTCTAATCAGCTCTCTCCCTCTATTTATAAACTATCAATTATAGAAAGAAAAGTTGAACACAATTTACATGTAAAGCAAATCACATAATGTCTCCAAACAACAGTCAACCACTTAGCCCATCAAACACGTTGCTGCTCCATCACAATATAGCTTCTTACTCTCAAATAACCACGAGGTTATTGTTTTTTCCATAGTCATAGACAAAATGAGTATTAGTTATTCGATGAAAAATTTGATGGTGTTATTCTTCCTTTTTTTGCAGAATATTTTATTCATCTCTTATTTTATGTGCCTTACATGATAATCAGTTCACAATGGAGTTGACTGGCAATGAGGGTATTAACGTGCCTAAGAGTTACTCGTTGAACATGTTTAAAGATTTTGTGCCCATGAGTGTATTCTCAGAGACATCACAAGGTGAGAACTATTCTTGTTGTCTAGTCTCTTTCTACTGCATTTCATAAATTGTGAATGCAAGATCTTCATATCCAATTCAATTCAGTTTAGATCTGCTTGTTTCATCATCTGTGGAATTTTTATTTTTATTTTTGAAAAAAGTGGATGTTGATGAGATAATTGGACGCTATTGCCTCAAGTATGTGAGTAAAATTTGAAGAACTAGTACTTATTCTTTGCCCTTTTCTGTTTGTTATTTTCTCTGGTGGCATACCTGTAGTTTCTAAAGCTTTGGTTGAGGTAGGCATTCCATTTTCTAGATACTTATGTCAGAAAAAGAAGTCAAACCTCCTGATATTTTATTTGGAAATGTTTCACAAACTTCAAGAGCATTTTTCAGAACTTGTACGGGGTGTTTACTCAGAGTCCTTAGGAAGTTATTTTAAGCTTTGCATCTCTCAATATTATTTTTGGGGAACATATCCATAAGAGCTATGCACTTTTAAATTTGAGGAGTCCAAGTTGAACGGTCTAGGTCCATCCTAAAATAACTGAAATTAGAAGGTTTATTCTCAACTAATAACATAGGAGTCCTCTATGTTGGATATTGCACTAATGTTCCCATCATGTTTTGACATAAAGAAATAGACGTCTTGGCTCGAGATATGACAATACAAATGGGCAAAAATTAAAACAAAGCATAAACTATGCCCAACGAGACTATCCCAAAATGATTAGTTGAAGTTAGGAATAAACTACCTTGGTACCATGTTGAAGTCGAGTCCAAGTCCATTTCAAAATGACTAACTAAAGTTAAGAGCGCTTTTCCCAACTAATAATAAAAGTTTTTTTACTGTAACCTATGCAGGATTGTTCCTACTAACATAGAACTTAGCAATGATTTTGGTTTCAATTAGTCTAGTCATGACAAATATGCCCCGTGAAAAAAAATTGATTGGTTAAGGGGCCTATCAGTTAGAAGAGTTTCAGGTTTGAATTTTTCATTTTTTTTTTTGAATATGGCAAATATTTTCAAATTTTAATAATGTCATTTGATGTATCTCAATAATCTTATAAACACTGTTTTCTGGTGGAGGAAGGGAGGTTATTAGAAATAGGTTTTTCATTTAGTGGCCTTGATGGAATAAAATTTGATCAATGGTTTTTTTTATAAAATATCTTCCTCTTATATTGTTCAGAGGAAAAGCTTATGACCAAAATATAGATTGTTCATATAGTAAATGTTCCAATTAAGTCTTATGTATTATAATCATCAAATTATTATATACTTATGTTAGAAAAGTTAGTAACCTTGTTCGTGGAAAAACAAGCCTGATGCATTTTGTGTTCAACAAAGATACACTTTTAGAAAAACTAATGAGGGGTATTTTGGTCATTTCACCTCAACAAATGTTTCAGATTTCCTTGTCATCTTATTCTACATGTTTTATTATGTTTATAGACTCAATATCATGTAATTTGGTTATGTAGACTGGGAGATGTAAGGATCTAAGTGTTTTAAGTATGTAAGGGGCAATTATGTAATTTTCATATCCTCACTTATTAAATAGAAAGATTGGACGAGCATGACTCCAATGAGACTCAATTCCTGAATTGTCTTTCTCCTTTTTCTTCTCACTTTAATTTCTCACTTTCCTCATTTCAATACACTCTTTTCTCATAGTATCAAAGCCGCATTTTGATCCTGGGACCTATGGGCCCACCACTCTTCTCCTAGGCAAGCATCATCGACATACGTTTCCAGTCTCTCATCATAAGACTAGTTAGTTGTTTGAGATTGTTTTTTCAGATGTTTGGGATCCTTGTCCTGTAACTAGCTTATTTGGTTATAAGTATTTTCTTTCATTTATTGATGATTTCAGTAGATGTACTCGGGTGTATCTCCTTATGAAGAAATGTGAAATTTTTTATGTATTTCAAAATTTTTACAATGAAAGAAAAAATTAGTTTGCCACTTCTATTCATGTTTTGTGTATAGATAATGGTTTTGAATTCATGAACCATAAATTCGATGTGTTCTGTCAAAGTCTAAGGAATTATCCATCAGTCATCTTGTGTATTTACTCCATAGAAAAATGGAGTAGCTGAACGTAAAAATCGTCATTTCTTGGAAGGGGCATGCACGATGTTGTTTTATGAACCAAAAATTTGATGTGTTCTATCAAAGTCAAGGAGTTATCCATCAGTCATCTTGTGTATTTACTCCACAAAAAAATGGAGTAGTTGAACATAAAAATCGTCATTTGTTGGAAGTGGTACACACAATGTTGTTTCATATGAATGTACCCAAGTCATATTGGGGTGATGCGGTTCTTATTACTTGCTTTCTCATCAACAAGATGCCTTCATCCTTTTTTGGGGGTAAAATTCATGTATAAGTTTTACTTCCTTCTGGTCCGTTGTTTCCATTATCATCACATGTTTTTGCTTGTATCGTTTGCATGCATGTTTGGTTCATCCAGAGATAAGTTGTCATCTCGTATAGTCAAACGCATCTTCTTGGGATATTCTCACACATAGAATATCCATTATCACAAATGTTTTTGTCCGGTCGACTCAAAAATCCTAAGAAAAAAAAACAGAAATTTATTGTTGAGAGTGGGATTAGAATCCACAACCTCAACTTAAAATTTAAGAAAATGACCTCTAATCGATCTCACCTTCAGTGATATCTTTGGATACATTTAATAAATATTTGAATAACTAGAAAATCAGTATATTTGTTTTTTATGCCATTTCCCATTTACTTCATATGAATTTTCAAATATGAATGTATAAATGCATATTTATAAAAAAATTTATTTAGGCTTTTTTGCATACTTAATTTTCTATACATATTTTTGGTTGACCTAAATATAAGGAATTAATAATTGGCATAAATTTTTGTCAATTATCTTGATGTCATATTTTTTTTTACATTTGAATAATTGAGTAATAGCCACAACATTCTTAAATATGAAAATGTCTAGTGACATTAAACCTAGTCACATAAAGTTAATGACATAAAAAAATGTGATTAATTATGGAGATATAATTATTTAACCCCACAGTGTAAATGCTTAAGTGATTAATCAAGATGAGATAGAAATACTCAAAAATAAAATAATCTAGTTGCCCATAGGCCTAGAAAATTTCTTTACAGACAAATTTTGATCCCATCATAAAGTGATATAAATCGTTTATGTGTTATAATCTAAGCCCACATGAAAGATTATAATGACATATTGATTTATTTGTTTGAATTATTTACATGGATAAATATTCAATATTTGGCTTCATTGCATGTTTTAGTAAGCTTTTTGTTTATTTTGCAGTTGTTCAAACTTTATTTGTTCCAAATTTTGATTCCTCCTATATTATTCCTCTGAATGGAGACAATTATACTGATTGGAAGGAGAAAATTCTCCTGTCATAGAGGTGCATGCCCAATTTTATGTAAAATGTATGCATAATTTTATTTGCAGTTTATTTGATATGTATTTTATGTAAAGTTTTAAATGTAGGTTTGAGCTCAAACTCGGTTAAAATTATTGGCTCGATCTCGATTACAATTTTAGGCTTGATGCTAGGCTTGATTTGATGCCACCCCTAGTTACAGGTGTTGAATCTATTATTCCTTTACTGGTATATGATAGTCCCGCACCTTCACCGAGTGTTACTGTTGAGAAACCACTACAGGCATATCATCAATGACGATGCCCTCTCCTCAGCGTACAATTCCCTCTCTTCATGCCGGTCCATGATCCTGATTCGTTTGCGGATCTTGAGGTAAATGATTTACATCTTCCTATTGCTCTTCTAGAAGGTGTGAGGAAAGACACTCGTGTTGGTCATTTCACTTTGTTTCTTTCGATTTATTATCTGACCAATATAAAACGTTTGGTTGTCTCTATCTACTTGCACTATTCCTTCTTTAGTGTATGGCTATCCTTTCTTCTCCAGAGTGGAAGTAGGCCATGGATGTTGAAATGGAGGTACTATTAGATAGGGGGAATTGGTAGTCATGTGATTTACCCTGGGGCACTGGTTGTCAGATGTAGATGGGTGTATACTATGAAATGAGCCGATGGTTCCATTGAAAGGTTCAAGGCTAGATTGGTAGCCCTAGGCTACACACAGATATATGGCATTGATGTGTTTGAGATATTCTCTCCCGTTGTTAGGTTGTCTTCTGTCAGAATTTTAGTTTCTATTGCTGTGAATTAAGGGTGGTCATTATGCCAACTTGACATCTAGAATGCTTTCTTGTATGGTGATTTGAATTATATGGAGCAACCTTCAGGGTATGAAGGGGAGTGCATAAAGTGTGCAACTCAAGAAAGCAATATATGACTTGAAACAGAGTTCACATGCTTGGTTTGAAAATTTTGGCCAAGTGGTGATGTCAATGGGGTTCTCTAGTCACTGTGACCATTCACTTTTTGTCCTGAAGCAGTCATCCGGTATTGTGGTGTTGTTGGTATAATTGGATGATATTAAATCATTTGGCAGTGATGTGGCTGGTGTCAGAACCTTTTTGACAAAACATTTTCAGATTAAGGACCTTAGTTTGCTAAAATATTTTCTGGGCATTGAAATGGCAAGAAGTAACGAAGAGGAATGTAACAAATATGCTACAAGAGGAATGTAATCCCAAGTTTGACTTTCTGAAACATAAGGCTGAGTCTGCAGTGCCTCTAAAATACCTGAGAATCCACTTCACTGCTTCCCAAAGTTGCTTACCCGGATTACTCATATATCTGCTCACAACTCTCACTGCATGACCTATGTCTGGTCTAGTGCACACCATGGCTTACATGAGAGTGCCAATAGCAGAAGCATAAGGCACATTGGCCATGTTGGCTTGCTACTGCTCTGTAGAAGGTGACTGCTCCTTAGATAGCCTAAAGTGACTAACCAAAAAGAATATGTGAAGAAGGTGTTGAGCAGATTCAACCTGAATGATGCAAAACCAGTGAGTAAAAAAAAAAAAAAAAGAGTCACTGGTTTTGCATCATTCATGTTGAATCTTCTCAACACCTTCTTCACATATTTTTTGTGATAGTTTCAAGACATCAATGTCCCTAGTAATCCTCATCCCAAGGATTTGTTTTGCAGCACCCAAATCCTTCATTGCAAACTTCTTGGACAAATCCCTTTTCAACTTATCTATTTCCTGTTTGCAAGCACTTGTTATCAACAAGTCATTAACATATATAGCAGTAGAATGATGTAGGAGTCATCAAACTTCTTCACATTACAGCAATGATCCGCCTAACACTTCAAGAAACTATGACTACTCATAAAGGTGTCAAACTTTTTATACAAATATTCACTCCAAGAAGCACCCATGGAGCAAGAGAGGTCTCTAGCCACCCTAGAGAGCTCCGGTAAGTCCTCAATGAGGGAGCGGGGGCTGCAACATTCATTTGACTAGAAGATGAGGGTCCTCCCATTGTTGGTGTAAAAAGAAGTTGCATCTCTGAATACTGGGAGAAACTTTTGAACTGATTTCCATATCGGGGATAAGAGACGAGTGACGCCACCCTCTCTCCACCAAGCACCCAAAAATTGAAGGTAGAACCTGACCATATCTCTCTATAGGCTGTTGTGCTTGACGTTGAAGTTCCAAATCCACTTGAGCCTATGGGCTTTGTTCATTTCCTTCATAGGCCGGATGCCTAACCCACCCCTTTTGTGAGGTATTGCATATGTCCTTCCAACTCACTAGATGATATCTAAAAGTGTCTTCTGATCCTCTCTAGAGAAAGCGCCAACGGATGACGTTAATCTTGGTGTAAACTGAGGCCGAACAATGCATGAATGATAGCAGATAGTTTGGCAGCCTTGTCAAGCAAGACTTGAGGAGAGTGAGTCGCCTCGTTGTAGATAGAAGCTTACCCCTCCAAGTAGCTAATCTCTTCTCAAATTTCTCAATAAAGGGGGACGAAAGTGAAGTTGAAGGCCGAGAATCAAAGAGTAGGAGCCCCAAATATGTAGCTGGCAAGTTTTCTAAGGCGCATCCCAGGTAATCAACCATGCTCCGAAGCACAGATGAGTCTATGTGATAGCCATGGAGAGTGGTTTTCTTCTAGTTGATGCTCTGACCAGAAGCCAATTCAAATGAGCCCAAAACAGGACGCAATTTTCTGATCTGATCCACAGTACCAACCCTAAAACAAATGGTGTCATCTGCAATTGAAGGATCGGTATATCAAAGGCTGCATAATCTGTCGTGGGGAGAAGCCATCCCAAGTTTTTGGCCAAATAGATTAAGGAGGAGAGATATTTTGCCACCACGTTGAAAAGCAAGGGGGATAGAGGGTCTCCATGTCTGATTCCCCTGGATCCCTTCAAATACCTGCAAACAGTTCCGTTAAGAAGAACGGAGTAGCTCGTAGAGGAGATGCAACTTTGGATCTAGAAGTGCCATTTTTCCCCAAAGCCCATCTTCCCCAAGAGAGTGTCCAGAAGCTTCCAATTAACTCTGTCGAAGGCTTTCACGAAATCAAGCTTGAGGATGAATCTGGAGAGCTTTAAAACCTTAAAGTGGTGGATGAACTCATGACACGCCATGGCCGAATCTATTATGTTCCTTCCCTTAATAAAAACACTTTGGCCGTGATGAATAACAATAAGGAGAACCGCTCGGAGGCGATTAGCAAGGAGGTGCGCTATCACCTTATAGGTAGTGGTGGTGAGACTGATCGGTCAGAAGTTTGATGGGAGCTTTGCCTCTTCTTTTTTAGGGATGAGGCCAATAAAGGAAGCTCCGATACTCTTGTATCTGATGCCATGTTGATAGAAGGAGTGAACCATGCTGGTCATGTCATCTCTGATGAGGGGCTAGCAGCGATGATAAAATTTCCCATTAAATCCGTCTGGGCCTGGAGCACGGTCTAGAGGGAGACTTAGGGCTGCTTTTTCAATTTCCCGACTGGATAAGGGGAGCTCAATAAAACTGGCTGCAATTGATGGAATAGCCTGGAAATGGGCTCTTTGGAAGAAAAGGCGGATTGACTGGCAATCAGAATATAGATCTACAAAAAAATTCACCTGTAAGTCAGAAATAAAGGATCGATCCGAAGTGGTCTCACCATTGACACTGAGCGTGGTGATGTGGTTGGCTCGTCTCCGAGTAGAAGCGATTGCATGGAAGAATTTGGTATTTGCATCCCCGTTTGAGAGCCATTTGAATCGTGCACACTACTTCCAGTGCACGAGCTCACTATGAGCGAAGGACTGCAGTTGCCCTTGGAGGGCACTTCTCTGCTCCTCTGAGTCTAGATAGGCAATCTGAGCAAGGGTGGAGCTCTCTCTGCCGAGGAAGAGACCTTTCTCGCGGAGGCCCAGAAGCGTAGCAGTACCTTCAACAACTTGAGCTTAATTGGAAAGGACCATCCTCTACCAAAAGCACTGGATAGAGGTGTCAAAAGAGGGGTCCGCCATCTAAGCATTGTTAAATCTGAAAGGGGGAGGGGGGTGGGCCCGGCCGAAGTGGGTATCAACCATGCCTTTTCTATTCAATATTGTTGCTGAGCTCCTATCTTCTATGATCTACAAGGCTAAGAATGTCGGGTGGTTGGATCCGATTAGTTGCAAGGCTGAGTTTGATGTGCCTCTTCTTCATTATGCAGATGACACACTCATTTTTGGTGTTGGTTCACTAGAGTATGCAGTGAAGATCAAGGTCTTACTTGGGTTATTTGAGATTGTGTTGGGACAAAAGGTCAATTGGCAGAAAACCACACTTTTGGGGTTCAACATCTGCCCGACATATCTTCACTCAATGGCAGATGTGTTGGGATTCTCTTTATCCTTGACCCAATCACATATCTTGGCCTCCCCCTCTTTACCTCTTGCATCAGTAAGGATCTTTGGATCCCAATTATTGAGCAGCTGGAATTGCATTTGGCCACTTGGAGAGGTCGTTTCCTCTTAAATGCTGGAAAACTTGTCCTTCTTAAAGCTTGCTTGGCCAGTATTCCCAACTATTTCCTCTCCTTCCTCCACTGTTTAGCTTCGGTCTGTGTGCAAATTGATAGGTTGATGAAAGGTTCCTTTGGCGTGGTACTTCTTCGGACTTTTAAGTATCATCTTGTGGGATGGAAAGATGTGTGCATCCCCAAATCTAGGGGAGGGTTGGGTATACGGCTCACCAAGCATATGATTACGGTTCTTCTCCTTAAGTGGATTTGGAAATTCAACAATGTTGGTAGTGATTTTTGGAAGGCGATGGTGTCCGACAAATTGAACTGGCAAGATCATTGGTGGACTTCAGGAGGAAGGAGAGCTTCGCTCTCTCCAATCTGGAGAGCTATATTCTTTCTCCTCCCCCTTTTCAGCTCGGGTCTTTGCTTTCATGTTGGCAATGGTTGCATGATTCGTTTCTAGGAGGATCGGTGGGTTGGGTTCGGATCTTTGAGGGCCTCCTTCAGTTGTGTTTGGCGAGCCTCTTCCCAATGCTGCTTCTCTGTTGACGATGCCTGGAGATCTGGATCCTAGGATCTTCGCCTTCGTCGTGGGCTGGATGACTCAGACGCTTTGCTTGCCACACACCTTCTGGAGACTCTCTCTTCCTCTAGGCCTAGGGAGGCCATTGCTGATTCAATGATTTGGTGGCTGGAAGCTAATGGTAGTGTTTTAGTCTCTTCCGCCTACTCTCTCATTATGGGATGGTCTTCATCAGTGTCTGATCATGAGGTGGCCCTTATTTGGCACTTATGTGCTCCCCCGAAGGTCAAATGTTTCCTATGGAGTTCTGGTTTTAACAAGATCCTTACAACTGACAATCTTCGGCGCCGTGGTAACCATAGTGCTTGCTTTTGGATGAGACTATCAGTCATCTTCTCATCTCTTGCCCTTTCTCATGGTCGATTTGGATGAGCATTATCAGTTGGATTGGCTTTCAGCTATGCTCCTTGGAATCTCCCTGCCCAAGTTGGGCAAGATGCTTGTCTCTGCTTGTGTAACTTTTATCCATTGGGGCCTTTGGAAGGAGCATAACAATAGGCGATTCAACGCCAAATTTCTCTCTCAGGATAGGGTTGCCTCATCTATCATTGGTTCCATCTCTACATGCCTCCACTCCAGGAAGGAATTCTCCTCTCTCCAAGGTTGCCCTCTCAGGGACAACTGGCATGCCCTTGCCTGGATGGGCTCTCCTGCTAGACATCCCATTATGCAAGAATAGCAACCTCCTCATCCGGGCTTCATCAAGCTGAATTTTGACGGTAGCTCCTTTGGCAATCCTGGCATGGCAGACTTTGGTGGCGTGTTTCGGGACTCCTACGGCAATCAGCTCATGTCCTACTCCTGTCCCATGGGCATCTCTTACTCTGCCTTTGCTCAGCTTCAGGCCCTCCTCAGTGGCCTCACCATTTCCCATACCTTACTTTTATTTGGTCCCATGTTTCCAGATCTGCTAATTCTGTGGCTGGCGCCTTTGCTAAGCAGGGAGCCTCCCTCCAATCTGTTATTGTAAGGGGTGTGTCTCCCTAGTTTGTTTGTTTGTTTTCTTTGATTAATAAATTATCACTTCTTCTTAAAAAAAAGTATGTAAGTCGCAATTATGTAATTTTCATAACCTCACTTATTAAATAGAAAGGGGGGTCACAACGAGACTAAATTCCTCAGTTCTCTTTCATCTCTCCTCAATTTCTTACTTTCCTCTCTTCATACTCTTTTTTCTCATAAACATTGTTTCCATTGACTGAGATTTTTTTTTTTTTTTGCTTTTCTTTTTTTGGAGAATAATGAAAAATATGAGTTTCAATTTTGAGTTATTTAATCAAACCCAATTCTCATGGTAAAACTTCAGATGCTCTGTGGAGCAGTATGGTTTTTTTTTTTTCTTTCTTTCATTTTAGATCTTATTTTATTTTATTTTATTTTTTGTTTTTTGTAAGGCAAAATTTTGTTAAGAGAGAAAACAAAGGGGACACCAAGGCTACTATGCAAAAAGGCCTAGACCTAAGAAGGAAAAGTACCAAAAAAATAACAACATTCTCCTGCAATTGCCCCAGTTTTGCAAATTTAGCTGCCTCAGAATTCACACTGCAAAGAATATGAGGCCAGATAATCTCAAGATAGCTAGCAATATCATCAATTTTAAAAAATTGCTGATAAAAACTTGATGGAAATTCTGTTTCCACCCATGAAATTACAGTTTTGAAGTCCCTTCTGACAATTGGTGGCAACCTGAAATCATTTTCACCTTTGTTTTCAGTTGTCGTGAAACTTCTTTCAACTTCCCCTTAAAATTCTGACAATAAAACTTTGTTTCAAACAATAAGGTAGTGGATTGGGCTTTTAGCTCATTGGCGACATAGGGAGTTTTTTGTATGAGGTCTTAGACTGAAGGTTTAGTTAGATATGGAGTAACAACTTAAGGAAAGATTCATTTGCCATTTAAAGAAAAAAATCTTCCTCCATTAGTAAAGAAAAAGTTATTGACACTATAAAAAGTAAGAAGAAGAAAGGTTGAAGAGAGAGAATGAGAAGGAGAGAGATTGGAGAAGAGAAATTGAGAAAAGAAAACCAAAAATTTGTGGCTGGACTTCCTCCAGCTTCTATTTATAGATTTAGGGTCGAGTAGGTGAGGTCGATTTACAACATTGCCCCTACTTTAAGTGAAAACCCTAATTCTTTATTTCTCCTATTCTACGTGTCCCTTTTACATGAAATTTTGTCCGTAAACATAGTTTGACATGTAGAATAAGATTACATCAAGAAATATAAATAACGATAAGGTAAAATGACCAAAATGCCCCCTATTTTTTTTCAACACTCCCTCTCAAGTTGGAGAGTATATATCGAACAATCCTAGCTTGTCGCAGAAATTCAGGAATTCACGCTTTCCCATTGCTTTAATTAGGATATCGCCGAGTTGATCACCATACTGAACATATGGAGTAGTTACTTATTTTCTCATTACTGCATCTCGGATGAAGTGACAATCTACCTCTGTATGTTTTGTTCTTTCATGAAAGATTGGATTATTTGCAATGAAGATTGCTGCCTGGTTATCACAATACATAGTGTGGGCCATTGCTCTATATTCTGCTTTTACACTGGACTGAACAACAACATTCTATTTTTTACTTTTCTAGCTGAGTATATTTCCTCCAAAAATACACAGTATCCAGTGGTTGATTTCCTGTCAAGCTTGGAGCTTGCATAATCAGCATCAGAGAAAGCTTCACTCTTCAAGTGATTATTAGGTTTGAAAAGGAGACCTTTTGTTGGTTCTCCCTTTATATATCTCAAGATTCTTTGTGCAACCTCTTGGTGAATTTTAGGTGGATGCTCCGTGAACTAGCTCACTGCACTCACTGCAAATGAAATATAGGTCTAGTAACTATAGTATAGACGAGTTTGCTTAGTAGCCTTGGATACATTGTTTTATCTTTTAGTTCTGGACTTTGATCATCACGAAGATCAAGTCATACTTCCATAGGTGTATCTACAGGTTTAGCCCCCAGAAGACCATATTCTTGAAGCATATCAGTAACATATTTTCTCCGAGTCAGTGTTGTTTCTTCTTTGCTTCTCTCTACCTCAATACCTAGAAAATATTTCAACTGACTCAGATCCTTAGTTTGAAAGTGATTTGCCAACTGGGATTTAATTGTTTCAATACTTGATTTGTCACTCCCAGATAAAATGATATCATCTACATACACCAGTAAGATAATAATTCTAGATGATCGTTTTAGAATAAATAATGAGCGATTACAATGGCTTCTACGAAATCCCATAGATATAATAACTTGGCCAAAATTTTCAAACCAAGCTTGCGACTCTGTTTTAAGCCATAAGAGCCTTCTTTAGTTGACGTACCTTATGTGTCTCTCCTTGAGCAACATACCCTAGAGGTTACTCTATATAGACTTCTTCCTCAAGGTCATCCATCATATAAGAAGGCGTTTTTAATATCTAGCTGGAATAGAGACCAACTATGATGGACTGCAATAGAAATACGTATACGAATAGAGGACATGCAAGCAATTGGAGAAAAAGTCTAAAAAACATCCACCCAAATGTTTGTGTATACCTTTTTGCAACAAAATGAGCCTTATTCCGTTCAACTCATCCATCTGAGTTATATTTAATAGTGTAGACCCATTGACATCCAACGACAACATCACTTGGAGGTAAGTCACATAACTCCCAAGTTCTTCTTTCTATTAATGCTTCCATCTCAACATCCATGACATTCTTCCAATGAGGTTGCAACAAGGCCTCCTGCACTGAAGAAGGAATATTGCAAGTGGAAATGGACAAATCAAACTTACAACAGTTATCAGACAAGGAATCGAAGGAAACAAAATGAGATAAAGGATGGTGGGTACCTTTATGATCACCTTTCCGAAGGGCAATGGGAAGGTGCAGATCACTTACCTCAGGATTGGGAGACGATGAAGAGTTATGGTTGGATGTGAGGAGGCGGTTTGGATCAGAATGAGAAGGTTGTTGTCGGCTGGTATACCTATAGTGATTTTTCAGTAGGAGCATCTCGTGAAGCTGGAGCACATTCATCAACTGGAAAAGGAATAACTGGAGTAGGTATAGAAGGTTCGGGTGGAATCGATTCAGATGTAGAAGATTCAAAGGAGGAAACATCCTCAAAAAAGGTAACATCAGTAGAAACAAATGTTTTTCTCATAGATGGATAATAGCATTTGTAACCTTTCTGTGTTCGAGAATACCCTAGAAAGACACACTTGATAGATCGTGGAGACAACTTATCCTTTGACTGATAAAAAACATGTATAAAACATACACACCCAAAAATCCAATGTGTCACTGGAAACAAAGGTGCAGTAGGTAAAACATTTTGAATAGGGATCTTGCCATCAAGAATAGATGACGACATTCTATTCATTAGAAAACATGCAGTAAGAACAACACCCCAATAAGTCTTAGGTATATTCATGTGAATCAGCATAGTACGAGCTACCTCAAGTAAATGACGATTCTTACATTCAACAACTCCATTTTGTTGTGGAGTAAACACACAAGAAATCTGATGAATGATTCCTTGTGACTGACAGAAAGAACCAAATTTACGATTCATAAACTCAAGACCATTGTTTGTACGAGATATATGGATAAAAGTGCAAACTGATTCTTTATTTCATTAAAAAATAGCTGAAAGATCCTCTGTATTTTTTGTTCTTTTGTTAATATACACATCATTTTTCAAAAAAAAAAAAAATCTGAAAGACAAAAAACTTTAGATTTTTCTCGCATGAAAAATCCAAGTACATCTATTAAAATCACCAATAAAGAAATAAAATACCTATGACTAGGGGTGGCATCGAGCCGAGCCGAGCCCGAACCTGCCTATGTTCGAGCCGAGCCTCGTCTCGAGCCTAAAATTGTTATCGAGCTCGAGCCCAAAAATTTTAACCGAGCTCGAGCCGAGCTTCGAGCCGAACTTGAGCCTCAACATACATTTAAAAATTTTCAAAAAATTATATCAAATAAATTATATATAAAATTATACATACATTTACATAAAATTGGGTATGACCTCTACATAAAATTAGGCATAACCTATATATATATATATAATACATGTATAAGATTGAGGCATAACCTCTACTTAAAATTGGGCATAATCAATATACATAATACCTGCATAAACACTCCATGTTTACACTCCATAAACACTCCATAAACACCATAAAATTATCTATACATTCCATAAACACTCCATGAAATTGTTTACACTCCATAAAATAGTCTAAACACTTCATACACTGCATAATATTTTAAATAAACTCAATACAATAATCAAACACAACAAAATTAAACAAAATATCACTATCAATTTACAATCACCCAAATAAAAACTATAAATCCGTTATAAAATTACAAACTATAGTTGTTTCTCTTAAAGCTAGAAAATAATATAGGTCCCTGCATGAGCAAAATCTCCACCTATGACAAAAAAAAAAAAAAAAAATTA
This sequence comes from Aristolochia californica, assembly GCF_029961685.1. Lineage (NCBI taxonomy): Eukaryota > Viridiplantae > Streptophyta > Magnoliopsida > Piperales > Aristolochiaceae > Aristolochia > Aristolochia californica. The sequence continues at coordinate 6,013,037 of NW_027182279.1, forward strand.
GTTATTGTCAGATAAAAAATACTCTTCCACTACTAGTTACTTAATGTCGTTAAAAATATTAAAAATACCATGATGAGAGAAACATGAAAAATCATATAGCTGGTAGCATTATCTCTACACTCTTCTTCTCAGGCTGTAATCATAAAACAAAATTTTAATAAATGAAACTAACAAATATACTAAAAAATATCATAATAAAGAATTGATCAAAGAAATTTACCTTTTGATTTTTCTTTACACCTTGAAGAACCTGAACCCAATCACTGCCACAAATCAAAGCTTGACCTGTATTTGGTGCCAAGGAAGAACGATATAAGTCTATTACTCTACCACCAACACTAAATGTAGACTCTGAAGATATTGTGGATATGGGAATTACAAGGATGTCTGCTGCCATCTTAGATAATACCCGAAATTTCATATGATTCACTTTCCACCATTCTAAAACATCAAAATTATATTGTGAAGTTTCCTCCCAACTATATACACCTTCTTCAAGATAAATTTCCAATTCTGACCTAGGTGAATTAACTACACCATTTTGTTTCATATAACTCATTAACTTTGACCAACCTGAACTTGATGAAGGCCTACGACTTGTGGAAACACCCATAGTGCTAGTACTTGAAACAATCTCTTCATTTCTAATATCCACATTATATAAGGATACATATTCATCGTAGATCTCATATAAGGTGCGTCGAACTAAATTTATATTCATTGTAGCTTCCTCCTTAGAATATATCACTGGAAAACACATTTTGATCAACTTTAATTTGACCCTTGGATCCAAAACTGAAGCAACAACCATCAATAAATTGCATTCACCCCAATACTTCTCAAATTTCTCTTTCATTCTACTAACCATTGTCCTAATGAAAACATTTTTATTTGTAGAATGAAAATCCAAAACTTCTTTTACCCTATATACCTCACTAAGGTACAAATTAGAAGTAGGGTAGTCACTCCCGGAAATTATATTAGTAACTGCATTAAAAACTTCTAGAATCTTACACACCATGTCAACCTTTTCCCATGCATCAAAACTTGACAAACAATCATAAGTTGGTTCTCTAACTTTAAATCTAGAGAATGCATATTTGAATTTTAATGCAGAAGACAACATATCATAAGTGGAGTTCCAATGAGTTGGACAATCAATAACCAACCTCTTTTCACCAAGTTCTAATTGTTGTACAATTTCAGAAAAAGTGTGAAGTCTAGCCTCAGACATATTTATGAATTTAACACTTTCACGCACATTATCAATGATATCCTTAATCTGAACAAGACCATCTTGGACTAATAAGTTCAAAATATGAGCACAACAACGCACATGAAACAACTTTCCACCACACACCAAATTTTTTTTCCTTGAAAAATCTTGTTTCAAAACTCTGATACAAACATCATATGCAGCATTATCAACTGAAATACTAAAAACTTTATTTTCAATCTCCCACTCTTTCAAACACTTGTAAATAGCATTTGCTATATCAACGCCATGACGAGGAGGAGGAACATGCACAAAACTCAAGACTCGTTTTTTTAGCTTCTAATTACTGTCAATAAAATGCCCAGTAATAACCATGTATTCAATTTTTTGATTTTGGGACTTCCAAAGATCCGTGGTAAGACTAGTCTTGTTAATCTCTTTTAACAAAATCTTCAATTTCTTTTTGTCTGCCTCATACACCTCCATACACTCCTTAATGGTCTTATGGGATATTTTCTCATAATTCATATTTGCCATCTTCATTACAAAATTAAATCTCTCCTCTGCTACTATCATGAATGGATGCTCATGCATAAGAATCCAATGAGCAATGAGTACTCTCATTTTAGCTTGATCATATTTTCCTCCAAAATCCATAAAAGGAAGTCCAGATGGACTCTGATCAACATTAGACCCTGCTCCCATTGGTTGAAAGTTTAAGGTTTTTTGTTTTCTCATTGCCACTTTTCTACTAGTGCAACGTTTCAAATGTCAACTCATATGTGTGGTCACTCCACTACTAATAACATTCAAATTGATTTTACAATGAACATATTCAGCCTTTTTTGTACCATTAAGTGATACTTCTTTGAATTCCAACTACACATGAGACTTTTTTTGTCTTTTTGAAGTATGGGTAGAATCACCTTCATCCTCATTTATGGTAATTTCATCTGGGCCCACTTCTATGACAGAGGGTAGTGACTCTGGTGGAGTTGAGTCACTATTTATAGCAACACTAGAACTAGTGTTAATTATCGATGTCAATTGAGGAGGTGTTGACATTCTTACTTCTACAAAAAAACAAAATTACAAATTAAAAACATAAAGAAAAGAAAGTTATCCAAACAACAAAGATCCTACACATAATTTAAGATACTTGTCTATTCTTATAGAAAGGTACGTGACATTGTGACAATCGGGAACGACCCTTGTCTTTCAATACAGCGGGTCTCTTTGAGCCTGTAGCCCTGCACCCAATAGTTTCCAGTCCAATATACCAATCCTTTTTTTATAGATAAATTTTAAAACTTCTAAGAGAAGGAAATAAGCACACCAACATTCTCTTCTAATATTCTGATGAAATTCAACCTCAATACCAAGAAATTAATGATAAAAATGAAAATAAAAATTAACACTTATAGAACCCGAAAGTGTGTTTGCTGTTCAGGGATATCTCCAAAAGCCTTTCCAAGAATGAAGGAGCACTGCTGAAACGAAGTGAGAGTTAGAAGTTTTGTGGGGTTAGGTCGGCGATGAAAAAAAAAACAGAACATTAAATAAAAATCTTACCTCCCGTCACTTTCGTCTCGTCAGCGAGGAAGAACTTCAAATGAAGAAATCGAAGAGGAAGGATAAAAATCGATTGTAAAAAAGAGAGATAATTTACATCCGTCTATATCTAACGTATCAATTCAACGAAAAATGAACATTTGACAAGGTTTAGGCATCATATATCATCCAATGAGTAAATTTAAGACATCAAAGGTTCACACACAAGATCTCAATTTCCAAAAGATAGAAAAGGAACTATTAAATCACTTTTGCTAATACATCAAGCCATATAACATTTTAGAATAGCAGCAGATATAAGTTCAATGAGAATTAAGAAAGAAGGACAAAAACTAACATTTTTTATTCTTTTTATAATAAAGAGAAGTTGGATGCAATTAAGAAAGCTCCTTATTCCATTAACTATAATAGAGTATTATTGAATAGAATATGTTATCAACACTAACATTTTTTGTTTTTTTTTACAATAAAGAGAAGTTGGATGCAATAAAGAAAGCTCTTGATTCCATTAACTATAATAGAGTATTATTGAACAGAATATGTTATCAACACTCAAAATCATGAAATAAAATTCCTTTGCTAAAATATATCAAGTAACAATTTGAATACCATTGCTGTTTATTGCTGAAATGTATGATAAACATACAAAATTTTATACGAGGTCAGACACCTAAAAATAAGAAGGCAAAAAAGAAACAAGATCCCAAACATAAAAATATTTGAAAGTCTAGAATAATAACTTCATTTATGAAGAATAGTGGAATTTGAGCAAAAAAATCATTGATAACCAACTATTTTCCAAACATTATAGCACTTGAGCTTAGTAAGTCATTCTGAGATGTACAAAAACATAACAAATGACAAGGTGGGGTATTTTTCTCCCCCCTTTCCTTCTTGAATGTTATAACTCAGTCTGAAGTTTCCTGGCTCTCAGCCAACTAGAATGCAATTGATGGCATACTCAAACAAAAAATAAAACAAAATGAAAAAAAAATTAAGAGAATAAAATAGGTCAACCTCTAGTAAGAACAGGTGTCACTGAAGCACCATTGAACTATTTGAGATGCAAACAATTGCAAGAAAAAGAGAGTATACCAAAAACTCATCTAGTGGAGGAACCTATATTACTATACCAACTGCCAAAATTTGAATGCCCCTCACCCACCAAAATCACTTAAAACTAACTTTAACATTAACATTAGGATTGGAATTGTAAAGGAGATTTCCTTGAAACAGTGGAGGTTGTGCAGATGAGACTTGAAATAAGACATGAGAACAAAGAGAATAATTATGACCATCTTTGTTGGAAAATCCATCCCCCAAAGCTCTTTTTCTTTAAGTTATAGAGGAAAAGGAAACATCCTTATACAATTTGTATAAAATGATCTTCCTAGTATGTTGTGACACTGCATTTCCTTCTACCCTTAAATCAAGAACTCACCGTTTCAAAAAATTAAACAGTATCAACACTCAAAATCATGAAATAAAATTCATACCGGCAGTTTTCTTCCAAGGATTTCTTCCCGAGTGTACTTTGTACGTTCAAGAAAACTGTCAGCTGCAAATATCTGCAAAAAAAAAAAAAAAAAAAAAAAAAAGATCGTTATCTTTGCTTAGGCATAACTGCATTCTAATACAGGACATTTCACTTACAGAAACAGAGTGTTTGCCGTTCGGATATCCAAAAAGACTTTCTAAGAATGAAGGAGCACTGCTGAGAAACGAAGCAAGAGTTAGAGATTTTGTAGGTTAGGTCGGCGACGAAAAAAAAAATAGAAGATTAAATAAAAATCTTACCTCCTTCCGTCAGACCGTCGATTTCGTCTCGTTGGCGAGGAAAAACTTTGGATGAAGAAATCGAAGAGGAAGAAGAGAAAGAAATCGCAGAGGAAGAAAAGACAGAAATTGCAGAGGAAGAAATCGAGGAATCGAAGAGGGAGAGGGAGAACGAGGGATTTGAAGACCAAATCCTCCATTTCCCCTGAATACCTGCTGACGGACAATGATTTCTGCAAGAAATCATGCTGAAACGGCATGGAAATGGCAGAGTGAAGTATGGGTTTCGCAGGCGGCAAGACGAAATGGAGAGAGGTTTCCCCAAAAATTTCCAAATCTCCCGATCCCCGAATCGCTCGTTAAATTAACGAGTCGGCTCGCGAGCCGAACCTGGCTCTGCTTGAGCTCGACTCGTTAATGTAAACGAGCCCATTTCTGAGTGCGAGCTCGGCTCGAGCTCGAAATATAACGTATCGAACCGAGCCGAAACCGAGCCGAACTCAAGCGGCTCGCGAGCCGGCTCGGTTCAAAGCCACCCTTACCTATGACCAAACTGACTAGTCACAGGACAAGGACTCTAGACATCTGAGTAGAAAAGGTCAAAAGGTTTACTAGTTTTATGAGATGAAACAGGAAAGGAGCTTCGGTGATGCTTGCCTAGTTGACATGACTTTCATTGGAAAGTAATACTAGAAGGAAGATCTGGAACTACTTGAATCGGTTTTTCTGGAGACAGATGACCAAGTCTGAGATGCCACTGAAGAGGTGAATTAGTTGTATGTGGAGCATGTAAAGTACTGTCTGGATAATGGCTGTCCAAATAGTATAGTCTCCCTCTCTTATGAGCGGAACCAATCATCTTCTTCGTCTCGAGATCCTAAAACACACAATGAGTAGGGTAAAACGTGAGAGAACAATTCATGGACTTAGCCACCTGATTGACAGACAACAGATTTAAAGAAAATTTTGGAACTAACAGTGCAAATTGAGGTGAAAGGAAACGTATAGGGGTAACATTTCCCATTGCATGTACTAGTGAAACTGACCCTTCAGCAAGACTAACATGCTTAACGAGAACAAACTTTTAAATCAGAAAATAGTGAGAACATACCTGACATGTGTTTTGTAGCACCGGGGTCAAGAACCCAAGATGGGGAACAAACACTAAGAGTACAGATATACCTGTAGTAGGAATCATATGTGCCAAGGATAGAGGAAATAGATAGTTGTGCCATACGCTGGGAAATCTGTTGCTGCTGTTGTGAGTTCTGTTGTTGCTATTGCATCAATTTCTGTAATTCATTTGGAGCACCAGGTGGGATTGTAGTTTCAAACCCTGGTCTTGTACCTTCATGTGTAATAGTATTTGCCCACGCAGGCTTCCCATAATTTTTCCAACATCTATTTGAGTAATGATTTGTGCATCCATAGTGAACACACTTGCTCTCACATTTACCATCTCCTCGGCCTCATCCACTACTAGAGTTATCTCTACCTCTGCCTCTACCAGCCTCTGTACGTCCCTTAGACGTGTCAATAGAATTAAATGTTGTAAGCGATGTATAAAGGGTAGTAGCCTCACCTGCTTTAGTATCTTTTCTAGCTCTAGGCACAATAGTTTTTTCAATTCTTTGTACCTTATTAAAGGTAGTAGAGAGGTTAGGTATTTCATCTGAGGCCAAAATTTGTGCCTTTATGTTGTCAAATTCGGCACCCAATCCATCTAGAAATTTTGCCACAAGGAGTTGACTCTACTGTTTTTGAAGTTCCTTTTCATCTGTAGTAAAAGGATGAAAGACATTAATTTCCTGCCAGATACTACAAAAAAAACTATAGTAGTCTATCACAGTTCTATTACCCCTTTTCAAGCCAAAAAATTCTGTATATAATTCATAAACTCTAGAAAGATTGCTCTCTTGTCTATAAAGAGCTTCTACGGACAACCACATAGCCTTGGCAGTTTCAAAGTTCATAACTTGGCTCTTGATATTAGATTCCATGTTGTTAACAAGCCAAGTCCTCACTTGACTGTTTTCAGCCTCCCAATCATCACCTTGAGGAACAGGAGGGCCATCTCTAATAAATTTTAACTTTTTCCTATCCTTCAAGTACATTCTAATAGATCTAGTCCAAGTAAGGTAGTTATCACCATTCAACCTATCAGAGGTGATAGTGATAGTATCTTTACTATCAGGATTTTATGACCCTTTTGTTGGAATGTAAACCTCACCAGAGTAAGCCATATCATAGATAGAAGATCAAATAAACCCTTCAAAAAATTCCAAATCAACCAGTTCAAGTGGGCCCCCCCATGTAAAAAAACACAATTAGTGCAGTTATAAGATGTACACAGATCAAACAATCCAGAAAATCCAATAAGGAGATTAGATTTATAAGAAAAAGTGCATTGGAACCTACACCTGGGCTGACATCAGCAAGTGCACATATGACGTCAGTAGTTACAGTTTTTGAATTTTGCCGTACACCTCCAGATCAGCATAAAAGAGCCTCTTTTGGCAGTTTAGAACATTAGAATATATTCTGAGAAAAGTAGGACCAGTAACCCTAGAGATATAGTAGAGTAAAAATAGGAGAAAAAATTCAATTTTTACTAACTAGTAACCAAAAACCTAGAAAAGATCTTCCTTTATATAGATTTCTGTTTCAAAGAGGAGAAAAAAATTCATTAAGATCCTTCCTAGATGCGATCTACTGCTCTGATACCATGTAAAAAGTAAGAAAAAGAAAGGTTGAAGAGAGAGAATGAGAAGGAGAGCTTGGAGAAGATAAATTGAGAAAAGAAAATTGAAAATTTGTGGCTGGACTTCCTTCAGAATCTATTTATAGATTTAGGGTTGAATAGGTGAGGTCAATTTACAACATTGTCCCTACTTTAAATGAAAACCCTAATTCTCTATATCTCTTATTCTATGTGTCCCTTTTACATGAAATTTGGTCCATAAACATAGTTTGACATGTAGAATAAGATTGCATCAAGAAATATAAATAACGACAAGTTAAAATGACAAAATACCCTGTTCTTGTTTTTCAACAGATACTTTTTGGGTATGGCTGTCATTTTGCATGCAATAAGTGCTAAATGATACTTTATAGTCTTTTACTTTTATAGCTGTTTCTCTTTCGCAGGAAAAGTTTCAATAGAAGGAAAAGTAGAACATAAGTTTGACATGAAGCCAAGCAACGAAAATATGTAGGAGTATGGCAAACTCTGTCATGAAAGAACCACCAAATCCATGATCAAGAGTAGACAAGTGCAGGTATGTAAGTTCCACCTTATTATTTCCTTCCTAATGTTACTCATTTGTTGCTTTTTCTCCACTTCTGTGACTTCCTGACACAATTACTACAGGAATAGCCTGCACTGTTTCCTCGTATTTTTCTGAAAAAAAGATATACTTTATACAGGCATTTTAAGATGAATATAAGTTTGAAAATTATGTGCTTGTTTTTCTTTTTAGTTCAAATCCAGGGCAGGAATTTTATGATTAAAAAATCATGTTTCTCATTGGGACTTTCTGACCACTTTATCTAGAACAATGTTTCTTACCATTGGGCTACAGGGTAAAAATTCAAGGCCCAAAGTGAGGTTTACTTATTAACTACTTTTATTATCATTCCTGAACATGAATATCGAGTTTTGCAATATTTAAGCAAATCTTTTTGTAAGTCCGTAAAATTAATTACTTTCATGTATTGATATATATATAAGCTATTTTCTGTACTATAATGAATTGAAATTTTATTTTTGAAGCTTATCTGTTTGTATTTACTTTGTCCATACTGTTCAAGGTAATTAGCAATGACCATGGAGCACATATGAGGCCAATGCCCGGAATGGTTGGATCAATTGCATTGGGTTCAAAGGTATGGGATTATCCTCTCTTGTTTAGACATTACGTCATCTGCACCCAGAAGGAAAAAAAGAGAAGAAGATGCACGTTCCCTTTTCAATATAGACTAGCTAAGGTGTTGCTTTGTTTGAACCTATAAGATTTACCTGTTACGGAATGACTGATTGATAACCTCCTGGCATTTAACTTTTGGCATTTAAAAAAATATTGAGGGGAGAAGCACCAGGCTAATAGTTTGTGATATAATCAACTGGCTTCTGAACTTTATTGCTATTTTTCTCAGGATAAGAAAAAAGGAACACCTCTGAAGGGATCAGATGTGAAAAGAACAAGGCGTGAACGTGGAGAACTGGAGGATATCATGTTTAAGCTTTTTGAAAGGCAACCGAATTGGGCACTGAAGCAACTAGTGACAGAGACTGATCAACCTGCAGTACGTTTATCAATCCATTGTTGCTTTCTGTGGGCAATTATAGTTTTTCCAATGGAAATAATGTGCTACTTTTAAAAGGGAAACTGTTTCCATGAAGAAATTCATATCAGATGAGGTTAGAGTGATCAATCTTTTGAGAACAGCCTAGTTCAGGGAATGGGACAATACTTATAGATTCAGATTGGACCATGGGCTTAACTATAGGTCAAACCAGGCCAGGACGCTTGACAGGCTTTCGGAATCTTAAACCTAGAAAATGTTCAGAATATCCAGAATGCCTAGCAGGCTTGATTTGTTTCACCTGTGAACCTTCGGTTTGCTGGGCTTGATTGGTTATGTGGTTCTCGTTAACCTTGAACTTTTTTTTTTTCTTTTTCTTGACTAAAAGTTGGGAGTGACCTGTTTTTTCTTAGGTTACTCAAGGTAAAAAAGATAATTCTGTAATTTGTTAGGACCAGTAGTAGGTATAATAAACTGCTTTGAAGTTCCTGCCCACCTTCAAGACCATGAAGTTAATATTGTGATGGCTGCATAAATTTATTAAAGGGAGAGGGAGTGGAATGATGGCTATATATATCATTCTCTGTTCTGCTCTTAGTTTTTTCCCCTATTACCAATTTTCTGCAATGGTAAAAGGCCAAAAGTCTGTTTCATCCCAAGCGTGAGGCTGCTTAAAAATTTCTAATGCTATTGGATCATTGGATGATTATGTTGTAAACTATGTGATCTAAATGGTGGGCGTAACTGAATGAGCTACTTTTGTAAGAGTGAGTTACTGTAGATAGCATTTTCTCTTTCCTTCCTAAACCCATGTCAGAATATCACTGTTCTCAGCTGTTATGAATCTTTTCTTTTCTAGTTTTATTTTCAAATGAAAAGGAAAAAGCTCCATTTGTTGTGGTGAGCGTGGTCTTTTTCTTGGGTCAAGAAAGAACTAGTAATATCACTAAGCAAGGCGCAAAATCAAATATGAAGTGGAGTAGAGGGACAACTGTAGAAGAATGTTTTGCAGTGGATTATGAAGTTTTATTGATTCGCGGCAGCTAATTATGCAACTTGGTCTTTCTTTCTTCTTGCAGCAATTTCTCAAAGAGATACTAAATGATCTGTGTGTGTACAACAAGAGGGGAACAAATCAGGGAACCTACGAGCTTAAACCAGAATACAAGAAATCCAACGAGGATGCCAATCCTGTGTAGCAGAGAGGGACGTAAATGTGAAAGAAAAATCATCTTGAAGCAGCTGTTTGTACAATGTATCATTAGCTTCGTTACTTGTGACCATCACTTTCAGGTTTCCTTCTTTGAAGAAACTTTTAGATACTAGGAGTAGGACATGGTTCAGGGAGGAAAGAAGGTTGACCAATTATGTAATGAAAACTCTGTAAATGAATGGAGTGGAACTCAGTGAAATTGTAAATTTCTTTTCCTTTTAGCGTTGTTCCACATTTGTTTGAAGATCCTAATCGGTAGTTTTTTTGGAATCTTAAGAGGGTTTTTGTTAAGAAAGAACAGTCTACTAACAAGTTTGGGTAAGAGTGAATATAGTTTGTAACATTGAAAAACCTGTTAGGTGCGAGGAAAATCAAGTAAAAGCCAGTTAGTATTATACAATATTATACATCCTATCATAACCTATTAGTACAATTTATGTTGTTAAATATTTTTAATAAAGGATTAAGATAAATATGAACTAAAAATTGTTTCTAGAAATAATATATTTTAACAAAAATTCAAAAAATTATGTGAATTTTGAAAAATAACTTAAGGATTTGTATTGGATTATTAAGAATTAGAAAGATAAAAGTCGGCGGGGATGACTATTTTAGATTTTTAAGAGAAGAAAATAATTCCTTAACTATGTATAAATTGAGTAATTGAGCTTTTATTTCTATTCGAGAAAATACCTAAAATCAGAGTAAGATTAAACTACTCTTGTCCCAATTATTCTTATTCTAGAACTCCTAATTAGAATTAAAATGAATAACTATTAAAAAGAACTAAAAAAACTTCATTACTTTTGAACTGAAATTCTTCCTTGAGACTTTCTCTCATGATATTCCTGTTAGACTCTACCATGTTAATTCTTCTTCTGTAGGACTTTTTTTTGTAAAAGACTCCTCCATGTTTGCTCTTCAATACTCTCCCTCAAGTTGGAGTTGCTAAGTTTAGGTTGTAAAGAATTTTTTTTTGGCCTTTCATACTTTGGATAGAAAAAAAATCTTTGAAGGATGTAAATTCTTCATCTTCTCCCCCTTACTTGGATATTCTGGCCACATTAAAAATTGTACTACGATATTTTGGTCACATTAAAAATTGTACTACAAGTTGTGGGATTCTACACTAAACACTATATCAAAGTTAAAACAACTTTTTCTTTTTAAAACATTCACAAGCATAACCAATACAAAAGAATTTTTATAGTGGTTCGCGATCACCAGTCCAAATTGCTACTCTACTCCCCTAAGCCCTTACCCTAGAATTAAAATTTTCACTATTGATTGTAAATTGACATCAACCACAAAGGTTTACAAATGCCTTTTGGTAGGTAGATATTAAATTAAAAATAATATATAATCAAGTTGCTTGCTGAACTACAAAATGATCAAAGATAATGCAATATATATAAAAATGAAGTCAAATGATGTTAACTAAATAGTAAATTTGAATTTGAAAACAACAATTCAAATAGAAGAACTAATCAAAACTTCAATTACTTTAAAGAGTATTTAGTAGATATAAAATTCAAAGCAAGAATACTTAGATCATTGAGGCTAAACCCTGAGTGGGAGACTTCAAATCTCAGATTTCAAAATCTAGCACTTAAAAAGCACTGAAGATGACAAGTGAGCTTTGGAAATTTGTGTGCGTGGAGTTGTTGTTTAAGCTATAAAGATTTGGGTATTTATAAAAAAAAATCCCTCTTAAAAAAACTACTCATTGCTTGAAATTAGGCATGCTCCTAACCCTAAATATATTCTAAAAAAAATAGAAGTAATTATTAAGTTCTACTTGTGTTGTTTGTCAGTTTGGTAGGTCATTTACACAATTTGAAGACCTAAAACTAAAGTTATGACTTGTGGAAAGTCTTAAATTTTCATATTTACAGTTTGGGGTTGAATCCTTTGCTTGGGGTCAAATCCTTTTTGCTCCAATGGCTCTTTTGGAAGTTGAATCCTTTATGTGACTCGAATCGTATGACTTATGTTTCTTACGGGGGTTGACTACTTGTTGTGTAGGGGTTGGATCTTCCTTGTCCTTTATCTTCATCTTGGTTTGATTACTCTTAATGTAGTTGACTCCAATATATTGATCTTTCAAACGAGGGTCAAATCCTCAAATAATTCAAAACTTACTATTTCTTGGGTTCGACTATTAGACCAATGGTAGAGTCATGTTGGTCTCCATTATTTTAATGATAACAAAATGGGTAACTTGAAAATGTGCTACTAATGGTATTATTAGTGTATGTTAGATACATGTCTTTCAATACAAATTTTGGTGATCCATGGCATAAGCTCAAGGCAAAAGAATGATTAATCAAGTTGCCAAGTCAAGACCCAAAACAAAAACTCATTCAAGATTGTTGTTGTGAAGAACTTACACAAAGAAGAAGAATGAAGATTTGAAGATTAGAATCCATGCATCATTAGAAAAATCTCTAGAATTTTAGCTATGTAAGTAGATAGCTACTCCCGATTCTCAGTCACAAATATTCATTGGAGCATTAGGACATGAATTATTTTGTAAAACCATGTTTAAAAACCTCATTCAAATGTTTTGAAACATTTAAATCAACAATTTTTGGCCATAGTCATGCTTTGAACTTAATGCACTGCAAACCAACATGATCAATCAACCTTTATAATGCAAGATTGATGATACCTTAGCAACATCCATCTGTATAATAGATTGATTGATCATCCACTGTTGGCATGGCCGATCAACCTATGTACAAACAGGTAGGTTTATAACGCATGATTGATCATACATAATGCTATAAACAGACGTTATAAAGCATAATCAATTAACTTATCTAGGCTTGATTGATCAACTAGAATCTAAAATTTTAGTACTTGGATTTTGATTGGTAAATGATACATTTTCATTGAACAATCAATCTTTTGTGCAACTTTATGTTATTGGTAAAATAACAGCTATTTTGGCTAGAAAATTTATATATAAGCTCCCAAACTCCTAGAAGAGCATTTAGTGAGATTATAGTGGCATGCCAAACCTCTGAAGAAATATTTTACACCTTATTTTTCAACTTTACCCTCATTTGCATGAGAAAAAGCCAAAAATTGAACATCCTTTAAATTCTCTACATATTTCTCAGCACTTCTAGTTCCATCAAGCTTTGCACAGTTCATTCGACGTGCTTAAAGATTTGGAAGTTTGGGTCTCACTAGGAGAAAAAACTCTCTCTCCAAGATAAAGTTGTATGTTTGATTTTTCTCTTTTGTATGTGAGAGCCAACAAAGGATTGAGAGGTTGCTCAAGATCAACCTCAATCGTTTGCTGCCATCCGCTTAGATCCTTCTCTAATCCTTAAGACCATCCTCTTTTGCCCCCCTTGTACTTACATTTGCTAGTATACTTTTATTTTTTTTTGTTGATTGAAGCATTTCTAATAAAGTATAAATTTTGTAAAGAAGTGCATATCTATATGAAATTGCCTTGAGCCAATGCATATTAGTGTGTGTTAGACACATGTTTTTCAAAAGTGCACATGCCAAGCTTATAAAGTATGATCGATCAACCTAAGTCGATTGATTGATCATTCAAAACATGACCATTTCATGCTATTATACTTTTTTTTTTGTTGATTAAAGCATTTGTAATAAAGTATAAATTTTGTAAAGAAGTGCATATCTATATGAAATTGCCTTGAGCCAATGCATATTAGTGTGTGTTAGACACATGTCTTTCAAAAGTGCACATGCCAAGCTTATAAAGTATGATCGATCAACCTAAGTCGATTGATTGATCATTCAAAACATGACCATTTCATGCTATAAATCATGATCGATCAATTCCATTAGGATTGATCGATCAAATACTACCCATGTAAGCAAAAATAACATGGAGTTATCGATCATCCACATGATTGATCAATCAGAACAAATCTTGCCAGTTAGGGACATAAAACATGATTGATCAGAGGAAGTTCACAGATTGATCAAACTTGAATTGCACTGCCAGAGGGAACTTTGATTGATTGATCATCCCCTAGTAATGATTGATCAACTTAACATTTCAGGACCAATGGTAACATATTGATTTATCAAATCAATAAGTCACATCCTAATAGAAAGGAGTTGTTATACACAAATGATTGATCAATCACTTTACAATGATTGATCAATCAATGTACTGATTTTTATAAATGGACAAGTAATGGCAAGTTTGACTTGGGGAATCTATAAATACCCACCAAAACCTCACATAGAGAAGTTAGCATTCATTGGAAAATCCATAAGCCTATATTCTCACAAACTTGCAAATCTTCTCTAAAGTGCTTTTGAGTGAAAGAGACCACAACCTTGCATACTCTCAACTCTTTCCTCTACCTATTCCTTGCATTTCATATAGTCAAGTTCCTACATACTCTCATTGTGTTGAAAAGAAGTAGATGCTTGGATCTCTCAAGGAGAATGTACTCTCTAAGTAAAACGGGAGTAAGTGAATTTTTTCTTTCTTTGTTTTTTATTTTGTGAAAGGTTCATCCAGAACCTATTTAATCTGGACGGAAAGAGCTAGAGCTAGAATATAGCAAATCTCTTGGGGAAATTTTATTGTAAAAAGCGTGTATTTGAGATACACATGGTTTAAAGAGAGCAAGAATCTCTTTGTGTAAATTCAAAAAATTAGAGCTTTTAAATAGTGGAATTTCCCAAGCAAGGTTGTTGGGCGATGAATACCAATAAGGGAATATCAATAATAAAAATTCTTTTGTCTCCTATGATGTGTGATTGATTTTTTTCATTGAATTTGCTATATTTCATGCTTGACATTACATACCATAGTTTAGCTTTCAATTTGTAAATCTCAATTCCCCCCCTCTAGAGAAGTCACTTGGGCCAACACTAATCTCAAATTTATCCAACTAAGTGGGTGCAGGTGGGTTGCTCTTGCCTAGTTCTTCTCGAAGCTTAGGCAACCAATCAAATCACAAAGGCTTCGTAAAAATATTTGCAAGTTGATTTTTGGTGGAATAAAATTCAAATATAATCAACTTGGTCTGAACCAACTCTGTAATGAAGTGGTTTAATTTATATATTTTTTTATCGAGAGTGGTGAACTAGGTTCTTACTTAGACTTACGGAACTCATGTTATTAAAATGAACTAGAATTTTATTTTGCTCTAAGCCATAATCCTGTAGCGGTTGTTTCATCTAATGGAGTTGTGTACAACTACTCCCACATGCTATGCACTCAACTTGGATGATAGATAGGAACATTGATTTTTGTTTCTTGGAAAACCAAGAGACAAACACATTTCCAAGTAGTTGACTATTATCACTTGTACTCTTTCTTTCAATTTTGCATATGGAAAAATTCGCATTAGAGTTACCTACTGGGTCTATGCCAAAGGAATTTGGCCAAATTCCTGAGTTTGGTGTTTCAATTAGATAATGGAAAATTCTTTTCACAGCCACTAAGTGAGATTCTCTAGGGTCAGATTGGAATCTAGCACAAAGGTATACCGAATGAATTATTTTTGGTCTACTGGCTGATATGTAAATTAGGGAGATTATCATGCTTCTATAGAGTTTAGGGTTTATGGCCCTACCTGAGTTGTCCGAGTCAAGTTTCAAGGATGAGCTCAAGGGTGTGTCGATCAACTTAAGATTTTCAACGTTGAATCTCTTAAGCAATCCTTTAGTATACTTGGACTGATTTGTGAAGGTTCCATTCTCGGTTTGCATAACTTGAAGTCCAAGGAAGATTCTGAGGGTTTTGTATAGCCGAATATGATATCATCCACATAAATTTGAACGGTAATAATGTTTTGGTCATGGTTCTTGATAAATAGTGTGTTATCCACAATACCTCTCTTATAAACATTTTTATCCATGGATTTGCTTAATCTTTCATACCATGCTCTAGGAGCTTGCTTTAACCCATATATTTATTTATGTAATTTTTACTCATGGGAAAGCTTGCTCTTGCCTTCATATCCTTTAGGAAGGGTTAGTCAACTTGAAGGATGAGATGATCTTCAACCGCATAACGCCCTTCAACACTTGAAGTCGTTAGTGGAACGCAGACAAAACTTCATCTCGATGCAGGGAATGAAGGGGTCCTTCATCTCCATGGTTTAATTTCCTTCATCTCGAAGAAGGCCTTGTTTGATCTTCTTTGAGTTGAAGGACGCGCGACGCTGGCATTTTCCCCTCTCTCTCCTCGCACCCCCCCCCCCCCCCCCCCCCCTCGCATGTCATCATTTCTCGTTTTTTCTTCCTCTCTCCCACACTCCCTCTCTCGTCTCCCTGAGCCCCCGACGTCTCTGATGCCATAAAATCGATCGGATTTTCGTCTCCGGCCACCGTCTTAGCTCCCTCTCGGTCTTCTCTCGGCCTTGCCCTCTCTCTCGCACCCCCTCTCTTGTCTCCGTGACTCCCTCTCTTCTCTTGGACTCGCTCTCTCTCACTTCTCTCTCTCTTATCCCTCCCGACCTCCCTTTCTTCTCTGTCTTCTCCCTCTGTTCTCCCTTTCGGCCTCCCACTTCCTTCTCTTTCTGGCTATTCTCCTTTCCCCAGAAAATATCTTCCAATTTTGTTCGATTTCCCCATTTCCATTTTGATTTTCTTCGATTTTGGACATTTGGGCATCAATTGCTTAATTTCTACTTCGATTAGGCATCGATTTCAGCCTTCGGCTTCGTTTTTCCCCAAATTTTAGAAGGTATGCCTAAACCCTAATTTTTTTCCGTTAAATTAGTGTTTTATTTGATTTAAATTTATTTTTAGTGCCTAATTGGGGGTTATTTGTGCATTATTGTGGGATTTGGGTTACTTTTTATGGTCTAAATTCTTGATTTGTGTATGGATTATTTTTAGGGTTTGCTGCTCGGTATTTAAGGGTTCTGTAATTAAGGTTTAGGGTTTATGGTTAAGGATTTAGGGTATTTTGTGATTAGGGTTTTTAAGGTTTAGGGGGTTTTAAGGTTTAGGGGTTTTTGTGTTTTTAAGCTCTAGGGTTTTTTTGGGTTTAGGGCTTTTAAGGTATGAAGTTCTGGAATTAGTGCTTAGGGTTTAAAGTTTAGTAGGTGATAGGGTTTAGGGTTTGATGGTTTAGGTTTTTTTTTTTATGGTTTGTGTTTCCGTGATGGGTAAAGGTTTTTCGATAAAGTTTTTTCCATGAGGACCGTCTCGAATTTAGATTATACATGGCTACAAGATGGCAACCAAGTGGTCAACCATATGACATTTGGACCTTCGAAGACGATAGAAAAATGCTTGATCTCTTGGTCGAGCATGTTAATTTAGGGAACAAGTTGCCTAACGGGGGTATGGAAGCATGAGGTATATATGGTTTAGGGTTTCACTTTAGGGTTTGATGGTTATGGTTTAGGTTTTATTAGGGGTTTTTAGTCCAATTCAAACAAGGTTGAGTCGCCTACACGGGCGTCCATTAGCCAACGAAAGCTGACCCCCATCATTGACGAGGTACAGTTCATTGTGACTGCGAAGTTATATGGGGCTCTACCAGGGGTCTTAGGTGAATTTTGACTTGATGTGTGTGTGTTCTCATTGTTTAGTGCATATGCAGTAGTGAAAATAATTTAATTAATTTTGAAATGTGTGAGAATGTTGTTGAGAATTTTTGAAGTGCTATGGAATGTTTTTGCCATGTGGTGAGGAGATTCGGGTATTATACATCTAGGGAACAAGTTGCCTAACGGGGTGTGGAAGCATGATGTATACATGGACTGTGTAAATAAGTTCAATGAAGACACAATCAAGAAAAAAACTGTTGATCAGGTGAAGAATCGAACAAGAGCATGGAAGAAAACATACCAAACAGTAACGAGTTGTATCAACACTAGTGGGTTTGGTTGGGATGCAACCACACAACGAGTTACTGCATGTAATTCTGTATGGCTTGACTACATAAAGGTCAATAAATCATGATGTACTATAAAATATTTTTGATATTTTTCGCATTAGTATAACTCTATTCCAAGACGTCTAAATGATGTTTTATTCTTGTAGGAGCATAAAGATGCTGAGAAGTACAGACGTGAAGGCTGCCCCCTGTACGAAAAATTAGTTGTGGTGGTGGGAAACACAATAGCGGTAGGGTCAGGAGGTGCAACCTTTGTAGATCAGGGCGATGAGGTGATCCATGAATCGGAACATGTTTCGATGGATGAGCCAGAGGATGTTGATATAGTTAGGGATACTCCATCACTATTATTAAGCATGGATGAGTTCTAGGTAATCAATCTGAAAGAAGTAATACGAAAAATGCCCGATGATGACACTAGAAAATTCTTTGATGCAATGGATCGAATTGTTAAGACATTTGAGAATTTCATGATGAAAGACACTATCGAAAGAGATTGGGTCAAAACCCTCACGGAAATCCTGGACTTGCCTACTGAATTGAAGTTTCGTGCTCCTTCATAGTTGGATACGCCAAGTAAGAAGGTCATGTTTATGGAGATGACAGTGGAAGAGCGAGTCGAGTGGCTTAGATTTTGTTTTGAAAACTAATTGTAATGCGTTATAAATACACTATTCTTTTGGAATATTGTTATGATATTTGAATTATGACGTAAGACTTATTAGTATGGTTTGTATTTAAATTTGATATATTGTTGTGTTTATATATTGCATGGATGAATATGGTAGATGAGTATGGATGTGGACAATTAAATGAATATGGTTGCATAGGGATGTGGTTGAATGTAGGATGTGGGAATGTGGATGAATATGGTTGTTTATAGATGTGATTGCAAATAGGTTATGATTGAAGATTGATGTTTACTTGTGTTTATGACTTTTAGGCGATTGAATTTGTGGATTTCCATGGATATTATGACAGCTGATGAAAAGGTTAC
This sequence comes from Aristolochia californica, assembly GCF_029961685.1. Lineage (NCBI taxonomy): Eukaryota > Viridiplantae > Streptophyta > Magnoliopsida > Piperales > Aristolochiaceae > Aristolochia > Aristolochia californica. Next base: position 6,031,977 of record NW_027182279.1, read on the forward strand.
AACTATGGTTGCATTCACAACTTTGTTTATCGCCATGGGAAGATACTATCTGTACCATTGCAACAGACGTGTACCACGTTCTTATGGGATGAATGGTCCATTGTATTTGCAAAAGGCACTAGACAAATCACTAGTTAAATTTCGGAAAGTTTACAGGATGAACCAACTGGTATTACACAAATTGGCAGATATACTTACTTTTAAAGAGTTTTTATCAGCCACAAAGACCATCTCAGTTGAAGAACAACTTGCATATTTTCTCCTAATTATTGGTCAAGGACAAGCTTATAGTGTCACAACAGAGATGTTTGATAGATCAAACTGGACCATAAGTAAGTATTTCAACAAGGTGTTGGATGCAATCCTCAAACTTCACTCTGATTACGTCAAATGGCCTTCGAAACGCACACACTCAAAGATTTTAACCAATTCAATGTTTTATCCCTACTTCAAGGTAACCTCACTTCGTATAACTAAATAATTTTAGATTAATATACAAAGTTAGTCAATATTAATTGAAAATGTATAATTAGGATTATATTGGAGCTATTGATGGAACTCATATCAAAGCCAACATTCCACTTGAAGATCAACCAAGGTTTTGGAATAGAAAAGGCTATCTCTCACAAAATGTGATGGTGGCATGTTCATTTGATATGCAATTCACTTATGTACTTGCTGGATGGGAGGGGTCAGCAGCTGATTCCCATGTACTGAAGGACGCATTGATTCGTCGAGATAAAATCTTTGTACCTGAAGGTAAGTAATATATTTTTATGCAGTCATTTTTTATCTATTTTATCTTCAATTATTTTATGTGGTATATAATTTCTATTATAGGAAAATATTATCTAGTCGATGATGGTTATGTAAATCTTCCGGGATTTTTGGCTCCATATCGAGGAACCCGATATCATATGCAAGAATTTGGAGATAATATTCCTAGAAATGAAAAATAATTATTCAACCGAAGATCCAGGTGAAAATTGTACATGCTTGTAGCATATTGCACAATTATATACGTACAGAAGATTATGATGATATATTTGAAGATGAAGATGATGATTCAGGTGGCGAACTCGGTGGAGGAGGTGATGCGGTCCAATTAGGTGCAATGGATGATACAGACAGTGACGATTACAATGATCTTGAGAATGTGGATAGCCAAGTAATAAGCATTCGGAGGCAGAGTGCATTAGAATCCACAAGAGCCGCACAATTTTGAGATGCCATATCGACTTCCATGTGGAATGATAAATGATGGTTGTATCTTATTACTTTTGAACATGCCTCATTTATATGTACTAAACTTGTAACTTGTTGATTTTAATATTAAAGGCACGAACTCGTTATTTGAATAATTTTTTTCAGGTTATTAATAAAGTTGTATATGTATTTATTTATTATTATTTTAAATTTTATTACTATATTAAACTTCATATTTAAGTCTCTGGTAAATAAAATATAAATAAAGTATGTATTTGATTAATTAATTACTTTTAATTTTGTCAAAATATATTATTAATTAATACCATGCAAAAAATCTATCTTATGTTATTAATATAATATTTTTTATTCATTAATCATATTTAATTTTTTATTTACTCTATTGTATTAGTGATTTAATAGTGGTAATTAAAATATTTTTAACTCAAACACATGGTTTAATTAAATTATTTTTATAATTAATAAAATCAATGGTTTTAAATTTCAAAGATGAAGATGAAGATGAACTTGTCCACACTAACACCCTATTTCGAAGATTTCGAAGATGAATTTTTCCACACTAACACCCATTTCGAAGATGAAGATGAAGATGAAGATGGAGATGAAGATCAAATTTCCAGTTTGTTGACTAACCCCCCCTTAGGTTGTAAACTGCATACTTCCTTTTGAATGTACCCTAGGAATGCACTCATGACATCTATTTAGTACAATTTGAACTTCATGTGACAATCATAGGCTGATTGGATTCTGATTGCCTCTAGTCTTGCCACGGGTGCATAGGTCTCTCGAAATCGATTCCATCTTCTTGGTTATAGCCATTGCCAACTAATGTAGCTCTATTTCTCACTATTTGATTATCCTTATCTTTATTCCTAAAGACCCATTTGGTTCGTATGACTTGCTGATTTTGGGGCCTAGGCACTAGAGTCTAAACTTTGTTTCTTTTAAATTGGTTTGATTCTTCTTGCATTGACATGATCCAAAAAAAAAATTTTTTTTTTTTTTTTTACTTCGATCGAGCATTTGGGCTCCATTTAAGAAACATAGGCGATATTTTCCATAGCTTCATGATTTATTCTTCTGGTTGTAATTTTGCCTTGAGGGTTACCAATGATTTGTTCTAGGGGGTGATGTGCTATGAACTTATGCCATGAACTTAAAGTTTTTTGGATCCACATGTGGTACTTCATGGTTATCTGGGGCATTTGGGTTCTCTTCACGAATTTTGTCTTGAGGTTGAGATCCTGGGGATGAATCGAAGAGGTTTCCCTCTTCGTCATCAGAAATTGAAGTTGGGGTTGAATTGGGGAATCAGATGAGTCACACTCAACATGCATCAACTCCTCAAATCTCATCGATGTCTTGTTATAAATTTTATATGCTTTGCAATGAGATGAATAATCCAAAAAAATTCCTATATCAGCCCTAGAGTCAAACTTCCCTAATTTTTGCTTTGGTTATTTTAATACAAATACATTGCATCCAAAGGTTAAAAAGTATGTCTTGTTAGGAAGGGTGCCCATATACAACTCATAAGGAGTTTTATTGAGAAGGGGCCTTATCCTTGGTTTATGATATAGCAAACTGTATTTACAACTTTGGCGCAAAATCTATGTGGCAAAATCTTAATGCTTTTATTCATTCTCTCAACAACATTTTGTCGAAGGGTTGGAAGAGCTGAGAATGTATGGTCTATACCATGCTTTGTGCAATATTCCTTGAATTTTGAATTTTCAAATTCTCTGCCATGGTCATTCCTAATATTGATAATGTTGTAGCCTTGTCCCTTTTGAATTTTTTCACATAATTTTGCAAAGGCTGGAAAAACATCATCCATATGTGCTGGGAAATCTAACCATGTGAACCTATAATAGTCATCTACCATCACTAACAACTAAATCCATGTGGATTAGTTGAAGAGGTCGAGAGGTTGGGACTATGTTCTTTGATTTGAAAGAGTTTTTGTGTTGCTTTCCAAGTTGGAAAATATTACAAGGTTTCTCTCTTACAATTTTTTGATTTGGTAGTCCTCTCACTAGGTTTGTCTTAACTAATTTGTTCAACAAATCTATTCCTATGAGTTCTAGCCTCTTATGCCATAACCAAGATTCATCAATTTTTTCACCCCAAATAGATGGCACTAGTTGAGGGCATATCAACTTTGTTCACAACATAGAGGTTTCTATTTCTATGCCCCTCTAGAACCAGTTCATTGTTTTGATTCTTTACTAAGCATTTGTCATTTTCAATTGAGGCTTTGTTACCTTTGTCACAAAATTGACTAATGCTAAGTAACTCATGCATCAATCCTTATGCATAATAGATATTGGATATGAAAGAGGTGGAGGCATAGGATTTACCAATTCCATTGATGGTACTTTTGATATTTTCTCCAAATGTTTCATGACCACCATCATTCGGCTTGAATTCTACAAACTTCTCATCGCCGGTCATATACCTTGAGCACCCACTATAAAAAATCCATACATTTGTTTATGCCTTGGTTCAGAGACAAACCTACATCACAAGAAAATTAACCTTTAGAGATCCTATTTAAGTTGGGTCCCTTTGGGTTAACAATTCACTTGGTGATTTGGTCATCCAAACTTCTTTTCCTGAGATTTTGTTGGTTACAACGACCCTATCAGTTGTTTTGAGTACCCAATGTTGATGCCATTTAAATTTTCGATTCGGCAAATATGGGCATAGTGTCCCAATTCATTGCAATAATGACATCAGATGTGAGGAATTGGAGTGAATTTCTTGTTTCAAATTTTGTTGTTCTTCCAAAATTTCCTCCTTAGTGTGGGTTTTTGTGAAAGAGATTTGATTTGCTGTTCTAATTCAATGCTCTTCTTCTCAAAAGCAAGTCTATCACCAATTGCTTTTCTATCACCCCACTTTGCCTTGAAGCCTTAGCCATATGCTTTTCATTTTCTTCCTCCAAGGCAATGAGCTCTTCCTTGAGCTTTTCTATTCAAGTCTTTGAACATTGCATTTCTTTTGTTATATTTGTTTAGACTATGAATGAATTTTTCTAAAATAATTTCTAGTTCACTTTCATAGTCTGAGTCCCTTACCTCTTCTGAAGTGATAGAGTCATCATTATCTTCAATTTCCATGAGCCCTACATCACTTTTTTTTTCCTCGGAACGGCTGGACTCTTCTTCCATAGCATCCCACGCCAAGATCAAGACTTTATTTTTCTTGTTCTTCGGATCTTTGCTTGAGGAAGGGGTTCTTTCATCTAGGTTAGGGATTTTGTTTCTTATATGCCTTGGCTTACCACACTCAAATCAAATTTCAATTTTTTTGAAACTTTTTTCATTTTGAGTTCTAAATTGACCACTATTGAAATTTTTCTTGTTTCTATACATCATTTCAAGATGTCTTGTGATGAAACTCATCTCATCGGAGCTCTCTTCATTAGAGTCCATTCTTTGTCACATGCCAAATGTCTCAATCCATGGGTTGGAGGAAGAATTTCATCTTAACCTTCCAATACCCATAGTTAACTCCGTTAAATAATGGGGGATGGTGGATTTTCCTTTGGGAAGGACCAATTTATCTTGTGATGTCATCTTAATCAGGTTTCAAAATCAAGTAGATTTGACACAATCAAGTTCTGGCTTGCTTTGATACAATCATTGGCCCAGGTAGCTTCTCAAGAACACAATCAAGTTCTGGCTTGCTTATTTAAATTCATATAAATAGACAAAACTCACACAACACAATTGAACACTAAATATTTTGTTATCGATGTTTCCATATTGTATTCACCGCCCAAGAACCTATGCTTGGAAAATTCCACTAATAATTGCTCTGTTAGCTTGGAGTTACAAGAAAGATATTCCGACTCTCCTTCAAGCCACGTGTATTCTCAAATACATTGTTACAACTTAATCTCCCCATGAGATTAGCTAGATTCCAGCTCTAGCAGACCTTTCTATCTAGATTTATCAAGGTTCTAGATGAACCTATTAGAAAATAAAAAATTACAAAGAAAATTAAAATTTTCACCCTTGAATTTTGGAGAGATACCATTTTCCATGAGAGTTCCATCCTTCCAACCTTTGATGCAAAATAGAGTAGATATGAGATTGACTAATTATGAATGCAAGCACTTGGAATGAGAAAGGAATGCAGAGTTTTCCAAAGTATGTCTCTCTTTTTCTTGCGTAAACAGTATTGATTGATCAATCTACCTAGTTGATCGATCATGATTTATAGCACAATTTGGTCATGTTTTGAATGATCGATCAATCTATCTTGGTTGATCGATCATTCTTTATATTTTTTTATGTGCACTTTTGATTGATCAATCATTGGTAGATTTTGATTGATTATTCCAGTGCCAGTTCACTATGTGAATTTTTTAAGCATGGGAATTTGTGATCCTAAGTGATTCTAACACGTGTGAAATATTTTTATGCTTTAATAAAAAACATGTTTGAATCCAAATATGTCCTAAGGCTCTAAAATTTACATTGTACCTCAAGTTTTTGAAGAGTTGGGTTGTTCACTTAAATAGACTGTGTTTTAACATTTTTCAATACTTCCTAAACTCAAGTCTTCAATTTTCTTCTTCTTTCTCAGGATGCTTTTTGAAGAGTCCTTTGAAATTTCATGGAGCTTGAGGTCTTTGATAAGCCTGTATCAATTCATTGTTTAGACCTTTGAATTTTTTGCCTCTTGAAGGACATGCATGTGAAATACTAGAATTAAAATTGTTAGCTCAATTAAGTTTTGGTACCATCAAAATCAAGAAGGGAATCAACGCTCGATCAACAAAACCTTCATGGGGTAACGTGAGTCTCTTCGGATCACTTTCATGAAATTTGACATAGATGAATTTTTCTATTATTAGAGTTCATTTGTTGAATACTCTATAGGCTCTGCTTCTAGTAGAGTATCCTAGGAAAACACCTTCATCAGATCTAGAATCCAACTTATCTAAGTGATCTTTGGTATTTAAAACCTAGCCCATACATCTTAACACTTTGAAATATTCTATGTTTGGTGACTTTCCCTTCAGAATTCATATGGGGCACTTCCTTAGTTTTTTCTCAAGTAGACTCGGTTGACAATATAGCCGCTTGTATTTACTGCACCTAAAAACTTTGGTAGACTAAGTTCATTCAACATTGTCCTACACATCTCTTGGAGGGTCCTATTCCTCTTATTTTGTATAGGAGTTGTAGGTACAAAAAAATCATGTTGATAGCCTCCACTTTTCCAAAAGTTGTCAAACTCTCCTAAAAACTTTCCTCCTCTATCACTCCTTATTCTAATGAGCTTACACTCAATTTAATTGTCAACTAAGTTGTCCCATTTCATGAATTATTTTAGTTCATCACTTTTTCTAGTAAGGAAAAGGGTCCATGGATATCTAGTGTAGTCATCTACTAAGATAAAGACAATGTTTTCCTCCTAGACTTGCTGTTCCAATGTCCAAACATAGATCCATATCAGTGAGTTATAGGGGCTTGAAGTGGAAATTACTTTATTTATCTTGAAAATACTTCTTAAGTGTTTTCCTCTCATGAATTAATCACATAAAATTTGTTTTTAAAACTTAAGCTCATGTAATCCTAGAAGAAGATTATTTGGAAAAACAATTTTCAAGAATTTCATGCCAATGTGTCCTAACCTGTTATTGTGGAAAGAAGGAGAGGGCAGGTGGGGGGGGGGGGGTGGGGGTGGTGGTTGCCGTTTTCAACCAATCCTTTTCATATACCCTTGGCCATTTGAAATTTTTTCCAATCCTACCTTGTTGACTCGATGACTGAATAAGTTTTTCTGTCCAGTCATAATGGATTGGGCATCCACCCACAATGTAGGAACCAAGTTCCTTCTCTTCCTAGGCTTGTTTCTTGCATTCACAAATGTCCTCTATTGCATTATGTCCCATTTTAATGGGTCCATAACAGTTAAGTTTTTTTCTTTAGCCAAGGAAGGCCTACACTTCCAAGAGATGTAGAAGATGGGCTCAAGGCCCATAGACCAAGGAGAAGGCCCACATGCCCATAAAGTGATGGCAGGATGATAAATAAAGAGTTATCTCATAAAGATGACATTGATGTAATTAGCTTAAGATCTAGGGGCATAATTATAATATTGTAGGTTCATTAATCTATAAATTGAGCTCTGAAGGAAATAGATTTAACAAATCTAAGCTTAAGGTTTCAAATTTATCTAATTTCTCAATCCTAAACTAGGTTGAAACCAAGTGCTAAGAAACTTTTTGTAGATGTGGAAGGTTTAATTTTCTAAGATAGCTTTGTTCCACAAGATCAAGTTTTAAGATTGGTTAAAGATGTAAGGTTTAATTAACTTATCAATTCTCATAACCAATTTGCATTGGTATGTGCCCAAAAATCAATTGAATCTTCAATTTAGCTCAAAATTTTCAAACTACATGGCTTTGAATTTTCAACTCTTTGAGGTTGGAGACACCTAACCTCCAAGGTCTTAATTATATGGCTCTTGATCTAAGTCCTTGGTTAGTAAGCCTTATCCTTTAAGGCTAGTTAGGCATGGGTGGATTCATGTGATTTCATGTGGTGATTAAGATGGACATGACTTTAAGGTAAGGGTGTAAAGTATTCAAGTTGACATGAGTCAATTACTTGGTCTATAATCACATGAAGTATGGATCAAGCCTAATCAGATTAAAATTGATATGCATAACCTTACTAATTTTTTTTCCAACACATGCCAACTAAATTTTTATTGGGTTGGAAACTAACATGATCTTTCCTTAACATGTCATTAGCTAATGATAATCTAATTTCTTATTAAGCCAATGGATTCAAAAGTGCTTGTTTATATAAGAATTTGATTTCATAGAAATTCCGAGTCTAAATAAACAAAACAAGGAATGGTGTTTGAGGTTAAAGGATAAAACTATCATTTAATCAATCTTCAAAATAAAATCCCATAAGATGAATCTCCGAATTGACATGAACATTAAATTAAAAGGTCTCAATTACATAATTCATGTTCCATAAGATATTTAAGTGATTTTCATGTAGTATATAGCTTGGTCAGGGAGTCAACTCCTTTACCCAAATTTTCTTGGTCCCACTGTGCCAACTTCTGAAGACAAATTTAGGCTTCCCTTAGGAATCCAAATTTTCTTTACTACATTTATCTTTTATCTTCTAGTTGAACACTCAACCACATTGTTGAATTTAGGATCCCTTGATTAGGACCTTGAGCAAAGAAGAGTGTGAGAGGAGAAGAGAAGAAGAAGAGAAGAGAAGAGAGGGAACACGAGAACTTGACTAGAGAAGAAAAGAGAGCAAGAGAGAGAAGAGAAGAGCCTTCAGGCTTGCAATGGGAAATTGAAAAAATTGAGAGAAGGGGAGAGAAGAGAAGAGCCTTCAGGCTTACAATTGAAAATTGAAAAAATTGAGAGAAGGGAAGAGAACTTGATGCTCTACCCCAAGCCAAGAGCCTCCATTTATTGTTTTTGAGAGGATATTACAATATATATATATATATAATGCCCTTAGGGCTACAAGCTTTACTTAAGAAAATACATAAGTAGATATGTTTCTTCTTGACTAATTACATCCTTGTGCCATCTTTATGAGATGACTTTTCATTTACCATGATGCCACCTCTCTTGGAATTTTGAACCTTCTCCTTGTACGTGTGGGCTTGAGCCCATCTTCTAACACTCTCCCTCAAGGCGGGGGTGAGAAAACATCATAAATGTCCAACTTATTGCAAATAGTAGATATGATTTTGTGAGTGATTGGTTTTGTGAGGATGTTTGTAACTTGTCTTTGTGATGAGATATGTCTAAGAGATAATATGCCAGCTTCGAATTTTTCCGTATAAAGTGGTCGTCCTCCTCAATATGTTTTGTTCTTTCATGGAAGACAAGATTCAAAGTGATATGGATAAATGCTTGATTATCACAATGCTCCTTTATAGAATCCAAATTTATTAAGGTCGATCCATAGAAGCTCACTAACTGTGTGTGTCATATCTCTGTATTCTACTTCTACACTGGACCTTGCAACCACATTCTGTTTCTTACTTCTCCATGTAACCAAGTTTCCTCCAAACAGTGCACAATACCCAGAAGTGGACTTTCTATCATTTGGGGAGTTGGCCCTGTCTACATCCGTGAACCCTTCTATGTTGAAGTGACCATGCTTTTTATGAAGAAGACCTTTTCCTAGAGTTCATTTCAAATATCATAATATTCTTTCCAAATCTTGCCAATGAGTAAGTTGTGGTTTGTGCATGTATTGATTTACCACACTTACTACATATGATATATCCGATCTTGTTACATTGAGGGTAAGAAGTTTCCCCACAAGTCTTTGATATTTCCCAGTGTCCATATCTTCTCCAGAACCTGCATATAGCTTGGTATTTGAATCCATAGGGGTATCTACTGCTCTACACCTATCATTTTTGTCTCCTCAAATAGATCAAGGACATATCTTCTCTGAGATAGTATGATCCCATGCTTGGAGTGTAGCAACTCAATACTTAAAAAGTATTTAAGTAGTCCAAGGTCTTTTGCTTTGAACTCTTCACATATCTTCTTTTTGGCCACTTGAATGCTATCTAAATTATTGCAGGTTAGGACAATATCATCTACATAGACTACCGGGAGTACTGTCCCTTTGGGGGTGTCTTTAATAAATACGGAGTGATCTACTGAGCATCGATGAAATCTAGCTCATATAATTGCTTGGATAAATTTATAAAACCACGTTCGAGGAGACTATTTCAGACCATATAGAGATTTTCTCAATCTTCATACAGACTCCCCCTCACCCACTAATCCAGGTACTTGTTGCATATTGTTGGAATATAGGCCCCAAGCCCACACGACCAAGGAAGGCCTATATATCTAAGAGTGCTGGAAGATGGGTCCAAGCCTATAAGATATGGACCCATCATGATCACACGAGCTAGTGGGACCTACTATGATCACGTGAGGTAGCATTATGAGTCTTACACTATAATAAGCCTTACACAAGAAAAAGTCTTATAGAGCCACAATTATTATGGAAGGATGTCTTACAAAGGAGTGTCAATTTAAAGGTGTTTTAGTCATGTTAATCTTCTATTTATATTGGGTTATTTAATTATGCTAGGACTTATCTTTAAGTGTTAGAGTTTGGGTGTAATTGGAACAAAGGTAGTTTGATTGTAACTGGACTCTACTCCTTCCTCTATTATAAATAGAGGTTCATGAACTCTGATTACGAGAAGTCTATGAAGTGTTTATCTTTTCCATAAATTCAATATGGTATCAAATCAGGTTCTGTGAGTTGATTCGGTCAACCCACAGAGGTAATGTGATCATTTTCTGATTTATTTTCTCTAGCAGTTTAGGTTCAAGTTTCTCTTTTTTCTGTTCCTATTCCCGTTATTTTATTTAAATTTTCACCTCTATATTGAGATTTTCATATTGCATATTATATATTTATGGAAATATATTTGAGTCTAATTTCTAAATAAAAATAATTTTTTGAAATCGGAGTCATCTACAAAGAGAAATAGATATTTGAAGCAGCAAAGGTCAGATTACAAAAGAGGGTTTTACAACAACAGAAAGCTTTAACTTCTGAGCTATTTTATGCTATTAAGAATGAGACTTTATATAAAGAATTAAATATCAAAAGAAATATATGTAAGTCTATTTTCATACCTATTCAATCAATTCTCTATCTGAGCTTTTTATATGGATATATTGATCTTGGAAGAGTCAATGATCATGCTGAAAAAGGTAAAAGAGTACTTAGTTAGGTAGAGACCAAAATATATCAGATTATATATCTCAATGGAAGTATATTTTATGAAGTAAATTTATACTTGTATAAAAGGTATTTAAGTCTAGTTTCATAAGGAAAAAATTTCATGTCAGTCTGATTTATATTTAAGGATATATTTGCATTTGAAGAATCAAATGTCATACTGGTATCCTATTGCATTGAAAAATCCGAATTTAAGCCGATTTTTTTGCATCACTTTTTGAGTTGCTGTTATCGATCAAATATATCAGGAAAATATCTCACTTACCCCTTTTTCAGTTACTACATCTATGTTATTTGGTTCAAGCTGGGAACACTGTCATTACCTCCCAGCTTGAGGGGGAGAAGTAGAAGAAGTACAAGAAAGGTATTTTATTCCATATGTTGTGGTAAGTTTTATGTAACAAAAATATTCAAGAAAGGGGAAGCACAAAAGATGAACCTTTTGCATTTAAGAATAATTTTTTTTGCAGCAAATAAAATTGGAGATCAATAATCCTGACTCACAATAATAATTGCGGTAATTATTGGTGATAACTTCCTCGGCTCGACTCGATTCTATTTCTCCTGCTCGATTATTATCTTGAGGTACTCGCAACATATTCCTTGGTCAACATATTGCATCGGATTATTTCATGGGTCATTTATATAAGGGTTTTTATTATTTTGGTTCGTGTTATATGAGCCCAAGCCCATTTCACCGGCAGCTATTGTGTCTCTTTGGATGAAATATTATTATTGAAGTGGTGGCCTCAACATCCTATCTTCCTATTTACCCATTACCTATTGGTTATTTGACAACCTTACTCCTACCATCCTTTATTTGACTCTCAAATACATCTTTTGGCCAACCTTTTGCGTGTTGCTTCGGTTGGGAGTTTAAGTCCATGATGGTTAGGTGTTTTAAGTCCATTGAGACTTTATATATATACCTGTGGGTCTTTTATCAATGTCTTGTGCATGACAGGCATTACCCACTTATCATGTCTTTTATCGCCGTCTTGTGAATGACATGAATTTATCATCCATGTCTACCTGTGAGAGTAGGTGCCCAGGTTGGGACACCATGATGGAGGAACTTATTACTACATATATGTTACCTCCCTTAATTAGTATTTATTACTCCTACTTCTTGAGAGTCATTGTCCTGTGGAGGGACACGATGATGTAGGAGTTTTTACTACACTTCTAAGCACTACGTATAGACCCACTACCTGTGAAAGATAGGAGTGCCACTACCTGAGAATGAAAGGAGTGTGCCTTACATCTAGCATGAGTTACATTTGGAATATGGAGCGATGTTATACAACTTGGAGTGATTTTACTCTAACTTATCTTATGCAAGTTGGGTCTCATGGAAGAGAGCACCAACATGAGGGGGGAGTGTTGGAAGATATGGAGGACTACTATTTTATACGAGAAGATCCTATATATCATTTATAGCAAGCTAGGAGTTCATGATATTCTGTCACCCCCAGCTTGAGGGGGAGTTTTAGAAGATGGTCCCAAGCCGACACGACCAAGGAAGACCCATATATCTAAGAGTATTGGAAGATGGGCCCAAGTCCCTAAGATATGGACCCACCATGATCACACGAGTTGGTGGGACCCACCATGATCACGCGAGGTGACATTATTAGTCTTACACAAGAAGAAGTCTTACAGAGCCACAATTATTATGGAAAGAAGTCTCACAGAAGAGTTTCAGTTTAAAGGTGTTTTAGTCATGTCAGTCTTCTATTTATATTGGGTTATTTAATTATGCTAGGACTTATCTTTAAGTGTTAGAGTTTGGGTGTAATTGGGATAAAGGTAGTTTCATTGTAATTGGACTCTACTGCCTTCCTCTATTATAAATAGAGGTTCATGTACTCTGATTACAAGAAGTCAATGAAGTATTTCTCTTTTCCATAAATTCAATACATATATATTTCTTCTTTAACATCCCCATTCAAGAAAACATTTTTAACATCAACCTGATATACCTGCCATGATGAATTAGCAGTAAGGGATAACAATATAAGTACTGAGTTCATTTTGGCCACTAGAGATAATGTTTCTTCATAATCGATTCCATAGAACTGAGTATAGCCTTTCGCAATAAGGCGTGCCTTAAGATGAGCAACCGATCCATCCAGATTATGTTTAATGGTATAAACCCACTTACAACCCACAAGTTTCTTGCCTGAAAGAAGAGGAACTAGAGTCCATGTCTGATTCTCATATAGCGCATGCATTTCTTCTTCCATTGTAGCCTTCCAACTTGGATGCCTCAGAGCCTCCTGATTGGATTGTGGTACAAAGAAGGAAGAAATAGATGCAAGAAATTGACTACATGAAGAAGATAAATGATGTTGACATACAAAGTTGGATATTGGGTGAGAAATAGAGGGTCTAGTACCTGTCTTGGGTTCTTTCCTTAAAGTTATAGGCCGAGTATCATTTTATGGTCCAAATGGAATAGGAGTCGGTGGAGATGGACTTACTTTGGTAAGATCCATATACTCTGCAGGTGTGGTATCGGCTAATTCTTTAGGGGGTTGAAGAATATCCACAGTAAAGGGCACAACCATTCGAGGAGAGGTCTGTACAGATGAGAGACCCGGATGAGCATTTTCGGAGGAGTATGAAGTGTCTCCAAAGTAGGCTACATCCCTAGACACAAGTAACTTTTAGAGAATAGGATTATGATAAACATAACCCTTTTGTGTGTGAGAATATCCAAAGAAGACACACTTGATATATTTTGGGTCAAGTTTATTTTTTTGAGGTGATGTAACATGAAAAAAACATGTACAATCGAAAACTATTAAAGGAAGTGAAAATGGTTAAGCATTTGAAAATAAAAAAGAGTATGGGGATTTATGACCAAGTACAAATGAGGGTAGCATATTAATAAGAAAGCAATCAGTTAGTATGGTATGTAGCCAATAGAAGTTTGGTACCTTCATGGAATATAGTAAACCACGGTCTACCTCTAGGAGATGTCAGTTCTTCTGTTCTACTTCACCGTTCTATTGAGGGGTGTAGAGGTTAATTCTATTTTCTTGACAAAAGGAGTCAAGGTCACTAGACAGATACTCTTTGGCACTATTAGTGTGAAACGATTTTATTTTCTTGCCAAATTGAGTGGCCACCATAGCATGAAAGGATTTAAATATGGATAAAATTTCAGATCTCTCTTTAAAGAGGAATATCTATGTGACTCGAGTAAAATCATAAATAAAAGTGATAATGTATTTAACTCTAGAAATGTTTGAGACACTCAAGGGTCCCCATACATTAATAGGATCAAGGAAAAAAGAGCAACACCTTTAAGTTCAGTCCATGGAGATTATGTGGTCCTCTAGTGTTTACTAAGTTGACACACTTCACACTTTAAACTGACAAATGTTTAAAAGCTGGAAAGAGATGTTGAAGGGATGGTGATAAGGGGTGTTCCAATCTATTGTGACATGATTTTGCCTCAGTTTACTTGGTTGAGATAACATTTATTTGAGGCAAGTCCAAGTAGTAAAACCCCCCTTGTTCACGGCCTTCATCAATCACCTGTTTCGTCATTTGATCTTGAGAAACACAAGATGAGGGTGAAAAGGTGATAGAGAAATTAAAGTGTTTACGAAGTTGACTGACAAACAATAGGTTCAAGGGAACAGTTGGAACAAATAGGATATCTTTGAACAGAAGTGATGGTGTAATAGAAGTGAATCTTTTCCCGAGAACTTTGGTTTGGGATCCATCAGCCATGGTAATAAATTTATCTGAGAGGCATGGAGATAAAGAGTGTAGTATACCTTTTTTACCTATGAGATGCATTGAGGTCCCTGAGTCAATAATCTAGGATGAAGAGGAAGTATTGGCATAAATCATACCTAAAGTGGAGGTGGCAGCAATAGTAGTGGAAAGTGTAGTAGGAGATACCACCAGAGTTTTCATTCTCTAGAATAGTTCATACTCGTCATTAGTAAGTGTCTTTTTTTCTGAATGTGGTTTAGATTTGTCCACCTTTTTAATGTTGATTGAGGCATGATTAACCGTGGACCAATCTGGTTTTCCATGGAGTTTCTAAATTTTTTTATAGTATGGTTGGACCTCCCACAATGAGTGCATCCCTGGCTGTTTGTTCTGGATGGACCAGTCCTTCCACCTCTTCCTTGACCTCCTCTATAACTTCTACCACGACCTCAGTTGGTGGAAGATGTGCCCCATTTCTAGAGTACATGGCTAATGATAATTCATGAGAGGTAGAAGAAGAATCTGGAATTCTGTGTAAGGTGGCATGATGTGAAATTTAATTACATCGGCTTTTATACGTCGCAAGTGTACGAATCGTTCATGTAATCTAGCGGGAAGCGAGGGTCATATCCACAGGGAGGACTGAATTTTGTGTATTCTTCAGTCAACTAGCCTAACCAAATATGATGAATTAATCTGAACTAAGCACTGATTATATCCTAAATTATCAAGCAATGATCTAATTAACTACTTGCACAACAAGAAACGTCAACTCTGGATTTTATCGTGATTCGTGCCTCTCTCGAGTGCCATGTAACCACGAATCTGGATTCTCAATCCTTGCATCTAGCCCCTCTCGGGTGCCTAGAGTTAAGGATAGAGATCGGATTATAATGCCAGAATCCAACCTAAATTATAATCCTGCCTAACTAGCTAATTACTCAGAAAATTCGGAAAATAAATATTCGATAAACATCAATTCTCAAATCAAATTTATTAAGCATTCAAAACCTAATTCAAACTATATGAAACTAATTAAATTAAAAAATGATGGATTACTCCCCTTCTTCTTCCTCTCGCTCAGGTAGCAATTCCGTCCTCACGGTTGCTGCTATTTCCAGAAATTAAGGGCTACGGGTTGCAAGAGCGAGTGGCCGAAAGTGGAGATGACACCGGCGAAGAGGAATCGAAATCCCCTGAGGGAGGTGGTGAGACGGAAGACGGAATGGAAGCAAAATCCTTTGACTAGCTCTCTCGAGTCTCGGTCGGAGTCGGACTAGGCTTGGGAAGTGGTCAAAATGCGTAATTGACACCGGAGGATGGTCGAAATGCGGAATCGGCGCCGGAGGAGCCCTCGGGTCACCTCTCGGCCTGGCGAGCAGAAAATGGCAGTGTCAAACTCGCAACGACGGAGACTCTCTCGAGCTCTCCTTAGGTCTGTTCTCGGTTGACGGACGACGGTGGCGCGCGGCGAACTACAGCTGGAGGGAGCCCTCTCGGGTCTCTCTTCATTTGGTCAGCAGCCGGCTTGAGACTCTCTCGAGCTCTCTTCCGCCCTCCCCCTCAAATCGATTTTGCCCTAAAAATACCTCTCCCTTTCACTAATGGTATTTCTGTAAATATCTCCTTCTCCACACAAAATTCTCCTGAAATTTCATAATTGAATCCATAAAAATCATTTTAGGAAGAAATAAACACTAAAAGTAATGAAATATAATTCAGGAGAGTGAGTAATGCCAAATTCAATAAATGCACGTTACATTTGAAAACCGATAAATAACAACCTAGAACATAATTATAAGGGCTATTATATTATAATTAACCTAGTTCTCATGTCAGAATCTTGCATCTATCACTCCCCCAAACCTAAATCTTTGCTAGTCCCTAGCAAAACAACAACATAACCAAAATTAAGCCTAGGAAAACAAAATGCCACTTTCGTTGGGAACGTGATTACATTCTATGGGTTGGAGAAGGAGGACCCTTATTACCACATCAAGGAATTCTTAGATATCTGTGCGACTTTCAAATTCCAAAATTTCTCTGATGACTCTATCTGGTTAAGACTTTTTCCATTTTCACTTAAGGATAAGGCCAAGTCTCGGTTTAATTCCTTAGAGGTGGGCAACATTACTTCATGGGACACATTAGTCACAAATTTTTTGTCAAAGTACTTTCCCATTTGGAGAACTACAACCCTTAGGAGAGAAATCTCCAACTTTATGCAGCAGGAGGGCATGCACTTTTATGAGGCTTGGGAGAAATGGAAGGATTTGATCCGTAGGTGTCTGCATCATGGGTTTGAGAAATGGCATTTAGTGCAATACTTTTATCAAGGTCTTACACCCCAGGTTAGATTCATGGTAGATGCAATGAGTGGTGGGAGTTTGATGGGTAAGAGTGCTAGTGAGGCGTGGGACTTCTTTGAAACGTTGAGTGATCAATCTCGGCAATGAGGTTCATCATTTAATGTTGATAGGTGATCCCACGAAGCCAAAAGAGGGGGTCTCTACGAGGTTAGTGTAACACCCATGCTCATGGCCAAGGTTGAGGGGTTTACTAGAAAAATTGATGCCCTTATGGTGTCTAAGAGTTCACCTGCTCCTAACCCATCTACTGTCTGTGCCATATGTTCTAGTTCATCTCATCTCACACAAATGTGTCCATCTAGTTCATTCTACATGGAGCTCATTGAGGACTTGAATGCAGTCCAGAATTTTCATAGACCAAATCAGAACGATCCTTTTTCGGAAACATATAATCTGGGTTGGACTAGGCACCCAAATTTCTCATGGTTCAAGGGCCCACAGGTTGGGGGTCCTCTAGTGTTTACTCAACCCCAAGCTCCACGCACACTTCACTCAACAACCATTGATTCCACAAAAACCTTCACTTGAGGATATACTTCAATTATTCATGCAGAATACACAGTCCTCCATTGCTAAACTTGAAATGCAAGTGAGTCAGTTGGCCAGCCACATGAGTGAACATGCATAAAATAGACTCCAGAGTCAAACCATTCCTAACCCCAAAAGCACACATGCGAGTGGGTCGAGTTCCAATCCCCACCACAAGCAAGCCAAAGCCATAACCACCCATAGGAGTGGTCGTGAGTTGAACAATGGGGTAGGGACCACTAAGTCTAAGGAGTCAAAGGATGACAATGGGGACACATCATTGAATGAAGAACCTCCAAGTTCTCCACCAACAGCCAGGCAGATCCCTAACCCAAGTCCCACCAGCTCCTTATCCGCAGAGGTTATCGGGCCCACCTAGGAAAGGAGATAGCATGCATGAAACGTTGGAACTGTTTAGTAAGGTTCACATTAACATTCCACTTCTTGATGCTATTAGGCAAGTTCCTGCTTATGCCCGATTTTTGAAAGACCTTTGTACACAGAAGAGAAAACAACATGTTAACAAAAAGGTCTTTCTTACCGAGAATGTAAGGTCAATTATGAAGCACAACACTCCTCCTAAAGTTAAAGATCCTGGATGCCCCACAATTTCATGTGTCATTGGTGAACATACCATCTAGAGAGCTTTTCTTGACTTAGGGGCATGTGTGAATTTGCTTCCTTTCTCTGTGTACCAGCAATTAGGTTTTGGGGAATTGAAGCCTATCCCCATCACACTTCAACTAGCTGACCATTCTGTCAAGATACCACGAGGAATAATTGAAGATGTTTTGATAAAAGTGGAAAAATTTCTGTTCCCGGTTGATTTCATTGTTCTTGATACAGAACCAGTAGTCAATGTGACCAACCAAATTCCTGTCATCCTAGGACGTCCCTTCTTAGCCACATCTAATGCTATCATTCATTGTAAAAGTGGTGAGTTGGAGTTGTCTTTTGGAAATTTTAAGGTCTCGTTGAATGTGTTTAATGTCGGGCACCATCCACTTGAGTATGATGATCTGAGTCCTGCATTTAAGATAGAGACTATTATGCTTGATGACGAATTCACTCTTGAATATTTTGAGTCTTACATAACATCTTTAGACATGGACTATTTTGATGAGGAAGCTTATTTCCGAGAGGTTGACTCTTTACTCAGTTTTGTACCTCTGTTGGAGGAAGCTTATGAGGTTGTCACAACTGATCATCCACAGGATCTTCATCTTGATTTGAACAAACCTCTTGAAACTTCCAAGCTACACTTCCTCCCACGTTGAAGTATGCGTTCTTGGGGCCCATGAACTCATTGCCAGTCATTATTGCCTCTGATTTGAGTATTGAGCAGGAGGAACAATTGACTGAAGTTTTACAAGCACACAGAGATGCATAGGGGTGGACTCTTGATGCCTTAAAAGAGATTAGCCCCTCCATATGCTTGCATCGTATTCATTTGGAGGAGGGGAATAAAGCCTCACGTGAGATGCAACGTAGGTTAAATCCCCATATGCAGGAGGTTGTGAGAGACGAAGTCATCAGGTTGCTTGTGTCAGACATCATTTACCCTATTTCTGATAGCACCTGGGTGAGTCCAATTCAAGTTGTCCCTAAGAAAGGGGGGATAACGATAATGAAAAATGAGAGTGGTGAATTGATTCCCACAAGAACTACCACCAAGTGGCGTGTCTGCATTGACTATAAAAAACTTAATTCCTCCACTAGGAAGGATCACTTCCCACTACCTTTCATTGATCAGATGCTAGAGCGATTGGTCGGCCACAATTTTTATTGCTTCTTAGATGGATACTCCAGCTACAATCAAATTCCCATTGCTCCAGAAGACCAGGAAAAGACAACATTCATGTGTCCATTTGGCACCTTTGCTTACAAACGCATGCCTTTTGGTTTATGCAATGCGCCCACCACATTCCAATGGTGCATGATGAATATCTTTTCTGACATGATTAGTGACTTTTTAGAGGTCTTTATGGATGACTTTTCTGTGTTTGGCTCTAGCTTTGAGACATGTCTGCACAATCTTTCACTCGTATTGTCCCGTTGCATTAAGTCCAATTTAGTCTTGAATTGGGAGAAATGTCACTTCATGGTAAAAGAAGGAATTGTTTTAGGATATGTAGTGTTTGAGCAGGGTATAGAAGTGGACAAAGCCAAGGTTGACCTAAGTGTCAATCTGCCACCACCTACTTTTGTGAAAGGGGTGCGTTCTTTCCTTGGCCATGTTGGGTTCTATAGGCGCTTCATTAAGGGCTTTAGCAAAATTTCTCGTCCTTTGACGAATTTGCTTGCTCAAGATGTTGCTTTTGCCTTTGATGATGCCTGTATTCATGCTTTTGAGACACTGAAGAAATGTTTGTCCACTGCACCCATTGTCCAACCCCCTAGTTGGTCTTTACCTTTTGAGTTGATGTGTGATGCTTCTGATTATGCATTGGGGGCTGTTTTGGGGCAAAAGGTAGATAAAATTCCCTGTGTCATTCAGTATGCTAGCTGCACTCTTCATGATGCTCAATTGAATTACACTACCACTGAGAAGGAGTTGCTAGTTGTTGTGTTTGCCTTGAACAAATTCAGATCATATCTGTTAGGGTCAAAGGCTATAGTGCTGATTGATCATTCTGCTTTGAAGTACTTATTATCCATCAAGGACACTAAACCTCGCTTGATTAGATGGATCTTGCAATTGCAA
This sequence comes from Aristolochia californica, assembly GCF_029961685.1. Lineage (NCBI taxonomy): Eukaryota > Viridiplantae > Streptophyta > Magnoliopsida > Piperales > Aristolochiaceae > Aristolochia > Aristolochia californica. The sequence goes on from NW_027182279.1 coordinate 6,052,325, forward strand.
GAATTTGACCTTGAGATTCAAGATAAGAAGGGTTGTGAGAATGTTGCTGCTGATCATCTATCTAGGATCTGTGTAGCACCTCAGGAAGGATCCCTTTCTTTAAATGATTCCTTCCCTGATGAACAACTTCTCCAAGTATCCTAGTTGCCTTGGTTTGCTGACATAGTCAACTATCTTGTAACTCGTAAGATTCCTAATTATTGGAGTAAACAAGATCGGTTGAAATTCTTTTCCCAAGTCAAACATTTTTTTTGGGATGACCCTTATTTGTTCAAGGTGTGTCCAGACCAAGTCATTAGGCATCGTGTACCTGAGCAAGACTTTGCCAGCATTCTTGAATTTTGTCATTCCCACGCATGTGGTTGACATTTTGGTGCTAGAAAGACTGCGGCTAAAGTCTTGCAATTTGGTTTCTATTGGACTTCATTATTTAGAGACGCCCATAAGTGTTGTCATGTGTGTGATAGATGCCAACAGACTGGTTGTTTGTCTAGGAAGAACATGATGCCTCTTAACCCCATTCTTATTGTTGAATTGTTTGATGTGTGGGGTATTGACTTCATGGGTCCTTTTTCTGTCTCGTTCGGCTATCAATACATCCTTGTTGTTGTTGAATATGTCTTTAGATGGATTGAAGCTATTGCATGTAAGACAAATGATCACAAAGTGGTGGTAAAGTTTTTAAAAGAAAACATCTTTAATCGGTTTGGTACCCCGAGAGCGATCATCAATGATGGGGGATCTCATTTTTGTAACAGAGCATTTGCGACCATGTTGAAGAAATACTCCATCACTCATCGGGTGTCCACTCTGTACCACCCGCAAACTTGTGGTTAAGTGGAAATCTCTAATAGGGAGATCAAACGGATTTTTGAGAAGTCGGTTCGCTTTGATAGGAAAGATTGGTCCATCGATTGGACGGTGCTTTATGGGCCTATCAAACCGCTTATAAGACTGATATTGAGATGTCTCCATTTCGCCTAGTGTTCGGCAAAGCATGCCATCTACCTGTTGAGCTTGAGCATAGATCTTATTGGGCCATTAAGGCTTTGAATTTTGATTTGGCTCAAGCGGGTGAGGAGAGGAAATTGCAATTGAATGAGTTGGAGGAGATACATCATGATGCTTATGAGAATGCCAAACTGTATAAGGAGCGAACAAAGATTTTATATGATAAATCTATTTTTCACAAGTCTTTTACTGTTGGGCAGAATGTTTTACTTTATAACTCACGTTTCGCTCAAGCGGGTGAGGAGAGGAAATTGCAATTGAATGAGTTGGAGGAGATACATCATGATGCTTATGAGAATGCCAAACTGTATAAGGAGCGAACAAAGATTTTATATGATAAATCTATTTTTCACAAGTCTTTTACTGTTGGGCAGAATGTTTTACTTTATAACTCACGATTGCATTTGTTTCTAGGGAAGCCGAGATCCAGGTGGTCAGGTCCATTTGAGGTTACACAGGTGTTTCCTCATGGCGCTATTTATATCCGCAATCATGGAGATGGGTTGGTCTTCAAAGTTAATGGTCAGAGGCTCAAACCGTATCTTGAGAATGTCCCCACACCGGAGGAGGTGATGGTGATTTTCTTGGAGGAACCTGTTCATTCATCTTGACTGCGTCAGAGTCTTGCTTAGCACTTTGTGGGCAATCCCCACGTTTCTATCCCTTTGTATATTTAAGTTTTTATTTTTGGTTTATTCAATCTTATTGGGATAACCTTTGGTCTACTCTGGTCTTGATTGATTGGAGGTGCCCCGGCGATGCCGGCCCGGTCATGGACTCGGGGTACTCTCTTGCCGGCTGAGAGTGTAAATGGTTCAGGTAGTCGATTACTAGACTTTTGGTTCCTAGTTTGAAAGGTCTGTACTCAAACAACCATTCTGGGATTGACCAGTTCGAACTTGAAGTATTGAATGAAAACCTTATGGTGAGTAACTCAAGGACTTGTGTTCCGCGCGTGATTCCTGCTGCCTTTAGTGGCCAGTCACACGGAGATTTCTTCAAAGTGTGATGTGTGATAGCGGTTTCATCTACGGATGATTACCTATGGGTATGGCTGATACGAGTAAACCTTCTTCGAGGGAGACTATGTATCATTCCTGGGGGTCTTTATTGACTCTTCGGTATTATTGTTGATGACCAAACACATATGGTACGACCTATGGATTTAGGAGCCCTGAGGGAGCTTAACCCTTACTCTGCTGGAGTATAACCATTTAAGCTGTGAGTCAACTGGAGTATAATCAGATATTTTGGTGATTTTTAGTTGGTTTGTTTGATGATCTGTCATGCTCTAGGTTTGGGGGTGTTTGCTGATATCTCTTTTCCTTACACTGTTTTGGCTTTGCTTTACTTCTTGTGTGCCCATGGAGTGTTACGGTCCCGAGTCATGGATCGAGTAACACGGCGTGGGATTTGTGAATCCAGCACTGGTATTGAGTTGCTGGACTTGGTATGAGTGTAAACAAAAATCTTCCTTGCTGGTTTTCTCTCACATGGACAAGACTTGATGGATACAATATCTTGATTGCTAAATATATGAAGTTAAGCCATCATTATTGACCAGAAATAAGTAAGGAGAATACCTTTTTTTCTTCTCATGGAAATCAGGGTTTCCTCCCTTGATTTGGTTGTAGCAAGGCAAGCAATGTACACCTAGCTTGTAGCAAGCCTTGGCCCATGTGCATGAATGATTATCCTCTCTTTCCTTGCTGGCTCCAAGCTTAGGAACAACAATTAATCTCCTTCATGTGAATGACCAGAAAACTCTCCACTTGCTGCTCGTCAAGAGGGTTAGACCCTTTGATGTTGGCTGACGTTGATGAAGAGGGAGAACCCTCTCTTTGGGCTTGGAAAAGGGGCAGGAAGCTCCTTTTCTTAGTATAGATGATGGAGGATGAATTTGGGTGAAGATGGATGGCAATGGGGGGGGGGGGGAGGTGAAGGATGGGTTGGATTTTTGGAGTAAACCCTAAACTTGAGATCAAGAGGTGATCTCAACCTGTTTAGATTAGGTTATTCTAAAATCTCAAAGCTTACCTATTTCATTCATACCTATCCCTTACATAGGGAGTTTTAGGGTTAGGGTTACAATAATTTCCCCTAATGCCCTTACATATAAAGTAATTAGAAATAACTCCTACTTAAAACAATATAAGGAATAAATCCTACTTAAAACAGTATAAGAAATAAATCCTACTCAAAGAAATATAAGAATTAAATCCTATTAAGTGAGTTATTGTTGTCTTCTTCGTTGTGTGACTCTGTGTGCTATTGAGACCACAACATCTACCTCCCCATGGAGAAAGAGCTTGTCCTCAAGCTCAAAAGCTGGGTAGAGTTGTTTGAAGATGTCCACACGTTCCCATGTTGCAGCGTTGGGGTTAGTGTCCGTCCATTGAACGAGAATCTCCCAATGATCATTGGTCAGCCGTGCACGTAACACCGCAGCTGGGTTAAGAATAACCTCGCCATGATCAACCGGTGGTAGGAATGGAGTGGATGTAGGTTGTGCTCCGGAATGCGGCTTCAAAAGAGAGACATGAAACACATCGTGAATTCTGGTTGTGTTCAGTAATTTGAGTTGATAGGCGACTGGTCCCACACGTCGAAGAATGGAAAACGGTCCAAATAATCTGGGTGAGAGGTTATGACGTGGAGGTCCCGCTAGAGACTGCTGATGGTAGGGCTGGAGCCGTAGCCACACATACTTTCCAACCTCAAAAGATACCTCACGGTGGCCTCTGTCGTATACATCCTTCATCCGAGCTTGGGCGCGTCGTAGCCGTTCTGTGATATTCTGAAGCAGTAGATCCTTGTCTATGAGTGCCTGATCAATCGTGTCCACGCGGGTGGACCCTGGGTTGTACGAGAGAAGGCGAGGTGGATCCCGGCCATATATAACCCGAAAAGGAGTGGATTGCAATGCAGAGTGGAACGAAGTGTTGTAACAGTATTCGGCCCACGGAAGTCATTGAACCCATTTCCGTGGACGATCCCCCACCAAGCACCGTAGATACATCTCGATGGTGCGGTTCACCACCTCATCCTGCCCGTCTGTCTGTGGATGATAGGTGGAGGAGAACTTCAATTTCGTCCCACTCAAGCGAAACAGTTCCCGCCAAAAGGTGTTCGTGAAAACTGCATCTCTGTCACTCACAATGAATTCTGGAATACCATGTAGGTGGACTATATGCTCCAGGAAAGCCTGAGCAACCCGTGTTGCTGTATACAGATGAGCCATCGGTATAAAATGCCCGTACTTGGAGAATCAATCAACCACTACGAAAAGTACGGATTTGCCAGTTGACAGGGGTAGGCCTTCCACAAAATCCAGTGAAATGTCGGCCCAAACCTGCGTAGGAGGGGCCAGAGGCTGGAGAAGACTGGCTGGACTCAAGTGCTCGGCTTTATTATGCTGGCATACTTGACAGTCGCCCACATATATCGCAATAGAGGGTTTCATGGCTTGCCAGTAAAGATCAGCTCGAATTCTGTGCAAGGTCTTCTGGATCCCCTCGTGTTTACTGTCGTGGTAGGCCGAGAGAATAGTTGGAATCAACTCGGACTCAGGTGGAAGGAAAATCCGCTGCTTGTAATAAATAAGTGAATCCTGGATGGACCACTTCACATTCATTGTCCCTTCTGAGATCTGCTGATGCAGTTCCTACAGTGCAGGGTTAGTAGCATGTGCTTCTCGCACCAAGTCCATAATGAGAAATCTCGGCTGCCTGATAGAATAGACCGACTGCTGATCTTCAAAACACCGTGACAAGGCATTTGCCACCTTATTTAATCTCCCCGCATGATACTCCATCGAGAAGTCAAACCCCAACAACTTACTGATCCAGTGCTGCTGTGGCGACGTCGTCAAACGCTGTTCTAGTAGGAATTTAAGGCTATAGTGATCCGTGCGTATGAGAAAAGCCCGGCCCCAGAGATAAGGCCTCCAATGTTGGACCGCTTTGGCCAACCCAATCAATTTGCGCTCACAGGTTGCCAGTTTGTGATGGCGGACTGCCAACTGTCTGCTAAAATATTCAACAGGATGGCCCAGTTGCTGTAAAACAGCCCCCATGCCCACGCCCGAAGCGTCGTACTCTACCACGAACAATTCGTCGAAGTTGGAGAGTTGTAATACTAGCGCGGATGCGAGGGCAGCTTTGAGTGCTACAAACGATGTGGTGGCCCCCTCATTCCAAATAAAGGAATTTTTCTTGAGTAAACTCGTCAATGGTGCTGCCACTGGCCCATAGTTTTGAATAAATTTGCGGTAGTAGCCCTCAAGACCCAGAAAACCCTGTAATGCAGAACACGACTGTGGTTGCGGCCACTCATGAATAGCTCGGATCTTCTCGGGATCCACCGTAACCCCCTCATGTGAGATAATGTGTCCCAGATATCCCACATGTGAAGCCCCAAAAGAACACTAGGAGTGTTTCAAATAGAGCTGATGTGCTCTTAAAAAGTCGAAAACAATCCTCAAGTGTGCCAAGTGCTCCTCAACTGACTTGCTAAATATCAAAATATCATCGAAAAATACAAGAACAAATTTTCGAAGATAGGGGCTAAATACCTCGTTCATCAAAGCTTGAAAAGTGGAGGGTGCATTGGATAACCCGAACGGCATGACGACGAACTCAAAGTGGCCATGGTGCGTGCGGAACGCCGTCTTCTCAATATCAGAGGGGTGCATCCGGACCTGATGGTATCCCGAACGGAGGTCGAGTTTAGTGAATAACCACGACCCATGTAACTCATCCAGAAGCTCATCTACTACCGGAATCGGGAACTTGTCTTTTACTATATGCACATTCAACTCCCGATAATCCACGCAGAACCTCCGTGTCCCATCATGTTTCTTCACAAGTAAGACTGGTGAAGAGAACGGGGAGCGGCTGGGACGAATAAGACCCTGTTTCAACATCTCATGGCACTGACGCTCTATCTTGTCCTTCTGAAGGTGTGGGTAACGGTATGGTCGCACGACCACTACCTCAGAACCTGGTTTTAGACAGATCCTGTGGTCACAGTGCCTCATGGGAGGCAACCCCAAAGGCTCCTGGAAGAGGTCATAGAACTCCTCAACCAGACCATCACTAGTACTGTCAGGCTGATCATGTGTCTACAAAGTGTGTATGCGTTGGGCCCTGTCCACCTGACAGCCCTGTAAGAGCACCCGACTTCAAGCCAAATCAAAGCTCATGGTTAAAGCCAAAAAGTCCCACAGAATGGGCCCCAACGTTTGTAACCATTTAATGCCTAAAACCATATCAAATCCCACTAGGGGAATAACAAAAAATTCCACATTAAATGAAGTAAATCCAATGGAAAAAGTTACCGCCTTACTAATCCCATAGCTAGGGACCTTCTCGCCATTGGCCACTGAGACGGTGGTTGTCGGATGAGTGTGTATCTGGAGCTGGAGATGCTGTGCAGCTGTCAAAATCAGAAAATTTGTGTACTCCCCGAGTCGACTAGTCCCACCAGTTCTCGGTCGATGACATGAGCTCGGACTTGCATTGTAGTAGGCGATTTCTGCCCAGTAATAGCATGTAAGGATATCTCTGGTGGTTCCTCCTCGATAATATCCTCTGGTTCCTCTACATCCTCTGAATCCTCCATCTCGAGCCAAAATAATCGTTTACATTGGTGTCCGACCCCTTACTGCTCATCGCAGTTATAACAGAGATTTTTGGACAGCCTTTCTACCATCTCCGCACTCGTCAATTTTTTTATAAAGCTCGGTAGGGAATTACCAGGGTGGGGATCGGCTACCCGAGTCGTAGTCGGAGTGTGTCTGGATGGTGCTGTTGTAGATGCTCCCTGAGATGAATTATAGCGGCGCCCTTGCCATGTGGAGGAAGTGTTCCTCTCACTCGACCAACCCGGCTTACGTTGCTGCAACTGTTGTCGTTGTTCCATTGCTCGGGCCATATTCATGGCATGAGCTAGATCCGTGGGCATAAGGAGTTCTACCTCTAGCCGTAAATACTCATTAAGACCTGCTGTGAATAAGGAGACCTGCTGGTCAACCAATACCCTCTCTCTAGCACGAGCCAACTTTTCCTGGAATAGTTTTTGATATTGTTCCACCGAACCCGTTTGTCTCAATAGGACTAACTCTCCCAAGGGGTTGCTGTTGGCGGGAGGCCCAAATCTAACTGTGCATAGATTTTTAAAATCTCCCCAAGTCATTCCCGGTCTCTCTTTCTCTACTTGAGTTACCCTTAACATGGCTTCATCTGTCATATGGAAAGAGGCTAGTTGCACCTTATCCCATTCAGTAGTCCCTTGGTTCAATTTTTTTTTTTTCACATCTATGCAACCAAATTACGAGATCCACAAAACCATTGAAAGAGGGAAACTCTAACTTGGTGTACCTTGGGATTGTGCCTCCATGCTGAGGTGCTTGGACCGCAGTGCGCCCAGGCCACTGCTCCCCTCTTCTGTGATATGGTTGAGCAACCTCTCTCACCTCTGGACTCTGATGTCTCTCTGTCCTCAACTCATGTAGCATGCTAATGATTCAGCTCATCTCTTCTTCCAAACCACAAACCTTTCCCAACACTGGTTGTGCTGTTTCAAGGCTATCTTCTATCTTTTGTATCCTGATTTGGATTTCTTCATTGCTGATATTTTGCTGATATTATCCCCCATGTTACCCTGCTCTGATACCAAGTTGTTACGGTCCCAAGTCACGGATCAAGTAACACGGCGTGGGATTTGTGAATCCAACACTGGTACTGAGTTGCTGGACTCGGTATGAGTGTAAAAAAAAATCTTCCTTGCTGGTTTTCTCTCACGCGGACAAGACTTGATGGATACAATATCTTGATTGCTAAATATATGAAGTTAAGCCATCAATATTGACCAGAAATAAGTAAGGAGAATACCTTTCTTTCTTCTCACGGAAATCAGGGTTTCCTCCCTTGATTTGGTTGTAGCAAGGCAAGCTATGTACACCTAGCTTGTAGCAAGCCTTGGCCCACGTGCATGAATGATTATCCTCTCTTTCCTTGCTGACTCCAACCTTAGGAACAACAATTAATCTCCTTCACATGAATGACCAGAAAACTCTCCACTTGCTGATCGTCAAGAGGGTTAGACCCCTTGATGGTGGCTGACGTTGATGAAGAGGGAGAACCCTCTCTTTGGGCTTGGAAAAGGGGGCAGGAAGCTCCTTTTCTTAGTATGGATGATAGAGGATGAATTTGGGTGAAGATGGATGGCAATGGGGGGGGTGAAGGATAGGTTGGATTTTTGTAGTAAACCCTAAACTCGACATCAAGAGGTGATCTCAACCTGTTTAGACTAGGTTATTCTAAAATCTCAAAGCTTACCTATTTCATTCATACCTATCCCTTAAATAGGGAGTTTTAGGGTTAGGGTTACAATAATTTCCCCTAATGCCCTTACATATAAAGTAATTAGAAATAACTCCTACTTAAAACAATATAAGAAATAAATCCTACTTAAAACAATATAAGAAATAAATCCTACTCAAAGAAATATAAGAATTAAATCCTATTGAGTGAGTTGTTGTTGTCTTCTTCGTTGTGTGACTCGGTGTGCTATTGAGTCCACAACATGGAGCATGTGGTTTCCATGAGTTTTATTATTCTTTAGCTGTATTCCTTTTTGTAGTCGTTCTGGTGTTTTAACTTTTTCCCATTGAGGACAATGTCAGGTTTAGGTTATATATATATTTTTTTTTGTAAAATTGTGTAGAATATGCATATTAGAAATCTGATATCATTTGTTGTGATCCATGAGAATTCAGTGGGGTAACTTACTATTGCATTAGACTTGGAACTTAGTTGCAAAAGAGAACATGTAAATCTAGTATTGATCTATGTTAGTCTGAATAGTCTTGTATGCCTATTTGATCTTATTCTTTTTTATATCTCAGTGAAATTCTTTGTTGTAATGTATGAATACAAATGGAAATGCTCTTGCTTGCAAAAGACAGATAACCTCAGAAATAGCCTGGGCAAACCCAGGGACATGCACCGGAATAGTCGGTAATAGCGAAAAGTATTCAGTGAAAAAAAAATTATGCTGGTAATAGCGAAAAATGGGTTTAAATCTGGAAGCAATGAGTTTCCTTAACTTTGATGATGAATTGTAAGTTGAAAGAAGTTGTAGGTCAAGATTGAAATATGTATACTTCTTTTGTGAAATTGTTAGACAACAACCTTACTCTACTATTTTCTCTTAATTGTGATGTGACCAGGATTTTATTGTTATCTGTTGCCTCCTTGTTCTGTTGAAGTAATTGCTTATGGGTCACATTGGTTCAGGTGGAGTACCCGTGAGTGAATTTGGATTGATAATGTGTTATATTTTACACAGGTTTTCAAATTGAACAGGGTTTCAAATGATTTTCAGACATTTTACGATACTAAGTGTTAGTCATATGCTAATGAGGAGTAGATTTTCTTCAGTTTTCTTTTTATATTGTTGATATAGATGAATTTTGTGGGTAAATTCCATGCAAATCCTCATGAGACACAACTCGTCCACTACCGTAAAGTAAGGGTTTAACGGCTTGTTGCATACGCTAAATGCAATTGTGTTCCCTAGGTAAGTGGCATTTTGTTTTCCTAGGCTTAATTTTGGTTCTGTTGTTGTTTTGCTAGGGACTAGCAAAGATTTAGGTTTGGGGGTGTGATAGATGCCAGATTATGACATGAGAACTAGGTTAATTATAATAGAATAGCCCTTATAATTGTGTTGTAGGTTGTTATTTATCGGTTGTCAAATGAAACGTGCATTTATTGAATTTGGCATTAATCACTGTTTATATTGCATATTTTTCTCTCCTGAATTATATTTCATTCCTTTTACGGTTTATTTCTTCCTGAAAATTTTTTATGGATTCAATTATGGAATTTCAGGAGAATATCGTGTGGAGAAGGAGATATTTACATAAATGCCATTAGTGAAAGGGAGAGGTATTTTTAGGGAGAAATTGATTTGAGGGGGAGGGGGGAAGAGAGCTCGAGAGAGTCTTAAGCCGGCTGCCAACTGAAAGAAGAGAGACCTGAGAGGGCTCCCTCCAGTCGTTGTTCGCCGCGTGCCACCGTCATCCGACCGAGAATAGACCTGAGGAGAGCTCGAGAGAGTCTCCTCCGGAGCCGATTCCGCATTCCGACCATCCTCCGACGTCGATTACGCATTTTCGACCACTTCCCGAGCCTAGTCCGACTCCGACCGAGACTCGAGAGAGCCGGTCAGAGGATTTCGCTTCCATTCCATCTTCCGCCGCACCACCTCCCTCGGGGGATTTTGATTCCTCTTCGCCGGTGTCGTCTCCAGTCTCGGTCGGAGTCGGACTAGGCTCGGGAAGTGGTCGGAAATGCGGGTCCTCCTTCTCCAACCCATAGAATGTTGGGAGGAGTTGGATCATACCCGGTTTCAACTCATAACTAGTAGCAGTAGTGGGTGGCAATATAATGCAAGAAGGTGATGTGAAGTTGGATGGGATAGAATAATCCCTCCGGTCTCTACGGTCACCTGCCACAGGTAACTGTAATGGTTCACCCTGATTGGCCACGGTAGCTCCTAACTTGACTTCTGGTGTTTTCCTATAAATATGTTCTACCTCTTCAATAAAGGGAGCTAATGGTTCACCTAGGGAGCGGCGCACGTGCATAAAAACACAAAAAGAAACAAAACTAACTATCAAATTATACTAACAAACTAACTACTGAAAATACGAACTAACTAGAAGAAATAAAAATAACTCCACACAAATTCATCAAGATAAAACAAAAACATAAAATAATGAAAGCAGAAAAATAAATCTAACCTAAGACCATGGAGAACAAAGAAATACACTTAATACGTGCCTCCCCAGCAACGACGCCAAAAACTTGATGAGAAATTTAATTACATCGGCTTTTATACCTCGCAAGCGTATGAATCGTTCATGTAATCTAGCTGGAAGCGAGGGTCATATCCACATGGAGGACTAAATTTTGTGTATTCTTTAGTCAACTAGCCAAACCAAATATGATGAATTAATCTGAACTAAACACTGATTATATCCTAAATTATCAAACAATGATCTAATTAACTACTTGCACAACAGGAAACTTCAACTTTGGATTTTATCGTGATTGGTGCATCTCTCGAGTGCCACGTAACCATGAATCCGGATTCTCAATCCTTGCGTCTAGCCCCTCTCGGGTGCCTAGAGTTAAGGATAGAGATCAGATTATAATGCCGGAATCCAACCTAAATTATAATCCTGCCCTAACTAACTAATTACTCAGAAAATTCAAAAAACAAATATTCGATAAACATAAATTCTCAAATCAAATTTAATAAGAATTCAAAACCTAAGTTCAAACTATAGGAAACTAATTAAATTACAAAATGATGGATTACTCCCCTTCTTCTTCCTCTTGCTCAGGCAGCAATTCCGTTCTCACAGTTGCTGCGATTTCTAGAAATTAAGGGCTTCGGGCTGCAAGAGCGAGCGGCCGGAAGTGGAGACGACGCTGGCGAAGAGGAATCGAAATCCCCCTGAGGGAGGTGGTACGGCGGAAGACGGAATGGAAGCAAAATCCTCTGACCGGCTCTCTCGAGTCTCGGTCGGAGTCAGACTAGGCTCGTGAAGTGGTCGGAAATGTGTAATCGATGCCGGAGGTTGGTCGGAATGCGGAATCGGCGCCGGAGGAGCCCTCTCTGGTCACCTCTAGGCCTGGCGAGCAAAAAATGGCAGTGTCGAACTTGCCGTGATGGAGACTCTCTCGAGCTCTCCTCAGGTCTGTTCTCGGTTGTCGGACAATGGTGGACGACAGTGGTGCGGGACGAACGACAGTTGGAGGGAGCCCTCGCGGGTCTCTCTTCTTTCAGTCGACGACTGGCTTGAGTCTCTCTCGAGCTCTCTTCCCCCCTCCCCCTCAAATCGATTTCGCCCTAAAAATTCCTTTCCTTTTCACTAATGGCATTTCTGTAAATATCTCCTTTTCACTAATGGCATTTCTGTAAATATCTCCTTTTCACTAATGGCATTTCTGTAAATATCTCCTTCTCCACACAAAATTCTTCTAAAATTCAATAATTGAATCCATAAAAATCATTTTAGGAAGAAATAAACCCTAAAAGCAATGAAATATAATTCAGGAGAGAAAATATGCAATATAAGCAGTGATTAATGCCAAATTCAATAAATGCACGTTTCATTTGAAAACCGATAAATAACCACCTATAACACAATTATAAGGGTTATTCTATTATAATTAACCCAGTTCTCATGTTAGAATCTGGCACATGTATCATCAAATGTTGGAATAGCTAAGGAGCTAAGGAGTTGAGTTTTGGCAACCTCAAGGTAAGGCTTGATGTTTGGTTTCTAAGGCTTCCCTCTATTTTTTCTTGAATAGAGACATCAGTGGAGTAAGACTGAGCTAGCTTCTACTCTAGAATGAAACCTCTGAATCTTACCAAGTACTCATGTAAGTTGTCTCCTTGTTTGGTATTGAACATATTTTTGTAAAACCTCATATAACTTTTAGAGACTTTCAATGATTGAGTATAGCTTGAGACATGTATCCCTGATTTGTTTAGCTATTTCTAGATGGATTACATTATTAGCTACTAGCTCCTCCATGTTGTTTATAATCCAATTAATCATCAAGGTATCATTTTTGAACCACTTATTGTAATTCATATCTTCTTCATCAATAGATGGTCCTAGCTTGGTCAGGTGACCAAATAGGTCTTGAGTAATAAGAAATCTCCCAACTGATTTTGACCAGCTCGAGTAATCAGATAACCCTCTTAAGAGTAAGGTGCTAATCCTAAGAACATCATTCTTACTTCCAATATGTTCTTTAGCCATGAGAGGCAAGTAAGGCCTATAACCAATAATACTTCAAGAGTCAATTAGATCAAACCAAACCAAACAATCAATTTGAACCAACTCGGCTCAAGAGAGAATCTGATCTCAATCCTTCAATTTCAATATTCAATTATTGACTTTAGTCAATGTACTTAACTATGGAAATTCTTGACTGTCCAAACAAAATCATATCTTTCTTGATTAAGAGAATCAAACCAAATATTCACCAAATCATGATCTTAGAAGATCTTCCACAAATTCAGGCACTTCCTAATATAAACAAGGATTTTTTCCCTTGTATCACTTGCCAAAAACTAATCTTTCCTTGCCTTAATACTCAAGGATATCACATTTGATTCTTGTAATTTTTCTAAAATTCCAATAAATCTTTCAAAATTCGTGGCTGGCCAAAAAGGAATTTTCATTCCTTGAATGATAGCAAGAGAGGTAATAAAAAAATAGCTGTCCTTGCCTTTTTTTCTTGAGATTTTTGGGCAAGTAAATCTTCTCTTATTCTAAACGTGTGAGGGAGAGTAAGGAGATTAATTCTCAAAATACAAAATCACCAAATATTTCTGTTCATGCTCGGCAAACCAGAAAATTTATTCTTCATGCTGATTTGACAAAACCTTGATAATGCCTCTTTAATATCCGATCATTGAAAAAATTCTTGGGTAATTTCTCCGCATGGCTTTGTGAAGAACATAGAGTATCATATGTTTAAGGTGAAAAAAAGAAAAAACCAAGTAATGATTCAAAAAGGAACTTGCATCATCACTTGTATCAAACCGATTTTAATGACGAAGAGGCAATGAGAGAAGCAACATATAATCGATATTCTCTTTTAAGACTCAAGAATCCAATCTTAAAATCATAATAAACACAAGATGGACTTGAAAAGAATACAATTATCTAAGCATTAGAACAACTTCATATCATGAAGAGATAGAATAAGGATAATCAACTTATCTCAATGAGCTTGTTTCTTCAAAGAAGCTTCAATGGATGACTTGATCATCAAACTTTCAGAGTATCTTCTTTTGACATTCGATCCTAAATTCACTGCTCTAATACCATGTTGAATTTAGGATCCTTTGATTAGTACTTTGAGCAAAGAAGAGTGTGAGAGGAGAAGAGAGAAAAAAGAGAACTCAGCTAGAGAAGAAAAGAGAGAACGAGAGAGAAGAGAAGAACCTTTAGGCTTGCAAAGGGAACTTGGACGAATTGTGAGAAGGGGAGAGAACTATGCCCTTAGGACTACAAGTTTTACATAAGAAAAGACATAAGTAGACATGTTTCTTCTTGACTAATTACATCCTTGTGCCATCTTTATGAGATGACTTCTTATTTACTAGGATGCCACCTCTCTTGGACTTGTGAGCTTGAGCCCATCTTCTAACACGTATAATGTCCAATAATTCCACATGTGTAACATATATCGATATGCATTGGTGAGGTTGTGACCTTTATCACATTTGTCCTATGAGAACTACTAGATTCTCTTTGTATTCTAGTCTCATGGACCTTTACTTTAAATTCCAAGATTCTCTCTTGATTTTCTGATCTAATCTTAGGAGTGAGTTTTCCCAAGGTTACAATCTTTATGCATGGGATAAGTCGAGGGTTCTTGTTTCCGCTATACGTTTTTGGGTCTCTAGTAATTTGTTCTCTTTTTGAAGTTCAAGAACCCTAGAGCAGAAATTTTCATTTTCTTTTCTCAACTCAAGATTGTTTGAAGAGTAGAATTCATGTTTACGAGATTCTTAGATGAGCCTTATGTTTTCTTCTCTAAGATCTTCTAGCCTTATTTCCCAGACATGTTTCATCCAAGATACAAATCACTATTTGCAACAAGCTGAAATATTTTTCCTCCCCTAGCTTGAGGAGTGTAAATTAAGTGCACGTCAAGAGGTGGCAAAGGAGGTAAATAAATGGTTTTTTTTTCACAAGGATGATACAAGGGTGTAATTAAGTAAGATGATGTATGTCTACTTATATCTTTTTCTTTGAAAAACTTGTAGCATTAAGGACATTATAGTTATTATAAACTTTCTTCCACAACTATAAATAAGAGACTCAAGGCATGAGGTACAGATCATTAAGTCTCTCTTCTTCTCATAAATTCGTCCCTAGCCTATTCTCTCTTTTCCCAAGCTCTCTCTCCGTCTCTCTCTCTCCTTCTCCTTTGCTTGTTTTTCTCATAAAATTTCAGGTGGAAACTGCTAAGACGGTTGTTGGGCATGCTTGAAAGGCAATTTTTTCTCATGTAGATTCCATGTAAAACGTGTTGTGGGCCCCTGATTCCAATTTCATTGAACAGAATCTTCTTCCACTCTTCTCAGCAGAGGCTATGATAGAGAAGTTGTGGCCCAAAATCAAGGGCGTGCATCTCTAGTACAGTTCACGTGTACAGGGCCCACATTAGTTAGGGAATCTCGTCCCACCTTCTGCATCTTCCACTATTCCTCCTTTTTCTTTTTTATACAAGCTTACGTCCATTATTATTCCGCCAAGGCCCCAAAAACATATACAAGAAATAAGAGTTTACAACGCAGGAAATAAAAAATTACTGGGTTGGAATCATTGATTCAAGTTCTATTCCACCAAAATCCAAACGAGTTTGATTTCGAGTACGCTCAGTTGATGGCACCTTGACAGTGAAGAACGTGCGATCAGATGGTCCACAAAAAGGACTCTCACTCGACCTCCCTACTTGAACCCAACATAATGAATAAGAATCAAGATAGAGATGGTTCATACATCATGTTGTTGGAAGTATTTTAACGGCGAGGCTGGGAGCCTTACACCATGACCAATATGCTCGTTGGATGAAAAATGAAGCGGGTAAATGATGCTTAAGGGTTTGTTTGGAACCCCTAGAAAAGAAAATAAAAGAACATGAGAATTTGTCCATTATTATTCACAAAAATAGTTATTAAAAACAAGAATTTGATCATTATCATATTTTTTTTAAACTATTTTTAGAAATAATAATGGTCAAATTTTTATTTCTTTTTTCTTTTTTAGGGGTTCCAAAGAAACCCCGAGACTCTTTTAAGTGGAGATAATAATTAAAGGACAAAGAAGTTGCAAGTATCTAAATGGATTCTGCGTGGCTGCTTCCCGTCCTGCTCAAATCTTCTCAACCTTAAACATTAATTAACACATGATGAGCCATATGCTCATTGGATTAAAAATGAAACAACTACATGATGTTTAAGGGTCTATTTGGAACCCCTAGAAAAGAAAAGAAAAGAAAAAAAATTAGAATTTGTCCATTATTATTCCAAAAAATAGTTAGTGAAAAAGAGAATTTGATCATTATCACATTTTTGTTAACTATTTTTGGGAATAATAATGGTCAAATTCTCATTTTCCCCCATTTCTAGGGTTCCAAATAGAGCCTGAGACTCTTTTAAGTGGAAATAATTAAAGGACAATGTAGTTACAAGTATCTTAATGGATTCGGCATGGCTGCTTCCCGCCATGTGCAAATCTTCTTAACCTTAAACATTAATTAACACATGATGACCCATATGCTCATTGGATTAAAAATGAAACAATTACATGATGTTTAAGGGTCTATTTGGAACCCCTAGAAAAGAAAAGAAAAGAAAAGAAAATTAGAATTTGTCCATTATTATTCCAAAAAATAGTTAGTGAAAAAGAGAATTTGATCATTATCACATTTTTGTTAACTATTTTTGGGAATAATAATGGTCAAATTCTCATTTTTTCCCCCATTTCTAGGGTTCCAAATAGAGCCTGAGACTCTTTTAAGTGGAAATAATTAAAGGACAATGTAGTTACAAGTATCTTAATGGATACGGCATGGTTGCTTCCCGCCATGTGCAAATCTTCTTAACCTTAAACATTAATTAACACATGATGACCCATATGCTCATTGGATTAAAAATGAAGTAGCTAAATGATGCTCAGGGTGTGTTTGGAACCCTTAGAAAGGAAAAGAAAAGAAACGAAAAATGAGAATTTGACCATTAGTATTCCCAAAAATAATTAGTGAAAAAGAGAATTTGATCATTATCTCATTTTCACTAACTATTTTTTAGAATAATAATGGTCAAATTTTTATTTTCTTTTCTTTTCTAGGGGTTCCAAACAAACCTTTTCACTAACTACTTTTGGAAATAATAATGGTCAAATTCTATTTTTTTTTCTTTTCTTGGGGTTCCAAATAGACCCTAAGACTCTTTTAAGTAGAGACAATTAAAGGACAATGTAGTTGCATGTATCTTAATTGATTCGGCGTGGCTACTTCTTGTCGTGTGTAAATCTTCTTAACCTTAAACATTTTAACACATGATGACGCATATGCTTGTTGGATTAAAAATGAAGCAACTAAATGATGCTTAGGGTCTGTTTGGAACCCTTAGAAAAGAATATGAGATTTTGAACTTTATTATTCCCAAAAATATTTAGTGAAAAAGAGAATTTGATCATTATCTCATTTTCACTAACTATTTTTTGGAATAATAATGGTCAAATTCTCAATTTTTTTCTAGGGGTTCCAAATTGACCCTTTCACTAACTACTTTTGGAAATAATAATGGTCAAATTCTCATTTGTTTTTCTTTTCTAGGGGTTCCAAATAGACCCTAAGACTCTATTAAGTGGAGACAATTAAAGGACAATGTAGTTGCATGTATCTTAATGGATTCGGCGTGGCTGCTTCCTACTGTGCGCAAATCTTCTTAACCTTAAACATTAATTAACACATGATGACACATATGCTCGTTGGATTAAAAATGAAGTAGCTAAATGATGCTTAGGATTTGTTTGGAACCCTTAGAAACGAAAATGAGAATTTGACCTTTATTATTCCCAAAAATAGTTAGTGAAAAAGAAAATTTGATCATTATCTCATTTTTACTAACTTTTTTTGGGAATAATAATGGTCAAATTCTCATTTTATTTTCTTTTCTAGGGCTTCCAAACAGACCATTTCACTAACTACTTTTGAAAATAATAATGGTCAAATTATCATTTTTCTTTTATTTTCTAGGGGGCTAAATAGACCCTTAGACTCTTTTAAGTGGAGACAATTAAAGGACAATGTAGTTGCATGTGTTTTAATGGATACGACATGGCTGGTTCCTGCCATGAACAATTCTTCTTAACCTTAAACATTAATTAACACATGATGATGCATATGCTCGTTGGATTAAAAATGAAGCAGCTAAATGATGCTTAGGGTTTGTTTGGAACCTTGGAAAATAATATGAAAATTTGACCTTGATTATTCCAAAAAATAGTTAGTGAAAAAGAGAATTTGATCATTATCTCATTTTCACTAACTATTTTTGGGAATAATAATGGTCAAATTCTTAATTTTTCACTAACTATTTTTTGGAATAATAAAGGTCAAATTTTTATATTATTTTCCAAGGTTCCAAATCACTAACTACTTTTAGAAATAATAATGGTCAAATTCTCATTTTTTTTCTTTTCTAGGGGTTTCAAGTAAACCCTAAGACTCTTTTATGTGGAGACAATTAAAGGACAATTTAGTTGCATGGCTGCTTCCTATCGTGCGCAAATCTTCTTAACCTTAAACATTAATTAACACATGATGATGCATATGCTTGTTGGATTAAAAATGAAGCAGCTAAATGATGTTTAGGGTCTTCTATTTGGAACCATTAGAAAATAATATGAGAATTCGACCTTTATTATTCCAAAAAATAGCCAATTTATTTTTTATTTTCTTTTCTTTTCTAGGGGTTCCAAACAGATCCTAAGACTCTTTTAAGTGGAGATAATTAAAGGACAATGTAGTTACAAGTATCTTAATGGATTTGGCGTGGGTGTTTCCTATCGTGCGCAAATCTTCTTAACCTTAAACATTAATTAACACATGATGACCCACATGCTGGTTGGATTAAAAATGAAGCAACTAAATGATGCTTAAGTACTAATATAGCTTCATGCATATTTTTATTATTTAACTCTTCCATCGATGTGGTGATACATGGAATATTCGGTGTATACACTTAATAAATTTGAGTTGTCAATAGCATGAGAAAAAAGACTCAGATCGGAAATCTCAAGGGTACTATAAAATGAAATTTCAGATTTGTGGGTTTTTGAGAAGATGAGGGTAACCCTGAATTTTTTCTTTTTGCACCAGAACTCGTACAGTTAAGCATCTGCCCATTATAAATACTACCCTTCTTTAATTACGAAAATACCCTTACATCATTTAATTATATATCCCCCCATTAACCTCACCTCCCCTCTACGCTCTCTTCTATATGTGGTTTCCCTTCTCGCTGTACATGTCGTCCTCTTGCTTCTTCCCCTTCTGCTTCTCTCGCTTTTGAGTTCAACGTTCCGTGTGCGATCTTGGTTCTGAAAATCAGGTTTCTGCGATTTCCGCCTAATTTCGATTTGGTTTGCGGAACTGTTTTTTTCTGGTCAATCACGAGTAAACAGTAGATGGGTTTTATTCTTCTTCTTCATTGACTTCGTCTCATGGTTTAGGTATTTGTGTGAAGTTTTTGAGCATGTAAGACCTCTGTAGCTGATATGTGTCAGAGATCGACCGCATAAAACCCTTTTTTCCGGCGATCTCCGACGGAATCCGGCTGTTGATATCGGACTGGACTGGACCGAACCGCAACCACCGTTGCATTCTGTCCATGTCTTCTGCGGTGACCATTGCTGGGTCCGTAATCTAGTGACTGGAGATGAACAGGAAAAAGTTGACAATTTTTCGAACATCTCGTCTCTCTGTTGGTCTCCTTTCTTCTTCTCCTCCGTTTCCTTCTCCAGGTGGGTGGTCTGTGTTTGTTGAGTTTTACAGAAACTTTAGATTCCTCGGGGACCCACACCTCTTCGCTTTATGTGTTAACCACTAGCGACAGTCCACGGCCTCTGCGCTCGTGTCACTAAGTGAAGAGATGTGCATGGATGCATAGTTTTTAAACCCTTTTAAACAATCTTGTTGGGTCTCTTTGGAGGGGTTTTACAGAAAATCTAGTTGATGTGCTTTTCTTCTCTCGATTCTCTCCTTTCTCCCTCTGTTCTGTTTTCTCTTAGCACTTTCCGTTGCATGGATTGACAGTCGTTGTTTGCAGATGTAGCATCATCAAGATTCATAGGCATCGGCATGATGGGGCCTGATTAATTTCAATTCCGTCTAGTTTTGGCTTGAGAATCTTGATGATGCTGCATCGGCGAGAAGCGACTCTAGCACTCTTCGTACTGGGGCAAACATATACAGGCATCAGTTGCCAGCAGTACTCACTGGCCCAATTCTGCAAAGGTGAATTGCTTCTCTTACGCAATTTTTATTCTCTTTTACGGCCTTCAAAGTTTTAGCTCTCTTTCATTATCGTTTTTCGTTTTCTTTTTCTGCATCGATCCCTATATGGATTGCATGAGTTGTAAGTATACTACACCTGCTTGCTTGCTCATCTGTGTTCTGCCTGAAGTCTCTATTGGTTACTCCATTTCTTTATAGCTATATCGTTTATCTGTTCAAGCTGAAGAATTTGACTCCATGATTCTACAATTTGGAAGTAAGACAGGTGAGAATGATTTTTTTATTCAACCATAAGATACAATTGATTTGGTGAAACATATATTGTCTAAGTTTTCAATAGTGAGGGGAGATTTTCTGTAAACTTGGAAGCTGAATCAAACTCTTCCTGGAAACGCCTGCATTCTCATATTTGCAATTTTATTCTAAATGTTTTCAATTTCTACTGGGACTGTCGATAGCCCATCTTCCATTCTCTCCAAGAATTTGCTAAATGTGACTTACAAGTATGTGAGGCCTCAGGATTGGTGTTTGAGGACGAGAACTGCACGAATTGTCCCCCTTTTTCTACAGTTTTCATGTTTGGTTTCTTCTGCTCTTCTGGAATCTCCACTTCCATAAACGTAGAATACAAAAGAGAGCTTTAGGACATGAAAGGCAGTTCACTATCAAGGGTTGCTAGTTTTTCTTCAAGTTGAGTTTACGAATTGGACTTTACATTTTGAGACACATCAGCCGCGACAGTATCCATGGCTACTGAGATGAAAGGAAAAGGAGAAAATAAATTTCTCCGCCTGTACGAATAAGTGGCTGCTGGGACGAGCTGACTGTTTTAAATTCCTATTTGGTGTAGGCTAGTATTGTCCTTGAATGCGAGCATCCCAACTTCCATCAACGTGGAAAACGGAAGAGAGCTGGTCTTCTTCTTCTTCTTCTTCAGTCGATCTTCTTATTCTTCTTCTTCTTCAGCCAGTCTTCTTTTTCTCCTTCTTCTTCAGTCGGTCTTCTTATTCTTCTTATTCTTCAGCCAGTCTTCTTTTTCTTCTTCTTCTTCAGTCGGTCTTCTTATTCTTCTTCTTCTTCAGCCAGTCTTCTTTTTCTTCTTCTTCTTCAGTCGGTCTTCTTATTCTTCTTCTTCTTCAGCCAGTCTTCTTTTTCTTCTTCTTCTTCTTCAGTCGGTCTTCTTCTTCTTCTTCAGCCAGTCTTCTTTTTCATCTTCTTTTTCAGTCGGTCTTCTGATTCTTCTTCTTCTTCAGCCAGTCTTCTTTTTCTTCTTCTTCTTCTTCAGTCGGTCTTCTTATTCTTCTTCTTCTTCTGCCGGTCTTCTTCTTCAGCCGGTGGTCTTCTTCTTCTTCTTCTTCTTCTTCAACCGGTAGGTATTTATAGCTATTTCTGAAGAAAGTATAATGTTTTATTATGTAATTGGCTTCATATCTCTTTTAAATTATTCAATTCATGCAGAGTGGAACTAGGTGGATCATTTTAGAAGAGGATAGAGGAGAAGATTTATGTTTGTCAGACTGCTTGGTTTTTTGCAGTAAATAATCTCAAACCACTGTATATGGAGGGTGGAAAAGTTCAAAAGTTCACACCTCATATAGTCTCATAACAGGCACAGAAGTGGCATCACACATGGACAGAAATGCCATGGTGAAGAAAGACTAAAGGGTTTTCCTTTTCTCTCCCAGGCTCCCTTCAAAAAAAAAAAAAAAAAAAAACGAGAGAGATGGACCAGACACGAACAGTTCTTACCAATCATATTATGTACGAAGCTCGCTCATCTCCTCCGATTCGAACCAAATATAAAGTTGATGGGATTATTGCATCATTAGTATGATCAAATCTCTCGCATAACACAATGGACAAGGTTGTACGAATAAAAGCTGCCCGCATGGCTGAACATCTGGAAAAATCATTCATTAGACAGTGAAATTACAGAGCTGCATGGTTCTTGTACATCACAAATACAAAAAAGAACATGAAATTCGTCAAAGCAGAAAAGAAGGCACTCGTGCATGGCGTCGGCACTTGAAACGATCAAATTATAGTGATTGCAACAGTGAATTAACTTCCACTATATGTACATAAAGGAGAGAGGAAGGGAAACAAGGAAGACAATTTTAACGGAGAGAAGACGGAGTTATTTGACAATGATGGCAGAGGGAGGGAGGCTTTCTTTCTTTTCTACTTTCAAGGTCATTGTGCATAAAGAGATGTTTTAAAGTAGTAAAGGTATGTAAACCTTACTTTTACTTTTCGAAAAAGCTAATGATAATTTTATGAAGTTGACAAAAAGAAGGACATAAATGAATCATCCTTTCCACCCTACTTTTCACTCTACTTCATGATGTTATGTATGTGAGTGTGTGTATGTACTTGTTGTTTACTCGTTACTTATGTGTCACTGATATCTATAAAACCTCAAGTAACTCGGAAACAAGCCTATATTCAAGAAAAGTAGGAGGAAGCCTTAGCAGGTGCTATTTGTTTGGCCAATATAAACCAATAGCTGATGATGGAAACGTCTCAACTTTTTAGCTCCTTAGCATTTCCATCATTTGATGACATAAGTGTCACACTACTTTGGATACCAAACTCCTCTTCCACCTCTCAGAATGAGGTATCATCTGCTATGTATTCAAGTAATAGGGGTACAAATTCTACCAATAGAGGACACAGTATAAATTATAGAGGAGGCCAAGGAAGAGGTGGTGGAAATAGTTCTAGTCCTTTGGTTGGAAGATAAGCTCAAGCCCACATGACCAAGGAAGGCCCACATATCTAAGATTATTATAATATGGGCTACACGACCAAGAAAGGCCCACAAGATGGGCCCAAGCCCATAAGAAGTAGGACCCATAATGATTACCATGAGCTGATATCCTTATCACATCAGTTGGAAAATCAAGAAGAACTCACAAAAATATTTTATCTTATGGTCACGTCAAAGAAGAGTTTTAGTTTGAGTTATGTTTGTCTTTTATCTATATTGAGTTATTTGATTATGTTAGGACTTATCTTTAAGTGTTAGAGTTTGGGTGTAAATGGGACAAGGGCAGTTTTATTGTAATTGGACTCTACTACCTTCCTCTATTATAAATAGAGGTTCATGTACTCTGTTTACAAAAGTTATTGATGTCAATGAAGTATTTCACTTTTTCATAAATTCAACATGGTATCAGAGCAGGTTCTGTGAGTTGACTTGGTCAACTCACGAAGGTAATGTGATCCTTTTCTCTAAACCCTAAACCCTAAGTCTAGGCTCGTAGTTATTGTTTTCACTCCCTACACCCATAGATTGTTTTGTATTTTTTACCTCTATACGTAGTTTTTTATATTTCAAATTATATATTGAAGGAAATATATTTGAGTCTACTTTCCAAAGAAAACCTATTTTTTCCAATCCGAGTTATCTACAGAGATATATACATATATATATTAATCAAAGAAGGTCAGATATCAAAAAGGTTCGAGCAGTAGCAACAATCTTCTGATTCTGAGGTATTTTTTGCTATCAAGAACTAGACTTTATATGGAGAAGTATATATCACAAGAAAGATATGTAAGTCTATTTTTTTACCTATTCAACCAATCCTCGGTATTATATTTTTATAATGAGATATTGATCTTTGAAGAGTCAATGGTCATTCTGGAAAAACAGGAGAAACAATATTTAGTTTGGCCAAATGACTAAGACCGAAATATATCAGACTATTTATCTTCTGAAAATTATATTTTATGAAGTTAAGTTATACTTGGATGAAAGGTATTTAAGTCTACTTTCAGAAGAAAAAAATTTCATGTCAATCTGATCTATATTGAAAGACATATTCGAATCGGAAGAATCAAAGGTCATGCTGGTATTCTGTTACATTGAAAATCCGAATTTAAGCTGATTGTTTTACATCATTATTTGAGTTGATATATCATAAAATATCTCTCTTCTCCTTGGTTTGATGGCTTATTTATACATCTTTGTTATTTGAGCTTATGGCTACATCTATGGCAATTGGTTCAAGATAAGATCACTGCCATTACCTCCCAACTTGAGGGGGAGAAGTATAAGAAGTACAAGAAAGAGGTATTTTATTTCATATGTTGTGAATAAATTTATGTGACCAAAATATTCAAGAAAGGGGGAGCACAAAAGATGAAGCTTGTGCATCAAAGAAGAAATTTTTACATCGGATTATTTCAAGGGTTCTTTTACAAAGTTTATTATTTGGTTTGTGTTATATGTGTTGGAAGATGGTCGTGTTATATACAGCTGTTGTTATTATGTCTCTTTGGGGACATTGTTATTGAAGAAGAGGTGCCCTCATATCATCATTTATTTTACCCAGTAAAAAAATATCACGGTTGGAAAACCATGACGAAGGATACCCTATCTAGGTCCTGCAAAAAAATATCACTGCTGATATGTCTCTCTGGGGATATTATTATTGAAGAAGAGGTGCCCTCATATCATCATTTATTTTACCCCGTAAAAAACTATCATGGTTGGGAAACCATGACGAAGGATACCCTATCTAGGCCCTGTAAAAAATATCACTGTTGGGAAACCATGATGAAGGAACTTATTATTACATCTATGTTATCCTTCCCCCCCTCCCTCTCCCTGTAATGGTTTTTATGTCTCCTACCACTTGAGAGTCGTTGTCCTGTGCAGGGACATGGTGGTGGACACTTCAGAGCAATGTCGTTAGACACACTACCGATAGAAGACGGAGTGTGCCCTACATCTAGCATTAGGACCGGAGTATGAAGCAATGACTTACCAGGTAGAAGTGATTTTTATCTCACTTATGCCACATGGCCTCATGGAAGGATGCAACAACGTGAGGGGGAGTATTGGAAGATGAGAGCATATTGGAAGACGTGCCATTTTATACAAAAATATTCTATACATCATTTGCAACAAGTTGGGAGTTCATGTTGTTCTCTCACCCCCCAGCTGGTGGGGGGGGGGGAGGGGGTGTTGGAAGATAAGCTCAAGCCCACACGACCAAGGAAAACCTACATATCTAAGATTATTATAAGATAGGCCACATGACCAAGGAAGGCCCAAAAGATGGGCCCAATCCAATAAGAAGTAGAACCTCTTATTTTCAGAAATTTTTCTTGATTTATTTGTCAAAAAGAAAAGTGCTCCTATTCTGAATTATGAACCTTTTTGGGTAGCCACGAATTTTGTGAGAATGTTTTTGGTGATTTGGAAAGATTACAATAATCTAATTTGATATCCCTGGATATTAAAACAAGGAAAAATTGATTTTTTAGTAAGTGGTGCCATAATACAAGGGAAAGTTTCCTTATTTATATTTGGAAGTGGCTAATTTTATGAAAGATCTTCTCAAAATCACTATTTGGTGGATAATTTGATTACCGTCATTTTGGTTATAAATATATGATTTTTGGCTAGCCATGAATTTCCTTAATTAAGGGCATGATTAATTGACTAAAGTCAATAATTGAGTTCAAGTTGAAATTGGAAGATTGGGCTCGGATTCTTCCTTGAGCCGTATTGGTTCATGTTGTCACTTACTTGGACTCTTTGATTTGGTTTGGTTCTTCTTAAAAAATAATGCCAATTGATATTTGATCTGTTGTGAAGTTATTATTACTACCCTTCTGAATTAGTGGATAAAAAATTGAGATGGAAATTTTTCGTAAGCCCATCATCAACTCAGGCAAACTAAATTTACCAATGAAGGACATCTAGAGCTAAGTTTAGTGAGAATGTGATTCATAAATATTTTTGGTGAGCTTGTACTTAATCTATTCTTTCTTGAGTTGATTATTAGCCCTTGCTAGTCCTAAGAGAATCAATAGCCCTTGGCTTGCAGTTTACCAAGGCTTGAAAATTACTTTCTTACTTTATCATTTACAAGCAACTTATTACTCGGTTTCAGCTTATTATTTGGTGCACATTCTTCTTATCCAAGGAAGAATTCGTTGTGGATTATATCATGTGTCCTTATTATGGACTTTAATTATTTGATACATGTTATTTGGGCATCAACCCATATCCGTTGGTGCTATTGTGTCTCTCTGACGGAGACATTATTATTAAAGGACTTCTCGGTTGCTGACTGTTGTCAACATCTGATGAAGAAGAAAGCACATGGTGGCCCCATCATATTATCTTTTGGTGATTCTCATTACTCTATTATTATTTATTTAAATCATTTCTAAGCAATGCTTATAGAGCCAACACCTAAAAAGAATAGGACTGTGTCCAACATGCAGCGTGAGTCAAGTCTATTATTCACCCAAGAGGTATTTTTTTAACTACCCTGAGAAACTGGGTAGACTCTGTGCCCCATAGTTGGGCTAATTTTTTGCCTTTCAAATTGAGCAAAGAGTATTTCTGACTATGACCATTTGACTGGAGTATGGAGCTTTGTCATACGGTTGGGAGTGATTATTTCTCTCACCATTATTTTGAGTCAGTTGGGTCTCTTGAAAAGAACAAATAGATTACCAGTTTGAGGGGGAGTGTTAGAGATATGATTGAGTTGGACTACTATTTTATACAGGAAGACCCTATCCACCATTTGCAGCAAGTTGGGCGTTTACGATGTTCTCTCACCCTCTACTTGAGGGGGAGTGTTGGAAGATGGACTCAAACCCACACATACAAAGAGAAGGCCCACACGTCCAAGAGAGGTGGCATCATGGTGAATAAGAAGACTTCTCATAAAGATGGCACAAGGATGTAATTAGTCAAGGAGGAACATGACTACTTATGCCTTTTCGTATGTAAAACTTATACCCATAAGGGCATTATGGACATTGTCACATCCTCTCAAAAACTATAAATAGAGGCCCTTGGCTTGGGGTAGAGCATTCAAGCTCTCTCCCCTTCTCTTTATTGGTCCAAACTCTCTTAGCCTGAAGGCTCTCTCCCTCCCTTTCTTTCTTCTCTTCTCTTCTTCTTTTCTTTCCTCTCCATCTCTTACTTTGCTTGAGATTCTAATCATGGGATCCTAAATTCAATAGATCTCAATCCGATGTGCTTGGGAAGTGATCCTCCTTTGCTACCCCACACTTCCGCTTACCGATGTCTTATTTATTCCCCAATTCCCGTTAAACTTTGTTTGTTTGTCAGTTAAAAAAGGTTTAATTATTCTAACACATTTTCACCTTCTTCTTGTGTTTTCGAGGATCTAACAATGAAGCAAGTGATTGGTAGAGATCATGAACAAGGGGCCTCTATTTCTTGGACTTGCCTCCTATGACTGCAATTTTCACTTCTCAGACAGAAGCAAAATTATGGCACAACAAATTCAGCATCCATGAACAACATCACTTCAGCTCTTGTTTCCTTTTTTGAATATATGTCTGGTCTGAATTGTGAAGTATGTCAGTTTAGAAAACACTAGTGACCTACAGATTCTCCTTGAGCTGAACTTAAAGGTGTTCCTTCATTTTTATTTATTTATTCGGATGTATGGAGACCTTTGAGTGTCTAGAATATGTATCAATTCAAGTATTTTGCTACATTTGTTGATGATTTTACTCGAGTTACATGACAATTTTTATACAAAGATAAGTTTGTAATTGCCTTATATGAGAAGTCTATTTTTAAAAAGTGTCCATTCTTATGTTCCATCTCAAAACATTCTTATTATGGTATTTTTAAGTTTCCTTAGTCATCATGTTCATAGAGATTTTTTTTTTTATCTACCTCTTGAGTCAAACTTGGTCACTCCCCAAAAGTCATACTTGGTCAAATTTGTTAAGTTATTTCAGTACTACCACTACAATATCCTGCTTATTACAGTGGTGGTTATTTTCTCTACCTTTAATCCCCCATACCCTTTTACTCGGTTTCCTTTCTTCTACCATCCTTTTTTACTCTCGTTACCCTCTTAGACCAACCCCTTGGTGTATTGCTTTGGTTGGTCTTCTTTTTTATATATAGGTGTTTTTTAAGTCCATTGAGACTTTTTTATTGGTACCTTTGGGTTTTTATCGCCATCTTTTGAGTGATTGGTATTACTCAATTATTATCACTATTTTTGTCGAAGTCCTTTAAGGTTGGTTTTGACTTTTGTTTACCATCCATGCTTTACTTTTTGACAGTCTTTGTTTGATTGAGTACTTATCCTTGTGACACATTGATAGAGGAGATAATTAATACAATTATTTTTTTGTTTCAAGTTGGTATCATTGTCATTACCTCCTAGGTTGAGAGGGAGAATATAAGTAGAAGTATGAATGATAAGATTGGAAGTTGAGTGTTGCAGTGGTCGCGCATCCTTTCGAATTGAAATATGGATGTTGCTATCATTTGAGAAGAAGGATCATAATCTAAAATTAAGAATTTCATGTGTTGTGGTAATGAAGTTTTATGTGGATAGAAAATCCAAGTAAGGGGGAGACAAGATGAGAACAAGATGAAGAGTACAATTACGATGTGAACAAGAAGAAGATGAATCGAATTATGGCAATCTAAAATTTTCTTTTCAAGCACACAAGGTTTTTGACCAAGATTATTTACAAGTGAAGTTACGAACACCAGCTTGAGGGAGAGTGTTAAGAGGCCCGTGTGTGTAGGGATGACATGGCTAGTAAATAAGGAGAACTTTCATAGAGGTGACATAGAATTGTAATTATGAAAGTTGGTGTATGTCCTCTTATGTCTTTTTTCTTTTTAAGCATGTAGCCCTAAGGGCATTGTAGTTATTGTAAACACCTTCACACAACTATAAATATAGCCTCAAGGCATGTGGTAGAGCATTCAAGCCTTTTCTTCTTGGCCCAAATTCTCCCATACACCTCTTTCTCTCTTTTCCTCTTCCTTCTCTCCCTTGGTTTCTTCTCTCCTCTCTCCCAAGAGCTAGAATTCCTCTCTTCTCCTTCCCTTGAGATCTCTTGCGTTTATGTCTTGTCCCTAGAAATCAACAAGCAAGAATTTTATTTTCATTAACCTAGATTCTATTACCCTTTCTCTTCAAGAACCTACATCTTATAAAGATTCCTTACATCCTCCCTATTGGAAACAAGTTATGGAATCAGAATATCAAGCTTTGATCTCTAGCAAACACATGTGAACTTGTGCCATCTTACCCCAACATGCGTATTGCAAGTTCTCAATTGATTTTTAAAATAAAACTAAAATCAGATGGTGCCCTAGGTAAATTTAAAGATCGCTTATTAATGTAAAGTCACTATCAAGTTGCTAGTCTAGATTATCATAAAGCTTTTAGTTTGGTGATTCATACTCAAACCATTCCTGTTGTGCTTACTCTTGTCGTGTCAAAAGGAAGGTCTCTTTATCAATTTGATATCAACTATGCCTTCACAAGTGGGGATTTGCATGAACAAGTTTTCATGAACCAACCACGTAGTTTTGAACTTTCTTTGTTTGCATTTCATGTTTTTAAACTAAAAAACCAATCTTTATAGTCTCAAACAAACTCCATATGCCTACTTTTCCCTTTTTAGTTCTTTCTTAATTTCCTTTGATTTTCAAACAAGTCAGGTTGATCCCTCTTTCTTTCAATTTCCTTCCCCCAAAGACCACATATTCCCACTTGTCTATCAATGATATTGTTCTACAAGAAACAGTTCATCCCATATTTGTGAATTTCAAAATTTCTCTTCTTTTCTTTTTTTAGTTTTTCGTTTTGAACCTTGGTATTCTCCAATTCTTTCTTGGTATACAAGTGATTTATGTATCAAATATTTTTTTTCTCAACACAAATATCTTCTTCATGTGCTTTCTCAGGTTTGCATGGATTCATGTTCCCCAATTCATACACTTCTAACTCCAAATATCAAAACTAATATCTCGAGTCTACCTTTTTCTAAGCCAACTCTCTATAGAAACCCCAACGTCGCTCTTCAATTTATCACTCTCACTAGACTAGATATTACATAGTCTATCAATTTAGTTTCACAACTCATGCAAAATCCTTTAAAGTTTCATTTCACCTTAGTCAAACTTATATTACATTATGAAGAAATTTTCCAATCTTAATCTAGTAGTTATTTTAATGCAAATTGGACAAGAAATTCAACTACTAGGGGATCCACTATAGAATTCTCTATCTTTAACGGGTCTACTCTTATTTCTTGGTCAGCCAAGAACCAACCAATAGTTTCTCGATGCAACACATAACCTGAGTACGGAGCCATGGTAGTTGCTTATGCTAAATTTACAAGGCTTCAAGCTTTTCAAACACTAAAAGTCTAGTCATCTTCTCCTCCTATTATATTTTGTGATAATTTTAGTGTCACTCAGCTCACTATTAATTTTTTTTTCCATTATCGCATAATAAATATTCAAATATATTATCACTTTGTATGAGAAAAGTAGTAGTTGGAGCATTAAAATTTCAACATTTTTCATCAACAAATCTTTTACCGATCCTCTTAATGAAAGACATTTTCAAGAGCTTAGACATAGTCTTGGTTTTTTGTTGAAGAGGAGGTATGATTACACGGCTCTTATATCATGAGGTCTCATAGAGCCAGAATTAATATGGTGGAGTCTTACAAGAGTCTCAAAGAAGGAGATCTCACATAAGACTCTCAATTAAAGGTGTTTTAATTCTGTTGGTCTTCTATAAATTTTCAATTGTTCAAATATTCGAGGAATTACCTTTTAGTGTTTAACTTTGGGTGTAACTGGGACAAGGGTAGTTTAATTGTAATTGGATTCTACTTGTTTCCTCTATTATAAATAGAGGTTCATTGTACTTAAATTAAATCAAGTCAGTGAAGTATTTTTCTTCTCCAAAAATTCAACATGATATTAGAGAGGTTCTATGAATTGACTTAGTCAACCCAAAGAGATAATGTGATCATTTTCTGATTTATCATCTCTAGTGGTTTAGGTTCATATTCTACCTTTTTCCTTCATTTTTTGTCCCAATACCCATTATTTACTTGGCATTCTCACCTTCATGTGAAGGTTTTCGTATTGCAAATTATATATTTACAAACCCATCTTTGAGTCTACTTTTCAACGCAAATTTTTTTTTCTCAATCAAAGTTTTCTACAAAGAAAAGTTAATATTTGAAGCAATAAAAGTCACACAACAAGAGAAGTTTAAGCAGCTGTAGAAAACTTCAAATTTTGAGCCATTTTATGCCGCCAAGAATGAGATTTTATATGAAAAAATATATGTCAAAATAAATATATATAAGACTATTTTCTAACCTATTAAACAAATTCTCAATCGGAGTTTTCTAGAGGGAGATATCAATTTTGAAAAGGTCAATTGTCATTCTAGCCAAAGAAGAATGAGTAGGTTCTTTAGCCATGTTGCAGAGTCCAAAATCTATCAAATTCCTTCTCTTATATTTCATGAAGAAATATAATAAGTGAATGGAAGACATTGAAGTCTAGTTTCATAAGGATCAACTTTCATGTCAATTTGATATATATGGAAGGAGATATTCCCATTGAACTCGACAAGGGATTTGCTACTAAATGAAGCAAATCAATTGGTCATAATAGATTCAAGAACGAAGGCTTCTATGTCAAATTAGATATCAAATAAAAGCTCTTGAGTCTTTTCTTGAGTAACAATCCATTTGTTATTCTAAATTATATTTTGAGATATATGGATATCATAAGTACCAAAGGTTAGTTATATAAAAAAAACTCTCCTTTTCCTTTTTGCTCTCACATTATCACTTCATGCTTTGACATGAATTGAGTTTCCTTTTCTCCACATTATCTCTCCATGCTTTGACATGAATTGAGTTTTCTTTTCTCCTAGAATCCTAATTTTTGGCCAAATTTCTCTTCCAATCAGATTTTTTTGTCACATTTAATCACTCAATGATATTGTATTCAAGGTATGCAATATTCTGCTTCAATTTTGTTTTCAAGTTTTGTATTTTTGTTACTTGGTTGTGTTTTTGTATCGTCAACTGTAAAAAATTGTCATCATCCCCTAAAAGTCATACTTGATAAAAAAAATTTAAGTTATTTTAGTTCTAGTGATATAGTCTCCCCTAGTTTTTCAAAAAAAAAAAAAAAGAGGTCACATCTAGATTAGTTTGGAAGTATGTGTTGCATAGTCGCCTCCTTCAGGTAAAAATTATTTTCCTCTAGCTAGTATTTCTTCAGTTTATTATCTTGTGTTTTCATAACTTTAGAGCAATACCTAGACCCTCTACCTAAATAATATAGAATTGTTTCAAATATCCAACTTGAGTCAAGTCTTTTGTTCTTCACTCAAGATGTGATTTATGTTTGAGCTACCTTAAAAAAGTGAGTAGTTTCTTTGTTGTGTCCTAAAGTTGGGTATTTTTTCACCTTTGTTTATTTTCAACTCCCTCAAGCATTTCATCGCCAAAAATTGAGTGGAGTGTGTTTCAAACTATGACCATTTTGACAGGTGTATGGAGCTTTGTCACACATCTAGGAGTAATTTTTTTCTCCCATATTGTGTTTTGTCCAAGTTGGGACTATATGTCTTTTTTATCTCCAGTTTGAGAGGGCAAGTAGAATAAGAAAGAGGTATGTTATTTCATATGTTGTGATAATTTTTATGTGACCAAAATATTCAAGAAAAGAGAGAACAAAAGATTAAATTTTTACATCTATGAAGATTTTTTTTCAACAAAAGAAAATTGAAGACCACAAATGTTTTTCATTGCCAGCTGGTGTTATAAACTCCAACTTCAGGGGGAGTATTGAAGAGAAGGTAAGGAAGAGTCTTACTTGACTCTCATAGCAATAAGTCCCATAGAGCTAAAATTGATGGTGGAGTCTTACAAGACTCTCACAAGAGGAGGCCTCACAGAAGACTCTCAATTAAAAGTATGTTAGTTATGTTTATCTTCTATTTATGTTCAATTGTTTTAGTACTAATCTTTTAATATTTAATTTTTGTGTGGAACTGGGACACGAGTGGTTTAATCGGCATAGAATTCTACCTTTTTTCTCTGTTATAAATAAAGACTCACTGAACTCAAATTACAACAAGTCAGTGAAGTATTTCTCTTTTTAAAAAATTCAACAGTTTTCATCACTTACTACAACCAAATTTTAAGGGGGGTGATAGACAATTCAGCAATGCCAAGATAATGTTACAAAAACTGCTACAATTTAAAACACCAAGCATGTCTATACCAGCTAATCGAAGAGAAAAATTCTACCAAAATCTTAGAGATTCTCAAGATAACATTACCTAAAAATAGGAGATTTGTTTCTTTACAAAGTTAACTAGTCCAAGAGTGTTTTGCTAATAGAAGTTGGATAATCTTGTATAAATATGTGAAAATCTTATTTGTAACAATCAAATAAAAGAATTCAAATTCAAAATCAAATTCTTCTTTCAATCATCTTTCAGTAAGTTTGTCGCTAAAGGTGATCTTTAGTGACAAAAGCATATATTCATCGCCAAAGGTACTCTTCGCACAGTAAACAATATTAACATTGAAGAAAAATATTCATTGCTAGATGTCTTGGTGAGAACAAGTTTCAGTTTCTCGACAAAAGAGTATTAGCAACAAACTAGAGAGTTTATTGCTAAAGGAGACATTTAGTGATGAATTTGCTCATTCATCACTAAAAGACTAATCAACGAAGTGTTTTTTCGTCGTAAAAACATGTTTTACAATGGATTTTGTTTCATGGCTAAACACTTGATCATTAAATATTGTTTTTCTTATTGTTGTATACAATGTTACCTAAAAACATTAAATAATAGCTTAATTATTATCTTTCACTAAAATGAAGTAGAAATTACTGGCATATGTGTGGAATGTCATGAAATTTTTTATATTTCTTCATGGTTTAAACTAAACGCCCATGAAATTCTTTGTCATTCTCTTCTGCAATTTGACTCTAACAACGCCACATGAAAAGATTAAAAATACCCAAAAAATTGAAGTGAAAGGCTAATGATTTGACCAAGAGAAGTCGGTGGAGATGGAAGATACGAAAATATAGTTTCATTGAAATTGGACGTAGCCAGCTACAGGATTAAAAGAAAATGGAAGGCACGTATCCCAGTTGTGCTATTCATGTTCTTTCCAACAATCCATTATTTAATCAGATAAGGTTCTCCACGACTGTCAATCCCATCTGTTTCTCCTATTTCTTTACCCATCTTGTTGACGCCCATGAGACCTAGGAGAGTTGCGGAAGGGATGAAGAGAGCTTTGATGCTTGTAGCTCTGATCCTTCTGAGCGTTTGCAATGCTACAGAATACCGAGAAGGCGAAGCTCGGGTAATCCATGTCGGAGGCAAAGTACTCTGCCAAGACTGCACTCAGGGATGGAACCAGTGGGCGTTCGAGGGACCTCCCATCAAAGGTACGAATCTCCTCGTCTTTTAGTTAATTCTTGCAAGAAAAGCTTAAGCTACTGAAAGATTTAGGCATTACAGGGTGTTTGGTTCGTTATTGTATGAGCTTCTAATATTCCAAAACCTTCAAACGATGACTACTGTTAATGTGACGAAACTGGACAGGTTGTAAGGTGGCTTTTTCATGCACAGACGAGCGAAAGAGGGTGGTTTACTACGCCAGTGACGAAACAGACGATGAAGGTGAATATGATATTTCTATTGATAAACACATCAATGGAAAAGAAATAAACGCAGACGGATGCTCAGTCAGGCTGGTTAGCTCGCCGGATCCTCAATGTAATATCCTGACTGACTTCGCTGGCGGGAAGTCGGGGGTGAAGCTCCGGCAACCTTCGCATGTCTACCGTGGTGAGAACAGATACACCCTCGAACCCTTGTTCTTCACGTCTCCCATGTGCGATGAACCTGACACTAGCGGCGACGACCAGAGTGAAGGCAGTAACTACTAATACCTTTTTATGAAGGGTTTTAATCATTTTCTTCGTTGCGGTTTGCTGTATTCGTTTATACAACTACCATCTTGTTGCATTTGTATCTCCAGAATACTTTTTAAGGAATGCTTATCTTTTGTTTTCGAAATTATTTTTGAAGTTCTTTCAGCCACACAAGTATTTTAACATCCCCCACTCATAAGATGTAGAAGATAAACTGAAGTTACCGATAATCCAAACTGTCAACTTCTATAGGGGGATTTGTTGGCCATTATTCTCTCTATCAACCTATATACAAACTTAGCTAGCTTACATTAGACAGCCGACCTTAAAGCTATAGTGGTTTCAAATTTAGTAAAAAAATTTAAAAAACAAGTTAAACTTGTTTATTAAATGTTCTATTAATAAACCAAGTTAAAAATTATTCACTAAAACTCGTAATTAAAAATTTAATTTTGAAACCACAGTTGGTTTGAAAATTTGAGATTTTTTTTTTTTTCCAAACTACATATAAAATGCAACAATGACTCAGGCATTATCTGAAGTTCTTTCACATACATGTATAGTTAACCTGGGCTTACCCCAATATAGTCTTTCGACAATTTAAGGGTAGAGAATCAATTGAAGTTGCATAAGTCAGGTTCGATAGTCTACTTTTTATACCATACTGAGCCTAGAGTAAAGTTCTTTACCAGGTTAACTATTCTCTATTAAGGAAACTATGCACATCATTTCCGTAGGCCTTAACATTTTTAGACATCCAACAATCCTTCATATTAAGACCCTTTCACATACTCGCTCAAGTGCATATCTAATAGAAAAGCTAGACCTTTAAGGTAATCCACCATCCATATCACTCTTATAATATGAGGAGCTCAGAGTAAAGCTTTATACTAATAGAATTTTAATGTCAAGAATATAAGGAGCTTCTTCAACATGTTTCATTTTAAACGTTTTAAATAACTATTCTTTAATACCTTCGAGAAATTTACTTTATTTCCAACTGGTAAAATAGCATCCACATAAAGAGTAAGGCATGCAGTTTTATCTCCCACTATTCTGATGTTAACAGAATGGTCTTTCAGATAAGGCATAAAAACCATTTGCCTCAACTGATTTATGAAATTTTATGTTCCATTGTCTTGATGCTTGCTTCAACACTTAAATCATTGAGGTTGCTCCATATAAATTTTGTCATCTAGCTTTCCATTCAAGAAAGTACATTTAACATCCATTCCAACAAATCATATTCATATTATGAAACCAATATCAACATTGCCCTTGTAGACTGAATCCTAACAATTAGAGAGAGTTTCATTGTAGTCCATATTGTACTACTAAGGGAAGCCTTTGGCAACTAGATGAGCATTGGATCTTTCAATTCGTTCTTCCACATTTTCTTCCTTATGAACTTACATTTCATTGGTATGATTGACTTAAAAGGATTGGCAAGTTTCCAAACCCCATTTTTTTACTTAGATGGTATTTCATCTTCCAATATTGTAGAGTTCCTGATAGAAACCATAGTTTTTATACTTAAAGTTAGTTTAGGAGTTAGGGAATAAAATTGAGATTTTTAGAGGAGTAAAATAGGGATCTTGTCATGACTTGGGTGTTGACATAGGTTTCACTATCATCCTCACTTTGATGATAGAAAAAATTAAGCATTTTAGATGCAATTCCTTTGTTGATTTCTAGGGTCTTCTTTACATAATAACAACAAGAGATTAAAAAAAGAGAGAAGACTGAAGAAGAGAGGAGGAGAAGAGAAGAGCTCTAGCTCATGGAGAGGCAAGGAGAAGAACCCAAGGGAGAGAAAAAAGAAAGGAAATGTGTGAGAGAGAGGGAGCAAAAACTGTGCTTATGAAAATTGAGCTTAATGCTCTTCCTCATACCTTGAGGTTCTATTTTTAGTTTTGAGAGGGTATTTACAATGACCATTGTCCTTAGGGCTACATCCTTCAAAATACATAACAGTACATAAACCAACTTGTATTATTATAACTCTATGCCATCTTTGAGTAAACCCAAATGTTTGGTTTTGAATGTCTTACTTAGTTCTATTCCACTTTTATCACTATCAATTAAGATAATATCATCCACATAGATAACCATGAGTATTGTGTCGTTGTTAGTGTGTTTGACAAATATGGAGAGGTCAATTTCACATTTTTGAATTTGAGCCCAAGAATTACCTTGCTAAACTTGTCAAACCATGCTTGGGGAGACTATTTTAAGCCATATATGGATTTTTAAAGTTTGTATACTTTCTCCCCCTCAACCACAAAAATCAAGTAGTTGTACCATGTAAACTTCTTCTTGGAGTCAGCATTTAGAAAAAACATTTTTTGTATAAGGTTGAACAAGATCCCATTGAAAGTTTGTTACAAGGGAGATGTGAACATGTAC
This sequence comes from Aristolochia californica, assembly GCF_029961685.1. Taxonomy (NCBI): domain Eukaryota; kingdom Viridiplantae; phylum Streptophyta; class Magnoliopsida; order Piperales; family Aristolochiaceae; genus Aristolochia; species Aristolochia californica. Next base: position 6,089,651 of record NW_027182279.1, read on the forward strand.
CGAGTTCATTTTAGCAATGGGAGAGAAGGTATCTTCATAATCAATCCCATAGGATTGAGTTTACCCCTTGGCAACTTATCAGGCTTTGACATGACTAACACTGCCATCCACATTATGTTAGTAAATACCTACTTGCACCCAATGAGTTTATTTTTAGATGAAAATGTCATGAGATTCCAAGAGTGGATGGAATGCATAGCTGCCATTTCTTCTTCCATGGCTGCTTTCCACTCCTGGATGTTGTAGGGTTTCATGAAAACCTTTAGGATGAATGATGGAAGAAAGAGTGCAAGGAATGATTGGCAACTTGGAGACAAACAATGAGTAGAGACAAAGTTGGATATAGGATGGGAAGTAGATGGCCATGTAGGGACACATTAGCGAGGTTATTTTCTAATGTTAATGGGTCAGTTTCATAATGAGGGCCAAATGGAATGGAAGGAGAAGGAATCAAAGGACTAGAAGGAATTGCCTTAGAACTATTCGTTGGCCCAGGTGATGGAGGAGCCATGGGAGGAAAAGTGTCTTCAACATCTGGATGAAGCAATTGATTGTCCAATGTCTCAAAGGGATTTAAACCTGTAGAGAGTGATTTTTATCCAAAATAGAATGGCTGATTGCCATAAATAAAGGTATGGTATAGTCCTAGGTGGTAACAAACATATCCTTTTTTACCTTGGGTAAATCAGAGGAAGACACACTTAAAGGCTCAAGCATCTAATTTGGTTTGACTAAGAGTAGAGTTGTGAACAAAGGAAATGCACCCAAAGGTCTTTAGAGGAAGTGGAAAGGACTTTATCTATGGTAGGAGTAAGGAGATGGTAGACGAGTTTTGAAAAACAAAAGAAGGCATCCTATTGAAGAGATAGTATACAATAATAATTGCATAGGGCCAATAAGATTGGGAATTATGCTGGAAAATATAAGGGACCGAGACCCTTCAAATAGCTGCCTATTTTTTTCTTTTGGCTACACCATTTTAGTATAGGCGCTAGAGGTTTGGTGAATAATGCCTTTTTGTTTGCAAAATGACTGAAATGAGTGAGAAAGGTATTATTTGGTATTATTTGATCAAAATACCTTTTTAAAAAAAACAAATTGAGTCTCTGCCATGGCATAGAAATAGGCGAAGATACTAACTACTTAGAGCGACCCTTCATTAGAAATTGTAAGTGACACGAGAGTAATCATCTACAATACAATAAAATATTGTGAATGAGAGATGTTTAATATATTAAGAGGTTCCCAAACATTGATATGGAAAACGGACTACCACTTGAGTCATTTGAGGGAGATGAAAAATACTTCTTTGATGCTTGCTTAATTGACAAAACTCACATGATAAATTTTTTTATGGAATGTAAACTTGGAGTAAGTGTTTGTAAAACCAGTAAAGACGGATGTCCTAACCTCTTGTGCCATTGGACCAACTTTTGTTCCTTTGTGACGAGTGCAGAGAGAACTTTTCTCTCAAGGTCGTAAAGTCCTTTCTCATGACCTCCACCAATCACTTGTTTGGTTTGGCAGTCCTGAAAAACACAATTAGTGACATAAAATGTTACAAAGAATCCAAATCTTTTTATGAGTTAACTAATAGACATAAGACTTAGGGGAAAATTGAGGAGCAAAAAGAACATTAGATAGAGGTAAGGAAGAAGAAGGATTTGAACACGTATCCCTTGAACTTGTGTTTGAGATCCATTGACATTGGAGACAAACTATAGAGTAGGACAAGGGGAGAATTTAGAGAGGTTAAATATATTCCTAGTAAGATATTTAGAAGTCCCTAAATCAATAATCCAAGAAGGACAAGAGTCATAATAAAAAGTAGATAGCATACCTGTAGTAGCCATAGTGGCAAAAGAGGTGCTATGAGTGGTGATAAGCAAGCTTTTCAATTTCTGAAAGACCTCATAATCCTCTTCAGTGATGGTTTTGTTTTTTTGAGAGTCAAACTCCTTTGATTCACTTACTTGATTCATATTTACAATTGACCATGAAGTTTTCAACACTTATCTCATTCACGATTTGAAAAGCTACTACAAGTGCAAGAACAAAATTCTAAGGAATCGGACATATCGCGGCCTTTGTTGTACTTACCATGACCTCTTCCGCCTCTTTCCCCTCCTCTTGAAGCATTAGGAGACCCTCTACCCTGAGCGAACATGGTAGAAGTCTTTGAGGGATTGTTATTCATGGACTCTTCTTTGATATGAACTATATACATGACAACTCACATATAACAAAGGAAGGTTTGGTTGTTGAACTAAGGATTTGAGACTTTGTCACATCTAAATATGGCTTCATATTGGCTAAGCAAATTGCTCCAATCAACTCTTCTCGCTGTTTCTTGAATAGCCACATTGAAGGAATGACTCAACCAACTTCCAATCTAGCAAATAACCTCAGAATTTGGTAAAACAATCATTGAGATTGCCTTCTTGTTTGGTGGAGTAGATGGCAATCTTGTTTGGTGGTGTAGATGGCTTGAAAAATATCATAAAGCCTTTGAAGATATTGGTGATTGAATATATCTTAGTACATGTATCCCAAATAATTTTGGTCGTTTCAAGGTGCACAACATTATTGGCCATACTTTCTTCTATGCTATTAATGAGCCAATTTATGATTAATGTGCCTTTTTAGCAACCTTTAGTAATTTGTATCGTTCCTATTGAATTTAGGACCCCATGATTGAAACCTTGAGCAAGATGAGACAAGGAGAAGAAAAAAAGCAAAGAGAGAGAGAGAAAACTAGGGAAGAGAGGAGAAAAGAGAATAGAGAGAAAAAGAGTTTAGGCTAGATCCCTTGTTATAAAGAACCGCAAAACGGAAGTGGACCAGCTCAAGAAATTTGATATCCCTCGCAAGTGTATGGTAGTAATCTTGAGAATATCATTCTTGTTACCCATGTATTCTTTAGCCATAAGAGGCAATTCAAGGGTAATAATGTACTCAATTTTGAAGTAGCCTAAGTAAGTTGCTTGGAGATTCAAGACCAGCCAAGGCTAGCTCGGGTAGATGGGAGGAAAACTCAGGCTTATCAACACTTTAGGCAATGGGGGAACCCTTTTAGGCCAGTCAACTTGATGGCAAAATAATTTATATAATTAATTCTCTAGTCTTCCTTGTAGAGAATAGTAAAAATCAATCAATAAGCATGAGATCAAGGTAAGGTAGAAATTCTAAATTAGATCTTTCCAAGATCATTAAAAATGTATATTTGACTCCAGATTGGGATAAACAAGTATATATTCAGTTCCAAGATCAATCAGCCACCTTGTGGCTTTCAAAAAATTCTCCAAAAAAACCCAAAACCAAGTAGAGTTCTTCAAATAACTTGGTTAATTGAGAAGCTTAGCATAGAAACTAAGTAATTAGATTTATGAAATCCAATGGATAAAAAACCACCCATAATAGGCTCAAGAGCAATTTTCTTCATCAGGAAAGTCTTGTTCCCAAAAATTTATCACTTTTTATTCAAAAAATCTCAATATAAACCGATTTTCGGCCAAGAACTTGCAAACCAACAAAACTACCTTGGTAAACTTCTTCTAATCCGAGATGCATAAATATCGATAATTTCATAAGATGAAGACAACAAGAAAATGATCTCTGAACCATCTCCTAAAGATCTTAAAACCAAGAGCATGAAGTAATAATAACAAGAATAAAAAACTTATCTCACAAACTTCAATCTTGCTTCACAAAGATCCTTCTATGAGTAGTTTTGATCATAACTTCTTAGAGCATTCTTTTGACATGGGAATCTTAAATTTGATGCTTTGATACCATGTTGAATTTAGGACCCCATGATTGAAACCTTGAGCAAGATGAGAGAGGGAGAATAAAAAGAGCAAAGAGAGAGAGAAAACTCAGATAGAGACAAGAGAAGAAAAAAAAAGAGAAAAATAGTTTAAGCTAAAGAGAGATTCATCACGAGTTGAGAAGTGGTGAACTTCATTGACTTGATGTAATCAGAGTAATGAACCTCTATTAATAATAGAGAAAAGTAGTAGAGTCCAATTACAATTAAACTACGCTTATCCCAATTATACCTAAACTCTAACTATTAAGATAAGTCCTAGCATAATTAAATAACTCAACATAAATAGAAAACTAACATAACTAAAACACCTTTAAACTGAAACTCTTATGTGAGAGTAAATTCCATAATAATTTTAGATCTGTAAGACTCATCATGCCACCTCACGTGATCATGGTGGATCCTACCAACTTGAGTGATCATGGCGGGTCCCACCAGCTCGAGTGATCATCAAGTGATGGAGGAAATTTGACAAGGTTATCAACAAGATTTTTTATAATAAGAAATATTTTGATTGATTGTGCCCAAGAACGGTAATTTAAAACACCTTTGAAGGGAACTCTGCTTATTTTAAGAAAGTTGGTTTTCCCAAAATCTAAAGAGGGAAAGTGACTATTTCCAGCCATAATTGGCCTATTGAGGACTCAATCAATGATCTATTAAGAAAAAAATTATAAGAGAATAAATATGAAAAGTTCTAAAAAAGAAAGGTTTACTTGCTATATTGAGAAAAAGAAAAAAGGAAAATTGAGTGATGGTAACTCAAACAATAATATCTTAACAAAAGGAAAGAAAAAAAATCTAAGAGACCAAATATGGAAAGTTATGAAAAGGAAGATTCACTTGCATTGTTGAGTATAGAAACTTAATCAAGGAAATTGAGTAAAGGGAAATTTTATTTTTTCTTTTTTTCTTTTTAGCCCTTTACCAAAACAATAGGATTGTGCCTATGAGAGTAACCCACAAGGAGTACAAAGAACTCAAGAGGGAAACCCTTAATTCAAGAAGGAATTCAGCCATAAATAGAAGACAAGTTTCCAAAAAAAACAAAAAAAGAAAGTTGTCCACGATTTTGAGAGATATTTTAGGGCTGAAAAAAGTTCTGAAATGAGAAAAGTGGCTAAGATAAAAGACGCAGCAAAGGTAAAAATTTCCATCATGAGAAATCATCTTCCTTATGTAGGATGAAGCAAAAAAAAGCTTTTAAGGAAAGGAACAAGTGTTTGAAATTGTTTGAATAAGAGGTGCTTTGGAAAAATGAAATTGTTGATCATCCCTAATAGAAAAAAATTCAACCAAATCAAATGAGGAAGGTTAAACTTATCTTTAGTGGGAAGATACTAATGCTTGATCATTCATGATTTCTCCTCTTCTACAAGTTGAATCTCCACTAAGGGAAGAATTTTGAGCAGTCTTGAAATATGGTCCTAGATCTTTTGCTCTGATACTATGTTGACTTCTAGGGCCTTCTTCACATAAAAATAAATAGGGATTAAGAGAAGAGATAAGAGGGAAGAAGAGAGGATCTTTAACTCGTGGAGAGGCTACAAGGAGAACAAAAGGGAGAGAAAGAAGAGAAGAAATCTAGGAGAGAGAGGGAGCACAAATTATGCCTAAGAGAATTGAGTTTAATGCTCTTCGCCATGCTATGAGGCTCTATTTATAGTTTTGAGAGGGTGTTTACAAAGACTACAATTAAGGGTGGCATCGAGCCTAGCCGAGCCCGAACCTGCCTATGTTCGAGTCAATATTTCGAATTGGAGCTCAAGCCTAGCCCAGCCTCGGGCCTAAAATTGTTATTGAGCTTGAGCCCAATAATTTTAACTGAGTTCGAGCCTAGCTCGAGCTTCAACATACATTTAAATTTTTTTTAAAAATACATATCAAATAAATTGTATATAAACTTATGCTTACATTTTACATAAAATTGGGCATGACCTCTACTTAAAATTGGGCCTAAACAATGTATATAATACCTGTATAAAATTGGGCATGACCTCTACTTAAAATTGGGCCTAATCTATATACATAATACCTACATAAAATTGTCTATACACTCCATAAACACTCCATAAAATTTTCTATACACTCCATAAACACTCAATAAAATTGTCTATACACTCCATACACTCCATAAAATAGTCTAAACACTCCATACACTGCATAATATTATGAAGAAACTCCATACAATAATCAAACACAAAAAAATTAAGTGAAATATCAATATCAATTTACAATCACCCAAATAAAAACTATAAATCCATTATAAATTTATAAACTATAGTTGTTTCTCTTCATGCTAGAAAATAATATACGTCTCGGCATGAACAAAATCTCCACCTATGACAAAAACAAAAAAAAAAACTTATTATTGTCATATAAAAAAAATATTCTTCCACTACTAGTTACTTAATGTAGTTAAAAATATTAAAATTACCATGATGAGAAAAACATGAAAAATCATGTAATTGGTAGCATTATCTCTATAATCTTCTTCTCAGCTTGTAATCATAAAACAAAATTTTAAAAAAATAAAACTAAAAAATATACTCAAAAATATCATAATAAATAATTATTCAAAGAAATCCACCTTTTGATTTTTCTTGACACCGTGAAGAGTCCGAACCCATTCACTCCCACAAATCAAAGCTTGAACTATATTTGGTGCCGAGAAAGAACGATATGAGTCTATTACTCTACCACCATCACTAAAGGTAGACTCTGAAACTACTGTGGATATGGGAATTATAAGGACATCTGCTGCCATCTTAGATAATACCCAAAATTTCATATGATTCAATTTCCACCATTTTAAAACATCAAAATCATATTGTGACGTTTTCTCACAAATGTACACACCTTCTTCATGATAATTTTCCAATTCTGACCTTGGTGAATTAACTACTTCTACTTGTTTCACATAAGTCATTAACTTTGACCAACCTGAACTTGATGAAGAATATGACCTACGACTTGTGGAAACACCCATTGAGCAAGTACTTGAAGCAATCTCTTCATTTCTAATATCAACATTATATAAAGATACATATTCATCATAGATCTCATATAAGGTGTGTCGAACTAAGTTTATATTCATCGTAGCTTCCTCCCCAAAATATATCTTTGGTAAACATATTTTGATCAACCTTAACTTGACCATTGGATCCCAAACTGAAGCAACAACCATCAATAAATTGCATTCACCCGAGTACTTCTCAAATTTCTCTTTCATTCTACTAACCATTGTCCTAATGAAAACATTTTCATTTGTAGAATGAAAATTCAAAACTTCTTTTACCCTATATACCTCACTAAGGTAAAAAAAATTAGAAGTTGGGTACTCACTCCAAGAAATTATATTAGTAACTACATTAAAAACTTCTAGAATCTCACACACCATTTCAACCTTTTCCCATTCACCAAGACTTGGCAAACAATCATAAGTTGGTTCTCTAACTTTAAATCTAGAGAATGCATCTTTGAATTTTAATGTAGAAGACTACATGTCATAAGTGGAGTTCCAACGAGTTGGATAATCAATAACCAACATCTTTTCACCTAGTTCTAGTTATTGTACAATTTCAGAAAAAGTATGAAGTCAAGCCTCAGATAGATTTATGAATTTGACACTATCACACACATTCTCAATGATATCCTTAATCTGAACAAGACCATCTTGGACTAATAAGTTTAGAATATGAGCACAACAGCGCACATGAAATAACTTCCCACCACAAACCAATTTTTTTTTTTTTTTTGAAAATTCTTCTTTCAATACTCTCGTACAAACATCATTATATGCAACATTATCAATTGAAATACTAAATACTTTATTTTAAATTTCCCAATCTTTCAAACACTTGTAAATAGCATCTGCTATATCAATGCCACGAAAAGGAGGAGGAACATGCACACAACTCAAGACTGGTTGAAAAGAAAGTCCACATGGACTCTGATCAACATTAGACCCCACTCCCACTGGTTGAAAATTTATGGTTTTTTTTTTTCGCATTGCCACTTTTCTACTAGGACAATGTTTCAAATGTCGACTCATATGTGTAGTCACTCCACTATTAATAACACTCAAATTGATTTTACAATGAACACATTGAACCTTTTTTGTACCATTATGTGAGACTTCTTTGAATTCCGACCACACATGAGACCTTTTTTGTCTTTTTGAAGTATGGGTAGAGTCACATTCATCCTCCTTTAGGGTACTATCATCTGGGTCCACTTCTATTACATTAATAGTTCTAGAGGGTAGTGACTCTGGTGGAGCTGAGTCACTATCTATGGCCACACTAGAACTAGTGGTAATTATTGATGCCAATTGAGGAGGTGTTGACATTCTTACTTCTACAAAAAATAAAATTAAAAATAAAAAACATAAAGAAAATAAAGCAATCCAAACAACAAAGATCCTACATATAATTTAAGATACTTATTGGCAATAAGGAGAACAATGCCTACGAAGATTAACAATTCTAGGGGGAACACTTTAAAGACATTGACAGGAAAAGACAAAGCAAGATTATCAAAACTGCTGAAGTAGGAGTTGTGTGTACCTCCTTAGGGAGGTTTCTACATTAACTATAACTTCATAACACAATATCCTAAAATAAAATTACCCAAATACCCCCGACCTTTAACATTCTTATATCTCTAAAAACAATCATATCAGGTAGTCATTATTCTATTATTTCTGGATGATTTATTTTTCAATGACTATTTTTAAAGTGAGTAAGTTTGAGGTATTTTAGTTCATTGTAGTTACTACCTTGTAGTAGTAAATTACGTAAAGAGATCTCATTATGCTCGATCCACCTCTCTCTCTCTCTCTCTCTCACGCACACACTTCCACTTTCCCTCTTCTTTCTGCTCAATCTCACTTTTTCTCGTAGTCTTCTCTTCTCAGAAAGAGTAATTTCTCTCTCTCTCTCTCTCTCTCTCTCTCTCTCTCTCTCTCTCTCTCTCTCTCTCTCTCTCTATCTATCTATCTATCTATCTATCTATCTATCTATCTATCTATCTATCTATCTCTCTGTCTCACTCTCTGTCTGTCTGCCTCTCTCTCTCTCTCTCTATCTATCTATCTATCTCTCTCTCTCTCTCTCTCTCTCTCTCTCTCTCTCTCTCTCTCTCTCTCTCTCTCTCTCTATCTCTCTCTCTCTCTCTGTCTCACTCTTTGTCTATCTCTCTCTCTCTCTCTTTCACATGCACACACTTCTCCTTTTCCTCTTCTTTCTTCTCAATCTCACTTTTTCTCTTAGTCTTCTCTTCTCAGAAAGAGTAATAGGATTCCAAGGCGTTAATGTAGAAATAGAAAGATCATGGGTATGATACTAACTTTAGAAATTTTCAAAGAATGAAGAGTTCAAAGTTTAGGAATAAAAAAAAATCAAACAAAAGGGAGTTTCTTACTGAAGTCATGATGGATCTTAGCTTCAAAGAACATGATTCGAGAAAGAGCTCTCTAAACCTTTTAATTTGCTGGAAAAAAGTCGAATGAACGCACAATGACGAATCTAAGGAGCGAGACAGAGCTGGTGAGTTAAAACACTTAATTGAAGATAAATAATGGAATACATAAGATAAAAATTAAAAAAAAAAAAATCAAGGGTTAGGTCAGCAACGAAAAAAAAAGATTAAATAAAACATCTTACCTCTTTCTGTCGGACCATCACTTTCGCCAGCGAGGAAGAACTTCAGATGAAAAAATCGTAGACGAAGAAATTGAAGATGACTGAGACAAAGAGTGAGGAATCGAAGAGGGGGAGGGAGAACAAGGGAAATGAAGACCAAAATCCCCCATTTCCGATGAATCACCTCCTAACGAACAGCTATTATGTTCTCTAATCCACAATTTCCGCGAGAAAATTGTGCTACCAGTGCCAGAGGAGACGGAATGGAGGAGGACAAAACCTTGTTCCCGCAATCCCGCAACCCGACACTCTTCTCCTGACTCCCCCGAATCTCGGGCCACTCATTAAGTTAACGAGTCGGCTCGCAAGCTTTCGAACCGAACCTTGGTTCGGTTCAACTCGGCTAGTTAATTTAAACAAGCCTATCCCGGTTCGAGATCCAGGTATATCGAATTGAACCGAGCCGGAACCGAGCCGAGCTTGAACTGGCTCGGTTTGATGCCACCCCTAACTAAAATGACCTTAGGGCCACATGCTTCAAAAGCAAAAAGATATGATACTACAAATACCAGCTTGAATTCTCATAACTCTATGTCATCATTATAGAAGTTCCCCTTATTTACTATCCATGCCACCTAGTGCCTTATTTACCACACATGCCACTCCTACTCACAGTGGCTCCTTTTGATATTTATCTATAGATTGATTTTTTTAACATTTATCAGTGATTCCTAAAACTCTAGTCTTCGATTTTTCTTCACCTTCTGAGGGTGGTTTTTCAAGAGTTCTTAACATTCCATGAGGCTTGAGGTCTTTGAGAAGCTTGTATCGACTCAATGTTTTAGACCTTGAAATTGATGTCCCTTGAAGGAAATGTATCTGAAATATTAGATTTGCAATTGTTAGCTCAATTAATTTTTCTTATCATCAAAACCAAGAAGGGAGTCAACAATCTCCCCCTTTTTTATGATGAAAAAAATTAATGTTGAAAAATTTAAAAATATAGCACTCCCAAGGTTGGAGCTAAATAAAATGAGCAAGTTTGGGAAATGTCTCCCCTTTAATCTATGCACGTCTAATTTCACATTTTAAACTTGAATTTGTGATTTTTAGTGTGTCAAATGGGTCATTTTATTTTTTCCCCATTTTTTTCTTACTCAAAAAGATATATAAATACAAATAGGAGTGACAAAATGTCGCTCAAAAGCCATTTAATTTTTTATTTCAGATTTTAAAAAATATAGTAAATACAAATGTTCAAGTGTAAATACAAATATAACAAGCAAATGTAAGTACAAAAGGGAGTCAAAAAGTGTGGTCAGAGAGCAACTAAGAAGCTAGGATGGTGGTGTGGATAAGCTATAGAGAATCTCGAGCATGCTCTCGATCCTCTACTGACTCGCTCCAATCTAGATCTAGCCAGTCTTCAACTGCTCTTGCGTAGTACGAATGGCTGCTTGAGTCACCCAAACGTCGTCCACTTGCGTCCTTTAATGGTCTTAGACAATCCATAGAAGAGCAAGCATCTTCAATGGTCCTTCTCCTCTTGGTGAACTTGAACTAGTTGGCTTGAGGTTCTACGTTCATCTCATCCCTGGAGCCGATGGCTTGGAAAGCCTCTTTACCTATCACTTCCTTTTGTATCCATTGACCTTGCCATTGGCAAAGCCAAAATTTCCAACCTCCGACTCACAAATAGACATCTTCCCCATCATGTCTAGGGTAATCTTGTAATCTGGTAGGACAATTTTTTAATCTGGCATAAGTGTGGCCAGCGTCCCTTCCTTGCATTTCCCTACGTTAGAATACAGTAGCCAAGATAGATTAATGGTCTCACTGAGCTCCTCTTCCCTCACGCACTCATCACTCCATCTACCTCTAAGCTCTTCAACAAATCAGTGATGCCAAGGAGGCTTCTTCACGCCATTCTCCATCTTACAAACTGGAACCTCAATGGGAACGCCGAGTGACAAGATCCATGACAAGGGAACCTAACATCGTGGTATCAGACCTGACCACTGTCAGCGATTCCTCTTCCTCTGATGACATTCGAAATTTGTTGGAGGCACAACGTGTAAGCACACAGGTCCAGCTTGACTCATTCCAACAACAACTTCTATCTCTCCAAGAATCTGCCCAGCAGCAACAACAACAGTACACTCTCTCTATCCAGCAACTGATGGCCCGGATGGATGAAGTTTACCCACGTCCTCCCACCCAGCAAGGAATCTCTTCCTCTCCCCCTGCCCAACCACACTTCCATTTCCCTCCACCACCGCCTTCGCCGGACCCCCCCCCCCCCCCCCCCCCCCCCCCCCCAATTCCATCCCCCACACCCTACAGCCATGGGCCCCCAAAGACCAACCCCTTCCTCGGTGCCAAGGTACACCAAATTGGACTTTCCAAAGTTTGATGGGTCTTCGGACCCTCACATTTGGTTGCATAAGTGCGACCAATTCTTTTGGCACCAACGACCTCAGCTCGAGGACAGAGTTTCACTTGCTACCTACCACATGTTTTTGACGAAGAGCTCCTGTGGTATCATCAGTTCCGATATGAGAATCCTCTATATGATTGGGAGATTTTCAGAGCCTCTTGCATGTTATGGTTCGGACCCCCTGCCCGCCATTGCCCTCTTAGCGACGTAGTCAACCTCAAACAATCCGGCTCGTTAGCACAGTACCAGAAATCCCTCCAAGAAAAGCTGGCACGTGCCACTCACTTGGTGCATTCCAACCAGTATGTCCCCTTGTTCATAGCAGGCCTGGTTGAGGCACTCCACATTGAGGTTGCATTACTGGCCCCAACCACTCTCAACCATACCATGAATATGGCCCGATCATTGGATGCCAAACAGTGCATCCTGAGAGACTCCCTTGGTAGAAGACCCCCCTGGCCAGGACGTCCCACTCCAGCACCTCCCCCTGCTCCCCCCCAATTTCCTGCGTCCAAACCCCAATACCACTCCTCCCTTACAGCCCCCAACCACCACCCCACCTCCCCAATTCATCAAACGCCTCTCTAAAGCCGACCAGGAACAGCGGCACGCTCAAGGCCTATGTTTCAATTGTGATGAAAAATATCATCCCGACCATCAATGCCAAAGGTTATTTTATCTTGAAGTGGGCAATCCGAAAGAGGGTGACCTTTCCGACACCGAAGACGAGCCAGCAGTGGAGGAACCTACCATTTCCCTCCACGCCATGACAGGCCTACACAGTACCAACACCATGCATGTCCACACCGTCATCCACAATCTCATGCTCGTTGCCTTGGTTGATTCGGGCAGCACCCATAACTTTCTCAGCCAGTTTGCCGCACAGCAGCTGGGCTTACCGTGCAACACAACTCTGGCCTCTCGGTTTCAGTGGCCAATGGGGCGAAGCTTTCCAGTCTTGGAGTATATTCATCAGTCCGGTTTGATATTGAAGGTCATCCATTCGAGGCAGATTTCTTAGTCATTCCTCTCGCTGGGTTTGACTTAGTTTTGGGTATCAAGTGGCTTCAGTAGGTGGGTCCTATCCTTTGGGATTTCACATCCCTCACCATGACCTTCACCTCCGGCCAACAAGACCTCACTCTTCATGGCACTCATGCCCCCGCTGGCTGCACACTCCAGAATTTACAGGTCACCACCTCGGACAGCAGCAACTTGCAGTCCCTCATCTCTGAATTTGGGGACTTGTTTAGTGAGCCTCAGTCACTTCCTCCCATCCGGACCTGTGACCATCGCATCCGGCTGAAATTTGGCACAGAGCTAGTCATTGTCCGGCCCTGCCGTTACCCGCACGTCCAAAAGGATGAAATCGAGAAGCAATGCTAGCAGATGCTTGAAAAGGCCTGATTCAATCCAGCAGGTCCCCTTTTGCTCCTCCAGTGCTGCTAGTGCGCAAGAAAGATCAGACTTGGCGCTTCTGTGTCAACTACAGAGAGCTGAACGCGCACACTGTCAAGGACAAATTTCCGATACCCGTGGTAGATGAGCTCTTGGACGAACTCCATGGTGCCAACTTCTTTACAAAGCTGGGTTTAGATTCTGGGTACCATCAGATCCGAGTCTACCCACCCAACGTGGAGAAGAGGGCCTTCCGTACTCACCATGGCCACTTCGAGTTTCTGGTCATGCCATTTGGGCTCTCCACCGCCCCCCTCCACCTTCCAAGCCCTCATGAACGAGGTATTTTGGCCCCTTTTACGGAAATATGTCCTTGTTTTCTTTGACGATATTTTGATCTACAGCCACACTTGGGAGAGCCACATTCAGCACTTGTGTACGGTGTTTCAACTCTTACGTGCACACCAGCTATTCCTCAAGCACTCCAAATGCTCGTTTGGTGCTTCAGAGGTAGCTTATTTGGGCCATGTCATTTCTTCAGACGGCGTCCAGGTGGATAGTTCCAAGATCCAAGCCATTGTGGACTGGCCTACTCCACATTCAGCAACAGTGTTAAAAGGCTTCTTGTGCTTATCAGGGTACTACCGCAAGTTCATCCAAGATTATGGCCAGCTCGCCTCACCACTGACCAGCTTACTGAAACGTCATGCATTTGCATGGTCCGAGGCAGCAGCCTCCTCCTTTGATCAACTCAAGCTGGCGTTAGCATCCGCTCCCGTGCTTCAACTTCCAAACTTTGAGGATCTCTTTCTTATTGAATGTGAGGCATCTGGGGGTGGCATCGGGGTCGTTCTACAGCAGTAGGGGCATCCCATTGCGTATTTCAGCAGACACTTAGTCATTCATCATCACAATCTTGTAGCCTATGAGCGTGAACTTATTGGCTTAGCCAAAGCCATTCAGCACTGGAGGCCATATCTCTACCCCTTCCTCATCCATACAGACCACTGCAGCCTGAAGTACCTTCTGGAGCAGCGTCTTACCACGTGCCCCCAACAACACTGACTCAAAAAATTGATGGGCTTCAACTTTCGGTTGGAGTTCAAACCCGGCCACCTCAACAAAGGAGTCAATGCATGCTCCCGCCACAAGGAGCCAGAGCCCCAACTCTTGGTCATCAGTCAACCTCGGTTCTTACTGCTCGATCATATTCGAGATGAGATTCAGCAGACCCCGGACCTCCTCGCCCTCTTCCAGAGCATTGAACAGCAGCCCTCGAACTGCAGCTGGACCATCCAGGACGGCCTCCTCCTGTACAAGCAACGCATTTATCTGGCTGCCACCTCGCCCTTATTGTCCACCTATCACGACGGTACTCACGAAGGTCAGCAACGCACTTATTTCCGCTTGAGCCGTGACTTTTACTGGAAGGGTATGAAGAGCATGGTGGCTGACTACATCTCAGCATGCCAAGTTTGTCAGCGCAACAAAACTGAGACTCTCCAACCAGCGGGTTTGCGGCAGCCCCTTCACTTGCCTACTCAAGTTTGGACAGAGATCTCTATGGACTTCATTGAGGGTCTTCCGAAGTCATCCGGTAAGTCTACCATCCTGGTCGTGGTGGAGCATTTCTCCAATTGTGGCCACTTCATTCCTTTATCACATTCAAATACAGCAGTGCATTTAGCTCAGGTTTTCATGGACAGCATTGTGTGCCTTCATGGCTTACCGGAGACCATCACGGGCGACCATGATGCTCTTTTTACTAGCACCTTCTGGAAGGAGCTTTTTCGACTACAGGGCACCAAGCTGGCTTTCTCTTCCGCTTACCACCCCCAAACTGATGGGCAAATGGAGGTTGTCAATCACACACTGGAGGTGTATCTATGCTGCTTTATGGGCGATAATCCGAAGTCCGCTGGCTCGCGTGGGCCGAATTTTGCTACAACACGTCCTACCATTCAGCGCTCAAGATGACCCCCTTTCAGGTGGTTTATGGTCACCCTCCCCCTCGCCTGGTCTCCTACCTTGCTGGCTCTTCACGTGTGGCTGCCATCGACCAAGCTTTGATGGAATGGGACAACATGCTGGCACATATCCGCGACAACTTACTGCGAGCTCAGTCGCGATTGAAGAACTCTTATGATAGGACCCACCGCGACCAGTCTTATGCACCAGGCGATTATGTGTGGCTCCGTCTGCACAAGTGCCGCATGTTGTCCCTCACTGCAGCAAAGCGTCACAAGCTCTCCCCTAAGTACTTTGGGCCCTTTCAGATCTTGGAGCGCATCGGCAGTGTCTCCTACCGTCTCCAGTTGTTGGCCGATGCCCATATTCATGACGTCTTCCACGTGTCTCTGCTGAAGCCCTTCAAGGGTGATTCGCCACTGTTGCACACCTCGCTCCCTCCACTTCGCGATGGCCGCATCCTTCCCACTCCAGCCCACGTCTACCAAGCTCGTAGAGTTGATGATCATTGGGAAATGTTTGTCCATTGGGTGGAGACATATCCGGTGGAGGCCTCTTGGCAGTAGTTGGATGAATTTAGAGAACTCTTCCCAGCCTTTAAGCTTGGGAACTAGCTCTTTCTCCAAGAGGGGAGTGATGTTATGGACTCCATAACGTCAAGAGTCTCTGCCAGGCATAGGACTTAATTGTTGTTAGATTCAGGTTAAGTCATGAGAGGTACTGTTGTAATTAATCATGGGGAACCCTTGTAATCTGAGCGTGAAGTGTTATTGGCCCTCATCCCTTAGAGAGGGGTAATTTGGTAATCTGGCATGTCATTTTGTAATCTGGCGTAAGTGCTGGCCAGCACTCCTTCCAGCATCCCTTAGTGAAGGGTAATCTTGTAATCTAGCAGGTCATTTTGTAATCTGGAGTAAGTGTGGCCAGCGTCCCTTCCTTGGTTTATCAGGAGGACAATATTGAAATGAAGGCAAACATTTTCCTAAGTTAGAATACAGTAGCCAAGATAGATTAACGCTCTCACTGAGCTCCTCTTTCCTCACGCACTCATCACTCCATCTACCTCTGAGCTCTTCAACAAATTAGTGACGCCAAGGAGGCTTCTTCACGCTATTCTCCATCTTACAAACTGGAACTTGAAGGGGAACGTCGAGTGACAAGATCCATGGCAAGGTAACTTAACATCCACATCCAAAATATATCGACAGTGGTGAGGTGGGAGAATGTACCTTTTCTTGGATTGATGACGTGAGTAATAATCTCCATGAATACTTGGTGCTCCATTCTAAGATCTTTGACCTTCACCTCATAGGAGCTTCCGGCAATCTGACTAAACGATGGATAGCGTCTTGAATATTTTGAGTGCAGTTGTTGGGGAGGTCGTTAGGCTAGCTCTCCTTGACATATTTAGGAAATCCCAAAGACGTCATCCCTAGTATCGTATTGAGGTCACTTGTCTCTAGGGAGATAGTGGTCTTCTTCACATAGCTTTTGAGCCTCAATGTACATGGGATGACTTGCTCCACCTTAGGGTTTATGTAGAAGACTTTTACCAAAATTGAGTGAACGTCTTCCTCACTCACTAAGAGACCCTTGTATGGCCTAAATAATCTTTCAAATTCTTTGATTTCTATTATTCAAAACTCAACATCAAATTTTCTATGCTCAACGATACTTTTATAAGCAAAGCTCTTGAATTACTTACCCCTTTGTACACGAAATACTCCCTCCAATTGGGCATTTCTTCACAAATTTATGATTCCTTTGAAGAGTAGGTTTCCTAGCCAAGAATTTGGTCCTCAACATCTTGAAAAAAATTGGATTTTGAAAGTAGTGAAGGAAACGTGATTTCTTTTTTGGATTTAGAGGTAGAAAACCTCTAAAATCGAAATGGGATTGGAGAGAAAAACTCTAGAATGCAGAGAAATCACACGGCTTGAAGTTGGAAGGGAATTGGAATGAAAAATAAAGTGAAACATCATTTAAAATCTTTCAACTTTTCATTTTTTTTTTGTGAATGATCGATCATTCTATCTCAATTGATTGATCAATCAGTATATTGTGATTGATCAATGTCCTTTTGCAGAGTGACTGAAATGTAATCTTTTGATTTCAGCTTCATTCTTATGGCACTACTAGTATGGGATGTGTCCTTTAAGCTCATTTTTATCAGCATATGTGAATCAAGGCGAGTTGCTCATGTTTAGTTCTCCTCAAAGCTTCACAACATATTAAATCCTAATGGAATTGTGAAAATGTCCACCGGCTCATTTTTAGTAGGAACGAATCCAATTTTAATTACTTTGGTTTGAACCTACTATCTGATGATCTGATGTCTTATTTCTATGTGTTTTGATCGAGAGTGGTGAACTGGGTTCTTACTTAGGCTTATGGCACTCATATTATCCCAATCGATTGGAATGTGTCTTTGTTCTAAGCCATAATCATCTAGTTGTTGTTCCATCCAAAGAAGTTGAGAACAACAACTTCAACATGCTATGTATTCAGCCTCGGTGGAAGATAATCCAACAGAATGTTGTTTCTTGGCAAACCGAATGACAAACAAATTTCCAAGTAATTGGCAACTACCACTCATACTCTTTTTGTCAATTTTGCATCCAACAAAATCTATATCAAAGTAACCTATTAGATCAATGACTAATGATTTTGAGAACCAAATACTTAATTTTGGTGTTCCAAGTAGATAAATGGAGATTCTTTCCACAATGATTAAGTGAGATTGTCTATGGTCGGATTGAAATCTGCACATAGACATACCTATAACATTATGTCTGATCTATTGGCTGAAAGGTAAAGTAGGGATGTTATGATGCTTCTATAGAGTTTTTTATATATGGTCCTACCGAAGTTGTCCAAGTCAAGTTTCAAGGACAAACTCATCGGTGTGCTAATTGACTTAAGATTTTCAATGTTGAATCTCTTAAGAAATCCTTTAATGTATTTGGATTGATTTATGAATGTTCCATTTTCAATTTGCATTACTTGAAGTCCAAGGAAGAATGTGAGTTCACCCATTAAACTCATTTCAAACTCATTCTTTATTACACAAGAAAATTCTAAATATTGAGAGGGGTTTGTAGAAGCAAATACAATATCATCCACATAAATTCAAATGATAATCAAATTTTGATCATGGTACTTAGGGAATAATAGAGTCTTGCCTACACTACCTCTCTTATAGCCGTTTTTCTCTCAGAATTCTCTTAATCTTTCATACACTCTAGGAGCTTGCTTTTACCCGTATAGTACTTTATGTAGTTTGTATACATGATTAATCTTACTCATGTCTTCAAATCCTTCGAGTTGTTCAACATAAACTTCCTTTTAAATTTACCCATTTAGGAATGCACTCTTTACATCCATTTGGTACAATTTTATGTTGGAAGATAGTCCCAAGCCCACACGACCAAGGAAGGCCCACATATCTAAGAGTATTATAAGATGGGTCACATGACCAAGGAAGGCCCACAAGATGGCCCATGCACATAAGAAGCAGGACCCACTATAATTACCACAAACTGGCATCCTTATCACATAAGTTGGAAGATCAAGAAGGACTCACAAAGGCATCTTTATCTTATGGTTACGTCCAAAGAGAGTTATGTTTGTATTTTATCTATATTGAGTTATTTAATTATACTAGGACTTACCTTTAAGTGTTAGAGTTTGGGTGTAATTGGGACAAAGGTAGTTTTATTGTAATTGGACTCTACTACATTCCTCTATTATAAATAGAGGTTCATGTACTCTAATTATAATAAGTTAATGAAGTCAATGAAGTATTTATCTTTTCCATAAATTCAACAATCTTCATATGACAAGCATAGGCTAATAGGATTCTAATTGCCTCTAGGTCTCTTTGAAACCAACTTCTTGGTTATATCCTTTGGCAACTAACCTAGCTTTGTTTCTCACTACTTGGTTTTCCTCATTGGCTTTGTTCCCAAAAATCCATTTAGTTCTTGTGACTTGTTGATTTTGGGGTCTAGGTACTAGAGTCCAAACTTTGTTCCTTTCAAATTGGTTTAATTCTTCCTACCTTGCCATGATCCAAAAAAAAATAAAAAAATAGCTTCAAGAGAGCTTTTGGGCTCTATTTGAGAAACAACACTATTTGCCAAAATTTCATGATTTGCTCTTCTTGTTGCAATTTTTTATTAAGGGTCATCAATGATTTTTTCTAGGGGCTGATCAACCATGAACCTATAGTTCTTTGGCTCTATAGGTGATTCTTCTAGGTTATTTTCATAATTTGGGTTCCCTTCAAGATTTTGATCTTCAAGTTGTGATCCTGGGAATGAATCAAAGGGGTTTTTCCTTTAGTTCATTTAATATGAATACTTTGCATCTATAGGTTCTAAAAAAAATAGGTCATATTGGAAAGAGTGCCCATATACAACTCATAAGGAATTTTTTTGAGAAGGGGCCTTATGCTTACTAGGTTTATGATATAGCAAGTAGTATTTATGGCTTCAACCCGAAATCTATGTGACATGTTGTATGCATGTAGCATAGCTCTTGCTATCTCAATTTAAGTTCTATTCCTTCTCTCAACAACACCATTTTGTTGAGTTTGAGAAGCTGAAAATGTATGGTTTGTACCATGCTTGTGCAATATTACTCGAAATTTAAAATTTAAAATTCTCCTCCTTGGTCACTCCTAATCTTGTCATTGTTATAACCTTATTCCTTTTTAACTTTTTCACAAAGTTTTGCAAAGGCTAGAAAAGTATCAACCTTGCGAGCTAGGAAATCTACCCATGTGAACCTAGAATAGTCATCTATGACCACTAAGGTGAGATAATTTCCATTTAGGCTTAAGGTTTGAGTAGGTCCAACTCAATCCATGTGTATTAGTTGAAGAGGTCGAGAGGTTAAAACTACATTCATTGATTTGAAAAACAGTTTGTGTTGCTTTCCAAGTTGGCAAGCATCATAAGGTCTCCCTCTTACAATTTTTTTATTTGGTAGTCCTCCTCTCACTAGGTTTTTTTTGGTAATTTTTTCAAGGAATCTATTCCTATGTGTCCTAGCCTCTTATGTCATAACCATGATTCAACAATATTTGCACCCAAACATATGGCACTAGTTGAGGGTAAATCAACTTTGTTCATATTGAATTTATATAAAAGAGAAAAACTTCATTGACTTATTTTAATTAAAGTACATGAACCCCTATTTATAAAAGAGGAAAGTAGTAGAGTCCAATTACAATTAAACTAACCTTGTCCCAATTACACCCAAACTCTAACACTTTAAGATAAATCCTAGCATAATTAAATAACTCAACATAAATAGAAGACTAAAATAACTAAAACACCTTTAAACTCAGACTCTCCTATGAGACCACCTTTTTGAGAGACTCTTGTAAGACTCCACCATATTAATTCTAGCTCTGTGAAATTGCTTATTGTGAAAATCATGTAAGAGGTTTCCATCTCTACTCTTCAACACTCCCCCTCAAGCTGGAGTTTATAACTTCAGTTTGCAATGAAAAAGATTCTTGGTCTTCAATTTTCTTTGCTACAAAAATTTCTTCTTAAATGGAAAAAACTTCATCTTTTTTGCTCCCCCTTTCTTTAATATTTTTGTCACATTAAAATTACCACAACATATGGAATAAAAATACCTCTTTCTTGTACTTCTTGCACTTCTCCCCCTCAAGCTAGGAGCTAATGGTAGTAATCCTAACTTGAATAAAATAACAAAGATGTAGAAATAAGCTCCATCATCACGATGTCCCAACCCGGGTGCCGACTCTCATAGGTAGAAATCAGTGATAAGTGGGTAATGCCTGTCATTCACAAGACGGCGATAAAAGACCCACAGATACATATAAGTTTTTTTAATATATATAAAGGTAAACCAACCGAAGCAACACACAAGAGTTTAGCCCAAAGGGGTATGTGAGAGTCAAATAAAGGATGATAGGAGAAAGGCTTCCAAATAACCAATGGGTAATGGGTAAAGAGGAAGATAAGACTCTAAGGTCACCATGTGCTTTATTTTTCTAAGAAATTCAAATTCCACATCAAACGAACCAATGCCGATAATAGTCAGCAAATAATAAACCCAAGGCAAGCAACTGAGGAGTTCTTCTTCAGAAATAATGTTTCAATGAAGGAGACACAATAGTAGCAGCGGAAATGGGCCAATGCCCAAATAACATGTACCAAATTTGTGTAAAATAGAGTAAGCTGAACCCAGGAACGTCTCAATAGCAATCAAGAAGAAAGTCAACACTGATCTCTATTTAAATACAAACGGATTTCGTCCCACCACACGCTCTTAGAAGAGCTTCAATGGCTTCTGGACTTACATAAGAAGAAACTAAAATAAAACAAACAAGGAAAATGTATGATTCTGGATGTGATTTGTTGCTAAAGAACACCTCTATTTATAGGTGTTTTGCAGCACGTAATTGAGGAAGATAGTTGGGAGACAGCTATGGAAATGATGGTAGGAAGCTTCCCTTCTCTTTCAGCGCCGATGGAGGCCTCTGTCCGTTGCGACAGTCAGTACAGAGTGCGCCTCTGTTTTTCGCTACGTCCATTAATTTCCATTCACACTTGGGTATTTTAATTTTCCGTTCATACATGGGTCTCCCAATCGTGACAAAGGGCATACCATGGGGGCTGATGCCCCAAACCCCGCCTTCATTTTATAGTTTCTTCACAAATAACCATTGCGGTCACAATCTGACCTCATCAGTGTCTAAGCAGGAACCGCTAATTAATTTACTCACTATCAACATTGGTGCTCCTCATAATTGGGGGCTAGCAAATACATTATATTAATAGTAACTTGAGAGAGGTGGGCATTGACGTACTAACAATTTGCAGTAGTATAACAATCGATAACCGGTAAATAATAAAAGTCCTTAAGAGTAATAAGGACACGTGAAATAGTCCGTAGCGAATCCATCAGTAAATAAGGAAGTTGCACAAAATAGTATGTTGGAACCAAGTAATAATCCAAGATAATAATTCAGCTGAAGATAGAGAACAGAATCGAACCGAGTCAAATAATAGACTAATATAACTGAGTTACAAAAGAAATATGTATAGAACTTCAGGCCCCAACACATATAATTGAGGCAAAAAATAAGTGGGTTGAGACAGATTGCTCCGGGCCGAGTTGACCCAGACCAAGTTGACTCGACAGAACAGAAGCAACCTTGGGTCAGCAGGTTCGCTGGGTGATCTCGGGTGGGTCTAGTTCGAGACTCGGGCAGAACCACCACTGGTTTAATTTTTTCTAACTTAGGAAAAATTAAATCGGCAATAGCTACTTCTTCCTTGCGGCAGCAAGTCACCTTCTTGACGGCACCGAACTGAGCGGTTGACTGCCTCCCCGTGACGCTGGCTCCTGAATAGCACGGGATAGCAAACAAAAGAAAAAAACTCAGCAAAATGGGGAGGAAGATGGCCCAAAAAGTTTCTCGTAATAAGAAACTGCACCGACAATCAAGCAGGAAACCAGAGATGCGCAATGGAGGAGTTTTCAAAAAATCAGTGGTGGAGATATCTTCTAACAATGATGCAAGCCAGAGAAGGAAATTCCGAATTCATTAGAGCCATCATCCTCCCAAAGCGGAAACAAATTTGGTGCAACGCTGGATTCCAACAGAGCAAAGTTGTCCGTAACGCGGACAGATAACTCGAAAACCAGCATAGAATTTTTTCAAAATAAGAAATAGCACCAAAAAATCAGTAGTGTCGACAACTGGATAAATAGTAGCAGAGGCAATAACGCAAAGGAGATTAATTTGTAACTAACCAGATCGACAACATAGATAGGCAATAAAAATATTCAAATACGAGGAGTTCCGAGAAGCCAGTGGCTCAAGATTATCTCTCTGTGATAACAATAGTAAATTCTTAGAAATCAAATAGCCGACAGCTAAAATAGGCTATTAATTAGTAGAGAGGCAACGATGGACTTCCAGTAAAAAATATTCATGCTAGCGAAGGAGACAAAAATATTGAAAGATAAGCCCAAGCCCACACAACCAAGGAAGGCCTACATATCCCAGTGTGTTGAAAGATGGGCCCAATCCTATAAGACCAAGGAAGACCCACACATCCAAGAGATGTGGAAGATGAGCTCAAGGCCCATAGATCAAGGAGAAAGCCCAAAGGCCCATACAATAATGGAAGGATGATAAATAAAGAGTCGTCTCATAGAGATGGCATTGATGTAATTAGGTTAAATTTCCAGGGTTATTATTGTAATAATATAGTTTGATTAATCTATAAATTGAGCTTCAGGGAAAGGCTTAGGATATCAAGTCCATAAGCTCTTCTTCCTCCTATTTTCTCCCAATGGGTGTCTTTCTCTTTTTCTGTATGAACTAACTCCATGGAGTCCTGAAAATCAACAGAAACCAACAACTGTATCATTGGTAATGGTAGCGAGCAGAGTAATTTCGCAGCAACAGAATTCTGAAACAGGCAATAGGATAATAGCTAAACATCAACGAATGCCATGTAGAGTGCAACCATGGAAATCTTGCAGACCATCTCAGTCTTTGGGTTGATTTGGATCTCGATGGATGGTGCCATTCAGAAGAAGAAGTTGATTCTCAGAATAAAACTCCATCAATATATAATATGCAATATTAAAAGCTCAGTGTAGAGGTGAAAACGCAAAACAAACAACAGGTATATGGACTTAAAAGATAAAAAAACTGGATACGAACCTAAACAACTAGAGATAATAGATAAAAAAAAATGGATCACATTATCTCTGTGGGTTGACCAACTCTGATACCATGATGAATTTATGTAAAAAAAAAACGTCATTGACTTTTTGTAATCAGAGTATATGAACCCTTATTTATAATAGAAGAAAGTAGTAGAGTCCAAATACAATTAAACTACCCTTGTCCCAATTACACCCCAAACTATAACACTTAAAGATAAGTACTAGCATAATTAAATAACTCAACATAAATAGAAGACTAACATAAATAAAACATCTTTAAACTAAAACTCTCCTATGAGATGACATTTTGTGAGACTCTTGTAAGACTCCATCATATTAATTCTAGCTCTGTGAGATTGCTTATTTTCAGAGTCATGTAAGAGGCTTTCATATCTTCTCTTCAGCAGTTCATAAAATAGAGGTCTATGTTTGTATGTCCATCTAGAACTAGTTCATCATTTTTGTTCTTTACTAAGCATTTGTCCTTTTCAATGATATTTTGCTGCCTTTCTCACAAATTTGACTAATTATAAGTAAACGATGCATCAACCCATCTATATAATAGACATCGGATATGAAAGAGGTTGAGGTACCAAGTTTACCAACTCCTTTGATAATACCTTTGCTATCGTCTCCAAATATTACATGACCACTGTCTTTCATTTTGAATTCTATGAACTTCTTCTTCTCACCAATCATGTTCCTTGAGCAACCTCTATCCAAAATCTAAACATTTTTTTGTGCTTTGGCTTAGTGACAAACCTAAATCACAAGAGATTTAACCCTTAGAGATCCATTTCAAGTTGGGTCCCTTTGGGATAAGCACTAAGTGAGATGGGCATCCAAACTTGTTTGCCATAGTTTCTATGGGCTACCTCAACCATTTCTATTATTTTGGGTACCCAACATTGTTTGATGCCATTTGCATTTTTTATTTGGCAAAGGTGGGCATAATGACCCACTTGATTGCAATAGTGGCATCAAATGTGAGGAATGGGAGTGAACTTCTTGAATTGTCTTTTCTTGTTCTTCCCAACTTTCCTCCTAGATGTGGGTTTTTGTGATATAGCTTTGACTTGTTGTTCTAATTCAATGTTCTTCTTTTCAAAATCAAGTCTATTGCATTATAGCTTGTCTATCAAACCACTTTGACTTGAAGCATTGGCCATATGTCTTTCATTTGCTTCCTTCAAGGCAATAAGCTCCTCTTTGATCTTTGAAATCTTATGTCTTTGAGCATTGTATTTTTTCTTATACTTATTTAGACTATGAATTGATTTCTCTAAAAGCAATTCTAGTTCATTTTCATAGTCCAAGTTTTAACTTACCTCTTTTGAAGTGGTATACTCTTCAACAATTTCAATAGCCATGAGTCCTACATCATTTTCTTCTTCAATGGCTTGATTCATCTTCCATAGCATTCCAAGCCAAGATCAAGACTTGCTTCTTCTTGTTCTTTGCATCTTTCCTTGAGGATGGGTTCTTCCTTCAACGTTTGAGCAATTTTTTTCTATGCCCTTGTTTATGACATTCAAAACAAATATCAATTTTCTTTGAGGATTTTTCATTTTGCATTCCGATTTGGCCTTCTCTAAATTTTTTCTTCTTTGTATACATCCTTTGTAGATGTCTATTGAAGAAACTCACTTCATCGAGCTTTCTTCACTAGAGTCATTCTTCGCACTAGCTTTGGCCTTAAGAGCAAGGGTTTTTCTTTTAGGTTGGTCTTCCTCTACTTCTTGAGGTACCATCTCATAAGTAAGGAGAATTCTCAAAAGCTCTTCCGAGGTCACTATCCTAAAGTTAGCATTCTCACAAATGGTGGTCTTCCTCATGTCCCATGACTTTCGAAGTGTCATGAGAAGCTTATCATTTTGTCTATAGAAGGAAATCTCCTCTCCTAAGATGGTCAATTCGTTTATAATATGAGTGACCCTAGAGTTCATCTCAGCTATTGATTCATTCGGTTTCATTTTGAATTCATCGTATTGGGCAATCAACAAAAAAATCCTAGAGTCTTTGACTCTAGTGGTCCCTTCATGTGTGACCTCTAATTTGTCTCATATTCCTTTTGAGGTCATACAAGTGGAGACCCAATTAAACTCATTTGGTCCTAAGGCACACACCAACAAGTTGATAGCCTTGGAGTTTGTTTTGAGTTGTTCCTTGTTTTCCTAAGTCTGCTCAATGAAATCCTTAGTGACCAGAATGCCATTTTCTAATATTTTAGCCTCAAAGGGGTCATTCTTAGTCACATGCCAAATGTCCCAAACCATGGATTGGAGGAAAAATCCCATTATTGCCTTCTAATACCTATAATTACACCATTGAATAGTGAGGGACAATTGGCGGATTATTCTTCAAGAATGAGCAATTTATCTTGAGATGCCATCTTAATCAAATTTCAAAATCAAGTGGATTTTAACTCAAATCAAGTTTTGGCTTGCTCTAATACCAATTATTGACCCATGTAGCTTCTCAAGAAGGGGGTGAATTTTGCTTTACAAGTTTAAAAAACTTTAAGGTGTAGAATAATAAATCATGTAAACATGCAAAGTAAAAGCGTAGAAATTCACACACCACAAAATTGATACCAAATATTTTGTTGTAAATGTTCTCCTATTGGTATTCACTGTCCAAGAACATGTGCTTGGGAAATTTCACTAATCTATATCTATTAGCTGGAATTATATAAAAGAAATTTTTGCTCTCTTTCAAACCACGTGTATGTTCAAATACATGATTTACAATTCAATCCCCCCAAGAGATTGGCAAGATTCTAGCTCTAACAAGGCCCTTTCTATCTAGATTTAATCAATTTCTAGATGAATTTATCTCAAATACAAAATACAAAAAAAAAGTAAAAACTTACATCCTTATCAATCGGAAAGAAACTTTTCTCCAGATATCCAAGCTTCTAGCCTTTGTAGCACAATGTAGAATGTTGGAGCTTGACTATTATGTATGCTATGGAGATGGTATGAGAAAAGAGAGAAATTTTCTAGAGTTTTGGCTCACTCTCCAAAATGCACTTTAGGAAGAATTTCAAAAAATTGAGAATAAATGTTGGTAGATATACCAATAAAAGCTCATTTTCTTCATAATGGGAGTTTTGAAGGGGTATTTATAAGTTCCCCAAGCCAGACTAGTCTTTTTTGTCTGTTTGCAAAAGGTTGAGTTTATATTGATCGATCAGTGTAAAGTGGATAATCGATCAATAGTGTGTAACAATTATTTTTCTATCAGAATGTGACTTATTGATCGATGGTATGATCAATCAATAACTTCCCTTTGGGTCTGGATTTTTAAGTTGATTAATCAATGTACACGGTATGATCGATCAATCAGAATTTTCAATGGCAGTGTAATACAAGTATGATCAATCAATGACTTTGCTATGATCGATTATGCTTTATGTCCCTGAGAGGCAAAAAATTTGTATCATCAATCAGTCTCAAAGGCTGATCAATCAATCAATATGAATTTGCCTAGACAATGTTGATCAATTAGTCCAAATGGGTTGATCGACCATGCTTGATAGCACAAATTGGCCATGTTTTGGATGATCGATCAATTGACCTTGGTTGATTGATCATGCTTTACTTCTGGTTGATTGATCATTAGTAGATATTGATTGATTATTCTAGTGCTAGTTCATCGTATAGACATTTAGAACGGAAGAATTAATGATCCTAAGTGATTCTAACAT
This sequence comes from Aristolochia californica, assembly GCF_029961685.1. Taxonomy (NCBI): domain Eukaryota; kingdom Viridiplantae; phylum Streptophyta; class Magnoliopsida; order Piperales; family Aristolochiaceae; genus Aristolochia; species Aristolochia californica. Next base: position 6,117,361 of record NW_027182279.1, read on the forward strand.
GTGTGGAATGTATGTATGCATGTATAAAAACCATGTTTGAATTCAAAATGTCTTAACGCTCTAAATTTACATTGTACCTCAAGTTTTGGAAGGAGTGGACTGCTCTCTTACATAGACTGAGTTTTGACATTTCTTAGTGGAAAACTTTGTTCTTCAATTTTTCTTCATCCTCTAAGAGTGCTTCTTCAAGAGTTTTTTATATTTCATGAGGCTTGAGGTATTTAAAAAACTTGTATTGATTCAATGCTTTAGACCTTAAAATTGATGTCTCATGAAGGAAAAATATCTAAAATACTAGATTTGTAGTTGTTAGCTGAATTAAAATTTTTTATCAAAAAAATCAAGAAGGTAGTCAATGCTTTGTAAACACTTAAAAGCAATTTCAAAAAGTGGCAACTCACATGGTCGATCATCATAGAGATATTGATCAATCATCCAAAATGTAAATTGGCAAGCAATATAAAGTATGATTGATCATCTATACAGGCATGATTGATCATATAGAATCCTACTAGAGAGGTTATAAAGTATGATCAATCATATTTTATATTGCTTGCCAATTTACATTTTGCATGATTGATCATCCAGATTTTTGTATTGCTAGCGGTTTAAAGCATGATCTGTAAAACGAATAGGGTTGATCAATCAATTAGGTTTTCTAAAAGTTTGAAAATATGTTGATTGGTAAAATGATTGATCAACAAGCCTAGGAAACAAAAGATATAGTCATTACACATGATTGATCAATCATACCTTTCCTATGATCAATCAACAGATCTATCAACCTTTAAGAAATTGATAGATAATGGCTAGTTTGGCTGGGAATCTTATAAATAAGCTACCAAACATCTTTAACAACATTAACTGAGCTTTTATTTGAAATCCCAAGCATTCAAAGAAGCATGAAATTTTCATGCAAACCAAGTTTTGAGAGAGGAAAAAGTTGTATTCTTGCATTTTTTTCAACCTCTCTTAAAATCATTTATCATCCTAGCTTTATCAAGATCCATAATTTATTCTCTTGTGCTCAAAGAATTGGAGAATTGGATTTCACTAAGGGATGACTATTTCTCCCATTCAAAAAGGTGTAAGTCTTCTTTTAGTTGTTATATCCTTCATTTTTCTTATCAAGGTTGTTCTAGAACCTGGAATCTAGCAAGGGAAGCTTGCTAGAGCTGTAATCTAGCTGTATAATCTCTATAAAAAATATTTTTCATAGTGTAATTGTGTATTACATGGCTTAAAGAGACCCAAAATCTCTTTGGAGTTTTAAATTGTGGTGAATAGAACATATTAGTCGAATTTTCCGTAGCAATGATTCTTGTGCAGTGATTACCAATATGGGAGTATTGAGAATAAAAAATTTAAAGTTTTGCGGTTTAATATCTCGATTCACCCCTCTCTTAAGAAGCCACCTAGACCCAGATTGGGCGCCAAGCAAGGAAAGTGGGGATGCAACCTCCTTAGGGTACTTTATCGACTTTTTGTTGAAAAGTCAAAGTTGGTCAAAGAATAGAATTCTTATATTAGAAATTCTTGTTTGTAGTGTGATTCTTAGTTGATGTTTCCTATAGGAATTTTATTTACTCTCCTAGTAGGAGTTTGAGATTCCTAATTGATGTACATGAGAAATTAAAAATAGAATGAAGCTTGGCTAGGTGAGGATTTGCTCTCTTATCTCCCTTCCCTCTTTTTACTCAATCCCTATCTCCTCTCCATTACTTACTTTCTTTTCTTTTCTCTCTTCTCTTCCCTCATAAGTCCTCTTGTTCTTCTTCCCTCTTGAGCCTTTGTATCTCTTTTAATGCTTCACTTCTCTCAATCTACCATTAACTCTTTTCTTACCCTCTAAAACCTCAATCTTAAGCCTCTCCTTGCACAAATTGGAAAAAGATAGAACCTTTTCAAGAGGATTCTATCAAGTGGTATCAGAGTAATATTTCCTTGGGTCCTTTTGAAACCGTAGTCAATACTAGAAACTTGGAGAAAGTTAAAGAAGATAATGTTATTCATCCCCCTAGAAACAAAAACTTTGCTCAATTTTTATCTCGACTTGCAACGATCTCAACTTGAAGAGACCAGATCTCATCTATGGAGGTAAAGATTTCTACTTCAGCAACCCAAGTGGAAAAGCTAACACTATAGATGGATTCATGCATGGAAGACAAAGTTTTAAATCCTCCTTCACTCTCTCATTAGCCTCTTGTCAAAGAAGCTTCCTCCAAGTCATTCATTGTAATAGCTTCTTTACCTTCCCCACCACCCGTGTTGCCTACGCCACCCAGACCCACAAACCCTCCTCAACCAAAGAGGAGAAGGGGTGTTAGCCTTCTAGGTGCATTTAGTCATTTTTGGTAGAAAATTCAATGTTGGACAACAAATAGGTGTTGGCCTAGGTAACTTCTCAAGATAGGGATGAATTGAGATTTTTACAACTAATACTAAGTGTTTATATGAAAAATTAAAAATAATTATAAAGATTAACAAGCATACACCGCAATTGACGACGAGAAGTTTTAGTTATCGATGTTTTCTTATTGGTAGTCACCATCCAAAAACTTTTCCTCACGAAAATTCCACTAATTTCTCTATTAACTGAAATTTTCCAATAAAAGAAATTTCAACTCTTTTTTAAGCCACGTATACGAATACAAATCTCTCCTTGAACGAGAATACAAAAAAAAGGAAAATGTACACCCTTGGAATTTGAAAAGACAACGTTCGCCTTGCTAATTCCAGTTGAATCACGGCAGGTAATTCAATCCGGAAAAACAACGGGGGAAATAAGATTCATACCAATTTTGCGAGTCGTCTTAATGAATACCACGTCCGGCATTTCGCCCTCCCCCGCGAGGAAAAAAATCCCTCATTTCCCTTCTGCTCTCTCGACCGGCGCCGCGGCCAGCCACCCAAGCCTAAGCCCATCGTCGACCCCTCCGTCCCCAAGCGTGGCCGTGGCCGGACGCCTTAGCCCAAGACAGAGGGGCTCTCCGCTTTGCCTCGGAGGCCTAAAAGCCGGCCGAGGAATGACTCGTTCGTCGTCCCGATGACGATCGCCACATTAGCGGCGGTGCCGATAGCTCGAAAGGCCAACGGGACCACTGCCGCGATGTGACAGAGCATCTCGTTGCCAGTTAGAACGTCCCCGAGGCCCCGTGGGAGACCGAGAGAGGTGGATAGAGTCGACGGGAAGGAGAAAAGACCTCGCGGCAGGCCACAGAAAGTGGGCGGTCCCGTTATTTCAAGTTCACCACTGGGTTCACCGCTGTAAAAGAGATCGCGTGGTCGGCCGAGGAGGTGGCCGCAGCTGAGACAGCTTCAGCAGCTGCACCCGAATCTGCTCCTGCTCCACTGGTTCAGTAGAGCCGGAGGGTGTGGGATATCTGTTGTGTGTAGTTAAGATGTAATTTAAGATAGTTGTACGATAATCACTACCATTGATCAGAAAATTACGCAAATTTACAAACTCTATTTATGTTCAGTTTGATTGTTCGTCTCCTTTTTCTCTGTTTTAGTTGTTTCTTCATTAATAAAGATTCGTATGCAAGCGAAGATTTCCCTCGAATGGCTATAAAAATTCATAATTGTTGATTTAGCGTAGTATAAATCAGAAAATTAAGTGAAGATCGTTGAACATTGATCATCGTTTTATAGCAGCTATAAAATAAAACCTCCACCATCAACCTCGGTGTGCTTACCATGTCGTTGAATCACTTGGAACTGGTAAGAGCGGCTGCTAATGCAAATACATGTCAAAAATGTGTATTTTTAACTTATGATGATTGTTTTAGCTCTAATGTTAAGATTTGATGGATTCCTCTTTTCCTCACGGCTAATGCCATACTTTCCTGCAAAGAAATTTCCAGTATTTGTTTAATATATTATCTATTTAGATATATATTCTATTTAAATATATTTTAAAAGGTTGTTTATATCATGTTTTTCATTTAGGGGCATTGACACTGAAATCTGTTTTCTACTGCACTTGAACTCGTCTACACCAATACCCAAAGATAAGTTGAAGTTGAATCAATTCATTTAAGATAAAATTGAATTCTTCCCTTCATTTCAAGTTCATCGTGGACTAACCCCCTAAAGGAAGACCAATCAGATACAAAGGTCGAACAAGAAGCAAGAGGGAACACTCATCCATGTAACCCATGCAAGGGTGATCATCCACAAAAGGGAGGACGACCCATGCATGGTTTTAGGCAAATCATTCCTAAAATCTCTCATATGAGGGTCCAACTACAACCTTCGACTACTACTCAAGGATCTCTTAGGAATCATGGTCAATCTACCCAAATGAATCAAAGAGACAAATTTTCTCAAATCACTCTATCAAATGAAGAAGATCAGGGCCATATCAATCGATTACATGAAGGAAATTGAAATCCAAAATTAATATGAGAAGAAAGGAAAGATTAAACATCGATTCTTATTGATTTATGTAATTTCTTTGTTCTTTAGGTCTTCGATTTCTTTATGAATTAGAGAGATGTTGCAGCTGGAGGAATCCCGGGCGATTTTGGATTTCATTATCGGAATCATTAAACTGATGTCCGAGTTGGCCGGTATCAGACTTCGTCTAAGCGGCAGTATGGTAATTAGGTCAGACGAGTGAAGCTGTTAAGCCCTCTTTTTGAAGAGCTGAGGGATGGCGATCCGTTGATGAGAGAAGCAGAGATTGCAGGGCATGTTTTTTTTTTTAAGGCCGCGTTGGAGTCGGTTCAATTGCTGCTTCGCGATGTTAATGAAGGAAGCAAAGTTTATCAGGTAAATTCGTTTGCTTCGTTTGTTCTTTTATTTTATTCAAATAAGATTATTCTCTGTGTTTAGAATTAAGAGGTACTTGTCTTCTTCAATAGAATTAAGTGGGTTCTAGCCGGCAAGTAAATGACATTTTACATAGTTTTATTGCATTCGATATGTTCTCGGCGTTATTTCAACTTTGTTATGGATTGATGTTAAAGATTACATGTTTCAGCTCGAAGATTGCATTACCTGATTACTTTGAATGTGTTTTTTAGATCAAGTACAACGAATTCGATTAAATATTTCTACTTTTTAAGAGGTACCTTGTGTAAATTTCAGCATTGGTTGTCTTCACTGTCGGTTTACAGACGAAGTCGACTCAAATCTGTTGTCAGAAAATATTAAAAATCAAACTTCTTGCCCACATGACTACTTTGTTGTGTAAATTTCAGCAATGATAGTCGTCATTGTCAGTCTACATTGAGTCTTAGCTTGCCTTGGGAGTTTCTGCATCCATTTGAACTTTTAAAGCCCCTGTGACATATTATTTACTTGTTTCTCTTCAGTATTGATTCTCCTGCATAAGATTTGGCAGATATCACTGTTTTTTTAGAAGATTTCTGAATAAAAGGATGAATTGTATGAAAATCAATATCTTCGACGTTTGATTTTCTCTGTTCCATTTATTGTCAGGGAGACTATATGATTCTGTGAGCTATTTTATCTGCTTGAAGCCTACCCTTTTAGTATGAAATGACAAAATGAAACATTCATAGCATTTTTTATGACTGACGATTTACTCAGCCACAAGATTGTAAATTTTCCTTGAAGGATGCATGCCATATTGTTCACCACCACTTGCTATGTTTGTGCAGGATGTGGCTGTAAGATTTTCCCTTTGTTCAGAATATCTTCTTGAAATTATTAATGAATTAATAAAGTTCTCATTTCCAGCCCTTTATCATAGTTCATATTTTTTTCACTGTGATGCTTATCCACTACTCGAGATAAAATATTCTCATCTCTTATTATTGCTTGACACCTGAGGAAGTTCAAGAACAGGAATATGCGGAATTTTATTCTTATGAAGTCTTCAATATTAAGTGATCTATAGTTCTTCTGGCCTTATCAAGTATAAATCTCTTTTTCTATCAATATAAAATTATAGTTCTTCTGGTTCAAATGTTATTTATTTTCAATAAGAAAGCTAGTAATTTATAGTCGGGATACATGTGACTTCTGTTTGACTTATCAATATTCCACCATTATTAGGTTGAACTGGTGCACAGTCAATTAAAAAGAGTAAAGGTGAGGATGGATACTCCTGATTTGCAGCTTTTCATGGATTTGTCTCATGCAACAAAGGTTGAGAAAGAAACTGACTGAGCTACCTTAAGTAGGTTGTCAGAGAAGTTACAGCTCAGGACTATTAACGATCTCAAGTGAGGATCACTTGCCCTGCATGAAATGATTATTTCCAGTGGTGGAGATCCAGGTGATTACATAGAGGACATGTTGGCATTGTTGAAGAAGCATAAACATTTCTTACTTTCAGAGCTGGACAAAGATATCTCTGAAACTGGGCATAGCTTGGTTAAACTTAAGCCTCCTGTGATTCCAGATGATTTTCAATACCCAAGACCCAGTACCAACAGAGCAGGTATTTTTGTTATTCCATTATTTGATTGTTTTTTCAGTTTGGCGACTCAAGTAGCAGTTTGAAGATGGAAAGAACTTTGCCCCCCGTTTAATTAGATCTCTTTCAAGTGATGTTCAGAAAAAAAAAAAAAGGTTAGAAATCGAAGAATTCATGTCGTACATTTGGGATGATGTCCATTTGCTGAAATTACCAGTTGAAGGTCCAACTATATGACCTTCTCCAAAACATTCTCACAGAGTAGCATCCCTACATGTCTTGCAGATGCTGTTTCTGTCACTTTCTCTGTCACACAGGGTATGATGCTGATGAACAGGGTAGTTGGTAACTGCGCATGAAGCACCTGGCAAAGTACGCTCACATGAATGCGAGGCTGCTGTTCATATATGAGTTGCTAGCTGCAAGACACCCCCATCAATGGTGGCATGTGAATCAGTTTGGCTCTGCAGCAGTTGGAAAACTCCCTGCCCTCTAGGAAAATTCCCTCCAGGCGTGCTAGTGCCGTCTCACCATTGATATTGATGTGCAGATTTATTTGTTTGATTCTGTATGTGGCTAAATGCACTATTTTATGAATCTGAACTGTTATCATTCTCGTTCTGTCGCATCACAGACGAAAGAGCAATCCTGCATCCAGAAATGGCTTGATGCTGGTCACATGACCTGTCCCAAGACAGCGGACACTATCTCAGACGGCTCTCATGCCTAATTATGTTCTAAAGAGTTTAATTGCACAATGGTGTGGAGCTGCCAAAGAAACAAGGAAACTATAGAAATAAAGGAACAGGGTGTACTTCAGATTGTGATAGAAAAACTATTGAAGTCTATGGAGAATTTGGCCAATCAGGGCTCGTACCAGTTTTATTGGGATCTGATGAGAACTGGGTCACCACGCAACGGGGAGAATGCTGCAGTTGTTCTGTGTTTCAGTTGATGCCGAACATTAGGCCAAGGAGCTTGGTGCAGACGAAGCTGTGAAGGATTTAATGGAAAATGGAAGAGACGGGCCTAGTGGGAAGGCGGGAATCTTCTTGAGCTCAAAAGCCAGGCAGTTGACGTTGCTGATAAATGAAACGTGTGTTGGCTTTCATGCCCAAGGAATCATTTACAGACCCTTTTTAGATTCATGAAGAGGACCAAGAATTTTGAAGCAATAGGGTTGGGAAATATATTTGTATCATTTAGTGTAGGTTTCTAAACTAATAGAGATATTGATTGATAATGGAATATGACGAATCTCTATGTAGGCAGTTGAAGTTCACGCGTATGGCAAATTGTGAACACGTACAAGCAATATGTTCTATTGAGCAAAAATAATGCATCACAGCAGTTTAATATCTCAACTAGGAGCTCGAGGAGTGGCAGAGTAATCTGGCCAGACAAAAAAAAGGGACTGGTCCTCGGTGTAACACTATTTTAAACCTATACCTCGCTCTCATAACAACAATAATACTAGCTATCGGTAGAATAAAAAAAAAAAAAAAAACATGTAATGAGATCCAATATATAAGGCTAAAATCTCCCTTGCACACTACTCAATCTGAGAGCCCAGCCTTGCTTCTCAAGTGCTCCTTGAACTCCATGATATCTCCTTCCCACCGAGTCACAGTCTGGTTTTCACACACCCATATCTCTTGAGCCACCTGATTAATCAGCCTGAAATCATGACTAACAAGAACCATGCCCCCATCCCACTCTTTCAAAGCCTCAGCCAAGGAATCAATCGTCTCAATGTCAAGATGGTTAGTGGGCTCATCAAGCAACAACATATGAGGCTGCCTCCACGCCAACCAAGCAAAGATCACCCTGCTTCTCTGACCATCCGATAAGTTCTTCATTGGCATCACTTGTGCTTTACCTGTCAACCCGAACCTTCCTATTGCAGCTCTCATTTTCTCTTCTTCATTGCCAGGGTATTCTCTCGTCATATACTGAAGCGCTGACATCTCCATCTCAAGCTTCTCAGCCAAGTGCTGGTGAAACTGAGCAATTCTCAAATGATTGTGCCGTCGAACCATACCATCCTGTGGCACCAGATCCCCTGTCAACAGCTTCAGCAGTGTGCTTTTCCCAGCCCCATTTGGCCCCACCAGCGCAATTCTTGAATCCAAGTCCACCCCAAAATCAAGGTTCCTATATATGAGATTATCAGGAGTATACCCAAAAGTCACTTCCACAAACTGGAGTACAGGTGGTGGCAGTTTGCCCACATCTGTGAAACGGAAAACCAACACTTTATCTCGAACAACCTTCTCCGTCAGTCCACCTCGTTCCATCTTTGCTAGTGTCTTTTCTTTGCTTTGAGCCTGGCGTGCAAGCTTTGCAGACCCATGACCAAACCTGGCAATATACTCCTTCATTGATGAAATTTGTTCCTGCTCCCATCTATATTGTTTCATTTGGTTTTCCTCAAGTCCTGCTCGAGTTTGAACATACTGGTCAAAATTGCCAGTGTAAAACTTGAGTTTCTTACTTTGCATGTGTATTATGTTTGTGCATACACCGTTTAGAAAATCCTGAGAGTGGGACACCACCACCAGAATCCGGTCAAACTTCTTTAGTGTTTCCTCCAACCAGACACACGCCTCCAAGTCTGTTAACATATAATATACAGTAAGAAAGTAATTTGACTAAGCTTTTGGAGATAACTAAACTCAAGTTAAAAGCAATATATGCATTTAAGTAGGGTATAAGGAGCAGATTCAAGTTTTTGGAGATGATTAAAGCAAAGTTAAAAAGTAATATAAGCATTTAGGTAAGGGTATAAGGAGCAGAATCATAATCCACAAGGAATATACAATCTAAAACTAACTTAGCTACATTGAAGCCCAATCGTCTCATTGAACCAGAACTAAATAAAAAAGTTATTCCGCCTCACCTAGGCAAGGACTGCTACATTACACCCTTAATATTATAAAATTAATTTAATAGTTAAAACTGGTTCAAGAACTGACATGAAGAGAATTGTATGTACTCTTGAGAAATTTCGAGAAATTGGAGAAACACTACTGCTTTACATACCACAGTTCCAGGTAAGATTTGGACTTCTTCACTTTCAGGAAAATAAAAAGAAAAAAACAAATAAAAAGCAGACAAATTACAAGCCAGCTACAATGCAATAACTGATATCTCAGCATACGTTCTCTAATTTTTTTAAACCATTCTTCTGGGACAAAAAAAGAAACTAAGAACTAGAATTGGATTAAAATAAAATAAAAACTTAATGCTTACCCAGATGATTTGTGGGTTCATCGAGTAGAAGAATGGTCGGTTTCATAAACAATGCACGAGCCAGTGCAATGCGCATCCGCCACCCTCCAGAGAAATCCCGGGTTTTTTGGGCTTGCATTTTCTTGTTAAAGCCAAGTCCATATAAAATTTCTGCAGCACGTTTTTCAGCAGTTGATGCATCCAAGGCTTCTAACCGCTCATAAATCCGCTCTAGGCTTTCTCCACCGCCGTCATCCTAGAAAACAAAGAAAAAAATAGTAATCTTCAGTCGGGTAAACAATCTGATAAAAATCCAAACCAACTTTGACAAATTATGTAGATGAATCAAAGGTTTTACTATTTTTCCCTTTTTGGAATTTTAAGATGGCAGAAAAAGCTTTAAAGTCTAACTAAGTTGAAGTTGCACCCAATATCTGCAAAGTGAAGGAAAATGATCTGGTCCATCACCTCAAGAAAAGTTAGGAAGAGGCTTTGAGGTGATAATGATGGTTAATGATGATATAGGTTACCACTTTACAATGAAGCATATTCTACAATTATGTCTTCTAGAAACTTTGCAGTTTGTTATAGCATCAACCATCATACACTTATAATTCCCTCATCATAGAATGTACCTGTGATGCCAGTGCTTCAGCTTCTTTCTCCAATTTCAGCCTCTCCTCATCACAACTTATCACAGCCTCAAGTGCAGACATGTCAGAAGCTTCAATTTCACGAATAAGGTGGTATATGTCCATGTGCTCAGGAATGGGAAGCTCTCTGCATCCTATAGCAGTTAAGACTGTGGACTTTCCACAGCCATTCAGTCCAAGCAAACCATATCGTCTAATAAGGCCAAAAAGGAGAATGTAATAAGCACCGGAATCAGATGAGAAACGGAGCAGGTATATAGACAACCAGTTACACATTCCAGTTATAATATACCTTCCATAGTTGAGCTCCAATTCAGAATCAACTATTAAGTCATGACCATGAAAAGTTACTGTTAAGGATTCAATCTGCAAAACAAAACAAAATAATAAGCAACTATGTGACTCAGCTTCTAAAAAATAAATCGAACCTAGCCATGTGGGAATTTGAACTAAGAGTAATGTTTCATTGACTCACTTAAAGGCACTCAACAGGAAGGAAATTAAGCATAAAAAAGACAAAAAACGGTTGATGAATAAAAATTCCGTTCAACAAAGACAAACTGGGACTAAAAAGAGAAATAAAACCTAGATGTAAGATAAGAAAAGAAATATCTCTGGAAACTAGTAGCAAGATAACTCACCACTGATAATGCCCCCCCAGAAGGAGAATATCAGTCTAAAAGACAACAGAAACCTAACAAGATGTTAGACAATATCAAATAGATAATACTAGTCCATTACAATAACAATAAAAAAAACAAAGAACCAAGCCTTGATACATAAGTAATCCAAAAAAAGAAACCAATAACAACAAAACTAAATGATCCCCACCTCTTCATGTAAGTAGATCTACAAAGTTTGTAACAAGTAGAAAAACAAGATGCACAGCGAGCAGCAGTGAAAGAACTCAACGAACTTCAAATAATTATAGTGCAATTTTCCGGTCGACAAAAATAATAATGCAAACACCAGTTCCCGAATCCAATTAGAACCCAATTCAAATAACTACACCAAACAATACCACAGAAAGTATGCACCGCTATTTCATGAATTGAATACGAAGATCAATCCTAGAACCAAAAATCGTGCAAGCAATACAAAACAAAAGGAAAAAAAAAAGAAAAAAAGAAAGAAAAAGAAACAGATACTTAAACATACACCTATTACAAGGTCATGATTCGGGCAGCGGAACATCAATCATGGGACAAACAGAAAAAAGAAAATCCCAAACGGAAAAATTCATTCCCAAGTGTCACTGTTACTATGACAAAGAACAATCAGACAACTCACATGTATATCTCTGGAGAGAGGAAGGAAACGGAGGACTCCAGTACAGTATTACTATGACCAAAAACAATCAGACAACTCACATGAATGTCTCTGGAGAGAGGATGGGAACAGAGGACTCCAGTACAGGTCCGATCCGATATCTGCAGATCTCCAACTCCGCTTGATAACTTTTCAACTCCATTATCAGCCGCTGACGCAGATGTCGACTTTGACGAAATTGTCGCTGCTGTTTTCCCTCCTCTCTTTGCGGCCGCGGCGGCCTTCTTCTGAGCGGCCTTCTTCTTACTCGCGTCAGATACCATATTTCTGAACCAATCAAATCAGACTCTCAGAACAAAAAACCCGATCTGCTAAACCTAGCTTATTAACGAATCCCAAACAAGAAGCAGTCGATGGAGGGGAGGAAGAGAACCGAGAGCCGAGGTACGTACCTAGAGTGACAGCTTCCAAGCTCAGGCTAGGGTTTACAATATGGATTGAGCTCGGTGTTTCGTTTCCGGGAGAGTAGCTACCCAACACGAAGGAAGGGTTCGAGGGTTTATGCCGCGAGGATGGGAGGAAGATTTTATAGGCCAAACGTCGGACACGCGTCGGAAGTTTGTGCGAGGCGGTTGTCGTCACACATGTGCGACCTGAGAAGTTTGGGCTGTTCAACGTTTACTTAGAAAATTTGTATTTCATTGCTAAACTTATGAACAAATTATGTCTTCGATTTATTTAAAATAATAATTTTTTATCTTTAAACAAAAACACTCATACATAAGAAACATTTGACTACATAAAAAACAGTCAACTATTTCCACATCAATAAAACACTCATACGTAAGAAATACTTGACTATACAAAAACAGTCAACTATTTAAAATCTAGAAGTTTTATAGCCAATTTGTCACGCTGCTAAATTGAGCAAGAAAAAGCTCATATCCATCAACGTGTGGCCTAATTTACTTTGGGTGAAAATTAAGTCAAAAATAAGAGAAATAACCTTTTATATAAATGAGGAACTCTAAGCACAAATTTGAAGATGTCTACGAGTGATTTACAAAGCCTATTTATGTGCCAAAAAGATGTATAAACCCCCTTATCCCTTATTTAAACTTTGACCAACGAGAGATTGCCACTTAAACAATACAAATTCCAAATTTATTCAAATTCAAATAAGGCATTCCCTAAAAAATCCAATCTAAATTCAACTTAAAATTTTGAACCCATCAACCAGCCATCTAGATAGGACTCCTTAGTCGTGCAAATGCTTGAGTTGTGCTCTAGGCCACACGCCTTTGTATCATTCTCCCGCTACAATAACGTTGATGTCCTCATCGCATTACCTTCCTTAATTGCGAAGAAGAAATACTACCAAATAGATGCACTCCCACGATTGTTTGGCAAAACCCAAGTTAATTGGGCTCCTCCCAAACTTGCTCGAAAATGTATCAAGTGACACAAAGGTTTATTGTCCCATCACAAACAACACTTTTGCCACATACCCATTTGGCATGAACACTAATGTACCCAAGTTGAAAAACCAGTTTGTTGGCTCCCCCTTGAGTTGCTTTCGAGGCACCTTCAGATCAAAGCGGATTTGTGTCGAAGTTGATATTTTGGCACTTTGACCGCCCCTGATCATGTTCACAACCTCTCTCCATTGAGGCAAATTCTTTGGAAAATCTTCTAGCATGAAGTTCTTTAGGACTACCTTCTCTTCAACCGACAAGGATCGACTTTCCCATATAGGGCATTACAAATGCCTCACTTTATTAAAGGAAATCCACTCCAAAGATACATTAAAATCGTCCAAAGGAGCTACAACGAAATTCAAAAAGCCAACCCACTTCCCAACAACAACACAAACATGCTTGGCCATCCCAAGCACAACTTTGGCTTCGAAAGTGACAGTCTTTCTTCGATTATCTATTACTTCCCACCTTAAGCGTAATCGCCTTGTTTCCTCCTCCGAGATGAAGTCGTGGGTTGCTCCTGAATCAATGAAAGCTTTCACCTTGCTATCATTTAGCAATGCATCAAGAAATCAGTTTAGGCCTTATTTATTTCTTAACCATTGCTTGGATTGAGTTGAGCAACATCAATGAACCAACCTAACGTTCTTCAACATGTTGATCGTCACTTGTTTGCCCAACTCCATTGTCCACTTTGATGGCATTCAATAGCTTCTTTTTACCTGGACAATCCTTCACCAAGTGATCTCCTTCACAAAGTAATCTTTCAATTTTTAGGATTACTTTTTTTTTCGTATAGTTCTTCTTCTTTTCTCCATTTTTATGGTTCCTTCGTCTTTCTCAGAAGTCTGTCTCCAAGAAGACTTCTTCTTATGGTTCTCATTGTTCCTATTTTTATCCATAGACATGGTGGCATTATCATCAGATTTTCTTCAAAATTCTCTATAGTGACTAAAGTGGTTGTACACGTCTTCACCTCTCCACGCATTCTCTTGTGCAGCCCAAGGATGAAGACCCGCAAAAAAAGAAAACAATTGACCCTCATCATTCATGTTAGAAATGTTTAACACTAAAGAAATAAAGGACTGAATATACTCACGAATCATCCTTTTTAGCTTCAATGTGAATAATTTTTTTCGAGCTAGGTAATTGACATCTTCAGGAAAGAAATTGTGACTCAATTCACGCTTGAAAGCTTCTCAAGTGTCAACCGAGTTTTTACCATTCTCGACATCACCAACCCTTCTTGTTTACCATAAGATAACATCATCAATGAGAAGCATAGATGTAGTACTAACCTTTGCTTCCTCATTTGTGAGATTTGAAGCTTTAAATTGCTGCTCAATTTGCCATAAGTTCTTGATTCTATTTGAATATTGTACGCCCCCATATGGTTTAGGCTTAGCAACCTTAATCTTCATGTGTGTAGGAACCATTTCCCCATTCAAAAAAGCTCGCTCAAAAATCACCATTCTTGTCTGTATCTCTTCTAACTTCATTTGCATCTTGTCAAGATCGTTGTGAGTATCCGCCTTTAGAACTATAATGGTAGCATGCACATCATCCTCTAGTCCTTGAACCATTTCAAGGTTATGTTCTTGGATGTTTTCCACTTTTTGAATCTTTTCTTCCCAACTCGAGCATTAGCACCCCACCTTCTCAAGCCTAGATTCAAATGAAGTTAAATGAGATTTGATTTCGGAGACTTTCTTCTTACCTTTGTTTGGTTGAACCTCCAATGTCAGTTTTGAGGAAGCCATGGGTGGAATGTCTCTACTCTAATACCAACTGTCATGCCTCTAGATTGAGCAAGAAAACAAACGCTTTAGTCTCTCAGTGTGTGGCTTAACTTACTTTGGTTAAAAAGTAAGCTAGTTAACCTCTCTTTTAAGAAAAAAAAAAGCCAAAAATGAAGATAAATGACCTTTAACAAAAATGGGGAACTCTAAGCATGAATTTGAAGATGTTTACAAGTGATTTACAAGGCCCTATAGAGAAATAAGCCCCCTTATCCCTTATTCAAACTCTAACCAATGAGAAATTGCCACCTAAGCATGTTAAATCTCAATTTTTTTCAAATTCAAATACGATATTATCCCACATGCCTAAAATCCCTCAAAAATCCTATCCAAATACGTCTGAATAGCCCCCCAGCTTCAAATTTCAAATTTGAACCAATCAACCAACCATCTGGATAGGTACGTGTGCATCTGGGCCGCACGGGCACTTGGGCCAAGCGTGTGCATGGGCCGTACACAGTCCACTCACACGCCTAGGCCATGCACTATCCACACATACTCCTAGGCCGCTCACTATCCGTTGCAGGCCTGAACTTCACAATGTCCGCACGCCAGTGTATCACTTATGTACCTAAGTATGTTAATGTGAGTGAAATTAGACTATGTGAAATTATCTATTATGGTGTGAGAAATGCATGTGTTCCCCACCTCAATGTAGGACTACTATTTCTTAGAAATGTTTGGAACAAGCAAAACAAGCTTGTATGTTTCTTAGCCTCACCTTGTTGGTGAAAACTAGTAGTGGGTGAACAAATGAGTCAAAAGTTGCTTATAAGCATGATAGACACATTTTTATAGACATACTTTGAAACTAAATGCTCATGTGCATTGACCCATATTCAAGATCTTGAAATCTCATCTCATGGCAAATTGAATTAATTGTGCGCTATTGAAAAATCTCATGGGTTGATTCTTTACATGAATTTTATGTTTTTGATAGTCATCCTAGAATTTAAACGAAGGTGTAAGTAAGTTGTGCCTAGTGGGATATTTCTCATAAAGAGTACTTTGAATATACTTTGTGCAATTCAAGTCTACCTATCAACGCAAAACTTAGTTTGACATTCACTCACCCAATAGAATTGAGGAAGACCATGAGCAAACATAGTTGAATCTATGAAGGATTTTTATGTAGCATATTGGTCCAAGATTTAAGATTGGAAAATCTTAAAGATGAAAACTTAGATCAAAGCACATCACTTAAATCAGATTGTGCTTAATTGATTGTGACTACTTGTGTAGTTCATCTAGTGTATTCCTTGAGTTTTAGAGATTATGGTCATATTTCTATAAAACTCAACGGTCAAAATGTAGCGCAATGATCTGAGAGATGGATTGGACTAAAATTTGAAATTAACTAAGCACTAGACTTTGGCACATAGGAAAGAAGGGTTAATCTCATCACTTTATGAGAAAACTAGGCAAAAAAATAGAATGACCACCAATAACAATTGCATATTGATTTGAAAGTGTTGATATGAGTTGCTTCTTACTAAGTGCATTGAGACCACTGGTATGTCTTAATTAAACTTTATCTTTGAAATCATTGCTCTAATACCATGTTGATTTTAGGATTCCATAATATTGAGATCAACAACTTAGAATATAAGAGAGACGAAGTGAGGAGAAGAGTAGAAGTAGTGAAGTGAGGTGAATGAAGAGAGAGAGAGACAAGAAAGAATGAGAGAGAGAGAGAGAGAGAGAGAGAGAGAGAGAGAGAGAGAGAGATGCAAAGAAGAGAGGGGAGAACAATGGTTGTAGTGGGATACTCAACCCTTCCCCTTAACCTTTATTTATAGATTAAAAAAGGTACATAAATTATAAGTATGCCCTTCACCCTAAAGAGAGTGAAGGAGAGACAAAAACTTAAGATTATTACAATAATGCCAGTCAAGCTTGTTTATGTCTTTCGACATTAAGTAATAACACTTTTACCACTCATGTTCACATAATCTTCACCCATCAATGCACTATTTTACCAACTCAAACCAAACTAACCACTCAAAGCAACTGATCCAAATGAGAGGGGAAAGAGGAACCAACCGAGAGGAGCAAGAGGAACCAACCTGAGCTTGACTTTAATCAAAAATCATTCATCAAATATAAAGAATCCTTATCTAGAAACTATCATGCTGGCTTTTATCTAGAAAGGTAGATCTCATATCTTTCAAAGCATGGAAAGTCTTAAATCCTCATGCATTAACCCTTAGTCGAGCAAGGAAGAAGTACTTATTTCAAGTATCAAATGAGAAATACTAAAGGTAAGTTTCATGCATCTTAACTTATGCAAGCATTCAAAGATGGAAGGTTTGGGTAATCCACATATTATCATTCCATGTAGGAAGATACTCAATCTTCTAAACAAAATTAACTCCAAATCAAATTTCTTTTAAGAAGGAAACTTTCCTTCTATGTTGAACATGCCAACTTGCATGCCACCTTTAACTTTCATTTCTCTTTGAGAAGTTTTAGGCAAGATGATCCAGGAAATAACTCAATTACAGAAGTTTTGATTTATTTCTAGATTCATCATCTTCTTCTTCAAAAAAAGAAAAAAGAGGTCTTGGCAGCACATAACCAAATCAAGGATGTGTGGCATATAACCTAATCAACAGCCCAAAAACACATAAGATCAATGACCTTTGGTTTTGAAATCATAAGAGCTTGTTTACATGTATTTTCCAAGTTACCAAATCAACTTTACAAAAGCAGCAGCATAACCGAGCTTGATTAATTGAACCAGAATTTGCAAATCGATTATGAAAAGCCATGAAAGAGTTACCACCAAAGCAAAAGAAATACCTTTCAAGATTTTTATCTAGATTAAACCAGAATCATCATCCCTTGTTCAACTTTATGAGATTGGAGCCTCGGTACCAATGACATTGGAGAGAAGAAAAAAATAACAAAGATGAAGAACTTATCTTAGAGTAGCCTAATCCTTGCTTCTTCAAAAGTACTCGAACCGAATCATGATAATCTTACTCACAGTCTTAATGTTGGGATCCAAAAACCACTACTTTGATACCATGTTGGATTTAGGATCCCGAGACAAGGTCTTAGACCAAAGTGGTGAGAGAGGAGAGGAAGAAGAAGAGGAGAAAAAATGAGAGGAAGAAAGAAGAAAAGAGAGAAAGAGAGAGATGGCAAAAAGAGAGATGAAGCTCAAGAGAGTTTGGGAGAAGAGAGAAATGTTAGGGATGAATTTGAGAAAAGAGGGAAGACTTAATGATCTACCCCTTGCTTTGAGACTTTATTTATAGTTTATGAAGGAAGGTTACAATGACTACAACTCCCTTAGGGGGTACAAGCATTCAAAAGGAAAAGACATAAGTTGACATACATCATTCTTCTTTAATTACATCCTTGTGCCATCCTTATGAGAAGAGCATTTAATTACTCTTTGTGCCACCTCCTTGACTTGGCTAAGGTTATTACCTTAATGCCACTTGAGGTGTCTTCCAACACCTTAGAATATATTAGAGCACTTAGACAAATTCATTCTCATGCTTTTAGAGTCAACTTAGTTGAATTGGCATTGAAATGATCGATTAGCCTCTACCAAAGATCAACCATCCAAGAGTGTGCAGGCCAAGACTATAAAGCATGATCGATCGAGCATAGCTGATTGATCGATCATCCAGAATATGGCCATATCATGCTATATAGAGTGATTGATCATCCCATTTGGGTTGATCAATCAATATTGTCCAGGCAAGTAAATTTCACAAGGAATAATTGATAATACCACATGATTGATCAATAAGACAAAACCTTGCCAATCGGTGACATAAAGCATGATCGATCATACTTGCATTGCACAACCGTAAGAAATTTTGTGAGATTGATCATCCCCTGACAATGATCGATCAACTTAACTTTTCAGGACCAATGGTAACATATTGATCGATCAATAAGTCACATCCTGACACAAAAAGAGCCTTTATGAACGATTGATCGATCAATCAAGGGTCTATTTTTTAAAACGGGCAAAAATCGACTAGTTTGGTTTGGAAAATTTATAAATATCTCACCAAACCATGCATTGAGAAGTTAATGAGCATTTATTGGCAAAAGCTTAGAGCTTTTATCTTCAAACTTGAAAAACTTTTCAAAAGTGCTTTAGAGTGAAATAGTGAACCTTAGCCTTGAACAATCACAGTTTCCATTCCTTCCTTGCATTGTATTCTAGACAAGCTCCATCACTCCACATTGTGCTACTAAAGAAGTGGAAGCTTAAATCACTCAAGGAGAAGGAATTCTCCAAGTAAAGGGTGTAAGTTCTTACCTTTCTTTAATTTCATCTTGTAAAAGGTTTATCTAGAACCTATTCAATCTAGATAGAAAGGGCTAGCTAGAGCTAGAACCTAGCTAATCTCATGAGGAGATGTGATTGTAAAAAGCATGTATTGAGCTACACGTGGCTTAAAGATAGCTGGAATCTCTTTGTGTAAATTACGGCTATTAGAGCTTAAAAATAATGGAATTTCCCAAGATAGGGTTCTTGGGTCATGGATACCATTAGGGGAACATCAATAACAAAAAAAATTATTTGTGTTATGGTGTGTGAATGTTTATATTTCATTGAATTTGTGAATTTGCATGATCTGTTTGTTTACACACCTTATGTAGTTTATAATTTGAAACACTCAATTCACCCCCCTCTTCAGAAGCTACCTGGGCCAACAACTAAGTGATTTTTTTACAAGATTTTGATTTTCATAGAGATTTTAATTCTATAGAAACTACACAAAGATGATGAGGTTAACTGATAAAATTATTTTTGAATCAATTACCAAAATCAAGTTCCATCCAAAAAAGTCTATGAATTAACTTGAATATCAAATTTAGAGTTCCAATTTGCTTTTGTTAACTTCATTTGTGAGCAATGACCAGGTCTAAAATGGCTTTTAAAATGTGACATCTCTCCAATTAAGTATCTTCCTACCGCTTCTTTCATTCTTCCTTCAAAATTTTAGTATCATTTATTGTAGGTTCTTTAAGTAGTTCAAGGATTTAAACATGAAGGAGAAAATTTTATCTTTTCAACCCATCTTGCATTATTAGTTCTATCAAATTAATCCAATTTCGCAAGACTTTTGATTCAAGAATTTGAGTGATGCCACATTTGATTCTGAAGAAGCAATATTGATGATGAATTATTCTTTAAGATCGTTAATTTTATGTTGGGGAATGGTTAATGACATTAGAAAAAAATCAACTTTTGCGATTATTTCACTTTGCATCAACTAGGTAATGTCTCCTTGGTATGTACTTTGTTGATATGTTGACGACAGATTTTGTCCCAGGTACAATGAAGCCAATGAAATTCAATATCCAACAATTATCATAAACACTCACTATCTTTGATGAAACAATGCTTTCAAACTTGAAAATGCTAAAAATGATTTGATAAAATTAGGATCATGTGGTCTCGAATTTGAACCATACCTTCAGGCCTCAAGTCATCTTGTCCCAACCATATCCAACAAGAGTCAATATGGGGTGTCAATTTTATCAATTTATTCATTTTTTATTTGTTATTTATTAAACACTAGAACTTTGTTTATATAACAACATCATTTTTTTACACCTTTTATGGTTTTATAGATTTCAAGTTATTTTTACTATTTTATTATTTACACGATTCCCTACTTTTTTTGTTAAATAAATATGTATATAATTTGTACATGGTAGTGTATTTTCAAAACATTAACACTCATGAGGGATGATTCAATACGAAAAAACATTTGGTGCAAAACATGCGAAACGGCTATCTCAGCCGTCAGATCATGACCAACGGCTATCTCATCCATCCGATCAACGACAATCTCAACCCTTCGATCAACGACTATCTCAACCGTTCAATCATGATCGGACAACTGAGAAAGCCATTTCACATGTTTCACACCAAATGAATTTTCGTATTGAGATGTAATCTTTTGATATGTTATAATTTCAAATGCAATCAACTAATGCATATTTCAAATATGACCTAATTCTGAATGCCACTTGATTTCAAATAAGGCCAATAAAATCTATTAAATATGAGGATAACCAAAAATATTTTTTTAACTAAAAACTCATTAAATAAAAGTGAAAATAACAACCACATATGTAGCCCTTAAAAACAAAAAAAGTGTCTGTTATTTTTTGGGATAGGCCTTGGACCCAACTTCACATAGGTAATTTTTGGATAGGCCTTGGACCCAACTTCACATAGGTAATTGTGGTTCCTATTATTTTATTGTTTTCAAACATATACACACCTTTGTACACAACCCTCCTCTACTGTTTGTTAAACGTCCTATATACTTGTATTCATAACGTCCTTTCTAAAATAACACTTCCAATGGAAGTGTTAAAGTAGAACATGCAAACAAAAAAGATTTTTAGTCTTAATAACAGCATCAAACAAATGTCCTATGACGATAGTAACATTGACATCAACATTAATAACAAAAGTATCCAATAAAATTCATCAAAGGTTTTAAAAGAATTGGAGCAGGCAAGATGTGAAGCACAGTAACTAGGACTAAGCATAAGTGACATAATAAATGAAAATAGAGGGAATATTAGCATTTTCTTGGAGCTTTTTATTATTCTCATTTTTAGATGAATTCATCTAATAATGTATATTTTCTCCACAAATAGTTTTCCTCATATCCTTTCCATTTTATGTCCTTGTAAGTGAGCTGGGACTTGAATATTTGATCCAACATCTGGGTCAATGTTCCTACCAGTTACTACTACTCAAATTTCTTGTCCTGCCTCATGGGTTTGTTTCTCTGAAAGCTTAACCAAAGATCGAATCACCTATATAATGTTCTCAAAAGTTGATATAGAATCTCTAGACTTGCTTGAGCTATTCACCTTGGCCAATTTTAGACTTAAAAGACATGAGAACAAGCACTGGAAATACCTACATTGTGTTCTAAAGCAATGTTATCAGACTCAGACCAGACCTATCGACTACTCCAAGTTCATCCGGACCCATTCCCACTTCCATGTCACAAAACAATCAGACTAAAAAAAGAGTCAAAGTTCGGTTAACTAGGCTGGTTTCCTAGTTCAACCGGTAAAGGAGGGGCCCTACCCTTTCCTTTTGTCTATTAGCAAGGGAGGGTCATCCATTCACTCATGGCTGCCACTCCCTCCACCTTCCCACCGCCCCAATCTAGGTTGACATTATATGCCATCATCAATGGTTTAACCTGTGGTTGAACACAATTCAACCCATCCCAGTCCATTCATAGGGTCAATGATCTGATTGACTTTACAACATTGTTGTTAAATGCAAATGTAACCTTAAAAAGACTCAATAAAAATGAGATAACATTCATGAAAATAGGGGATTAAAAATATGTTTAACACTTACAGGCAATTTTCTCTCCAAATCCCACAATCCTTTTTCTTCATCAAATTTCAATGGAATTTTCTGAAAAAATTTCACACCAAAATTAGGTGACAGATGCAAAATAGAACTGTATCACATAAAAGATATTATAGAAATATAGTTAGGACAGTCAAATGTATAGAGGGAAATGACAAAAAACGCATATTGTTAGGAAATGTGGCTCAAAGGTAATATGTACCTTTTATTCTATGTTGTAGTTTGGGTTGGTAAAGTCAGTATTAGCTCTTATTTATTATTTAATATTTAGTTCTATGGCTTGAAAGGAAAGAGGGGTATTCAGCTCATTGTACCTTATTTTCACTTAAGTGGCTACTAGCCCAGGTTAAGGGCCAATGTTCTCCCCCTAATGACACTGTCTCTTTCTAATGGAAGTTTCTCGTCTATTTTCCACCTTTTCTTTTTATCTCTCTTCCTAAACTCCTTGAATATGAGATTCTACATGGTATAAAACAACAAAATCCAACTAGGAAAGATTCTTCAAGACCTGCGTCAACTCTAGGGAGGATCAAGATTTGTTTTTTCTACTAAAAGAAGTTCTGAGTAAAAAATCTCCCCTCTCTTATGCCATAACCAAGTCATTAATGGCTTATAGATTCTTAGACAGTGTTTGATGTGCTTGTGCATCTAAGAGGATTATATGTGGCCTTCCCATGCCCACACAGACCTTTCCAGGTCTTTGTAATTGCATGATTTGTTGCAATCAAAAACTATGGTTACTTCAACATAGAAGGGTTCTCAGATGATTGAAAGTCCACTTCTGGGTTACTGTACAATGGTGTGATGAAAGTTGGTTACATGGAGAAGCAAGAAGCAAAATATGGTGGCAAGGTCCAGTGTAAAAGCAAAATACACAACTATGGCACATAAAGTCAGTGAATTTCTATGGATTAGATCCCTTCTCACATAATTGGGATTCTATAAAGAAGATTATATGGATCCACATTGTGATAATCAAGCGGGTATCCATATCAATTCGAATCCGGCCTTCCACGAAATAACAAAACATATTGAGGTGGACTGTCACTTTATACGGGAAAATTCCAAATCGACATATTATACCTCATTCATATTTCATTACAATGACAAGTTGTAGACATCCTTACAAAGCCTGTCACTCACAAGATCTTATCCACCCCAACTTGAGGATTGTTGTTAGAAGATGAGCTCAAGCCCACACGACCAAGGAGAAGGCCCAAATGTCCAAGAGAGGTGGCATGATGGTAAATAAGAAGTCATCTCATAAAAATGGCATAAGGATATAATTAGTCAAGGAGAACATGTCTACTTATATTATTATTTTTATGTAAAGCTTGTAGCCCTAAGGGCATTATAGACATTTAACATCCTCTAAAAAACTGTAAATAGAGGCTATTGGTTTCGGGTAGAGCATCAAACTCTCTCCCCTTCTCTCAACTCATCCAAGTTCTCTCTCTCTCTCTCTCTCTCTCTCTCTCTCTCTCTCTCCCTCCCTCCCTCCCTTTCTCTCTTCTCTACCAGAGTTCTCTCTTTGCTTCTCTTCCCTTCTTCTCTTCTCTTCTCCTCTTCCTCTTTTACTTTGATTGAGGTTCTAATCATGGGATCATAAATTCAACAAGAACAAAGTTTTTAATACTTTAAGTACATGTAATGAAGTATATCGAGCTTGTTGGAACAAGGAATGCCAAGAGATATACTAAGAATTTGAAATTTTTGGCAAATTTGGGATTTTTTCATGCAAAGGATAAAATCAGAAATTTTAGCACAAAAATCTTTGCAAAAGGCTTTGGCATTCCAGAAAATGTTCATCCAATGCTTTGGGATGAGTTTCGGTTCTTATTTATAAGTTTCATGATGAAACTAACCATTTTTACTATTGTACAAAAAGCTACTCTAGAGGGATGATAGATCATACTTTTGTTAGGAATTAGATGCCCTAATTCCAAACTAACAAGAGCAATAATAATAATCACGGAAGAAAGGAAAAGCAAGTACAAGAATACAAACAAGATTTATACAGGTTTGCCTCAAGGTGAGACTACGTCCTATCTTCCACCATTGTCGTATTCCATTATAAAGATAAAATAGTTTACAAGAGAGATCGCATACTTACATGTGTTTTCTCTAACCTCCCGAGCTACAAGTCCAACTCCTTCTCGGTGATGATAAAACCCTAATAACAACGCCCCTCAATTATAAAGAGAAAATTAGGGCAATCGCGATATAAGAGTAAAATTTCTAAATTGCCCTTAATGAAACAACAATTAGAAGTCTTCCTAACCCAACACCCCCCCCCCCCCCCCCCCCCCCTTTGCCAAACCCCATGGCGACCTTTCTGCGAAGGTAAATCTGCGTACCGACACAATGTAAGGTGTTGATTAGGCTCCACAAACTTAACAACTTTTTTATTGATTGATCATTCAACACCAAATTTTTTTTTTGTTTTACTTCCTTTGGCAAATCTGAATGATCGATCATGTTTTACACACTTATTTGGCAGTATCCAGGATGATCAATTGTGCTTTATAACTCCTTTGCATCATAATGGATACTTAATCATTCATGTAAAGGATGATTGACCATGTATTATAAGCCTTGCCTTACAACATTTTTTTATAATTGATCATGAGTCATGAAGGATGATGATATATCATGCCTTATGTTGGAAAGTGTGTTACATTTTGGATGATTGATTACACGTTTAGAACAATGATCAATGATATCGTTTCGCAGCATATGCAATTAAGCTCTAAGTATGGGTTAGGCCAAAACTAAGGGATTAATTGTTTTTAAAACATTTGTATAAGATTTTAAAACATGGATTTTGAAAAAAAATTATATCCTAATACTCCAAAACATACTTTTATCTAAGAATTAGAATTTGGGTGGCTATCCTCTTACATAGCTAGAGGTTTGGGGATTTTCTATGAGATAGACTCTTGATCTTCAAGTCTTTATCCTTCCTTCTTTGTAGGTGCTCTCTCAAGATGATATTTTTGCTTTTAGCTTGATGCATTTTATGTTTGTTTAGCAAGTTCATCTTCATAGACCTTGTGTGTGTGTGTTTCTTGAAGGGAATGTGCATTTCTTCACCCTTAAATACTTAGTTTAGAATTATCAACTCACTAGCTTAAATTTTGTTACCATCAAAATCAAGGACTTGAGTCAACTTAGGTCAACAATCACCCCCTCTTTGATGATGACAAAACTTAGCATATGGAAAATGAAAACTCCCCTTACTTTGTATGTGCATGTTAATTTACTCCTCCTTTAAACTTAGCATACATTTCTTTTCAATGTATTTCCATTAAATTTACTTACTCGCCCTTCATCTATGCTATACATGTTCTCTCTTTTGTTTCAACCATCAAAAACATAATTAGCAAATGAAATACAAAGATAACATAGAGCAAGTTAGTAGGTGTAATTTAAAATTATCTTAAAAAATTGAATATGTTTAATTTAGGACCCCATAATTAGAACCTTGAGCAAAGTAAGTGAGGGAGAGAAGAAGAGAAGAAGGGAAGGAACTCGGGTAAAGTAGGGAGAAAGCCTTTAGGATGAGAGAGCTTGGACGAATTGAGAGGAGGGGAGAGAGACTTGATGCTCTACCCCAAGCCAAGGGCCTCTATTTATAGTTTATGATAGGATGTTACAATGTCAATAATTCCCTTAGGTCTACAAGTTTTACTTGAGAAAAAAACATAAGAAGACATGTTCTCCTTGAATAATTACCCCCATGTGTCATCTTTATGATATAACACTTTATTTACTATCATGCCACCCCTCTTGGACATGTGGGCCTTCTCTATACTCGTGTGGGCTTGAGCCCATCTCTAACACTCCTCCCTAAGTTAGGGGTGAGAAAACATTGTAAATGCCCAACTTGTTGTAAATGGTGGATAGGATTTTGCGAGTGACCGGGTTTGTGAGGATGTTTGAAACTTGTCCTTGTGAAGAGATATGTCTAAGTGATAATATGTAAGATTGGAATTTTTCTAGTATAAAGTGGCAGTCCACCTCAAATGTGTTTTGTTCTTTCATGGAAGACCGGATTTGAGTGATATGGATCACAACTTGATTATCACAATATAGATTCATAGAAGCTCCTTGATGAAATCCCAGTTTAGTGAGAAGAGACTTGATTCTAGTATTTCAAATATATTTCCTTCAAAAAATATTCATTTCAAGGTCTAAAGCATATGTTGAAATATATGATGTAATTAGGGTGGCACTGATGTGATTAGTTTATGTTTCTTGTCTCTTCTTCTCTCTTCTAGAGTGAAGGGCATAATTGAAATATTATGCTTTTATTCATTTATAAATAGAGCTTTAGGAGGAGGGTTTGGACACAAGTCCATAACCTCATTCTTCCTTTTGTTTTCTCCCCAAAGTGCCTTTTCTTCTTTCTCCATGGTGTAATCCATGGAGTCCTGAAAACCAATATGGTATTAAAACATTGATTTTCAAGACTTGTAGCTATGGTGTTTTAGGATTTCAATTATTTTCCCTACTCGGTTTATGCGTCATGAAGGCGTTGTCATTCTAAAGAAAATTAGCAGAGTCTTATTCTAAGAATCATCTTCTTCTCTGTGTTCGTTTACTGCTGCTTAGTGGATGATCAATCTATCACCTTTTTCTCCGTCTTTGTTGCTCTGGCATTTTAATTTATGGATCTTTGTTTCCAGTAACCTTATTGTCGTGGATCAAAAAATATTTTCTTCTACAACATGGTTATTTTTTTGTTGTGTGGTTTCTTCTATGGAAGTTATAACAATTAGATAGAATCCTTATCAAGTTGTTCTCGGTTCAACACAACATTGGATTTGGAAATCTCTATGTTCCTCTTTATCTGCCTAGATACAACAACAAAGTAAAGGAGATGACTTTGTAGTAGCTATTTGTTTTTTTTTTATGATCAATAGAGAGTGCTATAGCTCTTTCGACCCTTGAAATTATTGCATGTGAGCCTTTGAGATTATCTTCTTTCTGCTGGCATTGCTGGTATCTGTTGCTTACAGTAGAGTTTATGATCAAAGCTTATTTTTTGTTAGCATCAATCTCTTGATTCTCTTCTACCTTTCTCTCTTTGGAGAAGTATTTGCGGTAGTTGAATTATGGTTCTCCTTTTCCTTATTCTGGCCAACATAGAGAACTCCATGCAGAGGACTTCGTATCTCTATTTTTTATCGATCCCTCAAAGGAAGAGGGAGTGTTTGGCGATTCATGGTAGTGATCAGAGTTGGGAGCATCAACAACAACATATCTCACAAGAAGTTAAATTCTAACAATCATTCTCGGTATCATGGGCTGGTTCATCTTCTTTCCAACAACTGCAATCGTGTTCTAGAATTCAAGGTGATGATTGGTGGAAGATTGCTTCAAGGTGGCCCCATGTAGGATCGAGCTATAGACCTTCAATTTACAAACATATGGCTTGCTAAGTTATCCTGAGTTGGATTAATCCAGTCAACAACTCAATTGTCTTCGCTGTCATCCAACAGAAGTCTCTGCAAATCCGTGTTATCATCTGGCGAGATTATCTTTCCTACCCGTTCAATGTTTTGTCCTTCCGAATTAATCTCCATAAGTTATTACGCTGATTTCTTGTTGATTTTCTTCGGCTATATTGATCAGCCTGAATCACATAAACACAACATGGAAACACAGAGCAAATCCGAGTATCCACTGAGCTACAAGCCAAAGATTATATGTGGAAGTTTGATCCAAATACATTGTTGTCAGTTGTTATCCCAATATACAACAAAAGATTATCTGTGGAAGACGATCCAACTGTCTTTCATGATATTCACTCTGTCGCGAATTATTCACTCTGCTCTACCTTCCAGTTTTATCTATGAGCTTTATCTCTTGAGCTTTCAAAGATAGAATCGTATCAACAATTGTCAATCTGGTTATCTTCGTTGGCTCATCTTCTTGCCCCAGCTCCATTGCCAATTACAGAGGATCAATGGCTATCTCTAGTTCATTGAATTTCTTCCACTGATGGAAGTTTATCGTTGGTCAGAAAATTTCTTTGTTATTTTTCTTCACCGCTACTTCTCTGGGGTCTTATTGCTGTTAATTCGAAAGATTACTTCATGCCAGTCATTTTTCTCTCATTTATGCTTTACGATCACTCGACAACATTGCTCTGTTTGGAAAGATCTCATATGACTCAGCTAATTGTTATTTGGTTGTTGTTGCCTACCGAGTGATATGTGTGATTTACTCATTTCAAGCTGGTTATTTCCCTAGCGCCAGCTCTGTTGCTATTGTCAAAGACGAAGACACTAGACTCAACCAAGTTAGTCTAATTAATATGACGAGTTCACATAATGATTTTCCTCATTGGTTATTTCCCGAGTGCCTGCTTCGTTACTATTTTCGAAGATGATGACACCAGACTCTACTAAGTCAATCTAATTAATCTGCTGGGTTAACCCAGTAAGCGGTCGACTTGACTGATTTTGTTCCGCTCGGGTTAACCTAGCGAGTCGGGTCAAGGTCTTGACTTAGCTCAACTTGAACCGAGTCGACTCGACCCACTTGCTCTCTACTTCTCTTATACGGGCCTGAGTCCCGAGTTCTATACCAATTCCTCCTCGAACTCACCTATATTGGTCTGATACCTCACTCGTCTTGACTCCGTCTTGACTCTGGCTTCATAATTATCTTGGATTATTGGCTGCTTATTACTTGGTTCTAGTTATTATTTGGTAGACAACTTCTTTATGGACTCGCTGAGGATTATCTCATGTGTCTTTATTAACCTTAAGGACTTTCATTATTTGGTAAGTGTTATTTGGGCATTGCCCCATATCCACTACTACAATTGTGTCTCTTTGATTGAGACATTATTATTGAAGAATGACTCCTTAGTAGCTCTCCTCAGTAGCTGATTGTTGTTAGGATTGGCTCATAAGATGGAGATTTGAATTTCTTAGAAAAATAAAGCAAATGGTGGCCTCAACATCTTATCTTCCTCATTACCTATTACCCATTGGTTATTTACCGGTCTTTTCTCCTATTGTCCCTTATTTTACTCTCACTTATCCCTTTGGCGAAACCTTTTGGGAGCATTTCTTTGGTTGGTCCCTTTATTTATATGGGTGTTTTAAGTCATTTGAGACTTTTTATTAGTACCCTTGGGTTTTTATCTTCGTCTTGTGAATGATAGACATTATCCACTTTAGTTATTATTATCACTATATTTGGTTAAAATTCTTTGAGGTTAATTTTGACTTATATTTTATCACCCATTTCTACCCTTTGAGAGTCGGTGACTGGTGTTGGGATACCATATTGGAGGAACTTATTACTACATCTATGTTATTTGGTTCAAGTTGGGATCGCTGCCATTACCTCCCAGCTTGAGGGGGAATGTTGGAAGATATGATGTAATTGGGGTGGGGTTGATGTAATTAGTTTATGTTTCTTGTCTATTATTCACTCTTCTAGGGTGAAGGATATAATTGTAATATTATACTTTTAATCATTTATAAATAGGGATTTAGTGGGAGGATTTGGACACAAATCCATAACCTCATTCTTCCTCTTGTTTTCTCCCCAATTTGCCTTTTCTTATTTTTCGATGGTGTAATCCATAGAGTCTTGAAATCAACAACATCATAATGAATAAAGATCTCAAGCATCATGGAAAGTTGAGAAATCTTGAAGAAGCACCCTTGAGAGATGAAGTCAAATTGAAGACTAGAGTTCTAGGACTTACTAAGAAATATCAAAACTCAGTCTATGTAAAAAAGAACTTTTCAACTCCAAATTTGAGGTACAATGCAAACTTGGAGCTTTAAGACATAATATGCATTCAAACATGTTTTAAAACCATCATATACACATTTCAAACATGTTCTAAGCACTTAGGATCATTAATTATCATACTTTCAAAGTAAATTAGTTGGTTTGTCACTAGAATGATTGATCAACATCTACCAATGATCGATCATCCAGAAGTGCATTGGCTAAAATTATAAAGCATGATCGATCAACCTAAGTCGATTGACCAATCAACCTAAGTCGATTGACCAATCAACCAAAGTCGATAGATCAATCAACCTAAGTTGATTGATCGATCATCCCATTTGTATTGATCGATCAATATTGACCAGGTAAGGGAATTTCATGTTAATTAATTGATCAACCTATAAGACTGATAGATCATATAGAACTTTGTAGTCAGTGACATAAAGCATGATCGATCATGAGACGTTCAATGATCGATCATACTTTCAATGCACTGCCAGAGGGAATTCTAATTGATTGATCATACCATCAATCAATAAGACACATTCTGACAGAAAAATAATTGATTACACTTGACTAATCAATCGATCACTTTATAGTGATCGATCAATGTAAGCTCTGATTTTTAAAAATGGGCAAAAAATAACTAGTTTGGTTTGGGAAACTTATAAATATCACACCAAACTTTTTATTGAAAAGTTAATTAGCATTTATTGGCATATTTTTAAGATTTTACTCTCATTTCTTTGAAAATTCTCCCAAAGTGTTTTTTTGATAAAAAGTGAGCCTACACTCTTGAAAATACCATACTCTTTTTTCAAATCCTCTCCATTACATATGCATTAGATAAGCTCCTTCACTTCCATTGTGGTATAAAGTTAGAAGCTTGGATTTCTTAAGGAGAAGATTTTCTCTAAGTGATAAAGGGTGTACGTTTTATCCTTTTTTTGTACTTTTCTTTTGAAAAAGGTTCATCTAAGATCCTATTGAAAACTAGATAGATAGGGCCTAGTTAGAGTTAGAATCTAGCCAATCTCTTTGGGAGATTGTTTATAAAAGCGTATGTTTGAGCTACAAGTGGCTTAAAGAGAGATGAAATATCTTTGATGTAAATTCCGGCTAATAGAACTAAATTAGTGGAATTTCCTAAGCAAGTGTTCTTTGGTGGTGAATACTAATAGAAGATTGGGGAACATCAATAATAAAATATCTTGTGTTATCTTTATAGTATGTGAATGTTTTACTTTTAAATTTATATGTTTGCATGCTTTCTAATTCCATGTCTTATGTAAAATCTTAATTTGTAATCCTCAATTCACCCCCCTCTTGAGAAGCCATTTGGGCTAATAGTAGCTTCTCTCATTCAAATGAGATGAGGTCAGTTTTGCCAGAGGTTGATCCAAGATTGCAAAAGTTTCTTACGAACAATTCAATTGAATTACAAAAGTCTCTTCAAATAGGCAAATATTAAAGAACAAGCATACTCAGATAAGTACAATCAATCCTATGTACGTACTATGCAATAATAGCTCAATCAGGTCCCTATTTTAACCAGATTTCAAAATAATAGCTTATATAGAATCCAATTGGTTTTACAAATATGGGGGATTACATAAAGCAGTTCAATGTAAATGATGAATTTAAATGAGTATCCGGCAAGTAATATCCTGAACAAAGCAATTCAATTTTAAAGTAAGGCAGCACTTTAAAAATTCATCCCCAAAATTTTAATACAATGCATCAAACCCTTTTAAATCTAAATGATAGAATGAATAGTATGGTTTTAAAGTATGAGAGCGATGATTATGACACAAGAGATATTAACTAAAAAGATTTCAAAGTATAAGCTTGAAAATACTTAGCTTTGTGAGGAATTTTATTTTTCATAAGTCAAAATTAACCTCTAAATAGATTTTGAAGTGTACAAAAGCTTTGGACTTGTCATAGAAGCCTTAGGAGTCAAGAAAGATGTTGTTTGGGGCACAAAAAAAAACATAAATAGATGAGCTTAATGTTTAGAAATAGAGTCATTGAACTAAAAAAAAGGGACATTTTGTCCTCTTGCAAATCTTGAATTAAAATCATGATAAAATACTTAAAAATTTTCATGATGTTTTTTTAATCTCATGAATAAGTCACTTGCAAATTTTGGAAATCAGTCTTGGTCGAATCGAAGCCTTCAACCTTCTTTCATAGCCTTTTTGGAACACACTGTTTGGATGGATATGGGTAGTCAAAGAGTCTTCGTTAGATGATTGGTCTTCGTCTTCTGGTACTCGACTTCTTTGGCCTATGTATTCAGATGATTCACTAAACAGATGCTTCCTAAAGCATTTCTCTCTCATCTCCTATCATATGTGGTCTTTATTTAGTTTGATGACCTTCAATAAATCTCTTTTCTTTTTTCAGGATTGGCTGAAGGTATTTATAATACCTTCTCTCTCTCCTATCTGGTTAGATGAGAGTTGTCCGATCGAAAGACACTGCTTTTTTTGCTCTTCATTTTCTTGGGAAATCAGAAGGTGGGCTTCACTCCATTCAGTTGGATGACTTGGCCTTGGTTGTTATGCTAAGCTCTTTTGTCCAGTTTCAAAGTGCTACTAGGCCATTCCAATGGTGTGATTTTTAACATGAGCCGCTTATTTTCCTTGAGGCTGTGTTTGGAACACAAAAAGTGGAGAGAAAAGAAAAGGAAGGGAAAAGAAAGAGAAAGAGAAATGAAAAAAAAATATTTTCTCTTATTTGGATGCCTATGAAAAATCAGAGAGAAAAAATAAAAGAGAAATATAATTTTTCATGTTTGGATATAAGTGAAAAATGAAAAAAGAAAAGAAAATTTATAATATTTTAAATTTATTATGATTAAAAATTTCTCTCAAGTTTCTATTTCTTTTCTTTTCTCTCCAAATTCCATCATTTGTGAGGTAAATTTTTCGATCTTATTTTCTTTTCTGTGCTATGCTACCAAACAACATAAAATAACTTTCTTTCTCCTCTTATGTTTAGACCTGTCCTTACCACTCACCATCATGAAAAGTTTCGTATGACAATAGGACCCCTTGTGGAGAGGGGGGTCTCTCCCTTTCCCGCGTTAAAAATACATGACTCACCTGACCAGGTAATTGGCTCAACGGCGGACCCGGTCTGATCACATTGACTATCATTCCTCCAGGCTTGATCGATCCCTTCTGCCAATCAAATTCCGTTAATTGACGACGAGGCAGCCTCTGACAAACTTAGAGTAGAAGCGCAGTCGATCGGTGTTTAGTGCTTTTTCTTACCTCTTTGTGCACGTGGCCTTATTCTATTGGTCTGTCAAGAGAAATCAAAGAACGCTGAAGGTCTTCACGCTTCTTCCAAATCCCGTTGTTCATTTGAACTTTGAACTCAAATTTCATAGAGAGCGAAGAAGCTCTTCTGCTATTAGGCATTTTTTCTTGCCTCCATCCCCGATTCCTGAAAGCAGTAGACAGGTAATTTCGAGTTATCTGATCTTTAAATTATTTGGTTTGTTCGGAAGAAAGCGATCGAACCTTGCACGACAAGATTCGAATTTCTGATTTTTCCTTTGTTTATTTGGCTCAGAGAATTTTCTTTTCTAACTTCTCTTTGTCTGTACTAGTTACTTGTTTGTTAAGTCTATTCTCTATTTTGATCTCTTAAAACAGTATGACAGCTATTTATTGCCGAGTATTTGGTTGTTTCTTCGAACGACTTTTTATCAGATTTTACGTGATTCTGGTGGACCTTCAAAACTTGGACTGCAGGGTCATTTTATGTGAATTTTGCGTTTGGGTGGTCTCGTTAAATGCAATGATCAGTCGATATGGATTTTCTTGTCCTAGGTTTGGCGGATCTGTGTTACTCTTTTGTCATCATCCACATGCCTACCCCTGTCTCGCCTCAGTGGCAGGAGAAGGCCAGAGGCTTTTTTTCAACTTCAGGCAAGACTCACCAAGCTGCTTCGTCTTAAATTTGTCATGCTTATTTGTTCTAATCTTAATGACAGATGATAACTTGTAATGCAGGGGCTAAGCTTAAAGAAGCTGGGCAATCTGCAAGTGAAAATGTAGGCCTTGTGGCAGAGCGAGCTGGTTCACTAGTGAAAAGGCGATGGACCCTCATCCAGCAAGGCACCCGACCGAGACCTGCATCAGTAGATACCATGCAGGAACGTATTATCAATGCTGCAGCTTCAACAGGCAACCTGCTAAAAAGAGGCCTTTCGGAGACAAAGGAAAAGGTTGCTGACGGAAGGATAAAGGTTGAAGAGGTAATTGTAGCAAGAATGTGAATTTCTACATTTAGCCCTTTTTATTTAAATGGCAAAAACACAAATCGGCTTCATCTCAAGTTTCATGATACAGGAAATTTTAGGTGTCCTATCCTCTACTGTGGCATCAATAAAATTGATTAAGCATTCTTTTCACCATGCATATATTCCTCGAATATTTTAATGTGTAAAATTTTGCACATGTTTTTCTTATTTAACTAATGAAGTTATTAAGGTTTCTCTTGTTGATGGTAAAAAAAAAATCCAGGCTGCAAAGAAGACAGCAATTAAAAGTAAGAGCATCTTGAACAACATTGAACGTTGGCAGAAGGTATGCAATTCAAAAAAGTTGGTCTTTTACTGGACAACTTCATGCCTGCTGTTCCTTACTTCCTCTAAATTTTTGCAGGGAGTTGCAAGCGATGATGGTGAGTCTTGTATTCATTTGTTCATTTCATAATATATGAAATTTTTGGTTCTCTAGATATTTGAAAAATATCCTTGTGGGTATTTCTGTATCTTTTATCTCTCATGACTTGCTCTTGGAATTGTTAAAGTTCAACCATCTTAGTAAAGCATTTGCATTTTTGGAAACCAGGTAGGAAACGTAATGTAAGAGTGAACAATGAATTTATTCTCCAGTTACAAACAACCAGATGGCTCACTTCTATCTGGTTCTACTACTAATTCAGCTCAGTTTGGCTGCACCGGATCTTTGTTGCATTTAAATTTACTAATAAAACAATGATTTTTTTTGTACCAAAATTATGTCTATTAAAGCATGCTCTAAAACCACAACCCAGATAAGAGTGAAGATTTTCCTAGTGTCTGAAAACATATATATTTAGCTAATATTTTTCAGATACAAAGCCAGCGAATTCTTCCAATTTCATCCTTTTTTTCTGGTTTCTGTAACATAGACATGACAAACTTGGTGTAATTCTTCCTCTTTTGGAACTTTATTCATCTAAACACATAATCATTTCTGCATAAAGCTGTTTTATTCTTGATGACATGAATTTGGCCAGAGCAAAATTATGCCTGCCTATTGGTCAGAGCTTTTTCAGTTATTGAACGTAATTCAAGTTATGCATCTTTAAGCAAAATTATTGGAAAGCTACTTCCATCAGTGTTCTCTCCAACTGTAGGGTGCAATCTTCATATTAAAGTTTTACTATAGTAAAAATGGCATGTGAGTGAGGTGCACTTGTGCTTTTAGGAAGTAACTAAGAAATCTGCAACTATATCTTTTCAAGCAATGGTTTGACAACTCGGCCAGGTTGACCTGGATTTGGGAGACCGCAGATTGGGTTAAGGGGTCGGACTCACCCTTAGTATTTTCTGTAAATCCCCCCTGGCTTACTGTGGTTCACTGAGGCTGAGTTGGGGCCTGAGTCCGAGTCATGACTCCATGTTCAAGCTGATCTTGAATATCATTGTACAAATTCTCTTGCTCGACTATTGACTTTCAGGAGGCTAACATCGTCTGTTTGGGTAACCTGTGTTAAATGTTCCCTCATTGGTGTTGGTAAGCAAAGCTATTTGTTGTTCTTGACATGGTTACCAAAACTTTAACCAAAACAAGTTGATTTATTCTGTACCAGTTACTAAAGTTTATACAACTTTCTGAGTACATCTTAAAAAACAACTGAAACTAATAATAGTTGGAAAAACTATTTTATATAAATTTGGGAGATGCAATTTTTCCATGTGTTAAGGAACTCTATTGGTCTTTTCTTTTAATGGTTCATTTCATTTTTCTCATTCTTATACTTAATTGTTTGGAGTCATTTGTGTTGTTTTTTTATGAGGGAGTGGAATATTTTAATGCAGAATCAGTAACAGGTCCCTGAATAACTGTTATATGTTCTGATGTCACATTTATTCTCAGTTTTCGGAGTTCCAATTGACATAACAGTACAGCAACAAGTATCTAGACGACCCATTCCTCAGATATTGGTCAACTGTGCAGATTTTCTCATATTTTCAGGTGATAAGAAATCAAGTAAAGAAACAGATATTTCGTTTAATATTCCTTGGGTTTAACTGTCAACAATCTCAATGTGAATTTGTGACTGGTAGGACTGAATAAGGAGTACTTGTTCAAATCAGAAGGGGATAGAAAAGTTCTCCAGCAATTGATTTCTCTATTCAATTCAGGTATCATCCTTGAACTGTGCTTGCTTTCTTCAACCAGCTGTTTTAATCATAGTATGGATTTCTATTAATCTGATTGCGAAACTGTATCAGATCGAAATGCATCATTGCCAGAGGGTGTGAAACCCATTGATGTGGCAGCTCTAATTAAGTGTTATCTTGCAAGCCTTCCTGAGCCACTTACCACCTTCAAACTTTATCATGAAATAAGAGATGCGAGGAGCAGCATACGTGAAATGAGGAACATCTTGAAGAAACTTCCAAGTGTGAATTACATGACGCTAGAATATGTTACTGCATTGCTTCTGCATGTGAGCCAGAAGTCTACTCTGAATAAGGTAACTTGATAATACTGCGAAGCCAGAAATCTCTGGCTACCTCTATTTCCACTTCTTTGCAGTAATTATTACCTATTTGGAGGTCTTAGAGCTCATATGATTCTGGCCCATTTTCTGTGCACCGTGCACCTCAGATTGGGCAACTTATGAATGTCACATCATTTTTCCATTGTGTAATATCTTCTAATTCGTAATTTATTGGTAGATGGATGCCCATAGCCTTGCAGTGGAACTGGCACCAGTTGTTATGTGGCAGAATGGATTCCGCCGGAGTGACTTATCTTTTAGGTACTATCAAGGATCCAACATGTCATCAACTAGTCCTCCAAAACCTGCAAATCCAATTTCTCTCAGTCCATGGGATAATCTTTCTGGTAAGTTTGTTGTTGTTTGGTACATTATATTAAATTTTTACTTTCATGTTCTATAAGTGTCTTCTTTCTTGACTTAGATGAAGAGAATGATAATGATGCGTCCTCTCCTGTCCCCTTGGACGATGGTTTTCCTACCGATTTTGGTGCCATAGAAGTTATCCAATGTCTTATTGAACATCATAATGCCATTTTCTCAGATGCAAATGAAACTATATGGAAGTAGATTCTGTTTCATGTTCAATCTCAGGCTCAGCTTTATTAAGACAGAAACAAATCAGAGAAACTGTATTTCAAGAAAATTTCTTGTAGAAAGAGTTTCTTCTTCTCCTTAACCAAAATTTAGCAATATGGTTAGAGATTCACTCTGATCCCAAATTCTTGTCGGTGTTGACTGTGATTCTAAACCAGAACAGTATTGGCAGTAAGTATCATTGACCTATATGGAGAAATTTGCCTTTGTTGATTGTAGTCTATGTTTCAAAAGGAAGCAGCTTGTGCACAAGAGGATTATGATTTTTCCATCCGTAGATAAGAAAACTGGAGACTGAAAAAGCTCAACCCATCCCTTTTTTTTGTTTCTATTTTATTTTATATATTCTTGGGAACTTGTATTCTTTATAATTACTAATTTCATATTAATAAAACCATTATATTATAATCAGGTTTCTGCAACTCTTCTCATTAATTATAAATAGGAGTGAAATAATTGATAAAAACCCTTTCAGGGAATCTTCTTCAATCTAGTGTAGGAAAAGAGTGAAAGTAGAGGTTAAGTGGCTGTAATAATTTGATGAAAGTAATTCTAGAGGAGAAAAAAGAGGGAAGAGAAGGGAAGACGGAGATTTGAGAGAGAGGGGAGTCCTGTAAGGGGAAATAAGAGAAAGGAGATCGAGCAAGAGAAAGATTTGAGAAGTTAGAAAAGTAGAGAGGAAGGAAGAAGAAGACCAAGAGAGAGAGATTCTCGTGGGTAGGGGAGAAGGGCAGAGTACGAGGAGCAAGTAGAGAGAAAAGAGGTAAAAAGAGGAACAAAGGAGAAGAGAGATTTAGGGTCAGGGCATGTGCAAGAAGGAGAGCTGGGAAGCAAGAGAAAAAATAATTTAAGCTTAGGCTGGTTTTCTCTAGCCAAACACTTTACTATTTATTTCTAATTGAAATCAACTTAGAACTCTTAATTAATTAATTTAGATTTACTTATTTTGGAAACTCCCAAAATCCTAGACAAACAGAAACCCCTAAACTACTCAAATCCTAGACAAATTCCCATTGACCAAGTAAAACCAAGTGAAAGGGAAAAATTGCCCCTAAAAAGTTGGCATCCCTTTTCTCACAAATTTCCCCTTTTACACCTCTATATGTTCTTAACGAAAGAGTTTATCCCCTAATTACATAATTACCCTACAAAAAAAGAAATTATTTCCTAATTACAAAATTTAATTGACTCTATCATTCCATCCCCCTACAAGACCAACCTTGTCCTCAAGGTTGGAAACTTGGAAATGCAAGCATTCATCTTCTCACTCCCAAGTGGCTTTCTCAATGGGGACATTGTTCCACTTGACCAGTAGCTTTGTCTGTAGCCTCTTTCCATGACGATTTGTTGCTTTTTAAAAACTGCCAAGGGAATGACAATCTCCTCTGACGTGACTGCTGAAAGCGTGGTGACAGTAGTGAGATTCGGCCCAACATGTCTCTTAAGTTGAGAAACATGAAAGACCAGATGAATAGCAGCCTCTTTGGGTAACTCCAACTCATATGCTAACTTCTCGAGTCACTGAAGTACGTGGTAAGGTCCAAAGAATAGTGTGAGCAAGCTTCTGGTTTTGCCAAGTAGCTAGAGGTTGTTGTCAACGAGGTTGAAGTTTGAGATAAACTAAATTGCTAACCTTGAACTCCACTTGTGCTTTCTGTCATGCTGAGCTAGAGCTGAACTAGAGCGAGGTGGTGCTTGACAATCTCCAAGCACTGGTCTCGGTGCAACAAAACATCTTCTACTTTAGCAACATAAGAAGGCATGGTTGGAGGTGGCCTACCAAATACGTCTTCGAATGTCGATATCTTCAAGAAGTACAATAGACCGTGGAAGGTAAAGTACCCAAATGTTGGGTTTTGCACTGGCGAATCCACATAAGTATGTCTCTAAGCAATGATTTACCACTTCAATTTGACTATCAGTTTATGGGTGGTAAGTAGTGTTCATCTTTAAGGTGGTATCTTACAAGGAAAAAAATTCTCTCTAAAAAGAGTTAAGAGAAATGGAGTCCCTGGCAGAGACTATTGAGCACGACGTGCCATGTAGTTTGGCCACATAGGTAATATATAGTTTCACTATACTTTTGACTGTGTACGGATGTTGTACAATGCGAAAATGAGCATAATTGCTCAATTTGTTCACCACCATGAGAATAACCATCTTACCTTTAGATACAAGCAAACCTTCAATAAAATCCATGGAAATTGTTAAACAGAGAAACAACAGATTCATAGGTCCAACATATTCAATCCCTAAGTTTCTCAGTATATTCCTTATCCATAAATTCAACTTCACTACTTGATCTTGATACTACCTTTTGTTTTTTTCTTTTCCAAGTGACAATATTACCTTCCACAAAAGTAAAGTAACCAGACGTAGATCTTCTGGTTATCTGATTACTTGCCCAATCAGAATCTGTGTATCCTTCAATGTTAGAGATACTTTTTTTTTTAGAATAACAAACTTTTTCCTAGAGCACTCTTTAAGTTTCTCAAGATTTGATAGACCGCTTCTATATGTTCTTCACTTGATGCATACATGAACTGACTCAGAACACTCACCGCATATGCTAAATCTAGCCTCGTGTGTGATAGGTAAATTAATCTTCCAACTAACCGCTGATAACGCCCCTTGTCTGCTGAAATTTGATCTGGGAGAACTTCGAGTTTATGATTCATTTCTATGGGCGTCTCCACTGGTTTACAATCAAGCATTCCGGTTTCTGCTAGAAGATCTAACACATATTTTCACTGTGAAAAGAAGACTCCATGTTTCGATCTTGCTACCTCAATTTCCAAAAAATATTTAACTTGTCCGAGATCTTTCATTTCAAATTTAGTGGTTAAATACTCTTATAAAGCTCACATTTCACCTGGGTATCTCCTGTCAAGACCATATCACCAACATAGAATATTAAAGTTGTTACTTTTCCTTCTTTGTGTTTTATAAACAAAGTATGATCTGAGTTACTTTGCTTATAGCCAAACTCCTTCATTGTAGCCGAGAATATCCCAAACCATGCTCTAGGTGATTGTTTCAGCCCGTACAATGACTTCTTCAATTTACAGAATTCACTTTGACGCAAAGAACTACTTTTAACTCCGGGTGGTAGCTCCATATAGACTTCTTCTTCTAAGTCTCCATTGAAAAAGACATTTTTAACATCAAATTGTTCAGAGGCCAATCTCGATTTGTTACATAGATATAAGAATGCGAATTGTATTGATCTTAGCTACTAGTGCAAAAGTATCCTGATAGCCTTTGCGTATATCCCTTCGCAACTAGCCAAGTTTTATATGTTTTTATACTTCCATCCGATTTGAGTTTCACCGTAAACACCCACCAACATCCAATTGTCTTCACTCCTTTAGGTTGTGGGACAAGTTCCCAAGTGGCATTCTTTTGTAAAGTCTTCATCCCTTCGTTCATCTCCTTTCTCTGTTTTGTATCAACTAATACATCTTGCACATTACTAGGAATAGCAACCCTAGATAATTGATCAATAGTGCATGCATACGATTTAATCAACCTATGGGAGGACACATAGTTACTGATTGAGTATTTGGTATTGGCTTCAAGATCAGGTTCATATTTTTTTTTTGGAATTCCCCTATTCAATCTTTGTGGATATTTAGGAATTATATTTTCTGTAGAAACATCTGTTTCATTAGACTCATCAAACACAAGATTTGTATTTACCTGAGGAGGAACATTTTGGGTTGATTCTTCAGTTGAAGGTGTAGACGGAGGCAACTCTGAGGGTTCTTCTGGAGAGATTAATGATTCATTCTCGACTTCATGGTTGTGATTGTGATCACAGTCTTGTTGCTTAAAATATTTATTCACCGTTTCTAACTCAATAAACTTAGCACCTCCGCTATTCTCTTGTTGAATATTCTCTTCACTTGAGTTCTCCCCTTGAAGAAAATTCGAGAGACTTCCCCTAAATAATAAGGCACTAATTCATGGAAAGAGACATCTAGAGTCACATGGATCTTTCGGGCGTGTGGATCATAGTACCGATATCCTTTTTGAAATTCAGAGTAGGCAACAAAAACACACCGTTTGGCACATGAATCAAGTTTATTTCACAAGATTTTTGGGATATGAACATATACGGTACATCCAAAAATCCGGGGTTCAAGATTCGGAAGATGAGGAATGGAAATCAGGAATTGCAGGTTGCGTTGAGGAGTTTGAAAGTCTATTACTCGAGAAGGTGTTCGATTTATGAGGTAGGCAATAGATTTGACAGTTTCGCCCCAATAAAACCAGGGATATTCATGCCAAAGAGGGATACAAGCATTACTTCCAAAAGTTATCTATTCTTTCTCTCTGCCAATTCATTTTGTTGGAGAGTATAGGTGCATGAGGTCTGATGACGAATTCCATGATTATTTAGAAAATTTCTGAGAGAAGCATTGACAAACTTAGTACCATTGTTAGATTGCAAAACACGAATCTGCTTTTGGTATTGAATATGTATAATTTTGTGAAATTTATAAAATGCTAGACATACATCACTATTTTTTATAAGCAAGGATACCCAAGTCATTCTAGTGCATTCATCAATAAATATCACAAAGTAACGAGCTCTAGAAATAGTGGGAACCTTTGCCGGACCCCAAACATCAAAATGAATAACCTCAAAAGGTTTTGAACTTTTATTCAAACTCGGTAAATAAGAGATACAATGGCTCTTAGCTAGTTCACAAGTGTCACAATGAAAATCTAAATCATTCGAACCTGAAAAAAGTTGTGGTTGCAATTTCTTAAGATAACCAAATGAA
The DNA here is from genome assembly GCF_029961685.1 of Aristolochia californica. Taxonomy (NCBI): domain Eukaryota; kingdom Viridiplantae; phylum Streptophyta; class Magnoliopsida; order Piperales; family Aristolochiaceae; genus Aristolochia; species Aristolochia californica. The sequence continues at coordinate 6,159,521 of NW_027182279.1, forward strand.
ATATGGCCTAATCTTCGATGTCATAACCATATAGTTGCTTGAGCATTGTCTTCACTGCTAGTTTGATTTGCCTGACTGATTTTCGATCCCCTATTCTCTATCAACTCCAAATAGTAGAGTTTGCCCTTATGGGTTACAATGTCTTGAAAGATATAGAATGAGGTCCAGAAAGTTACAGTACAAGCAAGAGTTGAGGTAATTTGGCTAACAGACAAAAGATTGTATTCAAGAGATGGAACGACAAGGATAGTATCTAATGTAAGATTATTAGACAATATAACAGATCCTTCCCTAGTAATAGGAGAGGTACTACCATTGGCGGTGGAAATAAAAGATTGCGGAAAAGGTAGGATAGATTTTTACTGACTGGAATCCCTCATCATGTGATTGAATGCTCCTGTATCAATAATCCAAGTTCTATTATTTGAATTTATAGAGAATACCGATGTTTTACCGATAATATCTGGATGTGCAACATTTGTCGTAGGCAACTGCTGATTCTCTTCTGTAGATGTCATCATAGCTTTCCCAACAATCTTTTACATGGCTTTTTTGAAAAGTCTCACCACTCCGGATAACCAATAATATCGTAACAACACTGTTGCGAATGACATTTCTCCCCGCAGTGAGTGCATACCCGATTGTTAGCTTTTTTAGAGGATTGAGTGTTTTGAAATTTTGATGATCCTTGTCGAGTTTGGTTGACCAGCATAATTGAGTTCTCAGATATTGGACGATAGCTCCTCATTGTCTTTCTCTGTTGATATTCTCTTCTGACATATGCATATGTGCTCTCCAAATCAAGTTTGGGGTCTTTTCGCAAGATTTCTCCACAAACCTGATCAAACTCAAAGTCAAGCCCACTGAGAAAAATATGAACTCGAAGCCTAGCCATCGCAGAGTGCAACTGGATTATCCCTTCGACTATTCCTTCCTAAGATATAGTTCTATGATCAATCTCCTGGAAAATAGCAACTGGTTCATTATAGTACGTTGATAATGGTCTACCATTTTGTTTAGTAGAAAAAGATCTCTGGTTCAACTCAAAGATACCGATTTCGTCTGATCAATCATAGAATGTTTTTTATACGGCTTCCCATATCTCCTTGGCAGTGGAGAGGTGAATAAATTGTTGCATTAGTGATGGACTCATTGAGTCAATAAGCCAACTTTTCACTTTTTGATTCTCAGTATTCCATGCGCCAAGGTTGGGATCTCCAGATTCTAGTTTTTTTGTTTCTCCGGTGAGATATCCAGATTTGTTGCGAGCACCAATACATATCTCCATGAGCTAAGACCATAATGGGTAATTTGTCTCATCGAGGATGATTCCAGTTGGAAAGGCAGATTTATCTTGGTGTACAATAATCTGCGGTATTGGTGCTGGGATAAGTCCGGTTGATGTGCCTGTAGTGGTAGCCATCAAATTCACAGCCTGTAGTGGTAGCAATTTTACGAGGGTGACGAAATATCGAGGACAAAATATTTGACAGAGAGTTTTGATTCTTCGTAGAGCCAATAGTAAAGGCGGTTGTAACGGATTGTGCAGCGGTGGTAATGGATTTTGCTTTCTGTTCGTCAGGTTGACTCGGTTTGGGCCTTTGATCGTGGTTTCGCCCGAGAAGTGGTCCGGTTCAATTTTTTCTAGCTTAAACCAGTTTGATCCCGTGGTCCGGTAAGAGTTCAAGTCGGCCGAATAATCAATTAGGGACCTAAGTTAAGTGGGAATTTTTTTTTCTCGTGTACCTCATTTTCTCATCGTCTTCGTCTTCGGCGACGGCAGTTTGGTTTTGCCTGCGAAGGTGCGGTTTGCTGGGAGGCCGAGCGGTGGCTTGGCTTTCTGCGATCGGTTTTCAGTGTCAGCGTCGTCTTCTTTGACAACAGTTCTATTCACAACGACGGTAGAGGAAACTCTCCTTCTTCGCCAGGTTGGTGATGCGGTAGAAGGTCGAGCGGTGGTTTAGTTGTGGTTCAGTGGCGGTTCGGTGAGTTCTAGCGAAGTTCGGGTGGCGGCGGTTTGGTGTTATGCGACGACCGAAGAAAGAAAAAAAACACACACAGTCTTCTTCATTCACGGTAACGGCAGAGCATACTTGCTCTATTTTTCCTTCTTCTGGCAACAGAGTTGTTGCTCTGTTCTTCGGCTATAGGACAACTTCTTCGTTCACTACGACGACAAAAAACTTCTCCGGCTTTGATACGATGTTAAACAAAGTAACAACAACAACCAAGTTTCAATGAATGATTTTTCGATATATTCTTCTCCCAAACATAGGCTATTTAACAATACAATTACAACCTAATTTAGGTCCCAATTAGATCCTAAAATCAGGGAACAAATCAAGGAAACAAATCGTTTCCTACAATTACAGTAACAAATTATAGCTCATTTCACACGGAAACATCATCCTATAAGTTCTCTGGTGTGGGCAATGATTGCATGAGGCCTATGGGAATAGTGGTGTTGCATTTGACTATTTGGCACATATCATAGGTTGGTACAAAGTCCTTCACATCAGTTTTGAGTCCTAGCCAAGAAAAAAATTTCATACAAGGCGATAAGTCTCGGAGAACCTCCATGTCCAACTATAGGGGTATTGTGCATCTCTGTTAAAATCACATGCACTAGTGTGTTGTCATGTGGTGGCACCGTAATCTGGTTGTCATGGAAGAGTAGGGAAGCATGTCCTTGAGCTGAGGGTTAGTGTTGTATGCAGAATTAATGTCCTGTAAGAGCGATGGAAAAGGTGAAGTATATAAAGTAAGAAGATTATGATCGTGCTTCCAGGAGAGACTACTGGTGGCATTGTTTTTGTTCCCTCATTTGTAAATGATGCCAAAGTCATTTCCCTTTGATTTGATCAACTATCATTGCTGCATAGTAGTAATTCTTTCTTGTAGAAAATTTTTGACTGAGCAATGTTCAATTTGGATAGTGAAGTTGCGGCCAACCAAGTACAGTTGTCAATTTTGCACGACTTGAAACAATGCAAAGATTTCTTTCTCATAGATGAGAAAATTTAAGCCACCATGAATGAGTAAATGAGTATACGAATGAGAGAACTTCAAAACATTCAAGGCCAAAATCTAAGAGAGAGAAAGAGAGAGTAAAGGCAAAGATGAATTTTGAATGTATATTGAATGAATTGTAGAAGGGTTACAAGGTTTTATATCGGTTCTACAAAAACCTTCAAGGAGAAATAAATCATGGGCTACTCAGATTTGGTGGTAACCTGAGAGGAGGTCAAGCTTAGAAAAAATTTCAGTACCATAAAGTTTATCAATCATCAATAACAAGAATTGGGTACTTATTTTTAATGGTAATGTCATTAAGAGCCCTATAATCAACATCAAATCTCCAGGATCTATCTATTTTTCTTCTTAACAAGCAAAACGGGACAAGAATTGGGATTGTTGCATGGCCGAATTATCTCTTGTTAAAGCATCTCCTTGACTAGTCATTCAATCTCAATTTTTTGAATATGCGGGTATCTATAGGGTCGTGAGCCAGTTGGGGCCACATCTGGATAGATGGGTATTCGGTGTCTTGGATCCACTTTACAAAAAGTCTTTTGGTTCTAAGGAAACGTCATAGAAAGTAGAGAACAAATTTTGTAACCAAATGGAAGGATTATGTTCATCTTCTGGTACAGGTCATTTGAAGGAGCTCACTTTCTCAAAATATCTTACCCTCAATTTGAGTGTCCAACATCGAAAATGGTTGGCCACTTAAACCTTTTCACATCGAGAATAAACTCGATAGTCATCTTACTGAAATTCCATATAACGTACACTATTGTCTGAAACCATTGCATGCTCAATACCATGTCAACCTTACTATTTTACAACCTTTGGATGCAAAGTTTTCATATTGAAAGAACCAAAGGAAAAATTAAGGAAATTTGACTCTAGATTTGATATAGGAATTTTCTTGGATAAATCTACTCATAGCAAAGCTTATAGAGTTTATAACAAAACATCTATGAGAGTAAAGGGGTCGGTTCATGTTGATTTTGATGAATTTATTCACCAAATCCCACTCCAACTCCAATTTCTAATGGTGAAAAGGCAAACCCCTTCAATTCATCCTGGAGATCTCAACCTCAAGACAAAAATCTTGAAGAGAACCCCAAATTATGCAAATAAGCAAGAAGAACCACCTATGGAACAAAGGAACTACAAGTTCATGAATAATCATCCTATAGAACAAATTATTGGTGACCCTCAAGGCAAGATTGCAACTAGAAGAGCAACTCATGAGACTATGGCAAATAATGCCTTTGTTTGTCAAATAGAGCCCAAAAGTTTGGTTGAGGCTGTAAAGGATGATTTCTGGATTATAGCAACGCAAGAAAACTTAAACCAATTTGAAAGAAACAAAGTTTGAACTCTAGTACCTAACTCTAAAAATCAACAAGTCATTGAAACAAAATGGGTCTTTAGGAACAAAGTAAATGAAGAAAATCAAGTAGAGTGAAACAACCAAGGTTAGTTGCCAAAGGATATAACCAAGAAAAATGTATAAATTTCAAAGAAACCTTTGCACCCATGGAAAAATTGGAGGCAATTCGAATTCTCCTAGCCTAGGCTTGTCACATGAAATTTAAATTGTACCAAACAGATGAAAAGAGTATTTTCTTAAATGGGTACATCCAAGAAGAGGTATATATTGAATAACTCGAAGGATTTGAAGATGAGAGTAAGTTTGACCATGTATACAAATTACATACAACATTGTATGGGTAAAAGCAAACTCCAAGAATGAGGTATGAAAGATTAAGCGAATTCTTAGAAAAGAATGGCAATAAGAGAGGAAGCATAGATAAGACTTTATTTACTAAAAATTATGATCAAGACTTGATTATCATTCAAATTTATGTAGATGATTTCATATTTGATTCTACAAATCCCTCTCACTGTCAAGAATTTTCTAGAGTAATGAAGAATGAATTTGAAATAAGTTTAAGGGGTGACTCACAATCTTCCTTGAACTTCAAGTAACTCAAACCAAAAATGGCACAGTCTTAAATCAGTCCAAATACACTAAGGGATTGCTTAAGAGATTAAACATCGAAAATTGTAAGCCAATTAGCACACTCATGAATTCCTTATAGAAACTTGACTCGGACAACTCCGGTAGGGCCATAGATCAAAAAATCTATAGAAGCATGATAAGATCCCTGTTATACCTTTCAACCTGTAGACCAGACATAATATTCTTTGTATGTCTATGCACTAGATTTCAATTTGATCCTAGAATATCTTACTTAGTGGCAGTAAAAAGAATTTTCCATTATTTATGGGACACCCAACTTAGGTATTTGGAACTCAAACTCTTCAACCATTGATCTAGTCGATTACTTGGATGATAATTTTGTCGGTTGCAAAATTGACAGAAAGAGTACCAATGGTAGTTGCCAATTATTTGAAAATATATTTGTCTCATGATTTACCAAGAAACAATACTCAATTTCACTATCCACTGCCAAAGCCAAATACATAACATGTTGAAGTTGTTGTGCTCAACTTCTTTAGATGAAACAACAATTAGATGACAATAGCTTAGAGCAAAAAGAAATTCCTATCCATTGTGACAACATGAGCACCATAAGTCTACGTTAGAACCCAATTCACCACTCTCAGTCAAAATACAGAGAAATTAGACATCATTTGATCAGAGAGCTGGTTCAAAGCAAGGTTATTAATATTGAGTTTGTCCCCACCAAAAATCAATTAGTGGATATCTTTACAAAGCAATTAGGATTTGACCGTTTCTTTTAAGTTTCGAGGAGAACTAGGCATAAGCAACCCACCTTGAATCATTTAGGCTGAAATTTTTTAGCTTAATGAACACATCTCATTAATGTAGTACCAATAAAGTGAAATCGTATCGATTGATCAATCAACTTAAGTGATTGATTGATCAATTGAAACAGAATGATCGATCATTCACAACATGAACAAAGAAGATGAAGAGTCAAAATCAAAATTTTAAACCTATCTCTTCATCACAAATCATTTCAAAACCCTTGTCAACGAATTTCCAGAGCTCCAATGACTCCAAATCTCCATTCCACTTTCGATTTTGCGAGATTTCCCATCAAATCCAAGACTAAAAACCCTCTTTTTCACACTTTCTCTCAAAACCGAACAGAACTACAATGGTTCGGACGAAGGTCATTGTAAAGAAGACAACTGCAAGGAAAGATATTGATGTTTGTGACGAAATGCAAAACTAGAGGGAGTACTTTCATACTAGACCTCAAAGAGAAAGGTATTTCTCAACTTTTGCCCCCAAAAGCGTCATTGAATCAACAAAAGTTGACATTCCCTTTTGTGAGAGGAAAACCGAAGGCTTTGCAAAGATTTTCCGGCCTTATAGAAGCTTATTGGAGAGAGAGGAGCCAGTGAATCCCCTTCTCGTGAAATTATTTTATACTAATTTTGAAAGGAATTTGCGCCTCATAGTCTCTAGATTTCTTTCTATGTGAAGAAAATGTCCATTTTCAGACTCCTACTCTAAATGATCTCCTCGACTCCACCATCATGGGAATGACGAGATACATCAAAGAAAATTGGTCGGAGGATCTCCACGAGGACATCCCTTAAATATAAAAGTTGCTATCTTCTCTGTCTTTTGACAAAAAATTGGGAGCTCCTATGAGGTGAGGATACGGGATCCTCACCATGCCTCAGAGAGTCACAATGGAGATAGCGACTCACATGCTAAATCCAAGGAAAGGAACCTTCTCACGGCTCACAATAGCCGACATTTTTTTGGATGATGGTGATCTTCCAGAAAGTCCCCTTGGACTATAGATATTTCATGGCTAGTAGGATGACTGATATTGTTGTTAGCTCAAGGGCAGATTATCTACCGTTCGATCAAGAAATCACTGTCATCTTCATACATAGTGGTGTAGAGCTCTTGGATGAGGAATTCATGGACATGACGAAGAAGATGTCCATTGGAAAAATTAAGGCTGGAAAATTCAGGTTTAATCAAATAGCGAGGTCAGTGGATACAAAAAGAAAAGATATTGAACGAGTTTGCCCCTCAACCTACCGCTTCTGGAGATGAGCTTAGTTCAATGCCTCTTGTGGATCAATTCGAATTCATGAAGAGGAGAAGAACGAAAGAAGGTGGGTCGTCATCCATCGATCAGCTCTCCACATTAGAAGATGTCATGGATTATGTCTGGGCTACCCAGGTAGCAGTTTTATCCACACTAGATGAGTTGAAGGCACAACAGCAGAGGATCGAGCATCTTCTCGACACCATCCTTAGTGACTCCCATCTCCAACTTAGTTGACCTAGGATCTACCCATCCTTTTTTTACTCCCGGTGTACATGTTTTTATTACACACTTGTATGTATTAGCATTTACACTTGTACACACTATTTTTTAAACACAGTGAAAATCTTTATGATATGGCCTTTGAGCCACTTTTTTTGTTATATTCAATGCATTACAATTGACTATCTTTTTGAGTATGACAAAAAGGGGGAGAAAATTAGGAACTTGGATCAAAGACCTAGGCACTCACAAAATTACAAATCTTAAGCTTAAAAGGATTATAACACACTATGCGATCAAAGACCTAGGCACTCACAAAATTACAAATCTTAAGCTTAAAAGGATTATAACACACTATGCAAAGATTACAGGGGGGGGGGGAGGTGGTTGTGAGCTTCGGAAAGTATACTTTTTATTTTTCCAAGTTAGGTTTTGTCATCATAAAAAAGGGGAGAGTGATGACGTAGGTTGACTTCCACATTGTTTTGATGATAACAAAACTTAATTGAACTAATAAGTTAAAAATCCAAGTATTTCAGATATTTCACCTTCAAGAGCATTTCAGGTCTAAAACATCAAAAAACCAATTTCAAGACCTCAAGCACAATTGAAGAACATCTCTTGAAGAAACACGCACAAGGAAGAAAACAATGAGAAAACTCGAGTTCAAGCATTATAGACAAATATCTAAACTCAGCCAACTTTTGTAAGAGAGCAATTCCAAACTTCTTATTGCTTAAGTACATTTGTGAAATCAGTTGTAGGTTATAAATTGCATATAGGCATATTTAGGATTATCATAAGCATCATTTAAAAACATGTCAGGGCACTTAGAAAAAAATCTCATGCTTTAAAATTCTACACTTTTAAAGTGGCATTGGAATGATCAATCAACCACTAGTAATGATCGATTATCCAGAATTGTACAGGCTAGAAATACAAAACAGGACCTATCAACCATAGTTGATTGATTGATCATCCAGGACATGGACATTTTATGCTATAACACATGATCGATAATCCCTCTTGGATTGATCGATCATTGTTGTCCAGGCCAGCAAAATTTTCATGGAATGATCGATCATCCCTTCTGATTGATCGATCAGTCAAAACATTGCCAGTAAGGGACATAAAGCACGATCGATCATAGGAAAATACAATAATCAATCATACTTGCATCACATAGCCAGTGGGAATCTCGATTGATCGATCAACTTGACCTTTTTGGACCAACGGTAACATATTAATCGAACAGTCCATCGATCAATAAGTCATTGTATGACAGAAAAGTAGTCATTATGATCGATTGATCCATCAATCACATAACAGTGATTTATCAATCAAAGTACTAATTTTTTCAAACGGGTAAATAACAACTAGTTTGAGTTGGGGTAGCTATAAATACCCCACCAAACCATGAGTAAAGGAGTGAATGAGTTTTTATTGGCATATTTTCAAGCCATTATCCTTTATTGTGGCCATTTCCATCAAAAGTGTTATAGAGAAAAAAAAAAAGAGTCATACACCTTGAAAAACCTTAATCTCTTTCAATTATCTTTGCATTCATCATAGTACAAACTCCTTGATTGTTTCACAATGTGCTACAAAAGAGGAGACAACATGAATCTCTTAAGGAGAAGCGCCTCTTCAAGGGTGTAACTTTTTTTCCCTTTCTTTTTATGTTATTGTGAAAGGTTCATCTAGAACTTGTTAATCTAGATAGAAAGGCCCAACTAGAGCTAGAATCTAGCAACAATCTCTTGGGGAGATTGGCATTGTGTAAAATCGTGGCCAAAGAGAGTCATAATCTCTTTTGTAATTTTTTAGCTATTAGAACTGAATAATGAAAATTTCCTAAGCAAGGGTTCTTGGCCGATGACTACCACTAGGGGAACATCGATAATAAAAAAAAAAAAAAAAAACTATATCCCTATAGTATGTGTATGTTGTTCTTTACTTTGAATTGCTTTTATACTTGACTATTTAATCACAAACACAAGTAAATTTTAATTTGAATATCTCAATTCACCCCCGCCCCCCTCTTGAGAATCCACCTAGGACAATATCCCCCTCCCCAATTCAATTCTCAAGTAGCAACATTTTGTTATAGTTAGATAATATTTCAACATAGATGACCCTAAATATGGTAATATGTGGTGCATCTTAAAAAAGTGCTTAATCAAAATGTGTAGCATATTTTCAAGCAACAAAATACCATCATCAAGGAAGCAAAAGCCTACCAGTGGGAGTCGTCCACTAGAATCATTCACAATATGCAACATAATGATGAAGTCAACCTATTGGTTAAAACTAATGTTCCACTTGAGTCAATAATGAAGTTGCTTGAGCTGGTACCCATTTGGATCAGGTAGAACTTGGCCATAATTTAAGTGACTTAAAAAGAAGAAGAAGAGGAAGACAAGGAAGATGAAGATGAAGAAAAGGAAGAGGCGGATGGGGAAGAGGAAAACAAGGATGAACAAGAAGAAAATCAGCTAGTGAAAGATGAATCCAAGGATGACCCAAATTAAAGGTCAACTTGTTTGACAATAGTATGTATAATATTTTGGTAGATTTATTTATTCCAAATTGATGGAGTTTTTGTTGTATCTTATTTAATATAAAGTCTAATTATTTTGGTGACGTGAAGGTTCAATGATGCATTATGAACACTAGGAGACACAAGTTCTCAAATTACCAAAACCATATGTATAAGTGGTTCTAGAAATTTGAGAATAAGGTTGGGGTGAGGAAATAAGAAATTTTCACCAAAATGAAAGAAAAATAAATAAATTGTATTATCAATGGAATATAATACAATATTTTAAAAATAGGAAAAAAGGATGGAAAATTAAACCTATATATATTTTATAAAAAATATTATTTTGTGTAAAATCCAATAAAAAACTAATAAAAATATTTTTCAATGAAAGAGTCTAGTAATAATTTTTTTCCATAAAAATTAAAAACATTTTAGGTGGAAGTTCCACCAAAGATTGCTTTCAAACTCTTGGTGGGATATTTATTTTCACTTACTAATCTCCAAGCAACACGATACATGGTGGTTTTTTTTTTTTTTTTTTTTTTTTTTGTAATTTCCATTTGAAAAACTTTTAACAATCTTTTGAAGGTTTTTTCAGCGATTTTTATGCAGTGATTGCTCACTCTCGTATTTGCCATCGAGCTCTCTTTGAAGACTTCTCCATCAAATTTCCTCAATCAAAAGTGATTTGATATTTTCTGTATTTTGTGTACTAGCCATCATAAAAAATCTTGTCCAGTTTATATGGGTTTCTTAATTTGGTACCTAGGTTTGTTTTATCTTCGTATAGGATCGTAATATGGAAACATAAGGCACATAAGCAAACAATGCACTGGGCCTAAAGAAGCAGCTGCGCGCTGAGGTTACACATGTCATAATAGAGCTTTTGAGTATCGTTTTTGTGCCCGGGGAGACATTTCATGGGACGCCCTACAGCATCATCTCTTTTCAAGACACTCTTTCTCGACTCTTAAATGACAATAGATATATATCTAAAGATTATTCTAATTATCCAAACTAAGAAATAAATAGTTTTTTGTATTAGACTTAAATTCGCATTGCTCCATGTTATAAATGACTAGACATGTCGAATCCCATTGTGCCTCGACCATTACTTCGGTAATGAAGCAGTCACTGTGCAGTGTACCAGTGTTTCAGTGACATTGGCAACTTTTGACATCACGTACTGCGATAATTAAGCTGCTGCCTATTCTTATCTATGATGCAACAAATGGTAAGTCATACATACTTAAATCCCGCACTTCATGGAAGAGAACCATCCCTCCAAACATCGATGAGACAAATGCCATTTCATCCTCCTCAACTACACCATTCCCCTTCTCCCCCACTTCATCTCTATCACAACTATCCTTCCACAAAAACACTTAACATCAAACACTTACACAGTGAGGCCCTGAGGTGCAGCAACCGCAGGGGGCTTTGGCGTAGCCTTCTCCACAACAATGGCCTGAGTTGTTAGGACCATTCCGGCCACAGAAGCTGCATTCTGCAAAGCACACCTTGTCACCTTTGCAGGGTCAATTACGCCAGCTCCAACAAGGTTCTCGTACCTATCATTCATGGCATTGTAACCAATTTCCCATTCACTGGCTTTCACCTTCTCCACCACTACCTCCCCTTCCACACCAGCATTATGTGCAATCAACGCTGCAGGTGACACTAAGGCCTTTCACACGAGCAAACAATGCCACCAAGTTAGCTTTCATTTTCAAGCAAGAAAAACAAGACTAGGAGGAAAAGAGAAATAGATCATGTCAAAAGCACAAATACGAAGACTATGGAAAAAGAACAACGTCCACAAGCTCAAACGTTAGGAAGTAGAACACTAGATAACCAGGATAATCAGCCATCTTTTAGTTCAGATTTCCCTAAACCCTTTTAGTTCAGATTTAATTTCAAAATTAGGAGGTCAGGATATTTTCAGAAGCTCTTTGAGATTCAAGTTAGTAATTCTTATCTGTAAACATAAATCACAACCAGTTGGTAATTCATATTCTGATCAGCTTTCAACTGATTTTTATTGTCCCATATGATGCAAAAAAAAACACCTTCTCAATGCTCGTGTACAACCAATGAAGAGCTGTTTCAATCATCTTTCATTTTTATATTACCCCATTTGTATGGTGTAACAGAAAAAAAAATAAAAAATGACCTTTATTAGTCCACCAGAAGCTAACCTATGCCAACCTCAAAGATACTCTTATGCTGACACCTATCTCTGTTTACACTACAGGGCAAATTAGGCCTGGACGAAATGAAGCCTACTGATTTTTCAGTATATTGTTTTCTGACGTCTTTTGATGTAAATTTGCTCAGAGAGACCCACTGGCTCCTCTTAGTATAGGTTTTATCACAAAATTATTATGAAGATGCCTCTTACCTACCATGTTGCATACCTTACTGAAACTAACTTGGAAAAGTGAAATTTTCAAGGTATTAGACCTCAACAACGTGCTTGCTCATTCTTACCTTTTGTACGATGTCGGCTCCTAGTCGCTCATCGGCTTCTTCAAGTTTGTCCTTGATGGCCGGGACATACATAGACAAGTGGACTAGTGCAGCACCACCCCCAGGTACAATACCCTCCTCGATGGCAGCAAAAGTGGCATTCTTAGCATCTTCAATACGAAGCTTTCGGTCCTCGAGTTCTGTCTCAGTTGCAGCTCCAACCTTTATGACAGCAACTCCACCAGACAGCTTGGCAATTCTCTCCGCCAGTTTTTCTGTATCATAAACAGAATCCGTTTCAGCCAGCTCCTTCTTGATCTGATTAATCCTGGCCTGGATTTCATCTTTTGTTGCAGCATCAGCTATAATGGTTGTTGAATCTTTCGTAATGGTAACTTTTCTTGCAATACCAAGTTGCTCAACAGATGTATTCTTGATCAGCAATCCCAGATCACTAGCCTGAAACTCAGCTCCTGAAAAAGGGCAAAGAGGAATCAAGAAAGTATCCACAAAAGGCCTTTTTAAAAAGCCAAGCTCAAGCAATGGAAACAGTCTAGAGAAGAAGAGAGAAAAGTTCAATACCAAAAACCATGACAGAGAATAAATTCCAACACATCAAACTCACACTGTGTAACAATATCTTTCTAAAAGCCCAAGCACACAAGCAAGAGAAAGGAGAGAGAGAGAGAGAGAGATCCAGAAGCATTCACATCATCACTACCTAAAATCTGACCAGTCGCATCCCAAAATGGAAAGAGAAATTGCAGGCAGTAATGATAGTTTCGAAAAATGAACCTTAGCAATCCTTTTTTTAAAGCAAGGTTTACTTTTCTATCGATTGATTTGTCTTACTACACTGGTAAGGCAGCAAGAAAATAACCTTAGGATTTCTTAATCCTTTCAGATCTGATTGGTATTGAATTCTCTTCCTTCAAATAAGAATCCAACTTGGCACAAACTACAGAGAGGTTTTCTCTTTCAATAGATGCCAAATTTGTTAGCTGGAACTAGTAATCAGCAAGTTTGCTAAATCATCACTTTGATCAAACAGGAACAGACCATTCAGTCCATTCTTAGGCACTGGAACTTTCAAACATTTTACAATTATTATCACAAAACTGAAAAGCAATGTAGTCCACAAACTAAAAAAAAAATTGTAGTAATGCATTTAAATTTTCTAATTACCTGTCAAAATGGCAATATCTTGAAGAAGTGCTTTTCTTCTTTCTCCAAAACCAGGTGCTTTGATAGCAGCAACATTTAACACACCTCGTAGTTTGTTAACAACAAGTGTGGCCAAAGCCTCTCCAGTGACATCTTCAGCTATAATAAGTAGAGGTGCCCTCAGTTGGGTGGTTTTCTCCAGCAAAGGAATTATATCCTTAATTGTTGTAATCTTCTGGTCAGTGACCAAAACTCTGGCATTCTCGAATTCCGCAATTAACTTCTCTGGGTTTGTAACAAACTGAGGGGAGATATAACCTCTGTCAATCTGCAAAAGAAATTTCAACATTTTTGTGAAGTTTTTGTTACGGGTACTTACAACTTACACAGCATAGATAAAGGTGTCAATGTTTGTTTTGCATGACAACGAACCTCCATTCCTTCCTCAACGTCAACCGTTGTCTCAAAGGATGACGAAGACTCAATAGACAGTACACCATCAGGACCCACTTTGTCAATGGCATCAGCTATCATGATCCCAATGACCTCATCATTGCCAGCGGATATTGTAGCAACAGCTGAAGATATAGACAATAAATACAGAACAAATATAAACTAAAACTAATAAGAACACACAGATCATAATGATATCTGACTCTAAAGAAAGTGTGCAAGATTCGTACAAAAAATTATCACCTTTCACATCATCACGCCCTTTGATAGGTCTGGCCTTCCTCTCCAACTCCTCTACCAAGCCTTGGACAGTCTTATCAATCCCTTTCTTTATAGAAACAGGATTAGCACCAGATGTTACACTGAGCAACCCAAGTTTGATTATCTCCCTGGCAAGCACTGAAGCTGTTGTAGTCCCATCACCAGCAGAGTCATTGGTTTTACTTGCAACCTGCACCACACAAAAAATACATTGAAAAAACTTGACTAGTTGGTAAATTTACAAGTTTGGAAAACTCTTTCAAATATGTAACAGGAGAAACAGCTTCAATTCCAATACATATGGCTGTACTTGAGCTATGAGCAAAGTGCGACAACAAATTTACCCACACAAGTAAGAAAATAACTTTAGAGAGGAAGCCAATACCTCCCTAATCAAAGCTGCACCAGCATTCTCCATAGCATCTGGAAGCTCAATAGCTCGAGCAATTGTAACCCCATCATTAACCACTTTCGGACTCCCAAACTCATCAAGTACAACATTCCTGCCTGTAAAAAGGTGAAAGTAAGATATCATCATTCTGAGAAACAAATAATAGTGAAACATGCTTAGAATGTATTACAGCAGGTCTTCTCATGACAAGAAAACTAAAAGACAGCAAGAGAAAAAATTACTCTAGCAAATGAAAGATTTACATACCCCTGGGACCCAAAGTTACACCTACAGCATCTGCAAGTTTATCAATCCCAGCTTGGAGTGCTGATCTTGAATTCTGGTCGAAGGCAATTTCTTTTGCTTTTGCCCTCACAACTAATCTACTGATTTGTTGCCTGTAATTTAGCTTTTGACCAGGACTAACTTTCCTCCTCGGGCTTTTCTGCACTTCAAAAGCCGAGTTCGGTAATTAATAATATAGAACTATTTTTAATTACATGACTGATCAGCAATACCTCAATCGTAAAACAGTAATACATGAATCGTATAAAAATCAAAACACTGTGATGCTGAAAATAAAAAATTGCAGAAACTTAAAACACTAATAGAAAAACAGTGCATTCCATCATATAACACATCTGGAACGTCTAGCACAGAAGAAGGGATACATCAGGAAGAAAGAAACTACAAGAATAAATGACACAGAATCAGGTATCAAGTAAATGTCAAAAGAGAGGAGAAGCACTGCAATAAAATGAGAATAGACGTCTTGCCTATGGTCTTCACAATGAACAGGGTAAACCACTGACCCCTTAAAGCTACCACCACATCAACCTCAGCTACAAGATCGGGCTGACCGGATATAGAGAGTGATCGTCCAACGATACAAGTTGGTACAAATAACTCCCTAACCACAAGAACGGAACACAAACGGCTCGGCAGCTAGTAGATATTTATACCGACATCAAAGGGCAACGATTTTCAAACCAGGAGTCAAATCCAATGCCATTTTTTTTATAAATGAAACATAAGGAACAGATATATTTGCAACCAATCCAGATGTCCAAGAGAAAATATGCAAATAAGACCTTGCAACTTCATTTTCAGAAAAAAAAAAAAAAAGTTCCAATTTAAAATTTTAAAAAATATATGTTTAGATGAACACTCCTACTCAGGAGAGCAGAAAGAAAATTCTACATATCGGCAAACAGATTTCCGAACAGCTACAATGTGTACAACTAAACGGCACAAAGAACCGCAAAAAAAAAAAACCGCAGAATCACAATACACAGAAACCTTTTCCTTCAGTTGAATAAGAGAGGATTACTTAGCTAAATAATGTCAGAATCCAATGACAAGAAGCTTCGCAAGACCACCACTACCTTATTATACAATCAAAAGCTAAAGACAAGTTTGAGTGCAATATAGCGAATCAAGAAAGCCAGAGAGAGCTAGTGTCCACCTGCGAAGGAGAACGCAGCATCGAGGCAGTTGAGATAGCATTTGCAGTCGCCATATTTTGCAAATTATTTTCCAAGTGAGAAATTCGCAGAGCTAACTCTTCGTCAGTGGAGCTAAAGTGGGCGGCTGTGGGGATAAGGCGACGAGACAGGCATAAGAGCTTAGGGCTTATGAATCATGATTTACGCCTTGGGGCTTCCAGAAGATTCCTCCTTCGTCATCAGAACTATAACGCAGGTTCTGCGACTCTTGACTCCGAGTCCACTCGCCATAGCAGAGTCGACATGATCTCTCTAAAGGCAGCGAGGCCAGTGTTTGTTATGGTGCTTTAACTCGGAACGATTATTGACTCGGCGTCTCGTTCCTTGGGGTCAGATCTTCGTGTTGGACCAAGACTCGAATAGGGGTGGGCACGGGTAGGATTGAGTTTTGATAAAACCCAAAAAAAAAAAATTAAAAATTAAAAATTAAAAACTAAATTAGATCAAGTTGGGGTTAGGGAGGGGTTAGTCGGATTCTTGTTTAACTTAACTCATGTTTACACTATCTTGAGTCTTGCATATAGTTGCTAAATATATGTTATTTTTAATTAAAAACTGAGAAAGTTGACCTCCATCTATGTTTTGATGATAGCAAAATTTAATCGCATACATACTAATATTTGTAATCGAGCATTTCAGATGCAACTCCTACTAGAGACATAATGATTAAAGTTCGTATAAAAAATTGACAAAAAAATAATACATGACCTCAGAGCTCAATTGTGTGTCAAGTCTTCTTGAAGAAACACCTAGAAGCAAAGAAATAAAGATTTAAATACTAGACCCTAGGCTATATAGAAATATCTCAAGAACTCTAGACACCAAACTTTGATTTTAAGGTATACAAGAACTTTGGAGCTTTAGGGCATTTCATTCCTCACTATCATGTTTAGCCAATACACTATAATGTTTTAAGCTTGTAAAACCCCTTATACATCTTCATCATAATTCAAACCAATTTTCTATATCTGGCATAAAACATGATCAATCAACCTATGTAAGCTTGATCGGTCTTATAGAAAGTAGTTCGGCAGAAGCACCTAAAACATGACTATGTAATTGATTGATCGATCATAACAAAAAAATTCCATATTGAGCTATAAAGTGTGATCGATGATACATCGTTCTATGATCAATCATCCATAACATTGCATAGCCAACCCCATAAAGTATGATAGATCAACCTAATTGGATTAATCGATTAACTAACCATTTTTGAGAAGTTGAGAATTCAATTGATTGATGGGCTAGTTGATCAACAAGTCTTTGGAATACAAAAATACAGTTGTTATACATGGTTGATCATTCATAACTTTCAAGTGATCGATCAATATTTTTTTGCAACTTTTTGAAAACGGACAAAAAATGGCTAATTTGATGGGGGAACTTATAAATACCCCTCCAAACACATTGTGAAGAGCAACTCTAGCATTTATTGGAAAATTTATTGCATTCAATGACTTTTTTTATTTGAAATTCCTTCACAAACCAATTTTTGAGAGAAAATAGCTTCAAAATTGCAACAAAACTTCCTATCCCTCTCAAATTCTCCATGTATACCAGTAAATCAAGCTCGAGACACTCATCTTTTGTGCATCAAAGGTTGGAGACTTGGAAATCTCAAGAAGAACATTTTCTATCCAAATTTCATGGGAGTAAGTTTTCTTTTTATTTTTGTATTTTCATTGATTCTTCTTGTTGGAAGTTGGGCCCAAGCCCACAGACCAAGGAAGGCCCACACGTCCAAGTTTGTTAGAAGATGGGCTCAAACCTATAAGACCAAGGAAGACCCACATCTCCAAGAGAGGTGGAAGATTGGCTCAAGGCCCATAGATCAAGGAGAAATCCCACAGACCCACACAGTGGTGGCATAATGGTAAATAAAGAGTCATCTCATAAAGATGACATTGATGTAATTAGTTTTAAGTTTTAGGAGTATTATTGTAATATCATAATCTTATTCATCTATAAATTGAGCCTCAAGGGGAGGGTTAGGACACAAGTCCTAACTCGTGGGAAAATGCATGATGAAGACTTTAAGAGGAGATTGTAGTCCACCAAATGATAAAACGATATATATAATGTGACATATGAGATAGACTAAGATACTCAAAGTCACAAAACATCACCATTAGAATAAAGAGGACAAAGACTATAAAAATTACTCAAGTATCACCTATGAAAAGGACATAATATATCTAGCAATATGCGTTTATGCCTAAGAAGAAATCATAGCTAGGTAAGAAAGTACAGAGAGAAATAATTATTCACTTGAAGTAAGTTTTCCGATATATGTAGGTTTTAAGTGGTAAAAACATTTTCGTCTTGATTCAACTAGCTCCACAAAACTTTTTAATGGGATAGAAAAACAAATAAAAATTGCTCTTGAAAAAAAAAAAAATCTTGTTCGAGTTGGTTTTAGGAGATGAGAAAATTGTCACCCAGAATCTTCCACAAAAATTTAAAGAGGATAAAAAATAATTTTCTTATTGCCCATTTTGAAAATGAGTTTATTAATTTTATTGATTATGTGTATGTGTGTGCGTGTATCTGTGTGTTTGTTTGTTTTAAGGATAATGTACTTTTAGTATATTTAATAGGATTAACGAATTTTGGTCATTCAATTGTGAAAAAGTATCTTTAATAGTTTGAAAACTATTCATAAATTAAGTTAAGTTCGAAAATAAAAATTTTAGTTTTGGAATATAACTAGTAACAGAAAAGGTAAATAAGTAGAAAAAAAAAAACTTGTTATCATATGAAATGGAACAATTGGCTCATGAAAGTCTATCAAATTAAAACAAACATTCAAGTTTTTGGTGACTCAAAGTTACATTATGGAATAGATAAAAAAAATTAAGTAATATAAATGTATTGAATATATTTATAGTAATTATATTTTTCATTACATAGTTACATAATATTTTGATTTTATTTTTTTGTAATCATAATTTTTAAAAAAAAAAAATTAAACTAATAGGAGGAAACAACATAATTTTACTCTCGGATTGGTTGTTAGTGGTCACTTTTTCCTTCATTGCTCCGTGAGGTCAAGAGAAAGATCATGAACCCCAAAGGAAAGAACACACCCCAAATGTTGCTTTAAACTGGCATGGGTGTTTTGGATTTTTCGAAATGTATCACCTAGATCAAACTTTGAGATATATCATTTCGCTCCCTAGAAAATATATGATCCCATATATAAGGCACCCTGGTTTCATAAAGACACAATTGCAAGGATTCTCAATCTAGTGCCACTCTATCAGGACCACTGGTTCATCTACCAAGTAGGGTCCAAATTATTATTTTTTTAATTCAAAATATCAAATTTAACTCTTGTGAATTGACACTAATGACAAGTCAACCCCATCTTCACAACACGTGTCAAAGGATAGTAGGACGAGGTCCAATGTCTTGCTCTAATAAGCCTAAGCCAAAGTTTGACAGCCCCATTTTAAATAGCTGACAATTAGAATATTTCTCCAATTACATTTGTATTCAGTATTTGATTAATTGTATATGTAAATTTAAGAAAAACATAAAATGACATATGTGTTGTATTTTTTCTCTCAATGTGCCTTATTAATTGTTTTACTAGTAAAATGTATATAGGTAAATGGGTACTCTTACATAAATTCATAAATTACTTTTCTAAATACTTGGATATTATACAATGAAATTATCATTACCTTAGTTAATTATTTAGAGGAAAACTATTTAGAAGTGTTATTACCTGAATAAATGAAAACATATTTTAGGATCGACATTATGAAGACGCAATTATTTTGGAAAAGAATCATTAGATAATTTTACGTTTTTTAGGAAGAATTAACAATCAAACTGTGTCTCTCTCTGTTAAATTACTAGACCAACTATAGTCAAACCATGTACTCCCTCTCACAACCATCGATAGTACGTTTCAAATATGAATTCATGTATTAAGAGAGATTTATCTCAATCACTCTCTATCCACCCACATGAAGCAAATCAATTCGAAATCGATTTTAATAGGTATAGATGTGGGTGGCCTTGAAAGTCTAATATGTATAGATTACCACAAAATCCAATTCATACTATTGATATATGGGAGATTTATTCCCCATGATACTCTCATATTTTTAAATTAATAAAATTTTAAAAGCCACATTATTTCTAACGTATTATAAAAAAAAAATTCAAATCACCTTAGTAGATTAAGAAAACATTCGAGATACACCCGTTGTGAATAGGATAACTATGTAAATGGTTGTTTGAAGTTTAGAAGTGTTTTATAAAAATTACGAAAAACTATGGTGTAGCACTGGTTCAAGAAAAAACATTTTTTTCCCAAGCCACTCATTGTTTCTTTTCTTGCTCGAAGTTGCTGCATGAAACTGCGACAAACGTGCATTTGAAACCGTCCTCCTAAACACTTTGTTCAAGTGTTTTTCTTTGGAAATCGGAGGACCATTCATCCTTTGGTTTCTATCATAAGAAAGAATTGGACATATTATGTGTTTTTAGGGTGGCATCAAACTGAACCGGTTCACGAATAACTCGAGCTTGGCTTGGAGCTAGTTCGATTAGATTCGAATAAATCCCATCTTGAATTGAATTCGAGATGGGTTTTCGATTTTTTTAAGTAAACAAGCTGAACTCAAACAAGAGGCGATTCGATTCACAAGCTCGCAAAAACAATGTAGAGTTTCTTAGTTTCATTGTAACCCTAGCTTCTCTCTATTGAAAACAATTTGTTTCCACAATCATATATTGATGAGATGTATCTAACCCTGGTTTTCATAGTCACTGATCCACAAATTCTATGTCTCTCTCCAATATGGTTTTGGATCAATCTAGAGCCAATCTTGGTTCCTCATTCAAGGCCACTAAGATCTCTGCTTCGTCAACCTTATAGGGGTCAAATTGTTTTTTATTCAAAAATTGGATTAAAAAATCAGAACTATCTAGGTGTCAATTGTAAGCCTTCAAGAACCTGTGTTTGTAATATTTAATATAATTTTTAATACATAGTTATATAATATTTTGATCGTATTTATTTGTAAATGCAATTTTCCAAAAAAGATTAAAAAAATCCGAAGAAATAATATAAGTTTACTCTCATGTTAGTTTTTAATGGTCACTTTTTCCCTTCAAGGAATCTTCCATGAGGTAAGCGCAAGACACTAAAAAGAATTATATTCTTAACACAATCATGTTATTAATTTTATTGCACTTCTAAAAGAAAAATATTTAGAGGTGTTATTACCTAAATAAATGAAAGCCAGTTTTAGGATTGACAATACGAAGGCCCAACTATCTTGGGAGAGAATCACTAGACAAAGATTATTAGTCTTTTAAAAAGAGGAAAAATTATCATGTATCAATGAATTAAAGAATAATTGGGAATGACTTGAGAAATGCAAGCACATGGAGTTTTATTCATAATCTAATAGTCAATTTAAGCCACTAACATTACTTTTATAGTGCCCCTACAATAAAAAGAAAAAAATGTTGGCACACATTCATTTGGACATTAATATGAAAGAATGGACTAAGCTTATCTACCGGTCAATCAATCAAACTTTATCTCTCTTTCCTTCTCTCTCTATAGAACTACTCGACTTGCTACCAATCAAACTATTTGCTCTATCTCTTTCTCTCTCAACCGTTAGCAAAACGTTTCAAATATGACTTCTTATACTAAGTAAGATTTCTTTGTCTTACAACCTCTCTCTCAATCACACTCCAAATAGAAATCAAATTTAATAGGGATAGAACTGGGGTGGGCTCGAAAGTCTTATATATATATCGATTACTCAAAAATCCAATTCATATTATTGATATATGGGAGATATACAACCTATGTTGTATCAATGGACTTGATAGGACAATACTCTCATACTTTTGAAAAATTAAAATTCTTAAAAACTCATTATTTTTGCAACATATTCTTGAAAAATCAAGATACTCTCATCTCTTACGCAAAATACAGATAGATACTCAAACCAGCTTTTGTCATCTGATACTCTCATCTCTTATGCAAAATACAGATAGATACTCAAACCAGCTTTTGTCATCGCTCTCTCCCTCTCTCTCCTCTCTCTCTAATTCAGTTCCAATGCCATATAGTTGTTGCAGTTAAAAAATCTCTTACGTGGTCCGTGGATGGGTTGATCGGTCCACTCGTCCCTATCCTCAATGAATCAACTCGTCTCTCTCATGTCCTATTCCCATATTGACGAGGTAACGGCTAGAGGACGGACTTGGGAGTTGGAAAATTAGCATGACTTGACTGGGAAAGCATCCCTGATCTTGCAGAAAAATTCCAGCAATCATGTTGATTCTTTCATCCCTTCACTTCACTTGTATCATCTTTCAAGAAACAACCGGTTAAGCTTTTGCAGACCCGGAACATAAGATCTTGCATCGTATCGTCTCAAGAAACACCGAGATGTCCATCACTGATCTTGACATGGCAAAAGTAATTCTCTCTCTCAAAAACACCCAGTGGGCTTAAATATTTTTTGGTTCTTTTAATGCAAGTCTTTGATGTAGCTCTTCCATATAGAAAAATAAACTGTTTTGGGAAAACGGAGGCCAAATGCAAGCCTCCATGAATTGACTTAACTTGGAACTGATTGGCTTGGAAGAAAAAGGCCAAAATGACGACTTGAGTTTGATAGTGGATTCACCCCAATTCCCCTTCCTCTCGGAACCGAATCCAATAAATACCATTGCAACTCCCTTTCCTATCTCTACTTCACTCCACTTGTCACTGAAAATGGACCAAAAGGCAAAAATTAGGATTTGATTAGTCAATAAACAAGGCCAAAATGAGGACTTGTCAATTGGACAAGCTATCGATAATAAAAAAAAACTATAAGATGTATTTGTACTAATAGAAATAGTAGGAGAAAAATAAAAATAATTTTTTTTCTCTCAAATGAGTAAGTCTTTAGTGGTGAGAAAATTTTCAATTTGATTCATTTTGCACAACAACTATTTTGAGGAGAAAGGAAAACTATAATTAAAAAACAAAAACATAATTTTCTAATCTTTGAGTTAGTTTAGGCAAATAGATTTTTTTTTACCAATTCCCCCTACTCAATTTTGTAATATAACCAACATGTTCACTAACCAGTGAGTGAACCAACATGTTCACTAATCATGTTGCAACTTGTTCATGCATTTCTGTTCTTGTTCATCGTTCTGAAGAGCATAGGCCATATTCTAAAATAAATGAAACGTGTGTTAAGGAAAACATTGACCAAGTTCAATGTTTAGTGAAACCAGATTGCATATTGTGTAATGCATCTCCTCACCCTAGGGCATCATTGTCATTTATAAAATATGCTCCTAATAAAATATATTTGTTGGAAAACAGGGCCCAAGCCCACACGACCAAGGAAGACCCACATATTAAAGTGTATTAGAATATGGGTTCAAGCCCATAAGACCAAGGAAGACCCATGGATCCAAGAGAAATAAAAGACGAGCTCAAGGCTCACTGATAAAGGAGAAGGCCCATAGGCCCACATACATTGATGGCAGGATGGTAAATAAAGGGTCATTACATAGATAT
Organism: Aristolochia californica; assembly: GCF_029961685.1. Classification (NCBI taxonomy): domain Eukaryota; kingdom Viridiplantae; phylum Streptophyta; class Magnoliopsida; order Piperales; family Aristolochiaceae; genus Aristolochia; species Aristolochia californica. The sequence goes on from NW_027182279.1 coordinate 6,183,165, forward strand.
GGCAGTGATGTAATTATGTTAAAGTTCCAGGGTTAAAACCCTAAGTTAAGGGGTATTATTATAATATTATAGTTTCATAAATCTATAAATAGAGCTTAAGGAGGGTAAGGAATAATCAATTCCATAACCCTTCTTCCTCCAATTTTCTCCCAATGAGTTTCTTTTCCTTTTTCTCCATGAGTTAAATTCATGGAGTCCTGAAAATCAACGTAGTATTAGAACTTTGATTTTCAGGACTGCGACTATGGTTATTCTCTCTTTTATTTGTTAGTCTCGAGCACTATTTTTTTGCTTTCATCTTTTTTATTAAATCATATCATCCACCATGCCTGTATGCTCTCTCTCTCCACACTTTTTTTCCGTATCTGAGTTGAGCCGAATTGACTCGGTTTAGTAGCTTGAGTCCAGCACGACAGTCGATCGGAGGCTGGAGTTTCCTCCTAGCGTTGTCGCCAAAAGAAAAACTCAGCCTTCCCCAACATTGCTTTCCGTCAGTGAGTCCATATTGGCAGCGGGTCGAACACTGGCATATTGGCGTGCGGGCTAAAAAAACGGCATCGAAGACGAAACCTTCTCACGGCGAGGAAGTCGCCGAGCATTGCTCTATTGAGGTTTACAATCCAAGATATCTTTTCGTTCTCCGTTCTGGAGGTTGAAGACGACTGCCGAGCTTCTCGAGTGCCAGCACTGAGTTGCAGTTTCTATGCTTTGTTTCCGTCGAGAGTCCATTACAGCGTCGGCATTCGGGAAGAAGATGTACTACTGTTGTATTTTTTTCGTCATTCTCTGTTCGGCGCCTTTGCCAAAGAAGAAGAAACACCAGGCAATGCAAAGGGAAGCCAAGTCGAAGACGGAGACTCCTTCACTGTCTCTTTGAGAATTATACACTCTACTAGCTCCGCCGAGCTTCCCGAGCGCCAGCTATGAGTTGCTATTTTTCAGGAAGTTGCCATCGTCAACGTTCGGCTTAATTCCCAATGATGTCTCTTATTTCGGAGAGTTTCCATTTTCGTCTCGCCTTCAAGATCTCTCTGGCTTTTATTCGGAAAATTTCCTCCCAAAGATATCTCATTTTCCACTGTTCGGTCAGGGAAGAAGGCACTGTTGCCTTATTCAAGTTTCCTAAGGGGGGGTTAGTCCACAATGAAGTGGAATGAATTCACCCCTCATTACTTAGTTCATTAAATAAAGGCGTTAGGGGGGGGGGGGTTAGTCAACAAAATGAAAATTTGATCTTCATCTTCATCTCATGCATCTACATGATCTTCATCTTCGAAATAGGTGTTTATTGTGGAGAAGTTCATCTTCGAAATCTTCAAAATAGGGTGTTAGTGTGGACAAGTTCATCTTCATCATCATCTTCATCTTCGAAATTTAAAACCATTGATTTTATTAATTATAAAAATAAGTTAATTAAACCAAGTGTTTGAGTTAACAATATTTTAATTACCACTATTAAATCACTAATACAATAGAGTAAATAAAAAATAAATATGATTAATGAATAAAAAAGTATTATATTAATAACATAAGATAGATTTTTTACATGGTATTAATTAATAATATATTTTGACAAAATTAAAAGTAATTAATTAATCAAATGCATACTTTAATTATATTTTATTTACAAGAGACTTAAATATGAAGTTTAATATGGTAATAAAATTGAACAAAAATAATAAATAAATACATATATAACTTTATTAATAACCTAAAAGAAAGATTATTCTAATAACGAGTTTATGCCTTTAATATTAAAATCATCAAGTTACAAGTTTAGTACATATAAACAACGCATGTTCAAAAGTAATAAGATACAACCATCATTTATCGTTCTACATGGAAGTCGATTTGGCATCTCGAAATTGTACGGCTCTTGTAGATTCTAATGCACTTTGCCTCCAAAAGCATGTTACTTGGTTACCCACATCCTCAAGACTATCACAATCGTCGTTGTCTGTATCATCCATTGCACCTAATTGGACTGCACCACCTCCTCCACCGAGCTCGCCACCCGAATCATCATCTTCATCTTCAAATATATCATCATAATCCTCTCCACATATATAATTGTGCAATATGCAACAAACATGTACAATTTTCACCTGGATCTTAAAAGAAAATGGAGGAGTGCCTTTTAACATTTGAAATCGAGCTTTTAAAGCACCAAAAGTTTGCTCAATAATATTCCGTAAAGATTAGTGTCTTCGGTTGAATAATTATTTTTCCTTTCTAGGAATATTATCTCCAAATTCTTGCAGATGATACCGGGTTCCTCGAGATGGAGCCAAAAATCTCGGAAGATTTGCATAACCAGCATCGACTAGATAATATTTTCCTATAATAGAAATTATATACTACATAAAATAATTGAAGATAAAATAGATAAAAAATGACTGCATAAAAATATATTACTTACCTTCAGGAACAAAGATTTTATCTCGGCGAGTCAATGCGTCCTTCAGTACATGTGAATTAGCTACTGATCCCTCCCATCCAACAAGTACATAAGTGAATTGCATGTCAAATGAACATGCTGCCATCACATTTTGTGAGAGATAGCCTTTTCTATTCCAAAACCTTGGTTGATCTTCAAGTGGAATGTTCGCTTTGATATGAGTTCTATCAATAGCTCCAATACAATCCTAATTATACATTTTCAATTAATATTGACTAATTTTGTATATTAATCTAAAATTATTTGGTTATAGGAAGTGATGTTACCTTGAAGTACAGATAAAACATTGAACTAGTTAAAATCTTCGAGTGTGTGCGTTCTGAAGGTCGTTTGAAGTAATCAGAGTGAAGTTTGAGGATTGCATCCAACACCTTGTTAAAATACTTACTTATGGTCCAATTTGATCTATCAAACATCTCTGCTGTGACACTATAAGATTGTTATTGACCAACAGTTAGGAGGAAATATGCAAGTTGTTCTTCAACTGAAATTGTTTTTGTGGCTAATAAAAACCCTTTACTAGTAAGTATATCTACCAATTTGTGAAATACCAGTTGATTCATCTTGTAAACTTTCCAAAATTTAACTAGTGATTTGTCTAGTGCCTTTTGCAGATACAAGGGACCATTCACCCCACAAGAATGTGGTACACGTTTGTTGCAATGGTACAAATAATATTTTCCCATTGCGATAAACAAAGTTGTGAATGCAACCATCGTTGCAACCTTTTCTTTGTCTGTCATAGTATCCATGGAAATCTACAAATTCAATAGCCTAAATGTCATAAACACAAGTAAACATCAATCTTCAATCATATCCTATTTGTAATCACAACCATTTTTATCCATATTCCCACATCCTACATTCAATCACATCCCTACGCAACCATATTCATTTAATTATCCACATCCATACTCATCTACCATATTCATCCATGCAATATATAAACACAACAACATATCAAATTTAAATACTAACCATACTAATAAGTCTTGCAACGTTATAATTCAAATATCATACCTAATACATAATAATATTCCAAAAGAATAGTGTATTTATAACGCATTACAATTAGTTTTCAAAACAAAATTTAAGCCACTTGACCCGCTCTTCCACTATCATCTCCGCAAACGTGACCTTCTTAGTTGGCATATCCAACCATAAAGGAACGCGAAACTTCAATTCTGCAGACAGGTTTGGGATTTCCCTGAGGGCTTTGACCCAATCTCTTTCAATATCGGGCTCTTTCTCTTTAGGCTTCATCATGAAATTCTCAAATGTCTGAGCTATTAGATCCATTGCATCAATGAATCTACTAGTGTCATCATCGGGCATTTCGGTTCTCTTTCTATGACGACTTGAAGATGACCGCTTACTTCTTTCAGATTAATTACCTGGAGACTCATCCGTGCTTAATAATGGTGATGGAGTATCCCTAACTATATCAACATCCTCGGGCTCATCCATCGGGACATGTTCTGATTCATGGATGAGTTCATCACCCTGATCTACAAAGGTTGCACCTCCTGACCCTACGGCTATTGTGTTTCCCACCACCACAGCTAATTTGTCGTACAGGGCGTCTGTACTTCTCAGCATCTTTATGCTCCTACAAGAATAAAACATCCTTTATACGTCTTGGAATAGAGTTATACTAACGCGAAAAACATAAAAAATATTTTATTGTACATCATAATTTACTGACCTTTATGTAGTCAAGCCATACAGAATTACATGCAGTAACTCGTTGTGTGGTTGCATCCCAACCGAACCCACTAGTGTTGATACAACTCGTTACCATTTGATATGTTTTTTTTCATGATCTCGTTCGATTCTTCACCTGCTCAACAATTTTTTTATTGACTGCGTTTTCATTGAACTTATTAACACAGTCCATATATACCTCATGCTTCCATACCCCGTCAGGCAACTTATTCCCTAGATTAACTTGCTCGACCAAGAGATCGAGCATTTTGCTAACATCTTCGAAGGTCCAAATGTCATATGGTCGACCGGTTGGTATTCTTCTTGCAACCATGTATAATCTAAATCCGAGATCGTTCTCATGGAAAAAATTTTATTAGACAACCTTTACCTGTCACGGAAACACAAACCATAAAAAATAGAATACCATGTGGTGGATATGTATAACACCTGAATCTCCTCACCACATGGCAAAAACATTCCATAGCACTTCAAAAATTCTCAACAACATTCTCAAACATTTCAAAATTAATTAAACTATTTTCACTACTGCATATGCACTAAACAATGAGAAAACACACACATCAAGTCCAAATTCACCAAACACCCCTAGTAGAGCCCCATATAACTTCACAGTCACTACGAACTGTACCTCGTCAGTGATGGGGGTCAGGTTTCATTGGCTAATGGACGCCTGTGTAGGCGACTCAGCCTTGTTTGAATTGGACTAAAACCCCCCTAATAAAACCTAAACCATAAACCATCAAACCCTATCACCTACTAAACTCTAAACCCTAAACACCAATTCCATAACATAATACCCTAAACCCTAGACCCCCTAAACCTTAGAAGCCCTAAACCCTAAACCCTACACCATATTTCCAGACCCTAAACCCAAAAAACCCTAGAACTTAAAAACACAAAACCCCCAAAACCTTAAAAACCCTAAACCTATTACCTACTAAACTCTAAACCCTAAACAGTAATTCCAGAATTTAATACCTTAAAAGCCCTAAACGCTACACCCTAATTCCAGACCCTAAACCCAAAAAACCCTAGAGCTTAAAAACACAAAACCCCCAAAACCTTTAAAACCCTAAACCCCCTAAACCTTAAAAACCCTAATCCCTAAAATACCCTAAATCCTTAACCATAAACCCTAAACCCTAATTACAGGACCCTTAAATACCGAGCACCAAACCCTAAAAATAATCCCTAACACGAATCAAGAATTTAGACCCTAAACCGTAACCCTAAATCCCACAATTATGCACAAATAATCCCCAATTAGGCATTGAAAATAAAATTAAATCAAATAAAACACTAATTTAATGAAAAAAATTAGGGTTTAGTCATACCTTCTAAAATTTGGGGAAAACCGAAGCCAAAGGGTGAAATCGATGCCGAATGGAAAAATTGATGCCTAATCGAAGTAGAAATTAAGCAATCGATGCCCAAATGTCAAAATCGAAGAAAATCAAAATCAAAATGGGGAAATCGAACGAAATCGGATGGTATTTTGGGGGAAAGGAGAATAGCCAAAGAGAGAAGGGAGTGGGAGGTTGAAAGGGAGAAGAGAGAGAAGAAAGGGAGGTCGAGAGGGATAAGAGAGAGAGAGAAGTGAGAGAGAAAAACAGAGAGCGAGTCCGAGAGAAGAGAGGGAGGCACGGAGACAAGAGAGAGGGCGAGTCCGAGAGAAGACTGAGAGACAGAGGCCGGAGACAAGAGGGAGCAAAGATGGAGGCCGAAGACGAGAATCCGAGAGGAGAGAGGAAGAAAAAAAGGGAAACGAGGATGCGCGAGAGAGGGGGGCGCGAGGAGAGCGAGGGGGAAAGCAAACCTTGCGCGTCCTTCATCTCAAAGAAGAACAAATATGGCCTTCTTTGAGATGAAGGATTTTAAACTGTGGAGACGAAGGACCGCTTCATCCCCTGCATCCAGATGAAATGTCATCTGCGCTCCACTAACGACTTCAAGTGTTGAAGGGCATCATGCGTTTGAAGTTCATCTCGGACTTCAAGTTTACTAACCTCCCCTTAGTGTAGAATGAATTACATTGAAGTGAGATTACACCACTTCATTCGCTCAGGCAAAAATTGGGGAAAAGTGATTCATACCTATTTTGTGAATCAACCGATTGAAGTGCGCGATGCGCATTGCTCCTTCCCTTCTCCCCCCGCGATCCTTCAGCAAAGTTTTTTTTTCTCCTCCCTCTTCCCCCACCCCTGTCTGCCTTCCTCCCTCTCGGCCTCCCTCTCCTCTCCCTCTCGATCTCCATCACAGAGCACGAGAGGTGGAGCCTCTATCATAGAGCCTCTCGGCCTCCCGACTTCTCTTCTCTCTCGCCTCCCCCTGTCGGGCCTTCCTCCCTCCTCTCGACCTCCCTCTCCTCTCCCTCTCGACCTCCGTTGTAGAGCACGGTAGGCCGAGCCTCTGTCGCAGACCCTCTCGGCCTCCCAACTTCTCTGCTCTCTTGGCCTCCCTCTTTTCTCCCTCTCGGCGTACCGTCGGAGCGTTGCCTCCGTCGTTGTTGCCCGCCTCTGTCGTCGTTGCCCGTCGCCATTGTCGTTGCCCGCCGTTGTCACCGTTGCCCACTGGCCCACCACTGAGGAAGACGATGCGCGCTAAGGAAGACGATGTTTAATTTTTCCTAAGTTAGGAAAAATTAAACCATCGTCATAATTGGTTTAATTATCCAATTTATTAAACCATTAGTTTTTTATTTTTTAAGTATGTTATTAATTAATAATATGTAAAATATATGTTATGTTATTGATAAATTAATATATTTATTTATTTATTATGTATTTTTTTATTTTGTGTTAAAAAAGTGATTTTTAATGTTAAACTATATCTTATGTTATTATAAAATAATTTATTTATTTATTATATTCCCTTATGTTATTTTTAAAATTTTTATTTATTTTAAATAATTTATTCTAGTCACATGTAATTATTTTTTAATTAATAATAAACTATAATTATTAAGTAATATAATATAGTTTTTCATTATTTAGGATATTAATATATTCTAATACTACACGTTAAATCACTTATAAGTGTAGTAACCATGTTTATTTTGGTTAATTATCTGTTTAGGTATATATTCTATTTAAGTATATTATACAAGGTTACTCATTTTCTTCTTTATATCATACTTTTCATTTGGGGGCACTAACACTGGAATATGTTTTCTAGTGCACTTGAACTTGTCTATACTAATACCCAAAGATGAGTTGAAGTTGAATCAATTCATTTAAGTTCAATTCAATTCTTCACTTCAATTCAAGTTCTTTGTGGACTAACCGCTCCTAAGTTAGGAAACTTGAATTAAATCAGTGCCTGGCCCACTTCTATTATGTCGAGACTCAGACTCGCTCGAGTTAATTCAGTGCGCCCGTTATCCCAGCCGACCGAGTGCACCAACCCGACCGAGTCAACCAAGACCAACTCAGACCGAGTCAACTCGGTTCGGGTCAACTTGACTCAGGGCACTTATTTTCTGCCTCAATATACGTGCCCAAGATTTCGACACGACTCGATAAAATTTTTTCTTTGGCTGGATTTTTTTTTTTGTGAAGAATTGATCGATTATTCCTTGGTCAGCATATTATTTGGAACAAATATGTGCATTGGACTATTTCATGGGTCATTTTACAAGAATTATTTTGGGTCGTGTTAAATGGGCCCAAGCTAAGCCCGTTTCAGTTGCTGCTATTGTGTCTCCTTTGATGAGACATTATTATTGTAGAAAAGGTAGCCTCATACCATTATTTATTTATGTCCCTGTCAAAAATATCAAATTTTTTCTATTGGGAAACCATGACGGAGGAACTTCATCCCCGTAAAAAATATCAAAATTATTTGTGGTTGGGAGTCCATGACGGAGGAACTTCATCCCCGTCAAAAATATCAAAATTATTTGTGGTTGGGAGTCCATGACGGAGGAACTTCATCCCCGTAAAAATTATCAAATTTATTTGTGGTTGGGAGTCCATGACGGAGGAACTTCATCCCTATAAAAATGTCAAATTTTTTTGGTTGGGAGTCCATGACAGAGGAACTTCATCCCCGTAAAAAATATGAATTTTTTGTCGTTGGAAGTCGATGACGGAGGAACTTCATCCCCATAAAAAATATTAAATTTTTGTAGTTGGAAGTCCATGACGGAGGAACTTATTATTATATTTATGTTACTTCCCCCATTAATATCATATATTACTCTACCACTTGAGAGTCGTTGTCCTATGGAGGGACAAGGTGGTGGAGGTGGACACTTGAGAACAATGTCTTCGCGGTTAGGAGTGATTTAATCTCCCTGATATTATACCAGTTGGGCCTCATGAACGAGAGAACCAACGTGAGGGGGAGTGTTGGAAGATGAAGGCATATTATACCAAAAATTTTTTTACATCATTTACAACAAGTTGGGAGTTCATGCTATTCTCTCACCCCCAGCTTGAGGGGAAGTATTGGAAGATAGGGCCCAAACCCACACGACCAAGGAAGACCCACATATCAAAGTGTATTTGAAGATGGGCCCAAGCCCATAAGACCAAGGAAGACCCATGGATCTGAGAAAAATAGAAGACGGACTCAAGGCTCACTGATCAAGGAGAAGACCCATAGGCCCACATACATTGATGACAGGATGGTAAATAAATGGTCATCACATAGAGATGGCAGTGATGTAATTATGTTAAAGTTCTAGGGTTAAAACCCTAAACCCTAAGTTCAGGGGTATTATTGTAATATTATGGTTTCATAAATTTATAAATAGAGCTTCAAGGGGAGGTTAAGGAATAATCAATTCCATAACCCTTCCTCCTCTAGTTTTCTCCCAATGAGTTTATTTCCCTTTTTCTCCATGAGCTAAATTCATGGAGTCCTGAAAATCAACAACATTGTCCTTGAACAACGTTTTATGGTCAAAGGGTTTCATTATTGTGGACTAGAAAAAACTCTAGAACATCTAAATTGACTTTGTTGTTCTTTTTATGATTTGTGAATTTCATGGAAAACTCTTGGAGGATCACAACTAACTTGTTATTCTTCATCACTGGAGATTGTTTTGTTATTAGATTGTGTAGTAGTTGTGCTCTATAAAAGAAACAAGTTTACTTGAGGATAATTTGTTACAAAAGCATAGAAGCATGAACCACCAAGAAAAAAACAAATCTATCCATGTCTGAACATCAAGAGGAAATTTTGGAGAAGATTCATGCATAAAAAAATCTGATTTGGCTAAGAAACAACCACCCTAATTCATGATGATACATCAAGTTGATACATTACTCATTGAATCAACTTGATTATAACTACAATGGATCTGTGTGACATCATTGAGTTGATTCGATCCCTCATCAAATTGACTTAATCTTAAATTAATTAATTGGTAAAATGAGTTTGGATTGATTGGACATTCATCGAGCCAACTAGATCTCCCATCAAATTCATTAGATCCTTCATCAAGTTGACTTAATGACTTGTTGAAATTTAAATAAAGTGTGCTTTTTATAAATTCTCACTATGCCTCTCCTTCTATGGCCTTTAACACATTTGATTTTATTCTAATCAAACCCAAAGCCTCGAGTTATTTTATATGGAAAGATTTGGTTTAAATAATGCACAAAAGTTATAGGCTAACATGTGTTTGGAATTAGACGCCCTAATTCCAAACTAACAAGAGCAATAATAATAATCGCAGAAGAAAGAAAAAACAAGTACGAGAACAAAGACAACAAGATTTATACAGGTTCGCCTCAAAGCGAGACTACGTCCTGTCTTCCACCACTACAGTGATCCACTATAAAAATGAATTAATTTACAAGAGAAATCGTACACACTTACATGTATTTTCTCTAACCTCTCTCGGGCTGCAACTCATCTTTCTTCTCGGTGATGATAAAACCCTAACAACGGTGCCCCCAAATATAATGGAAAAATTAGGGCAAACACGATACAAAAGGAAAATTTCCAAACCCCCATGGCTACCTTACCACAAAGGTTAATCCGCATACCGATTCAACATAGGGCATTGATTATGCTCCACAACTTAACAATCTCCCACTTGGAGACAAATCCATCATCAATATAGTGGCAACAACTTCTCAATCCTCAAAGAGAAGTTCAACTGAAGTTGCACACAACTTCAGTTTCTCAATAGTAATAGTTTTTGTCAACATATCAACCGGAATTTGACTTCCATGAACCTTCTCAAGTGCTATGATTCTATTCTCCAGAGCAGATTTGATGGAGTGATAATGCACCTATATGTGCTTTATTCTGGCATGGTAAACATGATTCTTTGCTAAATGAATAACACTCTAGCTGTCACAATACAACACATTATTTCCATGCTTGAGACCTAATTCTTCCTAGAAGAACTGCAATCATACCATGTCTTTGCTGGCTTCGGTCACGACGACACATTCTACCTCAGTAGTGGAAAGAACAACTATCTTCTACAACTGAGAGACCCAACTAACTGCTATACCACCCAATGAGTACACATATCTAGTGGTACTCTTCCTGCCATCAATGTCTCTAGCCATGTCAGCATCTATATAATCCGGTAATCCCAAGTTTGGCTGAGTTTGCAGTGCCTCTCAAATACATGAGAATCCACTTCACTGCTTCCCAATGTTGTTTACCCAGATTACTCATATATCTTCTCACAACTCCAACTGAATGAGCTATGTTTGGTCTAGTGCACACCATGGCATACATGCGACTGCCAATAACAGAAGCATATGGTACATTGGCCATGTGGGCTTGTTCCTACTCTGTAGAATGTGACTGCTCCTTAGATAGCCTAAAGTGACTAACTAAAGGAGTACTCACTGGTTTTACATCATTCATGTTGAATCTTCCAAAAAAGCTTCTTCACATATTCATTTTGTGACAGTTTCAAGACATCAGTATATCTAGCAATCCTCATCCCAAGGATTTGTTTTGCAGCACCCAAATCCTTCATTGCAAACTTCTTGGATATTTCCCTTTTTAACTTATCTATTTCTTGTTTGCAAGCAACTGCTATCAACATGTCATCAACTAGTAGAATGATGTAGGAGTCATGAAACTTCTTCACATAACGACAATGATCTGCCTGACACTTCAAGAAACCATTACTACTCATAAAGGTGTCAAACTTCTTATACCATTGTCTTGGAGTTTGTTTAAGACCATACAAGCTCTTTTGAAGTTTGCACACCATTTTCTCCTTTCCATGTGCTTTGAAACCCTGTGGCTGCGTCATGTAAATTTCTTCCTCCAAATCACTATGAAGAAATGTTGTCTTTACAACCAACTGCTCTAAGTGCAAGTCTTTATTTGCTACTATTCCAAGCACTGTTCTAATAGTAATTAATTTCACTACTGAAGAGCAAATCTTAGTACAGTCAATGCCTTCTTTTTGTTGAAAGCCCTTTACCACTAGTCTTGCCTTGTACTGCTTGCTGCCATCATGTTCGTCTTTTATTTGGTATACCCATTTGTTCAACAAGGCTTTCTTCTCTTTTGGTAACTTGGTCAACTTCCATGTCTGATTGGATAATAGTGAATCCATCTCATCCTTCATGGCCAACTCCCACTTGGTTGATTCATCAACTTGCACAACTTTCTCATAACTCTTTGGTTCACCTTTATCAGTCAATAAAATATAATTTAGTGCAGGGGAGTACCTCTATGGTGGTTTGCTAGTTCTGGCAGATCTCCTGAGTTCAGTTACAAGAATGTCCTCATTTACTTATGGGGGTAGATTTTCCTGGTCTTCCTAAGAGATATTATCGATCTCAATAACTGGAAGATCTCTCAACTGAATCACTTCAGACTATTTGGCTTCATCACTTGTGCTCTCAGACTCTGTTCTTGACCCGTCTTTATACATGGTTGTTAAGCACCTAGCCAATACTATCCAAAAAACCGGCCTATTAGGTAGCGGAAAGCCAAGTGCTTAACCCAGGACCATAACATCACACCCACCTTCACGAGCCGACGTCCACAGTGGCCCACTTGCGACGGCCCACTCTAGCGACACTGGTCTGACCCACCTTTTGTGGCCCTACCAGTAATTTTAATCCGGCCTCTAGGTCACCTCGTCCACTAAGTTTGCTCATGCCGGGATTCGAACTCGCGACGTGGGGGTCCGCTCTGATACCAAATGTTAAGTACCTTGCCAATACTACCCAAAAGACCGACCTGTTAGGTAGCGGAAAGCCAAGTACTTAACCCAGGACCATAACAATGACACCTTCATTGAAGGTCACGTCCTTTCTGCTGATAACCTTACGACTTTGGTCATCCCAAAAGCGACAACCAAACTCGGTACTACAATAACCAATAAAGAAACATATCTTAGATTTAACATCAAGTTTATTTCTAACAGAAGAATCAATAAGAATATAAGAGTCACAACCAAAAACTTTAAACAAAGAAAGGTTTACCTCTTTATCTCTACAGACCTCTTTTGGTATTTTTCAATCCAATGATATTGAGGGACCTCTGTTGATCAAATAGGCAGAGATGCTAATAGCCTCAGACCAGAACATCTTTGGCAATCCCGCATGTAATCTCATGCTCATAGCATGCTCGTTCAAAGTTTTATTCATCCTCTCAACCACACCATTTAGTTGAGGTTTTCTAGGAATGGTTTTCTTCATCTTAATTCCATTATCAATACAATACTACTTGAAATCATCATCTATATATTCTTCCCCATTATCTGAGTACGGACACTTCACCTTCAAATTTTTCTTAGTCTCAACCATTGCTCTCCATAACTTGAATGTATCAAAGGCATCAAATTTCTTTTTCAGGAAATAAACTCATACTTTTTTTATTGCATCATCAATAAATGTCACATAGTAGTTAGAACCACCAAGGGAAGTAACAGTTGAAGGCCCCCAAACATCTGTGTGAACCAACTCCAATTTTATTGTCTTTTGTTCCTTTCCAACCTTAGAAAAACTAACCCTATTCTGCTTGCTGAAAATACAACTTTCACACAAACTACTCTTTACAGTTTTCAACCTTTGCAGCTTCCCTTTGGAGTGAAACACTTTTATTCCCTTCTCACTCATGTGACCGAGCCTATAATGCCACAAATCTGAATGTAAAGAGTTCCAGTTTTAACTCTTTTTCAACAACCATGACTCCCTTAGTGACTTTCCAAGTAGCACCATTAAAAGTCACATTATGACCTTCATCATCAACCTGGCCTACTGAAATCAGATTACGCATCAGTTTTGGTACATGTGTCACCTTGTGAATTTTCCACACCCACCCGTTTGACATCCTCATACTAACATTACCAATACTGATAATATCCAAAAGTTCTCCATCAGAAAGATACACCTTCCCATGATCTCCAACAACATAATTCTCCATGATCTCACGATGTGTGGTGGTATGAAAAGAAGCTCTTGAATCTAACACCCAAGAGTCAATAGGGCTATCAACCGACAAGAGTAAAGTATCTTGTACTTCTTCAGTCTTCGCATTTTTAACATCATTTTTCTTTTCGTCCTTCTTCGGTGCTCTACAATTTTTCTTTATGTGACCAAAGTTGCCACAATACCAGCATTCCACATTCCTTCCGAATTTGGACTTTCTTCTTCCATTCCTTGACTTCCCTCTACCGTTGCCCTTGTTTGAATTCCTCTCGAAGTTCCTGCCCCTAGTATCAACATGTACGACAGAATTAGATGTCAATGATTCTCCAAAGTTCTTTCTACGAACTTTCTCCGCAAGAATGGTATCCCGAACATTATTAAAAATCAACTTCCCATTGCCTACAGAATTGTTGACCGCAACCCTCGTAGGCTCCCAAAAATTTGGTAGAGACACCAAAAGAATTAAAGTACAGACCTCATCATCAAATTTAATTTGAACGAAGGTCAATTGATTGACAATCGTGCTAAACTCATTCAAATGCGATGCTAGTGTATTTTTTGTCATCTTTAATTTGAAGAGTTTTTTCATGAGATGTACCTTATTATTTGCAAAAGGTTTCTCATACATGTCAGATGAATCTTCATCATCCCCGTTGTGATTTTCTCCAACGCTATGTTGTGAGCAACGTTCTTCGACAGTGTTAACTGGACTACTCCCAACACCTGTCTATCGAGGAGAATCCACTCATCATCTTTCATACCTTTTGGTTTCATATCCAGAAGTGGTGAGTGCAACTTTTTAATGTATAGATAGTCTTCAATCTACATCCTCTAGAACGCAAAATCCATCGAATTTGTTGATTCCTAGTGTCGATCCTTCTCCGATAGCCATTGCTCTCAATCACGAACCAATGCTCTGATACCACTCGTTAGGAATTAGACGCCCTAATTCCAAACTACTGAGAGAAATAACAATAATCGCAAAAGAAAGGAAAAAAAAGCACGAGAACAAAGACAACAAGATTTATACAGGTTCACCTCAAGGTGAGACTACGTCGTATCTTCTGCCGCTGCAATAATCCACTAGGAAGATGAAGTAGTTTATAAGAGAAATCACACACATATGATTTTTTAAAGGACCTTTTGTTCAAAGTGACCATAACTAGAGAACAACAATTTGACTAGTTATATTACGTAGAAGAAACCAGTCAAGTCAGAGCCTATCCTATTCAACACCTTCTAGATCATATCTTTAATTTTAATTATCATTTTGCTTCTTCTTCTTCTAGCTAGATAGTCAGATTAGAACGTTAGCATCTTCGCCTTAGACATTGTTCTTATGTGATTTCAAATTGGCAATGTCACAAATATTCAATAATTTTCAATAAGGGATTTGGTTATGCATATTTGTCATTGTTGTAAATTATGTAAACATGACCTTTTACACTCTTTGTACTTTTAGCATTACATCCACATCTTGACCATTACAAGTTATCCATGCATATGTTGTGGCCCAGCCCTTACAACTGTTGGAAGATGGGCCCAAGCCCATAAGATAAGGACCCACCATGATCACACGAGCTGGTGGGATCTACCATGATCATGTGAGGTGGTATGATGAGTCCTACACAATAAGAAGTCATATAGAGCCAAAATTATTATGGAAGCAGGTCTCACAGAAGAGTTTCAATTTAAAGGTGGTTTGGTTATGCTAGTCTTCTATTTATATCGAGTTATTTAATTATGGTAGGACTTATCTTTGAGTGTTAAAGTTTGGGTGTAATTGAGACAAGGGTAGTTTAATTATAATTGGACTCTACTACTTTCCTCTATTATAAATAGAGGTTCATGTACTCTGATTATAATCAAGTCAATTAAGTATTTCTCTTTTCCATAAATTCAACATAGTATCAGAGCAGGTTTTGTGAATTGACTCGGTCAACCCACAAAGGTAATGTGATTTTTTCTGATTTATTATATCTAGCAATTTAGGTTCGTATTTATGTTCTTTTTTTCAGTCCCTATACCCATTATTTGCTTTATGTTTTCACCTCTATAATGAATTTTTCATATTTCAAATTATGTATTGACGAAAATATATTTGAGTTTAATTTTCAAGGAAAAACTATTTTTTTTCCAATCAGAGTTATCTACCAAGAGAAATCGATATTTGAAACAGAAAAGGTCAGATTGCAAAAGAGCTTCGACCAGCAGCAAAATGTTTCAACTTCTAAGCTATTTTATGCTATAAAGGATGAAACTTTATATGGAGAATTATTTATTAAAATAAATATCTATATGTGTATTTTATTACCTATCAACCAATTCTCGATCTGAGTTTTTTATGTGGAGATATTGATCTTGGCAGAGTCATTGGTCATGCTAGGAAAAGGGGAAAGAGTACTTAGTTCAGTAGAGACCGAAATATATCAAATTATATATCTCAATTGAAGTATATTTTATGAAGAGAATTTATACATGTATGAAAGGTATTTAAGTCTAGTTTCAAAAACAGAAAATTTCATGTCAATCTGATCTATATTTAAGGATATATTTGCATTGGAAGAATCAAATGTCATATTGGTATCCTATTGCATTGAAAAATTCGAATTTAAGCCAATTGTTTTGTGCCACTTTTTGAGTTGCTTTTATTGATCAACTATATCAGAAAAAATATCTCACTTACCCCATTTTTGGTTACTACATCTATGTTATTTTGTTCGAGATGAGATCATTGCCATTACCTCCCAACTTGAGGGGGAGAAGTAAAAGAAGAAGTACAAAAAAGAGGTATTTTATATGTTGTGGTGATTTTAATGTGACAAAAATAGTCAAGAAAAGGGGGAGCACAAAGATGAAGCTTTTAAATCTAAGAAAAAAATTTTGCAGCAAAGAAAATTGAAGACCAATAATCCTGACATGAAATAATAATTGTGGTAATTTTGGTGATATCCGACTCAGATCGACTCGATTCTATTTCTCATGCTGGATTATTATTTTGAGGTATTCACAACATATTCCTTGGTCAACATATTATTTGGTGCAGATACTCGCATCGGATTATTTCATGGGTCTTTTTACAAGGACTTTTATTCGTTTCGTTCGTGTAATAAGGGCCCAGGCCCATTTCATCTGCAACTATTGTGTCTTTTTGGATGATACATTATTATTGAAGAAGTGGTGGCTTCAACATCCTATCTTCCTAGTTATTTGACAACCTTACTCCTACCATCCTTTATTTGACTCTCACAAACATCTTTGAGCAAATTGTTTGCATGTTGCTTCGGTTGGGACTTTAAGTCCATCACGTATATGGGTGTTTTACGTCCATTGAAACTTTTATATATATATATATATACCCCTGGGTCTTTTATCGTGGTCTTGTGAATGATAGACATTATCCACTTATCACATCTTTTATCGCCATCTTGTGAATGATAGACATTTATCACCCATTTCTACTTGTGAGAGTTGATGTAGAATTTAGTTACATCGGCTTTAATACCTCGCAAGCGTACGAATCGTTCATGTAATCTAGCGGGAAGCGAGGGTCATATCCACAGGGAGGACTGAATTTTGTGTATTCTTCATTCAACAAGCCTAACCAAATATGATGAATTAATATTAACTAAACACTAATTATTTTTTAAATTATCAAGCAATCATCTGGTTAACTACCTACACAACAGGAAACGTCAACTCTGGATTTTACGGTGATTCGTGCCTCTCTCGAGCGCCACATAACCACGGATCTGATTTCTCAATCCTTACGTCTAGCCCCTCTCGGGCACATAGAGTGAAAGACAGAAATCAGATTAAAATACCAAAATCCAACCTCAATTATAATCCTACCCTAATTAGCTAATTTAATCAAATATCTGGAAAACAAATATTCAATAAACATTAATTATCAAATTAGATTCAATAAACATTCAAAACCTAAGTTCAAACTATATAAAAAATGAAATTCAAAAATTAAGAATTACTCCCCTTCTTCTTCCTCTCGCTCGGGCAGCAACTCGTTCTCACGGGTGCTGCAATTTCCCGAAATCAATGGCTTCGGGTTGGCAAGAGTGAGTGGCCGAAGGTAGAGACGACGCCGGCGACGAAGGTTGAAAGCCGACGGACGGAGGTAACGTCCGACGAAGAACGAAACAGAGATGAAGTTCTCTAACCGGCTCTCTCGAGTCTCGGTCGGAGTCGGAGTCGCTCTGGGAATGGTCGAAAATACGTAACCAACGCCGAAGGATGGTCAGAAAGCGGAAGTGGCACCGTAGAAGCCCTCTCGGATCACTTCTCGGTCTGGCGAGCGACGACTGTCGAACTCACCTCGACGGAGACTCTCTCGAGCTCTCCTCGGGTTTGTTCTCGGTTGCTGGACGGCGGTGGATGACGGTGGCGTGGCGAAAGACAGTGACCCAGCGAGCGACGGTGGGAAACTCCTCTCGGGTCTCCCCTGTTTCCGGTGCTCTGTTCTGGCGAGCAGAAACTGTCGAACTCACCTCGACGGAGACTCTCTCGAGCTCTCCTCGGGTTTGTTCTCGGTTGCTGGACGGCGGTGGACGACAGTGGCGCGGCGAACGACGGTGACGTGGCGACCGACGGAGGGAAACTCCTCTCGGGTCTTCCCCTGTTTCGGTCGACGGTCGTGCTCTGTTTTGGTCGATGCTCTGTTTTCTCTTCACGCTCGTTCCTCCTCCCCCCGTTCGACGCTCTCTCATTTCCTTTAATACCATCTTATTTATTTTAAAATGATTTGACCTAAAAATCACCTCCATTTCACTAAGGGCATTTTGGTAAATATCTCCTTCTCGACCAAAATTCTCCTGAAATTCCATAATTAAATCTATAAAAAGCATTTCAGGAAGAAATAAACCTTAAAAACAATGAAATATAATTCAGGAGAGAAAAATATGCAATATCGACAGTGATTAATGCCGAATTCAATAAATGCTCATTTCATTTGAAAACCGATAAATAACCACCTATAACACAATTATAAAGGTTATTATATTATAATTAACCTAGTTCTCATGTCAGAATATGGCATCTATCAAGAGTCGGTGCCCGGGTTGGGACACTGTGATGAAGGAGCTAATTACTACATATATGTTACTACCCTTAAATTGGCATTTATTATTCCAACCACTTCAGAGTCGTTGTCCTGTGGAGGGACACAGTGATGGAGGAGTTTTACTACACTTCTGAGCACTACGTATAGACCCACCACCTACAAAAGATATAAGTGCCACTACCTGAGAATGATAGGAGTGTGCCCTACATCCAGCATGGGTTATGACTGAAGTATGGAGCAATGTCATACGATTTGGAGTGGATTTACTCTCACTTATCTTATGCCAACTGGGCCTCATGGAAGAGAACACCAGCGTAAGGGGGAGTGTTGGAAGATATGGAGGACTGCAATTTTATACGAAATGATCCTATGCATCATTTGCAGCAAGTTGGGAGTTCATGATGTTCTCTCACCCCCAGCTCGAGGGAGAGTGTTGGAAGATGAGCCCAAGCCCACACGACCAAGAAAAACCCACATATCTAAGTGTCTTGGAAGATGGTCCTAGGCCCACAAGATATGGACCCACCATGATCACACGATTTGGTGGGACCCACCATGATCACGTGAGGTGGAATGATGAGTCCTACACAATAAAAAAGTCTTATAGAGACAAAATTATTATGGAAGCAGGTCTCACAGAAGAGTATCAGTTTAAAGGTGTTTTAGTTATGTTAGTTTTCTATTTATATTGAGTTATTTAATTATGCTAGGACTTAACTTCAAGTATTAGAGTTTGGGTGTAATTGGGACAAGGGTAGTTTAATTGTAATTGGACTTTACTACTTTTCTCTATTATAAATAGAGATTCATGTACTCTGATTATAATTAAGTCAATGAAATATTTCTCTTTTCTAGTAATTGAGCAACAACGTTTTTAAGGCAGGTACTCATTCCTACCCTTAGACCCCTCACCATCACCTTTCCTATCAGTTCCATTATTTTTTTTAGACGATGACTCACCATATGCAATCCTAATAAATACTCATGAGGTTAGTACAAATTCGCAAAGAGAAGACAACCTTGATTATTTTCCTGTAGACTATGGACCACCAGATTTGAGAAGATCAACTTTCTTTCACGCACAAATAAATGATTCTTATATAAAGAGTGAATAATTGATGAATATATTAGTCTCAATATCTTTATTCTCACAATTTTGATGATAATAAATAAATTATAAACTAATAATAATCATTAACATTTTTAATACAACAAAAATACAAATAAAAATCCTTATCAACATCATTATTCAAATAGAGAGTCTACACTACCAAAGTGCATACAACAAATTATAAAAAGAAAGAAGACTTTTCGAACATAGGGATTGTTCAAACAAAGATATTGTTCGAACAAAGTGAAAAATAAAATGTTAAAGGAGGTTGTTAGAAAAAGGATAGTGTTCAAAGAATATGAAGAAACAAAAAGTTCATTTGGAATAAAGGATATCCGAATAAAGGCAATGTCGGAACAAAGCAGAGCAACAAATAATAAAAAGGTGGGAGTTTGAACAAAGGTGTTGAATTTATGGAAAGGAGAAATACTTCATTGACTTATTGTAATCAGAGTACATAAACCTCTATTTATAATAGAGAAAAGTAGGAGAGTCCAATTACACCCAAACTCTAACACTTAAAGGAAATTCCTAGCATAATTAAATAATCCAATATAAATAGAAGACTGACATGACTAAAACAACTTTAAATTGAAACTCTTTTGTGAGATCTCCTTCCATAATAATTGTAGTTTTGTTAGACTTCTTATTGTGTAAGACTTCTTATGTCACCTCACGTAATCATGGTGGGTCCCACCAACTCGTGTGATCATGGTGGGTCCATATCTTATGGGCTTGGGCCCATCTTCTAACACTATTGGATATGTGGGTCTTCCTTGGTCGTGTGAGCTTGGGCCCATCTTCCAACACTCTTGAATATGTGGGCCTTCCTTGGTCGTGTGGACTTGGGCCCATCTTTCGACACTCCCCTCAAGCTAGGGGTGAGAGAACATCATAGATTTCTAACTTGCTGCAAATGATGCATAGGATATTCTCGTATAAAATGGCATATAAAATGGTAGTCCCCCATATCTTCCAACACTCCCCCTCACGCTGGTGGTCTCTTCCATGAAGCCTAGCTAACATAAGACAAGTGAAAGTAAAATCATTCCAAGCCATATGACATTGTCTATACGCAATGCTCAGAAGTGTTATAAAACTCCTCCATCACTATGTCCTTCACAGGACAACGACTATCAAGTGGTAGGAGTAATAAATGCCAATTAAGGGGGGGTAATGATAGATGCCAAATTCTGGCATGAGAACTATATTAATTAAAATAGAATAGCCCTTATAATTGTGTTATAGGTGGTTATTTATTGATTTTCAAATGAAACATGCATTTATTAAATTTGGCATTAATCACTGTTTATATTGCATATTTTTTTCTCCTGAATTATATTTCATTGCTTTTAGGGTTTATTTCATTGCTTTTAATGACTTTTATGGATTTAATTATGAAATTTTAGGAGAATATTGTGTGGAGAAGGAGATATATACAGAAATACCATTAGTGAAAGGGGTAGGTGAATTTTAAGGAAAAATCGATTTGAGACCCGGAGAGGAGGAGGGGGAGGAGAAAGAGGGAGCTTGAGAGAGTCTCTCAAGCTACCGCCGACCGATCGAAGGGAAGACCCAAGAGGGCTCCCTCCAGCCGCCGTTCGCCGCGCGCCACCTTCGTCCACCGCTGTCCGGCAACCGAGAACAGACCTGAGGAGACCTCGAGAGAGTCTCCGTCGCGACGAGTTCGACACTGCCATTTTCTGCTCGCCAGGCCAAGAGGTGACCCGAGAGGGCTCCTCCTGCGCCGATTCTAGATTCCGACTACCCTCCGGTGTCGATTCCACACTTCCGACCTGGACTCGAGAGAGCTAGCCAGAGGAGTTCGGCTCTATTCCATCTTTAGCCGCACCACCTCCCTCGGTGGATTTCTATTCTTCTTCGCTGGCGTCGTCTCCACCTCCGACCGCTCGCTCTTGCAATCCGAAGCCCTCAATTCCTGAAAATCGCAGCAACCGTGAGAATGAAATTGCAGCCCGAGCGAAAGGAAGAAGAAGGGGAGTAATCCGTCATTTTATAATTTAATTAGTTTCCTATAGTTCGAACTTAAGTTTTGAATGCTTATTAAATTTGATTTGAGAATGGATGTTTATTGAATATTTGTTTTTCGAATTTTTGAGTAATTAGTTAGTTAGGGCAGGATTATAATTTAGGTTAGATTCTAGAATCTTAAATCCAATCTCTTATCCTTGAGAGAATGAGTTGTTGTGGGAATGTTTGGATTAAAGTTTTAAGTGAATTGAATATGAAACCTGAATTACACGTCTGCCCTATTTTGTAATTTTAGCATCATCACAATAGGAAATTGATTCTCTGCATTCTATTGTAATCTGATCTTTGTCATTAACTCTAGGCGCCCAAGAGGGGCTAGACGCAAGGATTGAGAATCCGGACTCGTGGTTACGTGGCGCTCGAGAGAGGCATGAATCACGGTAAAATCCAGAGTTGATGTTTCCTGTTGTGCAAGTAGTTAATTAGATCATTGCTTGATAATTTAGGATATAATCAGTGTTTTGTTCAGATTAATTCATCTTATTTGGTTAGGCTAGTTGACTGAAGAATACACAAAATTCAGTCCTCCCAGTGGATATGACCCTCGCTTACTGCTAGATTACACGAACGATTCGTACACTTGCGAGGTATAAAAGCCGAGGTAATTAAATGTTACTCCAAGTTTTTGGCGCCGTTGCCGGGGAGACGTATTAAGTTTATTTCTTTGTTCTCCATGGTCTCAGGTTAGATTTATTTTTCTGCTTTCATAATTTTATGTTTTTGTTTTATCTTGATGATTTTGTGTGGAGTTATTTTTATTTCTTGTAGTTAGTTCGTATTTTCAGTAGTTAATTTGTTAGCATAATTTGATAGTTAGTTTTGTTTCTTTTTGTGTTTTTATGCACGGGCGCCCCTCCTTAGGTGAACCCTTAGCTCCCTTTGTTGAAGAGGTAGAACATAGTTGTAGGAAAACACCAGAAGTCAAGTTAGGAGCTACTATGGCCAATCAGGGTGAGCCACCACAATTACATGCAGCAGGTGACAGTAGAGCCCTGAGGGATTATTCTATCCCATCCCACTTCACATCACCTTCTTGCATTATATTGCCATCCACTACTGCCACCAGTTATGAGTTGAAATCGGGTGTGATCCAACTCCTCCCTACATTCTATGGGTTGGCGAAGGAGGACCCTTATTACCACATCAAGGAATTCTTAGATATCTGTGCGACTTTCAAATTCCAGAATTTCTCAGATGACTCTATCCGGTTAAGACTTTTTCCGTTTTCACTTAAGGATAAGGCCAAGTCTTGGCTTAATTCCTTAGAGGTGGGCAACATCACTTCATGGGACACATTAGTCACAAAATTTTTGTCCAAGTACTTTCCCATTTAGAGAACTACAACCCTCAGGAGAAAAATCTCCAACTTTATGCAACAGGAGGGTGAACACTTTTTTGAGGCTTGGGAGAGATGGAAGGATTTGATCCGTAGGTGTCCGCATCATGGGTTTGAGAAATGACACTTACTGCAATACTTTTATCAAGGTCTTACACCCCAGGTTAGATCCTTTGTAGATACAACGAGTGGTGGGAGTTTGATGGGTAAGAGTGCTAGTGAGGCATGGGACTTCTTTGAAACGTTGAGTGATCAATCTCAGCAATGGGGTTCATCATTTAATGTTGATAGGAGATCCCACGAAGCCAAAAGAGGGGGTATCTACGAGGTTAGTGAAACACCCATGCTCATGGCCAAGATTGAGGGGTTGACTAGAAAAATTGATGCCCTTATGGTGTCCAAGAGTTCACCTGCTCCTAACCCATCTATTGTCTGTGCCATATGCTCTAGTTCATCTCATCCCACACAAATTGTGTTCGTCTAGTTCATCCTACCCGGAGCTCATTGAGGACTTGAATGTAGTCCAAAATTTTCATAGACCAAACCGGAATGAGCCATTTTTCAGAAACATATAATCCGGGTTGGGCTAGGCACCCAAATTTCTCATGGTCCAAGGGTCCACAGGTTAGGGGTCCTTCAGGGTTTATTCAACCCCAAGCTCCGTGCCCACACTTCACTCAACAACCATTGATTCCACAAAAACTTTCACTTGAGGATACACTTCAATTATTCATGTAGAATACACAGTCCTACATTGCTAAACTTGAAATGCAAGTGAGTCAGTTGGCCAGCCACATGAGTGAACATGCACAAAATAGACTCCTGAGTCAAACCGTTCCTAACCCCAAAAGCACACATGCGAGTGGGTCGAGATCCAATCCCCACCAAGAGCAAGCCAAAGCCATAACCACCCTTAGGAGTGGTCGTGAGTTGAACAATGGCGTAGGGACCATTAAGTCTAAGGAGTCAAAGGATGATAATGGGGACACATCATTGAGTGAAGAACCTCCAAGTTCTCCACCAACAGCCAGGTAGATTCCTAACCAAGTCCCACCAACTCTTTATCCATAGAGATTATCGGGCCCACCTAGGAAAGGAGATAACATGCATGAAACGTTGGAACTGTTTAGTAAGGTTCACATTAACATTCTAATTCTTGATGCTATTAGGCAAGTCCCTGCTTATGCCCGATTTTTGAAAGACCTTTGAACACAGAAGAGAAAATAACATGTTAACAAAAAGGTCTTTCTTACTGAGAATGTAAGCTCAATTCTGAAGCACAACACTCCTCCTAAAGTTAAAGATCCTGGATGCCCCACAATTTCATGTGTCATTGGTGAACACACCATCCAGAGAGTTCTTCTTGACTTAGGGGCAAGTGTGAATTTGCTTCCTTTCTCTGTGTACCAACAATTAGGTTTGGGGGAATAGAAGCCTACCCTCATCACACTTCAACTAGCTGACTGTTCTATCAAGATACCACGAGGAATAGTTGAAGAAGTTTTGATAAAAGTGGACAAATTTCTGTTCCTGGTCGATTTCATTGTTCTTGATACAGAACTAGTAGTCAATGTGACCAACCAAATTCCTGTCATCGTAGGACGTCCCTTCTTAGCAATATCTAATGTTGTCATTCATTGTAAAAGTGGTGAGTTGGAGTTGTCTTTTGGAAATTTTAAGGTCACGTTGAATGTGTTTAATGTCGGGCACCATCCACTTGAGTCTGATGATCTGAGTCCTGCATTTAAGATAGAGACTGTTATGCTTGATGACGAATCCACTCTTGAATCTTATGAGTCTTACATAACATTTTTAGACATGGACTATTTTGATGAGGAAGCATATTTCTAAGAGGTTGACTCTTTACTCAGTTCTGTACCTCTATTGGAGGAAGCTTATGAGGTTTCACAACTGATCATCCATAGGATCTTCATCTTGACTTGGACAAACCTCTTGAAACTCCCAAGCTAGATCTTAAGCCACTTCCTCCCACGTTGAAGTATGCGTTCTTGGGGCCCATGAACTCCTTGCTAGTCATTATTGCCTCTGATTTGAGTATTGAGCAGCAAGAACAATTGACTGAAGTTTTACAAGCACACAAAGATGCATTGGGGGTGGACTCTTGATAACTTAAAAGGGATTAGCCCCTCCATATGCATGCATCGTATTCATTTGCAATGTGAGATGCAACGTAGGTTAAATCCCCATATGCAAGAGGTTGTGAGAGAAGAAGTCATCAGGTTGCTTGTGTTAGGCATCATTTACCCTATTTCTGATAACACCTGGGTGAGTCTAATTCAAGTTGTCCCTAAGAAAGAGGGGATAACGATAATGAAAAATGAGAGTGGTGAATTGATTCCCACGAGAACTACCACCAAGTGGCTTGTCTGCATTGACTATAGAAAACTTAATTCCGCCACTAGGAAGGATCACTTCCAACTACCTTTCATTGATCAAATGCTAGAGTGATTGGCCGACCACAGTTTTTATTGCTTCTTAGATGGATACTCCGGCTATAATCAAATTCCCATTGCTCCAAAAGACCAGGAAAATACCACATTCATGTGTCCGTTTGGTACCTTTGCTTACAGACGCATGCCTTTTGGTTTATGCAATGCACCCGCCACTTTCCAATGGTGCATGATGAGTATCTTTTCTGACATGATTGGTGACTTTTTAGAGGTCTTTATGGATGATTTTTTTGTGTTTGACTCTAGCTTTGAGACATGTCTACACAATCTTTCACTCGTAATGTCCCATTGCATTAAGTCCAATTTAGTCTTGAATTGAGAGAAATGCCACTTCATGGTAAAAGAAGGAATTGTTTTACCACATGTAGTGTCTGAGCCGGGTATAGAAGTGGACAAAGCCAAGGTTGAAATTGCCAATTTGTCACCACCTACTTCTATGAAAGGGGTGCGTTCTTTCCTTGGCCATGCTGGGTTCTATAGGTGCTTCATTAAGGACTTGAGCAAAATTTCTCGTCCTTTGACGAATTTGCTTGCTCAAGATGTTGCTTTTGCCTTTGATAATGTATGTATTCATGCTTTTGAGACACTGAAGAAATGTTTGTCCACTGCACCCATTGTCCAACCCCCTACTTGGTCTTTGCCTTTTGAGTTGATGTGTGATGCCTCTGATTATGCATTGGGGCTGTTTTGGGGCAAAAGGCAGATACAATTTCCTATGTCATTTAGTATGTTAGTCGCACTCTTCATCATGCTCAATTGAATTACACTACCACTGAGGAGTTGTTAGTTGTTGTGTTTGCCGTGAACAAATTCAGATCATATCTGTTAGGGTCAAAGGTTATAGTGTTCACTGATCATTCTACTTTGAAGTACTTATTATCCATCAAGGACACTAAACCTCGCTTGATTAGATGGATCTTGCAATTGCAAGAATTTGACCTTGAGATTCGAGATAAGAAGGGTTGTGAGAATGTTGTTGCTGATCATCTATCTAGGATCTGTGTAGCACCTCAGGAAGGATTCCTTCCTGTAAATGATTCCTTCCCTGATGAACAACTTTTCCAAGTATCCCAGTAGTTGTGGTTTGCTGACATAGTCAACTATCTTGTAACTCGTACGAGACTGCAACGGAAGAGAAACAGACAAGCTTCTTGGAGACATCTTGGCGCCGGGAGAAAAACAGAGGTAAGCTCGGGACTCTCAGTGTCGGGAGAGAAACAGAGGGAGGCTCGAGTCTTGGCGCCGTGAGCACTGCCGCTTGGTGCCGCTATCGGAATAGAGCAGGTTCGGGTCACGGCGAGAAACAGAGAGAGTTCGGGAGGCTCTAGCCATTGTCGGAAGAGAGAGAGCTCGGGAGGCTCTCGTCGTTGACGGAAGAGAGAGAGCTCGAGAAGCTCTCGCTGTTGCCGGAGAAAAGAGAGTCGTGGAGGCTCGGGACTTCGGATCTTTGCGTCGGTGTGTGTGGCTAGTGGGAGAAAGCTCGGGAATCAGATACAGAGGAGCTTTCTCACAGTTGCGAGGTTCGGCACTGTCGCCGGAAGAGATTGGCTCGGGTCTCGACGCTGTCGCCAGAAGAGATTGGCTCGGGTTTCGGCGCTATCGCCGGAAGAGATTGGCTCGGGTTTCGGCGCTGTCGCCAGAAGAGATTGGCTCGGGTTTCGACGCTGTTGCCGGAAGCAATTGGCTCAGGTTTCGGCGTTGTTGCCGGAAGAGATTGGCTAGGATTTCGGCACTGTTGCCGGAAGAGACTGGCTTGGGTGTTGGCGCTGTCGTTGGAACAGGGAGGCGTTCCAGGTGCTTCTGGTAGAGGCAGCAGGGAGCCGTCTCAGGTGCTGCTGGCAAAGGCAGTAGGGAGCCGTCTCAGGTGCTGCTGGTACAGGCAGCAAGGAGCTGTCTCAGGTGCTGTTGGCATAGGCAACAGAGAGCCGTCTTAGGTGCTGCTGGCAGAGGCAACAGGGAGCAGTCTCAGGTGTTGCTGGTAGAGGCAACAGGGAGCCATCTCAGGTTCTGTTGGGAGAGGCAGCAGGGAGCTGTCTCAGGTGCTCCTGGCAAAGGCAGCAGGGAGCCGTCTTAGGTGCTGTTGGTAGAGGCAGCAGGGAGCAGTCTCAGGTGATGCTAGCAGAGGCAGCAGAGAGTTGTTGCCGTGAGTGACAATGTCATTGCTGTGTGAGACAGTGGGACGACGTTGTTGTGGTAACATATAAGCATCTCTATTGTATTGTGATTCCTCAACAAGAAATAAAATCCTCTGCAGCTCCCGTGGACGTAGGCAATTTGCTGAACCATGTAAAATTGTGTCGTGCGTGATTACCCTGTCTCTTTATGGTCGTTTTGTCCCTAACACCCTACACACATGTGTGTCTTCTAACAATAATCTAACCACCCTTTGGACTGCACCTCCTCACCACAGTACACCCATGTGGCACCCAACACTAGCCCTAGTCAAGCTTAGCCTCATTAGGGTTCTCTATTCCATTCCCCCATGTAACACCCAACACTAGCCCTAGTCAAGCTTTACCTTACCCCTATGAGTCAAACCTTCAATTAAGTTCTACTTACATTTGTTGAGCTATTTTCACCCACCTTGAGTCCTAGTCACACTAGGATGAAGCCAATTCTTCCCCTTGTATCCTCCTCCTTACCTCACCCACCCCTCCCCCAAAAATTTCACCACTCTAGAGATGTCCCCTTCCCCTATGTTAGATTCTAAGGTTTCATTGAAGAGAAGATAAGAAGTAGAAGAGAGAAAGGAGAGTAAAGAAGGCAAGAAGAGAGGGGACGGGCTAGATGAGAGACTATGGTTGTAGGGGAGAAAGAGAGCACCTATAGAGCTCTCCCCCTTCTTTATTTATAGATGAGAGGGCTAGAAACCCTCTTAGATAAAGGAAAAAAAGGGAATTTAAAATTTTACATAATTACACCCTATATCACTTCACTTAATTACATAGAAGATGCGAGTGTGCCCTACATCCAACATGGGTTATGACTAGAGTATGGAACGATGTTATACGACTTATAGTGGTTTTACTCTCACTTATCTTATACCAACTGGGCCTCATAGAACAGATCACCAGCGTGAGGGGGAGTGTTGGAAGATATGGAGGACTGCCATTTTATATGAGAAAATCTCATACACAATTTACAGCAAACTGGGTGTTCATAATGTTCTCTCACTCCCAACTTGAGGGAGAGTATTGGAAGATGGGCCCAAGCCCACACGACCAAGAAAAGCCTATTTATCCAAAGTGTGTTGGAAGATGGGCCCAAACCCATAAGATATGGACCCACATGATCACACAAGCTGGTGGGACCCACCATGATCATGTGAGGTGGCATGGCAAGTCTTACACAATAAAAAGTCTTATAGAGCCAAAATTATTATGGAAGCAGGTCTCACAGAAAAGTTTCAGTTTAAAGTTATTTTCGTTATGTTAGTCATTTATTTATATTGAGTTATTTAATTATGCTATGACTAATCTTTAAGTGTTAGAGTTTGGGTGTAATTGGGACAAGGGTAGTGTCCTTCCATAAATTTTCTTTGATTACATGAAGCCAAGCCAATGAAGTTTTTATCTTTTCTATAAATTCAACACTAACATGTTTGCTAAATTTACATGGTAAAAATTCAGAAGCTTATTAGTGTTAAAATTTACTTGATTGGAGATTTGTCATTTTGTAATCAACATTTTTTCCCCATCTTTAAGGGTCTCTAATTCAATGAATTTCCTATCCATCTCCCACAAACCTTCCTACACCATCTCTCATCAATTTTTAAAAAGATGGGCTTTACATGATTGAACTGATAAAAGGGCCTCCCTAATTGGAAATTTAAAATGAAGCTAAATAAATTATTGTTTATTTAGCTTCATTTCACACGATGGTAAGTTCTTCCCCTCCATTTTTTGTTTGAACCGTAATCTGGTCCTTCCACATCACCTACTACCCTCTTTCCCTTTCCAAGCAACAAATACAAAAAAATGTTGAAAGCCCAATTTTTCAAAACACTTTTAACCTTTAGAAGGAATATTTTCTTTTGAGACAAAAAGGTCTCTACAAATGCTGAGATTAATCTACCACTTGAGTCTCGAGATTAGGTGTTAATAGACCTTTCACATTCCAAATCAATGAAAAAGAGTATCATTCATGTTTTAAAAAACAAATAAAAGAGAAGATCTAAACACATATATAGAGATGTTGAAGCTAAAGGTTTTGGTGCATCCGTTGAGGCACTCACAAGAGCTTCAGGGATCGTTCCCCTTTTAATTGCACCTCTTCCCCAATCACAACATTTAACTTTGTTGTGCTTCCTCTCTTTTATTTTCACCTTATCTACATCAAATGGTTAGATTCAATTAAACTTGGATCAAATTGGTTTGACCTTCAATTGAAATGATAACATTAAATTAAAAAATTAAAAACATTTTTCAACCAAAGGCCTTAATTGTGAGCAAAACAAACTATCTAATTCTTCTCACACATCTCTCACAAGTTTAGGCAAGTATCACCATATCTTTCTAGGATTAATTAAGAAAAGTTAAGAAGAAGGCGAAACTGTAGTCTTTCGGTATAAGGAAAAAATGGCGGCGATGAGAATAATCCAAGGCAATAGATTCTTTTGTAATATCTATGGTAGGGGTGACATTGAAGCAAACTTGAACCTTTACAGGTTTGAACTTGGTTTGATCGTAAAACTTTATGCTCAAGCTCGAGCACAAAAATTCTAAATTAGTTCATACTCGAGCTTGAGTCGGGTTCGAGCTCATCATATATTTAAAACTAAAAATAAAAAATTACAAGAATGAATAAAGAGAATTTGGTGATGAACTTTATACCATTAAACTATACGCTATTGTAGAAGAGTATAAAACTATGCAGAGCATACTAATGTACAATAACCAGTTTCATAAAGCTAATAGAAAGAGTAAACTTCTCCATCTATTACATTTATTCTATTGACAAGTAGCAACATCGGATGCTAAGAGACCCGAAAGGGTTGAACAATCGATCATCTTTGACGTTTGAGGTAAATAAGAGTAGTCATCAACCAACAATAGAGAAAACTAATGAGATAAATTAGGGTATTGAGTATTTTCCTAAAACACTCCATGCTAAGAGTCCTCTCACAAGCTAACGAGCGGAGCTTAGTTATACTTAATAAGTTTTATTCCAAATTTGAACTCGAGCCGAACTCGAGTAAAAATTGAATTCAGCCCAGTTTTTCTCAAAGTAAAACTAAAAAACACTTATGGGTTTGACTTAACGACACTTCTTAGGCAGATAAGAACTTTGTTTGTTTTAATTTTTACAGGACTGCTGCTGCCAGTAATTAATCCATCTTAATTTGTTAGAGTGCATCCCAATGTTCCATGAAGAGCTGATAGAAGAAAGATTCCTAGTGTGTTGGTTTCTGTGTGGGGACTGGAACCGGGAGAATCCAGGTCGTGTGAAAGGTCAGATTTGAGCTATCTACAGCTCCCTCACTTCCTGAATCTAAATTGAGTCTATCCAAATCCCGATCCAATCCAAGTAATCAATTCAAAATTTCAGGGACCCGAATTGAATCTGGTTCGTGAGTCATAACGCCCTGATCCAAATACATCCAAACACAGAGAAGAGGAGTTATAGTAATGGAAAAGGAAAGCTGCAAATACCAGAGAAGACCCTAATTGAGTTGAGAGAATCTGCCAGCAAATAAGAAAATGTTGAAATACCAAAAACTTGGCGTGGCTTTCTCTTTCCCCTCAAAACTTTCTTCTCCCTTTCTCCTCGCTCACTGTTGCAAAGACCCCCTCCGCGACTCTCTCTCTCTTTCTCGTCGTAATAAAGCGTAAAAGGAACCGAGGTTACTTGTCTCCTTTCCCTTCACTAAAGCAGTCGAGAAAGACGAAATTTGTTTTTGCCCCTTTTCTTGGTTTTTTAATCTGTGAAAATCCAACCCTTATGGGTTCGGAGCTCCTCCTCTCCGCATCAGAAGCCTCCAGCAGTCGATCTCGATCTCAGCTGTCGGTACAGGATCAACCGGAGCTCGGCAAGGCTAGCGGCAGCGGTCGCTTCGCTGTCGCGCAGCGCAAACCCTCCGGCACCAAGGATCGCCACACCAAAGTCGAGGGCCGGGGCCGCCGAGTCCGCATGCCACCGCTGTGTGCCGCCAGGATTTTTCAACTCACCCGCGAGCTCAACCTCCGATCCGACGGTGAGACCATCGAGTGGCTCCTCCGACAGGCCGAACCCTCTATAATCGCCGTTACCGGCACAGGTACCGTACCCGCATCCGTCTCAACCTCTTGCGGCCCGGTCCCCTCCTCGTCCGCTAACTCGAGCACCTCCCCTGCCGACATCAATTTCAACCATAACAGCGCCGGCCATAGCGATGCTAGAATCCTGCCGTCGGGGTTCTTTATGAACCCATACTTCGAAACCCTGCCGATCTGCCGACTTCCTACGATAGGGATGGAGGGCGGTGCGGCGGGAGTTAGGCAGCATATGCCATTCACCGCTATGCTCCTTCAGCATCCAGGCTCCGGAGATGACGATGGAGAGGAGAACGAGCAGCAGGAGACTTAGATTTCGAAAATCCAAGGTCTTTTTTACTGTTTTCTGTGTTTTTTTTTTTTTTTCCTGGGGTTTTCAGCTGCAGAGAAAACAGGGTTTTGTTCAGGAAAAAAAAAGAGCTGATAAAACGCTAGGAGACATGGTGTAATAATCATTAAAATACATGGAATAGGAATTTCTCTGATTATATAAGAAGCTCTACGTTTCGATTTCTCTTCCCCTTTTTCTATTTTTATTTTTCAAGTGGAAAATACCTTGTGGTGGGACCAGCAAGCATATAAACTGGACCCACTAAGATCCGTGCGAATTCTCCAATGATTGAACTATTACATCGATGTCGTCCTTGACGATCGATTTACTATTTTTTTTAATGCTCGCGGGAAAAAAAAAAAAAAAAAAGACTCACGTGGGGGCGGATGAGACCCACACAATCTTGTTTCTGGAACCTAAGAGTATGTGGGCTCACCTTTCACACTTTATAAGGCGCAATTTATATCTGCTTGGTGGCACCCGAGCATATCTCTATTATTTATGAATCTACCAAAGAAATTTTCAACACATTTAATTTTTTAAACCAAATATTATTAAAAAAAATAACATAATATTTAAAATCATCAATAGAAGTAAATAAGAGACAGTAGGAGAGTGAAAATGGTAATTTGTGACTCTTATTGTATTGTATTGACAAGAATTGTAACTAAAATTGAGAGGATACGAGAAAAATAATTAAAAAGTGGACACTATGTGTTTGATAATTGTAGACAACGGTGATGATGTCATATAGAATTGCTAACAGATTGATTGAGGATAACAGTCATTTGTATACACCATCCTTAGCAAAAATGTTGTTCTCATGCAAAGATTTTCACATAAAAAAGAAGTAAAAACTCAATGGAAGAATTAGTAGATTTATAGAACTGAAAAATAGAAATAACATTTTTTTGCATAGTAGGTATACAAAGAATACTATTTAAGAAAAAAATGGTGTGAGGGTATAGAGAGAGATTTGTAACTAGTATGAGTATTAGGGAGACCTATGCCATCACCAATCACAAGTCCGTGGTAACATGGTGTGATACGTCACTATCCAAAAACCAAGTAGAACCAGTAGAAGAATTGGCGGTTGTAAGATGGGTTTGTGGTTGCCATGGTGACAAAGAGTAAGGTTGCCAGTGAGGAGGTTGGCAAGGAGCCTAGGACGATGGCAAGAGCAGTTGCATCTAACGAAAGACAAGGCACTATGGAACGGTGAGTCTTTTTTCACGATACCATTGGCAACGACCAAGGTAGGGTTAATGCTGAGATCGACTATTCGGTGTGACGATGTTGGTGAGACTTGAACCTGGAGCTGTCATTGAGTGGTAGGAGGATGCCCCAGGTCATTGTTGACGACAATTACCTGACTTGCCAGAATTGGAGCAAAAATTGGGTGGATTTGTTAAAGCTGGAAATGGACAGGAGTGAACTTGATGGACACGTAGCGAGAGTTCCTTATTGATGACTTTTTTATGTAGTTCCTCAAAAGAAGTTGGTGTGTCACAACCATTGATAATATCGATAAATGGTTTGTAATCATCATCGAATCCATCCAAAAATTTCTCAGTGAGATCCTCTGCATCCAAAGTTTTTCCTAAGGTCGCAAGTTCATCAATACGTGTTTTAATAAACTGCATATAATCGGTAATAGATTGAGATCCCTTAATGACATGCTTGGGTTGTTCCTTGATCTGTTTGATGTGGCCGCGCAAAGGCCAGACATAAGTTCAGGCCAAAGTATTCCAGGATTCATGGGAGGTCCTTGATTAAGTGTTCAGCAGAATGAGAGATGGCATGCCAACAAGAGCACAATAAATCAGTTTGTCCTGACGAAGCCATGTATGGTATTGGGGATTGGGAGCGGCGAGATTATTGACAGTCTTTGTGGCTGAGGGTGCAAGATGAGAACCATCAACGAACTTGTATAAATCATAATTGATAAGAGTGACTTCCATCTTAAGCTTCCAACAAAGATAATTGGTGGATATGAGTTTGACTAAATCATGGATGTTGATTATCGTAAGAGGTATGGTTGGATAATGGGCATTAAGAATGGTGGTTTGAGTCTCTTCGGGAGTCATGAGTGTAAACTTGGATGATAAGGAAATAATAAGTTCCTGTTGACAAGTTGGAAGACTGTCAAAATAAATATGATGTACCTCGGAAATCAAGTTGGAAGTTAGTCGTCGATGTAGAGGGGAGGGCACTGTGACTTTTTTTTTTTTTCGTACATGTGAGATTCACACGTGGGACTTCACACGAACAACGCACACTTCGGTTCCAACTTTGCGCGCATCATCTGGTTTCGAACTTTGGCGAAGTCGGAATCGGGTTTGCTGATGTGGGGCATCAGAAGGCCGAGCAGTGGCTCAGCTGTAGTCGTCGACGACTTTCAGAGGTTTCACCGAAGTTGGGTCACCTAGAGGTTTCAATGGTCGCAACCTTCTGGACGCGGTGAAGCCCTTGAGGCTAGTCGCTTCATATCATAACTGGATACTTCCAATGGCACAATGAGGACAAAATGATCTGGAAATGGGCACAGATGGAAGCTTCTCTGCCTGCTCTTTCTTTGAGAGCAGAAGAGATCAACAGCGACCTAATAAAGCGGCAACA
The DNA here is from genome assembly GCF_029961685.1 of Aristolochia californica. Classification (NCBI taxonomy): domain Eukaryota; kingdom Viridiplantae; phylum Streptophyta; class Magnoliopsida; order Piperales; family Aristolochiaceae; genus Aristolochia; species Aristolochia californica. The sequence continues at coordinate 6,217,964 of NW_027182279.1, forward strand.
TCTTTGAACCTCCTGCGACCGGACAAGGCCATCTTCTTCGTCCAGGGACAACTTAACCAGAAGAGAAACTGAAGAATCGGTAGACCTTATCCTCCTTAACAGAAATGGTCAACTATTTTTTAGCTATTTGGACTCCGGCTAATTGCCTTCTTTGGGGAGAATACGGTGGGTAAAAATGAAATAACAGGGTCTTTAACCAAACCGCAGTCATTTATGGTGCCTATATCAAAGAAAACTGGGCTGCAATTGCCGATATGTATGCCACCAAACCCCGAGCACATCAGAAATGAACCCATTCAAACTAAACCTGATTAAGATGAAAGCTCCATTTGACAATCCCAGTCCCGCCAGATTCAATGGAATCGTTAGAGATCACAATCCATCTTGCTTTTCTGATAGGTCTCAGAATCACGATTCTCAGTGTCAATTAGTTATAGAAGGTAAATAAGTTTGTGTCATTAGCCGGTGTCAAATTTATCTACCAAATTTTGTAATTTTTCTTCTTTTTGTTTGATGAAGGTTTGTTCTTCTTACTCTCAATAAAAACCCTCTTTTCAAAAAAAAGTTCCTAATAGTCTATGTAAAATTCCTACCAGTTGCTAGAATTTTTTTTTGTATTATGGAGACTATAACTTCCAAGTTTTATTTTTCTCCAATACTCTGATTAATTTTTGCGGACAGTTTAGCTGATTCGACTTTTGGAATCACTTTCCCACCAAGTTAACATTTTTCTTTTAATGTTCAAGGATCTGAAAGAACATGTACGATGGGGGACAGGAGAGAAAACATAACTAAATTTTACTTGAATGATGCTCACAACCTCTTAAGACTTTCAACCGGCGTGATGCAGATTCAATGGCTCTTGATGCAAAAGAAGGTAAAATAAGTTCATGGGCAATCCAGTAGTAACACAAAAGATAGAGCAAACAACTCGAAACCTGATTAAATAGTGGCGAAGTATAATAAAGGAATGTAGCAAGTAACAAAATATATACAAGAGCAACCAAGGCACAGCGAAAGCAGAATAAAATCTTAAAAAGAAAAGAGAAAAAATCATGAAGGTGAAAGAACAACAGTAAATTCAACCTTACCGCATCCCCTTGCATGAATGATACAGTCACATTAGCTTACAATAGGATGGCAGCTGCTCCACAAAAATCACCTTGAGAACAAGCAGGTGAAAAGCTTCAGATAGTGCACTTACTTTTCTTTAGTGCTCATTATGAATGAGCCACTAACTTCTTTTCTTCTTGGTCCCCGATACTGGCATATCTGAATCCATCAATAACAATATAAAATGTTTCAAATTCATCAATGCAAATAAGCACAAATTTGGACAAGCTAGCATTTCTATGTTCAAAATACAGATAGGAATGACCAAGGCGAAAAAACTAACGGTGATCAAATAAGTCTGACATGGAAGTAAAAAGCATTTATTACTTCCTTGATATGGAATCACATACATGACACGCATATGTGATCTCAAACCAGATGCAATTCCCATCTCTTTGATGTTAACAGTAACTATGAGTGACAGACATCTTCACAGCTACTTTCTTTTTTCTTTCTAATAAGGTAAGAACTTTATCTTTCAAAAAGAAAAAAAAGGAAGGTAGGGAGGCCCCGGGGGCCTTTTAAGTACACCAAACAAAACAGGTAGTACAGAAGAAATTTAAAAAAATGACACTAACTAAGGCTTACCTCCCTCTTGGTAGATTGCATTGTAGTGAACCTCTGCCCAAAAGCTTAAGAAAATAACTGTGCAGGCATATTAATTCAAAATCAGGCTCAGTACTTCTGTATAATATATCTGTGCAGGCATAAATAAATTATGGATCAACATTTTCTACTTCTAACAACTATCCAACCTCACCCATTACCCTGTCTTTATATTAGGGTTTTTTTTGTCTAATGACATAAGCACGCTTTGCTCCCTCATCACATATTTTGATAAAAGAAGGTCTATCTTTTGTTTCTATCCTTAAGCACTAATTACTAGGAATTTTACCTTGTTTGGATTTCTGGATGTTAGGCAAAATTTCTATGTAGCAGGTGTCCTTGAATGATGTTATAACAAATATTTTTACTCCATACTGCACACGGAAAAAATGACCATTAATCAAGATAATGAGAAATTTCTTTCCTACCTGACAATTTCTGGTAAATAACTGCAAATAAAGAGAACCAAGACAGATGCACCAGTATTCAATAACTATAGCTCTGAAAGAAAAAAACTTTACTAGGATTGCTTAAATTTTAAATAACTAAAATCTTCTGTTGATTCGAAATAAAGATATGAGAGAATACACAGTGAGTATAGTTCTATTTTTTATTAGGGCAAATACAAGGACCCACCACGCCGTGCCAGGCAAGGAAAAAAAGCATTCCCTAAAATGCAGTCTGTTCTCTTTTAAAATGTAAAACAATTTTTAGCAAAAAGATGAGTGGTCCCTAGAACCCAAGGAGCCAAAAAAGGCTACAAGGCTGACGGGGGAAGTATAGTGAAAAAGGATGTTGAACTCTTCCCTCCTTTAACCTAAATTGCATATTCAACGTTACCTTAAATCTGATGCTATAACTTAAAAACTCCTCTCAGATCTGGTACTGTAATGGCTTTACAGATGACAAGTGAAGCACAACAAATGCAACTTGCATAACAGCAGAAATCAGGTAATAGCAAAGCTTGAATCATTTCTTTAAAGTCAGTTGTCAAACAGCCATGAGGAAGAAATGGACAGGATACTAGCCAACATTCAGGGGAAGTGAATAAAATGGATTTCAGCGGTACAGCTGCTTGACATGGTGAAGGCAAGGACTCCTCTAACTGGGTGTCAAGATCTTTATCTGAACTGGAACTAAATATCAAGATTCACACATTTGTGCCATCTCTATTTTTGTTGAAAGGAATAATGTTTTTGGCACACGCAGAATAACAACCAGACAACATCAATTCAAAGATTTCAATCCAGATTTCTTCTATCTAAGGCTTAAGATCATCAGTGTAGAGAATGAAGGTGGTCTTTTCTTCACACATGCATCAATGTGGGAAGCAGCTGCTAATATTTGTTCTTTTTACTTGAGAGTTTGTGTCTTCACACTTTTGTATATTAATTTCAAAGTCAGATACAAAACACAAGTAATAAATGACACAAAGAACATAAAGATTTATAGTGGCCCACAACCAAACATGAGTTCTTAATCCACTCCCAAAGTGTTTGTACCTCAGAATTAATTCTTTATATTTGGGAATCAAACTGTATCTATAGCAAATTGTCACAAAACTCAATTACAGTGCTGCCCACACAGGAACTTATTCTACTCAATTGACCACAATAACCAATTTACAATACACACCGCCTCACTAGATTTAGAAAACACTAGACTCTGAAGCCTAGACCCAAAAAGGAATTTTCTAGTAGCTAACTAAGCATTTTTGCCTAAACCCATAACGGGATTTATCAACAGCTCACTAAGCACTCTTGCCTAGACCCATAAAAAGATTTTCAGTAACATTAGCCCACACAGGTACACTTGCCTAGACCCATAAAAGGATTTTCAGCAGCTCTTATCTGCTGAAGGACTTACAACTCTCATAGTGATAGCAAAAGTTTTACAACCTATACCACCTATACCCTTAATAAAATATCAACAACCAACTAAGCAACACAATTTAGACTCAGAAAAGTATCAGCAACTAATCCTCAACCACAAAAGTTTCTCTCAATAATTGAGATGTCAACAAAAGCTTTACTAAAGTTTGCAAGGGTTACTTGCTTACGATTTAGTCCTTTACAAAAGCCTCTTAATCAGGCAAATTTTACAATACAAGCATAAAATAGATAAGGACAACCAATCTATATGCCTATACTATGTAATAGTAGCTCAATAAGTCCTTAATGACATGATTTCGAAATGAAAGTTTGAAATAAAACTTGGGTTGGTCTTTCAAATAAGGAGACACTTAAAAGCAGCACAAATCAAATATGGATTTCAAAATTTAATCCTATAAGTAATTATTTGAACAATTTTGAAAATTTCAAGTTAGAAGATCTTTAATTCAGATTTACTCGACCAAGTGTATTCAATTGGTTTCAAAATAAGAGCATATATAAGCACTTGGATTTTTGATTTCCCTAAATTGTTCTTATTATGCAAATACCACTTCAACTTCTCTTGCTAAAGTAAATAATAAGATTTCAAAAATAACGGTACACAACCTGTAGCAAGGATTAAACTAAACAAATAAAGATTTCAAAGTACTAACTTGGAAATACTTTGCTCATTGAAAGAGGGTTTCTCAAATCTTTAAATTTGGACTCCAAAAATCAGTTTCAAAATATAAACGAGCACAAGAATGGTCGCGGAAGACTTAGCAAGTATGGATGGCGATTTTCCAGAAAAATGGTATTCAGGTGAGCCTTCATCAAGACCTTTTCGGCACCTTCCAGATGGTATTGGGGACTCGTTTGCCAAGAATTGGTAAGCTGCTTCTCTCTACATGCCTTGCCCACATTCCATGGTGTCTTTGGCTGGAGAAAAACAATAGGAGGTTTAATCTCAAATTCAGAAACCTAGAAAGCACCATCTCTTGCGCAATAGGAATGATCTCCAACTAGTTGCATACTAGGAAGGAATTTGCCCCTCAAGCGGGAATATCCCTTCATTGGAATTAGAGTCTTCTGGTTCATATGGTGGGTCCTCAAAAGGTGCTGGCAAAGACCGAATGGTAGCCTCCCCCTAGCGACTGCATGAAGTTAAATTTTGATGGAAATACTTTGGGGTGCCTAGTACCAGCCAGTACAGGTGGTGTCTTCAGGAACCACATAGGTGAGACTATTCTCTCTTATGCGGGGCTGGTTGGTATTGCCGAATCCAACACCGCGGAAGTGGCTTCCCTTCTCCATGGGTAGGAAATTTTCAAGGACAGTCATCATAGAAACCTGATGATTGAAGGGGATTCTAAAGTTGTCATTAGTTGGTGCTCCATCACCGCCTCCCCCCATGGCGACATTGGCCCACCATTTCTTCCATAGCAGACATTGTATATTCTATTTCTTGTACATGGAGTCACATTCTTGGGTAAGTCAATTCCTTGGCTGATAGGCTAGCTAGATTTGGAACATCCCAGCAATCTCTCATTGTTTGGGACGGTTCCTCCCCCTTGTAATTTTACTCTTTTGAGCAATCCAACACTATTTAAAAAAAAGATATAAAGGTTTAAGTGTTTTCAAGTGACTAGGGGAATTTTTGTAATTGTCATTCAGAACTCTATAAAAACACTGGGGTTCAAGCTTGACCCCCACAGAGAGTCATTCTACAACTCTGATTTCTTTCTCTTTTCACTCCCTCTCTCTCCTTCTCGAAAACCCTAAAGTTCACTCTTTTACATACCATATGCTATAGATAGACCTAATAAAAGGAAATGCATCGAAGTTGACGACATGCGTGTTATTTTGATGAGTGTACATAATTATTGAAATCTCCACCATATGCACGTAATTATGTTGTATTCCATCGGGATATTTACATAATTGAGTGTTTCCGCTAAAATACATCAACGATTAAATTTATTCCAAAAGAAAGCAAATGAACAAGAAGAGGAGGCAGGAAACCAATATTTCTAGAAGAGAAAGATTTCACATAGAACCATCATGAAATCAGAAATTTTAGAAATTTAAATACTTTCAAAAAACATAAAAAGGACAAAAAATACCGAATCTGCAGCAGCCTGCAATGTGACATGGTCACCCCATTCAACTGCCCTATTCCATTTGCACAAAAAGGTTAAATTGTGATAAAGCAGCGCCATGTGGTAAGAAGAAGATAACACAGAAGAACGTACTTGGACATTTTCTTCAAATATTCACTATAAGCCATCGGAACATATCCTTCATATATATCTGGGTGAGCCTTAAGCTGGAATAGAAATTGTGAGATTTTGAATAAGCAATGCAGGTAATGAAACCTGAAAAATAGTTCACTAGCAACCTGATTAACAACTTGCTGCCTCACAAACTTGTGGTGCTCAGTAGTACCGTAAAATTGATCTGAAAGTGCTCGAAACTGAAAACAAAACAAAGCAATATGACAATTTGCACAAGAGTTTAAGGAACTCAACCTGATTACCACACAAAAGTCTTCTCAAGCAGACTAGGGGGCAAAAAATGAGAAAAGGATAAAAGAAAGCATAAAAAAACATTGCATGCTTTGCCATGACCATCAAATAATAATGTCTTCAAAACATCCAAAGACAGGGTAAACTAGTCATTTAATGCCTTATTTGTAATAAAAGATACGTATCTGCTTGAGGAGACCTAATTTAAGTACATTCAGTCCAATTTACCCTCTGTATTTGTAGCACTTCATTTTTTGTCCATGACAAGGTTATCTTGTTTAATATTCTTCATGCAAATGAGTATGTGTACGGTAGCAATGTTATAAGGTATCTCAGCTAATAACCATAGCATTCTACCAAGCCTAAAGCAACGTAACACTACCTCATAAAAAAATTCTCAATTTCAAACAGCTACCCAGAGGAATAGAGCATAGGCACAACAACTAAACGGTAAAACTTTTTACCCAGTGACATGGTTGTCTTGTTTAATTTTGTTGATCCAAATTAGCATGCATATGGATTCCAGCATATAAGATTATCTTTTAGTAGAATCAGGACTGTTATCCTCTGCCACATTTATGGTTTGACTCAACCTAATGCTCTTTTACCCCTTAAATCAATTCAATCCCTTGCAATATACTGCCACCTGCACAATTGCAAGATACAATAACTAACCATGTCTAAAACCAGGATGACTAACACACCAGTTTCAGAAGAGAACATAGGGCATCAGAGGACAGTCTAAATTATCAACCCTGTCAGAATGAATTCTACTTAAAAACATACAAGTGAGATAATTTCTTAAAGTCCAAGACATGTCAGAGGCATGGAAACAGCTGAAAGGCCTAGTTAACACTTTTAACTGCCATCAAGTTTAGGGTTTAGGGATGCCTCCTCCCCACGGACAATACTATTTGCTTCGGGGTTGGTACTATGGATCAGATCAGAAAACTGCATGCTGTTCTGAGATTTGAATTGGCTTCTGGTCAGAACATAAACTAGAGTAAAACCACTCTTCTTGGCTACCACATTGATCCAGCTGGGCTTCGGGATATGACGAACTACTTGGGATGCTCTGTGGAAAATATGCCAGCTACATATCTTAGGCTCCCACTTTTTGATTCTTGGCCCTTGGCATCACTATGGTCCCCCCTCATTGAGAAAATTGAAAAGAGGCTAGCCACTTGGAGGGGTAAGCTCTTATCTACAACGGGGCCGCCAAATTGTCTCACTCTCCTCAAGTCTTGTCTGGCAGGGCCGCCAAATTATCTGTTATCATTCATGCACTGTCCGGCCTCTGTTTGCTCCAAAATTGACGCCATCCGTCGGCAATTTCTTTGGCGAGGATCAGAAGACACCTTCAGATACCATTTGGTTAGTTGGAAGGATATTTGCATGCCTCATAATAAAGAAGGATTGGGCATCCGGCCTACAAGGGAAATGAACAAAGCTCTTATGCTCAAATGGATTTGGAATTTCAACAACAAGCATAACAGTTTATGGAGGAATATGGTTAAATTCTACCTTCAATTTTGGGGTGCCTAGTGGAGAGAGGGTGATGCCGCTCGCCTCCTATCCCAGATATGGAAATCAATTTTCAAGCTCCTTCCAATATTCAGAGATGCTACCTTGTTTCACACGGGCAATGGAAGGACCCTTCACTTCTGGTCGGATGAATGGTGTGGCCCCCAATCCCTCTTGGAGGACTTTCCGGGGCTGCATAGAGTGGCTAGAGACCTCTCTTGCTCTCTGGCTGATTCATGGAGTGATCAATCATGGAGTCTCCCGCTCCGATGAGGACTAAATGATGAGTAATCGTTGGTTTTTTGCTCTCCTTACCAAACTCAGCAATACTATTATCTGAGAGCATTCAATTGATAAGCTGATTTGGAAGCCTAACACTAATGGCCGATTCACAATTACTTTTGCTTACTCTCTTATCAGAAAGCAAGACTACAATATTCATGAGCACAAGGCAAATCTGACTTGGAAAATCTCAGCGCCCAACAAAATCAAATTTTTTGTATGGTCGGCCATCAGAGAACAGATTCTTACTTCTGACAACCTTCATAAAAGAGGCTTCACCGCCCTTGATCTTTCTTGTCCCCTCTGTGGTGAGTGCGATGAGACAGTCCAGCATGTCCTCTTACACTGTGGATTTTCGTGGCAAGTTTGGATGAAGATTTTTCAAAAGATTGGGCTCCAAGTGGGGCTACATCAGGACCTCTTCAACACTTTTGAGATGGTTCGAGAGATTCACCTTCCTCGGTTAGGTAAGTTAATTCTTTCGACTTGTCTTATGCATGTTTCATGGTGCATTTGGCGTAAGCGGAACAACCAGAGATTTAACTCCAAAGCTTGCACCCCGGATAACACGACTTCTCATGTCGTTGGCCTCATCTCGAGTTGGCTTCATACAAGGAAGGAATTTGCCGCTCTATCGGGTGTTTACCTTCAGGAAAACTGGAGCTTGATCGCCCATATACCTAGCTCCTGCAGAACTCCGAGTATGACCATCTGGGATCCTCCCCCTTGCGATTGCATTAAGCTCAATTTTGATGGTAGTGCTATTGGATATCCTGGGCCGGCAGTAGTAGGCAGTGTGTTTAGAGGTCACAATGGAGACCCTATTCTTTCTTATGCTGGTTCGGTGGGCATTGCCGATTCTAATACTGCTGAAGTTAGTGCTTTATTGTTCGACCTCCAAATCTTCAGAGATCGTCTCCATGGCAAGTTAATCATTGAAGGCGACTCGAAGACTGTTATTAGTTGGTGTTCCAAAGACAGCTCTCCCCTTGGTGCCACTGACCAATCACTGATAGTATTGCTGACATTGTATCTTCTATTCAATGTAATTGGATTCTCATTCCTAGATCAGCCAACTCTTTGGCTGATAAATTGGCAAAATTTGGAATTTCCCAACAATCTCTCATTGTTTGGGAAGGCTTCCCTCCTTTGTAAATTGCTCCTTTGAGTTTTTGTCTTAATTAAAATCAGCTTCATTTCAAAAAAAAAATAAAAAAAATGCCATCAAGTTACCTGAAACAATGAACCTTAAAATAATTGAATTGGGGTCACATATTCAGGCCAGATTACAAATATGATAAGTGGTTAAATCTGCATTGAGATAAATCAAGGGGTCAAATACTGCATCATCATTTTCTCAAAACACAAAATATTATCAGCTTTAAGCTTTAATGCAACATTGTAAGGACCAGACCAGCCATTAAACAAGTGGCAAATGGGATTCCAGTTCAACTGATGGCCCAACCATTTTCAACCACCAGTTGAACCAGTAAGTAAATAAACAGTTCCTAATAAATTTTCTATTTATATACAAAAAGACATTTTATTTCCTAATCATTACACTAGTTCTCGCACATGTTGGTGGTTGGAGACTTCCCTTTTCTTTAAGAGATGACATCAATTTGTAAAAGTCGTTGAGCTCCAACAATGCCAGACCAGTTGAACAAGCTGGTTCCTAGGTCGAGCAAATTCAGCCAACCAGGTTGGCTGGTATTCAGTGAAAAACAAGCCTGAGCACAGTAACTGGTCCCATTTCAGTTTGAACAACCAATTTGATCCGGTTCTTATAACAATGCTCGAGTTTCACAAAGATAGTAACCAGAGGTACAATAAATAACAACATAATTTACGAAGTTTATAATAGCATTCTTCCTGTCTTTTTTAAGAGTGGCAATTTTTATTTATTCCCAACAGATTAAGAGATAAAAAGGCACTCCAATCTTTCCATGGCCTCTATGAACAATTCCTTTCTTTATTTCTCTTAATTTTTTTCTCTCAGTACATTTCTCACCCTTTTGCCAAAAAAGGGCATTTCAATAAAACATAGAGCTAAAGAATGGATGAAAAAGGATGAGTAACTTATAATGCATACTGAAACAAGACACTAATCAGTAAGTAAGTTCTTTTTTCTGTTGTGGGCTCTTTTATGGACAGTTATGTTTGTTAGGGGACACAGCAGAAAGAGAGAGCGCCGGCAAAACTGGGAAGCCCTCAACCTGGACATGCCAGCAGCCATGATGACGGAAACCTACGTGATCATCTAATCCCTTGCCAGAGAACAGACACCACTAGCCAACATTCCAGGCTTGTGTTGTCACCTTAGATGAAGGCTGGGAGGTAGTCAGCAACAGAAAGTGAAGATCTGAACCAAAATACCCCCTTCATCCACTTCAGACACGGCAACATGAAGGCATTCATGGATGTGATCCCCTTCAGAGCAACTGAAGCAGTCAAAATCACCATCAAATCAACAAGCTACTTTGGGTTCATTAGACTTCCTCAACAAATCAACTACTGCTGCAGCTCCAAAACTCCTACAATGCTCGAAACAAGCTATGGACCGGCAACTCCATCTATCGATTCTGACCACAGAGACAACAAGCCATTGAAGTGGTGGAGACCAGTGACACCAGGCACATTGCCCACATTGTCCTATTCCCATCTGATAGCCTTGGCTTTGACAGTCCAAATGCCTTGATTCATTCATACAAATTCTTTACCGCTACCAACAAAGAAACTGACCCTCACCCACACCAACTCCAACCCATGAACCTCACTACCCTTCTGGTTAAAACAATTTGTACACGCTAAACGGAGATCTTCCCTCCAACACCTTGTTGTGGAGGTCAGCCCACCCCAATAGGTTGTATTTCTCACTGATTTATTGAATATTCACACACTTTCCTTCACAAAAAGAAGGATTTTGGCATTTTAATTCTTGCAAAATTACAATTGATGGGCTACTCCTAGAAAGGAGATTGCACACAGTGACACGCATCCTAGGAGAACCAATCCCTCGTACATTCCATGAGATTAGAATAATTTCTTTCCTTTTCTGTTAACTCCTGATGCGGGCTTGTTGCCCAGTAGGTCATCATCGTTGTTGCCACCAATAGAGGTGATAGTGCCGCCCACAAGCCCTCCGAACATGATGCCAAGCCAAAAAACGGATTGGCTGGTGTCGAGCCGAAGTAAGGTCTCCCCAGAATGGACGTTGCTAGGGTTGATGAAGAGCTGGGCTCAATTGAACCTCCGACAGTCGGTGGTACACTTGTCCAATTTGATAAGAGTACCGAAGTGGCGCTATCCTCCCAAAGCTCAGGTGGGAGACCCATAATTTGGATCCACTAACCGAGGCATCTTCGGTGCAAGGTGGAAGGCGGGGTTCTGATCCCGAACTGAGGAGATAGAAGCGGAGACTGGGAGCCAAGTCACAATCCATCGGTCTCCGATTGAACGGAAAGTGATTATCCACTCGCCCGGTCAAAGATAGGATCGGTGCTGTCAGGTTTGGAAGCAGTGAGGAGTATTCAGGATTGGGAGGTGGGCACTGGGGGGTGTAGGAAGTGTCGAATGGTTTGGATGAACTGGTTCCAGCCGAATCCGGTGTAGGTGGCCTCTGGTATGGCAATGCAGGTCATGGTGGTGTGATCCTTGTGTTGAGATATGCGGCATTCAGCACTTCCTCTCTGGCAGACAGTGCGGAAACTGAAGTACTAGGGGTCAGACCAGAGCTCCCTGGTTCGTGGTGGGGAGTCGTGGTCTACAGCCATGGCCACTGAGAACTACGAGAGGAAGGAAGCGTAGGCAGCCAAAGGGATGGTGATGAATGCCCTTCGATCTCCTGTCCTCGCTATCATTCGAATGCAGGGAGTGTCGCAGAGAGCCACTCGCGCGATCGACAGCGAGGTAGGGCCAAAAAGGAATTGGAAAGGAGCAGTGGAGGGTGTCGCAGATCCTCGGGGATGCTGCTGTCGATGATTCCGACGGTGAACAGTAGTCCAGTTGGTGTCGCCGTCGTCGTCTTTAGTCATCGGAACGTCGCTCTAGTTGCCAGGTCTGGAAGTCGTCTTTGCGGAGATGAGGTGAAATCGGAGCATAGGCAAGTCTTCGATCGTCGTCGGCTGCTGTCGTTGGCTCTGGCCAGCTGAGAGTCGGGTAAGGTCGCCGGATTCCTTCCTCGAGAACGGCAGTGGGGGAGACTGTGATGCCCGTCGCGATCGGAAGGAGTTTTTGATTGGGGATGACGATTGCCCCTCCCGCTCCGGCATCTCTCATTTCTCACTTTGGTCTCTCTACGCTCGATTCGCTCACGGCGGTCGACCGGCTCGTTGTGAGTCCCACGTCACGTCTATCATCTCGCAGCAAATAAAAATTGCCAGCCTGCTAGCCTCAATCAATCGTAGACATGAAATTCAAGAAGGTTACCAAGACTGGCAACGAAAATGATGTTACGGACTGGGCATTTGAATATCTAAAAACAAATGCACCGGAGTTGCTTCATTTGATTGATTGAAACATTACAGATTGAAGCTTGTCATATGTTGTTGAGATGATGACATCTCTTGTACCCTTTTTTGAAACTATGCTTTTGGTAAACATATGTAACTTTGTTTTTGTAAACAACATTGATCCGATGACAGAAATCCGTACTTAATAGTTGTTGATTTTCAGGATTCCATAAATTTAGCTCATAGAGAAAATTAGAGAGAGAAACTATTATATTACAATAATACCCTTGAACTTAGGGTTTAGGGTTTTAACCCTAGAAATTAACTTAATTACATTAATATTGTCCCTATGAGATGACTCTTTATTTACCATCCTGCCATCATTGTATATGGGCCTATGGGCCTTCCCTTTGATTTGTGGGCCTTGAGCCTGTCTTCTATATCTCTTGCTTACATGAGTCTTCCTTGGTCTTATGGGTTTGGGTCTATCTTCCAACACACTTGAATATGTGGGCCTTCCTTGTTATTGTGGGCTTGGGCCCTATCTTCCAACAGTACCTCTATAATAGGAAGGCAATTTTGGTGTGTTGAAGCTCCTTTTTTATATATACTTAATGTAAAAGAGTGAACTATTAAGGTCTTTGGAGAAACAGGGAGAGAGAGAAAAAAGAGGAGAAAAAACAAACCACTGAAAAGACTCTGTGTGGGGGTTGAACTCGACCCCTTGTGCTTTTATAGAGTTCTAAAATAAAAACTACAAAAATGCTCCTAGTCACGTAATACCACTTAAATCCTTGTATCTTCTACATATTTATTCAAATTACATGATAATTAAACTAGAGATAAAACTAAACATATAGAATAAGAAAGTGTAGCTGTTGGACTTCACAATAAGTGCAAAATGACGATATTACTCTTCAGTAGATTTTCTAACACTCCTCTTCAAGCTAGAGCATACCATAACTCCGAGTTTGCTACAGAATACTTCAAATCCACGTATGCCCAGTACCATAGTAAACATATCTCCAATCTGATCACAAGACCGTACATAGGGGTTCACAACTTCATTTTTCATTACAGAGTCTCGAATGAGTGACAACCTACTTCAATGTGTTTCGACTATTTGTGAAACACTAGGTTCCCTGTAATAAATACAGCAACTTGATTGTCACGGTACATGGCCATGGGCCCCTCCTATTGTAGTTTTAACTCTTTGACCACAAATCTTACCCACATCATTTCACTGACAGTGCTCTATATTCAACTTCAGCACTAGAATGAGCAACAACATTTTATTTCTTACTCTTCCGGCTAATTAGATTACCTCCTAGGAAGAGGCAATAACCAGTGGTAGATTTTCAGGTCAAGTCTATATCCAACATAATTAGCATCTAGAAGGCCTTCCTTTCCAATTTATCGTGATCGATTAGTTAACATGTTGGTTAACCGTATTCTGAAACACGAAAAAAAATCATTTACTTATCAAATTATCTATCGAGCCGCAACCAAAGACAAAAAAATCCACTATTTGTTTTACGTTGTTGATTTTCAGGACTCCATGAATTTAGCTCATGGAGAAAAAGGGAAAGAAACCCATTGGGAGAAAACTAGAGGAAGAAGAGTTATGGAATTGATTCTTCCTAAGCCTCCCCCTGAAGCTCTAATTACAGATTTATGAAACTATTATATTACAATAATACCCATGAACTTAGAGTTTAGGGTTTAGGGTTTTAACCCTGAAACTTTAACATAATTACATCAATGCCATCTCTATGAGATTACCTTTTATTTACCATCCTACCATCAATGTATGTAGGCCTATGGGCCTTGAGCCCATCTTCTATATCTCTTCTATATCCATCGGTCTTCTTTGGTCTTACGAGCTTGGCCCTATCTTCTAAAACTCCCCCTCAAGCTGGGAGTGAGAGAACAATATGTACTCCCAGATTGTTGCAAATGATGTATAAAATCATTTTTGTATAATGTGCCTTCATCTTCCAACACTCCCCCTCACGCTGGTGCTCTTGTTCATGAGGCCCAGCTGGTATAATATCTGTGAGAGTAAATCACTGCTAGCCGCTAAGACATTGCTGTGAAGTGTCCACCTCCACCATCGTGTCCCTCCGCAGGACAATGACTCTTAAGTGGTAGAGTAATATATGTTATTAATGGGTAAATAAGTTCCTCCGTCATGGACTTCCAACCACAAAAAATTAATATTTTTGACGAGGATGAAATTCCTCCGTCATGGACTTCAACCACAAAAAAATTGATATTTTTTACAGGGATAAAGTTCCTCCGTCATGGACTCCCAACCACAAATAAATTTGATATTTTTTACGGGATGACAATTAATAATGGTATGAGGCTACCTCTTTTTCAATAACAATGTCTCATCAAAAGAGACACAATAACAGCAGCTTAAATAGGTTTGACTTGGGCCCATTTAACACGACCCAAAATAATCCTTATAAAATGACCCATGAAATAATCCAATGCACATATCTAGACCAAATAATATGTTAACCAAGGAATAATCTATCAATTCTTCAAAAATAATAATCCAGCCAAAGAAAAATTTGTACCGAGTTGCGCCGAAATCTTGGGCACGTTTACCGAGGCAGAAAATAAGTGGCCCGAGTCAGGTTGACCCGGACCCGAGTTGACTCGGTCTGGAACAGAAGAGTGGTCGGCTGGGTTGCTTTGCCGGTCCGGGTTGCGGTAGAACTAGTGCTGGGTTAACTCGGCGCTGATTAATTAGGAAACATGAAATATTTGAACACCGTCGTCTTCCTCCCCTGCTTCTTTGGCGGAAACAGAGCTCGGTAGGAGGAAACTTTCCCACAGAGGCTCAACGGAGTTTCCGAAAAACAGCAACAAAGATTTCTGGAAGATGACTAGCAGCAAAAGTAAACTTTCCGACCGCAATAGTGCGTCCTTCTCGGCGCCGAAGGACTTTTGACGGAAACAGTCCAGAAACGGCAACAGCAATAGCGAAGATCATCCGAGGAAGCCAGCAAGGAGTTTCTGAAATCAGTAAGTCGTCGTACTCCTGACGCGGCAGCCAAGCTAGCTTTGAGATAGACTTTCCGAAAAATAGAGATCTCGGAGAAGCAAAAAATATTTCTGGATTACAAGCAATCACCGAGATACAGCAGCAATGGAGCTGCTGTAACCGCTGGAATGGCCTTCCCAAGGAGTACAAGCTCTATGCTCTCTGTGACGCAAAAGTGGCGCTTATTGTCTTCTCCAGCCGAGAACCAGAGAGCATGGACCAGAATGTTTCTGGATGCTGGCTTCCGCACAGAGTGGAGAGATGTCAGAAGACACCGGTTCTGGATGCCATGGAGAGAATGTTTCTGGATGCTGGCTTCCGCACAGAGTGGATGAAGGCAAGTTGAGACCAAGATAAGCAAAACGGTTCTCGCGCGATCCGACGCCGTTCCGGTGTTGGGTTCCGTTGCCATAGATCGAGTCACCGGACGATCTCCTCTGGCTTCCAGGTTGAACGACGACGAAGGGAGTGACTTAGGGTGCTTAGAACGACCAATGGTTGATAACTGTTGAGCTTTGGAAGAAGCTCCCCCCTTAGGCCTCGTGAGAGAGAACCCAATCGCATTTACAACTATCGATCTTCAACGACGTCCCTATAAAATATTAGGAACACACACTACAAAGGCCACGGTAAGGCCATAGTTTTGAAAGAAATTACATCAATACCACTTAATTGAAAAATTTGAAAATTGCATAAGTTACCCTCTACATCTACTAGCTACTCTAGATGCTATGGAGTCCATAACATCACCCTCCTCCTAGAGAAACAGCTTATCTTCAAGCTCAAATGTGGGGTAAAGGGCCCGGAATTCCTCGAGTGGTTTCCAGGAGGCTTCAAGCATATCTGTGTCAGCCCACTGGACTAAAAGCTCCCATGACTCCTGAACGCAACGAGCCTACAAGACTTGCGTTGGGGAAGGAAGAACATGACCATCATGCACTGGAGGCAAGGGCGTGTGCGGCATGGGTGAGTCTCCCCGAAATGGCTTCAAGAGAGATACATGGAAGACGTCATGTATTCTGGCGTCTCGTGGGAGCTGCACACGATATGCAACACTGCCAATACGAGCCAATACCTGGAAAGGGCCATAATATTTGGGAGAAAGTTTGTGCCTTTTTGCTGTTGTAAGTGAAAACTGACGGTAAGGCTGAAGTCTCAGCCAGACATAATCTCCCGGAGCAAAAGAAAGGTCCCTATGACGCTTGTCATAGTAATGTTACATAGTGTCCTGAGCTTTCTGCAAGTGAGCCTTGACCTGTGCAAGCATAGTATCCTGTTTGCCCAAAGCCTGGTTGATCAGTAGTACTCGAGACAAAGCAGGTTCATAAGATAGGATACGAGGAAGTTCACGCCCATAGACCACCCTGAATGGTGTGGTGCCCAGTGCTATATGGTAAGAGGTGTTATAACAATACTCTGCCCATGCTAACCAGCGTACCCAACGTTTGGGGTATCCCCTACGAAACACCTCAAATAGATCTCAAGAGTGAGGTTCACCACTTAAGTTTGGCCATCGGATTGAGGGTGGTAGGCTGAGGAGAAGGCCAATTTGGTACCCTGTAACTTGAAGAGTTCTTTCCAGAAGGTACTTGTGAATACCGCATCTCTGTCACTGGTGATGGACTCGGGTAAGCCATGTAGGCGTACAATCTGATCCAAGAAAATCTGAGCGACATGTGTAGCTGTATACGAATGCGCCAAGGGTAGGAAGTGTCCGTATTTGGAGAACCGATCCACCACGACCAGAATAATAGATTTGCCCGAAGAATTGGGAAGACCCTCGATAAAATCCATGGATATATCTGCCCATACCTAGGACGGCAGGTGAAGAGGTTGCAGCATGCCAGCTGAGTGTAGGGATTCCGCTTTGTTCCGTTGGCAAACTTGGCATGCAAATACATAGTCTGTGATCATATGCTTCATGCCCCTCTAATAGAAGTCCCTACTAATACGAAAAATAAGTTTTCTGCTAGCCCTCATGAGTACTATCATGCAAGGAAGAGCCAATGCTGCTGAGTAGAGTGGGCGTGTGCTGGAGAAAAATGCGTTTCTTATACAAGATGAGGTGGTCTTGAATTTCCCAATTGTTGTCCACAGTGCGTTGCTCAATCTTTTGGTACAATTCTATGAGCGCAGGATGGTTCTGAATTTCACCTCTGATGGAGTCGAGCAAAAGAACCCACGGTTGACTGATAGCATGCAATTGAGGTTCCAACAAATCCCTACATGATAGTGCATCCGCGCCCCAGTTAAGGTGGCCTGGTTTGTACTCCACCTTGAAATCAAACCCCATCAGTTTACTCAGCCAATGTTGCTAGGGGGAAGTAGTGATACGTTGCTCCAGCAAGTATTTCAAACTGCAATGGTCTGTTCGAATCACAAAGTGTCTACCCCAAAGTTAGGGTCTCCAATGCTGAATGGCTTTGGCTAAGCTCATGAGTTCCCTTTCATATGCAGCTAATTTGTGGTGGTGTGGGGCTAGGTGGCGGCTGAAGTATGCTATGGGGTGACCGTACTGCTGTAATACTATGCCAATGCCCCCACCGGAAGCATCACATTCAATAATGAACGGGTCTTCAAAATTTGGGAGTTGGAGAACCGGTGCAGAAGCTAAGGACTGTTTCAGCTGCTGAAATGATGAATCTGCTATCTCCGTCCATGTGAAAGCATTCCGCTTGAGTAAGTTTGTAAGCGGCGCTGCAATCTGGCCATAGTCACGAATAAACTTTCTGTAATAGCCGGCCAGGCCTAGAAACCCTATTAAAGCCATGACCAAATGTGTTGTCTGTATTTTGCTCATATCCACTTTAACCCCGAAGGTGGAGATGACATGACCCAAATAAGCGACCTCTGAGGTACCCATCTCACATTTGGATTTATTCAGGAATAAATGGTGGGAGTGCAAGAGGTGGAATACCTGACGCAAGTGCTGAATGTGGTCTTCCCAATTCTGGCTATAGATTAAGATATCATCAAAGAATACGAGAACATATTTGCGTAAGAATGGGCGAAATACCTCATTCATGAGTGCCTAGAAGTAGACGGCGCGTTGGAAAGACCAAAAGGCATCACCAAGAATTTAAAATGACCATTGTGTGTACGGAAAGCGGTTTTCTCCACATCGTCAGGGTGGACCCAAATTTGATGGTAGCCTGATTTCAAGTCCAGCTTCGTAAATAATGTTGCTCCATGTAGTTCATCCAACAGGTTCTTCCACTACCGGTATGGGAAATTTATCCTTTACTGTATGAGCGTTGAGCTCCCTGTAGTTTACACTGAACCGCCAAGAATTGTCATGTTTTTTTACCAACAGCACTGGCGAAGAGAATGGCGAGTGACTGGGCTGAATAATGCCTTGAGCTAACATGAGCTGACACTGGCGCTCTATCTCGTCTTTCTGCAAATGTGCGTAGCAGTATGGGCGTACCACTACTGGCTCGGTGCCCAACTTTAACCGAATACGACGATCACAAGCCCGTATCAGTGGAAGGGCAGCAGGTTGCTGAAATAAGTTAGTGAATTCAGCCAAGAGCGAGGTGAGCTAACTGCCATCAGAGTACAAAACTTGGAGATTTTGGAGAGTACACTGTAATGGGGCATGAGTACCATGTAGGGTGAGCTGTTGATGGTTATTTTGTGAGACTCATAGTAAGAGACTTGAAATCCCATAAAATCGGACCCAACTGCTGCAGCCATTTAATCCCCAGTACCAAATCAAACCCCAGCAAGTGGAATGATAAAAAAATCTGCTTCAAAGGTGTGGCCTTCAATAACGAATGTGAATGCTTAACATAACCCCATGCTGGTAACTTTTTCCCCATTAGCTACAGAGACGGAAATGCCAGGATTGTGCTAAAGTGGCAAGCCCAGTTGTTGTGCTGTGTTAAGTTCCTAGCCAATACATCCCAACAGACCGACTTGTTTGAAGCGGAAGGCATAGGTACTTAACCCAGGACCATAACATTACACCCCACCTTCGCGAGCCGACGACCACGGAGGCGCAACAACACTAGCCCAACCGCAGTGACATTAGCCCAACGGCAATAATACCTAAATGCGACCTACCAGTAATTTTAATCCAGCCTCTGCGACCTACTAGTAATTTTAATCCAACCTTTGCGCGCCCCGGGACTCGAACTCGCAACGTGGGAGCCCGCTCTGATACCAAATGTTAAGCACCTAGCCAATACATCCCAAAAGAACGACCTGTTAGGAGCGGAAGGCATAGGTACTTAACCCAAGACCATAACGTGCTACTGGTTGGCTGAGGAAATTGTGCGTGCTTTCCGAGTCGACCAGTGCCAGTAACATGAGATTTTGAATGCCAGCGTAGACCTGCATAGTATTTGTGTTGTGTAACCCCGTCATGGCATGGAGGGAAATGGTTGGCTCTTCCACTTCCGTGTCGACCTCTTCCTCTACTGGGGTGCTGTCTTCGGGATCTTCTACCTCAAACCAAAACAACTTTTTGCATAAGTGGCCTTGGAAGTATTTTTCATCACAATTGAAACACAACCCCTGTGTCCTTCGCTGATCCATTTCTGATCTAGAAAGACGTTTAATATTGACAACGGCTAGCCAACACACCCAAAAGATCGATCTGTTAGATGCGGAAAGCTACCGCCTACAAGAGTGGACGGAAACCCACCCTGCCCATTCTTGACCGCCTCTCACGTGATTCGAACGCGGGACGTGGCGTGCCCAGCTCTGATACCATGACAACGACTAGCCAATACAACCCAACAGACCGATCTGTTAGGTGCGAAAAACTACAACCTACAAGAGTGGACGGAACCACTCTGACAAATATACTATGGGGTAGGTGTGGACTTGGTAGTCCCGGATGTAGGGGAAGGGGGTGGCCTGGGCGCAAAGGGGAGCTGTGGTTGGGGGGGGGGGGAGAGCAGGGGGCACCCAATGTAACTTGGCTCGGCCAGGGTGGTCAACGCACCAAGGATTCTTTCATGATCCGTTGCTTGGCATCCAGTGTACGTGCCAAATTCATAGCATGTGCTAAGGATGGGGGGTCTTGCAATTCCACTTTGAGGCGTAGAGCCTCCACCAGACAAGCAATAAATAAATGGACGCACAAACGGACTGGCGTGTGCAAGGCGTTCCTAAAACTGTTTTTGATACGTCTCGATTGACCCGATTTGCTTGAGATTAACCAAATCCCCAAGAGGATTGTTGCGTGCTGGTGGAACAAACCTCAACATATAGTAGTCTTTAAAAAATTCCCAATCATGTACATGATGCTCAGAATTAAATTGGGTATACCACAGTTGCGCTTCGTCGAGCATGTGGAAGGCAGCTAAAGAGACCCTCTCCTCGGGCTGCGTTCTTTGGTGCCAAAAAAAAATGGTCACACCAGTGCAACCAGATTAACGGGTTAGTAAACCCATCATAGGTTGAAAAATTTAATTTGGTGTACCTAGGCACGTTGGAAGGGCTGGTGCCGTGAGTTCCCCCTGGAGTTAGATGAGCAGGACGCAGAGGAGGCACTGGTGGGGGTGGCATATTGGGCTGCTCGGTAGGGCTGTTGGAACTACCCGGTAGGGGAGCCTCTTGTGGCCCCTGGAGTTGGATAAGTTGGAGAAGAGCCTCCTTAATTTCTTGCATCTCTATGTGCATAGCAGCGTGGTCAATCCGAATCTCGTCAATAGAGGTGCGCAAATCAGTAGGAGAGGAGGAATCGTCCATGGTGGTCCTGTCTGATACCATGATGTTGGGTTCCCTTGCCATGGATCGAGTCACCCGACGATCTCCTTTGGCTTCCAGGTTGAACGACGACGAAGGGAGTGACTTAGGGTGCTTAGAACGACCAATGGTTGATAACTGTTGAGCTTTCGAAGGAGCTCCACCCTTAGGCCTCGTGAGAGAGAGAACCCGATCTCTTGTTTTTTTTTTGAAATGATGTTGATTTTTATTAAGACAAAAGCTTAAAAGAGCAAATTACAAAGGAGATAATCCTTCCCATACAATGAGAGATTGTTGGGAAGTTCCAAATTTAGCCAATTTATTAGCCAGAGAGTTGGCTGATCTAGGAATGAGATTCCAATTACAATGTAAAGAAGATACAATGTCAGCAATACTATCAGTGATGGGCCAGTGGTGCCAAGAGGGGAGGTTGTCTTTGGAACACCAACTAATAACCGTCTTCGAGTCACTTTCAATGATTAACTTGTCATGGAGACGATCTCTAAAGATTTGGAGGTTGAACAACAGAGCACTAACTTCAGTAGTATTAGAATCGGCAATGCCCACCGGACCCGCATAAGAAAGAATGGGGTCTCATTTACAACTACTGATCAATGCTTTCCTTTTTCCATTCAACGACATCCCTATAAAAGATTAGGAACACACACTAACAAAGGCCAATGGCAAGGCCATAGTTTTGAAAGAAATTACATCAATACCACTTAATTGAGAAATATGAAAAATTACATAAGTTACCCTCTACGTCTACCAGCTACTCTAGATGCTATGGAGTCCATAACATCTTGACAGTTCAGCTATCGATGCTCCAAACGACGATCATCGTGAAAAATGTGCTAAAACAATGGTGGGGAGGCTCTTTTTCTGACGATCGGTGACCAGAATCGTGTAGAATCCTTTCTCCAGCATCATGATTTAGAAGAGGATTCTGTCAAAGGAGAATGTTGGAGCGCAAGATCCAAACGAAACGAGTAGCTAATTATGCCCTCTTTTAGCTCCTCTCGGTAAAGGAAATAAACCTTGCAGATCTCTGTCAATCGACAGTGACAAACGAAGAGAATAACAAAAATAACAGTATAATAGAAGGAAATAAAAAAAAAAAGAATTCCAATGAGCATAGTCTCACGGAGAGAGTAGCAGTAGAAAAACATAAAATAAAAAAATAAAAAAATAAAAACCAACGGGGAATGAGATATGAAAAAACCATAGTCGGAGTCATGAAAATCTAAGCTCTGATACCATGTTGATTTTCAGGACTCCATGAATTTAGTTCTTGGAGAAAAAGGGAACGAAACCCATTGGGAGAAAACTGGAGGAAGAAGGGTTATGGAATTGATTCTTCTTAACCCTCCCCCTGAAGCTCTATTTATAGATTTATAAAACTACTATATTACAATAATACCCCTGAACTTAGGGTTTAGGATTTAGGGTTTTAACCCTGGAACTTTAACATAATTACATCAATGCAATCTCTATGAGATTACTTTTTATTTACCATCCTGCCATCAATGTATGTGGGCCTATGGCTTGGATCCATAGGTCTTCCTTGGTCTTATGGGCTTGGGCCCATCTTCTTAAGCACTTTGATATGTGGGCCTTCCTTAGTCGTGTGGGCTTGGGCCCTGTCTATTAATGTAAATATGTATATGTAAAGGGGCATACTTATCTTTTTCTTTGATCCAAGGGCATACTTGTAAATTCCCTCTTCCTCTTCCTTTTCGAATAGGGTTTCTCAAACCCGACGGATTTTTGTATTTTCGGAATGAGAGTTTGATAATACAGAAACCTCTCTGAAATCAGAGAGATTTACATGGTATCAGAGCGGGAAATCGAGCGATTTTGCTTCGATTTTTCAGTCTAAGGTGTTTTGGTTGCTCTCACACTCGAAATTTTTTATTTTGCTCGGTTTGTGCTCGTTCTGTTCATCTGATGCTTTCGTGCCACTCGTCTGCTCCTCGTCCGATGATCCCTGGTGCTTGAAGACGCCTCACCACCCCGCACAAGCTCTGTCGTGGGTTGAATCCTCGTTTCGGTGCCCTCAAAGGTTGGTTCCCCTCTATTTCTCGAATATTTGTAGCTTGTTTGCTATGTCTCGTCGACCTCTAGTATTCACCTATGCGATTTCTGTCCGTGGAAGGCATTACGGAATCGTGGAATTTTAAAATTCCTGCAGTAGGTTTACCATTGAAATTTGTTGATTTTGGGGTTTTGGAGTGGGTTTCAGAAATAGTTCTATTGGTGGTTGCTTGAAGTTCTAGTGTTATTATTTTTTGAGAAAGCGTGATATAGATTTGTGTTTGTGAGGGAAGTTGATTATAGTGACTGGGTTGAGAGCTGGTTTCAGTTTGGACTTACCTATCTATGGATTCAATTAGTCATGATATGAAGGTTATTTCTGTCCGATTAGATGGAAGTATTACTGCTCCAGAACCTACATCCACTGACTTCATCAAAGAAAATAAGAAGTGGTTGACTGATAATGCAAAAATCATCACTTGGATCAACAACTCAGTGGATCAGTCTATCAGTTTGCAACTGTTGAAGTATGAGACTGCAAAAGAAATATGAGACTATTTAGAAACTCTGTATGAACAGACAAACTTTGCCAAAAGGTATCAAATTGAGACAGAAGTTGGGTCTGCTAAGCAAGGTGATTGTACAATTCAAGAATTCTACTCTTTTATGACACCTCTGTGGGATCAACTATATATGATGGATCCACCCTCCTTTCGGAAGCTCCCTGAATATACCCGAGCATGTGATGATCACAAGCTTACCGACTTTCTTATGGCTCTTTGCAGTGATTTTGAACTGATACGAGGATCTATGATCCATAGAGCTCCGCTACCCACCTTGTCTACAACTGTATCTGAATTGTTGGCTGAAGAAACACGATTGAGGTCTTTAGGTGGGATTTCTTCCAGTAAGACATCATCACCAGATATGTCACACGTACTTGTCTCTGGAACACACTCTCATACTCAGTCATCAGGGGGCATACTTGGTTCTGGAACACACTTTCATACTCATCAGTCATCAGGGAAGCCAAAAGTGCCAGTTCCACAAGATGAATGTTCCTACTGTCATGGTAAAGGTCATTGGAAACACCAGTGTCCCTCATTGCAAAGCAACAATAAAACTCAAGGCAATTTCAAACCTTCACAACATCATGCCTCTAGTCGTCACAATCAAGGCCATTTCAAATCTGCACCACATCATGCCTTCAGTCGTCCACCTCCGCATAGAGGTTTTCGTCCATCTGCTGCCATTGGATATTTGGATTGTTCAGATGCCTCTTCTGCCCCAGCTCCCACCAGCAATGATTCTACGCCTGATCTCTCATCATTAGTTGCCGAGCTCACTCGCATTCTTGGCAAGTCGTCTGCTCTCAGTACTCAATTTGCATCTCATACAGGTATGTCTTGTTTGGCTGGCTCTAGTGACACTCATAAATAGATCTTAGATTCTGGAGCCACACACCATATGACACCCCACTTGTCTCTTTTACATGATTGTGTTAAGCCTTCTCACCCAGTTAACATACAAGCTGCTAATAGCTCTCCCATGCCACTAGCCTCGGTTGGAACTGTCACTCACCCAACTTGGTCTTTGTCTGATGTTTTCTATGTTCCCCATCTAGCTGTTAACCTTCTTTCAATTGGCAAACTTACTGATTTAGGTCTCACCATTACCTTTGCTTCTGATCATTGTCTTATACAGGATCGCCAGATAGGCCATAGAGAAGGTGGTCTTTACTTGCTTGATGATTTGAAATTGCCAGTATCTTTGCAGGTGTCTAGTTTTTCAGTTCAATCCATGTTGCAAGATTTACTTTCTGTAGATAACTCTTTTTACTTATGGCATACTTGTTTAGGGCATGTTTTTGCTTCTCGTTTACAGTTTATGATCAAACACAATATGTTAGATTCTATTATTAAATCTTCCCCTCTTCGTGATTGTGTTGGTTGTAATCTTGACAAACAATGTCATTTACCCTTTACATTGAGTCACTCAGTTACTTCCTCTCCCTTTGATCTTGTTCACTCTGATGTTTGGGGACCTGCACCTGTATCCACAAAAGGTGGGGCTCGCTATTATGCATTGATTGTTGATGATTTTACTCGTTTCTCTTGGATATTTCTTATGCATCGAAAATCAGACTTCTATTCTATTTATGTTCAATTTTGTGCTATGGTGCAAACCCATTTTTCCACTCACATTAAATTTTTTCGCTCTGATTCGGGTGGTGAATATATGTCATCTTTATTGAATGATTTTCTGAAGTCTGAGGGCACTATTCATCAGTTGTCTTGTCCTTATACACCTCAACAGAATGGTGTTGCAGAACGTAAACATCGTCATCTTATTGAAACCGCTCGCTCTTTACTGCTCCATGCCTCTGTCCCTTCTGAATTTTGGGGGGAAGCCTTTCATACTGCCACTTATTTGATTAATCTAATTCCGTCATTTGTTTCTGGCAGTATCTCTCCTTTTGAACGGTTGTATGGTGTTCGTCCTACCTATGATCACTTGCGAGTCTTTGGTTGTGCCTGCTTTGTTTTATTACCCCCTTCCTGTTGCACTAAATTGTCTGCCAAATCTGCATTGTGTGTGTTTCTAGGTTATGGTTTTGGTCAAAAAGGATACCGATGTTATCATCCTGAGTCTGGTAGACTTTTTGTTTCTCGCAATGTTAAGTTTTTGGAACAGTTTTGTTACTTTCGGATTCCGTTGTCTACTCCTGGTTTGCATGATACAGAATTGTTACACATTGATCCATTTGTGCCTGATGAGCCCCATGATGACCAGTTAATCATTCACCATCCGTCCACTGATTCACCCCTCCATCCGGAGGTCTCCTCTACTATGCCTTCAACAGTCACATGCAGGTACTGATTTACCTTCTCCTATGGCGCCTCTCCCTCTCGACTCTCTGGACTCTGGTGATTCGCATCTTGCCACCCGTCGCGTTTCCACTCTTGTTCGCCGTCCCCCTCAGAGGTATAGTCCATCTTCCTATGTGCTCTCTTCCCCCTATCTAACTTTTTTTGTCTAAGATTCATTCTTTTGTTGAGCCTAAGTCATACAAGGAAGTTGTATCCGATGCAAATTGGCGACAGGCTATTAATGATGAGCTCACCGCCCTGCACCAAACAAGTACCTGGGAGTTGGTTCAACTTCCTCCAGGTAAGCATGCTATTGGTTGTAAATGGATTTTCAAAATCAAAACTCAATCTGATGGTGCACTTGAGCGATACAAAGCTCGGTTAGTTGCAAAAGGATTCTCCCAAACAGAAGGCCTTGATTATGATGAGACTTTTGCTCCAGTTGCTCAAATGAAGACCATTCGCACCTTGATTTCTATTGTAGCTATTCAAAAATGGCATCTTCATCCAATGGATGTTAAAAATGCCTTTTTAAATGGTGATTTGACCGAGGAGGTATATATGCGGCCACCACCAAGTCTTCCTCATCCTGCTGGTTATGTTTGCCACCTTCGACGGGCTTTATATGGTCTCAAACAAACTCCCCGTGCTTGGTTTGCGAAGTTCAGTTCCTCTTTGATCCGCCTTGGCTTTGTTGCTTCCAACTATGATTCTGCCATGTTCATTCGTAAAACTGTTGTGGGGCATATTGTGGTCCTTCTATATGTTGATGATATGATTGTAACTGGTGATGATGAAGCTGGCATTGCAGACCTTAAATGACAACTTCATTATCTCTTTGAAATGAAGGATCTTGGATATTTACAGTATTTTTTGGGTATTGAGGTTACCTATTCTCCTGAAGGTTATATTTTGTCTCAATCCAATTACATCTCTGAAGTGATCAGTCGTGCAGAATTGACAGATGATCGGGTTATGGATTCTCCCATTGAACTCAATCATCGCCTTAGCCCTATAGATGGTGACTTATTGTCAGATGTTACCTGATACAGAGAGGTAGTTGGGTCCCTAGTTTACTTGACGGTAACCCGTCCTGATATTACCTATGTTGTTCATATGGTTAGTCAATTTGCTTCCGCACCTCGTACCACTCATTGGACAACCGTTCTCCATATCTTACGCTACTTACATGGCACTGTGCATCATGGCTTACTTTTGTCTTCCACCTCTGATTTGGTTCTCACTGGTTATTCTGATGCTGACTGGGCTGGTGATCCGACAGATCGAAAATCTACTACTGGGTATTGTATCTTCCTTGGCAATTCTTTGGTGGCTTGGAAGAGTAAGAAACAATCTGTTGTATCTCGCTCTTTTGCCGAGGCAGAATATCGGGCTATGGCCACCACTGCTACTGAGTTAATTTGGTTTCACCGCTTACTTGAAGAACTTGGCTTTCCTCAACTGTCTGCTACCCCTATGTTGTGTGATAATCAAAGTGCCATTCAGATTGCCAAGAATCCGGTTTTTCATGAGCGTACGAAACATATTGAGATTGATTGTCACTTTGTGCGGCATCACTACTTACAAGGCTCTCTCACCTTGCCACATGTTTCCTCCACATCTCAACTTGCAGACGTCTTCACCAAATTGCATCCAACTCCTCGTTTTCATCATCTCATAGGCAAATGTATATGTAAAGGGGCATACTTGTCTTTTTTTTTGGTCCAAGGGCATACTTGTAAATTCCCTCTTCCTTTTCGAATAGGGTTTCTCAAACCCGATGGATTTTTGTATTTTTGAAATGAGAGTTTGATAATACAGAAACCTCTCTGAAATCAGAGAGATTTACACTGTCTTCCAACATACGTCAAGCAATACGTGGACTAACTCCCGATATAGCAATAAAAGCAAGACGTGTAGGCAGATCAAGTCATCAAGTTCCCATTGAAATAGGATCTACACAAGGAAAAGTGCTTGCCATTCATTGGTTATTAAGGGCATCCCAAAAACGTCCAGGTCGAAATATGGCTTTCAATTTAAGTTCCGAATTAGTCGATGCTGCCAAAGGGAGTTGCGATGCCATACGCAAAAAGGGAGAGACTCATAAAATGACAGAGGCAAATAGAGATTTTGCATATTTTCGCTAATCCATTAACAAGATCTATGTAGACACCCAGATCCATGGATCCATATATCTCGATTGGAAAAGAATTAATAGAAAAAGAAAGAATCAGAATTGATCACTATCTTTCTCCAAACAAACGAAAAGGAAAAGAAAGAAGAAATACAAATCATGGATTAACTAAGCCCTCTCGGGGGCTTGCTTAAGAATAAGAATGAGGAATCTCAGGAAAACACCAGGGAAAAAGGTTTGATACTATTCATGGGGATTTTGTAAATATCCTATTCAAAAAATTGAAAGTTTGAAACAATTGGCACTTCCCGGAGATTGGATGGAGTTACTAATTCATGATTTGGCATGTACAAAATGAAAACTTCATTCTCGAATCGATGAGAATTTTTATGAAAGTGTTTCATTTGCTTCTCTTCCATGCAAGTTTCATTTTCCCATAATATATCCTCATTTTTTGCCTAGTTCTTCTTCTGATGATCGATTCAACCTCTGATAAAAAAGATATACCTTGGTTATATTTCATTACTTTAACAAGTTTAGTAATAAGCATAACTGTACTATTATCCTGATGGAGAGAAGAACCTATAATTAGCTTTTCAGGACCTATAATGAGCTCTTCAACTCGCCCTCCCGCATGACCTCATTGGAACCATTCGGATTGTTAAAGACACCCTCTTCCCAAGCTTGGAAAGATCCTCCTCTCCGCTTGTCTTGCCCATGTTCCCTGGTGCATCTGGCTAGAGCACAACAACCAGCGCTTTAACCACAAATTCAGTAGCATTGAGCGCTCTATTGAGTTGGTTGTGGGTCATTTTTTTTTTTTTTTTGGAATGATGCTAAATTTTATTAAGAGAGAGCTCAAACGAGAAAATTACACAGGGGAAGCTTTCCCAAACAATGAGAGGTTGTTGGGAGGTTACGAAATTTGCCAATTTATCAGCCAAAGAATTGGTTGATCTAGGAATGAGGCTCCAATTACAATGAATGAATGACACAATGTCAGTAATACAATCAATGATTGGCCAGTGGCGCCAAGGGGGGGAGCTATCTTTAGAACACCAGCAGATGACAATCTTTGAGTCTCCTTCGATAAGCAATTTGCCATGGAGGCGCTCTTTGAAGATTTGGAGGCCGAATAGAAGAACACTCACTTCAGCAGTATTTGAATAAGCAATATCCACTAGCCCAACATAGGATAGAATAGGGTCTCCACTACTGTCTCTAAAAACACCACTAGCTCCAGCCAACCCAGGACAGCCTAAAGAACTGCCATCGAAATTGAATTTGATGCAATCGCAAGGGGGGGGGGGGGGGGGGGGGGGGGGGGGGGGGGGGGGGGGGGGTGTGTTTGTAACCGGATTCTTGCAGGGGCCCACCATGTGTAAGATCAAACCACAATTTTCCCGAAGGGAAACACCTGATAGAGAGGCAAATTTCTTCTTAGTATGTAACCAACTCAAGATAAGGCCCACTGCCTGAGAAGCTGTATTATCCGGGGTGCTAGCCTTGGAGTTGAATCTCCCATTATTTTGCTCGAGTCATAGGCACCATGGGACATGCGCAAGGCATGCCAAGAGAATTATCTTGCCCAACCTAGGAAGGCGGATCCCCATAACCATCTCATAGGTGCCAAAAAGGTCATGATGTAGCCCCATTTGCTGGATTGTTTCATCGCACACACCACAAAGGGGACAAGTACGATAGGGGGCTGTGTAGCCTATTTTATGGAGGTTGCTAGAGGTGAGGATCTTTTATCTGATGACCGTCCACACGAAGAATTTGATTTTACTAGGTGGATGTTGTGAATCGGCCATTAATGTTGTGCTTCCATGCCAGTTTATAAACTACAAGCTCACGAATAATAATGTTGCTGAGTCTGGAGAGGAGAGAGCAAAAAGCCAAAGTTTCCTCATCATTTAATCCTCAGCAAAATGTGAGACTCCATGAGCGATCTCTCCAAGAATCGGCCACTAAGCAAGAGAGGTCTCTCGCCACCCTAGAGAGCCCCGGGAAATCCTTGGAGAGGGGGCGGGAGTCGCACCATTCATCCAACCAAAAGTGGAGGGTCCTTCCATTGCCTGTGTGAAAAGAAGTTACGTCTCTGAATATTGGGAGTAGCTTTGAATTGATTTCCATATCGGTGATAGGAGGCGAGTAGCGCCATCCTCCCTCCACCAGGCACCCGAAGGTTGAAGATAGAACCTGACCATATCTCCCCATAGGCTGTTATGCGGTTGTGGGTCATATTACTACTAGTTGGTTGTTAAGTTGTGGAGTTTAATCAATGCCTTACACTGAGTCGGTGCGTGGTTAGGGATTTCACTCTTGTATTACAGTTGCCCTAATTTTTCCTTTATATTTGGGGGCGCCGCTATTAGGGTTTGATTATCATCATCGGAGAAGGATTTTGAGTTGCGGCACAAGAGAGGATAGAGAAAAGCACTAGTGACTGTGTGTGATTTTTCTTGTAAACTATTTCATCTTCATAGTGGATTACTATAGTAGCGAAAGACAAGACGTAATCTCACCTTGAGGCGAACCTGTATAAATCTTGTTGTATTTTTGTGCCTTTTTTTCTTCTTTCGTGATTATTATTATTGCTCTCATTAATTTGGAATTAGGGCATCTAATTCCTAACACTAGCTTCATTCTCGTCGAGAATTCTCTTCCCTCATGGGAATGCTGCTTTATAGCAACTGGCGTGTCCTCGCCCACATGGTGGGCCCGAAAAAGGCTCTTGGCATGGTCGAGTGGTTCCCCCCACCCCCGGGCAGCATCAAGCTAAACTTTGACAATAGCGCTTTGGGTTGCCTGAGCCCGGCTGGTTTTGGAAGTGTTTTTCTTAATTCTTCGGGTGAGGTCATTCTATTTTATGCGGGTCCTCTGGGTCTTGCTAATTCTACCATTGTTGAAGTCTCTTCCCTTTTTTTTTTTTAAATAATGCAGAATTTTATTAAGACAAAAACTCAAGAGAGCAAATTACAAAAGGGAGAAACCTTCCCAAACAATGAGAGATTGCTGGGAAGTTCCGAATTTAGCCAATTTATTAGCCAAAGAGTTGGCTGATCTAGGAATGAGATTCCAATTACAATGAATAGATGACACAATGTCAGCAATACAATCAGTGATAGGCCAGTGGTGCCAAGGGGGGGAGCTATCTTTTGAACACCAACTGATGACAGTCTTCAAGTCTCCTTCAATAATTAGTTTGTCATGGAGACGTTCCTTGAAGATTCGGAGGCGGAATAGAAGAGCATTTACTTCAGTAGTATTTGAATCAGCAATGCCCACCGGCCCAGCATAAGAAAGAATAGGGTCTCCATTGTTGCCTCTTAAAACACCACCTGCTTCGGCCGACCCAGGACAGCCAATAGCACTACCGTCAAAATTGAGTTTGAAGCAGTAGCAAGGGGAAGGATCCCAGATAGCTATAACCGGAGTCCTTCAAAGGCATGTCATATGAGTGATCAAACTCTAATTTTCCTGAAGGGAAACACCCAATAGAGTGACAAACTCATTTTTTGTATATAACCAGCTCGAAATAAGTCCAACAACATGTGAAGCCGTATTGTTCGGGGTGCTAGCTTTGGAGTTGAATATCCGATTATTTTGCTCGAGCCATATACACCAAGGGACATGCGAAAGACAAGCCGAAAGAATTAATTTGCCCAACCGAGGAAGGCAGATCCCCCTAACCATCTCATAAGTGTTGAAGAGGTCCTGATGAAGCCCCATTTGGAGCCCAATCTTATGAAAAATCTTCATTCGGACTTACCAAGAAAATCCACAACGTAAGAGAACATATTAGACTGTCTCATCGCACACACCACAAAGGGGACAAGAACGATCAGGGGCAGTGAAGCCTCTTTTATGAAGGTTGTCAAATGTGAGGATCTGTCTTCTGATGACCGACTACACGAAGAACTTGATTTTACTTGGCGCTGAGAGCTTCTCCATCAGCAAGATACATCTTCTCATGATCTCCATCAACATAATTCTCCATGATCTCACAATATGTGGTGGTGTGAAAAGAAGCTCCTCAATCTAATACCCAAGAGTCAATAGGGCTATCAACCGACAAGAGTAAAACATCTTGTACCTCTTCAGTCACTGCGTTTGTAGCATCATTTTTCTTTTCATCTTTCTTCGAAGCTCTGCAGTTCTTCTTTATGTGACCAGACTTGCCACAATTCCAGCATTCCATATTCCTTTCGAATTTGGACTTGCTTCTACCATTCCTTGACTTCCCTCTACCATTGCCCTTGTTTGAATTCTCGAAGTTCTTGCCCCTAGTATCAACACTTAGGGCAGAATTAGATGTCGACGCTTCTCCAGAGTTCTTTCTACGAACATCCCCCACGAGAATGGTATCCCGAATATCATTAAAGATCAACTTCCCATTGCCTAGAGAGTTGTTGACTGCAACCCTCATAGGCTTCCAACAATTTGGCAGGGACGCCAAAAGAATTAAAGCATGAACCTCATCATCAAATTTAATTTGAATAGATGTCAATGATTGATAATTGTGCTAAACTCATTCAAATGTGATGCAACTGATGTATTTTCTGTCATCTTTAAATTGAAGAGCTTTTTCATGAGATGTACCTTATTATTTGCGGAAGGCTTCTCATACATGTCGGACAGAATCTTCATCATCCCCGCAATGATATTTTTCGACGCCACATTGTGAGCAATGTTCTTCAACAGTGTCAACCAGATTACTGCCAACACTTGTCTATCAAGGGGATTCCACTCATCATCGTTCATATCTTCTCGTTTCATAACCAGAGGTGGTGCGTGCAACTTTTTACTATACAGATAATCTTCGATTTGCATCCTCCAGAATGCAAAATCCATACCATCAAACTTATTGATCCCTAGTGCCAATCCTTCTCTGCTAGCCATTGCTCTCAATCACGAACCAAAGCTCTGATACCATTTGTTAGGAATTAAACGCCCAAATTCCAAACCAACGAGAGTAATAATAATAATCGCAAAAGAAGGGAAAAAACAAGCACAAAAAAGCACAACAGGATTTATACATGTTTGCCTCACAGTGAGACTACGTCATGTCTTCCGCCGCTGCAATAATCCACTATGAAGATGAAATACTTTACAAGAGAAATTGCATACTTACAGGTGTTTCTCTCTCACTTCTTG
This sequence comes from Aristolochia californica, assembly GCF_029961685.1. Classification (NCBI taxonomy): domain Eukaryota; kingdom Viridiplantae; phylum Streptophyta; class Magnoliopsida; order Piperales; family Aristolochiaceae; genus Aristolochia; species Aristolochia californica. Next base: position 6,251,286 of record NW_027182279.1, read on the forward strand.
GGCTACAACTCGAGAAGTTCCTCGGCATAAGATGATCAAACCCTAATAGCGGTGCCCCTCAATTATAAAGAGAAAATTAGGGCAACCGCATTATGAGAGTGAAATTCCCAAATTGCCCTTAATAAAATAACAGTTAATATATCGTGGATCGGGAGTTAATTAGGTCAATCCGCGACCAACTCAGCGTAGGGCGTTAATTAGGCTCCACAACTTAACACACTGGCCCTGCATAAGATAGAATAGGGTCTCCATTGCTGTCTCTGAAAACACCACCAGCTCCAGTTGGCCCAGGACAACCTAAAACACTGCCATCAAAATTGAGTTTGATGCAATCGTAAGGGGGAGAATCCCAAGTGGCCATAATCAGAGTTCTACACGGACCCGCCATATGCGCGATCAAGCCCCAATTCTCTTGAAGGGAAACACCCAATAAAGAGGCAAACACTTTTCTGGTGTAACAAACTCGATATAAGGCCCACTACATGAGAAGCCTTGTTTTCCGGGGTACTAGCCTTGGAGTTGAATCTTCGGTTATTGCGCTCGAGCCAAAGGCACCATGGGACATGCGCAAGGCATGCTAAGAGAATTAGCTTGCCCAACCTAGGAAGGCGGATCCCCATAACCATCTCATAGGTTCCAAAGAGGTCCTGATGTAGCCCTATTTGGAGTCCAATCTTCTGAAAAATCTTCATCCAGACTTGCCAAGAGAAATCACAATGTAATAGAACATGTTGGACTGTCTCATCGCTCATACCACAGAGGGGACAAGTACAATCAGGGACGGTGTAGCCTCCGCAATGGAGGTTGTTAGAGGTGAGGATCTATTCACTTATGGCCGTCCACATGAAAATTTTGATTTTACTAAGTGTTGAGAGCTTCCATGTCAAGTTTGCCTTGTGCTCCTGCATGCTGTAATCTTGCTTTCTGATATGAGAGTAGGCGGATGCAACTGTGAATCGGCCATTAATATTGGGCTTCCATGTTAGTTTATCAACTGCATGCTCACGGATAGTAATGCTGTTAAGTCTGGAGAGGAAAGCAAAAATCCAAAGTTTCTTCATCATTTAATCCCCGACGAAACGTTAGACTCCATGAGCAGTTTCTCCAAGAATCTACCACTGAGCACGAGAGATCCCCCGCCACCCTAGAGAGCCCTATGAAATCCTCATAGAGGGGGAGGGGCTGGGGGCCGCACCATTCATCAGACCAAAAGAGAAGGATCCTTCCATTGCCTGTGTGAAAGGAAGTTACATTTCTGAATATTGGGAGGAACTTTTAAATTGATTTCCATATCGGGGATAGGAGGTGAGTAGCGCCATCCTCCCTCCACCAGGCACCCGAAGGTTGAAGATAGAACCTGACCATATCTCCCCATAGGTTGTTATGCTTGATGTTGAAGTTCCAGATCCATTTGAGCATAAGGGCATTGTTTATCTCCTTCGTAGGCCGGATGCCCAAACCACCTCGATTGTGGGGCTTGCGAATATTCATCCAACTCACCAAATGATATCTGAAGGTGTCATTTGATCATTTCCAGAGAAAACGCAGACGGATGGCGTCAATCCTGTAGCAAACAGAGGCCTATACAGAATCTGCCACTGAGCATGAGAGATCCCCCGCCACCCTAGAGAGCTCTATGAAATCCTCATAGAGGGGGCGGGGGCCGCACCATTCATCCGACCAAAAGAGGAGGATCCTTCCATTGCCTGTGTGAACGGAAGTTGCATAGCTGAATATTGGGAGGAACTTTTAAATTGATTTCCATATTGGGCATAGGAGGTGAGTAGCGCCATCCTCCCTCCACTAGGCACCCGAAGGTTGAAGATAGAACTTGACCATACCTCTCCATAGGTTGTTATGCTTGATGTTGAAGTTCCAAATCCATTTGAGCATAAGGGCATTGTTCATCTCCTTCGTAGGCCGAATGCCTAAACCACCTCGATTGTGGGGCATGCGAATGTTCATCCAACTCACCAAATGATATCTGAAGGTGTTCTTTGATCATTTCCAGAGAAAACACAGACGGATGGCGTCAATCTTGTAGCAAACAGAGGCCGAACAGTGCATGAAGGATAATAAATAGTGTGGCAGTCCTACCAAACAAGACTTGAGGAGAGTGAGTCGACTTGCAGTAGATAAAAGTTTGCCCCTCCAAGTAGCTAGTCTCTTTTCAAATTTTTCAATAAGGGGGGACCAAAGCATTGCCGAAGGCCGTGAGTCAAAGAGTGGGAGTCCTAGATATCTAACAAGAAAATTTCCCACTGAACACCCCAAATAGTCAGCCATACCCTGAAGTACAGATGGGTTGATATGATTGCCTAGGAGAGTAGTTTTCTTCCAGTTAATGTTCTGACCAAAAAGCCAATTCAAATAGTCCCAATACATCACGCAGTTTTCGAATATGATCCATAGTACCATCCCCAAAACAAATGGTATCGTCTGCAAATTGAAGGATCGGCACATCGAAGGTTGCACAGTCCATCGTGGGAGGAGCCAACCCAAGTTCTTGGCCGAATAGATCAATGAGGATAAATATTCCGCTACCACATTGAAGAGCAAAGGGGAAAGAGGTTATCCCTTTCTGATTCCCCTAGATCTCTTAAAATACCCGCAAGCCGTTCTATTGAGAAGAACGGAGTAGCTCACAGAGGAGATGCAACTTTGAATTCAGAAGTGTCATTTTTTCCGAATCCCATCTTCTCCAGGAGAGTGTCCAGAAACTTCTAATTAACTCTGTCAAAGGCTTTTTCAAAATCAAGTTTTAGGATGAATCTGGGGCGTTTTAAAGCCTTAAAATGGTGGATGATCTCGTGACATGCCATGGCCGAATCTAATATATTCCTTCCCTTGATAAAATCAATCTGGCCATGGAATCAATGCTAAATAGCCAAGTTAATCAATGCTATTGAGAATCCAAATCATAACCTAACTGTCCTCAGTCTTCATTCATGGGAATTCGAGGATCTTCCCTTATAAACTTGGACTTCCTTTTTGCCTTAAGATACATAAGGACTGATTTTGACCAATTGAGATAGTTTATCCCATTTAACCACTTAGATATTATCAATGCGGTATCTTTGCCCTCAGAACTTTGGGATTCCTTTGAGGTTGTGATGATTTAACCTGAATCAGTTATCTAAACAGCAAACAATACTTCAACCCTGATTCCAGTCCCACACATTTGTTCAAGTACAAACTAGGTGGGCCCCACTTCGAAAAAACTAGGATTAGGATAGTATTTGCAAAGTGCGCCAACCACGACAACAGAACAGTTCAATCTATGCAGTCACAGTTGCATAAGCCACAGAAAATCACCAAGAACAAGGGCTGACATCACCAACCAATGGGTGACGCATGCAAAAAACCCTGTATTGGGTGCCCACAGAACAGAAAAAAGTTGATTTCAACTCTAGAACCCCTCATAGGGCAGTAATCAGCCACATAAACTGCTCAAGATGCAGGAGGAGGCATTAACCCTAGGTTATGGCAGAAGAAGAGTAAAACATTTTAATTTTTAACTAATCAATCAACCCAGAAACTGAAAACTCCTCTTCCTGGACGTCGCTTGCTTCAATGGAACAGAAATTTGGGCTTCAAGGCATTCCAATCTGGATCACATGCTGATACCATGAAGAAATGAAGGATTTGAGAAGATAGAGAGAGAAAGGGAGGAGAATAGAGAGAGAGAGGGTTTCCGAAAGAGAGCAAAGTCGCTTTCGTAATCTAGGGTCGAGCCACTTCCCTTTTCCATTACAACTTCAAAAAAAATAAAATACAACTCTATATCTTTACATACACAACTCCAAAATACATGAAAATAAGACCATAGAGCTTTTAAGGCATGCTGAACAAGATAAAGCTATCACTCGACTTTACATACAAGGTAAAATTATTAAACTACCCCTCATGATATCTTTTAACAATATAACTACTGTACCAGATACTTTTTCACACCGTTCGGTAAACTCATTTCAAAAACTCAATAGCTGCAATAAAAACTTCAGAAACAAACCTGACAATTACCATCTCCTTGGACCTTGAGCTCAACTAGATCATATAACTGCAACCTACAGAGACAAATGACTAATATCATACATAAACAATATAAAACACAATTTATGAAGGGGAGAGAGAGAAGTGACCAAAAAGTTAAATGCTTTACATCAGCCCATGTCCTCCTTGGGTAAACTTCAAGTTCTGCAAGAACAAAAGTCGCTCCAAAAGCCAAAGAATGTTGCTTAAAAACAGAAATCAAAAGGCTAGAATTCTCAGTTGTTCAAGAACATCATGTGGCTCTCAGAGTCTTCTTTTTTTTCTTTTTTTTTTTCTTTTTTTCTTCATGTATTTCTTGAACCCAGGCCATCACAATAAACACCCCCATGTGACCATTGAAAGTATGCAAACTATGAAAAACAAGAAATCTGTACACAAAATTTAAGTGCCAAGACAAATTCTTAAACTACGATGTCTTCAGATTACTGTCTTCCAATTGTAGCCTATGAGTTAATGTAGTTTTAAATTGTGACAAATTTTCTACAAGATGAAGACTGGTAAAAAATAAAGGTGTGTCACTTAAGGTTAAACAGAGAAACTTTTCAAAAGAAAAAAAGAAAAAAAATTGACTGAAGAAGTGTTAGCATAACAACTATTTCTGAGTTGCATCTGCACCCTATTGCAGGCAATCATGTGCCACAGCTCTGACAGAAGTCAAGGACATTTATTTGACAAGTTCTGAACTAGAAACTGTCAAAATCAGCGCCTAACTAAATAAGTATTTCTGTAGCAGTTTCTCATGAAATTAAGCAATAAAACACAGTGTGCTAGTCATAAAACCAATAATCGCTTCAGACTCAGGACTCAAGATAGTTCAAGTAAACGGTGAATCATGAGTAACAGAGAAACAGACACAGAGACAGAGAGAGTCTATGAAAACATTCTGGAAATGACATACCTATCCAACAGCCTTTGGTGATCTGTAGTTGCTTTATCAACAGATGGAATTTCACCATTAATTCTTGGAACATGCTGCAGAAAAATGAATAAAAAGAATTTTTACTCTCACAAGTGATAGTTATAAACCGCATATAAGAAAGTCTAAAGTCTAGTTACAATCAGTATCAAGATAAACTATAAGGTTAGGCTGCATCCCCATTCACACAAACTGGTCTGACAAAGAATCTGTTGAACAAGAACAAGAGCAGACTCTCAGCCAGCACACAAAAAAGCCTAGCCCAAATTACAATCAGTATCAAGTTCAACTACAGGGTTAGGCTGCACTTACTATCATGACAAACTGGTCTGCTAAAGCATTCATTGAACGAAGCACGTTGGACCACAAAATTTATAGAGAGGATGTAATATCAGTAATCTGTTGGAATCGTTGATCATGAGATAACAGAGCTTCATCTCACCCATGAGATAACTGAAGGCTTCATCTCGCTCATGAAATAACAAATTTCGTACCCCTTTCCACAATTACCAGGGCAGGAAATTGTCTTTTGTTAACTATGAGGCCATTAAAGAGCGCATTTCATAACCTCCATGTATCCCTCTCCTTCGGCGTGAATTTGTCATCCAAAAATTGGGCGGAACTCATAATTTTTGGTGGTTAGACAAGAGGCACTCTAGTCAACTCTTCCCCGAAGGGCGCTTCATCTCCCACACCTTCCACTGCTTCAAGACCAACGTCAGTATTGCTGCTAGTTGGAGTGATCTTTGGGTTGCCAATGCCTCTCTTCAACTTCTATTTCCTCACCTATTTCACCTTGCTGTCAACCAACAAGTCCCTTGTGCTGAGGTAATTAGGAACGGCAGCCTTCATAATGTTGACTGGACAATGCTCTTTCAAAGGCCTCTAAATGATCCTGAAGCAGTTGCAGTAGCATACTAAAGGAACTAGATCAACCATTCCTCAAGATTTCTCAAGCTAACAAAGTAATTCAGTGTCCTGCGGTGGAGGGCACCTTGCCAGTCTCATTATACTACAAAATGCTCACATCCGATGCCTCCCCCACCTCCTGCATTGGCTCCATTTGAGCTTGAAGAGCCTGGGATCTGTCTAGTCCATACAAGATAAAATATAAGGCCTGGAGAGTGCTCCATGGCTAATTTTTTTCCAAGGACTCTTTATCCAAACAGAACTCCTTGTGGTTCCTTATTATGCGACCTATGTGAGCTAGTTGATGAAAACATTGATCAGCCCTTACTCCTAGAGGATCTGATGCTATTTTCTCGATATGTTCAAGATGCCAATGTCGCCAGGGAGGAAGGGTTGACTAGCACACCAGCCGATGACAATTTTTTTTTTTTAAATGATGCTGAATTTTATTAAAACAAAAGTTCAAAAGAGTAAAATTACAAGGGGGGGAAGCCTTCCCAAACAATGAGAGATTGCTAGGAGGTTCCGAATTTTGCCAATTTATCAACCAAGGAATTGGCTGATCTAGGAATGAGATTCCAATTACAATGAATTGTAGACACAATATCAGCAATACAATCAGTGATAGGCCATTGGCACCAAGGGGAGGAGATTTCTTTTGAGCACCAGCTGATGACAACCTTGGAGCCTCCTTCAATAAGCAGCTTATCGTGAAGATGGTCCTTGAAATTTTGAAGGCCATAAAGAAGAGCACTCACTTTAACAGTGTTGGAGTCGGTGATGCCCATCGGCCCAGCATAGGAGAGAATAGAAACTCCACAACTGTCTCTGAAGACACCACCTGAACCTGCTGGCCTAGGACAGCCTAAAACATTGCATCAAAGTTGAGTTTGATGCAGTCGCTTGGGGGAGGATCCCAAGTAGCCATGACCGGCATCCTGGGAGGACCCGTCATATAAGTGAGCAAACTCCAATTATTGCGAAGGGAAACACCCCACAGAGTGGCAAATTCCTTTCTGGAATGCAACCAACTAGAGATTAAGCCCACTGCATAAGAAGTCGTATTATTCGGGGTATTGGCTTTGAATGGAATCTTCGATTGTTACACATAAGCCATAGACACCATGGGACGTGTGCAAGGCATGCCAAGAGGATTATCTTGCCCAATCTAGGAAGGCAAATCCCCATAACCATCTGACAAGTGCCGAAGAGGTCCTAGTGAAGCCCCATTTGGAGGCCAATCTTTTGAAAGATCTTCATCCAAACTTGCCAAGATAACCCATAGTGCAGAAGAACATGCTGAACTGTCTCGTCACACACACCACAGAAAGGACAGGTGCGGTCAGGAGCGGTGAAGCCTCTATTGTGGAGATTATCAGAAGTGAGAATCTGATCTAACTGCTAGTAGAATGATAATACTCTTCTACTATAATCAAGAACCCAAATCGAGTTACAAGGTTTGCATCTTCCCCTCGATAGTGCAAGGACTTAACCAATGACATCGCCTAAATCCAAAGAGAACTCAATAGAGCTAGAACATAAACACATACTGAGCCAAGACATCATACTGATAGCTAGAACAGGAGAGCTAGCCATATTAATTCAATTGATTAGCAGCCAATGATATCACAAGAGAAATCAACAGCTGCTTGAGATAACCGAAGACCAGATTTCAAAGAAATTTCTGCTTGAAATTGCTGTTGTAAAGAAATACACTGGACTATAGCAAGACATGCCCATAACATATTCAATTCATGATTGGCAACGTGACCTGTTGCTGATTCACCAGCTAGATAAAATAAATCACAAGTAATTAGTTCCAACTGTTGGAACTTTGCTGAATAATTAGCAACCGTGATGGAGTCTCCAGTGGACACACATAGTAGGCAGCAGCACAGAAGAAGCACATAGATGAATTCATATCATCTTCATCATGCTGGAATTAAAAACTCATGCTAATTCACCAGTTAGATAAAAACATCAAGAGCAGCAACGTCACCAAATATATCTCAGCACCCAGTGTATATTTCAATTAAAACAACAGTCATCAATGAAAGCACCAAGTTGTTAGAGGAGTTTCAGAAATGTGCAGTCATCATCAACGTGCTGGAATTCTAGGGAGAGGAGAAGGCAGCAGCTGCTTCTCTTATCAAAGCATGTGACAAATTTTGAATTTCTGCTGCTAAGAGAATTTAAATTGAAACTCTTTTACACTGTTGCTTAACGGCAACAGAAAACTAGAGGAAAATAACCGAGAAGAAACCAGCTTCTGTTGCTGGAAGAAGAAGATACTCTCTTGATCTCTACTGCTGCACTTACGTTTCAAAAGAAAACAGAGAAGAGAACAAGCTCTGCAATTATGGAAGATAAAAAAGACAGCATCATATGTCCAGGTAAAGTTCTGGATTCCAGAACCCAAAAATCTGCTGCAACATTACAGGTGATCAAATAATCAATCTGTTTCAAATCTCCCTCGTCTCCTCTCTTTTCAATTACTTCATGGTTAGCCTGCAAATCTGGTACAAGAGAAACTAAAGAGAGGCAGACTGAGAAGACTTACAGAGCAGAGAAGATATCCTCTGCTGTAAATATACTCAGAATAGAGAAACCTGAGAAAGCAAGCTCTGAAGATGAGCCTACGTCAGAATCATTGCAAGAAATCTCATTCAATTTAAAGAAAGATGCTGGAAATAGAATTGAAAGACAGCATGCAAGAGAGGCAACGGCTCAGTTAATCCAGCCTGGTCTGGGTTGCGGTCAAAACCAGCGCTCGATTAAACCCAGTTTCCTAACTTAGGGAAACATTAATTTTGCAACAGTGTGCTCTGTGATTTCCGAAAAAATAACAGCAACAATAGAAATAAGATCTTATCCAGCAGGTCCAGCAGCGAAATCAGCAAAAAAAATGACCAAAGGAGACCATAGGAGTTTCCGAAAAATCAGCAGTGAGTATGGAAATCGGACAGCAGCAGCAATGATGAACCAGCTCAGCTCATCCGGAAATAAACCATTGGCAGAGACGCTTGGTTGAATCCAGTTTCCTAACTTAGGGAAACTTTAATTCAGCAATGGTATCGTCTTCTTCCCCGCTTCCGAACAGAGCTGGACAACAGTGAGAGCAGAGAGGGATCGTCGCAGTTGCCGGTGATAAACCAGCGATCCCAGAGAAGCAGCTCTGCAGAGAATCGGAAGTTTCCTAAAAATAGCAGTAAGATCTTCCGAAGAAGCAGCAACGATGAACACGGAAGAACCAGCAGAACCAACAGCTATAATCAGCAAGTTGGCAATATTTTCTTCGGATTAAATAACAGTAGGTGACGATACAGAATCAAGATAACTTCCATAAGAGCAGTAAGCCAGATGGGATGATTCAGTAAGAATCCAAAAATAAAAATCAGGCAGTAACGATCGGGCAAAGGCAGAGTCAACCAGAAACTTTGTTGTTTGAGTTTCCGAAATCAATAAGCCGTTGTACTCCCAAAGCAGAAAGCACTGAGATCACCGATATTTTCCAACTCGGGAGCCAATCTTCCCAACAAAAAAGAAAACAGCAACACAGCAATACCAGAAAGATAGGAACAACAGTACCAAAAAAACACAACCAGCAACTTGGTATCTTCTGCCGAAGCTCGAAGCAACAATCAAGGCAGATGACTCGACAATTAATCAAGCGGAGATAGCAATCATCAATTACGGGAAATCGGCAGCAATCAGACCGCAACTAACAACTCTGCCAAAAATAAGCAGATACAGAGATAAGCCACCAAAGAAAAAAACAGCAAAGAGATCACCACCCAGTCAAGGAGACATCCAGCAAAGGAGGAGATATTATCTGGATTAATAGCCGTAATATCCCAGAGAAGCAGCAGCAGGATCCTTCTCAGAATAAGACTCCATCAGATTTCATCAAAATAACAACACCTTCATGACGCATAATCTAGAAGGGAAATATAATTAGAATCCTGAAAATCACAGCTCTGATACCATGTGAAGTTGGGTTCAAGGCCTATCCCAAAATGACTAGCCATCTTAAGAAACCTCTTTCCCAATTGATAAACTCAACATATTTATTCTCACTAATCCATGTGGACTATTCTTTAACACGAGGCAAGCATATTTTATTCTAGCTAACCAAATGGTATCTAAAAGTGTCTTTTGATCCTCTCCAAAGAAAGCCCCGACAAATGGCGTCAATCTTGGAGCAAACTGAAGCCGGACACTGCATGAATGATAAAAGATATTTTGGCAGCCCCGCCAAGCATGACTTGAGGAGAGTGAGTTGCCCCGCTATAGATAAAAGTTTACCCCTCCAAGTAGATAATCTTTGCTCGAATTTCTCAATAAGGGGGGACCAAAGTATCGTTGAGGGTCGAGAGTCAAAAAGTGGGAGCCCTAGATATATAGCTGGCATGTTCTCTAAAGCGCAACCCAGGTAGTCTGGCATTCCACGAAGCACAGAGGTGTCAATGTGATAGCTGAGGAGAGTGGTTTTCTTCCAATTAATATTCTACCCGAAAGCCAACTTAAATAAACCCAAAACTGCACGCAACTTTTTAATCTGGTCCATGGTACCAACCCCAAAACAAATGGTGTCATCTACAAACTAGAGGATTGGAATATCGAAGGCTCCACAATCTATCGTGGGGAGAAGCCATCCCAAATTCTTGGCCGAGTAAATTAAGGAAGGGGCTCACGAGATGGCTTTGGAAGATTTGAAGCCCATTGAGCAGTTCAGAGAGTTCGGCAGTGGTAACGTTGGAGACTCCAAGTGGCCCAACAAAGGAGAAAAGGAGAACCATTTTCATCATGGATTACTCCACCAAAACCTACAGGACTAAGACAACCAAAAGCGCTGCCATCAAAGTTTAGTTTGTAGTGGCCCGCCGGTGGGGGAGCCCAAATTGCCATAATCGGAGGACGAGAAGGATGCGTCATACTATCTACCAACTGCCAGTTCCCTCTAAGATTGGAGCCGTTGAGGCTACTAAACTCCTTTCGAGTCAAGAGCCAGATTGTTACATGGCAAACAATATTATCTATCAACATTTAATAGGGGTAGATTTAAAATTGAATTTTCAGCAATTTCTTTCCTTCCATAAGGCCCAAAGGATATGACCAATGCAACATGAAATGAGCAGTTTCCCAAGCTTCGGGAGTCTAGCACTATTAACTGAGAGAATAACGGATGGAAGATTTTGTGAGGAAAAACACTGGAGACCGATTTTATTTAGGAGGCTAGTCCACACAGTATGGGCAAAATGGCAAAGTAAGAGGACATAGGTGGCAGTTTCTAGAGAATTTTGGCAAAAGGGACAAGAGGGGTCCTGGACAGGGGTTACGCACCAAATTAAGGAATCAAAGGTGAGAATTTTGTTCCAGGATATTTTGTCCTCTGATGAAGGCACTTTGGCAAGGGTTAATTATTTGAGGGAAGGTAGATATGAGCCGATTAGCGAGAATGCGACCTATGATTTTGTATGAGCTAGAGGTAAGGCTGATAGGTCTGAAGTCTTGAGGGAGGGCTGAGTTGATTTTTTTTGGAATTAGAGCTATGAAAGAGGCTCTGATGGATTTATGGGTGATGTCAACTTGATGGAAGTTGTTTACAAAGGCATGCACATCGTTTCTAATTGTTCCCAAAAATTTGTGGTAGAATTCTCCATTAAAATCGTCTGGCCTTGGGGCGCGGTCCTTAGGTAGGCCAAGGGCATCCAAATCGATTTCTTCAGAAGAGAAGGGACGCTCTAGGTATTCAGCGTCTGAAATGGAGATACGCCTAAACTCAAGCTGATGAAGGATAGGCTGGTTGAAAGACTCCTCTGAATAAAGATCTGTAAAAAACTTCACAAGAAGGTTAGATATAGAGAGGCTATCCGTGATCACCTGATCTCCATGACAAAGAGAGGTGATACGGTTAGCTCTCCGACTAGCCGAGGCAACCGCATGGAAAAAATTTGTATTTCCATCCCTGTCGGTCAGCCAGTGAAATCTTGCCCGCTGTTTCCAGTGAGTAGTTTCATTTTTTAGAAGATTTGAAAGATTAAGATTTACTTGATTTCAGAGAAATAATTCAGGAGAAGAAAGAGACCTTTGTTCTTCGAGGAGATCAAACTCAGATATGCGGCGGCGGACAGAATCTTTTCAAAAGGCAGCAACAGTGCGGTGATTAAAGGACTAGGATTGGATCTTGGAATTCAGGGCTTTGAGTTTGAGGGGGAAAGACCAACCCGGGTTGTAGTGGTGGGCTTAAGTTGAGAAGCAAAAGATCTGTCCAGAAGCCAGGAGTTCTCAAAGCAAAACGGCGATCGACCCCAAGCTAGGGGGTGAGTGTTGATTTGGATCGGCCAGTGGTCAGAGCCGACTTTGTTAAGGACTTGACCCGATGTTTAGGCAAAAAACTGAAGCCAGTCATTATTTGCAAGGAATCTATCAAGTTTGGAGAAGATTGGGGGGCTTTGGCCATTGGACCAAGTTTATTTTTTTCCAAAGAGGGATTTCAAAGAGTTCGAGGCTACCAATGAGATCCGAAAAGACTCTCATTATGGAAGAAATTTGATTAGCGGGAGGCTTTTTTGGGAGCAACGAAGGGTAGCATTGAAGTCCCCAGCAAGGAGCCAAGGCAAATCCTAGAGCTGGACGAGGAGGAGAATTTCATCCCAGAAAGAAGCTCAGTCACGGTGACAAGTTGGGCCATATATGCTTGTAAAGGCCTAGAAAATCCCTAGAGATTGGTCACGAAAACGGATGCCAATAGAGAATAAGGCTGGTTTAGTAAGGGTGGCTTCAACAGAGTTTGGGTTCCAAATAACAAGAATGCCACCGGAATGACCAACTGCGTCAACCATTGCCCATTCAGTGTCCGAGTCGTACCAAAGATCTCGAGCGACAAACATGTCAAAAGATTGCAGGTTCGTTTTAATCAAAATTACAATATTTGGTTTACATTCAAAAAGAGTTGCCTTAATCACCGCACACTTGAAGCATGAGCTGATTCCCTTGACATTCCAAGAGAGAATTATCATTGTGGGGGGAGGGGGTGAGATCATCCTCCGGGTAGTAGAGGACGCCATGGTAGTACTTGCAGAAGTCCCAAGCTAACTTCTTCATTTCCTCCAACTCATGCGCAGGTTATTTTTGCACCTGAGTCATGAGGTGCCTGTTGAGATTTTCGGCACGCTCACTATGGGAGAGCAGAGGGAACCCTTCTAGGTAGTCAGGCCTAGGAGGGGAGGGAGTGGAAGAGCAGTTCTTGGAGGAGCAGGAGTCTATCGGGGCAGGGTTTTTGCCCTTACCCTCTCCTTACCTGAGCCTAGGGTGCTATCAAACTTTACTTTGATGGCTCCTCTCTTGGTAATCTAGGAACTGTTGGGTTTAGAGGTGTGCTCTGTGATTCTTTAGGTGTCATTCTTGCATCCTCTACTGGGCCTCTAGACACGATGAATTCCACCACTGTTGAGCTCCAAGCTCTTAGGCATGGGCTGAAGATTTTCAGAGATCGCTTTGAAGGTCCTGCGTTCGTGGAAGGAGACACCTCGGTTGTCATTTGCTGGAGCTCAGGGAAGAAAGACCCCCCGAGCACCTATTGCCTTGTTTTTTAAAAATTCAGGAACTGTGTTCCCCTATTTGTTCTTGGTCTCATGTCCCTTGTTCAGCAAATTGTTTAGTTGACTCCTTAGCCAAAGAGGGGGCCACCTTCAACCCTCATTATAAGGGGGCCCTCCTCTTAGGTCTGTTTCGTTTTGATATCTGGGATTATTAGAGCATGAATTTATAAAAAAAAAAAAAAAAACCAGTGGATACACTTTTGCAGTGGTGGAATTAGTATCACCAAGCAGTCTCTAGTATGAGAGTAGAATGTGGCCATCATGATCCTAAACAAATGCTACCAAATCTAGAGGGGCCCAGGTTCCCATGAGAATTCACATCAAAATTCAAAATAAGATGGCCTCAGAAAGGCAGTCTAGGCCAAAAAAGTTTCAACTTGGTGTTGGTTACATGAGACGATTATTTTCCAATTCCTCTGTGTAATAGAACCAGGAATATTTCAAAGCCATTCACTAGCTTGAAGCACTGAAATATCATATGTGTTGCTCTTCCATCACACAGCTGATCATACTCAACTTATTAGCAAAGGTCAGTCATTCTGCTCTATCCATAAGAACCATGTGATGGCAGCAATTGTGATTCTCCATAACAGCAGCTCCAACACAGAGTGAAATAGTAGCTGCAAACAATAAGGTCCAAGAGTGTGGCTGGTAGACAGTATCAAAGCCCAAAATGATAAAGGAAAAAAGAATCAAACCTTCAAGGCATGTAATGTTTTAGGGTGGTGCTAACCACATGAGACAACTGTTTTCCAATTCTTCCCATAGTAGCCCCAGAAATTTCTTCAAAGTCATTCACTTGCTTGGACTACAACCATATCGTGTGAATTGTTCTTTTTGTCACATAGCCAATCATGCTCGACTTATTAGCAAAGATTTGGTCATTCGGCAGTGGCTGTAGGTACAATGTAATGGAACAATAGTGATTTTCCACAATGGCAGCCCATACTTTCGGAGAATTAAATAGTAGCTGCTAGCAATGAGATCCAAGAGTGACTAGTAGATAGTAGTGAAGCCCAAAACGATTAAGGAAAGAGTTCCAAACCTATAGAGTAAAGATCAATGAAGTAGAGAATGATCAATCAATTCCTCAGCATTTCTTAGAATTTGCACGAGATGTTGACAACTTGTATACCTCTTTGTTGCAGCTGGTCACGAGTCAATATTTCTCCTTTCAGCATGCACCACATGGAAACTTTATCCTGGGTCCAACTGCCAAACGATCAAGGGATGGGGAAAGATCTCAGAGGGGTCATTATCAGTCTTCTGATAACATGAAGAGAAGGTAAACAGGTAAGATCAAAGACCAGTCCAGATAATCTTATCTTCCCATGAGCCCCATTTACCCTTTCTGCCATGCCACAGAAGAAACTGTTAGCCACTTGCTTCTCCTGTGCCCTTTCTCTTGGGAGATCTGAACGTCAATTATAACCCGAATTGGATTCCATCTCTGCTTCCCTGAGGTCTTGCCCACCGCCTGCCAAATGCTTGCAGGGACCCCTGTCCCTGGTCTTGGAAAATTGATGATCTCAACTTGCTCCACTTTCATCCCTTGAGGTCTTTGGCTAGAGCACGATCAAAGGAGATTCAATGCCAAGTTCAACTCTCAAGATAGAGTCATTGAAACTATCTCAGGAAATATTGCTACATGGCTCCATTCTCAAAAAGCCTTCTCCCCCTTCTCGAGATCTTCCATCAAAAACAATTGAAGATGTCTTGCCCAGCTCCACACTTCTTCGAAGCCCCCAATTATTTTTGAGTGGACCCCACTGCCTGTTGGTGTACTTAAGCTGAATTTTGACGGATCCTCTTTCGGCAACCCTGGCTTAGCTGGTTTTGGCGGAGTGGTTCGCGACTCCCTTGGGAACCAAATCGTTTCCTTCTCCGGCCCTCTCATTGTTGCGCATTCCACGATGGCCAAGCTTCAAAGCCTGCTTAATGGGCTTCACATTTTCGCGATCATTGCTCCAGTCCCATCCTCATTGAGGGAGACTCTAAGGTGGTGATTGGTTGGTGTGACAATTCCTCTGTGCCTCCGTGGCGCCATTGGGACGCCTTTTTTGAAATTATAGATATTGTCAATTTATTTGACTTTTTGGTCTCTCATCCCGAGATCAGCAAATTCTATGGCTAATGTTTTAGCCAAGCAAGGAGCCTCCTCTTTTATCTCCATTTCTGAAATATTATGTTGGGAAGGTGGTTTGGCCTCGAACTGTGTTACATGTAACACCAGCCAGTTGCTCTCGCAATCTACCTCTCCCAATTGTACCTCACGGTAGTCTTCAACAAACTTCTTCCCACCATTTCTCCAATCTCTCTCTCATTACTAACTATTGAAAGGTTACTTATGAGCCCTCCACATCTAACAATTGTCACTAGTCCAGGGTATCTCTTTGTTAAAAACCTTCCCACCCTGCAAAAGATTATGTCTTTTTGCAGCTATTATTGTCCTAGAGAAGTTTCCCAATTTTCGAATTCTACAGCTGTGTTTCTACAGCATCCCTCTATGGTTGTCTTCTCAGCCACATCATAACCTTGACACATCAATTAGAAAGTAGAGATGTTTCCATTTCTCTTTAAATTCTACAATGGTGGAAAAGACAAAATCAAATGTTGGCACTTAAGGCTCAGAGAAAGTCCTGGTAATTCTCATGTAACTTCTTGGACTACTATATCCATTTATTATCCTTCATACATATTTTATTATTTATTGTTTTTGTCTCAGATATATTGCTTTCCTTTTTCTTTTTATTTTGTCTTACTTTTCATCTATGCTTTCTTTTCTCATTTATTCCTCTATTTTGCCTCTGTATGTTACAGTTTTATTTTGATGTTTTACTTCTTAGCCCATTTCTGTTTTCTTTCTAGGCTCATAGTAATTTGAAATCTGTATAAGTTTGTTAAGCAGACAGACAATTGTTTGTTTATGCTGAGAGAAACCCATAAAGCTATACAAAGCCATTCTAAAAATTTTCACAATTCAATAGTTTAACAAAATTATCAACATATAAGAGGAGATGGACATCAACTTTTGCATCAAGGAAAAACGATCATTGGGATATACAATCTCCCATATCACATAAGGTTGCTGTGCGACCCATAGAGCATCCGCTACATATCAAATTCCTACCATAACTCTCTTATACAATTTGGTCACGAACAGAGGCTCTTTCTTTCTTTTTAATATCTATGTATCTATCAGTATGCATGTTCAAATTTGTCTACAACTAACTTCATTTTTCTTCACTCAAGTTCATTGCTTACCTATGCTCAAAAGTGGTACAATTTAAGTCAGATTTACAAAAGGAAACAAAATTCCTTTCAGGTCAGAGTCATTGCCCCAACACCTAACCAGTCAGAGTCAAGAAATGCCCTTTGCTTAACAGGATAGAAACAAGAAGCTAAAAAAGTTGAACCCAATTTAACACTTCGATACTCTTTCACAGAACTTTACCAAGACTAAAACATAAAAAACTCATCAACTTTATATATCATGTTCCTGATTCATATAGGCAAATGTATGAGAATAGACAATGTGCAGGTTGAGCATTTCCAATGCAGCCACATACCTAGTAACCAATCTCAACCCACATAAACTCACATGTTATGGGTCTTTTGGGTAGCATGTGTTTGTATAACAAATATTCCACAAAAAAAGGAAAAAGGAAAAAGAAAAAAATATATTAGACAAGTATAGCCAGAGCTTAGCTACTGCATATTCAAAGCAGTGTGCCTTGAAAACCCTATTGTTTAGCTTGAAGGAAAAAAGAGACGTTTTAACAAAAAGATGGTTCTGAGTTGAAATTTTAAGTTTTCCAAGATTACTTTTTCTAGAAGGCATATGAACAACTCAAAGACGCTAAAACTTACAGCAACAGGAACCATCTGATTCAACCTCTTGCCCACTTCTCCATCCAATGCTGAAAATTCATCTGGCAGCTCCAATGAGGCAGACCATTCTACACCAGCGTAAGGGTTTTCTCCAGGACTGGAGTCTGAACTTGAGGACCCCACATCATCCCCTTCCTCCTGCCCACCATCATACCCTGCATCAATCAAGTATACAATCACAAACAAAAATTGGGTAAGCCCAATAAATTCATCAGCAAACTGACTAGGAAAATATCTCCCAAACCTGCAGTGTAATTTCTTGGAGATGGGTCAAACCAATCCTGCGCAAGAATGGAAGCTTGCAAGTGCATCTCACCCACATTAGAAGACCCAGATGCTTCTGCAACTGCAAGATGTGAAAATTCCTCTTGAAGAGCATGGGCAAGGATCTCATCATTCTCTATAGTCAGTTGCTCTGAGCTAAAAGGGTATTCTCTTGCATACTCTTCATCATGATAGTTCGAATCTTGTTGAGTGATGGTACCACAATAAGCAGAATTTGAGAATGGATCAGCACCTTCAAGAAGGTTAAGGCCCCACTGCACAACATCAGGATCTTGCTCATATGTGATCATGACTTAACAAAACTATCTCCTCCAGGCTATGTAAAAAATATTCTGATGAAGAATCCAATAATATTAGTAGGAAAATCTTCAGTAGTTCACCTGATATGATAATAAGAATATATTATTAAAAACCAAAAGAAGGCCAACTACAGTCCTCGTACTCTGATAAATCCAACAATGATTTTCAACAAATTAACAAGGTAAGACCATTTTCTTCGTAATTACGGGCATTAGAAGCCTACTACTATCAACAAAATGCAAATTAACCAAGGGAAAATAAAGATTCACTTCACAAGCTTGAGTATGATCCACAAAATACAGCAAAGTTTTGCTCCTCTTTGCTGTTGGTGGTGTTATGATCATGAAAGACTTAAATAACGAATAGCCTAGCACCAGAAACATCACAAATGTTCCAGTCAAATATGTCAAAATGGCACATTCGCGTCATCTCCTTTCATCTGAAAGCAAAACCATGCTAATGATATGATGGACTTACTCCGAAACTCCAAACAATAGGTTAATCAACCTTTACAAATGGAACTATTAATGACTTAACAAGTATGATCTCGATACAAAGAACATCGTGAAGAGCTAAAATGGCACAAAAAAAATAAAACACAATTCCATCTGCAGTGTTGAATTTAGGACCCCATGATTGAAACCTCGAGCAAGATGAGAGAGGGAGAAGAAAAAATGCAAAGAGAGAGAGAGAGAGAGAGAGAGCTTGGGTAAAGAGGAAAGAAGATAAAAGAGAGAAAAAAAGTTTAGGCTAGAGAAAGATTCTTCACGAGTTGAGAAGTGGAGAGCTTGATTGAACCCTTCAACCAAGACCCCTATTTATACTATTTTCATTATATATTTAGAGATAAGATAGGATCTCTAATATCACTGATTACATCAATCATGATTATCCAAATCTACATAAATTAAGGGAAGATAAATCGATTACATTAATCAAGGAAGATTGCCAAATCTTCCAACTCATGTGGTAAGGATGCCAGCTCGTGTGATGACTCATCATACCACCTCACGTGATCATGGTGGGTCCCACTAGCTCGTGTAATCATAGTGGCTCCCACCTTATAACACTCCCCCTCAAGCTGGGGGTGAGAAAACATCGTAAATGCCTAGCTTGCTACAGATGGTGGACAAGATCTTATGAGTGACTGCTTTGGTGAGAATGTTTGTAACTTGCCCTTGTGAGGATATATGTTTTAGAGATAATATGCCAGCATGAAATTTCTCTCATATGAAATGACAATCTACTTCAATGTGCTTTGTTCTCTCATGGAAGACCAGATTTGAGGTGATATGTATTGCCACTTGATTATCGCAATGTAGATCCATAGAGGCTTCTTTATAGAATCTCAGTTTAGTGAGAAGGGATCTGATTCATAGAAGCTCACTAACTGTTCATGCCATGGCCCTGTATTCTACTTCTGCATTAGACCTTGCAACTACATTCTACTTCTTTCTTCTCCATGTAACCAAGTTCCCTCCAACCATTGTACAATATCCCGAAGTAGATTTTCTATCATCCGAGGATCCGGCCCAGTTTGCATCTAAGAATCCTTTTATGTTGAAGTGACAATGGTTCTTATAGAGAAGCTCTCTTCCTGGAGCTCCTTTCAAATATCGCAATATTCTTTCAAGTGCATATGATATATCCGGCCTTGTTACATAGAGATAAATGAGTTTCCCCACAAGTCTTTGATATTTTTCGATATTCACATCTTCTCCAGTGCCTACAGTTAATTTTGTATTGGAATCCATTGGGGTTTCTGTTGGTCTACACTCCATCATTCTTATCTACTCCACTAGATCAAGGACATACTTCCTTTGAGATAGTATAATCCCATATTTGGATTGTAATACTTCAATACCCAGAAAGTATTTAAGTAGTCCAAGATCTTTTGTCTTGAATTATTCACATATTTTTTCTTTGGTTTCCTAAATACCCTCGGGATCGCTACCGATTAAGACACTATCATCAACATATACGGCCAAAATCACTTTGCATTTAGGTGTGTCTTTAAGAAATATGAAGTGATCTACAAAACATCTGTGAAATCCGGCCAGTATGAGTGCTTGGCTAAACTTATCAAACCATGCACGAGGAGACTGTTTCAGACCATAAAGGGATTTCTTCAATCAACATACCGACTCTCCCTCAACCACAAATCCAGGTGGTTGTTGCATAAAAATTTCTTCCTTTATATACCCATTGAGAAAAACATTTTTCACTTCAAGTTGATAGACCGACTGGGAAGAATTAGCAGTAAGAGATAATAAAATACGTACCGAGTTTATTTTGGTCACCGGAGAGAATGTTTCCTCATAATCGATCCCATAACACTGTGTATAGCCTTTATCAACGAGGCGGGCATTAAGGCGAGCAACTGACCCATCCAGATTGTGTTTAATAGTAAAAACCTACTTATAGCCTACAGGTTTTTTATCTGATGGAAAAGGAACTAGAGCCCATGTCTAATTCTCATAGAGTGTCTGCATTTCTTTGTCCATGGCCGCCTTCCACGCTGGATGTTTCAGAACCTCCTGATAGGACTGTGGGACTGAGATGGAGGAAATAGACAAAAGAAATTGACAACATGAAGAGGATAAACGATGGTGAGACACAAAATTGGATATGGGGTGAGAAGTAGAGGGCCTAGTGCAAGTTCTGGGTTATTTTCTTAAAGCAATGGGTCGAGTATCATATTGTGGTCCAAAAAGAACAAGAGAAGATGTACTTACCTCGATGGGATCTGCAAACTCCACAAGTGTGGTGTCAGCCAGCACTTTAGGGGGTTGAACAGTTTCCGTAGCACGGGGCACAACGGTAGAGGAGAGGCTGGTACTGAAGAGAAACCTGGAGGAGTATTGTCAGAGTAGTATGAAGAGTCTTCAAAAAAGTTTACATCCCTAGACACAAGTAACCTTGGAAAGTGGGATTGTAGCAAATATAACACTTCTGCGTGCAAGAGTATCCTAAGAAGATACACTTGACATATTTTGGATCAAGTTTACTGTGTTGTGGGGAGGTAATATGAAAAAAGCATGTACAACCGAAGACTTTCAAGGGAAGCAAAAAATGATCACCATGTAGAAACAATAAAGAATATGGGGATTTATGACCGAGAATGGAAAAAGGTAGCCTATTTATAATAAAGCATGAAGTAAGGATGGCATGCGGCCAATAAAAGTATGGGACTTTAATGGTATACAATAAGCTACAAGTTACCTCAAGAAGGTGACGGTTATTCCGTTTTGCTACACCATTCTGTTGGTGGGTGTAGGCACAAGATGTTTGATGGATAATGTCATTTTCTTGAAAAATAGCCAAGATTTCTAGAAGTATATTCTTTGGCATTATCAAACCGAAGTACTTTGATTTTCTGACCAAATTGAGTGACAACCATAGCATGAAAGGATTTAAATATGGATGGTATTTCATATCGCTCTTTGAAAAAAATAGCCATGTGGTACGAATAAAATCATCAATAAAGGTAATAAAGTACTTGACTCGGGAAATGTTTGAGACACTCAAGGGTCTCCATACATATGTGTGGATCAATAAAAAAGGAGCAACACTTTTAAGTTCTGGACGAGGTAAGTATGTGGTCCTCTGGTGTTTGCTCAGTTGACAGACTTCACAATTTAAATTTGACCTATCATTAAAGGTAGAGAAAAGAAGATGAAGAGATTGTGCAAATGGATGTCCCAACCGATTGTGTCATAGACTTGTTTCAGTTTCCTTGGTTGAGACGGCATTTATTTTAGGCACATCTAGGTAGTAGAGCCCTCCTTGTTCACAGCCTCCACCAATCACCTGCTTCATTATAAGACCCTGAAACACACAAGAAGTAGGTGAGAAGGTAATTGAGCAATTAAAATGTTGTGTTATCTGACTAACAAATAAAAGATTCAAGGGAAAGGTAAGAACAAAAAGAGTATCTGTGAGCGGAAGTGATGGTGTAACAGAGGTGGATCCTTTCCCGAAAACTTTAGTTTGGGAGCAAATCAGCTATGGTAACAAGTTTATTCGAGAGACAAGGAGAAACTGAGTGGAGAAGATTTTTGTTACCTATGAGATGCTCGAAGGCCCCTGAGTCAATTATTTAGGATGAAGAGGAGGAAGTGGCAGAGAGCATACCTGAAGCGGTGGTGGCAGTAACAGTTGAGGAGGAATTTGGAGGAGAGACCATCAGTGTTTTCATTTTCTGGAATAAGTCATATTCATCATCAGTAAGGGTTTTCTTTTCTGTTGATGAGGTAGACTGGTCCTCCTTTGTATCACTTACTGAGGCTTGATTAGCCTTAACCCAATCTGGTATGCCATGGATTTTAAAACACTGGTCTATAGTGTGGCCATTTTTCTCACAATGGGTGCATTCCCTGCCGTTTGTTCTGACAAAACCATTCCTTCCACTTTTTCCTCGTCCTCCTCTATAATTTCTTCCACGGCCTCGGCCACGGTCGGTTGATGTTCCCTTATGCCCAGAGTACATGGCGGATGACACTTTTGTAGGAGAAGGAGAAGAAGAGTCTGAAATGCGGAGTAATGTGACACACACATCATCAAAGATGGGAATAGCAGAGGCGTTAAAGAGTTGACTTTTAGCAACTTCGAGATATGGCTTAATGTTTGCTAGGCAAATGGCAGTGGCTAAGGCTTCCTTCTGCTGGTCTTGGATAGGGACATCGGTGGAGGTAGGCTGAGCTAGCTTCCATTCTTGAAGAAGACCTCTAAAACAAGCCAAATATTCATGGATATTTTCTCCTTGTTTAGTGTTGAACATTCGTTGCAGAATATCATAATCTGTGTAAGTTGTCAGAGCTAGAGTACAACTTAGCACATGTCTCCCAAATTCGTTTGGCAGTATCGAGATGAATAACATTGTTGGAGACAGGTTTTTCCATGCTTTTGATGAGCCAACTAATTACCAAAGTGTCATTTTTTAACCACTTAGCATAAGCAATATCTTCTTCATCAATGGGCGGCCCAAGTTTGGTGAAGTGACCAAGTAGATCCCTTGTTATAAGTAACCATTGAACCGATGTGGACTAGCTCAAGAAATTTGATATCCCTCGCAAGGGTATGGTAGTAATCTTGAGAATATCATTCTTTTTACCTATGTATTCTTCAGCCATAAGAGGCAATTCAAGGGTCATAATGTACTCAAATGTGAAGTAGCCTAAGTAAACTGCATGGAGATTCAAGACCAGCCAAGGCTAGCTTAGGTAGATGGGAGAAAAACCCGAGCTTATCAAGTCTTTAGGCAAGGAGGGAACCCTCTTAGGCTAGTCAACTTGCTAGCCAAAAATTTATATAATTAATTCTCTAGTATTCCTTGTAGAGAATAGCAAAAATCAATCAATAAGCATGAGATTAAGAAAGGTAAGGTAGCAATTCTGAATTAGATCTTTCCAAGATCAGTCCAAAACTATATTTGACTCCAGCTTGGGATAAACCAGTATATATTTAGTTTATCATGAATTAGGCAAGATATAATTAATCAAAAATAAACAAAATCATGCCTAATCAAAAAAATATTGTAAGATCTTCAAAAACAACAATCTTTCTTCAGATAGATTGGCATCAACTAGCCACTTCCTTTCTTATTTTGTGTTTGATTCCTTTTATATTAAACACTATATTTGATGCTTGATTTCCAAGAACAATCAGCCACCTCGTGGCTCTCAAAAAATTCTCCAAAAAATCCCAAAACCGAGTAGAGTTTCTTCAAACAACTCGGTTAATGGAGAAATTTAGCATATAAGCTAAGTAATTAGATTTCTGAAATCCAATGGATAAAAAAACACTCATAATAGGCTCAAGAACAATTTTCTTCATCAGGAAAATCTTGTTCCCACAAAATTATAACAGTTTATGCAGAAAATCTCTACATAAACCGATTTTCATCCAAGAACTTGCAAACCGACAAAACTGCCTTGGAAAACTTCTTCTAAGCCAAGATGCATAAATCTCAATAATTTCATAAGATGAAGACAAAAATAAAATCATCTCTGAACCATCTTCTAAAGATCCGAAAACCAAAAACATGAAGCAACAGTAACAAGAATGAAAAACTTATCTCACAAACTTCAAACTTGCTTCACAAAGAGCCTTCTATGAGTAACTTTGATCATAACTTCTTAGAGCATTCTTTTGACGTGGGGATCCTAAATTTGATGCTCTAATACCATGTTGAATTTAGGACTCTATGATTGAAACCTCGAGTAAGATGAGAGAGGGAGAAGAAAAAGAACAAATACAGAGAGAGAGCTCGGGTAGAGAGGAGGGAAGATAGAGAGAAAAAAAGTTTAGGCTAGAGAGAGATTCTTCACGAGTTGAGAAATGGAGAGCTTAATTGAGCCCTTCAACCAATACCCCTATTTATACCATTTTCATTACATATTTAGAGATAAGATAAGATTTCTAATATCACTAATTACATCAATCATGATTATCCAAATCTACATAAATCAAGGGAAAATAAATCGATTACATTAATCAAGGAAGATTGCCTTCCAACTCATGTGATAAGGATGTCAGCTCATGTGATGACTCATCATGCCACCTCACATGGTGGGTCCCACCAGCTTATGATCATGGTAGGTCCCACCTTGTAACATGCAGGAGGTTAAAATCACTAAATTCCTACTTTACGCTATGAATCATCCAAAGAAGGCTATAGAAAAGGCAATCACGACAAAAATGAGATGCAAAAAATACTTCCAAATATAAATTTCTGCACAAAGTTTAACAGACAAAAGTTAATGCCAATTCCTGCAAGACTTAATTGGTACAAAAATTCATCTATTGAAAATTGTAAACCAAAATCTCCTCCGAAAGAAAACAGAGACAGAAAAGCCATATCGTAGGAACCGAGTTCATTTCCCATGATCTAAATGCCATAAATTAATGATCGAACAAAATTCAACAAGATACATACCTCCCGTACTCCGTACGTTGACAAGAAGCCTCCGAACTCTCTTCCTTCGGCAGGAACGATCGATCGGGACGAAATTTCGAGAAAATCAAACAACTCAAAATTCAAGAAAAAGAAATTGAAGAGCCAACGATCTTAATACAGAAAGAGTGGCTTCGAGACGTCACATATGAAGAAGGCAGATAATGAGAGGAGGATTTTGTGGAAGCGAAAAAGTTCCAACCACGCTCACGTCCCACTCTTTTATATAAGGAATGTACGAGGATTCACCTGCATAACACGTCTTCTTGGGCGGACGGTGGATCTTTCCTTCTTCAAAAGTCGTTCGGGGGTAAAATTTAACTCTATCTTAGAGTGCACTTGAAAACAGATTTTAGTGTTAATACCCTTAAATAAAAAGTATGATATAAATAAGAAAATGAGTAATATTTAATAATATACTTAAATAGAATATATACTTAAATAAATAATTAACCAAAATAAACATAATTACTACACTTAACGTGTAGTATTAAAATATATTAATACCCTAATTAATAAAAAACTATATTATATTACAGTTTATTATAAATAAATACAATAATTATATGTGACTAGAATAAATTATTAAAAATTAATAAAAAATTAAAAATAACATAAGCGAATATAATAAATAAATAATTTTTTTTTAATAACATAAGATATATGTTAACATTAAAACTCACTAATTTAATACAGTAATAAAAATACATAATAAATAAATAAATATATTAATTTATCAATAACATAATGTTTATGTATTATTAATTAATAATATATTGACACAAAATGTAAAACCATTGGTTTAATTAATTATAGCAATGGGATAATTAAACCAATTAATAATTACAGTTTATTATAAATTAATATACTAATTACGTGTGACAAGAATAAATTATTAAAAATAAATAAAAAAGTTATAAATAACATAAAAAATATAGTAAATAAAAAAATTTATTTTTAATAACATAAGATATATTTTAACATTAAAACTCACTAATTTAATTCAATAATAAAAAATAAATATATTAATTTATCTAAAACATAATATAGATTTTTACGTATTATTGATTAATAATATATTAAAACAATGTATAAAACCATTGGTTTAACACAAATTTTAATTAATTAATTAAACCAATTGATGATTACAGTTTATTATAAATTAATATACTAATTACTTGTACTAGAATAGATTTTAAAAAATTGAAAAAAAGTAAAAAATAACAAAAGTGAATATATTTATCGAATAAATTATTTAATTGAACTGAATATATAAATAAAATTATTTTATTTATAACATACTATGAATTGTTTACGTAATTAATAATATATTTTTATAAAATAAAAATAATTAGTTTAAATAATTATTAATAACATATATATATATATATAATTAAAAATTTTAAAAAAATGCTTCAAAATGAACCGAGTTACTCGTAATAGTCCACAATTTACAATATAAAAGTAAACATTTATGCTTTGGAATATAACAACGAGTTCGTGCATTTAAAAGCATCAACATACTAGTTTAGTACATACGAACGACAACATATATGTTCACAAACAATAAAGTACAACCATCAATAATCATTCCACATGCTAGTCGCTCTGGCATCTCAAAATTGTGCTGCTCTAGTAGATTCTAATACACACCGCCTCCACATGGTTGTTGATAGGTTGTCTTCATCCCCAAAATCATCACTATCATCACTATCTTCATCCTTATTTACACTTGCTAATTGGACCTCATCACCTCTTCCACCAAGCTCATCATTCGAATTATCATCTTCCAATTCAAACATATCTTTGTAATCCTCTTTACGTATATAACTATGTAATATGCAACAAGTTATTACAATTTTCATCTGGATCTTATAAGAAAATGGAGGAGCACCTTTCAACATTTGAAATCGAGCTTTTGAAGCACCAAAAGTTTGTTCAATAATATTCCTCAAAGATGAGTGTCTTCGGTTGAATAACTCTTTATCATTTCTAGGAAGGTTACCTCCAAATTCTTGTAGATGATAACGAGTTCCTCGATATGGAGCCAAAAATCCTGGCATATTTGCATAACCAGCATCAACTAGATAATATTTACCTACAGTACAAAATATATTCTACCTAAGATAATTGAAGATAAAATAGAAAAAAATACTACATAAAAATATATTATTTACCTTCAAGTACAAAGATTCTATCTCAGTAAGTCAATACGTCCTTCAGTACATGGGAATCAACTGTTGATCCCTCTCATCCAACAAGTACATAAGTGAATTGCATGTCAACTGCCATCACATTTTGTGAGAGATAACCTTTTCTATTCCAGAACCTTAGTTGTTCTTCAAGTGGGATGTTTGCTTTGACATGAGTTCCATCAATAGCCCCAATACAATCTTAATTATATCAATTCAATTAATACAAAGTAGCTGTAAATATTAATCTAAAATTGTTCATTAGAGGCCAAGTGATGTTACCCTAAAATATGGATAAAACATTGGATTGTTTAAAACCTTCGAGTGAGTACGTTCTAAAGGCCATTTGATGCAATCAAACTGAAGTTTGATAATATCATTTAACACCTTATTGAAATACCTACTTATGATCCAGTTTGATCTATCAAACATCTTGGTTGTGACACTATACGATTGTTGTTGACCAACAGTTAGGAGAAAATATGCAAGTTGTTCTTCCACTGAGATGGTCTTTGTGGATGATAAAATCATTTACTTTAAAGTATCTCTGCCAATTTATGAAACACAATTTGATTCGTCCTGTAAACTTTTCAAAATTTAACAGGTGATTTCGCCAATACCTTTTGCAAATAGATCGGACCACCAATCCCACAAGGACATAGTACACGTCTATTCCTATGGCTTAGATAGTATCTTCCCATTATGTACAAAATACATGTGAATATTATCATTCTTACAATCCTTTTTTTGTCTTTTTTAATATCCACAATGACGACTATAAAAATAATTCATGTTTCTTGCTAAATGTCATAAACAAAAAATCATACCCTTTTCTTCAATCATAACCTATTTTCAATCACACCTTTATACAACCATATCCAGTCACACATCCACAATATTCATCCACACAATAAGAACACAACCATATCCAATTACACATCCACACAATATTCATCCAAATGTTATATGATCGAGAAGTTTGTTGTCTTCTTCCAGCCATTTATAATCTAAATCCGAGATGGTCCTCAAGGAAATAAAATTTATCAAACAACCGTTACCCGTCGTAGTAACTAGGGAGACACGGAAACACAAACAACAAAAAACAAAATACCATGTGGTGGATATTTATAATACCCAAATCTCCTCACCACGTACCAAGAGCATTCCAAAGCACTTCAAACATATTCAACAACATTCTAAAAAATTTCACAATTAATCGAACTAATTCCATTGCAAATGACTAGAAATATGCAAAAACACACTCATAAAGTTCAAATTCACCGAACACCCCTAGTAGAGCCCCATACGACTATGCGGTTACTACGAACCATACATTGTCAGTGATGGGGGTCGAGTTTCGTTGGCTAATGGCCACCCGTGTAGGCGACTCAACCTTATTTGAACTGGACTAAACACCCTAAACCCTAAACCCTAACCGAGAACCCTAACCACCTTAAAACCCCTAAAAACCCCAAACCCTAAACCCTAGACCTTAACACCCCTAAACCCTAAACCCTAACTGAGAACCCTAACAAATTAAAATAAACCCTAGACCTTAAAACCCCTAAAAGCCCCAAACCCTAAACCCTAACCGAGTAAACTAAAAAATCAAAATAAACCCTAACCCTAAACCCTAGACCTTAAAACCCCTAAAAGCTCCAAACACTAAACCCTAAGCCCTTAAAACACTATCACCCCAAAACCGAGAACCCTAAGTTTTTTTTAAAAAACCATAAACCCTAATTCCAGACCTAAAGACTAAACCCTAGACCTTCAAAACCCTAAAAGTCCCAAACCCCAACTCTAATCCTGAAATTAAACCCTATCAAGACGAAATTGAACCATAACCCTAAATCCCACAATTAGACCACAATCAAGAAAAATTACGAACATAAATTAAAATTAAATCAAATACAAAACTAAATCAGTTGAAAAAAATTTAGGGTTTCGGCTTACCTTCTGAAATTTGGGGAAAATCACCACTGGATAGGAAAATCTAAGTCCAATTGAAGAAATTGACACCTAAATGTCAAAAAATGAAGAAAATCAAAACTAAAATAGTTAAATCAAAGGAAATCAAGGGGAAGGAAAGAGAAGAGTGAGAGCGAGAAGGGAGAGGGAGGCCAAGAGCGAGAAGAGAGGGAGGCTGATAGGGAAAAGAGGGAGACAAGAGAGGGAGAAGGAAGAGGGAGTCCGAGGGACATAGGGAGAGGAGATGCATAGAAGAGAAGAAGGGATAGGGGAGAGGAGACACGAAGATGAGAGGAATGAAGCGAGCAATGATGAGAGAAAGCAGAGAGAGAAGACGAAAGGAAGAAGATGGGGCGAAAAAAATCATTGGGAGACAAAGGCCGAGGGAGAGGGAGAGCAGAAGGGAAATGAGGGGTTTTTTTTCTTTCGGGGGGGGGGGGGAGAGAAACGTGGGACACACGATTCATGTTAATGAATCACAAAATAGGTATGAATCAGCTTTCCCCAATTTTTGCCTGATTCAAATGAAGTGGAATTCATTCTACACTAACAGCTTAATCTAATGAAGTAAGTAATGCGGGAGTAATTCAAGTCCACTTCATTTCGGACGGCCCACCCCCCCCCCTTAGTTTATATTTTGACGTTGTTAGTGGTACACCAATGCCCAGTTCATATTGATGAACCAGATGAATTCGAAGATGACACCCATGGTTTAATTTCCAGAATGAGGATTCCTTAGTTTTTTCCAATTCATCTGAATGAACCGTTGGGACACGTTGTCGTCTCCCGATTTTTTTTTCCTTTCTCTCTCAGTCTCCTTCTTCCTCCCGCATTTTCTTCTCCCTCTAGGCCTCCTTCTCCCTTCTCCCTTCTCCCCCTTGGTCTCCCTCTCCCTTCTCCCTATCGTTGCTTTCTTTTCCCTTAAAAGACCTCCCAATTCCTTCTATTTCCCCCATTTTGATTTCGATTTTCCACATTTTGATGTCGATTTCTTCAATTCTACTTCGATTTCCCTTGATTTCTCCATTGGGCTTTGATTTTCCCCAAATTTCAAAAGGTAACCCTAAACCCTAATTTTTTTTCAATCAATATAGTGTTGTATTTGATTTAATTTTAATTTATGTGTGCGTAATTTGTATTGATTGTTTAGTTACTACATAATTTTGGGATTTAGGGTTAGGGTTTGGGGATTTAGAATTTTTAAGGTTTAGGGTTTGGGTTTTTAGGGTTTGTAAGGTTTAGGGTTTAGGATTTATGTTCTGGGATTAGGGTTTAGGGTTAATAGTAGTTAGGTTTAGAGTTTTTGTGCCATTAGGGTTTAGGGGCAATGAGTTTGGGGTGATAGGATTTAGGGTTTAGGGTTTAGGGGGTTTAGGCCGGTTCAAACAAGGCTGAGTCACTTGCACTAACATCCATTAGCCAATGAAACTTGACCCCTATCACTAACAAGGTACAATTCGTAGTGACTGCGAAGTTATATGGGGCTCTACCAGCGGTGTTCGGTGAATTTGGACTTGATGAGTATGTTTTTTTATTTTTTAGGGCATCTACAATGGAATTAGTTTGATAAATTTTGAAATGTTATAGAATGTTGTTGAATAATTTTTAAGTGATATGGAATGATCTTGCCATGTGGTGAGGAGATTAGGGTGTTATAAATATCCACCACATGGTATTTTTTTTAGTGGTTTGTGTTTCCATGTGTCCCTTGTTACTATGACGGGTATATTTTTCCCATGAGGACCATCTTGGATTTAGATTATAAATGGTTGAAAGACGACAGCAAAATGTTCGATCATATGACATTTGGACCTTTGAAGAAGACAACAAAAAGCTCGACATCTTGGTCGAGCAGGTCAATATAGGGAACAAGTTGCCCAATGGGGTTTGAAAGCATGAGGTATATATGGATTGTGTCAATAAGTTCAATGAAGATGCAGTCAATAAAAAACTATTGAACAGTTCAAGAATCGAACAAGATCATGGAAGAAAATTTACTAAACAGTAACGAACTGTCTCAACATTAGTAGGTGCAACGGATGATGCAGACAGCAATGATAGCGATGGTCTTGTGGATGAGGGTAGCCAATCAAAAAACATTCGGATGCAGTGTACATTATAATCCAAAAGAGTCGCACAATATCGAGATGCCATAGCGACTCGCATGTGGGATGATAAATGACAGTTGTATCTTATTGCTTTTGAACATGTATCTTGTCGTTCATTTGTACTAAACTAGTAACTTGATGTTTTTAATATTAAAGGCACGAACTCGTTGTTGAATAATCTATCTTAGGTTATTAATAAAATAATATATTTATTTATTTATTATACTCATTAATTTTTATTACTATATTGAACTAGATATTTAAGTCTGGTAATTAAAATATAGTTCAAGTATGCATTTGATCAATTATTTTTCAATAATTATCCCATTTTTATAAATAATTAAATTAATCATTTTAATTATTTATTATTTTAGTGATTAAATAGTGGTAATTAAAACATTATTAAATCAAACATTTGATCAATTATTTTGGTTTAATTAACCAATTTGTATAATTAATAAAACCAATTAATAATTAAATTTATTAAATAGTTTAAATTTAACAAAAAAATATTATTATTAATAATACGTAAAAATATATATGGTGTGTTAAAGTAAGCATTTGACCAATTCTTTTTGTTTAATCATTCTTTTTTATGTTAAAGTATATCTTATGTTATTAATAAATTAATAACTTAATTTATTATATTCATTTATGTTATTTTTAACTTTATTTTTTTACAATTAATCATGTGCACAGTTAATTGGTTCACGTAATTACTGTATTAATGTACAATAAATTGCAATCATTAAATAACATAATATCTAATTTAATTAATTAGTATGTTAATATATTTTAATTATACATTAAATTACTTATTAGTGTAGTAATCATGTTTTTTTTATCTAATTTGGTGTTTAGGTATTATGTTTTATTTAAGTATATTATTACACGTTACTCATTCTCTTGTTTTTGTCATATTTCTCATTTTGGGGCACTAACACTGGAAATTGTTTTTCAGTGCACATAAACTTGTCTATAGAACTTGTCTATACTAACACCAAATAGGAAGTTGAAGTTTATGTAGATGGTTCAAATGAACTTTAACTTGAATTTGAAGTTCAAGTTCAAGTTGACACTTGCGTCGACTAACCCCAACACCCCCCCCCCCCCCCCCCCCCCCTCCTATTGGTGACTGCTTGGGCTAGGCAAACAAGTGCGGACCCGACGACGGACTTGGTAGACTCGGATCCGTATACCAAAGGGTTCTGGTATGACTTCTAGTACTGTCGGAGATGATGAAAAAGTTAGCTGGTCTGTTTTTTTTTTTTTTTTTTTTGTAGAAATTAGATTCCCTAATTCAAAACTAACGAGAGCAATAATAATCGCAAAAGAAAAAAAAACACGAAAACACACAAGATTTATACATGATCGCCTTAAGGTGAGACTTCATTCCGTCTTCCGCCTTTGCAATAATTAACTATGAAGATGAAATAGTTTACGAGAGAAATCGCACACACATATGTTTTTCTCTAACCTCTCTCAGCCGCAACTGATGATCCTCCTCCGAGTGATAATACCCTAACAATGGTACCCCAATCCACGACACAACGATCTAGGTGAAGCATAAGATGTCAATTAGGCTTCATAACTTAACATTTTTAATTGGGCAATTTGAGGGAAAGGGTTTTCTTCGGGATCAATAGGTGAGAAAAGTTGAAGTTGTTTTGGTTGTTGGATATATTTTGTTATCAAATGGGGGATCAAGCATGGAAATGCCAAAGAAGGTGGTGTTAGGAGTTCTTAAGATGAGATGGGGGTGGAGGTGGAGGTTGAGGATAATCGTGTTTTGATATGGGGTACATAACATAGTAATTGAACTTTATTCAAAGGCTCTCTTAGGAAGCAGACTTCAGTTCTCCTTTTTGTACATTACTTTAGAAAGATCATTTGGTGATTTCTTTTTCTTTTTTCCCCTTTTTTTAACCGTTATCTTCATCTTTATTTTTAGTGAAATCTTAACAACCTATAGAATCACAATCCAAGTACTATTTATAATCACTTTTTTGTAGTAGCTTGCCAGTTGTGCATGTCATCATCTTTTAAAAGGGTTGCTAGTATTTTCCTTGCAACCATGGTCTTTATTTTCAAAGCCCAAAACCCAAAAACGACAACTTGACCAAACTATTAAAGTGTTTTGATATCAATTAACATGAAAAGGCATGATCT
The DNA here is from genome assembly GCF_029961685.1 of Aristolochia californica. Lineage (NCBI taxonomy): Eukaryota > Viridiplantae > Streptophyta > Magnoliopsida > Piperales > Aristolochiaceae > Aristolochia > Aristolochia californica. The sequence goes on from NW_027182279.1 coordinate 6,284,639, forward strand.
GACCAAAACAAGTCATATGTTAATCACATTCCTCATGCCACCAAATTACATTCTATTGGTATAAAGATCTCCATTGAGATAATTTTGATGATAAGAAATACTTGATTTATTAATAAGTATAAAGTATACCTTAATAGTACAAAAAAATCCCAAATGAAATTTCTAGTAAAATAGCCCATTGAAAAGGGAAACCAAAAAGTCATACCGACCAAACAACATAGCAGCAGTTGTTCAACTAGATGGGACAATTTTCTAGAAGCAATCATTTGGGGCTATGATAAGAACCTCTTCAAGGTCTTATCTTATTAGCTTCCAAAACAGGAATTAAGGTTTTTCTAGGCAAGGGAGAGATAGAGAGATAGATAGATAGATAGATAGAAAGATAGATAGATAGATAGATAGAGAGAGAGAGAGAGAGAGAGAGAGAGAGAGAGAGAGAGAGAGAGAGATGGAGAAGGGGAGAGAAGGGGAAGAGCTTTAGGAGAGGGAGAGGAGACCAAGGATCGAGGGAAGAACGAGTGATCACTAGAGTTCAATCCAAGAAGCAGTAGATTGGCAGAAGATCAACCTTCTTGCACAACAACAACAGATGATCCTCTTACTATCCTCAATGACTGACCAGCAAGGCAGGAGGCTATTCGAGTAGAGGCAAAAGGGATATCTTCCATAAGGCAATCCCGAGCAGATACCAAGATGTTGTATATGTGATTTTAGTTGGCTGCACTCATTACTCGTGACATAACAAACAATCACGGGTCTTGTGACAACTTTAGCATCAAATTAGCACAAGGCAAAGTAGAAATCTAAATAAGGCAATGTAGAGATAATACCAAACACTAGACATGCATGAAATCGGTGCAAAAGACCATCATGCAAAACATATTGTTTCATAAAGAAGTAAAGGGGAAAATAACTTATCTTTTTTGAATCAGCATAGGCAGTCTTCTTCAAACCGAATGCCCATAAAATATTCAATATAAATTATTATCTTCATGTCTCATAATACGAAAAACAATGAAGCAACCTAGAATCTTGAAATCATTGCTCTGATACCATGTTGATTTTAAGATTCCATAATATTAAGGTATTCAACATAGAGTTTAGCAGAGAAGAGGAAAGGAGGAGAGGAGAAGGAGTGACGTGAGGTGAATGAAGAGAGATGTAAGAATGGATGTGAAGGAAAGAGAGAGGTAAGAATGGATGTGAAGGAAAGACAGAGAGATGGACATGTATAGGAGAGAAGAAAGGGGAGATAAGGGTTGTGGAAGATATCCAAACCCTCCCTCTTAGCAAGGGGAGAATAAGGGTTGTAGTCCATAGGATGGCATCGATCCAAGCAGAGAGATGGACATGTATAGGAGAGAAGACAGGGGAGATAAGGTTTGTGGAAGATATCCAAACCCTCCCTCTTAGCAAGGGGAGAATAAGGGTTGTATTCCATACGGATGGCATCGATCCGAGCCGAGCCCGAACCTACCTATGTTCGAGCCGAGCTTGATTTAAATATTTTGAAATTGAGCTCGAGCCGACCCTAGTCTTGAGCCTAAAATTTTTATCGAGCTCGAGCCCAATAATTTTAATCGAGTTCGAGTCGAGCTCGAGCTTCAACATTCATTTAAAACTTTTCAAAAAATACATGTCTCGAGTTCGAGCTCCAACATACATTTAAAACTTTTCAAAAAATACATGTCAAATAATTTTATATAAAATTATGCATACATTTTACATATAATTGGGCATGACCTCTACTTAAAATTGGGCATAAGGGTGGCATCAAATCCAGCTGAGTCCGAACCTTGTTCGAGCCGAGCTTGATTTAAATATTTTGAACTCGAGCTCGAGTAGCCCTAACCTCGAGCCTAAAATTGTAATCAAGCTCGAGCTCGAGCTCTAGCCGAGTTCAAGCTTAACCTACATTTAATACTTTACATAAAATATATGTCAAATAAATTATATAAACCTACATTTAATACTTTACATAAAATATATGTCAAATAAATTATATAAACCTACATTTAATACTTTACATAAAATATATGTCAAATAAATTATATATATAATTATGCATACATTTTAAAAAAAGAATGATAGGGAGGTTCGGGATTGAATCTCGATAATGGATTAGAATGCATCAATATTAATATTTTTACCCAAAATGTTTTCTAGCTTATTTTGTAATTTTTGAATCTGGCCATAAATTACTATGGCCTCCTTAGTGTTCCGGTTGAATATTTATATTCTAGGAAAAACATTTCTTGTTTTTCCTATGATACATATTTTCAAAAACACTTTGAATAAAATCCTATTACTATTAGTGACTTACTAGAAAATTACAAGAAATATTTTAAAATTTTTTTAGGAAAGTTAAATGGACCTCTTATTGCCTCTTCTAGGGAAATAAATAAAAATTAATAATTAATCTAATATATTACTATATTTATCGATAAAGTTTTAATAAAATAAAATATCAAACACAAATTTCTATGAAAATTGCCTCATGCTAAAAGTATTATAGTATCAACTGTCAAATACTTATTCAAAAATTTTCTACATGGTTTTCTAGCCCATCTTGGCAGGAGAATCTTACTTAGAAAATTATATGATTTTTAATAAGAATTTTCAATTAGAAGAATATTACAAAAAAAAACACGAGAAATAGTCCCTAGGAACGTATTTATATTAAAATATTTTTTCAATTTCTTCAAGAACCACGAGGAAGGGACAACTAGAGTTTAAGCAAGAATTTCTTTTTCTCTTGTTTATGATCTAGCATGAGCGAATGTAGCATGGGGGGGGGGGGGGGGGGGGGGGGGGAAAGAATTTTTTTTACCTTAACTTAGGTATCTCTGGTTTTTCCACTGAGACAATGCAGAGGGAAGGGGGTTAGCGGCACTGGCCAGGACCTGTCGTCAGGGATGACAACTGCGACAGAAACAGAGGCGATGGCAGATGAAGGAAGGAAGAAATCGAACCAAAGATGACAAATGCGACCAACGAACAGCTATCAACGGCAACAAAGGTGGCGACAGTAACACCCCCCCCCCCCCCTCGCTCCCGGTCCTGACTCTTGAGCCCGTTAACGAGCTAGCTCGTGAGCTTTCCAACCGAACTATGGTTCGTTCGAGCTCGGCTCATTAACACAAAGAAGCCTTATCTAGATCTCAAAATCGGTTCGAGATCCAGATAAATTGAATAGAACCAAGCCAAGCTCGAGTCGTTTGCGAACCAACTCGGTTCGATGCCACCCCTAGTTGTGGATGATATCCAAACCCTCCCCCTTAGCCTTTATTTATAGATGTAAAGATTACATAAATTAAAAGTATACTCTTCACCCTAGAGAGAGTAAGGAAGATACAAAAAACTTAAGATATTTACAATAATGACACCCCAAGCTTGTCTATGTTTTTCAACATGCTAAACTATACTCCACTCTTAACAGTTTTGAAAAGATCTATGATATTTTTTAGGAGATGTGTTCTGAATTTATGGAAAAGAGAAATACTTCATTGACTTATTATAATCCGAGTACATGAACCTCTATTTGTAATAAAGGAAGGTAGTAGAATCCAATTACAATATGTCTCAATTACACCCAAATTCTAACACTTAAGGATAAACCTTAGCATAATTAAATAACTCAATATAAATAGAAGACAAACATAACTCAAATTATAACTCTTCTATGACGTGACCATAAGATAAAGATGCCAGCTCGTGGTTATCTTTGTGAGTCCTTCTTGATCTTCCAACCAACTTGTGGTTATCTTTGTCAGTCCTTGATCTTCCAACCAGCTTGTGGTTATCTTTGTGTCCTTGATCTTCCAACTTATGTGATAAAGATGACAAATTGTGGTAATCATGGTGGGTCCTACTTCTTATGTGTTTGGGCCCATCTTGTGGGCCTTCCTTGGTCTTGTGGCCCATCTTATAATACTCTAAGATATGTGGGCCTTCCTTGGTCGTGTGGATTGGAGCCCATCTTCCAACAATGTGTATGAAAAAGCAAGATGACAAACTTCATGAGTATTTTGTTTGATTTAGAGAGCTTCTATAAGAATAGAAATTTGCTCAGTCACACTCTCCTGATGTTGCCACTCAAGATACACAAAACAAAGCACTTACTCTAGCCATCTACCTTGCCAATTTGAAGCCCTACGACAATGTTGCCAAATCATATGTACTTAATCTTCTGCTAAACCATCCTTTGATGATATTTGTGTATTCCAGCCATGGCACCAGATTCCTGACCTGATCAATTTGAAAGTGCTACTATGTTCTCAGAAGAGAGGGGAAGTGATTGCTATTGTGGAAGAGGTGGAAGAAGTGGTCGTGATTGAGGAAGGATAGGAGGAGATTCTACAATCAAAATATGTTCATCTTAAATTCATCTTATTGGGGTATCTATAAACTGATTCTAGAGTCTTTCACTCTAGTAGTTCATTCATTGGTCACTTCGAGCATGTTCCAAATTTCTTTGGCAATTTTGTATGTTGAGAACCTATTGAATTCATTTGGACCTAACGCACATAACAATAGGTAAATTGCCTTAGAGTTTGTTATGAGTTGCACTTTATCTTCCCATGTGAGCACATTAAATTCTTATGTAACGAGGTGACTATCTTCAAGTTTTTTTTTTGGATCAAATGTGCCATTGTTGCTCACAAGCCAAATTTCCAATCAATGGATTGGAGGAAGAAATCTGTTCTTCCCTTTCAGTATCCATAATCCCCTTCATTGAATAATGGGGGACAGTTGATTGATTGTCATTTTGGAAACAACACTTTGTCTTGTGAAGCAATGAAATCAAGTAAGATTTTAATTTAGAAAATGCAAAGTCCACTTTTGATACAAATTTTTGGCCCTAGTGGCCTCTCAAGAGGGCACACACTGCAAATAACTCAAAGATGTTTTATTATCAATGTTCCCCTAGTAATATTCCCCATCTAAAAACCTTTCCATGGGAAATTCCATTAATTTGCTTTATTCGCTGGAATTTACACAAAAGAGATGTTGGCTCTCTTTTAAACCACATGTATTGACTACACGATTACACTAATATCCCCTAAGATTTTCATCTGAATTTTATCTCTAGCAAACTCTTCTATCTATAATTAAGGTCCTAAATCAATCTATGAATTGAAATGTAAAAATATAGAAGATGAAAAGTTTACACCCTTGTAAGTGGTGGAAAGATAGTCTTCTCCTTTATAAAGTCCAAGTCTCCAATTTCAAAGCATGAATGAAGATCATTTTGGTTCATGATTGTTACAATGTGGGGCCCACTATGGTACTGGAGCTTGTGGGACCCACGGTGAGGACGTAGGTCATCAAGAAGAATCCTAGAGGACTTGGGACACCAAGAAGAGTCCTCTCCCAATGCAAGCACGAGTTAAGGAATCAAGAATCACAAGCTGAATTGATTTAGAAGACTTGAAGATCAAGTGGGATCCACAAAGATCTCACGAGCTGACACTCTTATCAAGGTGCATTGGAGGATCATGAGGGGCCATCAAGGATAAGGCCACGAGCTGGCTTATCCCTTATATTTACGTGGATAATAAAGAACTTCTAGTTCTACTCCAATTAGTCTTCTAGGAGTTCTAGTTTGAATAGACTTACTTATATTGAAGAGTTAAAGTTAGAATGTAATTAGGATTGAATGACAAGTTGTATAAGGACTCTACCTCCTCCTCTACTATAAATAGAGGGGTTGTAATTCAGAATTATTCAAGTCACACATTCAATCCCGAGGTGGTTCTCTCTCTCCCTCTCCTTACTTGGTGCAACCCACTCTTCTCCTTTTATTTTTTTCTCTTCTCTACCGAGAGCTTTCCTCCCTTTTTCTCATTTTACTTTCTTCTTTCTCTTGTTCGTGATGATGGAAAATGGATCCTAAATTCAACAATGATAGAATGTGATGCAAGGACAAATTTTGATGAAATGAGATTTTTCTCAGTCTCTAGCTCTTTTTCTCTCAAAATTGACTTTGAAGTCGATTTCAAAGGAAATATGTCCTTGATCTACTAGAGGAGACAAGAATGATGGCGTGTGGATTAGAAAAAACCCTTATGGATTCTAATAAAAAATTATTTGCAGGCACTAGACAATATGTGGATATCAAAAAAAAATCAAAGACTTCTAGGGAAACTCATTTATCTCTAAGTAACACGACCAAATATATCATATACAGTAAGTATGGTTGTGATGGTCCTGGGTTAAGTACATATGCCTTCCGCTCCTAATAGGCCGGTCTTTTGGGTAGTATTGGCTAGGTACTTAACATTTGGTATCAGAGCTAACGCTACGTCGCGGGTTCGATTCTCGTGTGCTACAAGCGGCGTGTGGAGGTGTATAGCCCTGGGCAAAGGGGGCGACCTAGCGGAAGGGGCGACTAGAGTGTGTTCTCGCACCATGGGCCATCACTATAAGCAGAAGGGGCGACCTGAGTGTGTTCCCACACCTTAGGGCCGTCGCTAGAGTGGGCTGTCGTCAGAAGTTGGCCGTCTCTAGTGTAGGCTGCCGTGGGCGTCGACCTTGCGACAATGTGTGTGATGTTATGGTCCTGGGTTAAGTACCTCTGCCTTCTGCTCCTAACAGGCCGGTCTTTTCGGTAGTATTGGCTAGGTGCTTAACAATGGTGAGTCAATACATGCACAAACCACAACTTACTCACTAGAAAACACTAGAGAAAATATTACGATATTTGAAAGGAGTTCCAAGAAAAGGGTTTCTCCATAAGAACCATGGTAACTTCAACATAGAAGGCCTCTCAGATGCAGACTGGGCTGGATCCCCGGATGACAAAAAATCTACTTCAGGATATTGTACAATGGTTGGAGGAAACTTGGTTACATGGAGAAGCAAGAAACAAAATGTAGTTACAAGGTCTAGTACAAAAGCAGAATACAAGGTCATGGTACACATAGTTAGTGAGCTTCTATGGATCAAATCCCTTATCACTGAAGTGGGATTCTATAAAGAAGCCCCTATGGATCTACATTGCAATAAAAAGGCGGTAATACATATCACCTCAAATCCGGTCTTCCATGAGAGAACAAAGCACATTGAAGTAGACTGCCATTTCATACGAGAGAAATTCCAAGCCGGTATATTATCTCTCAAACATATCTCCTCACAAGGGCAAGTTGTAGACATTCTCACCAAACTAGTCCCTCATAAGATCTTGTCCACCATTTTCAGCAAGTTATGTATTTATGATATTTTTTCTCCCCTAGTTTGAGGGGGAGTGTTACAAGGTGGGACCCACCATGATCACACGATCTGGTGGGACCTACCATGATCACGTGAGTTGGTATACTGAGTCATCATGTGATTTGGCATCCTTATCACATGAGTTAGAAGATTTGGCAATCTTCCTTGATTAATGTAATCGATTTATTTTCTCTTGATTTATGTAGATTTGGATAATCATGATTGATATAATTAGGGATATTAGGGATCCTATCTTATCTCTAAATATGTAATGAAAATAGTATAAATAGGGGTTTTGGTTGAAGGGTTCAATGAAGTTCTCCACTTCTCAACTCGTGAAGAATCTCTCTCTAACCTAAACTCTTTTTCTCCCTTTTCTCTTCTCTCGTCTCTATCCGAGCTCTCTCTCTCTCTCTCTCTCTAGCCTAAACTCTTTTTCTCCCTTTTCTCTTCTCTCGTCTCTATCCGAGCTCTCTCTCCCTCTCTCTCTCTCTCTCTCTCTCTCTCTTATTGCTCTTTTTCTTCTCCCTCTCTCATCTTGCTTGAGGTTTCAACCACGGGGTCCTAAATTCAACAAGATGTAGCCAATAATCAAGAATTCCACATGTTGTGGTAATCAAGTTTTATGAGGCTATAATATCCAAGGGGAAGACAAGAAGAGAGCAAGATGAAGACTACAAGCTAGATGTGAACAAGAAGAAGATGAATAAAATTAAGGAACCAAAATTTCTTTTTCAAGCTCACAATTTTCTTGACCAAGATTATTTGCAAAGTGAAGTTGCAAACACCAACTTGAGGGGGAGTATTATGATACACCCACATGTATTGGAGTGGCATGGCCTGTAAATAACGAGAACATTCATAGAGATGACATATAATTTTAATTATTAAAGATGGTGTATGTCATCTTATGTCTTTTTTCTTTTGAAGCATGTAGCTCTAATGACATTGTAGTCATTGTAAACACCTTCACAATACTATAAATATAACATCAAGGTATGGGGTATAAAATTCAAGCCTCGTCATCTTGGATCAAATTCATCCTTACACCACTCTTTCGTTTCCTCTTCTTTCTATCCCTTGGTTTCTTCTCTCCTCTCTCCCAAGACCTAGAGTTTCGCTCTTTTCTCGTTCCCTTGACATCTCTTGTGCTTATATGTTGGCCCTAAAAATTAACATAAAAAACATGTATTGAGCTACACATGGCTTAAAGAGAGCTGGAATCTCTCTGTGTAAATTTATGCTATTAGAGCTTTGAAATAGTAGAATTTCCCAAGCAAGGGTTGTTGGGTGGTGAATACCATTAGGGGAACATTGATAGCAAAAATTCTCCTTGTGTTGTGTGTGCGAATGTTTATTTTTCATTCAAATTACGAATTTGCATGATATTTTATTTACACGCCCTACATAGCTTATAATTTAAAATACTCAATTCAGCCCCATCTTAAGATGCCATCTGGGTCAACTATTTAATCCCATTCCTCACATTCAATGCCACTATTGCAATGAGATGGCTCATTATGCCAACATTAGCCAAATTAAGAATGCAAATGGCATCAAATAATGTTGGGTACCCAAAACAATTGGAAGGGTTGTGGTAACCCAAGTTTAGCTACCCAAATCACCTAGTGCTTCAAACGTTATCCCGAAGGGACCCAACTTAAAATGGATCTCTATGGGAGAAATCACTTGTGATGTAGATTTGTCTCCAAGCCAAAGAACAAAAAAATGTTTGGATTTTTTATATAGGTCGCTTGAGACACATGATCGGTGATAAGTCGAAGTTCATAAAACTCAAATTTAAAGACAATGGTCTTGTAACATTTGGAGACAATAGAAAAGGTATCATAGAAGGAATTGGTAAAATCGGTACATCTACCTCTTTCAGATCCTATTTTTATTATGTCGAAGGGTTGATGCATGATTTACTTAGCATTATTAATTTTTTGAAAAAGGTAACAACGTTTCATTTGAAAAGGACAAATGCTTAGAAAAGAACAAAAAAGATGAACTAGTTCTAGAGGGACATAGAAATAGAAACTCCATGTTGTGAACATAGTTCATTTACCCTCAACTAGTGGCAACTGTTTGGGTGCAAAAATTGATGAATCTTGGTTATGGCATAAGAGACTAGGACTTATTGGAATAGAATCCTCGAATAAACTAGAAAAGAAAAACCTAGTGAGACGACTACTAGATCAAAAAATATTAAGAGATACACCATGTGATCTTTCCCAATTTGGAAAGTAACAAAAAAATTCTTTCAAATCAAAGATTATAGTTTCAACTTCTCGACCTCTTCAACCAATCAACAATGACTTAGTTGGACCTACTCAAACCATAACCCAAAATGGAAAGTGTGTCACCTTAGTGGTGGTATATGACTACTCTAGGTTCACATGGATAGATTTCCTAGCTCATAATTCTGGCAATTGAAAAACTATGTGAAAAAGTTCAAAAGGAGCAAGGCTATAACATTGTCAAAATTAGGAGTGACAATGGAGGAGGATTTGAAATTTCACTCTTCAAGGAATATTCCACAAATCATGGTATAGACCATACATTCTCAATCCCAAAAGTTATTGGTCTTTTTTTTTGGAAACTCCTCTGGTCATCTTTTCTACTAAATGCTCAATCAATCCATATTAGGATAAATAATTGGAAACAATGGATTTCTAGAACTTTACTGGAGTTTTTATTTGCGGCAATTATCTCTCTTGGAAAATAATATTCTTGTTGATTTTTTTTGGCATTCTTGATCCTTGCTGCAATCTCATATTTCTTCCATTGACGGGAGTTTATCTTCGGTCGAAAAGTTTCCTTCCCTCGCTGCTGCTTCTTTGGGATCTCTAGTTCAGTTGCTGCTAGTTTCTGAAATTCATCTCTTCACTAACGTTTTCCTTCTCTGGATCGTCTCTTTTCTGGCATTGGATCGGATTGGTCTTCCTAGAGTTTCGTTACTGCGTAGTTGTCCATTCCGAGTTCCCACTGACTGGTTATTGAGCTGGTTCTAATCCTACTCTGTTCAAAAAGCGCTGCGGGGAAGACAAAGACACTGTTCAGCTCGTTTAATCTACCAAGTGACCATATTGGTGAACGTCTATGTAATTTATCGAGTCAACCTCACTATGACTTGGCTATATTAGACTAATACCTGACTCGGTTTGATTGGGTCGCTTGCCTCAGTTTGACTCAGTCCATTGGCTCTGGCCTGATTATTATCTTGAATTTTTTGGCAGCTTATTACTCGGTTCCTTATTCAAGGATAGACTCTCTGCAGATTATTTTATGTGTCCTTATTAAGGACTTTCATTATTTGATACGTATTATTTGGGCATTAGCCCATATCCACTATTGCTTTTGTGTTTCTTTGATTGGGACATTATTATGGAAGGACTCCTCGGTTGCTAATTGTTGTCAACATTGGTTATTCTAATGAATAAAATAATGTATATGGTGGCCCCATCATATTATTTTCCATGATTCCCCATTACTTTCTTATTAATTATTAAAATCACTTCTAAGCAATGCTATAGACCCACTACATAAAAAGTATAGGAGTGTGCCCATCATCTAGTGTGTGTCAAGTCTATTATTCAACCAAGAGCTGTTTTTTGGGCAATCCTTAGAAAGGGAGTAGTCTCTTTGTTGTTCCCTATAGTTGGGCTACTTTTTTGCCTTTGAAATTGAGTGAAGAGTATTTTAGACTATGAGCATTTTGACTGGAGCATGGAGCTTTGTCAAATGGCTAGAAATCAGTTTTCTTCTCTCACTATTATATTATGTAAGCTTGGTCTCTTGGTAAAGAACAAAGAGATCACCAGTTTGATCAGGAGTGTTGGAAGATATGATGTAATTTAGATGAACTACCATTTTATATGGAAAAATCTTATCCACCATTTGCAGCAGGCTGGGTGTTTATGATATTTTCTCACCCCCAACTAAAGGGGGAGTGTTAGAGGATGGGCTCAAGCACACACAACCAAGGGGAAGACCCATACATCCAAGAGAGGTGGCATGATGGTAAATAAGAAGTAAATTCATAAAGATGATAATGATGTAATTAGTTTAAGTTTCTTGTCTCTTCTTAACTTTTCTAGGGTGAAGGGCATAATTATAATATTGTACCTTTATCATTTATAAATAGAGCTTCAGAGGGAGCATTTGGACACAAGTCCATAACCTCATTCTTCCTCATGTTTTCTCTCCAACATGCCTTCTCTCCTTTTATCCATGAACTAATCTATGGAGTCCTAAAAATCAACAAACTCCTCAACAAAATGGTGTTGTTGAGAGAAGAAATAGAACCTTAATTGAGATCACTAGAGTTATGTTAAATGCATACAGCATGCCACATAAATTTTGGGTCGAAGCAACAAATACTACTTGCTATATCATAAACTGAATACCTATAAGGCCCCTTCTCAACAAAACTCCTTATGAGTTATATATGGGCACACTTCCCAATGTTACCTACTTTACAACTTTAGATGTAAAGTGTTCATATTTGTTGATTTTCAGGACTCCATGGATTTAGCTCATGGAGAAAAAGATAAAGACACTCATTGGGAGAAAACATGAGGAAGAAGAGGTTATGGACTTGATGATTCTAATGTTATGGACTCAATAACACTGAGTCATCTACTTTATTTTATTATTTATGTTGCTTTTAATTTTGAATTTTATTGATTTGTAATAAGATTTAAAGGTAGGGGTAGAATTGGGTTTTATAACCCTAACCTATGTTGATGTTAATTACCCTATTTAAAGGGTAAGGATGGAGAAATAAAGCAATTTCAGAATTAGCATAAACTAGGTTCCTTCTAGGCTCCCTATTCTAGGGTTCTTGGCGTGAACTCTCTTGGAGGTTTGCTGCATCCATTGGGGAGTCTTTGAAGAGATCTTGGAAGGAAAAGGAAGAGGAATTACCTTTCTCTTCCGAGCTGCAAGAGAAGATCATCTCTTTCACGAAAATTCCAGAAAGGGAGAAGGGTTGGCGTGAGCTAACCAGGAAGGAGGACAAATTCTGGTTGTTGAATTGGAGTTGACGTCAAGAGGTAATTCTTAATCTTGTTCCAAGTATTGAAGAATAGAATTCTGTTTCTTTTTACGTAAGGTACCAGTATTGCATGGTAGAGGAAACCCTACCTTGACATGCTGGATTCATCTATACCTCGCTGAGTTACTAGATCCATGGCTAGGGACCATAACAACTTGGTATCAGAGCAGGGTAACCCGGCAGAGAGAAGCACCAACAAATACTTTGAATTGCTTGAAAGAAAATTTGATACAGTCCTAGAGAGGTTCTCCAAAATTGATATCGATTTGGAGACTTTGAAGGGAAAGATGGATAGCATGGAGACTTGTCTGACTACTGGCAAGAAATTTGCTGCATTGGAGGAGAAGTTCATTCTCAGTTTGGAAAGTTTGAAAGGAAGGATGGATAGCATGGAGACTGGTCTGAGCACTAGCAAGAACCCAATTCTGGGGGACCATTCGCAGATCAGAGGGGGAGATGAGTTTACTAGACACACGAGTTTCTTGGGTCAACAAGGACCCTTCATTCCAGGGCGACACCTCAACCAAGGGGGAGGCATTGTACCTCTCATTCGAGATCAGAGAGGAGGGGACCATTCGTATAACAGAGGGGGAGATGAATTTCCTAGGCACACGAGTTTCTCGGGACAACAAGGACCCCTCATTTCGGGGGGACACTTCTACCAGGGGGGAGGCACTGTTCCGAGGTATACTAAAATGGAATTCCCTACTTATAATGGGTCAGAAGACCCTTTGATATGGCCGTATTGATGCGAAAAAATTTTAGCCATCAGCGAGTCCCGACCTATGACCGAGTCAACGTGGCTGTTTTTCACTTACTAGGGGAAGCACAACTTTGGTACCAGCTAATTGAGGTTGATAGCGATGTGGTAGATTGGGATGAATTTAAGCGACTGTGCTCTCTTCGTTTTGGTCCTCCAGCTTACAACAACCCTCTGGGAGATTTGGTTTTGTTATGCCAAACTGGGGCCGTGGAGCAATATAAAAAACTGTTCCAGGAAAAATTGGCACGAGCCAGTAGTATGGTACAAGTGGATCAACAAGTTGCGCTGTTTACAGCAGGACTGACTGAGGCGTTAAAGCTTGAGGTGGAGTTCTATGCACCTGTTGACTTATCCAGCGCTATGAATATAGCTTGTGCTTTAGAACTGTGACAGAAGGCACAACGCAGACTATAGGCAAGGGGAGCGCATTCCTCCGAGAAACAACCCGGGTATTACTTTGATAGGGGATCCGAGATCTAGTCATCCTACACCTCCTTATATAAAAAAATTGACAAGTGCTGAAATGGCGGAACGGCAGGCTAAAAATTTGTGTTACAACTGTGATGAACCATATCGGGTTGGGCATCAGTGCAAAAGATTGTTTTTGATCGATAAGGTTGAAGATGAGGATATCGAGGTGACAGAGGATATGATAGAGGAAGAACCACCGGACATCTCCCTGCATGCCATTACTGGGCAGCAATCGACCACAATAACGCAGCATGGGAGCAGCTCGACAACTTTCACCAGGTCTACCTAGCTTCCAAGCTTGAGGACAAGCTTGATCTCCAAGGGGGGGCAGATGTTATGGACTCAATAACACTGAGTCATCTACTTTACTTTTATTATTTATGTTGCTTTTAATTTCAAATTTTATTGATTTGTAATAAGACTTAAAGGTAGGGGTAGAATTGGGTCTTATAACCCTAACCTATGTTGATGTTAATTACCCTATTTAAAGGGTAAGGATGGAGAAATAAAGCAAGTTCGGAATTATCATAAACTGGGGTAATTTAGGTTCCTTCTAGGCTCCCTATTCAAGGTTTCTTGGCATGAACTCTCTTAGGGTTTGCTGCATCCATTGGGGAGTCTTTGAGGAGATCTTGGAAGGAAAAGGAAGAGGAATTACCTTTCTCTTCTGAGCTGCAAGAGAAGATCATCTCTTTCAAGAAAATTTCAGAAAGGGAGAAGGGTTGGCGTGAGCTAACCAGGAAGGAGGACGAATTCTAGTTGCTCGATTGGTGTTGATGTCAAGAGGTAATTCTTAAACTTGTTCCAAGTATTGAAGATTAGAATTCTGTTTCTTTTTACGTAAGGTACCAGTATTGCATGGTAGAGGAAACCCTACCTTGACGTGAGTCATAAGAAAGGAGGTTCCACGTTGAGGCATCAAGGAGCTCCATTGATTCTCTGGTTTCATCCATAATTAGGAAAAGGAAACTCCTTTTCAAGGGAAATGAATTCAGCAAAGAGAACAGGTTTTTCTTGGATCATTACAATCAGTCAAACCCTCTTAACGTGTTGGATTCATCTATACCTCGCTGAGTTACTAGATCCATGGCTAGGGACCATAACATCTAACCCTTCCCCTGAAGTTCAACTTATAGATTAATCAAACTATATTATTACAATAATACCCCTGAACTTAGGGTATAGGGTTTAGGGTTTTAACCCTGGAACTTTAACCTAATTCCATCAACGTCGTCTCTATGAGATGACTATTTATTTACCATCCTACCATTATTGTATGGGCCCATGGGCCTTCTCATTGATCTATGGGTCATGAACCCGTTTTCCACATCTCTTGGATGTATGGGCCTTCCTTGGTCTTATGGGCTTTTACCCATCTTCTAAAACACTTGGACTTGTGAGCCTTCGTTGGATGTGTGGGCTTGGACCCATCTTCCAATACTCCCACTCAAGCTGGGTGTGAGAGAACATCATGAACTCCCAACTTGCTACAAATGATGTATAAAATCTTTTTGTATAAAATGGTAGTCCTCCAAATCTTCCAACACTCCCCCTCATGCTGGTGTTCTCTTCCATGATGCCCAACTAGCCAATTTAGGGGGATATAACATTGATGTAATAATAAGCTCATCCATCATGGTGTCCCAATCCGGGCACTGACTCTCACTGGTAGATATTTTTGACAAGGTATCAAGTTCCTCCGCCACGGTGTCCCAACTGTTGATATTTTTAAGTTCCTTCGTCATGGGGTTTTAAGTTCCTCCATCATGGTGTCCCAACCGTTGATATATTTGATGGGGTATTAAGTTGCTTCGTCATGGTGTCCCAACTGTTGATATTTTTTATGAGGTATTAAGTTCCTCTGTCATGGTTTCTCAACCATTGATATTATTTACAGGGTATTAAGTTCCTCCGTCTTGGTGTCCCAACCGTTGATATTTTTTATGGGGTATAATAAATGATGGTATGAGAAAGGATATTGAGGCCACCTCTCCTTCAATAATAATATCTCATTCAAAAATATATAATAGTTACAACTGAATATAACTCGGCCATCGAGTCACGCAAAGTCAAATGGTAGACCAATATAGCCGAGTCATAACATAAATATATATAAACCTTGGACACGTATATCAAGGCAGAGAATAAGTGGCCTGAGTCAAGATGACCCGAGTCGAGTTGACCTAGTCCGAGTTGAGCCGAGTTGGTCTGAGTTAACACGGTAGAACATAAGAGAGCAACGCTTGGGTTGCTGGGTTAACTCGGCTAGGTCCGGTTGGACCGGAAGAGACGCGGGCTCATGCTGATTAATTGAGGTTTCCCAACTTAGGAAACATGAAATCGGTAGTCATCTTTTTCCTCGGGCAATTGGCATCCCAACAAAGCGGGACAACAATGCAGCCGGGAAATCAGCAGCTTCTGAAACAAATCACTGGTAGCTCAAAATGAGATAAATTGAAAATTTTCTGAAACCAGTTGTTTATGCGGCAGAGACATTTTGGAATGATCAACAGTGTCGTGATGGAATGGAATCCCATCAATTCAGCAGCTGGCCAAAATATTTTCGTCTTGCCAGCGGAGAAGCAATTCATCCTGAGAAGAAAGATACGATTTTTTACAAACCAAGAGTGCGTCTTTGGACGGCAGCAGCGGAAACTTTTTGACAGCAGCAGAGGTGCTGGATAATAGGCTGTATTCAGAGCAAGTTACAGAAACAATTATCTTCTCTTTCTTGGATTATCAGAGACCAGAGACAGCAACCCAGCCGATTATTTCTAGAAGATAATAAATCATGAGTATTTGCCGAAGTTTCGGCGGGGGAAATAATACAGTGAACTGAAGATCTTCGTCAGACTAGAAATAATCTAGCAAACAGAGTCAGCCAACAAAAAGATACCAACCAGCCAGCAATAATCTTTCAGTAATGCAAAACCTGTAGAAGATAGCCAGCGTTGATTCAGACAGTTTGGCAAAGTAATTACTTCTAGAGATTAATTTGGACAGTTCTCTGAGACGTTCAAATGGCAAAGTTCGTCCTCCACCAGAACCAGAGTCGTCGTTCTTTGGTGACGTATATGGTGTATCTTTTACTGTTCTAGTCGGAGGTTCTCCATGCAACCAAAAACTCTCGACGGAGAAAAACTCCCGCTCGTCGATCGAGATCAATAATGACCAAAAATGCACGCCGGCGTTTCTTCATGACAGTGGAAACGCATGATACTCTGAGACGGGTCAATCTGTTGCAATACCCTCGGATGGAGACCCAAACTCACCGAATTACTGTTGACTGCTTGGAAGGAAGACAAAGCTTTCAAACATATATGGACTCCTTTAATTCAGCTTAATATGAAGAGATCCAAATAGCAACGGAAAGTTTTTTGGATGCTGGTTGATTGCTGGAGCAAAGATACCAGATCACCAAGCCGACAAAATCATAGTAGAGTCATGCTTGGAGTCTTAGGCTGGATGCACGGAGTAGCAGGCTAAACCAGTTGTAACAAAATCACAGGGTGCCATGGTAACGATGAATAATTCTCAGTAGCGAATGAAGGTAACTTATCAAAATAATGTCTCAATCATAAACTCGACACGAAGGATGGAGATGCAGGATAGCATCGACACGAAGCTCGTTGCCCATTTTGGAGACCTTGACAATATCGAGCAAAGTTGGCAAAAAATTCAGAATAAAAATTGAACCTTTACTTGAAAACTCAAAGATTATAGTCAGGGGAAAAAATAACGAGAAAGAAAAAAAATTATAATACTAAAAATAAACCATAACTACGAGTCCTGAATATTAATGCTCTGATACCATGTTGATTTTCCACGAATTTATCTCATGAAGAAAAAGAGAAAGACACCTAATGGGAGAAAATAGGAGGAAGAAGAGGTTATGGACTTGATGATCCTAACTATTGAATTTAGGATCATTTTTCCAATATTCCAAGCAAGGTAAGAGAGAAAGAAAAAGGAAAAAAAAGGAAGAAGGCTCTCGGGTAGAGAGAAGAAGAGAAGATGAACAAGGTGTGCACCAAGCAAAGAGAGAGAGATTTACTCAAGAGAGAATTGTAGAACTTATTAATTCCGAATTACAACTCTATTTATAGTAGAGGAACTGCTACAGTCCTTATACAATTAACCTTTAAATCTCCTAAATACATTCCAACTCTAACTCTCTAAGATAAATCTATCATGAAAGGATAACACAATCTAATAGAGTTCTAATATAATTTGAATTATAACTCTTCTTCAAGAACGTGGAGATAAGGGAGGAGGCCAGCTCATGACTTTATCCTTGTGGATCCCACATGATCTTCCATCTTATATTGATAAGATTCCAATTCGTGGTATCTTTGTGGGCCCCACTTGATCTTCAAGTCTTCTAACTCATTTTAGTTTGTGCTTCTTATCTTCTTAACTCATACTAGCTTGGGTGAGGACTCTTCTTGGCATCCCACATCCTCATGGTGGGTCCCACCAGCTCGTGCACCATGGTGGGTCCCACATTGCAACACTCCCCCACAAGCTGGGGGTGAGAAAATATCGTAGATGCCCAACTTGCTGCAGATGGTAGACATAATCTTGTGAGTACCCGGCTTGGTCAAAATATCTGCAATTGTGATGATATATTTTTTAGAGATAAAAGACCCACTTGAAACTTTTCTCTTATAAAATGGTAGTCCACTTTAATATGCTTTGTTCTTTCATGGAAAACAGGATTCAAAGTAATGTGTATTCCTGCTTGATTATCACAATGTAGATTCATTGGATCTTCTTTGTAGAATCCCAATTCATTAAGAAAAGATCTTATCCATAGGAGTTCACTAACAGTGTGTGCCATGGCTCTGTATTCTGCTTCTACACTAGACCGTGTTACTACATTTTGCTTCTTGCTTCTCCATGTAACCAAATTCCCTCCAACCATTGTACAAAATCCCAAAGTAGACTTCCTGTCATCTGGTGATCCGGCCCTGTCTGCATCTGAGAACTCATGAATGCTGCCGGGTCGGATGAGCCAATAACTCGAACGGGTTCGGTCAGTTTTTTGAGCAAGAATCACAACGTTACCTTACCTTCACCATGATACGGACTCCAAGTTCTTATGGCAGAGCACGAGGAGTTTCCAACTTCAAGCCCTCTTCCTGGAGCTCCTTTCAGACATCATAATATCCTTTCAAGTGCTTGCCAATGACTAAGTTGTGGTTTGTACATGTATTGACTCGCCACACTTATTGCATATGATAAATCTGGCATTGTTACATACAGGTAAATAAGTCTTTCCACTAGTCTATGATATTTTTCAATATCTATATCTTCTCCAGTACCTGCACATAATTTTGTATTTGAGTCCATAGGAGTGTCTGTTGGTTTGTATCCCAACATTCCTGTCTCCTTCAATAGATCAAGGGCATACTTCCTTTGGGATAGCACAATCCCATGTCTAGATTGTAATACTCCAATACCTAGAAAATATTTGAGTAGTCCAAGATCCTTTGTCTTGAATTCAACACATATTTTTTCTTTTGTTTCCTGGATGCCCTCGGAATCACTACCAGTTAAAATAATATCATCAACATATACTGCCAGAATTACCTTGCATGTAGGTATGTTTTTAATAAAAACTGAGTGATCTCCAGAGCATCTGTTAAATCCTACCCATATGAGGGCTTGACTAAATTTCTCAAACCAAGCATGAGGGGACTGTTTTAGACCATACATAGATTTTTTAGTTGACATACTGACTCATCCTCAACAACATACCCAAGTGGTTGTTGCATATAAACTTCTTTGATGTCCCCATTCAAAAAGGCATTTTTCACATCAAGTTGATATACCTGCCAGGAAGAGTTAGTTGTCAAAGATAATAACACATGTACCGAGTTCATTTTTGCCACTGGAGAGAAGGTTTTCTCATAATCAATTCCATAACATTGTGTATAGCCCTTAGCCATGAGGCGAGCCTTCGGCCGAGCCACAGACCCATCCGGATTGTGTTTCACAGTAAACTGTTAAGCACCTAGCCAATACTATCCAAAAGATCGGCCTGTTAGGAGCGGAAAACATAGGTACTTAACCCAGGACTCTAACAGTACCCCGCCCTTCCCCGAACCGACGACCGCGGAGGCTACCACAATAGAGCAACCGGAGCCGGGTCGATCCCGGGTCAGTCCAGGCGCGAGACCACCCGCATCCGCCTTGGGAGCGCCGGGATTCGAAGTTGGGACGCAGGGCTAGCTCTGATACCAAATGTTAAACACCTAGCCAATACTACCCAAAAGACCGACCTGTTAGGAGCGGAAGACATAGGTACTTAACCCAGGACCCTAACATAAACACCCATTTTCACCCGACGAGTTTCTTATCTGATGGAAGTGGGACTAGAGTCCGATTTTCATAAAGTGTCTGCATTTCTTCATCCATTTCTACCTTCTACCTTGAATGTTTGAGAGCAACTGATAGGATTGTGGTACAGATATGGAAGAAATAGCAGAGAGAAATTGACAACATGCATGGGACAGACGATGATGAGACACAAAATTTGATATGGGATGAGATGTAGAGGGTGCATGATCTGGGTTCTTTTATTTGTGCGATAGGACGAGTATCATATTGTGGGCCAAAAACAACTGTAGAAGATGGACTTACCTCGATGGGATCTATAAACTCAGCAGGTGTGATATCAGCCAGTGTTTCTGGGGGCTGAGAAGTTTCTGTAGCACGGGGCACAACTGGTCTAGGAGAACCTGTTATTGAAGATAAACTCGGAGGAGCATTGTCAGAATAGTATGGTGAGTCTTCAAAAAATGTGACATCCCTAGACACAAGTAAACGCTGAAGAGTGAGATTATAACAAACATAGCGGTTTTGTGTACGAGAGTATCCTATAAAGATACACTTGATAGATTTAGGATCAAGTTTATTGTGTTTTGGGGAGGAAATATGGACAAAACATTGACACAAGAAGATTTTCAAGGGCAGTGAAAACAGATCATCATTTGGTAATAGTATAGAGTAAGGAGATTTATTACCAAGAATGGAAGATGGTAGACGATTTATAAGAAAGCATGCGGTAAGGATTGCATGAGGCCAATAAAAATATGGAATTTTCATGGCATATAATAAACCTCGAGCTACCTCAAGAATATGACGACTTTTTCGTTCGACTACAGGATTTTGTTGAGGAGTGTAGGCACATGATGTTTGATGGATAATGCCATTATCTTGACAAAAAGAGTCAAGTTCTTTGGAAATGTATTCTTTGGCATTATCAGACCGAAGTATTTTTATGTTCTAACCAAACTGAGTGAGTACCATAGCATGAAAGGACTTAAAAATCAATGGTATCTCATAACGCTCCTTAAATAGAAACAACCAAGTGGTACGAGTGAAGTCATCAATAAATGTAAAATACCTGACTTGAGAAATATTTGAGACGCTTAAGGGTCCCCATACATTGGTATGAATTAATGAAAACGGAGTAATACTTTTGACTTCTGGATGAGGTGAGTATGTACTCCTTTGATATTTACTCAGTTGACAAACTTCACAATTAAACTCGGACCTGACTTTAAGAGTAGGAAACATATAATGAAGAGATTGTGAAGATGGATGTCCCAACCGGTTGTGCCATAGCCTTGTCTCATTTTCATTGGTAGAAACAATATTTTTTTTTTGGCACATCCAGGTAGTATAGCCCCCCTTATTCAATGACTCCACCAATCACCTGCTTTGTTATAAGATTCTGAAATACACACGAAGTGGGTGAGAAGGTGATAGAGCAATTAAAATACTTTGTCAGTTGACTAACAGATAAAAGATTCAAAGGGAAGGTAGGGACAAATAGAATATTAGTGAGTGGAAGTGATGGTGTAACGGAAGTGGATCCTTTCCCTTGAACCTTGGTTTGAGAACCGTTAGCTATGGTAACAAACTTATGTGAAAGACACGGAGATACAAAATGTAATAAATTTTTATTACCTATAAGATGCTTGGAAGCTCCTGAGTCAATTATCCAGGATGAAGATGAGGCAGATAGCATATTTGAAGCAGTGGTGGCAACGGTATTTAATGAGGAATTTAGAGAAGAACCCATCATTTTCTGAAACAACTCATATTCTTCATTAGTAAAATTTTTCTTTTCAGTTGATTTTATAGGCTGATCCTCCTTTGTATCACCTACCAAGGCTTGATTAGCCTTTGTCAAGTATGAGTTGTCATTGGCATTTCTCCATAGTGACCATTTTTTCCATAGTAACTCCTTTTCATGTAATAGCATGTATCGATAGTATGGCCATATCCCCACAATGAGTGCATTCTTTCCACAATTTTTCCATGCTTTTGATTAGCCAACTAACCAAAATGGTATCATTTTTTAACCATTTGTTATAAAAAATGTCTTCTTGATCAATAGGTGGTCCACGATTGGTGAGATGGCCATGTAGGTCCTTTGTGATAAGAAACCTCTTAACCGATGTGGACAAACTCATAAAATTTGATGCCCTTCGTAAGGGTATTGTGGTAATTCTGAGTATACCTCCTTTGCTACTGACATTTTCTTTAGCCATAATAGGCAGTTCAACGAAAATAATTCTCCAAAAAATTCTAATAAAAATATCCAAGTAGTATTCTTCAAACAACTTGGTGCATGGAGAAATTTTGCATTGGCATTAAACAATTATTATTCTGATTTTTTTTCTGAGTAAATAACCACTCATAATAGACTCAATATCAATCTTCTATATCAAGGGAATCTTGTTCCCACCAATTTTTTTTTCAACAATTTGATCATGGGCTGGTCTCGGTTAATAGAAATTCCAAACCGACAAAACTGCTTTGATAATTGTAGAATTTAGGATTTCATGAAAGGAACTTCAGATCAACAAGAAAGAAGAAGAAGAAGAAGAAGAGAGAAGGAGAAGAGAAGAAGAAGAACGAGGAAGGAGAGAGTTTGGATTAAGGGAGAAGAGGGTTGCGTCAAAAAGAAAAATGAGGGTTGGACGAATTTGTGGAAAGAGAGGAGAGTGTTTCAATGCCCTACCTCTTAGCCAATGCTTTTATTTATAGTTATACAATGCCCTTAGGGCTACAACTTGATAAAACAAAAGACATAAAAGGAACACATATTTACACTTCTATGCCATCTTTACGGAAAGTACAATATTTTACACATATGCCACTCCTTTGACGTGTGGGCTTCTTATCTTGAGCTCGTGGGCTTGAGCCCATCTTCCAACATTCCCCCTCAAGTTGGAGAAAAGACATCATAAATACCCAGCTTGCCACATATAAACGATAGGATTTTAGATGTAACGAGTTTAGTGAGAATATCAGCTACTTGCTCTTGAGATGACACATGTTTGAGAGAGATTATTCCTGCTTAAAACTTCTCCTATATAAAATGACAATCCACCTCAATATGTTTAGTTCTTTCATGAAAAACTGGATTTGAAGTGATATGAATGGCTGCTTGATTATCACAATGCAGATTCATGGACCCCTTTTTATAAAAACCTAGTTTGGTAAGAAGGGTCCTAACCCATAAAAGTTCACTAACGGTATGGGCCATAGCTCTGTATTCTGCTTCGGTGCTAGATCTTGCAACTACATGTTGCTTCTTAATTTTCCATGTAACCAAGTTTCCCCCAACCAGAGTACAATATCCTGATGTAGATTTTCTATCAACAGGAGATCCAGCCCAATCTGCATTTGAGAAACCTTCTATGTTGAAGTTCCCATGTTTTTTATACAGCAATCCTCTTCCTGGAGCTCCTTTTAGATAATGTAATATTCTCTCTAAAGCCTACCAGTGGGTAATTTGTGGTTTGTGCATGAATTGACTCACCACACTTGCAACATATGATATGTCTGGCCTAGTTACCGTGAGATAAATCAGTTTTCTCACGAGTCCTTGATATATGGGCCTTGAGCCCGTCTTCTATATCTCTTGGATGTATGGGTTTTCCTTTGTCTTATGGGCTTGAGCCCATCTTCTAACACACTTGGACTTGTGGGCCTTCCTTGGTCGTGTGGGCTTGGGCCCATCTTCCAAAAAGATTGAAAGAACCAAAGAAAAAATTAGGGAAGTTTGAATGAAGGGCTGATATGGGAATTTTCTTGGGCTATTCAACTGATGACAAAGCATATAGAGTTTATAACAAGACATCTATGAGAGTCGAAGAGTTGGTACATATTCAGTTTAACGAATCCGATTTATCAAATCTAACCCAAACTCCAATTTCTAATGACAGTGCGAACCCCTTTTATTCAACCTTGAGAACTCAACGTCAAGACCAAAATCTTGAAGAGAACCCCAATGACCCGAATAACCAAGAAGAGCCACTTATGGAGCCAAAGTTTTATAGGTTCAAGGCTAATTATCCATTGGAATTGTTGAATTTATGGAAAAGAGAAATACTTCAAAGACTTCATTAACTTATTGTAATTAGAATACATGAACTTGTATTTATAATAGAGGAAGGTAGTAGAGTCCCAATTACACCCAAACTCTAATACTTAAAGATAAGTCTTATCATAATTAAATAACCCACAATAAATAGAAGATTAACCTGACTAAAACTCCTTTAAATTGAAACTCTTCTATGGCATGTGATAATGATAAGGATGTCAGCTCATGGCTATCTTTGTGGGTCCCACTTGATCTTCTTATTGGCTTACGCCCATCTTACACTACTCTTAGGTATGTGGGTCTTCCTTGGTCGTGAGAGCTTGAGCCCTATCTTCCAACACTCCTCCTCAAGCTAGGGTTGAGAGAATAGCATGAACTCCAAGCTTGCGGCAAATGATGTATAAAATCTTTTTTTTTTGTATAATGTGGCACATCTCCCGACACTCCCCCGTTATTTACGTTTCTATTCTATTTCTGGTTCATAATCGGCGACCGTGATGATATCTCTGTCTCTGAAGCTGCTCTCCTACTCTATTCAATGTCAAGGTAGAAACTTCTCTAGTTCTATTTCTCGTGTAGAGACATAAAAAGATGGCTGATAATCGTCAGAAGTCCTTTGGAGGTTGCTCCTATTATCGAAAAGTTTATTTCTGACAGATCTATCTGCCTCATCTGTTGTAATCCGATTTTCGAGTTGCTACTGCCACCTGTCTTTGGAAAATTATTTTGCTTTGCTGTCATGAAGGTTGACATCCGATGACACTCTATTTATTTTAGAAGGTCCTGATTGCTATCAAGCCGAGGTTTCTTCATCAAAATCATATCTTTTGAGGCACTGTTTTTGACTCGTTGGTCACTCTGTTCGGCGGACTTGCTCATAGCCATTGCTACCGTTACAACAAGCTATTGTCTTACAATATTTTGTGTTGGAAGGCAGGGCCCAAGCCCACACGACCAAGGAAAACCCACATATCAAAGTGTATTAGAAGATGGGCCCAAACCCATAAGACCATGGAAGACCCATGGATCCAAGAGATATAGAAGATTGGCTCAAGGCCCACAAATCAAGGAGAAGGCCCATAGGCCCATATATATTGATGGTAAGATAGTAAATAAAGGGTCATCTCACAGAGATGGAATTGATGTAATTAAGCTAAAGTTCCAGGGTTAAAATCCTAACCCTAAACCCTAAGTTCAGGGGTATTATTATAATATTGTAGTTTCATAAATCTATAAATAGAGCTTCAGGGGGAGGGTAAGGAATAATCAATTCCATAACCCTTCTTCCTCCAGTTTTCTCCCAATGGGTTTCTTTCCCTTTTTTTTTCATGAACTAAATCCATGGAGTCCTGAAAATCAACATGATATCAGAGCTTTGATTTTCAGGACTCCAACTAAGGTTTTTCAGGTTTCATTCTCTTCCGTTTAGAATTAGAAATTTTTTCTCTCTTTTATTTGTTAGTCTCGTGCACTAGTTTTTTTGCTTTCATCTTTTTGATTAAATCATCATCCACCATGCCTGTTCCTCTCTCTCGCCTTCCCCTTTGACGACATATTCTCTCCAATAGTGACCGACCTTTGCAACCCATCCCTGTAGTCAAGTTCTTCGTCTTCCTCACCTTCGACTTCCTCCTCATCTTCAGTATCATATTCACTAGATTGTTCGGTCTCCATATCTTCGATATAAGAATCACTGTCATCGCTATCCTGGTTAACGGCTTTATCTGATCCAAAGTAAAACCCAGTAAAGGAAGGTATCGTTTCCAGTACCGTATGGTGCCGAGGATTTTGCAGTGATTGCTGGTATAATCATTGCAGGGAGAGCAGAAGCTTATGCACTCTGAGTCCTGGCAGTTTGGCATTTGATGATCTTGGCAGTACTTTGAGGCGTCCTTGTCGAGCACAAAGTCGTCCTTTGCTGTTGCCAAGGCAAGCATGACCATCAAGAAGGTGGCGACGATTGCGACGTAAACTTTACCCATATTGTTGGCTTCTTCTTTAATTTTTTCTCTTTCGTTTTCTGAGTTGCCGAGAAGCCGTGAGTTGCCGTTTCTGGAACTTGAGAAGCCGGTAGAAGTCGTGAGAAAGCGACAACGTTTCTGCTGCTCGACTCCTCATTTTTTTTCCGTTGGTCTCTGTTTGGCCATGGGGAAAAACGACCCGCCGCTGCTGGAGAAGACGAAGAGGGTTGGTAACTTTCCTTCCAAGTTTTCGTTGAGCTCCTTTGGGCCTTTGTGGGAAAGTTTCCTCCCGCCGAGAGCTGTGGGAAACTTTCGTTCCGCTGAAGATGCCCGAGGAAGAAGACGGACTATTGCCAAATAATTTTCTTTCCTAAGTTGGAACAGTTGATTAAATCCAGCTATTTTGGCGCAAACCGGACTCGCCCGAGTCAAGCCAGCACCGAGTTAACCCAACCAACCACTCTTCAGTTCTAGACTGAGTCAACTTAGACCAACTCGGTCCGGTCAACTCAGACCAGGTCAACCTGACTCGGGCCACTTAATTTCTGCCTCAGTAAACATGCCCAAGATTTCAGTGCAACTCGATAATTTTTTTTTTCTGGCTGGATTATTATTTTTGAAGAATTGACAGATTATTCTTTGGTCAGCATATTATTTGGTCTACATATGTGCATTAGACTGTTTCATGGGTTATTTTACAAGGATTATTTTGGGTTGTGTTAAGTGGGCCAAAGCCAAGCCCATTTAAGCTGTTGATATTATGTCTATTTTGATGAGACATTATTATTGAAGAAGAAATAACCTTTTACCATTATTTATTGTCAACCCTATCAAAAATATTAAAAAAAAATTTGTTGGGAGTTCATGACAGAGGAAATTATTGTTATATTTATTGTCAACCCCGTAAAAAATATCAAATTTATTTGTAGTTGGGAGTCCATGACGGCGGAACTTCATCCACATAAAAAATATCAAATTTATTTATGGTTGGGAGTCCATAACAGAGGAACTTCATCCCTGTCAAAAATATCAAAATTTTTGTGGTTGGAAGACCATGACGGAGGAACTTCATCCCCGTAAAAAATATCACATTTTTGTGATTGGAAGTCCATGACGGAGGAACTTATTGTTATATTTATGTTACTTCCCCCCATTAATATCATATATTACTTTACACTTGAGAGTCGTTGTCATATGGAGGGACGCGGTGGTGGAGGTAGACACTTCAAAGCAATGTCTTAGCAGCTAGGAGTGATTTACTCTCACTAATATTATACCAGCTGGCCCTCATGAACGAGAACACTAGTGTGAGGGGGGAGTGTTGGAAGATGAAGGCATATTATACAAAGACAGATTTTATATATCATTTGCAGCAAGCTGGGAGTTCATGTTGTTCTCTCACCCCCAACTTGAGGGGGAGTGTTGGAAGACAGGGCCCAAGCCCACACGACCAGGAAGGCCCACATATCAAAGGGTATTAGAAGATGGGCACAAGCCCATAAGACCAAGGAAGACCCATGGATCCAAGATATATAGAAGACGGGCTCAAGGCCCACAAATCAAGGAGAATGCCCATAGGCCCATATACATTATTGGCAGGATGACAAATAAAGGGTCATCTCATAGAGATGGTATTGATGTAATTAAGCTAAAGTTTCAGGGTTAAAACCCTAAACCCTAAGTTCAGGGGTATTATTGTAATATTATAGTTTCATAAATCTATAAATAGAGCTTCAAGGGGAGGGTAAGGAATAATCAATTCCATAACCCTTCTTCCTCCAGTTTTCTCCCAATGAGTTTCTTTCTCTTTTTCTTCATGAGCTAAATTCATAGAGTCTTAAAAATCTACATTTTGCCAGTGATGGACAACGACCTGGTGCTCATTCCTATCGTAGCGTGGAGAGACGGAA
Source organism: Aristolochia californica (assembly GCF_029961685.1). Taxonomy (NCBI): domain Eukaryota; kingdom Viridiplantae; phylum Streptophyta; class Magnoliopsida; order Piperales; family Aristolochiaceae; genus Aristolochia; species Aristolochia californica. The sequence goes on from NW_027182279.1 coordinate 6,312,420, forward strand.
AAGCTCGCTGTTGTTCTTATAAAATTCTGGAAGCGGGAAGTCGTTTATGTTGTCCAGCGCTGTTCGGGGAAGATGATACCATTGCCGAAGAAGAAGAAGAAGACCATTGCAATTAAATTTCTCTGGTCTCCCTCTCTGTTCGGTGCCATGAGGAAGACAAAGCGGCATGACACCGTGAGGAAGAAAACCTTGTTGCCTGATTAATTTTTTATGCTTGCCTTCGGAGATAGCATTTTTGTTCTTCCGAGCTGTTGCTGTCTCTCTGTTTGGCCGACCGCGGGGAGGAAGATGGAAGCTCTGTTCGGCTGTCGGAGGATGACGAAGGCTCTGTTGATAAAATTTTCTTAAGTTAGGAAAAATTAAACCAACTGGTTCAGCGCCTGTTCCAGCCCAACCCGGACCGATATGGGTCAACCCCACAACCCAACAACCCAACAACCCGAGGCTGTCCTCCTAGCTACTGTTAAGCAGCACCAGTAGACCAAGTCAACCTAGACTAACTCGGACTGAGTCAACTCAAGTCCGGGTCAATCTGATTCACGCCACTTATTTTTTGCCTCGGTATATGTGTTTGGACCAAGGCGTATACATATTTCTACAGCGACTCGTATAATGGTCTATTATTTGACTCAGTGCGACTTAGTAAAATTTCACTCTGGCTAGATTATTATTTTGAAGAATTGATAGATTATTCCTTAGTCAGCATATTATTTGGTACATATATGTGCATTAGATTATTTCATGGGTCAATTTTACAAGGATTATTTTAGTTTGTGTTATATGGGACCAAGCACATTACAGTTGTTGCTATTATGTCTCATTGGATGAGACATTATTATTGAAGAAGACGTGGCCTCAATATATATTACATCATTGTGACGGAGGAACTTATTACTACATCCACTTGATTTTCTTATGGGCTTCAACCATCATACACCACTCTTAGGTATGTGGGTCTTCCTTGGTTATGTAGGCTTGGGCCCTATCTTCCAACAAGAATAAATCATTGGTGACCCTCAAAGAAAAATCGCAACTAGAAGAGAACCTCATGAAACTATGACAAATAGTGCCTTCATTTCTCAAATAGAGCCCAATATCTTTGCATAAGCTAAAAATTATGTCTTTTGGATCATGGCAATGCAAGAAGAATTGAATCAATTTGAAATAAACAAAGTTTGGACTCTAGTCATTGGAACTAATGGGTTTTTAGGAAAAAACATAATGAGGAAAACCAAGTTGGGTTAGTTGCCAAAGGATAAAACCAAGAAGAAGGTATTGATTTCGAAGAAACATATGCGCATGTGGTAAGACTAGAGACAATTCGAATCTTTTTAGCCTATGTTGGTCACATGAAGTTCAAATGATAATAAATGAATGTAAATAGTGCATTCCTAAATGGGTACATTTACGAAGAAGTGTATGATGAACAACCCAAAAGGTTTTGAAGATTTGAGCACGCTTGACCATGTATACAAACTACATAAAGCTTTATATGGGTTAAAGCAAGCTCCTAGAGCGGGGTATGAAAGACTTAAGTGAATTCTTAGAGAAAAATGGTTATAAGAGTGGTTGCATAGATAAGATTCTATTTACTAAGAACCATGATTAAAATTTGATTATCGTTCAAGTTTATGGGGATGATATCATATTTGGTTCTATAGACTCCTCTCAATGTCAAGACTTTGCTAGTGTAACGAAGAATGAATTTGAAATGTGTTGAATGGGTGAACTCACATTCTTCCTTGGACTTCGAGTAATGCAAACCAAAAATGAAACTTTTTAAAATCATTCCAAATACACTAAAGGATTGCTTAATAGATTCAACAATGAATATCTTAAGTCAATCAGCATACCCATGAGTTCGTCCTTGAAATTTGACTCGAACAACTCCGATGGCCATAGATAAAAACCTCTATAAAAGCATGATACGATCCCTACTTTCCTTTTCAGCCAATGGATCGGATACTATGTTATCGTTATCCACTTGGAACATTGAAGTTAGGTCTTAGGTACTCACACTCTTAAGCCATTGATTTAATAGGTTACTCTGATGCAGATTTTCCCAGTTGCAAAATCGACAGAGAGGGTATGAGTGGCAGTTGCCAATTACTAGGAAATATGCATGTCTCTTGTTTTTTCAAGAAACAACACTCGATTTCGCTATCCACCATCGAAGCTGAATACATTGCATGTGGAAGTTATTGTACTCAACTCCTTTGGAAAAAATAGCAGTAAGATGATAATGACTTAGAGCAAAGAGAAATTTCAGTTCATTAGGATTTGATTGATTCTCAAAGCCCTGAGGAAAACTATGCATTAACAACCCACCTTGATTCACTTAGGCTAATAAATATGAGTTTAAAGAACACATCCTAGATTAGTAGTGCCATAAGAGTGAAGTAGAAATCTAAATATTACATTTCAGTCAGTCTACATTGGGCATTGATCAATCAATGCACATTGATAGATCAACCAACTTAAGTGATTGATCAATCAACCAACTTAAGTGATTGATCAATCAATCTAAATAGAATGATCGATCATTCATGGTGCACAATGAGAAGTTCAAGAGTTTTAAATGGATTTAACCCTAATCTCTTCACTCCAAATCATTTAAAAACTCTTTTCCAACCAAATCTTAGATCTCCAGGGCCCCCATTCCTCTTCCATTTCGATTTTTTCAACCTTTTCTCTCAAAAACTGAAATTTTACAATTGTTTGCAGAAATGTGATGGCAAAAAAAAAAAAAAAAAACCCAATCAAAAAGCAAGATGTTTGTGATGAAATTTCGAATTGGCTTGAGCACTTTCACACTCGAAAACAACGATGTAAGTATTTTCAAAGCTTCGCCTAAAAAAGTATTCTAGAGCCAAGTAATGTGGAAGTGCAGTTTATTAAGAGAGAAATTGAGGGATTTGTGGAGATGTTCTCACCCTAAGAATGGTTGTTGGGAAGAGATGAAGCCATATGCCCTCTTGTGAAGGTTTTCTACTCCAATATTAAAGTAGAAGAGCTTGGGCCCAACAATTTGAAGACAATCTCATATGTGAAGAAGACCACCATTTTAATTTAGTCTATGGAGCTGAACGGCCTCCTTGGCACCACATTCATAGGCATGATAGGATACGTCAAGAAAAACTGGCCAGTCAACCTTCACTCGAACTGCCCACAGAATATTCAAGACGCAATTCTATGTGTTTTCAGGCAGCAAGTGGGGAGTTCCTATGTGGTCAAGATCAAGGACCTCTAGATGGCCTTTTTATGTTGTGGAGACTAATTAATGCCTTACGCTCATGCAATGGGAGTTGTGAGCAGATATATGAGTAATCCTGGTAAACAACATTGGGAGCAATAAAGTGGATTCTTAGGTATTTGAGAAGCACTACAAACTTAGCCCTATGTTTCAGAAAGTCAGACTTGGGATTACAAGGTTATGTAGATGCTGACATGGCTGGAGACATTGATGGCAAGAAGAGTACCATTGGATATGTATACACATTAGGTGGTACTAAATTTAGTTGGGTCTCTAAGTTGCAGAAGATAGTTGCTCTTTCCACCACTAAGGCAAAATATGTCACCGTGACTGCAGCCAACAAAGAGATGGTATGGCTGCAGTCTTTTTGGGAAAAATTAGGTCTCAAGCATGGGAAGAATGTATTATATTGTAACAATCGGAGTGCTATTCATTTAGCAAAGAATCATGTTTATCATGTCAGGATAAAACACATACAGGTGTGTTATCACTTCATTAGATCGGTTCTGGAGGATGGAATCTTAGCACTTGAGAAAATTCGAGTCAGAATCCAACTGATATGTTGATGAAGACTATTGCGATTGAGAAATTGAAGTTGTGTGCAACTTCAATTGGACTTCTCTCTTAGGATTGAGAAGTTGTTGCTGCTGAAAATGAGAAATTGATGATGAATTAGTCTCCAAGTGGGAGATTGTTAATTTTTCGAGCCTAATTAACACCGGAGTTGGTCACGGATCGACTTTCACATTAAGGTCACCATGGGGGTACAGAGGCGGAGTCCCTGTCCAATCCACGATATATTGAATGTTGTTTCATTAAGGGTAGTTTGGAAATTTCACTCTTGTAATGTGGTTGCCCTAGTATTCTATTTAAATTTGGGGGGGGGGGGGGGGTGCCACAATTAGGGTTTTATGATTTTAATCTGAGGAGCATCTGGAGTTGCAGTCTAAGAGGTTAGAGAGAAACACCTGTAAGTGAGAGATTTCTCTAGTAAACTATTTCATCTTTATAGTGGATTACTGTAGCGGCGAAAGATAGGACGTAGTCTCACCTTGAGGTGAACCTGTATAAATCTTGTTGTGCTTTTCTGTGCTTTCTTTTACCTTCTTCTGCATTTATTATTATTGCTCTCGTTAGTTTAGAATTAGGGCACCTAATTCCTAATAGGCCCAATGGGGGATCATGGAGATAGTCACCCATGTCCTCAATTAGAGGAAGGAGACTTTTCTGGCTTCACCACCATCAACATTTTCTAGATGTGAGCAATTAACCAAAAGATACAACTGAATTTTGGGTATTTCATGGCTTCTCTGATGATGGATATAGCCACTAGCTTGAGCGCGGATGGTTTACCCTTTACTCAAGAGATCATGTCTATCCTTTGACGATGTGGAGTTGAAACCACCTCATCTTCCACCAGCTGACTCATTGCCTTAAAGGAGATTAGAACATTGTTGGACGCCATCCTAGAGACTCAAGAGCAGCTAAAGAATGGCCAAAACTAGATTCAAGCTGGCCTACTCAAACTCGAGAATATGGTACAGGCTATTCTTAGTTGCTCTACTCCACTCTATTTGATGGATGCACCTTACCAGTCCTTAGGATCGTCTTCTTGCCCCCTTTTTGTATTTACATATGCTAATACATTGCTTCTATTTCCATTTAAGCATTTTTAATTAGTAGACATTTTTGTAAAGATTGAAAATATATATGAAATGACATTCAAGCCAACGTTTTGATTACTCACATGTTTACTTTTAATATCTTTTTGAGAATGACAAAAGGGGGAAAAAGATAGCCTTAGACCCACAAGGCACACTAGAAGTTAAAAATTGAAAAGTAAATGATTAAAAAGAGATATGCAAAGTTTAAGGGGGAGCCAATTCACAAATTGCATTTTTTACTTAGCTCCAACCTTAGGATTGTGTATTTTTAAAATGTTCAAAGTTAGGTTTTGCCCTCATAAAAAAGGGGGGAAATTGATGACCGTAGGCTGATTCCCTTCTTGATTTTGAAAATAGCAAAACTTAATAGAGTTTATAAATTGCAAATTAACTATTTCAAATAATTTTCCTTCAAGACACATGTATTTCAAAGTCTTAAGATTCAAAACTAATCAAGCCACTCAAAAACCTCAAACTTCACTCTCAAGCCACTCAAAGACCCTAAACCCTAAACCTAATGGAAAGTCAACTCTTGAAGAAACACCCTTGGAAGATGAAGACAAAGTAAAGATTAAAGTTTAGGATGTACCGCGATATGTCAAAACTCTATCTTTGTAAAAGGGAGTTGTCCAAATCCTTCGATTTAAAGTACAATTCAAACTTGGATCTTTAGGACATACATTGCATTCGTACATGTTTTAAAAATATCATACACGTCTCTTGAACATGTTACATACACTTAGGATCATTTATTCACATGCATTTAAAGTCAATTTAGTTGAATTGGCACTAGAATGATTGATCAACATCTGCCAATGATCGATCATCTAGAAGTGCATAAGCCAAAATTATAAAGCATGATCAATCAACCTAATTTGATTGATTGATCATCCAGAACCTGTCCAAATCGTGATATAAACCAAGTTCGATCATCCCCCTTGGACTAATAGATCAATACTATCCAAGAACAAGAATTTTCATTGAATGATCGACCAACCACATATCTGATCGATCATATAGAATCTTGCCAGTCAGGGATATTAAGCACAATCAATTAGAAGTTCATTTATCGATCATACTTGGATTACACTACAAGAAGGAATTCTGATTGATTTATTACACCTTAGCAATGATTGTTCAACTTAAAATGTCAGACGTGAGAAGATATTGATTGATCATATCATCGATCAATAAGACACATTCTAATAGAAATATAGCCATTATACATTAATTGATCGATCAATCACTTTACAACGATCTATTAGTGTAACATTGACTTTTGAAAATGGGCAAAAAATGGTTAGTTTGGCTTGAGGATCTTATAAATACCCACCAAACCTCCCAGAGAGAAGTTAATGAGAATTTATTAGCATACTCTAGAAAATTCTCATACTCTTTCTTCTATTCCTCTCCTTTGCATCTACATTAGACAAGCTCCAATGATTTCATTGTGCTGCAAAGATGGTTGCTTGGATCTCTCAAGGAGAAGGTACTCTTCAAATGTAAAAGGTGTAAGTGTTTTTCCTTTAATTAAAAATTTCTTTTCTGAAAGGTTTATCTAGAACCTATTTTAATCTCAATAGAAATGGCCTAGCTAGAGTAAGAATCTAGCCAATCTCTTGGGAAGATTGATGTAAAAGCGTGCACTTGAGCTACACATGGTTTAAAGAGAGCTAGAATCTCTTTGATTTAAATTCCATGTATTTAAGCTAAAATAGTGGAATTTTCCAAGCATGGATTCTTGGGCGGTGAATACCAATAGGGGAACATTGATAAAAAAAATCTTGTGTTATCCCTTTCGTGTGTGAATGCTTTCTTGAATTTGAATGATTGCATGTTTTACATTTCCATGCCTTAGTTAAATTTTAATTTTTATTTCTCAATTTACCCCTCTTGAGAAGCCAACATGATGTTGCATTGTAATTGGTGTTAGAGGCAATTTAATATAAGAATCATTTAGCGACCCTAACATATTGAATTAAATATGAAGTGTAAAACATCGTGGAAGTGGATTAACAATCTTACAAAGAGGATTGTGAACCACTATAAATCTCTGTGTTCTTCGTGTTTTTCAATAATTGTAATTTTTCTTGAATTTAAGATTGCTATTGCACAATAAATTAATTGAGAAAGTGAACACACTTTAGGGTTGTGCAAAAGAAGCTAAAAAGAAGTCAAATTAGTAGCGAAGTTAACAAGCTTATTCATACTCACCCCTTCACGCGCATGTGCTAGGTTTGTTCCACGCCAAACCTTATAGTTAGTGAAAATTTCCAAAACAAGAGTTTTTGGATACATGATTGCCACTAGGGGAACATGAGCAAAAAAAATATCTTTGTGTTTTATTTTATATTTTTTGTGCTCCATATTTTAGTTTTTTCATTTTAATTCTACCTTAATGTAAGAATGACTAAAATTTTTTAGGACTCATTTCTGCCACTACCTCTCCCTCTAAAGTTGCCCGCTAAAAAGTGATTAGCAGGCAACAGATAGACTTAACAATCTAACTCTAGAAACCACTAATGGCAAGTGAAGAAAAGATGCCTCCCATGGAAGGCAAATATGCCAACCGTTCACTTCTATTTAATGGGGTAAACCATTCTTATTGAAAAATAAGAATGAACTACTTCTTACAATAAATAAAATGAGATGTATTCCTAGCCATCTTGGATGGCCATTCCTCCATTTTCAAACATGTATATGGAGAAAAGGTGGCAAAAGAAAATAATAAACTAAAAAATAAAGAGAAAACTAGATGAAGTAAATTCTAAAGAAATAAATGTATCACTTTGTGCATTATGCCCAACAGTTCAATAATGTAACTACATATAAAACATCTAAAGAAATATGAGAAAATTAAATATCACACATGAGGTTATAGAGAGAAATATATATATATATATATATATATATATATATAGAGAGAGAGAGAGAGAGAGAGAGAGAGAGAGAGAGAGAGAGAGTCTTGAGCAAGCCATTTAGTCCAATATAATGAATTAAAAGGAAACATAGTGAAATTAATTCATAATGAATTCAAGATGTCCCAACAAACTCTACAAATGTGTGAATTTATTTCGGCTTTTTTACCTAGTGATTTTACGCTACTCATCCAAGGGACAAAAGACCATTCTGATCCAATTAGTCACTTTCAAAAGAAGATCACCTCATAAATAATTTATTTTTGAAGTTAGAGTATATTGTCCTAGGAAAAGTAGTTTACGTGGATCGAGTTCCTAGGGATTGGTTGGAAAGTATGCTAGCTACTTGGACAAGCTACATGGATTGCACTTCTACCCTTCATAAAGGGTTTAGGATTTAGGGAAAAAAATTTATCCTAGAATCTCCGAATGCAAGAGAAAGGATGAATGTTTAAAAGCTCTCCCTAAATCATAAGACGTGAGAAAAATAACAATTAGGGACAATACAAATTTTAGAAATATGAACTATAATGAATTAATTATTAGGTAGTTTATTAGCCTATGAAGTGGAATCAGATGAAAAATGGAATCAATTTGGTTGTTGTGTTGAATTTCTAGAAAAAGGAGAATTACTTCACTAACTAGTTATAATTTTGGTACAATGAGCCTCTATTTATAATAGAAAAAATGAGTAGAATCCAATTACAATTAAACTACCCTTGTTCCAGTTACACCCAGAGTTAAACATTAAAAGATAGTCCTAGAACAATTGAATAATTAAACATAAATAGAAGACTAACATAACTAAACACCTTTAACTAAGATTCTTCTATGAGACCTCCTCCTCTGTGATGTGCAGCCCAGGTAGGTTCTCACCGGGGGGGTGGGTGTATGGTAATAGGGTTGTTGAATTGAATATTTCAAATTAAAAAAAACTAGTAAGGCGTGTAAACAAAGAATCATGCAAAGTTACAATTTCAATGAAAAATAAACATTCACACACCATGAGACTAGAAGAAGTTTTGTTATCGATGTTCGCCTATTGGTATTCATCGCCCAAGAATCCTTACTTGGTAAATTTTACTATTTCAAAGCTTTAATAGCTGGAATTGATACAAAGAGATTTCACCTCCCTTTAAGCCACGTGTATCTCAATACACACTTTTTACAATTACAATCTCCCCAAGAGATTGGGTAGATTCTTGCTCTAGCTAGGCGTTTTCTATCTAGGTTACAATAGGTTCTAGATGAACTTTTCACAAAAGAAAAATTCAAAGAAAGGTAAAATACTTACACCTTTTACACTTGGAGAGTACCTTCTTTTTGAGAGATCCAAGCTTCCACTTCTTTTGCAGCACAATGTGGAGTGATGGATCTTATCTAATATGAAATGCAAAGAAAGGAAGGGAAAGAGAAGAAGATTTTGCAAGGCTAAGTCTCTCTCTTTCATTTTAAAACTCTTTTGAGAAGTTTTTCAAGATTGAGAATAAATACTCAAAGGTTTTGCTAATAAATGTTCATTAACTTCTCTATGTATGGTTTGGTGGGGTATTTATAACTCCCCCAAGCCAAACTAGTTTTTTTTAACCGTTTTCAAAAATTAGATCGATGATTGATTGATCATTGTAAAGTGATTGATCGATCCATTGATCATAACGACTTTTTTTTTCTGGATGTGACTTATTGATCGATGGACTGATTGATCAATATGTTACTGTTGGTCTTGAAAAGTTAAGTTGTTCGATTATTATAGGGGATGCTGATTAATTAGAATTGCATCTGGCTATTTAATTCAAGTATGATCGATCAATGAACTTCCTATAATAAATCATGCTTTATGTCCCAGACTGTCAAGATTCTGTCTAATCGATCAATCATGTGGGATGATTGATCATTTCATGTAAATTTCACTTGACCTGATAATATTGATCGATCAATTCAAATAGGATGATCGATCATGTGTTTTAAATGATATGATCATATTTTGGATGATCGATCATTCGACTAAGTTTGATTAATCATGCTTTATTGTCTTGGCCTACACACTCGTGGATGATCGATCTTTGGCAGAGATTGATCGATCATTCCAGTGCAAGTTCAACTAAGTTGACTTTTAAAGCATGTGAATGATTTTTTCTATGTGTTCTAATATGTTCTAAAGGATGTATATGATGTTCCTAAATATGTTTATATACAATATATGTCCCATGTACACCGTTTTACTTTAACAAGGGAGTTAGAAAAACTCTCTTACATATGTGATTGAGTTTTGACATGTTACAATGTGGGAGCCACCACGGTGCTCAAGCTGGTGGGACCCACCATGAGGACGTGGGCCACCAAGAAGAGCCCTCACCCAAGATATCACGAGTTAAGGAGTTAAGAAGCACAAGCTGAATTGAGTTAGAAAACTTGAAGATCAAGTGGGACCCACAAATATCTCACGAGTTAGCAACCTTATCAAGATGAGCTGGAAGATCATGAGGGACCCACAAGGATAAGGTCATGAGCTGGCCTCCTCCCTTATATTCACGTGATTTAAAAAAGAGTTCTAGTTCAACTCATATTAGTCTTCTAGTAGATTATTTTTAATAGACTTATCTTAGAGAGTTAGAGTTGGAATGTAATTTGGAGATTGCATGGCTAATTGTATAAGGACTCTATCTCTTCCTCTACTATAAATAGAGGTGTTGTAATTCGGAATTAATCAAGTTGCACATCTCCTTCTTGAGTTAATCTCTCTCTCTCTCACTCTTTGCTTGGCGCCACCTCTCTTTTCTCTTTTCTTTTTTCTTCTCTTTACCCGGGAGCTCTTCTTCCCTTTTCTTCTTTTTCTTTCTTCTTTCTCTTACTTGAAATTATGAAAAAGGGATCCTAAATTCAACATGGTATCAGAACATAAAATTTAGGATCCCTCGTCCGAGGAATTCCCTAAAGAAGTGATGATCAACACTACTCAAAGAAGGCTCTTTTGTGAATGAAGATCACAAGCCGTGAGATAAGTGCTTAAATTATTTTTCTTCATATTACCGGTTTCCAAATTTAGAAGATGATTTAAAGATGAGTATGTGAACGCTTTCATCTTATTATATTATGGATATGCATGCCTCTCTAGCTAGAAGAAGCTATCAAAATAGTTTTGTCGGTTTGGAAATTCTGTTAATAGAGACCAGTCCATGATTAGATTGTTGGAATTTTTTTTCGTGGGAACAAGAGTCCCATGATATATAAGATTGTTATTGGGCATGTTAGTGCACAGTGTAAGTGAAATGTATTTCACTTACGCTAGGTAAATGGTACCAAAAACCGTTAGTGCGCAACGTAAGTGCAAGGGGAAATTAAAATACAATTATATTTCACTTGCCCCCATTTTAGGCATAATGGGAGTGAAAGTGAATTCAGAGGGGTCGAGCTCTGATTTCACTTTCCCTCTCTCAATTACATCGGGCTCGGGCTGTCAGGAAGGAAGGTTCTGTTGAATGAGGGCTTCGAAGAAATTTTTTTTTCTCTCTCGCTCTCGACTGACCTTCGGAGATTTCAATCGCCCTCTATGCGACCTGTCTTCGTAGCTCGACTCCCTTCCTCTGGCCATCCCCTGCACCGATGACCTTCAGTGACTTCTCTCCCCTCTCTGCAACCTCTCTGGCTCCTCTCTCGCTCGCAACCTTCAGCGATTTCAGTTGCCACCTCTACGACCTCTCCCCAGCGCTCGACTTTGTTCCTCTTGCCGTCCCCTGCACCGATGACTTCTCTCCCCTCTCTGCAGCCTCCATTATTCATTCCACTCGCTGCAACCTGTTATTCGTTCCACTCGTTGAGCGAGGAACACGAGTTAAAACAACCTGTTTATGTTCTATTTTTTTTTATAATCTCATTTTTCTTTTTTTGATTTTATATTCATATTTTGGACTTTTTCATTATGCAATACTTAGTATTTAATTACTTTCCAATTATATTATTTAATTATAAAGTATAATTAAAACTAATAATTTTTTTTCATTTTCTTTCGTTCATTTAAAAATAATTTTAAATTTTTTTGATGTTTGGGTCAAGTGGAGTTTCAAAACACTCAACCTAACCTCGAGCCATATTTTTAAGAACTCAACTTTACCCCGAACCCTTAACCTTAAACCCCTACTTCTAATTTGACAAAAAAAAAAAAAAATAGCTAAAAAAAGGAACTAGATCCACCTTGTTTCCCAACCCTAATTTGACAAATATTTTGTGTGTTGTATTTTTGTATATACAATTGTAATTTTTTTTATATTAAATAAGTGATTGAGTTATATTTGTATTATTTTTATTTTTATTATTACGGTGTTTGTGTAGTACGCTGTGTAGTACGATGTTTGTATAATTATTTTACATTTAGATATTATAAAATTACAATTTTAATAATATAAAAGTAAGCATTTATTTAATTTTTATATTTAATATGTTTTATTTATTAACTAATATTAATTTAATTTTCTGAAAGTTAGATATATCAAAATATTTTATTTAATAAATAATTTATCTGCACTTTACACTTTACACCACACTTTCCATTGTGCACACTAACACAAACAAGTACTTTACACTGCACTTTCCTTTGTGCACACTAACACAAACAAGTACTTTACATTCCCTCTCACTTTCCCTAGGGAAAGTATTTTACATTCCCTCCCACTTTCCCCCTGAACTTACATTGTGCACTAACCCCCCATTGAGTCTCTTATGAGTGGTATTAGGAAAAAAATTAGAATGATAATTTAGCATCAATGCTAAAATTTTCCATCCATCGAGTTGTTTGAAGAATACTACTTGGTGTTATTATTAGAATTTTTTGAAGAAGGGCCTATCATGGCTGAAGAGAATATGAATATCAAAAGTGATATACTGAGATCTACCACCATACCCTTACGTAGGATATAATATTTTATGAGTTGGTCCACATCGGTTCGAAGGTTCCTTATAACAAAAGACCTACTTGGTCACCTCACCACCCGAGGACTACCTATTGATGAAGATGATATTTTTTATAACAAATGGTTGAAAATGATACTTTGGTGATTAATTGGCTAATCAATAGCATGGAAGAACATGTCTCCAACAATGTCATTCATCTTGACACTGCTAAACAAATTTGGGAGACATGTGCTAAACTGTACTCTTGCCCAGATACTCTACATAGACCATATGACATTCTCCAAATGTTTTTGAATAGTAAACATATCCATGAGTATTTGGTCCGCTTTAGAGGCTTTCTTCAAGAGTGGAAGTTAGCTCAACCTTCAACCATAGATATTTCTATCCAATACAAGCAGAAGGAAGCCTTAATTACTATTATTTGCCTTGCAAATGTTAAACCCCATCTTGAGATTGCCAAGAGTCAACTACTGAGTGCTTATGTTGTCCCCAAGTTTGATGATGTATGTGCAACACTACTTCATATTCCAAACACTTCTTCCTCTACTAATGAAGTATCATCCGCTATGTAATCCGATCATAGAGGATCATCATCTTTCCACGGCCGAGTTAGAGGCAGAGGTTATAGAGGAGTCAAACGAAGAGGTGGAAGGACTGGTGTTGGCAGAGCAGATGGAAAAGAGTGTACTCATTATAAAAAAATTGGCCACACTATAGATCAATGCTATTACTAGGATTCCAAGGCATGCAGTTACTGTAGATAATATGGCCATTATAAAGAGATATGCTATAAAGCCAATGGACAGTTAGAATTAATAAGGGCTAATCAAGCCTTTGTAAGTGATACAAAAGAAGAACATCCCACAAAATCAGCAACAAAGAAAATTTTGACTGAGGAAGAGTATGACCTATTTCAGAAAATGAAGACAATGTTGAGTTCTTCTCCTAGTTCCTCCGCAACTACTGCTGCCACTACCGCTTCAGGTATGTTATCTGCCTCATCTTCATCCTGGATAAAATGGCATTATCCATCAAACATCATGTGTCTACATTCCTCAATAAAATGGTGTAGCCGAATGGAAAAATAGTCATATTCTTGAGGTAGCTCAAGGTTTATTATATGTCTTGAAATTTTCATACTTTTATTGGCCTCATGTAGTCTTTACGTCTTGCTTTCTTATAAATCATCTACCATCTTCCGTTCTTGGTAATAAATCTCCTTACTCTAGATTATTACCAAATGATGATCCATTTTCACTAGCTTTGAAAGTCTTCGGATGTCAATGTTTTGTTCATAATTCATTTCCTAGACACAACAAACTTGATCCTAAATCTATCAAGTGTATCTTCTTGGGCTACTCTTGCACACAAAAGGGTTATGTTTGTTATAGTCCCACTCTTCAACGTTTATTTGTGTCCAAGGATGTAACATTTTTTGAAGACTCCTCATTTTATTTTGATAGTTCTCCTCCTGGTCTATCCTTAGTACTAGGTTCTCCTCGACCGGTTGTGCCTTGTGAAACAAAGATTATTCAACTCCCAGAGCAAGTGGCCGACACCACACCTACCGAGTTAACAAATCCAACAGAGGCAAGTCCTTCATCACCAGTTATTTTTCCCCTCAATATGATGCTCATCCTATTGCTATAAGGAAAGAACCTAGATCATGCACTAGACCTTCTACTTCTCATCCCATTTCAAATTTTGTGTCTCATCATCGCCTCTCACCTTTATGTTATTAGTTTCTTTCTTCTATTTCCTCCATATCTGTTCCACAGTCCTATCAGGAGGCTCTACAACATTTAGGGTGGTAGACAGCAATGGATGAAGAAATGAAGGCACTTAATGACAATCATACATGGTCATTGGTTCCTCTTCCAACAGATAAAAAACCCGTTGGTTGCAAGTGGGTTTATAATATCAAACATAATCCGAATAGGTCAAGTGCACGATTGAAGGCTCGATGGTTGCCAAAGGTTATACTCAGTGTTATGGAATTGATTATGAAGAAACCTTCTCTCCAGTGGCAAAAATGAACTCGGTACGTATATTATTATCACTGGTGGCCAATTCGTCATGGCCGATATATCAACTTGATGTGAAAAATGCATTTCTTAAGGGTGATATTAAAGAAGAAATTTATATGCAACAACCACTTGGGTATGTGGTTGAGGGGGAGTCAGTATGCCGCCTAAAAAAATCTATATATGGTCTAAAGCAGTCCCCTCGGGCATGGTTTGAGAAATTTAGTCAAGCCCTCATACGGGCCGGCTTTTATAGATGCTATGGAGATCACTCAATATTTATTGAAAATACACCGAGAGGTAAGGTGATTCTGGTTGTATATGTTGATGATATTATTTTAACAAGTAGTGATTCCAAGGGCATCCAGAAAACAAAGGAAATAATATGTGCTGAATTCAAGACGAAGGATCTTGGACTACTCTAATATTTTTTGGGTATTGAAATATTACAATCCAGACATTGGATTGTGCTATCCCAAAGGAAGGATGCCTTTGATCTACTAGAGGAGATATGAATAATGGGATGCAAACCAACATACACTCCTATGGACTCAAATACAAAATTATGTGGAGGCACTGGAGAAGATGTATATATTGGAAAATATCAAAGACTAGTGGGAAGACTTATTTACCTGTGTGTAACAAGGCCGGATATTTCATATGCAGTAAGGGTGGTATGTTAATACATGCACAAGCCACAACTTAGTCATCGGCAAGCACTTGAAAGGATACTACGACATCTGAAAGGAGCTCCAGTAAGAGGGCTTCTCTATAAACGGATTCTCAGATGCAGACTAGGCCGAATCCCCGGATGACAGAAAATCTACTTCGGGATTTTGTACGATGGTTGGAGGGAATTTGGTTACATGGAAAAGTAAGAAGCAGAATGTAGTAGCACGGTCTAGTATAGAAGCAGAATATAGAGCCATGACACACACTATTAGTGAAATCCTATGGATAAGATCTCTTCTCACTGAATTGGGATTCTCCAAAGAAGCTCCGATAGATCTATACTGTGATAATCAAGCAACAATACACATTACATCGAACCTAGTCTTCCATGAAAGAACAAAGCATATTGAAGTGGACTGCCATTTTATACGAGAAAATTTCCAAGCGGGTCTTTTATCTCTAAAGCATATATCATCACAAAGTCAAGTTATAAAATATTCTCACCAAGCCGGTCACTCAAAAGATTATGTCTACCATATGCAGCAAGCTGGGCATTTATGATGTCTTCTCACCCCCAACTTGAGGAGGAGTGTTACAATGTGGGACCCACCATGAGGACGTGGGACACCAAGAAGAGTCCTCGCCCAAGCTATCACGAGTTAAGGAGTTAAGAAGCACAAGCTAAATTGAGTTAGAAGACTTGAAGATCAAGTGGGACCCATAAATATCTCACGAGCTGGCAACCTTATCAAGATAAGCTGGAAGATCATGAGGGACCCACAAACTAAGCTTCTGGTTATGGCTGACTATTTGGGATGCTCTTTGGGAAATTTACTAGTCACATATCTAGGGCTCCCACTTTTTGACTCTCGGTCTTCAGCATTGCTCTGGTCCCCCTTCATTGAGAAATTTGAGAAGAGACTAGCTACTTGGAGGGGTAAGCTTTTATCTATAGCGAGGTGTCTCACTTTCCTCAAGTCGTGTTTGGTAGGGCTACCAAATTATATGTTATCATTCATGCACTATCCGGCCTCCGTTTGCTCCAAGATTGACGTAATCCATCGGCGCTTTCTCTGGAGAAGATCAGAAGATGCCTTCAAATATCATTTGGTTAGTTGGAAGGATACTTTCATGCCTCGCACCGAAGGAGGATTAGGCATCCGGACTATGAAGGCAGTGAACAAAGCTCTTATGTTCAAATGGATTTGGAACTTCAACATCAAGCATAACAACCTATGGAGAGATATGGTTAGATTCTACCTTCAATTTTTAGGTGCCTAGTGGAGAGAGGGTGGCATCCCTTGTCTCCTATATTTGATTTGAAAATCAATTTATAAGCTCCTCCCAGTATTCAGAGATGCTACTTCCTTTCACACGGGCAATGGAAGGACCCTCCTTTTTTGGTTGAATGATTGGTGCAACCCCCTCCCCCTCTCGAATGACTTCCTGGGGCTCTCTAGGGCGGCTGACACCCCTCTTGCTTAGTGTCTAACTCATGAAGGGATCAGTCGTAGAGGCTCCCATTTCGTTGGGGAAAAAATGATGACGAAACTTCGTCTTTTTGCTCTCTCATATCCAAACTCAGCAGTACTATTATCTGAGAGCATGCAATTGACAAACTGGCTTGGAAGCCCAACATTAATGGCCGATTCACTGTTGCTTCTACCGACTCTCATATCAGCAAGCAAGACTATAGTATGCATGAGCACAAGGAAAACTTGTCTTGGAAGCTCTCTACGCCAAGCAAAATCAAGTTCTTCGTGTGTTCGGCCATCAGAGAATAGATTCTCACATCTGAAAACCTCCATAGAAGAGACTTCACTGTCCTTGACCGTTCTTTTCCCCTCTATGGAGTATGTAATGAGACAGTCTAGCATGTTCTCTTACATTGTGGATTTTCTTGGCAAGTCTGGATAAAATTTTTCAAAAGATAGGGCTCAAAATGGGGCTTCATCAGGACCTCTTTGACACCAATGAGATGGTAAGGGGGATCCACCTTCCTTTTTTGGGCAAGTTAATTCTTTCAGCATGTCTTGCACATGTCCCTTGGTGCTTATGGCTCAAGCGAAATAATAGGAGATTCAACTCCTAAGCTAGCACCCCCGACAATACGACTTCACATGTTGTGTACCTTATCTCGAGCTGGTTACATACTAGATAGGAGTTTGCCTCTCTACCGGGTATTTCCCTTAGGGAAAACTGGAGGTTGATCTCTCATATGAAGGGCCCGTGCAGGACTCCGGTTATGGCCATCTGAGATCCTCCCCCTTGAGACTACATCAAACTCAATTTTGATGGTAGTGCTATTGGTTGTTCTGGGCTGGCTAGGGCAGGTGGTATTTTCAAAGGCAACAATGGAGACCCTATTCTTTCTTATGTTGGGCTGGTGGGCATGACCGATTCAAATACTGCTGAAGTAAGTGCTCTTCAATTCGGCCTCCAAATCTTCAAGAAACGTCTCTATGGCAAACTAGTTATTGAATGAGACTCGATGATTGACATCGGTTGGGCTTAAAAAGATAGCGCCCCCCTTGGCGTCACTAGCCTAACACCTATCTTATTGCTAACATTGTGTCTTCTATTTATTGTAATTTGGATCTTATTCCTAGATCAGCCAACTCTTTGGCTGATAAATTGGCTAAATTCGGAACTTCTCAGCAATCTCTCATTGTTTGAGAAGGTTTTCCCCCTTTGTAAATTGCTCTCTTGAGCTTTTGTTTTAATAAAATTCAGCATCATTTAAAAAAAAGGTGAAGGTTGGACAATCGATGGAAAAGAGAGATAAGGATTTTTCTGGAGGCTGGGAGGTGGCCAGTGGTTAAGAACAGGGCTTCCGAGATCATTTTTCAGAGGTTGCAGGACTCGAGGTCTGGGGGTGGGGAAGCTGAAGACTGGGGAGGGGGGGGGGGGGGGGGGGGGGGGGGGGGGTGTTGGTTGTTCTGAGCACTGGTCAATAGACATGGTGCTCAAGGGATGCAGGTGTGAGGTACAACGGAGGAAGGGGAGATTCGAGGGTGTTTGAAAATTGAGTTTTGTGAGTGGGTTTGACGAGGTTGAGAGGGGTTGTCAAGAGGATTTTCTATCTGAGCTGTAGTTGAGGTTTGGGGGTCATGAGCTTGACGATGTTGAGGGGAATTGTTTACTAGCATTGCAGATGAGGTTTGGGGATGGTGGTGTCCTTCTAGGAGGGTTGGGTGTATTGGGATCCATGGGGTCTTTCCAGGGGGAGGTGGATTTTGGGATTTGGGCTGAAAGTGAGAAGGGAGAGGAGAGAGGGAGTGATATGACTATTCGAGTAAAAAAGGGTGTTAGGGTTTGAAAGATTATGGCGGTTCAGAGGGGGGGGGGGGGGGGGAGGGGTTTGAGGTGTGCCTATTTTTCCAGCTTGGGGATTGTCGAGGATTTGATATTTGAATTTCAAATTGAATTCAAATTTGGGAACAATCTGGCTGAGTCGGGTGGGGCTAGGTTTGTTTTTGGCTGGATGATTTGACTCAGCCGATTGATGACTCGATCGAGCAGGGGGGGGGGGGGGACCACAATTATGAAAAAAGAATCCTTTGTCCAGGCAGATGAGGGGGCTATGAAAACCTTTGCAATGTCTAACTTGGCAAAGTTGGTGGTTTCCACTGCCCATATGATCGGTTCTCCGAAGTTTCATTCCATTTGGTTAGGAGCCTTTTTCAACCAGAGATCTACCGGGATTCCAAGAAAGGAGATCCATTGACCATAGAGACAAGCAGGGGAGGTCAAGAACCAATCGTTTTTTTTTCTTCGAAATGTTGATAATTTTATTTCAAAGAAAGAGAAAATACATCAAGGGAGACCTCCCCAAATAACAAGAGATTGAAGGGGAGGGGGGGTCCTAATTAAGTGCACAAATCAGCAGCCGAATTGGCTGATACAAGTACATGTGACCAAGTACAATAAATGGTGGATACAATATCCAAAATATCGAGAAAAATCTGCCGATGATGCCATGGGGGGAAAGATGAGGTGGAACACTATTGAATTTAGAATCCCTTTTCCAATACAAAGATCCTTGTAATAGCATTGATCTATAGTGTGGCCAAATTTCTTACAATGAGTACATTCTTTCCCATCTACTCTGCCAGCACCAGTCCTTCCACCTCTTCCTCTGCCTCCTCTATAACCTCAACGACGGTCAAATGATAGTCCTCTATGATCAGAATACATTGCGGATGATACTTCAGTAGTGGAAGAAGAAGTGTCTGGAATATAGAGTAGTGTTGCACAGACATTATCAAACCTGGGGATAGCAGAAGCACTTAGAAGTTGACTCTTGGCAATCTCAAGATGGTTTTTAATATTTGCAAGGAAAATAGCAATAATTAAGGCTTTCTTTTGCTTCTCTTAGATAGAAATATTTGTGGTTGAAGGCTGAGCTAACTTCCACTCTTGAAGAAAACCTCTAAAGCTTGCTAAGTACTCATGGATATTTTCTCCTTGTTTAGTATTCAACATTCTTTGGAGAATATCATATGGTCTATGTAGAGTATCCGGGCAAGAGTACAGTTTAGCACATGTCTCCCAAATTTGTTTAGCAGTGTCAAGATGAATGACATTATTGGGGACATGTTCTTCCATGTTGTTTATTAACCAACTAATCACCAAGGTATCATTTTTCAACCATTTGTTATACAAAAATATCATCTAGGTGGTCCTCGGGTGGTGAGGTGACCAAGTAGGTCTTTTGTTATAAGAAACCTCCGAACCGATGTGGACCAACTCATAAAATTTGATACCCCACATAAGGGTATAGTGGTAATTCTTAGTATATCACTTTTGATATTCATATTCTCTTCGGCCATGATAGGCCCTTCTTAAAAAAAAAATCTAATACTAACACCAAGTAGTATTCTTCAAACAACTCCATGTATGGGGAACTTTAGCATTTATGCTAAATTATTATTCTGATTTTTTTTCTCTAATACCACTCTTAAGAGACTCAATAACATTCTTCTATATAAGGGGGCTCTTGTTCCCACGAAAAAAAATTCCAACAATCTGATCATGGACTGGTCTCGGTTAACAGAATTTCCAAACAGACAAAATTGTATTGATAGCTTCTTCTAGATGGAGAGGCATGCATATCCACAATATAATAAGACGAAAAACATTCACATACTCATCTTAAAATCAGCTTCTAAATTTGGAAACTAGTAACATATTGGAAAATAAATTAAGCATTTATCTCACAATTTGTGATCTTCCTTCACAAAAGAGACTTCTTTGAGTGGTGTTGATAGTCACTTATTTAGATCATTCCTTTTGACGTGGGATCCTAAATTTAATGCTCTGATACCATGTTGAATTTTGGATCCCTTTTCCAATATTCTGTGCAAGAGAGAGGAGAAAGAAAACAAAGAAAAGGGAAGAAGAGCTCTCGGGTAGAGAGAAGAAAAAAAGAAAAGAGAAGTGTGCGCCAAGAAAAGACAGAGAGAGATTTACTCAAGAAGGAGATGTGTAACTTGATTAATTCCGAATTACAACACCTCTATATATAGTAGAGGAAGAGATAGAGTGCTTATACAATTGGCCTTTCAATCTCCTAATTACATTCCAACTCTAACTCTATAAGATAAGTCTATCAATACAATCTACTAGAATTCTAATATGAGTTGAATTAGAATTCTTCTTTAATAACGTGAATGTAAGGAAGGAGGCCAACTCGTGGCCTTATCCTTGTGGGTCCCACATGATATTCCAGCTCATATTGATAAGATTATGTTATGGACTCCATAACATCTGGAGTCATTGCTACACGTATATGTTAAGTGGTGTCACTTTCAAGTTATGTCAAGGGTGGGGTCTAATGTAATTTTGAGTTAGGAGTGTGGGCCACGTCATGGCTTGGGAAGTGTAGGTTTTGGGAAATGTAAAAGTCATAGTTTGGGAAAGTGTATGCTTTGGGGAAGAGTAGGAATCATGGTGGGAAGTGAGTGGGCGTCATGGGAAATGTATGGACGTCTTGAGAAATGTGGAGACGTCATGGGAAAGGGATTAATTGTATGGATGTCATGGTCCTTTTTGTTACAAGAAGGTAGTCTAAATGTAGGAAAGCTTTGATCAATAGAATTAGTACATGGTCGGATTCTCCCTTTGAGGTCCAGGGTGAGCTTGGAGAAGATGAAGAGGAAACTTCTTGCCCTCAGAATTGTAAATAGTATGTCTAGCATTGTCACTAATGGGACCATAGGGATCAATGGCCAAACCAGAGACAATGGTGCTCAGCATGCCAAGAGCAGTCACTGCAATACCATACATAGCAGCAAGACTAAAACTAACAAAAATGTGGACTGCAATTGCAAAAATGGTAAGAATGACAGACTTATATCCCAAAGCCAGCCCAAATAGAGCCATGGATGACCCGCCAAGGCCATAACCAGGAATTGTGAAAAAACCTTCCCAATCATTTCCATAATACAGCGTGAGAAGCACCAAAGAATCACCTTTCAGAAGTCCAATTGGTATGAACCTAGAGAACTTGGTATTTGAAATTCTCAAAACCATGAAAGCAAAGAAAAAATTGAATTCAAGTAATTCTCCAGATGGATCATTGTAGCTCAGGTCCACCACTTTTAAGGTCCCAAATGATGAAAGACCACCCCATTGATCAATGATCCAGTGAACCGAATATTGCTCAGTTGACCCATCGGAAGGCGCACAACAGAAGGTGTCGCAAAAAAAATTGACTGCTGAAAAATTTGCTGTTGTTGACTGGTATCCCAAAACAGACCTGGAGGTTCCCCACTTTTTACACGCAGTGCCCAACTTTTTCGGAATTGCATTATCCGCTGCTCTGTTGAGACCGAGAGTGAGGTTGAGAGGGAGCGTGAGAAGTGGTGGCCAAAAGTCAAATCCCACCAAAGATGTTTCCGACAGCGCCGACGGAGCCTCCTCCGTGTTCGGTGGCGAAGAGTAGCCCGTTTGGGCTTCGACGCTAAAATGTTCTGAGACAGGGGGCTCTCGGAAACACATCATTGTCGGAAGAATTTCCGGAAGGAGTGGCTGAAATTTTGAACCAATGAACAGGTTGTTTGGATTTGCCAGAGCAGAGTGAGTCTGCGGGTTTGAGGTCGCCTCGTCGTCTAATTTCGGACACTCGGGAAGTGTTTCCGAGACAGCGAACTCTTGGGTTGCCGGCGTCGTTTGTTCAGGAGGATGTATGGAGTCCAATGAAAAAGGGTTTGACGGCAAACCCCCTTCCGTTGTTGTCAACGAAGTTTGGGGGGAGGATGCTTCCAATTTCGGACATGCGGAGGCTCCAATTTCGAATGTCGGTGCCACTGGAGAGACAGAGGCCTGTCCGATTTCGTGCTGCTCTAAGTTCACTGATTTCGTTGCTGCTGCACTAGCCTGACTAGCAAACATCCGAGCAATTTGTGCATCAAGTCGAAGAACGCATTGACGAACAATCTCTTCGAGAGAAGATGAATCGTTGCCGGTGGTCCGCTCTGATACAAGTTGTTATGCCCCATTTCCATGGACTGATTCACCCGACGATCTTCTCTCGGTTCCTGGTTGGAACACGTTTGAGAAGATGGGAAGAAGTTCTTGTAATCCCGAATCGGATACAAGGGGAAGCCGTAGGAGACATGGCGATGAAGATGAGGAAGATTGAAGGGCGTGAGGATAACTGAGCTTGTGAAGGGAAGCTCACCCTGGACCTAAAAGGGAGAATCCGACCATGTACTAATTCTATTGATCAAAGCTTTCCTACATTTAGACTACCTTCCTTCTTATAATAAGAAGGACCATGATATCCATACAATTAATCCCTTTCCCAGGACGTCTCCACATTTCTCAAGACGTCCATACATTTCCCATGATGTCCACTCACTTCCCACCATGACTCCTACTCTTCCCCAAAGCATACACTTTCCCAAACTATGACTTTTACATTTCCCAAAACCTACACTTCCCAAGCCATGATGTGGCCCACACTCCTAACTCAAAATTACATTAGACTGGGCCCTTGACATAACTTGAAAGTGACACCACTTAACTTCTACGTGTAGCAATGACTCCAGATGCTATGGAGTCCATAGCAGATTACTGGCATGTTGTATCTTTGTGGGTCCCACTTGATCTTCAAGTCTTCTAACTCATTTCAACTTGTGCTTCTTATCTTTTTAACTCATGCTAGCTTGGGGGAGGACTCTTCTTGGTGTCCCACGTCCTCATGGTGGGTGCCACCAGTTCGTGCACCATGGTGGGTCCCACATTGTAACAAACACCATTTGATGACAATCTGGGAGTCTCCCTCCACGATAAGGAGACCATTGAAGCAGTTCTAAAAAATTTGCAAGCCATGAAGGAGACTGGAGAGTTCAGTATTGGTTGAGTTAGCAATTCCGAGAGGGCCAGAGTAAGAGAGGATGGATGTGCCCCCTGGATAAAAAATCACCCCACCAAACCTAACCAAACCTAGGTTTCCAAAGGAGCTACCATCAAAGTTTAGCTTATAATATCCAGAGGAAGGAGGCTCCAAAACAACAACTCGACAGGAGGCAATGGTGACAAATATCTAAGCTATAATCTTCCAATTGGTGTGGACCAGGGCACAAGAGAGGCACACAAACACTTTTTTGGGAGGGGACCCAAGTAGATATGAGCCCGGTGGAAGTGAAAGGAAACCTCGTCTGTAGAGCGGAAAGTACAGTCAAACCATATGGAGTTCCTTTCCTTCCAGAGGCACCAAGGAATGTAAGCAATGTAGGCTACCAACAAAAGCTTGCCCAAGCTAGGTAGGTGGGTTTCAAAAGAAAAATGACACATAGTGCTCAGGTCAAGCGGGATGCAAAAGCCGAGTCCCATGTTGTCAATCATGTAATTCTAGACCTTCCAGGCGAAGTCATAGTGGAGGAGGAGGTGATTCACAGTTTCAGCCACCATCCTACAGAAGGGGCTGAGAGGATCGGGAGTGGTGTTGCCATGCCTAATAAGGTTGTCTGCAGTAAGGATGTTGTTGTTGTAGGCACTCTTAAGTAAAAACTTCAACTTGGGCGGGGCCAAGAGGTGCCAGGCAAAAGCAGCCGGATGTGGGACAGGAGGCCGGTCCATCCCATAAGATGACGATAGGTCAAGGAGACAGAGAATCGCCCATTGTCATTAGGGAGCCAAATCATCCAATCAGCTGTCTAAGGGTGAACCATAATAGTACTAAGACTATCAATCATGACACAAATAGAAATGGCTTCCTCATCAGTAAGGCCGCATTTAAGGCAAAGATTCCATGAGCCATTCCTCCAAGCGTCAGACACAGATAAGTCATGACTGATGGTAAGTTGAAGCAGTGGTGGGTAAGACGATGCAAGAGAGCCATCACCCGACTACCAATCCATCCTGAAATACAAACTAGATCAATCTTCAACAAAGAACCGAATGGTAGTGCAAAAAAGGAGAAAAAATGAAACATGGTCTTCTAGATGGGGGAGAGATGAAGACAATTGCTGCCAATGATCCATCTATAACCAAGACATCAAAGCTTGAAGGCAACCATTGGCTTCCATGAAGCCCCCAAGGAAGAGTTGAGCTTCCAAAACCACTTGAGAAAAAGAGCATGTCCAATTTCCTTGGTGTGCCTGATCCCGATCCCTCGCAAAGATTTTGTCTTACACACTTCATCCCAACTGACTAGGTGATTGTGAAATTCATTTTCAGTGTCACGCCATAGAAAATGTCTCTTGATTATGTCAATGCGCCGACTAATAGAAGCGGGGCTAGCCAGGAAAGAGAGGAAGTAGTTGGGAATACTCGTGAGGCATGATTTTAAGAGGATCAATCTACTAACCTTGGAGAGCATCCTACCCTTCCAAGAGGAGAGCCGTCACTCAAGCCACTCAATCACAGGAGCCTAGAGACCCATCCGGGGTCTACTTTCAGTAAGAAGAAGACCCAGGTAGTATGTGTGAGCAATCGCAATAGGACATCCTAGAGTCTCTGCCATAATTTGAAGAAAGTACGGGGGGGGGGGGGGGGGGGGGGGGCAAGAGGGGGGTCAATGTCCCATGATCTCAAGTGTGCTGACGCCAAAGCAAATGGTGTCGGCTGCAAACTGGATCAGGGGGATGTCAAAGCAACTCTATTCAGAGACAACATCTAACCAACCAATGTTGTGGGCATGGTAGAACATAGAGGATAAGTACTCAGCAATGATATTGAAGAGGAGGTCTCCTTGACGGATACCTCGAGTGCCATGGAAGATTCAAAATACCATGCCATTGAGGAGCAAGGAGTACGAGTCTGAAAAGATGCAATTGCGGATCCAAAATCTCCATTTGTCTTTGAAGCCCATACATTGCATAATGTCGTCAAGGAGGGAACAACTGACTCAGTCAAAGACCTTCTTGAGGTCCAGCTTAAGGACAAACCGTGGCCGTGTTATGAACACAATAACATCATTATTTTATTGTTTTCTTTAATTTACTTTATTTTATTTCACTTTAGGTAACAGGGGTATTTTTTGGAATATTTTATTTATAGGGATATTTTTGGAATATTGTATTTATAGGGGTATTTTTATAATATTTTATATTAAACCCTAACAGGGTGAACCCTATTTAAGGGGTAAGAGTAATGAGAAAGTGAGGATTAAATTATTAATAATTAGGTTAAATCTAGCGTAAAGAGGCTTGAGATCACCTTCTTGATCTCGAGGTTAGGGTTTTCCTCAAAAACCCACGTATTCTCTCATCCTCCATTGATCTTCATCTTTCCCATGTCTTCCTATTATCCCTACAGTAATGCCTGGAAGACCCGTAACCCATGGCAAATCCCAGATCCTCCCAAAGAATCCTTGTGTCAGATCTGGGACCGTAACAGGCCAGCCCATCTTGGCAAAATGATCCACAATTTCATGTGTAGCTGTAATGCACACAATAAAATTATTATTTTATTTTTTTACTTTATTTTATTTCAGTTTCAGGTCACATGGGTATTTTTGGAATTATTTATTTATAGGGGTATTTTAGGAATATTTTATTTATAGGGGTATTTTTGTAATATTTTATAGTATACCCTAACCGGGTGAACCCTATTTAAGGAGTAAGAGTAATGAAAAGGACAATCATTGAAGAATTGAGAATTAGGTTAAATCTAGCGTAAACAGGCTTGAGATCACCTTCTTGATCTCGAGGTTAGGGTTTTCCTAAAAAACCCTTGTATTCTCTCATTCTCCATTGATCTTTATCTTCCCCATGTCTTCCTACTATCCCTATAGTAATGCATGGCAGACCCATAACCCGTGGTAGATCCAAGATCCTCCCAATGAATCCTTGTGTCAAATCCGAGACCGTAACAACTGGTATTAAAGTGGGAACACGATGACCCAAGAAGACCCATGGTTGGCGATGCACAGACAAAACGGAGAAATGGCTGCAGTAGGATTTGGCACATAAAGAATAAAGAAATGGCGTGCCTCCTGGGTGAAGTATTGGCTATCAAATGAGTATTGAGAGGCATTCGCTCGAGAAGCTATCTCGGACGGATAGGAAACTCTTGCGACGGCCCCGTCAAAATTGATTTCCGGATCATGGAAATCTGACGAGCAGAGCGTAAGCACAGTGAGGAAAGCAGCAAAAGTCTCAGATGGGGAAACAAACCACGATCCGAAAAAATCAAAATGTTCGTCTAAAATCTTTGCGGAGGATTTGGGAGCAACCTCAGATCCGGACGAACAGAAGACGCAAGAACTCGAAGAGTTCTCTGTTTCTCTGGCGGCGACGACATCCGACGGTGGGGATTCAAAAATTCCAAAAACAGAAGGGTATTCAGCACACCCTTCGTCCAAAAATCGGGAATGGGAAAAGCTCCCCGTACTCTTGTAATCAAACGGAAAATCGAAGGGGAAGAGGAGATTCCATCGGCGCCATAGGCAAAATTTCTGCAAGGGTTCTCTGTTCCGGGGGCTGAGAAATAGAGATTCACACGTTTTCGAGAGCCCTCTGTCTCGACAACCCTTCCAGCGGCGAAGCCCCAACGGGTTTCTTTTCACCATCGGAGAAGAAGGAGATTTCGTCTACGCCATAGGCAAACTTTCAGCAAGGGGTCTCTGTTCCGGGGGGCTGAGAAACAGTGATCCACACGTTTCCGAGAGCCCTTTGTCTCGAAAACTCTCCAGGCGGCAAAGCCCCAACGGGCTGCGATTCGCCACCGGAAAAGCAGGCGACTCTATCGGTGCCATGAGAGAGGCAGGAGACGACCGTCGCCCGCCTTCGTCGGTGCCGTGAGGAAAGGATCCATTGTCGCAACTGTCGGCTGCAATGTTCGGGAGCTGCAGAATGAAGAAGACGGATTCCGATTAAATATTCCTAAGTTAGGAAAATTTAATCAGTGTCAACGCAGTAAGCTGAGTCTCGCGCCAGAACGGGAGGACCGAACCTAGTCAACCAAGGCCAACTCAGATCGGGACAACTCGGGTAAAAAAAAAAAAAACTTTCTCTAGGTGGTTGCTCTCAGATACCACGGTTGACACTTGCGAAGGGATGGCGCCATCGGCACTGACTCGCAGACCTACTTCGAGCTTGAGGACAAGCTCGTTCTTCCAGGGGGTGTAATGTTACACACACAATAAAATTATTATTTTATTATTTTTACTTTATTTTATTTCAGTTTTAGGTCACAGGGCTATTTTTGGAATTATTTATTTATAGGGGTATTTTTGGAATATTTTATTTACATGGGTATTTTTGTAATATTTTATAGTAAACCCTAATCGGGTGAACCCTATTTAAGGGGTAAGAGTAATGAGAAGGACAAGCATTGAAGCATTGAGAATTAGGTTAAATCTAGCATAAACAGGCTTGAGATCACCTTCTTTATTGCCAGGTTAGGGTTTTCCTAAAAAACCCACGTATTCTCTCATCCTCTATTGATCTTCGTCTTCCCCATGTCTTCTTACTATCCCTATAGTAATGCATGGTAGACCAGTAACCCGTTGCAGATCCAAGATCCTCTCAACGAATCCTTGTATCAAATCTGGGACAGTAACAACTTGTATGAGAGCGGGAACACAATGAGCCAAGAAGACCCATGGTTGGCGATGCATAGATAAATATGAGAAATGGCTACAATAGGCTTTGGAGCAGAAAGAATAAAGAAATGGCGTGCCTCCTGGGTGAAGTATTGGCTATCAACGGAGTATTGAGAGGCATTCGCTCGAGAAGCTATCTCAGACGGACAGGAAACTCCAATGACGTCCCCATCAAAATTGATTTTCGGATCATGGAAATCTGACGTGCAGAGCGTAAGCATAGACAGGAAAGCAGCAAAAGTCTCGGACGAGGAAACAAACCACGGGCCAGAAAAATCAAAACGTCCATCTGAAGTCTCTGCAAAGGATTTGGGAGCAACCTCAGATCTGGACGAACAGAAGATGCAAGAACTCGAAGATTTCTCTGTATCTTCGACGGCGGTGACATCCTGCGGTGGGAATTCATAAATTCCAAAAACAGAAGGGTATTCAGCACACCCTTCATCTGAAAATCGGGAATGGTAAAAGCTCCCAGCACTCTCGTAATCAGACGGAAAATCGGAGGGGAATAGGAGAATCCACCGGCGTCGTAGGCAAAATTTCCGCAAGGGGTCTCTTTTGGGGGGCTTAGAAACAGAGATTCACACGTTTTCGAGAGCCCTCTGTCCTGGCAAGTCTTTCAGTGGCAAAGCCCCAACGGGCTTCTCTTTGCCATCAGAGAAGCAGGAGATTTCGTCGGCGTCGTAGGCAAAATTTCAGCAAGGCGTCTCTGTTATGGGGGCTGAGAAACAGCGATTCACATGTTTCCAAGAGCCCTCTGTCTCGAAAACTCTCCAGGTGGCGAAGCCCCAATAGGCTGCGATTCGCCACCGGAAAAGAAGGCCACTCCATTGATGCCGTGAGAGAGGCAGGAGACGACCGTCACCCTCCTTCGTCAGTGCCGTGAGGAAAGGATCCACTGTCGCAACCGACGGCCGCAATGTTCGGGAGCTGCAGAAGGAAGAAGACGAGTTCCGATTAAATTTTCCTAAGTTAGGGAAATCAGCGCAGTAAGCAAAGTCTCGCGCCAGACCGGGCGGACCGAACCGAGTCAACCCAGGCCAATTCGGACTGGGACAACTTAGGTAAAAATAAAAAATAAAAAATTCTCTGGGTGGTTGCTCTCAGATACCGTGGTTGACACTTACGAAGGGATGGCACCATCGACACGGGCTCATAGACCTCCTTCGAGCTTGAGGACAAGCTCGTTCTTCCCGGGGGTGTAATGTTATGCACACAACAATATTATTATTTTATTGTTTTTACTTTATTTTATTTCAGTTTTAGGTCACAAGGGTATTTTCGAAATTATTTATTTATAGGGGTATTTTTGTAATATTTTATAGTAAACCCTGGGTGAACCTTATTTAAGGCGTAAGAGTAATGAGAAGGATGCAAGGCTTGAGATCACCTTCTTGATCTCGAGGTTAGGGTTTTCCTAAAAAACCCACATATTCTCTCATCCTCCATTGATCTTCGTCTTCCCCATGTCTTCCTACTATCCCTATAGTAGTGCATGGTAGAACCATAACCCGTGGCAGATTGAAGATCCTCCCAACGAATCCTTGAGTCAGATCCGTGACCGTAACAACTGGTATCAGAGTGGGAACACGATGAGCCAAGAAGACCCATGGTTGGCGATGCACAGATAAAACGGAGAAATGGCGTACCTCTTGGGTGAAGTATTGGCTATCAATGGAGTATCGAGAGGCATTTGCTCGAGAAGCTATCTCGGACGTACAGGAAACTTCAGCGACGGCCCCGCCAAAATTGATTTTTGGATCATGGAAATCTGACGAGCAGAGCGTAAGCACTGACAGGAAAGCAACAAAAGTCTTGGACGGGGAAACAAACCACGAGCCAGAAAAATAAAAATGTTCATTTGAAGTCTTCGCGGAGGATTTAGGAGCAACCTCAGATTCTGACGAACAGAAGACGCAAGAACTCGAAGAGTTCTCTGTATCTCCGGCGGCGGCGATATCCAACGATGGGGATTCAGAAATTCCAAAAACTAAAGGGTATTCAGCACACCCTTCATCCGAAAATCAGGAATGGGAAAAGCTCCCCGCACTCTCGTAATCAGACGAAAAATCAGAGGGTAACAGGAGATTCCGTCGGTGCCATAGGCAAAATTTTTGAAAGGGGTCTCTGTTCTGGGGGGCTGAGAAATAGAGATTCACACGTTTTCGAGAGCCCTCTGTCTCAGCAACTCTTCCAGCGGCAAAGCCCCAATGGGCTTCTCTTCGCCATCGGAGAAGCAGGAGATTTCGTCGACGCCATTGGTCAAATTTCAGCAAGGGGTCTTTGTTCTGGGGGGCCGAGAAACTTTTCCAGGCGGCGAAGCCCCAACGGGCTGCGATTCACCACCGGACAAGCAGGCGACTCCATCGATGCCGTGAGAGAGGCAGGAGACGACCGTCGCCCGCTTTCATCGGTGTCGTGAGGAAAGGATCCGTTGTCGCAACCGACGACCACAATGTTCGGGAGCTGCAGAAGGAAGAAGACGGGTTCTGATTAAATTTTCCGAAGTTAGGAAAATTTAATCAGCGTCAACACAGTAAGCTGAGTCTCACGCCGAACCGGGCGGACCAAACCGAGTCAACCCAGGCCAACTTGGACTGGGACAACTCGGATAAAAAAAAAAAAAAATTCTTTCTCTGGGTGCAGAAAATTTAAGTGTCAGTGCAGTGAGATGAGTCTCGCACCGGACCGGGCGGACCGAACCGAGTCAACCCCAGGCCAACTCGGACCGGGGCAGCTCAGGTAAAAAAAAATCTTTCTCTGGGTGGCTGCTCTCAAATACCGAGGTTGACACTTGCGAAGGGATGGCGCCATCGGCACGGGCTCGCGGACCTCCTTCGAGCTTGAGGACAAGCTCGTTCTTCCAGGAGGTGTAATGTTATGCACACAATAACATTATTATTTTATTATTTTTGCTTTATGTTATTTCAGTTTTAGGTCACAGGGGTATTTTCGGAATTATTTATTTATAGGGGTATTTTTGGAATATTTTATTTATAGGGGTATTTTTGTAATATTTTATAGTAAAGCCTAACCGGGTGAACCCTATTTAAGGGGTAAGAGTAATGAGAAGGATAAACATTGAAACATTGAGAATTAGGTTAAATCTAGCGTAAACAGGCTTGAGATCACCTTCTTGATCTCGAGGTTAGTGTTTTCCTAAAAAACCCACATATTCTCTCATCCTCCATTGATCTTCATCTTCCCCATGTCTTCCTACAATCCCTACAATAATGCATGGCAGACCCGTAACACGTGGCAGATCCAAGATCCTCCCAACGAATCCTATGTCAGATCCGGGACCGTAATAACTGGTATCAGAGCGGGAACACAATGAGCCAAGAAGACTATTGAATTTTTTTTTTTTCGTGGGAATAAGATTCCCCTGATATAGAAGATTGATATTGAGTCTATTATGAGTGGTTTTTTACTCATAAAAAAATCATAATAATGATTGTTTAGTGTCAATGCTAAATTTCTCCATGCACCAAGTTGTTTAATGAATAGTACTTCGATATTTTGGATAATTATTTTATTTGAAGTGCCTATCATGGCTAAAGAAAATGTGAATCCGAAAATCGGGAATGGGAAAAGCTCCCCGCACTCTCGTAATAAGATGAAAAATCAGAGGGTAACAGGAGATTCCGTCGGTGCCATAGGCAAAATTTTTGAAAGGGGTCTCTGTTCTGGGGGGCTGAGAAATAGAGATTCACACGTTTTCGAGAGCCCTCTGTCTCAGCAACTCTTCCAGCGGCAAAGCCCCAAAGGGCTTCTCTTCGCCATCAGAGAAGCAGGAGATTTCGTCGACGCCATTGGTGAAATTTCAGCAAGGGGTCTCTGTTCTGGGGGGCCGAGAAACTTTTCCAGGCGGCGAAGCCCCAACGGGCTGCGATTCACCACCGGACAAGCAGGCGACTCCATCGATGCCGTGAGAGAGGCAGGAGACGACCGTCGCCCGCTTTCGTCGGTGCCGTGAGGAAAGGATCCGTTGTCGCAACAGACGACCGCAATGTTCGGGAGCTGCAGAAGGAAGAAGACGGGTTCTGATTAAATTTTCCGAAGTTAGGAAAATTTAATCAGTGTCAACATAGTAAGCTGAGTCTCACGCCGAACCGGGCAGACCAAACCGAGTCAACCCAGGCCAACTTGGACTGGGACAACTCGGATAAAAAAAAAAAAATTCTTTCTCTGGGTGCGGAAAATTTAAGCGCCAGTGCAGTAAGATGAGTCTCGCGCCGGACCAGGCGGACCGAACCGAGTCAACCCCAGGCCAACTCGGACCGGGGCAGCTCAGGTAAAAACAAAATCTTTCTCTGGGTGGCTGCTTTCAAATACCGAGGTTGACACTTGCGAAGGGATGGCGCCATCGGCACGGGCTCGCGGACCTCCTTCGAGCTTGAGGACAAGCTCGTTCTTCCAGGAGGTGTAATGTTATTCACACAATAACATTATTATTTTTTTTTTTTTTTGCTTTATGTTATTTCAGTTTTAGGTCACAGGGGTATTTTCAGAATTATTTATTTATAGGGGTATTTTTGGAATATTTTATTTATAGGGGTATTTTTGTAATATTTTATAGTAAAGCCTAACCGGGTGAACCCTATTTAAGGGGTAAGAGTAATGAGAAGGATAAACATTGAAACATTGAGAATTAGGTTAAATCTAGCGTAAACAGGCTTGAGATCACCTTCTTGATCACGAGGTTAGGGTTTTCCTAAAAAACCCACATATTCTCTCATCCTCCATTGATCTTCATCTTCCCCATGTCTTCCTACTATCCCTACAATAATGCATGGCAGACCCGTAACACGTGGCAGATCCAAGATCCTCCCAACGAATCCTATGTCAGATCCGGGACCGTAATAACTGGTATCAGAGCAGGAACACAATGAGCCAAGAAGACTATTGAATTTTTTTTTTCGTGGGAATAAGATTCCCCTGATATAGAAGATTGATATTGAGTTTATTATGAGTGGTTTTTTACTCATAAAAAATCGTAATAATGATTGTTTAGTGTCAATGCTAAATTTCTCCATGCACCAAGTTGTTTAAAGAATAGTACTTAGATATTTTGGATAATTATTTTATTTGAAGTGCCTATCATGGCTAAAGAAAATGTGAGTAGCAAAGGTGGTATACTCAGAATTACCACAATACCCTTACGAAGGGCATCAAATTTATGAGTTGGTCGACATCGGTTCTGAAGTTTCTTATAACAAAGGATCTACTTGGTCATCTCGTCAACTGTGTACCACCTTTTGATCAAGAAGACATTTTTTTTATAACAAATGGTTAAAAAATGATGCCATTGAGATTAGTTGGCTAATCAAAAGCATGGAAAAATTGTGGAAAGAATGCACTCATTATGGGAGGTATGACCACACTATCGATACATGCTATTACAGGAAAGGAGTTACTGTAGAAACAATGGTCACTATGGAGAAATATGTTATAAAGCCAATGACAACTTAGACTTGACAAAGGCTAACCTAGCCTTGGTAGGTGATACAAAGGAGGATCAACCCACAAAATCAACTGAAAAGAAAATTTTTACTGATGAAGAATATGAGTTGTTTCAGATAATGATGGGTTCTTCTCCAAGTTCCTCATTAAATACCGCTGCCACCAGTACTTCAGATATGCTATCTACCTCATCTTCATCCTGGATAATTGACTCAGGAGCCTCCCAACATCTTACATGTAACAAACATTTATTTCATTCGGTATCTCCATGTCTTTCACATAAGTTTCTTACCATAGCTGACGATTCTCAAACCAAGGTTCAAGGGAAAGGATCTGCTTCCGTTACACCATCACTTCCACTCATTGATATTCTATTTGTTCCTACCTTCCCTTTTAATATGTTATCTATTAGTCAGCTGACAAAGTATTTTAATTGCTCTATCACCTTCTCACCTGCTTCATGTGTATTTCAGGATCTTATAACGATACAGGTGATTGGTGGAGGCCGTGAACAAGGGGAGCTATACTACCTAGATGAGCCAAAAATAAATATTGTTTCCACCAATGAAAATAAGACAAGGCTATGGCACAACTGGTTGGGAGATCCATCTTCATAATCTCTTCATTATATGTTTCCTACTCTTAAAGTCAGGTCTGACTTTAATTGTGAAGTTTGTCAATTGAGTAAACATCAAAGGAGTACATACTCACCTCATCCAAAAGTCAAAAGTATTACTCCATTTTCATTAATTCATACCGATGTATGGGGACCCTTGAGCGTCTCAAATATTTCTCAAGTTAGGTATTTTATTACATTTATTGATGACTTCCTCATACCACTTGGTTGTTTCTATTTAAGGAACGTTCTGAGATACCATTAATTTTTAAGTCTTTTCATGCTATGGTTCTCACTCAGTTTGGTCAGAACATAAAAATACTTCAGTTTGATAATGCCAAAGAATACATTTCCAAATAACTCGACTCTTTTTTTCAAGAAAATGACATTATCCATCAAACATCATGTGCCTACACTCCTCAACAAAATGGCATAGCCGAACGGAAAAATCGTCATATTCTTGAGGTAGCTCGAGGTTTATTATATGCCATGAAAGTTCCATACTTTTATTGGCCTCATGCAGTCCTTACCACATGCTTTCTTATAAATCATCTACCATCTTCCGTTCTTGGTAATAAATCTCCTCACTCTGTATTGTTACCAAATGATGATACATTTTCATTGCCCATGAAAATCTTCGGGTGTCAATGTTTAGTCCATATTTCCTCCCCAAAACACAGTAAACTTGATCCTAAATCTGTCGAGTGTATCTTTCTAGGAAACTCTCGTACACAAAAGGCTTATGTTTGTTATAATCCCACTCTTCAGCGTTTACTTGTGTCCAAAGATGTCACCTTTTTTGAAGACTCTCCATACTATTCTGACAATGCTCCTCTAGGTTTATCTTCAATACCAAGTTCTCCTCGATCGGTTGTGCCCCGTGCTACAAAAACTTCTCAACCCCCAGAAACACCGACTGACACCAGACCTCCTAAGTTTATGGATCCCAATGAGGTGAGTCCATCTTCTCTAGTTATTTTTGGCCCACAATATGATACTCATCCTATCTCACAAAGAAAATAACCCAGATCATGCACCATACCCTCTACGTCTCATCCCATATCAAATTTTGTGTCTCATCATCGTCTATCCCTTGCATGTTGTCAATTTCTCTAAGCTATTTCTTCCATATCTGTAGCACAGTCCTATCAGGAGGCTCTCAAACATCCAGAGTGGAAGGCAATAATGGATGAAGAAATGCAAATACTTTATGAAAATCAGACATAGGCTCTAGTCCTACTTCCATCAGATAAGAAAGTCGTCGGTTGCAAATGGGAGTTTACTGTGAAACACAATCTGGATGGGTCTGTGACTCGGCTGAAGGCTCGTCTCGTGGCTAAAGGCTATACACAATGTTATGGAATTAATTATGAGGAAACCTTCTCTCTAGTGGCAAAAATGAACACGGTACGTGTGTTATTATCTCTGGCAGCTAACTCTTCCTGGCAGGTATATTAACTTGATGTGAAAAATGACTTTCCGAATGGGGACATCAAAGAAGAAATTTATATGCAAGGGAGTCAGTATGTCAACTAAAAAAATCTCTGTATGGTCTAAAACAGTCCCCTCGTGCATGGTTTGAAAATTTTAGTCAAGCCCTTATACGGGCAGGATTTTACAGATGCTCTGGAGATCACTAAATTTTATTAAAAACACACCTAGAGGGAAGGTAATTCTGGCAGTATATGTTGATCATATCATTTTAACAGGTAGTGATTTCGAGGGCATCCAGGAAACAAAAGAAAAAATATGTGCTGAATTCAAGACAAAGGATCTTGGACTACTCAAATATTTTATGGGTATTGAAGTATTACAATCCAAACATGGGATTGTGCTATCCCAAAGGAAGTATGCCCTTGATCTATTGGAGGAGAAAGGAATGCTGGGATGCAAACTAGCAGACACTACTATGGATTCAAATACAAAATTATGTGTATGAACTGGAGAAGATGTAGATATCGGGAAATATCAGAGACTAGTGGGAAGACTTATTTACCTATGTGTAACAAGGCCAGATATATCATATGCAATAAGTGTGGTGAGTTAATACATGCACAAACCACAACTTCGTCATTGGAAAGCACTTGAAAGGATATTACGATATCTGAAAGGAGCTCCGTGAAGAGAGCTTCTCTATAAAAATCATGGTCACTTCAACATTCAAGGATTCTCAGATGCAGACTGGGTCGGATCACTGGATGGTAGGAAATTTACTTCGGCATTTTATACGATGGTTGGAGGGAATTTGGTTACATAGAGAAACAAGAAGCAAAATGTACTAGCACAGTCTAGTGCAGAAGTAGAATGCAGAGCCATGACACACTATTAGTGAACTTCTATGGATAAGATCTCTTCTCACTTAATTGGGATTCTAAAAAGAAGCTCCCATGGATCTATATTGTAATAATCAAGCAGCAATACACATTACATTGAATTCAATCTTCCATGAAATAACAAAACATATTGAAGTGGACTGCCATTTTATACGAGAAAAGTTCCAAGCAGGTCTTTTATCTCTAAAGCATATATCATCACAAAGTCAAGTTATAGATATTCTTACCAAGCCGGTCACTCACAAGATTATGTCTCCCATCTGCAGCAAGCTGGGCATCTAGGATTCTCACCCCTAGCTTGAGGGGGAGTGTTACAATGTGGGTCCCACCATGAGGACATGGGATGCCAAGAAGAGTCCTCACCCAAGCTAGCACAAGTTAAGAAGATAAGAACCACAAGATGAAATGAGTTAGAAGACTTGAAGATCATGTGAGACCCACAAAGATACCACGAGCTGGAATCTTATCAATATGAG
Source organism: Aristolochia californica (assembly GCF_029961685.1). Lineage (NCBI taxonomy): Eukaryota > Viridiplantae > Streptophyta > Magnoliopsida > Piperales > Aristolochiaceae > Aristolochia > Aristolochia californica. The sequence goes on from NW_027182279.1 coordinate 6,349,804, forward strand.
TTGGAAGATCATGTGGGATCCACAAGGATAAGGCCACAAGCTGGCCTCCTTCCTTATCTCCACGTTCTTGAAGAAGAGTCATAGTTCGACTTATATTAGAACTCTATTAGATTGTGTTATCCTTTCATGATAGACTTATCTTAGAGAGTTAGAGTTGGAATGTAATTAGGAGATTTAAAGGTTAATGGTATAAGGACTCTATCACTTCCTCTACTATAAATAGAGGTGTTGTAATTCGGAATTAATCAAGTTCTAAAAATCTCTCTTGAGTAAATCTCTCTCTCTTTGCTTGCCTCACGCCTTGTTCCTCTTCTCTTCTTCTCTCTACTCGAGAGACTTTTTCCCCTTTTATCCTTTTTCTTTCTCTATTCCCTTGCTCGGAATATTGGAAAAGGGATCCTAAATTCAACAAATTGAAAATTGCATTGAAGAGAGACGCGGTTAGAAAACATAGCATGAGTGTGACATCTTTTTTCCTCAACCACATCAAGAGCATAAATTTATGACCAGAGAGAGGATTTTTTAGAGGAGGCAGCAAGGTGACACTCTGAGGACCATGATTTGAACTTTACTTTGAGGCGCTTCAACTTGTAGGGGAGAGACCAGCCATCATAGTTAGGGTCCCAAAAGGATTCCCACCATGAAGCGACATTGCCACCAAATTGCATATCCAAATTATGAAACCTGAAAGGGGCAGACCCCCATTTATCAAGTTTGGTATCAATCTGAATAGATGAATGGTTGGAGCCAGCATGGCTCAAAACTGACCAACAAGTGTTATCATAAAGTCTGAACCAGTCACCAGTGGTAAGGAGCCGATCAAGCTTGGAAAGGATAGGAGGCCTCTGACCATTAGACCATGTAAACGTCTTGCTAGAGAGGTTGATTTCTTCCAACTCAAAACTGCTGAAAAATTCAGCAAATTGCCTTATGGTTGAGGTAGACTGGGAGGTAGGGGGAGACTTCTCATTACAAAAATGCGTTGCATTGAAATCCCCAGAAATGAGCCAAGGAATGGGCCAAAGAGGTAGAAGGCCAAAAATCTCATCCCAAAAAGAGCAACGATGTCAATATTTGGTAGGGCCATAAATGTCGAAAAACCCCCAAGTGAAACTAGTGCATCTGTCTCGCAACTTAACTCCAATAGAGAAAGAGTCATTCATGTGATCTAAGACTTCAACTGCAAAGGAGTACCAGAGGAGAAAGAGGCCACCAGAAAACCAATTAGCATTGATGTCAAGCCATTCCAATTTATTACAACCCCAGAGGTCATGCATAATGGAATTGGAAGGGTTCTAGCATTTAGATTCTTGGAAGATTACAATAGATGGGTTACGTCTGGAAAGAAGATTCCGAACAGTAGCATGCATTCTGGAGGATCCAATCCCTCGAACATTCCAAGAAAGAATAATCATTTCTTGACTTCTCTACAAACTCCTGATATGTCTGGCCACCTGAAATGTTTATCACCGTAAATCACTCCCATTCTTTGAGCCAAATCAGATATACGACCCCAAGTTTCATCATCAAACTGGTGGTGCTCATTCTGCAAAGCCAAGTAGAGTTTCCAGTTTTTGTCATCAAGCGAGGGAAAGCATAGGTCTCCATGAATCATTTCCCCTGACTGGCAGGGGGGGTCACTGGGCTCAACAGAGGGGGGGGGGGGGGGGGGGGGGGGGGGGGCAGGGTTGCTGTATTTCAAAGGGGTTCTGGTTCAAAAATGGGGCTATGGGGATGGTTATGTGGGAGCAGGGGTGGGGGAATCGGCTTGTTGTAAGTGTGTGAGATGATAGCAGCCATCCCAAGTGGGGGGACCACAGGGCGGGAAAAGAGATGGCCAAGTGTCAGAAGGGGATGGGGGGGGAGATGGGATGGGAGGTCCTGGTATTGATGTGATGCCTAGTAAGGGGTAAGGGAGTCGGTGTGGTGGGGGGGATCTCTGTGGGGGGTCAGGTGTTGATGGGAAAGGTGAGGTAGGTAGTTTGAGATATAGGGACAAAAGGATGTCCGGAGGCACGACGGTGGCAGGAGGGTGGGGGTGCCTAATAACCAGGTACATGGTTGTTATTGTTGATGCCAGTGAGATAAGCTATCTCGCACAAATCCTCCAAGTGTAATACCAAGCCAAAGGTGGGACTGATTAGATTCAAGACGCAGGAAAGTTGTCCCAGAGTGAACGTGGTTGGGGCTGATGAAGAGCCTGGCTTGGTCAAGTCGTCGGCGTTCAGCCATGTTGTAGTGTGATCAAAGTACCAAAGCGACTGGCAATGAGATTGAATACACTGCTCTCCCAGAGTTCAGGCGGAAGGCCCATAATCTGATTCCACTCATCGAGGTGTTATGGTCCCAGATCTGACACATGGATTCGTAAGGAGGAAGAAGAGAAAGACAAAAATCAAGCCAAAGGGAAGCTTGAAAACCCTAGGTTCGTTGAGGATAACACACACCCCTGAGCTCGTTGAGGAGAACTCAAAACCCTATTTATTCTAAATCAATGCTTGCCTTTCTCATTACTCGTACCCCTTAATTAGAGTTCACCCTTACAAGGTTTAAGATAAAATATTACAAAAATACCCCTATAAATGAAATATTCCAAAAATACCCCTGTGGCCTATTAATTCTTTAAATGAAATAAAATAAAGTAAATTAAAAAAAATAATTAAAATAATAATATTATTGCGTGCATAACACTACACCCCCCTGGGAGAAAGATTTTGTCCACAAGCTCGAAGGTAGGGTTTGTATGCTGATGTCTCCACCTGTTCCCAAGTAGCATCCACGGTAGCAGTGTCCGCCCTCTGAATGCCCAAAACTGAAGCATTCCACCCTAGTAGAAAAAAAAATTCAAGGTTGAATGTAGGGATACTTGCCGAACGTATCCACATATCCCCAAGTAGCATCTTTGCCCTCCATTACACCTGGACTGGTGTGAAACTGCCCCTCACGGTGGCCCCCCATTGGCAATGTTGCACTGCCCTTTTCTAGTATGGCAGAAACACATCCTAACCAGCCCTCTGGGAATGAGAAGACTCAGCAGCACACAATATATATATCTCCGCTATTTTTTAACTCTCTTCCTGTAGTGGCGTAGCTAGATATTCTTTGAGTAGAAAACTCATTACATCTACTGCCTTGGCACGAAGGAACTTGCAGTATTTTATGCCATTGATCTCTGCATTCCTTTGAGCATCTAACACTGTGGATGCATTCATTTCAATGCCAACTACCATGCCAATACGATGTGCCAAACTAAGGCCAATGGTTCCAGTACCGCAACACACATAAAAAAACAATGTATCAGGACCAAGATCAGCCCCGTCACCAGCTAGAGAGTACAACTTCTCTGCAGCCAGAGTGTTAACTTGAAAAAATGTTGTAGGCGATATAGAAAATCATAAACGACTGATGAAATCATGAATTCTTTCTGCAACAGGGGCTTGTAGGACGTCATTGCTCAAACCTCTTTCCGCCTGGGGTATTGGCAGAGGGTGCAGTGGGCAATCAGCTGCTGCTGCATTTGATATGCTCAGTGTTGTTAAGGGCAGTGGGGAAGAACATGCAAATGCTCCTTGAGTAAGAGATTGAGACAATTTTCTAAAGTCACTTTCAACCACTTCAATGTCAAAAACAGTAATTACAACATTATTGGAGCCAGTAAATGGCAGAAGCAATCGAGCACCATTACTTACCATGCAAGAGGTCAATGAGACCAATAAAGGAGTACAACCAAGACTGAAGGCCCTTCCATATTCATTTCTGTCCTGTTGTAATATATCTTCCATCTCATTAATAGGACTAAGCAGGGGACTCACCTTTGACATTTCAAATCCAGACCATGAGCAGAAAAAAGTGATTATGCCAATGACAGATTGATCAACTTCAGCACCTGCTAATGTAAGAGTTCCTGCAAGTGGTTCAAGTGCCACCCCCAATGCATAAGCACTAGATTCAGCACCATTGGAATCGTACTTCCCTTTCCATCACCCTGGTTTAGTGCCTTGATTGCATGAAAATAGCCATTTGCATCCTCAAGATGCACCTTGGCTTGCCTGCCTTGATCCTTAATAAGAACCAAGGTACCAATAGAGTGGTAGAAGTCAGAGTGTATAGATGCATCCTTCAGAACTGCGTGAATCGTTGAAGTGATTTCCTCTAAAATTTTGTCCTCAACATTCCAATTCAACATGCGATTGAAGTAGTCCCGTGCCCTAGAAGATGACGAGACAAGGGTCTCAACAACAACATGGCATGTTCCTGGGCTTATATCAGCATTGTTCCCTACACAAAGAACTTGAAGTGTCCTCAGCACTTCATAAGTTTCCTCTAGGCTTCCAAAAGATCCATCGATCTGAGCAAACAACTTCAAAGCAGCAGATCGGTGATCATTTGACACTAGTTGGAAGATCACAGCCTTACAAACAATAACCAAACAAATAGAACCAGAATACCAAGGTTTCTGGCCATGCCTGGCCAATCTGTGTCCACCATGCTTATTGCCACAACAACAACAAGTATTCTGTCTACTTCATCAAGCACCAGATACTGCACTTCACTTGTCTTAATTTTTTTTAAGCATTTCCACATCTATCTTGTAGGCTACATCAGAATAAGGCACTAAAGCACTTCCGGGTTGCCCGCATGCATCATGCATAAGACCTTCAATATGCTATGTAGCAGTAGAATATTGCTTCACTGCTCTGGCTTTCTCCAAGCATAGTACGCCAAGTTTCAACTTTGCCTTCTTTCTTAGCAGTGGACCCTGGTCCCACTTGGCAGTTTCATTGAAAGCTGCATCAATAACAACTTCAGCTCTAAGTATCTATATTGATTAGATAAAATTAAAGCCAACAACCTCCACCCTTTTAATATCGATCCCCCTGTCGCATTAATAATTTGTTTGACATTTTTTTTTGTATTGAGTCCATTTCTGCATTGCCACAACAACAGCAAATTTAAAAATGGAAAATGGCTCTCCAATCCAACCCAAGAATGCCACAACAACAGAAATTGGAAATTGAGTTATACTGTGCAACCCAACTACAAAAAAAATCCTTCATCTACAAGACCATTCCCAACACACCCAAAAAAAATCTATCTCCATTCTTTTCTGAACTAAGAAATGAAAAAATTGACTTACTATCCCGTGAATCTCCTATCATAGCAGTGCCCTTATAACTACCTGTTATGATAACATATATACCACTCAACACATTTCTCAAGTTCACTTCAGGAGGCCTCTTAAATTGTTGAGTAGAAATCTGAGAATTCTCGCTTGACTCATTTCCTCCATCAAGAAGATCTAAATTCAATATAAGTGAACTCTTGCTCGAAAGGCATTGGCCCTGAGGCACAAGAACCCTTTCCTCCAGAGGCAGTCCACACATAAGGAGGGTAATCTTCTTCATAATGAATGTCATCAGTCGGTTTATCAAGGTTAGACAGTGAAGAATATGAAACACGTCCTTCATCCATGCGTGTAGCAGCAATTTGAAGAGGCTCACTGCTGCTATTCTCTGTAGTAGAAAAATAAAACAACATCCAAAAAAACAATTTTTATCAATGCTGGAATCCCCAAAAAAATTTCATCTCGTATTTCAGACATACAAGCCAGAATTTCGTCAAAATGGTTATGTTTCTCTGCTTCCCGGAACAAAAAACCATCCGACCAAAAATTTGAGCAGTGTCGTTTCTGCTCAGCCCCTTGGAGCCCCTTCACCCCCATGGAAAAATTGTTTAGACATATCAATTGAGGGCATTTCAGAAACTTACCTCAAAATACGTTGAAGTTGGTTCCCCGCTGAACTGTCGAGAGCGAGATCATGAGTGATAGCTGTTGTCCGGAAGCCAAATCCCACCGGAATTTTGTCCGAGGGAGCCTCCTCTTTCTCCGGTGGTGAACAAGAGGACGTCGTAGCTTCTTCGCTTGGGAATTTTCCATCTCATGGTCTGAGAGGTGTTCTAGTTCCCCTTTCTCTCACCATGCCAGCTGCCGGAATGACGGACCTCGGGGTAAAGGCATTGCGGTTGGTTGCCCGTCGGGCTTTTTTCGACGGTGAACAGCACCCCTTTGGGGCTTTTGAGAGGGAGGTTTCTTGGATTTGTTTTTGTTTCCTATTGAATAAGTATGGCTTCCTATGAGAAGGGGGTTGTGGAATACCCCTCTGATTTCCAAAAATTGGGGTCCTCGCCTTCTGATTACGAAAGGTCCGAGTCCGAATTCGGATTTGAGGTTGCACCCAAATCATACTATTATGGTCCCTAGTCATGGATCTAGTAACTCGGCATGGGACTTGTGAATCCAGCACTATAATAGACCAGTTGCTCACAGTAAGGAAGGTGAAAGAGCCTTTATTTGTCTTGATCTCGGATAGGAGGAAAACTGCCTCCTTTGTGAGTCTTTGTTGCTATTTTGGGTAAGGGCAGAGAGCCCTTACTGCTGCTGCTCAGATAGGAGGGAAAAGACTCCCCTTCTTCTCATGGAAAAGAGGGTTTGGAACCCTCTTGATTACTGCTCAGGTTAGGGACTGAAACACCTCTAACTTGGATAACATTTGGTATCAAAGCTATACCGGGGTTGTGAGTTCGAATCCCGCACAACCCCAGTGAGGGCAACCTAAAGACCTGTGTAGCGCAAAAAGGCGGTCCGGGTCGCTAGAGTGGTCCGTCGTGGATGTTGGATCATCACAGTGGGAGTATTATTATGATCCTGGGGTTAAGTGTTTGGCTTTCCACTACCTACCAGGCCGGTCTTTGGGGTAGTATTGGCCAGGTGCTTAACACGTCCACAACGACTTCGGCTGGTGAACAATAGGACAATGATTACCCTACTCGGGAATTTTTTAATTTTTCTAGCCCATGGCATGTCTTCCCGTCCGAGACAGCATGTGCTGCCTTTCCTTCTGTCCATATGTCAAGCTTGGAGATTTGAGGTCGTATGACCTTCTCTGCGGCGACAACGAGTTGCTCTCTTGCAAAAAATTTAATGGAAGATGCACGCCAGCTTTCGTCAGATACTCTATACCATGCGTATATTTCTTCCAATTGATCACGCATGGCAATCCATTTTTCTTGGAAAATAGAATGGCTCACGCTCTGATATCAGTTGTTATGGTCCCGGATCTGACACATGGATTCGTAATGAGGAAGAAGAGAAAAACGAAAATCAAGCCAAAGGTTCGTTTAGGAGAACACACACCCCCTAAGCTCGTTGAGGAGAACTCAAGACCCTGTTTAGTTTAAATCAATGCTTGCCTTTCTCATTACTCTTACCCCTTAAATAGGGTTCACCCTTACAAGGTTTAAGATAAAATAATATAAAAATACCCCTATAAATGAAATATTCCAAAAATGCCCCTATGACCTATAAATTCTTTAACTGAAATAAAATAAAGTAAATTACAAAAAATAGTTAAAATAATAATGTTATTGCATGCATAATACGAGGCCACGATGATGCAAGAAGAAGCGACTAAAGCAATGGGGGTAGAGAATGTAAGCAAAATTGTCATTCAGTAGTCATCAATTGAGCGGAAGGTGACTATCCACTTGTCCGGGCAGAGATATGATGCCAGGGAGCTATAGTCCAGGCACATGTGGCATTGGAACTGTTACAATGTGGGACCCATCATGGTGCTCGAGCTGGTGGGACCCACCATGAGGACGTGGGACACCAAGAAGAGTCCTCATCCAAGCAAGCACGAGGTAAGGAATTAAGAAGCACAAACTGAATTGAGTTAGAAGACTTGAAAATCAAGTGGGACCCACAAATATCTCACGAGCTGGAAGATCATGAGGGACCCACAAGGATAAGGCCACGAGCTGGACTCCTCCCTTAATTCACACGAATGAAGAAAAAGTTCAAGTTCAACTCATATTAGTCTTCTAGTAGATTAGTTTGAATATACTTATCTTAGAGAGTTAGAGTTGGAATGTAATTAGGATTGAAAGGCAAATGTATAAGGACTCTACCATAAATAGAGGTGTTGTAATTAGGAATTAATCAAGTTATATATCTCAATCTCGAGTTACTCTCTCTCTCTCTCTCTCTCTCTCTCTCTCTCTCTCTCTCTTTGCTTGGCACAACCTCTCCTTTCTCTTTTATTTTTTCTTCTCTCTACCTGAGAGCTCTTCTTCCCTTTTCTTCTTTTTGCTTTCTTCTTTTTCTAGCTCAGAATTATCGAAAAGGGAACCTAAATTCAACAGGAACTAGTCTGATATGAGCTGGTCCTCAACCGGTGGCGTGCAAGAGGAGATCAAGGCAACACAAAGGAGGCGGTCAAAACCATGGCGAATCAGGTTTGGAGGGATTGAAATGGTGTCATGGTTTTGTTCTAGGGACAAGGGTTTGAGTTTTGTGGAGGTGGGGATGAAGGGAGGGAAGTAGAAATCGGAACTGATTTCTGGGCCAGGGAGTTTGCTGGGTCAGGAGCTAAGCAAATGGGAGCAGTTTTCTATATTATTGTGTTTGGGACCTAAGGGGTCAAATGGGGGGAAGTAGGACCAGTCTCTTATTGCCGAGAAGTTAAACGGTTGCACCTCCTTGTCAGACAAAGAGTAGAAAATTCCAAATGGCAAAGATAGGAGGTGGTCGGACGGTAATTTAGGTTTAGCTTCTCGCAAAAGTAGCAACATAGTTCCTCTCTATCCCAGCATGGGGATAATCGGTCAATGATCACAACAAGTCTTAGACACTTTGGGCCCTCCAAAAGATTATCAAGTGGGGGAGTTCTAGTGTGGGTTTGCAGAGCTCAAGGAAAGGGGATGAGAGGGTAGGAAGAGGGGGGTGACAGTGGTGGTGATGGTGGTGGGGGTGGCGGTGGCGAGGGAGTTGGCCTAGTTTACTAAAGAGGTGGGAAATTTTGGTTTGTAATTTTAGTGAAGATATTTTATTTTTTATTTTTTAAAAGGGTCAATTAGTTTTCCTAGAGGAAGGATGATAGAGAGTTAAGGAAAATGCTCCAATTGAAAGAAGAACTTGATTTCTCTGGGATATATATCCTCACCATGATTTTGTCTCCCCTGCTTTGAATGATTTTATATTCTCTGATTCCACGGTATCGAAAAACAGAGAAGGAGAAAGATATGGAGCTTGATCGGAATTCCTTGTGCCGAGGGATGCCCCTTCAGTGGTGATGGGGTCGAAATTTGGACAAAATCATTCCTTGCCGTCTCTGGGATAGAAATGAAAGCACACTTCGATCCATTTCTTATTGTGATACGGATCGAAGCACCATTTTTGTCTAGGAGCCACCTCAGGGAGAGCTTCGAATCTCCAAATGAGAGGATGATCATCGACCGTTGGGAAATGCCTCTCTTACCTTTTCGGTTTTTCTGTATCATTGTCCAACCTTCTGAGGGCTCTTCTTCAGTGTTTCCTTCATTGTCGACGTCTTTGTTACTGTCGTTTCTGGTGATGAGGACCGCCGAAGAGTTTTTTTTTATAGAGATCAAGATGATCAAGTTAGAGAAGTTGAGATTGTCTCAACTTCTACCTCTATAGTCATGTACATGTGAAACTCTACATTCATGTAAATCCTTTTATCATTTTGTAACTATAAATACATGTCTCACTGAAAGTAATATCATCGGGAAATTATTCTTTTATCTTTCTTCTATATGGTATCAGAGCTTATGATCTGATTTTTCTCTCTGCCCCACCGCCGACGACTGGCTAAGTCTCGACCTCCCAACACCGAGCTCAGTCTCTAGCGACCTCTGGTCCTCTCTGTCTATCTATGCAGCCCCTCTAGTCCCACTGTTGTAGACATTACCGTGAGCCCCTCTGGTCCCACTATTGTAGACATTACCGTGAGCCCCTCTGGTCCCACTGTTGTAGACATTACCATGAGCCCCTCTAGTTCCGCTACCGCCACTGCAAGCCACCGAAGAGAGTCACTAGTATTCCTCCTTACCATTTTTTTTCTCTCCCGTCATCGCCTCACACCATTGCTGCACGAGCACCGCCGCTCGTGCTGCTCGTTGTAGCAAGCCGCCGCACGTTGTCGCCGCGGGTCACCAGAGCGAGTCATTGATCTCCCGATTTTTTTAGCGACCTTCAGTTTAATCTGAAGTCTAATTAAATCTCAGGAAGAAGAAGCGCAAAAAAAATGATTTTTACTTATGGCTTTCAAAGATTCTCTTATTAATATTCCCAATGCTCATGACCCAACCACACTACTGACGGTACTCCACATCCACAACTCAGTCAAACTCACATCCACAAATTATTTTAACTAGAAAGCTCTGATAGAGGCTATTCTTTTTGGTTATGATTTTCTCAAGTTCGTTGATGGTTCTTATTCTCTACTGCTTGCCACAAAGATGATCAATAATCATGCCATTTTGAATCCTGAATACACTACATGGCATCGTCAGGATAAGCTTCTTTTTTGTGCTCTTATTGGAGCACTCATGCCATCTATTATTCCACTTATTACCCACTCAAGTACCTCTCATGAAGCTTGGACTATTTTGGCCACTACATATGCTCGGCCCTCGTGAGGTCACATCAAACAGATCAAGGAGCAACTCAAACATACCACTAAGGGATCTCAATTGATTTCCGAGTATATGCAGTATATTAAAACGCGAGCTGATGAACTTGCTGCCCTAGGCAAACCCATGGATCAAGAGGATCTCACTGAGACAATTTTGGATGGGCTTGATGATGAGTACAAACCATTTATTGACAATATCACTGGTCGTGAGACACCCATCTCTTTTAATGAGCTGCATGAAATACTCATTGATGTAGAATTTAATTACATCGGCTTTAATACCTCGCAAGCGTACAAATCGTTCATGTAATTTAGCAGTAAGCGAGGGTCATATCCACAGGGAGGATTGAATTTTGTGTATTCTTCAGTCAACTAGCCTAACCAAATATGATGAATTAATCTGAACTAAATACTAATTATATCCTAAATTATCAAACAATAATCTAATTAATTACTTGCACAACAGGAAACGTCAACTCTGGATTTTACCATGATTTGTGCCTCTCTCGAGCGCCACATAATCACGAATCCGATTTCTCAATCCTTGCGTCTAGCCCCTCTCGGGCGCCTAGAGTTAATGACAAAGATCGGATTACAATAGAATGCAGAGAATCAATTTCCTATTGTGATGATGCTAAAATTATCAACTTTGGATTTTACCATGATTCGTGCCTCTCTTGAGCGCCATGTAACCACGAATCCGGATTCTCAATCCTTGCATCTAGCCCCTCTCGGGAGCCTAGAGTTAAAGACAGAAATCGGATTAAAATACCAAAATCCAACCTCAATTATAATCTTACCCTAATTAGCTAATTTAATCAAATATCAAGAAAACAAATCTTAAATAAACCTTAATTATCAAATCAGATTCAATTAACATTCAAAACCTAAGTTCAAACTATATGAAAAATTAAATTCAATAATGATGAATTACTCCCCTTCTTCCTCCTCTCGCTCGGGCAGCAACTCGTTCTCACAGGTGCTGCAATTTTCGAAAGTTGGTGGCTTCAGGTTGGCAAGAGTGAGTGGCCGGAGGTGGAGACGACGCCGGCGACGAAGGTTGGAAGCCGACGGATGGAGGGAACGTCCGGCGAAGAACGAAACAGAGCTGACGTTCTCTAACCGGCTCTCTCGAGTCTCGGTTGGAGTCGGAATAGCTCCGGGAATGGTCGGAAATACGTAACCGACGTCGGAGGATGGTCGGAAAGCGGAAGTTGCACCGGAGAAGCCCTCTCGGATCTCTTCTCGGCCTGGCGAGCGACTACTGTCGAACTCACCTCGACGAAGACTCTCTCGAGCTCTCCTCGGGTTTGTTCTCGGTTGCTGGATGGCGGTGGACGGCGGTGGACGACGGTGGCGCGGCGAAAGCTATTGGCCCGGCGAACGGCGGTGGGGAACTCCTCTCGGGTCCTCCCCTGTTTCAGTCGACGGTGCTCCTCTGTTTTTCGATACTCTGTTTCTGTTTTCCTTTCACGCTCCCCTCTCAGGTCCCCCCTCTCGGGTCCCCTTTCGACCTCCTCTTTGGACGCCCCCCTTTTGCTTTAAATACCATCTTATTTTTTTTAAAAAGATTTGACCTAAAAATCATCTCCATTTCACTAAGGGCATTTTGGTAAATATCTCCTTCTCCACCATAATTCTCCTGAAATTCCATAATTAAATCTATAAAAAGCATTTCAGGAAGAAATAAACCTTAAAAACAATAAAATATAATTCAGGAGAGAAAAATATGCAATATCGACAGTGATTAATGCCAAATTCAATAAATGCTCATTTCATTTGAAAATCGATAAATACCCACCTATAACACAATTATAAAGGTTATTCTATTATAATTAACTTAGTTCTCATGTAAGAATATAGCATCGATCACTCATCAACAAAGAAGTCTCGCTATGTGTTCAACAAGCTCACTCCTCTTCATTTCTAGCTTCTACAAATCCTGCCAGTGCTCGGTCCAATTCCGGTAGGACCGCTAATCGCAATCATCGACAGCAAAGGGCGCCCTCATCATGCTCACAACCAGGTACTACCTCTAGTCTCCACAATATAGTCACTCCGGATGGTTGATCTCAACCTCGACCTTGTCTCGGTCGTTGCCAGTTGTGCCGGGAAAAAGGACACAATGTTCCACAGTGTCCTGTCCTTCGCTAGATGCAACAGTCTTTGTCACCTCCCCAGGCTCCTTGCACCAGCTCTCATTGGCAACATTGTCCTGCGACATCATGACAACCACGTGCTTATCTTTAAACCATCATCACTTCAACTGGTTCTCCTTGGCTTCTGGATAGTGCCGCATTGCACCATGTCACCACCGACTTGAGTAATCTATCTCTTCATACTCCTTATGACGGTTCTGACGACATTATGATTGGTGATGGCACGGGTCTTCCTATTACTCACATTGGTTCCAAATATCTCTCTATACCCTCTCATACATTTTTATTAAATAATGTTCTTTGTGTTCCCACCATGCAAAATAATTTTATTTCTATTTCTCAGTTTTGTCAAACTAATCACACTTCTTTTTGTGTGAAAGATCTTCATACGGGGGTAACACTTTTTTAGGGTCGAACTAAGGATGGTGTTTACGAATGGCCATCGTCCCCAGTCGAGTCTCCACCAATAATTGCTTTCTCTAGTGTCAAGATCACTTCGTCTGCTTGGCATCATCGTCTCCGATTCTACGACATATCATGTGCACTTTTTAGTTAGACTTGTCTCATCCTCTAAATTTTAATTTTACTTGCAATTCTTGTCAGTGCAATAAGAGTCACAAATTACCTTTTTCCCACTCCACACTTGTCTCTTCTTCCCCTCTTGATATTATATTTTCTTATGTTTGGACTTCTCTAATTTATTCTATTGATAATTTCAAGTATTATGTCATTTTTGTGGATCATTTTACAAAGTATATTTGGTTTTATCCTCTCAAACAAAAATCACACGTACTTGATACCTTTATTCGATTTAAATCTATAGTTGAAAATTTCTTTGGTAAACGATTAAGACACTCTACTCTGATAATGTGGGGAGAGGGGAGGGGGGAGGGGAGGAGGAGAATACAAAGCAATGTCTTCTTTTTTGGTGTCCAATTGTATCTCTCATGTTACATCTCCTCCTCATACACCTGAACACAATGGGTATTCTGAACGATGACATCGTCACATTGTAGAAACAGCTTTGTCGCTTCTTTCGCATGCCTCTATACCACTCTCTTACTGGTCATATACTTTCTCCACTTCTGTCTACCTCATCAATCGGCTTCCCCCACCCACACTAAGTCTTCTTTCACCTTATGCCAAAATTTTTGGCAATCCTCCTAATTATTTTAAACTACGTAGTTTTGGTTGTCTTTGTTATCCGTGGCTCCGGCCATACTCTTTTCACAAACTCACTCCTCGTTCATCTCCCTGTGTTTTCTTAGGGTATTCTACTACTCACAGTGCATATCTATGTCTTGATCCCACTATATCTCATCTTTATGTGTCGCGTCATATTAAATTCGTTGAGTCTATTTTCCCCTTCACTTCACTTCATTCTCATCTTGACCGCCCCTCATCTGAAACACTCTCTTACTGGTGTTCCTCTCCATCCCGGCACCCCCGGCCAGCCCTATTCACGATCCCCCTTCTCAGCCCTCTCCATCACCACTCCCCACTCCAACCCACACCCATCATCCCTATCTACTTCATCACACCCCCCCCCCCCCCCCTGTGTTATTGTTACCATATCCAAGAACAACATTTCCAAACCCATCCAAAAACTAAACCTCACAGCCCAAGTTCCCGCATCTGCCAACCGTGAACCCAAAACTATAACTCAAGCTCTCACCAATCCCGAATGGCGTCAGGCTATGTCTGATGAGTATGATACTCTTGTTCGGAATGGTACATGGGAACTTGTTCCCTCAGATCCCTCGCAGAATCTGGTTGGTTGCAAATAGATTTTTTGTACTGATGGCTCCATTGACAGGTACAAAGCTCGTTTAGTTGCCAAAGGGTTTCACAGCACCCTAGAGTTGATTATCATGAAACATTTAGTCCTGTTGTCAAACCTACCACTATTCACATTGTTCTTAGCCTCCAACTTGATGTTAATAATGTGTTTCTCCAAGGCACTCTATTTGATGATGTATTTATGACACAACCAGCGGGTTTCATTGACCGTGATAATCTGAATCATGTTTGCAAACTTCGCAAGGCTATCTACGATCTTAAGAAAGCACCTCATGCTTGGTATCATGAGTTGCGCCAGTTTCTTATTATCTCAGGCTTCTCCAACTCTCATGCAGACTCATCTCTATTTATCTCACACATAGGTTCAGATGTGTTGTATATTCTGCTCTATGTTGATAACATTATTATTACAGGAAACAATGATCAAGCTATGATATCATTCATTCACCTACTTGCTCAGAGATTCTCACTCAAGGATCTTGGCCCCTTGCCTTATCTTTTTGGTATTGAAGTTGTTCCTCATTCTCAAGGTCTTCTTCTCTCTCAATGCCAGTATATTTGTGATCTTCTTGCTCGCACATGCATGACCAATGCAAAGCCTGTCGCTACACCCCTTGCCACATCATCTACACTCACACTTCAGTCTGGCACGACACTATCTGATGCATCCGAATATCAAACGGTTGTTGGAAGTCCGCAATATTTGTCTCTCACTCGTCCAGACATTGCTTGTGTTAAATAAGTTATCTCAGTTTATGCATTGCCCCACTACTGATCATTGGGATGTTGTCAAGCGGTTGTTACGATATCTTTGTGGGACTGTGGATCATGGTATCATCTTACATCAACAATCTTCTTTGTCCCTTCATGTGTTATCTGATGTTGATTGGGCAGGTAACAAAGATGATTTTACTACAACCGGTGCCTTTATTGTTTACCACAGTCGCAATCCTATCTATTGGAGTTCTAATAAACAACGGACTGTGGTTCGATTCATCTTGCAGGGGCAAGATAGAGATCAAGATGATCAGGTTAAGAGAAGTTGAGATTGTCACAGTTTCTACCTCTACAGTCATGTACATGTGTAACTCTACATTCATGTAAATCCTTTTATCCTTTTGTAACTATAAATACATGTATCACTGAAAGTAATATCATCGGGAAATTATTCTTTTATCTTTCTTTTATACTTTTTGTCGCCGATGCAAAAAGGGGCTTTCCCAGTTCACTTATCACTCGTGCCGAAGACCACTTGGTCCTCACTCTCTGCTTCATCTCGGTATTGTTTTTCATGGTGGATTTGTCGGGTCACGCGAACATGTTCATCACAGAGCTCCTTGCCTCGAGCAGTGCCTGAGCTCGAACCGACGATGGCGATTCCCAATCTTTCGAACATAGTGTTTTTTTCCTTCATTCTCGTATATGCTGCTCACGTCACTTTCACTAAAGAATCTCTCGCTTCTTTTCTCTGCTTTTCACTCGCTTCTCTCTCACGCTCCAGTCTGTTGGGAGACCAACTCTTTGAACTAAAAGAAATGAATTGATACACTCATATTCCTAAAATATGAGAAATAAAGGCTGACCCACACGAAGTATTTAAAGGTCCGGATAAAACACCAATAATTCTACAAGAAAACATAGTTTTATCTCACCAAATAATAAAGACTCATCTTCAGAAGTCAAGATGGACAAGTAAAGAATATAAAAACATGGGAGGATCCATACCACATAACTGCAAGAAATATGACAAATTCACAATACATAATCATATGAGACATCAAAGGATAGAGAAAACAAACAATAATCCATCATAAAATTGATCATTTGATTTGACCATAGAAATTGATCACAAAAGCAACCAGTAATTGACCAGAAAATCAACCACTGAAATTTACTATAAATTTGGCCATAAAATTGAAGCACAAAGCGAAAAAATACCAGCTAACCAACATCATTTGGTAAAATAAAACTAACAACCAAGAATGTTGGAAAAATTTGACAAAAAATAGATGCTAATTGCTCTGTTTTGGCACTAGGATGTACTTCAGCTGGTCTACTCTGTTTCAGCATGCTAGATAGAAAAAGAATGGCAAGTCATTGACATTGTTAGATTTAGGATCCCATAATAAGGTACTCGACCAAGAGATTGAGAGAGGAGAAAAATAAGATAAAAAGAAGAAAAGGATAGGAAGAAGGAAGAAAGGAGAAAGGTGAGAGAGGGACGACTAAGGAGATGGAGAGAGAGAGAGAGAGAGAGTTTGAGAGAAAAAAGTAAGGACGAATTTTGATAGAGAATAGGGGAGACTTAATAATCTATCCCTTGGCTTGAGTTTCTATTTATAGTTGATGATAGAAGTTTACGATGACTACATTGCCTTTAGGGCTACAAGCTCTCAAAAGGAAAGGACATAAGTAGACATGCATCTTCTTCACTAATTACACCCTTGTGTCATCCTTATGAGAAGAACATTAATTTACACCCTTTTCCATCACTTTGACGTGGGGAAGGTATTTACCTTAATTCCCCTTTGAGATGTCTTCTAACACTCCCCCTCAAGTTGGGGGAGAGAAAACGTCGTAGATACCCAACTTGTTGTATATAGTGGTTGGTATCTTGGATGTGACCTGCTTTGTGAATATATCTGTCGTTTGTCCTTGAGATGAAACATGTTTGAAAGATATAATATCAGTTTGAAAATTTTCTCATGTTAAATGACAATCTACCTTATTACAAGGTGGGACCCACCATGATCACACGAGCTGGTGGGACCCACCATGATCACGTGAGATGGCATGATGAGTTATCACATGAGCTAGAATCCTTATCACATGAGTTGGAAGATTTGGCAATCTTCCTTGATTAATGTAATTGATTTATCTTCCCGTGATTTATGTAGATTTGGATAATCATGATTGATGTAATTAGGGATATTAAGGATCCTATCTTACCTCTTAATATGTAATTGAAATAGTATAAATAGGGGTTTTGGTTGAAGAATTCAATAAAGCTCTCCACTTCTCAACTCGTGAAGAATCTCTCTCTAGCCTAAACTCTTCTTCTCTCATTTCTTCTTCTCTCTCTCTCTCTCTCTCTCTCTCTCTCTCTCTCTCTCTTTTTCTTCTCCCTCTTGTATCTTACTTGAGGTTTCAATTATGGGGTCCTGAATTCAATATGGTATCAGAGCAACAAATTTAGGATCCCCACGTCAAAAAAATGCTCTAAGGTATGATCAAATCTACTTATAAAAGGCTCTTTGTAAAGCAAGATTGAAGTTTGTGAGATAAGTTTTTCAGTCTTGTTATTATTACTTCATGCTCTTGGTTTTTAGATAATTAGAAGATGGTTCAGAGATGATTTTATTATTGTCTTCATCTTATGAAATTATTGAGATTTATGCATCTCGGATTAGAAGAAGTTTACCAACGCATTTGAGTCGGTTTGCAAGTTCTTGGCTGAAAATCGGTTTATATTGAGATTTTTTACATAAAAAGTTATAATTTTGTGGGAACAAGACTTTCATAATGAAGAAATTTTTTCTTAAGCCTATTATGAGTAGTTTTGTATCTATTGGATTTCAGAAATCTAATTACTTAGCTTCTATGCTAAGCTTCTCCATTAACGAGTTGTTTCAAGAACTCTACTCAGTTTTGTGATTTTTTGGAGATTTTTTTGAGAGTCACGAGGTGGAAAATAAAGCATCAAATATTGTATTTTATATAAAAGGAATCAAGCCCAAAATAATAGAAGAAGTGGCTGGTTGACACCAATCCATTTGAAGAAAGAATGTTGTTTATGAAGATCTTACAATATCTTCTTGATTGGGCTAGATTTTGTTTGATTTTTTATCAATTATATATTGCCTAATTCACGAGGAACTGAATATATACTGGTTTATCCCAACCTGGAATCAAATATATATTTGGAATGATCTTGTAAAGATCAAATTCGGAATTGCTACCATACCTTACTTGATCTTATGCTTATTGATTGATTTTTGCTATTCTCTACAAGGAAGACTAGAGAATTCATTATATAAATTTTTGGCCAGCAAGTTGACTGGTATAAGAGGGTTCCCTCCTTACCTAAAGACTTGATAATCTCAGGTTATCCTCCCATCTACCCGAGCAATCCTTGGCTGGTCATGAATCTCCAAGCAACTTACATAGGGTACTTCAAATTTGAGTACATTATAACCCTTGAATTGACTTTTATGACTGAAGAATACAATGGTAAGAAGAATGGTATTCTCAAGATTACTACCATACCCTTGCGAGGGATATCAACTTTCTTGAGCTGGTCCACATCGGTTCGACGGTTCCTTATAACAAGGGATCTACTTGGTCACCTCACCAAACTTGGGCCACCCATAGATGAAGAAGATATTTCTTATACTAAGTGGTTAAAAACATGACACTTTGGTAATTAGTTGGCTCATCAACTGCATGGAAGAACCTGTCTCTAATAATGTTATTCATCTCAACACTGCCAAAAAAATTTTGGAGATATGTGCTAAGTTGTACTCTAGCTCCGACAACTTACACAGGCCATATGATATTCTCCAAAGAATGTTCAACACTAAACAAGGAAAAAATATCTATGAATATTTGGCTTGTTTTAGAGGCCTTCTTCAAGAATAGAAGGTAGCTCAGCCTACCTCCACTGATGTCTCTGTCGAAATCAACAGAAGGAAGCCTTAGCCACTGCCATTTGCCTAACAAACATTAAGCCATATCTAGAAGTTGCTAAAAGTCAACTCCTCAATGCCTCTGTTATTCCCACATTTGATGATGTATATGCCACATTACTCCGCATGACAGACTCTTCTTCTCCTTCTCCTATTTAAGTATCGTCCACTATGTACTCCGAGAATAGCGGACTATCAATCGATCACGGTTGAGGATGTCCAAAGAATTATAGAGGAAGACGAGGAAGAGCTGGAAGGAATGGTTTTGTCAGAACGAACAACAGGGAATCCACCCAAAGTGGGAAATATGGCCACACGATAGATCAGTGTTTTAAACTTCATGGCATACCAGATTGGGTGAAGGCTAATCAACCCTTAGTAAGTGATACATAGGAGGACCAATCTACCCCATAAAAGAGAACCCTTACTGTTGATTTTAAGGATTCCATGAATTTAGCTCATGGAGAAAAATGAAAAGAAACCCATTGCGAGAAAACTAGAGGAAGAAGAGGTATGGAATTGATTTTTCCTACCCTCCCACTGAAGATCTATTTATAGATTTATGAAACTACTATATTACAATAATACCCCTGAACTTAGGGTTTAGAGTTTAGGGTTTTAACCATGGAACTTTAACTTAATTACACCAATATCATCTCTATTAGATGACCCTTTATTTACCATCCTACCATCAATGTATATGGGCCTATGGGCTTTCTCTTTGATATGTGGGCCTTGAGCCCGTCTTCCATTTCTCTTGGATCCATGGGTCTTCCATGATTTTATGGGCTTGGGCCTATCTTCTTATACACTTTGATATGTGGGCATTCCTTGGTTGTGTGGGCTTAGGCCTTGTCTTCCAACACTCCCCCTCAAGCTGGGGTGAGAGAAAAGCATGAACTCCCAGCTTGCTGTAAATGATGTATAAAATTTTTCTTGTATAATATGTCATCATCCTCCAATACTCCCCCTCACGCTGGTGCTCTCGTTCATGAGGCCCAGCTGGTATAATATTAGTGAGAGTATATCACTCCTAGCCATTAAGACATTGCTCTGAAGTGTCCACCTCCACCACTGTGTCCCTCCATAGGACAACAACTCTCAAGTGGTAGAGTAATATATGATATTAATGGGGGGAAATAACATAAATATAATAAGAAGTTCCTCCGTCATGGACTTCCAACCACAAAAATGTGATAGTTTTTATGGCGATGAAATTCCTCTGTCACGGGATCCCAACCACAAAATTTTGATATTTTTTACGGGGATGATGTTCCTCCGTCATGGACTCTCAACCACAAATAAATTTGAAATTTTTGATGGGGTTGACAATAAATAATGGTATGAGGCTACCTCTTCTTCAATAATAATGTCTCATCAAAAGAGAGACAATAATAACAGCTTAGATGGGTTTGGATTGGGCCCACTTAACACTACCCAAAATAATCCGTGTAATATCACCCATGAAATAATCCAGTGCACATATCTAGACCAAATTATAGGTTGACCAAGGAATAATTTGTCAATTCTTCAAAAATAATAATCCAGCCAGAGAAAAAAAATTTACTAAGGTGCAAAAATCTTGGGCACGCATACTGAGGAACAAAATAAGTGGTCTGAGTCAAGTTGACCAGGACCCGAGTTGGTCTGGGTTGAGTCAGTAGAATGGTGCAGTTGATTGGCGGGGAACTCGGCTTGCTGGTCTGAGTTGATTGGGGCGAGTCTGGGTCTCCGCAGAACAAAAGTGTGCCCGGATTTAATAAGCCCTTCCAAACTTAGGAAGAATTAAATTTGGCAATAGTACTTTCTTCCCCGATCGAACAAAGAAAAACCAAAGTACCACATCTTTGGGAGGAAATTTTTCGAATAAAAACCAGAGAGATCTTTGAAGGCAAGACGAAAACAGAAACTCTCCGAGTAAGTGACATCATTGGGAATCAAGCAAAACATCGAAGGTAAGATTTTGACGATGGAAACTTCTGAAAAATAGCAATGCAGAATAACTTTCTGAAGATAGGTAGCAATGATCTATCCGACAGAAGTAACGAGAAACTTTTCGGCAGTAGTAGTCGCTTTCCACCTCCAAAATGGAAACAATGCAAGACACCTCATTCGGTGGAAACCATCCAGAAATTGTAACGAAACTGGCAGGATCATTCTGCCAACGTCGTCGGAAATACTCGGATTTAGGGTGCAGCATCGTCTTCTCCGGCGACAATGGGTCGCCTTCCCTGTCAGCCGAACAAAGTGGAACAACAACGCGATTCCGAACTGAGATGGCTTTTCAAAAAATAATTTAGTTCAGTACCCAAATAATAGAGTGACGATCGATGACTTCCTCGCTGTAAGAAGTCATCGTCTTCAGCAAATAATGTTTCTAGTTATTTCCAATGAGCACTTCTCAAAAAACAACGGAGCTTCTATAAGCACCGGAATGGCTTTTGTCAAGATTTTCAAAACACCACACAAAAGCCGCAGGTAGAGACTTTCGGCGAGGGTAGGTAAATAGTCGGGGAGACTTTTTCGGTGCGTAGAATGTCTCTAGAAGATAAACGAAGATAGAGTAATTTTAGAGTAATATTGGGCAGCAACAGAACCAGTAGGGCAATCAATAGCTTCAGAGACAATAAGACTCAAGGATGGATGATTTAATCAAAATAAGAAAGCAAAATAATGCACGAGACAAAGAAATAAAAGAAAAAGAAAAAATTACTAACCCTACATGAAGGAGAATGAAACCTGAAAAACCATAGTCGGAATCCTAAAAATCAAAGCTCTGAGACCACGTTGATTTTCAGGACTACATGAATTTAGCTCATGGAGAAAAAGGGAATGAAACCCATTGCCAAAAAACTAGAGGAAGAAGAGTTATGGAATTGATTTTTCCAACCCTCCCCTTGAAGCTCTATTTATAGATTTATGAAACTACTATATTACAATAATACCCCTAAACATAGGGTTTACGGTTTAGGTTTTAACCCTGGAACTTTAGCTTAATTACGTCAATGTCATCTCTATGAGATGACCCTATATTTACCATCCTACCATCAATGTAGGGCCTTCTCTTTGATATGTGGGTCTTGAGCCCGTCTTCTATTTCTCTTGGATCCATGGGTTTTCCTTGGTCTTATGGACTTGGGCCCATATTCTTATTCACTTTGATATGTGGGCCTTCCTTGGTTGTGTGGGCTTGGGCCCTATCTTCCAACACTTCCCGATAATGAGTTCGACTTATCCAGAAAATGAAAACACTGAGTTCCGCCACAACTTTTGCTGCCACAACTTTTGCTGCCACCACTACTTCAAGTATGCTCTCTGCCACTTCCTCCTCTTCATCTTGGATAATTGACTCAGGGGCCTCCAAGCATCTCACAGGTAACAAAAATTTACTCCACTCAGTGTCTCCTTGTCTCTCGAATAAATTTGTTACCATAGCTAACGGCTCCAAAACTAAAGTTCTCCGAAAAGGATCCACATCTGTTACATCATCACTTCCACTGATAGATATTCTTTTTGTTCCTACTTTTCACTTGAATCTTTTATTTGTTAGTCAACTAACACAATATTTTAATTGTTCAATTACCTTCTCACCCTCTTCTTGTGTGTTTTAGGATCTAACAATGAAGTAGGTGATTGGTGGAGGCCTTGAACAAGGGGGACTCTACTACCTGGATGTGCCTCAAATAAATGTCGCCTCAACCAAGGAAACTGAGACAAGTCTATGACACAATCGGTTGGGACATCCATCCGCACAATCTCTTCATTTTCTTTTTCGTACCTTTAAGATTATGTCAAATTTAAATTGTGAAGTGTTTCAACTAAGCACACACCAGTGGACCACATACTCACCTCATCCAGAACTTAAAAGTATTGCTCCTTTTTCGTTGATCCACATAGATGTATGGGGACCCTTGAGCGTCTCAAACATTTCCCGAGTCTAGTACGTTATTATATTTATTGATGATTTTACACGTACCATATGACTATTTCTTTTTAAAGAGCGATCTAAAATACCATCAATTTTTAAATCCTTCCGTGCTATGGTAGTCACTCAATTTGATCAGAAAATCAAAGTACTTAGGTTTGATAATGCCAAAGAATATATTTTCAGAGATCTTGACTATTTTTGTCAAGAGAATGGAATTTTACATCAAACATCTTGTGCCTACACCCCCAACAGAATGATATAGCAGAACGGAAGAACCGTCACCTTCTTGAGATATCTCACACCTTATTGTATACCATGAAAGTCCCATATTTTTATTGGCCACATGCCATCCTTACTGCATGTTTTCTTATCAATAGGCTACTCTCTTCTATTCTCGGTCATAAATCCCCATATTCCTTATTGTTTCCACATGGTGATCCTTTTTCACTTCCCTTGAAAGTCTTCAGTTGTACATGCTTTGTTCATATTACCTCTCCACAACATTGTAAACTTGATCCAAAATCTATCAAGTGTATCAAGTGTATCTTCTTAGAATACTCTCACACGCAGAAGGATTATATTTATTACAATCCCACTCTCCGAAGGTTACTTATGTCCAGGGATGTAACTTTTTTTGAAGAATTTTCATACTACTCTGACAATGCTCCTCCAGGTCTCTCTTCTGTACCAGCCTCTCCTCGACCGGCTATGCCCCATGCTGTGGAAAATGTTCAACCCCCTGAAGCGCTGACTGACACCACACCTATGGAGTTTGTGGATCCCATTGAGGTAAGTTCATCTTCTCTTGTTCCTTTTGGACCACAATATGATACTCAACCTATTGCCTTAAGAAAATAACCTAGAACTTGCACTAGGCCCTCTACTTCTCACCCTATATCCAATTTTGTGTCCCACCATCGTTTATCCCCTTCATGTTGTCAATTTCTTGCGTCTATCTCCTCTATCTCAGTCTCATAGTCCTATCAGGAGGCTCTGAAACATCCAGGGTGGAAGGTGGCATTGGACAAAGAAATGCAGGCACTCTATGAGAATCAGACATGGGCTCTACTTCCTCTTCGATCAGACAAAAAAACATGTTGGTTGTAAGTGGATCTTTACTATTAAATACAATGGATCAGTTGATCACCTTAAAGCATGCCTTGTTCCATTGAAAGTCTTCGGTTGTAAATGCTTTGTTCATATTACCTCCCCACAACATTGTAAACTTGATCCAAAATCTATCAAGTGTATCTTCTTAAAATACTCTCGCACACAGAAGGATTATATTTATTACAATCCCACTCTCCAAAGGTTACTTGTGTCCAGGGATGTAACTTTTTTTGAAGAATTTTCATACTACTCTGGCAATGCTCCTCCAGGTCTCTCTTCTATACCAGCTTCTCCTCGATCGGTTGTGCCCCGTGCTATGGAAACTGTTCAACCCCCTGAAGCATTGGCTGACACCACAACTACAGAGTTTGTGGATCCCATCGAGGTAAGTCCATCTTCTCTTGTTCCTTTTGGACCACAATATGATACTTGACCCATTGCCTTAAGAAAAGAACCTAGAACTTGCACTAGGCCCTCTACTTCTCACCCTATATCCAATTTTGTGTCCCACCATCGTTTATCCCCTTCATGTTATCAATTTCTTGCGTCTATCTCCTCCATCTCAGTCCCATAGTCCTATCAGGAGGCTCTGAAACATCCAGGGTAGAAGGTGGCATTGGACGAAGAAACGCAGGCACTCTATGAGAATCAGACATGGGCTCTACTTCCTCTTCAATCAGACAAAAAACATGTTGGTTGTAAGTGGATCTTTACTATTAAATACAATCTGGATGGGTCAGTTGCTCACCTTAAAGCATCCCTTGTTCCTAAAGGCTATATGCAATGTTATGAGATCGATTATGAAGAAACATTCTCTCTGGTGGCCAAAATGAACTTAGTATGTATTTTATTATCGCTTGCTGCTAATTCTTCCTGCCCTGTCTATCAACTTGATGTGAAAAATATTTTTCTCAATGGGGATATGTTGGAAGATGGGCCCAAGCCCACATAACCAAGGAAGACCCACATATCTAAGAGTGTTGGAAGAAGGACCCAAGCCCAGAAGATATGGACCCACAGAAGAAGGGCCCAACCCCACATGACCAATGAAGGCCCACATATCTAAGAATGTTGGAAGATAGGCCCAAACCCATAAGATATGGACACATAAAAGAGTTTCAATTTAAAGGTGTTTTACTCATGTTAATCTTCTATTTATATTGGGTTACTTTATTATTCTAGGAGTTATCTTTAAGCGTTAGAGTTTGGGTGTAATTGGGACAAGGGGATTTTAATTGTAATTGGACTACTACTTTCCTCTATTATAAATAGAGTTTCATATCCTCTGATTATAATAAGTCAATGAAGTATTTCTCTTTTCCATAAATTCAACATGGTATCAGAGCAGATTCTATGAGTTGACTCTGTCAACCCACAGAGATAATGTGATCCTTTTCTGATCTATTATCTCTAGAAGTTTAGGGCCGTATCTATCTTTTCCTTTTCAGTCCCTATACCCATTGTTTGCTTTACGTTTTCACCTCTATACCATATCTCCGTTGTTGTTGTCCATCGGGAAACTCTATTTTTCCTTATTTCCTAGTCGTAACCTCTGCACTGTTGCTTCATTACTACCGATCTGGCCAATTACAGAATGATCTCCTTGCTATCATTGTTGCATTATATGCCTCTGCTGAGAATAAATATGCAAACAAAAATTTGACGACACTGCTGATTTCTCGTCTTATGGATTGAATTGTTTTTGGAATTATTCCCCGTTTTGTGAAGATATCTATTGCAATTTTTTTAGGTCTCCAAAGATGGATTAATCTCTATTATTCAGGCTTCCTCACGTTGCTGATTTCCTAGGAGATCCTCTTCTCTATTTTGTGCTCAATGATCTTTTGGAAGATCTATGTCTCTGTTGGCTCACACACCGTAGAACGACTCAATTGTCCCGAGCTGTTTGGCATCGTGGGGAAGAAGGAGATGTTGATTCATCAAACTCTTTGGTTTCTACTATTATTTTGCTGCTGCTTCTCCGGGATTGCTGGTTCATTGGCAACAGCCACGATGATCCCTCTCAACATTGTCCTGCTCTGGTCAGTGTCGGGGAGGATGACAATGATTTTTCAAATTAAATTACCAACTTAGGTGTTGCCTTGCCGTTATGCCGAGGCTCTGTTTTTTTGAATATGACGTTGCTGTTGCCAAAGATGAAGACACCAAACTCCGCTAAATTATCCCATTGTCGTTGTTGGAGAAGACAACTCTGCCGTAGAAACAACCTAACACTCCGAGGAAAACTCTCTGCATCCATCTTCTCTGTTATTTGATTGTTTTCAATCGTGATTCAATCATGCTTTATTCGAAAGGATCTCCAGTTGTAGCTTTGCCATCAATGTCTCTGTTGCCGCTCTGGTAACTCGCCATCTGATATACCAAGCTTCAATCACGGCCTGAAGATTTTTTGGGCTATTTCAGAAAGATGACGGCTTCTCTGCACTATTCGGGGATGACGACATCTTGCAAAATTTTATGTTTCCTAAGTTAGGAAACTGATATAATCAAGCACCGGTTCAGTGCCGGCGGAAACTCAAACTGGACTAGCCCGAGTCAAGCCAGTGAACTAACGACCCGAGGATCACTTGGTTTCGTTCCAACTGAGTCAACCCGGTCTGCGTCAACTCAAGTCTGGGTTAATCTTACTTAGCCCACTTATTTTCTACCTCGGTATACATGTTCGGGTGCCAATTTTTATACATATTTTTTCCCGTGACTCAGTACTTTTTCTCCGACTAGATTATTATTTTGAAGGATTCACAACATATTATTTGGAACAAACTCACATCGGATTATTTCATGGGTCCTTTTACAAGGATTTTATTATTTTGGTTCGTGTTATATGGGCCCAGGCCCATTTCAAATATTATTATGTCTCTTTGGAAGAGACATTATTATTGAATAAGTGGTGGCCTCAATATCCTTTCTGATACCATCCTTTATTTGACTGTCACAGATATCTTTGAGCCAACCTTCTGAGTGTTGCTTCGGTTGGGAATTGAAGTCCATCATATATACATATGGGTGTTTTAAGTCCATTAAGACCTTTATATATATATACCAGTGGGTCTTTTATCGTCGTTCATAGATGCCAGATTCTGACTTGAAAACTAGGTTAATTATAATAGAATAGCCCTTATAATTGTGTTATAGGTGGTTATTTATCGATTTTCAAATGAAACGTGCATTTATTGAATTTGGCATTAATCACTGTCTATATTGCATAATTTTCTCTCCTAAATTATATTTCATTGCTTTTAGGGTTTATTTATACCTGAAATATTTTTTATGGATTCAATTATGGAATTTCAGGAGAATTTTGGTGGAGAAGGAGATATTTACCAAAATGCCAATAGTGAAAGGGAGATAGATTTTTAGGGTAAAAATCGTTTTGAGAGTGAGACAGCTCGGGAGAGGGGGAGCAGCCACCGGCGAAAGGAGAGGAGAGCTCGAGAGAGTCTCCCTCTAGCCTCTGAACGCCGTTCGTCACCATCGTCCACCACCATCCGGCAACCGAGAACTGACCCGAGGAGAGCTCGAGAGAGTCTCCATCGCAGCGAGTTCAACGCTGCCATTTTCTACTCTCCAAGCCGAGAGGTGACCCGAGAGGGCTCCTTCGGCACCGATTCCGCATTCCGACCATCCTCCGGCATCGATTACCCATTTTTGACCATTTCCAAAGCTATTCCGACTCCGACTGAGACTCGAGAGAGCCGGTTAGAGGATTTAGGCTCCATTCCGTTGTCCACTGCACCACCTCCATCCGTGGGTTTCTATCTTTCTTCGTCGGGATCGTCTCTACCGCCGGCCACTCGCTCTTGCAACCCGAAGCCATCAATTTCTGGAAATTGCAGTATCCGTGAGAACGAGCTTTTGCTACCCGAGCGAGAGGAAGGAGAAGAGGAGTAATCCGTCATTTTGCAATGTAATTTTCCTATAGTTTGAACTTAGGTTTTGAATGATTATTAAATTTGATTTGAGAATTAATGTTTATCAAATATTTGTTTTCCGAATATTTGATTAAAATAGCTAGTTAGGGTAGGATTGTAATTTAGGTTGGATTCTGGTATTTTAATCCAATTTTTGTCTTTAACTCTATGCTCCCGAGAGGGGCTAGACGCAAGGATTGAGAAACCAGATTCGTGATTACGTGCTGCTCGAGAGAGGCACGAATCACGATAAAATCCAGAGTTAATAATTTTAGCATCCTCACAATAGGAAATTGATTCTCTGCATTTTATTGTAATTCGATCTCTGTCATTAACTCTAGGCGCCCGAGAGGGGCTAGACGCAAGGATTGAGAATCTAGATTCGTGGTTACGTGGCGCTTGAGAGAGAGGCACGAATCACGGTAAAATCCAGAGTTGACGTTTCCTGTTGAGCAAGTAGTTAATTAGATTATTGCTTGATAATTTAGGATATAATTAGTGTTTACTTCAAATTAATTCATCATAATTGGTTAGGCTAGTTGACTGAAGAATACGCAAATTTCAATCCTCCCTGTGGATATGACCCTCGCTTACCGCTAGATTACATGAACGATGCGTACGCTTGCGAGGTATAAAAGCCAATGTAATAAAAATTTCACACCAAGTTTTTGGCGCCATTGCCGGGGAGGCACGTATTAAGTGTATTTCTTTGTTCTCCATGGTCTTAGATTAGATTTATTTTTCTGCTTTCATAATTTCATGTTTTTGTTTTATCTTGATGATTTTGTGTGGAATTATTTTTATTTTTTTATTTAGTTCGTATTTTTAGTAGCTAGTTTGTTAGCATAATTTGATAGTTAGTTTTGTTTCTTTTTGTGTTTTTATGCACAAGCACCGCTCCCTAGGTGAACTATTAGCTCCCTTTGTTGAAGAGGTAGAACATATTTGTAGAAGAACACCAAAGGCTAAAGTCTCGCAATGTGGTTTCTATTGGCCTTCATTATTTAGCGACGCCCATGAGTTTTGTCGTGTGTGTGATGGATGCCAATAGATTGGTTGTTTTTCTAGGAAGAACATGATGCCTCTTAACCCCATTCTTATTGTTGAATTGTTTGATGTGTGGGGTATTGACTTCATGGGTCCTTTTCTTGTCTCGTTCGGCTATCAATACATCCTTGTTGCTGTTGAATATGTCTCTAGATGGATAGAAGTTATTCATGTAAGAAAAATGATCACAAAGTAGTGGTAAAGTTTTTAAAAGAAAACATCTTTAATCGGTTTGGCACCCCGAGAGCAATCATCAGTGATGGGGGATCTCATTTTTGTAACAGAGCATTTGAGACCTTGTTGAAGAAATATTCCATCACTCATCGGATGTCCACTTCGTACCACCTGCAAACTTGTGGTCAAGTGGAAATCTCTAATAGAGAGATCAAACGGATTTTGGAGAAGTCGGTTTGCTTTGATAGGAAAGATTGGTCCACTCGATTGGACGATGCTTTATGGGCCTATCAAACCGCTTATAAGACTCCTATTGGGATGTCTCCATTTTGCCTAGTGTTCGGAAAAGCATGTCATCTACCTGTTGAGCTTGAGCATAGAGCTTATTGGGCCATTAAGGCTTTGAATTTTGATTTGGCTCAAGCGGATGAGGAGAGGAAATTGCAATTGAATGAGTTGGAGGAGATACGTCATGATGCTTATGAGAATGCCAAATTGTACAAGGAGCGAACAAATCTTTTACATGATAAATTTATTTTTTGCAAGTCTTTTACTGTTGGGTAGAATGTTTTACTTTATAACTCACGATTGCATTTGTTTCCAGGGAAGCTGAGATCCAGGTCCGGTCCATTTGAGGTTACACAAGTGTTTCCTCATGGCGCAGTTGAGATCCGCAATCACGGAGACGGGTCGGTCTTCAAAGTTAACGATCAGAGGCTCAAACCATATCGTGAGAATGTCCCCACACCGGAGGAGGTGATGGTGATTTTCTTAGAGGAACCTGTCCTTTCATCTTGACTGTGTCAGAGTCTTTCTTATGACTATAAACTTAGCACATTGTGGGCAATCCCTACGTTTCTATCCCTTTGTACATTACAGTTTTTATTTTTGGCTTATTTATTATTATTGGGATAACCTTTGGTGTACTCTGGTCTTGATTGATTGGAGGTCCCCTGGCGATGCCGGCCCCGTCATGGACTCGGGGTACTCTCTTGCTGGCTGAGAGCGTAAATGGTTCCAGTAGTCGATGACCAGATTTGTGCTCCCTAGTTTGAGAGGTCTGTACTCAAACAACTGTTCTTGGATTGACCAGTTCGAACTTGAAGTATTGAATGAAAACCTTATGGTGAGTAACTCAGGGACTTGTGTTCAGCGCGGCCAGTCACACGAAGATTTCTTCAAAGTGTGATGTGGGATAGCGGTTTCATCTACGGATGATTACCTACGGGTATGGCTGATACGAGTAAACCTTCTTCGAGGGAGACTATGTATCATTCCTAGGGGTCTTTATTGACTCTTCGGTATTATTGTTGATGACCAAACACATATGGTCCCACCTATGGATTTAGGAGCCCTGAGGGAGCTTAACCCTTACTCTACTTGAGTATAACTAGCTAAACTATGAGTCAACTGGAGTAGTAGCTACTGTACGAGAAGACTGGCACCAGAACCGACATTAAGGCCAGCAATAAATCGTCTAGTAAATCAGATATTTTAGTGATTTTTAGTTGGTTTGTTTGATGATGTGCCATGCTCTAGGTTTGGGGGCGTTTGTAGATATCTCTTTTCCTTGCACTATTTTGGCTTTGCTTTACTTCTTGTGTGCTAATGGAGCATGTGGTTTCCATGAGTTTTATTATTCTTTAGCTATTATTCCTTTTTGTAGTCGTTCGGGTGTTTTAATTTTTCCCCATTGAGGACAATGTCAGGTTTAGGTTTGGGAGGGAAACCGCTCTTTTATGTCTTAGCAATGATTTCTTTTGATTTTTGTTCGTGGTTTTCAAATAACTCCTCTTAGTATGTGGTTAACTGTAGTAGAGTTAAAATAAGTTGCTCAAATGTATTTCAAATTTTTTTGTAAAACTGTGTAGAATATGCCTATTAGAAATCTGATATCATTTGTTGTGATCCATGAGAATTCAGTGGGATAACTTACTATTGCATTAGACTTGAAACTTAGTTGCAAAAGAGAACATGTAAATCTAGTGTTGATCTATGTTAGTCTGAATAGTCTTGTATGCCTATTTGAACTCATTTTTTTAATCTCAGTGAAATTCTTTGTTGTAATGTATGAATGCAAATGGAAATGCCCTTGCTTGCAAAAAACAGATAACCTCAGAAACAGCCTAGGCAAACCCAGTCTGTAACTTAAAAATAAGTGCATGTGTAGTGAAGACGAATACAAAATGGTGGTAATACCAAAAGTATTCAGTGAAACAAAAATTACGCTGGTAATAGCAAAAAATGCGCTGGTAATAGCGAAAAGTGGGTTTAAATCTGGAAGCAATGAGTTTCCTTAACTTTGATGATGAATTGTAAGTTGAAAGAAGTTGCAGGTCAAGATTGAAATTTGTATACTTCTTTTGTGAGATTGTCAGACAACAGGCTTACTCTACTATTTTCTCTTAATTGTGATGTGACCAGGATTTTATTGTTATTTGTTGCCTCTTTGTTTTGTTGAAATAATTGCTTAGGGTCACATTGGTTTAGGTGGAGTAACAATGAGTGTATTTGGATTGATAATGTGCTATATTTTTCACAGGTTTTCAAATTGAGCAGGGTTTCAAATGATTTTCAGATATTTTACGATACTAAGTGTTAGTCATATGCTAATGAGGAGTAAATTTTCTTCAGTTTTCTTGTTATATTGTTGATTTAGATGAATTTTGTGGGTAAATTCCATGCAAACCTTCACGAGACACAACTCGTCCACTACCGTCAAGTAGGGGTTTAACGGCTTGTTGCATACGCTAAATGCAATCGTGTTCCCTATGAAAGTGGAATTTTGTTTTCCTAAGCTTAATTTTGGTTCTATTGTTGTTTTGCTAGGGACTAGCAAAGATTTAGGTTTGGGGGTGTGGCGCTAGAAGGAGGCATTACCCACTTCTCACTCATTTCTACCTGTGAGAGTCGGTGCCTGGGTTGGGACACCGTGACGAAGGATCTTATTACTACATTTATGTCACCCGTTAATTTTTACCTGTGAGAGTTGGTGCCTGGGTTGGAACTCTGTGATGGAGGAGCTTATTACTACATTTATGTTACCCGTTAATTTCTACCTGTGAGAGTTGGTGCCCGGGTTGGGACACTGTGATGGAAGAGCTTATTACTACATCAATGTTATAAACCCTCCACCCCCCCCCCCCCCCCCCCCCCCCCTCTTTAATTGGCATTTATTACTCCTACCACTTTAGAGTCGTTGTCCTATGGAGGGACATGGTGATGGAGGAGTTATATTACACTTATGAGATAAGAGTGTGCCCTACTGGAGAATGGAGCAATGTCACACGGCTTGGAGTAATTTTACTCTCACTTATCTTATGCCAGCTAGGCCTCATGGGAGAGCCACCAGCGTGAGGAGGAGTGTTGGAAGATATGGAGGACTAGCATTTTATACAAGAAGATCTTATACATCATTTGCAGCAAGCTAAGAGTTTATGATGTTCTCTCACTCCCAACTTGTGGGGGAGTGTTGGAAGCTAGTGTTAAGCACCTAGCCAATACTACCCAAAAGACTGGCCTGTTAGGAGCGGAAGACATAGGTACTTACCCCAAGACCAGGGGTCAATGTGGGCCATAACACCACACCCCCCCCCCCCCCCCCCCCCCCGAGCCGACGCCCACGGCAGCTTAACACGTAGCGATGGGTACCATTACGGCAACCTCGTCCAGGAGACTATAAGAACCAAAGTAAAGTTTAGCACAAGTGTCCCAAAACACTTTGGCAGTTGCCAAGTGAACAACAGTTTGGCCACTGCCTCCTCCATTCTATTAATCATTCAATTAATGACTAAAGTATCTTCCTTGAGCCATTTTTTTAGTTAACATCTTCTTCATCAATAAGTGGAGGAAGTTTTGAAATGATGATAAAGTAGGTCTCGATTAATGAGAAACCTCTTCATGGATTGGGACCAAGATGCATAATTAGAGACACTCTTCAATGACATAGCAGTAATTTTCAAAACATTGCTCAATCTCTTAGGAAGGAGAAGAATTCTCAACAAGGAATCTAAAGGAATTGATTTTTGTGTTGAATGAGACTCTGCTATGTAGACAAATAATTATGAGAAATTCCAACAACTAAACTCAAAATTGACATAATAATCAATTTAATAAGGCCAAAACAAGCAACAAACTAGACAAAAGCAATCAATCTTCCCATGCATGTAATTTTCAACAATTGAGCTTAAAACCCTCAATTAGGTTTTCATTAATTAGAGAGGTTCAGATAACATCATGCAGCCTAACAATTAAAGCTTGAAATCAATGAGAAATTCTCGATTTTGTCATAGCAATGATTCTAACTGTGCAAAGTATGGCATAGTTTTGAAAAAAAATGAATTTGTCAATGGATGGCTGTTTTCGTGGACTATAACATGCATGAAGAATAACTAAATATGCATGAGAGAACGAAAAGGAGGAACTTCAACCTTTAGAAGGGGGAGTAGCACAATAAGTCCACCAGAACATGACAACTTGCAAAGGAAGCAAGAGCATGAAGACATCCAAATTCAATGCATCGAGGAGTGAGATTTGTAGACAATTTAAGAGTCCTAGTTGGAGTAGTAGGATTGTAGTTTCAATGGTCAGTGAGTCTTGGATCCCTAAACAATGAATCTATAAATAGTTTTAGGATTTAATCCATTTATTATCCAATTCAATACAAAAAAAAAAAAAGTTTTTGCAACTCCAAGGCTTCCAACTGTCAATAACAAATCAACTAGGTGGTTAACCCCAGATTGAAGGGTTACCATCCATCATAGATCTCAAGGTCCACAAGTCAGCTTTTTATCTTTGGCCTTTGCCCCTATATTTCTCCCAAAACTAGAGTCTAACCTGCTGTAATTGTAAGTTTGTAGTGCAAAATCTATGAGTTCAGCCATTTAATTAGAAGAAGTTTTCTCTAATCCAGCCAGGTCGTCTCATTTTGCTGCATGGTTCTCTAATTTGAATATAAATTGGGAAAGAGCTATCATCCCAGGGAAACACATTATTGAATTTTTAGAGGATTAAAGATCATTGTGTCCTCTAAAACAATGGAATTTATCTAATGGTATAAGATTAGTTTGGGACCTAGTCTTGATCAAAATTTGAAGCCTATAGATTTTTTAGCCATTAGCAGCTGGGTAGGGCAATGAAGGGGGAATTGAATTACTTGGGATGAATTTTGCCAATGGTATGAGAAATGCACATGTCATCACACAAACCAAACTCAATATAGAAAAGGGTCTCTTAGAGGTGCTTGGTATAGGCAAAACAAATCAGTATGTCCCTTAGCTTCATATTGTTGGTGAAAGCTAACGACTTATGTGGATAAATGAACCAAAAGATTTCTCATGTACATGATAGGCGTTTATATTTATTTGGGCCCAAATGATCTTATGCTTCAGGTCACATTCAAGAACTTCAAAACTTCATCTCATGGCAAGCTAAGTCTGGCTTAGATGGAAATCTCATGGTGATATTCCTTTCATAAGCCATAGGATGATTGATTCTTCATGTTGAATTGTGGTAAGCTATGCCAAAGTAGACTATTGCCTGAAAGAGTGGTTTGAATATTTTTGGTGCAGTTTAAATCTGCTTACAAGTGCATAACTTATTTGGGGTAATCTTGATCAAACACTTGATTGGCTATAATTGATTGTATAGTCCAATCTAGTTATTGAGTTTTGGAGTATATCAGCATATCTCTATAAAACACAAAGATTATAATATGATAGAATAGAAGTGGAATGCCTTGGACTAAAATTTATGATCACCACAAGTATTAAACGTTTTAATAAAGGAAAATAGTGGTAGTCTCTACACCCTATGAGAAAAATCAGCATAAAATCAAGTGGCTATGGTTAAAATTTTCATGAAATACATCCTTGAATTTTCCAGAATCTGAAACCCTTTTTTGGTATCTGAATTGTAATGTTATGCCTCAATATGTTGTGTTTTTATTCATTATGATTTGAAAGTGTACAAGCAAACGTCATGCTAGAGTATTGTAACCCTTGAGTTCAGCCATGTAAAACTCAAATATCAACAATGGGCTAAAAATTGAATTTCCCTTGGGCATCAGATTTGGACATTATGGTAAATTGGTGATATGCCCCTTCTTGAGTATGAAATTTAATATCTGGAAAAAATTAATACTTAAACCCCATTTGGCACTTCAAATAGGTGATTATGCCTTGGTATGTTGTGTGTGTGCCTTTAGTTGCTTCCAATCTACATTGTGATTTGAATTGAAGAACCTACAAAAGAAATGGGAGAGTAAATGAACCTATTTAATTTAAAATGCTCTCCCATTTACAATGTAAGCTGAACCTATTTGATACAATGATTTTAAATGAAATGTTTTGGAGAGAGAAATAAATGTTGTGGTTCTTGGATTCCACCTTAAGGAGAGGTCCTTTCAATTTTACCCTCGAGAAACTTTAATAACCCTCTATGGAGGTAAAGATCTCCAAATGAATAGATAAAGAAAATTTAATAGGATACTTTTATCAATTACCCAATAGAAAATTACTAGGACAGCCACAAAACATGTGTCACCTACAAGTAGGATGCTACAATTTATTTTGAAGATGAGTGCGGAAATCGACTTTGGAGTTTCAATTGTGACTGAGAATGAAGGAAAGAGAAAAGAGAAGCCCTCCAAGAACATGCTACCACTTCCTAAGCAAAAGGAGGAAGTTGAAGAGGAGCCATAGGGACCACTCATACACATTTCACACCCTAGACCTTGGGGTGATTTGAGATCCATCATAGCATATTGAGGGATTTTTCATGAGAAGTAGATGCTTTAAAAACCCTTTCTAGACACAATTTGGGTGAATTATGGAAGGCACATATGACGAAGAAGGAGAAACTAGCCACTACGCCTTTTCAAGTTGTGGTTCAAGAGGAACAAGAATGAAGAAAGGAGAAATGAGGAAGAAATAGGAAAGTGAAGAAGATAATGAAAAAAAAGATACGGAAGACTCTAATGAAGAGGAAGAAGGAAAAAATGGCTTAGAAGGAGATGAGGAATCCTCTAATGCAGACGAAAAATGAAAAGAGGACTTAGGAGGAGACAAAGACATCAAAGGAGGTTGTTGGAAGATGGGCTCAAGCCCACAAGTTTAAGGTTAGTAAGCACACACGTCTAAGTGGTGGCATATGCGTAAAATAGGATGCTTCTCATAAATATAGCATAAAGGTGTCAATATTTGTTCTTTTATGTCTCTTCTTTAATAAAGGTATAGGCCTAAGGGCATTGTAAAACTATAAATAAAGGCATTGGCTAAGAGGTAGAACATTGAAGCTCTCTCCTCTCTTCTCAAGAAATTCGTCCAGCCTTCCTCCTCACTTGGTCGGTGCACCCCTTCTCTCTCCAATCTCTCTCCATTTTGGTTCATCTCTTCTCCTTCTCCTCTCCTTCCTCTCTTCTTCTTCTTTGTTGATCTAAAGTCCTCCACATGGGATCCTAAATTATACATGGTATCAGATCAAGGAGTTTAGGATCCCCCTTGATGAAGTATACAAGGAATTATTTATGAAGTCTATCCAAGAATTTATTCATGAAAGGAGTCCAGCCATGAAGAGATAATCTTCATGTGAGAGGTTGTGAAGATTTATCTCTTGTGATTAAGAAGAAGTTATAATCTTGATCTTCCTGTAGCTAAATTATAAACTTGATCAAGATTAGTTGTTGCTAGTGTATTATCAAGATTGATAAATTGATGATTTGCGATTCAGTTACCTTTATGTAACTTAGATCAATTTTCTTTAAGTTGGAAATCCAGCACATGTTGCTGTAAATTCTCTCACTTGACGCTGCTCATGGATCTTGTTATGTTGCTGGATGACCGTCATATGGTTAAATTTCTATTACTTTGCTACTCTTGAACTCCAATGATTGCCCTTTTTTTTTTACGTTGGAGTGTTCCCATGAGCTGAGAAAGTTCGCTTCCTAGAGTCCTGATTTGCCTCTACATATCACTAAAGAAGATAGTGGTTCTCACATATTTGTCCATGGTTTGTGTTGGATTTTGGATTATGGCATAAGAGTTTGCATCTATCCTCTCCTCTTTGTTTTTTTATAAGAATATAAAAGGAATTGAGTGATGACTGGATCTTGTCTCCACTTGACAAAAGCACAAATTCCTTGATGATTGGTGCTTGCTCTTGTGGAAAATTTATATTCCTTCCCTGATTTGGTCCATGGTTTCTTCAAATTGCATTGAGTAATTGTTATTTGAAGACGCCCCTTGAAATTGACCTTGGCATTTGAATTGCTTCATGATGGAGATTGGACATACAAGTAGTAAGAGTGAAATACTCCGCATTACTACAATCCCATTAAAAAGCCTCTCCAATTATCTTAGTTGGTCACAATCAGTACAGCGAGTTCTCATTACTCGTGACCTTCTCAGTCGCGTAATCAAACCTCCTCCTGTAATTGATGAAGAAGATGTAGCCTACCTCAAGTGGGTTAAAAATGATAACCAGGTTATTAGTTGGCTCATCAATAGCATGGAAAAACATATAGCTAACAATGTGGTCCTCTTGGAAACATTAAAGGACATTTGGGACACGTGCTAAGTTATACTCTAGTAAAACCGCCTTACAAATATGCTGAATACTAAACAAGGGGATAATATTCATGAGTTTTTTGCCCGGTTTCAAGGACTTCTCTAAGAATGGAAAATCAATCAGCCAAATTCAATAGATATTGCTGGTCAAGAAAGGCAACGGGAAGCCTTAGCAGTAGCCATTTTCTTGACAAATATCAAGCCCTACTTTAAGGTAGCTCAGACGCAACTTCTTAGCTCCTCCTCTCTTCCATCATTTGATGATATCAGTACCACTTTGCTACGGATCCCTGATCCATCTCCTACTTCTCCTATTGATGCTCAATCGGCTATGTACTCCAGCAATAGGGGTACATCATCCTCACACCGAGGACACGGCAGAAATATTAGAGGGGGTCGCACTAGAATTAGTAGAATGGATCCGACCCATTCCCACACTGAGGCTCGCCTTTGCACCTATTGTGGTGGTTCTTCCCTTCATCGTTTACTTCCTTCATTAAAATCACTTTCTACTTTCAATTGTGAGATTTGTCATTTAAGTAAACACCATAGGAGTACATATTCTCCTCGCCTTACAACTACAAGTGTTGTTCCTTTTGCTTTAATACACTCTAATGTATGGGGACCTTTGTGTGTCTCTAATATTTCTCAATTTAAGTACTTTGTTATCACTTGGTTATATCTATTTAAAGAATGATATGAAATCCTTCCTATCTTTCAAACCTTTCATGTTATGGTGTTAACTCAATTTGGCAAGAAAATTCAAAGCATTAGGTCTGATAATGTTAAGGAATACTTATCTAGTGAGTTCCAATCGTTCTTTGAGGGTAATGGGCTTATCCATCAAACGTCGTGTGCCTATACCCTCAAAAAAATGGTGTTGCTGAAAGAAAGAATCATCACCTTCTTGATGTTGATCGGGGCCTCCTCTACTCCATGAAGGTACCCTACTTTTATTGGTCTCATGCTATACTTACGACCTATTTTCTTATCAATAGGTTACCTTCATCTGTGCTTAGCATTAAAACTCCTTACTCTATTGTATTTCATGGTAAAGATCTCTTTTCTCTTCCTCTTAAGGTTTTTGGATGTACATGTTTTGTCCATGTCGCATCCCCACAAAAGAGTAAGCTTGATCCTCGTTCTATGCAGTGTATTTTTGTGAGGTACTCTCACACCCAAAAAGGATATATCTGTTAAAATCCTACCCTTCAGAGGATGCTTGTATCTCGGGATGTGACCTTCTTTGAGGACACATCCTTCTACTCCTCTCATGATGCTCCTCCAGGGTTGACATTTCCTCCTACCACTCCTTGTCCACTTGTGCCTTTCAATGTCGATATTACTCAACTCCCTGAAGCACCGGCAGCCACCTCACCTATGGAGTTGTCAGATCCACCAGAGGTAAGTCGTTCCCCTCCTATATTTTGGCCAATTTTTTATACTCGGCCAATTGCTTTAAGAAAGAAACGTCGTTCTTCTATTACTTCTCACCCTATCTCCTACTTTATGTCTCACCATCGCTTGTCTTCCGATTGCTCTCAGTTCCTTGCATCTCTTTCTACTACTTCAATGCCATAGTCCTATCATGAGCCCTTAAGCATCCAGGATGGAAGGGGCTATGGATGAGGAAATGCATGTCTTATATGAGAATCCAACCTGGTACTTAGCATCGCTCCCAAAAGGAAAAAAAAGGTCAGTTGTAAATGGATTTTTTCGGTTAAACATTACCCAAATGGGTTCGTTGCTCACCTTAAAGCCCGACTCATTGCTAAAGGATACACTCAGTGCTATGGGGTAGATTATGAGGAGACCTTCTCTCCTATTGCAAAATTAAATTTGGTACGTATCCTTTTATCTCTTGCCGCTAATCCATCATGACTCGCAACTCGATGTACAAAATGCCTTCTCAAATGGTGATATACGCGAGAAAATTTATATGGTACAACCACCAAGTTATGTGGTTGAGGGGGAGTCGATATGTCGGTTACAAAAATCCTTATATGGGCTTAAACTGTCCCCTCGGGCTTGGTTTGATAAATTTAGCCAAGTGCTGCTACGGTTTGGTTTTCATCGATGCTCGATACAGGAAGTGAAAATATGATATGTAAGCAATTCAAAACTAAAGATCTAGGACTGCTTTAAGTATTTTTTGGGCATAGAAGTTCTTCAATCCAAACATGGGATAATATTGCCTCAACGGAAATATGTGTTGGATCTCCTCGAAGAAACAGGAATGAAGGGGTGTCGACCAGTTGACACCTATGGATACAAATGTAAAATATGTACAACGATGTTATGCATGCAATAACATTATTATTTTAGTGTTTTCTTTAATTTACTTTATTTTATTTCAGTTTTAGGTCATAGGGGTATTTTTGGAATATTTTATTTATAGGGGTATTTTTAGAATATTTTATTTATAGGGGTATTTTTGGAATATTTTATTGTAAACCCTAACCGGGTGAACCCTATTTAAGGGGTAAGAGTAATGAGAAATAGAAGCATTGAAGTATTAAGAATTAGGTTAAATTTAGCGTAAAGAGGCTTAGAGTTCTCCTCAACGAGCTCTAGGGTTATCAAGCTTCCCTTTGGCTTGATCTTCGTTTTCGTCTTCCCCATGTCTTCCTATTATCCCTACGGTAATGCCTGGAAGACCCGTAACCCGTGGCAGATTGTAGATCCTCCCAAAGAATCCACGTGTCAGATCCGGGACCGTAACAACTGGTATCAGAGCAGGAACACAATGGGTTATTCTATATCCCAAGAAAGATGGGTTGCTATGGGTAAGGAATTGGAGGAAATACGAGCACAGTTAGATGCTTCAATTGAATGTTCGGTAATGGAGCCACGTGCTCCCACAGAAAAGGTCATACGACCTGAAATTTCCTGCATATGCGTAGGCATATGCGTAGAAGAGGCAGCTGCTGCCTTGGACGAGCAGAAAGGCCAACGGCCAGGAACTCCAGCGGCGACGACATCGGAATTTGGGGATTCCGAAATTCCAAAAATGGCTGCACCGGAAATTCCGACGGCACTCGAAATCTCCGAGCAAGCGCAGAACTTCCGATATGCCTCCAAGGGCTACGATTCGCCTCCAAGTGGTGCGATTCGCCGCCGGAGTAGCAGGCGACCCAGTCGCTTCCCTTGGGTTCGTCGGCAAACTACCCGAGAGCCCTCTGTCTCGGAAAAATTCCAAGCGGCGACACCTCAGCGGGCTTCTCGTCGCCACCGGCGAAGCAGGATAGTTCGTCGGTGCCATAAGCAACTTTTCCGCAAGGGATCTCGGTTCCGGGAGGCTGAGGAACGACGATTTACAAGTTTTCGAGACCCCTCTGTCTCGGAAACTATCCAGTCGGCGAAGCCCCGACGGGCTGCGATTCGCCACCGGAAAATCATGCGATTCTGTCAGTGCCGGGAGAGAGGAAGGAGACGAACGTCGCCGGTAATCGTCGGTGCCGTGAGGAACGGAACCGCCGGCCGCAGAGTTCGGGAGCCGCCGAAGGAAGAAGACGACTCCCGATTAAATTTTCCTAACTTAGGAAAATTTAATTGGCCCGGTCTGCTGAGTCGCAAGCCGGACTGGGTTCCTGAACCGGGTCAACCCAGGTTAACTCGGACCGGGCCCCCCCACAAAAAAAAAAAAAAAAAAAAAGGGGCAAACGGAGGGGGCGTTCGCGGATGCTACTTCAGCACCAGTGAAGACGTCGGCATACAGACTTCCGAGCTTGAGGACAAGCTCGTTTTCCAAGGGGGGTGTAATGTTATGCACGCAATAACATTATTATTTTAGTGTTTTCTTTAATTTACTTTATTTTATTTCAGTTT
Source organism: Aristolochia californica (assembly GCF_029961685.1). NCBI lineage: Eukaryota > Viridiplantae > Streptophyta > Magnoliopsida > Piperales > Aristolochiaceae > Aristolochia > Aristolochia californica. The sequence continues at coordinate 6,391,527 of NW_027182279.1, forward strand.
TAGGTCATAGGGGTATTTTTGGAATATTTTATTTATAGGGGTATTTTTGGAATATTTTATTGTAAACCCTAACCGGGTGAACCCTATTTAAGGGGTAAGAGTAATGAGAAATAGAAGCATTGAAGTATTAAGAATTAGGTTAAATTTAGCGTAAAGAGGCTTAGAGTTCTCCTCAACGAGCTCTAGGGTTATCAAGCTTCCCTTTGGCTTGATCTTCGTTTTCGTCTTCCCCATGTCCTCCTATTATCCCTACGGTAATGCCTGGAAGACCCGTAACCTGTGGCAGATTGCAGATCCTCCCAAAGAATCCACATGTCAGATCCGGGACTGTAACAAACGACTGGAGAAGATATTGATATTGGCAAATATCAAAGACTTATGGGAAAATTGATCTTTCTCATGTTTACTAGACCAGACATATCATATGTTGTAAGTGCGGTGAGTCAATTCATGCACAAACCACAACTTACCCATTGGCAAGCCTTAGACAGAATATTACGATACCTAAAAGGAGCTCCGAGAAGAGGATTACTTCATAAAAAAACATGGGCACTTCAACATAGAAGGTTTTTCAGATGCAGATTGAGCTGGATCAACTGATGATAAAAAGTTTACTTCTGGATATTGCACTCTTGTTGAAGGGAACTTGGTTACATGAAAAAGTAAGATGCAAAATGTGGTTGCAAGATCTAGTGTGGAAGCAAAATACAGAGTTATGGCCCACACAGTTAGTGAACTCTAATGGATCACCCTCCTTATCGAATTAGGATTTTATAAAGGATGTCTCATGGGTCTACATTGTGATAACCAAGCAGTCATTCATATTACTTCAAATCAAGTCTTCCATAAAAGGACTAATCATATTAAGGTGGATTGTCACTTTATACAGGAGAAGTTTCAAGCAGGAATAATCTCCCTCAAACATGTTTAATCTCAAAAGCAAATAGCAGATATCCTCACTAAACAAATTAAATTTGAAATCCTATCATTTATATGTGGCAAGGTGGGTATCTATGATGTTTTATCTTCTCCAACTTGAGGGGGAGTGTTGGAAGATGGGCTCAAGCCCACAAGTTCAAGGTTAGTAAGCCCACACATCTAAGTGGTGGCATATGGGTAAAATAGGATGCTTCTCATAAAGATGGCATAAAGGTGTAAATATTTGTTCTTTTTATGTCTCTTCTTTATAAAGTTGTAGCCCTAAGGGCATTGTAAAGCTATAAATAAAGGCATTGGCTAAGAGCTAGAACATTGAAGCTCTCTCCTCTCTCTTCTCAAGAAATCCGTCCAGCCTCCCTCCTCACTTGGTCGGCGCACCCTCTTCTCTCTTAATCCAAACTCTCTCCATCTTGGTTCATCTCTTCTCCTTCTACTCTTCCTCCTCTCTTCTTCTTCTTCGTTAATCTAAAGTCCTCCACATGGGATCCTAAATTCTACAGAGGCAATGATGATGACTTTGGGAGAGCTGACTCTCCCTTGGGATGCTCCCAAATGGAATAAGACAATTCACAACCTCGAGGCATTAGGAAATAAATGAACCTAAAAAGGAAACGGAAGCAAAGAAATGGAGAAGGAGAAGGAAGTTTAAGAAGTTGATAAAGAACAACTAAAGGAAGAAGAAGAAGCAAGAAAAGATGAGAAGGAAGAAGAAAATAAAGAAAGTGGAGGAATTTTACGAAGTTGAGAAAGACAACTAAAGGAAGAAGAAGCAAGAAAAGATGAGAAGGAAGAAGAAAATAAAGAAGGTGAACAAGAAGATAGCCAATAAATGAGGAATTTAGAATATTCTAGAATAAATTAATAAAGGGATTGATAAAAAGAAGCAAACACGGAAGAAGTTCATTGAAGGACAGGTATGGAAGAGCCTTACATGACTCGCACCATAAGAAGTCTCATAGAACCAGAATTAATATAGTGGAGTCTAAGAGGCGTCTTATAAATGAAGGTCTCATAGAAGAGTCTTAGTTAAAGGTGTTTTAGTTATATTTGTCTACTATTTATATTCAGATATCTAATTATTATAGAACTTATCTTTTAGTATTTGACTTTGGGTGTAATTGGAGCAATGGTAATTTAATTGTAATTGGATTTTACTTGTTAATGAACAGTAGCTCATTGTACTCGAATTAAACAAGCCAGTAAAATATTTTTATGTTCCAAAAATTCAACATGGTATTAGAGTAGATTATGTGAGATGACTTGGTCAACCCACAAAGATGATGTGAAGGAGCAAAGGTCAAATAGCAAAAGAGGTTCCAACAGCAGCAGAAAGCTTCAATTTTCAAGGAATTTTATAATATCAAGAACGAAACTTTATATGGATAATTATATATCCAAAGAAATACTTGTAATTATATTTTCTAAATTATCAACCAATTCCCAATCTGAGTTTTTAGAGGGAGATATCAATATTGGACGAGTCAATGATCATAATGGCCAAAGAAGAAGAGTACTCAATTCGGCTAGATAGTAGAGTTTGAAATTTATCAGATTCTTTTTCTCAAAAGAAGTATATTCATAAATAAATATTATAATTGAATGAAAGATATCAATGTCAATTTTTATGCCAATTTTATCTTTATGTAAGGAGATATTCTCAATGGAGTCAGTTAGGTCCATGTTATCGAAGGAAGCAAATCAAGCAATCATACAAGATTCAAAAACAAAGACTTTTACATCAAATTGGGTATCAGATTAAAGATCTTTGAGTCCAGTTTCTTTTGAAATAACCATTTGTGATTCTGAACTATATTTTTGAAGATATTGATATCGTAATTACCAAAGGTCATTTCCACAAAAAAATCTTTCTTTTTCCTATTTTCTGTCCTATTACCTCTCCATGCATTTCACCTAGAGTCCTAGTTTTTTAGGTAAATTTTCCTTTTAATCATAGAGTTTTGATCAGACATAATCACTCCATGATATACACATTCAAGGTATGCAATATCCAATGGGTTTCAGTTTTTAAGTTTTTGTTACTTATTTGCATATTTTCAGCTTCGTAAAAAATTATGCTCACCTTCCGAAAATTTCTTTGAGATCATACTTGGTCCAACTTGTTTGTTATGTTTAAAGTTCTAAAATTAAAACCTCCCCTATTTTTTAACAAAAAAAAGGTCATGCTCATTATTGATTTGATAAGCACGTTCTTATTATTTAAGTAGGAGTATGACATAGTCGCCACCTTCCAACTAAAGTTGTTTTTCTCTGGTACTTCTTCAATTTATTATATTTTATTTTCATCACTTCAAAGCAATGCCTAGACCCACTACCTAAAAAGTATAGGAGTGCACCCAATATCCAACTCAAGTCAAGTCTTTTATTCTTCACCCAAGTGGTCATTTGTGTTTAAGCTCCCTTAAAAAGTGAGTAGTCTCTTTATTGTGCCCTAAAACTGGGCTATTTTTTCTCCTTTGAAATAGAACGAAGTGTGTTTTAGACTGATCATTTTGATTGGTGTATGGAGCATTGTTGTATGGCTAGGAGATTTTACTCTCCATATTGTGTTTTTTCCAAGTTGAGTCTCTATATCCTTTCTATCCCTAGCTTGAGAGGGAGAAGTATTTACAAGAAAGAAGTATTTTGTTCCACATGTTGTGGTAATTTTCATGTGACCAAAATATTCAAGAAAGGGGGAGAACTAAAGATAAATATTTTGCATCTTGTGAAGATTTTTTTAGAAAAAGAAGATTGATAACCAAGAATCTCTATAAGGGTAGTTTATTTTTAATTAGATTCTTATTATGAATTAAATGCCCTAATTCCAAACTAATGAGAACAATAATAATAATCACGGAAGAAAGGAAAAGCAAGCATGGAAACAAACAACAATATTTATACAGGTTCACCTCAAGGTGAGACTACGTCCTATCATCCGCCACTATGAAGATAAGATAGTTTACAAGAGAAATCACACACTTACAGGGGTTTCTCTCTAACCTCTTGGGCTAATTCCAAACTAACGAGAACAATAATAATAATCATGGAAGAAATGAAAAACAAGCACAGAAAACAAACAAGATTTATACAGGTGCGCCTCAAGGTGAGATTACGTCCTGTCTTTCGCCACTCCAGTAATCCACTATGAGCATGAAATAGTGTACAAGAGAAAACGAACACTTACATGTGTTTCTCTCTAACCTATCGGGCTGCAACTCGAGATGCTCCTCGGATTAAGATAATCAAACCCTAATTGTGGCGCCCCTCAATTATAAAGAGAAAATTAAGGCAACAACATTACAAGAGTAAAATTCCCTAACTTCCCTTAATGAAATAACAGTTAATATATCGTGACCAACTCAGCGTAGAGCGTTAATTAGGTTTTACAACTTAACAATTCTAATTGTTGCCTCTATTATAAATAGAGGGTCATTGTACTCAAATTAAACAAATCAATGAAATATTTATCTTTTCCAAACATTCAACAAATTTGAAGAAGGGAAAGTAGAAGGATATTGAAGAAATAGAGAGAGTGGGTGACACTATTTAGAAGATCATACAAACTCAATAGAGAAGTTGATTTTTTTAAAAAGGCCAAAAACAATCAAGTTGAGACTGTGGTAATGGATGGAAAAGACTTTGAGGGATAAGAAGGCGAAAGAGAAGAAACTGAAAAAGAAAATGTGGAAGAACTTGGGTGCAATGCAAAAGTAGCAAAAGAAATTGAAAAAGGAAAAGGACACAGAGATTGAAAAGATGAAGGTGGCCAAGGTATGAAATGAAAAGTAGGAAGAAAATAAATTGGGAGTAGAAGGCATTAGAGAAAAAGATTCTTACAATGAAGAAGCTTGAAGGAGTTGAGCAAATGGCTCGAGTTTAGAAGAGGGTATAGCAGAAGATGAGCTCCCTTTGTTTGCATCTCCTCAAGCAGTGAACTCATATGAGATGTCCACTTACAAAAGGATGAGGAAAACATCTACCTCTATCCTCATGAGTACCTACAACCTGTTAGGAATTAGACGCCCTAATTCCAAACTAACGAGAACAATAATAATAAACAAAGAAGAAAGAAAAACAAGCACGAAAAAATAGACAAGATTTATACAGGTTTGCGTCAAGGTGAGACTACGTCATGTCTTCCATCATTGCAGTTCCACTATAATGATGAAATATTTTACAAGAGAAATCGCTTCTCTAACCTCTTCGGCTGCAATAGATGATGTTGCTCTGATGATAATACTTCGGTTGATAAAACCATAACAAGTGTGAAATCCCCCAAACTACCATTAATGAGACAGCAGTCAATATATCATGGATCTGACGGGGGCCCCGCCCCCTAACCCCCTGGGAGGGGGGCTCCCCAGCCCCCATGGCAACCTTACCACAAAGGTCGACCCACATACCGACTCAGCATGAGGCGTTAATTAGGCTCCACAACTTAACACAACCAGCATGCCATTGACATGCTAAATTAGATAGATAAGCTAGTGGAAGAATACAATCAGTTCAAAAAAGGTGATCAGTCAACCTCCTAATAGACCTTAATTTCTAGGCTTTGCTAATTGTATGTATTGCAACATTTAATTTTAGTCTCTAGACTTCTAGCTTTATATTTTCTTGTATATTCCATGAATTTCGAATTTTAGATGACTTAAAAAAAAAATTTCTGCCCATAATTGTTGTGCACTATTCATTTTAAGATTATCAGTGAAAGGGGAAGAAAAGGCCTAGGGAAGGCATATAAAAATGATCAGATAAAACCAATTCATGGGGTAAACAAAATTTTATGTATTAAACTTAAGGGGAGTGTTGAAAGATAGTGCCCAAGCCCATACGACCAAGGAAGACTCACATATCTAAGTGTGTTGGAAGATGGGCCCAAGCCCATAAGACCAATGAAGACCCATCCATCCAAGAGATATGAAAGACGAATTCAAGGCCCATATATCAAGTAGAAGACCCATAGGCCCACATACAATAATGGTAGGATAGTAAATAAAGAATCATCTCATAGAGATGACATTGATGTAATTAGATTAAAGTTCCAGGGTTAAACCCCTAAACCTTAAGTTCAGGGGTATTATTGTAATACAGTAGTTTCATTAATCTATAAATAGAACTTCAAGGGGAAGGTTAGGATATTCAAGTCCATAATATTTTTTCTTCTTGTTTTCTCTCTATGTGTCATTTTCTCTTTTTCTCCGTGAGCTAAATCCATGGAGTCCCGAAAATTAAGAAACAATTTCAAACAATAAATAAAATAGAGAAATAGCGATTCTTAAGAGTAACGCCTAATGTGGAATTCTAAAAAACCATAGCTACGAGTCCTGAAAATCAATGCTATGATACCATGTTGATTTTCGGGATTCGTAGCTATGGTTTTTTAGAATTCCACATTAGGCCTTACTCTTAAGAATCGCTATTTCTCTATTTTATTTATTGTCTGAAATTGTTTCTCCATTTTGTTTACAGCTGCTTGATGGATGATCAACATGATGATCAATCTATCAATTTGTTTTGTCTTTGCTGCCGTGGCGTTTTGGTTTATGGATCTTGGTTTATTCCGCCCTTAGCTTGCTGCCATATATGCCATCTACTAGCCGTTACGGGTCGTACTACTGTCATGACTACTCTCAGATTATTCCTAGCTTGATATTGCACATTAAAGCACGAGGAATCTCATCCCTAATTGATCTGCTCGGCTTATTTTATGTCGTCAATCAAGAAAATATTTCCATTTTAAAGCTGAATTATTTCCTCGGTCGAGGTGCTGCCGAGATTAAGTTTTTTGTCCCACTCTGTTCGGAAGCGGGGACGACGACTGCCTCTGCCGGATCTGAGCTATCTCTGTCGAGAATCACGGTCCCGTTGCCGTTGTTGGAGAAGACAACTTTGTTTCTGTTTCTTGTGGAAGACGAAGAATCTGCTACACTGATCCTACCATGAATATCTGCCGAAAAGTTGCAATCTCTTCACTGGAACTGGCTGTCACCTCTATTACTGCCTATCTTAGCCAGTTGTATTAAATTAAATTCCGAAGAATCCTCCAATAGTTCTAGCTTGCCGATGCTCTCACCTTGGCCGTTGATCACGGTCTGATTACAGCAGAAGGTTCCGTTGAACTCTGCGTGGCATCTATCTTTGGAAGTTTATTTTCGTCACTATCTGAATACCGTAAAAATCGCAATCCCTCTGCTAGTCTGTTCAGCGCCAGCGTTGCCATCTCTAGTATTTTGCTCTGTTCAAAGCGGGGACAACAACAGTAGGCTGCCGCTGGAACTGTTGTTACTTGTGTGGTTTTCTGCTGTCCTGGCATTCTACTGGCATCAAGTTCATTTCTGGAAATTGCTTCCGAGCTAGCGCGCTGATAGCTTCCGCTGAGGGGGAGAATCTCTGTTTGGCACCGTTGCCGAAGAAAACGATTTCCGATCTATTCAGAGCCGCGCGGGGAAGACGACCCTGTTGCCTGATTAACTTTTTATGCTTGTCTCCGGAGATAGCTTTTTCGTTCTTCCGAGCTGCTGTTGTCCCTCTATTCGGTTGGCCGCGGGAGGAAGACGAAGGCATTGTTGATAAAGTTTTCCTAAAGTTAGGAAAAATTAAACCCACCGGTTCAGCGCCTAATTGCAACCTAGACCGGGCCGAGTTAACCCGCAACCCGAGCTCAGCCTATGCTATGCTGAGTTAACTCGGGTCAACTCGGGTCCGGGTCAATCTAACTCAGGCCACTTATGTTTTCTATCAATATACGTGTCTAGACCAAAGCTTATACATATTTTTGCCACGACTCGGATATATTGATCTACTATTTTCGGTAAATTTTTTCCATGGCTAGATTATTATTTTTGAAGTATTGATAGATTATTCCTTGGTTAACATATTATTTGGTACAGATATGTGCATTAGATTATTTTATGGGTCCATTTTACAAGAATTATTTTGGTTTGTGTTATATGAGTCCAAGCCCATTACAGTTGTTGTTATTATGTCTCATTGGATGAAACAAAATTATTGAAGAAGAGATGGCCTCAGTATATGTTACATCGCTGTGATGAATGAGCTTATTACTACATCCACTACCCGTAAGGATATCTATTATTTCACTGTGATGGAAGAGTTTATTACTAACTTTATGTTATACACTCATGAATTGGCATTTATTACTCCTCCACTTGAGAGTCGTTGTCATGTGGAGGGACACGGTGATGGCGAAGTTTTTTATTACACCTTCCGAACAGCGTATAGACCCACTACCTACATTAATAGGAGTGACACTACCTATTGAAGATAGGAGTGTGCCGAACATCCAACAGGAGTTATTTAACTAGATTAAAGAACAATGTCATACGACTTGAAGTGATTTTACTCTCACTTTTCTTATGCCAGTTGGGTCTCATGAATGAGAGCACCAGCGTGAGGGGGAGTGTTGCAAGATGTGCCACATTATACCAAAAAAAAAAAAAGATTTTATACATCATTTGCAGCAAGTTGGGAGTTCATGTTATTCTCTCACCCCCAGCTTGAGGGGGAGTGTTGGAATATAGGGCCCAAGCCCACACGACCAAGGAAGACCTATGCATCCAGGAGATATAGAAGACGGACTCAAAGCCCATAGATCAAAGAGAAGGCCCATAGGCCCACATACAATGATGGCAGGATGGTAAATAAAGAATCATCTCATAGAGATGGCATTGATGTAAGTAGATTAAAGTTCCATGGTTAAACTCCTAAACCCTAAACCCTAAGTTCAAGGGTATTATTGTAATGCAGTAGTTTCATTAATCTATAAATAAAGTTTCTGGGGAGGGTTAGGATAATCAAGTCCATAACATCTTTTCCTCTTGTTTTCTCTCAAAGAGTCACTTTCTCTTTTTCTCCATGAGCTAAATCCATGGAGTCTTGAAAATCAACAAGGAGTAAAGATAAAGTAAGATAACAAAATCAATAGGAGTTTTCAAAAATTATTAATATATATGTACTTAATTGCACTCAAACTTATGCTTCTAAGTATTTATCATCATAAAAAAAGGAAATGTTATTCTCAAGATCTTCAATTAGTGAATTTTGGTGACAACAAATACTTAAACAACTAATGATGTGAATTTAATAAACCAAGATAGCTCAAGAAGCTCAACACCAAGTTTTGGTAAGTCAACCATTCAACCAGCTAGGGAGTGTTCGAATGGTCTATAGAAAATGGGAAAGAACTTCATTTGAATGGCATATAGCAAACTAGTCAATCAAAAAAGGAGATAGATGCTCTCAAGTAGAGTCCATTCTAAAAAATGTTTGAAAATCCAACTGGGAGAGGCTAGAAGAAAAATAAAGGAAACATTGCACAACCAAGAAACTTGTTTGACTAATAAGAATTTGATCAAATGCTTACGAGTGAGAAAAAACACTACTAAGTGTTGATCTAGATTGACTTACGTCCCTGATTTTGATGATAACTAAACTTAAGCTTGTGAAATAATAATTATAGATTAAGTATTTCATGATACATTTCCTTCAAGAGACACAAACACAAGGTATATAAGAAAGAACTAGCTAAATCGACACAAAAGATCTTGAGCTAAATGAAGAACATGTCATCTTGAAGAAGCACCTATGAGAAAGCCTAACATTTGAAGATCTAAGAGTCTAAGTTTCATAGAAAATCTCTCGAACTCTAGCTATGTATGAGGATAAACAACCAAATTATAATACTTAAGTAAATTTACGTTTTGGAAAATTAGAGGATAAAATGTTTTCTTAAACCATATTTAGAAATATCATACAGATTTTCTAGAAACAATTAGTTCCTTAGTTCTAGACTAATTCATGCTTAGAGCTTAATTGTATACACTGCCAGAGAGTATGATTGATCATACTACTAAATGTATGATCAATCATCCATAATGCAACGGGCCTTCAGCATAAAGCATGATTGAACATCTTGTATGAGCATGATCGATCATCCAGTATGGTGTAAGGCGGGTTGGTAAGGCATGATTAATAAACCCTTACAAATTTGATCAATAATCCAAAACCCTACAAGATAGGAATTATAAAACATAACTTATCAACCTTTATGGGCATGATCAATCATCAGAATTTTGCTAGACAAATGTACAAAGCATGATTGATCTATGACTATAAGGCATAATCAATCATTCCGATTTGCATAACTTTGCAAATTGATTGATCAAAGGTCTAATTGATCAATAGGCTTGAGGGAGTAAGAAAATTATTCATTGGAGCTGAATGATCAATCAGTGAAAAATTATGATTGATTATCCCTCCCAATCGGCTTTCTTTACCGCGGATGAAAATGATTAGTTTCACTAGGAAACTTATCAAAAAGGACCCAAACTTGTCCCAAAGCATTAAATGAGCATCCATTGCAATACCTAAGCCTTCAACAAATATTTTTCTACCAAAATTTCTAATTTTACCTTTTGTATGAGAAAAATCCCACATCTTCTATATTTTCCAAACTCTCCATATATCTGTTTGGCACTCCTAGTTCAATCAATCCTCACACCCTTCACTGCACATGCTCAAAGGATTAGAAGCCTGAATCTTAGTAGGAGTTGGATATCTCTCCACAAGGAAAGTGCAAGTTTCATTTTTCTCTTTTGTATTTGCACTTTATTTCATAAAGGTTGTCTAGAACCTTGAATTTTTTGTAAAAAAAAAATCTCTTGAAGGAAGATTCTGATAAATATTATTGGGTATTACACTTGGCTTAAAGAGAGTCAATGAATCTCATTGTAATTTTTCTAGTAGAGCAAATTGGGATTTTTTGTCTAGCAAAGGGTTTTTGGGTAATGATTACCACTAGGAGAACATTGAGAAGAAATTTTTTTTGCCTCCTTATGGTTGTGTGCATGTGATTTTAACTTTTTATTTATTTAAATTAACTGGACTGCAACCACTTAAATTTTTAACTTTACACTCAATTTACCCCCTGTTGAAATCCCACTTGGGCCAACATTGAGATCCATTCAATCAAGTGTTCAAATAACAAGTTCAAAATAGTAGAACAAATAAAGAAAGAGGATTAATCAATCACAGAAGACCATTTGTTTGAACGATGCAACCTATAAGAGTTATAGAAAGAGATTTAGAGCTTCAATTAAGAAAAAAAATACAACAGAAAATCTCTAAGTGAAGAATTTTAAGTATTTGTCATAATGTTTAGTTGAGATTTCATTGAGTTTGATAGAAAGACAAAATGTCCCTTTCCAAGCTCAACGACCTAATGTTGAAATTGAGAACTTGTATATTTAAGTTTTTTTGGTGCAAACAACGTCTCTCTCGATTCCTATGATAAAAACAGCTACTCGCAAGTGCTCCCGAGCTTTGAAATCAAAATTGGAGATTGAATTTGGTCTTTCAAAATGACAATCCCCCAGTAGCCAAGAATTTAGAAGTCATTACTTTGAGATCATTATTTACTTAGCACTAATCTTGCTAGAATTATTGTTCTTCTACTTTGATATCATATTGTTCATTCTAGCCATCAAAATTAAAAGGGGCATTTGCATGGGTTTAAAAATTTGGGGATGAACTCTTTAAAATCCTACTGCCTTTGTTCATTTTTTTTTTTTGTAATAAAGTGACTATACTTGATCAAGCAAATTTTAACTCTTTTACTTTGAAAATTTCAAAATTGTTCAGATAATTATTTGTGGGTTTGAATTTGAAATCAATATTTTTAGAGCCGCTCTTTATGTGTGTGTCTGAAACTTAAAAACCAATCCGGGATTTATTTGGAGTTTGAATTTTGAAATCAAGTCAAGTAAGAACTTATAGATATTACATTGTGTGGGTTACATAGATTGGATGTACCTTTTATTTGTGCTTGTATTGTAAAATATCCCTAATTGAGATATTTTTGTAAAAAAAGGGGTGAATTATAAGCCATTATGAAAAACCTTTATTAGGTCCCTATGTCAATACCCTTGCCTCTAGAATCATTTTATGCAAGTGGAGTCATAACAATTTGGTGCAGTGAGTGTGGAAGGCAACTAAAACCTTGATTTAGGTAACAACTAGGTACCAATTATTATTCTCCATTCCTCCCAACTACTCTCATTGAGCATTATGCAAGCAATTGAATTCTTGGGCAAGTATTAATTATTAGTGAGTAATTTAGATTAGTGAATAATTAATGGTTAATTATTATTTATTATTAATCAAATTTTATTAAGTGATTAATACTTAATAAATTAATGAGTAACAATAAAGAACTACCTATTGTGAATGAAATATTAATAAGAAGATAGTAGATAGTAATAAATAAATAATTACTTAATATATAATGAATTTATAATAATTTAAAAATAAAAAATAAAAACTAATAATCATTTTACAATTTATAACTAATATTTATAAATAACTTATTAACGATTATTTTTATTAATAATTTTGGGTGGATGATGAGGGATTTAATTTTAGCTGAGCTAGATATGCATAATAACATGAACATAATTAGACCAAACATGAATATAATTTGAACATAATGTGAAACTAAGATAAGTATATAATATAAATAAGGTAGAAGTACAAACTGAGCATTACATGAAGAGTGTCTGAATATGGCACTCACTATGTTGTTTTGCTCAAATTAAAAGAATTTATATACACTCTCATCTGAATAGTTTGATTGCTATTGAGATTTGGTGGACTGATCCCTGCATCCAACATACCTTCCATTGCAGAAAATGCATCCCAATAAATACCCAGATATGATATTAAAGGATCAGATCTTGACTTATCAATAACCAACCTCACCCTCCGTGTTTCCACTTTGATAAATCTAAGCAATCTTTTATACCCAACCGTAGACCCATTTGTAACTGTAAGCCACTGCCCCTCTTCACTCAAGACATCGAAATGGAACTCAGAGATCCTTTGTCCCATTTGAATGGGTTCCTGAACCATAAGCACGTTAAATATCTCTGATTTGCTGAACTCTAAATGTATCTCCCAATCAAATTTGCCCTCTTCTGGTGCCCAATAGGTATAAATACCTTCTTTCACAACATTCACTGGGCTGAATCTAGAATTCATGTTCCCTCCTCGAGTGCTTGTAGCTGTAACAAATGCAGCCTCTGCCAAATTCTTCGAGAATATACTTTCCCGCATCTTGCTGAACTCTTGTAGTGCTTGAATGTCTTCATCTGATATAAGGCCTGAGGAATTCGGGGGCACATTTAGCAGTAAGAGACAGTTTCTTCCCACCGATTTGTAATAGATATCGAGCAGTGTCATTGCAGATTTTGGGTGCTGAGAACTGTGCCAAAACCAACCGGGTCTTATAGACACATCACATTCAGCAGGTACCCAGTCGATTCCGTTTGGATCTCCATTTCGACTGTATCTGTTACTTATCAATAGATGCTGGTGTTAGTTTCAGCTTTCTAGAAGAGAAAATGTGCTGACTACCTGCATCTATACATTGATGTTGGAGATCATGACAAAGATAATTAAGTGAACACACCAGAGGATGAGATTATTATGGAAACCAAACAACAAAATAGAACTAATCCAACTTCTACGGGCAAATACTTACATATTTTAAAGGGTGTATGTGAACCCGTCATTATATTACAAGATAAGAGACATTTAAGCTGCCCTAGTTCGGCACTGCTAAGCATCTTTTTCTTCTTCTAAATGTACAAATAATAGTGTTACATAAAATACTTCCAATAGAGAAAACAGTAAAAAAAATAAAGAAACTATATAGAGGAAAAGAGGAAAGAGAAAACCACTTCTATATGCATTCATAATGTGCAAACGTCCATGGGCATAATCTCTTTCTTTATTAACCGAGGCATGACAAAATACAAGTGAGACGGAGGCGCCGCATCTATTACAGTGTTTTCCTTGCAGAATTGCTCCTATTGGAAGGAACTATCTCTTTTACTAATTAGCAGAGAAATAACAAGAGACAGTAAGATACTCAGGCTTGAGCCTCACTCCAAGAGAATAGATTCACTTCTTAGTTTATGTAGCGAGAGAGGCACCTTCTGCCTTTCAATGGCTTTCTGACATTGGATATTGGTAAATAATAGTTCATAAGTAAACGTCTAAGAAAAAGTGATTCATGCATGAGGTACCCATTGGGTAAACATGTCTTAACAAACTAGGCAAATCTGGTCCTTCCAAAAGTGGGAAGTTCTGTCACAGGCTAATAACTAACATATGGTTAATTGCCCTATCATGAGGTTGCCAAATTATCAACAAACAAACAGAAATCTCACATACAGGCATCTACGTCTCAACAGTTCATCTGAATGACACTACACAGTGAACTTCATGATTAGGTGGAAAAATGTTAACTCTAATATATGTTCCTCTCATTCCAGTTCAACGACAAAGTTCTGTCTTAGTTAAGCAACTAACATGTCTTACGATCAAGAACATGAAAGCTACCAACAACCAACCAAAAAACTCACAAAAAAAAAGGCATCTATATCTTAGAGGTCCAGAAAAACGAGTACATAACAGTGAGCTCCACAATGACACGGACGAATGTAGTAAAACTCTTAACATAAGTTCCTCCTACTCCCTGTAATGAAAGGAATGAGTTTGCAGGCAATAAGACATTTTATCATAGGTGGGTACTTTTGAAGTGACAATTCAACAGAAATGAGTCGTGTTAAATAATGAATCTTCACTAAACAGAAACGGCAAATGAAAGAAGGAAAAGCAAAGAGCTGCAAAGCTATAAACTACAAAGAGAAGAACAATGAAAAATTTTAGCCCATATTATTTCTTAGTTATCAGTCATCAATTGAATGTAATAACTGTACAACATTAGACAATTGAAACGAAGGATGAAATGCTTTATTTACACATGGTATTAAGCATCAAAAGCAGCTCAACCCATGAAACCCTTTATTCAATGAACAGAAACAAAAGAATGTTGATTATATGAATTTAACTGAAATGATGCATCATAAATGCTAATTTGATTCACATAAATGATTCATCTAATGATACCAATGTACAAAGGAAAAAACAAGACATCGATAATCCAGTTTAATAACAAAAACTGATATAACATATATAACAAAGAGATGACAAATGCGTGAAAGAGAAACTCACTGAAAATCGTTGTCGCCTCCAATTGTAACGGCACTGCAGTTGAAAAGAGACCAGCAAGTGGAACCTGCGGCACCTGCCTCATCCCCAACCCACCGGCTATCCGGCCCAGCATCTGAGAAAATGGTAGCAGTTGGTTGGAGCTGACGAATGAGACCAAACCACGATTTGAAGAAGTATTTCATATCTTTTTCCCCTTTTCCCTTTGCACCATCCAACCACACTTCTTTAATCTCATCATAACTGCTCCCAGTTCACAAAAAAATCAGAAACCAAAATCGAAATTCAAACTTCAACTGCATGCAAACACAGTTACAACAATTAAATTTGGCCAAGAAATAAGTTGAGTCAAGCCCCCTCACTCCTACATTCAGTTCAAAAAGATAAAAAAATAATTCCACTAATATAACTATACAAATCAAAGCATAGCAATCTTCAACAAACAGTAAACCAACCCGGTGAGCAATTCAGTCATCTGGCCCAAATAGAACTCATTGTACTTTATGGTATCGCCGTAACAGGCTTCGTGCCGATCCCAAGGAGACAGATAAAATCCCAAATCAATTTCAGCTGCCCTGGCAGAATTCGCCAGCTCGGCAACAACATCACCGCTCCCATTCTTCCACGGTGAGGCAGCGACGGAGTAATTGGTATACTGTGTGGGCCATAGGCAAAACCCATCATGGTGTTTAGCAGTCAGGATGACTCGGGAGAAGCCGGCGTCCACAGCAACTTGGATCCATTGCGTAGTGTTGAGACGGGATGGGAAGAAGACTCTGGGATCCGCATGCCCTGTACCCCACTCGGAGTCGGTAAAGGTGTTGGTGCCGAAGTGGAGGAAGAAGGCCATCTCTCTGGATTGCCATTGGAGTTGGTGGGCGGAGGGGAGGGGTGGAATCGGAAGGGGAGGAGGGATGGAAGGGGAAAGAGAAGCAGAAGCAGTTTCTGAGCAGGAGAGAAGGACAGAGAGGAGAAAAACAAAAGGCACGTTGCAAGATGCCATTTAGCTGAAGCGTTAAGTCCTGATCCTGATTCTCTCTTTCTTACAAAACAGGCGGAGAGGCTGCACCCATTTTCATTTGTCAACGGGAGGCAACGGTAGAGCGCAAGGAGCTCCTCAACTAGAGCAGAGGGTGTTGACAGGCTGTGTCAACTTGCCGTAAAAGCCAAACAGCTGCCGAGGCTTTCTTTCTAGCATGGGTTAGAAAAATGGAAAGAAAAAAATATGCTTAGAATAAGTAACAGCAAAAACTTGTCCGGAACGAGATTAAATTTAGTGTTCTGCTTGGCCTACGGGCAAACCAGTTCAAGGGAAAAATGTGCTGGTACTTAGGTGGATGGACTGGAGATGGAACACTACGGAGCAAACATCATTGCATCCTTTTCAAATATTTTCTTTTAACTAGTAACTTTTTTATTAACAGAGCAAGCACTACAAGGGACAAGCCAAAATGCAGAGATATTATACAGCCTATCAGCACACTTCTCTTTCCTAAGTACAATGGACACTGTTATAGCGTATCCTTTTTAAAGTTGGATCTTAACGGGATATACAGGAAATAACTTCATTTCATAGGGGCAAAATAGTTATCAAATATTAATTAAGATTAATCTTAAGGTTATAATAATCTCTTTCGTGAAATTTTTGTGCTTAATTTGGACAATTAAGAAAAATCCTTTTTTGTTTTTGTATATTTATGTATCTTCTTACAAAAACTGGAGTACAAGCTTTAGCCAACCCGTCTTTTTTTCTGCTTTTGAGAAATTCATACTGTCATTGTTAAACAGTCTTTCTTCTCTATTGGAGAGCTAAGAACTTCATAATGAACATACATGATGTTAGGAATTAGACACCCTAATTCCAAACTAATGAGAGCAATAATAATAAATACTAAAAAAGAGAAAAACAAACACAGAAAAGGTTGCCTTAAAGTGTGACTAAGTCTTGTCTTTTGCCGTTGTAGTAATCCACTATAAAGATGAAATAGTTTACAAGAGAAATCACACAGTTACCGGTATTTCTCTCTAACCTTTCGGGCTGCAACTGGAGATGCTCCTCGGATAAAGATCATACAACCCTAATAGCAGTGCCCTCCAATTTAAAGAGAAAGCAAGGGCAACCGCATTACAAGAGTAAAATTCAAAAATTGCCCTTAATGAAACAATAGTCAATATATTGTGGATCAGACGAGGGCTCAACCACCGCAACCCCCGGGAGGGGGGCTTCCCGCCCCCATTCCAACCCCCACGGCGACCTTATCAGAAAGGTTAATCTGCAACCAACTCAGTGTAAGGCGTTAATTAGGTTCAACAACTTAACACATGAATAGTAGATACACCAGAATTTCCAACCTAATGTCAGCTCTAATAGATGGTTATCATTCTAGTGTTACACTATTGCAGATAAGCTTCAAGAAGAATTCTTCGTATGGTACTACGCTTGACTTAGATATTCATGTCACATAAAATTTGATTACTACAACACATGAAATTCTTCATTGTAGATTATACTTCTTCTAATGGTAGAAACACCCATACATCAGAAGGAGGTGCAACCACTGCAACACTCACTTCCCTTACACGTAAATAAAATTAGAAGAAGGCATACACCAATTCAATAAAGTAATGAGAGTGATCAGGTTTAATTCAGTCTATAGAAATCGTTCATACTTCTCTTTCTATTCTCCCATTCAAGCTAGAAAGTATCAATATGATCCCAACTTGAAACAAAAAAATTGTAATAATTATCTCCTCCGTTAAGGTGTCATGAGGACAAGTACTAAACTGGACGCATACTCTAAAAAATAAGAAACATGGGCAATAAAAAAAGTCAAAATTAACCTCATAGGATTTCAAACAAAATAGTGATGATAATCACTAAAAAGGAATAATGTTTGTCACTCAAAGGATGGCTATAAAAAACACCTTACGGCTATGCATAAAAAAAGTCTAAATGGACTTAAAACACCCCTATATAGAGAGGGATGATACAATACGAAAATTCATTTGGTGAGAAACATGGGAAAAGCTATCTCAGTCGTTCGATCATGATCAACGTCTATCTCAGCCATCCGATCATGATCGAACAGCTGAGATAGTCGTTTCGCATGTTTCGCACTAAATGACTTTTCATATTGGATCACATATAGAGGGCAATGATCGGGTATGAAAGGTGTTAAGGTGTGAAACTTACGAAGATGGGGCATAGACTGTTCGATCAAGCGAAAGTGTTGATCAATGGTCCTCTTTTAATTTTACACAAAAAGAGAATTTTGATCCCTCGCCCTTCCTCCCGTGCACTTCCTCGCGCTTCCTCATTCACTATTCAGCCCTTCCTCCATCGCCAACCCCTTCCTCCATCTCTTCCTCCACCGTCAAGCCCTTCCTCTCAGGTGAGTACTCGTCCCAATCCAACATTTAATCCTTCCACCATCTCTTCCTCTACTGCTTTCTCTGTCTGTTACCTATCATCGAGCCCTTCCTCTCAGGTGAGTCACCATCCCAGTCCTCCCGGATGAGTCCACCAATATCCCAACCCTTTCTTTGTCGTGAATGATTCATTGGCTCCCAATCCCACCCTCAAATGCATTTATCCAGATATTTTCTCTTTTGGTGGATGTTGGTTAAGACTGTAAGCTCTATTCTATTCCACTTTTCTCTATTCTTTTATTTTCTTTTTATAAAAGAAAAAAAGGTTGAATTGGTTGTTAAAAATACCTTTTCCATTTTATTGCATTTCTAGTTTTGCTTTTTTTTTCACTTGCTGCTAGTTTTGCATTTTAATGAAATCTCAATTTTCATTGTTAAAAATACCATTTATCTTGTTGTTGGTTTTGCCCTATATATATATATATATATATATATATATATTTGGCTCGTCATGTTGGAATGGACTTGAAGCTAGATTTCACATAGAGTATGAAAGCAATTTCTATTTGTTGACTATGACTTGTAACTCATTCTTCTATATCTTGGTGGTTGCTATTTTGCTTTATCTTGAGCAGTCCCCCTCAAGATGAATAATATGTACAATAATGCCTTAAATCAAATAAACCTAGAGATGCAACTACATATAGTAAAGATTTTCGAGTATTAATTCGAAGAGAACACAACAAGGAGAAATCACTTGTTATAAAATTTTCCAGAATGAAGTCATGGCCAACCTTTATATGATATACTTTGATATTTATTTGTTCTCTATGTTATTTCTCCTTAATATTTTGATTCTAAGATTCGTTTTTCTGCTTTAGTTACCATCATTTTCACCAAGTATATTGTACAATTGTAAACATAAGTATTAACTATAATCTACATATTCAACAGATATGTTTTAAAAATCTATGTTGAAATCAGTGAAATTCTCAAAAGCCCCTCTTGGACTCTCATTTCCTGTTAGTGAATTTAGCAAGATTTTTAGTTGAAAAATAACTCGTTATGCTCTTCTGATGGATTCGTATGACCACTAAATTATTCTTTTCAAGGATGAATGAGTTTAGAATTTCACAATTAGTAAAATTTCATTTCACATAAACTAATATAAAATGACTTTCCAATGATTGACTTTGAATTGCTCATAGGTCTGTCCAACATCAATCCGAGGAATGGCACATTCTCAAGGTTGACCACCACCAACATATGCTGGATGTAGGTGATCACTCAAGGAATACAACTTGTCTTTGCATATTTTATGATGACCAAGCACCAGATCAAAAGGCCTACCTTTTGCTACATAGATCTCCACCCTCGTACGTCACCTCAAAGTGGCCCTCACTGAGGATGAGTGTGTCAACCTGACGAAGAAGATGTCCATTGGTGAGACCAAGGTGAAAAAATTAGGCTTTGCCAAGTGGAGAGGTGAATGGGTGCCCAATGTATTGGGAGGACAGCTACTCAGGAAGTGGGATCTGGTGATGATCTCAATCTGAATTGGTTGCAGGTTAAATAGCATAAATTTTTTAAAAGGAAGTGTATTGATGATGCTTCTTTCTCATCTGACCGATTCCAACGGCTAGAGAAAGCTATGGAAGAGCTGAAGATAACTCAGAACGAGCTAAGAGCAACTCAAGAAGAATTGAGGGCTGGTTAAAGTGACCTATGGGAGAGCCAGCTTTAGTGACAATTCATGCTCTAGACCATCCTTTACCACATTGCTCCACCACCACCACCTAAGAACTAGGATTAGTCTAGTTGACCACATTAACTCATTTTGAGTATACATTGTATATGTTGTAGTCACTCCACTTTTTGTAATTCATCTTTTGTAATACAAAACAATATTATAAAATGAAAGGCCATCGAGCCAATCTTTTTGGTCTACACACTTATCTTTTTCCTTATGACAAAAAGGGGGAGAAAAGACCTAAGCGAGCACAAAACTAGAATAACATTTGAAAACCTAACGTGCATAGATTAATTGGGAGCTAATTCCTAAATTTGAAAATTTTTCTTTGATCCTACTTATAGGAATGTTTATTATTTTAAGTTTTATATTAGGTTTTGTCATGATCAAAGAGGGGGCGATTGTTGGCCAACAGTTGACTCTCATCTAGATTTTGACGATTACCAAAATTAATTAATCTAAAATGGTAAATTTAGAATTTCAAATGCATTTCCTTCAAGAAACACAAAAACCAAGGTCTACACAATGAACATACAAAAGTATCTCAAGACCTCGAGCTTCAAAAGTGTGTCAAAGTAATCTTTAAGAAGCACCCACAAAAGAAGAAGCAAAGAATTGAAAACTAGAATTTAAGACGTCAACAAAATTGAAGGACTCTATGTAAGAGAATAGCTCCAAATCTTCAAACTTGAGGTGATTGAAGTTTTTGGAGATTTAGGAAAACTTGCATTCATGACATGTTTTACCAATGTATATCCATGCTTTAAACATGTTAGAATCACTTCAGATTGAGATTAATTTTGGTTTGATATCACATTTTGTAAACTGGCCTTGGAATTATTGATCATTGTTTACCAATGATCGATTAACTGAAAGTGCACAAGCCAAAAATATAAAGCATGATTGATCTATCAGGGTGATCGAAGAAATTGGAAGAAATTGAAGGGGAAAGTCTCAGTGAGGTCAAGTGATTGAGGGTTTGGATTTCAGAAGAGTTTAGAATGAAGAAAGGAAGTGAACCTCTAATTAAAAATTGTTTAACTTCTCATTTGGTGTTGTGAATGATCGATCATTTTGTATCAATCGATCGATCAATCACTTAAGTTGGTCGATCAACCAATATGTATTGATCGATCACTGCCCTTTCCAAAGGGACTAAAATGTAATCTTTTCGTTTCATCTATTAGCCTAGGTAGAAGAAGGTGGGTTGCTCATGCCTGGTTCTCCTCGAAGTTTAGAGAACTAATCAAATCTTAATGGCTTTGTGAAAATATCCACTGGTTGCTTTTCAATGGGAACAAATTCAATTCTATATACTTTGGTTTGATCCAACTCTCTTATAAAGTGATATATGTTTTGATCGAGAGTGGTGAACCGGGTTCTTTAAACTTATGGTGCTCATATTGTCAACATGGACTAGAATTTCACTTTGCGTTAAGCCATAATCTTCTAGTTGTTCTTTCATCCAAAGAAGTTGAGCACAACAACTTCCACAAGCTATGTATTCAGCCTTGGTGGTGGATAAGGCACTTGAATGTTGTTTCTTAGAAAACCAAGAGACAAGCATACTTCCAAGTAATTGGCAGCTGCCATTGGTACTCTTTCTGTCAATTTTCCATTCGGAAAAATCAGCATTGGAGTAACCTACTAGATCAATGGCTAATGAGTTTGAGTACCAAAGACCTAAGCTTGGTGCTCCAAATATATAACAAAAAAACCTTATCACAACCACTAAGTGAAATTCTCTAGGGTTGGATTAAAATCTGGTAAACAGGCAATTACCAAAAATATTATGTCATATCTACTATTTGATGGGTAAAGTAGGGATCATACCATGCTTCTATAGAGTTTTTGATTTATGGCCATACCTGAGTTGTCGAGCAAGAATTAAGAACGAACTCATGAGTGTGCTAATTGGCATAAAATTTTCAATGTTGAATTTCTTAAGCAATCCATTAGTGTATTTGGAATGATTTATAAAAGTTACATTTTTAGTTGGTGTTACTTGAAGTCCGAGGAAGAATGTGAGTCACCTATTAAACTCATTTCAAACTCTTTCTTCATTACACTAGCAAATTTTTGACATTGAGTAGGGTTTGTAGAACCAAATATGATATCATCCACAAAAAATTGAATGATAATCAAATTTTGATCATGGTTCATAGTAAATAGTCTTATCCCAACTTCCTTTCTTATAACCATTTTTCTCTAAAAATTCACTTAATCTTTCATACCACGCTCTAGGAACTTGCTTTAATCCATATAAGGCTTTATGTATTTTGTATACATGGTCATGCTTGCTCATGTCTTCAAATCCTTTGGGTTGTTCAATGTATAATTCCTCTTGAATGTACCCATTTAAGAATGCACTATTGACATCCATTTGGTACAATTTGAGTTTCATGCGACGAACATAGGCTAATAAGATTCTATTGCCTCTAGTCTTGCCACAAATGTGTAGGTCTCTTCAAAATCAATTCCTTCTTCTTGGTTATATCCCTTGGCAACTAACCTAGTTTTGTTTCTCCCTACCTGATTTTCCTCATTGGCTTTGTTTCTAAAGACCCATTTAGTTCCTATGACTTGTTGATTTTGGGGTCTAGGTACTAGAGTTCAAACTTTGTTTCTTTCAAATTGGATTAATTCTTCTTGTAGTCCCATGATCCAAAATTTATTTGTTTCAGCTTTGACAAAGCTTTTGGGATTTATTTGAGAAATGAAGGCACTATTTACCATTATTTCATACATTGCTCTTCTAGTTGTAATTTTGATTTGATGGTTGTTAAATTCTAGGGTGTAATCCATTGGAGAAGGAAGGAAGAAGAGAAGGTGAAGAGAAAAGAGTTTGTGAAAGGAGGACGAGTTGGAGAGTGAAGAATTAGGGTTTAGAGAAGAGCTCGAATGAGCCTTCTCCCCCTCACTATGTTACTTATATAGGTGGGGCTAGAATGCCCTAGTACACGAGGAAATAAAAAATGACCCTCAACTTATAATTAATTACAACATATACCACTTACTCTCTTAATTACATGATATACCACTTGATTGTCTTCAATAAGGATCACCAATGATTTTTTCTAAGGGGTGATCAGCCATGAACCTATAGTTCTTTGGCTCCATAGGAGGTTCTTCTTGGTTATTTGGGTCATATGTGTTCTCTTCAAGATTTTAGTCTTA
The DNA here is from genome assembly GCF_029961685.1 of Aristolochia californica. Classification (NCBI taxonomy): domain Eukaryota; kingdom Viridiplantae; phylum Streptophyta; class Magnoliopsida; order Piperales; family Aristolochiaceae; genus Aristolochia; species Aristolochia californica. The sequence continues at coordinate 6,414,856 of NW_027182279.1, forward strand.
AAGTTGAAATCTCGGGGATGAATCGAAATGGTTTACCACTTTGTCATCATAAATAGGAGTTTGGGTTGAATTTGGCAAATTAGATTCGTTAAACTAAATATGCACCGACTCCTCAACTCTCATAGATGTCTTGTTATAAACTCTATATGTTTTCTATGAGAAGAATAACCCAAGACAATTCCTATATCAGCCCTAGAGTTAAACTTCCCTAATTTTTTTTGGTTCTTTTAATGTTAACAATTTGCATCCAAAGGTTCGAAAGTAGATAATGTTGGGAACAACCCGTATACAACTCAGAAGGGCTTTATGCTTACTCAGATTATGATATAGCATGCCCTATTTATGGCTTTAACCCAAAGTTTATGTGGCAAATTGTATTCGTGAAGCATAGATCTTGAATTCTCAATCAGGGTTCTATTTTTCTATTAAATGATATCATTTTGTTGAGGAGTTTGAGGAGCTGAAAATGTATATTTTATACTATATTGTGTAAAACAATCCTCGAAGTGTGAATTTTCAAATTCTCCTCCATGGTCACTCTGAATCTTGATAATGCTATGGCCTTGCTCTTTTTGAACTTTTTCACATAATTTTTCGAAGACCAGAAAAGCATCATCCTTGTGTGGTAGGAATTCTACCCATGTGAACCTAGAATAGTCATCTACCACCACTAAGGTGAGACGCTATCAGTCCATCAATCAATATGTCACATCTAGACATAAAAGAGCCTTTTATGATCGATTGATCGATCAATCAACGGTCTATTTTTTTAAATAACTAGTTTGGCTTGGGGAAGTTATTAATACCCCACTAAACCATGCAATTAGAAATTGATGAGCATTTATTGGAAAAACATTGAGCTTTTATCCTCAAACTTGAAAAACTTTTCAAAAGTGCTTTAGAGTGAAAGAGAGCCTTAGCCTTAAAAAAAATCACAAATTTTTCTATTCCTTCCTTGTATTGCGTACTAGACAAACTCCCTCACTCCACATTGTGCTTCTAAAGAAGTGAAAGCTTGGATCTCTCTAGGAGAATGAACTCTCCAAGTAAAGGTATAAGTTTTTACCTTTCTTAAATTTCATCTTATAAAAGGTTTATCTAGAACCTATTCAATCCAGATAGAAAGGGTTAGTTTGAGCTAGAATCTAGACAAACACTTGGGAAATATTGATTTTAAAAAAATTGTATTGAGCTACATGTGGCTTAAAGAGAGCCAAAATCTCTTTTTGTAAATTTCAACTATTAGAGCTTAAAAATAGTGGAATCTCCCAAGCAAGGGATCTTGGGCAATGAATACCATTAGGGGAATATTGATAACAAAAATTCTCCTTGTGTTATTGAGTGTGAATGTTTACATTTCATTGAATTTCCGAATTTTCAAGATCTTTCATTTACGTGCCTTATATAGTTTATAATTTGAAACACTCAACTTACCCACCCACCCCCCCCCCCCCCCCCCCCCTCTCCTCTTTAGATTCCACCTGAGCCAACAATTGGTAACAGAGTAAGCCAAACATTTGATTGAAATCAAAATCTACTTGGTTTTGAAAAAGATTGTTAAAAGACACACACATGTGTAGGGGTGGCATGGCTAGTAAATAAGAAGGACTTTCAAAAAGATATCAGTGAATTATAATTATGAAAGCTTGTGTATGTCTTCTTATCTTTTTAATTTTGAAGCATGTAGCCCTAAGGGCATTGTTGTCATTGTAAACACCCTCCCACAACTATAAATACAACCTCAAGGCATGGGATAGAGCATTCAAGCCTCTTCCTCCTGTCTCAAATTCGTCCTTACACCTCTCTCTCTCTCTCTCTCTCTCTCTCTCTCTCTCTCTCTCTCTCTCTCTCTCTCTGTTTTCGTCCTCTTTCTCTCCCTTGGTTTCTTCTCTCCTCTTTTCCAAGTGCTAGAGTTCCTCTCTTCTCTCCTTCCCTTGAAATATTTTGTGTTTATGTGTTGGCCTTAGAAATCAACATGGTATCAGAGTGGGGAAAGATTTGACATGGAAAAGGAGAAAAAGATGGAGAAGAAAGGAGGGAAGAAGAAGAAGAAGAAAAAGAAAAAAGAGGAATTTCTCAATTTTCCTTTACTCTTCTTTCCCAATACCTATTTTTCATTGGATGTTTCACTTTCTTACCATATGTTTAATAAATAAAATTATATACCGTTCGAAAGGTTAGAGAAAACACCTATAAGTGTGTACGATTTCTCTTGTAAATTATTTCATCTTTATAGTGGATTATTATAGAGGTGAAAGATAGGACATAGTCTCATCTTAAGGTGAACCTGTATAAATCTTGTGTGTGTTCTTTGAGAAATTATTATTATTGCCCTCGTTAGTTTGGAATTAGGGCGTCTAATTCCTAACAAGCTCTACCTGGGGTTAACTGTTAGTTGTTCTGCTGAGTCAACTCGGCCCACTTGTTTCCTGCCTCGGTTATACGGGTCTGGGTCCCAAGTTCTTCATAGTTGTTGGAACTTAATTTTTTATTTTGTTGCTCGTTTTTCATGCTGCCCAGCATTACACAATGTTTTTTTTTTTTTTTTTTGCCTTCTGATCATCATATATTTGTATAGCTCCTCTGCAACGGGCTCTTGTTTCTACGGTGTTTGCTTCTCTCTGTCGACATGCCTCATTACTCTATTTGTGAAGGTTTGTTCCAGAAGATCAAAAGAATTCTCCATGGAGGGAAGAAAGCAATTACAAAACTCAACTTTATGTTGCGTTGAGAAAGAATGAAGAAGGAAGACCTTTCAGAACTCGGGAAGGTTTTGCTTTTTTGAGAAATTTACATGCATGCAACCATTGTCGTTCTTCCATTCTGGAATTCAGAATGAAAAAACTTTGTTGCTGTTGTAAAAGAAGTTGTACAAGACATGTTTGTTTCTCAAATATGTTGAATTTTTTTAAAACTATTGAGGATCCGGCCGGTTGATGAGGTCTGTTCCTCTTATCTCTGGCCATATTGGCTGGTCATTGATCTTCTTCCCCCCGGTATACTACTACCATGACATCATTGAAATTATATTGATTCTCTGGTATACTAATTTTGTTATCCTCTGGTCTTTGGCATCGCCTGAGAGATCAGCTCTATCTTCCATGGAGTGACGTAGCCTCTGTCTGCCATGGCTTATGTACTTAAGGATCCAGTAAGGCTTATTCAATCTACCGAAGGATCAGGCCACACCTCTATCATCCAGAATTTTTGGAATAGCAATCTGATAAAATATTTTCGTTTTGGATCTTATCTATATCATTGTTGAAATTCTTTTCATTGGCACCCTGTTATCTTGCACATTGACAGAAGAAACTGAACCGAGATTGAGATCTTATTTCTAGAATCAACAACTAGCACACCAATTGGTGTCTTCCTTATTTCTAGAAATATATCTTGGGTATCTTATTGACCAACTGATTCAGAAGTCAGAAATCATCCAGTTGGTGGCAGACCAACCTCTATTTCCATTCAAAGTTGAAAACTAGTTCGAAAAGTTCTGTCAGGATTACTGGTATCTTACTGTCATGTTTAATCGTTGATATCAATCTTGTGTGATCTTACTAGTTCCAGACGTCCATCGAGAAAATAGTGAACTAGACAACCAAAGTTCGTGATCTTCTCGAACAGGTCACGTAATCTACTTCTACAGGATCTTGCTATTGTTTTTTCATAAACTTCTCATGCTCGTCTATTCGCTGGCATTGGGTTGGATTGATCTTCATCAAGTTTTGTTGTCTATGGTTCATCGTTATTCTCTGTTCTTGTTGCCAATCATGCTTTGGTTGTAGCAGATGTTGATTCATCAAATCAGATTATTACTGCTCAAGTTATTGATCCGAGTTATCTCCTTCAACTATTGTCTTGAGTTGTTGCATTTCCTCACTCGGACCATAATCTTAATTTGGCGAGTTACTGTTGTCCGAGTTACTGCTTATTACTAAAGCTCTACTGAGTTAACTCGAGTCAACTTGGTCTGGGTCAACCTGACTCAACCCACTTGTTTTTTTCCTCGATTATACGTCTCTAGGTCCCGAGTTCTATAGCTATTTTTTTCGTGACTCGGCTATACTAGTCTGATATTTGACTCGACTTGACTTTGTCGCTTTTTCTCCATCTAGATTATTGTGTTCAAGTATTGGCAGCTTATTACTTGGTTCCAATATATTATTTGGTACAACTTCCTTATTTAGAGACTGACTATCTGCAGATTATTTTAATGATTTTCATTATTTGGTACGTGTTATTGAACCCAAACCCATTTCAGTTACAGCTATTGTGTCTCTTTGGGTGAGACATTATTATTGAAGGACTTCTCAGTTGCTGATTATTGTCAATATTCTGATGAAGAAGAAAGCATATGGTGGCCCTAGAATATTATCTTCCGAGTGATTACCCGTTACCCTCCTTAATTGGCATTTATTACTCCTACCATTTGAGAGTCGGTGTCTTGTGGAGGACACAGTGATGGAGGAGTTTTATTACACTTCAGAGCAATGCCTATAAACCCACTACCTACAAAAGATAGGAGTGTGTCGAACATCCAACAAGATTTTTTGACTAGAGTATGGAGTGATGTTTTACGACTAGGAGTGATTTTACTCTCATCTATATTACGCCAGTTGGGCCTCTTGGAAGAGACTACCAGCTTGAGAGGGAGTGTTGGAAGATATAAATGACTGCCATTTTCTATGGGAAGATCCTTTACACCATTTGTAGTTAGTTGAGCGTTCATGATGTTCTCTCTACCCCTAACTTGATGGGGAGTGTTGGAAGATGGGTCCAAGCCCACACAACCAAGGAAGGCCCACACATCCAAGAGATGTGAAAAATGGGCTCAAGGCCCATAGGCCCATATAGTGATGGCAGGATAGTAAATAAAGAGTCATCTCATAGAGATGGCATTGGTGTAATTAGGTTAAGTTTCAAGTGCATAATTATAATATTATAGTTTCATTAATCTACAAATTGAGCTTCAGGGGAAGAGTTAGGACATAAGTCCATAACCTCTACTTCCTTCTGTTTTCTCCCAATGGGTGTGTTTTTTTCTCCATGAGCTAAATCCATGGAGTCCTAAAAATAAATAGTCCAGTTTCTTAAGCAACAAACCATTTGTGATTTTGAGGCCTATTTTGGAAGATATTAACATCAAAAGTACCAAAGGCTAGTTTCATCGAAAATTTCTCTTTTTCCCTATTTTCTCTCTTATTGCCTTTACATGAGTTGACTTGAATTGAGTTTCTTTTCTCCTAGAGTCCTAGTTTTTTAGGCAATTTTTCCTTCTAATCAGAGAGTTCAAATCAGACTTAAAGCTCCATGATGTACTCATACAAGGTATGTGATATCATGCTCGAATGTTATTTTCAATTTTTTGCATTTTTGTTGCTTAGTCAAACTGGTCTATTAAATTATTTTTATAGTTTTACTATCATAGTTGTCCCTATTTTTCTCAAAAAAAAAGAAGGTCACATTCTAGATTCTTTTGGAAGCATGAGTGTTGCATAGTCACTTCCTTCCAGTTAAAGTTTTTTTTTTTTTGTACTTCTTCAATTTATCATCTTTTGTTTTCATCACTTCAGAGCAATGTCTAGAACCACTAACTAAAAAGTATAGGAGTGAGGTCAACATCCATCTCAAGTCAAGTCTTTTATTCTTTACCCAAGATGTGATTTGTGTTAGAGATACCCTAAAAAAGGGAGTAGACGCTTTGTTGTGTCCTAAAATTGCATCAATTTTTTGCCTTTAAAATTGATCGGAGTGTGTTTCAAACTATAATCATTTTGAATAGTATATGAAACTTTATCATATGGCTAGGAGTGAATTTGTTCTCCCATATTGTGTTTTATATAAACTAGGTTCAGGTCTCTGTGTCCTTTTTATCCCCAGCCTAAGGAAAAAAAGTTGAACAAAAAAATACAAGAAATAGGTATTGTATTCTACATATTGCGATAATTTGTATGTAACCAAAATATTCAAGAAAGGGGCAGAACAAAAGATAAAGACTATGCATCAATGAAGAATTTTTCAGCAAAAGAAGATTGAAGGCTAAAACTCTTTTCCTTTGCAAGCTGAAATAATAAATTCCAGTGTGAGGGGGAGTATTGAAGAGCATGTGTGAGAAAGTCTTATATGACTTTTATAGAAAGAAGTCTCATCGAGTAGTAATTAATATGGTATTGTTTTTCAAAGGTCTCTTGGGAGGATGTCTCAAATAATTGTTTCAGTTAAAAGATGTTTTAGTTATTTCAGTCTTCTATTTATGTTCAATTATTTAATTTTTCTAGGACTTATCTTTAAGAGTTAGACTTTGGGTGCAACTGGGACAAGGGTAGTTTAATTGTAATAAAATTCTACTTATTTCCTCTATTATAAATAGAGATTCATTGTACTCAAATTAAAAATAAGTTAGTGAGGTATTTCTCTTTTCTAGAAATTCAGCATGCATTTTGCTATCACTGAAGTTGTTAGGTTTTCCTCCAAAAGAGGATGCTCATGTCAATAATACAATTACAATGGAGGAAATATCCTTGTAAAAAAACATCCTAGTAGGTTCAGGTTTCAAATCGACGAACTACAAGCTTGTTTTGAGCTCTCTTCAATAGAGTGTTTTGCTTACCTTTTTTTCGGTGAATCTAATGAACAAGTTTGATCAGGGAGAATTCATAAATACCCTCCTAACAAACTGGTGATGAAGTCAATGAAGAGGGAGATGTTATTCTTCATGCAATGAGTAAACCTCTTCAAAGAAATAGAGGAATTTGTGTTGGAGAGAGTGTTGGGTTGTGGAGATCCATCCAAGAATGGAACGCATGCACATTACCCACGAAATCGAAATCAAGAGGGGAATGTTGTTGCCGCTGATTTTCTCTGGTTTTTCAACATATATTGGTAACTTGATAACTTGATAACTAAAGAAAATAGTGCCAATAGATAAGACAGAAACAAACTCAACAAGAGGAGAGAGAAGCATTGATGCACTTCTTGCAACATAGAAATATCAATAGGCATATGACATGACAAAGAAAGAGAAGGTATCTATTGAGAATGAAAAAGGTGGCAAAAGGAGGCTATTCAAAAGGTTTACAAATGTAACTAATAAAAAAGAATATTTGCAACATTTTTGCTGGAATAAGAAAGTAAAGTCATAATAAATAAACTAAAATTAAGATCTCACCATTACAATTCTCCATTTTTTCTATCGATTGACCGAGTCAACTCATAGAATCTACTCTAATACCATATTGAATTTCTAAAGAAGAATAATAATTGACTAATTTGATTATAATTGAGTACAATGAGCCTCTATTTCTAATTGAGGAAAACAAGTAGCATCAAATGACAAATAAACTACCCATGTCCCCGTTACACCTAAAGTCGAACTCTTAAAGATAAGTCCTAGAGTAATTAAACAATTGAACATAAATAGAAGACTAAAATAACTAAAACTTCTCTATGAGACTTCTATGAGACACTTCTTGAGACTTTCTCCTATGAGACTCCTGTAAGATCCCATCATATTAATTATTGCTCTATGAGACTTCTCGTCATAAGAGTTATGTAAGATTCTTCTATACATGCTCTTCAATACAAATCTTAGGGAAATTTTAACTCAATTTATTGAAGCAATACTTAAAAGTTTTTTAGTTAGCTGTTAATCACACAAATAGGTCACTTATAAAATATTGAGACCTATCTTATCCTTTTTTGAAGCCTTCAATCTCTTATGTTGCCTTTCTAGAACATGCTATTTTGATGCTTGATATTCATTTGAAAGGTCTTTGTTAAATGCCCCTTCTTATCTTAGGTCCGTTTGGATGATTGGTCAAATGGTTTGTAACAATACCTTTTCTCTCTCCTAGGTGTTCACCTTCTTTGGCCTGTTAATTCAGATGATGGGCCAAACAATTGCTTCTCAAAGCTTTTTTCTTTCATCTCTACTCGAACGACCTCTGTCTAGTCGAAGGGTCTTCTTAAAGGTGCTTGTCTCTTTTTCTCCTTTTGCCTTCATTGGGTTGGTTGTTCAAACATTTGGGCAAATAGGCTCTAATTTCACCCTCTTCATCGTTCAAACGCTTGGCTCCATACCATTCGGATGGATAGACATTTGCTTGCTTGTTGTGTTGAGCATTCATATGGGTTGTTTGAACCTTCTCGGATGGTTGCTTGAGAGTTTTCTCTCTTGTTGGGTTGAATGGATGTTGTTAGGCTATTGAGATGTCGTATTTTTTGGAATGATCTGGTTGTTTCCTTATTCCAATGAATCATTTGGATGGTCCTTGGCTGGTTGTAAGGAATGTGTTGCCAGAAATTTCCAATAGGGCTCAAGGTATATCAATATAAATCATTAATAACTTAAGTATTTGTCATCATCAAAATTATGGGATCTTAAGACCACCAATGGGGACTAGAAACCTTGTGAATATCCTATAATATACGTTTGTTATGAATCTTTTTTTTGTCTTACACGTGTATGTATGAGTCTTAAGATAAACATATTTATGTGGATCACCCACCCTCCTTACATGGAGGTGGGTCTTGTGGGATTACATAGGGCTTTCTCCTTTTGTGTACAATGTAGGTCTTTTTTGTTCCTCAATGTGCAAGGGGAGGGGGATGTTGGAAGCTAAGGCCCAAGCCCACACGACCAAAGAAAGCTCACATATCTAAGTGTATTAGAAGATGGGCCCAAGCCCATATGACCAAGGAAGAACCATGAATCCAAGAGATAAAGAAGATGGGCTTAATGCCCATAGATCAAAGAGAAAACCCATAGGCCCACTTACATTGAAGGCAGTATGGTAAATAAAGAGTTATCTCATAGAGATGGTATTGATGTAATTAAGTTAAAGTTCTATGGTTAAAACCCTAAACCCTAAACCCTAAGTTCAGGTGTATTCTTGTAATTTAGTAATTTCATAAATCTATAAATAGAGCTTTAAGGGGGAGGGTTAAAATAATCAATTCCATAACCCTTCTTCCTCCGGTTTTCTCCCAATGGGTTTCTTTCCCTTTTTCTCCCATAGCTAAATTCATGGAGTCCTGAAAATCAACAGGTATGAAAACTTTGATTTTCAAGACTCTTAGTATGGTTTTTCACAATTCCAAAAATCCTTTATTCTTTTTTTCGTAGATTTTTTGGAACTTCAGTTTTTTTTATTTTTCTTGTTCGTTTTCCCCTTAGCCGAGTTATTCTTGCAAAGTACCCGTGTTCTGCTACTGGTAGCAGAGAAGAGAAAGGTGGGCCGGTATTCTGCTAGTCGTCGGTTCGAGCAGAATGATTTTTTTCTGCTGCTACGTAGTCCTATACGGGGGTACGCACTTTATGGAAAAGATGCCGGTGGACTCGCCGAAACGGAGGCGATTTGCCGAAGACGAGAACGTCTCCCGGTGAGGAAGTCGCCCAGCGTTCCTGCGAGCTGTTCGGCTGCAGGGAAGACGACTCCGACAACTCTGTTTGCTGTTGTCGGAGAAACATATTTCCGAGAAGAGTCTCTGCCGCGGCTGGATATCCTCCCGAAGGTCTGCTGTTTCGGCTCTGTTCGGCCGAGAGGAAGCAGGGAGGAGGAAGAAGTTACCGTTTCTGCTGCTTGGTTTCCGTCGGAGGACGACGATGCCGTGATTGCCGTTTCTGGACGACAAAACAGGAAAACCAGTCGGCGTCGGGGTAGAAGACGTTCTGCTGCCACTGCTGCTGCTGCTGTTTTTTTCCTGAAGTCGCTGATTACTGGAAAGTTGCCTTCCGGAGATGCTCCGTTCATTTTCGGAAGGTCCTGCGTTGTTGTATGGAAGGTTGCAGTTTGGGAGGACGAATATGGCGTCGCCTGAGAGATCCGAACTCTCGCGGGGAAAGTTTCCTCCCGAAGAGCCGAGCTCTGTTTTCGTTCGCGAGAGGAAGAAGACGAGCACTGTTGATTTATTTCGATGTTTCCTAAGTTAGAAAACTTGAAATAAATCAACGGTAGATTCATCAACCCGGACTCGACTCGCCCGAGTCAACTCGGACTAGTGTGCCAGCCTTCCTAGTAGGGGTGGCTTCGAACCGAGCTGGCTCGCGAGCAGCTCAAGTTGAGCTCGGTGCCGGCTCGGTTCGATTCGGTATATCTCGTGTTCCAGCCGAGCTCGAGATCCGAAATCGGCTCGTTTAAATTAACGAGCCGAGCTTGACCAAAGCCAGATTCGGTTTGACAGCTCGTGAGCCGACTCGTTAATTTAACGAACAGCAGATTCGGGGGGATTTGGGAAATTTTCGGCAGTCTGCCATTTCCCATGCTGCTCTCTCTCCCGAAATTTTTTTTCGGTCTCTCTCCCTCTCTCTCGCTCTGTTCTCCTCCTTCCCTTCTCTCTTCTTCCTCTGAAATTTTTTTCTCCCTCTCTCGGCCTCCATCTCCCTCTCGCCGCCGGTGCCCCTTCCACACCTAATCCTTCCCCCTGTGCATCGCCTTCTCTGCCTCTCATCATCGTCGTCGTTGACTCCCGTAGCGTCGCCCTCACCCCGTCATACCCCAGCTAGAGCAGCTGCTCTGAATCTTCTCAGCCTATTTTTCTTTTAGACGATGCAATTTTGTCAGCCATAACCGCCTCTAGTACTGCTTTTCCTCCGGACGATGCAACAATACGTAAAAATATAGTGTTATAGTTAGCATTTGATCAAATTTTCTTGTTTATTTATTTATTTTTTATAATTAATCATGTGCACAGTTAATTGGCTCACGTAATTATTGTATTGATGTACAATAAACTGTTATCATTAAATAATATAATATCTAATTTAATTAATTAATATATTAATTTATTTTAATTATACATTAAATTACTTATTCGTGTTGTAATCATGTTTGTTTTACCTAATTTGGGGTTTAAGTATTATGTTTTAATTAAGTATACTATTATAAGTTACTCATTTTTTTGTTTTTTATATTTTTCTCATTTTGGGACACTAACACTGGAAACTGTTTTCCAGTATGCATGAACTTTCCACACTAATACCAAGTTTGAAATTGAATTTCATGTAGATGAATGAAATGAATTTGAAGCAGAAGATGAAGATGAACTTCAAATTTTAAGTTTGTTGACTAACCCCCCCTTATAATTCTCATATCCGCAGTAGCTTCAAAGTCTACATTTAGTAATAGACTCATATCGTTCTTCCTTGGTACCAAATATAGTTCAAGCTTTGATTTGTGGCAGTGATTGGGTTCGGGGCTCTCCACGATGTAAAGAAAAATGAAAAGGTGAATTTCTTTGATTAATTATTTATTATGATATTTTTTAGTATTTTTTTAGTTTTATTTATTAAAAAATTTTTTTATGATTACAGCCTGAGAAGAAGAGTGTAGAGATAATGCTACCAACTACATGATTTTTCATGTTTTTCTCATCATGGTAATTTTAATATTTTTAACAACATTAAGTAACTAGTAGTGGAAGAGTATTTTTTTATCTGACAATAACTAATTTTTTATTTTTTTTGTCATAGGTGGAGATTTTGGTCATAGAGGGACGTATATTATTTTCTAGCATGAAGAGAAACAACTATAGTTTGTAAATTTATAATGGATTTATAGTTTTTACTTGGGTGATTGTAAATTGATAGTGATATTTCATTTAATTTTGTTGTTTTTTATTATTGTATGGAGTTTATTCATAATGTTATGCAGTGTATGGAGTGTTTAGACTATTTTATGGAGTGTATAAACAATTTCATAGAGTGTTTATGGAATGTTTAGACAATTTTATGGAGTGTTTATGGGGTGTTTATGCAGATATTATGTATATAGATTATACCCAATTTTAAGTAGAGGTCATGCCAAATTTTATACAGGTATTATATACATAGATTATGCTCAATTTTAAGTAGAGGTCATGCCCAATCTTATTCATGTATTATATATATAGGTTATGCCCAATTTTATGTAGAGGTCATGCCCAATTTTATGTAAAATGTATGCATAATTTTATATACAATTTATTTGATATATATTTTTTGAAAAGTTTTAAATGTATGTTAAAGCTCGAGCTCGGCTAAAATTTTTGGGCTTGAGCTCGATAACAATTTTAGGCTCGAGACGAGGCTCGACTCGAAGCTTGGCTCGAACATAGGCAGGTTCGAGCTCGACTCGAAGATTGGCTCGAACATAGGCGGGTTCGGGCTCGACTCGACTCGATGCCACCCCTACTTCCCAGCCAACCGAGGGTGCTGCTTCTGCACCAGCCAGACCGAGTCAACCCAAATCAACTCAGTCCGGGTCAACTCGGGTCCGGGTCAACCTGAATCAGGCCACTTATTTTCTGCCTCGGTAAACATGCCCAAGATTTCGGCATGGCTCGGTAATTTTTTTTCTGGCTAGATTGTTATTTTTGACAAATTGACAGATTATTCCTTGGTCAGCACATTATTTAAAACATATATGTGCATTGGACTATTTCATGGGTCATTTTTCAAGGATTATTTTGGGTTGACTTAAATGGGCCACAGCCAAGCCCATTTTAGTTGTTGCTATTGTGTCTCTTTTGATGAGACATTATTATTGAAGAAGAGGTAGTCTCATACCATTATTTATTTATGTCCCCATAAAAAATATCAATTTTTTTTTGGTTGGAAGTCCTTGATGGAGGAACTTCATCCTCGTCAAAAATATCAAATTTATTTGTGGTTGGGAGTCCATGACGGTGGAACTTCATCCTCGTAAAAAATATCAAATTTATTTGTGGTTGGGAGTCCATGATAGAGGAACTTCATCCATGTCAAAAATACGTCAACAATATCACTTTTTTGTGGTTTGGAGTCCGTGACGGATGAACTTCATCCCTGTCAAATTTATTTGTGGTTGGGAGTCCATGACGAAAGAACTTCATCCCCATAAAAAATATCAAATTTATTTGTAGTTGGGAGTCCATGACGAAAGAACTTCATCCCCATAAAAAATATCAAATTTATTTGTAGTTGGGAGTCCATGACGAAGGAACTTCATCCTCGTCAAAAATATCAAAATTTTTGTGGTTGGAAGTCCATGACGGAGGAACTTATTATTATATTTATGTTACTTCCCCCATTAATATCATATATTATTCTACCATTTGAGAGTCGTTGTCCTGTGGAGGGACACGGTGGTGGAGGTGGATACTTCAAAGCAATATCTTAGCGGCTAGAAGTGATTCTCTCATTGATGTTGTACCAGCTAGGCCTCATGAACGAGAGCACCAACGTGAGGGGGAGTATTGGAAGATGAAGGCATATTATACAAAAAAAGATTTTATACATCATTTACAACAAGCTAGGAGTTCATACTGTTCTTTCACCCCAGCTTGAGGGGGAGTATTGGAAAACGGGGCCCAAGTCCACACGACCAAGGAAGGCTCACATATCCAAGTGTATTAGAAGATGGGCCCAAGCCCTTAAGACTAAGGAAGAACCATGGATCCAAGAGATAAAGAAGATAGGTTCAAGGCCCATAGATTAAGGAGAAGGCCCATAGGCCCACATACATTGATAATGGTAAATAAAGGATCATCTCATAGAGACGACATTGATGTAATTAAATTAAAGTTCCAGGTTTAAAACCCTAAATCCTAAACCCTAAGTTCAGGGGTATAATTGTAATATAGTAGTTTCATAAATCTATAAATAGAGCTTCAAGGGGAGGGTTGGAATAATCAATTCCATAACATTTCTTCCTCCAGCTTTCTCCCAATGGGTTTCTTTCCTTTTTCTCCATGAGCTAAATTCATGGAGTCCTGAAAATCAACAGGGGAGGCTTGAACTATCTATTCTCTAGGTAGGGTAGAATTTCTCCCCCTTTTACTTTCAATGGTAGCAAAGAGGCCACCCACGGTGGTGGGTTTGAGGGGGTCGGGGTGCCTTCACCCTCTCTAGATAGGGCAACAAGTCATACTTTTGCCTCTCATGGGGAAGGGAGGCCCTCTCCTCCCTTTACTTCCGCTTGGTGTCAAGTGGATGTGCCTCTCCCCTCTCCCCCTTTTTTTGCTTAAAAATGAAATATTATGTTATCAAAAAATTTAAATAGGATAATTTGTTTTAAAAAAATGGTGAGTGTAATACTTTAATATTTTTAGGGAAGTTGTTAGGATGTTAGTGTAATTTTACCATTTATTAGCGATTTAAGAGTAATTAACTTTTCAAAAAAAATTGTAACTAAAACTTACAAAATGGATTGTATTACAATTGATAGTTTCAAGCAAATTTTCCTCACTTGAAAAGTCAATAAGAAGCCTTATTTTATTTTAGTAAACATAAAGTATACAACCACTATTTGTATTTTAAATATATAACTAAATAAAAAAATTAATTTAATTTTAATTTATTTATTATTTTAAAAAAGTTAAAATCTATCTTAGTTTATCAATGAAAATTTTAAATAAAGCTATATTATAAAATTTAAATCTATTAGAGTAATTTTATATAATGAAACGCCCTTTTTTATCTATAAGAATTCATGATTTTAATATTATGCTTAATTACTAATTTAAGAGTGAGAATGTAGATATTTTAAAAGTAACAACTTGATTAAGCATTTGGACATTATAAAAATAATTATTTATTTAATTATATATGTAAATTAAATAATTAATTAAATAAATGTTAATTTTTATATTTGTTATTTATTAATTTAGACAAGTTATAATATATCTTAGTTAATTAATAGAAATTTTAAATAAAACTATCTTATAAAAGTTAAATGCATCCGAGTATACATAAAAAAATATCCTCTTTTTTATATTAATTTAATTACTAATTTGAAGGTTAATAGTTTGATTTAGTATTTGGATATTATACAATTAAGCATTTATTTAAGCATATTATTTTTATATATTAATTAAACAAATAATCTCAATTTAATTATTTTAGTTATTTATTATTTTAAACAAATTTAAATCTATTTTAGCTTATTAATAGAAAATTTAAATAAAACTATCTTATAAAATTAAATCAATAAGAATTTAATTAATAATTTTTTTCTGCACTTTCCATTGTGCATACTAACAGGAAAACAATGTACACGGGCACACTACCACAAAAAAATAATTCAATTTTACTTTAACTTTTGCTAGGTAATTCAGTTTCACTCTCATTTTCGCTAGATAATTCACTTTTTTTACTTACTTTCGCTTTTGGTTTTACTATTATTTTCACTTTTACTATTATTCTCACTTTTATTATCACTTTCACTTCTATTATCACTTTCAGTTTGACTAAGTAATTCACTTCAAAAGTGTACTAATTCCCATTAAAATAAATATTAACTTTACCGGGATTTATAAGAGTTGGCCAAGTCGACTAACATTTGGAGTGCATTCGACCTAGTTGGGTTAAAAATAGTGAAAGTCCTCTTTGGGCCTGATAGTTCATTGTGTAAGTGAAAGTGAATTCACTTTCACAGGGGAAAGTGGCTCCAAAAGTATTAGTGCGTTGTGTAAGTGGAGAGTAAAAATGAATTACACAGGTAATTCACTTCCCTCGTTTAAGTGAAAAAAAAAAGTGAAAGTGAATTCACTTTCATGCATCATTTCTCTCAACGCTCGACGTAGAGACTCCTATTTTCCTCTTTCCCTCTTTCTTCTTCCTGTATGTCTTGTCGTTCCTCATCTTTGTTTTCGTTCCAGTTTGACTCTTTTTGTAACACAAATATTTTTCTAGAGATAGTGGGGCGATGCCAAAACAAGACCAAAAAAGAGAGTTCAAGGCCGGAGCTCCCCTCTTTTCGTCGTTACTTGCCCACCACTGCAAACCCTCAATAGATCGAGGTTCCTCTTCAGTCTCCTTTTGTCTATACTCTAATGGCGGAAGTCCAAAAAATTGAGCATGATGAGGTTACCGTTTGCATCAATGAATTCCTGATGGGAGACAAGTTTCAGGAGATTTTTGCCAATGTATACCCAAAAGGATAAGGATGTCTTCGGCCTTATCTGCAAACGTTAGATCAATTCTACACTGAGCGGAAGAAGCTTTATACCAAAGCCGGTCCGCTCAAGCTCTGGAAATTGACCACCAAATTTACTCGTCTCTTGGAATTAGATCTCTCTCAATCCATATCTAGATCATTTTATCCGGGTGTTATTGACTCTGGTCTCTCTGTTACTGTAAAAAAGAGAGAACCGAAAATAATAACAGAGACTGAAAGAATGATTTTCCAATGAGTTTATTCTTCTCCGTTAAGAGGCTATTTATTATACATTACAAGTCAATTTTAGGATCAATTTAGATCCTAAAATCAAGGAATAAAATCAAGAATATAATCATGGGATCGGAGGAAACAATCACGCTATACAGTTTCCTCCGATCACGCTATACAGCTATACATTTCAACACTCCCCCTCAAGTTGGTGCATAGATATCAGTCAAGCCCAACTTGTCAATTATACCATGAAATGTTTTTCCTGATACTGCCTTCGTGAGCATATCAGCCATCTGACTCGCAAATTGAATAAAGGGGAATTGTATAATCTTTGCATCGAGGTTTTCTTTGATGAAATGACGATCAACTTCAACATGTTTAGTGCGATCATGTTGAACTGGATTTTGTGCAATTGCGATAGCTGCCTTGTTATCACAGTGAAGATTCATAGGTTTGTCGTATTCAATCCCTAAGTCTCTCAGTATATTCCGTATCCATAACAACTCGCATACACCATGAGCCATACCTCGAAATTCAGCTTCAGCACTTGATCTTGATACTACCTTCTGTTTTTTGTTTTTCCAAGTGACAAGATTCCCTTCCACAAAAGTAAAGTAACCCGACGTGGATCTTCTGGTTGTCTAATCACCTGCCCAATCAGAATCTGTATACCCTTCAATACTAGAGATACCATTTTTTGAGAATAACAAACCTTTTCCTAGAGCACTCTTTAAGTATCTCAAGATCCGATAGACTGCTTCCATATGTTCTTCACTTGGTGCATGCATAAACTGGCTCACAACGCTTATTGCATATGCTACATCGGGCCTTGTGTGGGATAGGTAGATTAATCTTCCAACTAATCGCTGATAACGACCTTTGTCTGCTGGAATTTGATATGGAAGAATTCCGAGTTTATGATGCATTTCCATGGGCGTCTCTATTGGTTTACAGTCAAGCATTTCGGTTTCGGCTAGAAGATCCAACACATATTTTCGTTGTGAAAGGAAGACTCCATGTTTCGATCTTGCAACTTCAATCTTCAAAAAATATTTAAGTTGTCCGAGATCCTTCATTTCGAATTTAGTAGCTAAATACTCTTGTAAAGCTTGCATTTCACCTGGGTCATCTCCTATCACGACCATATCATCAGCATATACAATTAATGTTGTTATCTTTTCTTCTTTGTGTTTTATAAACAAAGTATGATCTGAGTTACTTTGTTTATAACCAAACTCCTTCATTGTAGTCGAGAATCTCCCAAACCATGCTCTAGGTGACTGTTTCAACCCATACAATGACTTCTTCAATTTACAAACTTTACCTTGAGACAAAGAACCACTTTTTACACCTGGTGGTAGTTCCATGTAGACTTCTTCTTCTAAGTCTCCATTGAGGAGGGCATTTTTAACGTCAAATTTTTGCAGAGGCCAGTCTCGATTTGCTGCTATAGATATAAGAATATGAATTGTATTGATCTTAGCTACTGGTGCAAAAGTATCCTGATAGTTTATCCCATACCTTTGCATATATTCTTTTGCAACTAACCGAGCTTTATATCTGTCAATGCTTCCATCCGGTTTGAGTTTCAATGTGAACACCCATCGATATCCAATTGTTTTTACTCCTTTAGGTTGGGGAACAAGTTCCCAAGTGGCATTTTTTTGTAGAGCCTCCATCTCTTCGTTCATCGCTTTTTTCCATTTTGGATCAGCTAATGCATCCTGCACATTACTAAGAATAGAAACCCTGGATAATTGATCAACAATAAATGCATACGATTTAGTCAACCTATGGGAGGACACATATTTATTGATTGAGTATTTGGTCTTGGCTTCAAGATCAGGTTCATACTATTTTTTTGGAACTCCCCTATTCAATCTTTGTGGATATTTAGAGGTTATGTTTTCTGTAGGAAGACATGTTTCATTAGACTCATCAAACACAGGATTCGTATTTACCTGAGAAGGAACATTCTGGGTTGATTCTTCAGTTGTTGGTGCAGACGGGGGCAACTCTGGGGGTTCTTCAGGTGAAATTACCGAATCACAGTCTTGTTGCACATCATGACACTTAAAAAATTCATTCACCGCTTCTAACTCAATAAATTTGGCACCTCTTTCAACATCTCCGTTAATTTCATGTGGAACATTCTCTTCATTTGAACTCTCCCCCTGAAGAGATGTCCAAGAAACTCCCCCTGAATAATAAGGGACTGATTCATGGAAGAAGATATCTAAAGTCACATGGAGCTTGTTGGTGTGTGGATCATAACATTGATATCCTTTTTGAAAATCAGAGTAGCCAACAAATACACATCGCTTGGCACATGGATCAAGTTTATTTCGCAAGATCTTTGGGATATGAACATAAGCGGTACACCCAAAAATTCGGGGTTCAAGATTCAGAAGATGGGGAATTGAAATCAAGGATTGCAGCTTGTGTAGAGGAGTTTGAAAATCAAGCACTCTAGAAGGTGTTCGATTGATGAGGTAGGCATCAAATGTGATAGCTTCGCCCCAATAAAATCGAAGCATGTTCATGCCAAAGAGAGAGGCACGCACTACTTCCAAAAGTTGTCTATTTTTTCTTTCTACCAATCCATTTTGTTTGGGAGTATAGGTGCAAGAAGTCTGGTGACGAATTCCATGAGTGGTCAGAAAAGTTTCGAGAGAAGCATTAACAAACTCAGTACCATTGTCAGATTGCAAAACATGAATCTGCTTTTGGTATTGAGTATGTATCATTGTATGGAATTTCTGAAATGCTAGACACAAATGACTTTTGTGGAATCTTGGCTGGACCCCAAACATCAGAATGAATAACCGCAAAAGGTTCGAAACTTTTATTCAAACTCAGGAAATAAGCAATACGGTGGCTTTTAGCCAATTCACATGTGTCACAATGAAAATGCACATCAATCAAACCTGAAAAAAGTTGAGGTCGCAATTTCTTAAGATAACCAAAGGAAAGGTTGCCTAATCGTCGGTGCCATAACCATACAGTTGTTTGAGCATTATCTGCACTGCTAGCTTGATTTGTCTGACTGATTTTCGATCCCCCGTTCTCTGTCAACTCCAAATAGTAGAGTTTGCCCCGTCTAACACCATAACCAAGAATCTTCCGGGTTAGAATGTCCTGAAAGACACAAAATGAGGGCCGAAAAGTTACAGTACAAGCAAGAGTGGAAGTAATTTGGCTAACAAACAAAAGGTTATATTCAATAGAGGAAACCACAAGGACAACATCTAATGTTAGATTATTGGATAATATAACAGATCCTTCCCCAGTAATAGGAGAGGTACTACCATTGGTTGTTGAAATAACAGATTGTGGAGAAGGTAGGATGGATTGTAACTGACTGGGATCCCTTGTCATGTGATCGGATGCACCTGTATCAATAATCCAAGGTCTATTCTTAGAATGTACAGAAAATACTAATGCATTATCGAAAATACCTGGATGGGCAACAATTGCAGTAGGTAGCTCCTGATTCTCTTCCATGGATGTCACCATAGCTTTCCCAGCAATCTTGTTACGGGGATTTTTCGAGAAATCCCACCACTCCAGATAGCCAATAATCTCATAACACAGGTGTTGTGAATGTCCCTTTTTTGGGCAGTGAATACATACACGATTGTTACCTTTGCCAGAGGATTGAGGGTTCTGACTGCTTGATGATCCTTGTCGGTTTTGGTTGACCAACATCGCCGAGTTCTCGGAGACTGGGCGATAGCTCCCCATTGTCTGTCTCTGTTGATATTCGCATCTGACATATGCAATGTACTCTCCAAATCAAGTTTGGGATCTTTTCGCAAAATTTCTCCACGAACTTGATCAAACTCGGAGTCAAGCCCACTGAGAAAAATATGAACCCGAAGCCTAGCCATTGCAGAGTGCAACTGGATTAGCCCTTCGATTGTTCCTTCCTGAGATATAGTTCTATGATCAATCTCCTGGAAAATAGTAACCAGTTCATTGTAGTATGTGGATAACGGTCTACCATTTTGTTTGGTAGAAAAAGATCTCTGGTTCAGCTCAAATATACAAGTTTCATCGGATCCATCATAGAATGTTTTTTATACTGCTTCCCATATCTCCTTGGCAGTGGAGAGGCGAATAAATCGCTGCATGAGTAATGGACTCATGGAGTCAATAAGCCAACTTTTGACTATTTGATTTTCAGTAATCCATGCTCCAAGATGAGTATCACCAGATGCTGGTTTTTTTTGTTTCGCTGGTGAGGTATCCAGCTTTGTTGTGTGCGCCAATTCGCATCTCCATGAGTTGGGACCATAATAAATAATTGGTCTCATCGAGGATAATTTCAGTTGGAAACGCAGAATTATCTTGGTGGACTATAATCTGTGGTGATGGGATAAGTTCGGTGGATGCGCCTGTAGTGGTGGGCATCGATCTGAATTTTTTTTTTTTTTTTCTAATCCGGTCTAGTTCGGTTCAGTCCGGTCCGGTTCAATCTGGTCCGGTTCGATCTGGTCTTGTTCGGTAGGATCTAGGCGGATTCAATTCTGGTCCGCTCTAGTGCTGGTCCGATCCGGTTCGAGTTTAGACCGGTTCGGTCCGATTTGGTTGACCCGTCGGTCTGGGTCGGCAGGAAAAATAAAGGAACAGTAGTTCTTAAGTTAAAAAAATTACCTTTGTCTTCGGCAACGGCAGCGGAGTTTCGTCTTCAGTCGGAACAGGGTGGTGGTGCCGTCGTCAGCGATCGTCGGCACTCGTCAACGATCGTCGACACTCGTCGGCGACGTGATTCCGACTACAGGACCATCGTAAGAGAACTCTGTTCTCTTTCGGCAATTCGGCTTCCCTCGGCGTCAGTGGTGATCGGCGGTAATAACGGGAAGGCGGAACTGTCGTCGGCGGTTGTCTTCGGTCTTCAGTGATCGTCGTCGGGCGTCGGCGACGTTCTTTTGGCGTCGAGACAGCCGGAATACGGAGTTGCAGAAAAAACAGAGTTCTGCAACTCCGACGGATTTTTTTCTTCCTTCGGCTTCCTCCTTCGGAGATTACAGGAGCACTTAGCTCCGACTTTCTACGATGGAAAAAAGAGGATAATTCTCCTGCTCTGATACCATGTAAAAAAGAGAGAACCGAAAATAATAACAGAGACTGAAAGAATGATTTTCCGATGAGTTTATTCTTCTCTGTTAAGAGGCTGTTTATAATACATTACAAGTCGATTTTAGGATCAATTTAGATCCTAAAATCAAGGAATAAAATCAAGAATACAATCACGGGATTGGAGGAAACAATTACTCTATACAGTTTCCTCCGATCACGCTATACAGCTATACATTTCAACAGTTACTATTGTTGTTTTTGGCTACTTGTGCATTTTTAGTTTGCATAAAAGTACCAATTTCAATATGGGTCTTCTTTTCTCTTTCTGCCTGCTATTGGGTGTTTGAGTGTTTTGTTATATGCATCTTATTTACTGGAAATGCAACTCCCTATAGTAAAGTTTTAAAAATTATGGATGTTATTACTGGAGTTTATCATTGTAAATGTTATCCTTGTTTTTTTGGGTTACCTTATCCTTGATCTAGATGCTTTCTTTTGTGAATTTTATTACTGGGTTATTATTTTAATAATAAAATACCCTATTTGTTTATTTGTTAAATTCATAACTATTGATAGTATATGAAATTATTAATTCAAGATTTGATAATTTAGATATTGTAAAAGTAAAAATTTGATTAAGTATCTAGACATGATAAAAGTAACCATGTTTGTTTAGGTACATTATTTTTTATATTAATTAATTTAATATTATTTTTTAATTTTTTTAATTATTTCTTATTTTATTAATTAAAAAGTTAAATAAAACTATCTTAATAAAGATAAATCTATCAAAATATTTTATTAATAAACTCATTCTCCACTTTCAATAAATTTTTTTATTATGCATACTAATACAAAAAAGTATTTTACATTGCACTTTCCATTGATCACACTAACATAAAAAAATAATTCACTTTCACTTTCACTTTCACTTTCACTAGTTAATAGATCACAACTAATGCACGTTTCAAGTCAATGCATAACCCATTAATGCATTCTAAAAGTAAAAGTGAAAGTGAAAGTATTTTTACTAGTGAAAATAACCCAAAGCCTGTTAGTGTGCATCATAAGTTGCAAGTTCACTTTCACTCATTCTTAAGAAAAATGAGTGAAAGTGAAATCACTCCTTAAAGCTAGTGAGTTCACTTTCACTCGTGCACTCACTCGCTCTTTTACTCTTGTTATGCTCATTTTTCCTTCACATTTTGTATTTGGATATAACAAAATTAAGCATTTGTTTAAGTATTTTATTTTATACATTTAATTAAAATAAAAGAATCTTAATTATTTTAATTATTTATTAATTTAAACAAGTTAAATTTTATCTTACTTTATTATCAAAATTGTAAAATATAATTATCTTTTAAAAATTAAATATATAAGAGTAATTTTATATATTAAAATAGCCTCTTTTTTTATTTATATAAGTTAATAATTTTAATATTATATTTGATTTCTAATTTAAGAGCGAGAATTTAGATATTACAAAAGTAACCATTTGATTAAGACTTTGGATATTATAAAAGTAAGTATTTGTTTGATCATTTTATTTTTATATATTTAATTAATTAAATAAATATTTTTTAAAATATTTATTAATTGAAACTAAAGTTAAAATTATTTTTATTTTTTTTATTAATTTAAAACTACTTAGAATTTATTTTAGTTTAGTCAAATAAAACTATCTAAAATAAATTTCAAATCTAATAAAGTAATTTTATATAATCATTTTATTTTTTATATTTTATTAAATAAGTAATCTAAATATATTTTTAATTATTTATTAATTTTAAAAGTTAAAATATATTTTACTCTAGTTAAATAAAATTATATTATAAAATTAAATTTATAAAAGTAATTTTGTATAATAAAATACCCTTTTTTATTTACATTTATTTATTTTTAGATTATATTTAATTAATATTTTAAGAGTGAAAATTTATATATTAAAAAGTAACAATTTGATTAAGCATTGAGATGTTATAAAAGTAAAATTTGTTTAAGTATTTTATTTTTATATATTTAAATAAATAAATAAATTTAATTTTAAAGTTAAGTTATTTATTAATTCTCTGTTTCAGTTTCATTTTCACTTTAGACTCTACTTTGAAAGTACACTAACCGCCCTACGAAGTCAGGACGTCTGTTCCTTCACCGGTACTTCGCCGGTACTCCATCACCCTTCGTTAGGGTTCTTCCATTCTGGTGGCTCCCGTTCTAGGTTCAGAGTCGAGCAAACGTTCCTGCTTGAAGGTTTCTGGTTAGTGATCATGGCTGCCGCTAATGAGCAGTCCTCTAACAGAGCTCCATTGAAAGATCTGAAAAAGAAGAAGGACGAGAAAAAAGAGGAAGATTTGGTCAGCATCTACCTTTATAGTTGTGTTGGAGTTCCGTTCTTTTGGTATTAGTTTTTTACTGATTAGTGTAATTGTTGGGAACCTGTAGTCGGACGAGGATTTGGCGTTAAAACAGCTGCTGGAGCTTTACGTGGAGAGAGTGCAAGATTCGGACCAGGGAGTGCAGAAACTAGCACTTGAGAGCATGAGGTTCCTTTTTTCCTATAAAATATTTTTTTGTGTATATTTACTAGTCTATTACTTTCATTATAAAAATCCAGTTGTAATAAGAATTATAAAAATTCAGTTTCTGGCTAAGGCCGATTCATCTAACAGATGCGCAAAACTGAAGAGCTTGATCTTTGGCAATTAGTCTTTTCTGCATTGACTTGAAACGTGCTTTAGTTGTGAGCTTTGGCGTTTTTTGAACCGCCATATCTTTTTTCTCCTCGTATATTATATAGCTCAGAGCAATTTTGGTCTAATTGCAGTGCAAAGTTGCATTTTAATTATTAGATTGTTCGGTTAGTGGTTGTATCGAATTCACTTAAACTGATGGTCCTATTTCCTGATAGAACCTTGTGCAGGATCTGCCTTTCATTTTATAGCCATGTCCTACTTGAAGTTTTAAATATTAGATTGAGCATTGTGTAGGCCCAGCACAACTACATCATCACTCTCCCTTCGTGACAGTAGAGACTTCAGATTTTTTTTTTTTTTTTTGAAATAACACTTGCTGGTGAATTATTTGAAATAATTCTTTTAATTGGGTAATATAATTGAAAGTAATTCCTTGTAGCTTGCTTTTCTTGAGTCGTGCTCCAACTAATTGCTTTTCTTGTTCAAGTATGTACATGTCATACTTGAATTTAAAAAAAAAAAGACATTATTTTCTTGAAGGAGTTATCAAGTGAAGTTTTCATCACCACCTATTGATAAGCATGTATTCTTTGTGTGCTTGCTCTTAGATAACAGTTCTATATTCAGTGATGTGACAAAACGATGTTTAATTTGTGAAAGTACTTGTTGATAAAGTATTCGAAAGAAAGGAGTTATCATGTGAATTTTTCAATAAGCATGTAGTTTTGGTGTGCCGCTCTTAGATAACCATTCTGTTTTTAGTGAAGTACTAAATAATGCGTAATTTGTGATAACACTTGCTGGTGGATTATCTGAAATAATACTTTTAATTGGGTTATATAATTGAAGAAGTGACTCCAACACCTTGTTGTGGAGGAAGGCCCTTTTTAGCTAGGTATTGTATTCCTTTTTCCTCTGTTTATAAGTTTATACGTATGCATTTTAAAAAAATAATAATTGAAGGAAGTGATATTGACAAGTAGGCAAAGGTGAGATTGGTAGATTACTTGAAAGCTTCTCCAAATTCTACATTATCAATACAGAACAAAAGCAGTACAATTGTAACAAAGGTGACGGAGAGAGGGAGGAAGAGAGTAATTTCCCTCCTTATTTTCTGTGATACTGCATTTTGCAGAGTTGTGAACGTAAAAAAGCTGAAAGAGGGTATTTAAGTGAAAAAGCATACACGCAGTTTGAATTGATTTTTGTCATGTGAGATCTTCTCAGTATCAGGTGGAACCTTTTGTCCTATCATGGGCTTCTCTCCTTCATACTTTCCTCTGCTGTAGGCATGATCTTTTCAAAATATATATAGCATATTTAGTTTGGAAGAAGTTGTTGGCTCCTGGTGTTTCTTCAGAAGATAAAAGGCCCACTGAATGTTACTATGCTCTTGTTGTAGTATATTGTCATACTAATATGGTGCGTCTGTCCTTCTTTGTTCCATTTGAAATATTGGTCATGCATACTAATGACAATTTGGGGCCAGCAATTCCACTTAACGAGTTTTGATTTTTTTTCTTTTATATATATATATATATATATATAACGATGGAAAACAGAAATTCCATTAAGAACTACCAAGGGAGAGAAGTGCGATAGCCATATGAGAGAAGTTTTTGAGTTCTGATTGCTTATGATTTAGAAGTTTGTCTATCATCTGAATTTATAGTGATATACTATCTTAGCCTGGGTAACCTTTATTAGTTCTGATTCTAGGTAATCTTTTATTCCACAGGCAAGAGATCCGTACATCAACTAGTTCAATGACTTTAGTTCCAAAACCGTTAAAGTTCCTTCGCCCACATTATGGCACTCTCACAGCCTACTACGGGACAATGGTTGATTCAGATGTGAAGGTACACTGCATTAATTTGGTTTTGATGTTGCCATATGTTACTGTTAGACATTTCAAAATGCTTATTTTAGTTTCGGTATTGCAGAAATATCTGGCAGATGTGCTGTCAGTTCTGGCTTGGACTATGTCTGCTGATGGAGGAAGGGTATGTGGTAAAACATGCATTAATTTGAAATTGCAATGCAGTTACAGCTACAAGTAACCATTTAAAAGAAAAAAAGTTGTGGTCTCCCGTAATCTACCTTTATTTACAGCTCTTTTCTTGCAAAAGTTTTGATTGCAAGGAGCTCTGCTTAACGTGTTGCTTGTATGTTTTTATTTTGTTGGTGCTCCACATGAAGCTATGTTCATCTATATTTATGTATAGATTCCTGTCTTTAGGTTTCATGCATCTTATATTGTCCCTGCGAAATGCCCCTCTCTCCTTCTCTAGGTATTGTGTTATGTGTTTGGGTGGAGAGGAGGATTTATTAACTGTTAATTTTTTTTTCCAGGAAAGCTTGAAATTCAGAGTGCTGGGTTCTGAAGGGGACATAGGTTCATGGGGTCATGAATATGTAAGGTGAGCATTTAAAATATGAAAGCTATGATTTTCCTGGCTAAGGGCAATCAGCTGTCTACTACCTTCATTTTCTAGGTTTTACTGGAATTATACTCTATGCTGGTTAGGGTGAATAAGGATTCCTCAGTTGGGTGCTTGTAGGTGGTTATTGAGACATTAGTTTGTTGCTGTCGGACTAGTTCCCTCACATTTATAGACTGTTTATGCTGTCTAGGGGAGATTGTTTTCTTTTTCACCAATTTCCTATTGAAAAGCTATCCTATTGGGGGGTTAGTGTGTTTGGATTTGTTTTGGAATTTTTTGGAGAAGTATGTGGTATTATTTCAGCAAGAATACAAATTAAGGGAGACATCCCTTTACAACAACGGATTGCAGGGAGGCTTCTTGCTTAGCAAGACTGTCAGCAAAAGAGTGTTGATCTAGGCACATGTGACCAAGAACATAAAATTATAGAAGCAATATCGGAAATTTCATGAAAAACATCCTAAGGACACCAAGGGGACTCACAAGCACAGGAACACCAACCAATCACCACTTTGGAGTCACTCTCAATTAGTAAGGGGCTGTTGAGGTGATTGTGATATGATGAGCCCATGGAGGAGGGTAGAGAGCTCAACAGAAGTGGACTCAAAGTATAAGTGATGAGGGGGTGCGTGTCATTAGAGTCTCGAAACATGCCACCAAAGCCGGCCAAACCAGGGTTCCATGTGCATTGCCATCAAAATTAAGCTTGAGGGAGCTTGAAGGAGGAGGTTGCATTTCAATCATAGTGGGGTGCTTGGAGGGGACAACCATTTGTGCCATTGCAAACCAATTGATACTAAGCGGAACGTTCGACAAACAAGCAAACTCCTTTCTAGTCTGAAGCAAGGAGGAAACATGCCCAATAATACAACTTGTGATCTCTTCAATGTTGCCAACTTGCAATTAATTCTTCTGTTGTTTCTTTCTTTCCAGAGGTACCATGGAATATGCGTCAGGCATGTCGAGAGGACTTTTCCCAGCCTAGGGATGTTTAGTCCTTAAAAGCATTTGGCAAGTGCCAATGATATCCTTTGGAAGACAAACTTGAAGACTGATGCGGTTGAGCAAAGAGGACCAAACCCGCCATGCAAATGGGCAACGAAGGAGAAGGTGGGTGACATTTTCATTGACATCATTGCAAAGTAGACAAAGGATGCTAGGATTGAAGTTGCCCCTTCTATGAAGGTTGTCCACTGTAAGTATTTTGTTAAGTAGGCAGTCTAGAGGAAAAAAATTGATTTTGTGGGGGGTATTAAGTCTCTAAGCAATAGCAGCCTAATGGCCGGCACGACTAGTAGTCCACTCGTTAATATGCTTATATGTCGAGGAGACTGAGAATAGGCCATTTTCAGCCGGCATACAGATCATTCTATCTTGCACATTTCTTCGGATTCTGACAATGAATCTCACGAATAATTGGTATATGTCAGAGGCCTCACCATCATTGAGCCCACGTTGGAAATGTAAATTCCAAGCACCAGTGTTCCATGCAGCGGCAACAGTAACATCACATTGATTGGGGATTTGCATCAAGGAATTATAGGAGTCTTTGATTGGACCCACCCCATTCCACCAATTGTTCTAGAATTGAATTTTACCTCTATTTTTGACATAATAGTAGACCACTATCTCGAATACTGGGAGGAGGGGATAGAAGTATCTCAAAGTGGAGATAGCCAGTCATGTTTGCCACCCCCAATCCACTAATTACCTACCCAACAAAGTTTCATTACAATCATCAGTTTCCACATAACTGTTGG
Organism: Aristolochia californica; assembly: GCF_029961685.1. Classification (NCBI taxonomy): domain Eukaryota; kingdom Viridiplantae; phylum Streptophyta; class Magnoliopsida; order Piperales; family Aristolochiaceae; genus Aristolochia; species Aristolochia californica. Next base: position 6,442,968 of record NW_027182279.1, read on the forward strand.
GGAAGAGTTAAATTTCTTGAGCCATGTAAGGAGCACCCAATTCATATCCTTAGTGAGGCAGATGCTCAAGCCACAAAGAGATTTAGGCAGGCGGACCTCACCCTAGCTCACAAGGTGATATTTGAAAGCACAAGCAGTACTCTCTAGAGAAACCACTTCGTTATAATTTCAATACTGAGGTAAATAGAGGTAGGACACGACATGAAGGATAAATAATAGATCCCAACGATACAGGAGTTGAGAAGAGTAAGCCTTTTAGCTTTAGAGTGTAATCTTCCTCTCCAAGTGGTGAGCCAGATTTTGGGTTTCCCAATCATTGGGTTCCGAAGATTCTTGTAAGGCTTGTTGTCAAATAGAGGGAAATCAAGGAAGGTAGTGGGTTGGGTGATCAAGAAGCATCCCAAATATGTAGCTATGAAGTAGAGTTGAATTGCTCTTTGGAATTGAAAGTCAATTCCAGCTCAACAGTATTCACATTATTAATGTTATAATAAAGTTAATATATTAAAAAAATTCAATATGAACTGAAATTTTTTCCATAGATGTGGAATTCTATTTTAGTTCTCCCATAACTAAAATGGAATTCGGGAAAGAGAAGCAAGATAGAAAAATAAAATTCAATCGTCTCCCATAACTAAAATGGAATTCAGGAAAGAGAAGCAAGATAAAAATATAAAATTCAATCGTCCTCAGTTTTTAATTAAAAACAATAATTTACTTTTTTAGTAAATATAATATGTAAAACATAAGTTTAATATTATTTAATTATTTAAATAATTAATTTAATATATTTATTTTATTTAAATTGAAAAAGATGTCATTTTATTATAAATAATGTACACATTTAATTTAATAAAATTTAGTAATTATATATATATTTTTAAAATTATATAAATCGTAAACTATTTCACGTAAATGAATTACATTATTACATAACATTGTTTTAAATTAATAAAATAAAATAGAAAATTTGTAAGTTTCAATACTAATAAATTTTTTCTCATTATTAAACATTTGATAATATGCTGAATATGAACATAAGAATTATTATTACTTTAACAATAAAATAATAATTTAAAATTAAGATAAATATATTTAAATTACTTAATTATTAAGTTAAATTATTTAAATGTATATGTTCAATATTCAATATATTTCACTTTATTTAAAATAAAGAACCCATTTAACCTAAGTTAATGTAACAATGAGAATTTTAGTTTCAAATTTATGCCATTTGGATAATAATATTTTTTAATTATCATAATTAGTAATTATTATATATATTTTGTGATGTGAAACTTATTATTGTAATAACTGTAATGATTATTAAATAATAATAGTAAGAATGTATTATAATTTTAAATGCATGAATCTATAATTAAGGTTAAAATTTATTTCACTTATTTAAATTTAAACCCTTATTTAGATTTAAATAAAATAAAAATTATATTATTCAATTTCATATCGATTTATTTAACATTATTATTTCACATTAAATGATTAATATAATTTATGGTTAAATTTTAAAAATTTAAAAATAATGTCTTATTAAGTTTAATTAATATAATTAATTATTATATTTTATTCAGTAATATAATAGCTATAATTGTTATTATTATTTCAATACCTAATATTTATGTCAATTATTTTATAGATTCAATTTAACTATATTAATACTGTATTTTTATTATTTGGAAACATGTATAAAAGAATTTTAGTTGTCTCACTTACTCTGAAATTTTATATTCTAGAAATACTCATTCTAGAATCTAATATATCAGTAACAGATTTCCAGTAATGAATTCTGGTATAATAATTCTAAACATACTAACATACCCTATTGGACAATTATTCCCTTTGTCTGGTTTTCTAATGCATGTGCTACTATGCGTAACAACTGGAAAACTAAAATTTTAATATATTTTGCTCAATATTTTCCATTCAATCAATTGTCCATCCCCTTTTAACTTATAGTTGGGAAAGAGGATTTTTTTTGTTTTTTCTTTTTTTTTGAATGAAGTGAGATTTTATTCCAGCAAGCAAAATATTACAACAGGGCAAGCTAAAGGAGCACTCCCTTAACAACAAGAGGTTGTAGGGAGGCTCCTTGCGTGGCAAGCATTGTTTGGTGATCTTGAAATATGAGACCAGTCACAATTAAGAAAAGGACAATGTCAACAATTTCATGGTAGATGGGCCAATATCGCTAAGGGGGTTCAGCAAGGTTGGAACACCATCCGTTTATGACTTTAGAGTCCCCTTCAATAATAAGATGGTCACTTAGGTGATCACGGAAAACGATGAGCCTTTGGAGAAGGGCAAATAGTTTAGCTAAGGTGGAGTCAGATATCCCCAATGGGTCGGAATAGGTGATGAGACAGTGCCAAACGAGTCATGCATGACTCCCCCAAAGCCAGTGATACCCATGTTGCCTCTTGCACTGCCATCAAAATTGACCTTAATAGTTCCAGCAATAAGAGGTCTCCAAGCTTCAATAGAATGAGGATGAGAGGAGGTGGACATGCAAGCCATAATACGCCAATTGATCCAAAAGGGAGCTAAGCAGGCCGAGAGGATGATTTTTCCTAGCTTTGAAATGTGGGTGCCAAAAATCATTATGCTGGTTCCAAGAAGATCATTTGGAAGGCAGAGCTGGAGGCCAATATGGTTGAGCAGGTGTGTCCAAACTCTTCAAGAACAGAGGCAGTGGTGAAGGAGTGAGGGACTATTTCATCAACGCAGTTGCAGAGAGGACAAAGTGTACATGGGGTGAGATTTCCCTCTTCCTCAGATTATCCACCATGAGAATCTTGTTGAGAAGAGCACATCAAAAGAAGAAATGGATCTTTAAAGGGCGAGATAAATGCCAGGCAGTAGTGGCTTCATGTGGTTCAGAATTTCCCTTGTCTAGCCGTCAAGGGCATTGTAGGCTGCGACAACCAAAAAGATGCTGCTGTCATTGTGTCTCCAAACAATCTTGTCTTGAACACGGTTATGGATTTTGGTCGGTTGAAGTTCTTCTAACAGATTGGAGACCAGTTGAGCCTCGGAGTCATTTAGTACCTGCCGGAATTGAAAGTTCTAGCAAGCATTGGGGTTCCAGGTTTCAGCAATAGTGGCAGTTTCACAAGAGCTTATTCTCATCACAGTGTCGTATCTGTAGCAAAACGGGCCATGGTCAGTCCACCAGTCATTCCAGAAGCTCAGTTTTGCCCTGTTATCAGTATAGTGTCGTATCCCATTCTCAAAAGTTGGGAGGAGGGGATAGAGAGATCTCAAAGGGAGGAGAGATTCTGACGACATCTCCCAACAGTCCACCAAGGTTCAGTCCATCTTAGCTTGACAACAATTATGGGTCTCCAAATAGTGTCTTTGGAGAAAAGCTGAACTTCCATATCCATTTGAGTTAGAGCACTTTGTTCATATCATGCGTAAGCTGAATCCCCAAACCACCAAGAGATTTAGGCTTGCAGGTATTTGAAGTCACAGCTTGAGCCTGTCCAAAGAAATCTTCTCTTTAGCATTTCAATTCAATGGCAAACAGCAGTAGGACAGAACATGAAGGAGAGGAAATAATTTGGAATTCTAGTAATAAAAGAGTTGAGAAGAAGGTCCTCTTATTTAGGTTTGTATATCCTCTCCCTCTTTTATAAATGTTTTTACATCCTTCATAAAAAAGAAAAAAGCCAAAAGTTGAGAAGCACGAGTCTCCCAGCCTTTGAGAGCAGGCACTCTCTCCATGTGGTGAGACGCCTCTAGATTTTCAATCATTGGCGCCCAAAGTTTTTGTTGTAGTCTGCAATAAAATAGGGGCAGTCCTAAGTATGTGGTGGGCAGAGAAGTTATTGTTCATCCCAAATGAGAGGCCATGCTGCAGAGTACGTCATCATCCATGTGGTATCCCTTTAGTGTTATCTTGTGCCAATTTATCTATTGGCCATTAAACAGCCTGAGGAGGGCTTTGATGTGATCAAGAGTTCCCTCCCCAAAGAGGAGTGTGTCATCCACAAACTGTTGGAGGGGTATGTCAAATTCCGGCTGAGTTGCAATAGGCCTAAGACATCCGATATCCTTTGCTAAATAAATCAGAGATGATTGGTATTCAACAATGATATTGAAAGAAGAGAGAGGGTTGCCCTGTCTGATCCCGCGGGAGTTGCCAAAGTATCCACAAGCAATATCGTTAAGAATAAGGGAGTAGGATGTGAAGATACACAACTACGAATCCAAAATCTCTATCTTTCTCTAAGTCCCATTCTAGCAAGTAAGTCATCGATAAGTCTCCAATTGACGCGATTGAAGGGTTTTTTCTAGGTCAAGCTTGAGGACAAGTCTTGGTCTCTTTGATTTCTTGAGATGGTTGAGAATTTCATGGGCGGCCATAGTTGAGTTAAACATAGTTCTTCCCTTGATGAAAGTGGCTCGGCTGCTTTGTGGCAAGAATGGTAGAGTGACAGTGGGGGTTAGGTGAAGGGTTTGAAAAATTGAATTTTGAATTTGAATGGTTTGTTGCGAGGGATGTAGAGGAGTCACTGACCTCAATGTTGCTGCTTGGACAGGGTTTGTGGAGTGTTTTAGAGTTGACTTGGCTGTTCCTGATTGAGTTGTATGTCTCCGAGTGGACTTTCTGTCATTGTCTTAGGTTGGGTTCCACAACAGACTGAGATTCTTTGGGCCGGACTTCATTGAAACTGACTTTGACTCAGAAAAATCGATCTCCAATAGATATTTTGACGTAAGTAGAATCTTTCCAGTGTTTCTTTGGTTTGACGAATAATCGAGAAGTCAAGCTGAATTCCCATTTGAGTGATTTCATCCAAAGTTTCCAGCTTACCAAAGATGTTGGCAATGTGAACAAAGGTTTGATCATGCCAGAGTTCCGTAGGTAGTCCCCAGATTTATATACATTGCCGTAAAGGTAGGTTGGAAATAGAGAGAGTCCAATCACAGAGGTTGCTGAGGTGTGGCAGCTTGAGGGATTTAGTCTTCTCGTCCATAAAAGGCCAGTTGCACTCTCCTAAGTAGGAGCGGCGAGGAGTGTAATCCTAATGAAGAGCCTTGGAATGCCTGGTGGAGATTTTGGATTCGTTCTCAACAACATCATCAGTGGTGGTAATGGACAGAGATAATTTTTTTCTTCCTTCATTCAAGAGTTGGGTAGGCAGGGTAATTTTGAGTGGATTGGGTTTGGTTTCATCAAGGTTGATGCAGTAGTCGCCGACATGGGTGAGGGAGTGGGGGAGTGCTGTCCAGTTTGGTTGGGGGAGTATTCCAGTATGCTGTACCACTGGTAATGGGGTAAATTATGAGGTGGTAGTTTGGTCTTGCTGATGTTCGAGTGTTCTGAGGTTGAGAAGTCTCTCCAGCATGGCATACCATCCAAAGCCTGTGTTGGTGTTTTCAGGAATATAGATGCGTCCCATGATTGTCCCCTCTCAGCATTGTGCAATCTTACATTCACTGGCTCCATTGTATTGGAAGACAGTGAAGTAGAAAATGAGTTTCCTGGTCTAGAGTTTTTTTGTGGAGCGTTTATCACCACTTTGAACAATCAATTTGATTATCTGACCTTACGATCAGCCAGTTTGCGGATATAGAAGGATGATCTTCCTACTCTGAATAGTTTTCCATTCGCATCCATCCCCACCATACTGTGCAGTTTCCTGATCTTCAATATTTGTGTGATTGAGAGGGTGTCTTCTATCTTCTTCTGGGTTGCTGTGTGGAGCAATCTCGGTTGTGTCTGCTCTTTTTCCTGTTCCCGAAGATACCTCTCTCTCTCTCTCTTTTGTTTGATCCTTTTTGTTCCATCTCCCTTGAACCCGTGCATGTTTATCTTCTTGCTTGAATCTTCGTGTTTGTCCTTCATCTCCTTCTCGTCCTCAATCCTGTCCATGCTCACTCTCGTGCCGTCACACTCTCTTGTTCTCGCTCATCTCGTTCATCCCATCCCCTAAAAGAGGAGTTGGGCTGAACTATTTGCACTTTTTTCAGTTGATTGCCTATTGGTATAAACACACCCTTATTTTGGTGTTGCATTAATATTTTGAAATGAGCACAAGTTGACCGTCCTCAGAAGAGGTAGCTGAATGTTCTACCATGGTTGTCGTTGGTACAGATGGACTGCTGTCATGGTTACTTTTTTCAAAAGTATTCATTATCAAAAAAGAAAGTACCATCAAAATAGAAAACAGTTTTGGCCTTTGGGAAGTAAAATGTTAGTATTGAAATAATCATTTGTAACCATTTAATAGATATGTGGAAATACTAAAAAAGATAGAAGTTAAAATGTCAAAGAACTGGTTTGAGTGTTCAGAGTATGCATATGCACTAATCAGGAGTGTCTTGTCCTTAATATTAGGCTGAAAAATAATATTGATGAAATGGTGAGGAAAGACATGAAGAAGGATAACTTAGCATTAGAGTTAATGAGGATAGCTGAATGGAGGAAGTTGATGAAACTGTAGCAATGATGATGATAGTGTGTTAAAATGTTTTAATTTGGGTCTATTTGAGAGTTTTACATGCTCTGAAATTTTATTGTCCTTTTTTAAAGATAAAATCCTCTGCAAGGGTACTTCTTATTTTCTGGAAGTCTGGGTTTATATAGTCAGTGCAATAAAACTGGCCAAGACAGATGAATCTTGTGGTTCTACTATAACATCTGGTTTTTACTTGTTCTGTAAAGCTAGACAGTTCTGATGGAACTGCCTAATTTTAAACTCTTTGTAGTGTTTCTGGATTTGTTTTGTTCTGTGTGCATCAATTAGATTTCTAATTCTGGTATTTAAATTGCCCTTGAAAAGGTTTCACTACCTACATAATCCTAAAATGTCTCATGAGAATCTACATGCTTTTGAATTTCAGTTAATACCTCGTTACCCTGAAATATATTTGAAAAGAAAAAAAATTGCATGCTCCTTCCATTAGGCTTCATTGGTTAACTCTATCGAAGCGTGAAAATAAATGCTAATGTATCCCTCTGAATGAATGCAACCCCACATTAATGATCTGGAACCCAATTTGCGAACAAGTGTCACTATTTATTGTCTGGTTTGTTGGTAGATTTCATGTCATATGTGATGGTTCATATTGACCAAGTGAATGGAATTGCATTATATCTGGTCTCTTCTTAAATGTTATGGTTAGAATTTAGTGGTGGAGTTTCATACAAAGTATGCAAGTGTTTTTGTTGATATTACAAACACGTGCAGGTAAATTTCAAACCTATAAAATATATAGGTATTTGCGATGTTTCATGGTTGTATAGGCAACTAATCCAAAACAACCTGTAATTTGTATTTCTTAAAACAAACACTAGTGTGTACCATTGAGTAGAGTCTTATGTATCGATGTTTCCATTGCTCAGGGGTCTCTTCATCCCTTTGTATATCACTTTTTGCCCTTTAAATTGTCCATTCTTCTGCTCCTGAATAGTGTTGAGTTCAAGAGGACTCAATCTTGGTCCATAAACATATTGGAGAGGGTTGTGTTGTTTTGAAGTTTGTTCATTACAGGGTGCATTAGCATTTCCAACATGCATGAGAAACATAATACTTTGGGCAGCCCTCTCCTTATACTTTTTTCTTATCATGTATCATTTTATAGGTTATGTAATTAAACCTTATCTCACCTGAACGTGGTTTGTTCAGGCACATTGCTGGTGAAATTTTACTATTGTCTTCAGCACAGGTATTTTTGCTTTCCTTGCTTTCTTTTGGCTTTGAGGCTTTTTTGTTTCTCTAGAGTTGGTGGTGGTTTCATCAAGGAAAGGCCAAATGGCCAAACATAAAAAGGGGGTGGCCGGGGGGTGGGGGGGGGGGGGTTTGAAATGTTCATGGCTACTGCGGAGACCATCCTAGTGCAAGAGTAATGACAGTATACAGAACGTCATCTGCATTAATATGTCTATTGCTCTTCTTTAAACTTTTTTCTATAATTCAAGCTATCATTTAACTGTTTATTTTGTTATTGAGCAGAGTCTTGATGTTGAAATTTGTGACGATCTAGAGCATTTGATGCAACAGATTGTTGATTTCCATTTGAAGGTTGGTCTACTTCTGCTTGTGAACATTGTTTTTAGCTGACATTAGGTAATTCCTTTTTCGTCTTCAAAGAATAAATTTTTCACTTTGAATTTATATTTTATTTGTAAAACAGCATAATACTGAACCGGAAGCTGTAGATCTGTTAATAGAGGTAAAGCTTTGTCATTGTTTATTTCTTTTTCCTTTTTTTCTAGGTTAGATCAAACCTTATTGTTTTTAAGCTCTTGTCTAGGTTGATGACCTTCAAATGCTTGTTCGTCTAGTTGATTCTACGAACTACAAGCGAGCATACTTGTATCTCACTAGTGCTTCATGGTAAGTGTTATATGCGAACATACTTGTATCTCCCTAGTGCTGCATGGTAAGTCTTATATGAAATTTGTGGATACTTTTTGAATAATATAATTTTTTTTTTCAGTGTAAGGAGTTTTGACTTCTCTCATTCTCCATAAATTAAAGTTTTAACCCTACCTAATGGCCGGAGGATGAAATTTCATTTCTATATTCTGTGTAGTTGGGTTTGTATTTTCAAAATTGCTTACATCCTTTTCTGATTCTAGATAGAATAGTAACTTCTATGTACTTTGGTTATTTTATTTGGGAACAACTGCAGCTACCTACCAGAACCTGATGATATGCTAGTTTTGGATATAGCATACAATATTTACACGAATTTTGGGGAGTATGCTAGTGCGCTGCGCATGTCTCTGGCCATGGATAACATGGAGGTGACTGTTGTTAGAGTAATATATTGATTGATCTTTCAGCTTACGAGCCAATTTTTGACATGTGAGTTCATTGGTCTATCTGGTGCTTACACCTTGCCATTGGCCATCTATCTACAGAATCTGATGAGGGTGTTTGAGTCTTGTCATGATTTGGTTCAGAAGAAGCAGTTCTGCTACTTAATGGCTCGTCATGTATGTTTCTTGTTGTTAACTTAGACCTTTTTGACTTGCTTTTGTATGTTATGATGGTTGATTAGTCTTAATTTTTGGCTGATATCTTGGAGTTCTTTTATTGTGTATGCCTGGCTTATTTTCGTAATTCTGATTCTCATGTCCTATTTCAGGTTTACATGCATTCTGTTAATATTGCTTTTCTTTTCTGGTATTACAGGGCTATAAGCTTCTGTCTGCCTATGCAATCGCTAAAAACCCCGATGAGAGAGAACAATTGCAAGAGATCCTTTATAATACCAAATTAAGTGATGGTTATTTAACACTTGCTCGGGATATTGAAGTCATGGAACCCAAATCTCCTCAGGATATCTACAAAGTACTTTCCTAAATCTATATGTTAATCCAGAAAGAAAATAAAAATCTAAATGTTAATGCAGCTTTCGCACATCCTGAACTGGAACAATCAGTAATCTGTGCTTATTTTTTCTTGTTTTGATGAACTCAGGTGCATCTGATTGATGGACGGGCCAGTGCTGGTGCAAGTTTAGATTCAGCGAGGCAGAACCTAGCTGCTACCTTTGTTAATGCATTTGTGAATGCAGGTTTTGGTCAGGTATATATCTATTATGAAATTTGTTTGTTTTTTCTCTAGAAATTCTCTTCTGCACTTCCTTTTACCTTTCTTTTCCCCAACATCTCATATTCTCTCTCTGCAGGACAAGTTGATGACAGTTCCTTCCGAGTCTTCCAGTGGTGGTTCAGCAGGAAGCTGGCTTTTCAAAAACAAAGAACATGGGAAAGCCAGTGCTGCAGCTAGCTTGGTTTCTTTCTCTGCTTTATCTGCTTTCTGCCTTGCTTTTTTTTTTTTTTTCCTCTGTTGTATTTATTCTGGAAAACTTTTTTGTTGGCATATGACATAATAAGATATGTTAACACTCGTAGTTATTGTCTGCAGGGCTTGATTCTTTTGTGGGATGTTGACAATTGTCTTGCCCAAATTGACAAATATTTCCACAGCAATGATAATCATATTATTTCTGGTGCTATTCTTGCAGCTGGAATTGTAACTGTTGGAATTACAAATGACTGCGATTCAGTGAGTGAGCTGCAACCTCAGCATGGTTATCTATTTAATTTTTATAGTTCTGTAATTTTGTATTATTTATATTCAGGCATTGACTTTATTCGAGGAGTACATTGATAAAGAAGATTCAAGCATAAGAATTGGGGCAATCATGGGCCTGGGTCTTGCTTATGCTGGTTCCCAGAATGATGAGGTGAGAATGCTTCTGATATGCTTACTCTAAATTTTCCAGGAAAAATGCTAACTTGTATGCTTAATTTGCCAGGTGTGGGGTCTTTTGTCTCCAATTCTAGGAGATGCAAAAGTGCCTCTCGATGTGATAGCATTCGCTGCTGTCTCATTAGGGTTGGTTTATGTTGGTTCATGCAATGAAGAAGTTGCTGAATCCATCATCGCCTCTTTGAAGGGCCGTAGTGAGTCTGAACTTGATGAGCCGCTTGCTCGGTTTCTGCCATTAGGTCTTGGCCTTTTTTACTTAGGAAAGCAGGTAAAATAATTGCCTTGGTTGCTCTTTGTCAAAGTTATAAGAGTTCTTTTCCCTAATTACAATGATCTTTTAGCTCTGTTGTTATCCCTTTTATTTATTTATTTATCTATTCATTATCATTATTATTGACAGGGGTTCATTCTTGGCTTAGTGATAGTTATCACGTGTTAGTTTATTTGGTTCCTTGGCTTCTATCAGACTAGTTGTTATCTAGGAGTAAACAAAAACTAGTAATCTAGTCCTTTATTTTTTCATACCACTCAATGGGAAAGTTTGGAGCACTGAATGTTGTTGGCTGCCTTGCAGGAAGAAGTAGAAGATTTTGCTTGGGTTTCAAAGAGATTTAGTGAAAAAATTCGAAAGCATTGGGATATGACCCTCATGTCTCTTGCATATGCTGGGACGGGGGATGTCCTCAAGGTATCTCTTTCTTGAAGTGTCTGGAAAAATGACACTGTATTGTGTTCTAAAATTATCAGTTTTGTACAGGTTCAAAAGCTTCTAGGACATTGTGCACAACATCTTGATAAGGGGGAAACTCATCAGGGGCCTGCGGTGTTAGGAATTGCCCTTGTGGCCATGGCTGAGGAGCTTGGTCTTGAGATGTCTATAGGTTGCTGGAGCATCTCTTACAATATGGGGAGCAGAATATTCGCCGAGCTGTGCCCTTAGCTCTTGGTCTTCTCTGCATATCCCACCCAAAGGTTTATTATCCATTACAAGTTCATGCTAGTTTTTAGAATTATCCAAAGGTTTCATGCTACCGTTTAAAAAATAGTCTTTTCCTTACAGTAAAATATTATTTTAACTTAGGCTTGTCAAACAAATTCAATAATGAAAGCAATTGTGAATGTCATCCATACTGGTTTGATTTGAACAAATAACATTCATACTGTTTTTATTATCAGGTCAATGTTATGGACACCCTTGGCAGACTTAGTCATGATATGGATTCTGAAGTGGTGATGGTAAACTCTGCTGTTCACTGTACAATTTTGTTGTTCTTGAGTTCCCAACTAGAAAAAGAAATTGTGAAAAGCAAGGTTATGACTAATATGTATCAGTTTATATTTTCCAGTCAGCTATTATTTCTTTAGGTTTGATTGGAGCGGGCACTAATAATGCTCGAATAGCAGGCATGCTTCGAAATCTTTCAAGTTATTACTACAGAGCAGCAGGCCTCCTGTTTTGTGTGAGTTTCATGTTCAAGTCTCAGTTACTACGCTGCAACTTTATCTGGCTATATTTTTCAAAAAAAAAAAAAAAAAAAAAAAAAAAGCCTGATTACTACTTGTGCAGGTTCGGATTGCTCAAGGTCTGGTGCACCTTGGAAAGGGTTTGTTGACTCTTTCACCACACCATTCTGATCGGTTTCTACTCTCAAAGTGAGTCTACTCTTGCTCGCTTCATGCTTTTATAGGCTTTTTGGTCTAGTTATCTAAGAGTTGTGTATTGTGCACATTCAAAATGGTCTCAGGACTGCACTTGGCGGGCTGATAACCACGTTGCATGCGTGTCTGGATATGAAATCAATAATCCTTGGAAAATATCATTATGTCCTCTACTTCCTTGTACTGGCTATGCAGGTATCACCTTGAAATCTTGATAGTTGACAATTTGGCTGTTTCTGACGCTAGGCAAGGTTTCTATTCTTTTGGTGGCTGACTTCAGTATGTCTTACAGCCACGGATGCTTATGACAGTTGATGAAGATCTCAAGCCTCTGACAGTACCTGTTCGGGTGGGTCAGGCTGTGGATGTGGTTGGACAGGCTGGTTGTCCAAAGACAATTACTGTATCCCAAACTCATTCAACCCCAGTTCTTCTGGCAGCAGGAGATCGAGCTGAACTAGCAACCAAAAAGTAAATTGATCCTTTTATCTTTTTTTAAAATTTATTTTTTTCCCAGTTCCACGGGCTTTATGGTAGGAACAGCTCTAGTTCTAGACGTCCAGTCTTCTGAGCAATGTGTGCGTACAGGTACATTCCGCTTTCGCCTGTACTTGAAGGGTTTGTTATCTTGCGGGAGAACCCAGAATATCGTGACGAGAAGTAAATTTGTTGTTTGACATCATGACACATGTACCTTTTCGGAAGATGGCCTGCAGGTTAAAGACAGATGGTGTCGACGGGACCTGGCAGATTCTTGAGCACAGAGATGTATTTGCTTCTAGTGTTAAATGGGAATTGTAACTAATGCAGCGGCAGTTCTTGTTGCGATCTTACACCCATCAAGTGTATTTTGCAGGAGTGGCCAAGGAGGTTGCGAGAAAGCTCACGCGATTTGGAGGGATGTCTCTGGAAATAACAGATTTCCGAACGCGGACCGAAAGCCGAGCGAATGATACTGATTCGATAAATGATTTTGATAGAACACGACATATACTCTCAGTTGGTTGTATAGGTTGTAAATTTGTTTTACAAGTTATGAGAACTATTCAAGTTTAAAGTTGGTGTTAATACGGAAAATCAAAACAAAAGAATAAATAATTTTTCATAATATATTTAATAAGTAAATTAATATAGAATTAAAATATTAAAATATATTAATTAATTAAAAATATTATATTAATTAATAGTTTGATTATTCATTAATATAATAATTACTAGTGATGATTAACTGTGTATTAATTAATTATAAAAAATAAAAAAAGTAAATAAAAAAATAAATAAATTTGTTAATAACATAAGATATATTTTAACATAAAATAAAATAATTAAACAAAAATTATTGATCAGATGTTACCTGTAACGTTGACTACTTTGAGTGCTTTAATGGTGAAGGATGAAAGACCCAGTGACAATTCAAGCACTGATCCTGTTGGAGCAGCAAAGACGTCTTAGCTTTTGGCCTTTCGCCGAGTTAATGAAACCCTTCTTTGTGATAGAATTTTCACCAAAAGAGTTGAGAAATTGACATGCAGGCTTGTTGCCAGTTGAGTTAGTGGATCAAAAGCAGAAGCATCTCTCACAGCATGCAGGCAGATGGTCCCCTGTTGTACAAAATGTTAAAATGTTAAAATGTTAAAATCTGTCGACTACACATTGTTGATGAGTTCCATGGAAGAATCCAGTAGGTTGGTTGGTTTCTTTTTCTTCCAGTTTATTAGTTCACAAAGGGTTCCATGGAAGAATCCAGTAGGTTGGTTGGTTTCTTTTTCTTCCAGTTTATTAGTTCACAAAGGAATGAGATTTTAAAATCACAGTTCATTGTAAATCCTGTTATTTCTTCTTAAAGTTATTGCACAAGTAGCAAATCGAACACCAAATGTTCAACATCAAAATGTGCTATGCAAGAGATCATCTGTAACAGGACTTTCGGCAAACTTTCATTTTCTACAATCTTGGATTACAATCGGAAGCCAAAAGAACAGCCTGAGCCAAATAAGCTTTAAATCACCAAATACAGAAATTACACAAATTAAAAGATAACTCCCAACTCTTATTTTTGTTAGAAACCCAGTAATCACAGGAACAGCTCATGGAAATAAGCGTTAAATACACATCACTGTGGGTGTTTAAATCTTACCAGAGCACAGCAAGACAAGAAGCAAAATTGGCTTTAGTGCAGGAAAACAAAATCACTTAATTATATCGAAATAAGAGTTCATATTAAAAAAATAATGGCATGATCAAAGAAAGTGTTGATGAATCACAATAGGCTACAATGAAAATAAAATAAAAAATCAGGGTGGCTCTAACCTGAAGCTGAACTGAAGGTGGTTTTTTACCAATTTGAATAGGAGGAGATTTTTTAATGCTTCATGGTACAGTGAAAGTGAATTAGGTTATATTGTTACTTGACTTGGAAGCTAGTGGCACACCCCGGACGTTGAAGTGGATGACCGGGTTTATCCACTTAAACTAGTCCATGAGTAAAGTGGATGAATCAGGATTTTCATTGAAATTTTAGTTCATCCACTTGAACTCGCGTCTCGGCTCACAAACATGGATCTCATTCACTTTTTGGCACATTTTCTCTCTTATCTCCCTCTCGCTCACGTTCATTTTTAATTCGGTTCATTATCAAGTATTTTTGTTTAATTATTTTATTTTATTTATAATTAGTTAAACTAATAATTTTAAATTTGTGGGAAAATATTATTAATTTATATTAATAAAAAAAATATCTTATGTTATTAATAAAATATTATATTGTATTTATTTATTATATTAATTATTTTATTACTATATTAAATTAGTGATTTAAGAGTGGTAATTAAATATTGTAAAGTAAGCAATTGATCAAGTATTTTCTAATTATTAATATCTAAATTTAATTAAACTAATGATTTTTAATTTTGTGGAAATATATTATTAATTTCTACGTAAAATTCTATATTGAGTTATTAATAAAATAAAATATTTATTTATTATTTTTATTACTATATTAAATTAATGATTTAAGAGTGGTACTTAAAATATTTTTAAAGTAAGCAATTGATCAACTATTTTTATTTAATTATTCTATTTTTTTATTAATTAAACTAATGATTTTGAATTTTGGGGAGGTATATTATTAATTTATACTACATAAAAATCAATCTTATGTTATTAATAAAATATTATATTTATTTATTTATTATATTTATTATTTTTATTACTATATTAAATTAGTGATGTAAGAGTGGTAATTAAAATATTGTTAAAGTAAGCAATTGATCAAGTATTTTTTTAATTAATCTATTTTTTATCATTAATTAAACTAATTATTTTTTTAATTTTGTGGAAATATATTGTTAATTTATTCTATGTAATTATGCTACTAATAAAATATTTTATTTATTCATTTATTATATTCATTAATATTATTTTTATTTTAATTTATCTATTTTTTATAATTAATTAGTGAGCGAGTTAATTGTTAAATTTAATTATTGTATTAATTTAGACTAAACTGTAATCTATCTTAATTTATTAATGAAATATATTATTTAATTAATTAGTATATTAATATATTTTTATACAACATTAAGTTACTTGTTAGGGTAGTAACCATGTTTGTTTAGGTTAATTATCTATTTAGGTATGTGATTTATTTAGATATATTATAAAAAGTAATTAATCTCTTGTTTACACTACATTTTCATTTTGAGCACTAACACATGAAATTGTTTTCCAGTGCACTTTACATCTACTGCATTAACACCAATAATTGATTCACTTTCACTTTCATTTACTCTAGGTAATTCACTTTCACTTACTTTAAGTGAACTAACCCCACTTGATGTCGAAATCTTGTTTTTTAAACATTGCAAAACAGTTTTAAATGTTCAACATGTCACAATAGTAGATTAAGCAGCTGACTTTATTTGTCAATGGAAAAATTTTAAATGTGCCTTGTATATTTGTATTTAGATAGATTTCATGTTTTCAAATACAACCATAATTCAAAAAACGATCTATAGAATCTGTTAAAGTCTTTTATTTATGCTCAATTGTTCAATTGTTTTGGAAATTTTCTTGTGTTTAACTTTGGGTATAACCGGGATAATGGTAGTTTAATTTTAATTAGATTCTATTTTTTTCCTCTATTATAAATTGATGTTTATGTATTCAAATTACAATACGTTAGTGAAATATGATTTTTTTTTTAAAATTTAACATGGTATCAGATTGGATTCTGTGAGTTGACTTGGTCAACCTATAGAGATAATGTGATCATTTGGAGAATTATATATAAAAAGAAACATTTGTAAGTGTATTTTCTTACCTATCAAACCAATTTTTAGTTTGAGTTTTCTAGAGTCAATGGTCAAGCTAGCCAAAGAAGAAAGAGTATACAATTTGACCAAAATAAAGAGTTTGAAATATATCAGATTCTTTCTCTCAAAATAAATATATTTTATGAAGAAAACTTATATTTGGAAGAAAGGTATCGAAGTCTAGTTTCAGAAGGAGATATTTACATTGGAGTCATCAAGGGTCAAACTACATAAAGAAAATCAATAGGTCATAAAAGATTCAAGAAATGAGTTTTTTTATATGTCAAATTAGGTATAAATTTAAAGATCTCTGAGTCTAGTTTCTTGTTACAATGTGGGACCCACATGGTGCACAAGTTGGTGGGACCCACCATGAGGACGTGGGAGGCCAAGAAGAGTCCTCACCCAAGCTAGCATGAGTTAAGAGATAAGAAGCACAAACTGGAATAAGTTAGAAGACTTAAAGATCAAGTGAGACCCACAAAGATACAATGAACTAGTAATCTTGTCAATATGAGCTAGAAGATCATGTGAGACCCACAAAGATAAGACCATGAGCCAACCTCCTCTCTTATGTCCACGTGATTGAAGAAGAGTTAGAGCTCAAGTTATATTAGACCTCTAGAAGATTGTGTTATATTTTCTTGATAGACTTATCTTAGAGAGTTAGAGTTGGAATGTAATTAGGAGACTTAAAGGTTAATTGTATAAAGACTTTATCACTTCCTCTACTATAAATAGAGGTGTTGTAATTCGGAATTAATCAAGTTCTATACTTCTTTCTTGAGTAAATCTCTTTCTGTTATGGTCTTGGGTTAAGTACTTATGTCTTCCGCTCCTAACAGGCCGGTCTTTTGGGTAGTATTGGCTAGGTGCTTAACATTTGGTATCAGAGCAGGCGCTACATCCGGACTTCGAGTCCCTGCGTGCGCAGGTGGACTGCACGCCTCTGGTGGGGCTCCGTAAGGGAGTATGGGCTCCTGACCCGGTCCCCGTTGCTGTGTTAAGGCCGTCGTGGTCGTCAGCTCGGGAGGGCGGGGTGTACTGTTATGGTCCTGGGTTAAGTACCTATGTCTTCCGCTCCTAACATGCCGGTCTTTTGGGTAGTATTGGCTAGGTGCTTAACACTTTCTCTTTACTTGGCGCACACCTTTCTTCTCTTCTTCTCTTCTCTCTACCTGAGAGCTTTCTTCATCTTTTTTCTCTTTTCTCTTGCTTAGAATATTGGAAAAGGGACCATAAATTCAACATGATATTAGAGCATTAAATTTAAGATCCCCAAGTCAAATGAAATGCTCTAAGAAGACATGATCAACGCCACTCATAGAAGGCTTCTTGCGAAGAAAGATCACCAACCGTGAGATAAGTTCTTAATTTTTTTAATTACTTCATGTTACTGGTTTCCGAATTTAGAATATGATTTAATGATGAGTATGTGAATGTTTTTCATCTCATGAGATTGTGAATATGAATGCCTCTCGATCTAGAAGAAGCTATCAAAATAGTTTTGTCGGTTTGGAATTTCTGTTAATCGAGACCAGTCCATGAACTGATTGTTGGATTTTTTTTTGTGGGAAAAATATTTCCCTTATATAGAAGGTTGATATTGAATCTATTATGAGTGGTTATTTACTAAAAAAAATCAGAATAATGATTGTTTAGAGTCAATGCTAAATTTCTCCATTCACCAAGTTGTTTGAAGAATACTACTTGGATATTTTGATTAGAATTTTTTTGGAGAATTATTTTCGTTGAAGTGCCTATCATGGCTAAAGAAAATATGAGTAGCAAATGTGGTACACTCAGAATTACCATAATACCCTGACGAAGGGTATCAAATTTTATGAGTTGGTCCACATCGGTTAAGAGGTTTCTTATAACAAAGGACCTACTTGGTCATCTCACCCACCGTGGACCACCTATTGATGAAGAAGACATTTTTTTGTTTGTAAAAAATGGTTAAAAAATGATATAGTTGGCTAATCAAAAGCATGGAAAAGTGTGGAAAGAATGCACTCATTGTGGGATATATGGCCACACTATCGATACATGCTATTACAAGGAAGTAAGTAACTGTGGCAAAAAAATGTCACAATGGAGAAATATGTTATAATGCCAATGACAACTCAGACTTGACAAAGGCTAATTAAGCTTTAGTAGGTGATACAAAGGAGGATCAGCCCACAAAATCAACTAAAAAGAAATTTTTTACTAATGAAGAATATGAGTTGTTTCAGGAAATGATGGGTTCTTCTCCAAGTTCCTCATTAAATATTGCTGCCACCACTGCTTCAAGTATGCTATCTACCTCATCTTCATCCTAGATAATTGACTTAGAGGCCTCCGAGCACCTTACAGGTAACAAAAATTTATTACATTCTGTATCTTCATGTTTTTCAGATAAGTTTGTTACCATAGCTCACGGTTCTCAAACCATGGTTCAAAGGAAAGGATCCACTTCCGTTACACCATCACTTCAGCTCACCGATATTCTATTTGTTCCTACCTTCCCTTTGAATTTTTTATTTGTTAGTCAGCTGACAAAGTATTTTAATTTCTATATCACCTTCTATCTCATTTCGTTTGTATATCAGGATCTTATAACGAAGCAAGTGATTGGTGGATGCGGTGAATAGGGGGGCTATACTACCCGGATGTGCCAAAAATAAATACTATTTTCACCAGTGAAAATGAAACAAGGCTATGGCACAACCGGTTGGGACATCCATCTGCACAATCTCTTCATTATATCTTTCCTACTCTTAAAGTCAGGTCAAAGTTTAATTGTGAAGTTTGTCAACTGAGTAAACATCAAAGGAATACATACTCTCCTCGTCTAGAAGTCAAAAGTATTACTCCATTTTCATTACTTCATACCGATGTATGGGGATCCTTGAGCGTCTCAAATATTTCTCAAGTCAGGTATTTTATTACATTTATTGATGACTTCACTCATACCACTTGATTGTTTCTATTTAAGGAGAGTTCTGAGATACCATTGATCTTTAAGTCTTTTCATGCTATGGTACTCACTTAGTTTGGTCAGAAAATAAAAATATTTCGGTCTGATAATGCCAATGAATATATTTCGAAAGACCTTGACTCTTTCTGTCAAGAAAATGGGATTATCCATGAAAAATCATGTGCCTACACTCCTTAACAAAATGGTGTAGCCGAATGGAAAAATGGTCATATTCTTGAGGCAACTCGAGGTTTATTATATGCAATAAAAGTTTCATTCTTTTATTGGCCTCATGCAGTCTTTAAAACATGCTTTCTTATAAATCGTCTACCATTTTCTGTTCTTGGTAATAAATCTCCTTACTATATATTGTTACCAAATGATGATCCTTTTTCATTGTCCTTGAAAGTCTTCGGGTGTCAATGTTTTGTCCATATTTCCTCCCCAAAACACAGTAAACTTGATCCTAAATCTATCAAGTGTATCTTTCTAGGGTACTCTCATACACAAAAGGGTTATGTTTGCTATAATTCCACTCTTCAGCGTTTACTTGTGTCCAGGGATGTCACAATTTTTGAAGACTCTCCATACTATTCTGATAATGCTCCTCTAGGTTTATCTTCAGTACCAAGTTCTCCTCGACTGGTTATGCCCCGTGCTACAAAAATTTCTCAGCCGCTAGAAACACTGGCTGACACTACACCTGCTAAGTTTACGGATCCCACCGAGGTAAGTCCATCTTCTCTAGTTTTTTTTGGCCCACAATATGATACTTGTTCTATTGCACAAAGAAAAAAACCCAGATCATGCACTATATCCTCTACGTCTCATCCCATATCAAATTTTGTGTATCATCATCGTTTGTCCCCTACATGTTGTTAATTTCTCGTTGCTATTTTTTTCATATTTGTACCACAGTCCTATCAGGAGGTTCCCAAACATCCAGGGTGGAAGGCAGCAATGGATGAAGAAATGCATGCACTTTATGAAAATCAGACATGGGCTCTAGTCCCACTTCTATTAGATAAGAAACCTGTTGGTTGCAAATGGAAGTTTACTGTGAAACACAATCTGGATGGGTTTGTGGCTCAGCTGAAGGCTCGCCTTGTGGCTAAAGGCTATATACAATGTTATGGAATTGATTATGATGAAACCTTCTATCCAATGGAAAAAATGAACTCGGTACATGTGTTATTATCTCTAGCAACTAACTCTTCGTGGCAGGTATATCAACTTGATGTGAAAAATGCATTTCTAAATGGGGACATTAAAGAAGAAATTTAAATGCAACAACCACCTGGGTATGTAGTTGAGGGGAAGTCAGTATGTCGACTAAAAAAATCTTTGTATGGTCTTAAACAGTCCCCTTGTGCATGGTTTGAGAAATTTAGTCAAACCCTCATACGGGCAGAATTTTACAGATGCTCTGGAGATCACTCGGTATTTATTAAAAATACACCTAGAGGCAAGGTAATTTTAGAATATATGTTGATGATATTATTTTAACTGGCAATGATTCTGAGAGCATTCAAAAGAAAAAATATGTGCTAAATTCAAGACAGAGGATCTTGGACTACTCAAATATTTTTTGGGTATTGAAGTATTACAATCCAAACATGGGATTGTGCTATCCCAAAGGAAGTATGCTCTTGATCTACTGTAGGAGACAAGAATGTTGGGATGCAAACCAGCAAACACTCCTATGAACTCAAATACAAAATTATGTGTAGGTACTAGAGAAGATGTAGATATTAGAAAATATCATAGACTAGTAGGAAAACTTATTTAACTGCATGTAACAAGGCCGGATATATCATATGCAGTAAGTGTGGTGAATCAATACATGCACAAACCACAACTTAGTGATTGGCAAACACTTGAAAGGATATTACAACATCTGAAAGGAGCTCCAGGAAGAGAGCTTCTCTATAAAAATCATGGTCACTTTAACATTGAAGGATTCTTAGATGCAGACTGGGCCGAATGGCAGGAAATCTACTTTGAGATTTTGTATGATGGTTGGAGGGAATTTGGTTACATGGATAAACAAGAACCAAAATATAGTAGCACAATCTAGTGCAGAACCAGAACACAGAGCCATGGCACACACTATTAGTGAACTCCTATGGATAAGATCTCTTCTCACTAAATTGGGATTCTACAAAGAAGCTTTGATGGATCCATACATTGTGATAATCAAGCAACAATACACATTACATCGAATCCAGCCTTCCATGAAAGAACAAAGCATATTGAAGTGGATGCCATTTTATACGAGAAAAGTTCCAAGGGGGACCTTTTATCTCTAAGGCATATATCATCGCAAAGTAAAGTTGTAGACATTCTCACCAAGCCGGTCACTCTATCTACCATCTGCAACAAGCTGGGCATCTACGATGTTTTCTCACCCCCAACTTGGGGGGGAGTGTTACAATGTGGGAACTACCATGGTGCACTAGCTGGTGGGACCCACCATGAAGACATGGGATGCCAAGAAGAGTCCTCACCCAACCTAGCATGAGTTAAGGGATAAGAAACACAAGCTAGAATAAGTTAGAAGACTTGAAGATCAAGTGAGACCCACAAAGATACGACGAGCTGGTAATCTTATCAATATGAGCTGAAAGATCATGTGAGACCCACAAAGATAAGACCATGAGCCAGCCTCCTCTCTTATGTCCACATGATTGAAGAAGAGTTAGACTTTAAGTTATCTTAATCCTCTAGAAGATTGTGTTATCTTTTCTTGATAGACTTATCTTGGAGAGTTAGAGTTGGAATATAATTAGGAGACTTAAACGTTAATTGTATAAGGACTCTATCACTTCCTCTACTATAAATAGAGGTGTTGTAATTAGGAATTAATCAAGTTCTATACTTCTTTCTTGAGTAAATCTCTTTCTCTTCACTTAGTGCACACCTTTCTTCTCTTCTTCTCTTCTCTCTACCTGAGAGCTTTCTTCATCTTCTTTCTCTTCTCTTGCTTGAAATATTGGAAAAGGGATCCTAAATTCAATAAAATTGTTTATGATTTTGATATATATTTTTGGAGATATTGATATCAGAAGTACCAAAGGTCAGTTTTGTAAAAAGTATCTTTTTCCCCCTTTTTTTCTCTTTATGCATTGACATGAATTGAGTTATATACATTGAAGAAAATATCTCATTTTTTCCCATTTTCTCTCCTATAATCAAAGATTTTTTTTCAAACATAATCACTCCATGATAAGCTCATTCAAGGTATGCAATATCTTGCTTTCAAGTTTTGTGTTTTTGTTACTTGGTTGTGTATCTCTTGCATAATTAACTCTAAAAAATTATGGTAACCCCATAAAAGTTAAACTTGGTCAAAATTATTAAGTTCTACTGTTATAGTCTCCCCAAGTTTTCAAAAAAAAAAAAGGTCTCTTTGGAAGTATGAGTGTTGCATAACTGTTTCATTCCAGTTAAAGTTGTTTTCCTTTGATATTTCTTCAATTTATCATCTTATGATTTTATCACTTCTGTACAATGTTTAGACCCACTAACTAAAAAGTATAAGAGTGTGTCCAACATCCACTTGAGTCAAGTCTTTTGTTCTTCACCCAAGAGGTGATTTGTGTTTGATCTATCCTTAAAAAAATGAGTAGTCTCTTTGTTGTACCCTAAAGTTGGGGCGTTTTTCTGCCTTTATAATTGAGTGGAGTGTGTTTCAGACTATGACCATTTTTACGATGTATGAAGTTTTATTGTAGGACTAGGAGTGGTTTTCTTCTCCCATATTGTGTTTTGTCCAGGGTGTGTCTTTTTGTCCTTTTTATCCCCAACTCGAGGGGGGGAAGTAGAAGAAGAAGTACAAGAAAGAGAGATTTTGTTTCATATGTTGTGGTAAGTGTTATGTGATCAAAATATTCAAGAAAGGGGGAGCACAATACAACATTTTTGTATCTATGAAGATTTTTTTTCAGCTAAAAAACATTGAAGGCCAACATATATTTTTCATTGCAAGCTAACTCTAGCTTGAAGAAGAGTGTTGAAGAGCAAATATGGAAGAGGCTTACACGACTCTCACAATAAGAAGCACAAAGCTAGAATTAATGTGGTTTTTTAGTTATGTTAGTCTTTTATTTATGTTTAGTTGTTTAATTGTTATTTGACTTATCTTTTAGTGTTTAACTTTGGGTGTAACTGGGATAAGAGTTGTTTAATTATAATTGGATTTCACTTGTTTCTTCTATTATAAATAGAGATATTAATACTCAAATTACAACAAGTTAGTAAAATATTTCTCTTTTTAAAAAATTCAACAATTTGTTTACATAAACAGTTTGGAGGGGCTCTATTCTCCCCTCCATGCTATGTAGACATGGAAGGGGGATGGCTGTTACCCACTTCCCTGGCTCGGTTGTAGAGAGGAGAGGACAAGCCTCTCCTCTCTTTGTTTCATGTTGTAAATGATGGAGGAGTGACACTTCTGTTTTTGCTTTTAGGTATTCGATTTTTAAATTTTATTCATAAAAATATAAAAATAAAATTTAAGATAAAAGATGGTTATATAATTTTAATTTTTGGTCAATATCTTGTAACAATATTAGCTTTATTAACTTTTGGTTAAACCTTGAACCCAAAAATCTTGTTACCTAAAGTATCATTAAATTTGAATTATAACGTTATATTTGAAATTACAATATCTAATTACTTATGTTTGAAAATAAGGCATCTAAAAAGTTCACATTTAGAATTCTTCTATTACAATATTAGATTCATCAGTTATTGTTTGGAAACATGAGTGCAACGAAGTGTGGGGTCCCTCTTTAAGAGGGTAATGCAAAAACCGGTCATTCCCCGTTCAAGAGAAGGAATGGGTCAGGTCGACAAGTTTCTCTAAATCGAACATGACCTTGAACCTTGACTTTGAAATCCAAACCCAAAAAAATCCAAACAGGGTTGGGGAACCAACCCCATCCCTACCTCATTCCAAGGGGTGGCTTCGAACCGAGCCGGCTCGTGAGCGGCTCAAGTTCGGCTCGGTGCTGGCTCAGTTCGATTCGGTTTCTCTCGAGCTCGAGATCTGAAATCGGCTCGTTTGAGTTAACGAGGCGAACTCGACCAAATGAAGGTTCGGGTCGAAAGATCATGAGCTGGCTTGTTAACGGGCGAGTCGCGGGATTGGGATTGGGATTGGGAGCAGGAATGGGAGCGAGAGCGGGGGAGAGGGGGGGGGGGGGGTTTCGAGCCCCTCCTGTACGCCGCTCTGGCTGCCTCTGTCGCTGTCGATAGGTCCTCGTCGGCCGCTACATCCCCTTCCCTCCGATTTCTTCCTCTTCCTTCAATTTCTTCCTCTTCCTCCAATTTCTTCGCCTTCTCTGTTTCCGTCGCCGCGCTTCCATCGTCTCGTCGAAAAACCAGAGTATAGAGAAATACCTAAGTTGGGAGAAAATAATTTCTTCCACCCCCGCGTGAAGTTGATTTCGCATGTGTGAAAGTCACACGTGTGAGATCATAAACAAGAAAAAAAAAACTCTTTGTCCCTTCCTCAGCTCTTGAAGAAATTGAAAAGAAATTTTAGTAGAAATACGTTTCTAGACACTATTAGTGATTTTTTCAATAAATATTAAAAAAATATTTTTAGTGGAAATATAGGAAGCATTAGTACCTCATGTTTTATGGAAACATTTTTCTAATTAGAAATTTTTATTAAAAAATCATATAATTTTCTAAGTAAGATTTTCTTGCCAAGATGGACTAAAAAACCGTATAGAAAATTTTTGAATAAATATTTGACAGTTGATGCTATAATACTTTTAGCATGAGGCAATTTTCATAGAAATTATGTGTTTGACATTTTATTTGATTAAAAAATTATCGATAAGTATAATAATATATTAGATTGATTATTAATTTTTATTTATTTCCCTAGAAGTGGCAATAAGAGGTCCATTTAACTTTCCTAAGAAATTTTTTAAATATTTATAGTAATTTTCTAGTAAGTCTCTAATAGTAATAGGATTTTATTTAAAGGTTTTTTTTGGAAATGTGTATCCTAGGAAAAGCATTTCTAGTTGTTCCTAGAATATAAATTTTCAATCAAGGCACTAAGGTGGCCATAGTAAATTTATGGCCAGATTCAAAAATTACAAAATAAGCTAGACAACATTTGGGGTAAAAAAGATTAATATTGGTGGGTTTTAATCTATTATCAAGATTCAATCCCGAACCTCCCCTATCATTCTTTTTTTTTAAAATGTATGCATAATTTTATAGATAATTTATTTGACATATATTTTATGTAGAGTATTAAATGTAGGTTAACCTCGAACTCGGCTAGAGCTCGAACTCGAACTCGAACTCGGTTAAAATTATTAGGTTCGAGCTCAATTTAGGCTTGAGGCTAGGTCGGCTCGAGCTCGAGTTTGAAATCTTTAAATCAAGCTTGACTTGAACATAGTAAGGTTCACACTTGGCTGAATTCGATGCTACCCTTATGCTCAATTTTAAGTAGAGGTCATGCCCAATTTTATGTAGAGGTCATGCTCAATTTTATGTAAAATATATGCACAATATGTAAAATGTATGCCAAATTTTATGTAAAATGTATGTATAATTTTATATACAATTTATTTGACATGTATTTTTTGAAAAGTTTAAATGTATGTTGGAGCTCGAACTCGAGACATATAATTTTTGAAAAGTTTTAAATAAATGTTGAAGCTCCAGGTCGGCTCGAACTCGGTTAAAATTATTGGGCTCGAGCTTGATAACAATTTTAGGCTCGAGGCTAAGCTCAGTTCGAACTCGAGTTCAAAATATTTAAATCAGGCTCAGCTCAAAAATAGGCAGGTTCAGGCTCGGCTCGGCTCGATGCCATCCCTACTCATTCCCCATCCTTTAACCCTATCCTCGCCCCGTCCTTACCCTGACTCCACATTCTTGATCACTACCCTCTACACCCGATCCATAAGATAACGATCCATTAGAAAATCAATAAATCTGTAAAAATTATAAAATTTTAAAATATTAAAAAAATTAATATGTCATAAAAATTCTATAGCAAGTTTTGTCTCTAAGAAACATAGAAAATTACTTCATTGTATCATAAAATATGTATCATTCATATATTTTTAAAAGGTATTACGGGTATAAAATCCAACAAGTCTAGTTTGGTAGGAGCTAAAATCTAACGATTTTCTTTTTCTCCACTCTACCCTTGACCAATGAGGTAAAATTTAAAGCTTGTTACCCAAGTTTCTGGGTCGGGTCGAGTTGGGTTGAATTTCCCGCAAAACTTGACTCAATGCCCACCCCTACTCTTCAATTCCCCAATCCTTATCTTTTGTGGTACAACAATTTTTTAAGAAATATAAGCAATTGTGCCAGTTCAATGGACTAGAATACTATAAGTAATTTTTTTTAAATATTGTAGTATGTATCCTCAAGGGGGATTAATAAATTACATTGTATTTATAGGAAAGAAATTTAAGAGTACATAATGGTGTGGATTGTTTGATACTTAAAAAAGTAAAAAAAATTAAATATTTTAATTTAAGTATTTTTAAATTAGGCTTCAAAAGTATACATGACATTTTGAGAAGAATTGATCTTGTATTAAACTGGATTCTTTAAGAAATAATTAATAAAAAAATATTGAGTGAATGCTGTGTAATTTTAGATAAATTTAAATACCCTCATAAACATCAAACAAACCTATCTAATGCGTAAAATTTTAGATTTGAGGTAAATTTTTTTCATTAAATTCATTTAATGTACAGACAAGAGTAACCACTCCCTTCTAAATGTGACAAATGTGTCTTCAGTTCGTGGTTCAATGAATATATCTACTAATTGTTTATCCATTAGAATGGATCCAATTGAAAAATTATCTAATAAAATAATGTTTAATCTCAATATTTTTTTCAAGAATAATAAATTAGATTTTTACATAAGTTGATGACACATATAATCACAATGAATAAGATTTTTTCTTTTAAATTGTGAACTATAATCCTTTAGTCTTTGCTTCATCCATAGAATTTGAGCTCAACAACAATAGGAAGATATGGATTTATCTTTAGTAGTTGAAAGAACAACTTAATGTTCCTTAATTTTTTGAGAACAAAGAAATCAACATGTTATTGGGAGAACATTGGTCTCAAGATCTTGTTTCCATCAAATTTTGATGATAAAAACATTAGAACTGATCGTGTATTTTGAGTAAGTTTTTGAATGTTAGGTTTGAAAAGAAATAAGTCAGGGGGGAGGGTGTGTCAAATATGTTTGTTAAACTTTGCTGCTTGTTTTGACTCATTTTATTTTAATATCTATGTGTGTTCACCCAATTGAATAACCCCAACATGTAGAATTGATTTCAAAGTAAAAAGCTCATACACACAGTCAAATAAACAAATAATACATGAGCTTTATAGTGGTCGATAATCCTATTTTGAATTGCTAATCCACTCCCAAGGTCAGTGTACCTCAGAGTTAATTCATTGTGTTTTGGAATACCCTATGACACTTACAACAAATTACCTCTAAGGCTAATAATAATGTTGCCCACATTGGGACTTATCCCACTTAATTGACCATAATAGTTGATTTATAAAAGCTTACTCTTTCATAGGAACTCAACAACAAACTAAGTTGTCTAACCTAAACCCATAAAAGGATTTTCCAGGCAATCCTTTCTAGAACCACTTGTGAAAGAAGAGGTTCGAGATGCTTCCAAAAACACGAATTTTGATCATAATAAACACATAAATTTTACACTAATGACTGAATGAGATTTTTACAATAAAGAAGGTGTTTCCAGAATTTTTTGAAAGTTGAATTGAAATCCATACCTAGAATCGAACCCATTGGAATGAAGAAAAGTAAAAATGGATGCACATACCACTTACAACAATTTTGAAAATTAAATAAGGAGTCGAACCCTCTATCAGATTTGATCTCATCGACATGGTGGATTCAAACCCAAAGACTAAAAAAGGGTTGCAAAGAAGGAAGGATTCTGATAAGAACTCATTTGTGAAAGAATCATATCTTTCTTAAAAGTGCAAGAAAAATTTGAAATAGAGGTTAAGTGGGTTAGAATAAGAGAGAAGGGAAGAAGAGAGAAGTAAAATAGAGGAAGAGATGGAGATAGAGGGAAACCTAGAAGAAAAGAGAGAAGAGGAGAGGAGAAAAGAGAGGATAGGTGCTAGTACACGAATTGAAAGGCAAAGAGAGGCAAGAGGTATTTTGAAAAAAGGCTTGATTGAATTTTCTTTCTGCCAACACCCCTATTTATATTTTTTCCAATTCATTCTTTGTGAAACTTTTCAATCAATTAGAGTTTCCTAATTACATAATTTAAAGAGCGATCCTAGGAGACTGAGAGGACACCTCATTCAATGAGAGATTCTAGGAATTTAAAAGATTACACCAATCTAAGGAAATTCTTTTTATTTTAACAGGATTCCATCTTCTTCAAGAGTGTTTGACTCCTTTGGCCAACCCTTTTTACCTTTATGCCCTTGAGCTTCTCTTTTCTAGGAGGTGGCACCACTTTCTATTATTTTTGGTGACATTACTTTCTATTTTCCTCTTAACTTCTTCTCTTGTACTTCTCTTCTTCCTTGGAGGTAAGTTTGGGTCTATCATTCATCTCTTCTTGAGTGTCAACCTTGTCCTCAAGGTTGAAAGTCGGTGAATCATAGAAGAAATTCATCCTTACGTGTCCAAAGTGCTCCCTAGATTTTCTAGAAAATAAAATAAAATAACACTTTTTAGCCTTAAACTTTTTAAAAATTAAATGCCCCCAAATTACAATTTGTACCCCTCCCCTAACTTGGGAACATGTGAGATTTCACATAAATTTGGGTTTTATGATTCCGTTGCTCTTGGAAGGTCAACCTCGCCCTTAAGGTTGAAGTGCAGAGAAAACATTGGAAGAATTTATTTTAAATCTCACCAAATTGTGTATTTCTTGTTAAGCTCATTTTGCTTCTGTTGTTGTGTTATATTGGGCTTGTGCATGTGAGTTTGGGAGCCTGATCTCAGAGCAACCAAGCTTCTTTTAAATTGGCAGCATTTTGGACTTGGACAATAGTGAGTTGTTGTGTTGCATGGGATGGTGGGTGATACATAGGTGGTGCATAGGGGAGAGGGTTTGGTTGTTGGTAGGGGTGACAATATTGTTGTTTGGGTGGGTTAGGGTTTGGTTTTGGAAAATGATTTGAATTGGGAAATAGAGACGTACTGACCTGTATAGTTTATGGAAGGAATCAAGAGGGGGTTATCATGGGGGTGGTTAAGGATGAGTAGCTTGGTGGATAGGATTTGTTTACAAAGGAGAGGGAGCGGCTGAGATAGATGGAGAATATGAGGGACTTGAATGAGTTTTATGTATATAGGACATTGGTGATCCATATTGGTTGGGGTGAGGAGGACTATAGTGAGATTTGTTTTCTTGAGATATAGTGTGAATGATTGGATTCATATGTGTATTTAGAAGAGGGCCAAATTGAAAGTGAAAGTGGAGGTGTTTTTGTGTGTGGGAAAGGTTTGGGCTATTGTGGTATTAAGGTGAATAGTGGTGGGGGTATATGGGTGGTATTTGGAATTGATTACGGTTAGTGAGATGAAATTGTAGATAGATAGGGCAAGATTTCTTGGTTGGCTGTAAAAGTACGAATGTGGTGAATAAGGGGTGTAGTGGCTGGAATGGAGGAATAAAAAGAAGGTAGGGCGTTACGTAATAATTTTGGCTTGCTAGAGAGATGTCTTGAGGAGGGTGAATGTGGTATTATTTTGAAGAAAGATTTTGGTGGGGGGAAAAGATGGGGGAGGTTGGTTTAAAAAAATTTAGTGGTGGTGACAAGAAAGCTTACTAAAAATAGGTTTTATTGAAGTTTCATGATCCATGATAAGGAGGGAAACGAGGGAAAGAAGATCTTTCCACCCTTGCTTCTATGAAGGATTGAAGCTCGCCTGTGAAGTCTCCATCTCAGCAACTATTACCAGATTACGTTTGCAGTAGTCCATGGTGAGAAGAGATATGAACCGTGAGGAAACAAGATATCTTCCTTGCATCTCTGCTTCTCCTTATATAACTCCCACATTTGCAAGGCAAGCCTCTTGTTTTCTGTTGCCTGTATTTCTCACTTCTGAGTCGATCTTCCCAACACTTATTACCAGATTATGTTTGCAGTAGTCCATGGTAAGAAGAAATATGAACGGAGTGGAAACAAGATTATTGCATTTGTTTCTCATTTGTAAGAAGAGATATGGACCGTGAGGAAACAAGATATCTTCCTCGCATTTCTGCTGCTCCTATAACTCCTAGATTAGCAAGGTAAGCCTCTTTGTTTCTATTGCCTGTATTTCTCTCTTCTGAGTCGATCATCCCAACACCTTTTACCAGATTATGTTTGCAGTAGTCCATGGTAAGAAGAAATATGAACGGAGGGGAAACAAGATTATTGCATTTGCTTCCCATTTGTGTTTTTACAAATGATAACAGATTCACTTGCTTTCAATATTTCTTTTGTTTCCGTCCCTTCTGCTCGTACTTTCTTTGGGTTCCCTTCTTTCATTATTTCTTTTGTTTCCATCCCTCCTGCTCAAACCATAAAATTCATACAAGGAACCAGCTCATGATATTGTACAATAGTGCATAATTGATTCCATTTGCCATGAGATGAGATTTCCAAGATCTTGAAAGGGAATTAGAATACACTAGCATTTGGTTCGAATATTTGATTATCAAAACATAGGTGCCTAACATGCATATGGGCCTCTTTTGTCTCATTTGTGAATCCAACAACTACATTTCATCAAGAATGTGCATCCAAGGGATATACTATAATGTCTAAGAAACACTTTTCTTATACTAAGTTTCGTTTGTGCGAATGCACATGCATCCCTCACACCATAGGCAGATGGTGTCCCAAGTAGTCTAATCTTACCTTCTTGACCTATTTAGAGACGTGGTTAGCAAACTCATACATTTCAATATTTCCAGGCTCTATTTTTAGTTCTAAACCATAGTTTTAGGGTTAGGCAATTGTGCTTGCATAGAAGGGCATGGACATCCTTCTTATAACAAATCAGGTCATCCCTCATTATGTAGCCATGGGAGAATAACTCTTTTTCAATTCTTTCTTCAAGTTAGAGAATCAACTTGAAATCATGCATCAAAATCATTAATCAACCATTTCAAAATCCATCACACATCATTTTGAGCCATAGGGTGCGATTCTCAAGACTTGAAAAACTTAGGTGCTTGTGATTCAATTTGCCTTGGCTGCTCCACATTTTAAGTCAAGGGAGATACACAACATATATTTAATAAAGGCAACTAATTTCCAAATTCACTTCTTTCAATGCACTAAATAAGTAGCTTATGTAATTTACACAAACCCAAGATTTGGACAAATAACAAGTTTTTGCTTATGTTTGCCTATCTTAGATTCAATGTGTAATATGTTAGGAATTAGACACCCTAATTCGAAACTAATGAGAGCAATAATAATAATTGCAGAAGAAGAAAAAAGAAGCACGAAAAAAACACAAGATTTATACAGGTTCGCCTCAAGGTGACACTACGTCCTGTCTTCCGCCACTGCAATAATCCAATAGGAAGATTAAATAGTTTACAAGAGAAATCACACACACTCACATGTGTTTTTCTCTAACCTCTCTCAGGCCACAACTCAAGATACTTCTCCGATGATAAACCCTAATAGCGGTACCCCAAATATAAAGGGAAAACTAGGGCAAGCACAATACAAGAGTGAAATCCCCAAACTACCCTTAATGAACCGTCGACCGACTCAGCATAAGGCTTTGATTAAGCTCCACAACTTAACATAGTATACTATTTGGCAAACCAACAAGATTATTAACTTAGCAAAGTTAAGTCAATTCACTTTGTTTAATGAATAACAAAGTTAAGTCAATTCACCTTGTATAAATTAAACTTTTCACAAGGGATATGAAAGTTTGAGTTCAATATCAGAAGTCCATAGTATGTAGCACACATGCAAATTGTATTCAAAATTTGTAGTCAAGCACAATTGAAACCTAGTGTTAAGTTCAATCAACGTGGAATATAAAAAATTCAAAAGGAGTACATTTCTTCACATAAGGAATCATCAAGCTTGCTTTGGTTGGATTTTAAAATTTGAATCCTTATATCAAGCTTGTGAAAATTTCCTTGTAGATGACCATCACCCCATTGGTAAAAATTTTCAAGCTTTGTGGATTTCAAATTTTAGCTGCTAATGTTTGAGCTTGGAGATACTACTAATCATGGAATACTTAAGGTCCCTAAGAATTTTAATCATGATCCTTCATTCTCCAAATTACATTGCTCATTGATTTGCATCTACAAATCCTCTAAGATAGAGGAAGAATCACAAATCTTGATTGAGTAGGGTTTATGGATTTTAAAGTCTAAGTGCTCGCACCTCCAATAACTATTGTAGTATGAGTGGAAACCTCTCTTCCCGGTGAGCAGAAAATATAAACACAAAGTCATCCTTTGCTCAATGGCGTTGCTGGGTCTTATAGTGCAGGCACATAAGAGGTGTAACTTCAATGATGGAGGAGGGGCTAGTCTTTTAGAACCAAAGATCACAAACATACTCGTATAATCAGCACGAAATAAGTGTATAATTAGCTCGGAATAGCAACTAGATAAAAATCAGTCGAGTCATATGAAATCTCTCCAACTAGAGCAACGCTGTTCGAGTGATTGTAAAACAGAAACGAGAGAAATATTTCTGAACATAGTCATTTTCTTCCCCAACGCCGAACAGAGCGGGAGAGCAAATTCAGAGAGAGGGATCTTTGCAGTCGCTGGTCATTAAGCAGAAACTCCCAGAAATAGAAAAGTAGTATAGAGGTGAAAAACGTAAAGCAAATAATGGGTATAGGGACAGAAAAAATATAAATACGAACCTAAACTGCTGGAGATAATAAATAAAAAAAGATCACATTACCACTACGGGTTGACCGAGTCAACTCATAGAACTTGCTCTGATACCATGTTGAATTTATGGAAAAGAGAAATACTTCATTGAGTTATTATAATCAGATTACATGAACCTCTATTTATAATAGAGGAAAGTAGTAGAGTCTAACTATTACACCCAAACTCTAACACTTAAAGACAAGTCCTAGCATAATTAAATAATCCAATATAAATAGAAGACTAACATGACTAAAACACCTTTAAACTGAAACTCTTTTGTGAGACCTCAATCCATTATAATTTTAGCTCTGTAAGACTTCTTATTGTGTAAGAACTTATCATGCCATAATTTTATGGGCATGGGGCTTTTCCTTGGTCTATGGACTTTGAGCCCATCTTCCACATCCCTTAGATGTATGGGCCTTCCTTGGTCTTATGGGCTTGGGCCCATCTTCCAACACACTTGGATATGTGGGCTTTCTTTGGTCGTGTGGGCTTGGGCCTATCTTCCAACAAGAAAAGAGAGGATTAGGTTAATGAGACGATTCCTAATCCTTCATCAATGCTTTATTTATATCTGTACAGGAACAAGAATTACATTCATGCCCTTCGCTCTAAAAGGTAAGGGAAAGAACCAAGAATCTTGGGATTTTTACATCAATTCCTAGCTTGGTGAAAATAGTTGTCAGAACAGGTGAGGTAACCAACTTATAAGTATATCAGTAACTTGCCTTTGAGACGAAACGTGTTTGAGACTTATAATACCAGCTTGTAATTTCTCTCTTAAAAATGACAATCCACTTCAATATGCTTTGTGTTAGGAATTAGATGCCCTAATTCCAAACTAACAAGAGCAATAATAATAAACATAGAAGAAGGAAAAGACTAACATGAGAACAAACAACAAGATTTATATAGGTTCGCCTCAAGGTGAGACTTCGTCCTGTCTTTCGTCGCTGTAGTAATCCACTATGAAAATGAAATACTTTACAAGATCGAACGCACACACTTACAAGTGTTATTTATCTCTAATCTCTCTCGATCGCAACTAATGCTCCTCGGATGATAAAATCCACCTTTGTCCTAGTTACACCCAAACTCTAACACTTAAGGATAAACCTTAACATAATTAAATAACTCAATAAAAATAGAAGACAATCATAGCTCAAACTAGAACTCTTCTATGTCATGACCATAGGATAAAGATGTTAGCTCGTAGTTATCTTTGTGAGTCCTTATTGATCTTCCAACTAGCTTGTTCTTTCTTGATCTTCCAACTTATGTGATAAGGATGACAACTCGTGGTAATCATTGTGGGTCCTACTTCTTATGTGCTTGGGCCAATCTTTTGGGCCTTCCTTGGTTGTGTCACCCATCTTATAATACTCTTAGATATGTTGGCCTTCCTTGGTCGTGTGGGCTGGAGCCCATCTTCCAACACTCCCCCTCAAGTTGGGGGTGAGAGAACATCATGAACTCCTAGCTTTCTGAAAATGATGTATATAATCTTTTTGTATAAAATGGTAGTCCTCTCATCTTCCAACACTCCCCCTCCGTCATGGTTTCCCAACTGTGATATTTTTTAATAGGGTATCCTATGTCATGATTTCCAAACTGTGATATTTTTTGACAGGGTATCTACAATCATGGTTTCCCAACAGTGATTTTTTTTTACAGGGCCTGTCTTGGATTCCCAACTGTGATATTTTTTGGTGGGGTCAAATAAATGATGATATGAGAAAGGATACCGAGGTCACCTCTTCTTCAATAATAATGTCCCCAAACAGACATAATAGCTACAACTGAATATAACATGACCATCTTCCAACACATATAACATGAACCAAAATAATTAACCCTGTATAAGGACCTATGAAATAATCATAATCTGATATATATATTTTTTCTTAGATGCAGAAGCCTTCCTTGGTCGTGTGGCCCATCTTATAATACTCTTAGATATGTTGGCCTTCCTTGGTCGTGTGGCCCATCTTATAATACACTTAAATATGTTGACCTTCCTTGGTCGTGTGGGCTGGAGCCCATCTTCCAACACTCCCCCTCAAGCTAGGGGTGAGAGAACATCATGAACACCCAACTTGCTGCAAATGATGTATATAATCTTTTTGTATAAAATGGCAGTCCTCCCATCTTCCAACACTCCCCCCTGTCATGGTTTTCCGACCGTGATATTTTTTGATAGGGTATCCTCTGTCATGATTTCCCAACCATGATATTTTTTTGACAGGGTATCCACAGTCATGGTTTCCCAATCGTGATTTTTTTTTGACAAAGCCCGTCTTGGATTCCCAACTGTGATATTTTTTGGCGGGGTCAAATAAATGATGATATGAGAAAGGATACCGAAGCCACCTCTTCTTCAATAACAATGTCCCCAAAGAGACATAATAGCTACAACTGAATATAACACAACCATCTTCCAACACATATAAGACGAACCAAAATAATTAACCTTGTATAAGGACCTATGAAATAATCCTAATCTAATATAAATATTTTTTATTAGATGCAGAAGATTCATCTTTTGTGCTGCCCCTTTCTTGAATATTTTGGTCACATAAACTTATCCACAACATATGGAATAAAATACCTCTTTCTTGTACTTCTTCCACTTTTCCCCCTCAAAGTTGTGATGTAATGGCAATGATCCCAACTTGAACTAAATATTGTAGATGTAGCAATAAGCCCTAATAACAGAGATGCATGTATAAGCCCTCAAACTAGGGAAAAGTGAGATATTTTCCTGATATATCAACTCCAAAAGTGACGCAAAACAATGGGCATAAATTCGGTTTTTCAATGCAACATAATACCAACATGACCTTTGATTCTTCCAATGCGAATAAATATATAAATATAGATCATATTGACATGAATTTTTTTCATTATGAAACTAGATTTAAATACCTTTCATCCAATTATAACTTCTCTTCATAACATATAATTATCAAAAGATAAATAATCTGATAGATTTCGGTGTTTGTCATCTGGCCGAACTAAGTACTGTTTCTCCTTTTTTTTCTAGCATGACCATTGATTCTTCCAAGATCAATATCTTCTTAGAAAAAACTCAGATCGATAATTGGTTGCATAGGTAAGAAAATAGACTTACATATATTTCTTTTTATATATAATTCTTAATATAAAGTCTCATTCTTGATAGCATAAAACACCTCGAAAGTTGAAGCTTTTTGCTGCTGCTCCAACCTTTTTCAATCTGACCTTCACTGCTTCAAATATCGATTTATTTTTGTAGATAAATCCGATTGAAAATTGGTTGAATATGTAAGAGAATAGATTTATAGATCTATATTTTAATATATATCCATATAAAGTCTTATTCTTGATAGAATAAAATACCTTGGAAGTTGAAACTTTCTGTTGCTACTTGAACTTCTTTTTCAATCTGACCTTTGCTCATTCAAATATATATTTCTCTTTGTAGTTAACTCCGATTAGAAAAAAAACATTTTTACTTAGAAATTAGACTCAAATATCTTTCCTTCAATATATATTTTACAATATGAAAATCTCAGTATAGAGGTGAAAAACACAATGCAAACTACGGGTGTAGGGACTGAAAAAATGACTACGAACCTAGACTTAGGGTTTAGGGTTTAGAGAAAAGGATCTCATTATCTCTGTGGGTTGACCAAATCAACTCATAGAACCTGCTTTGACACCATGTTGAAGTTATAGAAAAGAGAAATACTTCATTGACTTCATTAACTTATTATAATCAGAGTACATGAATCTCTATTTATAATAGAGGAAGGTATTAGAGTCCAATTACAATAAAATTACCTTTGTCCTAATTACACCCAAACTCTAACACTTAAGGATAAACCTTAGCATAATTAAATACTTCAATATAAATAGAAGACAAACATAACTCAAACTAGAAATCTTCTATGACGTGACCATAAGATAAAGATGCCAGCTCGTGATTATCTTTGTGAGTCCTTGTTGATCTTCCAACCAGCTTTTGGTTATCTTTGTGAGTCCTTCTTGATCTTCCAACTTATGTGATATGGATGGCAACTCATGGTAATTATGGTGGGTCCTACTTCTTATGTGCTTGGGCCTTCCTTGGTCTTGTGGCCCATCTATAATACTCTTAGATATGTGAGTCTTCCTTGGTTGTGTGACCCATCTTATCATACTCTTAGATATGTGGGCCTTCCTTGGTCGTGTGGGCGGGAGCCCATCTTCCAACACTTTCTTATCATCATTATCATGAAATAAATAAAAAATGCAATCCCTTGTGTTTACTTCATTTACCATTTGGACACCTATTTAATGTACTCAATGCATCCATAATTAAAGAAGTGAAGCATTAGAGAGAGGGATTTATAGGCTTATTTATTTATTTGATGACTGGATTGTTCTATCAACTACATGCAATCACTTCCTTTCTGTTCCTTTTAGACTATTCAGCCTTTAACTTTTCAAGTCGACATCGCTTTGGGTGAAGTAGAAAGGCGGAGACAGTAGAGTGTGTAACATGTTCTCTAACACAGAAATCTGATTTGGTTGAACCTCATTTTCTGAAATAGAACCACCTATGTACAAACTATAAAGAGATGAAAGGAGAATGAAGCAGCAGGGGAATAGAGTTAGTGTCGAAGACATGGGGGAGACTTCAATTGTGAATTCGTTTGTTGGGTTTCTTTTGCCCTAATCTTATGCAAGGGGATCAGTTCTTCGCAAGTGGTTTGCTTCGATGTGGAGAAAGAGGCACTTACCAAGTTCAGAAGCAAGCTCATTGATCCATCCAATCTTCTTGGCTCCTGGGATGATACTCCAGATTGTTGCAAATGGAAGGGCGTTACATGCCACATCGAAATAGGGTACGTGATCCAACTTCATCTTCATGTCCCTTATGGTTCACCATTCTCTGTGCTGGATAATTGTAGTGATGGTGCTTACGGAGGAAGTTTGACCGACTAGATCGATGTTGCATTGTTGCAACTAAAACATCTCCGATACCATGACTTGAGTGGTGTTAGGAATTAAACACCCTAATTCAAAAATAACGAGAGTAATAATAAAAACGCAGAAGAAGAAAAAAACAAGCACGAGAACAAAACAAAATTTATACAGGTTCGCCTCAAGGTGAGACTATATCACACCACTAAAGTAATCCACTATGAAGGTGAAATAGTTTACAAGAGAAACCGCATACACTTAAAAGTGTTTTTTCTCTAACCTCTCTCGGCTTCAACTAATGATCTTACTCCGGGTGATGATAGCCTAATTATGGTGCCTCCAGATATAAAGAGAAAATTAGGGTAACCGGATTACAAGTGTGAAATCCAAAAACTACCCTTAATAAAACATCAGTCAATATATCATGGTTCTGGCAGGGCTCCACCCCAAAACCCCTAGGGAGGGGGGGCTCCCCACCCCCCTTCCAACCTCCACAGTGACCTTATCATGAAGGTCGACCTATACCGACTCAGCGTAATGCGTTAATTAGGCTCCTCACCTTAACAAGTGGGAACTCTTTCTATAGAGTTAAAATTCTGGATTTTCTCATTTACTTAAAGGAGTTGACGTGTTTGAACTTGTTGCATGTAGGATTCAGCGGGAAAATTCCTTTCGATCTTGAAAATGTTTCTTATCTTGAGTTTTTGGATGTTGCTTCCAACATAGGTCCAAAAGATAAATAGGCCATCTCTGAAGCACCAAGAGATAAATTATGTCAACCTTTCCATGGTAGGTTCTCGCTGGTTTCATGTAATTAACTCATTTTCTTCCCTACAAATACTCGATATGCAGAGAGCTTCTCTTTCAAGTTTTCCCCTGACGCCCTCATTTCTCAATCTTACACAACTAAATTATTTGGATCGTAGTTCTAATGATTTCTATGGTAATATTTCTTCAGAGTTTGTAGTGATGCTTCACCTGGAGGAGCTCTATTTGTGGTATAATTATAACCTTAGAGTAAATTGCTCAAATCTATTCAGTGGGAATTGGAAGAATATTAAGGCGATGGAACTAAAAGGGGGTTGAGCTATATGGAGAAATCTCAGAGTCTACCGGTAATATGACCTCTCTTACTAGTCATTAATTTGGAGTCCTAGGAGGTAATTGAACCACAAAGGTCTTTGTAAGCCAAATAGAACACTTACACAACCTACAAACTTTGTACTTAGACGGTTTTGAAGATTTGATTGTGCCAAAGCTTGATTGATTATGCTTCTTAACAAATCTAAGCCATATACCTCATGGACAGTTCCTACATGCTTGGGAGAACTCTCGTCTCTGGAAGTTTTTACAATTGAAAATAGTTTGTTGCAAGGTGTTGTACTTGAAAAACATTTTCGAAATCTGAACAACCTAACCACCCTAGACTTGTCATTAAAATCACTAGAGTTTCATCTTCCTATAGATTGGGTTCCTCCATTTCAAGTTCAATATCTCCATCTTGGATCTTGTCATCTTCGCCCACAATTTCCTCTATGGCTTCAAACTAAAAAAAAAAACTCACTTACCTAGATCTCTCCCAAACATCTGTTGGTAATATACCCATCGTGGTTTTGCAACATCACTTCTCAACTTTATTTTTTGAACCTCAATATGAGCAATATTTCAGGTTCACCTCCATACATTACACTTTCTACTAATTCATATACATATATTGACCTGAGCTACAACAAGTTCACAGGTCCCACACCTTTTCTCACAAACCTTGTCTATTTTCTTGATATCTCATACAATCAATTTTCTGGGGTTATTCCTCTTCTATTTGGTAAGATGAAGGGATTGGAAATTCTTAATCTTTCCCATAACAATCTCACTAGAGGCGTGCCCCAACCTTGGCTAACTATGGATCTCTCAAGGTGCTTGATTTGATGGCAAACCATTTATATATCCCATGGTCTTCCATTCAATTTATGAATATACAAAGCTTGCACCTTGAGAAGAATACATTATCATGCGAATTTCCTTCATTTTTGAAAAATTGTATAATTTGAAAACTCTGGACCTTAGTGGGAATGAATTCAGTGGAAGCCTTCCAAGTTGGATTGGAGTATGGTTGTCCCACCCTCTAATACTCCAACAGAGGTCCAACATGTTTACATGAACTATCCCGAAAATATAAAATTTGGGTTATTTGCAAGTCTTTGATGTGTAACATAATCCGCTGACAAGAGCCATTCCCAGAAGTATAACAAATTTCTTTGCCTTGAGAACCAATCGTGTTACAAACAATAAACTTGTCTATAGGGGAACCTATTACAAAGAAAGGGTTGATGTGTCGATGAATGGGTTTGCGTATGAATACACTACCAATCTTGCATTGGTTATTACTTTAGATCTTTCATACAAAAATTTGTTAGGAACAAGCCCAAAAGAAGTTGGAGACCTTATTGGTTTGATTTCTTTGAACTTGTAGAAAAATCAATTTTTCGGGAAGCTCCCACTGAGCATTGGAAGGCTGAAGCAATTGATAAATCTAGATTTGTTAAGAAACTATCTTTCGAGGTCGATTTATGTGGGTAATGACAGTCTTTATGGATATCCATTGAGAAAAGAATGTAAAAGTAATGGGAGGGATCAAATTCCGGTCCAACCTTTTGGTGATGAAGAGTTTGAAGACGGGTCTAAAATGAGATGGATCTATGCTGACATTGTTCCTGGATTTGCATTTGGCTTCGAAACTCTGTTTGGAATTTTACTATTCAAAAGGTCTTGAAGAATTATGTATTTTCAATTTGTAGATGGTTTGCATGATTGGTTTTGTTGGAAATAGACATAATATTGTCTAAGCTGAAAAAAATTCATGGGATATGGCTTTTTTTTTCTTTTCTTTGTAACTCATCACTTTTCAAATGAAAATGTCATTCAATAATTTCTTTCCCATAATAATTTAGTAGGGCTTTTCAAAATACAGTAGCATTCTTTTTTTTAATTAAAATATTAGTAAAAATTTCAAAGGATAAAAGGTAATAATGTATGTCTTCTTTTGTATCGAAATAATGATAGCTATAAATATTGTTCTTCTTCTAATAGTAGAGAATTCAACAACCCAAAAGTGAGTTTATTGCCAATGGAGCCTAAGGGAAGAAGGAATACCAAGAAAAGTGAAGATACAACACCCACGAGAGCATATGGTGATATTCCAGGGAAGAAAGATTGAGTTTTTATAATTAAAATTTATGTAATTATAAGACGAGTCCATGGCCACATAGTTCATGCCAGTTATGAAAATCAATAATGAATTAAAAGGAAGATTTTGAATGCTCTATTATAAACATGGATCAGACTAATCAATTGGCCCATGAGATGTTGTTGAATGTTTTATTATAAAATCGGTATTAGATAGGTCAATTGAATGTGGTTCAACCATGCCATGTGCATTGACCAAGTCAGTTTTTTAGTAAAGGTTTGCAACTAAAACCTAAATTAATTAATTACATAATTAAATATAACACTACAAGAAAAAGTGCTTTCACTTTCTTCGGTAGAAGCCACCTTATCCAATATAAATAGTTGTTGAATTTATGAAAAAGAGAAATACTTCATTCACTTGTTATAATCAGAGTACATGAACCTCTATTTATAACAGAGGAAGGTAGTAGAGTCCAATTACAATAAAACTACCATTGTCCCAATTACACCCACACTCTAACACTTAAAGATAAGTCCTTGCATAATTAAATAACTCAATATAGATAAAAGACAAACATAACGCAAACTAAAACTCTTCTTGGACGTGACCATAAGATAAAGATACTTTTTTGAGTCTTTCTTGATCTTCCAACTTATGTGATAAGGATGCCAGATCATGGTATTCATGGTGGGTCCTACTTATGGGCTTGGGCCCATCTTGTGGGCCTTCCTTGGCCGTGTGGCCTATCTTATAATACTTTTAGATATGTGGGCTTTTTTTCATCGTGTGGGCTTGGGCCCTATCTTCCAACACTGCCCCTCAAGCTGGGGGTGAGAGAACATCAAGAACTCTCAGCTTGCAGCAAATTATATATAGAATCTTTTTTTGTATAATGTGGCAGATCTTCCAACACTCCCCCTCACGCTGGTGCTCTCGTTCATGAGGCCCAACTGGCATAAGAAAAGTGAGAGTAAAATCATTTCAAGTCATATGACATTGCTCTTTAATCCAGTCAATTAACTCTTGCTGGATGTTCAACACACTCCTATTTTCTATAGGTAGTGCCACTACTATCTTCTATAGGTAGTGGGTCTATACGGTGTTCAGAAGTGTAATAATAAAAAAAAATCCTCCATCACCATGTCCCTCCACAGGACAACAACTCTCAAGTGGTAGGAGTAATAAATGCCAATTCATGGCGGTATAACATAGATGTAATAATAAGTTCCTCAATCATGGTGTGCCAACCGTTGACACTTGATATTTTTGACAGAGTATTAAGTTCCTCCATCATGGAATCCCAACTATTGACACTTGATATTTTTGATGGGGTATTAAGTTCCTCTGTCATGGAATCCCATCCATTGACATTTGATTTTTTCTTACAGGGACAAATAAATAATGGTATGAGGCCACCTCTTCTTCAATAATAATGTCCCCAAAGAGACATAATAACTACAACTAAATATAACACGACCATTTTCTAACACATATAACACAAACCAAATAGACGAACCAAATAATAAATTTTGTAAAAGAACCCATGAAATAATCCGATATAAAAATTTCTTCTTAGATGCAGAAGCTTCATCTTTTGTGCTCCCCTTTCTTGAATATTTTGGTCACATAAACTTATCCACAACATATGGAATGAAATACCTCTTTCTTGTACTTCTTCTACTTCTCCCCCTCAAGCTGGGAGGTAATGGCAGTTATCCCAACTTGAACCAAATATCATAGATGTAGCAATAAGCCCAACTAACAGAGATGTATAAATCAGCCCTCAAACCAGGGAGAAGTGAGATATTTTCTTGATATATCAACTCAAAAAGTGACGCAAAACAATTGGCCTAAATTCAAAATTTTCAATACAATAGAATACTAGCATGACCTTTGATTCTTTCAATGAGAATATATCTTTAAATATAGATTAGATTGACATAAAAAAATTTCCTTCTGAAACTTGACTTAAATAATCTTCATCCAAGTATAACTTCTATTCATAAAATATATAATTATTAGAAGATAAATAATCTGATAAATTTTTGTCTCTATCATCTGGCCGAACTAAGCACTGTTTCTTTTTTTTTTAGCATGACCATTGACTCTTCCAAGATCAATATCTCCTTATAAAAAAATTATACTGAGAATTGGTTGAATA
This sequence comes from Aristolochia californica, assembly GCF_029961685.1. NCBI lineage: Eukaryota > Viridiplantae > Streptophyta > Magnoliopsida > Piperales > Aristolochiaceae > Aristolochia > Aristolochia californica. Next base: position 6,486,389 of record NW_027182279.1, read on the forward strand.
GGTAAGAAAATAGACTTACAGGTATTTCTTTTGATATTTAATTCTCCATATAAAATCTCTTTATTGATAGCATAAAATACCTTGGAAGTTGAGGCTTTCTGCTGCCTCTCGAACTTCTTTTTCAATATGACCTTTGCTGTTTCAAATATTGATTTCTCTTTGTAGATAACTCAGATAAGAAATTAGTTTGATAGGTAAAAGAATAGACTTATAGATATTTCTTTTGATATATATTTGTCTGTAGAAATTCTAGTTCTTGATAGCAAAAAATACCTCAGAATCTGAAGCTTTCTGGTGCTGCTCGAACCTTTTTGTAATTTGATTTTTGCTCATTCAAATATCGATATCTCTCTGTAGATAACTTCGATTTGAAAAAATAGTTTTTCCTTGGAAATTAGACTCAAATATAAATGTATAATTTGCAATATGAAAAAGCTCCGTATAGAGGTAAAAAACGCAAATCAAACTACGGGTGTAGGGACAAAAAAAAAAAAACTACGAACCTAGACTTAGGGTTTAGGGTTTAGAGAAAAGGATCTCATTATCCCTGTGGGCTGACCAAGTCAACTCATAGAACCTGCTCTGATACCATGTTGAATTTATGGAAAAGAGAAATACTTCATTCACTTGTTCTAATCAGAGTACATGAACCTCTTTTTATAATAGAGGAAGGTAGTAGAGTCCAATTACAATAAAACTACCATTGTCCCAATTACACCCAAATTCTAACACTTAAAGATAAGTCCTAGCATAATTAAATTACTCAATATAGATAGAAGACAAACATAACTCAAAACTCTTCGTAGACGTGACCATAAGATTGAGATGCTTTTGTGAGTCCTTCTTGATCTTCCAACTTATGTGATAAGGATGCCAGCTCGTGGTATTCATGGTGAGTCCTACTTCTTATGGGTTTGGGCCCATCTTGTTGGCCTTCCTTGGCCGTGTGACCCATCTTATAATACTCTTAGATGTGTGGGCCTTCCTTGGTTGTGTGGGCTTGGGCCCTATCTTCCAACAATAATATTTCACTGGTAGAGTAACTAAAAAAGAAAAGAAAACTCTTCCATCAAAAAATGATTTTTCGGTAGTAGAGTTATGACAAATGCATGGCAAGAAATGTTTTCTTTCAGTAGAATTTATTTTCGATTGAAATAAACTTTTTAGGAAAAGAAAGTCTTTGTGAGAAATATTGTTTTGACAAAAAATATTGTCCACCAAAAATTGTTTTTGGTGGAAACTTTTTCCATTTATTTTTTAATAAAAATAATTGAAACCATCATGGTGGAATTTATTTTGCACCACAAAATTTTTAGCATTTTGGTCAAGAAAAAATTTTCTACCAAAAATTTCTTTATTTAAGAGAAATTGCATGATATTCGAAATAGTTTTTAAATTTAAATTTTCATGGAAATAGTTTTTTTGAGAAAGTTTTTTTCCATGATATTTAAAATTTTTTTATGTGAATTTGAGGTGAATGGCAACATATTTTTAAAGTCTAGATGATTATAACGACATTATAGGTGGAAACCATGATAATAGCATCTCCTTCCCATTGGTACTCTGCTTTCTTTTAAGTCTTTGATATTGGATATTTGAAATATTGTAAAAAATAGCCACTCTTTTGTTCTAATAGTCTCTTATGATATATTTTTTGTCATATAATATACATTCTAAGTTCTATTATTAGTTCTTTTAGTTATATTTACAAGTTGGGTGTCTCTAAATTTTCATTTTCTAGTGATGTATAAATGTGTATGTTTTGAACTTCTAATCCACATTTTTTTTTAATTTTCACAAAACAATTTAACTTTCTGAGATTAAATTCTCAAGTTTTACTCTAATTCAGACAAGTTTTATATAGTTATCGTATTCAAAACTGGTGTATCTTGATTTTTACACAAATATGTAGGAAATAATGTGTTTTTAAGAATTTTAATTTTTAAAAAGTGTGAGAGTATTGTTCTATAAAGTCCATTGAGACATCATGGGGTGTAAATCTTCCATATATCAATAGTAAGAATTGTATTTTTGGGTAATCAATACATATTAGATTTTCGAGTCCACCCCAGTTGTATCCATATTAAATTTGATTTCAATTTGGAGTGTCATTGAGAGAGATATTGAAAGAGAAAGAAATATTACTTAGAATCGAAAGTCATATTTGAAACATATTGCTAACGATTGAGAGAGAAAGAGAGAGAAGAGATAGTTTGACTCGTAGCATGTCTGGTAGTTCTGTAGAGAGAGAAGAAAAGAGATATAAAGTTTGATTGATTGACTGGTAGGCAAGCTTAGTCCTTACTTTTATATTAAGGTCCAAATGAATGTGAGCCAACATTTCTTTTCCTTTTTAACTATAGGAGAACTATAAACGTAATGTTAGTGGCTTAAATTGACTATTATATTATGAATAAAACTCCATGTGCTCGCATTTCTCAAATTATTCCCCATTATTCTTTAATTCATTGATACATGATAATTTTCCTCTTTTTAAAATATGTGAAATATTTGCTTAGGATTCTCCCCCAAGATAATTGGGCCTTCATATTATCAATCCTAAAACTGGTTTTCATTTATTCAAGTAATAACACCTCTAAATAGTTTTCTTTTAGAAAAGCATTACAATTAATAACAAGATTATGTTAAGAATATAACTTTTTTTAGTGTTTTGTTCTTACCTCATGAAGAATGAAGGGAAAAGGTGACCACAAATAACAATATGGGTGTAAAATTATATTATTTCCTCAAATTTGTTTTACTTTTCTCAAAATTGCATCTAAAGAAATTAAATCAAAATATTATGTAACTATGTAATAAAAATGATATTAAAAATGACAAACAAAGGTTCTTGAAGGCCTACAATTGACACCTAGATAGATCAAAAGGTGCAACATTAAGAATAATATATTTCATGTAATGGGATCCCTTATTATTTCTCAATTATTCCTCTGTGACTCCTTTCGTTTTTAAAGTCTCAACTAGGGGATTGGGGGAAGAAGACAAAAGTTCCTTGTTTTTGTATCATAATATTTTAAACTTGGTTGAGGGTTACATGTATTGCCTTCATATTCTAATGCAATGAGACACTACATGAGTTTCTAGCTCTTAGAAAGTAAAATTAAAAGGTGACTTAGCCATTGGAGCTTCTTGCACAGTAAAAATCATGATTCATTCTCTTTGTTGGTTAATTTGAAGCGAAGAATCCATTCAATTAAGTATGTTATACGAGATAAAATCCAGGTAAGTGTTTGTGAGATTAATTGAGCTACCATTTGTAAATAGTGAGGTTTTGTGTTTTGTTTCATTTAGTAAATGCAATAAAGATTGCACATCTCCCATCGTTTCAACATTCTTGTGTAACACAAAAATAAAAAATAAAAAATGATATTACAATTAAAAAACTATTTCACCTCCATCCCTATGCAATTTCTTTCTTTGTACCATAGGTACATTCACACTTGCAATTCACATGCCTACTCTGTCAATGATATCTCATGCATATTTCTATCGTGACAGTTAATTCCTATAATATTTCTATTAATTTCAGCTTTCGTAAATATCTTAGAGCCTAGAGGGCCCAAAATTCTTCACCTTGAATTTTTATTTAAAATGTTTTAATTTCACATATACCACTAACATCATTATCAATTATAATCATATCCATTCTCATATAATAAAATGAAGACTATAGTATTATCATGCTTCCAGATAAGCAAGGTACAATCCTCATCTTCTTCTTGAATGAAGCCATTTGTAAAAACCATATCATGAAAACATGAAACCAAGTTCAAGATGTTTGTTTAAACCATAAATGTTCATTTAAGATAAAAGAAAAACATACAGTTTCAAATTCTCAACCTCAAACCTTTGTGGTTGCTCATGTGTACTTCTTTTAAATCACCATGTAAAAATACATTTTTTATATCTAACTAATTGAGTGGCCACCCATACTCATCCACTAATTATAGTTTTGTGTAAAAAATCATTATTTTAACTATAGGGCTAAAGGTTTCATTGTAATCTAGCCCATGTTATTGATAGTAGTATTTAGCCACTAGTTTATCCTTGAAACCCTCCACTAATCCAATCAACTTCATCTTATACACCCACTTGCACCCTACTATCATGTTTGACTATGGTCTTTAGACAACATTTCATATTTGACTGTATGTATTTTCTCAATTTTCTCAAACATAGTATCAACCTCTCTTTTGTTCCTATATGCTTCACTGAAATGCAAGGGTTCTCAAATCTTCAAAACATTGATTAATAACGTTCTACTTGTTGTAATACTATATTCTATTAGGTCCTCAAAGGATAAACTTAGAAAGGGGGTGAATGTATTTATCAAATTTAATAATAATTTTTACTTTAAATGAACTCAACACACAACGATTCAAGAATTTAAATTAAAGTCAAGCAACCCGTAAGCACACAAGGATTTGTAGAGGATCATAATCAAAACTCATGTTATTTCATCCACTTATGAGGCATTTTCACTTTAGAGTTAAATTTACTATGAATTAAGCAAATGATATTTACAACAAAAGATCTCGAAGGTCTAGATTATAGCACCTACTTACACTTGTGACTACAACAATAATTGGGACACAAGTCACATAGGGGTTTGTAGCTTCGAATCAGCTTAAACAATCTACTTGATTAGATTTACTATGCAAGAATCATTTGTTTTACATACATATCACAATTGGCCTTTAATGGTTAGATATATAATCATAAGATTAAGGTAAAATATATCCAATCAAAGGTGATTTTACCAAGGTAACAACAACTCAAATCAATCTAAAAAATGGTTTTAAAATCAAAACACAATTAGATTTACATTTTTTTAAAAACTGTTATGAGACTATTCAAGAGAGAATCAACAATCAAATGTATAAGAATACGATTTCATATTATAAAAATAAGTAAAATAAATAGATTTGAAAATACCAAGAACAAATGTACTTAGCTCAACTCGTCAAGTTAGAGAGCTGCCAAATGTGAGTGAGACTTAGAAAGGATGTGAAATATATTTAGAAATTATTAGTATTCAATTCTTTTTCACGAAATTGCTTAAATAGACAAAATTCAATTTTTTTTATAAAATGACTTTTTTATCCTCTAGCTAAAAAAATCAAAATATTGCTAAAACAAATCATGGAAATACTTTAAATTTTTTGTTTTAAACTGTTAATCAATATGATAACTCGCTTATAAGTTTTGGTGACCTACAAAGGCTGAATTGAAGTTTGAAATTTTGCTTTGCGGCATTCGAGATGCCATTATTACAGCAACTTGGTTGTATGAACATTCATGTGATGATGTAGAAAGGTTTTTTTTTAGAGGGTCTATTTGACCATTCGACCTGGTCCTAAGGACCGTAGAACTCCATATGTTCAAATCATAAGCCTTTGTTCAAAATATTGTTGTTCTATAGACATTTCATTTTGTTAGAAACTCTTTGTTGCTTACTATGTTTTGTTCGAAGATTTCATTTTGCCAAAAACTCTTTGTTGCTTCAAAATGTTTGAACAATGCCTTTGTTCAAACTTCCACCTTTTTATTATTTGTTGCTCCATTTTGTTCCAACATTGTCTTTATTCGAATAACCTTTATTCTAAATGAACTTGTTGTTTCTTCATTGTCTTCAAACACTATCCTTGTTCTAATAGCCTTCTTTACCTTTTTATTTTTCACTTTTTTCGAGCAACATCCTTGTTTGAACAATCCCTATGCTCAAAAAGTCTTCTTTCTTTTTATATTTTCTTGTATATGCTTTGGTAGAGTAGACACTCTATTTGAATAATGGTGTTGTTGACGATTTGTATTTGTATTTTTGTTGTATTAAATTTTTTAATACATATTACTAGTCTATAAGTTATTTATTACCATCAAAACCAAAAGACATTGAGGCTAATATGTTCATCAATTATGCACTCTTTATATAGGAAATATTTATTTGTGCGTGAATGCAAGCTGATCTTCTCAATTTTGTTGGTCCATAATTTATAAGAAAATCGCCAAGGTTGTCTTCCCCATGTGAATTAGTACTAACCTCATGTGTATTTATCAGGATTGTATATGGTGTGTGTCATCGTCTAAAGAAAATAATGGAACTGATAGGATAAGTGATGGTGAGGGGTCTAAGGGTAGGATTGAATACTTGCCATAAATATGTTGTAAAGGTTGGACCACAACGTATGCATGGATAACTTGTAATGGTAGAGATGTGGATGTAATGCTAAAAGTACAAATAGGGTTATGGTTGTGTATACTTAACTATAACAATGACAAATATGCATAAGCAAATCTCTAATTGAAAACTATAGAATATTTGTGATGTTGTCAATTTGAAATCCCATAAGAACAATGTCTGAGTCGACAATGCTAGTGTTTTGTTCTTACTATATTACTAGAAGAGGAAGAAGAAAAATGACAATTCAAAATAAAGATATGACTTTGAAGGTGTTGAATAGGATATCTCTAACTTGATTGATTTCTTCTACTTTATATAACTAGTCAAATTATCGTTCTCTAGTTATGGCCACTTTGAACATAAGGTCCTTCAAAAAATCATGAGAAGAAGTAAACACAAACTAAGCACAACAATCCTATATAAGTTGTGAAATGTATAAAAGGTTATATTTGAATGTTGGAAGACACAAATCAAATGAAGTGAATTCAAAGAAGTATGCAACATAATCTCACCTACTACGTGACATCATATCCAGTGTCATCACTAATGACTAAATAAGGCTTAAGGGATAGGAACTTACCGATATCATTGCTGATATGGTGACGTATTCTTCTATCCACAACGTAGTTCTTATTTTTCAAGCTTAGTTATGTCAAATCTATCAATGCAACCAAATTGATGGTGCCCAAGGTCCCAACCTAAGGCTTATATTGGTCATAACAATTCTTGGCAATGAGATTAGTAGCAACAAATCTGACACTACACCCTTCCTAATTTTTTGCATGTATATTAATTGTTTGAGTCAATACTTCAACCACTACCTCTATTACCTCTGTATCAAGTTCCTAGACTGTTGTTGCCTCCTCTACTACCTCAACCTCTCCAAATTCAACCCTTAATAGTTAGACAACATCATATTAGAATTATTTTGTTTCCCGTAATGGTGTTGAACCAATTGTTCTTCTCTCTGAGTAGTTGTGCAAACAAACTTTCAGTAAGCATGGTAAGTTGACTTTGTGATAATATACAGTTATGGTCCCTGATCTGGAATCTTGTAACAAGGCGTTGTGGGAAAGAATCCAGTGCTGAGTCCTACGCATTGGAACAAGAAGAGAAGAAATCCAAATCCCTGGTTTAGGCAGAACTTGTCTCTTCCCATTCCATTTTCCCTCCAAATACTGTTCACGCCACCAAGAGTTTAAGAGGATAAATTACAAATATGCCCCTACGACTATACTACTACTAAACTGAATTATAACATAAATTAAAAGCAAATAACTCAATGAGTCCTTGACTTAGCCTGACGCCTTTGCATCACTCGGTCTGCTATTGAGTCCACAACATTACCTCCTCCCCCCGCCGCCCCCCCCTGGAGAAAGAGCTTGTCCTCAAGTTCGAATTCGGGGTAGACCTGTCGGATGTTGACTAAGTGTTCCCAAGTAGCTGTTGCTGGTTCGGTGTTGGTCCACTGGACTATAATCTCCCACTGATCATTAAGAAGTCGGGTATGCAACACAGAGGTTGGAGAAAGGATAACTCGTCCGTTGTCCACCAGAGGGAGGAAAGGTGTTGGACGAGGGGCTATACCTTAAAAGGGTTTAAGGAGGGAGACATGAAAGACATCATGAAGCTTGGTGGTGGCTTGAAGTATTAGCTGATAGGCAACCTGTCCAATTAGCTTGAGGATAGAGAATGGCTCAAAGTAATTGGGAGATAGTTTATAGCACTGCAGGCCAGCAAGGGAGTGTTGTCGGTGAGGTTGAAGCCTGAGCCAGATGTAGTCTTCTGCATTGTATGTGATGTCCCTGTGACCTTTGTCATAGAACTGCTTCATACAAACTTGGGCCTTCTTCAGATGAGCAGTAATATCCTGTAACATCAGGTCAGGGTCAAGGAGGGCATGATCAAGTGCTTCAACCCTAGTGGAGATCGAAACATAAGAGAGGAGGCGGGGTGGATCTCTGCCATAAAGAACTCTGAATGGGCTACAAGGCTATGGAATGACGTGTTAGAGCAATACTCTACCCATGGTAGCCATTCTACCCATCGTTTAGGATGGTCACCCACAAGGCACTGTAAGTACATCTCCACTGTGCGGTTAACCACCTCAGTTTGGCCGTCTATTTGAGGATCATAGGAGGAGAAGTTCAGCTTCGTGCCACACAGTCGAAAAATTTTCCTCCAGAAATGGTTAGTAAAGACCACACCTGATCACTGACAATGGATTTTGGAATCCCGTGTAAATGTACAATATTCTCGAGGAAGACCTGCGCCACTCTAGAGGTCGTATACGGGTGTGCTATTGGAATAAAGGGAGCATACTTGGAGAACAGATCAACCACCACAAATATCACTAATTTTTTGAAAGTCTTGGGAAGACCATCAACAAAATCCATAAATATGTCAGCCCAGACTTGTGTGGGGAGTGCGAGATGTTGGAGGATGCCTGCTGGACTCAAGTGTTCTGCCTTGTTGCGTTGACATACCTGATAGGCTGTTACACATTCAGCAATGATTGCCTTCATGGTCTGCCAATAAAACTCCTCCCAAATGCGATGCAGTGTTTTTTGGACACCTTCGTGGGCGCTGTCATGGTAGGTAGATAGAATGGTTGCAATCAATGAGGAAGTGTGAGGTAATTAGGTCCGATTTTTGTAGAAGATGAGATTGTCCTAGATGGACCAGAGTCCATGTTACCTTTGATAATTTGTTGTTGCAGCTCCTAGAGGGCGGGATAATTTTGAATTTCCTCCTTAACCAAATCTAACAAAAGAAAACGAGGCTGGCTCACTGCATAGACGAGTTGTTGATCCTCAAATCACCTTGATAAGGCATCTGCCACTGTGTTTAACTTACCAGCTCGATACTCCATATAAAAGTCAAATACCATCAACTTACTGATCCAATGTTGTTGATGAGAAGTAGTGAATAGTTGTTCTAGAAAAAAATTGAGGCTATAGTGGTCTGTCCGTATGATAAATGCACACCCCCACAAGTAAGACCCAATGTTGAACTGCTGTGGCCAACCCGATCAGTTCCCTTTCATAGGCTGCCAATTTATGATGCCGTACTGCCAACTGTCTACTAAAAAATGCAATGGGGTGGTTGTCTTGCTGAAGGATGGCCCCAATACCCCCGTCAGATGCGTCACTCTCAACTAAAAATAATTCATTGAAATATGGGAGTTGCAGAACAGGGGTGGACACGATTGCGTTTTTAAGAGCTTGAAGGAATGTGATATTGCGTCACTCCAACTGAAGGAATTTTTCTTGAAGAGACTGGTCATTGGAGCTACCAACTGCTGTATGTCTAGAAGAATTTATTGTAGTATCTTGCTAACCCCAAAAACCCTCTCAAAGCTGAAATAATGTGAGGTGGTAGCCACTCGGAGATGGCCTAAATCTTTTTGGAATCCATGGTCACTCCTGCCTCTGAAATAACATGGCTGAGATAGGCCAATTGGGACTTGGCAAATGAGCTTTTAGATTGTTTTAAATAAAGCTGGTGTGCATGGAGTAACTGAAATAGAATCCCTAAATCCTCTAAATGCTAGTCCCATGACTTGCTATAAATCAATATATCATCAAAGAATACTAGCACATATTTGCGGAGAGAGTCTCGGAATACCTCATTCATTAAGGCCTGGAACGTGGATGAGATGTTGGACAACCCAAATGACATTACCACAAACTCAACATGCCTGTGATGCATTCTAATTTAATGGTACCCCGATGACAAGTCTAATTTTGTGAAAACCCGTGAGCCATGGAATTCATCTAGGAGCTCATCCACCACTAATATAGGGAACTTATCCTTGACGGTTTTTTCATTCAATTCTCTGTCGTTTAAACAAAATCTCCATGTGCCATCATGTTTCTTAACTAGAAAGACCGGTGAAGAGAATGGGGAACAACTGCTCTGGATAAGGGCCTATTCCAGCATTACTCGGCATTGTCGCTCGATTTCATCTTTTTGGAGGTGTGGATACCAGTAAGATACGGATATCGGTAAGGTCTAACAACCACCATATCTGAACTTGGTTTCAAACATATTCTATGGTCACAACTCCTCAACGGTGGCAGCCCCAAAGGCTCCTGAAATAAGTCTGTAAACTCGTCCAATAACTTCTCTAAAGTGCTGCTCGGTGGGTCCTGTTTGTGGAGTAGGTTTATCTGATGGCTCATGTCAACTTGTCTGTCCTGTAACAGCACTTGGCATCCACCAGATACAAAACTCATAGTTAATGCAGCAAAATCCCACAAAATTGGGCCCAAGGTTTGCAGCTATTTGATGCCCAGTACCATATCAAAACCAGCTAATGGTATGACAAAATATTCAGTAGTAGTACCAATCGAAAGCTTTACTACTTTCCTGACCTCATAGCTAGGGACTTTGTCTCCATTAGCAACTGAAACCGAGGCGATTGGGTGAGGCTGGATCTCAAGTTGGAGATGTTTAGCAGCCATCATGCTTAAGAAGTTGTGGGTACTTCCCGAGGCCACTAACCCCACTAGAGGCAGTTCTTGCACCATTGCCTGCACTTGCATTGTTTTGGCTGATTTTTGTTCCGTAATGGCATTCAAAGAAATTGTGGGATTGTCCTCTTCTTGATTCTTCAATAGTGTCCTTTTCTTCCAATGTATCTAACTCCAACCAGAACAGTTTTTTACATTGGTGGCCTATCGTGTAAGGTTCCTCGCAATTATAACATAAGTTCCTTACCCTTCACTCAGCCATTTCAAATTTGTTTAATTTTTGGATATATGGGGATGTTGGGCTGCTAGTCTTTGTATTTTCTGCCAAAACATTAATCAGAGTATTTTTTTTGCGACGATACTGTTGGGAATGATACTGGAGGAGAAATTTTTCTCCCCCTACCAACGAGTCCTCCGAAGTTGAATTTTTTGTTTTGCTTCCAATGCTCAAGCTAAATTCATTGCTCGACTCAAATCAACAGGTGCATGGAGCTCTACCTCCAATTTCAAAGATTCATTAAGGCCGGCAATGAACAAACTTACAAGTTGGTCCACTCTAACCATCTTGCTTGCTTGAGCTAATTTTTCTTGAAACTATTTTTGATTACTTTCCACGGACCCAGTCTATCTTAGCAAAACCAAATCGCCCAAAGGGTTTCTGGATGCGGGCGGCCCAAAACGTATAGTGCATAGCTCCTTAAATTCTTCCCAATCTACTACCAGTCTCTCCAATTCGACTTGATGAACCCCTAGTTGCTCTTCATTGAGCATGTGGAAGGCAACCAAGCCCACCTTATCTAATTCTGTTGTTTCTTGATTGGAAAAAAAATTTCACATCTATGTGTTGAATTTATGGACAAGAGAAATACTTAATTGACTTATTATAATCAGAGTACATAAACCTCTATTTATAATAGAGGAAGGTAGTAGAGTCCAATTACAATAAAACTACATTTGTCCCAATTACACCCAAGCTCTGACACTTAGAGATAAGTCTTAGCATAAGTAAATAACTCAATATATGTAAAAGAGAAACATAACTCAAACTAGAACTCTTTTAGGACATGACCATAAGATAAAGATGCCTTTGTGAGTCCTTAATCTTCCAACTTATGTGATAAGGATGCCAGCTCGTGGTAATCATGGTGGGTCCTACTTCTTATGTGTTTGGGCCCATCTTGTGGGCCTTCCTTGGTTGTGTGGCTCATATTGTAATACTCTTAGATATGTGGGCCTTCCTTGGTCATGTGTGCTTGGGCCTATCTTCCAACACTACTCTCAAGCTGGGGGTGAGAGAACAACATGAACTCCTAACTTGCTGGAAATGATGTATAGAATCTTTTTGTATAAAATGACACATTTTCCAATATACCTTCATCTTCCAACACTCCCCCTCATATTGTTGCATCCTTCCATGAGGCCCTACTGCCATAATATAAGTGAGATTAAAAATCACTCCTAGCCGGTAAGACATTGTTCCATACTCTAGTCCTAATGCTGGATGTAGGGCACACTCTGTCTTCTATAGGTAGTCTGTCTATCGGCATTGCTCTGAAGTGTCCACCACCGTGTCCCTCCATAGGATAAAGACTTTCAAGTGGTAGGAGTAATAAAAGCCATTATAGGGTGGTAGTAGGTTTATTTATAATGGTGTACCAATTCGGACACCGACTCTCATGGTATCCCAATCGTGATATTTTTGAGAGTTAAATTTATCATGGTGTCCCAATTCGGGCACCGACTCTCATGGTGTTGTAACCGTGATATTTTTGAGAGTAAAATAAATTATGGTATGAGAAAAGGTACTAAGGCCACCTCTTCTTCAATAATAATGCCTCATTCAATGAGACATAATAGCAACAGCTATAATGTAACACAACCATCTTCCAACACATATAACACGAACCAAAATAATAAACCTTGTAGAAGGACCCATGAAATAATCATAATCTGATATAAATATTTTTTCTTAGATACAAAAGCTTCATCTTTTATAATCCTCATTTCTTGAATATTTTGGTCACATAAACTTTTCCACAACATATGGAATAAAATACCTCTTTCTTGTACTTCTTGTTCTTCTCCCCCTCAAGCTGGGATGTAATGGCAGTGATCCCAGCTTGAAACCAATATCATAGATGTAGCAATAAACCAAAATAATAGAGATGTATAAATAAGCCCTCAAACCAGGGAGAAGTGAGATATTTTTCTGATATATCAACTCAAAAAGTAATGCAAAAATGGGCATAAATTCGGAATTTTTAATGCAATAGAATACCAACATGACCTTTGATTCTTCCAAAGTGAATGTATCTTTAAATATAGATAAGATTGACATGAAATTTTCTCCTTATGAAAATAGACTTAAATAAATTTTATCCAAGTATAACTTCTCTTCATAAAATATAATTATCAAAAGATAAATAATCTGATAGATTTCAGTGTCTGCCATCTGGCAGAACTAAGTATTGTTTCTCCTTTTTTTTCTGCATGACCATTGACTCGTCCAAGATATATATCTTCTTATAAAAAACTCAAATCGAGAATTAGTTGAACAGGTAAGAAAATAGACATATTCCTTTCATTTCATAATAATTCTCAATATAAAGTCTCATTCTTGATAATATAAAATACCTCAAAAGTTGAAGCTTTCTGCTGCTGCTCTAACCTTTTGTTGCAATCTGACCTTTGCTCATTCAAATATAGATTTATCTCTGTAGATAACTTCGATTGGAAAAAAATAGTTTTTCTTTGGAAATTAGACTCAAATATCTTTCCTTCAATATATAATTTGCAATATTAAAATCTCAGTATATAGGTGAAAAATGCAAAGCAAACTATGGGTATAGGAAAAAATAACTACAAACCTGGACATAGAGTTTAGGGTTTAGAGAAAAGGATCTCATTATTTATGTGGTTGACTAATTCAACTCATAGAACCTGTTCTGATACCATGTTGAATTTATGAAAAAGATAAATAATTCATTGACTTCATTGACTTATTATAATCAAAGTACATGAACCTCTATTTGTAATAGAGGAAGGTAGTAGAGTCCAATTACAATAAAACTACCTTCGTCCCAATTACACCCAAACTCTAACACTTAAAGATAAGTCCTAGCATAATTAAATAACTCAACATAGATAAAAGACAAACATAACTCAAACTAAAACTCTTCTAGGACGTAACCATAAGATAAAGATGCCTTTGTGAGTTCTTCTTGAGCTTCCAACTTATGTGATAAGGATGCTAGCTCGTGATAATCATTGTGGGTCCTACTTCTTATGTGTTTGTGCCTATCTTGTGGGCCTTCCTTGGTCGTGTGGCTCATCTTATAATACACTTAAATATGTGGGCCTTCTTTGTTCGTGTGGGCTTGAGCCTATCTTCCAACACTATGTAACCAAAATAAGGGTTCGTCAGACCAAGTGAAGGTAGGAAAATCTAATTTTATGTACCTGGGCACTGAACCTCCTCCCTAACTAAAACCTTCACCCTGTGTCGGTAAACCAGTGTGACCAATGGACTGCTCCCCCCATCTTCTATGCGAGTTGTTTTTAGCCCATCGGTCTGGGGTGGATTTCTTTCATAAAAAATCATTGAAACCATACTGGTTAGTCTTTCCAACTGTTGCCTAATATTTGCAAACTTCACCTCATTTTTGGCCTGTGCGTCTTGCACCCTTACAACCATTTCTCTCAGCTCATCATTGTTGTATAAATCCCCATGTTACCCTGCTCTGATACCAAGTTGTTAAAGTCCCTGGTCATGGATATTGTAAAATGACATTGTGGGAAAGAATCCAGTGCTGAGTCCTACAAATTAGAACAAGAAGAGAAGGAGATAGAGCAGGTTCGTCGAAGGGAACCTGGACCTGTGGGGTTCATTGAGGAGACCTCCCACCCTAGTGCTTGTTGAGGAGAACTCCAAATCCCTGGTTTAGGCAGAATCAAGACTTGTCTCTTCCTATTCTATTTTCCCTCCAAAAAGTGTTCAAGACGAGAAATTACAAAATATGTCCCTGTGGCTATACTACTATTAAACTGAATTATAAAATAAATTAAAAGAAAATAACTCAATGAGTCCATGACTCAGCCCGACACCTCTACATGACTCGGTCTGCTATTGAGTCCACAACATATAAAAAAACACTTCATGTTCCTCATTAAGTTTGTCAAATAAGTACATCACCTTGTTGTTAATTTCAATCACTTTAGCAACTTTAGCAAGCTTAGCAAAAGACACATAATATCATTATAGAAGTCTTGGATATTGATGTTTTGTTTAAGTGTCTATAGTTGCCTATTAGTCAATATTACCAATGTTTTAACATGCATAGAGTATGAAGTCTTCAATATAGTCCACGATTCTTAGGCACTACTTATATTAACTATTTGATGCAAAATCTCTTTTAATATTGTTTCCCCTTAGGATCATCTGTTACCAATTCCAAATATTTAGGATTAGAGACTATACACTCTATCAATTTACCCTAGTATCAACTTTACTCTTCCTAACTATTTAGGCTAGAATGTGTAGGGTAACATTAGAAGGCTATGTTAGCCCATAACTTTTGAGCATTGTTTAATCCAAAACCTTCCATAAAAAATAACTCGAGGCATTGGGTTTGATTGGAATGAAAGGAAATGTGTTGACTAAAGACCATTGAAGGAGGCATAGTGAGAATTTATGAAAATCACACTTGATTTTAAGTTTAGTAAGTCATTTAGTCAACTTGATGAAGGATCTAATCAATTTGATGGGAGATCCAGTTGGCTTGATGAATGTACATTCAATTCAATAAAGTTAGGTAGACTACGCCAACTTTTTCTCAATGGATTCAAGTCTTGAACTCATTTTATCAATTAATTAATGTAAGATCAAGTCAATTTGATGAGGAATCAGGTCAACTCAATGATGTCACACAGATCCATTGTAGTTATGATCAAGTTGACTCAATGAACAATGGAGTCAACTTGATGTATCATCTTCAACCTTCCAACGATGAATTAGGGTGCTTGTTTCTTAGCCAGATCAAATTCTTTGATGCATGAATCTTCACCAAAATTTTCTCTCGATGTTCAAACCTGGTTAAATTTATTTTTTTTCCTTTGTGGAGCATGCTTCTATGCTTTTGTAAAAAATTCTCCTCAGGTAAAGTTGTTTCTTTGGTAGAACGCAAATACTACTCAATCTGATAACAAAACAATCGTCAATGATGAACAATGACAAGCAATAACAAGTTGGTTGTGATCCTCCAAGAGTTTTCTATGAAAATCACAAATCATAAAAAGAATAACATAGTCGATTTAGATTATCTAGAATTTTTTTCTAGTCCGCAAGAATGAAATCCTTTGACCGTAAAACTTTGTTCAAGTGTTGTATATTTTACTAGGAGCATACTTTATAAATTATAATGATGCCCCTAGGGTGAGGAGATGAATTACACAATATGCAATCTGGTTTCACTAGACATTGAAATTGATCGTTCTCTTTAACACACATTTCATTTATTTCTGAATGAGGTCTATGCTTTTCATAATGATGAACAAGTAGAGAAATGCATGTAATTCATCTTATTTTTATTAACACTATAAATAAGAATAATAATTAGATGTCAGAATTGGCCTAGTTAACCTGCTCATTTAGAGATAATGACAAGCTTAGCTAGGAAATTGAACCCTACTATCTATTTTATTTATATATTTTTGTCATTTCCCATTTGGTAGTCACCTCAATCAAGATACTCTATCCGCATATTTTCTTTGTATGGAGAGAGACAACCTTTTAATTTTGGTAGACTAAATAATGATATTTCACTTGAAATCAGATTTATCATTGTTAACTAGAGTATGTTTTTTGTTGACTTTTGATAAATACATCCTCTTTTAAGTACAATTACTACTCAAATCTTCACAACATTTTGTTTTCCTTTTTTCAGCTTTTAGTAAAGAATCTAAAAGCAATAAATAACTTTTATGTCAAATAGAGATACAAAAGGGGGATTCATTGTGAGGGAGAGAGCAATTAGCTTCTCCATTTATGAACTTCAAATAGGGATACAAAAGGGGGATTCAATGTGAGGGAGAGAGCAGTTAGCTTCTCCATTTATGAACTGACACAAGTACCCATATCACATTTCAGGGTTCTTCTCTTGAGATAGAAACAACAATAGTTTAGTTTTGAATTATATTTAATTTTAAAATACTATTTTTCCTCAATGATAGGCATCTAACTATTGGGTACTTTGTAGAAACTATAAAAATTTGAAACAAATTTATGAGACTATGACATCTTATCTTGGGCTAAAAATTTTAATAAAAAATCCCCAGATATAATGTTTAATATATTGTATCAATACCTTAAAGATTCAAAAATGTATCCCATAATTAAAGAAAAATATGAACATTTCCTCACCTTGTGCTTTCAGTACTAGTTTTGTCAATGGGAATGACCACAGAAAAGAAAGCTTATCTGATCATGGACCTGGCCACCCATTTAGAAGGTTCAAGACATGATGAACAAACTGTTTGGACTCTGGATTCAATGGAGAGTCGTTAAGACTTTACTTTTAGGAAATTCATGTTTCCTATTCTAATTTGGGTAACATATTTATTATGCAATTATATTTTCTATTTTTAATGGAATGGGCTGAATTAAGTGGTCTAATTTTGTTAAGCCCATTAAGAAATATGGGCCAATTGAGTAGATACCAGAGGGAATTATGGGAACCCTATATAAGGAGACACATTATGGTTATGGTCCCCAATATACTAAATCACACACAATTTTCATTTTCCCCATCCAGAAGAGAGATGAAGGTCCCATTGAGGAATAAGGAGATTTAGTTGAGGAAGACCACAACATCAATCATCTGTTCATATCGTTCGTCATAGTGATTCCATAACAGAAAGATGAAATTTATGGAATGGATCCATGTATGTATTCCAATCCTAATATTCTAGCATGATATAAAATTTGGATTAGGATAGATTACCATTTTTTTAACAAGTGGTATCAGGGCAGTACATCACTGTTAGATTATTAGGATTTTTTTTTTTTGGAGAGGGACATACAGAGCGCCGACGTTGTGCAGACCTTCTCCATGGAACTGCTATGCGTTGGCTGGTGTCGCCGTCAGAAGACCGAGGCCCCCTCTCTTTGTGTGTGGCTGCAACGTACATTGGGATATGTTGCAGCAACGTCCGATGGGAAGAAGAGGGTGAAGAAAAAAAAAAACCATGCTTCTACGGTCGGACGCTGCAGCGATGTCCGGAGGAAAAGGGGGGGAGGCCACGGAGGAAGTTAGGGCACACTGCAGTGCCTGCTGTCTGTCGGGCAGCATTTTTTCGTCGTCGACGTTGCTTTTCCGTCGTCAGAAGGTAAAAGGAGTGAAGGAAAAAACCCTGTGTTGCAGCGTCGGACGCTACAGTGACGTTCGATGAGAGAAAAAGGGGAGGGGCGACGAAGTCCACTGCAGCGCTGCTGGGCAACAACAACGCCCGTTCATGGCAACGGGCGTGTTGCCATGCCCGTTGGCCAACAGAAGTGCCCGTTCGCGGCAACGGGCATGCTACCATCGCCGTTGGGCAACAGCAGGGTGCCATACAGTGCACGGTGCAGCACCCATTCACGGAAACGGGCGCGCTGCCATATCCGTTGGGCAACCGTAGCAGCCGTTGAGTGCACTTCAATGTCCGTTGGACAAATTGCAGCGTCGCTATCAAAAAATAAAAATGAAACTCTGGTTTTGTTAGATTTACCTAACAACATCGACTCGGGTACGTCAACTTGGACCGGTTGCTGAAGATCGGGGTTGAATCGGGTTGAGCCGGCTTGACCGAGCTGACTCGGTTAAAAAAAAATCAAATTTTTGTGCCCGCGGGGATTCGAACCCGCGCTCAAGGTTTGAGTTTAGAGCATACTCCCAATAAGGCTGCTCATATTTGTATGTTACTTTTGGATAAATATTTTTTTTTATATATATTAAATTACAAAACATTCATTGCATCTCCAAAGGAGGAAAGGCCAATGTAGCGGCGCTAGTAGGGCGGTGCCGCAGCGTTGGGCAACTAAAAAAATATCATTTTGTTCAATTGGTCTAGTATTTTCAATCAAGTATTTGGCCAAACTGTGTCTTCCTTTGGGCCGAGCAATTGAAGTTCCGAGTAGAAATTGAGGAATATTTTGCCAAAAACAAATAATATGAAGTGAGTAGCTTTTTGGCTAAACTCGTTTCAATGAAGTATAAGGAAAAAGGGAACATAAGGGAGTACATCATAGAGATGTCTCATCTCGCATAAAATATAAAGTCATTAAAGATGGAGCTTTCTGAGGACTTGCTCGTGCACTTAGTGTTGATATCTCTTCCTGCACACTTTGGGCAGTTCAAAGTGAGTTATAACACTCAGAAGGACAAATGATCCCTAAATGAGCTTATATCCCACTGTGTGCAAGAGGAAGAGAGGCAGCAACGGGATAAGACTAAAAGTTCTCACTTGGCCTCAACCTCTCAGAACAAGAAGAAGAAGAGAGGTAAGGATACTGTGGTAGGATCTTCTCAGACTAAGAAATCGAAGAATCAGGCTGAGGAGTTTACCTGCTACTTCTGCAAGAAGTCGGGACATATGAAGAAGGATTGTCCCAAGTTCGCCGCCTGGCATGTAAAGAAGGGTATGCCTCTAACTTTAGTTTGTTCTTAAGTTAATTTAGCTTCTGTACCTAAAGACACTTGGTGGGTGGATTCTGGTGCTACCACTCATATTAGTATGTCTTTGCAGGGTTGCCTGTGGAGCAGACCGCCAAGTGATGTTGAAAAGTTCATCTTTGTGGGCGAAGGCAATAAAGTTGCAATAGAGGCTGTTGGAACTTTCATATTACAATTAAATACTGGATTTTATTTGGATTTATTTGAGACATTTTTTGCATTGTCTTTTCGATGGAATTTAATTTCTATTTCCATTTTGGACAAATCAGGTTTTTCTTCTTCTTTTGGAAATAATAAAGTTAGTCTCTACCAAAATTCAAATTTTGTTGGTTTCGGTCCCTTAATTGATAATCTATATATGCTTGCTGTTGTTAGTTCCTATAGAGAAATATTACAAATAAGTTCACGTGGTACGAAGCAAAAATTAAGTGAGAATTTTGCCACATTATGGCACAAATATTTAGGACACATCTCTAAGCAGAGAATCAGAGGCTTGTGTCGGATGGAATTCTTGAACCCCTAGATACTACAAACTTCCAAGTTTGTGTTGAGTGCAGCAAGGGGAAACAAACAAACGTTATAAAATTAGGTGCCGAAAGAGCTACAGATATTTTAGAATTTATACAAATAGATATATGTGATCCATTCCCTACAGGTTCATGGAATGGACAACAGTACTTCATTACGTTCATAGACGATTACTCTAGATTCGGTTACCTATATTTAACACATGAGAAGTCACAATCCCTGGACGTCTTCAAGTCTTTCAAAGCTGAAGTTGAACTTCAACTTGGAAAGAAAATAAAAGCTATAAAATCCGACCGTGGTGGTGAATACTACGGAAGGTATGAACAACGTCCATGACCCTTCGCGATTTTCCTCAATACACCATGTCGGGCAAACCCAGCATGAACGGTGTTGTAGAACGACAAAACCAAACTCTTAAGGATATGGTAAGGAGTATGATCAGTCATTCTTCTTTTCCAGAGTCACTTTGGGGAGAAGCTTTTGTTGGAAGATGGGCTCAAGCCCACAAGCTCAAGACAAGAAGCCCACACGTCAAAGGAGTGGCATATGTGTAAAATACGGTATTTTCCATAAAGATGGCATAGAAGTGTAAATATGTGTTCCTTTTATGTCTTTTGTTTTATAAATTTGTACCCCTAAGGGTATTTTAAAACTATAAATAAAGGCATTGGCTAAGAGGTAGGGCATTGAAGCACTCTCCTCTCTTTCCACAAATTCGTCCAGCCCTCATTTTTCTTTTTGACGCAACCCTCTTCTCCCTTAATCCAAACTCTCTTCTCCCACGTTCTTCTTCTTCTCTTCTCCTTCTCTCTTCTTCTTCTTCTTCTTTCTTGTTGATCTAAAGTTCCTTTCATGAGATCCTAAATTCTACATGGTATCAGAGCAAGGAGTTTAGGATCTTTTCATGGAGTTATTATGAAATTTGTTCAAGAAGTTGTAAAAGGAGTTCAGTCATAAAGACATAAGTTCATCATCTTCTTATTTACGTTTTTTTTGTTTCCTTTTCTTATTTACATACTCCTTTTTACTGTTTTTCTTTACTTCTTGAATTTTGAGTCACATCAAGTCAAGATAAATCTTTATATGTTGTAAAGATTTATTTCTATGACTAAATTGATGTTATAATCTTGACTCCTTGTAAATCAATTACAAGAGTGATCAAGATCATTTGCTGTTTGCATCTTATTAAGATTGATGGGTGAAATTCAATTACCTTTATGTAATTTGGATCCATCTCATTTGTGGTAGAATTCCAGCACATGTTGTTGTATCTTCTCTTACTTAAGGTTGCTCATGGGTTTGTGTTATGTTATTGGATGTCCATTATATGTTTGATGAAATGCCAACAACCATTTACCCTTTGTAGTTCCGTTTTTTTTTAACTTCAACAATTAAATTTTTTTCTTACGTTGAAGTCTCCCTTGAGCTGAAGATAAATTTCTTCCAAGTGTTTTGGTTTGTCGTTAAATCTTCTCTAAATTTTTGTCTATTGCTCGTTTGTGGTGGAGTTTGGATTAAGGCCTAATCGGTTGCATCTACTTTCTTCTCTTTGTTCTTATGAATACAAGAGAAGTTGAGTGATGGCTGGATGTTATTATCACTTTCTAAAGGCACAAATTTGTTGATAATTTGGTGCTTGCCCTTGTGACAGAAATTGGTTCTTGTTCTCTTTTGTTGGTGATTGATTTGGTCTATGGGTTCTTCAAATTACATAGAGTAATTGTTCTTTGAAGAAGGCTTTTTCCCTTGACCTCCATATTTTACTTGCCTCATCACGGAGATTGGATACAATAGTAATAAGAGTGATATACTCCGTATTACTAAAATTCCACTTAGAGGTCTCTCCAATTACATGAGCTGGTCACAATCGGTTCGGAGGGTTCTTATTACTCGTGACCTCTTGAGCCACGTTGTTAACTTTCCTCCTCCGATTGATAAAGAAGATGCGTCCTACCACAAGTGGGTTAAGGATGATAACATGGTGATAAGTTGGCTCATTAATAACATGGAAGAGCAGGTGGCCAACAATGTGGTCCACTTGGAAACCGCCAAGAACATATGGGACACTTGTGCCAGGCTTTACTCAAGCACTGCTTCATTACAAAAAATATATGATGTCTTACAAAACATGCTGCATACGAAACATGGAGATAATATTCATGAATTTTTGGCATGGTTTCGCGGGCTTCTTCAAGAATGGAAACTAGCTCAGCCATATTCCACTGATATTGCCATTCAAGAACGACAAAGAGAAGCTTTGGTAGCAGCCATTTGCTTATCGAATATTAAACCATACCTTGAGGTGGCCAAAACTCAACTTCTAAGTTCTTCTGCTCTTCCATCGATGATATGAGTGCTACATTACTTAGGATACCGGATCCATCCCCTCCTTCTCCTATTGATGCTCCATCGGCGATGTTCTCTGGCAATTAGCGAACATCTTCCTCATCCTGAGGACGGGGCAGAAATATGAGAGGGGCTGAAAATAGAGGTGGTAGAACGGGTCAGAATTCTTTCCGTATGGATCCTCAACTTTGCACTTATTGTGGCCATCAGAACCACCTTGTGGCATCATATTTGAAACTTCATGGCAAGCCTGATTGGGCCACAACTAACCCAGTCTTAGTTAACGTTGAGAAAAATGAAGATAAGGCTGAATCATCATCCGAAAATGTGACTCTTACGGCTGAGGACTATGCTGCATTTCAGAAAATGAAGTCCTTCATGGAATCATCTATTACCTCATCATCTACTCCTGCCACTACTATTGCCTCAGGTATGCTTTCTTCCTCTTCCTCTTGGATCATCGACTCTGGGGCCTCCGAACATCTATTAGGTAACAAACACTTGTTGCAGTCTTTATCTCCTTGTTATCCTCATAAATTCATTACTATTGCTGATGGTACCCAAATCAAGGTCCTTGGTAAAGGTTCCTCCTCTCTTACTTCATCTATTCCCTTTCAAGATGTTTTGTTTGTTCCTCAATTTCCTTTAAATTTTCTCTCGGTTAGCCAATTGACCAAACAATTAAATTGCTCTATCACCTTCTCACCGTCTTCTTGTGTCTTTCAGGATCTCACTACGAAGCGGGTGATTGGTGGTGGCCATGAAAAGGGGGGTTTGTACTACTTCACTCTTCCACCATTAGCTGCATTATCGTCCACTACATCTGAGGCCCAACTTTGGCACAACCGACTTGGTCATCCGTCTACCCTTCACTTCGTTCTTTGGTTCCATCTTTAAAAGGACTTTCTAATGTTAGTTGTGAGGTTTGTCAATTAAGTAAACATGTCAGGAGTACATATTCTCCTCGTCTTACAACTACAAGTACTGGTCCGTTTGAGCTAATACATTCTGATGTATGGGGCCCTTTACGTGTATCAAATATTTCCCAAGTAAAATATTTTGTCATTTTTGTTGATGATTTTACTCGAGTGACTTGGTTATATCTATTTAAAGAGCGTTCCGAAATTCTTCCTTTGTTTAAAAATTTTCATGCTATGGTCTTGACACAATTTGGGAAGAAAATTCAAACCTTTAAATCTGATAATGCTAAGGAATACATGTCTCATGACTTCAAATCATATTGTGAGAGTAATGGGCTTATTCATCAAACATCATGTGCCTATACTCCTCAACAAAATGGTGTTGCTGAAAGGAAGAATCGTCATCTTCTTGAAGTTGCTCGGGGCCTCCTCTACTCCATGAAGGTACCCTATTTCTATTGGCCTCATGCTATACTTACAACATGCTTTCTCATTAATAGGTTATCTTCATTAGTCCTTCATCATAAAACTCCTTACTCTGTGTTATTTAATGGTAAAAATCCTTTTTCTCTTCCTTTGAAAGTGTTTGGATTTACGTGTTTTGCTCATGTTACAACTCCATATAAAAATAAACTTGATTCTCGGTCTATGAAGTGCATTTTTTTGGGATACTCTCGCACCTAGAAAGGTTATGTCTGTTACAATCCTAACCTTCGGAGGATGTTTATATCTAGGGATGTGACTTTCTTTGAGGACACTCCCTTCTACTCCTCCCATGATGCTCCTCCAGGATGGACTTGTCCTTCTACTACTCCTTGTCCGCTTGTGCCATTCAATCTTGAAGTGGATCCATCCCCTGATACACCAGCCGTACCTTCACCTGTGGAGTTGTTGGATCCACCCGAGGTAAGTCCTTCTCCTCCTATGTATGGGCCTGAATTTGATACTTGGCCTATTGCTTTAAGAAAAGAACGTCGCTCCTGTACTACTTCGCATCCTATCTCAAATTTTATGTCTCACCATTGCTTGTCTTCTGAGTGTTTTCAGTTTCTTGCGTCCCTTTCTTCTACTTCTGTTCCGCAGTTGTAACGGGAGGCCCTGAGACATCCAGGATGGAAGGTGGCTATGGATGAAGAAATGCACGCCTTATACGAAAACCAAACCTGGTACTTAACATCACTCCCGAAAGGTAAAAGACCGGTTGGTTGTTGATGGGTTTTTTCGGTGAAACATAATCCGGATGGATCGGTTGCTCGTCTTAAAGCTCGACTGGTTGCTAAGGGCTATACGCAGTGCTATGGGGTAGATTATGAGGAGACCTTCTCTCCTGTTGCAAAATTGAATTCGGTACGCATCATCTTATCTATTGCTGCTAACTCCTCATGGCCCGTCTATCAATTGGATGTTAAAAATGCTTTTTTAAATGGTGATATCAGTGAAGAAATTTATATGGTTCAACCACCTGGTTATGTGGTTGAGGGGGAGTCAGTATGCCGATTAAAAAAGTCTTTATATGGGCTTAAGCAGTCCCCTCAGGCTTGGTTTGATAAATTTAGTCAAACACTCCTACGGTTTGGTTTTCATCGGTGCTCAATTGATCATTCCGCATATTATAAAGATACGGTCAAAGGGAAAATATTATTGGCCGTATATGTGGATGATATTATCTTAACCGGTGATGATGTTTTGAGCATACAAGAGGTGAAACAGATGATATGTCAGGAATTCAAGACTAAAGACCTTGGTATGCTTAAATATTTTTTGGGTATAGAAGTTCTTCAATCCAAACATGGGATAATATTGTCTCAAAGGAAATATGTCTTGGATCTCCTTGAAGAAACATGAAGGAAGGGTTGTAGACCAGTTGGCACACCTATGGATACAAATGTAAAATTATGTGCCACAAATGAAGAAGATATTGATATTGGCAAATATCAAAGACTCATGGAAAACTGATTTATCTCAAGGTAACTAGGCCAGACATATCATATGTTGTAACTGTGGTGAGTCAATTCATGCACAAACCACAAATTACCCACTGGCAGGCTTTAGAGAGAATATTATGTTATCTAAAAGGAGCTCCAGGAAGAGGATTGTTGTATAAAAAACATGGGCACTTCAACATAGAAGGTTTCTCATATGCAGATTGGGCAGGATCTCCTGATGATAGAAAATCTACATCAGGGTATTGTACTCTGGTTGGGGGAAACTTGGTTAGATGGAAAAGTAATAAGCAAAATGTGGTTGCAAGATCTAGTGCCAAAGCAGAATACAGAGCTATGGCCCATACCGTTAGTGAACTTTTATGGATTAGGACCCTTCTTACCGAACTAGGTTTTTATAAAAAGGGGTCCATGAAGCTGCATTGTGATAATCAAGAAGCCATTCATATCACTTCAAATCCATTTTTTCATGAAAGAACTAAACATATTAAGGTGGATTGTCATTTTATACGGGAGAAGTTTCAAGCAGGAATAATCTCTCTCAAACATGTGTCATCTCAAAAGCAAGTAGCTGATATTCTCACTAAGCCCGTTACATCTAAAATCCTATCGTTTATATGTGGCAAGTTGGGTATTTATGATGTCTTTTCTCCTCCAGCTTGAGGGGGAGTGTTGGAAGATAGGCTCAAGCCCACAAGCTCAAGACAAGAAGCCCACACGTCAAAGGAGTGGCATATGTGTAAAATATGGTATTTTCCATAAAGATGGCATAGAAGTGTAAATATGTGTTCCTTTTATGCCTTTTGTTTTATCAAGTTGTAGCCCTAAGGGTATTGTAAAACTATAAATAAAGGCATTGGCTAAGAGTTAGAGCATTGAAGCACTCTCCTCTCTTTCCACAAATTCGTCTAGCCCTCATTTTTCTTTTTGATGCAACCCTTTTTTCCCTTAATTCAAACTCTCTTCTTCCACGTTCTTCTTCTTCTCTTCTCCTTCTCTCTTCTTCTTCTTCTTCTTTCTTGTTGATCTAAAGTTCCTTTCATGAGATCATAAATTCTACAGCTTTAAAGACCGCAATGTACATCCTTAACAGGGTACTGAGCAAAGCAGTTGCCAAAACCCCCTATGAGCTTTGGACAGGCAAAAAGCCTAGCATTAGGCACTTACACATTTGGGGTTGTCCAGTTGAGGCACGGCCTTATAGGCCACATGAAAGAAAACTGGACTTAAGGACGGTTAGCTGTTATTTCGTTGGTTACGCTGAACACTCTCTAGGCTATAAGTTTTACGATCCCACATCATGATCCTTCTTTGAAACGGAAAATGGGAGATTCCTTGAGGATATTGAGTTTGGAGGGGAAGAAAAAATAAGGAATATTGTCTTTGAAGAAGAATCTGTTATTGACAGTGAGCAGGTCTCCATACCTATTGTTGTTCAAGATACAGTTCAGGTACTAGATAATAATGTTTAAGCTCCTATTCCTGATATTGTTCCAGACCAAGACAACAATGAGATTCTTCCTCATGCACCACCCTTAGAACAAACTCAACAACCTCAAGAAGTGTCATTAAGGAGATCTACTAGGGAGACGAAAATGCGATTCCAGATGATTATATCATATTTCTTCAAGAACATGAGGATGACATCGGATTGACAGAAGATGATCTGATTAACTTCTGTCAAACCTTGCGCAGTTCTAACTCTCAAAAGTGGATCGATGCCATGAGGATGAGATGAAGTCTAAGAATGACAATGGCATTTGGGATCTCATTGAGTTGCCTAAATGTGCGAAGCCCATTGGTTGTAAATGGATATTTAAAACCAAGAGGGATTCAAATGGCAATGTTGAGAGATATAAGGCCCGTCTAGTTGCTAAAGACTTTACTCAAAGGGAAGACATAGACTATAAAGAGACTTTCTCTCCAGTATCTTCGAAAGACTCTTTTAGAACAATAATGACACTAGTGACTCATTTAGATCTAGAGCTACATTAGATGGATGTTAAAACTGTGTTTCTCAATGGAGACATTGATGAGACAATTTATATGGTACAACCAACAAACTTTGTATCTGGTGATCCAAAGTCTATGGTATGTAAATTGAAAAAATCCATTTATGGTCTCAAACAGGCTTCCGCTCAATGGTATCACAAGTTCCATCAAATCATCACCTTGTACGGTTTTGAGGCAAATGTTGTTGATGACTGGACTATGTATATCATAAGTTCAGTGGGAGTGAATATATTTTCCTGATATTATTTTTTGATGATATTTTACTTGCTAGTAGTGATATACGCTTACTGCACGAAGCCAAGAAATTTCTGATGAAGAAATTCGAGATGAAAGATCTTGGTGATGCCTCTTTTGTATTAGGTATACAGATACTTAAAGATCGTTCTCAAGGTATCCTTAGGCTGCCACAAAAGAGCTATATCGATAAGGTTTTGAGTAGATATGGCATGAAAGATAGTAAACCAGGAGACACACCCGTCGCTAAAAGAGACAAGTTTAGTCTCAAACAATGCCCTAAAAATGATCTTGAAAGAAAAGAGATGCAGAAAATTTCCTATGCATCAGTAGTAGGGAGTTTAATGTATGCTCAAGTTTGTACTCATCCCGACATAGCATTTATAGTAGGAATTCTGGCAGGTATTTGAGTAATCCGGGTATGCAACATTGGAAGGCAGCCAAACCCGTGAAGCATTATTTGAGGAGAACAAAAGACTACATGCTCACTTATCGGAGATCAGACAGTTTAGAGATCATTGGGTTATCTGACTCCGACTTTGTCGGATACCAAGCTAGTAGACGCTCCACATCAGGCTACATTTTTATGTTGGGTGAAGGAGTTATCTCATGGAAGTCTGCTAATCAGACTCTCATAACTTCTTCAACCATAGCTGCGGTGTTTATTGCTTGTTTTGAGGTGTCCAACCATCGAATATAGTTACGAAACTTTGTCATTGGGCTTCGAGTGGTAGATAGCATTGACAGGCCATTAAAGATTTATTGTGACAATAACTCGGCGGTACTTTATTCCAACAACAACAGGAACTCGACGTAGTCAAAGTTTATCGACATCAAGTTTCTAGTTGTTAAGGAGAGAGTTCAGAATAGGCAGATTTCTATAGAACATATAGGGACGAACTCTATGCTAGCAAACCCATTAACCAAGGGTTTAACGCCTAATGTCTTTCATGAGCACACTGCTCATATGGGCGTTATTTCTGAGGATACCTTGGTTTAGTGGGAGTCATTTTTTGTACTATATGTTTTCTTTAGACATTGAGTTATTCGATTTTTTAAGTAATAACATTGATTACTTATTATTCTATTTATGAACTTGCTTGTGTTTTTCTATGTGAAATATTCACATTGCATTAAAGACTTCAGAAAGATCTGACTAAAGACTAAAGAAGGACCAGTTGGAAATAGGCATGTCTGAGATCACATTGCATGAAATTTCCATTCTACTTATCCATATTTGATCTATGTCATTGAGTGTATAAGTATGGTGATGATCGTGGTTTAGTCACGACTGTAATGTGATGAAAGTCGCAGTGGTTCCATTATTAATATATAAGATGGTTCCATTATTAATAGTATACAGATGCGCGTTTAAAGAATTTGTGATATAATTGTTTCAGGAATGATATGTAACCCAAGTCGGAGATTGTTAGGAAATTCACATTTCCTATTCTAATTTGGGTAACATATTTATTATGCAATTATATTTTCTATTTTTAATGGAATGGGCTCAATTAAGTGGTCTAATTTTGTTAAACCCATTAAGGAATATGGGCCATGAATATGGACCAATTGAGTAGATACCATAGGGAATTATGGGAACCTTATATAAGGAGACACATTATGGTTATGGTCCCCAATATACTAAATCACATACAGTTTCCCTTCTCCCCATCCAGAAGAGAGAAGAAGGTCCCATTGAGGAATAAAAAGATTTAGTTGAGGAAGACCACAACACCAATCATCCTAATATTCTGGCATGATGTAAATTCTGGATTATGATAGATTATAGTTTTTCTATCATTGGCAACTCTACGAAAGTTGTTAGGATGTCACTCATCATGTTGTCATTTTATAATTGGTACTTCCTACTCATTGAAATTCTTGCGAATTCACATAGATGAACAGGAGCAGAGCACGTGGGCAAGAGAGGAAAAGGAGTTAGGGAGAGGAGTGATCGGCGGTTCTTTTCAGCCAAGCCAGAAAGTGCCAAGCTCTTAAAAGTCGGAAGTTGCAATCGCTCTGCTGTTGACAGTGCGAGCTTCTTTTGGTTTTTGGGGAGGTGGGGCATTAAATCATACTAGCTCGTTACTCAAATCGTGCAAATAATGAAAAGGCTACAGAGGGATGTTGTTTACTCAAATCGTGCAAATAATGAAAAGGCTGCAGAGGGATGTTGTACAGTGAGAATTCCTCAGCGTGAAAATCTGTAAAAGAGCTTCTCCCATGGAGTTTGTCATGTTTCGTTTTGCATTGCTAGGTGCTTGTATGGTCTGAAAACTGGACATTTTTATATTCTGTGCCTGGAATAGTTACTGTGTTCTCCCGGTTGACATTGGTAAGTGGGTACCTAATCAGAAAACTTTTGATTTTGCTCAGCCCAAGGGCTTGAAGGATTTTTACACAGGAGATCCTCACGTGCCTCTTCAGGGACCTCTCATCAACGGGGAGGTTCAAGAATGTCTTCTTCTGCCGAAATTTCACTTCATCAATTATTTCATCATTTGACTACTCTTCTGCTGCCACTGAAATTAACAGCTCAAAATTTTGAAATTCGCTAGCGCTCGGGGCTGGCGGCGGCCACCCTTCCTCTCGTGTCACCCCCACATGCAAGACACGATCCTCTTTTTCAGCCTTTGAAGACGAATAAAATTCTCTTTGCTACTGCTTTAGCTAATCTAATCTGGTTTAGCATTATTTCTTCCACTTATCTTCAATTAACAACTACCAAAAGAAGAAAAAAAAAAACAGCATTTCTTCATGGGTCCTCCCTTGTGAAGATCGTAAACAGAGACAATTGGTGCTTCTTGAATGTCTAGATTTTCGTCATAAATATTACAGTTTTTTGTGATTAATGAAGATGGTCCTTTATGAGTAGGATCTTTTGCCAGCAGAACCGAGGGTAAAGCATCATTCCTGTTTCAGGAAACAGTTTTTTTTTTTTTTTTTTTGCAGGCTCCATTCTTTTGGGGGAATAGTTGAGACCCATTTCGGTGCGGAACCAAGAGCAAACAAGTAATGATCAAAATGACAGATCTTCTACTGTTTAGCCGATGAAACTCCATTTGATTCCCTTTTGTCTTTAGAGTGTTGTGAGTCAGTTTAACCTATATTAGCTCGAACCAATATACTGCTTCCAGACTTGCAACCACTGACCAATATCTGGGTTTTTGGTTTGTGGTCATGTGAAATGAATTTTTCATTGCTACTATTGCTGCTACCATTTTGTGGCTGAGTACAGATTTTCTCGGCTACTTGAAGACTATTATGTGTTGGGGAATGGCTACTGAGCTCCAGAACCACGAAGAAGTGCCAGAAGACCACTTCAGGAGAAAGCTTGCAGCTGCTGGTAGGAGATCTATTTTTTTTCTTGGTTCTCTCAGCCAAAAAAAAAAAAAGTGTTTTATTTGTCTGTTCCACATCTCAAATTAATGAGATCAGGTTCTGTTCTGCGTCAAGGTTTTCTTCTGCTTAACATCTGCACATTTACTTGTTTTTTTCAGCCTCTTGGTTTCTGTTGAAATGTACAGCTGTATAGCGTGATCAGAGGAAACTGTATAGCGTGATTGTTTCCTCCGATCCCGTGATTGTATTCTTGATTTTATTCCTTGATTTTAGGATTTAAATTGATCCTAAAATCAACTTGTAATGTATTATAAATAGCCTCTTAACGGAGAAGAATAAACTCATCGAAAAATCATTCTTTTAGTCTCTGTTATTATTTTCGGTTTGTTCTGTTTTACATGGTATCAGAGCAGGAGAATTATCCTCTCTTTTCCATCGCAGAAAGTCGGAGCTAAGTGCTCCTGTAATAGCTGAAGGAGGAAGCCGGAGGAAGGAAAAAAAAAAATCCGTCGGAGTTGCAGAACTCTATTTTTTCTGCAACTCCATATTCCGGCTGTCCCAATGCCAAAAGAACGTCGCCGACGCCCGAAGACGTCGCTTAAGACCGAAGACAACCGCCGACGACAGTTCCACCTTCCCGTTATTACTGCCGATCACCACTGCCGCCGAGGGAAGCCGAATTGCCGAAAGAGAACAAAGTTCTCTTACGACGGTCTTGTAGTTGGAATCACGTCGCCGACAAGTGCCGACGATCGCCGACAAGTGCCGACGATCGCCGACAAGTGCCGACGATCGCCGACGAGCACTGACGACGGCACCACCACCCTGTTCCGACTGAAGCCGACGCTCCGCTGTCGTTGCCGAAGATGAGGACGAAGGTATTTTTTAACTTAGGAACTACTGTTCCTTTATTTTTCCTGCCGACCCAGACCGACGAGTCAACCGAACCGGTATAAACCCGAACCGGATCGGACCAGCACTGGAGCGGACCAGAATTGAATCCGCCCAGATCGTACCGAACCGGACCGGACTAAACCAAACTAGACAGGATTAGAAAAAAAAAAAATTTCGGATCGATGGCCACCACTACAGGCGCATCCACCGAACTTATCCCATCACCACAGATTATAGTCCACCAAGATAATTCTGCGTTTCCAACTGGAATTATCCTCGATGAGACCAATTATTCATTATGGTCCCAACTCATGGAGATGCGAATTGGCGCAAGCAACAAAGCTGGATACCTCACCGGCAAAACAAAAAAACTAGCATCTGGTGATGCTAATCTTGGAGCATGGATTACTGAAAATCAAAGAGTCAAAAGTTGGCTTATTGACTCCATGAGTCGAATTGGGATTATCATAGAGGGATTTGCCTTTGTGGAAAAAAAAGGAGACCTAGATGTTATCATCTCTTTTGAGTGATGCATACACCACTTTGACTTTTAATAATTGGGAATTATTTTTTACTTTTTATCTTTTAAACATAATTATAAAATTTATTAGCAAAATAAATAAAAATTCTTGTCAAATTTAATAGGTTTTTTATAATAAAATTATTACAAAATATATAGTAATATGATATTTATTATAAAATGTTATTATTTAGATTCCCAAAGGGTATTGACTTGTTTGGGAGATTAACAATTTCTTCCTCGTAGAGGGTACTCATCCTACAAATGGATTCAAATTTTTTTAAGTATTTCCTTGATTTTTGTAGAAATATTTTGATTGTTTTAGCTAGAGGATAAAAAATTCAATTTTATTAAAAATAGTCAAGCCGAGTGGTTAATCCCACCTTTTTTTCCCATGCCACCCTTTTTTCTCTTTTCTTGCTCGAAGTTACTGCATGAAACTGTGAGAAACATGCATTTGATCAAGCTTGCGACGGTGAAGTCTTCATTCTCTAGAGCCACGGACTGTACCTATGATGATTTGCATTGGTTTCGAAACTCTGGTTAGCCTTGAAGAATGACACACATTGCACTTGCCAAAAACTTCCGAATTTTGTTTTTTTCATGATTTTACTAGTAAGATGCGTCTAGAATCATTCTAGCCTAATTGGAGTTAGCATTCTCCTCTTTCCAGTTTCTTGTTTTCTTAATCCTCGAGGTGGGAACAGTTATGGAATCATGACAATTGGAAGAGTATTGAGAACACAAAAGATCAATTTTGTGTTCAATCCGTCCTCCTCAACACTCTATTCAAGTGTTTTTCTTTGGAAACTGGAGCAGTTTTCAGTCCATTTGTCGTATGTTTGCTTGGACAAAAGTGATAGGATTATACAAATCAAATTATACCTAGGGAACAAAATTAAATACATAGATTTAACATGGTTCACCCAAATTGGGCTACGTCCACAACTGCTTATGATAATTCTTTATAGAGAATATAGTTCAATGTTTATAATTTCCTATCCATACAATCCATACATTAATCTACCACTGCAGATAAATGAATACAGATCTGTAAAAGGAACAATATAACCTGTATGAAGACCTGAGATTCGTCGACGCCCAAATAGCACCGGTCAGAAACAACACGAAACAAACATCACACGGTCAGTAATAAAATGAACCAGATAAGCCTCTGCGGAGGAGTTCCTTCTTCCTCTCCCTCTACAATGAGGATACAACGCCCTTCTTCCTACTCTGGTCTCTCTCACTCTACACTGAGGATAGAGACGCCCAACGAGAGAAATCACGCAACGTCGAAGTAGCACAACGACAGCAAGCAGAGAGCTCTGTTTCTGTAGCAACGTCTCTGTGGGAAAGGAAGTGATTTCTCACTGTATCGATCATACAAGAGCTTCTCACTCGAAGCACAAAGATTTCTCTCTGTCTCTGAAAATCAATCCTTCAAAGAGCTTCACCAGAAAAATTCGAACCTGTTTCTGTTTCTCTCATTTTTTTCCTTTTTCTCTCACGCTGTGGAAAATCACAACGGGATTAAGAATTCATCGGGGGGAGGGAGATATAAAAACTAAGAGTAAGTTTTAATGAGGTTGAGTGTTCCACTTGCCAACTTCATAAAGAAAACCAAAAAATTCCCTATATGTCCCTTGACTATTCAAACTTGGGGATTCCCTAATAATCTCCCACTTGAAGACTGATATCAATCTGTCTTCACACATCAATGCAACAGCTTTATCTAGGTCCATTCATTCTTGCAGACCAACTGAAGCTGAACATAGCTTCATTTTATCAATAGTCATCGGCTTTGTTAGTATGTCCGCAGGATTCCTGTCACCTTGGATCTTCTTCAGCGTTAACACCTCATCCTCTAACAAAGATTTGATGAAATGATAACGAAGACCAATGTGCTTAGTTCTAGAATGAAATGCAAAATTTTTTGCCAGATGTATCGCAATCTGACTGTCACTGTGCAAGGCATTCATCCTTTGCTCGAAACCAAGCTTGATTAACAATCCTTGAAGCCATATCATCTCTTTACTGGCTTCTGTTATAGCTATATATTCAGCTCCAGTGGTGGATAATGTAACAATCTTCTGTATCTGCGACATCCAACTGACAGCTATTATGCCCACAATAAACACTTAACTAGTGGTGCTTCTCCGGTGATCAACTTCTCCTGCAAAATCTGCATCTGTGTACCCTTGTACTTGCAATTCACCTTTGTCAAAGTGCAAATACTTATCTATGGTGCCACACAGATATCTCAAGATCCACTTTACTGCCTTCCAGTGGGTCTCACCTGGGTTTGACATAAATCTGCTAACGGGTCCCACTGCATGACCAATATCTAGTCTCGTACAGACTATTGCATACATCAAACTACCAATGGCTGAGGCATAGGGAACCTTATCCATGAGCTCTCTCTCTTCTTCTGTGTGAGGAAACTGATCCTTGGATAGACATGAGTGTTTGTCCAAGGGTGTGCCAACTGGCTTGGCATTGCTCATGTTGAATCTCTACAAAACACGAGTAATGTACTCTGCTTGAGATAACTGCAATACTCCACTTTGCTTATCTCTTGTGATTTGCATTCCGAGAATCTTCTTAGCTGGACCCAAATCCTTCATGTCAAATTCTTTTGATAATTGCCGCTTCAAGTTTCTGATCTCATCCATATCTGACCCAGCTACTAACATATCATCGACATAAAGTAGCAAAATGATATAACTAGATGTGTACCTTTTGAAGTAGCAACAATGATTGGCATTGCACTTCTGGAAACCTTCCTTATGCATGAAACTATCAAACTTCCTGTACCACTGTCTTGGAGCCTGTTTTAAACCATACTGGCTCTTTTGGAGTTTGCACAACATATTCTCTTTCTTATTTTCTGAGAAACCTTCTGGTTGATGCATATATAACTCCTCATTCAAGTCTCCGTGAAGAAATACAGTTTTCACATCTAACTGCTCTAGATAGAGATCTTCAATGGCAACAATGCTCAACATTGTTCTGATAGTGGTGAGTTTCACAACAGGAGAAAATATGTCAGTGTAATCGATTCCTTCCTTTTGTTGGAATCCTTTGACAACCAATCGGGCTTTGTATCTCTTAGAGCCATCGTGCTCGTCTTTCACCCGATACACCCATTTGTTATGGAGGGCCTTCTTCCCTATGGGTAACTCAACTAGTTCCCATGTTTGATTTGAAATTAGAGAATTCATCTCATCTTTCATAGCAAGCTCCCACTTGCTAGCATCTTCAGTCTAACATGCATCTTCATAGCATTCAGGTTCTCCTTCATCAGTTATCAATAGATAATTGATGTATCTCCTGTTAGGAACATGAGATCGAGAAGATCTTTTAAATATCGGACCTAGAATAGGGGATTGTGTTATGTCGGACTGGTGTGCACTACTCTATTAAACAGATTCCTCTGTCTGAGGGCTTGCTATAGAATCATCTGGGACATCATCCACATATGCATATACTAGCTCTCTCTCTAGTGAGTTACTGTCATCTGCAGTGTGTCTGTCCTTGTACATCACCCTTTCACTGAAAATCACATCCCTGCTGCGGATCACCTTTTTGTTTTCATCATCCCATATGCGATATCCAAATTCATCCTCGCCATAACCGAGGAAGGTACATTTCTTGGATTTTGGATCAAGCTTATTCCTGCCTTGATCACTGACATGCACATACACCATACAACCAAAATATTTAAGGTGTGAGAGTCTTACTTCTTTTCCACTCCATACCTCTTCTAGTATTCTGTATTCCAGTGGAACTGATGGACCTCGGTTGATCAAATAAGCTGTTGTGCTGACTGTATCTGCCCAGAAGTGCTTTGGTGGGCCTGACTACATACGCATACTTCTGGCTCTCTCAGTCAAAGTTTTGTTCATACGCTCAGCTACACCATTGTGTTGAGGCGTACCTGGCACGGTTCTCTCCATGCGGATCCCATGATCATAAAAAAACTTCTTGAATCTGGTGTCTTCATATTCACCACCATTATCAGTTCTCAGCTTTTTGATCTTAAGCCATGTTTCATTTTCAACCACGACTTTCCATTTTCTAAAGGTATCAAACACTTCAGACTTGTGACTTAGAAAATAAACCCATACCTTCCGTGAATGATCATCGATGAATGTCATGAAGTAGTGTTTTCCACCAATGGATGAAACAGTTGTTGGCCCCCAAAAATCAGAATGAACGAGCTCTAGCCTTTCCTTCTTCGGAGCTCTGCCATGTGTCTGAAAGCTAACTCTCTTTTGCTTTCCAAGTAAGCAATCCTCGTACACATCAATTTTTACTGACTGTAGCGCTGATAGTTCCCCCATGGAATGCATAATCTTCATTCCTTTCTCACTCATGTGGCCCAGTCTCTGGTGCCACAGGTTGGAACCTTGGTTGCTTGTTGCAGCAGCAATGGTACAACATGCTTGTGCTGTCATGTAGAGAGTACCACTCTTCTTTCCTTGTGCAACCACCAATGCACCTTCTCAATCTTCCAATCATCACCATGGAAGGTCGTGGTGTAGCCTTCACTGGCTAGCTGCCCTACTGAGATTAAGTTCTTTCTCAAGTCAGGAATGTGCCTGACATTTTTCAGCTCCCATGCAGACTCATTCAACTGGATCTTCAGTACACCTTTGCCTACAATATCGCACGGTTGATCATCACTGAGATATACCTTACCAAGGTTCTTGGACACATATTTCTCAAAGAGCTCTTTCTGCGAGGTAGCATGGAATGATGCTTCAGAGTCTAATACCCAAGACTCCTCCTTGCTCTCCAGAGAGCATATCAATGCAGCATCATTCCCTGAAGTGGAAGCAACATTTGCTTCTACCTTCACCTCTTGATCCTTCGGTGCACTATTACATTGACTTTGGTAGTGCCCGTTTTTCCAGTAGTTCCAACACTTGACACTTGAGTTCTAAGATCTGTTTGGGTTTCTAGATTGAGACATTCTATTCTGAGAAGTGCCTCGATGAGTTGACCTTCCAGGCCTATTTCCTTTAGTTCTTCCTCTTGCCTCTGTAGACAATGCTGAAGAAATCGTCCCTTCACCCGACGATTTTCTTCTGATTTCTTCACTGAGAACTAGATCACGTACATCATTGAATTTTAACTTGTTGCTTCTTGACGAGTTGCTCACTACTATAACAGTGGCATTCTAGCTCTCTGGCAGGGAAGACAAAAGTATCAATGCTTGTACTTCATCGTCGAATTCAATTTCGACTGAACTCAATTGGGTTGTAATGATATTTAGTTCGTTTATATGTTGAGCTATCGATGCTCCTTCTGTCATCCGCAAATTGAACAGTCGCCTCATCAAATGCACCTTATTTTAGGCTGATGGCTTCTCGTACATATTTGCGTGAGCCTTCATGAGACCTGTTATGGTCTTCTCTTTTGCTATGTTAAATGCAACATTGCCAGATAATGACAGTCGGATGAATCCAAGGGCTTTCCTATCAAGGAGGTTCCACTCTTCGTCCTTCATACTGTTTGGCTTCACTCCATCAAGCGGTAGGTATAAATTTTTCTAATACAGGTAATCCTCTATCTGCATTTTCCAAAAACCAAAATCTGCCCCATTGAACTTTTCAATTTTTAACTTCCCTTCCTCTGCAACCATTGCTCCCACTCAAATTTGACTTTCTGTATAACCTAGTTCTGATACCAATTTGTTAGGATTATACAAATCAAATTATACCTAGGGAGAAAAATTAAATACACAGATTTAACGTGGTTCACCCAAATCGAGCTACATCTACAGTTGTTGATGATAATTCTTTATTGGGAATATAGTTCAATGTTTACAATTTTCTATCCATACAATCCATACATTAAACTACCACTGCAGATAAATAAATACAGATTTGTAAAATGAACAATGTAACCTATATGAAGACCTGAGACTCGCCGACGCCCAAATAGCACCGGTCAGAAACAACACGAAACAAACAGCACACGGTCAATAATAAAATGAACTAGACAACGCCTCTGTGGAGGCGTTCCTTCTTCCTCTCCTTCACTCTCTCCCTCTACACTAAGGATACAACGCCATTCTTCCTTCTCTGGTCTCTCTCTCTCTACACTGAGGATAGAGACGCCCAACGAGAGGAATCACGTAGCATCGGAGCAGCACAACAATGGCAAGTTAAGAGCTCTGTTTCTGCAGCAATGTCTCGGCGGGAAAGGAAGTGATTTCTCACTATATCAGTCGTACAAGATCTTCTCACTCGAAGCACAAAGATTTCTCTCTGTCTCTGAAAATCAATCCTTCAAAGAGTTTCATCGGAAAAATCCGAACCTATTTCTGTTTCTCTCATTTTTTTCCTTTTTCTCTCACGCTGTTGAAAAATCACAACGGGATTAAGAATTCATCGGGGGAAGGGAGATATAAAAAGTAAGAGTAAGGTTTAATGAGGTTGAGTGTTCCACACGCCAACCTCATAAAGAAAACCAAAAAATTCTCTATATGTCCCTTGACTATTCAAACTTGGGGATTCCCTAACAAAAAGGTCAAATGCATATCTGTTTAATGGGTGGCATGACATCTGATTTATAGAACTATAATAGTTCAAATGCATAGCTATTTGAGGGAGACTGACCAACTGCAGCTGCTGTTTCTTGCTCCTGATTAGTATTAGGGTCGTGGGAATGATGAGCTCTAATGCATATCTATTTGGTTGTAATGTAGCATTTGATTTATATGACTATACTAGTTCATATCCTTTAGAATTTGAGGGACACTACTGCTGTTTGTTGCTTCTGTTAATTATAACGACAACGACTCTGTTGTGTCTTGTTCTATTTGTGTTGTTTTATTTGTTCATTTACATTATATATTTTGTTTTTAGGCCTTAATCTTTTGAAACTCTTTTTCATTACATTGAGTAAAGGTGGAGATCCGTTAGCACAGTTATTGTAGCGTTGCCTCACTTGGATGAGCTCCTATTGTCATATAATTATAACCTCGAAGTAAATTGCTCAAATCTATTTGATGGCAGTAGAAAGAATATTAAGGTGATGGATGTAGATGGGGTTCAACTATACGGGGAAATCCCAGAATCTGTAGGTAATATGACCTCTCTTACTACTCTTTCTTTGGGATGCGTGGGAGGGAATCGAACCACGAAGGGCTTTCTAAACCAAAAGGGAAACTTATACAACCTGCAGGCTTTGTACTTAAAGAGGTTTTGAAGATTTGATTGCGCCGAAGCTTGATTGGTTATGCTCCTTAACAAATCTAGCCATCTTATATATGTGGGACTATATGCTTGGGAGAACTCTCGTCTCTAAAAATACTTACAATTAAAAATAGTATTTTGGAAGGTGTTGTACTTGAAAAGCATTTCCAAAATTTGAGCAACCTAACCATTCTTCCACAAAAATTGTCACCCCGGATCTTCCACAAAAATTTAAAAAGAGGACCAAAAAATAATTTTTTTACTGCCAATTTAGGAAATGAGTCTATTAATTTTCTTGATTATGTGTATGTGTGTGAGTATGTCTGTGTGTTTATTTTAAGGATAATGTACTTTTAGTAGATTTAATAGGATTTTTGAATTTTGGTTGTTAAAATTATCTCTTATAGTTTGAACGCTATTCATAAAATTATGTTAAGTTCGAAAATAAAAATTCTATTTTTAAAATTTTAGTTTTGGAATATAACTAGTACCAAAAGAGATAAATATGTAGAAACTCAAAACTTTTTTTATCATATGAAATGGAACAATTGGCTCATGAAAGTCTATCAAGATAAAACGAACATTCAGAGTATTATGTGACTCAAAGTTACTATATGGAATAGATATAAAATTAAGTAATATAAATTTATTGAACATATTTTTAGCAATTATATCCCTTCTTGTAATTATAATTTCATTACATAGTTGATAGATGCCATATTCTGACATGAGAACTAGGTTAATTATAATAGAATAACCTTTATAATTGTGTTATAGGTGGTTATTTATCGGTTTTCAAATGAAACGTGCATTTATTGAGTTTGGCATTACTCACTGTCTATATTGCATATTTTTCTCTCCTAAATTATATTTCATTGCTTTTAGGGTTTATTTCTTCCTGAAATACTTTTTATGGATTCAATTATGGAATTTCATGAGAATTTTGGTGAGAAAGAGATATTTACCAAAATGCCCTTAGTGAAATGGAGATGATTTTTTAGGACAAATCGTATTAAAACAAAGGAAAATCGTATTAAAGAAGAGGGGGGAGCGTCGACTGAAAAAAGGGAGATCGTCAACCAAAACAGAGCACCGTGGACCAAAACAGGGGAAGACCCGAGAGGATTTTGCCACCATCGTTCGCCGCACCACCGTCATCCACCGCCGTCCGGCAACCGAGAACAGACCTGAGGAGAGCTCGAGAGAGTCTCCGTCGCAGCGAGTTCGACAGTGCCAGTTTTTGTTCGCCAGGCCGAGAGGTGACTCGAGAGGGCTCCTCCGGTGCCAATTCCGCATTTCGACCATCCTCCGGCGTCGATTACCTATTTTCGACCATTCTCGGAGCTATTCTGACTCCGACCGAGACTCGAGAGAGCCGTTTAGAGGACTTCAACTCCTTTTCGTTCTTTACCGGTCGTCACCTCCGTTCGTCGGCTTCTATCCTTCTACGCCAGCGTCATCTCTACATCCGGCCACTCGCTCTTGCTACCCGAAGCCATCAAATTTGGGAAATTGCAGCACCTATGAGAACGAGTCTGTTGCCCGAGCGAGAGGAAGGAGAAGGGGAATAATTCATCATTTTGGAATTTAAATTTTTCTATAGTTTGAACTTAGGTTTTGAATGTTTATTAAATGTGATTTGATAATTAATGTTTATTGAATATTTGCTTTCTGGATATTTGATTAAATTAGCTAGTTAGGGTAAAATTATAATTTAGGTTGGATTTAAGTATTTTAATCCGATTTCTGTCTTTCACTCTATGCGCCCGAGAGCGGCTAGACGCAAGGATTGAGAAATCGGATCCGTGGTTACGTGGCGCTCGAGAGAGGCACGAATCACCGTAAAATCTAGAGTTGGCATTTCCTATTGTGCAAGTAGTTAACCAGATGATTGCTTGATAATTTAGGATATAATTAGTGTTTAGTTCAGATTAATTCATCATATTTGGTAAGACTAGTTGACTGAAGAATACACAAAATTCAGTCCTCCCTGTGGATATGACCCTCGCTTCCCGCTAAATTACATGAACGATTCGTACGCTTGCGAGGTATAAAAGCTGATGTAATTAAATTTTACATCAAGTTTTTGGCGCCATTGCCGGGGTGGCACGTATTAAGTGTATTTCTTTGTTCTCCATGGTCTTAGGTTAGATTTTTTTTTCTTTCATAATTTTATCTTGGTGATTTTGTATGGAATTATTTTTATTTCTTCTAGTTATTTCGTATTTTCAGTAGTGAGTTTGTTAGCTTAATTTGATAGTTCGTTTTGTTTCTTTTTGTGTTTTTATGCACGGGCGCCGCTCCCTAGGTGGACCATTAGCTCCCTTTGTTGAAGAGGTAGAACATATTTGTAGGAAAACACCCGAAGTCAAGTTAGGAGCTACCATGGCCAATCAGGGTGAACCATTACAGTTACCTACAACAGGTGACCGTAGAGCCCTGAGGGATTATTCTATCTCATCCCACTTCACATCACCTTCTTGCATTATATTGCCACCCAATACTGCCGCCAGTTATGAGTTGAAACCGGGTGTGATCCAACTTCTCCCTACATTCTACGGGTTGGAGAAGGAGGACCCTTATTACCACATCAAGGAATTCTTAGATATTTGTGCAACTTTCAAATTCCAGAATTTCTCAGATGACTCTA
Source organism: Aristolochia californica (assembly GCF_029961685.1). Lineage (NCBI taxonomy): Eukaryota > Viridiplantae > Streptophyta > Magnoliopsida > Piperales > Aristolochiaceae > Aristolochia > Aristolochia californica. Next base: position 6,528,375 of record NW_027182279.1, read on the forward strand.
TCCGGTTAAGACTTTTTCCATTTTCACTTAAACATAAGGCCAAGTCTTGGCTTAATTCCTTAGAGATGGGCAACATTACTTCATGGGACACATTAGTCACGAATTTTTGTCCAAGTACTTTCCCATTCAGAGAACTATAGCCCTCAAAAGAGAAATCTCCAAGTTTATGCAGTAGGAGGGTGAACACTTTTATGAGGCTTGGGAGAAATGGAAGGATTTGATCCATAGGTGTCCACATCATGGGTTTGAGAAATGGCATTAGGTGCAATACTTTTATGAAGGACTTACACCCCAGGTTAGATCCATGGTAGATGCAACGAGTGGTGGGAGTTTGATGGGTAAGAGTGCTAGTGAGGCGTGGGACTTCTTTGAAATGTTGAGTGATCAATCTCAGCAATGGGGTTTGTCATTTAATGTTGATAGGAGATCCCACGAAGCCAAAAGAGGGGGTCTCTACGAGGTTAGTGAAACACCCATGCTCGTGGCCAAGATTAAGGGGTTGACTAGAAAAATTGATGCCCTTATGGTGTCCAAGAGTTCACCTGCTCCTAACCCGTCTACTGTCTGTGCCATATGCTCTGGTTCATCTCATCCCACACAAATGTGTCCATCTAGTTCATCCTACCTGGAGCTCATTGAGGACTTGAATGTAGTCCAGAATTTTCATAGACCAAACCAGAACGATCCTTTTTCAGAAACATATAATCCAGGTTGGGCTAGGCACCCAAATTTCTCATGGTCCAAGGGCCCACAGGTTGGGGGTCCTCCAGGGTTTACTCAACCCTAAGTTCCGCGCCCACACTTCACTCAACAGCCATTGATTCCACAAAAACCTTCACTTGAGGATACACTTCAATTATTCATGCAGAATACACAGTCCTCCATTGCTAAACTTGAAATGCAAGTGAGTTAGTTGGCCAACCACATGAGTGAACAAGTACAAAATAGACTCCCGAGTCAAACCATTCCTAACCCCAAAAGCACACATGAGAGTGGGTTGAGTTCCAAACCCCACCATGAGCAAGCCAAAGCCATAACCACCCTTAGGAGTGGTCGTGAGTTGAAAAATGGGGTAGGGACCACTAAGTCTAAGGAGTCAAAGGATGACAATGGGGACAAATCATTGAGTGAAGAACCTCCAAGTTCTCCACCAACAGCCAAGCAGATCCCTAACCAAGTCCCACCAACTCCTTATCCGCAGAGGTTATCAGGCCCACCTAGGAAAGGAGATAGCATGCATGAAACGTTGGAACTGTTTAGTAAGGTTCACATTAACATTCCACTTCTTGATGCTATTAGGCAAGTCCTTGCCTATGCCAGATTTTTGAAAGACCTTTGTACACAGAAGAGAAAACAACATGTTAACAAAAAGGTATTTCTTATTGAGAATGTAAGCTCAATTCTGAAGCACAACACTCCTCCTAAAGTTAAAAGATCCTGGATGTCCCACAATTTCATGTGTCATTGGTGAACATACCATCCAGAGAGCTCTTCTTGACTTAGGGGCAAGTGTGAATTTGCTTCCTTTCTTTGTGTACCAGAAATTAGGTTTGGGGGAATTGAAGCCTACTCCCATCACACTTCAACTGGCTGACCATTCTGTCAAGATACCACGAGGAATAGTTGAAGATGTTTTGATAAAAGTGGATAAATTTTTGTTCCCGGTTGATTTCATTGTTCTTGATACAGAACCGGAAGTCAATGTGACCAACCAAATTCCTGTCATCCTAGGACGTCCCTTCTTAGCAACATCTAATGTTATCATTCATTGTAAAAGTGGTGAGTTGGAGTTGTCTTTTAGAAATTTTAAGGTCTCATTGAATGTATTTAATGCCGGGCACCACCCACTTGAGTCTGATGATCTGAGTCCTGCATTTAAGATAGAGACTGTTATGCTTGATGACGAATCCACTCTTAAATCTTTTGAGTCTTGCATAACATCTTTAGACATGGACTATTTTGATGAGGAAACATATTTCCGAGAGGTTGACTCTTTACTCAGTTTTGTACCTCTGTTGGAGGAAGCTTATGAGGTTATCGCAACTGATCATCCACAGGATCTTCATCTTGACTTGGACAAACCTCTTGAAACTTCCAAGTTAGATCTTAAGCCACTTCCTCCCACATTGAAGTATGCATTCTTGGGGCCCATTAACTCATTGCCAGTCATTATTTCCTTTGATTTGAGTACTGAGCAGGAGGAACAATTGACTGAAGTTTTACAAGCACACAAAGAAGCATTGGGGTGGACTCTTGATGCCTTAAAAGGGATTAGCCCCTCCATATGCATGCATCGTATTCATTTGGAGGAGGGGAATAAAGCCTCACGTGAGATTTACGTAGGTTAAATCCCCATATGCTGGAGGTTGTGAGAGAAGAAGTCATCAGGTTGCTTGTGACAGGAATCATTTACCCTATTTTCGATAGCACCTGGGTGAGTCCAATTCAAGTTGTCCCTAAGAAAGGGGGGATAACGATAATGAAAAATGAGAGTGGTGAATTGATTCCCACAAGAACTACCACCAAGTGGCGTGTCTGCATTGACTATAGAAAACTTAATTCCGCCACTAGGAAGGATCACTTCCCACTACCTTTCATTGATCAAGTGCTAGAGCGATTGGCCGGCTACAATTTTTATTGCTTCTTGGATGGATACAATCAAATTCCCATTGCTCCAGAAGACCAGGAAAAGACCACATTCACGTGTCCGTTTGGCACATATGCTTACAGACGCATGCCTTTTGGTTTATGCAATGCGCTCGCCACTTTCCAACGGTGCATGATGAGTATCTTTTCTGACATGATTGGTGACTTTTTAGAGGTCTTTATGGATGACTTTTCTGTGTTTGGCTCTAGTTTTGATATATGTCTACACAATCTTTCACTCGTATTGTCCCGTTGCATTACATCCAATTTAGTCTTGAATTGGGAGAAATGCCACTTCATGGTAAAAGAAGGAATTGTTTTAGGACATGTAGTGTCTGAACGGGGTGTAGAAGTGGACAAAGCCAAGGTTGACCTAATTGCCAATCTGCCACCACCTACTTCTGTGAAGGGGGTGTGTTCTTTCCTTGGCCATGCTGGGTTCTATAGGTGCTTCATTAAGGACTTTAGCAAAATTTCTCGTCCTTTGACGAATTTGCTTGCTCAAGATGTTTCTTTTGCCTTTGATGATGCCTGTATTCATGCTTTTGAGACACTGAAGAAATGTTTGTCCACTGCACCCATTGTCCAACCCCCTACTTGGTCTTTGCCTTTTGAGTTGATGTGTGATGCCTCTGATTATGCATTGGGGGCTGTTTTGGGGCAAAAGACGGATAAAATTCCCTGTGTCATTCAGTATGCTAGCCGCACTCTTCATGATGCTCAATTGAATTACACTACCACTGAGAAGGAGTTGCTAGCTGTTGTGTTTGCCTTGAACAAATTCAGATCATATCTGTTAGGGTCAAAGGTTATAGTGTTCATTGATCATTCTGCTTTGAAGTACTTATTATCCATCAAGGACACTAAACCTCGCTTGATTAGATGGATCTTGCAATTGCAAGAATTTGACCTTGAGATTTGAGATAAGAAGGGTTGAGAGAATGTTGTTGCTGATCATCTATCTAGGATCTGTGTAGCACCTCGGGAATGATTCCTTCCTTTAAATGATTCCTTCCCTGATGAACAACTTCTCCAAGTATCCCAGTTGCATTGGTTTGCTAACATAGTCAACAATCTTGTAACTCATAAGATTCCTGATTATTGGAGTAAACAAGATCGGTTGAAATTCTTTTCCAAGTCAAACAATTTTTTTGGGATGACCCTTATTTGTTCAAGGTGTGTCCTGACCAAATCATTAGGCATTGTGTACATGAGCAAGACTTTGCCAACATTCTTGAATTTTGTCATTCCCACGCATGTGGTGGACATTTTGGTGCTAGAAAGACCGCGGCTAAAGTCTTGCAATGTGGTTTCTATTGGCCTTCATTATTTAGAGATGCCCATGAGTTTTTTTATGTGTGTGATAGATGCCAACGGACTGGTTGTTTGTCTAGGAAGAACATGATGCCTCTTAACCCCATTCTTATTGTTGAATTGTTTGATGTGTGGGGTATTGACTTCATGGGTCCTTTTCTTGTCTCGTTCGGCTATCAATACATCCTTGTTGTTGTTGAATATGTCTCTAGATGGATTGAAGCTATTTCATGTAAGACAAATGATCACAAAGTGGTGGTAAAGTTTTTAAAAGAAAACATCTTTAATCGGTTTGGTACCCCGAGAGCGTTCATGAATGATGGGGGATCTCATTTTTGTAACAGAGCATTTGAGACGTTATTGAAGAAATATTCCATCACTCATCGGGTGTCCACTCTGTACCACCCTCAAACTTGTGGTCAAGTGGAAATCTCTAATAGGGAGATCAAACGGATTTTGGAGAAGTCGGTTCGCTTTGATAGGAAAGATTGGTCCACTCGATTGGACGATGCTTTATGGGCCTATCGAACTGCTTATAAGACTCCTATTGGGATGTCTCCATTTCACCTAGTGTTCGGCAAAGCATGTCATCTACTTGTTGAACTTGAGCATAGAGCTTATTGGGCCATTAAGGCTTTGAATTTTGATTTGATTCAAGCGGGTGAGGAGAGAAAATTGCAATTGAATGAGTTGGAGGAGATACGTCATGATGCTTATGAGAATGCCAAACTGTATAAGGAGCGAACAAAGCTTTTACATGATAAATCTATTTTTCTCATGTCTTTTACTGTTGGGCAGAATGATTTACTTTATAACTCACGATTGCATTTTTTCCAGGGAATCTAAGATCTAGGTGGTCCGATCCATTTGAAGTTACACAGGTGTTTCCTCATGGCACTATTGAGATCCGCAATCACAGAGATGGGTCGGTCTTCAAAGTTAATGGTCAGAGGCTCAAACTGTATCTTGAGAATGTCCCCACACTGGAGGAGGTGATGGTGATTTTCTTGGAGGAACCTGTCATTTCATCTTGAATGCGTCAGAGTCTTCCTTATGACTATAAACTTAGCACATTGTGGGCAATCCCCACGTTTCTATCCCTTTGTACATTACAGTTTTATTTTTGGTTTATTCATTCTTATTTGGGATAACCTTTGGTGTACTCTGGTCTTGATTGATTGGAGGCCCCATCATGGACTCGGGGTACTCTCTTGCTGGCTGAGAGCATAAATGGTTCCGGTAGTCGATGACCAAACTTTTGGTCCCTAGTTTGAGAAGTCTGTACTCAAACACCCGTTCTGGGATTGACCAGTTCGATCTTGAAGTATTGAATGAAAACCTTATGGTGAGTAACTTAAGGACTTGTGTTCAACGCGTGATTCCTACTACCTTCAGTGGCCAGTCACACGGAGATTTTTACAAAGTGTGATGTGGGATAGCGGTTTCATCTACAGATGATTACCTACGACTATGGCTGTGTTACGGTCCCGAGTCATGGATCGAGTAACACGGCGTGGGATTTGTGAATCCAGCACTCAGAATTTACTCACTTCACGTCAAGGGTCTGTGTATGAGTATTTCTCCTTAACCAATGCTTGGCCAGGAGGAAAGATCCTCTTTTGAGGGTCCTACCGAGTTGTTGTGCTAGGTAGAAGACCCCACAACAATGCTGACCTTGCTAGAGCAAGGTGCTCTCTTTTCTTGGTCACGGCAAAGAGGGTTTGGCCCTCTTTGTTGCTGCTCTAGCTAAGAATGCAATCCTTCTTTCTTAAATAACTTGAAACACGAGTTTGGGATAGATTAATACCTCTTCTTTGATGCTATAATCAGCTCCCACGTTGCACCAGGAATTGCTCAAGATTTGAGGATAAAAATCCTCACTTTGCTGCTTGGTAAGGGAGGAATTGGGCCTCTCTTGTTGCTGCTGCCAAGAAGGAGGATAGATCTCCTCTTTGGGCTCGGAAAAGGGGCAGGAAGCTCCTTTTCTTAATAGGGATGATGATGTATGAATTTGGGTGAAGATGGATGGCAATGGAGGGTGAATGATAGATTGGATTTTTGGAGTAAACCCTAAACTCGGGATCAAGAGGTGATCCCAACCTATTTAGACTAGGTTATTCTAAAATCTCAAAGCTTACCTATTTCATTCATACCTATCCCTTAAATAGGGAGTTTTAGGGTTAGGGTTACAATAATTCCCCATAATGCCCTTACATAAAAAGTAATTAGAAATAACTCCTACTTAAAACAATATAAGAAATAAATCCTACTTAAAACAATATTAGAAATAAATCCTACTCAAAGAAATATAAGAATTAAATCCTATTGAGTGAGTTGTTGTTGTCTTCTTCGTTGTGTGACTCGGTGTGCTATTGAGTCCACAACAGGCTGATACGAGTAAACCTTCTTTGAGGGAGACTATGTATCATTCCTAGGGGTCTTTATTGGCTTTTCGGTATTATTGTTGATGACGAAACATATATGGTCCCACCTATGGATTTAGGAGCCCTGAGGGAGCTTAACCCTTACTCTGCTGGAGTATAACTAGCTAAGCTATTATTCCTTTTTGTAGTCGTTCTGGTGTTTTAACTTTTCCCCATTGAGGACAATGTCAGGTTTAGGTTTAGGGGGGGGGGGGGGGGGGGATGACTTTTTTGTGTCTTAGCAATAATTTTCTTTTGATTTCTGTTCGTGGTTTTCAAATTACTCCTTTTAGTATGTGGTTAACGTTAGTAGAGTTAAAATAAGTTGGTCAAATGTGTTTCAAAATTTTTCGTAAAACTGTGTAGAATATGCCTATTAGAAATCTGATATCATTTGTTGTGATCCATGAGAATTCAGTGGGATAACTTACTATTGCATTAGACTTGGAACTTAGTTGCAAAAGAGAACATGTAAATCTAGTGTTGATCTATGTTAGTCTGAATAGTCTTGTATGCCTATTTGAATTCATTCCTTTTTATACCTCAGTGAAATTCCTTGTTGTAATATATGAATGCAAATGGAAATTCTCTTGCTTGCAAAAGACAGATAACTTCAGAAACAGCCTGGGCAAACCCAGGGACATGTACTGGAACAGTCGGTTACTTAAAAATAAGTGCATGTGCAGTGAAGACGAATTCAAAATGGTGGTAATACCAAAAGTATTCAGTGAAACAAAAATCTGGAAGCAATGAGTTTCCTTAACTTTAATGATGAATTGTAATTTGAAAGAAGTTGCAAGTCAAGATTGAAATTGGTATATTTCTGTTGTGAGATTGTCATACAACAGGCTTACTCTACTATTTTCTCTTAATTGTGATGTGACCAGGATTTTATTGTTATTTGTTGCCTCTTTGTTCTGTTGAAGTAATTGCTTATGGGTCACATTGGTTCAGGTGGAGTAACAATGAGTGTATTTGGATTGATAATATGCTATATTTTACACAAGTTTTCAAATTGCGCAGGTTCTCATATGATTTTCAGATATTTTATGATACTAAGTGTTAGTCATATGCTAATGAGGAGTAAATTTTCTTCAGTTTTCTTTTTATATTATTGATTTAGATGAATTTTGTGGTAAATTCCATGCAAACCCTCACGAGACATAGCTCGTCCACTACTGCAAAGTAGGGGTTTAACAGCTTGTTGCATGCGCTAAATGTAATCGTGCTCCCTACAAAAGTGGCATTTTGTTTTCCTAGGCTTAATTTTGGTTCAATTGTTGTTTTGCTAGGGACTGGCAAAGATTTAGGTTTGGGGGTGTGATAGATGTCATATTCTGACATGAGAACTAGGTTAATTATAATAGAATAACCTTTATAATTGTGTTATAGGTGGTTATTTATCGATTTTCAAATAAAACGTTCATTTATTGAATTTGGCATTAATCACTGTCTATATTGCATATTTTTCTGTCCTGAATTATATTTCATTGCTTTTGGGGTTTATTTCTTCCTGAATTGCTTTTTATGGATTCAATTATGAAATTTTAGGAGAATTTTGGTCGAGAAGGAGATATTTACCAAAATGCCCTTAGCGAAATGGAGGTGATTTTTTAGGGCAAATCGTATTAAAACAAAGGAAAATCATATTAAAGAAGAGGGGGAGCGTCGACTGTAGAAAGGGAGATCGTAGATCGAAACAGAGCACCGTGGACCGAAACAAGGGAAGACCCGAGAGGATTTTGCCACCGTCGTTCGCCGCGCCACCATCGTCCATTGCCGTCCGGCAACCGAGAACAGACCCGAGGAGATCTCGAGAGAGTCTCCATCGTGGCGAGTTCGACAATGCCGGTTTCTGTTCGCCAGGCCGAGAGGTTACCGAGAGGGCTCCTCCGATGCCAATTCCGCATTCCGACCATCCTCCAGCATCGATTACCTATTTTCGACCATTCCCGGAGCTATTCCGACTCCAACCGAGACTCGACAGAGCCGTTTAGAGGACTTCAGCTCCGTTTCATTCTTCGCCGGTCGTCACCTCCATCCGTCGGCTTCTATCCTTCTTCGTCGGCGTTGTCTCTACCTCCGGCCACTCGCTCTTGCTACCCGAAGCCATCAATTTCGGGAAATTGCAACACCTGTGAGAATGAGTCTGTTGCCCGAGCGAGAGGAAGGAGAAGGGGAGTAATTCGTCATTTTGAAATTTAAATTTTTCTATAGTTTGAACTTAGGTTTTGAATGTTTATTAAATGTGATTTGATAATTAATGTTTGTTGAATATTTGTTTTCCGAATATTTGATTAAATTAGCTAGTTAGGGTAGGATTATAATTTAGGTTGGATTTAGGTATTTTAATCCAATTTTTGTCTTTCACTCTATGCGCCCGAGAGGGGCTAGACGCAAGGATTGAGAAATCGGATCCGTGGTTACATGGCACTCGAGAGAGGCACGAATCACCGTAAAATCCAGAGTTGATGTTTCCTGTTGTGCAAGTAGTTAACCAGATGATTACTTGATAATTTAGGATATAATTAGTGTTTAGTTCAGATTAATCCATCATATTTGGTTAGACTAGTTGATTGAAGAATACACAAAATTCAGTCCTCCCTGTGGATATGACCCTCGCTTCCCGCTGAATTACATGAACAATTCGTACGCTTGCGAGGTATAAAAGCCGATGTAATTAAATTTTACATCAATAGTTATATAATATTTTGATTTTATTTTTTATAAACATCATTTTTAACAAAGAAACATTAAACTAATTGGAGGAAACAATTTATTTTTACTCTCAGATTGGTTGTTAGTGGTCACTTTTTTCCTTCTTTGCTCCTTGAGGTAAGAGAAAGGTTATAGACCTTGAAGGAAAGAACACACCCCAAATGTTGCTTTAAACTGACATGGGTATTTTGGATTTTTCGAAATGTGTCACCTAGATCAAACTTTGAGATATATCACTTTGCCCCCTAGAAAATATATGATCCCATATATAAGGAATGTATCCAATCCTGGTTTCATAAAGACATGAGTGCAAGGATCCTCTATCTCTCTCCTTCATAGTTCGGACCAATCTAGGACCACTCTATCAGAAACACTAGTTCATCAACCAAGTGGGGTCCAATTTTTAATTTTTTAATTCAAGATATCGAATTTAACTCTTGTGAATTGGCATTAATGACGAGTCAACCTCATCTTCACAACACGCGTCAAAGGATGAGCCTAAATGAAAGTTTTATAACTCCAATTTAAATAGTTTACAATTAGAATTTTTCTCCTATTACATATGTATTTAGTATTTGATTAATTGTATATGTAAATTTAAAAAAACATAAAATGATATATGCATTGTATTTTTTTTCTCTCAATGCGCCTTATTATTTGTCTTAATAGTAAAACGTATATAGGTAAATGTGTAATCTTACATAAATTCAAAAAATGAGTAAATTACATTCTTAAATACTTGGATATTATACAATGAAATTATCATTACCTTAATTAGTTATTTAGAGGAAAACTATTTAGAGGTGTTATTAACTAAATAAATGAAAACATGTTTTAGGATCGACATTATGAAGACCCAATTATTTTGGAAGAGAATCACTAGATAATTTTACATTGTTGAAGAAGAGTTAATCGATCAAATTCTCTCTCTCTCTCTCTATAAAATTACTGGACCAACTACTAATCAAACCATCTACTTCTTCTCTCAAACCATCTGTTACACATGTAGTAGCTTAGAAAAGGATTATGACTGTTCTTTTTTCGGTTTATAGCATATGGGGATGGGAATAGGTTTTTCTCCATTTAGATGAAACAGGTAACAGAACATGTAATTGAATACCAACTATCCATTCCCTCTGTTCCCTATTTACAACACTATCTCTTGTCTCTCCCATCCTAGACTTATTAACCATATTTGGATCTTTTCAAGTTTTTACTTGAATAAAATATACTATAAATTTCTTAGGAAGCATTTTCTATTGCAATTCACCGGTCTTCATAGGAATTAGGATTATCATAGAGGGATTTGCCTTTGTGGAAAAAAAAGCAGACCTAGATGTTATCATCTCTTTTAAGTGATGCATACACCACTTTGAGTTTTAATAATTGGGAATTACTTTTTACTTTTTATCTTTTAAACATAATTATAAAATTTATTAGCAAAATAAATAAAAATTCTTGTCAAATTTAATAGGTTTTTTATAATAAAATTATTACAGAATATATAGTTATATGATATTTATTATAAAATTTTAGTATTTAGATTCCCAAAGGGTATTGACTTGTTTGGGAGATTAACAATTTCTTCCTCGTAGAGGGTACTCATCCTACAAATGGATTCAAATTTTTTTAAGTATTTCCTTGATTTTTGTAGAAATATTTTGATTGTTTTAGCTAGAGGATAAAAAATTCAATTTTATTAAAAATAGTCAATCCGAGTGGTTAATCCCACTTTTTTTTCCCATGCCACCCTTTTTTTCTTTTCTTGCTCGAAGTTACTGCATGAAACTGTGAGAAACATGCATTTGATCAAGCTTGCGACGGTGAAGTCTTCATTCTCTAGAGCCACGGACCGTACCTATGATGATTTGCATTGGTTCCGAACCTCTGGTTAGCCTTGAAGAATGAAACACATTGCACTTGCCAAAAACTTCCGAATTTTGTTTTTTTCATGATTTTACCAGTAAGATGTGTCTAGAATCATTCTAGCCTAATTGGAGTTAGCATTCTCCTCTTTCCAGTTTCTTGTTTTCTTAATCCTCGAGGTGGGAACAGTTATGGAATCATGACAATTGGAAGAGTATTGAGAACACAAAAGATCAATTTTGTGTTCAATCCGTCCTCCTCAACACTGTATTTAAGTGTTTTTCTTTGGAAGCTGGAGCAGTTTTTAGTCCATTTGTCGTATGTTTTCTGTCAAAAGAAAGAATTAGACATGGTTCATATGCAAACTTTTGTTAAAAACTAGACTTGGTCAAGGTACATGGCATGGTTGAACCAGATTCAATTGACCTATCCAATCCCAATTTTATAATAAAACATTCAACAACATCTCATGGGTTAATTGGTAAGTTTGATCAAGATTTATAATAGAGCATTCAACATCTTCCTTTTAACTGATTATTGATTTTCGTGTTTGGCATGGACTATGTGCCCATGAACTCGACTTATAATCACATATATTTTAACTATACAAGCTCGATCTTTCTTCCATGGAATATCACCATATGCTCTCTTGGGTGTTGTATCTTTATTTTGCTTAGTATTTCTTCTTACCTTAGGCTCTATTGGCAATAAACTTACTTTTGGGTTGCTCAACTCTCTACTATTAGAAGAAGAACAATATTTATAGTTGTCATTATTTCGATACCAAAGAACACAGACATTATTACCTTTTGCCTTTTGAAAAATTTATTAATATTTAATAAATAAAAAAACAAAAAGAATGTCATTGTATTGCTAAAAGCCCTACTAAATTATTATAGGAAAGATATTATTGAATGACATTTGCATTTGAAAAAGGATGAGTTACAAAGAAAAGAAAAAAAAGCCATATCCCATGAACATTTTTTGAGCTTTGACAATATTATGTCTATTTCCAACAAAACCAATCTTGCTAACCATCTACAAATCGAAAATACATAATTCTCCAAGACCTTTCGAATAGTAAAATTCCAAACACACTTACAAAGCCAAATGCAAATCTAGGAGCAATGCCATCATAGATCCATTTAATTTCAAACCCGCCTGACAATATTATGTCTATTTTCAACGAATCCAATCTTGCAACCCATTTACAAATTGAAAATACATAATTCTCCAAGACCTTTTGAATAGAAAAATTTCAAACACACTTATGAAGCTAACTGCAAATCCATGAGTAATGCCACCATAGATCCATCTCATTTTAGATACATCTTCAAACTCTTCGTCACCAAAAGGTTGGACTAGAATTTGATCTCTCTCATCACTTTTACATTCTTTTATCAACGGATATCCACAAAGACCTTCATTACCCACATAAATCGATTCATCATTGAGGGTAACAAGTTGATTACCTGATGGAATTATGCCAAACAAATTATTGTATGAAAGGTTGAGATGACTCAAAAATGTCAAACTCGCAATAGCCAGAGGAATCAACCCAGAATGATGCTTGAAAAATTTAGATTTATTAATTGAAGCAACCTTCCAATGCACTGTGGGAACTTCCCGAAAAATTGATTCACCGACAAGTTCAAAGCATTCAAACCAATAAACTTACTTTCCAACTTCTTCTGAGATTATTCCTGACAAATTGTTGTTTGAGAGATCTAAAGTAATAACCAATGAAAGAGTGGTGGTGTATTCATACAAAAACCCATTTGATCAACACGCTAACCTTTTCTTGGTAATAGCTACTCCCATAGTCAAGTGTATCGTTTATAATACGATTGATTCTCATGGCAGTGAAATTTGTTATACCTCTAGGAATGACTTATGTCAAACAATTATGTGACATCAAGGACTGGCAAATAACTCAAATTTCATAGTTTCGGGATAGTTCCAATAAACATGTTGGACCTCAATTGGAGTATTCAAGGGGTAGACAACCTTACTCCAATCCAACTTGGAAGAGTTCCACTGAATTCGTTTCCACTAAGGTCAAGAGTTTGCAAACTAGTATCATTTTTAAAAAAATGAAGGAAGTTCTCTTGACAATTTATTCTTCTCAAGGTGCAAGCTTTGTATATTAACAAATTGAATGGAAAACCATGAAATATTGCTAGATAAATGATTTGCCTTCAAATCAAGCACTTTGAGAGATCCACAGTTAACCAAGGTTGGGGGCATGCCTCCAGTGAAATTGTTGTGGGAAAGTTTAAGAATTTTTAAATTTTCATCTTACTAAATAGAGGATGAATTACATTAGAAAATTGACTATATGAGAAATCAAAATATTTGACGGGGTTTGTGAGAAAGGGTATGGGATATGTGAACTTGTTGTTGTAGCTCAGATCAATCATTGTATATGAATTAGAGGAAGTGTAATGTATGGAGATGAACTTGAAATATTATTCTTACTGAGGTTCAAAGATTGAAGCTGAGAAGTGATGTTCTCAAACCACGCTGGTATATAACCCCCAGATATTTGAGAGAGATCTAGGTAAGTGAGTTTTCTTTTGAGTTTGAAGCCATAGAGGAAATTGTGGGCCAAGATGACAAGATCCGAGATAGAGATATTCAACTTGAAAAGGAGGAACCCAAACCTATAGGAAGATGAAACTCTAGTGAATTTTACGACAGGTCTAGGGTGGCTAGGTTGTTTAGAATTCAAAAATGCTTTTCAAGTACAACACCTTCAAACATACTATATTCAATTCTAAGCACTTTCATAGATGTAGGAACGGGTCTAGGAAATCTACCATTCAAGATGTATAAGTTGGTTAGATTTGTTAAGGAGCATAACCAATCAACCTTCGATGCAATGAAATCTTCAAAATCATTTGAGGACAAAGTGTGCAGGTTGTGTATGTTTCCCATTTGGTTTAGAAAGCCCTTCGTGGTTCGATTCTATTTTGCGCTTCCCAAGAAAATATGAGTAAGAGAGGTCATATTACCAATAGACACTGTAATTTCTCCATATAATTGAACATTATCAAGTTCAATCTGCCACTAAATAGATTTGAGCAATTTACTTTAAGGTTATAATTATATGACATAGAGTTCCTCTAAGTGAGGCAACGGTTCAAAGTCTAAAGAAATATTTCCATAGAAGTCACTAGAACTAAGATCCAAATAACGCAACTGTATAAGATTGAGAAATGAGGGCATTGGGGGGAAACTTGAAAGATAAGTTTGCCATATTTCAAGTATCTGTAGGGAAGAATGTGAGGTAATGACATGAAACCAGCGAGAACCTACCATGGAAACATCAACGAAATTCATCCCTATGTGCTTCAGAGATGACATATTTACCATCCAGTCAAGACTATCTGCATACAAACTTGAATAGGAAAATCCAAAAACTCAAGACAAGAACAATTTCCAAGATGGATAGAAATTTTCCCGCTGAATCTTGCATATGACAAGCTCAAATGCCTCAACTCCGTTAATGAACCGAGAAAATCCGGAATTTTAACTCCATAGAAAGAGTTCCCACTCAAGTCAAGGTGTTGGAGATGTTTTAGTTGCAACAACACTGCATCGATTTGGCCACTCTATGTAACGTCACTACAATTATCTAGTTTAGAGATAATTGGAGTACAAGGACCGTGAAGATGAAGTTGGATCACATGCCTTATTTCATTGTGGCATGTAACACCCTGTTGTGGTCCTGGGGTTAAGTGTTTGGTTTTTTGCTACCTACTAGATCAGTCTTTTGGGTAGTATTGGCTAGGTACTTAACATTTGGTATCAGAGTTATACCGCTATTACAAGTTCGAATCCCGAAGGGAGTGACCTAGAGTTAGACATGGTTAGAGCAACAAAATGGGGCCACGTTGCTAGAGTGAGGCTGTCATGGATGTCGACTCGTAATGATGGGAGTATTATTGTGGTTCTGGCTTTAAGTGCTTAGTTTTCCACTACCTACCAGATCAATTTTTTTGGGTAATATTGGCTAGGTACTTAACATTTGGTATCAGAGTTATACCATTGTTGCGAGTTTGAATCCCAGAGGGGTGACCTAGTGCCAGACATGGTTAGAGTGACAAAAGTGGGCCACGTCGCTAGAGTGCGGCCGTCGTGGATGTTGGCTCGTAATGGTGGGATTATTGTTGTGGTCCTAAGGTTAAGTGATTGGTTTTCTGTTACCTACCAGATCGGTTTTTTGGGTAGTATTGGCCTGGTACTTAATATTTTGTATCAGAGTTATACCATTGTCGCGAGTTCGAATCCCGGTTGGGGCGACCAAGAGCCAAACATGGTTAGAGTGACAAAAGTGGGCCACGTCGCTAGAGTGAGGTCACCGTGGACGTCGGATTGTAATGGTGGGAGTATTGTTGTGGTCCTGGGGTTTGGCTTTTCACTACCTACTACCTCGGTCTTTTGGGTAGTATTGTCTAGATAATTAACATTTGGTATCAGAACTATACCGCTATTACGAGTTCGAATCCTGGAGGGGGCAACCTAGAGCCAAACGTGGTTAGAGCGACAAAAGTGGGCCATGTCGCTAAAGTGAGGTCGCCGTGGACATCGGCTCACAATGGTGGGAGTATTGTTGTGGTCTTGGGGTTATGTGTTTGGCTTTTGGCTATCTACCAGATCGGTCTTTTGGATAGTATTGGCTAGGTACTTAACACACCCTTCCACTTAAAGCATTTTGGAGTATCATCCCAGGAGGTAAAAAGATTCGATGGATCGATGAGCTTGCTTCTGAACTTGGTATGGGCCTCTCTCTCCACATCGAAGCAACCCACTTGTGAGAACTGATCCCCTTTCATAATATACCCAACAAGAGAAACCCAACAAATGAATTCACAATTGAAGTCGCCTCCAAGTATTAGACACTAACTCCCTTCCCCTTTCAGCCGAATGCAACTACATGTAGTTGACAAAACAATCTAGTGGCAAAATAAATAAACAAGCCTGTAAATCCCTTTCTCTTCTCTCTCTCATGCTTTACTTCTTTAATTCAGGACGCATTGAATTCATTAAATAGGTGTCCAAATGGTAAGCGAGGGAAACACAAAAGATTTGCTTTTTTTGTATTTTTTGTTTATTTCATGACGATGATGATAAGAAAAAATTTGGCGACTATTAGACTTCTTCATAGAAAGACTGTGTATCTCGATTTTGCTTTACGAGACTTTATGGCCTAATGTTCTAAAGTTCTAATGGCCGTAAAGATTTTAAGGCCATAAAATCTGATTTGGCTATTAGAACTTTAGACTTTATGGCCTTTTAGTCTAGAAACGTAAATGTGGAGCAAATCGAAATCGATTTTAATAAGGATAGATGTGGGTCGCCTCGAAAATATAATATGTATAGATTAACACAAAATCCAATTGATGCTATTGATATATGGGAGATTTACACCCCATGATGCTCTCATATTTTTAAATAAATGTTTTTTAAAAGCCACATTATTTCTAGCATATCCATATAAAAAACTTTAAATAACCTTATTAGATTAAGAAAACATTTAAGATACACCTGTTTTGAATAGGATAAATATATAGATGATTGTTTGAAGTTTAGAAATATTTTATAAAAATTACGAGCAACTCTGTTGCAACACTGGTTCAGGAAACGATACCATGGACCGTTCTTCCTACCATCGGACACAAACGCGTGATAAGATATAGCTTTTAGTCTTGCATTGCTCATCGGATAACTCCACTCTCTTCTGCTCTTGAGATTTCTCGCGGGGTGAGTTTGAACTCCTATGGTTTCTTGGGTGGTGAATTTGATAGGCCCACCTTTTTTCCAAGCCTCCCATTGTTTCTTTTCTTGCTTGAAGTTGTCGCGTGAAACTGCGACAAACATGCATTTGAACCGTCCTCATGAACACTCTATTTAAGTGTTTTTCATTGGAAATCGGAGCAGTTTTCAGTCCATTCATCGTCTGTTTCCTATCATAAGAAAGAATAGGTCATATTATGTGTTTTTACGATAGCATCAAACCGAACCGGTTCACGAATAACTAGAGCTTGGCTTGGAGCCAGCTCGGTTCTATTCGAATAAATCCCATTTCGGATCAAATTCGAGATCAGTTTTTATTTGTTTAAGTAAACGAGCCGAACTTGAATAAGCGGTGATTCTATTCGTGAGCTCGTGAAAACAATAGAGAGCTTCTTAGTTTCATTGTAACCCTAGCTTCTCTCTATTGAAGACAATAAATTTCCACAATCTTATATAAGAGATGTATCTAAGACTAGTTTTCATAGTCACCAATCCACAGATTCTATGCCTCTCTCCAAGATTTTTTGGACTAGAGCCAATCTTGGTTCCTCGTTCAGGGCCATTGAGATCTCTGCTTCATCAACCAAGTAGATGCCAAATTTTTTTTATTAAAAAATCAGAATTATCTAGGTGTCAATTGTAAGCCTTCAAGAACCTATGTTTGTAAATTTTAATATCATTTTTAATACATAATTACATAATATTTTGATAGTATTTATTTTTAAATGCAATTTTCCACAAAAGATTCAACAAATCCGAGGAAATGATATAATTTTACTCCCATATTAGTTTTTAATGGTCACTTTTTCCCTTCAAGGAATCTTCCATGAGGTAAACGCAAGACACTAAAAAAAAGTTATATTCTTAACACAATCATGTTATTAATTTTAATGTTCTTCTAAAAAAACTATTTAGAGGTGTTATTACCTGAATAAATGAAAGCCAGTTTTAAGACTGACAATACAAAGGCCCAATTATCTTGGGAGAGATTCACTAGACAAAGATTATCATGTCTTTTAAAACGAGGAAAAATTATTAGGTATCAATGAATTAAAGAATAATGGGGAATGACTTGAGAAATGATAACACATGGAGTTTTATTCATAATCTAATAGTCAATTTAAGCCACTATTATTAATTTTATAGTGCTCCCACAATAAAAAAAGAAAAAAAATGTTGGCATACATTCATTTGGACATTAATATAAAAGAAAGGATTACGCTTACCTACCGGTCAATCAATCAAACTTTATCTCTCTTTCCTTCTCTCTCTACAAAACTACCGGACTTCCTACCAATCAAACTATTTGCTCTCTCTTTCTCTCTCAACCTTTAGCAATACATTTCAAATATGACTTCCTATACTAAGTAAGATTTCTTTCTCTTTCAACCTCTCTATCAATCACACTCCAAATCGAAATCGAATTTAATAGGGATAGAACTAGGGTGGGCTCGAAAGTCTGATATGTATCGATTACCCAAAAATCCAATTCATATTATTGATATATGGGAGATTTTCAACCTATGATGTCTCAATGGACTTAATAGGACAATACTCTCATACTTTTTAAAAATTAAAATTCTCAAAATTTTATTATTTCCGATATATTCTTATAAAAATCGAGATACACCAATTTTGAATATGATAAGTATATAAGTGTTTGTTTGAATTAGGGTAGAACTTGAGAATTTTATCTCGAAAAGCTTTAAAAAATGTAAAAAAAAAAAAAAAAGGCATTAGAAGTTCAGAACATACACATTTATACATCACTAGAAAATGAAAATTTAGAGACACCTAACTCGTAAAAATGAATCCGAGCAACCAACTTGAGAACAATGAACCCTGTTGAATAAGACACACACAGAGAAAACCCATTAGCATACCTTTCCAAGAGGTGCTCTCCATGTCGAAAGAGATTGACAGAGATTCTCACTGGAGTACATTCTTTCGCCCATCCTCTATTTATAGAGACGCACTCTAAAAGCTTCCTTTCATTTAATGTCTGTCACAATCTGTTGAATCGTATTTGCCTAAGAAAGCTAGCGAGGAAGATGACTTCTTATACCCCTTGTGTTGCTGATATTGTAGCCACTGAATCGAGTAGATAAATAGAAAATCAAGTTTTTTCAAATCTTTCTGTTCTTTCAGAATTTGCAACCACACACCGACGTTTCAATGACTTGATGGTCCTAGATGGAAAGCGATAATGTTACTTGATGTGTTAACTTCGTCTAACAAGACTGCTGGAATTTCTTGCCTAGATGCTTGCTGATAGAAGAGTTATATACAGTTCCATGGAAGAAATGGAAGCTGATAACTTTCTGTTTCTCTTTTCTTAAGGTGCTAGAACCAAGCTCTCATCTCTTACGCAAAGACAGAAAGATGCTCAAACCAGCTTTTGTCATCTCTCTCTCTCTTCTCCCTCTAATTCAGCTCCAATGCCATATAGTTGTTGCAGTTAAAAAAACTCTTACCTGGCTGGCCCTTGGATGGGTCCCTGTGCTCAATGAATCAACTCATCTCTCATGTCCTATTCCCATATTGACGAGGTAACGGCCAGAGGACGGACTTGGGAGTTGGAAAATCGGCATGACTTGACCGGGGAAAACACCCCAGCGGAATTTCAGAAAAATTTCAGCAATCATGTTGGTTCTTTCTGCAAGGAAATTCACATTTCCTATTCTAATTTGGGTAACATATTTATTATGCAATTATATTTTATATTATTAATAGAATGGGCTGAAATTAAGTGATCTAATTTTGTTAAGCCCATTACGGAATGGATCATGGGTATGGGCTATGAATATGGGCCAATTGAGTAGATACCATAGGGAATTATGAGAACCCTATATAAAGAGACACAACATGGTTATGGTCCCCAATATACTAAATCACACACAGTTTCCCTTCTCCCCATCCGGAAGAGAGACGAAGGTCCCGTTGAGGAATAAGGCGATTTAGTTGAGGAAGACCACATCCGTTCTTATCATTCGTCACAGTAAATTCCGCATCAGAATACAAAATTCACGGAATGGATCCAAGTATGTTTTTAATCCTAATGTTCTAGCATGTTGTAAATTCTGGATTAGAATTTACTATTACGAATCTAACAAGTGGTATCAGAGCATTTATGTTAGATTATTAGGATTTCTAGATTAATTCATGGATTTCAGAAAAAAAAAATTCCACGAAATTCGTATTTTGGGTTGTGAGTTCGTCGGTGTCGCCATCGGGTGGAGGATGGCATTGCAGCGTCCGCTGGGATATGCTGCAACGACTTTGATTGCCGGCCACCAGTGGATACAACCCCCACCATCTCTCTGCGCATGGCAGAGAGGGCGACAAAAACCCTTCTCTCTGCGACAAAACACCCCTCCCCCCGTTTCTCTCTGCGCGTGAGCAGAGAGGGCGACAAACACCTCCCCCCCCCTATTTTCTCCACCCGTTTCTCTCTACGCGTGAGCAGAGAGGGCGACGGAAGAAGCCTCAAAGCCTGTCGATGAAGCGATGTCCGGCGGGAAAAGGGGGAGGCGACGGAGGAAACCTGTCGTCGGATGGAATCCGAACAGTGATCGGAGTCTCAGAGCCTTCGGGCGAACGGCAGTGCCAACAACCGAGAGTCATGTGCTGCAGCGCCCGTCAGAAAGAATGGGCGATAGCAACACCTATCGGAAGCGCTATCGTGGCCCTTGGGTGACAGTAGTGCCCGTCGGGTGCGCTGTCGTGGCCCTTGGGCGGCAGAACCACCTGTCGGGAGGGCTGTTTTCGCCGTTGGGCAAAAACAGCGTCCGTTGACTCCACCGGGTGCGCTGCCATTCCCGTTGGGCAACTGTTGTGGGAGTGCATCCGTTGGGCAACGGCTGTGCCCGTTCAAAGCAACGGGTGCGCTGCTATGTCCGTTGGACAAACTGCAATGCGCCATAAAAAAATTATTCTTGGGGTTTGTCAAATTTACCTAAAGAGATTGACTCGGGTGAGTCAACTCGAACCGGTTGCTACAAATCGGGTCGACTCGGACTAAGCTGGCTCGACTGAGCTGACTTTTGCATTTGGCGTATATGCCCAATAAGGCTGCTCATATTTGTTTGTTACATCTGACTAAATGTTTTTTTATATATATTACATTAAAAAACATTTATCGCAGCTCCAAGGAAATAAAGGCCAACGTCGCGGCGCCAATGGGGGCGGTGGCACAATGTTGGGCAACTGAATAAAAAAAAAATATATTTTGTTTAGTTGGTCTAGTATTTTCAATCAAATTGTTTGAAGCTACATGTTACCAACATAACGTTTGTAGTGTAGTATAATTTGACTAGAAATACATAGATGTTTGTACGGAGTTATTTATGCAAATTGTGCTCGGCCCAAAGGAAGACTCAATTTGGCCAAACCAACAACGTACCTGTGATGATAAATGCGTGACGATTTCATGTGAACAATAGTCGGTCCAAAGAAAGGCTATTTTTTGACAGAACTGATTGTCAGTACTTAGTCATTGCACTGAGAGTACCACTTACAATTAATTTCTCTGTCCAAAGACTAGGAATTAATGTTGTACTAGGTATCTTGAGATGGGTCCTCAATTTGGATTTTATTTTGTACTTGTCTATTTTACTTTATATGACATGCTAGTTAATGTGAGTATGTTTGTTTATTTTGTTCTGGATCCAGTTTTTTTTGCTACTGCTTTAAATGTTACTGCTCAAATAAGCAGCATTCCAATGTTAAGCAGGACGAATTTTAAGGCCTAGAAAGATACTGTGGAAATTGTCCTCATTTGTTTGGATTTAGATCTTGCACTTCGGGTAGAGCCACCCATTTCTACTCCTGATAACCTCAGTGAGGTTAAAATTGAGAAGTGGGAGAGCTCTAACCGAATGTGTTTGATGATCATGAAAAGCTCCATTCCGGAGGCGTTTCGGGGCTCTATGACAGAGAGCGCGAGTGCGAGGGCCAAGAAGTTCCTAGAAGAAATTGAACAATATTTTGCCAAGAATGAAAAATCAGAGGCGAGTATCCTTTTGGCTAAACTCATTTCGATGAAGTATAAAGGCAAAGGGAACATAAGAGAGTACATCATGGAAATGTCTCATCTAGCATCAAAAGTCAAGTCACTTAAGTTAGAGCTGTCTAAGGACTTGTTTGTGCACTTGGTTCTTATCTCTCTCTTCCTGCACACTTTGGCCAATTCAAAGTGAGTTATAACACTCAGAAGGACAAATGGTCCCTAAATGAGCGTATATCTCACTATGTGCAAGAGGAAGAGAGGCAGCAACGGGATAAGACTGAAAGTGCTCACTTGGCCTCAACCTCTCAGTACAAGAAGAAGAAGAGAGGTAAGGATACTGCGGTATGTTCTTCTCAGACTAAGAAACAAAAGAAGTAGGCTAAAGAGTTTACTTGCTTCTTGTGCAAGAAGTCGGGACATATGAAGAAGGATTGTCCCATGTACGCCGCCTGGTGTGTAAAGAAGGGTATGCCTCTAACTTTAGTTTGTTTTGAAGTTAATTTAGCTTCTGTACCTAAAGACACTTGGTGGGTGGATTCTGGTGCTACCACTCACATTAGTATGTCTTTGCAGGGTTGCTTGTGGAGCCGACTGCCAAGTGATGCTAAAAAATTCATCTTTGTGGGCGATGGCAATAAAGTTGCAGTAGAGGCTATAGGAACTTTCAGATTACAATTAAGCACTGGATTTTATTTGGATTTATTTGAGACATTTGTTACACCGTCTTTTAGACGGAATTTAATTTCTATTTCCATTTTGGACAAATTGATTGCTTATTATTTTATTTATGAACTTGATTGTGTTTTTCTATGTGCAATGTTGACATTGCATTAAGGACTATGGAAAGATCTCACTAAAGACTAAAGAAGGACTAGTTGGAAATAGGCATGTTTGAGATCACATTGCATGTAATGTTCATGCTACTCATCCATATTTGATCTATGTCATTGAGTGTATTAGTATGGTGATCATCGTGGTTTAGTCACGAAAGTAATGTGATGAAAGTCGCGGCAGTTCCATTATTAATATATTCGATGGTTCCATTACTAATAGTATACAGATGCGCGCCTAAAGAATTGTGATATAATTGTTTCAGGAATGATATGTAACCCAAGTGGGAGATTGTTAGGAAATTCACATTTCCTATTCTAATTTGGGTAACATATTTATTATGCAATTATATTTTCTATTATTAATGGAATGGGCTGAAATTAAGTGATCTAATTTTGTTAAGCCCATTAAGGAATGAGCCATGGATATGGGCCATGAATATGGATCAATTGAGTAGATACCATAGGGAATTATGGGAATCCTATATAAAGAAACACAACATGGTTATGGTCCCCAATATACTAAATCACACACAGTTTTCCTTCTCTCCATCCGGAAGAGAGACGAAGGTCCCATTGAGGAATAAGGTGATTTAGTTGAGGAAGACCATATCCGTTCTTATCATTTGTCACTGTAAATTCCGCATCAGATGATGAAATTCACGGAATGGATCCAGGTATGTTTTTAATCCTAATATTCTAGCATGTTGTAAATTCTGGATTAGAATTTACTATTACGGATCTAACACTTTCATCCCTTCACTTGTATCGTCATCTCAAGAAACACCCAGTTAAGCTTTTGAACACCCAGAACATAAGGTCTTTCATCGTATCCTCTCAAGAAACACCGAGATGTCCATCCCTGATCTTGACATGGCAAAAGTAATTCTCCCTCTCAAAAACACCCAGTGACCTTAAACTATTTTTTGGTTCTTTTAATGCAAGTCTTTGGAGTTAATCCTTTGATGTAGCTACTCCTTGTAGAAAGAAAAACTGTTTTTGGAAAACGGGGGCCAAGCGGAAGCCACCATGAATTGACTCAACTTGGAACTGATTGGCTTGGAAGAAAAAAGGTTAAAATGAGACTTGACTTTGAAAGTGGATTCAGCCCAATAACCCTTCCTCTCAGGAACCGAATCCAATAGATTCCAGTGCAATTCCCTTTCCTATCTCAACTTCACTTGTCACTGAAAATTTTCTAATCTTTGAGTTAGTTTAGGCAAACAAATTTTTTTTTACCAATTCTTCCTAGTCAATTTTATAAAAACCAACCTGTTCACTAACCAATGAGATAATCGGTATGATCGAACCTATATTTTAAAAGATTTTGGCCACCAATTGACCCAAAAATGTCATATGACATCATTTATCTTAAACCAATAAAAAACATTGGAGGAGAACTTTTATGAAAATCAACTTGTTCAGTAACCCAATAAGATCAAACCCATATTTTAATAGATTTAACTACCAATTGACTTGAATAATGTCATATGACTTTTTATTATTTTAAAATAATAAAAATTTGTTGGAAAACTTTCTCCACCATGCAATGTTGGAGAAGGTGGTGCCCGTAAAGAGGAGGGCCTCTTCCCCTCTTACGAATAAAATTCTTGTTGTTGCACACTTTCTTGTCTCCTCCTTTATCCTTCACCCAAACCGATGACTTGAAAAGTAAGACTTCTTGATCTCAAATGTTTTCTTTAATCTTATTTCTCATTTCATAATGTAACCGTCTCAATAAATTGATTTTATTATTGATTATATGTGTAAAAACAGTGACAAAAAATATTTTTAAAATAGAGTAAAATTCTTTAGCAACTTAATGGCCTTTTTTTTTTTTTTTTTTTTTTTTGGTTTACATCAATATTGCAAGCAATGAAATCCAATTGGTAAATGTGTTGGAATATGAAAGCCACCATGACTTGACTTGGGAATGAAAATGGCCGTATGAAGAAGTTGCCTAACTTGTGTATGAAATGGCACAATGTGGACTTGACAGACCACTGTAAAAGGCCAAAATGAGGATTTGACTAGCATGTGGAAAAATACATAATCAAGATTTTAATTGGAGATTGTGGTCCACCAAATGATACAACAACACATATAATGTGACCTATGGGATAGACTAAGAAGCTCAAAGACACAAACACATCACCATTAAAACAAAGAGGACAGAGACTATAAAAAATATTCAACTACCACCTATGAAAATATCATAATATCACTAACAATGTGTGTTTATGCCTAGAAGAAATCATAGCTAGGCAAGAAAGTGCAGAGAGGAATAATTTTTATTGATATAAGGAAATTTTAAGAGGTAAAATATTTTTAGTCCTGATTCAATTTTCCCTAAAAAAACTCTTTAATGGGACAAGAAAAAAAACAAAAATTGCTCTTGAAAAAATAATTTGTGTTTGTGTCAATTTTGGGAGATGAGAAAATTTTTATCCCACTTATTCCACAAAACTTTCAGAGGATAGAAAATAATTATCTTATTGCTCCTATTGAAAATTAGTCTATTAATTTTGTTGATTATGTGTATGTGTGTGTGAGTGTGTCTATGTGTTTGTTTATTATAAGGATAATGTACTTTTAGAAGATTTGATAGGATTTTGGAATTTTGGTCATTCATTTATAAAATATATCTTTTATAGTTTGAAAACTATTCATAAATTATGTTATGTTTGAAAATAAAAATTCTATTTTTAAATTCTTTTTCAGAAAACATGGTTGACGATGAGTCAAATCAAAATTTTGAACGTGTTGCGCACTCTCCAGTCTCCTTCTTTGTCCTTCACCCATAGCGATGACTCAACAAGTTAAGCCTAAATAGTCTAAAACGAACTGAAAGATAGACCTAAACAACTGCATTTACTTGACAGAATAGAAGGAGCACACTCTCTCTAAAACTTATGCTAAATTAACTTTTCCCCCATTCAGATGAAACAGTTAAAGGAACAAGTAATGAAATACTCATTACCCTTTCTCTCTATCACCTATTTACAACCCTATCTCTTGTCTCTCCCACACATAGTCTTATTAACTATATTTGGGACTTTTTTAAAGTTTTACTTGAATAAAATTCACTATAAAATTGTTAGCATGCATTTTCTATTGCAATTAACCTATGTTCATTGAAATTTGGATTTTTTAATTTTAAATCAATCAAAATCCGTTCAAATATTTGAACTCTTTGATACCTTTAACAAAAACAAGTGAGCTTGCACTTAAAGATTACTGTATTATCACCTTGACACCCACTTTAAAAAAAATTTAATTTAACGAATTAAAAAAATATTTTAAGAAATTGATTTATCTATATTGCCAAAAAACTAAGAAAAAATATCTTGAATGGCTTGAGTGCACATCTCGTACAATTCTACTATCTTAACTCTCTCATCTTAGTAGTATAAAACTAACCTTTGTAGGACTTTCCAAGTTTTTACTTGAATACAATTTACTAGAAAATCTTTCTCAAATATATAGCGTTTTAGTTTAGAAACATAAATGTGGGGTTACACAAGTAGTAGCCTTGACAAGGACCATGAAGGTTCTTTTTTCTTTTTTCTTTTTCTAGTTCATATCACTATTGTAAGCAATGAAATCCTATAGGCAAATGTATTGGAATATGAAAGCTACCTTGACAAGACTTGGGAATGAAAATGGCCCAATGAAGAAGTTATCTAGTTTGGGTATGAAAATGACAAAATGTGGATTTGACTATTGACCTGTAAATGCCCAAATGAGGACTGGACTAGCCTAATGGAAAAATGCATAGTGAAGACTTTAAGTGGAGATTGTGGTCCAGTAAATGATATAACTACATATATGGCGTGACCAACGAGATAGACTAAGATGCTACAAGTTCATAAAAACATCACTGTTAGAATAAAGATGACAAAAACTATACAAAATATTCAAATATCACCTATGAAAATTAGATAATATCACTAGCAATGTGTTCAGGCCTAAGAAGATATCATAGCTAGGTAAGAAAGTAAGAGAAAAATAATTATTCACATGACATTAGTTTTTTGTTATATGTAGGTTTTTAAGTGGTAAGAATGTTTTTGGACTAACCCCACAAAACCCTTTAATGCAACAGAAAAAACATATAAAAAATTACTCATGAAATTAAATCCTTGTTTGTGTTATTTTCGGGAGACGAGAAAATTGTCACCCCGGATCTTCCACAAAAATTTAAAAAAAGGACCAAAAAATAATTTTCTTATTGCCCATTTTGGAAATGAGTCTATTAATTTTGTTGATTATGTGTATGTGTGTTTGTGTATCTATGTGTTTGTTTATTTAAAGGATAGTGTACGTTTAGTAGATTTAATAGGATTTTCGAATTTTGGTCATTCACTTGTGAAAATTATCTTTTATAGTTTGAAAACTATTCATAAATTATTTTAAGTTCACAAATAAAAAATCTATTTTTGAAATTTTAGTTTAGGAATATAACTAATACCACTAGTACCAAAAGAGATAATAAGTAGAAACATAAAACTTGTTATCATATGAAATGGAACAATTGACTCATGAAAGTCTATCAAGATAAAACAAACATTCAGAGTATTATGTGACTCAAAGATACAATATGGAATATATATAATATTAAGTAATATAATTTTTTACCATATTTATAGTAATTATAGCCCTTGTAATTATAATTTCATTACATAGTTACATAATATTTTGATTTTATTGTTTTGTAAACATCATTTTTAACAAAGAAACATTAAACTAATTGAAGGAAACAATATATTTTTACTCTCAAATTGATTGTTAGTAGTCACTTTTTTCCTTCATTGCTCCATGAAGTAAGAGAAATGTTGTGGACCCCGAAGGAAAGAACACCCCCCAAATTTTGCTTTAAATTAGCATGGGTGTTTTGGATATTTCGAAATGTGTCACCTAGATCAAACTTTGAGATATATCGTTTTGCCCCCTAGGAAATATATGATCCCATATATAAGGCATGCATCCAACCTTGGATTGGTAAAGACATCAATGCAAGGATCCTTTGTCTCTCTCCTACATAGTTTTGACCAATCTAGGGCCACTCTATCAGGACCACTAGTTCATCAACCAAGTAGGGTCCAAATTATTGTTTTTAATTCAAAATATCAAATTTAACTCTTGTGAATTTGCACTAATGACGAGTCAATTCCATCTTCACAACATGTATCAAAAGATGGTAGGATGAGGTCCACTGTCTTGCTCTAATAAGCCTAAGCCAAAGTTAGACAACCCCAATTTAAATAGCTGACAATTAAAATATTTCTCCTATTACATCTGTATTCAGTATTTGATTAATTGTATATGTAATTTTTTTCAAAAATGACATATGCATTGTATTTTTCTCTCTCTCTCAATGCGCCTTATTATTTGGCTTATTAGTAAAATGTATTTAGGTAAATGTGTAATCTTACGTAAATTCATAAAATGAGTAAATTACTTTCCTAAATACTTGGATATTATACAATCAAATTATCATTACCTTAATTAGTTAGTTAAAGGAAATCTATTTAGAGGTGTTATTAACTGAATAAATGAAAACATGTTTTAGGATCAACATTATGAAGATCCAATTGTTTTGAAAGAGAATCACTAGATAATTTTAAGTTTTTTAAGAAGAGTTAATCTGTCACTCTCTCTCTCTCTCTCTCTCTCTCTCTTTGTAAAATTATTGGACCAACTATCAGTCAAACCATTTACTCCCTCTATCAAACCATCTATTACGCATGTTGTAGCTTAGACAAGGATTATGACCATTCTTTTTTTGGTTTACATCAAATGGGGATGGGAATAGGTTTTTCTCCATTTAGATGAAATCGGTAACGGAACAAGTAATTGAATACCAACTTCCCATTCCCTCTGTTACCTATTTACAACAGTATCTCTTGTCTCTCTCATCCTAGTCTTATTAAGCATATTTAGATCTTTTCAAGTTTTTACTTGAATAAAATTTACTATAAAATTCATAGCAAGCATTTTCTATTGCAATTCATCTATCTTCTTATGAATTGGGATTATCATAGAGGGATTTACCTGTGGAAAAAAATAGACCTAGGTGTCATCATCTTTTTTAATTAATGCATACACCACTTAGAGTTTTAATAATTGGGAATTAGTTTTTACTTTTAATCTATTAAACATAATTATAAAACTTATTAGCACAAGAAATAAAAATTCATGTAAAATTTAATAGGGTTTTTATAATGAAATTATTAAAAATATATAGTATTATATATAATATATAAAATGTTATTCTTTAGATACTCAAAGTGTATTGGCTTGTTTGGGAGATAAACAATATCTTCCTCATAGAGGGTACTCAGGCTAAAAATGGATTCAAGTTTTTTGAAGAATTTCCTTGATGTTTTTTAGAAATATTTTGATTGTTTTTTAGCTAGAGGATAAAAAGGTCATTTTTTTATATAAAAAAATAGTCAACCGAGTGGTCAGCCTTGCCAAAAACTTCCAAGTTTATTTTTCTTGAAATTACCAGTGAGAAGAGTCTGAAATTATTCTAGTCTACTTGGAGTTAACATTCTCCTCTTTCTAGTTGCTTGTTTTCTTAATCCTCGAGGTAGGAACAATTATGGAGTCATGACAATTGGAAGAGTATTGAGAACACAAAAGATCAATTATGTATTCAATTCGTCCTCCTCAAGATTCATTCTGTTGAAGTGTTTTTCTTTGAAAATTGGAGCACTTTTTAGTTCATTCATCGTCTGTTTTCTGTCAAAAGAAAGAATTGGACATATTATGTCTTTTTAGTGTAGCATCGAACCGAACTGATTCATGAATAACTCCAGTTTGGCCTAGAGCCAGCTTGATTCGATTCAAATTAATCCCATCTCGAATCAAATTCGAGATTGGTTTTCGATTTGTTTAAGTAAACTACATGAACTTGAAGAAGGGTGATTCGATTCACGAAAAAAATGGAGAGCTTCTTAGTCTCACAGTAACCCTAGCTTCTCCCTATTGAAAACAACATGTTTCCACAATCATATATAAGAGACGTATCCAACTCTAGTTTTCATAGTCATCAAGGCTACTGAGATCTCAATTTCATCAACCATGTAGGGGTCAAATTATTTTTTATTCTAAAACCGGATTCAAAAATCAGAACTATCTAGGTGTCAATTGTAAGCCTTCAAGAATCTGTGTTTGTAATATTTAATATCATTTTCAATACATAGATACATAATATTTTGATCATATTTATTTTTAAATGCAATTTTTCACAAAAGATTAAACAAATCCAAGAAAATAATATAATTTTACTCCCATATTATTTTTTAATGGTCACTTTTCCCCTTCAAGGAATCTTCCATGGAAGCGCAACACACTATGAGGTAAGCGCAACACACTAACACAATCATGTTTTTAATTTTAATGCACTTCTAAAATAAAAATATTTAGAGGTGTTATTACGTGAATAAATGAAACCAGTTTTAGGACCGACAATTCGAAGGCCCAATTATCTTGGGAGAGAATCACTAGACAAGGATTATCACGTCTTTTTAAAAAGAAATGCGAGCACAAGGAGTTTTATTCATAATCTAATAGTCAATTTAAGCCACTAACATTACTTTTACAGTGCCTCTACAATAAAAAAGAAAAAAGAATGCTGGCTCACATTTATTTGGACTTTAATATAAAAGAAAGTACCAAGCTTACCTACCGGTCAATGAATCAAATATTATCTCTCTTTCCTTCTCTCTCTACAGAACTACCGAACTTGCTACCAATCAAACTATCTGCTCTCTCTCTTTCTCTCTTAACCGTTAGCAATACATTTCAAATATGACTTCCTATACTTTGTAAAATTTCTTTCTCTTTCAATTTCTCTCAATCACACTCAAAATCGAATTCGAATTTAATAGGGATAGAGCTGGGGTGGGCGCGAAAGTTTGATATATATCAATTACCCAAAAATCCAATTCTGATATATGAGAGATTTACACCCATGATGTCTCAATGGACTTCATAGGACAATACACTCATAATTTTTAAAAATTAAAATTCTTAAAAACACATTATTTCCAACATATTTGTATAAAAATCCAGATACACCAATTTTGAAAATGATAACTATATAAATCTTTGTTTGAATTAGAGTATAACTTGAGAATTTCATCTCAAAAAACTAATTTTTTTTGTAAAAATTAAAACAAAATGTGGATTAGAAGTTCAGAACATACACATTTATACATCACTAGAAAATGAAAATTTAGAGACACCCAACTCTCAAAAATAACTAAAATAACTAATAATAAAACTTAGAATGTGCTTTTTTTTAGAATATTTTAAATATCAAATATCAAAGACTCAAAAGTAAGCAGTGTACCAATGAGAATGAGTTGGTCTTATCATGGTTTCCACCTACAGTGTTGTTATAATCATCTAGATTTTAAAACTATGTTGCCATTCACATCAAATTCAAAAAAGAAAAAAATTCCCAACCAAAATAGAATTCCACCATAGTAGATGATCTTTCGTAAAGGAATTATATTTCCTAGAAAAATAAAATTTTAAACTATTTCGAAGATCATGCAATTTATCTTAAATAAAGAAATTTTTGGTAGAAAAGTTTTTCATTACCAAAATGGTAAAACTTTTGTGGTGGAAAATAAATTCCACCACGATGGTTTCGATTATTTTTTATTAGAAAATGTTTTTATGGAAATTGTTTCCACCAAATTTTTATGTGGTACACAATATTTTTTGTCAAAACAATATTTCTCAAAAAGACTTTATTTTCCTAAAAAACTTATTTCAATTGAAAATTAATTCTACTGAAAGAAAGCATATCTTGCCATGTACTTGTCATAACTCTACGACCGGAAAATCAATTTCCGATGGTAGAGTTTTCTTTTCTTTCTTAGTTACTCTACCAGTGAATTATTATTTATGCTTGATAAGGTGGCTTCTATCGAAGAAAGTAAAAACTATTTTTTTTAGTGTTATATTTAATTATGTAATTAATTATTTTAAGTTTTAGTTGCAAACCTTTGTTAAAAACTTGACTTGGTCAAGGTACATGGCATGGTTGAACTAGATTCAATTGACTTATCCAATCCAAAATTTATAATAATACATTCAACAACATCTCCTGGGCCAATTGGTTAATCTGATCCAGGTTTATAATAGAGCATTCAACATTTCCTTTTAACTGATTATTGATTTTCATAATTGGCACAAACTATGTGGCCATGGACTTGTCTTATAATCATCTATATTTTAACTATATAAACTCGATCTTTCTTCCATGGAATATCACCATATGTTCTCTTGGGTGTTGTATCTTTACTTTGTTTGGTATTCCTTCTTCCCTTAGGCTCCATTGGCAATAAAGTCACTTTTGGGTTGCTCAATTCTCTACTATTGGAAGAAGAATAGTATTTATAGCTGTCATTATTTCGACACCAAAGAAGACATACATTATCAATGTTTGTCTTTTGAAAATTTCACAAATATTTTAATAAAGAAAAAAAAGAATGTCACTGTATTTTGAAAAGCCCTACTAAATTATTATGGGAAGGATATTATTGAATGACATTTGGATTTTAAAAAGGATGAGTTACAAAGAAATGAAAAAAAGGCCATATCCCACGAACACTTTTGAGCTTTGACAATATGATGTATATTTCTAACAAAACCAATCTTGAAAACCATCTACAAATTGAAAAATACATAATTCTCCAAGACCTTTTGAATAAAAAATTCCAAACACACTTGAGAAGCCAACTACAAATCCATGAGCAATGCCAGCATAGATCCATCTCATTTCAGACCCGTCTTTAAACTCTTCATCACCAAAAGTTTGGATCAGAATTTGATCCCTCCCATCACTTTTACATTTTTTTCTCAATGGATATCCACAAAGATGTTCATTACCCACATAAATTGATTCATCATTGAGGGTATCAACTTGATTACTAGATGGAATTATTCTAGACAAATTGTTGTATGAAAGGTTGAGATAACTCAAAAATGTCAAACTAGCAATAGCTGCAAGAATCAACCCAAAAAAAGGGTTTCTTGACAAATCTAGATTTATTAATTGTTGCAGCCTTCCAATGCTTTGTGGGAGCTTCCCAAAAAATCTATTCCTCGACAAGTTCAAAACAATCAAACCAATAAGGTAACTTCTTCTAGGATTGTTCCTGATAAATTGTTGTTTGAGAGATCTAAAACAATAACCAATGAAAAATTGGTAGTGTATTCATACACAAACCCATTCATCGACACATCAACCCTTTCTTTGTAATAGGTGCCCCTATAAAAAAAAATTTACTGTTTGAAACTTGATTGATTCTCATGGTTGCATAAATTTTTATACCTCTTGGAATGGCTCCTTTCAGACGATTATGTGACACATCAAGGACTTCCAAATAACCCAAATTCCATAGTTCTGGAATAGTTCTAGTAAACATGTTCAACCTCAATTGGAGTATTTGAATGTTAGACAACGTTACTCCAATCCAACTTGGAAGGCTTCCACTGAATTCGTTCCCACTAAGGTCAAGAGTTTTCAAATTATTACATTTAAAAAAAAAAAAGGAAATTCTCCGGATAATTTATTCTTCTCAAGGTGCAATCTTTGTATATTCACAAATTGGATGGAAGACCATGGAATATTGCTAGATAAATGGTTTGCCTTCAAATCAAGTACCTTGAGAGATCCACAATTAGCCAAGGTTGGGAGCACACCTCCAGTGAGATTGTTATGAGAAAGATTAAGAATTTCTAATCCCAGAAAATTGATTGTAGGAGATATCAAGAAAATAGATAGGGTTTGTGAGAGGGTTTGTGAGAAAAGATATTGGACCTGTGAACTTGTTGTAGCTCAGATCAATATATGTATATGAATTAGTGGCAAGTGTAATGTATGGAGGTGAACCTGAAATATTATTCATACTGAGGTTCAAAAAATAAAGTTGAGAAGTCTTGTTCCAAAACCACGATGGTATATTACCCACATATGTTCGGGATAGATCTAGGTAAGTGAGTTTATTTTTTTATTTTTATTTTTGAGTATGAAGTCATTGAGGAAATTGTGTGCCAAGACGACAAGATTCAAGATAGAGATATTCAGCTTGAAATGGAGGAACCCGGTCTATAGGAAGACAAAACTCTAGTGAATTTAACAATAAGTCTAGGGTGGTTAGGTTGTTCAAATTTTAAAAAATGTTTTTCAATTACAACACCTTGCAACATAATATTTTCAATTGTAAGAACTTCCAGAGACGAGAGTTTTCCCAAGCATGTAAGAATTGTCCATGTGGTATAACTGGGTTAAATTTTTAAGGAGCATAACCAATCTAAGTACAGAGTTTGGAGGTTGTGTAAGTTTCCCATTTAGCTTAGAAAGCCCTTTGTGGTTCGATTACCTCCTGTGACTCCCAAGTAAAGACTAGTAAGAGAGGTCATATTACCAATAGACTCTGGGATTTCTTTGGATAGCTCAACCCCTTTTAGTTACATCGCCTTAATATTCTTCCAACTGCCACCGAATAGATTTGAGAAATTTACATTGAGGTTATAATTATACCACAAATAGAACTCCTCCAAGTGAGGCAATGTTCCAAACTTTGAAGATACATCGCCATAGAAGTCATTAGAACTAAGATCCAAATAACGCAGTTGTGTAAGATTGAGAAATGAGGGCGTTGGGGGACAACTGAAAAAGAAGCTCTCTGCATATCGAGTATCTGTAGAGAAGAAAGAGCTAATTCATCTCTAGCTGCTTCGGAGATGGCATATTTACCATCCAGTCAAAATTATCTGCATACAAACACGAGGAGATCTCGTTCGGTCCTATGTTGGAAGAAACATCCAAAAATTCAATATAAGAAAGATTTCCAAGATGGAAAGGAATTGAATTTTCCGACTAAATCCTGCATACGACAAGTTCAAACGCCTCAACTTCTTTAAGGAACTGAAAAAATCCGGAATTTGAACTCCATAGAAAAAGTACCCACTCAAGTCAAGGTGTCGGAGATGTTTTAGTTGCAACAACCCTACATCGATCCTCCGTAAGCTCACTGCAATTATCCAACACAGAGAATGGTGAACCATAAGGGCCACAAACAAATTCACAATTGAAGTCGCCCCCATGTCTTGGACACTAACTCTGTTCTCCCGGTGCTTTATTCTCCTTTCATCTCTTTATAGTTTGAACAAAGGAGGTTTTGTTTCAGAAAA
Organism: Aristolochia californica; assembly: GCF_029961685.1. Classification (NCBI taxonomy): domain Eukaryota; kingdom Viridiplantae; phylum Streptophyta; class Magnoliopsida; order Piperales; family Aristolochiaceae; genus Aristolochia; species Aristolochia californica. The sequence continues at coordinate 6,563,201 of NW_027182279.1, forward strand.
TGAGGTTCAACCGAATCAAATTTCTGTGTTAGAGAACGTGTTGCACACTCTACTGTCCCCTCCTTTCTCCTTCACCCAAAGCAATGACGACTTGACAAGTTAAAGGCTGAATAGTCTGAAATGAACAGAAAGGAAGCGATTGCATGTAGTTGATAGAACAATCTAGTGGTAAAATAAATAAAAAATCCTGTAAATCCTTCTCTCTTCTCTATCTCATGTTTTACTTCTTTAATTCTCGACGCATTGAGTATAGGTGTTTAAATGGTCAGCGAAGGGAAACACAAGAGATTTGCATTTTTTATTTTTTGTTTATTTCATGTCGATGATGATAAGAAAGAATCTGGCGACTATTAGACTTCTTGATACAAATACCGGTGTATCTCAATTTTTCTTTTTGAAACTTTATGGCCTAATGTTCAAGTTCTAATGGCCTTAATGAATTTTAAGGCCCTTCGGTTATTAGAACTTTAGACTTTATGGCCTTTAAACAAAAATGTGGAGAAAATCCACTTGGTAAATGTATTGGAATATGAAAGCCTTGGTGACTTGAGTTGGGAATGAAAATGGTCATAAGAAGAAGTTAGACTTGACTAGCTTATGGAAAAATGCATAATGAAGACTTTTAGTAAAAATTGTAGTCCACTAAATGATATATCTACATATGAGGACTTGACTAGCTTGCGGTAAAATGCATAATGAAGAGCTTTAAGTGGAGATTGTAGTCCTCTAAATGATAAAACAATATATATAACATGACTTATGGGATAGACTAAGATGCTCAAAGTCACAAAAATATCACCATTAAAATAAAAAAGAACAAAGACTATAAAAAATATTCAAATACCACCTATTAAAGTGTCATAATATCACTAACAATGTGTGTTGATGCCAATCGAAAAATCATAGTTGGGAAAGAAAGTGCAGACAAAAATAATTATTTACTTATAATTTTTATTGATATAAGTAAATTTTAAGAGGTTAATTTTTTTTAGTCCTGATTCAATTTTCCCTAAAAAAACTCTTTAATGGGACAAGAAAACTAACAAAAAAATGCTCTTGAAAAAAGAATTTGTGTTTGTGTCGATTTTGTTAGATGAAAAAATTTTTATCCCACTTCTTCCACAAAACTTTAAGAGGATAGAAAATAATTATCTTATTTCTCCTATTCAAAATGAGTCTATTAATTTTGCCGATGCTAAAATAACTTTTCCTCCATTAAGATAAAACAAGTAAAGGAACAAGTCATTAAATACTCACTACCCTTTCCCTCTATTACCTTTTTACAACCATATCTCTTGTCTCTCCCACACTTAGTCTTATTAACTATATTTGGGACTTTTTTTTAAGTTTTTACTTGAATAAAATTTACTACAAAATTGTTGGCAGGCATTTTCTATTCCAATTTTTTTTATCTTAATTCAATTTGATACCTTTAACAAAAACAAGCCAACTTTCACATAAGTTTACAGTATTATCACTTTGCCACCTACTTAAAAAAATTGTAATTAAGTTATTTAACAAATAAAAAAAATCAATGACAAATCAATTAAAAATTTGGTTTATCTATATTGCCAAAAATCAAGAAAAAATATCTTGAATGGTTTGACTGCACATCTCTTGCTATTGTACTATCTTAACTCTCTCATCTCAGTATTATAAAATTAATCATTTTAGGAATTTCCATGTTTTTACTTGAATAAATTTTACTAAACATTATTTAGCAACTTTATGGTGTTCTAGTCTACAAACATAAATGAGGGTTACACAAGTAGTAGCCTGGACAAGGACCATGAAAGTTTTTTTATTTTTGCTTTTTACGGTTTACAACAATATTGCAAGCAATAAAATCCAAAAGGCAAATGTGTTGGAATGAAAATGGCCTGATGAAGAAGTTGGCCATTTTGGGTATGAAAAGGACAAAATGTAGACTTGACTATTGACCCGTAAATGCCCAAATGAGGACTTGACTAGCCCATGGAAAAATGCATAGTGAAAACTGTAGGCGGAGATTATGGTCCAATAAATGATACAACTACATATGTAGTGTGACCAATGGGATAAACTAAGATGTTACAAGTTCACAAAGACATCACCATTAGAATAAAGAGGACGAAGACTATAAAAAATATTCAAGTATCACCTATGAAAATGACATAATATGTCTAGCAATATGTGTTTATGCCTAAGAAGAAATCATAGCTAGGTAAGAAAGTATGGAGAAAAATAATTATTCACTTGAAATAAGTTTTCTGATATATGTAGGTTTTAAGTGGTAAAACAATTTCCTTCTTGATTCAACTAGCCCCGCAAAACTCTTTAATGGCACAAAAAAAAAAAAAAAAAAACTGATATAGAAAAAAAAATCTTGTTCGTGTTGATTTTGGGAGACCCCAGATCTTCAACAAAAAGTTTAAAGAGGACAAAAATAATTTTCTTATTGCCCATTTTGGAAACGAGTTTATTAATTTTGATGATTAAGTGTATGTGTGTGCGTTTGTCCCTCTTTGTTTATTTTAAGGATACTTTAGTTATAGTAGATTCAATAGGATTTACGAATTTTGGTAATTCATTATAGTTTGAAAACTATGCGTAAATTACGTTAGGTTCAAAAATAAAAATTCTATTTTTAAAATTTTAGTTTTGGAATATAACTAGTACCAAAATAGATAAAAAGTAGAAACATAAAACTTGTTTACATAAATGGAACAATTGGCTCATAGAAGTCTATCAAATTAAAACAAACATTCAGAGTATTTTGTGACTCAAAGTTACAATATGGAATAGATAAAAAAATAGGTAATATAAATACATTGAACATATTTATAGAACGTATAAAAAAATAGGTAATATAAATACATTGAACATATTTATAGAACGTATAGCCCTTCTGGTACATAGTTACATAACATTTTGATTTTATTTTTTTAAATATAATTTTTAACAAAGAAAAATTAAACTAATAGGAGGAAACAACATAATTTCAGATTGGATGTTAGTGGTCACTTTTTTCCTTCATTGTTCCATGAGGTAAGAGAAAGGTTATGGACCCCGAAGGAAAGAACACGCCCCAAATGTTGCTTTAAACTGGCATGAGTGTTTTGGATTGTTTTGATATGTGTCACCTAGATCAAACTTTGAGATATATCATTTCACCCCCTAAAAAATATATGATCCCATATATAAGGCATACATCCAGCCCTTCTTTCATAAACACACCAGTGCAAGGATCCTCTATCTCTCTCCTACATACTTTGGACCAATCTAGGGCCACTCTATCAAGACCACTGGTTCATCAACCAATTAGGGTCCAAATTGGATTTTTATTCAAAATATCAAATTTAACTCTTGTGAATTGGCGCTAGTGACAACTCAACCCCATTTACACAACACGTGTCAATGGATTGTAGGACAAGGTCCACTGTCTTGCTCTAATAAACCTATGACAAAGTTTGATAGCCCCAATTTAAATATCTGACAAAGAATATTTCTCCAATGACATCCGTATTTAGTATTTGATTAATTGTATATGTAAAATTAAAAAAAAAACATAAAATATTATATGCATTTTTTCCTCTTAATGCACCTTATTATTTGTTTTATTAGTAAAATGTATATTGGTAAATGGGTAATCTTACATAAATTCATAAAATGAGTAAATTACTTTCCTAAATACTTGGATATTATATAATGAAACAATCTTTACCTTAATTAATTATTTAGAGGAAAACTATTTAGAAGTGTTGTTACTTGAATAAATGAAAACATATTTTAGGCTCGACATTATGAAGACCCAATTATTTTAATTTTATGTTTTTTTATAAGAGTTAGTTGGTCTCTCTCTCTCTCTTTCTAAAATTACTAGACCAACTACAGTCAAACCAACTACTCCCTCTCATAACCATCAATAGTACGTTTCAAATATGAATTCCTATATTAAGTAAGATTAATCTCAATCACTCTCTATCCACCCACATGAAACAAATCAAATTCAATTTTAATAGGGATAGACATGGGTGGGAGATTTACACCCCATGATACTCTCATATTTTTAAATTAATAAAATTTTAAATGCCACATTATTTCCAACGTGTCCATATAAAAAATTTCAAATAACCTTATTAAATTAAGAAAACATTCGAGATACACCCGTTTTGAATAGGATAACTACTGTTTGAATTAGAGGAGAACTTGGGAATCATGTCTTAGAAAGCGAAAAAATATTGCAAAAATTATAAAAAATTAAGTGCTTTAGGTAGATTACTAGTTCATTGATGACGCAATTTGGAGACATGTTCATTAGAGCTTTTCTAAGCATATTATGCTATTGTTGTCTTTTTAGGTGTCATTCATGTAGAAGGTAAACCCTAAAGCATTCGCTTCATCAAAGAGCACCAGATAGATAATGCAGAGCTTTTGCTTCCCCTTATGGAATTCTTCTCTCGTTGATAATTAACTCTCTCATCTTAGTATTATAAAATTAACCTTTGTAGACTGTCCAAGTTTTTACTTGAATACAATTTACTAGAAAATCTTTCTAAAAAATATGGCGTTTTAGTTTAGAAACATAAATGTGGGGTTACACAAGTAGTAGCCTTGACAAGGACCATGAAGGTTCTTTTTTCTTTTTTCTTTTTTTAATTTATATCAATATTGTAAGCAATGAAATCCTATAGGCAAATGTGTTGGAATATGAAAGCCACCTTGATTTGACTTGGGAATGAAAATGGCCCAATGAAGAAGTTATCTAGCTTGGGTATGAAAATGACAAAATGTGGATTTGACTATTGACCTGTAAATGCCCAAATGAGGACTGGACTAGGCTAATGGAAAAATGCATAGTGAAGACTTTAAGTGGAGATTGTGGTCCAGTAAATGATATAACTACATATATGGCGTGACCAACGAGATAGACTAAGATGCTACAAGTTCATAAAAACATCACTCTTAGAATAAAGATGACAAAAACAATGCAAAATATTCAAATATCACCTATGAAAATTAGATAATATCACTACCAATGTGTGTTCAAGCCTAAGAAGATATCATAGCTAGGTAAGAAAGTAAGAGAAAAATAATTATTTTGATATATGTAGGTTTTAAGTGGTAAAAATGTTTTTTGACTAACCCCACAAAAAATAATTTTCTTATTGCCCATTTTAGAAATGAGTCTATCAAAATGACAGATCTTCTACTATTTAGCCGATGAAACTCCATTTGATTTCCTTTTGTCTTTAGACTGTTGTGAGTCAGCTTAACCTATATTAGCTCGAACCAATATACTGCTTCCAGACTTGCAACCACTGACCAATATCTGGGTTTTGGTTTGTGGTCATGTGAAATGAATTTTTCATTGCTACTGTTGCTGCTACCATTTCGTGGATGAGTACAGATTTTCTTGGCTTACTTGAAGACTATTATGTGTTGGGGAATGGCTACTGAGCTCCAGAACCACGAAGAAGTGCCAGAAGACCACTTCAGGAGAAAGCTTGCAGCTGCTGTTAGGAGATCTATTTTTTTTCTTGGTTCTCTCAGCCAAAAAAAAAAAGTGTTTTATTTGTCTGTTCTGCATCTCAAATTAATGAGATCAGGTTCTGTTCTGCGTCAAGGTTTTCTTCTGCTTAACATCTGCACATTTACTTGCTTTTTTCAGCCTCTTGGTTTCTTTGTCCGTCCTTCAATTGTAAACTACAGCTATAACGGTGACCATAACTCGGCTATCAAACATAAGAACATTGAATGTTGTTCATTCTATTAATCTCTGAGTTTAGTTTTCATGTATTTTCAGCCACTTTGTGAGATACCACGAAAGCCACTTTGCTTTCTCTCTTGTTTCTATAAAAATTAAACATTTGCTATCATTGTGACGAGGTTCTGGGTATTTTCTCTTCTTGACTTGTTTTTGTTTACGATGAGATCTTATAGGATGCTAGAATGGAATGATGGGTGGTACTATAATGGGGACATAAAGACGAGAAAGACAGTTCAACCTAATGCTGACCAAATAGGTTTACAGAGATATGAGCAACTGAGGGAACTTTATGGATCTCTTTCAGCAGGTGACAACAATCAACAAGCCAAGAGGCCTTCTGCTTCTTTATCCCCTGAGGATCTTACTGACTCGGAGTGGTATTATTTGGTCTTCATGTCCCTCACATTTAATCCTGATCTCTGCTGGTTAAATTCGAATCCATTTAATAAAATCTTGGACAAAAGGTCAAATGCATATCTGTTTAATGGGTGGCATGACATCTGATTTATAGAAGTATAATAGTTCAAATGCATAGCTATTTGAGGGAGACTGACCAACTGCTGCTGCTGTTTCTTGCTCCTGATTAGTATTAGGGTCGTGGGAATGAGCTCTAATGCATATCTATTTGGCTGTAATGTAGCATCTGATTTATATGACTATACTAGTTCAGATGCTTTAGAATTTTGAGGGATACTACTGCTGTTTCTTGCTTCTGTTAATTATAACAATAGCGACTCTGTTGTGTCTTGTTCTGTGTTGTTTTATTTGTTCATTTACATTATATATTTTGTTTTTAGGCCTTAATCTTTTGAAACTCTTCATTCCATTGAGTAAAGGTGGAGATCCGTCAGCACAGTTATTGCAGCGTTGCCTCACTTGGATGAGCTCCTATTGTCATATAATTATAACCTCGGAGTAAATTGCTCAAATCTATTCAGTGGCGGTAGGAAGAATATTAAGGTGATGGATGTAGATGGGGTTCAACTATACGGGGAAATCCCAGAATCTGTAGGTAATATGACCTCTTTTACTACTCTTTCTTTGGGAGGCATGGGAAGGAATCGAACCACGAAGGGCTTTCTAAGCCAAAAGGGAAACTTATACAACCTGCAAGCTTTGTACTTAAAGAGGTTTTGAAGATTTGATTGCGCCGAAGCTTGATTGGTTATGCTCCTTAACAAATCTAGTCATCTTATATATTTGAGACTATATGCTTGGGAGAACTCTCGTCTCTAAAAATAATTACAATTAAAAATAGTATGTTGGAAGGTGTTGTACTTGAAAAGCATTTCCAAAATTTGAGCAACCTAACCATTCTTCCACAAAAATTGTCACCCCAGATCTTCCACAAAAATTTAAAAAGAGGACCAAAAAAAAAAAAAATTGATTGCCAATTTAAAAAATGAGTCTTTTAATTTTCTTGATTATGTGTATGTGTGTGAGTGTGTCCGTGTGTTTGTTTATTTTAAGGATAATGTACTTTTAGTAGATTTAATAGGATTTTTGAATTTTGGTTGTTAAAATTATCTCTTATAGTTTGAACGCTATTCATAAAATTATGTTAAGTTCGAAAATAAAAATTCTATTTTTAAAATTTTAGTTTTGGAATATAACTAGTACCAAAAGAGATAAATAAGTAGAAACACAAAACTATTTTTATCATATGAAATGGAACAATTGGCTCATGAAAGTTTATCGAGATAAAACAAACATTCAGAGTATTATGTGACTCAAAGTTACAATATGGAATAGATATACAATTAAGTAATATAAATTTATTGAACATATTTATAGCAATTATATCCCTTCTTGTAATTATAATTTCATTACATAGTTATATAATATTTTGATTTTATTTTTTTATAAACATCATTTTTAACAAAGAAACATTAAACTAATCGGAGGAAACAATTTATTTTTACTCTCAAATTGGTTGTCAGTGGTCACTTTTTTCCTTCATTGCTCCTTGAGGTAAGAGAAAGGTTATGGAGCTTGAAGGAAAGAACAAACCCCAAATGTTGCTTTAAACTGACATGGGTATTTGGATTTTTCGAAATGTGTCACCTAGATCAAACGTTGAGATATATCACTTTGCCCCCTAGAAAATATATGATCCCATATATAAGGAATGTATCCAACCCTGGTTTCATAAAGACATGAGTGCAAGGATCCTCTGTCTCTCTCCTACATAGTTCGGACCAATCTAGGCCCACTCTATCAGGAATTCTTGTGAATTGGCACTAATGACGAGTCAACCTCATCTTCACAACACGTGTCAAAGGATGAGTCTAAATGAAAGTTCTATAACCCAATTTAAATAGTTGACATTTAGAATTTTTCTCCTATTACATATGTATTTAGTATTTGATTAATTGTATATGTAAATTTAAAAAAACATAAAATGACATATGCATTGTATTTTTTTCTCTCAATGCGCCTTATTATTATTATTTTTATTAGTAAAATTTATATAGGTAAATGTGTAATCTTACATAAATTCAAAAAATGAGTAAATTACGTTCTTAAATACTTGGATATTATACAAAGAAATTATCATTACCTTAATTAGTTATTTAGAGGAAAACTATTTAGAGGTGTTATTAACTAAATAAATGAAAACATGTTTTAGGATTGACATTATGAAGACCCAATTATTTTGGAAGAGAATCACTAGATAATTTTACGTTGTTGAAGAAGAGTTAATCGATCAAACTCTCTCTCTCTCTCTCTCTATAAAATTACTGGACCAACTACTAATCAAACCATCTACTTCCTCTCTCAAACCATCTATTACACATTTAGTCACTTAGAAAAGGATTATGACTCTTTTTTTGGTTTATAGCAAATGGGGATGGGAATAGGTTTTTCTCCATTCAGATGAAACAGGTAACAAAACAAGTAATTGAATACCAACCACCCATGCCCTCTGTTCCCTATTTACAACACTATCTCTTGTCTCTCCCATCCTAGTCTTATTAACCATATTTGGATCTTTTCAAGTTATTACTTGAATAAAATATACTATAAATTTCTTAGGAAGCATTTTCTATTGCAATTCACCGGTCTTCATAGGAATTGGGATTATCATAGAGGGATTTGCCTTTGTGGAAAAAAAAGAGACCTAGATGTTATCATCTTTTTTAAGTGATGCATACACCACTTTGAGTTTTAATAATTTGGAATTACTTTTTACTTTTTATCTTTTAAACATAATTATAAAATTTATTAGCAAAATAAATAAAAATTCTTGTCAAATTTAATAGGTTTTTTATAATAAAATTATTACAAAATATATAGTAATATGATATTTATTATAAAATGTTATTATTTAGATTTCCAAAGGGTATTGACTTGTTTGGGAGATTAACAATATCTTCCTCATAGAGGGTACTCATCTTACAAATGGATTCAAATTTTTTTAAGTATTTCCTTGATTTTTGTAGAAATATTTTGATTGTTTTAGCTAGAGGATAAAAAAGTCAATTTTATTTAAAATAGTCAAGCCAAGTGGTTAAGCCCACTTTTTTTTTTCCCAAGCCACCCTTTTTTTATTTTCTTGCTCGAAGTTACCGCATGGAACTGTGAGAAACATGCATTTGATCAAGCTTGCGATGGTGAAGTCTTCATTCTCTAGAGCCACGGACCGTACCTATGATGATTTGCCTTGGTTCTGAACCTCTGGTTAGCCTTGAAGAATGAAACACATTGCACTTGCCAAAAACTTTTGAGTTTTGTTTTTTTCATGATTTTACCTGTAAGATGTGTCTAGAATCATTCTAGTCTAATTGGAGTTAGCATTCTCCTCTTTCCAGTTTCTTGTTTTCGAGGTGGGAACAGTTATGGAATCATGACAATTGGTAGAGTATTGAGAACACAAAAGATCAATTTTGTGTTCAATCGGTCCTCCTCAACACTCTATTCAAGTGTTTTTCTTTGGAAACTGGAGCAGTTTTCAGTCCATTTGTCGTATGTTTTCTGTCAAAAGAAAGAATTAGACATGGTTTAGATGCAAACTTTTGCTAAAAACCGGACTTGGTCAAGGTACATGGCATGGTTGAACTAGATTCAATTGACCTATCCAATCCCGATTTTATAATAAAACATTCAACAACATCTCATGGGTTAATTGGTAAGTTTGATCCAGATTTATAATAGAGCATTCAATATCTTCCTTTTAACTGATTATTGATTTTCGTGTTTGGCATGGACTATGTGCCCATGAACTCGACTTATAATCACTTATATTTTAACTATACAAGCTCGATCTTTCTTCCATGGAATATCACCATATGCTCTCTTGGGTGTTGTATCTTTATTTTGCTTGGTATTTCTTCTCACCTTAGGCTCTATTGGCAATAAACTTACTTTTGGGTTGCTCAACTCTCTACTATTAGAAGAAGAACAATATTTATAGTTGTCATTATTTCGATACCAAAGAAGACATACATTATTACCTTTTGTCTTTTGAAAAATTTATTAATATTTAATAAATAAAAAAAAAAAAAGAATGTCATTGTATTTCTAAAAGCCCTACTAAATTATTATAGGAAAGATATTATTGAATGGCATTTGCATTTGAAAAAGGATGAGTTACAAAGAAAAGAAAAAAAGCCATATCCCATGAACATTTTTTGAGCTTTGACAATATTATGTCTATTTCCAAAAAAACCAATTTGCTAACCATCTACAAATCGAAAATACATAATTCTCCAAGACCTTTCGAATAGTAAAATTCCAAACATACTTACAAAGCCAAATGCAAATCCAAGAGCAATGCCATCATCGATCCATTTAATTTCAAACCCGCCTGACAATATTATGTCTATTTTCAACGAATCCAATCTTGCAAACCATTTACAAATTGAAAATACATAATTCTCCAAGACCTTTTGAATAGTAAAATTTTAAACACACTTATGAAGCTAACTGCCAATCCATGAGTAATGCCAACATAGATCCATCTCATTTTAGATACATCTTCAAACTCTTCGTCACCAAAAGGTTGGACTAGAATTTGATCTCTCTCATCACTTTTACATTCTTTTCTCAAAGGATATCCACAAAGACCTTCATTACCCACATAAATCGATTCATCATTGAGGGTATCAAGTTGATTACCTGATGGAATTATGCCAAACAAATTATTATATGAAAGGTTGAGATGAATCAAAAATGTCAAACTCGCAATAGCCAGAGGAATCAACCCAGAATGATGCTTGAAAATTTTAGATTTATTAATTGAAGCAACCTTCCAATGCTCTGTGGGAGCTTCTCGAAAAATTGATTCACCGACAAGTTCAAACCATTCAAACCAATAAAATTACTTTCCAACTTCTTCTGAGATTATTCCTGACAAATTGTTGTTTGAGAGATCTAAAGTAATAACCAATGAAAGAGTGGTAGTGTATTCATACAAAAACCCATTTGATCAACACGCTAACCTTTTCTTGGTAATAGCTGCTCCCATAGTCAAGTGTATTGTTTATAATACGATTGATTCTCATGGCAGTGAAATTTGTTATACCTCTAGGAATGACTTATGTCAAACAATTACGTGACACATCAAGGACTTGCAAATAACTCAAATTTCATAGTTTCGGGATAGTTCCAGTAAACATGTTGGACCTCAATTGGAGTATTCGAGGGGTAGACAACCTTACTCCAATGCAACTTGGAAGAGTTCCACTGAATTTGTTCCCACTAAGGTCAAGAGTTTGCAAACTAGTATAATTTTTAAAAAAAATGAAGGAAGTTCTCCTGACAATTTATTCTTCTCAAGTTGCAAGCTTTGTATATTAACAAATTGAATGGAAAACCATGAAATATTGCTAGATTAATGGTTTGCCTTCAAATCAAGCACTTTGAGACATCCACAGTTAACCAAGGTTGGGGGCATGCCTCCAGTGAAATTGTTATGGGAAAGATTAAGAATTTTTAATTTTTCATCTTACTAAATAGAGGAGGAATTACACTAGAAAATTGACTGTATGAGAAATCAAAATATTTGACGGGGTTTGTGAGAAAGGGTATGGGATATGTGAACTTGTTGTTGTAGCTCAGATCAATCATTGTATATGAATTAGTGGAAGTGTAATGTATGGAGATGAACTTGAAATATTATTCTTACTGAGGTTCAAAGATTGAAGCTGAGAAGTGATGTTCTCAAACCACGCTGGTATATAACCCCCGGATATTTGAGAGAGATCTAGGTAAGTGAGTTTTTTTTTTTGAGTTTGAAGCCATAGAGGAAATTGTGGGCCAAGATGACAAGATCCAAGATAGAGATATTCAACTTGAAATGGAGGAACCCAATCTATAGGAAGATGAAACTCTAGTGAATTTTACTACAGGTCTAGGGTGGCTAGGTTGTTGAGAATTCAAAAATGCTTTTCAAGTACAACACCTTCAAACATACTATATTCAATTCTAAGCACTTTCATAGATGTAGGAACGGGTCTAGGAAATCTACCATTCAAGATGTATAAGTTGGTTAGATTTGTTAAGGAGCATAACCAATCAACCTTCGGCGCAATGGAATCTTCAAAATCATTTGAGGACAAAGTGTGTAGGTTGTGTATGTTTCCCATTTGGTTTAGAAAGCCCTTCGTGGTTCGATTCCATTTTGTGCTTCCCAAGAAAATATGAGTAAGAGAGGTCATATTACCAATAGACACTGTAATTTCTCCATATAATTGAACATTATCAAGTTCAATCTGCCACTAAATAGATTTGAGCAATTTACTTAAAGGTTATAATTATATGACATAGAGTTCCTCTAAGTGAGGTAACGGTTCAAAGTCTAAAGAAATATTTCCATAGAAGTCACTAGAACTAAGATCCAAATAACGCAATTGTATACGAATGAGAAATGAGGGCATTGGGGGGAAACTTGAAAGATAAGTTTGCCATATTTCAAGTATCTGTAGGGAAGAATGTAAGGTAATTACATGAAACCAGCGAGAACCTACCATGGAAACATTAACGAAATTCATATCTATGTGCTTCAGAGATGACATATTTACCATCCAGTCAAAAAAATCTGCATACTAACTTGAATAGGAAAATCCAAAAACTCAAGACAAGAACAATTTCCAAGATGGAAACGAATTTTTCCGCTGAATCTTGCATACGACAGGCTCAAATGCCTCAACTCCTTTAATGGACCAAGAAAATCCATAATTTTAACTCCATAGAAAGAGTTCCCACTCAAGTCAAGGTGTTGGAGATGTTTTAGTTGCAACAACACTGCATCGATTTGGCCACTCTATGTAACATCATTAAAATTATCTAGTTTAGAGATAATTGGAGTACAAGGACCGTGAAGATGAAGTTGGATCACATGCCTTATTTCATTGTGGCATGTAACACCCTGTTGTGGTCCTAGGGTTAAGTGTTTGGTTTTCACTACCTACTAGATCAGTCTTTTGGGTAGTATTGGCTAGGTACTTAACATTTGGTATCAGAGTTATACCGCTATTACAAGTTCGAATCCCGGAGGGAGTGACCTAGAGTTAGACATGGTTAGAGCAACAAAATGGGGCCACGTTGCTAGAGTGAGGCTGTCGTGGATGTCGACTCGTAACGGTGGGAGTATTATTGTGGTTCTGGGTTTAAGTGTTTGGTTTTCCACTACCTACCAGATCAATATTTTTGGGTAATATTGGCTAGGTACTTAACATTTGGTATCAGAGTTATACCATTGTTGCGAATTTGAATCCCGGAGGGGGTGACCTAGTGCCAGACATGGTTAGAGTGACAAAAGTGGGCCACGTCGCTAGAGTGAGGCCATCGTGGATGTTGGCTCGTAACCGTGGGAGTATTGTTGTGGTCCTAAGGTTAAGTGATTGGTTTTCTGTTACCTACCAGATCAGTTTTTTGGGTAGTATTGGCTAGGTACTTAATATTTGGTATCAGAGTTATACCATTGTCGCGAGTTCGAATCCCGGTTGGGGCGACCTAGAGCCAAACATGGTTAGAGTAACAAAAGTGGGCCACGTCACTAGAGTGAGGTCACCGTGGACGTCGGATTGTAATGGTGGGAGTATTGTTGTGGTCCTGGGGTTAAGTGTTTGGCTTTTCGCTACCTACTAGCTCGGTCTTTTGGGTAGTATTGTCTAGGTAATTAACATTTGGTATCAAAGCTATACCGCTATTACGAGTTCGAATCCTGGAGGGGGCAACCTAGAGCCAAACGTGGTTAGAGCGACAAAAGTGGGCCATGTCGCTAAAGTGAGGTCGTCGTGGACATCGGCTCACAATGGTGGGAGTATTGTTGTGGTCTTGGTGTTATGTGTTTGGCTTTTGGCTATCTACCAAATCGGTCTTTTGGATAGTATTGGCTAGGTACTTAACACACCCGTCCACTTAAAGCAATCTGGAGTATCATCCCAGGAGGTAAGAAGATTGGATGGATCGATGAGCTTGCTTCTGAACTTGGTATGTGCCTCTCTCTCCACATCGAAGCAACCCACTTGTGAGAACTGATCCCCTTTCATAATATACCCAACAAGAGAAACCCAACAAAAAAATTCACAATTGAAGTCGCCTCCAAGTCTTAGACACTAACTCCCTTCCCCTTTCAGCCGAATGCAACTACATGTAGTTGACAAAACAATCTAGTGGCAAAATAAACAAAAAAGCCTGTAAATCCCTTTCTCTTCTCTCTCTCATGCTTTACTTCTTTAATTCAGGACGCATTGAATTCATTAAATAGGTGTCCAAATGGTAAGCGAGGGAAACACAAGAGATTTGCATTTTTTGTATTTTTTGTTTATTTCATGACGATGATGATAAGAAAAAATTTGGCGACTATTAGACTTCTTCATAGAAAGACTGTGTATCTCGATTTTTCTTTACGAGACTTTATGGCCTAATGTTCTAAAGTTCTAATAGCCGTAAAGATTTTAAGGCCATAAAATCTGATTTGGCTATTAGAACTTTAGACTTTATGGCCTTTTAGTCTAGAAACGTAAATGTGGAGCAAATCGAAATCGATTTTAATAAGGATAGATGTGGGTTGCCTCGAAAATCTAATATGTATAGATTAACACAAAATCCAATTGATGCTATTGATATATGGGAGATTTACACCCCATGATACTCTCATATTTTTAAATAAATAAAATTTTAAAAGCCACATTATTTCTAGCGTATCCATATAAAAAACTTTAAATAACCTTATTAGATTAAGAAAACATTTAAGATACACCTGTTTTGAATAGGATAAATATATAGATGATTGTTTGAAGTTTAAAAATATTTTATAAAAATTACGAGCAACTCTGTTGCAACACTGGTTCAAGAAACGATATTATGGACCATTCTTCCTACCATCGGACACAAACGCGTGATAAGATATAGCTTTTAGTCTTGCGTTGCTCATCGGATAACTCCACTCTCTTCTGCTCTTGAGATTTCTCGCGGGGCGAGTTTGAACTCCTATGGTTTCTTGGGTGGTGAATCTGATAGGCCCACCTTTTTTCCAAGCCTCCCATTGTTTCTTTTCTTGCTTGAAGTTGCCGCGTGAAACTGCGACAAACATGCATTTGAACCGTCCTCATGAACACTCTGTTTAAGTGTTTTTCATTGGAAATCGGAGCAGTTTTCAGTCCATTCATCGTATATTTTCTATCATAAGAAAGAATAGGTCATATTATGTGTTTTTATGATAGCATCAAACCGAACCGGTTCACGAATAACTAGAGCTTGGCTTGGAGCCAGCTCGGTTCTATTCGAATAAATCCCATCTCAGATCGAATTCGAGATCAGTTTTTTATTTGTTTAAGTAAACGAGCCGAACTTGAATAAGCGGTGATTCTATTCGTGAGCTCGTGAAAACAATAGAGAGCTTCTTAGTTTCATTGTAACCCTAGCTTTTCTCTATTGAAGACAATAAATTTCCACAATCATATATAAGAGATGTATCTAAGACTAGTTTTCATAGTCACCAATCCACAGATTCTATGCCTCTCTCCAATATTTTTTGGACTAGAGCCAATCTTGGTTCCTCGTTCAGGGCCATTGAGATCTCTGTTTCATCAACCAAGTAGATGTCAAATTGTTTTTTATTCAAAAATCAGAATTATCTAGGTGTCAATTGTAAGCCTTCAAGAACCTATGTTTGTAAATTTTAATATCATTTTTAATACATAATTACATAATATTTTGATAGTATTTATTTTTAAATGCAATTTTCCACAAAAGATTCAACAAATCCGAGGAAATGATATAATTTTACTCCCATATTAGTTTTTAATGGTCACTTTTTCCCTTCAAGGAATCTTCCATGAGGTAAACGCAAGACACTAAAAAAAAGTTATATTCTTAACACAATCATGTTATTAATTTTAATGCACTTCTAAGAAAACTATTTAGAGGTGTTATTACCTGAATAAATGAAAGCCAGTTTTAAGACCGACAATACAAAGGCCCAATTATCTTGGAAGAGATTCACTAGACAAAGATTATCACGTCTTTTAAAAAGAGGAAAAATTATTGGGTATCAATGAATTAAAGAATAATGGGGAATGACTTGAGAAATGTGAACACATGGAGTTTTATTCATAATCTAATAGTCAATTTAAGCCACTAACATTAATTTTATAGTGCTCCCACAATAAAAAAAAAAAAAGAAAAAAAATGTTGGCATACATTCCTTTGGACATTAATATAAAAGAAAGGATTACGCTTACCTACCGGTCAATCAATCAAACTTTATCTCTCTTTCCTTCTCTCTCTACAAAACTACCGGACTTGCTACCAATCAAACTATTTGCTCTCTCTCTTTCTCTCTCAACCATTAGCAATACGTTTCAAATATGACTTCCTATACTAAGTAAGATTTCTTTCTCTTTCAACCTTTCTCTCAATCACACTCCAAATCGAAATCGAATTTAATAGGGATAGAACTGGGGTGGGCTCGAAAGTCTGATATGTATTGATTACCAAAAATCCAATTCATATTATTGATATATGGGAGATTTACAACCTATGATGTCTCAATGGACTTAATAGGACAATACTCTCATACTTTTTAAAAATTAAAATTCTCAAAATTTCATTATTTCCGATATATTCTTATAAAAATTGAGATACACCAGTTTTGAATATGATAAGTGTATAAGTGTTTGTTTGAATTAGGGTAGAACTTGAGAATTTTATCTCAGAAAGGTAAAAAAAAATGTAAAAAAAAAGAGAAGGCATTAGAAGTTCAGAACATACACATTTATACATCACTAGAAAATGAAAATTTAGAGACACCTTACTCGTAAAAATGAATCCGAGCAACCAACTTGAGAAGAATGAACCCTGTTGAATAAGAGACACACAGAGAAAACCCATTAGCATACCTTTCCAAGAGGTGCTCTCCATGTTGAAAGAGATTGACAGAAAGATTCTCACTGGAGTACATTCTTTCGCCCATCCTCTATTTATAGAGACGCACTCTACAAGCTTCCTTTCATTTAACGTCTGTCACAATCTGTTGAATCGTATTTGCCTAAGAAAGCTGGCGAGGAAGATGACTTCTTATACCCCTTGTGTTGCTGATATTGTAGCCACTGAATCGAGCAAATAAATAGAAAATCAAGTTTTTTCAAATTGTTCAAGTCTTTCAGAATTTACAACCACACACCGACGTTTCAATGACTTGATGGTCCCAGATGGAAAGCGATAATGGTACTTGATGTGTTAACTTCGTCTAACAAGACTACTGGAATTTCTTGCCTAGATGCTTGCTCATAGAAGTGTTATATAAAGTTACATGGAAGAAATGGAAGGCTGATAACTTTCTATTTCTCTTTTCTTAAGGTGCTAGAACCAGGCTCTCATCTCTTACGCAAAAGACAGAAAGATGCTCAAACCAGCTTTTGTCATCTCTCTCTCTCATCTCCCTCTAATTCAGCTCCAATGCCATATAGTTGTTGCAGTTAAAAAAACTCTTACCTGGCTGGCCCTTGGATGGGTCGATAGATCCACCCATCCCTGTGCTCAATGAATCAACTCGTCTCTCAAGTCCTATTTCCATATTGACGAGGTAACGGCCAGAGGACGGACTTGGGAGTTGGAAAATCGGCATGACTTGACCGGGGAAAACACCCCAGCGGTATTTCAGAAAAATTTCAGCAATCATGTTGGTTCTTTCTGTTAGGAAATTCACATTTCCTATTCTAATTTGGGTAACAAATTTATTATGCAATTATATTTTATATTATTAATAGAATGGGCTGAAATTAAGTGATCTAATTTTGTTAAGCCCATTAAGGAATGGATCATGGATATGGGCTATGAATATGGGCCAATTGAGTAGATACCATAGGGAATTATGGGAACCCTATATAAAGAGACACAAGATGGTTATGGTCCCCAATATACTAAATCACACACAATTTCCCTTCTCCCCATCCGGAAGAGAGACGAAGGTCCCATTGAGGAATAAGGCGATTTAGTTGAGGAAGACCACATCCGTTCTTATCATTCGTCACAGTAAATTCCGCATCAGAATACAAAATTCACGAAATGGATCCAAGTATGTTTTTAATCCTAATATTCTAGCGTGTCGTAAATTCTAGATTATAATTTACTATTACGGATCTAACAAGTGGTATCAGAGCAGTTCTGTTAGATTATTAGGATTTCTAGATTAATTCATGGAATGTAGAAAAAAAAAATTTCCACAAAATTCGTATTTTGGGTTGTGAGTTTGTCGGCGTCGCCTTTGGGTGGAGGATGGCGTTGCAGTGTCCGCTGGGATACACTGCAATGACTTTGATTGTCGGCCACCAGTGGAGACCACCCCCACCATCTCTCTGCGCGTGGCAGAGAGGGCGACGGAAACCCTTCTCTCCGCGAGTGGCAGAGAGGGCGACGGAAACCCTTCTCTCTGCGCGTGGCAGAGAGGGCGACAGAAACCCATCTCTCTGCGCGTGGCAGAGAGGACGACGGAACATCCCTCCCCCCCATTTCTCTCTGCACGTGAGCATAGAGGGCAACGAACCCCCCCGTTTCTCTCTGCGCGTGAGCAAAAAGGGTGACGGAAGAAGCCGCAAAGCCTGTCGATGAAGCAACGTCTGAAGGGAAAAGGTGGAGGCGACAGAGGAAACCTGTCGTCGGATGGAATCCGAATAGTGATCAGCGGTCCAGAGCCTTCGGGCGAACGGCAGTGCCGAAAATCGAGAGTACGGCACTGCAGTGTCATCAGAAAGAATGGGCGACAGCAACACCTGTCGGGAGCGCTGTCGTGGCCCTTGGGCGACAACAGTGCCCATCGGGAGCGTTGTCGTGGCCCTTGGGGGGGCAGAACCGCCTGTTGGGAGGGCTGTTGTCGCCGTTGGGCGACAACAGCGCCCGTTGACTCCACCGGGCGCGCTGCCATGCCCGTTGGGCACCTGTTGTGGGAGTGCATCCATTGGGCAACGGCTGTGCCCGTTCAAAGCAACGGGCACGCTGCTATGTCCGTTGGACAAACTGCAACGCGCCATAAAAAAAATTATTCTTGGGGTTTGTCAAATTTACCTAACGAGATTGACTCGGGTGAGTCAACTCGAACCGGTTGCTACAGATCGGGTCGACTCGGACTAAGCTGGCTCGACTGAGCTGACTTTTGCGTTTGGCGTATATGCCCAGTAAGGTTGCTCATATTTGTTTGTTACATCTGACTAAATGTTTTGTTTATATATATTACATTACAAAACATTTATCGCAGCTCCAAGGAAATAAAGGCCAATGCCGCGGCGCCAATGGGGGCGGTGCCACAATGTTGGGCAACTGAATAAAAAAAAAATATATATATATACATATACATACATACATATATATATATATATATATATATATATATATATATATATATATATATATATATATATATATATATATATATATATATATATATATAGATATAGATATATATATTTTTTTAGTTGGTCTAGTATTTTCAATCAAATTTTTTGAAGCTACATGTTACCAAAATAACCTCTGTAGTGTAGTATAATTTGACTAGAAATACATAGATGTTTGTACAGAGTTATTTATGCAAATTGTGCTCGGCCCAAAGGAAGACACAATTTGGCCAAACCAACAACGTACCTGTGATGATAAATGTGTGACGATTTCATGTGAACAATAGTCAGTCCAAAGAAAGGCTATTTTTTTACAGAACTAGGAATTAATGTTGTACTAGGTATCTTAAGATGGGTCCCAATTTGGATTTTATTTTGTACTTGTCTATCTTACTTTATATGATATGCTAGTTAATGTGAATATGTTTGTTTATTTTGTTCTGGATCCAGTTTTTTTTGCTACTGCTTCAAATGTTACTGCTCAAATAAGCAGCATTCCAATGTTAAGTGGGACGAATTTTAAGGCCTAGAAAGATACTGTGGAAATTGTCCTCAGTTGTTTGGATTTAGATCTTGCACTTCGGGTAGAGCCACCCATTTCTACTCCTGATAACCTCAATGAGGTTAAAATTGAGAAGTGGGAGCGCTCTAACTGAATGTGTTTGATGATCATGAAACGCTCCATTCCGGAGGCGTTTTGGGGCTCTATGACAGAGAGCGCGAGCGCCAAGAAGTTCCTAGAATAAATTGAACAATATTTTGCCAAGAATGAAAAATCAGAGGCGAGTATCCTTTTGGCTAAACTCGTTTCGATGAAGTATAAAGGCAAAGGGAACATAAGAGAGTACATCATGGAAATGTCTCATCTAGCATCAAAACTCAAGTCACTTAAGTTAGAGCTGTCTAAGGACTTGTTCGTGCACTTGGTTTTTATCTCTCTTCCTGCACACTTTGGCCAATTCAAAGTGATTATAACACTCAGAAGGACAAATGGTCCCTAAATGAGCTTATAGCTCACTATGTGCAAGAGGAAGAGAGGCAGCAACGGGATAAGACTGAAAGTGCTCACTTGGCCTCAACCTCTCAGTACAAGAAGAAGAAAAGAGGTAAGGATACTGCGGTATGTTCTTCTCAGACTAAGAAACAGAAGATGTAGGCTAAGGAGTTTACCTGTTTCTTGTGCAACAAGTCGGGACATATGAAGAAGGATTGTCCCAAGTACGCCGCTTGGTGTGTAAAGAAGGGTATGCCTCTAACTTTAGTTTGTTTTGAAGTTAATTTAGCTTCTGTACCTAAAGACACTTGGTGGGTGGATTCTGGTGCTACCACTCACATTAGTATGTCTTTGCAGGGTTGCTTGTAGAGCCGACCGCCAAGTGATGCTGAAAAATTCATCTTTGTGGGCAATGGCAATAAAGTTGCAGTAGAGGCTATAGGAACTTTCAGATTACAATTAAGCATTGGATTTTATTTGGATTTATTTGAGACATTTGTTACAACGTCTTTTAGGCGGAATTTAATTTCTATTTCCATTTTGGACAAATCAGATTTTTCTTGTTCTTTTGGAAATAATAAAGCTAGTCGCTACCAAAATTCAAATTTTGTTGGTTCCGGTCCCTTAATTGATAATCTATATATGCTTGATGTTGTTACTTCCTATAGAGAAATATTGCAGATTAGTTCACGTGGTACGAAGCAAAAATTAAGTGAGAATTCCACCACATTATGGCACAAACGTTTAGGACATATCTCTCAATAGAGAATTCAAAAGCTTGTGTCAGATGGAATTCTTGAACCCCTAGATACTACAAACTTCCAAGTTTGTGTTGAGTGCATCAAGGGGAAACAAACAAATGTTAGAAAATTAGGTGCCGAAAGAGCTAATGTCTTAGAACTTATACATACACATATTTGTGGTCCATTCCCTACAGCTTCATGGAATGGCCAGCAGTTACTTCATTTCGTCCATAGATGATTACTCTAGATTTTGTTACCTATATTTAATACATGAGAAATCACAATCACTGGACGTTTTCAAGTCTTTCAAAGTTGAAGTTGAACTTCAACTTGGAAAGAAAATCAAGGTTGTTAAATTCGACCGTGGTGGTGAATACTATGGACGGTATGATGGATCAGGAGAACAACATCCAGGACCCTTCGCGATTTTCCTCAAAGAGTGTGGAATTGTTCCGCAATACACGATGTTGGGCAAACCCAACAAGAACGGTGTTGCAGAGTGAAGAAACCGAACTCTTAAGGATATGGTAAGGACTATGATCAGTCATTCCTCTTTGCCAGAGCCACTTTGGGGAGAAGCTCTCAAGACCGCAGTGTACATCCTTAACAGGGTACCGAGCAAAGCAGTTGCCCAAACCCCCTATGAAATTTGGACAGGCAAGAAGCCTAGCATTAGGCACTTGCACATTTGGGGTTGTCCAGCTGAGGCACGGCTTTATAGGACACATGAAAGAAAACTGGACTCAAGTACGGTTAGCTGTTATTTCACTGGTTACGCTAAACGCTCTCGGGGTTATAAGTTTTACGATCCCACATCACGATCCTTCTTTGAAACAGGAAATGTGAGATTCCTTAAGGATATTGAGTTTGGAGGGGAAGAAAACATAAGGAATGTTGTCTTTGAAGAAGAATCTGTTATTGATAGTGATTAGGTCTTCATACTTATTGCTGCTCAAGACACAATTCAGGCATTAGAGGATAATGTTCAGGCTCCTATTCCTGATATTGTTCCAGATCAAGAAAACAATGAGATTCTTCCTCTTGCACCACCTTTAGTACAAACTCAACCACCTCAAGAAGTGCCATTAAGAAGATCCACTAGGGAGAGGAGAAATGCGATTCCAGATGATTATATCATATTTCTCCAAGAACATGAGGATGGCGTCGGATTGACAGAAGATGATCTAATTAACTTATGTCAAGCCTTGCGCAGTTCTAACTTTCAAAAGTGGATTGATGCCATGAAGGATGAGATAACGTCTATTAATGACAATGACGTTTGGGATCTCATCGAGTTGCCTAAAGTTAAGA
The DNA here is from genome assembly GCF_029961685.1 of Aristolochia californica. Classification (NCBI taxonomy): domain Eukaryota; kingdom Viridiplantae; phylum Streptophyta; class Magnoliopsida; order Piperales; family Aristolochiaceae; genus Aristolochia; species Aristolochia californica. The sequence continues at coordinate 6,585,836 of NW_027182279.1, forward strand.
AGCCCATTGGTTGTAAATGGATATTTAAAACCAAGAGGGATTCAAAGGGCAATGTTGAGAGATATAAGACCCGTCTAGTCGCTAAAGGCTTTACTCAAAGGGAAGGCATAGACTATAAAAAGACTTTCTCTCCGGTATCTTCGAAAGACTCTTTTAGAACAATAATGGCACTAGTGGCTCATTTAGATCTAGAGCTACATCAGATGGATGTCAAAACTGCGTTTCTCAATGGAGACATTGATGAAACGATTTATATGGTACAACCAGAAAACTTTGTATCTGGTGATCCAAAGTCTATGGTCTGTAAATTGAAGAAATCCATCTATGGTCTCAAACAAGCTTCCTGTCAATGGTATCACAAGTTCCATCATAAGTTCAGTGTGAGCAAATATATCTTCTTGATATTATATGTCGATGATATTCTACTCGCTAATAGCGATATAGGCTTACTGCACGAAACCAAGAAATTTCTGATGAAGAAATTCGAGATGAAAGATCTTGGTGATGCCTCTTTTGTATTAGGTATACAAATACTTAGAGATTGTTCTCAAGGTATCCTTAGGTTCTCACAAAAGAGCTATATTGATAAGGTGTTGAGTAGATTCGGCATGAAAGATAGTAAACCAGGTGATACACCCGTCGCTAAAGGAGACAAGTTTAGTCTCAAACAGTGCCCTAAAAATGATCTTGAAAGAATAGAGATACAGAAAATTCCCTATGCATCGGTAGTAGGGAGTTTAATGTACGCTCAAGTTTGTACTCATCCCGACATAGCATTTATAGTAGGAATTCTAGGCAGGTATTTGAGTAATTGGGGTATGCAACATTGGAAGGCAGCCAAACGCGTGATGCGTTATTTGAGGAGAACAAAAGACTACATGATTACTTATCGGAGATCAGACAGTTTAGAGATCATTGGGTTCTCTGACTCCGACTTTGCCGGATGCCAAGATAGCAGACGCTCCACATCAGGCTACATCTTTATGTTGGGTGAAGGAGCTATCTCATGGAAGTTTGCTAAGCAAACTCTCATAGCTTCTTCAACTATGGCCGCAGAGTTCATTGCTTGTTTTGAGGCATCCAACCACGGAATATGGTTGCGAAACTTTGTCACTGGGATACAAGTGGTAGATAGCATTGACAGGCCAATAAAGATTTACTGTGACAATAACTCGGCGGTACTTTATTCCAACAATAACAGGAGCTCGACGAAGTCAAAGTTTATTGATATCAAGTTTCTAGTTGTTAAGGAGAGAGTTCAGAATAAGCAGATTTCTATAGAACATATATGGACGGACTCTATGATAGCAGACCCATTAACCAAGGGTTTACCGCCTAAGGTATTTCATGAACACACTGCTCATATGGGCGTTATTTCTGAGGATACCTTGGTTTAGTGGGAGTCATTTTTGTACTATATGTTTGCTTTAGACATTCCGTTAGTTGATTTTTTAATAAAATTAATTGCTTATTATTTTATTTATGAACTTGCTTGTGTTTTTCTATGTGCAATGTTGACATTGCATTAAGGACTATGGAAAGATCTCACTAAAGACTAAAGAAGGACTAGTTGGAAATAGGCATGTTTGAGATCACATTGCATGTAATGTTCATGCTACTCATCCATATTTGATCTATGTCATTGAGTGTATTAGTATGGTGATCATCGTGGTTTAGTCACGAATATAATGTGATGAAAGTCGCGATGGTTCCATTATTAATATATACGATGGTTACATTATTAATAGTATACAGATGCGAGCCTAAAGAATTGTGATATAATTATTTCAGGAATGATATGTTACCCAAGTGGGAATGTTGTTAGGAAATTCACATTTCCTATTCTAATTTGGGTAACATATTTATTATGCAATTATATTTTCTATTATTAATGAAATGGGCTGAAATTAAGTGATCTAATTTTGTTAAGCCCATTAAGGAATGAGCCATAGATATGGGCCATGAATATGGGTCAATTGAGTAGATACTATAGGGAATTATGGGAATCCTATATAAAGAGACACAACATGGTTATGGTCCCCAATATACTAAATCACACACAGTTTTCCTTCTCCCCATCCGGAAGAGAGACGAAGGTCCCATTGAGGAATAAGGCGATTTAGTTGAGGAAGACCACATCCGTTCTTATCATTCGTCACAGTAAATTCTGCATCAGAAGACGAAATTCACGGAATAGATCCAGGTATGTTTTTAATCCTAATATTCTAGCATGTTGTAAATTCTGGATTAGAATTTACTATTACGGATCTAACACTTTCATCCCTTCACTTGTATCGTCATCTCAAGAAACACCCAGTTAAGCTTTTGAACACCCAGAACATAAGGTCTTTCATCGTATCCTCTCAAGAAACACCGAGATGTCCATCCCTGATCTTGACATGGCAAAAGTAATTCTCCCTCTCAAAAACACACAGTGACCTTAAACTGTTTTTTGGTTCTTTTAATGCAAGTCTTTGGAGTTAATCCTTTGATGTAGCTACTCCTTGTAGAAAGAAAAACTATTTTTGGAAAACGGGGGCCAAGCGGAAGCCACCATGAATTGACTCAACTTGGAACTGATTGGCTTGGAAGAAAAAAGGATAAAATGAGACTTGACTTTGAAAGTGGATTCACCCCAATAACCTTCCTCTCGGGAACCAAATCCAATAGATTCCAGTGCAATTCCCTTTCCTATCTCAACTTCACTTGTCACTGAAAAATTTCTAATCTTTGAGTTAGTTTAGGCAAACAAATTTCTTTTTACCAATTCTTCCTAGTCAATTTTATAAAAACCAACCTGTTCACTAACCAATGAGATAATCGGTATGATCGAACCTATATTTTAAAAGATTTTGGCCACCAATTGACCCAAAAATGTCATATGACATCATTTATTTTAAACCAATAAAAAACATTGGAGGAGAACTTTTATGAAAATCAACTTGTTCAGTAACCCAATAAGATCAAACCCATATTTTAATAGATTTAACTACCAATTGACTTGAATAATGTCATATGACTTTTTATTATTTTAAAATAATAAAAATTTGTAGGAAAACTTTCTCCACCATGCAATGTTGGAGAAGGTGGTGCCCGTAAAGAGGAGGGTCTCTTCCCCTCTTACGAATAAAATTCTTGTTGTTGCACACTTTCTTGTCTCCTACTTTATCCTTCACCCAAACCGATGACTTGAAAAGTAAGGCTTCTTGATCTCAAATGTTTTCTTTAATCTTATTTCTCATTTCATAATGTAACCGTCTCAATAAATTGATTTTATTATTGATTATATGTGTAAAAACAGTGACAAAAAATATTTTTAAAATAGAGTAAAATTCTTTAGCAACTTAATGGCCTTTTTTTTGTTTTTTTTGTTTTTTTTTTTTTTTGGTTTACATCAATATTGCAAGCAATGAAATCCAATTGGTAATCAAGATTTTAAGTGGAGATTTTGGTCCACCAAATGATACAACAACACATATAATGTGACCTATGGGATAGACTAAGAAGTTCAAAGACACAAACACATCACCATTAAAACAAAGAGGACAGAGACTATAAAAAATATTCAACTACCACCTATGAAAATATCATAATATCATCCAAAGACTAGGAATTAATGTTGTACTAGGTATCTTGAGATGGGTCCCCAATTTGGATTTTATTTTGTACTTGTCTATTTTACTTTATATGACATGCTAGTTAATGTGGGTATGTTTGTTTATTTTGTTCTGGATCCAGTTTTTGTTGCTACTGCTTCAAATGTTACTGCTCAAATAAGCAGCATTCCAATGTTAAGCGGGACGAATTTTAAGGCCTGGAAAGATACTGTGGAAATTGTCTTCGATTGTATGGATTTAGATCTTGCACTTAGGGTAGAGCCACCCATTTCTACTCCTGATAACCTCAATGAGGTTAAAATTGAGAAGTGGGAGCGCTCTAACCGAATATGTTTGATGATCATGAAAAGCTCCATTCCGGAGGCTTTTCGGGGCTCTATGACAGAGAGCGCGAGCGCCAAGAAGTTCCTAGAAGAAATTGAACAATATTTTGCCAAGAACGAAAAATCAAAGGCGAGTATCCTTTTGGCTAAACTCGCTTCGAAGAAGTATAAAGGCAAAGGGAACATAAGAGAGTACATCATGGAAATGTCTCATCTAGCATCAAAACTCAAGTCACTTAAGTTAGAGCTGTCTGAGGACTTGTTCGTGCACTTGGTTTTGATCTCTCTTCCTGCACACTTTGGCCAATTCAAGTTGAGTTATAACACTCAGAAGGACAAATGGTCCCTAAATGAGCTTATATCTCACTATGTGCAAGAGGAAGAGAGGCAGCAACGGGATAAGACTGAAAGTGCTCACTTAGCCTCAACCTCTCAGTACAAGAAGAAGAAGAGAGGAAAGGAAACTGCGGTATGTTCTTCTCAGACTAAGAAACAGAAGAAGTAGGCTGAGGAGTTTACCTGCTTCTTCTGCAACAAGTCGGGACATATGAAGAAGGATTGTCCCAAGTACACCGCCTGGTGTGTAAAGAAGGGTATGCCTCTAACTTTAGTTTGTTTTGAAGTTAATTTAGCTTCTGTACCTAAAGACACTTGGTGGGTGGATTCTGGTGCTACCACTCACGTTAGTATGTCTTTGCAGGGTTGCTTGTGGAGCCGACCGCCAAGTGATGCTAAAAATTTCATCTTTGTGGGCGATGGCAATAAAGTTGCAGTAGTGGCTATAGGAACTTTCAGATTACAATTAAGCATTGGATTTTATTTGGATTTATTTGAGACATTTGTTGCACCGTCTTTTAGGCAGAATTTAATTTCTATTTCCATTTTGGACAAATCAGGTTTTTCTTGTTCTTTTGGAAATAATAAAGTTAGTCTCTACCAAAATTCAAATTTTGTTGGTTCTGGTCCCTTAATTGATAATCTATATATGCTTGATGTTGTTAATTCCTGCAGAGAAATATTGCAGATTAGTTCACGTGGTACGAAGCAAAAATTAAGTGAGAATTCCGCTACATTATGGCACAAACGTTTAGGACATATCTCTCAACAGAGAATTCAAAAGCTTGTGTCGGATGGAATTCTTGAACCCCTAGATACTACAGACTTCCAAGTTTGTGTAGAGTACATCAAGGGGAAACAAACAAATGTTAGAAAATTAGGTGCCGAAAGAGCTAATGTCTTAGAACTTATACATACAGATATTTGTGGTCCATTCCCTACAGCTTCATGGAATGGCCAACAGTTACTTCATTACGTTTATAGACGATTACTCTAGATTCGGTTACCTATATTTAATACATGAGAAATCACAATCACTGGACATTTTCACGTCTTTCAAAGCTGAAGTTGAACTTCAACTTGGAAAGAAAATCAAGGTTGTTAAATCCGACCGTGGTGGTGAATACTACGGACGGTATGATGGATCAGGAGAACAACGTCTAGGACCCTTCGCGATTTTCCTCAAAGAGTGTGGAATTGTTCCGCAATACACCATGTCGGGCAAACCCAGCATGAACGGTGTTGCAGAGCGACGAAACCGAACACTTAAAGATATGGTAAGGACTATGATCAGTCATTCTTCTTTGCCAAAGCCACTTTGGGGAGAATCTCTCAAGACCACAATGTACATCCTTAACAGGGTACCGAGCAAAGCAGTTGCCCAAACCCCCTATGAACTTTGGATAGGCAAGAAGCCTAGCATTAGGCACTTGCACATTTGGGGTTGTCCAACTGAGGCACGTCCTTATAGGACACATGAAAGAAAACTGGACTCAAGGACGGTTAGCTGTTATTTCACTGGTTACGCTAAACGCTCTCGAGGTTATAAGTTTTACGATCCCACATCACGATCCTTCTTTGAAACGGGAAATGTGAGATTCCTTGAGGATATTGAGTTTGGAGGGGAAGAAAACATAAGGAATGTTGGCTTTGAAGAAGAATTTGTTATTGATAGTGATCAGGTCTTCATACTTATTGCTGTTCAAGACACAGTTCAGGCTCCTATTCCTGACATTGTTCCAGATCAAGACAACAATGAGATTCTTCCTTTTGCACCACCTTTAGTACAAACTCAACTACCTGAAAAAGTGCCATTAAGGAGATCCACTAGGGAGAGGAGAAATGCGATTCCAGATGATTATATCATATTTTACCAAGAACATGAGGATGGTGTCGGATTGACAGAAGATGACCCGATTAACTTATGTCAAGCCTTGCGCAGTTCTAACTCTCAAAAGTGGATTGATGCCATGAAGGATGAGATAACGTCTATGAATGATAATGACGTTTGGGATCTCATCGAATTGCCTAAAGGTAAGAAGCCCATTGGTTGTAAATGGATATTTAAAACCAAGAGGGATTCAAAGGGCAATGTCGAGAGATATAAGACCCGTCTAGTCGCTAAAGGCTTTACTCAAAGGGAAGGCATAGACTACAAAGAGACTTTCTCTCCAGTATCTTCGAAAGACTCTTTTAGAACAATAATGGCACTAGTGGCTCATTTAGATCTAGAGCTACATCAGATGGATGTCAAAACTACATTTCTCAATGGAGACATTGATGAGACGATATATGGCACAACCAGAAAACTTTGTCTCTGGTGATCCAAAGTCTATGGTCTGTAAATTGAAGAAATCCATCTATGGTCTCAAACAAGCTTCCCATCAATGGTATCACAAGTTTGATCATAAGTTCAGTGTGAGTAAATACATCTTCCTGATATTATATATCGATGATATTCTACTCGCTAATAGTGATATAGGCTTACTGCACGAAACCAAGAAATTTCTGACGAAGAAATTCGAGATGAAAGATCCTGGTGATGCCTCTTTTGTTTTAGGTATATAGATACTTAGAGATCGTTCTCAAGGTATCCTTAGGTTGTCACAAAAGAGCTATATTGATAAGGTGTTGAGTAGATTCGGCATGAAAGATAGTAAACCAGGTGACACACCCGTCGCTAAAGGAGACAAGTTTAGTCTCAAACAGTGCCCTAAAAATGATCTTAAAAGAACAGAGATACAGAAAATTCCCTATGCATCGGTAGTAGGGAGTTTAATGTACGCTCAAGTTTGTACTCATCCCGACATAGCATTTATAGTAGGAATTCTAGGCAGGTATTCGAGTAATCGGGGTATGCAACATTGGAAGGCAGCCAAACGCGTGATGCGTTATTTGAAGAGAACAAAAGACTACATGATTACTTATCGGAGATCAGACAGTTTAGAGATCATTGGGTTCTCTGACTCCGACTTTGCCGGATGCCAAGAAAGCAGACGCTCCACATCAGGCTACATCTTTATGTTGGGTGAAGGAGTTATCTCATGGAAGTCTGCTAAGCAAACTCTCATAGCTTCTTCAACCACAGTTGCAGAGTTCATTGCTTGTTTTGAGGCATCCAACCACGGAATATGGTTGCGAAACTTTGTCACTGGGCTACGAGTGGTAGATAGCATTGACAGGCCATTAAAGATTTACTGTGACAATAACTCGGCGGTACTTTATTCCAACAACAATAGGAGCTCAACGAAGTCAAAGTTTATTGACATCAAGTTTCTAGTTGTTAAGGAGAGAGTTCAGAATAAGCAGATTTCTGTAGAAAAAAAGCTAAAATGAGACTTGACTTTGAAAGTGGATTCACCCCAATAACCCTTCCTCTCGGGAACTGAATCCAATTGATTCCAGTGCAATTCCCTTTCCTATCTCAACTTCACTTGTCACTAAAATTTTTTTAATCTTTGACTTAGTTTAGGCAAACAAAAATTTTTTACCAATTCTTCCTAGTCAATTTTATAAAAACCAACCTATTCACTAACCAATGAGATAATCGGTATGATCGAACCTATATTTTAAAAGATTTTGGCCACCAATTGACCCAAAAATGTCATATGACATCATTTATTTTAAACCAATAAAAAACATTGGGGGAGAACTTTTATAAAAATCAACTTGTTCAGTAACCCAATAAGATCAAACCCATATTTTAATATATTTAACTACCAATTGACTTGAATAATGTCAAATGACTTTTTATTATTTTAAAATAATAAAAAGTTGTAGGAAAACTTTCTCCACCATGCAATGTTGGAGAAGGTGGTGCCCGTAAAGAGGAGGGTCTCTTCCCCTCTGACGAATAAAATTCATGTTGTTGCACACTTTCTTGTCTCCTCCTTTATCCTTCACCCAAACCGATGACTTGAAAAGTAAGACTTCTTGATCTCAAATGTTTTCTTTAATCTTATTTCTCATTTCATAATGTAACCGTCTCAATAAATTGATTTTATTATTGATTATATGTGTAAAAACAGTGACAAAAAATATTTTTAAAATAGAGTAAAATTCTTTAGCAACTTAATGGCCTTTTTTTTTTTTTTGGGTTTACATCAATATTGCAAGCAATGAAATCCAATTGGTAAATGTGTTGGAATATGAAAGCCACCATGACTTGACTTGGGAATGAAAATGGCCATATGAAGAAGTTGCCTAACTTGTGTATGACATGGCACAATGTGGACTTGACAGACCAGTGTAAAAGGCCAAAATGAGGATTTGACTAGCATGTGGAAAAATACATAATCAAGATTTTAAGTGGAGATTGTGGTCCGCCAAATGATACAACTACACATATAACGTGACCTATGGGATAGACTAAGAAGCTAAAAGACACAAACACATCACCATTAAAATAAAGAGGACAGAGACTATAAAAAATATTCAACTACCACCTATGAAAATATCATAATATCACTAACAATGTGTGTTTATGCCTAGAAGAAATCATAGCTAGGCAAGAAAGTGCAGAGAGGAATAATTTTTATTGATATAAGGAAATTTTAAGAGTTAAAATATTTTTAGTCCTGATTCAATTTTCCCTAAAAAACTCTTTAATGGGACAAGAAAAAAAAATTTCTCTTGAAAAAATATTTTGTGTTTGTGTCAATTTTGGGAGATGAGAAAATTTTTATCCCACTTATTCCACAAAACTTTTAGAGGATAGAAAATAATTATCTTATTGCTCCTATTGGAAATGAGTCTATTAATTTTGTTGATTATGTGTATGTGTGTGTGAGTGTGTCTATGTGTTTGTTTATTATAAGGATAATGTACTTTTAGAAGATTTGATAGGATTTTGGGAATTTTGGGCATTCATTTATAAAATATATCTTTTATAGTTTGAAAACTATTCATAAATTATGTTATGTTTAAAAATAAAAATTCTATTTTTAATTTTTTTTCCAGAAAACATGGTTGACGATTAGTCAAATCAAAATTTTGAACGTGTTGCGCACTCTCCAGTCTCCTTCTTTGTCCTTCACCCATAGCTATGACTCGACAAGTTAAGCCTAAATAGTCTAAAACGAACTGAAAGATAGACCGAAACGACTACATTTACTTGACAGAATAGAAGGAGCACACTCTCTCTAAAACTTATGCTAAATTAACTTTTCCCCCATTCAGATGAAACAGTTAAAGGAACAAGTAATGAAATACTCATTACCCTTTCTCTCTATCACCTATTTACAACCCTATCTCTTGTCTCTCCCACACATAGTCTTATTAACTATATTTGGGACTTTTTTAAAGGTTTACTAGAATAAAATTCACTATAAAATTGTTAGCATGCATTTTCTATTGCAATTAACCTATGTTCATTGAAATTTGGATTTTTTTATTTTAAATCAATCAAAATCCGTTCAAATATTTGAACTCTTTGATACCTTTAAAAAAATAAGTGAGCTTGCACTTAAAGTTTACTGTATTATCACCTTGACACCCACTTTAAAAAATTTGTAATTTAACGAATTAAAAAACTATTTTAAGAAATTGATTTATCTATATTGCCAAAAACTATGAAAAAATATCTTGAATGGCTTGAGTGCACATCTCTTACTATTCTACTATCTTAACTCTCTCATCTTAGTAGTATAAAATTAACCTTTGTAAGACTTTCCAAGTTTTTACTTGAATACAATTTACTAGAAAATCTTTCTCAAATATATGGCGTTTTAGTTTAGAAACATGAATGTGGGGTTACTCTAGTAGCCCTGACAAGGACCATGAAGATTCTTTTTTCTTTTTTCTTTTTCTAGTTTATATCAATATTGTAAGCAATGAAATCCTATAGGCAAATATGTTGGAATATGAAACCTACCTTGACTTGACTTGACCTGGGAATGAAAATGGCCCAATGAAGAAGTTATCTAGCTTGGGTATGAAAATGACAAAATGTGAATTTGACTATTGACCTGTAAATGCCCAAATGAGGACTGGACTAGCCTAATGGAAAAATGCATAGTGAAGACTTTAAGTGGAGATTGTGGTCCAGTAAATGATATAACTACATATACGGCATGACCAACGAGATAGACTAAGATGCTACAAGTTCATAAAAACATCACTGTTAGAATAAAGATGACAAAAACTATACAAAATATTCAAATATCACCTATGAAAATTAGATAATATCACTAGCAATGTGTGTTCAGGCCTAAGAAGACATCATAGCTAGGTAAGAAAGTAAGAGAAGAATAATTATTCACATGACATAAGTTTTTTGATATATGTAGGTTTTTAAGTGGTAAAAATGTTTTTGGACTAACCCCACAAAACCCTTTAATGCAACAGAAAAAACATATAAAAAATTACTCATGAAATTAAATCCTTGTTTGTGTTAATTTCGGAAGACGAGAAAATTGTCACCCCGGATCTTCCAAAAAAATTTAAAAAAAGGACCAAAAAATAATTTTCTTATTGCCCATTTTGGAAATGAATCTATTAATTTTGTTGATTATGTGTATGTATGTTTGTGTATCTGTGTGTTTGTTTATTTAAAGGATAGTGTACGTTTAGTAGATTTAATAGGATTTTCGAATTTTGGTCAGTCACTTGTGAAAATTATCTTTTATAGTTTGAAAACTATTCATAAATTATTTTAAGTTCAAAAATAAATATTCTATTTTTGAAATTTTAGTTTAGGAATATAACTAATACCACTAGTACCAAAAGAGATAATAAGTAGAAACATAAAACTTGTTATCATATGAAATGGAACAATTGGCTCAGGAAAGTCTATCAAGATAAAACAAACATTCAGAGTATTATATGACTCAAAGATACAATATGGAATATATATAATATTAAGTAATATAATTTTTTTTTAACATATTTATAGTAATTATAGCCCTTGTAATTATAATTTCATTACATAGTTACATAATATTTTGATTTTATTGTTTTGTAAACATCATTTTTAACAAAGAAACATTAAACTAATTGGAGGAAACAATATATTTTTACTCTCAGATTGGTTGTTAGTGGTCACTTTTTTCCTTCATTGCTCCTTGAGGTAAGAGAAAGGTTGTGGACCCCGAAGGAAAGAACACCCCCCAAATTTTGCTTTAAATTGGCATGGGTGTTTTGGATATTTCGAAATGTGTCACCTAGATCAAACTTTGAGATATATCGTTTTGTCCCCTAGGGAATATATGATCCCATATATAAGGCATGCATCCAACCTTGGATTTGTAAAGACATCAATGCAAGGATCCTTTGCTCTCTCCTACATAGTTTTGACCAATCTAGGGTCACTCTATCAGGACCACTAGTTCATCAACCAAGTAGGGTCCAAATTATTGTTTTTAATTCAAAATATCAAATTTAACTCTTGTGAATTTGCACTAATGACGAGTCAAGCCCATCTTCACAACACGTATCAAAAGATGGTAGGATGAGGTCCACTGTCTTGCTCTAATAAGCCTAAGACAAAGTTTGATAGCCCCAATTTAAATAGCTAACAATTAAAATATTTCTCCTATTACATCTGTATTCAGTATTTGATTAATTGTATATGTAATTTTTTTCAAAAATGACATATGCATTGTATTTTTCTCTCTCTCTCAATGTGCCTTATTATTTGGTTTATTAGTAAAATGTATTTAGGTAAATGTGTAATCTTACGTAAATTCATAAAATGAGTAAATTACTTTCCTAAATACTTGGATATTATACAATCAAATTATCATTACCTTAATTAGTTAGTTAAAGGAAATCTATTTAGAGGTGTTATTAACTGAATAAATGAAAACATGTTTTAGGATCAACATTATGAAGATCCAATTGTTTTGAAAGAGAATCACTAGATAATTTTACATTTTTGAAGAAGAGTTAATTTGTCACTCTCTCTCTCTCTCTCTCTCTCTTTGTAAAATTATTGGACCAACTATCAGTCAAACCATTTACTCCCTCTATCAAACCATCTATTATGCATGTTGTAGCTTAGACAAGGATTATGACCATTCTTTTTTTGGTTTACATCAAATGGGGATGGGAATAGGTTTTTCTCCATTTAGATGAAATCGGTAACGGAACAAGTAATTGAATACCAACTTCCCATTCCCTCTGTTACCTATTTACAACAGTATCTCTTGTCTCTCCCATCCTAGTCTTATTAAGCATATTTAGATCTTTTCAATTTTTTACTTGAATAAAATTTACTATAAAATTCATAGCAAGCATTTTCTATTGCAATTCATCTATCTTCTTATGAATTGGGATTATCATAGAGGGATTTACCTGTGGAAAAAAATAGTCCTAGGTGTCATCATCTTTTTTAAGTAATGCATACACCACTTAGAGTTTTAATAATTGGGAATTAGTTTTTACTTTTAATCTATTAAAAATAATTATAAATTTTATTAGCACAAGAAATAAAAATTCATGTCAAATTTAATAGGGTTTTTATAATGAAATTATTAAAAATATATAGTATTATATATCATATATAAAATGTTATTCTTTATATACTCAAAGTGTATTGGCTTGTTTGGGAGATAAACAATATCTTCTTCATAGAGGGTACTCAGGCTAAAAATGGATTCAAATTTTTTGAAGTATTTCCTTGATTTTTTTAGAAATATTTTGATTGTTTTTTAGCTAGAGGATAAAAAGGTCATTTTTTTATATAAAAAATAAGTCAAGCCGAGTGGTCAGCCTTGAAGAATGAAAAACACTGCACTTGCCAAAAACTTCCGAGTTTATTTTTCTTGAAATTACCAGTGAGAAGAGTCTGAAATTATTCTAGTCTACTTGGAGTTAACATTCTCCTCTTTCTAGTTGCTTGTTTTCTTAATCCTCGAGGCGGGAACAATTATGGAGTCATGACAATTGGAAGAGTATTGAGAACACAAAAGATCAATTATGTATTCAATTCGTCCTCCTCAAGATTTTTTTGAAGTGTTTTTCTTTTAAAATTGGAGCACTTTTTAGTCCATTCATCGTCGGTTTTCTGTCAAAAGAAAGAATTGGACATATTATGTCTTTTTAGGTGGCATCGAACCGAATTGGTGTTAAGCACCTAGCCAATACTACCCAAAAGACCGGCCTGTTAGGAGCGGAAGACATAGATACTTAACCCAGGCCCATAACCAGGATGTCCCATAACATCACACCCCCCCTTCGCGAGCCGACGACCACGGCGGCGCAACGACACAGGCCCGACCCGGGTTTTTATCCTACGACCTACCTGTATTTTAATCTAGCCTTTGCGCGCGATGCAGCGACACTGGCCCGACCCGGGTTTTTATCCTACGGCCTACCAGTATTTTAATCCAGCCTCTGCAGCGTTGCCGGGAATCGAACTCGCGACCGAGGGTCGGCTCTGATACCAAATGTTAAGCACGTAGCCAATACTACCCAAAAGACCGGCCTGTTAGGAGCGGAAGACATAGATACTTAACCCAGGCCCATAACCAGGATGTCCCATAACAACTGGTTCATGAATAACTCCAGTTTGGCTTAGAGCCAGCTTGATTCGATTCAAATAAATCCCATCTCAAATCAAATTCGAGATCGGTTTTCGATTTGTTTAAGTAAACTACATGAACTTGAACAAGGGTGATTCGATTCACGAAAAAAATGGAGAGCTTCTTAGTTTCACTGTAACCCTAGCTTCTCCCTATTGAAAACAACATGTTTCCACAATCATATATAAGAGACGTATCCAACTCTAGTTTTCATAGTCATCAAGGCCACTGAGATCTCAATTTCATCAACCATGTAGGGGTCAAATTATTTTTTATTCTAAAACTCGATTCAAAAATCAGAACTATCTAGGTGTCAATTGTAAGCCTTCAAGAACCTGTGTTTGTAATATTTAATATCATTTTCAATACATAGATACATAATATTTTGATCATATTTATTTTTAAATGCAATTTTCCTCAAAAGATTAAACAAATCCAAGAAAATAATATAATTTTACTCCCATATTATTTTTAATGGTCACTTTTCCCCTTCAAGGAATCTTCCATGGAAGCGCAACACACTAACACAATCATGTTATTAATTTTGATGCACTTCTAAAATAAAAATATTTAGAGGTGTTATTACGTGAATAAATGAAACCAGTTTTAGGACCGACAATTCGAAGGCCCAATTATCTTGGGAGAGAATCACTAGACAAGGATTATCACGTCTTTTTAAAAAGAAATGCGAGCACATGGAGTTTTATTCATAATCTGATAGTCAATTTAAGCCACTAACATTACTTTTACCGTGCCTCTACAATAAAAAAGAAAAAAGAATGTTGGCTCACATTTATTTGCACTTTAATATAAAAGAAAGTACCAAGCTTACCTACCGGTCAATCAATCAAATATTATCTCTCTTTCCTTCTCTCTCTACAGAACTACCGAACTTGCTACCAATCAAACTATCTGCTCTCTCTCTCTTTCTCTCTCAACCGTTAGCAATACATTTCAAATATGACTTCCTATACTATGTAAAATTTCTTTCTCTTTCAATCTCTCTCAATCACACTCAAAATCGAATTCGAATTTAATAGGGATAGAGCTGGGGTGGGCGCAAAAGTTTGATATATATCAATTACCCAAAAATCCAATTATGATATATGAGAGATTTACACCCATGATGTCTCAATGGACTTTATAGGACAATACGCTCATAATTTTTAAAAATTAAAATTCCTAAAAACACATTATTTCCAACATATTTCTATAAAAATCAAGATACACCAATTTTGAAAATGATAACTATATGAATCTTTGTTTGAATTAGAGTATAACTTGAGAATTTCATCTCAAATGTGGATTAGAAGTTCAGAACATACACATTTATACATCACTAGAAAATGAAAATTTAAAGGCACCCAACTCTCAGAAATAACTAAAATAACTAATAATAAAACTTAGAATGTGCTATTTTTTAGAATATTTTAAATATCAAATATCAAAGACTCAAAAGAAAGCAGTGTACCAATGAGAATGAGTTGGTCTTATCATGATTTCCACCTACAGTGTTGTTATAATCATCTAGATTTTAAAACTATGTTGCCATTCACATCAAATTCAAAAAAGAAAAAAATTCTCAACCAAAATAGAATTCCACCATAGTAGATGATCTTTCGTAGAGGAATTATATTTCCTAGAAAAATAAAATTTTAAACTATTTCAAAGATCATGCAATTTATCTTAAATAAAGAAATTTTTGGTAGAAAAGTTTTTCATTACCAAAATGGTAAAACTTTTGTGGTGGAAAATAAATTCCACCATGATGGTTTCAATTATTTTTTATTAGAAAATGTTTTTATGGAAATTGTTTCCACCAAATTTTTATGTGGTACACAATATTTTTTGTCAAAACAATATTTCTCAAAAAGACTTTATTTTCCTAAAAAATTTATTTCAATTGAAAATTAATTCTACTGAAAGAAAGCATATCTTGCCATGTACTTGTCATAACTCTACGACCAGAAAATCAATTTTTGATGGTAGAGTTTTCTTTTCTTTCTTAGTTACTCTACCAGTGAATTATTATTTATGCTTGATAAGGTGGCTTCTATCGAAGAAAGTAAAAACTATTTTTTTTAGTGTTATATTTAATTATGTAATTAATTATTTTAAGTTTTAGTTGCAAACCTTTGTTAAAAACTTGACTTGGTCAAGGTACATGGCATGGTTGAACTAGATTCAATTGACTTATCCAATCCCAAATTTATAATAAAACATTCAACAACATCTCCTGGGCCAATTGGTTAATCTGATCCAGGTTTATAATAGAGCATTCAACATTTCCTTTTAACCGATTATTGATTTCCATAATTGGCATGAACTATGTGGCCATGGAAGAAGAATAGTATTTATAGCTGTCGTTATTTTGACACCAAAGAAGACATACATTATCACTGTTTGTCTTTTGAAAATTTCACAAATATTTTAATAAATAAAAAAAAGAATGTCACTGTATTTTGAAAAGCCCTACTAAATTATTATGGGAAGGAAATTATTGAGTGACATTTGCATTTGAAAAAGGATGAGTTACAAAGAAACGAAGAAAAGGCCATATCCCATGAACACTTTTTGAGCTTTGACAATATTATGTATATTTCTAACAAAACCAATCTTGAAAACCATCTACAAATCGAAAAATACATAATTCTCCAAGACCTTTTGAATAAAAAATTCCAAACACACTTACGAAGCCAACTACAAATCCATGAGCAATGTCAGCATAGATCCATCTCATTTCAGACCTGTCTTTAAACTCTTCATCACCAAAAGTTTGGATCGGAATTTGATTCCTCCCATCACTTTTACATTTTTTCTCAATAGATATCCACAAAGATGTTCATTACCCACATAAATCGATTAATCATTGAGGGTATCAACTTGATTACTAGATGGAATTATTCTAGACAAATTGTTGTATGAAAGGTTGAGATAACTCAAAAATGTCAAACTAGCAATAGCTGCAAGAATCAGCCCAAAAAGACGGTTTCTTGACAAATCTAGATTTATTGATTGTTGCAGCCTTCCAATGCTTTGTGGGAGCTTCCCAAAAAATCTATTCCTCGACAAGTTCAAAACTATCAAACCAATAAGGTCTGCAACTTCTTCTGGGATTGTTCCTGATAAATTGTTGTTTGAGAGATCTAAAACAATAACCAATGAAAAATTGGTAGTGTATTCATACACAAACCCATTCATCGACACATCAACCCTTTCTTTGTAATAGGTGCCCCTATAAAAAAATTTATTGTTTGAAACATGATTGATTCTCATGGTTGCATAAATTTTTATACCTCTTGGAATGGCTCCTGTCAGACGATTATGTGACACATCAAGGACTTCCAAATAACCCAAATTCCATAGTTCTGGAATAGTTCTAGTAAACATGTTCAACCTTAATTGGAGTATTTGAAGATTAGACAACGTTACTCCAATCCAACTTGGAAGGCTTCCACTAAATTCGTTCCCACTAAGGTCAAGAGTTTTCAAATTATTACATTTTTTAAAAAAACAAAGGAAATTATCCGGATAATTTATTCTTCTCAAGGTGCAATCTTTGTATATTCACAAACTGGATGGAAGACCATGGAATATTATTAGATAAATGGTTTGCCTTCAAATCAAGTACATTGAGAGATCCACAATTAGCCAAGGTTGGGAGCACACCTCCAGTGAGTTTGTTATGAGAAAGATTAAGAATTTCTAATTCCTTCATCTTACCCAACAGAGGAGGAATAACCCCAAAAAATTGATTGTAGGAGATGTCAAGAAAATAGACAGGGTTTGTGAGAAAAGATATTGGACCTGTGAACTTGTTGTAGCTCAGATCAATATATGTATATGAATTAGTGGCAAGTGTAATGTATGGAGGTGAACCTAAATTATTATTCATACTGAGGTTCAAAAAATAAAGTTGAGAAGTCTTGTTCCAAAACCACGATAGTATATTACCCACATATGTTCGGGATAGATCTAGGTAAGTGAGTTTATTTTTTTAGTATGAAGTCATAGAGGAAATTGTGGGCCAAGACGACAAGATTCAAGATAGAGATATTCAGCTTGAAATGGAGGAACCCGGTCTATAGGAAGACAAAACTCTAGTGAATTTAACAATAAGTCTAGGGTGGTTAGGTTGTTCAAATTTCAAAAAATGTTTTTCAATTACAACACCTTGCAACATAATATTTTCAATTGTAAGAACTTCCAGAGACGAGAGTTCTCCCAAGCATGTAAGAATTGTCCATGAGGTATAACTGGGTTAAATTGTTAAGGAGCATAACCAATCTAAGTACAGAGTTTGGAGGTTGTGAAAGTTTCCCATTTAGCTTAGAAAGCCCTTTGTGGTTCGATTACCTCCTGTGACTCCCAAGTAAAGACTAGTAAGAGAGGTCATATTACCAATAGACTCTGGGATTTCTTTGGGTAGCTCAACCCCTTTTAGTTACATCGCCTTAATATTCTTCCAACTGCCACCAAATAGATTTGAGAAATTTACTTTGAGGTTATAATTATACCACAAATAGAACTCCTCCAAATGAGGCAATGTTCCAAACTCTGAAGATACATCGCCATAGAAGTCATTAGAACTAAGATCCAAATAACGCAGTTGTGTAAGATTGAGAAATGAGGGCGTTGGGGGACAACTGAAAAAGAAGCTTTCTGCATATCGAGTATTTGTAGAGAAGAAAGAGCTAATTCATCTCTAGCTGCTTCGGAGATGGCATATTTACCATCCAGTCAAAATTATCTGCATACAAACACGAGGAGATCTCGTTCGGTCTATGTTGGAAGAAACATCCAAAAATTCAATACAAGAAAGATTTCCATGATGGAAAGGAATTGAATTTTCCGACTAAATCCTGCATACGACAAGTTCAAATGCCTCAACTTCTTTAAGGAACTGAAAAAAATCCGGAATTTGAACTCCATGGAAAGAGTACCCACTCAAGTCAAGGTGTCGGAGATGTTTTAGTTGCAACAACCCTACATCGATCCTCCGTAAGCTCACTGCAATTATCCAACACTGAGAATGGTGAACCATAAGGGCCACAAACGAATTCACAATTGAAGTCACCTCCATGTCTTGGACACTAACTCTGTTCTCCCGGTGCTTTATTCTCCTTTCATCTCTTTATAGTTTGAACATAGGAGGTTTTGTTTCAGAAAATGAGGTTCAGCTGAATCAAATTTCTGTGTTAGAGCAGTGTTGCACACTCTACTGTCCCCTCCTTTCTCCTTCACCCAAAGCATTGACGACTTGACAAGTTAAAGGCTGAATAGTCTAAAATGAACAGAAAGGAAGCGATTGCATGTAGTTGATAGAACAATCTAGTGGTAAAATAAATAAAAAAAACTGTAAATCCCTCTCTCTTCTCTATCTCATGTTTTACTTCTTTAATTCTGGACTCATTGAGTATAGGTGTTTAAATGGTCAGCGAAGGGAAACACAAGAGATTTGCATTTTTTATTTTTTATTTATTTCATGTTGATGATGATAAGCAAGAATCTGGCGACTATTAGACTTCTTGATACAAATACCGGTTTATCTCAATTTTTCTTTTTGAAACTTTATGGCCTAATGTTCAAGTTCTAATGGCCTTAATGAATTTTAAGGCCCTTCGGTTATTAGAACTTTAGACTTTATGGCCTTTAAACAAAAATGTGGAGAAAATCCACTTGGTAAATGTATTGGAATATGAAAGCCTTGGTGACTTGAGTTGGGAATGAAAATGGTCATAAGAAGTTAGACTTGACTAGCTTATGGAAAAATGCATAATGAAGACTTTTAGTAAAAATTGTAGTCCACTAAATGATATATCTACATATGAGGACTTGACTAGCTTGCAGTAAAATGCATAATGAAGAGTTTAAGTGGAGATTGTAGTCCTCTAAATGATAAAACATTATATATAACATGACCTACGGGATAGACTAAGATGCTCAAAGTCACAAAAACATCACCATTAAAATAAAGAGGACAAAGATTATAAAAACTATTCAAGTACCTCATATGAAAGTGTCATAATATCACTAACAATGTGTGTTTATGCCAATCGAAAAATCATAGTTGCGTAAGAAAGTGCAGACAAAAATAATTATTTACTCGAAATAATTTTTATTGATATAAGTAAATTTTAAGTGGTTAAATTTTTTTAGTCCTGATTCAATTTTCCCTAAAAAAACACTTTAATGGGACAAGAAAGCTAACAAAAAAATGCTCTTGAAAAAAGAATTTGTGTTTGTGTCGATTTTGTTAGATGAGAAAATTTTCATCCCACTTCTTCCACAAAACTTTAAGAGGATAGAAAATAATTATCTTATTTCTCCTATTCAAAATGAGTCTATTAATTTTGTTAATTATGTGTATGTGTGTATGAGTGTGTCTGAAACTGATGATAAAATAACTTTTCCTCCATTCAGATAAAACAAGTAAAGGAACAAGTAATGAAATACTCACTACCCTTTCCCTCTATTACCTATTTACCACCATATCTCTTGTCTCTCCCACACTTAGTCTTATTAACTATATTTGGGACTTTTTTTTTAAGTTTTTACTTGAATAAAATTTACTACAAATTTGTTAACAGACATTTTCAATTTCAATTAACCTCTCTTCATTGGAATTTGGATTATTTTTTTTATCTTAATTCAATTTGATACCATTAACAAAAACAAGCCAACTTTCACATAAGTTTATAGTATTATCACTTTGCCACCTACTTAAAAAAATTGTAATTAAGTTATTTAACGAATTAAAAAAATCAATGACAAATCAATTAAAAATTTGGTTTATCTATATTGCCAAAAATCAAGAAAAAATATCTTGAATGGTTTGACTGCACATCTCTTGCTATTGTACTATCTTAACTCTCTCATCTCAGTATTATAAAATTAACCATTTTAGGAATTTCCATGTTTTTACTTGAATAAATTTGACTAAAACATTATTTAGCAACTTTATGGTGTTCTAGTCTACAAACATAAATGAGGGTTACACAAGTAGTAGCCTGGACAAGGACCATGAATTTTTTTTTCTTTTTTCTTTTTCTGGTTAACAACAATATTGCAAGCAATAAAAAATATTCAAGTATCACCTATGAAAATGACATAATATGTCTAGCAATATGTGTTTATGCTTAAGAAGAAATCATAGCTAGGTAAGAAAGTATGGAGAAAAATAATTATTCACTTGAAATAAGTTTTTTGATATATGTATGTTTTAAGTGGTAAACCAATTTCCTTCTTGATTAAACTCCATTTGATTCCCTTTTGTCTTTAGACTGTCTCATCTTAGTATTATAAAATTAACCTTTGTAGGACTTTCCAAGTTTTTACTTGAATACAATTTACTAGAAAATCTTTCTCAGATATATGGCGTTTTAGTTTAGAAACATAAATGTGGGGTTACACAAGTAGTAGCCTTGACAAGGACCATGAAGGTTCTTTTTTCTTTTTTCTTTTTCTAGTTTATATCAATATTGTAAGCAATGAAATCCTATAGGCAAATGTGTTGGAATATGAAACCTACCTTGACTTGACTTGACTTGACTTGACTTGGGAATGAAAATGGCCCAATGAAGAAGTTATCTAGCTTGGGTATGAAAATGACAAAATGTGGATTTGACTATTGACCTGTAAATGCCCAAATGAGGACTGGACTAGCCTAATGTTAAAATGCATAGTGAAGACTTTAAGTGGAGATTGTGGTCCAGTAAACGATATAACTACATATATGGCGTGACCAACGAGATAGACTAAGATGCTACAAGTTCATAAAAACATCTCTATTAGAATAAAGATGCCAAAAACTATACAAAATATTCAGATATCACCTATGAAAATTAGATAATATCACTAGCAATGTGTGTTCAGGCCTAAGAAGATATCATAGCTAGGTAAGAAAGTAAGAGAAAAATAATTATTCACATGAAATAAGTTTTTTGATATATGTAAGTTTTTAATTGGTAAAAATGTTTTTTGACTAACCCCACAAAACCCTTTAATGCGACAGAAAAAACATATAAAAAATTACTCATGAAATTAAATCCTTGTTTGTGTTAATTTTGGGATATGAGAAAATTGTCACCCCGGATCTTCCACAAAAAATTTAAAAAATGACCATAAAATAATTCTCTTATTGTCCATTTTGGAAATGAGGCTATTAATTTTGTTGATTATGTGTATGTGTGTTTGTGTATCTGTGTGTTTGTTTATTTAAAGGATAGTGTACGTTTAGTAGATTTAATAGGATTTTCGAATTTTGGTCATTCACTTGTGAAAATTATCTTTTATAGTTTGAAAAATATTCAAAAATTATGTTAAGTTCAAAAATAAAAATTCTCATCAATGGGGAGGTTCAAGAATGTCTTCTTCTTCTGCAAATTTCACGTCATCAATTATTTCATCATTTGACTACTCTTCTGCTGCCGCTGAAATTAACAGCTCAAAATTCTCTTTGCTACTGTTTTAGCGTTATTTCTTCCACTTATCTTCAATTAACAACTACCAAAAGAAGAAAAAAAAACAGCATTTCTTTATGGGTCCTCCCTTGTGAAGATCGTAAACAGAGACGATTGGTGCTTCTTGAATGTGTAGATTTTCGTCATAAATATTACAGTTTTTTGTGATTAATGAAGATGGTCCTTTATGAGTAGGATCTTTTGCCAGCAGAACCCAGGGTAAAGCATCATTCCAGTTTCAGGAAACAGTTTTTTTTTTTTTTTTTTTTTTTTTTTTTTCAGGCTCCATTCTTTTGGAAGAATAGTTGAGACCCATTTCGGTGCGGAACCAAGAGCAAACAAGTAATGATCAAAATGACAGATCTTCTACTATTTAGCCGATGAAACTCCATTTGATTCCCTTTTGTCTTTAGACTGTTGTGAGTCAGTTTAACCTATATTAGCTCGAACCAATATACTGCTTCCAGACTTGCAACCACTGACCAATATCTGGGTTTTTGGTTTGTGGTCATGTGAAATGAATTTTTCATTGCTACTGCTGCTGCTACCATTTTGTTGGTGAGTACAGATTTTTTTGGCTACTTGAAGACTATTATGTGTTGGGGAATGGCTACTGAGCTCCAGAACCACGAAGAAGTGCCAGAAGACCACTTCAGGAGAAAGCTTGCAGCTGCTGTTAGGAGATCTATTTTTTTTCTTGGTTCTCTCAGCCAAAAAAAAAAAAAAGTGTTTTATTTGTCTGTTCTGCATCTCAAATTAATGAGATCAGGTTCTGTTCTGCGTCAAGGTTTTCCTTCTGCTTAACATCTGCACATTTACTTGCTTTTTTCAGCCTCTTGGTTTCTTTGTCCGTCCTTCAATTGTAAACTACAACTATAACGGTGACCATAACTCGGCTATCAAACATAAGAACATTGAATGTTGTTCATTCTATTAATCTCAGAGTTTAGTTTTCATGTATTTTCAGCAACTTTGTGAGATACCACGAAAGCCACTTTGCTTTCTCTCTTGTTTCTATAAAAATTAAACATTTGCTATCATTGTGACGAGGTTCTGGGTATTTTCTCTTCTTGACTTGTTTTTGTTTACGATGAGATCTTATAGGATGCTAGAATGGAATGATGGGTGGTACTATAATGGGGACATAAAGACGAGAAAGACAGTTCAACCTAATGCTGACCAAAGAGGTTTACAGAGATATGAGCAACTGAGGGAACTTTATGGATCTCTTTCAGCAGGTGACAACAATCAACAAGCCAAGAGGCCTTCTGCTTCTTTATCCCCTGAGGATCTTACTGAGTCGGAGTGGTATTATTTGGTCTTCATGTCCCTCACATTTAATCCTGACCTCTGCTGGTTAAATTCGAATCCATTTAATAAAATCTTGGACGAAAGGTCAAATGCATATCTGTTTAATGGGTGGCATGACATCTGATTTATAGAAGTATAATAGTTCAAATGCATAGCTATTTGAGGGAGACTGACCAACTGCTGCTGCTGTTTCTTGCTCCTGATTAGTATTAGGGTCGTGGGAATGAGCTCTAATGCATATCTATTTGGCTGTAATGTGGCATCTGATTTATATGACTATACTAGTTCAGATGCTTTAGAATTTTGAGGGATACTACTGCTATTTCTTGCTTCTGTTAATTATAACGATAGCGACTCTGTTGTGTCTTGTTCTGTGTTGTTTTATTTGTTCATTTACATTATATATTTTGTTTTTAGGCCTTAATCTTTTGAAACTCTTCATTCCATTGAGTAAAGGTGGAGATCCGTCAGCACAGTTATTGCAGCGTTGCCTCACTTGGATGAGCTCCTATTGTCATATAATTATAACCTCGGAGTAAATTGCTCAAATCTATTCGGTGGCAGTAGGAAGAATATTAAGGTGATGGATGTAGATGGGGTTCAACTATACGGGGAAATCCCAGAATCTGTAGGTAATATGACCTCTCTTACTACTCTTTCTTTGGGAGGCATGGGAAGGAATCGAACCACGAAGGGCTTTCTAAGCCAAAAGGGAAACTTGTACAACCTGCAAGCTTTGTACTTAAAGAGGTTTTGAAGATTTGATTGCGCCGAAGCTTGATCGGTTATGCTCCTTAACAAATCTAGTCATCTTATATATTTGAGACTATATGCTTGGGAGAACTCTCGTCTCTAAAAATACTTACAATTAAAAATAGTATGTTGGAAGGTGTTGTACTTGAAAAGCATTTCCAAAATTTGAGCAACCTAACCATTCTTCCACAAAAATTGTCACCCCGGATCTTCCACAAAAATTTAAAGAGAGGACCAAATTTTTTCTTTTATTGCCAATTTAGGAAATGAATCTATTAATTTTCTTGATTATGTGTATGTGTGTGAGTGTGTCTGTGTGTTTGTTTATTTTAAGGATAATGTACTTTTAGTAGATTTAATAGGATTTTTGAATTTTGGTTGTTAAAATTATCTCTTATAGTTTGAACGCTATTCATAAAATTATGTTAAGTTCGAAAATAAAAATTCTATTTTTAAAATTTTAGTTTTGGAATATAACTAGTACCAAAAGAGATAAATAAGTAGAAACACAAAACTATTTTTATCATATGAAATGGAACAATTGGCTCATGAAAGTTTATCAAGATAAAACAAACATTCAGAGTATTATGTGACTCAAAGTTACAATATGGAATAGATATACAATTAAGTAATATAAATTTATTGAACATATTTATAGCAATTATATCCCTTCTTGTAATTATAATTTCATTACATAGTTATATAATATTTTGATTTTATTTTTTTTATAAACATCATTTTGAACAAAGAAACATTAAACTAATCGGAGGAAACAATTTATTTTTACTCTCAGATTGGTTGTTAGTGATCACTTTTTTCCTTCATTGCTCCTTGAGGTAAGAGAAAGGTTATGGACCTTGAAGGAAAGAACACACCCCAAATGTTGGTTTAAACTGACATGGGTATTTTAGATTTTTCGAAATGTGTCACCTAGATCAAACTTTGAGATATATCACTTTGCTCCCTAGAAAATATATGATCCCATATATAAGAATTGTATCCAACCCTGGTTTCATAAAGACATGAGTGCAAGGATCCTCTGTCTCTCTCCTACATAGTTCAGACTAATCTAGGGCCACTCTATCAGGAATTCTTGTGAATTGGCACTAATGACGAGTCAACCTCATCTTCACAACACGTGTCAAATGATGAGCCTAAATGAAAGTTTTATAACCCCAATTTAAATAGTTGACAATTAGAATTTTTCTCCTATTACATATGTATTTAGTATTTGATTAATTGTATATGTAAATTTAAAAAAAATAAAATGACATATGCATTGTATTTTTTTCTCTCAATGCGCCTTATTATTTGTTTTATTAGTAAAATGTATATAGGTAAATGTGTAATCTTACATAAATTCAAAAAATAAGTAAATTACGTTCTTAAATACTTGGATATTATACAATGAAATTATCATTACCTTAATTAGTTATTTAGAGGAAAACTATTTAGAGGTGTTATTAACTAAATAAATGAAAACATGTTTTAGGATTGACATTATGATGACCCAATTATTTTGGAAGAGAATCACTAGATAATTTTATGTTGTTGAAGAAGAGTTAATCAATCAAACTCTCTCTCTCTCTATATATATATAAAATTACTGGACCAACTACTAATCAAACCATCTACTTCCTCTCTCAAACCATCTATTACACATTTAGTCGCTTAGAAAAGGATTATGACTCTTTTTTTGGTTTATAGCAAATGGGGATGGGAATAGGTTTTTCTCCATTTACATGAAACAGGTAACAGAACAAGTAACTGAATACCAACTACCCATGCCCTCTGTTCCCTATTAACAACAATATCTCTTGTCTCTCCCATCCTAGTCTTATTAACTATATTTGGATCTTTTCAAGTTTTCACTTGAATAAAATATACTATAAATTTCTTAGGAAGCATTTTCTATTGCAATTCACCAGGAATTGGGATTATCATAGAGGGATTTGCCTTTGTGGAAAAAAAAGAGACCTAGATGTTATCATCTTTTTTAAGTGATCCATACACCACTTTGAGTTTTAATAATTTGGAATAAGTTTTTACTTTTTATCTTTTAAACATAATTATAAAATTTATTAGCAAAATAAATAAAAATTCTTATCAAATTTAATAGGTTTTTTATAATAAAATTATTACAAAATATATAGTAATATGATATTCATTATAAAATGTTATTATTTAGATTTCCAAAGGGTATTGACTTGTTTGGGAGATTAACAATATCTTCCTCGTAGAGGATACTCATCCTACAAATGGATTCAAATTTTTTTAAGTATTTCCTTGATTTTTGTAGAAATATTTTGATTGTTTTAGCTAGAGGATAAAAAAGTCAATTTTATTAAAAATAGTCAAGCCAAGTGGTTAAGCCCACTTTTTTTCCCAAGCCACCCTTTTTTTATTTTCTTGCTCGAAGTTACCGCATGGAACTGTGAGAAACATGCATTTGATCAAGCTTGCGATGGTGAAGTCTTCATTCTCTAGAGCCACGGACCGTACCTATGATGATTTGCCTTGGTTCCGAACCTCTGGTTTGCCTTGAAGAATGAAACACATTGCACTTGCCAAAAACTTTCGAGTTTGGTTTTTTTCGTGATTTTACCAGTAAGATGTGTCTAGAATCATTCTAGTCTAATTGGAGTTAGCATTCTCCTCTTTCCAGTTTCTTGTTTTCGAGGTGGGAACAGTTATGGAATCATGACAATTGGAAGAGTATTGAGAACACAAAAGATCAATTTTGTGTTCAATCCGTCCTCTTCAACACTCTATTCATGTGTTTTTCTTTGGAAAATGGAGCAGTTTTCAGTCCATTTGTCGTATGTTTTCTGTCAAAAGAAAGAATTAGACATGGTTTAGATGCAAACTTTTGCTAAAAACCTGACTTGGTCAAGGTACACGGCATGGTTGAACCAGATTCAATTGACCTATCTAATCCCGATTTTATAATAAAACATTCAACGACATCTCATGGGTTAATTGGTTAGTTTGACCCAGATTTATAATAGAGCATTCAACATCTTCCTTTTAACTGATTATTGATTTTTGTGTTTGGCATGGACGATGTGACCGTGGACTTGACTTATAACCACCTATATTTTAACTATACAAGCTCGATCTTTCTTCCATGGAATATCACCATATGCTCTCTTAGGTGTATTATCTGTATTTTGCTTGGTATATCTTCTTACCTTAGGCTCCATTGGCAATAAACTTACTTTTGGGTTGCTCAACTCTCTACTATTAGAAAAAGAACAATATTTATAGTTGTCATTATTTCGATACCAAAGAAGACATACATTATTACCTTTTGTCTTTTGAAAATTTTATTAATATTTAATAAATAAAAAACAAAAAGAATGTCATTGTATTTCTAAAAGCCCTACTAAATTATTATAGGAAAGATATTATTGAATGACATTTACATTTGAAAAAGGATCAGTTACAAAGAAAATAAAAAAAACCATATCCCATGAATATTTTTTGAGCTTTGACAATATTATGTCTATTTCCAACAAAACCAATCTTGCTAACCATCTACAAATCGAAAATACATAATTCTCTAAGACCTTTCGAATAGTAAAATTCCAAACACACTTATAAAGCCAAATGCAAATCCAGGAGCAATGCCATCATAGATCCATTTCATTTCAAAGCCGCCTGACAATATTATGTCTATTTTCAACGAATCCAATCTTGCAAACCATTTACAAATCGAAAATACATAATTCTCCAAGACCTTTTGAATTGTAAAATTCCAAACACACTGTAAATCCATGAGTAATGGCAGCATATATCCATCTCATTTTAAATACATCTTCAAACTCTTCGTCACCAAAAGATTGGACTACAAGTTGATCTCTCTCATCACTTTTACATTCTTTTCTCAAAGAATATCCACAAAGACCTTCATTACCCACATACATCGATTCATCATTGAGGGTATCAAGTTGATTACCTGATGGAATTATTCCAAACTAATTATTGTATGAAAGGTTGAGATGACTCAAAAATGTCAAACTCGCAATTGCCAGAGGAATCAACCCAAAATGATGCTTGAAAAATTTAGATTTATTAATTGAAGCAACCTTCCAATGCTCTATGGGAGCTTCCCAAAAAATTGATTTACAGACAAGTTCAAAGCATTCAAACCAATAAAATTACTTTCCAACTTCTTCTGAGATTATTCCTGACAAATTGTTGTTTGAGAGATCTAAAGTAATAACCAATGAAAGAGTGGTAGTGTATTCATACAAAAACCCATTTCATCAACACGCTAACCTTTTCTTGGTAATAGTTGCTCCCATAGTCAAGTGTATTGTTTATAATACGATTGATTCTCATGGCAGTGAAATTTGTTATACCTCTAGGAATGACTTATGTCAAAAAATTATGTGACACATCAAGGACTTGAAAATAACTCAAATTTCATAATTCCGGGATAGTTCCACTAACATGTTGGACCTCAGTTGGAGTATTCGAGGGTTAGACAACCTTACTCCAATCCAACTTGGAAGAGTTCCACTGAATTCTTTCTCACTAAGGTCAAGAGTTTGCAAACTAGTATAATTTTTAAAAAATGAAGAAAGTTCTCCTGACAATTTATTCTTCTCAAGGTGCAAGCTTTGTATATTAACAAATTGAATGGAAGACCATGAAATATTACTAGATAAATGGTTTTCCTTGAAATCAAGCACTTTGAGAGATCCACAGTTAACCAAGGTTGGGGGCATGCTTCCAGTGAAATTGTTATGGGAAAGATTAAGAATTTTTAATTTTTCATCTTACTAAATAGAAGAGGAATTACACTATAAAATTGACTGTATGAGAAATCAAAATATTTGACGGGGTTTGTGAGAAAATGTATGGGATATGTGAACTTGTTGTTGTAGCTCAGATCAATCATTGTATATGAATTAGTGGCAAGTGTAATGTATGGAGGTGAACTTGAATATTATTCATACTGAGGTTCAAAGATTGAAGCTGAGAATTAATGTTCTCAAACCACGCTGGTATATTACCCTTGGATAATTGAGAGAGATCTAGGTAAGTGAGTTTTTTTTTTAGTTTGAAACCATAGAGGAAATTGTGGGCCAAGATGACAAGATCCAAGATAGAGATATTCAGCTTGAAATGGAGGAACCCAATCTATAGGAAGATGAAACTCTTGTGAATTTTGCGACAGGTCTAGAGTGGTTAGGTTGTTGAGAATTCGTAAATGCTTTTCAAGTACAACACCTTCAAACATTCTATTTTCAATTCTAATCACTTTCACAGATGTAGGAACGCATCTAGGAAATCTACCATTCAAGATGTATAAGTTGGTTAGATTTGTTAAGGAGCATAACCAATCAACCTTCGGCGCAATGGAATCTTCAAAATCATTCGAGGACAAAGTTTGCAGGTTGTGTATGTTTCCCATTTGGTTTAGAAAGCCCTTCGTGGTTCGATTCCATTTTACGCTTCCCAAGAAAATATGAGTAAGAGAGGTCATATTACTAATAGACTCTATAATTTCTCCATATAATTGAACGTTATCAAGTTCAATTTGCCGCCAAATAGATTTAAGCAATTTACTTTGAGGTTATAATTATATGACATATAGAGTTCCTCTAAGTGAGGCAACAGTTCAAAGTCTAAAGAAATATTTCCATAGACGTCACTAGAACTAAGATCCAAATAACACAATTGTATAAGATTGAGAAATGAGGGCATTGGGGGGAAACTTGAAAGATAAGTTTGCCATATTTCAAGTATCTGTAGGGAAGAATGTGAGCTAATTACATGAAACCAGAGAGAACCTACCATGGAAACATTAATGAAATTCATCCCTATGTGCTTCAGAGATGACATATTTACCATCCAGTCAAGACTATATGCATACAAACTTGAATAGGAAAATCCAAAAACTCAAGACAACAACAATTTCCAAGATGGAAAGGAATTTTCCTATTGAATCTTGCATACGACAAGCTCAAATGCGTCAACTCCTTTAATGAACCGAGAAAATCCAAAATTTTAACTCCATAGAAAGATTTCCCACTCAAGTCAAGGTGTTGGAGATGTTTTAGTTGCAACAACATTGCATCAATTTGGCCACTATATGTAACGTTACTACAATTATCTAGTTCAGAGATAAGTGGAGTACAAGGACCGTGATGATGAAGTTGGATCACATACCTTATTTCTTTGTGGCATGTAACACCCTATTGTGGTCTTGGGGTTAAGTGTTTGGTTTTTCGCTACCTACTAGATCAGTCTTTTGGGTAGTATTGGTTAGGTACTTAACCTTTGGTATCAGAGTTATACCGCTGTTACAAGTTCGAATCCCGAAGGGAGTGACCTAGAGTTAGACGTGGTTTGAGCAACAAAATCGGGCCATGTTGCTAGAGTGAGGTTGTCGTGGATGTCGACTCGTAATGGTGGGAGTATTATTGTGGTCCTAGGTTTAAGTGTTTGGTTTTCCACTACCTACCAGATCAATTTTTTGGGTAGTATTGGCTAGGTACTTAACATTTGGTATCAGAGTTATACCATTATTGTGAGTTTGAATCCCGGAAGGGGCCACCTAGTGCCAAACATGGTTAGAGTGACAAAAGTGGGCCACGTCACTAGAGTGAGGCCGTTGTGGATGTTGGATCGTAACAGTGGGAGTATTGTTGTGGTCCTAAGGTTAAGTCATTGGCTTTCTGCTACCTACCAGATTAGTCTTTTGGGTAGTATTGGCTAGGTACTTAACATTTGGTATCAGAGTTATACTGTTGTCACGAGTTTGAATCCTAGTTGGGGCGACCTAGAGCCAAACGTGGTTAGAGTGACAAAAGTGGGCCACGTCGCTAGAGTGAGGTCACCGTGGACATCGGATTGTAATGGTGGGAGTATTGTTGTGGTCCTGGGGTTAAGTGTTTGGCTTTTTGCTACCTACCAGCTCGGTCTTTTGTGTAGTATTGTCTAGGTAATTAACATTTGGTATCAGAGCTATACCGCTATTACAAGTTCGAATCCTGGAGGGGGCGACCTAGAGCCAGATATGGTTAGAGAGAAAAAAGTGGGCCATGTCGCTAGAGTGAGGTCGCCATGGACATCGGCTCGTAATGGTGGGAGTATTGTTGTGGTCTTGGGGTTATGTGTTTGGCTTTTGGCTATCTACCAGATCAGTCTTTTGGATAGTATTGACTAGGTACTTAATACACCCTTCCATTTAAAGCAATCTGGAGTATCATCCCAGGAGGTAAGAAGATTGGATGGATCAATGAGCTTGCTTCTGAACTTGGTAAGTGCCTCTCTCTCCATATCGAAGCAACCCGCTTGTGAGAACTGATCCTCTTGCATAATATACCCAACAAGAGAAACCCAACAAATGAATTCACAATTGAAGTAGCCTCCAAGTATTAGACACTAACTCCCTTCCCCTTTCAGCCGAATGCAACTACATGTAGTTGGCAGAACAATCTAGTGGCAAAATAAATTAAAAAATCCTATAAATCCCTTCCACTTCTCTCTCTCATGCTTTACTTCTTTAATTCAGGACGCATTGAATTCATTAAATAGGTGTCCAAATGGTAAGCGAGGGAAACACAAGAGATTTGCATTTTTTTATTTATTTTTTATTTCATGACGATGATGATAAGAAAAAATTTGGCGACTATTAGACTTTTTCATAGAAAGACTATATATCTCGATTTTGCTTTACGAGACTTTATGGCCTGACGTTCTAAAGTTCTAATGGTCGTAAAGATTTTAAGGCCATAAAATCTGATTTGGCTATTAGAACTTTAGACTTTATGGCCTTTTAGTCTAGAAACGTAAATGTGGAGCAAATCGAAATCGATTTTAATAAGGATAGATGTGGGTCGCCTCGAAAATCTAATATGTTTAGATTAACACAAAATCCAATTGATACAATTGATATATGGGAGATTTACACCCCATGATACTCTCATATTTTTAAATAAATAAAATTTTAAAAGCCACATTATTTCTAACGTATCCATATAAAAAAATTTAAATAACCTTATTAGATTAAGAAAACATTTAAGATACACCCATTTTGAATAGGATATATATATAGATGATTGTTTGAAGTTTACAAATGTTTTATAAAAATTCCGAGCAACTCTGTTGCAACACTGGTTTAGGAAACGATACTATGGAGAGTTCTTCCTACCATCAGACACAAACACGTGATAAGATATAGCTTTAAGTCTTGCACTCCTATGGTTTCTTGGGTGGTGAATCTGATAGGCCCACCTTTTTTCCAAGTCTCCCATTGTTTCTTTTCTTGCTTGAAGTTGCCGCGTGAAACTGCGACAAACATGCATTTGAACCGTCCTCATGAACACTCTGTTTAACTATTTTTCTTTGGAAATCGGAGCAGTTTTCAGTCCATTCATCGTCTGTTTTCTATCATAAGAAAGAATAGGTCATATTATGTGTTTTTACGAGAGCATCAAACCGAACCGGTTCACGAATAACTAGAGCTTGGCTTGGAGCCAGCTCGGTTCTATTCGAATAAATCCCATCTCGGATCGAATTCGAGATCAGTTTTTTATTTGTTTAAGTAAACGAGCCGAACTTGAATAAGCGGTGATTTTATTCGTGAGCTCGTGAAAACAATAGAGAGCTTCTTAGTTTCATTGTAACCCTAGCTTCTCTCTATTGAAGACAATAAATTCCCACAATCATATATAAGAGATATATCTAAGACTAGTTTTCATAGTCACCAATCCACAGATTCTATGCCTCTCTCCAATATTTTTTGGATTAGAGCCAATCTTGGTTCCTCGTGTAGGGCCATTGAGATCTCAGCTTCATCAACCAAGTAGATGTCAAATTGTTTTTTATTCAAAAATCAAAACAGTATTGAGAACACAAAAGATCAATTTTGTGTTCAATCCGTCCTCCTCAACACTCTATTCAAGTGTTTTTCTTTGGAAATTGTAGTTTTCAGTCCATTTGTCGTATGTTTTTTGTCAAAAGAAAGAATTAGACATGGTTTAGATGCAAACTTTTGTTAAAAACCTGACTTGGTCAAGGTACATGGCATGGTTGAACCAGATTCAATTGACCTATCCAATCCCGATTTTATAATAAAACATTCAACAACATCTCATGGGTTAATTGGTAAGTTTGATCCAGATTTATAATAGAGCATTCAACATCTTCCTTTTAACTGATTATTGATTTTCGTGTTTGGCATGGACTATGTGCCCATGAACTCGACTTATAATCACCTATATTTTAACTATGCAAGCTCGATCTTTCTTCCATGGAATATAACCATATGCTCTCTTGGGTGTTGTATCTTTATTTTTTTTGGTATTTCTTCTTACCTTAGGCTCTATTGGCAATAAACTTACTTTTGGGTTGCTCAACTCTCTACTATTAGAAGAAGAACAATATTTATAGTTGTCATTATTTCGATACCAAAGAAGACATACATTATTACCTTTTGTCTTTTGAAAAATTTATTAATATTTAATAAAAAAAAAAGAATGTCATTGTATTTCTAAAAGCCCTACTAAATTATTATAGGAAAGATATTATTGAATGACATTTGCATTTGAAAAAGGATGAGTTACAAAGAAAAGAAAAAAAGCCATATCCCATGAACATTTTTTGAGCTTTGACAATTATGTCTATTTCCAACAAAACCAATCTTGCTAACCATCTACAAATCGAAAATACATAATTCTCTAAGACCTTTCGAATAGTAAAATTCTAAACACACTTACAAAGCCAAATGCAAATCCAGGAGCAATGCCATCATAGATCCATTTAATTTCAAACCAGCCTGACAATATTATGTCTATTTTCAACGAATCCAATCTTGCAAACCATTTACAAATTGAAAATACATAATTCTCCAAGACCTTTTGAATAGTATAATTTCAAACACACTTATGAAGCTAACTGCAAATCCATGAGTAATGCCAACATAGATCCATCTCATTTTAGATACATCTTCAAACTCTTCGTCACCAAAAGGTTGGACTAGAATTTGATCTCTCTCATCACTTTTACATTCTTTTCTCAAAGGATATCCACAAAGACCTTCATTACCCACATAAATCGATTCATCATTGAGGGTATCAAGTTGATTACCTGATGGAATTATGCCAAACAAATTATTGTATGAAAGGTTGAGATGACTCAAAAATGTCAAACTCACAATAGCCAGAGGAATCAACCCAGAATGATGCTTGAAAAATTTAGATTTATTAATTTAAGCAACCTTCCAATGCTCTGTGGGAGCTTCCCGAAAAATTGATTCACTGACAAGTTCAAACCATTCAAACCAATAAAATTACTTTCCAACTTCTTCTGAGATTATTTCTGACAAATTGTTGTTTGAGAGATCTAAAGTAATAACCAATGAAAGAGTGGTAGTGTATTCATACAAAAACCAATTTGATCAACATGCTAACCTTTTCTTGGTAATAGTTGCTCCCATAGTCAAGTGTATTGTTTATAATACGATTGATTCTCATGGCAGTGAAATTGGTTATACCTCTAGGAATGACTTATGTCAAACAATTATGTGACACATCAAGGACTTGCAAATAACTCAAACTTCATAGTTTCGGGATAGTTCCAGTAAACATGTTGGACCTCAATTGGAGTATTCGAGGGGAAGACAACCTTACTCCAATCCAACTTGGAAGAGTTCCGCTGAATTCGTTCCCACTAAGGTCAAGAGTTTGCAAACTAGTATAATTTTTAAAAAAATGAAGGAAGTTCCCTTGACAATTTATTCTTCTCAAGGTGCAAGCTTTGTATATTAACAAATTGAATGGAAAACCATGAAGTATTGCTAGATAAATGGTTTGCCTTCAAATCAAGCACTTTGAGAGATCCACAGTTAACCAAGGTTGGGGGTATGCCTCCAATGAAATTGTTATGCGAAAGATTAAGAATTTTTAATTTTTCATCTTACTAAGTAGAGGAGGAATTACACTAGAAAATTGACTATATGAGAAATCAAAATATATGACGGGGTTTGTGAGAAAGGGTATGGGATATGTGAACTTGTTGTTGTAGCTCAGATCAATCATTGTATATGAATTAGTGGAAGTGTAATGTATGGAGATGAACTTGAAATATTATTCTTACTGAGGTTCAAAGATTGAAGCTGAGAAGTGATGTTCTCAAACCAAGCTGGTATATAACCCCCGGATATTTGAGAGAGATCTAGGTAAGTGAGTTTTTTTTTTTGAGTTTGAAGCCATAGGGGAAATTGTGGGCCAAGATGACAAGATCCAAGATAGAGATATTCAACTTGAAAAGGAGGAACCCAATCTATAGGAAGATGAAACTCTAGTGAATTTTATGATAGGTCTAGGGTGGCTAGGTTGTTGAGAATTCAAAAATGCTTTTCAAGTACAACACATTCAAACATACTATATTCAATTCTAAGCACTTTCATAGATGTAGGAACGGGTCTAGGAAATCTACCATTCAAGATGTATAAGTTGGTTAGATTTGTTAAGGAGCATAACCAATCAACCTTCGGCGCAATGGAATCTTCAAAAACATTTGAGGACAAAGTGTGCAGGTTGTGTATGTTTCCCATTTGGTTTAGAAAGCCCTTCATGGTTAGATTCCATTTTGCGCTTCCCAAGAAAATATGAGTAAGAGAGGTCATATTACCAATAGATACTGTAATTTCTCCATATAATTGAACATTATCAAGTTCAATCTGCCACTAAATAGATTTGAGCAATTTACTTTAAGGTTATAATTATATGACATAGAGTTCCTCTAAGTGAGGCAACGGTTCAAAGTCTAAAGAAATATTTCCATAGAAGTCACTAGAACTAAGATCCAAATAACGCAATTGTATAAGATTGAGAAATGAGGGCATTGGAGGGAAACTTGAAAGATAAGTTTGCCATATTTCAAGTATCTGTAGGGAAGAATGTGAGGTAATTACATGAAACCAGTGAGAACCTACCATGGAAACATTAACGAAATTCATCCCTATGTGCTTCAGAGATGACATATTTACCATCCAGTCAAGACTATCTGCATGCAAACTTGAATAGGAAAATCCAAAAACTCAAGACAAGAACAATTTCCAAGATGGAAAGGAATTTTCCCGCTGAATCTTGCATACGACAAGCTCAAATGCCTCAACTCCTTTAATGAACCGAGAAAATCCGGAATTTTAACTCCATAGAAAGAGTTCCCACTCAAGTCAAGGTGTTGGAGATGTTTTAGTTGCAACAACACTGCATCGATTTGGCCACTCTATGTAACGTCACTACAATTATCTAGTTTAGAGATAATTGGAGTACAAGGACCGTGAAGATGAAGTTGGATCACATGCCTTATTTCATTGTGGCATGTAACACCCTGTTGTGGTCCTAGGGTTAAGTGTTTTGTTTTCGCTACCTACTAGATCAGTCTTTTGGGTAGTATTGGCTAGGTACTTAACATTTTGTATCAGAGTTATACCGCTATTACAAGTTCGAATCCCGGAGGGAGTGACCTAGAGTTAGACATGGTTAGAGCAACAAAATGGGGCCACGTTGCCAGAGTGAGGCTGTCGTGGATGTCGACTCGTAACGGTGGGAGTATTATTGTGGTTCTAGGTTTAAGTGCTTGGTTTTCCACTACCTACCAGATCAATTTTTTTGGGTAATATTGGCTAGGTACTTAACATTTGGTATCAGAGTTATACCAATGTTGAGAGTTTGAATCCCGGAGGGGGTGACCTAGTGCCAGATATGGTTAGAGTGACAAAAGTGGGCCACGTCGCTAGAGTGAGGCCATCGTGGATGTTGGCTCGTAACGGTGGGAGTATTGTTGTGGTCCTAAGGTTAAGTGATTGGTTTTCTATTACCTACCAGATCGGTTTTTTGGGTAGTATTGACTAGGTACTTAATATTTGGTATCAGAGTTATACCATTGTCGTGAGTTCGAATCCCGGTTGGGGTGACCTAGAGCCAAACATGGTTAGAGTGACAAAAGAGGGCCACGTCGCTAGAGTGAGGTCACCGTGGACGTCGGATTGTAATGGTGGGAGTATTGTTGTGGTCCTGGGGTTAAGTGTTTGGCTTTTCGCTACCTACTAGCTCGGTCTTTTGGGTAGTATTGTCTAGGTAATTAACATTTGGTATCAAAGCTATACCACTATTACGAGTTCGAATCCTGGAGGGGGCAACCTAGAGCCAAACGTGGTTAGAGCGACAAAAGTGGGCCATGTCGCTAAAGTGAGGTCGTCGTGGACATCGGCTCACAATGGTGGGAGTATTGTTGTGGTCTTGGGGTTATGTGTTTGGCTTTTGGCTATCTACGAGATCGGTCTTTTGGATAGTATTGGCTAGGTACTTAAAAACACCCTTCCACTTAAAGTAATCTTGAGTATCATCCCAGGAGGTAAGAAGATTGGATGGATCAATGAGCTTGCTTCTGAACTTGGTATGTGCCTCTCTCTCCACATCGAAGCAACCCACTTGTGAGAACTGATCCCCTTTCATAATATACCCAACAAACGAATTCACAATTGAAGTCGCCTCCAAGTATTAGACACTAACTCCCTTCCCCTTTAGCCGAATGCAACTACATGTAGTTGACAAAACAATCTAGTGGCAAAATAAATAAAAAAGCCTGTAAATCCCTTTCTCTTCTCTCTCTCATGCTTTACTTCTTTAATTCAGGACGCATTGAATTCATTAAATAGGTGTCCAAATGGTAAGCGAGAGATTTGCATTTTTTGTATTTTTTGTTTATTTCATGACGATGATGATAAGAAAAAATTTGGCAACTATTAGACTTCGTCATAGAAAGACTGTGTATCTCGATTTTGCTTTACGAGACTTTATGGCCTAATGTTCTAAAGTTCTAATGGCCGTAAAGATTTTAAGGCCATAAAATCTGATTTGGCTATTAGAACTTTAGACTTTATGGCCTTTTAGTCTAGAAACGTAAATGTGGAGCAAATCGAAATCGATTTTAATAAGGATAGATGTGGGTCGCCTCGAAAATCTAATATGTATAGATTAACACAAAATCCAATTGATGCTATTGATATATGGGAGATTTACACCCCATGAAACTCTCATATTTTTAAATAAAAAAAATTTTAAAAGCCACATTATTTCTACCGTATCCATATAAAAAACTTTAAATAACCTAATTAGATTAAGAGAACATTTAAGATACACCTGTTTTGACTAGGATAAATATATAGATGATTGTTTGAAGTTTAGAAATATTTTATAAAAATTACGAACAACTTTGGTTCAGGAAACGATACTATGGACCGTTCTTCCTACCATCGGACACAAACGTGTGATAAGATATAGCTTTTAGTCTTGCGTTGCTCATCGGATAACTCCACTCCCTTCTGCTCTTGAGATTTCTCGCGGAGCGAGTTTGAACTCCTATGGTTTCTTGGGTGGTGAATCTGATAGGCCCACCTTTTTTCCAAGCCTCCCATTGTTTCTTTTCTTGCTTGAAATAATTGCGACAAACATGCATTTGAACCGTCCTCATGAACACTCTGTTTAAGTGTTTTTCATTGGAAATCAGAGCAGTTTTCAGTCCATTCATCTTCTGTTTTCTATCATAAGAAAGAATAGGTCATATTATGTGTTTTTATGATAGCATCAAACCGAACCGGTTCACGAATAACTAGAGCTTGGCTTGGAGCCAGCTCGGTTCTATTCGAATAAATCCCATCTCGGATCGAATTCGAGATCAGTTTTTTATTTGTTTAAGTAAACGAGCCGAACTTGAATAAGCGGTGATTCTATTCGTGAGCTCATGAAAACAATAGAGAGCTTCTTGGTTTCATTGTAACCCTAGCTTCTCTCTATTGAAGACAATAAATTTCCAATATCATATATATGAGATGTATCTAAGACTAGTTTTCATAGTCACCAATCCACAGATTCTATGCCTCTCTCCAATATTTTTTGGACTAGAGCCAATCTTGGTTCCTCGTTCAGGGCCATTGAGATCTCTGCTTCATCAACCAAGTAGATGTCAAATTGTTTTTTATTCAAAAATCAGAATTATCTAGGTGTCAATTGTAAGCCTTCAAGAACTTATGTTTGTAAATTTTAATATATTTTTTAATATATAATTACATAATATTTTGATTGTATTTATTTTTAAATGCAATTTTCCACAAAAGATTCAACAAATTCGAGGAAATGATATAATTTTACTCCAATATTAGTTTTTAATGGTCACTTTTTCCCTTCAAGGAATCTTCCATGAGGTAAACGCAAGACACTAAAAAAAAGTTATATTCTTAACACAATCATGTTATTAATTTTAATGCACTTCTAAAAAAAACTATTTAGAAGTGTTATTACCTGAATAAATGAAAGCCAGTTTTAAGACCGACAATACAAAGGCCCAATTATCTTAGGAGAGATTCACTAGACAAAGATTATCACGTCTTTTAAAAAGAGGAAAAATTATCAGGTATCAATGAATTAAAGAATAATGGGGAATGACTTGAGAAATGTGAACACATGGAGTTTTATTCATAATCTAATAGTCAATTTAAGCCACTAACATTAATTTTATAGTGCTCCCACAATAAAAAAAGAAAAAAAATGTTGGCATACATTCATTTGGACATTAATATAAAAGAAAGGATTACGCTTACCTACCAGTCAATCAATCAAACTTTATCGCTCTTTCCTACTCTCTCTACAAAACTACCGGACTTGCTACAAATCAAACAATTTGCTCTCTCTCTTTCTCTCTCAACCGTTAGCAATACGTTTCAAATATGACTTCCTATACTAAGTAAGATTTCTTTCTCTTTCAACCTCTCTCTCAATCACACTCCAAATCGAAATCGAATTTAATAGGGATAGAACTGGGGTGGGCTCGAAAGTCTGATATGTATCAATTACCGAAAAATCCAATTCATATTATTGGTATATGGGAGATTTACAACCTATGATGTCTCAATGGACTTAATAGGACAATACTCTCATACTTTTTAAAAATTAAAATTCTCAAAATTTCATTATTTCCGATATATTCTTATAAAAATCGAGATACACCTGTTTTGAATATGATAAGTATATAAGTGTTTGTTTGAATTAGGGTAGAACTTGAGAATTTTATCTCAGAAAGCTAAAAAAAATGTAAAAAAAAAAAAAAAGAAGGCATTAGAAGTTCAGAACATACACATTTATACATCACTAGAAAATAAAAATTTAGAGACATAACTCGTAAAAATGAATCCGAGCAACCAACTTGAGAAGAATGAACCCTGTTGAATAAGAGACACACAGATAAAACCCATTAGCATACCTTTCCAAGAGGTGCTCTCCATGTCGAAAGAGATCGACAGAAAGATTCTCACTGAAGTACATTCTTTCGCCCATCCTCTTTTTATAGAGACGCACTCTACAAGCTTCCTTTCATTTAACGTCTGTCACAATCTGTTGAATCGTATTTGCCTAAGAAAGCTGGCGAGGAAGATGACTTCTTATACCCCTTGTGTTGCTGATATTGTAGCCACTAAATTGAGCAGATAAATAGAAAATCAAGTTTTTTCAAATCTTTCAGTTCTTTCAGATTTTACAACCACACACCGACGTTTCAATGACTTGATGGTCCCAGATGGAAAGCGATAATGGTACTTGATGTGTTAACTTCGTCTAACAAGACTGCTGGAATTTCTTGCCTAGATGCTTGCTGATAGAAGAGTTATATGGAAGAAATGGAAGGCTGATAACTTCCTGTTTCTCTTTTCTTAAGGTGCTAGAACCAGGCTCTCATCTCTTATGCAAAAGACAGAAAGATGCTCAAACCAGCTTTTGTCATCTCTCTCTCACTCTTCTCCCTCTAATTCAGCTCCAATGCCATATAGTTGTTGCCGTTAAAAAAACTCTTACGTGGCTGGCCCTTGGATGGGTCGATAGGTCCGCCCATCCATGTGCTCAATGAATCATCTCGTCTCTCATGTCCTATTCCCATATTGACGAGGTAACGGCCAGAGGACGGACTTGCGAGTTGGAAAATCGGCATGACTTGACCGGGGAAAACATCCCAGCGGTATTTCAGAAAAAT
This sequence comes from Aristolochia californica, assembly GCF_029961685.1. Classification (NCBI taxonomy): domain Eukaryota; kingdom Viridiplantae; phylum Streptophyta; class Magnoliopsida; order Piperales; family Aristolochiaceae; genus Aristolochia; species Aristolochia californica. The sequence goes on from NW_027182279.1 coordinate 6,627,205, forward strand.
TTCAGCAATCATGTTGGTTCTTTCTGCTAGGAAATTCACATTTCCTATTCTAATTTGGGTAACATATTTATTATGCAATTATATTTTATATTATTAATAGAATGGGCTGAAATTAAGTGATCTAATTTTTTTAAGCCCATTAAGGAATGGATCATGGATATGGGCTATAAATATGGGACAATTGAGTAGATACCATAGGGAATTATGGGAACCCTATATAAAGAGACACAACATGGTTATGGTCCCCAATATATTAAATCACACACAGTTTCCCTTCTCCCCATTCGGAAGAGAGACGAAGGTCCCATTGAGGAATAAGGCGATTTAGTTGAGGAAGACCACATCCGTTCTTATCATTCATCACAGTAAATTCCGCATCAGAATACAAAATTCACGGAATGGATCCAAGTATGTTTTTAATCCTAATATTCTAGCATGTTGTAAATTCTGGATTAGAATTTACTATTACGGATCTAACAAGTGGTATCAGAGCAGTTCTGTTAGATTATTAGGATTTCTAGATTAATTCATGGAATGTAGAAAAAAAAATTCCACGAAATTCGTATTTTGGGTTGTGAGTTCGTCGGCGTCGCCATCGGGTGGAGGATGGCGTTGCAGCGTCCGCTGGGATACGCTGCAACGACTTTGATTGCTGGCCACCAGTGGAGACCACCCCCACCATCTCTCTGCACGTGGCAGAGAGGGCGACGGAAACCCTTCTCTCTGCGCGTGGCAGAGAGGGCGACGAAACACCCCTCCCCCCCGTTTCTCTCTGCGCGTGAGCAGAGAGGGCGACGGAAGAAGCCACAAAGCCTATCGATGAAGCGACATCCGGCGGGAAGAGGGGGAGGCAACAGAGGAAACCTGTCATCGGATGGAATCCGAATAGTGATCGGTGGCTCAGAGACTTCGGGCGAATGGCAGTGCCGACAACCGAGTGTCCAACACTGCAACGCCCGTCAGAAAGAATGGGCGATAGCAACACCTGTCGGGTGCGCTGTCGTGGCCCTTGGGTGACAGCAGTGCCTGTCGGGCGTGCTGCCGTGGCCCTTGGGCGGCAGAACCGCCTGTCGGGAGGGCTGTTGTCGCCGAGTCACCGGGCGCGCTGCCATGCCCCTTGGGCAACTGTTGTGGGATTGCATCCGTTGGGCAACGGGCGCGCTGCTATGTCCGTTGGACAAACTGCAACGCGCCATAAAAAAAATTATTCTTGGGGTTTGTCAAATTTACCTAATGAGATTGACTCGAGTGAGTCAACTCGAATCGGTTGCTACAGATCGGGTCGACTCGAACTAAGCTAGCTCGACTGAACTGACTTTTACGTTTGGCGTATATGCCCAATAAGGCTGCTCATATTTGTTTGTTACATCTGACTAAATGTTTTGTTTATATATATTACATTACAAAATATTTATCGTAGCTCTAAGGAAATAAAGGCCAATACCGCAGTGCCAAGGGGAGCGGTGCCACAATGTTGGCAACAAAATAAATATATATATATATTTGTTTAGTTGGTCTAGTATTTTTAGTCAAATTGTTTGAAGCTACATGTTACCAAAATAACCTCTATAGTGTAGTATAATTTTGACTATAATAGATGTTTGTACGAAGTTATTTAAGCAAATTGTGCTCGGTTCAAAGGAAGACACAATTTGGCCAAACCAACAACGTACCTGTGATGATAAATGCGTGACAATTTCATGTGAACAATAGTCGGTCCAAAGAAAGGCTATTTTTTGACAGAACTGATTGTCAGTACTTAATCATTGCACTGAGAGTACCACTTACAATTAATTTCTCTGTCCAAAGACTAGGAATTAATGTTGTACTAGGAATCTTGAGATGGGTCCCCAATTTGGATTTTATTTTGTACTTGTCTATTTTACTTTATATGACATGCTAGTTAATGTGAGTATGTTTGTTTATTTTGTTTTGGATCCAGTTTTTGTTGCTACTGCTTCAAATGTTACTGCTCAAATAAGAAGCATTCCAATGTTAAGCGGGACGAATTTTAGGGCCTAGAAAGATACTGTGGAAATTGTCCTTAGTTGCTTGGATTTAGATCTTGCACTTCGGGTAGAGCCACCCATTTCTACTCCTGATAACCTCAATGAGGTTAAAATTTAGAAGTGGGAGCGCTCTAACTGAATGTGTTTGATGATCATGAAACGCTCGATTCCGGAGGCGTTTCGAGGCTCTATGACAGAGAGCGCGAGCGCCAAGAAGTTCCAAGAAGAAATTGAACAATATTTTGCCAAGAATGAAAAATCTGAGGCGAGTATCCTTTTGGCTAAACTCGTTTTGATGAAGTATAAAGGCAAAGGGAACATAAGAGAGTACATCATGGAAATGTCTCATCTTGCATCAAAACTCAAGTCACTTAAGTTAGAGCTGTCTGAGGACTTGTTCGTGCACTTGGTTCTTATTTCTCTTCCTACACACTTTGGCCAATTCAAAGTGAGTTATAACACTCAGAAGGACAAATGGTCCCTAAATGAGCTTATATCTCACTGTGTGCAAGAAGAAGAGAGGCAGCAACGGGATAAGACTGAAAGTGCTCACTTGGCCTCAACCTCTCAATACAAGAAGAAGAAGAGAGGTAAGGATACTGCGGTATGTTCTTCTTGTTACTTACCATTGCGCCAAAAGACCGGTCTTTTAGCGAAGGCGCAACATGCATATTAAAGACAAGTCATTCCAACACTCCCCCGCACGGGGAACACCCGTGTACAAATGCAAATGCACAATCCCACCTATACGGGGACGGCCAAAGACAAAGTCCCACCTATGCGGGGACAAAACAAAGACAAAGTCCCACCTATGCGGGGACGAAACAAATGGGGGGAGCGGGACTCGAACTCGAGACCACCTGCTCTGATACCATGTTACTTACCATTGCGCCAAAAGACCGGTCTTTTAGCGAAGGCGCATCATGCATATTAAAAACAAGTCATTCCAACACTTCTCAGACTAAGAAACAGAAGAAGTACGCTAAGGAGTTTACCTGCTTCTTGTGCAAGAAGTCGGGACATATGAAAAAGGATTGTCCCAAGTACGCCGCCTGATGTGTAAAGAAGGGTATGCCTCTAACTTTAGTTTGTTTTGAAGTTAATTTAGCTTCTGTACCTAAAGACACTTGGTGGGTGGATTCTGGTGCTACCACTCACATTATTATGTCTTTGTAGGGTTGCTTGTGGAACTGACCGCCAAGTGATGCTGAAAAATTCATCTTTGTGGGCGATGGCAATAAAGTTGCAGTAGAGGCTATAGGAACTTTTAGATTACAATTAAGCACTGGATTTTATTTGGATTTATTTGAGACATTTGTTACACCATCTTTTAGGCGGAATTTAATTTTTATTTCCATTTTGGACAAATCAGGTTTTTCTTGTTCTTTTGGAAATAATAAAGTTTGTCGCTACCAAAATTCAAATTTTGTTGGTTTCAGTCCCTTAATTGATAATCTATATATGCTTGATGTTGTTAATTCCTATAGAGAAATATTGCAGATTAGTCCACGTGGTACGAAGCAAAAATTGAGTGAGAATTCCACCACATTATGGCACAAACGTTTAGGACATATCTCTCAACAGAGAATTCAAAAGCTTGTGTCAGATGGAATTCTTGAACCCCTAGATACTACAAATTTCCAAGTTTGTGTTAAGTGCATCAAGGGGAAACAAACAAATGTTAGAAAATTAGGTGCTGAAAGAGCTAATGTCTTAGAACTTATACATACAGATATTTGTGGTCCATTCCCTAGAGCTTCATGGAATGGCCAACAGTTACTTCATTACGTTCATAGACGATTACTCTAGATTCAGTTACCTATATTTAATACATGAGAAATCACAATCACTGGACGTTTTCAAGTCTTTCAAAGCTGAAGTTGAACTTCAACTTGGAAAGAAAATCAAGGTTGTTAAATCTGACCGTGGTGGTGAATACTACGGACGGTATGATGGATCAGGAGAACAATGTCCAGGACCCTTCGCGATTTTTCTCAAAGAGTGTGGAGTTGTTCCGCAATACACCATGTCGGGCAAACCCAACATGAACGGTGTTGCAGAGTGACGAAACCGAACTCTTAAGGATATGGTAAGGACTATGATCAGTCATTCCTCTTTGCCAAAGCCACTTTGGGGAGAAGCTCTCAAGACCGTAGTGTACATCCTTAACAGGGTACCGAGCAAAGCAGTTGCCCAAACCCCCTATGAACTTTGGACAGGCAAGAAGCCTAGCATTAGGCACTTGTACATTTGGGGTTGTCCAGCTGAGGCACGGCCTTATAGGACACATGAAAGAAAACTGGACTCAAGGACGGTTAGCTGTTATTTCACTGGTTACGCTAAACGCTCTCGGGGTAATAAGTTTTACGATCCCAGATCACGATCCTTCTTTGAAACGGGAAATGTGAGATTCCTTGAGGATATCGAGTTTGGAGGGGAAGAAAACATAAGGAATGTTGTCTTTGAAGAACAATCTGTTATTGATAGTGATCAAGTCTTCATACTTATTGCTGTTCAAAACACAATTCAGGCATTAGAGGATAATGTTCAGGCTCTTATTCCTGACATTGTTCAAGATCAAGACAACAATGAGATTCTTCCTCTTGCACCACTTTTAGTACAAACTCAACCACCTCAAGAAGTGCCATTAAGGAGATCCACTAGGGAGAGGAGAAATGCGATTCCAAATGATTATATTATATTTCTCCAAGAACATGAGGATGGCATCGGATTGACAAAAGATGACCTAATTAACTTATGTCAAGCCTTGCGCAGTTCTAACGCTCAAAAGTGGATTGATGCCATGAAGGATGAGATAACGTCTATGAATGACAATGACGTTTGGGATCTCATCGAGTTGCCTAAAGGTAAGAAGCCCATTGGATATTTAAAACCAAGAGGGATTCAAAGGGCAATGTCGAGAGATATAAGACTCGTCTAGTCGCTAAAGGCTTTACTCAAAGGGAAGGCATAGACTATAAAGAGACTTTATCTCCGGTATCTTCGAAAGACTCTTTTAGAACAATAATGACACTAGTGGCTCATTTAGATCTAGAGCTACATCAGATGGATGTCAAAGCTGTGTTTCTCAATGGAGACATTGATGAGACGATTTATATGGTACAACCAGAAAAATTTGTATCTGGTGATCCAAAGTCTATGGTCTGTAAATTGAAGAAATCCATCTATGGGCTCAAACAAGCTTCCCGTCAATGGTATCATAAGTTCAGTGTGAGCAAATACATCTTCCTGATATTATATGTCGATGATATTCTAGTCGCTCATAGCGATATAGGCTTACTGTACGAAACCAAGAAATTTCTGAAGAAGAAATTCGAGATGAAAGATCTTGGTTATGCCTCTTTTGTATTAGGTATACAGATACTTAGAGATCGTTCTCAAGGTATCCTTATGTTGTCACAAAAGAGCTATATTGATAAGGTGTTGAGTAGATTCGGCATGAAAGATAGTAAACCAGGTGACACACCCGTCGCTAAAGGAGACAAGTTTAGTCTCAAACAGTGCCCTAAAAATGATCTTGAAAGAACAGAGATACAGAAAATTCCCTATGCATCGGTAGTAGGGATTTTAATGTACGCTCAAGTTTGTACTCATCCCGACATAGCATTTATACTAGGAATTCTAGGCAGGTATTTGAGTAATCGGGGTATGCAACATTGGAAGGCAGCCAAATGCGTGATCCGTTATTTGAGGAGAACAAAAGACTACATGATTACTTATCGGAGATCAGACAGTTTAGAGATCATTGGGTTCTCTGACTCCGACTTTGCCGGATGCCAAGATAGCAGACGCTCCACATCAGGCTTCATCTTTATGTTGGGTGAAGGAGCTATCTCATGGAAGTTTGCTATGCAAACTCTCATAGCTTCTTCAACCATGGCTGCAGAGTTCATTGCTTGTTTTGAGGCATCCAACCACGGAATATGGTTGCTAGGAGCTCGACAAAGTCAAAGTTTATTGATTTCAAGTTTCTAGTTGTTAAGGAGAGAGTTCAAAATAAGCAGATTTCTATAGAAAAGAGGCTAAAATGAGACTTGACTTTGAAAGTGGATTCACCCCAATAACTCTTCCTCTCGGGAACCGAATCCAATAGATTCCAGTGCAATTCCCTTTCCTATCTCAACTTCACTTGTCACTGAAAATTTTCTAATCTTTGAGTTAGTTTAGGCAAACAAATTTTTTTTTACTAATTCTTCCTAGTCAATTTTATAAAAACCAACCGGTTCGGCCACCAATTGACCCAAAAATGTCATATGACATCATTTATTTTAAACCAATAAAAAACATTGGAGGAGAAATTTTATAAAAATCAACTTGTTTAGTAACCCAATAAGATCAAACCCATATTTTAATAGATTTAACTACCAATTGATTTGAATAATGTCATATGACTTTTTATTATTTTAAAATAATAAAAAGTTGTAGGAAAACTTTCTCTACCATGCAATGTTGGAGAAGGTGGTGCCCGTAAAGAGGAGGGTCTCTTCCCCTCTTACGAATAAAATTCTTGTTGTTGCACACTTTCTTGTCTCCTCCTTTATCCTTCACCCAAACCGATGACTTGAAAAGTAAGACTTCTTGATCTCAAATGTTTTCTTTAATCTTATTTCTCATTTCATAATGTAACCGTCTCAATAAATTGATTTTATTATTGATTATATGTGTAAAAACAGTGACAAAAAATATTTTTAAAATAGAGTAAAATTCTTTAGCAACTTAAAGGCCTTTTTTTTTTTGTTTTTTTTTGGTTTACATCAATTTTGCAAGCAATGAAATCCAATTGGTAAATGTGTTGGAATATGAAAGCCACCATGACTTGACTTGGGAATGAAAATGGCCGTATGAAGAAGTTGCCTAACTTGTGTATGAAATGGCACAATGTGGACTTGATAGACCAGTGTAAAAGGCCAAAATGCGGATTTGACTAGCATGTGGAAAAATACATAATCAATATTTTAAGTGGAGATTGTGGTCCACCAAATGATACAACTACACATATAACGTGACCTATGGGATAGACTAAGAAGCTCAAAGACACAAACACATCACCATTAAAATAAAGAGGACAGAGACTATAAAAAATATTCAACTACCACCTATGAAAATATCATAATATCACTAACAATGTGTGTTTATGCCTAGAAGAAATCATAGCTAGGCAAGAAAGTGCAGAGAGGAATAATTTTTATTGATATAAGGAAATTTTAAGAGGTAAAATATTTTTAGTCCTGATTCAATTTTCCCTAAAAAAACTCTTTAATGGGACAAGAAAAAAAAACAAAAATTGCTCTTGAAAAAATAATTTGTGTTTGTGTCAATTTTGGGAGATGAGAAAATTTTCATCCCACTTATTCCACAAAACTTTCATGAGGATAGAAAATAATTATCTTATTGCTCCTATTGGAAATGAGTCTTTTAATTTTGTTGATTATGTGTATATGTGTGTGAGTGTATCTATGTGTTTGTTTATTATAAGGATAATGTACTTTTAGAAGATTTGATAGGATTTTGGAATTTTGGTCATTCATTTATAAAATATATCTTTTATAGTTTGAAAAATATTCATAAATTACGTTATGTTTGAAAATAAAAATTCTATTTTTAAATTCTATTTCTGAAAACGTGGTTGACAATTAGCCAAATCAAAATTTTGAACGTGTTGTGCACTCTCCAATCTCCTTCTTTGTCCTTCCCCCATAGCGATGACTCGACAAGTTAAGCCTTAATAGTCTAAAACGAACTGAAAGATAGACCTAAACGAATAGGAGCACACTCTCTCTAAAACTTATGCTAAATTAACTTTTCCCCCATTCAGATGAAAGAGTAAAGGAACAAGTAATGAAATACTCATTACCCTTTCTCTCTATTACCTATTTATAACCCTATCTCTTGTCTCTCCCACACATAGTCTTATTAACTATATTTGGGACTTTTTTAAAGTTTTACTTGAATAAAATTCACTATGAAATTGTTAGCATGCATTTTCTATTGCAATTAACCTATGTTCATTGAAATTTGGATTTTTTTTTATTTTAAATCAATCATGATCCGTTCAAATATTTGAACTCTTTGATACCTTAAAAAAAAAAAAGTGAGCTTGCACTTAAAGTTTACAGTATTATCACCTTAGCAAATGTGTTGGAATATGAAAGCCACCTTGACTTGACTTAGGAATGAAAATGGCCCAATGAAGAAGTTATCTAGCTTGGGTATGAAAATGACAAAATGTGGATTTGACTATTGACTTGTAAATGCCCAAATGAGGACCGGACTAGCCTAATGGAAAAATGCATAGTGAAGACTTTAAGTGGAGATTGTGGTCGAGTAAATGATACAACTACATATATGGCGTGACCATCGAGATAGACTAAGATGCTACAAGTTCATAAAAACATCACTGTTAGAATAAAGATGACAAAAACTACACAAAATATTCAAATATCACCTATGAAAATTAGATAATATCACTAGCAATGTGTGTTCAGGCCTAAGAAGATATCATAGCTAGGTAAGAAAGTAGGAGAAAAATAATTATTCACATGAAATAATTTTTTTGATATATGTAGGTTTTAAGTGGTAAAAATGTTTTTTAACTAACCCCACAAAACCCTTTAATCGACTAAAAAAACATATAAAAAATTACTCATGAAATTAAATCCTTGTTTGTGTTAATTTTGGGAGATGAGAAAATTGTCACCCCAGATCTTCCACAAAAATTTCAAAAAAGGACCAAAAAATAATTTTCTTATTGCCCATTTTGGAAATGAGTCTATTAATTTTTTTGATTATGTGTATGTGTGTTCATGTATCTGTGTGTTTGTTTATTTAAAGGATAATGTATTTTTAGTAGATTTAATAGGATTTTTGAATTTTGGTCATTCATGAAAACTATTCATAAATTATGTTAAGTTCAAAAATAAAAATTCTATTTTTGAAATTTTAGTTTAGGAATATAACTAGTACCACTAGTACCAAAAGAGATAATAAGTAGAAACATAAAACTTGTTATCATATGAAATGGAACAATTGGCTCATGAAAGTCTATCAAGATAAAACAAACATTCAGAGTATTATGTGACTCAAAGATACAATATGGAATATATATAATATTAAGTAATATAATTTTTTTAACATATTTATAGTAATTATAGCCCTTGTAATTATAATTTCATTACATAGTTACATAATATTTTGATTTTATTATTTTGTAAACATCATTTTTAACAAAGAAACATTAAACTAATTGGAGGAAACAATATATTTTTACTCTCAAATTGATTTTTAGTAGTCACTTTTTTCCTTCATTGCTCCATGAAGTAAGAGAAAGGTTGTGGACCCTGAAGGAAAGAACACACCCCAAATTTTGCTTTAAATTGGCATGGGTGTTTTGGATATTTTGAAATGTGTAACCTAGGTCAAACTTTGAGATATATGGTTTTGCCCCCTAAGAAATATATGATCCCATATATAAGGTATGCATCCAACCTTGGTTTCGTAAAGACATCAATGCAAGGATCCTCTGTCTCTCTCCTACATAGTTTTGACCAATCTAGGGCCACTCTATCAGGACCACTGGTTCATCAACCAAGTAGGGTCCAAATTATTATTTTTAATTCAAAATATCAAATTTAACTCTTGTGAGTTTGCATTAATGATGAGTCAAACCCATCTTCACAACACGTATCAAAAGATGGTAGGATGAGGTCCAATGTCTTGCTCTGATAAGCCTAAGCCAAAGTTTGACAACCCCAATTTAAATAGCTAAAAATTAAAATATTTCTCCTATTACATCTGTATTCAGTATTCATTACCTTAATTAGTTAGTTAAAGGAAATCTATTTAGAGGTGTTATTAACTAAATAAATGAAAACATGTTTTAGGATCAACATTATGAAGACACAACTGTTTTGAAAAAGAATCACTAGATAATTTTACATTTTTTAAGAAGAGTTAATTTGTCAAAGTCTCCTCTCTCTCTCTCTCTCTCTCTCTCTCTCTCTCTCTCTCTCTCTCTCTCTCTCTCTCTCTCTCTCTCTCTCTCTCTCTCTCTCTCTCTCTCTCTCTCTCTCTCTCTCTCTCTGTGTGTGTAAAATTATTGGACCAACTATCAGTCAAACCATTTACTCCCTCTATCAAACCATCTTATTACGCATGTTGTAGCTTAGACAAGGATTATGTTTGTTTACATCAAATGGGGATGGGAATAGGTTTTTATCCATTTAGATGAAATCAGTAACGGAACAAGTAATTGAATACCGACTTCCCATTCCCTCTCTTACCTATTTACAAGTATCTCTTGTCTCTCCCATCATAGTCTTATTAACCATATTTGGATCTTTTCAAGTTTTTACTTGAATAAAATTTACAATAAAATTCATAGCAAGCATTTTCTATTGCAATTCATCTATCTTCTTACGAATTGGGATTGTCATAGAGGGATTTGCCTATGGAAGAAAATAGACCTAGGTGTCATCATCTTTTTTAAGTAATGCATACACCACTTAGAATTTTAATAATTGGGAATTAATTTTTACTTTTAATCGATTAAACATAATTATAAAATTTATTAGCACAAGAAATAAAAATTCATGTCAAATTTAATAGGGTTTTTATAATGAAATTATTAAAAATATATAGTATTATATATCATATATAAAAATGTTATTCTTTAGATTCTCAAAGCGTATTGGCTTGTTTGGGAGATAAACAATATCTTCCTCATAGAGGGTACTCAGGCTACAAATGGATTCAAATTTTTTGAAGTATTTCCTTGATGTTTTTTAGAAATATTTTGATTGTTTTTTGGCTAGAGGATAAAAAGGTCATTTTTTATATAAAAAAATAGTCAAGCCGAGTGGTCAGCCTTGAAGAATGAAACACACTGCACTTGCCAAAAACTTCCGTGTTTATTTTTCTTGAAATTACCAGTGAGAAGAGTCTGAAATCATTCTAGTCTACTTGGAGTTAACATTCTTCTCTTTCCGGTTGCTTGTTTTCTTAATCCTCGAGGCGGGAACAATTATGGAGTCATGACAATTGGAAGAGTATTGAGAACATAAAAGATCAATTTTGTGTTCAATTCGTCCTCCTCAAGATTCTGTTGAAGTGTTTTTCTTTGAAAACTGGAGCACTTTTTAGTCCATTCATCGTCTGTTTTCTGTCAAAATAAATAATTGGACATATTCATGAATAACTCGAGTTTGGCTTAGAGCCAGCTTGATTCGATTCCAATAAATCCCAACTCGAATCAAATTTGAGATCGGCTTTCGAATTGTTTGAGTAAACTACCTGAACTCGAACAAGGGTGATTCGATTCACGAAAAAAATGGAGAGCTTCTTAGTTGCACTATAACCCTAGCTTCTCCCTATTGAAAACAACAGGTTTCCAATATCATATATAAGAGATGTATCCAACTCTAGTTTTCATAGTCATTAAGGCCACTGAGATCTCAACTTCATCAACCATGTAGGGGTCAAATTATTTTTATTCTAAAATCGGATTAAAAAATCAGAACTATCTAGGTGTCAATTGTAAGCCTTCAAGAACCTGTGTTTGTAATATTTAATCTCATTTTGTAATACATAGATACATAATATTTTGATCATATTTAATTGTAAATGCAATTTTTCACAAAAGATTAAACAAATCCAAGAAAATAATATAATTTTACTCCCATATTATTTTTAAACGGTCACTTTTCCCTTCAAGGAATCGTCCATGAGGTAAGCGCGACACACTAAAAAAAAGTTATATTCTGAACACAATCATGTTATTAATTTTAATGCACTTCTAAAATAAAACTATTTAGAGGTGTTATTACGTGAATAAATGAAACCAGTTTTAGGATCGACAATTTGAATGCCCAATTATCTTGGGAGAGAATCACTAGACAAGGATTATCACGTCTTTTAAAAAGAAATGCAAGCACATGGAGTTTTATTCATAATCTAATAGTCAATTTAAGCCACTAACATTACTTTTATAGAGCCTCTATAGTAAAAAAGAAAAAAGAATGTTGGCTCACATTTATTTGGACTTTAATATAAAAGAAAGTACCAAGCTTACCTACCGGTCAATCAATCAAATATTATCCCTCTTTCCTTCTCTCTCTACAGAACTACCGGACTTGCTACCAATCAAACTATCTGCTCTCTCTCTTTCTCTCTCAACCGTTAGCAATACATTTCAAATATGACTTCCTATACTATGTAAAATTTCTTTCTCTTTCAATCTCTCTCAATCACACTCAAAATCGAATTCAAATTTAATAGGGATAGAGCTGGGGTGGGCTCGAAAGTGTAATATATATCAATTACCCAAAAATCCAATTCATACTATTGATATATGAGAGATTTACACCCATGATGTCTCAATGGACTTTATGGGACAATACACTCATCATTTTTAAAAATTAAAATTCTTAAAAACACATTATTTCCTACATATTTGTATAAAAATCAAGATACACCGGTTTTGAAAACTATAACTATATAAATCTTTGTTTGAATTAGAGTATAACTTGAGAATTTCATCTCAGAAAGCTAAAGTTTTTTGTAAAAATTAAAACAAAATGTGGATTAGAAGTTCAGAACATACACATTTATACATCACTAGAAAATGAAAATATAGAGACACCCAACTCGCAAAAATAACTAAAAGAGCTAATAATACAACTTAGAATATGGCTATTTTTTAGAATATTTTAAATATCAAATATCAAAGACTCAAAAGAAAGCAGTGTACCAATGAGAATGAGTTGGTCTTATCATGGTTTCCACCTACAGTGTTGTTATAATCATCTAGACTTTAAAACTATGTTGACATTCACTTCAAATTCAAAAAAAAACTTTCCCAACCAAAATAGAATTCCACCATAGTAGATGATCTTTCGTAGCGGAATTATATTTCTTCGAAATATAAAATTTTAAACTATTTCGAAGATCATGCAATTTATCTTAAATAAAGAAATTTTTGGTAGAATTTTTTTTCATTACCAAGATGGTAAAACTTTTGTGGTGGAAAATAAATTCCACCATGATGGTTTCAAATATTTTTTATTAGAAAAAAAATTTGATGGAAATTGTTTCCACCAAAATATTTTTTGGTACACAATATTTTTTGTCAAAACAATATTTCTCAAAAAGACATTCTTTTCATAAAAAGCTTATTTCAATTGAAAATTAATTCTACTGAAAGAAATCATATCTTGCCATGTACTTGTCATAACTCTACTACCAGAAAATCAATTTCCGATGGTAGAGTTTTCTTTTCTTTCTTATTTACTCTACTAGTGAAATATTATTTATGCTTAAGGTGGCTTCTATCGAAGAAAGTAAAAACTACTTTTCTTGTAGTGTTATATTTAATTATGTAATAAATTATTTTAAGTTTTAGTTACAAACCTTTGTTAAAAACTTGACTTGGTCAAGGTACATGGCATGGTTGAACCAGATTCAATTGACTTATCCAAGCCCGATTTATAATAAAACATTCAACAACATCTCCTGGGCCAATTGGTTAATCAGATCCAGGTTTATAATAGAGCATTCAACATTTCCTTTTAACTGATTATTGATTTTCATAATTGGCATGAACTATGTGGCCATGGACTCGTCTTGTAATCACCTATATTTTAACTATACAAACTCGATCTTTCTTCCATGGAATATCACCATACGTTCTCTTGGGTGTTGTATCTTTACTTTGTTTGGTATTCCTTCTTCCCTTAAGCTCCATTGGCAATAAAGTAACTTTTGGGTTGCTCAATTCTCTACTATTAGAAGAAGAATAGTATTTGTAGCTGTCATTATTTCGACACCAAAGAAGACATACATTATTTCTTTTTGTCTTTTGAAAATTTCACTAATATTTTAATAAAGAAAAAAAATGTCACTGTATTTTGAAAAGCCCTACTAAATTATTATGGGAAAGATATTATTGAATGACATTTGCATTTGAAAAAGGATGAGTTACAAAGAAACGGAAAAAAAAAGTCATATCCCTTGAACACTTTTTGAGCTTTGACAATATTATGTATATTTCTAACAAAACCAATCTTGAAAACCATCTATAAATCGAAAAATACATAATTCTCCAAGACCTTTTGAATAGTAAAATTCCAAACACACTTACGAAGCCAACTACAAATCCAAGAGCAATGTCAGCATAGATCCATCTTATTTCAAACCCGTCTTTAAACTCTTCATCATCAATAGTTTGGACCGAAATTTGATCCCTCCCATCACTTTTACATTTTTTTCTCAATGGATATCCACAAAGATGTTCATTACCCACATAAATCGATTCATCATTGAGGATATCAAGTCGATTACCAGATGGAATTATTTTAGAAAAATTGTTGTATGAAAGGTTGAGATAACTCAAAAATGTCAAACTAGCAATAGCTGCAAGAATCGACCCAAAAAGACGGTTTCTTGACAAATCTAGATTTATTAATTGTTGCAGCCTTCCAATGCTTTGTGGGAGCTTCCCAAAAAATCTATTCCTCGACAAGTTCAAAGCAATCAAACCAATAAGGTCTCCAATTTCTTCTGGGATTGTTCCTAATAAATTGTTGTTTGAGAGATCTAAAACAATAACCAATGCAAAATTGGTAGTGTATTCATACACAAACCCATTCATCGACACATCAACCCTTTCTTTGTAATAGGTGCCCCTATAGACAAGTTTATTGTTTGTAACATGATTGATTCTCATGGCTGCATAAATTTTTATACCTCTTGGAATGGCTCCTGTCAGATGATTATGTGATACATGAAGGACTTCCAAATAACCCAAATTTCATAGTTCTGGAATAGTTCTAGTAAACATGTTCAACCTCAATTGGAGTATTTGAAGGTTAAACAACGTTACTCCAATCCAACTTTGAAGACTTCCACTGAATTCGTTCCCACTAAGGTCAAGAGTTTTCAAATTATTACATTTTAAAAAAAAATAAAAGAAATTCTCCGAATAATTTATTCTTCTCAAGGTGCAATCTTTGTATATTCACAAACTGGATGGAAGACCATGGAATATTGCCAGATAAATGGTTTGCCTTCAAATCAAGTACCTTGAGAGATCCACATTTAGCCAAGGTTGGGGGCACACCTCCAGTGAGATTGTTATGGGAAAGATTAAGAATTTTTAATCCCTTCATCTTACCAAATAGAGAAGGAATAACCCCAGAAAATTGATCGTAGGAGATATCAAGAAAATAGACAAGGTTTGTGAGAAAAGGTATTGGACCTGTGAACTTGTTGTAGCTAAGATCAATATATGTATATGAATTAGTGGCAAGTGTAATGTATGGAGGTGAACCTGAAATATTATTCATATTGAGGTTCAAAAAATAAAGTTGAGAAGTCTTGTTCCAAAACCACGATGGTATATTACCCACATATGTTCAGGAGAGATGTAGGGTAGTGAGTTTTTTTTTTTTTTTTTTTTTTAGTATGAAGTCATAGAGGAAATTGTGGCCAAGGCGACAAGATTCAAGATAGAGATATTCAGCTTGAAATGGAGGAACCCGGTCTATAGGAAGACAAAACTCTAGTGAATTTAAGTATAAGTCTAGGGTGGTTAGGTTGTTCAAATTTCAAAAATGTTTTTCAATTACAACACCCTGCAACATAATATTTTCAATTGTAAGAACTTTCAGAGACGAGAGTTCTCCCAAGCATGTAAGAATTGTCCATGAAGGAGCATAACCAATCTAAGTACATAGTATGTAGGTTGTGTAAGTTTCCCATTTAGCTTAGAAAGCCCTTTGTGGTTCGATTACCTCCTGTGACTCCCAAGTAAAGACTAGTAAGAGAGGTCATATTATCAATAGACTCTAGGATTTCTTTGTATAGCTCAACCCCTTTTAGTTACATCGCCTTAATATTCTTCCAACTGCCACCGAATAGATTTGAGAAATTTACTCTGAGGTTATAATTATACCACAAATAGAGCTCCTCCATGTGAAGCAATGTTCCAAACTCTGAAGATATATCACCATAGAAGTCATTAGAACTAAGATCCAAATAATGTAGTTGTGTAAGATTGAGAAATGAGGGCGTTGGGGGAAAATTGAAGGAGAAAATCTCTGCCTATTGAGTATATGTAGGGAAGAAAGTGAGTTAATTACATGAAACCAACAAAAACCTACCATGGAAAGATTAACATAATTCATCTCTAGGTGCTTCAGAGATGCCATATTTACCATCTAGTCAAAATTATCTGCATACAAACACGAGGAGATCTCGTTCGGTCTATGTTGGAAGAACCATCTAAAAATTCAATATAAGAAAGATTTGCAAGATGGAAAGGAATTGAATTTTCTGACTAAATCCTGCATACGACAAGTTCAAATGCCTCAACTTCTTTAAGGAACTGAAAAAATCCGGAATTTGAACTCCATAGAAAGAGTACCCACTCAAGTCAAGGTGTCGGAGATGTTTTAGTTGCAACAACAATACATTGATCCTCCGTAAGCTCATTGCAATTATCCAACACAGAGAATGGTGAACCATAAGGGTCACAAACGAATGCACAGTTGAAGTCGCCCCCATCTCTTCGACCCTAACTCGGTTCTCCCGGTGCTTTATTCTCCTTTCATCTATTTATAGCTTGCACATAGGAGGTTTTGTTTCAGAAAATGAGGTTCAGCCGAATCAAATTTCTATGTTAGAGAACGTGTTGCACACTCTACTGTCCCCTCCTTTCTCCTTCACCCAAAGCAATGACGACTTGACAAGTTAAAGGCTGAATAGTCTGAAATGAACAGAAAGGAACCGATTGCATGTAGTTGATAGAACAATCTAGTGGTAAAATAAATAAAAAAGCCTGTAAATCTCTCTCTTCTCTATCTCATGTTTTACTTCTTTAATTCTGGATGCATTGAGTATAGGTGTTTAAATGGTCAGCGAGGGAAACACAAGAGATTTGCATTTTTTATTTTTTATTTATTTCACGTCGATGATGATAAGCAAGAATCTGGTGGCTATTAGACTTCTTGATACAAATACCGGTGTATCTCAATTTTTCTTTTTGAAACTTTATGGCCTAATGTTCAAGTTCTAATAGCCTTAATGAATTTTAAGGCCATTCGGCTATTAGAACTTTAGACTTTATGGCCTTTAAACAAAAATGTGGAGAAAATCCACTTGGTAAATTTATTGGAATATGAAAGACTTCCTGACTTGAGTTGGGAATGAAAATGGTCATAAGAAGAAGTTAGACTTGACTAGCTTGTGGAAAAATGCATAATGAAGACTTTTAGTAAAAATTGCAGTCCACTAAATGATATATCTACATATGAGGACTTTGACTAACTTGTGGTAAAATGCATAATGAAGAGTTTAAGTGGAGATTGCAATCCTCTAAATGATAAAACAATATATATTACATGACCTATGGGATAAACTAAGATGCTCAAAGCCACAAAAACATCACCATTAAAATAAAGAGGACAAAGACTATAAAAAATATTCAAGTACCACATATGAAAGTGTATTGAATTGTAGCAGTTTTTGTAACATTATCTTGGCATTGCTGAATTGTCTGTCACCCCCCTTAAAATTTGGTTGTAGTAAGTGACGAAAACTATTGAATTTTTTAAAAAGAGAAATACTTCACTAACTTGTTGTAATTTGATTTCAGTGAGTCTTTATTTATAACAGAGAAAAATGGTAGAATTCTATGACGATTAAACCACTCGTGTCCCAGTTCCACACAAAAATTAAATATTAAAAGATTAGTACTAAGCAATGAAATCCTAGAGGCAAATGTGTTGGAATATGAAACCTACCTTGACTTGACTTGACTTGGGAATGAAAATGGCCCAATGAAGAAGTTATCTAGCTTGGGTATGAAAATGACAAAATGTGGATTTGACTATTGACCTGTAAATGCCCAAATGAGGACTGGACTAGCCTAATGGAAAAATGCATAGTGAAGACTTTAAGTGGAAATTGTGGTCCAGTAAATGATATAACTACATATATGGCGTGACCAACGAGATAGACTAAGATGCTACAAGTTCATAAAAACATCATTGTTAGAATAAAGATGACAAAAACTATACAAAATATTCAAATATCACCTATGAATATTAGATAATATCACTAGCAATGTGTGTTCACGCCTAAGAAGATATCATAGCTAGGTAAGAAAGGAAGAGTAAAATAATTATTCACATGACATAAGTTTTTTGATATATGTAGGTTTTTAAGTGGTAAAAATGTTTTTGGACTAACCCCACAAAACCCTTTAATGCAACAGAAAAAACATATAAAAAATTACTCATGAAATTGAATCCTTGTTTGTGTTAATTTCGGGAGATGAGAAAATTGTCACCCCGGATCTTCCACAAAAATTTAAAAAAAGGACCAAAAAATAATTTTCTTATTGCCCATTTTGGAAATGAGTCTATTAATTTTGTTGATTATGTGTATGTGTGTTTGTGTATCTGTGTGTTTGTTTATTTAAAGGATAGTGTACGTTTAGTAGATTTAATAGGATTTTCAAATTTTGGTCATTCACTTGTGAAAATTATCTTTTATAGTTTGAAAACTATTCATAAATTATTTTGGTACTAGTGGTGTTAGTTATATTCCTAAACTAAAATTTCAAAAATAAAAATTCTATTTTTGAAATTTTAGTTTAGGAATATAACTAATACCACTAGTACCAAAAGAGATAATAAGTAGAAACATAAAACTTGTTATCATATGAAATGGAACAATTGGCTCATGAAAGTCTATCAAGATAAAACAGACATTCAGAGTATTATATGACTCAAAGATACAATATGGAATATATATAATATTAAGTAATATAATTTTTTTTAACATATTTATAGTAATTATAGCCCTTGTAATTATAATTTCATTACATAGTTACATAATATTTTGATTTTATTGTTTTGTAAACATCATTTTTAACAAAGAAACATTAAACTAATTGAAGGAAACAATATATTTTTACTCTCAAATTGATTGTTAGTAGTCACTTTTTTCCTTCATTGCTCCACGAAGCAAGAGAAAGGTTGTGGACCCCGAAGGAAAGAACACCCCCCAAATTTTGCTTTAAATTGGCATGGGTGTTTTGGATATTTCGAAATGTGTCACCTAGATCAAACTCTTAGATATATCGTTTTGCCCCCTAGGAAATATATGATCCCATATATAAGGCATGCATCCAACCTTGGATTGGTAAAGACATCAATGCAAGGATCCTTTGTCTCTCTCCTACATAGTTTTGACCAATCTAGGGCCACTCTATCAAGACCACTAGTTCATCAACCAAGTAGGGTCCAAATTATTGTTTTTAATTCAAAATATCAAATTTAACTCTTGTGAATTTGCACTAATGACGAGTCAAGTCCATCTTCACAACATGTATCAAAAGATGGTAGGATGAGGTCCACTGTCTTGCTCTAATAAGCCTAAGCCAAAGTTAGACAGCCCCAATTTAAATAGCTGACAATTAAAATATTTCTCCTATTACATCTGTATTCAGTATTTGATTAATTGTATACGTAATTTTTTTCAAAAATGACATATGCATTGTATTTTTCTCTCTCTCTCAATGCGCCTTATTATTTGGTTTATAGTAAAATGTATTTAGGTAAATGTGTAATCTTACGTAAATTCATAAAATGAGTAAATTACTTTCCTAAATACTTGGATATTATACAATCAAATTATCATTACCTTAATTAGTTAGTTAAAGGAAATCTATTTAGAGGTGTTATTAACTGAATAAATGAAAACATGTTTTAGGATCAACATTATGAAGACCCAATTGTTTTGAAAGAGAATCACTAGATAATTTTACGTTTTTGAAGAAGAGTTAATTTGTCACTCTCTCTCTCTCTCTCTCTCTCTCTCTCTCTCTCTCTTTGTAAAATTATTGGACCAACTATTACGCATGTTGTAGCTTAGACAGGATTATGACCATTCTTTGTTTGGTTTACATCAAATGGGGATGGGAATAGGTTTTTCTCCATTTAGATGAAATCGGTAACGGAACAAGTAATTGAATACCAACTTCCCATTCCCTCTGTTACCTATTTACAACAGTATCTCTTGTCTCTCCCATCCTAGTCTTATTAAGCATATTTAGATCTTTTCAATTTTTTACTTGAATAAAATTTACTATAAAATTCATAGCAAGCATTTTCTATTGCAATTCATCTATCTTCTTATAAATTGGGATTATCATAGAGGGATTTACCTGTGGAAAAAAATAGTCCTAGGTGTCATCATCTTTTTTAAGTAATGCATACACCACTTAGAGTTTTAATAATTGGGAATTAGTTTTTACTTTTAATCTATTAAAAATAATTATAAATTTTATTAGCACAAGAAATAAAAATTCATGTCAAATTTAATAGGGTTTTTATAATGAAATTATTAAAAATATATAGTATTATATATCATATATAAAATGTTATTCTTTATATACTCAAAGTGTATTGGCTTGTTTGGGAGATAAACAATATCTTCTTCATAGAGGGTACTCAGGCTAAAAATGGATTCAAATTTTTTGAAGTATTTCCTTGATTTTTTTAGAAATATTTTGATTGTTTTTTAGCTAGAGGATAAAAAGGTCATTTTTTAATATAAAAAATAGTCAAGCCGAGTGGTCAGCCTTGAAGAATGAAAAACACTGCACTTGCCAAAAACTTCCGAGTTTATTTTTCTTGAAATTACCAGTGAGAAGAGTCTGAAATTATTCTAGTCTACTTGGAGTTAACATTCTCCTCTTTCTAGTTGCTTGTTTTCTTAATCCTCGAGGCGGGAACAATTATGGAGTCATGACAATTGGAAGAGTATTGAGAACACAAAAGATCAATTATGTATTCAATTCGTCCTCCTCAAGATTTTGTTGAAGTGTTTTTCTTTTAAAATTGGAGCACTTTTTAGTCCATTCATCGTCGGTTTTCTGTCAAAAGAAAGAATTGGACATATTATGTCTTTTTAGGTGGCATCGAACCGAACTGGTTCATGAATAACTCCAGTTTGGCTTAGAGCCAGCTTGATTCGATTCAAATAAATCCCATCTCAAATCAAATTCGAGATCGATTTTCGATTTGTTTAAGTAAACTACATGAACTTGAACAAGGGTGATTCGATTCACGAAAAAAATGGAGAGCTTCTTAGTTTCACTGTAACCCTAGCTTCTCCCTATTGAAAACAACATGTTTCCACAATCGTATATAAGAGACGTATCCAACTCTAGTTTTCATAGTCATCAAGGCCACTGAGATCTCAATTTCATCAACCATGTAGGGGTCAAATTATTTTTTATTCTAAAACTCGATTCAAAAATCAGAACTATCTAGGTGTCAATTGTAAGCCTTCAAGAACCTGTGTTTGTAATATTTAATATCATTTTCAATACATAGATACATAATATTTTGATCATATTTATTTTTAAATGCAATTTTCCTCAAAAGATTAAACAAATCCAAGAAAATAATATAATTTTACTCCCATATTATTTTTAATGGTCACTTTTCCCCTTCAAGGAATCTTCCATGGAAGCGCAACACACTATGAGGTAAGCGCAACACACTAACACAATCATGTTATTAATTTTAATGCACTTCTAAAATAAAAATATTTAGAGGTGTTATTACGTGAATAAATGAAACCAGTTTTAGGACCGACAATTCGAAGGCCCAATTATCTTGGGAGAGAATCACTAGACAAGGATTATCACGTCTTTTTAAAAAGAAATGCGAGCACATGGAGTTTTATTCATAATCTAATAGTCAATTTAAGCCACTAACATTACTTTTACCGTGCCTCTACAATAAAAAAGAAAAAAGAATGTTGGCTCACATTTATTTGGACTTTAATATAAAAGAAAGTACCAAGCTTACCTACCGGTCAATCAATCAAATATTATCTCTCTTTCCTTCTCTCTCTACAGAACTACCGAACTTGCTACCAATCAAACTATCTGCTCTCTCTCTTTCTCTCTCAACCGTTAGCAATACATTTCAAATATGACTTCCTATACTATGTAAAATTTCTTTCTCTTTCAATCTCTCTCAATCACACTCAAAATCGAATTCGAATTTAATAGGGATAGAGCTGGGGTGGGCGCAAAAGTTTGATATATATCAATTACCCAAAAATCCAATTATGATATATGAGAGATTTACACCCATGATGTCTCAATGGACTTTATAGGACAATACACTCATAATTTTTAAAAATTAAAATTCCTAAAAACACATTATTTCCAACATATTTGTATAAAAATCAAGATACACCAATTTTGAAAATGATAACTATATGAATCTTTGTTTGAATTAGAGTATAACTTGAGAATTTCATCTCAAATGTGGATTAGAAGTTCAGAACATACACATTTATACATCACTAGAAAATGAAAATTTAAAGGCACCCAACTCTCAAAAATAACTAAAATAACTAATAATAAAACTTAGAATGTGCTATTTTTTAGAATATTTTAAATATGAAATATCAAAGACTCAAAAGAAAGCAGTGTACCAATGAGAATGAGTTGGTCTTATCATGATTTCCACCTACAATGTTGTTATAATCATCTAGATTTTAAAACTATGTTGCCATTCACATCAAATTCAAAAAAGAAAAAAATTCTCAACCAAAATAGAATTCCACCATAGATCTTTCGTAGAGGAATTATATTTCCTAGAAAAATAAAATTTTAAACTATTTCAAAGATCATGCAATTTATCTTAAATAAAGAAATTTTTGGTAGAAAAGGTTTTCATTACCAAAATGGTAAAACTTTTGTGGTGGAAAATAAATTCCACCATGATGGTTTCAATTATTTTTTATTAGAAAATATTTTTATGGAAATTGTTTCCACCAAATTTTTATGTGGTACACAATATTTTTTGTCAAAACAATATTTCTCAAAAAGACTTTATTTTCCTAAAAAATTTATTTCAATTGAAAATTAATTCTACTGAAAGAAAGCATATCTTGCCATGTACTTGTCATAACTCTACGACCAGAAAATCAATTTTTGATGGTAGAGTTTTCTTTTCTTTCTTAGTTACTCTACCAGTGAATTATTATTTATGCTTGATAAGGTGGCTTCTATCGAAGAAAGTAAAAACTATTTTTTTAGTGTTATATTTAATTATGTAATTAATTATTTTAAGTTTTAGTTGCAAACCTTTGTTAAAAACTTGACTTGGTCAAGGTACATGGCATGGTTGAACTAGATTCAATTGACTTATCCAATCCCAAATTTATAATAAAACATTCAACAACATCTCCTGGGCCAATTGGTTAATCTGATCCAGGTTTATAATAGAGCATTCAACATTTCCTTTTAACCGATTATTGATTTTCATAATTGGCACGAACTATGTGGCCATGGACTTGTCTTATAATCACCTATATTTTAACTATACAGACTCGATCTTTCTTCCATGGAATATCACCATATGTTCTCTTGGGTGTTGTATCTTTACTTTGTTTGGTATTCCTTCTTCCCTTAGGCTCCATTGGCAATAAAGTCACTTTTGGGTTGCTCAATTCTCTTCTATTGGAAGAAGAATAGTATTTATAGCTGTCGTTATTTTGACACCAAAGAAGACATACATTATCACTGTTTGTCTTTTGAAAATTTCACAAATATTTTAATAAATAAAAAAAGAATGTCACTGTATTTTGAAAAGCCCTACTAAATTATTATGGGAAGGAAATTATTGAGTGACATTTGCATTTGAAAAAGGATGAGTTACAAAGAAACGAAGAAAAGGCCATATCCCATGAACACTTTTTGAGCTTTGACAATATTATGTATATTTCTAACAAAACCAATCTTGAAAACCATCTACAAATCGAAAAATACATAATTCTCCAAGACCTTTTGAATAAAAAATTCCAAACACACTTACGAAGCCAACTACAAATCCATGAGCAATGTCAGCATAGATCCATCTCATTTCAGACCTGTCTTTAAACTCTTCATCACCAAAAGTTTGGATCGGAATTTGATTCCTCCCATCACTTTTATATTTTTTCTCAATAGATATCCACAAAGATGTGCATTACCACATAAATCGATTAATCATTGAGGGTATCAACTTGATTACTAGATGGAATTATTCTAGACAAATTGTTGTATGAAAGGTTGAGATAACTCAAAAATGTCAAACTAGCAATAGCTGCAAGAATCAACCCAAAAAGACGGTTTCTTGACAAATCTAGATTTATTGATTGTTGCAGCCTTCCAATGCTTTGTGGGAGCTTCCCAAAAAATCTATTCCTCGACAAGTTCAAAACTATCAAACCAATAAGGTCTGTAACTTCTTCTGGGATTGTTCCTGATAAATTGTTGTTTGAGAGATCTAAAACAATAACCAATGAAAAATTGGTAGTGTATTCATACACAAACCCATTCATCGACACATCAACCCTTTCTTTGTAATAGGTGCCCCTATAAAAAAATTTATTGTTTGAAACATGATTGATTCTCATGGTTGCATAAATTTTTATACCTCTTGGAATGGCTCTTGTCAGACGATTATGTACACATCAAGGACTTCCAAATAACCCAAATTCCATAGTTCTGGAATAGTTCTAGTAAACATGTTCAACCTCAATTGGAGTATTTGAAGGTTAGACAACGTTACTCCAATCCAACTTGGAAGGCTTCCACTAAATTCGTTCCCACTAAGGTCAAGAGTTTTCAAATTATTACATTTTAAAAAAAAACAAAGGAAATTCTCCGGATAATTTATTCTTCTCAAGGTGCAATCTTTGTATATTCACAAACTGGATGGAAGACCATGGAATATTGTTAGATAAATGGTTTGCCTTCAAATCCAGTACATTGAGAGATCCACAATTAGCCAAGGTTGGGAGCACACCTCCAGTGAGATTGTTATGAGAAAGATTAAGAATTTCTAATTCCTTCATCTTACCCAACAGAGGAGGAATAACCCCAGAAAATTGATTGTAGGAGATATCAAGAAAATAGACAGGGTTTGTGAGAAAAGATATTGGACCTGTGAACTTGTTGTAGCTCAGATCAATATATGTATATGAATTAGTGGCAAGTGTAATGTATGGAGGTGAACCTGAATTATTATTCATACTGAGGTTCAAAAAATAAAGTTGAGAAGTCTTGTTCCAAAACCACGATAGTACATATGTTCGGGATAGATCTAGGTAAGTGAGTTTATTTTTTTTATTTTTTATTTTTTTAGTATGAAGTCATAGAGGAAATTGTGGGCCAAGACGACAAGATTCAAGATAGAGATATTCAGCTTGAAATGGAGGAACCCGGTCTATAGGAAGACAAAACTCTAGTGAATTTAACAATAAGTCTAGGGTGGTTAGGTTGTTCAAATTTCAAAAAATGTTTTTCAATTACAACACCTTGCAACATAATATTTTCAATTGTAAGAACTTCCAGAGACGAGAGTTCTCCCAAGCATGTAAGAATTGTCCATGAGGTATAACTGGGTTAAATTTTTTAAGGAGCATAACCAATCTAAGTACAGAGTTTGGAGGTTGTGAAAGTTTCCCATTTAGCTTAGAAAGCCCTTTGTGGTTCGATTTCCTCCTGTGACTCCCAAGTAAAGACTAGTAAGAGAGGTCATATTACCAATAGACTCTGGGATTTCTTTGGATAGCTCAATCCCTTTTAGTTACATCGCCTTAATATTCTTCCAACTGCCACCGAATAGATTTGAGAAATTTACTTTGAGGTTATAATTATACCACAAATAGAACTCCTCCAAATGAGGCAATGTTCCAAACTCTGAAGATACATCGCCATAGAAGTCATTAGAACTAAGATCCAAATAACTCAGTTGTGTAAGATTGAGAAATGAGGGCGTTGGGGGACAACTGAAAAAGAAGCTTTCTGCATATCGAGTATTTGTAGAGAAGAAAGAGCTAATTCATCTCTAGCTGCTTCGGAGATGGCATATTTACCATCTAGTCAAAATTATCTGCATACAAACACGAGGAGATCTCGTTCGGTCCTATGTTGGAAGAAACATCCAAAAATTCAATATAAGAAAGATTTCCATGATGGAAAGGAAATGAATTTTTCGACTAAATCCTACATACGACAAGTTCAAATGCCTCAACTTCTTTAAGGAACTGAAAAAAATCCGGAATTTGAACTCCATGGAAAGAGTACCCACTCAAGTCAAGGTGTCGGAGATGTTTTAGTTGCAACAACCCTACATCGATCCTCCGTAAGCTCACTGCAATTATCCAACACTGAGAATGGTGAACCATAAGGGCCACAAACGAATTCACAATTGAAGTCACCTCCATGTCTTGGACACTAACTCTGTTCTCCCGGTGCTTTATTCTCCTTTCATCTCTTTATAGTTTGAACATAGGAGGTTTTGTTTCAGAAAATGAGGTTCAGCTGAATCAAATTTCTGTGTTAGAGCAGTGTTGCACACTCTACTGTCCCCTCCTTTCTCCTTCACCCAAAGCATTGACGACTTGACAAGTTAAAGGCTGAATAGTCTAAAATGAACAGAAAGGAAGCGATTGCATGTAGTTGATAGAACAATCTAGTGGTAAAATAAATAAAAAATCCTGTAAATCCCTCTCTCTTCTCTATCTCATGTTTTACTTCTTTAATTCTGGACTCATTGAGTATAGGTGTTTAAATGGTCAGCGAAGGGAAACACAAGAGATTTGCATTTTTTATTTTTTATTTATTTCATGTCGATGATGATAAGCAAGAATCTGGCGACTATTAGACTTCTTGATACAAATACCGGTGTATCTCAATTTTTCTTTTTGAAACTTTATGGCCTAATGTTCAAGTTCTAATGGCCTTAATGAATTTTAAGGCCCTTCGGTTATTAGAACTTTAGACTTTATGGCCTTTAAACAAAAATGTGGAGAAAATCCACTTGGTAAATGTATTGGAATATGAAAGCCTTGGTGACTTGAGTTGGGAATGAAAATGGTCATAAGAAGTTAGACTTGACTAGCTTATGGAAAAATGCATAATGAAGACTTTTAGTAAAAATTGTAGTCCACTAAATGATATATCTACATATGAGGACTTGACTAGCTTGCAGTAAAATGCATAATGAAGAGTTTAAGTGGAGATTGTAGTCCTCTAAATGATAAAACATTATATATAACATGACCTACGGGATAGATAAGATGCTCAAAGTCACAAAAACATCACCATTAAAATAAAGAGGACAAAGACTATAAAAACTATTCAAGTACCACATATGAAAGTGTCATAATATCACTAACAATGTGTGTTTATGCCAATCGAAAAATCATAGTTGCATAAGAAAGTGCAGACAAAAATAATTATTTACTCGAAATAATTTTTATTGATATAAGTAAATTTTAAGTGGTTAAATTTTTTTAGTCCTGATTCAATTTTCCCTAAAAAAACACTTTAATGGGACAAGAAAACTAACAAAAAAAATGCTCTTGAAAAAAGAATTTGTGTTTGTGTCGATTTTGTTAGATGAGAAAATTTTCATCCCACTTCTTCCACAAAACTTTAAGAGGATAGAAAATAATTATCTTATTTCTCCTATTCAAAATGAGTCTATTAATTTTTTTAATTATGTGTATGTGTGTGTGAGTGTGTCTGAAACCGATGATAAAATAACTTTTCCTCCATTCAGATAAAACAAGTAAAGGAACAAGTAATGAAATACTCACTACCCTTTCCCTCTATTACCTATTTACCACCATATCTCTTGTCTCTCCCACACTTAGTCTTATTAACTATATTTGGGACTTTTTTTTTTAAGTTTTTACTTGAATAAAATTTACTACAAATTTGTTAACAGACATTTTCAATTTCAATTAACCTCTCTTCATTGGAATTTGGATTATTTTTTTTCTCTTAATTCAATTTGATACCTTTAACAAAAACAAGCCAACTTTCACATAAGTTTACAGTATTATCACTTTGCCACATAGTTAAAAAAATTGTAATTAAGTTATTTAACGAATTAAAAAAATCAATGACAAATCAATTAAAAATTTGGTTTATCTATATTGCCAAAAATCAAGGAAAAATATCTTGAATGGTTTGACTGCACATCTCTTGCTATTGTACTATCTTAACTCTCTCATCTCAGTATTATAAAATTAACCATTTTAGGAATTTCCATGTTTTTACTTGAATAAATTTGACTAAAACATTATTTAGCAACTTTATGGTGTTCTAGTCTACAAACATAAATGAGGGTTACACAAGTAGTAGCCTGGACAAGGACCATGAATTTTTTTTTCTTTTTTCTTTTTCTGGTTAACAACAATATTGCAAGCAATAAAAAATATTCAAGTATCACCTATGAAAATGACATAATATGTCTAGCAATATGTGTTTATGCTTAAGAAGAAATCATAGCTAGGTAAGAAAGTATGGAGAAAAATAATTATTCACTTGAAATAAGTTTTTTGATATATGTATGTTTTAAGTGGTAAACCAATTTCCTTCTTGATTAAACTCCATTTGATTCCCTTTTGTCTTTAGACTGTCTCATCTTAGTATTATAAAATTAACCTTTGTAGGACTTTCCAAGTTTTTACTTGAATACAATTTACTAGAAAATCTTTCTCAGATATATGGCGTTTTAGTTTAGAAACATAAATGTGGGGTTACACAAGTAGTAGCCTTGACAAGGACCATGAAGGTTCTTTTTTCTTTTTTCTTTTTCTAGTTTATATCAATATTGTAAGCAATGAAATCCTATAGGCAAATGTGTTGGAATATGAAACCTACCTTGACTTGACTTGACTTGACTTGACTTGGGAATGAAAATGGCCCAATGAAGAAGTTATCTAGCTTGGGTATGAAAATGACAAAATGTGGATTTGACTATTGACCTGTAAATGCCCAAATGAGGACTGGACTAGCCTAATGTTAAAATGCATAGTGAAGACTTTAAGTGGAGATTGTGGTCCAGTAAACGATATAACTACATATATGGCGTGACCAACGAGATAGACTAAGATGCTACAAGTTCATAAAAACATCTCTATTAGAATAAAGATGCCAAAAACTATACAAAATATTCAGATATCACCTATGAAAATTAGATAATATCACTAGCAATGTGTGTTCAGGCCTAAGAAGATATCATAGCTAGGTAAGAAAGTAAGAGAAAAATAATTATTCACATGAAATAAGTTTTTTGATATATGTAAGTTTTTAATTGGTAAAAATGTTTTTTGACTAACCCCACAAAACCCTTTAATGCGACAGAAAAAACATATAAAAAATTACTCATGAAATTAAATCCTTGTTTGTGTTAATTTTGGGATATGAGAAAATTGTCACCCCGGATCTTCCACAAAAAATTTAAAAAATGACCATAAAATAATTCTCTTATTGTCCATTTTGGAAATGAGGCTATTAATTTTGTTGATTATGTGTATGTGTGTTTGTGTATCTGTGTGTTTGTTTATTTAAAGGATAGTGTACGTTTAGTAGATTTAATAGGATTTTCGAATTTTGGTCATTCACTTGTGAAAATTATCTTTTATAGTTTGAAAAATATTCAAAAATTATGTTAAGTTCAAAAATAAAAATTCTCATCAATGGGGAGGTTCAAGAATGTCTTCTTCTTCTGCAAATTTCACGTCATCAATTATTTCATCATTTGACTACTCTTCTGCTGCCGCTGAAATTAACAGCTCAAAATTCTCTTTGCTACTGTTTTAGCGTTATTTCTTCCACTTATCTTCAATTAACAACTACCAAAAGAAGAAAAAAAAACAGCATTTCTTTATGGGTCCTCCCTTGTGAAGATCGTAAACAGAGACGATTGGTGCTTCTTGAATGTGTAGATTTTCGTCATAAATATTACAGTTTTTTGTGATTAATGAAGATGGTCCTTTATGAGTAGGATCTTTTGCCAGCAGAACCCAGGGTAAAGCATCATTCCAGTTTCAGGAAACAGTTTTTTTTTTTTTTTTTTTTTTTTTTTTTTCAGGCTCCATTCTTTTGGAAGAATAGTTGAGACCCATTTCGGTGCGGAACCAAGAGCAAACAAGTAATGATCAAAATGACAGATCTTCTACTATTTAGCCGATGAAACTCCATTTGATTCCCTTTTGTCTTTAGACTGTTGTGAGTCAGTTTAACCTATATTAGCTCGAACCAATATACTGCTTCCAGACTTGCAACCACTGACCAATATCTGGGTTTTTGGTTTGTGGTCATGTGAAATGAATTTTTCATTGCTACTGCTGCTGCTACCATTTTGTTGGTGAGTACAGATTTTTTTGGCTACTTGAAGACTATTATGTGTTGGGGAATGGCTACTGAGCTCCAGAACCACGAAGAAGTGCCAGAAGACCACTTCAGGAGAAAGCTTGCAGCTGCTGTTAGGAGATCTATTTTTTTTCTTGGTTCTCTCAGCCAAAAAAAAAAAAAAGTGTTTTATTTGTCTGTTCTGCATCTCAAATTAATGAGATCAGGTTCTGTTCTGCGTCAAGGTTTTCCTTCTGCTTAACATCTGCACATTTACTTGCTTTTTTCAGCCTCTTGGTTTCTTTGTCCGTCCTTCAATTGTAAACTACAACTATAACGGTGACCATAACTCGGCTATCAAACATAAGAACATTGAATGTTGTTCATTCTATTAATCTCAGAGTTTAGTTTTCATGTATTTTCAGCAACTTTGTGAGATACCACGAAAGCCACTTTGCTTTCTCTCTTGTTTCTATAAAAATTAAACATTTGCTATCATTGTGACGAGGTTCTGGGTATTTTCTCTTCTTGACTTGTTTTTGTTTACGATGAGATCTTATAGGATGCTAGAATGGAATGATGGGTGGTACGATAATGGGGACATAAAGACGAGAAAGACAGTTCAACCTAATGCTGACCAAAGAGGTTTACAGAGATATGAGCAACTGAGGGAACTTTATGGATCTCTTTCAGCAGGTGACAACAATCAACAAGCCAAGAGGCCTTCTGCTTCTTTATCCCCTGAGGATCTTACTGAGTCGGAGTGGTATTATTTGGTCTTCATGTCCCTCACATTTAATCCTGACCTCTGCTGGTTAAATTCGAATCCATTTAATAAAATCTTGGACGAAAGGTCAAATGCATATCTGTTTAATGGGTGGCATGACATCTGATTTATAGAAGTATAATAGTTCAAATGCATAGCTATTTGAGGGAGACTGACCAACTGCTGCTGCTGTTTCTTGCTCCTGATTAGTATTAGGGTCGTGGGAATGAGCTCTAATGCATATCTATTTGGCTGTAATGTGGCATCTGATTTATATGACTATACTAGTTCAGATGCTTTAGAATTTTGAGGGATACTACTGCTATTTCTTGCTTCTGTTAATTATAACGATAGCGACTCTGTTGTGTCTTGTTCTGTGTTGTTTTATTTGTTCATTTACATTATATATTTTGTTTTTAGGCCTTAATCTTTTGAAACTCTTCATTCCATTGAGTAAAGGTGGAGATCCGTCAGCACAGTTATTGCAGCGTTGCCTCACTTGGATGAGCTCCTATTGTCATATAATTATAACCTCGGAGTAAATTGCTCAAATCTATTCGGTGGCAGTAGGAAGAATATTAAGGTGATGGATGTAGATGGGGTTCAACTATACGGGGAAATCCCAGAATCTGTAGGTAATATGACCTCTCTTACTACTCTTTCTTTGGGAGGCATGGGAAGGAATCGAACCACGAAGGGCTTTCTAAGCCAAAAGGGAAACTTGTACAACCTGCAAGCTTTGTACTTAAAGAGGTTTTGAAGATTTGATTGCGCCGAAGCTTGATCGGTTATGCTCCTTAACAAATCTAGTCATCTTATATATTTGAGACTATATGCTTGGGAGAACTCTCGTCTCTAAAAATACTTACAATTAAAAATAGTATGTTGGAAGGTGTTGTACTTGAAAAGCATTTCCAAAATTTGAGCAACCTAACCATTCTTCCACAAAAATTGTCACCCCGGATCTTCCACAAAAATTTAAAGAGAGGACCAAATTTTTTCTTTTATTGCCAATTTAGGAAATGAATCTATTAATTTTCTTGATTATGTGTATGTGTGTGAGTGTGTCTGTGTGTTTGTTTATTTTAAGGATAATGTACTTTTAGTAGATTTAATAGGATTTTTGAATTTTGGTTGTTAAAATTATCTCTTATAGTTTGAACGCTATTCATAAAATTATGTTAAGTTCGAAAATAAAAATTCTATTTTTAAAATTTTAGT
The DNA here is from genome assembly GCF_029961685.1 of Aristolochia californica. Classification (NCBI taxonomy): domain Eukaryota; kingdom Viridiplantae; phylum Streptophyta; class Magnoliopsida; order Piperales; family Aristolochiaceae; genus Aristolochia; species Aristolochia californica. Next base: position 6,659,441 of record NW_027182279.1, read on the forward strand.
TTTGGAATATAACTAGTACCAAAAGAGATAAATAAGTAGAAACACAAAACTATTTTTATCATATGAAATGGAACAATTGGCTCATGAAAGTTTATCAAGATAAAACAAACATTCAGAGTATTATGTGACTCAAAGTTACAATATGGAATAGATATACAATTAAGTAATATAAATTTATTGAACATATTTATAGCAATTATATCCCTTCTTGTAATTATAATTTCATTACATAGTTATATAATATTTTGATTTTATTTTTTTTATAAACATCATTTTGAACAAAGAAACATTAAACTAATCAGAGGAAACAATTTATTTTTACTCTCAGATTGGTTGTTAGTGGTCACTTTTTTCCTTCATTGCTCCTTGAGGTAAGAGAAAGGTTATGGACCTTGAAGGAAAGAACACACCCCAAATGTTGGTTTAAACTGACATGGGTATTTTAGATTTTTTGAAATGTGTCACCTAGATAAAACTTTGAGATATATCACTTTGCCCCCTAGAAAATATATGATCCCATATATAAGAATTGTATCCAACCCTGGTTTCATAAAGACATGAGTGCAAGGATCCTCTGTCTCTCTCCTACATAGTTCAGACTAATCTAGGGCCACTCTATCAGGAATTCTTGTGAATTGGCACTAATGACGAGTCAACCTCATCTTCACAACACGTGTCAAATGATGAGCCTAAATGAAAGTTTTATAACCCCAATTTAAATAGTTGACAATTAGAATTTTTCTCCTATTACATATGTATTTAGTATTTGATTAATTGTATATGTAAATTTAAAAAAAATAAAATGACATATGCATTGTATTTTTTTCTCTCAATGCGCCTTATTATTTGTTTTATTAGTAAAATGTATATAGGTAAATGTGTAATCTTACATAAATTCAAAAAATAAGTAAATTACGTTCTTAAATACTTGGATATTATACAATGAAATTATCATTACCTTAATTAGTTATTTAGAGGAAAACTATTTAGAGGTGTTATTAACTAAATAAATGAAAACATGTTTTAGGATTGACATTATGATGACCCAATTATTTTGGAAGAGAATCACTAGATAATTTTATGTTGTTGAAGAAGAGTTAATCAATCAAACTCTCTCTCTCTATATATATATATAAAATTACTGGACCAACTACTAATCAAACCATCTACTTCCTCTCTCAAACCATCTATTACACATTTAGTCGCTTAGAAAAGGATTATGACTCTTTTTTTGGTTTATAGCAAATGGGGATGGGAATAGGTTTTTCTCCATTTAGATGAAACAGGTAACAGAACAAGTAACTGAATACCAACTACCCATGCCCTCTGTTCCCTATTAACAACAATATCTCTTGTCTCTCCCATCCTAGTCTTATTAACTATATTTGGATCTTTTCAAGTTTTCACTTGAATAAAATATACTATAAATTTCTTAGGAAGCATTTTCTATTGCAATTCACTAGGAATTGGGATTATCATAGAGGGATTTGCCTTTGTGGAAAAAAAAGAGACCTAGATGTTATCATCTTTTTTAAGTGATCCATACACCACTTTGAGTTTTAATAATTTGGAATAAGTTTTTACTTTTTATCTTTTAAACATAATTATAAAATTTATTAGCAAAATAAATAAAAATTCTTATCAAATTTAATAGGTTTTTTATAATAAAATTATTACAAAATATATAGTAATATGATATTCATTATAAAATGTTATTATTTAGATTTCCAAAGGGTATTGACTTGTTTGGGAGATTAACAATATCTTCCTCGTAGAGGATACTCATCCTACAAATGGATTCAAATTTTTTTAAGTATTTCCTTGATTTTTGTAGAAATATTTTGATTGTTTTAGCTAGAGGATAAAAAAGTCAATTTTATTAAAAATAGTCAAGCCAAGTGGTTAAGCCCACTTTTTTTCCCAAGCCACCCTTTTTTTATTTTCTTGCTCGAAGTTACCGCATGGAACTGTGAGAAACATGCATTTGATCAAGCTTGCGATGGTGAAGTCTTCATTCTCTAGAGCCACGGACCGTACCTATGATGATTTGCCTTGGTTCCGAACCTCTGGTTTGCCTTGAAGAATGAAACACATTGCACTTGCCAAAAACTTTCGAGTTTGGTTTTTTTCGTGATTTTACCAGTAAGATGTGTCTAGAATCATTCTAGTCTAATTGGAGTTAGCATTCTCCTCTTTCCAGTTTCTTGTTTTCGAGGTGGAAACAGTTATGGAATCATGACAATTGGAAGAGTATTGAGAACACAAAAGATCAATTTTGTGTTCAATCCGTCCTCTTCAACACTCTATTCAAGTGTTTTTCTTTGGAAACTGGAGCAGTTTTCAGTCCATTTGTCGTATGTTTTCTGTCAAAAGAAAGAATTAGACATGGTTTAGATGCAAACTTTTGCTAAAAACCTGACTTGGTCAAGGTACACGGCATGGTTGAACCAGATTCAATTGACCTAGCTAATCCCGATTTTATAATAAAACATTCAACGACATCTCATGGGTTAATTGGTTAGTTTGACCCAGATTTATAATAGAGCATTCAACATCTTCCTTTTAACTGATTATTGATTTTTGTGTTTGGCATGGACGATGTGACCGTGGACTTGACTTATAACCACCTATATTTTAACTATACAAGCTCGATCTTTCTTCCATGGAATATCACCATATGCTCTCTTAGGTGTATTATCTGTATTTTGCTTGGTATATCTTCTTACCTTAGGCTCCATTGGTAATAAACTTACTTTTGGGTTGCTTAACTCTCTACTATTAGAAAAAGAACAATATTTATAGTTGTCATTATTTCGATACCAAAGAAGACCTACATTATTACCTTTTGTCTTTTGAAAATTTTATTAATATTTAATAAATAAAAAACAAAAAGAATGTCATTGTATTTCTAAAAGCCCTACTAAATTATTATAGGAAAGATATTATTGAATAACATTTACATTTGAAAAAGGATCAGTTACAAAGAAAAGAAAAAAAACCATATCCCATGAATATTTTTTGAGCTTTGACAATATTATGTCTATTTCCAACAAAACCAATCTTGCTAACCATCTACAAATCGAAAATACATAATTCTCTAAGACCTTTCGAATAGTAAAATTCCAAACACACTTATAAAGCCAAATGCAAATCCAGGAGCAATGCCATCATAGATCCATTTCATTTCAAAGCCGCCTGACAATATTATGTCTATTTTCAACGAATCCAATCTTGCAAACCATTTACAAATCGAAAATACATAATTCTCCAAGACCTTTTGAATTGTAAAATTCCAAACACACTGTAAATCCATGAGTAATGGCAGCATATATCCATCTCATTTTAAATACATCTTCAAACTCTTCGTCACCAAAAGATTGGACTACAAGTTGATCTCTCTCATCACTTTTACATTCTTTTCTCAAAGGATATCCACAAAGACCTTCATTACCCACATACATCGATTCATCATTGAGGGTATCAAGTTGATTACTTGATGGAATTATTCCAAACTAATTATTGTATGAAAGGTTGAGATGACTCAAAAATGTCAAACTCGCAATTGCCAGAGGAATCAACCCAAAATGATGCTTGAAAAATTTAGATTTATTAATTGAAGCAACCTTCCAATGCTCTCTGGGAGCTTCCCGAAAAATTGATTTACAGACAAGTTCAAAGCATTCAAACCAATAAAATTACTTTCCAACTTCTTCTGAGATTATTCCTGACAAATTGTTGTTTGAGAGATCTAAAGTAATAACCAATGAAAGAGTGGTAGTGTATTCATACAAAAACCCATTTCATCAACACGCTAACCTTTTCTTTGTAATAGTTGCTCCCATAGTCAAGTGTATTGTTTATAATACGATTGATTCTCATGGCAGTGAAATTTGTTATACCTCTAGGAATGACTTATGTCAAAAAATTATGTGACACATCAAGGACTTGAAAATAACTCAAATTTCATAATTCCGGGATAGTTCCACTAACATGTTGGACCTCAGTTGGAGTATTCGAGGGTTAGACAACCTTACTCCAATCCAACTTGGAAGAGTTCCACTGAATTCTTTCTCACTAAGGTCAAGAGTTTGCAAACTAGTATAATTTTTAAAAAATGAAGGAAGTTCTCCTGACAATTTATTCTTCTCAAGGTGCAAGCTTTGTATATTAACAAATTGAATGGAAGACCATGAAATATTACTAGATAAATGGTTTTCCTTCAAATCAAGCACTTTGAGAGATCCACAGTTAACCAAGGTTGGGGGCATGCTTCCAGTGAAATTGTTATGGGAAAGATTAAGAATTTTTAATTTTTCATCTTACTAAATAGAAGAGGAATTACACTATAAAATTGACTGTATGAGAAATCAAAATATTTGACGGGGTTTGTGAGAAAATGTATGGGATATGTGAACTTGATGTTGTAGCTCAGATCAATCATTGTATATGAATTAGTGGCAAGTGTAATTATGGAGGTGAACTTGAATATTATTCATACTGAGGTTCAAAGATTGAAGCTGAGAATTAATGTTCTCAAACCACGCTGGTATATTACCCTTGGATAATTGAGAGAGATCTAGGTAAGTGAGTTTTTTTTTTTAGTTTGAAACCATAGAGGAAATTGTGGGCCAAGATGACAAGATCCAAGATAGAGATATTCAGCTTGAAATGGAGGAACCCAATCTATAGGAAGATGAAACTCTTGTGAATTTTGCGACAGGTCTAGAGTGGTTAGGTTGTTGAGAATTCGTAAATGCTTTTCAAGTACAACACCTTCAAACATTCTATTTTCAATTTTAATCACTTTCATAGATGTAGGAACGCGTCTAGGAAATCTACCATTCAAGATGTATAAGTTGGTTAGATTTGTTAAGGAGCATAACCAATCAACCTTCGGTGCAATGGAATCTTCAAAATCATTCGAGGACAAAGTTTGCAGGTTGTGTATGTTTCCCATTTGGTTTAGAAAGCCCTACGTGGTTCGATTCCATTTTGCGCTTCCCAAGAAAATATGAGTAAGAGAGGTCATATTACTAATAGACTCTATAATTTCTCCATATAATTGAACGTTACCAAATTGAATTGAGCAATTTACTTTGAGGTTATAATTATATGACATATAGAGTTCCTCTAAGTGAGGCAACAGTTCAAAGTCTAAAGAAATATTTCCATAGAAGTCACTAGAACTAAGATCCAAATAACACAATTGTATAAGATTGAGAAATGAGGGCATTGGGGGGAAACTTGAAAGATAAGTTTGCCATATTTCAAGTATCTGTAGGGAAGAATGTGAGCTAATTACATGAAACCAGAGAGAACCTACCATGGAAACATTAATGAAATTCATCCCTATGTGCTTCAGAGATGACATATTTACCATCCAGTCAAGACTATATGCATACAAACTTGAATAGGAAAATCCAAAAACTCAAGACAACAACAATTTCCAAGATGGAAAGGAATTTTCCTATTGAATCTTGCATACGACAAGCTCAAATGCGTCAACTCCTTTAATGAACCGAGAAAATCCAAAATTTTAACTCCATAGAAAGATTTCCCACTCAAGTCAAGGTGTTGGAGATGTTTTAGTTGCAACAACATTGCATCGATTTGGCCACTATATGTAACGTTACTACAATTATCTAGTTCAGAGATAAGTGGAGTACAAGGACCGTGAAGATGAAGTTGGATCACATACCTTATTTCATTGTGGCATGTAACACCCTATTGTGGTCTTGGGGTTAAGTGTTTGGTTTTTCGCTACCTACTAGATCAGTCTTTTGGGTAGTATTGGTTAGGTACTTAACCTTTGGTATCAGAGTTATACCACTGTTACAAGTTCGAATCCCGAAGGGAGTGACCTAGAGTTAGACGTGGTTTGAGCAACAAAATCGGGCCATGTTGCTAGAGTGAGGTTGTCGTGGATGTCGACTCGTAATGGTGGGAGTATTATTGTGGTCCTAGGTTTAAGTGTTTGGTTTTCCACTACCTACCAGATCAATTTTTTGGGTAGTATTGGCTAGGTACTTAACATTTGGTATCAGAGTTATACCATTATTGTGAGTTTGAATCCCGGAAGGGGCGACCTAGTGCCAAACATGGTTAGAGTGACAAAAGTGGGCCACGTCACTAGAGTGAGGCCGTCGTGGATGTTGGATCGTAACAGTGGGAGTATTGTTGTGGTCCTAAGGTTAAGTCATTGGCTTTCTGCTACCTACCAGATTGGTCTTTTGGGTAGTATTGGCTAGGTACTTAACTTTTGGTATCAGAGTTATACCGTTGTCACGAGTTTGAATCCTAGTTGGGGCGACCTAGAGCCAAACGTGGTTAGAGTGACAAAAGTGGGCCACGTCGCTAGAGTGAGGTCACCGTGGACATCGGATTGTAATGGTGGGAGTATTGTTGTGGTCCTGGGGTTAAGTGTTTGGCTTTTCGCTACCTACCAGCTCGGTCTTTTGTGTAGTATTGTCTAGGTAATTAACATTTGGTATCAGAGCTATACCGCTATTACGAGTTCGAATCCTGGAGGGGGTGACCTAGAGCCAGATATGGTTAGAGAGAAAAAAGTGGGCCATGTCGCTAGAGTGAGGTCGCCATGGACATCGGCTCATAATGGTGGGAATATTGTTGTGGTCTTGGGGTTATGTGTTTGGCTTTTGGCTATCTACCAGATCAGTCTTTTGGATAGTATTGACTAGGTACTTAATACACCCTTCCATTTAAAGCAATCTGGAGTATCATCCCAGGAGGTAAGAAGATTGGATGGATCAATGAGCTTGCTTCTGAGCTTGGTAAGTGCCTCTCTCTCCATATCGAAGCAACCCGCTTGTGAGAACTGATCCTCTTGCATAATATACCCAACAAGAGAAACCCAACAAACGAATTCACAATTGAAGTAGCCTCCAAGTATTAGACACTAACTCCCTTCCCCTTTCAGCCGAATGCAACTACATGTAGTTGGCAGAACAATCTAGTGGCAAAATAAATTAAAAAATCCTATAAATCCCTTCCACTTCTCTCTCTCATGCTTTACTTCTTTAATTCAGGACGCATTGAATTCATTAAATAGGTGTCCAAATGGTAAGCGAGGGAAACACAAGAGATTTGCATTTTTTTTATTTATTTTTTATTTCATGACGATGATGATAAGAAAAAATTTGGCGACTATTAGATTTTTTCATAGAAAGACTATATATCTCGATTTTGCTTTACGAGACTTTATGGCCTGACGTTCTAAAGTTCTAATGGCCGTAAAGATTTTAAGGCCATAAAATCTGATTTGGCTATTAGAACTTTCGACTTTATGGCCTTTTAGTCTAGAAACGTAAATGTGGAGCAAATCGAAATCGATTTTAATAAGGATAGATGTGGGTCGCCTCGAAAATCTAATATGTTTAGATTAACACAAAATCCAATTGATACAATTGATATATGGGAGATTTACATCCCATGATACTCTCATATTTTTAAATAAATAAAATTTTAAAAGCCACATTATTTCTAACGTATCCATATAAAAAAATTTAAATAACCTTATTAGATTAAGAAAACAATTAAGATACACCCATTTTGAATAGGATAAATATATAGATGATTGTTTGAAGTTTACAAATGTTTTATAAAAATTCCGAGCAACTCTGTTGCAACACTGGTTTAGGAAACGATACTATGGAGCGTTCTTCCTACCATCAGACACAAACACGTGATAAGATATAGCTTTAAGTCTTGCACTCCTATGGTTTCTTGGGTGGTGAATCTGATAGGCCCACTTTTTTTCCAAGCCTCCCATTGTTTCTTTTCTTGCTTGAAGTTGCCGCGTGAAACTGCGACAAACATGCATTTGAACCGTCCTCATGAACACTCTGTTTAACTGTTTTTCATTGGAAATCGGAGCAGTTTTCAGTCCATTCATCGTCTGTTTTCTATCATAAGAAAGAATAGGTCATATTATGTGTTTTTACGAGAGCATCAAACCGAACCGGTTCACGAATAACTAGAGCTTGGCTTGGAGCCAGCTCGGTTCTATTCGAATAAATCCCATCTCGGATCGAATTCGAGATCAGTTTTTTATTTGTTTAAGTAAACGAGCCGAACTTGAATAAGCGGTGATTCTATTCGTGAGCTCGTGAAAACAATAGAGAGCTTCTTAGTTTCATTGTAACCCTAGCTTCTCTCTATTGAAGACAATAAATTCCCACAATCATATATAAGAGATGTATCTAAGACTAGTTTTCATAGTCACCAATCCACAGATTCTATGCCTCTCTCCAATATTTTTTGGATTAGAGCCAATCTTGGTTCCTCGTGTAGGGCCATTGAGATCTCAGCTTCATCAACCAAGTAGAAGTCAAATTGTTTTTTATTCAAAAATCAAAACAGTATTGAGAACACAAAAGATCAATTTTGTGTTCAATCCGTCCTCCTCAACACTCTATTCAAGTGTTTTTCTTTGGAAATTGGAGTAGTTTTCAGTCCATTTGTCGTATGTTTTTTGTCAAAAGAAAGAATTAGACATGGTTTAGATGCAAACTTTTGTTAAAAACCTGACTTGGTCAAGGTACATGGCATGGTTGAACCAGATTCAATTGACCTATCCAATCCCGATTTTATAATAAAACATTCAACAACATCTCATGGGTTAATTGGTAAGTTTGATCCAGATTTATAATAGAGCATTCAACATCTTCCTTTTAACTGATTATTGATTTTCGTGTTTGGCATGGACTATGTGCCCATGAACTCGACTTATAATCACCTATATTTTAACTATGCAAGCTCGATCTTTCTTCCATGGAATATAACCATATGCTCTCTTGGGTGTTGTATCTTTATTTTGTTTGGTATTTCTTCTTACCTTAGGCTCTATTGGCAATAAACTTACTTTTGGGTTGCTCAACTCTCTACTATTAGAAGAAGAACAATATTTACAGTTGTCATTATTTCGATACCAAAGAAGACATACATTATTACCTTTTGTCTTTTGAAAAATTTATTAATATTTAATAAAAAAAAAGAATGTCATTGTATTTCTAAAAGCCCTACTAAATTATTATAGGAAAGATATTATTGAATGACATTTGCATTTGAAAAAGGATGAGTTACAAAGAAAAGAAAAAAAGCCATATCCCATGAACATTTTTTGAGCTTTGACAATTATGTCTATTTCCAACAAAACCAATCTTGCTAACCATCTACAAATCGAAAATACATAATTCTCTAAGACCTTTCGAATAGTAAAATTCTAAACACACTTACAAAGCCAAATGCAAATCCAGGAGCAATGCCATCATAGATCCATTTAATTTCAAACCAGCCTGACAATATTATGTCTATTTTCAATGAATCCAATCTTGCAAACCATTTACAAATTGAAAATACATAATTCTCCAAGACCTTTTGAATAGTATAATTTCAAACACACTTATGAAGCTAACTGTAAATCCATGAGTAATGCCAACATAGATCCATCTCATTTTAGATACATCTTCAAACTCTTCGTCACCAAGAGGTTGGACTAGAATTTGATCTCTCTCATCACTTTTACATTCTTTTCTAAAGGATATCCACAAAGACCTTCATTACCCACATAAATCGATTCATCATTGAGGGTATCAAGTTGATTACCTGATGGAATTATGCCAAACAAATTATTGTATGAAAGGTTGAGATGACTCAAAAATGTCAAACTCACAATAGCCAGAGGAATCAACCCAGAATGATGCTTGAAAAATTTAGATTTATTAATTTAAGCAACCTTCCAATGCTCTGTGGGAGCTTCCCGAAAAATTGATTCACCGACAAGTTCAAACCATTCAAACCAATAAAATTACTTTCCAACTTCTTCTGAGATTATTTCTGACAAATTGTTGTTTGAGAGATCTAAAGTAATAACCAATGAAAGAGTGGCAGTGTATTCATACAAAAACCAATTTGATCAACACGCTAACCTTTTCTTGGTAATAGTTGCTCCCATAGTCAAGTGTATTGTTTATAATACGATTGATTCTCATGGCAGTGAAATTGGTTATACCTCTAGGAATGACTTATGTCAAACAATTATGTGACACATCAAGGACTTGGAAATAACTCAAATTTCATAGTTTCGGGATAGTTCCAGTAAACATGTTGGACCTCAATTGGAGTATTCGAGGGGAAGACAACCTTACTCCAATCCAACTTGGAAGAGTTCCGCTGAATTCGTTCCCACTAAGGTCAAGAGTTTGCAAACTAGTATAATTTTTAAAAAAATGAAGGAAGTTCCCTTGACAATTTATTCTTCTCAAGGTGCAAGCTTTGTATATTAACAAATTGAATGGAAAACCATGAAGTATTGCTAGATAAATGGTTTGCCTTCAAATCAAGCACTTTGAGAGATCCACAGTTAACCAAGGTTGGGGGTATGCCTCCAATGAAATTGTTATGTGAAAGATTAAGAATTTTTAATTTTTCATCTTACTAAGTAGAGGAGGAATTACACTAGAAAATTTACTATATGAGAAATCAAAATATATGACGGGGTTTGTGAGAAAGGGTATGGGATATGTGAACTTGTTGTTGTAGCTCAGATCAATCATTGTATATGAATTAGTGGAAGTGTAATGTATGGAGATGAACTTGAAATATTATTCTTACTGAGGTTCAAAGATTGAAGCTGAGAAGTGATGTTCTCAAACCAAGCTGGTATATAACCCCCGGATATTTGAGAGAGATCTAGGTAAGTGAGTTTTTTTTTTTTGAGTTTGAAGCCATAGGGGAAATTGTGGGCCAAGATGACAAGATCCAAGATAGAGATATTCAACTTGAAAAGGAGGAACCCAATCTATAGGAAGATGAAACTCTAGTGAATTTTATGATAGGTCTAGGGTGGCTAGGTTGTTGAGAATTCAAAAATGCTTTTCAAGTACAACACCTTCAAACATACTATATTCAATTCTAAGCACTTTCATAGATGTAGGAACGGGTCTAGGAAATCTACCATTCAAGATGTATAAGTTGGTTAGATTTGTTAAGGAGCATAACCAATCAACCTTCGGTGCAATGGAATCTTCAAAAACATTTGAGGACAAAGTGTGCAGGTTGTGTATGTTTCCCATTTGGTTTAGAAAGCCCTTCATGGTTAGATTCCATTTTGCGCTTCCCAAGAAAATATGAGTAAGAGAGGTCATATTACCAATAGACACTGTAATTTCTCCATATAATTGAACATTATCAAGTTCAATCTGCCACTAAATAGATTTGAGCAATTTACTTTAAGGTTATAATTATATGACATAGAGTTCCTCTAAGTGAGGCAACGGTTCAAAGTCTAAAGAAATATTTCCATAGAAGTCACTAGAACTAAGATCCAAATAACGCAATTGTATAAGATTGAGAAATGAGGGCATTGGGGGGAAACTTGAAAGATAAGTTTGCCATATTTCAAGTATCTGTAGGGAAGAATGTGAGGTAATTACATGAAACCAGTGAGAACCTACCATGGAAACATTAACGAAATTCATCCCTATGTGCTTCAGAGATGACATATTTACCATCCAGTCAAGACTATCTGCATACAAACTTGAATAGGAAAATCCAAAAACTCAAGACAAGAACAATTTCCAAGATGGAAAGGAATTTTCCCGCTGAATCTTGCATACGACAAGCTCAAAAGCCTCAACTCCTTTAATGAACCGAGAAAATCCGGAATTTTAACTCCATAGAAAGAGTTCCCACTCAAGTCAAGGTGTTGGAGATGTTTTAGTTGCAACAACACTGCATCGATTTGGCCACTCTATGTAACGTCACTACAATTATCTAGTTTAGAGATAATTGGAGTACAAGGACCGTGAAGATGAAGTTGGATCACATGCCTTATTTCATTGTGGCATGTAACACCCTGTTGTGGTCCTAGGGTTAAGTGTTTTGTTTTCGCTACCTACTAGATCAGTCTTTTGGGTAGTATTGGCTAGGTACTTAACATTTGGTATCAGAGTTATACCGCTATTACAAGTTCGAATCCCGGAGGGAGTGACCTAGAGTTAGACATGGTTAGAGCAACAAAATGGGGCCACGTTGCTAGAGTGAGGCTGTCGTGGATGTCGACTCGTAACGGTGGGAGTATTATTGTGGTTCTAGGTTTAAGTGCTTGGTTTTCCACTACCTACCAGATCAATTTTTTTGGGTAATATTGGCTAGGTACTTAACATTTGGTATCAGAGTTATACCAATGTTGAGAGTTTGAATCCCAGAGGGGGTGACCTAGTGCGAGATATGGTTAGAGTGACAAAAGTGGGCCATGTCGCTAGAGTGAGGCCATCGTGGATGTTGGCTCATAACGGTGGGAGTATTGTTGTGGTCCTAAGGTTAAGTGATTGGTTTTCTATTACCTACCAGATCGGTTTTTTGGGTAGTATTGGCTAGGTACTTAATATTTGGTATCAGAGTTATACCATTGTCGTGAGTTCGAATCCCAGTTGGGGTGACCTAGAGCCAAACATGGTTAGAGTGACAAAAGAGGGCCACGTCGCTAGAGTGAGGTCACCGTGGACGTCAGATTGTAATGGTGGGAGTATTGTTGTGGTCCTGGGGTTAAGTGTTTGGGTTTTCGCTACCTACTAGCTCGGTCTTTTGGGTAGTATTGTCTATGTAATTAACATTTGGTATCAAAGCTATACCACTATTACGAGTTCGAATCCTGGAGGGGGCAACCTAGAGCCAAACGTGGTTAGAGCAACAAAAGTGGGCCATAATGTTCTAAAGTTCTAATGGCCGTATCTCGATTCTGCTTTACGAGACTTTATGGCCTAATGTTCTAAAGTTCTAATGGCCGTAAAGATTTTAAGGCCATAAAATCTGATTTGGCTATTAGAACTTTAGACTTTATGGCCTTTTAGTCTAGAAACGTAAATGTGGAGCAAATCGAAATCGATTTTAATAAGGATAGATGTGGGTCGCCTCGAAAATCTAATATGTATAGATTAACACAAAATCCAATTGATGCTATTGATATATGGGAGATTTACACCCCATGAAACTCTCATATTTTTAAATAAAAAAATTTTTAAAAGCCACATTATTTCTACCGTATCCATATAAAAAACTTTAAATAACCTAATTAGATTAAGAGAACATTTAAGATACACCTGTTTTGACTAGGATAAATATATAGATGATTGTTTGAAGTTTAGAAATATTTTATAAAAATTACGAGCAACTTTGGTTCAGGAAACGATACTATGGACCGTTCTTCCTACCATCGGACACAAACGTGTGATAAGATATAGCTTTTAGTCTTGCGTTGCTCATCGGATAACTCCACTCCCTTCTGCTCTTGAGATTTCTCGCGGAGCGAGTTTGAACTCCTATGGTTTCTTGGGTGGTGAATCTGATAGGCCCACCTTTTTCCCAAGCCTCCCATTGTTTCTTTTCTTGCTTGAAATAATTGCGACAAACATGCATTTGAACCGTCCTCATGAACACTCTGTTTAAGTGTTTTTCATTGGAAATCAGAGCAGTTTTCAGTCCATTCATCTTCTGTTTTCTATCATAAGAAAGAATAGGTCATATTATGTGTTTTTACGATAGCATCAAACCGAACCGGTTCACGAATAACTAGAGCTTGGCTTGGAGCCAACTCGGTTCTATTCGAATAAATCCCATCTCGGATCGAATTCGAGATCAGTTTTTTATTTGTTTAAGTAAACGAGCCGAACTTGAATAAGCGGTGATTCTATTCGTGAGCTCATGAAAACAATAGAGAGCTTCTTGGTTTCATTGTAACCCTAGCTTCTCTCTATTGCAGACAATAAATTTCCAATATCATATATATGAGATGTATCTAAGACTAGTTTTCATAGTCACCAATCCACAGATTCTATGCTTCTCTCCAATATTTTTTGGACTAGAGCCAATCTTGGTTCCTCGTTCAGGGCCATTGAGATCTCTGCTTCATCAACCAAGTAGATGTCAAATTGTTTTTTATTCAAAAATCAGAATTATCTAGGTGTCAATTGTAAGCTTTCAAGAACTTATGTTTGTAAATTTTAATATATTTTTTAATATATAATTACATAATATTTTGATTGTATTTATTTTTAAATGCAATTTTCCACAAAAGATTCAACAAATTCGAGGAAATGATATAATTTTACTCCAATATTAGTTTTTAATGGTCACTTTTTCCCTTCAAGGAATCTTCCATGAGGTAAACGCAAGACACTAAAAAAAAGTTATATTCTTAACACAATCATGTTATTAATTTTAATGCACTTCTAAAAAAAACTATTTAGAAGTGTTATTACCTGAATAGATGAAAGCCAGTTTTAAGACCGACAATACAAAGGCCCAATTATCTTAGGAGAGATTCACTAGACAAAGATTATCACGTCTTTTAAAAAGAGGAAAAATTATCAGGTATCAATGAATTAAAGAATAATGGGGAATGACTTGAGAAATGTGAACACATGGATTTTATTCATAATCTAATAGTCAATTTAAGCCACTAACATTAATTTTATAGTGCTCCCACAATAAAAAAAGAAAAAAAATGTTGGCATACATTCATTTGGACATTAATATAAAAGAAAGGATTACGCTTACCTACCAGTCAATCAATCAAACTTTATCGCTCTTTCCTACTCTCTCTACAAAACTACCGGACTTGCTACTAATCAAACTATTTGCTCTCTCTCTTTCTCTCTCAACCGTTAGCAATACGTTTCAAATATGACTTCCTATACTAAGTAAGATTTCTTTCTCTTTCAACCTCTCTCTCAATCACACTCCAAATCGAAATCGAATTTAATAGGGATAGAACTGGGGTGGGCTCGAAAGTCTGATATGTATCAATTACCGAAAAATCCAATTCATATTATTGGTATATGGGAGATTTACAACCTATGATGTCTCAATGGACTTAATAGGACAATACTCTCATACTTTTTAAAAATTAAAATTCTCAAAATTTCATTATTTCCGATATATTCTTATAAAAATCGAGATACACCAGTTTTGAATATAATAAGTATATAAGTGTTTGTTTGAATTAGGGTAGAACTTGAGAATTTTATCTCAGAAAGCTAAAAAAAATGTAAAAAAAAAAAAAGAAGAAGGCATTAGAAGTTCAGAACATACACATTTATACATCACTAGAAAATGAAAATTTAGAGACACCTAACTCGTAAAAATGAATCCGAGCAACCAACTTGAGAAGAATGAACCCTGTTGAATAAGAGACACACAGATAAAACCCATTAGCATACCTTTCCAAGAGGTGCTCTCCATGTCGAAAGAGATCGACAGAAAGATTCTCACTGGAGTACATTCTTTCGCCCATCCTCTTTTTATAGAGACGCACTCTACAAGCTTCCTTTCATTTAACGTCTGTCACAATCTGTTGAATCGTATTTGCCTAAGAAAGCTGGCGAGGAAGATGACTTCTTATACCCCTTGTGTTGCTGATATTGTAGCCACTAAATCGAGCAGATAAATAGAAAATCAAGTTTTTTCAAATCTTTCAGTTCTTTCAGATTTTACAACCACACACCGACGTTTCAATGACTTGATGGTCCCAGATGGAAAGCAATAATGGTACTTGATGTGTTAACTTCGTCTAACAAGACTGCTGGAATTTCTTGCCTAGATGCTTGCTGATAGAAGAGTTATATGGAAGAAATGGAAGGCTGATAACTTCCTGTTTCTCTTTTCTTAAGGTGCTAGAACCAGGCTCTCATCTCTTATGCAAAAGACAGAAAGATGCTCAAACCAGCTTTTGCCATCTCTCTCTCTCTTCTCCCTCTAATTCAGCTCCAATGCCATATAGTTGTTGCAGTTAAAAAAACTCTTACGTGGCTGGCCCTTGGATGGGTCGATAGGTCCGCCCATCCATGTGCTCAATGAATCAACTCGTCTCTCATGTCCTATTCCCATATTGACGAGGTAACGGCCAGAGGACGGACTTGCGAGTTGGAAAATCGGCATGACTTGACCGGGGAAAACATCCCAGCGGTATTTCAGAAAAATTTCAGCAATCATGTTGGTTCTTTCTGTTAGGAAATTCACATTTCCTATTCTAATTTGGGTAACATATTTATTATGCAATTATATTTTATATTATTAATAGAATGGGCTGAAATTAAGTGATCTAATTTTTTTAAGCTCATTAAGGAATGGATCATGGATATGGGCTATAAATATGGGACAATTGAGTAGATACCATAGGGAATTATGGGAACCCTATATAAAGAGACACAACATGGTTATGGTCCCCAATATATTAAATCACACACAGTTTCCCTTCTCCCCATTCGGAAGAGAGACGAAGGTCCCATTGAGGAATAAGGCGATTTAGTTGAGGAAGACCACATCCGTTCTTATCATTCATCACAGTAAATTCCGCATCAGAATACAAAATTCACGGAATGGATCCAAGTATGTTTTTAATCCTAATATTCTAGCATGTTGTAAATTCTGAATTAGAATTTACTATTACGGATCTAACAAGTGGTATCAGAGCAGTTCTGTTAGAATATTAGGATTTCTAGATTAATTCATGGAATGTAGAAAAAGAAATTCCACGAAATTCGTATTTTGGGTTGTGAGTTCGTCGGCATCGCCATCGGGTGGAGGATGGCGTTGCAGAGTCCGCTGGGATACGCTGCAACGACTTTGATTGCTGGCCACCAGTGGAGACCACCCCCACCATCTCTCTGCACGTGGCAGAGAGGGCGACGGAAACCCTTCTCTCTGCGCGTGGCAGAGAGGGCGACGAAACACCCCTCCCCCCCGTTTCTCTCTGCGCGTGAGCAGAGAGGGCGACGGAAGAAGCCACAAAGCCTATCGATGAAGCGACATCCGGTGGGAAGAGGGGGAGGCAACAGAGGAAACCTGTCATCGGATGGAATCCGAACAGTGATCGGTGGCTCAGAGACTTCGGGCAAATGGCAGTGCCGACAACCGAGTGTCCGACACTGCAACGCCCGTCAGAAAGAATGGGCGATAGCAACACCTGTCGGGTGCGCTGTCGTGGCCCTTGGGTGACAGCAGTGCCCGTCGGGCATGCTGCCGTGGCCCTTGGGCGGCAGAACCGCCTGTCGGGAGGGCTGTTGTTGCCGAGTCACCGGGCGCGCTGCCATGCCCCTTGGGCAACTGTTGTGGGAGTGCATCCGTTGGGCAACGGGCGCGCTGCTATGTCCGTTGGACAAACTGTAACGCGCCATAAAAAAAATTATTCTTGGGGTTTGTCAAATTTACCTAATGAGATTGACTCGAGTGAGTCAACTCGAATCGGTTGCTACAGATCGGGTCGACTCGAACTAAGCTAGCTCGACTGAACTGACTTTTGCGTTTGGCGTATATGCCCAATAAGGCTGCTCATATTTGTTTGTTACATCTGACTAAATGTTTTGTTTATATATATTACATTACAAAATATTTATCGTAGCTCTAAGGAAATAAAGGCCAATACCGCAGCGCCAAGGGGAGCGGTGCCACAATGTTGGCAACAAAATAAAAAAAAATATATATATATATATATATATATATTTTTTGTTTAGTTGGTCTAGTATTTTTAGTCAAATTGTTTGAAGCTACATGTTACCAAAATAACCTCTATAGTGTAGTATAATTTGACTATAAATACATAGATGTTTGTACGAAGTTATTTATGCAAATTGTGCTCGGCTCAAAGGAAGACACAATTTGGCCAAACCAACAACGTACCTGTGATGATAAATGCGTGACAATTTCATGTGAACAATAGTCGGTCCAAAGAAAGGCTATTTTTTGACAGAACTGATTGTAAGTACTTAATCATTGCACTGAGAGTACCACTTACAATTAATTTCTCTGTCCAAAGACTAGGAATTAATGTTGTACTAGGAATCTTGAGATGGGTCCCCAATTTGGATTTTATTTTGTACTTGTCTATTTTACTTTATATGACATGCTAGTTAATGTGAGTATGTTTGTTTATTTTGTTCTGGATCCAGTTTTTGTTGCTACTGCTTCAAATGTTACTGCTCAAATAAGAAGCATTCCAATGTTAAGCGGGACAAATTTTAGGGCCTAGAAAGATACTGTGGAAATTGTCCTTAGTTGTTTGGATTTAGATCTTGCACTTCGGGTAGAGCCACCCATTTCTACTCCTGATAACCTCAATGAGGTTAAAATTTAGAAGTGGGAGCGCTCTAACTGAATGTGTTTGATGATCATGAAACGCTCGATTCCGGAGGCGTTTCGAGGCTCTATGACAGAGAGCGCGAGCGCCAAGAAGTTCCAAGAAGAAATTGAACAATATTTTGCCAAGAATGAAAAATCTGAGGCGAGTATCCTTTTGGCTAAACTCGTTTTGATGAAGTATAAAGGCAAAGGGAACATAAGAGAGTACATCATGGAAATGTCTCATCTTGCATCAAAACTCAAGTCACTTAAGTTAGAGCTGTCTGAGGACTTGTTCGTGCACTTGGTTCTTATCTCTCTTCCTACACACTTTGGCCAATTCAAAGTGAGTTATAACACTAAGAAGGACAAATGGTCCCTAAATGAGCTTATATCTCATTGTGTGCAAGAAGAAGAGAGGCAGCAACGGGATAAGACTGAAAGTGCTCACTTGGCCTCAACCTCTCAATACAAGAAGAAGAAGAGAGGTAAGGATACTGCGGTATGTTCTTCTTGTTACTTACCATTGCGCCAAAAGACCGGTCTTTTAGCGAAGGCACAACATGCATATTAAAGACAAGTCATTCCAATACTCCCCCGCACGGGGAACACCCGTGTACAAATGCAAATGCACAATCCCACCTATACGGGGACGGCCAAAGACAAAGTCCCACCTATGCGGGGACAAAACAAAGACAAAGTCCCACCTATGCGGGGACAAAACAAATGGGGGGAGCGGGACTCGAACTCTAGACCACCTGCTCTGATACCATGTTACTTACCATTCCGCCAAAAGACCGGTCTTTTAGCGAAGGCGCAGCATGCATATTAAAGACAAGTCATTCCAACACTTCTCAGACTAAGAAACAGAAGAAGTAGGCTAAGGAGTTTACCTGCTTCTTGTGCAAGAAGTCGGGACATATGAAAAAGGATTGTCCCAAGTACGCCGCCTGATGTGTAAAGAAGGGTATGCCTCTAACTTTAGTTTGTTTTGAAGTTAATTTAGCTTATGTACCTAAAGACACTTGGTGGGTGGATTCTGGTGCTACCACTCACATTATTATGTCTTTGCAGGGTTGCTTGTGGAGCCGACCGCCAAGTGATGCTGAAAAATTCATCTTTGTGGGCGATGGCAATAAAGTTGCAGTAGAGGCTATAGGAACTTTTAGATTACAATTAAGCACTGGATTTTATTTGGATTTATTTGAGACATTTGTTACACCATCTTTTAGGCGGAATTTAATTTTTATTTCCATTTTGGACAAATCAGGTTTTTCTTGTTCTTTTGGAAATAATAAAGTTTGTCGCTACCAAAATTCAAATTTTGTTGGTTTCAGTC
This sequence comes from Aristolochia californica, assembly GCF_029961685.1. Lineage (NCBI taxonomy): Eukaryota > Viridiplantae > Streptophyta > Magnoliopsida > Piperales > Aristolochiaceae > Aristolochia > Aristolochia californica. The sequence goes on from NW_027182279.1 coordinate 6,678,915, forward strand.
CCTTAATTGATAATCTATATATGCTTGATGTTGTTAATTCCTATAGAGAAATATTGCAGATTAGTCCACGTGGTACGAAGCAAAAATTGAGTGAGAATTCCACCACATTATGGCACAAACGTTTAGGACATATCTCTCAATAGAGAATTCAAAAGCTTGTGTCGGATGGAATTCTTGAACCCCTAGATACTACAAATTTCCAAGGTTGTGTTAAGTGCATCAAGGGGAAACAAACAAATGTTAGAAAATTAGGTGCTGAAAGAGCTAATGTCTTAGAACTTATACATACAGATATTTGTGGTCCATTCCCTACAGCTTCATGGAATGGCCAACAGTTACTTCATTACGTTCATAGACGATTACTCTAGATTCAGTTACCTATATTTAATACATGAGAAATCACAATCACTGGACGTTTTCAAGTCTTTCAAAGCTGAAGTTGAACTTTAACTTGGAAAGAAAATCAAGGTTGTTAAATCTGACCATGGTGGTGAATACTACGGACGGTATGATGGATCAGGAGAACAATGTCCAGGACCCTTCGCGATTTTTCTCAAAGAGTGTGGAGTTGTTCCGCAATACACCATGTCGGGCAAACCCAACATGAACGGTGTTGCAGAGCGACGAAACCGAACTCTTAAGGATACGGTAAGGACTATGATCAGTCATTCCTCTTTGCCAAAGCCACTTTGGGGAGAAGCTCTCAAGACCGTAGTGTACATCCTTAACAGGGTACCGAGCAAAGCAGTTGCCCAAACCCCCTATGAACTTTGGACAGGCAAGAAGCCTAGCATTAGGCACTTGTACATTTGGGGTTGTCCAGCTGAGGCACGGCCTTATAGGACACATGAAAGAAAACTGGACTCAAGGACGGTTAGCTGTTATTTCACTGGTTACGCTAAACGCTCTCGGGGTAATAAGTTTTACGATCCCAGATCACGATCCTTCTTTGAAACGGGAAATGTGAGATTCCTTGAGGATATCGAGTTTGGAGGGGAAGAAAACATAAGGAATGTTGTCTTTGAAGAACAATCTGTTATTGATAGTGATCAAGTCTTCATACTTATTGCTGTTCAAAACACAATTCAGGCATTAGAGGATAATGTTCAGGCTCTTATTCCTGACATTGTTCAAGATCAAGACAACAATGAGATTCTTCCTCTTGCACCACCTTTAGTACAAACTCAATCACCTCAAGAAGTGCCATTAAGGAGATCCACTAGGGAGAGGAGAAATGCGATTCCAGATGATTATATTATATTTCTCCAAGAACATGAGGATGGCGTCGGATTGACAAAAGATGACCTAATTAACTTATGTCAAGCCTTGCGCAGTTCTAACGCTCAAAAGTGGATTGATGCCATGAAGGATGAGATAACGTCTATGAATGACAATGACGTTTGGGATCTCATCGAGTTGCCTAAAGGTAAGAAGCCCATTGGATATTTAAAACCAAGAGGGATTCAAAGGGCAATGTCGAGAGATATAAGACTCGTCTAGTCGCTAAAGGCTTTACTCAAAGGGAAGGCATAGACTATAAAGAGACTTTATCTCCGGTATCTTCGAAAGACTCTTTTAGAACAATAATGACACTAGTGGCTCATTTAGATCTAGAGCTACATCAGATGGATGTCAAAGCTGTGTTTCTCAATGGAGACATTGATGAGACGATTTATATGGTACAACCAGAAAAATTTGTATCTGGTGATCCAAAGTCTATGGTCTGTAAATCGAAGAAATCCATCTATGGACTCAAACAAGATTCCCGTCAGTGGTATCATAAGTTCAGTGTGAGCAAATACATCTTCTTGATATTATATGTCGATGATATTCTAGTCGCTCATAGCGATATAGGCTTACTGTACGAAACCAAGAAATTTCTGACGAAGAAATTCGAGATGAAAGATCTTGGTTATGCCTCTTTTGTATTAGGTATACAGATACTTAGAGATCGTTCTCAAGGTATCCTTATGTTGTCACAAAAGAGCTATATTTATAAGGTGTTGAGTAGATTCGGCATGAAAGATAGTAAACCAGGTGACACACCCGTCGCTAAAGGAGACAAGTTTAGTCTCAAACAGTGCCCTAAAAATGATCTTGAAAGAACAGAGATACAGAAAATTCCCTATGCATCGGTAGTAGGGATTTTAATGTACGCTCAAGTTTGTACTCATCCCGACATAGCATTTATACTAGGAATTCTAGGCATGTATTTGAGTAATCGGGGTATGCAACATTGGAAGGCAGCCAAACGCGTGATGCATTATTTGAGGAGAACAAAAGACTACATGATTACTTATCGGAGATCAGACAGTTTAGAGATCATTGGGTTCTCTGACTCCGACTTTGTCGGATGCCAAGATAGCAGACGCTCCACATCAGGCCTCATCTTTATGTTGGGTGAAGGAGCTATCTCATGGAAGTTTGCTATGCAAACTCTCATAGCTTCTTCAACCATGGCTGCAGAGTTCATTGCTTGTTTTGAGGCATCCAACCACAGAATATGGTTGCTAGGAGCTCGACGAAGTCAAAGTTTATTGACTTCAAGTTTCTAGTTGTTAAGGAGAGAGTTCAAAATAAGCAGATTTCTATAGAAAAAAGGCTAAAATGAGACTTGACTTTGAAAGTGGATTCACCCCAATAACTCTTCCTCTCGGGAACCGAATCCAATAGATTCCAGTGCAATTCCCTTTCCTATCTCAACTTCACTTGTCACTGAAAATTTTCTAATCTTTGAGTTAGTTTAGGCAAACAAAATTTTTTTTACTAATTCTTCCTAGTCAATTTTATAAAAACCAACCTGTTCGGCCACCAATTGACCCAAAAATGTCATATGACATCATTTATTTTAAACCAATAAAAAACATTGGAGGAGAAATTTTATAAAAATCAACTTGTTTAGTAACCCAATAAGATCAAACCCATATTTTAATAGATTTAACTACCAATTGACTTGAATAATGTCATATGACTTTTTATTATTTTAAAATAATAAAAAGTTGTAGGAAAACTTTCTCTACCATGCAATGTTGGAGAAGGTGGTGCCCGTAAAGAGGAGGGTCTCTTCCCCTCTTACGAATAAAATTCTTGTTGTTGCACACTTTCTTGTCTCCTCCTTTATCCTTCACCCAAACCGATGACTTGAAAAGTAAGACTTCTTGATCTCAAATGTTTTCTTTAATCTTATTTCTCATTTCATAATGTAACCGTCTCAATAAATTGATTTTATTATTGATTATATGTGTAAAAACAGTGACAAAAAATATTTTTAAAATAGAGTAAAATTCTTTAGCAACTTAAAGGCCTTTTTTTTTTGTTTTTTGTTTTTTTGTTTTTTTTTGGTTTACATCAATATTGCAAGCAATGAAATCCAATTGGTAAATGTGTTGGAATATGAAAGCCACCATGACTTGACTTGGGAATGAAAATGGCCGTATGAAGAAGTTGCCTAACTTGTGTATGAAATGGCACAATGTGGACTTGATAGACCAGTGTAAAAGGCCAAAATGCGGATTTGACTAGCATGTGGAAAAATACATAATCAATATTTTAAGTGGAGATTGTGGTCCACCAAATGATACAACTACACATATAACGTGACCTATGGGATAGACTAAGAAGCTCAAAGACACAAACACATCACCATTAAAATAAAGAGGACAGAGACTAAAAAATATTCAACTACCACCTATGAAAATATCATAATATCACTAACAATGTGTGTTTATGCCTAGAAGAAATCATAGCTAGGCAAGAAAGTGCAGAGAGGAATAATTTTTATTGATATAAGGAAATTTTAAGAGGTAAAATATTTTTAGTCCTGATTCAATTTTCCCTAAAAAAACTCTTTAATGGGACAAGAAAAAAAACAAAAATTGCTCTTGAAAAAATAATTTGTGTTTGTGTCAATTTTGGGAGATGAGAAAATTTTCATCCCACTTATTCCACAAAACTTTCAGAGGATAGAAAATAATTATCTTATTGCTCCTATTGGAAATGAGTCTTTTAATTTTGTTGATTATGTGTATATGTATGTGTGTGAGTGTATCTATGTGTTTGTTTATTATAAGGATAATGTACTTTTAGAAGATTTGATAGGATTTTGGAATTTTGGTCATTCATTTATAAAATATATCTTTTATAGTTTGAAAAATATTCATAAATTACGTTATGTTTGAAAATAAAAATTCTATTTTTAAATTCTATTTCTGAAAACGTGGTTGACAATTAGCCAAATCAAAATTTTGAACGTGTTGTGCACTCTCCAATCTCCTTCTTTGTCCTTCCCCCATAGCGATGACTCGACAAGTTAAGCCTTAATAGTTTAAAACGAACTGAAAGATAGACCTAAACGAATAGGAGCACACTCTCTCTAAAACTTATGCTAAATTAACTTTTCCCCCATTCAGATGAAAGAGTAAAGGAACAAGTAATGAAATACTCATTACCCTTTCTCTCTATTACCTATTTATAACCCTATCTCTTGTCTCTCGCACACATAGTCTTATTAACTATATTTGGGACTTTTTTAAAGTTTTACTTGAATAAAATTCACTATGAAATTATTAGCATGCATTTTCTATTGCAATTAACCTATGTTCATTGAAATTTGGATTTTTTTTTATTTTAAATCAATCATGATCCGTTCAAATATTTGAACTCTTTGATACCTTAAAAAAAAAAAAAATGAGCTTGCACTTAAAGTTTACAGTATTATCACCTTAGCAAATGTGTTGGAATATGAAAGCCACCTTGACTTGACTTAGGAATGAAAATGGCCCAATGAAGAAGTTATCTAGCTTGGGTATGAAAATGACAAAATGTGGATTTGACTATTGACTTGTAAATGCCAAAATGAGGACCGGACTAGCCTAATGGAAAAATGCATAGTGAAGACTTTAAGTGGAGATTGTGGTCGAGTAAATGATACAACTACATATATGGCGTGACCATCGAGATAGACTAAGATGCTACAAGTTCATAAAAACATCACTGTTAGAATAAAGATGACAAAAACTACACAAAATATTCAAATATCACCTATGAAAATTAGATAATATCACTAGCAATGTGTGTTCAGGCCTAAGAAGATATCATAGCTAGGTAAGAAAGTAGGAGAAAAATAATTATTCACATGAAATAATTTTTTTGATATATGTAGGTTTTAAGTGGTAAAAATGTTTTTTAACTAACCCCACAAAACCCTTTAATCGACTAAAAAAACATATAAAAAATTACTCATGAAATTAAATCCTTGTTTGTGTTAATTTTGGGAGATGAGAAAATTGTCACCCCAGATCTTCCACAAAAATTTCAAAAAAGGACCAAAAAATAATTTTCTTATTGCCCATTTTGGAAATGAGTCTATTAATTTTTTTGATTATGTGTATGTGTGTTCATGTATCTGTGTGTTTGTTTATTTAAAGGATAATGTATTTTTAGTAGATTTAATAGGATTTTTGAATTTTAGTCATTCACGAAAACTATTCATAAATTATGTTAAGTTCAAAAATAAAAATTCTATTTTTGAAATTTTAGTTTAGGAATATAACTAGTACCACTAGTACCAAAAGAGATAATAAGTAGAAACATAAAACTTGTTATCATATGAAATGGAACAATTGGCTCATGAAAGTCTATCAAGATAAAACAAACATTCAGAGTATTAAGTGACTCAAAGATACAATATGGAATATATATAATATTAAGTAATATAATTTTTTTAACATATTTATAGTAATTATAGCCCTTGTAATTATAATTTCATTACATAGTTACATAATATTTTGATTTTATTATTTTGTAAACATCATTTTTAACAAAGAAAAATTAAACTAATTGGAGGAAACAATATATTTTTACTCTCAAATTGATTTTTAGTAGTCACTTTTTTCCTTCATTGCTCCATGAAGTAAGAGAAAGGTTGTGGACCCTGAAGGAAAGAACACACCCCAAATTTTGCTTTAAATTGGCATGGGTGTTTTGGATATTTTGAAATGTGTAACCTAGGTCAAACTTTGAGATATATGGTTTTGCCCCCTATGAAATATATGATCCCATATATAAGGTATGCATCCAACCTTGGTTTCGTAAAGACATCAATGCAAGGATCCTCTGTCTCTCTCCTACATAGTTTTGACCAATCTAGGGCCACTCTATCAGGACCACTGGTTCATCAACCAAGTAGGGTCCAAATTATTATTTTTAATTCAAAATATCAAATTTAACTCTTGTGAGTTTGCACTAATGATGAGTCAAACCCATCTTCACAACACGTATCAAAAGATGGTAGGATGAGGTCTGATAAGCCTAAGCCAAAGTTTGACAACCCCAATTTAAATAGCTAAAAATTAAAATATTTCTCCTATTACATCTGTATTCAGTATTCATTACCTTAATTAGTTAGTTAAAGGAAATCTATTTAGAGGTGTTATTAACTAAATAAATGAAAACATGTTTTAGGATCAACATTATGAAGACACAACTGTTTTGAAAAAGAATCACTAGATAATTTTACATTTTTTAAGAAGAGTTAATTTGTCAAAGTCTCCTCTCTCTCTCTCTCTCTCTCTCTCTCTCTCTCTCTCTCTCTCTCTCTCTCTCTCTCTCTCTCTCTCTCTCTCTCTCTCTCTCTCTCTCTCTCTCTCTCTCTCTGTGTAAAATTATTGGACCAACTATCAGTCAAACCATTTACTCCCTCTATCAAACCATCTTATTACGCATGTTGTAGCTTAGACAAGGATTATGTTGGTTTACATCAAATGGGGATGGGAATAGGTTTTTATCCATTTAGATGAAATCAGTAACGGAACAAGTAATTGAATACCGACTTCCCATTCCCTCTCTTACCTATTTACAAGTATCTCTTGTCTCTCCCATCATAGTCTTATTAACCATATTTGGATCTTTTCAAATTTTTACTTGAATAAAATTTACAATAAAATTCATAGCAAGCATTTTCTATTGCAATTCATCTATCTTCTTACGAATTGGGATTGTCATAGAGGGATTTGCCTATGGAAGAAAATAGACCTAGGTGTCATCATCTTTTTTAAGTAATGCATACACCACTTAGAATTTTAATAATTGGGAATTAATTTTTACTTTTAATCGATTAAACATAATTATAAAATTTATTAGCACAAGAAATAAAAATTCGTGTCAAATTTAATAGGGTTTTTATAATGAAATTATTAAAAATATATAGTATTATATATCATATATAAAAATGTTATTCTTTAGATTCTCAAAGCGTATTGGCTTGTTTGGGAGATAAACAATATCTTCCTCATAGAGGGTACTCAGGCTACAAATGGATTCAAATTTTTTGAAGTATTTCCTTGATGTTTTTTAGAAATATTTTGATTGTTTTTTGGCTAGAGGATAAAAAGGTCATTTTTTATATAAAAAAATAGTCAAGCCGAGTGGTCAGCCTTGAAGAATGAAACACACTGCACTTGCCAAAAACTTCCGTGTTTATTTTTCTTGAAATTACCAGTGAGAAGAGTCTGAAATCATTCTAGTCTACTTGGAGTTAACATTCTTCTCTTTCCGGTTGCTTGTTTTCTTAATCCTCGAGGCGGGAACAATTATGGAGTCATGACAATTGGAAGAGTATTGAGAACATAAAAGATCAATTTTGTGTTCAATTCGTCCTCCTCAAGATTCTGTTGAAGTGTTTTTCTTTGAAAACTGGAGCACTTTTTAGTCCATTCATCGTCTGTTTTCTGTCAAAATAAATAATTGGACATATTCATGAATAACTCGAGTTTGGCTTAGAGCCAGCTTGATTCGATTCCAATAAATCCCAACTCGAATCAAATTTGAGATCGGCTTTCGAATTGTTTAAGTAAACTACCTGAACTCGAACAAGGGTGATTCGATTCACGAAAAAAATGGAGAGCTTCTTAGTTGCACTATAACCCGAGCTTCTCCCTATTGAAAACAACAGCTTTCCAATATCATATATAAGAGATGTATCCAACTCTAGTTTTCATAGTCATTAAGGCCACTGAGATCTCAACTTCATCAACCATGTAGAGGTCAAATTATTTTTTATTCTAAAATCGGATTAAAAAATCAGAACTATCTAGGTGTCAATTGTAAGCCTTCAAGAACCTGTGTTTGTAATATTTAATATCATTTTTAATACATAGATACATAATATTTTGATCATATTTAATTGTAAATGCAATTTTTCACAAAAGATTAAACAAATCCAAGAAAATAATATAATTTTACTCCCATATTATTTTTAAACGGTCACTTTTCCCTTCAAGGAATCGTCCATGAGGTAAGCGCGACACACTAAAAAAAAGTTATATTCTGAACACAATCATGTTATTAATTTTAATGCACTTCTAAAATAAAACTATTTAGAGGTGTTATTACGTGAATAAATGAAACCAGTTTTAGGATCGACAATTTGAATGCCCAATTATCTTGGGAGAGAATCACTAGACAAGGATTATCACGTCTTTTAAAAAGAAATGCAAGCACATGGAGTTTTATTCATAATCTAATAGTCAATTTAAGCCACTAACATTACTTTTATAGAGCCTCTACAGTAAAAAAGAAAAAAGAATGTTGGCTCACATTTATTTGGACTTTAATATAAAAGAAAGTACCAAGCTTACCTACCGGTCAATCAATCAAATATTATCCCTCTTTCCTTCTCTCTCTACAGAACTACCGGACTTGCTACCAATCAAACTATCTGCTCTCTCTCTTTCTCTCTCAACCGTTAGCAATACATTTCAAATATGACTTCCTATACTATGTAAAATTTCTTTCTCTTTCAATCTCTCTCAATCACACTCAAAATCGAATTCAAATTTAATAGGGATAGAGCTGGGGTGGGCTCAAAAGTGTAATATATATCAATTACCCAAAAATCCAATTCATACTATTGATATATGAGAGATTTACACCCATGATGTCTCAATGGACTTTATGGGACAATACACTCATCATTTTTAAAAATTAAAATTCTTAAAAACACATTATTTCCAACATATTTGTATAAAAATCAAGATACACCGGTTTTGAAAACTATAACTATATAAATCCTTGTTTGAATTAGAGTATAACTTGAGAATTTCATCTCAGAAAGCTAAAGTTTTTTGTAAAATTAAAACAAAATGTGGATTAGAAGTTCAGAACATACACATTTATACATCACTAGAAAATGAAAATATAGAGACACCCAACTCGCAAAAATAACTAAAAGAGCTAATAATACAACTTAGAATATGGCTATTTTTTAGAATATTTTAAATATCAAATATCAAAGACTCAAAAGAAAGCAGTGTACCAATGAGAATGAGTTGGTCTTATCATGGTTTCCACTTACAGTGTTGTTATAATCATCTAGACTTTAAAACTATGTTGCCATTCACTTCAAATTCAAAAAAAAACTTTCCCAACCAAAATAGAATTCCACCATAGTAGATGATCTTTCGTAGCGGAATTATATTTCTTCGAAATATAAAATTTTAAACTATTTCGAAGATCATGCAATTTATCTTAAATAAAGAAATTTTTGGTAGAATTTTTTTTCATTACCAAGATGGTAAAACTTTTGTGGTGGAAAATAAATTCCACCATGATGGTTTCAAATATTTTTTATTAGAAAAAAAATTTGATGGAAATTGTTTCCACCAAAATATTTTTTGGTACACAATACTTTTTGTCAAAACAATATTTCTCAAAAAGACATTCTTTTCATAAAAAGCTTATTTCAATTGAAAATTAATTCTACTGAAAGAAATCATATCTTGCCATGTACTTGTCATAACTCTACTACCAGAAAATCAATTTCCGATGGTAGAGTTTTCTTTTCTTTCTTATTTACTCTACTAGTGAAATATTATTTATGCTTAAGGTGGCTTCTATCGAAGAAAGTAAAAACTACTTTCCTTGTAGTGTTATATTTAATTATGTAATAAATTATTTTAAGTTTTAGTTACAAACCTTTGTTAAAAACTTGACTTGGTCAAGGTACATGGCATGGTTGAACCAGATTCAATTGACCTATCCAAACCCGAATTTATAATAAAACATTCAACAACATCTCCTGGGCCAATTGGTTAATCAGATCCAGGTTTATAATAGAGCATTCAACATTTCCTTTTAACTGATTATTGATTTTCATAATTGGCATGAACTATGTGGCCATGGACTCGTCTTGTAATCACCTATATTTTAACTATACAAACTCGATCTTTCTTCCATGGAATATCACCATACATTCTCTTGGGTGTTGTATCTTTACTTTGTTTGGTATTCCTTCTTCCCTTAAGCTCCATTGGCAATAAAGTAACTTTTGGGTTGCTCAATTCTCTACTATTAGAAGAAGAATAGTATTTGTAGCTGTCATTATTTCGACACCAAAGAAGACATACATTATTTCTTTTTGTCTTTTGAAAATTTCACTAATATTTTAATAAAGAAAAAAATGTCACTGTATTTTGAAAAGCCCTACTAAATTATTATGGGAAAGATATTATTGAATGACATTTGCATTTGAAAAAGGATGAGTTACAAAGAAACGAAAAAAAAAAGTCATATCCCATGAACACTTTTTGAGCTTTGACAATATTATGTATATTTCTAACAAAATCAATCTTGAAAACCATCTATAAATCGAAAAATACATAATTCTCCAAGACCTTTTGAATAGTAAAATTCCAAACACACTTACGAAGCCAACTACAAATCCAAGAGCAATGTCAGCATAGATCCATCTTATTTCAAACCCGTCTTTAAACTCTTCATCATCAATAGTTTGGACCGAAATTTGATCCCTCCCATCACTTTTACATTTTTTTCTCAATGGATATCCACAAAGATGTTCATTACCCACATAAATCGATTCATCATTGAGGATATCAAGTCGATTACCAGATGGAATTATTTTAGAAAAATTGTTGTATGAAAGGTTGAGATAACTCAAAAATGTCAAACTAGCAATAGCTGCAAGAATCGACCCAAAAAGACGGTTTCTTGACAAATCTAGATTTATTAATTGTTGCAGCCTTCCAATGTTTTGTGGGAGCTTCCCAAAAAATCTATTCCTCGACAAGTTCAAAGCAATCAAACCAATAAGGTCTCCAATTTCTTCTGGGATTGTTCCTAATAAATTGTTGTTTGAGAGATCTAAAACAATAACCAATGCAAAATTGGTAGTGTATTCATACACAAACCCATTCATCGACACATCAACCCTTTCTTTGTAATAGGTGCCCCTATAGACAAGTTTATTGTTTGTAACATGATTGATTCTCATGGCTGCATAAATTTTTATACCTCTTGGAATGGCTCCTGTCAGATGATTATGTGATACATGAAGGACTTCCAAATAACCCAAATTTCATAGTTCTGGAATAGTTCTAGTAAACATGTTCAACCTCAATTGGAGTATTTGAAGGTTAAACAACGTTACTCCAATCCAACTTGGAAGACTTCCACTGCATTCGTTCCCACTAAGGTCAAGAGTTTTCAAATTATTACATTTTTAAAAAAAATAAAAGAAATTCTCCGAATAATTTATTCTTCTCAAGGTGCAATCTTTGTATATTCACAAACTGGATGGAAGACCATGGAATATTGCCAGATAAATGGTTTGCCTTCAAATCAAGTACCTTGAGAGATCCACATTTAGCCAAGGTTGGGGGCACACCTCCAATGAGATTGTTATGGGAAAGATTAAGAATTTTTAATCCCTTCATCTTACCAAATAGAGAAGGAATAACCCCAGAAAATTGATCGTAGGAGATATCAAGAAAATAGACAAGGTTTGTGAGAAAAGGTATTGGACCTGTGAACTTGTTGTAGCTCAGATCAATATATGTATATGAATTAGTGGCAAGTGTAATGTATGGAGGTGAACCTGAAATATTATTCATATTGAGGTTCAAAAAATAAAGTTGATAAGTCTTGTTCCAAAACCACGATGGTATATTACCCACATATGTTCAGGAGAGATGTAGGGTAGTGAGTTTTTTTTTTTTTTTTTTTTTTTAGTATGAAGTCATAGAGGAAATTGTGGCCAAGGCGACAAGATTCAAGATAGAGATATTCAGCTTGAAATGGAGGAACCCGGTCTATAGGAAGACAAAACTCTAGTGAATTTAAGTATAAGTCTAGGGTGGTTAGGTTGTTCAAATTTCAAAAATGTTTTTCAATTACAACACCCTGCAACATAATATTTTCAATTGTAAGAACTTTCAGAGACGAGAGTTCTCCCAAGCATGTAAGAATTGTCCATGAAGGAGCATAACCAATCTAAGTACATAGTATGTAGGTTGTGTAAGTTTCCCATTTAGCTTAGAAAGCCCTTTGTGGTTCGATTACCTCCTGTGACTCCCAAGTAAAGACTAGTAAGAGAGGTCATATTATCAATAGACTCTAGGATTTCTTTGTATAGCTCAACCCCTTTTAGTTACATCGCCTTAATATTCTTCCAACTGCCACCGAATAGATTTGAGAAATTTACTCTGAGGTTATAATTATACCACAAATAGAGCTCCTCCATGTGAAGCAATGTTCCAAACTCTGAAGATATATCACCATAGAAGTCATTAGAACTAAGATCCAAATAATGTAGTTGTGTAAGATTGAGAAATGAGGGCGTTGGGGGAAAATTGAAGGAGAAAATCTCTGCCTATTGAGTATATGTAGGGAAGAAAGTGAGTTAATTACATGAAACCAACAAAAACCTACCATGGAAAGATTAACATAATTCATCTCTAGGTGCTTCAGAGATGCCATATTTACCATCTAGTCAAAATTATCTGCATACAAACACGAGGAGATCTCGTTCGGTCTATGTTGGAAGAACCATCCAAAAATTCAATATAAGAAAGATTTGCAAGATGGAAAGGAATTGAATTTTCTGACTAAATCCTGCATACGACAAGTTCAAATGCCTCAACTTCTTTAAGGAACTGAAAAAATCCGGAATTTGAACTCCATAGAAAGAGTACCCACTCAAGTCAAGGTGTCGGAGATGTTTTAGTTGCAACAACAATACATCGATCCTCCGTAAGCTCATTGCAATTATCCAACACAGAGAATGGTGAACCATAAGGGTCACAAACGAATGCACAATTGAAGTCACCCCCATGTCTTCGACCCTAACTCGGTTCTCCCGGTGCTTTATTCTCCTTTCATCTATTTATAGCTTGCACATAGGAGGTTTTGTTTCAGAAAATGAGGTTCAGCCGAATCAAATTTCTATGTTAGAGAACGTGTTGCACACTCTACTGTCCCCTCCTTTCTCCTTCACCCAAAGCAATGACGACTTGACAAGTTAAAGGCTGAATAGTCTGAAATGAACAGAAAGGAACCGATTGCATGTAGTTGATAGAACAATCTAGTGGTAAAATAAATAAAAAAGCCTGTAAATCTCTCTCTTCTCTATCTCATGTTTTACTTCTTTAATTCTGGATGCATTGAGTATAGGTGTTTAAATGGTCAGCGAGGGAAACACAAGAGATTTGCATTTTTTATTTTTTATTTATTTCACGTCGATGATGATAAGCAAGAATCTGGTGGCTATTAGACTTCTTGATACAAATACCGGTGTATCTCAATTTTTCTTTTTGAAACTTTATGGCCTAATGTTCAAGTTCTAATAGCCTTAATGAATTTTAAGGCCATTCGGCTATTTGAACTTTAGACTTTATGGCCTTTAAACAAAAATGTGGAGAAAATCCACTTGGTAAATTTATTGGAATATGAAAGACTTCCTGACTTGAGTTGGGAATGAAAATGGTCATAAGAAGAAGTTAGACTTGACTAGCTTGTGGAAAAATGCATAATGAAGACTTTTAGTAAAAATTGCAGTCCACTAAATGATATATCTACATATGAGGACTTTGACTAACTTGTGGTAAAATGCATAATGAAGAGTTTAAGTGGAGATTGCAATCCTCTAAATGATAAAACAATATATATTACATGACCTATGGGATAAACTAAGATGCTCAAAGCCACAAAAACATCAGCATTAAAATAAAGAGGACAAAGACTATAAAAAATATTCAAGTACCACATATGAAAGTGTATTGAATTGTAGCAGTTTTTGTAACATTATCTTGGCATTGCTGAATTGTCTATCACCCCCCTTAAAATTTGGTTGTAGTAAGTGACGAAAACTGTTGAATTTTTTAAAAAGAGAAATACTTCACTGACTTGTTGTAATTTGAGTTCAGTGAGTCTTTATTTATAACAGAGAAAAAAGGTAGAATTCTATGACGATTAAACCACTCGTGTCCCAGTTCCACACAAAAATTAAATATTAAAAGATTAGTACTAAGCAATGAAATCCTATATGCAAATGTGTTGGAATATGAAACCTACCTTGACTTGACTTGACTTGGGAATGAAAATGGCCCAATGAAGAAGTTATCTAGCTTGGGTATGAAAATGACAAAATGTGGATTTGACTATTGACCTGTAAATGCCCAAATGAGGACTGGACTAGCCTAATGGAAAAATGCATAGTGAAGACTTTAAGTGGAAATTGTGGTCCAGTAAATGATATAACTACATATATGGCGTGACCAACGAGATAGACTAAGATGCTACAAGTTCATAAAAACATCATTGTTAGAATAAAGATGACAAAAACTATACAAAATATTCAAATATCACCTATGAATATTAGATAATATCACTAGCAATGTGTGTTCACGCCTAAGAAGATATCATAGCTAGGTAAGAAAGGAAGAGTAAAATAATTATTCACATGACATAAGTTTTTTGATATATGTAGGTTTTTAAGTGGTAAAAATGTTTTTGGACTAACCCCACAAAACCCTTTAATACAAAAGAAAAAACATATAAAAAATTACTCATGAAATTGAATCCTTGTTTGTGTTAATTTCGGGAGATGAGAAAATTGTCACCCCGGATCTTCCACAAAAATTTAAAAAAAGGACCAAAAAATAATTTTCTTATTGCCCATTTTGGAAATGAGTCTATTAATTTTTTTGATTATGTGTATGTGTGTTTGTGTATCTGTGTGTTTGTTTATTTAAAGGATAGTGTACGTTTAGTAGATTTAATAGGATTTTCAAATTTTGGTCATTCACTTGTGAAAATTATCTTTTATAGTTTGAAAACTATTCATAAATTATTTTGGTACTAGTGGTATTAGTTATATTCCTAAACTAAAATTTCAAAAATAAAAATTCTATTTTTTAAATTTTAGTTTAGGAATATAACTAATACCACTAGTACCAAAAGAGATAATAAGTAGAAACATAAAACTTGTTATCATATGAAATGGAACAATTGGCTCATGAAAGTCTATCAAGATAAAACAGACATTCAGAGTATTATATGACTCAAAGATACAATATGGAATATATATAATATTAAGTAATATAATTTTTTTTAACATATTTATAGTAATTATAGCCCTTGTAATTATAATTTCATTACATAGTTACATAATATTTTGATTTTATTGTTTTGTAAACATCATTTTTAACAAAGAAACATTAAACTAATTGAAGGAAACAATATATTTTTACTCTCAAATTGATTGTTAGTAGTCACTTTTTTCCTTCATTGCTCCACGAAGCAAGAGAAAGGTTGTGGACCCCGAAGGAAAGAACACCCCCCAAATTTTGCTTTAAATTGGCATGGGTGTTTTGGATATTTCGAAATGTGTCAACTAGATCAAACTCTTAGATATATCGTTTTGCCCCCTAGGAAATATATGATCCCATATATAAGGCATGCATCCAACCTTGGATTGGTAAAGACATCAATGCAAGGATCCTTTGTCTCTCTCCTACATAGTTTTGACCAATCTAGGGCCACTCTATCAAGACCACTAGTTCATCAACCAAGTAGGGTCCAAATTATTGTTTTTAATTCAAAATATCAAATTTAACTCTTGTGAATTTGCACTAATGACGAGTCAAGTCCATCTTCACAACATGTATCAAAAGATGGTAGGATGAGGTCCACTGTCTTGCTCTAATAAGCCTAAGCCAAAGTTAGACAGCCCCAATTTAAATAGCTGACAATTAAAATATTTCTCCTATTACATCTGTATTCAGTATTTGATTAATTGTATATGTAATTTTTTTCAAAAATGACATATGCATTGTATTTTTCTCTCTCTCTCAATGCGCCTTATTATTTGGTTTATTAGTAAAATGTATTTAGGTAAATGTGTAATCTTACGTAAATTCATAAAATGAGTAAATTACTTTCCTAAATACTTGGATATTATACAATCAAATTATCATTACCTTAATTAGTTAGTTAAAGGAAATCTATTTAGAGGTGTTATTAACTGAATAAATGAAAACATGTCTTAGGATCAACATTATGAAGACCCAATTGTTTTGAAAGAGAATCACTAGATAATTTTACGTTTTTGAAGAAGAGTTAATTTGTCACTCTCTCTCTCTCTCTCTCTCTCTCTCTCTCTCTCTCTCTTTGTAAAATTATTGGACCAACTATTACGCATGTTGTAGCTTAGACAGGATTATGACCATTCTTTGTTTGGTTTACATCAAATGGGGATGGGAATAGGTTTTTCTCCATTTAGATGAAATCGGTAACGGAACAAGTAATTGAATACCAACTTCCCATTCCCTCTGTTACCTATTTACAACAGTATCTCTTGTCTCTCCCATCCTAGTCTTATTAAGCATATTTAGATCTTTTCAATTTTTTACTTGAATAAAATTTACTATAAAATTCATAGCAAGCATTTTCTATTGCAATTCATCTATCTTCTTATGAATTGGGATTATCATAGAGGGATTTACCTGTGGAAAAAAATAGTCCTAGGTGTCATCATCTTTTTTAAGTAATGCATACACCACTTAGAGTTTTAATAATTGGGAATTAGTTTTTACTTTTAATCTATTAAAAATAATTATAAATTTTATTAGCACAAGAAATAAAAATTCATGTTAAATTTAATAGGGTTTTTATAATGAAATTATTAAAAATATATAGTATTATATATCATATATAAAATGTTATTCTTTATATACTCAAAGTGTATTGGCTTGTTTGGGAGATAAACAATATCTTCTTCATAGAGGGTACTCAGGCTAAAAATGGATTCAAATTTTTTGAAGTATTTCCTTGATTTTTTTAGAAATATTTTGATTGTTTTTTAGCTAGAGGATAAAAAGGTCATTTTTTTATATAAAAAATAGTCAAGCCGAGTGGTCAGCCTTGAAGAATGAAAAACACTGCACTTGCCAAAAACTTCCGAGTTTATTTTTCTTGAAATTACCAGTGAGAAGAGTCTGAAATTATTCTAGTCTACTTGGAGTTAACATTCTCCTCTTTCTAGTTGCTTGTTTTCTTAATCCTCGAGGCGGGAACAATTATGGAGTCATGACAATTGGAAGAGTATTGAGAACACAAAAGATCAATTATGTATTCAATTCGTCCTCCTCAAGATTTTGTTGAAGTGTTTTTCTTTTAAAATTGGAGCACTTTTTAGTCCATTCATCGTCGGTTTTCTGTCAAAAGAAAGAATTGGACATATTATGTCTTTTTAGGTGGCATCGAACCGAACTGGTTCATGAATAACTCCAGTTTGGCTTAGAGCCAGCTTGATTCGATTCAAATAAATCCCATCTCAAATCAAATTCGAGATCGATTTTCGATTTGTTTAAGTAAACTACATGAACTTGAACAAGGGTGATTCGATTCACGAAAAAAATGGAGAGCTTCTTAGTTTCACTGTAACCCTAGCTTCTCCCTATTGAAAACAACATGTTTCCACAATCATATATAAGAGACGTATCCAACTCTAGTTTTCATAGTCATCAAGGCCACTGAGATCTCAATTTCATCAACCATGTAGGGGTCAAATTATTTTTTATTCTAAAACTCGATTCAAAAATCAGAACTATCTAGGTGTCAATTGTAAGCCTTCAAGAACCTGTGTTTGTAATATTTAATATCATTTTCAATACATAGATACATAATATTTTGATCATATTTATTTTTAAATGCAATTTTCCTCAAAAGATCAAACAAATCCAAGAAAATAATATAATTTTACTCCCATATTATTTTTAATGGTCACTTTTCCCCTTCAAGGAATCTTCCATGGAAGCGCAACACACTATGAGGTAAGCGCAACACACTAACACAATCATGTTATTAATTTTAATGCACTTCTAAAATAAAAATATTTAGAGGTGTTATTACGTGAATAAATGAAACCAGTTTTAGGACCGACAATTCGAAGGCCCAATTATCTTGGGAGAGAATCACTAGACAAGGATTATCACGTCTTTTTAAAAAGAAATGCAAGCACATGGAGTTTTATTCATAATCTAATAGTCAATTTAAGCCACTAACATTACTTTTACCGTGCCTCTACAATAAAAAAGAAAAAAGAATGTTGGCTCACATTTATTTGGACTTTAATATAAAAGAAAGTACCAAGCTTACCTACCGGTCAATCAATCAAATATTATCTCTCTTTCCTTCTCTCTCTACAGAACTACCGAACTTGCTACCAATCAAACTATCTGCTCTCTCTCTTTCTCACTCAACCGTTAGCAATACATTTCAAATATGACTTCCTATACTATGTAAAATTTCTTTCTCTTTCAATCTCTCTCAATCACACTCAAAATCGAATTCGAATTTAATAGGGATAGAGCTGGGGTGGGCGCAAAAGTTTGATATATATCAATTACCCAAAAATCCAATTATGATATATGAGAGATTTACACCCATGATGTCTCAATGGACTTTATAGGACAATACGCTCATAATTTTTAAAAATTAAAATTCCTAAAAACACATTATTTCCAACATATTTGTATAAAAATCAAGATACACCAATTTTGAAAATGATAACTATATGAATCTTTGTTTGAATTAGAGTATAACTTGAGAATTTCATCTCAAATGTGGATTAGAAGTTCAGAACATACACATTTATACATCACTAGAAAATGAAAATTTAAAGGCACCCAACTCTCAAAAATAACTAAAATAACTAATAATAAAACTTAGAATGTGCTATTTTTTAGAATATTTTAAATATCAAATATCAAAGACTCAAAAGAAAGCAGTGTACCAATGAGAATGAGTTGGTCTTATCATGATTTCCACCTACATTGTTGTTATAATCATCTAGATTTTAAAACTATGTTGCCATTCACATCAAATTCAAAAAAGAAAAAAATTCTCAACCAAAATAGAATTCCACCATAGTAGATGATCTTTCGTAGAGGAATTATATTTCCTAGAAAAATAAAATTTTAAACTATTTCAAAGATCATGCAATTTATCTTAAATAAAGAAATTTTTGGTAGAAAAGTTTTTCATTACCAAAATGGTAAAACTTTTGTGGTGGAAAATAAATTCCACCATGATGGTTTCAATTATTTTTTATTAGAAAATGTTTTTATGAAAATTGTTTCCACCAAATTTTTATGTGGTACACAATATTTTTTGTCAAAACAATATTTCTCAAAAAGACTTTATTTTCCTAAAAAATTTATTTCAATTGAAAATTAATTCTACTGAAAGAAAGCATATCTTGCCATGTACTTGTCATAACTCTACGACCAAAAAATCAATTTTTGATGGTAGAGTTTTCTTTTCTTTCTTAGTTACTCTACCAGTGAATTATTATTTATGCTTGATAAGGTGGCTTCTATCGAAGAAAGTAAAAACTATTTTTTTTAGTGTTATATTTAATTATGTAATTAATTATTTTAAGTTTTAGTTGCAAACCTTTGTTAAAAACTTGACTTGGTCAAGGTACATGGCATGGTTGAACTAGATTCAATTGACTTATCCAATCCCAAATTTATAATAAAACATTCAACAACATCTCCTGGGCCAATTGGTTAATCTGATCCAGGTTTATAATAGAGCATTCAACATTTCCTTTTAACCGATTATTGATTTTCATAATTGGCACGAACTATGTGGCCATGGACTTGTCTTATAATCACCTATATTTTAACTATACAGACTCGATCTTTCTTCCATGGAATATCACCATATGTTCTCTTGGGTGTTGTATCTTTACTTTGTTTGGTATTCCTTCTTCCCTTAGGCTCCATTGGCAATAAAGTCACTTTTGGGTTGCTCAATTCTCTTCTATTGGAAGAAGAATAGTATTTATAGCTGTCGTTATTTTGACACCAAAGAAGACATACATTATCACTGTTTGTCTTTTGAAAATTTCACAAATATTTTAATAAATAAAAAAAAGAATGTCACTGTATTTTGAAAAGCCCTACTAAATTATTATGGGAAGGAAATTATTGAGTGACATTTGCATTTGAAAAAGGATGAGTTACAAAGAAACGAAGAAAAGGCCATATCCCATGAACACTTTTTGAGCTTTGACAATATTATGTATATTTCTAACAAAACCAATCTTGAAAACCATCTACAAATCGAAAAATACATAATTCTCCAAGACCTTTTGAATAAAAAATTCCAAACACACTTACGAAGCCAACTACAAATCCATGAGCAATGTCAGCATAGATCCATCTCATTTCAGACCTGTCTTTAAACTCTTCATCACCAAAAGTTTGGATCGGAATTTGATTCCTCCCATCACTTTTACATTTTTTTCTCAATAGATATCCACAAACATGTTCATTACCCACATAAATCGATTAATCATTGAGGTATCAACTTGATTACTAGATGGAATTATTCTAGACAAATTGTTGTATGAAAGGTTGAGATAACTCAAAAATGTCAAACTAGCAATAGCTGCAAGAATCAACCCAAAAAGACGGTTTCTTGACAAATCTAGATTTATTGATTGTTGCAGCCTTCCAATGCTTTGTGGGAGCTTCCCAAAAAATCTATTCCTCGACAAGTTCAAAACTATCAAACCAATAAGGTCTGTAACTTCTTCTAGGATTGTTCCTGATAAATTGTTGTTTGAGAGATCTAAAACAATAACCAATGAAAAATTGGTAGTGTATTCATACACAAACCCATTCATCGACACATCGACCCTTTCTTTGTAATAGGTGCCCCTATAAAAAAATTTATTGTTTGAAACATGATTGATTCTCATGGTTGCATAAATTTTTATACCTCTTGGAATGGCTCCTGTCAGACGATTATGTGACACATCAACGACTTCCAAATAACCCAAATTCCACAGTTCTGGAATAGTTCTAGTAAACATGTTCAACCTCAATTGGAGTATTTGAAGGTTAGACAACGTTACTCCAATCCAACTTGGAAGGCTTCCACTAAATTCGTTCCCACTAAGGTCAAGAGTTTTCAAATTATTACATTTTTTAAAAAAAACAAAGGAAATTCTCCGGATAATTTATTCTTCTCAAGGTGCAATCTTTGTATATTCACAAACTGGATGGAAGACCATGGAATATTGCTAGATAAATGGTTTGCCTTCAAATCAAGTACATTGAGAGATCCACAATTAGCCAAGGTTGGGAGCACTCCTCTAGTGAGATTTTTATGAGAAAGATTAAGAATTTCTAATCTCTTCATCTTACCCAACAGAGGAGGAATAACCCCAGAAAATTGATTGTAGGAGATATCAAGAAAATAGACAAGGTTTGTGAGAAAAGATATTGGACCTGTGAACTTGTTGTAGCTCAGATCAATATATGTATATGAATTAGTGGCAAGTGTAATGTATGGAGGTGAACCTGAATTATTATTCATACTGAGGTTCAAAAAATAAAGTTGAGAAGCCTTGTTCCAAAACCACGATAGTATATTACCCACATATGTTCGGGATAGATCTAGGTAAGAGAGTTTATTTTTTTTATTTTTTATTTTTTGAGTATGAAGTCATAGAGGAAATTGAGGGCCAAGACGACAAGATTCAAGATAGAGATATTCAGCTTGAAATGGAGGAACCCGGTCTATAGGAAGACAAAACTCTAGTGAATTTAACAATAAGTCTAGGGTGGTTAGGTTGTTCAAATTTCAAAAAATGTTTTTCAATTACAACACCTTGCAACATAATATTTTCAATTGTAAGAACTTCCAGAGACGAGAGTTCTCCCAAGCATGTAAGAATTGTCCATGAGGTATAACTGGGTTAAATTTGTTAAGGAGCATAACCAATCTAAGTACAGAGTTTGGAGGTTGTGAAAGTTTCCCATTTAGCTTAGAAAGCCCTTTGTGGCTCGATTACCTCTTGTGACTCCCAAGTAAAGACTAGTAAGAGAGGTCATATTACCAATAGACTCTGGGATTTCTTTGGATAGCTCAACCCCTTTTAGTTACATCGCCTTAATATTCTTCCAACTGCCACCGAAAAGATTTGAGAAATTTACTTTGAGGTTATAATTATACCACAAATAGAACTCCTCCAAGTGAGGCAATGTTCCAAACTCTGAATATACATCGCCATAGAAGTCATTAGAACTAAGATCCAAATAATGCAGTTGTGTAAGATTGAGAAATGAGGGCGTTGGGGGACAACTGAAAAATAATCTTTCTGCATATCGAGTATTTGTAGAGAAGAAAGAGCTAATTCATCTCTAGCTGCTTCGGAGATGGCATATTTACCATCCAGTCAAAATTATCTGCATACAAACACGAGGAGATCTCATTCGGTCCTATGTTGGAAGAAACATCCAAAAATTCAATATAAGAAAGATTTCCATGATGGAAAGGAATTGAATTTTCCGACTAAATCCTGCATACGACAAGTTCAAATGCCTCAACTTCTTTAAGGAACTGAAAAAAATCCGGAATTTGAACTCCATGGAAAGAGTACCCACTCAAGTCAAGGTGTCGGAGATGTTTTAGTTGCAACAACCCTACATCGATCCTCCGTAAGCTCACTGCAATTATTCAACACTGAGAATGGTGAACCATACGGGCCACAAACGAATTCACAATTGAAGTCACCTCCATGTCTTGGACACTAACTCTGTTCTCCCGGTGCTTTATTCTCCTTTCATCTCTTTATAGTTTGAACATAGGAGGTTTTGTTTCAGAAAATGAGGTTCAGCTGAATCAAATTTCTGTGTTAGAGAACGTGTTGCACACTCTACTGTCTCCTCCTTTCTCCTTCACCCAAAGCATTGACGACTTGACAAGTTAAAGGCTGAATAGTCTGAAATGAACAGAAAGGAAGCGATTGCATGTAGTTGATAGAACAATCTAGTGGTAAAATAAATAAAAAATCCTGTAAATCCTTCTCTCTTCTCTATCTCATGTTTTACTTCTTTAATTCTCGACGCATTGAGTATAGGTGTTTAAATGGTCAGCGAAAGGAAACACAAGAGATTTGCATTTTTTATTTTTTATTTATTTCATGTCGATGATGATAAGCAAGAATCTGGCGACTATTAGACTTCTTGATACAAATACCGGTGTATCTCAATTTTTCTTTTTGAAACTTTATGGCCTAATGTTCAAGTTCTAATGGCCTTAATGAATTTTAAGGCCCTTCGGTTATTAGAACTTTAGACTTTATGGCCTTTAAACAAAAATGTGGAGAAAATCCACTTGGTAAATGTATTGGAATATGAAAGCCTTGGTGACTTGAGTTGGGAATGAAAATGGTCATAAGAAGTTAGACTTGACTAGCTTATGGAAAAATGCATAATGAAGACTTTTAGTAAAAATTGTAGTCCACTAAATGATATATCTACATATGAGGACTTGACTAGCTTGCAGTAAAATGCATAATGAAGAGTTTAAGTGGAGATTGTAGTCCTCTAAATGATAAAACATTATATATAACATGACCTATGGGATAGACTAAGATGCTCAAAGTCACAAAAACATCACCATTAAAATAAAGAGGACAAAGACTATAAAAACTATTCAAGTACCACATATGAAAGTGTCATAATATCACTAACAATGTGTGTTTATGCCAATCGAAAAATCATAGTTGCGTAAGAAAGTGCAGACAAAAATAATTATTTACTTGAAATAATTTTTATTGATATAAGTAAATTTTAAGTGGTTAAATTTTTTTAGTCCTGATTCAATTTTCTCTAAAAAAACACTTTAATGGGACAAGAAAACTAACAAAAAACGTGCTCTTGAAAAAAGAATTTGTGTTTGTGTTGATTTTGTTAGATGAGAAAATTTTCATCCCACTTCTTCCACAAAACTTTAAGAGGATAGAAAATAATTATCTTATTTCTCCTATTCAAAATGAGTCTATTAATTTTGTTAATTATGTGTATGTGAGCGTGAGTGTGTCTGAAACCGATGCTAAAATAACTTTTCCTCCATTCAGATAAAACAAGTAAAGGAACAAGTAATGAAATAATCACTACCCTTTCCCTCTATTACCTATTTACAACCCTATCTCTTGTCTCTCCCACACTTAGTCTTATTAACTATATTTGGGACTTTTTTTTAAGCTTTTACTTGAATAAAATTTACTACAAAATTGTTAGCAGACATTTTCTATTCCAATTAACCTCTCTTCATTGGAATTTGGATTTTTTTCTATCTTAATTCAATTTGATACCTTTAACAAAAACAAACCAACTTTCACATAAGTTTACAGTATTATCACTTTGCCACCTACTTAAAAAAAATTTAATTAAGTTATTTAACGAATTAACAAATTGGTTTATCTATATTGCCACCATGTCTTGACTTGGGGATGAAAATGACCTGATGAAGAAGTTGGCCAGCTTGGTATAAAAAGGACAAAATGTATACTTGACTATTGACCCGTAAATGCCCAAATGAGGACTTGACTATCCCATGGAAAAATGCATAGAAGCCTTTAAGCGAAGATTATGGTTTAACAAATGATACAACTACATATGCAGTGTGACCAATGGGATAGACTAAGATGCTACAAGTTCACAAAGACATCACCAATAGAATAAAGAGGACAAAGACTATAAAAAATATTCAAGTATTACCTATGAAAATGACATAATATGTCTAGCAATATGTGTTTATGCCTAAGAAGAAATCATAGCTAGGTAAGAAAGTATAGAGAAAAATAATTATTCACTTGAAATAAGTTTTTTGATATATGTAGGCCTTAAATGGTAAACCAATTTCCTTCTTGATTCAACTAGCCCCACAAAACTCTTTAATGGGACCAAAAAAAAAAAAAAAAAAAACTGCTCTAGCAAAAAAAATCTTGTTCGTGTTGATTTTGGGAGACCCCAGATCTTCAAAAAAAAGTTTAAAGAGGACAAAAATAATTTTCTTATTGCCCATTTTGGAAACGAGTTTATTAATTTTGATGATTATGTGTATGTGTGTGCGTTTGTCCCTCTTTGTTTATTTTAAGGACAATTTAGTTATAGTAGATGCAATAGGATTTACGAATTTTGGTAATTCACTTGTGAAAAAAGTATCTTTTATAGTTTGAAAACTATACATAAATTACGTTACATTCAAAAATAAAAATTCTATTTTTAAAATTTTAGTTTTGAAATATCACTAGTACCAAAATAGATAAATAAGTAGAAACATAAAACTTGTTATCCTAAATGGAACAATTGGCTCATAGAAGTCTATCAAATTAAAACAAACATTCAGAGTATTTTGTGACTCAAAGTTATAATATGGAATAGATAAAAAAAAATAGGTAATATAAATATATTGAACATATTTATAGAACTTATAGCCCTTCTGGTACATAGTTACATAATATTTTGATTTTATTTTTTTTAAATATAATTTTTAACAAAGAAAAATTAAACTAATAGGAGGAAACAACATAATTTCATATTGGTTGTTAGTGGTCGTTTTTTTCCTTCATTACTTCATGAGGTAAGAGAAAGGTTATGGACCCTAAGGAAAGAACACGCCCCAAATGTTGCTTTAAACTGGCATGAGTGTTTTGGATTGTTTTGATATGTGTCACCTAGATCAAACTTTGAGATATATCATTTCACCCCCTAAAAAATATATGATGTCATATATAAGGCATACATCCAACCCTTCTTTCATAAACACACCAGTGCAAGGATCCTCTGTCTCTCTCCTACATACTTTGGACCAATCTAGGGCCACTCTATCAGGACCACTGGTTCATCAACCAATTAGGGTCCAAATTGGATTTTTATTCAAAATATCAAATTTAACTCTCTCTCTCTCTCTCTCTCTCTCTCTCTAGCTCTCTCTCTCTCTCTTTCTAAAATTACTAGACCAACTACAGTCAAACCATCTACCCCCTCTCATAACCATCAATAGTACGTTTCAAATATGAATTCCTATATTAAGTAAGATTCCTCTCAATCACTCTCTATCCACCCACATGAAACAAATCAAAATCAATTTTAATAGGGATAGACATGGGTGGGAGATTTACACCCCATGATACTCTCATATTTTTAAATTAATAAAATTTTAAATGCCACATTATTTTCAACATGTCCATATAAAAAATTTCAAATAACTTTATTAAATTAAGAAAACATTCGAGATACACCCATTTTTAATAGGATAACTATTGTTTGAATTAGAGGTGAACTTGGGAATCTTGTCTTAGAAAGCTAAAAAATATTGCAGAAATTATAAAAAATTAAGTGCTTTAGGTAGATTACTAGTTCATCGATGACGCAATTTGGAGACATGTTCATTAGAGCTTTTCTAAGCATATTATGCTATTGTTGTCTTTTTAAGTGTCATTCATGCAGAAGGTAAAACCTAAAGCATTCGCTTCATCAAAGAGCACCAGATAGTTAATGCAGAGCTTTTGCTTCTCCTTATGTAATTCTTCTCTCGTTGATAGTTGACTTATTTAGGGTCTATTTAGAACCCCATGGAAAAGAAAAAAAAAAGAAAACAAAATGAGAATTTGACTATTATTATTCTGAAAAATAATTAATTTAACCATTTCACCCTTAATGTTTCATTTCTTTTGCGAGATTTGACAAAAGATGATGGTCACAATCGGAGCGCCGTCACAGTATGTATTGATTCTAGTCATAAAATTTGAATCACAACCACTATTTGCCAATAAAAAGTATATACTATTTGAATCCATCTGTGAGTACAAAATACTCAGGGCTAAGCGGGCTTTTCATACGCCCATGGTAATGACTAAACCAACTTCTACACCAGCAAATAAAAGGAACTAAACTTTGTAAAGAAGGCAGAGACAACGGCTGGCTTTGTGCTGCAATTCTATAAAAAACACTCGAGCATTCTTATGTCTCAAAGCTTTGACCTTACTTTCTCGATGAGCTCTCTTCTGAGGATCTTCCCAGCAGCTGATTTTGGTACGCTATTTACAAATGTCACTCTTCGTAGTCTCTTGAAGTGTGCCACCTGCAATTAAGGAGTAATCAGCTTGGCCAGTTTGCTCTTTTTGTTTTTTTTTTTTTCAGAAAGACAAATAGTTGTTCCATATTTCATTGATCTTGATACACACTAGTTACGAAAAAGAAATTAGAAAAGAAAAGGTAAATGGGAAAAAGAGGTATCAACATAATGTGAAAAAAAAATTCAGATAGAATGTTACATATAATACACTTAAAAGGATTTTTCTGCTTAGTGCAACTCTTCCTAGTTTCTTGTGTGCTTCTCCCCATTTGAGAACAGAATTTAAAGGTTATTTGGCAACATCAGAAGAAAATATGGCACAGATACTTGACAAAAGTAAATACCATTGCCGTCCATGTCGAGAATTGCCTTTTCCTTCTTTGTTAATTATTGGTCAAATGTGGTAATTCTCTAAGGCTCTGTTGGAACCCACAGAAAAGAAAAGGAAAAGAAAAGAAAAAGGGAGAGAAAAGTATTTTCTATTGTTTGGTAGTAGATCATCATGGAGAGAAAAGAAAATGAGAGAGAAAATCATTCTCTCTTAGTTAATAAATTTTCTCTCACAAAATCATGGAATTTAGGGAGAAAATAAAAGATAAAAGAAACTTGAGAGGTAATTTTAATTTTCAAAATTTTAAAATTTACTAATTTTATTTTATTTTTCACGTATATCCAAACAAGAAAAACTATATTTCTCTTTCGCTTTCTCTCTCATTTTCCATGGACATCCAAACAAGATAAAAAAACCTCTTTTCTTTTCTTTTCTCTTTCTCTTTCATTTCTTCTCTCCACTTTTTGTGTTCCAAACACAGCCTAAAGAATCATGTCACACTCTTTCTATTAACACAGGATCTCAGGAATATAAGATTCTGTACAGCATCTTGATGGTCCATAACATTAGAAAGCGAGAGAGGCAGCAGTAAGTCATAATAAGTTTTATTAAAAAGTTTTAGGCTCACAAAACGCAAGGTGCCTTTTTATTGGTTTTGTATCCAATTACGGATGGAAAGGAAAGACAAGTGAATTTTCACCATATATGCTAGATAGAACTTTTTCATACCTGATTTGCAACAAATTTCTGAACCTCTTCTTCATTCAAAGAACTGCTGGGAGAGCGGACAACATAAGCAATGGGAACCTCACCAGCTTCAGCATCAGGAAACCTTGAAAACCAGAAGATGCAGAATCTTCAATACATTTCTTGCAAATAAAATTCAACTTTATGAAACCAAACCAGCCATCAAACTGGATGCGTTCAACTGAGACTAAAATACAGTTGAGTGACATAATATTTTATAAGATGTCTGCTAATTCAACAGACAAGAAGCTCACAAACGAAGATTAAGACAGAACAATTATAAACTACAACAAATATTTGAAAAAATACTGAACATTATTCACATGAATATAGTTCAAACCTGACTGGGTACACTGTTTCACCAGTCAAACCACTTAAACATATGGTTGCAAAGCAAGGGTTCCAGATTTAACTGAACCAGCTAGGCATCCTGTTTTAGGTCAACCTTGTTTGGACAGAAACTCTGCTTCTGGAACATAAAGGTGCACCACAAAAATACACAGGGAAAATGAGAAAAAGAATTAAATAAAACGGGTTGCTGTACAACTTACGGAATGACAACAGCATCTAAAATTTCGGGATGAGAAAGGAGAAGCCCTTCGAGTTCTGCAGGTGCAACCTATTAAGTGCTCAACAGAAATGGAAAAGTCAAAACAAGAACATGTCCAGATTTTTTAATACCATATTACATTGCATGGCGCATTATAAAGATCAAGCAAAGATATCTATATTCAGTTCCACACATGGAGTTCACCTGAAATCCCTTATACTTGATAAGTTCTTTTATGCGGTCCACAACAAACAATTTCCCTTCCTCATCAAAATATCCAAGATCTCCTGTATGAACCCAGCCTTGCTTATCTATTGTCAACTTCGTTGCTTGTGGATTGTTAAAGTAACCTACAATAATAATTAATAGTCAATAACCAAAAAAGCATCTAAGCTCACACAAAATGCAGATAAACATGGATGAAATCTCAATAGTATGTAAATGTCATATAGAAAAAGGAGCATCAGCATCAGACAAATCACTCCCTGATGATGTATCAAAGAGTAACGTAAACAATATTACATTTTGTAACTGAAGTAAGAACAAAGCCAAGAATTTGTTGGCGTGGTCTTCCATTATGACTGTAGGTTCTAATGTAGATTTCGGTTGTAAAAATCATTAAGATGTGTATGAAATATGCTGAAGCATTCTTGCAACTCATTTCACATGTAAATAAACTTATGATTTATAACTGCTCCAAGATGAGTTTTACATACATATCTAAAGTTCTACCATGACTTTTTAATTTTTCTTATCTAAGAATGTCAATAGTATCTATCAATTTTTAATCTGCATCTAGCAAGTACCTTGTTTGTAAGGGCAAAAGTTTAAATAGGACATCATTTCATCTAACAAGTCAAAACATGTACTCTTAAATGGCAACAAAAATAATGGATTCTCCTACTATCACAGTTTCCAGCTATTTTCTTCCTCTTCTTCCCTGGATAATAACCTATGGCAGAAAAGCCAGTGAGTTTAGCATGGTTCAAACTTTCTATCACGACTAGTTGGAATGGAAATAAAGATGAATCAAGTAGCCAGAAAGAAAACAAAAATCAGAGAGAGATACCAAGTAAATAAAACATAAAATGTTAAAACCACGGAACATATGCTGGTTTTCAGCAGGGCTTTGCAACCTGTATTCAGAACCCAACTTCGTTTCAATGAAATCCGGATTGGGTTGCCTGAATCGGGTCGCTGGACACTCAAGTCTAGAGGCTGGGTTGGAAGGGAGTCAGGAGGACTCGTTGGCAAATAGAAGGGATCAGTTCAACCTACCCCCCCCCCCCCCCCCCCCCCCCCCCCCAACCAATCCCTTCCCAAATCAGGGTCAACCCAGCAATTCACAGAAACCAGCACCCTGGGTCTGCTTTCAGTCCCATAAGCCTTTATAAGATCTTTGTCTAGTTTAATAAGATTAAAATACAGAACCAAAAAGTTGAAGTCTAAATATGTCCATGTGTTTTGTCAATTCGTGCACGTGCACATGTCAGATATCATGAATACGTATCCTGTCAATGATTTTATGGTAGCTTCAGGATATCATACTAGTAATCAAATGGCAGTGGTAATAAGTAAAAGAACAGTTGCTTTACCTTGCATCATATTAGGCCCACGTATCCATATTTCCCCCAACTGAGTTGGAGGCAAAGGCTTCAATGTGTCAAGACTAACTATTTTGGCTTCAACGCCTGGAAGAAGGCAGCCTGTTGAACCATAGTCACGAACAGCCTGGTCTGGATTTTCCAGTGAGGTAATTCCACAGGACTCAGTCAAACCATATCCCTGCAACCACAGATTGCTTTGAGGTCATTCAATATAAAGATTAGACCCATAATTCAAATAACTTGGTTAATCCAAGCAAGTATTCTTCCTAGTTCTTCACATATCTAATACCCCAAACATTTTCCTATTTAATATTTTGATACAACTGCAATAATCAGGAACCACTGGCAGATCTACATGGGAGCAAATTCCTGAAGAAGTTGCTAGTCTTTAAATTTGCAAAAGCTCAGTGGAAGCAGGGAGTTTTAAGAACGTGATCAACTACAAACGACACATACACATATTGCCCTTAGATAAGGAGCCAGCAAATTCAACTCCTCAGTTGCTTCCAACAAATCACAAGTATTTTCTATATTACTTGAGTTACAGGTTACAGTACCTGCATAACCAGAGCATGGGGGAAGTTCTTAGCACATTCCTCCATTATATCCTTTCCAAGTGGCGCAGCACCACTGCCAAGTCTCTTTAAGGATGACAAGTCATACATCTTTCCCCATTTCTGCTTCGCGAGAGCAATCATTACTGGCGGAACCACAAACATATGTGTCACCCTATACTTTTCAATGGATTGCAGAACCACCTGAAGATCAAATCTCGCGAGCACAACAACGGAATTACCCCTCCTTAGCTGGGAGTAGGCTATAACTGAGAGCCCGAATATATGAAACATTGGAAGGAAGCAGAGAAACACGTTCGGGCCGTCACCGTCAAAATCCTGATCAGCCGCTGCCATGAGAGACGCAGAAATGAAATTCTGGTGCGTCAGAATCACTCCTTTGCTTACTCCAGTAGTACCTGAAGAATAGAGAAGAGCAGCCGTATCCGTCTGCTTGATAGAAGCTGGAGGGAAATCCGATACGGGACCCGCCATTTCAATTAGATCAGACAAATGGATGGCACCATAATCTGATGCGATGGACTTTGCACTCTCATTCTTTGGCTCAAGAATTACAGGGCGGAGACCCAAGTCCTTTACTTTGTCCCATAATGCTGGCACTGTAACAACGAGCTTCGCACCCGAGTCCTTCGCCTGCTTTGATATCTCCGAAGCAGTGTACATAGGATTCACAGTAGTCGCTATCGCCCCAAAGGCCACGGCACCCAGAAAGCAAACAGGATAGTGTATCGAATTGGGGGCAAGAATAAGAATCACATCCCCTTTCTTAAGTCCAAGTTTAACGAAACCATGAGAGACTCTTTGGACCATAGATTTAAATTGCCCGAAATTCAAAGCTTCCCCAGATTCAGCATCCACTAGCGCGAGGCGATCTTGATAAGACGAGGATTTCTGGAAAAGGAAGGAGACCATGGACAGGTTCTGGTCTATGGGGAAGATAAGAGGACGGCGGGGAGACCTATAAATTCCGTCTTTGCCATAACCAGATTTCTCCATCATTGTTTCAGAAAAGAAAAAAAACACACAGAGTGAAGGAAGAGAGATACTGGGTGAATGAAAGAAACCAAATAATAGGATTCTTCAAAAACAAGATTTGAACTGGATTTATAATCCGGAAGACGAGATAATAGGCAAGCGCTGTTGCCCGAATGGGCAGACAACTAAACTTAAAAAAAAAAACACAGAGTGAAGGAAGAGAGATACTGGGAGAGATACTGGTTGAATGAAAGAAACCAAATAATAGGATTCTTCAAAAACAAGATTTGAACTGGATTTATAATCGGGAAGACGAGATGATAGGCAAGCGCTGTTGCCAGAATGGGCAGACAACTAATCTTGCGTCTCGAGGTTGAAGTCAATAGCTATTAGATATGTGAAGAGACGGCACCAGTCCAGTCTCTTGAATCAGATGATTCAAGATAACACTCGCTATCTTCGGGCTGTAAGACATTAAAGAGAAGGAAAAATTCAGTTGACCCGTCATCATGTAATTAAACAGGTAAAATCAGGCCTCATTACCTTAACAGATTGAGTTTCATAACATTGAAGCTGATATTACCAACCAGAATCCAAAGGAGAGAATAGAATCAACACAACTTAAAAAGTCCTAAAAGATGAGTCCAACACAAACCCAACGTTGTATTGCCCCTTTCAGTACAGGTCTCATTAAAGAGTTAGAGACTTTTATTTTTTTATTTTTAAGTGTTGGTCGGCTGTACCTTTCAAGTGAAAGTTATTTTTTATGTTTGGTTATAATTATATATGAAATAATATTTCAAATATAAACTATTAAAATAATTATATAAGAAATAATTTGAAGGCTAGAAACTGGACTATGAGCCAACAAATTTGTAGGATTAGTGGTCTTCAATCTTCTCTACTTCCAAACCTACTTTCTAAACTTAAGGAAAATAAGAAGAAAGGCGTTTTCATCAAATCAAAAGTGTTACCATTTTTTATTTTTTATTTTGAAATTATAGGGAAAACCATAACAGTAAAACCATAAAGCTAACAAAAAACTTGGACCAAGTATGACTTCCAAGAAATTTATGGGATTTGAGGTAAATTGATTAGACATGACGATACAAACAAACAAGTCCGACACTAGAGAAATCAATTGGATTAACTCATAAAACTTGAAGAAACACATAATTATTCATAGCAACAATAAGACAAATAGAAAACGTTAACAACAACTAAGTCATGAGAGAGGTAGCAACCGTTAACAGTTCCATCCATGTGAACAAGAGTTTACATTAATAAAGTAATTGTTTCTATTCTAGCAAGGGAAAAAAGACAACAACAATTGATGGTTAGCAATGGCCAAACTACTATTACAACAAAGCCACCACTTTATGGGTTGAGGATGACATGCAGAATAAAGACAAAGCATAGGAAGACAAAACAACAATAAGGTAAAGACAAAAACTAGATAAGGAAGAAAAGGGGAAATTTGTCCACGAGAAGTCCTAGAAGATCATGAAATAAAAAGAAAGAGTTGTAGCAGTAAGAAAAACACAGCTCAACATAGTTCCAAAATTAGGACTTCTGTTTCCAATACACCAACCCAATACCAAATCGTGAAGGAATGAAATTCTCTTGGGAAACCTGCTTATAGAAAAAACATGAAATATAAAGTGGGAGAGAATTAGAGAACTGCCAAAACAAGTAAGGTCTTCGCATCTTGAATCTTGTAGGAGCAGGAACCTTCAGTTATGGGTAGAGATCAAAATCTGTGTTGGTTAATCACCGTTCTTATGCTTTTCTCCTTTCACTGCATGACGTCACGCCACCGGAATTCCATCCCCTTCAAGGTTGTTGTCGTTTGAAACTATCTCATAAACACATGTAAGTGATGAACTCTAATAGAAGCGTAGACCTTGTTCTTGTGTTGTCTAAGTGAAAGTGAATTACATAGATAACCCTCCAACGTTGTTGTCGTTTGAAACTATCTCATAAACGCATGTAAGTGATTAACTCTAATAGAAGCATAGACCCTGTTCTTGCACTATGTAAGTGAAAGTGAATTACTAGATAACTCACTTTCACTTGTTCAAGTGAAAAAATGAGTGAAAGTGAATTCACTTCATGAGACCATTGAATTCAGTTTCACTTGTTGTTTCAATCGATGCTCGATGGTTTCACTCAACGCTTGACGGTTTCACTCGACGCTCAACAGTTTCACTCGAAAGAGATGGGTGTGTTCCTCATAATCGGGTTCTCGCAGTCAGGTGTGTGTGTTCCTCGTAGTCGAGTGTGCACCTTTAGGAGGGTGTGTTCCTCATAGTCAAGTTTTCACAAAGAAGCGTTGAGAAGAAACAAAAGTGTGATGAAAAGCGCTGGCTGAAAGAGCTCTTGAGAGGCGACAACATAGATGTTAGGACAACATGGCTAAAGATGGAAAGAATGGAGAGGATGGGAAACGGGCAGAAGTTCCCTTAGTAGAAGCGTGCGAGGTGGAGGAGCTCGCTAGTGGAGAAGAGGAGGGCATAGCTCACCAAGAGAAGGTGGATGGGCCACAACAAATTGAAGTCGTGAAGGAGATGGTAGTTCCTGGTCTTGTGGTGGAGGTGGAGAAGGAATGCAACAAAGAAGATGAAGAAGATAATGAGTGTTGAAAGATAAGCTCAAACCCACTCAACCAAGGAAGACCCACATATCTACGATTATTATAAAATGGGCCACATGACCAAGGAAGGCCCACAATATGGGCCCAAACCCATAAGAAGTAGGACCCACAATGGTTACCAAGAGCTGACATCCTTATCACCTCAATTGGAAGATCAAAAAGAACTCACAAAAGTATCTTTATCTTAGGGTCACGACTAAGAAGAGTTTTAGTTTAAGTTATATTTTTCTTTTATCAATATTGAGTTACCTAATTATGTTAGGACT
This sequence comes from Aristolochia californica, assembly GCF_029961685.1. NCBI lineage: Eukaryota > Viridiplantae > Streptophyta > Magnoliopsida > Piperales > Aristolochiaceae > Aristolochia > Aristolochia californica. Next base: position 6,713,856 of record NW_027182279.1, read on the forward strand.
TACCTTAAGTGTTAAAGTTTGGGTATAATTGGGACAAGGGTAGTTTTATTGTAATTGGACTCTACTACCTTCCTCTATTATAAATAGAGGTTCATGTACTCTGATTACAACAAGTTATTGATGTCAATGAAGTATTTCACTTTTCCATAAATTCAACATGGTATCAGAGCAGGTTCTATGAGTTGAGTTGGTCAACTCACGGAGGTAATGTGATCCTTTTTTCTAAACCCTAAACCCTAAGTCTAGGTTCGTAGTTATTTTTTTCAGTCCCTATACCCACAGTTGTCTTTGTGGTTTTTACCTCTATAAGGAGATTTTAATATTTAAAATTATATATTTACAGAAAGATATTTGAGTCTAATTTTTAAAGAAAAATGATTTGTTCCAATCGGAGTTATCTACAGAGAGGTGTCGATATTTGAATGAGCAAAGGTTAGATTGCAAAAAAGTTCAAGCAACAACAACAATCTTTAGATTCTGAGGTATTTTTTGCTATCAAGAATGAGACTTTATATGGAGAAATATATATCAAAAGAAAGATCTGTAAGTCTATTCTTTTACCTATTCAACAAATTTTTTATCTTAGTTATCTACAAAGAGAAATCGATATTTGACGCAGCAAAGGTCAGATTGAAAAAGTGGTTCGAGCGGCATCAGAAAGCCTCAACTTCCGAGGTCTTTTATGCTATCAAGAAAGAGACTTTATATGGAGAATTTTATATCAAAAGAAACATAAGTAAGTTTATTTTCTTACCTATTCAACCAATTATCTTTATGATATTTTTATAAAGAGATATTATTCTTGGAAGAGTCGATAGTCATTCTGTAAAAAAAAAAAGAGAAACAATACTTAGTTCGGCCAGATGATAGAGACCGAAATATATCAAATTATTTATCTTCTTATAATTATATTTTATGAAGAGAAATTATACTTGGATGAAAGGTATTTAAGTCTATTTTCAGACAAAAAAAATTTTATGTCAATCTGATCTATATTTAAAGATATATTTGCATTGGAAGAATCAAAGGTCATGATGATATTCTGTTGTATTGAAAAATCCGAATTTATGCCCATTGTTTTGAGTCATTTTTTGGGTTGATATATCAGGAAAATATCTTACTTCTCCCTGGTTTGAGGGCTTATTTATACATCTCTATTATTTGGGCTTATTGCTACATCTATGATATTTGGTTCAAGCTGGGAGCACTGCCATTACTTCCCAGCTTGAGGGGGAGAAGTACAAGCAGTACAAGAAAGAGGTATTTATTCCTTATGTTGTGGATAAGTTTATGTGACCAAAATATTCAAGAAAGGGGGAACACAAAAGATGAAGCTTGTGCATCTAAGAAAAAATATTTATATCTGATTATGATTATTTCATGGGTCCTTCTACAAGGTTTATTATTTTGGTTCATGTTATATGTGTTGGAAGATGGTCGTGTTATATTCAACTGCAGCTATTATGTCTATTTGGGGACATTATTATTGAAGAAGAGGTGGCCTCATGTCATCATTTATTTTACCTCATCAAAAAGATAAAAATTATTTGTGGTTGGGAGTCCATGACGGAGGAACTTCATCCCCGTCAAAAAGATCAAAATTATTTGTGGTTGAAAGTCCATGACGAAGGAACTTTATCCCCGTAAAAAAGATCAAAATTATTTGTGGTTGGAAGTCCATGGCGGAGGAACTTATTATTACATCTATGCAATCCACCCCCCCCCTGTAATGGCTTTTATGTCTCCTACCACTTGAGAGTCGTTGTCCGTGGAGGGACACGGTGGTGGACACTTCAAAGCAATGCCGATAGACACACTACCGATAGAAGTGGAGTGTCCTACATCCAACATTAGGACTGGAGTATGAAGCAATGACTTACCGGCTAGGAGTGATTTTTACTCTCACTAATATAATGTTGCAGGGCCTCAATGAAGGACTCGACAACGTGAGGGGGAGTATTGAAAAATGAAGGTATATTGGAAGATGAGTCATTTTATACAAAAATATTCTATACATCATTTGCAGCAAGCTGAGAGTTCATGTTGTTCTCTCACCCCCAACTTGAGGGGGAGTGTTGAAAGATAAGCTCAAGCCCACTCGACCAAGGAAGGCCCACATATCTAAGATTATTATAAGATGGGCCACATGACCAAGGAAGGCCTACAAGAATGGCCCAAGCCCATAAGAAGTAGGACCTACAATGATTACCAAGAGCTGACATCCTTATCACATCAGTTGGAAGATCAAGGACTCACAAAAGTATCTTTATCTTAGGGTCACGACCAAGAAGAGTTTTAGTTTAAGTTATATTTGTCTTTTATCAAAATTGAGTTACCTAATTATGTTAGGACTTACCTTAAGTGTTAGAGTTTGGGTGTAATTGGGACAAGGGTAGTTTTATTGTAATTGGACTCTACTACCTTCCTCTATTATAAATAGAGGTTCATGTACTCTTATTACAACAAGTTATTGATGTCAATGAAGTATTTCACTTTTCCATAAATTCAACAATGAGGAACATGATCAAAGATTGAACAACGTGGTCCGGCGTACACTAACCTCTTTCATTTTTGTCCTCGTTTCCTTTTGCTTTTGACTTGTCCCTACTTTTTTCTTTTTGCAAACTGTTGCCGGGTGAACTTTGAACAAGAAAATAACATCTAAAATGACCTGCTTCTGAGTGATATCTTTGTTGAATCAAAGGTGTAAAGGTTTGTTCTAGAGAAGCCTAATGAAAGGTTACTTTATTAGATTTCAATAGTCTTCGTTTTAGTTTCACACCAGCATGCCCATTCATCACTCATTTGACTTTTGTTCACCAAATCTCTCGTCATCGAACTTTCACAGTTTTAGGCTTTTAGTAAACTAGGTAATTTAATCAAATGTGTGATTTGTGCCCTTGAAATCATACACAGTAAACGATTCTCTGAAGCTTTTATGCACCATTCAAAAGAATGAGATTTTGACAACGTTTCCACTTATACAAAATTAAAGCAAACCCTTTTTCCTTAACAACTATTGCTTTTATTATATCAAATTTCCTTACATTTAGCAAGTTCATTGGTACTACTTTTGTTAGTTGGAATAGAGATAACACCGTCATCGAGGGTACAAATCACAAAAGGATTAGGTAAAAATTACCAAAGAAATGCAGAGTTGGTTAAAGAAGAAGATTGATAACAACTATGATTTCCTTCTAATTTTCTTGAATAAAAAAGTTAAGTATAATTTATAAAAGTTAAATCTATCAAAATATTTTATTAATAAAAATTCTCTCTACACTTTACACCGCACTTTCCATTGTGCATATTAACACAAAAAAATACATTACACGGCACTTCCCATTATGCACACTAAGACAAAAAAAAGTAATCCACTTTCACTTTCACTTTCACTAGGTAAAGCATTTTCACTTTCACTTACCATAACATTTTCAAAAGAGGGGTTAGTGCCCCAAATGGATTCTTGAAGATCAAGTTCATGTCCAACATGAAGATCATCTTCGCATTTAGTGTTAGTGTTGATAACTTCATGTGCACTGGAAAATAGTTTCCAGTGTTAGTGCCCCAACATGAGAAAAACATAAAAAATAAGAGAATCTCTACACCTTTACAATACACTTAATTACAATATAATCTTTAAACTCCAAATTAGGTAAAACAACCATTATTACTACACGAATAAATTATTTAATGTATAATTAAATATATTAATATATTTATTAATTGAATTAGATATATTATTATGCATTAATAAGCCAATGAAATACGCACATGATTAATTACAAATAATAAAAAATAACGTGGAGTTATTAATAACGTTATAAATAAAAAAAATGAAAGTAATACGTGGAGTTATTAATAACATTTGATATACTTTAACCTAAAAATGAATAATTTAAGAGAAAAAATTGATCTAATCATAAATTTAACACACTATATATTTGTATATAATATATTTTATGTATTATTAATTAATAATATATTATCACAAAATTTAAAACCATTAGTTTAATTAACTATAGCAATTGGATAATTATGCCAAGATAATTTATCAAATATTTATTTTAAAAATATTTTAATTATGACTATTAAATCACTATTTTTAATATAGTAATTATAAAATAAATGTATTAAATAAATAAAAATAATTATTTTATAAATAAATTTTATAAATTAATGACGATAGTTTTAAACTATCGTCGTCTTCCTCAGGGGCAAGCCAGCGGGCAACGGCGACGGCGACAGGCCAATGGGCAACGGCGACGGTGGCGGCGCTCCGACGGTACGCAGAGAGGGAGAAGAGAGGGAGGCCGAGAAGTCCAAATGTCAAAATCAAAGAAAAACGAAACTGAAACAGGGGAAATCGCAAGAAATTGGAAGGTCTTTTGGGGGAAAAAATGATAGCGTGAGGGAGAAGGGAGTGAGATGCCGAAAGGGAGAAGAGAGGGAGAAGAGACAAAAAGATAAGAGAGAGGGAGAAGCGAGCGGGAGGTTCAGAGGGAGAGCGAATCCGAGAAAGAGAAGGACGCCGGAAGAATGTTTGTAGTGAGAGATGGAGGCAGTAGAGAGGGATACCGGAGAGGGACGGTGGAGACGAGAGAGCGAGCAGAGAGCTCGGGCTTCACGGAGACGACAGAGGGTTGCGGGAACGAGAGTGTCTGTGTGGGAAAAAAAAAGAGCGAGACGGTCGAGCCAGAGAGAGCCCGCGCGAGAGAGTCAAGTGGATGATTCTCAAAATCGGGCGGAAAGCACTTTTCGCCCGTTACTCTTGAGACATGAACTCTTGATTCATGTATATTCATGTACATGACATGAATTTTAGCACCCCCTAACGACATCAGGACATGAACTGTGTAATGCGCATGAAGATCATGTCCTGAGTCATGTGCACTAACCCCCCCAAAGTGTACTAACCCCCCATAATTGTGAAGGAAATTCTAGGGATAGAGAAATTTTAATCTGAATAGCACTCCGGTAATGAGAAGTCGCCTTGTCTATTTCTTCTCAACTTCTACTTTGGTTGTTTCTGAGTGCCACCTCAATTTTTGAGGAGCTGAACTAGATTTGGCAAATTAGAAAAGTTATGAAAGTCATGGGCTCCATCGGCTCGACTTTGGTTTGGATCTAAAAATCTCTTAGTCGGAAACTATATGGACTTTTTTATGCTGCAATCTCATTGATTTGATTGAGAGCAACAATTAGCAAAATAGAGGTTGGCGAGCGTCTCCCCAAAGGCTATGACAGTTGCCATTAGGATTAATCCTGGCTTTGTTTCCTATGAGAAATTCTACAACCATAGTGCAAAGATTAGACTATACAAGTAACAAATCAGGTGTTGTCTTCACCACTGTAACAAATACAGGAATAGTATTTGTTCAGATGATAATGGCAAGGTCTTTGTCAAAGTAGCAAGTTTGTACGTGGACATGGACATGGAGAATCACCACCATTGTCACAATAAAATAGAGGAATATGGTGAGCATGCTTTAAAAGGTGGTGTGGTAAAAGAGGCTTTAGCCAAAATCTCAACTATAAAGAGGTAAAATATGACAATGGTGAAGCCTACATCTAGGTAAGATACTATCCTGGTGAGCATAAGAATGCCAATAGGAGAAAACTGCAGCAGTGCAGAGTGTTCAAATATTCATTGGAAAACTAGTTGAAAAGGGCAGCATGTAGACTTTCTAAATTAACATTTTGGTGATGACCGGGAAACCTCAAATAGGTTAGGGGGTGATTCAGCAATACAACAACATATGAGAAAGAGACAATGGTATAACCAGGAGCAATATTGATAACCAAAAAAAAAAAAAAATACTAATTACTAAAAACAAAGAAAAAAAGAAAATTAATAAAGGAAAGAGACCTTAGACTAGAGACTGAAAAACATTGTCTATGTGGGTTGATAGAGACAATTCGCACTACTTACACTGATATGATGTTGAATTTTTGAAAAAGAGAAATAATTCATTGACTGATTTAATTTGAGTACACTAGACCTCTATTTATAAGAGAGGAAAAACATTGAATCATAGTAAAATCAAACTACTCAAGTCCCATGACATTCAAAATAGTACTCATTATAATCAAACTAAATAACAATTAAAGAGAACTAAAATAACTAAAACACCTTTGAAATGAGACACTTTTGCGAAACTTCCCCCTATGAGACCCTTGTTAGACTCCACCATGGTAATTAACCTTCTTTGAGACTTCATCCTATGAGAGTCATGTAAGATTATTTCATATTTCTCTTCAATAATGACTAATAAGTGAGTCTCACATAAGCTATAAAGATAGTTACTACTTAGATTTTTGCAAGTTTTTGAAAACCTAAACCTACCATACGAACCTAATAAAAAAAACTTGTCCCTACAAAACCCTTTGATATAGGCAAAAATCCAACTTCACCCTTGTCCCATTTTCCTTCTCTCCAACCTCATCCTTATCCCCATCCCATTTCTCTAGTCTTCAACCTCATCCCTACTAAACCAATGAGTCCCTATTATTTTGATGATAATAAAATGAGTAGCTTGAAATTTAGTACTAAGGGGATTATTAATGTATGTTAGACATATTCCTTCCAATGCAAATTTATATGGCCTATGGTAAAAACTCAAGACGTGATAGTGAATAGTCAAGTTGCCAAAGTCAAGATCCAAAGAAAAAAGTCACTGGATAAATATTATTATAAGAAGAACTTACATGAAGAGAAACCATAAAGACTTAAACATCTAAAATTTAACTATCATAAAAAATTTCAAGAACTCTAGCCATGAAAGATGATAGCCAGCCAAATTCCGATTCTAAGGTAAAAGTATGTTTTGGAGCCCCAGGCATGTTGTGCTTTCTAAAAATATGTTTTCGAAACAAATAGTTATGTTTTAGAACCTCACTTAGATTTGACCTAAATCATATTTAGAGCTTATGTATATACACTATCGATATGCATGATCAATCATCCACTTAATGCTACGATTGATCATCCTAAAACCAGCTTAGGTGGGATTTACAATGCATGATCAATCATCCTTTATGAAGTATGATTGATCATACAGAATGCAACAAGACAAGAATTATAAATCATGATCAATCATACAAAGTGTTGCAAGGGAAAAATATAAAGCACGATCTATTAGGGTATGAAGCATCCTCAATCAACAAATTTTCCAAAGGGTTGAATGGTTGATTGATCGATCAATGAAAAGGTATGATTGATCAACCTCCTTTACACCTTTTTAAAAAAAAGAAAAAAATGGCTAGTTTTACTAGGAAACTTGTAATATAGGGAGTCAAACTCATCCCTAAATTTTTGATTTGTAGAATGTAGGATCTCTTGAAAGGAACTTTAGATCAACAAGAAAGAAGAAGAAGAAGAAGAGAGAAGGAGAAGAGAAGAAGAAGAACGTGGAAGAAGAGAGTTTGGATTAAGAGAGAAGAGGGTTGCGTCAAAAAGAAAAATGAGGGCTGGACGAATTTGTGGAAAGAGAGGAGAGTGCTTCAATGCCCTACCTCTTAGCCAATGCCTTTATTTATAGTTTTACAATACCCTTAGGGCTACAACTTGATAAAACAAAAGACATAAAAGGAACACATATTTACACCTCTATGCCATCTTTATGGAAAGTACCATATTTTACACATATGCCACTGCTTTGACGTGTGGGCTTCTTGTCTTGAGCTTGTGGGCTAGAGCCCATTTTCCTACACTCCCCCTCAAGCTGGAGGAGAAAAGACATCATAAATACCCAACTTGCCACATATAAACGATAGGATTTTAGATGTAACGGGTTTAGTGAAAATATCAACCACTTGCTCTTGAGATGACACATGTTTGAGAGAGATTATTCCTGCTTGAAACTTCTCCCGTGTAAAATGACAATCCACCTCAATGTGTTTAGTTCTTTCATGAAAAACTGGATTTGAAGTGATATGAATGGCTGGTTGATTATCACAATGCGGATTCATAGACCCCTTTTTATAAAAACCTAGTTCGGTAAGAAGGGTCCTAATCCATAAAAGTTCACTAACGGTATGGGCTATAGCTCTGTATTCTGCTTCGGCGCTAGATCTTGCAACCACATTTTGCTTCTTACTTTTCCATGTAACCAAGTTTCCCCCAACCAAAGTACAATATCCTGATGTAGATTTTCTATCATCAAGAGATCCAACCCAATCTATATCTGAGAAGCCTTCTATGTTGAAGTGTCCATGTTTTTTATATAGCAAGCCTCTTCCTGGAGCTCCTTTTAGATAACGTAATATTCTCTCTAAAGCCTGCTAGTGGATAATTTGTGGTTTGTGCATGAATTGACTCACCACACTTACAGCATATGATATGTCTGGCCTAGTTACCGTGAGATAAATCAGTTTTCCCACGAGTCTTTGGTATTTACCAATATCAATATCTTCTTCATTTGTGGCACATAATTTTACATTTGTATCCATAGGTGTGTCAACTGGTCTACAACCCTTCATTCCTATTTCTTCAAGGAGATCCAAGACATATTTCTTTTGAGACAATATTATCCCATGTTTGGATTGAAGAACTTCCATACCCAAAAAATATTTAAGCATACCAAGGTCTTTAGTCTTGAATTCCTGACATATCATCTGTTTCACCTCTTGTATGCTTAAAGCATCATCACCGGTTAAGATAATATCATCCACATATATGACCAATAATATTTTCCCTTTGACCGTATCTTTATAATATACGGAATGATCAACTGAGCACCGATGAAAACCAAACCGTAGGAGTGTTTGACTAAATTTATCAAACCAAGCCCGAGGGGACTGCTTAAGCCCATCTAAAGACTTTTTTAACCGGCATACTGACTCCCCCTCAACCACATAACCAGGTGGTTGAACCATATAAATTTCCTCACTGATATCACCATTTAAAAAAGCATTTTTAACATCCAACTGATAGACGTGCCATGAGGAGTTAGCAGCAATAGATAAGATGATGTGTATCGAATTCAATTTTGCAACAGGAGAGAAGGTCTCCTTATAATCTATCCCATAGCACTGCGTATAGCCCTTAGCAACTAGTCGAACTTTAAGATGAGCAACTGATCCATCCAGATTATTTTTCACCAAAAAAACCCATCGACAACCAACAAGTCTTTTACCTTTCGGGAGTGATGTTAAGTACCAGGTTTGGTTTTCGTATAAAGCGTGCATTTCTTCATCCATAGCCGCCTTCCATCCTGGATGTCTCAAGGCCTCCTGATACGACTACGAAACGGAAGTAGAAGAAAGGGACGCAAGAAACTGAAAACACTCGGAAGACAAGCGATGGTGAGACATAAAATTTGAGATAGGATGCGAAGTAGTACAGGAGCAACGTTCTTTTCTTAAAGCAATAGGCCGAGTATCAAATTCAGGCCCGTAAATAGGAAGAGAAGGACTTACCTCGGGTGGATCCGACAACTCCACAAGTGAAGGTACGGCCGGTGTATCAGGGGATGGATCCACTTCAAGATTGAACGGCACAAGCAGACAAGGAGTAGAAGAAGGACAAGTCCATCCTGGAGGAGCATCATGGGAGGAGTAGAAGGGAGTGTCCTCAAAGAAAGTCACATCCCTAGAGATAAACATCCTCTGAAGGGTAGGATTGTAACAGACATAACCTTTCTGGGTGCGAGAGTATCCCAAAAAAATGCACTTCATAGACCGAGGATCAAGTTTATTTTTATGTGGAGATGTAACATGAACAAAATATGTACATCCAAACACTTTCAAAGGAAGAGAAAAAGAATCTTCACCATTAAATAACACAGAGTAAGGAGTTTTATGATGAAGGACTGATGAAGGTAACCTATTAATGAGAAAGCATGCTATAAGTATAGCATGAGGCCAATAGAAATAGGGTACCTTCATGGAGTAGAGGAGGCCCCGAGCAACTTCAAGAAGATGACGACTCTTCCTTTCAGCAACACCATTTTGTTGAGGAGTATAGGCACATGATGTTTGATGAATAAGCCCATTACTCTCACAAAATGATTTGAAGTCATGAGACATGTATTCCTTAGCATTATCCGATCTAAGGGTTTGAATTTTCTTACCAAATTGTGTCAAGACCATAGCATGAAATTTTTTAAACAAAGGAAGAATTTCGGAACACTCTTTAAATAGATATAACCAAGTCACTCGAGTAAAATCATCAACAAAAATGACAAAATATTTAACTTGGGAAATATTTGAGACACATAAAGGGCCCCATACATCAGAATGTATTAGCTCAAATGGAGCAGTACTTGTAGTTGTAAGATGAGGAGAATATGTACTCCTGACATGTTTACTTAATTGACAAACCTCACAACTGATATTAGAAAGTCCTTTTAAAGATGGAACCAAAGAAACGAAGTGAAGGGGTAGACGGATGACCAAGTCGGTTGTGCCAAAGTTGGGCCTCAAATTTAGTGGAAGATAATGCAGCTAATGGTGGAAGAGTGAAGTAGTACAAACCCTCCTTTTCATGGCCGCCACCAATCACCCGCTTCGTAGTGAGATCCTGAAAGATACAAGAAGACGGTGAGAAGGTGATAGAGCAATTTAATTGTTTGGTCAATTGGCTAACCGATAGCAAATTTAAAGGAAATTGAGGAACAAACAAAACATCTTGAAGGGGAATAGATGAAGTAAGAGAGGAGGAACCTTTGCCAGGGACCTTGGTTTGGGTACCATCAACAATAGTAACAAATTTATGATGATAACAAGGAGATAAGGACTGCAACAAGTGTTTGTTACCTGATAGATGTTCGGAGGCCCCGAAGTCGATGATCCAAGAGGAAGAGGAAGACGAGGAAGAAAACATACCTAAGGCAATAGTAGTGGCAGCAGTAGATGATGAGGGAATAGATGATTCTATGAAGGACTTCATTTTCTGAAATGCAGCATAGTCCTCAGCCATAAGAGTCACATTTTCAGATGATGATTCAGCCTTATCTTCATTTTTCTCAACGTTAACTGAGACTGGGTTAGCTGTGGCCCAATCAGGCTTGCCATGAAGTTTCCAACATGATGCCACAAGGTGGTTCTGACGGCCACAATAAGTGCAAAGTTGAGGCTCAGTACGGAAAGAATTCTGACCCGTTCTGCCACCTCTATTTTCAGATCCTCTCATAGTTCGACCCCCTCTCATATTTCTGCCCCGTCCTCGGGATGAGGAAGATGTTCCCCGATTGCTAGAAAACATCGCCGATGGAGCATCAATAGGAGAAGGAGGGGATGGATCCGGTATCCTAAGTAATGTAGCACTAATATCATCAAAGGATGGAAGAGCAGAGGAACTTAGAAGTTGAGTTTTGGCGACCTCAAGGTATGGTTTAATATTCGATAAGCAAATGGCTACTGCCAAAGCTTCTCTTTGTCGTTCTTGAACGGCAATATCAGTGGAATATGGCTGAGCTAGTTTCCATTCTTGAAGAAGACCGCAAAACCGTGCCAAAAATTCATGAATATTATCTCCATGTTTCATATGCAGCATGTTTTGTAAGACATCATATATTTTTTGTAATGAGGCAGTGCTTGATTAAAGCTTGGCACAAGTGTCCCATATGTTCTTGGCGGTTTCCAAGTGGACCACATTGTTGGCCACCTGCTCTTCCATGCTATTAATGAGCCAACTTATCACCATGTTATCATCCTTAACCCACTTGTGGTAGGACACATCTTCTTCATCAAACGGAGGAGTAATAAGAACCCTCCGAACCGATTGTGACCAGCTCATGTAATTGGAGAGACCTCTAAGTGGAATTGTAGTAATACGGAGTATATCACTCTTATTACTATTGTATCCAATCTCCATAATGAGGCAAGTAAAATATGGAGGTCAAGGGAAAAAGGTCTTCTTCAAAGAATAATTACTCTATGTAATTTGAAGAACCCGTAGACCAAATCAATCACCAACAAAAGAGAACAAGAACCAATTTCTTTCACACAGGAAAACACCAAATTATCAACAAATTTGTGCCTTTAGAATGTGATAATAACATCCAGCCATCACTCAACTTCTCTTATATTCATAAGAACAAAGAGAAGAAAGTAGATGCAATCGATTAGGCCTTAATCCAAACTCCAACACAAACGAGCAAAAGAAAAAAAATTAGAGAAGATTTAATGACAAACCAAGACACTTGGAAGAGATTTATCTTTAGCTCATGGGAGACTTCAACGTATGAAAAAATTCAATTGTTGAAGTTAAAAAAAACGGAACTACAAAGGGTAAATGGTTGTTGGCATTTCATCAAACATATAATGGGCATCCAAAAACATAACACAAACCCATGAGCAACCTTAAGTAGGAGAAGATACAGCAACATGTGCTAGAATTCTACCTCAAATGAGATGGATCCAAATTACATAAAGGTAATTGAATTTTACCCATCAATCTTAATAATATGCAAACAGCAAATGATCTTGATCACTCTTGTAATTGATTTACAAGGAGTCAAGATTATAACATCAATTTAGTCATAGAAATAAATCTTTACAACATATAAAGATTTATCTTGACTTGATGTGACTCAAAATTCAAGAAGTAAAGAAAAAAAGTAAAAAGAAGTATGTAAATAAGAAAAGGAAACAAAAAAAAAATGTAAATAAGAAGATGATGAACTTATCTATTTATGACTGAACTCCTTTTACAACTTCTAGAACAGATTTCATAATAACTCCATGAAGAGATCCTAAACTCCTTGCTCTGATACTATCTGAAATTTAGGATATCATGAAAGGAACTTTAGATCAACAAGAAAGAAGAAGAAGAAGAAGAGAGAAGGAGAAGAGAGAAGGAGAAGAGAAGAAGAAGAACATGGAAGAAGAGAGTTTGGATTAAGGGAGAAGAGGGTTGCGTCAAAAAGAAAAATGAGGGCTGGACAAATTTGTGGAAAGAGAGGAGAGTGCTTCAATGCCCTACCTCTTAGCCAATGCCTTTATTTATAGTTTTACAATACCCTTAGGGCTACAACTTGATAAAACAAAAGACATAAAAGGAACACATGTTTACACTTTTATGCCATCTTTATGGAAAGTACCATATTTTACACATATGTTACTCCTTTGACGTGTGGGCTTCTTGTCTTGAGCTTGTGGGCTAGAGCCCATCTTCCTACATGATTTTACCCTTTTCACAAGAAAAATCTCAAACTTGTCTAAAATTCCTAAATTCTTTACATATTTCTTGGCATTCCTAGTTCCATCAAACTCGATACACTTTATTCTACATGATTAAAGATGGGAAATTTTAACCTAACTAGGAGAAGGTTGTCTCTCCAAAAAGGTGTAAGTTTTTTTTTTTCTCTTTTGTATTTTCACATTCTTTTGAAAGAGGTTTTTGAAAATCTTATATCTAAAAGGAATGTGTCCATTAGAGCTAGAATGCAGTTATAGAAAATTCTCTTTGGGTTAGATTGGGACAGTGTAATTGGGTATTACACTTGGCTTAAAGAAAGTTGATTAGCCTCTTTGTAATTTTTCTAGTAGAGAAAATTAGTAAATTTTCTCAAGCAAGGGTTATTAGACGATGATTACTATTGATTTCTAGGGCTTTCGTCTCATAATCTTAATGTTCTAAGAGAAGAGAGAAGAGGGAAGAAGAGAGGAGAAGAGGAGAGAGAGAGAGAGCTCGTAGGAGAGGAGGAGAAATGTGGAGAGAAAGAAGACATAGGAGCAAGGGATGATTTGAGCCGAGAGGCTAGAGGCTTGAATGTTCTAACTGATGTCTTGAGGTTGTATTTATAGTTGTGGAAAAATGTTTACAATGACTACAATGCGCTTAGAGTAACATCCTTAAAAACAAAATAAGAGGATATACTCCAACTTATATAATTACAATTCTATATCATCTGTATGGAAATCCCCTTATTTACTAGCCATGACATCCCAACATATGCGTGACATTTAATACTTCCCCTCAATCTGGTGTATAAACATCATAAATCTCCAATTTTGTGTAAGTATTATGGAGAGTTGTTGTTGTTACTGCTTTGATGAAGATATATGTTGTTGATTTCTAGGGACAACACATAAACACAAGAGATCTCAAGGGAAGGAGAGAAGAAAGGAACTCTAGCTCTTGGAAGAGAGGAGAGAAGAAACCAAGGGAGAGAAAAAATAAAAAAATGGAGAGAGGTGAAAGGACGAATTTGAGCCAAGAGGAAGAGGCTTCAATGTTCTAACCCATGCCTTGAAGTTGTATTTATAGTCGTGGACAGGTGTTTACAATGACTTCAATGCACTTAGGTCTACATGTTTCAAAATTAAATAGACATAAGAGGACGTACACCGACAAGCATAATTACAATTCTATGCTTATTTACTAACCATGTCACCCCTACACACATGGGTGTCTTTTAGCACCTCCCCTCAAGGTGATGTTTGTAATTTCACTTTGCAAATAATCTTTGTCATGAAACTTGTATGCTTGAGAAATAAATTTTTATTGCCCTCCTTTGATTCATCTTGTTCTTGTTCGCATCTTGTTTGCAATCCTCACCTTATTCTCATCTTATTCTTTCCCCTACTTGGATATTCTAGTCACGTATAGATTGTACGTCTTCTTCTCAAATGATTGAAACACCCATATTTAAATTCGGAAGGAGGCGTAACCACTGCATCACTCAACTTCCAATCTGAATTCTTACACGTAAAGAAAATAAGAAGAAGACAGACATCAAATCAATTGAGTAATGATTGTGAAAGACTTGATTCGGCTTTTAGAATCCATCATGGTAAATTTTTTCACCTACCTCATCCTTCAAACTCCTCCTTCTATTCTTCTCCTGAAGTTGGGAGGTAATGGTAGTGATCCCAGCTTGAAACAAAAAAATTGTTACAGTAATTATTCCTCCATCAAGTTGTCCCAAAGATAAGTACTTAATCACACACATAGACTCTCAAAAAGTTAAAAACATGGGTGATAAACTAGAAGTCAAAACTAACCTCAAATGATTTTGAAAAAAATATAGATAATAATCACTAAAGAGTTGTAATGTCTGTCACTTAAAATATGGTAATAAAAACCCAAAGGGTACCAATAAAAAGAGTTTTATGGACTTAAAAACATCCATATACAAAAAAAAAAAAGAGGACTAACCACAACAACACACCAAGGTGTTGGCCTAAGAGGGTCAACGAGAGCCTATAAATGATGGTAGGAGAAAGGCAACAGAGTAAAAAGGTGATGGGGGATAAAAGGAAGATAAAATAACCACCATTGTAATAAGAAGGAAACTATAACAGTACTACTAAAATAATCTAATAAATTTGATCAAGTATGACCCAAGAGGAAGAGGGAGATAAAAAAATAATTTCTTTCTGAACATGATGATTAAGGAAACTTAAAAAAAATCTCTAATAAGAAACTTTTGAGATGGAACATAATAATGGATATTTTTTTAATACAACTTGACAAAATTGAAAAAAACAATATTCAAGAGATAAATTTTGGAATAAAGGGAGATTTAGATCACTAATATTTTGAATTTAGAATAAGGAAACAAGATTTTCTAATTCAAAATTTTAAAACCTTGTAAAAAAGGAAACATAACTTGTATAAGGAAAGACTTCTCTTAAGGAAATGAATGTAATATGAGATCAAATACAGGAAATAAGGAAGGAAAGATGCTTAAGTTGGTAAAATCTTGACAATATTTTGAAAACAAAATTTTATCATGTTTGGCTTGACGCCATTTAGGATCCCTCATGACCTGTAAGAAACTAGTTGGTTCTTTGGTAATGGTTAATGAATTGGTAAAATCTTAATGAGATAGAGATAACTTGGCATAAGAAAGAACTTGAGAGAGTTCATAAGGTGTACCTGATGTGGTGACCACCCTGGAGGCAGATGATCGTTTAGGTCGTGACGGTAGGGTTACTTCCACATAAAAAATTAGAAGGAAGTTGGGTCACTTAATTGGCCTGGTATAGGGTCATCATAAAAAGCAAATGTTATGGGAGGAGGAATCAAGGGGCTTTTATTTGCAATGGAAATATTTTTTGAGAGGGATTTCTTTTTCAAAGAAAGTAACATCTCGCGAGACAAATACTCTATGTAGTTCAAGATCATATACTCCATTTCCCTTTTTTCCATAAGGGCACCCAAGAAAAATGCAATGGATTGCACCCACATCAAATTTGGATGGCTTGTGGGCATGAGTGGAGGAAAATCTAAACATCCAAATACTCGTAAATGTGAGTAAGTGGGTAAAGTATTAAATAACTACTCATAAGGTGTTTTACCTTGCAAAACTTGGGTAGGTGTTCGATTTATGAGATAAGTAGCAGTTATAATGACATCCCTCCAAAATCTTTTAGGAAGATGGGCTTGAAAAATCAAGGTTCGGGCCAAGTTTAGCAGATGTCGATGTTTGCGTTATGCTACCCCATTTTGTTGCGGGGTGTGAACACAACTTGTTTGGTGGACAATGCCTTTGGATAAGTAGTAGGTTGCAAAATTAAATTCAAATCCATTATCATTACGCACAACTTTCACCTTGGAAGAAAATTGGGTTTCTACAATACTAATGAAATTAGTCAGGTGAATCTGAGTTTCAGATTGTGGCACATCAAATAAATTCATGTGTATCTAGTAAAGTCATCAACTATGGTGAGGAAATATTGGGCCCCAGAAACAGATGCAATTTGGTAACTCCCCGCAAATATCAACATGCAATATTTCAAAAAATTATTTTTTGAAGATTGTGCTCAATGAAAATGGCAATCTATTCTGTTAAGCTAAGGGCAAACCATACAATTTTTTGAACTACAATGGTTTTTATTCAAAAAAGGAAATGAAACGGATACTTTATTTGAAGGATGCCCGCGATGTTGATGCCAAATACCATATTGAGAATGTACGGAATAGTAAGATGATTTTTGTGGGTGATCAAGGTAGTAGAGACCCTTCCACTCAGTTCCCGTCCCAATCATCTTCCCCGAGCGTAGGTCCCGTATGACACAAAAATGGGTAAGGAACACAGTGATGCCAAGAGAATGATAAATAAGTTTACTTATGAAAATGAGGTTTAATTGGAAAATTGGGACACATAAAACATTACGAACCAAACTAGAAGAGAAAACCACTTGACCAACATGTGTAACATTGGCATCAGAACCATCTGATAATTCCACTGTTTTGTTTGTAACAACTCTCCAAGATGTAATCAATTCAGGACAATAAACAATATGATAAATTTTTCCACTATCGAGATCCATGTGGCTTGCTTTTTGGAGAGGAGAAGTAGAGGGCTTGACCTAAAAGTTCATCATGGGTTGAGGAGTTACCCACATGATTTGCCTTGGAGGATTTATTATTACTGATCATTTGCTCCGACTAAAAGAGAATGAATTGGAGATGTTCTTCTATGTGTCCTTAGTTGATTATGCATTATTGAGTTTTCAACAAAACTCAACTGTGTAACCCTTCCATTTGAATAAGTGCATTTTAAATGTGCCCAAAATTTTGCAGCGTTGTGACTGTCTTTGTTATATTTTGTATAGGTGGAAGTACCACCTTTCTTGCTTGAATTCTTGACGGTAAAAGTTGTTGCCCCAGGTTGAAATATGCTTTTTTTATCATATACATCTTTCTGTCATTAATGTCTGAGCTCGAGGGATTAAACCTTGCCAATTTTAGGCAAATGATCCATTGTCAATATCTGTCCATGTACTATAAAACAATATTCAGTTAATTCCATGAAAAACTTGATGATTTTTTATATTTTTGGATAGGATAATTCATCTTTTATAGATCCACAACTGCAATGTGAGATAGAACAAAGAGCATCTCTATCGTCCCACAATTCTTTAAGTTTGGTGAAATAGGATTTAATATATTATGTTGTACAGAATCATACATTTCGTTGATATATGTCATAGAACTTGACTTAACTGTGTCATTCACGAACATAAGAACTTTTGTCTCACACATATGCATCTTCGTTGTCCTCCATTTTTTTTTTGGTTGTAATTTCCATTGTTAATTCTGTGACCCGAACTTGACATTGCTTTGACATGAAAGTCTTCACTTTTTCATCTTCTTCTCCATAAAAGCGATTATTAAAATTGACACTGCAATATCAATGTCAATGACTCTGTTGCCTGTCTTCGAAACCCAGGATCTCCATTTACGAGTTTTCAATTTAAGACAGCAAAGGCCAACCCACCACCAGTGTGTAGGAGAGGCATTTGAGTCTGTACACCAGCAATGAATCAGGTCTACATTCCTACCTTCCCAAAATGTAGTTAAAACGAGCAGACCTGATCGAAATGAGCTGTATGGATTAAACGCGTTCCATAGACTTCCTCCTCTGCTAGCCTGTTCTCCCATAGAGATGCTAATCAAATTGATATCAGAGACGACGAAGAATCTGATTCAATAGAAATGAGAACCTTGTGTCTACTACTTCAACTCCACTCTGTCATCACTGCCTCCCCGGCAGTTCATCGGATTAGTGAGACAAAGACAAAATCCTTCCTTACCTTTCTTAAATAAACAAATTTGAGTATTTGAAACTGATTCATCCCAAGAAACCCTTCAACTGACGCGTCTCCTTCCCAAATTTCAACGACAAGATGACGTCACCTGATCAGGAGATCGTACCTTTCCCGATCGCCGGTAGCTTCAGCGGCCATGATTTCCGCTCGGAATACGCGGATAGCCCTCGTGGGTCCCGAGGCGAGGACAAACGCGGCAAGGGGACGCGCATTCTAAGATGTCCACCTGGGTTAGTTTGGTTCCCAGAAGGTCGGGCCAGCTGGTGTCGCACGTGATGTTTTCTCTCCCCCATTAATGGTGGAAACCCGGCTCCCTCGAGAGCCAAGGAGCGCCCACGACTGATGACACCTTGTCTTTATTCGCGGATCCAGCTCCCTACTCCGATCGCGCTCCGCTCGTGCGCCACTTTTTTATTCATACATTGCCCTTTATAAAAGCTCGCCCCCCTCCCTCCCTTCTTATAACGAATTTTGTCTTCGATCTCACAAACAAGCCCGAGAAGTAAGAAGGAGACAATTATGGTGGTCTCTAGTTTCCGTCGCTCGATTTCTCTCCCCAAACACACCCGACCTGCACCGGTGAAATCTCTCCATGTCCGCTCTACCAGTCTCCCCAATCGGTTCGACCCTCTTATCGCCCAGCTCAAGGATCAGATCCACGGTCTCAAGTCCTGGCACTCCGCTCCGGACCGTCTTACTTCTGCCTGGGTTTGTTCCGGTCTGAACCGCCTCAAGCTCATACACGACTCCCTCGATGACTTCATTCAACTTCCTCAGTCACAGGACTCCCTCCGACGGAGATCCCACTTGGTCGAGAACCTCCTCGAACACTTCCTCCGGTTTGCCGACGCGTTCGGGATCTTCCGGGCGGCTCTCGTTGCCTTCCTCGAGGAGATGAAGGCGACCCAGGTGGCCATCAGGAGCCGCCGGCAGGAGTGCGAGTCGAGGGTGGATGCATATGTGAAGTGCCGACGAAGGCTCAAAAAGGAGGTATTGCCGTTGCTGGCGGTAGTGAGGGAGATAGCGAAGAAGGCCATGGTGGTGCCTGCAGAAGAGGAGGAGATGGAGTTGGCGGGGATTCTCAGGGAAGTCAGCCTGGTGACAGTGAGGGTGTCAGCTGCAGTTTTCGGTGCTGTGGTGGGATCACAAGGGTCATCGAGGTCCTTCATGGGATTGAGGAGGAGGAAGAGGGAGGAGAGATTGAGGGAGTTTGAAGAGGCGTCTGGGGAGGAAGTGAGACGGTTCATGAAGCGGGAGGAGAAGACGGCTTTGAGAAGGTTGGAGGCATTGGAGAAATGCGTTGCCGGATTTGAGAGGGAAAGCGAAAAGGTCTTCGGGAGCGTAATCCGTACAAGAGTTTCGTTGCTGAATGTAGTCACGCAGTAGAGAAAGAAACACATGTAAAAGAAAAAACAATCCGAGGAAAAGGAGACTGAGACCTTGTACAGCCGTGAGATTGGCGATATTGGGTACGAAAATCTTGTAAAAACTATTTTACTATATTTTTTATAAATATTAGCGCAAATAACTAACTTCTAGATTTGATATAAAAATACCCAATTTTGACTTTCCAAGGTGACACATAAGTTTTGACCACTAGTATAATATCATGTCATCATACCACATTATCATCCAAAGAGTCTCACGACTTATCACCCAACACATCTTCGAACAACCATGTCACTATCCATGTAAGTTGCCACATCATCAGCCATGTCATCACATGATGTATCAACATCCACATCAATTTACTTTTTTCTCTCTCATTTTTCTTTCATTATTGATTTAATTAATTTTATAATAAAAAAATATTTTAAAAACATTAATTTTTTGTTTTAAAAATCTTAAACATTTTATTTCATTAATTTCGTTTGATGGAAAGAATTTCAATAGATGGCATAAGAGAATCATTGGTTCACAACTCTAGAGTTGTTCTATATACTTGTGAGTGAACCACCCATAAGTAACTCTAAAAACTATTAACCAATGAGATTTAGTATTAAACACAAATATGAAAAGGAAGATCATTTGTGTCGAGGGTTGATCCTAAGTGCACTAAGCAACAACTTGTATAACTTGTACTCAAATGCTAAAACTTCAATAAATTTATGGAAAACTTCCGGTATGGGCAAGCAATAGAATCAAAACAAAAGTTTTTCATAGGAGAGTATTTCACCTATATGATGAGAGAAGAAAAATCGGTGATCCATCAAACACATGAGATTTAAAATAATGTTGCTAAGATTGTTACCAAGGAAATTTCATTAGATGATAGAATTCAATCATCTCCTGTCATAGAAAAAACTTTCACAGTCATGGTTAGATTTCAAACTCTAGGTGAAGCATCAAAGACAACTTCTTTCATTAAACAAGTGTTGGTATCAATCCAGATAGAAGAAAAATAGAGAAACAACACACATGGAAACTTAGGTAATGGATCTGATGTTAGTGGAAATTTTTTTTTGATAGAATCAAAGAAGACTAACTTCATAAAGATGAAACTCAAGAAATACCTTGGTAAGCCTAAATAGAAAATTAGGAGTACAACAAGAGGCATGCTATGTCGGTGGAAAAATTGGGTCACTTTGTTAAACAATGTTGACATAGGAAAAATAAAAGGGCAAGGTGATAGTATGACTCCTTAGCCGAACATGATAATCCAAACTAGCTCAACAACAACCAATGAAGGTTAGTTACAACTAACTTAAAACTAAATATAACATTTAGCCCAACCGATTGGTAGATTGACACGAGCAATTGTTCGTATTTGTTCAAATATTTCCTTCTTTACTTCCTATGAGAAGGTCAAAGAGAGAATTGTGACAATGGGCAATTGTGATCGGTGAAAGAGAAGTAGAGTTGAAGTTCACACCTGGAAATACTCTTAGTCTCCACAATGTGTAGTACATATCAAACATATGAAAAAAATCTTGTTAACGATTTCCTTTTGAGTCAACTAGGCCAAAAATTAGTGTTTGATTCAATTAAAGTTGTAATTACTGAGGGCGGGTCTTTTGTAGGGCATGGTTATGTTTCTAATGGATTATTTAAATTGTATAATTTCTACCAAGAATATTAATGAGAATAAAGTTTCATTTTATGTCATATTGGTTGATTCTTTTCGCTTATGACACAATAGCATTGGACACATAAATATTAATAGTATAAAAAGAATGATGGATTTAGATTTAAAACCCCAAAATAATATTGAGTTAAAAAATAAATGTAAGATATGTCTCCAAAAGAAACAACCTAGACAACTATTTAAGTTAACAAGAAGAAATTCTTACTTCTAGAATATTTTTTAGACATTGACATCTATGAGATGAGCGGTATTTTAACCATAGGAGGAAAAAGATATTTTATTACCTTTATAGATGATTTGTCAAAATATTGTTGTGTATTTGATCAAGACTAGAGGTGAAGGATTAGAAAAATTAAAATTTATAAGTGAGAAGTAGGAAATCAAACCTAGAAAATAATAAAAAAAACTTAGGTTAGATAGTGGAGGAGGAAAATTTTGTGAGGAACATGGTATCATGCATGTGACTATAGCTCCTTATTCTCTTCAATCCAATGCAACTATTGAAAGGAAAAATAGAACATTTTTAAACATGATTAACTCTACATTGTCTATTTTTGGACTTCCCAACAATACGTGCAGAGAAGCTTGTTGAAAATAATAGACAAGCATAAGTGCCATTATTGTAAATATCTTATGTTCTTTGTCTTTTCTTCGCTTTCTCTACGGTGAAAGGTATACTCATAATTTATGTACTCACATCATCTACTAATAAATGCTAAGGGGGAGGATTTGGATATCTTCCACAACCCTTATTTTCTTCTCTCTCTCTCTCTCTCTCTCTCCCTCTCTCTCTCTCATTCATTCTCATCTCTCTCTTCATTCACCTCATTTTTCTTCTTCTTCCTTCTTCATTCCTATACTCTAAGTTGAAGATCTCGGTAGTATGGAATCCTAAAATCAACATGGTATAAAATCAGAGATTTCAGGATTCAATTTTTTTTTTTTTTACTTGAATCATGATTCATGAGGAACTCCATGACAAAGATAAGTTTATCTCTTGTTCTTGGTTCTGAAGAAGTTGATATTTCATGCTTTCCTTCAGTACAATGTTTTTTTGCTGCTAATCTGTTGGTATGCATGCTACCTTGCTCGGGTGACCTTGTATTAGTCAAGGTTTAAGTTTTATGAAAACCAATTCAGTTGTTTTTAAGAGGCTAAAAATAGAAGGACCCTCCCATATGAGAATTCGGTATTATTTTTTGTGGCAACCAATCTTCATTTTCTGATTAGTCAAACTCGCTTATAATCCCTTCTACCAGATACCCTCCTTGTAACAATCTTCTCTACCAGATTGTGCCAGCAAGGCACCTGGTTTGGTTGGTTGGCTGGTGGGTCTCCCTCAATCTCGACCTCCTGTTGTGCTAGCCAAGGCAATCACGTACCCTTATGGTGAGTCTCAAACTTCTAGTTATGATCCACAAATTGAGTTTGAGCAAAGGCCAAAGTTGGAATAGATAAAACTAGTAGAAGAAACAAACAAAACATTGAGCCAGCAACGAAGCAAAGGGAAAATCTATTTTTTTGTTTTTTTGAGCTCCAATGCTATTGCTACTAACTTGTACACGCCAATTGTGGTGTTATTTAGTGACTCAAAAGTTCGAGTTTGAGTCATTTTTTGGCTTTGTAATACAACTGGAATAGCTGATGTGGATCCAGTTAGCTTAGTTACTACGCTGACCGGTGATCTTGGTGATCTTGTCTTGTTGACAATAGTTGTTTCTGGAATAAGCTTGGTATTTTGGTGATCTAATTAGCTGTAATATGTGGAGATAATCTTGGTATCTTGTTATCTGGTATCTATCTTATCTTGGTATCATGGTATTAGTTTTATTAGTTGTTATCTCTATTATCTTGGCATTAGTTATTACCTCTACTTGATCAATAACAAGATATAATATTGGAAATAATTGATTCTGAAGAAAGGATACAAAATCCATATTAGGTGTTATCTGATACAGAATCGTATCATTACCTCTGTTCCGAAGAAGCATCACCTTATCGTTGTCGACTATTCCAATAGCATCACCTTATCAATGGTACTCTCACCGTTCTCGTTGTCTTTGCTATCATCCATCTCATTACATGCTGACGGAAGTCTCATTTGGAAAATAATCCGAGATTGCATTGCTAACGAAAGTCTCGTTGCTTGATTATCGCCTCCAACTGGTGGCAGCCATATACGTTGACAAAAGTTTTTTTCGGAAACTCATCCAAGATTGTCTCTGTCGGATTGTTGTCGATGATTATACAAGCTACTAATTATACGAGTGTCTTGGTTACTGCCGAGTTATCTGCGTGTTTGTTATTTGTTTACTTTTAGACAACTCAACCTAAGCAAACCAACGAACCAACACATGGTCTATTGCTTATTACAACTTATTACTTCTATTCCGCTCAGGTTAACTCAAGTCAGACCGAGTCAACTCAGACTCGACTTAGTCTAGTCAACTACCCGGACTGGGTTCACTCATATTAACTCGGACCAACAAGGTCATACTCGGGCCGGGTCCACTCGGACTCATGAGTTAGCTTGACTCAATCATCTCAACCCGGTTTCTTGACTCAGTCACTCAGCCTTTGGACTTGGCCTCTTAACTCTGGCTTGACTATTACCCTGAGTTATTACCTTGGACTCTTATTGACTAGTGACAACTTGCATTACGATGAAGATTGTCTCTGCCTTAGAATTTGCACTACTTCAACAGATAAAGCATCTGATGGTTTATACAAATAGCTAGGCCACCTCCAACAAGATTTCTCCTATTGATGCTACTCCTATACAAGGTATGGTCTCAACTACTTCTCCATCCTAGATCATTGACTCTGGGGCTTCTGAGCACTTTATAGGTAATGGTACCCTTCTGAATTCTATATCTCCTTGCTCACCTAAAAATTTTGTTTCTATAGTTGATGGATCCCAAGCTAAGGTACAGGGGTGGGGTCCACATTTGCTAAACCTACTCTTCATTTAAAATATGTCCTATTTATGCCTGAGTTTCTAATAAACCTCTTATCTGTTAGTCAACTCAAAAAAATATTTAACTGTTTCATTAATTTTTCTCCAACTTTTTGTGTTTTTTAGGATCTAAAGACAAAATAGGTTATTGATGAAAGCCGTGAAAGAGTGGGGCTCTACTATCTTGATCCACCAGCACTAATAGCTAGCACCAGTGCTCAACTTATGACTCTTCAATGGCACAATGGGTTAGGACATCCATCTCTTCAGTAACTCAAACAAATTACTCCTAAAGTATAGTCCGTTTCAAGTCTCAACTACGAAGACTGCCAAAGTCAGCAAATACCAGCAAGTACTTATGCCTACATTACTATTGCTCTGGTTGCTTGGTAGATTAAATGAGCAGAGACAATGTCTTCATCTTCCAGTGTGACGATACCACAGTGGCCAGTGCCACTTCCTGTCGACGATACCAGTGAGAAGTCATCGTCTCCTAAGTTGACAAAGATAATCAATGGAACCTTAACAGTGAGATCATTTTGTCCAGCTCCAATCTTCCAGAATAACTCCCGAAATAAACCAGTCGACTGAAAGAGAATCAGTGAGGCCAGCAAAGAACAAGATTGAAGACAGTAAACCAGATTGGCTCGGGAGCAATAAGGCTGAAAGAGATAATAACATAGCAATGACAGCAACCGATGATGGGAATGATGAACGTACCAGATTAGATCAAGTAGAGCAACACAACTTTGATTTCCATAGACAGAGTAATGCTTGGGATAGAAATCGGACAACAATGAAAATTGTCTAAAAGTAGCATTGAGCCAACACTCTTCCAGAAATAGAATACCAAAATTGAAAGATGATCTTTCGAAGCAGTCTTCG
Organism: Aristolochia californica; assembly: GCF_029961685.1. NCBI lineage: Eukaryota > Viridiplantae > Streptophyta > Magnoliopsida > Piperales > Aristolochiaceae > Aristolochia > Aristolochia californica. The sequence continues at coordinate 6,739,289 of NW_027182279.1, forward strand.
GTAGATATGGTTTGTTGGTGAGAGTTGAAGAAATGAGCCAAGTCAAGGAGAATCCTCTATTAATTTCAAGAAGAAGAAAAAACTCTTTATTCATCATCTAACTCATCTTACAAAAGAGATATAAATACAGAAAACAAAACACTGTTTATAGTTGTTCAACCAATGAACAAATGACACGTGTACAAGAATATTCAAACTCTAAAATAAAATATTTACACCCTAATACTCCCCCTCAAGGTGTCTTGTAAATGTCCTTTACGGCTTGGACAACAAAGAAAAAAGTTGAGCAGAAGGGAGAGGTTTAGTAAATATGTTTGCTAATTGGTATTGAGATTGAATGGGAAGCAATTTTAGAACTCCCGAAGTAACTCTTTCACGAACAAAATGACAATCTATCTCGATATGCTCAGTGCGCTCATGAAATGTTGGATTAGAAGCAATATGTATTGCAGCTTGATTGTCACAATATAGCAAAGCCAGAGAATCAACCTTGACTTGAAAATCTTGAAGAAGTTGTTGTGACAAAATAAGCTCACTGGTAGTAGAGGAAAGAGCTTTATACTCAGCCTCTGCTGAGGATCAAGAGACAGTGGTCTGCTTTTTTGCCTTTCAAGAGACTAAAGAGTCACATATAAATATGCAAAAACCTATAGTAGAACGTCGAGAATCAGGGCGTGATCCCCAATCAGCATCAGAAAAAGCCTTCAAACGAACTAGAGCACAAACATTAGAGTAAGCTCTCAGCTGCAAGGAAGAAGTAGAAGAAAACAACAACCCTTGACCAGGACTGCTCTTGAGATAATGAAGCAGGTGATGCACTGCCTTGAGATGAGGAAGTCGAGTTTGAGCCAAGAACTGAGTGAGCTTGTGAACTGGAAAAGTAATATCTGGACAAGATAAAGTGAGATAAAGAAGTTTCCCAACAAGTCGCTAATAGTGTGTTATATCAGGAAGCAAGTCACCTTCAGTGGTAGTTAAACGAAGTTTTGGATTCATTGGAACAACAGTTGGTTTACAAGCCAAGTAACTTGTGTCTTCAAGTAATTGTAAGGTGTAATGACGTTGAGAAAGCACAATACCTTGCTTGGAACGAGCAATTTCAAGACCAAGGAAATGCTTGAGATAACCAAGATCCTTTAGGTTAAACTGTGTATGCAAAAACTGTTTGAGCTCAGCAATAGCTTGAGATGAAAGATTAGTAAGGATGATATCATCCACATAAACTAGTAGAGCAACAAAAGAGGATCCATGACCTTTTGTGAAGAGAGAGTAATCAGATTTTGGCTGAAGAAAACCAAACTTGATCAAAACTTGAGAAAATTTTGAATACCATTGCCTCGAAGCTTGTTTGAGACCATAAATTGACTTGTGAAGCTGGCATACTAGTTTACTTTGAGATGAAGAAGACTCCCCCTGTCTAAGATAGCCGAGAGGGAGATCCATATAGATTTCCTCAAAAACATCATCGTTTAAAAAAGAGTTGTTAACATCAAGTTGGGCTAGATGCCAATTATGTGAGGCATCAAGAGCAAGAAGAACCTTCACAGTTACCAATTTTGCCACTGGAGAAAAAGTTTCAACAAAGTCCAAACCTTCTTGTTGTGTATTGCCTTTAGCAACCAAACGAGCCTTATGTCGCTCAATAGACCCATTTGATTTAAGTTTGATTTTGTAAATCCATTTGCAACTAATGGTATGCTTGCCATGAGGAAGAGAAGTGACAGTCCAGGTGTTGTTTGCTTCCATAACTTTCAACTCTTCATGCATAGCCAATCTTTATTCAAGAAACTTCACTGCTTGGTGACAGAATTGAGGCTCAACCTGAGAGGATACACTGAGCACAAACTGTTTGTGTGAATCAGAAAGGCCATGATAAGAGATGTAGTTAGAGATTGGATAAAATGTGTAAGTTGAAGCAGGAGGAGAAGAACCAGCAAGTAAATTGCAGTGATAATCCTTCAAGTAATGAGGTGGATGAATCACTTTGGTAGATTGTCGAAGAATAACACCACCATATGTAGAAGGAACAATAGCTAGAATATCATCAGTTGGAATATCATCAACTGGAACAATAGCTAGAATATCATCAGTTGGAATATCATCAACTGGAACAATAGCTGGAACATCAGAAGTAACAGGTGAATCATGAATATGTGAAGAATCAAGTTCTGGAATAAAATGAGCTTGTATTGAGTAATGGGGCAAAACCAAATCTGGAAATGAATCAGTAACTTGATCTGAACTTGTAATAGCGTGAAAAGGAAACACTTCCTCATGGAACACTACATCTCTTGAAAGAAAAACCTGTTTTGTCTCCACATCATAAAACTTATAACCTTTCACACCAGCCGAATAACCAAAAAAAACACAAACTTGAGCACGAGGTTGGAACTTGGTTCGATGAGAAGCTAAGGTGGAAACAAAAGCTAAACAGCCAAAAAATCGAAAAAGAGTATAATCAGGAGTTGTTTTGTATAGCAAATAAAAAGGTGTGTTGTGTCGCAAAAGAGGAGAAGGAGTTCTGTTAATCAAGAAACCCGTAGTAAGAACACAATCTGTCCAAAAGGAAACGGGAATTCGGGATTGAAAAAATAATGACTGAGACACATTTAAGAGATGTTGATGTTTTCGCTCCCCAAATGAGTTTTACTAAGGCCTTTCAACACAGGAAAACTGGTGCAAAACTCCCTTATCTTGAAAAAACTCAGCAAAAGATAACTCAGGTGCATTATTAGATCGAAAAACCTTGATTTTGGCATTAAACTGAGTGAAAACCATATTAAGAAACTTTGGTACCACAGAGACAACATCAGATTTATTCCTCAATAGATAAATCCAAGTAAATCTAGTACAATCATCAACAAGAGTCAAGAAAAAATGTTGACCAATATAAGAAACAGTTTGATATGGCCCCCAAATATCATAGTACACAAGATCAAAAGGAAGTTTTGACAAATGATTATTGGATTCAAAAGATAGCCTACGTTGTTTAACAAGAAGACAAATATAACAAGGATTTGACTTATATAATCTAGTTACATCACATTTCAACTGATCTTTCAAAGAATCAAATATCTTAAAAGAAATGTGTCCTAACCTATTATGCCAAATATGATCAGAAACATTATTAACAAAAGCATTGGAAACAGAATTCAAACACTAAACATTAAGAACATAGAGATCTTGGACTTTATCACCCTTGCTAATCATCTAACTCATCTTCCAAAAGAGAGATATAAATACAGAAAACAAAACATTGTTTACAACTGTTCAACCAATGAACAAATGACACGTGTACAAGACTATTCAAACTCTAAAATACAATATATACACACTAATACTCCCCCTCAATGTGGTTTGTTTTGTCCTTTACAGCCATCTTGGACAACAAAGAAAAACGTTGAGTAGAAGGGAGAGGTTTAGTAAACATGTATGCTAATTGGTATTGAGATCGAATGGGAGGCAATTTGAGAACTCCCGATGTAACTCTTTCACGAACAAAATGGCAATCTATCTCGATATGCTTAGTGCACTCATGAAATATTGGATTAGAAGCAATATGTATCGCAACTTGATTGTCACAATATAGCAAAGCCAAAGAATCAACCTTGACTTGAAAATCTTGAAGAAGTTTTTGTAACTAAATAAGCTCACTAGCAGTAGAGGAAAGAGCTTTATACTCAGCCTCTGCTGAGGATTGAGAGATAGTGGTCTGCTTTTTGGCCTTCCAAGAGACTAAAGAGTCACCAATAAATATGCAAAAACCTGTAGTAGAGCGTCGAGAATCAGGGCGTGATCCCCAATCAGCATCAGAAAAAGCCTACAAATGAACTAAAGCACAAACATCAAAGTAAGCTCTCATCTACAAGGTAGAAGTAGAAGAAAACAACAACCCTTGACCAGGACTGTTCTTGAGATAATGAAGCAGGTGATGCACTGCCTTGAGATGAGGAAGTCGAGGTTGAGCCAAGAATTGAGTGAGTTTGTGAACTGCAAAAGTAATATCTGGATGAGATAAAGTGAGATAAAGAAGTTTTCTAATAAGCCACCAATAGTGTGTTATATCAGGAAGCAAGTCACCTTCAGTGGCAGTTAAACGAAGTTTTGGATCCATTGGAACAACAGTTGGTTTACAAGCTAAGTAACCTGTGTCTTCAAGTAATTGTAAGGTGTAATGACGTTGAGAAAGCACAATACCTTGCTTGGAACGAGCAATTTCAAGACCAAGGAAATGCTTGAGACAACCAAGATCCTTTAGCTTAAACTGTGTATGCAGTAACTGTTTGAACTCAGCAATAGCAATGAAGGACTAGTAAGGAAGATATCATCCACATAAACTAGAAGAGCAAAAAAAAAAAGAGGATCCATGACCTTTTGTGAAGAGAGTGTAATCATATTTTGAATGAAGAAAACCAAACTTGATCAAAACTTGAGAAAATTTTGAATACCATTGCCTGGAAGCTTGTTTGAGACCATAAATTGACTTGTGAAGCTTGCATACTAGTTTACTTTGAGATGAAGAAGATTCCTCCATGTCTAAGATAGCCGAGAGGGAGATCCATATAGATTTCCTCAAAAACATCACTGTTTAAAAAAATGTTGTTGACATCAATTTGGGCTAGATGCCAATTATGTGAGGCAACAAGAGTAAGAAGAACATTCAAAGTTACTAATTTTGCCACTGGAGAAAAAGTTTCAACAAAGTCCAAACCTTCTTGTTGTGTATAGCCTTTGGCAACCAAACGAGTCTTATGTCGCTCAATAGACCCATCTAATTTAAGCTTGATTTTGTAAATCCATTTGAAACCAATGGTATGCTTGTCATGAGGAAGAGAAGTGACAATCCAGGTGTTGTTTCCTTCCATAGCTTTCAACTCTTCATGCATAGCCAATCTCCATTTAGGAAATTTCACTGCTTGGTGATAGAATTGAGCCTCAACCTGAGAGGATACACTGAGCACAAACTGTTTGTGTGAATCAGAAAGGCCATGCTAAGAGATGTAGTTAGAGATTGGATAAAATGTGTAAGTTGAAGCAGGAGGAGAAAAATCAGCAAGTAAATTGCAGTGATAATCCTTCAAGTAATGAGGTGGATGAATCACTTTGGTAGATTGTCTAAGAATAGCACCACCAGATGTAAAAGGAACAATAGCTGGAATATCATCAATTGGAGTATCATCAACTGGAACAATAGCTGGAACATCAGAAGTAATAGGTGAATCACGAATATGTGAAGAATCAAGTTCTGGAATAAAATGAACTTCTATTGAGTAATGGGGCAAAACCAAATCTGGAAATGGATCAGTAACTTGATCTGAACTTGTAATAGCATGAAAAGGAAACACTTCCCCATGGAACACTACATCTCTTGAAAGAAAAACATGTTTTGTCTCCACATCATAGAACTTATAACCTTTCACACCAGCCGGATAACCAAGAAAAACACAAACTCGAGCACGAGGTTGGAACTTGGTACAATGAGCAGCTAAGGTGGAAACAAAAGCTAAACAACCAAAAACTCAAAAAAGAGTATAATTAGGAGTTGTTTTGTATAGCAAATGAAAAGGTGTTATGTTGCAAAAGAGGAGGAGTTCTGTTAATCAAGAAAGCCGCAGTAAGAACACAATCTGTCCAAAAAGAAACAGGAATTCGAGATTGAAAAAACAATGATCGATCCACATTTAAGAGATGTTGAGGTTTTTGCTCCACAACCGAGTTTTACTGAGGCCTTTCAACACAGAAAAACTGATGCAAAACTTCCTTATCTTGAAAAAAGCAGCAAAAGATAACTCTGGTGCATTATCATATCGAAAAACCTTGATTTTGGCACTAAACTGAGTGAAAACCATATTAAAAAACTTCGGTATCACAGAGACAATATCAAATTTATTCCTCAACAGATAAATTGGTATGCCTGGATCTAAGACAGGGAGGAAAAAGATGAAGAATCAAGCTTTCGAAGGAAGTTTGCACCTTAGGCCTTGTGAGAGAGAGAACCCGATCTCATTTACAACTAACTTAGACTAATGATCAATGCTTCCTCTTACATTCAAATGACGCCCTTATAAAGATCAAGAACGTCCCTTACACAGCCAACGTAAAGTCATAGTTCTAAAGAGAAATTACATCAATGCCACTAAGAGAAAATAAGAAAATTACGTAAGTCACCCTCTACGTCTACCTGCTACTCTAGATGCTATGGAGTCCATAACATCAATCCCCTCCTGGAGAGTGAGCTTGCCCTCAAGCTCGAAGGTAGGTGTGCGGGCCCATGCGGACGTCGCCACCCCTGCATAAGTGTCAACTGTGGTCTCTGTGTCAGCCGTTTGGACGACAAAAGTAGAGCATCTAACCAGAGGAGCAAAACAATTTTTTTTGTATGTAGGAATACGTGCAGAACGTCGCTACATATCACCAAGCAGCAAATTTTGTGTGGTACGCATCATCAGTTGTGCAGCAGTCTGAGTCCTTTGGTGTGAAAACCTGCATCATCCAGTCTACTACCTTCCTGGAGACAACCCTGTGGAGTGATGAGCTCGGACCGAACACAAGTACCCCGACGAATAAAAGATGGCAGAGTCACCCTAAGAACTTTGACACGCAGGGCATGAAACTGGGTAGCAATAGCAGACGCCCAACATATCAGGGGTTGGACAGGTTCCATTTGAGACACCACTCGGAAGTTTGGAATCCAAACAGAATTGGAGTGATTGATAAGTACTGGTGTCTGTCCCAGATTGGCCAGTGTACCCGCAGTTGACTTAGGATGAGTTTTGCTTCCGTTAGAAATGACTGAGATTCCAAGCATCAAAAGCTGAGAAACAACATTGCAACAGAGTTCTGAAAGCTTGTGGACACCCTCTAGAGTGAATAGTTTCAAGTCTATCAGCAGTACTTATCAATCACTGAATTATTTCTTTAGTTAAACATATTATAAACAGAATATATTGTAATCATGAACGAAGCAAACTTTGATTCCTAATATCATAATCAATTTACTGTTCATCATCTTCTTGATCAGATACACGTCTGTCAACGATTTAAGAGTATAGTGGCCCTTCACAGCCTATGCCTATCCACGGCAACGGCAACACGGGCATACCTCAACGCGACTTGGGTGACGTTCCATATCATAACAGGAACGAAGATGAATAGTAAAGTAGTATAACATTATGAGAACGAAGTTAACTCCTCTGATGATTAAGATATATAAAATTTATAATAATTCACTTCATACCTGGATATTCAAGGTTTAGCCTTCCATGGCTCTGATACCAACTCTTTAGCTGTAGGTTAATTTAGTTTACTTTTATTTTGTGTAATTGTTTTTATCATTATAATTTGTTGTTAAATGGCATCCAGTAGTAGGAGTACTGGATCAGTTAAGAATGCATCTCTGGTTGAATATAAAGTTCAACAACAATTGAATGATTGGACAATTCCGTCCATCAAACCTACATCCATATACAAGAAAGGAACTTTCACCCTTTCGAGTACCATGGGAATTAAAACCATGGAACAAACAATTAATCTTGAAAATCAAGATTCAACTCTAAAATTATTAGAGTTAACAGATCTCAATAAGTATCTTGCAGATACTGAGAAAAAATATATGCATATTGGATGCATACAGATTGCGTTCAAACCCTTGACCTTATTAGGGATGAACACATGTCTGCAGGCCATACTTAGAGATGGTCGTTGTTTGGATTGGAAACCCTCATTAATGGGTATCGTAGAAACAAGCCTCAGTAGGGGACCTGTTTACTTTAATGTCCATCCAAACCTTACCCTATCATTAACAGATAGGAATTTGTTAGAATCTATCCAATTGAGGATTCTAACACAGGGATACAATTTTATTCCTGGAACTGAAACCATTGCTGTAATAGCAAGGATTCATTTCAAAATTATGAATACCTTAGTCCCTAAGGTATTACACTTACCAGATCAAGGTAAGACTGTTTTGATCGAAACCGATCTCATGAGTGCTAATATAGCCACTCCAAGAATGATCAATTGGGAGGAAATTCATTTCCCAGCTAACTGGACTATTCCTCAGGCTGTTCCTCCACGTCTCCTGATAAATCAGGATATTGATAATGTCATCCAATCAACAGATGGCGATGTGGTAATCAATTTCAAAGATAAGACTCCCTACCGAGTCTCGTTACCACCCACGTCATCCAGATATTCGGATGTAGGTCCATCCAGTCGCCTACAAGAATTGGATGAAAAACAATCCGTAAAGGATGATTCCTCATTAAAAGGAATCCAACTATCAGACACCCAGGTACCTCATGGGGTCTACCGCGAAAGGGAGCATGATCGAACTTCTCCCACTCCCAGTGAGATGACTGGTTTTACTCTGTGATTATGATTTTTACACCTTACCAGAGTAACCCAGACCCACCACCTTTTGTGGTGGATAGAGCAGCCATTAAAGCTGAATTCTTTCACCCCAATAATCTAGGTTTCAAAAATTGGTTTTTTGACACCTATGGGGCCGCAGAACGCATGGAATTTTCAAATGACTTTTATCTTTATTTGGAAACAAATAAGGTTATTATGTCCTTTGTTGATTGGTTCATGCAAACCAGACTCAAGAAGGCCGAGAAACGACCCTTAGTTTCTTCGTCCAATGCTCCATCTCTTTCTACCCTAACGAAAGAATGGCATCTTATGTCTGGCATTAATATCAGATCAGTCCATCCTCCCACTGATCCAATTAAACTTGAATTTGCAAGTCCCTCAGGAAAATCTCCTGAATTTGTTGAAGCAGTTGCTTTTGTCAACCCTGAAGTGACCATAAACCCCATGGGTCAAATCAGAAGACAAAACAACTTCACCAATTTAAATCTTCAAACGATCGGCCAACAGCTGACACGTATGGAAGATTTATTGGAGAAAGATGTCACCGAAAAGGTATGTCAAAATCCTTATGACTTATCTTCTCGAAAATTACCATTGTTGATGAATGATAAACCACTCATCAAACCCCCGGTTCCAATCAGGAACTTTAAATTAGATAACAATTCTGAGAAGCCCAGAAGAATTGTTATTAAGGCTTGGCAAATTAAATCTCTCGGAAGAGCAGATTAAACAAGCCCAGAAGAAGCCAGAAACTTCGGCGAATGTGGTGAGTCAACACATCCAAAAGCATCTACCTATTTTACATGTTTTGGAAGTTGACCATACACAAGATGAAGAATCTCAAGAAGGTTCTTTATCACAAAATAATTCTGAAGATTTAACTCCTTCAGCATACTCTGATTCTGATATAGGACAAACTCCTGATCTTCATGACTTGGGTTTAACCAATATCACTCAGACTGAAGAAATTCTTCAGGAAATGATTCAAGATCAACCGAGTATCCAAAAATTGGATTACCAAAAATCATCTACTCGGAAATGGGATCTAGAACTCAAAAGATACTACCATAGGCCTACCCCTCAGGACCTATTGTATGAAGAAAATTTGTATCTAGATCAAAAATCCTATGATGGGAAAACCATCTATGAATGGAGTATAGATGGCTTATCTGAATATCAGATAATGGAACATTGTCAACGGATGTTAATGTATGCAACCATCTGTCGACAACATAAAAATTCCGATCAAGGAATAGCAGAAATGATAACTGCTGGATTCTCGGGAATCCTCAAAGGTTGGTGGGATAATCTCCTCACCCATGAACAACAGCAGGAAATTTATAATTCCAAAAAGGTAATTAAAACTGAAGCTGGTCTAGCATACCTAGGCGAGGACGATGCAGTTTATACCTTAATCTCCTGTATTGTTCATCATTTTATTGGCAGACTTACTTCCCAAACCGATAAGGGAAGAGAGACATTGCAAAACTTACGGTGTAAAACACTTAGCCATTTCAGATGGTATAAAGATGTTTTCCTCTCTAGAGTGATGCAAAGAAATGATGCCAATAATGAATATTGGAAAGCCAAATATATTGATGGCTTACCTCCGCTTTTTGCCAACAAGGTCAGAAAGCGAATAGGCAATGAAGGTGGTGCAATTAACTACCACCAATATACATATGGCCTCCTTACCAGTGCTATTATTCAAGAAGGAATGGCCTTATGTAATGATTTAAAGCTTCAGGCTCAGCTTAAACAACAGAATCTATCTGGTAAGCGTGAGCTTGGGGAATTCTGTGAACAATTTGCTTGTGACACAGGACCCCAACCTTCCCATCAAAGGAAGGGTAAAGGGAAAGTCTCTCATCCAAAGAGAGAACCCTACTCTCATCAGAGTAGGAGATATCCCAAAAGACAGTCTCATAACAAGACTTATCCTGAACCTAGGAGACCTCCCCCGCGGAAACCGCCTCCTCGCAGGACTCCTCCAGACAAAAAGAAAATTGTCTGTTATAAATGTGGTAAATTAGGCCACTATTCTAATAGATGCAAAACAAAAGAGAAATTAAACCAACTTCAGATAGATGAAGGATTGAGAATCCAGTTGGCTAAAATTCTCTTAAATTCTGATTCTGGAGACGATATTGCTTATGCCTCATCCAGTCAATCAGAAGATCCAGATTGCAGTTGTTCTCATCTCCAATCTGTAGCTCAAATGCATCAAATTAATGTTCTAACATCCCTGCAAAGCCGCATGTTAGAGAATATTGATCAAGAGGAAGATCCTCAAACCAAGAGATATTTAATTAAAGAATATCTCGATCAAATTCAAAGTACTTCAAAGAATAATCCTCCTATAGCAGGAGTAAAACCCTATTCTTTGAAAGAAATTATTGGTCGTTATGAAGCAAACACCTCTTCAAAACAACCAATATCCATCTCCTCATTACAAGGAGAAATTAAAGAAATCAAGCATGAATTAAAAGAATTAAAATCTTTGTATAAAAAGCTTGAACAAAAATGTGAAAACACATGTTTATCAGAAAAGACACCTGAAGGTTCTTTTTTGAATCAAATTACTAAAGTCATCCATCAAAGATGGCATACTGTAATTAATTTGGTAATAAATCAGAACTTTGTCATTCCTAAACTGACAGCGCTGATCGATAGTGGAGCAGACTTAAACTGCATCCAGGAAGGGTTAATTCCAACCCAATATTTTGAGAAAACCACTCAAACTTTGGCAAATGCCAATGGAGACAAAATGACAATTAAATACAAATTGAATAATGCCTCCATCTGCACTAATAATCAGTGCATTATAACTGACTTTTTATTAGTCAAGAATATGACTCAACAAGTCATATTAGGTACTCCATTTCTAGAGAAAATCATGCCAATTAAAGGCATCGATAATCATGGAATCCAAGGTCAGGTTAATAATAAACCTATTTATTTCTCATTCAAATCTCCTCCTCAAATTAGTTTCATCAATGAGATCTCTGAATTGAGAAGTGTTAAAGAACATCATCTAAGTTTCCTGCACAAAGAATTACAGTTGTTAACCCTTGAACAACAATTGGAAACTGTAGAGATCAAAGAGAAAATTAGTTCTCTTCAGAAATTATTAACCCAAGAAATTTGTAGTGAAATTCCTACTGCTTTTTGGGAACGACATAAATATATTGTGTCTTTACCCTATATTGATGGGTTCAATGAAAGAACCATTCCCACCAAAGCTAGGCCTAGTCAAATGAAACATGCTTTACTAGACCTCTGCAAAAAGGAAATCCAAAATCTGTTGGATAAAAACTTAATTAGAAAATCTTACTCCCCATGGAGTCGTACTGCTTTTTATGTAAATAAAAATGCAGAGAAGGAACGAGGTGTTCCCAGACTTGTAGTTAATTACAAACCACTTAATGATTGTTTGCGATGGATTCGATACCCCATCCCAAATAAAAAAGATTTATTAGACAGATTATTTTCTGCTAAAATCTTTTCCAAATTTGATTTGAAATCTGGATATTGGCAAATTCAAATTAATGAAAAGGATAAATATAAAACTGCATTCACTGTCCCTTTTGGTCACTTTGAATGGAATGTTATGCCTTTCGGTTTGAAAAATGCTCCATCTGAATTTCAAAATATCATGAATGATATCTTTGCTCCTTTTTCTGAATTTACCATTGTTTATATTGATGATATACTTGTTTATTCAGAATCTCTTGATGCTCATTTTAAGCATTTACATGTTTTCAAATCAGTTATTCGAAAACATGGGTTGGTGATATCGGCACCGAAAATGAAATTATTTCAGACCTCTGTCAGATTTTTAGGTCATAATATTCACAAGGGAAAAATAGTTCCCATTGATCGAAGCATTGAGTTTGCCTCTAAGTTCCCAGATGAGCTCTTGGAGAAAACTCAACTTCAGAGATTTTTAGGAAGTCTCAATTATATTGCAGATTATTATCCTCACCTTGCACAAGATTCTGCAATATTACATAAAAGACTCAGAAAGAATCCTGAGCCCTGGACTCCCAATCATACCCAGGCAGTCCAACTAATTAAGAGTAAGGTTAAACAACTCCCTTGTCTTAACCTCACTAATCCTTCCTATCCGAGGTTGTAGAAACTGATGCATCCCATATAGGCTATGGTGGCATTTTGAAACAAAGAAATCCATCAGGTAAAGAAGAACTTGTTCGATTTACCTCTGGAAACTGGCATGATGCACAGCTTAATTATTCCACTGTAAAACAAGAAATATTGGCAATAATTAAGTGCATTCATAAATTCCAGGATGATTTATTAAATAAAAAATTCCTTTTAAGAGTTGATTGTTCAGCAGCCAAATCGATTCTTAAGAAGGACGTGAAGAATCTTACTTCCAAACAAATCTTTGCCAGATGGCAGGCGGAATTAAGCGCCTTTGATTTTGATATAGAACATATCAAAGGAGAATTGAACTCCTTACCTGATTTTCTAACCCGTGAATTTCTCCAGGGTCAAAATCATGTATAACCCCGCAAGGGGCAATCCACTCCCAATGAGAGGACGCGGAAATCAACAATCCAGAGGTCGAGGCCGAAAGAATCCAGAAAGAGGAAATTCCTCAGACAAGAAGGGCAAAGCCCCAGTGTCGTATAAAGAGACACTTGAAGTAGAACCAGAGTATATTACTCTTCCGGATACGGAAACAATTCTACTCCTCAATAAAGAGGATCTTGAGGGTACATTGGATTCCTGGGAGATGTTACAGAAATGGCTTGGAGAAGCCTACTGTCCCATCCGTGCAGGAAAACGATGGTATTCCTTTGAATCTATTTTGGTTCATCTAAATTCTATATCAGTGCATCATACACTGACAAATGTGGCTAAATGGGATAGCCCAAGAGCGTACAGTAAATGTACAATCCAAAGATTCATGCATCCCTCAACATGGGGAAAATTTGATTTGGCTAAAGCTGCTAACCTTCCTAATGATAAGGAATTTAATTATTGGGATTATATGGATTCTTGGTATAATACCTTTTATTACCAAAATCCTTCCCATAGGCATTCCTGGTTTTTCCAATGGGAAAAGAATGTCTTTCAGAGGTCATTACCTCTACCCAGTTGGGTATTTGCATGGTGGATCAAATTTGGGCCACCCATTTCCATATTACCTGAGCCCATTAAGGCTTGTTTTAATAAATGGACTCAATCCAGTCCTGAGCTTAAAGCTCTGGGTTATGAAAAACCCCCAAAGCATTGAGACAGTCTTATCTTCTATATGGTATTTTCTCTACCATGGATTTGGAGGTGGGATTGTACTACAGGCTTTAATGATAAAAGCCTACCAGTATTATTACGAACATTTCATGTTCGATGGTGGAAAAATTTCCCCAATATTGATACCAAAGTTGCAGAAATTAAGTCTGCTATCATACAGAATGAAAACAATCTTGGATTGCATCGCATCCCGGAAGTCCATTATGATTCCGACAATTTATTTGCAAGTTTTAAAACTCAATTAAAGAGTTTGATTCCGAATATCTCGGAAAAAGATATTATGCAAAAATTATTAGAATCAATGAAGGATTCTATGGTTACTCAGTGCAATGAAGGCACGTCTTCTCACCACCCAGCAGACGACAACATGTCTGTCTCAGAACCTTCTGCTGCTGAAGATGATGAAGATATTGATTATAATAGCACAGAGCAAGATGATAATGCTCAAGATTCTTTACCGGATAAGTCAGCCACCTGATGAGGATCCGGAAGAATATATTAATTTAATGTTGCAAGCATTCAAGGCAACAGCTAAAAAGAAATAATTTTGCAGGATATGACTATGACAGATCAATCTGTTCCAGATTCGTCGGCCAAGTCCGTCCAAAAGCTTCAGAGGAAATCTTATCCTCCGGCCCACAGCTGGCCTATTTGTCACATCAATCAAGGCTCCTACAGTATATTTGGTCGGCCATTTTCCATAAAGTCTCACTCATGGGATGCCGCCAGTAGCCGCCTGCATCGGATAAGAGTTAAGGCTCTTCGTCAACAAAAGATGCTTTGGGATACAGCCCATCAAATGTCTCTTTCCAATCCCCATCATGGAGATAAAGTGGATGATAAAGATGAAGATAATACAGATGCTGAATCATCCAAGAATCTCAATTATAGAGATCATGACTCATCACCTCAATCATAGAGGTTACTTTTTGTACTAGTGGTGGATTTCAAATATGTTCAAATCCACATTAGTTCACTCCTTCTATATAAGGAGTTAGTTTTGTTAGACAAGGCATCACTTGAAAAACCTTCCCCTCTGTCTTCAAGGTTGCCTACTCGTGTGTTTTAAGTCTTGAAGTTTATTGTAAGTACTTTATGATATTGTGATTCAATTCGTAGTAAGTTACAGTAAGTTAAAGTAATTCTCTGCCTGTTGTCCCTTTTACTTGCCTTCTGTCAATCTTCCTTCTTCCCGCTGTAGTTGGTATCAGAGCAGCTGCAAACCCTGTAGCCATATCAGTTGCCTTGTTGACACTTTCATAACAGAACACATTCATCTCACAACCGCTCCCACCTTCAATGGTCTCAATGTTCTTTCCTTTGGCGGGATGCAGAATGTGAGCATCCATTTCTGTATTCAAGCTAAAAATTTGCCTAACTGGCTTAACTGCGGCATCATAAAATGATTTCTACTGTGATGATAATTTTGTGTTCCTCCGATTGAATAAAAGACAGAAATGGGTTGATAGGGCTTCCAATTCCTCAAGTTGTACAACTCCTCCATAGATGTAAAAGCATCGGTCAAATGTGGTTGCCTCAAACTGTTCAGCAGAAGTTTCCAGATCAGCTGCTTTTGAATTCTGCTCAACCTCAATACCAGTCTCAAGAATCAGTAGCGTCATAGTCGCTTTGCCAACAAGTTCAAGAATCGGCATACCTGTTGTAGTCAATGCTTTACCACTCTCTATCAGAGATGGAGTTAGAGAACCAGCTTTAGCAGGCGGATCCCCACTCGGAATTGAAACAGCCAGGCTCGTAGCAGAGTTCTCAATCCTGAGAAGGAGATGGAGTTAGAGAGCCTGCTAATTGAAACAGCCAGGCTCGTAGCAGAGTTCTCAATCCTGAGAAGGATATCATATAGACCACGCAACACAATTATCAAGTCCACTGCAAAAACCTTGTGTGAAGCAATTAGACCAAACTCAGAAACCAATTCGTTCAGCTGTTAGTCATCTGTGCCGTGAATCAGGTTCTTCCAGTACAGGTTTACCGCTTGGAACCTCTCCCTTTCTGATTTCTTCAGAACCGTCCCAAAATACGACTCCTTGGCATCAATTTGTATGTCATGAAGCCCTTCAACGATAAGATCAACATCTGTTGCATGCTCAAAATTAACAAATCCAAAACACTGGAATTTCTCATCTCCTTCCCTCAGTACTACAGCGCTGGGAATGTTTCCATACCCACCAAAATTTTGCTTCAAATGTGGAGCACCCATATCAGCAATTATGGCAACCGTTCCCGGCGTCCCCAGAAAAAATCCCTCACGGAATTCATACACACCCGCCATAATTGCGCCAAAACGGTGTGGTTTCTCTGCCTCCCGGAACAGAGAACCTCCCGGCCAAAAATTTGAGCAGCGTTGCTCAGCCCCTTCACCCCCATGGAAAAACCGTTGAGACAGAAAATTTGTTGGCGTTTCAGAGGCTTACACCAAATGACGTTGAAGTGGGTTCCCCGCGGGACTGTCGAGAGCTGGAATGGGAGGGGTAGGTGGTGGCCGGAAGTTAAATCCCGCTGGACTTGCTTCCGACGGCGCCGACGGAGCCGCCTTCGTGTCCGATGGCGAAGAGCAGCCCTTTTGGGCTTCGCCGCTTGGGGATTTGCCGAAATAGAGGGCTCTCCGAAATACACCCTTGTCGGAAGAATAGCCGGAAGCCATGCTGCTGGTCATGAGGAGGGGTTTTGGGAGGTCGAACCCACACCAATCATTACTAACGAGGTGGGGGAAGAAGACCCTTCCGCTATCCCAAAATTGAAGTTCCAGCCGGCTGATTTTGGAAGTGGTGAGGCAGATTTCAGACTTGAGAACGACTGCGAGTTCTGATGTGTAGGGTCTCTGTCGTCGGATTTTGAAAGGTCGGGAAGCTTTTCCGATACAATGAGCTCGCTGATGTCCGGCGTCGTTT
Organism: Aristolochia californica; assembly: GCF_029961685.1. NCBI lineage: Eukaryota > Viridiplantae > Streptophyta > Magnoliopsida > Piperales > Aristolochiaceae > Aristolochia > Aristolochia californica. The sequence goes on from NW_027182279.1 coordinate 6,755,851, forward strand.
GTTCGGAAGGACGAACAGAAGAAGGATTTGAGGCAGATCGGAATGCTTCTGTCTGTGGTGCGGGAAGATTGCCTGTTCTGCGTGAGAAGGGAATTTGGGAGGTCAAACCCAAATCAGCCTGGACCAACGAAGGTGGTACTAAATACCCTTCCGATTTTGGAATAGCGGAGACCCCGACGTCGAATGTCGCCGACGCTGGCGAGACAGTGCGCTCGTTGAAGTTTTTGATCACCGATCCATTTTTGGGTATCCTGCCCGTCCGAAGTAGAGCCCGAAAAAATCCGCTGGAGAGACAGCGCCAGTTTCTTCCTTGCAATTTGTTTTTTTTGTGTAAGCCGCACGCCATTCCCGCTTCCTTTCTGCTCCATTGAGAATCCACCGTATCTTCGCTCTTTCCATTTATCTGTGCCCATGGACATCCATTCTTCGAAGGACTTTTCTCTTTCCATCTCCGTCCATTCTTCTGGGCGCATCGTGTTCTCACTCTGATACTTGATGGTACGCCCGGATCTAACACAGGGAGGAAGCATGTACCTTAGGCCTCACGAGTGAGTGAGAACCCGGTCTCGTTTACAAGTAACTTATACTAATGATTAATGCTTCCTCTTACATTCAAATGATGCCCTTATAAACATCAAGAACGTTCATTACATAGCCAATGTAAAGTCATACCACTAAGAGAAAATAATAAAATTACATAAGTCACCCTCTACGTCTACTTGCTACTCTGGATGCTATAGAGTCCAAAACATAAATCTAAGTAAATCTAGTATAGTCATCAATAAGAGTTAAGAAAAAATGATAACCAGTATAAGAAACAGTTTGATATGGCCTCCAAATATTACAGTGCACAAGATTAAAAGGAATTTTTTTACAAATGATTATTGGATTCAAAAGACAGCCTATGTTGTTTAACCAGATGACAAATATAACAAGGATCTAACTTACGTAATCTAGTTACATCACATTTCAACTGATCTTTCAAAGAATCAAATATCTTAAAAGAAATTTGTCCTAGTCTATTATGCCAAATATGAGCAGAAACATTATTAACAAAGGCATTGGAAACAAAATTCAAACACTAAACATTAAGAACATAGAGATCTTGGACTTTGTCACCTTTGCCAATCATCCTCTTGGTGGACAAATCCTGAATAACAAAACAATCAGAAAGAAAACTTACTATAAGGCCAGATCCAGTAACTAAAGCACTGATGGAGATCAAATTGAATTTGAATTGAGGGACAAACAATACATCTTTAAGCACAAGATTAGAATGTAGTTTAACATCACCAGCAAAATGGACCAAAATCTGAGAATGATTTGGCAAAATAACTGTAGTATGAGGAATAGAATGCAAGGAAACAAAAGCATGAGCTTGTGAACAAATATGTTGACTAACGCCTGAGTCTACAATCCAGAACTGATGTGAAGAAATTAGAGGACATAAAGACAAAAAAAAAAAAAACAAATACTTGTGAGGCAGTTGGTTGGAGAAGAATCAGGAGCAGTGGTGACCTTTGCTAAGCTACTCAAATGTGTAGAAATCATTGACATTAGCTACTGATATTGAATTGAGTTCAGATTTTGGACAAAACTTCCAAAAGAGTTAGAAACTTGTCTATCATCATAGAAACTTGATGAGCAGCAGCATTAGAATTGTTGTTGGATCTGAATTTATAACTAGAGGATAACCATGGATCTTGTAGCAACGATCCATAATATGTCCACGAAATTCTGAGAAGTTTGAGATCCTGTCTCTTTTCTGATTCTTGGCAGTACTGTCACTTTTTTTATTGTTGCAAATGAAATTCTGAGAAGTTTGAGAACCATATCCACCAGATTTAGTAACATCTGTTTTAACAGCAAAGGCCATTGTGCCATTAGGATTGATTGAATCAGAGACAGGATTAGTCCTCCTTTGTTGTTCCTCTTGAACAATCAGAGAAAAAACACGATTAATAGGAGGCATCGGATCCATGAGAAGCAACTGACCACGAACTTAGGATAAAGAGTCATCAAACCCCATTAAAAAAACATTATGTACTCCATTTGATGATGATCATTAAGACTTTTAACTCCACTACAAGAGCACTATCCACAAGAGCAATTAGGACGATAATTACTCACTTCTTCCCATATGGTTTTCAGCTTTGTGAAGTAAATGCTAATAGAACTTTGTTCTTGATGCAAATTCATCAATTCACGTTTAAGGTGAAAGATTCTCGGTCCATTCCTCTGTTGAAAATGATCCCGAAAATCTAGCCAAATCTCTCACGCAGAAGCAGTAAAAATAATACTGGCATAAAATTCATTTGTAACCGAATTCAAGATCCAAGATATAACAATATTATTTTTGCGAATCCAAGAGTTAAAATTAGCATCAATACCGTGAGGTTCAGGAATGGAACCATTGACAAATCCCAATTTGTTCTTCACAGATAATGCAACTAACATCGCGCGACTCCAATTGGTATAATTCTCACCAGTGAGCAGCTGGGAAACAAGAACTTGGCCAAGGCTATCAGAATGATGAAGATAGTAAGGATTCAAAGGTTCTTCAATGGAAAAATGATTCGAATTGGTACGATCTCGTAAACTGTAATCACTTGTTGAGGGAGGATTCGCCATATCAAAGAAATCAAGCAAATTTCAGAGACGAATGCCAGCGACAAAGAAAACTTCAGCTCGGAGTCAGTTTCCGTGATCAATCCAAGCTACGGTGACGACTTCTTCTTCTTTTCTCTGAAAAACAGCAGAAAACATAGCTTCGCCTTTCGCAAAAGAAAAACGAAAAATAGAGCTTCGCCAGAACTTCGCCTTTAACGTAGTTGGATGCTAATAGCCAACGATTTCGTCCAATGGCTCCGACGCGAAGATCATATCGGAATTCTCAGGGTGAATCTGAGACAGGATGACAAGAGAGGACGAGATTTGATTTTTCCCCCTCTAATACCATATTAATTTCAAGAAGAAGAAAATTTTCTTTATTCATCATCCAACTCATCTCACAAAAGAGAGATATAAATACAGAAAACAAAACACTGTTTACAGCAGTTCAACCAATGAACAAATGACATGTGTACAAGACTATTCAAACTCTAAAATACAATATTTACACCCTAATATCCTCTGCTAAAGAGGATACTCTCTACCAGAAATAAATGATAGACACCAATTACGGTGAGCGTCCATTATAGGAATAGAAGTAAATTCCAACCAGGCAGAGAGGAAAGATACAATGCCAACAATGATGCAGATTTGCAGTAGATATTCCCACCAATGAGATTGATGATTGATGTACAAAACTTCGGATTGGGATATCCAAAGGCTTTGGACGAAAATGCAACAGAGACAACAAGATAAGAATTGACATTCAGAGACAACCAAACAGCAAGAGCAATGCAAGAAGAAAGCACGATAATGAAACGAGAAATCGTACAGAGCAGCACGACAACAGAGACAAAAAATGGTAAGTGAGCAAAAACATTCTCAAGGCATGTCAATCTTAATGACTCAGATTAATAACCCAGCTTGTGAGTTATCGCCGATGATGACAACTTACAGCCTGACTCATCCGATGAGATTGATGAAGACTGAATACCGAGAGTTGGTTGTATACCGAGTTGGCTTGAAATGGCAGAAAATTCAAGTCCGATGATGGTAGAAATGGCAGAGAGATAATCATATTTCTTCTCTTTGGTCTGGGTTTTATGACTCCCACCGCACCAGCAACTCGAGCGTTGCTAGCTGTTTATTGTTCTATCGAGTTAACTCAACTCACCTCAGATTGGACTCACTGGATAATCTGAGATGGGTGCCTGCCCCAAGCTTGTTTCGTGAACTTATATCTCCAAGAGAGCCTCTTCCACTACTAGGGTTTGGAGGCCGGTGATTCTCCTAGAGAGATCACAAGAAATACCAAAAGATTAGCTGTAACAGGATGAGATACCAAAGAATTACATTAGATCGACCAGAGCATACTTCTAACCAAAATATGATGATGAGTATTAGCAAGCAATACCAAAGGTAGCGAGGTACCAACCATCAAAGATAGGAAAAAACAACAACAACCGATGAGATAACATCAACAAGTTGATCTTCCATGGAACAGAAACAAGTTTGGAATTCTAAAAACCATAGTTACGAGTCCTCAAAAATTAATGCTATGATACCATGTTGATTTTCAGAACTCCATGGATTACATCGTGGATAAAGAAGAAGAACACAAATTGGGGAGAAAGGGAGAAAGAATGTGTTATGCACGCAATAAAATTATTATTTTAGTTGTTTTATTTAATTTACTTTATTTATTTTAGTTTAGGCCACAAGGGTATTTTTAGAATACTTTATTTATATGGGTATTTTTGTAATATTTTATATTAAACCCTAACAGGGTGAACCCTATTTAAGGGGTAAGAGTAATGAGAAAGACATGCATTGAAGTATTGAGAATTAGGTTAATTCTAGAGTAAACAGGCTTGGAGTTCTCTTCAATGAGATCTAGGGTTTTCAAGCTTCCATTTGGCTTGATTTTCATCGTCCTCATCTTAACATTATGTCTCTCTACGAATCCATGTGTCAGATCCAGGACTGTAATAACTGGTATTAGAGCAGGAACACACGGAGTGGTTGGAGAGATTGAATAGAAAGATGGACAATATGATAACTCGTCTTTCGACTGGAAGGAACACAATTCCGGAACAAAGAGGAGAGGACCTCGATGCCGCCGCAGAAATGAAGGGCCTCCGACCTCAAATCTCCGATTATGGCATATGCGCAAAAGAGGCATCCGCTGTTTTAGACAAGTAGAAAGGCGAATGGCCAGAAAAATAAAAAATTTCTTCTTCGTTACCGCCCGAAGTTCCTGCTGAAGAGGCAGATGCTGTTTTAGATGAGCAGAAAGGCCATGCCTCGAAAACTTTCAATATTTCCCTGCAGGGAGATCCAAAGCCGCATAGAGGGTGACCAAGATTTGGGGCATTCAGCAGGTGTTTCTGCCAAGACGTCGTCGGTGGTGGGCGATACTGGTGCGACCCCAAATCCGACTACGGGGGCCTAAAAAATCTCCAAGAAGGACCCTAGAAATCCAAAATCGGAGGGAAATTTTCTGGCACCGATTTCTACCAGGACGTGTTTCCGAGTGCCCTCTGTCTTGGAAACTATCCAAGCAGCGAAGTCCCAATGGGCTGCCCTTCGCCACCAGAGAAGCAGGAGACTCCATCGGTGAAATTTTTGCGTAAACTCCGTCTCAGCAACATAGTGGCAAACGACCTTCCATAAAATTTGGGAGAGGGGTTCTCGAGTCTGGGGAGCTGAGAAATAGAGGTTAACAGGTTTCTGAGAGCCCTCTGTCGCAGAAACTCTCCGAGTGGCGAAGCCCCAATGGGCTGCAAGTCACCACCGGAGAAGCACGAGACTCTGTCGATGAAATTTTTGCACCATTCGGTGCCATGAGGAAGAAAGACGACCGTTGCCCGCCTTAGTTGGTGTCGTGAGGGAAGGATCCGTTGTCGACAAGGTTTTCAAAATTAACAACAGTCGCTCTGTTTGGGATCAATAGGACGATGCCGAAGGTTTCCGATTTCCGCAGAAGACCTGTCAGTGAGATTTCCGCAGAAGGAGGAAGACGGCTTCCGATTCAAATTTTCCTAAGTTAGGAAAATTTAATCTGCGCAGTAAGCTGAGTCGCGCACCGGACTGGACTTACCAAACCGAGTCAACCTAGGCCAACACAAACCGGGCCACTAAAAATAAAAAAAAAATCCAGTTTTGGGCATCCAAAAGGTGGACATAGCTATCGCGAATGCTACTGGGGCACGAGTGGAGACATCAGCATCCAGACCCTACTTCCGAGATTGAGGACAAACTCGTTCTTCCCCGGGGGGGGGGGGTAATAATATTATGCACACAATAAAATTATTATTTTAGTTTTTTTCTTTAATTTACTTTATTTATTTCAGTTTAGGCCACAGGGGTATTTTTGGAATATTTTATTTATAAGGGTATTTTTGTAATATTTTATATTAAACCCTAACAGGGTGAACCCTATTTAAAGGGTACGAGTAATGAGAAAGACAAACATTAAAGTATTGAGAATTAGGTTAATTCTAGAGTACACAGGCTTGGAGTTTTCCTCGATGAGTTCTAGGGTTTTCAAGCTTCCCTTTGGCTTAATCTTCGTCGTCCTCCTCTTAACATTATGTCTACCTACGAATCCATGTGTTAGATCCAGGACCATAACAGAATGAGGTTATGGACTTGTGTCCAAACCATCCCCCTTAAGCTCTATTTATAACTGATAAAATTATAATATTACAATTATGCCCTTCACCCTAGTAAGACTGAAGAAGAGATAAGAAATATAAACTAATTACATCAATGACACCCTAATTACATCATATATTTCAACAAGATTTAGGGCTTTAGATGGAAACCAAGATAATGTGATTCTTTAGCAGATATGATTTTCTGAATCTAGTGAACTAGTCAATTACCAAAGCTATTTGTAGAATGAATTATCAGAGGCCAGCCAGGAAGCTCCCAAATGAAGATACCAATCAAGATCCAACAGAGGAGAAAAATCAAGTAAACAACAAGTAAATGACAAGATTAATGAAGCCAACTTCCAGTGATCTAGGGACATAATGTCGTAGTAGAAGAATAATCCCAGATTGGCAATTGTTGTATGCTACAACTGACGAGATTAACTTGAAATGAATTCGATAAGAGCACACAAAGATGCCTTTGATAATATTTCCAGTGTAGTAATGGATCCAACTAGATCCTTTATTGCCAAAGAGATTAGATGACAAAGTCAATTGGATCCATGATTCGGGTAGTCAATGAGAAGGCAAAAAAAAAAAAAAAAAATAGACCCGAGTTATAGCAATTGTTCCAGGTGTGTTTCAGAGCAAAAAAACAACACAGAGTGCTTAAGATGACACCAAGGAATACATTCGTCAATTTACATAGTGCCAACTAGTCCATTATCGTGATGACCATGATGAAGAGGAAGAACCAGTGAGAACTGAATACCAGATTTCATGATTGATAAATACTGGTAGCAGAGAACCAGAGAGTTAGATACCAGGGAGAGGTAGATATTCGACTTGATCAGTACTGAAGGCAGAGAACCAGATGTGAGGGGTAAATATTTGTCAAAGAATAGACCGGGAAGACCGTCACCCTTGAGGTCAAATCCATTGATACCATATTGACAATTGCTGCCTTCCAGGAGAACTGACTACCAAATGGACATAATGCAAATGGATCCGTTGTAGTTTTTGTCTCTAGGACAAAATGTGTCCTTGTCGAGTGCCAAGAAATTCCTGAAACCAGAAACACTATCACCAGAGAGAAATTTTGGTGCTTGTATTGCATTGGAGGGACCGAAATTCAATTCAAGAGGTAGATAGATAATGTTTCTAACATATTCTGGAACATGGTACTTTCAATAAAAAAAACATACCTTGTGTAAGTTTGATCAAAGCATAGCATTTTTAATCTTTTTTTGTAACCAACCAAGTATAAATAAAAAAATGGAATCCTAAGCCATCTGCTCTGATAACAAGTTGAACCTTAGGATTCCATGATGTATAATCAAGGTAGAGGAGGATTAAGGGGTGAGAAGATGAAGGAGAGTTATGATGAGAACATTTAGGAGGAGAAATACAAGAGTGACGAATTTGGAGAAGCTGAAAGAGGATGGATAATTAGGGTTGTGGAAGATATCCAAACTCTTCCCCTTAACCTTTATTTGTAGATATCAAGAGTACATAGATTACAAGTATACCATTCACCCTAGTGAGAGGGAAGGAAAGACAAAGAATGTAAGATATTTAAAATAATGCCACCTAAACTTGTCTATGACTTTCAAAAATACTAATAAAAAGGCATTAATGTCCATGCTCCCCTTATACCCTTAGAACTAATATTCTATGTGAAAATATTTTCCTAGAAACCTAAATATATAGAAACTACATCTTCTAAAGGTTAAGTATATTGAACTAGTACTATTGCACTTTGAAGTCATCTACTAAGTTCAAAATATTACTTTTGGGCTTAAACTTTGAAAATATTTATCATATTGAGTTGCTTTGAGTGTGTCCCCCGGAGTTGAAAAACCAATCCAATTTTATTATGAGCTTTGAATAATTTGGTAAGGATCTATTAAGATTCTATCATGGTAGTGTTTATCTACTTGTGCTTGTATTGTAAAATTTGTTTGATTAATAGGTTGTTGTATGATAGGGAATGGGCACTATAAGTACCCATTCACCAATCAATAGATGCCCAAAATAAAATTAAAATAAGCGATTTATAAATCGACCAATTGAGAGTGTCCTGATGGCCAAGAGAGAGAAAGGCTATAGGAAGCCTCCATTTGGTCAATTGTTAGAATGCCTAAGCCAAAGAAGCTGAACAACCAAAAGAAGAATAAGAGGCATCTAACAAAGACAGTTCAACCAGTCCACAACTGTCTAAACAACTTATTCCAGAAAAGTTGCAAAACAAAAATTAAAGCTTTGATCTAAGCAAGATTAGTCTCTAAAATCCGTACATGATCCAAGTAACAACACATAATAAAAATATTGTATATTTATCAAAATTTTAGTTGAGATTTTCCCAAGTTTCACAAAAGGAAAAAGTGTTTCTTTCTTAGCTCAACAGTTCAATTTTTTAACATTAGAACTCATTTGTTTAAGATGTATTCACCTAAAGCTCTCTTGTACTTTAAAACGAAATTGGGGATTGAATTTGGCCATTTCATAAGTATTTTTTGTGCTTTTACTTTGAAATCTTATTTGCGTAGCCTAATTCCTACTATATCTCATATACCATTACTTTGAAATCATTTTGTTAGTTCTAGCAAATAAATTTGAAGTGACACTTGCACTAATTTGAGATCATTTGGGAATGTAGGGGCTGAATTTTCAAAAATTCAAACACCTAGGTACGTGTTTTTTGAAATATTTTGAGTAGTCTTGGTTAAATGTGTCTTACCTTGAAAGCTTTCACTTTGTAGTTGTTAAAGTGTTTAGAGTATCACTTATGTGCTTAGATTGTGAAATCATGATTTGATTGAGTTGGTACTAAGTGTCTCTCATATTTCAAAACCAATCTGATTTTACTCCAAGCTTTGAACTTTGAAATTTGGTCATTTAAGGATCTAATTGAGTTGTTATTAAATAGAATAGGTACTTAGGATTGGTATATCTATGCATGTTTTACTTATATTATAACATCCAACTTATTGGGAGGCTTTTGAATTTGGGCCAAGCTATAAACAAGTAATTCTTGCATTGTTGGATCAAGCGTTGGGATGGCAAGATTGTTGTTACCTCAATCTTATTGAGAGGTGCTAGTGTGGCCAAAGATAAAGGTTGTTAAGCCTTATTGTTGTTATTTGAGTATTAGTACTATATAGGCAAGCAATGCCAAAAATCCCTTGGTGGGTCCAAGCCCGGAAAGCCTAGTGAACTGTTAGTGTAAAATCCCTTTGTAGGTTAAGGTTCGATAACCTAGTTAGCTATTGTATTCCTATGTGAGAGTTAGTTATTATAAATTAGTTATATGATCAATTGAGTGGTGTAAGTCACTCTAATGGTAGCATTACAATTGTCCTTTGAGGTAATTTGTTGTAAGTACTATTTGGCATCCCAAACATAGTAAATTAACTTTAGGGGAGTCAATTAATAATCTGAAACAATGTCAGGCTATGAATCACTATAAATCATTGTATGTTTAGTATGTGTATGCTAGTACATAAGTATTTACTTTGAAATCATTTTGATGAAAACAATTAAGGGCTAAACCAAAGAAATTAATAAAGAATCAAATTTGGAAGCAAAATTAAACAAACTTATTCACCCCTCCCCTAAGTTTGTTCTTCATCAAATCTAACAGTTTTACATTTAGAAACTAATCCTACAAACCCAAATCATTCTAAAACTCTCTTTTATGAAATGCTCTTATCTTTCCAAAATTTCCTCTATTGGAAATGCTCTGATTTTATTTGAATTTCCTCTTTTGGTTTGGATAATTAGACACATGCTCAAAAAAAATTGTTGAAGGGGGATAACTTACTAGGGAATTGCAGTGACTAGATTTTTTTCTCGATAGAGAAAATAGAATGCTAGCTAATTTTTTGAATTCCTGGTGGTAGTGAAACTTATCTCACTCCTTGAGCAGGCTTGTTAAAAAAAGAGGTTTTCGCGTAGTATACAATATAGATTTAACTACTGTGCACTTAAAAACTATACCTCTAAACATGGAAAAATATGATCATGTAATTAGACTATAATGGACAATATAGCCTCACTTTAGGGTACCTTAACTATAAAAACTAAAAAATTATTAAGAATGATATTTTCATATTATCCTTATCAGTTTTTATTCATTCAAATATTTTTAAGGGAGGTGTGGGAGATTGAGGAGCTAGTAGCACTGCCCTTCCTAACGAGTGAGTGTGAGGAAAAGGAATTAAGTCTACTTGTAATCCCCTTTAGGAAATATAATGGACGAGATTTGTTAGTCCATAGAACAACATAAGGCTACTCGAATGCAATCATGGGAAATTTTAATATTTTAATCAAACGTCTCTCCATTTCCTGCTCCTAAAGACAAATAAATCCCAACTATGAAGGAAATGGAGTAGGTTGCTCTAATTTATCTGAAAATTTTGAAATTATTAATTTAAAATTTAAGTGATTATTTTACCCACTCACTTTAAGGCTGTGTTTAGAGCACAAAAAGTGGAGAGAAAATAAAAGGAAGAGAAAAAAGAGAGAAAGAGAAATGAAAAGAAAAGAAAAGATGTTTATTTTCTCTTGTTTGGATGCCCATGGGAAATGATAGAGAAAATGGAAGAGAAATATAGTTTCTCTTATTTGGATACATGTGGAAAAAGAAAAAGAAAATAAAATTAGTAATATTTTAAGTTTTTTATGATTAAGATTTTCTCCCCAAATTCCATCATTTTATGAGAGAAAATTTATTAACCAAGAGAGAAAATGATTTTATTTTTTATTTTCTTTTCTCTCTACGATAGGTTAAGCAATTAACTTACAATCGTATTTTTATGTTATTTTCTTTGTTGTTTAAGCCATTGTGGCTAACTAGAAAATGAGAACCGACCAGTGACCGATCTATAACCTAGGGAGTAATGTAGTATTTATATGTTGTGAATAGTAATGTCGTATTTGTATGTTGTGAACAGTAATGTAGTAGTTTTGTGTATTTACTGTAGCATTTATATTTTCTCAATATATAAAAATAGTGTTTCAGTATCTGTGAAATATCTATAGCATGTTTGAACAGTGTTGTCATGTATGAATAGTAACAGTGTTGAAATAGTAAACCGATAGGATAGAATATGTCCAACAATGAAACTATTGGTATCTTAATTTGTTCGATTACACTTCGAGGTAGAAAACGAAACGGAGTTGTGATCTACCTTGCTGAAGCAGCTATGGAGCCGCATCGGTTAGCATGTACGGCTTATGGACCTCTAAAAACCACAAGGTTGCTAGAAGCAATTTATCCAACATAGTGATAAGCCGACGAGAATAGGATAAAAACCTGAATAATATTAAGTAGCAGTAGAAGACATGTTGGGAATATGTAGATAATACGTAATTATCATTGATTATTTTATATTTTGAAAGAAATCAAATTGGGTATATCAGCTGGAAACAAGATCGCAGGGCTAATGGTCCGAAGGAGCTTTGAAAAGGCTCATATCTCTGGTATAACAAAGCCACATATCCACCATCCCATTCAAAAGGGAACCACTATCAATGATGTAATTGTGGTATGTCAAAATGGTATAAGAGCCTAGGATTAGAATGTTTACTTACAAAACATACTCCCAAAAGTTACAACCTATTACCAGGTCAAATCCCAAACATTTGAAACAAAATGTATAAAAAATCACAATTTGTGAGTCAAAAGGGACTTAACGGTCCTTCGAGTAGCACTATGCTCAAAACAAGACAAACTCAAGTATGTCCTATTCTAAGCTATTCGCATGGATGACATAGTGAAGAAAATTCGATATAAAACAATATCGTTGATCTAATAGGAGATACACCATAACTTTTTCTTGAAAAGCTATAGCGATAAATATCCTCCAGAATATGTCGATTTCTTATGCCAAGGCTTAGAAATTGAAATAAAAAATATAATGGAAATTCTTCAAGAAGAACTAAAAACTTTAACAAACCCATCTAGAATAATTAAAAGAAAACTTTAACAAACCAATAGTAAATACTCTAAATGATCTAAAAATCTATGTAGAAAATCAATTTAAAAATTCTCTAATTCTAGAACCCATCAAAGAATTAAAAGCTAAGGTTTTAAAAACAAAACCTAGTAAAGAAGAAATTCAATCGGTTAAAGTCAAAATTAAAAAAACTTAAGAATGTAGACAGGTCTCAATTGTTGACCGAAATCAACATTCTAACAGATAAAGTGGAATTTAGGGATCTCGTAGTACAATAAACTACCCCTATAATTACAATTCATCCATTGGAATGACTTTTACTAGTTTTATTTCAAAAATTAGAAGAGATTGTGTCTCGCATACAATTCTTGAGATGACTAAACCAATAGGAATTAAATTCACTTCTCTCCAAAATAGTATTCATGTTCACCATGAAACTAGGGAGAATATGAAGAACATCCTATTCTAATGCAGGATGGACAAAAATGGACAATTAGTATCCCTATGATAATTGAAGTCTATAACAGAGATTGGATAGAATACCAAAAGAAATCTTTTGTCTTTCAAAAGGAACTATCAGTAGAAATTCAAGATACTGATTCTGGTACATTTTCCTATAGACTGTTATCAGAATTTGACTTAGCAAAGCTAAAAAGATTCAAATATTTCCATTATGGATTAGTACATATAGGGTTAGACCCTTTGATATGAATCCATCAAAATTTACTTTTTATCGCTGCTATAGTCAATAATTCGGTCAAAAACAATTTCGAAAAATCTCTTTAGGAGGAGTAAGAGCAAATTTAGGATTACGCCCATTATCCTTTACAACTTGGCCCAATCTTCAAATAGATCTTCACGAAAAATATAACCAAGATACTTTGTCATTAAAAATTTATACAGATAACTAGTCGAAAAATGGAATTCAACCAGGAAGAAGAGTTATGCGCATACTCGTATGCGTAGTAGCATGAGGACTCAATACTGGAAAAGTTCTAGTTAAAGATTCCTAGAAAATCACTTAATTATCCAAAAATATTGGATATTCAAAAACCATAATGGTTGAAGAACTCGACCCAAAACAATTAACTTGGCCAACGGAATGGGTAGTCCAACCAATGGCACCGAGACACCTACCTCTATCTCAAAAAATCATAAAAGAGATAGAATACCTATAGAGCTTCTACCAGTTCCCATTTCGAAGGAATAGTAAACCCCAGGCCAAATGCCTATGTTCCTCTTCACATAGACAATGGAACATAATCAATTTACAAGAGCATATAAACTGCTTATACAATTCATTTCGACATAAAGAAATTTTAAAATGCCAAAATATTCTAGAAACAATTCTAGAAAAAGTGGATGAAGTAATGAGTCTTGTATTCTTTAGAGAATTAACATAACTCATACAAAGTTTAGAAAACCTAAACAAAGATAAAATACAAGATATCTTAGATGAAATTTTAGTCATAAAAGAACAATTAGGTTCTAAAACTATGAATTCAAGGTATAAAAATCCTTTTACACCTTGGACTCTAGAAAATGAATGAGTTTTTCTATCCAACAGATTTAGAAACTCCTTTACCTTTAGGTCTCCCTGGCATAGCAGGATGGCTTAAAAAATTAGTGTGCATAGCACCCAGAAACAGAAACCCGGAACCGTCAAGTTTCAGGATGGCTTCAAGCATAACTTCATCCTCAAACAATGAAGTATATGCTGAATATAATACTTTTGGTAAACAACCAATTTATTGTGTTCAAGAATAAAAACAAAACGAAAATCAACAAGAAGTGATCCAGAGCCATGGGACTTGGAGGACAATGTTACGACTGAAATTACCAAAAACGGACATTATTCTACAAAAGACAAACTTGCAGATGATCTGGGCAAAATATTTAAAATGCTTCAAGGAAACTCCGAAGCAGAATCTTCCAGAGAAAGAGACTTTGTAGTTGAGGATAATTTTCAAAAGAGATATTCTCACACCAAAGTCTCACTAGGAGGACAAAGATATCCAACAAAATATACTTTTGTTGATCCAAAAAATACTAATAAAGGACATCATCCAATAGATAACATTAACCCTTTTAGATTTTATCTCAATCTAGATTGCCAAAAATATGGAGAAAAAATCCTGAAAAGTAAGAAAGAAGCATGAGCAATGTTGCCAACATGCATGAATCATGGAATAAATATTTTGCATATAACTTCTATACCCACGCCATACAAGGTGATGTTGCTGTTGGAAGATTGGCCCAAGCCCACACGACCAAGGAAGGCTCACATATCCAAGTGTGTTGGAAGATGGGCCCAAACCCATAAGACCAAGGAAGGCCCACACATCCAAGAGATGTGGAAGATGGGCTCAAGTCCCATAGACCAAGGAGAAGCCCCGGGCCCATACAATTGTGGCATTATGAGTCTTACACAAGAAGAAGTCTTACGGAGCCACAATTATTATGGAAGCATGTCTCATAGAGTTTCAGTTTAAAGGTATTTTAGTCAAGTTAATCTTCTATTTATATTTGGTTATTTTATTATTTTAGGACTTGTCTTTAAGTGTTAGAATTTGGGTGTAATTGGGACAAATGTAGTGTTATTGTAATTGGACTCTACTACCTTACTCTATTATAAATAGAGGTTCATGTACTCTGATTACAATAAGTCAATGAAGTATTTCTCTTTTCCATAAATTCAATGTGGTATTAGAGCAGGATTTGTGAGTTGACTTGGTTAACCCATAGAGATAATGAGATCCTTTTCTCTAAACCCTATACCCTAAGTCTAGTTTTGTTGTTATTTTTTATCAATCCCTACACCCGTAGTTTACTTTGCATTTTTCACCTCTATAATGAGAATTTAATATTGAAAATTATATATTGACGAAAATATATTCGAGTCTAATTTCCAAGGAAAAATGATTTTTTTCAATCTAATTTATCTACAAAGAGAAATTGATATTTGAAGCAGCTAAGGTCATATTGAAAAAAAAAGGTTCAAGTAGCAGCAGAAAGCTTCAACTTCCGAGGTATTTTATGCTATCAAGAACGAGACTTTATCTGAAGATTTATATATCAAAAGAAATATTTGTAAGACTATTTTCTTACCTACTCAATTAATTCTAGATTTGGGCTATATACAAAGAGAAATCGATATTTTAATCGACAAAGGTCAAATTGGAAAATAGGTTCAAGCAGTAGCAGAAAGCTTCAACTTTTGAGGTATTTTATGCTATCAATAACGAGAATTTATATGGAGAAATATATATCAAAAGAACTATATGTAAGTCTATTTTCTGACCTATTCAACCAATTCTTGAACTATTTTTTTATAAGGAGATATTGATCTTGGAAGAGTCAATGGTTATGTAGAAAAAAATGAGAAGTATTATTTAGTTCGGCCAGATGACATAGATTGAAAACTATCAGATTATTTATCTTCTTATAATTATATTTTATGAAGATAAGTTATACTTGGATGAAATTTATTTAAGTCTAGTTTCAGAAGGAAAAAATTTCATGTCAATCTGATCTATAATTTAAGATATATTCGCATTGGAAGAAACAAAGGTCATGTTGGTGTCCTATTGCATTGAAAAATCCGAATTTAAGCCGATTGTTTTGCATCACTGTTTGAGTTGCTATATCAGGAAAATATCTCATTTCTCCATATTTTAAGGGCTTATTGCTACATCTATGTTATTTGAGCTTATTTCTGCATCTATGATATTTGGTTCAAGCTGGGATTACTGCCATTATGCCCTAGCTTGAGGGGGAGAAGTAGAAGAAATACAAGAAAGATGTATTTTATTCCATATGTTGTGGATAATTTTATGTGACCAAAATATTTAAGAAAGGGGGAGCACAAAAGATGAAGTTTATGCATCTAAGAAAAAATATTTATATTGGATTATGATTATTTCATGGGTCCTTCTACAAGGTTTATTATTTTGGTTCGTGTTATATGTGTTGGAAAATGATCGTGTTACATTACATTTGCTACTATTATGTCTCTTTGGATGAAACATTATTATTGAAGAAGAGGTGGCCTCAGTACCTTTTCTCATACCATAATTTATTTGACTCTAAAAAATATCACAATTGGGACACCATGAGAGTCGGTGCCCGGATTGAAACACCATGATAAATTTAACTCTAATAAATATCACGGTTTCGATACCATGAGAGTCGTTGTCCGGATTGGGACACCATTATAAATAAACCCACTACCCCCCTGTAATAGTTTTTATTACTCCTACCACTTGAGAGTCGTTATCCTGTGGAGGGACACGGTGGTAGACACTTCAGAGCAATGCCGATAGACACACTACCTACAGAAGACGGAGTGTGCCCTACATCCAGCATTAGGATTGGAGTAAGGAGCAATGTCTTACTGACTAGGAGTGATTTTTACTCTCACTTATATTATGCCAACAGGGTCTCATGGAAGGACGCAACTGCGTGAGGGGGAGTGTTGGAAGATGTGCCATGTTATACAAAAATATTTTATACATCATTTGCAGCAAGTTGGGAGTTCATGCTGTTTTCTCACCCCTAGTTTGAGGGGGAGTATTGGAAGATAGGCCCAAACCCACACGACCAAGGAAGACCCACATATCCAAGTGTGTTAGAGGATGGACCCAAGCCCATAAGACCAAGGAAGACCCACATATCTAAGAGAAGTGGAAGATGGTCTCAAGGCCCATTGACTAAGGAGAAGCCCCATGCCCATACAATTATGGCATTATGAGTCTTACACAAGAAGAAGTCTTACAGAGCCACAATTCTTATGGAACCAAGTCTCATAGAGGAGGTTTAGTTTAAAGGTGTTTTAGTCAAGTTAACCTTCTATTTATATTTGGTTATTTTATTATTCTAGAACTTATCTTTAAGTGTTAGAGTTTGGGTGTAATTGGGACAAAGTTAGTTTTATTGTAATTGGATTCTACTACCTTCCTCTATTATAAATAGAGGTTTATGTACTTTGATTACAACAAGTCAATGAAGTATTTCTCTTTTTCCATAAATTCAACAGTTTCTAATTGGTGGGATAATCTCCCCGAAAACCAAAAGGCAAAACCAGAAGGTTGCACTTCAATTACTGCAATACTAAAAGCCATTGTAGTAAAATTTTCAAAATAGTTTCTAGGCATCAATCCTTCCCTAGAAGCAATGAATGAAAGTCTCAAATCTAGAACAAGACAAGAGACACTACATAAGTTAAACAAGTTACAAATATGTAACATTTGTTTCTATGAAAAATATTATTGTGAGTTTGCAAGTTATTACTACAAACTCAAAACAGAAGATTAGAAACATTATCTAACAATCTTCTATTCAAAATTGCTAGAACCGTTTGCTACACACTATGAGAAAGAATACATAACAAAATATTGACCTGAATTCCCAGATAATTCTATAGAAATCTTTCTAAGAACATTTACTATTGGAAGATGGCATAGATTTATGCATGATAAGTTTGCCACTCTATACGAAACACAACAACTTCAAAAGAAAAGCAGTCGTGCATATAAACAAACTCTTTGTTGTTCAGAACAAACCAAGAGTGTATGAGCCTATGGTTGTAAAAACCATTATTAAAAACAAAGAAAACATCATAAATTTTTTTCAAAAAAAGAAATATAAAATACAAAGAAGTTTTCAGAGTAAATATTCTCCAAAAAGAGATGTTTTAGAAAAGGGAAAACTTTTCAAAAACCAAATCCGTATTGCCCAAAAAGAAAACCTTCAAGCAAATGTAAATGTTGGATTTGTAAAAAATAAGGACATTTTGCTAGAGATTGTCCTAATGAAAAACGAAAACGACAATACAACACCTATATGGTACTTGCCAAAACAAAGGATTAGATGTATGCCATTACGATGACATACAATCTGAAGATGAAGTTTAAGTACTTCACATAAATACAGAATCTTCAAAACTAGAAAATTTCGAAAATATGTTCGACTCATCCGGATCTGAAGAATGAGTATTTGGATAAATGATGAACATGTTTCTTCCAAAAATTCTTATATCACGGTCGTCTTAAAACTACCTGGATATAACAAATTTCATATTCATGCTCTAGTTGATACCAGAAGTACCTATTGTATCATCTGACATGCGTTACTTCCATACAATCTTTGGAAAACTCTTCTAGAACCTCCTCAAGTAACAATTGGTTCAGGAGAAACTCTTACGCTTCACTATGAAGCAAAAAAAATTCACCTCAACATTGGAGGCGAACGATTTTTTGTTCTTTCCTTATTTAGTCTAGTAACAACAATAAATATAGGACTGGATTTTGTCCTAGGAAATACTTGGTTAATGTTCCATGCCCCCGTTGAACAAACAGCAAAATATTATCGTCTACGGTGTCATACAAGACGAGAAATTAATGGAGATGTTGTATTTGCCTATGCCATTAAGCCCTCTGAGGCTTATGCAATTTCTGGAAATGCTCAAACTCTCCATGAACACTTCATAAAAGCAGCAAGTGTGGTGATGATGAGGTTCCACCCTTAGAATCCCTCATCATCGCATAAACCTACGACACCGAAGTTCAAACCCTTATTGAATCAACTTGTTCTAAGAAACCTTTAGAATGGTGGTTTAAACAAAAGCCTTTTGCAGATCTCAAACTCATTGATCCAGATAAGGAAATTCGAGTAAAACCAATGGTTTATACACTTTTGGATGTTGAGGAATTCTCAATTCTAATAAATGATCTCACAAGGACTTATACGAGCAAGTCATTCTCCGCACACTTCTCCTGCAATTCTAGTTAGAAATCATTCAGAGATAAAATCGGAAAAAGCAAGAATGGTCATTAACTATAAAAAAATTAATGAAACCACAAAAATTGATGGTTATTATCTCCCTAACAAGGAACGATTAATTGCATCCATCAGAGAAAAACAATGGTTTTCCATATTGGTTGCAAATCAGGATTTTGGTCAATTCGTCTTACCGAACGAGTCATCCCACTGACAGCATTCAGTTGTCCCTCCAGACATTATGAATGCCTTGTAATGCCCTTCGGGCTAAAACAAGCTCCTAACATCTTCCAAAGAAGAATGAATGATATCCTGAAACCATTCTTTATATTTTGTCTAGTGTATGTTGATGACATCTTAGTTTTCTCCGAAACAAGAGAACAACATACAAAATAATTAATACAGGGTTTAGAAGCCTTAATGTTGTAAATGCACTTACCAAAAAGAAAACTGAAATATTTTGTACTAAGATAAATTTCTTAGGATTAAACATTTCCTCGGGAGAAATAATTCTCCAAAATCATATTCTCAAAAAATTATCTTCGTTTCCAAATGATATAGAGGACATAAAACAACTTCAAAGGTTTTTAGGATGCCTTACATATGCTGAACAATTTTTCAAAAATTTGGCAGAGGTTTGACAATCTTTTCAGCAAAAGTTAAAAAAGATTGTTAAATGGGAATGAACTCCCGAAGACAGTACAAGAGTCATTAGGATCAAACAAATGTTAACCAAACTTCCTACCTTAACATTACCTGATCCAAATGCATTAATTATTTTAGAAACAGATGCTTCAGATCACACTTGGGCAGTTATATTAAAATGTAAAAATAATGATTTAGAAAAAGTATGTAAATACACTTCTAGAACGTTCAAATCAGCAAGAATAAATTATCATTCTTATAAGAAAGAAATTTTAGCTATAAAAAATGCTATCAAGAAATTCTTTATATATCTTGCACCTCAAGAATTTTTAGTACGTACCGATTGGGAAAACTTTGTAAATTTCACGAAATGAAACCTCGAAGACTCTCTTTGCCGAGGACTGTTACTCCGATGGCAACAATGGTTTTTTCAATTCTCTTTTACTTTTGAACATATTAAAGAAGAAACGAATTATCTACCTGATACTTTGACTCGATAATTTACTTGTGTTATAGACAGGAAAAATGGCAATGGATCCACTCAGTGGCTGCTTGCATGATCTCGTAGCAATAATTACACTCTTATAGTATTTCTCTCTACCCTACAATCTCTGTTCGACAATCTCTTAGTTCTTTCAGAATGAAGGGATATTGATGAGAAAATCACTTTCTCTCTTAGTTAATAAATCTCAAAGTTAATAAAAAGGGAAAATAACTAGAAAATAACTTTCTCTATGTTGCCTTTCTTTTCTTAATGTTGCCAAACAACAGAAAATAACTCTCCCTTTTTTTTTTCTTTTTTGTGGGTTCCAAACATGCCCTAATAAACCTATAAAAATCATTTATTAGATATTTATATATTACATTTTACTCTTTTGAATTTTTCTATTGAAAAGAGTACAAAGAGTAACTATACTTTCGATCATGTAATAGAATTTCTATTAACTTTCTATTTTATTATGTTTTGTATTTTATCTAAGATCATGTAACTAAGGTTTCGAACATTTTCCTATTATCATAAGCAAATGAGTTGACTGATACAATTGCCCTGCATTGGCTTGCATTGCTCATAACAGGTGTATCAGGTAAGAGACAATTTCATACGGTATAAGTTAATATGCAATGCATATCTGCCTACAAGTAATACCATCCTTCCTTGCTTGGAAGACGCCTTTTCAAAGTCGACTTTCAGTGTACTTCAAAATGGTTGCTAAAACATTAAAACAGTCTTATAAGTCCTGTCTTGTGCCATTAGTTGATTTCTCTAATTGATATAACAGGACTATCTATTATTAGCCAGCCAATTTCTAAAGTTTTCATCAGATTCTCTGATTCCAAAAGACTGGAGTTTGGGCTCAATTCCCTTGAAAGAACGTCTACTAAACGCCCGATTTGCTCTCTATAGAGTATAATCACAACACAATAAAATTTTAAAATATAAAATGTTAAGGTACTTCAGAGATGACTGGAGATAGAATTACGTGTAACATCATACACGGAATATCATTTCTTAGTAGCTGTTTATAAGCAATCAGACAAAGACTACTAAGGCTAATCGCGTAAAGTAGCCAATGGCCAGCTAATCATATTGCAAAAGATTTGACTAAGCAGTATCAATTGGCTACATTCATCAGTTTCACCTCCTATGGATACAACATAGTTTGAATCCTCAAATCAACATGCATCTACACAAATAAAGGCATTCTTACCAAAGAATGAAACATTTTCCTTAATGATAACAAAAACTTTCACAAATAAGAGAGATAGGAAGCTGTTTGAGGTTTTCCCCTTACTATTGGTACTGGTGGCCATAGTTGCAATAGACTGAATAATCTGCAGGAAGTAGGCTAAACTCCGTTGGTGCTTGAGCAGACCGAACACTGATCTTTAGTTGAATACAGATTTTACCCATTTTAGTCAACAAGAAAATGATGAAACACAATCCACCTGCTACTGCTATACGCTACTCAATAAGGTGGAGAGTTTGTGCAGGACAGCAGTTCTGTGAAGTGTTGCTCACAAGTTCAATATTCACAATAAACAGTATACATATGGTGTCTATCCGTTCCAAAATGGTATCATAATTATGTGGTCTGTTCCCTGCAAACAAGGAAATTCACAAGCCAACTATCTCTTGCTTAAACCATGAAAGAATCGGTGTTTCCTCCTTCGAGAGTGCCTCCGGAACAATCTTGACACGACACAAGGAACAAAGTGCAGCTGCAAAAACCATCCAAAAGTACATAAGATGAAGTGTCCATCACATAATAAAATAACAGTACAACTCGTGCAAACATTCAAGTACAGGAATTTGATGATTGAAACCATGGGGTGCACAGATTCATGTTATTCCATGCGCTAATAGTCGGTATCCAAATGCATATAGCCAACTTGACGGCAAAACTTACCTGAATTCTAGTTCTTTCTTTTTGCAGTTAGTCATTTGTGTGGTGGCTAATTAATTAGACAGTAACTTGTAAACTTTATAGGGGTGTTAATTTATGTGATTAGCTGTTTTACTGTTCTACTCATCCGTGTATAAACAGAAAAGGATTTGGGCAATTCACATGTTTACCTGATTACCATTGTTAAATGGAACATATATGGGTAAGCACACCAAATTACCCTGTTACCTGAAGACTAGGTTGTTGATTTAGGGTTGACTCTTATCCAGATTTTGATGATAATAAAACTTAATTGATCTAAAATTTGCAAACTTAGAATTTCAGATGCACTTTCTTCAAGATACACAAAATCAAAGTTTATGCAAAAGAAC
This sequence comes from Aristolochia californica, assembly GCF_029961685.1. NCBI lineage: Eukaryota > Viridiplantae > Streptophyta > Magnoliopsida > Piperales > Aristolochiaceae > Aristolochia > Aristolochia californica. The sequence goes on from NW_027182279.1 coordinate 6,778,275, forward strand.
CGGTATAAGCATCTCAAGAGCTCGAACTTCACGAGTGTGTCAAGTCATCTTCAAGAAACACCCTTAAGAGAAGAAATAAATAATTGAAGTTTAGAGTCTAAATAGTCTAGCAAATCTCAAGTACTCTACTTATGTAAGAAAGTAGCCCCAAATTCTTCAAACTTGAGGTACAATTGAAGTTTTTGAAACTATAAGATCTTTTGCATTCATAATATGTTTTATCGATGCATACCTACTTTCAAACATTTAGAATAACTTGGGACTAAAAATAATCATGCTTTGACGTTACATTTAGTAAATTGGCTTTGGTTGGATCAATCATTGTCTGCCAATGATCGATCAACCAAATGTGCATTGGCCTATGTGAAGTTGGGTCCAAGGCCCATCCCAAAATGACTAGCCAACTTAGGAAACCTCTTCCCTAACTAACAAACTCAAGATCTTTGTACTCACTAATCTATGTAGGATATTCCTTAATACTCCCCCTCACGTGTAGGCCCTCTTTTGTGGCTCTACAAGTGGATAGTCTAGGTGTGAGCACTCTTTTGTGGCTCAACAAGTGGATAATTTAGGTGTAGGCCCTCTTTTGTGGCTCAACAAGTGGATAGTTTAGGTGTAGGCCTTCTTTTTATGGTTTTATAAATAGATAATTTAGGTGTAGGCCCTCTTTTGTGGTTCTACAAATAGATAATTTAGGTGTAGGCCCTCTTTTATTTCTCTACAAGTAAATAATTTAGGTGAAGGCCCACATATGAGTTCTCGCTCTGATACCATGTGAAGTTGGGTCCAAGGCCCATCCCAAAATGACTAACCAACTTAGGAAACCTCATTCCCAACTAATAAACTCAAGATCTTTATACTCACTAATCAATGTGGGACTATTCCTTAAAAGCCTAAAATATACAATATGATCAATCAATCAAGAAAGATAGATCTATCAATCAGAATTTAGCCAAAAAGTCTTATAAAGCATGATAAATATTTTTTTGTGGACTGATTGACCAATCTTGTCTAGGATATGAAAAATTATGAAGCATGATAGATCATACCATTAGATTGATCAATCATACTGAAGTTTGCCATTGAGGGACATAATGCATGATCGATCATAGGTTTACCATCGAGTGATCATACATGTACTGTACAGACAGTAAGAAGATTGCATGATCAATCAATCTAAATACACTGATCGATCAACTAAATGTGTCAAACCCAACTAAATTATATTAATCGATCAATCCAACGATCAACAAGCCATTGTTTGACAAAAACTATAGTCATTACATACGATTGATTGATCATTACTTTGCATTGATCAATTAATGTCATGTCAACTTTTTACAAACGACAAAACAACGACTAGTTTGGCTTGAGAAACTTATAAATACCCCACCAAATGTGCCTTTGAGAAGTTAATGAACATTTTTTTGGTATACCTACACCATTCAAAACATTCAATATTAAAATTCCTTCCTAAATTCATTTTTTAGAGAAAAACACCTCTTTGCAAAATTTTCAACTCCTCACAAAATTTCCTCCTTACATTCAATTAGACAAGCTCCATATCATCTTCAAATTAAGCATCAAAATTGGAGGCTTGGATAATTCAAAGGTATAAGTTTTTCTTGTTCTTGTAATTTTATATTTTATTTGATAGATTCATCTAGAACCGACAATGAAATCTAGAAAGAAGTGTTTGCTAGAGCTAGAATCAAGTAAAATCTCTGGGGAAATTTCTTGTAATCGTGTATTTGGGCACAAACGTGGCTTAAAAGAAAGTCGGAATTCCAACTAATAGAGCTTAAATTAGTGGAATTTCCCAAGTATGGGGTCTTAAGTTGTGAATACCAATAGGGGAACATTGATAACAAAACAACTTGTGCTATTTGTGGTGTATGATTTTCTATTTTTTTTATTTTTTAATTTGAGCACACTTAATTTAGTTTCCAAAACTCAATTCACCCCCATCCCCCTCTTGAGAAGTCACCTGTGGCAGCACAGGTTAAGATTATTAGGCTAGGATGAAGTAGAGCTCAATAACTCATTTTACGCTTACATCTTTAGGCTGTGTTTGGTAGTAGAAGAGAAAGCGGAGAGAAATGAAAAAATAGAGAAAAGGAAGAGAACGAGAAAAGGAAAAAATGAGATTCTTTTCTCTTGTTTGGGAGATGAGAGAGAAAACAAAAGAGAAACAATGTTACTCTAGTTTTGATACACATGAAAAATAGAAAAGAAGTTAGAAAGTTTAAATAATATTTCAGAAAACATTAAAGATTGAAACTGAATTTGAAGTCAAAAGCTCTATTGCCAATGCTATGGCCATGCCGATGTTTGAATTTGAATGCTCTGCATTTTCAGCAGCATACATGGATGCTATAGCAACTTCAACTACAGCCATGCACAAGGCAGCTTGAATTTGAGTATTATCCATGCTTGCCACTCTTTCCTTTAAAATTTTGTTACCACTCAACTCCTTGCTGTTGAACCAGTCTTCAATTGATGCTCAGTAGGACAATCCAATCAATGGTCCCCACAGCTATTTAAGCAATAGAAGCTCAGAAAACCACATCTGAAACCGCACATGTGCAAGGACAAATTACCTATGCAAGGAAAGAACGCTTTTAGAGCAACATCAGGTTTTGTATCTGCAACATCTGATTTCTTTTTCTGCGCAAGTGCTTTAGAGATTTTAGCAGCAGAGACACTCCTCAATCTTGAAAGAAACTCCAAGAGCTCCTTCAGTGTTTTGGGAGGGATCTTGTAAATTTCCAGACCTCCCCCATCGACATGAAAACATCCCATTTTCAAGGAAGAATTCAATTCATACCAATCTCCCATATCTTTAACCAACTCATATTCAGAAAACAAAAAGAGCTCCATTTCCTATCGCCGTCCAAATTCCAAGAACCACAAACAGCAGTTTTGAAGAGCAGGTATGAGAGAGTCTTACGTGACTCTCACCGAAAGAAGTCTCATAGAACAGTGATTAATATAGCAAAATCGTAAACAACTGTGTCGAAGAGCAGGTATGAGATAGTTTTACATGACACTCAGAGAAATAAGTCTCACAAAGCAGTAATTAATATGGAAAAATCTTACATGAGTCTTATGGGAGGATGTCTCATAGAAGTGTTACAGTTAAAAGGTGTTTTAGTTATTTCAGTCTTCTATTTATATTCAGTTGTTCAGAAGTGTTAAACTTTGGGTGCAACTGAGACGAGGGTAATTTAATAGTAATCGAATTCTACTTCTTTCTTCGATTATAAATAGAGGCTCATCGTACTCAAATTAAAACAAGTCAATCAAATATTTTTCTTTTCCAAAAATTCAACAAGTATAAGTTCTCTACTTTTATCTGGTAATCCCACCAATGAAACGGTTTGCAATCTTGGATTTCTCGCCCTATAATTCATCACAAGTACATGAGAAGATGCAGGAAGAAAGAGGAAGTGGACACAAGAACCGATTGATGCCTCGTGCTTGCTTTCTTCTTCTTTTGGCTCCGGAATCCAAATTCCAAAATTAAAAAAACAGATGAAGAAATTGAGCTCCCATTCTTTTGGCTCTACAGGGGAGAGACTCCACCAGAGCCAGACAGGACCAGCTAGTCAGACACTTGCCAAAGAGAAACAAAAAAGGCAAAAGAATCTGTTATGGTCCCTGGATCTAACACAGCGATTCGTAAGGAAGAAGAGAAGAAAGAAAATCAAGCCTAAGGGAAGCTTGAAAACCCTTGAGCTCGTTCAGGAGAACTCAAATCCTCTGTTTTAACCTAAATTTTGACTTTCTTCTTTTCATTCCATTCCCCCTCTAAATAGGGTTCATGTCCACAAGGTTCAAGAGAAAATTACAATTTTGCCCCTTCATGGTATTTAACTTGAAAAGTAAACTAAATGACTAAGTAACTGACTCAGTTAGGGTAATTGACTCAACCATGGTGTCTCTGCCTGACTCGGCCTGCTATTGGGTTTATAACATTATAAAATTACAATTTTTCTCTTCCATGGCATTTAACTTGAAAGGTAAACTAAATGACTAAGTAACTGACTCAGTCAGAGTAATTGACTCAGCCATGGTGTCTCTGCCTGACTCGGCTTGCTATTGGGTTCATAACATTATACCCCCCTTGGAGAACGAGCTTGTCCTCAAGGTCGAAGGTAGGGATGCGTGCCGAACGTCACCACATCTCCCCAAGTAGCATTTGTGGTATCCGCGGCAAACCATTTCATGACAAAAGCGGCAGCCAGGCCTTGCTCTGCCCTCCATCAGTCCTAGACTGGTGTGAAACGACCCCTCACTACGACCTCCCATTTGCAAGGTTGCACTGCCCACACTTTTCGTGGTCATGGCGGAGAACCAGCATGGCAGCAACAACGTCATGACCACCCCCCTGGAACTGAGAAGACTCAGCAGCACTAACCCCCTCAATTTGTTGCACCTTGAAACACTCAGAGGCCTGAAACCATCATGGAAAACAGGATCTGCATTGTGACAATGTATGGTGGGTGGAGCCATTCCATAGTGTAGTGCCAAGACAGCAAAGAGTGCTTCAACTGCCCCAGCTGTCCCAAGGAGATGACCAGTATCACCCTTTTTTTTTTTGAGACAATACCAAGGCCCCTGAACTTGCATTGGCTTCAACAACATCACCCAGTGTAGTGGATGTGTCATGAGCATTTACATAGTCCACTTGATTCGGATGAAGCCTTGACTGGTGTAGCGCAGTAGTCATAGCCAAAATGCCCCCCCTCCCATCAGTATGTGGCTGAGTAATGTGATCAGCGTCACCTGACATGTCATGGCCACAAATCTCAGCATAAATACTGATGCCACGTTCCTTTGCCTGTTCAAGATTATCTTCTCTGCTATTATCATCCTCATGCCAGAGTTCATGCCACTCGAACCTATCAGTCATGTAATCCATATCCACTGTTGAGCTAAGGCCATAAGCTCTTATACTGGTTGGTTCATTGTCATAAACAGCAATTACAACATTAGTGGAGCCAGTTAGTGGCAGAAGCAATCGAGCACTATCACTTACCATGCAAGAGGTCAAGGTGACAAATAATGGAGTATAACTGAGAATGAAGGCCCTGCCTCTGTTTAAGATGGGTCTTGCGCTAAACTTCCCAACCTCCAGATGCATGAAAAGACCTGAGACTTGTTCCCGCTATAGAAAGAGGAATTTTGTGGCTTGAGAAAGGAATCCAGTAGAGAGAGCCGCTGGTCCCATAGGTCTGAATCAATGAGGAAGCAACGCCTCACACAATTGAGCTCCAAAATATCTGAAGCTACCTGGGCAAAGTCTGAATAATCCTGGGCAGCAAACCGCAGCAATCCTTCATTTTCATTTCATGCCTTCTTCAACATAGCTTTCAGCTCATTAACACGACTAAGCAGGATACTCACTTTAGAAGTTTCAAATCCAGACATTACAAGCTTCTGCCCGCTGTCCTGAAGTACATCAAACACCTCACCAGACATAAATTCCAGGTTCTTCGAAATCTCTACCGCTTCTGTTTGAATCCATTTCTGATGACATTGGTCATTAAGTTCCAAAATCAGAGGTGAGTGATGAAAGGTGTCCACCATGCTTACTGCAACAGCAGCAGCAATTTTTTCTTTTCATCATCATCTCAGTTTCAATATCTTCAAGAATGGCATGTGCATTAAGAACACTGTTTCTGTTCTCAACAACAGTACTGTATTTCCTCACCTTTCCCTATTCAATAAGACTTCTGAGCACAGACTTCCCATATTCCCCCTTTCTTTTCGTCCTTTTATCAAACATAAGAGTTACAAATTTTTCGATCCCATAATCAACGGTATTCAGCTCCCTCCAACACATTCCAGAAATTCCAACAGAACTTCCAGCAGGCAAATTATTCAGGGACATCAATTGAAAAAGAGAGGTAAAAGCAGACTCCATTTTCTGGTAGATGTTTGTCATGTTTTCAATAAAAAGAGCAGTCCTTACCTCTTGTGATGGATAATGGAACATGCACATTGGACCTTTCAACTTGAATTCCACTGATCTTGACAAACAAGAACTGCACATACTCTTCTGCAACAGCAAATTCATCTCCTGGGCATGCCGGGCTATATCACCCACACCACCATCAGGGTCCTCGTCCTGTTGTGGCAATTTCCGACCGAACATCATTGTTCCAAAAGTGTCTTCTTCCGTCAAGGCCACACTCTCCACGGTGAAATCAATTGTTCTGGGTTGTTGTTCTTTCCTGTTCCAATCACCGTCATCGCCGAGAAGAACTACCTGAGGAAGCTTTCCCCGACGGCAAATAGCGGAGGCATCTGGCCGGAATTTTTCGTGGAGCTTCTCGGCTCGGGAATTTTCAGTCTCCCCGACTGCTGATTTCACGACTCTGGGTGTCGGCGCTGGATTTCCATGCTCGGAGGAGTTAGGGCGACCCTCTGCTGGACGGCTGTTCCCGACGGTGAACAGGGAGTCTCGGGAATTTCCGAGACAGAGTCCCCATGGTGGGTGCCATTCCCATTTTTCCACTAGTCGATCTGCGTTGCAGTCTGCCTATTCCCGATGGCGAACAATAGCAAATCGGGGCTGAAGTTTCGAATAGGGTTGGCACTCGTCGGACTGTTCCGAAAGGCTTTTGGCCCCATAAGCCGTTGGTTTTGGAGTGACAGGCTCCCCGTGTTCGGAAATCCCGGCTCTGGAATTCCTTGCTTGACGATTTGAGGTTGGCCGATGAACAACAGCAACTATTCATCTTCCAGAATAGCGACCTTCCTTTCTGAAAAAAAAATTTGATGCTTCTCGAATTCTAGCAACTTATCTTTCATGTTAATGGCAGACTGATGTAACATTGCTGAAATTTCTGCGCGCAGTACCGAACATATTTCAACTACGATCCACGAATTGCTCATTGTGTTTCTGCTCTGATACCAAGTTGTTACGGTCCCTGGATCTAACATGGCGATTCGTAAGGAAGAAGAAGAGAAGAAAGAAAATCAAGCCTAACAGAAGCTTGAAAACCCTCGAGCTCGTTTAGGAGAACTCATATCCTCTGTTTTAACCTAAATTTTGACTTTCTTCTTTTCATTCCATTCCCCCCTCTAAATAGGGTTCATGTCCACAAGGTTCAAGAGAAAATTACAGTTTTGCCCCTCCATGGCATTTAACTTGAAAAGTAAACTAAATGACCAAGTAACTGACTCAATTAGAGTAATTGACTCAACCATGGTATCTCTGCCTAACTCGGCCTGCTATTTGGTTTATAACATTAGAAAATTACAATTTTGCCCTTCCATGGCATTTAACTTGAAAGGTAAACTAAATGATTAAGTAACTAACTCAGTCAGAGTAATTGACTCAGCCATGGTGTCTCTGCTTGACTCGGCCTGCTATTGGGTTCATAAAAGAATCAAGAGGAAGATAGAAGAATAGAGACAGGGAGAGAAAGAGGGGAGTCTAATAAAATTTTCTCCCTTCATTCTCTTTCTTTCTTTTCTCTCTAGATTCCACCATTCTAAAGAAAAAAATACTATAACTAAGACAAAAACTCCCTTTGTCTCCTATTTTCTTTTCTCTCCAGGATTTGTTGCTTCTAAAACAAAGAAATTGACTCTCACCCTTTTCTTATCTTTTCTTTTCTGTTTCTGTACTGCCAAATGCAGCCTAAAAGAATCCAAAATTCATTGACCCCTATGCGTCACTACCCAATTCTCCTCCTTGCTAGCAAGAACTATGCAACTGAAGGACAATATGTACCTTTATGACTGTATCATTTCATAGATGATCAAGTTTTCTTAATTTTTTAGTGTTTATTGACACATGACATTATGTAATTCTTTGGCTGCATTATAATTTAAAAGATCGGGATTATCCTACAGCATCCAATTTAACAAGATGGTCTTGTTACAATTTTGTGTAACAATTGATAAATTTTTTAGTTATATATATATATATATATATAGTTTTTTTTAAAAGGGTGCATTTTTATAGGTTACCCATCTATTTCCTGATTTCCTGTTCACCAGTTGGTAAATGGGTAAATAAAAAAAAATAGGGAAACTCAATTTAGTAAGAGTATAAGACGAATAGATTACTAGCAAATAAAATGGGTAACAGAATACACTTCTTCTATTCTGTCCATTACCTGTTTACACCTCTATGTTGAGTATATGAAGCATCGTGTAGGGCCAAAAATTAAGTAATTGGTACCTGAGAGTTGTTATTAATGCCAAAATTTTGAAGTTGAGAGTTGTCATCAGTGAGCTTCTCGTTATAATATTCAAGATAACAGTTTGCCCATACATGCCTCCTACATAAACAGTTTCTAACTTAAGTCAGCATATTTCATTGTTGCAAATGAATAGAAATAAAAGGCAATTGCAATAAGAGCATGAAGTTGCTTGGAGATTTTATAAAAGTTGAGAAAGTAAAAGCGTTTAGTCATATCTACTTCATGATCTGAGCTTTCTCATTGTAAGACACACTCTAATACAAATTACACGAGCACAAATTGCATTTAGTATCCATACCATGAAATATGCCTGTGGCCCATTTGAGCTTCCTCTGTCTCGTTCATTTTCTTCTGAATTGCTACTTTCAGATCTTTAACTGTGGCTGAGTTCATTACAGCAACCTCTTCATCCATATAGCATGTCTTGTCAGTTATCAGAATAAAATGAAATCCATTGCCCTACAAATCAAAATGAAGCTCAAAAAGCTAACAAATTATTAAAAAATCCTATTAAGGGTAACTTGTCTCGCAAGTCAAAGTTTTTCACAGACATAATTGCACCATAGGGCTGACAGCAGGGTTTGATGGCCAAATGGTGTGGTGTCAAGTGTGAGGTCTTGAGTTCAAGTCTCTTTGGAGATTGGGATTTGGGGTTTGGTGTTAGTGTGTATTCATAAAAAATGTAAGACTACAAAGGTGCTCAGAAGTTACATTTAAAAAAGCGTTGATAAGACTAAGACTATCAGTAACATTTTAGCATGAGTGCGGATCAGGCTAAGACTATCAGGAATATTTTTCTTCTGTAAGCTGCAGTCCCTGTGGCAGTCACAAGTCATTTAGTTAAATTGGATGTATGAAGACACTTAGATTGGTCAAGGAAACAAGTAAATAGGGGAATTACGCCATAACAGCTAAAATAAAATGCCTTGCAAGATTGCATGTACTTTCACATCATAGTATTTATTTATTTTCTGTAAAGACAAATCAGAGTAAAATTGAACTGTTGCATAACCCAATTATCTTCCTTGATCACCCTTCAACAGAAAGAAGTGTCAGACTAAAGTTCAATCCAGTATCTACTTCGTAACAGGGCTCAAAAGACGAAAAGCAGTCTTTCAGACATTTCATCGAACATTTCCCAACACAAAAACACTTGTAAATCTAACAATCAGAAGAACGGGGCGAGAAAGGCATATAGTAAATAAACTAACCTCGTCTAGGACAAAACTCGCTCGTCATATTAAAAGAAATCAACAAATTAAAAGCGAGAAACATACCAATGGAAGTATTATCCATCTTGATAACAGAGACTTTCATGGCACTTCCAAGTTCGAGGCTAATTAGTGTGTCGACGTCCGATAGAGAAGGTTTCCTCGGGACGTCAGCAAGGACGGGATCATCAAGTAGCGTGGCTAACATCGACTGCAACCGAGCCTTCTTTAGTTCAGAAGTACCACAGCTATAAGAAGCGCCCTCAGCCTCTTCCGTCACCATGGAACCGGAAGATGCAGTAGCTTCCATTCCTTCCGTTTCCTCGCCGAGAAGAGGAGAGTGGCGAGGGCGCATCTAGTCTTTCTCGAAAGACCGGGAATGCCTTGAATATCATTTCAACCCGTCTGATACCGGACCGGTTACTCATGGAGCTGAACCGGACAATACCGACCGACCACCAGTCTTGAGTCTACCACATTAGCGGACACGTACAAAACTCAATGGGCTGCATCGGAAGAAACGGAGTATCGCGGCGGCTCGGTATGGGCACCAGGCTGCTGTGGTTCTCCCTGCCTGCTTCCTCTCCTCGCGGCGGCCTGGACAAGGCCGGCCACCTTCTCCTATCAGCGTTAGACCTCACAGATGCCACTGCAACCGACCGCCTCATCCGCAAGTTCGTTGCTTCTTGTCCCAAACAACTCGCTTTAGACACTTTCTCCCACCTCCCATCTTAACGGCTTGTCTCCTTCGCTCAGCCGGTAATCATGTATTGACTTCTTCCGATCTTTTCTTTCTTCCTTCTGTAAAGGTCTCCTTACACGGAATGTGTAGATGTATAAAAGAATCAGCGAGGCTCCGTGGTACAAGTGGAACCCCAAGCTCCTTGCCGAGCTCGCCGCTTACTGGAGAAGCAGCATATGTATGAAGAGTCGCAGGCCTGAATTTCTGATTATTCCGAAATTTCCCCTCCCGGGATCTTGGCATTTTCTACTGTGAATTAATGGAGCCCTGTTAGTGCCCTCTGTGAAATGTATCCCGTTAGTGCACTCTGTGTAAGTTGGGAGGGAAAGTAAATTACCAATGTAATATACTTTCCAGCACAACGAGAGGGAAAGTGAATTCAGAGGGGTCGAGCAATGAATTCATTTTCCCTCCAGCAATTATGTCTGGCTGTCGGGAGGGCCGTCGAACGAAACATTTTGGGGGAAAAAAAAATTTCATTGCTCTCGCTCGCGACCTTCGGCTATTTCAATCACCCCTTCTCCAACCTCTCCCCAGCGATCGCTGATTCTCTTCCTCTCATCGTCCCCAGCACCGACGACCTTCGGCGACTTCTCTCCCCCCTCTGCAACCTCTTCGGCTTGATTCGAAAGAAACTAGGTAAACCCTTCTTACTGGAATTTCTTCTTTTTGTGTATCTCTCGACCATAGAAAAACGTCGAATCCTTGTTCCCTTTTAAGCCGTTTAGGATTTATTTCCCTGCACAGCTTCCCTTTTTCGTCCATCTCCCAGACTCGTTTGGGTTTTCATGGTGTAGGAGATGAAAAACGGAGTGGGCACTTTCGCTTGACTTTCTGATTTAGGCATTACGAGGAGGAGATATATATATTATATTCTCTTTTTGTTCTTCCTGCGTTTTCTTCTGCACTTCTCTTCCAGTTGAGTTGTGTCGAAGCCCAAAAGTGCCTCCAATCCGGTACAAAATTTGGCGCTCTGAAAAGGGCCTACTTGAAAGCCAGTGAGGCCATTTTCTTCCGCGATTACATTCGAAGAATAGCATGAAGCGTTCCTTGATACAGGAGAATGTCTTCCAGAGACCATTTTTTGGGTTAGAATCCTTTTTCTATTGCTCTCGTTTATTTTTTATTGTAGTTCTTCCTATCTGCTAGTTTCGTTTGGGGAGAAAATAGCCTTAGTTCGTGTAGCTTCGACGAATCATTTTATTTCTTGGTCGACAGATACTAAGCTGTCATTTTCTATTATTCTATTGGGCTCTGCGTTGAGATTGTGGTATTTCTTGGTCTTGCCGTCGATCCGTTTTCATGGTGTAGGAGATGAAAAATGGAGTGGGCACTCTCTGTTACTGTTTCATTTCTTCGAGTTCGATTTCCTCTCTTTGACTTCTTGTTGTTGTTGTGTTTAAACTAAAAGAACCTCCCATTTTAATTTTTCTACGTGTGTCAATAAGAAGTTTTGTTGAGGTGAAAACTGGGAGTGATCAGAAGGTAAATGTTTTTCTGTATGAAAAACTATAGCAACAGGGCATCAATGTTTGTCCATCGCCCATTTGGTTATTCTGCAGTAATTTGTACAGCAATGATCAACTACAAACAAAGAGATTAACCTTATATTCTCTTTATCACTATGTTACTTCCCTTGAGTCTCAATTTTTTATCTTTATGTATTAGCCTTATATTCTCTTTATCACTATGTTACTTAATGTTTTAGTGGCATTTACTATTTTTAAGCGGTAACCCCCACCCTTTTTTGCATCTCCCCCTTCCCTTTCTTTTACTCTTTTTTGAAGAACAAATTATTTTTTATTAATTGTCTACTTGTTATGAGTTTTAAATGGCTGAAAGGAGGAAAAATACAGACAGTATGGATGAAACTACAAAGAGAGCATACGACACATGGGCGTGCGACAAAGACAGTAAAATGTTTGATTTACTCATTGAGCAAGTCAATTTGGCTAAATTCAATGCAATATAATAGACTTACACAAATGTTGACAATTTTAACCTATATCTACGAGACACATTTGATTTTGTATGAATGACGTTGATTATTGAGTATTTGTGGTAAACAGTGAATGAGAATATAGTTTGAAAAAATGTGGGTAAAAATTTAATGTGTTTTTTGTATGCCAAAATGGTTAAAAATTATTATTGTTTGTGTTCAATACGTAAATGTTGAGACTTTTCTAATGGTATAGGTTGTATTAACATGTTTAGACATAAATAATTGAATGTGTTTGAACTATATTTTCATTATCGAATGTCTAGTATTTTAGGTACCCATGGATAATTTACCAGATAGGGAGAAAATATGTATTTGTATTGCAACTTACAGGGTTGCACTTGTCTTTGTCAATTCATACTTAAATTATTATAATATGCAAGTACAACATTCTTATGATATGGGTGGTTCACGATATTTAAAGAAAACATTAGAAAAATCGCCTATTAAATTTCGAAAAGTAGAGGACTCTTATTTGATACAAGGACAATATCTGTGGAAGAACAAATTGTATATTTTTGTATCATTGTTGGTCAACAACAATCGTATAGTGTCACCTCAGAGATGTTTGAAATATCAAATTGGACAATTAGTACGTATTTTAACAAGGTGTTAAATGCTATTATCAAACTACAATCTGCTTACATGAAACGACTGTAAAGACGTATTCATTCAAAGATCTTGAATAATGATATCTATTATCCATATTTTAAGGTAAATATAAAGCCGTTTGATGAATAATTTTCAGTTATTATAAAATATTTGTTTGTACTAATGATTTTTTTATTAGGATTGTATTGGTGTCATCGATGGTACTCATATTAAAGCACATATCCCGTTTTATCAACAAACAAGATTCTGGAACAGGAAGGGTTTCCTCTCACAGAATGTAATGGCATCATGTACATTTGACATACAATCCATATATATACTTGCTAGATGGGAGGGATCAACAAATGATTTACGTGTATTGAAGTCAACATTAACCAGACAAGATAAATTTTATGTTCTTGAAGGTAATGTCACTTCTCTCTATATAGTTTATTTAAAATTATTATTTTTATTAGATTATAATAGATATATATATCTTATTGTAGGCAAATATTATTTGGTAGATGCTGGATATGCAAATCTTCCAAAGTTTTTAGCTCCCTATTGAGGGATTGGTTATCACTTGTAAGAATTTGGAAATAATACTCCTACGGATGGAAGAAAATTATTTAACCGAAGACACTCATATTTAACGAACATTATCGAACGTACATTTGGGGCTTTAAAAGCTCGTTTCAAGATATTAAAAGATGTTCCTCCTTTTAATTTTGATGTCTAGGTAAAATTTGTGATTGCCTGTTATATATTGCATAATTATATACGCATGGAAGATTACATGGATTTATTTGAAGATGAAGAAGATAATTCAAGTGATGATTCTGGTGGAGAACATTGTGAAGATAACAATGAAAATGAAAATGAAAATGAAGACAATGATAGTTGTGATGATGTTGAGGATGATGTGGACATTCAAAGAAGTACTCAGAACAATTTATTGCACTTGTCCTTGTCGTACTTCCTGTCATAACGTCAATTTCCGGCGAACAGAAAATAGAGTTGTCTCATCTATCGTAAAGACTTGTTCATGGCAACATCCAGGCATGCCTCTACTAGACCATACCATTTCTTAAAACTTCTCCTTTCCATCAAAGGAGACCACCAAACAACGGGTTATTTATGTGAGAGGTTGTAACGATTGCCAATTATAATCGGCGGCCACCTTTTAAGGGAAACCACCAAGCGGCAGTCATTTAGGTGATAACTGTCTAACATTCTCCCACTTGACCCATGCGCATACTTAATATGTATCATTGATTATTGATACATCTTCAAGAATATTTCCCATAGTTATAATATCCTTATACTCCTACAAAGAATATTAAATTACATGAATCGTGGTGGTAAGTCCTTTAGAGCAAGTATTACTTTTTACGTATTATAATCCAACTGTCTCATTTGAATGAAAACCTTATGTGACACATTTATTGATGAATGAACTTTCATAATGCTTATTCAGGATCATCTTATATTGTCATTCTCTAAACTTTATGTATATAATAAAATAAGAGAAGACACAAATGAACTTAATGGAGTTTTTCATTGACAAATTGCAATACAAACATAAAGGGAATCTCAATTACATAAATTACATAATAGAACTGAGTCTCATATGTTCTATATGTCCTTTATAAGTAACAGGTGGTAGACCTTTTGTCAACGGATCAACGATCATTAATCTGATGTTGATGTGTTCCACAACCAATTTGTTTGTTTTGACATGTTTTCGAATAGCTAAAACTTTATGTCAATATGCTTACTATGACTTCGTTCTTATTGTTCTTGGCAAAACACACTGCGACGGAATTCTTACAATAAATCCTTAATGGCTTAGAAATTATGTCAACAATTTCAAGTTCTGAAATAAAACTCCTCAACTATATAGCCTGTGATGACGCTTCAAAACATGTTATAAACTCTGTATGTGGTAGAAGTAGTAATCAAAGATTCTTTTGCACTTTTCCAAGAAATAGCTCCTCCAACTAATTAGAAGACGTATCCTGATGTCGACTTTTTCCAATCAAGGCAACCAGCAAAATCAGAGTTTGAATATCCAATCACTTCCAGATGACTAGATCGTCTGTACATAAGCTTGTAGTCTTTAGTCCCCTGAAAGTATCACATGATTTTCTTTGCAGCTTTCCAATAGTCCAAACCGGGATTACTTTGATATCTGCCCAACATTCCCACTGCATATGCTATGTTAGGTCTTGTGCAAACCTGAGCATACATTAAATTGCTAATCGCGGAAGCAAATTGAATGTTTTTCATTTGTTCCTCTCTAAATTATTTCATGGACCTTGTTCCAAACTCAATTTGTCACCTTTCACAATAGGTGCAACACCAGATGAACAATTATTCGTACGATATTTCTTTAGAATTTTGTTAATATAGGTTTCTTGAGACAATCCTAATGTCCCTTGGGATCTGTCTCTATCAATCTTTATGCATATGACATAAGAAGTTTCGCCCATATCTTTCATATCAAAGTTCATCGAGGGAAATCGTTTGACCTCATGAAGTTATCCTAAATCACTTGAAGCAAGTAGAACATCATCTATATATAGGGCTAAGAAAATTATTTTGCTCCCACTGACCTTATGGTATATACATTGATCCATGATATTCTCTATAATACTAAATGAAGAAATAACATCATGAAATTTTAAATACCATTGATGGGAGGCTTGTTTTAGTCCATATATAGATTTCTTATGTCTACAAACCAAGTGATCATTCTCCTCTGAAATGAAACCTTCAGGTTATTTCATGTAAACCTCTTCTTCTAGGTCTCCATTGAGGAAAACCGTTTTCACATCCATATGATGTAACTCCATATCATAATGAGCTACTAATGCCATGATTATCCGAAATGAATCATTCTTTGAAACAGGAGAGAAGGTATCATGATAATCAATTCCTTCTTGTTGAGTAAATCCTTTGGCTACAAATCTTGCCTTATATCTTTCAATATTGCCAAAAGAGTTTCTTTTGGGTTTAAAAATCCATTTACAGCCAAGGGACTTTCCCCTTTTAGGTAATTCAACAAGATCCCAGACTTGGTTTTTAGCCAATGAATCCAATTCTTCCTTCTTGGTATCATTCCATAATGTGGATTTATGTCCACTCATGTCCTGTGAAAACGTAATAGGATCATCTTCAGCACCAATGTCCATGTCAGACTCTTGAAAGTACACTTTATATTCTGAAGAGTATCAATTTTCAGGACTCCATAGATTTAGCTCATGGAGAAAAAGGGAGAGAAACTCATTGGGAGAAAACTGGAGGAAGAAGAGGTTATGGACTTGATTATCCTAAGCCTCCCCCTAAAGATCTGTTTATAGATTAATGAAACTATTGTATTACAATAATACCCTTGAACTTAGGGTTTATGGTTTAAGGTTTTAACCCTGGAACTTTAATCTAATTACATCAATGCCATAATTGTATGTGGGCCTTCTCTTTGATTTGTGGGCCTTGAGTCCGTCTTCTATATCTCTTGGATGCATGGATCTTCATTGGTCTTATAGGCTTGGGCCCATCATCTAATACACTTGGATATGAGCCTTCCTTGGTCGTGTGGGCTTGGACCCTATCTTCCAATAAAGAGATTGCATGTTTCCTAACTATTGAAGATCTTCTTAATGGTACTTCAACATTTTTAGGTTGAGAATGTTGAGTAACTGGATCTATAAGAGAATCCTAATGGTGAGATGGTTCTTCAACTATTGGTTGTACTTGAATAATCGAATCCTGATGATTATCATGAACAACAACCAATCTATGTGAAGTTGTAGGAACAGGTTGAGGACGTGTATACTCCTCAAAAACTAAGTTTCGAGGTTGGCTACTCCCTCTAATGTCATCGTTTTCAAGGAACCTTGTATTATTAGATTCGACAATTCTTGTCAAACGAGATGGACAATAAAATCTATATCCCTTAGACTTTTTTCGCATATCCAATGAAATGTCCACTGACTGATCTAAAGTCTAACTTTGTCTCATGTGGATTATAAATCTGAACTTCAACTGGACAGCCCCAAACATGTACATGCCTTAAACTAGGTTTCCAACCTTTCCATAACTTGAATGACATTTTATTAACTGCTTTGGTTGAAACCCTATTGAGTACATAGATTGCAGTTTTGAGAGCTTCACTCCACAAAGACAATGGAAGATCGGAGTTACTAATCATACTCCTCACCATGCCCATTAATGTTCGGTTTCTTCTTTCAGCAACACCATTTTGAGACGATGAACTAGACATTGTTGATTGTGGCACAACACCTCGTTCCTCAAGAAACCTTACAAAAGGACCATGCAATTATCCTCTTTTAGTGTACCTTCCATAATATTCACTACCTCTATCTGACCTCACGATTTTGATTTGTTTGCCTAATTATTTCTCTACTTCTACTTTATAGACCTTAAAAGCATCTAGTGTTTCACTTCTATCATAAAGCAGATAGAGATACATATATCATGTATGGTCATCAATAAAGGTAATGAAATACTTCTAACCATTGAAACATGCATCGTAGGAACCTGAAATATCAGTGTGTATGATTTCTAAGACATCATAAGTCCTCCTAACACCTTTCTCGTACTTGTTGGTTTGCTTTCATTTAATGCAATCCATACATGTACTAAAATCAGTAAAATCAAGAGCCTCAAGGATTCCATCATTAACTAATCTTTTAATTTTATCAATGGAGATATGACCTAATCTCCTATGCCAGAACATGGAGGATTTCTCATTTATAACACTACGCTTAATGCCAACATTAATACCATGCATAGTAGTAAGACTGCAATCAAAGGTAGGGTTTAATAAAAGCTTGAACAATCCTTCATCTAAAATTCCATTTCCAACAAAAACATTGATACAAACTATGTCAATACATGACCAAACCCGATACCAAATCTAGAAATCGACCCCAAAATCTTTCAAGTTTGATGAAAATTGTGACCCGTTGCTTAGCAAAGAAAGAACCTTGGTATGTTGAAGACACCACACACGGGTTTGGAAAGTCTGTTTGATAAATTAGTTTGAATGCCACAAGGAAACCTTGATAAGTTCGAAAAACAATTTTCTTCAATAACTTAAGAAGAATAACTCACAATATGAATAAATATCAAAACTCCATTGCATGATCTCAAAGTCATCCTTAAATAGCCGAAATTACAATGGAATGTTTGAATTTTAAAATTCCTAAAATTCCTAAAAACACGCCTAAAAATCCTAGGAAGGAATCAAAATTTGACTCAAGATTTCCTTCCTCCTAAACACATTTATAATGGAACTAAAATTCAAATTTTAACTGAAACTTAAATAGGATAACAAAGAAATCAAAGCTTGATCAGATCTTCTAAGCTTCTTGAATTTTGAAAACGAAATCTTGACTTAAATCTTGACCAGATCTTCTAAACTTTCTTGAAACTTGAAAACATAATCTTGACTTGATTCTTTGCTGGACAACACCCCCTCATTAGCTTGGAAACCCCCTTGCACGTGTATCCCGGATTGGACATGCAAGTTGGCCATGCAATGGCTCAATGGACGTGTATGGCTGATTGGCTTTCTTTTGGATCAACTTTGATGAGTAAAACCAGCCTTTGTTCATCTTTAGTAGTGAACACACTCTCTTCTTGTTGTAGAACTCTCCGGACTAAGATATTCAATATTTCTTTGAATCTTTTAGCTCGGGCCTTCATCACCGGACCAATTGGAACTTGAATTTGTTTGTGAGTATTCAGTGCAGCCTTGATGTCTTCATCATTCCCCCCTCTTGAGAAGGATTTGTCCTCAAATCATCACCTACATCAAAAGTGATACGAACCACATCAACACGTGACGAAACCCGATACCAAATCTGGAATTCGACCCCAAGACCTTTCAAGTTTGATGGAAACCGCGACCCATTGCTTAGCAAAGCAAGAACCTTGGTATGGTGAAGACACCACAAATGGGTATAGAAAATCCGCTTGATAAGTCAGTTTTGAACCTTCATAAGTTTGAAAAAGTTAATAACTCACAATATGAATAATCATAAAAAATTGTCTTTAATATGTATACAAGGTCCTCTATTTATAGTGGAGGATGTGGTAGAGTCCTTATTACATTCAAACTCTAACTCTTAAAGATAAACCTATCATGATAAGATAATGCATGTAAACTAGAAGTCTAATATAACTAAAATTCTAACTCGTTCTTATGAGGGCTCTTATTGGCATCCCATGTCCCCATGGTGGGTCCCACCAGCTTGTGCAACCATGGTGGATCCCACATTGTCACATAGTAAAATCAGCCCACTTCCTCTGTTATGGTCCCTAGCCATGGATCTAATAACTTGGCGAGTCAAATAAGGATCCAGCATTGTTTCTTAACACGTTTTTTGTGAAAAGAAACTCTCTTTTACTTCCCTCACACTTTATAATTGAAAAAGAGTTTCCTTTTCTCAATTATAGATGCACCAATTCAATCAAGAGTGTTTTAAGGATCCAATTATAAAACCCTACTTTATACGTCACGTCAATGCGTAGGGTTTCTGAATTCATGCAACTACCAATGTTGAATGTAAAGAGGGCAGTCTATAGCTCTTCTAAACTCGAAAAAGAAAGATAAAAATACTTCTTGAAGACCTCCTTCAATCAGCAACTCAAAAACCCCTTTCTTGATGCTAAGGCTCACGCAAATTCACCTTCCCTCATTGCTGGTTCGTGGAAGAGATGGATGACTATTGCAGCTTGGAAGAGAAGGTTGATTCCTCTTCCTTTTCCTTCCAAGATCTCCTCAAAGACTCCCAAATGGATGCAGCAAACCACCAAGGATAGTTCACGCCAAGAACCCTAGGATAGGGAACCTAGCAAGAACCTAATTACTCTATTTTACTCTAAATCTGAACTTACCTTATTTCTCATTCCTTACCCTTTAAATAGGGTCATTCACGCCAAGATAGGTTAGGGTTAGGTTTATAAATTCCAACTATACCCCTACCTTCAAGTCTTATTACATAATCAATCAAATTTGAAATTAAAAGCAACATAAGTAATAAAAGTAAAATTAGGTGACTTGGGTGAGTCATTGTCTCTTCCTCTGAGTGACTCGGTGTGCTATTGAGTCCATAACATCCCGGATTTGACACGTGAGGAAGACGATGTCGATGAATAGGAATGTGATGATTGAGCTTTGAAGGAAGCTCGACCTGGATCTCAAAGGGAGAATCCGACCTGTTTACTCTAAGCTTACTAAATTAACTTCAATACTCAATGCTTTTGTTTCTCATTACTCTTACCCCTTAAATAGGGTTCACCCGGTTAGGGTTTACAATAAAATTTCTAAAAATAACCCTATAAATAAAATATTAAAAAATACCCCTATAAATAAAACATTCCTAAAATACCCCCGTAACCTAAAATTGAAATAAAATAAAATAAATTAAAGAAAATAACTAAAATAATAATATTATTGCGTGCATAACATTACACACCCCCTGGAAGACGAGCTTGTCCTCAAGCTCGGAAGTAGTGTCTGCGCAAGTGTCAACCGCTGTATCGGAGAGCCCCAAGCCAGCGAAAGATTTTTTTTTTTTTTCCGAGTTGGCCTGGGTTGACTCGGTTCTGGAAGCCCGGTCCCACGCGTGACTTAGCTTCCTGCGCTGATCAAATTTTTCTAACTTAGGAAAATTTGAATCGGGAGTCATCTTGCTCCTTCGGAGAAAAATTTCGCCGATGGGTCTTCTGGGGAAATCGAAAATCTACCTCATCCTCATGTCAATCCTGAACAGAGCGGCCATCGGACATTGCGGGAACCTCGTCTCCTTCCCTCACGGCACCGACTAAGGCGGGCAACGGTTGTATGCCGTCCTCATAGCACTGCACAATGCGGAAATTTTGCCGACGGAGTCTCCTATTGCTCCGGCGATGAACAACAACCCTTGAAGGCTTCGCCGCTTGGAAATTTGCCGAGACAGAGTGCTTGCGGAAATATTTCGTGGTCGGAATGGTTGGAAAATTTTCCCTCTCCCGTTCGGAATGGAGTGTGGTTTGCCGTGAGCAGGGGAGGTTTGATTTCCGGATTTCGGAAATCTCTTCTGAAAGGGTGAGCTTTCGGACTTGAGGGGGGACCTGGAAACGGTCTTCCATGGGAGTCGCCAAAGGGATTTCGTGATATCCTTCCGATTCGGGACATGTTGAGTCCCCAATTTTAAAGGTCGCCATTGCAGAATCGACGCCGGTGGTCGGTGCTAGTCAAGGTGAGGATGGATGGTGGTGTTGAGGCGTTTGGGGTGAATCTGGATTTGAGGTTTCCCCCAAATCCTCCGCAGGAGTCTCGGCCGATAGACAGAATGAAACCGAAGCCTCGGCGTTACTCTTTTTCCCGTTAGAGATAGTTTTTCCACTGGATGCCTCTCTATACCTCTCCATTTGCCATAATTTCACTCCGTCAGAGATATCTTCTCCGAGTAATGCCTCTCTGTACTCCGTCGTCAGCTAATATTGCACCCAACCAGCACGCCACATCTGTATACTTTCCGGTGTGTCACCATCTTCAGCCATTTCACGGACTTGTCTGTGCATCGCCAAATATGGGTCTTCGATGGGCATTGTGTTCCTGCTCTGATACCAGTGTCAACATGTCTAACCTTTCGGAAGAGATTTCCGAAATCGCGAAATCAAACCTCCCCTGCTCACGGCAAACCACCCCTGCTCACGGCAAACCACACTCCGTTCCGAATTGGAGAGGGAAAATTTTCCAGCCATTCTGATCAGGAAATATTTTCGCGAGCACTCTGTCTCGAAAAATTTCTAAGCGGTGAAGCCTCCAAGGGCTATTGTTCACCGCCGGAGCAGCAGGAGACTCCGTCGGCAAAATTTCCTCACTGTGCGGTGCCGTGAGGACGACATACGACCGTCTCCCGCCTTAGCTGGGGCCGTGAGGGAAGGAGCCGAGGTTCCCGCAATGTCCGACAGCTGCTCTGTTCAGGATCGGCATGAGGATGAGGAAGATTTCCGATTTCCCCAGAAGACCCATCGGCGAAATTTCCACCGAAGGAGGAAGATGACTCCCGATTCAAATTTTCCTAAGTTAGGAAAATTTGATCAGTGCAAGACGTTAATACTAAAGAGGGGTATTTTTCTTATGGCAAATTAGTGAATCCTGAATGGACCACTTAGAATCCATCTCCCCATTAGAAATTTTGCAGTGCAGCTCCTGTAGTGCTGGAAGTGTGGCATGCGCATCACAGACCATGTCTAGAATGAGAAAATGCGGCTGGCTGATGGCATACACGAGCTGCTGATGTTCAAAACGTCTGGACAAGGCATCTGCCGCCTTGTTTAATCTGCCTGCATGATACTCAACTGAGAAATCAAAGCCCATCAACTTACTAATCCAATGCTGTTGTGGTGACGTCATGAGACACTGCTCAAGTAAGAACTTGAGACTATAATGATCAGTGTGGATGAGAAAAGTACGTCTCCATACATATGGCCGCCAGTGTTGGACCGCCTTGGCCAACCCGATCAGCTCGCGTTCATATGCAACCAATTTCTGATAACGAGAGGCCAACTGTTGACTGAAATAAGCAATGGGGTGGGAGTTCTGATGCAACACGGCCCCAATGCCCCCACCAGAAGCATCACATTCTATCACAAACAAGTCATCAAAATTTGGAAGTTGTAACACCGGTGTAGATGCAAGAGCATTGTTGAGTGTGTCAAATGCCATGGAAGCCTCCTCGTTCCACTGAAAGGAATTATTTTTAAGGAGGTTTGTCAAAGGTACTGCCAACGGGCCAAAACTCCGAATAAATTTTCGGTAATAGCCTGCCAAACCCAAGAATCCGCGTACTGCTGAGCAAGACTGAGGCTGTGGCCACTCACTAATGGCCTGAATCTTCTCGGGATCAACAGTGACCCCCTCATGGGAAATAATGTGGTCCAGATAAGCAACATGAGATGCCCCAAATGAGCATTTGGACTTCTTCAAATATAATTGGTGTGCTCGCAATAAATCAAATACAATTCTCAAATGTGCTAAGTGGTCATCTCGAGATTTGCTATGTTTGAGTAAATCATAAAAAAAAAACAAGTACAAATTTTCGAAGGTAAGAGCTAAATACCTCATTCATCAGCGCCTGGAAAGTAGAAGGAGCATTTGATAGCCCAAAAGGCATGATCACAAATTCAAAGTGGCCGTGATGTGTTTGGAATGCCGTCTTTTCAATATCTGCTGGATGCATGCGAATTTGATGATACCCAAACCGTAAGTCTAACTTTGTGAAGACCCACAATCCATGTAGCTCATCGACGAGCTCCTCCACCACCGGAATGGGAAATTTGTCTTTCACTATCAGCGCGTTCAACTCACGATAATCAACACAAAAGCGCCAAGTCCCATCATGTTTCTTCACGAGCAGAACTAGTGAAGAGAAGGGGGACCTACTGCTGCGAATAAGGCCCTGTTGTAGCATCGCCTGACATTGTCTTTCAATCTCATCTTTCTGGAGGTGAAGGTACTGATACGGATGAACAACTACCACATTTGACCTTGGTTTCAAACATATACGATGATCACACTGTCTGAGCGAGGGGAACCCTATAAGCTCACAAAAAAGGTCAGAGAACTCATCAATCATGCCATCAATATTGCCTACTGAATTATCCGGGGTAGTCAGAGAATGAATGTGCTGCTGTGTTTCTGTTTGACTTCCTTGTAGGAGCACTTGGCTACCACATAGGACAAAAATCATTGTCAATGCAGAAAATTCCCACAAAATGGGTCCCAACGTTTGTAACCATTTGATTCCCAACACCATATCAACACCAGCCAGAGGAATAAAAAAAAACTCAGCATGAAACAAAGTAGTGCCAATAGTAAAATTTACCGCCTTGCTGATTCTGTAGCTAGGAACCTTCTCCCCATTGGCCACTGAGACTGTGGTTGTCGGATGGGGAAGAATATGTAACTGCAGGTGCTGGGCCGTCGTCAAACTAAGAAAATTGTGGGTGCTCCTCGAGTCTACTAGGCCCACTAGTTCCCGATCGAAGATCTGAGCTCTGACTTGCATGGTTTTGGGCGACTTTTGCCCAGTAATTGCATGCAAGAAAATTTCCGGTGGTGCTTCCTCTACCATATCCTTTGTCACCTCAATATCATCATCTTCAACTGTATCAATTAAAAAAAATCTTTTGCACTGATGACCAACCTGATATGGTTCATCACAGTTGTAACACAGATTTTTGGACCGTCTCTCCATCATCTCGGCACTAGTCAATTTCTTTATGTACTGAGGTGGATGACTGCTCAATTTCGTATCCCCTAGTAAAGTGGTGCTTGGAGTGTGTCTGGGAGGAGGTGTTGTGGTCCGAACCCCCTGAGGATAATTGCGTCTGCTCTGCCGGGTGGAGGAAGTGCTCCTCTCCCCTGACCATGTGGGTTGTTGTGCAGGGCCTTCTGCCGCAGTTCTAAAGCACGGGCAATATTCATCGCGTGTGATAATGTAATCGGTGCATAGAGCTCCACCTCAAGATTTAACGCCTCTGTCAGGCCTGCTGTAAATAACGCCACTTGTTGGTCCACTCGTACCATACCGTTTGCTCGTGCTAAATTTTCCTGGAACAGTTTCTGATATTGCTCCACGGAACCAGTTTGTCATAACAGAACCAAATCACCCAAGGGATTGTTGTATGCCAGAGGACCAAAATAAAGAGAGCATAAATTCTTAAATTCTTCCCACTCCACAACTGGTCTATCCGCCTCAACTTGCTGATACCAGAGTTGTGCTTCTCCCAGTAAGTGGAAAACAACCATCCCCACTTTATCATACGCTGGTACTCGTTGATGGGCAAAAAAATTTTCGCAACGATATAGCCATACCAAAGGGGACCCATTATAAGTGGGAAATTTGAGTTTTGTGTACCTAGGTATTGTGCCTCCTCCCTGGTGGAAAGATCCCCCCGGGATGAAGGGTCCTTGCTGGCCAGGTACAGTGCCTCCCCCCTGGTTGAAGGGTCCCCCTGGGATGAAGGGTCCTTGCTGGCCAGCGAAACTCGTGCGCCTCGTAAACTCATCTCCCCCTCTGTTATATGAATGGTCCCCTCCTCTTTGCTCTGGAGTTGTGTTCCTTCCAGTAGTCAGACCAGTCTCCATGCTGTCCATTCTTCCATTCATGGTCTCCATACCGATATCAACCTTAGAGAACCTCTCCTCCAATTCAGTAAATCTTTTCTCATTATCTGCATTGCCTTTGAGGATAGCTTCAAGCAATTCATGGCTGCTGATATCTGCTGGGTTACCTTGCTCTGATACCAAGTTGTTATGGTTCCTAGCCATGGATCTAGTAACTCAGCGAGTCAAATAAGGATCCAACACTGTTAGAGGGTTTCTTAACACGTTTTTGTGAATAGAAACTCTCTTTTACTTCCCTCACACGTTATAATTGAAAAGGAGTTTCTTTTTCTCAATTATAGATGCACCAATTCAATCAAGAGACTGTTTTAAGGATCCAATTATGAAACCCCACTTTATACCTCACGTCAATGAGTTACTCGGCAGATATTAGCAGCCATGAATTGCTTGAAGCAATCCTCAAAGGCAATGCAGATAATGAGAAAAGATTTGCTGAATTGGAGGAGAGGTTCTCTAAGGTTGATATCGGTATGGAGACCTTGAATGGAAGAATGGACAACATGGAGATTGGTCTGACTACTGGAAGGAACACAACTCCAAAGCAAAGAGGAGGGGACCATTCATATAACAGAGGGGGAGATGAGTTTACGAGGCGCACGAGTTTCTATGGCCAGCAAGGACCCTTCATCCCAGGGGGACTCTTCAACCAGGGGGAGGCACTGTATCTGGCCAGCAAGGACCCTTCATCCCGGGGGGACCCTTCCACCAGGGAGGAGGCACAGTACCTAGGTACACTAAACTCGAATTTCTGACTTATAATGGGTCAGAAGACCCTTTGGTATGGCTATATCGTTGTGAAATTTTTTTTACCCATCAACGAGTACCAGCGTATGATAAAATATTGCACCACAATATGAATAATCATAAAAAATTGTCTTTAATATGTGTACAAGGTTCTCTATTTATAGTGGAGGACATGGTAGAGTCCTTATTACATTCAAACTCTAACTCTTAAAGATAAACCTATCATGATAAGATAATGCACGTAAACTAGAAGTCTAATATAACTAAAATTCTAACTCGTTTTTATGAGGGCTCTTATTGGCATCCCATGTCCTCATGGTGGGTCCCACCAGCTCGTGCAACCATGGTGAATCCCACATTGTAACAGAGTAAAATCAGCCCACATCGTCATGGTCGGTCCCACCAGCTTGTGTAACCATGGTGGGTCCCTCATTGTAACAGAGTAAAACTAGCCTTTATTCACATAAAAAAAGGACTCAAATCAGTAACATTGAAAGTACGAATAACTTTGTACTCACCAGGTAAGTTAAGTCTGTAGGCATTATCATTGATCCGTTTTAGCACTTGGAAAGGACCATCTCCTCGCGGCAACAACTTAGAACATCTTTGTGCCGAAAATCTTTCTTTCCTCATGTGTAACCACACCCAATCACCGGCCTCAAAAAATAGCTTGTGACATCCCTCGTTAGCTTGCTTGATGTATTGTTCGGTTCTCCTCTCTATGTTGAGTCGTGCCCTCTCATGGAGTTGCTTCACAAATTCTGCCTTCTTCTTACCATCTAAGTTCTCATGCTCGGAAATAGGTAAAGGTGATAAATCTAAAGGAGTATAAGGATTAAAATCATAAATAATTTCAAATAGTGAGAACTTAGTAGTAGAATGAATGGTACGATTATAAGCAAACTCAACATGTGGTAAACAATCCTCCCAAGTTTAAATGTTCTTACTAATGACAACCCTCAACAATGTGGATAAAGTCCTATTAACTACTTCTGTTTGACCATTGGTTTGAGGATGACAAGTAGTAGAAAACAAAAGTTTTGTTCCTAGTTTTTCCCATAATTTCTTCCAAAAGTAACTCAAGAACTTAACATCTCGATTTGACACGATTGTCCTTGGCATACAATGTAACCTCACAATCTCCCTAAAGAAGAAATCTGCAACATGAGAAGCAATGTCAGTCTTATGACAAGAGATAAAATGAGTCATCTTAGAAAATCGATCTACAACCACAAAGATTGAGTCCCTCCCACGCCTACTCCTAGGTAAACCCAAAACAAAGTCCATCGAAATATCAATCCAAGGTGAACTAGGAATAGGTAGGGGTGTGTAAAGCCCATCCAGCTGAACCTTCGATTTAGCTTGCTTACAAGTGACACATCTACCAAAAATTCTCTCAACATCCCGTTTCATGTGTGGCCAATAGAAGTGCTCCTGTAAAATAGCTAGGGTTTTAGCGAGTCCAAAGTGTCTCTTTAACCCCCCATCATGGGATTCCCGAACTAACCAGTCTCTCAATGAACAATTAGGCACACACAACTTATTCTCTCTAAACAAAAAACCCTCATGCCTATAGAACTTACCCTTTGTAGATTTTTCACAAGCACTATAAACTTCCCCAAAAACGTGGTCATCATGATAAAGTTCCTGAATGTGCTCAAAACCAATGAACTTAACATCAAAAGTAGAGATTAAGGTATACCTGCGTGAAAGTGAATCCACAACCACATTTTCCTTACCTTTTTTATACCAAATGACATAAGGACAAGTTTCAATGAACTCAACCCATCGAGCATGTCTCTTGTTCAACTTCTGTTGACCTTTCAAATGTTTTAAGGATTCATGATCCGTATGAATCACAAACTCCTTTGGCCACAAGTAGTGCTGCCATGTCTCTAAAGCTCGAATCAATGCGTACAACTCTTTGTCATAAGAGGGGTAGTAAAGTGCAGCACTGCTTAGCTTCTCGCTAAAGTATGCAAGTGGTCTCCCTTCCTGCATAAGAACAACGTCTATACCTACACCAAAAGCATCACATTCAATTTCAAACATTTTAGAAAAGTTAGGAAAAAAAATTAAACGAGCGTGAGTAAGCTTGTGTTTAATAAGCTGAAACACCTTCTCTTGTTCTTCACCCCATTTGAACACAACATTCTTCTTGATAACTTCGGTAAACAGTGCAGCAATGGTGCTAAAATCTTTCACGAACCTCCTATAAAAACTAGCAAGTCCATAAAAACTTCTAAGTCAACCACTCCTGGATGGCTTTGATCTTCCCTTCATCAACCTCAATACCTTTAGTACTCACAACAAAACCTAGAAAAACAAGCTTATCAGTGCAGAAAGTACACTTTTTGAGGTTAGCATATAACTCCTCCTGTCTAAGCACCTCCAAAACTGAATGCAACTGTGAGACATGATCATGCAAATTCTTGCTATAAATTAGAATATCATCAAAATAAACAACAACAGATTTACCAATGAAAGCATGTAAAACATGATTCATTAAGCGCATGAAAGTACTAGGTACATTTTTTAATCCAAATGGCAAGACTAACCACTCATTCAATCCATATTTAGTTTTAAATGTTGTCTTCCATTCATCTCCTTCTTTCATTCATATTTGATGATACCCACTCTTAAAATGGATTTTAGAAAACACACAAGAACCATGCAGCTCATCTAACATATCATCTAAGCGAGGGATAGGGTGTCTGTACTTTACCGTTATGTTGTTCATGGCTCTGCAATCAACCCACATCCTTCATGTCCCATCCTTCTTAGGCACTAGAATCACCAGAATTGCACAAGGATTCATGCTTTCTCTCACGTGCCCTTTCTCCATCAATCGTTTGATTTGCCTTTGAAGCTCCTTTGTCTCCTCCGAGTTGCTCCTATATGCTGGTTGGTTTGGAATTGATGCACTGGGAACGAAATCGACTTGATGTTCAATCCCTCGGATAGGTGGTAACCCATGTGGTACGTCATCGGGAAACAAATCCTCAAACTCTTGCAAGAGAGAAACAACAACACGAGGCAGCAAAGCATCAAGTTAGTTAGTGTTTAAAAGAGCCTCTTTGTATATGAGTCAATCATCGACCGTTTTGAAATCAACGCTCGCTTAACCTCACTTGTTTTTGCATAGAAATTTCTTTGGTTTCTCTTTGTTTTTACCTCACCAAATTCAACATTACTCTCTTGTTTTCTCTCTTTCCTTGTCTCTCTCTTTCCCCCCACTCTCACTATGCACGACCTCACTTTTTTTTTTACTCTCATTCTTTTGCTCTCTCAAGTTCTTTTGATCTCTCGGTTTCTTTTGTTCAGTCAATTGTTGCAACCTCACTTAATCCTCATAGACTTGTTTTGGTGTCATCAGAACTAGAGTGATTGTCAGCTGATTGTGAGTGAATGAGTACTTGATGGTGAAGCTGTCATGCTACACACGTTGGTCAAATTGCCACGGTCTTCCTAAGAGGAGATGTCCAACTTGCATTGGTACGACATCGCACAATACCTCATCCTCATATTTACCAATTTGAAATGGTACAACAACCTGCTTCGGAACCCTTATTTCACCACTATCATTCAACCATTATAGCTTGTATGGACAAGGATGCTTAAGTATTGTGAGCCCTAGCTTTTCAACTATGGAAATACTAGCAACATTAGTGCAACTACCACCATAGATAATAACACTAAATACATTGTCTTTCACGTGGCAGCTAGTGTGAAAGATATTCTTCCGTTGTACTTCTCCTTCCTCATCTTTAGCTTTCAAGCTTAAGGCTCATCATATGACTAGTCCAAGCATTGCATCATGATCTGCCCCGAACTCCTCATCTCCTATGGGGGCATCCTCCAATTGTGGCATGTCATCTAGATCAACTTCCTCTTCGGAATCAATTTCACCATTTTCCCGGATCACCATAACTCGCTTATTTGGACATTGACTAGCTATGTGTCCTCTTCCCTGATATTTGAAACATTTAATATCAATAGCACGATTCAAAATAGGGGCTGATTTACCCTGAGAAGTCGTGGTATTGGTGGCTGTTTTAGGCTCAGGTTTGGCTTTGAAGGTGGACGAGTTTTCTTCTTTCTTTGGGTAGTTTGACTTCCAAGGTGCTGCACTCGAATTTTGTGGGGCTGGTCTTGGCCGTGTACCACCCCTCTTGAGTTGCCTCTCAACTTTGATGGCCATATGCACCAACTCCTCCAATTCTACATAATGGTGTATCTCAATTGTGTTAGCAATCTCTCGATTTAAACTATTCAAAAATCTGGCCAGTGTCGCCTCCCAATCCTTCTCCACATTGGCTCTAATCATAGCCATCTCCTTCTCTTTATAATACTCATCAGTGCTCTGGTTACCTTGATGGAGATCTTGCAGCTTGAGGTATAGATCCCGATAGTATTGAATTGGTACAAATCGTCATCTCATCACTCTCTTCATCTCATCCCAATTTTCAATAAGACGTTCTCCATTCCGCCTCCTATTGATGCATAACTGGTCCCACCATACAATAACATAATCAGTAAATTCGATTGCTGTGAGTTTCACCTTCTTTAATTCGGAGTAATTGTGACAATTGAAAACCAACTCCATCTTCTTTTCCCACTCAAGGTATTCTTCGAGATCAATTTTTCCTTGAAACGCAGGAATTTTCATCTTGATACTTCCCAAGTTGTTATCTACCAGGTTCCTAGCTTCTCTATCCTGGCCATATCTCCTATAGCTGCCCACTGACATCCTATCAGACTCCTCTAAATCGTCACCTTCAAATTTTCCCATATCCTCAACTTCCCTTCGGTGCAACTTGTTCCTCCTTGGGGTGTTCGGAACAAATGGAGGCTGCCCCTGTTGTGTTTCCTCTTCTACCCTGTTGAATTTATGGAAAAGTGAAATACTTCATTGACATCAATCACTTGTTGTAATCAGAGTATATGAACCTCTATTTATAATAGAGGAAGGTAGTAGAGTCCAATTACAATAAAACTACCCTTGTCCCAATTACACCCAAACTCTAACACTTAAAGATAAGTCCTAACATAATTAAATAACTCAATATTGATAAAAAAACAAGCATAACTCAAACTAAAACTCTTCTTTGACGTGACCGTAAGATAAGATACTTTTGTGAGTCCTTCTTGATCTTCCAACTGATGTGATAAGGATGCTAGCTCATGGTAATCATTGTGGGTCCTACTTTTTATGGGCTTGGGCCCATCTTGTAGGTCTTCCATGGTCATGTGACCCATCTTGTAATAATCTTAGATATGTGGGCCTTCCTTGGTTGTGTGGGCTTGAACTTATCTTCCAACACTCCCCCTCAAGCTGGGGGTGAGAGAACAACATGAGCTCCTAGCTTGATGCAAATGATGTATAGAATATTTTTGTATAAAATGGCACATCTTCCAATATGCTTTCATCTTCCAACTTTCCTACTCAAGCTGTTGCGTCCTTCCATGAGGCCCTGTTGGCATAATATAAATGAGAGTTAAAATCACTCCTAGTCTGTAAGCCATTGCTTCATACTCTAGTCCTAATATTGGTAGTGTGTCTATCGTCATTGCTCTGAAGTGTCCACCACCGTGTCCCTCCATAGGACAACGACTCTCAAGTGGTAGGAGTCATAAAAGACATTACAATGGGGGGTGGGGAGATAACATAGATGTAATAATAAGTTCCTCCGTCATGGTTTCCCAACCATAATATTTTTTGATAGGGCCTATCATAGTTTCTCAACCGTGATATTTTTTGTCAGGGTATCCTCCGTCATGGTTTTCCAACCATGATATTTATTTTTTACAGGGCTCATCATGGTTTCCCAACCGTGATATTTTTTTATAGGGTATCCTCCGTCATGGTTTCCCAACCATGATATTTTTTTATGGGGTAAAATAAATAATGATATGAGGCCACCTCTTCTTCAATAATAATGTCCCCAAAGAGACATAATAGCAGCAACTGTATATAACACGACTATCTTCCAACACATATAACATGAACCAAATAATAAACTTTGTAAAAGAACCCATGAAATAACCCAATATAAAAATTTATTCTTACATGCACAAGCTTCATCTTTTGTGCTCCTCCTTTCTTGAATATTTTTCTCACATAAAATTATCCACAACATATGAAATAAAATATCTCTTTCTTGTACTTCTTCTACTTCCCCCACTCCCTAGTTTGAACCAAATATCATAGATGTAGCAATAGGCCAAAACAATAGAGATGTATAAATAAGCCCTCAAACCAGGGATAAGTGAGATATTTTCCTGATATATCAACTTAAAAAGTGACACAAACAATCGGCTTAAATTCGGATTTTTGATGTAACAGAATACCAGCATGACCTTTGATCTTCCAATGTGAATATTTATTTAAATATAGATCAGATTAAGATGAAATTTTCTCATTATGAAAGTAAATTATAACTTATCTTCATAAAATATAATTATCAAAAGATAAAGAATCTGATAGATTTCGGTCTCTGTCATCTGGCCGAACTAAGTACTATTTCTCCTTTTTTTCCAGAATGACCATCGACTCTTACAGGAACAATATCTCCTTATAAAAAATTCATACTGAGAATTGGTTGAATAGGTAAGAAAATATACTTACTTATCTTTCTTTTGATATATAATTCTCCATATAAAGTCTCTTTATTGATAGCATAAAATACCTCGGAAGTTGAGGCTTTCTGCTGCCGCTCGAACATCTTTTTCTATCTGACCTTTGCTGCTTGAAATATCGATTTCTCTTTGTAGATAACTCAGATAAAAAATTGGTTGAATAGGTAAAATAATAGAATTATAAATAATTTTTTTGATATATATTTAACCATTTAAAATCTAGTTCTTGATAGCAAAAAATACGTCGGAATCTGAAGATTGCTGCTATTGCTTGAACCTTTTTGTAATCTGACCTTTGCTCATTCAAATATCGACATCTCTCTGTAGATAACTCCGATTGGAACAAATCATTTTTCTTTGGAAAGCAGACTCAAATATCTTTCCTTCAATATATATTTTACAATATGAAAAACTATGTATAGAGGTAAAAAATCCAAAGAAGTCTATGAGTATAGGGACTAAAAAACATAACTACGAACCTAGACTTAGTGTTTATGGTTTAGAGAAAAGGATCACATTACCTACTTGAGTTGACTAAGTCAACTCACAGAACCTGCTCTGATACTTTGTTGAATTTATGGAAAAGTGAAATACTTCATTGACATCAATCACTTATTGTAATCAGAGTACATGAACCTCTATTTATAATAGAGGAAGGTAATAGATTCCAATTACAATAAAATTACCCTTGTCCCAATTACACCCAAAATCTAACACTTAAAGATAAGTTCTAACATAATTAAATAACTCAATATAGATACAAGACAAACATAACTCAAACTAAAACTCTTCTTTGACGTGACCATAAGATAAAATACTTTTTTGAGTCTTTGATCTTCTAACTGATGTGATGAGGATGCCAGCTCATGGTAATCATTGTGGGTCCTACTTCTTATGGGCTTGGGCCCATCTTATGGGTCTTCCATGGTCGTGTGGCCCATTTTGTAATAATCTTAGATATGTGGGTCTTCCTTGGTCGTGTGGGCTTGAGCTTATCTTCCAACAACCTCCCATGTATATGTTCTAACTCCGCCCTCATCATCCATCTCATCTCCCCATTAATGCTTGCATTTACAGATTCAGAACAACGGGTGATGTAATCTCTTCGTTTGTGTTTTTCTCTTGATTATGCAACATGATTGAAATTTACAAACAAGGTTAGAACAATATGCAAAAGGGACCTCACCACACTCCCTCACATGTTTCACTCAAAAAATAATTCACTCAAATCCACTTGTGTTTCACTCAATTTAATTTGGCTTTTATCCTCTAATACACTCACACACTCTGCCTTTTTCCACTCGTATTCTTCTTTTAGTTTTTTTCAAAACTAATCAAACAATAATAAGAAGGATTCAAGCAGCGAATTAAGATGAGAAACAAACCAAATGAATCAAATTTTGTCATGGATTCTGATGATTTCTTTTGACCCTTAAACCCCAAGGGTCTAGAAAGTAAGAAGCAAGATTAAAACAAAAAACTTTTAAGAATGGTTCCCATACTCTTTTTTTTCATTTGGATTCTTTTCTTTTCTTTTTCATTGATGTCACAGAAACGAGTAGCAACGAACAAGAAACAAGAGAATCGGATTTTAGAAACACTAGAACCCTAATTCACGTTTCTAGGGTTTGAAAACCTAGTAGGAATCAAACACTAATATCAAGAAAATGATAGAAATCAAGATTCAATCAAGAACAAGAATCGAAATCAAGACTCAATCAAGAACAAAGAAAGGCAACAATCTGGTCAATTAGTTTTTTTTTGTTGTTGGCCGAATTGAAAACCTAAACCTAAACAGACGACTTTGACAAGGAAAAAAAATAAGAAAAGGATAGGCAAACCTGATGAACCAAAGTTATGATACCAACTGATACAAACCACGTCAACATGTGACAAAACCTGATACCAAATTTGGAAATCGACCCCAAGATCTTTCAAGTTTGATGGAAATTGCAACTCATTGCTTAGCAAAGCAAGAACCTTGGTATGGTGAAGATGCCATAAACGGGTATGGAAAGTCTGTTTGATTAGTCAGTTTGAACGACAAGTAAACCTTGATAAGTTTGAAAAAAAAAATTCTTCAAGAATTCAAGAATAACTCAAAATATGAATAAACATCAAAATTCCAATACATAATCTCAAAGTCAACCGTAAATAACCAAAATTACAATAGAATGTTTGAATTTTAAAATTCCTAAAATTCCTTAAAACATGCCTGAAAATCCTAGGAAAGATTCCTAAAAACATGCATAAAAATCCTAGGAACGAATCAAATTTTGACTCAAGATTTCCTTCCTCCTAAACACGTTTATAATGGAACTAAAATTCAAATTTTAACTAAAACTTAAAACTAAAATAGGATTACAAAGAAATCAATTCTTGATCAGATCTTCTAAACTTCTTGAATCTTGAAAATGTAATCTTGACTTAAATCTTGATTAGATCTTCTAAACTTTCTTGAAACTTGAAAACGTAATCTTGACTTGATTCTTTGCTGGACAACACACCATCATCAGCTTGGAAACCCCCTTGCACGTGTATCCCATAATGGACATGCAAGTTGGCCATGCAATGGCTCAATGGACGTGTATAGCTGATTGACTCTCTTCCGGATCAACTTTAATGAGTAAAACCAGCCTTTGTTCACCCTCAGTAGTGAACACACTCTCTTCTTTTTGTAGAACTCTTCGGACTAAGTTTTTCAATATTTATTTGAATCTTTTAGCTCGAGCCCTCATCATTGGACCAACTGGAACTTGAATTGGTTCGTGAGTATCCCATTCAGCCTTGGTTTCCTCATCAAACATGGTCTTTATACAATTGAAGGGAATTTCCAAGGAAATTAAAACTAAATCTAAAAAGTGAAAGTTTGGAAACTGATATAAGGTTTTTAGAAAAAGATGGAACATATAATGTCCTTTTAATGTCTAATACAAAGCCAATATTTAAGACAAGTCTGTAAGTTCCAACCGCCTCCACATGTGAACCCATCTTGTTTCCTGAATAGATGGAACATTCACTTGGCGTCGGTTTTCATTGGTTCAAGAAACCCTCCATGGTGTTGGCAACATGGATTGTAGTACCAGAATCAATCCACCAAGTGTTATAAGAAGCATGAGTCATATAAGATTCAAAACACACTAAGGATATGAGATTACCTTCCTTTTCAAACCAATGCTTGAATTTGGGGTAGGTTTTCTTTATATGTCCTTTCTTCTTGTAGAAGAAACATTTGACACAACCCTTATATTTTTTATTTAGAGGCGTTTTTCCCTTTCCTTTCTTAAAAGGTCTCTTGTCTCGAGTCGTCAAATGCACACTTTCGATGCTCTCCTGATTCAGCCTCCCAACCTCTTGTACACACATGGTCAAAAGTTCATTAATTGACCATTTATCCTTGTGTGTTATAAGAGATTTTGAAGGGTGCATATGCTTACGGAAGCGAGTTAAGGATGAAGTGGACCAAAAATGACTTAGAACTCTCAATCTTCTTCGATTTTAGTATTGCCGCCATATCCCAAATTTGCATGATGTGCTCATGCACACCCTTGGTGCTAGTAAATTTCATGGAACGCAGTTGGGTTATCAAAGTGTTTGCTAATGCCTTATTGGAAGTCTCAAATTGTACCTGAATAGCTTGAAGATATTCCTTGGCTTTGGCACATTTAGGAATGGATGCATGAATACTCTTCCCAATATGAGACTTAATAAACATCAAACTTAATCGATTGGATCGCTCCCAAAGTTTAAATGATGTTTTCTCAATTTGGGTATTAGATTCCGTGGGATTTGGAGGTTCATCCACTTGAAGTGCCAAGTCAAGATCCTTGCACTCTAATAACAGGAGAATTTTTTCCTTCCACTCAATATGATTTTCTCCATTTAGGGAAATTATAGAGGAATCAAAGTTTGGGACAGACAAAGTTTGAAGAATTGTAAAATAGACAACAAACTTACTTAACATGTAATGAAGCATTTTTTTTTGAATATTTACGTATGTAAATAATCCAAACAAATAAATTAGTGTGTCATTATAATCATTCATGTGGGCTTAGATTGTAACACACATGCAATTTATGTCTCTTTATGATGGGGCCCAAAATTTTGTTTGTAAAGGAATAATCTAGGCATGTGGTAACTAGTTTTTTTTTTTTAAATATTTCCTTCCCATCCTGATTAATCACTTAAAAATAACATTTACCATGTGGGGTTAAATTATTATATCTCCATGATTAATCACAATATTTTTATGTCATTAACTTTATGTGACTAAACTTAATGTCACTAGACATTTGCATAATTAAGAATGTTGTGGCCATTACTCAATTATTCAAACATATACCCAAAATATGACTTAAAAATAATTGACTAAAATTAATATCAATTATTAATTCCTTATATTTAGGTCAACTTAAAATATGCAAAAAATGAAGTATGCATAAAACCTAACTAATTTTTT
Source organism: Aristolochia californica (assembly GCF_029961685.1). Taxonomy (NCBI): domain Eukaryota; kingdom Viridiplantae; phylum Streptophyta; class Magnoliopsida; order Piperales; family Aristolochiaceae; genus Aristolochia; species Aristolochia californica. Next base: position 6,815,093 of record NW_027182279.1, read on the forward strand.
TTATTTTTCACAATTGAAAAATCAACAAAATATCACTGTATACAACTATATGTGCATTCACAATTATTTAATTCATATGAACTGAAATTGCATAAAAAAAATATTGCAATTTAAATATGTATTAAATGTGTATCCAACAATAATACATGATGGCCAGTGGGCCTAATGGTTACCGGCGGTTCGAATCCCCGCAAGCACAAAATTTATTTTGAGAATAGAATCAGCTCGGTCTTCTCTCGGTCGACTCACGTTAGTGAGTTGAAACGGGCAAGCTGACTCAACCAATCCAATCCTTCTCAATCGGTCTGAGTCAACTCTACCCATCCGAGTTGACTCGTTATTTAAATGAAACTTATCCATTAGTTTCAATTTTTTTTTTTTAATTTTCTGCGCGGTGGAGGTCATCTTCAACCTCCAACCACCCGTAGAGGGAGACCTAGATGGCTTCCACCATTGGCCGCCTGCCAGACGTCGGCCTCCCATCGGACGTTGATCTCTGTCATTGGATGTCAACATGCGTCCTCGACATCATTGGTGCATCCTGCACCGACCAGTGACTCTCTTTCGTTGTAGAAGCCCAATAGTGCGGTGGACGAAGGGAGTTGTTTGTTATCTTCAATGCTGAATTATGATGGCGATGTTGGCCGACACGCAATGCGAATGTGAGACACCAATTGGCTTCACAGTGCTGGCGCTCGCTGGCACCGAAGAGTGTATGCACAGAGCGTTGTTCTCCATGGAAATAATGTCATATCAGAGAGGGCTGATCTGATACCAACTATAGGAATTCTTTATATATCATGAAATTCTAAATAACATAAATAAAATTCATGAACTCAAGGTCGTACCTTCTGTCATGGTGTCAATTTCCGGCGAACAGAGAACAATGAACAGAGAATAGAGTTGTCTCATCTATCGCATAGGCTCGTCAATGGCAACGTCCAGGCTTGCCTCTACTAGTCTAGACCCTTTCTTAAAACTCCTCCTTTCTATTAAAGGAGACCACCAAGCGACAGGTCATTTATGTGAGAGGTTGTAACTGTTGCCAGTTACAACCGCCAACCACCTCTTTAAGGGAAACCACCAAGCAATGAGTCATTTAGGTGACGATTAGAGAACCGTCTAACAGAGATTTCTTCCCGTATGAAGAAAGATATTCTTTCCTTCTCTTAAAAATCCTATAATCCCTATAATTGTGTAATCATTGTAATCTCTCTCAATCATTCCATGTATAGATTATTATAATCTATAAATCGGCTATTTAAGCTTGAATGAAGAGTTGCTTTAAACCAGCTTTCGAACGTCGCTGAACTCGTGGGACTCCCGTCTCACCAAAGAAGATGAAGAGGTAATAAAAAAAAAAATTGTCCACGTTCGTTTACTCATGGCCACCACCACTAGAGTCTCAGCTGAACTCCGATGGGACTCCTGAACTACTGTCGATGAACAGTGGACCTTTCGGGTTGCCTCCAGCCTGACGAAAGAGGAGCTACACATGAGTGTCTCACAGAAGAAGACGTGGTACGAAAAAAACATTTCCATATAACTTTGGTCCCGTATTTTATTTTTCTGTCAACTCGGACTCGGACTGGACCACGATCAAAGGCCCAAATCGGGTCAATTGAACTGGGCCACTTCTCGGACCAGATAAAAAATAGAGACCCAAACCGGGTCAACCCAGTGGCGGATCGAACCGGAATAAGAGACCCAAACCTGGTCAACCCAACAAACTAAAAGTGGACCAGACCAGTTCTCAGACCAAACTAGAATCAGAGACCCAAACCGGGTCAACCCAGAGGTAGGAAGCAGACTAAACCAATATTTTTGGGTGATCATCACTGAGCTTCTTCAATCATGTCAAAGGAATCAAACCATAGCATATTTTTACTCACTATGGTGAGATTGGGCATATAATGTCAACTTATTGGGTATCCAGAATGGTAGGATCCTACCAAAGAGCCTTGCAAACGGAAGGATGCATCAATTTTAATTTCTACATCTGATAAGGTTCTTAATACTTCCTCTCCTAGTAGAAATAGTGAATGGATAATTGATTCTGGTGCTACTAATCATATGACCTTTGAGAAACATAATGTTAAAATTATGAAACCATTTGAACTACATATCGTTGTTATGGTCCTTAGCCATGGATCTAGTAACTCGGCGAGTTGAATATGAATCCAGCACTGCTTGAGGGTTTCTTATCACGTTTTTTGTGAAAAGAACTCTCTTATACTTCTCCTTTCACGTTAGGATTGAAAAGGATTTTGCTTTTCTCAATTATAGATGCAACCAGCAAGTTAAAGGACTGTTTAAGCACTCAGATATGAAACCCCTCTTTTATGATTCAAGACAAGAGGGTTTTACTTGCTGTAATGACTCAAGACAACCCCTTTCCCTTCACTGAATTCATTCCCCTTGAAAAGGAGTTTCCTTTTCTTAATTATGAACGAACCCGGCTAGTCAAGGAAGCTCCTTGAGGCCCCAATGTGGAATCCCGTTTCCTATGGCTCACGTCAAGGTAGTGTTTCGAATTTCATGCAGCACTGGTTCCTTACTTAAAAGAGAAACATAAATCTAATCTCAATGCTTGGAATAAGATTAGCAAATACCTCTGGACGTCAACACCCAACCAGCAACAAGAACTCGTCCTCCTTCCTGGGTAGACTCACACCAAGACCTCTCCTTTTCTGGAATTTTCGTGAAAGATATGATCTTCTCTTGCAGCTCAGAAGAGAAAGGTAATTCCTCTTCCTTTTCCTTCCAAGATCTCCTCAAAGATTCCCCAATGGATGTAGCAAACCCCCAAGAGAGTTCAAGCCAAAAACCCTAGAATAGAGAGCCTAGAAAGAACCTAAATTACCCTAGTTTATGCTAATTCCGAACTTGCTTTATTTCTCCATCCTTACCCCTTAAATAGGGTAATTAACATCAACATAGGTTAGGGTTATAAAACCCAATTCTACCCCTACCTTTAAGTCTTATTAAAAATCAATAAAATTCAAAATTAAAAGCAACATAAATAATAAAAGTAAAGTAGATGACTCAGTCTTATTGAGTCCATAATATATGCCCCCTCTTGGAGATCGAGGTTGACCTCAAGTTCGGAAGCTGGGTAGACATGGTGGAAGTTGACGAGCCGCTCCCATTTTGCGTAGTTGTGGCCGACTGCTGCCCAGTAATGGCATGCAGGGAGATGTCTGGTGGTTCTTCCTCAATCATATCCTCTGTCACCTCGATATCCTCATCTTCAATCTTATCGATAAAAAACAATCTTTTGCACTGTTGCCCAACCCGATATGGTTCATCACAGTTGTAACATAGATTCTTAGCCCGCAGTTCCGCCATCTCAGCACTTGTCAATTTTTTTATATAAGGAGTTGTAGGATGACTAGATCTCGGATCCCCTGTCAAAGTAATACCCAGGTTGTTTCTCGGAAGAATGCGCTCCCCTGACAATGGAGGTCATCTGTGTTGTGCCTGCTGTCGCAATTCTAAAGCACGAGCTATATTCATGGCGCTGGATAAGTCAACAGGTGCATAGAGCTCCACCTCAAGCTTTAAGGCCTCCATTAGTTCTGCTGTAAATAGCGCAACTTGCTGATCCACTTGTACCATACTGCTGGCTCGTGCTAATTTTTCCTGGAACAATTTTTGATATTGCTCCATGGCCCCAGTTTGGCGTAGTAAAACCAAATCTCCCAAAGGGTTACTGTAAGCCGGAGGACCAAAACGAAGAGAACACAGTCGCTTAAATTCATCCCAATCTACCACCTCGCTATCAACCTCAACTAGCTGGTACCAAAGTTGTGCTTCTCCTAGTAAGTGGAAAACAGCTACGTTGACTCGGTCATAGGTTGGGACTCGCTGATGGCTAAAATTTTTTTCGCATCGATACAACAATATCAAAGGGTCTTCTGACCCATTATAAGTAGGGAATTCCTATACCTCGGAACAGTTCCTCCCCCCTAGTAGAAATGTCCCCCGGGAATGAGGGGTCCTTGCTATCCCGAGAAACTCGTGCGCCTCAGAAATTCATCTCCCCCTCTGTTATACGAATGGTCTCCTCCTCTCTGATCTGGAATGAGGGGTACAGTGCCTCCCCCCTGGTTGAGGTGTTCCCCCGAAATGAAGGGTCCTTGCTAACCCGAGAAACTCGTGTGTCTAGTAAACTCATCTCCCCCTCTGATCTGCGAATGGTCTCCCGGAATTGGGTTTTTGCCAGTGCTCAGACCAGTCTCCATGTTTTCCATCCTTCCTTTTAAGGTTTCCAAACTGAGAGTGAACTTTTCCTCCAATGTAGCAAATTTCTTGCCAGTAGTTAGACCATTCTCCATGCTATCCATCCTTCCCTTCAAGGTCTCCATATCGATATCAATTTTTGAGAACCTCTCTAGGAGAGTATCAAATTTTCTTTCAAGCAATTCAAAGTATTCATTGGTGCTTCTCTCTGCCGGGTTACCCTGCTCTGATACCAAGTTGTTATGGTCCTTAGCCATGGATCTAGTAATTCGGCAAGTTGAATATGAATCCAGCATTGCTTGAGGGTTTCTTATCATGTTTTTGTGAAAAGAACTCTCTTATACTTCTCCTCTCACGTTAGGATTGAAAAAGATTTTGCTTTTTTCAATTATAGATGCAACCAACAAGTTAAAGGACTGTTTAAGCACTCAGATATGAAACCCCTCTTTTATGATTCAAAACAAGAGGGTTTTACTTGCTATAATGACTCAAGACAACCCCTTTCCCTTCACTGAATTCATTCCCCTTGAAAAGGAGTTTCCTTTTCTTAATTATGAACGAACCCAACTAGTCAAGGAAGCTCCTTGAGGCCCCAATGTGGAATCCCCTTTCCTATGGCTCACGTCAAGTTAGGGTTTCGAATTTCATGCAGCACTGGTTCCTTACGTAAAAGAGAAACATAAATCTAATCTCAATGCTTGGAATAAGATTAACAAATACCTCTGGACGTCAACACCCAACCAGTAACAAGAACTCGTCTTCCTTCCTGGGTAGACTCACATCAAGACCTCTCCCTTTCTGGAATTTTCGTGAAAGAGATGATCTTCTCTTGCAGCTCGGAAGAGAAAGGTAATTCCTCTTCCTTTTCCTTCCAAGATCTCCTCAAAGACTCCCCAATGGATGCAGCAAACTCCCAAGAGAGTTCAAGCCAAGAACCCTAGAATAGAGAGCCTAGAAAGAACCTAAATTACCCTAGTTTATGCTAATTCCGAACTTGCTTTATGTCTCCATCCTTACCCCTTAAATAGGGTAATTAACATCAACATAGGTTAGGGTTATAAAACCCAATTCTACCCCTACCTTTAAGTCTTATTACAAATCAATAAAATTCGAAATTAAAAACAACATAAATAATAAAAATAAAGTAGATGACTCAGTCTTATTGAGTCCATAACAATCGTATCTATAGCAATGGTACTCCCTCACATGTTATTGGAGAAGGTTCCATCACCCTCATTGAAAATCTGAGTTTTGATTCTGTATTAGTTGTTCCAACCATAAATCATAATTTATTATCAGTGGCTCAAATAGCTCGCACTCTGCATTGTATTGTATTTTTTGGCCTAACCGTTGTGTTTTTAAGAAAATTCGAACTCGAAAAACAATTGGTTGTGGTACTAGAAGGGGGAAACTCTATTACCTTTATATGAAGCCAGAGAGTTCTCATCAGTTAGCTCAAGCATTCTTCGTGAATAAATCTACAAATTCTGGGATTTGGTTATGGCATAAAAGGTTGGGTCACTCATCCTTTGGTTATTTAAAGAATTTTTTTTCGAAACTCTTTGCTAGATTATCGATTTCAGATTTTAAGTGTGAGGTATGTGAATTGGCTAAAAGCATTCGTGTTCCATTTCAAATAAGTATGAATAAGGGTCCAACACCCTTTATGATTATCCACTCTAATGTATGGGGTCCAGCAAATATAGCCTCTCTTAGTGATAAACAGTGGTTTGTTTTCTTTATTGATGATCACACCCATATGATTTGGATTGGCCTAATAAAATCAAAAAGTGAAGTTAGTTGGTTGTTCAAACAATTTCATAGAATGATAGTCATTTAGTACCATTCTACAATACAAACTCTTCGGAGTGACAATGGTGGAGAATTTGTTAATTAAGGTTTGAAAGAATATCTAGATGATCATGGTATTACTCATCAAACTACTTGTCTGTACACCCCTCAGTAAAATGGGGTTGCAGAGCGAAAGAATTGCCACCTTCTTGAGGTTGTTCATGCTTCCTTGTTTGAAACTCATATTTTGGCTAGTTACTGGGGTGAAGCCATCACAATTGCAACTTATCTTATCAACCCAATACCCTCGAATGCATTACAATTTTAGACTCCCTTGAGAGTTCTTCATGAAACCATAAGTTCACTTGTTGTGTCGAATCTGCCACCTAGAGTTTTTGGGTGTGTAGCCTTTGTTCATCTCCATAAGCCATTGAGAAATAAATTGGAACCCCGAGCTCTCAAGTGTGTCTTTGTTGGTTATGCTCAACATTAAAAAGGTTATCGCTATTATCATTCTCCCTCTCACAAATTGTATGTCACTCTTGATGTGGTATTTCACGAAGATAACATGTATTATTCTACTCCAAAATCTTCAATTCACGGGGAGAACAGGATTGAATTGCAGACCCTTAATCATCATTTGGACATCTTGGATACTACAAGTGGTAAGAATTCAGATTACAACAGTGAACATCAAAATGATACAAATGAGCATGATTCACAGAATGGAGACAGATAAGACCAGATGGAAGTGATGCAACCAGAGTCTCAGCTGACATCTTCCCCCTTTCATAATGTACCAGTGGATCAATTGCTTTTTTGAGTCCGAGTCCATGTCTAAGCCTCAAGTAAGTTCCAAAACTCAACTAAGAGTGCTACCTCATCGAATCACAAGGGGAAGAAAACCTTAAATCAACTATGAACGTCTTTTCACCTCTAAATCTTAGTATCCCATGCATAATTTTGTGCCTTATCATAGATTGTCAAAGGCAAATGAAGTATTTGTGAATCAATTATCTGTTATATCTATTCCCAATAATGTGCAGAAAGCGTCGAAAGATCCTAATTGGAAAGAAGCTATGAATGAATAAATGAGGTCCCTTCAAAAGAATTCAACATGGGAAGTGGTTGAACTACTTGTAGGAAAGACACCAGTCGGATGCAAGTGGGTATTTACCATTAAATATAAAGCCGATGACACCATTGAAAGGTTCAAAGCAAGGCTTGTCACCAAAGGATATACACTAGTGGCCAAAATCAATATTGTTTAGATTCTACTATCTCTGGTTATGAGTCTTAATTGACCCTTATATTATTTTGATGTTATAAATGCATTTTTGCATGGAGATCTCCAAGAAGAAGTATATATGGAATTACTTCTTGAATGTATTATGCAAACCAAAGGATACAAACAAGTATGTAAACTGAGGAAATCCTTATATGGTTTGAAGCAGTCCCCACGGGCGTGGTTTGGAAGGCTCATAAATTTTATGAAATCTATTGGATACAAGCAAAGCAACTCATATCATACTCTCTTCCTGAAATCTATCAAGGATGCCATCACAAATCTTATTGTGTATGTTGATGATATGATAGTAAATGGGAATGATCTAGAAGAAAAGAAGGCGTTGCAAAGTCATCTTCCTAGAGAGTTTGAAATGAAAAATCTTGGCTACTTAAAATATTTTCTTGGTATTGAAGTGCCAAGATCGAAGGAAGGAATTTTTCTATCTCAACGAAAATATGCTTTGGACTTGTTGAAGGAAATTGATATGACAACATGTAGTCCAGTCAGTACTCCCATGGAAGAAAATCTAAAACTGGGAACACATTCTGATCAAGTCCATGCTAACAAGGAATGTTATAAGAGACTAGTCCGGAGTTTAATGTATCTTGCACTTACCAGACCAAATTTAGCATATGTACTAAGTGTGCTTAGTCAATTTATGCAGTCTCCAAGTGAAGAACATATGAATGTCGTCAACCGTATATGCGCTACTTGAAATCATCTCCAGGGAAAGGAATTTTATTTAAAAAAGGAGGCAACTTAAAAATTGAAGGTTACACCGATGCCAATTGGGCTGGGTCAATAGAGGATTGACAATCTATATCTAGATACTTTACATTTGTAGGTGGAAATTTGGTGACTTGGAGAAGTAAGAAACAAAAGGTGGTGGCTAGATCATCAACCGAAGCTGAATATAGGGGAATGACCAAGGCAATATGTGAATTATTACGGATCAAGAATCTGATACAAGAACTACACATTGAGCAGACAAGTCCTATGAACTTATATTGTGATAGTAAGGCAACATGTGATACTTTCCATGTTGATTTTCAGGACTCCATGAATTTAGCTCATGGAGAAAAAGGGAGAGAAACCCATTAGGAGAAAACTAGAGGAAGAAGGGTTTTTGAATTGATTCTTCCTTACCCTCTCCCTGAAGCTCTATTTATAGATTTAGGAAGCTATTATATTACAATAATACCCCTGAACTTAGGGTTTAGGGTTTTAACCTTGGAACTTTAACTTAATTACATCAATGCCATCAGTATGAGATGACTCTTTATTTACCATCTTGTCATCAATGTATGTGGGCCTATGGGCCTTCTCCTTGATCTATGGGCCTTGAGCATGCCTTCTATTTCTCTTAGATCCATGGGTCTTCCTTGGTCTTGTGGGCTTGGTCCCATCTTCTTATACACTTTGATATGTGGGTCTTCCTTGATCGTGTGGGCTTGGGCCCTATATTCCAACACTCCCCCTCAAGCTGGGGGTGAGAGAACAACATGAACTCCCAGCTTGTTGCAAATGATGTATAAAATTTTTCTTCTATAATATGCCTTCATCTTCCAACACTCCCCCTCACGTTGGTGTTATCGTTCATGAGGCCCAATTGGTATAATATCAGTGAGAGTAAATCACTCCTAGCCACTAAGACATTGCTCTGAAGTGTCCACCTCCACCACCGTGTCCATCCACAGGACAACGACTCTCAAGTGGTAGAGTAATATATGATATTAATAGGGGGTGGGAGGGGAAGTAACATAAATATAATAATAATTTCCTCCGTCATGGACTTCTGACGGGGATGAAATTCCTCCGTCATGAACTCCCAACCACAAAATTTTGATATTTTTTTGACTGGGATGATGTTCCTCTGTCATGGACTCCCAACCACAAATAAATTTGATATTTTTGATGGGGTTGACAATAAATATAATAATAAGTTGCTCCATCATGGACCCAAAAAAAATTGATATTTTTGACGAGGTTGACAATAAATATAATAATAAGTTCCTCCATCATGGACTCCCAACGACAACCAACCACAAATAAATTTGATATTTTTGACAGGGTTGACAATAAATATAAAAATAAGTTCCTCCGTCAAGGACTCCGAACCACAAATAAATTTGATATTTTTGACGGGGATGAAGTTCCGCCATCATGGACTCCCAACAAAAAAAAATTGATATTTTTTACAGGTTGACAATAAATAATGGTATGAGGCTACCTCTTCTTCAATAATACAGTCTCATCAAAAGAGACACAATAACAACAGTCTAAATGGGCTTGGTTTGGGCCCACTTAACACGCCCCAAAATAATCCTTGTAATATCTCTCATGAAATAATCCAATGCACATATTTAGACTAAGTAATATGTTGACCAAGGAATAATCTATCAATTCATCAAAAAATAATATTGCAGCCAGGGAAAAAAAATTTATTGAGTCGCTTCGAAATCTTGGGCACGCATACTGAGGCAAAAATTAAGTGGCTCGGGTTAGGTTGACCCGGACCGAGTTGGTCTGGGTTGACTCGGTAGACCGGTGCAATCGGTCGGCTGGGAACTCAGCTTGCTGGTCCGAGTTGACTTAGGCGCGCTGAACAGGCGTTGATTATTTCTTGTTTCCTAACTAAGGAAACATGAAATATTTTTACAGTGCATCTTCTTCCCGACTTCCAAACAGAGTGGAAAGAGAGAGTTCTTCGGGAGGAAAGTTTCCGAATAATAGCAATCCAGCAAAGAGATCTTGAAGATGAGACGGAAACAGAAACTTTCCAAAATAAGAGACATCACCGGAACGACGGCAACTTCCAAAAAACAGCAACTCATAGCTGGTGCTCTGGAAGCTCGACGACGCCAGCAGAGTGAATAATTCTCAGAGGGGCAGCGAAATAGTCTCCGTTATCGACTCGGCTTCCCTTTGCGCTGCCTGGTGCTTCATCTTCTTCGGCAACGGCGCCGAATAGAGAACGACAGCAGCAACGGATATCTCAGCTGAAACAGAGCTCGGCGACGACAACTGGCGCTATTGTCATCCCACAGAAACCATGCAGTAGATTTTTTTTTTTCTTTTGGGCAGAGTCATCTTCTCAGGCGATGGTGGGTCGTCTTCCCCTGCGGCCGAACAGAGAACGACGAAAAACCTTCTCTTCAGGAGGAAACTTTTCGACAGAAGTGATCATTTTTTTCTCTCGGCACCGACGGACTCTCGACAGAAACCGTCCAGAGATGCACGACACCGAAGCACTCTCGAAATGCCTTCATCTTATTCATGGTGTTGAACAGTGCGACTGACTGAACTTCAAAACAACATGACTCTTCTCTGTTGCATTGTAGCAGAAAAAGAAGGTTTTCTGCGGCAATACGAACAGTCCTAACACGAAATAAAAGAAAAAAAAATTCTAAACCTAAACAGACGAGAAGACCATGGATCTGGAAATATGGAGTCAATGAAGGGAATCAATGTTGAGGATGAGAGAGTATACAGGTATGGTGGATGATGATTTAATAAAAAAGATGAAAACAAAAAAACTAGTGTACGAGTCTAACAAATAAAAGAGAGAGAAAATAATTTCTAATCCTAAACGAAAGATAATGAAACCAGACAAACCATAGTTGGAGTCCTGAAAATCGAAGTTCTGATACCATGTTGATTTTCAGGACTCCATGAATTTAGCTCATGGAGCAAAAGGGAGAGAAACCCATTGGGAGAAAACTGGAGGAAGAAGCGGTATGGAATTGATTCTTCCTTACCCTCCCCCTGAAGCTCTATTTATAGATATAGGAAGCTATTATATTATAATAATACCCCTGAACTTAGGGTTTAGGGTTTAGGGTTTTAACCCTGAAACTTTAACTTAATTACATCAATGTCATCTGTATGAGATGACCCTTTATTTACCATCATGTCATCAATGTATGTAGGCCTATGGGCCTTCTCCTTAATATGTGGGCCTTGAGTCTGCCTTTTATTTCTCTTGGATCCATGGGTCTTCCTTGGTCTTATGGGCTTGGTCTCATCTTCTTATAAACTTTTATATGTGGGCCTTCCTTGGTCGTGCTGGCTTGGGCCCTGTCTTCCAACATTCCACAACCCAGTTCAACGTGATAGAACTAAACACGTTGAAGTTGATAGACATTTTATCAAGGAAAAGCTATATGCAAGAATCATTGAAGTCCCTCATGTTCGATCTGAAGATCAGCTTACTCTTATGGTCCCGGGTTAAGTATTTGGTTTTCCGCTACCAAATAGATCGGTCTTTTGATATGTATTGGCTAGGTGCTTAATATTCGGTATCAGATCATGTGCTACGTCGGGAGTTCGACTCCCGGTGTAGGCGATCGCGTCAACCCAGATTTCTGTGACCATGTAACTATGGACCGTGTCGCTAGTGTTAAGCCGTTGTGGTCGTCGGCTTGTGAAGGTGGGTGTGATGTTATGGTTCTGGGTTAAGTACTTGGTTTTCCGCTACCAAGCAGATCGGTATTTTGGTATGTATTAGGTAGGTGTTTAAAACTTACCGATGTACCAATCAAACCAGTGTCTTACCGAGCTTTTATTAATTGTCTCAACAAGTTGGGCATCAGTTATATCTATGCACCAACTTGAGGGGGAGTGTTGAGATTTCTTCCTGTATGAAGAAAGATATTTTTTCCTTCTCTTAAAAATCTTGTAATCCTTGTAATTGTGTAATCACTATAATCTCTCTCAATCATTCCATGTATAGATTATTACAATCTGTAAATCGTCTATTTAAGCCCGATGATGTGAATACAATATAACACAGAAATTGAAGTCTTATTTTGAGTGATCACAAGACTCTGCTTGCTAAAACTGCCGGAAGAAGCTGAGCTAATTCTACAAGTAATGGAAAAGGAGGGTTTTAAACCTACGCCAATTGAGTTGAGAGCGAACTTGCTCTGTTATTGACTGTTTGGTTTGTTATGGGAGATGAAAATAATGATTACGGAATTGGATACAGTTACTGCAAATATGGTTCTGTGATGCTACAGCCATCGCTATGAGCTATCCAAGATGCTCCATTGGCTTCAGGAGCATTAGGGAGGAATCCCCAAATAAGAAGTTAGTTTAGAGTTGATGTTGCAAATGAACAATCTGTGGGTCGTTTTGTGGGAAGAGGCAAAGTTGTGAAGGATTGGTTGTATGGATAATCACCGTTTTAAATTTGATGGCCCTCCTGGAAGGAACCGTTTGCAATGGAAATATCAAAGCCATCAATGGAACAATTAATCTATGCAAAACAGAAGGGCATCTATACAATTCCTTTACCGACCATCCTCTATTATAAAATACTGAGAGCTCATGAGTTTTTCATTTTAAATGTTTTTATACGAGGGTCGTAAAGCCTCTCTGTAAGGATCCTAATAAAATACGAGAATGTTAGCCAAACCCATGCAAAAATAATTTCAAAGTAGTTGTTTAGCCTCTGGAAAGGTACCACTAAATGATAACTTTGTCTGCTCATCCACAAATACCAAATACTATTGCAATATGAATGATGATGATAATAATGCCCTTAGAACTTCATTGTATCCACCACCAATATGTGGTACTTATGTCATTTATCTTAGTTGTAACCTCTTTGACATATAAAAGTATTATCAACAAGTAGGAGAGTATCTCATTCTCTCTAGAGCCTGCATTCTTTATGTGGATGTAGGGTTTTAGATCCAAACCAATTAATTTTTTCTTTTTTTAATTTAATTTGATTTATTCGTGTTTACATCACTTAATCATCACATGGAACAAGAGTGGGTGTTTGGAGGTGTGCAAGTTTGGGCAGGACCACGAGATTCGCCCATTGCAACAAGAGAAACTGAAAATTTGTAAGTTGGACTGTTTCGATTGTTTCTCATTGTTTGTTTGGATATATTAATAACCCTTTTTAAGCTTTTGGGGATATTTTTGAATGTAAGGGAGGATTTTTATCACTCAAACTCTTGTGGTTATTGGCAAAAAGGGATTATTTCTGCCATTAAAATTTTGGTTTTGTGAAACCCTAGATTGAATTGACTTGAGTATCACAATTGTTGTTCTACTCACAACTTTTTCAGGAATCAAGTTGACTTGATCAATCACAGAATTTGGTTATTTATTATTTTCGTTACCTTTTTTGCATATTTCATAACATATTTCCTTGATTCATTTGTGGATTCCAAGAATCAATAACAATGTCGATGATTTAGTGACAGTTAAGTTCGATAACTGCAACTTTATTGTGTGAAGTGATTTGGTTTGCACCTACACTTGAGGGTAAGATGCCTAGATCATGTTGAGAAAGAGGATCATGCTCCATAATCTAGAGCTGAAGACATGGGTTAGTGAAGGATGTCTAGGTTATTGAATGGATCAACGTGACCTATCTCTTGAAATCCTTTCTCAGGTGATAGAAATAAATAGTTCTTAGTAGTTGAGGTAGACCTTATGAAAACCTACCTAATTTAGATTGATTCCAAAGCATTTCAACTGAAGATGCAATTTATAGAATTCCAAAAATAGGAAAACATTCTTGCAGAGTTCTACACTCACGTGAAGAGCGCATATGCTCAGTTATAGGTTGTTGAGGAAACAATTTCCTCTCAAGATTAGGTTTCTTACATTCATAGTAGATTGAGGGATGAGTAATTTATCGGGGCACTTATGACATACAAAACTGCCAAGTTTTAGTTTGATTCATTGCTACCTTTGTTACTACAAACAAGAGTAATCTCTTTTCAAGAATAAGCCAATTGAGTCTTTTGAGCATACTCCTATCCTAGTAATCGATTTCCAGCCATCTCAATAGAAGTCAGGTCATGGTAGCAGGAACAATCTGAGGGGTGTTCTAGTATATTATAATGGCAACAAAGATTGTAATTGAAATAATAATTCTAGTGTTTCTAAGAGAAATGTTGAGTGCCAATACTATGACACATTGGGTGACATTGCTAACAATTGCTTGACCTTACAATCATATATTCACGGTTTAAAAGATAATTCTTCGAGTTTTGTTGACACTTCAATGAAATAAGGCACCATATAACACTTGGATAGTGGATAACACTACTACTCACCATGTTGGCAATGACTTGGTAAGTTTTCTATTTTTTATCTTTATTATGGTCATGGATGTGTAGCCATTATGGATAGATGCTCTCTCTGCATTACTCATGTAGGTAATATGTTCTTTAGTACTCTAGTTGATACTTTAAAGCTTAAAATTTTTGCTCTTGTTCCTAGTTTTTTGTTTTTTGTTTTAATTTGTTTTTTGTCTCTCAGTTTAATCAATCTCATAATGTCAAGTGCTTATTTACCATCTTCTATTTCCTTGAAGGACCATCTGTCTAGGAAAATCCTTGCCATGGGGCATAAAGGAGGACTTCTTTATCTTTTTGAAGGTAATTGCTGACCTCAAGAAGCATTAAATCCTTCTTCTTCACTTTTCGTAGTCCTCTTTTTGCTATTGATTTATAATCATTACCTAACCTATCATGTAATAATTATAGTTATTTATGGAGTTGTTGGTTGGGCCATTGTAATCTTACTATAGTTTCTCCCTAGTTGGGAGTAAATTACCGCAATTTTTTCACTCTCATGTCTTTCACATTTACTATCTAAGGATGCTCAACTTCTTTTTACGATTTGATACATGCAGTTCATACATTTTACAATTAATTCACAAATTGTGAGGCCCCATCCTAGTTCAATCTATGTCTCACTCATGCTTCTACATTACATTTTTTGATGACTTGAATGATATTTTCTAATCTTCAAATAGTTCCAATGACATGTAGAGGAGTTATTTCATCCACAAATTAGTATCCTAAAAAGCAATGTAGTAGGGAGTTTATGTCTAGTGTTGTTTTCTCTTATTTATGTATGCATGACATTCATCACCAACATTCATGTTCTTACACTCCTAAACAAAATGGGGTTGCTAATTGTAAGGACAACCATATCACTAAAATGGGTTTGACTATCCTATTTAGTACTATCTCTAAGAACCAGTAGACTGAGGCATATAAATACAATTGTTTACATTAACATTAGATTGCCTTCGCTAACGTCTCATAGACCTTCCCCTTATAAATTATTATATGGAGAGACACCCTCTTATCACCAACATTAGGTGTTTTGGATGCGATGCTTATGTCCATATTGGGTCTCAGCCAGTGGGATAAAATTTCCCCAAAAGCTATTTCCTAGATTTTTGTTGGCTATGATTATTCCTAATAAGGGTTATTGATGTTTCAATGTTTCTACTAATGGACTTTACATTTTTGGCATGTTACTTTTGATGAATCACAACTTTCTACTAATGATCTTAGACCCATTGACCCTAGTAAATAGAATGTGGGAGCTTCTACCCAACTGGTCTCTAGTTAGCCTCATGATCCCCATTGAGATATGTTGAAGAAGCACTAAATGACATATCTTGTAATTAAATGATTGAGTGACATATCTAGTAATTACTAAGTGTTTTAAGTTCCTTTTCATATTTATCATGTATTAGGGTTTCTACCCTTGATTATAAATAGATCATGGGAAGGAGAGGCTCAAACTCGAGCTCTCCTTGTGAGGTTCAAAACCCTACCTTGGCCTCTCTCCTTGGTCTCCTTGTAAGCTCTTCTTTCTCTTTGTTTTTCTTCTCTTTCTTCTTACCTCTTCTTCACCTCAACTCCAGCTCTTTCAAACATAAAACCCTAGAATCTAACAAGATAATTTTGATGACTACAAACATTGATGTACATTAAGTATGCCTTGAAGCACCAAAATCACCAAAGGAAAATTTTGGCAGCAAACTAGTTTGACCAGTTGAAGATCATTCAAACAATCCACTTAAAAATGAAAACAAGTATTGTTGGCCCCACATAGCTTCTCAAGAGGGGGTGACTTGAGAATTGTAATTAAAATAGAGTACTTTTAAATACAATTAAACGCAAGTAAGGCAATCAATAAACACACACAATAATAGGAGACAAAGAATTTTTGTTATCGATATTCTACTATTGGTAGTCACCACCCAAGAGCCTTTGCTAGGAAAAATTTCACTAATAGCTCTATTAGTTGAAATTTACATAAAGAGATTCCAATTCTCTTTTAAGCCACTTGTATGCTCAAATACATGAATACAAGTCTCTCCTTGAGATTGATCAACTAGATTCTAGCTCCAGCAAACTCTCTTATTTATTAATTTTAGATTAGTTATAGGAAAAAATAGTGAAAATACAAAAATCAAGAAAAACTTAGACCTTTGAATTTTGGACAGAAAACACTATTTTCCAAGTCTCCAACCTTTCATACATAAGAAGAAAAGTCTCTGGACTTTGAAATACTAGTATGTATAGAGAATTTGAGAGATGGAAGTTTTTGTAAGTTTGTACCTCTTTTCTCTAATAAATGGGTTTGTGAAGGAATTTCAAGTAAAAAGTAGTGGTTAAATGTTATAAATTACCAATAAATGTTCTCATTACTATTCACAAGATGTTTGGAGAGGTATTTATAAGTTTCCCCATCAAACTAGCTATTTTTTGCCCATTTTCAAAAAATAAAAAAGAGTGTTGATTCGATCACTTTCAACTGATAGATCAACTATATATAATGGCTATATTTTTTTGTTTCCCAAGAATATTGATTGATCAGGCCATCAAAAGGTCGAATTCTCAACTTGTTAAAAATGGTTGGTTGATCGATCAACCTAATCGTGCTTTATGGAGCTGGCTATATTTAGTTTTGAATGATCAATCATAGTACATGGTATGATTGATCATGCTTTATAGCTTAATAATGCAGCTTTTTGGATGATCAATCTATCAGTTACATTGATTACTCGGCTTTATGTGTTTTTGCCAATTTGCATTTTGTATAATCAATCAAAATCATGTAGGTGTTGATCAATCATGTTTTATGTCTGATATAAACCAAAAATTACCCCCAAGGAAACACAAGGAGAAGAAAAGTAGAAGAGAAGAAGAGAAGAAGAAAAATAGAAAGAGAAGTCACCATGAAATAAAAAGTGCCACCTCCAAGAAACAAGGGATGTGGAACCTAAGGGGAAAAAGGAAAAATGCCTGAGATGCATGGGGTTTGAAGGGGAAAAAAGGAAAAATACCTCCTCTTCTTGATAAGATAAGATCTTACTAGATTGTACTTATCTTTAACAGATGTAATCTTTCAATTCCTAAGATCTCTCCTAAATTTATGTAATCCTTTCAATTTTTTAAAATCTCTCCCTATGTAATCCTAGTTGATTAAGGAGTTTCCAAAATAATGCGATAAATAGGGGTGTCGGATAAAGGAAGAAATCAATCAAGCCTTTTAAAAATCTCTCTTTCCTCTCTCAAATTCGTGCCTAGCTCCTCTCCCCTTTTCTCCTCTCTCTCTCTCTCTCTCTCTCTCTCTCTCTCTCTCTCTTAATCTAATTCTCTTAACCTCTGTCTTTCAAATCTTCCTTTAACTTTTAGAAAAGATAAAGACATCTCACAAGTAGGGTTCTTATCAATTGGTATCAGAGCACTCCTTGGGGACCTACTCTATCTCAACTAGTAATTGAATGGAGCATCAAATCATCAAGAATGCAGATCAGATGCTTATGCAAATCATTGCCTCCACAAGAGTCATATTTTATGTAGTAATATTATACTTTAATGAAACATATTCAAGTTTGATTTATGAAAAAATAAATTTTAAGTGAATCAGATCTCTGTATAAAGAGATATCTCTATCGGAGTCAATAAGGGTCCTACAACTAATTAGAATTCAAACAACCAAAACAATTCAAGGTCAGATATGTACATATAAAAATATATAAAATTAAAGTTTTTCGATCGTACTTTCTAGATAAAAAATAATTTCTTTGTATTCTAACCTATATTTGCTGATATATTAGTATTTGAAGTCAAAAAATTCAGTGCCACCGAAACTTTTTTCTTCTTTGACTTTTCCTTGAGGCTTCTAACATCAATATGGTCAATACAAGAATTTTAGAGTTACAATTACAACAAGAGATGGCTTCTGCCCAATATTTCAACCAAGAAAACTTGAGTGATAAAATCTCAAAATTTGAAGACAAGTGCAACAATTGACCATCATGTTTCAAGCTTATTTGGAAGAGAGAATTACAAGACCCTCTTTCCCTCTTCGACAAGCCATGAATGATGAAGTTTCAAGAAAATCTAATGTTGGTATGTTATTTTCTTCCCACCACCAATTCTACCTACACTTTCTCTTCCAAATATTCCCCCTCAATACAATTTTTCTACTCCTTTCCATTACATGAACTTGACCACACCCCTACCCTCATACACTCAACCACCATATCCCACTTCCTATTCATCTATAATTTTACCACAACATCTTAATAAAATCCAAACACCATCCATATACCCCAACACTACTTACCTTAACGCCACAATAGCTCAAACCTTCCCTATACACCAAAACACTTACTCTCACTTTCACTGTCAATTTGGTCATCCTCTAAACAAACCCCGTGTCCCATTTTTCACACTATATCTCAAGAAAATAACCCCCACTATCTTGCTTCTCACCCCAACCCATACGGATCACCTATATCCTAATTTCCAATTCCCTCACATTCTCCGTCCATCTTAGCCCTCCCTCTCCTCTCCAAACAAACCCTCCACCAAACTCTTCATCTAGTTACCCTCCACATGACAATCTCCACCCTATTCCTTCCAAAAAACCATGCCAAACATTACATCCATATTTCCCAACACAACCCCAATGCAAATCACTTTCCAAAAACAAACTCTAACCCACCCCAACAAGAAAATTCTCACTCATACAAACAACCAAACCCTCTCTCTTATGCATCACCTATGTCTCAACCACTTTTCCATTCAACATAGCTACCCACCATTGTCCAAGACCAAAATGTTGTCGTTCTAAACAATGCTTGGTTTCCCTTAGATCTGGTTTCCACACGCAACAAACACCAACTCAACATAACACAAGAGCAGAAGTAAAACGAGCTTAATAAGAAGTATGGAACTTGGGACATTGAAAAAAAGTTCTTACAATGCTTTCTTAGTACCTCAACCTTGATCTTCCAAGATGGGTGGAATGATAAAAGCCAAATTTATATAAATGCACACAAGAACCAAGCCAGAGGAGGGGTAAAAATTATAATTTGGGGGTGTTGAATTTAAGGAAAAGAAAAAAACTTCATTGACTTTTTTCCATATCATGGTGGGTCCATATCATATGGGCTTGGGCCCATCTTCTAACACACTTAGATATGTGGGCCTTTCTTGGTTGTGTGGGCTTAGGTCCATCTTCCAACACTCCCCCTCAAGCTGGGGGTGAGAAAACATCTTGAACTCCCAACTTGTTGCAAATGGTGTATAAGATCTTCTCGTATAAAATGGTAGTCCTCCATATCTTCCAACATTCCTTATCACGCTGGTGGTCTCTTCCATAAGGCTCAACTGGCATAATATAAGTGAGAGTAAAATCACTCCAAGTTGTATGACATCGCTCCATACTCCAGTCATAACCCATGCTTGATGTAGGGCACACTCCTATTTTCTGTAGGTAGTGGGTCTATACGCGGTGTTCAGAAGTATAATAAAACTCCTCCATCACTGTGTCCCAACCCGGGACACTAACTCTCAAGTGATAGGAGTAATAAATACCAATTAAGGGGGGTAAAAGGCAATTACGAGGAAGATAATATTCTGGGGCAACATTGGCTTTCCTCATCTATTAGAATAGCCAATGCTGATAAAAATCAGCAACTGAGAAGGCCTTCTTCAATAATAATGTCTCATCCAAAGAGACACAATAGTTGCAACTAAAATGGGCTTGGGTCCATATAACACGAGCAAAATTAATAAAAATCCTTGTAAAAGGACCCATGAAATAATCCGATGCGAGTATCTGTACCAAATAATATGTTGACCAAGGAATATGTTGTGAATACCTCAAAATAATAATCCAGTAGGAGAAATAAAATCTAGTCAAGCCGAGTCAGGTATCACCAATAATTACCACAATTATTATTGCAAGTCAGGATTCTTGGTCTTCAATTTTCTTTGCTGCAAAAAATTCTTGTTAGATGCAAAAAATTCATCTTTTGTGCTCCCCCTTTCTTGAATATTATGGTCATGTTGGAAGATAGGGCCCAAGCCCACACGACCAAGGAAGGCCCACATATCCAAGTGTGTTAGAAGATGGGCCCAAGCCCATACGACCAAGGAAGACCCACACATCCAAGAGATGTGGAAGATGGGCTCAATGCCCATAGGCCCATATAATGATGGCAGGATGGTAAATAAAGAGTCATCTCATATAGATGACATTGATGTAATTAGGTTAAAGTTTCAGGGTTAAAACCCTAAAACCTAAACCCTAAGTTCAGGGGTATTATTATAATACAATAGTTTAATTAATCTATAAATTGAGTTTCAGGGGAAGGGTTAGGACATCAAGTCCATAACCTTTTCTTCCTCCAATTTTCTCCCAATGACTCTCTCTTTCTTTCTCTCCATGAGCTAAATCCATGGAGTTCTGAAAATCAACATGGTATCAGAGCTTTCATTTTCAGGATTCAAACTATGGGTTTCGGATTCAAAGAAACCCGTTTTTTTTTCTTTGCTCATATTGTTGTTAGTTTTTTTCATCATATTATTGTTATTGTTTTTAATTTTTTCTCTACTTCATTTGAAGTCTGGTTTGCTTCGTAAAGCCAAGTTTCCTCTGCCATCCTACTATTCCATCTTCCTACTGTTTGTTGCAACCGACAGAACAACTGTGCTGGTTCAGAGAATTATCTAAATAAGTTCCTAAAAGGAAGGAGATGTTGATGAATAAAGAAGGTGCATACAATAGAATTTCGGGCTATAAATATTAGTCGCAATGTCCGTTGCACTATAGTCAATCCATCGAAGATTCTCAAGCAGGTGTTGTTGCTCTTCTCAAAGAATTGATTAGTGATGAGATTTGGGCTGGCAAAACTGATGAAGAGATCTTCAAAAAGCTCGAACAATACATTTGCAAAGAGAATGTAAACTACTTCTCTGTTATTCAATGGCATCGAAAACCATGAAAGCTCCCACGGAGGACCTCTCCATTGTATACTTTAATGTCTCTACTTTGGTTTTCAGAACTTTTCAGAAGCCAGCATTGCCGGAGAAGATGACTCTACTCCCGAGACTTTGAGAAAATCCTGTTGCTGTTGTCCATCCTAGGTTGGTGAATATCGTAAATTGATCTTATTCTTCAATCAACATATCTTCTTGTTGTCAAAATCTCCACCATCTTCATTCCAGCAACTGTAATATCATTCCAAAAATCAACATTCACCATCATGAATTATTTTTTTGCTGCTTATTATCATCCAGCCAACACGTTCTCAACCGGAAATATCTATCTTGGAAAGTCCTTCGCTGACTCCTCTCCTTGCGCCAACTTTGTTGCGGTTGCTAGTCATTAATAGCTGGATTCAAAAATTTTTTTGGAAAGCAACCAGAGGTACTTTCCATCTCTTCTCTTAGAAAACATGTTGTTGATTGTCTGGTTTTGTCTCATCGCCATTATGTTGCCATTTTTGGAGGACGAAGATTCTAACCAGATTAATTTTTCTGTTTCTGTTTCTCAATCATATCTTCGTTGCTGTTGTCCATCAGGAATTTCTGGTTTTTCGCTCTATTTGGAAGTGGAGAAGATGGTGTTGCCAAATGTTATGTTTCCTAAGTTGGGAAACTTATTAAATCCAGGCCAAACTATTCTGCCGCAACCTAGATTGGGTAAGTTAATCCACCGAACCGAGGATGCTTTTGTTCGGACCGAGTCAACCCAGTCTGGGTCAACTCGGACAGTGTCAACCCAACTTGGTCCACTTATTTTTTGCCTTGATATACGTGTCTGGGTCCCAAGTTTTATATCTATTCTTTCGCGACTCGGCTATATTGATCTATTATTTGACTCAGTGCGACTCGGTGTTTTTTCTATGGCTGGATTAATATTTTGAAGTATTAACAGCTTATTCCTTAGTGAGCATATTAATTGGAACAGATACTTGCATTGGATTTTTTTCATGGGTCATTTTTACAAGGATTATTTTGGTTCGTGTTATATGAGCCCAAGCCCATTGCAGTTGCTGCTATTGTGTGTCTTTGGATGAGACGTTATTATTGAAGAAGAGGTAGCCTCGGTATTTATGGACCCACTACCCCTATAAATGGAAATTTATTACTCCTACTACTTGAGAGTCGTTGTCCTGTGGAGGGACACGGTGATGGAGGAGTTTTTTATTATACTTCCGAACAATGTACAGACCCACCTACATTAATAGGAGTGGCATTACCTATAGAAGATAGGAGTGTTCCGAAACATCCAACATGAGTTATTTGACTGGATTAAAGAGTAATGCCATACGACTTGAAGTGATTTTACTGTCACTTTTCTTATGTCAATTGGGCCTCATGAACAACAGCACCAACGTGAGGGGGAGTGTTGGAAGATGTGACACATTATACAAAAAAATATTTTATACATCATTTGCAGCAAGCTGGGAGTTCATGTTGTTCTCTCACCCCCAACTTGAAGGGGAGTGTTGGAAGATAGGTCCCAAGCCCACACAACTAAGGAAGGCCCACATATCCAAGTGTGTTAGAAGATGGACCCGAGCACATAAGACCTAGGAAGACCCACACATCCAAAGATGTGGAAGATGGGCTCAAGGCCCATATATCAAGGAGAAGGCCCATGGGCCCATACAATGATGGTAAGATGGTAAATAAAGAGTCATCTCATAGAAATGATATTGATATAAAACCATAAACCCTAAGTGAGATATTTTCCTGATATTTTTTATCAATAACAGCAACTCAAAAAGTGATGCAAAAAAATCGGCTTAAATGCGGTTTTTTCAATGCAACAAGATACCAACATAATATTTGATTTTTCCAATGAGAATATATCCTTAAATATAGATCAGATTGACATAAAATTTTCTCCTTATAAAACTAGAATTAAATACCTTTCATCCAAGTATAACTTATCTTCATAAAATATACTTATTTTGAGATAAATAATCTAATAGATTTATGTCTCTGTAATCTAGCCGAACCAAGTACTCTTTCTCCTTTTGCCAGTATGACCATTGACTCTTCCAAGATCAATATCTCCATATAAAAAACCCAGAATGAGAATTGGTTGAATAGGTAAAAACATAGACTTATAGATCTTTCTTTTGATATATAATTCTCCATATAAATTCTTGTTATTGATAGGATAAAATGGCTCAAAAGTTGAAGCCCTCTAATGCTGCTCGAACCTCTCTTGCAGTCTGACCTTGGCTGCTTCAAATATTGATTTCTCTTTTTAGAAAACTCTCATTTCCAAAATTAGTTTTTCATTGGAAATTAAACTAGAATATATTTTTTTTAATATATCATAGGCAATATGGAAAGCTCAGTATAGAGGTTAAATCGCAAAGAAAACGATAGATATAGAGACAGAAAAGAGAGATAAAAGATAAATACGAACCTAAACTGCTAGAGATAATAGATCAGAAAAGGATCACATTATCTCTGTGGGTTGACCAAGTCAACTGACAGAACCTGCTCTGATACCATGTTGAATTTGTGGAAAAAAGAAAAACTTCATTGACTTGTTGTAATCAGAGTATATGAACCCCTATTTATAATAGAGAAAAGTATTAGAGTTCAATTACAATTAAACTACCCTTGTCCCAATTACACCCAAATTCTAATACTTAAAGATAAGTCCTAGCATAATTAAGTAACTCAATATAAATAGAAGACTAACATAAGTTAAACACCTTTAAACTGAAACTCTTTTGTGAGGCTTGCTTCCATAATCATTTTGGCTCTATAAGACTTCTTATTGTGTAAGACTTGTCATGCCACCTCATGTGATCATGGTGGGTCCCGCTAGCTCGTGTGATCATGGTGGGTCCATATCTTATGGTTTTGGTTCCATCTTCCAACACACTTGGATATGGGGCCTTCCTTGGTCATTTGGGCTTGGGTCCATCTTCCAACAAGGGACATTTATTTTTAAAAAGTCCAAGGGGCACCACCTTAAGGGTAAACATGGCAATTCAATTTTGTTTTTGTTGATTTTCTGGACTCCATGGATTATCTCATCGAGCAAAAAGGAGACAACAAGTTCTGGGGAGAAATAGGAGGAAGAAAAGGGTTATGGACTTGTGTTCTAACCCTCCCTCTAAGGCTCAATTTATAGATGAATAAGATTATAATATTATAATAATACCCCTAAAACTTAAACTAATTCAATTATATTTTTATGAGATGACTCTTTATTTACTATCATGCCATCACTTGTGGCCTATGGGCCTTCTACTTGGTCTATGGGTTTGAACCCATCTTCCACCTCTTTTGGATGTGTGGATCTTCCTTGGTCTTATGGGCTTGAGCCCATCTTCTAACACACTTGGACGTGTGGGCTTAGTTCATCTTCCAACACTCCTCCTCAAACTAGGGGTGAGATAATATCATGAACTTCCAACTTGTTGTAAATGGTGTATAGGATCTTCCCGTATAAAATGGCAGTCCATCATATATTCCAACACTCCCCCTCAAGTTGGTGGTCTCTTTGTTATGTCCAAAGACTCCACTGGCATAATATGAGAGAGAGTAAAATTACTCATAGTCGTAAGACATTGCTCCATACTCCAGTCAAATGGTCATAGTCAAAAATATTTTCCACTCAATTTTACAAGCGAAAAAGTAGCCCTAGTGTGGGGCACAGAGTCTACCCACTTTCTCATGGTAGTTAAAAAAAAACACCTCTTGGGTGATTAATAGACTTAATTCATGCTGGATGTTGGGCACACTCTTATACTCTGTAGGTAGTGGGTCTATAACCATTTTTCAGAAGTGCAGTAATAAACCCCTCCATCATAGAGTCCCTCCACAGGGCACCGACTCTCAAATGGTAGAGCAAAAATACCAAATATGGGGGTAAAAGGTAATCACTGAAAGATAATATTTTTTGGGCCACCAATGTGCTTTCTTCTTCATCAGAATAACCAATGCTGATAATAATTAGCAACTGAGTTCTTCAATAATAATGTCTCAATCAGAGAGACACAATAGTCGCAGTAGAAATGGGCATGGGCCCATATCACATACCAAATAATGAATTTTTAAAAAAAAGACACATGAAATAATCCGCAGCAAGTCCATCCTTGAATAAGGAGAATGTGCACCAACTAATAAGCTGGAACCGAGTAATAAGTTGCTTGTAAAGGATGAAGTAAGAAAGTAATTTCCAAGTCTTCGTAAACTTCAAGCCAAGAGCTACTGATCCTCTTAGGACTGGCAAAGGCTAGTAATTAGCTAAAGAAAGAATAGATTAAGTACAAGCTCACCAAAAATATTTGTGAATCACCTTATCACTAAACTTAGCCCGAGATGTCTTTCCTTGGTAAATTGAGCTAGACTGAGTTGACAATGGGCTTAGGTCAATTTTTCATCTCAAATTTTCATCCACTAATTCAAGAGGCTAGTAGTAATAACTTCACAATAGCTCAAATATCAATTGACATAATTTTTTTCAGAAGAACCAAATCAAATAAAAGAGCCCAAGTAAGTGACAACTTGAACCAACTCGATTGAAGGAAGAAACTCTTGGCTGGCCCAAAATCATATATTTCTTAATAAAAAGGATGATAATCAAATTATCCACCAAATCATGATCTACAAAAGATCTAAATAAGGAAATTTTCCCTTGTATTAAGGTACCACTTACCAAAAAAATAAAAAAAAATCATTCTTTCCTTGCTTTAATACTCAAGGATATCAAATTAGATTCTTGTAATCTTTCCAAATCACCAAAAAAATTCATGTCTGGCCAGAAACGGTTCATAAGAACCCTTCTTCTCTTTGACAAATAAATCAAAGAAAGCTTCTAAAAATAAAAAGATTTTCTAAAGATTCTTTATGGATATTTTTAGTTAAAAAATAGAAACTTTCCAAGGGTAGATCATGTGATACTTTCTTTATATTTTGTTTTATCAATAACAACAACTCAAAAATTGAAAAAAAAAAAAATTGGCTTAAATTCGGATCTTCCCATGTAATAGGATATCTCCTTTGATTCTTCCAATGTGAATATCTCCTTAAATATAGATCCGATTGACATAAAATTTTCTCTTTATGATACTAGACTTAAATACCTTTCATCCAAGTATAAATTCTCTTCATAAAATATTCTTCTTTTGAGATAAATAATTTGATATATTTTGGACTCAGTAATCTGGCCAAAATGAGTACTCTTTCTCCTTTGGCTAGTAGTAGAAGCATAGTGGCCTCAAAATGAGTACTCTTTCTCCTTTGGCTAGTAGTAGAAGCATAGTGGCCTCAAAATCCAAGTGTGTTAGAAGATGGGATCAAGTAGGGGTGGCATCGAGCCGAGCCGAGCCCGAACCTGCCTATGTTCGAGTCGAGCTTGATTTAAATATTTCGAGCCGAGCTTCGAGCCGAGCCTCGTCTCGAGCCTAAAATTGTTATCGAGCTCGAGCCCAACGAGTTCGAGCCGAGCTTCGAGCCGAGCTCGAGCCTCAACATACATTTCAAACTTTTCAAAAAATATATATCGAATAAAATGTATATAAAATTATGCATACATTTTATATAAAATTGGGCATGACCTCTACATAAAATTGGGCATAACTTATATATATAATATGTGTATAAGATTGGGCATAACCTCTACTTAAAATTGAGCATAATCTATATATATAATACTTGTATAAAATTCGGCATGACCTTTACTTAAAATTGGGCATAATCAATATACATAATACCTGCATAAACACTCCATAAACACTCCATAAAATTGTTTATACATTCCATAAACACTTCATGAAATTGTTTATACACTCCATAAAATAATCTAAACACTCCATACACTGCATAACATTATAAATAAACTTCATACAATAAACAAACACAACAAAATTAAATAAAATATCACTATCAATTTACAATCACCCAAATAAAAACTATAAATTCTTTAAATAAAATCATATTACTATTACATACTAACTAGAAAATTACAAGAAATATTTTAAATTTTTCTTAGGAAAATTAAATGGACCTCTTATTGCCTTTTCTAAGGAAATAAATAAAAATTAATAATTAATCTAATATATTATTATACTTATCGATAAAATTTTAATCACATAAAATGTTAAACACAAAATTACTATGAAAATTGCCTCATGCTCAAAGTATTATATCATCAACTGTCAAATACTTATTCAAATTTTTTCTATACGGTTTTCTAAACCATCTTGGCAAAAAAATCTTACTTGAAAAATTATAGGATTTTTTAAAAAGAATTTATAATTAGGAAAATATTTTGAAAAAATACGAGGCACTAATGGTCCCTATATTTCTATTAAAAATGTTTTTTCAACATTTATTGAAAAAAACTAGTCTCTGGAAACGTTTTTCTACTAAAATATCTTTTCAATTTATTTAAGAGCCATGAGGAAGGGACAAAGAGTTTTTTTTTTCCTTGTTTATGATCTCGCACGTAGGGGTGGCTTTGAATAAATTATATATAAAATTATGCATACATTTTTAAAAAATATAATGATAGGGGAGGATCAGGATTGAATTTCAATAATGGATTAAAATGCACCAATATTAATATTTTTTACTCCAATTGTTGTCTAGCTTGTTTTGTAATTTTTGAATTTGGCCATAATTTATTATGGCCTCCTTAGTGCCCCTAGATAAAAATTTATATTCTTGGAAAAACTAAAAATATTTTTCTTATGATACATATTCCCAAAAAAACCTTTAAATAAAATCTTATTACTATTAGTGACTTATTAGAAAATTATAGGAAATATTTTAAAATTTTCTTAGGAAAGTTAAATGGACCTTTTATTGTCTCTTCTAGGGAAATAAATAAAAATTAATAATCAATCTAATATATTATTATACTTATCGATAAAATTTTAATTAAATAAAATATCAAACACAAAATTGCAATGAAAATTATTTCATGCTAAAAGTATTACAGCATCAACTGTTAAATACTTATTCAAAAATTTTCTATACAGTTTTCTACCCCATCTTGGTACAAAAAATCTTACTTTGAAAATTATATGATTTTTAATAAAAAATTTCAATTAGAAAAGTGTTTAAAAAAACATGAGACACTAATAGTTTATAGAAAATTATTTCTATAAAATTTATTTTTAATTTTTTCCAGAGGAAAAAGTTTTTTTTTTATTTTATGATCTCGCACGTGCTAAATCGCACGTGCGAGATCATCTTCTCGCGAGGAAGGGGGAGATTATTTCTCCCCTGTTCTGGTTTTCCGCCGAGACGACCCCGAGGGAAGGGGCTTACGGCGCCGGGGAGGATTTATCGTCGGAGATGACGGCCACGACGGAGTCGGCGCCGACGGAATCGGCGGTGACGGAAGCGGCGGCGACGGAAACAGAGGCGACGGCGAGGAGAGGAAGAAATTGAACGGACGGACACAGAGGCGGCCGGCGAGCAGCTGCGACGGCGGTATAGACGCCAGAGAACAGCTACGACGGCGGTAGAGGCGGCGACAACAACCGATGGGAGGGGTCGGCGGTGACGAGGGGGGAGGAAAAATTTTTCCCCCCCTCGATCTCGCTCCCGCTCCCGCTCCCCCGCTCGCTCGCGATCCCGTACCGATTCATGCCGATCCGACTCATTTCGAGCCGGCTCGCGAGCCAACGAACCGAACCTACCTTCGGTCGAGCTCGGCTCGTTAAAGTAAACGAGCCGATTTCGGTGTTCGAGCTCGGCTCGAGCTCGAAAAATGACGAATCGAACCGAGCCGATACCGAGCCGAACCGAGCCGGCTCGCGAACCGGCTCGGCTCGAAGCCACCCCTAGGATCAAGTCTATAAGACTAAGGAAGGTCCACGCATCCAAGAGAGGTGGAAGATGGGTTCAAGTCCACTCACCAAGGAGAAGGCCCACAGGGCCACAAGTGATGGCATGATAGTAAATAAAGAGTCATCTCATAAACAAGGTATTGATGTAATTAATTTTGTTACAATGTAGGACCCACCATGCCCTCACAAGTTGGTGGGACCCACCATGAGCTCGAAAAGTGTCAACAACTCTCATACAAAGTGGCTCTAGCTAAGGGATAAGGAACATATGCTGGAATTAAATAGAAGATTTGAAGATCAAGTGGGACCTACCAAGATACTATGAGCTGGTATCTCTATCTACATCAGCTGGAAGATCATGTGGGACCCACAAGATAAGACCAAGAGCTGTCTCTCTAGCTTGATACACATCCTTAAAGAAGGTGTTTGTAGTTGAGTTAAATTAGTTTCTTAAATAGATTGTAATCTTATCATGATAGGCTTATCTTGGAGAGTTCTAGTTGGAATGTAATTAGGAGTCCTAAAATTACGTGTACATGGACTCTATCACCTCCTCAACTATAAATAGTGGTGATTTTAACTCAGAATTCACCAAGCAAGTTTTTTATTTTTTTTCTTCTCTCTCGTGTGAAGTGTTCTCTCTCTACTCTCTTTTATTTTCCTTCTCTTCTCTCTCTAGCCGAGATCTCTTCTCTTTTTCCGTTTTTTATTTCTCTCTACCCTTGCTTGAGGTATTATTCATGGGATCCTAAATACAGCATGGTATCAGATCTACCAATTTAGTATCCCCATTATGCTCTATGAAGATATGATTAAAAACTGCTCATATAAGGCTCCTTATGAAGCAAGATTGAAGCTCAAGAGATAAGTATTTAATTATGATTTTATTAATTTTATACAATTGGTTTTCAGTATTAAAAGGTTATTTAGAGATATCCTTATGCATATTTTAATCTTATGAGATTATGAGAATATATGCATATTTGATTATCTGTGATTAGAAGATATTATCAAGGCAGTTTTTGTCGGTTTGCACAATACTTTGACCGAGAGTAGTGCATATTGGATTTTTTTTATAAATCTGTGGGAAAAAGATTCCTGGATAAATAAAGATGATGTTGAGCCTTTTATGAGTCATTATCCATTAAAATTAATTACTTAGAAGTTATGCTAAGTATCTCCATTAACCGAGTTGGTTAAAGCTTTCCACTTGGTCATATTTTGATTACTTGATTGGAGAACTATTTTACTTGATTTGCCTACTATGGCTGAAGAATATGAGTAACAAGAGTGACATACTCAGAATCATCACTGTATCCTTACGGGGGGGAGGGGGTTATCAAATTTTACTGGTCCACATCGGTTCGTCGGTTTCTTATCACAAAGTACCTAGTTGGTCATTTCACCAACATGGACTACATATTGATGAAGATGATATATTCTATACCAAATGGTTAAAGGATGATATATTGTCATTAGTTGGCTTATCAATAGTATGGAAGAACATGTCTCCAATACTGTCATTCGTTTAGAGATGACTAAAAAAATATGGGAGACATGCTTCAAGTTCTATTCAAACTCCGACAACTTACAAAGGCCATATAATATTTTACAACGGATGCTTAGCACCAAACAAGGAGACAATATACATGAATATTTGGCCCGCTTTCGAGGCTTTCTTCAAGAATGAAAACTTGCTCGACCAACCTCTTCAGATATCTCTGTCCAAGATAAACAGAAAGAGGCCTTGCTAACATTAAACTACATCTTGAAGTTGCTAAGACACACCTTCTTAGCTCTTCCGCAGTTTCCACTTTTGATGATGTATGTGCTTCACTTCTTCGTATTCTAGACGCTTCTCCCTCTACTACTGAAATGTCATCCACTATGTACTCTGGACATAGGGGAACACCATCTGACCAAGGCCGAGGCAAATTTTATAGAGGAGGAAGAGGAAGAGGTGGAAGCACCGGTTTTGACCGAATAGATGGGAAGGAATGCACCCATTGTAATGGATATGGCCACACTAGAGAAACATGCTTTCACTTGAAAGAGTGCTCTATATGTGTTAGATTGGGCCACTCTCGTGAAAGATTTTATAAAGCTAATGAGAATAGGGCTAACCAAGCCTTAGTGAGTGATACAAAGGTAGACCAGTCTACCACAACAACTCCAAAGCATACTTTTACTGATGAAGACTATGAAATATTCCAAAAAATGAAGACCATGATGGGGTCCTCGCCAAGTACTTCTTCACCAACCGCAGTCACCACCGCTTCAGGTATGTTTTCTATCTCCTCTTCATCCTGGATAATTGACTCAGGAGCCTCCGAGCATCTTACAGGTAACAAACATCTTCTATACTCAGTTTCTCCATGTCTTTCACATAAATTTGTTACCATTGCTGATGTTTCACAAACTAAAGTTCAAGGGAAAGGATCAACTTTTGTTATACCATCATTTCCGCTCACTAATATCCTTTTCATTCCTACTTTCCCTTTGAATCTTTTATCGGTTAGTCAGCTCACCAAACACTTTAATTGCTCTATCACTTTCTCACCCACTTCATGTGTGTTTTAGGATCTTACAACGAAGCGGGTGATTGGTGGAGGCCGTGAACAAGGGAGGCTCTACTACCTGGATGTGCCACAAATAAATACTGCATCCACCTGTGACACTGAAACCAGGTTATAACACAACCGGTTGGGACATCCGTCCACCCAATCTCTTCATCATTTTTTTCCTAAAGCGCGGTCGGACCTTCATTGTGAAGCATGTCAAATGAGTAAACATCAGAGGTCTACATACTCACCTCGTCTAGAAATCAAAAGTGTCTCTCCTTTTTCGTTAATTCATACTGATGTATGGGGACCCTTAAGTGTCTCCAACATTTCTCATGTAAAATATTTTATTACATTCATTGATGACTTCACTCGTACCACTTGGTTATTTTTTTTTTAAAGAGCATCCTGAAATACTATTGATATTTAAATCTTTTCATGCAATGGTACTCACTCAGTTTGCGTAGAAAATTAAAGTCTTTCGGTTGGATAATGCCAAAGAATACATATCCAAAGATCTTGACTTGTTTTGTGAAGAAAATGTCATTATTCATCAGACATCATGTGCTGACACCCCTCAACAAAATGGTGTAGCCGAATGAAAGAACCGTCATATTCTTGAAGTAGCTCACGGTATACCATATGCCATGAAAGTTCCATATTTTTATTGGCCGCATGCAGTTCTTCCCACAAGTTTTCTTATAAGCTGGTTACCCTCTTCTGTTCTTGGTAAAAAAATCTCCGTACTTTATATTATTACCTAATGATGATCCCTTTTCACTGCCTTTGAGAGTCTTCGGTTGTCAATGTTTTGTCCATATTTTTTCCCCAAAACACAATAAACTTGATTTCAAATCTGTGAAGTGTATCTTCCTAGGATACTCTCGCACACAAAAGGATTATGTTTGCTATAATCCCTCTCTTAAGAGTTTACTTGTGTCTCGGGATGTCACATTTTATGAAGACTCTCCATATTATTATGATAATGCTCCTCCAAGTTTATCTGCTGTACTAGGTTTTCCTCGACCGGTTGTGCCCAGTGCTGTAGAAACTACTCAGCCCCCATAAACACTGGCTGGCACCACACCTACTAAGTTTCCAGATTCTACCGAGGTAAGTCCAACTTCTCTGATTATTTTTGGCCCAAAATATGATACTCGTCCTATTGCTGTTAGGAAAGAACTCAGATCATGCACCATGCCTTCTACTTCTCATCCCATAACAAACTTTGTGTCTCATCATCGTCTATTGCCTATTTGTTGTCAATTTCTATCGGATATTTCCTTTGTACATGTACACAATCCTATTATGAGGCTCTCAAACATCCAGGGTGGAAGGCGGCTATGGATGAAGAAATGCAAACTCTTTATCAAAATCAGACAAGGGCTCTAGTCAACCCGTCGGTTGCAAATGGGTATTTACGGTGAAACACAATCCAGATGGGTCCGTGGCTCGGTTAAAAGCTCACCTTGTTGCTAAAGGCTATACATAATGTTATGGCATTGATTATGAAAACACTTTCTCTCTAGTGGCTAAATTAAACTCGGTATGTTTGTTATTATCTTTGGCAGCTAATTCTTCCTGGCAGGTCTATCAACTTGATGTAAAAAATGCTTTTCTGAATGGGGATATAAAGGAGGACATTTATATGCAACAACTGCCTGGGCATGTGGTTGAGGGGAAGTCCGTATGTCGACTACAAAAATCTATTTATGGTCTCAAACAGTTGCCTCGTGCATGGTTTGAAAATTTTAGCCAAGCACTCATACGGGCTGGATTTCACTGATGCTTTGGAGATCACTCTATCTTTATTAAAAACACATTGAAGGGCAAGGTAATTCTAGCCGTATATATTGATGACATTATTAGAACTAGCAGTGATCCTGAGGGCATCCAAAAGACAAAAGAAAGGATATGTACTGAATTCAAGGCAAAGTATCTCAAACAACTCAAATATTTTTTGGGTGTTGAAGTACTACAATCCAGACATGGAATTATATTATCTCAAAGGAAGTATGTCCTTGACCTACTGGAGGAGATCGGAATGCTGGGATGTAGACCAGCAGAAACTCCTATGGCTCTATTGAATTTATGGAAAAGTGAAATACTTCATTGACATCAATAACTTATTGTAATCAGAGTACATAAACGTCTATTTATAATAGATGAAGGTAGTAGAGTCCAATTATAATAAAACTACCCTTGTCCCAATTACACCCAAACTCTAACACTTAAAGATAAGTCCTAACATAATTAAATAACTCAATGTAGATAAAAGAAAACATAACTCAAACTAAAACTCTTCTTGGTCGTGACCCTAAGATAAAGATACTTTTGTGAGTCCTTCTTGATCTTCCAACTGATGTGATAAGGATGCCAACTCATGGTAATCTGTTAAGCACCTAGCCAATACTACCCAAAAGACCGGCCTGTTAGGAGCGGAAGACATAGGTACTTAACCCAGGACCATAACATCACACCCCGCCCGCCCGAGCCGACGACCACGGCGGCATTAACACAGCAACGCGACCGGGTCAGGGGTCACGCCAGGGGCTTGCGGTCCACCTGCGCACGCGGCTGCTGGGACTCGAAGTCAGGACGTAGCGCCTGCTCTGATACCAAATGTTAAGCACCTAGCCAATACTACCCCCAAAAGACCGGCCTGTTAGGAGCGGAAGACATAGGTACTTAACCTAGGACCATAACATAATCATTGTGGGACCTACTTCTTATGGGCTTGGGCCCATCTTGTGGGCCTTCCTTGTTCATGTGGCCCATCTTATAATAATCTTAGATATGTGAGCCTTCCTTGGTCGTGTGGGCTTGAGCTTATCTTCCAACTCTCCCCCTCAAGCTGGGGGTGAGAGAACAACATGAACTCCCAACTTGTTGCAAATGATGTATAGAATATTTTTGTATAAAATGGCATATCTTCCAATATGCCTTCATCTTCCAACATTCCCCCTCACATTGTTGCGTCCTTCCATGAGGCCCTGCGACATTATATAAGTGAAAGTAAAAATCACTCCTAGCCGGTAAGCCATTGCTTCATACTCCAGTCCTAATGCTGGATGTAGGGCACACTCTGTCTTCTATCAGTAGTGTGTCTATCGGCATTGCTTTGAAGTGTCCACCACCGTGTCCCTCCACAGGACAATGAATCGCAAGTGGTAGGAGTCATAAAAGCCATTGCAGGGGGGAGATAACATAGATGTAATAATAAATTCCTCCGTCATGGACTTCCAACCACAAATAACTTTGATATTTTTGACGGGGATGAAGTTCCTCCGTCATGGATTTCCAACCACAAATAATTTTGATCTTTTTTACGGGGATGAAGTTCCTCCGTCATGGACTCCCAAACACAAATAATTTTGATCTTTTTGATGGGGTAAAATAAATGATGACATGAGGCCACCTCTTCTGCAATAATAATGTCCCAAAGAGACATAATAGTTGTAGCTGAATATAACACGACCATCATCCAAAAAATATAACACGGACAAAATAATAAACTTTGTAAAAGAACCCATGAAATAATTCGATATAAAAATTTATTTTTAGATGCACAAGCTTCATCTTTTGTGCTCCCTTTCTTGAATATTTTGGTCACATAAACTTATTCACAACATATGAATAAAATACCTCTTTCTTTTACTTATTCTACTTCTCCCCCTCAAGCTGGGAGGTAATGGCAGTGATCCCAGCTTGAACCAAATATCAAAGATGTAGCCATAAGCCCAAATAACAGAGATGTATAAATAACCCCTCAAACCAGGGAGAAGTGAGATATTTTCTGATATATCAACGCAAACAGTGACGCAAAACAATCAGCTTAAATTCGGATTTTCTATGTAACAGAATACTTGCATGACGTTTGATTCTTCCAATGCTAATATATCTTTAAATATAGATAAGATTGAAATAAAATTTTCTCCTTCTGAAAGTAGACTCATATACCTTTCATCCAAGTATAACTTAACTTCATAAATTATAATTACCAGAAGATAAATAATCTGATATATTTCGGTCTCTGTCATCTGGCCGAACTAAGTTTTGGTTCTCCTGTTTTTCCAGAACGACCATTGACTCTTCCAAGAACAATATCTCCTTATAAAAAAATCATACCAAGAATTGGTTGAATAGGTAAGAAAATAGACTTACGTATCTTTCTTTTGATATATAATTCTCCATATAAAGTCTCTTTCTTGATAGCATAAAATGTTAGGAAATTCACGTTTCCTATTCTAATTTGGGCAACATATTTATTATTCAATTATATTTTCTATTTTTAATGGAATGGGTTGAAATTAAGTGATCTAATTTTTTTAAGCCCATTAAGGAATATGGGCCATGAATATGGGCTAATTGAGTAGATACCATAGGGAATTATGGGAACCCTATATAAGGAGACATATTATGGTTATGGTCCCCAATATACTAAATCACACACAGTTTCCCTTCTCCCCATCCAGAAGAGAAACGAAGGTCCCATTGAGGAACTAAGGAGGTTTAGTTGAGGAAGATCACAAAACCAAGAATTCTTTCGTTGATTGCTACAGAATTCCGGAACAGGTGATCGTTTGGAATGGATCCAGGTATTTATCTAGAATCCTAATATTCTGACATGATATAAATTCTAGATTATGGATTTAAGATTACGGTTTTCTAACAAGTGGTATCAAAGCAGTATTTTTAGATTATTAGGATTTCTAGATTAATTATGTGGAGATCGACACTGAGCCCCGGCTCAATCCAAAACCGGCACTGGCGCTCTCCAGAAAAGTTGACTTTCTCCACAGAATTCGTTGGGGCTGTGCGTCGGCCGGCGTCGTAATCAGAAGATGGAGGTTGACATCTGATGATGGAGGATCGTGCTGCAGTGACGTCCGATAGAGGGCCATTGGTGGAAGCCGAACCTGCGTGTGGCTGGAGGTTGAAGATGACCTCCAATGTGCGCAAGAAAGAAGAAGAAAAAAAAAGGACGCACGATGCAGCGACGTCTGGCGGGAAAAGGGGGAGGCGACGGAGGAATCCTGGGCATTTGGCGAAATGCTTTCCATTGGGTATCATATTTCCATCATCGCCGTCATTTTCTATTGTCGGAAGGGATCCGAGCAGTGATTGAAGAAGTACAAATTTAAAGGCAAGGAGTAGCGACATTAGCATCAATGGGTCCCCATCTTCCAGCAGTTTTCTAGAAAATCTAGGGACTTCACTTTGGAAATGTGAGGATGATTTCCTTTGACATTTCATCGACTTTCAACCTTGAGGACAAGGTTTGAAAAGAAAGAGGAGAGAAGAAGCCAAGGGAGAGAAGGTAGAGGAAAAGAGAGAGAGAGAGGTGCATGGATAAATTTGAGCCAAGAGGAAGGCTTGAATGGTCTACCTCATGCCTTGAGGTGATATTTATAATTTTTGAAGGTGTTTACAATGACTACAATGTCCTTAGGGTTCCATGCTTCAAAATAAAAAGGACATAAGAGGATACACACTAGCTTGCATAATTACAATTTTATGCCCTCTCTATAAAAGTTCTCCTTGTTTACTAGCCATGCCACCCCTATACAAGTGGTTGTCTTTTAACAGGACTGAGCAATTTTTCACTCCTGATCAGCCCCTAAAAATGTACCTAGAACTCATGTAGGTTATCCCCTTGTTTTGTATTGAACATGTTTTGAACAACATCATACAATATATTGAGGTTCTTTGTGCTTGAGTACAATTTTATACAAGTGTCCCATATCTATTTAGTCGTCTCAAGGTGGATAACATTATTGGCCACATGCTCCTTCATCTTGTTTTTCACCCAACTAATCACCAATGTTTCATTCTTCAACAACTTAATATAGCAGTTGTCCTCCGTAGCAATAGGTGGTGTTGGTTCGGTGAGATGTCCTAAGAGGTTTTGTGTAATGAGAAACCTTCGAACCGACTGTGACCAGCTCAAGTAATTAGATAAACCTATCAAGGGTATAGTGGTAATCTTGAGAAGGTCACTCTTACTCCCCATGTTATCTTCAACCTTTAGGAATGAGACCAAAAAACACTTCACTTATACAAGGAGAAGTTGAGGCTCAATAATCTGAATTTTAATAAGAGCAAAATAATACTTAGCAAATTTTGATTGTAGGCTAAGTCACCTCTTAGATGAGTGAGTAAAAGCACTTTGAACCAATCCAGTCAATAAACCAATCCAAATAGGAACCAACCAAGAGAGGGAGAACCAAACCAAACCAAGAGAGTGGAACCAAATCAACCAATTGAACTTGTGAACGAACCCAAATGAGAACAGGAATGGAGGAAGAACTAACCCAAAAATGTGGGTCAACCTAATTGTAATTCTGGCATTAATCAGAAAACACTTCACTTATACAAGGAGAAGTTGAGGCTCAATAATCTGAATTTTAATAAGAGCAAAATAATACTTAGCAAATTTTGATTATGGGCTAAGTCACCTCTTAGATGAGTGAGTAAAAGCACTTTGAACCAATCCAGTCAATAAACCAATCCAAATAGGAACCAACCCAAGAGAGGGAGAACCAAACCAAACCAAGAGAGTGGAACCAAATCAACCAATTGAACTTGTGAACGAACCCAAATGAGAACAGGAATGGAGGAAGAACTAACCCAAAAATGTGGGTCAACCTAATTGTAATTCTGGCATTAATCACCTAATCCCGGACTAAATAAAGTCCTCACAAGTTTTCTGAGGTCGTCTAGGTAAGCAACTTCCTTACTTAAGAAAGGATATCAAGAAATTCAATCATGAAGGATCTTCCTTCAAATCAGCCACTTCCAAAAATAAAAAAAGGAAACCTTCCTTTAATGTCTTAGATGCCACTTCACCAAAAAAATCTCAATCTTAATTTGCCTTAATTATTTTAGGAAAGGAAGAATCAAGGCAAGATATGTGAAATTATAATAAATTCAATATATCTCAATCAAATTTGAGGATCTTCTAAAGATGAAACTTTTCTTCTATAAGTCATGCACCAACTAATCATGCAACTCTAGCGTCTTCTTTCCTTTTTTCATCTTAAACTTTTAGGAAAAAAAATCAAGATCCATTCTTAATGATAGAAGAACTTCCAACATGAAAGAATGTTTCATTCTCAAAAAAATTGATCTTGTGCCTATGCAAGTGCCTTCATGAGTTTAAAAAAAAATTAAACTATGATATCAATCTTCATCCTTAACAACCTTCAACACATGTAAATATATCTTTTCAATCATAAACACCATGGAACCATCAATGGAATAGCAAGACTTCATTCAACAAATAAAGAACCAGAATTCCACAAGTTGTATTAATCTAAAAATTAATCTCTTTTACCGAAGATAGCATGGATTAAATACATCGATATCAACCTAGCTGAAGTTAATATATAAGATGTAGTAGCTCTATCTTTTTTTTTATATTTTTTTATCAAAGCATGCTTAATAAACTTCCAACTTTTCGATATATACAACAACATTTATCTCAAGGAAAAAAAGAGAAGAAAAAACTTATCTTTGTGAGTAAAAAAATAGGTTCAAAACAGAACTTTGTTCAAAAGCCTTGATCAACCAACATCATAATTTCAGGATCCCAAACTTAAAGCTTTGATAACGTGTTAGATTTAGGATCCCGTGAGGTTTGTAGTAAACGAACTAGGTTAAGAGACAAGAGTGTAGAAATAGGGAGAGAGAAGGAAGAGGAAGGAGAAAGAGAGAGAAAATAAGAGGGGTCGGCCAAGAGAGAGTGTGAGAGGAGGGTTAGGTTAAGTGATTCCAAATCCTCCCCCAACATGTATTTATAATATTATACATCTTATAAGTTACAACAACCTGCCTTGGCTAAACTTGGACCTAATCAACTTGGGCTAGGTCAATCTGACTCAGCCAACTTACACCCTACCTCTAGTATACTGGTTGGGTCTCGAGTTCTATACTGATTCCTCTCGTGACTCGACTATATTGGTTTGATACCCGACTCGGCTAGACTCAGTCGCTTGCCTCAGTTTGACTTGGTTCCTTGGCTCTAGGCTGATTATTATCTTGGATTTTTGGGCAGCTTATTGCTCGGTTCCAACTTATTATTATTTGGTACACATTCTCCTTATTCA
This sequence comes from Aristolochia californica, assembly GCF_029961685.1. Classification (NCBI taxonomy): domain Eukaryota; kingdom Viridiplantae; phylum Streptophyta; class Magnoliopsida; order Piperales; family Aristolochiaceae; genus Aristolochia; species Aristolochia californica. The sequence goes on from NW_027182279.1 coordinate 6,854,993, forward strand.
ATAATGGACTTGGTGCAAATTATCTCATGTGTCCTTATTATTCGTAAGGACTTTCAATATTTGGTACGAGTTATTTGGGCATTGGCCCATTTCCATTATTGCTATTGAGTCTCTTTGACCAAGATATTATTACTAACGAAGAACTCCTCAGTTACTTGCATTGTTGAATGTTGTTGGCATTAGTTCGTCTAATGTAGAATTTGAATTTCCTAGGAAAGTAAAATACGTGGTGACCTCAACAGCGTATCTTCCTCATTACCCATTGGTTATTTGACTGCCTTTCTTCTACCATCTTTTATTTGACTCTCACTTACCCTTATTGGCTAATCTTATTGAAGTTTTGCTTTGGTTACTCTCTTTATTTATATAGGTGTTTTAAGTCCTTTGAGACGTTTTATTGGTACCCGTGGGTCTTTTATTACCGTCTTGTGAATGACAGGCATCACCCACTTTAGTGATTATTATCACTATATTTCGTTGAAATCCTTTCAGGTGGGTTTCAACTTATATTGTATCGTCCATTTCTTCCTTTTGAGAGTTTGTGTTGGGTGTTGGGACACGGTGATGAAGAAACTTACTACTACATCTATGTTATTTGGTTCAAGTTGGGATCACTGCCATTACATCCTAGCTTGAGAGAAAGTGTTGAAAGATTTGATGTAATTAGGATAGCAATGATGTAATTAGTTTATATTGCTAGTCTTTTCTTCACTTTTCTAGGGTGAAGGACATAATTATAATATTATACTTTTATTTATTATAAATAGAGTTTAAGGAGGGTTTGGACACAAGTCCATAACCCCATTCTTCCTTTTGTTTTCTGTCCAACATGCATTTTCTTCTTTCTCCATGGTGTAATTTATGGAGTCCTGAAAATCAACAGTTGTAGGTAGTTGAAATGAGTAAACCCATTATTTGTTGCCATCCCTATGCTAGTTTTCCCCTTTCACCTCTTTTATTGATAGCAAAGTCCATTTGAATGATAGCAAAATTTGTCTTCCTATCTCTAAGGGACCGTTTTGTGCCACCGTAGGAAAATGAAAACGACGGGAAAATCATTTTCCCTTTGACTATTTTTTCATTGAAATTTTTTTCCTATTGAAAAATATTCTCTTTGACATGTTTACTTGCGTATGTGCCACAATAGGGAACAAGGGAAAAATTAGTTACAATGCATGTACTTAAACTAGAAATAAATTAATTTTTATATATTATAAAAAATAAGGTTAAAAGTGTGAAGTAAGTGATCAAAAATCTCTTTAGTGCTTCATGGGTTATTTTTCCTATAGTTTCTTGTTGGAACTATAGGAAACTCATTTTTCATATCTTTTTAACATTTTTTAAATGAAAGAGGAATAAAAAAGAATCAAGAAGAAAACACTCTCTAAAATTGTGTGTATTGCATCTCTCCATATTCAACCCAACAAAACCGCGTTATAATTGCGCGCCCAAATACAAATTCACAATTTTAATCGATAATCTAAATCCCAAGTGAAGAGAGGCGGCGTGAACAGGGCCCTACACCGGCTTGGCCTCCTTATTCGGCCTTACTGGCGCCAATCATCCATAAATCCCTCTTTCCCCCCACACCATTTCTCTCTCTGTGAGCTTCTCTCTACTCTGCACCGCACTCTCTTCGTTGTCCGTCGGCACTCCATCTTTATACACTCGAAAGGTCAAAGGTCAAGGAAGAAGGGAAGAAGAACCATAAGGGACGAATCCGCGGCCGAACTCTTCTTTGTCCTCTTTCCGCTTTTATTTAGCAAAAAATGCCTCCGAAGGTAGCGGCCTTTCTTTATTTGATGTTTTTCTCGGCGATTGTTACAGCCGAGGATCCTTACAGGTTCTTCACTTTGAATGTCACTTACGGTGATATTTATCCGCTCGGTGCAAAACAGCAGGTAACGAGCAGTTGATTTCATGATTTATCTTTAAAATCGGTGTATATATAATGTAACGGGTGTGAATGTAATTGGTTCTTTGAGGTTGAACAAGCAAGAAGATGTGATGGCGGCTTTTCTTGCAGGGAATACTGATCAATGGCCAATTCCCGGGGCCTGATATCCATTCCTGCACCTATGACAATCTCATCATCAACGTTTTCAATAGCTTGCCTGAGCCTTTCCTCATCTCATGGTGCGTCTTCTCCTCTGATCTCTCATAAGATCTTTGCTTCTCTGTTGTGTTTAACAAAATAGGAAACAAATAATCTTCAACTTCGCAGGAATCTCATATCTTTCTCCCTTCCCCTCTGTAATTTTGTGATTCTGCGATGGAAAAGAAAAGAAAAGGGAAGAGAGTTATTTTATGCCACAGAAAAGAAAATAAGAAATAGAAAGTTAAAAGAAAATTTTAATCATACAATTTTTATTTTTATTTTTCTCATGTATCAAAAAAATTATATTTTTCTTCGATTTTCTTTCTATTTTTTAGGGCATCGAGAGAATAGATCTCTCTTTTTTTTTTTTTTTATCTCTCTTCTTTTGTCTTCCTTTTATTTTCTATCCACTTTCATTGTTCCAAACACAGCGTTAATGATAACGTGGCCCCTGGGACTCCGGCGCCATTCTGTCGCCTTGTTAAACTTCTAACCATAATACTTTTCATGATTTGCTGAACCATTTTCTGTTTTTTTTTTCCATGAAACAGGTGCGGGGTGCAGCAGAGGAGGAAATCATGGGAGGATGGAGTTTACGGGACGACATGCCCGATCCCTCCAGGAAAAAACTTCACTTACATTCTCCAAGTGAAAGACCAAATCGGAAGCTTCTTCTATTTCCCGTCGCTGGCCTTTCACAAGGCCGCCGGTGGCTTTGGTGGAATCCGAATCCTCAGCAGGCCGAGGATCCCCGTCCCATTCCCGGATCCTACCGGAGATTTCACTGTCCTCATAGGAGACTGGTACAAGGCCAATCACACAGTAAGTACAAACCAATGTCCCTACATTTATCATCGCTTATCTTAGCACCTGAGACTTATGAAATCCAACGTCCTACCAGAGACTGAGAGCCAAGCTAGACTATGGCTAGAAGCTTCCCTTCCCTGATGGCATCCTCATCAATGGTCGGGGTCCAAATGGCTCATACTTCACCGTGGAGCAAGGTAGATTTTAATCTTTCTAACGTTTTTAATGTAATTAACATGATTTGAATATATCTTTTTGTTGTGGACAGGGAAGACTTACCGGTTCCGGATATCAAATGTCGGGTTGCAGAACTCGCTCAACATCCGGTTCCAGAACCACACGATGAAGCTAGTTGAGGTGGAGGGTACCCACACCATCCAAAACTCATACGCTTCTCTAGACGTCCATCTGGGTCAGTCATACTCTGTTCTTGTCACCATGGACCAGCCTGGCCTGGACTACTACATCGTGGTGTCAACCCGTTTCAGCAACCCTATTCTCACGACCACCGGGATTCTCCACTACAGCAACTCGGTTGGCAGAGTCTCCGGACCACCCCCTGGTGGGCCCACCATCCAGATTGACTGGTCACTCAACCAGGCTCGTTCCATCAGGACCAACTTGACAGCAAGTGGGCCGAGGCCGAACCCCCAGGGCTCCTACCATTATGGCTTGATCAACACTAGCAGGACCATCGTGCTTGCAAACTCGGCTGGTCTAGTTAACGGAAAGCAACGGTATGCCGTGAACAGTGTCTCCTTCGTCCCCGCTGATACGCCGTTGAAACTTGCAGACTACTTCAAGATAGGCGGAGTGTTCCGCGTGGGGAGCATCTCCGACAGACCCACAGGCGGCGGGATTTACAAAGACACTTCGGTCATGGGTGCTGATTTCAGGGCCTTCATTGAGATTGTGTTTCAAAATGATGAAGATACTATCCAGAGTTGGCACCTTGATGGTTATTCTTTCTTCCTTGTCGGGTAATTTGATATGGTCACTCTATCTTCTGTATTTAAATTCATAGAATGGAATTTGACAGTTACGTTTTCAATCTGGGTTTTTTACGCTTTGCAGGATGGACGTAGGGACATGGAACACTGCCAGTAGAAAATCCTACAATCTTAGAGATGCAGTGAACCGTTGCACAACCCAGGTGAGATATAATGACTAGTGATACTTACAGCCTGTTATTATGCAGATTAAGTGATAGAGAAAGTGGTGGGAAAATTCACTTTCTCTAAAGAAAGTGCTTTTAAAATGTTAGGAAACCGGGGTGGAATTCATTTCGAAAGTGAGTCACCCCGTTTACAAAATAGAAACTGAAATTTCGAATTCCACCTCTTACGTCAGAATTTCACTTTCCATCATTGGTTGCTTTTGTAGTGTTACAACTTAGGATTTCATGATTTATAATCAAAGTAGAAGAGGATTAAGGGGTGAGAAGAAACCAAGGGAGACAAGGAAGAGAAGGTTTAGGAGGAGCAAAAGGAGAGTGGTGAATTTGGTGAAGGAGAAAGAGGTTTGAGAATTAGGGTTATGGACTTGGTCTAAATCCTCCACTTTAAGCTCTATTTATAAATAATAAAATACTAATATTATAATTATATCATTCACTTTAGTAAGAGTGAAAAAGAGACAAAAACATAAACTAACTACATTAATGACACTCCAACATATTCATACCTTCCAACACACCCTCTCAAGTTGGGAGGTAATGGTAGTGATCCTAGCTTGAAAAAAATAATTTAAATATAATAGTAATCTCTTCCATCACAGTGACCCAAGGATAAGTACGAAATCGGGCTCAAACTCTCAAAGGGTAGAAATGAGTGATAAAACATAAGTCGAAACCAACTTCAAATGATTTCGAACAAATATAATGATGATAATCACTAAAGTAGTTAATGTCTGTCATCACAAGACAATGATAAAAAACCAAGGGTACTAATAAAAACTCTTAATGGACTTAAAAACACACATACATAGAAAATACCAACCATAGCAATGTACCAAAAAGGGTCAACCAAAGGGGTAAACGAGAGTCAAATAAATGATGGTAGGTGAAGAAAATTACCAAATAATAATAAGGTAATGGGGAATCAATTGGAAGATAAGGTGAAGAAACCGAAGTCATCACGTGCTTTATTTACTAAGTAATTCAAATCTCCATCATATGAACCAATGTCAACAAAAGTCAACAAAAAATGAACTCAAGGCAAGCAACCGAAGAGTTCTTCTTCAATAATAATGTCTCAGTCAAAGAGACACAATAGCAGTTGAATCAATGCCCAAATATGTAGTTGTATGAAAGTCCCTAAGAGTTATGAAGACACATGAAATAATCCGCATCGAGTCCATCATTGATTAAGGAAGTTGTGCACCATATAATAAGTTGGAACCGAGTAATAAATTGCCAATAAGTTGAACCAAGTGTTGTTAATCGTCTAAAAAAAAAATTGAACTGAGTGCTCCTAGTTCCAAAAGCAATAGCAAGATCTTCCAAAAAATAGAGAAGAGTGAATAAAACAGTAATGGATGTTGATTCCATGCTTACTGCATCAGTGATTAATTCAGACACCAAACTGAGAGCTAGCCATATTAAACTAACTAATTAGCAGCTAATGACATAAGTGTCTTGCTTTTAAATATAGTCCACACATAGAGATGTAATTATAGAATGAAATTGATTCTGAAAGGCAAGATAAAAAAACGAAGGCAAAGCTTGAGGCTAGATCAATTATAGGTTGAGCGAGGCTGCTCACTTCATAAGGGGTTAAGTTCATTGAGTGCCTCTCCAACATGTTGTTAATATCGTTGAACAAATTGTTAAGTTGTGGAGCCTAATCAACGCCTTATGTTGAGTCGGTATGCGGATCAACCTTTACGGTAAGGTCACAGTGGGGGTTGGAAGGAGGGGTGGGGATCCCCACTCCTAGGGGTGTGGGGGGCAGAGCCCCCACCAGATCCACGATATATTGACTGCTATTTCATTAAGGGTAGTTTGGGGATTTCATACTTGTAATCTGGTTGCCCTAATTTTTTGTTTTATATTTGGGGGCGCCGCTATTAGGGTTTTATCATTCAAGGAGCATCATAAGTTGCAGCCCGAGTGGCTAGAGAAAAAAACCAGTAAGTGTGTGTGATTTCTCTTGTAAACTATTTCATTTTCATGGTGGGTTACTACAACGGCGGAAGATAGGACATAGTCTCACCTTGAGGCGAAGTTGTATAAATCTTGTTATTGTGCTCTCGTGCTTGCTTTTTTTCCTACTTTCGCGATTATTATTATTGTTCTCGTTAGTTTAGAATTAGGGTGTCTAATTCCTAACAAGTGGTATCAGAGTTTTGATTTGTGATTGAGAGTAATGGCTAGCGGAAAAGGATTGACACTTGGAATCAACAAGTTTGATGATATGGATTTTGCGTTCTGGAGGACGCAGATTGAAGATTATCTATATAGTAAAAAGTTGCACTCACTACTTTTGGATATGAATCCAGAAGGTATAAAATATGATGAGTGGAATTTCCTTGATAGACAAGTGTTGGGAGTAGTTCGGTTAACATTGTCGAAGAACGTCGCTCACAACGTGGCGTCGGAGAAAACCACAATGGGGATGGTGAAGATTCTATCGAACATGTATGAGAAGTCTTCCACAAATAATAAAGTACATCTCATGAAAAACTCTTAAATTGAAATATGACAAAAAATACATCAGTGGCATCACATTTGAGTGAGTTTAACACGATTGTCAATCAATTGACCTCGGATCAGATTAAATTTGATGATGAGGTTCATGCTTTAATTCTTTTGGTGTCTCTGCCAAATTGTTGGGAGCCTATGAGGGTTGCAGTCAGTAACTCTTTAGGCAGCGGGAAGTTGATCTTTAATGATGTTTGGGATACCATTCTTGCAAAGGAATTTTGTAGAAAGGACACTGGAGAATCGTTGACATCTAATTCTGCCCTAAATGTTGATGCTGGGGGCAAGAACTTCAAGATGAATTCAAACAAGGGCAACGGTAGAGGGAAGTCAAGGAATGGAAGAAGCAAGTCCAAATTTGGATGGAATGTGGAGTGCTAGAATTGTGGCTAGTCTGGTTACATAAATAAGAATTGCAGAGCATCGAAGAAGGATGAAAAGAAAAATGATGTTGCAAATGCAGTGCCTAAAGAAGTACAAGATGTTTTACCCTTGTCGGTTGATAGCCCTATTAAATCTTGGCTGTTAGATTTAGGAGCTTCTTTTTACACCACTGCGCACTATGAGATCATGGAGAATTATGTTGTTAGAGATCACTGGAAGTTCTATCTTGTTGATAGAAAACCTTTGGTAATGTCAGTTTGAGGATGTCAAACGGGTCAGTGTGGAATTGTCATAAGGTGAGTCATGTACCAAAACTAATGCGTAATTTGATCTCAGTAGGGCAGCTTAATGATAAAGGTCATAATGTGACTTTTAATGGTGCTACCTGGAAAGTCACTAAGGGAGCCATAGTTTTTGCATGAGGAGTTAAAATCGAAACTCTTTACATCACTTCCAGTTGCAGAGACACGATTGCAGTTGTTGATGTTGTTACTGATTTGATTTGTGGCATTATTGGCTCGATCACATGAGTGAGAAGGGAATGAAAGTACTTCAGTCCAAAGGGAAGCTACCAGGGTTGAAAATTGTGAGTTACAGTTTGTGTGAAGGTTGTATTTTCGGCAAGTAGAAAAGGGTTATCTTTTCTAAGGATTGAAAGGAGCAAAATACTACAAAATTGGAGTTGGTTCACATAGATGTGTGGGGGGCTTAAACTGTTACTTCCCTTGGTTGTTCTAACTACTATATGACATTTATTGATGATGCAAGCAGAAAGGTATAGGTCTATTTCCTAAAAAAGAAATCTGATGTCTTTGATACATTCAAGAGATGGAGAGCATTGGTTGAGAATGAGACTGATTTGAAGGTGAAGTGCTTGCGGTCAGATAATGGGGGAGAATACATAGATGATGATTTCAAACGGTCCTGTGCTGATAATGGAATCAAGATGAAGAAGACCAATCCTAGAAAACCTCAACAAAATGGCGTAGTTGAGAGGATGAATATGACCTTGAACGAGCGTGTTAGGAGCATGAGATTACATGTGGGATTGCCAAAGATGTTCTGATCTGAGGCTATTAGCACCGCTGCCTATTTGATCAACAAAGGTCTTTCAACACCATTGGATTGCAAAATACCAGAAGAAATCTGGAGAGACAAAGAGCTAAAACTTTCTTTCTTGAAAGTTTTTGGTTGTGTTTCTTATATTCATATTAATTCTGTTGTTAGAAGTAAACTTGATGCTAAATCTAAGATATGCTTTTTTATTGTCCATGGTGGTACCAAGTTTAGTTATCGTTTGTGGGATGACCAAAGTCGTAAGGTTATCAGGAACAACGACGTGATCTTCAATGAAGGTGCCTTGTTTAAAGATAGGTTAAGAACAGAGTCTTAGAGTACAAGTGATGAAGCCAATAAGTCAAAAGTGATTCAGGTGAGATATCTTTCAGTTATTGAGATATAAAATATTGCTCAAGAAGACCAGGAAAATATAACCCTAGAAGTAAATTAACACATTCCTCTCACTAAACTCAGGATATCTGCCAGAACTAGTAGATCACCACAGAGGTACTCCCCTGTTTTGAAATATATTTTGTTGACTGATAAAGGTGAACTACAAAGTTATGAGGAAGCCGTGCAAGTTGATGAATCAACCAAGTGGGAGTTGGCTATGAAGGGTGAGAAGGATTCACTGTTATCCAATCAGACATGGCAGTTGACTAAGCTACCAAAAGGGAAGAAGGCCTTGCAAAATAAATAGGTGTACTGAATAAAAGACAAACATTATGGCAACAAGCGGTACAAGGCAAGACTGGTGGTAAAGGGCTTTCAACAAAAAGAAGACATTGATTACATTGAGATTTTTTCTCTAGTAGTGAAATTGACTACTATTAGATCAGTATTTGGACTAGAGGCAAACAAAGACTTGCACTTAGGGCAGTTGGAAGTAAAGACAACCTTTCTTCATGGTGATTTGGAGGAAGAAATTTACATGATGTAGCCACAGGGTTTCAAAGCACATGGAAAGGAGAAAATGGTGTACAAACTTCAAAAGAGCGTATATGGTCTTAACAGGTTCCAAGACAATGGTATAGAAGTTTGACACCTTTATGAGAAGTAATGGTTTCTTGAGGTGCCAGGTGGATCATTGCTGCTATCTGAAGAAGCTTGATGACTCCTACTGTTAGGAAATAAACTCCCTAATTCCAAACTCACGTGAGAAATAATAATAAATGTGAAAGAAGGGGAAAACAAGCACGAAAAAACAATGCCCTATGTTGACTCTGTACGCATATCGATCTTCGTGGTAAGGTCATTGAGGGGGTTGAAAGGGAGCAAGGAGCCCCCCTCCCGAGGTGTGGGGGTGGAGCCCCCGCTAGATCCACGATATATTGATTGTTGTTTCATTAAGGGTAGTTTGGGGATTTCACACTTGTAATCTAGTTGCCGTAATTTTCTCTTTATATTTTGGGGCGTCGCTATTAGGGTTTTATCATTCAAGAAGCATCATAAGTTCTAGACCGAGAGGTTAGAGAAAAACACTTGTAAGTATGTGAAATTTTTCTTATAAACTATTTCATCTTAATAGTGGATTATTACTGCGGTGGAAGATAGGATGTAGTCTCACCTTGAGGCGAACTTATATAAATCTTGTTGTTTTGTTCTTCTGCTTGCTTTTTTTTACTTATTCCGTTATTATTATTATTTCTCTCATTAATTTGGAATTAGGGCATCTAATTCCTAATAGAAACACGTTTTGAATATGATCCTAGATCAAAATCTCCTTACATAGATACTTCTATAATTTTCAGCACTAAATCAAGTAACTATTTTTTTTTGTAAAGTTGCCATATTTCAAAATAGAAACATTTCTTCTCTTTGAGAAATAAATCTAGGAAAGTGTCTAAAATAAATTGATCTTCTAAAGATTCTTTCTAGATATTGTTAGTCGACAAACAAAAACTTCGTAAGATATTTTCCTGATATTATTGATCAATAACAACAACTTAAAAAATGAAGCAAAAAATTCGGCTTAAATTCGGATCTTCGCATGCAATAGGATATCATCATGACTTTTGATTCTTCCAATGCGAATATCTCCTTAAATATAAATCATATTGACATGAATTTTTCTCCTTCTAAAACTAGACTTAAATACCTTTCCACCAAGTATAAATTCTCTTTATAAAATATACTTCTTTTGAGATAAATAATCAAATAGATTTTGGATTCTATAATCTGGTCGAAATGAGTACTCTTTCTTCTTTGGCCAACATAACCATTGACTCTTTCGAGATTGATATCTCCATCTAAAAAAATCATATATATAATTGGTTGAATTGGTAAGAAAATAGACTTACATATATTTCTTTTAATATATAATCATAAAGTCTCGTTCTGGATGGCATAAAACGGCTTGAATTTTTTTATGTCAACTAATAATTTTTTTTATAATTTATAATAACTTATACTAGCACAAATATCCTCTTTTATTAGTTATTTTTATCATAAATAAATTTTATTAATGAAGTCTATTTACGCTTAATATTATACTAACACAAAAATATACTACTTTGTATAAGCCACAACTAACTTAAAAAATAACTAAATTGTATATGTTGCACGGTTGCAGGTGTACCCTAAATCGTGGACAGCTATCTATGTGGCAGTGGACAACGTAGGCATGTGGAACCTGAGGTCCGAGTTGTGGGCACGACAGTACCTTGGGCAGCAATTCTATCTGCGTGTCTACTCCCCTGTTGAGTCCATAAGAGATGAGTACCCTATCCCCAAGAACGCCCTCCTCTGTGGAAGGGCCTCTGGACGTCACACAAGCCCTCTCTATGCCACAAATCCACTAGGAAAATACTCTCAAGTAATCTTTGAGGTTTGAATATGAGCAGTGATGCAGATGATATCAGCTCCAGGTTAGCTCTTCTTAATGGTATTTTTGTTAATATGTTGTGATCATTACTAAGTAGGTATTTGAGTGCCAGATATTAAGTAGCTTTCTGCTTCTATATTAAATAAATGGAATAAATTTCTTCCTTTGAGGCTTATTATATATATTCTATGGGTTTTGGGATGTTGGGGGTAACTAGAAGATGAAAGGCACCTCAAATAGCTTGAAAATGTGTTGGTTGTAGCATTAAGTCAAACTAGTCATATTTTGTAGGCATCTGAGTACTTTTTTGTTAATCTTATTCTCATAAAATTAATTTTGATGATAATAAAAATTTAAATTTAACAATAATTTTATTTAAAAAATAATTTTAGCAAAAAACTAAGGAAGAAAATTAGTTGTACATTCATTTGATTGGCTAAAAAATCTATGGTAAAAGGAATGATATTGTTTAAGAAATTGTAAAATCTATTTGATTTCTTATTAGTGATAGATATGAGAGAGAAAATATACTATTTAGACATGTCTCCCAATTGATTGAACTACTATTTGTACAAGACATGAAGAGAGAAAATAGAACTGACAGTACTAGGGAAACGACTTGTGTTGGAGGAATCGATTCTGCTAGCAAAAAATATACTTTATTCTTGGAAACAATTTTTTTGTTGTTAGATTTACGGTAAGAACATGGCCGGGAGTAATTTCTCATGTTAGATATTTTTTTTATGAAATAGCATTAGCAGGAAAAGTAGTTTGTTCCTAGGAAATTTGGTTTTGGGAAAAACAATTCTCCAAAAAATGTACTTTTCTGGTGAAAAATATTTTTCACTGTGCGAAATGGTATTTTTCATCAAAAATATTTTTCATTTTACAAAAATATTTATTTTACTATAATTTTTGGTAGAATTTCTTTCCACCCAGAGAGGAGATTTTGTTTTTATCCTTGAGTTTCCCCCTTCCCCCTTTCACATAAACGTTTTAAGAGGAAGCAAGATAGCGGCGTGACCACTCAGTGTGAGAGTGAGTTAGATGACACTAGATCAATTTCCTTTTTTTTAATGTAACACGACCATCTACCAACACATATAACACGAACCAAAATAATAAACCTTGTAGAAGAACCCATAAAATAACCATAATCTGATATAAATATTTTTTCTTAGATGCATAAGCTTCATCTTTCGTGTTCCTCCTTTCTTGAATATTTTGGTCACATAAACTTATCCACAACATATGAAATAAAATACCTCTTCCTTGTACTTCTTCTACTTCTCCCCCTCAAGTTGGGAGGTAATGGCAGTGATCCCAACTTGAACCAAATATCATAGATGTAGCAATAATCCCAAATAACATAGATGTAGTAATAAGCCCTTAAACTTGGGAGAAGTGAGATATTTTCTTGATATAGCAATTCAAACAGTGACACTAAACAAAGGGCATAAATTCGGATTTCTCAATACAATTGAATACCAACATGACCTTTGATTCTTCTAATGCGAATATATCTTTAAATATAGATCATATTGACATAAAACTTTCTCCTTATGAAACTATATTTAAATACCTTTCATCCAAGTATAACTTCTCTTCATGAAATATAATTATCAAAAGATAAATAATCTGATATATTTTGGTCTCTATCTTTTGGCCGAACTAAGTACTGTTTCTCCTTTTTTTCCAGCATGACTATTGACACTTCCAAGATCAATATTTCCTTATAAAAAACTTAGATAGAGAATTGGTTGAATAGGTAATGAAATAGACTTATAGATATTTCTTTTGATATATAATTCTCCATATAAAGTCTCGTTCTTGATAGCATAAAATACTTCGGAACTTGAAGCTTTCTATTGCTGCTCGAACATCTTTTGCAATCTGACCTTTACTGCTTTAAATATCATTTTTTATTTTTAGATAACTCAGACCAAAAATTGGTTGAGTAAGTAAGGAAATAGACTTACATATATTTCTTTTGATATATAATTCTTCATATAAAGTCTCTTTCTTGATAGAAAACAATACCTCGGAAGTTGAAGATTTCTGCAGTAGCTCGAACTTCTTTTGCAATCTGACCTTTACTGTTTAAAATATCATTTTCTCTTTGTAGAAAACTCCGATTGAAAAAATTCGTTTTTCATTAGAAATTAGACTCGAATATATTTCCGTAAATATAAAATTTTCAATATGAAAATCTTATTATAGATATGAAAAACATAAAAACCTAACTGGTATAGGACTGAAAAAAATAACTACAAACCCTAACTGCTAAAGATGATAGATCAGAAAAGAGAATGTCATTACCTCTGTGGGTTGACCACATCAATTCATAGAACCTTCTCTGATACCATGCTGAATTTATGGAAAAGAGAAATACTTCATTGACTTCATTAACTTATTATAATCAAAGTACATGAACCTCTATTTGTAATAGAGGAAGGTAGTAGAGTCCATTTACAATAAAACTACTTTTGTCCCAATTACACCCAAACTCTAACACTTAAAGATAAGTCCTAGCATAATTAAATCACTCAATATAGATAAAAGACAAACATAGCTCAAACTAGAACTTTTTAGGACGTGACCATAAATAAAGATGCCTTTGTGAGTCCTTCTTGATCTTCCAACTTATGTGATAAGGATGTTGACTCGTGGTAATCATGGTGGATCCTACTTCTTATATGCTTGGGCCCATCTTGTGGGTTTTCCTTGGTTGTGTGACCCATCTTATAATACTCTTAGATATGTGGGTCTTCCTTGGTCGTGTGGGCTTGAGCCTACCTTCCAACATGAGTAAACCCTATAGACGCACTACATACAAAGAATAGAAGTGTGTCCAACATCTAACGTGAGTCAATTTTTTTTATTTACCCAAGTGATCATTTTTCCTATGCTACCCTTAAATTGTGCATAGTCTTTTTTTGTGCCATAAAATTGAGGTTTTTTTTGCCTTTGAATTAGAGATGATTTTTTTTTTTTTTCAGTCCAAATTTTTTTCACTCGTATATGGAGCTTTATTGTTGGACTAGAAGTGCTTTTCTTCTCCCATATTTGCTTTGTCTAGGCTGGGTCTTTATGTCTTTTTTATCCTCAATTTAAGGGAAAATGTAGAAGAAGAAGTACAAGAAATAAGTATTTTATTCCACGTGTTGTAGTAAATTTTATGAGTCCAAAATATCTTAATCGGAGAACCAGATGAAGAAAATTTTCAGCCAACACCACCATATTCCTCTACTATTTTTTTTGGGTTTTACCTTACATGTAGGGTTTTTATAGAGTCATTGTCTTCACTTATTTTCTTATCTAATTGGTTTGGAGGCAGATGCACGTGTTTTCTTCTTTCACCCAAGCTAGGGCTCTATGTGCTTTTGCTTCCTAGCTTGAGCGGGAGAAGTAGAAAAATATGGTGGTGCTGGTTGAAAATTATTTTGAACCAAAGAAGTTATTGTGGACCAAACTATTACTCCAAGGGCGAGAATAGAGGATTAATAATTTGCAATGGAGAAGAATGTTTAAAGAAAAAAGAAGATTGAAGACCAATAAATTTTTTTATTGTAAGCTGAAGTTACAAAACTCTAGCTTGAAGGGGGGTGTTGAAGAATAAATATGAAAAAGTCTTGCATGAATCTCATAACAAGGATTCTCATGCGAAGAAGCTGCAACCAAGGAATAATTTTAGTACTATCACAATTTTAGTATTAATATTGATGAAGATGATATATTCTATACCAAATGGTTAAAGGAGGATACATTGGTTATTAGTTGGCTTATCACTAGTATGGAGAAACATGTCATACATAATTTTACTCATCTAGAGACGGCTAAAAAAATTTGGGAGACATGCGCCAAGTTGTATTCAAGCTCCGACAACTTACAAAGGCCATATAATATTTTACAACGGATGTTTACCACCAAACAAGGTGACAATATACATGAATATTTGGCCTGCTTTCGAGGCGTTCTTCAAGAATTGTAACTTGCCTAGCCAACCTCTATAGATATCTTTGTCCAACATAAACAGAAAGAGGCCTTAATTACTGCCATATGCCTTGCTAACATTAAACCACATCTTGAAGTTGCTAAGACTCACCTTCTTAGCTCTTCCGCGGTTCCCACTTTTGATGATGTCTGTACTACACTTCTCCGTATTCCAGACGTTTCTCCCTCTAGTACTGAAATACCATCCGCTATGTACTCTAGACATAGGGGAACACCATCTGACCAAGGTCGAGGCAGATTTTATAGAGGAGGAAGAGGAAGAGGTGGAAGGATTGGTTTTGACCGAATAGATGGGAAGGAAGGCACCTATTGTAAGGGATATGGCCACACTAGAGACACATGCTTTCACCTGAAAGAAGGCTCTATTTGTTATAGATTGGGCCACTCTCGTGAAATATGTTATAAAGCTAATGAGAATAAGGCTAACCAAGCCTTAGTGAGTGATAAAAAAGTAGAGTAGTCTACCACCACAACTCCAACGCATACTTTTACTGATGAAGACTATGAACGATTCCAGAAAATGAAGACCATGATGGGGTCCTCCCCAAGTAATTCTTCACCCATCGTTCCCACCACCGCTTCAGGTATGTTTTCTGCCTCCTCTTCATCCTAGATAATTGACTCAAGAGCCTCTGAGCATCTTACAGGTAACAAATATCTACTATACTCAGTTTCTCCATATCTTTCACATAAATTTGTTACCATTGTTGATGGTTTACAAACTAAAGATCAAGGGATAGGATCCACTTCTGTTATACCATCACTTTCGCTTACTGATGTCCTTTTCGTTCCTATTTTCCCTTTGAATCTTTTATTGGTTAATCAGCTCACCAAACACTTTAATTTCTCTATCACTTTCTCACCCACTTCATGTGTGTTTCAGGATCTTACAATGAAGCAGGTGATTGGTGGAAGCCATTAACAAAGGGGGCTCTACTACCTGGATGTGTGACAAATAAATACTACATCCACCTGTGACACTGAAACCAGGTTATGACACAACCGGTTGGGGCATCCATCCGCTCAATCTCTTCATCATATTTTTCCTAAAGCACGATCGGATCTTCGTTGTGAAGCATGTCAAATGAGTAAACATCAGAGGTCTACATACTCATCTTGTCCAAAACTTAAAAGTGTCTCTCCTTTTTCGTTAATTGATACTGATGTATGGGGACCCTTGAGTGTCTCTAACATTTCTCAAGTGAAATATTTTATTACATTCATTGATGACTTCACTCGTACCACTTGGTTATTTTTGTTTAAAGGGCATTATGAAATACCATTGATATTTAAATCTTTTCATGCAATGGTACTCACTCAGTTTGGGCAGAAAATTAAAGTCCTTCGGTTGGATAATGCCAAAGTATACATATCCAAAGATCTTGACTCTTTTTGTCAGGAAAATAGCATTATTCATCAGACATCATGTGCCTACACCCCTCAACAAAATGGTGTAGCCAAACGGAAGAACTATCATATTCTTGAGGTAGCTCATGATTTAGTATATGCCATGCAAGTTACATACTTTTATTGGCCGCATGCAGTTCTTACCGCATGTTTTCTTATAAACTGGTTACCCTCTTCCGTTCATGGTAAAAAATATACATACTCTCTATTATTACCTAATGATGATCCTTTTTCACTGCCCTTGAGAGTCTTCTGCTTTCAATGTTTTGTCCATATTTCCTCCCCAAAAACACAGTAAACTTGATCCCAAATTTGTGAAGTGTATCTTCTTAGGATACTCTCGCACATAAAAGGGTTATGTTTGCTATAATCACTCTCTTCAGCGTTTACTTGTGTCTAGGGATGTCACTTTTTTTAAAGACTCTCCATATTATTCTGATAATGGTCATCCAGGTTTATCTTCAGTACTAGGTTCTCCTCGATTGGTTGTGCCCCGCACTACAGAAACTACTCAGCCCCCAGAAACACTGTCTGACACCACACCTGCTGAGTTGTTGGATCTTACTGAGGTAAGTCCATCTTCTTTGATTATTTTTGGCCCAGAATATGATACACATCCTATTGCAGTTAGGAAAGAGCCCAGATCATGCACCATGCCTTCTACTTCTCATCCCATAACAAACTTTGGTACTCATTATCGTCTATCTCCTATTTTTTGTCAATTTCTATCAACTATTTCCTCCGTATCTGTACCACAGTCTTATCAGGAGGCTCTCAAACATTTAGGGTGGAAGACGGCTATGGATGAAGAAATACAGGCCCTTTACGAAAAATCAAACATGGGCACTAGTCCCCCTTCCTTTAGATAAGAAACACGTCGGTTAAAAATGGGTATTTACGGTGAAACACAATCCTAATGGGTCCGTGGCTCGGTTGAAAGATCACCTTGAAAGAAACACAATGTTATGACATTGATTATGAAGAAACCTTCTATCTAGTGGCTAAATTAAACTTGATACGTTTGTTATTATCTCTGGCTGCTAACTCTTTCTAGCAGGTTTATCAATTTGATGTCAAAAATATTTTTCTTAATGGGGATATAAAGGAGATATTTATATGCAACAACCACCTGGGTATGTGGTTGAGGGAGAGTCTGTATGTCGACTAAAAAAATCTATTTATGGTCTCAAATAGTCGCCTCGTGCATGGTTTGAAAATTTTAGCCAAGCACTCATACGTGCCGGATTTCACAGATGCTCTGGAGATCACTTTGTCTTAATTAAAGACACACCGAAGGGCAAGGTAGTTCTAGCCGTATATGTTGATGACATTATTATAACTAGAAGTGATCCCGAGGGCATCCAAAAGACAAAAGAAAGGATATGTATTGATATCAAGAGAAAGGATCTCGAACTACTCAACTATTTTTTGGGTATTGAAGTACTACAATCCAGACATGGAATTATATTATCTCAAAGGAAGTATGTCCTTGATCTACTAGAGGAGACCGGAATGCTGGGATGTAGACCAACATAAACTCCTATAATCTCGAATACAAAATTATGTGCTTGTACTAGAGAAGAAGTAGATGTCAGAAAATATCAAAGAATGTAGGAAAGAATTATTTATCTCTGCGTATCGAGACTAGATATTTCATATGCAGTAAGTGTGGTAAGTCAATATATGCACAAACCACAACTCAGTCATTGGCAAACACTAGAACGGATATTACGATATCTGAAAGGACCACCAGGAAGAGGGCTCCTCTATAAAAATCATGGATACTTCAACATCGAAGGATTTTTAGATGTTGACTGGGCCGGATCCCTAAATGATAGAAAATCTAATTCGGGATATTGTACGATGGTTGGAGGAAACTTGGTTACATGGAGGAATAAGAAATAGAATGTAGTTGCAAGGTCTAGTGCAGAAGCAGAATATAGAGCCATGATACACATAGTCAGTGAACTCCTATGGATCAGATCTCTCCTAACTGAACTAGGTTTTTACAAAGAAACTCCTATGAATCTATATTGCAATAATCAGGTTGCAATTCACATCACATCAAATCCATTTTTCCATGAGAGAACAAAGCATATAGAAATAAACTGCCACTTCATACGAGAAAAATTTACTACCGGCATCTTATCTCTCTAGCATGTATCTTCATAGAACCAAGTTGCAGATATTCTCACCAAACCAGTCACTTAAAAAATTTTGTCCAACATTTGCAGCAAGTTGGGCATCTATGATGTTTTCTCACCCCCATCTTGAAGGGGAGTGTTACAATGTGGGACCCACCATGGCCCCACAAGCTTGTGGGACCCAGCATGAGCTCGAGAGGTGTCAACAAGAGTCCTCATACAAAGTGGCTCTAGCTAAGAGAGAATGAACATATGTTGGAATTAAATAGAAAATTTGAAGATCAAGTGAGACCCACAAAGATACCACGAGCTGGTATCTCTATCTACATGAGCTAGAAGATCATGCGGGACCCACAAGATAAGACCAAGAGCTGGCTCTCCAGCGTGATTCACGTTCTTAAAGAAGGTGTTTGTAGTTGAGTTAAATTAGTCTTTTAAATAGATAATATAATCTTATCGTAATAGTTTTATCTTAGAGAGTTCTAGTTGGAATGTAATTAGGAATCCTAAGGTTAGTTATACATGGATTCTATCACCTCCTCAACTATAAATAGGGGTGATTGTAACTTGGAAATATAAAGCAAGTTTCTTATTTTTTTCTTCTCTCTCGTGTGAAGTGCTCTCTCTCTACTTTCCTTTATTTTCCTTTTCTTCTCTCTATACCCGAGAGCTCTTCTCTTTTTCCTTTTTTTTTCTTTCTCTCTCCCCTTGCTCGAAGTATTATTCATGGGGTCCTAAATTCAACAGAATTTAATGAAGAATCAAATACTTATAGAACCTCGGTTCTTTATTGTTTCTTCATATACGTTTCCGAGTTTTCTTGTGCTCAACAACACTAAACAAAAGATTGAAAGACTTGGACTGCCGAAGAAGACCACCAGATAATGTTGAACCCATTGGATGATTTTTTTGTTAGGCATGATTACCTTCCTCTGTCAACCTTTACAATAACCAGCCTTCAGACTAATGAAAGCAGGATGTCAATTAATTAGATCATGAAGAGAATAAAAGGTAGCAAGACGTTCTCATGAGAAGTGAGAAAAAAATGATTTTTCTCTTCATGGATGTTGGATTTGTTGGCAGAAGATAGGTGTTCCTCAAGCCTTAATGGGAGAGAAGCACAATAGAAATCATTGTCTCCTTTGATCAACTGAGCAATGAGAAGGAATGGAGTTTTGGAATCCTGAAAGTCATAGCTTCGATACCATATTGATTTCAGGACTCCATACATTACATCTTGGGTAAAGAAGAGAAGGAAGAGATAGAAGGAGGATGAAGAAAGGAGCAGAGGAGAGAAGAAAGAGAAGAAAGAGAAGCAAGAGAGGGTTGTTAGGAATTAGACGCCTTAATTCCAAACTAACGAGAGCAATAATAATAAATGCAAAAGAAGGAAAAAGCAAACCCGAGAATACAAACAAGATTTATACAGGTTCGCATCAAGGTGATACGACATTCTATCTTCCGCCATTGCAGTAATCCACTATGAAGATGAAATAGTTTACAAAAGAAATTGCACACACTTACATGTGTTTTTCTCTAACCTCTCTCGGGCCGTAACTCAAGATTGTTTTCCAATAATAAAACCCAAATAGCGACACCCTAAATATAAAGAGAAAACTTGGACAACCACAATACAAGAGTAAAAGCCCCAAACTGCCCTTAATGAAATAATAGTCAATATATCGTGGACCTTTCGGGGGCTCCCTGGCCCCCTTCCAATCCCACGACGACCTTATCATGAAGGTCAATTCGTGTACCAACTTAGTCTAGGGCGTTGATTAGGCTCCACGACTTAACAAGGGTGATGGCCAAGAGAAGAGGAGAGAAGAGACCAAACAGGAGGAAGAATAGGGTTTTGGACATATCCAAACTCTCCCCCTTAAGTTTTATTTATAGATGCTAAAAGTACCAATATTATAAATATACCTTTCAACCTAGTAAGAGTGAATAAGAGACAAAAATCATAAGCTAATTACATAAATGACACTCTAACTTATTCATATCTTCCAATATCTACCTCAACTATGTTTTCTTTGTTTATATTCTTCTCGTTGTCTTCATCTTCAACCACCGATATGATCTGGAGGAACATTTGGTCTTGTTAATGGGCCAACATCATCATCCACTTAGTCAACATTGAGATTAGTATTTGACAATTCATATTGGTAAGCAATCGTTTCATTAGGTGTAGATAATGTTGCTCTAACAAATCAAACATATTTATCATGACACATTTCGAACTACATGCCACATACCACGATTTTTTCAGTCTTCCATGTAATACACCTATTTTATTTAAAATGCAAATGCAAAAGAATCATCATTGCACCAAGTCCATGAGATATTAACACTGATAAACCACTCGTCTGTCTTAATACCCACGATAAGATCCTTGACCATAAGGATGGGAGAGGAGGGAAAGAAGAAGAGGAGAAGAAAAAGAGAGGACGAAGGAAGAGAGGAGGAAGGAGAGAAAGAGGGACGACTAAGGAGATGGAGAGAGAGAGAGAGAGAGAGAGAGAGAGAGAGAGAGAGAGAGAGAGAGAGAGAGGGAGAAAAACAGGACTCCTTCATATTGATCTCCAGCCAAAGAGGGAGAGGAGAAGGAGAAGAAGAAAAGAAGAAGAGAGAAAGGAGAGAGATTTTAGTGATCGGATTCCAAGAGAAGGGAGAAGAGAGTTTGGACGAGATTGAGAAGTGAGGAGAGAATATAATGCTCTACCTCTTAGCCAAGGGCCTCTATTTATAATTTTTTTGAGTGTATGTTACAATGACTACAAATGCCCTTAGGGCTACAACCTTACAAGAGAAGAGACATAAATAAATAAGTAATTATATCTTCATGCCATCTTTATGAGAAATCTTCTTATTTATCGATATGCCACCTCATGGGCATGTGGGCTTGAGACCATCTTCTAACAATCCCCCTCAAGCTAGAGGAGATAAAACATCATAAATACCTAGCTTGCCACATATAAAAGATAGGATCTTAGACGTAACCAGTTTAGTAAGAATATTTGCTACTTGCTCTTGTGATGAAACATGTTTGAGGGAGATTATACCCACTTGAAATTTCTCCCATATAAAGTGGCAGTCCACCTCAATGTGTTTGGTCCTTTCATGGAATACCGGATTCGAAGTGATATGAATAGTTTCTTGGTATCACAATATAGGCCTATAAAACCTCCTTTATAAAATCCAAATTTGGTAAGAAGGGACCTGATCCATAGGAGTTCACTAACTATATGAGCCATAACCCTGTATTTTGCTTTTACACTAGATCTCGTAACCACATTTTGGTTCTTGTTTCTGCATGTAACCAGGTTTCCTCCAATAAGAGTGAAATATCTACAAGTTGACTTCTTGTCATCAAGTAATCCAGCACAATCTCCATCTAAGAAACCTTCTTTGTTGAAGTGGTCATTTTTATTATAAAGTAATCCTCTTCCTAGGGCTCCTTTTAAGTATCATAAAATCCTTTCCAAGGCTTGCCAATGGTTAAGTTGTGGTTTATACATGTACTGACTCACCACGCTTACGACATATGAGATGTCTAGTCTAGTTACTTTGAGGTGGATAAGTTTTCCTACAAGTATTTGATATTTGCCAATATCAATATCTTCTCTGAAACTTGCACATAATTTAATATTCACGTCCATTGATGTGTTAGCTGGGAGCCACCCCATCATTTTCATTTCTTCAAGGAGGTCCAAGACATACTTCCTCTGAGATAATATTATCCCATACTTGGACTGAAGAACTTCTATGCCCAAAAATAATTTAGAAGTCCAAGATCTTTAGTCTTAAATTCATGACATATCATTT
Organism: Aristolochia californica; assembly: GCF_029961685.1. Lineage (NCBI taxonomy): Eukaryota > Viridiplantae > Streptophyta > Magnoliopsida > Piperales > Aristolochiaceae > Aristolochia > Aristolochia californica. The sequence goes on from NW_027182279.1 coordinate 6,877,255, forward strand.
TTTTGACTTCTTGTATGCTATTCACATCATTTCTGGTTAAGACAATATCATCAACATACATAACTAATAATATCTTTCCTTTCGGGGTATCTTTAATAAATACCAAATGATCTATTTAGCACCGATGAAATCCAAACCGTAGTAGTGCTTGGCTAAATTTATCAAACCAGGCCTAAGGAGACTATTTAAGCCCATATAAGGACTTTAAGCGGGCATACAAACTCCCCCGCAACTACATAACCAAGTGGTTAAATCATATAAAATTCCTTGAGTATATCACTATTTAAGAAAATATTTTTGACACCGAGTCGATAGATGGGCCATGAAGAGTTAGCGGCAAGCAATAACAGGATATGTATCAAATTTAACTTGGAAACTAGAGAGGTCTTCTCATAATCCACTGTGTAATATAGAGTGTACCCTTTAGCGACGAGGTGTGCCTTAAGGCGAACAACGGACCCATCTGGATTATGTTTGATGGTAAAAGCCCATTTACAACCCACCAATTATCAGACCTAAGTACTTGAATTTTCTTGCCAAACTGGGTTAATGCCATAGCATGAAAGGCCTTAAAGATAGTAAATATTTCAGATCTTTCTTTAAATAGATATAATCAAGTAACCGGGATAAAATCATCAAAAAAAGTAACACAATATTTAACTTTGGAAAAATTGGAGACACTCAAAGGTCCCCATACATCAAAGTATACTAGAGAAAAGGGAGCAATACTTTTATTGGTATGACGAGGAGAATAAATATTGAAGAGAAGATGTAGAAGGATGGCTAAGCCGATTTTGAAAAGTTGTGGCTTAGATGGAGAGGATGAAAGTGCAGCTAATAGAGGCAAGTCCAAGTAATACAAACCCACTTTTTCTAGGCCTCCACCAATCACCTGCTTTGTTGTTAGATCCTGAAATATATAAGAAGAGGGTGAGAAAGTGACAAAGAAATATAGATGTTTTGTGAGGTAACTTACCGAGAGTAAGTTTAAAGGGAATTGAGGAACAAATAGGACATCTCGAAGTGGGATAGAGGGTGTAATAGAAGATGATCCCTTGCCAAGTACTTTGGTTTGGGTAGCATTAGCTATGGAGGATGATGTACCTCTATTACCTGAATAAATAGTAGATAAAGTATCATCATTTGAGTTAGAATATGGATCGGGGATTCACAACAATGTGGCACTTATATCATCAAAGGACAAAAGTACGGAGGAGCTAAGAAGTTGGGTCTTAGCAACTTGAAGGTATGGTTTGATATTTGTCAAACAAATTGCTGTCACTAAAGCTTTCCTTTGCCTTTCTTGAACTGAAATATTGGTGGAGTATGTTTGAATGATCTTTCGATCTTGAAATAAACCTCGAAACTGAGCCAAATATTCATGAATATTATCTCCTTGCTTAGTATTGCCCATGTTTTGCAATACATCAAATAACTTTTGTAAAGTCGTCGTACTAGAGTATAACTTAGTACAAGTTTTCCAAATATGTTTGGTTGACTCTAAGTGGAAATTTTTGGATACATGCTCCTCCATACTATTAATATGCCAACTAATCACCAAATTGTCATCCTTAACCCACTTTAGATAGGATTGACTTTCTTCATCAATTAGTGGTGAAGGCTTGGTTAAGTGTCCGAGAAGGTCTTGAGTAATAAGAAACCTTCTAACCGATTGAGACCAACTAAGATATTTATATAATCCTCTTAAGCGAATGGTAGTAATTTTGAGTATGTCACTCTTACTACTTGTATTTCCTTTAGCCATCTTAATTTAACAAAAGCTTAGCAAAACACAAACAAGAAGAGTTGTAATTCCAATTGAGATCCAATCAAGCTAAAATCCCAATTTAGATGGCGTAATTGCTATAATCCACTATTTAAGAGCTGATTGGGACTGAAGTAAGGTCACTTTGGAAAGCTTGATAACCACTTACAGAATTGATTAGCTGTTCAAAAAAATAGGTAACCCGAGTTAGGGACTTTTCCTCCCAATTCAAATTTTTAACCCAAGGACTTTTAAGGGTTCAAAATAATTCTAAATTGTAATCAAACTGAGACCTCAATCCTAGGAGGATCATGTTTGCCAAAAAAATCCATCATTCAAATTTGAAAATAGTCCTCTTAATCAAATTTGAACAATCTTCTTTAGAAAACCAACCACTTTCAAATAAAGATAAGTTCATATCCACTATATTAGCCAATAAATCAGGCTCTAAACACACTAAAAATCGTACCTTAAGTGGAGTAAATCAATTACTCATTAAATATCAATTCAATATCTTTTTTTTCTTCAAAAAACTCAAGAACTCGTGGCTGGTTCTTCATCCAAGTTTGGCTTAACTTTTCCTTATGATAGGTGTCATATTTATCACTTAAAAGGACACCTTTTCCTTACTCAATTCGAAAAAATCCTTTAGGCAATGAAATTTTTCATAAGTCTTAAAGGGTTGGAGAAGGAATTAGCAATTTCCAAAATTCATAAATCACCAAAACTAACTGCTCTTTGAGCTCGGAGAAGTCCCACAAACAATTTCTTTATGTTTGAAGAATCTTAGTACCATAAATCATAAAACAACTTGATTTAATCCAAAAAAATCAAGTAAACTACTGGTATTGAATAATTAGAGATCAATCTAAGTCTCATGCAAGTCTCATTTCATTCTTCCATCATTTAACCATCAATTTAATAATCAATTGGTCTTCATAACCTTGTAGGCAACCGATCTTGATCAAACTTGCAATATTTGAGTGCAAGAACATCAAGGTCATAATATCCTTTAAAAACCAAGTATTAGCTTTCACATCTTCTCATATGAAAGCCATTTATTTTTCAATGTGATATAGAGGTTAAGGGCTTGGTACATAGAATGAATGTTTGAAAAAAATAACCAGAAATCACTTATCTTTCCATGGTTGAATCTCTTCCTTCAAGAGCACTTTGCATGAAACCTTCAAAGATACTTAAGCATCACTTCAAAGTGGGAGTCCTAAATCCTTTGTTCTGATACCATGTAGAATTTAAGACTCCCTATTGGTCTTGAGCCAAAGAGGGAGAGGAGAAAGAGAAGAAGGAGAGGGAAAAGAGAAGAAGAGAGAAATGAGAGAAAGTTTAGAGATTAGACTCCAAGAGAAGGGAGAGGAGATTTTGGACGAGATTTAGAAGTGAGGGGAGAACTTAATGCTCTACCTCTTAGCCAATGACCAATATTTATAGATTTTTGAGTGTAGGTTAAAATGACTAAAATGCCCTTAGGGCTACAACCTTACAAGAGAAGAGATATAAATGGACAAGTAATTACATCTTCATGTCATCTTTATGAAAAGTCTTCTTATTTACCAATATACCACCTATTGGCGCGTGGGCTTGAGCCCATCTTCTAACACATCCTTATGAGACGACCATTAAATTATATCCTTTGACACCTCCTTGACGTGGGGAAGATATTTAACTTAATGCCACTTTGAGATGTCTTTAATCACTCCACCCTCAAGCTGGGGGAAAAAAAACATCAGAGATACCGAGCTTAACGCATATAGTGATTAAGATCTTGAAAGTGACTAGTTTCGTAAGAATGTCTGCCACCTGCCCTTGTGAAGAAACATGTCTTAGAGATAAGATACCAACATGAAATTTCTCCTGTATAAAGTGGTAGTCTACTTCAATGTGTTTTGTTCTCTCATGGAAGACAAGATTCGAAGTGATATGAATGGCCACTGGTTGTTACAATATAATTCTATAGAAGCTCCTTTATTGAATCCCAATTCAGTAAGAAGGGATTTGATCCACAAAAGCTCACTGACTATGTGGGCCATAGCTCTGCACTATGCTTTTGCACTGGATATTGCAACGATATTCTGCTTTTTGCTTCTCCATCTAACCAAGTTACCTCTAACTATGGTAAAATATCTTGAAGTGAACTTCCTATCATCAGGTGATCCGACCCAATTTGTGTCTGAGAAACCTTCTATGTTGAAGTGGTCTTTATTCTTATAGAGAAGTCTTTTTTTGGAGCTCCTTTTAAATATCTCAGTATCCTTCCTAAGGCTTTCGAATGGGTAAGTTGTGGTTTGTGCATATACTGACTCAACCACACTCACTGCATATGAAGCATTTTGTTTGGTCACCGTGAGGTAAATAAGCTTTCTCACTAGGCTATGATATTTACCTACATCAACATCGTCTCTAGATTTTACACATAGTTTTGCATTGGCATCTATAGGAGTGTCTACAGGTCGACTCCCCATCATCCCTGTGTTCTCTAGTAGATCGAAGGCATACTTTATCTAAGATAATATAATCCCATGCTTTGACACGAATATCTCAATACCCAGAAAATATTTTAGAAGTTTGTTTTAAAATTTTGGCATATCTTCTCTTTGATTTCTATCATATTGACGACAACACTACCAGTTAAGACGATATCATCCACATAAATTGCTAGTAATACTTTTTTAAAAGTATTCTTGATAAAGACGGAATGATCTTCTATGCATTGGCTGAATCCAAACCACAATATTGCTTGGCTAAATTTATCAAACAAAGTCCAAGGAGTCTATTTAAGCCCATGTTGAGACCTCCTCAATTTTCATACCAACTCCCCATCAAACAATAAACCAGGTGGTTGATGCATATATATATATCTTATTTTATGTCTCCTTTCAAAAAGGTATTTTTTACATCCAATTGATATTCCAGACAAGAGAAATTAACAGCTAGAGAGAACAAGATGTGTACCGAGTTTATCCCCATCCAAATGTTTTCTCATAATCCACTCCGTAACATTGAGTGTATTCCTTGGCAACGAGTCGGACTTTGAGGTGAGCAACTGAACCATTTGGATTGTGCTTGATAGTGAAAACCCAATTACAATCCCATGACTTTTTAGTTGGGAGGAAGAGGAACTAGGGCCCAAGTTTGATTCTCATATAATGCTTGCATTTATTCTTCCATGACCACCTTCTATCTTGGACGTATGCTAGGAGTTGGAATTAAGAAAATAATGGAAGACATAAGCCAAATATGATTTTTCTTTCTCAAAAGGGACATAGGAAAGAATTTTAAAGAGAATGCTAATGAATTGAAGTAGTTATGTCAATAAAAGTTCATTAACTTCTCAATGGAATGATTGGTGGGGTATTTATAAGTCCCCAAGGTAAAACTAGCCATTTTCTTGCCCTTTTGCAAAAAGATGACTTTACATTGATCAATCAGTGTAAAGTGATTGATCGATCAATTGTGTGTAATAATTATATTTTTGTCATAAAATGACTTATTGATCGATGGTCTGATCTATCAATATCTTCCCATTGGATCTAACATTTTCAGTTGATAAATCAATGTAAAAGCTATGATTGACGGGTCAAAATTCCTATTGGAAGTGCAGAGCAAGTATGATAGATCAATGGATTTTCTATGATTTATCATGCTTTATGTCTCTAGTTGGCAAAGTTATTTATGATTGATCAGACTCAAGAGGCTGATCAATCTATAAACATGAATTTAGATTGCCTAGATAGTATTGATTGATTAGTTCACTTGGGTTGATCGATCATGCTTTATAGCATAATTTGGCCATGTTTTGGATGATCGATCAATCAACCTTGGGTAATCAATCATACTTTATATTTTTGGCATGTACATTCTAGTTGATCAATCATTAGCAAATATTGATCGATCAATCCAATGCCAATTCACAAAGTGGATTTTTAAAGCATGAATAAAAGTGATCATAAATGATTCTAACGTGTATGAAATATATGTATGATTTGGTAAAAACATGTTTCAATGTAAATATATCCTAAAGATCCAAAATTTACATTGTACCTGAAGTTTTGGAAGGTTTGGGACTGCTTTCTTACCTAGACTGAATTTTGAAATTTTTTTCAAGATTTTATGAAGTCTAGTCTTCAATTCTATGCTTCTTATTTTTTAGGGTGATTCTTCAAGAACACCTCGACATTCTATGGAGCTCGATGTCTTTCAGAAGCTTGTGTCGGTTCATTGGTTAGACCTTTGAGTTTTGTGTCTCTTGAAGAAAATGCATATAAAATGCTTGAATTGCAATTGTTAGATCAATTAAGTTTTTTTTCATCAAAATCAAGAAGGGAGTCAATAGTTGGTAAAAAAATCTCCCCTTTTTTTATGATGACAAAACCTAATGTTAAAATTTTAAAATATATCATCCTTAAGAGTTGAACCTAAGTGAATTTGATAATTTTAAAGAAATAACTTCCTTTTAACCATTGCATATCAAATTTCAAGTTTTAATTTTTGATTTTATAATTTTGGTGCCTTTGGATGTTTTCTCCCCCTTTTTGTCATACTCAATATGATAATTACAATGAATTGTTAGATAATTGTTTTCTCAAAGGCCTTTCATATATAGCAAAAGTGTGTACAAAAATATTGAAAATACAATAAAAAAAATCAAATGTAGATACAAGGTAGTTAGGTGGTGGCGGCGGAGTTCAGCGGCTGATGAGGAGCTCCAATGTAGTCCCAATCCTCTACTGATTCTCTCTAAGCTCATCTTGAACCATCTTTAGCTATTCTTGAGTGGCAAGGATAGCTACCTGGGTCATCCTCATGTCATCCACAACATCTTCAAGTTCTTTGAGCCGATCTGAGGATGAAAATGAATCTTCATTCCTCTTCCTCTTGGCTAATTCGAATTGCTCGACAGATAGTTCTGGGCTCATCTCATCACCAAAGTCGATTATTTGTGGTGTCTCCTTAACAAACATGTCCTTCTGAACCCATTGGTTTCTCCACTTGGTGAAGCTAAATTTACTACCCTATGTCTCTCTAATTTCCCTTTTCTTTTTCAAGTTCATGCTCCCCTCATTGGTGAGATCAACTCCGAGATGTCGAAGGATGGTCGTAATTTGTTGAACAAAAGAGAGTTCATCAGCTAGGGAACTAGATGAGATGTCCATCACCCGACTGGTCATGAAATAACCAAAATTGAGATGAACCTTCTGTGATGGCCCATATCTAGAAGATGTCAGTCGTGGTTAGTCTAGACAAGGTCCCTTTCCTTAGATTGAGGACATGGGTGACAATTTCCATAATGTCCCGCTTCTCCATGCTAAGGTCCATTATCTTAACATCATACGAGCTTCCCCCTACTTGCCCAAGAACTATCTGAATTGCATCTTGTATGTTTCGAGGAAGTTAGCTACGTAAATCCATCAGCCAATTTCCTTAACATACTTGGTCATCCCCATGAATGTTGTCCCTAGGACATCATTGAGATCAACGGATTGGATGGAGATGGATGTCTTCTTGACATAGGATGTAATCCTCAAATTATTTGGAGATAGCTCCTCTACTTCCAATTTGAGTAGAAGACTGCTGAAAGACAGCTCAAAGTGGCACAAATATAAATACCTCTCCCATGTCAAGATATGGCAAATGAGGTAACTATGTGAGTATGTCTACAAGTCTTTTCTTTTGCAAAGCTTGTAGCCCTAAGGGCATTTTAGTCATTATGAACTTCCTTCCACAACTATAAATAGAGGCCCAAGGACTCCCCTTCTCTCAAACTTGTCCCTAGCCTTTTCTCCTCTCCCAAGCTCTCTCTCTCCATCTCTCCTATCATCTCTGCCCTTTACCTCGGTGCTTCTCTCTGACTCTCCTTTCTTCTCCTCTTCTTCTTCCTCTCCTCTCTCACTAGCTTGGTTGAAGACCTTGTCATGGGATCCTAAATCCAACATGGTATCAAAGCATTATGTTTTAGGATCCCATAGTTATGGTGCTCATGAACAAAGTGTTTTAATCTCCTTAGTGGAATTTAGTGTTAGGAATTAGATGTCCTAATTCTAAACTAATGAGAACAATAATAATAATTGCTAAAGAAGGAAAAAACCAAGCACAAAAAATACAACAAGATTTATACAGGTTCACCTCAAGAGGCGATACTATGTCCTGTCTTTCGCCATTGCAGTAATCCACTATGAAGATGAAATAGTTTACAAGAGAAATCACACACACTTATAGGTGTTGTTTTTCTCTAATCTCTCTCGGCCGCAACTGATGCTCCTCGGATGATAATCCTCATCAAGGTGATAAAACCTTGACAATGACACCCCCATATATAAAGAGAAAATTAGAGCAACTGGATTACATGTATGAAATCCCAAAACTACTCTCAATGACATAGCAGTCAATATATTAAGCACCTGTCCGAGGGCTCCGCCCCTAAACCCCCAGGGGGGGGGTGCTCCTCTCCCTCGTTCCAACCCCTACAACGACCTTACCGCAAAGGTCATTCCGCGACAAAGTGTAAGGCGTTAATTAGGCTCCACAACTTAACAATCTCCCACTTGGAGACTAATCCATCATCAATATCTCATATGTAGCGACAATCATAACAGTCTTTGTCATCATATCAGTCGGATTCTGACTCCGTTGAATCTTTGCAAGTGCTAATACTCCATCCTCAAGAGCCGATCTAATGAAGTGGTAACACACTTGTATGTGCTTTGTTCTGGCATGATAAACAGGGTTCTTTGCTAAATGAATAATACTCTGACTGCCACAATGCAACACATTCTTCCCATGTTTGAGACCTAATTCTTCCTAGAAAGACTGCAACTATACCATCTCTTTGCTGGCTTCAGTCACGATGACATATTCTACGTCAATATTAGAAAGAGCAACTATCTTCTGCAACTTAGAGCCCAACTAACTATTGTGCCACCCAATGTGTATACATATCCAGTGGTACTCTTCTTGCCATAAATTTCTCTAGACATGTTAGCATCTACATAACCCTGTAATCCCAAGTCTGACTTTCTGAAATATAAGGCTGAGTCTACAGTGCCTCTCATATACCTGAGAATCCACTTCATTGCTTCCCCATGTTGTTTACCTAGATTACTCATATATCTTCTCACAACTCCCACTGCATGAGCTATGTCCAGTCTATTGTACACCATAACATACATGATACTGCCAATAGAAGAAGAATAAGGCACATTGGCATGTGGTCTTGCTCTTGCTCTGTAGAAGGTGATTGCTCCTTAGATAGCCTAAAGCGATTAGCCAAAGGAGTACTCACTAGTTTTGCATCTTTCTTGTTGAATCTACTCAACAAATTCTTTACATATTCTTCTTGTGACAGTTTAGAGACATCAATATCTCTAGTAATCCTCATCCCAAGGATTTATTTTGCAGCACCCAAATCCTTCATTGCAAACTTCTTGGACAACTCCCTTTTTAACTTATCTATTTTCTGTTTGCAAGCACCGACTGTCAACATTGTTGAAACCAGTGCACTAAAAGGCTCGAACCTGTTAGGAAAGCAACCCCACGGATCTTATACAAGGACTGGCCCGGTCGATACAAACAAATATTCCAACACTCCCCCACACAGGGAAAACCCGTGGACAAATTCACTGAAAAAACCCGGGACAAATTCCTAGAAAAAAACCCAGGACAAATTCACCAGAAATACCTGGGACAAAATTTGGTGGGATCGGGACTCGAACTCGGGACCAACCTGCTCTGATACGATGTTGAAACTAGTGCACTAAAAGGCTTGAACCTGTTAGAAAAGCAACCCCATGGATCTTATACAAGGACTGGCCTGATCGATACAAACAAATATTCCAACAAACATCTCATCAATTTATAGCAGTAGAATGTTGTAGGAGTCATCAAGCTTCTTCACATAATAGCAATGATTTGCCTGACACCTCAAGAAACCATTACTACTCATAAAGGTGTCAAACTTCTTATACCATTGTCTTCGAGCCTATTTAAGACCATACAAGCTCTTTTGAAGTTTTCACATCATTTTCTCCTTACCATGTGCTTTGAAACCCTGTGATTGTGTAGAATTTAGGATCCCATGAGAAGAACTTTAGATCAACGAGGAAGAAGAAGAAGAAGAGAGAGAAGAGGAGAAGAAGAAGAACTTAGAAGGAGAGAGTTTGGATTAAGGGAAGAAGGGTTTGTGTCAAATATGAAAGAGGAGGGTTGGACAAATTTGTGGAAGGAGAAGAGAGGGCTTCAATGCTCTACCTCTTAGCCAATGCCTTTATTTATATTTTTACAATGCCCTAGGGCTACAACTTGATAAAAAAAAAGACATAAAAGAAACACATATTTACACCTCTATGCCATCTTTATGGAACGTAGCATATTTTAGACATATGCCACTCGTTGGACATGTGGGCTTCTTGTCTTGAGCTAGTGGGCTTGAGCCTGTCTTCCAACACTCCCCCTCAAGCTGGAGGAGAAAAGACATCATAAATACCCAGTTTTCCACATCTAAAAGATAAGATTTTAGATGTAACGGGTTTAGTGAGAATATCAACTACTTGTTCTTGAGATGAAACATGTTTGAGGGAGATTATTCCTGCTTGAAACTTCTCCCGTATAAAGTGACAATGCACCTCAATATGATTAATTATTTCATGGAAAGACTGGATTTGAAGTAATATGAATGGTTGCTTGGTTATCACAATGTAGACCCATGAAACCTCTTTTATAAAATCCTAATTCAGTAAGAAGGGTCCTAATCCATAAGAGTTCACTAAATGTATGGGCCATAGCTTTGTATTCTGCTTCGACGCTAGATCTTGCAACCACATTTTGTTTCTTACTTTTCCATGTAACCAAGTTCCCTCGAACAAGAGTACAATATCCCAATGTAGATTTTCCTATCATTAGGTGATCCAGCCCAATCTCCATCTGAGAAGCCTTCTATGTTGAAGTGCCCATGTTTTTTATACAACAATCCTCTTCCTGGAGCTCCTTTTAGGTATTGTAATATTCTCTCTAAGGCCTGCTAATGGGTAATTTGTGGTTTGTACATGAATTGATTCACCACACTTACATCATATGATATGTCTCCCCTAGTTACTGTGAGATAGATCAGTTTTCCCAAGAGTCTTTGATATTTTCCAATATCAATATCTGCTCCATTCGTAGCACACAATTTTACATTTGTATCCATAGGTGTGTCAACTGGTCAAAAACCCTTCATTCTTGTTTCTTCAAGGAGACCCAAGACATATTTTTGTTGAGACAATATTATCCCATGCTTGGATTGAAGAACTTCTATGCCCAAAAAATATTTAAGCATACCCAAATCTTTAGTCTTGAATTCCTGACATAACATATTCTTCACTTCTTGTATACTCTGAGCATCATCACCGGTTAAGATAATATCATCAACATATACAACTAATAATATTTTCCTTTTGACAGTATCTTAAAATATAAATAATGATCAATTGAGCACCGATGAAAACCAAACTGTAGAAGTGCTTGACTAAATTTATCAAACCAAGCTAGAGGGAACTGTTTAAACCCATATAAAGATTTTTTTAACCAGCATACCGACTCCCCCTCAACCACATAACCAGGTGGTTGAACCATATAAAGTTTCTCACGTATATCACCATTTAAAAAGGTTTTTTTGACATCCAATTGATATATGGGACATGACGAGTTAACAGCAATACATATGATGATACGTACCGAATTCAATTTGGCAATAGGACAGAAGGTCTCCTCATAATCTATCCCATAGCACTGAGTATAACCTTTAGCCAAATTCAAGCTTTAAAACGAGCAACTGATCCATCCGAGTTATGTTTCACTTAAAACACCCATCTACAAACAACCAATCTTTTACCTTTCAGGAGTGATGCTAAGGACCAGGTTTGATTTTCATATAAGGGGTGCATTTCTTCATCCATAGCCGCCTTCCATCCTGGATGCTTCAAAGCCTCTTGATACGACTGTGGAATGGAAGTAGAAGAAGGAGAAGCAAGGAAATAAAAAACACTCAGAAGACAAGTGATGGTGAGACATAAAATTTGAGATAGAATGAGAAGTAGTACAGGAACGACATTCGTTTCTTAAAGCAATAGGCCTAGTATCAAATTCTAGCCCAAACATAGGAGGATAAGGACTTACCTCTAGTGGATCCTACAACTCCACATGTGAAGGTATGGCTGGTGAGTTAGGGGGTGGATTAATATCAACATTGAAAGGCACATGAGGACACAAAGTGGTAGAAGGAAATGTCCATCCTAGAGGAGCATCATGGGAGGAGTAGAAGGAGGTGTCCTCAAAGAAAGTCACATCCCGAGAAAAAAACATCCTCTAAAGGGTAGGATAGTAACAGACATAACCTTTTTGGGTGAGAGAGTACCCAAAAAAAAAAAATACTCCTCATAGACCGAGGATCAAGTTTATTTTTTTTTGTGAGGAAGTAACATGAACAAAACATGTACATCCAAACACTTTAAAAGGAAGAGAAAACGGATCTTCACCATGAAATCAAACAGAGTAAGGAGTTTTATTATGAAGAGCCGATGAAGGTAACATATTAATAAGAAAGCATGGCGTAAGTATAACACGAGGCTAATAAAAATAGGGTACCTTCATGGAGTACAGGAGGCCCCGAGCAACTTTAAGAAGGTGACGATTCTTCCTTTCAGCAACACCATTATGTTGAGGGGTATAGGCACATGATGTTTGATGGATAAGCCCATTACCATCACAAAATGATTTGAATTCATTAGACAAATATTCCTTAGCATTATCAGACCTAAGGATTTGAATTTTCTTCTCAAATTGTGTCAATACCATAACATGAAAATTTTTAAACAAAGGAAGAATTTTTTAACGGTCTTTAAATAAACATAACCAAGTCACTTGGGTAAAATCATCAACAAAAATGACAAAATATTTAAGTTGGGAAATATTTGAGACACATAAAGGTCCCCATATATCAGAATGTATTAACTCAAAATGGGCAACACTTTTAGTTGTAAGACGAGGAAAATATGTACTCCTAATGTGTTTACTTAATTGACAAACCTCACAACTAAAAGTAGAAAGTATTTTTAAAGACAGAAGCAAAGAACAAAGTGAAGAGGTAGATGGAATACCTAGCCGATTGTGCCAAAGTTGGGCCTCAGATGTAGTGGATGATAGGAAAACTAATGGTGGAGAGTAAAGTAGTACAAGTCCCCCTTTTCATGTCCACCACCAATCACCCACTTCGTAGTGAGATCCTAAAATAAAAGACGATGAGAAGGTGACAGAGCAATTCAACAGTTTTGTTACTTGACTAACAGAAAGAAAATTTAAAGGAAATTGAGGGACAAACAAAACATCTTGAAGAGGAATAGACGAGGTAAGAGAGGAGGAACCTTTGCCAAGGACCTTGGTTTGGGTACCATTAGCAATAGTAACAAATTTCTGAGGAAGACAAGGAGATAATGACTGAAACAAGTGTTTGTTGCCTGACAGATGTTTGGAGGCCCCGGAGTCGATGATCCAAGAGGAAGAGAATGAAGAGGAAGAAAGCATACCTGAGGCAGTAGTGGTAGCGGAAGTAGATAATGGAGGAATGGAGGATTCCATTAAGGACTTTATTTTCTGAAATGTAACATAGTCTTCAGCAGTGAGAGTGTTATGGACTCCATAGCATCTAGAGTCACTTCTAGGCGTAGGAGTTAATTTATGTCAATTTCAGGTTAAGTTAGTGGTTGGGTCTAATGTAATTTCGCATGTCCTAAGGGTAGAGCTCCTTCGAAAGCTCAACATCTCTCCCAACCATTGGTCGTTCTAAGCACTCTAAGTCACTCCCTTCATCGTCATGCAACCTGGAAGCCAGAGGAGATCGCCTGGTCACTCGATCCATGGCAAGAGAGCCTTACATCGTGGTATCAAACAGGACCACCATTGGTGATTCCTCTTCCCCTGCTGAATTAAAAAAATTTGTGGAGGAAAATCGTGTTGAGGTTTAAACACTGGTTGACGCACAGCAACGTGATGTTTTTACCCTCAAAGACAACTTCCAGCAAATGATGGTCGAATGGAAGAAAACATTGCTTGGATTGAGGCTCAGATTGGAAATTCCTCACACCCCTTGACCACCCACCTTCCCATTCCCCTCAGCCACCCCCACACTTCCGCCACCCACCTCTTCCAATAGTGGGTGTCCAGGGCTCAGCCCACCTGACGGTACCCAGGTATACTAAGTTAGACTTTACCACGTATGATGGGTCTTCAGACCCTCTGATTTACTTACACCGATGTGACCACTTCTTTTGGAATCAAAGAACCTAGCCCGAGGATAGGGTTCAATTAGCTGCATTCCACATGCTCGGCGAAGTGCTTCTGTGGTATCATCAGTTTAAAAATGAGCATCATGTGTATGATTGGAAGATTTCAAAGATTATTTCATGTTATGGTTTGGTCCTCCAGCACGCAATAACCCCCTAGGAGATTTGGTCAATCTCAAACAAACCGGGTCTATTGACCAGTATTAGAAATTATTTCAAGAACGGCTTGCCCGCACCAGTCAGTTGGTGCGCCCAGACCATTATGTCCACTTGTTTACTACTAGCCTAGTTGAGGCGCTCTGCCTCGAGGTGGAATTACATGAGCCCCCATCTTTAGCACACGCCATGAACTTGGCACGTACATTGGATGCCAAACAGCGTATCTTAAAGGAATCATTGGGTAGGAGATCCCCATGGCCAGGCCGAGCACCTCTAGGTATTTCATCCAACCCCACCACTCCACTGCGCCAGGCCATCCCTCCCTCCACTCCATCATAGCCGACCCCGGCCACGCCCCCACCACAATTTATCAAATGTCTTTCCAAAGCCAAAATGGAACAAAGACGGGCTCAAGGGCTATGTTTCAATTGTGATGAAAAATATAGAACGGGTCATCTTTGCAAACGGCTCTTTTGGTTAGAAGTGGAAGATTCAGAAGAGGGTGTCATACCAAAGGATGAAGAGGAAGCCGAAGTGGAGGAACTAGCCCTTTCCCTCCACGCCATGACTGGGTTGCACAACACAAACACCATGCAGGTCCATGCCACCATCACAAAGTTCATGGTACTTGCATTGGTCGACTCGGGCAGCACCCACAATTTTTTAAGCCAAACCACATCAAATCAATTGGGATTGACCATGCAGCACAATTCAGGCCTCTCAGTGGCTAATGAGGAAAAGCGTACCAGCATTGGCTTATGTTCAGCAATCCGGTATTCTATTGAAGGCCACCATTTTGTAGCAGATTTCTTGGTTATTCCATTGGTTGGGTTTGACTTAGTCTTGGGTATTAAGTGGTTACAACAATTGGGTCTGATATTATGGGATTTCACTTCCTTAACCATGAGTTTCAATTCTGGCCAGCGAGACATCACTCCTCATGGGACACATGCCCCCTCCCATTCCACACTCCAGCACTTACAGGTGGTTGATTCTGATAGCAGTAACTTACACTCTCTCATTACATAATTTGGAGATTTATTTATGAAGGCTCAGTCACTTCCTCCTATCCGAACCTGTGACCATCGGATTCGTCTGAAATTGGGAACAAAGCCTATAGTGGTCCGGCCATACCATTACCCCCATTTAAAGAAAGATGAAATAGAATGGCAATGCCAACAAATGCTTGACGAAGGCCTTATTCAATCCAGCAGGTCCCCTTTTGCGTCTCCAGTGCTCTTAGTGAAAAAGAAGGACCAGACTTGGCATTTTTTTGTTGACTACAGAGAATTAAATGCACACACCGTTAAGGACAAATTTCCTATACCAGTGGTGGACGAGCTCTTGGATGAACTACATGGCGCAAAATTCTTTACCAAACTGGATTTGTGCTCATATACCCTGCATACGTGGAGAAGACGGCATTCCGTACCCACCATGGCCATTTCGAGTTTCTGGTCATGCCATTTGGGCTCTCCAACGCCCCCTCCATCTTCCAGGCACTCATGAACGAGGTATTTCGGCCTCTTTTACTGAAATATGTACCTATTTTCTTTGACGACATTTTGATCTACAACCACACATGGGAAAGCCACATGCAGCACTTGTGTTCTATGTTTCACATATTGCGTGCTCATCACTTATTTCTCAAGCACTCCAAATGCTCGTTCAGTGCCCCAGAGGTCGCTTATCTGGGCCATGTTATTTTAGCCTCATGCGTCAAAGTTGATAGTACTAAAATCAAGGCCATTATTGATTGGCCTACTCCACACTCAGCAACAGCGTTAAAGGGATTCTTGGGCTTATCCGGATACTACCGCAAATTCATACAAGGTTATGGCCAAATCGCCGCTCCCCTGACGAGCTTACTAAAACGCAATGCTTTCGAGTGTCTGAAGCAGCGTCTTCCTCCTTTGCTAAACTCCAACAAGCTTTAGCATCAGCCCCGGTGCTTCAACTTCCTAATTTTGAGGATCTATTTATCATTGAATGCGACGCGTCTGGGGGCGGCATAGGCGCGGTCTTACAGCTACAGGGTCATCCTATTGCCTATTTCAGCATACCATTTGCCACACATCATCACAAATTAGCTGAATATGAGCGTGAACTTATTAGCTTAGCCAAAACCATTCAGCATTGGAGGCCATATCTGTGGGGTCGCCACTTCCTTATCTGCACCGACCACTGCCGCCTGAAGTACCTTCTAGAGCAATGCCTTACCACTTCACCTCAACAGCACTGGCTTAGTAAATTGATGGGGTTCAATTTTCAGGTGGAGTTTAAACCAAGCCACCTCAACAAAGGAGCATATGCCTTGTCACGCCTAGAGGTGCCATCGTCCCAACCCAATGCAATTAGTCAACCTCAGTTCTTGCTGCTGAATTCTATTCGGGAGGAAATTCAAGAAACACCAGACCTCCTCAACTTATTGCACAATATTGAACAACAACGCATGGACAGCAACTGGGCCATCCAGGACCGCCTCATCCTATTCAAGAGACACCTTTATCTTCTTGCCACCACACCATTACTGCCCACAATTATTTCCACATATAACGACAGTACTCATGAAGGATAGTAGCGAACATATTTCCGCCTTAATCGTGACTTCTATTGGAAAAGTATGAAAAGAATGGTGGCTGACTATGTCTCTGCATGCCAGGTCTGCCAACGCAACAAAACAGACACGTTACGGCTGGCGGGCTTGCTGCAGCCCCTACAGCTCCCGACTCATGTTTGGGCAGATATCTCTATGGACTTCATTGAGGGTCTTCTGAAGTCGTCTAGTAAATCTATAATATTGGTAGTGGTGGATCATTTCGCGAAGTATGATCATGTCATTCCTTTATCACATCCATATAAAGCTTCTCACATAGCTCAACTTTTCATGGACCATATTGTCTGACTTCACGGCTTACCGGAATCCATCACCAATGATAGAGATGCACTATTCACTAGTACCTTCTGGAAGGAACTTTTCAAGCTACATGGCACCAACTTGGCTTTCTCTTCAGCTTACCACCCCCAAACAGATGGGCAAACAGATGTAGTCAACCAGACTCTCGAGATGTACTTGTGTTGCTTTGTGGGAGATAATCTGAAAACTTGGGTCTGTTGGCTCGTGTAGGCAGAATTTTGCTACAATACTTCATACCACACAGCTCTCAAGACAACTCCATTCCAGGTGGTTTATGGTCGGGAATCCCCTCGACTTGTCTCTTATATTGCTGGTTCTTCTCAAGTGGCTTCTATAGACAGGCCTTGGGGGAAAGGGCCAACATGCTAGCCTAGGTCAAAGACAACTTACTACAGGCATAGGCTCTCATGAAGAATACTTATGACAAAGGCCACCATGACCACTCTTATGCCCCAGAAGACTATGTGTGGTTGCGCCTTCACAAGTATCAGCAAATGTCCCTCACCACGTCCAAGTGAAATAAACTCTCCCCCAAGTACTTTGGGCCATTCCAGATCTTGGAGCGCATTGGCAGGGTGGCTTACCGTTTATAGTTACCCCACGACGCCCACATTCATGATGTCTTCCATTTTTATCTACTGAAGCCATTCAAGGGCGATTCACCTATGTTGCACACTCCTTTGCCACCACTATAAGATGGTCGGATACTTCCCACTCTAGCTCACGTCTTCCAAGCTCGCAGAGTCAATGATCTTTGGGAAATTTTAGTCCATTGGGCGGAAATGGATCCAGTGGAAGCCTCTTGGGAACCATTGGCAGAATTTCAAGAACTCTACCCCAGCTTTGAGCTTGAGGACAAGCTCTTTCTCCTGAAGGGGAGTGATGTTAAGGACTCCATAGCATCTAGAGTCACTGCTAGGCGTAGGAGTTAATTTATGTCAATTTCAGGTTAAGTTAGTGGTTGGATCTAATGTAATTTTGCATTAAGTTTTGGGCCAATTCATGGCTATGTTTGTAAGCATCATTTCTTTTCCCCATTTCTTATAAGGAGGATGGAAATCAGAAAAGAGGTAAGCATTAATCAAATTAGTTGTAAATGAGATCGGGTTCTCTCTCTCACATGGCCTAAGGGTGGAGCTCCTTCAGAAGCTCAACATCTCTCCCAACCATTGGTTGTTATATGCACTCTAAGTCATTCCCTTCATCGTCATTCAACCATGAAGCCAGAGGAGATCGCCAGGTGACTCGATCCATGGCAAGAGAACCAAACAGAGTGTCACATTTCCAGAGTGAGAGTCAGCCTTTTCTTCACGTTTCTCAATATTAACAGAGACTGGGTTAGCCATGGTCCAATCAGGCTTGCTATGAAGTTTCCAACATGTTTTCACAAGGTGGTTCTGCCCGCCACAGTAAGTGCAAAGTCGATGCTCAGTATGGGAATTATTCGGACCCGTTCGACCTCCTCTATTTTCTGTCCCCTTCATAGTTCTACCCCCTCTCATATTTCTACCTCGTCCTCGGTATGAGGATGATGTACCCCAATTACTGGAGAACATAGCCGATGGAGCATCAATAGGAGAAGGAGGGGATGGATCAAGTATTCGTAGTAACGTAGCACTAATGTCATCAAATGATGGAAGAGCGGAGGAACTTAGAAGCTGGGTCTTCGCAACCTGAAGGTAAGGCTTAATATTTGACAAGCAAATAGCTGCTACCAAGGCCTCTCGTTATCGTTTTTGAACAACAATGTTAGTGGAGTATGGCTGAGCTATTTTTTATTTTTGGAGAAGGCCCCGAAATCGGGACAAAAATTCATGAATGTTATCTCCGTGTTTAGTATGCAACATACTTTGTAAGACATCATATACTCTTTGTAATGAGGCAGTACTCGAGTAAAGCTTAGCACAAGTGTCCCAAATGTCCTTAGCTATTTCCAAGTGGACCACATTGTTAGCTACATGTTCTTCCATGCTATTATGAGCCAACTGATAACCATGTTATCATTTTTAACCCACTTGTGGTAGGCTTCATCTTCTTCATCAATCGAAGGAGGGATTTTGATAACATGACTTAGAAGGTCACGAGTAATGAGAATCCTCCGTACCGATTGTGACCAACTAAGATAATTGGAGAGACCTCTTAGTGAAATCATAGTAATACGGAGTATGTCACTCCTATTACCAGTGTGTCCACTCTCCATGATAAGGCAGGGCAAATGTGGAAGTCAAGGGCATGGGCCTTCTTCAAATAACAATTACTCAATGTAATTTGAAGAACCCGTTGACCAAATCAGTCACCAACAATAGACGGAAAAAGAAAACAAAATTTCTTCACGAGTGTAAACACCAAATTATCAAAACATGTGTGCTTTTGGCTAGTGAGAATAAGATTCAGCCATCACTCAATTCCTCTTATATTCTTAAAGAGAAAAACAAAGAGGAAAAGGTGGATGCAACCGCTTAGGCCTTAATCCAAACACCAACACAAATCGAGAGAAAAAAAATATTTAGAGAAAACTTAGAGGGAAATCAAGACACTCGGAAGGAAATTTATCTTCAGCTCACAGGAATATTTCAATGTAAAAAAAAATGCAATTGTTGAAGCTCAAGAGCAACAAAAATAATAGGGATAAGTGAGTGCTGGAATTTCATCAAACATATAATGGACCTCCAACAACATAACACAATCCCATGAGCAACATCAAGTGGGAGAATTTACAACAACATGTGCTGGAATCCCACCTCAAATGAAATTGATCCAAGTTCCATAAAGGTAACCGAATCTCAAACATCAATCTTGATAAGACACAAGTAGCAACTGATCTTGATCAAACTTGTAATTGATCTACACGAAGATCAAGATTGTAACATCATTTTAGTCATAAATATATAAATCTTCACAACATATGAAGATTATCTTGACGTGATGTGATTCAAATTTCAAGAAGAATAAAAAACGTAAAGAAGGAGTATGTAAATAAGAAGAAAAAAAATGTAAAGAAGAAGTGAATTAACTTATCTCTTCATGGCTGAACTCCTTCTCTTACCTTCTTGGACAGATTTCATAACTACTTCATCAAGTGGGATCCTAAACTCCTTGCTCTGATACCATGTAGAATTTACTATCCCATGAGAAGAACTTTGGATCAACAAGGAAGAAGAAGAAGAAGAGAGAAAGAAGAGGGGAAGAAGAACAACGTAGAAGGAGAGAGTTTGGATTAAGGGAAGAAGGGTTTGTGTCAAATAAGAAAGAGAAGGGCTGGACAAATTTGTGGAAGGAGAGGAGAGGGCTTCAATTCTCTACCTCTTAGCCAACCTTTATTTATAGTTTTACAATACCCTTAGGGCTACAATTTGATAAAACAAAAGACATAAAAGGAACACATATTTACATCTCTATGCCATCTTTATGTAAAGTACCATATTTTACACATATGTCACTCCTTTGACATGTGGGCTTCTGGTCTTGAGCTTGTGGGCTTAAGCCCATCTTCCAACTGGTTGCATCATGTAAATCTCTTCCTCCTAATCAGCATGAAGAAAAGATGTCTTTCATTCAACTTCTCTAAGTGCAAATCTTCATTTGCCACTAGTCCAAACAGTTCTAATAGTAGTCAATTTCACTACTGTAGAAAAAATCTCAGTGTAGTCAATGCTTCTTTTTATTGAAATCCCTTTACCATCAATCTTGCCTTGTACCGCTTCCTGCCATCATGTTTGTCTTTTATTCAGTACACCCTTTTATTCAGCAATGCCTTCTTCTCTTTTGGTAACTCGATCAGCTGCCATGTTTAATTGGATAATAGTGAATCCATCTCTTCCCGAAAGGCCAACTCTCACTTGGTTGATTCATCAACTTGCACGACTTCCTCATAACTCTCTCGTTCACCTTTATTAGTCATCAAAATATAATTTAGTGCAGGGGAGTACCTCAGTGGTGGTTTGCTAGTTCTGGCATATCACTTGAGTACTTCTGGGGGTATGTTTACCTGGTCTTCCTGATTAATATTCTCCATCTCAATAATAGGAAGATCTCTCAACTGAATCACTTCAGACTTCTTAGCTTTTGGAGCCTGATTTAGTGGCTAATGTAGTGGATAAGAACTTATCTTTAGTAGAAAATGGCTGGTATTTGAAAGAAGATTGTTCAAATTTGATTAAGTGGTTTATTTTTCAAATTTAAACAATGGATATTTTTGGCAAACATGAGCCTCCCAAGATTGGGGTTTCATTTTGAATACAAGTTCAAATTTTTTGGAATCTTAAGGTCCTTGAGTTTAAAATTTGGATTGGGAGGAAGGCAACCACCTCACTTAGGTTACTGTTTTTTTTGGACAACATATTATTGCTTTAATTGCTTCTCAAGCTAGATTATTGGATTATAATAGGTCTACTTCAGTCCATATCAGTTCTTAAATTTTAGATTATAGCAATTGCACCATCTTAATTGGGATTTTATGTAGATTGGATCTTCTTCATATCGTCCTCTTGTTTGTGCTTTACTATTCATTGGTTGACTTAAGATGGCTGAAGGAAATACAAGTAGTAAAAGTGACATACTGAAAATTACTAATTTTCCCTGAAGGGGATTATCATATTATCTTAGGTGGTCTTAATCGGTAAGAAGGGTTCTTATTACTCGAGACCTTCTCAATCACTTAACCAAGCCTTCTCCATCGATTGATGAAGAAAGTCAATCCTATCTAAAGTGGGTTAAGGATGCCAATTTGATAATTAGTTGGCTTACTAATAGTATGGAAGAGAAAGTAGCCAACAATGTTATTCATTTAGAATCAACCAAATAGATTTGGGACACTTGTACTAAGTTATATTCTAGTACGACTTCTTCACAAAATTTATTTGATGTATTACAAAACATGCTCAATACTCAGCACAATATTCATGAATTTTTTACTCGGTTTTGGTGTCTATTCAAGAGTGAAAGATCACTCAACCATACTCCGCTGATATTTCGATTCAAGAGAGGCAAAGGGAAGCTTTAGCAGCAACAATTTGTTTGAAAAATATCAAGCCATACTTTGAAGTTGCTAAGACTCAACTTCTTAGCTCCTCGCACTACTGTCCTTTAGTGAAATAAGTGACACATTCCTGTGAATCCCTGATCCATATCTTAATTCAAATAATGATACTTCATCTGCTATGTATTCAGGTAGTAGAGGTACATCATCCTCCAACCGAGACCGCCACAGAAATTCTAGAGGAGGCTGAATAGAGGTGGTAGAGCCGGTCCTAGCCAGTCTCGTACGGAGCCTTGAATATGCACTTATTGTTGTGGTCAAAACCTTGTGGAAAATTATTGGAAGATTCATGGAAAACTGGAATGGGCCACGACTACACCTACCTTTGTTACCAATGATAAATGGGAAGAAAAGGCTGAATCACTATTGAATTTAGGACCCCTTTATTGAAATCTCAGGCAAGGCGAGAGAGGGAGAAAGAAAAAGAAAGAGAGAGAGAGAGCACCCGGGTAGAGAGGAGATAAGAGAGAAAAAAAGGAAAAAGAGTTTAGGCTAGAGAGGAAGTCTTCATGAGAGAGAATTGGAGAACTACTTCACTTTCTTATTATTAATTAGAGTACAAACACCTCTATTTATAGTAGAGAAAAATAGTAGAGTCCAAGTACAATTAAACTACCACACTCCTAATTACATCTAAACTATAACTCTTAAAGATAAGTCTATCATAATAAAATAACTCGACATAATTAGAAAACTAACATAACTCAAACTAAAAATCTTCTATGAGGATGTGATCATATAATAAAGATGCCAGCTCGTGGTTATCATTATGGGTTCCACTTGATCTTCCAACTCATGTGAGAAGGATACTAGCTCGTGGTTATTTTTGTGGGTTTCACTTGATCTTCAAATCTTCCAATTCATTCCAGCTCGTGCTACACATCTTCCAACTCATGCCAGCTCGTGTGATGTCTCATCATGTCATCTCACGTTCTCATAGTGGGTCCCACCAGCTTGTGCAACCATGGTGGGTCCCACATTGTAATACTCCCCCTCAACCTAGGGGTGAGAAAATATCGTAAACGCCCAACTTGATACAGATGGTGGACGAGATCTTATGAGTGACTGGTTTGGTGAGAATGTTTGTAACTTGGCTTTGTGGAGATATATGTTTGAGAGATAATATGTCGGTTTGGAAATTTTCTCGTATGTAATGACAGTCTACTTTAATGTGTTTTGTTTTCTCATGGAAGACCAGATTTGATGTGATATGTATTGCTACCTGATTATCACAATATAGATCCATACAAGCTTCTTTGTAGAATCCCAGTTTAGTGAAAAGGGATCTGGTCCATAGAAGCTCACTAACTGTGTGTGCCATAGCTCTGTATTCTGCTTCTACACCAGACCTTGCAACTACATTCTGCTTCTTACTTCTCCATATAACCATGTTTCCTCCAACCATTGTACAATATCCCGAAGTAGATTTTTTTGTCATATGGGGATCTAGCCCGGTCTGCATCTGAGAATCCTTCTATGTTGAAGTGACCATGGTTCTTATAGAGAAGCCCTATTCTTGGAGCTCCTTTCAAATATTGTAATATCCTTTCTAGTGCTTGCCAATGACTGAGTTGTGGCTTGTGCATATATTGACTCACCACACTTACTTTATATGATATATCCAGCCTTGTTATACTAAGATAAATGAATTTCCCCACAATTCTTTGATATTTTCCAATATCCACATCTTCTCCAATACTTGCAGATAATTTTGTATTTGAGTCCATAGGGGCTTCTGTTGGTCTACACCCCATCATTCATGTCTCATCTAGTAGATCAAGGACATACTTCCTTTGAGATAGTACAATCCCATGTTTGGACTGTAGTACTACCCAAAAAATATTAAAGAAGTCCAAGATCTTTTGTCTTGAATTCTGCACATATCTTTTCCTTGATTTCCTGAATGCCCTCAGGATCACTACTGGTTAAGGCAATATCATCAGCATAGATTGCCAAAATCATTGTTGGAAGATAAGATCAAGCCCAAACGACCAAGGAATGCCCACATATGTAAGATTATTATAAGATGGGCCACATGACCAAGGAAGGCCCACAAGATGGGCCCAAGCCCATAAGAAGTAGGACCCACAATTATTACAAAGAGCTGGCATCCTTATCACATCAGTTAGAAGATCAAGAAGGACTGACAAAAGTATCTTTATCTTAGGGTCACGACCAAGAAGAGTTTTAGTTTATGTTATCCCCCCCCCCCCCCCCCACCCCCTGTAAGGGCTTTTATGTCTTCTACCACTAGAGAGTCGTTGTCCTGTGGAGGGGCGCGGTGGTGGACACTTTAGAGCAATGCCGAGAGACACTACCGATAGCACTGGAGTGTGACCTACATCCAGTATTAAGACTGGAGTATGAAGCAATGACTTACCGGCTAGGAGTGATTTTTACTCTCACTTATAATGCCGCAGGGCCTCATGGAAGGACGCAATAGCGTGAGAGGGAATGTTGGAAGATGAAGGCATATTGGAAGATGTGCCATTTTATACAAAAATATTTTATACATCATTTGCAGCAAGCTGGGAGTTCATGTTGTTCTCTCACCCCCAGCTTGAGGGGGTGTGTTGGAAGATAAGATCAAGCCCAAACGATCAAGGAATGCCCACATATGTAAGATTATTATAAGATGAGCCATATGACCAAGGAAGGCCCACAAGATGGGTCCAAGCCCATAAAAAGTAGGACCCACAATGATTACCAAGAGATGGCATCCTTATTACATCAGTTGGAAGATCAAGAAGGATTCACAAAAGTATCTTTATCTTAGGTTCATGACCAAGAAGAGTTTTATTTTAAGTTACATTTGTCTTTTATCAATATTGAGTTACCTAATTATGTTAGGACTTACCGTAAGTGTTAGAGTTTGGGTGTAATTGGGACAAGGGTAGTTTTATTGTAATTGGACTCTATTGCCTTCCTCTATTATAAATAGAGGTTCATGTACTCTGATTACAACAAGTTATTGATGTCAATGAAGTATTTCACTTTTCCATAAAATTCAACAATCACCTTGCCTTTAGGTGTTCTTTAATAAATACAGAGTGATCTACAAAACATCTGTGAAATCCTGCCCCTGTGCTTGGCTGAATTTATCAAACCATGCACGATGAGACTGTTTTAGACAATAAAGAGATTTTTTCAATCGACATACTGACTCCCCCTCAACCACAAATCCAGGTGGTTGTTGCATATAAATTTCTTCCTTGACATCCCCATTAAGAAAAACATTTTTCACATCAAGCTGATATACCTGCCAGGAAGAATTAGCAGCCGGAGATAATAAAATGCATACCAAGTTCATTTTGGCCACTGGAGAGAATGTTTCCTCATAATCAATTCTATAACACAGTGTATAACCTTTAGCAATGAGGTGAGCCTTAAGACGAGCAACAGACCCATATGGATTGTGTTTTATAGTAAAACCTACTTGCGACCAACTAGTTTCTTATCTGATGGAAGAGAAATAAGAGCCCATGTCTAATTTTCATAGAGTGCTTGCATTTCTTCGTCCATTGCCACCTTCCACCATGGATGTTTGTGTTGGAATATGGGCTCCAGCCCACATGAACAAGGAAAGCCCAAATATCTAAGTGTATTATAAGATGGGCTACACGACCAAGGAAGGCCCACAAGATGGGCCCAAGCCCATATGAAGTAGAACCCACCATGATTACCACAAGCAAGCATCCTTATCACATAAGTGGGAAGATCAAGAAGGACTCACAATGGTATCTTTATCTTATGGTCACATCCTAGAAGAGTTCTAGTTTGAGTTATGTTTATCTTTTATCTATATTGAGTTATTTATTTATGCTAGGACTTACCTTTAAGTGTTAGAGTTTGGGTGTAATTATGTCAAAGGTAGTTTTATTGTAATTGGACCATACTACCTTCCTCTATTATAAATAGAGGTTTATGTACTCTGATTATAATAAGTTAATGAAGTCAATGAAGTATTTCTCTTTTCCATAAATTCAACATGGTATCATATCAGGTTCTGTGAGTTGACTTGGTCAACCCATAGAGGTAATGTGATCATTTTCTCTAAACCCTAAACCCTAAGTCTAGGTTCGTATTTCTTTTTCAGTCCCAACACCCGTTAGTTTTATTTTTGTTTTCACCTCTATACTGAGCTTTTCATATTGCAAATTTTATTTTTAAGGAAATATATTTGAGTCTAATTTCCAAAGAAAAATGATTTTTTCCAATCGGAGTTATCTACAGAGAGATATCGCTATTGGAATAAGCATAGGTCATATTGCAAAAAGGTTCGAGTAGTAGCAGCAAGCTTCCGCTTCCAATGTATTGTATGCTATCAAGAACTAGACTTTATATGAAGAAATATATATCAAAAGAAATATATATATGTCTATTCTTTTACCTATTCAACAATTTTTTTATCTGAGTTATCTACAAAGACAAATCGATATTTGAAGCAGCAAAGGTCAGATTGCAAAAGAGGTTTGAGCAGCTTCAGAAAGCTTCAATTTTTGAGGTATTTTATGCTATAAAGAAAGAAATTATATATGGATAATACTATATCAAAAGAAATATATGTAAGTCTATTTTCTTATCTATTCAACCAATTCTTGGTATGATTTTTATATAAGGAGATATTGATCTTGGAGGAGTTAAAGGAGAAACAATACGTAGTTCGGCCAGATGATAGAGACCAAAATATATCAGATTATGTATCTTCTAATAATTATACTTATGAAGAAAATTTATATTTGGATTAAAGGTATTTAAGTTTAGTCTCAGACGAAGAAAAATTCATGTCAATCGGATCTATATTTAAAGATATATTGGCATTGGAAGAATCAAAGGTCATGTTGGTATTTTGTTGCATTGAAAAATCAGAATATAAGCCAATTGTTTTGCGTCACTTTTTGAGTTGATATATCAGCAAAATATCTCTCTTCTCCCTGGTTTGAGGGATTATCTATACATCTCTTGTTTTTGGGCTGATGACTACATCTATGATATTTGGTTCAAACTGGGATCACTGCCATTACCTCCCTACTTGAGGGAGGAGAAGTAGAAGAAGTAGAAGGAAGAGGAATTTTATTCCATATGTTGTAGATACCAAAATATTCAAGAAAGGGGGAACACAAAAGATGAAGGTAACCATCTAAGAAAAATATTTATATCGGATAATGATTATTTCATGGGTTTTTCTAGAAGGTTTATTATTTTGGTTCATGTTATATGTGTTGGAAGATGGTCATGTTACGTTACAGCTGCTACTATTATTGGATGAGACATTATTATTGAAGAAATTTAACTCTAAAAAATATCACAGTGGGGATACCATGAGAGTCGATGTCCGGATCAGGACACCATTATTAATAAACCAACCAAACCACACCCCCCCCCCCCCCCCCCCCCCCCCTGTAATGTCTTTTATTACTCCTACCACTTGAGAGTCGTTGTCCTGTGGAGAGACACGGTGGTGGACACTTTACAGCAATGCCGATAAACATACTACCTACAGAAGACGGAGTGTGCCCTACATCCAGCATTAGGACTCGAGTATGGAGCAATGTCTTAACGGTTAGGAGTGATTTTTACTCTCACTAATATTATGCTAGCAGGGCCTCATGGAAGGACACACCAGCATGAGGGGGAGTGTTGGAAGATGAAGGCATATTGTAAGATGTGCCATTTTATACAATAAGATTCAATACATCATTTGCAGCAAGCTGAGAGTTCATGATGTTCTCTCACCCCCAGCTTGAGGGGGAGTGTTGGAAGATGGGCTCCAACCGACATTGCCAAGGAAGGCCCATAAATCTAAGAGTGTTATAATATGGGCCACACTACAAAGGAAGACCCACAAGATGGGCCCAAGCCCATAAGAAGTAGAACATACCATGATTACACTAGCTGGCATACTTATCACATAAGTTGGAATATCAAGAAGGACTCAAAAAAGCATCTTTATCTTATGGTCATGTCCTAGAAGATTTTTATTTTGAGTTATGTTTGTCTTTTATCTATATTGAGTTATTTAATTATGCTAGGACTTATCTTTAAGTGTTTGAGTTTGGGTGTAATTGGGACAAAGATAGTTTTATTGGGATTGGACTCTACTACCTTCCTCTATTATAAATAGAGGTTCATGTACTCTATTTATAATAAGTTAATGAAGTCAATGAACTATTTCTCTTTTAAATAAATTCTACACGGTATCAGAGCCGGTTTTGTGAGTTGACTTGGTCAACCCACAGAGTTAATGTGATCATTTTCTCTAAACCTTAAACCCTATGTCTAGGTTCTTATTTTTTTTCAATCCCTACACTTGTTAGTTTTATTTTTCGTTTTCACCTCTATATTGAGCTTTTAATATTGCAAATTATATATGGACAGAAAGATATTTGAGTCTACTTTCCAAAGATAAACGATTTCTCTCCAATCAGAGTCATCCGCTTCTGAGGTATTGTATGCTATCAAGAACTACAATTTATGTGGAGAAATATATATTGAAAGAAATATCTATAAGTATATTCTTTTATCTATTCAACCAATTTTTTATCTGAGTTATCCACAAAGAGGAATCGATATTTGAAACAGCAAAGGTCAGATTACAAAAGCAAGCAGCAACAAAAAACTTCATCTTCTGAGATATTTTATGCTAAAAAGAAAGAGACTTTATATAGAGAATTATATATCAAAAGAAATATATGTAAGTCTATTTTCTTATCTATTCAACCAATTCTTGGTATGATTTTTTTCTAAGGGGATATTTATCTTAGAAGAGTCAATGGTCATTCTGGAAAAAAAAAGGAGAAACAATACTTATTTCGGCCAAATGTCAGAGACCAAAATCTATCAGATTATTTATCTTCTAATAATTATATTTTATGAAGAGACTTTATACTTGGATGAAAGGTATTTAAGTCTATTTTTAGAGAAAGAAAATTTCATGTCAATACGATATATATTTAAAGATATATTCGCATTAGAAGAATCAAAGGTCATGTTGGTGTTCTATTGCATTGAAAAATTCGAAAATAAGCCAATTGTTTTGCGTCACTTTTTGAGTTGATATATCAGGAAAATATCTCACTTCTCCGTGGATTGAAGGATTATCTATACATCTCTATTATTTGACTTTATGACTACATCTATGATATTTGGTTCATGTTGGGATCACTACCATTACCTCCCAGCTTGAGGGGGAGAAATAGAAGAAGTACAAGGAAGAGGTATTTTATTCCATATGTTGTGGATAAGCTTTATGTGACCAAAATATTCAAGAAAGGAGGAGCACAAAAGATAAAGTTTATACATCTAAGAAATTTTTTTTATATCGGATTATGATTATTTCATGGGTTCTTCTACAAGGTTTATTATTTTGGTTCGTGTTATATGTGTTGAAAGATGGTCGTGTTACATTATAGCTGCTACTATTGTGTCTCTTTGGATGAGATATTATTATTGAAGAAGAGGTGGCCTATTATGGTCCCTGACCATAGACCTCGTCACTTGACGAAGGGAAGGATCGCCAAGGGGAGAAGGGGGTGAACCAGGCCGAACGAACTTACCTGGTCGACCTATGTTGCCGTGAATGAAAGGGGATGAAGGATTGAATGGAGATACGAAGTTAGGCTCGTCGAAGGGAGGCTTGAACCTTGGGTTCGTCGAGGAGAATGCCGATCCTAGGGTTCATTAAGTAGAACACTGATGCTGATTAGGTTGAAATCATGTTTGCTTCATTCCATTTCGTGAGCCCTCTTAAAGCAATTCACACCAAGGGCCCGAGTGAATGTTTTTACAATCATGCCATTGTTGGCCTACATACTAAATGAAATAGATTAAACATATAATCCGACGGTACTTGGTTGCTCCACTGGGTCACCAACTCACCCGCGTCGCCTATGGATGACTCATCCTGCTATGGAGTCCATAACGTCACTCCCCCTTTGGAGAAAGAGCTTGTCCGCAAGTTCAAATGTAGGGTAGACGTGCTGGAATACGTCTAGGTCCTCCCAAGTGGCTTTCGTGGCATCTGTGTATGTCCACTGGACTAGAACTTCTCCGCGCTCCTCATTCTACTGAGCAGTTAATATTTTGGTAGGAGTCAGAGAAACTTTACCTTCTTCAATCGGTGGTAAGGCGGGAATAGATTAGGGGGTGGAACATTTTAGCGGCTTGAGTACGGAGACATGAAAAACATTATGTAGCTTGGACTCCTAAGGAAGCTGTAACTTATATGCGACCCGCCCAATACACTGGATAATTTTGAAGGGCCCAAATATTTTGGAGAAAGTTTGTGGCGAGTGCCCGCAATTGAATTTTGAAGGTAAGGTTGGAGACGGAGCCATACAAAGTCATCCAGATTGTACCGAACATCTCAATGACCCTGATCATAATAGTCCTTCATGCGTGTTTGAGCTTTTTGAAGATGTTGGACAGCATATTCTAGCAATTGATCACGAGTTATAAGAGCTTGGTCCACTGCATCCACTCTAGTAGTTCCCGAGTATAGGAAAACAAGCGAGGAGGATCCCTTCCATATAGTATTTTGAATGGTGTTGCCTGTAAAGCCATGTGGAAAGAAGTATTGTAGCAATACTCCACCCAAGGCAGGCAATCAACCCACCTTTTAGGACTGTCCCCCACAAAGCACCTCAAATACATCTCAATGGTATGATTGACCACCTCAGTCTGGCCGTCGGTTTGAGGTGATATGCGGAGGAGTATTTGAGTTTGGTACCACATAACTTGAAATTGTTTTTCCAAAAGATACTTGTAAAGACCACATCTTGATCACTTACGATGGATTCCGGAATACCGTGGAGACGGACAATGTTGGCGAAAAAAACTTGGGTGACAATGTGTTATGGACCCAATAGTGAGCCGAGTTAGGCTGAGACACCAGGGCTGAATCAATTACTCTGACTGAGTTAGTTATATAGTCATTTAATTTATTTTCATTTAAAATACCATGGAGGACCAAAATTGTAATTCTCTCTAGAACCTTCTGGTCATGAGTCCTATTTAAGGGACGACCTGGAATGAAATGGACAAGTTGAATTTTACAAAAAAATACAGGATTGGCGTTCTCCTCAACAAACTAGGGTTCCAAGGTCCCTTTCGAGCTTGAATGACTTTTCATCTTTGTTCTTCCCTGTGAATCGCATTGTGGATATGGGACCATATCATTTGGTATCTGAGCAATTGTGAACAATTTTTCAATCCTAGATGAATTGCGTGCCGTAATCCGTGATCAATTGGCAGCATTGTGCACAGAATAAACTTCTGCAATCCGGAATGAGATGCGTACCCTGCGCACAAAATTAATCTCAGAAATAGAGGAGATACTTCATGCTTCCAGTAAAAGATCTGCGAGAGGGGCAGAAAACAGGGATTCAGAGAGGAAGGTCACCGTTTCGGAAGAAGACGGTGCATTCTTTACCTCGAAGAATAATTTCGCCCATTCCGAAGTCGTTCGACCTTGAATCTCTTCGAAAAGCCCGATTTGGGTTTGCATGTTTTCGTTCGATCGAACTCCTCCGAGCGTGGACATCTAGCGCCGACCAATATCAGAAATTTCAGAGACTCCTCGTTCGCCGTTGGGAATGGCCGTCTAGTAGAGGGTCGACCTAAAACCTCCAAGCGTAGCAATTTCCGAGCCGAGAAGCTCCACGACCAATTCCGGCAAGATACCTCCTTTATCAACACTGTTGAGGTTGTTCGCCGGCGGCAAAAGCTTCCTAAGGTCAGTATTATTGGCGACAATGGTGCTGGGAAGAGCTCGTCGTTAAATCGACGGGGAGTGTACATATATGCGAATAGGAAAGACCAAAAATCCAGAGACTTTAATTTCGAAGTGGAAATAGTTGCTGTGGCGGAAGATGAACTTAATGAGAAAGGTGTCGGAATCATTGGTGCTGCGAATTCAGGAACAATGAGTTCCAATATGAAATTGCAACCATCATGCTGCAGCCTCTAGCTCTCGGCGGCCGAGCTGCAAACCAACTTGAATAACTCTTGTGGTAAGTTTCTTAGCCAACTTTCTCTTAATTTGGTCTTGTCCGTCCTCAAGTCCCACGATTTTTTACGAAAAAACTCTGTGATGGCGTTGCGTGTGTTTAGTTGGGCTGAGAAACAGAAAGGTGATTTTTCTGTGTGGCTTGTTGAGATATTGGCTTCCGCTGGTGATTTGGAAGGGGTTCAGGCTCTCGTGACAGAAATTTCAGATGAGCATTTTCTTATGACTTTTCCTGCTTGTACACCTATGAGTGGGAGCTTGGGGATTCTGGGGATGGTAGAGAAATTACTCAGGGTATGGTGTCGAAGGAAGGACAGTAAGATTGAGCCAAGTTTGTTTACGGACAATTACTTAGTGGATGGGCTGGTGAACTTTATGTTCATAAAATTGGTAGTAAAGGTGTTTGAGACAATAAAAACCAATTTATCTGCTGCTGAGACAGCACTTCGCCAGAGAGCCATATATGCCCTTCGGGAGTCATCTCTGACAAACTATAGAGAGGTTGCTGCTGCCAAAACAGACCTAAATTATAGTGGTCTGCGGATGGAGAATATAATTCTGCACAATCCAGACGTGAATTTTGAGCTAGGGGTTCCGTATACCGAACAAACCAATTCAAATGCTGCACTGAGGTATGCCAAACAATTTATGGAGGCGACAGGACAATCAATATTAAATGGGTGGAGGTTGCTGGCTTTAATTTTATCTGCTGAGGTTGTAGTTGTTATTGATGCAGCTTTATATGAAACTGCCAAGTGGGACCAAAGTCCACTTCTAGGAATGACGGCAAGGTTGCTCAGTCTTTGCCTGGGGAGGCAGTCAAAACATATCACTTCCTTCTTGCACTGGTTCAAGCTCATAACAAATCAATTGGTTCATTCCAGAGCATAGCTAAGGGCTGGGATGATAAGGTTGGCATTCAATCTGATAAAGTTTGTGCAGAATTTTTTGGCTCACAGGTATTCAACCTGCAAAGAAGTAATGTCCGCTCAGACACTCTTCGACCAGGTGTGGGTTTTCTGGCCTTGCTGATGTTGGCTGTTACTGACCACTCTCTTGAGGATCTGGTTGTGAGGCTACCTGGCCAGCCCAAAGTGAATTTTAGACAGTTTGCTGGTTACCTTACCGTGGATAACGAGGCTGGGAGAAGTCTCTTTTACTACTTCGCAGTAGCATATGGAGATGTAGATACCAAGCCGCTGACACTCTGGTTGAATGGAGATCCAGGTTTTTCATCAATTGGTGGGGGTGCCTTCACAGAGTTGGGTCCATATTTCCCTAGAGGAGATCGCCGGGGGCTTAGAATAAACCCAAAATCATGGAATAAGGCATCAAATCGACAGTCAATGACATCTGAATATACAAGTGGAGATGACTCTACTGCCGATGACATGCCAGTTTTTATGATGAGATGGTATGACAAATTTCCCGAGTTCAATTCCAACGAACAGTTTCTAACAGGAGAAAGCTATGCCGGTCATTATAAACCCCAGTTGGTGGTAGCTCTACTGAACCATCTACTGGCTTAAACGTTAACATTAGGGGAATAACTATTGGAAACCCACTTCTCAAGCTTGAGAGAGATATTCCTGCAACTTATGAATATTGTTGGTCACATGGAATTATTTCGGATGAGATTGGCCTTGTCACAATGAAGGAATGCGAATTTGATGACCATGTCTTCAGCAATTCTCATAACGTCACCACTCAATGCAACAATGCCATTGCTGAGGCAAATCAGGTGGTTGGTGATTACATAAATCCACATGATGTCTGTGATGGTCCTAACAATGTCATACTTGATGTTTGCTACCCATCACTTCCGGAGCAAGAGCTGTGATTAAAAAATATGAAACCCAGAAAAGTGTGAGTATTGATGTGGGCATGCCTTATGTCAGGCGTTTCTACCTCAATCGTCCTGCCAGTGCAGCAAGCTCTTCATGCAAACAGGACCAACTTACCATATATCTGGTCAATGTGCAGCGGTGTTTTGAACTACAGTGATACAGATAATAACATCAACATCCTTCCATTGCTTACGACCATTATTCAACATGATATACCAGTTCTGGTTTTCTATGGAGGTCAAGATTCTGTTGTCTCTTTATCGGGTTCTCGCACACTAGTTCGTGAACTAGCTCATGATTTAGACTTTAAGACTACTGTTCCTTGCGGTGCTTGGGTCCACAAAGGACAGGTTGCCGGTTGGGCAATGGAAGATGGGAATTTGCTGACTTTTGCTACTATAAGAGGTGTTGCTCCCATGGTTCCCTATGCACAGCTTGCAAGAGCACTACGCATGTTCAGATCATTTGTAAGTGGTAGCAGATTGCCAAAAATGACTCATCTTATTGAAAGGATAATCAAGCAGCCAATCACAAGGCCAGAATAGCATACTCAGAATGCAGTTCGTCAGGCATACCTACCGTATGTTGTTCAAGCTGTTCAGCAGCAACCTCACGATCATGCACTGCACCAACAGCCTCATGGCAGACTGCTGGGTCCATCTGCAAAGCATCAGGACCTGTGTACGAACACTCTTAACATGCAGCCTGCTGAAAACTTTGTTCGAGGTGGTTCCCCAGCACAACAGAATGCAACGAAGACTGCTGTAAAATTCAAGGGGGGTGTCCCTTTGACCAAGCTCAGGATGCAAAGGTAGGATGTGCTTGGATAAATTTCGTGTCCCATGCTGCTGTTCCCTGTGGTAGATGCAACTCCTGTGATAGGTCTGACCAGCTTGGAGGGCCCTAGTGTTCTGCCACTTGCTATCCAGCGTTTGCCATCAGGCCCAACTAGCCAGCTCAACAACAGGGCAATTTCTGGGAACGACGACTGCTGCTATGGGAGGAATAGTCAAGGGCAGTGGTACAAGATGGATGACAGCGTGTATCTGAATTGGATGGATAACATCCGCCACAGATGCTACTTGGGAAGAGGTGGAGACGTTTGAAACGCCTCCCCACCTTCGAGCTTGCGGACAAACTCGCTCTCCAGGAGAGGTGTAATGTTATGGACCTAATAGTGAGCTCTATCAGGCTGAGACACCAGAGCTGAGTCACTTACTCTGACTGAGTTAGTTATGTAGTTATTTAGTTTATTTTCATGTTAAATGCCATGGAGGGGCAAAATTATAATTCTCTCTAGAACCTTGTGGTCATGAACCCTATTTAACGGACGACCTGGAATGAAATGGACAAGTCGAATTTCACAAAAAACACAAGATCGACATTCTTCTCAATGAACCCAAGGATCGGCGTTCTCCTCAACGAACCCAGGGTTCCAAGCTCCCCTTCGAGCTTGAATCACTTCTCATCTTTGTTCTTCCCTACGAATTGCATTGTGGATCTGGGACCATATCACAGTGGCTACTGTATAAGGATGTTCCATAGGGATAAAGTGTGCATATTTGGAAAAAAAGGTCGACCACCACCAAATGAACAGATTTACCCAAAGTTTTAGGGAGCCCTCAATGAAATCCATAGAAATGTCTGCCCAAACCTGTGTGGGAAGATTGAGTGGTTGTCAGACGCTAGCTGGACTCAAATGATCGGCCTTGTTCCGTTGACACACCAGACACTCAACCACATACGTTGCAACTGTGGATTTCATCCCTTCCCAATAAAAATCTCCTCGGATGCACTGTAAAGTTTTCTGAAGCCCTTCATGAGTGTTGTCATGATAAGATGAGACAACCAATGCTACCAAGGGAGAAGTGGGAGATAAATAGATACTCTATTTATATAGAATAATGTGGTCATGAATGGACTAGTTGGCTGGCTTTGTGCCCTTTGCAATCTGTTGCGACAACTCCCTTAATTCTGGTGTGCGCTGGTTTTCTTCTCTGATGGAATCTAGTAAAAGAGGAGTGGGTTGACTAATGGCGGACAAAAGTAGTTGGTCTTCAGAACGATGGGAGAGGGCATTGGCAGCTTTGTTCAGTGTACCCGCCTTATGTTCCACCTTAAAATCAAACCCCATTAACTTGCTAATCCAATGCTGTTGGGAAGAAGTTTATATGCGTTGATCCAACAGAAACATCAAACTGTAGTGGTATGTGAGGATGAGAAAAAATCTTCCCCATAAATAAGGTCTCCAATGGTGGACGGCCTTGGCTAGGCCAATGAGTTCACGTTCGTAGGCCGGTAACTTATGATGGTGAAGTGCTAGTTGACGGCTGAAATAGGCAATAGGGTGCTGAGATTGTTGAAGCACCGGCCCAATCCCGCCTCTAGATGCATCGCATTTGACCACAAATACATCTTCAAAATCTGGTAACTGTAGTACCGAAGCTGAGGTTAAAGCTTGCTTGAGTGCCTGGAAGGATTTTTCAGTGTTGTCATTCCATTGGAAGGCATTGCGGCGAAGAAGGTTGGATAAAGGAGCAGCTAGTGGCGCATAGTTGTGGATGAACTTTCTATAATACCCCGCTATGCCCAAAAATCCTCTCAATACTATAATATGTCGCGGTTGCGGCCAATGTATAATGGCTTCAATCTTTTGCGAGTCCATTGTTGCCCCTATGGATGTAATAACGTGACTTAGATAGGCCACCTGATTTGTACCAAATGAGCACTTGGAATGTTTTAAGTATAAATGATGCGTCCGAATAAGTTGAAACACAAGACGTAAGTCTCTTAAATGCTGATTCTATGACTTGATGTAGATCAAAATATCATCAAAGAATACTAAAACAAATTTTCGGAAATAGTCATTAAATACCTCGGTCATTAATGCCTGAAATGTAGAAGGGGCATTTGATAGACCGAAAGGCATGACGATGAACTCAAAGTGACCATGGTGAGTACAGAATGTGGTCTTTTCTATATCCAGAGGGTACATTCTGACTTGTGATACCCCGAGTGCAAGTCTAACTTTGTGAAAAAATTTGCCCCATGCAATTCGTTTAATAACTCATCCATAACTGGAATAGGGAACTTGTCATTAATGGTCTTGGCATTTAGTAGTCCACGCAAAACCTCCAAGTATTGTCATGTTTCTTTACCAATAGAACTGGCAAGGACAAAGGGGATTTACTCGGTTGGATGAGGCCCTGTTCTAACATGATTTGGCATTGACGTTCAATTTCATCCTTTTGGAGGTGAGGGTACGTATGTGGCCTCACAACCACCACTTCGGACCCAGCCTTCAAACTGATCCTATGGTCACAATGTCTCAATGGCGGTAGAGTAATAGGTTCCTGAAAGAGGTTCGTGAAGTGCTCCAACAAGTTGTCTAAAGTGTTGTCCATCGGAGTTTGTTGCTGAAGCCCATGTAAATGTGTTGGCACCTAAGTTTTACGGCCTTGTAATGTAACCTTTTGTTTTCAACTTCAAAGCTCATCGTCAATGCTGCAAAGTCCCACAAGATGCCAATGTTTGGAGCCACTTAATGCCCAAAACTAAATCGAATCCCGCCAGTGGAATGATTAAAAAATTCCGCAAAAAAGTGATTATTATCAATGGTAAACATGACTGCTTTGTTGACCCCATAACTAGGAACCTTTTCCCCATTTGCAACAGAAACTG
Source organism: Aristolochia californica (assembly GCF_029961685.1). NCBI lineage: Eukaryota > Viridiplantae > Streptophyta > Magnoliopsida > Piperales > Aristolochiaceae > Aristolochia > Aristolochia californica. The sequence goes on from NW_027182279.1 coordinate 6,914,997, forward strand.
AAGCTACTGGCCGCAGTTGAATGGGAAGCTGTAAATACTTGGCAGCCATGAAACTCAAAAATTATTAGTACTCCCTGATTCTAGAAGACTTAAAAGGGGTTGATCGTTGACTAAGGCACAAACTTGCATGGTTGTGGTGGATTGGAGTCCTGTGATCGCGTGCAAGGAAATGGCAGGCTCTTCGACCTCGATCTGCTCCACATCTAAATTTTCTACTTCTTCTTCCTCGTCTTCCACTTCTAACCATAATGTTTCTTACACTGATGGCCGAATGAATACTGCTCATCACAATTATAACATAACCCCTTCGATCTACGTTTTTCCATTTCAGACCTGTTTAATTTCCAGATGAATACGGGAGTGGATGAAGGAGGTTAAGGTGTTGTAGAATTAGTGGTAGCAACATTACCTCTCTACGGTGGTGTTGTGGAAGGCACTGTCGAACTATTCTTCCCCCCTTGCCAAAATGGTCTTCGTGTTTGAAATTTTTGTTTGGCTTCCAAGGCTCTAACCAAATCCATTGCTCTGGTCAAATCTGTAGGCCCAAGTAGTTCCACTTCCAAATGAAGGGACTCAGTTAGGCCAGCTGTGAACAAACTGACATGCTGGTCCACTCGTACCACCTTGCTAGCTCGCGCTAATTTCTCTTGAAATTGCTTTTGGTATTGTGCGACACTACCCGTTTATCTTAACAGTACTAAATCGCCCAAAGGATTGCTCTGAGCAGGCGGCCCCAACCAAATGGTGCACAATTCCTTAAATTCATCCCAATCTATGCAGGATGTTCCAATTCAAGTTGATGGCCCCATAGTTGCGCTTCATCGAGCATGTGGAATGCGGCCAACCCAACTTTGTCTATTTCAGCCGTTTTTTGATTGTAAAAAAAAAATCACAACGATATAACCAAATTAAAGGATCATCAGCCCCATTAAAAATTGGAAAGTCTAGTTTAGTGTACCTTGGGACCGCCCCACTGCCTGGACTGAAATTTCCCCCATATGTTGTGTGCTCGGTGCGTCCAGCCTGTTGTGCGCCCTGTCTATTCAGAGGGCCCTCTCCCCCCCTCTCTCGGGGTAGTTGTTCTTCCTGAAAACATCTCATACATACGATTAGTTGCCGCCTCTATTTGCTGAGATACCTCTTGAGAAACTCGGCTATCCAACAGTGCTGCTAATTGGCCCTCACTCTCTTCCTGTCTGGCGTTTACCAATTCCGTTAACCTTGCTAGCAATTCCTCATTGCTTGAGGACTCCCCCATGATTGTCTACTCTGATACCAACGTGTTATGGTCCCTGACCATAGATCTCGTCACTCGATGAAGGGAAGGATCGCCAAGGGGAGCAAGGAGTGAACCAGGCCGAACGGACTTACCTGGTCGACCTATGTTGTCGTGAATGAAAGGGGATGAAGGATTGAATGGAGATACAAAGTCAGGCTTGTCGAAGGGAGGCTTGAACTTGGGGTTCGTCGAGGAGAACGCTGATACATACATCATTAGGACTCGAGTATGGAGCAATGTCTTACCGGCTAGGAGTGATTTTTACTCTCTCTTATATTATGCCAGCAGGGCCTCATGGAAGGACGCAACAACGTGAGGGGGAGTGTTGGAAGATGAAGGCATATTGGAAGATGTGTCATTTTATACAAAAAATTCAATACAACATTTGCAGCAAGCTGGGAGTTCATGATGTTCTCTCCCCAGCTTGAGAGAGAGTGTTGGAAGATGGACTCCAGCCGACATGACCAAGGAAGGCCCACATATCTAAGTGTATTATAAGATGGGCCACACGACCAAGGAAGGCCCATAAGATGGGCTCATACCTATAAGAAGTAGGGCTCACCATGATTACCACGAGCTGACATCTTTATCATATAAGTTGGAAGATCAAGAAAGACTCACAATGGCATCTTTATCTTATGGTCACATCCTAGAAAAGTTCTAGTTTGAGTTATATTTGTCTTTTATCTATATTGAGTTATTTAATTATGCTAGGACTTGATCTTTACGTGTTAGAGTTTGGGTGTAATTGGGACACTGGTAGTTTTATTGTAATTGGACTCTACCACCTTCCTCTATCATAAATAAAGGTTCATGTACTCTGATTATAATAAGTTAATGAAGTCAATGAAGTATTTCTCTTTTCCATAAATTCAACAGTTTGAGAGCCTCCTGATAGGACTGTGGGATTGATATGGAGGAAATAGATGAAAGAAATTAACAACATAAAGGAGATAAATGATGGTGAGATACAAAATTGTATATGGGCTGAGAAGTAGAGGGCTTAGTGCAAGTTGTGGGTTCTATTTGCAAGGCAATGAGACGAGTATCATATTTTGGGCCAAAAACAACAGGAGAAGATGGACTTACTTCAGTGGGATACTTAAACTTAACAAGTGTAGTATCAGCCACTGTGTTTGGGGTTTCATAAATTTTGTAGCATAGGGCACAACCTGTCGAGGATAAGCTGGTACTGAAGATAGACCTAGAGGAGTATTGTCATAGTAATATGAATATTCTTCAAAAAAATTTACATCCCTAGACACATGTAACCTTTGGAGAGTGGGATTATAGAAAATATAACCCTTCTATGTGTGAGAGTATCCTAAGAAGATACACTTGAAAAATTTAGGATCAAGTTTACTTTGTTGTGGGGTGGTAATATGAACAAAACATTGACAACCAAAGATTTTCAAGGGAAATGAAAAAGGATCATCATCTGGCAACAATAAGGAGTATGGGGATTTATGACCGAGGATGGAAGACGGTATAACCTATTTATAAGAAAGCATGCAGTATGGATAGCATGTGGCCAATAAAAATATGGGACATTCATGGTATACGATAAACTGCGAGCTACCTCAAGAAGATGATGGTTCTTCAGTTCTGCTACACCATTTTGTTGATGGGTGTAGGCACACGATGTTTGATGGATAATGCCAGTCTCTTGACAAAAGGAGTCAAGGTCTCTAGCAGTATATTCTTTGGCATTATCAAACAAAGTACTTTTATTTTCTGACCAAACTGGGTGAGTACCATAGCATGAAAAGATTTAAATATGGATGGTATTTAAGAACATTCTTTAAAGATAAAAATCATGTGGTACGAGTTAAATCATCAATAAACATAATAAAGTACTTGACTTAGAAAATATTTGAGACGCTCAAGGGTCCCCATACTTTTGTATGAATTAATGAAAAGGGAGCAACATTTTTAAGTTCTGGACAAGGTGAGTATGTAATCCTCTAGTGTTTGCTCAGTTGACAGACTTCACAATTTAACTCTAACCTTTCTTTAAGAGTAGGAAAAAGACGATGAAGAGATTGAGTAGATGGATGTCCCAACTGATTGTGCCATAGACTTGTCTCAGTTTCACTAGTTGAAACGGTATTTATTTTAGGCACATCCAAGTAGTAGAGCCCCCCTTGTTCATGGCCTCCACCAATCACTTGCTTTGTTATAAGATCCTGAAACATACAAGACAACGGAGATACATCTCAATCGTCCCGTTAACTACCTCGGTCTGTCCATCAGTCTGCAGATGGTAGGCGGAAGAGAATGCCCATTTCGTGCTTTGCAGCTTGAATAGTTCTTTCCAAAACATACTGGTAAAGATGGCGTCCCTATCACTGGTAATGGACGCAGGCATCCCATGTAATCGGACAATGTCATCCATGAAGATCTGAGCCACGTGAGCGACTGTTTAGGGATGCGCCAAAGGGAGGAAATGGCCATACTTAGAGAAGCGGTCAAACAACAAATATCACGGATTTAGCGGAAGAGGGGGAAAGGCCATCAATGAAGTCCATGGAAATATCTTACCATACTTGTGACAGTAGCTGAAGTGGTTGAAGCAACCCCGCTGGACTTAATGATTCGGCTTTGTTCCGTTGACAAATCTGACAAGCCGCCACATAATCTGTTCATTTGTTACACTGTTTTTCATACCTTTCCAATAATAATCTCTACTGAGGCGGAAATATGTTTACTGTCTACCCTCATATGTACTGTCATGGAAAGAGGCGAAGATACTGGGAATACATGGCGAGGTGTGGTGCAGAAAAATCTTGTTCCTGAACAAGATAAGACGATCCTGGATCGTCCAATGGATATCTGATGTCCCCTGCTAAATACCATGATATAATTCAATGAGTTCCGGATGTTGATGTGTCTCCTCCTGTATAGAATCCAGCAAAAAAACTCTGGGCTGATTGATAGCATGTAAGTGTGGCTCTGGAATGTCTCGACGAGACAAAGCATCGACCCCCACATTCAAACTGCCAGGTTTATACTCAACTGTAAAGTCAAAACCCATCAGCTTACTCAACTAGTGCTACTGAGGGAGGTGGTGAGACGCTGCTCAAGAAGATACTTTAGGCTGCAATGATCGGTTTGAATAAGAAATGGGCACCCCCATAGATAAGGCCACCAATTCTGGATTGTGTTAGCTAAACCGATTAATTCCCTTTCATAAGCCGCTAGTTTGTGATGGCCAAGTTGTTGGCTGAAATAAGCGATCAGGTGACCTTGTTGTTGTAACACTGCACCTATACCGCCGCCCAAAGCATCACATTCCACTACAACCAACTCATCAAAATCCAGGAGCTGCAAAACCGGCGTTGAAGATAATGCTTCCTTCAATTGCTGAAAGGAATGATCCACTGTCTCGGACCAGGTGAAAGCATTTTTCTTGAGTAGATTGTGGAGCGTTGCTGCAATCTGGCTATAGCTGCGGATAAATTTTCTGTGATACCCAGCGAGGCCCAAAAACCCCTTTAACGCTGTGATGGAGGTGGGAGGAGGCCAGTCTATGATGGCCTGAATCTTGCTCTGGTCAACCTTCACCCCAACTACTGAAATAACGTGGCCCAAGTATGCCACCTCGAGGGTACCCATAGAACATTTGGACTTGTTTAAAGCCAAGTGATGGGAGCGGAGAAGAGTAAATACCTGGTGAAGGTGTTGAAGGTGCTCGTCCCAGTGTTTGCTATACACCAATATATCATAAAAAAAATAAGAACATATTTCCGCAAGAGAGAGCTAAATACCTCATTCATGAGGGCCTGGAATGTGGATGGCGCATTGGAGAGACCAAAGGGCATGACAAGGAACTCGAAATGACCATGGTGCGTGCGAACGCGGTCTTCTCCACATCTGAAGGATGAACTCAAATCTAATGATAACCTGACTTCAAGTCCAGCTTGGTAAATATAGTGGCACCATGTAACTCATCTAATAGCTCGTCCACCACTGGAATAGAAAATTTGTCTTTAATTGTATGAGCATTGAGCTGCCTGTAGTCTACACAAAACCTCCACGACTTGTCATGCTTTTTGACCAGTAACACCGGGGATGAGAAAGGAGACCTGCAGGGCTAAATAATTCCTTGGACGAGCATATTTTGGCACTGGCGCTCAATTTCATCCTTCTATAAGTGGGGGTAACGATAAGCCCGAACCACCACAGGTTCAGTCCCCATGTGCAATCTGATGCGGTGATCACAATGGCGAATAGGCGGAAGAGCAGAAGGTGCTTGAAATAAATCTTCAAAGTCTGTAAGTAATTGAGATAACTTACAGAGCTCGGTGCTCTGGACCTAAACTGCCTGAAGTGTGTAGGGCACAGGAGCATGTGTGCCATGCAAGGTTATCTGACGCTGGACCTCTGTGAAGGTCATGGTTAGGGCATGAAAATCCCATAAAATAGGCCCCAATATTTGGAGCCATTTAACTCCGAGTACCAAATCAAATCCTGCCAGAGGAATCACCAAGAAATCGGAAATAAAGGAGTGGCCCTCAATAGAAAAGGGGGTGGTTGTAGAAATACCCACATTGGCAATTTTGGCCCCATTGGCCACTGAGACTGAGAGGCCTGTGTTCGGCTAGATTACTAACCCAACCTGTTCTGCCCCTGGCTGATTGATGAAGTTATGCGTGCTGCCAGAGTCAACTAAGGCTAGTAATTTTAGAAGGTGCAACTATGCCCAAACTTGCATTGTGTTGGAACTGCGCATGCCAATCATGGCATGGAGTGAAATAGTTTGGCCCTCCTAGTCTGTCTCCACAATGTCCTCCTCGGGTAGTATGTCCTCAAAATCCTCACAGAGAATTACACTGAACAATTTTTTGCATATGTGACCCTGGACATACTAGTCCTCATAATTAAAACAAAGGCCCTTGGCCCTCCTCTATTCCATTTCTCGTCTATTTAGTTTTTTTTTATGTAAGGGGCTGGTGGCGTGGAGAAAGAACTCTTTGCACGCTGGGATGCAGTAAGACCTGTACGTGGAGGCCCTGAAAAGGGTTATGGTGCAGTGGTATTTGTCTTGCTTGGCCAAGCTGGTTTTCTGATCAGTGATTCCTTTAGAACACGGTGTTTAGTATCAATTGTCCTGACCAGATTCATAGCGTGGTCCAAATCTCTAGGGCCATGTAATTCAACCTCCAGATGCGGGGCCTCAGTCAATCCAGCATTAAAGATTTCAACATACTGGGAGGACCTAACAAAATTACTAGCTTTGGCCAAACGTTCCTGGAAGGTCTTTTGGTACACATCAAGTGGGCCTGTCTGTTTAAAATTTATCATTTTGCCCAACGGATTGCTATTGGCTGGAGGACCAAACCTCATCATGCAAGATTGTCTAAATGTCTCCCAATCATGAACCAAATGTTCATTTCGGAATTGTTGAAACCATAGGAGCGCTTCATCGAGCATATGGTATGCAGCCAACTGGACCCGGTCATCCGTTGGTGTTTTTTATGGTAAAAGAACTGGTCACATTTGTGTAACCAGATCAAGGGGTCCTTGGACCCATCAAATCTCGGAAAGTCCAGTTTCGCATACTTGGGAACCGAATTTGGTCCCTGGGCATGAGGTGCCATAGGTGGATGGGGGTGGCGCAATGGTGGTGGAGGAGGTGGTGGTGGCTGGTAGTGCTCGGCCGGCCGAGAATAGGCTGCTGGCAGCGGTGGTCCTCAACCCCCACCTTCATCAAGTAACCGGAGAATGAGCTCTAGTGTCATATTCATGGTCTCCATTGAAGTACGAAGATCATCAATACCTACATTTGATCTTTGACGATTTGCATCAATAAGCTGACGCAAATCCTTTGGGGAAGAGGAATCCCCAAGGATGGACCTGTCTGTTACCAAGATGTTGGGATCTTCCCAGGCCATGGATCTCATCACCCTTCTTCCCTCTCTTCCTTCCAAATTGACTGTTGACGCTGGAAGAGAACTCCTGTTCTTTGAACGTGTAATGGTGGAATCAGAATGGAATGGATTGAGCTTTGAAGGAATCTCAACCTTGGACCTCAAAGGGAGAATCCGACCTAGACCTCAGAAGGGAGAATCCGACCTGATTACAACTAATTGATTCAATGCTTGCCTTCATTCAACATTTTCGTCCCAATAAATATGTTTGGGGACAAAAATACAACTTAGACCCTGGGTCAATTGGTTCACGCCAAATTACATCAAAACCAAACTAAACCAAACTAAACCAAATTTAACATACATGGAAAGGAAAATAATTTAATTCCTACGCCTGTTGATAACTCGAGATGCTATGGAGTCCATAACACTGGCATCCTTATCGCATAAGTTAGAAGATCAATGACTCACAAAGATAACCACATGCTAGTTGGAAGATCAAAGACTCACAAAGATAACCACGAGCTGGCATATTTATCTTATGGTCACGTACTCATAGAAGAGTTCTAGTTTGATTTATGTTGTCTTCTATTATATTGAGTTATTTAATTATGCTAAGGCTTATCCTTAAGTGTTAGAGTTTGGGTGTAATTTGGGACAAAGGTAGTTTTATTTTAACTGGACTCTACTACCGTCCTCTATTATAAATAGAGGTACATGTACTTTGATTATAAGAAGTCAATAATAAGTCAATGAAGTATTTTCCTTTTCCATAAATTCAACATGGCATCAGACTAAGTTCTGTGAATTGACTTGGTCAACCCATAGAGATAATTAGATCCTTTTCTCTAAACCCTAAACCCTAAATCTAGGTTTGTAACTTTTTAGTCCCTATACCCGTATTTTGTTTTGAGTTTTTCACCTCTATATTGAGCTTTTTATATTGCAAATTATATATTTACAGAAAGATATTTGAGTCTAATTTCCAAGGAAAATTGATTTTTTTCCAATCAGAGTTATCTACAAAGAGATATCGATATTTGAATGAGTGAAGGTCAGATTGCAAAAGAGGTTCGAGCGACAACAGAAAACTTCAACTTCTAAGGTAATTTATGCTATAAAATATGAGAATTTATATGGAGAAATATATTTGAAAATAAATAATATATATATATACATATAAGTCTATTCTATTACCTATTCAACATATTTTCAATTGGAGTTATCTACAAATAAAAATTGATATTTGAAGCAACAAAGGTCAGATTAAAAAAAATGTTCGAGAAGGAGCACAAAACTTCAACTTCCGAGGAATTTTATGCTATAAAGAATGAGAGTTTATATGAAGAATTGTATATCAAAAGAAATATCTGTAAGTCTATTTCCTTACCTATTCAACCAATTATATACCTGATTTTTTTATAAGAAGATATTGATCTTGGAAGAGTTAATGGTCATGCTGAAATAAAAGGAGAAACAATTCTTAGTTCAGCAAGATGACAGAGACTGAAATCTATCAAATTATTTATCTTCTAATAATTATATTTTATGAAGAGAATTTATACTTGGATGAAATGTATTTAAGTCTAGTTTTATAAGGAGAAAATGTTATGTCAATTTGATCTATATTTAAAGATATATTCACATTGGAAGAATCAAAGGTCATGCTGGTAGTCCGTTGCATTGAAAATTCCGAATTTAAGCCCATTATTTTGTGTCACTTTTTGAGTTGATATATAAGGAAAATATTTCACTTCTCCTTGGTTTAAGGGATTATTTATACATCTCTGTTATTTGGGATTATTTCTACATCTATGATATTTGGTTCAAGCTGGGATCACTGCCATTACCTCCCAGCTTGAGGGGGAGAAGTACACGAAGTACAAGAAAGAGGTATTTTATTCCATATATTGTGGATAAGTTTATGTGACCAAAATATTCAAGAAAGGGGAGCACAAAAGATGAAGCTTCTACATCTAAGCAAAAATATTTATATTGGATTATGATTATTTTATGGGTCCTTTTACAAGGTTTATTATTTTGGTTCGTGTTATATGTATTGGAATATGGTCGTGTTATATTCAACTGCAACTATTATGTGTCTTTGAAGAAGATGTAGCCTCGGTATCCTTTCTCATATCATCATTTATTTGACCCCGTCTAAAAAAATATCACGGTTGAGAAACCATGACGGGCCCTGTCAAAAATAAAATAAAATCACCATTGGGAAACCATGACGGAGGATACCCTGTCAAAAAATATCACAGTTGGGAAACCATGATGAAGGAAGTTATTATTAAATCTATGTTATACTCCCCTAAATTGACCAACTGGGCCTCATGGAAGAGAGCACTAGCATGAGGGAGAGGGTTGGCAGATTGGAGGATTGTCATTTTATACAACAAGAGTTTATACATCATTTGTAGCAAGCTGGGAGTTCATGATGTTCTCTCACCCCCAACTTGAGGGAGAGTGTTGGAAGATGGGCTCCAACCCACATGACCAAGGAAGGCCCATATATCTTAGAGTATCATAAGATGGGCCACACGACCAAAGAAGGCCCATAAGATGAGCCCAATCACATAAGAAGTAGGACCCACAATGAGTACCACGTGCTGCCATCCTTATCACATAAGTTGGAAGATCAAGGACTCACAAAGATAACCACAAGCTGGTTGGAAGATCAAGTAGGACTCACAAAGATAACCACGAGCTGACATCTTTATCTTATGGTCACGTACTCATAGAAGAGTTCTAGTTTGAGTTATGTTGTCTTCTATTATATTGAGTTATTTAATTATGCTAAGGCTTATCCTTAAGTGTTAGAGTTTGGGTATAATTTGGACAAGGATAGTTTTATTGTAATTGGACTATACTACCTTCCTTTATATAAGTAGAGGTACATGTACTCTGATAATAATAAGTCAATGAAGTATTTCCATTTTCCATAAATTCAACACCTTTGTTGCTTCAAATGTCTATTTCTCTTCTTCAAAAAATCCAATTGCCAAAATTAATTTTGATTTGGAAACTAGACTCAAAGATATTTTCAACAATATATAATTTTCTATATATAAATTATGGTAATACAGTGAGAAAACCAATAATAAAAGGAATTGGGAAAGAAGACTAAAGGGAAAAAATGAAAAACTCCTCTTTTTTTTATTTTTGTTGTTCTTCTTCTTTGTCTTTCCCCTTTCTTCTCCAAATTTTTATCCTTTTCTATATAAGATATTTTCTCACTCAGATACTATGTTGATTTTTAGGGCCAACACATTAATACAAGAGACTCTATGGAAGGAGATAAGAGAGGAACCCTAACTTTTGGAAGAGAAGAGAGAAGAAACCAAGGGAAAGAAAGAAGAGAAAATAGGAGAGAGGTGTACGGACGAATTTGAGCCAAGAAGAAGAGGCTTGAATCTTGTACCTCTTTCCTTGAGGTTTTAATTAGAGTTGTGGGAAGATATTTACAATAACTACAATGCCCTTAGTGCTACATGGTTCAAAAGGAAAAAGACATAAAATGACATCAACCAACTTGCATAGTTACGATTCTAAGCTATTGCATATGAAAGTTCTCCTTATTTACTAGCCATGCCACCCTTACACACGTGGGTGTCTTTTAACTCACAGTCAAGTTGGTGTTTGTATCTTCACTTTTCAAATAATCTTAGTCAAGAAACTTGTGTGCTTGAAACAAAATTCTAGTCTTGTTAGGCTTGAAAAAGAAATATGATTGCCATGCTTTGATTCATCTTATTCTTGTTCACATATTATTTCTAGTCTTCATCTTGTTCTCCCAGTCTTGTTTGGCTTGAAAAAGAAATATGATTGCCATGCTTTGATTCATCTTATTCTTGTTCACATATTATTTCTAGTCTTCATCTTGTTCTCCCCCTTCCTTGAATATTCTAGTCACATAAATTTTGGTTACCACAATATGTGGAATTCTTTATTGTAGATTATACATTTTTGCCTGAAACATGGAATTCGGAAGGATGTGCAACCACTACAGCACTCAACTTCCACTCTGAATTCTAACAAGTAAAGAAAATAAGATAATGACATACATAAAATCAATAGAATAATGAATGTGACTTGACTTGATTCAGCTTGTAGAATCCTTCATGGTAGATTCTATCACCTACCTTATCCTTCATACTTCTAGAGGCTATTGTAATTCTCACCTCCATCAAGGTATCCCAAGGATAAGTACTCAGTCGAAGAAAGTCTTTAAAAAAGTAAAAAGTCATGGGTGATAAAGGAGAAGTGAAAACTGTAGAATTTAGGATCTCATGAAAGGAACTTTAGATCAACGAGGAAGAAGAAGAAGAAGAGAGAAGGAGGGGAGAAAAGGAAAGTCGTGGAAGGAGAGAGTTTGGATTAAGGGAGAAGAGGTTTGCGTAAAAGAGAAAAATGAGGGTTGGACGAATTTGTGGAAAGAGAGGAGAGTGTTTCGATGCTCTACATCTTAGCCAATGCCTTTATTTATAGTCTTTACAATGACCTTAGGGCTACAACTTGATGAAATCAAAGACATAAAAAGAACACATATTTACATCTCTATGCCATATTTAAGTGAAGTATCATATTTCACACATATGCAACTGCTTTGATGTGTGAGTTTATTGCCTTGAGCTTGTGGGCTTGAGCCCATCTTCCAACACTCCCCCTCACGCTGGAGGAGAATAGACATCATAAATACCCAACTTGCCACACATAAATGATAGGATTTTAGATGTAACGAGTTTAGTGAGAATATTAGCTACTTGCTCTTGAGATAACGAGAGAGATTATTTCTGCTTGAATATGTTTAGTTCTTTCATGAAAAACTGGATTTGAGGTAATATGAATGACTGCTTGATTATCACAATGCAGACCCATGGACCCTTTTTTTTATAAAAACCTAATTCAGTTAGAAGGGTCCTAACCCATGAGAGTTTACTAATGGTATGGGCCATAGCTCTGTATTCTGCTTCGGTGCTAGATCTTGCAACCACATTTTACTTCTTACTTTTCCATGTAACCAAGTTTCCTCCAACTAGAGTACAATATCCTGATATAGATTTTCTATCATCAGGTGATCCAGCCCAATCTGAAAATGAGAAGCCTTCTATGTTGAAGTGCCCATGTTTTTTATACATCAATCCTCTTCCTGGAGCTCCTTTTAGGTATTGTAATATTCGCTCTAAAGCCTTCCAGTGGGTAATTTGTGGTTTGTGCATGAATTGACTCATCATACTTACAACATATGATATGTCTAGCCTAGTTACTGTGAGATAAATCAGTTTTTCCACGAGTCTTTGATATTTGCCAATATCAATATCTTCTTCATTTGTGGCACATAATTTTACATTTGTATCCATAGGTGTCTAACCTGGTTGATAACCCTTCATTCATGTTTCTTCAAGGAGATCCAAGACATATTTCCTCTCAGACAGTATTATCCCATGTTTGGATTGAAGAACTTTTATACCCAAGAAATATTTAAGCATACCAAGATCTTTAGTCTTGAATTCCTGACATATCATCTTCTTCACCTCTTGTATGCTCAGAGCATCATCACCGGTTAAGATAATATCATCAACATATGCGGCCAATAATATTTTCCCTTAGACAATATCTTTATAATATACAGAATGATCAACCGAGCACCGATGAAAACCAAACCGTAGAAGTGTTTGACTAAATTTATCAAACCAAGCCCGAGGGGACTGCTTAAGCCCATATAAAGATTTTTTTTAACCGGCATACTGACTCCCCCTCAACCACATAACCAGGTGGTTGAACCATATAAATTTCCTCACTTATGTCACCATTTAAAAAAACATTTTTAACATCCAATTGATAGACGGGCCATGATGAGTTAGCAGCAATAGATAAGATGATGCGTACCGAATTCAATTTTGCTACAGGAGAGAAGGTCTCCTTATAATCTATCCCATAACATTGAGTTTAGCTCTTAGCAACGATTTGAGCTTTAAGACGAGCAAACCATCCATCCGGATTATGTTTTACCTAAAAAGCCCATCTACAACCAACCGGTCTTTTACCTTTTTGGAGTGATGTTAAGGACCAGGTTTGATTTTCATATAAGCGTGCATTTCTTCATCCATAGCGGCCTTCCATCCTGGATGCCTCAGAGCCTCCTGATACGACTGTGGAATGGAAGTAGAAGAAAGAGACTCAAGGAACTGAAGACACTCGGAAGACAAGTGATGGTGAGATATAAAATTTGAGATAGGATGCGAAGTAGTACAAGAACGACGTTCCTTTCTTAAAGCAATAGGCCAAGTATCAAATTCAGGCCCATATATAGAAGGAGAAGGACTAACCTCTGGTGGATCCAACAACTCCATAGGTGAAGGTACGGCGGGTGCATCAGGGGTTGGGTTAACTTCAAGATTGAAAGGCATAAGTGGACAAGGAGTGGTAGAAGGAAAAGTCTATCCTGGAGGAGCATCATGGGAGGAGTAGGAGGTGTCCTCAAAGAAATTGATATCCCTAGAGATAAGCATCCTCTGAAGGGTAGGATTATAACAAACATAGCCTTTCTGGGTGCGAGAGTACCCCAAAAAAATGCACCTCATCGACCGAGGATCAAATTTATTTTTATGTGGGGATGTAACATGAACAAAACAAGTACATTCAAACACTTTCAAAGGAAGAGAAAAAGGATCTTCACCATTAAATAACATAGAGTATGGAGTTTTATGATGAAGAAATAATGAAGGTAACTTATTAATAAGAAAGAATGCCGTAAGTATCACATGCGGCCAATAGAAATAGGGTACCTTCATGGAGTAGAGGAGACCCTGAGCAACTTCAAGAAGATGACGATTCTTCCTTTCAGCAACACCATTTTGTTGAGGGGTATAGGCACATGATGTTTGATGAATAAGCCCATTACTCTCACAAAATGATTTGAATTCATTAGACATATATTCCTTAGCATTATCAGATCTAAGGATTTGAATGTTCTTCCCAAATTGTGTCAAGATCATGGCATGAAAATTTTTAAACAAAGGAAGAATTTCTTAACGCTCTTTAAATAAATATAACCAAGTTAATCGGGTAAAATCATCAACAAAAATGACAAAATATTTAACTTGGGAAATATTTGAGACACATAAAGGTCCCCATACATCAAAATGTATTAGTTCAAAAGGAGCAGTACTTGTAGTTGTAAGATGATGAGAATTTGTACTCCAAATATGTTTACTTAATTGACAAACCTCACAACTAAAATTAGAAATTTCTTTTAAGGACAGAAGCAAAGAACGAAGTGAAGGGGTAGACGGATGACCAGACCGGTTGTGCCAAAGTTGGGCCTCGAATGTAGTGGATGATAAGGTAGCTAATGGTGGAAGAGTGAAGTAGTACAAGCCCCCCTTTTCATGGCCACCACCAATCACCTGCCTAGTAGTGAGATCCTGAAATACACAAGAAAACGGTGAGAAGGTGATAGTGCAATTTAATTGTTTAGTTAATTGATTAACCCAAAGCAAATTTAAAGGAAATTGAGGGACAAACAAGAAAAGGGAATAGATGAGGTAAGAGACTAGGAACCTTGTCCAAGGACATTGGTTTGGGTACCATTAGCAATAGTAACAAATTTCTAAGGACGACAAGGAGATAAGGACTGCAACAAGTGTTTGTTACCTGATAGATGTTCGGAGGCCCCGGAGTCAATGATCCAAGAGGAAGAGGAAGAAGAGGAAGAAAGCATATACCTGAGGCAATAGTAGTAGCAGCAGTAGATGATGGGGGAATAGAGGAATCCATGAAGGACTTCAATTTCTGAAATGCAACATAGTCTTCAGCAGTAAGAGTCACATTTCCGGAGGATGATTCAGCCTTATCTTCATGTTTCTCAATCCTAACAGAGATTGGTTTAGCAGTGGCCCAATTAGGTTTGCCATGAAATTTCCAACATGATGCCACAAGGTGGTTTTCACCACCACAGTAAGTTCAAAGTCGAGGCTCAGTACAAGAATTATTCGGACCCGTTCTACCACCTCTATTTTCAGCCCCCCTCATAGTTCTACCCCCCTCTCATATTTCTGCCCCGTCCTTGGTATGATGAAGATGTACCCCGATTGCCGGAGAACATCGCCGATGGGGCATCAATAGGAGAAGGAGGGGATGGATTAGGTATCCGAAGTAATGTGCACTAATGTCATCGAAGGATGGAAGAGCGGAAGAGATTAGAAGCTGAATTTTTACAACCTCAAGGTAAGGTTTAATATTCGATAAGCAAATGGCTGCTGCCCAGGCTTCTCATTGTCGTTCTTGAATGGCAATATCAGTGGAGTATGGCTGAGCTATTTTCCATTCTTGGAGAAGGTCCCGAAACCGGGCCAAAAATTCGTGAATATTATCTCCATGTTTAGTATGCAGCATATTTTGTAAGACATCATATACTTTTTGTAATGAGGCAGTACTTGAGTAAAGCTTAGCACAAGTGTCCCATATGTCCTTGGCGGTTTCCAAGTGGACCACATTGTTGGCCACATACTCTTCCATGCTATTGATGAGTCAACTTATCACCATGTTATCATTTTTAACCCACTTGTGGTAGGTCTCATCTTCTTTATCAATCGGAGGAGGAAATTTAATAACTTGGCTTAAGAGGTCACGAGTAATAAGAACCTCCGGACCGATTGTGACCAGCTCATGTAATTGGAGAGACTTCTTAGTGGAATCGTAGTAATACGGAGTATATCACTCTTATTACTGTTGTGTCCACTGTCCATGATGAAGCAAGTCAAATGTGGAGGTCAAGGGAAGGGGCCTTCTTCAAATAACAATTACTCAATGTAATTTGAAGAACCCGTGGACCAAATCAATCACCAAAAAAGAGAACAAGAAACCAATTTATCAAAAAAATTGTGCCTTTAGCAAGTGATAATAAAATTCAGCCATCACTCAATTCCTCTTGTATTCTTAAAAACAAAGAGAAGAAGGTAGATGCAACCGATTAGGCCTTAATCCAAACTCCAACACAAACCGAGAGAGAGAAAAACTATTTAGAGAAGATTTAAAGGCAAATCAAGATACTTGGAAGAAATTTATCTTCAACTCATGGGATACTTCAACGTAAAAATAAATTCAATTGTTGAAGTTCAAAAGAAACCACAAAGGGTAAGTGACTGCTGGAATTTCACCAAACATATAATGGGCATCCTACAACATAATACAAACCCATGAGCAACATTAAGTAGGAGAAGTTACAGCAACATGTGCTGGAATTCTACCTCAAATGAGATTTATCCAAGTTACATAAAGGTAATTGAATCTCAACCATCAATCTTAATAAGACACAAACAACAAATGATCTTGATCACGCTTGTAATTGATTTACAAGAAGATCAAGATTATAACATCAATTTAGTCATAAAAATAAATCTTCACAACATATAAAGATTTATCTTGACTTGATGTGATTCAAAGTTCAAGAAATAGAAAAACAGTAAAGAGGAGTATGTAAATAAGGAAGGGAAACAAAATGTAAATAACAAGAGAATGAACTTATCTCTTCATGATTGAACTCCTTCTTTTACAACTTCTTGAACAGATTCCATAATAACTTCATCAAGAGGGATCATAAATTCCTTGCTCTGATATCATGTAGAATTTAGGATCTCATGAAAGGAACTTTAGATCAACGAGGAAGAAGAAGAAGAAGAGAGAAGGAGAGGAGAAGAGGAAAGACGTGGAAGGAGAGAGTTTGGATTAAGGGAGAAGAGGTTTGCGTCAAAGAGAAAAACGAGGGCTGGACGAATTTGTGGAAAGAGAGGAGAGTGCTTCGATGCTCTACCTCTTAGCCAATGCCTTTATTTATAGTCTTTACAATGCCCTTAGGGCTAGAACTTGATGAAATAAAAGACATAAAAAGAACACATATTTACATCTCTATGCCATCTTTAAGTGAAGTATCATATTTCACACATATGCAACTCCTTTTATGTGTGAGTTTCTTTCCTTGAGCTTGTGGGCTTGAGCCCATCTTCCAACAGAAACAAACCTCAAAGGACGACGATAAAAACCCAGTTAAGACTACTAGAAAAAAATCTCAATAGACTTAAAAGCACCCACATATAAAAAAAGGGACTACCAAAACAACGTTCCAAGGGTTTGGCCTAAGATGTTAAATGAGGGTAAAAAAAGGATGGTAGAGAATGGCAACTGAGTAAAAGGGTAACGGGGGAATGAAAACAAGAGAAAATAAATACCACAGTAATAAAATTAGAAAGAGACTATGACTAGAGAACTGTAAAAATAACAAATAAGTTTGACCAAGTATGACCTCATAAATTAATTCATCTATAAACATGATGATTAAGGAAACTTACAAAAAAATTTCAATAAGATTTTTTTTAGATGGAACATTATAATGGAAACTTTCTAAAAATAGTCTTTTCGTACAAGACAATTATTTTTTAACAAAAATTGACAACTTGGAAAGAAAAACTTTAAGAGATAAATTTTGGAATTAGGGAGATTCATGACACTAATATTTTGAATCTAGAATTAGGAAACAAAACTTTTTAATTAAAAAATTTTACACTTTGTAAAAAAGGAAACAAAACTCATGTAGGGAAAGACTTCTCTTATGGAAACTAATGTAATGTGAGATTAAAGAAAGAAAATTTTCACGGAAGGAAAGACACCCAAGTTGGTAAAATCTTGACTAGAGTATAAAACAGAATAGGAAAATCAACCAACATTGGCACCCATATATAAAAAGGGGACCTACAAAAACAACGCTCCAAGGGTTTGGCCCTAAGATGTTAAATGAGGGTAAAAAAAGGATGGTAGAGAATGGCAACTGAGTAAAAGGGTAATGGGGGAATGAAAACAAGAGAAAATAAATACCACAATGATAAAATTAGAAAGAGACTATGACTAGAGAACTGTAAAAATAACAAATAAGTTTGACCAAGTATGACCTCATAAATTAATTCCTCTATGAACATGATGATTGAGAAAACTTACAAAAAAAATTCAATAAGAATTTTTTTAGATGGAACATTATAATGGAAACATTCTAAAAATAGTCTTTCCATATAAGACAATTATTTTTTAACAAAAGTTGACAACTTGGAAAGAAATTATTTAAGAGATAAATTTTGGAATTAGGGAGATTCAAGACACTAATATTTGGAATCTAGAATTAAGAAACAAAACTTTTTCATTAAAAAATTTTACACTTTGTAAAAAAGGAAACAAAACTCATGTAGGGAAAGACTTCTCTTATGGAAACAAAAGTAATGTGAGATTAAAGAAAGGAAGTTTTCAAGGAAAGAAAGACACTCAAGTTCATAAAATCTTGACTAGAGTATAAAAACGAATAGGAAACTCAACCAATATTGGCAACTCAGAAAGCGAACCAAAAAAATTGACTTAAATTTAGATTTTCTCTTGCAAAAGGACCTTTGATTGTTCTTGTAGAAGTTAGGACCCCATGAGAATGATTCTAGGTTAACGTGGAAGAAGAAGGAAAGAAGAGAGAGAAGAGAGAGAAAGGAGAAGGATGTTAGAGAGGAGAGTTTGGATTAAGGGAATGAGAAAATGTTTCAAGGGAGAAGAGAGGGTGTCTAGACGATTTCTCAAAGAGAGGAGAAGGCTTGAATGCCATACCTCTTAGCCAATGCTCTTATTTATAGTGTTACAAAGCCCTTAGGGTTACAACTCAATAGATTAAAGACATACTGAGACAATGTCTTTACTTCTTCATGCCATCCCTATGAAACATACCATAAATAACCACTTTGCCAGTCCTTTGATGTGTGGGCTTCTAGCCTTGAGCTTGTGGGCGGGCTTGAGCCCATCTTCCAACACTCCACCTCAAACTGGAGGAGAAAATACATCATAAATACCCAGCTTGCCACCTATATAAGATAAAATTTTGGATGTAACCGGTTTGGTGAGGATATCAGCTAATTGCTCTTGAGATGAAACATAGTTAAGAGAAATTATTTCTACTAGAAACTTTTCCCGTATAAAATGACAATCCACTTTAATATGTTTAGTTCTTTCATGGAAGACTAGATTTGATGTAATGTGAATAGCTGCTTGATTATCACAATGTAGGCCCATAGATCCTCCTTTATAAAATCCCAATTCGGTAAGAGGAGTCTTTATCCATAAAAGTTCATTTACAGTGTGGGCCATAGCTCGGTATTTTGCTTCACCACTAGATCTTGCAACCAAGTTTTTCTTTTTACTTTTCCATGTGACCAAGTTCCCCCCAACAAGGGTACAATACCCAGACGTAGATTTTCTATCATCGGGTGACCTAGCCCAATCTGCATCTGAGAAACCTTCTATATTGAAGTGACCATGTTGTTTATAAAGCAATCCTCTTCCTAGAGCACCTTTTAAGTATCGTAGTTTTCTCTCCAACACTTGTCAGTGAATAATTTGTGGTTTGTGCATGAATTTACTTACCACGCTCACAATATATGATATATCTGGCCTGGTTACCGTGAGATAGATCAATTTTCTCCCAAGTCTTTGATATTTTCCAGTGTCAACATCTTCTCCAGTTGTGGCACACAATTTTTCATTCGCATCCATAGGTGTATCAACTGATCTACAACCCTTCATTCTTATTTCTTCAAGAAGATCTAAGACGTATTTTCTTTGAGACAATACTATTCCATGGTTTGACTGAAGTACTTCTATACCCAGAAAATATTTGAACTTACCCAAATCTTTAGTCTTGAACTATTGACATATCATATTCTTCACTTCTTGTATACTATGAGCATCATTCCCAGTCAAGATAATATCATTGTTGGTTTTCAAGACTCCATGAATTTAGCTCATAGAGAAAAAGGGAGAGAGATCCATTGGGAGAAAACCAAAGGAAGAAGAGGTTATGGACTTGATTTCCTAACCCTCCCCCTAAAGCTCTATTTATAGATTAATCAAACTACTGTATTATAATAATACCCCTAAAGGTTTAGGGTTTTAACCCTGGAACTTTAACTTAATAACATCAATTCCATCTCTATGAGATGACTCTTTTTCCAGGGGGGGGGGAGGGGGGTTAGTCCTCGATGAACATGAATTGAAGTGAAGAATTGAATTGAGCTTAAATGAATTGATTCAACTTCAACTCATCCTTGGGTGTTAGTGTAGACGAGTTCAAGTGCACTAGAAAACAGATTCTAGTGTTAGTGCCCCCAAATGAAAAGTATAATATAAACAATAGAATGAGTAACCTTTTATAATATACTTAAATAGAACATATACCTAAACAGATAATTGACCAAAATAAATATGGTTAATACACTTATAAGTGATTTAACTTGTTGTATTAAAATATATTAATATCCTAATTAATGAAAAACTATATTATATTACTTAATGATTATAGTTTATTATAAAGGGGGGATTAGTCAACAAACATGGGGGAGGGGGGGGGGGGGGGGGGGGGGGGGGGGGGCGCGGGGGGAATCAACAAAATGAAAATTTGATCTTCATCTTCATCTCATGCATCTTCGTCTTCATCTTCGAAATTTAAAATAATTTATTTTATTAATTATAAAAATAAGTTAATTAAACCAAGTGTTTGAGTTAACAATATTTAAATTACCACCATTAAATCACTAATAAAATAGAGTAAATAAAAAATATGATTAATGAATAAAAAAGTATTATATTAATAAACATAAGATAGTTTTTTTACATGGTATTAATTAATAATATATTTTGACAAAATTAAAATTAATTAATTAATCAAATGCATACTTCAATTATATTTTATTTACCAGAGACTTAAATATGAAGTTTAATATAGTAATAAAATTGAGCAAAAATAATAAATAAATACATATACAACTTTATTAATAACCTAAAAGAAAGATTATTCTAATAACAAGTTCGTGCCTTTAATATTAAAATCATCAAGTTACAAGTTTAGTACATATAAACGACACATGTTCAAAAGTAATAAGATATAACCATCATTTATCGTTCCACATGGAAGTCGATATGGAATCTCGAAATTGTGTGGCTCTTGTGGATTCTAATGCACTCTGCCTCCGAAAGCATGTTACTTGGCTACCCACATTCTCAAGACCATCACAATCGTCATTGTCTGTATCATCTATTGCACCTAATTGGACTGCATCACCTCCTCCATCGAGCTCGCCACTCGAATCATCATCTTCATCTTCAAATATATCATCATAATCCTCTCCACATATATAATTGTGCAATATGCAGCAAACATGTACAATTTTCTCCTGGATCTTAAAAGAAAATGGAGGAGTGCCTTTTAACATTTGAAATTGAGCTTTTAAAGCGCCAAAACTTAGCTCAATAATATTTCGTAAAGATGAGTGTCTTTGGTTGAATAATTCTTCTTCATTTCTAGGAATATTATTTCTAAATTCTTGCAGATGATACCGGGTTCCTTGACATAGAACCAAAAATCCCGGAATATTTGCGTAACTAGCATTGACTAGATAATATTTTCCTATAATAGAAATTATATACCACATAAAATAATTGAAGATAAAATAGATAAAAAATGAATGCATAAAAATATATTACTTACATTCAAGTACAAAGATTTTATCTCAACGAGTCAATGCGTCCTTCAGTACACGGGAATCAACTGCTGATCCCTCCCATCCAGCAAGTACATAAATGAATTGTATGTCAAATGAACATGCTGCTATCACATTTTGTGAGAGATAGCCTTTTCTATTCCAGAACCTTAGTTTATCTTCAAGTGGAATGTTCGCTTTGATATGAGTTCCATCAATAGCTCCAATATAATCCTAATTATACATTTTGAATTAATATTGACTAACTTTGTTTATTAATCTAAAATTATTTAGTTATAGGAAGTGATGTTACCTTGAAGTATGGATAAAACATTGAACTGGTTAAAATCTTCAAGTGTGTGCGTTTCGAAGGTCATTTGATGTAATCAGAGTGAAGTTTGAGGATTGCATCCAACACCTTGTTGAAAGACTTACTTATGGTTCAGTTTGATCTATCAAACATCTCTGTTGTGACACTATAAGATTGTTGTTGACCAACAGTTAGGAGGAAATATGCAAGTTGTTCTTCAAATGAGATGGTCTTTGTGGCTGATAAAAACCCTTTACTAGTAAGTATATCTGCCAATTTGTGAAATACCAGTTGATTCATCCTATAAACTTTCTGAAATTTAACTGGTGATTTTTCTAGTGCCTTTTGCAAATACAATGGACCATTCATCCCACAAGAACGTGGTACACGTCTGTTGCAATGGTACATATAGTATCTTCCCATGGAGATAAACAAAGTTGTGAATGCAACCATAGTTGCAACCTGTTCTTCGCCTGTTATAGTATCCATGGAAATCTACAAATTTAATCGCCTAAATGTCATAAATACAAGTAAACATCAATCTTCAATCATAACCTATTTGCAATCACACCTATATACAACCATATTCATCCACATTCCCACATCCTACATTCAATCACATCCCTACGCAAGCATATTTATTTAATTGTCCACATCCATACTCATCTACCATATTCATCCATGCAATATATAAACACAATAACATATCAAATTTGAATACTAACCATACTAATAAGTCTTGCAATGTCATAATTCAAACATCATACCTAATATATAAAAATATTCCAAAAGAATAGTGTATTTAAAACGCATTACAATTAGTTTTCAAAACAAAATTTAAGCAACTCGACCCGCTCTTCCACTGTCATCTCCGCAAACATGACCTTCTTACTTGGTGTATCCAACCATAAAGGAGTGCGAAACTTCAATTCTGCAGACAGGTCCGGGATTTCCTTGAGGGCTTTGACCCAATCTCTTTCAATATCAGGCTCTTTCTCTTTATGCTTCATCATGAAATTATCAAATGTCTGAGCTATTCGATCCATTGCATCAATGAATCTACTAGTGTCATTATCGGGCATTTCGGTTCTCTTTCTACGACGACTTGAAGATGACCACTTACTTCTTTCAGATTGATTACCTGGAGACTCATCCATGCTTAATAATGGCGATGGAGTATCCCTAACTATATCAACATCCTCGAGCTCATCCATTGGGACATGTTCTGATTTACGGATGAGTTCATCGCCCTGATCTACAAAGGTTATACCTCCTGACCCTACGACTATTGTGTTTCCCACCACTACAGCTAATTTGTCGTATAGGGGGCAGCCTTCATGTCTGTACTTCTCAACATCTTAATGCTCCTACAAGAATAAAACATCCTTTATACGTCTTGGAATAGAGTTATACCAATGCGGAAAACATAAAAAATATTTTATAGTACATCATGATTTACTGACCTTTATGTAGTCAAGCCATACAGAATTACATGCAGTAACTCGTTGTGTGGTTGCATCCCAACCGAAACCACTAGTGTTGATATAGCTCGTTACCGTTTGGTATGTTTTCTTCCATGATCTTGTTCGATTCTTCACCTGCTCAACAATTTTTTTTATTGATTGCATCTTCATTGAACTTATTAACACAGTCCATATATACCTCATGCTTCCATACTCCGTTAGACAACTTGTTCCCTAGATTAACCTGCTCGACCAAGAGATCGAGCATTTTGCTATGGTCTTCGAAGGTCCAAATGTCATATGGTCAACCAGTTGGTTGTCTTCTTGCAACCATGTATAATCTAAATCCGAGACAGTCCTCATGGAAAAAACTTTATCAGACAACCTTTACCTGTCATGGAAACACAAACCATAAAAAATAGAATACCATGTGGTGGATAAGTATAACACCCGAATCTCCTCACCATATGGAAAAACCATTCCATAACAGTTCAAAAATTTTCAACAACATTCTCAAACATTTCAAAATTAATTAAACTATTTTCACTACTGCATGTGCACTAAACAATGAGAAAACACACACATCAAGTCCAAATTCACTGAACACCCCTGGTAGAGCCCCCATATAACTTCGCAGTCATTACGAACTGTACCTCGTCAGTGATGGGGTCAGGTTTCGTTGGCTAATGGGCGCCCATGTAGGCAGCCTTGTTTGAATTGGACTAAAAAACCCTAATAAAACCTAAACCATAAACCATATCACCCTAAAGTCAAACCCTATCACCTACTAAACTCTAAACCCTAAACACTAATTCCATAACATAATACCCTAAGCCCTAGACCCCCTAAACCTTAGAAGCCCTAAACCCAAAAACCTAGAGCTTAAAAACACAAAACCCCCCAAAACCTTAAAAACCCGAAACCTCATGCTTCCATACCTCATTAGGCAACTTGTTCCCAAAATTAACCTGCTCGACCAAGAGATCGAGCATTTTGCTATCGTCTTCGAAGGTTCAAATGTCATATGGTTGACCAGTTGGTTGTCTTCTTGCAGCCATGTATAATATAAATCGGAGCCGGTCTTCATGGAAAAAACTTTATCAAACAACCTTTACCCATCACGGAAACACAAACCATAAAAAATAGAATACCATGTGGTGGATACATATAACACTTGAATCTCCTCACCACATGGCAAAAACAATCCATAGCACTTCAAAAATTCTCAACAACATTCTCAAACATTTTAAAATTAATTAAAGTATTTTCACGACGACATATGCACTAAACAATGAGAAAACACACACATCAAGTCCAAATTCACCGAACACCCCTGGTAAAGCCCCATATAACTTCGTAGTCACTACGAACTATACCTCGTCAGTGGTGGGGGTCGGGTTTCGTTGGCTAATGGACGCCCGTGTAGGTGACTCAGCCTTGTTTGAATTGGACTAAAAAACCCCTAATAAAACCTAAACCATAAACCATCAAACCCTAAAGTCAAACCCTATCACCTACTAAACTCTAAACACTAAACACTAATTCCATACCATAATACCCAAAACCCAAGACCCCCTAAACTCTAAACACTAAACACTAATTCCATACCATAACACCCTAAACCTTAGACCCCCTAAACCTTAAAAGCCCTAAACCCTAAACCCAAAAAACACTAGAGCTTAAAAACACAAAACCCCCAAAACCTTGAAAACCCTAAACCAT
Source organism: Aristolochia californica (assembly GCF_029961685.1). Classification (NCBI taxonomy): domain Eukaryota; kingdom Viridiplantae; phylum Streptophyta; class Magnoliopsida; order Piperales; family Aristolochiaceae; genus Aristolochia; species Aristolochia californica. The sequence continues at coordinate 6,940,205 of NW_027182279.1, forward strand.
CAAACCCTAAACCCTATCACCTACTAAAATATAAACCCCAAACACTAATTCCACAACTTAATACCTTAAAAGCCCTAAACCCTAAACCCTACACCCTAATTCCAGACCCTAAACCCAAAAAATTCTAGAGCTTAAAAACACAAAACCCCCAAAACCTTAAAAACCCTAAACCCCTTTAACCTTAAAAATCCTAATCCCTAAAATACCCTAAATCCTTAACCATAAACCCTAAACCCTAATTACAGGACCCTTAAATACCGAGCACCAAACCCTAAAAATAATCCCTAACACGAATCAAGAATTTAGATCCTAAACCGTAACCCTAAATCCCACAATTATGCACAAATAACCTCCAATTAGGCACTAAAAATAAAATTAAATCAAATAAAACACTAATTTAATGAAAAACATATTAGGGTTTAGTCATACCTTCTGAAATTTGGGAAAAATCGAAGCCAAATGGGGAAATCGATGCCTAATCGAAGTAGAAATTAAGCAATCGATGCCCAAATGTCAAAATCGAAGAAAATCGAAATCGAAATGGGGAAATTGAACTAAAACAGAAGGTATTTTGGGGGAAAGGAGAATAGCCAGAGAGAGAAGGGAGTGGGAGGCTGAAAGGGAGAAGAGAGAGAGAAGAGTGAGAAGAAAGGGAGGTTGAGAGGGATAAGAGAGAGAGAGAAGCGAGAGAGAAAAAGGGGGAGATAGACCGAGAGACGGAGGTCGGAGACGAGAATCCGAGAGAAGAGAGGCAGCAACGACGACGGGGGCGCATGGAGACGAGAGAGGGAGTGCGGGAGAGAGGAAGAAGAAAAGGAAAATGACGACGCGGGAGAGAGGGGGTGAGAGGAGAGAGAGGGGAAAAGGAAGCGTCACGCATCCTTCATCTCAAAGAAGATCAAATATGGCCTTCTTTGAGATGAAGAATTTTAAACCGTGGAGATGAAGGACCGCTTCATCCCCTGCATCCAGATGAAATGTCATCTGCGCTCCACTAACGACTTCAAGTGTTGAAGGTGTCATGCGGTTGAAGATCATCTCAGACTTCAAGTTGACTAACCCCCCCTAAAATTTGATCTTGATCTTCATCTTCATCTCATGCATCTATATGAACTTCATCTTCGAAATGGGTGTTAGTATGGACAAGTTCATGTCCACTAGAAAACAATTTCTAGTGTTAGTGCCCCTACATGAGGAAAACACAGAAAATAAGAGAATTAGTAACTTGTAAATTATACTTAATTAAAATATAATACTTAACCATTAAATTAGGTAAAATAAACATTATTACTACAAGAATAACTAATTTAATGTATAGCTAAAATATATTAATTTACTAATTAATTTAATTATATATTATATTAGTTAAAGATTACTGTTTATTGTACATTAATACAGTAATTATGTGAGTCAATTAACTGTGCACATGATTAATCATAAAAATTAAATAAATAATGTTAAAAATAACATAAACGAATATAATACATTTACTTATTAATCTATTGATAATATATGGTATTCTTTAACATAAAAAAGTCATGATTAAATAGAAAAAATCTATCAAATACTAACTTTAACACACTATATATTATACATATTATTAGTTAAAAATATTTTTCCATTAAATTTAAAACCATTGATTTTATTAATTATAAAAATGAGTTAATTAAACCAAGTGCTTGAGTTAACAATATTTTAATTACCACTATTAAATCACTAATACAATAGAGTAAATAAAAAATAAATATGATTAATAAATAAAAAAGTATTATATTAATAACATAAGATGGATTTTTTACATGGTATTAATTAATAATATATTTTGACAAAATTAAAAATAATTAATTAATCAAATGCATAATTTAATTATATTTTATTTTCCAGAGACTTAAATATGAAGTTTAATATAGTAATAAAAATTAAAAAAATTGGAATGGGGGAAATCGAGCGAAATCGGAAGGTATTTTGGGGGAAAAGAGAATAGCGAGAGAGAGAGAGAGAAGGGAGAGAGAAAAACGGAGAGTGAGTCCGAGAGAAGAGAGGGAGGCACGGAGACGAGAGAGGGGGTGTGGGAGAGAGGGCAAGTCCAAGAGAAGACCGAGAGACGGAGGCCAAATAAGAGAGGGAGCAGAGACGAAGGCCATAGAGGAGAGTCTGAGAGAAGAGAGGGGTTGTGGGAGAGAGGGCAAGTCCAAGAAAAGACCGAGAGACGAAGGCCAAATAAGAGAGGGAGTAGAGACGAAGGCCATAGAGGAGAGTCTGAGAGAAGAGAGGGAGCAGAGACATCGGGGGCGCAGGGAGACGAGAGAGGGGGGTGCGGGAGAGAGGGTGTAAAAAATGAAAATGAGAAGAGAGCGAGAGAGGGGGGTGCGGGGAGAGAGAGGGGAAAAAATAAACGTAGAGGGTTCGAACCCTCACGTTTCCTTCATTCGGTGATTAGCAAAAGGGGTCGGATACCAGATTCCCTTGTTTATAACGTGGAGATGATGTTCCACTTCATCTCCAGCATCCAAATATCATGAAGTCTAGCGCTCCACTAACGACGTAAATTGATGAATGGCGTAATGCGGCAGATCTTCATATTACCCTTCAAGTTGACTAACACCCCCAAATTAAAACAATAATTACATGTGAAAAGAAAAAATTATAAAAAATTAATAAAAAAGAAGTAAAAAATAACATAAGCTAAAATAAAAAATAAATAAATTATTTTGTAAAAACATAAGATATATTTTAACATTAAAAAACACTATTTTAATACAAAATAAAAAATACATAATAAATAAATAATTATATTAATTGAATAATAACATAATATATATTTTTACGTATTATTAATTAATAATATATTGACACAAAATGTAAAACCAGTGGTTTAATTAATTATAGCAATTGGATAATTAAACCAATTAATTATTAAAATTTATTATAAATTAATATACTAATTACGTGTGAATAGAATAAATTATTTAAAATAAATAAAAAAGTTAAAAATAACATAAGCGAATATAATAAATAAATAAATTATTTGTAGTGACATAAGATATATTTTGAAATTAAAACTCAATATTTTAATAAAAAAATACATAATAAATAAATAAATATATTAATTGAATAATAAGAAAATATATATTTTTACGTGTTATTAATTAATAATATATTGACACAAAATTTAAAACCAGTGGTTTAATTAATTAAATTAATTGGATAATTAAACCAATTAATGATTATAATTTATTATAAATTAATATACTAATTACGTGTGACTAGAATAAATTATTTAAAATAATTAAAAAAATTTAAAAATGACATAAGAGAATATAATAAATAAATAAATTAGTTTTTAATGACATAAGATATATTTTAACATTAAAACTCACTATTTTAATACAAAATAAATAAATAAATATATTAATTTCAATAACATAATATATATTTTTATGTATTATTAATTAATAATATATTAACACAAAATGTAAATCCAGTGGTTTAATTAATTATAGTAATTGGATAATTAAACTAATTAATGATTAAAGTTAATTATAAATTAATATTCTAATTATGTGTGACGAGAATAAATTTTTAAAAAATGAAAAAAAATAAAAAATAAGAAGTCGTCGAAGTGCCTTGCCACGAAAGAGACCTTCGATTTCAGATTTTCTAGGTAGCTTCGAGACCTTCGAAATCGTCGCAAAATTCTGTTATTGCGTGAAGATCGACCTCACGATAACAAATGTCGCTCCACTGCTCTGCGCTGGCGAGGTTCTTGTCCCAATCCGTTCTCTAAAGCATCAGACTCGGTAAGAACCCTAAAATTCTTCAAAACGCTGATGCCGATGGCAGAAACCCTAGGCATTGTACAACGAGAGACATAGGATGAATGAAGCTGGGGCGAACGGAGAAAGCAGAGAGCAAAAAATGAGAGATGGCGAGAGAAAGCAGAGAGAGTGAAGACGAGAGGAAGAAGATGGGGCAAAAAAAATCATCGAGAGACGAAGGCCGAGGGAGAGGGAGAGGAGAAAGGGAAATGACAAGATTTTTTCCTTTCGCGAGGGGGGGGGGGGGGGGGGGGGGGGGGGGGTATGGGGATGGAGCAATGCTCGTCGCACGCTTCAAGTGGTTGATTCGAAAAATCGAGCTAAATCCAAATTCCCCGATTTTTGCCTGAGAGAATGAAGTGTGGTGATTCACTTTCCATGTAATTCATTCTATACTAACGACGTTATTTAATGAACTAGGTAATGCGGGGGGAATTCATTCCACTTCATTGGGGACTAACCCCCCCTTTATTTACCATCCTGCCATCATTATATGTGGGCCTATGGGCCTTCTCCTTCATCTGTGGACCTTGAGCCTGTCTTCTATATATCTTGAATGCATGGGTCTTCCTTGGTCTTATGGGTTTGGGCATATCTTCCAACACACTTGGATATGTGGGCTTTCCTTGGTCGTGTGGGCTTGGGCCCTATTTTCCAACACTCCCCCTCAAACTGGGGGTGAGAGAACAACATGAACTCCCAGCTTGTTGCAAATGATATATAAAATCTTATCTGTATAAAATGGCACATCTTCCAATATGCCTTCATCTTTCGACACTCCCCCTCTCATTGGTATTCTCATTCATGAGGCCCAGATAGCATAAGATCAGTGAGAGTAAATCACTCCTAGTCGCTAAGACATTGCTCCATACTCCAGTCTTAACTCATGCTGGATGTAGGGCACACTCCCTCTTCTGTAGGTAGTGTGTCTATCAGCATTACTCTGAAGTGTCCACCTCCATCACCATTTCCCTCCACAAGACAATGACTCTCAAGTGGTAGAGTAATATATGACATTAATGGGGGGAAGTAACATAAATGTAATACTAAGTTCCTTTTCCATGGAATTCCAATTGTTGAAATTTGATATTTTTTACGGAGTATTAAGTTCCACCGTCATGGAATCCCAACCGCAAATATTTTTGATATTTTTTACAGGGACAAATAAATAATGGTATGGGGCCACCTCTCCTTCAATAATAATGTCTCATCAAAACAGACACAATAGCAACAGCTGGAATAAGCTTGGGCCAATATAACATGAACCAAAATAATCCTTGTAAAATGACCCATGAAATAATCCAATGCAAGTATTTTTACTAAATAATATGTCAATTCTTCAAAATAATAATCCATCCAGAGAAAAATTTACTGAGTCATGTCGAGTCAAATAGTAGACCAATATATTTGAGTCACGATAGAAATATGTATAAGCTTTGGTTTAGACATGTATACCGAGGCATAAAATAAGTTGCCTGAGTCAGGTAGACCCAGACCAAGTTGGCATGGGTTGACTCGGTAGGACATATGAGAGCATCCTCGGGTTGTAGGGAACTTGGTCCGGTTCAGGTTGGAGCAGGCGCTCGACCCGGATTTAGTATGTTTCCTAACTTAGGAAATATTAAATTTGGCAACGGTTATGTTCTTCCCCGTGGCAGAGCTCGCGCTGAGCAGAAACGGGACAGCAACGAGAGACTTCCCAAAACAAATCAATGTAGGAGATTAGTTTCTGAAAAATGAGCAATAATATTTTGTAATGGCAGGATGATTAATCCGATCCAGTGAATAAGGACCAAGCATAGAATTTTCCGAATCCAACAGATTAATCGGTAACAACAGTGGAGAAGGCAACAATGCTTTCTTCTTCCCCTCGCCGAACAATTCGGGACAGCAGGACTGAACCGAAGATCCAGCAGAAGCATCCGGAAAAAGGAAACTCTAGCGAACAATTTTGGAGTTACTGAAAAACTAGCTGCAAAAATTTCTGGAAGATGCCAACAAACTACCAATGTCTACTTCTTCCTTGCGATGTTGGTGATTTCTGAGACTCCAGAAATAGCAACTCCCCAGTTATTCAGGGTAGAGAGTTTCTGAAATAAGAAACAGCTCCAAAATGCCAATGAAAAAAATTCCAAAACTGATGCAGAGTAGCTGAGCCTTCGGTCTTCAAAAACAAAAACCAGGCTTTCGATGAAGAGAAACAATGTCGTCATTTTCGCTTCCGAATAGAGCGGGATAGTAGAAAATCCATGGAGAGTGTCTTTGGACGGAAACTTTCCAAACAGTAACGCAGGAAGCTCGGGATCAGCAGCAGCAGCAGTATCTCACGAGATCATTGAGAAATAGAGAACAATGGCAGAAAACAATGAGTAATGGTAGCGAACTTCTGTCAGCAACAATGGCAGCGATCTTAACCGAATAAGCAGATCATGTAGCTTTTGGAAATTATTTATAAAAATAGTAACCATTACTAACAACTCAGGATATAGACAGTTTCTTCAGGATACAGAAATGCTCGAAAACTTCTTTCTGTCAGTAACAATTTCTACCACATGTCAGTTGACACTCAGGAAAAAAAAATGCTCGAAAACATCTTTGTGTTAGTAACAATTTCAGCAATACAGGAAACGAAATGAAGTTGATGTTAAGCACCTAGCCAATACTACCCAAAAGACTGGCCTTTTAGGAGCGGAAGACATAGGTACTTAACCCCAGGACCATAACAGTACACCCCGCCCTCCCGAGCCGACGACCACGGTGACCTTAACACAGCAATGGGGACCGGGTCAGGAGCCCATACTCCCTGCCAGGGGCGTGCGGTCCACCTGCGCACGCAGGGACTCGAAATCGGGACGTAATGCCTGCTCTGATACCAAATGTTAAGCACCTAGCCAATACTACCCAAAAGATCAGCCTTTTAGGAGCGGAAGACATAGGTACTTAACCCCAGGACCATAACAGTCGAATTCTTTTACTCTTCGTTATGGAGATGAAACTTTTGCAAGCCTCCATAATCTCTTTTGGCCTTTTCTCCAAAACTGATAAGTCTATGGAGTAAAGTACCATCTGCTTTATGAATCCATATGAATAAAACAGGGATGCATATTTTGAGTCTATTTCATGACTCAGCTTCACTTGATTCCAACTGTTGCTGGACTCAGTGGTGAAGAAGGGAGTGTTCATCCCTTGTCCAATTTGTTCATTCTATCTTTGGAATTGAACAGTATGATCAGATTCGATCTTTGAACGAATATTATCCACCTTTTGAGAGTGTAGCGAGAGTTTCTCAGACAGACATAATGTCTGAAAGTTTTAAAAGTTTAAATTTGTTTAAAAACTCAAACTCATTAAAACTTGTTTTATTTGGTTTATTTAAGCTTTTCAACCTTGTAAACTCAGACGGGATAACCAATTTAGTCTTGAATGATTTCTCATTACTAGACAAGTTCGTTTCCATCAAGGATGGATCTGTTAAAAATTCCTTTTCAACTCGAGACTGACAGGTAGAAGTCCCTGATTCCAATTTCATCGAAATAGTTAAGGTTTCCTTTCCATCTTTAGACTGGCAGGTAGAAATCCCTGATATAGATGGGGTACCATTACTCAACTATAAAAATAAGAATACTAACAATTGAAGCTGGACAGAAAAAGACTAACAAAATTAAAAATAAAAGAAATTCCAGCAACTATATAAAAAAAGAATCAATATGAGAAAAGAAAAATAATAGATTTCTTCAATCCTGAAAACTATAGTCGAAATCCTGAAAATCAAAGCTATGATACCATGTTGATTTTCAGGACTCCATGAATTTAACTCATTGAGAAAAAGGGAGAGAGACCCTTTGGGAGAAAACCAGAGGAAGAAGAGGTTATGGACTTGATTTCCTAACCCTCCCCCTGAATCTCTATTTATAGATTAATGAAATTACTGTATTACAATAATACCCCTGAACTGAGGGTTTAGGGTTTAGGGTTTTAATCCTGAAATTTTAACTTAATTATATCAATGTCATCTCTATGAGATGACTCCTTATTTACCATCCTGCCATCATTGTATGTGGCCTATGGGCCTTCTCCTTCATTTGTGGGCCTTGAGCCCATCTTCTATATCTCTTGTCTTATGGGATTGGGCCCATCTTCCAACACACTTGGATATGTGGGCCTTCCTTGGTAGTGTGGGCTTGGGCCCTATCTTCCAACAATCATCAACATACACGGCCAATAAAATCTTCCATTTGATAGTATCTTTAACATATACTGAGTGATCAATCGAGCACCTATGAAAGCCAAATCGTAGAAGCGCTTGATTGAATTTATCAAACCAGGTCCAAGGGGACTGTTTAAGCCCATATAAAGATTTCTTTAAAAGGCATATGGACTCCCCCTCAACCAAATATCCTGGTCGTTGGACCATATAAATTTCTTCGCGTATATCACCATTTAAAAATGCATTTTTTACATTGAGCTGATATACTAGCCAGGATGAGTTACCAGCAATAGAGAGGATGATCCGTACCAAGTTTAGTTTTGCAACCGGAGAGAAAGTCTCTTCATAATCTATCCCATAGCACTAAATATTACTGTTGAATTTATGAAAAAGAAAAATACTTCATTGACATGTACATGAACCTCTATTTATAATAGAGGAAGGTAGTAGAGTCCTACTATAATAAACTACTTTTGTCCCAATTACACCCAAACTCTAACACTTAAAGTTAAGTCCTAGCATAATTAAATAACTCATTTTAGATAAAAGATAAACATAACTCAAACTAAAACTCTTTTAGGACGTGACCATAGGATAAATATGCCTTTGTGAGTCCTTGAACTTCCAACTTATGTGATAAGGATGACAACTTGTAGTAATCATGGTGGGTCCTACTTCTTATGTGCTTGGGCCCATCTTGTGGGTTTTCCTTGGTCATGTGGCCCATGTTATAATACTTTTATATATGTGGGCATTCCTTGGTCATGTGGCATTGGGCCTATCTTCCCACACTTCCCCTCAAGCTGGGGGTGAGAGAACAACAAGAACTCCTAGCTTGCTGCAAATGATGTATATTTTTTTTTTGTATAAAATGGCACATATTCCAATATGCCTTCATCTTCCAACACACCCCCTCACACTATTGCATCCTTCCATGAGGCCCTGCTGGCATAGTATAAGTGAGAGTAAAAATCACTCCTAGGAGGTAAGACATTGCTCTATACTCTAGTCCTAATGCTGGATGTAGGGCACACTCCGTCTTCTGTAGGTAGTGTGTCTATCGGTATGCTATGAAGTGTCCACCACCGTGTCCTTCCACAGGACAACGATTCTCAAGTGGTAGGAGTAATAAAAGTCATTATGGGGGGGGGGGGGTAGTGGGTTTATTTATAATGGTGTCCCAATCCGGACACCGACTCTCATGGTATCCCAACCGTAACATTTTTTAGAGTTAAATTTATCATGGTGCCCCAATCCGGGCACCGACTCTCATGGAGTCCCAACCGTGATATTTTTGAGAGTCAAATAAATTATGATATGAGAAAAGGTATTGAGGCCATCTCTTCTTCAATAATAATGTCTCATCAAAAGAGACATAATAGTAGCAACTCTAATGTAACATGATCATCTTCCAACACATATAACACAAACCAAATAATAAATCTCGTAGAAGGACCCATGAAATAATCATAATCCAATATAAATATTTTTCTTAGATGAAGAAGCTTCATCTTTTGTGCTCCCCTTTTATTGAATATTTTGCTGACATAAACTTATTCACAACATAAGGAATAAAATACCTCTTTCTTGTACTTCTTGTACTTTTCCCCCTCAAGTTGGGAAGTAATGGCAGTGATCCCAACTTGAACCAAATATCATAGATGTAGCAATAAGCCAAAATAACATAGATGTATAAATAAACCCTCAAACCAAGGAGAAGTAAGATATTTTCCAACTTATGTGATAAGGATGCCAGCTTGTGGTAATCATAGTGGGTCCTACTTCTTATGTGCTTGGGCCCATCTTGTGGGCCTTCCTTGGTCGTGTGGCCCATATTATAATCCTCTTAGATATGTGGGCCTTCCTTGGTCATGTGGCCTTGGGCCTATCTTCCAACAATAACCTTTTGCAACAAGGAATGCTTTAAGGTGAGAACCCAACCCATCTGGTTTGTGTTTCACCGAAAAAGCCCATCTGCAACCAACCGGACTTTTCCCTTTTTGGAGTGATGCCAATGTCCATGTTTGATTTTCAGATAATGCATGCATTTCTTCATCCATAGCCACCTTCCATCCTGGATGCTTCAGGGCCTCTTGATAGAATTGTGGTATGGAAACAGATGAAAGTGAAGCAAGAAACTGAACACACTCAGAAGATAAGCGCTGAGAAGACATAAAATTGGCAAATGGATGACATGTAGATGCACAAGCTTCATCTTTTGTGCTCCCCCTTTCTTGAATATTTTTGTCACATAAACTTATTCACAACATATAAAATAAAATACCCATTTCTTGTATTTATTGTACTTCTCCCCCTCAAGCTGGGAGGTAATGGCAGTGATCCCAGCTTGAACCAAAGATCATAGATGTAGCAATAGGCCCAAATAACAGAGATATATAAATAAGCCTTCAAACCAGGGATAAGTGAGATATTTTCCTGATATATCAACTCAAAAAAAACACAAAAGAATTGGCTTAAATTCGGATTTTCAATGTAACAGAATACCAGCATGACCTTTGATTCTTCCAATGCAAATATATCTTTAAATATAGATCAGATTGACATGAAATTTTCTTCGTCTGAAACTAGAATTAAATAAATTTCATCCAAGTATAACATCTCTTCATAAAATATAATTATTAGAAGATAAATAATCTGATAGGTTTCCGTCTATGTCATTTGACAGAACTAAGTACTGTTTCTCCTATTTTCTAGAATGACCATTGACTCTTGATCAATATCTCCTTATAAAAAAATCATACCTAGAATTGGTTGAATAGGTAAGAAAATATAATTATATATCTTTCTTTTGATATATAATTTTCCATATAAAGTCTCTTTCTTGATAGCATAAAATACCTCTGAATTTGAAGCTTTCTGCTATCGTTCGAACCTCTTTTTCAATTTGACCTTTGCTTATTCAAATATCAATTTCTCTTTGAAGATAACTCAGATAAAAAATTGTCTGAATAGGTAAAAGAATACACTTACAGATATTTCTTTTGATATATAATTCTCCATATAAAGTCTAGTTCTTTATAGCAAAAAATACCTCGGTATCGAAAGATTTTTGCTGCTGCTCGAACTTTTTTGCAATCTGACCTTGGCTCATTCAAATATCGATATCTCTCTGTAGATAACTCCGATTGGAACAAATAGGTTTTCTATGCAAAGTAGGCTCAAATATATTTCCGTAAATATATAATTTGAAATATAAAAAACTACTTATAGAGGTAAAAAATGCAAAGTAATCTACTAGTGTAGGGACTAAAAAATATAACTACGAACCTAGACTTAGGGTTTAGGGTTTAGAGAAAAGGATCACATTACAACTCACAGAACCTACTTTGATACCATGTTGAATTTATGAAAAAGTGAAATACTTCATTGACATCAATAACTTGTTGTAATCAGAGTACATAAACCTCTATTTATAATAGAGGAAGGTAGTAGAGGAGTCCAATTACAATAAAACTACCCTTGTCCCAGTTACACCAAAACTCTAACACTTGAAGATAAGTCCTAACATAATTAAATATCTCAATATAGATAAAAGACAAACATAACTCAAGCTAAAACTCTTCTTGGTCGTGACCCTAAGATAAAGATCCTTGTGTGATTCCTTCTTGATCTTCCAATTGATTTGATAAGGATGCCAGCTCATGGTAATCATTGTGGGTCCTACTTCTTATGGGCTTGGGCCCATATGTGGCCCATCTTATAATAATCGTAGATATGTGGGCCTTCCTTGGTCGTGTGGGCTTGAGCTTATCTTCCAGCAACTTTTATGCGGTGAGGTATCATGAACAAAACATGTGCAACCAAATACTTTAAGAGGAAGAGAAAATAGATCTACACCATGAAACAAAATAGAATACGGAGTTTGATTTCTAAGTACTGAGGAAGGTAACCTATTGATGAGAAAGCATGTTGTAAGAATAGCATGAGGTCAATAAAAGTAGGGTACCTTCATGGAGTAGAGGAGGCCCCGAGCAACTTCAAGGCGGTGATGATTCTTTCTTTTAGCAACTCCATTTTATTGAGGGGTATAGGCATATGATGTTTGATGAAGAAGCTCGTTACCCTCACGAAATAATTTAAACTCATTAGACAAATATTCCTTAGCATTATTGGATCTAAGGATTTGATTTTTTTTTCCAAATTGCATTAGAACCATTGCATGAAGGTTTTTAAAAATAGAAAGAATTTCTAATCATTCTTTAAACAAAAACAACCAAATCACTCAGGTAAAATCATCCACAAAAGTAACAAATAGTGAACCTGATAAATGTTAGAGACCTTTAAAGGGCCCCATACATCAGAATGTATTAATGCAAACGAAACAGTACTAGTAGTTGTACAACGAGGAGAATGTATACTCATAACATACTTACTCAATTGACATGCCTCACAATTGAAATTAGACAAACATTTAAGCGATGGAACTAAAGAACAAAGTGACGAGGTAGATGGATGACCAAGTCGGTTGTGCCAAAGTTGAGCCTCAGATGTAGTGGATGAAATAGCCGCTACTGGTGGAAGAGTAAAATAGTATAAACCCCCTTTTTCATGGCCGCCACCAATCACCTATTTCATAGTTAGATCCAGAAATATACACAAAGATGGAGAGAAGGAAACAAAATAATTCAATTGTTTGGTTAATTGACAAACGGAGAGCAAATTTAAAGGAGATTGAGGAACAAATAACACATCTTGGAGAGGAATAGACGCGGTAAGTCTTTCTCCTCCCCATATACAAATAATACATCTTGGAGAGGTCCTAACATATACACGAAGAAGCTGAGTCTTAGCCACCTCTTGATATGGCTTAATATTAGTAAGGCAAATAGCCACTGCTAGGGCCTCGTGCTGTTTTTCTTGAACATCAATGTCAGTAGAGTATGGTTGAGCAATTTTCCATTCTTGGAAAAAGGTCACAAAATTGGGCCAGAAACTCATGAATATTATCTCCTTGTTTGGTATCCAACATACTTTGGAAAGCATCATATACTCTTTGCACGAAGTTGGTACTAGAATAGAGCTTAGCACATGTGTCCCAAATATCCTTGGAAGTTTCCAAGTGGACCACATTGTTAGCGGCATGCTCTTCCATGCTGTTAATAAGCCAACTGATAACCATGTTATCATTTTTTACCCATTTACGGTAGACTCCATCTTCTTCATCAATCGGAGGAGGGATTTTGATAAAATGACTGAGAAGGTCACGAGTAATGAGAACCCTCCTTACCGATTGTGACCAGATGAGGTAATTGGAAAGACCTCTTAGTTTAATTGTAGTAATTCGGAGTATGTCACTCTTATTACTCATATATCCACTCTCCATGTTGACTCAAATTAACTAGTGAGGTCAATTATCAAAGGGGCTCAAATAACAATTACACAACGTAATTTGAAGCACTTGTAGACCAAATTAGCTAGAAAAAATAAGTAGAGAATATTTTTACGAGAATAAGCACCAAATCATGGAAAAATTGGTGCTTTTTTCAAGTGATAACAAGAACCAGCCACTACTCGACTTCTTTTATATTTATCAAAAAAATAGAGAGAAGAGAATAGATTCAACTTTTATCCTTCATCCAAACTCAACCACAAAACCGAGAGCAACTTTAGACAAGGCCTTTCTTGGCAAAATAAATTCCAAGTCATGGGAATACTTCAACACAAAAAAAGATTCGATTGCTGAAGTTCAAACGTAAAAATAATAAGGATAAGTGAGTGCTGGAATTTCATCAAACATATAACGGTCATCCAACAACATAACACACTTCCATGAGTAACGTTAGATTATAGAATTGACAGCAACATATGCTGGAATCCCATATCAACAATGTTTGATTCCCATTACAAAAAGGTAACTGAATCCAAATAACAAACAGGAAAAAACAACCTTTGATCTATCATGTAATTTTGGTACAAGATGATCAAGACTACAACATCCTTTTAGTTATACAAGATAGATCTTCACAATGTTTATGAATATTATCTTGACTTTACATGAATCAAGAATTCAAGAAGAGGGGGGAAATTGAAACCATAAAGAGAGAATATGAAAAAAAAAAAAAAAACAGATTTTACCTATGTCTTCATGGCAGAACTCCTTTTTCTATAAACAACTTCTTGAATGGATGACATAACTACTTGAATAAGGATCCTAACCTCCATGCTCTGATACCATGTAGAAGTTAGGGCCCCATGAGAACGACTCTAGGTTAACGTGGAAGAAGAAGGAGGGAAGAGAGAGAAGAGGGAGAAAGTAGAAGGACGTTAGAGAGGAGAGTATGGATTAATGGAAGGAGAGAATGCTTCAAGGGAGAAGAGAGGGCGGTTGGATGATTTATCAAAGAGATGAGAAGGCTTGAATGCCTTACTTCTTAGCCAATACTCTCTTATTTATAGTGTTACAAAGCCCTTAAGGTTACAATTCAATAGATTAAAAGGCATACTAAGACAATGTATTTATATCATCATGCCATCCTTATGTAACATACCATAAATAACCACTTTGCCACTTCTTTGACAGGTGGGCTTCTAGCCTTGAGCTTGTGGGCTTGAGCTCATCTTCCAACAATTCCAATATGGATAGCTCTCTCTAGAAAGATCAAATTTAAAAACGGTTTATTAGTATATAAAGTAGACATGCAAAGATTTTTATTAAGAAATAATTTTCTATATAATTTCTCAATCATGTTGGTACAAACTATAAAGTTGGGGCGATTTGTGGCTATTTGAAACTTTTCTGCTTCTTGACCTTTGTTGTTTCATATGTAAATTTCTCTCCCTATAAAATTATGATTACAAAAAATATTTTTGAGTTGGAAACTAGACTAAAAAATCTTTCCAACTATATATAAGTTTCTATATAAAAATTATGTTAGGAGAGTGAGAAGAACAATAAAAATAGGAATGTGGAAAGAGGACAAAGGGAAAAACATGATACTCTTATTTTTTTTCTTCTTCTTCCTCCCTTTCTTCTCCGCCATCTTCTCCTTTTCCATGTCAAATCTTTCCTGCTCGGATACTGTGTTGATTTCTAGGGCCAACACATGAAGTCAAAATATCTCAAGGGAAGAAGAGAAGAGTGGACCTCTAGCTCTTGGAAGAGAGGAGAGAAGAAACCAAGGGAGAGCAAAAAGTGGAAAAGGGAAAGAGGAGTAAGGACAAATTTGACCCAAGAGGGATAGGCTTGAATGTTCTACCTTATTCCTTTAGTGTGTATTTATAGTTGTAGGAAATATGTTTACAATAACTACAATGCCCTTAGGGCTATATGCTTCAAAAGGAAAACGACATAAGAGAACATACACCAACTTGCATAATTACAATTATATTCCATCTCTATGAAAGTTCTCCTTATTTATTAACCATGCCACTCCTTCACACATGGATGTTTTTTAATTTGAAACTTTAATTTGAAAATAATCTTAGTCTAGAAACTTGTGTGTTTGAAAGGAAAGTCTAGTCTTGTGTTGCTTGAAAAAGAAATTTGATTGCCTTGTTTTGATTCATCTTGTTCTTATTCACATCTTGCTTGTACTCATCATCTTGTTCTCTCCCTTGGATATTCTAGTCACATAAAATTTGATTACCTCAACACATGGAACTCTTCATTGTATATTATGCTTCTTCTTCATAATCATGGAATTCAGAGGGAGGCATAACCAATAGCACTTAACTTCCAATCTGAATTCTTACATGTAAACAAAATAAGAAGAGGGCGTACGTGAAATCAATAGAGTAATGAATATGACTTGACTTGATTCAGCTTGTAGAATCCTTTATGGTAGGTTTTGTTACCTACATCATCAATCATACTTCTTCTAGCTATTCCCACTCTCAACTTGGGATGTAATGGCAGTGATCCCAACTTGAAACAAATAAAATAGTAATAAAAATTATCTCCTCCATCAAGGTATCACAACGATAAGTACTTAATCGGAAAAAGACTCTCAAAAAGTAAAAAAATAGGTTATAAAGCAAGAGTGGGAACAAGCCTCACAAGATTTTGAAGAAAATAGTGATAATAATCACTAAATAAGGTAATGCCTATCACTCAAAGGACAGCGATAAAAACACACTTAAGGCAACCAATAAAAAAATCTCGATAGACTTAAAAACACCCAAATGTAAAAAGATGTTAGGGGTTGGCCTGAGAGGGTAAATGAGAGTAATAAAAGAATTGTACGAGAGAGGAAATTGAGTAAAAGGGTAATAGGGAAATGAAAGGAAGAGAAAATAAACACCATTTTTATAAAATTAAAAAGAGATTATAACTATAGAACTATAAAAATAACAAATAAATATGACCATGTATGACTTCAAAGAATAATTCCACCATGAACATAATGATTGAGGAAACCTACAAAAAATTAACAATTTTTTTAGAAGGAAAATTGTAATGGAAACTTTCTCAAAATAGACTTCTCATATAAGGTAATTACTTTTTAACACAAATTGACCAATTTGAAAAGAAAATATTCAATAGCTAAATTCTGGAATAAGGGAGATTAAGGACACTAATATTTGGAATCTAAATTAGGATACAGATATTTCTAATTAAAAATTTTCAAATTTTATCTTAAAGGAAACAAGACTCATGTAGGGAGATACTTCTCTTAAGGTAACTAATATAATGTGAGATTAAACAAAGGAATATTTCAAGGAAGGAAAAATACTCAAGTTGGTAAAATCTTGAATAGGCTATGAAAAAAAATAAGAAATTCAACCAACATGAGTAACTCAAAAAATGAAGCAAAAAAATGGGCTTAAATTCGGATTTTCGCATGCAATAGGTTACTAGTATGACTTTTGATTCTTATAATGTGGAAGCCCTCTCTAGAAAGATGAGATTGAGTAACAGTTTATTTGTATAGAAAGTTGATTGATTTCTTCTGAGAACTAATTCTTTATATAAGTTCTCAGCCATGTTGGTACAAACCGTTCAAAAAGTTGAGGCGTTTTGTTACTATTTGAAACTTTTCTACTGTTTGACCTTTGTTGTTTCAGATATCGATTTCTCTCTCTATAAAAATCTGATTGCAAAAATTATTTTTGTGTTAGAAACTAGGTCAAAGTTGTTTCCAACTGTATATAATTTTCTACATAAAAATTATGTTAGAAGGGTGAGAAAACCAATAAAAATAGGAATTTAGAAAGAAGACTAAAGGGAAAAATGGTAAACTCCTCTATTCTTCTTTTTCTTTCTTCTTCTTCTTCTTCTTCTTCTTCTTTTTCTTCTTCCTCCCTTTCTTCTCCATCTTCTTCTCCTTTTCCATGACATATCTTTGGGTGTTGTGATGCCATTTTAATTTCTAAAGGCAACACATAAAGGGAGGAGAGAAGAAACCAAGGGAGAGAGAAAAGAGGAAAATGGAGAGAGGTGTAAGGATGAATTTAAGCCAAGAGGAAGGGGTTTGAATACTTTACCCTATGCCTTAAAACTGCATTTATAGTTGTGAGAAAGTGTGTATAATAACTACAAATCCTTTAAGGCTACATCCTTCAATAGGAAAAAAAAAACATAAGAGGATATATACCAACTTGCATAATTATAATTCTATGTCATCTCTATATAAAAAAATTCCGTTTAATAGTTTTGAACTTTTCTAAGTCTAATAGGGTCTATTAGGAGGTCCATTAAGACACAAACTAGAGTTATGGGAAAATTTTCTCTTTGGACACGTTTGAATTTTCTTAAATCTGAATTTA
Source organism: Aristolochia californica (assembly GCF_029961685.1). NCBI lineage: Eukaryota > Viridiplantae > Streptophyta > Magnoliopsida > Piperales > Aristolochiaceae > Aristolochia > Aristolochia californica. Next base: position 6,957,956 of record NW_027182279.1, read on the forward strand.
ATCACAACAAGAAGTTACGCATAGAATACTTTATTTCAAGTATTTTTTAGTACCACTTAAAAGTAAATAAATGTTGTGGACTCAATAGCACACTGAGTCACCCAGAGGAGGAGACAATGACTTAATGAGTTCATTTGTTTTATAATTCATATTTTATATTGCTTTAAGTATGATTTTTCATTAAATATGTCAGGATTATGGGAGTAGGGGTAGAATGGGTATTTTTAGCCCTAAAACACTTATGATGTCAAACCTTATTTAAAGGGTAAGGAAATAGAGAAAAGGCAAGCATTGATTATTAGGTTAAACAAGCTTGGAGCTCTTCTTGACGAGTTCTAGGGTTTGGAGATCTCCCATGATGATCTCTAGGTCTAGATTTCCTCAAAATCTGCATATCCACACAACATTCTTCATCCATTCTTCATTGATTCATACCGAGCAAGGGAAGGAGATTTTCTGTCCCTTTTCCAAGTTCAAAGAGAAGTCTCAGCCTCCTCTCCATTGCCAGCAGTAAGAGAAGACTTCTCCGTCTCTTATCGAGCCCGAATTGAGTCATTCCATCCACTCCATCACGAGCAGCAGCAAGCTAGCTTCTTTCCAGCATTGAGTCCAACGAGAAGCTAGGAAGGAGCTCCTCAAAAGGTTATTCAAGCTAGGGCTCCAACCCTAACACGAGCAGCAGCAAGAAGAGGGGTCAAACCCTCTTTGTCGTGGTCAAGAAAAGGTAACACCTTTCCTCCATAATTCGTGTTCATTATATAAGGGTCTTTGATCTGTACTGAGCACCATAACATCCTCATCAAGAGGGTGTTTATCACTTGACCAAGATCAGTCCAAGAAAGGGTTTCTTTTTTACCTTATCGAGTCCAGCCACTCACATACAGTGCTGGAGTCTCAAGTCCCATGCCGTGTTACTCGATCCATGACTAGGGACCATAACAACTTGGTATCAGAGCAGGTAACATGGGAGATACATCCAACAATGAAGAGTTTAAAATCAGGATGTCAAAGATGGAAGATAACCTGCATGCAGCACAACCACTATTGGGAAAAATACTTGGGTTGGAAGTGGAAGTCAAATGAATATCTAGCATATTGGCTGTATTGAGGCAACATAATCCAGAGCCAAAAGAGATGACTCACCCGCACAACCCAAGGGAGGGGCAATTGGCTGGGCGCACTGCTGTCCAAGCACCGCAGAGAGGAAGCACTATACCAAGGTATACAAAATTAGACTGTCCTACTTTTACTGGGTCAGATGATCCCTTAATTTGGTTACATAGATGCGAGAATTATTTTTTTAAATCAAGGGAGTACTGAGTATGATAAGGTGCAACTTGCCTCCTTCCATATGTTAGAGGAGGCTCAACTATGGTTCCACCAGGTGGAACTAGAAAAAGTGGCATTGGAGTGGGCAAAATTTAAGAATTTATGTATAATTCATTTTGGCCCTCCCGCCCGCAGCAACCCCTTGGGAGATTTAGTCCTATTGCAACAAATCGGATCTGTTGAACAATATAAAAAAAAAGTTCCAAGAAAAATTGGCTCAGGCTGGCTGGTTGGTACGAGTCGACCAGCAAATTCCCTTATTTACACAAGCCTCATTGAATCTCTGAGGATCGAGGTAGAACTTCTTTTTCCCTCAGACTTGGCTTGGGAAATGAATTTAGCTCGGGCAATGGAACAATGTCAACGACTTCAGCAATGTAAGCCGAGGTGGCAAGGGGAAAGGAACACTTCCTCCACTTGGCAAGGGCACCGAAATACTTCGTCTCAGGCGTCACCTCCAGCATTACCTTATACCAGTCACAATCCGCCTGCTGCTCTGGCAACTAACACACGCTCTAGTCATCCTCCACCTCAGTATATAATAAAATTGACAAGTGTGGATATGGTTGAACGGAGGTCCAAGAATCTATGCTACAACTGTGATGAATAGTACTGGGCAGGGCACCAATGTAAAAGGTTGTTTTGGCTTGAAGTGGATGAATTAGAAGATACTGAGGAGACGGATGATATTATTGAGGAGGAACCATCGGTGATTTCTCTGCATGCTATTACGGGGCAGAAATCTGCCAAAACTATGCAAGTCAGAGCTCAAGTCCTTGACCGGGCACTGGTGGGACTAGTGGATTCAGGCAGTACACACAATTTTTTGAGCTTGACAACAGCGCAACACCTTCAGTTACATATCCTTCCTCATCTGACAGTCACCGTTTCAATGGCCAATGGGGAGAAAGTCCCTAGTTATGGGATCAACAAGACGGTAACTTTTTCTATTGGCTCTACTTTATTTCCTGCATGAATATTTTGTCATACCTTTGGCTGGTTTTGATATAGTGTTAGGCATTAAATGGTTGCAACCATTGGGACCCATTCTGTGGGACTTTTCGGCTTTAACAATGAGCTTTGTCTTGGGTGGTAGTCAAGTCTCTTGCAGGGCTGTCAGGTGGACAAGGCCCACCGCATCCACACCATCCACACATAGGACCCACCAAACATCACTATTGAAAATCTGGTAGACGAGTTCTCTGACCTCTTCCATGAGCCTTTGGGGTTGCCTCCCTTGAGGCACTGTGATCATAGGATCTATTTAAAACCAGGTTTTGATGTGGTGGTCGTTCATCTGTACCGATACCCACACTTACAGAAGGATGAAATCGAGCGCCATTGCTAGGTGATGTTACAACAAGGCCTTATTTGTAGCAGTCGGTCCCTATTCTCTTCACCCGTCTTGCTTGTCAAGAAGCATGATGGAACATGGCAGTTTTGTATTGATTATTGAGATTTGAACGAGCAGACAGTGAAGGATAAGTTTCTGATTCCGGTAGTTGAGGAGCTCTTGGATGAATTACATGGGTTGTGGATATTTACTAAACTGGACTTACGGTCTGGATATCATCAGGTCCGTATGCACCCCTCTGACATCGAGAAGACAACATTCCGCACACATCATGGTCACTTTGAGTTTGTGGTCATGTCGTTTGGGTTATCAAATGCACCCTCCACTTTTCAAGCACTGATGAATGAGGTATTTAGCCATTATCTTCGAAAATTTGTTCTTGTTTTTTTTTTTTATGATATTCTCATATATAGCAAGTCCACCGAAGAGTATTTGGCACATTTACAGATTGTTTTTGAACTACTACGGGCACATCAGCTCTATTTGAAGAAAGCCAAATGCTCCTTTGCGGCTTCACATGTCGCTTATCTAGGCCATATTATATCACATGAGGGTGTCACGGTTGATCCAGAGAAGATTCGGGTAATTAATGATTGGCCGCAACCGTAATCTTGCTCCGTTCTATAGGGATTTTTGGGTCTAGCTGGTTACTACCGTAAATTCATTCAGAATTATGGGCCGTTGGCTATTCCTTTCACCAGTTTACTGAAGAAGAATTCCTTTCAATGGAATGAAGCGGTCACCGAGTCCTTTGAGGCCCTCAAAGCAGCTCTCGCTTCAACCCCCGTCCTACAGCTTCCCAATTTTGATGATTTATTTGTTGTTGAGTGTGACGCCTCTGGTGGAGGCATTGGGACAGTGTTACAGCAGCGTTCACATCCGATTACGTATTTCAGTCGATAGTTGGCCTCTTGTCCTCACAACTTGGCAGTGTATGAACGGGAATTAATTGTGTTGGCCAGGGCGGTCCAACATTGGCACCCTTACTTATGGGGTCATGCCTTTCTCATCCGGACGGATCACTATAACCTTAAATTGTTATTGGAACAATGTCTCATGACTTCACCCCAACAACATTGGATCAGTAAGTTGATGGGATTTGACTTTTTGGTCGAATACTGTGCCAGGAGATTAAACAAGGTCGTGGATGCCTTGTCATGCCACTCTTTCAGCCCTATAAGAACTACACCGTCAAATTTATGAGGGGACGATGGAGTTGAAGTGGTCCATCTAGGATTCACTTATTTGCTACAAGCAGCATATTTATCTTCCACACACGTCCGAGTTGATTCCTGCAATCCTCTCTGCATACCACGACAGTGCACATGAGGGAATTCAGAAAACTTTGACCCGTATTCAGCAGACTTTTATTGGCAAGCCATGAAGACCTCAATTGCTAAATATGTCTCCGCATGTCAGGTATGTCAAAGTCACAAGGCAGTCCCACTTAAGCCCCACAGTCCTCCTACAACCACTAACCCTTCCTACTCAGGTATGGGCCGATATTTCGATGGATTTTGTTGAGGGTTTGCCATAGTCTTCCGAGAAATCAGTCCTCTTTGTGGTGGTTGATCGGTTCTCCAAGTATGGCCACTTTATTCCTCTCACTCATCCGTATATAGTGTCACGGGTCATGTAGATTTTCTTTGAGTAGATTCTACGCTTACATGGCATTCCTGAATCGATTGTAAGTGATAGGGATGCAGTGTTCACCAGCACTTTCTGGCGGGAACTTTTTCGTCTGAGTGGTATGAAATTATAATATTCCTCTACATATCATCCCCAGACCGATGGGCAAACCGAGGTGGTTAACCGTACCATCGAGATGTATCTACGGTGTATGGTGGGTGATCGTTCGTAGCAATGGGTGCAATGGCTACAGTGGGCCGAATACTGCTACAACGCTTCGTTCCACTCCACTTTGCAATCTTCTCTGTTCAAGGTACTTTATGGCAGGGAACCCCCTTGCCTTGTATCTTATACTGCAGGGTCCACCCGTGTGGATGCCATTGATCAGGCCCTCAGGGATCGTGACCAGTGTTGGAGACTATCACAGAACGCCTACGCCGTGCTCAGGTTTGTATGAAAGATATCTACGACAAGGGGCACCGTGATGTCTCCTACGAGGTAGGGGACTATGTCTGGTTACGTCTACAACAACACAAACAACTGTCCATTGGGGGACCATCGCGCAATAAACTCTCCCCCAAGTTTTTTTGGGTCTTTCCCCATTATCTGGTGTGTGGGATCAGTGGCCTATCACCTACAACTGCCTGACACGGCTAAACTGCATGATGTGTTTCATGTCTTCCTCTTGAAACCGCATAAGGGACCACCTCCTACATCCACTCCGTTCCTTCCTCCTGTAGCCGAGGGACAAGTCATTCTTACACATCCTCGGTGTTACGCGCCCGTTTGTTCAATGATCAGTGGGAGATTCTCGTTCAGTGGATAGCAACAGAGCCAGAGGCAGCTACTTGGAAGCGGTTAGACATCTTCAAACAGGTGTACCCAACTTACGAGCTTGAGGATAAGCTCTTTCTCCAAGGGGAGGCAGATTTTATGGACTCAATAGTACACCAAGTCACCCAAAGGAGGAGACAATGAGTTAACGAGTTCATTAGTTTTATAATTCATATTTTATATTGCTTTAAGTATGATTTTTCATTAGGTATGTAAGGATTATGGACTTAGGGGTAGAATGGGTATTTTTAGCCCTAAAACACTTATGACGTCAAACCCTATGTAAAGGGTAAGGAAATAGAGAAAAGGCAAATATTGATTATTAGGTTAAATAGGCTTGGAGCTCTCCTTGACGAGTTCTAGGGTTTGGAGATCTCCCTTGATGATCTCTAGGTCTAGATTTCCTCAAAATCTGCATATCCACACAACATTCTTGCTCCATTCTTCATTGATTCATACCGAGCAAGGGAAGGAGATTTTCTGCCCCTTTTCTGAGTTCAAAGAGAGGTCTCAGCCTCCTCTCCATTGCCAGCAGTAAGAGAAGGCTTCTCCCTCTCTTACCGAGCCAGAACTGAGTCATTCCATCCACTCCATCATGAGCAGCAGCAAGCTAGCTTCTTTCTAGAATTGAGTACAACAAGAAGCTAGGAAGGAGCTCCTCAACGTAGGCCAAAGGTTATCCAAGTTAGGGCTCCAACCCTAACACGAGCAGCAGCAAGAAGAGGGGTCAAACCCTCTTTGACGTGGTCAAGAAAAGGTAACACCTTTCCTCCATAATTCATGTTTATTATATAAGGGTCTTTGATCTCTACCGAGCACCATAACACCCTCATCAAGAGAGTGTTTATCACTTGACCAAGATCAGCCCAAGAAAGGGTTTCTTTCTGACCTTACCGAGTCCAGCCACTCACATACAGTGCTGGAGTCTCAAGTCCCAAGCCGTGTTACTCGATCCATGACTAGGGACCGTAACAATAAACAGGTAAAAATTAGAATCTACATCTTATCCAGCACTAAAAATATTTGTGAGGAAAAAAAGTCTTTCCCGGTAAACAATAATTGTGCTAAAAATTAGCTAGGGTGCTTTAGGATGAAAAACATCCATATCAATTCAATAAAAGGGGCTTAATTAGCTGTTCAGATAGTCACCGATATTGAATATTAAACCTGTTTTACTCATTTGTTGGTGCATTTTAATGTTTCTACACCACTAAATGTTTGAAAAAAGTGACACGTGTAAGAAAACCCATCAACTCTTGTTTGCTTTACATGATGAGAAATACATCTTCCAGTGCTGCTTTCTTTCTTCAATTTAAATAGCAATTCAACCCTCCATACTGTTTCTGTTGTTTAAACTAAATTAAAGTAGGCAAACAGTAATAGTCTGAACACTTGAGAGCTATTCCTTTCCGACATTCTTCTCTTCCACTAGAAATTGTTCTCCTCATGTTTTCCAAACATAATAAGAGTGGATCCGGAAAAAAAAAAAAAAAAAAGAGAATAAGTTATAAAAAGTAGGGTCGTATGTTAGGGTCGTAGCATATGTATGGGTACCATCTATACCTTTTGGCTCAGATTCCTCGGCACTCACTGCAGTGTAAATTTTGTTTAAAGGTCTCAACCTTTTTGCCACTAGTTGCAGCTACAAGCCTGTTCATGAGGGTCCCTCTCCAGTTTTCTTCTGCTTTGGCTCAACTTTTGCCCCGACTGAATCACCCCTTTCTCTTGATCATAATATGCTTAATTTTGTATATTCTTCTTTAACTTTCTGTTCATCATTCTTTTTGCTAATTTTACTTGGAATTAAAGGCTCATGATCGCATCTCCAAATGAAGAGACGGATCAATCTACTGGTCTAAAGCTTAATTTATAAAGCGCCACCAAACTTGGAACAAAAGACTGATCACATTCTTCCTCTGAACATTGATGATACAGTACAGAGCGGTAATACAATATATGCTGCACTCTCTTGTGTACGTAGTATAAATATTTGTAAGAGTTAAAGGTGACTGGAAGGAATGGACGGGGACTTCCCTGTTACAACACCAACGAATCAATAAAGATTCTTGTCTGTGTATCCTTCGACTTCCCCAAGGAACGGCCTTGGCTTTTCCCTTCTCTTTCCCCGACTTATTTTACTCCCCCTCTCACATCCTCCATCCAACCGCATTTTCGTCTCTCTTTTCTTCTGCTTCTGCTTCAACTTTGTATCGCTCTCTTTCTACTCAACATCAATCACCTTTCTTATTTAATCTTATATCTTTTTTCATTTATTATTTTGTTTCGTGAGTGTTAGGGAGGATCAGAAAGGCTAATTCAATATGCTGCCTCTACCACCACCTACGCCGATCGTGTTCGAAGCTTCAGTTCTCTGCCGGGAGACTAATATACCGCCCCAGTTCATCTGGCCTGAAGAGGAAAAGCCAGGGAATGAGGAGTATGAGGAGCTTGCTGTCCCTGTTATCGACATCCAAGGCTTTCTCTCGGGAGACCCAGAAGCTACTTTCTTGACTACAAGGCTTGTGACTGAAGCCTGCCACAAGCATGGTTTCTTCCATGTTGTTAACCACGGCGTCAGACGGGAGCTGATAAAAAAGATACACAAGCAGACCGGTGAGTTCTTTTCGCTTCCCTTGGTGGAGAAGCAGAGAGCTCAGAGGAGACACGGGGAGAGCTGCGGTTACGCCAGTTCCTTTACGGGGAGGTTCTTTTCCAAGCTGCCATGGAAGGAGACACTCAGCTTTCATTACTCTACCGCTCCCCACTCGCCGAGCAACATGGTGGAGGACTACTTTGTCAACACCTTAAGCGATGAATTTCGTCAAACGGGGTAAGAAGAAAGAGCAAACGTCAAAGTCTAATAAACTAGAGTATTGTTTGTAATGTCTTTCTGCAAAACTTCTTGTTTACAGGGTAGTATGCCAAGAGTACTGTGAAGCCATGAACACCCTCTCTTTGAGTATCATGGAGCTACTAGGCATCAGTCTTGGAGTGGGTCGGAACTATTTCAGGGATTTCTTCGAGGGGAATGATTCCATAATGCGACTCAACTACTATCCTCCATGCCAGAAGCCAGATCTAACTCTGGGCACCGGACCACACTGCGACCCCACCTCTCTCACAATCCTCCACCAAGAACTGGTGGGCGGATTGCAAGTGTTCGTCGACGGGAAGTGGCGAGCAATCCGCCCGCAGCCGAACGCATTTGTGATCAATATTGGCGACACTTTCATGGTACTTGTGACAAGACTATCTGGAATTGTAAGTGCGTGTTGGAGAAGTTTTATCGAGTTCTATACAGACATAAATTGTGGGATTGATTTGTTGTAGGCGTTATCGAATGGGAGATTCAAGAGCTGCTTGCACAGAGCGGTGGTGAATAGCGAGAAGCCCAGAGTCTCTTTGGCTTTCTTTCTGAGCCCACAGAAGAACATGGTGGTGAGACCACCCAAGGAGCTCATCGACGAAGATTATCCAAGAAAATACCCGGATTTCACGTGGTCTACCCTCTTAGATTTCACGCAGAAGCATTACAGAACGGACGTCAACACCCTCGACGCCTTCTCCAAGTGGCAAAAGAGGAGAGGAGAAGACGATCAATCAGTCTTAGACCATAGATTGTTGGGAATAAAAACAGAAGAATAGAAAAAAAAAAAAAGTTAAAAGAGGGTAAAGAATAATGAATAAGAGGTCATTTTTTGTTTTTTATTTTTCGTTTTTCGACTACCCAGTAGCAATGAAGACTGGAACATTTCTTAAAAATCGACATTAAGGTCCAAAAAACTTCCAGGAATGAAAACAGTGATTCCCAATTAAATGATTGACGAAACAATGGAGAGTTTCTACAGAAACGAAGATGGTACAGACGTGTACCGCATCATCAAAATCTTTCCAAGTCAGGATTTCATGGTGCGCATACGGTCTTGTCGCTTAGCCAGAATTTTATCCTTTGGGACTGTTGATAATGGGGCAATCATAGTGAGGGGAATGCTAGCTTCTGTAGATTTCTCTTCCTTCATTGTGTTTTGCTGTAAATTCGATTATTGGTAAGATTCAGATAAGTAGAGAGAGAGAGAGAGCGAGTGCATTTTGTCTTAATCTGTGTCGTCTGATGTTGCAACATTCTTCGCATGATATCTTTCAATATGAATATGAGAGGAATAAAAGAAAAAAATGCAGAGGCCAGAGAGAAGGCACAATCTCATGTGGAGAGGTCAGAGACTTAGTTTGCACAGCCGCCAGTGCTAACGACAAGGACTGCGCTCAAATACTTCCCCTCACATGGACACTTTTGTTTTTGTTTCTTTTTGTAACTCGAGGTCACTAACAGACGCCACACAGTCCTCCATTCGTGACAATTTGGACGGGAAATGCCCGCTCGAATAAACAACTATTCCTCATTTTTTGGGTTGGAGCCATGAGGCCAGCCTCCCTCACCTTTCTCCCCGTCTCTCACCACTACCTTGCTTTTTGTCTAGCCTTCTGCATCATAGTTTTTCTCCTCACTAAAATGTCACTAACATACCCAATCCGGAGATTAAGATAAAGATCATTCAATGAGTGCTTTCTATCTGGCCATTCGATCCAAAAGCAATGTAAGGAAGTTGTTCTTCGTTTTCATCCACTTTCTGTTTCAGTTTGTTTATTTGATTTCTTTTCTTATTCTTACAATACGTAACGACTGATGTTAGTTCTTGTTTTCTTTATCTCTTCACACAAAGTGTTTTTAACCAACCTTTTAACGACTAAACCATCAACTCATCTTAGATGTATAGAATAACCTCCCCGTGGTTTGCAGATCTGTTAGGCGGGTCTTATCCATCTTTAGTACATGAAGAATGACCACCATCACCGTTACGGAACTCCAGTGAAGCATGTCATCGAACATGGTCTTATCTTGGTGATGAAGGTGAAGGAAGAGTTCTAACGTGGTGAAAACCGGTACTAGCTTTCCGTTGTCCTGGGCTTGAAGGTCCAAACATATAATATTGTTAAAAATTGAAGAATCCAACGTAGAAGATCACTGTAGTTAAATAGTAAAAAAACCAGTCCAGTGCCTTTTGCCTGAATATTATTCTTACCTCTCGTGAGAAGCATTGGAACGAGACATTCTTTTATCATATGATTTCGTATTTTAAAACACAAATATTTGTTTATGTTGGCACTATGTGTAGGATTGGTTGTACAGTTGGTTACAGTCAGACCACTCTATCCAGAACAGCTGAGATCACTTGGAATAGGATGGGCCTCCTATTTATTTCTATAATCCTTCTGCCAGTGGCAACCTCTATTTTCTCCTACGGTGCTAGATTTCCTTCGTGACAGACGTATGAGCTGATTGGGGGCCATTGATCTGGTTAACAAATAGCCAATCTGATATCGTCGTTTCTGTTGTCCAATTATACTATACCATTCTCTGAATTAAAACAATAGGCTTAATTTAGAATTTTTGGTCAAACTCAATCCTTGCCATTGCTCAGCTCTTGGATAATGACTGAACTTATGATTCCTCTTGGATAATGACTGAACATATGATTCAAAAATCTGATGAAAATCCTTTGCCATCCAAAGATCAGGAGAGACAAAGGAACAGGTTTTGGATAAGGGGAGTCTGGTCCTTAGACCATACAAAAGATAATCTGGATTCGAAATCAGAATCAGAGAGATCGAGGGAACTGAAACAATAAACGATAGATAGCCAAAACTGGTTGAGGAGAGTTCACACGCCCCATCATCAATCGTGTAAGCTTCACTTCACTTCATTTCATTCTTTTGAGAAGAATCATTCCTCCCACATACCACCTTTGGTGTATGTGTTATATTATCTTTGGCCTTCAGATTTGGCATTAAGGGCTAATTTGTTGTGTACAAGGGGGCTTACTATGTGACTGCTTTGTATGTAGTGCTTCCTCCTGCAATGGCATGATAGGCCATGCATTCTAGATGGTGTGACAATAACGATGATGAGTACAACCAAGAGGATTTCTTATAGAAGGGATTGACCTTCACATTAATGTATTTTTCTACTATGTTGGCTTGTGTTATGTAGCCTGAAGGGTATTTTAGTTATTTTAAGTGTAAAATAATTAAGGGTTTAATAAAGTGAGATTAAGGAGTTTATCCCTAAGCAGAAACATGACAGTAAATACATTGTCTCTCTAAGTTCTGGACTTTTGATTGCATTTTTTTTTTTGGTCTTCTTTCTTCTCTTCATGGTATCAGAGCAATGCTGATTAAGGGGTTTAATAAAGTGAGATTAAGGAGTTTATCCCTAAGCAGAAACATGACAGTAAATACATTGTCTCTCTAAGTTCTGGACTTTTGATTGCATATTCTTTTTCGGTCTTCTTTCTTCTCTTCATGGTATCAGAGTAATGCTGGTTCATGGTGGTTGTTGTACTCTAAATTTCCCTAAACTCAGTGAAGGAATAAAAATAATCTTGTCATTTTATTCTTTGATTCTTTCATTTGTGGCATTTTTGGTAATGGGTTGGTGAAGTTTTTGGTGCCCAGGGAGTTATAGTAGACAAAGTGTAGCAATGTGTGGGGGGTGAAAGAAGAAGGTTAAAGATAATTTTTAAAGGTTCTAAGTAATTAACAATCATTAAAATAAATGGATCGATCATACAGAGGTGCATGATCACAATTGATTGATTACATAGAAAACACTTTAAAATGTTGATTGATCAATTGGAGGAGATTGATCAATCATGCAAAAAGAGTATTGAAAGGTTGATCGATTGGAGGAGATTGATGAGTCATATAGAAGTTTTGAAAGGTCGGTCGATCATTGAAGGTAGTAGACCAATCATACAATAATTGTCGTGGATTTTACTGTGGTATCTTCTGGTAGTACTTAGGCGGACATTGATGAAAAAGGTTTAGTCGTATTCAAATTATTAATCCCAACTTGAATGGAAAAAACTATATGGTGTGATCTCGATCAATAAGAATCTTTCTCGAAGCTTAAGACAAGGATTAAGTATTGACAGGTCATCCACCTATTCCAATTTCAAAATTTTGGAAGAAGGAAAATGTTGTTGCTATGACTTGGTTACTTAATAGTATGGATACATCTATGCAAGTCAGGTAGTTTATTTTGCTATAACAAAAGAGATATGGGAGGTTCTAATGATTGCATATTCTCATAAAAATAATTTTTCAAAAGTGTATGAAATTCATTCAAAATTTTCCACAATTCAAGAAAGACAATGAAGTGAGGTAGAATACTTTTGTGAGTTGGATAGTTTAATATAGAAGCTTCAAGTCTATCACCCTCACACTACTGATGTTGTAACCTTACAATGCCAATAGGTTGAAATGGACGTCACGAGATTTTTGCATGTACTTGGACTAGGGTATGAAAGTATATGTCCTTAGATGTTATCTAGTGTTGACATTCCTACACTGACTAGAGCATATGTTCAAGTTATACAGGCTGAGAATATCTTGACTAAACCTAGTGATGTTGTTTGACAAGTTCAATCATTGGAGAACTCTACTTTGTTCACTGCTTCCACTAACGGTAGATAGTTGAGATGTCTCAAGGACATGATGGTGGAAGAAGTCTTGGTTGTGGTGGAGACGATGGATATAATCGCCATAAAGATAATAGGCCCTACTATCACTTTGGCAAGGTGGGACATATTTCTATGTAATGTTAGGAAAATTATGGTATGCTGGCTTGTTGAGGAGTGTGAGTGGAGGTGTAGAGTGTTGAATTTAGGACCCATACTTTGAACCTCTAGAAAAATAAGAGAGGGAGAAGAGAATGAAAAGAGAATAGATGAAAGGAGGAGAGCAAAGAGAGAACTCGGTAGGGAAAAGAGATATAGAAAGCCTTTAGGCTAAGAGAGAGAGAGAGTCTTTCACGAATTGTGAGAAGAGGAGAGAGCTTGATGCTCTACCTCAAGTCAAAGGCATCAATGCCTACAATGCCTACAATGCCCTTAGAGCAACAAGCTTTACATGCGAAAAGACAAGTAGACATGTTCACCTTGATTAATTACACCCTTGTGCCATATTTATAAGATGATACTTTATTTATAAGCATGCCACCCATCTTGGACGTGTGGGCCTTCTCCATACTCATGTGGGCTTGGGCGCATCTTCTAACACTCCTCCTAAAGCTGGGGGTGAGAAAATACCGTAAATGTCCAGCCTGCTACAAAAGGTGGACATGATTTTATGAGTGAATGGCTTTGTGTTACAACTTGTCCTTGTGAGGAGATATATCTGAGGGATAATATGTTAGCTTAAAATTTTTCTCGTATAAAGTGGCAATCCACCTCGATGTGTTTAGTTCTTTCATGGAAGACCGGATTTGAAGTGATATGAATTGCCGCTTGATTATAACAATATAGGTCCATAGAAGCACCTTTATAGAGTCTCAATTCAGTTAGAAGGTACATGATCCATAGAAGCTCATCGACTATGTGTGCCATGGCCCTACATTTTGCTTCTGCACTGGACCTTGCAACCATATTCTGTTTCTTACTTCTTCATATAATCAAGTTTCCTCCAACCATTGTACAATACCCCAAAGTGGATTTTTTTGTCATCCGAGGATCCTGCCTAGTCTGTATCCAAGAGCCCTTCTATGTTGAAGTGACCATATTTTTTTTATTGAGAAATCTTTTTCCAAGAGTTCCTTTTAAATATCACAATATTATTTCCAATGTTTTCCAATGAGTAAGTTGTAATTTATGCATGTATTGACTTACCACACTTATTGTATATGGTATATCAAATCTTGTTACACAAAGATAAATAAGTTTTTCCACAAGTCTTTGATATTTCTTATTATCCACATCTTCTCAAGAGACTTCAAATAATTTAGTATTTGAATCCATGGTGGTATCTGCTGGTCTACACCCCATAATTCTTGTCTCCTCTTGTAGATCAAGGACATATTTTCTCTAAGTATAATCCCATGTTTGGACTGTAATACCTCAATACATAGAAAATATTTTAGTCCAAGATCTTTTGTCTTGAACTCTTTGTTGGAAGATAAGCTCAAGACCACACGACCAAGGAAGGCCCACAAGATGGGCCCAAGCTCACAAGAAGTAGGACCCACAATGATTACTGTGAGCTGGAATCCTTATCACATCAGTTGGAAAATCAAGAAGGACTCACAAAAGTATCTTATCTTATGGTCACGTCAAAGAAGAGTTTTAGTTTGAGTTATGTTTGTCTTTTATATATATTGAGTTTTTTTAATTATGTTAGGACTTATCTTTAAGTGTTAGAGTTGGGGTGTAATTGGGATAAGGGTAGTTTTATTGTAATTGGACTCTACTACCTTCCTCTATTATAAATAGAGGTTCATGTACTCTGATTACAATAAGTTATTGATGTCAACGAAGTATTTCACTTTTCCATAAATTCAACATGGTATCAGAGCAGGTTCTATGAGTTGACGTGGTCAACTCACGGAGGTAATGTGATCCTTTTCTCTAAACCATAAACCCTAAGTCTAGGTTCATAGTTATTTTTTTTAGTCCCCATACCCATAGTTTTCTTTGTGTTTTTTACCTCTATATGAAGTTTTTAATATTTCAAATTATATATTGAAGGAAATATATTTGAGTCTAATTTCCAAAGAAAAATGATTTGTTCCAATCGGAGTTATCTAAAAAGAGATATTGATAATTGAATGAGTGAAGGTCAGATTGAAAAAAGGTTGGACCAGCAGCAGCAATATTTAGATTTCGAGGTATTTTTTGCTATAAAAAACTAGACTTTATATTGAGAAATATATATCAAAAGTAAGATCAATAATTCTATTCTTTTACCTATTCAAAATTTTTTTTATCTTGAGTTATCTACAAATAGAAATTGATATTTGAAGCAGCAAAGGTCAGATTGAAAAAGATGTTCGAGTGACAGCAGAAAGCCTCAACTTCCAAGGTATTTTATGCTATCAAGAAAGAGACTTTATTTTGAGAATTATATATCAAAAGAAATATACTTAAGTCTATTTTCTTACCTATTTAACCAATTCTCTGTATGAATTTTTTATATGGAGATATTGTTCTTGTAAGAGTCGATGGTCATTCTGGAAAAAACGAAGAAACAATACTTAGTTCGGCCAGATGCAGAGGCCAAAATCTATCAGATTATTTATCTTCTAATAATTATATTTTATGAATATAATTTATACTTGGATGAAAGGTATTTAATTCTACTTTCATAATGAGAAAATTTCATGTTAATTTGATCTATATTGAAAGAAGTATTCGTATTGGAAGAATCAAAGGTCATGCTGGTATTCTGTTACATTGAAAATCCGAATTTAAGCCGATTGTTTTGTGTCAATTTTTGAGTTGATATATTAGAAAAATATCTCACTTCTCCCTGGTTTGAGAGCTTATTTATAAATCTCAGTTATTTGGGCCTATTGATACATCTATGATATTTGGTTCAAGCTGGCATCACTGCCATTACCTCCCAGCTTGAGGGGGAGAAGTAGAAGAAGTACAAGAAAGAGGTATTTTATTTCATA
This sequence comes from Aristolochia californica, assembly GCF_029961685.1. Taxonomy (NCBI): domain Eukaryota; kingdom Viridiplantae; phylum Streptophyta; class Magnoliopsida; order Piperales; family Aristolochiaceae; genus Aristolochia; species Aristolochia californica. The sequence goes on from NW_027182279.1 coordinate 6,973,609, forward strand.
TGTTGTGAATAAGTTTATGTGACCAAAATATTCAAGAAAGGGGGAGCACAAAAGATGAAGCTTGTGCATGTAAGAAGAAATTTTCATATCGGATTATTTTATGGGTTTTTTTACAAATTTTATTATTTGGTTTGTGTTATAGGTGTTGGAAGATGGTCGTGTTATATACAGTTGTTGATATTATGTCTCTTTTGGGACATTGTTATTGAAGAAGAGGTGGCCTCATATCATCATTTATTTTACCTTGTAAAAAAATATCATGGTTGGGAAACCATGACGGAGGATACCCTAGCAAAAAATATCACGGTTGAGAAACCATGATGGGCCCTATCAAAAAAAAATATCACGGTTGGGAAACCATGACGGAGGATACCCTATAAAAAAATATCAAGGTTGGGAAACCATGATAGGCACTATAAAAAAATATCACAGTTGGGAAACCATGACGGAAGATACCCCCCCCCCCCCCCCCCCCCCCTCCCTCTCTGTAATGGATTTTATGACTCCTACCACTTGAGAGTCGTTGTCTTGTGGAGGGACATGGTGGTGGACACTTTAGAGTAATGCCTATAGACACACTACCGATAGAAGACGGAGTGTGCCCTACATCCAGCATTAGGACTGGAGTATGAAGCAATAGCTTACCAGCTAGGAGTGATTTTTACTCTCACATATATTATGCCAATAGGGCCTCATGGAAGGACGCTACAGTGTGAGGGGGAATGTTAGAAGATGAAGGCATATTGGAAGATGTGCCATTTTATAAAAAAATATTTTATACATCATTTGCAACGAGTTGGGAGTTCATGTTGTTCTCTCACCCCCAGCTTGAGGGGGAATGTCTGAAGATAAGCTCAAACCCACACGACCAAGGAAGGTCCACATATCTATGATTATTATAAGATGGGCCACGCGACCAAGGAAGGTCCACAAGATGGGTCCAAGCCTATAATAAGTAGGACCCACAATGATTACCATGAGTTGGCATCCTTATCACATCAGTTGGAAGATCAAGAAGGACTCACAAAATATTTTATCTTATGGTCACGTCAAAGAAGAGTTTTAGTTTGAGTTATGTTTGTCTTTTATCTATATTGAGTTATTTAATTATATTAGAACTTATCTTTAAGTGTTAGAGTTTGGGTGTAATTGGGACAAGGGTAGTTTTATTGTAATTGGACTCTACTACCTTCATCTATTATAAATAGAAGTTCATGTACTCTAATTACAACAAGTTAATGAAGTCAATGAAGTATTTCCCTTTGCCATTCTTGAAGAAGGCCTTTAAATCGAGCCAAATATTCATGGATATTTTATACTTATTTAGTATTGAACATAGTTTGGAGAATATCGTATGGCCTTTGTAAGTTGTTGGAGCTAGAGTACAACTTAGCACATGTCTCCCAAAATTTCTTAGTGGTGTCTAGATGAATAACATTGTTGGAGACAAGTTCTTCGATGTTGTTGATGAACCAACTAATTACCAAAGAGTCATTTTTTAATCATTAGCATAAGCAACATCTTCTTCTTCATTGGGTGGCTTCAGTTTTGTTAGGTGAACAAGTAGGTCCCTTGTAATAAGAAACTATCGAACCGTATTGGATCTGCTCAAGTAATTTGATATCCCTCGTAAGGGTATGGTAGTAATCTTGAGAATATCATTCTTTCTACCCATGCATTCTTCATCCATACGAGGCAATTCAAGGGTAATAGTGTACTCAAATGTGAAGTAGCCTAAGTAAGCGGCTTGTAGAAACAAGTGAATCCAAGACTAGCTCGGGTATATGGAAGGAGAACCCAAGTTTATCAAGCCTTTTCGGTAAGAGGGAACCCTCTTATGCAACTAAACATTCTGGCCAAAATTTCCTATAATCAATTCCCTAGTCTTCCTTTTAGAGAATAGTAAAAAATAAATCTACAAGCATGAAATCAAGTAAGGTAAGGTGGCATTCTGAGTAAGATCTTTCCAAGATCATTCCAAAAATGAATTTGACTCCCTCATGAGTTATGCAAGATATGATTGATTTAAAATTAAATAAATCAGGCCTAATAAAAAAGAATCTGATAGAATGTGAGATATAAAAAAATAGCAATCTTTCTTCAAATAGATTGATGCCAACTTGGGTTTCCAAAGGACCACTTCCTTAATTCTTGTTGAATTTATGGAAAAGAGAAATACTTAATTGACTTATTTAATCAGAGTACATGAACCTCTATTTATAATAGAAGAAGGTAGTAGAGTCTAATTACAATTAAACTACCTTTGTCCCAATTACACCCAAACTCTAACATATAAAGATAAGCCCAAACATAATTAAATAACCCAATATAAATAGAAGACTAACATGATTAAAATACCTTTAAATTGAAACTCCTCTATGAGACCTGCTTCCATAATAATTGTGGCTTTGTTAGACTTCTTATTGTGTAAAACTTCTTATGCCACCTCATGTGATCATGGTGGGTCCCATATCTTATGGGTTTGGACCCATCTTCCAACACTCTTGGATATGTGGGCTTTCCTTGGTCTAATGGGCTTGGACCCATCTTCCAACACACTTGGATATGTGGGTCTTCCTTGGTCGTGTGGGCTTGGGCCCATCTTCCAACACTGCCCCTCAAGCTAGAGTTGAGAGAACATCATGAACTTCTAGCTTGCTGGAAATGATGTATAAGATCTTCTCGTATAAAATGGTCGTTCTCCATATCTTCCAACACTCCCCCTCACATTGGTGCTCTCTTCCATGAAGCCCAACTGGCATAAGATAAGTAAGAGTAAAATCACTCCAAACCGTATGGCATCGCTTCATACTCCAGTCATAACCCATGCTAGATGTAGGGCACACTCCTTTCTTTCTCAGGCAGTGGTATACGTAGTGCTCAGAAGTGTAGTAAAAACTCCACCATCACCGTGTCCCTCCATAGGACAACGACTCTCAAGTGGTAAAATTACTAAATGCCAATTAAGCGTGATAACATATATATAGTAATAAGCTCCTCCATCACGGTGTCCCAACTCAGGCACTGACTCTCATAGGTAGAAATGGGTGATAAATGCATGTCATTCACAAAACGGCGATAAAAGACGTGATAAATGACTGTCATTCACAAGACGGCAATAAAGGACGTAATAAGTGGGTAATGCTTGTCATTCAAAAGACGGTGATAAAAGACCCATGGGTATATATATATATAAGTCTCAATGGACTTAAAACACCCAACCATGATGAACTTAAACTCCCAACCGAAGAAACACGTAAGAGGTTGGCCCAAAGAAATATGTGAGAGTCAAATAAAGGATGGTAGGAGTAAGGTTTTCAAATAACCAATAGGTAATGGGTAAAGAGGAAGATAGGATGTTGGGGCCACCTTCAATAATAATGTCTCTGTTGAGGGCTCAATAGCACACCGAGTCACCAAAGGAGGAGGTAATGACTCACTGAGTTTATTAATTTTAAATTTCATATTTTATATTGATTTCAGTATAATTTTCCATTAATTATGTAATGAGCAAGGATGCAAGGGCAGAATTATCATTTTAGCCCTAAAACACTTATGACGTCAAACCCTATTTAAAGGGTAGAGAAATAGAGAAAATGCAAGTTTTGAATTAGGTTAAACAGGGTTTGGAGTTCTCCTTGACGAGCTCTAGGGTTGGGAGGTCTCCTTGACTAGCTCCTGGTATGGTTCTCTTGATTTGAGTTTTATTTCTTCTCTATTTGAATTCTGCTTTGCATTGAGATTATCCAAGATAAAGGGAGAGGGTCTTGAATACTGTTTTCCGAGTTCAAGGAGGGGCTTTAGCCTCTTCCACATTTTCAGTAGCAAGAGGGAAGACTTTTCCTTCAATCTGAGCAAGAAAAGAGAAGGCTTAATTCCCTAATTGAGCAACACACTAAAAGAGGCAGCTTTAGCCTCTAACCGAGTAAGGGAGGGTTAGGAAGTCCTAATCTCTCCTACGTGGGATGCAACAACCTTTCTAGAGGGTCCCTAGCCTCTTAGATGTGAGTAGCAAAAAGAGTTTAACCCTTCCTAGCCAAGAACAGTAAGAGAAGTATTGTTTTTACGTAGAAGACTAAGAAAAGGAAACTCCTTTTCAAGCATAACGAGAACAGGTACAGTCATTACCATGACCAAGAACCCTAATACAGTGTTGGATTCACAATTACATCGCCGAGTTACTAGATCCACGGCTATGGACCATAACAATCTCATCCAAAAAGACATAATAACTGCAGTTGAAATGGGCTTGGGCCCATATAACACGAACCAAAATAATAAAATCCTTGTAAAAGGACCCATGAAATAATCCGATGCAAGTAATTGCACCAAATAATATGTTGACCAATGAATATGTTGCGAATACCTCAAAATAATTATCCAGCCGGAGAAATAGAATTGAGTTGAGCCGAGTCAGGTATCACCAATAGTTACCACAATTATTACTGCGAGTTAAAATTCTTGATCTTCAATTTTCTTTGCTGCAAAAAATTTCTTCTTAAATGCAAAGGACTCATCTTTTGTACTCCCCTTTCTTGAATATTTTTGTCACATAAAACTTACCACAACATATGGAATAAAATACCTCTTTCTTGTACTTCTCCCCCTCAAACTGTGAGGTAATGGCAGTGTTCCCAGCTTGAACCAAATAACATAGATGTAGTAACAGAAAAAAGGGGTAAGTGAGATATTTTCCTGATATAGTTGATCAATAACAACAACTCAAAAAGTGATGCAAAATAATCGATTTAAATTCGGATTTTTCAATGCAATATGATACTAGTATAACCTTTGATTCTTCCAATGCGAATATATCCTTAAATATAGATAAGATTGACATGAAATTTTCTCCTTCTGAAACTAGACTTAAATAAATTTCATCCAAGTATAAATTCTCATCATAAAATATACTTCTATTGAGATATATAATCTGATATATTTCGATCTCTACCGAACTAAGTACTCTTCCCCTTTTCCAGTATGACCATTGACTCTTCCAAGATCAATATCTCTATCTAAAAAAACAAATAAAAAATTGGTCAAATAGGTAAGAAAATAGACTTACAGATCTTTCTTTTGATATATAATTCTTCATATAAAGTTATGTTCTTGATAGAATAAAATAGCTCAGAATTTGAAGATTTTTGCTGCTGTATGAACCTCTTTTGCAATTTGACCTTTACTGCTTCAAATATCGATTTCTCTTTGTAGATAACTTCGATTAAAAAAAATATTTCTATGGAAATTAGACTCGAATATATTTTTGTAAATATATTATATGCAAAATGAAAAGGATCACATTACTTTTGTGGGTTGATCGAGTCAACTCATAGAACCTGCTCTGATACCCTGTTGAATTTATGGATAAGAGAAATACTTCATTGAGTTCTTTAATCAGAGTACATGAACCTCTATTTATAATAGAGGAAGGTAGTAGAGTCCAATAAAAATTAAACTACCTTTTTCCCAATTACACCCAAACTCTAACACTTAAAGATAAGCCCTAGCAAAATTAAATAACCCAATATAAATAGAAGACTAACATGACTAAAACACCTTTAAACTGAAACTCCTCTATGAGACCTGCTTCCATAATAATTGTGACTCTGTTAGACTTCTTATTGTGTAAGACTTCTTATGCCACCTCACATGATCATGGTGGGTCCCATATCTTATGGGTTTGGGCCCATCTTCCAACACTCTTGGATATGTAGACCTACCTTGGTCTTATGGGCTTAGGTCCATCTTCCAACACACTTGGATATGTGGGCCTTCCTTGGTCATGTCGGCTTGGGCCCATCTTCCAACAATTCTTTTGTGCTTGCTTCATTTTATGTAAAACACAATCTTATATTCTTGATTTATGGTGAATATTGAGGCAATAAAAAGCAGCCAACTCGTGGTTTTGAATCAAATAAGGTCTGGCCTCCTTGTTTTTTAAAAACTCTACACAACACTTTGCACAAAAAACAACCTTCTTTCAGCTTTCCCATTCATTTTTTTATTCAAAATTGATGAACCTTTGCATAAGAGATGAGAATATATCTGTAATGCTCATATGATGGCCTAAACCTCAAAAAACAATTCTCCAAAAAAAGGTCACAAAACTGTGTAGAGCTCCAACTCTTCAAACAACTTGGATAATGGAGAAGCTTAGGATAGAAGCTAAGTAATAAGATTTTTGAAATCCAATGGATAAAAAACCACTCATAATAAGTTCATAAAAAATTTCTTCATCATAAAATCTTTTTCCCACTAAATAATAACTCTTCATGCAAAAAATCTCAACATATACCAATTTTCAGGCAAGAACTTGCAAATCAACAAAAAATAGCCTTGGAAAACTTCTTCCAATCTGAGATGCATAAATCTTAATACTTTCATATAATGAAGAGAAAAAGAAAATAATATCTGAACCATATTTTAGAGGTAATAAAACCAAGAACATTAAGTCATAATAACAAGAATGAAAAACAAACTTATCTCAACAAATTTCAATCTTGCTTTACAAAGAGCCTTCTTTGAGTAGCTTTCATCGTAACTTATTAGAGCATCCTTTTGACGTGGGGATTCTAATTTAATGCTCTGATACCATTTTGAATTCAGGAGCCCATGCTTGAAACCACAAGCAAGATAAGAGAGGGACAAGAGAGGGGAGAGAGAAGAGAAGAAAAGAGCAAAGAGAGAGATCTCGGGTAGAGAGGAGAGAAGAGAAAAGGGAGAAGAAAGACTTTAGGCTAGGAGAGAGATTCTTCCACGAATTTGAGAAGAGGAGAGCTTGATTGAAGGCTTCAACCAAAACCCTATTTATACTATTTCCATTACTTATTTAGGGAAACTCCTCAATCAACCATTACTTACATCAATCATGATTACCTAAATTACATCAATCAAAGGAAGATCAATCAATTACATTAATCAAGGAAGATTGCCAAATACTCCACCTCATGTGATGAGGATTCCACCTCGTGTAATAACTCATCATGCCACCTCATGTGGTGATTCATCATTCTACCTCGTGTGGGCATGGTGGGGTTGGTCCCACCTTCTAACAGTTATATCCTTTGGCAACTTTCCTATCTTTGTATTTCACTATTTGATTTTTCTCATTAGCTTTCTTCCCAAAGACCAATTTAATTCCTATGACTTGTTGATTTTTGGGTCTAGGCACTAGAGTCCAAACTTTTTTGCATTCAAATTGGTTTAGCTCTTCGTGCTTTGCCATGATCCAAAAATCATCTTTTTTGGCTTTGACAGAGCCTTTGATTTGAGAAATGAAGGTGCTATTTGCCATACTTTATGAGTTGTTCTTCTAGTTGTAATTTTTCCGTGAGGGTCACTAATTATTTATTCTAGGAGGTGATCAGCCTTGAACCTATAATTTTTTGGCTCCATAGGTGGTTCTTCTCAGTTATTTGGGTCATTTGAGTTCTCTTTTAGATTTTGGTCTTGAGGTTGAGATCCTGAGGATGAATCAATGAGGTTTCCGTCTTCATCATCAAAAATTGGAGTTGGGGTTGGATTTGGTGAATCGGATTCATCACACTCAGCATGCACCGATTCCTCAACTCTCATAAATCTCTTTTTATAAATTTTATATCCCTTGCTATGAGAAAAATAACCCAAGAAAATTCTTATATCGGCCCTAGAGTTAAACTTTCCTAATTTTTCTTTTGGTTTTTTAATCCAAAACCTTTGCATCCAAAGGTTTGAAAATATGCCCATATACAACTCATGAGGAGTATTGTTGAGATGCGGCTTTATGCTTACTTACTTTATGATATAGCAAGCAATATTAATGGCTTCCGCCCAAAGTCTATGTCGCAAATTGTATGCGTATAGCTTGGGTCTTGCCATCTCAATTAAGGTTCTTTTTCTTCTCTCAACATCACTATTTTTATATGAGTTCAAGGTGGTAAAAATGTATAGTTTATACCATGCTTTGGGAAATATTCCTTGAATTAAGAATTTCCAAATTCTCCATAGCCACTCCTAATTTTGATAATGCTACAACCTTCCTCTTTTTGAACTTTTTCACATAGCTTTCCAAAGGCTGGAAAAGCATCATCCTTGTGTGCTAGAAAATCTACACATGTGAACCAAGAATAGTCATCTACCACCACTAAGGTGTTGAGTAGGTCCAACTAAGTCCATGTGGATTAGTTGAAGAGGTCAAGAGGTTGAAACTATGTTCTTTGATTTGAAAGAGTTTTTGTGTAGCTTTCCAAGTATGCATGCCTCACAAAGTTTCTCTCTTACCAATTTTTGATTTGGTAGTCCTCTCACTAGGTTTTTCTTAACCAATTTGTTCAAGGAATATATTCCTATATGTTCTAGTCTCTTATGCCACAACCAAGATTCATCAAACATATCACACTAGTTAAGGGCTAATCAACTATGTTCACAACAAAGAGGTTCCTATTTCTATGTCTGTCTAGAACTAGTTCGTCATTTTCATACTTAATCAACATTTGTGCTTCTCAAATGAAACTTCTTTTCCTTTATAAAAAAATTGACTATTGCTAAGTTATGAATCAACCCATCCACATAATAGACATCGGATATGAAAGAGGTTGAGGTATCAATTTTTACCAATTCCTTTGATGACACCTTTACTATTGTCTCCAAATGTTACATGACCACCGTCATTCAGTTTGAGTTCTATGAGCTTCTTTTTATCACCTGGTCATGTGCCTGGAGCACCCGCTATCCAAAATCCATACATTCTTTGGTGCCTTGGCTTGGAGATAAACCTACATCACAAGAAATTTAACCTTTAGAGATCCATTTTAAGTTGAATTCCTTTGGGATAATAATTGAAGCAACAAGTGATTTGGGTATCCCAACTTTTTTAACTAAGGTTTTTTGGGTTATCACTAACCTTTCGGTTGTTTTGGGTACCCAACATTATTTGACGTTACTTGCATTTTTTATTTGAAATGTGGGCATAGTGGCCCAATTCATTAAAATAGTGGCATTAGAAGTAAGAAATGAGAGTCAACTTCTTGTTTTGGTTTTTCTTGTTCTTCCAAATTTTTCTCCTTGGTGTGGGTTTTTGTGATAGAGCTTTGACTTGTTGTTCTAATTTAATGATCTTCTTTTCAAAAGCAAGTCTATCACATGATTGCTTGTCTTTCACCCCACATGATAGCTTCTTCATGTCCCATGACTTTGGAAGTGCCTTGAGAAGCTTGCCATTTTTCATATAGAGGTATTAGATTTAGGATCCCATGATAGGTACTCGGTGAAGAGAGTGAGAGGAGAGAGGGAAGAAGAAGGAAGAGAACATAGGGTCGTCTAGGGAGATGGAGAGAGAGAGAGACAGAGAGAGAGGTTTTGAAAGAAAAGTGTAAGGATGAATTAGAGAGAGAAGATGGGAAACTTAATTATCTACCCCTTGCCTTGAGCCTCTATTTATAATTTATGAAGGAAGGTTACAATGACTACATTGCCCTTAGGGGTACAATCTCTCAAAAGGAAAAGACATAAGTAGTCATACATCATCTTATCTATTTACACCCTTGTGCCATCCTTATGAGAAGGACACTATTTACACCCTTTTCCACCTCTTTGATGTGGGGAAGCCAGATTTGCCCTAGTTGGTCTAAGATTTGCATCACCAAATTAAGCTCACTAGATCAATCACGAGGTGTCAAATTATCAACAAGAGAAGAACACTTTGTTGCGGCATGATACCGAGGTAAGTGACGATAAAAAACCAGCTGGAAATTACTATCACCCTAGCCAATTTCTAGTTGGTGGAACACCCGATGTTCTAGGAAGTTGTTGTTCCTAATTTTGTACCAATTTAATCTTGATACAGATCGAGAAGATAGTAGATAAGACTCCAGCAATCTTCCTGGAAGACAAAATTGGATCAACAAGATTGCAATCAGAGAACCAGATGAACCAGTGATCTGCAATAAACCAATGAAATCGCAACATGAGTGAGACAGCCAACCAGATGAAGTTGTCCACCAGAAGATACTAGGCTGGATGTTGTTTTCTGGAACTGTGATTGCCTACATTGGCTCGGAGGCAATCATGATAAGCCAGCACTAAAGTATGAATGATATGTCAACCAGTAAGTTGTCCAACTTTCCAAAGATATGCTTAAGAAACACGATCCAAAATATGATACCAAAGGCATTCATGATAGGCTATCACCAAAAATCTCCCAAGATACAAAACTTATCCTCCCTGCCAAGATGAGGTTAGCAGTAACATATCAGGCTGGGTAGCATCAGGCCGGATTCTATTAGGATGAACCATGATCACCATGATGAAGCAGTAGTAAGAAAAATATCACACAAGATCACAGATGAAAACAGGATAGGACTTCCATAATACAAGAAATTCATAGACAACAAAGATACGATAAGCAGCAAGATGACAGCAAAGACACGACGGCCAACAAATGACAGAAATGGCAGAAATACAAGGCTAGATGAGAGCAGAGAGAAATATGTTTTTCATCCAAGATAACAACAACCTTCCGATGATGAGTAATATGACGCAACCTTGCTTTTACCAAGATAACAATGCTGACAACAAGCTGATTTTTTATACCGCAAGTAGATGAATACGTGGAGACAAACTCCAATGACATCATTCTCTTTCTCCGCTGATATCCAACAACCACCGGATAGAGTAACAATATCAGCAAGCACCAAAAACCAGAAACTGGAGAAAAAACAATTTAAACGAGCTAGGAGATATCCAATATTACGTCACACAAAGAAAACTATGAACATTGCCTGAATAACAGCTGCTTGCGGTAGATCACTAGAATCAGAATCAGAATTTACCATCAACAGAGGCAGGGAATTACAAAAGCAAAGACAAATAACAATAGACTTTGAATAATCACGTAAGGGAAAAGACTCATAGAGTCCTAAAAATCACAGCATTCATACCATGTTCATTTTCAGGACTCCATAGATTACATCTTGGGTAAAGAATAGAAGGAAAAAGAAGAGAGAAGAGTAGACACGTTGGAGAAAAAAGAGGAGAAACAATAGGGTTATGAACTTAAGCTCTATTTATAGATGCTAAAAGTACCAATAATACAATTATATCATTCACCCTAGTAAGAGTGAAGAAGAGACGAAAAAACATAAACTAATTACATCAATGACACTCCAATTTATTCATATCTTCCAACATGACCCTAATTTACTAAAGAGAGATTTGATCCATAGAAGCTCACTAACTGCATGGGCCATAGCCATGTATTCTGCTTCAGCATTGGATCTAGCAACTACAACCATTTTTTTACTCCTCCATGTAACTAAGTTCCCTCCAACTAAGGTGCAATACCCAGAGGTGGCCTTCCTATCATCAAGTAATCCAGCCCAATCAACATCTACAAATCCTTCAATGTTGAGGTGACAATGACATTTATATAGAAGTCCTTTTGGGAGCTCTTTTTAAGTATCAAAGGATTCTCTCCAGAGCTTGCTAGTGAATAACTTGTGATTTATGCATGTACTGACTAACCACACTTATGACATATGCTATATCTGGTTACTTTAAGATAGATAAGTTTTTCAAAAAGTCTCTGATATTTTCGTACATCCACATCTTCACCGGAGCTTGCACACAACTTGGTATTAGAATCCATAGGAGTATCTATCGGTCGACACCCCATCAGCCATGTGTCTTCTAGCAGATCAACAACATACTTCCTTTGAGATAAGGTAATCTCATGTTTTGACTAGTGTTGAATTTATGAAAAAGTGAAATACTTCATTGACTTCATTAACTTATTATAATCAGAGTACATGAACCTCTATTTATAATAGAGGAAGGTCGTAGAGTCCAATTACTATAAAACTACCTTTGTCCCAATTACACCCAAACTCTAACACTTAAAGATAAGTCATAGCATAATTAAATAACTCAATATAGATAAACGACAAACATAAATCAAACTAGAACTCTTCTAGGACATGACCATAAGATAAAGATGCCTTTGTGAGTCCTTCTTGATCTTCCAACTTATGTGATAAGGATGCCAACTTGTGGTAATCATGGTGGGTCATACTTCTTATGTGCTTGGGCCCATCTTGTGAGCATTCCTTGGTCATCTTATAATACTCTTAGATATGTGAGCCTTCCTTGGTCGTGTGAGATTTGGCCTATCTTCCAACACTCTCCCTCAAGATGGGAGTGAGAGAACAACATGAACTCTCATCTTGCTGAAAATAATATATAAAATCTTTTTGTATATAATATTTTTGTATAAAATGGCACATCTTCATCTTCCAACACTCCCCCTCACGCTGTTGCGTCCTTCCATGAGGCATTGCTGGCATAATATAAGTGAGAGTAAAAATCACTCTTAGCTGGTAAGACATAGCTCCATACTCCAATCCTAATGCTGAATGTAGGGCACACTCCGTCTTTTGTAGGTAGTGTGTCTATTGGCATTGCTCTGAAGTGTCCACCACTTGTCCCTCCACATGACAACGACTCTCAAGTGGTAGGAGTAATAAAAGCCATTACAGGGTGGTAGTGGATTTATTTATAATGGTGTCCCAATCTGGACACCGACTCTCATGGTATCCCAATCGTGATATTTTTTACAGTTAAATGTATCATGGTGTCCCAATTCGAGCACCAACTCTCATGGTGTCCCAACCATGATATTTTTTAGAGTCAAATAAATTATGGTATGAGAAAAGGTATTGAGGCAACCTCTTCTTCAATAATAATGTCTCATCCAAAGAGACATAATAGTAGTAGCTGTAATATAACACGACCATCTTCCAACAAATATAACACGAACCAAAATAATAAACCTTGTAAAAGGAGCCATGAAATACTCATAATCTAATATAAATATTTTTTTCTTAGATGTATAAGCTTCATATTTTGTGCTCTCCCTTTCTTGAATATTTTGGTCAAATAAACTTATCCACAACATATGGAATAAAACACCTCTTTCTTGTACTTCTACTTCACCCCTTAGAGCTGGGAGATAATGCCTTTGTGAGTCCTTCTTGATCTTCCAACTTATGTGATAAGGATGCCAACTTGGGGTAATCATGGTGGGTCCTACTTCTTATGTGCTTGGGCCCATCTTGTGGGCCTTCCTTCGTCATGTGGGCTTGGGCCTATCTTCCAACAACAAGACGACCTTAATACCCAAAAAATATTTTAGAAGTCCAAAGTCTTTTCTTTTGAATTCCTTGCATATTTTTGCTTTAACTTCTTGTATTCTTTTTGCATTGCTTCTAGTTAAGACAATATCATCTACATAAACTACCAGTAATACACTTCTCATTGAGGTGATCTTGACAAATAAAAAATGATCAACAAAGCATCTATGGAACCCAAACCATGCCATAGCTTGTCTAAATTTGTCGTACCAAGCTCGAGGAGACTGTTTTAAGCCATATAGCGATTTCTTCAGACCCATTTATAGCCCATGGGTTTCTTTGCGAAAGGAAGCAAAACCAAAATCCATGTTTGATTCTGATATAAAGCATTCATTTATTCTTTCATTGTTGCCTTCCATCCAGGATGTCTCAAAGCCTCCTTATATGATTGTGGGAAAGATAAAGAGGAAATGGATGCAAAAAATTTACAACAAGGGGAACACAACTGATGGTGAATTATTTATTATTATTTTTTTATATAGGAGTAGTGGAGGGCCTAGTGCAAGTCCTAGGCTCCTTTAGTAGAGCTATGGACCTAGTATCAAATTGTGGATCAAAAATGATAGGTGAAGATGAGCTGACCTCGGAGGGATCCGTAAACTCCACAAGTGTGGTATCGGCCATTGCTTCAGAGGGTTGAAGTAGATCCATGTCAAGTGGCACAACATGTCTTAGAGTTGATTGAACCAATGAGAGTCCCAAAGGATCATCTTTGGAAGGATAATAAGACGTGTCTTAAAAAAAGGAACATCCCTAGAGAGAAGTATCTTCCTAAGAGAAGGATTATATTAGACATAACCTTTTTGGGTACGATAGTAACCCAAGAAGATACACTTAAGACACTTAGGATCAAGCTTACTCTTTTTGGGGGATGTGACATGAACAAAACATGTGCATCCAAAAACTTTCAAAGCAAGAGAGACTGGGACTTCATCAAGAAATAACAACGAATAAGGGGATTTATGTTTAATTACTGAGGAAGGCAGCTGAATAATAAGGAAGCATGCAATAAGTATGGCACGAGGCCAGTAAAAATAGGGTGCATTCGTATAATATAAAAGGTCATTGGCTACCTTTAGGAGATGTCTATTTTTTCTTACGACTACACCATATTGTTGAGAGGTGTAGGCACATGATGTTTGATGGAGAATTCCATGATCCTAACAAAAGGATTGAAATTCACCATAGATGCATTCTTTGGCATTATTGAAATTAAAAACTAATATGTTTTTACCAAATTGAGTTTTTACCATGGTATAAAAGGACTTAAAGATGGAAAAAATCTCATATCATTCTTTAAAAAGAAACAACCATGTTACTTGAGTAAAATCATCCACAAACGTAACAAAATACTTAACTTGTGAAATATTCGAAACACCGAATGGTCCTCATACATCAGAGTGAATTAAGGAAAGGGAGCAACACCTTTAATTTCAGCTCGAGGAGAGTATGTGGTCCTTTGATGTTTGCTCAACTGACATAGTTCATTGTTTAAACCAAACAATGTTATTTTAAAAAAGGAAACTATTGTTGAAGTCATGTTGCTAACAGATGTCTGAACCGGTTGTGCCATAATCTTGCTCTGCTTGAGAAGTGGAGACTGCCATCACTGGAGACAAGTTCAAGTAATAAAGATCGCCCTATTCATGACCTCCACCAATCACCTGCTTCATTGTTAGATCTTGATAAACACAAAAAAAAAGGTGAGAAGGTGATGGAACAATTGAAACATTTGGTAATCTGACTAATAGATAATAAGTTTAAGGGAAATTGGGGAACGAATAAGACATTAGTAAGCGAAAGTGGAGGTGTAGCAGAGGAGGATCCCTTCCCTAGAACTTTGGTTTGGGATCTGTCGACTATGATAACAAACTTGTCAGATAAACAGGGAGACATGGAATGTAATAGACTTTTGTTACCTATCATATGCTCAGAGGCTCTTGAGTATATGATCCAAGATGAAGCAGAGGAAGTGGCAGAGAGCATACCTGAAGTGGTAGTGGCAGTAGCAATGTAAGAAGAGGTAAGAGAAGATACCATCATAGTTTTCAGTCTTTGCAATAATTCATAATCGTCATCAGTTATACTTCATAATATTCATGAAGTAGAAGATGCTATTGTGTGACTCAGTTTTGTCTTCATTTTTATTAGTATGGACTGAAGCCTAGTTGGCAGTGACCCACTCGGGTTTTCCATGCAGCTTCCACCAGGTTTCCACTAAATGATTTTGTCCACCACAATGATTGTCGATCCGATTCTCAAGCCTCAAAGAACTAGAGCTAGTCCTACCACCTCTTGCTCAGCCTCCTCTATAATTTCTACCATGCCCTCTGGTGTTAGAGGGTGTATCTCTATTACTTGAGTACATAGTTGAGGGCATCCCAATGTGAGTAGTGGAAAAATGGTCTAGTATCTGAAATAAGGTGGCATTTACGTCATCAAAGGATGGAAGTGCCGAGGAGTCGAGAAGTTGAGTCTTGGCCATCTCAAGGTATGGATTGATATTTGCTATAAGGGTAGCATCTGGTGGTTTTCTGTTGATTTTCTTGAACCGATACATCAGAGGAGTAGGGTTGAGCAATTTTCCACTTCTGAATTAGTCCTCAAAACCATGCCAAGATCTCATGTAGGTTGTCCCTTTTTTTAGTATTAAACATGTTTTGAATAACATCATATAGTTTATGGAGGTTCCTTGTGCTAGAGTACAACTTCACACAAGTTTCCAATATATGTTTGGTTGTCTCAAGGTGGACCAAATTATTAGCCACATTCTCTTCCATGCTATTTATCAACCGACTGATCAAAAATGTTTGGTTGTCCCTTATTTAACCACTTAATAGAAGCGTTGTCCTCCTCATCAATAGGTGGAGCTAGTTTGGTGAGAAGGCCTAAGAGGTACCATGTAATGAGAAACCTTTTAACTGACTGCGACCAGCACAAGTAATTATATAACCCTTTCATGGGCATAGTGGTAATCTTGAGAAGGTCACTCTTACTCCCCATGTGATCTTCAGCCATTAGAGATGAACCAAAAACTACACTTAAGAGGATAGTTGTAACCAAAGAGGGAACCACCAAAGAAGACTTATAAAAAGAACTTATAAGTTTGATATGAGTAATGGAAGCATCTTGAATCATGCCAATAAGGAAACTACAAAGAATATGAGCCAACCCTAGAAGAGGGAGACCAAGACCAACTTGGGTTGGAACCAACTTGGAACGAAAGAGCTAACCAGCTCGGGTTGGAACCACTTTGGAAAAGGAGGAAGATCTATCCCAAAAAATCAAGGAATTCTTTGAACCAACTAATCATGCAGTAAATAAGGAGAGTGTATGCTGGCCAAGATTAACAAATAGATAGGGAATGTGATGCTTTTTTCACTTAGGAAATAATATCCACCAAGAAATGAAATCAAGGAAGATCTTTCTTCAATCAGCTGCTTTCAAAAAATAAATTAGGAAACCTTCCTTTAGTGACTTAGGTGCCACTTCAGCAAATAAATCTCAATCATTGACTTTCTTTAACTATTTTAGGCAAGGGGATAACTAAGGGAGGTAATCAATAATCATACCAAAGAAAAAAATGTTGGATATCTTTGAGATCCTCAAAAGAAGGAACCTTTCCTTCTAGTTGTTTGGCACCAACCACTTGCCAAAAGATCAACTAATCATATAATTCCAGCCTTTTCATTCCATTTTTTCTTTTAAAATTTTATGAAAGATGATTATGAGAAAATTTTAATGATTTACCCCTTTCAAACATCAAAGAACAACATGTATTTTTTCAAAAATAATTTGTGCACCAATGCAAGCACAATCACTAGTTAAAAAAAGGACAATTGAACCTTCAATCTTCAACATATATAAATATAGCCTTTAAATCATGAAACACCATGGAACCATCAATAAGATAGAAAAGGCATCATTTATAAAACAAAGAACCAGAAATCCACAAGCTGTATTAGACTAAAAAACTGATCTCTTTAATCGAAGATAGCATGAATTAAACACACCGATAATAACCAAGCTAAAGCTAATATATTAGATGTAGGAACTCAATATTTTCTGATAAAAACATGCATAATAAACGTTCATTTTTCTGAGATATACAACAACATTCATCTCAAGGAAAAGAAGAGAAGAAAAAACTTATCTTTGTGAGCCAAAAGAGGTTCAAAATTGAACCTTGATAAATACCTCAACTTCCACTGAGAGAGTTGATAAAAACTTTATTAACTAGCATCATAATTTTGGGATTGCAAGCCTAATGCTCTGATACTATGTTAGATTTAGGATCCCATGATAAGTACTCGGCCAAGAGGGTGATATAGGAGAGAAAGAAGAAGAAGAAGAAGAGAAGAAGAAAGGAGAGGAAGAAGAAGAGAAGAAAGGAGAGGAAGAAGTAAGAGAAGAGAGGGACGACTAGGGAGAGAGAGAGAGAGAGAGAGAGAGAGAGAGAGAGAGAGAAGGTTTGAGAGAAAAGTGTAAGGAAGAATTTGAGAGAGAAGAGGGGAGACTTAATGATCTACCCCCTTGCCTTGAGCCTCTATTTATATTTTACGAAGGAAGGTTACAATGATTACATTGCCCTTAGGTCTACAAGCTCTCAAAAGGAAAAGACATATGTAAATATACATCATCTTCTCTATTTACTCCCTTGTGCCATCATGATGAGAATGACACTAATTTACACCTTTTCCCATATCTTTGACGTGGGGAAGGTATTTACTTTAATGCCTATTTGAGTTGTCTTCTAGCAAGAGGGAAATCTCCTCTCCTAGAAAGTTCAGTTCATTTATATTTTGAGTGAATGTAGAGTTCATCTCAACTATTGATTCGCCTAGTTTCATTTTAAGTTCAGCTCATTGGGCAATCAATAAATTGATCCTAGAGTCCTTGACTCTAGTGGTTTCCTCATGTGTGACCTCTAACTGATACCATATTTCCTTCGTGATCCTACATGTGGAGAGTCAATTAAACTAATTTGATCCTAAGGAACACAACAATAAGTTGATGACCTGAGTTATTTTTTAGGTGCTCTTTATCTTCCCTCATCAACTCATTGAAGCGATTTGTGAAAAGAGTGTCATTCTCAAGTTTTTGAGCCTCAAATGGACCATTCTTTATCACATGCCAATATCCATAGTTAACTCCATTGGAGGAAGAATACTATTCTTACCTACCAATACCCATAGTTAACTCCATTAAATAATGGGGAAGTATTAGCCGATTGTCCTCCATGAAGGACCAATTTATCTTGAGATGCCATCTTAATCGAAATTTAAAATTAAGTAAATTTTGACATAATTTAAGATTCGGCCTGCTCTAATACCAATTGTTGGCCCATGAAGCTTCTCAATAGGGGGAGATTTGAGTTTTTCAAATTTTAAAACTTAATGTGTGCCATAATTAAATGAAACAAAAATAAAAATAAATAGAGAAAATTTTACACACCACAATTGAACAAAAAATGGTTTGTTATCAATATTCCCCTTTTGGTATTCATTGCCCAAGAACCCATGCTTGGGAAATTTCACTAATAATCGCTCTATTAGTTTGGAATTACAAGAAAGAGATTTTGGCTCTCCTTCAAGCCAAATATACGATTGCAACGTTATCTCTCGAAGAGATAGCTAGATTCCCGCTTTAGTAGGCCCTTTCCATCAAGATTTATCAAGGTTCTAGATGAACCAATTAGAAAATGAAAATTACAAAGAAAAGTAAAACTTACACCCTTGAAATTGGAGAAATGCCCTTCTCCTTGATGATTTCAAGCTTCCAGCCTTTGATGCACGAGGGAGAGATAGGAGCTTGATTAATTATGAATGCAAGGAATTGGAATGAGAAAAGAATGCAAAGCTTTTGCAAAGTATGGCTTTCTCTTTCTCAAAAAAGAACTTAGGAAATATTTTCAAATGATTTAGAATAAATCGAAGTAGGTATACCAATAAAAGCTCATTAACTTCTCAATGGGAAGTTTTGTGGGCTATTTAAAGTTCCCGTAGCTAAACTAGCCATTTTTTGACTGTTTGAAAAAAAAGTAGATTTTACATTGATCAATCAATGTATAGTGATTGATTGATTAATCACGTGTAACAACTATATTTCTGTCAAAATGTCACTTATAAAATTGATGGTGTGATTGATTAATATCTTCCCGTTTGATTTGATATTTTAAGTTGATTGATCAAAGTAGATGGTATGATCGATCATTCAGAAATCCATTGGTAGAGCATAAAAAAAGTATGATTGCTCAATGACTTTTCTATGATCGACTATGCTTTATGTTCCCAGTTGGCAAAATTTTGTATGATCGATTAGTCTCTAAGTGTTGATCGATCAATCAACATGAATTTGCTCTACCTGGACAATATTCATCGATCAATCCACTGATGTTGATTGATCATGTCTTATAACATAGTTTGGCCACGTTCTGGATGATCGATCAATCAACCTACCTTGCTTGATTGATCATGCTTCATATTTTTCACACACTTCTGGTTGATTGATCATTGGCAGATGTTGATCAATCATTCCAATGCCAATTCACTATGTGAATATTTAAAGCATGGGAATTTGCAATGCTAAGTGATTCCAACTACTGTGAAATGTTTATATGCTTTGATAAAAACATGTTTGAATGAAAATATGTCCTAAATCTCAAAAAATTAAATTGTACCTCAACTTTTGGAAAAATTGTGTTGCTCTCTTACATAGACTAAGTTTTGACATTTCTCAATACTTCTAACACTTTAGTCTTCAAGTTTTATTTTTCTTTCTAAAGTTACTTCTTCAAGAGTACTTCAACATTCCATGGAGCTTGAGGTCTTTGAGAAGCATGTCTTGATTCATTAATTAAGACCTT
Source organism: Aristolochia californica (assembly GCF_029961685.1). Classification (NCBI taxonomy): domain Eukaryota; kingdom Viridiplantae; phylum Streptophyta; class Magnoliopsida; order Piperales; family Aristolochiaceae; genus Aristolochia; species Aristolochia californica. The sequence goes on from NW_027182279.1 coordinate 6,993,637, forward strand.
TGAATTTGTGCATCTTCAAGGAAATATATTTGAAATACTAGAATAATAATTGTTAGCTCAATTATTATCATCAAAATCAAGAAGGAAGTTAATGCTCGGTCAACAAAAGCATTCATGAGAATGCAAAATTTAGGAGAATGAGCTTAGAAGAGCTTCTAAGGATTCTTCTAACCTATACATGGAACCCGAAGATAAAGAAGAAGAGCAACTTGAAAAGAAAACTCTTGCTCTAAAGGCTAAAACTAGCGCTGAAAATGACTCTAGAGAAGAAAACTCTAGTAAAGTGAGCTTCATCTCTGGACATCTCTAAAATATGTGCCAAAAGAATAGAAAATTTAGAAGAGACTAATTCAAAAGTCAAAATGTCAGACCTTTCAAGAAGATTGACGTCTGTTTTGAGTGTGGCAAACTGGGGCATAGAAGAAAGAAGTGCCCTGACCTTGAAGGAAGAACCCCATCTTCAAGTAAGATCCAAAGAATGAGAAGAAGAAGGTTTTGATGTCCTTTTGGGATGCTATGGAAGAGGAGTCTAACCATTCCAAGGAAGAAGAAAGTGATTTGGGCCTCCCTACAATTGAAGATAATGATGAATCCACCACTTCGAAAAAGGTAAGTGACTCAAACTATGAAAATGAGGTAAAAATACTTTTACAAAAATCATCTTATAGTCTAAATAAACATAAGAAAAAAAGAAATTATCAATGAGATGAGATTTCAAATCTCAAGAGTGAGCTCATTGCCTTGAAGGAAGCAAAGAAAATCTATGTGGCTAATGCTTCAAGGCAAATCAATGTGGTAGAAAGGCTCTCTTGTGATATGTTAGCCTTTTAGAAGAAGTGCTTTGAACTTAAGCAACAAATCCAGGCGCTATCACAAAAGAACATACCGAAGAGGAAAATTTGGAAGAAAAAGAAAAAGAAAAAAAAAAAAGTTCTCTCCCATCTCTCATATTTGATGCCAATTTTGCAATGAAGTGGGACACTATGCCCAATTTGCCAAATTAAGAATGGAAATGGAATCAAACAATTGAGGGTACCCGAAACAAAGGTTATGATTGTGGTAACTCACAAAACCTTAGGCAAACAAGTTTTTGATGCCCAAATCACCTAGCATTTCAAATGTTATCCCAAAAATCTCTAGTGATATAGGTGTTGATTTTTAGAACTCCATAGATTACTTCTTGGGAGAAAAAGAGAACATACATTCAGAAGAAAAAAGGAGGAAGAATGGGGTTATGGACTTTGTTGGAAGATAGGGCCCAAGCCCACATGACCAAGGAAGACCCACATGTCCAAGTGTATTAGAAGATGGCCATAAGGCCAAGGAAGACCCATGCATCCAAGAGATATAAAAGACGGGCTTAAGACCCACAGATCAAGGAGAAGGCCCATAGGCCCACATATAATAATGGCAAGATGGTAAATAAAGAGTCATCTCATAAAGATGACATTGATGTAATTAAGTTCAAGCTCTAAGATTAAATCCTAAACCCTAAGTTCAGGGGTATTATTGTAATACAATAGTTTCATTAATCTATAAATAGAGCTTCAGGGGGAGGGTTAGGATCATCAAGTCCAGAACCTCTTCTTCCTCTGGTTTTCTCCCAATAGGTCTCTCTCATTTTTCTCCATGAGTTAAATCTATGGAGTCCTGAAAATTCAACATGGTATCAGAGCTTTGATTTTTCGGACTTCTAGCTATGGTTTTCAAAATCCAAGAAACCCATTATTTTTTCTTTTCTCATATTGATGCTTCTTTTTTATAGTGTCTATAATTCCCTTTTTTTTTATTTCCCACCATTACACTACTATTTTTGTTTTTTATTCCTCCCATAAATGAGTTGAGCCGAGTTGACTTGGTAGAACATCATCATACCAGCAGAAGACTCTCACGGCGACGGGAGTTTATTTGCTAGAAAAAACCAAAGATGTTATCTGTGCTGAAGACGATCACTTCTCATGGCGAGGAAGTCGCATTGCCATCTGAAAGGCCGGAGAAGACGATGACACAAAAACTCTGTCAAGTTCCATTTCCAGTCTCTATTACTGCTCGCTCAGAGAGATGAAATTGCCAGATTGGTTTATTTTCGACTGCTAGAAACCTTCTGATTATCTCTCCTGTCTCTGATTAACAACATAGTATTTCCAGCATGGTTCATGCTTCGGCAAGGACGACGTTGTGCATTCTATTCTGCCGAGTGGAAGACGACCCACTCTTGTCATCTTAAATTGATTCCTAAGTTCGGAAACCAAATTAAATCCAGCACATTACTGTGGTGAATATATTATTCTCGCTGAGTTTCTCAAGTGCCAGGATTGAGTTACCATTTCTGGACTTTTTCCGCCAAGAGTCCTTCGGCTCCGAGAAGGACCCATTGTTTTTGTCGAAAAGTTTACTTTTGATGCTAGCTATCTTCGAAAATATTTTTTTGGAAACTCCTCTTCTCTGGACAAAAAGTTTCTTCCATAATCTTGTTGTAATTGCCATCTGAAGGTTGTTGCTGTTTCCGCTCTGTTCGGTCGGGGAAGAAGACTTTGTAGCAAAAATTAAGTTTCCTAACTTAACTTGACTCAGGACATGAAATTCAACCATATTACTCAGTTCATGTCCTGAGGTCGTTAGTGGATAGCCGTACTTCAAGTCATGTACATGACTAACATGACTCAGGAGATCATGTCCAAAGCGTAAATGACAGCAAGTGCTTTCCGCATAATTTTGGCATTCATGTACATGAAACGAGCGCGCCCCTCTCTCTGCCACACACCCTCTCACACAGTCTGCTCATTTCGTTCCCGCACCACCTCTCTCGTCTCCCTAACCCCGAGCTCTCTACTCCCTCTCTCGTCTCCACCGTCCCTCTCTGGTCTCCCTCTGTACGGCCTCCATCTCTCGCTGCGAACATCCTTTCAATGTCCTTCTCTCCATCTTGGACTCACTCTCCCTTTGAACCTCCCGCTCGCTTCTCCCTCTCTCTTATCCCTCTCAGCCTCCCTCTCTTCTCTCTCTCTCTCTCTCTCTCTCTTCTCCCTCTCTTCTCCCTTTCGGCAATCTCACTCCCACCTCCTGCTCTCTTCTCCCTCTCTCTTATCCCTCTTAGCCTCCCTCTCTTCTCTCTCTCTCTCTCTTCTCTTTTCCCCCAAAATACCTTCCAATTTCATGCGATTTCCCCTATTTCAGTTTCGATTTTCTTCAATTTTGACATTTGGGCTTCAATTTCTTAATTTCTACTTCGATTCGGCATCGATTTCAAAAGGTATGACTATACCCTAATTTTTTTTTATTAAATGAGTGTTGTATTTGAGTTACTTTTAGTTTCAGTGCCTAATTTGGGGTTATTTGTGTATAATTGTGGGATTTAGTGTTACGGTTTGGGTCTATTTTTTTATTAGGGTTAGGGCTTAGTGTTTTTAGGGTTTGGTGCTCTGTATTTAGGGGTTAAGTGTTTAGGGTTAAGGATTTGTGGTATTGTTAGGGTTTAGGTTCTGGAATTAGGGTTTAGTTTTTTTTTCAACTTTTTTCAGTTACGGTTTATTGGGTGATAGGATTTGGGGTTTAGGGTTTGGGGCTTTTAGGGTTTTTAAGATCTAGGGTTTTTTGTTTAAGTTCTAGAATTAGGGTTTAGGGTTTAGGGTTTAGGGTTTTAAGGGTTGAGGGTTTATTAGTGTTTTTTTTAAGGTTCTTAATTACGGTTTAGAGTTTACGGTGTTTAGTCCAGTTCAAACAAGATTGAGTCTCCTATACGGGTGCTTTAAAAGCACGATTTCAAATGTTGGATGACACTCCATATTCTTTTAAGATGCAGAAAAAAATTGTCATTGCTTATTGCATATTGCACAATTATATACGTGGAGAGGATTACAATGATATTTTTGATTTAGAAGATGATTTAGATGACGAGTTCAGTGGAGGAGATGATGGGGTCCAATTACGTGCAACGGATGATACAGACAGTGATGATAGTGATGGTCTTGTGGAAGAGGATACCCAATCAACAAGCTTTCGGAGGCAGCGTGCATTAGAATCCACAAGAGCCGCACAATTTCGAGATAACATAGTGACTTGCATGTGAAATGATAACTGATGATTGTATCGTTTATTGTTTTTGAACATGTGTTGTTCTTATGTATTAAACTTGTAATTTTATGATTTTAATACTTATCACGAACTGGTTATTAGAATAATCGTTATTACGTTAGTAATAAAGTTGTATATTTACTTGTATATTATTTTTATTAAATTTTATTACTATATTAAACTAGATATTTAAGTCTAGTAAATAAAATATAGTTACAAAATGCATTTGATCAATTAATTAATTTCAAATTTGTGGAAATATATTATTAATTAATACTACGTAAAAAATCCATATTATGTTTTTAATAAAATAATTCTTTATTTACTCATTATATTTATTTTTTAATTATTGTATTATATTAGTGATTTAATAGTGGTAATTAATATATTGTTAAATCAAGCATTTGATCAATTATTTTGGTTTAGTTAACCCTTTTTTTATTTAATAAAATGAAAGGTTTCAAATTTAATATATAACTTAAAAGGAAATTTATTATTAATTAATATTACGTACAAATATATAGTGTATTGAAGTTATGATTAGATCAATTTTTCCTCTTAAATCATTCATTTTTAGGTTAAAGTATATCATATGTTATTAATAAATTAATAACTAAACGTATTACTTTCTTTTTTTATTTATAACATTATTTATTTATTACATGTAATTAATTATGTGCGTATATCATTGGCTCACGTAATTACCATATTAATGCACAATAAAATATCTAATTCAATTAATAAATATATTAATATATTTTAATTATACATTAAATAACTTATTCATGTAGTAATAATGGTTATTTTACCTAATTTGGGGTTTAAGGATTATGTTGTAATTAAGTGTATTGTAAGGGTTTAGGGATTCTCTTGTTTTTTGTGTTTTTCTCATGTTGGGGCACTAACACTGGAAACTGTTTTCCAGTGCACATGAAGTCGTCAACACTAACACCAAGTGCGAAGATGAAGTTCATGTAGATGACTGACATGAACTTCATGTTGGAGATGAACATGAACTTCAAAAATCCGTTTTGTTGACTAACCCCCCCTTAGGAAACTTGAATTACTCAGCGCCAAGCCGACCCGCACCTGTTCTGCCGCAACCTGGACCGGGCAAGTAAACCCAGCGAACCAGGCTGCCCTTATAGCTACTGTTGAGTAGCACCCGTCTACCGAGCCAACCCAGACCAACTCAGATCGTGTCAACCTGACTTGGGCCACTTATTTTTTTCCTCGGCATACTGTCTGGACCAAAACTTATATGTATTTCTACCGTGACTTGAATATATTGGGCTACTATTTGACTCGGCACAACTCGGTAAATTTTTTCTCTTGCTAGATTATTACTTTGTAGAATTGATAGATTATTCCTTGGTCAGCATATTATTTAGTACATATACTTGCATTGGATTATTTCATGGGTAATTTTATAAGGATTATTTTGGTTCATGTTATATTGGCCTAAGCCCATTTCAGCTGTTGCTATTGTGTCTCTTTTGATGAGACATTATTATTGAAGGAGAGGTGGCCTCATACCATTATCTATTTGTCCCCGTCAATAATATTAAAAATATTTGCAATTGGGATTCCATGACAGAGGAACTTAATACCTTGTCCAAAATATCAAATATGTCAACGGTTGGGATTCCATGACGGATGAACTTAATACCCCGTCAAAAATATCAAATATTAGGATTCCATGATGGAGGAACTTAATACCCCATCAAAAATATCAAATGTCAAAGGTTGGGACACCATGATGGAGGAACTTATTATTACATTTATGTGACTTCCCCCCATTAATGTCATATATTACTCTACCACTTGAGAGTCATTGTCCTGTGGAGGGACATAGTGGTGGAGGTGGACACTTCAGAGCAATGCCGATAGACACACTACCTACAGAAGACAGAGTGTGGCCTACATCCAGCATGAGTTAAAATTGGAGGATGGAACAATGTCTTAGCATCTAGGAGTGATTTACTCTCACTGATATTATGCCAGTTGGGTCTCATGAATGTGAGCACCAGCGTGAGGGGGAGTGTTGGAAGATGAAGACATATTGGTAGATGTGCCATTTTATATAAAAAATGATTTTATACATCGTTTGGAGCAAGCTGGGAGTTCATGTTGTTCTCTCACCCCCAGCTTGAGGGGGAGTGTTGGAAGATAGGGCCCAAGCCCACACGACCAAGGAAGGTCCACATATTCAAGTGTATTAGAAGATGAGCCCAAGCCCATAAGACCAAGGAAGACCCATGCATTCATGAGATATAGAAGACAGGCTCAAAGCCCACATATCAAGGAGAAGGCCCATAGGCCCACATACAGATGATAAATAAAGAGTCATCTCATAAAGATGACATTGATGTAATTAAGTTAAAGTTCCAGGGTTAAAACCTCCATAAGCTCTTCTTCCTCTAGTTTTATCCTAATGGGTCTCTCTCCCTTTTTCTCCCTGAGCTAAATCCATGGAGTCCTGAAAATTCAATAGACTTAGTCCAAACCCTCCCCCTTAAGCTATATTTATAGATGGTAAAAGTAAAAATATTATAATTATACCCTTCACCCTAATAAGAGTGAAGAAGAGACATAAAATATAAACTAATTACATCAATGACCCTCCAACAAATTCATATCTTCCAACAGTAGGTTTGTCTTTGAGACAAGGCACCAAAGAATATCTAGATTATGGATAGCTGTTGCTATAGGGACTTGACCTATGACAAGAAATTTTTAGAACTCAAACCAAAATATGGTGGTGATGTAACATTTGGAAATAATAGCAAATGTACCATCAAAGGAATTGGTCATGTACCTAAAAAGAACTCTTTCATATCCAATGTCTATTATTTTGAAGGGTTGATGCATGAGTTACATAGCATTAGTCAATTTTGTGATAAAGGAAAAAAGTTTCATTTTAAAAAAACAAATGTTTAGTAAAGAATTAAATGGACGAACTAGTGCTAGAAGGACATAGAAATAGAAATCTCTATGTTGTGAACATAGTATATTTACCCTCAACTATTGCCATCTGTTGGGTGCAAACATTGACGAATCTCGATTATGGCATAAGAGACTAGAACACCTAGGAACAAATTCCATGAACAAACTAGTTAAGAAAAAGGTAGAGAGAGGACTACCAAACCAAAAAATTTCAAGAGAGAAACCTTAAGATGCTTGCCTACTTGGAAAGCAAGACAAACAACTCTCAAGGCCAATAACATAGTTTTAATCACTCGAATTTTTCAACTAATCCACATGGATTTAGTTGGACCTACTTGAACCCTGATCTTAAACAAAAAATGTCTCAATTTAGTGGTTGTATATGACTATTCCAGGTTCACATGGATAAATTTCCTAGCTCACAAGGATGATGCTTTTTCGGCCTTTGCAAAACTACAGAAAATAGTTCAAAAAGAGCAAGGATGTAACATTATCAAAATCAGGAGTGACTATGAAGGAGAATTTGATAATTCACAAATTCAAGAATAATGCACAAAGCATGGTATAAAACATATATTTTCAGCTTCTCGAACCCTCAATAAGACGGTGTTGTTGAGAAAAGAAGAAAAAACCTTAATTGAGATGGCAAGAGCTATACTACATGCATAAATTTGCCACATAGACCTTTTAACAAAACTATAAATATCACATGCCACATCATAAATTGAGTAAGCATAATGCTCCTTCTCAAAAAAAAACTCCTTATGAGTTCCAAATGGGTACCCTTCCCAACAACTTATTTTCGTACCTTTTGATGCAAAGTGTTTTGTTGAATTTATGGAAAAGTGAAATACTTCATTGATATCAATAACTTGTTGTAATCAGAGTACATGAACCTCTATTTATAATAGAGGAAGGTAGTAGAGTCCAATTACAATAAAACTACCCTTGTCCCAATTACACCCAAACTCTAACACTTAAGGTAAGTCCTAACATAATTGATAAAAGACAAATATAACTTAAAGTAAAACTCTTCTTGGTCATGACCCTAAGATAAAGACACTTTTATGAGTCCTTCTTGATCTTCCAACTGATGTGATAAGGTTGCCAACTCTTGGTAATCATTGTGGTTTCTACTTCATATGGGCTTGGGCCCATCTTGTGGGCCTTCCTTGATCATGTGGCCCATCTTATAATAATCTTACATATGTGGGCCTTCCTTGGTCGTTTGGGCTTGATCTTATCTTCCAACACTCCCCCTCAAGCTAGGGGTGAAAGAATAACATGAACTCCAAACTTGCTACAAATGATGTATAAAATATTTTTGTACAAAATGGCACATTTTCCAATATGCCTTCTTCTTCCAACATTCCCCCTCACACTATTGCATCCTTCCATGAGGCCCTACGGCATTATAAGTGAGAGTAAAAATCACTCCTAGCCTATAAGCCATTGCTTCATACTCCAGTCTTAATGCTGGATGTAGGGCACACTCCACTACTATCGGTAGTGTGTCTATCGGCATTGCTCTGAAGTGTCCACCACCATGTCCCTCCATAGGACAATGACTCTCAAGTGGTAGGAGACATAAAAGTCATTACAGGGGAGAGGGGGGATGGGGAAGAGAGATAACATGGATGTAATCATAAGTTCCTCCGTCATGGACTTCCAACCACAAATAATTTTTATCTTTTTGACGGGGATGAAGTTCCTCCATCGTAGACTCCCAACCACAAATAATTTTCATCTTTTTGATGGGGATGAAGTTCCTCCGTCATGGACTTTCAACCACAAATAATTTTCATCTTTTTTACGGGGATAAAGTTTCTCCGTCGTGGACTCCCAACCACAAACAATTTTGATCTTTTAGATGGGGTAAAATAAATGATGACATGAGGCCACGTCTTATTCAATAGTAATGTCCCCAAAGAGACATAATAGATGCAGCTGAATATAACACGACCATCTTCCAACACATATAACATGAACCAAATAGTAAACTTTGTCAAAGAACCCATGAAATTATCTGATATAAAAATTTCTTCTTTGATGTGCAAGTTTCATCTTTTGTGCTCCCCCTTTCTTGAATATTTTGGTCACATAAACTTATCCACAACATAAGGAATAAAATACCTCTTTCTTGCTCTTCTTCTACTTCTCCCCCTCAAGCTGGGAGGTAATGGCAATAATCCCAGTTTGAACCAAATATCATAGATGTAGCAATAAACCCAAATAACATATATTTATAAATAAGCCCTCAAACTAGGGAGAAGTGAGATACTTTCCTGATCAACTCAAAAAGTGATACAAAACAATTGGCATAAATTCGTATTTTTCAATACAACAGAATACCAGCATGACCTTTGATTCTTCCAATTCGAATATATCTTTAAATATAGATCAGATTGACATGAAATTTTCTTCTTTTGAAAACTAGACTTAAATAAATTTCATCCAAGTATAACATCTCGTCATAAAATATAATTATCAAAAGATAAATAATCTGATAGGTTTCGGTCTCTGTCATATGGCCAAACTAAGTTTTGTTTCTCCTGTTTTTCGTGAACGACCATTGACTCTTCCAAGATCAATATCTCCTTATAAAAAAATCATACCAAGAATTGGTTGAATAGGTAAGAAAATAGACTTACTTGTATTTCTTTTGATATATAATTCTCCTTATAAAGTCTCTTTCTTGATTACATAAACTATCTCAGAATTTGAGGCTTTCTGCTGCAGCTCGAACCTCTTTTTAAATCTGACTTTTGCTGCTTCAAATATCAATTTCTCTTTGTAGATAACTCAAATAAAAAATTGGTTGAATAGGTAAAATAATAGACTTACAGATAATTCTTTTTATATATATCTCTCCATATAAAGTCTAGTTCTTGATAGCAAAACATACCTCGGAAGCTGAAGCTTTCTGCTGCTGCTAGAACCACTTTTGCAATCTGACCTTAGCTAATTAATACATCAATATCTTTCTGTATACAACTTATATTGGAAAAAATATGTTTATTTGAAAGGTAGACTCAAATATCTTTCCTTCAATATATATTTTTAATATAAAAAACTACGTATAGAGGTAAAAAATGCAAAGCAATCTACAGGTGTAGGGACTGAAAAAATAACTACGAACCTAGACCTAGGGTTTATGGTTTAGAAAAAATGATCTCATTACCTCCGTGAGTTGACCAATTCAACTCACAAAACCTGCTCTGATACCATGCTGAATTATGGAAAAGTGAAATACTTCATTGACATCAATAACTTGTTGTAATCAGAGTACTCAATTTATAATAAAGGAAGGTAGTAGAGTCCAATTACAATAAAACTACCATTGTCCCAATTACACCCAAACTCTAACACTTAAGACAAGTCCTAACATAATTGATAAAAGACAAATATAACTTAAACTAAAACTCTTCTCGGTCATGACCCTAAGATAAAGATACTTTTGTGAGTCCTTCTTGATCTTCCAACTGATGTGATAAGGATACCAGCTCTTGGTAATTATTGTGGGTCCTACTTTACATGGGCTTGGGCCCATCTTGTGGGCCTTCCTTGATCATTTGGACCATCTTATAATAATCTTATATATGTGGTCCTTCCTTGGTCATTTGGGCTTTATCTTATCTTCCAACATGTTTGTATTAAAAGAACCAAAGGAGAAATTAGGAAAGATTGACTCTAGGGCTGATATAGGAATTTACATAGATTATTCATCTCAAATCAAGGCTTATAGAATATGTTACAAGGTGGGACCCACCATGATCACATGAGGTGGCATGATGAGTCATCACATGAGCTGGAATCCTTTTCACATGAGTTGGAATATTTGGCAATCTTCCTTGATTAATGTAATCGATTCATCTTCCCTTGATTTATGTAGATTTGGATAATCATGATTGATGTAATTAGGGATATTAGGGATCCTATCTTATCTCTTAATATGTAATTTAAATAGTATAAATATGGTTCTTGGTTGAAAGATTCAATCAAGTTCTCCACTTCTCAATTCGTGAAGAATATCTCTCTAGCCTAAACTCTTTTTCTCTATTTTCTCCTCTCCTCTCTACCCGAGCTCTCTCTCTTTCTCTCTTTACTCCTTTTCTTCTCCCTCTCTCATCTTTCTCAAGGTTTCAATCATGAGGTCCTAAATTCAACATGGTATCAGAGCATCAAATTTAGGATCCACACGTCAAAAGAATGCTCTAAGAAGTTATGATCAAATCTACTCATAGAAGGCTCTTTGTGAATCAAGATTGAAGCTTGTGAGATAAATTTTTCATTTTTGTTATTATTACTTCATGCTCTTGGTTTTTGGATCTTTAGAAGAAGGTTCAGAGATGATTTTATTTTTGTCTTCATCATATGAAATTTTTGAGATTTATGCATCTCGGATTAGAAGAAGTTTACAAAGGTAGTTTTGTCGGTTTGCAAGTTCTTGACTGAAAATCGGTTTACGTTGAGATTTTCTTCATAAAAAGTTATATTTTTTGTGGGAATAAGATTTTCCTGATGAATAAAATTTTTCTTGGGCCTATTATGAGTGGTTTTTTATCCATTCGATATCATAAATCTAATAACTTAGCTTCTATGCTAAGCTTCTCCATTAATCACGTTGTTTGAAGAACTCTACTTGGTTTTGTGGTTTTTTGGAGAGTTTTTTGAAAGCCACAAGGTGGCTGATTGTTCTTGGAACTGAAAATATACTGGTTTATTCCAAGCTGGAGTCAAATATATTTTTGGATTTATTTTGGAAAGATCTAATTCGGAATCGCTACCTTACCTTACTTGATCTCTTATTGATTGATTTTTGCTATTCTCTACAAGGAAGACTAGAGAATTAATTATATAAAATTTTGGCCAGAAAGTTGACTGGCATAAGAGGGTTCCCTCCTTGCCTAAAGACTTGATAAGCTCGGGTTCTCCTCCCATCTACCCGAACTAACCTTGGCTGGTCTTGAATCTCCAAGGAGCTTAGGCTACTTCAAATTTGAGTACATTATTACCCTAGAATTGCCTCTTATGGCTGAAGAATACATGGGTAACAAGAATGATATTCTCAAGATTACTACCATACCCTTATGAGGGATAAAAAATTTCTTGAGCTGGTCTACAACGGTTCGACGTTTCGTTATAACAAGCGATCTACTTGGTCACCTCACCAAACTTGGGCCACCCATTGATGAAGAAGATATTGCTTATGCTAAGTGGCTAAAAAATGACACTTTGGTAATTATTTGGCTCATAAACAGCATGGAAGAACCTATCTTCGACAATGTTATTAATCTTGACGCCGCCAAACAAATTTGGAGACATGTGCTGAGTTGTACTCTAGCTCTAACAACTTACACATGCCATATGGCATGATATTCTCCAAAGAATGTTCAACACTCAATAAGGAGAAAATATCCATGAATATTTGGCTCGTTTTAAAGGCCTTCTTCAAGAATAGAAGCTAGCTCAGCCTACCTCCATCGATGTCTCTATCCAAGACAAGCAGAAGGAAGTTTTAGCTACTACCATTTTCCTAGCAAACATTAAGCCATATCTCGAAGTTGCTAAAAGTCAACTCCTTAACGCCTCTGCTATTCCCACCTTTAATCATGTATGTGCCACATTACTCTGCATTCCAGACTATTCTTCTCCTTCTCCTATTGAAGTGTCATCCGTTAAGTACTCTAGGCATGGGGGAACATCAACCGACTACGGTCGAGGCCATGGAATAAATTATAGAGGAGGACGAGGAAGAGTTGGAAGGAATGGTTTTGTTAGAACATTCGGTAGGAAATGCACCCATTGTGGGCAATATGGCCATACTATCTCAAAGGAATGAAGACCTTGATCTACTGGAGGAGGCATGAATGATGTGGTGTAGACCAGCAAAAACCCCTATGGATTCCAATACAAAATTATCTACAGACACTGGAGAAGATGTGGATATCAGAAAATATCAAAGACTTGTGGGGAAACTCATTTATCTCTATGTAACAAGGTCCAACATATCATATGCGGTAAGTGTGGTGAGTCAATACATGCACAAACCACAAGTTACACATTGGCAAGCAATAGAAAGAATATTGCGGCAATATTTGATAAGAGCTCCAGGAAGAGGGCTTCTCTATAAGAACCATGGTCACTTCAACATAGAAGGTTCTCAAATGCAGACTGGGCCGAAACCTTGGATGACAAAAAATCTACTTCGGGATATTGTACAATGGTTGGAGGGAACTTGGTTACATGGAGAAGCAAGAAGAAGAATGTAGTTGCAAGGTCTAGTGCATAAGCAGCATACAGGGCCATGGCACACACAATTAGTGACCTTCTATGGATCAAATCCCTTCTCACTGAAGTGAGATTCTATAAAGAAGCCCCTATGGATCTACATTACGATAATCAGGCAGATTTACTTATCACCTTAAATCCAGTCTTCCATGAGAAAACAAAGCACATTGAGGTATACTGCCATTTTATATGAGAGAAATTCCAAGCTGACATATTATATCTCAAACATATCCCCTCACAAGGGCAAGTTGCAAACATTCTCACCATACCAGTCACTCATAAGATCTTGTCCACCATCTGGAGCAAGTTGAGCGTTTACGATGTTTTCTCAACCCCAACTTGAGAGAGGGGGGGGGGGGGGGGGGGGGGGGGGGGGGGGGGTGTTACAAGGTGGGACCCACCATGATCATGTGAGGTGGCATGATGAGTCATCTCACGAGCTGGAATCTTTATCACATGAGTTGGAAGATTTAGCAATCTTCCTTAATTAATGTAATCAATTTATCTTCCCTTTATTTATGTAGATTTGGATAATCATGATTGATGTAATTAGGGATATTAGGGATCCTATCTTATATCTTAATATGTAATTGAAATAGTATAAATAGGGGTCTTGGTTGAAGGATTCAATCAAGCTTTCCACTTCTCAACTCGTGAAGAATCTCTCTCTAGCTTATACTTTTTTTCTCTCTTTTCGCTTATATCCTCTCTATCTGAGCTCTTTGCTCTTTTTCTTATCCCTCTCTCATCTTGCTCGAGGTTTCAATCATGGGCTTCTAAATTCAAAAAAACTTATAACAAAATATCTATGAGGGTAGAGGAGTTGGTACAATTTTCATTTGACAAGTCTGATTCACCAAATCCAACTCCGATTTCTGATGACCAAGAAGGCAACCCATTCATCCCCAAGATCTCAACCTCAAGACCAAAATCTTGAAGAGAACCCACATGATATGAATAACCAGGAAGAACCTCCTATGGAGCCAAAGAACTTTAGGTTCATGTTTGATCATCCCTTAGGAAAAATAATCGGTGACCCTCAAGGCAGAATTATAACTAGAAGAACAACTTATGGAGCAATGGTGAGCAATGCCTTTGTTTCTCAAATAGAGCCAAAATTCCATGTCAAAGCGAAAAGGATTAATTTTTGGATTATGACAATGCAAGAAGAGCTAAATCTGTCTGCAAGAATCAAAGTTTTGACTCTAGTACCTAGACCCCAAAATCAGCATATAATAGAGACAAAATGTGTCTTTAGGAAAAGAGCTAATAAGGAAAATCGGATTGTGAGAAGCAAAGCTAGGTTAGTTGTGAAAGGATATAACCAAGAAGAATGAATAGATTTAAAAATTTTTGGAAGATAGGCCCAGGTCCACATGACCAAGGAAGGCCCACATGTCCAAGTGTGTAAGAAGATGGGTTCAAGCCCACAAGACCAAGGAAGGCCCACACATCCAAGAGACATGGAAGATGGGCTCAAGGCCCAAATACCAAGGAGAAGGCCCATAGGCTCACACAATGATGGCATTATGGTAATAAAGAGTCATCTCATAAGATGGCAACAATGTAATTAGTTTAAGTTTCAGGGGTATTATACTATTATAATCTTATTCATCCATAAATTGAGCCTCAGAGAGAGGGTTAGGATACAAGTCCATAACCTCTTTCTTCCTCATGTTTTCTCCCAATATGTTGTCTCCCCTTTTCTCTATGAGCTAAATCCATGGAGTCCAGAAAATCAACATGGTCTCAGAGCATTGATTTTCAGGACTAGTAGTTATGGTTTCTTTTTAGAATTCTCTTTTTTTATCTTTCTTCCCCGTTCCCTTGTTATCTGCCTTAATTTATCACAAGGTGAGCATCCCATGTAGACATTAAAAATATGACAAGTACATGTTTCATCCTCTTCAAGATTTTGGTATATACAGTCTTTGCAAGGGCGGTGGCCAAAAAACAACAATTTATCCATCTTCATAGTTATCTTCTCCATCTTCCACTTTGCCAGCTTCATATACAAAGAAGACATCAAGCCGATTTCTGAATTTCCATTCACCTGACCCAAATCCTAGGAAATCGAATCATGACCGATCTCGAATTGAGAATCCAGTCTAGATAGTGAAAAGAATGACAAGGAATTCTTAGCCAAAGTCATTGGAGAATCCAGCGAACCTGTTAGTTATAAGGTGATTATTTTAAAGGAAGAAAACAAGGGACTTGAATTGTCGTTGTTCAAAGACATCAAAGAGGAGGTTGAGGAGATTGAGACTGCAATCTCTTTAGGTAGATCCGTGTGGGCAAAAGGGTGGTGACTGGTGAATAAAGGCAGCAATGGTGATTTACAGCGAAAATCCACGTCATCACAATTTCGAAGTACTGGTACTAGCTCAGAACAAAATCTGAATAGCAGAGACAATTGATATATTTGTATTTGCTGGTGTGATTTATTTATGGAAAGTTGTCATCAATGATCCAACCAGCTCGTTAATCCTTGTCCAGCCTGTGAGTCAAGGAGTGGTATCTTTGTCATTCTCATCAATCTAGTATATCTTTGGAAAGTTGCCTCAAAGCCAATGCATATTAGTGGTTCATTGCTATTTTCGAACGATTTTAATTGTTGTTTATCCTCAACTTATTAGATCATATTATCTTGAAATTACTATTATTTTTGGAAGAATCTGGCTCGTCTCCTTCGCTGGCCGAGTTATGGTAATTCAGAGAGTCCACTCTGTTGTTGTCATTACATTTTGGAGCTATTTCTTATTTTGGAAAAATTCTTTACCGGTACGTTGCTGTTTTTAGAAGATCGTAATCTCTACTACTATGAAGCTATCCATTCTTAGTTGGCAAAGATCGCAGACTAAGCTGGTTCTTGGCTCAACTTGACAAACACCAGCATGCTTGGGGAAGAAGAAGACTGTTTCTATTTTATTAAATCCACCAAGTCAACCTAGCGAAGCTAATTTTTTCTAGCTGGGTTAACCCAATGAACCAGCGAACCAAGGAACACTTCCTGGTTCTATTCCTGACCGAGTGAACTTGGACCAACTCATACTTGGTCAACTCTTTTTGGGTCAACCTGACTGTGCCCACTCATTTTCTACCTCGGTTATACGTGTCTGGGTCCCAAGTTCTATATATTTCTTATGCGACTTTGCTATATTGGTCTGATATTTGACTTGGCTCGACTCGGTCCCTTTTCTCCGACTGGATTATTATCTTGGATTATTACTTGGTTATAACATATTATTTGTCACATTGCCATATGATGGCGTAACAAAACATTATTTTATGGGTCATTTGAAAGGGATTTTGTTATTTGGTAAATGTTCTTTAGGCTCAGGCCAATTTCTGTTATTACTATTGTGTCTCTCTAATTGAGACATTATTATTGAAGAAGGACTTCTCAGTTGATGATTATTGTCGGTATTGGTTATTCTGATGAAGAAGAAAGCACATGCTGGCCCTAGATTATTTCTCCCGGTGATTACCAAATACTAACACCCCCCCCACCTCATTTGGCATTTTTACTCCTACCATTTGAGAGTTGGTGCCCTGTGGAGGGACACCGTGATGGCGGAGTTTATTACTACACTTCTGAGAAATTACCTATTGACCCACTACCTAGAAAGGATAGGAGTGTGCCCAACATCCAACAAGAGTCAAGTCTATTATTCACCCAAGAGGTGGCTTTTTGAGCTACCCTGAGAAACTGGGTAGACTCTGTCCCCCACAGTAGGCTACTTTTTCGCCTATGAAATTGAACGGAAAGTATTTTTCACTATGACCATTTTATTGGAGTATAGAACAATGTCTTATGACTAGGAGTGATTTTTCTCTCTCTTATATTATGCCAACTGGGTCTTTTGGAATACCACAAGCTTGAGGGAGAGTGTTGGAAGATATGGTGGACTGTTATTTTATACATGAAGATCCTATACACCATTTACAACAAGTTGGGTGTTCATGATGTTCTCTAACCCCCAAATTGAGGGGGAGTGTTGAAAGATGGCCCCAAGCCCACATGACAAAGGAAGACCCACATATCCAAGAGAGGTGGAAGATGGGCTCAAGGCCCATTCACAAAGGAGAAGTCCCATAGGCCCACATAGTGATAGTAAGATGGTAAATAAAAAGTCATCTCATAGAGATGGCATTGATATAATTATTTTAATTCTCATGTGTGTTATTATAATTTTTTAATCTTTATTCATCTATAAATTGAGCCTCGGGTAGAGGGTTAGGACATAACTCCATAACCCTTTTCTTCCTTCTTTTTTCTCCCAATGAGTCATTCTCTCCTTTTCTCCATGAGTTAAATCCATGGCATCCAGAAAATCTACACATGGATTGGGGCATATGGCATGTGAAAAAGAATGACCCACTTGAGGCACAAAAACTAGAAAATGGCATTCTTGTGACAAAGAGCTTTGATGAGTTGACTAGGGAAGACGGAGAGTAACTCAGAACAAACTCCAAGGCTATAAACATATTGTTGAGTTCAATTGTTGTGGACTCAATAGCAGGCTGAGTCATTCAGAGGTGTCGTGGCTGAGTCATTGAGTTAGTCATTGAGTTAGTTCAATTTAAGTGACGGAGGGACATATCTATAATTTTGTTCTCTTGAACCATTTTTATCGTGAACCCTACTTAGGGGTGAAGGGAATGAGAAAGGATAAGTCATGATTTCTCTAAACAAGGGTCGGTGTTCCCCTCTGACAAACCCTAGGATTGGATTTTCCCTTCAACGAACCACAGGTATAGTTTCCCTTACAAATTTGCTTCAATCTTCCCTCTATTTCTAAATCTCACTGCGACATAGAAGTTTGGACAAAGATGAACTCGTCCCTCAACCCTAGATCCCTCTTCTTAGTGTCGTGTTACAAGATCCATGTCTCGGGACCATAAAAACTTGGTATCATGTAGGTAAACATGGGCAGTGACAAGCTGAGAACAATTTTCAGAGAGATGCGGGAAGAAAATGAGGTATGAATGGCAGCATGGGAGATCAGATTTAGCCAGCAGTTGGATCAAATCACGAGTAGGGTTTCAGATATAATAGCTGGAAGAAATCCGCCCCTAGATCGAAGGGTGGAAGATAACTCGCACAATAGATGGGGAGAACAGTCTGTTGGGCGCACAATAGATGGGGAGAGTAGTTTGTTGGGTGCACAATAGATGGGGAGACTAGTCTATTGGGCGCACATGCTTCCCTGCGCAGGGAGGAGGTACAATACCCAGGTACACAAAATTAGATTTTTTCACTTTCACTGGGTCTAACTACCCCTTAATTTTGTTACACCGATGTGAGAAATTTTTCTTCCAATCAAGGAACAACTGAATTTGATAAGGTGGGATTGGCTGCCTTCCACATGCTTGATGAAGCGCAGTTGTGGTTTCATCAAGTAGAATTGGAAAGACTGGTGTTAGATTGGGAGGAATTTAAAGAGTTATACACTATAAGATTTGGGCTGCTGTCATACAACAATCCGTTAGGGGATTTGGTCCTGTTGAGAAAGACTGGATCCATGGAAAATTATGAGAAACAGTTTCAATAAAAATTGTCATGAGCAACCAGGATGGTTAGAGTCAACTAGTAGGTAAGTTTGTTTACAAGGGGCCTTACTGAATCTTTGATGTTAGAGTTGGAACTCCACGCACTTGCTGATTTGTCCCAAGCAATGAATGTAGCTCGAGCACTGGAAACCAGGCAGAAAGCTCAAACTCGGAGGACTGGTTGGTAGGGGGAAGGAAATTTTTGGCTCAGGTGCCATTTCATATAGTACAGACGCCCAAAAATACTCCGATTCATAGTTTGGCTGCAAATTCAAAGTCTAGCAACCCAACACCTCAATACATACAAAAATTAACTAGACCCAAGATGGTTGATCGAAGGGCAAGGAACCTATGTTATAACCATGATTACCCCTACACAATAGGACACTAACATAAAAAGTTGTTCTGGTTGGAGTTAGATACATTGGAAGAAGATGAACCATATGAAGAACCTCATGAGAGGGACGAACCCGTAATTTCTTTGCATGAAATTACTAAACAGAAGTCGGCCAAAACAATGCAAGTGTAGACAATGGTTCAAGAACAGGCACTAGTGGAGTTACTGGACTCCAGAAGTACCCACAATTTTTTAAGCTTCACGACTACTTAGCATCTTCAACTTTGGGTACAGTCACACCCAGTCACCTCAGTTTCAGTGGCTAATGGGGGAGAAAGTGCCAAGTTATGGGGTCAGAAAATCGGTAATGTTTTCTATTGGACCTACTAACTTTACTGCTGAATTATTTGTCATTCTCTTAGCTGGTTTTGATATGGTGCTTGGAGTGAAGTGGCTGTAAACTTTCAATCCTATATATGGGATTTTGCTGCCTTGACAATGAGTTTTGTATTGGAGGATCGCCAAGTTATGTTGCATGGCAATCCGAATGATATGACACATCACATTCATTTATTGCAAGACCAATCATCACCAGACCGACTTCTAGAAGAGTTATTAAATGAATTTGCATATTTGTTTGAAGAACCTGCTGGTCTGCCACAATTGAGGAGTTGTGACCATAGAATATGTTTGAAACTAGGTTCAGAAGTGGTGGTTGTTAGACCTTATTGGTATCCACACCTCCAGAAAGATGAAATCGAGCGATAGTGCCAAGTAAC
This sequence comes from Aristolochia californica, assembly GCF_029961685.1. Lineage (NCBI taxonomy): Eukaryota > Viridiplantae > Streptophyta > Magnoliopsida > Piperales > Aristolochiaceae > Aristolochia > Aristolochia californica. Next base: position 7,013,617 of record NW_027182279.1, read on the forward strand.
ACTGGAACAGGGCCTTATCTAGAGCAGTCGTTACCCATTCTCTTCACCAGTCCTTCTAGTTAAGAAACATGATAGAACTTGGATATTTTATTTGGATTAGAATTGAATGAAAAAACAACAAAAGGATAAGTTCCCTATACCCATGGTGGATGAGCTCGTGGATGAATTGAATGGCTCACAGGTTATCTCAAAATTAGACTAGCGATCGAGGTACGACCAAATTAGAATTCATCCACTAGACATTGAGAAAGGAGCCTTCCACACTCATCACAGACATTTTGAGTTTGTGGTGATGCCATTTGGGTTGTCCAACGCCTTCCACCTTCCAAGTCTTAATGAATGAGGTATTCTGAGACTATCTCTGAAAATTTGTGCTAGTATTCTTTGATGATATATTAATTTATAGCAAGTCATGGGACCAACATTTAGAAGATTTATAGATTGTATGTCAAATAATCTGGCCACACCAGCTTTATTTAAAACAATCTAAATACTTTTTTGCTAAGTCCCAAGCGGCCTATCCCAGTCATGTTATTTCATATGCAGGAGTGACCATGGACTCCGAAAAGATTCAGCCATCTTCGGGTGGCCACAACCTCAGACTATCTCAGATTTGAGAGGATTTTTGGGGTTAGAAGGATACTACAGAAAATTCATCAAGGTTTATGGGCAATTGGCAGCACCATTGACCAGTCTCCTAAAGAAAAATTCTTTCAATTGGAGTGATGCAGCATCACATTTCTTTCAAGCTCTTAAAAACGCACTCATGTCCTCCCCAGTTCTGCAACTAAGTTTAAGGAATTATTAGTTGTGGAGTGTGACGTGTCCAGTGGGGGCATTGGGGCCATCCTTCAACAAAACAACCACCCAATTGCATTTTTCAGTAGACAGTTAGCAAAAAGGCATCATAAATTGGCAGCCTATGAAAGGTAACTGATCGGTTTGGCCTAGGCGGTACAATTTTATCATATGTACATGTGGGGCATGCATTTATCATACGTACAGACCATTATAGTCTCAATTTTTTTGCTAGAACAATGCCTCTCTACTTCTCCTCAACATCATTGGATCAGTTAGTTGATGGCATTTGACTTTTCTGTGGAGTATCGAGCCGGTAAGTTAAACAAGGTGGTAGATGCTTTGTCTAGGTGAATAAAGGATCAACAACTTGTCTATGCAGTGAGCCAACCTCATTTTCTTTTGCAAGATTTGGTTAAGGAGAAAATTCAAAAATTCCGCCCTCCAGAAGCTGCACAAACAAATTACAGAAGGCACAATGGACTCTACGTGGTCCATCCAGGATGATATCATCTTATACAAAAATTGTATTTACTTACCTCACACTTCCTTATTGATTGCAGCAATTCTATCTGCCAACCATGATAGCACCCACGAAGGTGTCCAGAAAATATTGCATCGCATTCGGGAGGACTTTTATTGGAAGGCCATGAAGGCAACCATTGTTGAATACGTGACAGTGTGTCAAGTATGTCAGTGCAACAAGGTAGACCACTTGAGTCCAGCAAGAGTCCTCCAACATCTTGCCCTCCCTGCATGTTGGAAGAGAAGCTCAAGCCCACACGACTAAGGAAGGCCCACATATCTAAGATTATTATAAGATGGGTCACACGACCAAGGAAGGCCGACAAGATGGACCAAGCCCATAAGTAGGACCCACAATGATTACCATAAGCTGGCATCCTTATCACATCAGTTGGATGATCAAGAAGGACTCACAAAAGTATCTTACCTTATAGTCACGTCAAAGAAGAGTTTTAGTTTGAGTTATGTTTATCTTTTATCTATATTGAGTTATTTAATTATGTTAGGAATTATCTTTAAGTGTTAGAGTTTGAGTGTAATTGGGACAAGGGTAGTTTTATTGTAATTGGACTCTACTACCCTCCTCTATTATAAATAGAGGTTCATGTACTCTGATTAAAATAAGTTATTTATGTCAATGAACTATTTCACTTTTCCATAAATTCAACACTACACAAGTTTGAGCCGATATATCTATGGATTTTGTTGAGGGTCTTCCCAAGATTTCAAGAAAATCAGTGTTATTTGTGGTGGTTGATCGATTCTCCAAGTATGCACAATTTATTCCAATGACACACCCCTACACTACCTCAAGAGTGGTGCAAGTCTTCCTTGAGAATATTGTACGTTTACACGAGATTCCAGAATCAATTATCAATGATCGGGATGCGGTCTTTACCATCCATTTATGGAGGGAGCTTTTTCAGCAGTGTGGGACCAAGCTGAACTTCACCTCCTCCTATCATCCTCAAACCGAGGTGGTTAACCACACAGTGGAGATGTACTTACGATGCCTTGTAAGTGATCGACCTAAACGATGGGTGGAATGGCTACCATGGGCAATATATTGGTATAATATGTCATTCCACATAGCCTTGCAGGCCCAAGCTTGTATGAAGGAGTTATACGACAAAGGTCATATGGACGTCTCATACAATGCAGAGGACTACGTATGGCTACAGCTACAACCTCACCAAAAGCTCTCCATTGCTGGCCCGCCGCGCCATAAATTCTCCCCCAAGTACTTTGGCCCATTCTCTATGCTCAAGTGAATTGGACAGGTTGCCTATCAGCTACAACTACCAGCCAATGCCAAGCTTCATGTTGTCTTTCATGTATCCCTCGTTAAATCATTTAAAGGTGCAACACCTCCTCCAACTCCTTTCCTTCCTCTAGTGGACGATGGAAGAGTTATCCTTTCTCCAACATCTGTGTTGCGTGCCAAACTTCTTAATGACCAGTAGGAGATTCTAGTCCAATAGAAAAACACAGAACAAGTAGTAGCTACTTGGGAACACTTAGACAACTTCAAACAAGTCTACCCTGAATTCGAGCTTGAGGACAAGATCTTCCTCCAAGGGGGTCAGGGGGGGCGTAAATGTTGTGGACTCAATAGCAGGCCGAGTCATTCAGAGGCATCATGGCTGAGTCATTGAGTTAGTCATCGAGTTATTTCAATTTACTTTTCAATTTAAGTACCGTAGGGGCATATCTATAATTTCATTCTCTTGAACCATTGTAATTGTGAACCCTACTTAAGAGTGAAGGGAATGGGAAAGGAGAAGTCTTCATTTCTCTAAACTATGATTGGTGTTCCCCTCTAACAAACCCTAGGATTTGAGTTCTCCTTCAACGAACCCCAGGTATAGTTTACCTTACGAATCTGCTTCAATCTACCCTCTATTTCTTAATCTCAGTGTTACCTAGAAGTTTGGTCAGAGAAGAACTCGTCCCTCAACTATGGATCCCTCTTCTCAGCACCGTGTTACAAGATCTATGTGTCGGGACCATAACATCAATCAAGTCTCTACTTGTAAGACTGCTAAGGAAATATGGGATAAACGTAAGGTCACACATAAAGGGACCACTAGAGTCAGGAACTGTAGAATTAGTTTGTTGTTAGCCTAATATGATGAAATCAAAACTGAAATTGATCAAATCAAAAGCTGAGATGAACTCTTGGTTCACTCTATAATAAATTAATTAAACATTCTTGGAGAGGAAATCTTCCTCTATAGGCAAAATGACAAGCTTCTCAAAGCACTTCCAAAGTCATGGGATATGAGGAAGACCACCATCCGTGTGAAAGCTAACTTTTGAACTATGAACTTGGACAAGCTTTTAGGGATTGACCTAGCATTTGAGATGAAGTTGGAAGAAAGAGAGGAAGAGCAACCCAAAAAGAAGACTCTTGTTGTAAAGGCCAAAAGTAATGCTGAAATTGACTCTAGTGAAGTAAGTTCTGGTGAGGTAGGCTTCATCACTAGACATGTTCAAAATATGTACCGAAAGAAGAAGAACTTTAGAAAAGTCCAATTTAGAACTCAAAATAAAAATTCAATCAAGAAAAATGATTTTTTGTTAGTGTGATAAACTAGGGCATAGAAGAAACAAGTGCCTTTACTTAGAAGGAACAACCCCATCCACAAGCAAGGAACCAAAGAACAAAGAGAAGAAAGTTTTGATCTCTGCTTGGTTTCCTATGGACCAAGAGTCCAATCATTTTGGGGAAGAAGAAAGTGTTGTAGAACTCATGGCAGTTGAAGACGATGACGAATCTACCACTTTGGAAGAGTTAAGTGACACAGACTATGAAAATAAATTAGAATTTATTTTGGGAAAATCTATTCATAGTCTAAAAAAATATAAATAGAAATACAATGCTCAAAGACAAGAGATCGCAAAGCTCAACGAAGAGCTCGATGCTATGAATGAAGCAAATTAAAGCCTTGTGGCTAATGCTTCAAGACAAAATGGTGTGACACACAAGCTATCATGTTATAAAATTTCCTTTGAGAAGAAGAACACTGAACTAGAACAACAACGCAAGGCTCTATCACAAAAACCCACACAAAGGAGGGAAAATGGGAAGAAGAACAAAAGTCTACATAAGAAGTTCACTCCTATTCCTCACATATTATGCCACTATTGCAATGGAGTGGGACATAATGCCCACATTTCCTAAATCAAAAGTGCTAATGGCAGTAAGCAACGATGGGTACCCAAGACAACTGATAGGGTTGTGGTAGCTCACAAAACCTCAGGCAAACAAGTTCGAATGCCCAAATCACCTGGCGGTTCAAATGCCCAAATCACCTGGCAGTTCAAATGCTATCCCAAAGGAAACCAACTTAAAATGGATCTTTAAGGGTTAAATTTTTATTGATGTAGGTTTGTCTCTGAGCCAAGACACCAAATAATGTATGGATTTTGTATAGTGGGTGCTCATGGTACATGAATGGTGATAAGAAGAAGTTCATTGATCTCAAACTGAATGATGAAGGTCATGTAAGATTTGGAGATAATAGTAAAGGTACCACGGTAAATGAATTGGTAAAAATAAATACCTCAACTTCTTTCATATCTATTGTCTATTATGTAGAAGGATTGATCCATAAATTACTTAGCATTAGTCAATTTTGTGATAAAGGAAACAAAGTTTCATTTGAGAAGGAAAAATGCTTATTACAGAATGAAAATGATGAAATAGGAATCTCTATGTTGTGAAAATAGTTGATTTGCACTCAACTAGTCCCATTTATTTGATGAATATTGGTTATGGCATAAGAGACTAGGAGATATAGGAATAGATTCCTTGAAAAAATTAGCTAAGAAAAAACTAATGAGATGACTATTGAATAAAAATTGTTAAGAGAGAAATTTTGTGATGTTTACAAACATGGAAAACAACATAAAAACTCTTTCAAATCCAAGAACATAGTTTCAACCTCTCGACCACTTCAACTAATCCAAATGGACTTAGTTGGACCTACTCAAACTTTAAGCTTAAACCGAAAGTGTCTCACCTTAGTGGTGGTAGAAGACTATTCTAGGTTCACATGGGTTGACCTCCTAGCACATAAGAATGATGTTATTCCAGCCTTTGAAAAAAATTGTGAAAAGTTTAAAAAGGAACAAGGCTATAGTATTGTCAAGAGTAGGAGTGACCATGGAGTAGAATTTGAACATTCACAATTTGAGGAATATTCTACAAAGCATGGATTTAGACCGCACAATCTCAACTCCTAAAACTCCTAAAAATATTGGTGTTGTTGAGAGAAGACATAGAACCTCAATTGAGATGGGAATTGCTACATGCATACAATTTGCAACATAGATTTTGGGTCAAAGACTGAAAAATTGTTTGCTCTATCATAAATAAAGTAACCATCAGGCCCCTTCTCAACAAAACTCCTTATGGGTTCTATATGCGCACCTTTCCCAACATTGCCTACTTTCGAACCTTTGGATCTAAAATGTTCAAATTAAAAGAACTAAATGAACATTTAGGGAAGTTTGACTTAGGGCTGATATAGGAATTTTCTTGGGTTATTCATATCATAGCAAAGCATATTGTTGAATGTAGGACCCCTTTTCCATAATCACGAGCAAAAGAAAGAAGAAAGAAAAAGAGAGAAAAGGGGAAAAGAGCTCTTGGGTAGAGCAGAAAAAATTAAAGAGGAAAGGATGAGTTACGCCAAGCAAGGAAAGGGAGAGAGAGAACCAAACTCGGGATTGAATGTGTTGTTTGTTTAATTCCGAATTACAACCTCTCTATTTGTAGGAGAGGAGGAGGTAGAGTCCTCATACAAGTTGTCATTCAATCCTAATTACATTCTAACTCTAACTCTTCAATATAAGTCTCAATATAAGTAAGTGTATTCAAACTAGAACTCCTAGAAGACTAATTGGAGTAGAACTAGGAGTTCTTTATTATCCACGTGAATATAAGGGATAAACCAGCTTGTGGTCTTATCCTAGTGGGCCCCTCATGATTCTCCAGTGCACCTTGATAATTGTGCCAACTCGTGAGATCTTGTGGGCCCCACTTGATCTTCAAGTCTTATAAATCAACTCAGCTTGTGCTTCTTGATTCCTTTACTCAAGCTTGCTTTGAGAGAGGACTTTTCTTGGTGTCCCAAGTCCTCTAGGATTCTTCTTGATGACCTACGTCATCATGATGGGTCCCACCAACTCGAGCACCATGGTGGGTCCCACCAGCTCGAGCACCATGGTGGGCCCCACATTGTAACACTCCCCCTCAAGCTGGGGATGAGAAGACGTCATAAACACTCAGTTTACTACATATGGTAGACATGATCTTGTGACTGACTGGTTTGGTGAGGATGTTTGCAACTTGATTTTGTGAGGAGATGTGCTTCAGGGATAAGAGACCAGCTTGGAATTTTTCTCGTATAAAGTGGCAATCAACTTTAATGTGTTTTGTCCTCTCATGGAGGATTGGATTCGATGTAATATGTATTACTGTTTGGTTGTCATAATATAGATCCATTGGAGCTTCTTTATAAAATCCCAATTTAGTGAGAAGGGACCTTATCCATAAAAGTTCACTTATAGTGTGTGCCATGGCTCTGTATTCTACTTCTGCACTGGACCGTGCTACCACATTCTTTTTTTTGCTTTTCCATGTAACCAGATTTCCTCTAACCATCGTGCAAAACCGAGAAGTAGATTTTCTATCATCTAGGGATCCAGCCCAGTCTGCATCCGCGAATCCCTCAATGTTGAAGTGTCCATATTTTTTATAGAGGAACCCCCTTCCAGGAGCCCCTTTCAGATAACGTAGTATCCTCTCAAGTGCTTTCCAATGACTAAGTTGTGGCTTGTACATATACTGACTTACCACACTTACTGCATATGAAATATCTGGCCTTGTTACACTTAGGTAAATAAGATGCCCTACTAACCTTTGGTATTTGCCAATATCCACGTCTTCTCCAGTGCCTCCACATAACTTTGTATTTCCATCCATAGGAGTGTCTACCGGTTTGCATCCCAATATACTTGTTTCTTCTAGTAGATCAAGGGCATATTTTCTTTGGGATAGAATAATCCCATGTCTGGATTGTAAGACCTCAATACCCAAAAAGTATTTCAATAATCCAATATCCTTTGTCTTGAATTCAGCACATATTTTTTTTTTTTTGAATGCCCTCAGAGTCACTTCCAGTTAAAATAATATCATCAATATAAACAGCTAGAATCACCTTACCTCTTGCTATGTTCTCAATAAATACTGAGTGGTCTACAGATCATCTGTAAAAACCTGCCAGTATGATGGCTTGACTAAAATTTCCAAACTATGCCTGTGGGGATTGCTTTAGCCCATATAGAGATTTTTTAAGGCGACATATGGACTCCCCCTCAACCACATATCCAGGTGGTTGTTGCATATAAATTTATTCTTTTATATCGCCATTGAGAAAGGCGTTTTTGACATCCAATTGATATATTGGCCATGATGAATTAGCTGCCAAGGATAATAATATACATACCAAGGTCATTTTTGCCACTGGAGAGAATGTCTCATCATAATCAACGTCATAGCTTTGAGTGTATCTTTTAGCAACCAGTCATGCAATAGTCTCATCTAATTATGTTTAATTGTATAAACCCACTTGCAACCAACGGTTTTTTTGTCTGTAGGTAGAGGAACCAGTGACCATGTATGATTCTCATTGAGTGCCTTCATTTCTTCATCCATTGCTGCCTTCCACCCTGGATGTTGTAGAGCCTCCTGATATGACTGTGGAACAAATATGGAGGAAATAGAAGAAAGAAACTGACAACATAGAGGTGAGAGGCGATGATGAGACACAGAATTAGAGATAGGATGAAAAGTATAAGGTTGAGTGCATGAACGAGGTTCTTTTCTTATAGCAATAGGATGAGTATCAAATTGAGGACCAAAAATGACTAGTGATGAACGACTTACCTCTGGTGGATCCGACAACTCGGTAGGTGTGGTATCGGCCACTATCTCTAGGGGCTGAACAATCTCTATATCACGAGGCACAACCGGTCGAGGAGAACTTGGTACTGATGACATACCAGGTGGAGCGCTATCAGAATAATATGAGGAGTCTTCAAAGAATGTTACATCCCTAGACACAAATAAACGTTGCAAAAAGGGACTATAACAAACATAACCCTTTTGTGTTCGAGAGTATCCCAAAAAGATACACTTTATAGATTTAGGGTCAAGTTTGTTGTGTCTAGGTAAAGTATTATGAACAAAACATTGACAACCAAAGACTTTCAATGGTAATGCAAATGGATCATCATGTGGTAAAAGTTTAGAGTAAGGGGATTTATTCCCTAGAATAGTAGATGGTAGATGATTTATAAGAAAACATGTTGTAAGGACAGCATAGGGCCAATAAAAATTTGGAACTTTCATGGCATATAAAAGTCCTCGAGCTACCTCAAGAATATGACGATTTTTCCATTCGGCTACACCGTTTTGTTGAGGATTGTAGGCACATGATGTCTGATGGACAATGTCATTCTCTTGACAAAAGGAGTCAAGGTCTTTTGAAATATACTCTTTGGCCTTATCAGACCTGAGGATTTTTATCTTCTGACCAAATTGTGTGAGTACCATCGCATAAAAATATTTAAAAATAGATGGTATCTCAGAACACTCTTTGAAAATAAACAACCAAGTTGAGCGAGTGAAATCATCAATAAAAGTGATAAAATATTTGGCTTGAGAAATATTAGAGACACTCAAATGCCCCCAAACATCAGTATGAATCAATGAAAAAGGAATGTTACTTTTAACTGACATACCTCACAACTGAATTCTGACCTTATCTTAAGAGATGGAAACATATGATGAAGAGATAGTATGGAAGGATGTCCCAACCGATTGTGCCATAATCGTGTCTTATTCTCAGTAATAGACACCATATTGACCTTTGGCACATCCAAGTAGTAGAGCCCCCCTTGTTCATGGCCTCCACCTCGTTATAAGATCCCGAAAAACACATGAAGTAGGTGTGAAGGTAACCGAGCAATTAAAATATTTTGTGAGCTGACTCACAGAGAGCAAGTTTAAAGGAAAGGAAGGAACAAAAATAATATCATTGAGCGGAAGTGATGGGGTGACAGAAGTTGAACCTTTTCCTTGGACTTTGGTTTGAGAACCGTCAGCTATGGTGACAAACTTGTGAAAGACTCGGAGAAAAAGAATGTAATAAATTTTTGTTAACTGTAAGATGCTCGGAGGCTCCTGAATCAATTATCCAGGATGAAGAAGAGGCTGATAGCATACCTGAAGCAGTAGTGGTAGAGGGGCTAGGAGAAGACCCTAGCATGGTCTTTATCTTCTGAAATAATTCATACTCTTCATCAGTAATACTTTTTTGTGCAGCTGGGGGATTGTTTTCTTGTGCATTACTTATGAGGGCTTGATTCGCCCTTGTCGATTCTGACTTGTCATTCACTTTGTAGCATATTTCTTTATTGTGGCCATATCTACCACAGTAAGTGCATGGCCTATAACAGCACTGGTCTATAGTGTGGCCCCAAAATTTACAATGAGTATATTTAATATCATTCGTTCGGCCAACACTATAACCTCTTCTTTTTCTCATATTCTCATCAGCCATGATAGGCTCTTCTTTTTCAAAAAAAAACTTCAAATAATTTCACCAAGTAGCACTTATTCAATCAACTTGGTATATGTAAATATAGCATCAATGCTAATTATATTTTTTTTCTTCAGAAAACCACTCATAAGAGGCTCAATAACAATCTTTAATATATGGGAAATCTTATCCCACAAAAAAAAAAAAAAAATTGGTGACGCAAAACAATTGGCATAAATTCGGATTTTTCAATACAATAGAATACCATCATGACCTTTGATTATTCCAATTCAAATATATCTTTCAATATAGAGCAGATTGACATGAATTTTTTTCCTTCTGAAAGTAGACTTAAATAAATTTCATCCAAGTATAACATCTCTTCATAAAATATAATTATCAGAAGATATATAATCTAATAGGTTTTGGTCTCTGTCATCTGGCTGAACTATGTTTTGTTTCTCCTATTTTTCCAGAATGACCATAGACTCTTCCAAGATCAATATCTCGGAATTTGAAGATTGCTACTGCTGCTCAAACCTTTTTGCAATCTGACCTTTGCTCATTCAAGTATTTATATCTCTCTGTATATAACTCTGTTTGGAACAAATAATTCTCCTTTGGAAATTACACTCAAATATCTTTCCGCCAATATATAATTTTCAATATAAAAAACTCCGTGAGTCTTCCTTCACAAGATCCTTCTTTGAGTGGTGTTGATCATCACTTTTCTAGGGCAATCTTAATATGTTGCTCTGATACAATGTTGAATTTAGGACCCCTTTTCCATAATCACGAGCAAAAGAAAGAAGAAATAAAAAGAGAGAAAAGGGGAGAAGAGCTCTTGGGTAGAGCAGAAAAAATTAAAGGGGAAAGGATGAGTTGCGCCAAGCAATGAGAGGGAGAGAGAGAACCAAACTCGAGATTGAATGTGTTGCTTGTTTAATTCCGAATTACAACCTCTCAATTTTTAGGAGAGGAGGAGGTAGAGTCCTCATACAAGTTATCATTCAATCCTAATTACATTCTAACTCTAACTCTTCAATATAAGTAAGTCTATTCAAACTAGAACTCCTAGAAGACTAATTGAAGTAGAACTAGGAGTTCTTTATTATCCACGCGAATATAAGGGATAAGCCAGCTCGTGGCCTTATCCTAGTGGACCCCTCATGATTCTCTAGTGCACCTTGATAATTGTGCCAGCTCGTGAGATCTTGTGGGCCCCACTTGATCTTCAAGTCTTCTAAATCAACTCAGCTTGTTCTTCTTGACTTCTTTACTCGAGCTTGCTTTGGGAGAGGACTCTTCTTGGTGTCCCAAGTCCTCTAGGATTCTTCTTGATGACCTACATCCTCATGGTGGGTCCCACCAGATTGAGCACCATAGTGGGCCCCACATTGTAACACATATAAAGTTTATTACAAGATATTTGTGAAAGTTGAGGATTTGGTGCATGTTGAATGTTGAATTTATAAAAAGAGAAAAGTTCACTAATTTGTTCTTAACTGAGTACAATGAGCCTCTATTTGTAATAGAGGAAACTAGTAGAATCCAATTAAAATTAAGCTACCCTTTTCCTATTGCATTTAGGTCCCCATGAATAATATCTTGAGCAAGGGGAGAGAGAAAAAAGAGAAAAAGAGAAAGCTCTCAGGTAGAGAGAGAAGAAAAGGAAAATAAGAGAGATTAGAGAGAGAGAACTTCACACAAGAGTGCAGAAAAAAAAATTAACTTGCTTGAATAATTTCGAGTTACACTCATCTCTATTTATAGTTGAGGAGGTGATAGAGTACAAGTACAACTAACCTTAGGATTCATAATTAAATTCCAACTAGAACTCTCTAAGATAAGCCTATTATGATAAGATTACATTATCTATTTAAGAGATTAATTTAACTCAACTACAAACACCTTCTTTAAGGACGTGAATCAAGCTAGAGATCCAACTCTTGGTCTTATCTTGTGGTTCCCACATGATCGTCCACGTCATGTAGATAGAGATACCAACTCATGGTATCTTTGTGGGTCCCACTTGATCTTCAAATCTTCTATTTAATTCGAGCACATGTTCCTTATCTCTTAGCTAGAGCCACTTTGTATGAGGACTCTTGTTAGCTCATGGTGGGTTCCACCAGCTTGTGGGGCCATGGTGGGTCCCAAATTCTAACACTCCCCCTCAAGCTAGGGGTGAGAAAACATCGTAGTTGCCCAGCTTGTTGCAAACGTTGGAAAAAATTTTGTGAGTGATTGCTTTGATGAGAATGTCTGCAACCTTGTTCTGTAAAAATACATGTTGGAGAGATAAGATGCCGGGATGAATTTTTCTCGTATGAAGATGTAGTCTATTTCTATATGCTTTGGTCTCTCTTGGAAGACTAGATTTGATGTGATGTGATTTGTAGCCTGATTATCACAATGTAGATTCATAGGAGCTTCTTTGTAAAAATGCAGTTCAGTTAGGAGAGATCTGATCCATAGGAGTTCACTGACTGTGTGTGTCATGGCTCTGTACTCTGCTTCTACACTAGACCTTGCAACTACATTATGTTTCTTGCTCCTCCATGTAACCAATTTTCTTCCAACCATCGTACAATATCCCGAAGTAGATTTTCAGTCATCTGGGGATCCGACTTTGTTTACATCTGAGAATCCTTCGATGTTGAAGTGTCCATGATTTTTATAGAGGATCCCTCTTCCTAGTGCTCCTTTCAGATATCTTAATATCTATTCTAATGCTTGCCAATGACTGAGTTGTGGTTTGTGCATATATTGACTTACCACACTGACTGCATATGAAATATTTGGCCTCGTTACGCAGAGATACATAAGTCTTCCCACCAATCTTTGATATTTTTTGACATCTACTTCTTCTCTAGTACATGCACATAATTTTGTATTCGAGTCCATAGGAGTTTTTACTGGTCTACATCCCAGCATTCCGGTCTCCTCCAGTAGGTCAAGGACATACTTCCTTTGAGATAATATAATTCCATGTCTGGATTGTAGTACTTCAATACCCAAAAAATATTTGAGCAGTCCAAGATCCTTTGTCTTGAATTTAGTACATATCCTTTCTTTTTTCTTTTGGATGCCCTCAGGATCACTACCAGTTATAATAATTTCATCAATATATACGACTAGAATTATCTTGCAGTTCGGTGTGTCTTTAATAAAGACAGAGTGATCTCCATAGCATCTGTGAAATCCGGCCCGTATGAGTTCTTGGCTAAAATTTTCAAACCATGCACAAGGCGACTGTTTGAGACCATAAATAGATTTGTGTAGTCAACATACAGACTCCCCCTCAACCACATACCCAGGCGGTTGCTGCATATAAATGTCCTCCTTTATATCCCCATTCAAAAAAGCATTTTTGACATCAAGTTGATAGACCTGCCAGGAAGAATTAGCTGCCAAAGATAATAATAAACATACCGAGTTTAATTTAGCCACTGGAGAGAAGGTTTCTTCATAATCAATGCCATAACCTTGTGTATAGCCTTTAGCAACAAGGCAAGCTTTCAACCGAGCCACATACCCATTCGGATTGTGTGACAGTAAAAACCCATTTGCAACCGACGAGTTTCTTATCTGAAGGAAGTGGGGCTAGAGCCCATGTCTGATTTTCATCAAGGGCCTGCATTTCTTTATCCATAGCCGCCTTCCACCTTGGATGTTTGAGAGCCTCCTAATAGGACTGTGGTATAGGTACGAAGGAAATAACTGATAGAAATTGACAACAAACAGGGGATAGACGATGATGAGACACAAAGTTTGTTATGGGATGAGAAGTAGAAGGCATGGCGCATGATCTGGGCTCTTTGCTACCTGCAATAGGAGGAGTATCATATTCTGGGCCAAAAATAATTGGAGAAGATGGAATTACCTCTGTAAGATCCAACAACTCAACAAGTGTGGTGTCAGCCAGTGTTTCTAGGGGTTGAGTAGTTTCTGCATCACGGGGCACAACCGGATGAGGAGAACTTGGTACTGAAGATAAACCTGGAGGACCATTATCAGAATAATATGGAGAGTATTCAAAAATGTGACATCCCTAGACACATGTAAACGCTGAAGAGAAGGATTATAACAAACATAACCCTTTTGTGTGCAAGAGTATCCTACGAAGATACACTTCACAGATTTGGGATTAAGTTTACTGTGTTTTGGGGAGGAAATATAGACAAACCATTGACAACCGAAGACTCTCAAGGTTAGTGAAAAGGGATCATCATCAGGTAATTATAAAGAGTAGGGAGATTTTTTTACCAAGAACGGAAGAGGGTAACCGGTTTATAAGAAAATATACGGTAAGAACTGCATGCGGCCAATAAAAGTATGGAACTTGCATGGCATATAGTAAACCCCGAGCTACCTCAAGAATATAACGGTTCTTCCGTTCGGTGACACCATTTTGTTGAGGGGTGTAGGCACATGATGTCTAATGAATAATGCCATTTTTTTGACAAAACGAGTCAATGTCTTTGGATGTGTATTCTTGGGCATTATCCCACTGAAGGACTTTAATTTTCTGCCCAAACTAAGTGAATACCATTGCATGAAAAGATTTAAATATCAATGGTATTTCAGAATGCTCTTGAAACAAAATTAATCAAGTGGTATGAGTGAATTCATCAATGAATGTAATAAAATATTTCACTTGAGAAATGTTGGAGACACTCAAGGGTCCCCAGACATCAGTATGAATTAATGAAAAAAAAAATACGCTTTTAATTTTTGGACGAGGTGAGTATGTAGACCTTTGATGTTTACTCATTTGACATGCATCACAATGAAGGTCCGACTGTGCTTTAGGAAAAATATGATGAAGAGATTGGGCGGACGGATGTCCCAACCGGCTGTGCCATAATCTGGTTTCAAGGTCGTAGGTGGATGCAGTATTTATTTGTGGCACATCTAGGTAGTAGATCCCCCCTTATTCACGGCCTCCACCAATCACCCGCTTCGTTGTAAGATCCTGAAACACACATGAAGTCGGTGAGAGAGTAATAGAGCAATTAAAATGTTTGGTGAGTTGACTAACCGATAAAAGATTCAAAGGGAAAGTAGGAACAAAAAGGATATCAGTGAGCGGAAGTGATGTTGTAATAGAAGTGGATCCTTTCCCTTGAAATTTAACTTGTGAACCATCAGAAATGGTAACAAATTTATGTGAAAGACATGGAGAAACTGAGTATAGTAGATGTCTATTACTTGTAAGATGCTCGGTGGTTCCTGAGTCAATTATCTAGGATGAAGAGGAGGCAGAAAACATACCTGAAGTGGTGGTGGTAGCGGTTGGTGAAGAAGTACTTGGGGAGGACCCCATCATGGTCTTCATTTTTTGGAATAGTTCATAGTCTTTATCAGTAAAAGTATGCTTTGCAGTTGTTGTGGTAGACCGCACTTCTTTTATATCACTCATTAAAGCTTGGTTAGCTTTATTCTCATTAGCTTTATAACATCTTTCGTAAGAGTGGTTCAATCTACCACATATAGAGAATTCTTTCCGATGAAAGCATGTGTCTCTAGTGTGGGCATATCCCTTACAATGGGTGCATTCCTTCCCATCTATTCGGTCAAAACCAGTCTTCCACCTCTTCCTCTTCCTCCTCTATAAAATTTGCCTCGGCCTCAGCCTTGGTCAAATGGTGTTCTCCTATGTCCAGAGTACATAACGGATGGTATTTCAATAGTAGAGGGAGAAGCATCTAGAATGCGGAGAAGTGTAGCACATACATCATCAAAAGTGGGAACCGCAGAACAGCTAAGAAGGTGAGTCTTGGCAACTTCAAGATGCGGTTTAATGTTAGCAAGGTATATGGCAGTTATCAAGGCCTCTTTCTGTTTATCTTGGACAGAGATATATGTAGAGGTTTGCTGAGCATGTTTTCATTCTTGAAGAAAGCCTCGAAATCGGGCCAAATATTCATTTATATTGTCTCCTTGTTTGATGGTAAGCATCCGTTGTAAAATATCATATGGCCTTTGTAAGTTGTCAGAGCTTGAATACAACTTGGCGCATGTCTCCCAAATTTGTTTAGCCATCTCTAGATGAATGACATTATTGGAGACATGTTCTTCCATACTGTTGATAAGCCAACTAATAACCAATGTATCCTCCTTTAACCATTTGGTATAGAATATATCATCCTCATTAATATGTGGTCCACGGTTGGTGAGATGACCAACTAGGTCCTTTGTGATAAGAAACCGATGTGGACAAGTTACTAAAATTTGATACCCCCCCCCCCCCCCCCCCCCCCCTCCCATAAGGGTACAATGGTTATTATGAGTATGTCACTCTTGTGACTCATATTATCTTCAGCCATAGTAGGCAAATCAAGTAAAATAGTTCTCCAATCAAGTAATCAAAATATGACCAAGTGGAAGGCTTTAACCAACTTGGTTAATGGAGATGCTTAGCATAAAAGCTAAGTAAATAATTTTAATGGATAATGACTCATAAAAGGGTCAATAACATCCTTCTTTATCCGGGAATCTTTTTCCCACAGATTTATAAAAAAATTCCAATATGCACTGGTCTCGGTCACAGTATTGTGCAACCAACAAAAACTATCTTGATAATCTCTTCTAATCAAAGATAATCCAAGCTGCATATATTTTCATAATTTCATATGATGAAAACATGCATAAGGACATCTATAAACCACCTCTTAATACCAAAAACAAGTGGCATAAATTTAATAATATGATAAATAAATACTTATCTCATGAGCTTCAATCTTGCTTCATAAGGAGCCTTCTATGAGCAGCTTTTAATTACATCTTCATAGAGCATAATAGGGATCCTAAATTGGTAGTTATGATACCTTGTTGAATTTAGGACCCCATGAATAATACCTCAAGCAAAGGGAGAGAGAAAAAAGAGAAAAAGAGAAAAGCTCTCGGGTAGAGAGAGAAGAGAAGGAAAATAAGAGAGATTAGAGAGAGAGAACTTCACACAAGAGAGGAGAAAAAAAGAAGTAAATTGCTTGAATAATTCCGAGTTACAATCACCTCTATTTATAGTTGAGGAGGTGATAGAGTCCATGTACAACTAACCTTAGGACACCTAATTACGTTCCAAATAGAACTCTCTAAGATAAGCCTATTACGATAAGATTACATTATCTATTTAAGAGACTAATTTAACTCAACTACAAACATCTTCTTTAAGGACGTGAATCAAGATAGAGAGCTAGCTCTTGGTCTTATCTTGTGGGTCCCACATGTTCTTCCACCTCATGTAGATAGAGATACCAGTTCATGGTATTTTTGTGGGTCCCACTTGATCTTCAAATCTTCTATTTAATCCCAGCACATGTTCCTTATCTCTTAGCTAGAGCCACTTTGTATGACTCTTGTTGACACCTCTCAAGCTCATGGTGGATCCCACCAGCTTGTGGGGCCATGGTGGGTCCAACATTGTAAAATTTCCCAAGTACAACCAAAGTTAAACACTAAAGATAAATCCTAGAACAATTGAACAACTAAACATAAATAGAAGACTAACATAACTAAAACAACTTTGACTAAGACTCTGCTATGAGACCTCTTGTGAGACTCTTATAAAACTCCACTTTAATAATTCTAGCTCTGTGAGACTTCTTGTTGTGAGAGTCATGAGAGACTTTTTCATACCAACTCTTCAACACTCCCCCCCTTAAGTTGAAGTTTATAACTTCAACTTGTAATGAAAAGGATTCTTGTATCCAATATTCATTCGCCAAAATGTTCATTGATGTTAAATCTTCATCATTTGCTTTCCCTTTTTCTTGAGTACTTTGGTCACATAAAAGTTACCACAATATGTGGAGTAAAATACCTCTTTTATGTACTTCTTCTTCTACTTCTCCTGATCAAGCTAAGGATAAAAAGGACATAGAAACCTTGCTTGGACAAAAAAAAATATGGGGGAAGAAAATCACTCCTAGAGGTATGAAAAAGCACCGTACACCAATCAAAATGGTCATAGTTTGAAACACACTCAGCTCAATTTTAAATACGAAAAAAATGGTCCAAATTTTTGCATAAATAAGATACTACTCACTTTTTAAGGTCAGCTTAAACACAAATAACCTCTTTGGTGAAGAACAAAAGACTTGACTCAAGCTGGATATTGGGCACACTCCAATACTTTTAGGTAGTGGGTCTAGGCATTTGGTTGAAGTGATAAAAACACAACATGATAAATTGAAAAAATACTAGAGGAAAATAACTTTAACCGAAAGGAGGTGACTATGCAACATTCATACTTCCAAAGTGACCCTTTTTTAAAACTTAGGGAGAGACTATAATAGTAGAACTTAATAAATTTGACCAACTATAACTTTTTTTGGGGTGACCAAAATATTTTGGAGTTAACTATGCGGAAGATACACAACAAGTAACAAAAACACAAAACTTGAAAGCTACATCGAAGCAAGATATACGTTGAATGAGCACATAATGGAGTGATTAAGTCTGACCAAAACACTCTGATTAGAAGAGAAATATGGATAAAAAATTCGAATTTTAGGAGAAAAGAAAACTCAATTCACCTCAAAGCATGGAGAGATAATAAGAGAGAAAATAGGCAAAAAAAGAGAGATTTTCGGCATAACAGACCTTTGATACTTCTAATATCGATATCTCTAAAAATATAGCTCAAAATAACAAGAATTTTTTTTTTAAAGAAAATGGATTCAACTAAATTTAAATTGATACCTAACTCGAAATAAAAATATTCATTCTTGAATCTTTTATGACCTCTTGATTTTCTTCATTTTGTACCTTGACCCTTGTCTAATCCAATGTGAATATCTCCTTAAATATAGATCAAATTGATATGAAAATGTATCCTTCTAAAACTAGAATTTGATAAATTTTATTCACATAATATAATTATTTTGAGAGAAATAATCTGATAGATTTTGAACTAGTTAATCAGGCCGAACTGAGTACTTTTTCTTCTTTGGCCAACATGACCATGGATATCTCCCTCTAGAAAACTCCGATTGAGAATTGGTTGGATAGGTAAAAAAACTAGCATTAGATATATTCATTTTGATATATAATTCTTCATATAAAGTATCATTATTGATGATCTAAAATGGCTAAAAAAATTGAAGCTTTCTACTGCTGCTTCAACCTCTCTTACAATCTGACCTTTGTTACTTCAAATATCGATTTCTCTTTTTAAAAACCTTCAATTTCTAAAATTATTTTTTGAGTTGGAAAATAGAATTGAGTATAATTCCTTAAATATATAATGTATATTATGAAATTTTTAGTATGGAGGTGTGAACACCAAGAAAATAACAGGTACTACAACATGAAAAAAAAAGATAGAATACGAACCAAAACTACTAGAAATGATAGATCAGAAAATGATCACATTGTCTCTATGGTTTGACCGAGTTAACTCATAGAACCGACTCTGTTACCATTTATAATTTTTGGAAAAGATAAAAACTTCACTAACTTGTTCTTAACTGAGTACAATGAGTCTTTATTTATAATAGAGATGTTGCAAAGTAAAAATATTGAAGAAGTCTTACAGAGCGAGAATTATTATTGAAGGAGGTCTCACAAGAGATTTTTCAATTAAAAGGTGTTTCAGTTATGTTAGTCTTCTATTTATTTTCAGTTGTTTAATTATGCTAGGACTTATCTTTTAATGTTAGATTTTGGGTGTAATTGGGACAAAGGTAGTTTAATTATAATTGGACTCTACTACTTTCCTCTATTATAAATAGGGGCTAATGTACTTATATAACATCATGTTAGGGATTTTTTTTCTTTTTTGTAAATTCAACATAATATCAAAGCAAGTTGTATAAGTTGGCTTTGTCAACCCACATATATAATTTGATCATTTTCTGATCTATTATCTCTATTAGTTAGGTTTGTATTCTATCATTTTTCTCTTTAATTGTCCCTATACCCATTGTTTTCTTGTTGTTCGTACCTCCATAATGATCTTTTCATATTAAAAATTATATATTAACATAAATATCTTTGAGTTTAACTTCGAACGCAAAATGAATTTTGGCAATCAGAGTTTTCTATAAAGAAAAATTAATATTTTGAGAAGCAAAGGTTAGACTGGAAGAGAGGTTAGAGTAGCACCAGAAAGCTTCAAATTTTGAGTGGTTTTATGCCTTCAAGAATGAGACTTTATATGGAGAACTATATATTAAAAGAAATATCATCAAGGAGAAGCCCCTCAGGCCGATACAATGATGGTAGGATGGTAAATAAAGAGTCATCTCATATAGATGGCATTTATGTAATTAGGTTAAAGTTCCAAGGTTAAAACCCTAAACCCTAAGTTCAGGGGTATTATTGTAGTAAAGTAGTTTCATTAATCTATAAATAGAGCTTCAGGGGGAGGGTTAGGACATCAAGTCCATAACCTCTTCTTTCTCCAGTTTTTTTCCCTATGGGTCTCTCTCTCTTTTTCTCCATGAGCTAAATCCATGGAGTCCTGAAAATCAACATGGTATCAGAGCTTTGATTTTCAGCACTCCCATCTAAGGTTTTCATATTCAAAGAAACCCGTTATTGTTTTTCTTTCCTCGTGTTATTATTTTTTTTATCTGTCATATTACTGTTAGTTTTTTTTAGTGTCATTTGTAGTTTGCTTCATTCAGCCCCATATCCTCTATCATCCTATCATTCAGTCTTCCCACCATTTGTAGCAGCCGACGAAACAAGTAGATATTGTTGTTCTTCTCAACTAATTGATTCGCGATGAGTTGCTTGCACAGAGCGTTGGTGGCTGGTATTGCAATAGAGTATCATGCGTTTCCACTGTCGTGAAGAAAAGCCGATGTGCGTTTTTTGGCCATTGTCGATCTTGGTCGTTTGGTGAGCGAGAGTTTTTTCTCCGTCAAGAGTTTCTACCGGATCTAGTCACTTTGCTGGCACCAGTATGTTGCATTTTTAGAAGATCGTACCACTGTTGCTGCTTAAAATCCGAGACATCTTTCCATAATTTTCGTCTGAAGACGTTGTCTCTCTGATCATCCTAATTTCCAATTATACGTGGAAGCCAACCTGTTGCCATTTCAGAAACTCGTTGTCTAAAAGTTGCCACTCTATTCAGCAGTGGGGGAAGACGACCCATCATTGCCCAAGAAGAAGAAGATGACTGCAATTAAATTTTATCGTCGGCCCACGACTGTTCCTGCCTATTGGAAGATGATCTCCAACCCACACAACCAAGGAAGGCCCACATATCTAAGAGTATTATAAGATGGGCCACATGACCAAGGAAGGCCCACAAGATGGGCCCAAACACATAAGAAGTAGGACCCACCATGATTACCACAAGCTGACATCGTTATCACATAAGTTGGAAGATGAAGAAGTATTCACAAAGATAACCACAAGCTGGTTGGAGGATCAAGAAGGACTCACAAAGATAACCATGAGCTGGCATCTTTATCTTATGGTCACATCATAGAAGATTTCTGGTTTGAGTTATGTTTGTCTTCTATTTATATTGAGTTATTTAATTATGCTAAGGCTTATCCTTAAGTGTTAGAGTTTGGGTGTGATTGGGACAAAGGTAGTTTTATTGTAATTGGACTCTACTACCTTCCTCTATTATGAATAGAGGTTCATGTACTCTGATTATAAGAAGTTAATGAAGTCAATGAAGTATTTCTCTTTTCCATAAATTCAACAATTGAGATGGAGAATATTGCTCATGAAGATCAAGTAAACATACCCCCATAAGTAAATTAGAATATTCCTGTGACTGAAGTCAGAAGATCAAGTAAACATACCCCCATAAGTAAATTAGAATATTCCTGTGACTAAAGTCAGAAGATCTTCCAGAACTAGCAGACCTCCACAGAGTTACTCCTCTGCACTGAATTATATTCTTTTGACTGATAAAGGTGAACCAGAGAGTTATGAGGAAGTCATGAAAGTTGATGAATCAACCAAGTGGTAGTTCGCCATGAAGGATGAGATGGATTCACTATTATCCAATCAAAAATGGCAGTTGACAAAGTTACCAAAAGAGAAGAAGGCCTTGTAGAATAAGTGGGTGTACCGAATAAAAGATGAATATTATGGCGGCAAGCAGTACAAGGCAAGACTGGTGGTAAAGGGCTTTCAACAAAAAGAAGGCATTGACTACACTGTGATTTTCTCTTCGGTAGTGAAATTGAATACTATTAGAACAATGCTTGGACTAGTGGAAAATGAAGACTTTCACTTAGAGCAGTTGGATGTAAAGACAACCTTTCAACATGGTGATTTGGAGGAAGAAATTTACATGATGCTACCATAGGGTTTCAAAGCACAAGAATAAAATGGTGTGCAAACTTCAAAAGACCTTGTATGGTCTTAAACAAGCCCCAAGACAATAGTATAAGAAGTTTGACACCTTGATTAGTATTATTGGTCTCAAGCTTGATTACTCCTACATTATTCTAGTGCTATATGTTGATGATATGTTGATTGCAGGTGCTTGCAAATGGGAAAGGGAATTGTTCAAGAAGTTTGCAACGAAAGATTTGGGTGCTGTAAAACAAATCATTAGGATGAGGATTACTAGAGACATTGATGTCTTGAAACTATCACAAGAAGAATATGTTAAGAAGGTGCTGAGTAGATTCAACATTGATGATACAAAACTAGTGGGTACTCTTTTGGCTAGTCACTTTAGGCTATCTAAGGAGCAGTCACCTTCTACAGAGCAGGAGAGAACCAACATGGCCAATGTGACTTATGCTTCTACTATTGGCAATCTCATGTATGTCATGGTGTGCACTAGACCATACATAGCTCATGCAGTGGGAGTTGTGAGCAGATATATGAGTAATCCAGGCAAACAACATTGAGAAGCAATGAAGTGGATTCTCAGGTATTTAAGAGGCACTACAGACTCAGCCTTATGTTTCAGAAAGTCAGACTTGGGATTACAAGGTTATGTAGATACTGACATAGATGGAGACATTGATGGCAAGAAGAGTACCACTAGATATGTATACACATTGAGTGGTACAGCAGTTAGTAGGGTATCAAAGTTGTAGAAGATAGTTGCTCTTTCCACCATTGAGGCAGAATATGTCACCATGATCGAAGCCAACAAAGAGATGGTATGTTTGTAGTTTTTCTTGGAAGAATTAGGTCTCAAGCATGGGAAGAATGTGTTGTATTGTGACAATCAAAGTTTTATTCATTTAGCAAAAATCCTATTTAATATGTCAGAACAAAGCATATACAAGTGCGTTATCACTTCATCAGATCGGCTTAAGAGGATGGAGTCTTAGCACTTGAGAAGAATCAAGGGAGTCAAAATTGATCTGATATGTTGACGAAGACTGTTACGATCAAGAAATTGAAGTTGTGTGCAACTTCAGTTGGACTTCTCTCTATGGATTGAGAAGTTATTGCAGTTGCAGAGGAGATATTGATGACGGATTAGTCTCCAAGTGGGAGATTGTTAAGTTGTGGAGGCTAATAAACACCTTACGTTGAGTTGGTTGTGGATTAACCTTCACGGTAAGATCACTGTGGGGGTTGGAAGGGGGTGGGAAGCTGTTATGGTCATGGGTTATGTACTTATGTCTTCCGTTCCTAATAGGCCGGTCTTTTGGGTAGTACTAGCTACGTGCATAACATTTGGTATTAGAGCTAGCGCTATGTCGCGAGTTCGAATGCCAGAGGGGGCGACTATGGAGAGGGAGACCTAGCAGAAGGGGCGACCATAGTGTGTTTCCCACACCAATGGGCCACCGCCATATGCGAAAGGGGTGACCTGAGTGTGTTCCAGCACCATGGGCCGTTGCTAGAGTAGGTCATCGCAAGTGGGCCGCCGTGGACGTCGGTTCTCACGAGCGTGGATGTGATGTTATGGTCTTGGGTTATGTACCTATGTCTTCCGCTCCTAATATGCCAGTCTTTTGGGTAGTATTGGCTAGGTGCATAACAGAAGTCCCCCCTCCCGGGAGAGCGGGGGCGGAGCCCCTATCTGATCCATGATATATTGACTGTTGTTTCATTAAGGACAGTTTGGGAATTTCACTCTTGTAATGAGGTTGCCTAGCTTTCTCTTTAAATTGGGGGGGGGGGGGGGGGGGGGGGGTACTATTACGGTTATATGATCTTAATCTGAGTATCTTGAGTTGTTGCCCAAGAGGATAGAGAGAAACACTTGTAAGTGTCCGATTTCTCTTGTAAACTATTTCATCTTCATAGTGGATTACTGTAGCGATGGAAGATAGGATGTAGTCTCACCTTGAGGCAAACCTGTATAAATCTTGTTGTGCTTTTCAATATTTTTTTTTTCCACAATCTCGTTAGTTTGGAATTAGGGCTTCTAATTCCTAACAATAAATTTAACTGCCTTGGGAGAGAACTTATTCTATTGAAAATGGAGATGAGTTATGAAATAACATAGAAAATGGTGTTTAACCAAGAAGAACATTGGAGAGCATGTGGTTAATTAAAAAAACAAGCAGTAAGAACTACATATGGCCAATAAAATTGAGGAACATTCATAGAAAGAATTATTGTTCAACCGACCTCAACCAGATGTCTATTTTTCCTTTCGTATACACCATTCTATTGTGGGGGTATAAGCACATGAGGACTAGTGGATAATACCCTTTTGTTGACATAGGGATTGAAACTGAGACAGGAAATACTTATTTTCAATATCAAACTAAAATATCCAATATATAAAATTGGATTTCTACCATGGTACAAAAGGCACTAAAGATAGAAATACTTCAAACCTTTCTTTTATCAAGTATAACCATGTGACACCGGTATGATCATCCACAAAAATCACATAGTATTTGTTTGAGAAATATTTAGGACATTAACTAATCAAGAAGCAATATCGTTTTGTGTGGGTCGAAACATAGATCGATGATGTTTCCCAAGCTCGAAAAATTCACATGACAATTGAGAAAGAGAACTAAGCGATGGAACTAGTGACTTCAAATTTGACAAAGAAGGATGGTTGTGCCATTGTTGTGCCTCTCTGTCTGTAGCTGCTAAAACTATCAAAATGGTGGCCACAACGACCCACTCTAGCGACGACCCACTCTAGCGACGGCCTTCTCTAGCAACACTGGCCCTACCCAGGGCTTTTCACAAGGACCTACCAGTAATTTTAATCTGGCCTCTAGGTTGCCTCTTCCGCTAGGTCGCCCCCTCCGGGATTCGAACGCGCAACATGGGAGCCCGCTCGGATACCAATTGTTAAGCA
This sequence comes from Aristolochia californica, assembly GCF_029961685.1. Taxonomy (NCBI): domain Eukaryota; kingdom Viridiplantae; phylum Streptophyta; class Magnoliopsida; order Piperales; family Aristolochiaceae; genus Aristolochia; species Aristolochia californica. The sequence continues at coordinate 7,038,772 of NW_027182279.1, forward strand.
CCTTGCCAATACTACTGTTAGGTTCTCTCGCCATGGATCGAGTCACCCGGCGATCTCCTCTGGCTTCCAAATTGGCTGACGAAGAAGAGAAGGCTTTGGGAGTTTTAGAACGCCCAATGATGTAGGAACGTAAGCTTTTGAAGGAGCTCCACCTTTAGGCCTATTTGGAGAGAGTACCCGATCTCGTCTATACTAATTGACAAATGCTTGTCTCTCTTCATTCACCTGACGCCCTAAATAGATTAGGGAAAACGTCAAAGGTTCCATAATTACAATTAGACTCTTATTGAACTTCAAATTATAATTAAACCCTAAGATACTGAAATATAACTTTACTCCATCTATCCTCTTCTCCGGTTCGCCACTCTTGATGCTATGGAGTCCATAAGATCACCCCCTTCTTGAAGAAAGAGCTTGTCCTCAATCTCAAAAGTGAGGAATAGAGTCTCCAAGGACTCGAGTGTCTCCCAAGAGGCTTCCACCAATTCTGCGTCAGTCCACTGAACAAGCACCTCCCATGAGTTATTAACACGCCTGGCATGAAGGATCTGTGCTGGAGTGGGCATAGACTGGCCATCTTTGAGCGAAGGTAGAGGGGTATGCAGCAGGGGAGAGTCTCCCTTGAACGGCTTGAGGAGGGAGACGTGGAAGACGTCACGTAGCTTGGCGTTTGGTGGAAGCTTCAAGCGATAACCCATAGTGCCAATACAGTGAAGAACCTGGAATGGCCCATAAAATTTTGAAAGAGCTCATGGCGTTTGATGGCTGCAAGAGAGAGTTGGCAGTATGGTTGAAGTTTGAGCCAAAAAAATTCTCTGGGTGTAAAGGAAAGGGGACGATGCCCTTTTTGATAAGTGTGCTTCATAGTGGCTTGTGAACGCTCTAGCTGAAGGCGGACCTGAGCAAGCATTTCATCTCTGTCAGCTAACGCTTGGTCCAGTACTGCTACCTGAGAAGACCCCGATTCATAAGATTGTAGACGCAGAAGGTCTCGTCCATAAACGACTCGAAAGGGGGCAGTACCCAGTGCGGTGTGGTATGACGTATTATAACAATACTCTGCCCATGCTAACCAACGAACCCACTGCCGCGGAGTGTCCCCCACAAAGCACCTCAAATACATCTCCAGTGTGCAATTTACTACCTTTGTCTGGCCGTCTGTCTGAGGGTGGTATGATGAAGAGAAGGCTAACTTGGAGCCGTGGAGCTTAAATAGTTCCCCCCAGAATTTACTGGTGAATATAGCATCACGGTCGCTAGTGATGGTCTCCGGAGGCCCATGGAGCCGGACAATATGATCCATGAAGAGCTTAGCGACTTGTGTGGCTATATAGGATGGCTGAGGCCCATAAAGTGTGCATATTTTGAGAACCGGTCTACCACATCAAGAATAATAGATTTCCCTGCAGAAGGAGGAAGCCCATCGATAAAATCCATTGAGAGATCTGTCCATACTTGTGAAGGAAGTTGAAGGGGCTGTAGCAAGCCGGCCGGTTGTAAGGATTTAGATTTATTCCACTGACAGACCTGGCACGCAGCAACATAATCAACAATGACCCGCTTCATACCCCTCCAATAAAATTCCGACTAAGGCGGAAGTATGTCTTCCGTTGGCCCTCCTGTGTACTGTCATGAAAGGAGGCAATAATGTTGGGAAGGACCGCCAAAGAAGGATGAAGATATATGAGTCCTTTATAGAGAACGAGACCTTCCTGTAGTGTCCAGTTAGTGTCCTTGGAATGGTTCTCGATTTGAGCTTATAAGGCAAGGAGATATGGATGATGGCGAGTATCCTGACAGATTGTGTCCAGCAATAGGGACTTGGGGTGGCTCAGTGCGTGCAGGTGTGAATCCCCCAGTTCTCTGCGTGACAAGGTATCTGCCCCACTGTTGAGATAACCCGGTTTGTATTCCACCTGAAAATTGAATCCCATTAATTTGCTGAGCCAATGTTGTTGTGGGGAGGTAGTAAGGCACTGCTCCAATAAGTATTTGAGGCTACCGTGGTCTGTCCGGATCATAAAAGGTCTGCCCCACAGATACGACCTCTAATGCTGCATGGCTTCGGCCAAACCAATGAGTTCCCTTTCGTGAGTGGCTAACTTGTGATGGTGAGGAGCGAGGTGGCGGCTGAAATAAGCGATGGGGTGTCCCTGGTGCTGCAAGACGGCACCTATGCCTCCCCCGGATGCATCACATTCTATTATGAAATTTTCTATAAAGTTGGGCAATTGAAGAACTGGAGCTGACACTAATGCTTGTTTCAATTGGTGAAACGATGAGTCCGCCAACTGAGACCACTGAAAGGCATGTTTCTTCAATAAATTGTGCAACGATGCTGCCAGCTGACCATATTCTTTTATAAATTTTCTATAATACCCTATGAGACCAAGGAACCCTTTCAAAGCTATGACGGAGTGAGGTGTGGGCCATTCCATGACAGCCTATATGTTGCTGAAGTCTGGTTTCACCCCAGAGGTAGAGATCACATGCCCCAAATAAGCTACTTCGGAAGTGGCGAAGTCACACTTGGTTCTATTGAGAAATAAATGATGTGCTCGGAGAATTTTGAAAACCTGTCTCAATTGGTGCAAATGTGCTTCCCAAGTTTTGCTATAGACCAGTCTATCGTAAAAAAAAACTAAGACATGCTTCCATAAGAAAGAGCGGAATACCTCGTTCATAAGCGCTTGAAAGGTGGATGGGGCATTGGATAGCCCAAATGGCATCACCAAGAACTCGTAGTGACCATGGTGGGTGCGAAAGGCAGTTTTTTCGACATCCTCCGAGTAAACCCAAATCTGATGGTTACCCAGATTTCAAGTCCAGCTTGGTAAATAATTGAGATCCGTGTAGCTCGTCCAATAATTCATCTACCACAAAAATTGGAAATTTATCTTTGATGGTGCGAGCATTGAGTTCACGGTAATCCACACAAAAGTTCAAGATTTTATCTGACTTTTTCACCAGCAATTCTAGGGACGAGAAGGGAGAATGGCTAGGCTGAATAATACCATGTTGGAGCATTTGTTGGCATTGCCTTTCTATCTCATCTTTTTGCACATGTGGATAGCGGTAGGGACGCACTACCACTGGTTTTGTGCCCATCTTCAAACGAATTTTATGATCACAAGCTCCTATAGGCGGGAGGGCTGTAGGTTCCTGAAATAAATTGACATATTCGGCCAACAATGAAGCTAGGTTATCCCGCTCTGAAGGACCCACGGAAAGTGTCTGGATGGTGCATGGGCACTGGGTGCTAGTGCCCTGGAGGGTGAGCTGATGGCTGTCCTATGTAAAACTCATGGTAAGGGATTGGAAATCCCATAAGATCAGACCCAATCGCTGCAGCCATTTAATGCCCAATACTAGGTCAAAACCAGCCAGTGGTATGACCAAAGAATCTTCCACAAAGGAGTGACCCTCAATAGTAAAGGGCACTACTGAACAGAAGCCGACAGTGGTGACCTTGTCACCGTTAGCCACTGAGATTGATAATCCTGACTTCTATTGGAGTGATAAACCCAACTGTCGTGCTGCCTGGCTGCTTATTTAGGGGTGTCATTGTTAGGGCTTTATCACCCGGAGTAATATCATTAGTTACGGTTGAGAGAGGTTAGAGAAAAACCACCTATAAGTGTGTACAATTTCTCTCGTAAACTATTTCATCTTCATAGTGATTACTATAGCGGTGGAAGACAGGACGTAATCTCACCTTGAGGTGAACCTCTATAAATCTTGTGTTTTTTTTTTGTGCTTGTTTTTCCTTCTTCTACGATTATTATTATTGTTTTCGTTAGTATGAAATTAGGGCGTCTAATTCCTAACAAGTGGTATCAGAGCTTTGGTTCATGATAGAGAGCAATGGCTGGTAGAGAAGGATCGGGAGTTAGAATCAACAAATTCGATGGTATGGATTTTGCATTCTAGAGGATGCAGATCAAATATTATCTATATAGTAAAAGTTGCACTCACCACTTCTGGAAATGAAACCAGAAGGAATTAAAGATGATTAGTGGGATCTCCTTGATAGATAGGTGTTGGGAGTAGTCTGGTTAACACGTTCAAAGAACGTCGCTCATAACGTGGTGTCGGAGAAAACCACTGCGGGGATGATGGAGATTCTGTTGGATATGTATGAGAAGCCTTCCACAAATAATAAAGTACATCTCGTGAAAAAACTCTTCAATTTAAAGATGATAGAAAATACATCAATGGCAACGGATTTGAATGAGTTTAGCACGATTGTCAATCAATTGATCTATTTTAAAATTAAATTTGATGTTGATGTTCATGCTTCAATTCATTTGGCGTCTCTGCCAAATTGTTGGGAGCCTATAAAGGGTGCGGTCAGCAACTCTGCAGGCAATGGGAAACTTCGAGAGGAATTCCAACGAGGGCAACGGTAGAGGGAAATCAAGGAATGGAAGAAGCAAGTCCAAATTCAGAAGGAATGTGGAGTGTCGGAATTGTGGCAAGTCTGGTCACATAAAGAAGAATTGCAGAGCAACGAAGAAGGTTGAAAAAAAATCAATGCTACAAATGCGGTGACTGAAGAAGTACAAGATGTTTCACTCTTATCGATTGATAGCCCTATTGACTCTTGGGTGTTATATTCAATAGCTTATTTACACACCATTGCACACCGCAAGATCATGGAGAATTATGTCATTGGAGATCACGGGAAGGTATATTTTGTTGATGGAGAACCTTTGGATATTGTCGATATTGGTAATGTTAGTTTGAGGATGTCGAATGGGTCAGTGTGGAAAATTCACAAGGTGAGACATGTGCCAAAACTATTAGGTAATTTGATCTCAGTAGGCCAGTTTGATGATGAAGGTCATAATGTGACTTTTAATGGTGTTGCCTGGAAGTCACTAAGGGAGCCATGGTTGTTGCACGAGGAGTTAAAACTGGAAGTCTTTACATCACTTCTAGTTGCATAGACACGGTTGCAGTTGCCGATGTTGTTATTGATTCTGATTTGTTGCATTACAGACTCGGTCACATAAGTGAAAAGGGAATGGAAGTGCTTCAGTCTAAAGGGAAGCTACCAAGGTTGAAAACTATAAACAATAATTTGTGTGAAGGCTGTATTTTTGCCAAGCAAAAAAGGGTTAGCTTTTCTAAAGCTGGAGAGCAAAAGAAAGCAAAATTGGAGTTGGTTCACACAAATGTGTGGGGCCTTCAACTATTACTTCCCTTGGTGGTTCTAACAACTATTTGAGAATTATTGATGATGCAAGCAGAAAGGTATGGGTTTATTTCCTAAAAAAGAAGTATGAAGTCTTTCATACCTTCAAGAGATGGAGAGCAATGGTTGAGAATGTGACAAATTTGAAGATGAAGTGGTTGTAGTCAGATAATGGGGGAGAATACATAGATGATGATTTCAAGTCGTACTATGTTGTTAATGGAATCAAGATGAAGAAGATCATTCCTGGAAAATCTCAACAGAATGGTGTAGCTGAGAGGATGAACATGACCTTGAACAATCGTATTAGGTGCATAAGATTACATGCAGGATTGCCAAATATGTTCTAGTCAGAGGATATTAGCACCGCTGCCTATTTGATCAACAGGGGTCCTTCAACACCATTGGATTGCAAAATACCAAAAGAGGTTTGGAACGGCAAAGAGGTAAACCTTTCTTTCTTGAAAGTTTTTGGCTGTGTTTCTTATATTCATATTGATTCTGCTGTTGGAAGTAAACTTGATGCTAAATATAAGACATGTTTCTTTATTGGCTATGGTGGTACTGAGTTTGGTTATCGCTTTTGGGATGACCAAAGTCATAAGGTTATCAGGAGAAAGGATGTGATCTTCAATGAAGGTGTCTTGTATAAAGACAGGTTGAGAATAGAGTCTGAAAGCACAAGTGATGAAGCCAAGAAGTCTGAAGTGATTCAATTGAGAAATCTTCCAATTATTGAGATGGAGAATAGTGCTCAAGAAGACCAAGAAAACATACCCCCAAAAATACATCAAAACATTCTTGTGACTGAACTCAGAAGATCTGCCAGAACTAGTAGACCACCACAAAGGTACTCCCTTGCATTGAATTATATTTTTTGTTGACTGATAAAGGTGAACCAGAGAGTTATGAGGAAGCCGTGCAGCTTGATGAATCAACCAAGGATGAGTTGGCCATGTTGGATGAGATGGACTCATTGTTATCCAATCAGACATGGCAGTTGACCGAGTTAACAAAAGAGAAGAAGGTCTTTTAGAATAAATGGGTGTATCAAATAAAAGATGAACATGATGTCAATAAGTGGTACAAGGCAAGACTAGTGGCAAAGGGATTTCAAAAAAAAGAAGACATTGAATACACTGAAATTTTCTCTCCTGTAGTAAAATTGACTACTATCAGAACAGTGCTTAGACTAGGGGCAAATGAAGACTTGCACTTAGAGCAGTTGGATGTAGAGACAACTGTTCTTCGTGGTGATTTGGAGGAAGAAATTTACATGATGTAGCCACAGGGTTTCAAAGCACAAGGAAAGGAGAAAATGGTGTGCAAACTTCAAAAGAGCTCGTATGATCTTAAACATGCTCCGAGACAGTGGTATAAGAAGTCAGACATCTTCATAAGTAGTATTGGTTTCTTGAGGTGTTATCCGGATCATTTTTGTTATGTGAAAGAAGTTTGATGACTCCTACATCTTTCTACTGCTATATGTTGATGACATGTTGATGGCAGGTGCTTTCAAACAGGAAATAGATAAGTTGAAAAGGGAGTTATCCAAGAAGTTTGCAATGAAGGATTTGGGTGCTGAAAAATAAATCCTTGGGATGAGGATTACTAAGGATATTGATGTCTTAAAATTGTCTCAAGAAGAATATGTGAAGAATGTGCTTAGAAGATTCAACATGAATGATGCAAAACCAGTGAGTACTCCTTTGGCTAGTCACTTTATGCTATCTAAGGAGCAATCACCTTCTACAAAGCAAGAGTGAGCCTATATGGCCAATTTGCCTTATGCTTCTACTATTGGCAGTCTCATATATGCCATGGTGTGCACTAGACTAGATATAGCTCATGTAGTGAAAATTGTGAGTAGATATATGAGTAATCTGAGTAAACAACATTGGGAAGTAGTGAAGTGGATTCTCAGGTATTTGAGAATCACTGCAGACTCAACCTTATGTTAAAAAAGTCAGACTTGGGATTATAGGGTTATGTAAATGCTGACATGGTTGGAGACGTTGATGGCAGGAAGAGTACCACTGGATATGTATACACGTTGGGTAGTACAGTAGTTAGTTGGGTCTCTAAGTTGTAGAAGATAGTGGCTCTTTTCACTACTGAGGCAGAATATGTCATTGTTATCGAAGCTCGAAAAGAGATGGTATGGTTGTAGTCTTTCTAGGAACAATTAGGTCTCAAGCATGGGAAGATTGTATTGTATTGTGACAGTCAAAGTGTTATTCATTTAGCAAAGAACCCTGCTTATCATGCTAGAACAAAGCACATACAAGTGTGTTACCACTTCATTAGATCGGCTCTTGAGGATGGAGTATTAGAACTTGAGAAGATTCAAGGGAGTCAGAATCCGGTTGATATGTTTACAAAGACTGTTACGATTGATAAACTAAAGTTGTGTGCAACTTCAGCTGGACTTCTCTATAAGGATTGAGAAGTTGTTGCCGCTACAGAAGAGATATATATGATGGATTATCTCCAAGTGGGAGATTGTTAAGTTGTGAAGCCTAATTAATGCCTTACGCTTAGTTGATAGTTGCCCTAATTTTCTCTTTATATTTCGGGGCTCTATTGTCAAGGTTTTATCACCTGGAGTAAGATCATCAGTTGTAGCCAAGATAGGTTAGAGAAAAACCACCTATAAGTGTGTGTGATTTCTCTTATAAACTATTTCATCAAGAAAACTATTTCTTACTAAAGCAGCGGAAGATAGGATGTAGTCTCACCTTGAGGCAAACCTGTATAAATCTTGTTGTTTTGTCTGTGCTTGTTTTTCTTCTTCTACGATTATTATTATTGCTTTCATTAGTTTGGAATTAGGGCATCTAATTCCTAACATGTATGTCATATGTTCACTACTTATGGATGAAAATTCCTTTCAAATTTCATCTTCAATAAAGTTTTTTAGACAAAATGAACTTGCCTCCCGCATGAAACCCTAAATTAGATTGAAAAGAGAAACAAGGGAGAAGAAGTGCATTCTTCTCACATTTTTTTATAGGAGTGTTCTATTTTATTTTACTAACTTATTTCCATTGACTCTTATGCTAACTAAGTTTTCTTATTTATCTCCCTTTACTACCCTTATGCGCCATTGAGCTTTCCCCAAAAATTTACATTTTTTGGTCAATTGTCGTAAATTTATTGCTCTCATTTAATGTTACATGATTCCTTTAAGAAAATTTCAAAAGGCATGCCCCTTTATTGTGTCAAGAGTGGTCACTCTCATTAATCTATCGATTTGATGAGGCCTCCTTCTTTTTTGGAAGTATGAGTGTTACATTGTTACCCTCTTCCACTTGAAGTATGGGTGCTACTATCTTTGCGTTTCTCTGGTATTTCTTCCATTAATCATCTTTTATTTTCATCCATTCAAAGCAATATCAAAGAACTCACTACCTACAAGAATAGGAGTGCACCCAACCCCCAACTTAAATTAATTTTTAATCTTTTTACCCAAGTGGAATTTTGTGCTACACTTACAAAGAAAGTACTCTTTTTATTACTCTAAATTTGGGTTGGTTCACCTTTAAATTTGAGCGGCCTTTTCAAACTGGTGTATGGAGTTTTGTCGTTGAACTAGGGGTTATTTTTCTTCTCTCATATTTATTTTTGACAAAGAAAAGAATGATTCCTAACTCGAGAGGGAGAAGTGGAAGGAGTACAAGAAAGAGGTAACCTACAATGAAGAATTTCACATATTGTTGTAATCAAATTTTATGTGACCAAAATATCTAAGGGAGTGTACAAAAGATGAAGAATTGGCATTTATAAAGAAAATTTCCAATCAATAAATGTTGAAGACCAAGAAAAATTTTCTTCACAAGCTAAAGTGACAAACTCCAGCATGAGGGAAAGTTCTAAAGAATAAATATGGAAGTGTCTTACATGTCTCTCATGGAAAGATGTCTCATGGTAGTGTTTTGTAGCTAAGGAGGAAGTTTAATAAATTTTTATTTAGTTAAAAGTTGTGTAATTGTTCTAGGATTTATCTTTGAGTAGTTATTTACTTTGATTATGATTAAAAATTCTATTTGGGTATAACTGGGACTTGGTTAGTTTAATTTCATTATGATTCTATGTAGTTCTTCCATTATAACTAGATGTGAGTATACTCAAATTACAACTATCAATGAACTGTTGAAAGACATCTCAAAGGGACATTAAGGTAAATACTTTCCCACGTCAAAAAGATGGCAAAAGGTAAGGATGGCACAAGAGTATAATTAGAGAAGATGATGTATGTCTTATGTCTTTTCCTTTTGAGAGCGCGTAGCCCTAAGAGCAACGTAATCATTGTAACCTTCCTTCACAAACTATAAACAGTTGCTCAAAACAAGGGGTAGATCATTAAATCTTCCCTTTTCTCTCTCAAATACGTCTTTACTCTTTTCTCTCAAACCCTCTCTTTCTCTCTCTCTCCATCTCCCTAACCGTCCCTCTTCTTCTCCTTCTTCCTCTTCTTTTCTTCTTCTTTCTCTCCTCTCTCTCACTTGCCTGAGTACTTATCATGATATCCTAAATCTAGCATGAATTATTTCTCTTTTTTAAATATTCAATAGATAAAAATAACTTAATATAAATTGATTCCAAAAATAAAGATAAATAATAACCTAATCACACACTTAAGTATATATTATTGACAAATTTAATTACTCAATAACCTACTCTTGAAGTCATGTTACGCTAACCTAAGTAATCTATAATTTATGCCTAAGTAATCACTAAGATATACATAATTAATTAATCAATTAGCTTTACAATATAATCATAAGTTATAAAAATTAATAAATTTATCAATAATCTAAACTTAAAGTCATATTACGCTAAAGTAATCATTAAGTTACACCTAACTAACCACTAGGTTACACTTAATTTATCGCCAAGGTATACATAGTTAATTAGATTAACCTAAATGTTCTATAAGTTATACTTAATTATTTAGACTATATTATAATTTCTTACATAAACCAAATTAAATTCTAACTATACATAATTATTTAGTTAGATAAGTTATTAAATATTAATTAATAAATATAAAGTAAATAGACTTAATATATAATACTTAACAATAACTTTGTAATAAAATACTATCAAATATGTAATGTGCATCAATTAAAGTCACCGTACAAATTATTAAATTTTCAATAGTAATAGTGTGAAACATAAAATTATTTTTAGACTAGAATTGCATAATAAATTTTTTATATCATTTTATTCATATAAAATTTATCCATACAAGTATCATCAATTATTTTTAAATTAAATAATTCCTTTTTTAGATATATTATACTATATTTTTCTTAATCATATTTTATTTTTAAATTTATTGTTTGTACATATGCATTTTAAGAAATTATCAACTATTTGAATTTTTAAATAAAATAAGGTACAAAATTTAATAAAAAAATAAAATATCATGTAATAAAATAGTATAATTAATAGAATTAATATATAGTACTAAATAATAGTGTTGTAATCAAATACAATCAAATATATAATGTGCATCAACATATTAATTCTTAAATTTTCATTAATAATAACGTTGTGAGAAACATAAAATTATTGTTCCATCAAAATTTTAAATAATAGTTGTTTATATCTTTTTTTCATATAAATATTTTCTTTAAAAGTATCATTAATAATTTTTTAACTAAGAAAAAATAATTTTTATAATCAAATTTTAGCTATATTATATGACCTTTTCATAATAATATTTTATTTTAAATTTTTATGTTATATTTTAGAATTTATTATTTTTAAATATGTATTTTAAAAAGTATCAACTCTTCGAATTTTTAATTTTAAATAAAATAAGGTATCAAATCAATTCAAAATTTTATATTTCAATAAATTTAAAATTTACCTAAAGATATGTTTAAAAACTGATAAGAAATTTATAATTTTTTATTATTTTAATAAAATGTCCACATTCATTTAAAATATTAAATATTAAGTGTAACTTAAACTACATACAAGTATATTTCATTGTATTTTAAATTAATTTAAAATACAAACATAAAAATTATTACATTATGAAATTGAATAATTTATTTCACTTAGTTGAAGGTTTAGGGTTTAGGTTTAACTAATTATTAAATTATGAAAAAAATAGTGCAACTAATTACTTTTCATTTGAGTAATTTTCTCATTGGAAATTTTCTATTGTAAATTTTTACTTTAATTGATTTTCTTGCATTTGTCTTGCCATGGGAAACAATGAAAAAATTAGTTATGGTATTTATATTTACACTAGAAATAAATTATTTTTTACATATAATAAAATTAAATATTAAAACAAGAAGTGATTAAATTTTAATATAATAAATTTCTCATGATATTTTTTTCCTACAATTTCTAGTTGGCACAAACACACCCTTTTTCTCCTTTAGCTAATCGAAAGGGATTGACCTGATGCTAGTACTCATGTACTAGCAAATCTAAATTTGTCAATAAGTATCTCCCTAATTCATAAGAGAATTAGTAGGCAATAGAAAATTGAAAATTAGAGAGGAAAAGGTAAATGACCAAATACTTCTCAAAATAAAATGACAAACGTGAAGCCAAAACGTGAAGATAGATTATCTAACTCATGTACTTCTCCTTTTCCTTCACTAAATTGTTTGTTTTTGTGACTTCAAAAATTGTATTTTGTGTAAAATCTTTTCAGGTCCACATTCACATATTTTTCTTCATGTCTTTTAAGACTTCTTTCAATTTCCTTTCCTAAAAGTAATTATGGTATTAGCGAAATTTTATTTTATCTTAGTTTTGGATTTCCTATTGGCATTTTATAGCTTTTATGACAAATAACTATCATAAGCCTACAAACAAAAAAGGTTAAATATAATGACAAGAAGTCAGCTTTTTAAATGTTGAAACCCAAAGAGCATATGAGGTAACTGTTTGTTACTATATGAGCAAACAGGCAAACCTTGTCACAAAAGGAAGAGAGCAAAGTCCACACAAAGTTGACATACATGAGACTATCTTTCAAAGGGAATATTTGAGTGTTAAAATGGATTAATTACTCTCCCTTAAAAAGTAATGTAATTATTTTCACCCCTTACATATTAATAATCTATCTTTGTGCCCTAGTTTGCCATATTTTATTACACTCCTTCCAATTTGCTTTATTTTTATTTTTTTACCTTTAAAGAGGAACATCGTTGTGGATTAATAAATTAATTTTAGATAAATGTATTTTTTGTTGTTTGGCAGCAGAGAATCATTGAGAGGAAATAAAATAAGAGAGAAAATCAATTTCCCTCTTAGTTAATAAATTTTCTCTCACAAAATGATAATTTTTTCGGAGAAAAGAAAAGAAATAGAAACTTAAGAGAATTTTAATCATCCAAATTTTAAAATATTTTATTTTTTATTTTTTCTGTGTATCAAAACAAGAGAAGCTACTTTTCTTTTGTATTTTCTCTCTCATTTTCCATGGGCATCCAAACAAGAGAAAATAAACTTCTTTTTTTCATTTCTCTTTCTATTTTTCTTTTTTTCCGTTTTTTCTCTACTTTCTGTGTTCCAAACATAGCCTAAATGTTCCAAGAACAAACACTAGGAATGTGGAAGGTTGCACTCCTATTTTTGTCCCAAATCAACATTGGGGGGAGGGAAAGGCCCCTTGGACTAGGATAAAAAGGGTTGAGCCTTTGGATATATTATTAATATTCCAAATGAGATCCTCCCAAGGGGATAAACTATAAGAACAACAATCCAGGGTCACAAACTGGGTCTTCAAGAATTCTAACACTAAAGTATATTAGATTGATACGTACTTGTGAGTTCTAATCCACGATATTTGTATGTCAGGTGCATGGTAAGCTTAATTTAGTTTACCGTTAGGGTTTACGATCATAATTTGCCATGTTTCACATAAAGGCCAGCTTTGTAACATTTAGTTTGCTCGCAATAATAGATTGGTCGTCCAATATATCGTAAAAGACAAAATAGTAAGACCTTGAGAAAAACAAAACCGATTGAAAACCTATTTCATGAAATAGGTTACTCTCAATCTATGTTATCTATCATTGGTTTATTAAGTACAACCTTTACTTTCTTATGGTACTACAAGGATCACATACTATATATTCATACCAGCTTTTTTTTATTAGTTAGTGTATAACCATGTTTCGCTATATATGCAAATTCAAGTCAACCAATATAAATATGCTCAAAATATTGTTGTAGTTTCAATATTATACATTTAAATAATTTTGTGTTTATAAATATTTCTAACCAATTTTTTTCTTAATTTTTATGCATTCTCATTTAACATGGATTTTGATTAAATTATGATGTTTTAAATAATTGAATAATTTTTTGTTATATATAAAAAAGTTATTGACTAAATTTCATTTCGAGAAAATTCATTAAATGGGGGAACTATTTCTTGTGACCTTCTTTAGTGGGATATCTACTAACACCGTTTACTTATCTGTGTTTTATTTTAAATTTTTTATATTTATAAATTCTATTTACTTCTTTAATCATATGATTCCACTAACAAACAACAATATTCTTTACCTGGTTCCTTCTAATTTTAGTTAACAACTTTTGATAGCTAGTTTTTACCAAGTGAGGTACAAAAAAAATATTTGAAAAGAGGCAAAATTATGAATTATAGTTAGCTAAAAACATATTTTTTAATGATTTATTTGGTTATTATTTATTTAAGTGAAAACATTGAATAATGGGTATTAAATATATAATTGAATTAATGGGTTTTTAATATTTTTCTTAGGTCGATTAAATCATCTTAATAATTTGCAAATGATATTCAAACAGTTTACTTGGGTTTATACAAATAAAATTTTATTAATGAGGTTTTGGATATGAAATTTTTTAAAGAATGTTACGCTGACTAGGGGGGGGTTGAAAATCCCAGGTCATATGGAGCAAAGAGATAGAGATCTTGTCTTGCAAATAATCTCACTACATCGTAAAAAATTTCCAAGCTCTTTAAGTGGAAGTTTTTTTCCCATTTGTGGTCAACGTCTTCATTACTTTGCATTTCAGTCTTCTCTCTGTCACGTCTGAGGTGCGAAAGTTGTTCTTCATTCCAAGGATATTTCTCTTCATCAGTTTGATATTTGGGGAGAGGAATATGATACACGCAAATCTTATTATGATATTTGAGGATCTATCATGGTGTTCACTTTTATATTTGGCATTTACAGAAGATCCAAATCTAAGTGGGCAACTACCTTAAAATAGTCTCTGGGGTTCGCGTAAATAAAGAGTACGATTTGTAAAGCAATGAATGACACTAGGCCATTAGCAGCAACTGTGCAGCAAAGACAGCACTGCGATTTCCTATTGGTCCACACAGGTGCAAGAAGTCTAATGGAGATCTGTCCCTTGGGTGAAAGAGAGATTCCGTCAAAATGTTATCAAAGTGGTGATGCCGGAAGCATTTGATCCCGAATCCCAGGGACGATCATATTTTTGGCCTCAACTTTGTGTCTGTGTTGAAAAGTTGAAATATCACGGAAGTGAGAAGATGGCCCGACAAAAATTCATGGAGTGGAAACGTTTGAGCTCTAAAAGCGAAAATGACCGGATGGCATTCCAAAACACCCAGAATTGGAAGCCAACTAACTGGAGATGGTGGGGTTTGTCACACTTGGCTATTCATGAAAAGTGGAGCACCTGAGCCCTCTGAAACACTTTAATGATATTTCTTGTTTGGATCATCTGCATGTCATGTTGTCATTATTGAACATGAAACAGAAAATGTGAGAGGTAACAATGATGAGCCATGTGGGTTTGGATTTTCATCGATAATGGCCAGCAAAGTGATCTCCGACGATCTTCTTCTTTTATGGTGATGCAGATAGCAACAAGTGCTTGATACTTTTGGTCCCGAAGTCGACCAAGGAAGAAGATGAAACAGATATCACATCACAAAAAAAAAGATCCAGAAGCTCCATCGGGTCGGCCAACAATATTAACTTAACCTGGGTTCCTCTTCCATAAAGCCATGTTGATGGAGTCAAAAACAGCTTTGTGATCTGACACTACAAAAAGATCTGTATCGATTGCCATCAGGAAGTATTTAGATCTTTTCAGGAAGAACTCCACTTACTAGGAAATGGATGGATGGATGGTTAGGGTGCTGTGACCACTATATGGAGAAGATGGGCACTAGATGTAGTGGGATAGTTGAATTGCTTTTAAATGTTAAAGATTTCTAATTCCTGGAACACTAAAACCCTTCATTGGTCTTATCTTGAAAATGCTGAGTTTAGCCCTAGTTTATGTCATATCCGGTGCACATATATATTGAATTTTTAATACCCTTGCCTTTCTTCTTTACGTATAAATTGTGTTAAGAGACCCACGTGTGTAGGGGTGACATGACTAGTAAATAAGGAAAACTTTCATAAAGATATCGTAGAATTATAATTATGCATGCAGGTGTATGTCCTCTTATGTCTTTTTTTCTTTTGAAATATGTAGTCCTAAAGGCATTATAGTCATTGCAAACACTTTCACACAACTATAAATATAACCTCAAGGTATAGGGTAGAGCATTCAAGCCTCTTCCTCTTGTCTCAAATTCGTCCATACACATCTTCCTCCTTTCCTCTTCTTTCTCTCCTTTGGTTTCTTCTTTCCTCTCTCCCAAGACCTAGAATTCCTCTCTTCTCTCCTTCTCCTGAGATGTCTTGTGTTTATGTCTTGTCCCTAAAACCAACATGGTATCAAAATGGGCAATGATTTGAGATGAAAAAAGGAGAAGAAAGGGAGGAGGTGTTATGTAAAAACGATGATGACAATAAAGGTAATCACGTACGACACAAATTTACGTGGTTCAAAAAATTGCCTACGTCCACGGGAGCTGTAGAGGATTTTATTATTTATGAGGATCACAATACAAGAGGAGGCTTCTCAGTTACAGCAACAACGTCGTCCCACTGTCTCTCACAGCAACTACGAGTTACTCACATCAATGACACTGTCTCTCACAGAAACGTCATCTTGCGTCGCCCTTCTCTATTCTGAAACGACGTCACCCTTCTCAACCTCTCGAGCCTCCTCTATTCAGAAAATAGTGTCGCCCTTCTCACCCTCTCAAGCCTCCTCTATGCAAAAACAGCTTCGCATAGCAGCACCGGCAACGGTGTCTACTTGCCTCTTCTGGCAGCGAAATGAAGCTTCTCGAGCCTCCTCTATTCAGAAATAGCGTCACCCTTCTCAGCCTCTTGAGGCTCCTCTGTGCAGAAACAGCTTCGCACAGCAGCACCAGAAACGGCGATGACAACGACGTCGACTTGCCTCTTCCGGCAGCAGAACAAAGCTTCTGACTGCTTCTTCTTGCTGGCCACACCGACGCAGATACTAAAAATCCCGAGAAAAGGTACCTCTGTTTCTGCAAGTCCCAAGGGAGAAAAATTATCAACATAAGAAAGGCCCTTCATTCAATTCTTGAGTACAATACATGCTAGGGAAAACAAAATGGTCCTCCGTGTCCCGCTCGAGTGTGGGCCAAGCTCCACAGTACTCAACAATTCTCCCACTTGGAGACTGGTTCACCCACTGTATCGCCCTCTTCCTCTAACATGATATCCTTCACTTCTGCAACCCACTGCCTCTGTCTTCATGCTAGAAGACCAACTAAAGTTGCGCACACAACTTCAGTTTCTCAAGGGTAACACCCTTTGTTAACATATCAGCAGGGTTCTTCCCTTGTGGAAGTTCTGTCAACTCCAATGGCCAACTCCCACTTGCTAGAATTTTCATCTTGCAAGGTTTCTTCATAACTCTGCGGTTCTCCACCATCTTTCAACAGAATATAATTCAAAGAAGGTGAAAAATGTTGTGGAGGACTAATAGTCCTAACTGACCTACGAACTGCAGCTGCAAGAGTGGACGGCTCTAGATTTGACTGCGGAATAATAGGAATGGTTGCACTGGACCCACTCTCCCCGTCACTCACATCTCTGCACTGCACTGTGGCCTCTGGTAGGTCATCCAATCTTACGAACTCGGACTCCTGAGGAGCTGCTTCAGCAGTTGTACTGGACTTGTCCTTGTACACAATTTTCTCATTGAAAATCACATTCCTGCTTCTTATAATCTTCCTACCCTAATCATCCCAAAAACGATAGCCAAATGCCTCATCTCCATGGCCAATGAAATAATATTTCTTTGACTTAGCCTCAAGTTTACTACAAGCATCAAAATCAACAAGAACATAAGAAAGACAACCAAAAAGTTTAAGGTGAGAAAATTTGACCTCTTTCCCGCTCCAGGCCTCCTCAGGCAATCCACAATCTAACGGAACTGGTGGCCCTCTATTTATCAAGTAGACTACAGTACTGACTGCATCTGCGTAGAAAGTAGGTGGTAATCCAACGTGCAACCTCATGCTTCTATCACGCTCATTTATGGTTCTGTTCATACGTTCAACAACTCCATTTTGTTGTGGTGTCCCAGGAATGGTCTTCTCCATTTTGATACCCCGAGCAGAACAATACTCCTTGAACCCACCATCAATATACTCACCACCATTATCAAACCTCAAACATTTCAGTTTCAAGCATGTCTCTGTCTCAACCATGGCCTTCCAAATTTTGAACACATTAAATACTTCAGATTTATGCTTCAAAAAATAAACCCATACCGTCCTGCTGTGATCATCAATAAACTTAACATAGTAACAAGAACCTCCAAGGGATGCCACTGAGGAAGGTCCTCACACATCTGTGTGCACAAGGTCTAGTTTTTCTTTCTTCAGTGTTCTGCCACTTTTCAAGAAACTAACCTTCTTTTGTTACCCCATAATGCAACTCTCACACATACTGAGATCAACTAATTTCAGTTCTGGTAGTTTGCATGTGGACAAAAGTTCTTTCATGCCCTTCTAACTCATATGGCCAAGCCTGCAATGCCACAAAATTGATGTGCTCTTTGCAACGGTAGTAGCAATAGTGTTACTCGAACCCGAGGTCTCGCCTAAATCCCTCTTACACCTCCTCAACCAAAATCAAATCATGAATATCATCATATTTCAACTTTGATTTACCTGTAGAATTACTGACAACCATTCTCATGGCTTCCCAACTATTTGGCAATGAATCCAATAATATTAGTGCACGTATCTCATCATCAAACTCAATTTCAATAGATGACAATTAATTTTTGATTGTATTAAAATCATTCAGATGTTGTGCAACAGACGTACCATCTGCCATCTTCAAATTGAATAACTTTTTCATCAAATGAACCTTGTTATTTGCTGAAGGTTTTTCATACATAATTGACAAAGTCTCTATGAGACCCGCAATCAGCTTCACCTTGCTGACTTTGTGCACAACCGATCTCGACAGGGTTAGCTGAATAATCCCCAGAACTTGTCGATCCAACAAATTCCAATCGGCCGCCTCCATTTCTTCCGATTTCTTCCCCAATAGTGCATATTGGGCCAAAGTCTAGGTAGACATCCTATACTCTAGCACAATAATGGGCCAAAGTCTAGGTATACATCCTATACTCTAGCACAATAATGGGCCAAAGTCTAGGTAGACATCCTACTCTAGCACACTATTAAGGTTGATTCTTGTTTCATCCCAAAATGACTAACCAATTAAAAGGCCTATTGTTCAACTTTATAAACCAATAATTTTTCTTAACACTTAAGACAATATAAAATTATGTATAATTTGTACTTCTCATTACCATACAACTAGAATTTGTCCCATGTTTACAATTCGACTCAATTATTAGTTGTTTGTAGGTAAGCTTAACATTTGAATTTACATTTGAACTCTGTAATTCAAATTAGGATGAAATATTATATGACAATTTTTAATTATGTCATGTATTTAGTTTAATTTAGACTCATGACATTTCTTATTGACTATGAAATAGCCAATTGTCAAGTTTTAAAATTTTCTAGCTCATTATATTTCTTTTTTTATCATTATTTTGTAAGTATTTTTAGGTTCTTAACCTTTTCTCTCTTCAGCGAGCATTTCCCCGGAACCACAAACAATAGACTTGAACATATTGTCTTATAAAAAGTGACCCAAATACAAAAATGACAAATAAGAAAATACATTCTCTTGGAAAGCAAATAACAGCAATTTTCCAAGCTCACTGCTCTCCTTCTCCCTGGCTGAACCTCAATGGGAGTTATTTTTTGGAGTCATTAATATGAAGTGATAAATAATTGAATAACCAAAGCTTTTCAGTATTGTTATCTTCTTCATAGAAAGTAATCAAAATTTGAAATTGTCCTTCAAGTAGCCTACCATCTCTTGCTGCCAAGGTCCAACCCAAAAGTAACGATTGAAACAAAATCAGCAGACAGGCTTAGAAGCAAAACAAAAAGCTGATCAGAACCTCAAAATGTGATGAAATGAGAAGAGAAGAATGGCTTACAATGATGCAGAGGATGACACAGCCAGCTGCACCAGGGAACAAAGCGTACCAGAAACTCAATGGCTGTAGCTTGGGGCCATCGATGAACAAGAGAGGCAAGCTGGCAGCTATTCACATCATACCAAACACCATGAAAATCAGTATTTGTGGAGAATCCTCAATTGGGTCTATTATTTCGGACTTACCAGGTGGGTGGGTGGAGCGGGTATAGATCATGAAAGCTATAGAGGCCGCAAGAGCTGTGCTTCGGGCAAGCCAGCCTGCTCCCAGTAGGGAGAAGGCAAAAACACCGATGGCAGCGCAGCCAATCTGAGCCACAAACATGTTGTATTTCTATACAATCTCCACCACCAACAAATTTTTAATTAGAATTTAATTTAGAATACAACAAAAAAAAAAAAAAATTAATATGTGATTCGCTAACATATTTATTCTTACATGGCAGATGCTTATTCGCCTCCATAAGCGTTACGTGCTTATACAATTTCAACTAATCTTAGACTGCATCCAAGGATTTCTTCAAATCATCATATACGAAAAACACCCACCCTAATATATTGCCTAAAAGAGAAACTTTAAAAATGTATTGGGGAGTTTGCAGGGGTGGATGGAAGACTACATGTACTTTCTCAAATGTTATCATACTCAAAACCAAACTGACCAATTGCTCCATAATCAAAGTGGCCTATATAAGAGTTTCACAAGGTGAAAGAGAGGGTAGGAATGCCTCCTTATCAACAAGAGGAAAGGGAAGACAGCTTGCTCTCTATTGATTGAGGAAGGCAAAGACTCATCCCTTGCCTCTAAAAGAAATGAGAGAGGGTAGAGCCCCCCCTCTCAACTAGTCTTTCAAGGTGGGGAGGGGAATCCCACCCCTTCCCGATTTTTAAAACTATAAAAATTTTACATCATCGTCAAACATCAACAACAAGGCAAACCTGGTTAACCTTTGTTCAATTGATCCTGATCACTTATTTTGATCGATGATCGGCTTAGGTTTAACAATGTTGCTTTCCACCTACCTCATAAACTACATATACCTTCGAGGTATTTGTAGTGGAACAAGTGTTTGTCTCAAGATCCTCATTAACTTTAATTATAACAAACACTTAAACAATTAATAATATGAATTAAGTAAGCTTGACGGCACAAAAAACTCAAAAGCAAGTTCTGACAACACAATGGTTCGACCACCAAGACGCATTTGAATAGTTTACTAAAAATGAGTATAAGCAACTCAAACCAGACAACACAGTATTTGACCAACCTAGCAACACATGCTCAACTGGTTAAGAGAGAAAGATCTGATGAAGAAATCATTCAAGCTAGCATTTGAATTATGAGAAAAATGTTTAGCATAGTAAACAAGGTAAAATCATCTATTCGAATGATGTGAAGCCAACCGTTTGATCGACAAGGAAAAAGAATGCACTTGGTTAAAGACCGTTTGCCCAAACATTTGAACGGCCAACCCAGAAGAGGCTAGAAGAGAAAAGAAGAAAATAAGACACAACCAAAAAGACAGTTTGTCCAACAAGGATTCATTCGAATGACAATGAAAGGGAAAAGTTGTTATAAAGAACCACTTGATCCCTCGTTTGAAAAGCCAATTCAAAATGGTTGAGCGATTGAAGTAAAAAAAGGCCAATTATGGAAGACTGATCGAATGACCCTCATGCGTTTGAATGATGTAACCCAGAAGAGCTACAAAAAGAGATTCAAGGCTTTAATTCGATAAAGATAGGTCTCTAAAAATCTCTAAGTAACCTATCTATATGAGTAGTATCTCCAAACAAAATTTTAAATATTTTCTCCTTCACAAAATGACGAAGTGTCTCTTTCCATGCGCAACAATTCAATTTTTAAAAGTTAAGAACTTGTTTATTTAAGTTGTTTCCGCACAAAAATTTTAGACTTGTTAAGGTTTCCACCACCACTCTCAAAGATTTCTAAACTTTGAAATTGATCTTGTAGTTCAAATTTAAAGATTTGAGAAGCCGCCTTCCAAGGAGCTAAATGTTTCTGAAACTAATTTTTTACTTATTTAGCATAATCCTAACTAGAATCCTTGTAGTATTACTTTAATATCACATTATTTATTGTAATAAGAGAACCTAAAGTGGCATTAACATTGTTTTAAAGATCTAGAGTTGTATCAAAATCGAAGTATCTATAAGCATGTATTTTGAAATCATTTAATTATACTTGTGGTAAAGTAAATCTTAACCGAGGGTCTCTTACTTTTAAATTAAATTACTTTCTCCAAATGATTACTTGTGGAGCCTGAATTTTTGAAAAAAAAAAGTATTACATTAAGTTGCTTAGAGTGTATCCCATCCAAGATTTTTTATGAACTTAAAATTTTAAAATCAAGTCATTTAGGCTGTGTTTGGAACACAAAAAGTGGAGAGAAAAGAAAAGGAAGAAAAAGAGAATAGAAAAAAAAAATTCTCTTGTTTGGATGACCATGGAAAACAAGAGAGAAAATATTAGAGAAATATAGTTTCACTTGTTTAGATATATACGCAAAATGGAAAGAAAAGAAAATTAGTAATATTTTAAAATTTTCATGATTAAAATTTTCTCTCAAGTTTCTATTTCTTTTTTTTTCTCTCTAAATTCCATCATTTTGTGAGATAAAATTTATTAACTAATAGAGAAAATGACGTTCTATCTTATTTTCTTCTCTCGGTGATTTTTTTTTGTCAAAATAAAAAATAAAAAATAAAAAAAAAACTTTCTACCCTTTTCTTTTCTATGAGTTCCAAACATGCCCTTAAGGATTTATTGAGTTGTTATTTACATAGGGTAGGCACATAGGAATGGTTGTGCTTATCTATTTGTGCTTGTTTATAAAATCTGCTTAATTGAGAAACTTTTGTAAAAGATTAAATTGTAAGCAAGTGACCCTTGCAAACATTGGTCAAGCCTTGTGCAAACAAGACCGCCCCTACCCTCAATTGTATAAAGAAGCATTTGTCACTGAGGAATAATTTTTTATAAGCCTTTTGTGGGTCAAACTTGTATTACTTGGTTGTTAAAATCCCTTTGACAATATAAGTTGGAAAGCTTTGATTGCCGCTATGACTACAATAAGTCTTTGTGTAGGCAAAACTACAGTAGCACCCCTTTTGTGGTCTAGGATAGAGGGTCTAGTAAGTCTCGGTGTTGTTGACATCCCTATATAGATCTAGGAAAGCATGCCTAGTGAGCTATTGAAGATTCCCTTTGGTGGTCTATGCAAGAGTGCCTAGGGAGCTACTGAAAATTTCTTTTGGAGGACTAGACAAGAATACCTAATTAATTGCTAAAAAAATCTTTTTATGGGTCTATATCGAAAAAATTAAGTGTTGTAAATCTATATGAAGGTGTGCATTGTAAATAGGCTACTATGATTAATTATGTGATGTCAATCCTTGTGTGTGTAGCATTGCAATTGGCCTTTGTGACAATTAATGGTAAATGTTATTGCGCTCTATAACATAGTGAATTAATTTTGAAATGCAAACACCTTGGGAGTAGATTAGTAGTAACTCGAGTTCCAGTTGTGAAGCACTATAAATACTCTATATTTTGTGTGATTTATCATTCTGTCTTGGACTTTGAACTTAAAATCAAAATTAAACATTTGATTTTACAAAATGAGTGAGTACAAAACCTCAAAGTGACAGTGTTAATCACCAACGAAAAAACCAACAAACTTATTCACCCCCTCCCCTCGAAGCTTATTCTTCATTACCAGCTATCAAGTGATATCAAAGCAAATGTATTCTGATAGCCTAATTAGTATTCACATTACATACTCAAGATCTCAGTTCAGAATTTGTCAACACATTAACCACTCTCCCTTTAGATTGTAATAAAATAGCAACTTAAGATAGTATTATATTTTTAACAGGCCATGATCCCTTTGACCCTACAATGTTGGATAGAGATCAATATTGTGGGAGTATAGAACAAATGTATTCATTTAGTTAGAGAGTTTCGAAATGTAGGAGTTCATTTATGATGGCCCCATCTCCCATCTCGAAAAGTGAATGACAAATTGATTCCCAAGCATACCATGAAGCAATTGATTCACTGTTATCCTATAAATCAACTAGGGAAATATGGGGCAAACTAGAGTTTGATCACTCTAGGATCACTAAGTGTAGTTGTTCTCACTCTGAATACCCATTTGAGCTAGTGTAACAAAAACCAAAAAAGAGTTCTTTTGCAATGATGCATGTCACTATTGTGGATGCCATCACTATTATCAAAGGGGTTAAACAAGTTGGATACACAATGGTAGCATAAACTTAACTACATTAATAAGAGCTCTAGGATCCAAACAAATTTGGGTACCCAAGATTACTTAATCTACATGAGTCGAGAACATATCTCATCTTTAAGATTGTGGTCCCAATTTCTGCATACATTACTACATTTTGCAATATATGTATTGGGAACAAAAGATATCATGTAATAGTGAAAATGTAGATATTACAAAAGTAACAATTTGATTTAAGTATTTGGATATTATAAAAGTAAGTATTTATTAGATCATTTGATTTTTATATAATTAATTATTTAATTATTTATTTGATAAATATTTATTAATTTAAAATAAGTTAAAATTATTTTAAAAAATATTTATTAATTTAAAACAAGTTAAAATTCATTTTAGTTTAGTAAAAAAACTATCTAAAATAAAAGTTAAATCTATTAAAGTAATTTTATATTAAAAATACCCTTTTTAATTTATATAAATTTTTTTATTTATAATATTATATTTAATGACTGTTTTAAGAGTGAGAATTTAGATATTGTAAAGAAACAATTTGATTAACATTTGGATATTATAAAAGTAAAGATCTATTTAATTATTTTATTTTTATATATTTAATTGAATAAATAATCCTAATTTATTTTTAATCAGTTATTAATTTAAAACAAGTTAAAATATATTTTAGTTTAGTTAAATAAAACTATCTTATAAAACTAAATCTATAAAAGTAATTTTGTATAATAAAATACCCTCTTTTTTATTTAAGAGTGAGAATTTAGATATTAAAAAGTAACAATTTGATTAACATTTGGATATTATAAAAATTTAAAAATTAAGTATTTTTATTTAATTAAGTAAATAAGTAAATTTAATGTAATTTTAAATTATTTATTAATTTAGACAAGTTAAAATCAATCTTAACTTATTAATAAAAAAGTTAAATAAAAATATGGTTAAATTTATTATAATATTTTATTAGTAAATTTCGTATGTACTTTCCACTTTACTTTACCATATATATTAACACAAAAAATTACTTTCTACAATACTTTCATTAGGCACACTTTCAAACCCCTTAAAAGAATCTTTTAAAGTTTAAAAAACCCCTTTGTGCGAATTGTTTCACGCTTTCCCATCTCAATTTGCAGCAAACATTCTACCGCTCGCTAGATCGAGGTATGTTAATCAGGTTCTCCCATTAACGCCCAGAATCAATCCATAGTACATGGAATAAACGGAACAAAGGAGACGACAAAAATGAAGAAATTGAAGCAGTACCTGAGCACCTGGAGAACCAGGAGTAGCGAACAGGACTGCAGAGACCGCACCCAGAGGAGCAATTGTCATGAAAACGCCTTTGGTTGCCAGAATTTGATCCAACTTCCCCAGCACAGCCATGGCTGCAAATGCCCCTGTGTACGAAAGCACAATCATACCGAATTTTTTATTCAATAGTACGCATCACAAGAAGAAGCTCCAGAACCAAAAATGAATCAAAGCCCCACCTGCTGACGGCCAGATGACGTCGCTGAGGGACGGCGCTGGAGCTCCTTGGGTAGGTTTAAACCAGTCCCACTGAGGAGAAGAAGAGTCAGCATTACTACTGCTGCTGGACGCGCGGATAGATCTGTTTGCAGACAAGGAAGAAATTCTTCTTCTGCTGCTCGACAAGTATTTGTTGAAGTCGAAACGTATTCTTGGAGGCAATAGTGGGGAGAAGGGCGGGAGGGAGGAGGAGGTCGATGGTGTGATTAGATGATGGCAATAGCAAACGGGCGTTGCCATGGTCGCTCCTGCTTCTGCTCTTCTGTCTGCTACCCTTTTTATGTGGCTCTTGGATCTAGTCTAATAGAGATAAAAGAGGGGCCGAGGGGCATTGGCTTTTCAGGCATCTCGAGGGATCATCAGCCCGCAAGCCGCCCAAACCCAAATAATTATTCAATTTGAATATGAAAACATTACCGAATCTGCGGAAAGTCGAGCGGGCGTGGAATATGGTCCTGCCGACTTACGAAACAAGGTCATTTTTAAAAAATAATCTTATATAGATTAAATTATCTATTTAGAATAGTCTATTGAGAAGAATAATCTCACATAGATTAATACATACAAAAATATTACATTTATTAATTAAAATTTTTTTCCTAAATTAGACTAATCATTCTGAGATGAAATTAGACCAAACTTCACAGTAACTAAGTCAAAAAAAATGTCATCAGGCGCCTCAAGCCTACTCATCCAATCATATGAATGCTCTAAAATCAGATCAGCCAAGCAGCAAGGGCAATGAATAAGAACTCCCCCTATTCATTCATTGTCTGTGCCTCTCCAACATAACAACGCAACCAACACTCTTACAGTAAATAGGTTTTGTGCTGATAGCCATAAGTAAATGATATTGACATAGATGGTTTTCTGTTTTGACTTCCAAAGGAGTTACCCTAGGATCGACTTCGAAAGACTTAAAACCTTTTCATTAGACTTCACAAGGCAAAGGTTAGTGCAGTATGCACTGGTGTTTCAAGGTGCTCATCAGCCATCTCCTTTCTCCTTATAATGTAGTAGGAAAATCAAGCTAAGAAAAAGAAAGCAAGCCACAACTATGACCGGATAATATCAGGAAACCAGCATTAACATCTTTTTAAGGCATGCAACCTGAGTGAGAAAATCTGCCGCGGAGAAAACCTACTAGATCCAGTCTTACTAAACTCTTCCTGAGACATTACCAGATCCTCAACAACTAATAAAAACTGTGTAACCTTTATGAAGTTTATCTTTTAGTTGCCTACAAAGTTCACAGTCCTACTGGTTAGAACTTTACTTGCCGGATATCATTGCCTGAGAATATACAATCTTGGAAAACTCTTCCTGAAACCTAACCAAATCCTGAATAACTATGAAAGCTTTGTGTAACCTTCGTCGAGCTCAACTTTTAGTTGTCTACAAGATTCAAAGTCCTACTGATTGAACTTTCCTTTTTGAAAAGATTATTGCCTGAGACAGACAATCATAGAAAATTCTTCCTGAGACCATATAAATAACAGTAAAAATTACATGCAACCTAATGCTACCCATCAACTCGATTAATCCAGAAAACAGAGTATTTATTTCATGTTTGTTTCTTTTTTAGCTTTAGTTTCAGACACTCATAGATCCAATATAACAAGTGCAAAAAAGACTTCCCATGAAAAGGGATTTTGAAAGTCCATAAGAGGAAAGAAGCTTTACTTCTCTTCATTTTCTTGTCTTCTGCATCACTTTCATATGTTACAGGCCCATAACAGGATGTCAATTTTTTCTTCAGAAGATGGCTGATCTGAGACATAGATTTGCCATGTTGAGATCCATGACAGAGTTAAGGTGATTTTTTTTTTTTGAAATAGTGCTGAGAGTTAAAGTGATGTACTTCCAAAAAAATTGAACACTGCACATATCAAACAAGAGGAAGCAACTTTCACTCAGATAGAAATTTGACTCGTCTCCTTCTAGAAAAATCTTACATAGGAATACAGAATTGAGTTGTATAATTAATGCGCAAACAAAGAAAGCAACTTTAAGATAATTAAGGCAAAGTTTCGCATGATGATACAAAACATTCACAATCCATAGATTTGGGCATGTATCCTATTTCCAATTCAATGACATAATGGAATTCTATCACCTCATTTGCTGTTGTCCCATTTTCAAACCTCCATCAAATGTCATCTCTGACTAACCACCTAAACACTACTGATCCAATCTGTAGCCACTTCGAAGTAGACGACCTACAGCCTGACTCATGACATTTTCTGAAGCTACCATCCACACTGCAGACTAACATTTCTGACTATCCACCTAAACCCCACGGATCCAATCTGTAGCCACTTAGAAGTAAACGACCTACAGCCTGACTCAATGACATTTTCTGAAGCTACTATCCACACTACAGACTAACATTTCTAACAAGCAACAATAACACAACATGTCCTGATTAAGCTATCTTAAAATAACAACAATACCATGACATGAACAGGTAAAAATTACAGATAGACGTAAAGGGGGGAATGAATAACAGTCTTTTGATGTCACAGTTTCAGAAACAGAGAAAACACCCAAATTGGATTTCGAAGTAAAACAATCAAGAATGCTTAATAAGGTTGAAAAGTAACAGAATTTGAGAGGTTAAGGTGAGAGAATAAGAGAAAGAAGAAGAGAAAGACAGAGGCGGCAGAAGGAGGCTGCTGCAATTTGAAAGAAGCAAAGTTAGGGGTTGAACTCAGACTTCTCTTCCTTCATTAATGTTATTTAAGAAGAAATCGAGTACAAGGACATCATTGCCCTTTCATACTCTACATATGTATCTACTCAATTTTCAGTACATAAAACAGTAAAGTAAACACATATAAAGACAAGTAATGAGCCAAGATAGAAGAGCGAACATACGCCCAAACTACCCCTGAACATAAGTGACCAAAATACCCCTAAAGCGTATTCTCCCAATGATAGTTGCCAAATCATGAGCCAAGTAGAATGTAAGTCAGTAGAAGAGTTGTAAATCTACCTCATTTTAGTTGTTTGACATCCCATGTTTATTCATCAATACATTGATAGAGTATGTACTTCACCAAATGCATCAGACCGTATAAAAAAGTTTCATCATGACATGAAAGGAGCAATCAGATTCACCTTCACGTTATGTATTACCTACGGCCTATCCTGTTCATGTATGATTGAAGATTACAGTGCAATACTCATCAGTTCATCCAGTGCATGGTTCACTTCAGATTTTAGTTTTTCATATGTATTATTCCATGTCAAAGTTGAGAGAAAATGAATCTTATAAGACAACATTTAGCAGAAAAAATTACTGAAAACCCATGTGGAAATGAAAATAGTGGAATAAGGATGAAGTATATCAATAGTAGAAATGAACATTATTTAAAAAAAAAAAACAAAAAAAAAAATACTAGAAATGAACGATCATGTTATCCCTATTAAGTGCTATTTGATTTACAGTTCCACTGAAATTCACGACTTGTTACTTTTAGACTATTTTTTATAGGACAGGTTTACACTTCAACAGACATCCAATTGAGACTGCTTTTTGCATACACGTAAAGAAAATTCAGTCTAACACAAAATTAGAAATCAACCTATGACTGATAGTGCAACATTGCTACAATGTGAAAACATGGCAAACATGTCAATCATCGAACACTCTTAACTGTCAGAAGGATGACATGAGTAAATAAATTCAACCGCTCGTGGTTGACATGCAAAGTCTAAAGCATACAGTGTTTTCCAACTGATGAGATCTTTACATGGTTAAAAATGTGTGATCAGACAGTTCAAGGATTAGCATTAGGTATCTGCATCCGTGTAAAATATAATATGGAAGCCTTTGATTGTGGACAAAGTACCCATGTCGGGATAATATGCATCCTCCCTTAATGCAAAATTATCTTAATCATCAGAACCAATTTTGGCAAAACAAACAAACAAACAGGGAAGCTAAAAGAACATTGACAACAACAATCTCGAAATAAAAGTATACCAGTCTAATCATTTTAATTAGTTTGAGAAGAGTGATTTCTTAATATTTCGAAGAACACTCCACATCACAGTGGAAATAAAGAAGAGAACTACGCCAGTAACCAGAGCATACTTAAGACCAAGGTTTACAAGCAAATTAACTAGAAGACCTGCCAAAACAACGCCACAAAAATTGGCAGACATGGCAGACCAGAATGACATATCAAGAACGGATGCAACAATTGCCCCAGTCCAAGCGCCAGTCCCCGGAAAAGGCACTGCCACAAAAAGCATCAATCCCAGCCACTGAAATTCTTCCACCGGGCTAGCCTTTTCTTTGGCCTTCTTAAGCAACAAATCAAGAAGTGCCGACGCAGAGGCATTTTTCGCGGCTAAAAATTCCGCAAATTTCTTCAAATAGAGAATTATGAAGGGCACCGGAACCATGTTACTGCGATTTAAAGTAAAGAACTAAAAAATGTGAATTTAAAACAAAACATCAAAAGCAGATGCACAGGAAATTTAGTGAAGAAGAGAAAACAGACCCGAGAACCGACAAGACGGTAAGCTGAAGAGGTTTAAGACGCATCCAATATCCAACAGGGATGGCTCCACGGAGTTCGATCACAGGAAGGGTAGCAAGGGCGAAGACCACAGCCTCGTCCGGCCAACCAGACCCGCGGAGGGCGGTTGCCACCTTAAGACCGAAGTTGGATGCCCGGATAGAACCCGCGGCAGCGTGAGCTGCCCTACACACTACAAACACCCAAAAATATGGCAAAACCCGAATGGCGATCCGCAGGAGAACTTCGACAAAATGAGATTCAATCTTGGCAATTTCAACTTCATCCCGAACATTAACGGTCCCCGAGCATGTTCGTGGTGTAAAAGAAACACACGAAGTTGAATTTACAGGTGGATCCTGATTCTAGAAGATAAAGAAGTTACTGCCATATAGTGTAAATCACTAGGAGTCCAGAAAGTAGAAGCATTATGAAATGAAGTCATTACCTTAGAGAAACGAACAATTTGATGATTCTGAATGCTTTTAAGAGATGGGCTTGGTGTAAAGTTAAACAGTCTTCGTTGCGGCGAGCAGTGGCTGGTCGTGAGCACGGTTATCTTCGGCGACCGGTTTGGTGAAGCCGCAACTGTGGGCAATCTTCTGTTCGAGAAAACTTGGACGTACTGTGACAAGGTTAGTGACGCTGCAACGGCGGCCATCGATGTCGATGGTCGAGTGGGTTCGCAAAATTTGGATGTATTTGTTGACGACCGGACAACTCTGAGCGAATCTGAAGATCATCAGTCAACAACAAGTCTTACTGGCCCGACAGGACGGCGAGCGGGGATGAAGTAGGGCATTGGGTTCATCAAGGATGATAATTGGTTATTAACGAGGGGTTAGTTTACAATAAACTTGAAAATGAATTTAAGATTTTAATTCACCTTAAATGAATTGATTCAACTTTAATTTATCTTTGGGTATTAGCTTGGACAAGTTTAAGTGTACTGGAAAACAGATTCAAGTATTAGTGTCTCAAATAAAAAATAAGATATAAATAAGAGAATGAATAACTTTTTATAATATACTTAAATAGATAATTAACCAAAATAAATAAGGTTACTACACTTATAAGTGATTTAATGTATAGTATTAAAATATATTAATAAACTAATTAATAAAAAATTATATTATATTACTTAATGATTACAGTTTATTATAAATTAATATAATAAATACGTATGACTAGAATAAATTAATAAAAAAATTTAAATAAAAAATAACATAAGAGAATATAATTAATTAATTAATTAATTAATTAATTGAACTGAATAAATAAAAAATTATTTTATTAATAACAGAAGATGGATTTTCTACGTACTATTAATTAATAATATTTTTTTACAAAATAAAAAATAATTATTTTAATTAATTATAAAAATGAGATAATTAAACCAAAATAATTGATCAAATGATCTTTAACAATATTTTAATTACCGGTCTTAAATTTATAATTTAATATAGTAATAAAATTAATGAATATAGTAAATAAATAAATATATTATTTTATTAATAAACTAGGATAAATTATTAATAACATATATATATATATATATATATAAAATTAAAACTTAAAAAACATGCTTGAAAATGAACCGAGTTACTCTTAATTCACAATGTACAGCATAAAAGCAAACGTTTATGCCTTGGAATATAAGAATGAGTTCGTGCATTTAATATTAAAATCATCAACTTACTAATTTGGTATATACGAACGACAAAATAATTGTTCAAAAGCAATAAGATACAACCATCAATTATCATTCCACATGTTAGTCACTATGGCATCTCGAAATTGTGCGACTCTTGTGGATTCTAATGTACGTCGTCTCCGCATGTTTGTTGATAGGTTGTTTTCATCCGCAAGATCATCACTATCTTCATCCTCATTTACACTTGCTAATCAAACCTCATCACCTCCTCCACCAAGCTCATCAACTGAATTATCATCTACCAATTCAAACATATCATTGTAATCCTCTTTACGTATATAATTATGTAATATGTAATAAGCTATTACAAATTTTATCTGGATCTTATGAGAAAACGGAGGAGCACCTTTCAACATTTGAAATTGAGCTTTTATAGTATTCCTCAAATATGAGTGCCTTCGGTTGAATAACTCTTTATCATTTCTAGGAATGTTGTCTTCAAATTCTTGTAGATGATAACGAGTTCCTCGATATGGAGCCAAAAAACTTGGCATATTTGCATAACCAGCATCAACTAGATAATATTTACCGACAATACAAAATATATTCCACCTAAAATAATTGAAGATAATAATAGATAAAAAGATATTGAACAAAAAATATTATTTACCTTTAGGTACAAAGAGTCTATCTTATCAAGTCAATGCGTTCTTCAGTACACGAGAATCAACTGTTAATCCCTCCCATCCAGCAAGTACATAAGTGAATTGCATGTCAACTGTATATGTTGCCATCACATTTTGTGAGAGATAGCCCTTTTTGTTCCAGAACTTTTGTTATTCTTCAAGTGAGATGTTTGCTTTGATATGAGTTTCATCAATAGCCCCGATACAATCCTAATTATATCATTTCAATTAATACAAAGTAACTTTGTATATTAATCTAAAAATTTTCATTAGAGGCCAAGTGATGTTACCTTAAAATACGGATAAAACATTGGATTATTTAAAACCTTCAAGTGAGTGCGTTCTGAAGGCCGTTTGATATAATCAAATTGAAGTTTGACAATAGTGTTCAACACCTTATTGAAATACCTACTTATAGTCCAGTTTGATCTATCAAACATCTCTACAGTGACACTATACGATTGTCATTGACTAACAATTAGGAGAAAATATAGAAGTTGTTCTTCTACTGAGATGGTCTTTGTGGGTAATAAAAATCCTTTACTATAAAGTAGCTTTGTTAATTTATGAAATACAATTTAATTCATCCTGTAAACTTTTCAAAATTTAACAGGTGATTTCTCTAATGCCTTTTGCAAATAAATCAGACCACCAATCCCATGAGGACGTGGTGCATGTCTATTCCTATGGCTGAGATAGTATATTCCCATGATGTACAAATTACATGTGAATGCTAACAAACTTACAATCCTTTTTTTGTCTTTCTTAATATCCATGGAAACCTGCAAATACAATCACCACAAGCACAATGACGACTACAAAAATAATTTTTGTTTCTTCCTAAAAGTCATAAACATAAACATACATTTATCTTCAATCAACACTTAATTTAAATCACACCTTTACACAACCATATCCAATTACACATCCACAATCTCCATCCACACAATAAGAACCCAACAATCATAAAAGTCCAAATCTTAACCATAACGACATTCATAATCTATCAACGATAAGTCTTACAATGTCATAATTAAAAAAACATCATTAAAATTCAAAACACTCCTCCCAAAGTAGATAGTGTACTTAAATCTCATTACTACATTTGACTATAACAATGTGTTAAGCCACTTGGGCCGTTTTTCCATTGTCAGCTTCGTAAACATGTCCTTCTTAGTTTTATGTTGAAAGATAGGGCCCAAGTTCACACGACCAAGGAAGACCCACATATCTAAGAGTATTATAAGATGGGCCACACGACCAAGGAAGACCCACATATCTAAGATTATTATAAGATAGGCCCAAAGCCATAAAAAGTAGGACCCACCATGATTACCATGAGCTGACATCCTTATAACATAAGTTGGAAGATCAAAAAGGACTCACAAAGGCATCTTTATCTTATGGTCACATCCTAGAAGAGTTCTAATTTAAGTTATGTTTGTCTTTTATCTATATTGAGTTATTTAATTATGCTAGGACTTATCTTTAAGTGTTAGAGTTCGGGTGTAATTAGGACAAATGTAGTTTTATTGTAATTGGACACTACTACCTTCCTCTATTATAAATAGAGGTTCATGTATTTTGATTACAACAAGTCAATACAGTTTTTCTCTTTTCCATAAATTCAACATGGTATCAGAGCAAGTTCTGTGAGTTGACTTGGTCAACCCACAGAAATAATGAGATCCTTTTCTCTAAACCCTAAATCCTAAGTCTAGGTTCGTATTTTTTTCAGTCCCTACTCCTATAGTTTCTTTTACATTTTTCAGCTTTATATTGAGATTTTCATGTCGTAAAGTATATATTGATGGAAAGATATTTGAGTCTACTTTTCAAAAAAATTGATTTTTTCCAATCGGAGTTACCTACAAAGAGATATCGATATTGGAATGAACAAAGGTCAGATTGCAAAAGAGGTTCGAGCAGCAGTAGAAAGCTTCAGATTCCTAGGTACTTTATGCTCTCAAGAACTAGAATTTATATGGAGAAATACATATCAAAAGAAATATCTGTAAGTATATTCTTTAACTTATTCAACAATTTTTTTTATCTAAGTTATATACAAAGAGAAATCGATATTTGAAGCAACAAAGGTCAGATTGAAAAAAAGGTTCGAGCAACAGCAGAAAGCTTCAACTTCCGAGGTATTTTATGCTATTAAGAATGAGACTTTATATGAAGAAATACATATTAAAAGAAAGATATGTAAGTTTATTTTCTTACCTATTCAACCAATTCTCGATTTGAATTTTTTATTAGGAGATATTTATCTTGAAAGAGCCAATGGTCATGCTGGAAAAAAAAGATGAAATTGTGCTTAGTTCGGCCTGATGACAGAGACCGAAATATATCAGATTATTTATCTTCTAATAATTATATTTTATGAAGGGAAGTTCTACTTGGATGAAATTTATTGAAGTCTAGTTATAGAAGGAAAAAAATTCATGTCAATCTGATCTATATTTTAAGATATATTCTCATCGGAAGAATCAAAGGTCATGTTGGTATCATATTGCATTGAAAAATCTGAATTTAAGCCTATTTTTTTGCATCACTATTTGAGTTACTATATCAGAAAAATATCTCAATTCTACCCGGTTTAAGGGATTATTACTACATCTATATTATTTGGGATTATTTCTGCATCTATGATATTTGGTTCAAGCTGAGATCACTGCCATTACCTCCCAGCTTGAGGGGCAGTTGTAGAAGAAGTACAAGAAAGATGTATTTTATTCCAGATGTTGTCAATAAAGTTTATGTGACCAAAATATTCAAGAGAGGGGGAGCACAAATGAAGTTTATGCATCTAAGAAGAAATTTTTATATCGGATTATTTTATGGGTTTTTTTATAAAAGTTTATTATTTGGTTCGTGTTATATGTGTTGGAAGATAGTAGTATTATATTCAATTATAACTATTATGTCTCATTGGGGACATTATTATTGAAGAAGAGGTGGCATCATACCATTATTTATTTGTCCCCGTCAAAAATATAAAAAATGTCAATGGTTGGGATTCCATGACGGAGGAACTTAATACCCCGTCAAAAATATCAAATGTCAATAGTTGGGATTCCATGACGGAGGAACTTAATACCCGATCAAAATTATAAAAAATGTCAACGGTTGGGATTCCATGATGGAGGAGCTTAATACACCATCAAAAATATCAAATGTCAACGGTTGGTACACCATGATGGAGGAACTTATTATTATATTTATGTTATACCCCCCCTGAATTGGCCAGTTGGGCCTCATGGAAGAGAACACCAGCGTGAAGGGGAGTATTGGAAGATTGGAGGACTGCCATTTTATACAAAAAGATTCTATACATCATTTGCAGTAAACTGGGAGTTCTTGATGTTCTCTCACCCCAAGCTTGAGGGGGAGTGTTGGAAGATAGGGCCTAACCTACATGACCAAGGAAGGCCCACATATCTAAGAGTATTATAAGATAGGCCACACAACTAAGGAAGGCCCACAAGATGGCCCAAGCCCATAAGAAGTAGGACTCACCATGATTACCATGAGCTGATATCCTTATCACATAAGTTGGAAGATCAAGAAGGACTCACAAAGGTATCTTTATCTTATGGTCACGTCCTAGAAGAGTTCTAGTTTGAGTTATATTTGTCTTTTATCTATATTGAGTTATTTAATTATGCTATGACTTAGCTTTAAGTGTTAGAATTTGGGTGTAATTGGGACAAAGGTAGTTTTTTTTGTAATTGGACTCTACTACCTTCATCTATTATAAATATATGTTCATGTACTTTGATTACAACAAATCAATACAGTTTTTCTCTTTTCCATAAATTCAACAGTATCCAACCATTGTGGAGTATGAAACATCAACTCATCCGGCAGGTCTGGGATTTCCGTGAGGGCTTCGAACTAATTCTCTCTGACTTTACCATCTTTAGGTTTGATAGCATCACACAATACTACGGCAATTTCCTTCATTGTATCAAGGAACATGAAAGTGTCATCAGTGGACATTTCGGGTCTCTTTCTACGACAGTTGAAGTTGACCAGTTACCAGTTCGAGACTGATTAAGTGCCGACTCATTCTCGCTAAAGAATGTTGATAGAGTATCCCTACCTAAATCGACATCCTGAAGCACATCCAAGGGTGAATTTCCTTCCTCATGCTGGACATCATTGCACATGTCTACTCTAGTTTGACTTATTGTCCCCATGGCTATTGAGCTTCCCACTACCCAAGACAACTTGTCATAAAGGGGGCAGCGTTGTTGTCTATACTTTTCAGCATCTTAATGCTCCTACAAGAATAAAACATTCTTTAGATGGCTTGGAATAGAGTTCTAGTAATGCGGAAAACATACAAAATGTTTTACAGTACGTCATAATTTACTGACCTTGTTGTAGTCTTGCCATAGAGAATAACATGCAGTAACTTGTTGTGTGGCTGTATCCCAGCCGAACCCACTAGTGTTGAGACAGCTCGTTACCATTTGGTAAGTTTTCATCCATGATCTTGTTTGATTCTTGAGCTGATCAACAATTTTTTATTAACTGCGTCTTCATTGAACCTATTGACACATTTCATGTACACCTCATGCTTCCAAACCCCATTGGGCATCCTGTTCCCAAAATTGACCTGCTCAACCAAGAGATTGAGCATTTTATTGTCATCCTCGAAGGTCCAGATGTCATATGATTGAGAAATTTGTTGTCTTCTTCCAACCAATTATAATCTAAATCCAAGATGGTCCTCATGGAAAAAATTTCATCAGACAACCTTTACCTGTCATAGTAACTAGGGACACACAGAAACACAAATAACAAAAAAATTCTATGTGGTGGATATTTATAACACTAAAATCTCCTCACCACATGGCAAGATCATTCCATAGCACTTAAAAACTATTTAACAATATTCTAAAATATTTCAAAATTAATCAAACTAATTCCATTGCAGATGCACTAAACAATGCAAAAACACACTCATCCAGTTCAAATTCACCGAATTCACAGTCACTATAAAACGTACCTCATCTGTGATGGGGGGTCGGGTTTTGTTGGCTAATGGACGCTCGTGTAGGCGACTCAACCTTTTTTTAACCGGACTAAACACCCCAAACCCTAAACCCTAATCGAGAACCCAAAAACCCTAACTTCATAACCCTAGTTCCAAAACCTAAACCCTAAACCTTAAAATCACTAAAAGCCCCAAACCCTAAACACTAAACCCTAGACCTTAAAAACCCTAAATCCTAAACCCTATCACCCCAAAAACCAAGAACCCTAAAAAAACCCTAAAAATACCATAAAACCTAAACCCTAAACCCTTAAATACCTTGAAAAATACCCTAAATCCACTAAACCCTAACTCTAATCCAGAAATTAAACCCTATAAAGACAAAATTATGCAACAATCAATACAAATTACGCACAAAAATTAAAATTTTTAAAAATCTAAATCAATTGAAAAAGTTAGGGTTTAGGCTTACCTTCTGAAATTTGGAGAAAATCGAAGCTAGAATCGAAGAAATCAAAGCTAAAATGCCAAAATCGAAGGAAATTGAAACCGAAATGGGTTAAATCGAATGAACTCAGGGGGGGGGGGGGGAGTGGGGGGAAGTGAGGAGCGAGAGGGAGGCCGAGAGTGAGAAGAGAGGGAGAAGAGAGAGGGAAAAGGGAGAGGGAGGCCGAGAGAGACAGGGAGTGTAGATGCGAAGATGATGAAGTGAGAAGAGATGCGAAGAAAATAAGAAGGAAGAAGAAGCTGAAGGGAATGCGAAGACGAGAGGAAGAAGAGAGTTGGCGAAAAAATAGTTGGGAGAGGAAGGCCGAGAGAGAGGGTGAACAGAGCGAAATGAGGGAAAATTTTTCATCGGGGGAGCGAACGACGTGCCCCGCATGAATCTTCATGTGAACGATTTGAAAAATAGGCCTGAAAGAAGATTACTTGGCATGATTCAAATGAAGAGGCGCTCATTCACCACTAACGGCCTAATCGAATGAATAGAGTAATGCGCACGTAATTCATCTCTGCTTCATTGTAGACTAACGCCCCCGCCCCCCCCCCCCCCCCCCCCCCCCCCAAATTAAAACCCTTTCGAGACTCGACAGCGACGGGAGTGAGCTTTGAATTCAGGTTTTTCATCTTTGGGTATTTAGAATCGTGAAGAGGTGTTTCGTCTTGAAAACAACCCCACATGCCTAACCCCCCCCGTTATGGTCCTGGGTTAAGTACCTATGTCTTCCGCTCCTAACAGGCCGGTCTTTTGGGATGTCTTGGCTAGGTGCTTAACATTTGGTATCAGAGCGGGCTCCCACGTTGCGAGTTTGAGTCCTGGGACACGCAAAGGCCAGATTAAAATACTGGTAGGTCGCGTCTAGGTATTATCGCGGTCAGGCCAGTGTCGTTGCACGGGCGCAAAGGCTGGATTAAAATATTGGTAGGTCGCGTCTAGGTATTATCGCTGTCAGGCCAGTGTCATTGCACCGTCGTGGTCGTCGGCTCGTGAAGGTGGGGTGTGATGTTATGGTCCTGGGTTAAGTACCTATGTCTTCCGCTCCTAACAGGCCGGTCTTTTGGGATGTATTGGCTAGGTGCTTAACCCCCCCGGTTGAAGTATGAAATCCAATCTTCTCTCAACAACAAAAAATAGAATCGAAGCAATCTTGCCTATTTTTAGGGGATTTTTCATATTCCAAGCGTTCCTCAACCTATTCTACCATGTTCATCTTCAGCGTCATCAAATCTTTGTCTCTCTTGACGACTTGGGCATTGCCAACATAAGTCACAAAATATACCACAAGTAAGCTGATCTTTAAAATTTGATTCCATTCAACCTTATTCTACCACTCCGTGTTCTTCTAAAATTTCTGCCAGTCTGAGTTCTTCTAAAATTTCAGCCAGTCCAAGTTCTTTTAAAAATTTTTCCCTAATATACGATGTGATCTGCGAAATATTTATTGTATTCCAATATTACTTATATTGTTTCTTGCCTTTGCCAAAAATAGAAGATTTGATCTAGATGGTTCAGAATAAAGACTGCCAGTATCTTGGCGATTATCTTTTGGTTGCGAATGTGAACATAGTGGTTGAGATTGTGAGTTTTGAGATTTAGTAGGCATATTTAAATTAATAGTACATTGCAGACTAACAGGTTAAGAACTAATTTATGCCTGTAATGAGCTATCCTTGGCAGCGAATTAAGGGACTCTACAGCACAGAGTTGCTGGAGCAGTTACCTGCTTTGCAACAGTTGCTTTTTCGTATTCTCTCTTGCTAGGTAGTAAGTTGTTACTTTGGCTTTCATAAAAAACAAAGGCGGAGAGTTCTATGTCAAATTCTTAGCAACACCAATATAGCATGAATCATTCCTTTATTGGTCTAATGTGATTGCAATTATTATATTGTTCTGACTTCTTGCATTTTTGAAGCCAGAGGGATCAGTTGTATTTAATAATGTGATCCAATATGCGCTCTCAATTGTGAGCACATCTTTCTCAATTATTTTA
Source organism: Aristolochia californica (assembly GCF_029961685.1). Classification (NCBI taxonomy): domain Eukaryota; kingdom Viridiplantae; phylum Streptophyta; class Magnoliopsida; order Piperales; family Aristolochiaceae; genus Aristolochia; species Aristolochia californica. The sequence goes on from NW_027182279.1 coordinate 7,078,559, forward strand.
TTTATCAAGCATATTTTTCTGGTATCTAACCCTCTAATGTTATTATCTTCCTACAAGTTGCTAGTGAAACTGTCAAACTTTTCAATGCCATTAATGATGATACTCTTAATTTGGTCGACATGGTAGAACACTCCATTGTCTGTTGGAGAATGAGGTTTGGTAATAGCTTCATTTTGTAACATATCTTTATAGGGCTGAATGGTAATCAACATCTTAATATCCAACCTATCAGAAACTGATAATCTAACAAAATGTTTTTTATGTTATGTCCAACTAAAAATTCAACCTATTACTGACCTGGATATGAATACATATGAAATATCATATGTAATATGCTAGCTTTTTCAGATTAGGATGGGTTGGCATGGTAACCTCTTGAACTAAGTTACAAGTTCAAAACCAAAAATGGATTTCTGGTTTCTACTTTAATGATTGTTTTGAGTAAAAAGGTATCTATATATTGCTAGAGAAAAAGGGAAAGAGTATAATACCTGGCTAAAAAGTACCTTCCTCCACAACAAGATGTTGGAGGGAAACACCTAATTTAGCATGTATATCTACTAGGTGATTAGCGGATCTAGGAATGTATTTTCAATTACACTGCAATTGAGAAATTAAATTACAAATATTCTCAAACAAATCCCAATGATGCCAAGGAGGTTTAGACGACTTCTTGCACCAATTGATGACGACTTTTGAGTCTCCTTTAATGCAAAGAGGGTCCACCAACTGTTGCTTGAAAATTTTTAAACCATTATACAATCTAAAAAGCTCAGCAGTAGTTGAGTTAGATACTCCAATCGGCCCAACAAATAAAAGAAGAAGATTCCCCTTCCTGTCATGGATAACCCCTCCAAATCTGGCAGGCCTAGGGAAGGCAAAAGCGCTACTCAAAATTTAATTTGAAATGTCCCATTGGGGGTGGAGACCAAGTTTCCATAGCCGGGGGGAAGGTTAGATGGGTAAGACTTTTCTGCTATAAGTCGCCAATTCTCTTGCAATTTTGATCGCTTTAAAATTTGAAATTTTTTCCGCATGAGTATCCAGGAGGATACATGTCCCACAATTCTATCAATCAAGATATTTCTCAGAAGGGAGCTTCTATTAAATTTCCTGTTATTTATCTCTTTCCATAAGGCCCAGACGATATGACCAACGCAACATGAGATAAGTAACTTTCAGAGCTTAGGAAGATGAGCTTAGGAACAATGACGATTGTGGATAAGAGATCTTGAGAAGGACAATATTGTAGACCTATTTTTTTAATGAGTTTGGTCCAAACAGTATGGGCATAATCGCAGTATAACAAAATGTGGTCAGCAATTTCAGAAGTGGTTTGGCAAAAAGGACAAAGGGGGTCTAGAATATTTGTTCCTTGGCGAATTAACGAATCGGATGTCAAAATTTTGTTTCAGCATGTGATCCAAATAAAAAACTTCGCTCGAGAGGGTGCAAGTAAGGACCACGCAATGGCAGTGGAATGGTTGGATTGAGTTGAGTGGAGAGAGTAGGAAGTTGTAGGCAGAAGCAGTAGAAAGCGTACCTTGTTGGCATGGAGTCCAGATGAGAGAGTCAGGTGCATTTCTGAGTCATACTGATGATAGACCCATGATAAGATTTGCGGCTTCAAGAGCTTCGACATTTGACAATACTCTTCAAAGATCCAAGTTCCACTCACCAGGAATTATTCCTTGAGGGGTTATAGTCACATCTTTGTTTCTTTCCAGAAGAAAGATTTGACAATGGCTGATATTGAAGTTTCTTGGGCCCATCCACCAATTTTGTCTGACAACCCGTACCAGTATATCATGTGACTGTATTTTTGAATGTTGGCAAAATTTGTGCAATTTTTTTCTACACGGGTGATAACTTATAATATCTTCCACCTTCTGTCCACCAACCAAATTTTTTTTCTACTTTAGCCGCAACAATATCCTGCCATATCAAAGCCGGTTGCATATTAAATTTCCAGATCCATTTGAATAATAAAGCAGAATTTGTTATTGCAGTATCCCGGATCCCACGGCCACCCATTACAATTGGTTTACAGACATCAACCCAGTTCACAAGGTTATATTTTCTTTCCCCATTTGGCCCACCCCACAAAAAACTCCTCTTAAGGAATTCAATTCTATTTTGAACTGAGGCAGGACAACGGTTCAAGGAAAGCAAATAAGAAGGAATACCATGGAGACAAGATTTGAAAAGTACAAGCTTACCAGCTTTGGACAAAAATCTTCCTCTCCAGGAAGCGAATCGGCCTTCAAGATGCTCGATGACGGGGTGCCAAACACATTTAGAGGGCAAAAGAAGTGACAGAGGAAGTCCCAAATATGTACATAGAGTGGGGCAGGATGCAATTTTACATCCCAAATAACTTGCCATAGAATTTAAAACCGAGGGGTCAATATTGAACCCAAATATGGATGATTTAGCCCAACTAACCTTTTGTCCAGAAGAAAGTTCAAAAAGGTTAAGCAATGCTTTCATGTGGGAGATCTGATTCATTGTACCTTCTCCAAAAAGTATAGTATCATCTGCATACTGCAAAAGCAGAATATCTTGGTTTGGGTCATCAAAGATAGGATTAAGCCAACCCAAGCATTTAGCGAACCGGACCATAGATGCAAGGTGCTCCCCGATGACAGTAAAAAGAAAAGGCGACAAAGGGTCACCTCATATGATTCCTCATATTGCATTGAAAAAATTGCACGATTTTCTGTTAATAAGGACATAATATGATGCAATAGAAATACAACATCTGATCCAAAATTTCCACCTAGTCCCAAAACCCATTCAGTCAAAGAGGTAACTTTAATGTGATAAAACCAACTTTAGTTAAAATACCAGATATCAAGCTATGGGCTTTTGAGCACACATCCAGTTGAGTTGGAAATAGTCCACACAATGATGTTTAATTGACTAGAATTGGAATTCATAGTTTGCCATACATGTACAATCTGCTCTGTTGATATTGTTTATAATTTAGTTGTTAACCTTTTAGGCAGTTTTTTGAGATGTAGCAACAAGATCTTGTTAGAGCACTTGACATTTATAAGAGGACATGACATCATTATGTGTCATAGGTTTGTTAAGTCTAGAAGTTTCTATAGTGATTGATATGTTTACAATGAAATGTCATTTTATTTCCTATTCTGAAAATTAGGAGTATTAAGATGTAACAATCCTAAAAAAAGGGAACATGATATTCATGGTTCTTGATATTCTCTGATTTTTTTTGTTTTTGTTTTTGGGTTTCTACATTATTTAGCATCGTATAGAACCTATAACATTTCTCTAAGAGTTCTATGAAATTTGTAAAGGAATGGATTATTTGTTTGAGCAAAAGTTTATGAAAGTTGAACTGTTTCTGTTACATCTCAGGAGAATAGGTTATGTATTTGCTTTTATGTACAGAGGTCATGCCCAATTTTAAGTAAAATTTATACATAATTTTATGTACAGTTTATTTGATATGTATTTTATGTAAAGTTTTAAATGTAGGTTGGAGCTTTAAACTAGCTAGAGCTCGAGCTCCAACTCGATTAAAATTACTGGGCTCAAGGTAGATTAAAATTTTAGGCACGAGGCAAGGCTCGGCTCTAGCTCGAGTTCAAAATATTTAAATCATGCCTAGCTCGGCTCGACTCGACTCGATGCCACCCCTAAGCGTGTGAACGCATCTCAAAACAAAATTGTTTCTCGGTATTTCTTTTAGTGAGATCTGGTTTGTTTAAAACAAAATAGCCTTTAAAATAAGAGCATAAGACTCATTAGTTCATGTATATGTGATCCATTTATGAAGGGTGTATGGGTCTTATCTAGGGTGCGCATGAACAGGTTTTTGAAAACTTAACAATGTCAAGTTCTTGAGAACCCATCCCTAGTGAAACTGAAAGTTTGTCTCCATAAAAACTCATTAATGTTTTCAAAATTCAACCACACTTTCATATGGTGTGTATGAAAAATAATAAATTATAAAATTACATAAATTCCATAATGATTAGTAGTAATCTATTCCCTATGTTAAATATGTTCTCTTTGTTAAATCTATTTATGATTTTAAAGTCCACCATGTAAATAGACTTCATAGATCAAGCTTGGGGACTAAGATAAAAAACATGTCCCTGCCCCAATATCAACATGAGGTTTTTTTCGTTACCCCTATTAGGTCCAATGAGGAACAAACCTAGAGGGGGTTAGGTCAACTAGAGGTCAAACCTGATTTAACAGGGTTGAACCAGACCCAATCACGTTATTGGGTTAGTGATTGGGCCAATTTTTATAATATAGGTAAAAATCTACATATATCAATTAAATTATCCTTTAACAACACAAACAATGAAAATATTTCTTTTCTTTGTGTTAAATCTATATGTGATTTTAATGTAAACCATGTAAATAGACCCCATAGATCGGGCTTGGGGGCAAGGATACAAAACATATCCATGCCCCATATTAGCATCAGTTTTTTTTCCCTTACCTCTGTTAGGTCCAATGAGCAACAAACATAGAAGGGGTGAACAAACTTGACTTCTTTTTCAATTTCTCTTAATTTAGCCCTTAACTGTGTTTATTATTTCTTCTATACAAGGTGTTGAAATGATTTCAAAGTAAAGTTCTATGCACATATAAACATCCATACAATAAACACATGATGGTTTATTGTGCTTCACAAACTATCTCAGATTACTAATTCACTCCCATTGCTTTTACACCTTGGAGAACACAAGAAAGTTCACTCTCATTCCTCACATGACTAGTGATAGGAAGCTCATACAACACAAACTGAAAGATAGTGGTCATGAAACTTTTGGAGACAATAGCAAAGGTATTATCAAAGGAATTGGTAAAATCGATACCTCAACCTCTTTCGTATTTGATGTCTATTATGTAGAAGGGTTGATGCATGACTTAGTAGTAGTCAATATTTTGACCAAGGTAACAAAGTCTCATTTGAAAAAGGACAAAGCTTTGTAAAGAACGAAAACGCTGAACTAGTTCTAGAAGGACATAAAAATAAAAACTTCTATCTTGTGAATATAGTTGATTTACCCTCATGTAGTGTCATTTGTTTGGGTGCAAAAATTGATCAATCTTGGTTATGACATAAGAGATTAGGACACATAGGAATAGATTTTTTAAACAAATTAACAAATAAACACCTAGTGAGAGGACTACCATATCAAAATTTGGCAATTAGATATGGCTTCTTGAGATTCAGCATGAGGACGTGGCCTTTGACATTGACGAAGAGAAAAAGAAGATGTTGAATATTGATGACTAGGACTTGATGGTGTTGTTTCAATTTATGGTTATGATGGACCAAGCCCTATCACATCCTCTACAATATTGTCCATGTACTCTATGGGCACATTATCAACATGCAATGAGTCAAATTCATGAAAACTATAACAATCTTTGCCTATCAGCATAGTTGTACCTATTGCTACTGATTTCCCAACTATTGTGGCAACTATGTTATATAATTGGAAGCACTTTACTTCATAGTTTTTCACCTACTCGTGTTTCTAAAATAAAAAATGTAGAAGTATAATAAACTACTTAAATAATACTACAAGATAATTTATTTTGAAAAATAAATGTGAATTTCATTCTAGTCTAACTTAAACAAATTCATTCCACACGTGTCAATGAACTATTGGCCATCCTTCAACATCATCCCAACCCCATCGACTTTGACTTTTAATAATACTCTAGTATCTATATTGTCTCTGTAAAATCTTCATTTGGGCAACTACATAATTTTTTATTATGCATGCACTCATACATTCACTGAATTTGTTAACAACATAAATATTCTTATTTTTCCATCATTTCTTCTACCAGTTCCATTTTAGATATGCTTAAATAAAAAAATCAAGAATTTTCTCATCTACCATTGTGCTCCATGTATAGTTCTTCTTTGCAATTTTAGAGATCCCCTGATTTGTCTACCCTTTGTCTCCATTCACCATGTCGAATTATCATTAAACACAAGAAAGATGTTGAAAGATTTAACCTATGTATATTGACAATGATGTAAAATGTCTTTTTTTCTTTTCCTTTTTCTTCCCTTCTTAGGGTAAAAGGGCATTGATGTAATTTGTAAGAAGTACAATGTTATAAATACATGTTGAGGGGGAAGAATAGGAATCACTTAACCTAATCTTCCTTCCCTCCTCTCACACTCTCTCTTGGCTGACCCTTCTTTTAACTCTCTCCTTCTCCTTCCACTCGTGCAACTCTTCCTTCTCTCTCTCTCTCTCTCTTAACCAAGTTTCGTTTACTACAAATCTCATGGGATCCTAAATTTAACATGTTATCAAAGCTTTAGGTTTGGAATCATGAAATTATGATGGTGGTTGATCAAGTTTTTTTTTTTATCAATTCTCTTGGTGGAGTTGAGGAATTGAACAATGTTCGGTTTTGAACCTTTTTTGGCTCACAAAGATAAGTTTTTTTTTTTCCTTGAGATGAATGTTGGTGTATATCTTGGAAAGTTGGAAGTTTATTAAGAATGATTTTCTTATAAAATATAGAGCTACAACATCTTATATATTAGCTTTAGCCTGGTTGATATCGATGTTTTTAATCTTTGCTATCTTAAGGAAAAGAGATCAGTTTTTAGATTGATACAACTTGTGGAATTTTGGTTCTTTATTTTTTGAATGAAGTCTTACTATTCCATTGATGGTTTCATGTTTTTTTAATTATTGAAAGGCTATATTTACATGTGTTGAAGGTTGTTAAGAATGAAGGTTGATATCATAGTTCAAGCTCTTTTGTTTTCTGAACTCGTGAAGGTGTTTGCATTGACACAAGAGGATTTTTTTTTTTTTTTTTTTGAGAAAGATACGTGTTTCTTTCACATTGGAAGTACTTCTATGTTAATATTGGTTACGGATTTTCTTTCCTAAAATTTCGTGAGAAAAAAAGAAAGAAAAGGTTGGGGTTGAATGGTTAGTTGGCGCATGGATTATAGAAGGAATGTTCCTTCTTTAGAAGGTCCTCAAATTTGATTGAGATCTCTTGAAGTTTGGTATAATTTCACATGCCTTGTCTTGATCCTTCCTTGCCTAAAATAATTAAGGCAAGATAGGATTGAGATTTTTTTGGTGAAGTGGCATATAAGACACTAAAGGAAGGTTTCCATTTTTATTTTTGGAAGTGGATGATTTGAAGGAAGATCCTTCATGAATTGATTTCTTGATTGGATATTCTTCCTTAAGTAAGGAAGTTTCCTACCTAGTTGATCTTGGTCAGCTTGTGATTACCTTATTTAGTACTTGATTAGTGGATTAATGCAAGAACTACATTTGGGTCGACCAACGTTTTGGGTTGCTTCTTCCTCCTTCCTGAGTTGATTCTCATTTAGGTTGGTTCTCACAAAATCAACTCCCTTGGTTCAATTGGTTTGATTTTGTTCCACTCTTTTGGTTCGGTTTGGTTTTCCCTCTCTTGAATTGGTTCCTATTTGGATTAATTTATCGACTAGGTTGGTTCAAGGTGCTTACTCACTCATCTAAGACGTGACTTAATGCATAATTAAGACTTGATGTCTTATTTTTTCCTTCTTCTTAAAATTCTGATTTTTGAACCTCAGCTTCTCATTGTATAAGTGAAATGTTTCTGGTTTCATTCTTGATGGCTAAAGATCACAAGGGAAGTAAGGCTGATCTTCTCGAAATTATCACTATACCCATGAGGGGGTTGTCCAATTACCTGAGTTGGTCACAGTCAGTTAGGAGATTTCTCATTACGCGAGATCTCTTTGGACATCTAACCAAACCATCTCTAACTATTGAAGATGTTGAAGAGAAAATATGGAAGAGTCTTACATGACTCTCACAATAAGAAGTCTTACAGAGCCAAACTTATTATGCAAGCAGGTCTCATAGAAGAGTTTCAGTTTAAAGGTGTTTTAGTTATGTTAATCTTCTATTTATGTTGAGTTATTTAATTATGCTAGGAGTTGTCTTTAAGTGTTAAAGTTTGGGTGTAATTGGACAAGGGTAGTTTAATTGTAATTGAACTCTACTACTTTCCTCTATTATAAATAGGGGTTCATGTACTCAATTTACATCAAGTCAATGAAGTTTTTTCTCTTTTCCATAAATTCAACATGGTATCAGAGAAATTTTGTGAGTTGACACAATCAACCCATAGAGATAATGTGATCCTTTTTTGATCTATTATCTGTAGCAGTTTAGATATTCGAGTCTAATTTCCAATGAAAAATGATTTTTGGCAATCGGAGTTATCTACAAAGTGAAATCGATATTTGAAGCAACAAAGATCAGATTGCAAGAGAGGTTTGAGCAGCAAGGTGCAACTTTCGAACCATTTTATGCTATCAAGAACGAGACTTTATATGGAGAATCATATACCAAAAGAAAGATATGTAAGTTTATTTTCTTACCTATTCAACCAATTCTCGATATGAATTTTTTATATGGAGATATTGATCTTGGAACAGTCAATGATAATGTTGGCAAAAGAAGAAAGAGGACTTAGTTCGGCCAGATTAAAGAGACCAAGATCTATCAGATTTTTTATCTCAAAATAAGTATATTTTATGACGCGAAGTTATACTTGGATTAAATGTATTTAAGTGTAGTTTCAGAAGGAGAAAATTTTATGTCAAACTGATCTATACTTAAGGATATATTCATATTGGAAGAATCAAAGGTCATTCTGGTATCCTGTTGCATTGAAAAATCCGAATTTAAGCCGAATTTTTTGTGCCACTTTTTGAATTGTTTTTATTGATAAAAAAATATCAGGAAAATATCCCACATAACCCTTTTTTCGGTTACCTTTATCCTACCATCATTTTTTGAATCTCACATACCCCTTTGAGCCAACCTCTTGTGTGTTGCTTCGGTTGATTTACCTTTATATATACATGGGTGTTTTTAAGTCCATAGAGACTTTTTATTGGTACCCTTGGTTTTTTATCATTTTCTTGTGAATGACAGGCATTACCCACTTTAGTGATTATTAGCATTATTTTTGTAAAAAATCCTTTGATGTTGGTTTCGACTTATGTTTTATCACCCATTTTTACCGTTTGAGAGTCTGTGACCAGTTTCGTAATTATCTTTTGGACACCATGATGGAAGAGATTATTACTACATCTATGTTATTTATGTCAAGTTGAGATCACTGCCATTACCTCCCAACTTAAGGGGGAGAAATAGAAGAAGAAGTACAAGAAAGAGGTATTTTCTTCCATATGTTGTGTTAATTTTTATGTGACCAAAATATTCAAGAAAGGGGGAGCACAAAAGACGAAGTTTTTCCATCAATGAAGAATTTTTTTCGGCAAAAGAAAATTGAAGACCAAGAATCTTTTTCATTGCAAGCTGGAGTTATAAACACCAACTTGAGGGGAACTGTTGAAGAGCAAATATGGAAGAGTCTTACATGACTCTCACAATAAAAAGTCTTACTGAGCCAAAACTATTATGCCAGCAGGTCTCACAGAAGAGTTTCAGTTTAAAGGTGTTTTAGTTATGTTAGTGTTCTATTTATGTTGAGTTATTTACTTATGTTAGGACTTATCTTTTAAGTGTTAGAGTTTGGGTGTAATTAGAACAAGGGTAGTTTAATTGTAATTGGACTCTACTACTTTCCTCTATTATAAATAGGGGTTCATGTATTCAAATTACATCATGTCAATGAAGTTTCTCTCTTTTCCATAAATTTAATAGATGAGGAGGGCAACTCCTATATTAAGTGGTTAAATAATGATACATTTGTGATTAGTTGGTTGAAATAGCATGGAGGAGTATGTGGGTAATAATTTGGTCCACCTTGAGACTACCAAACAGATACGAAACACCTGTATCAAATTATACTCAAGTACTGAGAACCTACATTAATTTTATGATTTTGTCCAAAGCATGTGCAATACCAAAAAAGGGGACAACCTACATGAGTTCTTGGCACGTTTTCGGGGGCCGATTTAGGAGTCAAAAATTGTTCATCCCTATTCCAATGATATATTGATTCAAGAAAAGCAGTAGGAAGCCTTAACAACTGCTATCTGTTTAGAAAATATCAAACCATAGCTTGAGGTGGCCAAAACTCAACTTCTTAGTTCCTTGACACTTCCATCCTTCAATGACATAAGTGCCACCTTACTTCGGATACCAAACCATTCTTCCATCTCTCACACTGAGGTGTCATATGCTATGTACTCAGGCAATAGGGGTACATGTTCTACCACTAAAGGGCACAATAAAAATTACAGAGGAGGCCGAGCAAGAGGTGGTAGCACTTGCTATGGTCCTTAGAGCTTTGATAACCGGGTTTGCACTCATTATGGTGGACTGAATCGTTTAGTAGAAACTTGTTGGAAGCTGCGTGGTAAACCAGATTAGGCCATTGCCAATCAGGCCTCAATTTATAGTGACAAAAATGAAGACAAATCTGAGTTACATAAAGGCAAGAAGACTGTAACCGGTGATGACTATGAATTATTGAAAAGAATGAAGACTCTTATGGGCTCCTACATCTTCTTCTACTGCAGCTGCTACTATTGCTTCACATATGATCTCTACCACTTCCTCCTCTTCATCTTGGATGATTAACTTAGGGACCTCTGAGCATCTCACAGGTAATAAAAGTTTGTTACATTCCATGTCTCCGTGTTTATTAGACAAGTATGTTACCATAGCTAACGGATCCCAAACCAAAGTTCTTGGGAAGAGATCCTCATCTATTACACCTTTGCTTCCGCTTACAGATGTCTTGTTTGTTCCCTTGTTTCCCTTAAATTTATTATAGTTAGCCAACTCACAAACCATTTCAATTGCTCCATCACCTTCTCACTTTCTTCTTGTGTTTTTCACTATCTAACAAAGAAGAGGGTGATTGGTGGAGGTCATGAACAGGGGGGTCTTTATTACTTGTCTTCGATGACTGTACTTTCCTCTTCTAAGATAGAGGCAAGATTATGGCACAACCAATTCGAACACTCATCAGTAGCAACACCTCAACAATTATTATTTTTTTTGAAAACCTTGTCTGGTTTAAAATGTGAAGTATGTCAGCAAACACTAGAGGACTACATATTCTCCTCGTGTTACATTTAAAGGTGTTGCTCCTTTTTCATTAATTCACTTCGATGTATGGGGACCATTGAGTATCTTAAACATTTCATAAGTATTTTGTTACTTTTGGGGATGACTGCACTCAAATCACATGGATTTTTTTGTTTAAATATAGGACTGACATTTTTTTCCATATTTAAGTCCTTTCATGCCATGGAGAACACTCAGTTTGGTAAAAAAATACAAGTTTTTCATTCCAATAATGCTAAAGAGTACCTCTTCGATGAATTTTGATCATTTTGTCAGGATCATGGCATTATCCATCAGACACCATGTGCTTACACCCCTCAACAAAATGGTGTAGTCAAAAGGAAAAATAGACAACTCTTAGAGATAGCCCATGGCCTTCACTACTAGATGCATGTGCCCTATTTTTATTGGCCCCATGCAATTCTCACTACCCGCTTTCTTATAAACTGACTGCCCTCTTCAGTGTTTTATCATAAATTTCCATATTCATTGTTATTTCCTTATGTAGACCCCATCTCCCTTCCCTTAAAGGTCTTTGGATGCAAATGTTGTGTCCAGGTCACATCCCCTCAAAAGAGTAAGCTTGATCCTAAGTCTCTTAAGTGTATCTTCTTGGGTTACTCTTGTACCCAAAAAGGTTATATCTACTATAATCCTTCTCTTCAGAAGGTACTTATCTATAGGGATGTTACTTTTTTAGGACACATTTTTAATTCTTCAAAGATGATCCTCCCAAGTCTTTCATCAGTTTAGGCAACTCCTAGACCTGTTGTGCCACTTGATGTGGATCTACTTCACCCCCCCTAAAGCAGCGGCCGATACCACACCTGTGGAGTTTAAAGATCTCTCTGAGGTAAGCACATCTTCCCCTATCATATTTGGTCCACAGTTTGATATTAGGCCCATAGATCTGTCAAAGGTGCCTAGGACTTGCACTAGGCCACCGACTTCTCATCCTATGTCAAATTTTGTTTCTCAGCATCAATTGTCCTCTTTTTGTTGTCAATTTTTCTCATATGTCTCTTCCACATCAGTCCCATAGTCTCATCAAGAGGTTCTAAGACATCCAGGATGGAAGGCAATAATGGAAGAGAAAATGAATGCTTTATATGAGAAGTAAACATCGACCTTGGGGTTGCTTCCTTTCGAGAAGAAACTCATGGGTTGTAAATAGGTTTTTACCATCAAGCAAAATCTAGATGGTTTTCTGGCCCGTCTTAAAGTTCGTCTAGTCGCAAAGGGATACACTCAATGCTATGGACTTGATTATGATGAAATGTTCTCCCCCGTGTCCAAGTTAAATTTGTTAAGAATCTTATTATCACTTGCTACAAATTCTTCTTGGTCACTATATCAACTCAATGTAAAAATACTTTTTTAAATGGTGATATTAAGGAGGAGATCTATATGCGTCAACCACCTGGTTTTGTGGTTGAGGGGGAGTCGGTATGCAAATTTAAGAAATCATTATATGGTTTAAAATAGTCTCTTTGGGCTTGGTTTGATAAATTTAGCCAAACAATGTTCTGTTTTGGATTCCATAGATGCTCAGTTGATCATTTTGTCTTTGTAAAGAATACCTTGAAGGGAAGTGTATTACTGGCGGTTTATGTAGATGATATTGTCTTAATAGAAAGTGATGAAAAAAGAATAAAAGAAGTCAAACCAAATATATGCCTGGAATTCAAAACAAAAGGCCTTGGACTTCTAAAATATTTTTTGGGTATTGAGGACTTTTAGTCAAAACATGGGATTATCTTATCTTCTAGGAAATATGTTTTTGATCTGCTAGAAGACACATGGATGATGGGATGTCGACCAACATATACTTCTATGGATGCTAACACTAAGTTGTGTGCAAGCTCTGGTGAAGATGTGGATGTGGGAAATATCATAGACTTGTGGGAAAACTCATTAATCTTATAGTGACCAGACCAGATTTAATTGTTACAATGTGAGACCCACCATGGTTGCATGATCTGGTGGGACCCACCATGAGAACGTGGGATGACATGATGAGTCATCACACGAGCTGACATGAGTTGGAAGATGTGATGCACGAGATGGAATTAGTTGGAAGATTTGAAGATCAAGTGGAACCCACAAAGATAACCCCGAGCAGGTATCCTTATTACATGAGTAACAAGAGTGTTTTTTTTTCTTTCTCCCTCTCTCTGTTTTTTTTTCTTTCTCCCTCTTTCACATTGCTCAAAATTTCAGTAAAGGGTCCTAAATTCAACATGGTATCAGAGCATCAAATTTAGGATCCCCACGTCAAAAGGAATGCTCTACGAAGTTATGATCAAAACTAATAGAAGGCTCTTTGTGAAGCAAGATTGAAGCTCATGAGATAAGTTTTTTTATTATTCTTATTATTAATTCATGCTACTGGTTTTCGGATTTAGAAGATGGTTTAGAGATGACTTTATGGTTGTCTTCACCTTATGAGATTATTGAGATTTATGCATCTCGAATTAGAAAAGTTACCTAGGCAGTTTTGTCGGTTTTGAATTTTTTTTTATTGAAAACCAGTTTATGTTGAGATTTTATGCATAAAAAAAGTCATAATTTTGTGGGAAAAAGATTTCCTGTTAAAGAAGATTGGTATTGAGCCTATTATGAGTGGTTATTTATTCATTGGATTTCAGAAATATGATTACTTAGCTTCTATGCTAATCCTCTCCATTAACCGAGTTGGTTGAAGAACTCTACTTTTTTTTTATTATTTGTTGGAGAATTTTTTTACATTGAATTACCTATTATGGCCGAAGAAAACATGGGTAACAAGAGTGATATACTCAGAATTACTACTATACCCTTGTGAAGGGTATCAAATTTCATGAGCTGGTCCACATCGGTTCGCCAATTTCTTATAAAAAAGGACCTACTTGGTCATCTCACCAAACTTGGACCACCTATTGATGAAGAAGATATTTCTTATAATAAGTGGTTAAAAAATGATACTTTGGTTATTAGTTGGCTCATCAACAACATGGAAGAACATGTCTCCCACAATTTTATTCATCTTGATAATGCTAAACAAATTTGGGAAACATGTGCTAAGTTGTACTCTAGCTCCGACAACTTACACATGCCATATGATAGTCTCCAAAGAATGTTCAACACTAAACAAAGAAAAAATATCCATGAATATTTGGCTCATTTTAGAGTTCTTCAAGAATGGAAAATAGCTCAACCTACCTCCACGGATGTCTCTATCCAAGATAAGCAGAAAGAAGCCTTAGTAATTTCCATTTGCCTTACAAACATTAAACCATATCTTGAAGTTGCTAAAATTCAACTTCTTAGAGCCTCTATTATTCCCACTTTTTATGATGTATGTGCCACATTACTCCGTATTCCAGACACTTCTTCTTCTATTACTGAAGTATCATCCGCTATGTACTCCAGGTATAGGGGAACATCATCCGACTATGGCCGAGGTCGTGGAAGAAATTATAAAGGAGGATGAAGAAGAGGTGGAAGGAATGGTTTTTTCAGAAAAGATGGCAAGGAATGCACTCAATGTGGGAGATATGGCCACACCATAGATAAGTGCTATTATAGGGAATGCACTCACTGTGGAAATTATGGCCACACTATAGAGACATGTTATAGATTCCATGGCAAACCGGATTGGATGAAGGCTAATCAATCCTTAGTAAGTGAAAAAAAGGAGGACCAATCTACCACATCAACAGAAAAGAAAACCCTTACCAATGATGAGTGTGACTTATTCCAGAAAATGAAAGAAATTGATGGTTTCTTCTCCATGTTGCTCCCCAACTACTGCTGCCACCACCGCTTCAAGTATGCTATCTGGCTCCTCTTCATCCTGGATAATTGACTCAGAGGCCTCTGAGCATCTCACAGGTAACAAAAATCTACTACACTCAGTTTCTCCTTGCTCCCACATAAATTTGTTACCATAGCTGACGACTCTCAAACTAAAGTTCTAGTGAAAGGATGCACTTCTGTTACACCATCACTTCTGCTCACATATATTCTTTTGTTCCTACTTTTCCCTTGAATCTTTTATCTGTTAGTCAACTCACAAAATATTTTAATTGCTCCATTACCTTCTCACCCACTTCTTGTGTGTTTTAGGATCTTATAACAAAGCAGGTGATTGGTGGAGGCCGTGAACAAACTACCTTGACGTGCCTAAAATAAATGCCGTTTCAACCAGTGAAATTGAGACAAATCTATGGCACAATCGGTTGGGACATTCATCTGCACAATCTCTTCATCGTCTTTTTCCTACTCTTAAAGAAAGGTCAAAGTTAAATTGTGAAGTCTATCAACTAAGCAAACACCAGAGGACTACATACTCACCTTGTCCAGAACTTAAAAGTGTTACTCCTTTTTCATTAATTCATACAGATGTATGGGGACCCTTGAGCGTCTCAAATATTTCCCGAGTCATGTACTTTGTTAAATTTATTGATGACTTTACTCGTACCACATAGTTATTTCTCTTTAAAGAACATTCTGAAATACCATCCATATTTAAATCCTTTTATGCTATGGTACTCACTCAGTTTGGTCAGAAAATAAAAGTACTTCGGTTTGATAATGCCAAATAATATACTTCCAAAGACCTTGACTCTTTTTGTCAAGAGAATGGCAAACATTGTGTGCCTACACCCTTCAACAAAATGGTGTAGAAGAACAGAAGAACCGTCATCTTCTTGAGGTAGCTAGCAGTTTACTGTATACCATGAAAGTCCCATACTTTTATTGGTCGCATGCCATCCTTACTGCATGATTTCTGATAAATAGGCTAACCTTTTCCGTTCTTGATTATAAATCCCCATAAAACTTATTGTTTCTAGATGGTGATCCTTTTTCACTTCCTTTGAAAGTCTTCAGTTGTCAATGTTTTGTTTGTATTACCTCCCCAAAATATAGTAAACTTCATCCCAAATCTGTCAAGTGTATCTTGTTAGGATACTCTTGCACACAAAAAGGTTTTATTTTCTATAATCTCACTCTCCAAAGGTTACTTGTGTCTAGGGATGTAATTTTTTTTTAAGATTCTTCATATTACTCTGACAATGCTCCTCCATGTCTATCTTTAGTACCAGCTTCTCCTCGATTGGTTATGTGTTGTGCTACAGAATTTGTGCAACCCTCAAACACAGTGGCTGACACCTCACCTACTGAGTTTATGGATCCCACCGAGGTAAGTCCATCTTCTCCTATTGTTTTTGGCCCACAATATGATATTTGTTCCATTGCCTTGCAAAAAGAACCCAAAACTTGCACTAGATCCTCTACTTCTCACCTCATATCCAATTTTGTGTCTCACCATCGTTTATCTCCTTTATGTTGTCAATTTCTTTCATCTATCTCCTTCATATCAGTTCCACAGTCCTATCAGGAGGCTCTCAAACATCCAAGGTGGAAGGTGTTAATGGACGAAGAAATGCAGACACACTATGAAAATCTGACATGGGCTCTTGTTCCTCTTCCATCAGATAAGGAACTTGTTGGTTATAAGTGGGTTTTTACTGTGAAACACAATTTGGATGGGTGTATTGCTCGCCTTATTGCTAAAGGCTATACACAGTGTTATGGAATTGATTGTGAGGAAACATTCTCTCTGGTGGCCAAAATGAACTCGGTACGTATTTTATTATTTTTGGCTGCTAATTCTTCTTGGCAGGCATATCAACTTGATGTGAAAAATTATTTTCTTAATGCGGATTTAAATAAAGAAATTTATATACAATAACCACCTGGATTTGTGGTTGAGGGCGAGTTGGTATGTCGATTGAAGAAATCTCTTTATGGACTGAAACAGTCTCCTTGTGCATGGTTTGATAAATTTAGCCAAGTACTCATACATGTAGGATTTCACAGATGTTCTATATATCACTCCGTATTTATTAAAAGACACACCCAAAGGCAATGAGATTTTGGTAGTATATATTGATGATATTGTCTTATCCGTAGTGATCCTAAGGGTATTCAGGAAACCAAAGAAAAGATATGTGCAGAATTCAAGACAAAAGATCTTAAACTACTTAAATATTTTCTAGGTATTGAAGTACTACAGTCCAAACATGGAATTGTACTATCTCAAAGGAAGTATGTCCTTGATCTACTAGAGGAGATAGGAATGTTGCGGTGTAGACCAGTGGAAACCCCTATGGACTCAAATACAAAATTATTTGCAGGTACTGGAGCAGATGTGGATATTGGAAAATATCAAGTCATTTATCTTTGTGTAACAAGGTTGGATATATCATATGTATTAAGTGTGGTGAGTCAATATATGCACAAGCCACAACACAATCACTTACAAGCACTAGAAAGGATATGGCGATATTTGAAAGGAGCTCCAAGAAGAGGGCTTCTCTATAAGAACCATGGTCACTTCAACATAGAAGGATGCTCAGATGTAGACTGGGTTGGATCCCCGGATGACAAAAAATCTATTTCAGGATATTGTATAGTGGTTGGAAGGAACTTGGTTAAATGGAGAAGCAAGACGTAGAATATAGTTGCAAGGTCTAGTGCAGAAGCAGAATACAGAGCCATGTTACACACAGTTAGTGAGCTTCTATGGAACATATCCCTTCTCAATAAACTGGGATTCTATAAGGAAGCTCCTATGAATCTATATTGTGATAATCAGGCAGTAATACATATCACATCAAATCCGGTCTTCCATGAGAGAACAAAGCACATCGAAGTAGACTGCCATTTTATACGAGAAAAATTCCAAACCAGCATATTATCTCTCAAACATATATCTTCACAAAGCCAAGTTGCAGACATTCTTACCAAACTAGTCACTCATAAGATCTTGTCCACCATCTGCAGCAAGTTGGGCATTTACGATGTTTTCTCACCCCCAACTTGAGAGGGAGTTACAATGTGGGACCCACCATGGTTGCATGAGATGATGGACCCACCATGAGAACATGAGATGACATGATGAGTCATCACACGAGCTGGCATGAGTTGGACAATGTGATAGACGAGCTGGAATGAGTTGGAAGATTTGAAGATCAAGTGGGACCCAAAAATATAACCACGAGCTGGTATCCTTATCACATGAGTTGGAAGATCAAGTGGGACCACAATGATAACCATGAGCTGGCATCTTTATCATATGATCACATCCTCATAGAAAAGTTTTAGTTTTAGTTTGAGTTATGTCAGTCTTCTAATTATGTTGAGTTATTTTATTATGATAGACTTATCTTTAAGAGTTATAATTTGGATGTAATTAGGAGAATGATAGTTTAATTGTACTTGGACTCTACTACTTTCCTCTACTATAAATAGAGGTTCTTGAACTCGAATTAATAATAAGAAAGTGAAGTAGTTCTCCACTTCTCTCTCGTGAAGACTTCCTCCCTTCTCTCTCTCTCTCTCTCTCTCTCTCTCTCTCTCTCACCTTGCTCGAGATTTCAGTAAAGGGGTCCTAAATTCAACAGTAGCATATGTCATAAGTGTGGTTAGTCAATACATGCATAAACCACAAGTTATTCACAAGCAAGCTCTGGAGAAGATTCTTTGATATTTAAAAGGAGCTCCAAGCAAGGGACTTCTATATAAATATCACGGTCACATAAACATTGAAGGATTTGTGCACGCAGATTGGGCTAGAAGACTTGATGACAGGAAGTCGACTTTTGGGTATTACACTTTAGTTGGAGGGAACTTGGTTATATGTAAGAGTAAAAAGCAGAATGTGGTTGCAAGATCCAGTATTGAAGCAGAATACAGGGCTATGGCACAAGCAGTCAGTGAGCTTTTATGGATCAAATCTCTCCTTACTGAATTAGGGTTCCACAAAAAGACTCTTATGGAACTCTATGGTGACAACCAGACAACCATCCACTTTATATCAAATCCGTCATCCATGAGAGAAGAAAATATATTGAGATAGATTGCCATTTCACATGCGAAAATTTTTAAGTTGGCATTATATCTCTCAAACATGTTTTATCTCAAGGACAAACAAAAAATATACTCATAAAGCTGGTCACATCCAAGATGCAAACCACTATATGTAGCAAGCTGGAAATTTATGATGTTTTCTCTCCCCCAGCTTGAGGAGTATTGAAAGATGTTACCCATGTATAGTGGCAATGATGTTAAATGTCTTTATTTCTTGTCCGTTTTCCTCCCTTCTTAGGGTAAAAAGGTGTTGATGTAATTAGTAATTTTTAAGATGTACAATGCCATAAATACATGTTGAGAGGGAGGATTAGGAATCACTTAACATAATCCTTCTTCCCCTCCTCCTCTCGCACTCACTCTTGGCCGACCCTTTTCTCCTTTCACTCAAGCACCTCTTCCTTCTCTCTTAACCTAGTTCATTTACTACAAACCTCATTTGATCCAAAATCTAACAAAAGAAATAAAAATTCTAGAAAGAAAGTATGATCCCAATATCGACTAATTTATGTGACAAATAACTTAATCAATAATATAGAAGGACAATAATCATAAGAAAATAAAAATGAGAAGTTAAAACCAAAAAAATAATTTTTATATAATTTTGAGAATGTTAGACTAGGGTTTCATATTTGAGTGGTTTAAGAAAAAGGAGAAGAAGAGGGAAGAAGTAGAAGAAGAAAGAAGAAGTAGAAGAAAAGAAGAGGAGCTGAAGTAGGAGGGAGGAGTGGCATTACACAAGGAAGAAGAGTAGCTCGAGTCTCAACCTCACCACATCATGATGTTTTACTTATAATCATGGGTAGTGTTGAAGAGCAAATAGGGAAGAGTCTTACATGACTCTCACAATAAGAAGTCTTACAAAGCCAAAATTATTATGGAAGCAGGTCTTACAAAAGAGTTTCAGTTTAAAGGTGTTTAAGTTATGTTAGTCTTCTATTTATGTTGAGTTATTTAAGTATCTTTAAGTGTTAGATTTTGGGTGTAATTGGAAAACAGATAGTTTAATAGTAATTGGACTCTACTACTTTCCTCTATTACAAATAGGAGTTCATGTACTCTGATTACAACAAGTAAATGAAGTTTTAATGTTTTCCATAAATTCAAAATTGTATCAGAGCAGGTTCTGTGAGTTGACTCGGTCAACCCATAAAAATAATGTGATCCTTTTCTGATTTATTATCTCTAGCAGTTTAGGTTTGTATTTATCATTTTTCTCTCTTTTTGGTCCCTATACCCATTGTTTTCTTTGCATTTTCAACTCTATAATGAGTTTTTCATATTGCATATTATATTTTGACAGAAATATATTTGAGGCTACTTTCTAACAAAAAAATAATTTTTGAAATCAGAGTTTTATACAAAGAGAAATAAATATTTAAAGCAGAAAATATCAGATTCCAAGAGAGGTTCGAGCAACAACAAAAAACTTCAACTTTTGAGCTATTTTATGCTATCAAGAACTAGACTTTATATGGATAATTATATATGAAAAGAAATATCTATATGTTTTTTTATTACTTATTCAACCAATTCTCGATCTGAGTTTTTTATATGTAGATATTGATCTTGGAAGTGTCAATGGTCATGCTAGCAAAAGGAGAAAGAGTACTTAGTTCAGCCATATTACAAAACTAAAATCTATCAAATTATTTATCTTAAAAGAAGTATATTTTATGAAGATAAGTTAAACTTGGATGAAATTTATTTAAGTCTAGTTTCATAAGGATAAATTTTCATATCAATTTGATCTATATTTAAGGATATATTCGCATTGGAAGAATCAAAGGTCATGATGGTATCCTGTTGCATTGAAAAATCCGAATTTAAGCCGAATTTTTTGTGTCACTTTTGGAGTTTCTGTTATTGATCAACAATATCAGGAAAATACTCACTTACCCCTTTTTTTGTGTCACCTTTCTCCTACCATCTTTTTTTGACTTTCACATACCCCTTTAGGCCAACCTCTTCTGTCTTCTTTCAATTGGTTTACCTTTTTATATATATGGGTGTTTTAAGTCCATTGAGACTTTTTATTGGTACCCGTGGGTCTTCTATCACAGTCCTGTGAATCACATGCATTACCCAATTTAGTGATTATTATCACTATATTTTTTCAAAATCCTTTGAGTTTGGTTTCAACTTGTGTTTTAGCACCCATTTTTACCTTTTGAGAATCTATGTTCAATGTCGTACTTATCCTTGGGACACCATGATGGAGGAGATTTTTACTACATCTATTTAATTGTTTCAAGCTGAGATCACTACCATTATCTCCCAACTTGAAGGGGAAAAGTAGAAGAAGAAGCACAAGAAAGAGGTATTTTATTCCATATGTTGTGGTAATTTTTATGTGACCAAAATATTCAAGAAAAGGAGAGCACAAAAGACAAAGTTTTTGCCTCTATGAAGAATTGTATTTGTGAAGATTTTTTTTTTGCAAAATAAAATTGAAGACCCAAAATCCTTTTCATTGCAAGCTAAAGTTATAAACTCCAGCTTGAGGAGGAGTATCAAAGAGTTAATATGAAAGATTCTTACATGACTTTCACAATAAGAAGTCTTACAGAGCTAAAATTATTATGGATGCAAGTCTTCAGTTTAAAGGTGTTTTAGTTATGTTAGTGTTCTATTTTATGTTGAGTTATTTAATTATGCTAGAACTTATCTTTAAGTGTTAGAGTTTGGGTGTAATTGGGACAAAGGTAGTTTAATTGTAATTGGACTCTACTACTTTCCTCTATTACAAATAGGGGTTCATGTACTTTGATTACAACAAGTCAACGAAGTTTTTTTTCTTTTCCAAAAATTCAACAGGTAGAAGCCCTAATACATAGTAAAGATAAAAGAGAACTTAAAGAACTTAAGTAGTTACAAGGTATACCTCAATCATTTAATTACATGATATGTCATTATTGCTTCTTCAATACTCCCCCTCAAGTTGGTGCAAAAATATCACACATACCAAGTTTTGTATAAGTAGTACCAAATGGTCCCGTTACAATGCCTTTTATGAAAATATTTAGTTGAGTTTATGAAGGAATATATTTCATAGATATGACACAAACTTCTAGTTTCTCTTGAACAAAATGACAATCAATTTCAATGTGTTTTGTTCTTTCATGAAAAACCGTATTGGCCACAATATGAATAGTTGATTGGTTGTCATAGTGAAGTTGCATGGGTTTGGTTATTGGAAACCCAAGTTTTGGCGTTAGGGCCCTAAACCACTACAACTCACTATATGTGCTATGGCCCTATATTTTGATTCCACTTTGGATCTAGCTACCACACTCTGTTTTTGCTTCTCAAAGTGACCAAGATACCTCCAACAATGGCGTAATGACTTGAAGTGGAATTTTTGTCATCAAAGGAGCTAGCCCAGTCTGCATCTACAAATCCTCCAATATTGGTGTGTCTATGATATTTATATAATACATTTTGACCTGAATTTTTCTTTAGATACCAAAGGATTTTTTCTAGTGCCAACCATTGAGATTATTGCGGTTGATGTATAAACTGACTAATAACATTGACCAAGTAAGAGATGTCCGGTCTTGTAGCTATGAGATAAATAAGTTTTCCAACCAATCGTTGAAATTTTCTAACATTTACATTATCATCGAAATTCGGCACATAACATTTGGTTCTTTAGGAGTGTCAATCAGCTTACATCTAAGAATGTACTTCGATTGATAAAAAAAAAAAAAAACTATGCCATGGCTAGATTGAAGAACTTTTATATCGAGAAAATATTTTAACAAACCAAGATTTGTGGTTTGAAACACATTATCCAAATTCTCCTTAACTTTTTGAATGTCCAAGGAATCGCTTCTTGTGATGATAATCTCATCTATATAAATGGCCATAAGTATCATGCCCCATATTTAATTTTTAGTATCATACGGAATGATCACTTCACATAATTTAATACCAAGTTTTACCACAACTTTGTTAAATTAATCAAACCAAGCAAGACGGGATTGTTTCAACACATAAGTTACCTTTCTAAGGCAACATACTGTTATGAACACAATAACATTATTATTTTACTTTATTTTATTTCAGTTTTAGGCCACATGGGTATTTTTGGATTAATTTATTTATAAGGGTATTTTTATAATATTTTATTTATAGGGATATTTTTGTAATATTTTTTATTAAACCCTAACAGGGTGAACCCTATTTAAGGGGTAAGAGTAAAGAGAAAGACAAACATTGAGAATTAGGTTAAATCTACCGTAAACAGGCTTGAGATCACCTTCTTGATCACGAGGTTAGGGTTTTCCTCAAAAACCCACATATTCTCTCATCCTCCATTGATCTTCGTTTTCCCCATCTCTTTCTACTATCCCTACAGTAATGTATGAAAGACCCGTAACCCGTGACAGATCCCAGATCCTCCCAAAGAATCCTTGTGTTAGATCCAGGACCGTAACAACTGGTATCAGAGTTGAAACACAATAGGTTATTCCCCAGAAGAATGGATGGCAATGCACAGAGAAATATCCTAGAAGAATGGATGGTGATGCACAGAGAAATCAAAGAAATACGGTGGATCAGTATTGAAGAGAAAAAAATACAAGAATGGCGTGCATCCTACGTGAAACATTTTCTTGTGAGGAAGCAACTGGCTCCTGCAAAAAAGGTCACGCGATGAGATGAGGGACAACCAGCCGAGTCCAGACGGCACGCCCACACGCCCACCACACAGCTCCAGCACAAGAGAAGGCAATGCACATACGGCAGAGGAAGCACGTATGGCAGCCATTCAAGTTTGGGAAGCAACGCCAGCAAGCCTAGCGCACAAGGCCGAGCCAGTCGCACGCAAGGCAGAGCACCAACAGACGTGTAGTGGCGGGTCAAAATGGGGTTACATGCGGCCAGGACTCTAAGCGCACGCGCGCAGCAAGGACTCCATGCAAGGCGCGCGGCAAGACTCCAGACGGGGAGCGTGGCAAGACTCTAGGCGGGGCGCCCGCAGGACTCCAGGTGGTGCACGCGGCAAGAGTCCAGGCGGGGCGCCAACAGGACTCCAGACAGGGCGCACGGCAAGACTCCACGCGGGGCGCCCGCAGGACTCCAGGCGGGGCGCGCGCGGCTAGGCGCCAGGAGACTCCAGAAGACTCCTGAAGGCACCAGAACGCGCCATAAGTGGAAATCTCTGGAACTAATGGAGTTTTCTGGGCACCTCTAGAAATTTATAGAGGTCAGGGACAACAACCAGGTTTCTAGGAATTTCTAGAGTCTTCTAAAGGCAAGGGAGGAGGCCTATAAATAGGAGGGGCCTCTCCCATTGTAAAGCATTCTTTGCATTCTTTGCTCTTCAAGTGTATAGAGAGTTTTAGCCTTCAATAGAGTTGAGCTTTTCCTTTCCATCTCTTTGATCTTTCCATTGTTCCTTTGTTTAGCAACATCGAGTGTGGGAGGTTGGGAAGAAGATCCGAGGCACAAGGAGGCTGACTAGTTCTTGGGAAGAGCTAGGCCGCACGGGGTAGATATTCCGCTTAGCTAGACGGACTTAGCCAAAATCTAACTGCGTGACAACTGGTATCAAAGCAGCATTTCCAACCATGGCATCCACAAGTGGCGATGTAGCAGCAAGAGGTATGGAGTCACCCTCTGAAAACAATGTACGTTTTTGCGATTTCGAGTCCAGACTTGCAAGCATGGAGGATCAGTTTTCAAGACTGGAAGAGTACATGAACGACATTGCACATGCACGGTTACCTGTCCTGGAATGGTTCCAAGGGTACGAGGACGACGTGCATAGTGCTATGGCCGTGATCCGAGCCGAAATTAAGAGGGTCGACGAAGAGGTCAAGACCATTGCGGGAGAAGTTCGGGCGAGGCTCACCCTATGCAAAAGAGCCCTTGCGAATGGAGGAGGTTCGCAAGGGGGTGCAAAGATCAAGATACCGGAGCCGAAAGCCTTCACTAGAAAATGCGACCCAAAGGTAATAGACAATTTCCTTTGGCAAGTGGAACAATATTTCAACACTTCGAAGTTGACCAATGAAGAAGCCAAAGTCAGCACTGCATCTATGTTCCTTGCGGAAGATGTTGTACTTTGGTGGAGGAGAAGGACTTCGGGCGAGCAAGGAGATGAAACGCCGGAGGAAACATGGGAGGGCTTCAAGAGAGAACTCCGACGCCATTTCTTTCTGAAGGACGTAGACTACCAAGCTCGGAAGGAGTTGCGTGCCCTCAGACAAAAAGGTACGATCCGAGAATACGTCCAAGCTTTCACTTCTCTTATGCTCTGCATTCCTCGTATGTCCGACGAGGATATGCTCTTTTCCTTTCTGGTCGGGCTAAAGCCTTGGGCTGAGACCGAACTTCGTAGAAGGGAGGTAAAGTCCTTGGCTGCAGCCATAGCCACGGCTGAAAAGTTGACCGAGTACGAGCAAAAGTCGAAGGACAATGCTACTCGGCTAAGCAAGGACAACAGCTACAACGGCCAGAAAAAGAAGAAGAAGCCAGAGAAAGAAAGGGAAAGGACCGAACCCAGTGACACCCGCCACACCAACAACAACAAGAAGGATGACAAAGGTAAGTCCTTCAAACGCCCTCTTAAATGTTTCATTTGCGAAGTGGAGCACATGGCAAGAGATTGCCCCAAGAAGAAATTGTTAAATGCTACCCAATTCGAGAGCGAAAAAGAGGAACCGCAGATGGGGGCGCTATCCTTGCTCAATGTTGTTCGTTCGAAGGAGCCAAAAGCGAGTGTCAAAGAGGCAAGGCTGAACCGCAATCTTCTCTACTTGGATGTCATATCAATGGATTCCAAGTTAAGGCCATGGTAGACACAGGGGCTACTCACAATTTCGTCTCGGAAGAGGAAGCGAGGCGTCTGAAGCTCAAGGCTACAAGAGATAGCAGCAGAATGAAAGCCGTGAATTCTGCAGCCAGGGAAGTCTCAGGGGTAGCAAAGGCCATGTCTGCCAATGTTGGAGAATGGGGTGGGAAGTTGGACTTCACCATCGTACCCATGGATCACTTCAAGGTCATTCTCGGCATGGACTTCCTCACAACTTGTAAGGCTTTCATTTTACCATCATTAGGCGTAGTAGGAATTCTCGACGAGGGAGGGGCTTATATGATCAATGGTTTCAAAACCAATGTAACCGAAAATATTAAATCAATCAACGCCCTCCAGCTTAAGTGGGGTCTTAAGTAGGGCTATTCCACCTACTTAGCGGCCTTCTGTGAGGTGAAAGAAGACGTGGCCCAAGTGATTCCCAAGGAGATGACGGGAGTCCTGAACGAGTTCAAGGATGTCATGCCAAAAGAGTTACCCCCTTGTTTGCCACCAAGAAGGGGAGTGGATCATAAGATCGAGCTAGAACCTGGAGTGAAACCACCCTCAAAAGCCCCTTACCGCATGGCACCTAAGGAGTTGGAGGAGTTGAGGAAGCAACTAGGCGAGCTGCTTGAAGCGGGGTTCATTCAGCCATCCAAGGCTCCTTACGGGGCACCAGTCTTATTTCAGTGCAAGAAAGATGGTTCTATGCGCCTATGCATCGACTACAGAGCTTTGAACAAGATCACCATCAAGAACAAGTACCCCATACCATTAATTGCCGATCTATTCGACCAGCTCAGAGATGCTCGAGTCTTCACAAAACTTGACTTGAGTGGCTACTATCAAGTCAGAATTGCGGAAGGAGACGAACCGAAGACGACTTGTGTCACCAGGTACGGATCATACGAATTCCTTGTGATGCCATTCGGTTTAACTAACGCAACAGCCACGTTTTGTATGCTTATGAATGAGGTCTTCAAAGCGTTCCTAGACAAGTTCGTGGTAGTGTATTTAGATGACATTGTCATCTTGAGCCGCACAATGGAGGAGCACTTATAACACTTGCGTGAAGTGTTTCGAGTCCTGCGGGAGAACTCCTTGTTCGTGAAGAAGGAGAAGTGCTCCTTTGGCCTAAAGGAGGTGTCATTCCTTGGCCATTGGATTGGAGGAGGTCGCATTTAGATGGACGAGGTGAAACTGCAAGCCATCAGAGAATGGACTGAGCCAACCAAGGTAAGAGAACTCCGTAGTTTCCTTGGTTTGGCTAACTACTATCGCAAGTTCATCAAGGGGTTCTCAGCCTTAGCGGCTCCCTTAACGGACCTCCTGAAGAAGGCGCAAAAGTGGCACTGGACGGACAAGTGCCAACGTGCTTTCGAGTCACTCAAGCAAGCCATGATGGAGGGACCCGTCTTCCAGCTTGCGGATTTCAGCAAAGCGTTCCAGGTGCATACGGACGCATCCGACTTCACGATTGGAGGTGTCTTGGAGCAGGATGGCCATCCCATTGCCTACGAGAGTCGGAAGCTGAACGAGACAGAGCAGCAGTATACAGTCCAAGAGAGGGAGATGACCGCTGTAGTGCACTGCTTGCGCACATGGCGCCACTATTTGCTCGGGTCAAAGTTCGTCGTTCGAACGGACAATGTGGCATCAAGCTACTTCCTCATGCAGAAGAAGTTATCCCCTAAGCAAGCAAGATGACAAGATTTCTTGGCGGAATTCGATTTCGAGATGTTATATAAGTCAGGAAAGACGAACGCGGTGGCGGACACCTTGAGCCGGAGGGCAGACCATACAACCCCTATGGAGGCGGGCATAATACTTGGTGACGACTCCAACACTACTTCTCGTTTGCAAGGTGTTGCAGCTATCAGCCAAGTAAGTATCCCTATCCTTGATCGAATTCGAGCTGGCCTACGAACGGACACGCAGGCCTACAATCTTGTGCAGTCAGCAGCACTTGGAGAAACTCGGTGGTTTTGGTTGGAGGATGGTCTACTTAAAACCAATGGGGGCAGACTATATGTTCCAAAGCACGACAACCTGCGGAGGGACCTATTGCGGGAGTGCCACGATACCCTTTGGGCTGGCCATCTGGGTAAAAAACGAACCCTAACACTGGTGTCTAGGCAGTACTTCTGGCCAAACATGGAGCAGGATGTGGAAGAGTTCGTTCGCACCTGCTTGGTGTGCCAACAAGACAAGGTAGAGCAGAGAAGACCCGGAGGACTCCTGGACCCGTTGCCGATACCCGAAAGACCATGGGAATCTGTCTCCATGGACTTCATTTCTGGCCTTCGCAAGAGAAATGGCTTAGGCTCGATTCTCGTCGTGGTAGACAGGTTCAACAAATACGGGACGTTCATTCTAGTCTCCAACAATTGCACCGCCAAAGAAGCTGCTTGGGCCTTCATGGCCCATGTGGTTAAACATTGGGGAGTGCCGACCACGATTATTAGTGACCAAGATCCACGGTTCACAGGTAAATTCTGGACAAAATTATTAAAGTTGTTGGGCACAACTTTGAATTTTTCTACTAGCTTCCACCCTCAGACCGACGGACAGACTGAGCGGGTGAATGCTTTGTTGGAGCAATATTGGCGTCATTTTGTTGATGCAAATCAGAAAAACTGGCCAGAGTTGCTAGATCTGGCCCAGTTTTCTTACAATCAGCAGCAAAGCGAGTCAACCGGACATAGTCCATTTGAACTCACAACCGGGCGCCAACCGTCTATGCCAATGAGCATCATTCTAGACGTATCTGGAAAAAGCCCAGCGGCACACCAATTTGCCAAATGCTGGAAGGAGAAGCAAGAGATGGCCAGGGTCTGTCTTCACCGTGCAGCACGGAAGATGAAGAAGTATGCGGACTTGAAAAGGCGAGCAGTAGAGTTCAAGGTAGGCGACCTTGTCTTGATCAAGATGCAGACAGAACAATTCCGATCCCTACGCACCAAGAACAAGGGTCTCATCAAAAGGTATGAATGACCTTTTCCTATCACCAAACGCATTGGGAAGCTTGCATACCAAGTCCAACTACCAAATAGGCTTAGGATACACAATGTCTTTCATGTGAGCAACCATAAGCCCTACAACAAAGACCCCGACCCGGGACATGTTATTCCTCCCCGACCACCCATTGATGTAACTACAACCTTTGAGCGGCACGTAGATTACATCATAGCCGACCGACAGTTAAGCCAAAGGGGGAGACCACGACTGACAGAGTACCTCGTCAAGTGGAGGGGCCTTCCAGAAAGCGAAGCAACATAACATGAGGCAGCGGAGCTATGGCAATTCGAACCAGCGGTGTTGGCATACCGTGATGGCACGCAGACGAGGACGTCTGCATTATGGCGGTGGGAGTATGAGACGAGGGGCAACCAACCGAGTCCAGACGGCACGCCCACCACATAGCTCCAGCACAAGAGAAGGCAATGCGCACACAGCAGAGGAAGTGCGTATGGCAGCCATTCAAGTTTGGGACGCAACGCCAGCAAGCCTAGCGCACAAAGCCAAGCCAGTCGCACGCAAGGCAGCGCACCAACAGACACACAGAGGCAGGTCAAAATGAGGTTATGTGCGGCCAGGACTCCAAGCGCACGCGTGCAGCAAGGACTCCATGCAAGGCGCGCGGCAAGACTCCGGACGGGGCATGCGGCAAGACTCCAGGCGGGGCACACGGCAAGACTCCAGGTGGGGCGCCAGTAGGACTCCAGACGGGGGGCGCAACAAGACTCCACGCGGGGCGCGCGCGGCCAGGCGCCAGGAGACTCCAGAAGACTCCTGAAGGCACCAGAATGCCCCAGAAGTGGAAATCTCTAGAACTAAGGAGTTTTCTGGGCAAGGGACAACAACCAGGTTTCTAGGAATTTCTAGAGCCTTCTAAAGGCAAGGGAGGAGGCCTAGTCTCTCCCATTGTAAAACATTCTTGAGCATTCTTTGCATTCTTTGTTCTTCAAGTGTATAGAGAGTTTTAGCCTTCAATAGAGTTAAATTTTTCTCTTCTATCTCTTTGGTCTTTCTATTGTCCCTTTGTTTGGCAACATCGAATGTGAGAGGTTGGGAAGAAGATCCGAGGCACACAAGGAAGCTGACTAGTTCTTGGGAAAAGCTAGGCCGCACGGGGTAGATATTCTTCTTGGTTAGACGGACTTAGCCAAAATCTAGCCGCATGACAAACGACCTTAAGTATCCGACCATGAAATATACGCACAAGCGTAGGTAAGAGAAGCTATCTGAGACGGGCAGAGCGGGCAACGGCCAGAAAATTCAAAGATGCTTTTGTTTCTGTACCCGCCGACGTCCCTGCAGAAGTGGCAGACGCTGTTTTGGACGAGCAGAAATGCTATGCCTCGGAAACTCGGAAACTTTCAAAATTTCCCCGTAGGGAGCCGCACAGCGGGCACCAAGATTTGGGGCATTCGGTAGGGTTTTCTGTCAAAACGTTATCGATGGCCGACGATACTGGTGCGACCCCAAATTCAACTACGGGGGCCTTAAAAATCTCCAAGAAGGACCTTGGAAATCAGAAATAGGAGGGGTATGGGAATCGGTAAGGGTTGATTTGGGTTCATCCTCAACAAACCCCTCCTCACGGCCAGCAAAAGCGATTCGTCCGACAAGGAGGTGTTTCCGAGAGCCCTCGGACTCGAAAAATACCCAAGAGGCGAAGCCCCAAAGGCCTGCCCTTCACCACCGGTCACAAAGGAGGTTCCGTTGGCCCCTTAAAAAAAAAACCCCGGTGGGATTCGACTTCCGGCCACCACCTCCCACTGGCAATCCACCTCTCGGCAGAAGAGAGCAAACACTTGTTCCAAATTGGGGAGGGGGGGGGGGGGGGTAAGGGGCTTTGTTTTTCTGTGGATGAGCACAGTACTGTGCGGATGCGAATCTTCGAATTGTAGCTGTGTGGTTTAATTTTCTTGATCCCTTGTATGCTGTTCGGCCACGAACTTCAATTTCGAATTTTTTTCCTGGTGAGTTTCTGTTCTGGGAAGCAGAGAAACACATCCGGCATCGTCTTGGCAAACTTACAGTTGGTGTGTATGAATTTCGAGAGGGAAATTTTCTGGGGATGCCGGGATACATGGAAATTTTTTTTGGGGACCTCTGAATATTTTTTTGGGGTAGTTGGAACGACTGCAAAGCTCCATCGACCACGCACACAATGGTGATGCGGAGAATATTGTTCCAGATGGGGCAATTGTGGCAATCACAGATCTTCAACAGCACATGTATTTTGCGGTTGACGCAGGGGAAAGCAAGTATCGTTTAGTGGGTGTAGTTCATTATTCTCTTTTTTCGGTGCGGTATCAAATTCAGAGGAAGTGGTGATCACAAGCCTTGTGGTTTTCCTTGATATCATTATATGCAAAGAATTACAAAGGGGACTCATTACGCTTGAACTTCAGCCCCAACTCATCTTTTGTTGATATCTCCAGCACTGATGATAAAAGGTGTGCTTGCTGGCTAGCATCTTCTTTTGAGCCCACTGGTTATATGGGTGATGTAATTGCAGTATTTGACTACCAGTCCTCTAAAAGGGCATTTTCCTCGTGAATCAGAAGAGTAACTATGTTGTTGCCTACCTTGATGGGGTTCCAGAGTTAGTGAAGAAGCCAGGGAACCCATTCAAGATGAAGGTGTTTGGTGAATTACCTTGGTCACAAGAAGTTGTGAGAATGTCTGCCTTCAAGGGTGACACTGGTGAAATATTTGAAACAGATCCTTCGGGAAATAACACTTACAAAGAGGTGTCTATGCTCTCTAAGTATTTTCCTCTGGTGGTGATTACATTTGATAAGGTTACTTTCACAGTCCATGATGAAGTTTCAGTGAATGATGAAGAGTTCTCACTACTTCAGGGGTGCATCAATAATTTTTATTCTATATTGCAACTCTCATCTTCAAAAGTCATGTCTATAAGCACCCTAACTACTGCACTTTATCACTTCGATGCACGGAAAGACTTTTGGAGGGAAATTGTTTCCCTAGTTCAAGCATGCATATTATACTGCAATAAGTTTGTGTTGCAAAAATCAGATGATGCCCGATGCAGACCATCTGTTAGCTTATATTTTGGGACGAACCAGGTGGACATATCTCTGCATGAGCTTTCCTTGGATATCCTGCTCTTTGTAGTTGGAAAATTGAATCTAGCTGGTCCATATGAAGTTCAAAGTTCAAAGATTTTTGCTAATAGCTGCAAGGTAGAAAATCATTCAGGAATTTCCCTTCTTTGCATTGTTGACAATAAGAAGGATTTTGTAGTTGCTGGAAGGCATTTTGCCTTTGTGTTCTTGAGGCATGCTCTATTAGCCAACCAGCCTCAAGAGAATGCAGGCTTGCTGTCTGTGTGACTTGCTGAACATGGAGCTTTTACAATGTCTCCGATTCAAGTCTCACTTGTAGATGCTCAAGTGTTTGCTTGGAGAACAAGGGTCATGTCCTTAAAAGATTCTAGAACAATTCCTGGACCGGTAATTGTGGTGGATATTTCAGGAAAAGCAGAGGAGGGGGTATCAATTGTAGTCTCACCAATGATTACAAAGTGGATTTCCCATGGAGGTTCGTTTATGCCGGCCACAAGAAACAGAAGCTGAGTCCGCTTCTGTTTTGGTTGAGAATGGGGACACAATTGATGACTCAATGGCAATGTTTGATGCTTTAGGCCTATCTGGAGGCTAAAAAAAGGCAATCATGTCTTTAAGTCTTGGGAACTTCCTCTTATCATTTAGGCCTGAGATCCTTGAATGTTTAGCACAATCTGAAGGAATGGTTAGAAGCTCATAAAGGTGGAAAAGCCATTCGTCTTTCTGCAATATTTGACAAATTAAATTTCAAACTGCAGAGGGCCTTTAGTATGGCTACAGTCAAATCTTCTTTCAGCACTACACACTGTTTCATTAGTATTTCAGGTCAATCTTTCAGTAAACTCCATTTTCTGATTCAAACCCTTAGCAGAGATGTGCCTCTTAGACAGCCTAAGAAATTTGGAGATACATCAGATAAAACATCGCAGCCAGTGGCATTACATGAACAGAAAGAAATCTTCATGCTTCCCACAGTTCAGCTCACCAATCTCTTGCAGTTGGAGATACTTGTGGTTTTAACCGAGAACTCTGCTAAAGGACTTGACTTGATTGGCAAACAGGCAGCCATTACTTGTGGATCAAGTGCATATTTATATGCAAATCCTGCCTTGATAAAAATCACAATTACTTTGAACGAATTGAATTTATCGTCCAACCTTGTATGTAGTGGGGATTGTGTGAAGAAGTTAAACAAACACAAATCAGATGTTCGTTATTTGGATATGGAATTCGAGTCTCATCAAGTTGCTTCTACCAAAAGAGGAACAGGCATAGGCTTTCTTTTAGGTGATGTTGTAGCAGCCCAAGGTGCCTTCCAGTATTTTGGCCTTAAGGAGGCCCAGGTGCCTCTCATTTTTCTACAACAAGAAGAGGGCCAGAAATTCCTCAAAGCAAAGTTGGAGCCTGATCACATTGCTTCTTGGTTGAAAGCATACACGGAAGGTAAACTTGAGCCATTCAGAAATTCAGAGCCTATTCCAGACTTTAATAGTGACCCAGTCAAAGTTGTTGTTGCTGATAGACTCCATGAGATGGTTCTAAACTCCGGGAAAAATGTTTTGTTGGAGTTTTAAGCACCGGGGTGTGGGCATTGCAAGGCTCTAGTACCTATACTGGATGAAGTGGTTGTCTCCTTGCAAAATGTCAAGGATGTTGTTATTGCCAAAATTGATGCCACTGCGTATAATATCCCAACTGGTGCCTTTGATGCGAAGGGCTACCCTACTTTGTACTTCTTGTCCTCCAGTGGCACAGTATCAAATTACTAGGGTAACAGATCAACGGCAGATATTATTGACTTCATTTAACAGAATAGAGATCTGGCTATAGAACAAGATGTTGCCACAACCCTACTTTCGAGTTTGAGGGCAAGCTCGTTCTTCCAGGGGGTGTAATGTTATGAACACAATAACATTAGTATTTTACTTTATTTTACTTCAGTTTTAGGCCATAGGGGTAATTTTGGATTAATTTATTTATAGGAGTATTTTTATAATATTTTATTTATAGGGATATTTTAGTAATATTTTATATTAAACCCTAACAGGGTGAACCCTATTTAAGGGGTAAGAGTAATGAGAAAGACAAGTATTGAGAATTAGGTTAAATCTAGCGTAAACAAGTTTGAGATCACCTTCTTGATCTCGAGGTTAGGGTTTTCCTAAAAAACCCTCGTATTCTCTCATCTTCCATTGATCTTCGTCTTCCCCATGTCTTCCTACTATCCCTACAGTAATGCATGGAAGACTCGTAACCCGTGGCAGATCCTAGATCCTCCCAAAGAATCCTTGTGTCAGATCCGGGACCGTAACACATACTTTCTCCCCCCCTCAACCACATAAGCAGATGGTTGAATCATGTAGACTTCCTTCGACAAGTCACCATAAAGGAAGGTCTTTTGAACATAGAGTTGAAAATCTTGCCCTTTGAAATTATCGACAAGGGATATGAGAACACATAATGAATTTCACTTAACCATTGGTGAGAAAGTTTCATCATAATCAATACTATATGATTGAGTACACCCCTTGGCCAGTAACTGTGCTTTATATTGAGCAATTGTTCCATCTGAATTATATTTTAAGGTAAACACCCATTTGCAGCCCACTGGTTTTTTGTGGATGGAAAACACTTAAATCTCAAGTGTTATTCTCATATAGTGCTTGCATCTCCTCGTCTATGGCAGCTTGCCACCTTGGATCACTTTGAAGCTTTTTTATAAGAGGTATGTAAACGAGAAGAAGTCAAGACTTCCAAAAAGGCGCAAAGGGATGAGAGGTAGAGAACAATAGGTCTAGTGTCATATGGTGGGCAAACACAATAGGAGAAGATGAAAGGAAACTTACCTCAAGTCCATTAGAGGACTCCATAGGAGAGTGATCAGCAATGGGAGTGGAGATCTTAGTGGGCTGGTCATCATGTAGAATAGGTTAATTTGGTGGAATAAAAGGTCTTGGTAACCTTGTGAAAGACTCGAAACCAAACAAAGAAACACTAAAGTAGAAGGGTTGTTCTTAAAAAAAGTGACAACTATTGAAGTAAATACTTTTCATAGGCAGAGAATACTAAACATACCCTTTTTGAGCTTTAGAGTAACCAAGGAAGATGTGTTTAACAACTTTAGGACTGAACTTATTTGGATATATAAAGTGTTATGAAAAAATAAAAACATGAAAAAGATCAAACACATTAGGAGTAACAAAAAGGAAGATAGATTTGCAAATGACCTAGAGAATGGTGTTTGACTTTGTAAAACACTAGATGACATCTGATTAATAAGAAAATTAGTAAGAACTGCATAAGGCCAATAATACTGAGGAATATTCATGGATAACATAATAGTTCGTGCAACCTCAAAAGGATGCATATTCTTCCTTTCAGACACACCATTTTGATGAGAGGTGTAAACACAAGAAGATTGATGAATAATGACCTTCTTTTGACACGAGGACTAAATCTAAGAAGATAAATACTCCTTGGCATTATGTGATCTAAAAATCTGAATCTTCTTGTTAAATTGATTTTCAACCATAACACAAAAAGATTAAAAGATAGATAATTTTTTTTATCTATCCTTCATTAAATAGAGCCTAGTCAGTCTGGAATAATCATCCACAAAAATCACCAAATTACTTAGATTAGAAAATATTTATATATGAGCAGGTTCTCAAACATCAAATTAAACTAAAGAAAAAAAAATGGAAGCTACTTTATCTTGCCTAGGAAGAAACACAAAGCGGTGATGCTTCCCAAGCTCGCAACACTCATAACTTAACTGAGTAATAGATTTAAGTGAAGGAACCAATTTTTGTAAATTAGATAACATGGGATGACCAAGCCTATTATGTTTACTCTCTCATGGCCACTACCAATAACTTGTTTCATCGTGATCTCCTAAAAAACACAATGAGAGAAAAAAATATAACAAAATAGTTTGGTCAATTGACTAACTTACATGAGGCTTAATGGAAACTATGAAACAAATATAACTATTATTAACTAATAGTGAAGAGGATATATGAGAGTTATCGGTACCTTGAACTTTGCTTTGGGACCCACTTGTAATAGATACAAATCAATCTATAACACAAGGGGATAAGAAGGTTAAGACTTTACTAGTAAGGTGTTTAGAGGCGTTGGAATCAATGATCTAAGGTGATAAACTAGACATAAAATAAGAGAATACGTATACTTGTGGTAGCAATAGTGGTTCTATGTGTATTTGAAAGAGCAACCATTAATGTCTTGAGCTTCTGTAAGAAACCACAATCCACCTTTGTGAAAGTTACTTGCCCTTTAAAAGGCCTATTTACTAGTTTATGTGGTTGATGTGGATACATGATTACTCTTTTAAAAATCTGGTATCCCATGTATATTCTAGCACTTCTCAACTACATGGTTATTGAGGCCAGGAGAGTACACTTTCTATTTTGAGCATAATTTGAGGTAGTAATAGAATCACCACCTCTTCCTCGCCTTCTACCACCAAAATCGACCTCCTTTTCCTCATCCGTGACAATAGTTGTCATTCCCCCTACCTTGGGAGATTACGGTTGAGTGTTTTAAATGCTCTAACTAAGATGTAGGTTCTTTGTTTGGGATCCTGAGCATTGTTACACAAACATCATAAAAAACAAGGTTTGGAAGATGAGCGAAGTACCTAGTTTTTGTAACTTCAAAATAAAGCTTTAAGTTGGTAAGGAATATCATAGAAACCAGTGCTTCTCTTTGTCTTTCATGAGTTTCAATGTCAGTAGAATATGGTAGTGCAACTTTCTACTCTTGTAAGAGACCTCAAAATCTAGCAAAGTACTCATTAAGATTGTTACCTTGGTTTGTCATATATATCCCTTAGAAATATTATAAATTTTTTGAAGATTATCAGGAGGGGAATATAACTTAAAAGAAGTATCCCAAACATCTTTAGTTGTATCTAAGTGAATAAAATTCTTAGCAACGGATTCATCCATGCTATTGACTAACCAGCTGACAACTAAAGTGTCTTCCTTCAACGACTTATGATAGGAAGAGTCATCTTCTTCAACAAGTGGTTGTGTCAAGTGCCGAACAAGATCTCTTATTATAAGAAACATTACAATAGATTGGGACCATAATAAATAATTTCTTAGCCCCTTTACTGGAATGCTAGTGATTCTTAGAAAATCATGTTCATTGAATTCAACATAGGAAGACGCAGCTTTTTGCGAACCTTCAGCTATTAGACAAGCCACAAAAAAAAAAAAAAAATGTTTTTCAATTGCTCAAGAGGAAGAAGAATAATACAATTAGATAACTAGAGAAACCATCTTGAGAAAACACAAGTGCTGAAATCAATTAGATGTATGAAATTCTAGCACTTGTAAGAAAGCTCAAGTGCATGAAAAACACCACAAATGAGTTATAGAATATAAAAACATAATAGCTGAAGCAAAAAACTTCACTGAATTATCCCTTTGATTCCCACAAAATTTAAAGCATGAAATATTGTTTAAAGACTTGGAATCAAGCAATTTCTCATCCAGCCATTAGCTTCAAACCCTAACTTAGAGTTTAATGACTATGAGATAATAACACTCCTTCAAATTCTAACAACTTGTGATTAGAATTTTGAAAGGAGTTTTCAAAAAATTTTAGGGTGATTTTGTGGCATCAATAACTACTAAACAAAAAACTCACTTTCAGCCCTCTTATAGGTATCAAAAACTAATTTTTTAACACTTGACTTGAGAGATTAACATGATTATTTTGATAACAAAAAATACACAAAAGGAACACCTTAACAAATTAGTTTAATTATAAGGTCTTGGTGGAATTTTTCAACACATTGTCACTTTAAAAATCA
The DNA here is from genome assembly GCF_029961685.1 of Aristolochia californica. Taxonomy (NCBI): domain Eukaryota; kingdom Viridiplantae; phylum Streptophyta; class Magnoliopsida; order Piperales; family Aristolochiaceae; genus Aristolochia; species Aristolochia californica. The sequence continues at coordinate 7,116,311 of NW_027182279.1, forward strand.
ATGGATAACTCCACCCACCCATCACCCTCCCATTCTTTCCATGCTCTTTTGTATAACTTTATAGCAGCTTAAAAAAATCCTAGAATTTTTTCTGTGATACCATGTTAGATTCTAGGGTTCCATACTTGAAAGAGGAGAAAAAGAAGAGGGAAAAAATAGAAGAACAAAAGAGGAAAAGAGAGTTTAAGGAGAGAAGCTCTAGTGGGAGAGATGTTTTAGGCAATGAAAGAGAGGAGCTTGAGTATGAGCATCCCTTCGTCATGACGTCTTGTTTATAATCAAGGATAGAAACCCTAATGCATGGTAAAGATAAAAAAGGACATTAAAACACTTAGTAATTATAAATTGTGCCACTCGAAGTAAGCCTTCAAATTTTCCTAGCAATTTCGCCAATAAAAAAAATTAAGTTGCCCTTTGAACCCAATTAAGGTGTGTTGCACAAACATCGTTACCACATGGATAAGTTACTCGAGCATGTATGAGGGTCAACTTTTCAATTTCAAAGAGATAGCACACAAAGAAAATTTGGATCAACATCATAAACGTTTACTTTGCTAATGCTAGTTGATCAATGTAGGCTTACAACTTGATATGATGTCACCATAAAACCCAAAAACATAAGACTTGCATCCAATAGAATTTACTCCAATCATTTGCAAACGTTAATAGAGCGATATAATTTATTCCATCTTTTACCTTTAGTTTTTATAATTTTGAGCCAAAACCTAAACTGAAGAGAATCTATATTCAATGTTTGCAAATTGACTTTCCTTTGAATCTTTCTCTGACCTTTGTTGTAGTTGTTTCAAATGCATTGCAGAAAGAGTATAGTAATCAGAAGTTCAAAACCAGGACAACCTTTGCTGCTGCATTTTAAGTAATGTACACGTATAAATTCATGAGCGTTCTCCATTATTTGTCCTTAAATAATCTAAGTTTTTTGTGATAGGGTATAAATATAACATCATTTAAAGTACAGATTAAAAAAAAATTAAAGGGTTGGGGGGGGACTCACCCTAAAGCTAACGTAACATCCTGTTGGGTATCATATCAGAAATCTTGAAATCTAATATAGAAATAACAATTTTGAATCACTAATCATTAAAAACGTGGAAGATAGACTTGTCAATGTACATAGAGGATATTACCTCCATATACTCATAAAATTTCTACAATCAATAATGCTCTTTAAGCACAAGAAGAAGTATAAAAAAAAAAAAAAAAAAAAAAAGAGCCCCCATTATGAAGGTATCAAAGACATTTTGTTCATGATGCACAATATTTTGCCGAATAATTCAATTTTGTAGTAGCTAATTCTAGAAATTAATATTCCAATGAAAATATCATGCAACAAGAACCTAAAAAAGATATTAAACACATTTTCAAACTTTCCTCAAATTAGAAGAACTCCTTAGTTCCACCATATAGCACAAACCTCTCTTAGGTCTGCTTCTCTGCATGCATATTGCATAACTTTGAGTAGCTTTTCCCATTTGTCTGTTTTAAAACTAATCTCATTTTACAATAATTGAACATAAGACAAACACCAACACAAATGTCTCCTTATAAACAATAATTTCCTCCCGCTCAGCCTTCCTCCCCCAATTTTTTTCTCTCCTCTCCCTCTCGACCTCCGTCATAGAGCATGGGAGGCCGAGCCTCTGTCGCAGAGCCTCTCGGCCTCCCAGCCTCACTTCTCTCTTAGCCTCCCTCTCTTCTCCCTCTCGGTGTACCATCAGAGCTAAAGTTGAATAAATTCATTTAAGATGAAGGGGTTAATCTACAATGAACTTGAAATGAAGTAAAAAATTCAATTTATCTTAAATGAATTGTTTCAACTTCAACTCATCCTTGGGTGTTAGTATAGACAAGTCAAGTGCACTGGAAAATAGATTCCAATGTTAGTGCCCCTAAATGAAAAGTATGATATATACAAGAGAATGAGTAACCTTTTATAATATACTTAAATAGAACATATACCTAAACAGATAATTAACCAAAATAAACATGGTTACTACACTTATAAGTGATTTAATGTGTAGTATTAAAATATATTAATATCCTAATTAATGAAAAACTGTATTATATTACTTAATGATTATAGTTTATTATAAATTAACACAATAATTACGTGTGACTAGAATAAATTATTAAAAATAAATAAATAAATAAATAAATAAATAAAATAAGCGAATATAATAAATCAATAAATATTTTTTTAATAACATAAGATATGTTTTAACATTAAAAACCACTAATTTAATACAATAATTAAAATATTAATATAATATATATATTTATCAATAACATAATATATATTTTTATGTATTATTAATTAATAATATATTGTCACAAAATTTAAAACCATTAGTTTAATTAATCATAATAATGGGATAATTAAACCAAAACAATTTATCAAATATTTTTTTAACAATATTTTAATTATGACTATTAAATCACTAATTTAATATAGTAATTATAAAATGAATATATTAAATAAATAAAAGTAGTTATTTTATAAATAAAAAATAAAAAATTTTATTTTTATGATGATGGTTTATTTTTTCCTAACTTAGGAAAAATTAAACCATCGTCTTCCTCACGACACGTGTCGTCTTCCTCAGCGGCGGGGGACTACGGCGGGCTAGCAGACAACGGCGATGGAGGCGGCGGGCCAACGGGCAACGACAACAGAGGCGGCGCTCCGACGGTACGCCAAGAGAGAGAAGAGAGGGAGACCAAGAGAGAAGAGAAGTCGGGAGGCCTAGAGGCTCGGCCTCCCGTGCCAAGGGAGAAGAGGAAAAAAAAATTTCGCAAGGGAGGTGGGGGTGGGGACCGAGAGAGAGAGCAAAGCGCCCCCCACGCTTCAAGTGATTGATTCGGAAAACAGGTCCGAATCTAAACTCCCCCTTTTTTGCCTGAGTGAATGAATTGACATGATTCACTTGAAGTAGAATTCATTCTACACTAACCACTTAATCTAATGAACTAAGTAATACGCGAGTACCCCCACGATATGCAGTTTACATCAGCATTATCATTTAGTTAATCAGTTAGAATAAGGACAATTGGAATTTCAATAAACGCCAATAATTGACAACTGAATTGCTCACAAATTTGAGATGAAACCATTGCAAAACCCATTAAGCTGCTGTAATAACAATTTTGGTAAGAAAGCTTAAAGAAGGAAAAAAAACATAATGCAATGACTAATAACGATTTCAGGAAGAATTTCATCCAAAAGAGAGACAAATGCATGAATGAGCATTCAAATTTGAGCTAAACGTAATGTAGGAGTGAAACAAGAAAATGGCCAACACGCCCAGTACAAATTAATTATCAAGAAAGTGTAAATACATTTCTTTCCCCAAATCAATCCTCACCCACAATCATAAATTCACAAAGCTCAGACAAAGGAACATAAGTTGAATTACTTAAAAGGCTGAAAGAGAGCAATATAGTTGATGGTGTTGTTGTGTAGTGGAAATGAATAAAAAGATAATGGAATCAGGTCGTATAGCAACAAGAGAGCACAATCAGAAAAAAAGAATTGACAGAGATTGGAGCAACTTATATAGCAGGTTAACAGGGACGAATGGCAAGTGAGCAACGAAGGGCAAAAGTGTGAGCAATAAAGTTAGGGATTCTACTTTACCATTTTCGATGAAGGGGATAGGAAACCGGTTTCCCACTGTTTAAGCGATAAGTCAAACGAATTTTCCGATGTCTAAAACAGGTACAATGAAGGAAATTTTTGGTCAATTTTTTTTCTTTCGAAAGGTACTATATTCTTAATACAAACACACCCCAGAGCCACAAATATTTCTATAAGCTAATGTGCAGAGTCCAATTGTCCCAGTAATAAGGAGCAATAATGTATTCCCGGGGAGCCACTGACAATCTCTGGAGGAAGTAAAGTCACGAGAATTCTGCTATTTGTCATTGGGGGCGACTGGGATTTGGTGATCATCTCTAATTTGGAACTCAAAGAACTGGCTCCAAACTTACAAATGACCGAGTGTTACCTTCTTGAAAAACTGCAAATGTCAGCACCATAATGATGCCAGAGTTTGAGCTATGTTACATTGCATGTTCATCAAAAAACACTTGAAGGATAAGTAGCTGGAGAAAAAAGGTGAAACTGGAACGGCAACAAATCGAGCTCAAAACATTACGACTCAAAAAAAAAAAAAAAAAAACTGGTTGGTTCCCTTGTTGACTGAGGAAGCTGTACAAGTTTAGATAAATGGTCTAGCAGGGAATCGCCCTAATGACAAAGAGCAACAAAAGACATGCTATGAACATGTCCCAGTTCAATGATTGCGTCTGAGGACTGACAGGAAGCCTCCTGATGACTTTTCTCTGTGTCGATCCTCTCCCTCATCAGCTATCTGTAAAAAAACAAATCACAATTTACAATCCAGTACACAGATTATGGCTGACCAGATTTGAGTCTTGGATTTTCACCTCTTTTGCTATATGCTGTAGGATCTCTATGATTTCAGAGAAATCAGGTCTTGGAGTTGGGTCCTGCTGCCAACACCGTTCAAGAAGCTCAGCTAGCTTTGGATGTGTAAGCTTGGGAATAATAGGACGTAAACCCTGAAAACCAAAAAATAAGATTAGTTTTTTCCTTAAAAGTAATTACATGTGCGTCACAGATTACTTAAAATGCCACAAAAAATACAAGTTCACAAAGAATATCAAGATACTAAAGCATTAAGAAATTGAAGAATACAACTAAATTATAAAACTAAGGTTTATATCACATTGGAAGCATCACCACATTGACGTAAAAACATGAACAATTCTATATTGAACAATATATACCTAAATCAACAGGTCGATTGTTTGTGAAAATTATAGATTAATTAACATGCACGGTTTGAAAATAAATAAACAACTAAATTTCTATCAATAAAGCAATACCAACTTTTTTATAAAGACAAAAAGGCAATACGGACTTCAAAAACATTAAGTTCACAAAGCCAAGATCCCAAAGTGAGTACACATCTGGATATCCAACAACTAGGTCGAAAAGATGTTTATCGCAATTTGGTTGTGTTTGAATTGTAAGTCTGTTACATCGTGACAATATGTCCATTCAGGAATATAATAAAATAACAAGAGAAATAATGATCAGAAAAGTTCAGTTCCAAATCACAAAGCAGTCACTTGAGATAATTTTGTTGCACTTGAGAAAACACGATTTTTTCCGAGACATACGAAAGATTTGATAGTTAATAAACAAGAGTAAGAATCAATCTATAAATTATGAGATAAGACTAGCCGTTATACTGTGTCCATGTTCCAGTTGGAACAAGAAACATAGGAAATAAATCAAAGATAGAGGCACTATAAAATAGCTTTTATTGTTTTGTGGCAACTGCTCAATCTTTAAACTGCTGACTACTTTTTCCTGAAAACTTCTTGCTCAACCAGCATAATGATCAGAATAAAAAAGAATAGGACTGTTGAATTTAGGATCCCATAACAAGGTCCTCAACCAAGGTAGTGAAAGAGGAGAGGAAGAAAAGGAAGAGAAGACAGTTGGAACAAGAAACATAGGAAATAAATCAAAGATAGAGGCACTATAGAATAGCTTTTATTGTTTCGTGGCAACTGCTCAATCTTTAAACTGCTGACTACTTTTTCCTGAAAACTTCTTGCTCAACCAGCATAATGATCAGAATAAAAAAGAATAGGACTGTTGAATTTAGGATCCCATAACAAGGTCCTCAACCAAGGTAGTGAAAGAGGAGAGGAAGAAAAGGAAGAGAAGAAAGGAGAAGAGAGAAAGAAGAGAGAACTTGGCTAGCGAGATGGAGAGAGCTTGAAAGAGGAGACAATTCTAAGGACGAATTTGAGAGGGGAGGGGAGACTTAATAATCTACCCCATACCTTGAGCCTCTATTGATAATTGTAGAAGGAAGTTTACAATGACTACAATGCCCTTATGGTTATAAACTTTGAAAAACGAAAAGACATAAGTAAACACACGTCTTCTTAGATAATTACCTCTTGTGCCATCCTTATGAGAAGACATTTAAATTACCTCATTTGCCACCTCCTTGACGTAGGGAAGTACATTGATGCCACCTCGAGATGTCTTCAAACACTCCCCCTCGAGTTGGGGGAGAGAAAACATTGTAGATACCCAACTTACCGCATATAGTAGTTAAAATTTTGAATGTAATTAGTTTCGTAAGAATGTCTACCACCTACCCTTGTGATGAAACATGTTTGAGAAATAAGATACCATCTTGAAATTTCTCCTGTACAAAGTGCCAGTCTACCTCAATGTGTTTTGTCTTCTCGTGGAAGACAGGATTTGAGGTGATATGAAAAGCCGCCTGGTTGTCATAATATAATTCCATAGAAACTTCTTTATAGAATTCCAATTCAGTAAGAAGGGATTTGATCCATAAAAGCTCACTAACTGTGTGGGCCAGAACTTTGTATTCTACTTCTGCACTAGACCTCGCAACAGCATTCTGCTTTTTGCTTCTCCATGTAACCAGATTACCTCCAACTAAGGTACACTACTTGAACTGGACTTCCTGTTATCAGGTTATTCAACCTAATCTGATCTGAAAAACCTTCTATGTTGAAGTGGTCATGATTCTTATAGAGAAGCCCTTTCCCCGGAGTTCCTTTTAAATATCTCAGTATCCTCTCCAGGGCTTGCCAATGGGTAAGTTGCGGTTTGTGCACATACTGACTCACCACACTTACTGCATATGATAAATCTGGTTTGGTTACTATGAGGAAAATGAGGTTTCCCACAAACCTCTGATATTTACCTATATCAACATCTTCTGTAGAGCTCGCACATAGCATTGTGTTGGCATCCATTGGGGTGTCTATTGGTTGACACCTCATCATCCCTGTGTCCTCTAGTAAATCTAAAACATACTTTCATTGAGATAATATAATCTCATGTTTTGACTGGAATACCTCAATACCTAGAAAATATTTTAGAAGCCCAAGATCTTTTGTTTTAAATTATTTGCTTATCTCCTCTTTGACTTCTTTTATGCCGTCTACATCACTGCTGATTAAGACGATATCATTTACATAAACTGCTAGTAATACTTTTCCCTTTCAAGTATTTTTTACAAAGACATAATGATCTACTGAGCACGGGTTGAATCCAAACCGCAACATTCCTTGGCTAAATTTGTCAAACCAAGTCCGAGGAGACTATTTAAACCCATATAAAGACTTCCTCAATTTGCATAATGACTCCCCCTCAACCACAAAACATATATATATATATATATATATCTTCTTTAATGTCTCTATTCAAGAAGGCATTTTTTACATCCTATTAATATATCAGCCAAGAGGAATTAGCGGCTAGAGATAATAAGACGTGTGTCACGTTTAATTTAGCCATTGGGGAATATGTTTCCTCATAATCTACTTCATAACACTAAGTATACCCCTTGGCAATGAGTCAGGCTTTGAGGCGAGTAATAGAACCATCTGGATTGTGGTTGATAGTGAAAACCCATTTACTGACCATAGATTTCTTGTCGGGAGGAAGAGGAACTAATACCCAAGTCTGATTCTCATATAAGGCATAAGGCATGCATTTCTTCTTCCATGGCTACCTTCCATCCTAGATGTCTCAGAGCCTCCTGATATGACTGTGGAACAAATATGAAAGAAATAAATGCAAGAAATTGATAGCCTAAAAAAGATAATCAATGGTGAGAAACAAAAATGGATATAGGATGAGAAGTGGGCCTAGTGCAAGTCCGAGACTCTTTCTGTAGAGCTATGAGTCGAGTATCAAACTGTGGGACAAAAACAACAGGGAAAGATGGGCTTACCTCAGAAGGATCAGTAAACTCCACAGGTGTGGTGTTCACCAAGGCTTCAGGGGGCTATAGTAGATTTGCATCAAGTGGCACAACGGGCTTCGGAGCAATCTAAACTTATGAAAGACCCGGAGTAGCATATTTTGAAGAATAAAAAGATGTGTCCTAAAAAAAGGTAACATCCCTAGCAACAGTTAACTTCTGAAGAGGAGGATTATAACTGAGATAACCTCTTTGGGTACGAGAGTAACCCAAAATAATACACTTAAGAGACTGAGGTGCAAGCTTACTCTTCTGAGGGGATGTGATATGAACAAAGCATGTGCAGCCAAATACTGTCAAAGGAAGGGAGAAGGGGTCTTCAACTAGAAATAACAAGAGTAAGGGATTTATGGCTAAGTACTGAAGATGGTAGTCTATTAATAAGGAAGCATGCTATAAGAATGGCATGAAGTCAGTGTTAAATTGGGTCCAAGGCCCACCCAAAATGACTAGCCAAGGAAGTCTCTTTCCCAACTAATAAACTCAAGATCTTTGTACTCACTAATCCATATGGGACTATTCCTTAACACTTCCCCTCACGTGTAGACCCTCTTTTTGTCGCTCTACAAGTGGATAATTTAGGAGAAGGCATTTTAGGTGTAGACCCTCTTCTGTGGCTCTACAAGCGGATAGTTTAGGTGTAGGCCCTCTTTTGTGGCTCTACAAGTAGATAGTTTAGGTGTAGGCCCACATATGAGTACCTGCTCTAATACTATGTTGATTTTGAGGACTCTAGAATTTAGATGGAGAAAAATGAGAGAGACACCATTGGGAGAAAACTGGAGGAGAAGAGGTTATGGACTTGATTATCCTAACCCTTCCCCTAAAGCTCAATTTATAGATTAATACCCCCGAACTTAGGGTTTAGGGTTTAACCCTGGAACTTTAACCTAATTACATCAATGCCATCTCTAATTACTCCTGGCTCTTGGATGCTGATTTTGATGTGCGGTTGAAAAACTGGTTGTCAAACTTACTGGCTTGGGGTTGTCCAGAGTGGTCTCTTCCGATAAAGCTCAAACTCCTTAAAAAGATTCTTAAGGAATGGTCCTTCCGGTGTCTTCAAACTGCTAGAGAAAAGAAATCCTCTCTCCTCAACTACATCGCCGAATTGGATTCTTCGGAAGAGCAAATCTAACTCATTCTGAATTTTCCACTCGCCTTTCACTTCAAATGGAGCTGCAAACTCTCCTAGTTCAGGAAAGAATCAGCTGGAAGCAAAGAGCCCGTTTTAAATGGCTAACTGATGGAGATGCCAATACAAAAATTTTCCACTCCCTCACATCGACGAGGAAGAGATCCAACCAAATTACCTCCTTATGCATCACTAATGAGGTAACGTCGGATAGGATCCATATTACTAATGAGCTGCTCAGTTTTTTCACAGATTTATACACTGATGATAATATTAACCGGCCCAAAATCCAACAACTTTATTTTGGGCATCTCCCCCACTCTGCTTCATCTATTCTCGAAGCTCCTTTCTCCCAGAAGGAAATTGAAAAGGCAGTACTGGGCATGGCTTGTGACCGGGCCCCGGGCCCAGATGGATTCAACGGTGAATTCTACCACCAGGCTTGGCCGATTATCAAGGAAGATATTTATAGGATGGTTGAGGGTTTTTACAAGACAGGCATCTTCTTTCGCAGCATGAAGGTGTCATTTATCTCACTGATCCCCAAGAAGAGAAATGTTGAGACCCCTGGTGACTTTCGTCCTATCAGTCTAATCTCAAGTACTTACAAAATTATTACTAGACTCCTTGCAAACAGACTCAAAAGAGTTCCCCCTCTTATTATCAGCCATGGTCAGAGTGCTTTCTTGAAGAGTAGAAACATTTTGGACTCCACTATGGCGGCGCATGAGTTGTGTGACCATTTTTCTCGTTCGAAGGATCCAACTTTTACACTTAAGCTGAATGTAGAAAAGACTTTTGATCGGGTAAACTGGGTACTTTTGGACGACATCATGATCCGGATGGGCTTCGGAGATCGTTGGAGATATTTGATTAGGAGCTGCCTATCCTCCGTTACGTACTCTCTTGTCTTGAATGGTACAACTTGCGGATGTTTCAATGGCTCAAGAGGATTGAGACAGGGAGATCCTCTCTCCCCTCTCATCTTCAACATTATGGGTGAATGCCTCTCTGCTATGCTATTTTCGGCCAATGAATGTGGATGACTTCATCCAACCAGCAGCTCCTTGACTTTCAATATTCCTCTCCTTCATTATGCGGATGACACTTTGATATTTGGAGTAGGAACAATGGCCAACATCAGAAAAGTAAAGGCGGTTTTGGGACTCTTCGAAATCTGCTCAGATCGGAAAGTAAAATGGAGTAAAACTTCCTTGATTGGGTTCAATATCAACCCAAACTCCCTCTCAGAAATGGCGGAAGTGCTTGGTTGCTCAATCTCATCCACCCCTTGTACTTACCTCGGTCTTCCTCTGTTCACGGGCCATATTTGTAAAGATCTCTGATCTCTAGTTATTGAGAAGATGGAATTGTGGTTTGCTTCGTGGAAGGGTCGGTTGCTTAGTAAGGCTATAAGGTTGACTCTTTTAAAATCATGTATTGCTGGCATTCCAAACCATTATTTATCCTTTATATCAAGTACCATTTGGTCAGTTGGGAGGAAGTCTGCCTCCCAAAGAGCCTCTGAGGTCTCGGAATTCGGCTCTTCAAAGACATGAACCGAGCCTTGCTCCTTAAATGGATTTGGAGACTCAATGCATCTGCTCCAAACCTCTGGAAAAATATGGTACTCTCAAAGCTCGACATTTCCTCGAATTGGTGAACTGAAGGGGAAAACATAAGGCAATTATCTCCTATATGGAGGTCTCTCTATCTCCTTACTCAAATTTTCTCATCGACAGTCCAATACTATGTGGGTGATTGCCATCATATCAGATTTTGGGAAGAATGGTGGTTAGGGGATATGCCTCTTCAAAACACCTTCCCTAGCCTCTACAAAATTTCAAGATTAAGGAATATTACCATTTCTGAAATCGTTGATAATGGGGGATGAACATTCAATGTCGTCATGGTCTATTTGAGCTTGAAGGTCTTGAATCCAGCCGCCTTTTGGACGCTTTGCAGCCAGCCAGAATCCAAGCTAACAAATCAAATAAATTAATCTGGTGGCCTGATAAAAGTGGCACCTTCTCAGTCTCCTCTGCTTACCTTGTTATTTGAGGCGGGATTACTCGTGGTCCCAAGCATGCAGTGGAGTTCACATGGCGTCTCAGCCCCCCACCAAAAATAAAATTCTTCATGTGGAGTGCTTGCCGCAACAAGATTCTCTCAGCTGACAATCTCAGAATTCGTGACCAGCTCAGAGTTGACCCCATTTGCCCTTTCTGCCATGCAAATGAAGAAACTATTAGCCACCTGCTTCTCTTGTTCCCTTTCTCTTGGGGGATTTGGACATCTATTATTAGCAGAATTGGGCTACATCTCTGCTTCCTAGAAGACTTGGCCCCCGCCTGCCGAATGCTTGCAGGGACCCCTGTCCCCGGTCTCGGAAAATTGATAATCTCTACCCTCTCCGCATTCATCCCCTGAGCTCTTTGGCTAGAGCGCAATCAAAGGAAATTCAATGCCAAATTCAGCACTCAAGATAGAGTCATTGAATCCATCTCAGGCAATATTGCTACTTGGCTTTCTTTCGAAAAGCCTTCGCCCCCTTCTCGGGATCTTCCATCAGAAATAATTGGTGGTGCCTTGCTCAACTCCACACTTTTTCAAAGCCCCCCGTTATTTGTGAGTGGACCCCGCCACCTGCTAGTGTCCTTAAGTTAAAATTTGACGGAACTTCTTGTCGTAACCCTGGTTTAGCGGGTTTCGGCTACGTGATTCATGATTCTCTTGGGTACTAGATCATCTCCTTCTCTGGCCCTCTTGGTATTGCGGACACCACGACGGCCAAGCTTCAAAGCCTTCTTAATGGGCTCCGTGTTTTTCGCGATCATTGCTCCAGGCCCATCCTGATGGAAGGAGACTCTAAGATGGTGATTGGTTGGTGTGAGAAAGCCTCTGCGCCTCTATAGCACCATAGGGATACCTTTTTCGAAATTTTGGATATTGTCAATCTTTTTGACTGTTTTTGGTCTCTCATTCTGAGATTGGCAAATTCTATGGCTGATGCTTTAGCCAAGCAAGGAGCCTCCTTGCAATCTCTTGTTGTTAGGAGTTAGCTCCTCCTCTTTGCTCTCTTAACAAAATCACATTTCATAAAAAAAATATGACAAACTGCTCCAATGTATCTTCTTTTGAGTATCTACATGTACAATTAAAGAAGTATTATAGAAAACCAATTTCCACTAGTTACACAAGAAAACAGGATTCTGTTTTACAAAAAGAAGCTTTGGAAGGAACATGATCCATAGCCATCAAATAACAAATTATAAAGCAGTGGAGGCCGAAAGTCCAAGGGGATGGAATAAAGAGGTTGAACTTCATTGCAGGAACACAAGGACTTTCTCAAGCCATTTAGTGATCTCACTCACATACCGAGAGTAAGACAAACTCACATACATTTTATCTTTATTAATCTTCAGCCTCTTAGCTTAAGAGATGAAAATACTTCTTCATAATTCACAAATATAGTTTGGATCAAAGTTGATCAATACATACCTTTTGGACAACACCAACAGCTGCTTGTAGTGGCGTTAAGTACTCATAGGGAAGCTGAGGAAGTATAACAGATGACAATAATAGAAACTGTCGTCAGTCTATAAACATGTCAGTAAGAAAAGAGACTAAATCCTTAGGTTTGCAATGGTGTGCACCTTTCCCGTGAGTAGCTCCCATAGAACAACCCCAAAACTGAAAACATCAGCCTTGTGATCATATGGCTTGTGTTCAATAACCTGCAAAGTAAACCAAGACCACAAGAAGATTAGGAAAGAGCAACCTTCTATCTCAACATGGCCAAAAAGATATGCTGTAATGCAAGAATTCAATTTTTAATGGTGCAAAAGTCGCCAACTTGGCCAAAACTCAAGATAGAGTCATTGAAACCATCTCAGGCAATATTGTTACTTGGCTTCACTCTCAAAAAACCTTCTCCCCCTTCTTAGGATCATCCATTAGAAATAATTGGAGGTGCCTTGCCCAGCTCCACATTTCTTCGAAGCCCCCCATCATCTGCAAGTGGACCCCGCCTTCTACTGGAGTCCTTAAGTTGAATTTTGACGGAACCTTGGCTTAGCTGGTTTCAGTGGCGTGATTCGTGATTCTCTTGGGAACCAGATCGTCTCCTTCTTCGGGCCTCTCGGTATTGCGGACTCCACGACGGCTGAGCTTCAAAGTCTTCTTAATGGGCTTCGTGTTTTTCATGATCATTGCTCCGGGCTAATCCTGATCGAGGGAGACTCTAAGGTGGTGATCGGCTGGTGCGAGAATGCCTCCTCACCTCCGTGGAGCCATTGGGATGCCTTTTTTGAAGTTTTGGATATTGTCAATATTTTTTATTGTTTTTGGTCTCTCATTCAGAGATCAGCAAATTATGTGGCTGATGGTTTAGCCAAGCAAGGAGCCTCCTTGCAATCTCTTGTTGTCAGGAGTTAGCTCCTTTTTTGTTCTCTTAATAAAATCACATTTCATAAAAAAAAAAGTCGCCAACTTTTCTTTTATCCTATGGTGTTTCATATTTAGAAAAAGACTGAATCAATTTATACCAAATGTGCAGTGCTTTCCCACAATCCAGTTTATCTTTTTCTGGTTCCCATCATTCCAACCAATTTCAAAAAATTCAGATTCAGTTTCAAACCCACCCACCGTGCCACATTTCTCAAACATTGTAGTGCTGGTCACATTTGAGTTTGATACAAGTTAGACAGGCCACTTTCCAACTAAACCACAAAAATAATCAGAAGAAAGAACTAATATTAAAAATGCTGAGAGAGTTATACCACAGGTGCACTTTCAAAAGTTGGGTAAATCCTAGTAAAAAAGAATAAAATGAACACAAAATATTAAACAGGATACAATAAGCATTGAACACTCATGTGATCAAAATAGGACAAATTGAGAAAGAAAAATAATTTCAGAATTAAAAATCCCCAGAAAATTGTAACCTCAGGAGCCATCCAACGATATGTTCCAGTTTCTGCTGTCATAACTCCAGACTGAGCTTGTACCCTTGCAACCCCAAAATCAGCAACCTTGACAACCTGAAGCATAGCAGCAAAAGTAGGTCACATAACTTAACGGAAATTTTTAGTAATGTTAATTTGTAATTGCATGTCACCAGATGAATGCCAAAGAAATTCACAAACACCACAAGTAACGTGTGAGAAATTGAGTGATTTAGGATTGAGAGAGAGAGAGATGAAGAGAAGGAGAGAGTAGAGCCAGAAAACTGAAAAGAAAGTGATTCTTGATTAGCAGGAAGAGCATGACCCCTAATCCCTTTTATTGACTTGAGTGGGTGTAGAGAAAAATACCCCTATAACTAATACACTTTATATCTTCAATTATACAAGTCCAAAAATTCTGAAAATACTTCTAGACTTCCTGGAACTAATGGCACTCTTCTAGTTACAATCAGAACCCTATGAAATTACCAAACTATCCTGCAGTACATTTAACACTCTCCCTCAAATTGAAACATATATATTGTTATAAAATCAGTCCAAGGACATTTTGGTCATTTCACACCATTAATAGATTTATTTTTCCAAGTAATATTGTTACACATGTTGAATTATGTGTATGATTAAAATTTCATGTACATAGGACATGTAGAATGGGAGATATAAGGAGATAAGGTTTACGTATTAAGAAGAGGTATTTTGGTTTTTTTTTTTTTTTTAAGTGGTGGGGTATTTTGGTAATTGACAAAGCCCTCTTAATTAAATAGAGAGGGTGTCGTGTCAATGAACACTCTTTTGAGCCTCTCTCCTCTTTCTCGTCCTTCTCCTTTCTCTTCTCTCTCTCTCCTACTCTTCTATCTTCAGTTTTTCATATATCAAGTATCCCAAGCTTGTTACAAAAAGTGTCAATCTCTCGCTTACCCAAAACATTAGTTAATATATCACCAAGCTGATCACCTGATCGGACATAAAGGGTATCGATTTCCTTCTTCATAATTGCATCTCGAATGAAATGAGAAACATCCTTGACATGTTTGGTCCTTCCATGAAATATTGGGTAGCAATCAAAATGGCAGCCCGATCATCGCAATACATTGTCATTGGTACATGGACCTATAGATTCAGTTCTTGGAATATTGATTTCACCTACTTCATTTCACTGATAGTGTGTTAGGAATTAGATGCCCTAATTCCAAACTAATGAGAGTAATATTAATAATCGCAGAAGAAAGGAAAAGCAAGCATGAAAAACAACAAGATTTATACAGGTTCACCTCAAGGTGAGACTACGTCCTGTCTTCCGCCGCTGTAGTAATCCACTATAAAGATGAAATAATTTACAAGAGAAATCACGTACACTTACAAGTGCTTTCTCTAACCTCTCTCGGGCTACAACTCCAACTCCCTCGATGATAATAAAACCATAATAATAGCGCCCCTCAATTATAAAGAGAAAATTATGGTAACCGCGATACAAAAGTAAAATTCCCAAACTGCCCTTAATGAAACAACATTTAATATATCGTGGACCGAGAGGGAGCTCCGCCCCCATACCCCTGGGAAGGGGGGGGGGGGGGGGGGGGGTTACAACGACCTTACCGCAAAGGTTGATCTGTGTACCAACTCAGCATAGGGCCTTGATTAGGCACCACAACTTGAGCGAGCTACTACATTTTATTTCTTGCTTTTCTAGTTGACTAGGTTTCCTCCCACAAACACGCAGTAACTAGTGGTAGACTTCCTATCAATTTTCAAGCATGCATATCAGCATCTTAGAAGGCTTCTATTTTCACATAATTGTGGGTTTCTCTGAGTTGCTTCTAAATGAATTTTGCATGGGTGTTCCATGAACTGCCTAACTACACCTACTAGAAAAGATATATTTGGTCTTGTGAAAGTTGCATAGATCGGTTTCTCAACTACTCTAAAAAACACAATTTTGTCCCTATGTTCCAACTTCCATGGCTATCTTTATAGGTTTGGCACTTAGTAAACCATACTCTATGTAGCATGTTCGTAACATATTTTCTCTGAATTAGTATCATGCCAGTCTTGCCTTTGGCTACCTCTATTCCAAGAAAGTGTTTTAGAGATCGATCCCAAATCCTTTGTCTAAAAATGCTTTGCTAACATCACTGTCAGACAAAACAACATCATTAACATACACAAGTAGAACCTGGCATGGAAGCCCAGTATCAATGGCTGATTCACAATTGCTTCCGCCTACTCTCATATTAGAAAGCAAGACTACAACATGTATGAGCACAAGGCAAACCTGGCATGGAAAATTTTCGTGTGGACGGCCATCAAGGATTAGATCCTCACGTCTGACCACCTCTATAAAAGAGGTTTCATCACCCTTGATCGTACTTGTCCCCTTTGTGGTGTTTGCGATCAGACAGTTTAGCATGTTCTCTTACATTGTGGATTTTCTTGGCAAGTCTGGATGAAGATTTTTCAAAAGGTTGGACTCCAAATGGGGCTACACCAAGACCTCTTCGGCACCTATGAGATGGTTATGGGGATCCGCCTTTCCAGGTTGGGCAAGTTAATTCTCTTGGCATGTCTTGGGCATGTCCCATGGTGCCTATGGCTCGAGTGTAATAACCGGAGATTCAACTTCAAGGCTAGAACCCCAGACAATACAGCTTCTCATGTAGTGGGCCTTATCTCGAACTGGCTACATACCTGGAGTTTGCCTTCAAGAAAATTGGAGTTTGATAGCACATATGGCGGGCCCTTCCGGGACTCCGGTTATGGCCACCTGGGATCCTCCCCCTTGCGACTGCATCAAACTCAATTTTGATGGCAGTGCTTTAGGTTGTCCAGGGCCAGCTGGAGCAGGTAGTATTTTTAGAGATAGTAGTGGAAACCTTATTCTATCTTATGCTGGGCCTATGGGCATTGCTGACTCAAATACTACTGAAGTAAGTGCTCTTCTATTTGATCTCTAAATCTTCAAGGACCATCTCCATGTCAAGCTGCTTATTGAAGGAGACTCAAAGACTCATCAATTGGTGTTCTAAAGATAGCTCCCCCCCCCCTTGGTGCCACTGGCCTATCACCGATTGTATTGCTGATATTGTGTCATCTATTCATTGTAGTTGGAATCTCATTCCTAAATCAACCAATTCTTTGGCTGATAAATTGGCAAAATTCGGAACCTCCCAGCAATCTCTCATTGTTTGGGAAGGCTTCCCTCTTTGTAATCTGCTCGTTTGAGCTTTTGTTTTAATAAAAATTCAGCATCATTTAAAAAAAATAAAAACATACACAAGTAGAACTATATTGCCAAATGATCTCTTCATAACAAATAATGAATGATCATATTGACTCCGAGAGAACGCAAAAGATAGTAATACTTGACCGAATTTGTTAAACCACACTCTGGAATTTTGTTTGAGCCCATAATTTACTTTCTTCATGTTACATAACTTGTGAGTTTCACCCTGAGGAACATACTCCAGAGCTTGCTCCATATACACCTCCTCTGATAGGTCACCATACAAGAATGCATTCTTAATATCAAGTTAACAGAGTGGCCACTTCTCATTAACCGCAAGTGAGACAAGTACACAAACAGATGTTAAGCGGGCAACTAGAGAAAGTATCAAATACATCAATTCCATATCTCTAAGTGTACCCTTTGGCAATTGATCAGGCTTTGTATCACTCAGTTGACCCATCTGCTTTATATTTCACTATGTAGACCAATGACACCCCACAATTGTTGCACCAGAAGGAACATCACACAAACTCCACATACCTCTATCCGTCAACTCCATCTTAACATCCATTGCATGCTTCTACTGAGGAAACTGCAAAGCATCTTGCATAGAGGAAGGAATAGTACGTGGATAAAGACAAGGCAAACTGCTTCTACCCAATAAATAAGGAGTCAAAACGAAACATGATTAGACAAAGGATGACAAGTAGAAGAACAAACACCTTTACGAAGAGCAATAGGAATATGTAAATTAGTTACCTCAGGATCCGGCGATGAAGGTGTTGGAACTGGCGAGAGAGGGAACTATAACTTGTTCGAAACCTTGCCTTCGGGAAAGGGCTTTTATGCAATAGTTAATTGTGGCAAACTAAAAACATCTTCAAACAGAGCAAGAATAACAACACCAAGAACAGTTATTGAAGAAGAAGTGATTGTATCAGAAGGAGAAAAGAATGGTACATCCTCAAAGAAAGTTACGTCAACGAGTAACAATGCTTTGCGGAGAGAAGGACAAAAATATTTATATCCCTTCTATATCCTAGAATATCCAAGGCATTGAAAGAAACCCACATGTGTAAGGGTAGCATAGCTAGTAAATAAGGAGAACTTCCATAGATATGGCAAATAATTGTAATTATGCAAGTTAGCATATGTCCCTTTATGTCTTTTTCCTTTTGAATCATGTAGCCCTAAATACATTGTAGTAATTGTAAACCCCTTCCCACAGCTATAAATGCAACATCAAGGAATCGGGTAGAGCATTCTTCTTCCTTGTGGCTCAAATTCGTCCAGACACCTCTCTCTTCATTGCCCTTCTTTCTCTCCCTTGGTTTCTTCTCTCCTCTCCCCCAAGAGCTACAGTTCTTCTCTTCTCTCCTTCCCTTGAGATCTCTTGTGTTTATGTGAGATCTCTTGTGTTTATGTGTTGGCCCTAGAAATCTACATGGTATCGATGCGGAAAAAGTTCTAAGATGGAAAAAGGAGAAGAAGATTTGGAAGAAAGGGAGGAAGAAGAAGAAGAAAAAAAAAAAGAGAAAAAAGAGGAGTTTCTCATACCCTTTAGTTTCTTCACAATTTATGTTTTTATTAGTTTTTTCACCTCATTTACCATATGTTTTATATAGCTAATTATGTACCGTTGGAAAGATATTTGAGTCTAGTTTTCAACTGAAGGATTGTTGGAATCAGATTTTTCTAGAAAGAGAAATCAATATCTGAAGGAGCAAAAGTCAAGCAACTTAAAAGTTTTGTGTAGCAATAGAAAGCCTCAACTTTCTAAACGGTTTGTACTAACATTACTAAGGATTTATATTGAGAATTATATATCAAAAGAAAACTATGTGAGTCTACTTTTTTTCCCAATAAATTGTTTCTCAATCTGATATTTTCTTGAGAGAGATATCCACATTGGAAGAATCAAAGGTCATGTTGGTATCCTGATGCATGTGAAAATCCAAATTTAAGTCAAATTTTTTGCTTCACTTTTTGAGTTTATAATGTTGGTTAAGTTTCCTATTTGTTTTCACTCTAGTCAAGATTTTACCAACTTTGAGTATCTTTCCTACATTAATTTTTTTTTTATCTTACATCACGTTAGTTTCCTTAAGAGAAGTCTTTTCCTATATGAGTTTAGTTTTTTTTTTTATAAAGTCTGAAATTTTTTAATCCAAAAAATTTGTTTCCTAATTCTTGATTCCAAATATTAGTGTCCTAAATCTCCATTATTCTAGAATTTATCTCTTGAATATTTTCTTTCTAAATTGGTCAAGTAGTGTTAAAACAATAATTGCCTTAGATGAGAAGTCTATGTTTAGAAAGTTTCCATTATTATGTTCCATCTCAAAAGTTTCTTATTGGAATTTTTTTTAAAGTTTCCTCAATTATCATGTTCATAAATGAATTAATTTTTATCTCCCTCTTGGGTCATACTTGGTCAAATTTGTTAAGTTATTTAAATATTACTGTTACAGTCTCCTTGTTATTATGGTAGTGGTTATTTTCTCTTCCTTTAATCCCCCATTACCCTTTTACTCGGTTGTCTTTCTCCTACCATCCTTTTTTTTCTCTCATTTACTCTCTTAGGCCAACCCCATTGAGAGTTTTCCATTAGTACCCTTTGGGTTTTTATCATCGTCTTTTAAGTGACAGACATTATCATTTTTAGTGATTATTATCACTATTTTGTTCGAAATCCTTTGAGGTTGGTTTCGACTCATGTTTTATTAGCCATTTTTTTACTTTTTGAGAATTTGTGTCCAATTGAGTACTTATTCTTGGGACACCTTGATGAAGGAGATAATTACTATAACTATTTTTTTTTGTTTCAAGCTAGGATCTTTGCCATTACCTCCCAACTTGAGGGGGAGAATAGAAGGAGAAATATGAAAGATAAGATTGGAAGTTGAGTGTTGCAATGGTTGCACCTCCTTTTGAATTGAAATATGGGTGTTGCTATCATTTGAGAAGAAGCATAATCTACAATGAAGAATTCCAGTATTGTGGTAATCAAATTTTATGTGACTAGAATATCAAAGGAGGGAGAAAAAGATGAAAATAAGATGAAGACTACAAGCAAGATATGAACAAGAGCAAGATGAATAAAAGAAATGCAATCAAAATTTCTTTTTCAAGCACTCAAGTTTCTTGGCCAAAATTATTTACAAAGTGGATAACAAATACCAGCTTGAGGAGTGTTGAAAGACTCTCACATGTGTAGGGGTGACATGGCTAGTAAATAAGGAAAACTTTCATAGAGATGACATATAATTGTAATTATGCAAGGTGGTATATGTCCTCTTATCTTTTTTTCCTTTTGAATCATATAGCCCTCAAGGCATTATAGTCATTGTAAACACCTTCCCACAACTATAAATACAACCTCAAGGAATGGGGTAGGGCATTTAAGTCTCTTCGTCTTGGCTCAAATTCGTCCATACACCTCTTTCTCTCCTTTCCTTTTCTTTCTCTCCTTTGGTTTCTTCAGTCCTCTCTCCCAAGAGCTAGAGTTCCTCTTTCCTTTCCTTTCATTGAGATCTATTAGAATGTACTTGAAGAGTAGGAAAAAGTTGAAATTTATTAGAGATGACCCTCATGTTCCTCAGGATGATGATTGGGAAGGCAAAGACAGTCAAGTGATGATATGGCTTGTCAACAACATGAAATCTAATATCAGGAGCCAGGTTATGAACTTTGAAACTACCAAGGCTATGTGGTTGTCCTTGGAAGCTCTTTATGGACAAGAGAGCAATCTTTCCAAGGTTTTTTTGGCATGAAAAGGGGTAACAGAACTATGACAAACTACTATAGTTATCTTTTGAGTATCTAGCAAGAAATTAATGTCTTTTATCCTTTTACTACTGATGAAAGAGAACTTAGAAAACATCAAAGTCAACTCCTTGTGGCGAAATTTCTAGATGGATTGGGTGCTGAATTTGACAGCATAAAGGCACAAATTTTGACTTTAAATGAAATACCTAACTCTCTACTACCATTAATAGGGTACAAAGAGCTGAAAAGACTTGTGCCTAGAGCTGGAAAAGATACTAAAGCGGGTGAAGCTACTGCCCTTAATGCATCGGCTACAACATCTACTTCTATTGAGGCAGAGGTAATTCTGGTAGAGGACAAGGCCGAGGAGGTGGTAAATTTGAGCGCAGGTGTGTTCACTATGGATGCACCAATCATTACTCAAATAGATGTTGGGAAATTTTTGGGAAGCCTGCAAGGGCAAATACTAGTACACATGAAGGTACAACACGAGGGTCTAAAACTACAATCCCGCATGGTGCTTCAGATGAATTAAAAAAATTGATCCAATAGCAACAACAGATCCCACAACAATAGCAACAGATTTCCCAGCGTATGGCACAACTATCTATTCCCTCTGCATCCTTGGCACATACGACCATCCTACTATAGGTATGTCTGCACTCTTAGTGTCTTATTGACTCCAGTGCTACAAAACACATGTCAGGTATGTCCTCACTATTTTCTAATTTAAAAGAGTTTGTTCTCGTTAAACATGTTAAATTTGCTGAAGGGTCAATTTCACCTGTATAGGCAGTGGGAAATGTTACCCCTACACCTTTTCTTTCACCTCACTTTGCACTATTAGTTCCAAAATTTCCTTTAAATATGTTGTTTGTCAGTCAGGTGGCTAAGTCTACGAATTGTTTTCTCACGTTTTACCCTACTCATTGTTTCAAGATCTCATGACAAGGAAGATGATTGATTCCGATTCCGCTAGTGAGAGAGGGGGACTATACTATCTGGACAGCCATAATCTAGACAGTACTTTACATGCCTTACACACAGCTAATTCACCTCTTCAGTGGCAACTCAGACTTGGTCATCCGTCTTCAGCAAAACTGATTCAAGTAGTTCCAGATCTTCCTTCTAGTATTACTTTCCAATGAGAGTCATCTCAACTAGGCAAGCATGACCAAAGCTCCTTTCCTATTTCATCTCATAAAACTAGTAAACTTTTTGAACTTATCCACTTAGATGTCTGGGGTCCAGGTATTTTATTTCCTTTATTGATGATTTCAGTAGATGTACTTGGATTTTTCTCATGCGAGAAAAATTTGAAGCTTTTGACGACTTTCAACTATTTTTTAATGAAATAAATAATCAATTTGCCACTTCTATCCACATATTTCGTACAAACAATGGTCTTGAGTTTATAAATTGTAAATTTGGCTTTTTTTGTCAGTCACAAGGAAGCATTCATCAGACTTCTTATGTGTTTACTCCTCAAAAAAATGGAGTTACTGAATGCAAGAATTGCCATTTACTTGAGGTAGCTCGTACTATGTTGATTCACATGAATATACGTAAGACTTATTGGGCTGATGTTGTTTTTACTGCACGCTTTCTGATAAATAGAATACCGTCTTCTGTTCTTGATGGCAAAAAATCCCTATTCAGATTGATTTACCTACTAATCCTTTGTTTCCAATGACAACTCGGGTCTTTGGGTGTGTATGCTGTGCACATTTTTTTATCAATCAAATGATAAGTTGTCTTCACGGTCTATCAAGTGAGTCTTTCTGGGGTATTCTTGAACACAGAAAGGCTACAAATGTCATTGTCCATCTATGAGAAAAAACATTTGATTCTACTGATGTTACCTTTTTTTTGGATGTTTCCTTCTTTGAATCTTCTAAATCAAAAATCGGTTCCACCTGAACCCTCTATACCTACTTCGATTATTCCTCTCCCAGTTGATGAATGTGCTCCAGCTTCATGAGATGCTCCTACTGAAAAACCACTGCAGGAATACCAGTGCCAATAACAAGCTTCTCATTCTGATCCAGACCCCCTCCACACATCCGACCATGACTCTTCATCGTCTCCTGATCCTAAGGTAAGTGATTTGCACCTTCCTATTGCCCTTCGGAAAGGTGTTCGTAAAGGTACCCGCTATCCTTTATCTCATTTTGTCTCCTTTGATTCCTTGTCTGATAATTATTGTAAATTTGTTTTGTCCATCTCCACTTGCAGTATTCCTTCTTCAGTGCAAGAGGCCTTGTTGCAACCTCATTGGAAGAATGACATGGATGTTGAGATGGAAGCATTAATAGATAGAAGGAGTTGGGAGTATGTATCATACCTCCAAGTGTTGCTATTGTGGGATGTCGATGGGTCTATACTATTAAATATAACTCAAACGGATCAGTTGAACAGTATAAGGCTCGTCTTGTCGCAAAAGAGTAAACACAAACATTTAGTGTAGATGTTTTTGAGACTTTTTCTCTAGTTGCTCGCATGTCATCTATTCATATACTTATTTCTGTTGCAATCCATCATAACCTATCTCTATTTCAGCTAGATATTAAAAACACCTTATATGGTGACCTTGAGGAAGAAGTCTATATGGAGCAACCTCCAAGGTATGTTGCTCTAGGGGAGACACGTAAGGTATGTCGACTAAACAAGGCTCTTTATAGCTTAAAACAGAGTCCCCAAGCTTGGTTTGGAAAATTTAGCCAAGTGGTTATATCAATGGGATTTCGTATAACCCATTGTGATTACTCATTATTTATTCTGAAACGATCATCTAGAATTATTATCTTACTGGTATATGTAAATGATATTATTCTATCTGGGAGTGATAGATCAGGTATTGAAACAGTTAAATCCCAATTGGCAAATCACTTTTAGACTAAGGATTTGGGTCAGTTAAAATATTTTCTAGGTATTGAGGTAGCAAGAAGCAAAGAAGGAACAACACAGACTCAAAGGAAATACGTTACTGATATGCTTCAAGAATATGGTCTTCCGAGGGCTAAACATGTGGATACACCTATGGAAGTAGGACTTGATTTTCATGATGGTCAAAGTCCAGAACTAGAAGATAAAACAATGTATCGAAGACTAGTGGAAAAAATCATCTATACTACAGTTACTAGACCACATATTTCATTTGCAGTGAGCGAAGTGAGCAAGTTTTTTTTTTTTTTTTGTATAAAGAGCTAGTTCATGGAGCATTCATGTACAATTCATCTAGAGGTTGCACAAAGAATCTTGAGGTATCTAAAGGATGCACCAAGAAAAGGTCTCCTTTTCAAATCTAATAATCACTTGAAGATTGAAGCTTTCTCTGATGCTGATTATGCAAGCTCCAAGCTTGACAGGAAATCAACCACAGGATACTGTGTATTTTTGGGAGGAAATTCAGTCAGCTGGAAAAGTAAAAAACAAAATGTTGTTATTTGGTCCTGTGCAGAAGCGGAATATAGAGCAATGACCCACACTGTCAGTGAACTAATGTGGATAAAATTTGTTGTCTAGGAGTTTGGCATTGATCAAGAAGATCCTATGACTATGTATTTTGCTAACTAGGCAGCAATCTTCATTGCAAATAATTCAGTATTTCATGAAAGAACAAAACATATAGAGGTAGATTGTCACTTCATCCGAGATGCAATAATGAGGAAAGAAGTAACTACTCCATATGTTCGGTTTGGTGATCAACACGACGATATCGTAACTAAAGCACGGGGAAATCGTGAATTCCTGAATTTTTGCGGCAAGCTGGATTTGTTTGACATATACTCTCCAGCTTGAGGGGGAGTGTTGAATAACAAGTACAAGGGCATTTTTGTCATTTTACTTTGTCGTCATTTATATTTTTTGAAGTAATCTTGTTCTACATGTCAAACTATGTCTATGGACCAAATTGCATGTAAAGGGGACACTTAGAATTGGAGATATAGATAATTAGGGTGTTCACTTCAAGTAGGGGCAATGTTGTAAATTGACCCTACCTACTCAACCCTAAATCCATAAATAGAAGCTGGAGAAAGTCCAGCCACGAATTTTCAGTTTCTTTTCTCAATTTCTCTTCTCCAAGCTCTTTCCTTCTCATTCTCTGTCTTCAACCTTTCTTCTTCTTACTTTTTATAGAAGCTTAAACAAATTAAAAGCAAAAGTAAAAGACTTGATAAACCCTCTAATTCTCAAATACTGCTGATATTATGCCCCTCATGATGGATAATATACAAACTAATTTTTTACTTAGTTCAACCTTTTATATCCCCTTTGAAAACAAGATGACCGAAAAATTCTCTAAAAAATAATATCCTTTTCAAATTCATTAAGAAACTTCCAGAAAGCAAACTGGTAATCCAAATGAAAATATGTACTAAATAAAGAGAGCAGCATTCACTTTCTTTGAGCTTTAATATCTGACTATACATAAATTTATGGCATTCTGTAAAACATTTCATCCAAAAGAAGTACAGTCATATATCCAGGAATATCTCTAATTGCAACTTCTAAACAAAAGCAGCACAAAAATGAGGCAAATGACTGTAAATTTGAATATCAGAGGTAAATTTGAATGCCAAGACATGAAACCAATCTAAAATGTATAGACCAAATATTTCTGGAGTATTCCACTCTCAAAAGCAATGAAACCAAGGTTAGTTTCACATAGATACTGAGGAAACAATAAAGACTAGTAGTACAAGGGTTCGGGCCACCTGCCAGACATGCTACACGAGACTGTCTATGAAATCAAGTAAAACGGATAGTGCTTTGTGCTTTATTCTTTATGTTTTGTGCTTTATGCTTTGTGCTTTGTGAGCTGTGCTTTGTGCTTTCAGCAGTTATTCAAGTGGTGATTCACATTTACATGCTAAGAGCAAATTTTTTTTATGCTGCTGAACTGCTAACCTTCAAAATCATTGAAAGTGACATGCTACTTACACAAAGAACACTACTTGAGTATCGAGAGATGGCTTTTTCACATGCATCAATATCTTGTTTGATCTCAAACACCACAAAATAAAATAAACCAATTGATAACACTTAAAACATTTCTTTTGCATGTGACAGAATTAACAAGCTAGTTGTTTCAGATTGTTTCTTACCTCATTTTCGTCCATAAGAAGATTTGCTGCTTTTAAGTCTCTGTGAATAATATTATTTTGGTGCAAGTAACTCATCCCTTTAGAAACATCAATTGCAATTTTGAGTAAGGATGGGAGCTTAAAAACACTTTTCTGTTTGTGGATGAAATCATACACGCTTCCGCCAGACATATATTCTACACAAGTAACACGCAAAGAAAGAATCAATACAGACTATTGTCAGCCTTTAAAAAATATCACCTGTACAAAAGACATTTTTATGTATGTGGAAATTGAAGCTCAGGATTCCTCAAGCAAGATTTCATGGATAGCAAACTAGGAGCCAATTGGTGTGACCAATTATCTGAATCAGATTTTCTATAAAAATCCCAAATGAGTTTTTCATAGGGCCATTTGGCTTTCCAGATAAGCAGGAGAAACATCAGAATCAGATTTCCGGTTGAAATCTCAACTCAGTTTTTGAGCTGGCTATATTTCCTCCCTGATGATAACAATAAATATCCGAATCAGATATTTGATCTGCCATGTTGCTTTCCACACAATCATATCCATGAGATTCTCCTTCCACGAATCGAAATCCTCAACCAAAAGGCTACAACTATAAGTGGCAAAACAGTTTGGGAAGGTAATGCGACTCTACACCTGTTACAATGTACAAGCTTGGAGGTCGAGTACATGCACCAATAAACTGCACAACATTCTTGTGACGAACTTTCCTGCAATAAGAAAACAAAATCTAAGATGTTCCTTAAAATGTAGTCTCCTCATAATTTAAAGAGTCAATAACTTCAAATACTGCAGAATGAAGTCTTTATAGGCATCTATGAGAAATAATGTCTACCCTATTTCAAAATAATATATTTTGCTTTTGAAAGAATAGAATGAATAAATACAAGACGTTAAGTTTAAGTGAACCACTACAAATATGGACATAAACATTAAAAACCTCAAACTTAAACACTTAAGAGAAGTTTTGTGCAGAAAGTATCGTCTATTATTTTTGGATTAAAATTACTTAGGAATAATTCCTCATTTCAGCTAGTCAATTTGGAAAGAACTAGCCCAATCAGAGTCTTCTACACTAACATATGTATTCTACTAGTCTAAATCTCGAATATAATACTGTTAAAGTTGTAAGTGTCAAGGGTATTTTGGGTGTACACACTTGATTTTCCCTTCTAGGGTTAGGAGAGTATTTGCCTATTTATAATGTACATTGGAAATATTATTTGAGGCTAGGAATGCAAATAGGACAAACTGAAGGTGGGTTTTGCAAAACATGTTAGGGAAAGCTACTGTAAAAAGTAAGAGAAGAGAGAGATGAAGAGAGAATGAGAGAGAAACAGAGAAGAAAGAGAGAAGGGCTCAAGAATGAGCTGCATTGGGGTCGTGCACAACCCCCAACCTATTTAATTAAGAGAATTTTCTGAATTACAAAATTGCCCCTCACTTAAGTGAAACCCTAACCTCCTTATATCACCCATTCTGTATGTACCATGTACATGAAACTTGGATTATAGACATAATTGAACATAGAGAACAAGATTATATCAGAATATAAATATGAAGATAAGGTGAAATGTACTAGTTTTTCAACACTTCCCCTCTAGCTAGAGTGTATATATTGAAGAGACCCAACTTGCTATAGAAGTTCATAAGTTCACGCTTCCTCAATGCTTTAGCAAAAACATCACCAAGCTAATCACCAGATCGAACATATGGGGTTATCACCTCCTTCATCACAAAATCCCGAATGAAGTCACAATCTACTTTTATGTACTTGATTCTCTCATGAAACATTGAATTACTGGCAATGAAGATAGCTTCCTGGTTATCATAGAATATAGTCATAGGTTCCTACTAATAGAAACCTAACTTGTGGGTGACAGATCTCACCCACATCAGTCCACTTACTGTGTAGGCCATTGCTCTATACTCCGTTTCAACACTAGATCGAGCAACCACATATGTTTTTTACTCTTCCAACTGATTAAGTTTCCTCCAAGAAACATACAGTACCAAGTGGTTGATTTTTTTTTTCAGTTTTGAACTTTGCTTAATCAGCATCAACAAATGTTACAATACTCAAATAATCACTAGGTCCAAAGAGAAGACCTTTCTCTGGTACTCTTTTCAGATATCTTAAGATTCTCTATGCAGCCTCTAGGTGAATATTACGTGTATGTTCCATAAACTAACTCACTACACTAACTACAAATGAGATTAAGCAGGGGTTTTTAAATATGTATTTCATCTGCCAGTTACTCCGTTTTTCTCAACGGGACTGTATGCGGCTATTTTAGGGGATCCCGGGGAATCAGACAAGGAGACCCCTTATCTCCTCAATGTGGTGGCAAAATACCTCTCTTCCCTGATTTACTTGGGCAAGGATTTGGGATGGCTTCTCCCCACGACTAATTGTGTGGTCTTCTATATTCCGATCCTCCAGTTTGCAAATGGCACCATTTGTTTTGGTGTAGGTACCATGGATCAGATTAAAAAGTTGTGTGCAGTCTTGGGCTTATTCGAGTTGGCTTCTGGGCAAAATATCAATTGGAAGAAAACCACCCTTCTTGGTTATCACATCAATGCCACAATGCTTCGTTGTATGGCAGATTACTTGGGGTGTGCGATAGAGAACATGCCAGCTACATATCTGGGTCTCCCCCTTTTTGACTCTCAGCCTTTGACGGCGCTCTAGTCCCCCCCTTATTGAAAAGTTCGAGAAGAGATTGGCCACTTGGAGGGGCAAATCTATCCTCAGCGGGTCTACTTTCCCTTCTTAAGTCATGCTTAACAGAGCTGCCAAATTACCTCTTGTCATTCATGTAGTGTCTGGCTTCGGTTTGCTCCAAGATTGATGCCATTCATCGGCGCTTTCTTTGGAGAGGCTCCGAAGACACCTTCAGATACCTTCAGATACCATCTGGTTAGTTGGAAGAAGGTTTGATTGCCTCGCAATAGAGGTGGTTTAGGCATCCGGCCTACGAAGGGTATGAACAGAGCCCTCCTGCTCAAATGGATCTGGAATTTTAATGTCAAACACAATAACTTATGGAGAGATATGGTTAGGTTCTACCTACAATTTTTTGGGTATTGGTGGAGAGAGGGTGGAGCCACCCGTTACTTATCCCCGATTTGAAAACCAGTATACAAGCTGCTCCCCGTCTTCAGGGCTGCAACCTCTTTCTCCACTAGAAATGGAAGGACTCTCCTCTTCTAGCCAGATGAGTGGTGCGGCCCCTCTCGAAGGGCTTCCGGGGGCTATCCAGGGTGGTTAGGGACCTTACCTGTTCGATGGAAAATTCTTGAAGCAATCAGTCTTGGAGTCTTTCATTCCGCCGGGAGCTGAACAATGAGGAAGCCACAGATTTTGGTCTCTCCTCTTCAGTCTCAGTGGTATCACTATCCGAGAGCATGCGCCTGATAAGCTGATATGGAAGCCTAGCATTAATGGTATATTTGTTGTTGCCTCAACCTATTCTCACATCAAAGAAGATGATCTCAGCCTTCCTGAGCATAAGGCAAATCTAGCATGGAAGCTCTCTGCACCTATCAAGATCAAGTTTTTCATGAGGACTGCCATCAGAGTGCAAATCATCACTTCTGACAACCTCCACAAGAGAGACTTCACTGCACCTGTCCTCTCTATGGGTTTGTGTAAGGAGTCCCTCCAACATGTTCTTCTTCACTGCGGGTTTTCTTGGCAAGTTTGGATGGTGATTTTTTAGAAGATTGGTATTCAAGTGGGGCTTTATCAAGACCTTTTCGGCACTTGTCAGATGGTGATGGGGTCTCGCCTACCTAGATTGAGAAGTTACTCCTCTCGGCATGTCTTGCTCACATCCTGTGGTGCCTATGGCTAGAGTGCAACAACCAAAGATTCAACTCCAAATCTAGCACCCCGGATAGCATGGCTTCTTATGCAGTGGGCTTGATCTCTAGCTGATTGCATACCATAAAAGAATTTGCCACTTTGTCGGGTATACCCCTTTGTGGAAATTGGAGTCTGTTGGCTCATATGGCAGGTTCCCAAAAGATGCCGGTCATGGCTGTTTGGGAACCTCCCCCTAGCTACCGCATCAAGCTCAACTTCGATGGCATTGCATTGGGTTGTCCCGACGGGTGCAGGTGGTGTCTTCAGAGACAGTTGCGGGAAATTGTTCTCCCTTATGTGGGGCCGGTTGGCATTGCTGAGTCCAACACTGCTGAAGTGAGTGCCCTCCTATATGGTCTTCAAATTTTCAAGGATCGTCTTCACGGAAGCTGCTGATTGAAGGAGACTCCAAAGTCGCCATCAGTTGGTGCTCCAACTCATGCTCCCAGTTGGCGTCCCCACTCAAAACTACGAAACAGTAACAAACACAGCTCATTTGTTCCCATTTTGTTTCAAAACAATATTTTTTCCTTAAGTTCTCTACAGTACTCCCCATTTCATAAAAAAGTATAGCTTCGAAACTTTCCCTTTTCCCCTCTCTTATTTGAGAACTATGTAAACCAGGAAAGTCTATTCTAACTGGGAAACCATGTTTACTAGGGAAAGACTCCCTCATATGCCCCTTACAATCGAAGTATGAAATTGTCCTGCATAGAGCTTGTTATGTCAGAAATCTAACAAATAAATGAGAGATTTTCTTTCCTTTTTTTTTGGTGCTTATTAACTTTTCTTTTTCTTATTTCCTAAATCAGCCCATCTTTTTCTAAGTAACTTCATCAATATATCTAGTTTACATAGGAATATTTCGTTAAGGGGCATACAGCAATCTCACACAATATAGACAGTAAACCTTTAACTAGACAGCACTGAAATATTTAATATGAGTGATTGCCCTGCATGGCCATGTTAGTTATTAGGTTGGACCTGCATTTGCACCTCGTGTGGGAATTGACATCAGATGATGCCACCCATCTTTTTTTTTATTTGCCTTTTACAAAGTTTCTACCACTAAATAGGACAAAAATAAAAAAATGCAACTTTCTCAAAAATCATTGTTCAGTGACAGCATCACAAAAAATAAAGAAATTAGTATTTATGTAAATAGACCTCATAATATAGACTTCTTGGGCGAATTCCCGCTGCATATCTGCATTTACACGCTCAGGTTTAAGGGCTTTAATCGCCACATCCTGACTACAGTAGGTTCCCCGATAACTGGAACAGTTAAAACAAGATTCAGCCTCATAGCCACAAGTATGTAAAACAGAGAACAGCTAAGTAGTGTATTAAGATAAACTCACAGATCACCATAAGATCCAGAGGCCACTTTGTTCTCAAATTGCAATAGCCTGATGTCTATTTCCCAGACATCAGTCCCATCTGTAGGTATTTTAACATGCTCAGGTACAGATGCAATGCTGGTTCGGCCTTGCTCCTTAACAGCAGCTACCTTATGAGACTTCACCCAAGCTTGCTTCTGCAGAGCATTCAGAGACTAATATTTTAGCCTGTGCTTGGACTAAGATGAACAAAATACTTGTTTGGAAACAGGAAGCACAGCACCGAATGAATTTTTTTTTTTTTTTTTTAATAATGATTAGTTTTTTATTGCTGGAGAGGGGCACAAGACCCCTAAGATACAAGAGGGAGGGAATTTCCCACAAGTAAAGATGAGCAGGAAACACCCTCCTTGGCCAAGGAGCACTGAGTTAAGTAAAAACTCAAAAACAAAATGTAAAAAGACCTAAAATTGGATATGATCCCTTGGTCATTTCTTAGAGAAGCATAAAAAATGGTACGGAAGTTTGCACCTGGCTACTAAGTGCTTATTCTACTCCAGTTCCTAGGCTGAACGCAAGACATTTACATTAGAACATTGAGTAAACAAATTAAAAGATGGCTTTCACAATTTCTCTCCACCAAGTTCTTCTGACATATATTCACCACAAGAAGATTAGACGGAAGCACATACCCAGCATTCACATCACAAAGCCACTTAGCCTCATCATACGTGAGGCAAAAGTGTGCAGTGCCACTCTCTTAGTTTATCATATGAAGAGAAGGACCACAATGTGTTTTGGAAACATTCTCCTGTCATTTTACTGTAACCATCTCTTTCTAATATGCAAGTGCCAGCAACCTGGAAATTTTCATCAACCAAAAGTAACTTCACTAGTGAGGGTCATTTATGCAGGAAACAGTTCAATGAGTTGGACCACTATGAAGGATAGTTGAAGTATTTTGGTTGAGCTGAAACTTCTGTTTTTCGTTTCTAGTAGCAAAACTTGTCTATTTTTGCACCAAAAGTGAGTAGCTCAGCATAAAGGTGGGACTCCCAAAACATAATTTTCATGGTTTTAAGCTCCACAAAAGCCTGAATAGACTGGAAATCTCTGGAGCACCATTTCACCCAGGAGCAGAGCCAAATGAAGCCTAATGGACTTCATATTCATTACAAAGTCCATAGAAGAAAAAGTGCAAATCAAAATCTTTCAGTTAGTTAATAACAATTTTTAGACCACAAAATTACCTATATATACAGATACTCATAGAATTTGAAGCACAGGAATTTTTTTTTTTTTTTTTTTTTTGAAAGTATTTATATTAACAAGAGAATTACAAAAAAGGAGGGAGCAGATCCCTGACAACATAGGAAATTATGCTGTCATTGATTAACATCTGAGAAAAAAAAAAGTTTGAAGTCACAGCAAGATAAGAATTACCTCAATATTTACAATTTCCTTCTCCAGGGCATCTCTAAGATGCTGAGTTTCCTAAAGATTTTGAAACATGAGTCAGTTACGCACTTTGGTTCCAGCCAAAAAATGTCATCATTTCTACAGCTCCACCAGAGATATCATATGCATTGTAACAGAAGTATCTTATCAATGTTGACTATGAAGTTCCATGGATCATGTCTTTCAGAAAGAATATCCACTGATTTGTTTTTGATAATGATGAGAAATAATTCATTAAAGTGAGCAGAGAGAAAATACAAGGTGCCCAAAATGGAAGATATAAAACAGCTAAAAATAAATTAAGAAAAAGCACAAAGAAAATCAAAGGATAGTAAAATGAAAATTTATAAAATTAATTTCTAGTGAAGACAGAAAGACTGAATGGTTAACTCGGAAGAGATCCCAATTGGTGAATTTCAGGGATAATAAAAAACAGTACAAAAGAAATTGTCATTATTTCAAATAAACATGAAGAACTTATAAAGCCATCGCAGTTAGTAGAACAAGGGACTTGGCAATACCTCATAGGCCCAACCATCTACAACAAACACATCCAGGGAGTATCCATCACTTGTTGAAAATGCATGTGCCTCTTGGATGTTCAGGCCAATCTCCGCAAGCAAAGAAGTTAACTGAAAAACTTCTAAGAATTAGTACGAAATGCTGGAAAGGAAACTGGTTGGAAAGAGATTTCAAAGTCCAGAATCATATGAGGGATTTACCTGACTGAGAAGCTTTGGCTTGTCATCTGTTGAAAAAGTGATTTCATGCATGGGTCTATATCATTCTCAAAGAAAGAAACATGGGTCAGAAGTAGATGCATTTAAGGATCTAAAAGACAACAAGGCCTCAGCATTTTCGATAAAAAAATAAAGCCAGAAAGAAGACGAAAAACAAGAATTGTAGAATGTGAAGAGCATCAAACTGTTGACAAATTTTATGATACAGTAAATTCATGTATAGTATATATTTTTACCTTAAATAGTAAGAAAATGATTCGTGAATAGGATAGTTTAAAAAGTCAGACATCTAAAGTTTAGAAAATTAATCAATAGCAGAAACTGCACACGTGTACATCTCATAAGCAAAATGTACATACATGAGCTATACCAATTCCAAAATTAGGAATGGCAGGCTACCTAGAGAAGTAAACTGCACTTTCAAGACAAAGTAAATTATTTTTGTAGTGATTTCAGGGTCACTTTACTGATGCAAATCCATGCTTCGTCTTAATGTAAGATAAATAGCACCAGCACTTTAAAAAGTTGAGAAGAATCAGTATATTTACAAGATAAGGATTTAGATAATAAAAAATTACCTCGCATAGACGGCACCAGCATTTGCAACACTATCTCCATCTTGAATGTTCTTGTTGGCTTCAAGAGCAAGAGCTTCAAGATTAGGTGATGAGCCAAAGGAAGGAGGAGGGTGACTGCCAACAAAAGGCAAAAGATGTACAAACAGGATTAAAGAAGCTAAGGAAAAAGGCTAATAGATCAACAAAGACAACAGATCAAATATTAAGAACTTTCATGACAAGGACTCCATGAATGAACAATAAAACCAACTACCTTGGTATGCTAAAGTTACTTGAAGAACTTTGACCATCTCCTTGCCCAGGAGAGTAAGATTCTAAAGAATCAATTTGGTTTCCATCAGAAGCTGGAGAAACCTTCATAGAAATAGCAGCATTCGAGGATTAAATTGGCCATAAATAAAAATTATAGGCCTAACATTCTTCAGTGTGTAACAGCACAAATGATGGCAAATCTATTACACTGGATAAAACATTGTCACTCATATCTTACACGTGATGTTAGGGAATACTTCTTAGAGATCTCTCTGCCTTACATAGACATCAACCTATTTTATCTAGTAGAAAAACATCCAAGCATACGCATCATCTTTTCACAATTACTGATCTAAATATAACAGCACTACCTTTTGATCAAAATATTGATAGGTACGGAATCAAATTTAACAAACTAGCTGTAGTAACAAATTTTATATTAACAGTAACAGATTAAGTTACAGAGCAAGTGAGATCTAAAAACTATGCAATAAATAAAAATCATGGACATCATCAGAGATCAAAAATATATAAAGTTCTATAATTAAACTACCTAACTTTTTTTTTTGAGAGGGGCGTGGCGCGATTCGAACTCGCAACCTGACACACCTGATGTAAAGAGAATACCACTAGACCAAACGGCCTTAGGTATAATTAAACTACCTAACTACAATAGCGTCTATCAACGGAAACAGGACATATCTCTCCAACCAGCTCTTAGAAAGGTTAAATGATTTCACCAAAAAGAACAACCTGACAAGGTGGCAGCAGGCAGTTGAAACAGTTTCATCCCACTTAATGCAGAAAAGATAGGACTTTCAACCCGGTGCTTCAATGAGGTGGGTGGGATTGGGTTTTGACGAACACAGCCAATGGGGTTTTCTTACATTATTACTCTTCTTAATTTTAAGAAAATAATAATCATTTCCTCAAGCATAACAGACAAAAAAGCCTTCCTCAAAGTCAAAACATCAAGAAATTACACAAATACTTGAAATCCTAGATCTAGAAAACAACTCTCCCACTTCTTCCACAAGAGTAAGCCATCCCTCAATCCATCATTACTGGCCTGTCCTCATCTGTGTGGATCGTTAGGTATGGAATGACTCATGATAAAAACAGATGACTTTTGTCTTCCTGAATTACCCTTCACTCACAGATTTTTTACACAATACTAGATCTGAATTCATGCTTGGTTCCACAAAATGTTGTTATTTTTGTGAACTAATCACTCAATTTCTCATTCCAATTCAAAAAAAAAAAAAAAAAAAGAGGCAGAGCAACATGAGGATGAAGTGGGACAGGGCAGTGACCAGGTAGGAATTAGAACCACAGGGCTGGATGACGTTAAGAAGAAAACCCGTAAAGAGAGGTACCAATGTCTATGCAGTTTTTCCACAGGCAGGGACCAGGTAGGAATTAGAACCACAGGGCTGGATGGGGGTTAAGAAGAAA
This sequence comes from Aristolochia californica, assembly GCF_029961685.1. Taxonomy (NCBI): domain Eukaryota; kingdom Viridiplantae; phylum Streptophyta; class Magnoliopsida; order Piperales; family Aristolochiaceae; genus Aristolochia; species Aristolochia californica. The sequence continues at coordinate 7,152,080 of NW_027182279.1, forward strand.
ACCCGTAAAGAGAGGTACCAATGTCTATGCAGTTTTTTCCACAGGGCTGGTTCATGTTTTTCAAAACTCACCAAATGCCATCACTATTGTCTACCTTAACAAAAGCCTGGTAACATGTATGGAATTACCCCTTGCATCATTCCAAAAGCACTTGTTGCAACAAATCTATATGTCAGCAACCAGTGAAAGGTTTTCCCATCCATCAAATCCTATATTCCAAACTCTCAAAAACTTCAAATCTATTAACTTTCTCATAGTGAAAAATATGGTAACAGTCAAGAAGACCAGGATGTAGGAATAAAATTCTTACATCAGATTCCCTAATCCGGAGAGGTACCCATGTCCCAGACCTTTTATGCCCCTTCTGCCAAACGTCCCCAGAAACAACTACCCATATCCTTTTACATTGCAATTATGCCCATTTTGTGTAGATCAGCCTCCTCAACAAAATCGGTCTCCAATACTGCCTCTCTCAAAATCTCCTCTCTCAAAATCTCTCATCTACCATCTTCTCAGTTACTAATGTTAGCCTCCCAAAACTCGGAAAATTATTAATCTCTTGTTGTGTTGGGCATCTCATTTGGGCATTATGGAAATAAAGGAATAATCGCAAATTCAATCTAAAATCTATTCCTGCAAATACATTGGTTGAAAAAATTATTGGTCAAGTCACTACGTGGATCCTTCTGCATAAGGAATTCAGAAATCTAAATGGATCTAACTTTCGTGAGAACTGGCGGATAATTGCTGGTATGTCTTATCCACCTCACCCCCCGATTATGGCAATTTGGTCCCCTCCCCCAATGGGCCACTATAAATTGAAATTTGACGGAAGCGCTTTTGGATGTCCAGGTCCAGTGGGTTTTGGTGGCATTGTTCATGACGGAAGCAGTGTTCTTCTTTTTTCTTTTGCTTGGCCTAGTGGAAATTCAGATTCAACCACTGCTGAACTATCCGGATTACTAAATGGACTTCGGATTTTCAAAAGTCGTCTTACTAGGCCCCTTTACATTGAAGGAGACTCAAAAATCGTCATCTATTGGTGTGCAAAGACAGAACGTCCTCCCTGGCGGCATTGGAACATGTTTTATGATATATGTAATTTAACCTCTTCTTTAAATTGTAATTAGAAGTATAAATTGTAATTGGAAGTATATTCCTAGATTAGCTGATCATTTAGCTGATGCTCAAGCTAAATTAGGCGTTTCACTCCAACTCCTTGTTGTGGAGGAAGGGCCTATTTAGCAAGGTATTATAATTTCCTTTTTTTAATAGCTTATACATCTTCATTAAAAAAAAAAAAAGTCAGGAAGACCAGGATTCTGTTTGGAGGTGAAGTTTCATGCTAGCAGATTGCATAACTTACTGAAGAAGCATAAATTAGACAAAAGGGATCAAACTTAGAATCAGCAAAAGGAATAATGAAATGTTAAATCCTATGACTCTCGCACCTTTAGCTTCCTTTGTAGAATCTTGCCAAATGTCAGAAATGGGCAGGTCACCACAGGACAATAGTATAAATAACAGGATCACAAACAATAAAAAAAACTCCAGCATAGTTAGAGTTGGACCAGGTTTATTAAAAAAAAACTGACAAGACCAAAGAAAGTGATCTACATTGTCTTTGATACAAAGTGCACAAACAAGGTTTTCATTCCAAATAACTTAGTGGATTAAGTTAGCAACTAGTAGAGCTTTCCTTCAGATGCAATAGAATGTAGAAGAGCTACAACAAATCTCTGAGGTTCTATCAGCATCGGACAGAGGTAGAACAAGTGGGATCCACTGCAACACATGATTGTGAACTGTCAAATGAATATATAAGTCTCGAAATCCTTGTTAACATCAACTGAGCATAAAGGTTGGAAATTGGTAACTTGTTTTATTTTTATTTTTTTGAAATGATGCTGATTTTTATTAAGACAAACGCTCAAAAGAGCAAATTCCAAAGGAGGGAAACTTTCCCAAACAATGAGAGATTGCTGGGAAGTTCCGAATTTTGCCAATTTATCAGCCAAAGAGCTGGCTGATCTAGGAATGAGATTCTAATTACAATGGATAGAAGATACAATGTCAGTAATACAATCTATGATGGGTCAGTGGCGCCAAGGGGGGGAGCTGTCTTTGGAACACCAACTGATGACAGTCTTGGAGTCTCCTTCAATGATTAACTTGTCATGGAGACGTTCCTTGAAAATTTGGAGGCCGAATAGAAGAGTACTAACTGCAGCAATGTTAGCATCAGCAATGCCCACCGGTCCAGCATATGATAGAATAGGGTCTCCATTGTGACCTCTTAAAACACCACCTGCTCCAACTGGCCAAGGATAGCCAATAGCACTACCATCAAAATTGAGTTTTATGCTGTCGCAAGGGGGAGAATCCCAGATGGCCATAATTGGAGTCTTGCAAGGGCCAGTCATATGGGCGATCAAGCTCCAATTTCCCCAAAGGGAAACACCCAATAGAGAGGCAAATACCTTCCTTGTATGAAGCCAGCTTGAGATGAGGCCAACAGCATGTGAAGCCATGTTGTCCGGGGTGCAAGCTTTGAAGTTGAATCTCCAATTATTTTGCTCGAGCCAAATGCACCATGGAACATGCGCAAGACAGGCCAAAAGTATTAACTTGCCCAGCCGAGGAAGGTGAATCCCTCTAACCATCTCAAAGGTGCCAAATAGGTCCTGATGTAGCCCCATTTGGAGCCCAATCTTCTGAAAAATCTTCATCAAGACTTGCTAAGAAAATCCACAATATAAGAGGACATGTTGGACTGTCTCATCGCACTCACCACAAAGGGGAGAGGAAAGATCAGGGGCAGTGAAGCCTCTTCTATGAAGGTTGTCAAATGTAAGGATCTGTTCTCCGATGGCCGACCACACGAAAAATTTGATTTTGCTTGGCGCCGAGAGTTTCCAAGCCAGATTTGCCTTGTGCTCATGTACACTGTAGTCTAGCTTTCTGATATGAGAGAAAGCAGAGGCAACCGTGAATCGGCCATTAATGTTGGGCTTCCAAGTCAGCTTATCAACTGAATGCTCCCGAATAATAGTGCTACTGAGTCTGATAAGGAGAGAGCAAAAAGCCAAAGATTCCTCATCATTTAGTCCCCGACGGAACAGTAGACTCCACGACTGATCCCTCCAAGAATCAAACACTGAGCAAGATAGGTCGCTAGCCACCCAATACAATCCCGGGAAGTCCTCCGAGAAGGAGTGGGGGCCACACCATTCATCCGACCAGAAGAATACGGTCCTTCCATTGCCCGTGTGAAACAAGGTAGCATCTCTAAATACTGGGAGGAGCTTATAAATCAATTTTCATATCGGGGATAGGAGGCGAGCAGCATTACCCTCTCCACCAGGCACCCGAAAATTGAATGTAGAATTTGACCATATTCCTTCAAAGACTGTTGTGCTTGGTGTTGAAGTTCCAAATCCATTTGAGGATAAGAGATTTGCTCATTTCCCTCATAGGTCGGATGCCTAATCGTCCCCTTATGAGGCAAGCAAATATCCTTCCAACTAACCAAGTGGTATCTGAAGGTGTCTTCTAATCCTCTCCAGAGAAATCATCAATGGATGACGTCAATTTTGGAGCAAACAGAAGCCGGACAGTGCATAAATGATAGCAGATAATTTGGCAGCCCAGTCAAACAAGACTTGAGGAGAGTGAGGCGTCCCGCTGTAGATAAGAGCTTACCGCTCCAAGTGGCTAGCCTCTTTTCAAATTTCTCAATGAGGGGGGACCATAGTGACGCCGAAGGCCGAGAATCAAAAAGTGGGAGCCCAAGATATGTAGCTGGCAGATTTCCCACAGAGCATCCCAAGTAATCTGCCATATCCCGAAACTCAGCTGGATTGATGTGGTAGCCAAGAAGAGCGGTTTTTCCCCAGTTTATGTTCTGACCAGAAGCCAATTCAAATGATCCCAAAACAACACGCAGTTTTTTTATCTGATCCATAGTACCAACCCCGAAGCAAATAGTATCATCTGCAAACTGGAGGATGGAATATCAAAGGTTGTGCAATCTGTGGTGGGGAGGAGTCATCCTATGTTCTTGGCCGAGTAGATCAAGGAGGATAGATATTCTACTTCCACATTGAAAAGCAAGGGGGGAAGGGGGTCTCCCTGTCTGATTCCCCTGGTTCCCTTAAAAATACCAACAAACTGTTCCATTGAGAAGGACGGAGTAACTTGCAGAGGAGATGCAACTTTGAATCCAGAAGCGCCATTCTTCCCCGAATCCCATCTTCCCGAGGAGGGTATCAAGAAAATTCCAGTTAACTCTGTCAAATGCTTTTTCGAAGTCAAGCTTGAGAACGAATCTAGGGAGTTTGAGAACCTTGAAGTGGTGGATAAGTTCGTGACATGCCATGGCCGAATCAAGAATGTTCCTTCCCTTAATAAAAGTACTCTGGCCATGGTGAATGGCAATAGGGAGGACCGCCCAGAGGCCCTAGTAACTTGTTTTAGAAACTAATTGAAAACTTCTCTCAAGTTTTATCGAAAACCCTTCAAGACTTTACAAAAGTGTTTTGTAAACAATTATGAAACTTTTAAGAAGCTTTTTTTTTTTAAATAAGGTGTGAATATATATTGCAAGATGAAAAAAGTATACATACCTAGCTAAGGTGACCATCCTCCACAACAAGTTGTTGGAGGGAAACGCCATGTTTAACCTAATTATCTGCTAAATGATTAGTAGATCTAGGAATATAATTCCATTTACAATGCATTTGGGTAACAGAAGTGCAAATATCCACAAATAATTCCCAATGTCGCCAAGGAGGTTTCAAATAATTCATACACCAATTGATAACAACTTTTGAATCGCCTTCAACATAGCGAGGGCCCTCCATCTTTTGCTTGAAGAGTTTTAACCCATTGTACAACCCGTGTAACTCAGCACTCATTGAATCAGATATACCAATCGGTCCAGTGTATGATAAAAGAAGACTCCCTTTCTCATCATGAATCACTCCACCCAATCCAGTCGGCCCAGGGCAACCAAACGCACTTCTGTCAAAATTTAATTTGAAGTGTCCCAATGGTGGTGGAGACCAAGTTGTCATAGGAGGAGGACGTGACGGGAAAGACATTTCCACAATAAGAGGCCAGTTTCCACGCAAATTTGATCCTTTTAAGTTCTGAAATTCCTTCCGCATGAGTACCCAAGAGGACACTTGCCCAATGATTCTATTGCACAAAATTTTCCAGGGAAGAGATTTTTTATTAAATTTTCTATTGTTTCTCTCTTACCATAGATTCCAAACAATGTAACCCACACAGCAAGAGATTAATATTTTCCCAAGTTTGGAAAGATGAGCGCTAGTAACAGTGAGTATTGTGGAAGCTAATGATTGAGATGGGCAATATTGCAACCCAATTTTGTTTATGAGTTCGATCCAAACCAAATCAGCATACTCGCAATGTAAAATGATATGATCTGCGGTTTCAAAAGAGGAATGACAAAAAGGACACAAGGGGTCCGAAACACTATTTCCACGTCGAATTAATGAGTCGGAGGTTAAAATATTTTTTCGGCATGCGGTCCAGATTAAAAACTTCGCATGAGGTGGAATGTGTAAGGACCACGCAAAAGCAGCTGGATGGATTGGTTGATTTGCTTGGAGAGAGATCAAGAAGTGATAGGCAGAAGCAGCAGAGAACGTACCTTGCCTGCACGGTGTCCAAATGAGTATGTCTGGAGAGTTTTTTATTCTTACCGTTGAGAGACTTGAGACAAGATCTGCAGCTTCAAGGGCTTCAACGTCTGACAATGCTCGTCGAAGATCTAAGTTCCACTCACCAAAGGTAAGCCTTTGCGCAAAAAAGGTCGCATCTTGTTCTCTTGCCAGGCGATAAATACATCCATGACTAACCTTGAAACTGCTTGGACCAACCCACCAGTCTATCTAGAATTTTGTTTGGCTACCTGAACCGATGTAGCATTTGACAACATTTTTAAAGGCAGGCAGCAGTTGCTTCCACACAGGAGATAATTTGTAATATCTTCCGCCATCAGTCGACTAACCAGAAACTTTCCCTGCTTTGGTTTCAACAATTTTCCGCCATAACAGAGTTGATTGCATATTAAATTTCCATATCGACTTCAACAGTAAGGCAAAATTGGTTGTTGCAATATCCCAGATCCCGAGACCAATTTACAAACATCATCCCATTTTACAAGGTTATATTTTCTTTCCCCATTTGGCCTACCCCATAAAAATCTCCTCTTAAGGAGTTCTATTTTATTCCTGACGGAGGCTGGACAGCGATACAAGGAAAGAAAATAAGAGGGTATGCCATGTAAACAGGATTTTATGAGTACAAGCTTACCAGCTTTGGACAGAAATCTTCCTTTCCATGATGCAAGACGGCCTTCGAGGTGCTCAATGACAGGGTGCCAGGCGCTTTTAGTAGGTAGGACAGGAGTCAGTGGAAGACCCAAGTATGTGCCGGGGAGAGATGCAACTTTACACCCCAAATAGCTGGCCATTGAGTTTAATACAGAGGGATCAATATCAAATCCAATGATAGAAGATTTAGCCCAACTTACCTTTTGACCAAAAGACAATTCGAAAATGTTGAGCAAGGCTTACATGTGGGAAATCTATCTCATAGAACTTTCTCCAAAAAGAATAGTGTCATCATTGTACTGCAAGATCGGAATATCTTGGTTCGGGTCTTCAAAGACAGGACTAAGTAAATCAGACTATAGAAGCAAGGTGCTCCCCAATGAGAGTAAATAGAAAAGGAGACAAAGGGTCACCTTGCCTTATTCCCCTTGTTGCTTTGAAGAAACCGGACGGCTTTCCATTAACAAGGACATAATATGATGTGGTGGAAATACAACTTCTCATCCAAAATTTCCACCTATTCCCAAAACCCATTCAATCAAAAAGGTGATCGATAAGTTTCCAATTTGCTCGGTCAAATGCTTTTTCAAAATCTAATTTGAGGACGAATCTGGGCTGGGAAGATTTTTTGAAAGAGTCTAATAGCTCATGAGCAGTCATGGAGGAGTCCAAAATATTTCTATCTCGAATGAAAGCACTTTGCCTGGGATTAATGACTTTCGAAAGGTGGGCTTTTAGCCGATTTGCAAGAAGACGTCCAATGATTTTATAATAACTAGTTGTGAGGTCGAAAATCTTGGGGTAGGGCTGTGTTGGATTTTTTGGGGATAAGAGCAATGAAAGATGCTCCAACTGCCTTATGGGTTATACCGCCTTGGTAGAAATTGTGGACAAAAGCATACACATCACTTTTGATTAAATCCCAAAAACAATGGTAAAACTCACCGTTAAAACCATCAGGTCCAGGAGCTTTATCTTTCGGAAGGCCGAGGGCAGCCAAATCAATTTCTTTAGTGGTGAACGGCTTTTCTAGATCTGATGCGTTCGTGGGAGAGATGCGCAGAAGAGATGCGCAGAAATTCGAGCTGCAGCAGCTTAGGTCTATTGTAGCACACCTCAGTGTACAAGCCTGAGAAGAACTTCACCAGAATATTAGAAATGGAGGAACTATCCGTTATCACTTGGTCTCTATGACAGAGAGTAGTGATCTGGTTAATCCTCCTCCTGGCCAAGGCGATGGAATAGAAAAACTTTGTGTTTCCATCTCCCTCAGCCATCCAATGGAATCTAACACGTTGTTTCTAGAGGATAGATTCAAAATGAAGCAGATTTAAATATTCCAAATTTAATTGATTACTAATAAGCAAATCAGGAATCAATAAAATTAGATGTTGTGAGTGAGGCGAGCGTACGATTTTGGGCGATTTCGAGCGAAATTTCGCTTAACGTGTGTTGTTAATCATCGTAACGTACGCCTTTAGCGATCATATCGTGCGTCGTCTATTTTGAAATTGCTAACGTGCGCAAAACCCTCAAATGAGAGAGAGAGCTCTCCAGACGGCTGCATCCCTACGGCTGGTGACCGGACCACCCCCATCGACCAACGCTACTCAGGCAAGGCTACTGTGAGCCTTTCCGACGCTGACAGAGGGCTCGGCGATGCTGCGACGAGAAGAAATGGAGGAAATGTCTCTCCACGACGAGGAAGAAAAACTCACAGACAGTCGGATCCGTCCAGCCACCACTCCGGCGAGCTTTCTGAGGCTCCGACGAAGGAATACAAAGCTCGCTAGATGACGGTCTCTCACCGGAAGAAGCAAACTAGTATTTTCCGCTTCAGCAATGAAAAATGCAAAGTTATCGTTGAGAGAGTCTTCCGGAAATCAGGTCCAGTGATCCGTATCTCCTCAGCCGACGGATCAAAACTTTCATTCATCTGTGTCCCAGTAGAAGCGATCCACAACTTCAGGCTTCAGTTCCAGAGAGCTACTTCGGAAACTGAAAAATCCTGTGAGCTCTAGTCACGGGACTCGATGTTCCTCTTCTCGGCGACTGCCTTCCGTGGTCGCCGGGAATATCGGATCACCCATAGAAGAGGAACCTCCATTTTAGCCAGGCTATTCATACCTGCGGCCACAAACTCGGGTTTTGGCTGGAATGAGCTAGCCGATGCACTCCAGAGCCTCTCCCGGTGCTAGCCACAGCAGAAGAGCCAATCCACCCAGGTGATGCCAGGGTAAGATTTCCACCTCTTTTCCCAGCAACCTAGCGTCACCAACCCCCCCCCCCCCAACCCTGACATCCCCTCCTACTCTCCTCCCCGAAAATTCCTGATTTGCCCCAAAACCATGTATCAGTCCCCCCCTACCCCCACATAAACACCCGAAATCATCCAAATCCCACCAAACCTTCTCCATGATGGGCGCAGAATTTTGACTCGCTCCATTCTTCTCCAAACATCCCCCGAAGTCATCAAATCCAACATTCTTCATTGGCTGATTGATGCACTTCACCTCCCTTACACTCCCAAAATCTCCTATCTCAGTCCCCAAACTTGGCTCGTTCATTTTGGAACCCAGCAGGAGTCTTCTGCTACTCTTGCCATCATACCCCACACCAGCTCTGGCATCATCGGGGTCTCAGAGTGGATCCCCTCGGCACCCTCCAGCCAATACGGCCAATGGGTCATAGTTACAGGGCTTCCAATTAAGCTATGGCAAAATGCGGTCTTTTCGAGAGTCGTATCTAAGTTTGGCTCTATCATTGCTTTGGACCCACTCACGGAACACTGGCACCGTCTGGATGAGGCCCGGATCCTCATCAACCGTCTTCACCCATGTGAAGGGCAATATTTCAGATGCGTTATGGTGGATAAAGCGTGATACTGGATCCGTATCAGCATCGTTGAGATGGATGATTTTAGAGATGTGGTCCCCGAAAGCACAATCAAACCTCGGAAAATCTCACAGCCAGCCAATGTGATGGGAAGTGCACCTCTCGACTCTGCCCCCTCCCAGTAGTTGCGATCCCCTCTAGGCAACTTTATAGCTGGCATGGGAACTATACTCGCTGACCCCCCGGCATTCCCCCCCACTTATCCGACACGCCACTCACCCACCCACACAACCCAGTCCCCCACAAAAAAATACCATTGGCCTAGATCCAGATGCCGTTCACCCCTCTGTCTTAACTCCAGAAATACCCTTACCCTCACCTTCTCCACCCCCCATAGAAACCCTCACAAACCCTCCCCCAAATCATCCCCATAACCCCCACACTCCACAAACTTCCCCCCAGACATTGGAATCCCCCCCCCCCCCCCCCCCCTAGCTCACCCCCGAGAAATCCCCACTCTGAAAATTACCTCTCCGACGCAGAGTCCGGAAGAAGTGAGCGCGCTCCTCGTGCCCACAGGGAAAACAATTCTCCCCCTCCCGTTGTAACCTACCAGCGTTGGGCTAGAGGGCAGCAGAGACAGCTTCTACAGGGAGGACCCAGTGCCACCATTCGATACCCCTGCAACCCAGAGACGGGAGGCTTCATAATTCCAGAGTTGGGCGAACGAGCCCAACTGTTGGTGGCAGCTCTTCAGTCAGAACAACACAAATATGACCCAAAAACCTGGGCCCATATAGTGGAACTTGCCAAGGTGATAACCACCCATCTGAGAAGTCAAAAAAGATGAATAATGATCAATGATCATCCTCTCATGGTATGTCCGTGGAATTGGGTCCTTGAGTCACCGCGCATCCATTCGGGACCTCCTTGCCTCTACCAAGGCAAATGTTGTTGTTCTCCAAGAAACCAAGGCAGCTTCTCTACCCCTTGGATACATCCGTGAGTTGTGGCACCTAAAGGAGCCCGACTGGGCTTCAGTGGATGCAGTGGGATCGGCAAGCGGTATCCTACTGATGTGGGACACCTGTACTACTGAGGTGCTTGATCGTTGCAGTGGATTTTACTCCCTTGGCATCAAGCAGCGAGACAGAGGTTCGGGGAACATTTGGTGCCTAGTTGGTGTCTACAGCCCTACCAGACACCATGAGCGCCACCTATTTTGGGAGGACCTTTCGAGGACTTGTCAGATGTGGCCTATTCCTCTGATGCTTGTGGGTGACTTCAATGTCACTCATTCTGCCACAAGAAATCCCTGCCGTCCTGGAGAATCACAACCTCCATGAGGCTATTTGCTGATTTTATTGGCAGTTGGGACCTGGACGAGATTGCCCTATCTGGGAAGAACTTCACTGGGTCAAATGGCGGACCCCTCTTTTGATCTCTCTCCAATCCTTTTGGGAGAATATGACCGTTGCAAGACCGAGAGAGTGGGCCTTCCCAATCAAGCTCAAGATGTTGAAGCCGCTACTAAGGTCTTGGGCTTCTGAAAAGAAGGCCTCTTCCTCAACTGTGAGAACCGATGCCCTTACTCAGATAGCCGTTCTCGACTCGGAGGAGGAAGTCACTCTTCTCCGGAAATCTCTCAGAGGTATGCCCTTCAAGGGCAATTGCAGTCCTTCGCCCACAACGAGTTAGTGCACTGGAAGCAACGTGCAAGATTCAAATGGCTCTCTGATGGGGATGCTAATACTAAATTCTTCCATGCAATCGCCTCTGTACGAAAAAGGGCCAACCGCATTGCCACGCTCAGCATCAATGGTGGGATCACCTCGGATCGAGCCCTTATTTCTGACTCACTGGTGAATTCTTTTGCAGATTTATACTCTGATCATCAGCCATTTCGGCCCTTCTTCCAAAGGGTTAACCTTCAGGTTATTCCATCAGCTGCAGCTAGTCTCATCGAGCTCCCCTTCTCTACGCAGGAAATTGAAATAGCAACCCTTGGTCTTCCTTTGGATCGTGCTCCTAGCCCGGATGGATTCAACGGGGAATTTTATCGTCATTGTTGGCCCTTCATCAGAGAAGACATTTCCAGCATGGCCCACTCCTTTTATCAGCATGGCATCAGATATAGGAGTATTGAAGCCTCTTTCATCGCCCTCATCCCTAAAAAAGATGGGGCAGATCTCCCATCCGACTTCCGGCCAATCAGTCTCACTACCAAATTATATAAGGTGATTGCGCCCCTCCTTGCTAGTCGTCTCAGGGCAATCCTTCCTATTGCCATCCACCATGGACAAAGTGCTTTTATTAAGGGAAGAAACATTCTTGATTCAGCCATGGCATGTCATGAACTTAGTCATCATTTCAAGGTCCGAAAGCTCCCCAGATTCACCCTCAAGCTCGACTTCGAAAAGGCATTTGACAGAGTTAACTGAAAGTTTCTGGACACCCTACTGGGGAAGATGGGATTCGGAGAAAAATGGCGCTTCTGGATCTAAAGCTGCATCTCCTCTGCAAGCTACTCCGTCCTTCTCAATGGAACAATTTGTGGATACTTTAAGGGAACCAGGGGAATCAGACAGGGAGACCCCCTCTCCCCCCTGCTCTTCAATGTGGTGGCAGAATACCTATCCTCGATCTACTCGGCCAAGAACATGGGATGGCTACTACCCACGACTGATTGCACAACCTTTGATATTCCGATTCTCCGGTTTGCAAATGATACTATTTGCTTCGAGGTTGGTACTATGGATCAGATAAGAAAATTGCGTGTCATGCTAGGATTATTTGAATTGGCTTCTAGTCAGAACATAAATTGGGGAAAGACCACTCTCCTTGACTATCACATTGATCCAACTGGGCTTCGGAATATGGCGGACTATCTGGGATGCTCTGTGGGAAATATGCCAGCTACATATCTTGTGCTCAGACAGTTTTGATTCTCGGCCTTCGGCATCTCTATAGTCCCCCCTCATTGAGAAATTTGAAAAGAGGCTAGTCACTTGGAGGGGTAAACTCTTATCAACAGCGGCGCGTCTCACTCTACTCAAGTCTTGTCTGGCGGGGCTGCCAAATTATCTATTATCATTCATGCACTGTCCGGCCTCCGTTTGCTCCAAAATTGATGCCATCTGTCGACGATTTCTGTGGAGGGTTCAAAAGATACCTTCAGATACCATCTAGTCAGTTGGAAGGATATTTGCATGCCTCATAATAGGGGAGGATTGGGCATCCGGTCTACAAGGGAAATGAACAAAGCTCTTATACTCAAATGGATTTGAAATTTCAACAATAAGCATAACAGTTTATGGAAGAATATGGTGAAATTCTACCTTCAGTTTTCAGGTGCATGGTGGAGAGAGGGTGGCGCTACTCGCCGCCTATTCCCGATATGGAAATCAGTTTTCAAGCTCCTTCCAGTATTCAGAGATGCTACCGCATTTCACACCGGCAATGGAAGGACCCTTCTCTTCTGGTCGAACAAATGGTGTGGCCCCCGATCTCTCTCAGAGGACTGCCCGAGGTTGCATAGGGTGGCAAGCGACCTCTCTTGCTCTGTGGCTAATTCATGGAGTGATCACTCGTGGAGTCTTCCGTTCCGTCGGGGATTAAATGATGAGGAATCGTTGGCTTTTTGCTCTCTCCTTACTAAACTCAGTAATACTATTATCCGATAGCACTCAGTTGATATGCTGATTTAGAAGCCCAGTAATAATGGCCAATTCACTGTCACTTCGGCTTACTCTCATATCAGAAAGCAAGACTCCAGTCCTCATGAGCAAAAAGCAAATATGGCTTGGAAACTCTCAGCACCAAGCAAAATCAAATTCTTCGTGTGGTCAGCCATAAGAGAACAAATTCTTACATCATACAACCTTCATAGAAGAGGCTTCACTACCCCCGATCTTTCTTGTCCCCTTTGTGGTGAGTGCGAAGAGAGTCCAGCATGTCCTCTTACACTGTAGATTTTCGTGACAAGTTTGGATGAAGATCTTTCAGAAAATCAGGCTCCAACTCGGGCTACATCAGGACCTCTTTGGCACCTTTGAGATGGTTCGAGGGATTCTCCTTCCTCGGCTGGGCAAGTTAATTCTTTTGGCCTATCTGGCGCATGTTCCATGGTGCATCTAGCTCGAGCGGAACAACTAGAGATTTAACTCCAAAGCTAGAACCCCAAACAACATGGCTTCTCATGCCGTCGGCCTCATCTCGAGCTGGCTTCATACAAAGAAGGATTTTAACACTATCAATGGGTTCCCTTCGGGAAAATTGAAATTTGATCACTCACATGTATGGCCCTAGCAGAGCTCCTAGAATGGCTATCTAGGATCCTCCTCCTTGTGACTGCATAAAACTGAATTTTGATGGTAGTGCTATTGGATGTCCTGGTCCAGCAGAAGCAGGTGATGTATTCAAAGGGCACAATGGAGACCCCATTCTTTCTTATGCTGGTTCGGTGGGCATTGCCGATTCTAATACTGCTGAAGTTAGTGCTCTGCTATTCGGCCTCCAAATCTTCAGGGATCGTCTCCATGGCAAGTTAATCATTGAAGGCAACTCGAAGACGGTTATTAGTTGGTGTTCCAAAGATAGCCTTCCCCCTTGGCACCACTGGCCCATCACTGATAGTATTGCTGACATTGTATCTTCTACGCATTGTAATTGGAATCTCATTCCTAGATCAACCAACTCTTTGGATGATAAATTGGCAAAATTCGGAACTTCCCAGCAATCTCTCATTGTATGAGAAGGATTCCCTCCTTTGTAATTTGCTCTTTTGAGCTTTTGTCTTAAAAAAAATCAGCATCATTTCAAAAAAATAAATAAATAAGCAAATCAAGAGGAGAAATAGACCTTGTTCTTCGAGTAGATCAAGCTCAGATATGCGACGATGAACCCGATTCTTCCTGGGAAGCAGCAGCAGCACAATGATTACTAGCCCATAAACGGATCTTCGCTTTAAACGCATTGATTTTGAGTGGAAGTGCCCAGCCCGGATTGGGATGACTCTCCTGCTCTTGCCACCAGCCAAGAAGGGATGAAGTGAATGCTCAACAAAGATCCAGGAAGTTTCAAAGCGGAGATGGGGGGGGGAGGGGGGGGGAGGGGAGGGGGATCGCCCCCAAGCAGGTGGGCAAGTGTTGATTTGTATAGGCCAGTGATCACACCCAACTTTGTTGAGGACTTGGCCAGAAATGTTAGGAAAGAGTTGACATCATTCATTGTTTGCAAAGAAACAATCCAACTTAGAGATGACGCCGGGGGGACTGACCATTGGTCCAAGTGAATTTTTTTCCAGAGAGGGGAATTTCAGAAAGCCCGAGATTGCCAATGAAGTTGGAGAAGGCTCTCATGTTGGACGAAGTTCTGATTGCCAGAGGGCTTTTTTCTGAACAAAGTAGAATGGCATTGAAATCTCCTGCCAAAAGCCAGGGCAGATCCCATAATTGAACGAGTTGAAAAACTTCCTCCCAGAAGGAAGGCCGGTCGTGTTGCCGAGTAGGACCATAGATACCAGCCAGCGCCCAGGAAGTTCCAAGAGAGTGATCTTGAAAACGCAAGCCAATAGAGTATTGGCCCGGTTGAGAGAGGGTGGCGTCAACTGCTTTTGGGTCCCAGATGACAACGATGACAAAGTTTCCGAAAATCCGATTTATTTTCTGAAACGAAGGATCGAAGAACCATAGCTGATTTTTTGTTCGATACATAGGTATAGAGATTTAAAACAGAAATTACAATAATACCCTTAGAAATATAGATATTTAAAATCTCGTCCCTTATATACGATAACATCCCCCCTCAAATTAATGCTGGGAAATCAACCAACAACAATTTGCCAACCAAAAATTGATGCTGCCGCTAAGTCATTGCTTTAGTGAAGACATCGGCCATTTGGAGATCCGAAGAAATGTAAGGAAGAGAAATCACCCGACTATCCAAGCTATCGCGGATAGAATGACAATCAACCTCAATATGCTTGGTGCGTTCATGGAAAACAGGGTTGGTGGCAATCTGAATAGCACTAGTGTTGTCAGCATGAAGAGGGGTAGAAGTAGTCTGAGGGAACTCAAGTTCCGCAAGAAGACTGCGTAGCCATACAATCTCATAACAAGCAGTAGACATGGCACGATACTCAGCTTCAGTAGAAGATTTAGAAACACGATCCTGTTTCTTACATTGCCAAGAAATTAAGGCATCACCTAAAAACATACACCAACCCGTAGTAGAGCGACGGGTATCCGAACACCCAGCCCAATCAGCATCACTATAACCAATAAGTTGAAGGGAGGAGCCTGTAGGAAAGAATAACCCACGAGTGGGAGAACCTCGAAGATAGCGGATGATACATCGAACGACAGCAATATGGAGATGACGAGGAGAGGACATAAACTGACTGACCTGATGAACGGCATAGGAGATGTCAAGCGAGTAGTGGTCAAGTAGATGAGACTCCCAACCAAGCGCCGATAGATAGTAGGGTCATCTAGAAGGTCCCCTTTATCTTTCCTGTACTTGACATTGACCTCCATAGGAGTATCAACAGAAGAAGTGTCCTCCAAACCAGCCAAGGTAATAATATCTTGAAGATACTTATACTGGTTTAAGAAAATACCAATGGCCCGATGATGGACTTCCAGGCCTAAGAAGTACGTGAGCTGGCCAAGATCTTTCATATGGAAAGTGGCATGTAACACCTACTGCAGCTTGGTAAGCAGTCCAAATTTAGTGCCAGTAATAATGATGTCATCCACATAAACCAGGAGAATGACCATGCCCGCGGTAGACTTATGATAGAATAGAGATGAATCATACTGACTCTGTGTAAACCGGTGGAGAATCAGGGTGCCACAAAATTTCTCAAACCAAACCCGGGGGGCTTGCTTAAGCCCATACAGAGGACGATGAAGCTTGCAAACCTGATCGGGAGAGGAGGTAGGCATACCCGAGGGGAGCTTCATGTATACATCTTCCTGGAGGTCACCGTGGAGAAAGGCATTCTGCACATCCATCTGATGTAGCGGCCAAGACTGAGAGGATGCAATCGCGAATATAGTACGGATCGTGGTCATCTTGGCAACCGGTGTAAATGTCTCCTCATAGTCAATCCCATATTCTTGTTTGTTGCCCAGAGCTACTAGGCGAGCTTTGTACCGATCCAAAGAGCCATCAGAGCGAAGTTTAACCGAGAAAACTCATTTACTGCCAAGAGGCTTAATCGGAGGAGGGCAAGGAACAATATCCCAAGTGTGATTCTCCTCAAGTGCTTGAAGTTTTGTTTGCATTCATGCTGCCAACACTCATGTGTCATAGCTTGTTTGTAACAAGTGGGAATGGAAATAGAGGATAAAGTAGCGACGGGAGATACAGTGGAGGAGAAACCATACCAATGAGGAGGCCGAGAAGAGCGAGTAGACCGGCAAAGAGCGGTGGAAGCTGGAGCAGGAGGAGGATCAGGCGCCAGGACAAGATCGGGAGGGGGCACAGAGGAAGTAGAACCAAGCTCATAGCCACTACGTCTGCCATACACAAAACCAGGTTTGAACCGTTCCACAACTGGCGGAGAACCATCAAAGCAAGGTAGAAGAGATAAAGAGGCAGACGGCTGCTCAACATGAGATTGAAAAAAATATTGATTTTCAAAGAAAACCACATTCCGAGAAACACATAGGCGATGAGCAAGTGGATCATAACAAACATAACCCTTTTGAGGGATAGCATAACCAAGAAAAACACATTTAATTGATTGGGTTGTAAGTTTATGTCGTTCGTGAGCAGGAAGATGCACAAAACAAACACAATCAAATGTCCGAAGAGCAGAATATGAAGGAGAACGGCCAAACAACTTAAAGAAGGGAGAAACATGATGTAATATAGGAGAAGGTAAACGATTGATCAAATGAACCGAAGTAGAAAGCGCTTCATACAAAAAAGGCGAAGGAACAGAGGATTCAAGTAAAAGGGTGCGGACCACATCAAGATGATGACGATTTTTCCTCTCAGCAACACCATTTTGTTGTGGTGTCGAAGGACAGGAGCGCTGAGAGATAATCCCTGTGCTTTGAAGAAAGTCTTGAAATGCATGAGACATGTATTCGCCGCCAGAATCAGAGGGCAAGACCTTGATTTTGGCAGAGAATTGAGTCTCTAGAAGCGCAAGAAAACGCTTGAATGCTAAATTTTTTCTAATGCATGATACCTTGGTTGTGGGGGATTTTTAGGTGTTTGGTCAGTTGTTTGAGGATTTGGTGAAAGATTTTCCACCCGAGGCCAGAATTAGAGTTTTGCGGTAGGAAGATCCATCGAGTTGCATCTTTGAGTGATGACGCATTCGAGGAAGCCTCCGTGGTATTTGGTATGGAACTGGAATTCCAATTTTTCGGTGAAGAGTGATCGACCGAAGCTTCGTCCCGTTTTGCCTTT
The DNA here is from genome assembly GCF_029961685.1 of Aristolochia californica. Classification (NCBI taxonomy): domain Eukaryota; kingdom Viridiplantae; phylum Streptophyta; class Magnoliopsida; order Piperales; family Aristolochiaceae; genus Aristolochia; species Aristolochia californica. The sequence goes on from NW_027182279.1 coordinate 7,169,704, forward strand.
TTGAATCTTGTCAAAGATGACCAGGAAAGAGTCCACCGTGGAGATCGGGAGGGAGATGTAGGATTTTTTCACACCGGATTGTGAAGGATCCTCCACCAAAATTGGTCATCGTCAAGTTCGAGATATGACAATTTGCCAATTCGCTTATGTGCCGTCTCCAAGGCCATTGTCTTCAACCACTTGTCGCTCTCGCCTCTATTGCTGCTTCTCCAGACTTGCTCGGCTTTCGCCCCATACTGTGCAGTGCCCCACTCGAAGAGGTGGATCAGACAGATTGGTAGTCGGGGAAGAGTTACTCCGTGCCTCGTTTGGGGGGGGGGGGGGGGGGGGGTTACTTCGTGTCTTGATCGTCGTTCCACCATCTTCTTTTAGGTTCTTACTAGGAACAGGCAAAGTTAGTAAAGCAAAACAAGCAAAGATTTGTAAAATGTGCTTCTCCTATAATGTTGAAGAGTATTGAAAGAAAAGGTCATGCCTGATGAATCCCATGCGTACTAACTTTTAAGAAGCTTGAACTAAGTTTAATTGAGAATTACATTAAATTACATGAATCTACATAAAGAAAAACATGTTAAGATACTCTTAAATAAGAGGTTAAAAATGAAAAAGTAAAGTATTGGTTGAAATAAATTAGTTAATATGTAAAATCTTATATGCCAGTTAACTACTCTACAGTATCTGACTACTACTCTGTGAAGTGATGTCAATCCACTTTTTTTCTCGCACTGTCTCTCGTGCTAGTCCCTCTCTCCGTCAGATTTTCTTTTTCACTTCTATTCTGCTGCTATTGTCATAGAAATTTGAGAAGACCTGTCCGCTGCCCACAAGAATGAGTAACCCTCTCTCCTTCTACTTTTTTTTTTTTTTTAATGATGCTAAGTTTTATTAAATCAAAAGCTCAAAAGAGCAAGATTACAGGGGGGAAGCCTTCCCAAATAATCAGAGATTGCTGGGAGGTTCCGAAATTAGCCAATTTATCATCCAAGGAATTGGCTGATCTAGGAATGTGATTCCAAGTACAATGAATTGTGGAAACAATATCAGCAATACAATCAATGATAGGCCATTGGCATCGGAGGGTGGAGGGGCTCTTTCTTTGGAGCACCAACCGATGACTACTTTGGAGTCTCCTTCAATAAGCAGCTTTCCGTGAAGACGGTCCTTGAAAATTTGAAGACCGTATAGAAGGGCACTCACTTCAGTAGTGTTGGGGTCGGCCTGCATAAGAGAGAATAAAATCCCCACTACTGTCTCTGAAGACACCACCCCCACCCATCGACCCAGAACAGCCCAAAGCACTGCCATCAAAGTTGAGCTTGATGCAGTCACTTGGGGGAAATTCCCAAATAGCCATGACCGGCATCCTGCGGGGACTGGCCATATAAGCTAGCTAGCTCCAATCGCCACGAAGGGAAACATGCGATAGAGTGACAAATTCCTTTCTGATATGCGACTAACTAGAGATTAAGCCCACTGCATAAGAAGTCGTACTATCCGGGGTAATGGATTTTGAATTGAATCTCCAGTTGTTACGCTCTAGCCATAAACACCACGGGATGTGAGCAAGGCATGCTAAGAGGATTAACTTGCCCAATCTAGGCAGGCGAGTCCCCATCACCAACTGATAACTCTGCTTCTGCTTATATAAAGTATTCAATGTTTCAACTATTAACATAGTTAATAAATTTAAAGTATATGTAAAAAACAGCCTCGAAATTGAGACACCTCGCCTAAGCAGTATGCGAGGTATTATGGAAGTCCACTGACTTGTTCCACCAAAGCCTTTTCAAAACATTGACCGGAGATATGCCTCAAAAGAAACTCTGACTGCAACTTATGGATTATTGTGAATAGAGTAAACCATCGAAATCAAAGTACAATGTATGAAATCGTGGATTTGTCTAGAAATTTCATCTTCCCATAGGATGAAGGCAGCAATTGCACTGAATAAACTAAGCAAGAGCAAATACTACTGAATCTATACAAACCTTGACATCTAAAATACTGGAGGATGACACCAAAAATCACATTAGACTACTATACAAGGAAGGAATTGAAACTAAAAAGGATGTCGCTCCTACACCTAGCAGTAAAAAGAGGCCCCTCTTGCACCAATACTTCCAAAGAGCAATATATACACTCCAAGCATTTCCCTGATCAAATATTTTCTACAATATGGTCTTACCCCACACATAGTAAAGTTGTTTAAGAACCAACACTATCTTTTTTCAATACTCAATGGAGTGTTTCAACGTGTTAGTCATATTTTAGAGCACAAAGAAAGCACAAAAAGGGCAAAAAGAATAAGATTTAAAAGCAGCATAAGGAACAACCAAGTGGTATATCCTCACGAACCTTATTACAAGCTTTTTAATTAGCATAGTTTCAAGTAGTCAGATGCCTGAGCAACTGATGTCGAGGTGGGACCATAGAAGAAGAGGAGAGGTGTTACCAGAGGTGTCGCAGCTCCTCCGGGACGTTGATGCCACTGGTCTCGGCGTCATACATCCAAGAGGGACCTTCATCCTCTTCGCAAGACCTTTGGGTGTCGTGTTGCCTATCATACTCGTTGAACTTCCCTGCGTTGTCGGAATCAGAAAGTGATGCTTCAGGAGTCCTCGAACCAGCATCCTCTGCTATCACAGGGTACTGTCACCTGCGGAAGGGGAGAAAAATCACTTAGACTCCATCCACGGGAATGACGTCGAGGCTGGTCTTCCCGACCGGAAGGAGTTTCCAATCGGGAACGGCGATTCCTTCCCCCACTCCGGCGTCGATGGGATCTCTTTCCTCGGCCTGGTCTTTCTCAGCGAAGGTCTCGTTCGCTACTCGACAATCCTTCTTCTCTCGTCGAAGTTCTCTCGAGTGCCTTGCCTCTCGCGTCAATCCTTCCTCTCTCGCTTGATCAATTCCTTTCTCTTTTTGCTCGCTAGCTCACACTTCTCTCTCGCTCATCGCATATCACTCTCGCTAATGTGAATGGGGAAGGTGATGATTTAATAAATCATCGGATCTGCAGTCTAGCCGAACTGATCTTCTATTCAATTAGCGGTTGAGACAGAGAAGATCCCAAAGGGGACTTCTCTCATACCAATTGATAAAAACCGACTTGTGAAAGGTATTTATTTTTTCTTAAAAGTGCAAGGACGAGTTGAAAGAGAGGTTAAGAGGGCTGGAATAAGAGAGAGGGGAAGAAGAGAGAACTAAAGTAGAGGAAGAGAGGGAGATAGAGACAAAGCTACAAGGAAATGAGAGAAGGGGAGAGGAGAAAAGAGAGGAGAGGTGCTAGGGCACAAGTTTGAGAGGGGAAAGAGGCAAGAGAGATTTTGAAAAAGGTTTGACTGATTTTTCCTTCAGCCAACACCCTTATTTATACTTTTCCCATTGCATTTTTTAGGAAACTCCTCAATCAATTAAGGTTTCCTAATGACATAATTGAAGGAGAGATTGTAGAACATTAAAGATTACATCAATCTAGGAGAAATTATAGAATTTGGAAGATTCCATCAATTAAGAGAAAATTATTTCTAATCCAGTAAGATCCTATCTTTCCAAGAAGAGGCAAATATTACTCCAACTTCGACCAACCCCTTGAAGGGAAAATTTACTTTCTTACCCTTGAGCCCCACGCTCCTTTCTTTCTTAGAGGTGGTGCCACCTTCACTTGCTCTTTTGTGGTGGCACTGCTTTCTATTGCCCTTTCTTATGTTCTTTTAATTCTTTTCTACTTCTCTTCTTCCTTGGGAGTGATCTTGAGTCTCTATCATTCCACCCCTCTTGACTATCAACCTTGTTCTCAAGGTTGAAGAATAACCTTGTGAGTATCAACTGAACCATACGCTGATCCAGCTACCGAAGCTCATTAGGTGCACCAAAAAGAATGACAACCATACCAATAGACGAGAATTGTCTACCATTTGTAACTCTTGGGTTTGCCTAGGTAGGCTTACCAATCCCAATATCTGTGTAATGGTTTGTACGCCCACAATAAGCACACATCCTCTCACTACTACTTTCTCCACAACATCTACCACAACCAAAATTATTTGTACCTCAAGCACAACCACCTCAGCCACGTCTATTGGCAGTGTCTGAGCATTGTTGTGCAGGCCGAGTAATAAGTCCAGCAATTGCTCATTAGAAATCAATTAAATTTGGAATATTTAAATCTGCTTCGTTTTGAATCTATCCGCTGGAAACAACGAGCTAGATTCCGCTGGATGGCCGAGGGAGATGGAAACACAAAGTTTTTCCATTCCATCACCTCGGGTAGGAGGAGGTCTAACCGTATCACTACTCTCTATCCGTTCCTCCATATCTAACATTTTGGTGAAGTTTTTCTCAGACTTATACACCGAAGTGTGTTACAATAGACCTAAGCTGCCGCAACTTGAATTCCAGTGCATCTCTCCGCGAACGCATCAGATCTGGAAAAGCCGTTCACTTCTGAAGAAATTGATTTGGTTGCCCTCGGCCTTCCAAAAGATAAAGCTCCTGGACTTGATGGCTTTAACGGTAAGTTTTACCATTGTTTCTGGGATTCAATCAAAAGTGATGTGTACACTTCTATCCACAATTTCCACCAAGTCGGCATAACCCATAAGGCAGTCAGAGCATCCTTCATTGCTCTCATCCCAAAAAAATCCAATACAGCACTGCCCCAAGATTTTCGATCTATTAGCCTCACTACTAGTTATTATAAAATCATTGGTCGTCTTCTTGCAAATCGGCTAAAAGCCCACCTTCCGAAAGTTATTAATCCCAATTAAAGTGCTTTTATTCGTGATAGAAATAGTTTGGACTTCTCCATGACCGCTCATGAGCTATTAGACTCTTTCAAAAAAATCTTCCCAACCCTCCTAATATTAGATTTTGAAAAAGCATTTGACTGAGCAAATTGGAAACTTATTGATCACCTTTTCCACCGAATGGGTTTTGGGACTAGGTGGAAATTTTGGATGAGAAGTTGTATCTCCACCACATCATATTATGTCCTTGTTAATGGAAAATTGTGCGGTTTCTTCAAAGCAACAAGGGGGATAAGGCAAGGTGACCCTTTGTCTCCTTTTCTATTTACTCTCATCGGCGAACACCTTGCTTCTATGATCCGATTTGCTAAATGCTCAGGTTGGCTTAGTCCTATCTCTGAAGACCCAAACCAAGATATCCCGATCTTACAGTATGTTGATGACACTATTCTTTTTGGAGAAGGTTCTATGAGACAGATTTCCCACATGAAAGCTTTGCTCAATATTTTAGAATTGTTTGCTGGTCAAAAGGTAAGTTGGGCTAAAACTACTATCATTGGATTTAATATTGATCCCTCTGTATTAAACTCAATGGCAAGTTATTTGGGGTGTAAAGTTGCGTCACTCCCTGACACTTACTTGGGTCTTCCACTGACCCTTGCCTTACAAACAAAAAGTGTCTGGCACCCTATCATTGAACACCTTGAAGGTCGTCTTGCATCATGGAAAGGAAATTTTTTGTCCAAAGCTAGTAAGTTGGTTCTCATTAAATCGTGTTTACATGGCGTACCCTCTTATTTTCTTTCCTTGTATCACTGTCTTGCCTCTGTTTGGAATAGAATAGAACTCCTTAAAAGGAAATTTTTATGGGATGGGCCAAATGGGGAAAGAAAATATAGTCTTGTAATATGGGATGATGTTTGTAAACCCATTGTAATGGGTGGTCTCGGGATCAGGGATATTGCAAAAACCAACTCTGCTTTATTGTTGAAGTGGATCTAGAAATTGAATGTGCAACCAACTCTGTTATGGCGGAAAATTGTTGAAGCCAAATCTGGGAAAGTTTTTGGTTGGTGGATTGATGGCGGAAGATATTACAAATTATCCCCCGTGTGGAAGAAGATTGCCCAACTGCTACTTGTCTTTAAAACTGCTGTCAAATGCTACATTGGTTCTGGTAGCCAAACAAAATTCTGGATAGACTGGTGGGTTGGCCCAAGAAGTTTCAAAGATAGTCATGGATGTATTTACCGCCTGGCAAGAGAACAAGATGCGACCATTTCTGCGCAAAGGCTTACCTCTGGTGAGTGGAACTTAGATCTCAGACGAGCCTTGACAGACGATGAAGCTCTTGAAGCTACAGACCTTCTCACAAGTCTCTCAATGGTAAGAATCAAAAACTCACCAAACACACTCATCTGGACACCATGCAGGCAAGGTACGTTCTCTACTGCTTCTGCCTACCACTTCTTGATCTCTCTCCAAGCAAATTAATCAGTCCATCCAGCTGCTTTTGCATGGTCTCTACACATTCCACCTCGTGTGATGTTTTTTATTTGGACCGCATGCCAAAAAAAAATCTTAACCTCCGACGCATTAATTCGACGTAGAAATAGTGTCTCAGACCCCTTGTGCCCATTCTGTCATTCCTCTCCTGAAACCGCTGATCATACCCTTTTGCACTGCGATTATGCCCATTTGGTTTGGTCCGAACTCATAAACAAAATTGGGTTGCAATATTGCCCTTCTCAATCATTACATTCCACAATATTCACTATTACAAGTTCTCATCTTCCCAAACTTGGGAAAATATTAATTTCTTGTTGTGTTGGGTACATGGTTTGGAATTTATGGAAAGAGAGGAATAACAGAAAATTTAATCAAAAATCTCTTCCTTGGAAAATTTTTTAAAATAGAATCATAGGGCAAGTGTCGTCTTGGGTACTCATGCGGAAGGAATTTTATCACTTACAAGGATCAAATTTGTGTGGAAACTGGCGTCTTATTGCGGAAATGTCTTTTCCGTTACGACCTCCTCTTATGAAAATTTGGTCTCCACCACCAGTGGGACACTTCAAATTAAACTTTGACGGAAGTGCGTTTGGCTGCCCCGGGACGGCTGGATTTGGCGGAGTGATTCATGACGAAAGTGGGAATCTTCTTTTATCATATGCTGGACCGATTGGAATATCAGATTGAACCAATGCTGAGTTACACGGGCTGTATATTGGGTTAAAACTCTTCAAGCAAAAGATGGAGGGCCTACTCTGCATTGAAGGCGACTCAAAGGTTGTTATCAATTGGTGTACGAAGCCTTCAAAACCTCCTTGGCGGCATTGGGAGTTATATGAGGATATACGTACTTTAATTTCCAAAATGCATTGTAAGTGGAATTATATTCCTTGACCTGCTAATCATTTGGCAGATAAACAAGCTAAACAGGGTGTTTCCATCCAACAGGAGGTTGTGGAGGAAGGCCACCTTAGCTAGGGATGTATTTTTTTCATCTTGCAATATATATTCACACCCTATTTTCAAAAAACCTCTCTTTATTTTTCCTTGCTGCTAGTAGGGACTACAGCCACTTCAGCTTGAATAACTCAATTAAACACCTTGGTAAGGATGGCGATGAGGCAAGAATCTGGGCCTAAACAACATCATACTCCGAGTCTAAACCATCTAGGAACTTAGCCACATATAACTCACCCCGCTACGTCACTGCTACTTTCTCCACGACCACGACACAACTAGATTTATTTCTACCTCGATCACGGCTACCTCGGCCATGAGAATTGTTGTGCTGGCTGAATAATAAGTACAGCAACCTTTGTCTCTTTAATTTCGCTAGTAGTTGGGACTACAGCCACTTCAGCTCTAAATAAATTGATTAAACACCTTGGTAAGGGATAGCACATCAATTGAGGCAAGAATCTGGGCCTAACCAGCATTATACTGCGAGCCTAGATCATTTAGGAACTAAGCCACATATAACTCACCCCGTTGCTTTCGAAGATTTGCTTCATTTGTAGTATATGGGTGATAAATCTCGATCTCCTGTAAAATCCCCCAATAGTTCACCAAAATAATCGATCACAGATCTATCTCCTCTTCTCAAAGAAAATAAATGGCATATAGCTGATATACTCACCATAGGTTGCTTTCAAAAGCATATAGTGACTCAATAACGGTCCAAATTTGCTTGGAAGTCTCACAATTCATAACTCGTCTTTTAAACCTCATTTCCATACTATTGAGAAGCCATGTCAAAACCTAACTGTCTTCAATTTCCCAATCATCTTTAAGTGGCTATGGATGATCGTCCCTCAGAAATTTTGTCTTCCTTTTTACAAATGCGGCCTAGCTCAAGAAGTTTGAACCACTCAACTTCTCTAATATTAATAATTGCATACTTTCTTTTGAATGAATAACATCTTTGACCGAAGTAATAACTTTTTCCAAACCAAACATAACTACCTCTTAAAACACCTCAAACAATCTAAGAGAAACTACAATCCATCAACACAACTGCAACAAGGAGCACATAAATACACCAAAATAGCCTTGCTCTAATTCTATGGACCCTGTTGACACAATTCTTCAATGCCCACAGCAAGCCACAATAAAAATTATAATAACATGAAATCAACTCAAACACACAATTCCATGCAAATCAGGAGATAACGAAGATCTAGGTACTGGTCTGGGAGTTCGTGCAAGCATAGGAACAAGGAAACAACCACTAACAACCCTTCAGAGGCACATGATACATAGATAACTGCTCAATAACACAAACCATCAGCCCTAGGGTTATGGCACAAAACTAGTAAAGAAGATCAGACCTTTCTCCAATCAGCAAAGAATTGGAGAAACATCCTTCCTGGAGATGATGCAGGATGAGAAGAAGAAACGACTAGAATGCCACTTCAGATGGATCTTTTGCTCTGATACCATGTAAAAATTAGAGAAATAGATAACATAGAGAAGAGAGAGAAAAGACAGAAGAGGATTCAGAAGTTTTGCAGTGTGTGGCACACTTCACGAGGTCAGAATGTGACCTATCTCATTTTTTTTAATGAAATGATTTCATCAATTAAACAAGAAAATAATACAAACTAAGGGAGGATTCCCCTAACAACAAGAGATTGTAGGGTGACTCCTTGTTTAGCCAAAGAATCAGCAACATCATCTATTGATCTTGGCACATGAGACCAAGTACAATTAAAATAAGATACAATTTTAATAATCTGATGAAAAATTGTCCAATGGCGCCAAGGGGGATCAACAGCTTTTGACCACCAGCCAATAACAATCTTGGAATCTCCTTCAATAATAAGAGGGACATTATAATGATCTTTGAATCTTGAAATTCAATCTCTCTCTTTATTAAATAGGTCACTTGAGTGAAAAATATGTACACTACCAGAAATGCCCCTCTAGACTAAACTACTTATCTGAATATAAAGCATATTAACCTGAAAATTGAACCTAACATCCACCATAACTAGACAAATACTCTCCTAGTCTTAGAAGGATACAACATGTTTGTAAAATGACCAAAATATCCTTAACACCCACAACTTTAATTGCCTGAATCCCACAAAATGTTGAACAAACTACCACAAAGGGATTAAGTTGTTCTTTCACCTGTTGATAACCAGTAGGAAGTTACCTCCACCCCAAAAGGGTTCTAAAATTTTTCCTAAAAAATACCAAACCGGCAAAGTAGCAGAGTGATTCCCCTTCAGTTGAGTTTGCGATGCCGACAGAAACCCATCATGCTTTTATCAAGGGATGCACAATAGCAGCTGAAAAAATGGGGCTACTTTTTCGGGAGATCCCCCCTGGCGGTATTGGCATACTTTTTGGGATATCCAGGACATATCCTCCTTTTTTACTTGTATTTGGACTCATGTTCCGAAATCTGCCAACTCCTTGGTAGACTCTGTTGCTAAGAATGGGGCTTCCTTACAATCCCTTGTTGTATCAGGATTGCTTCTATAATTTTGTTGGTTCTCTTTGTGCTTATTAATAAAGCTCATATTCTTCTTCAAAAAAAAAGGGAGGGGGGGAGGGGACGCACTATAGCAGCTGAAAAAACAAGAAATGTTTAAAATACTTTTAATTGGCAGCAAGTCTCCAGTATGAACAGTCTACCTAGAGATTCCTTTTGCAAGCTGGACTAGTGGTGAATTGGCTGATCTTGGGATATGGGACCATTTGACTTGCCATGAGGAAACTATTTCTGAAATCTCATCGAGTTTGTATGTTAGCCTCCGTGGGGACTCATGGGGCTTGGACATCCAGGTGATAACATTTGTTGAGTCCCCTTCAATAACTAGGGGATCTGAAAAATGGAGGGCATACAGACTGACTCCTGCAAGTAGGACCCTTGCTTTTGCTTCGGCAGAGTCTGAGACACCAATGGTAACAGACAAGAGGAAAGCAGAGCCAGTATGGTCTCTGATGAAGCCCCCACCCTGCTGGTCCGGGGTTTCCAAGTGGTGAACCATCAAATTTTAGCTTTAGAGAATTATAGGAAGTGGGGTGGCAAGGAAGAATGTTGGGAGGCTTGTGTTTTTTACATGAATGATTTGCTGCCAGAATTTTCTTATCATTGAGCTTGGAAAGGGGGGCATGTCATGAGGGAAGCAGGACCATAATAGTATGTCATGAATTGTTCTATTTATGACCGAGCCAAGTGAGTTTGCTGAATGATTAAATGTTCTATTCTTTCTTTCCAGCCATAAATTCCACAGTACTATAGCCATTGAAGTTTCATTGAAGTGCTGTACTTTGAGAAAGGGTATGAATGGTACTGCAATAGGAATTGAGAGAAAAAACTGAGGAAACAGATCGGAATACTGAATTTTCTGAGAACTGCACCCCACGGTGAGCTGTGTATTGCTAATTCTTCTTTATATCCACAGAGCTTACAGAAGCTACCAATGACTGATTGCCCATTTTAATCAATACATCAGAAGTTAGGATTTTTCCATGCACCGCTGTCCAAAGAAACTGAAGAACTTTCCTTGGCTGCAACAGATTCCAAGCCATGCTGGTACCAACACAGCGCTGGTCCTGCTGGATGGGCAATGGATGGATTGGACACTGTGCTAGAAGGCTACAAAAAAGTGCCCAGAAGAGCAGGGATCCCAGATAATAAGACCATCACCACTGTTTTTAATGAAAGACTTTTACAGCAAAGATAAAAGGCTGGTACGTTCAGCTATTTCCGACCTGGGAATATGGATCCAGGAGATGTCCAATCCCCTAGACATACTAAAACCCAGAAAATACAAACTAACTGCCACAAAGAGTCTTAAGTTGTTCTGGCACCTGATGATAACCACCAGGAAATCACCTTCCACCCCTAAGGGTTCCCAACATCTTAACAAAATTCTCAGTTTGCAAAGTAGATTTGGTGATTTCCCTTCAGTTGAATCCATGATACCAAGAGGAACCCAAAAATAATGATTCAGCATGAAGTAGAGTGACCATCTCAGCATGAGGGTCCAGGAATATACCTAGAACTCCATCAGAGTGAAGCTTGATACAACCCACTGAGAGGTCAAACAAAAGAAAACAAGGAAGGGAAGGACATAGGACATTTCTAAACCTATTAACAAACAGGACAAGATGTGGACAAAACAAAAAAAAAAGTAAATGCATGCATGCGCAAAAAGAAATGACATTTCCTAAAGTGCACAAAAACGTGTCACTTTTCCAATCATTTGGATCAAGTTATCGACACTCGAACCAAAAGGACTACACTTTTGGAGGGGAGCTAGATGAAAAGAATTGTGTAATTTTATCAAAACAGATGAGAAATGGCATTGTAAAAACCTAACTATGGGCTCTCTCTCCATTAAAATAAAGTATCAGATCAGATCTCACCAATTCTGAATCTGACAGATATAGTCTTTGTAACCTAACTAGGAGAGCCACCCAAGTCATTCTCCCAAAGACCAGATAACCAGAACTGGAAATGAGCTCACAAACAGTTGGCAGAGTGGATCAGAGAGAGATTCACAGAAACTTCTGGACAACTGGCCATTGTGAATACCTTAGAACCTCTTCTTCAAAAGGAAGATTTAAAACCATTCCAGACCAAAAAGGGACAAGATCGTACACTAACCTTTGGTCCACAAATTTTTTGGCTTCCTCTATTTTGGATGAAGATTTCATTAGCATTGACAAAACAAGATAACAAAAAACACATTTCCATATTTTGGAACCTTGACCTTTACAAATTGGAGGCCAAAACCACACATCCCACAGGACTTCTATGGGGACAATGAATTGATAGTAAAGAATGCCTCTCCTACTCATACTTGTGCAAAAATGATTCTCATTGCACTGATACTCACCAACAGCGTATGTCTGGTTACAGGTAACACGAGCATGTCCTTCATTACCTACTCTATTTTGTAGCTTTAAAATAAAAGCCATGTAAATAAGATCCACTTGTTAAACATCAAGGCCTTCTATTATATAATTAGAAAAAAAAATTTACCTTTCTGTGAAGCATGAGAAAAAGTAAAGAGCAGGATTTTAATTCAAACGAACCATAGATAATTAATCTCCAGTACGGAATTCTTTGGACAGACATATGATTACCATAACAATTCCCAGTTACGATGCTAAAATCAGCTGTTCTGGGATGATGCAAACAATTGTGAAAAAAGTTAACTTACCTGAACCAGACGAACATCAAATGCCGGCCTATTTACTGGATCACGCGCCAATTGAAGTAATCGTTTGTGTGTCAGAACATCTTCAGCCCTCTCCACATTCACATCCAAAGCGTATCTACAAAGAGCATTACAAATATTAATATAATAATAATTAAATAAACACATACGCAGACGAAGGAAAACATGCCAAGCGGAAAATAGCTAAACTCGTAGCACAAGTCATTCGCAATCATAATTCGCTTAAGTGAAGTCAAACAACAAGAAATACACTGCAATCTACAGGGTGAAGCAAACATTTAATATAAAAAGTACTCATAGCACATTGTATAGAACATCAAATTGGACGATCCAAATGACCGAATTAAAGCAAAACAATTGCTACATAAGCAAAAACCAAATAAAGAAAAAAAGGAGTGATAGTAAAAGCTAGGGTTACGATACCTCGTTGGCAGCCGATTGAAATGAGTCCATAGCTCGTCGTCGAATCCAGGACGATTAGCTTCCTCGTTCCCGGCTTCATTAAGCCGCCGGAGAACCTCATTAAAGACTTCTTGTTTGTGCCGCTGCTGCCTCGGATGCGTCAGCGACGATTCGATGGCTCTACTGCTGCAACTCTCGTTGTCTTCCACCGCCATTAGTAGGAGCCCAGAAAACCAAAATCCAGAAAAGTTCAAAACGAAAGCAAGAACACAAGCTCAACTGAAGATCCAAGGCTGTCGATGAAACCTAAGCAGAAGAGAAGGAAGTGAACTGTTGGCGATCTCTCATGCCTCACATGAAATGGAAGAATGGAGAAGAAAAAGAAAGAGGGAGTTGTAGTAGTCCGTTGGTAGCCAGCGTTTGTTTTTTTATGTTTTCTCTTTCGTCCGTGAGTCTAAAGCCAGTTTTTTTTTTTTTTTTTTTTTTTTTTTTTTTTTGCATGAAAGCTTCTCTCTCGTTTTTATGCAGGCTCACTACCAATTCCAATGTCCAGTTAGGCACAGAAGGTGTTTTAAGATGTCGAGCCAATACCGACGTAGCGGCAGAGCAGTTCCAGATCGCTGAAACTTCACCAGTTTTCGGCGGATTGTTTCATGGCGTGAGCGCCCATTCCTCGTGCCGACGAGGATTCTACCAATCTACACTCGGCATTTTGCAACTTCCCACTTTATATTTAACCCTTTTCAAAAACTCTTTGAGATCCGGCGGATGCGGCGATGAAGCAATCCCAACAATGTAAGTAATGAACGTATTTGTTTGTACATCGTATCTATCGCGCGTATCTTTTTCGAAGCGAAAATAGAGCCAAGAATATGCCGAGAAGGAGGGCCATGTCAGCTCCGCGTCAGCTAGCCAACCGTCAGATTCTCTTCGCGGGACATTATTTTGATAAGAGGAGATGGTGAGGATAAAAAAGGGCCATCTGCCAGCAACTGTTCGTATCTTTGTTTGGTTCATGGGAGACCAGAAGATAGACCAAATCCAACCACATGGACTGATTTCCATTTATTAATCCTAATGTAAGAAAATCGAAAAAGGTCAAATAATTAATAATTCAAGCTATAAGCACTAAAATTGAAAAAGAAATTACTACTTCACTTTCTTTTATTTTCTCATTTAGTCTTTACAAACCTCAAGGCCGTAAAAAACGAAAAACGAAAATGGGAATTGTGTCTATCTGTTTTGCTCCCTTCCTCCGGTCGGGATGTAATTATCATGGACAGGTGATGGAGCCTGCTGTGGTCGATAACGAGTTGGATGAGATAAAGAATATCTGGAAAATCTCCACGTTTATCTGGAGGTTTGAGCCTGCCGTGGTCCAAATCTCCACGTTTATCTGCCCTTTTCTAACAAATTAGGAATTATATTTTGACTTACCCTGAGCAGCGACTTTGTGAGAGAGACGCAATCAGCCACATGTAATTAGCATTAGCTGCAGAACCTGCCGAGTCAAAAAATAAATTAAAAAAACCGGCGACCCACACCGTTGATGGCGGAGCAACTGGGGGAGGTTGAGATGCGCATTCGCGATCGAATAAAATCCATGAAGGCATGCACCTAAGTCTTTAAGAAATACAAGTAATAAACGTAATCATGAAATGTATATGATAGGCTGACGTGGGGACTCCCAAAGTGGCTTTTGGAGGGCGTGAAAAGGCCCATCTCGTCTCGGGAGTTGCGGGTCCAGCTGGACCGTTTGTATGTGCGGCAGGCGGTCGCCGTTCCCACATCACGGATATTTAGACTGGGCCCAGTGATTTATTTAAATTGTCAGTTACTCGAGGGATATAGGTAACCGATTTAGAAAAATGTTTAATTGGATTTGAATGGAGCTGGCTTTGGTCCTCCGACGTGCTCCGGTCAGCCCAAAACGTGGTATAAACTAAAGGTAGAAAACAGGAAAGTACGAAATTCTGGGTTCACAGCAAAGAAATAAGTGCAACATTATTAGGAGTCTTCAAAAGTTAATAGGTTTAAATTGATTAAAGAATAATGGGACCACGGTACGAGTTGTAGGGAGGCCCACATGGTTTGCCGAGGGAAGGACACATCAGAATCATATCTAGTCAGAAATGTGTCAAATGTGCTTATCTTTTGGTTGGTTCGAGCTCACACGTGACCTTTGTTGAAAAGCTCCTTACCTATTCAGCTAACCTGGTCTTAGCTCTTATCCTAATGTCTAGGTGCATCCTCTACCGAGAGCAACTTGTTCATTAGATTTTACAGAATAATTTTCTTTAGAATATAAAAATTACAAGTTAGTGTCACTATTAGAGTTTCATTTACCAATTTAATGTTGTTTCAATTAATTAAATTTACTAGAGGATTTATATTAATATTTTAATCATAATAATAAAGTCTAATATTAATTTTCGTAGAACTATTTTTATTCGTATAATTGTAGTTCATTTATAATACAAAATAAACTAACCCAAAATTATTTGAGTTCCACAACCTTCATAGTTAGAAGTCCCCTATCGGTAATCACCGCACAAAAACCCTTGCTCGGGAAAATTCCATTAATTGCTCTAGTAGTTAGAAAATTAGTGTCTCAAAGAGATTCTAACTCTCTTTAAACCAATTGCAATACCCTATTACACTATTATAAATTATCCCAATGAGTTAAAAAACTAGATTCTAAATCTAGTACGTCTTCCTTTTTTTAGATTAGAGGTTATAGAAGACCTCTAATGAATTCCAAGTGACATACAAAAGAAAAAGAAAACTTACACATTTGAATGGGAGAATTAGCCTTCTCCTAGTGATATCTAAGTTTTAAACCCTTTGGACCACAAGAGAGCATTTGAAGGAGTTTGATATACAAGGATGTAAAGCAACTTTGAGAGATTTGAAAGGAAATGCAAAAGCAAGCTCTTTTCTCCAAACACTCAGTTTGAGTACGAATTTCAAGTAAATGGCTATTGAATGCTTTCAATTTTAAGTAAATGTCCAATCAATACTGTAAGGGATGTTTAATGGGTTACTTATAAGATTTTCAACCAAACTAGTCATTTGCAAAATGCTGATAAACACATTGATCGATCACTAAAAGCTATAATTGATCAATTGTGTGTAATGGCTATATTGATTTTGATTCCTTAGACTTGTCAATTGACCATAGCATTAATCAACAAATTTTCATGCCTTTAGGAAAAAACGTGATTGATCAATCAATCCTACCTGACTGATCAATCATGCTTTATAGCCCAAGTAGTACAAAAGTCGGTATGATTGATCATTATAAGGGATATGATCGATCATGCTTTATGTCCGTTTCTAGCATACTTTTGTTCAATCTATCAAGCCAAGTATTTTGATCAATTATGCTTCATAGTTCATTATGACTGTACTTAGTATGACCGGTTAATCCAATCCAGATTGTCGATCATACTTTATAACTCATTGTGGCGGGAACTATATGATTGATAAAGCTAGTTAGGTTGATCGATTTGACCAGTAGTATGATCAATCATGCCAATTGCCAATATTTTAAAACGGCTTCAAATTATGGTAAAAATTTTCCTAAGGTGTTCTAGCAAGTTTTAAACATTAACATGGATTAGCAAAACATGATTTGAAAAAATTTTGTCCTAAAGCCACAAAAATCTTGTGGACCTTTGGATTCTTATTCCCTTGTGATGTTTCTACTTGACTTGACTCTTGTCTTCAATCCTTCGAACTTCTTGTAGGTGCTTCTTAAGATGACTGGACATTTCTTTGAGCTTGAGGTCTTGAGATCAATTTTTTTATTCCTTTACAAAGACTATTGAAATTGTGTCTCTTGGAGGCTTAGAAACTAAAATGCTTAATTTTTAATTATTAGATCAATTAAGTTTTTTTTATCATCAAAATATGGATGTGATTCAACCTATGTCAACAGTCTCCCCCTTTTTTATGATTACAAAACCTAACTTATAAAAACTAAAATTAACAATTGCCATATGTATTTGAGTTTCAAATTCTTAACCTATTGATTCCCCTGAATTTGTGTGCACAAATGTTTACAAGATTCAGTGTTAACTTAGATTTTTCTCCCCCTTTTTGTCATACGTAAAAAAGATATGCAAAAGTGAGAATAGTTGTGCACACAAAAGATGGTTCAAGGCCTTTCATTCATAATCAAAATACAAAATAACTTGACAAGTAGATTCCATTCATAATCTATACCTTCTTCTTGGTTATATCTTTTGGCAAAGCTTTCTTTCTCACGATTTTATTTTCTTCATCGGCTTCGTTACTAAAGACAATTTGGTTCCGAATACTTGTTGATTTTTGGGTCTAGGTACTAGAATCCATAATGGATTTCTTTCAAATCGATTAAGTTCTTCTTGCATTGTCGTGATCCAAAAATCATCCTTTTGGCCCTAGGCAAAGCACCTAGACTTTATTTGAGAAACAAAGGCATTGTTGGCCATGAATTCGTGAGTTGTTCTTCTAGTTGAAATTTTCCTTTGGGGTCACCAATTATTTCATCTAAAAGGTGATCAACCATAAACCTATATTTCTTTGACATGATAGGAGGTTCCTCTTGGTTATCCACATCTTTTGGTTTCTCTTCAAGCTTTTAGTCTTGAGGTTGAGAAACTGGCGATGGATTAAGAGGGGCTTCCTTTTGATGGGGTTGACTTATCAAATTCAACATGTACCAACTCCATGACTCTCATAGACAAAAACTCTGCAATGAGATGTATAACCTAGGAATATTCCTATATCAGCCCTAGAGTCAAACTTCCCTAGTTTCTCCTTTGTCTCTCTTAATACATATACTTTGCATCTAAAGGTTCAAGAATGGGTTATATAGGGAAGGGTGCCCGTATACAACTTATGAGGAGCTTTATTCAGACAAGCCCAATGCTAGCTCAGTTCATAATATAGCAAGTTATGTTTATAGCTTCGACCCAATGAGGCAAGTTATATGCATGTAATATGGCTATTGTCCTTTCAATTAAGGTCATATTCTTTCTCTCCACAACACTATTTTTTTAGGAGTTTGAGGAACTGAAAATGTATGCTCAATGCCATGTTTAGTACCATATTCCTCAAAATGAGATTTCTCAAATTCTCCTCCATGGTCACTCCTAATTTTGACAATACTACAATCTTGATCCTTTTGTACTTGTTTATATAGTTTGGCAAAGGCTGGAAAGACATCATCCTTGTTGCCTAAGAGATCTATCCATGCGAAGTAGGAGTAGTCATCTACAACCACTAGGGCGAGACGCTTTCCACTTAAATTCAAGGTTTGGTAGGTCCCAAGTAAATCCGTGTGGATTAGTTGTAGAGGTTGAATAGTACAAACTACATTTTTGGATTTGAAGGAATTTTTTTGTTGCTTTCCAAATTGGCAAGCATCACAAAGTTTTTCCTTGATAAAATTTTGATTTTATAGTCCTCTCACTAAATTTTTCCTTGGTAACTTGTTCAAGAAATCTATTTCTATATGCTCTAACCTCTAATGCCATAACCAGGATTCATCTACGTTTGCACCTAAACAAATTATACTTGTAGAGGTAAGTCATAGACAAAATTACATAGAGCTTACATTGGCATACATACACTAGAAATTTATTTTGACCTTCAATTTCTTATTTTACCCCTTTTGAGAGAAAAATATAGCATTTTCTCAAATCATTCTCGCATCTCTCTAATCTCTTTGTGTCTCTTGCTAGGGACAAAATGCAAACACACGAGATTTCAAGGAAAGAAGAGAAGAAAGGAATTCTAGCTCTTGGGAGAGATAAAAGAAGAAACCAAGGGAGAGAGAGGAAAAGAGAGAGAAGTGTATGGACAAATTTGAACCAAGAGGAGGAGGCTTAAATGCTTGACCCCATGCCTTAAGGATATATTTATAGTTGTAAGAAGGTGTTTACAATGACTACAAATCCCTTAGGGCTACATGCTTCAAAAGAAAAAAGACATAAGAGAACATACACTAGCTTGCATAATTAGAATTCTATGTCATCTTTATAAAAGTTCTCCTTATTTACTAGCTATGCCACCCGACACACGTGGGTGTCTCTTAACACTTTCCCTCAAGTTGGTGGTTATAAATTCACTTGCAAATCATCTTGGTCAAGAAACTTGTGTGCTTAAAAAAGAAATTTTGATTGCCTAGCTTTGACTCATCTTGTTCTAGTTCACATCTTGCTTGTAATCTTCATCTTGTCTCCCCATAACTTGGATATTCTAGTCACATAAAAGTTGATTACCACAACATGTGGAATTCTTCATTGTTGGTTACTTTTGTTTTGTACTTCTTCTTCTACTTCTCCCCCTCACACTGGGGATCTCTTTGTTCTTTACCAAGAGACCCAACTTTCACAACTTTATACTTCCAAGTTGTGCAACAAAGTTTCTTCCACCAGTTAAATCACTCCTAGTTGTACAATAAAACTCCTTACACCAGTTAAAATGGTCATAGTCTGAAACACACTCTACTAATTTCAAAGGCCAAAAAATAGCCCAACTTTAGGGCACAACAAAGAGACTACTCACTTTTTAAGGGTAGCTCAAGCACAAGTCCCCTCTTGGGTGAGAATAAAAAACTTGACTCAAACTGGATGTTGAACACACTCCTATATTTTTAGGTAGTGGGCCGATAGGCATTGCTCTAAAGTGATTTTAACAAACATAAATTGAAGAAATTACTTTGAAGAATTAAGGGTGTGAATAAAAGATAGCACCTCTCATACTTCAAATGAAAAGACGCTCACAATGCAGATCTTCATACTTCCAAGTAAGAAGGAAGTGCTTTTAGACCAATGGATGGATAAAAAGTGACTAGGTTTTGCTCAAGAGGGAGAAAACAATGATTAAGGAAACTTTAAAAAAATCCAATAAGAAAGTTTTGAGATAGAACATAATAATGAAAATTTTCTAAAAATAAAATTATCATATAAGGCAATTACTTTTTACATAACTTGACCAATTTGGAAAGAAAATATTCAAGAGATAATTCTGGAATAAGGGAGATTTAAGACACTTATTTGGAATCTAGAATTAGGAAACACAAGAAACAAAACTCATAATGGGAAAGATTTCTCTTAAAGGAACTAATGTAATGTGAGATCAAACTATTGAATTTAGGACCCCATGAATAATACCTTGAGCAAGGGGAGAGAGAAAGAAAAAACAGAGAAAAAGAGAAAGGCTCTCGGGTAGAGAGAGAAGAGAAGGAAAACAAAGGAGATTAGAGAGAGAGCACTTCACACGAGAGAGGAGAAAAAAGAAGAGACTTGCTTGATTGATTTTCGAGTTACAATCACCTCTATTTATACTTGAGGAGATGATAGAGTCCATGTACAAGTAATCTTAGGACTCTTTATTACATTCCAACTAGAACTCTTTAAGATAAGTCTATCATGATAAGATTACATTATCTATGTAAGAGATTACTTTAACTCAACTTCTAACTCTTCTTTAATCACGTGAACCAAGATAGAAAGTCAGCTCGTGATCTTATCTTTGTGGGTCCCACATGATCTTCCAGCTCGTGGTATCTTTGTGGGTCCCACTTGATCTTCAAATCTTCTATTTAATTCCAGCACGTGTTCCTTATCTCTTAGCTTGAGCCACTTTGTATGAGGACTCTTGTTGACACCTCTCGAGCTCATGGTGGGTCACACCAACTTGTGTAGCCATGGTGGTTCCACATTATAACACAAATAAAATAAGCTTATAAGGAAGGAAAGATACTCAAGTTGGTAAAATCTTGACTAGGTTTTGAAAACAAATAGGACACTCAACCAAAATTAGCAACTCAAAAAGTAAAGCAAACAATTTGGCTTAAATTTCAATCTTCGCATGCAATAGTATACTGGCATGACCTTGGACTCCTCCAATGTATATATCTCTCTCTAAAAATATTAGATTGAGAAATAGTTTATTGGGATCAAAATTACACTCACATAGGTTTCTTTTGAGATATAATTCTCATTATAAATCTTCAATAATGTTGGTACAAACCGTTCAGGAATTTGAGGCCGTCAACTGCTACACAAAAATTTTCTACTGTTTGACCTTTGCACCTTCAAATGTCGATTTATTTTTCTAGAAAAATCTAATTTCAAGGATTCATCTTTATTTGGAAACTAGACTCAAATATATTTCCAATATATATTTCTATATTAAACATACGGTAAGAAAGTGAAACATCCAATGAAAATCAAGAATTGGGAAAGAAGACCAAAGGAAAATCAAGAAACTCCTTTTTTTTCTTTTTCTTTTTCTTTTTCCCTCCCGTATTCTCCATCTTCTTCTCCTTTTCCATATCAGATTTTTTCCTGCTTTGATATCATGTTGATTTCTAGGGACAAGCATAAACGCAAGATATCTCAAGGGAAGGAGAGAAGAAAGGAATTCTAGCTCTTGGGAGAGGAAAAAAAGAAACAAAGGAGAGAAGGAAGAGGAAACGGGAGAGAGGTGTATGGACGAATTTGAGCCAAGAGGAAGAGGCTTGAATGCTCTACTCCATGCCTTGATGTTATATTTATAGTTGTGTGAACATGTTTACAATGACTACAATGCCCTTAGGTCTATATGTGTTATGGTCCTGGGTTAAGTACCTATGTCTTCCACTCTTGACAGGCCGGTCTTTTGGGTAGTATTAGCTAGGTGCTTAATATTTGGTATCAAAGTAGGCTCCCAAGTCGCAAGTTCGAATCCTGGAGGGGGTGACCTAGCAGAAGGAGTGACCTAAGCGGAGGGGGCGACCTAGAGGCTAGATTAAAATTACTAGTAGGTCGTAGGAACTTAACCCGGGTCCGGCCAGTATCACTTGAGTGGGTCGTCGCTAGAGTGGGCCACCGTGGTCATCGGCTCGCGAAGGTGGGGTGTGATGTTATGGTCCTGGGTTAAGTACCTATGTCTTCCGTTCTTGACAGGCCGGTCTTTTGGGTAGTATTGGCTAGGTGCTTAACAATATGCTTCAAAAGGAAAAAAATATAAGAGGATATACACCAGCTTTGCATAATTAAAATTCTATGCCATCTCTATGAAAGTTCTCCTTATTTACTAGCCATGCCACCCCTACACACATGGGTATCTCTTAACACATAGCATCATTAGTTCCATCACACTCCAAACAATCTATATCTTGTTCTTAAAGAAGTGGAGGCTTGGATCTCACTTGGAGGATATCTATCTCTCTATTTGATGAGATGTAATTAGGGTGACATTGATGTAATTAGTTTAAATTTCTTGTTTCTTCTTCACTCTTATTGGGGTGATGGTATTTCTGGAATCTATAAATAAAGCTTATGGGGGAGGGTGTGATATCAACTACCCTAATTATTCTTCCTTTTTCTCAACATGCTCTCTCTCCCTCTCCTTGGTCCTCTCTTTTCTTTTTCTTTTTACTTCTCCTTCTTTCTTCTATCCGTTGCATAACAGTGTGATCTATGGAATCCTGAAAATTAACATTGTATTAGAGCAGTGATTTTCAGGATTCTAATTATTTTTTCCTACTCAAATTATGCTTCATGAAGGCATTGTTATTTTGAATAAAGCTGACAGAGTCTTATTCTGAGGATAGTCGTTTCTCTGTTTTGTTTACACTCTTATTTTGAGAATCGTCTTCTCCATTTTGTTTACAGCTGCTCGGTAGATGATCAATCTATCAATTTCTTTTGTCTTTGCTGTCGTGGATAAAAAAATATTTTCTGTCACATGTGGTAGTTTTTCTGCTACGTGTTTTCTTCATTGGTTTGTGAATGCTCTTGATTCAAATAATATTGTATCTTAGCTCATGGTTATCTGGGAGTATCTATGGCTGATCAACGTTCCTCTTTTTCAGGTAGTTACAACAATCCTTATGAAGTCCTTCTCAATTCAGCACAATAATTATTTTGATCATAAACTTATCAAATCAGAAATTTGAACTCATCTTGTCTATTGTCTTCTATAATCTTTTGTTTTCTGCTATTAGTTTTTTTCTTGGGTATAGTCGTTAATGTTGTTGTTGTTAACATTTTTATACTTATCATCGGCCATATCTTACTTGGCGGAGCCATTGGATTTTGAAATCACTCTATTCCTCTTTATCTTTCTGGATATATCAGCAGAGTAAAGGAGATGACTTTGCAACAACCATCTATTTGGTTTATGATCATCAGAGAGTCCTACAGCTCTTCTAGCCTTGCAAATTATTACACTTGAGCATTTGAGATTATCTTCTTTTTGTTGGTGTTGCTGCTATCTGCTGCTTACAGTAGTGATTATCTTTTTATTGTTGGCATTGCTACAATCTGCTGCTTACAACAGTGATCATCTTCTTGTTGCTGGCGCTCGTTATCCTTTCTTGTTGGAGAGGTATTTGCTGATGTCGATTACCAACAACATACTTTATACAGAACAAGATTTCTGTTTGGAGATGATGACGATGAAGTTTGAAATCCAAGTTAGCTGTAGAATAGATTTAGATTTCTCTTTGTGGTTCTATCTTTCCTAATTGGCAACAACTCTTGTTGCTATGTCCACCTGAATCCTGATGGTCGTTGCCACCAGTCATTGAAGATCCTATCAAGAGTCATTTTAATCCATCTTTAAGGCATGCTTATCAACATGTTGCTGCCATATTTCAACACATTGTTGATTATTCAGCAAAGCAAAACACATAGTCACCTGCTTTGATAAGATAAGTTGGTGCTGCCTTTTCTACTCTCTTGAATTCCATCACTTGGTCTCATTGCTGGTCATGTGCAATCCTGGTGTTTTAATGAATCATACACTTGGTGATGAGAAAATTCAGTGACATTGCTGCTGTTTTTTTGTTTTAATTAGTTGGTGAATCAGCAGGTAGTTGAGTTTCAAGTGTTCTTAAATCTATATCATCTAGCAAGTCATGTTGCAACCTCTTTTTAATCCCACCAAGATGGTTGTTTTATCTAGTTGGTGAGTCAGCAATTGTAATCAGCAATAGGTTTAATAAGTCTGCTTTGATTTATTGCAGAAACATAATTGCTGTTTTTATCAAGTTGGTGAATCAACAATGGGATTTAATCAGCACCTTCCCATCTGCTGTTTGACTCTAGATGGTCAATAATTACTCTCCATGGGGTATCATGGATGCACATGTGATTTCAGCATAGTCCTCTTACGGATTTTATTTTCTCACTCTTATGTTGATTATCATATGCTATTATCTAGTATATGTATTTGGGTTTTTTTATGTATTGATTATCAGTAGACATAATTCTGGTTATTATTGAAGGTTCTTGCTGTCCAAAAGGTTGTTGGTGTTTATTGGTGGTAATAAATTTGCATTTTGTTACATTGATGATATATTGTTGATACACGGATGTTTGTTGCTGGTGGGGGATATAAAGCCTGTCAAATTTGGACTATCTATATCAGACGATCAACAATTATTTTGTGAATATTGTTTGGATAAAAAAATTTGAAGATTACTGAATTGAATTCTCAGTGAAGAATCCATATTTCATGTTGTTTCTTATTTGCAACAAATCACTGGTTCAACAATTATCATCTAGCATCGCCTACTCAGTTTCATAACTCGTTTAGTTATGGAGTTATACCTCAACTTATTACTTGGTTCAACTTATTATTTCCAGTCTATTACTCAGATAGAACTTATTACTTGGGGCACCACTTCTTAATGGACTTGCTAGGAATTATTTCATGTGTCCTTATTACTCTTAAAAACTTCCATTATTTACTAGTTATCCACTGTCATACAACTGCATATTTGGTACATGTTATTTGGTTCAAGATAGGATCATTGGCATTATCTCCAAGCTTGAGGGGGGAGTATTGGAAGATATGATGTAATTAGGGTGGCATTGATGTAATTAGTTTAAGTTTCTTGTCACTTCTTCACGCTTACTAGGGTGAAGGTTATACTTGTAATATTGGTATTTTTGGAATCTATAAATAAAGCTTTTGGGGAGGGTGTGATATCAACTACCCTAATTATTCCTCCTTTTTTTCAACGTGCTCACTCTCCCTCTCCTTGGTTGTCTCTTTTTTTTTTCATTTTACTTCTCCTTCTTTCTTCCATCTGTTGCATAATAATGTGATCTATGGAATCCTGAAAATCAACACTCTCTATTACAAGAAAGTTGTAAGTTTGATTTTTATTTTGTATTTTAATTTTCTTTTTAGAGTTTTTCTAGTACCTTAAAACTTGAATATTTGGCCTTCTAGAGCTTGTAAGCTAGAAAAGGAGTGTCCCCTAGAGCCAGTGCAAGTTGTATTGAATATCTAGGGGAGAGATTGAAATTATGTAATTGGGATAAAACATGGCTTAAAGAGAGCCTTGAATCTCTTAGTATTTTTCAGCTAGTATAGCTTATTAGCAAAATTTCCCGAGCAATGGTTCTTTGGTAGTGAATACCATGAGAGGAACATCGATAAAAAAATTCTTCGGTGTTCTCTTATGGTTCTGTGTGCTTTAAGTTTATTTATCATTTATTTTGATTACATAACTCGAACGTTAGAGTTTTTAATTAAAATCACAATTCACCCACCTTCCACCCCCTCCCCTACAATTGGTATCAGAGTAAGCCTTAACTGATTGAAATCCAAATTTAACTTGATTTTGTTCAATCGATTTCGATGGTAACTCAAGAACCAATTATGTTCCAAGAGGATCATGATCCAAATTCTGCTCCGCTGCTTATTCATTCACTATACCAATGGTAGAGAATTATAATGAAATTATTTTTACAATCTATTGGATTTGAACTATAGGAAGCAATCACTAGTAAACCTTTCATCCCATCCCAAAAAGTAAAGGGGAGATCTATTCCAAATGAGTATGTGATTGGGATGACCTTGACAGTGCAAAAGTTGATGGCAATGCTAGCACTATGGAACTCATTCTATGTCACTTAGGTGATGAATTACTAGATTCTTATTCATCTTGTAAATCAACCAAGGATTTACGAGATAAACTTGAATAAGATTTTTCTTGGAACATATAATGTAGCTCTTCAATCTCCGAATGCAGTACATGTAGTGGCAACATAGATATTGAAGATCGTATGCACTTAAGTTTAGTAGGAAACATCAGATCAAACCGAGATGAAACTTTTGAGAGTGACATCTATGGGTTATTGGACAAAGAATAACGTATGAGGCCATTAGAAGAGTCCATGTCTTCACTTAGGGGAAAAGAAAACAAAAAAAAGAAATTGAGAAGGCAACTTTCAAAATTAGAAAAGGGATTTGAATCCTTGAAAGCCGATTGCTACTCCAAGCTACAAGAGCTTAGAAAAGAATGTTTTAGTCTCATCACAGAATGTGATAAACTTGAACTCCATCCTTCAAACATTCTTGAGTTGATAAATGAAAAAAATATCATTCACTCTAGGATTTAAGAATGTCTAGAAGAGAATAAAATGCTAAAACCCCACAAATGGTTAGCTAAAGGAAAAACCTTTGACTTATCCCATTGCTTAAAGATAATTTAGGGAAAAGTCACTATGAATAATCAAAATGTCATATTCATATTGTGAGAAATTTGGAATTTAGTGTTAAGGTCCATGAGACTAGAAGAGAATGAAGATTTAGTAGTTCTCATAGGGCAAATGTGAAAAATATCACAACAACACCTACGTATAATGGTTCATGTTATAAATGTGGGTTTATAAGCCAATATGAATTTGAGTGCTCAGATAGAAGATCAAAGTTGAATGTTTATAGGCCAATATGCATTTGAGCACTCAGATAGAAGATCAAAGTTGAATGCAGTGAAGAAAGTTTGCATTCTCAAGGGAAACCTAAATTTATCTTAAAAAATTGAGATGGTGGGACCTAAACAAAATTGAGTGCCCAAGGGCATTTGATCTTTGAAGCAAGGAGTGGAGTTTTTGAGTCAAGCTATATAATACATGAAAATTACCTAAATATCTTGTGGGAAATGAATTATGTAACATGTTTATGTCATTTCAAATATTTTTTGTATGGGACATGGTTTTCAAGATTAATTCAATGATAGTTTCATCATTTAACCTCATATACCAATCCTTGTCTAGTTTATGTGACTTGAAGTTTTGATGAAAATAAAAATCCTATATAAACTAGCACTTTAGCATCCATTGACTTAAGAAATAATAGATTATTGTTAGCCAAGGACATATCAAGCAAAGATCATGTTAGTTTCAAACCCAATCTAAATTTATGTACATATGTTTGAAATAGAATTGGTTGTTCGTAAGTAAGGTTATGCTCATTAGTTGTATTGTGAAAAGTCTTGATCCATACGTCTTGCTGGATTAACTGGTTCACTCATGTCAACATGGACATTTCAAACTCATATTTTGAAACCCAAGTCCATCGTAATCACTACATGGGATTCTCATGAGTCCACCATGCCTAACTAGAACAACTAGTCTTAAAGGGATAAGACCTACTCACTAAGACATAGAAGATAAACTCTTTAAATGAGTAGCCTTCTTTGCTCATACGTTGAGGCATTCCCTACCTTCTCTTAGTTTTGAACAAGAATACATATATGAGTAAGGATCATACATCTTGTCTTTTGGAATATCTAGATAGTATATCAAGTCACTCTTGGATAATAGATATCATCTATCTTATGGTATTAGTGATTGGATTTGGTCTTCAATTGCAAGCAACCACTTTCATCAATCTAATAGATAATGCCTTTGAACTCCAAACTTGCTACAAATGATGTATAGGATCTTCTCATATAAAATGGCAATCTTCCATATCTTCCAATACTCCCCTCACATTGGTGCTCTTTTCCATGAAGCCCAACTAGCATAAGATAAGTGAGAGTAAAATCACTCCAAGTCGTATGGCATAGCTCTATACTCCAGTCATAACCCATGTTGGATGTAGGGCACACTTCTATCATCCTCAGGTACTTGCACTCCTATCTTTCGTAGGTAGTGGGTCTATACGTAGTGCTCAGAAGTGTAGTAAAACTCCT
Source organism: Aristolochia californica (assembly GCF_029961685.1). Classification (NCBI taxonomy): domain Eukaryota; kingdom Viridiplantae; phylum Streptophyta; class Magnoliopsida; order Piperales; family Aristolochiaceae; genus Aristolochia; species Aristolochia californica. Next base: position 7,197,540 of record NW_027182279.1, read on the forward strand.
CCATAACCGTGTCCCTCCATAGGACAACGACTCTCAAGTGGTAGGACTAATAAATGCTAATTAAGGGGGGGGGGGGGGGGGGGGGGGTGGGGGGTAACGTATATATTGTAATAAGCTCCTCCATCAATGTGCCCCAACCCGAGCACCGACTCTCATAGGTAGAAATGGTTGATAAATGCCTATCATTCACAAGACAGAGATAAAAGATGTGATACATGATAAATGCATGTCGCACACAAGACGACAATAAAAGACGTGATAAGTGGGTAATGCCTGTCATTCACAAGAATATGATAAAAGACCCATGGGTATATCGATATATATATATATATATATATATCAATATATATACATATACATATATATATATATATATATATATATATATATATATATATATATATATATATATATATATATATATATATATATTTAAGTCTCAATGGACTTAAAACACCCAACCAGGATGAACTTAAACTCCCAACCGTAGCAACACGCAAGAGGTTGGCCCAAAGAAGTATGTGAGAGTCAAATAAAGGATGGTAGGTGTAAAGTTGTCAAATAACGAATAGGTAATGGGTACAGAGGAAGATAGGATGCTGAGGTCACCACATCTTCAATAATAATATCTCATCCAAAGAGAAACAATATTTGCAGTTGAAATGGGCCCATATAACACGACCCAAAATAATAAAATCCTTGTAAAAGAACCCATGAAATAATCCAATGCGAGTATCTGTACCAAATAATATGTTGACCAAGGAATATGTTGCGAATACCCCAAAATAATAATCCAGCCAGACAAATAGAATCGAGTCAAACCGAGTCAGGTATCACCAATTATTACTACAATTATTACTGCTAGTCAGGATTCTTGATCTTCATTTTTCTTTGCTGCTAAAAAATTCTTCTTAGATGCAAAGGCTTCATCTTTTGTGCTCCCCCTTTCTTGAATTTTTTTTCACATAAAACTTACAACATAGGGAATAAAATACCTCTTTCTTTTACTTCTTGTACTTCTCCCCCTCAAGCTGGGAGGTAATGCCAGTGTTCCTATCTTGAACCAAATAACATAGATGTAGTAACCGAGAAAGGGGTAAGTGTGGTATTTTCTTGATATAGTTGATCAATAACAACAACTCTGTTGGAAGATGGGCTCAAGCCCACGAGCTCAAGACAAGAAGCCCACCCATCAAAGGAGTGGCATATGTGTAAAATATGGTACTTTCCATAAAGATGGCATAGAAGTGTAAATATGTGTTCCTTTTATGTCTTTTGTTTTATCAAGCCGTAGCCCTAAGGGCATTGTAAAGCTATAAATAAAGGCATTGGCTAAAAGGTAGGGCATTGAAGCACTCTCCTCTCTTTCCACAAATTCGTCCAGACCTCATTTTTCTTTTTGACTCAACCCTCTTCTCCCTTTATCCAAACTATCTTCTTCCACGTTCTTCTTCTTCTCTTCTCCTTCTCTCTTCTTCTTCTTCTTCATTCTTGTTGATCTAAAGTTCCTTTCATGAGATCCTAAATTCTACATGGTATCAGAATAAGGAGTTTAGGATCTCTCTTCATGGAGTTATTATGAAATTTGTTCAAGAAGTTATAAAAGGAGTTCGGTCATGAAGATATAACTTCGTGCTTTTCTTATTTACTTTTTTTTGTTTCCTTTTCTTATTTACATACTCATTTTTACTGTTTTTCTTTACTTCTTGAATTTTGAGTCACATCAAGTCAAGATAAATCTTTATATGTTGTAAAAATTTATTTCTATGACTAAATTGATGTTATAATCTTGACTCCTTATAAATCAATTACAAGAGTGATCAAGATCATTTGTTGTTTGCATCTTATTAAGATTGATGGGTGAAATTCAATTACCTTTATGTAATTTGGATCCATCTCATTTGAGGTAGAATTCCAACTCATGTTGTTGTATCTTCTCCTACTTTAGGTTGCTCATGGGTTTGTGTTATGTTGTTGGATGCCCATTATATGTTTGATAAAATTCTAGCAGTCATTTACCCTTTGTAGTTCCGTTTTTTTTAACTTCAACAATTGAATTTTTTTTTACGTTGAAGTCTCCCATGAGTTGAAGATAAATCTCTTCCAAGTGTCTTGGTTTGCCATTAAATCTTCTCTAAATTTTTGTCTATTGCTCACTTGTGTTGGAGTTTGGATTAAGGCCTAATCGGTTGCATTTACTTTCTTCTCTTTGTTCTTATGAATACAAGAGAAGTTGAGTGATGGTTGGATGTTATTATCACTTTCTAAAGGCACAAATTTGTTGATAATTTGGTTCTTGCCCTCGTGAAAGAAATTGGTTCTTGTTCTCTTTTGTTGGTGACTGATTTGGTCTACGTGTTATTTAAATTACGTTGAGTAATTATTCTTTGAAGAAGGCCGTTTTCCCTTGACCTCCATATTTTACTTCCCTCATAATGGAGATTGGATACAATAGTAATAAGAGTGATATACTCTGCATTACTAAAATTCTACCTAGAGGTCTCTCCAATTACATGAGTTGGTCACAATCGGTTCGAAGGGTTCTTATTACTCGTGACCTCTTGAGCCACGTTGTTAACTTTCCTCTTCCGATTGATGAAGAAGATGCATCCTACCACAATTGGGTTAAGGATGATAATATGGTGATAAGTTGGCTCATTAATAGCATGGAAGAGCAGGTGGCCAACAATGTGGTCCACTTGGAAACCGCGAAGCACATATGGGACACTTGTGCCAAGCTTTACTCAAGCACTGCTTCATTAAAAAAAATATATGATGTCTTACATAACATGCTTCATACGAAACATGGAGATAATATTCACGAATTTTTGGCATGGTTTCAAGGTCTTCTTCAAGAATGGAAACTAGCTCAGCCATATTCCACTGATATTTCCATTCAAGAACGACAAAGAGAAGCTTTGGCAGCAGCCATTTGCTTTTCGAATATTAAACCATACCTTAAGGTGGCCAAAACTCAGATTCTAAGTTCTTCTGCTCTTCCATCATTTAATGATATTAGTATTACATTACTTCGAATATCGGATTCATCCCCTCCTCCTATTGATGCTCCATCGGCGATGTTCTCTGGCAATCGGGGAACATCTTCCTCATCCCGAGGAAGGGGTAGAAATATGCGAGGGGCTAAAAATAGAGGTGGTAGAATGGGTCAGAATTCTTTCCGTACTGACCCTCAAATTTGCACTTATTTTGGTCGTCAGAACCACCTTGTGGCATCATGCTGGAAACTTTATGGCAAGCCTGATTGGGCCACAGCTAACCCAGTCTGAGTAAACATTGAGAAAAATAAAGATAATGCTGAATCATCATCCGAAAATGTGACTCTTACGGCTGAGGACTATGCTACATTTAAGAAAATGAAGTCCTTCATGGAATCATCTATTCCCTCATCATCTACTGCTGACACTACTATTGCCTCATGTATGCTTTCTTCCTCTTCTTCCTCTTCCTCTTGTATCATCGACTCCGTAGCCTCAAAACATCTATCAGGTAACAAACACTTGTTGCAGTCCTTATCTCCTTGTTATCCTCATAAATTCGTTACTATTGCTGATGGTACCCAAACCAAGGTCCTTGGCAAAGGTTCCTCCTCTCTTACTTCATCTATTCCTCTTCAAGATGTTTTGTTTGTTCCTCAATTTCCTTTAAATTTCTTCTAGGTTAGTCAATTGACCAAACAATTAAATTGCTCTTTCACCTTCTCAATATCTTCTTGTGTCTTTCAAGATCTCACTACGAAGCGGGTTATTCTTGGCGGCCATGAAAAGGGGAGTTTGTACAACTTCACTCCTCCACTATTGGCTGCATTATAATCCACTACATCTGAGGCCCAACTTTGGCACAACCGACTTGGTCATCCGTCTACCCCTTCACTTCGTTCTTTGGTTCCATCTTTAAAAGGACTTTCTAATTTCAGTTGTGAGGTTTGTTAATTAAGTAAACATGTTCGGAGTACATATTCTCCTCATCTTACAACTACAAGTACTGCTCCATTTGAGCTAAAACATTCTGATGTATGGGGCCCTTTATGTGTCTCAAATATTTTCCAAGTTAAATATTTTGTCATTTTTGTTGATGATTTTACTCGAGTGACTTGGTTATATCTATTTAAAGAGCATTCCGAAATTCTTCATTTGTTTAAAAATTTTCATGCTATGGTCTTGACACAATTTAGGAAGAAAATTCAAACCCTTAGATCTGATAATGCTAAGGAATACATGTCTCATGACTTCAAATCATTTTGTGAGAGTAATGGGCTTATTCATCAAACATCATGTGCCTATACTCCTCAACAAAATGGTCTTGCTGAAAGGAAGAATCGTCATCTTCTTGAAGTTGCTCGGGGCCTCCTCTACTCCATGAAGGTACCCTATTTTTATTGGCCTCATGCTATACTTACAACATGCTTTCTAATTAATAGGTTACCTTCATCAGTCCTTCATCATAAAACTCCTTACTCTGTGTTATTTATTGGTGAAGATCCTTTTCCTCTTCCTTTGAAAGTGTTTGGATGTACATGTTTTGTTCATGTTACATCCCCACATAAAAATAAACTTGATCCTCGATCTTTGAAGTGCATTTTTTTGGGGTACTCTCGCACCCAGAAAGGTTATGTCTTTTACAATCCTACCCTTGGGAGGATGTTTATCTCTAGGGATGTGACTTTCTTTGAGGACACCCCCTTCTACTCCTCCCATGGTGCTCCTCCAGGATGGACTTGTCCTTCTACTACTCCTTGTCCGCTTGTGCCATTCAATCTTGAAGTGGATCCATCCCCTGATGCACCGGTCGTACCTTCACCTGTGGAGTTGTCGGATCCATCCGAGGTAAGTCGTCCTCCTATGGATGGGCCTGAATTTGATACTCGACCTATTGCTTTAAGAAAAGAACGTCGCTCCTGTACTACTTCACATCCTATCTCAAATTTTATGTCTCACCATCTCTTGTCTTCCGAGTGTTTTCAGTTTCTTGCGTCCCTTTCTTCTACTTCCATTCTGCAGTCGTATCAGGAGGCCCTGAGACATCCTAGATGGAAGGTGGCTATGGATGAAGAAATGCACGCCTTATACGAAAACCAAACCTGGTACTTAACATCACTCCCGAAAGGTAAAAGACCAGTTGGTTGTCGATGGGTTTTTTGGTGAAACATAATCCGGATGGATTGGTTGCTTGTCTTAAAGCTCAACTGGTTGCTAAAGGCTATACGCAGTGCTTTGGGATAGATTATGATAAAACCTTCTTTCCTGTTGCAAAATTGAATTCGGTACGTATCATCTTATCTGTTGCCCGTCTATCAGTTGGATGTTAAAAATGTTTTTTTAAATGGTGATATCAGTGAGGAAATTTATATGGTTCAACCACATGGTTATGTGGTTGAGGGGGAGTCAGTATGCCGGTTAAAAAAGTCTTTATATGGGCTTAAGCAGTCCCCTCGGACTTGGTTTGATAAATTTAGTCAAACACTCCTACGGTTTGGTGTTCATCGGTGCTCAGTTGATCATTCCGTATATTATAAAGATACGGTCAAAGGGAAAATATTATTGGCTGTATACGTGGATGATATTATCTTAACCGGTGATGATGCTTTGACACACTTATGGATTCAAATGTAAAATTATGTGCCACAAATGAAGAAGATATTGATATTGGCAAATATCAAAGACTCGTGGGAAAACTGATTTATCTGACGGTAACTAGGCCAGACATATCATATGTTTTAAGTGTGGTGAGTCAATTCATGCACAAACCACAAATTACCCATTGGCAGGCTTTAGAGAGAATATTACGTTATCTAAAAGGATCTCCAGGAAGAGGATTGCGGTATAAAAAACATGGGCACTTCAACATAGAAGGCTTCTCAGATGTAGATTGGGCTGGATCTCCTGATGATAGAAAATCTACATCAGGATATTGTACTCTAGTTGGGGGAAACTTGGTTACATGGAAAAGTAAGAAGAAAAATGTGGTTGCAAGATCTAGCGCCAAAGTAGAATACAGAGATATGACCCATACCGTTAGTGAACTTTTATGGGTCAGGACCCTTCTTACCGAACAAGGTTTTTATAAAAAGGGGTCCATGAATCTGCATTGTGATAATCAAGCAGCCATGCATATCACTTCAAATCCAGTTTTTCATGAAAGAACTAAACATATTGAGGTGGATTGTCATTTTATACAGGAGAAGTTTCAAGCAGGAATAATCTCTCTCAAACATGTGTCATCTCAAGAGCAAGTAGCTGATATTCTCACTAAACCCGTTACATCTAAAATCCTATCGTTTATATGTGGCAAGCTGGGTATTTATGATGTCTTTTCTCCTCCAGCTTGAGGGGGAGTATTGGAAGATGGGCTCAAACCCAAAAGCTCAAGACAAGAAGCCCACGCATCAAAGGAGTGACATATGTGTAAAATATGGTACTTTCCATAAAGATGGCATAGAAGTGTAAATATGTGTTCCTTTTATGTCTTTTGTTTTATCAAGTTGTAGCGCTAAGGGCATTGTTAAACTATAAATAAAGGCATTGGCTAAGAGAGCACCAATGTGAGGGGGAGTGTTGGAAGATGGGATGACTGCCATTTTATACAAAGATATTCTATACATCATTTGCAGCAAGCTGGAAGTTCATGATGTTCTCTCTCCCCCCACCTTGAGGGGGAGTGTTAGAAGATGAGTTCCAACCCAAGGAACCAAGGAACCAAGGAAGGCCCACAAGATGGGCCCAAGCACAGAAGAAGTAGGACCCACCATGATTACCAAGAGCTAACATCCTTATCACATAAGTTGGAAGATCAAGAAAGACTCACAAAGATAACCACAAGCTGGTTGGAAGATCAAGAAGGACTCGCAAATATAACCACGAGCTGACATCTTTATCTTAAGGTCACATCATAGAAGATTTCTAGTTTGAGTTATGTTTGTCTTCTATTTATTTTGAGTTATTTAATTATGTTAAGGCGTATCCTTAAGTGTTAGAGTTTGGGTGTAATTGGGACAAAGGTAGTTTTATTGTAATTGGATTCTACTACCCCTTTCTATTATAAATAGAGGTTCATGTACTCTCATTATAATAAGTTAATGAAGTCAATGAAGTATTTCCCTTTTCCTTAAATTCAACAATTGTAATTAGGGGTTCATGTAAAATATTAGTCTACTGGGTTCATGAACTTATATTCAAAAAAGGTCAATAAACTTTCTATTTTCCATAAAGTCAACATGGTATTAGAGTAGGTTTTGTGAGTTGACTCGGTCAACCCACATAGATAATGTGATCCTTTTCTGATTTATTGTCTCTAGAAATTTAGGTTTGTATCTATTTTTTTTCTCTCTTTTTTGGTCTTAAGAATAACCCGTTCGGTGATGACTATAGGAGAAAAACTCCTACATTATGTGACGATGCAAGGAGAAAATTCCTGTAGAATTTAGGATCTCATAAAATAAACTTTAGATCAATAAGAAAGAAGAAGAAGAAGCAGAAGAGAGATGGAGAAGAGAAGAAGAATAACATGGAAGAAGAGAGTTTGGATTAAGGGAGAAGAGGGTTGCGTCAAAAAGAAAAATGTGGGTTGGACGAATTTGTGGAAAGAGAGGAAAGTGCTTCAATGCCCAACCTCTTTGCCAATGCCTTTATTTATAGTTTTACAATACCCTTAGGGCTACAACTTGATAAAACAAATGACATAAAAGGAACACATATTTACACTTCTATGCCATCTTTATGGAAAGTACCATATTTTACACATATGCCACTCATTTGACGTGTGGGCTTCTTGTCTTGAGCTCGTGGGCTTGAGCCCATCTTCCAACAATCCCCCTCAAGCTGGAGGAGAAAAGACATCATAAATACCCAGCTTGCCACATATAAACGATAGGATTTTAGATGTAACGGGTTTAGTGAGAATATCAGCTACTTGCTCTTGAGATGACAAATGTTTGAGAGAGATTATTCCTGCTTGAAACTTCTCCCATATAAAATGACAATCCACCTCAATATGTTTAGTTCTTTCATGAAAAACTGGATTTGAAGTGATATGAATGGCTGCTTGATTATCACAATGCATATTCATGGACCCCTTTTTATAAAAACCTAGTTCGGTAAGAAGGGTCTTAATCCATAAAAGTTCACTAACGGTATGTGCCATAGCTCTGTATTCTGCTTCGACGCTAGATCTTGCAACCTCATTTTGCTTCATACTTTTCCATGTAACCAAGTTTCCCCCAACCAGAGTACAATATCCTGATGTAGATTTTCTATCATCAGGAGATCCAACCCAATTTGCATTTGAGAAGCCTTCTATGTTGAAGTGCCCATGTTTTTTATACAACAATCCTCTTCTTGGAGCTCCTTTTAGATAACGTAATATTCTCTCTAAACCCTGCCAGTGGGTAATTTGTGGTTTGTGCATGAATTGACTCACCACACTTACAACATATGATATGTCTGGCCTAGTTACCGTCAGATAAATCAGTTTTCCCACGAGTCTTTGATATTTGCCAATATCAATATCTTCTTCATTTGTGGCACATAATTTTACATTTGTATCCATAGGAGTGTCAACTGGTCTACAACCCTTTATTCCTGTTTCTTCAAGGAGATCCAAGACATATTTCCTTTGAGACAATATTATCCCATGTTTGGATTGAAGAACTTCTATACCCAAAAAATATTTAAGCATACCAAGGTCTTTAGTCTTGAATTCCTGACATATCATCTGTTTCACCTCTTGTATGCTCAAAGCATCATCACTGGTTAAGATAATACCATCCACGTATACAGCCAATAATATTTTCCCTTTGATCGTATCTTTATAATATACGAAATGATCAACTGAGCACCGATGAAAACCAAACCGTAGGAGTGTTTGAATAAATTTATCAAACCAAGCCCGAGGGGACTGCTTAAGCCCATATAAAGACTTTTTAACCGGCATACTGACTCCCCCTCAACCACATAACCAGGTGGTTGAACCATATAAATTTCCTCACTGATATCACCATTTAAAAAAATATTTTTACATCCAACTGATAGACAAGCTATGAGGAGTTAGCAGCAATAGAAAAGATGATGCGTACCGAATTCAATTTTGCAACAGGAGAGAAGGTCTCCTCATAATCTATCCCATAGCACTGCTTATAGCCCCTAGCAACCAGTCGAGCTTTAAGACGAGCATCCGATCCATTCGGATTATGTTTCACCGAAAAAACCCATCGACAACCAACCGGTCTTTTACCTTTCGGAAGTGATGTTAAGTACCAGGTTTGGTTTTCGTATAAGGCGTGCATTTCTTCATCCATAGCCGCCTTCCATCCAGGATGTCTTAGGGCCTCCTGATACGACTACGAAATGGAAGTAGAAGAAAGGGACACAAGAAACTGAAAACACTGGGAAGACAAGCGATGGTGAGACATAAAATTTGAGATAGGATGCGAAGTAGTACAGGAGCGACGTTCTTTTCTTAAAACAATAGGCTGAGTATCAAATTGAGGCTCATACATAGGAGGAGAAGAACTTACCTCGGGTGGATTCGACAACTCCACAGGTGAAGGTACGGCTGGTGCATCAGGGGATGGATCCACTTCAAGATTGAATGGCACAAGCGGACAAGGAGTAGAAGAAGGACAAGTCCATCCTGGAGGAGCATCATGGGAGGACTAGAAGGGAGTATCATCAAAGAAAGTCACTTCCCTTGAGATAAACATCCTTCGAAGGGTAGGATTGTAACAGACATAACCTTTTTGGGTGCGAGAGTATCCCAAAAAAATGCACTTCATAGACCGAGGATCAAGTTTATTTTTATGTGGAGATGTAACATGAACAAAACACGTACATCCAAACACTTTCAAAGGAAGAGAAAAAGGATCTTCACCATTAAATAACACAGAGTAAGGAGTTTTATGATGAATGACTGATGAAGGTAACCTATTAATGAGAAAGCATGTTGTAAGTATAGCATGAGGCCAATAGAAATAGGGTACCTTCATGGAGTAGAGGAGGCCTCGAGTAACTTCAAGAAGATGACAATTCTTCCTTTCAACAACACCATTTTGTTGAGGAGTATAGGCACATGATGTTTGATGAATAAGCCCATTACTCCCACAAAATGATTTGAAGTCATGAGACGTGTATTCCTTAGCATTATCAGATCTAAGGGTTTTAATTTTCTTCCCAAATTGTGTCAAGACCATAGCATGAAAAATTTCGGAACGCTCTTAAAATAGATATAGCTAAGTCACTCGAGTAAAATCATCAACAAAATGACAAAATATTTAACTTCGCAAATATTTGAGACACATAAAGGGCCCCATACATCATAATGTATTAGCTCAAACGGAGCAGTACTTGTAGTTGTAAGACGAGGAGAATATGTACTCCTGACATATTTACTTAATTGACAAACCTCACAACTGATATTAGAAAGTCCTTTTAAAGATGAAACCAAAGAATGAAGTGAAGGGGTAGACGGATGACCAAGTCGGTTGTGCCAAAGTTGGGCCTCAGATGTAGTGGACGATAATGCAGCTAATGGTGGAAGAGTGAAGTAGTACAAACCCCCCTTTTCATGGCCTCCACCAATCACCCGCTTCGTAGTGAGATCCTGAAAGACACAAGACGATGGTGAGAAGGTGATAGCGCAATTTAATTGTTCGGTCAATTGGCTACCCGAGAGCAAATTTAAAGGAAATTGAGGAACAAACAAAACATCTTGAGGGGGAATAGATGAAGTAAGAGAGGAGGAACCTTCGCCAAGGACCTTGGTTTGGGTACCATCAACAATAATAACGAATTTATGAGGATAACAAGGAGATAAGGACTGCAACAAGTGTTTGTTACCTGATAGATGTTCGGAGGCCCCGGAGTCGATGATCCAAGAGGAGGAGGAAGAAAGCATACCTGATGCAATAGTAGTGCCAGCAGTAGATGATGAGGGAATAGATGATTCCATGAAGGACTTCATTTTTTGAAATGCAGCATAGTCCTCAGCCGTAAGTGTCACATTTCCAGATAATGATTCAGCCTTATCTTCCTTTTTCTCAATGTTAATTGAGACTAGATTAACTGTGGCCCAATCAGGCTTGCCATGAAGTTTCCAGCATGATGCCACAAGGTGGTTCTGACGGCCACAATAAGTGCAAAGTTGAGGCTCAGTACGGAAAGAATTCTGACCCGTTCTACCACCTCCATTTTCAACCCCTCTCATATCTCTGCCCCGTCCTCGGGATGAGGAAGATGTTCTCTGATTGCCTGAGAACATCGCCGATGGGGCATCAATAGGAGAAGGAGGGGATGGATCCGGTATCCTAAGTAATGTAACACTAATATCATCGAAGGATGGAAGAGCAGAAGAACTTAGAAGTTGAGTTTTGGCCACCTCAAAGTATGGTTTAATATTCGATAAGCAAATGGCTGCTGCCAAAGCTTCTCTTTGTCGTTCTTGAACGGCAATATCAGTGGAATATGGCTGAGCTAGTTTCCATTCTTGAAGAAGACCGTGAAACCATGCCAAAAATTCATGAATATTATCTCCTTGTTTCGTATGCAGCATGTTTTGTAAGACATCATATATTTTTTGTAATGAAGCAGTGCTTGAGTAATGCTTGGCACAAGTGTCCCATATGTTCTTTATGGTTTCCAAGTGCACCACATTGTTAGCCATCTGCTCTTCCATGCTATTAATGAGCCAACTTATCATCCTTAACCCACTTGTGGTAGGATGCATCATCTTCATCAATTGGAGGAGGAAAGTTAACAACGTGGCTCAAGAGGTCATGAGTACTAAGAACCCTCCGAACCGATTGTGACCAGTTCATGTAATTGGAGAGACCTCTAAGTGGAATTGTAGTAATACGGAGTATATCACTCTTATTACTATTGTATCCAATCTCCATGATGAGGCAAGTAAAATATGGAGGTCAAGGGAAAATGCCTTCTTCAAAGAACAATTACTCTATGTAATTTGAAGAACCCGTAGACCAAATCAATCACCAACAAAAGAGAACAAGAACCAATTTCTTTCACAAGGGCAAACTCCAAATTATCAACAAATTTGTGCCTTTAGAAAGTGATAATAACATCCAGCCATCACTCAACTTCTCTTATATTCATAAGAACAAAGAGAAGAAAGTAGATGCAACCGATTAGGCCTTAATCCAAACTCCAACACAAACGAGCAATAGACAAAAATTTAGAGAAGATTTAACGACAAACCAAGACACTTGGAAGAGATTTATCTTCAGCTCATGGGAGACTTCAACATAAGAAAAATTCAATTGTTGAAGTTAAAAAAAAATGGAACTACGAAGGGTAATGGCTGTTGGTATTTCATCAAACATATAATGGGCATCCAACAACATAACATAAACCCATGAGCAACCTAAAGTAGGAGAAGATACAACAACATGTGCTAGAATTCTACCTCAAATGAGATGGATCCAAATTACATAAAGGTAATTGAATTTCACCAATCAATCTTAATAAGATGCAAATAGCAAATGATCTTGATAACTCTTGTAATTGTAATTGATTTACAAGGAGTCAAGATTATAACATCAATTTAGTCATAGAAATAAATCTTTGCAACATATAAAGATTTATTTTGACTTGATGTGACTCAAAATTCAAGAAGTAAAGAAAAAAAAGTAAAAAGGAGTATGTAAATAAGAAAAGGAAACAAAAAAACATAAATAAGAAGTTGTTGAACTTATCTCTTTATGATTGAACTCTTTTTACAACTACTTGAACAAATTTCATAATAACTCTATGAAGAGATCCTAAACTCCTTGCTCTGATACCATGTAGAATTTAAGAGCTCATGAAAGGAACTTTAGATCAACAAGAAAGAAGAAGAAGAAAAAGAGAGAAGGAGAAGAGAAAAAGAATAACGTGGAAGAAGAGAGTTTGGATTAAGGGAGAAGAGGGTTGCGTCAAAAAGAAAAATGTGGGCTGGACGAATTTTTGGAAAGTGAGGATAGTGCTTCAATGCCCTACCTCTTAGACAATGCCTTTATTTATAGTTTTACAATACCCTTAGGGCTACAACTTGATAAAACAAAAGACATAAAAGGAACACATATTTACACTTCTATGCCATCTTTATGGAAAGTACCATAATTTACACATATGCCACTCCTTTGACATGTGGGCTACTTGTCTTGAGCTCGTGGGCTTGAGCCCATCTTCCAACAATTCCCATTCTTTCTCCTTGGCGTGCTTCCTGCTATGACCCGATTTTGGAATCAACATCGGATGCATCAATTACATTACTGATCGACGCTATGCCTTTCTCTATCTGGACTAGGCGTATGAGGAGGCACTTGGGGGACTGCGCAACCTATTCGAAGGGCTAAGATTTGTGCGGGTTTCACAGAGTGAGGAGCCCCACAGTTCTATGGTGACGCGCACTGTATTGGGTCTCTCATGCACGGATATCCTACTGGCGATGCAACACGAGCCAGAGATCATGTTTGAGACCCTCAAGTGTAGGAAGGAGGTGAGGGAAACCTAGTGGCAAGAAGAAGAGGGGCATCAACCTCATTTAGTTCGCCCATATCGCTGCCTGGCCATGCCATCGTGTCGCCCACAATGGTTACTCACCGACTGAGGCTAGCCTCGTTGGCAGCAGGTTCCTCACATTCATGCCACATGACTCCCCGCTCCTTTGATTCTTCCTCGGAATGGTGGCTTTAGTGATGGACCTGGCAGCTATGAGAGGGGTGGGAGAAATGGCGGGTGGTCAATGGTGAGTGCCTCTGGCTGGAAGGGCTGGCTCCTCCGATACCGGCTTCGAGGCCGGAGGTGGATGTGGTTTTCAAAATTTCGGTGAATTAATGCAAAGTAGATGGTGATGGAGAGGCTGAGAGGTATGTCCAGGAGGTTTTACCCGAAGACAATGTTGGCTTCAACGTGAAGAAAGTTGTTGTCAAGGATCTCAAGCGTGGGTTCGTTGCCTCCAACTCCAAGAATGACCCTGATAAGGAGGCTGCTAACTTCACATCCCAGGTCATCATCATGAACCACCCAGGCCAGATCGGTAATGGATATGCTCTCGTCCTAGAGTGCCTCACATCTCACGTTGCTATGAAGTTTGCCAAGTGTTGAATTTATGAAAAAAAAATACTTTATTGACTTGATGTAATCAGAGTACAAAACCCCTATTTATAATAGATGAAAGTAGTAGAGTCCAATTATAAATAAACTACCCTTGTCTGAATTACACTCAAACTCTAACACTTAAAGATAAGTCCTAGAATAATTAAATAACTCAACATAAATAGAAGACTAGCATAACTAAAACACCTTTAAACTGGAACTCTTATGTGAGACCTATTTCCATAATAATTTTGGCTCGATAAGACTTCTTATTGTGTATGACTCATCATGCCATCATTGTATGGGCTTGGGCCTTCTCCTTGGTCTATGAGCCTTGTGCCCATCTTCCACATCTTTTGGATGTGTGGGCCTTCCATGGTCTTATGGGCTTGGGCCCATCTTCCAACACACTTGGATATGTGGGCCTTCATTGGTCGTGGGGGGGGGGAGCACTTGTGCCCGTCTTCTAACACTCCCTCTCAAGTTGGGGGTGAGAGAATATCATGAACTCCCATCTTGCTGAAAAAGGTGTATAAGATTTTCTCATATAAAATGGCAGTTCTCCATATCTTCCAACACTCTCCCTCACGTTGGTGGTCTCTTCCATGAGGACTAGCTGACATAAGATAAGTGAGAGTAAAATCACTCCAAGCCGTATGACATCGCTCCATACTCCAGTCATAACTCATGTTGGATGTAGGGTACACCCCTATATTTTGTAGGTAGTGGGTCTATACGCAGTGCTCAGAGGTGTAATAAAACTTCTCCATCACCGTGTCCCAACCCGGGACACCGAATCTCAAGTGGTAGAAATAATAAATGCCAATTAAGGTGAATAACGGGTAATTACCTGAAAGATAATATTTTGGGGCCACTTTGGTTTTCGCCATCCATCAAAATAGCTAATGCAGATAAAAATCAGCAACTGAGAAGTCTTTCTTTAATAATAATTTTTGGAAGATAGGGCCCAAGCCCACACGACCAAGGAAGTATCACATATCTAAGAGTATTATAAGATGGGCCACACGATCAAGGAAGGCCCATAAGATGGGCCCAAGCCCATAAGAAGTATGACCCACCATGAATACCACGTGCTGGCATTCTTATCACATAAGTTGGAAGATCAAGAAGGACTCACAAAAATATCTTTATCTTATAGTCACGTCCAAGAAGAGTTTTAGTATGAGTTATGTTTATCTTTTATCTATATTGAGTTATTTAATTATGCTAGGACTTATCTTTAAGTGTTAGACTTTGGGTGTAATTGGGACAAAGGTAGTTTTATTGTAATTGGACTCTACTACCTTCCTATATTATAAATAGAGGTTCATGTACTCTGATTATAATAAGTCAATGAAGTATTTTTCTTTTCCAAAAATTCAACAATAATGTCTCAAAAAGTGACCCAAAATTTCTGCTTAAATTCGGATTTTTCTATGCAATAGGATACCAACATGACCTTCAATGCGAATATATCCTTAAATATAGATCAAATTGATATGAAAATTTCTCCTTATGAAAATAGACTTAAATACCTTTAGTCCTAGTATAACTTTTCTTTATAAAATATACTTCTATTGAGATATATAATCTGATAGATTTCAGTCACTATAAACTAACCGAACTAAGTACTCTTTCTCCTTTTGCCAACATAACCATTGACTCTTCCAGGATAGATATCTCCATATAAAAAAACTCAGATCAAGAGTTGGTTGAATAAGTAAGAAAATAGACTTATAGATATTTCTTTTGATATATAATTCTCCATATAAAGTCTCGTTCTTGATAGCGTTAAATAGCTCAGAAGTTGAAGCTTACTGAAGCAGCTCCAACCACTTTTGTAATATGACATTTGTTGCTTCAAATATTGATTTCTCTTTGTAAATAACTCTGATTGAAAAAAATCATTTTCCTTGGAAAGTAGACTCGAATATCTTTCCATTAATATATAATATGAAATATGAAAATCTCGTTATAGAGGTGAACACGCAAAGCAAACAAAGGGTATAGGGACTAAAAAGAGAAACAAAGATAAATACGAACCTAAACTGCCAGAGATAATAGATCAGAAAAGATCTCATTATATATGTGGGTTGACCGAGTTAACTCACAGAACCTGCTCTGATAACATGTTGAATTTATTGAAAAGTGAAATACGTCATTGATTTAATGTAATCAGAGTACATGAACCCCTATTTATAATGAAGGAAAGTAGTAGAACCCAATTACAATTAAACTACCCTTGTTCCAAGTACACCCAAACTCTAACACTTAAAGATAAGTCCTAGAATAATTAAATAACTCAACATAAATAGAAGACTAGCATAACTAAAACACCTTTAAACTGAAACTCTTTTGTGAGACTTGCTTCCATAATAATTTTGGCACTGTAAGACTTCTTATTGTGTAGGATTCATCATGCCATCATTGTATGGTCTTGGGGCCTTCTCCTTGGTCTATGAGTCTTGAACCCATCTTCCACATCTCTTAGATGTGTGGGCCTTCTTTTGTCTTATGGGCTTGGGCCCATCTTCCAACACACTTGGATATGTAGACCTTCCTTTGTCATGTGGGCTTGGTGTTAGGAATTAGATGCCCTAATTCCAAACTAATGAGAGCAATAATAATAAATGAGGAAGAAGGGAAAAATAAGCATGAAAAAACACAACAAGATTTATACAGTTTTAACTCAAGGTGAGACTACATCCTATCTTCAGCCGTTGTATTAATCCACTATGAAGATGAAATACTTTACAAGAGAAAGCACACACTTACAGGTGTTTCTCTTTAACCTCTCAGGCTGCAACTCGAGATGATCCTCGGATTAAGATGTAAAACCCTAATAACGGTGCCCCTCAATTATAAAGAGAAAATCAGGGCAACCGTGATACAAGAGTAAAAATCCCAAACTGCCCCTAATGAAATATAGTTAATATATTGTGGATCGAGATAGATCCAAAGAAGGAGAAGGGTCCACCTCCGTCTTCCTAGCCTGTGAAGTTTGGCGGAGGGAAATAGAAAAAGAAGAATTGGAGCAAAGGAAATTGAAGGAGAAGTTGAATAATATGATCCTTTTTTTATCAACCGACCTATGACAAACTCCTTTCTGAAGTTCACAAGCTGATCATTTCATTCCCAGAGGCAAGTGTGTGTTGAGTGGAAATACTAGTGCTCCCTTCTAGCACCAGTATTGAAGATCATGGTGGAGCTTATGGGGTACGTATGTTTCACGTGAGCTGGGGTGTTGGTGGGAGTACCGATTTGGCTGCCAATGGATCAACATTTGATGCTACGATGATGAGTTTTTCTCCTTCAGTTTTCAAGGTAAATTGTCAAGCAATTGCACAGTCCTAGGTGCAATCTCTCACTTGGCCAAGCTCTTCATGCTCCGGTGGAGATGCCGTCAATGGGACTACATTGGGGTCAGAGACCTCACATATTGAGGACTAAAGGATAATCAGAACTTGGGTACAGTTGATTCTATATTGAGAAGTTTGGGTAATTTACGTCTGGATGACAAAATTGATAGGGCCTCAGATCAGAAGAATGAGATGATTTTGAATTTTATGCATCAGATTAGGGAGTTGGAAGTGAAGATGAAAGAAAGGAAGGAATGGACACACCAAAAAGCATTGCAAGCTACAAGAAAGCTGAGTAGTGATCTTACTAAATTGAAGACGATGAGGGTTCGAAATTAAACCCGCCCAAACTTAGGGAGTGGGATGTAATTTCTGTTGAATTTATGGAAAAGGGAAAAACTTCATTGACTTGATGTAATCAGAGTACATGAACCCCTATTTATAATAGAGGAAAGTAGTAGAGTCCAATTACAGTTAAACTACCCTTGTCCCAATTACACCCAAACTCTAACACTTATAGATAAGTCCTAGTATATTTAAATAACTCAACATAAATAGAAGAGTAACATAAGTAAAACACCTTTAAACTGAAACTCTTCTGTGAGACCTCATTCTATAATAATTGTGGCTCTGTAAGATTTCTTATTGTGAGAGTCATGTAAGAGGCTTTCATATCTTCTTTTCAACACCCCCCCCCGTCTAGCCGGAGTTTATAACTTCAGTTTGCAATGAAAAGGTTTCTTGGTCATCAATTTTCTTCGCTACAAAAATTTCTTCTTAGATGCAAAAAACTTCATCTTTTGTGCTTCCCCTTTCTTGAATATTTTTGTCACATTAAAATATCCACAACATATAGAATAAAATACATATTTCTTGTACTTCTTTTTCTACTTCTCCCCCTCAAGCTTGAAGGTAATGGCACTAATCCCAGCTTGAACCAAATAACATAGATGTAGTAATAAGCTCCTCCATCATGATGTCCCAACCCGGGAATTGACTCTCAAAGGTAGAAATGGGTGATAAGTGGATAATGTCTTTCATTCATAAGATGACAATAAAAGACCCATAGATATATATGTACGAAATGTCTCAATGGACTTAAAAACACCTATATATTTGTATATAGGTAAACCAAAGAAGCAACACATAAGAGGTTGGCCCAAAGGGGTATGTAAGAATCAAATAAGGATGGTAGGAGAAAGGTAACCGGAAAAAGGTAAGTGAGATATTTTACTAATATATTTG
Source organism: Aristolochia californica (assembly GCF_029961685.1). Lineage (NCBI taxonomy): Eukaryota > Viridiplantae > Streptophyta > Magnoliopsida > Piperales > Aristolochiaceae > Aristolochia > Aristolochia californica. Next base: position 7,216,246 of record NW_027182279.1, read on the forward strand.
ATCAATAATAGCAACTCAAAAAGTGACGCAAAAAATTCGGCTTAAATTCGGATTTTTCAATGCATCAAAATACCAGCTTGACCTTTGATTCTTCCAATGAGAATATATCCTTAAATATAGATAAGATTGAAACAAAATTCTCTCCTTATGAAACTAGACTTAAATAGATTTCATTAAAGTATAACTTCTCTTCATAAAATATGCTTATTTTGAGATAAATAATCTGATTTATTTTTGTCTCTGTAATATGGGCGAACTAAGCACTCTTTCTCCTTTTGCCAACATGACCATTGACCCTTCCAAGAATTTAATTGGTTGAATACGTAAGAAATTAGACTTACAAATATTTCTTTTGATATATAAATCACCATATAAAGTCTCATTCTTGATAGCATAAAATAGCTCAGAAGTTGAAGTTTTCTGCTGCTGTTCGAACCTCTCTTGCAGTCTGAACTATGCGGTTTCAAATATAGATTTCTCTTTTTAGAAAAATCCGATTGAAAAAATTAATTTTGCATTGGAAAGTAGACTCAATATATTTCTGTCAATATATAATATGAAATAATAAAATCTTAGTATATAGGTAAAAATGCAAACAAATCAACGGGTAAAAGGACTAAAAAGAGAAAAAAAATAAATACATACCTAGGCTGCTAGAGATAATAGATCCGAAAAGGATCATATTATCTCTGTTGGTTGACCAAGTGAACTCATAGAACCTGGTCTAATACCATGTTGAATTTATGGAAAGGAGAAAAACTTCATTGGATTGATGTAATTAGAGTAAATGAACCCCTATTTATAATAGAGGAAAGTAGTAGAGTCCAATTACAATTAAACTACCCTTGTCCCAATTACACCCAAACTCTAACACTTTAACATAAGTCCTAGCATAATTAAATAATTGAATTTAAATAGAAGACTAACATAATTAAAATACCTTTAAACTAAAACTCTTCTATGAGACCTCCTTCCATAATAAGTGTGGCTCTGTAAGACTTCTTATTGTGAGAGTCATGTAAGAGGCTTTCATATCTTCTCTTCAACAATTTTGAAGACCATGACTCAAACCGAATCGGACCAAACTCAAATTGGACCGGATTCAAACCTGACTCAACTCAAACTAGACTAGATCAGACCAAACCAGATTTAGACCGACATTACTATTACGTATGTGTTAGGAATTAAATACACTAATTTTAAACTAATGAGAAAAATAATAATAATCACGAAAGAAAGGAAAAGCAAGAACGAATAAGCACAACAAGGTTTATACAAGTTCGCCTCAAGGTGAGACTACACCCTGTCTTTCGCCGCTGTAGTAATCCACTATGAAGATGAAATATTTTACAAGAGAAATTGCACACTTACATGTGTTTCTCTCTAATTTCTTGGACTGTAACTTGAGATGCTCCTCAGATTAAGATGATTAAGCCCTAATAGTAACACCCCTTAATTATGAAGAAAAAATTAGGGCAACCGCGATACAAGAGTAAAATTCTCAATCTACTCTTAATGAAATAACAGTTAATATAACGTGGACCGGGCGGGGGTTCCACCCCCACACCCCTGGGAGGGGGGCGCACGGTGACCTGACTGCGCAGATTGATCCGCGACTAGATCAGCATAGGGCATTAATTAGGCTCTACAACATAATAGTATGTTGATGGCATTGACACCTCCCAGGTGTATCATCTCCGGTGACGTGTGACACCGATGACTATCTTGAAATATTCTAGAATAATATCGAGGGCCTCTGGCATGAAATAGACTTCCGTTGACCGTCGATGGAGTGCTCAAGAAGAGTAGGTATATGACATATTTTGTCTTAGACCAAGACCAATACGCAATAAGAAATTCTACAAGTCAGTTGCCAAGTTGGGTGCACCAACTTGAGGGGGATTGTGGGTGTGAACTGTCTTCCAGAGGAGGAAGTGAAGTTTATAGGAGCCTCAGTTTATAGGTATTTTATTTATATTAGTCTTCTACTTATGTCGAATTTTTTAATTATGCTAGGATTCATCTTTAAGTGTTAGAGTTTGGGTGTAATTGGGACAAGGGTAGTTTCTCTTTTCCATAAATTCAACACTTCGCCGAAATTTTTCATTCTCTGGTGTCGCCTCTTGTGACTGGATTCGTATTTTGAGAGGTTTCCTTCTCTGGCATTGACTCTCTGGTTCATCGCTATCCCGCTCTATTCGGAAGCGGGGAGGATGACTGCCAAATTGAATGTTTCCCTAACGAAACTTATTTAATTGGACAGTGGATTAAACCCAAACCGAGTTGAGATTCATTTGTTTCATTGAGTTAACCCTGTGGGCGGGCATTGACTCATTCTGTTTATGCAGTAGGTTAACCTAGTTGGGTGAACTCGGACTAAGTCAACCCAGCTTGGGTCAACTAAGACTGAGTCAACACAACTTGGGTCAACTCAGACTGAGTCAACCCAGTTTGGGTCAACTCGGGTTTGGGTCAACTTGACTCGGCTCACTTGTTTTCTACCGGAGTTATACTGGTCCAGCTCCCAAGTTTTATACATATTTCTTTCGTGACTCGGCTATATTGGTCTATTATGTGACTCAGCTTGACTCGGTTCCTTGTCTCTGGCTGGATTATTATTTTGATGTATTGGAAACATATTCATTGGTCAACATATTATTTGGTGCACAACCTTTTGATTTACTTGCAATGGATTAATTTATGGGTCCTTTTTTTTGAAGATTTTCACTGTTTGGTATGCGTTATTGGGCCCAGGCTCATTTCAGCTACTGCTATTGTGTCTCTTTGGTTGAGACATTATTATTGAAGGATTTCTCTATTGCTGATTGTTGTAAGCATTGGCTATTTTGATGAAGAAGAAAACACATGGTGGCCCCAGAATATTATGTTCCGAGTGATAACCCGTTTCCCCCTTAATTGGCATTTATTATTCCTACCATTTGAGAGTTGGTGTCCTATGGAGGGACACACGGTGATGGAAGAATTTTATTACACTTCTGAGCACTGCGTATAGACCCACCACCTGCAAAAGATAGGAGTGTACCTTACATCCAACATGAGTTATGAACAGAGTATGGAGCAATGTCATACTACTTAGAGTAATTTTACTCTCACTTATCTTATGCCAGTTGGGCCTCATGGAAGAGACGACCAACGTGAGGGGGAGTGTTGGAAGATTTGGAGAACTGCCATTTTATACGAGAAGATCCTATACAGTATTTGCAACATGTTGGGATTTCATGATGTTCTCTCACTCCCAACTTGAGGGGAAGTGTTGGAAGATAGGTCCCAGCCCACACGACCAAGGAAGGCCCACACATATCCAAGTGAGTTGGAAGATGGGCCCAAGCCCATAAGACCAAAGAAGGCCCACACATCCAAGAGATGTGGAAGATGGGCTCAACGCCCATAGATCAAGGAGAAGGCCCACAGGTTTATTCAATGATGGTAGGATGGTAAATAAAGAGTCATCTCATAGAGATGTAATTAGGTTAAATTTTAGGGGTATTAATGTAATATTGTAGGTTTAACAATCTATAAATTGAGCTTAGACGAAGGGTTAGGACATCAAGTCCATAACCTCTTTTTCCTTATGTTTTCTCCCAATGGGTGTCCTTCTATTTTTCTCTATGAGTTAAGCTCATGGAGTCCTGAAAATCAACACAAAACAACGCTCCAAAAAAGTTGGCCCAAAGGGGTAAGTGAGAGTAAAATAAAGGATCGTAAGACAAAGGCTGCCAAATAATAAAAGGGTAGTGGGTAATGAGGAAGATAAGATGAAGAAACCAGGGTCTTCATGTGCTTTATTCTTCATCATATGAACTAATGAACCAGTGCCAACAATAATTAGCAAATGATGAACCCAAGGGAAGCAACTGATTTTTTCTTCTTCAATAATAATGTATCAATCAAAGAGACCCAATATCAGCTACGGTAATGAGTCGATGACCAAATAACACATACAAAATATGTTGTTATATAGCAGTGAATAGTTGGTAAATAGTAAAAGTCCTTAAGAGTAATAAGGACACTTGAGATAATCTGCAAAAAGTCCATCCTTGAATAAGGAAGATGTGCACCAAATAATAAGATGAAACCGAGTAATAAGCTGCCAATAAGTTGAATCGAGAACTAATCTTCTAAAAAAGAATAACTAAACTTAGTGTTGCTAGTACCGAGAGAAGCTGCATGGTCTTCCCAAAAATAAAGAAGAGTGAATAAAATTGTAATGGATGTTGCTTCCACGATTACTGCATCAGTGATTAATTCAGATACCAAACCTAGAGCTAGCCATATTAAACCAACTAATTAGCAACCAATGACATAAGTGCCCAATTATAGCTTGAAAGGATTTCACCAAGTGATAGCTTGAGCGAGGTTGTACACTTTCATAAGAGGATAAGTACATTGAGTACTGATCCAATATACTATTAATATGCTACAAGGTTTTCTCATAACTTGAGAAGAAACACACATTTTGAATCTGATCCTAGATCAGAATCTCCTTACATAAATACTTCTGTAATTTTCAGCATTAAATCAAATACCTAATTATTTGAGAAGTTGCCATAATTCAGAATAGGAACATTTTTTTCTCTTTGACAAATAAATCAAGGAAAGTTTCTAAAAATAAGAAGTTCTTCTAAATATTCTTTCCAGATATTGTAAGTTACCAAATGAAAATTTTCTAGCTCGATTATGAAATACTTTCCTGAGATTGTTCATCAATAACAACAACTAAAAAAGTGACACAAAAAATTTGGTTTAATTTCTGATATTCACATGTAATAGGGTACCAACATGACCTTTGCTTCTTCCAATGCGAATATCTCCTTAAATATAGATCACGTTAACATGAAATTTTCTCATCCAAGTATAACTTCTCTGCATAAAATATATATATCTTTTTAGATAAATAATCTGATAGTTTTGGACTTTGTAATTTGGTAAAACTGAGTACTCTTTCTCTTTGGCCAACCTGACCATTGACTTTTCCAAGATCGATGTCTCCATCTAAAAAAATTGGAATGTGAATTGGTTGAATATGTAATAAAATACACTTACAAATATTTCTTTTGATATATAATTCTCCATATAAAGTCTTTTTTTTTATGGCATACAATGGCTCAAAGTTAAAACTTTCTACTAATGCACGAAACATTTCTGCTGCTTAACCTTTGTTGATTTCTCTTTCTAAACAAAATGATTTCAATAATTTTTTTTGGGTTAGAAATAGACTCAAAGATCTTTCCAACAGTCTATAATTTGCTATATAAAAAGTATGACAAGAGACTAAAACATTCAATGAAATAAAGGAATTGAGAAATAAGACAGGGAAAAACGAGAAACTCCTATTTTTCTTCTTCTTCCTCCTCCCTTTCTTCTACATCTTCTTCTCCATATTCTTCTCTTTTTACATTTTTTATCATTGCCCGCTCTGATACCATGTTAAAACTTAGGATTCCATGATGCATAATTAAAGTAGAAGAGGATTAAGGGGTGAGAAGAAGAAGGAGAGTTGTGGAGAGAAGGTTTAGGAGGAGAATAAAAAGAGTGACAAACTTGGAGAAGGAGAAAGAGGTTGGAGAATTAGGGTTATGGACTTATTCCACATCCTCTCTCTTAAGCTATATTTATATATGATAAAATTAGAATATTATAATTATACCCTTCACCCTAGTAAGAGTGAAGAAAAGACAAGAAACATAAACTAATTACATCAATCACACTTTAATTACATCATATCTTCCAACATGGTGTATAGGATCTTCCCGTATAAAATGACAGTCCATCATATCTTCCAACACTCCTCCTCAAGTTGGTGGTCTCTGATGAGAATGAAAAATATCATATTTTTATTACTTAATTCTTAGAATTTTATAATTATTTGGGGCCTAAATATACTCATTATTCTTATATTTTGATTTAGGATGTAAATGGAGGCATTATGTGCAAAATGAAGTTAATTGGGCGATTTTGGACAGTTTCAATATTGCATCATAATCTGGGCATAACTCTCTTATCCGAGCTCCGATTGCTATTATTCAAGATCCTATGGAACTCCAAGAAAACATTTTAAAACTTTAATGTTTAGTATTTTGAGAGATACAGGCTGCATCTAGGTCGAAATTGGACTTGAAATCGCGACACGTGCACTGTCCAGACCTGATGTATGAAAAAGTCAAAAACCCTAATTATAAAAGGAGACACAAAGAGAGTTTGGGAGGAGGCCCCCACTTGGTATCTTCTCCAGATTTTCATCCTCTTTTCTCTAGTTTTTCCCTCAACTTTCTTCATAGCCCTGCATGGCTAAACTTTCAGACTTGGTCAAAGGAAATTGAAGCCATTGGAATAAATACAACTGTGAGATCTAATATGTTTTCATCGTTCAAATTATGTTTTGAGTATCTGATGTTCTTCTGTAATTTTCTTTCATGATTGTATCATTTAATCACTAGGAGGCCTACTAGTTTATTACTCATTGCAATTGTGATAAATGCCTGACATTCACAAGACGACAATAAAAGACGTGATAAGTGGGTAATGCCTGTCACTCACAAGACGTCGATAAAAGACTCACGAGTATATCTATCTATCTATCTATCTATCTATCTATCTATCTATCTATCTATCTATCTATCTATATATATATATATATATATATATATATATATATATATATAAGTCTCAATGGACTTAAAACACCCAACCATGATGGACTTAAACTCCCAACTGAAGCAACACGCAAGAGGTTGGCACAAAGAAGTATGTGAGAGTCAAATAAAGGATGATAGGAGTAAGGTTGTCAAATAACCAACAACCAATAGGTAATGGGTAAAGAGGAAGATAGGATGCTGATGCCACCACTTCTTCAATAATAATGTCTCATCCAAAGTGATACAATAACTACAGCTTAAATGGGCCTGAGCCCATATAACATGAACCAAAATAATAAAATCCTTGTAAAAGGACTCATGAAATAATTCAATGCAAGTATCTATACCAAATAATATGTTGTGAATACCTCAAAGTAATAATCCAGTCGGAGAAATAGAATTTAGTCGAGCAGAGTCAGGCATCACCAATAATTACCACAATTATTACTATGAGTCAGGATTCTTGAAAAGAAACACAATAACTACAGCTTGAATGGGCCAGAGCCCATATAACATGAACCAAAATAATAATGTAGCCGTTGAAATAGAATTGAGTCGAGCCCAGTCAGGCATCACCAATAATTACCACAATTATTACTATGAGTCAGGATTCTTGATCTTAAATTTTCTTTGCTACAAAAAAATTCTTCTTAGATGCAAAATGTTACGGTCCCGGGTCATGGATCGAGTAACACGGCGTGGGAGTTGTGAATCCAGCATTGGTACTGAGTTGCTGGATTCGGTTAGGAGAGTTAAAGATCCTTTCTTTGGATACTCTTCCACCAGTGATCAATCTCCCTTTTTGTGGTCTCATTCTAGTGCTAAAGTTATAGCTAGAATGGAAGTAATTCAGGTGGAGAAAGAATGGAGGAATACCTATTCTTGCTCACGTTAATCAAGGTTTCAACCTTGATTTGATGCAGCTCGTCTAGGACTTGAAGGCCTACCTTGGGGGGGGGGCAGCCTTGGCTCACGTTGATGGCTGTCCTTGCTCTGTTTCCGTGATGAATTCCCAACAAGAAGAGTTGTTCTAACCCTTCACGTGAAAGAACCAAAATTCTTCCTCTTTTGTTGCTCGTCAAGATGGAAATTGATCCCAACTTGTTGTTGACGCTGGTGATGAGAGAAGATCCTCTCTTTGGGCTCGGAAAAGGGGCAGGAAGCTCCTCTTCTTAGTATGGATGATGAGGGATGAATTTGGGTGAAGATGGATGGCAACGAAGGGTGAGGGATAGGTTGGATTTTTGGAGTAAACCCAAAACTCGAGATCAAGAGGTGATCTCAATCTGTTTAGACTAGGTTATTCTAAAATATCTAAGCTTACCTATTTCATTCATACATTTCCCTTAAATAGGTCACGTCAAGGAGTTTTAGGGTTAGGGTTACAATAATTCCCCATAATGCCCTTACATATAAAGTAATTAGAAATAACTCCTACTTAAAACAATATAAGAAATAAATCCTACTCAAAGAAATATAAGAGTTAAATCCTATTGAGTGAGTAGTTGTTGTCTTCTTCGTTGTGTGACTCGGTGTGCTTTGAGTCAACAACATCTGAGTTCCAAATAAAGGAATTTTTCTTGAGTAGACTCGTCAATGGTGCAGCCACTGGCCCATAGTTCTGAATAAATTTACGGTAGTAACCCGCAAGACCCAAAAAACCCCCATAATGCTGAATACGACTGTGGCTGCGGCCACTCGTGAATAGTTAGGATCTTCTCGAGATCCACCGTAACCCCCTCATGTGAGATAATGTGTCCCAGATACCCCACATGTGAAGCCGCAAAAGAACACTTGGAAAGTTTCAAATAGAGCTGATGTGCTCTTAACAAGTCGAAAACAATCCTCAAGTGTGCCAAGTGCTCCTCAATTGACTTGCTATATATCAAATATCATCGAAAAATACAAGAACAAATTTTCAAAGATAGGGGCTAAATACTTCGTTCATCAAAGCTTGAAAAGTGGAGGGTGCATTGGATAACGTGAACAGCATGATGACGAACTCAAAGTGGCCATGGTGCGTGCGGAACGCCATCTTCTCTATATCAGAGGGGTGCATCCGGACCTGATAGTATCCCGAATGGAGGTCGAGTTTAGTGAATAACCATGACCCATGTAACTCATCCAGAAGCTCATCCACTACCGGAATTGGGAACTTGTCTTTTACTGTCTGCACATTTAACTCCCGATAATCCACGCAGAACCTCCATGTCCCATCATGTTTCTTCACAAGTAAGATGGGTGAAGAGAACGGGGAGCGGCAGGGATGAATAAGACCCTGTTTCAACATCTCATGGCACTGACGCTCTATCTCGTCCTTCTGAAGGTGTGGGTAACGGTATGGTCACATGACCACTACCTTAGAACCTGGTTTCAGACAGATCCTGTGGTCATAGTGCCTCATGGGAGGCAACCCCGAATGCTCCTAGAAGAGGTCAGAGAACTCCTCAACCAAACCATCACTAGTACTGTCAGGCTGATCCTGTGTCTGCAAAGTGTGCATGCGGTGGGCCCTGTCCACCTGACAACCCTGTAAGAGCACCCGACTTCCAGCCAAATCAAAGCTCATGGTTAAAGCCGAAAAGTCCCATAGAATTTGCCCCAATGTTTGTAACCATTTAATGCCTAATACCATATCAAATCCCGCCAGGGGAATAACAAAAAATTCCTCATTAAATGAATTAAATCCAATGGAAAAAGTTACCGCCTTACTAATCCATAGCTAGGGACCTTCTCACCATTGGCCACTGAGATGGTGGCTGTCGGATGAGTGTGTATTTGGAGCTGGAGATGTTGTCCGGCTATCAAACTCAGAAAATTGTGTGTACTCCCTGAGTCGACTAGTCCCACTAGTTCTCGGTCGATGACATGAGCTCGGACTTGCATTGTAGTAGGCGATTTCTGCCCAGTAATAGCATGCAAGGATATCTCTGGCTCCTCTGAATCATCCACCTCTAGCCAAAACAATCGTTTACATTGGTGTCCAACCCGATATTGCTCATCGTAGTTATAACATAGATTTTTGGACAGCCTTTCTGCCTTCTCCGCACTCGTCAATTTTTTTATAAAGCTTGGTAGGGAATTACCAGGGCGGGGATCGGCTACCCTAGTCATAGTCGAAGTGTGTCTAGATGGTGCTGCTGTAGATGCTCCCTGAGATGAATTATAGTGGCACCCTTGCCACGTGGAGGAAGTGTTCCTCTCACTCGACCAACCTGGCTTACGTTGCTGCAGTTGTTGTCGTTTTTCCATTGCTTGGGCCATATTCATGGCATGAGCTAGATCCGTAGGCATAAAAAGTTCTACCTCTAGCCGTAAATACTCATTGAGACCTGCTATGAATAAGGAGACCTATTGGTCAACCAATACCCTCTTACTAGCACGAGCCAACTTTTCCTAGAATATTTTTTGATATTGTTCCACCAAACCCGTTTTTCTCTATAGGACTAACTCTCCCAGGGGGTTGCTGTTGGCGAGAGACCCAAATCTAACTGGGCATAGATTTTTAAATTCTCCCCAAGTCATTCCTGGTCTCTCTTTCTCTACTTGAGTCACCCATAACATGGCTTCATCTGTCATATGGAAAGAGGCTAGTTTCACCTTATCCCATTTAGTAGTCCCTTGGTTCAAATTTTTTTTTTCACATCTATGCAACCAAATTAAGGGATCCATAGAACCATTGAAAGAGGGAAACTCTAACTTTGTGTACCTTGGGACTGTGCCTCCATGCTGAGGTCCTTGGACAGCAGTACACCCAGGCCACAGCTCCCCTCTTCTGTGATATGGTTGAGCAACCTCTCTCACCTCTGGACTCTGATGTCTCTCTGTCCTCAACTCTTGTAGCATGCTGATGACTCGACTCATCTCTTCTTCCAAACCACAAACCTTTCCCAACACTGGTTGTGTTGTTTCAAGGCTATCTTCTATCTTTTGTATCCTGATTTGGATTTCTTTATTGCTGATATTATCCCCCATGTTACCCTGCTCTGATACCAAGTTGTTATGGTCCCGGGTCATGGATCGAGTAACATAGCGTGGGAATTGTGAATCCAGCACTGGTACTGAGTTGCTGGATTCGGTAAGGAGGGTTAAAGATCCCTTCTTTGGGTACTCTTCCACCAGTGATCAGTCTCCCTTTTTGCGGTCTCATTCTAGTGCTAAAGTTATAGCTAGATTGGAAGTAATTCAGGTGGAGAAAGAATGGAGGAATACCTGTTCTTGCTCACGTTAATCAAGGTTTCAACCCTGATTTGATGCAGCTCGTCTAGGACTTGAAGGCCTAGCTTGGGGGGAGGGGGGGGGGGGGCAGCCTTGGCTCACGTTGATGGCTGTCCTTGCTCTGTTTCCGTGATGAATTCCCAACAAGAAGGGTTGTTCTAACCCTTCATGTGAAAGAACCAAAATTCTTCCTCTTTTGTTGCTTGTCAAGATGGAAATTGATCCCAACTTGTTGTTGACGCTGGTGATGAGAGAAGATCCTCTCTTTGGGCTCGAAAAAGGGGCAGGAAGCTCCTCTTCTTAGTATGGATGATGAGGGATGAATTTGGGTGAAGATGGATGGCAACGAAGGGTGAAGGATAGGTTGGATTTTTGGAGTAAACCCAAAACTCGAGATCAAGAGGTGATCTCAACCTGTTTAGACTAGGTTATTCTAAAATCTCAAAGCTTACCTATTTCATTCATACATTTCCCTTAAATAGGTCACGTCAAGGAGTTTTAGGGTTAGGGTTACAATAATTCCCCATAATGCCCTTACATATAAAGTAATTAGAAATAACTCCTACTTAAAACAATATAAGAAATAAATCCTACTTAAAACAATATAAGAGTTAAATCCTATTGAGTGAGTTGTTGTTGTCTTCTTCATTGTGTGACTCGGTGTGCTATTGAGTCCACAACACAGAAGCTTCATCTTTTGTACTCCCCCTTTCTTGAATATTTTGGTCACATAAAACTTACCACAACATATGGAATAAAATACCTCTTTCTTGTACTTCTTGGTCTTCTCCCCTCAAGCTAGGAGGTAATGGCAGTGTTCCCAGCTTGAACCAAATAACATAGATGTAGTAACCGCAAAAATTGTAAGTGAGATATTTTTCTGATATAGTTGATCAATAACAACAACTCAAAAAGTGATGCAAAACAATCGGCTTAAATTTGGATTTTTTATGAAATTTAATTCTTCCAATGGGAATGTATACTTAAATATAGATTAGATTGACAAAAAAAATTCTCCTTCTGAAACTAGACTTAAATACTTTTCATCCAAGTATAATTCATCTTCATAAAATATACTTCTATTGAGATACATAATCTGATAGATTTCGGTCTCTACCGAACTAAGTGCTCTTTCCCCTTTTGCCATCATGACTATTGACTCTTCCAAGATCAATATCTCTTATAAAAAACTAAAATCGAGAATTGGTTGAATAGGTAAGAAAATAGACTTATAGATCTTTCTTTTGATATATAATTCTCCATATAAAGTTTTATTCTTGATAGCATAAAATAGCTAGGAAGTTAAAGCTTTCTGCTGCTGCATGAACCTCTTTTGTAATCTGACCTTTATTGCTTCAAATATCGTTTTCTCTTTGTAGATAAATTTGATTAAAAAAATCATTTTTCCTTAGAAATTATACTTGAATATATTTCCATCAATATATAATATGCAATATGAAAAACTCAGTATAGAGGTGAAAACATAAATCAAATAATGGGTATAGGGATTGAAAAAAGAGAAATACGAACCTAAACTGCCAGAGATAATAAATCAGAAAAGGATCACATTACCTCTGTGGGTTGACAGTCAACTCACAGAACCTGCTCTGATACCATGTTGAATTTATGAAAAAGAGAAATACTTCATTGACTTATTGTAATCAAAGTACATGAACCTCTATTTATAATAGAGGACGGTAGTAGAGTCCAATTACAATTAAACCAATAAATCAATAATAATCAACTCTTTGTAATTGTCAAACCAATAATAATCACATAGAGATAAATCCATGAGATACCATAGCATCATTCTAGGAGGAGACTTCCGAAAACAACAATGAAGACGTATAACTTGCTGGACAGCCAACCTAAGGCAGGGGAAGGCAATGCCGGATAATACCATATCAAAGATACCAATTGATGATTGATTTGTAGAATCCAAAGATCAATCTTTATATAATACGAGTTTGAATTGGAAACAATAAACTAGGACAGACAAGATAGGATTCATTGAATATTTGGCGAGCTTGTTCAATCACTGAAGCAATTTTCGGAAAGAAATATCAGATGATAGCGCTCGAAAAACACTGCAGGATAGTTGGTTAATCTCCAATGAAGAGAAAGTATAGTAGCTTTCGAGGAATAATCAGGCTGGATAAAATGAGCCACGCTTCTCCAGCCAAGGTCCAACCGAAAAGACATTCTCTCTCTATTGTCTCTTCTCTGCTCTGCTCTGGAAGTTGAAAGCCATCACAACCCTGGGTAGGTGGCAATTCAATTTTGGGGTTCCCATCACCTTGTGTGATTACTGTAATCCGCTTGTGGGCTGTTGAAGCCTTGGACAATTGAGAAATCTTCAAGGTGATCTCCCCAACATTATCAATCTCCCAACCATGGACTAGAGAAAAGGTTCTTACATCAGTTTCATTGCCAAAGACATAATCCATGTACAACAACAGTTTCTCTTGTTCTGCTTTGAAGAATTCATAGATAAAAGAGGCAGAAAGGTTCATCATACATACTTTTTTTTAGCCATAGCATGCTCTGTTGCAAGAAGAATGGATTCTGGGGACATTGTGAGGAAAATCCTGCAATATAGAAGTATTTGGCCTTTTCAACCAGCTCATAGTTTTTTGGTCTCTACAGATGTTCCGACTTATAGTGGATAGCAGGTGATAGGTTGGCAATCAAGGACTGCATCGAATTGGAATTCAATCGAATCATCTCTAGAGCTATTTCTTGATCTGGTTGTTGACTGGTCCTTCTCTATGTTAAGTTGTGGTGCCTAATTAACACCTTACACTGAGTTGCTCGCAGATCGACCTTCGTGGTAAGGTCCTCATGAGGGTTGGAAAGGGGGCGGGATGCCCCCCTCCTGGGGGTGTGAGGGCGGAGCCCCATTCTGATCCACGATATATTGACGGTTGTTTCATTAAGGGCAGTTTGAGAATTTTTCTCTTGTAATACGGTTACCCTAACTTTCTTTTTAAATTGGGGGGCACCGCTATTAGGGTTTTATGATCTTAATGCGAGGAGCATCTCGAGTTGCAGACCGAGAGGTTTGAGTGAAACACTTGTAAGTGTGCTATTTCTCTTGTAAAATATTTCATCTTTATAGTGGATTATTGCAGCTGCGAAAGACAAAACGTAGTCTCACCTTGAGGCGAACTGTATAAATATTGTTATGGTTGTTCGTGCTTATTTTTCCCTTTTTCCTTGTTTATTATTATTGCTCTCATTAGTTTGGAATTAGGGTATCTAATTCCTAACACTCTGTAGCAATTCCTTCAAAGAAGCCTTCACTTTCCAGATTTCTCTTCTCCGATATGGCAATGTAAATTCTTGGTGGAGAAGACAATACTACAGAGAAGGTTGACAATAGCCATATACAACTTGGTGGAAGCTTCATGAATTCCTGAAGACATTATCGGCCAGTTGAAGATAACAGAATCAATAGATTAAAATGAGAAGAAAAAAATAGCAACAGATTTTCTGAGTAATAGATTGTGGAAGAAAATAACCGAACAATTTGGAAATCTAAAAACCCATAGTTATGAGTCCTGAAAATCAATGATCTGATACCATGTTGATTTTCAAGACTTATAGATTTTGCTCATGGAGAAAAGGAGAGACGACATGTTGTGAGAAAAAAAGGAAGAAGAAAAGGGTTATGGAATTGTTTCCTCACCCTCCCCCGAAGTTCAATTTATAGATGAATAAGATTATAATATTATAATAATACCCCTAAAACTTAACCTAATTACATCAATGTTATCTTTATGAGATGACTCTTTATTTACCATCATGCCACTACTGTGTGGGCTTGTGGGCCTTCTCCTTGGTATGTGGGCTTGAGCCCATCTTGACCACTCTTGGATGTGTGTGCCTTCCTTTGTCTTGTGGGCTTGAGTCTGTCATCAACACACTTGGACATGTGGGTCTTCCTTTGTCGTGTAGGCCTGGGCCCATCTTCCAACAAACGATATTCATTTTTACTGACAATTGTTGTTTTTTTGCGGGTTATTCTTAACCAAAAAATTCATCGACAATACTTTTATTGGCAAAAAAGTTGGCTTTTCTCAATAAAAAATTTTAGTGAGGAAAATCAAATTTCTTGTAGTGAAGGTTATGAGTGCTACCAATACAACTATTTTCACCTTAGTTGTAGGAGTAACTGTGTTTCAATAGATCCTTAACTAGTTTTTGAGATGACTCAAGTAATTAGTGAAAACTTACAAAATCTAGGGAGATGATTAGATGCCAAATCTACTTAATTGGGCGACTTACACAACTCTTGTACCTGATAACTAAGTATATGATAATGTTTCATTCATGGTGTGGCCAAAGGGACCAAATTAATTAAGATTGCTCATCTTGTTATGTTATGATTATAGCCATAACGAAGATTCAAGAGGGCCATTCAAAGTGGTCGTACCCCACCCATATTTCGTAGCAGTTGCTTCA
Organism: Aristolochia californica; assembly: GCF_029961685.1. Taxonomy (NCBI): domain Eukaryota; kingdom Viridiplantae; phylum Streptophyta; class Magnoliopsida; order Piperales; family Aristolochiaceae; genus Aristolochia; species Aristolochia californica. Next base: position 7,231,584 of record NW_027182279.1, read on the forward strand.
CTTATTGTTTCATTCTCTTATGGAAAATGGAATTAATTCCAATATCCTTTTGTAATCCTCAAAGCTCCTTCACACATACAAAAAGGAGTAAATGGGTAAGAGATGAAACTGGTAATGGGTATTTTGTTACCTGCTCCATTTATTTTATACATATTTTGTTGCCCATTTTGATTGAAAAGAAACAATCTATTCTCTTATCCATTTGTTTACCCAATTACCCGTGGATAAATTGTAAATGGGCATACAAATGGGAAAAATATTTTAAATTAGTACAACAATCAAAATAACTACACAAACATGTTACATTAATAAAAAGAGATAGTTAATATATATAAATATTGGATAAAATAGAGTGAGCCATCCCACCTCTCCTTGCATAGCAATGTTTTTCTTCTAATTTTAATAAAATAAAATGGTAAAAAAGCGGTAAGCATTTCACCAACATGGTGACTTAATGGGAAAAACTCACCCGCCTAAAATTAAAATTATAAAATTATCTTTAAATATTATTAGGTACTTAAGATAAACAGTGTGAAATAACTATTATCCATATCATTTCTATTTAATAAGTGGTAAATGGAAAAGCAGATAAAATTACCCGAATCATTGATTGGGTAAGGATTTTTATTCCATAGCATCTAAGACAAACGGATAATAATAAAATTTCCACACCTACTTTGGCATCATGAATGTTACACATGAATCTTTAAATTTAATACCAAATGTTGGAAGATGGGCTTCAACCCACACGACCAAGGAAGACCCACATATCTAAGAGTATTATAAGATAGGTCACACGACAAGGGAAAGCCCACAAGATGGGCACAAACACATAAGAAGTAGGACCCACCAGGATTAACACAAACAAACATCCTTATCACATAAGTTGGAAAAACAAGAAGGACTCACAAAGGCTTATTTATCTTATGGTCACATCCCAGAAGAGTTCTAGTTTGAGTTATGTTTGTCTTTTATCTATATTGAGTTATTTAATTATGCTAGGACTTATCTTTAAGTGTTAGAGTTTGGGTGTAATTTGGACAAAAATAGTTTTATTGTAATTGGACTATACTACCTTCCTCTATTATAAATAGAGGTTCATGTAATCTAATTATAATAAATCAATGAAGTATGATTCATTTCCATAAATTCAACATGGTATTAGAGTGGCTTCTGTGAGTTGACTTGGTCAACCCACAGAGATAATGAGATCCTTTTCTCTAAACCCTAAACCCTAAGTCTAGGTTAGCAGTTATTTTTTTTCGGTCCCTACACTCGTTGTTTCTTTGCATTTTTTACCTCTATACTGAGCTTTTAATATTTAAAATTATATATTTACAGAAACTTATTTGAGTCGAATTTCTAATAAAAAATGATGTTTTCCAATCGGAGTTATCTACAAAGAGAAATCGTTATTTGAATGAGCAAAGGTCAGATTGCAAAAGAGGTTCGAACAGTAGTAGAAAGCTTCAAACTCTGAGGAATGTTATGCTATCAAGAATGAGACTTTATAAAGAGAATTATATATCAAAAGAAATATCTATAAGTCTATGCTCTTACTTATTCAACCAATTCTCAATCTGAATTTTTTATAAGGAGATATTGATCTTGGAAGAGTCAATGGTCATGCTAGAAAAAAAAAGAAACAATACTTAGTTCGGCCAGATGACAGAGACCGAAATCTATCAGATTATTTATCTTCTGATAATTATATTTTATGAAGATAAGTTATACTTGGATGAAAGGTATTTAAGTCTAGTTTGATAAGGATAAAATTTTATGTCAATTTGATCTATATTTTAAGATATATTTGCATTGGAAGAATCAAAGGTCATGCTGGTATTCTATTGTATTGAAAAGTCCGAATTTATGCCCTTTGTTTTGCGTCATTGTTTGAGTTGTTATATCAGGAAAATATCTCACTTCTCCCTGGTTGAAGGGCTTATTACTGCATCTATGTTATTTGGTTCAAGCTGGGATCACTACCATTACCTCCCAGCTTGAGGGGGAGAAGTAGAAGAAGTACAAGAAAGAGGTATTTTATTCCATATGTTGTAGATAAGTTTAAGTGACCAAAATATTCAAGAAAGGGGGAGCACAAAAGATGAAGCTTATGCATCTAAGAAAAAAATATTTATATCAGATTATGATTCTTTCATGGGTCCTTCTACAATGTTTATTATTTTGGTTCGTGTTATATGTGTTGGAAGATGGTCGTGTTACATTACAGCTACTGCTATTATGTCTCTTTGGATGAGACATTATTGTTGAAGAAGCGGTGGCCTGAGTACCTTTTCGCATACCATAATTTATTTGACTCTAAAAAATATCACGGATTGGACACCATGAGAGTTTGTGCCCGGATTGGGACACCATGATAAATTTAACTCCAAAAAATATCACGGTTGGGATACCATGAGAGTCGGTGTCCGGATTGGGACACCATTATAATAAACCCACAACCCCCCCCCGTAATGGATTTTATTACTCCTACCACTTGAGAGTAGTTGTCCTGTGGAAGGACACGTTGGTGGACACTTCAGAGCAATGCCGATAAACACACTGCCTACAGAAGATGAGGTGTGCCCTACATCCAGCATTAAAACTATAGTATGGAGCAATGTCTTACCAGCTAGGAGTGATATTTACTCTCACTTATATTATGCCAGCAAAGCCTCATGGAAGGACAGAACAGCGTGAGGGGGAGTGTTTGAAGATGAAGACATATTGGAAGATGTGCAATTTTATACAAAAAGATTATATACATCATTTGCAACAAGCTGGGAGTTCATGTTGTTCTCTCACCCCCCAACTTGAGGGGGAGTGTTGGAAGATGGGCTCCAGCCCACATGATCAAGGAAGGTCCACATATCTATAAGTATTATAAGATAGGCCACACGACAAAGGAAGGCCCAAGCACATAAGAAGTAGGATCCACCATGATTACACAAGCTGGCATCCTTATCACATAAGTTGGAAGATCAAGAAGGACTCACAAAGGCATATTTATCTTATGGTCACATCTTAGAAGAGTTCTAGTTTGAGTTATGATTGTCTTTTATTTATATTGAGTTATTTAATTATGCTAGGACTTATCTTTAAGTATTATAGTTTGGGTGTAATCGGGACAAAGGTAGTTTTATTGTAATTGGACCCTACTACCTTTCTCTATAATAAATAGAGGTTCATGTACTCTGATTATAATAAGTTAATGAAGTCAATGAAGTGTTTTTTCTTTTTCATAAATTCAACACCAAAGCATCCCCCATTAAATTATTTCAAACTTAAGAGTAATCATGACAAAGACAACTGGAGTATAAGCCTACTTCAAATTTAATTGATGTTTTAAAACCTTTGCCCAAATACCAATTTAGTGGTGGACATGGGTTAGGTCAGAGTTGGGTTGCTAAACCTGAACTTGATCCAAAAACTCGACATTGAAATCTGATCCTTAAAAACACGAATGGTCCATGTCCATGTAATCCTAGCCCCTACCCAATCCTGACACCAAACACGAAGAAACATGAATAATCCTTACACTAAACACAAAAAACAATAATTTTTTTAAATACATACATTCACACACACACACACACACACACACACACACACATATATATAAAGTTATAATTTTTTAAAAAAGGTTATAAGTTAATTAAGTCATGATTAGGGTCGGTGTCAAGTACGAGTTACCGCCCAAATCTATGTAGGTTTTTTCTCCTACCCATCCCTGCTCTGGGGACTAAGGCCAAGCCTGAGCTTTTTGGTGGGGTTATGTCAGGTTCCCAAACTTAAGCAAACCTGATGCCCACCCTTTATGTACAATTACGGACAAATGACTAGACTTGAGATGAAAAACACCCTTGCTTCTTGTTTATCTTTTCTATTTTCTCATAGACCTATAAGTACCTATGCTTACCTTCAAGTACTATCATATTGAGTAGGGGTGGCATCGAGTTGAACCAAACTTGAACTTGCATATGTTCAATCTTGGTTTGATCTAAATACTTTGACTTCGAGCTCGAACTCGAACTTATCCTAGAACCTAAAATTAGAATCAAGCTCGAGCCCAAAAATTTTAATCGAGTTTGAGCTGGAGCTTGAGCAAGGTTCGAGCTCCAACCTGTATTTAAAACTACAAAATAAAAAATTTATAAAAATAAATAAAAAGAATATTATGATGAACTTAGTACCGTTGAACTACAAACTATCATAGAGGTATCGAAGACTTTCCAATGGAGCATACTAATGTATAATAACCAACTTAATAGACTTAAAAAAGAGCAAACACCTCAACCAAAAGTGTTTATTCCATTGGCAAACAACAACATTAGATATTGAGAGGTTGAAAAGGGTTGAATGATTGATCATCTTTGAGGTTTGAGGTAAATAAGGGCAACTATCAACCAACTAAATAGGGAATCGATGAGAACAATCAAAGTAAAGGGTATTTTTGTAAAAAAATCAGTTAACAAATCAATTCGCAACTAACAAGCCAAGTTGAGAAAATCTCGAGTTTGGCTTAGTATACTTAACGAGCTTTATTTCAAGTTTGAGCTTGAGTCGAACTGAAGTAAAAAATGAATTGAATCGAGTTTTTTATGACCTGAGCTCAAACGGTTTGCAAACCGGTTGGCTTGGTGGCACCTCTAGTATCACAAATGTCAAGGCAAATTGGTCGAGTGGTTTCTATACTTGCTACTGTTGCTTAATCTCTTCACCCTCATAAGAGTCTGCAGGAGCTGGTGTGGGATATACAGAAGGCTAATGATGTTAAATTGTGGAGCCTATGTTATGCACACAATAAAATTATTATTTTAATTATTTTTCTTTAATTTACTTTATTTTATTTCAGTTTAGGCCACATGGGTATTTTTGGAATATTTTATTTATAGGGGTATTTTTGGAATATTTTTATAGGGGTATTTTTGTAATAATTTATATTAAACCCTAACAGGGTGAACCATATTTAAGGGGTAAGAGTAATGAAAAAGACGAACATTGAGAATTAGATTAAATCTAGCTTAAACAGGCTTGAGATCACCTTCTTGATCTCGAGGTTAGGGTTTTCCTCAAAAACCCATGTATTCTCTCATCCTCCATTGATCTTCGTCTTCCCTATGTCTTCTTACTATCCCTACAGTAATGCACGGTAGACTCGTAACCCGTGGCAGATCCAAGATCCTCCCAACGAATCCTTGTGTCAGATCCGAGACCGTAACAACTGGTATCAGAGCGGGAACACAATGAACCAAGAAGATGAAATAGTGGCGATGCACAGACAAACCAGAGAAATGGCTGCATCAGGCATTGGAGTGGAACGAATACAGAAATGGCTTGTAGCCTGGGTGAAGTATTTTTTATCAATGGAGGAACGTGAGGCAGTCAATTGAGTAGTTGTTCCGGTCGAGCAAAGCGTAAGCACAGACGGGAAAGCAGCAGAAGTCTCGGACGGGGAAACAAACCACGGGCCAGAAAAATCAAAACTTTCGTCTGAAGTCTCTGCGGAGGATTTGGGAGCAACCTCAAATCCGGACAAACAGAAGATGCAAGAACTCGAAGAGTTCTCTATATCTTCGATGAAGGCGACATCCGACTGTGGGGATTCAGAAATTCCAAAAACGGAAGGGTATTCAGCATACCCTTCGTCAGAAAATCGGAAATGGGAAATCTCCAAGCAGGAAAGTCCGGTGAAGGCCCCGTCAAAATTGATTTCCGGATCAAGGAAATCTGACGAGCAAGACCCTGAACTTCCAAAATCAAAGTCGATATCAACTCCAAAACCAGCCTCAACACTTCCGAAATCACACAGCGGGACATCAGATTTTAGGACATCGGATGGGTTTTTTGCCAAATCGTCGAATCCGACTCCAGGGACCTTGCAAATCTCCAAGGACCCTGGAAAGCCAAAATTGGAGAGGTATTCTGCTACACCCTCGTCGGCGTTAGAAATACGTCAGGCGCAAATATCCCAAGTTGGGCAGTGCGAGCTGAGTTTTTTTGGAGGATGTCGGGATCCATTGGAAAAAAAATTTGGGGACCTCTGAATTTTTTTTTTCGGGTGGCTTGGTTGTTTTGTGGATGATTTGTATGTTGCTCGGGCCTTGTTCGTGCTGAATGGGATGTCTTCGATTGTGGTGAAGGAATACAACAACAGTGTGGCGGTTTTGGGTTATTTTTTGGGTAATTGTGTGCTGAATGGGCTGTATTCATTGGTTCTTGGTGAATTTTTTACTGAGATCTCTTCCATGTGCAAAAAAGTGGAGGCTAGAAAAATTCTTTTGTTACTCCTTTGTTTGGATTTGTCTTTCCTGGCCGTTATTGCAATAGGGCCACCTACGTGTCCTACTGATGTTGATGCAAGATGTGATGATGGAGCTTCAGATGAATGGGAAGGTGGATTTTTCCCTAATGTTCCCCAAATTAAGTTTGAGGGTCCTACTAGCACGCACCCTCTTGCATTTACATAGTATACTGATGAAGAAGTGCTCCTCGGGAACAAAATGAAAGATTGGATGAGATTTAGTGTGGCATTGTGGCATTGCTGCTACTACAACAAACTTTCTACTCAAATATGATCTTTCAGGGGAACGCAAACTCAATCGTGCGTGTAACCATGCTACACTATCCAACCACAGTTATTTCCATGAGCTTGAAACTGCAAGGATTAGTGGGTTGCTTGGAAACATTGAGGGAACCACCGGCAACCCCCAGATTGGTGGGGATACTGATCAATTCCTCGTGGACATTGGTGAGGCAACTCTGCTTGTGCTTAATGTGATGCTGAAATTTTTTTGTGGAGGGCTCTATTTCGCTGTTGATGAGCACAGTGGCTTGGTAGTCCTGCATGATGTGAGGGCCATATGGCTGCGCAATCCCAAAGAGGTTACTGCTGAAGAGTCCTACAATTTTTTCCATTCTCCTACAAAGGACTTTGGTGATGAAATGCCAATGGCTTGGAGTCACTTCATTGCTAAAGGTGATGTAGTGTTCAAAGTTTTCCTGTTTGTTCCTCCTGAGGCTTCACCTAATTTGTATGAGAGTTGCTACACTACCAACAAAGCCAATTTGAAGTTGTATGGGCGAGTCTTCCTCTCAAATGAATTTGATGAGCTTCTTCCAAAATATTTAAGCTTTTTGAAGGGTTTGGAATCAAATATTGGGCATGCCCTGATAGTCAGATTCTGCCACACCAAGCATGTTGGGGAAGTACTGCGTGTCTTTAAGGAGAGGGCAAACCAGCAGGGGAGGAAACAGGAAGCAGCTGCTGGTTTTGCAGCCCTTAAGTTCTTCTACAACTTGTGGTGTGCTGCTGCTTTGATAGTGCAGAAATGGACTCAACTGACCACAATAGACCCCAGAAAACTTATTGATCCATCGCTAGACTAGCAGCATAACCATGTGTATTGGAAGTATGGTAGTTTTCTCTATTGTTCCAGCGCAATCCACTGCATTCCTGGATTGTATAGTGTTGTTTTGACATTGCAGAAAACAGTCCTACCACTTGCAGGAACTCTTCTATGGGCAGGTGCTGGAGTTGGTCACTCTAGGATTAGCATGGTGCAAAATGACATAGTCAAGCTTTTTGACAGTTTGGAACATCTTGAGGATGATCACGCAGAACTGAATGTGACTGACTTTCAAATCGGGTGCCCTATGAAGGACACAAAGTACCCAACGGAATGTGCTGATACAGTTATCCCTTCTCTTGGATTTGATAATCAGAACATGGAAAAATGGATGGGCAACGCAAATGCTGTTGTTGACAATCCGGTGCTGCACAAAGCACACGATGCTCAAGTTGGTAAGAGTTCCAGAGGTTATTTTACCATTCTGCCTACACTTCTTATTCATAATAGCCAGTGTCTAGGGACATTAGAGGAAGGTGTTATAATGAAGGCTAGTTGTGATGGGTTTGAGGAAACTTTTGAAGCTATTGTTGGTTTGGGTAATGATATTCAGCATAATGAATGCTTGAGCATCAATGGGGGTTGTTGGTGAGATAAACGGGTGACTTTAATAGCTTGCAAGGACACCTTCCGTGGTAGAGTCGGTGAGTGTCCCTGACTAGGGGTATTTTTGTAATAATTTATATTAAACCCTAACAGGGTGAACCTTATTTAAGGGGTTAGAGTAATGAGAAAGACAAATATTGAGAATTAGGTTAAATCTAGCTTAAATGGGCTTGAGATCACCTTCTTGATCTCGAGGTTAGCGTTTTCCTCTAAAACTCATGTATTTTCTCATCCTCCTTTGATCTTCGTCTTCTCCATGTCTTCCTACTATCCCTACAGTAATGCATGGCAGACTCATAACCTGTGTCAGATCCAAGTTCCTCCCAACGAATCCTTATGTCAGATCCGGGACCGTAACAGCCTAATCAACGCCCTACGCTGAATCAGTATAGAGATCGACCTTGGCGGTAAGGTCGTCCTGGGGGTTGGAAAGGGGGCAAGAAGCTCCCCTCCTAAAGTTGTGGGGGCGGAACCCCCGCTCGGTCCACGATATATTACCTATTGTTTCATTAACTAGTTTTTAAATTTTACTCTTTGTATGGCTATTGCCCTAATTTTCTCTTTTTAATCAAAGGGTGCCACTATTAGGGTTTCATCATCTCTGAGAGAGCTGGAATTGTAACTTGAGAGATTAGAAAAAAAACACTTGAAAATGTATGCAATTTCTCTTGTAAATTATTTCATATTTATAATGGATTAAAACAACGACGAAAGACGTAATTTCACCTTGAGGCTAACTTGTATAAATCTTGTTGTATTTTCGTGCTTACTTTTTCTTTATTCTGCGATTATTATTATTGATCTTGTTGGTTTGAAATTAGGTCTAACAAATTATATCTTAACGGATATGGAAAGTTTTTCTTCAAAGAAGAGGGCATGATGGGATTAATTCATTGGCAGGATTCATTGCGATATATATATATATATATATATATATATTTTGTAAATTTTTCTTGTTGGGCAAGGGTTAGATCCAAGTCGATCTTGTTCTCAAATATCCTTTAAATTAATTTAGAAAAATCTGATTAAACATAAATGGCAGATACCATAGCTAACCATGATAGAAGTTAAAAAACTAATTAAATGTAAAATGCATTGCATACTCGGCTATACCCGAGTATATGACCTGTGTATAAGTGTGTATAAAAGCTACAGGAGCCTGTGATGTCTGTAGACATGGCAAAGAAAGCAGTTGCAATGAAGTAAAGAAACATGGGCAAAAGCAAGAGGAAAATTTTTTATCAAAAAAAAATTTTATTGTGGGTTAAAATTTAAGTAGAACAAAAAAGTCTCACCCTCTTTTATAGAATGTAACTTTCCAACGAGTTCAATCATGGAAGACCCGTTTTTGCTTCGAATATCCATTTTCACAGCAGAAACGAGCTAATTTTTTGACAGTTCTCACAGTAAAGCAGATGCACAGAATAAGAAACAAATAAAAGAGTGATTCATGCGGATAAGCTTCAACTGCACCGATCTAAATCATCCAATCCCACACTATTCTTTGACGGTCAGTGGCACTGATGCAATCCCACACTAATCCACTAGATCAGATCAACACTCATAACAGAGAAATGACTAGTAGAGTTTGAGAATAATATCAGGAAAAATGGAAGAGATGGTAGCCAAACAGTAACAGTAGTGAAATGCTTAAATGTAGGAATCTGTCTGACTAGTTATTTAAGAGCGGCATCTATGTGAATAAATGTCTACAGTTTCTATTCTTTACCTCGCCGAACGACCATTACTCTCATTAAAGAAAGCCCACTGCCCCATTTCCTGCATTTACTCTTCTCAACAAACTCTTAGAAAATCAGTCTGATGACGGAAACACCAGAGAAGAGAGGGAATTACTTCTTGAAAAAAAAAAAAAACGAAAGGAAAGAAGCCAGCAAGTAACTTCTGTAATGAAGAGAAGGAAGAATCTCGATTTTCTGGGTTTAACGCTACACAAACCTTTGGGTGCATCGGCAGAGAGAGATAGCGAGAAACAGGATGAAAGAGTACTAAGATATTGGCACGGCTCAATCAAACTGCACCTCTTGCTACGAGGGCTTTCTGAATGAACCGAGCCAACATCACAGTAACTGTTTCAACAGGACTGCAATGCTTATCGTTCGTCATTTCTTCGACTGTTCGGAGATGCGGAATCAACTGGGAAGTTTAATGAGCAGGGCATTCTGAGAGGCTTGAGGAGAGTGTAGAGACTGGATTCTTCTGTGGAGAAGAAGCAAGCCGCAGCAGCAGCTTGAGCCAAGATCGAGATCGAGATCAGGATCGAGAGAGAGAAAGAGATAGAGGGGGAGACAGAGTACTCGAGAGGGGGAGGGAGGGAGGGAAGGGAATGTCTTGCTTGAATTTAAGAGGTTTGAGGTCTGCAACAGCATTTATCACCCTCGACTACCAAACCAGAAGGACAGGCCGCAGCATTAATAGGAAACCGCTCCATAATACTTGCTCTCTCTCTCTCTCGTCAAAAACCAAAAACAAAGAATCGCAGATTTGGTGGAAATACGGATCAAATTAATGAGAGAAGACAGATTCCAACTCGAGGAAGCCGGTCTCCATTTAAAGAAGGACGATTTCATTTAAGAAACTACGGCAGGATTACGATACCATGAGAAACCGAACTGTAACATAAATCACAGTTCTTTGGGAGAGTGTCTTATTTCCAAGTGATTCTCTAGACTCGTACTAACCATTTTCACTTCCAAGCTTTCAAAATCAAAGTCCTCGTTTAATTTTTCTCCCGTTTTCAGTTTTTGTGTCTCAGCTTTCCCCCGGCCCTTCTCCGCAACTTCTCTTCTTTCTGTTCTGATTTTGTTGGGAAGATTGTTGGGAATGGCAATTAAGTCACTAATGCTCGTTTCATCGGTTATTTGCTGCTTTGAATCTCTTGAATCAATCAATATTACAAGTGATTAATATTAATATTAACTTCACACTCCCGACTGCTTTCAAATTCTTGTAAATGTGAAAGAGGTGGTGTTATGGTCCCGGATATGAGACATAGATTCCTAGGGAGTAAGAAGAGGAAAACAAAATCAAGTCAAAAGGAAGCTTGAAAACCCTAGGTTCATTGAGGAGAAAGCACACCCCCTGAACTTGTTGAGGAGAACTTAAAACCCTTCTGTAACCTAAATCAATCATTTCCTTTCTCATTACTCTTACCTTTTAAATAGGGTTCACTCTTACAAGGTTTAAGATAAAATATTACAAAAGTACCATTATAAATAAAATATTTCAAAAATACCCTTATGGCCTATTAATTCTTTAACTGAAATAAAATAAAATAAATTAAAATAATAATTAAAATAATAATATTATTATGTGCATAACATTACACCCTTCCTGGAGAAAGAGTTTGTCCTCAAGCTCAAAGGTAGGGATACATGCCTAAACGTCGTCACATCTTCCCAAGTAGCATATGTGGCATCCGCGTCAACCCTCTGAACGACACAAGTGGTGTAAGTGCTGTAATGTAACACCTCGGATGGAGAGAATGCGGTATTGAAACCCTACACTGGTTCCCCCTGTCGGCAAAAAGTTTCCCTAGAATTTTTTTTTTTTTTTTGCTCTATGAGCATCAATCGTTGCAACAAACCACCCGACGGTGAAGCAACCAAACAATAGGGTTGGTCAACCCACAGTTTGGATCTATCACCTGCTCCATGTGGGCAACCAGCAGGTTGTTCTGGTCAGAAGTATACCATGATTAGCCAACCAGGCGTTTCCCCCTAATTTGTTGAAAACAATGTGAGAATAAACCCACCAATGCGAAAAGTGAACAAACTGGTGCTAAAACTAGGCACTCCACTGCCATGAGCTTGATGAAGATGTCAAGAGAAGGTCCGAATGTGTTCTACAGGGGCCCGCCTATAGTGTCACCGATCACTGCAGCTTTGAGGCATTCTGAACCTGTTAGTCCCAGTGACTGTGCATGCTCATAGGCACCAACTTCTATGTACTTCTTAGCATTATCCCAAGTACTGCCAGTATTAGAAGCAGAGATGGCAACAAGTGCACCATTATTTTCCCCCATCTGTAAGGCTGCACTGCCCACAACCTTCATGGTCATGGCAGAGAACCAGTATGGAAGCATTGCATCCACAATCAACCCAATGAAGACTTTAGGTATCAAAACATCCACTAGGGAAATTTCAGCACGACTCACTAAGGTACCAAGGAGAGCAAAAGACACTAGGGTAGCTGAACCAATATCAAACCTCTGTCCAATAGCAGCAGTAGTGGGTCCAGCGACATCAAGGGCATCAATTCTGTCGCGTATCCTGTGACTCATGCCTATCATCTTAGCAATACTTCCAGCATTGTCACTAATGGGACCATTTGCATCAATGGCCAAACCAGTAGCAATGATGCTCAGCATTCCAAGAGCCATCACAATGCCATACATGGCAGCAAGGCTGAAGTTGATAAAAATGCTGACAACAATAGCAAAATTGGAAATAATGACAAACTTATATCCCAAAGCAAGCCTAACGTTCACATTTGTGGCAGCGCCTGTCCGATAGGAACTAGTAACATCATGGACAGGGTTGTAAGCATTGCTTGTGTAATACTACTTCCATGAAGGTTCATAGCCAAAGAGGAGCATTTCATCAACTGTGTGAATTGCACACTCTTCTAGATCTACTTTAGCAAATTCACTAATCAATGATGATCAGGTGACAACATTAGGATGAACACCATCTGAGACCGTCTCTTCTTGTATTTCCCGTGCTAATTGCCACATTGTGGCCTCTACAGAAACCTTTATAATTGTGCTATAGGGGATGACATGCAATCTGCAAGCCCCAACTAATTTTACTTCCTCATATTTGTCTTGTGCCCTTAGTACACTCCCAGCCAGACAATAAGCATTTAGGAGGATGGTATATGTCACCAAATCAGCAAGGACATGTAATATTTGCATTTGATTGTAGATATGCATTGTATAGGGCAAACGACGTCGATTCACATTCATGAGGATTAACTTAATAAAATCTTGCACAAAGCTTCCATACCTGATTATGTTCTCACAAATAACAACATACTTCTTCTGTCGAAGTATTTTCTCCATCCGCAAACCAATATGGTTTAGGCTTGAGTTGGCAGCAACAACGTTGCTATAATTCTTTTGAGAGGACTAACAAAGAGCAATTAGTGCTCTCTCGTGAATTGTTGTAGCAGCAGTGGGGAAGGTGGTGTTCATTGCCTCGGCAAGTTGAAGCCTTCCCATTGAAATAGAAATTTGCTTGATTTCATCCCTGCACCTAGCTCTTGTCTGAATACTTCTTAGCTTTCCTACATATATCGGGCACGCACCAAGAGCATTCCAGAACATATCCTCGGTAGTCCATCCCCTTCTGAGAACAAAACCATGACAAGACTGCCCACTTTGAGTGTCCCCTCTCCGACAAGCAATAGATGACACATCCGGTTGAAGACCACTTTCTGTCATCCCACTGAAAAATTTTGGTTTAGTTATTGGGTCATCTTGTTGTTCATATGTAGCGAGCATATAGTTCCATGTTACCAGATCTCTGTGTGCCATGTCATCATATACTTGGTAGGCCTCTCCTGCCCAACCCAGTGTTGCATAACTATGAATCAATGCATTGGACTCAAAAGCTTCAAATTCAAAACCAAGACGTGCAGTGCTTGCTCCTGGTAGAACTCATGAAATTTTGCATACCATTTCATCATAAAAACAGAGAACCGAGAGTTCCCAGAGGGAATACTCCTATCCGCTATTCTCTCAAACACCTTCTCTATGGATTTGATAAACTGAGTTGGAGTGTCAATCCCATCCCTTCCAAACCCACCCTGATTTTTGTAAGGACGTCAATTCAAATAACAGCTCTTTGGATTTGCACTTCATCACTTCGGCGGTACCTCCCTTGAATCCATAAGGTTTTCTACCCATGGCATGATCTTGCAAATAACCATAAGTGCCAGAATGAACATTGTGGCCACCAGGAGCCTGTCCTCTCTATAATACAACGACAATGTTCAATTTTTGTTCCTCTTTGCAGGCTGCTGGAATAAGAGAGCTTGTTCCCAAGTTGTTGCAGTCTGCCGAAAGAAGGGAGGTTATGCCCAAGTCGGTTTTCCATTTGGAGGTCGAGAGTGGGAGTGACAACAAGAGACTGATCTATTCCCAATGGTGAGCAGCAGCCATATGGGGCTTCATCGCTTGGATTTTTTCTGAGACAGTGTCAAATTGGAAATTTTCCGTCTTCTGTTATGGGAGACATTCTGCTGGCCGTGAGAAGGGATTTTTTGATCGAATCCACATCTGCCATTACTGACGAGGTTTTGGCAAAATACCCTTCCGATTTCCCAAAATCTGGGTCCCAGCCGTCTAATTGCAGAAGGTCTGAGTCCGAATTCAGATTTTTTTCCTTCTAGGAGATTTCCATGGTTCCCGGTTTCGGCTTTGAGGACGTACCCAAATCATCCAGTGCCAACGAGGTTTTGGCCGAATACCCCTCTGATTTCGGATTTCCAGGGCCTCTGCCATTTGATTCCCATGATAGGGAAATTAAATTTGTATGGCCCGTCGATAAACTTTCTTGCTCGGAAGAGTTGAAATTTTCTGGCCCTTGGCCTTTCTGCCGGTCCAACACAGCGTCTACGGCAGCGAGTTTCTCCCTTGCAAAACGTTCCATGGAAGCTGCTAACGATGTGTATTTCTTCCAATTTCTTACACATAGCAATCTATTTTTCTTGGGATATAGAATAGTCCATTGTGTTCCCACTCTGATTCCAGTTGTTATGGTCCTGGATCTAACACATGGATTCGTAGGGAGGAAGAAGAAGAAGGCGAAAATCAAGCCAAAGGGAAGCTTGAAAACCCTAGGTTTGTTAAGGAGAACGCACACCCATGAGCTCGTTGAGGAGAACTCAAAACCCTTCTTTAACCTAAATCGATCCTTTCCTTTCTCATTACTCTTACCCTTTAAATCGGGTTCACCCTTACAAGGTTTAAGATAAAATATTACAAAAATACCCTTATAAATGAAATATTCCAAAAATGCCCATGTGGCCTATTAATTCTTTAACTGAAAAAATAAAGTAAATTAAAGAAAAATAATTAAAATAATAATTTTATTGCATGAATAACATATTGATTAGCCAAATAATCACCAAAGTATCATTTTTCAACCATTTGTTATAAAAAATATCATCTTCATCAATATGTGGTCCTCGGGTGGTGAGGTGACCAAGTAGGTCTTTTGTTATAAGGAACCCTCGAACCGATATGGACCAACTCATAAAATTTGATACCTCACATAAGGGTATGGTGGTAATTTTTAGTATATCACTTTTGATATTCATATTCTCTTCAGCCATGATAGGCCCTTCTTCCAAAAAATTTAATAATAACAACAAGTAGTACTCTTCAAACAACTCGATGTATGGGGAATTTTATCATTGATGCTAAATTATTATTCTGATTATTTTTCCTCTAATACCAATAAAAATAGACTCAATAACAATCTTTTATATTAGGGGACTCTTGTTCCCATGAAGTTTTTTTCCAACAATCTGATTATGGACTGGTCTCAGTTAACAGAATTTCCAAACTGACAAAATTGTTTTGATAAGTTCTTCTGGATAGAGAGGCATGCATATCCATAATATAATAAGATGAAAGCATTTACCTACTCATCTTTAAATCATCTTCTAAATTCAGAAACCAGTAACATGAAGAAAAATAAATTTTACACACTTATCTCACGGCTTGTGATCTTCCTTCACAAAAGAGCCTTCTTTGAGTGGTGTTGATCATCACTTATTTAGTGCATTCCTTTGATGAGGGATCCTAAACTTAATGCTCTGATACCATGTTGAATTTATGATCCCTTTTCCAATATTTCAAGTAAGAGAACTAAGAAAGAAAAATAAGAAAAGGGAAGAAGAGCTCTCAAGTAGAGCTCAAGAAGGAGATGTGTAACTTGATTAATCCCGAATTACAACACCTCTATTTATAGTAGAGGAAGAGATAGAGTCCTTATACAATTAGCCTTTCAATCTCCTAATTACATTCTAACTCTAACTCTCTAAGATAAGTTTGTTCAAAACAATCTACTAGAAGACTAATATGAGTTGAACTAGAACTCTTTCTTCAATCATGTGAATATAATGGAGGAGGCCAGCTCGTGGCCTTATCCTTGGGGGTTCATCATGATCTTCCAGCTTATCTTGATAAGGTTACTAACTCGTGGGATATTTGTGGGTCCCACTTGATCTTCAAGTCTTCTAACTCATTTCGGCTTGTGCTTCTTAACTCCTTAACTCGTGCTAGCTTGGGTGAGGACTCTTCTTGGTGTCCCACATCCTCATGGTGGGTCCCATATTATAACATTGAACAACCAAAGCTACCGGTTCAGTCCTTCGAACAACCATGGTTGAGTTCTCTGTCGTCTCACGTGTAGTCCCTCGGCTTCGCTACTTCTCTTCTTGTACAATAGAAGAGTAAACTTTGGCAACATCAAGAAGTGGACTCATCAATAGAATTTACCCTCAGATTGCACTTTAGGACTCATTGAGTCCCATGAGAAATTGTATTAGTTTGCGTCTTTTATGGTCTGTCCCACAAGAGCAAACGGTGTCATTATAGGATCCTAGTTTATCCCATAATCTTTTAATCTTTGTGTAATAAGCCGCGACAGTCATCTGATCTTGAGCAAGACAAGCAATGTCCCTCTCAATATGAAAAATACTAGAGGTATTGCTTTGAGAAAAATGATCCCAAATGTCTTCCCATACCTTCTGGGCGGTGGTAAAAAAAATGATGTTGTCTACAAGATCTGGTGCGAGTGAATTGAGAATCCAAGAGATGATCATATCATTGCATTTTCTCCATGAAACATAGTCCTATGGTTTGGTTGTGGTAGATGGAAATATGGTGGTTCCTTCCATGAACCCTAACTTGGATTTTTCATTCAAAGAAATCATCATGGCTCCACACCATGTCGAATAATTATCCCCATTGAGAGTTTTGGAAACAAGTACCATTCCTGGATGATCGAAATGGTGAATAAAATATGGATTGGCAGCATCAAGCTTGCCTCCATTCGAACCTTGATCGTTTTCCATGACGACGGGAAACGGTGATAAAAGGAGGGCAAAGAAAAATTTACCCCAAGTGGCACTGGATAGTAGAAAACTAGGGTCTGAGTTGATTCGACAGAAAAGCTGGTGCGGCTCGGCTGGTCTGGTCCAATCTTGACTTGGCTCGGCTTAGCTCATCTCGGCTTTGCTTGGATCATCTCGGTTGAGTCTAGCAGAACACGCTGATTTAAATCAGCGCAACACCTAGCTTGGTGTTGTAAATCGCGTTTTCGTTCTCGCTCTCGCTTTCGAGCATAGTGAGAGAAGAAATAAATAGTGGGAGAATGGGGCTCAACGGACGATGGTGAATGGCAGCGAACGTTGGTGAATGGCTGCAAACAGTGGACAAAAATGCTGACAAGCAAACAATAGAGAATGACGAGGTATAGCTTGACAAACGGTGGCGAAGAACTCGGCAAAATTTATGAGAGAAGGAAGCGAAAGGCAGAGAGAAGAAAAAAACTAAAATACTCAACCTCATGGCCAGATGAGGGAGCAAGATCAACAAAGACAAGGTAGAGGGCCTGTTCTGATACCATATGAAATCAAGTAAGTGTATTTTTTTGTGTACTAATTTATATTGAATAGAGAGGTAATTTATATAAGAGTTTTATAATCTATAATTGTGAATCTCGTGATTTTATATAATCCATTTATAATGGAGGATAACTTCAACCTTGAGCTTATTGTTGATTTCAACTGTGATTTTCTCACTAGGTCCTCTCAATAACTGGTTCACCAAGCTCAAACTACATATCGTCACATCAATGAAACTAAAATTTTTTGTTGGAAAGATAATATAATAAACTCACATAACTTTAATAAACCTAAGTTAAATTTGGTGATGATGCCTACCTTTTGTCGATTCGCATGCTGACAATTCTTTCCCAAGATATAATAGACCTTTTTGCCCTCTACATCCACAATAACATGTATGCCCACAAACTCAGTAGAACCTTTTATGATTGCTCGAACCAGATCGAATGGAAGATATTTTCTCCTTTTCTTTCAAGAACATTGTAATTTCACCTAGAAACACTAAGAACAATTTCTTCTGCTCTGATCTTGATCCAATAAAAAATTTCATGTTGTTTTTGCCCTATATTTCATCTGTGTGTGACAAACCACACACATGTGAGACCATGCATACTTGTGAGCATGAAAGCTTCGCACACACGGATATGTGAGTCTCACACAAACTCAAGGGGGATAGAAGGGTTTTTGTATTTAACCTAGGAACTGTGGGACTAATGGAAATGTGACTAAATGAAAAGAAATGCCTTTAGTCCATGCAAGTCTCAAACTTGTGACCTTTGCATATTAGATGACGCTCTTACCAGCTAAGCTATAGGCACATGTGCGTATCTCTTATACACGTGTGTACTTTTTAGTTTTTCAAAAACTTTGACATTTCCCACTATTTTTTAACAATTGAAAACCGAGATATGATTAGATTGGACAAGGTTCGAGCAATCATTATATTATAGCTTTCAATGACAGATGTCATTCAAACTTGAACCAACATCTAGTTGGAATTTTTCCACCCACACTAGTCCTAAGTGAACAAATCATGAACTAGCACTTTATGGGCTCTGAGAATACAGAACAACTAAGTGTCAATCATGTATGTGAGTTCTGTCGGCCATGAGTAGGTATCTTGTATTGTGAGTGCCTTTTAGAGAATAAGCCTTAATTCTTTGTTAGACTATTGCCCCACAGTCACACCCTCACATTGTCGATATCTCCAAGGATATAATGCATCTCTATATGTTGTTATAATAGTCTCAATATCATTAAGGTAATACACCAACCTCATATCTGGTACAGTTGAGTACCTACTTCATAGGACATGAATAAAATTTACTTTAATTTGGTGCTCCTACCAGTCACTCATTCAGTTTGTTTTTTTCTATTGAACCTTTGTCTTGGGATTTTTAGTCGGATAGGTTGGGTTGCCAGTGATGGTGACTCAAATAATAGGCTTTAATCCCATCCCGATCGAAGCATAATATACTTGTCCTCTCAACAAGCCCTTGTTAGATAATCTACCATATTTTCCACTAATTTAATATAACTCAAGGTTATAACTTCAATAGATGTGAACTTCCTCAAAAATTTATATTGAAGCTCAATATGCCTAGAAGATTGGTCTAACAAACTCAAACTACAAATCATCACATCAATGAAACCGGTGCCGAATGGTCCAATGACGACGACCTATTCATGCCACTTCCATGGCCCTTTAACGGTTTTAGAAGCCAAAAGATTTACAATATCGAGATTTCCATTGCCCAGTTCAACCTATTTTAAAATTTTTTCTAGGCTTAGTGACTTGTTTTAAATTTTTTTATGAGAAGTTTTTCACAATTACTAGAAATCTGTTGTTAGCATATGAGATTTTAAAATAAATATTTATAGAATATATAACTTTAAAGTGCTAGCATAGTAACAACAATTCTTAATCATAGAATTATGGTATTAATATAAATTATTGAATCTCTCAAAAAAATGACATAAATATTAGTTAATAAAAATCAAATATTATTATTATATTAGTTTTTATCACATTATTGAGTCTTCTATAGTAATAAATAATTTATTATTTTTAATTTAAACTATGTAAACTTTAGTAATATAGAGTAATTTAATCATTTATAGGAAATAAATATGTAAATTATATCAACTTAAAACTATAAACTTTAGATTATATTTTGTTAAATGAGTGTGTCAATTTTGAATCATGTCAAATATATTTTAACTTAATTTCAAATTTTTTTAGAATTTAAATTAATGATTTATCTAATTCAAATTACTAATTTTTTATTAAAATAATATATTGGTACGATTAAAAAAAAAGTTGGTCTTTCATAGTTTGGAGGAGACTGCCCGTTCTCCTCCTCATTCTATTTGACAAAGGG
This sequence comes from Aristolochia californica, assembly GCF_029961685.1. Lineage (NCBI taxonomy): Eukaryota > Viridiplantae > Streptophyta > Magnoliopsida > Piperales > Aristolochiaceae > Aristolochia > Aristolochia californica. The sequence goes on from NW_027182279.1 coordinate 7,251,637, forward strand.
TGATCTTTGTCCTCTCTTATCTGAAGAAGGGCTGACACCCTCATTCAACAATCAAAGGAGCTGGACAACCCTCCTTCCTTGACCAAGTGGGTATCGAAGGAGGGCCAAGGTGTTGACTTGAAGGTATTAAATTAATTTTGATGATAAAAAATACATCAAAACTGATTGCTAGTTTTGAATGAATACTTTTGAGTAGAAAAGGCATCAAAAATAAAATTGGCAGCACATTCATTTGACTGATTGAAGACCTATTCAACAACCTATGTAAAAACTTAGAATGGCTTCTCAAGAATTTATAAAGATTGTTTGACCAGACTAACTGAAATGAGAGAGAAAAGGCCATGTGTGGATGTGTCCATCCAAGATGATCAAATGACCGGGCATATGAAGGCTAGTAGAGAAATGATAAAGTAGAGGACCATTCAATCAAACTGCCACCTATTGAACAAACAGAAGAGAGAAAAGCTACAGTTAGAGTCAATATGTAGTTGTCCAAATGGCTTAACCATTGATGGGTCGACAAGAAAATAGAGGCAACAAATTTGACCAAAGAAGATTGTTCGATTGGATTGACTTAGTTTGAACGGATATGAAGAGAAAAAAGTTACTAGAAGTAACAATTCAGCAAACCGTCCAAATAGATTGAAAAAAAAAAAGAGAAGCACCTTATACAGACCATCAGACTAAATCACAACAATTTAAATGTCTCGTTCAAGAAACATTGAAGGAAAAGCGTCAAAAGCTTCAATTAGGTTACCATGGGTCACCAAAATTTGTAAGTGACCAACCATTTTGATTAGCAACTCAAATAATGAATTTTAGTTATTTTGACAAAAAAAAATTATGATTGATTTGGTGGACTTTTGCAAAAAGACAAATGGTCATTTTATAAGAGAAACAACTAGAAATGACTATTTTTATATTGTTTGATAGTTGTCTATTTAAATGATTTTGCGCCCTACACCGATTGTTACAATGCAAAACAAAGCAAGTAAAGCAAGTAATCCTTTCAAGTTGTATAACTATCAAAACATGGATAAGCAAATTAATAGCTATTGAAAATTTCTTTTTGTGTCTAAGTGCATTTACCTAGTTTTTGTTGACCATAAGTCCAAAAATGTTGCGTGTGTTGTTAAAAATCACTATGCATTTGTGATCGATTGCTTTAAGTGTTGTTTGAATTGCACAAATTTAATTAGGGTGTTATTTATCCATTAAAATTTGATAAACCTATTCACAACCCTTTGTAGGTTAATTCTTGTAAGATAACAAGTCATATTAGAGCATTCCAGATAGTATCAAAGATGCTAGCTCTAGTACTTCCCATGCTTTATTTATTGACATGTCCACCACAAAAATTCCACTATTTGATGGAGAAAAAGTACATGTTAAATTTTATAGGGAAGAACATGCAAGAGAGACATGGGAATGTGAGAAAAGAAAAGAGAAGAGAGAGCACATTTATTTCCACTAAGAAAGGAGTGATATCTTGACTCTCGTACATAATGTCTTTATATAATCTTTGATACTTAAAATCATACTTGAACTAAACTACCCTTTTCTCAATTACACCCAAACATAACTTGATAGATTTAAACATAAAGACACATTAAACACAACAACAAAATAAATTATAAAAGTCCTCTTTGTTACAACTTCTTCTTTGAGCTTGCTCCACTTGTGAAACTTCCTCTTTGTAAGACTCATCTTAGACTCCATGAAACCATCTTACTTAATGTAGAATTTAGGATCCTATATGGAGGAGTTTAGATCAACGAAGAAGAAGAAGAAGAAGAGAGGAAGGAGAGGAGAAGGAGAAGGAGACGGAGAAGAACCAAGATGGAGAGAATTTGGATGAAGGTAGAAGAAGGCGCGTCGACCAAGTGAGGAGGGAGGCTGGAAGAATTTCTTGAGAAAAGAGGGGAGAGCTTTAATGGTCTACCTCTTAGCCAATGCCTTTATTTATAGCTTTACAATACCCTTAGGGTTACAAATTGATAAAATAAGAGACATAAAAAGAACAAATATTTACACCTTTATGCCATCTTTAAGGAAAATATCTTATTTTACCCATATGCCACCATAGACGTGTGGGTTGACTAGCCTTGAGCTTGAATGCTTAAGCCCATCTTCCAACACTCGTCCTCAAGCAGGAGGAGAAAAGACATCATAGATACCCAACTTTTCACATATAAATGATAGGATTTTAGAGGTAATTGGTATAGTGAGGATATCTGCTACTTGTTCTTGAGATGAAACATTTTTTAGGGAGATTATTCTTGCTTGAAACTTTTCTCGTATAAAGTGACAATCCACCTCAATGTGTTTAGTCCTTTCATAGAAGACTGGATTTGAAGTAATACGAATGGTTGCTTGGTTATCACAATGTAGACCCATGGAACCTGATCCACAAGTATGTCCGCCAATGTTGAACAGCCTTGGCCAATCCAATTAGCTCTCATTCATAAGCTGGTAGCTTCTGATGATGTGTTGCTAATTGGCGGCTAAAATATGCAATGGGATGCTGATTTTGTTGCAGAACCGCCTCAATACCTCCCCTGGAAGCGTCACACTCTACCACATATAAGCCCTCAAAGTCAGGTAATTGTAAGACTGGAGTAGAAGCTAATGCTTGTTTGAATTCATTGAAGGATTTTGTAGCTGCAACGCTCCAATTGAAGTCATTGCATTTCATAAAACTAGTAAAGGGTATGGCCGGCATCCCGTAATCTTTTATGAACTTTCGATAATATTTTGGCAACCCCAAAAATCCCCTTAAGGCTGATATGTTGTGCGGTTGTGGCCAGTTGATGACTTTTGTAATCTTTTCTTGGTCCTCTATTACACCTTCTGCTGAGATGATGTGGCCAAGATAGGCAACTTGGGGTTTTCCAAATGAACATTTAGAGTACTTCAAGTAGAGATGATGTGCTTGGAAAAGTTGGGAAAACATGACGTAAGTTTTCCAAATGTTGGTTCCTTGATGCATTATAAATCAAAATATCATCAAAGAAGACTAACACAAACTTTCGGGGATAGTCATAGAATACCTCATTCATCAATGTTTGAAACATGGAAGGTGCGTTCGATAACCCGAATGGCATAACCACAAATTCAAAATGTCCATGGTGAGTACGGAATGTTGTTTTCTCAATTTTGGGAGGATGTATTCTAACTTGATGATAATCAAATCGTAAGTCCAACTTGGTAAAAATATGGAAACCATGCAATTCATATAATATATCATCCACCACTGGGATGAGAAACTTGACTTTGACCTTTTTTGCATTTTGCTCCCTGTAGTCCACACAAAATCTCCAAGTGCCATCATGTTTTTGCAGGAGAAGGACTGGAGAGGAGAATGGTGACCAGCTGGGTCGGATGAGGCCTTGTTCCATCATTAGGTTGCATTGGTGTTCAATTTTATCCTTTTGGAGGTGTGGATACCTATATGGTCGAACAACCACTACCTCTGATCCAGGTTTCAAACAATCTATGATCGAAGTGCCACAAGGGAGGCAGTCCGAAAGGCTCCTGAAATAAGTCACTAAACTCATCCAATAACTTCTTTAAAGTGCTGCTCGGGGGGTCTTGTTTGTGGAGTAGGTTTTTTTGATGGGTCATTTCTGCTTGTCTGCCCTGTAACATCACTTGGCCTCCTTCAACCACAAAACTCATAGTTAAGGTAGTAAAACCCCACAAAATTGGGCCCAAGGCTTGCAAGCATTTGATTCCCAGTACCATATCAAATCCAGCTAATGGTATGACAAAAAATTCAATAGTAAAATGAGAGGTACCAATAGAAAACTTTACCGCCTTGATGACCCCATAGCTAGGGACTTTGTCTCCATTTGCAACTAAAACTGAGGCAATTGGATGAGGCTAGATCTCAAGTTGAAGATGCTTAGCAACCATCATGCTTAAAAAAATTTCGGTACTTCCCGAGTCCACTAACCCTACTAGAGGTTGTGCTTGAACCATTGGCCGCACTTACATTGTTTTGGCTGACTTCTGTCTAGTAATTGCATTCAAAGAAATCGTTGGTTTGTCCTCCTCTAGAGGTTCTTCAGTCATGTTCTTTTCTTCCAATGTATCTAACTTCGACCAGAACAATTTTTTACATTGGTGTCCTGCTGTGTAAGGTTCATCATAGTTATAACATAAGTTCCTTGCCCTTCGATCAACCATCTCAAATTTGTTTAATTTTTGTATATATTGGGATGTTGGACTGTTGGGCTTTGTATCTCCTGCCAAACCATTAATGGGAGTATTTATTTGGAGCGGCATTGTTGGGAATGATACTTGAGGCGAAATGTTCCTCCCCATTGCCAACCATGCAATTGTTCCTCCCCCCTACCAATCAGTACTCCAAATTTGAATTTTCTATTTTTCTTCTAGTGCTCGAGCTAAATTCATTGCTTGGCCCAAATTAGCAGGTGCTTGGAGCTCCTCCTCCAAGTTCAAAGATTCAATAAGGCCTATTGTAAACAAACTTATATGTTGGTCGACTCTAACCATCCTACTCGGTCAAGCTAATTTTTCTTGAAACTATTTTTGATAAACTTCCACGGATTCAGTCTGTCTTAATAAAACCAAATCCCCCAATGGGTTGCTGTATACGGGCAGCCCAAACCATATAGTGCATAGCTCCTTAAATTCTTCCCAATCTAATACCAGTCTCTCCAATTCGACTTGATGAAACCATAGTTGTGTTTCATCGACCATGTGGAAGGTGGCCAAGCCCACCTTATCAAAGTCCGTTATTCCTTGATTGGAAAAAAATTCACATCTGTGTAACCAAATTAAGGGGTCGTCAGACCCAGTGAAGGTGGGAAAATCTAATTTTGTATACCTGGGCATAGAACCTCCACCCTGTGTAGGGAAACTTTTGCGCCCTGTAGACTACTCTCCCCGTCTGTTGTACAAGTTGTTTTCCAACCTTCGATTAGGGGGCCGATTTATTCCAGCCACTATCTCAGAAACCCTGCTAGTGATTTGCTCCATCTGTTGTCCGAGTCTAGTCTCCCATGCTGCCATTCGTACATCATTATGTGCGTTCATCTCTACGTGCATCTCTCTGATTAGCACCTCATTCTCTGCCTGCATCTCTTTGACAATGGTTCTCAGCTCGTCAATGTTGGATGAATCCCCCATGTTACCTTGCTCTGATACCAAGTTGTTATGATCCCTGGTCATGGATCTTGTAACACAGCGTTGTGGGAAAGGATCTAGTGTTGAGTCCTACGATTTAGAACAACAAGAGAAGGATATAGAGCAGATTCGTTCAAGGGAATCTTTTCCATTCTATTCCCTCCCCCCCCCCCCCCCCCCCCCCCCCCAAATGGTGTTCACGACACCAAGAGTTAAAGAGGAAGAAATTAAAAATATGCCCCTACTTCGACACTACTAGTAAATTGACTTATAAAATAAATTGAAGGCAAATAACTCAATACTCAATGACTCGGCCACGATGCCTCTGAATGAATCGGTCTGCTATTGAATCCATAACAATCATCATTTAAGAAAGCATTTTTGACATCATGTTCAAAGATGGCCATGAATAGGGGTGGCATTGAACCAACCCGGTTCATTAGTGGCTCGAGTTCGGCTCGGTTCAATTCGTTTTATCAGGATCTCAGACCAAGTTCGACATCTAAAAAAATCTCATTTGAGTTAATGAGCCGAACTCAACCAAACCATGGTACGGTTCAAAAGCACACGAGTTGGCTCGTTAACTTAACGAGCGGCTCGGGAGACAGGAGCTAGGAACGGGAGTTGACAAGTCGTCTTCAACATCATTCGACCCTTCAACTTCCAATTTGATATTTTTTTTCTTGCTTCTCAAAAATCAGGGGGAAGAGGAAAGAGGTCACCAAGCTATGGATTCAAAACACGAGGCTTCAAAATTGAGCTTGTAGACTGTCTACAATGGAGAATGATGGCGCCACCTTTGCCAATAACGACACCCGTTTAGCCAGCGGGGTGGAGGACACAGAAGAGGGTTTCGTCGTGAGAGAGTTTGAGAGGTGGCGGAGGGTGCCTTATCAAGGAATGGTGGCGTTGTTTCACTAAGGACATAGAGCCGTTATAGTCAACATGGTGAGCATCGAAAGAGGGATCCTGTCTGTAGCTCAATATCTCCTCGCTTTCATTCCTTCGCCGTTCCTTGGTTTGCCTTTCTTCACTCTACTCACATTTCACGTTCTTGCTTGCAGGCAATTGAACTCTTGAGCAACGCTCTTGGGTCAAAAGACTAAGGGCTTTCCACTTAAATTGAAGGTTTGCGAATTGTGCATTGGAGACATTGTACCTGGGCCTACTCGTGCGTAAGACCGACCCCATGTATTAGGTTGCAGTTTCACAAGATATTGAGCACTGCAGAACTTAGACAGAGCCCACGTTTTGGGACTATCAGATAGATCGAGGGGACCGAAATCTGTCGAAACGCCTAGTGCCATTCCAACTGAACCAAGCACTGATCGATGAACCCCCGACGCTTTTCCCTTGCCTCATCATCACCTATTCTAAACTATTATGTAAGACAATTTAAAATATTTAATTTTTTATATTGATTTTTAATTTTAATTATTAATATAGTTTTTTTCTAAACTATTCAATTGTAACCGTAGTGTTTAATATCTTTTTAAAATGTATGCATATATGAATTTGTAATACATATGTGATAAATTAAATTATTATAATTTTTAATACATATTCTATTATTTCTTACTAAATTTTCATATAGATTTATGAGGCCAAATCAAGGATAATTATTTTAATCATTTTAATTTTTTATTTTCCATCAATCTTGATCTCATACGCATTTCAGCCATATTTATTCATTCATTTTTATGTTACATTTTATGGAGATGAATTATTTTTTTGAATAAATTTTATGCATAATTATGCAGTTTTTATGAATAATTTTATGCAGAATGTATAGATAATTTTACATACAATTTATTTGACATGTATTTTATGAAAATTTTTAAATATAGGTGGAAGCTCGAACTCGGCTCGAGCTTGAGCTTGAACTCAGCTAAAATTATTGGGCTCGAGCTCGATAACAATTTTAGGCTCGAGGCTGGGCTCGGGTCGAGCTCGAGTTCGAAATATTTAAATCAAGCTCAGCTCGAACAAAGGTAGGTTCGGGCTCGGCTCGATGCCACCCCTAGCCATGAAGAGTTAGCGGCAAGTGATAACATGATACATACGGAATTTAACTTGGTAACAGGAGAGAAGGTCTCCTCATAATCCACTCTATAACATTAAGTGTACCCTTTACTGATGAGGCGGGCCTTAAGGTGAGCAATGGACCCATCCAGATTATGTTTGACGATAAAACCCATTTACAACCCACCGATTTCTTACCTGTCGGAAGCAGTGCTATTTTCCAAGGCTGATTTTCATATAATGTTTGTATCTCCTCATCCATAGTTGTCTTCCATCTTGGTTGTTTCTAGGCCTCCTGATAGGACTTTGGAGTATAGATGGAAGAAAGAAATGCAAGGAATTGATAACACGCGGAAGACAACTAATGGTGAGACATAAAGTTAGAGATAGGATGAGAAGTAGTGCAAGAACGAGGTTCTTTTCTTAGAGCAATGGGTTGAGTATTCAAATGTGGACCAAATGGAATAGGGGAAGAAGGACTTACCTAGGTAGGATATGAAAACTCCACATGTGTGGTGTTCGCCAATGCTTCAAGGGGCTGACTGACATTGGTATTAAAGGGCACAAATGGACAAGGAGTGGCTTGAGGGAATGCAAGACCCAAAGGAGCATCATTCAAGGAATAGAATGAGGTGTTTTCAAAAAGGGTCACATCCGTAGACACAAGTAACCGTCGAAGGGTAGGATTGTAATAGATATAAACTTTTTGGGTGCGAGAATAACCCAAGAAATGCACTTCATAGAACGAGGAGCAAGTTTACTTTTCTGAGGTGATTTGAGATGGACAAAACATGCATAACTAAAGACCTTTACGTGAAGAGAAAATGGATTTTCACAAGGAAATAATAAAGAATATGGAATCTTATGACCAAGCACAAATGAAGGTAACCTATTGATAAGGAAACATGTTGTAAGAATGACATGAGACCAATAAAAGTAGGGTACCTTCATGGAGTAGAGGAGGCCCCAAGCAACCTCAAAGAGATGTCGATTCTTTCTTTCGACCACACCATTCTATTGAGGTGTGTAAGTACATGATGTTTGATGGATAAGGCCATTATCTTGATAGAAGGATTGAAACTCACTAGAGAAGTACTCTTTAGCATTATCAGACCTAAGTACTTGAATTTTCTTACCAAACTAGGTTAATAACGTAGCATGAAAGGCCTTAAAGATAGTAAATATTTCAGATATTTCTTTAAATAGATATAACCAAGTAACTTGGGTAAAATCATCAATAAAAGTAATAAAATATTTAACATGAAAAATAGTGGAGACACTCAAAGGTCACCATACATCAGAGTATACTAGAGATAAGGGAGCATCACTTTTATTGGTAGGGGGTGTTTGCTTAACTGAGAAAACTCACAATTTAAATTAGACAAAGACTTTAAAGAAGGAAATAAATGCCGAAGAGAAGATATACAAGGATGGCCAAGCCGGTTGTGACAAAGTTGTGCCTCAGGTGGAGAGGATGAAAGTGCAGCTAATGGAGGCAGGTCCAAGTAATACAAACCATACTTTTCATGGCCTCCACCAATCAGCTACTTCATTATTAGATCCTAAAATACACAAGAAGAGGGTAAGAACGTGACATAGCAATTTAGATATTTTGTGATCTGACTTACAAAGAATAAGTTTAAAGGGAATTGAGGAAAAAATAGGACATTTTGAAGTGGGATAGAGGGTGTAGTAGAAGATGATCCCTTGCCAAGTACTTTGGTTTGGGTACCATTAACTTTAGTAATAAACTTATCAGGAATACATGGAGATAAAACAATTTAGCATATGTTTGTTACCTAAGAGATATTCGGAGGCCCCAGAGTATATTATCCAAGTTGAAGAGGTGGAAGTAGAAGAAAGCATACTTAAGCAATAGTGGTAGCAATCATATGTAAACATGTAATGGATGACCCCATAGATGACTTCATTTCTATATTGTTTCATAGTCTTAATGAGTGAGAGTCATCTTCCTGGTTTGTGATTCAACCTTTTCTTCCCATTTATCATTGGTAATGTTGGTTGGAGTACTTGTGGCCCATTTTGGTTTACCAAGAAACTTCCAACAAGTTTCCAAAAGGTGGTTTTGACCGCCACAATAAGTGCATATTTGAGGCTCTGTGCGTGAGTAAATAAGACCGGTCCTACCACCTCTTGTTCGGCCTCTTCTAGAATTTCTACTGCAGACTCGGTTGGAGGATGATGTACCTCTATTACCTGTAGCCATAGCAGATGAAACGTCATTATTTGAGTTAGGAAACGGATCAGAGATTCGCAGTAATGTGGCGATTATATCATTAAAGGATGGGAAGTGTGGAGTAGCTAAGAAGTTGGGTCTTAGCAACTTCAATGTATGGTTTGATATTTGTCAAACAAATTGTTGCTGCTAAAGCTTCACTTTGCCTTTCTTGAACTGAAGTATAAGTGGAGTATGGTTGAGTGATCTTCAACTCTTAAAGTAAACCTTGAAATTGAGTCAACTATTCATGAATATTGTTTCCTTGCTCAGTATTGAGCATGTTCTGCAATACATCAAATAACTTTTGTAAAGTCGTCGTACTAGAGTATAACTTAGTACAAGTGTCTCAAATCTGTTTGGCTGAATCTAAGTGGACAATATTGTTGGCTACATGCTCTTCCATACTAGTAATAATCCAACTAATCACCAAATTTTCATCCTTAACTGACTTTAGATAGGATTGACTTTCTTCATCAATCGGTGGTGAAGGCTTGGTTAAGTGACTGAGAAGGTCTTGAGTAATAAGAAACTTTCTAATCGATTGAGACATACTAAGATAATTTGATAATCCTCTTAATGGAATGGTAGTGAATTTGAGTATGTCACTATTACTACTTGTATTTCCTTCAGCCATCTTAATTTAACAAGTGGAGTATGGTTGAGTGATCTTCAACTCTTAAAGTAAACCTTGAAATTGAGTCAACTATTCATGAATATTGTTTCCTTGCTCAGTATTGAGCATGTTCTACAATACATCAAATAACTTTCGTAAAGTCATCGTACTAGAGTATAACTTAGTGTAAGTGTCTCAAATCTGTTTGGCTGAATCTAAGTGGACAATATTGTTGGCTACATGTTCTTCCATACTAGTAATAATCCAACTAATCATCAAATTTTCATCCTTAACTGACTTTAGATAGGATTGACTTTCTTCATCAATCGGTGGTGAAGGCTTGGTTAAGTGACTGAGAAGGTCTCGAGTAATAAGAAACTTTCTAATCGATTGAGACATACTAAGATAATTTGATCATCCTCTTAATGGAATAGTAGTGGATTTGAGTATGTCACTATTACTACTTGTATTTCCTTCAGCCATCTTAATTTACACAAGTGCTTAACACAACACGAACAAGAACAACTGTAATTCCAATTGAGATCCAATCAAACTAAAACCCCAATTTAGATGGTGCCAATTGCTATATTTCACTATTTAAGAGTTGATTGGGACTGAAGTAAGGTAACTTTATAAAGCTTGAGAACCACGTAAAGCAATGATATGCTATGCAAACAAATACGTAACCCAAGTAAGGGAATTTTCCTCCCAATCCGAATTTTAACCCAAGAGGGACTTTTAAGGGTTTAAAACAATTCGAATCTGTATTAGAATTGAGACCTTAATCTTGGGAGGCTCATGTTTGCCAAAAAAAAAAATCCATAGTTCAAATTTGAAAATATCCTCTTAATCAAATTTGAATAATCTTCTTTCAAATACCAGTCACTTTCAAATAAAGAAGTCCTTAATCTTCTTTCAAATACCAGCCACTTTTAAATAAAAATAAGTTCTTATCCACTAAATTAGCCAACAAATCAGGCTTCAAACACGCCAAAAATCGTGCCCTAAGTGAGGTAAATCAATTACTCATTCAATATAAATTCAAATTTTTTTCCTTCAAAAACCCATGAACTCGTGGTTGGTTCTTCACCGAAGCTTGGCTTAAATTTTCCTTATGATAGGTGTCATGTTTATCACTTAAAAAGACATTTTCCGTTACTCATTTCCAAAAAATCCTTTAGGCACTGAAATTTCTCTTAAGTCTTAAAGGGTTGGAGAAGGAATTATAAATTTTCAAAGAATTAGAAATTTTCAAATTTCATAAATCACCAAAACCAACTGCTCTTTGAGCTCGAAAAAGTCTCACAAACAATTTCTTTATGTTTGGAGAATCAGAGTACCATAAATCATAAAACAACTTGATTTAATCTAAAAATTCTAGTTAAATACTAGTCTTGAATAATGAGAGATCAAGCTAAGTCTCATGCAAGTCTCATATCTTTCTTCCATCATCTAACTATCAATTTCATAATCAATAGATCTTCATAACCTTGTAGGCAGTCATTCTTGATCAAACTTTCACTATTTGAGTGCAAGAAGATCAGGGTCATAGTATCCTTTAAACACCAAGTATTAGCTTTCACTATTTCTCATATGAAAGCCATTTATTTCTTGATGTAATATACAGATTAAGGGGTCTATACATAGTATGAATGTATGGGGAAAAAAAACAGAAATCACTTATCTTTCCATGGTTGGATCTCTTCCTTCGAGAGCACCTTGCATGAAACCTTCAAAGGTACTTAAACATCACTTCAACGTGGGAGTCCTAAATCTTTAGATCTGATACCATGTAGAATTTAGGACTCTTTCATATTGATCTCAAGCCAAAGAGGAAGAAGAGAAGAACAGAAGAAGAGAGAAAGGACAGAAAGAGTTTAAAGATCGGATTCCAAGAGAAGGAGAGGAGAGTTTGGATGAGATTGAGAAGTGCAGAGAGAACTTAATGCTCAACCTCTTAGCCAAGGGCCTCTATTTATAGTTTTTACAATGCCCTTAGGGCTACAACATTACAAAATAACAGACTTAAAGAGACAAGTAATTACATCTTCATGTCATCTTTATGAGAAGTATTGAATTTATGGAAAAGATAAATACTTCATTGACTTTTTATAATCAGAGTACATGAACCTCTATTTATAATAGAGGAAAGTAGTAGAGTCCAATTAAAATTAAACTACCCTTGTCCCAATTACACCTAAAATCTAACACTTAAAGATAAGTCCCAACATAATTAAATAACCCAATATAAATAGAAGACTAACATGACTAAAACACCTTTAAACTGAAACTCCTCTATGAGACCTGCTTCCATAATAATTGTGGCTCTGTTAGACTTCTTATTGTGTAAGACTTCTAATGCCACCTCACATGATCATGGTGGGTCCCATATCTAATGGGTTTGGACCCATCTTCCAACACTCTTGGATATGTAGGTCTTCCTTGGTCTTATGGGTTTGGGCCCATCTTTCAACACATGGATATGTGGGCCTTCCTTGGTCATGTGGACTTGGGCCCATCTTCCAACAAGAAGTCTTCTTATTTACCAATATGCCTCCTCATGGACGTGTGGGCTTGAGCCCATCTTCTAAAAATCATCATCATCATCATCTTCTTTTTCTTCTTCTTCTTCTTCATCTTTATCATGTTCCCTTTCTTCTTCATCTTATTTTCCTTATCCTTCTCGATAAATTTTGCTCTCCTTACAGACATTTTTTAAGGTCATACTTGGTCCAACTTGTTTGTTATGTTTACAATTCTAATGTTATAGTCTCCCCTATTTTTTTTCTAAAAATAAAGAAATAGGTCATATTCTTGATTCGTTGGAAGTATGAGTGCTGCATAGTCACCTCCTTTCGGTTAAAGTTATTTTCCTCAAGTATTTTTTCAATTTATCACCTTGTGATTTCATCACTTCAAAGCAATACCTAGACCCACTAACTAAAAATTATAGGAGTGTGCCCAACATCTAACTTGAGTCAAGTCTTTCATTCTTCACCCAAGAAGTGATTTATGTTTAAGTTTCCCAAAATGTTAGTGGTCTCTCTGTTGTACCCTAAAATTGGGCCACTTTTTCGCTTTTGAAGTTGAATAGAGTGTATTTCAGACTATGACTACTTTGACTAGTTTATGGAGCTTTGTCGTATGGCTAGGAGTGATTTTCTTCTTTTCTTCTCCTATGTTGTATTTTTCCCAAGCTAGGTCTTATGTCCTTTTATCACCAGCCTGAAGGGGAGAAGCATGTTACAAGGTGGGACCCACCATGATGAGTCATCACACAAGCAGGCATCATTATCACATGAGTTGGATGATTTGGCAATATTCCTTGATTAATGTAATCAATTTATCTTCCCTTGATTTAGGAAGATTTGGATAATCATGATTGATGTAATTAGGGATCCTATATTATCTCTAAATATGCAATGAAAGTAGTATAAATAGGGGTCTTGGTTGAAAGGTTCAATCAAGCTCTCCACTTGAAGAATCTCTCTCTAGCCTAAACTCTTTTTCTCTCTTTTCTCTTCTCTCCTCTCTAAATGAGTTGTCTCTCTCTTGGTGCTCTTTTTCTTCGCCCACTCTCATCTTGCTCGAGGTTTCAATCATGGGGTCCTAAATTCAACATGGTATAAGAGCATCCCCGCATCAAAAGAATGCTCTAAGAAGTTATGATCAAAGCTACTCATAGAAGGTTCTTTGTGAAGAGAGATTGAAGCTTGTGAGATAAGTTTTTCATTCTTCTTATTATTACTTCATGCTCTTGGTTTTTGGATCTTTAGAAGATGGTTCAGAGATGATTTTATTGTTGTCTTCATCTTAAGAAATTATTGAGATTTACGCATCTCGGAATAGAAGAAGTTTACCAAGGCAATTTTGTCGGTTTGCAAATTCTTGACTGAAAATTGGTTTATGTTGAGATTTTCTGCATAAAAGGTTATAATTTTGAGGGAACAAGATTTTCCTGATGAATAAAATTGTTCTTCAGCCTATTATGAGAGGTTTTTTTTATACATTGGATTTCAGAAATCTAATTACTTAGCTTCTACGCTAAGCTTCTCCAGTATCCGAGTTGTTTGAAGAACTCTACTCGGTTTTGTGATTTTTTGGAGAATATTTTGAGAGCCATGAGGTTGCTGATTGTTCTTGGAAAATCATGCATTGAATATTTTTTTTTGCATAAAAGGAATCAAACACAAAATAATAAAGGAAGTGGCTAGTTGATGCCAATCCACTTGAAGTAAGATTGTTGTTTTTGAAGATCTTACAAAATCTTCTTGATTAGGCCTGATTTTGTTTGATTTTCAATCAGTTATATCTTGCTTAATTCATGAGAAACTGAATATATGTTGGTTTATCCCATACTGGAGTCAAATATATTAATGGAATGATCTTGGAAAGATCTAATTCGGAATTGCTATCTCACTTTACTTGATCTCATGCTTATTGATTGATTTTTGCTATTCTCTACAAGGAAGACTAGAGAATTAATTACATAATTTTTTGGCCAGAAAGTTGATTGGCCTAAGGGAGTTCCCTCTTTTCCTAAAGACTTGATAGCTTGGGTTCTCCTCCCATCTACCCGAGCTAGCCTTGGCGGGTCTTGAATCTCCAAGCAGCTTACTAAGGCTACTTCAAATTTGAGTACATTATTACCCTTGAATTGCTTCTTATGGTTGAAGGATACATGGGTACTAAGAATTATATTCCCAAGATTACTACCATACCCTTGCAAGGGATATCAAATTTCTTGAGCTGGTCCATATTGGTTCGACAACTCCTTATAATAAGGGATCTACTTGGTCACCTCGACAAACTTGGGCTACCCATTGATGAAGAAGATATTGCTTATGCTAAGTGGTTAAAAAATGAAACTTTGTTAATTAGTTGGCTCATCAATAGCATGGAAAAACCTGTCTCCAACAATGTTATTCATCTCAATACCACCAAAAAATTTGGGAGACGTGTTCTAAGTTGTACTCTAACTCTGACAACTTACACATGCCATATAATATTCTCCAAAGAATGTTTAACACTAAACACCATGATCACACGAGCTGGTGGGACCCACCATGATCACATGAGGTGGCATGATGAGTCATCACACGAGCTGGCATCATTATCACATGAGTTGGATGATTTGGCAATATTCCGTGATTAATGCAATCGATTTATCTTCCTTGATTAATGTAATCGATTTATCTTCCATTGATTTAGGTAGATTTGGATAATCATGATTGAAGTAATTAAGGATCTTAGGGATCCTATATTATTTCTAAATATGCAATGTAAGTAGTATAAATAGGGGTTCAATCAAGCCCTCCAATTCTCAACACGTGAAGAATCTCTCTCTAGCCCAAACTCTTTTTCTCTCTTTTCTCTTCTCTCCTCTCTAAATGAGTTGTCTCTCTCTTGGTGCTCTTTTTCTTCACCCACTCTCATCTTACTCGAGGTTTCAATCATGGGGTCCTAAATTCAACATGGTATAAGAGCATCCCCGCATCAAAAGAATGCTCTAAGAAGTTATGATCAAAGCTACTCATAGAAGGTTCTTTCTGAAGCAAGATTGAAGTTGGTGAGATAAGTTTTTCATTCTTGTTATTATTACTTCATGATCTTGGTTTTTGGATCTTTAGAAGATGGTTCAGAGATGATTTTATTGTTGTCTTCATCTTAAGAAATTATTGAGATTTATGCATCTCGGAATAGAAGAAGTTTTCTAAGGCAATTTTGTCGGTTTGCAAGTTCTTGAATGAAAATTGGTTTATGTTGAGATTTTCTGCATAAAAGGTTATAATTTTGTGGGAACAAGATTTTTCTAATGAAGAAAATTGTTCTTGAGCCTATTATGAGTGGGTTTTTTTATACATTGGATTTCAGAAATCTAATTACTTAGCTTCTATGCTAAGCTTCTCCATTAACCAGGTTGTTTGAAGAACCCTACTCGGTTTTGTGATTTTTGGAGAATTTTTTGAGAGCCACGAGGTTGCTGATTGTTCTTGGAAAAACAAGCATCGAATATTGTGTTTTACATAAAAGTAATCAAGCACAAAATGATAAAGGAAGTGGCTAGTTGAAGCCAATCCACTTGAAGAAAGATTGTTGTTTTTGAAGATCTTACAATATCTTCTTGATTGGGCCTGATTTTGTTTGATTTTCAATCAGTTATATCTTTCCTAATTCATGATGAACTGAATATATGTTGGTTTATCCCAGACTGGAGTCAAATATATTAATGGAATGATCTTGGAAAAATCTAATTCGGAATTGCTACCTCACTTTACTTGATCTCATGCTTATTGATTGATTTTTGCTATTCTCTACAAGGAAGACTAGAGAATTAATTATATAAATTTTTGGCCTAAAATTTGATGGGCCTAAGGGGGTTCCCTCTTTGCTTAAAGACTTGATAAGCTCGGGTTCTCCTCCCATCTACCCGAGCTAGCCTTGGCTGGTCTTGAATCTCCAAGCAGCTTACTTAGGATACTTCAAATTTGAATACATTATTACCCTTGAATTGACTCTTATGGTTGAAAAATACATAGGTAACAAGAATGATATTCCCAAGATTACTACCATACGCTTTGCGAGGGATATCAAATTTCTTGAGCTGGTCCACATCTGTTCGACGACTCCTTATAATAAGGGATCAACTTGGTCACCTCACCAAACTTGGGCCACCCATTGATGAAGAAGATATTGCTTATGCTAAGTGATTAAAAAATGACACTTTGGTAATTAGTTGGCTCATCAATAGCATGGAAAAACCTGTCTCCAAAAATGCTATTCATCTCAATACCACCAAAAAATTTGGGAGACATGTGCTAAGTTGTACTCTAGCTCTGACAACTTACACGTGCCATATAATATTCTCCAAAGAATGTTCAACACTAAACAAGGAGAAATATCCATGGAGTTTGGCTCATTTTAGAGGTCATCTTTAAGAATGGAAGCTAGCTCAGCCTACCTTCACCGATGTCTTTGTCTAAGACAAGCATAAGAAAGCCTTAGCCACTGCCAATTTCCTAGCAAATATTAAGCCATATCTCGAAGTTTCTACAAGTCAATTCCTTAACGTCGTTGCTATTCCCACCTTTGATGATATAAGTGCCATATTACTCTGCATTCCAGACTCTTCTTCTCCTTCTCTTACTAAAGTGCCATCCACTATGTACTCCGGACGTAGGGAAACATCAATCGATCGTGGCCAAGGCCATGGAAGAAATTATAGAGGAGGACGAGGAAGAGGTGGAAGGAATGGTTTTGTCAAAACAGACTGCAAGGAATGCACCCATTGTGAGAAATATGGCCACACTATAAATCAGTGTTTTAAAATTCATGGCATACCGAATTGGGTTAAGGCTAATCAAGTCTCAGTAAGTGTACAAAGGAGGACCAGTCTACCTCACCAACAAAAAAGAAAACCCTTACCGATGATGAGTATGACTTATTCCATAAAAATGAAAACACTGATGCTCTCTCCTCCAAGTTCCTCCTCAAATAAATGTCATCTCAACCAAGGAAACTAAAACAAGTCTATGGCATAATTGATTGGGACATCCATCCACACAATCTCTTCATCTTCTTTTCCCTTCCTTTAAGGATAGGTCAAATTTAAATTGTGAAGTGTGTCAACTAAGCAAACACTAAAGGACCGCATACTCACCTCGTCCAAAACTTAAAAGTGTTGCTCCTTTTTCATTGATCCACACAGATTTATGGGACCCTTGAGTGTCTCAAACATTTTCCAAGTCAAGTAATGTATTACCTTTATTGATGATTTTACTCGTACCACATGACTATTTCTTTTTAAAGAGTGATCTGAAATACCATCCATATTTAAATCCTTTCATGCTATAGTTGTCACTCAATTTGGTCATAAAATCAAAGTATTTCGGTTTGATAATGCCAAAGAATATACTTCCAGAGATCCTGACTATTTTTGTCAAGAGAATGGCATTATCCATCAAATATCTCGTGCCTACACCCTCCCCCCCCCCCCCCCCCCCCCCCCCCCAATAGAATGGTGTAGTAGAATGGAAGAACCATCACCTTCTTGAGGTAGCTCGCAGCATATTGTATACCGTGAAAGTCTCAAACTTCTATTGGCCGCATGTCATCCTTACTGCATGCTTTCTTATAAATAGGCTACCCTCTTCCATTCTCGGTCATATATCCCCATATTCCTCATTGTTTCCACATGGTGATCCTTTTTCACTTCCCTTTAAAATCTTCGGTTGTACATGCTTTGTTCATATTACCTCCCCACAACATATTAAGCTTGATCCAAATTTTGTCGTGTATTTTCTTAGGATACTCTCACACGCAAAAAGGTTATATTTTCAACAATTCCACTCTCCAAAGGTTGATTGTGTCCTGGGATGTAACTTTTTTTAAGACTCTTCATACTAATCTGACAATGCTCCTCCATGTTTATCTTTTGTACCAACCTCTCCTCGACCGGTTGTGCCCTGTGCAATAGAAATTGTTCAACCCCCTGAAGTGCTGGCTCACACCTCACCTACGGAGTTTGCGGATCCCATCGAGGTAAGTCCATCTTCTCCTATTCCTTTTGGACCACAAAATGATATTCGAACCATTGCCTTAAGAAAAGAACCCATAACTTGTACTGGGTCCTCTTCTTCTCACCCCATATCCAATTTTGTGTCTCACCATCGTTTATCCTCTTTATCTTGTCAATTTCTTGCGTCTATCTCCTTCATCTCAGTCCCACAGTCCTATTAGGAGGCTCTGGAACATCCAGGGTAAAAGGCGGCATTGGACAAAGAAATGTAGGCACTCTAGGAGAATTAGACATGGGCTCTAATTCCTCTTCCATCAGATAAAAAACTTGTCAGTTGTAAGTGGATTTTTACTGTTAAACACAATCCGGATGGGTTAGTTGCTCGCCTTAAGGCCCGCTTAGTTGCTAAAGTCTATACACTATGTTATGGGATTGATTGTGAGGAAACATTCTTTCTAGTGGCCAAAATGAACTCGGTAAGTATTTTATTATCTCTTGCTGCTAATTCTTCCTGACCGGTCTATCAGCTTGATGTGAAAAATGATTTTCTCAATGGGGATATAAAGGAGAAAATCTATATGCAACAACCACCTGGATTTGTGGTTGAGGGGGAGTTGGTATGTCGATTGAAGAAATCCCTTGATGGTCTGAAATAATCTCCTCGTGCATGGTTTGATAAATTTAGCCAAACACTCATACAGGCCAGATTTAACAGATGTTCCATAGATCACTATATATATCTTAAAGACACACCTAAAGGCAAAGTGATTTTGGCCATATATGTTGATGATATTGTCTTAACTAGTAGTGATTCTGAGGGCATTTAGGAAACCAAGAAAAAGATATTTGAAGAATTCAAGACAAAAGATCTTGGACTACTTAAATACTTTTTGGGTATTGAAATACTACAGTTCAACCATGGGATTATACTATCTCAAAGGAAGTATATCCTTAATCTACTAGAGGAGACATGAATGATGGGTTGTAGACCAGCAAAAACCCCTAAGGATTCCAATATAAAATTATCTGCATGCCTTTGAGAAGATGTGGATATCAGAAAATATCAAAGAATTGTGGGGAAACTCATTTATCTCTGTGTAACAAGGCCGGATATATCATATGCAGTAAGTGTGGTCAGTCAATACATGCACAAACCACAACTTACTCACTAACAAGCCCTAGAAAGAATATTACGATATTTGAAAGGAGCTCCAGGAAGAGGGCTTCTCTATAAGAACCATGGTCACTTCAACATAAAAGGGTTCTCAGATGCAAATTGGCCCGAATCCCCGGATGACAAAAAATCAACTTTGGGATATTGTACAATGATTGGAGGGAACTTGATTACATGGAGAAACAAGAAGTAGAATGTAGTTGCAAGGTCTAGTGCATAAGCAGAATACATGGCCATCTCACACAGTTAGTGAGCTTCTATGGATCAAATCCCTTCTCATTGAACTGAGATTCTATAAAGAAGCTCCTACGGATCTACATTATGATAATCAGGTGGCAATACGTATCACCTCAAATCCGGTCTTCAATGACAAAACAAAGCACATTGAAGTAGACTGACATTTCATAAGAGAGAAATTCCAAGCCGGCATATTATCTCTCAAACATATCTCCTCATAAGGGCAAATTGTAGACATTCTCACCAAACCAGTCACTCATAAGATCTTGTTCACCATCTGCAACAAGCTAGGCATTTACGATGTTTTCTCACCCCCAGCTTGAAGGGGAGTGTTACAAGGTGGGACCCACCATTATCACACGAGCTAGTGGGACCCACCATGATCACATGAGGTAGAATTAAGAATTATCACATGAGCTGGCATCCTTATCACATGAGTTGGAAGATTTGACAATCTTCCTTGATTAATGTAATCAATTTATCTTCCCTTGATTTATGTAGATTTGGATAATCATGATTGATGTAATTAGGGATATTAGGGATCCTATCTTATCTCTAAATGTGTAATGAAAATAGTATAAACAGAAGTCTTGGTTGAAGGGTTCAATCAAACTCTCCACTTCTAAACTTTTTTTCTCTCTTTTCTCTTCTCTCCCCTCTATCCGAGCTCTCTCTCTCTCTCTCTCTCTCTCTCTCTCTCTCTCTCTTTGTGCTCTTTTTCTTCGCCCACTCTCATCTTGCTTGAGGTTTCAATCATGGGGTTCTAAGTTCAACAAAACAGAAGAAGAAGTACAAGAAAGAGGTAATTTTTATGGTAATCAAAATATTCAAGAAATGGTAGGAACAAAATATGAAGAATTTTGCATCTATGAAAAAAAATCAGAAAAAGGAGATTGAAGACTCAAAAGTTTTTTCATTGCAAGTTGAAGTTACAAACTTCAGCTTTAAGGTAGTGTCAAAGAGCAAGTATGGAAGAGTCCAACATGACTCTCACAACAAGAAGTCTCACAGAGCTAGAACTAATAGGTGGAGTCTAAGAGGAGTCTCATAGGAAGGAAGTCTCACAGAAGAGGTTCAAGTTTCATGTGTGTGAGTTATGTTAATCTTCTATTTATGTTCCGTTATTAAATTATACTCGGACTTATCTTTAAGGGTTAAACTTTGGGTGTAATGGGGACAAAAGTTCCACAATAATAAACAGAGGCGCATTGTACTCAATTATGAGCAAGTCAATGAACTATTTCTCTTTACCAACAACTCAACAAAGACAAAATACAATACCCTTCTATTCAAATGGCTGCAAGACACTCCTCAAAGTAGGGAAGGTATTGTTGAAGTTCCCTTTTGTTACTTTTTAGCCAGTGATAGATGCCAGATTCTGACATGAGAACTAGGTTAATTATAATAGAATAGCCCTTATAATTGTGTTATAGGTGGTTATTTATCGGTTTTCAAATGAAACATGCATTTATTGAATTTGGCATTAATCACTGTCTATATTGCATTTTTTTCTCTCCTGAATTATATTTCATTGCTTTTAGGGTTTATTTCTTCCTGAAATGATTTTTATGGATTCAATTATGGAATTTCAGGAGAATTTTGGTGGAAGAAGGAGATATTTACCAAAATGCCATTATTGAAAGAGGGATATTTTTAGGGTAACAGCGTTTTGAAGGCAAAGGAGGGGAAAAATAGGGGACTGTCGACTGGAAAGGGGGAAGGGCCGCAGACCGAAGGAGGGGAGACCCGAGAGGGCTCCCTCCGAGTGTCGTTTGTCACCATCGTCCACCACCATTTGGTAACCGAGAACAAACCCAAGGAGAGCTTGAGAGAGTCTCCATTGCGGTGAGTTTGACGCTGCCATTTTCTGCTTGCCAAACCGAGAGGTGACCCGAGAGGGCTCCTCCGGTGCCAATTTTGCATTCCGACCATCCTCTGGCGTCGATTACCCATTTTCGACCATTTTTTGAGCTATTTCGACTCCGACCGAGACTCAAGAGAGCCGGTCAGAGGACTTCGGCTCCATTCTGTCATCCGCCGCACCACCTCCATCCATGGGTTTCTATCCTTCTTCGTCAGCGTTGTCTCTACCTCTGGCCACTCGCTCTTGCAAGCCGAAGCCATCAATTTCTGCAAATTGCAGCACTCATGAGAACCAGCCTTTGCTGCTCGAGCGGGAGGAAGAAGAAGGGGAGTAATCCGTTATTTTGTAATTTAATTTTCTTATAGTTTGAACTTAGGTATTGAAAGTTTATTAAATTTGATTTGATAATTAATGTTTATCGAATATTTGTTTTCCGAATATTTGATTAAATTAGCTAGTTAGGGTAGGATTATAATTTAGGTTGGATTTTGGTATTTTAATCCGATTTCTGACTTTCACTCTATGCGCCCGAGAGGGGCTAGACGCAAGGATTGAGAAATCAGATCCGTGGTTACGTGGCGCTTGAGAGAGGCACAAATCACGATAAAATCCAGAGTTGATAATTTTAGCATCATCACAATAGAAAATTGATTCTCTGCATTCTATTGTAATCCGATCTTTGTCATTAACTCTAGGCACCCGAGAGGGGCTAGACGCAAGGATTGAGAATCCGGATTCATGGTTATTTGGCGCTTGAGAGAGGCACGGATCAGGGTAAAATCCAGAGTTGACGTTTCCTGTTGTGCAAGTAGTTAATTAGATTATTGCTTGATAATTTAGGATATAATTAGTGTTTAGTTAAGATTAATTGATCATATTTGGTTAGGCAAGTTGACTGAAGAATACACAAAATTCAGTCCTCCCTGTGGATATGACCCTCGCTTCCCGCTAGATTACATGAACGATTCGTATGCTTGCGAGGTATAAAAGCCGATGTAATTAAATTTCACTTCAAGTATTTTTGGAGCCGTTGCAGGGGAGGCACATATCAAGTGTATTTCTTTGTTCTCCATGGTCTAAGGTTAGGATAAAAATAAAAATAAAAATATGCTTATGACTCCTATTGGGATGTCTCCATTTCGCCTAGTGTTCGGCAAAGCATGTCATTTACTTGTTGAGTTTGAGCAAAGAGCTTATTGGGCCATTAAGGCTTTGAATTTTGATTTGGCTCAAGCGGGTGAGGAAAGTAAATTTCAATTTGAATGAGTTAGAGGAGATACGTCATGATGCTTATGAGAATGCCAAACTGTATAAGGAGTGAACAAAACTTTTACATGATAAATCTATTTTTCGCAAATCTTTTACTGTTGGGCAGAATGTTTTACTTTATAACTCACAATTGCATTTGTTTCTAGTGACGCTGAGATCCAGGTGGTCAATGAGTCGGTCTTCAACGTTAACGATTAGCGACTCAAACCGTATCTTGAGAATGTCCCCACAACGAAGGAGGTGATGGTGATTTTCTTGGAAGAACCTGTCCATTCATCTTGACTGCGTCATAGTCTTGCATAGGACTATAAACTTAGCACATTGTGGGCAATCCCCACATTTCTATCCCTTTGTACATTACAGTTTTTATTTTTGGCCTATTCATTCTTATTGGGATAACCTTCGGTGTACTCTGGTCTTGATTGATTGGAGGTCCCCCAGGGATGCTGGCCACCTCATGGACTCGGGGTACTCTCTTGCCGGTTGAGAGCATAAATGGTTCCAGTAGTCGATGGCCAGACTTTTGGTCCCTAGTTTGAGAGGTATGTACTCAAACAACCGTTATGGGATTGACCAGTTCGATCTTGAAGTATTGAATGAAAACCTTATGGTGAGTAACTCAAAGACTTGCGTTCAGTGCGAGATTCCTGCTGCCTTCAGTGGCCAGCCACACGGAGATTTCTTCAAAGTGTGATGTGGGATAGCGGTTTCATCTACGGATGATTACCTATGGGTATGGCTGATACGAGTAAACCTTCTTCGAGGGAGATTTATGTATCATTCCTGGGGGTCTTTATTGACTCTTCGGTATTATTGTTGATAACCAAACACATATGGTCCCACCTATAGATTTAGGAGCCATGAGGGAGCTTAACCCTTACTCTGCTAGAGTATAACTAGATAAGTTGTGAGTCAACTGGAGTAGTAGCTACTAGATGAGAAGACTGGCACCAGAACCAACGTTAAAGCCAACAATAAATCGTCTAGTAAATCAGATATTTTAGTGATTGTTAGTTGGTTTGTTTGATGATGTGCCATGCTCTAGGTTTGGGGGTGTTTGCTGATATCTCTTTTCCTCACATTGTTTTGGTTTTGCTTTACTTCTTGTGTGCCAATGGAGCATGTGGTTTCCATGAGTTTTATTATTCTTTAGATGTTATTCCTTTTTGTAGTCGTTCTGGTGTTTTAACTTTTCCCCATTGAGGACAATGTCAAGTTTAGGTTTGGGGGGGAAACAACTCTTTTATGCCTTAGCAATGATTTTATTTTGATTTTTGTTCGTGGTTTTCAAATTACTCCTCTTAGTATGTGGTTAAGTTTAGTAGAGTTAAAATAAGTTGCTCAAATGTGTTTCAAATTTTTTTGTAAAACTGTGTAGAATATGCCTATTAGAAATCTGATATTGTTCCTTGTGATCCATGAGAATTCAATGGGATAACTTACTATTGCATTAGACTTGGAACTTAGTTGCAAAAGAGAACATGTAAATCTAGTGTTAATCTATGTTAGTCTAAATAGTCTTGTATGCCTATTTGAACTCATTCTTTTTTATATCTCAGTGAAATTCATTGTTGTAATGTATGAATGTTCTTGCTTGCAAAAGACAAATAACCTCATAAACAGCCTAGGCAAACCCAGGGACATGCACTGGAACATTCTGTTACTTAAAAATAAGTGCATGTGCAGCGAAGACGAATACAAAATGGTGGTAATACCAAAAATATTCAGTGAAATAAAAATTATGCTGGTAATAGCAAAAATGCGTTGGTAATGGTGAAAAATGGGTTTAAATCTGGAAGCAATGAGTTTCCTTAACTTTGATGATGAATTATAAGTTGAAAGAAGTTGTAGGTCAAGATTGAAATTTGTATACTTCTTTTGTGAGATTGTCAGACAATAGGCTTACTCTACTTTTTCTCTTAATTGTGATGTGACCAAGATTTTATTGTTATTTGTTGCCTCTTTGTTCTGTTGAAGTAATTGCGTATGGGTCACATTGGTTCCGGTGGAGTAACAATGAGTGTATTTGGATTGATAATGTGCTATATTTTACACAGGTTTTCAAATTGAGTAGGGTTTCAAATGATTTTTAGATATTTTACAATACTAAGTGTTAGTCATATGCTAATGAGGAGTAAATTTTCTTCAGTTTTATTTTTATATTGTTGATTTAGATGAATTTTGTGGGTAAATTCCATGCAAACCCTCACTAGACACAACTCGTCCACTACCGTCAAGTAGGGGTTTAATGGTTTGTTGCATATGCTAAATGCAATCGTGTTCCCTACGAAAGTGGTATTTTGTTTTCCTAGGCTTAATTTTGGTTCTATTGTTGTTTTGCTAGGGACTAGCAAAGATTTAGGTTTGGGGTTGTGATAGATGCCAAATTCTGACATGAGAACTAGGTTAATTATCATAGAATAGCCCTTATAATTGTGTTATAGGTGGTCATTTATCGGTTTTCAAATGAAACGTGCATTTATTGAATTTGACATTAATCACTGTCTATATTGCATTTTTTTTCTCTCCTGAATTATATTTCATTGGTTTTAGGATTTATTTCTTCCTGAAATGATTTTTATGGATTCAATTATGGAATTTCAGGAGAATTTTGGTGGAGAAGGAGATATTTACCAAAATGCCATTAGGGAAAGAGGGTGATTTTTAGGGTAACAACGTTTTGAAGGCGAAGGAGGGGAAAAACAGGGGACCGTCAACTGGAAGGGGGGAAGGGCCCTCGACCGAAGGAGGGGAGACCTGAGAGTGCTCCCTCCGAACGCCATTTGTCACCGTCATCCACCACCATTCGGTAACCGAGAACAGACCCGAGGAGAGCTCGAGAGAGTCTTCGTCGCAGCGAGTTCGACACTGCCATTTTCTGTTCGCCAAACCGAGAGGTGACCCGAGAGGGCTCCTCCGACGCCGATTTTGCATTCCGACCATCCTTCGGCGTCGATTACCCATTTTCGACCATTTTTGGAGCTCTTCCAACTCCGACCATCCTTCGGCGTC
This sequence comes from Aristolochia californica, assembly GCF_029961685.1. NCBI lineage: Eukaryota > Viridiplantae > Streptophyta > Magnoliopsida > Piperales > Aristolochiaceae > Aristolochia > Aristolochia californica. Next base: position 7,277,736 of record NW_027182279.1, read on the forward strand.
GATTACCCATTTTCGGAGCTCTTCCGACTCTGACCGAGACTCGAGAGAGCCGGTCAGAGGACTTTGGCTCCATTCCGTCATCCGCCGCACCACCTCCATCCGTGGGTTTCTATCCTTCTTCGCCGGCGTCGTCTCTACCTCTAGCCACTTGCTCTTGCAACCCAAAGCCATCAATTTCTAGAAATTGCAGCACTCGTGAGAACCAGCCTTTGTTGCTCGAGCGGGAGGAAGGAGAAGGGGAGTAATCCGTTATTTTGTAATTTAATTTTCTTATAGTTTGAACTTAGGTTTTGAATGTTTATTAAATTTGATTTGATAATTAATGTTTATCGAATATTTGATTTTCGAATATTTGATTAAATTAGCTAGTTAGGGTAGGATTGTAATTTAGGTTGGATTTTGGTATTTTAATCTGATTTTTGTCTTTCACTCTATACGCCCGAGAGGGGCTAGACTCAAGGATTGAGAAATCGGATTCGTGGTTACGTGGCGCTCGAGAGAGGCACGAATCATGGTAAAATCCAGAGTTGATAATTTTAGCATCATCACAATAGGAAATTGATTCTCTGCATTCTATTGTAATCCGATCTCTGTCATTAACTCTAGGCGCCCGAGAGGGGCTAGACGCAAGGATTGAGAATCCGGATTCGTGGTTACGTGGCGCTTGAGAGAGGCACGAATCACGGGAAAATCCAGAGTTGACATTTCCAGTTGTGCAAGTAGTTAATTAGATTATTGCTTGATAATTTAGGATATAATTAGTGTTTAGTTCAGATTAATTCATCATATTTGGTTAGGCTAGTTGACTGAAGAATACACAAAATTCGGTCATCCCTGTGGATATGACCCTCGCTTCCCACTAGATTACATGAACGATTCTTGCGAGGTATAAAAGCCGATGTAATTAAATTTCACATCAAGTTTTTGGCGCCGTTGCTGGGGAGGCACATATTAAGTGTATTTCTTTGTTCTCCATGGTCTTAGGTTAGGATATGAATAAGATGGCAAAATTAGTGGGAAACAACATTTAAATGTTTGGTGTAAATAGTAATTCCTTAAGCACTCAACATTTTAACACTAGAAAAATCTGTAGACTATTTTGCTCTAGGTTGACCCATATTCGATATTTTTATGATAAAAAATTTAACCTATATGGACCGATAATTTTAATTCAAATATTTCATATGCATTTCCTTCAAGACACACAAAATCAAAGTCTATGAGGAAGAGTAGACTAAATCATTACAAAATCTCATGCTAAAATATATTGACAATTCATCTAGAAAAAGAACCTACAAAGAAGCTTGAATATTTGAAGATCTAGAGTCATGGCACATAGAAAAATATTAAGAACTCTATTTGTGTAAGAGGACAATCAACCTTCAAGCCAAAAGGTGTGTGTGAGCATTGGAGCTTTATGGCATGCAATTCTCTCAAAACCATGGTTCACTAGTGCATACAACAGATTTGAAAACTTTCAATCCCTTAAAAAAGCCTATATCTTACATATAAATCAAATTTTCACATTGGCAATAGGCATGATCAATCATCTTGCATAGGCTTTGTTGGAATATTTTTTTGTATCGATCGGGCCAGTCCTTGTATAAGATCCGTGGGGTTGATTTCCTAACAGGTTCGAGCCTTTTAGCGCACTGGTTTCAACATGGTATCAGAGCAGGTTGGTCCCGAGTTTGAGTCCTGCTCCCACCGAATTTTGTCCCAGGTATTTCTGGTGAATTTGTCCTGGGTTTTTCCTAGAATTTGTCCCGGTTTTTCCCCGTGCGGTGGAGTGTTGGAATGTTTGTTTGTATCGATCGGGCCATTTCTTGTATACGATCCGTGGGGTTGCTTTCCTAACAGGTTCAAGTCTTTTAGCGCACTGGTTTCAACAAGCTTGATAGATCATCCCAAATATAGCATAGCAAAATTTATAAAGCATGATTAATCACCTTGCCTAGGCATGATCAATCATACAGAATACTGCAAGGAATGACTTGTAAAGCATGATCGATCATCTTATATTGGTTTGATTGATCATCCCAAAGGCTTGATTGATCATCCATTACAACATGATCAATCAAATCGAACACTTTTGGCCAATTCTATAAAGCATGATCGACCAATCGATGAGGCATGATCAATCAATGAGTTTTATAGAAGGCTGAAAACTTGTTGATTGATGCCTTGATCAATCATTGGGCTTAGAGAACTCAAAACATATAGCCGTTACACAAGGTTGATCAATCATACACTTTCGTTGATCAATCGACACTTATTAAAGTTTTTTGTAAATGAGCAAAAAGGGTTGTTTTATCTAGGAATATTATAAATATGCTTTCAAACTCGTTGGAGAGCAATAATTGGTATTTATTTAATTTATTGGTTTACCAAATCTTTTACAAAATATTTTTACACTTAAATTTCCAAATCTACCCTCTTATAGAGAAAAAAAGTTGAATTTGCCGAATCCTTCAATTTCTCTCAAATCTCTTAGCATTCCTTATTGAATCAAAGCTCCACATACTCCACACTCATGCTCAAAGGATTGGAAACTTGGACCTATCTAGGAAGGTTGTCTCTCCAAAAAGGTATAAGTTTCTCTTTTTCCTTTTGTATTTTCGATTTCTTTTGAAAGAGATTTTCTAGAACCTTAATATATAAGGGAAGTGCCTACTAGAGCAAGAATCTAATTGTAAGAAGCTCACTTTGGGAGATATTTGAGTTGTATAATTGGGTATTACGCTTGGTTTAAAGAGACTAGAATCTCTTTAAATATAATTTCAGCTAATAGAACACATTAATGAAATGTTTTAGAACAAGAGCACTTGGGAGGTGATTACCACTAAGGGAACATCAAATAAATTTTTTTTATCTCCTTGTGGTGTGTGCATTTTCGTTTAAAATATTTTAAATTACTTTATACGCTAGGCATTCAATTTTAATCTCCTTGTGTGTTAAAGATAAGAAGATTGAAGATAAAGACAAATCCTGTAGATAAGATAGATTTGTGATTTTAAATTGATACAAGATATATCCCTTAAAAAATTTGTAATTTAATAATGTAATCTAATTGGAAATTAGAAATTTATTATGGTATACTGGCTATCCCTGCTTCTATCTGCTGTGAGATTTCTCTTCGTCCGTCTCTTCGCCGCCCGACTCTGGCAACAATAATGTTGAGGTTTAAAACCTCTTGGTAAAAAAAACCCCAACTCAAAACCAATTGTAGGACATTTCTCTTTGTCCGACTCGTCACCACTTCTAGCTCTGGATACAATACCGTCAGGGTTTAAAACCTCTCGGTAAACCAAAACTCCCAACTCAAAACCAGCAAAAGGCCATGTCGGGGTCTTTATAGCTTTGTATTGAGAATTATTCCTATATAGAGGTTGATACTCTTTCCTTATTCTTAAAATTATGTAAATCCCTATAATCTTGTAATCACTATAATCTCTCTCAAACCTTCCGTGTATAGATTATTATAATTAATAAAATAACTATTTAAGTCGATGATGTGAACAAGAAAATCATCACAGAAATTGAAATCTTATTCTTGAGTTGGTATCAGAGCAAAAGAATCCTTCTCCTTCTCCTTCCCGTCGCTGAAGAATAGAGCAACATCTATGTCTTATATTAATCTCAATCCCTTCCCATCGCCGAAGAACAGAGTAGCAGCTCTATCCTGTATTAATCTCAGTCGCCAAAAAAAAAATAGAGTTTAGTGTGCAAACAACAACAAGTCATTATACGGCTTGAAACAAACTTCTAGTCAGTGATTTTTGAAGTTTTCCATGGCCCTAAAGGTTGTTGGGTTTCATCAATCAAAGGCAGACTATTTATTATTCGTCCAAGCCTACAAGGGAAGTTTTACGGCAATACTTGATTATGTTGATGTCATGTGTTGGCAAGTAACAATCTACAACAAATTGAAGATGTGAAATAATTATTATCCAAATATTTCAAACTTAAGGTTCTCAGTCAATTCAAATACTTATTGGGCATAGAAGTACCAAGGTCTTCAAAGGGGATTTCCCTCTCCCAAAGGAAATATGCTCTAGAGATATTAGAAGATAATGGATTTCTAGGAACTAAACCTAGAAGGTTCCCCATGGAGCAAAACTTAGCTCTTACACAATCCGATGGAGAACTCCTAAATGATCTTTCATCATACATATGTCTTTTGGGATGATTGATCTACTTGACCATTACTAAACCAAATATGGTCTACGTCACACTATTTTTAAGGCAATTTAGGAAAATCACTTACAACACACCTTGACACAGCACATAGAGTCCTTGGATACTTGAAACAAACTCCAGGACAAGGTATTCTATTATCCTCCATAAGTACACTCCAATGAAATGCATTTTATGATACAGATTGGGCTTGCTACAAGTACACAAAAAGGTCGATAACAGGGTATTATATATTTCTTGGACAATCTTCCATTTCTTGGAAAAAAAAAAGCAAACAATAGTGACTCGATCAACTGCCGAGGCAGGGTAACGTTCTATGGCTACTACTTGTTGAGAAATTACTTGGTTAAAGAATGTTTTGAAGAACTTAAAAATCAAACATACTCAGTCGATCATGTTGTAATGTGACAACCAAGTTGTTTTACACATTGCCTCAAACCCAGTCTTTCATGAGCAAACTAAGCACATCGAAATTGATTGTCACTTAGTTCATGAAAATATTCAAGCAGACATGATTAAGACAACACACATACGAAGCAACAAACCAAACTACAAACTTATTCACTAAGACGTTCGTCCCAGTTAGGCATTACTCGACAAGTTGGGTATATCAACATACACTCCAACTTGAGGGGGAGTGTTGAAGATAAAGAAAGATCCTATAGATAAGTTAGATTGGTGATTTTGAATTGATTCAGAATATATCCCTTTATAAACCTGTAACCCAATAATGTAATCTAATCTGAAAATAGAAATTTATTAGTGTGTAGTAGTAATGTGAATCAAATTTTCTTCTCATATCTGTTGTCTTGTTTCTCTCAAGCGAAAAGTAAAATGGTGGTCACATGGATAGGTTACCTTGTTTATGATTTCCTAATTATCTGAATGAGAATTTTATATTGTGCTTTATCTTGTGATTTATTAAGAGAATGGTCTAAAGATATTTACAAGTTCCTGACCAAAAACAACTCTTTTTCTCATCTTATCTTGGAAAAGGAACCTTTCAAGGTAATTGGGTTTGCTGGTCAAGCTTGGATATGAGCACGGAACCAGAGAGTTGGCTTGGGTGTTGGGCGCAGTAACATGAACCAACTGCTAGAACTTGTAGTTGGTGAAAGGAAGTTTCCTGAGTTATGGTTTATCCTTTTGAGGATATTTTGGCAACGAGCAAGAAGCACCATCCGGTATTGCAATTCAATAATGTGTCTTTAGAGAGCAAGATGGAGTATTTGATTGAGGGAATTGGCAGAGCCATTGGATTGCTATCGGCTTTTCCTGAATTTCTGAAAAAAGAGCTCAATGTGGATAGATGCAAACACTGCCTAGATTGAATTTGGTACTGCTTATTTATTCTCGTTAATTGGAATTTATTCTTTGCCTCTCTTCAATTTGATGAAATGTTTACTTGGAAGAAAAAACCCAACAACACATCTATCAGAAAGAAGAGAAATAAATCAGAAAGTTAGAATACAAAAAATGAGACCAAAGAAATAAGATAACTAAAACTATAGCAATCCCTTCATATTATAATCCAAGGTAACTCGGTCTCAAACTCTCTCCTCTAACAAGCCTTTCTAATTGAAGCTGCAAAAGAAGGGGAAGATCATGTCAAATTTTACCCAACTTTAGTTCTTGTTGACTATGGTGATGGTTGGAGATTGCAAACAATTCCAGAAGAAGGTGAATTTTCCTTATGGCTTCAATTTCAAATTGCATTACTGTGAGCAAATTTTTCATTTTTAATGAAAGATTTGAGCAATCTATATTTGTGGGCACTAACATAGGTTATATGTTCCAAGTATAGGTTATGAAGCTCAAGTAAGGAAAACATAAGTGATGGTATGCTTTCTTAATCTTGGACTACCTTTAGAATAACTTTCTTGAGACTTTCTTATGAGACTTGCCTCAGCCCCTAGTAATTCTATATCAGTTTAAGTTTTTATATAGAGTTCAACTTTGTCTGGGAGTGAATGGGTTTAAACTAAATTCTCTTAAGCTCATCATGGTGGATCCTCCTTTGGTTGAAAGTGAAGAATTTATTTTAATAAGTTAGCCTGGATAGAATAGTTTCTCTAGTTTAGTAAGAGTTTTTTTCAAACCAAGATGTAGTTTAATTTTCTATTCTACTTCTTTGATTTGTCTTAATTGATGTTTCAACGGGGACATGGATCGTCTTAGATTGGCAAACCTTGCATTTTTAACCAAGGAAGAATCATCAATGACCTAGTTATCTCCTATGGTGAATGAACAAAGAGGCAGAGAAATATATTTTATTCCTCATTTTGTTCAAATTGGGCTGTTTTCTTCAAAGTTTCAAATGTTTTTTCCCCTCATGTCCTCAACATGTGAGGAATCTACTTCCATCTAATTGTAAAAGTATCTCACTATAGCCTGAACTGAAATTTTCGTTGCTTCTCCTTGTTTGGGTTCAGAACCCAGCCACGTTTCACCACAAGGGAAAGTCCATTCTTGGGTCATAGTTGAAGGACAATATTCAATATATGCAGAGCACCGTGAAGATTCTTGGGTTTTTTTCTCCTTTTTGGATTTGGTTTTGTAATATGCATAAATGCTTCTGAGAGCCTCAATGTGATAGAGATTTTGTATGAGGATTGTACTCTAATGACGAAGCTACAATCAAAAAATTATTTACTAATGGTTTTGGCCATCATTATTGACGTGTTGGCTATGTTCATAATTTTACCAGAGGTTGTTTTGTCAAACATTTCTTTTGAGGCTTTTGTACAATCAAGGCATACTTAATACACATCATTAGTAGCTTTAAATGCTTATTAACATGAAAACTAACTTAGTGGAATTCATGAGACTTTCCAACCTAGACGTACATTTAGGATTTCAACAGCTTAGACCTACAAAGCACTTATCATTGGCCAAAGTCTAGATCCATAAAGGATTTTCTAGGATCTTAACCTTAGCCACAAAGGTTATCTTAATCGAGTGAGATGGGGGTAGGTCATTCCTACAAAATGCTTGATCAATGCTTGCAAGGATTACTTGCTTAGAATTCGCCTCTAAATAGGATCGTTTCACAATATAATCACAAATTAGTATACACTCCTCTTATGTGTCCTTCAACCAAATGACAGAAACCCAATTCAATGCCAAACAATTGATTTTAAATTATGATGCTCTTTCGGGAAAAAAATCAACGCCAGTATAAGGAGGGATTACTGAAATCAAATTGACTTGTTGATTAACATGATTTTAAATTTAAGTACATAGGTATTCAACAGTGATGAATGCATGTGCACACAAAAAAGAATTCAAAGTAAAGAGTTTAGTGTGTTGATCATATGCAAAGGCTAGCTTGTCATTTGAGTTGTTCACAGATTCAGACTTAACATGATATGTTGCAAGATGATTTCGAAGTACTAGGTAAAAATTCAACAATAGGAACACTAAGTATAGATTTATATTTCAAAGTAAGAGCTCAAAGTACTTAAATCATGAAAGATGATAGAGCAAGTAATGAGTCAAAACTCATTTTTATATGTTGCACAAATTCTATTGATTTCAAAGTAAACTAGCACATATTTAGAAGAAAAAACACTGAAGTACAAATGTTGATTTTAAAGTAAGAGTTCTGTGTACTTAGCTGATTTTGGAGAGGTTGAGAGAATCAACTCACCCAAATTGACACGCAAAGGTTTTTTTATGGCACTGGTTCTTTTATGTGGGCACTAAATATTACATTCTCCCTCAACTGACTTAAAGCACAAAATCGTTCTAACATGTAGAACCCTTAGGTTGTGAAAGCCGTCTTTTATCATTTTGTTAAATCTACCAAAACATAAATCATGAAAAATCTCAAACAAATGCTTGAATTTTTTTATATTTAAGTTCATGCTCAATTTGGAAGCTCACTTATAGGTTTTGATAACCTATGATGGTTCCATCGAGGCTTGAAATCTTCCCTTATGACATTCTAGCTTGCCTGTGTTTGAAAAGGCTCAACTCTTTGAACATTCATGTGTCATGCTCACTTCTATGTAGAATGTATGTTTGAATAGCTTGTAAGCTCTAGCTTGTGTGTTTGTGACATTTTTGTGATTCAAACATTTCATTTTTCTCTAGGTATTCTATTAAGTACCTAGCCAATACGTCAAAAGCTCCAAAGTTGAAGGAACATGAAAAGTTAGTCCCTTAAACTTATCCTATACTAGGTTGCCCAACCTGGTGGCCATACCCTGGGTTGGGTCCACAAGATCATAAAAATCTACCATGGTTTCATGTTAACGTCCACAATGACCCACTCTATGATGGCTCTCACTCTAGACAAATTAGCCCTTTCTCCTTTGTAACAGCATGCACTCTGCCATCAGGTGATCTTTTCAATAGGTTGCCCCCTTCGGGATTCGAACAAGTGACATAGTACCTGATCTGATACCAAATATTAGATACCTAAAAAATATGCCAAAAACTCCAGAGTTGAAGAGTATAGAAAGCTAAGCTCTTAAACCTATCGAATACTAGGCTAACCCAACCCAGCACCCATACCCCAGGTAAGGCCCTCCTAGCACCATAACAAATTTTTGGTACTTTACAATGTTCAAATGGTGTCTTCGTTTGAACATCTGCCTTTCGGGGAAGCCTATTATTTCTTTGCTTTATTGTAAGACTGACCTTATTCAAATACTATTCTTTTCTGGAAGCTTTACGTAACTCCACTCTATTTTAACACCATCTTTGTTCAAACCACCTTCTTTTAAAAAGACTTTATATGGTTTCATAGTGTCTGAACATTATCTTTGTTTGAAGAATCATTTCTTCAATAACATTCTAAGGGTGCACTCTATTCAAACAATCTCCTTCTTAAAACAATCTTCTTTCATTTTTCTTTATTTTTTGAGTGTGTTTTTCTTTTTCGAGTAGCCTCCATATTCAAACATCGATGTTGTTAGTGCCTTTTCTTTGTATTTTTGTTAGATTTAAAATTCTTGAATGCACACGATTAATTTGAAATATTTGTTATCATCAAAACCACTTGAGTGGTGGATCTGGTGATAAGATGGATTTTCCATAACTCTACAGGCTTTTCAAGGGAAACTCATCCCCACCATGTGTGATGTAAAATGCCAAACCTATATCTACATGAATGGAACGAGTAGGATCCATATGAAAGGGTTTCCTATTGAACCTACCTCATTGTCATCCTTACACGACTCACCGAAGGAGTGTTGCTTCTATGTATTGCATGAAGGTTTCTGACTAGTTTGAGTCTAATTTGGAAGTGTTTAGTAATATTTTTGTTATAATTATCCTTACTTTTTCAATATCCGATATTGCTACAACTATGTTGGTGCGTGTCACTAACAAAAAGTTTTGAGTTGAGTTAAACTTTGGGAACTCAACAACCCAAGCCCCAACTCATTCCCATGACTATATGAGGATCTTTATAATATGAACCCACTCGGTTGAAACATTTCTTTTATCTAGTCACATCAAGATTCTTTATAACCCACTAAGCTTATGTTCCAAAAATTATTAAAATATCCACCTATTATATATAACATATTACATGAAGATATTTTTAAATTTATTTTTGTTATTTTTATATTTTTTGAAATTGTTTCTAGCCGTGTCACTAATGGCAAGAGGCGACTCGACGAAAGGATCGGGTCCGAGTCGCAAAAGCACTGCCTAAATCCACGTGCGTCGATGTTCAAAGATAAGTTGTTAGATAATAACATTATTTAGTTGTTAGAAGACAAACCTCGCCCATCTAGAAGCTTTTATCCGTTATAGAACAAAGCCAACGAAGATTCATCAATCTGTTGGATTGCAGAGTTGGATAGCCACTAAAAAAGCCCAAGTCCAAGATTCACACCTCCAGCTAGGGGTGGCATTGAACTGAACTGGCTCGATTCGATTCGATTTATCTTGATCTTGAACCGAATTCGAGATCTAGATAAGGCTCATTTGTATTAACGAGTTTGAGTTCGACCAAACCATGGTTCAGTTTAAAAGCTCGCGAGCAAGCTCGTTAACGGGTTGAGTCAGGACCGGGAGCCCAGAGGGGGGGGATCCTCCCCTCGTCATCGTCAAGCCCCTCTCGTCCGCTGTTGTCGCCGTAGACAGCTGCTCGCCGGCCGCCTCTGTCGCCGTCGGTTCGATTTCTTCCTCCCCTCATCTGCCTACGCCTCTATTTCCATCGCCGTCATCCCTGACGATAGGTCCTCGCCGGCGCCGCTAACTCCCTTCCCTCCGCGTCATATCAGTGGAAAACCATAACCAAAGATACCTAAGTTAAGGGGAGAAATAATTTCCACCCTCCCCACACGCGAAGACGATTTTGCACGTGCAACTTTCGCTCGTTCGATTTCACACGTGCGGGATCATAAAGTAAAAAAATATAAATACTCTTACTTAAACTCCAACTGTCTCTTCCTCATGGTTCTTGAAGAAATTGAAAATAAATTTTAGTAAAAATACGTTTCTAGGGACTATTAGTGCCTCATGTTTTTTGTAAATATTTTTCTAATTGAAAATTCTTATTAAAAAATCATATAATTTTCTAAGTAAGATTTTCCTGCCAAGATGGGCTAGAAAACCGTATAGAAAATTTTTTAATAAGTATTTGACAGTTGATGTTGTAATACTTTTAGCATGAAGTAATTTTCATAGTAATTTTGTGTTTGACATTTTATTTAATTAAAAATTTATCGATAAGTATAGTAATATTTTAGATTGATTATTAATATTTTTTCCCTAGAAGAGGCAATAAGAGGTCCATTTAACTTTCCTAATAAAATTTTAAAATATTTCTTATAATTTTCTAATAAGTCACTAATAGTAATAGGATTTTATTTAAAGGTTTTTTTGAAAATATGTATCATAGGAAAAATATTTCTAGTTTTTCTTAGAATATAAATTTTCAACCAGAGGCACTAAGGAGGCCATAGTAAATTTATGGCCAAATTCAAAAATTACAAAATAAGCTAGACAACATTTGGGGTAAAAAAGATTAATATTGGTGCATTCTAATCCATTATCGAAACTCAATCTCGAACCTCCCCTATCAATCTTTTTTTAAAATGTATACATAATTTTATATATAATTTATTTGACATATATTTTATGTAGAGTATTAAATGTATGTTAAGCTCGAACTTGGTTAAAATTATTAGACTTGAGTTCAATTACAATTTTAGGCTCGAAGCTAGGGTCGGTTCGAGCTCGTGTTCAAAATATTTAAATCAAACTCGGCTTGAACAAGGTTCGGACTCAGTTGGATTTGATGCCACCCTTATGCCCAATTTTAAGTAAAGGTTATTCCAATTTTATGTAATATATATAATTTATTTGACATATTTTTTTTGAAAAATTTTAAATGTATATTGGAGCTCGAACTCGAGACATGTATTTTTTGAAAAGTTTTAAATGAATGTTGAAGCACGATCTCGACTAGAACTCGGTTAAAATTATTAAGCTCGAGCTCAATAAAAATTTTAGGTTCGAGTTGAATTCGAAATATTTAAATCAAGCTCGGCTCGAACATAGGCAGGTACGGGTTCGACTCAGCTCGATGCCACCCCTACCTCTAACAATGTTAATCAAATTGTAAGAATTTCTAACACATACGTTTTTATTAGACTAGACCTTGTTTGTACGTACAACATCTCAAACTCTTTTTCTCATAAAAAGAGGAGAAGTTGTAACTAACGGGTAATTACATCTGTTCCAGTTTCTTAGATCTAAGAGAAACTTGTCTTAAAGCTTACAAAAGAACCACTAGAAGAAACATTAATGGTGTTGGTATCCACCTTGTAAACCTTCTAGTGCGTTCAAAATGTGCACAAAAATACCAAATCAATCGATGCCACATTAACTCATTACAGTTTGCCCGAAGATTGACGATGAGCTACTGGGCTTTGGCCTTATAAGGCGCCATCTCCAGCCCATTTACGGAGTTTTGGTGGAGAAAATCCGTCGTCTGCTGCATCGGGTAGTGGTCTAATGTCATTATTGAATCACTATTTCGGAAGAAATCCCGAGAAAATCAAGTCATGTGACAAGATGTTTCCATGCATACTTTTTGTAAAAAATTGTATTTTTATTGTAATCATTTTTTAAAGATTTGTTGTTATTATATTTTGAGTGTTTTACAAGTGAATGGCAAATGACATTTGTGAATAGTGCTTCAAATTTGCAAAAGGTTAGTCATTCAAGTTTTGACTTAAGCATGTAGTGCATCTAGTTTTGTCTATAATTGGACTGTTTTTAAGTGCATTCATACACACACACACACACACACACAAAAAGAAAGGAATAAATTAGAATATAAAAGACTTAATGATCTTGTCTTTGTTCATTGCAATTAGAATATATCTAATGGTTGATATTTTTTATATTTAGATAAAGAAGTGAAACCAAATCTATAATTAGTGACAAGAAAACTTGGATCCCATTGATAATTTACATTTTTAGAATAATTTTATGTTTTGGGTATGAACATAACTATTTTGATTTTATTTCACCAAGTTGATTATACTCAAATTGTTGAAAATGTAATTTTAAATATGGTTAGATTAATGTAAATTGTTAGTTTTATAAAGTCATTTTAATGGTTAATTTTTTTTTAAAATTTCTTGTGCACGTGAACATCCTACTAGAATTACATCAGTTGTTAGAAGGCTGGTTTAGTTTTCACAACCATTAGACCAAAAGCATATCTTGTTTTCTCCTTCAGTTATTTCCTCGTTCACACATTGATGGTTTTTTATTATTCTTATGTGTCAATTTAATATAGTTTTTAATAAAATCAGTTGCGCTAAAACCTCGAGGCTTATAATGAAGGCGCAACATGAATATAAGAGGGATCGGCCTGGTCGATATAAAATTCTCAACATTCTCCTACACGTTGCCATTTGTAGCTCATGAAAACAAGGTAGGAGCGACACTCGAACTTGGTACCTAACTGATACCATAATAAAACTAGTTGCGCTAAAACATCGAGGCCATAGTGAAAACACAACATGAATATAAGAGGAATCGCCCCCATCTATATTAAATTCTTAACAGTTTTTTTCTAAAAAAAATAGAAATAAAGACCTATTTGTAAATTCACTATCTTTGAAGTTGTTCGGAACAAAGGGCCGGAGATTTTAATAAGGTGGGTACAAAATCAAAATTCTTGTCGGGTTCAAACAACATAAATCCACTAGGAGCCAAGCGTGACAGGCTCCGTTACATTAATTTAGAGAATAAAAAAACGCTCATCACAATCTTAACTGTCAAAGATGAAGTGCGATCCGTCAATTCACCTAAACCGAATCCACCTGTGGCACCTAACATGTCGCTTTTCCCTGTTACATTTAAAAGTGTGGACTTTGGCGCTGTCACATGTCACGTGTCACGTAAGCGCCAAACGGGGTGTAACGCTCCTCCAAAGTATAAAGGACAATCAATCTCTGCCTATCTCTGTTGTTAAATAGAATAAATGGATTTGAGACGTGTACGTCTCGATAGAAGGTCGCATGGGGATCCGTAACGTGGCCCAATCAGGGGTTGAATGTCTTTGTGCGCTGACTGAAAAAACGACAATACCAACTCTTAACATCTTGGGACGCGGACCGGTATTCTGGACTCGCATCTCGCGTGGTTTGACTACTTTGCCCTCGGTCTTTTCTGCTCTTGATTTTTTTTGCCCTTTTCTTTTTGTGTTTGGGTCGAGCGTAGATGAAATGAATCGGATCGGGTCGGTCTAATGAAATGAAACTAGGCACAAGGCCGGACTGCTTCTAGACATGTTCTCATTGCATCACTTTTATACTAAGGATATCTGAATTTTAGGGTTTTTTTTTTTTAAATATGGGCATGTTAGAAGCTGTATTTTTAGTTGGAGTTGGTTGGTAGTGTTAATTTTAAATTGAATTTGTAATTCAAATTTTATAGAAAACTGTGTTAACTCTATTACAATATTTTAATTCAAATATAATAAATTTTATAAATTAATAGTTTTAAATTATTTTAAAATTAAAATTATATTTATATTAAAACTTATTATGAAAAAAATGAAATGAAGAGCTTCAACCTCTATGTTTGATAGATATGCATGGGGAGAGGAGTGCCACCCCTCCCCCTATTCGAACTGGGCAAGGGGTGCAAAAACGAGGGAGCAACTCCTCACTCCTCCCTTACTCTCTCGCTCCAGCTATTTTAGTATGGAAGGGGGGCAACACCTCACTCCTAGATTTTTCAAAGAAGGGGGGACAACTCCCCTTCCTTTACACTCATATATGCCCTCTATTTTATACTAATCTCAAATTTTATTTAAATTATTTTTTACATAATATAAATTCAAAATGGACCTCATGTTTTAGACTTGAGTTCTCTCCCTCTCTTCCTACTTGTCCCGTAATCTGAATTCCCTCCCCTTATCTCTTTTGTCTCATGGGCCTAGTTTCTTCTCTTCTCTTCTCTTATGTTCTCAACTCTTTTTCTATTCTTCTTACCTTCTCTTACCTCTCCATCTTCTTTAGAATTACCTTCACCTAATTTTATGTAGCCACTCAACCTCCTTCCTTTATTTTTCCCTTCACTTGGATGAAAAAGAGAGGCCCTCTCTAAGAGGGTTTTATCAAAGTGGTATCAATGCAGTTCTTCTTTGGGTCTTTTTATATCCATGGTGAATACTACAAACACTGAGAAAGATAAAAGGAGAAGTTGCAACTGCAGCCCCTAGAAATGAAGACCTTGCCGGATTTTTTGTTCAACTTCCAAAGATTTCTTCTAGGGGAGAGCAGGCATAAAGATATCTAATTTAGCGACCCAAGTGGAAAATTTATCAATTTGGATGTAATCATGCGTGGAAGACAAAGTTCCAAGGCCTCTTTCACCCTCGGATGCATTCAACATCTTGACAAAGAAGCTTCCTCTAGGTCAGTCCTTGCAATAGCCTTTTCACTTTCTTGCCCACCACCCTTGTTACCCACACCAACCAACCCAACTCACTTTTCTCAACCCACCACCCTACCATGGTTATGATCCCTAGCCATGGATTTAGTAACTCGGCGAGGTACTGAAGAATCCAGCACGTTAAAAGGTTTTAAAACATTGTAAGGAACCAAGAATTTTGTCTCCAACCACTATTCACGCAGGTAAATTGAAAAGGAGGTTCCTTTTTTCACGTATAGAATTAACCACTATTCACGCAGGTAAATTAAAACAGAATTCTAACTTGCTGAACTTAGAAAAATAAAATCTCAAGTTACCTTTTCAGAACTCCTCCTCTGCCCAGAATTCAGAACTCCTCATCTGCCCCTTTCCTGGTTTCGTGAGAAGATTAAGATCCTTCTTCTTGCTCGGGAAAAGGGAAGTAAATCTCTTCTCTTTTTCTTTCACGATCACACCAGGCTTCACCCAGAACTCACGTATCCAAGAACCGAACTAGGCTCTCGACAAGGAACTCTAATTACCCTAATTTACTCTAGTTTACTCTAAATTCGAACTTAGCTTTATTTCTCCATCCCTACCCGTTAAATAGGATAATTAACGTCAACATAGGTTAGGGTTATTAAACCCAATTCTACCCCTACCTTTAAGTCTTATTACATAATCAATAAAATTCGAAATTAAAAATAATATAAATAATAAAAGTAAAGTAGATGACTCAGTGTTATTGAGTCCATAACAGTCAGTCCTTGCAATAGCCTTTTCACTTTCTTGCCCACCCCTACCAAGCCAAGATTCTCTCTCAGCCACCCACCCAATTGGCTCCAATTTTCCTTCCCTCTCAGCCATTAGCACTTCTTCCCAACCAAATCACTCACAATTCACCGATGAAGTTCTCCCTCCCCTCTACCCCCCGAAGACTATTTTAACCTAATTTTTTCCCTATTTCTCAAGTCAACCCACATTTAACTAAAGCCACAAACCCTATCTCTAACTCCTTCCAACAAGGAAACCTCATTCATATCACCTCCCAAACCTTACTTCCCATGCAACACATATGTACCTTGCATACTCACCACAACCACTATTCATTAACAAATCTCCTCACATTCTTATTACTTCCCTTTGACTTAATTCTATTATTCATGTGAAGCATGTAAGGAGGAGGTAGACCTAAGTTGGGAATCAATAGGGGTATCTTTTTGGAATCTAATTTAGAGACTTGGGCTCTAAGAAATCAAATGGAAGAGGAGGAGGAGGAGGAGGAGGAGGAGGAAGGGGGGGGGGGGGGGGGGGGGGGGGGGGGGGGGGGGCGGGGAGAGTTGTTTTTTCCCTTGCTTCTCTCATATCTCTTTCTACTTATGCCCTATTCATCTCTCTCTCTCTCTTTGCCTTTTGTATTCTCCTATTTAATTTGATCTCTCTCTCTCTCTCTCTTCCTACTCATCACCTAAGCCTAAATTCCCTCCCTTATTTCTTCTTCGTCACAAGCCTACTCTCTTCTCTTCTCTTCTCTTATGTTCTCAACTCTTTTCTATTCTTCTTCCCTTCTCTACCTCTTCATCTCCTCTAGAATTACCTTCACTTAACTTTTTCTAGCCACTTAACTTCCCTCTTAAAGTCTTTCCTTCATTTGGCTGAAGAAGATAGAATCTCCCTAAGAGGGCCATGCGTGTCATTTCTTTCTAGTTTGCTATCTTGATTTCAAATCCAATGTTCATGCAAAAGTAATAGGTCTTACATTGAATTCACAAAGATTTATGGTGGTTCACAATCGAAACTGAGGTTTTTAATCCACTCCCAATATGTTTGCTATTTTGAGTTGATCCACTATGTTCAGTAGCCTAACAAAATCTACAACATCAATCCTCAAGGCTAAATTACAAATGGATTTAGACCACTTAATTGGTCGCAACTACCAATTTACAAATTACACTCTCAAAGAAGTTTACAACACGCTACGCTCACTAGCCTAGATGAACAATTGGAAAATTTCCTTGCAGAAAACTAGATACTCTTCCTTAGACCCACACTTGGGATTTTTCATTATCCAACTAGGCTCTTCAATCTAGATCTTGAAAGGGATTTCAGCAACCAATTAAACTCAAAGGCCTAGACCAGTATAAGGCTTCTTAGCAACCAACTAGGCACTCCAATTTAGACCCAACAGGACTCATCAACAACCAATTAGACTCTTCAACTTAGACCCACAAAAACCTTATCAACAACAAATTTTCAACCACAACAACTTTTCTGAAAAAATTGAGACAAAAAGAGGCCTTGCCTACACAAGGCTTGACCAACACTTGCAAGGGTTCCTTGCTTACACTTATGCCTGCATTCAATGTCTCTCAGTTAGGCGGATCTCACAATACAAGCACAAATAGATAGGTCACTTACAAATTTTGAAGACAGATATTGATTCAGAGGTGGTTCTAGGTAAGTACTCTGCTTTTCGCACCTAACAGACCGGTCTTTTGGGTTGTATTGGCTAGGCTTTTGACATGGTATCAGAGTTGGGTACCACGTTCCGCGTTCGAATCCCGGAAGGGGCGACCTAGTTTCCAGACTAGTGTGGGCCGTTGTGGATGTCGACACGGGGGGGGGGGGGGGGGGGGGGGGGGGGAATGATGGGTGTCAAAGGTGGTCCTGGGTTTCCTGGGTTAAGTACTCTGCTTTCCACACCTAACAGACCAGTCTTTTTGGTTGTATTGGCTAGGCGTTTGACATAAAGTTCTAGAGATTTTTCTATAATTTTTTTTTGTGTTGCAACATTTGAAAGCAATTTGAGCTATTCGAACACTCTTCTATATTTGAATTTTCCTCTTGCTTTATTTGTTAAGCTTCTTTGAACTAGTCATTCGAATGTTTGGTCGAAAAAAATACTTATAGTGACTTTTCTCTCTTTTAGTTGTTCAAACAAACTCTAGTTAGCAGTACAACATTCTTGGCAATGCAAATTTTCTTCTTTTTTCTTTTGACCTTCTTCGGGCAAGTTGTTTAGATATTTGAGTTCATGGATCCTAACAGGGTGATTTCTCTCTATTGGTCATCCAAACGGTTGGCTTCATATCATTCAAATGGATTTCCCCTGCATCACTTCTATGCTAGGTAGTCTTTGGTGTTTGGACTCCGGCTTGGACACTTCTTCCTAAGACCTTTTTAAAATTTTCTGAAGCACATAGTTCGAACCGTTATTGTACGTCTGTTTAGACAAAGTGTTTATATCTTGAATTGCTTTCAGTTTATTTTCTATTGGTCATTCAAACGCTTTTTGACTCTCCAAGCAATTGTGCTACCAATTTTTTATTAAAAAATTTGTTACTATTCAAACTCACTTGATTGACATAATCAATTGTTTAAATGTTTATTATAATCAAAGTTACTTAATGGGGATCTTGAAACCATCACCTCAACGGTATTCAACTAACCAAGGTGTTGGCAATCGTTTGGTAACATTTGAAAGTTGACTCATGGGGTTTTCTAGTCGATTACTAGCTTGACCATTATAGTTTTGTTGAATTTTTTAAAAATAAAAATACTGAATTGACTTGATATAGTTTGAGTACAATGAGCCTCTATTTATAATAGAGAAAATAAGTAGAATCCAATTACAATTAAACTACAACTATCCCAGTTACACCCAAAATTAAACACTAAAAGATAAGTCCTAAAATAATTGAACAAACGAACATAAATAGAAGACTAATGTAACTAAAACACCTTTAATTGAGACTCTTATGTGAGATCTGCTCCTATGAGACTCTTGTAAGACTCCACCATAATAATTCTAGATCTTTGGGACTTTTTAATGTGAGAGTCATGTAAGACTCTCTCACATCTACTATTCAATACTCTCCCTCAAGTTGGAGTTTATAACTTCAGCTTGTAATGAAAAGGATTATTAGTCTTAAATTATCTTTTATTGAAAAAAATTCTTCATAGATGCATAAACTTCATATTTCGTGCTCCCCCTTTCTTGAATATTTTGGTCACATAAAAATTACCACAACATGTAGAACAAAATACCTTTTTTTGTACTCCTACTTCTCCCCCTCAAGCTGGGGATAAAAAAGACATAGAGACCCAACTTGGACAAAGCATAATATGGGAGAAGAAAATTACTCCTAGCCGTATGACAAAGCTCCATACACCACTTAAATGGTCATAATCTGAAACACACTCTACTCAATTTTAAAGGCGAAAAACTGGGTCAACTTTAGGGCACAAAAAAGAGGAGTACTTTATGAGGGTAGGTCAAATACAAATCACCTCTTGGGTGAAGAACAAAAGACTTGACTCAAGCTAGATGTTGGGAACACTCCTATAATTTCTAGGTTGTGGGTCTAAAATATTGCTCTGGAGTGATAAAAGCACAAAATGATATACTGAAGAAATACTAAAGAAAAATAAGTTTAACCAGAAGGAGACAACTATGCAACACTTATACTTCCAAAGTGACCTTTTTTTTTTTTTTTGAAAGCTAGGGGAGACTATAATGGTAGTACTTAATAAATTTGACCAAGTATAAATTTTTTGGGGAGACCACAATTTTTTGAAGTAAACTATGCAAAAGATACACAACCAAGTAACAAAAATGAAAAAACATGAAGACAACATCAAAACAAGATGGAGTGATTAAGTCTAACCAAAACTCTCTAATTAGAAGAGAAATTTGGCTAAAAATCAAATTTTAGGAGAAAAGGAAACTCAATTCAACTCAATACATTGGAGAGATAATATGAGAGAAAATAGGAAAAAATAAAAAATTTCGTTACAACTAATTTTTGGTACTTCAAATATCAATATCTCCCACAATATAGATTAAAATCACAAACGGTTTATTTCTAAAGAAATTAGACTCAAAGATATTTAACTTGATACCTATTTGAAATAAAAAAACTTCGTTCTTGAATCTATTTTGACCTCTTGATTTGCTTCATTTTGTAGCGTGACCCTTACCAACTCCAATAGGAATATCTCCTTATATATAGATCAAATTGACATGAAATTTTCTCCTTCTGAAACTCGACTTCGATTTATTTCATTCAAGTATCATTTTTATTCATAAAATATACTTTTTTTTATAGAAAGAATCTAATAGATTTTGAACTCTTTAATCTAACTAAACCGAGTATTCTTTCTTTTTTGGTAAACAAGACCATTGACTCTTCCAAGATTGATATCTACCTCTATAAAACTCAGATTGAGAATTGGTTAGATAGGTAAGAAAATAAACTTATAAATATATTTTTTATGTATAATTATCTATATAAAGTATCGTTCTTGATGGTATAAAGTGGTTTGAAAGTTGAAGTTTTATGTTGCTACTCTAACCTCTCTTGCAGTCTAACCTTTGATGTTTCAAATATCTATTTCTTTTTGTGAAAAATGATTACCCATATTAGTTTTGTGTTGGGAAGTAGACTTAAAGACATTTCTTTAAATATATACTTTTGTACACATTATTCAAATTCTACATTAGTCAAACTCCATACATTCAAAATTCTCTTTGATGGAATTCGACTACAAGTCGCAAGTCTTGGAAGCTCTCAACAAGACTTGTAAGTTTTCTTTTTATTTTTTATTTCTTTAATCCAATGTTACTGACACCCAATAGTCCTTCTCATAGCGTTCACTAAATAAAGTATTATATTTTTAAATATTAAACACAAATACAATGGAAAGATTTACAAATTCAACAACTAGCGTTTAAAAGACATCTTATTTCTAAATAAAAAGGAACTTCAAATAGCTTTTGACATTAACAGAGTTAGGCAAAAACTAGTTACAAAGTTGAGCTTTTAATTTAGCATGAAATTACATAGTTTAAAAAATATTATATTTGACAAATTTTAATTACTAAATTATAAGTGCTATTTTTCATCCGTCTTCACTATTGTTACAAAAAAATTAAAAAATATCTTGTTAAACCTACTTGACATAAGCCCAAAGGCCTTTTTTTTAACTTGTGCATCTTGGACTTTTTATCTGATGTTATTGTATATTTTGGAAGCCAGCCAATATAGTGGATGAATCACAAGTTACAAAGTAACCCCAAACAAATTGGTTCGGTTCAGAGAGATACTTAAATACATTAAACCGAACCTGGCTGGCCTCAACGGGTCAACCCAAACTCCACCACAGGAACAGGGTCCTGCTTTCATTTTCGGCTCCAACGAAAAAGGGATGGCATTGTCGTAATCTATGTAAATAAAAGGGGGTTTTCTTGTCGGCTACGTTTGTGCACTAAAGCTGGCCATGCGGATTTGCGGAGCCGCGTCCGAACTCCGAATACAGCTCTGCCACGTCCACCTGCTGCTGCCAACTGTTCTCGACTCTGTTCTGTAATGCGTTTCTGAAGGCGGAAAGTTGCTTTTCTGATTGCGGAAACGGACGGTTGTCGGTGATATTCAAGGGAAATACTTGCAGATGTTAGAGAATCACTTTCGCGTCTCACGCGGCCGGGCTTCTACGTTTTTTCATCGAGCCTCTTCAGCGTTCTTCTCCTGCGAGGTTCTCTTTTCTAAATAGCATCCTTTATCAGTTGGTCTTTCAAATTTCTGCTTTCAGTCGCTGTTACAAGCTTCGATTTTCCGTATGTAACTATTTGTGGTAGGTTGCCATAGCCAATGCGAGTGCTTGGAATGGAACGACGAGCTGAGATCGAGGGTACTTCTGTTGATTCCTTCTGCAAATGTAATATCTGTTAACCATTTATGTTACTTTTTTTAAGCGAGGATCCTTTTATAAAGTTTAGGAAAGTTCAAGCGATAAAGTGATAGAGAATCAGGAAAGGAGAATAATCTGGAACCCATTTGGATATCCCATTTGGGTTTCAATTATCTTTGTTTTTCTATTCTCCGGTGCGTGAAGCGAGGTCGGTCATGGATTCTCTGCGTAAATCCTTCAAGCATCATAGCTCTCCGACACGTGATGGAGGCCCCGAAGCACTTCCTATGCTCTCTGAACATGACAATGTTCCGGGGAATATTGCAAATAGTGCAGAGATTGTTGTAAAGATCGACGGAGATGACCGGAGCATGGAGCAATCTGCTGAAGCAAAGGCTGTTGATAATCGTGTCTGGAGAGGGTCGAGCTACGAGTTCTGGAATAATGAAGCAGAAAAGGCCAATGTAGGGCCTGGCTCGGAGTCTGAGTTCAATTTCCAGCGACCGCCTAGCGACGATCCTCCATCTAAGCTGATTGGGCAGTTCTTGCATAAACAGCAAGCCTCTGGCGAAATGATATTAGATATGGATTTGGAAATGGAGGAGCTTCGGCCTGGTAGAAACCTTCCACCCATCAGAGAAAGTCCTAAACAAAATTCCAAAGATCTGCGGGTCTCATTCCAACCTCCAAGGTCCCGCCGAAGTGAAATCTCGCCGCAGGCCACCATGCGGCGACGAACCCATGGGTCCAATACCACCTCCTCATCGGAGGAGGAGATGGAGGACAAGGGCAATGCCCGTAAATCGGCATCTTCTGGACAAGTCCTTAAGTGCTCATCCAATTTATCCTTCCATCAGACTTCTAGTCTCCTGAGATCCAAAACCAAGTCAAGGCTGCTAGACCCCCCTCAACAAAACGAAGAAAGAAAATCCGGGAAGTTGAAGTCCGGGCAGCTGAAATCGAAGATATTAAGTAGGCAGCGGGATGAGGAAGAAGATGACCCCTTCTTGGAGGAAGATCTTCCTGACGAATTCAAGAAAGGTAAGATGGACTGTGCGACCGTTTTCCAATGGCTGAGCCTCGTTGTCATCTTAGCTGGGTTAGCGTGTAGTCTTACGATTCCCCTCTTGGAGAGACAAACAGTATGGGGGCTACATCTTTGGAAATGGGAAGTCTTAGTTCTAGTTCTCATATGTGGCCGTTTGGTTTCTGGCTGGTGTATCCGCCTGGTTGTCTTCTTTATTGAGCGTAATTTTCTCCTGCGGAAACGTGTGTTGTATTTTGTGTATGGCATTCGTAAGGCCGTTCAAAATTGTCTCTGGTTAGGTCTGGTTCTGATTGCTTGGCACCTTTTATTCGATAAGAAGGTGGAGAGAGAAACTGAGGGCAAGGTCTTGCCTTATGTGTCCAAAATTCTACTTTGCCTCGTTGTGGGTACCTTGATTTGGTTAGTCAAGACACTCCTTGTAAAGGTATTGGCATCGTCCTTTCATGTTAGTACATATTTTGACAGAATTCAGGAAGCATTATTCAACCAGTATGTCATACAAACCTTGTCTGGCCCACCATTGGTTGAGATCCAAAACGCTAAAGATGAGGAAGAAAAGGTCATGGCGGAAGTTCAAAATCTTCAAAATGCAGGAGCTACTGTGCCAGCTGACCTTAGAGCTGCAGCCTTCATTAAAAGCCCAAAAGTGGCTGGGAGTGGACTTCAGCGCAGCCCCATCAGTCCCATGTCTGGAAAAAGCATTAGACTTTCAGATGGGGTGTCTAAGAACCAAGAGGAGGGGATAACAATTGATCATCTTCATAGACTGAACCAGAAGAATATATCAGCTTGGAATATGAAGAGGCTGATGAAAATAGTGAGGCATGGGGTGTTATCCACTTTGGATGAACGTTTGGGAGCTATTGACCAGGTTGATGAGGATGAGTCTGCTTTGCAGATTCGAAGTGAGCATGAGGCCAAAAGAGCAGCAAAGAAGATTTTCAATAACGTTGCTAAGGCTGGAGCAAAGTAAGTACTTGTTGTTTCAGTTGTTATTGATTTTCTGTTGCTGTTAAATTTATTCTGTGGATCCCTGTTTCTATGATTTATAGTCTTCTGACAGCTTGCATTAGTAAGTAAGATGTGAAGTTGGGTATGTCCTGACATCTCAACTAGATGTTAACTTCTGTTTTGTTTGGGAGCTTTATGTCTTAAGCAACAATTGTTGTGTTGTCTGAGATAAAAAAAAATTCCTATTGAGAGAGATCTTTGAGGATAATCTATTTAAGTAAGAACATCATTTGGCAGGTCTTTGCTTTGTAGAGTACATGTCATACGCCCTTTTGCCTTCCTCTCAACAATTTACATTTACTTTTTTGGATGTCTTCTATTCTATTTTCTGCCCAGTTGAGGGCATCTGAATCCTTGTATGAGAACTAGAAGAAATTGGAGGTTCCTAAAGAAGTTGAGATTTTTATCTATCATTATAAAGCATTGAAGTAGTACTTTGTAGTTCTATTTGTCATTTAAGCAATTTCTAGGGAAGTTTTTACAAATTTACTGATAGTAAGTAAAGAGGTTTTAGAATCTTTCCATGACTTTTCCATTCTTTCACTTGCTCTAAAATCTTTCATCGCCTGGAAATACTGATCTGGGTACTCAACCAATTTGCAGATGTATCTGTCTGGAAGATCTGATGCGTTTTATGGGAGAAGATGAGGCTACAAAGACTATGGGTCTTTTTGAAGGAGTAAATGAGACCAAGAGGGTCAGCAAAACTGCGCTGAAGAACTGGGTGGTATGATTATTTGTCCTTTCTTTTCAAAAAAAAAAAAGAAGAAAAAAGGTGATTAGTCTTTTGTCCTCATAATTTTGTAAATAGCAGTAAAAATTTAACAAGTAGTCACATGGTTTGCAAGATAAAGCTCTATTGCATTAGTAAGGACAGTTAGACATAAAGCATTGAAACTCTCTGAACTTTGAAATTCCTAGGCTTGGTTGACTTTAGAAAGAGTCAAAATGTCGGCATCTTTATTAATCAGGACAACTGAGAATATAAAAATGGAGTTAGGACATTCTTATAATGATGATATTGAAAATTTGTTAGAGTTGCTTTCCCAGAAAACTAATGTGGTCTAGACATAGCGTTCTCTTCCTCTTTGGAGCTTTTCTTTTGGAATGGGTGAGAGACAAATTTACTGGTCGAAGTTTTATACGAATGTAATTAAAGAGAACCCAGAGTCCTTCTTACTGCTAAGCTTATGGTGGTAGTCTCTGCTGAAATATGTGTCATGCATTATTGTATTAATATAAATACTCAAATGTGATTGTAAATGTTTCAATTTGTTGTTCTATATTTTCAGATTGGAGCATTCAGAGAGAGAAGAGCCCTTTCCTTGACATTGAATGACACAAAAACAGCTGTGAATAAGCTTCACCAGATGGTAAATATTGTTGTGGGGATTATAATTGTGGTCATATGGCTTCTTATTCTTGGGATTGCCACAACGCATCTTCTCGTCTTTATTAGCTCTCAGCTTCTATTGGTGGTGTTCATCTTCGGAAACACCTGTAAGACAATATTCGAAGCTATTATCTTCTTATTTGTGATGCACCCATTTGATGTTGGGGATCGCTGTGAGATTGATGCTGTCCAGGTATTTGACGAAATCACTAAAGAGTCCATATTGTTGGTTGGCTTGCTTTAACAATCTTGTCCTTTTCTTCTAATTGGTAAAATGTTAGTTAAAATTGTTTCTTTTTAACTTTTAAAAGTGATTTCTGGCAGATGGTAGTGGAGGAGATGAACATCCTGACAACAATCTTTCTGAGGTATGATAATCAGAAGATTACGTATCCAAACAGTGTTCTTTCCACCAAGCCAATCAGTAACTATTATCGGAGTCCAGACATGGGTGATGCCATTGATTTTAGCATTCATGTAGCTACACCAGTGGAAAGGGTTGCTGTGATGAAAGACAGAATCAAGAGGTCAGCAACCAATCTGGATCTTCTCTTTCTATTTTTTGACAGTTCAGTTACAAAGCAGGGAGTCTACTTTTCCTACTTGAGGTTCACACTAGTATGTGATGTTTATTGTGAAGATGTTTTGCATTGTTCACATTTTTTGGCATGGTGCACACAGTTGATGTACAAATACAGATATTAATGTTCTCAAAGCAAGAAATAACTCGCTTTTGCATTAGTTACATTAAGACTCCTTTTCTATCTGTAATCTCTTATTTGCATGGAACTTATGTTTTTCTCTGTTTGCATAAGGTGTTTTTGAGATTAAACTGAATGTCATGTAGAAGAAATGTTGCTTTCTAAATGGCTATAGAATTACATATGAGTAGATATTATATTTATGCCTCGAATCATTGAACAATGGGCTGAAATGTGAAGTAACAGTCATACTTCTTAGACATGCTTATGATGTAAACTGTTTAGCATCTTCATTTCTTTTTCTGATATATGTGCTGCACTAAATTCATTGTAGTACTTCTTTGTGGATAGATAGCTCATGTTTTCCTGTGCTATTATCTTTATTTCTGGTAGTTGTCTGCTTTGTGACATGGTTTGAGGCTCTATGGGAATTACCATCATCTTAAGTAGCAAGGGTCAAGTATCATTTTTCTGGACGTCCCTTTTTCTCCTTTCATATCTTTATATGGTATTAACTTGATTTTGACTAGGAAAAGCATCAAATTCATGTATCTAGCATGCTTTTTGCTAATGGTGTATGTGAAAAACTCTTTTAAATTGTCTTAGTTTCACCACATTTCATATAAAGCTATGAGACTATCACTGCTCTTTGTCATGCTATTCTGCAGTGAGCTTCATATTCCAGGGATCTTCACCTGGTTATGGATTAACAATGAGAAATTTTGTTGAAAGCTTCATACTCTGCATCCTTGTATCAGTTATTTATCTTTCTTTCTAGCAAGAGTATCTATCATTTTATCTCTTCTTTGGTTCTTTGCATTTCTGCTGACAATTATAATGCACTGTAAATGATTGTTTTTCTACTAAAATCTATTATTATTCAAATAAATGTTCTCAGTCTGCCTAACTGATCATCAAATTATCTCTGGATTTTTTCATGTCCATATTAGCATAGAACAGAGAAAACATAAATGAACGAATCACCTGCTTGCAGCTAATGTTTTCTTTGTATTGCAGGTACATTGAGAGCAAGAATGAACACTGGTATCCGGATCCAATGGTAATGATTAGAGAAGTGGAGGAAATGAACAAGTTGAAATTATCAGTGTGGCTGCAGCACCGGATGAATTATCAGAACATGGGGGAGAGATGGATTAGGAGAGAATATGTGGTCCAAGAGATGATCAAAATTTTCAGAGAACTTGATATTGAGTACCGAATGCTACCTCTAGAGGTGAATGTCAGAAATATGCCCCCCTTATCCTCCAACAGACTGCCATCTACATGGACCACCTGATTGCACAAATCAAAAGTTTATTAAGCTGAGTATTTTGAGCTGGAGAGTAGCTTTACTACATGATTTACTGATTCTGAGGCTGGGAACCCTGTCGATGGCCTGAGACGAAAGATTTTCTTCTCTCCTGGTTTTCCTAGATACAGTAGAATATACTTACTTGAGACCGAGACATGAAATCAGCAGAAATAATTTTAGATAAACACAGGAACGAGATACCTTATGTACAGAGAAAATTTTGTTTATTATGCGATGAGTTTGTTCCTCTGGAACTTTTGCAGGCGTCTCTCAAGGCTTATTGTTCCATACAGTTGGCCTCATCTGTTCTGCTCTCTTGTAGGCTACAGTACTTTTTTGTTGTTTTGCCCATGCTAGAAAGCCCTGCATTTGCCGTTGCCTGTGGGTCTTTTGGGTTCCATAAGGAATGAGAGGGTAGGTTCTGTTTCTGGTTCCAGGGGACCTCGTATTTCATTACATTCCAGGGCAAGGTTCCTCCCCTATATGTTTTATACTTGTTCAACTATAGTTAACCTGATTGAATTACATTGGACTGAAGTGCATTATAATGGACTAATAAAAAATTTAAAATTTTTTTGTGGAATTTTGTATTTCTTGCTTCACTTAAACACCCAACAAAGCCTATGTTGGCCGAATTGAGATACAAAATAACATTTAAGCTCTTATGGTACAATCAAAAGCAAATAGATTAACAAAATGGGAGTATATGCACACAACTACAAAGGCAAAAAAAAAGAAAAAGAAATTATTATCGATATTCCCCTAATGATGATCACCGCCTACCTTGTTCGGGAAAGTATTTCACTAATATGTTCTATTAGTTGAAATATATAAATTTTTTTTGGCTCTCTTTAACCCAAATATAATTCTCAATTACACAATTTAATCTCTCTCCAAAAGATTCAATACAAATTAGATTCTAACTCTAGTTCTAGGTTCTAGAATACCAATTTTTCTAGTTTTAAGGTACTAAGAACCTCTATTAAGAAAGTTAAAGTATAAAAGAGTAAAATCAAATTTACTACTTTATTTTGGAGAGATGGTCATTCTCTAGTGTAATCCATTATATTGCACCAATTCTTCTAGTATAATCCTAGAAAGATCTAAGCTTCCAAATCTTTAAGCACCTGCAATAAAGTGGATGGTGTTTGATGAAACTCTGAATGCAAAATATGTAAAGAAAAATTAGAAGGTTTAGGCAAATTTAGAGTTTTTCCTCTTCTAAATGGTAAAATTAAAATTAAAAATACAAAAATATTTTTTCAGAGGTTTGGTATGTTAATACTAGCTCAATTGATTATCCTTTATGAGTCTTGGAGCTTATTTATAAGTTTTTCAACCAAACTAGCCATTTTTTGCCCATTTTTAAAAAATTACAAAAAGTATCTATCGATAAATGAAAATGTATGATCAATCAACAATATATAATGATTATATTTTTTAAGTTCCCCAAGTTTGTTGATAGAGCAGGGCAATAATCAATAAGTTTTCAACCTTTCAAAAAACTTCATTGATCGATCAACCCATTTTAATTTATAGATCATGTTTTATAGAATTGGCTATGCAGGGTAATCGATTACAAAATAGAGGATAATTGAGCATTTGTTATAACCTCATTTGACAATACTCCATATGATCAACCATGCTTTATATTTCTGCTGGTCTACATTTTGGATGATTGATCAAGCCCATGTAGGTTGATCGATCATGTTATATGCTAGTGTTCTATTTTGAAATCTAAGCATGATATATGTTATATTAAGGGATTTAACAATTATAAATAATTTGTATGCATCGATAAAACATGCTTTTGAAATATTTCATGTCCTAAAGCTCCATGACATACTTGTGTTTAAGAATCATAATTTGGTTGGCTATCTACTTATATTATAGAGTTCTTGAAATTTTATATTTGACTTTGACTTTAACTCTTCAAGTCTTCAAGTTTCTTCTTTGTGTAAGTTCCTCTTCATAGTAACAATTTTCAATGAGTTTTTTCTTCTGGTCTTAACTTGGCAACTTCAGTGATCATTCTTTTGACTTGAGTTTTGCCACATACCTCATAAAATTTGTGCCAGAAGACATGAGTTTAAAATATACTGATACCACTGCCAATAGCACACTTTTAATCTACTCATTTTGTTATTATCAATATAATAAAGACCAACATGATTTTATCATTGGTCTAATAATCTCTCCCTTTTTAACATTGGTCTAATAATCTATCCTACCTTGAAGATTATATACATTAAAAGCATATGTTGATAATATTTGAAATATTATGAAGTTGACAAAAGATCATATATATGCATGTTCCAACATTCATCAACCATATGAAATGAAGTTTTAAATGTCCTAGCATTATAGCACGGGGACTTTAACTATTTAAATATGGGGTCCCCTTAGATTTGTGCATGCATGCTAATTAACTCCCCTTTGATTTATGCATGCATGAGTCTTTGTTCTAATGTAGTCCTATTTGGTATAGACTCTCCCTTAATTGATATTATATTTTTTCCCCCTTTTTATCGTACATCAAAAAGATAATACTCGAGTAAGGCACAAATAGAGACAAATAAAGAGAAAATTTTCATTAATTTTCTATAGCATTACAGAAGGGATGCCCATTTAATTTACAATACAAACACCATCCATAATATCAATCCATCGAAATCTAATAAGATGTAAAAGCTCACTACAAAAAAATTGACTTCTGCTTGTGAAAAAAATTCACTGGCAGAAGTTCAAAATTCGTTGATAAAAACTTTTACTAGCAAAAATTTCACTGACTAGTTTCTTCTGGTAGAGACTTTTACCAACGAATTTTGTTAGGTGGGCTCAAGCCCACACATCCAAGAGGTGGCATATTAGTAAATAAGAAGACTTCTCATAGAGATGACATGAAGATGTAATTACTTATCTATTTATGTCTCTTCTCTTGTAATATTGTAGCCCTAAGGGCATTGTAAATAACTATAAATAGAAGCCCTTGGATAAGAGGTAGAACATTAAGTTATCTCCTCTCTTCTCAAATTTGTTGTCCAAACTCTCCTCTCCCTTCTCTTGGAAGTTGATCTCTAAACTCTCTCTCTCTCTCTCTCTCTCTTCTTCTGTTCTTTTTCTCCTTCTTCTTCTCCTCCTCTCCCTCTTTGGCTCGAGATCATTATGAAGGAGTTCTAAATTCTACATGGTATCAAAGCTGAGGATTTAGGACTCCCACATTGAATTGATGCTTAAGTACCTTTGAAGGTTTCATGCAAGGTGCTCTTGAAGGAAGATATTCAATCATGGAAAAATTAAGTGATTTCTGGTTATATTTTTCATTACATTCATATGAGAAGTTGTGAAAGCTAATACTTGGTGTTTAAAGGATATTATGACCTTGATCTTCTTGTACTCAAATATTGCAAGTTTGATTAAGATCGGTTGCCTACAAGGTTATGAAGGTCTATTAATTATGAAGTTGATGGTTATATGATGGAAGAATGATATGAGACTTGCATGAAACTTAGCTTGATCTCTCATTATTCAAGACCAGTAGTTTACTTGATTTTTTTGAATTAAATCAAGTTGATTTATGATTTATGGTACTCGGATTCTCCAAACATATAGAAATCGTTTGAGGGACTTTGCTGAGCTCAATGAGCAGTTGGTTTTTGGTGATTTATGATTTTTTGGAATTACTAATTCCTTCTCCAACCCTTTAAGGCTTATGAGCAATTTCATTGCCTAAAGGATTTTTGGAAATGAGTAAGGGAAAAGTGTCTTTTTAAGTGATAAATATGACACCTATCATAAGGAAAAGTTAAGCCATGCTTGGATTAAGAACCAACGACGAGTTCTTGAGTTTTTGAAGACCAAAAGGAAGATTTGAGTTGGTATTGAGTGAGTAATTGATCTACTCCAAATAATATACAATTTTTGGTTTATTTGGAACCTGATTTAGTGTCAAATGTACTGGATAATAACTTATCTTTATTTGAAAGTGGTTGGTATTTGAAAGAAGGTTATTCAAATTTGATTAAGTGGATTATTTTTTAAATTTGAAAAATGGATATTTTTGGCAAACATGAGCCTCCCAAGATTGGGGTTTCAGTTTGAATACAAGTTCAAAATTTTTTTTTGGACTCTTAAGGTCCTTGAGTTTAAAATTCGAATTGGGAGGAAGGCAACCAGCTCACTCAGGTTACCTCATTTTTTGGACAACATATTATTGCTTTAATTGCTTCTCAAGCTTGATTATAGGATTATATCAGTTCTACTTCAGTCCATATTAGTTCTTCAATATGGTATTATAGCAATTGCACCATCTTAATTGGGATTTTAGTTTGATTGGATCTTCATCATATCCTCCTCTTATTTGTGCTTTACTAAGCATTGGTTGACATAAGATGGCTGAAGGAAATACAAGTAATAAGAGTGACATAATCAAAATTATTACTATTCCCTTAAGGGAATTATCTAATTATCTGAGTTGGTCTCAATCGGTAAGAAGGTTTCTTATTACTAGAGACCTTCTCGGTCACTTAACCAAGCCTTCTCCACTGATTGATGAAGAAAATCAATCCTATCTAAAGTGGGTTAAGGATGACAATTTGCTAATTAGTTGGCTTATTAATAGTATGGAAGAGCATGTAGCCAACTATGTTGTCTACTTAGAATTAGCCAAACAGATTTGGGACACTTGTAATAAGTTATACTCTAGTACGGCTTCTTTACAAAAATTATTTGATGTATTGCAAAACATGCTCAATACTAAGCAAGGAGACAATATTCATGAATGTTCAGCCCGGTTTCGGGGTCTACTTCAAGAGTGGAAGATCACTCAACCGTACTCCACTAATATTTCGGTTCAAGAGAGGCAAAGAGAGGCTTTAGAGGCAGCAATTTGTTTGACAAATATCAAGCCATACCTTAGAGTTGCTAAGACACAACTTCTTTGCTCCTTTGCACTACCATCCTTTGATGAAATAAGTCTCATATTGCTTCAAATCCCTGATCCATCTCTTAATTCAAATAACGATGCTTCATCTACTATGTATTCAGGTAAGAGAGGTACATCATCCTCCAACTGAGGCCGCAATAGAAATTCTAGAGGAGGCCAAACAAGAGATGGTAGAATCGGTCCTTGCTACTCTCGCACAGAGCCTCGAATATGCACTTATTTTGGCGGTCAAAACCACCTTCTGGAAAATTGTTGGAAGCGTCATGGAAAACCAGAATGGGGCATGACTACTTTAGCCTCTGTTACCAATGATAAAC
Source organism: Aristolochia californica (assembly GCF_029961685.1). Lineage (NCBI taxonomy): Eukaryota > Viridiplantae > Streptophyta > Magnoliopsida > Piperales > Aristolochiaceae > Aristolochia > Aristolochia californica. The sequence continues at coordinate 7,310,246 of NW_027182279.1, forward strand.
GGGAAGAAAAAGCTGAGTCACAAACCGGGAAGATGACTCTCACTCATGAAGACTATGAAATATTTCAGAAAATGAAGTCATTCATGGGTTCTTCCCTTACATCTTTACCTATGGCTGCTACCATTATTGCTTTAGGGATGCTTTCTTCCACTTCCTCCTCTTCATCTTGGATAATAGACTTTGGGGCCTTCAAACATCTGTCAAGTAACAAACATATGCTAAATTTTTTATCTCCATGTATTCCTGATAAGTTTGTTACTATAACTAATGGTACCCAAACCAAAGTACTTTTCAAGGGATCATCTTCTATTACACCCTCTATCCCACTTCGAGATGTCCTGTTTGTTCATCAATTCCTTTTAAACTTACTCTCTGTAAGTCAACTCACAAAACATATAAATTGCTTTGTCACTTTCTCACCCTCTTCTTGTGTATTTCAGGATCTAACAACAAAGTGGGTGATTGGTGGAGGCCATGAAAAGGAGGGTTTGTATTACTTAGACCTGCCTCTGTTAGCTGCATTTTCATCCTCTCCATCCGAGGTGCAACTTTGACACAATCGGCTTGGCCATCCTTCTACATCTTCTCTTCAACATCTATTTCCTTCTTTAAAGTCTTTGTCTACTGTAAATTGTCAGGTTTGTTAGTTAAACAAACACCATCGGAGTACATATTCTCCTTGCCTTACCAATAAAAGTGTTGCTCCATTTTCTCTAGTACATTCTGATGTATGGGAACCCTTGAGTGTCTCCAATACTTTTCAAGTTAAATATTTTGTTACTTTTGTTGATGATTTTTCCCGGGTTACTTGGTTATATCTATTTAAAGAAATATATGACATATTTACTACCTTTAAGGCCATTCATGCTATGGTATTAACCCAGTTTGGCAAGAAAATTCAAGTAATTAGGTCTGATAATGCTAAAGAGTACTTTTCTAGTGAGTTTTAGTCCTTATGTGAATGTTTATCTATCAAACATCTTGTACCTACACACCTCAACAGAATGGTGTTTCCGAAAGAAAGAATTGTCATCTCCTTGAGGTTGCTTGGGGCCTCCTCTACTCCATGAAGGTACCCTACTTTTTTTGGCCTCATGCCATACTTACGGACTATTTCCTTATCAATAGGTTACCTTCATCTGTACTTGGTCATAAGACTCCATATTCTGTATTATTTCCTACTAAAGACCCATTTTCTCTTCTCATAAAGGTCTTTGGGTGTGCTTGTTTTGTCCATATCACATCTCCTAAGAAAAGTAAACTTGCTCCTCATTCTATGAAGTGCATTTTCTTGGGTTACTCTTGCACCCAAAATGGTTATGTCTATTACAATCCTATCCTTCAGCAGCTACTTTTTGGAGGGATGTGACCTTTTTTTAGGATACCCCACTTTATTCCTCGAATGATGGTCCTTCGGGTTTGTCTTTCCCTCCTATCACTCCTCGTCCATTTGTACCCTTTAATGCCAATGTCACTCTGCTCCTTGAAGCATCAGATTACACCACACCTATGGAGTTTTTGGATCCTATCGATGTAAGTCCTTCCCCTATGCCATTTGGTCCACAGTTTGATACTCGGCCCATTGGTCTAAGAAAAGAGCCTCGTACTTGTACTACTTCTCATCCTATATCCAACTTTATGTCTCACCATTGATTGTCTTCCACATGTTATCAGTTTCGTGCATTTTTTTCTTCCATCTATATTTCACAGTCCTAACAGGAGGCCCTGAAACATCCAGGATGGAAGGCAGCTATGGATGAGGAAATATAAGCCTTATATGAAAATTAGACATGGAACTTAGCATCGCTTCCAACAAGTAAGAACCGGTGGGTTGTAAATGGGTTTTTACCATCAAACATAATATGGATGGGTCTGTTGCTTGCCTGAAGGCCTGCCTCATTGCTAAAGGGTACACTCAATGTTATGGAGTGGATTATGAAGAAACCTTCTCTCCTGTTGCCAAGTTAAATTTGGTATGTATCCTATTATCGCTTGCCGCTAACTCTTCATGGCCCGTCTATCAACACGATGTAAAAAATGCTTTAATAAATGGTGATATACACAAAGAAATTTATATGATTTAACCACCTGGTTATGTGGTTGAGGGGGAGTCTGTAAGCCACTTAAAGAAGTCCTTATATGGGCTTAAACAGTCCCCTCGGGCCTGGTTTGATAAATTCAGCCAAGCACTACTACGGTTTGGATTTCATTGGTACTCAGTAGATCATTCGGTATTTATTAAAGATACCTCAAAAGGAAAAATATTATTGGTTGTGTATGGTGATGATATTGTCTTAACTGGCAATGATGCGAATAGCATACAAGAAGTAAAAAACATGATATGTCATGAATTTAAAACTAAAGATCTTGGACTTCTAAATTATTTTCTGGGCATAGAAGTTCTTCAGTCCAAGTATGGGATACTCTGATCTCAGAGGAATTATGTCTTGGACCTCCTTGAAGAAACGAGAATGATGGGGTGCCGCCCAACTAACACACCTATGGATGCAAATATTAAATTATGTGCAAGTTTTGGAGAAGATATTGATATTGGCAAATATCTAAGACTTGTGGGCAAACTTATCTACCTCACGGTAACTAGACCAAACACATCATATGCTGTAAGTGGGGTGATTCAGTACTGTTGGAAGATAAGATCAAGCCCAAATGACTAAGGAAGACCCACATATGTAAGATTATTATAAGATGGGCCACATGACCAAGGAAGGCCCACAAGATGGGCCCAAGCCCATAAGAAGTAGGACCCACAATGATTACCAAGAGTTGGCATCCTTATCACATCAGTTGGAAGATCAAGAAGGACTCACAAAAGTATATTTATCTTAGGGTCATGACCAAGAAGAGTTTTAATTTAAGTTATATTTTCCTTTTATCAATATTGAGTTACCTAATTATGTTAGGACTTACCTTAAGTGTTAGAGTTTGGGTGTAATTGGGACAAGGGTAGTTTTATTGTAATTGGACATTACTACCTTCCTCTATTATAAATAGAGATTCATGTACTTTGATTACAACAAGTTATTGATGTCAATGAAGTATTTTACTTTTCCATAAATTCAACATGGTATCAGAGCAGGTTCGATGAGTTGACTTGGTCAACTCATGGAGGTAATGTGATCATTTTCTCTAAACCCTAAACCCTAAGTCTAGGTTTGTAGTTATTTTTTTTAGTTCCTACACCTGTAGTTTGCTTTGCTATTTTCACCTATAAACGTAGTTTTTCATATTGGAAGTTATATATTGACAGAAATATATTTGAATCTAATTTCCAAAGAAGAATGATTTGTTCCAATCAAAGTTATCTATAGAGAGATATAGATATTTGAAAGAGCAAAGGTCAGATTGCAAAAAGGTTCTAGCAACAGTAACAATCTTCAGATTCCAAGGTATTTTTTGCTATCAAGAACTAGATTTTATATGGATAAATATATATCGAAAGAAATATCTGTAAGTCTATTATTTACCTATTCAAACAATTTTTTATCTGAGTTATCTACAAAGAGAAATTGATATTTGGAGCAGCAAAGGTCACATTGAAAAAGAGGTTCGAGCAACAGCAAAAAGCATCAACTTCCAAGGTATTTTATGCTATCAAGAAAGAGACTTTATATGAATAATTATATATCAAAAGAAAGATACATAAGTTTATTTTCTGACTTATTCAACCAATTCTCAGTATGATTTTTTATAAGGAGATATTGATCTTTGAAGAGTCAATGGTCATTCTGGAAAAACAGGAGAAACAGTATTTAGTTTGGCCAGATGACAAAAACCGAAATATATAAGATTATTTATCTTCTGATAATTATATTTTATGAAGAGATGTTATACTTGGATGAAAGGTATTCAAGTATAGTTTCAGAAGGAAAATATTTCATATCAATCTGATATATTTTGAAAGATATGTTCTAATTGGAAGAATAAAAGGTCATGCTAGTATCCTGTTGTATCGAAAAATCCGAATTTATGCCGATTGTTTTGTGTCACTGTTTGAGTTGATATATTAGGAAAATATCTCACTTCTCCCTGGTTTGAAAACTTCTTTATACATCTCTGATATTTGGGCCTATTGCTACATCTATGATATTTGGTTCATGCTGGGATCACTGCCATTACCTCCCAGTTTAAGGGGGAGAAGTAGAAGATGTACAAGAAAGAGATATTTTATTCCTTATGTTGTGGATAAGTTTATGTGACCAAAATATTGAAGAAAGGTGGAGCACAAAAGATGAAGCTTTTGCATCTAAGAAGAAAATTTTATATCGGATTATTTCATGGGGTTCTGTTACAAAGTTTATTATTTGGTTCGTGTTATATGTGTTGGAAGATGGTCGTGTTTTATTCAGCTGTTGCTATTATCTCTCTTTAGCGACATTATTATTAAAGAAGAGGTGGCCTCATCTATGCTATCCCCCCTGTAATGGCTTTAATGTCTCCTACCACTTGAGAGTCGTTGTCCTATGGAGGGACACGGTGGTGGAGACTTCAGAGCAATGCCGATAGACACACTACCGATAGCAGTGGAGTGTGCCCTACATCTAGCATTAAGACAAGAGTATGAAGCAATGACTTACAGGCTAGGAGTGATTTTTACTCTCACTTATAATGCCGCAAGGCCTCATGGAAGGACACAAAAACCAGAGGGGGAATGTTGGAATATGAAGGCATATTGGAAGATGTGCCATTTTATACAAAAATAATTTATACATCATTTGTAGCAAGCTGGGAGTTCATGTTGTTCTCTCACCCCTAGCTTGAGGGGGAGTGTTGAAAGATAAGATCAAACCCAAACGTCCAAGGAAGGCCCGCATATGTAAGATTATTATAAGATGGGCCCAAGCCCATACGAAGTAGGACCCACAATGACTACCAAGAGCTGGCATCCTTATCACATTAGTTGGAAGATCAAGAAGGACTCACAAAAGTATCTTTATCTTAGGGTCACGACCAAGAAGAGTTTTAGTTTAAGTTATATTTGTCTTTTATCAATATCGAGTTACCTAATTATGTTAGGACTTACCTTAACTGTTAGCGATTGGGTGTAATTGGGACAAGGGTAGTTTTATTGTAATTGGACATTACTACCTTCCTCTATTATAAATAGAGATTCATGTACCCTGATTACAACAAGTTATTGATGTCAATGATGTATTTCACTTTTTCATAAATTCAACAAGTACATTTGTAAACCAAAACTTACCTATTGGCAAGCCTTGGAAAGGATATTACAATACTTAAAAGGAGTCCTAGGAAGAAGATTGCTTTATAAGAAAAATGACCACTTCAACATAGAAGGTTTCTCAGATGCAAATTGGGTTGGATCATCTGATGACAGGAAGTCAACTTCTGGATATTGCACTCTTGTTGGAGGGAACTTGGTTACAAGGAGAAGCAAGAAGTAAAATGTGGTTGTGAGATCTAGTGTAGAAGCAGAATACAGGGTTATGGCTTACACAGTCAGTGAACTCCTATGGATCAAGTCTCTTCTTACCAAATTAGGATTTTATAAAGGAGGTTCTATGGGTCTATATTGTGATAACCAAGTAACTATTCATATATTCATATCACTTCGAATCCGGTCTTCCATGAAAGGACCAAACACATTGAGGATTTCTGCCACTTTATACGGGAGAAATTTCAAGTAGGTATAATCTCCCTCAAATATTTTTCACCACAAGAGCAAGTAGCGGATATTTTTACTAAAATGATTATGTCTAAGATCCTATCTTTCATATGTGGTAAGCTGGGTACTTATGATATCTTTTCTCTTGTAATGTTGAGGGGGAGTGTTAGAAGGTGGGCTCAAGCCCACACGTCCAAGGAAGAAAGCTCACACATCCAAGAGGTGGCATATTGGTAAATAAGAAGATTTCTCATAAAGATGGCATGAAGATGTTATTACTTATCTATTTATGTCTCTTCTCTTGTAATCTTGTAGCCCTTAAGGCATTGTAAACAAACTATAAATAGAGGCCCTTGGCTAAGAGGTAGAGCATTTAGTTCTCTCCTCACTTCTCAAATTCATCGAAACTCTCCCTTCTCTTGGAAGTTGATCTCTTAACTCTCTTTCCTTTCTCGCTTCTTCTCTTCTTCTTCTCCTTCTTCTTCTTCTCCTCTCTATCCTTGGCTTGAGATCATTATGAAGGAGTCCAAAATTCTAGAAATTTCAATTCGTTGGGAGAGACCTCTACCAGTGAAATTTATAGTTCGCTAGGAGAGATCTCTACCAACGATTTGTGAACTGTGCTAGTAGATATATGCCAAGTAATTGTGAATTTTACTGGCAAATATCTAAATTTAATTTTTTTTTAGATTATAATTTCATAGTTTGCCAACAAATTTATTTCATAAATTTTGTTGGCAAAGATTCTATCTCTCTACCAACGAATTTAAATATCACTATCAGAAATATATATATTTTTAATTTTTTTCTACTTTTCCTATATAATGGTTCATTACAAAATAAAAATAATTAAAATAAAAGAAACAATATATAAAAATTATATAATAAATTCTCAAACATGTTATAGACTACACAATTTTTTATATAATTAAAAACAAGTTAAATTATACAAAAATAATAGAAAATTATAGTCCATATGTGGGAGGATTTGGTGGTGGTTGGCTTTGGGTTTGGATATGCTAAAACTACATCTGCATCTCTAAGTTCATCATCGTATGCTCTTGCTCCTCAGCACAACACTTTACATTTCTCCACTCCTCCTGAGTTTCAGATAGTGCCTCTTTAGTTACCCATAACTCCTCTAAATGTCTAGGTGGCTAGGACAAAGATGGTCAAGCCATATGTAGAGGTGGTTGAGACAAACCCAACCCCTTAATCTAGCCAGACCGAGATCCATGAAGCCGCCCTATAATAACACTCGCATCAACTAGCTCATCAGGCCTCTAGTGCCTCTCGGACAAACCGCTGCATCTCCTCCTCCGAAAAAAATAAAAAAAATAACATAAGTAAGTTATAATTATTCATGCTTAAAATAAAATGTAATAATTATAAGAAAATTATATTTAGATATTTTTGTTCAGATTCGTCAGTCCACCTACCATCATCGGACCGATGACTAAGCCAAAAAATTTCAATATCAAAGCAATTTGTACCCTACATGTTTATAAGGACACATGCATGTGAATATACTAGAATAGTATTACATTTGAAAGAAAATATAGTCTAAGTTAAACATACATACTATCTCTTCTTTCATACACATAAGACTTCAACCTAGTAGAATGCCAAACTTTTTGTTTTCTAACGTTTTTTATATTTACTTGGGAATGTCTCTACAAATGAAATTTAGACATCAGTAAAAAAATAATTGATATTTTAAAACAAAATCTATACAAATTTAATTACTTGCCCCCTCTCTGTCAACCTCTTCTTCTTCTTCTCCTGCTTCATCTTGTTCTTCATTGTACTTGTCCTCTATCTCAACTTTGTCTTCTTCTTCTATATTCTATTCATTGTCTTCATCCTCTACCACTAATACATCAATATGAACTGGAGGAACATATAATCTAGTGAACTTCCCAACATCATCATCCACTTGCTCAACATGGAAATTAGCATTTGATAGCTCCTGCTGGAATGCAGTCATTTCATTAGTTGTGAATAATTGTTGCTCTAACACATAAAACACATTTCTCATAACCACATTCTAAATTATGTGCTATGAACCACCATGTAATGCAGATGTTTGGTTTGAAATGCTAATGCCAAAGGGTCATCATTGTACCATGTCCACAATTTATCAAAACTGGTAAACCACTCACCTGTCTTAATATCATGCCTAATGTTGCTTATATAAAACCACTTTCACTTGACCATATAAACAAAATTATTGCCCAAGTACCATAATTTGATTATATCATGAACAATAATAATCAAGACAATTATCTTTGTAGTACCCTGTTGATTTTCAGGACTCCATGGATTTAGCTTATGGAGAAAAAGAGAGAGACCCATTTTGCAATTTATCAAAACTGGTAAACCACTCATCTGTCTTAATACCATGCCTATTGTTGCTTATATCAAACTAATTTCACTTGAGCATATAAAAAAAAATTATTGCCCAAGTACCATAATTCGATTATATCAGGGACAACAATAATCAAGACAATTTTCTGTAGTACCCTATTGATTTTCAAAACTCCATGGATTTAGCTCATGGAGAAAAAAAGAGAGAGACCCATTGGGAGAAAACAGGAGGAAGAAGAAGTTATAGACTTATGTCTTAACCATCCCCCTAAGCTCAATTTATAGATTGATAAAATTACAATATTATAATAATACCCCTAAAAATTAAACTAATTACGTCAATGCCATCTCTATGAGATGACTCTTTATTTACCATCTTGCCATCACTATATGGGCCTATGGGCCTTCTTCTTGATTTGTGAGCCTTGAGCCCATATTCCATATCTCTTGTGTGGGCCTTCCTTGGTCTTATGGGCTTGAGCCCAACTTCTAACACACTTGGATGTGAGGGCCTTCCTTGGTCGTATGAGTTTGGGTTCATCTTCCAATAATCCCCCTCAAGCTGGAGGTGAGAGAACATCATGAATGCCCAACTTACTGTAAATGGTGTATAGGCTCTTCCCATATTGTTAGAAGATGGGCCAAAGCCCACACGACCAAAGAAGACCCACATATCTAAGAGTGTTGGAAAATGGGCCCAAGCCCAGATGGGCAAGGAAGGCGCACATATCTAAGTGTGTTGAAAGATGGGCCCAAGCCCATAAGATATGGACCCACCATGATCACACCGGCTCGTGGGACCTACCATGATCATGTGAGGTGGCATGATGAGTCATCACACGAGTTGGAATCCTTATCACATGAGTTGGAAGATTTGGCACGAGCTGGAATCCTTATCACATGTGTTGGAAGATTTGTCAAATCTTCCTAGATTAATGTAATCGATTTATCTTCCCTTGATTTACTTAGATTTGGATAATCATGATTGATGTAATTAGGTTTAAGTTCTAGGGACATAATTGTAATAATGTAGTTTGATTAATCTATAAATTGAGCTTCAGGGGAAGGGTTAGGATATCAAGTCCATAACCCCTTCTTCCTCCTATTTTCTCCTAATGGGTGTCTTTCTATTTTTCTCCATAAGGTAAATCCATGGAGTCCTGAAAATCAACAAATATAAAATGGCAGTCCACCATATCTTCCAACACTCCCCCACAAATTGGTCTCTTCCAAGAGGCCCAGTTGGCATAATATAAAAGAGCGTAAAATCATTCCTAGCCATAATATATTGTTCCATACTCTAGTCAAATAACCGGTGCTGGATGTTGGGCACACTCTTGTCTTCCGTAGGTAGTGGGTCTATAGGCATTGTTCAGAAGTGTAATAAAACTCTTCTATCACCATGCCCTGTTAGGAATTAGACACCCTAATTCCAAACTAATGAGATCAACAATAATAACCGCATAAGAAGGAAAAAATAAGCACAAAGAATGCACACAAAATTTGTATAGGTTCACCTCAAGGTGAGACTACGTTCTGTCTTCCGCCACTATAGTAATCCACTATAAAAATGAAATAGTTTACAAGAGAAATTGTACACACTTATAGGTGTTTTCTCTAACCTCTCTTGGTCGCAACTGATGCTCCTCGGATGAATAAACCCTAATAGCGGCACCCAAAATATGAAGAGGAAACTATGGAAAGCACAATACAAGAGTAAAATTCCCAAATTGCCCTTAATGAAACAACAATCGATATATCGTAGACCTGGTGAGGGCTCCGCTCCCTTTCCAACCCCTACTACGACCTTACCGCGAAGGTCAATCCACGTACTGACTCAGCGTAAGGCGTTAATTAGGCTCCACAACTTAACATGTCCCTCCATAGGACATCGACTCTCAAATGGTAGGAGTAATAAATGCTAATTAAGGGAGATAATGGGTAACTAATTGGAAGATAATATTCTAGCGCCACCATGTGCTTTATTCTTCATTAGAATAACCAATGCTGACAACAATCAGCAACTGAGAAATCATTTTTTAGTAATAATGTGTCAGCCAAAGAGACACAATAGCACCGGATGAAAATGGGCATAGGCCCATATAACATGAACCAAATGATCCTTAAAAATGACCCATAAAATAATCCGTTGCAAGTCTATGCACCAAATAAAATCCTAACCAAGGAGTAAGCTGACAATACTTCAAAATAATAATCCAGTCGGAGACGAGTCGAGCCATGTCAAATAGTAGACCAATATAGCAAAGTCACGAAAGAAATAGGTATAGAACTCGGGACCTGGACACGTACAACCAAGGCGGAAAACAAGTGGGCTGAGTTAGGTTGACCGGAACCCGAGTTGACTTGGATCGAGTTAACTTGGCAGAATAGAAGCAACCTCAGGTCAATAGATTTGTTGGGTTAATTTGGCCCATTATGGGTTGGGCTAAATCAGCGTTGGATTAAATCATCCTACCTAAGTTGGCAAAATTAAATCCAGAAACATCGTCGTCTTCTTCCCCGAATAGCGTGGGACAGCTGAGAGACATCATCGTGGCCATAGATTCAGGCAACTTATTTTGGGAAATAAGATCCTTTCTCGGTTGAGTTCCTTCCATAACAACAATGCCAAAAAAGAAATTCCATAACTAATGCAGAGTAGCCGAGCCTTTGGTCCTTAGAAATAGAAACCAAGTTGGCGATGAAGACGAGCGAAGAGTTTCCAAAAACCAGTAGAGGAGATTTCTCCCAAAGAATCAACAATAAATCTTCCCAGACTCCATGGATAACTAGATAAATGAGATGAATAAACTTGATATGGAAAGGTCAGCGGATAACTTCCAGAAATCAGCAGTTAACTAGCAATGCAATCTGTGTAGTCCAATAGAGTAATCAGCAAAAAAAATGACCAGAGGAGACCATAGGAGTTTCCAAAAAATCATTAGTAATATCCCATAATGCTAAGATGATTAATCCACCCTAGCGAATTACAACTAATGTGACTTCCTCGCAAATGATATCAGTGAGAAGTTATCGTCTCTAAAGTTGGTGAAGATACGACCACCTAGTAAAGAAGACAAACAAAGAATTTTCCGAATCCAATAGCGAATGGATACTGAGAAACAACATCGAACAAAACTTTTAGACTGATGATAAACTTTTGTCAGCATGTAATAGGTAGCTATCCCCCAGAGATGAAGCTGAATTATCATTGACTCGCTGGAATCTGGGAGTACAACAATGTACCGAGATGGAATAGAAGAGACAGCTACGCAGAGATTTGCTAGCGTGAGTCCAGGAAGATTTGCTTCTCAGTTTCCTCATCCCATCACTTCCCCTACTTTGCAGCCTCGGGGGAGTGTTTTAGAGTATTTCTAGTATTTCCAGTTGTGTTTTGTTGAATTTATGAAAAGAGAAAAACTTCATTGACTTATGTAATTTGAGTACATGAATCTTATTTATAATAGAAGAAAGTAGTAGAGTCCAATTACAACTAAACTATCCTTGTCCCAATTAGACCCAAACTCTAGCACTTAAAGATAAACCCTAGCATAATTAAATAACTCAACATAAATAGAAGACTAGCATAACTAAAACACATTTAAACTGAGACTCTTATGTGAGAGTCCTGTAAAAACTCCACCATATTAGTTCTGGCTTTGTGAGACTTCTTATTGTAAGAGTCTTGTAAGAGCCTTCTATATCTTCTCTTCAACACTCCCCCTCAAGTTTGGAGGTCATGGCAGTGATCCCAGCTTGAACCAAATAACATAGATGTAGTAATAAGCTCCTCCATCACAGTGTCCCAACATCGGGCAAATGGGTGATAAAACATAAGTCGAAACCAAACTCGAAGGATTTCGAACAAATATAGTGATAATAATCACTAAAGTGGGTAATGCCTATCATTCACAAGACGACGATAAAAAACCCAAGGGTACCAATAAAAAGTCTCAATGGACTTAAAACACTCATATAAATAAAATGGACCTAACAAAGCAACGCTTCAAAAGGGTTTGGCCAAAGGGGTAAGTGATAGTCAAATAAAGGGCAGTAGGAGTAAGTCTACCATATAACAATAATATGATAATGGGAATCAAAGGAAGATAATGATGGGACCACAATGTTCTTTATTCAAATTCATCAGGATAACCAATGCTGACGATAGTTAATAACCAAGGAGTCCTTCTTCCATAATAATGTCCCTGTTAAAGACACACAATAGCAACATCGGATATGGGCCAATGCACAAATAAAACGTGCCAAATAATGAAGTCCTTAATAAAGACACATGAAATAATCCGGTGCAAGTCCATCCCTGAATAAGGAAGCTTTAATACTTCTGATATCAATATCTCTAAAAATATAGCTTAGAATCACAAACGGTTTCTTGATCAAGAAACTAGACTCAAATATATTTAATTTGATATCAATATTGACATAAAAATATGCATTCTTGAATCTTTTATGATGTCTTGATTCTCTTTATTTTGTATCAAGACCATTGTTGACTCCAATGTGAATATTTCCTTAAATATAGATCAGATTGATGTGAAAATTTCTCTTTCTGAAACTAGACTTCAATACCTTTCACCCGCATATAATATAGATATTTATTTGGATATATAATTCTCCTTTTAAAGTCTCTTTCTTGATGGCATAATCCGGCTCGAAAGTTGAAGCTTTCTGTTATAACTCGAACCTCTCTTGCAATCTAACCTTTGCTGCTTCAAATAATGATTTCTCTTTGTAGAAAACTCCGATTGTAAATTTTATTTTTAGTTAGAAAGTAGACATGAATATATAAACTGATAGAGATAATAGACTAGAAAATGATCACATTATCTCTGTGGGTTGGCCGAGCATAACCTGCTCTGATACCATGTCGAATATATGGAAAAGAGAAAAACTTCATTGACTTGATGTAATTTAAGTACATGAACCCCTATTTATAATAGAGGTGTTAAGTTGTGAAGCCTAATCAATGCCTACGGTAAGTCACTATGCAGATCCATAATATATTAATTGTTGTTACATTAAGGGTAGTTTGACAATTTTACTCTTGTAAAATGGTTGCTCTAGATTTATCTTTATATTGGGGGGGGGGGGGGGGGGGGGGGGGTGTGCTATTCAGGTTTTATGATTATCATCACCGAGAAGGAGTTGGTTTTGCAGCCCAAGAGAGGTTAGAGAAGACATGTAAGTGTGTGTGGAAAATAGGACATAGTCTCACCTTGAGGCGAACCTGTATAAATCTTGTTATTTGTTTTTCGTGCTTACTTTTCCTTTCTTCTGAGATGATTATTACTACTCTCATTATTTTTGAATTAAGACGTCTAATTCCTAACAAGTGGTATCAAAGATTTAATTCATAATTGAGAGCAATGGTTGGCGGAGAAAGATCAACACTAGTAATCAACAAGTTCAATGGTATGGATTTTGCATTCTGGTGAATGTAGATCAAAGAATATCTACACAATAAAAAGCTACACGCACCTCTATTGGATATGAAACCAGAAGTTATGAAAGATGATGAGTAGAATCTCCTCGATAGACAGGTGTTGGAAGTAGTCCAGTTAACACTGTCGAAGAATGTTGCTCACAACATGACGTCGAAGAAAACCATAGTGGGAATGATAAAGATTTTTTTTGGATATGTATGAGAAGCCTTCCGCAAATAATAAGGTACATCTCAAGAAAAAACTCTTCAATTTAAAGATGACAACAAATACAACAGTGGCTTTGTATTTGAATGAGTTTAGCACGATTGTCAATCAATTGACCTCCATTCAAATTAAATTTGATGATGAGGTTCGTGCTTTAATTCTTTTTGTGTCTCTGCCAAATTGTTGGGAGCCTATGAGGGATGCGGTCAGCAATTATGTAGGCAATAGGAAGTTGATCTTTAATGATATTCGAGATACCATTCTTGTAGAGGAAGTTCGTAGAAAAGACTCTGGAGAATCGTCGACATCTAATTCTGCCCTAAGTGTCAATACTTGGGGCAAAAACTTCAAGATGAATTCTAACAAGGGCAATGGTATAGGGAAGTCAAGGAATAGTAGAAGCAAATTCAAATTTGGAAAGAATGTGGAGTGCTGGAATTGTAGCAAGTTGGGTCACATAAAGAAAAACTGTAGAGCACCGAAGAAGGATGAAAAGAAAAATGATGGTGCAAATGTGTTGGAAGATAGGGCCCAAGCCCACACGACCAAGGAAGACCCACATATCTAAGAGTATTATAATATGGGCCACACGCCCAAAGAAGGCCCACAAGATGGGCCCAAGACCATAAGAAGTAGGACCCACCATGATTACCACGAGCTGGCATCCTTATCACGTAAGTAGGAACACCAAGAATGACTCACAAAGGCATTTTTATCCTATGGTCACGTCCTAGAAGAGTTCGAGTTTGACTTATGTTTGTCTTTTATTTATGTTGAGTTATTTAATTTTGCTAGGACTTATCTTTAAGTGTTAGAGTTTCGGTGTAATTGGGACAAAGATAGTTTTATTGTAATTGGACTCTACTACCTTCCTCTATTATAAATAGAGGTTCGTGTACTCTGATTATAATAAGTTAATGAAGTCAATGAAGTATTTCTCTTTTCCATAAATTCAATATGGTATCAGAGTAGGTTTTGTGAGTTACTTGGTCAACCCATAGAGATAATGAGTTCCTTTTCTCTAAAACCTAAACCTTAAGTCTAGGCTCGTAGTTATTTTGTTCAATCCATACACCCTTAGTTTGATTTGCGTTTTATACCTCTATACTAACATTTTCATTTGAAAATTATATATTGACGAAAAGATATTTGAGTCTATTTTCCAAAGAATAACAAATTTTTTTCAAATCGGAGTTATCTATAAAGAGATATAGATATTTGAATGAGCGAAGGTCATATTGAAAAAAGGTTCAAGCTGCAATAGCTAGCTTCCGTTTTCGAGGTATTTTATGCTATCAAGAACAAGACTTTAGATGGAGAAATATGTATCCAAAGAAAGACATCTAAAAATATAATTCTTCTTTATATTTTTAGTCAATGAAGTATTTCTCTTTTCCATAAATTCATTATCTAAAAATGAGAACCAGTAGCATAAAAAAATAATTTTGAACATTTATCTCTCGGCTAGTGTTTTTCCTTCATACAAGAGCCTTCTTTGAGTGGTGTTGATCATTACTTCTCTAAAGAATTCCTTTGTCGAGGGATCCTAAATTTGTTGAGGGAGTGTTGAAACCAGTGCGCTAAAAGGCTCGAACCTTGTAGGATAGCAATTGCACGAATCTTATACAAAGATTGGCCCGATATAAATATCTCAACACTCCCCCACACGGGAAACCTGTGGAAATTTGGGGCCCTTAGAAAGCGCACAGGGACAACCGTGGAAATGCGACGGGAGCGGGATTCGAACTCGAGACCAACCTGCTCTGATACCATGTTGAATTTATGAAAAAGTGAAATACTTCATTGACGTCAATAACTTGTTGTAATTAGAGTATATGAATCTCTATTTATAATAGAGGAAGGTAGTAATGTCCAGTTACAATAAAACTACCCTTGTCCCAATTACACCCAAACTCTAACACTTAAAGATAAGTCCTAGCATAATTAAATAATTTAATATTGATAAAAGACAAACATAACTCAAACTAAAACTTTTTTCGGTCGTGACCCTAAGATAAAGATACTTTTGTGAGTCCTTGATCTTCCAACTGATGTGATAAGGATGCCAACTCATGGTAATCATTGTGGGTCCTACTTCTTATGGGCTTGGGCCCATCTTGTGGGCCTTCCTTGGTCGTTTGGACCATCTTATAATAATCTTAGATATGTGGGCATTCCTTAGTCATGTGGGCTTGAGCTTATCTTTCAACATATTGAAAAATCCGAATTTATGCCTTTTATTTTACGTCACTGTTTGAGTTGTTTAATCAGGAAGATATCTCACTTCTCCCTGGTTTAAGGGCTTATTACTACATCTATATTATTTGGACTTATTACTGCATCTTTGATATTTGGTTCAAGCTGGGATCACTGCCATTATCACCCAGCTTGAGGGGGAGAAATAAAAGAAGGACAAGGAAGAGGTATTTTATTCCATATGTTGTGGATAAGTTTTATGTTACCAAAATATTCAAGAAATGGGGAGCACAAAAGATGAAGCTTAGGCATCTAAGAAAAAAAATTTATATTGAATTATGATTATTTCATGGGTCCTTCGACAAGGTTTATTATTTTGGTTCATGTTATATGTGTTGGAAGGTGGTCGTGTTACATTACAACTGCTGCTATTATGTCTCTTTGGATGAGACATTATTATTGAAGAAGAGGTAGCCTCGGTATCTTTCCTCATACCATTATTTATTTGTCCCCATAAAAAATATAAAAAATGTCAATGGTTGGGATTCCATGATGGAGGAACTTAATACCCCGTCAAAAATGTCCAGTGTCAATGGTTGGGATTCCATGAAGGAGGAACTTAATACCCCATAAAAAATATCAAGTGTCAATGGTTGGGATTCCATGACGAAAGAACTGATTACCCCGTAAAAAATATCAAATGTCAACGGTTGGGACACCATGACAAAGAAACTTATTATTACATCTATGTTATACACCTCTGAATTGGCCAGTTGGGTCTCATAGAAGAGAGCACCAGCGTGAGGGGGAGTGTTGGAAGATTGGAGGACTGTCATTTTATACAAAAGGATTCTATACATCTTTTGCAGCAAGCTGGGAGTTCTTGATGTTCTCTCATCCCTAGCTTGAGGGGAAGTATTGGAAGACAAGGCCCAAGCCCACACGACCAAGGAAGACCCACATATCTAACAGTATTATAAGATGGGCTACATGACCAAAGAAGGGCCACATGATGGGCCCAAGCCCATAAGAAGTAGGACCCACCATGATTACCATGACCTGGCATCCTTATCAAGTAAGTTGGAAGATCAAGAAGGACTCACAAAGGCATCTTTATCTTATGGTCACGTCCTAGAAGAGTTCTAGTTTGACTATTGTTTGTCTTTTATTTATATTGAGTTATTTAATTATTCTAGGACTTATCTTTAAGTGTTAGAGTTTGGGTGTAATTGGGATAAATGTAGTTTTATTGTAATTGGAATCTACTACCTTCCTCCTTTATAAATAGAGGTTCATGTAATCTAATTATAATAAGTTAATGAAGTCAATGAAGTATTTCTCTTTTCCATAAATTCAACAAAATGCGGGACTGAAGAGGTACAAGATGTTTTACTCTTGTCGGTTGATAGCCCCATTAACTCTTGGGTCTTAGATTCAGGGGCTTCTTTTCACACCACTGCGCATCGTGAGATCATGGAGAATTATGTTGTTGTAGATCACGGGAAGGTGTATCTTGTTGATGGAAAACCTTTGGATATTGTCAGTATTGGTAATGTCAATTTGAGGATGTCAGACGGGACAATGTGAAAAATTCACAAGGTGAGACATGTGCCAAAACTGATGTGTAATATGATCTTAATAGGGCAACTTGATCATGAAGGAGATAATGTGACTTTTAATGGTGCTGCATGGAAATTCACTAAGGAAACCATGGTTGTTGCACGAGGAGTTAAAATTGGAATTCTTTACATCACTTCCAGTTGCAGAGACACTGTTGCAATTGCTGATGTTGTTATTGATTCTGACTTGAAGCATTATAGGCTCTGTCACATGAGTGAAAATGGCATTAAAGTTCTTTAGTCCAAAGGGAAACTACTAGGGTTAAAAACTGTAAATAACAGTTTGTGTGAAGGCTGTATTTTTGGCAAACAGAAAAGGGTTAGCTTTTCTAAGGCTTGAAACGAGCAAAAGACAACAAAATTGGAGTTAGTTCACACATATGTGTGGGGGCCTTCAACTATTACTTTCCTTGGTGGTTCTAACAACTATGTGATATTTACTGATGATGCAAGCAGAAAGGTATGGGTTTATTTCCTGAACAAAAAATATGATGTCTTTGCTACCTTTAAGAGATAGAGAACAATGGTTGAGAATGAGACAAATTTGAAGGTGAAGTGCTTGTAGTCAGATAATGGGGGAGAGTATGTAGATGATAATTTCAAGCGGTATTGTGCCAATAATGGAATCAAGATGAAGAAGACCATTCCTGGAGGACTTCAATAGAATGGTGTGGCAGAGAGGATGAATAAGACTTTGGACAAGTGTGCTAGGAGCATGAGATTGTTGTTAGAAATTAGACGCCCTAATTCGAAAATAATGAGAGCAATAATAATGAACACGGAATAAGGGAAAAATAAGCATGGAAAAGCACAACAAGATTTATACAGGTTCGCCTCAAGGTGAGACTACGTCCTATCTTCCGCCAATGCAGTAATCCACTATGAAGATGAAATACTTTACAAGAGAAAGCACAAACTTATAGGTGTTTCTCTCTAACCTCTCAAGTTACAACTCAAGACGGTCCTCAGATTAAGATAATAAAACCCTCAAAGCGGCGCCCCTCAATTATAAAGAGAAAATTAGGGAAACCCCGATATAAGAGTAAAATTCCCAAACTGCCCTTAATGACATAACAATTAATATATCGTGGACCAGGCAGGGGCTCCACCCCCACACCCCCAGGAGGGGGGCTTCCCGCCCCACTTCCAACCCCCACGACAACCTTGGCACGAAGGTCGATCCGTGACCAACTCAGTGTAAGGAGTTAATTAGGCTCCACATCTTAACAATTGCATGTGGGATTTCCAATGATGTTCTAGTCTGAGGTTATTAGTACCACTGCCTATTTGATCAATAGAGGTCCCTCAACATCATTGGATTGCAAAATATTAGAAGAGTTCTAGAGCAGCAAAGAGGTAAACCTTTCTTTCTTGAAAGTTTTTGGTTGTGTTTCTTATATTCATATTGATTTTGTTGCAAGAAATAAACTTTATGCTAAATCTAAGATATGTTTCTTTATTGGATATGGTGGTATCGAGTTTTGTTATCGCTTCTGGGATGACCAAAGTCATAAGGTTATCAGGAGCAAGGACGTGATATTCAATGAAGGTGCCATGTATAAAGACAAGTTGAGAACAGAGTTTGAGAGCACAAGTGATGAAGCCAAGAAGTCTGAAGTGATTCAATTGAGATATCTTCCAGTTATTGAGATAGAGAATATCGCTCAAGACATCCAAAAAAATATACCCCCAGAAGTAAATTCGGATATTCCTTTGACTGAACTCAGAAGATCTGTTTGAACTAGCAGACCACTGTTGAATTTATGGAAGAAAAGAAATACTTCATTGACTCCATTAACTTATTATAATCAGAGTACATGAACCTCTATTTATAATAGAGGAAAGTAGTAGAGTCCAATTACAATAAAACTACCTTTGTCCCAATTACACCCAAACTCTAACACTTAAAGATAAGTCCTAGCATAATTAGATAACTCAAAACTAGAAAAAAGACAAATATAACTCAAACTATAACTCTTCTAGGACGTGACCATAAGATAAAGTTTCCTTTGTGAGTCCTTCTTGATCTTCCGACTTATGTGATAAGGATGCCATCTTGTGGTAATCACGGTGGGTCATACTTCTTATGTGTTTGGGCCCATCTTGTGGGCCTTTCTTGGTCATGTGTCTCATCTTATAATACTCTTAGATATGTGGGTCTTCCTTGGTCGTGTGGGCTTGGGTCAATATTCCAACACTCCCCCTCAAGCTGGGGGTGAGAGAACAACATGAACTCCTAGCTTGCTGCAAATGATGTATAGAATCATTTTTGTATAAAATGGCACATCTTCCAATATGCCTTCATCCTCCAACACCCCCTCACGCTATTGCATCCTTCCATGAGGCCCTACTGGTATAATATAAGTGAGAGTAAAAATCACTCCTAGCCGAAAAGACATTGCTCCATACTCCAGTCCTAATGCTGGATGTAGGCCACACTCCATCTTCTGTAGGTAGTGTGTCTATCGGCATTGCTCTGAAGTGTCCACCACCGTGTCCCTCCATAGGACAACGACTCTCAAGTGGTAGGAGTAATAAAATCCATTACAGTGGGGTAGTGGGTTTATTTATAATGGTGTCCCAATCCGGACACCGACTCTCATGGTATCCCAACCGTGATATTTTTTAGGGTTAAATTTATCATGGTGTCCCAATCCAGGCACCGACTCTCATGGTGTCCCAACCGTGATATTTTTGAGAGTCAAATAAATTATGGTATGATAAAAGGTACTATGGGTATATCTTCTTCAATAATAATGTGTCATCCAAAGAGACATAATATCAATAATTGTAATGTAACACGGCCATCTTCCAACACCTATAATACGAACTAAAATAATAAACCTTGCATAAATATTTTTTTTCTTAGATGCATAAGCTTCATCTTTTGTGCTCCCCCTTTCTTGAATATTTTGTTCACATAAACTTCTCCACAACATATGGAATAAAATACCTCTTTCTTGTACTTCTTAAACCAAATATCATAGATGCAGCAATAAGCCCAAATAACATAGATGTAGTAATAAGCCCTTAAACCAGGGAGAAGTGAGATATTTTCCTGATATAGCAACTCAAACAGTGACGCAAAACAAAGGGCATAAATTCGAATTTTTCAATACAACAGAATACTAGCATGACCTTTGATTCTTCCAATGCAAATATATATTTAAATATAAATCAGATTGACATGAAATTTTCTCCTTCTGAAATTAAACTTAAATAAATTTCATCCAAATATAAATTTTTTTCATAAAATATAATTATCAGAAGATAAATAATCCGATAGTTTTTGGTCACTGTCTTCTGGCCAAACTACGCATTGTTTCTCCTTTTTTCCCAACATGACCATTGAGTC
Source organism: Aristolochia californica (assembly GCF_029961685.1). Lineage (NCBI taxonomy): Eukaryota > Viridiplantae > Streptophyta > Magnoliopsida > Piperales > Aristolochiaceae > Aristolochia > Aristolochia californica. Next base: position 7,331,093 of record NW_027182279.1, read on the forward strand.
TTCCAAGATAAATATCTCCTTATAAAAAAATCATATCGAGAATTGGTTGAATAGGTAAATATAATTACAAATATTTATTTTGATATATAATTCTTCATATAAAGTCTTGTTCTTGATAGCATAAAACACCTAGAAAGTTGAAGCTTTTTGCTGCTACGCAAACCTTTTTTTCAATCTGACCTTCGCTGCTTCAAATATCGATTTATCTGGGTACATAAAGTTGATTGAAAATTGGTTGAATATGTAAGAGAATATACTCACTTATATTTATTTTGATATACATATCTCCATATAAATTCTCGTTCTTGATAGCATAAAATACCTTTGAAGGTGAAGTTTTCTGCTGTAGCTTGAACCTCTTTTGCAATCTGACCTTTGTTCAGTCAAATATAGATTTATCTTTGTAGATAACTCCGATTGGAAAAAATCATTGTCCTTGGAAATTAGACTAAAATATCTTTCCTTCAATATATAATTTGCAATATGAAAATCTCAGTATAGAGGTTAAAAACAATTGAAAAAAAATAACTATGAACCTAGACTTAGGGTTTAGGGTTTAGAGAAAAGGATTTCATTATCTCTGTGGGTTGACCAAGTCAACTCACAGAACCCGCTCTGATACCATGTTGAATTTATGGAAAAGAGAAATACTTCATTGATTCTATTAACTTATTATAATCAGAGTACATGAACCTCTATTTATAATAGAGGAATGTAGTAGAGTCCAATTACAATAAAACTACCTTTGTCCCAATTACACCCAAACTCTAACACTTAAAGATAAGTCCTAACATAATTAAATAACTCAATATAGATAAAAGACAAATATAACTCAAACTATAATTCTTATAGGACATAGCCATAAGATAAAGATGCCTTTGTGAGTCCTTCTTGATCTGCCAACTTATGTGATAAGGATGCTAGCTTGTGGTAATCATGGTGGGTCATACTTCTTATGTGTTTGGGCCCATCTTGTGGGCCTTCCTTGGTCGTGTGGCACATCTTATAATACTCTTAGATATGTGGGTCTTCCGTGGTCGTGTGGGCTTGGGCCTATCTTCCAACAACCACCATAGAGATACTCCCTTGCACTGAATTATATTTTATTGACATATAAAGGTGAACCAGAGAGTTATGTGGAAGTTGTGCAAGTTGATGAATCAACCAAGTGGAAGTTGGCCATGAAGGACGAGATGGATTCACTGTTATCCAATCTGACATGGTAGCTGATTGAGTTACCAAAAGGGAAGAAGACCTTGCAAAATAAATGGGTGTACCGAATAAAAGACGAACATGATGGCAACCAGCAGTACAAGGCAAGACTGGAGGTAAAAGGCTTTCAACAAAAAGAAGGCATTGACTACATTGAGATTTTCTCTTTGGTAGTGAAATTGACTACTATTAAAACAATGCTTAGACTAGTGGCAAATAAAGACTTGCACTTAGAGCAGTTGGATGTAAAGACAACCCTTCTTCATGGTGATTTGGAGGAAGAAATTTACATGATGTAGCCACATGGTTTCAAAGTAAAAGGCAAGGAGAAAATGGTGTGCAAACTTCAAAAGAGTTTGTATGGTCTTAAACAAGCTTCAAGAGAGTGGTATAAGAAGTTTGATACCTTTATGTGTAGTAATAGTTTCTTGAGGTATCAGGTAGATCATTGTTGTTATGTGAAGAAGCTTGATGACTCCTACATCATTCTACTACTATACGTTGATGACTGTTGATAGAAGGAACTTGCAAATAAGAAATAGATAAATTGAAAAGGGAGTTGTCCAAGAAATTTGCAATGAAGGATTTGGGTGCTACAAAAAAAATCCTTGTGATGAGGATTACTAATGATATTGATGCCTTGAAACTGCGACAAGAAGAATATGTGAAGAATGTGTTGAGTAGATTCAACGTGAATGATGCAAAACGAGTAAGTATTCCTCTGGCTAGTCACTTTAGGCTATCTAAGGAGCAATCACCTTCTACAAAGTAGGAGTGAGCCCACATGGTCAATGTGCCTTATGCTTCTGCTATTGGCAGTCTCATGTATGCCATGGTGTGCACTAGACCAAACATAGCTCATGCGGGGGTTGGCGCAGCTATTAGGGTTTTATGATTATCATCACTAAGAAGGAGTTGGTGTTGCAACCCAAGAGAGTTTAAAGAAGACACATGTAAGTGTGTGTGATTTCTCTTGTAAACTATTTTATCTTTATAGTAGATTACTGCAACAGCGGAAGACATGATGTAGTCTCACCTTGAGGCGAACCTATATAAATCTTGTTGTTTGTTTTCGTGCTTACTTTTATTTTCTTCCAATACTATTATTATTGCTCTCGTTAGTTTGAAATTATGGTGTCTAATTCCTAAAAAGAGGAAAGTAGTAGAGTCCAATTACAATTAAACTACCTTTGTCCCAATTACAACCAAACTCTAACACTTAAAGATAAGTCCTAGCATAAATAAAAGACTGGCATAACTAAAACACCTTTAAACTGAGACTCTTCTGTGAAACTCCTACAAAAACTCCACCATATTAGTTCTGGCTCAAGCTGTTGCGGGAAGGTTCTATTTTTCTGAGTAAGGTCTGCTCCTCTCATTAATCAGCTAACTCTCATCTTTGGTCATATCGGCTGGTCATTGATCTTGATCCCTCGGTATATCGCTGCCATAGCGTCATTGAAGTTATATTGATTGTCCCGTACTGAAAAACTTATAGTCCAGTTCCACATTGCTACCCTGTCTCTATGATCATTCAGGAAAGGTTAAAGCCATCAGAATCGTCTTCCTAGACATGCGTTGTTACTGGCACTAACCTCGCTGGCAATTTTTTTTCCTGAAGCAAGTCTGGTATTGCTCTCTGCTTCGTTGGATTATTTCCTTTGCCGCGTTATCTTCAGAAAATTATGACTGGTTCATCACAGTGGCCGCGACGATACATCTCCGCTCTCTCTGGTTTTCCGATCTATTCAGAACCAGAGAAGATGACTCTAATGTGAGACTGCCGAGTTGTGTTTTTGATCATTGGATTATTTACTCTGTCGAGAATATTTTTTCCGGCGAGTCCTTTCCAGCGTTGTCGAGAGGAAGAAGAAGAAGTTCATCTCCCGAGTTGTTCGTCGTCGTGGGGGAGAAGGAGACGTTTCCCAATTTTTCTGTTGCCAATGATATCGGGAAGTTCTCCAATCATCCAGGAACTTATGATTCTGGACCTGCATACTTATTTTCAGATCACTGCATTCCATTTTTTAGAGTCCGAAAAAAAATTTATTTTTGAACAGCCGCCGTGTTCGGCGCTGAGAAGAGGAAGATGAAGACACTATTCATATATTTCATGTTTCCTAAGTTAGGAAACAGGAAATAATCAGTCGGGCCACTCTGTTCTGCCGAGACCCGGACTCACCCGAGTCAAGCAAGCAAACCAGCAAATCGGCCGACCCGAGGGTACTGTTTCTGCACCAGTTAGATCGAGTCAACTCGGACCAACTCGGTCCGGGTCAACCAGACAGGCCACTTATTTTTTGCCTTGGTATACGTGTTTGGGTCCCAAGTTCTATGCCAATTCCTCCCAAAACTCGGCTATATTGGTGTTTTATTTGACTCGGTTCAACTCGGTTCTTTATCTCCAGTTGGATTATTATCTTGGATTATTACCCAGATTTGGTGCAACTTCCTTATTTACTGATGAACTTGTTGCGGACTATTTCATGTGTCCTTATTACTCTTAAGGACTGGTATTATTTACCGATTATCCGATACTATACAACTGCACATATGGTGCATGTTATTTGGGCATTGGCCCATTTCCGCTACTACTATTGTGTCTCATTGATTAAGACATTATTTCTGAAGAAGAACTCCTCGGTTGCTTGCCTTGGGTTCATTATTTGCTGACTCTTGTTGGCATTGGTTATTTTGAAGCAAAAATTTGAATTTCTTAGAAAAATAAATCACATGGTGGCCTTAGCATTGTATATTCATCTATACCCATTACCCATTACCCTTTGGCAGACTTTCTCCTACCATCCTTTATTTGACTCTCACTTACCCTTATTGGCCAACCCTGTTAAAGCATTGATTTGGTTGTCCCTTTAATTCATATGGGTGTTTAAAGTCCATTGAGACTTTAATTGGTACTCGTGGGTCTTTTATCACCGTCTTGTGAATGACAGGCATTACCTACTTTAGTGATTATTTTCATTATATTCGTGTGAAATCCATGAGTTTCGTTTCGACTTATGTTTTATCATCCATTTTTACCCTTTGAATGTTTATGTCCAGTTTCGTACTTATCCTTGGGACGCCATGAGGGGGGGAAATTATTATTACATTTATGTTATTTGGTTCAACCTGGGATTACTTCCATTACCTCCCAGCTTGAGGGGGGGGGGGGGGGGGGGGGGGGGGGGGGGGGGTTGGAATATACGATGTAATTAGGGTGGCATTGATGTAATTAGTTTACATTTTCTGTCTCTTCTGTACTCTTATTAGGGTGAAGTGTATATTTGTAATATTGGTAGTTTTGATATCTATAACTATACCTTATGGGGAGGGTTTGGATGAAGTCCATAACCTCCAGTTTTCTCCCAATGGTGTCTCTCTCATTTTTCTCCATGACCTAAATCATGGAGTCCTGAAAATCAACAAGCATGATGACCATGATGAAGCGGGAGAACCAGATACCAGCTTCCGTGATTGATAAATATTGATAGCAGAGAACTATAGAGGTAGATATTTGACTTCATCAGTAATGGTAGCTGAGACCCAGAGGCCAAAGATAGATATTCATAAAAAAATTGATCGAGAAGTCCATCACCCTTGAGGTCGAATCCATTGATACCATAAACTTCAGAAACCAAAAATCAGAAACACCATCACCAGAGAGAGATCCTGGTGCTTGTATTGCCTTGGAGAAACCCTTGGACTCACTGGTATTGTGTCAACCCGAGTTAGGCTAAGTCAAGCCGAGTCAATATGAGCCATAGGGGAAGTCATGCAGGTTGTTGGAGGAATTTTCAAAAAAAAAAAGCACAATTTAATGTTGGACAGTAGGAGGAAACGAGCAACAAAATAAAAAAACAGAGTTCCAGAAACTATAAAAAAATGAAGCATCGATATAAGAAAAGAAAAATAATGGGTTTTTGGAATCTTGAAAACCATAGCTGTGAGTCCTAAAAAATCAATACTTTGATACCATGTTGATTTTTAGGACACCGTAGATTTATCTCATGGAAAAAAAGAAACAGAGACTCATTGGGAGAAAATAGGAGGAAGAAGAGGTTATGGACTTATGTCCTAACCATCCCCCTAAACTCAATTTATAGATTGATAAAATTAAAATACTTAAACTAATTATATCAATGTCATCTCTATGAGATGACTCTTTATTTACCATCCTGCCATCACTATATGGGCCTATGGGTCTTCTCCTTGATATGTGGGCCTTGAGCATACTTCCACATCTCTTGGATGTGTGGGCCTTCCTTGGTCTTATGGGCTTGAACCCATCTTCTAACACACTTGGATGTGAGGGTCTTCCTTGGTCGTGTGGACTTGGACCCATGTTCCAATATAGCCCTTTACAACTACGCCACTATTTTGAGTCCTACAATTTGCCTCAAATTGCTTGGTCTGGATGCACATGCCATTGACAATACACCTCGAGTAGTTCTTGCTTGATATATGACTTATTCCAAGATGTTATACATCACGGTTAATTTCAAGTTGGCTATAAGCTACTAAAGTTTTGACCTGTGACAAACTAGATGACATAAAAAAATATTTAATAAACCTAGAGATCGTGAGCCCATAGATTGTTTGACACAACTAACCTTTTGTTCAAACCTAATGGCAAACTCTTCCTCATGTCTTTGGTCTAGGTTAGTTGTACACTCCTTTTGTAAAACTTCTTTGTGTTTATTGTATAATAGAGATGCTAAACGATTTATGGATTCATTTCAACGACAATTACGCGAAACCACCACATTCAAATAATATTCGCATTATATTTAAAAAACCCACATAAAAATCAATAAAGATTACACAACGGGAGTCCACAAATACTTCATTTCTTCCAAAACAAGAACTTCCTCCTTACACCTCATCTCCTCACATATTTGGGATGAATGCCACATACAATTGAATTACACAAGAAAAAAATTAATTAGGCACATAATATCATAACAACATAATATTTACATTTTACTTTAAATAAGTCACATTGAAATCATAACGTGAACAATTCATAGGGATGAGCACAGGTCGGATCGGGGTTTGGTTTCTTGAAACCCTAACCTAACCCTTGACAAAAGATGTCTATGACAGTGAACCAAGGCTGAAGGATAAGCCAAGACCAGAGTTCACGGTCTGGTTTTCCCGGGGACGGAAGTCCTCATCACGAGGCTGACGGCACAGCCCAACAGATAGCTCTCAGCTCTTATGGTGGTGGACGAAACCACCACGACCTCCAGGGGCTGACGTCATAGTCCAGACAGAGAACTTCACGCTCTTTGGTTTCTCGACGAGGGAGACGAAGAGATTTCGGGAATAGATAGAGTGCCTTCCTTCACTCCTTCATTTTCTATTTAAACTTAGGTCTTAGGAAGATTATTACATAATAGCCCATGGGCCCAATACAATGCCACCCAACCCATTAGCCCTATCTAATTACCCTATGTACATGACACAAATTATACAACAAGTATTAACATAAATCCTATCTAATATACATCCCAAGATATCGTAACATCCCCCCTCAGATTGATGTTGGTGGTTCAACCAGCAACAATTTGCCAACTAAAAAATTATGTCGGGGTTGAGACAATGCTTTGGTGAAGACATCAGCCACTTGAAGATCCGAAGAAATGTACGGAAGAGATATTACCCGGCACACCAAAGTGTCACGGATAGAACGACAATCAACCTCAATGTGCTTGGTGCACTCATGGAAAACAAGGTTGGCTGCAATTTGAATAGCACTTGTATTATCCGCATTAAGTGTTGTAAGTGAGGTCTGAGGAAACTGGAGCTCAACAAGAAGACTGTGGAGCCAAATAACTTCAGAACACGCAGTAGATATGGCTCGGTATTCAGCCTTGGTGGATGACTTGGACACCCGATCCTGTTTCTTACATTTCCAAGAAATCAGTGCATCCCCTAAAAACATACACCAGCCTATAGTAGAGCGATGGGTATCGGGGCACCCCAATCAGCATCACTGTATGCAACCAGTCGTAGCGTGGAGCCTGTAGGAAAGAATAATCCATGAGTAGGACAACCACACATATAGTGGATGATGCACAGAATTGTCGTAAGGTGAAGGTGACGATTAGATGACCTAAACTGACTAACCTGATGAACAACATAGGAGATGTCCGGGCGAGTAGTGGTCAAGTATATGAGACTTCCAACCAGTCATTGATAGATAGTAGGATCATCAAGAAGAGTCCCTTCATCTTTCCTATATTTGAGATTGACTTCCATAGGAGTAGCAACCAAAAATGTGTCCTCCAACCCAGCTAGAGTAATAAGATCTTGAATATATTTATGCTGGTTTAAGAAAATACCATTAGGTTGGTGATGTACCTCCAGCCCGAAGAAGTACGTGATTTGTCCAAGGTCCTTCATATTAAAGGTGGCATGCAACACATGCTGAAGTTTCGTAATCAAGCTAGAGTTAGTGCTAGTAATGATGGCATCCACATAAACCAAGATAATGACCATGATCGTGACAAACTTATGATAGAAGAGAGATGAATCATACTAAGTCTATGTAAACTTGTGGAGAATAAGTGTGCTGCTAAACTTCTCAAACCAAGCCCGAGGGGCTTGCGTAAGCCCATACAGAGGACGACATAGCTTCCAGACATTATCAAGAGAGGAGGTAGTCATACCTGAGGGGAGCTTCATGTAGACATCTTCCTCTAGGTCACTATGTAGAAAGGCATTCTTCACATCCATCTGATGTAGTGGCCAGGACTGAGAGGCTGCAATGGCTAATATAGTACGGACTATGGTCATCTTGGCAACTGGCGCAAATGTTTCCTCATAATCAATCTCATATTCTTGCTTGTTCCCTAGGGTCACAGGGCGGGCTTTGTACCGATCTAACGATCCATCTGAATGCAGTTTGACAGAGAATACCCACTTACTCCCAAGAAGTTGAATAGCAGGGGAGCAAGTCACAATGTCCCAAGTGTGATTCTCCTCCAGTGCTTGTAGTTATGTTTGCATTGTCTTTTTCCAACACTCATGTGCCATAGCCTGTTTGTAGCAAGAGGGAATGAAAATAAAGGATAAAGTAGTCGCAAGTGATACAGGGGAGGGGAAACCCTTGAGATGGAAAAATTAATAATTTTTAAAGAAGACCACATTCTGAGAAACACGGACTCGATGCGCCTGGGGATCATAGCAAATATAGCCTTTTTGATAAATGACATACCCAAGAAATGCACACAAAACTTATTGGGCTGTAAGTTTATGTCGTTCATGATCAGGTGGATGAACAAAACAAACACAACCGAACGATCGAAGATTGGTGTATGACAGAGGATAACCAAATAACTTAACGAATGGAGAGACATGATGCAAGGTAGGCGAGGGTAGGCGGTTGATTAAATGAAATGAGGTAGAGAGTGTTTCACACCAAAAATGGGGAGGAACGGATGATTCAAGGAGAAGGGTGCGTACCATATCAAGATGGTGACAATTTTTTCACTCAGCAACCCCATTTTATTGCGGTGTCGAGGGACAAGAACGCTGAGAGATAGTGCCTTTGCTTCGAAGAAAGTCATGAAATTCAGTAAACATGTACTCGCCTCCAGAGTCAGAGCACAATACTTTAATGTGAGCAGAGAATTGTGTTTGAAGAAGCACAAGAAACCTCTTAAAAACAACAAAAACTTCAGACTTAGCCCGTCAGAAGTAGAACCAGGTAAACCGACTAAAATCATCAATAAAGGTAACAAAGAACTTATATTGTGCATGTGAGACAATAGGAGCAATTCCCCAGGCATCACTATGAATAAGATCAAAGCAGTGGGAGGCATGCGAGGCATAATGAGGAAACGGTAAAACTTTACTTTTGCCAAGTTTGGATGATGAATAGTCAAAAGAAGTATCAAGAGAGGTGTATTTTTTACTGCCTAATAAACCAGATTTAAACATTGTACAAAGAACATCCGAGTTTGGGTGACCTAGACGTCTATGCCACATCTTACTGCCAGAGTCAACAACATTACATGCAAAAGAAAGTACAAGAGTATGCAGAATAATGGTGGATAGAAAGACTTTAAGTGGAAATAGCCTTCCCACTTTAGGCCCCTTCGCGATCACCTTCCTCGATGCTTGATCTTGCACAACACAACCAGAACGAGAGAACTGAACATTACAATTTTTATCAACCAGTTAACCAACAAACAGAAGGTTTGTTGATAAGTCAAGAGACACAAAGACATCAGCTAAAGAGGGGAGAGATCACCAACAACACTGATAGGCAGAGAGCTGCCATCAGTAGTGTTGATGTGTAGGTTTCCATCATACTTTCTAACATTAGAAAGAGACACTACATTATTGGTCATATGGTTAGAAGCACCAGAATCAAAATACCATAACTGAGTAGAGATTTTCTCCTTACCTGAGAGACCAAATGTAGAAAAAGCAGATATGATCATCTGTTATACCATTTCAGGGGTGAGTGTATTCGAACTTGCAGGTGTTGGAGGAACAGGAATTGCAGCAACTGGGATGGCAGTAGGCAATGCTTTAGAACTAGAAGTACCAGTGGAGGCATGATAAGTTGTATTCTTCTTCTTTTCAGGGCGAGTAGGGTAAGTTGTGATGAGATAAACCGACTTCTTGCAGTAGTTACAGGACTTCTTGGGGCATTCTTGAGCAAAATGGCCATATGCCTTGTAGTGGAAGCATTGAACAAAACTCATGTCCCGACCCTTATTTTTCTCTTGTGTTGCATAGGCCACAGGAGCAGATGTATCAGCCTAGACTTGATGTTCCATGCCAGCCTGAGTAGCAATGCACTGCTTTTCCCTAAGAAGTTCACTCAAACAGGCATCCAGAGATGGCACTGGATGACGATTCATCAAATGTGAACGAGCAATCTCAAATTCTGGATGGAGCTTCATCAATAATTGATCCCTCTTACTGGTTTCATGTATGACTAACACTGTAGAGAGAGCAGTAACTTGGACGTTCTCATAAACAATATCAGTATAGTCAACCCAGAGATTTTAGAAGCCCGAGAAATATTCTTCAATGGAACAACTTCCTTGTGTGAAATTTGCCATTTCATATTCGACTTGAAACCGTCGGGCGTTGTTATTTTGATGATAAACCTTGTGAAGGTAATTCCACATATCCGTTGCAGTTTTGTAGGGCCTCAGATTAAGGACTAGATGAGGCTCAATGGATTCAAGTATCCAAGTCATGACTTTAACATCTATGGTGGTCCATTTTGACAACGCTTTAGCCTCGCCAGGTGCCGGATCACACCCATCAATATGAGCCTATAAATCTTTTCCCATGACAAATGACCAGAACTAAAATGCCCAAGCACTGCAGTTCTTACCCGTGAACCAAATAGGAGAGAAATCTATCTTGTTCGTTGGTATGATAAGAGCGAAAGTTTACTAAGATTTTCATAAATACCACCTCATTAAAAATTCCAGATTTACCCCTGCAATTTCAGAAATTTCTAGATCTACCCCCGTAATTTCGGAAATTCCATATCTACCCCCACGATATCAGAAATTCCAGATCTGCCCCCACGGTTTCTAAAATTTTCAGAAGCCACCTTATGCAAATTATATCATCTCATACACCTTACGCAAATAATGTCGGCCCAGAAAATCGAGCTCGGAGAGAAACACCCACCTGGTCGTTCACCTTCCCGGCAAGAATCCATCACCTGACTCCTCTGAGCTCGGACAGAGGTTTCTGACCACTCTGAGCTCGGACAGAGGTTTTCGACCACTCCCAAGAGCTCTAACCGAACTCTGAGTCGTCAGATAGCAGCTCTTCGGACAAAAGTTCTTCGAACGGGAACTCTTCGGACAGAGATAACTTGACCACTAAGCTCTGATACTATAACAAAAGAGGTCTACAATGGTGAACCAAGGCTGACGGATCAGCCAAGACTAGAGTTCACGGTCTGGTTTTCCCGGGGACGAAACACCTTGTCACGAGGCTGACGGCACAACCCAACAGAGAGCTCTCAGCTCTTATGGTGGTGGACGGAACCACCACGACATCTAGGGACTAATGGCACAGTCCAGACATAGAGCTTCATGCTCTCTGGTTTCTCAGTGAGGGAGACGAAGAGATTTCGGGAATGAATAGAGTGTCTTCCTTCCCTCCATTTTCTATTTAAACTTAGGTCTTAGGAAGATTATTACATAACGGCCCATGGGCCCAATACAATGCCACCCAACCCATTAAGCTCTATCTAATTACCCTATGTACATAACACAAATTATACAAAAAGTATTAAAATAAATTCTATCTAATATATATCCCAAGATATCGTAACAACCCTGAACCCTGATCTTGACCCCGAAACCCAAACTAGAAATAAACCCAAAAAAACCCAAAACCTCAAACTTGATCCAACGTGATCCACATCCTCGCAATCCCGTCTTCGCCTCATCCCCGTTGTGGATTTTGAAATCAACATCAAAATCGTTGTTGACCTTCTTAACCTTGAGTAATTAATAAATTACTTTGTTTGTTCCATATCACGAAGGGTCTATTTTGTATTCACTTTAGTAAGTTTAAGTAAGTGTTTCCAAATCTTATAAGTTTTTCCATTGATCTTGTTGGAAGATATAATGTAATTAGGGTGTCATTGATGTAATTAGTTTATGTTTCTTGTCTCTCTTCATTCTTACTAGGATGAAGGGTCTAACTATAATATTGTACATTTATTCATTTATAAATAGAACTTAAGGGGGAGGGTTTGGACACAAGTCCATAACCTCATTCTTTCTTCCTTTTCACCCCAATGTGCATTATCCTTCTTTCTCCATGAGGTAATACATGGAGTCTTGAAAATCAACATGGTATCAAAGCATTGATTTTCAGGACTCATAGCTATGGTGTGTTAGAATTTCAATCTTGTTGTTGTGCTTCTCTTCCATAAAGAGCACGTATTTCATCAATGTGAAATCATTCCTTCCAATCAGAACTTCCGGTTTGTGTTTCTTCATTTAAAAGAGTGTTGGTTTTGTATCTCGCTCTGTAATTTGACATACAGAGTGGTATCTTTGTCATATTCCGATGGAAGTTGTTGTTATCAGCGATAACTCACAAACTAGGAGACTCAATGATTATACAAGTGTAGCATATCGTAGTGCTCTGCTTGATTATCCATAGTGCATTATATTGTGCCACACGAGTCATGACTGCATATTTGTATTGAATAATCTTTCTTCAACAATAGAATTAAAAAGTTCCCTCAGGTTGAGACGAGCAAAGGTACTATCTTTGTTTTTGTTTGCGGAGATGAAGAGAAGTCTATTGTGATCACGTATCTAGACTCTCTCTTTTCTTACCAACAATAGTAAGAGAGTAGCAAGATTTTTTATTAGTAATAGCATCAGTAACCTTGTTAGATTTGTGATTAATAACAACAGTACTAACCTTGTTTTTTACTCTCGTGCTTAGAAGTAATAGAGCACCAGATTTGTTCTTGTACTGCATATTTGCTCTCGTGCTTGGGTATCATCACATTCCTCTCTCTGGTTTTTTGTCACAGATTGTGAAGGTGGTTGATCGAGTTGAAATGCTCTGTAGTCACTGCCTACCCTCTGAATGATCCGCTGTCTCCCGAGTTGCAATAACTTATAGCTTCATTCTCTATTCTCTCTTCCTGAGCCAGTGTAGATTCTATCGGCTTGTTACTTGGTATCCAGGTCAGCTGGTGTTTTACATGATTGGCGTAAGTGATTGGTGATTGATCCACTTATGATCCTTATCCCGAAATAGCTTAAGCTTCAAACTCGGCTCTGGTATTATTCCATATTAATGTTGGTTTTCCTCTGTTGATTTATCTGTTGACAAAAACTCCAGTTGGATCTCACTCGGTGTTCTCTCATCCAACTTGGTATTATTCTAAGTTGATATCATTCCCATCATTCCCGTCCAGCGGTCAGCCTTCTCTATTCTTCCTATTGATCACGGGTTGATTAAAAACACTAGATTCTAATGACATATCTTGAATATCTTGCCAAAATAGCAGATATCTTGCATATTTTGCCGATTGATCTGCTAGTTGACTTGCCGATTGATCTGCTAGTTGACTTGCCGATTGCCGGTTAGTTTTTATTGATCGTCTCTTTGGTATCTAAATATTTTTGTTGTCTAATTTCTACCGAATATCTTTGGTATTTGATTGACTCTTTGCTGAATATCTTTGGTATCAACTTTGTCTTTGGTATCTGGTTTCCCTATTGGTTGTGAGAACATCAGTTGCATATCTGGTTATGCCGGGTGCGAACTTTTGAGTTGTCACTTCTGAGAGGTTTTGTTCTACCCGAGTTAACCTAGCTCAACTCAGACTCGAGTCTGCCTGACTCAGTCTGCTTACTCTCTGCTTTTGTTATACTGGTCCGGGTCCCGAGTATTATACCAATTCCTGTCGTGACTCGTCTATATTGGCCTAATACCTGCCTTGGCTATACTCAGTTTGACTTGGTCCCTTGGCCCCAACTTGATTATTATCTTGGATATTTGGCAGCTAGTTACTTGGTTCCAGCTTATTATTTTGTGCACAACTTTCTTATGTACTTGTTGTAGATTATTTCATGTGTCCTTATTATTCTTAAGGACTTTCAATATTTGGTACGAGTTATTTGGGCATTGGCCCATTTACGTTGTTGCTATTGTGTCTCTTGATTGAGACATTATTTCTGAAAAAGAACTCTTCGGTTGCTTGCCTTGGGTTCATTATTTGTTGACCGTTGTCGGCATTGGTTATTCTGATGAAGATTTTGAATTTCTTAGGAAAATAAAACACACGGTGACCCCAAGTTCTTTATCTTATCTTTTTCATTACCCATTACCGTCTTATTATTTGCCAGCCTTTCTCCTACGGTCCTTTATTTGACTCTCACTTACCCCTTTGGCCAACCCTTTTTGAAGCGTTGCTTTGGTTGGTCCCTTTTATATGAGTATTTTTATTGGTATCCTTTGGTTTTTTTATCATCGTCTTGTGAATGAAAAGTATTACACAATTTAGAGATTATTATCACTATATTTGTTCAAAATTATTTGAGGTTGATTTTGACTTATATTTAATCACCCATTTCTACCATTTACTACATCTGTGTTATTTGTTTCAAGCTAGGATCATTGCCATTACCTCCCAACTTGAGAGGGAGATGTAATTAGGGTATCATTAATGTAATTAGTTTACGTTTCTTGTCTCTTCTTCACTCTTACTAGGGTGAAGGGTATAATTATAATATTATACTTTTATTCATTATAAATAGAGTTTACGGGAAGGGGCCATGGGGAAGATGGGTGGGGGGATGTGCTTTATTCTTCTTTCTCCATGAGGTAATCCATGGAGTCCTGGAAATCAATAGGTCTAATATGTGAACTAATATTTGTCGATAATTCAAAAAAAAAAAAAAGGGACCTTGTAACTTTTAAATCCTAGGATCCAATTAACAAACTCCTAGAAAGCATTTAGGTGAGTGTATGAAAGAGGGAGGAAGGAGAGTGAAGTTGAGAGAGATATAAACGGGCAAGAGGGAAAAGAGAGAAGAACGGAAAGGTTGTCACATGGGGAAGGAAAAGAGGAGGTAAGTGTTTGAACGTGTCCTCCCTTTCTCCCCTTACATTTATTTATAATGACCTCCAAATAAAATTTTACAATAACGTTACTAAGGCTGAAATGAATAATGAAGGCAAAGTTTGGAACACAATTGTAACTATTCCCCTTTGTGAACATATTAATAATTGATAGGTGACATGTTCAAGACATATAATTTCGTCTTGCAATTTTTCCTGGATGATGTAATAATTAACCACTATATGTTTTGTTCTTTCATAGAAAATTAGAGTGGAAGCAATATATATAGTGGTTTGGTTGTCATAGTTAGGCTTCATTGGAGTGTCTTTAAAGAATTCGAACTCAAAAATAAACGACTTGATCAATAACATTTCACTAACTGCATATGTTATTACTCAATATTCAGCTTTTTTTTACAAGAATATTGAGCTTCTTTTCCTCGTTCTCCCTCTTTTTGATAATGACAAATATATGATTCAAAAATCTGGTGCAGATGTCATGCCATGGTTTCTAGATTTGATTTTTATCATCTTGCATACATGTTCCACTGGTATCCATGTTTTGCAAGTGAATAACTATATTACTCCGTAATGAAATACTACATTATACAATACTGTGATACTATGTTAAACAGTAAATAATAACTTTGTCACCTTATAATAGAATATTATGTTATGTATTGTCATAATCGTATGTTTTGACATAGTTCTGGACCAGAAACATGTGCATTTTTTTTCCAAAGAATATAAATCGTAAATATAACATTTTTGATATATGAAGTGTGAATTCAACATAATTGAATATAACATCTGTAAAATTATCAAACTTTTGTTGAGTATATAATATAGCTATCTCCCCATTAATGGTCATTGTAAGTTCATCTTATTTATTTCTTGATAGTTTATTTTTTAAAATACAATTTAAATTAGAGAATTTTTTTTATTTATTTAAGTTAAGGTTCATTTTAGATAAACGCCCTTTCAAAGTTTAATCATATTTAAAAAATATAATACATTAAAATAATCCAACCCTAAGAATACAGTATTTAAAAAAGGACGTATTTACCATATAAATTAATTGCCTTCCTCGGATGGTTCTGATGCCGTCTAAGTTACCTACACGTGTCCTAAATATCATCCATTCCCACCCAACGGCTACATACGGAACATTTTTCCTCTCGGTTTCAAAAAGCTCAGGCGGCGTGGGCCAGCATTCCTGTCCGTTTCAGATTAACGGTACAATTGCCTTCTTCCATTCTCTCTTCCGACCCTCTGCCTTTCTCCGGCCATGGTTCTTTTAAACAAATCAGCTGCTCGCTTGAAGAAACTAGCAGCTGTGACAGCCATGTTTTTCAAAAGCTTCAATTCCTCCAAATGGTTAGTACTCATTTTTGGCTCTGTATTTCAGCTCAAATCACTTCACTTTCCGGAATTTCTGGTATTCTTATATCTTTTTTATGGGGGATTGAATACAGCAAAACGGCAGCGAAAATGGCCACATCGAGGATAAAGCTGCTTAGAAACAAGAGGCAGACGCTGGTCATGCAGATGCGTCGTGATGTTGCAATGCTTATCGAGTCGCGTCAGGAGGCAACGGCAAGAATTCGGGTAAATGACTATTCATTTCCTTTTGTTCCAGGACAACATTTATTTATTATATTTTCTTATTTATGCGTCTCTTTTTTCAGTGAGATTTTGGGGTTTCCTTTTTTCTCTATTAAATTAGCCTGTTTTTCATTCCAAAAGAATCATTGAATGTGGTTGCAATATTACGACTGTGGAGAGGGAGAAAGATAGATGGAGAAAGGGACAGAGGGATTGAGAGAGGGAAGGAGGGTATGTGTGACTATATATATATATATTTTTTTTTTCAGTATGTTCTTTGTTTGTGGTTTGTTTTTCTAGACTTTGAGAGAGGCCCACCAAATAAAATGCAAATAATTAAATGAGCTTTGCAAACGATAAAAACTAGATTCCGTCTGTTTTAATTTTAAATAGATGTAGATCCTTATTGAAGAAATGAAGCCCCTCGCTGTGAGTCATCATGATTCTTGCTTCAAAACTTGTTTTTTAATTGTGAAACCCTGCCAATTTTGTTGATGATATTTACTTCTTATCTTTTGTTAAGCTTGTCTGCAACATAGACGGAGACCCAGTATCTTTATTAAAGAGTGAAATAATCTTTAGCAATGGAGCTAAGGAAACACTATTTTGGCTGACAGGAAAGCAATACATGAAATGTTTACTTGCTAAATGTTCTTCTCTTTTATACAGATCATATGATATTGTCCACCCTCTGGAGCACCATAATGTATGATTAGAGTTACTTGACACTTCCGGATGGAAAAAGATCGCAATTTCTGAGTTCCTAGTGATAGTTTGAATGCAAAATACTGCAGTAATCTCATGGATGGAAATATGTCATCTGTTAATCTTCACGTTTGTAAAAAGTTTAATGAATCAGTAATACTTAATGTGGATCAGGCAATACATATCAAATTTTAGGGCTTCTGATATTTTGTGTTGTATGTATCTGCGGGTGAAGACTTACAGAAGTACCAGCTGATACATTTTGGACTTTTGGATACTGAAAAAGTTATCAGCTTTGCTGGTATTATATAGCTGATCTGCTGATATATTACATGGTGAACTGTGGTCACACAATTTTTCTTTCAGGAACATTAGAGTAGGATGAAATATTAAATGCAAGGGAAATGTTAGGTTAATTAGCTAGATGATATGTTCAGTTGATATTGGAGTTGCTACTGGTCTTACAACTGAAATTTTATACTTGCTCAATTTTCTATTTCATTTTAGAGATCATAAAATATTTCTTCTTTACCATGCTAATCATCAATGTCATGATTTATATGGAGGTGAGTTTGCAAATCTCTCGACCATGGAACCAAGTGCAAGCTCTGGAGTGCCAACTAATGGTTAATGCCAGGAATAATTCTGTAATATCATTATCAGATTGTAGACATTGGCACACCTATAGAAGCCTTCTCAAGCATCTGTCCATGGATGTAGAAATTTTTGGTGCATCCTTTTAGAAACTTTTATGATGCTGTGAACATTTTTATCTCATGTAAATTTCTGCAATAGAGTAAGATATCAATCCATGATTAGAAAGGGAATGCTGAAGGCATGCGATGGTATGGTTCTTTAGTTTATTATAGGGTTTCTACAGTTTATGGCCACTCAAGTCATATGAAATTTGTATGTACTTATTCACCGCTAACTGAATCAAAGCTGAAAACGTTTCCATTGTCTTTTTGTAGGTTGAACATGTGATTCGAGAACAAAACATTATGGCAGCAAATGAAATTATTGAACTTTTCTGTGAACTACTTGTGGTTCGGTTGCCAATTATAGCAAAACAGAGGTCTAAGGATTATGTTTTATCTAAATTTCAAGGGTGTCTTCAAGTGTATTTCCTGACATGATCTGTCACAAAATTTCAGGGCATGCCCAGCGGATCTGAAAGAAGGAATCGCCAGTTTAATGTTTGCTGCTCCCCGATGCTCTGATATCCCAGAACTTGCCCAAATCCGTGACATCTTTGAAAAAAAGTATGGGAAGGATTTTGTAACAGCTGCAACTGAACTACGGCCAGACTGTGGTGTCAACCGAACAGTAGGTTATCGTAATTCTTAGCTTGGAGCTTATTCAATGCTACTTCACTTAACCTTTTGGACGTCTCAACTGAAAGTTTGATATTTTCAACAATGACAAATTCATTAGAAAATTGCTAAAGAAGGCTCTGTCTAAGATCGCCCTTAGGAATTCATTTGATCACTCTATCTCATCCTTGATCCTACAAAGTGAACGGCTAATACTTTAGGGCAACAACTCCCGAATATTCCCCATTTTCTAGATATGGACTCACTTACATAATTTGAACTTATCACAATGTTTGTGCTTGTTTTTTTTAAATCATAAAGATCCCAAGTACACAAAGCAATTGTAAGATTTGTCTAAATTGAAAGTATTTATAATTGTTCTCTAACATTTCTTGTCTGCATATTGTTGTTATTGCCATTGATAGTAAGGAGGGAAGTGAACTTGTTGTTTGGAACTATTTCTTTTCTTCCAAAGTGCCTACTTGTTCATTTTCCTTGCAGCTCATTGAGAGACTATCAGTTCGAACACCTACTGGTGAAATGAAGTTGAAAGTGTTGAAGGAAATAGCGAAAGAATATAAGGTTGAATGGGATACAACAGAGTCAGAGAAGGAACTACTCATGCCTCCTGCAGAAGTTTTGGTGCTTTTCCGAAGTCTTATTTTCTTTTCATATCTTGATTATCCGATTTTTGTGTTTTTGGTTTTAGTGAATCTCCGATAATGTTTACCTTCCAGAAGAACTCAAAAAAGTTCTTACTCTGTCTAACTGGCAAACCAATACTTAATGCAGGAAGGACCACGAACTTTTGTTAGTGCCACCAGCATGCCTGTGAAGACTGTATCCTCAAAAGGTTTTACCCTAAACGAGCCTGAGGACAAGTATGATTTTTTTCTTCTCTCATTAATGGCGTGCATATCAGGTTTAGGGTCTCTTTTGCAGCTTGAATCCTGGGAACTTTGAAAGGTCGGAATGGTATAGTAAAGAAATTTAGAGAATGTTAGACCAGAATTTAAGGCCTTATTTATGTCAAAGGTCTCCAAAGGATGTAAAATGAAAAAGGAGCTTATAGTGGATATTCCCACAAATCCTAGCTATAAATTTAACTGTTAGGTTTGGTTTGCCTGCATTTACCATGTATCCAGAATATGCTGTTAATCCCAAAGGCCAATGTCTCTCAAGTTGATTGTTTCATACTGCTCAGTTTTTGTTGCTTTTGATATAGCAAGTTTTCTCACATGCTTCTGGTCATCCATTTTGCATCTACAGAGAATGCAATGGCATGCAATTCAAGGACACAGCTTCAGCTGCACGAGCTGCTGCAGATTCTGCAGAGAAAGCAATTATGGCTGCACAAGCTGCAGCTTATCTGGCTCAACAGAACTTTCATATTCCCTATACTCCTAACAAAGTTGAAGTCTCTGGCAATAATGCTCATCTTCTCTCATCAAACAGTACATCCATTGACACTGGAAACTATCAGCCCAAGGACGAGAAATTTGAATCACAGAGTTTTAATCTATCACGGTCTATTAAGACGGAGAACTTGCACCTGACCAATTCAGGTGATAAAAACATTTGTGGGCAGCAAAGCAACGTGTCCAGAGTCCATTCAGATATTAAATTTGATGAGTCTGATGGTTTGGATTCAGATTCTGATGAAGAAATCAAAATGGAAAGACCCAGAGATGATACTCACCAGCCACCCCAAAGGCCTCCTCCCCAAGTGCCAGAAGATAAATCAGTGGATACCTCTGGTTCATTTAAACATTATCTAGGTTCACGCGTTCATCCAAGATTGCCTGACTATGACACAATTTCTGCTCGATTTGAGGCCCTCAAATATCGGAAGTCTTGAATAAAATGCAGTGGAGTTACAGTCATAGTACTTCAGGTTCTAGGTGCATTTTCTTTCTGTTATTCTTTACTATTTTGTGTATGCTACCCATGATTCTTTAATACTTAATTATCAAATTCATTACATTTATGTCGAGACATACAGTTGAAATATAAATTTTGTTCGTTTGGTTTACTTGCGCAGTGATCTTCTTTCTTTGTGATCTCCTACTTGTTTGAGGCCTTGTTGGGCAAGAAGGAATCAAAAGTGACAACTTTTAAGCTCTTAATTAAAGGAAAAAAGTTCTTAACAAATTAGATTGGAGACGTAACGGCTATTTCCTGAGGTTGCAATGGGCAGGTTTGGGTTGGGTCAACTTAAACCTATTCTTATTATTAAATGAGTAGACTTGAACCTAACTTGTTTATTGAATGAGTGTAAAATGTAGAGCCATACCTGACTTATGAGGGTTTAGGTTTGATTACTCATTTAGATATAGATATATGACCAAATGTATATAATTACTTAAAATTAAAAGATAAATTTTATTGGTAAATAAGTTGTTCTAATTAGTAAAAATGAAGAACAAAGCTTTCCTATTTTTATTATTTTGATCAATTGAACCAAGACCCATTGGTTCCTAGTGTCAAACCCAAACTTGACACATGTATTTAATTAGGTTAGATGAATAAACCCCTACATGATTCGTTTATAACTCTAATCGGGTGAGTCCAAACAAATGGGTTACTAGGTCTGGTCAAAATTTGCCATCCCCTAGTTGAACTGGTATGACTTGTCTATTGGTCTCACATGACCGAAATCTTGGTCCCACAATTATGTTCAACATGACTAAAGTCTTGATTTAAGTGTCCAATTTGTGGGCAACATTAGTCACACATTTTTTCTCCAGCTTTAGACTTTAACTTTGTTTGGCCGAGATGGCTTATCAAGAAGGAGGGGGGGGGGGGGGGGGGGGTGTGTAGTGCAATTTAAAAATCTTAACTTAGGAGTGTAATGTAAAGTATGTGATATGGTGATCTTAATGTAAAAATTAATCACACGCTACAGGAGACAAAAGAATTTTTGTTATTGATATTCCCTTATTAGTATTCACTGCCCACTTGTTTGAAAATTTCCACTATATAAGTTCTAATAGCTGGAATTTACACAAATTTTTTGGCTCTCTTTAAGCCATATGTAGCTCAAGTACACGCTTTTAACAATTACAATCTCCCCAAGCAATTAGTTAGATTCTAACTCTAGTTGGCCATTTCTATCTAGATTAAACAAGTTCTAGATGAACCTTTCACAAAATAAAATCAAAGAAAAGAAAAATCGCTAACTCCCTTTAACTTGGAGAGTACCTTCATCTCAAGAAATTCAAGTATCCACTTCTTTGTAGCATAATGAGTATATGGGAGCTTGTCTATATGAAATGCAAGGAAAGGTAGGGGAAAAAATAGGGGACTTTAAAGGGTGATGCCTCTCTTTCACTCAAAACCACTTTAGAGAAGAATTACAAAACTTTGAGAATAAAGGCATATGGATATGCCTATAAATTCTCATTAACTTCTCTATGTGAGGGTTGGTGGGGTATTTATAACTTCTCCAAGCCGAACTAGCCATTTTTTGCCCATTTGCAAAAGTTAGTGTTTTAATTGAACGATCACTGTAAAGTGATTGATCGATTAATCATGTATAATAATTATTCTTCTGTTAGGATGTGACTTATTAATTGATGGAATGATTGATGAAAATCTTTTCGTTGGACCAGACATGTTACGTTGATCGATCATTGCTAGGGAATGATCAATCAATCAAAATTCCCTCTGGTAGTGCATTATAAGTATGATTAATCCATAAATTTTCTATGATCGATCATACTTTATGTCCTTGATTGAAAAAATTCTATTAGATCGATCAATCATGAAGGATGATCGATTATTCAATGTAAATTTTGTGTGTTTGGATAGTATTGATCGATCAGTCCAAGTGGGATGATCGATTAATTGACTTAGGTTAATAGATTATAAACTTGGCCTATAAACTTCTGGACGGTAGATTATTGGCAAAGGTTGATTGATTATTTCGATTCTAGTTCATTTAATTTAACTTTAAAAGCATAGGAACAATTGACTCTAAATGCACAAACATGGTTTAGAAGATGTGCATGAAGTTTTGAAACAAGTATGGAAGCAATGTACATCCTAAAACTCGGGCCGGGGGGGGGGGGGGGGGGGGGGGGGGGTGGGGGGTGGGGGGAGGAGCTGGGGAGGAGAATTGAGGTTTTCAAATTAAAAATCTTAAGTTAGGAGTGTAATGTAAAGTATGTGATATAGTAATCTTAATGTAAAAATTAATCACACGCTATAGGAGACAAAAAAGTTTTTGTTATCGATGTTCGCCTATTTAGTATTCACCGCCCACTTGTTTGGAAAATTTCCACTATGTAAGTTCTAATAGCTGGAATTTACACAAAATTTTTTGCTCTCTTTAAGCCATATGTAGCTCAAGTACATGCTTTTAACAATTACAATATCCCCAAACGATTAGTTAGATTCTAACTCTAGTTGGCCATTTCTATTTAGATTAAACAAGTTCTAGATGAACCTTTCACAAAATAAAATCAAAGAAAGGAAAAATCTCTTACTCCCTTTCACTTGGAGAGTACCTTCTCCTCGAAAAATCCAAGTATCCACTTTTTTGTAGCATAATGAGTATATGGGAGCTTGTCTATATGAAGTGTATGGAAAGGTAGAGGAAAAAGGAGAGGACTTTAAAAGGTGATGACTCTCTTTCACTCAAAAACACTTTAGAGAAGAATTGCAAAACTTTGAGAATAAAGGCTTATGGATATGCCAATAAATTCTCATTAACTTCTCTATGTGAGGTTTGGCGGGGTATTTACAACTTCCCCAAGCTGAACTAGCCATTTTTTGCCCATTTTCAAAAGTCAGTGTTTGGATTGAACGATCACTGTAAAGTGATTGATCGATTAATCATGTATAATAGTTATTTTTCTATTAGGATGTGACTTATTAATTGATGGAATGATTGATCAAAATATTTTCGTTGGACCTGACATGTTAAGTTGATCAATCATTGCTAGGGTATGATCGATCAATCAAAATTCCCTCTGGTAGTGCAAGTATGATTAATCAATAAACTTTCTATGATCGATCATGATTTATGTCCTTGATTGACAAAATTCTCTGATCTATCAATCATGAGGAATGATCGATTATTCAATGTAAATTTTGTATGTTTTGATAGTATTGATCGATCAGTCCAAGTAGGATGATCGATCAATTAACTTAGGTTAATAGATTATAAACTTGGCCTATGAACTTCTGGACGATAGATTATTGGCAAAGGTTGATTGATTATTTTGAATGTAGTTCATTTAATTTAACTTTAAAAACATAGGAACAATTGACTCTAAATGCTCTTATATGTTTTAGAAGATGTGCATGAAGTTTCGAAACATGTATGGATGCAATGTACGTCCTAAAACTGAGGGGGGAATGGAGGTTTGCAAATTAAAAATCTTAACTTAGGTGTGTAATGTAAAGTATGTGATATGGTAATCTTAATGTAAAAATTAATCACATGCTACAGGAGACAAAAGATATTTTTTTATCGATGTTCCCCTACTAGTATTCATTGCTCACATGTTTAGAAAATTCCACTATATAAGTTCTAATAGCTGGAATTTACACAAAATTTTTGGTTCTCTTTAAGCCATATGTAGCTCAACTCCACACTTTTAACAATTACAATATCCCCAAACGATTAGTTAGATTCTAACTCTAGTTGGCCATTTCTATCTAGATTAAACAAGTTCTAGATGAACCTTTCACAAAATAAAATCAAAGAAAAGAAAAATCGCTTACTCCCTTTCACTTCGAGTGTACCTTCTCCTTGAGAAATCCAAGTATCCACTTATTTTTAGCATAATGAGTATATGGGAGCTTGTCTATATGAAATGCAAGGAAAGGTAGAGGAAAAATTGGAGGACTTTAAAAGGTGATGACTCTCTTTCACTCAAATGCACTTTAGTGAAGAATTGCAAAACTCTGAGAATAAAAGCTTATGGATATGCCAATGAATTCTCATTAACTTCTCTATGTGAGGTTTGGTGGGGTATTTATAACTTCCCTAAGCCGAACTAGCCATTTTTTGCCCATTTTCAAAAGTCAGTGTTTGGATTGAACGATCACTATAAAGTGCTTGACGGATTAATCATGTATAATAGTTATTTTTCTGTTAGGATGTGACTTATTAATTGATGGAATGATTGATCAAAATCTTTTCATTAGACCTGATATGTTAAGTTGATCGATCATTGCTCGGGTATGATCGATCAATCAAAATTCCCTCTACTAGAGCATTGCAAGTATGATTAATCAATAAACTTTCTATGATCGATCATGCTTTAAGTCCCTGATTGACAAAATTCTATCTGATCGATCAATCATGAGGGATGATCATTTATTCAATGTAAATTTTGAATGTTTGGATAGTATTGATCAATCAGTCCAAGTGGGACGATCGATCAATTGACATAGGTTAATAGATAATAAACTTGGCCTATGAACTTCTAGACGGTAGATTATTGGCAAAGGTTGATTGATTATTTTGAATCTAGTTCATTTAATTTAACTTTAAAAGCATTGGAACGATTGACTCTAAATGCTCTAACATGTTTTAGAAGATGTGCATGAAGTTTCGAAACATGAATGGATGCAATGTACGTCCTAAAACTGAGGGGGGAATGGAGGTTTGCAAATTAAAAATCTTAACTTAGGCGTGTAATGTAAAGTATGTGATATGGTAATCTTAATGTAAAAATTAATCACACACTATAGGAGACAAAAGATATTTTTTTATCGATGTTCTCCTACTAGTATTCACTGCTCACATGTTTAGAAAATTCCACTATATAAGTTCTAATAGTTGGAATTTACACAAAATTTTTGGCTCTCTTTAAGCCTTATGTAGCTCAACTCCACACTTTTAACAATTACAAAATTCCTAAACGATTAGTTAGATTCTAACTCTAGTTGGACATTTCTATCTAGATTAAACAAGTTCTAGATGAACCTTTCACAAAATAAAATCAAAGAAAAGAAAAATCGCTTACTCCCTTTCACTTCGAGTGTACCTTCTCCTCAAGAAATCCAAGTATCCACTTATTTGTAGCATAATGAGTATATGGGAGCTTGTATATATGAAATGCGAGGAAAGGTAGAGGAAAAAGTAGAGGACTTTGAAAGGTGATGGCTTCCTTTCACTCAAAAGCACTTTAGTGAAGAATTGAAAAACTTTGAGAATAAAGGTTTATGGGTATGCCAATAAATTCTCATTAACTTCTCTATGTGAGGTTTGGTGGGGTATTTATAACTTCTCCAAGCCGAACTAGCCATTTTTTGCTCATTTACAAAAGTCAGTGTCTGGATTGAACGATCACTGTAAAGTGATTGATCGATTAATCATATATAATAGTTATTTTTCTGTTTGAATGTGACTTATTAATTGATGGAATGATTGATCAAAATCTTTTCGTTGGACTTGCCCACTTAAGTTGATTGATCATTGCAAGGGTGTGAACGATCAATAAAAATTCCCTCTGGTAGTGCATTGCAAGTATGATTAATCAATAAACTTTTTATGATCGATCAAGCTTTAAGTCCCTAATTGAAAAAATTCTATCTGATCGATCAATCATGAGGGATGATCGATTATTCAATGTTAATTTGCATGTTTGGATAGTATTGATCGGTCAGTCCAAGTGGAATGATATATCAATTGACTTAGGTTAATAGATTATAAACATGGCCTATGAACTTCTGGATGGTAGATTAAATGCAAAGGTTGATTGATTATTTCGATTCTAGTTCATTTAATTTAACTTTAAAAGCATAGTTATGATTGACTCTAAATGCTCTAACATGTTTTAGAAGATGTTCATGAAGTTTGAAACATATATGGATGCAATATACGTCCTAAAACTCGGGAGGAGGGGGGGGGGGGGGGGGGGGGGGGGGGGGGGGGGGGGGGGAGGAGAGGGGAATGAGGTTTGCAAATTAAAAATCTTAACTTAGGAGTGTAATGTAAAGTATGTGATATGGTAATCTTAATGTAAAAATTAATCACATGCTATAGAAGACAAAAGAGTTTTTTCATTGATGTTCCCCTATTAGTATTCATCGCCCACTTGTTTGGAAAATTCCACTATATAAGTTCTAATAGCTGGAATTTACACAATTTTTGGCTCTCTTTAAGACATATGTAGCTCAAGTACATACTTTTAACAATTACAATCTCCCCAAGCGATTAGTTAGATTCTAAATCTAGTTGGCCATTTCTATCTAGATTAAACAAGTTCTAGATGAACCTTTCACAAAATAAAATCATAGAAAAGAAAAATCCTTACTCCCTTTCACTTGGAGAGTATCTTCTCCTCGAGAAATCCAAGTATCAACTTCTTTGTAGCATAATGAGTATATGGGAGCTTGTCTATAAGAAATGCAAGGAAAGTTGAGGAAAAAGTAGAGGTCTTTAAAAGGTGATGACTCTCTTTCACTCTGAATCCACTTCATAGCTTCCCAATGTTGTTTTCCAGGGTTACTCGTGTATCTACTCAAAACTCCCACTGCATGGGCAATATTCGGTCTAGTGCAAACCATAACATACATATGTGAACCAATGGTTGAGGCATAAGGAACCTTACTCATATAATCTAGTTCCTCCTCTGACTTGGGTGACTAATCCTTGCTGAGTCTGAAGTGACTACCCAAGGGTGTGCCAACTGGTTTGGCCTTATCCATATTGAATTTGCTGAGTACCTTTTTCTCATACTCAGCCTACAAGAGTTTCAACGTACCTCTGACTCTGTCTCTAACAATTTTCATACGAAGGATTTGCTTCGCAACTCCCAAATCCTTCATTGCAAAGTTGTCTGATATTTGCTTCTTCAGATTGTTGATCTCATCAATACTAGCCCCTGCAGTAAGCATGTCATCCACATACACCAACATAATAATGTAAGAATTGTCAAAATACCTGACATAGCAACAATGATCTGCCTGACATTTGATGTACCCGACACTACACATAAAATTGTCAAATTTCTTATACCACTGTCTAGGAGCTTGCTTCAGGCTATACAAGCTCTTCTTTCAGTTTGCAAACTAAACCTTCCTTTCCCTGTACGACAACCCCCTCAGGTTGGTGCATGTAGATGTCTTCTTCAAGGTCTCCATGAAGAAAGGTTGTCTTCACATCTAACTGCCAAGAAATAAATCTTCAGTAGCAACCATGGACAGTACTAACTTGATGGTTGTGATCTTCACCACAGGAGAGAAAATCTCAGAGTAATCAATACGTTGTTTCTGTTGAAAGCCTTTTACAACAAGTCTAGCCATATACCTCTTACTACCATCATGCTCAGTTTTCACCCGGTACACCCACTTGTTGTTCAATGCCTTCTTCCCTGGTGGAAGTTCTGTCAACTCCCTTGTCTGATTCCTTAACAGGGAATCCATCTCATCCTTCATGGCCAGCTCCCACTTGCTAGAATTTTCATCTTGCAAGGTTTCTTCGTAACTCTGCGATTCTCCACCATCTGTCAACAAAATATAATTCATAGTAGGTGAGAAACGATGTGGAGGACGAATAGTCCTAACTGACCTGCGAACTGTAGCTGCAGAAGTGGACGACTCTGGATCTGATTGTGGAATAATAAGAGTGGGTACACTGGACCCACTCTCCCCATCACTCGCATCTTTGCATTGCACTGTGGCCTCTAGTAGGTCATCCAATCTGACAAACTCGGACTCCCGAGGAGCAGTTTCAGCAACTATATTGGACTTGTCCTTGTACAGAATCTTCTCATTGAAGATCACATTCCCGCTTCTCATAATCTTCCGACCCTGATCATCCCAGAAATGATAGCCAAATGACTCGTCTCCATAGCCAATGAAATAACATTTCTTTGATTTAGCCTCAAGCTTACTACGAGCATCAGAATCAACAAGAGCATAAGAAAGACAACCAAAAAGTTTAAGGTGAGAAAATTTGACCTCTTTCCCACTCTATGCCTCCTCAGGCAATCCACAATCCAACAGAACTGATGGCCCTCTGTTTATAAAGTAGACTACAATACTGACTGCATCTGCCCAGAAAGTAGGTGGTAATCCAACGTGCATCCTCATGCTTCTAGCACGCTCATTAATGGTTCGGTTCATACGTTTAGCAACTCCATTTTGTTGTGGTGTCCCAAGAATGGTCTTCTTCATTCTGATACCCTAAGCTGCACAATATTCCTTGAACCCGCCATCAATGTACTAACCACCATTATCAGATCTCAAACATTTCAGTTTCAAGCCTGTCTCTGTCTCAACCATGGACTTCCAAATTTTGAACACATTAAATACATTAGATTTATGCTTCAAAAATAAACCTATACCTTCTTACTATGATCATCAATGAATGTGACATAGTATCGAGAACCTCCAAGGGATGCCACTAGGGAAGTTCTCCACACATTTGTGTGCACAAGGTCCAATTTTTTTTTCTTCAGTGTTCTGCCACCTTTCAAAAAACTGATCTTCTTCTGTTTCCCCATAATGCAACTCTCACACATACTAAGATCAACTGATTTCAGTTTTGGTCGCTTGCCTCTGGACAACAGTTCTTTCATGCCCTTCTGACTCATATGGCCATGCCTGCAATGCCACAAATCTATTGTGCTTTCTGCAACGGTAGTAGCAATAGTGTTCTCCAAACCAATAGTCGAATAGAGAGTACCAATTTTCTTACCCCGAGCCAGTACCAATGCCCCTTTGGTGACCTTCTAGTTGTTATCTGAGAACACTACTGAATGGCCACAATCATCAAGTTGTCCAACTGAAATGAGGTTCTTCTTCAACTTAGGAATGTGCATGATTTTTGCAAGGTCCATTTGTTCTTGTTAGGGAGTGCAATGTCAATGTCTCCCATCCCCACCATGTTCAAAGCCTCTCCATCAGCCAGATACACCTTCTCAAAATCACTTGCAACATAGTTTTGCATTGTCCCGAAGGTAAGATGTATAGAAGGAAGCCCCTGAATCTAGTATCTAGTCATCAACTGGACTATGAACTGCAAGTAATAGTGCATCCTGTACTTCTTCAGTTACTACATTAGCACTATCATTCTCGATCTTCTTAGGGTTTCTACAGTTCTTCTTTATGTGGCCAGCTTTGCCACAATTCCAGCAAGTTGCCTGCTAACCAGGCCTTGACTTGCTCTTGCCCTTGTTGTTTGATTTTGATCTGCCTCTGTTTGAGTTCCTGTCATGTGATCTCCCCCAGGAATCAACATTCAATGCTGAACTCGAACATGAGGTCTCGCCTGAATTCCTCTTGCACACCTCCTCAGCCAAAATCAAATCACGAACATCATCATATTTCAATTTTGATTTACCGACAGAATTACTAACATCAATTCTCATGGCTTCCCAATTATTTGGCAATGAAACCAATAGTATCAATGCACGTATCTCATCATCAAATTCAATTTCAGCAGACGACAATTGATTTGTGATAGTATTAAAAGCATTCAGATGTTGTGCAACAGGCGTACCATCTGCCATCTTCAAATTGAATAATTTTTTCATTAAATTAACCTTATTATTCACTGAAGGCTTTTCGTACATACCTGACAAAGCCTCCATGAGATCCGCAGTCTCATCACCTTGCTGACGTTGTGTGCAACGGATCTTGATAGGGTTAGCTGAATAATCCCCAGAACCTATCGATCCAACAGATTCCAATCAGCCTCCTCCAATTTTTCCGGTTTCTTCCCTAATAGTGGAAGATGGAGTTTCTTCCCATAGAGGTAATCCTCTATTTACATCCTCCAGTATCCAAAGTCCGTACCATCGAACTTTTCGATCCCTGATACCTTCACTTCGTCTCCAGCCATTGTTTTCCTCATATCTGAACCTTAGCTCTGATACCAGCTGTTATGAAAACAATGATGATAAAGTGAAATGTTAACATACACGACACAAACTTTTATGTGGTTTGGAAAATTGCCTACGTCCACGGGAGTTGCAGAGGATTTTATAAATCAATTGAGGAATCACAATACAATAGAGTTTGTTTCTCCGGCAGAAACAGAACTACTTGCCGTTATAGCAAACCCTGTATCTCACGGCGGCGTCACAGCTTCACGCGATGGTGAGGAGCAGCAACGTTGTCTTCACAGCTCGGTCAAGTTAACTTCTCTTCCGGCAACAACGCAGAGTCCCCATCTGCCTCTTCCGGCCATGACGACGCAATCCTTTGCTCAGCCACAGCAGCGTCGCTGTTTAACGACTCTCTGCCTCTTCAGGCCACAGCGACAACAATGACGTTGTCCTTCTCGAGCCTCTCTGTCTGCCAAGACCTCCTTTGTTTCACTCTCTATTTTTTTTGCCACCTCCCTTCCGGGTCCCGCGGGTTTTTATTTCGGCAGAGTTGCAGTCCTCCTTCCAAGAGACTTTGTTCGCACACCGTCTCTATTTTGGCAACATAGTCGTGTGGAGTCCTGCCGTGAGACTGTGTGCGAACAAAGTCGTGTGGAGTGTGCCAGACTCCACAGTACTCAACAGAAATCCCATAGTTCAAGGGGGATAACAGAGATATATCCATTCGTCTCGATGACGGTGGGTGAAGCCTGGGGACCAGGCCTTAGGGCCGACCAAGAAATCCCCTAGTGCAGAGGCCTCCTCCACCAATATTCGAAGAACCAAGTCTAGCAAACGGACATGAAGTAGGGTTTGATGAGGTTCAAACGAGTCATCGTACAACTTTGAAGAGAGTGAATGTCTGGATATTGGTTTGTTGTGCTACCAATGGTGCAGGTTTTGGAGTTGGGAGATTCAAGAGATGAGCAAAGTTGGGCCGATGTACTAGGGTGATGGCGTGGTTTTCCTGGGCGGATATTCGAAGTTTTTGTGAGGGATGGAAATGGGATCAGGCGTTGGGTGCCAAGCAGTGTGATGGGTTGTCATGCTAGGGGACATGGAGGGAGGTAGAGCAAAGTAGGTCAAGGAAAGACGGAGGGAGCTGGGGCCAGAGTAGTGTTAGTGGGGAGAAGGGGATGAGGTTGAGGCAGCACATGGACTGGGCAGGATCTGGATTTCAGTGGTATACCGCTTTTCGGTTAAATTCAAATTAAAAGCTGGCTATTTTCAGTTCTGAGGCACTGCTTGTCTTATTTTAATCAACCAATGAACAAAGCTGATAGTTACTT
This sequence comes from Aristolochia californica, assembly GCF_029961685.1. Taxonomy (NCBI): domain Eukaryota; kingdom Viridiplantae; phylum Streptophyta; class Magnoliopsida; order Piperales; family Aristolochiaceae; genus Aristolochia; species Aristolochia californica. Next base: position 7,362,632 of record NW_027182279.1, read on the forward strand.
GGTGCATGCATATGATAAAAACCATGAGAAAATTATTAAGAGAAGTGGAAAACATGAACTATGGGAGCAGAAATAGAAGAACTTAGCTTTGTGATCTGCTAATGTTACATTTTATTTTACTTTCTCTAGAAAAGAAACCATAAGGGCTCATTGTTTCATTTTTTTTATGTATTTATCTTTAATTGGAGCTTGTGTTCATTGTTCAATGTATAGCTTATAGGTTTTATGAAATGTAGGATTTAAATTTTTCTCATGTTTTGCAGGACTAGGTTGACGGACGGGAATGCACCCCCCTTTAACTGTACATAAACATCCAATGTGTGCTGAAGTTAGTTTGCACTTTTTTTGTGTATCCAATTTTTTACTACTTAGTGCTTGGCTTTCTCCTTTATAGAGTTTTCACCTATGTCTTACGGTTCCGGATTTGACACAAAGATTCGTTGTTGACGTTCCGGTACGGCCATGGGGAATTGTAGAAAGACATGGTGGAATTGTAGGGAGACATGGAGAACGAAGATCAAGCCAAAAGGAAGCCTGAAAACCCTAGAGTTTGTTGAGGAGAACTCTAAGTCTATTTACACTAGATTTAACCTAATTTTCAATGCTTGTCTTTCTCATTACTCTTACCCCTTAAATAGGGTTCACCCTATTAGGGTTTAATATAAAATATTCCAAAAATACCCCTATAAATAAAATATTCTAAAAATACCCTTGTGGCCTAAAACTGAAATAAAATAAAGTAAATTAAAGAAAAATAATTAAAATAATAATTTTATTATGGTCCTGGGTTAAGTACCTATGCCTTCTGCTCCTAACAGGCTGGTCTTTTGGGTAGTATTGGTTAGGTGCTTAACATTTGGTATCAGAGCAGGCGCTATGTCCAGACTTCGAGTCCCCGTGGCCGCTTACGTAGGTGGACCGCAAGCTCCTGGCAGGACCCCTGACCCAATCGCGTTGCTGTGTTAATGCTGCCGTGGTCGTCTGCTTGGGCGGGCAGGGTGTGATGTTATGGTCCTGGGTTAAGTACCTATGCCTTCCGCTCCTAACAGACTGGTCTTTTGGGTAGTATTGGCTAGGTGCTTAACACTATGCTAAATCTTAAACACACAAAATGACATCTCTATTTGGCAAGTAGTTTTAGTTCAATTCAATTGTATATCTAAACATGATAAAACAATCCCAGCTTATTGGTTCTGATGGGTCTGGACTCAACCAGCTGATGTTCTTCAAGTTCCACCACTCTGCATGCTGCAGCCTCCTGCCATTACTGATCCAAACATATTTTTGAGCTCTCCTGTATAACTTGCACCGTACATTAAAAGAAGGTAAGTTAAAACTGTAACTTTTTTTTTTGTGTCGTCTTTTGGTTCTCACCCTCAGTTTCTTAGGGGGCATCTCTGTATCTTTTAATTGATGAGCCTACCTCTCTGCTCTGTTCAGTATTTTGTTCCAAGATATTAAACCTGAATATTAGAAGGGCTCTTCTGATTCGACCAGACAAAAATCTGCCTTAACATTATAACTAATTCTACTGCTGACAAGAATATGTGCTGATTTTAGGATTGAATGGGATTTACTGCGGCATTTTGGCATACATTCCATGGAACAGGATGAGCCTTTTGGTGCTCCAACAAAGCAGTGGCCTTGGGAGGATGGTACAAACTCACTGGCTATGGCTAAAAGAAGAAGTAAGCAGGGATTATTATGAATTTTTACATCACTGAAATTCTCATATCTATTAACTTTTGGAAGTCCTTGTCAAGTTAACTAATTTTTTTAACCCTTTGAATAAAATAGTAAGAGCCAACTTTGAGTTCATTAAAAAGTTGGGAGTGTAATGGTGGTGTTTTCATGATAGAGACATAGTGCATGATGGTAAAATTTTAGAGGTAAGTTAGATAATTCGTTTAGATGTGAATATCGTATCACTTTTGATGTGGTCTCTCTTTCTTTTAAATACTGTGGCTTCGTTGTCATGCCTCAGAAAACAAATGCTAATCTAAATGATGTAGCCCTTGCAAAGGAACTTCAAGTAAATGTCTTTTCTCTCTTGTCATTGTGCTCCTCATGCTTTCTGGTGCATCAAATAGAGGCTTATAAAATATATTGACGATTTATCTTTTTTGTCCATTCTTCTTTACATTATATCTTCTGCAAGCTTACTTGAAATGTTACATGATTTGCAGTTTGTGTAATTCTTCTGCAAATATTTTTTGACATAGCTTATGAGGAACAGTTTTTGTTTGTGCACTTTTGAAATGACTTTCCTTGATTATCTATTTGCTCAAATAAGTCCATGTGAAGCAGGGGATTAAAATCCGACCTTTGTCTGCTCAATTGTTTCACCATCCTCGATACATGCACGGAGCTGCTACCAAGTGTCTTTTTTTTCCAACTTAAGTTTGTTGTCTTCATTCTTTATGTGCTCATAGTATGACAATTCAGTGAGACATTTATCAATACATAGGATGTTGGTTCATGGTGCTCCAATAGATCTGGTGGAAGGTAAGATTGGCTTGATTGTAGAGATGGTTGTAAGTCTAGACAAAAACATTCTTTAAAATAGTAGTTGAAGTTCTCAAACCAATAATATAAAAAAATTACACCTCAACAATTTTTTTTGAAACGAAGATGATTTTATTATGAAAGAAAGCAAAAGAGTACATTAAGGGAGGCCTCCCCTAACAACAAGAGATTGCAGGGAGGGACCCAATTTGGCACATAAATCAGTAGCCAAATTGGTTGACCTAAGAACATGGGACCAAGTACAAGAGGTAGTGGAAACAATGTTCATAATATTAAGAAAAAACTACCAGTGACGCCACATGGGGAAGGTGGTAGAGCACCAATCAATGACGACTTTGGAGTCACACTCTACGATCAGTGGACCTTTGAAGTGATCTTGGTAGATGCAAAGCCCGTGGAGGAGGCTAGAGAGCTCAGCAGTGGTCTAGTCCGCAACGCCGAGAGGACCAAAGTATGACATAATAGCAGTTCTTCCAGGATAAAAACTCACCCCTCCAAAGCCAGCCAAACCCGGGGAGCAGGGGGTCTCCTTGACAAATGCTATGAGAACTCTGGAAGAAACCGCAAATTGTGCTATTCAAGAGTAGAGAGTAAGAAATGAGGAGATGCAACTGCGAATCCAAAATCTCCATCAGTCTCCAAAGCCCATGCACTGCATAATGTTGTCCAGAGGGGACCAACTCACCCGGTCAAAGGCCTTCTCGAGATCGAGTTTGAGGACAAACCTCGGTAGGCCAAGTTTGACAAAGTGGTTGATAATCTCGTGAGCAACCATATCTGAATCGAGGATGTCCTGACCTCTAATGAATTCACTCTGACCCTTGTGGATGATAGTAGGAAGAATAACCTTGAGACGACGAGTTAGGATATGAGCAATGATTTTGTATGGACTTGAGATGAGGTTGATTGGCCTAAAGTCACGAGGATGTTCAACGCTAGTTTTCTTAGGTACCAGGGCAATAAGAGAGGCACCGACACTCTTGAAGATGATTCCACAATTATAAAAACTACGGACCATGGAAATAATGTTCGATCTCAGGGTAGGCCAGTAGATTCTGTAAAATTCCCTATTGTACTCGTCAGGCCTTGGGGCCTTATCTTTAAGATGACCTAAGATCGCATCTACGATCTCCAAGTTTGAGAAGGGAAGCGCAATGAAAGCCACCAAGGTGGGAGAAATTGAAGAGAAATGGAGTCTAGTCAGATGTGGTTGATGGTGGCGCTCTTCTTTGTAAAGATCTGCAAAAAAATTGAGAAGAGCGTCACTGATAGAGGTCCTATCTGAGGTTACTTCATTATCGATAGATATCGACTTTCTCGAATCAAGGAAGCCAGAAAAATCAGAGACTTAATATCCAATCATTTCCAAATAATCAGATTGATTATATGTAAGATTGTAGTCTTTATCCCCTGGAAGGTATCACATGACTTTCTTTGCAACTTTCCAATGGTCCAAACCAGGATTACTTGGATATCTGCCCAATATTCCCACTACATATGCTATGTCAGGTCTTGTGCAAACCTGACCATACATTAAACTGCCAACTGTGGAAGCATATGAAATGTTTTTCATTTTTTCCCTCTCTAAATTATTTCGTGGACCTTGTTCGAAAGTCAATTTGTCACCTTTCAAAATAGGTACATCACCAGATGAGCAATTATTCATACGATATCTCTCTAGAATTTTATTGATATAGGTTACTTGAGACAATCCTAATGTCCTTTGGGATTTGTCTCTATCCATCTTCAAGCCCATGACATAAAAAGCTTTAACCATATCTTTTATATAAAATTTCATCGAGAGAAATTGTTGACCTCATGAAGTAATCTTAATCACTTGAAGCAAGTAGAATATCATCTACATATAGGAGTAAGAAAATTATTTTGCTCCCACTGAACTTATGGTATATACATTGATCCATGATATTCTCCGTAAAACCAAATTAAGAAATAACATCATGAAATTTTAAATACGACTAACGGGAGGCTTGTTTTAGTCCATATATAGATTTCTTAAGTCTACAAACCAAGTGATCATTCCCCTCTGAAATGAAACCTTCAAGTTGTTTCATGAAAACTTCTTCTTCTAGGTTTCCATTGAGGAAAACCGTTTTCACATCCATTTGATGTAACTCCATATCATAATGAGCTACTAATGCCATGATTATCCAAAATGAATTCTTCTTTGAAAAAGGAGAGAACGTATCGTGATAATCAATTCCTTCTTGTTGAGTAAATCCTTTGGCTACAATTCTTGCCTTATATCTTTCAATATTGCCTAAAGAGTTTCTTTTGGTTTTAAAACCCATTTACAGCCAATGGCCTTCCCCCCATTAGGCAATTCAACAAAATCCCAAACTTGGTTTTTAGCCATTGAATCCAACTCTTCCTTCATGGCATCATTCCATAATGTGGATTTATGTCCACTCATGGCTTGTGAAAACGTAATAGGATAATCTTCAGTACCAATGTCCATGTCAGACTCTTGAAGATACAATTCATATTAACAGGAGAATTTTCTCCTTTCACTCAATATAATTTTCTCCATTTAGGGGAATAATAGAGGAATCAAAGTTTGGGATAGACAAAGTTTGAAGAATTGCAAATAAGACAAGAAGCTTACTAAACATGTAATGAAGCCAATTTTTTTGAATATTTACCCATGTAAATAATTCAAACAAATAAATCAGCATGTCATTATAATATTACCTGTGGGCTTCAATTATAACACATATGCAATTTATCTCTTTATGGTAGGACCCAAAATTTTGTTTGTAAAGAAATATTCTAGGTCTGTGGGCAACTAGATTTTTTTTAAAATATTTCTTTCCCATCCTGATTAATTACTTTAATATAACATTTACGCTGTGGGGTTAAATTATTATATCTCCATGATTAATTAAAAAAATTTATGTCTTTAACTTTATGTGACTAAACTTAAAGTCACTGAATATTTTTCATAATTAAGAATATTGTGGCAATTACTCAATTATTCAAATATATACAAAAAATACAACGTAAAAATAATTGACTAAAATTGATGTCAATTATTAATTCCTTATAATAACTCCTGCCTGGGGGCATTCCCCTTTTCGCTTCGAAAAGGCCTAGACCCTTGTTGAGTCTTTCACTTTATCTCTTTCTGGATGGTGGCAAGCACTTCAAAGTCACCCCAATCCGGGTTGGGTGCTTCCTCTCCAAATAATAGTGCTTAAAGTGAAGATCCGCTTGTGGGCCAATAATCATCGTGCTGTTGTTGCTTCTCAAAAAGGCTCTGTTCGTCGCCACATATCCGAGCTTTATCTACTCGAAAAACAAAGGTCTATGTCTCCTCTTGATTTTCTTATTAGAAATAAATTAAATTTGGAATGTTCAAATCTGCTTCGTTGTGAATCTATTCGTTCGAAACAACGTCCTCGATTCTGCTGGATGGTCGAGGGAGATGGAAACACTTAGTTTTTCCATTCCATCGCCTCGGCCATGAGGAGGATTAACTGTATCACTGCTCTTTGTCATGGAGACCAAGTGATAACGTGTAGTTCCTCCATTTCTAATATTCTGGTGAAGTTTTTCTCAGACTTGTATATCGAGGTGTGTTACAATAGGCCTAAGCTGCCTCAACTCGAATTCTTGCACATCTCTCCATCGGACGCATCAGATAAATTGAATTTGCTTCCCTCGGTCTTTCTAAAGATAAAGCTCCCAGGCCTGATGGTTTCAATGGTGAGTTTTACCACAATTTTTGGGATACAGTCAAAGATGATGTGTTTGCATTTGTCCATAATTTCCACCAAGTTGGCATTACCCATAAGGCAGTTGAGCATCTTTCATTACTCTTATCCCAAAAAATTCCAACACTACCTCACCCCAAGATTTCTGACCTATTAGCCTCAGAACTAGTTATTATAAAATCATTGGTTGTCTCCTTGCAAATTGGCTTAGGGCCCACCTTCCAAAAGTCGTTAATCCCAGCCAAAGTGCTTTCATTCGAGATAGGAATATTTTGGACTCCTCCATGACTACTCACAAGTTACTAGATTCCTTCAAGAAATCTTCCCAACCCAGATTCGTCCTCAAATTAGATTTTGAAAATGCCTTTGATTGGGAAAACTGGAAACTAATCGATCACCTTTTTGATCGAATGGGTTCTGGGACTAGGTGAAAATTTTGGATGAGATGTTGTATTTCAACTACATCATATTTTGTCCTTATAAATGGAAGGTTGTACGGTTTTTTCAATGCAATTTGGGAAATCTGACAAGGTGACCCTTTGTCTCCTTTTCTTTTTACTCTCATCGGGGAGCACCTTGCTTCTATGGTCTGATTTGCTAAATCCTTGGGTTGGCTCAATCTTGTCTCTGAAGACTCGAACCAAGATATTATGATCTTGCAGTACGTTGATGATACTATTCTTTTTGGAGAAAGGTACTATGAGTTAGATTTCCCACATGAAAGCCTTGCTCAACCTTTTCAAATTATCTTCTGATCAAAAGGTAAGTTGGGCTAAATCTTCTATAATTGGTTTTAATATTGACCCCTCCGTATTAAATTCTATGGCAAGCTTTTTGGGATGTAAAGTTGCTTCCCTCCCTGGCACATATTTGGGTCTTCCTCTGACCCCCATTCTACCCACGAAAAGCGCTTGGCACCTTGTCATTGAGCATCTCAAAGGTAGTCTTGATTCCTGGAGAGGAAGATTTTTGTCCAAAGTTGGTAAGCTTGTACTCATCAAATCTTGTTTACATGGTATACCATCTTATTTTCTCTCCTTGTACCATTGTCCAACCTTTGTCCGAAATAGAATTGAATTCCTTAAGAGAAGATTTTTATGGGGTGGGCTGAATGGGGAAAGAAAATATAGCCTTGTAAAATGGGATGATGTTTGTAAACCAATTTCAATGGGTGGTCTTGGGATCCGGGATATTGCAACAACCAATTCTGCTTTACTACTAAAGTGGATCTAGAAATTCAATATGCAAACAATACTATTATGGCGGAAAATTGTAGCAGCCAAAGCAGGAAAAGTTTTTGGTTGGTGGACTGTTGGAGGAAGATACTATAAATTATCTCTTGTGCGGAAAAAAAATGTCCAAATGCTGCCTGCCTTCAAAAATGTTGTTAAATGTTACAACGGTACGGGCTGTCGTACAAAATTATGGACAGACTGGTAGGTGGGTCCAAGCAGTTTCAAAGTCAGTCATGGACATATTTTTCACCTGGCTTGAGAGCAAGATGTGACCATATATGCGCAAGGGATTACTTCTGGTGAGTGGAACTTAGATCTCTGACGAACATTATCAGACGTCATAGTTCTCAAAGCTGCATATCTTGTCACGAGTCTCTCAACGGTACACTTCAAAAATACTCTTGACACTCTCATATGGACTCCATGCTGGCAGGGTACGTTCTCTATTGCCTCAGCCTATCAGTTCTTCAACTCAACCAAGCCATCCAACAACTTTTGTATGGTCCTTACACATTCCCCGTCATGTGAAGTTTTTTATGTGGTCCGCATACCGAAACAAAATTTTGACTTTGGACTCGTTAATTCGCCGTGGAAATAGTGTTTGAGACCCCCTTATGCTGTTTCTGTCATTCCACCCCTGAAACCACATATCACATTTTTTTGCATTGCGAGTTTGCCCACTCGGTTTGGACCGAACTCATAAACACAATTGGGTTGCAATACTGCCTATCTCAATCACTATCATCCGCAATACTCATTGTTACTAGAACTCATCTTCTTAAGCTTGGCAAAATACTAATCTCATGCTGCGTGGGTCACATTGTTTAGGATTTATGGAAAGAGAGAAACAACAGAAAATTTAATAGAAAATCTCTTCCCAAAAATATTTTGTGCAATAGAATCATTGGCCAATTGTCCTCCTGGGTACTCATGCGGAAGGAATACCATAACTTATAAGGATTAAATTTGTGTGGTAATTGGTGACTCATTGCGGAAATGTCACATCCATCGTGCCCTCCATTAATGGAAATTTGGCCTCCACCTCCAATAGGACACTTCAAATTAAACTTTGATGGAAGTGCGTTTGGTTGCCCTAGGTCGGCTGGATTTGGAGGAGTCATTCATGACGAGAAAGGGAATCTGCTTTTATCATATGTTGGACCGATTGGTATATCTGATTCAACCACTACTGAGCTCCTTGGGCTGTATAATGGTTTAAAACTCTTCAAACAAAAGTTGGTGGCCCCTCTCTGTGTTGAAGGAAATTCAAAAGTTGTTATCAATTATTGTATGAATTCTTCAAAACCTCCTTGGCGGCATTGGGAATTATTTAGGATATTTGTACTTTAATTTCCCAAATGTTTTGTAAATGGAAATTTATTCCTATATTTTCTAGTCACTTAGCAGATTATCAGGATAAATTAGGTGTTTCCCTTCGACAGCTTGTCGTGGAGGAAGGCATTCTTTAGGTATATGTTATTTCTTCTGCTTGCAATGTATTCACACCTTATTTAATTTTTTTATTAATTCCTTATAATATGCATAAAAATAAAGTATGCATAAAACCTAAATAAGTTTTTTCACAATTGAAAAATCAACAAAATATGCACAGTATACAACTATATGTGCATGCACAATTATTTAATTCATATGAATCTGTCTAACCCACCTCTTTGAGTGGGATAGTGCAAAGTATGGGGCGATGGCCGAGCAAGTCTGGAGAAGCAGCAGAAGCAGAAGAGGCAAGAACGACAATTGGTTGAAGACAATGAAGAAGAAGATAGTCACTTTGAAGACGACACAAAAGTGAAATGGCAAACTGTCATTTCACGAACTTCACGACAAAGGATTTTGGTGGAAGCCCTTCAAGATATGAATTTCGAAATGGAAAAGCCAAACTGACTTTTCGGAAAAGGAAAGAGAAAAGCGGTGAAGCAATCCGTATACTTTCACATGCTGGCGCAAAAAAATCCTACATCTCCCTCCCAATTTCCGCAGTGGATTCTTTCCTAGTCATTTTCGAAAAGATCCAAACTGGAAAAACGGGACGAAGCTTCGGCCGATCACTCTTCACCGGCAAACTGGAATTCCAGCTCCACACCCACCACCAAGGTGGCTTCCTAGAATGCATCATCACTCCAAGACGCGACTCGATGATTATGGGTATGATCTTCCTACTGCAAAATTCTAATTCTGTCCTCGGATGGAAATTCTTCCACCAAATCCTCCAACAATTAACCACGCATAAAAAAATCCATTAATTTCAACTCTCTACACCATGAAACCCATTATTCTATCACCCTCCCAGCCCAAGCCATAATTGAGGGAACTCATAAAATGTCCCTGGCAGCAGTAGTTCCATCGATAATTCATTCAAGTCAACAAATCCAGAAACGGATCCAAGAAAGAAGCATCAATCTCAAAGTCGTCACCAGAGTTCAAGACGGGCGATGGCTCATTAATTTCAACTAGGAAGATGATCGCCGAAAAATACACTCGTTGAAGACAGTAGAAGGATCCCCGATCCTAAACATGGTTGATTGGAGGCCATAACTCATAGCTCCCCTCTTAGGGCAATGGGTGATCATTAAAGGAATTTTGATTGAAGTTCGTTGCAGACATACCCTGGAATGCCTCTCTAGCATCTTTGGAGAGCTCATTTGGGCTGAAAGCCAACCGGTGAACCTCCACTTGGAGAAAATCTTCCTCCAGCCAAAATCACCGGTAAGTGGAATACATTTTTTTAAGATCTTGCAGAATTTAGGATCTCATGAAAGGAACTTTAGATCAACAAGAAAGAAAAAGAAGAAGAAAAGAGAAGGAGAAGAGAAGAAGAAGAACGTGGAAGAAGAGAGTTTGGATTAAGGGAGAAGAGGGTTGCGTCAAAAAGAAAAATGAGAGCTGGACAAATTTGTGGAAAGAGAGGAGAGTGATTCAATGCCCTACCTCTTAGCCAATGCCTTTATTTATAGTTTTACAATACCCTTAGGGCTACAACTTGATAAAACAAAAGACATAAAAGGAACACATATTTACACTTCTATGCCATCTTTATGGAAAATACCATATTTTACATATATGCCACTCCTTTGACGTGTGGGCTTCTTGTCTTGAGCTCGTGGGCTTGAGCTCATCTTTCAACACTCCCCCTCAAGCTGGAGGTGAAAAGACATCATAAATACCTAGCTTGCCACATATAAACGATAGGATTTTAGATGTAATGGGTTTAGTGAGAATATCAACTACTTGCTCTTGAGATGACACATGTTTGAGAGAGATTGTTCCTGCTTGAAACTTCTCCCATATAAAATGACAATCCACCTCAATATGTTTAGTTCTTTCATGAAAAACTAGATTTGAAGTGATATGAATGACTGCTTGATTATCACAATGCAGATTCATGGACCCCTTTTTATAAAAACCTAGTTCGGTAAGAAGGGTCTTAATCCATAAAAGTTCACTACCGGTATGGGCCATAGCTGTATATTCTGCTTCGGCGCTAGATCTTGTAACCACATTTTGCGTCTTACTTTTCCATGTAACTAAGTTTCCCCCAACCAGAGTACAATATCCTGATGTAGATTTTCTATCATCAGGAGATCCAGCCCAATCTGCATCTGAGAAGCCTTCTATGTTGAAGTGCCCATGTTTTTTATACATCAATTCTCTTCCTGCAGCTCCTTTTAGATAATGTAATATTCTCTCTAAAGCCTGCCAGTGGGTAATTTGTAGTTTGTGCATGAATTGACTCACCACACTTACAGCATATGATATGTCTGGCCTATTTATCGTGAGATAAATCAGTTTTCCCACGAGTCTTTGATATTTGCTGATATCAATATCTTCTTCATTTGTGGCACATAATTTTACATTTGTATCCATAGGTGTGTCAACTGGTCTACAACCCTTCATTCCTATTTCTTCAAAGAGATCCAAGACATATTTCCTTTGAGACAATATTATCCCATGTTTGGATTGAAGAACTTCTATTCCCAAAAAATATTTAAGCATACCAAGGTCTTTAGTCTTGAATTCCTGACATATCATTTGTTTCACCTCTTGTATGCTCAAAGTATCATCACCGGTTAAGATAATATCATCCACATATACAGTCAATAATATTTTCCCTTTGACCGTATCTTTATAATATACGGAATGATCAACTGAGCACCGATGAAAACCAAACCGTAGGAGTGTTTGACTAAATTTATCAAACCAAGCCCGAGGAGACTGCTTAAGCCCATATAAAGACTTTTTTAACCGGCATACTGACTCTCCCTCAACCACATAACCAGGTGGTTGAACCTTATAAATTTCCTCACTGATATCACCATTTAAAAAAGTGTTTTTAACATCCAACTGATAGATGGGCCATAAGGAGTTAGCAGCAATAGATAAGATGATGCGTACCGAATTCAATTTTGCAACAGGAGAGAAGGTCTCCTCATAATCTATCCCATAGTACTGTGTATAGCCCTTAGCAACTAGTCGAGCTTTAAGACGAGCAATCGATCCATCCGGATTATGTTTCAACAAAAAAACCCATCGACAATCAACCGGTCTTTTACCTTTCGGGAGTGATGTTAAGTACTAAGTTTGGTTTTCAAATAAGGCATGCATTTCTTCATCCATAGCCGCCTTCCATCCTGGATGTCTCAGGGCCTCCTGATACGACTGTGGAATGGAACTAGAAGAAAGGGACGCAAGAAATTGAAAACACTCAGAAGACAAGTGATGGTGAGACATAAAATTTGAGATAGGATGCGAAGTAGTACAGGAGCGACGTTCTTTTCTTAAAGCAATAGGCCGAGTATCAAATTTAGGCCCATACATAGGAGGAGAAGGACTTACCTCGGGTGGATCTGACAACTCCACAGATGAAGGTACGGCCGGTGCATCAGGGGATGGATCCACTTCAAGATTGAACGGCACAAGCGGACAAGGAGTAGTAGAAGGACAAGTCCATCCTGGAGGAGCATCATGGGAGGAGTAGAAGTGAGTGTGCTCAAAGAAAGTCACATCCCTAGAGATAAACATCCTTCGAAGGATAGGATTGTAAAAGACATAACCTTTTTGGGTGCGAGAGTATCCCCAAAAAATGCACTTCACAGACCGAGGATCAAGTTTATTTTTATGTTGAGATGTAAAATGAACAAAACACGTATATCCAAACACTTTCAAAGGAAGAGAAAAAGGATCTTCACTATTAAATAACACAGAGTAAGGAGTTTTATGATGAAGGACTGATGAAGGTAACCTATTAATGAGAAAGCATGTTGTAAGTATAGCATGAGGCCAATAGAAATAGGGTACCTTCATGGAGTAGAGGAGGCCCCGAGCAACTTCAAGAAGATGATGATTCTTCCTTTCAGCAACACCATTTTGTTGAGGAGTATATGCACATGATGTTTGATGAATAAACCCATTACTCTCACAAAATGATCTGAAGTCATGAGACATGTATTCCTTAGCATTATCAGATCTAAGGGTTTGAATTTTCTTCCCAAATTGTGTCAAGACCATAGCTTGAAAATCTTTAAACAAAGGAAGAATTTCAAAACGCTCTTTAAATAGATATAACCAAGTCACTCGAGTAAAATCATCAACAAAAATGACAAAATATTTAACTTGGGAAATATTTGAGACACATAAAGGGCCCCATACATCAGAATGTATTAGCTCAAACGGAGTAGTACTTGTAGTTGTAAGACGAGGAGAATATGTACTCCTGACATGTTTACTTAATTGACAAACCTCATAACTGATATTAGAAAGTCCTTTTAAATGAAGTGAAGGGGTAGACGGATGACCAAGTCGGTTGTGCCAAAGTTGGGCCTCAGATATAGTTGACGATAATGCAGCTAATGGTGGAAGAGTGAAGTAGTACAAACTCCCCTTTTCATGACCGCCACCAATCACCCGCTTCGTTGTGAGATCCTGAAAGACACAAGAAGACGGTGAGAAGGTGATAGAGCAATTTAAATGGTCAATTGGGTAACCGGGAGCAAATATAAAGGAAATTGAGGAACAAATAAAACATCTTGAAGGGGAATAGATAAAGTAAGAGAGGATGAACCTTTGCCAAGGACCTTGGTTTGGGTACCATCAGCAATAGTAATGAATTTATGAGGATAACAAGGAGATAAGGACTGCAACAAGTGTTTGTTACCTGATAGATGTTTGGAGGCCCTGGAGTCGATGATCTAAGAGGAAGAGGAAGAAGAGGAAGAAAGCATGCCTGAGGCAATAGTAGTGGCAGCAGTAGATGATTCCATGAAGGACTTTATTTTCTGAAATGCAGCATAGTCCTCAGCCGTAAGAGTCACATTTCCGGATGATGATTCAACCTTATCTTCATTTTTCTCAACTTTAACTGAGACTGGGTTAGCTGTGGCCCAATCAGGCTTGCCATGAAGTTTCTAGCATGATGCCACAAGGTGGTTCTGACGGCCACAATAAGTGAAAAGTTGAGGCTCAGTATGGAAAGAATTCTAATCCATTCTACCACTTCTATTTTTAGTCCCTCTCATAGTTCGACCCCCTCTCATATTTCTGCCCCGTCCTCGGGATGAGGAAGATGTTCCCTGATTGCCAGAGAACATCGCCAATGGAGCATCAATAGGAGAAGGAGGGGATGGATCCGGTATCCTAAGTAATGTAGCACTAATATCATCGAAGGATGGAAGAGCAGAAGAACTTAGAAGTTGAGTTTTGGCCACCTCAAGGTATGGTTTAATATTCGATAAGCAAATGGCTGCTGCCTAAGCTTCTCTTTGTCGCTCTTGAACGGCAATATCAGTGGAATATGGCTGAGCTAGTTTCCATTCTTGAAGAAGACCTCAAAACCATGCCAAAAATTCGTGAATATTATCTCCATGTTTCGTATGCAGCATGTTTTGTAAGACATCATATATTTTTTGTAATGAAGCAGTGCTTGAGTAAAGCTTGGCACAAGTGTCTCATATGTTCTTGGCGGTTTCCAAGTGGACCACATTGTTGGCCACCTACTCTTCCATGCTATTAATGAGCCAACTTATCACCATGTTATCATCCTTAACCCACTTGTGGTAGGACGCATCTTCTTCATCAATCAGAGGAGGAAAGTTAACAACGTGGCTCAAGAGGTCACGAGTAATAAGAACCCTTCGAACTGATTGTGACCAGCTCATGTAATTGGAGAGACCTCTAAGTGGAATTGTAGTAATACGGAGTATATCACTCTTATTACTATTGTATCCAATCTCCATGATGAGGCAAGTAAAATATGGAGGTCAAGGGAAAAGACCTTCAAAGAAAAATTACTCTATGTAATTTGAAGAACCCGTAGACCAAATCAATCACCAACAAAAGAGAACAAGAACCAATTTCTTTCACAAGGGCAAGCACCAAATTATCAAAAAATTTGTGCCTTTAGAAAGTGATAATAACATCCAGCCATCACTCAACTTCTCTTGTATTCATAAGAACAAAGAGAAGAAAGTAGATGCAACCGATTAGGCCTTAATCCAAACTCCAACACAAATGAGCAATAGACAAAAATTTAGAGAAGATTTAATGACAAACCAAGACACTTGGAAGAGATTTATCTTCAGCTCATGGGAGACTTTAAAGTAAGAAAAAATTCAATTGTTGAAGTTAAAAAAAACGGAATTACAAAGGGTAAATGGCTGTTGGCATTTCATCAAACATGCAATGGGCATCCAACAACATAACACAAACCCATGAACAACCTAAAGTAGGAGAAGATACAGTAACATGTGCTGGAATTCTACCTCAAATGAGATGGATCCAAATTTTATAAAGGTAATTGAATTTCACCCATCAATCTTAATAAGATGCAAACAACAAATGATCTTGATCACTCTTGTAATTGATTTACAAATAGTCAAGATTATAACATCAATTTAGTCATAGAAATAAATCTTAAAACATATAAAGATTTATCTTAACTTGATGTGACTCAAAATTCAAGAAGTAAAGAAAAACAGTAAAAAGGAGTATGTAAATAAGAAAAGGAAATAAAAAAAAACGTAAATAAGAAGATGATGAACTTATCTCTTTATGACTGAACTCCTTTTACAACTTCTTGAACAGATTTCATAATAACTCCATGAAGAGATCATAAACTCCTTGCTCTGATACCATGTAGAATTTAGGATCTCATGAAAGGAACTTTAGATCAACAAGAAAGAAGAAGAAGAAGAAGAGAGAAGGAGAAGAGAAGAAGAATAACGTGGAAGAAGAGAGTTTGGATTAAGGGAGAAGAGGGTTGCGTTAAAAAGAAAAATGAGGGCTGGACGAATTTGTGGAAAGAGAGGAGAGTGCTTCAATGCCCAACCTCTTAGCCAATGCCTTTATTTATAGTTTTACAATACCCTTAGGGCTACAACTTGATAAAACAAAAGACATAAAAGGAACACATATTTACACTTTTATGCCATCTTTATGGAAAGTACCATATTTTACACATATGCCACTCCTTTGACGTGTGGGCTTCTTGTCTTGAGCTCGTGGACTTGAGCCCATCTTCCAACAGATCTATTTTGGAAAAACCACAACATGGGTCACCATGGAATTTGGAGGCCAGGAAGTCCTTCCGGCCAAGTTTTTTGACTCGAAAGATTCTCCACTCTGCCAGACTAAGCCTGAGTCGACACAACACAATCGGATCCGACCCAGAGCCATATTCCAAAGTCAAAGCAGATTTGGGTCCCGATATCGGACATGTCAGGAATGGCTGTCCCTTCATAGTTTCGAAAATCAAATTATAAAAAAAACAAAATCCGTGGAACCCCACCATTCAAATGTCACCGTTCTCGAGCAGCCCATCAATCATTCAGGCTGACAAAGCCCAACCCCTAAAAATTAAAAATCCTCCCTCATCCACTGTGCCCCCATCTCTCTGGTGAGATTCTTGAAATTTAGTCGCCACCTCGTCACCATCATCCACAACTATCCCATCAGTAAATTGTTCTGACACAACTTGTAACTTACAATTTACTCCACTGCCTTCACCTTCCCCAACTGACAAAGCGACTGACAGTATACTCTGCCCAAAACTCGCCTCCCACGTCACTTCCCCAAACTCCATCCCCCGAGACCCAACAACCTTGTCAATCACTCCTGTCACGTCGAGATACACGCCTTAAATCAATCCCGCCTCCCCTACTCCTTTCCCTTGCTTCATTTCCCAAGGTCCATCAACCTCGTCAACTCCACCATGTCCACATCAAACCATTCCATCTTCTTTTCATCAACTCCACCATGTCAGATTGTAATCCTCCCTCGAGCCCCGTCCAGTCCCTTCTCCCCATCAAAAATCTTCTTTTCATCTATAAAAAAATTCACGTCCAAATCAACCGACTTTGCACACTGCCCGAAAGTCGCCTCCCACGCCTCTTCCCCAAATTCCACCCCCGAGGCCCATCAACCTCGTCAATCCCCATGTCACGTCGAAATACAATCCTCTTACCAATCCTGCCTCCCATGCTCCCTTCCCTACTTTCATTTCCCGAAGTCCATCAACATCGTCACCTCCACCATGTTTACATAAAATCATTCCATTCACTTCAAATTCCGTACCTCTCATAAACACTCCTTGCAGCCCATCACCTCTGGAAAAAGCCTGTCAGATTGCAGTTTTTCCTGGAGCCCCGTCCAGTCCCTCCCCTCCATCTAAAGTCGTCTTTTTGACTCCCAAAAGCTCACGTCCAACTCAAATCCCACGTGGGACTTATGTCCCCCTAATGACTCCCCGGCCCCTTTAAATATCTGCTCCCCCTCCATACTATGCCCCACCCCCTTCAGATACTCAACCCGCACCCCACCATGGAAGCCTCAAGCTTCAAAACTAAATCTCCTGCCACTACCCTCCAACGTGAAACTGAAAAAAGGCCTTCCATAACTCCCTTCATCTACACTTACTCTAGAAAAAGGAAGAAAGGAAAAGCTAAAACTACCTCCCCCCAAAAAAAATTGCCTTCCCACAGTTCTCCCTACGGAAATTCCTCCCCCAACCTCAACCTCAACCATGTTCCCCCAAGCCAAGCAGAGGGATGAACTCCTCCAGGTTTTGTTAGAACAAGAACAAGACTTCCCCTTGGAAGTCTTCTCGGAAATGACAAAGCTTCAGACAATTTTCTGCTCCTACTATCATGAAGCTCGCGGGACGGCAAAGAATATCCCCCCCCCCCCCCCCCCCCCCCCTTCTTGAATGATCATTATGTCCTAAAATATCAGAGGACTTTATTCACAATCCAAGCTAGCCCTTGTCAAAGCAACACTTTTTGAATGTAGCCAAAAATATTAATTTTTGTAGAAACGAAGCTGCAATCTTTTGAGTATTCTATTGCTCAAGAATTATGGTATGACTCGGATCCTGCGTGGGCTAATGTCGATGCGATTGGGCACTCTGGTAGCATCATTGTCATCTGGGACCTAAAAGCAGTTGGCGCCACCCTCACTATACCAGGCCACTACTCTATTGGCTTGCGTTTTCACGATCACACCCTTGGAACCCATTTGGCTTGCGTTTTCACCATCACACCCTTGGAACCTAATGGGCGTTGGCTGGCATCTATGGTCCTACTCGACACCGCGATTGGGTTTCCTTCTGGGAGGAAGGTTTTCAACTCGTTCAATTATGGGACCTACCCTGACTGTTGGCAGGAGACTTCAACGCTATTCTACTTTGCTTAGAAAAAAAGCCCTCCCGCAATCAGAACTTCGCCCAACATGAGAGTTTTTCTCCGATTTCATTAGCAGTCTTGGGGTCTTAGAAATTCCCCTCTCTGGAAAAAAATTCACTTGGACCAATGGTCAGACCCCCTGGTCCTATCAAAGTTGGACCGTTTCTTTGCAAACAACGAATGGGGCCAACTCTTTCCTAATATTTCTAGCCAAGTCCTAAACAAATTTGGATCTGATCATTGGCCTATACAAATCAACACTTGCCCACCTACTTGGGGACGATCCCCCTTCCGCTTCAAAAATGCATGGATCCTTGTTGAGTCTTTCACTTCTTTACTTCATAGTTGGTGGCTTGAGCAAGAGACTCATCCCAACCCGGGCTGGGCACTTCCTCTAAAAATCAAAGCGCTTAAAGAAAATATCTGATTATGGGCAAGTAATCATCATGTTGCTACTGTTTCCTAGAAAGAATTGGTTCGTCATCGCATTTCTGAGCTAGATCTACTCGAAGAACAAAGGTCTATTTCTTCTCCTGATTTTCTCATTAAAAATAAATTAAACTTGGAGTATTTTAATCTTCTTCGTTTAGAATTTGTCCATTGGAAACAATGTGCTAGATTCTGCTGGATGGCCGAGGGAGATGGGAACACAAAGTTTTTTCATTCCACTGCCTCGGCCAGGAGGTCTAACCGTATCACTACTCTACCAAGTGATAAGGGATAGTTCCTCCATATCTAACCTTTTGGTGAAGTTCTTCTCAGACTTATACACTGAAGAGTGTTACAATAGACCTAAGCTTTTGCAACTCGAATTCCAACAAATCTCTTCCGAAAACGCTGCAAATCTAGAAAAGCCATTCTCTACTGAAGAAATTGGTTTGGCTGACCTTGGGCTTCCAAAAGATAAAGCTCTTGAACCTGACGGCTTTAACGGTGAGTTTTACCATTATTTATGGGACTCAATCAAAAGTGATGCGTACGCTTTTATCCACAATTTCCACCAAGTTGGCAAAACCCATTAAGGAGTCGGAGCATCTTTCATTGCTCTTATCCCAAAAAAGTCCAATACAAAATTACCCCAAGATTTTTGACCTATTAGCCTCACCACTAGTTTTTATAAAACCATTGGTTGTCTTCTGGCAAATCAACTCAAAGCCCACCTTCCGAAGGTTATTAATCCCAGTCAAAGTGCTTTCATCCGTGAAAGAAATGTTTTGGACTCTTCCGTGACCGCTCATGAGCGTTTAGATTATTTCAAAAACTCTTCTCAACCCAGATTCGTCCTAAAAATAGATTTTGAAAAAGCTTTTGACCGGGCAGATTGGAAACTTGTTGATCACCTTTTCGACAGAATGGGTTTTGGGACAAGGTAAAATTTTGGATGAGAAGTTGTATCTCCACCACATCATATTTTGTCCTTGTTAATGGAAAGTCGTGCGGTTTCTTCAAAGCAACAAGGGGGATTAGACAAGGTGATCCTTTGTCCCCTTTTCTATTTACTCTCATTGGCGAGTACCATGCTTCTATGATCCTATTTGCTAAATGCTCGAGTTGGCTTAGTCCTATCTTTGAAGACCCAAACCAAGATATCCCGATCTTATAGTATGCAAATGACACTATTCTTTTTGGAGAAGGTTCTATGAGACAAATTTCTCACATGAAAGCTCTGCTCAACATTTTTGAATTGACAATTAGTCAAAAGGTAAGCTGGGCTAAAACTTCTATCATTGGATTTAATATCGATCCCTCCGTATTAAACTCAATGGCAAGTTATTTGGGGTGTAAAGTTGTGTCACTCCCTGGCACTTATTTGGGTCTTCCACTGACCCCTGCCCTACCAACAAAAAGCGCCTAGTACCTTGTCATTGAACGCCTCGAAGGCCATCTTGCATCATGGAAAGGAAGATTTTTGTCTAAAGCTGGTAAGTTGGTTCTCATTAAATCCTGTTTACATGGCACACCCTCTTATTTTTTGTCCTTGTATCATTGTCCTGCCTTTGTTCGAAATAGAATAGAAATCCTTAAAAGGAGATTTTTATGGGAAGGGCCAAATGGGGAAAGAAAATATAGTCTTGTAAAATGGGATGATGTTTGTAAACCCATGATGATGGGTGGTCTCGGGATCTGGGATATTGCAACTACCAACTTTGCTTTAATATTGAAGTGGATCTGGAAATTTAATGTGCAACCAACTCTGTTATGGCGGAAAATTGTCAAAGCCAAACCTGAGAAAGTTACTTGTTGGTGGTTTGATGGTGGGAGATATTACAAATTATCCTCCGTGTGGAAGAAGATTGCCCAACTGTTGCTTGTCTTTAAATCCGCTATCAAATGCTATATTGGTTCTGGTCGCCAAACAAAATTCTAGACAAACTAGTGGGTTGGCCCAAACAGTTTCAAAGATAGTCATGGATGTATCTACCGCCTGTCAAGAGTACAAGATGCAACTGTTTCTGTGCAATGGCTGACCTCTGGTGAGTGGAACTTAGATCTCAAACGAACCTTAACAGATGATGAAGCTTTGGAAGCTGCAAACCTTGTCACAAATCTCTCCACAATAAGAATCAAAAACTCATCAGACACACTAATCCGGATGCCATGCAGGCAATGTACGTTTTGCTTCTGCCTACCACTTCTTGATCTCTCCCCAAGAAAATCAATCAGTCCATCCAGCTACTTTTGCGTGGTCTCTACACATTCCACCTCATGTGAAGTTTTTTCATTTGGACCACTTGCCAGAAAAAAATATTAATCTCTGACACATTAATTCGATGTGGGAATAGTGTCTCGGACCCCTTGTTCCCATTCTGCAATTCCTCTCCTGAAACCGCTGATCATACCCTTTTGCACTGTGAATATGCCCACTTAGTCTAGACTGAGCTTATGAACAAAATTGAGTTGCAATATTGCCCTTCTCAATTATTACACTCCACAATATTCACTACTACAAGTGCTCGTCTTCCCAAACTTTGGGAAAATATTAATTTCTAGTTGTGTTGGGCATATGGTCTGGAATTTATAGAAAGAGAGAAACAACAGAAAATTTAATAAAATATTTCTTCCCTGGAAAATTTTATGTAATAGAATCATTGGGCAAGTGTTAAGCACCTAGCCAATACTACCCTAAAGACTGGCCTGTTAGGAGCGAAAGGCATAGTACTTAACCACCCAGGACCATAACACCACACCCACCCTCAAGAGCCGACGTCCACGACGGCTTAACACATAGCGACGAGGTCCAGTACTTGACAAGGTACATTGCGTCTGGGAATCGCGATCGCTCACGCTGGGAGTCAAACTCGGGACGTAGCGCCTTCTCTGATACCAAATGTTAAGCACCTAGCTAATACTACCCAAAAGACCGGCCTGTTAGGAGAGGAAGGCATAGGTACTTAACCACCCAGGACCATAACAACAAGTGCAATCTTGGGTACTCTTACAGAAGGAATTTTGTAACTTACAAGGATCAAATTTGCGCGAAAACTGGCGTCTTATTGTGGAAATGTCTTTTCCGTCAAGACATCCTATTATGAGAACCTGGTCTCGACCACCAGTGGGACACTTCAAATTAAACTTTGACGGAAGTGCGTTTGGATGCCTCGGGCCTGTTGGATTTGGAGAAGTGATTCATGACGAAAGTGGGAATCTTCTTTTATCAT
Organism: Aristolochia californica; assembly: GCF_029961685.1. Lineage (NCBI taxonomy): Eukaryota > Viridiplantae > Streptophyta > Magnoliopsida > Piperales > Aristolochiaceae > Aristolochia > Aristolochia californica. The sequence goes on from NW_027182279.1 coordinate 7,384,471, forward strand.
ATGCGAAACCGATTGGTATATCAGATTCAACAAGTGCTGAGTTACACGAGCTGTATAATGGGTTAGAACTCTTCAAGCAAAAGATGGAGGGCATTCTCTGCGTTGAAGGCATTTCAAAAGTAGTTATCAATTGGTGTACGAAGCTTTCAAAACCTCCTTGGCGGAATTGGGAGTTATATGAGGATATATGTACTTTAATTTCCCAAATGCACTGTAAGTGGAATTACATTCCTAGATCTACTAATCATTTAGGGGGGGTTAGTCCCCCAAATGAATTTTTGAAGTTCAATTTCATGTCCAACATGAAGATCATGTCAGTCATGTACATGAAGATCATCTTCGCACTTGGTGTTAGTGTTGACGACTTCATGTGCACTAGAAAACAGTTTCTAGTGTTAGTGCCCCAACATGAGAAAAACATAAAAAATAAGAGAATCCCTAAACCCTTACAGTACACTTAATTACAGCATAATACTTAAACCCCAAATTAGGTAAAACAACCATTATTACTACACGAATAAGTCATTTAATGTATAATTAAATATATTAATATGTGTATTAATTGAATTAGATATTTTATTGTGCATTAATGTGGTAATTACATGGGCCAAAGAAATATGCATATGATTAATTACAAATAATAAATAAATAACGTTATAAATAACAAAAACGAAAGTAATACATTGATTTATTAATTTATTAATAACATATGATATACTTTAACCTAAAAATAAATAATTTAAGAGAAAAAATTGATCTAATCATAACTTTAACACACTATATATTTGTACATAATATATTTTATGTATTATTAATTAATAATATATTATCACAAAATTTAAAACTATTGGTTTAATTAACTATAGCAATCGGATAATTATGCCAAAATAATTTATCAAATATTTATTTTAACAATCTTTTAATTATGACTATTAAATCACTATTTTAATATAGTAATTATAAAATAAATATATTAAATAAATAAAACTAATTAATTTATAAATAAAAATAATTATTTTTATAAATAAAATTTATAAATTAATGATTTTATGATGATAGTTTAATTTTTCCTAACTTAGGAAAAATTAAACCGTTGTCATCTTCCTCAGCGGCGAGCCAACAGGCAACGGCGACAGGCCAGTGGGCAATGACTACGGTGGCGAGCAACGCCGATAGAGGCGGCGCTCTGACGGTATGCCGAGAGGGAGAAGAGAGGGAGGCCGAGAAGATTAGCAACAGATGCTCGACCTCCTGTGCTCTGCGACGGAGGTCGAGAGGGAGAGGAGAGGGAGGATGGCCGACGGGGGGGAGGTGGTGTGGAGAAGAGAGGAACGCCGAGAGAGAAGAGAAACCATCGTAAAGGGAGGAAGGCCTCCCTTTCTCTCCTCTCCCTCTTGACCTCCGTCGCAGAGCTTCTTGGTTTCCCGTACTCTACAACGGAGGTCGAGAGGGAGAGGCCGTAAAGAGGGAGATCGGAGAGGGACTTTGGAGATGAGAGACGGAGCAGAGAGCTCAGGGTTTAGGGAGACGACAGAGGGGCTGCGGGAATGAAATGAGCAGAAATGAGCGAGACGGTGTGTGCCAGAGAGGGCCCCTGGCATGAGTCATGTACATGATTCTCAAAATCAGGCGGAGAGCACTTTCCGCAGTTTACTCTTGGGATATGAACTCCTGAGTCATGGATGATCATGTACATGACATGAAGTTTGGCACTCCCTAACGACATCAGGACATGAACTGAGTAATGCGCATGAAGATCATGTCCTGAGTTATGTTGACTAACCCCCCCCCCCCCCCCCCCCCCCCCCCCCCCCTTAGCAGATATACAAGCTAAATAGGGTGTTTCCCTCCAACAACTTGTTGTGGAGGAAGGCCACCTTAGCTAGGTATTGTATTCTCTCCTTTTTGCAATATATATTCACACCCTTCTTTCAAAAAAAAAAATTGCTTAAAAAAACAGATAGTAATTTAAATATCTATCAAATGTGTATCCAATGATAACATATAATGGCTAGCGGGCCTATTGGTCACTGGCGCTAGAACTTAATCAAGCGTGCGGTTTGAATCCTTGTTGCCACAAAAAAAAAAATAAAAAATTGAGAACCGAGTCGGCTCGGTCTTCTCTCGGGTGATTCGCTTCAATGGGTTGGAATGGGCGAGTCAACCCTAAATGTATGAGTTGCTTCAACCCGTCTGACTTGTCTCAACCGGTTCGAGTTGACTCAACTCATCTGAGTCGACTTGTTATTTAAATGAAACTTAACCATAAGTTTCAATATTTGTTTCTACACGCAGGAGGTTGAAAGATTTTCTATTTCAATGAACCTTAACCATAAGTTTCAAAAAAAATTTCTACGTGTTGGAGGTCGTCTTCAACCTCCAGCCACGCGTAGAGGGGGCACTCGATGGCTTCCACCGTCGGCCCCCTGCCGGACGTTGGCCCCTTGTCAGACGTTGGACGTTGTCGTCGAACATCAGCGGCTATCGTCGGCATCACTAGCACACACCACACCAACAAATGGCTTTCTTTTGCTGTAGAGGCCTGAGAGCGTGTCATTCTTCGTCGTTCGTAGCTGGCCTTCGTCACGGCTTCAATGTCGGATTACGACGGCGATGCCGGCCGACGCGCAGTGCCAAGGTGAGACACCGTTTGGCTTCACACCGCCGACACTCGCAGCGTACGCACAAAGCGTCGCTCTCCATGGAAATGAAACCATATCAGAGAGGGCTGCTCTGATACCAAATGTAGGATTACTAATATCATGAATTTCTCAACAAACATAAATGAAACTCATGAACGTACCTCCTGACATGGTGTCAATTTCCGGTGAACAAAGTGCGGGGAACATGGTGTCTCATCTATCGCATAGGTTCATCGATGGAAACATCCAAGCATGCCTCAGCTAGACCAGACCCTTTCTTATACTCCACATTTCTATCAAAGGAGACCGCCAAGCGACGGGAAGGTGAGAGGTTGTAACTGTGTCAACTAGGTGATGGTTAGAGAACCGTCTAACATGTTTTACCCTCTTGATTCCCAATCCTCACAAGTGAATACCTTAAATTCATGCTCCTATTGTGTAGCCTTTAGTTTAGCTTATATGTTTGTTGGGCATGGTATGTGTGATAAGAAGTAATTGGGAATTTTGGCCGGCATGACTTTAATTAGCATATCTCTTCCAATCTAGGGTGGCTGATTTGTTTCACATTGTTGATTTTCAGGACTCCATGATTTAGGACATGGAGAAAAATGAGAGAGACACCATTGGGAGAAAACAGGAGGTTATGGACTTGATCCAAACCCTCCCCCATAAGGTATATTTATAAATATCAAAACTACCAATATTACAAGTATACCCTTCACACTAATAAGAGTGAAGAAGAGATATGAAACATAAACTAATTACATCAGTACCACCCTAATTACATCATATATTCCAACACCCCCTCAAGCTAGGAGGTAATGGCAATGATCCCAGCTTGAAACAAATAATATAAATATAATAATAAATTCCTCCATCACGGTGTCCCAAGGATAAGTACGAAACTGGACATAAACTCTCAAAGGGTAAAAATGGATGACAAAACATAAGTCGAAACCAAACTTAGGGATTTCTCACTAATATAGTGAAAATAATCACTAAAGTGGGTAATGCCTGTCATTAACAAGACGATGATAAAAGACCCACGGGTACCAATTAAAAGTCTCAATGGACTTTAAACACCCATACGAATAAAAGGGATAACCAAAGCAAGGCTGAAAAGGTTGGGCAACAAGGGTAAGTAAGAGTCAAATAAAGGATGGTAAGAGAAAGACTGCCAAAGGGTAATGGGTAATGGGTAAAGAGGAATATATAATGCTAAGGCCACCATGTGATTTATTTTTCTAAGAAATTCAAATTTTGCATCAAACGAACCAATGCCAATAACAGTCTTCAAATAATGAACCCAAGGCAAACAACCGAGGAGTTCTTCTTCAGAAATAATGTTTCAATCAAAGAGACACAATAGAGCAGGCAATAAAACAACTGGCCCGAGTCAAGTTGACCCACACCCGAATTGACCCGGACCGAGTTGGTCCGAGTCGACTCGGTCTGGCTGGTGCAGGCTGGTTGGCTGGGTCGCTGGATTGACTCGGGCAAGGTCTGGTCCTAGACTCGGCAGTCGACTGAACCAACGATAAATCAGGTTTCTAACTTAGGAAACCTGATTTTTCATTATCTTCCTCCGACAGAGTGGAATGAGAGCACACCAGAGGGAAAGGTGGTTGGGACGCCGGCTGAGGCAAATATTTCTAGTATGGAAAATCAATAGCGCCTGAAATAAATCATCAACAAATAATCATCTTCATTTTTGTTAGAACTCAGAATCTCAAAGAGCCGTTATGCTCTGCTCGTCGTCGGGGAGGCGTAGCCGAGAAGACGAAGGTAAAAATTGAAAATCTGATTTCTTACGGTTTCGAAATATACAAAGGGTCTTTATACATCAAGATGGAAAAATACAGCATAATGAAATACGTATAATACAATGTAATGAAATATTAAAATAAGAAATAAATAAATAAAAGTAAATATATGTATATTCTAATACTCCCCCTCAAGGTGGCTTGTAAATGTCCTTGACAGCTATCTTGGACAACAAAGAAAAAAGTTGAGTAGACGGAAGAGGTTTAGTGAACATGTCGGCTAACTGGGATTGAGAGCGAATGGGAAGTAACTTGAGGACTCCCGAAGTAACACGTTCACAAACAAAATGACAATCGATCTCAATATGTTTAGTACGCTCATGAAAGGTGGGATTAGAAGCAATATGTATCGCAGCTTGATTGTCGTAATAGAGTAATGCAGGAGATGCAACTTTGACTTGAAAATCTTGAAGGAGTTGCTGCAACCAAATAATTTCACTAGCAGTCGAAGAAAGGGCACGGTATTCAGCCTCGGCGGAGGAGCGAGAGATGGTGGTCTGCTTTTTGGCCTTCCAAGAAACTAAAGAATCACCAATAAAGATGCAAAAACCCGTAGTAGAGCGGCGAGAATCAAGAAATGATCCCCAATCAGCATCAGAAAAGGCCCACAGTTGCAAGGAGGAAGTAGAAGAAAACAGCAAACCTTGACCAGGGTTGTTCTTGAGATAACGAAGTAGGTGATGCACGGCCTTGAGGTGAGGGAGGCGAGGTTGGGCCACAAATTGAGTGAGCTTGTGGACAGCAAAGGTAATATCGGGGCGAGATAAAGTGAGGTAAAGAAGTTTCCCAACAAGGCGCCGATAGTGTGTTATATCAGGAAGCAGGTCACCTTCAGTGGTAGTGAAACGAAGCTTGGGATCCATGGGAACACTAGTGGGTTTACAAGCCAAGTAACCTGTATCGGCAAGTAATTGTAGGGTGTAATGGCGTTGATAAAGCACAATACCTTGCGTGGACTGAGCAATCTCAAGACCAAGGAAGTGCTTGAGACAACCAAGATCCTTTAGCTTAAACTGAGTATGCAAAAATTGTTTGAGCTCAGCAATAGCACTAGATGAAGGACCAGTAAGGATAATATCATCCACATAAACTAATAAAGCAACAAAGGAGGAACCATGACCCTTGGTGAAGAGAGAGTAATCAGATTTTGACTGGAGAAAGCCAAAATTGATCAAAACATGAGAAAATTTGGAATACCACTGCCGCGAAGCCTGTTTGAGACCATAAAGGGATTTGTGAAGCTTGCAAACCAGTTTGCCAGGAGAGGAAGAGGACTCCCCCTGTCGAAGATAGCAAAGAGGGAGATCCATATAAATTTCTTCAAAAAGATCACCGTTTAAAAAGGCGTTGTTGACATCAAGCTGAGCTAGATGCCAATTATGAGATGCAGCAACAACAAAAAGAACCTTGACAGTAACTAATTTGGCCACGGGAGAGAAAGTGTCAACAAAATCTAAACCTTCCTGTTGGGTGTAGCCTTTGGCTACCAAACGAGCCTTGTAGAGCTCAAGAGAACCATCAGATTTAAGTTTGATTTTATACACCCATTTGCAACCAATGGTATGTTTACCAGGTGGCAGAGAAGTGACGGTCCAAGTATGGTTGGCTTCCAGAGCTGTTAACTCATCACGCATAGCTAACCTCCATTCAGGGCACTTCACTACTTGGTGATAGTACTGAGGTTCAACCTGAGAAGATACACTGAGCGCAAACTGTCGATGCGAATCAGAAAGAGCATGGTAAGAGAGGTAGTTAGAGATCGGATAAGACACAGAAGGAGATGGAGAAGAACCAGCAAGTAAATTGCAGTGATAATCCTGCAAGTAATGGGGTGGATGAGTATTCCGAGTAGATTTTTGAAAAAGAGAGCCAACAGATGTGGAAGGAACAAGCGCTGGAATATCAGTAGGTGGAAGAACATCAACTGGAACATCAGAAATAGTTGGGGAAGAGTCAAGTTCTGGAAGGGAAGGAGCATGTATGGATGAGTGAGGCAGAACCAAATCAGGAAAGGGATCAGTAATTTGATCTTAACTGGTAATAGTATGAAAAGGGAAAATGTCCTCATGGAACACTGCATCTCTTGAAATAAAAACTTGTTTGGACTCCACATCATAGAATTTATACCCTTTCACACCAGCTGGATAACCAAGGAACACGCAAATCCGAGCACGAGGGTGGAACTTGGTTCAATGAGTAGCTAAGGTGGAAACAAAAGCTAAACAGCCAAAGATGCGAAAAGAAGGATAAGCAGGAGCTGTGTTGTATAGCAAATGAAAAGGGGTGTTGTGGCGCAAGAGAGGAGATGGAGTTCTATTAATCAAGAAAGCCGCAGTCAGAATACATTCTGTCCAAAAAGAGACTGATATTCGGGATTGAAAAAACAATGACCGTGCCACATTCAAGAGGTGTTGATGTTTGCGTTCAACAACGGAGTTTTGCTAGGGCCTTTCAACACAGGAAAATTGGTGCAAAACTCCTTGATCTTGAAAAAACTCGACAAATGATAATTCAGGGGCAATATCGGAGTGGAAAACCTTGATTTTGGCATTAAACTGAGTAAAAACCATATTAAAAAACTTAGGTATCACAGAAACAGCATCAGATTTAGTTTTCAATAGATAAATCCAAGTAAATCTAGTACAATCATCAACAAGAAGTAAAAAATACCGATGACCAGTATAAGAAACGGTCTGATATGGTCCCCAAATGTCACAGTGCACAAGATCAAAAGGAAATTTTGATAAGTGGTTATAAGATTCAAAAGAGAGCCTTCGTTGTTTAGCAAGAGGACAAATATAGCAAGGATCGGACTTATGTAATCCAGTTACATCACATTTCAACTGATCTTTCAAAGAGTCAAGTTTCTTAAAAGAAATGTGGCCCAGCCTATTATGCCAAACATGAGCAGAAACATTGTTAACAAAAGCACGGTTCAAACATGGAGCACGAAGAACATATAGGTCTTGGACTTTGTCACCCTTGCCAATCATCCTCTGGGTGGATAGATCCTGGATAAGAAAACAATCAGGAAGGAAACGTACGGTAAGCCCAGATTAAGTAACTAAGGCACTAACAGAAATCAAGTTGAATTTGAATTGAGGGACAAACAGTACGTCTTTAAGCATAAGGTTAGAATGTAGTTTAACATCACCAGCAAAATGGACTAAAATTTGAGAATGGTTAGGCAAAGTAACTGTAGTATGAGGAATAGCATGCAAAGAAATGAAAGCAGGAGCTAGAGAACAAATATGTCGAGTAGCTCCAGAGTCTACAATCCAGAAATGTTGTGAAGAAATAAGGGAATTTAAAGACACAGAGAAACAAATACCTGCCAGGCAGTTGGTTGTGGAAGAGTTCCGAGCAGTAGAGACCTTTGTAGAGCTACTCAAATGTGTGGAAAGCATAGACATGAGTTGCTGATATTGAGTTGAGTTCAGATTCTGAACAAAGCTTCCAACAGAGGGAGAACCTTGACTATCATCAGCAGTAGAGACTTGATGAGTAGCAGCATTAGAATAGGTATTGGTCTTGGCTTTAGGTACAGACAGGTAGCCATGGAGCTTGTAGCAACGGTCCATGGTATGTCCATCCCTCTTGCAATGATGACAATGAAACTTGTTGCTAGGCTGATTCCGGGAAGGATTGGAACTGGAATGAAATTTCGGGGAGTGTTGAGAACCAGATTTAGAAATGCCTATTTTAACCGCAAAAGCCATGGGGCCAGTGGGAGTGTTCTGAGTGCTCGAATCAGAGACATGAGTAGTCTTCCTTTGCTATTCCTCTTGAACAATCAGAGAAAAAACCCGATTAATCGGAGGCATCGGATCCATGAGAAGCAACTAACCATGAACTTGGGAGAACGAATCATCAAGGCCCATTAAGAAGGACATGATATACGCCATGTGATGATAATCAGTAAGGTTTTTAACGCCAGCACAGGAACATGTCCCACAAGAGCAATTAGGACGATAATTACTCAGTTCTTCCCAAATAGTCTTCAACTTTGTGAAATAAGTGCTAACAGTATCCTTGTCTTGACGCAAGTTCATTAATTCGCGTTTAAGCTGAAAAATGCGAGGGCCGTTTCTTTGTTGAAAACGATCCCGAAGGTCGATCCAAATCTCTTGGGCAGAAGCGGCAAAAATAATACTCGTAGAAATTTCTTTGGAGACAGAATTTAAGATCCAAGAGATAACCATATTATTATTCCGGGTCCAGGAGTTGAGCAAATTGTGATCAGTACTTTGAGGTGCAGGAATGGAACCGTCGACAAACCCCACTTTGTTTTTCACTGATAAGGCGATCAACATCGCACGACTCCAACTGATGTAATTTTCACCCGTAAGTAGCTGGTAAACAAGAATTTGTCCTGGGTTGTCCGAATGGTGAATATAGAAGGGGTTCGAAGGTTCTTCAATGGCAGAACGCGTTGAACCGGAACGAACACCAGGATTGAAAGAAGTCGCCATTGAGTGAGGAGATACCACAATAAATCAACGGAAGCAGCAATAAACCATTGTGTCAGCAAAAAAAATCCGGCCAGCCCTCGGCCAGTCCCTCGGCCAACAACGACCAAATCCAAAAAATATCCAACCTCTCGGTCTCCAATAATCAAGCCAGAATGTCTGCCTCTACCACCATCATCCAAACCCAGAAAAGAAATTTGGCCAGCCCTCGGCCAGTACCTCGGCAGCAGTATCCATACAAGAAAAAAATTTGAGAGAGGAGGCGAAATCTGACCTTTTTTGCCGACGAAACCAGAAACCCAACAATCCCGCCGGATGAGCCTACCGTCGAGGAGGCTGCGTTCGGCTGCGTGTTCGTCGTCTCGAGTTGTCGTCGGAAAACTCAGAGGGCGTCGAAAAAGCAAGAAACAAATGCCTGAAATCTTCAATCACGGAGCTTCTTCCCAACAGAGAAGAAGAAACGAAAAACCCTCTATCGGAAACAGAGGAGGATGCGCTGGTACTCGTTGCCAGAAATAATTGCCGAAGATGGGCGAGAAAGACGACGGTAAATGTCCGTCGTCGGGAATAAAAGGCACCTTACGCCGACGATGAAGAAATCAGAGAAGGAGGAGAATCATCCGCTCTGATACCATGTTAGAACTCAGAATCTCAAAGAGCCGTTATGCTCTGCTCATCGTCGGGGAGGCGCAGCCGAGAAGACGAAGGTAAAAATTGAAAATCTAATTTCTTACGGTTTCGAAATATACAAAGGGTCTTTATACATCAAGATGGAAAAATACAACATAATGAAATACGTATAATATAATGTAATGAAATATTAAAATAAGAAATAAATAAATAAAAGTAAATCTATGTATATTCTAATAATTTTCCTCCCCGCGGTGCCGGTGATTGTAGAGAGTCATCGTCGTGGCAAGATGACTCGGCGGAGTCTGGGGTCGTCTTCTCCGACAACATCAACAAGACTGAGATTCTTGCAAATCCGCGAGATTATTTTGTGCAAACAGAAACAGAGTCCCTGCTCTGATAAGGGGGTTCTGTGTTGCGGCGCCGGCTGGTTGGGGAAGGTTGACATTGTGGCCGTCAAGGCGAACGGTGGCGACAGTGAAGAGAGCGTCGACGGTGGCTGTGACAGAGACAGGCGGCAGTGTCGGGAGAGACGATGATATGGTCTGGGTTGACCCAGATTAACTCGTCACTGTGGCTCAGATTTAATTGGGTCTTCTAAACTTAGGAAGAAATATTAATTCGGTAACAGTGTTTCTTCCCCACAACGCCAAACAAAACCAGAGATAGCGACGAGCAGTGAAAATCCAGGAAAGGCAACGACAATCTTCTAATCAAGCTCCAACCGGAGCATAGTATGATTTCCGAAATAAACTCATTCGAATAAAAATCAATCCAGCAAAAGATAAAAAAAAAATTGGAAGCTCACCAGCAGCAGTAGAAACATAGAGATAGCAATGAGTGGAGTTTCCGAAATCTTCTGTTAACCAGATTAACATCAGAGAGCCGACGGCTCCTTCTTCCCCACTCGCTTTTGAACAGAGCGGGACTCAGATAAGAAATTCTTAAAACAGTGCGGAATGACGATGAAACTTCCGCAGGCAACAGTGCTAGGAGTGATATCCCGACGGAAGAACAACAATTAAATTCCTAAACAGCATCTGAAACATAAATAAGACCCCGATTTCAGTTGAGTTTCTTCCGTGCTGTGCCAAATGATCAGAACAAAAATATTTTATTGAATTGTTGGCAGATGTTACCACAAAGAAAAACAATGAAAAACAATGAAAAACGTAGTTCTAGTAACAATGAAAAACAAAACAGTATTACGAAAAAAGAATGAAAAAATAAAAATAGGGTTTTTTTTTCTAGAATACCGTATATGTGAGTCTTGAAAATCAAAGCTCTTATAATATGTTGAAAACAGTGCGCCAAAAGGCTCGAAATTGTTAGGAAAACAACCCCACAGATCTTATACAAGGACTGAAGAAGGAAAAAATAAAAATGGTTTCCTGTCTCTTCTTTACTCTTATGGACTAAAGAATACAGTTTATGTTTCATGTCTCTTCTTCACTCTTATTAGGGTGAAGGGTATACTTATAATATTGATAGTTTTGATATCTATAAATATACATTATGGGGGAGGGTTTGGATCAAGTCCATAACCTCTTGTTTTCTCCCAATGGTGTCCCTCTCATTTTTCTCCATGACCTAAATCATGGAGTCCTGAAAATCAACATGGTATCAGAGCAGGTTGGTGCCGAGTTCGAATCCTGCTCCCACCAAATTTGTCTTGAGTTTTTCCAGTGAATTTGTCCCGGGTTTTTCCGGTGAATTTGTCCATGGGTTTTCCCCGTGCGAGGGAGTGTTGGAATATTTATTTGTATCGACCGGGCTAGTCCTTGTATAAGATCCGTGGGGTTGCTTTCCTAACAGGTTCGAGCCTTTTAGCGCACTGGTTTCAAGACACACCTTCCCAATACCAGCTGCAGTAGTTCGTAAGTTGCTCTGCCTATGAAAACATGCTTAGTTGCTCTACCTATGAAAAAGAGGTAAGCCCAAATATGCTATTGGAAGACAAAGTGTTGCATACCTGTATTTAAGACATTTCATATTCACTTTCTCTATCCTTATTGACTCCATCATGATCTTTAGACAAAGTGATGCTCCAATTGATTCTTTCATCATACATATACTCATGGAGGCTGAACATTGTATTGATATTTATAATTTGCTCCTTCTGCCCTTTACAATGTATTATTGTACCACTAGAAAATTGCATTATCAAAACTCCAATTTGTGAATGACCCATGTTGAAACTCGAGATCCACATTCTATTCTGCCGTGTATTGAATATTTCGAGAGAAATTTTGAAATGAGAACGCCCATGCGCGCAGGAGAGAACCTAAGAGACTATCACCATACCCACGGCTGGTGACCGAAACATACCCATCGGGCATCGTAACTACGGCAGGACTACCATCGTCATCTGTTATGCCGGCCGACGTCGCGAGGAAGCAACACTACGCAGAAATGGAAGAGATCTTTATTCCAATCATGGAACAAAATCACCTAGAAGGTTGGAAACCGTTGAATACCATTCTGGCGAGCTTCTAGAGTCTCCGATGGAAGATCACGATATCAATTGGACAACGGTCTCCTGACAAAAGAAGCGGAACCAGCTCTTCCACTTTGGGTACTAAAAATGCAGAGTAATAATCGAGAGGGTTGTCTGTAATTAGGTCCAGTGATTTTCATCTCCTCCGCAGTTGGATTGAAGTTATCCTTCGTCTGTGTTTCAGTAGAGGCGCTCTCTAGTTTCATCCACCAACTTCAACGAGCGACAAGCGAAACAAAAAAAAATCCTGCAAAATCTGCTCACTAGATTCAATCTTTCTCTTCTCGATGACCACCTTCTGTGGTTGACGGGAATGTCGAATCATACATTGAAGAGGAGCTTCTGTGCTAGCAAAAATATTCATACCCGAGGCCACGAACTCAGGTTTCGGTTGGAAGGAACTGGTCACAGCTCTCGGGAGCTTCTCTCCGGCACCGTCTGTTAGGATCCTCACGAGCCATAGATCTTGTCACCCTCCTCTCTTCTCTTCCTTCCATTGCTTGCTTGACGTTGAGGTAGATTGATGAGGAAGAATTTTGAAAAGGGGAATTTGGGAAAACAGGGGAGAGCTTGAAGGAGCTCTCAACCTGTTAACTAAATTACTCTAGGCTAAATTATAACTCAATTGCTAGCTTTCATTAACCTAGTCGTCCCCTTAAATAGGGTTGAGGACGCCAAATACAATTCAGACCCTTGGGTCACTGGTTCAAGCCAAATAAATTCTAAACCAAACCAAACTAAACCAAAGTCAATTACATGAAAGTTGAAAACCACATTAATTAATTCCTACGCCTGCTGGTAACTCGTGATGCTATTGAGTCCATAACATCACCCCCCTCCTGGAGAAAGATTTTGTCCTCAAGCTCGAAGGAAGGGTAGAGAAGTTGAAATGCTGATAATGGCTCCCATATCGTGTCACTGGGGTCTGCATCTGCCCACTGGACGAGAATTTCCCAATCGCCTTGAATGTGTAGTGGTTTCAATACCTGAGCTGGAGTAGAAAGGACTGCCCTCATGGAGTGGCGGCAGAGGTGTGTGCAGTAAGGGCGAGTCGCCCTGGAATGGCTTTAGTTGGGATACATGAAATACATTATGTATCTTTGCCTCAGTTGGTAGCTGCAAGCCGTAGGCCACGGGGCCAATTTGGTCCAACACCTGAAATGGACCATAATATTTTGGAGAAAGCTTATGGCGCTTGGAGGTAGTTATGGACAACTGGCGGTAGTGTTGGAGCTTTAACCACACATAATCTGCTGGGGAATAATAGACCTCACGGTGCTTCTTATCATAATAGAGCTTCATAAGTGTTGGGCCTCCTGGAGATGAGAACATACCTCAGTGAACATAGCGTCTCTTTCAGCTAACGCTTGGTCCAAAGTAACGACTTTGGATGCCCCTGGTTCATAGGATAACAAACGAGGTGGATCTTTGCCATAAACTACCTTGAAAGGAGTAGTTCTCAGTGCGCTGTGGTAAGAGGTATTATAGCAAAATTCTGCCCAAGAAAGCTACTTAACCCACCGTTTAGGTGAGTCCCCCACAAAACAACTAAGATACATTTCAATCGTGCGATTGATGACCTCGGTTTTTTCGTCAGTCTGTGGATGGTATGCGGAAGAAAGTGCCAATTGGGTGCCCTGTAACTTGAATAATTCTTTCCAAAAGGTACTGGTAAAAATGGCATCCCTCTCACTGATAATGGATGTTGGAATCCCGTGTAATCCAACAATGTGGTCCATAAATAACTGAGCTACATGAGCAACAGTATATGGATGCGCCAAAGCAATGAAGTGACCATATTTGGAAAAACGGTCAACCACAACTAATATCACTGATTTACCTGATGATAATGAAGTCCATTGAAATGTCAGACCAGATTTGAGACAATAGCTGCAGAGGTTGTAGTAGGCCGACAAGACTTAAAGATTAGGCCATGTTTCGTTGACAAATCTGACAAGCAGCTACATAATCAACAATCGTGCTCTTCATGCCCCTCTAATAAAATTCCCGACTGATTCGAAAATATGTTTTCTGTCGACCCTCATGTGTGCTATCATGGATAGAATAAAAAATTGTGTGAAGAAGTGGGGACGAGTGATGCATAAAAATCTTGTTTTTTTAGAGTATAAGACGGTCCTGAATCGTCCAATGATGAGTTGTTGTCCCTTGCTGAATAACTTGATATAATGAAATAAGTTCTGGATATTGATGTGTCTCCTCATGAATAGAATCCAGCAAAATTGAACGTGGGTTGTTGATAACATAAACGTGTGGTTCTGGAATGTCCCGACAAGACAAAGCATCAGCCCCCAAATTCAAACTGCCTGGCTTATATTGAACTGTAAAATCGAAGCCCATGAGTTTAGTCAACCAATGCTGCTGTGGTGATGTGGTGAGGCCTTGTTCAAGAAGATACTTGAGGCTATAATGATCTGTACGAATGAGAAATGGTCGTCCCCAAAGATAAGGTCACCAATGTTTGACAACCTTGGCTAACCCAATCAGTTCCCTCTCATATGCGGCTAACTTGTGGTGGTGTTGTCCCAACTGGCGGCTGAAATAAGCAATGGGGTGTCCCAATTGTTGTAACAGTGCACCAATACCTCCACCGGACGCATCACATTCTACCACAAAGTCTTCATCAAAATTTGGTAATTGTAGTACAGGCGTTGAGGCTAAGGCCTCCTTTAACAGCTGAAAGGCCTGATCTGCTGAGGAAGACCAGTTGAATGCATGTTTCTTGAGAAGGTTGTTGAGTGGTGCTGCTATCTGGCCATAATATCGGATAAAATTTTTGTAATATCCCGCTAGGCCCAAAAATCCCCGTAATGTGGTAAGGGAGGTGGGAGGAGGCCAATCTATTACTACTTGGATCTTGCTCTGGTCAACTTTCATGCCCACAGCTGATATGACGTGGCCCAAATATGCCACTTCTGAGGTGCCCATAGAACATTTGGATCGATTCAAAACCAAATGATGGGAGCGTAGAATGGTAAATACCTGATGGAGGTGTTGGAGATGTTCGACCCAATTTTTGCTATAGACTAAGATGTTATAAAAAAATACTAACACATAGTTCCACAGAAGCGAGGAAAATACCTCATTCATGAGGGCCTGGAAGGTGGAGGGTACATTGGAGAGACCGAAGGGCATGACTAGGAACTCGAAATGACCGTTGTGCATGCGAAACGCAGTCTTCTCCACATCTGTCGGATGAACTTTAATTTGATGATAGCCCGATTTCAAATCTAACTTGGTAAAAATCGTAGCACCATGTAACTCAGCCAGCAACTCGTCCACCACTGAAATGGGGAACTTGTCTTTAATTGTTTGCAAATTGAGTTGCCTATATTCGACACAAAACCTTCATGATTTATCCTTTTTACGTACCAGTAAAACAGGTGATGAGAAGGGAGACCTACTGAGCTGGATAACTCCCTGAGCGACCATATTCATGCACTGTCTTTCGATTTCATCTTTCTTTATATGTGGATAACAATAAGGGCGCACCACCACTGGATCGGTTCCCAACTTCAAACGAATGCGGTGATCACAGTGACACACTGGTGGTAGACTAGTAGGGTCATTAAATAAATCCACAAATGTTGTAAGTAAAGGAGCTAACTTAAAATCACCAGTGTTTGACGTTGTAAAGTGTGAAGTGTGTTAGGTACCTGTGCCACAATACCCTGTAATGTAATCTGGCCCTGTTGTGCTGTAAATGTCATAGTCCGAGCCTGAAAGTCCCACAATATAGGGCCTAATAACTGAAGTCATTTTACCCCGAGCACCAAATCAAATCCTGCCAAAGGAAGGACCAGTAAGTCCGCCTGAAATGAATGTTCCTCAATGGTAAAAGGGGTGTTTGCACATAACCCCACACTGGCAATTTTAGCCCCATTGGCCACTGAAACTGAGAGACCCTTTTGCTGTTGAATTTCCAATCCCAATTGTTTCGTTGCGGGCTCATTGATAAAATTATGTGTGCTGCCAGAATCAACTAAAGTAAGTAATAGGAGGTGGTGTAACTTGGCTTTCACCTACATGGTATTAGAACTACGCAGGCCATGCATGGCATGGAGGGAGAGCTCTCGGTCTTGTTGTTCCTCTTCAGCAAATTCATTTTCAGGAAGCTATTTTGAACCTTCTTCCCAAAGTTCAATACTGAATAATCGTTTACAGGTATGTCCCAGAAGAAATTGTTCATCACAATTAAAACATAGGCCCTTGGCCTTTCTATCCTCCATTTCTTGTTTAGTCAAGAATTTACATGAAAGATTATGGGGAGGGGGGCACACTTGGAGATTGGTCTGCACGGTTAGGGGCAGAGGAGCCAAAACGTGGGCTAGGTGCAGTACCCAGTAGTTTGTTGTTCCAAAATGGTTTTCGGCCTAAGGATTCCCTCAGAACTCTTTGTTTCTGTTCCACCGCCCTAGCATAATTCATGGCTAAGTCCAAGTCTGTTGGACCAAGTAATTCTACTTCCAATCTAACCGCCTCAGTCAATCCCGCGTTAAAAATCTGAACATGTAGGTGAGGAGGAACAAATTCACTTGCTCGGGCCAACCTTTCTTGAAACATTTTCTGGTAAAATTCTAAGGTGCCAGTCTATTTATAGTTGATCAATTCCCCCTCTGGGTTGCTACTAGCTAGAGGTCAAAACCTCAACTGGCAAGCATGTTTAAAATGCAGCCAATCCTGAGTGGAATGGATATTTCGGTAGTGATGGAACCACACGAGCACTTCATCGAGCAGGTGGTAGGCAGCCAGTGTAACCTTGTCCATATCCACCATTTGTTGATGATAGAAAAATTGCTCACATTTCGTGAACCAAAGTAAAGGATATTTAGATCCATCATATGTAGGAAAGTTGAGTTTAAAATACCTGGGAACCGTAATTGGTCCCTGTGCTTGAGTAGCCATGGGAACAGGTTGTTGGCGCAGTGGTGGGGATGGTGGTGGCGTGAAGTGTGGGTGATTTGCTGTCTGTGGTTGAAAGTTGGTGACTGGTGGTGGCGTTGGCGATTGAGTTGCAGCAAGTTGGCGGATGACGGTTTAGAGAGAGGATTCTAGCGTGTTCAATGTATTATGGATGTTAGTAATTTCAGCACCTTGAAGAGTGGATCTTTGTTGAAGATCTGAAAGCACTTGACGTATGTCCTCTGGAGAAGAGGAGTCGCAGAGGGTGGACCTGTCTGATACCATGTTGTTAGGATCCTCACGAGCCATGGATCTTGTCACCTCCCTCTCTTCTCTTCCTTCCATTGCTTGCTTGACGTTGAGGTAGATTGATGGAGTGATGAGGAAGAATTTTGGAAAGGGGAATTGGGGAAAAATGGGGGAGAGCTTGAAGGAGCTCTCGACCTGTTAACTAAATTACTCTAGGCTAAATTATAACTCAATTGCTAGCTTTCATTAACCTAGTCGTCCCCTTAAATAGGGTTGAGGAAGCCAAATACAATTCAGACCCTTGGGTCACTGGTTCAAGCCAAATAAATTCTAAACCAAACCAAACCAAAGTCAATTACATGAAAGTTGAAAACCACATTAATTAATTCCTGCGCTTGGTGGTAACTCGTGATGCTATTGAGTCCATAACATCACCCCCCTCTTGGCGTTTCAGCATCCTCCCCTTCACGTAGGAACTTCCAAAAACATAAAAATCCCCCCAAACATCCTTCGTGAAGGATGATAAATCTTGGCCCGCTCCATCGTAATCCGCACACCCCCACATTGTATCCTTCAGTGGCCGAGTGAAGAACTCTACCTCCCCTACATACCCAGAATCTCCTATCTTTGCTCCCAAGCTTGGCTTGTTCATTTCGAAACCTAGCAGGAGTCTTCTGTGACTCTTGCTTTCACACTCCAAACCCTCTTAGGCATCACCGGGATCTCGGAGTGGCTCCCCCCAACACCTTCCAATCAGTACGGCCAATGGGCTATTGTCACCTGCCTTCCTGTAGAACTGTGGCAAAATGCGGTATTCTCAAGAATCATCTTTGAGTTTGGCTCCATCATAGCCTTGGACCCATCATCGAGCACTGACACAATCTTGATGTGGCTCAAATTCTCATCAATCCTCTTCGTCCTTTTGACGGGTATTATTTTTTATGCATTATGGTGGATAAGGCCCAATTCTGGATTCGTATCCATTTTGCCTCAATGGAGGACTTCAGAAGTGTGATCTCCAGCACCATAGTTGAGCCTCGAGATGCCCCTCAGCCAAACAATGCATTGGGAGTAGCATCTCTGGTCTCTCTGCCCTCCCCAGTAGATTCACTTGCTCCCAGGCAGCTTTGCAGCTGACACTGAAGCCATTTTCACTGAACCCCGACATTCCTTCCCACCTATGCCCTGCCACCCGTCCAAGTCCACCCTAGAAATTATTCCCGTCAGAATATGCCAACCCTTAGCTGCCATCCATCCCCCCGCCTTACTCTAGAAATAACCTCACCCCCGAATTCCTCCCCCCCCACCCTACCCCCCCCCCCCCCCCCCCCCCCCCCCCCCCCCCCCCCCCCCCCCCCCATTGAGACCTCCACATGCAACCTCCCCTCTAAACCGCAGCCCCACACTCCTCAAGCCGCTCCTCAGAGAATGGACTCTCCCCCTCCACCTCTAAGAAATCCCCATCCTTTGAACTATCAATCCAACGCCTAATCAGGGACCAGTGAGTGTGCTCTTCAGGGCAGAACCCAGAACTTCTCTCCTCCCCTTGCCACATATTAGTGCCGTAATAGAGGCCAACCGCAGCAACTTCTTTAGGGAGAACCCAATGCTCAAACTCGCTTCCCCCGCAATCCTGAAACTGGGGGTTTCGTCTTTTCGGAACTAGGTGAAAGATCTCAGCGATTTGTGGAGCTCTCCAGTTAGAGCAACATAAATATGACCCAAAAACCTGGGCCCAGATTGTGGAACTTGCCAAGGTGATGGGCACCATCTTCAAAGAGTCTCTCCCGAGAGACAACCACCCATCTGAGAAGTCAAAGAAGAAAATGAATGATCAATGATTTTTCTCTCTTGGAATGTTCGTGGATTTGGGTCAATGTGGTGTTGCGCATCTATTAGCAGTCTACTTGCCTCTACCAAAGCAAACATAGTTGTGCTTCAAGAGACCAAGGCAGCTTTTCTCCCCCTTGGCAATATTTGTGAGTTGTGGCTCCTCAAGGAGTTCGATTGGGCTTCTGTGGATATTGTGGGCTCGGCAAGAGGCATCCTTCTTTTATGGGACACTAGTACTATCGAGGTGCTAAACAGATGTTGTGGCACCTATTCCCTTGAAGTCAAGCTGAGAGAAAAAAAGGCTCGGGAAACATTTGGTGTCTCATGGGAGTCTACGGGCCAACCAGGCACAACGAGTAACATCTCTTTTGGGATGACCTCATGATAGTTTGTCAAAAATGGCATATCCCCCTAATGCTAGTAGCTGACTTCAACGTTACCCGCTTCTACCATGCGAAGTCCCCTCCTCCTCCAAGAATCACAACCTCCATGAGGCTATTCATGGACTTTATTGGCTACTGGGACCTGGATGAGATCGCTCTTATCTGGAAAGACCTTTACATGGTCTAATGGAAGACAACCCCACGTCCTGTCTAAGCTCGATTGGTTATTAGCCAATATTGACTGGCTCCAGCTCTACAACAATGCCACCAGCAAAGTTCTCAATAGAGTAGTATCAGATCATTGGCCGATCATGGTTGATACTCACTTGGGCAGTTGCCTACCCCCTTGTTCAGATTCAACAATGCTTGGATGGTGGATCCTTCTTTTGACACTTCTATCCAATCCTTCTGGCAGAGGATTGTTGTTGCTGGTCCAAGTGGCTGGTCCTTCCCAGTTAAGCTTAAGTTGCTGAAGCCACTGCTACGCTCCTGGGTCTCTGCGAGAAAGGCCTCCACCTCGACAGAGAGAGTCTTTGCCCTTGCCCAGATTGCTTCTTTAGGCTCAGTGGAGGAGTCTAGAGGCCTCTCTTCAGTTAAAGCGGCTCAGAGATATGCCCTCCAATGGGACATTTCAAATTAAATTTTGACGGTGGCACTTTTGGCTGCCCTGAGCTTGTCGGATTTGGAGGTGTCATCCATGACGAGAATGTGAATCTTCTTCTTTCATTTGCTGGGCCGATTGGAGTATCTGACTCAACTACTGCTGAGCTTTTTGGGCTGTATAATAGTTTAAAACTTTTCAAGCAACGACTGGTGGGCCCTCTTTGCGTAGAAGGAGACTCAAAAGTCGTCATCAATTGGTACAAGAAGTTGTCTAAACCTCCTTGTTGTCATTGGGATTTGTTCGAGGATATCTGTAATTTAATTTCTCATTTGCTATGTAATTGGAAATACATTCCTAGATCCGCTAATCACGTAGTAGATATACAGGCTAAATTAGGTGTTTTCCCTCCAACATCTTGCTATGGAGGAAGGTATTTTTTAGCCCGGTATTGTACTCTTTTCCTTTTCCTCTTGCAATATATACACACCTTTTTACTCAAAAAAAAAAAAAAGAGAGATGCCCTCTCAGCGCAACTGCAATCATTCTCCCATAGAGATCTCATGCACTAGAAGTAGCGTGCTCGCTTCAAGTGGCTCTCAGAAGGAGATGCAAATACCATGTTCTTCTGTGCCGTTATTTCAACCTGGAGAAGAGCCAATAGCTTCACTTCGTCCAGTGTCAATGGTGAGACCACATCAAAGCAATCCCTTATCTCTGACTCATTGGTGAACTTTTTTGAAAATCTATATTCCGAATGCCAACCAGTTCACCCTTTCTTTCAGAGGGTCAATATTCAGGCTATTCTATCGGTGGCAGCCAGCCTCATTGAGCTCCCCTTTTCTAGCCACGAAATTGAAAAAGTAGTCTTGGGTCTCCCTCTAGATCATGCTCCGAAACTAGATGGCTTTAATGGTGAATTTTATCGTCAATGCTTGCCCCTCATCAGTGAAGACGTGGCCCATATGTTCCACTCCTATCATCATGCCATCGAGTACAATAGTATCAAAGCTTCCTTCAATACCCTTATCCGTAAAAAAGAAGGGGCAAAGCTCCCTTCAGATTTCTGACCTATCAGTCTCACCATCAGTACCTACAAGGTGATAGCGGGTCTCCTAGCTAATCGCCTCCATGCGGTTCTTCTGATAGCTATTCATCACAGTCAGAGTGCTTTCCTGAAGGGAAAGAACATCTTAGATTTGGCCATGGTGTGTCACGAGCTCATCCACCACTTCAAGGCTTTGAAGCTCCCTAAATTCATTCTCAAGTTAGACTTTGAGAAAGATTTTGACAAAGTTAATTGGAAGCTTCTGGACACTCCTAGGAAAGATGGGATTTGGTGAAAAGTGGCGTTTCTAGATCCAAAGTTGTATTTCCTCTACCAGCTACTCCGTTCTTCTCAATGGAACTGTTTGCGGCTATTTTAAGGGATCCAGGGGAATCAGACATAGAGACTCTTGATTCCCCTTGTTCTTCAATGTAGTGGCAGAATACCTCTCTTCCTTAATCTACTCGGCCAAGAATTTGGGATGACTTCTCCCCACGATAAACTGCACGACCTTGAGTATTCTGATCCTCTATTTTTCAAATGACACCATTTGTTTTGCGGTTGGCACCATGGATTAGATAAAAAACTTGCGTGCAATTTTGGGTTTATTTGAGTTGATTTCTAGGGAGAATATTAATTGGAAGAAAACCACTCTCTTTGGCTACCACATCAACACCTTTGTGCTTTTTGGTATGGCAAACTACCTGGGGTACGCGTTAGAGAACATGCCAGCTACATATCTGAGTCTCCTACTATTTGACTCTCAGCCTTCGGCAGTGCTATGGTCCCCTTGTATTGAGAAATTCGAGAAGAGATTAACCACTTGGAGGGGCAAACTTCTATCCATAGCACGACGACTCACTCTTCTCAAGTCTTGCTTGACAGCGTTGCCAAACTATCTCTTATCATTCATGCAATGTTCGGGTTCAGTTTGCTCCAAGATTGACTTCATTCGTCTGTGCTTTCCCGGGAGAGGATCAGAAGACACCTTCAAATACCATCTGGTTAGCTAGAAGGAAATATGTTTACATCGCAATAGGGGTAGGTTAGGCATCCAGCCTACGAAGGAGATTAACAAAGCCCTAATGCTGAAATGAATATGGAACTTCAATGTCAAAGACCACAACCGAGGAAAGGATATGGTCAGGTTCTATCTTTAGTTTTCCAAGTATTGGTGGAGAAAAGGCGTTGCTCGTATCTTATCCCTGATTTGGAAATCGGTCTACAAGCTACTCCCAACCTTCAGGGTTGCAACATCTTTTTACACTGGAAATGAGAGGACGCTCCTCTTTTGGTCGGACGAGTGGTGCGCCCCCTGAGCTCTCTCAGAGAACTTCCCGAGGCTCTCTATGGTGGCTAAAGACCTTTCCTGCTCAGTGGTAGACTCTTGGAGTGACCAATCATGGACTCTTCCATTCCACCGGGGGATAAATGATGAGGAAGCCACATATTTTTGCTCTCTCCTCTCCAAGCTCAGCAACATTACTATCCGGGAGCATGCGACTGATAAATTAACATGGAACCCCAACATCAATGGTCTTTTTATTGTTGCCTCCACCTATTCTCACATAAGAGAATATGATTTCGTCTTGCCTTAGCATAAGGTGAATTTGGCATGGAAGCTTTCCATGCCTAGCAAGATCAAGTCCTTTATTAGGACTACCATCAAAGAGTAGATTCTCACTTCTCGTAATCTCCACAAAAGAGGTTTCACTGCTCATGATCGCACCTGTCATTTCTTTGGTGTGTGTGATTAGACAGTTCAGAGTGTTCTTTTGCACTGCAGGTTCTCTTGGCAAGTGTAGATGATGATTTTTCAGAAGATTGACCTTCAATTGGGGCTTCACCAGGATATCTTCGGCACTTGGCAGGTGGTAATGGTAAATCATCTGCCTATATTGGGCGAGTTAATCCTCTTGACATGCCTTGCGCACGTCCCATGGTGTCTATGACTTGAGTGCAACAACTGGAGATTCAAGGGTATGACCGGAGTTTGTCAGGGATGCCCCGAGCAACCACCCACTAGCCCGTCAGGGAATTTGTAGTGGCAAGTGCCCAGTTCTCCAAACGCAATATTGGGGATCCCCTTTCATTTTGGATGTTCTACAGTTGTTGTCGATCTTCAGCCGATTTGAAGGCTAAAAGCCACTGGCTATCCCGGATATGGGTGATAGTCTGGATTTGGAGCACTGGAGCTATACCGCTTATCCAGTCTCCGATCTGTTGGCCCGAGTTGCAGGTGGGGCGAGCAGAGATAACTGCAGCCCTGGAGAGCCGATTGACTCCCTCGGTTAGGGCTTGGGTCGGGAGAGTAAGTGAGATATGGTTCCTATGATGAAGAATGAGAAGGGGGGCTGCGGCGGTCGTTAGTCGAAGTTTTCTTTTAGGATTTACATTATTTTGTCCAGCCGAAACCAGAGTCGGAGCTTTGAGGTAGAAAAATCACACCCATTATCGTCGTTACCCGTCATTGTGTGATGGAGCTCTTCAGAATGCCGCCGTGGTACTGTGTGTGGAGGTGGAACTCCAGATCGCCGGTGAGGAGCGATCCTATGAAGCTCCAGCCCGTCCTGGCTTCCATAACCTTGTCGAGAATAGAAATGAAAGCTTCAATGGCACAAACTGGAAGGGAGATGAAGGATTTCTTCATCCCGGAGGGGGAGAGGATACAGATGGCTTCCCCATTCCTCTCTGGCGATCGCCGAAGTGAGACACAAGATTTTTCGTTTCTGAAGTCGAAGACAGAATCCTCTAACCTTATTCTTCAACTCGAGGTACGGCTGACAATAGTTTGCCAACCCGGGTTGGTTTCTTCTTGGCTTCGGTCGGGTCGCCATGCTGTTGTTGGGTCGCATCTGATTTTCGTTGTTGTCTGAGGCATGTCCCACATGAAGATGTGGGTGAAGGAGGCGACAACGTCGGGGGTTGAGAGTTGACGGGCCTGTTGTCGGTGCAGCGTACTCTGTTCCTCGAGACATCGTGTCGTCATCACCGCACCCATCACTTTATTATAATTAGATCCTTGCTTCCTTGCTGCAATGACCTCGTTGGGTCGAAAAAATAATGTTTGGCTACATGAGTCTCAAATTGCACCACCAACTCCATTTGGGTTGGGGTTACCTATGGATATGTTCTCAAAGTTTAATTTCAGCCAGAGTATATCAGGTTCCCCTCTCTAACCCACCATTGTAAGATTGTTCATCAATTTGTTAAACCATTGAATCTCAACAACCAAAACAAAATCAAAACCAGATGAAGAATGTCAAGTTTGAGGACAGTCGCATCTTGGCACAGACGACTGCAATTCCTCTGAGATAATTGCATACATGAATCTGGACTAGGTCTTAACCATCAGAGATATTTGGAGTTTATAAAGTTATTTTTAATTGTTCACTTCAATTCTCTTTTTCTTGAATGTGAAATCCACCATTTCCATGGTGAGTTTTGAATGTAGGACATCATACTAGAAAGCCCTAGTGTGACCATTAACCAAAGGCTCAAGTCACATGCATCGCTTTCTTTTGAGAGATACTCTAATGACATATAACAAAGTTTTTTCATGAACAAAATATCACAATTACTCCATTTAAAAAAATAAAAGGCCAAAATTACCGCTAAAGGAAATCACTGTAACAGAAATACCTAATCGATTAAGTTGAATGAATCACCTTGGCCAGCTGAAGTAATGTCCAATGGGGATCAATTCCCTTAGTACACCAACTTATGAAAGTATATGAATCACCTTCTGCAATAAACCGTTAATAAGTGGTTGGACATTTGCATGAAGATAATCAAAATTTATTAATATAATGTAAGATACAACATTTCATGAAGAAGAGTGAAATCTCCAAATATAGAACCAATTAACTACTAGGCTAAGTCTCCTTCTACCACCACTAGACTAGAGAAGTTCTGAGTATTTATCTTCATTCCCATTAGGTGTTTCAGCTTCAGTTGCGCTGCAATGACTTCTTTGAGCCAAAAAAAATATGTGTTTGGCTAGGTGAGTCTCTAATTGTGCTACCAACACCAGTTGGGCTGGGGTTACCCATGGATCTATTCTCAAAGTTCAATTTCAGCCAGAGGTAGCCTCTTCCCGAGTTTGTCAGGTTTCCCTCTCTAACATGCTATGTCAGATTCTTTAAATGGATTCACCTATGTCCACCATCGTTGGATTTTTCATCAATTTGCTAAACCATGAATCTCAACAACCAAAACAATATCAATACCATATGGAGAATGACAATTTTGAGGTCAGTCGCATCTTGATACAGACCACAACAATTCCTCTAAGATAATTGCGTACACAAGTCTGGAGTAGGTCTCAACCATCAGAGTTTCCATTGGTACTTTAGAGATATATGGAGTCTATAATGTTATTTTAAACTATTCACTTCAATTCTCTTTTTCTTGAATGTGAAATCATTCCATGGCGTGACTTGAATGCAGGACATCATACTAGAAAGCCCCGGTGTGACCATTAACCAATGGCTCAAGTCACATACATCACTTTATTTTGAGAGATACTCTAATGACATATAAAAAAGATTTTTTTTATGAACAAAAGACCAAAATTACTCCATTTAAAAAAAATAAAAGGCCAAAATTATAGCTGAAGTAATCACTGAAACATAATTACGTACTCGATTAAGTTGGATGAATCTGTTTGACCAGTTGAAGTAATGTCCAGTGGTGATGATTTCCCTTACTACACTAGCTTATGAAAGTATATGAATCACCTTCCACAATAGGCCATTAATGAGTAGTTGGACATCTGCATGAAGAGAAGCAGAATTTATTAATATAATTTAAGATAACATACAATCCGGGAGAGAAGATGAAATCATCCATGAAGAAGAGTGGAATCCCCAAATATAGGATCAATTAACTACTAGACCAAGTCTCCTTCTACCACCACTAGACTAGTGAATTTTTGAGTATTCATCTTCATTCCTGTGAGCTGTGATTTGATTTCAACTTTGGTTGCCTTGCAATGACCTTTTTTAGCCAAAAAAATCATTCGTTTGGTTAGATGAGTCTCGAATTGCACCACCAATTCCAGTTGGTTTGGAGCGATGGATTTGCTCTAAGTTCAATTTCAGCCAGAGGTAGCCTCTTCTCTAGTTTGTCAGGTGCGCCTCTCTATTATGTGTCAGATTCCTTAAACAGTTTGACCTATGTCCACCACTGTAAGATTGTTCATCAATTTGCTAAACCATCGAATCTCAACAACCAAAACCAGATCAATACTAGATGAAGAATGTCAACTTTGAGGTCAGTTGCATCTTGACACAGACCACTACAATTCGTTTGAGATAATTGCGTACATGAGTCCGGAGTAGGTCTCAACCATCGGAGTTACCATTGGTACTTCAAAGATATTTGGAGTTTATAATGTCATTTTAAATTGTACACTTAAATTCTCTTTTTCTTGAATGTGAAATCCACCCTTTCCATGGTGATACTTGATTGCAAGACATCATAGTCAAAAGCCTTAGTGAGACCATTAACCAATGGCTCAAGTCACACACACCACTTTCTTCTGAGAGTTACTATAATGACGTATAACAATTATTTTTTTATGAATAAAATGCCAAAATTACTTTTGAAGGAAATCACTGAAGCATAAATACATACTTGATTAAGTTAGATGAATCTCTTTGACTAGACGACGTAATGTCCAGTGGGGATCGTTTCCCTTACCACACCAACTTATGAAAGTATATGAATCACCTTCCATAATAAGCCGTTAATGAGTGGTTGGACATCTACATGAAGAGAAACATAATTTATTAATATAATGTAAGATACAATATACAATCAGGAAGAGAAGATGACATCATTCATTGAGAAGAGTGGAATCTCCAAATATAGAACCAATTAAGTACTACGCCAAGTCTCCTTGTACCACCACTGGGCTAGAGAAGTTCTAAATATTTATCTTCATGCCAATGAGTTTTGCTTTTATTTCATCTTTAGTTGCATTGGAATGGCTTCTTTGAGCCCAAAAAATCTTGCGTTTGGCTAGATGAGTCTCCAATTGCACCACCAACTCCAGTTGGGCTTGGGTCACCCATGGATTTGTTCTGAAATTTCAATTTCAGCCAGAGGAAGCCTCTTCCCTAGTTTGTCAAGTGTCATTCTATAACATATTGTGTCAGATTCTTTAAATGGATTCACCTATGTCAACTATCGTAAGATTGTTCATCAATTTGTTAAACCATCGAATCTCAACATCCAAAACTAGATCAAATCTAGATGATGAATGTCAACTTCGAGGTCAGTCACATCTTGGCACATGCCACTGCAATTCCTCTGTGATAATTGCGTACATGAGTCTAGAGTTGGTCTCAACCATCGGAGTTACTATGGGTACATCAGAGATATTTTGTGTCTATAATGTCATTTTAAACTGTAAAATTCAATTCTCTTTTTCTTGAATGTGAAATCTATCTTTTCCATGGTGAGACTTGTATGTGAATCCATCCTCACCATGGTGAAACTTGAATCCTAAAGATTATACTAGAAAGCCCTAATGTGATCACTGTCTTTTGAGAGATACTTTAATGACATATAACAAAGATTTTTTCATGAACAAAAGACCAAAATTACTCCATCTGCATGAAGAGAAGTAGAATTTAATAATATAATGTAAGATATAACTTACAATCAGGAAGATAAGATGAAATCATTCATTAAAAAGAGTAGAATATCCAAATATAGAACCAATTAACTACTAGGCTAAGTCTCCTTCTACCACCACTAGACTAGTGATGTTTTGAATATTCATCTTCATTCTCGTGCTTTCGTTTCAACCTACTAGAAAGCCCCGATGTAACCATTAACCAAAGGCTCAAGTCACACACATCACTTTCTTTTGAGAGATAGTCTAATGACATATAACAAAGACTTTTTTCATCAACAAAAAACCTAAATAACTCCATTTAAAAAAAATAAAAGGCCAAAATTGTTGTTAAAGGAAATCACTGAAACATAAATATAGACTCGATTAAGTTGGATGAATCTAATTGACCGGATGAAGTAATGTCCAGTGGGGATTAGTTCCCTTACTACACCAGTTTATGTAAGTATAAGAATTACCTTCCACAATAAACTGACGTCTGCATGATTAGAAGTAGAATTTATTAATATAATGTAAGATGCAACATACAATCAGGAAGAGAAGATGAAATAATTCATTAAGAAGAGTGGAATCCCCAAATATAGAACAATTTAACTACTAGGCTAAGTTTCCTTCTACCACCACTAGACTAGAGTAGTTTTGAGTATTCATCTTCATATTCTTGTGAGCATGCTTTCTTTTCAGCTTTAGTTGCGCTGCAATGACCTCTTTGAGCCAAAAAATCATGAATTTAGCTAGATGAGTCTCCAATTGCACCTCTTCCCTTATTTTTCATGTGCCCCTCTTGAACATGCTTTGTTAGATTCTTTTAACAGATTCACTTATGTCCACCGTCGTAAAATAGTTCATCAATTTGATAAACCATCGAATCTCAACAACCAAAA
Organism: Aristolochia californica; assembly: GCF_029961685.1. Taxonomy (NCBI): domain Eukaryota; kingdom Viridiplantae; phylum Streptophyta; class Magnoliopsida; order Piperales; family Aristolochiaceae; genus Aristolochia; species Aristolochia californica. The sequence continues at coordinate 7,413,093 of NW_027182279.1, forward strand.
CCAGATGTAGAATGTCAACTTCGAGGTCAGTCACATCTTGGCACAGACCACTACAATTCCTCTAAGATACTTGCGTACATGAGTATAGAGTAGGTCTCAACCAATACGTTATAATTATCCATTTTTTATTTTAATTACTCTCCAGCTTCAAAAGATCCACGTCAAATCCATACTTGAAAAGTTTGATTGTTGATGTACAAAAATTGATTATGCTATGCCTCTTCCAAAGGAGAACATTCATGGGTGTCTGTTTTTTGGTATATATGATCATAATTAAAGAGCAAATAATTTATGCCTACTCAATCAATCCAATCTTTCAAAATAGTGAGAGAGAGAACCATCAAACAACCCTAAAAACACAATTGAAATAAACGAAGAAAAGAGACGAAGCATAACTATGTAAAAATTAAAATAAAATAAGTGGAAGAAAGTAAAGACCCTCCCATTGAACAAGAAAGGCCTCTAAACACCCATGAGCTAATGAATGGGAAGAAGTGCCGGAGCAAGAATTAGGATGAGGCAGTTGTGGGCTTGTCGCATGGGTTACGAAGGGGAGGGTTAATAGTTGCGCCGCGGTCCCCCGTTTGCCTGGATTTTTCTGGAGACAAGAATCGATGAAGCTTCGGAACTCCTTTGACGCCGTCGGTGGTGGCGAATAACAAATAGCACACATGAAACTAGCCCAATCGCCTTATCGATCGATTCCAGAAAAAAACGGGAATCTCCCCAAGAACCACTCAAGAAGCACTCCAGATATCCCATGTGTATCCCGAACTCATTTACGCGATTGTCCCAATAGAGTAGCTGCTGGGGTCCATAGTCTTTGCCAAAATACGAGTGACCCCCATGTCGACGATCTTGACCTAGTTTTGGTTATTAACGAGAAGGTTGGAGGGTTTAATATCCCTATGAACCATCTTGCGGCGGTGGAGATATGCGAGTCCTTGAAGGATCTTTCACGCTGCATCGGAAGGAAGCGGCTCAAGGAGGCGACGACAGTCAAGAGAACCCCATCCATGAACTCCAACAAGACTTGGATCTCTCCAGTGTTGTCGAACATACCGTGGCATCGGAGGACAATATGAGGGTTATCTGCCGTGCGAAGAATTTCGATCTCGCGGCAAATCTGGCGCTGGATGGTTAGAATTTACTGATTACTAACACATTTGAACTGTGTTGTTCTGGTTGGATAGAATTAAATTGATTGAGAATGTTTGTCCTTCTTTATGGTTAATTACTGAAATTAATCTTAATATATATTGAAATTACTTATATTTAGTGGGTTTCAGATTCATAAGCTATACTATTAATGTATACTTCCATCATTAAATTCTATTGATTCTATGGAAAAATAAAATAAAATAAAGAATAATTCCCAGCATTACCACTCTTTTATATTCAAGTCATAAAGTTAAAAAAAAAAAATCATAATTTATCACAGTTAAGAGTTACGTGAATTAGATGATTTCATTACTTGATTTGGATATTTGATATCTATTTTATTATCCTATTCCTTCCGAATATTTGGAGGAAAAAGAACTCCTTTTTAACCTATTGTAGTCTCATCCTTCTCCACTGGCAATAGTTACCATTATACTTGTATCAATCCACAAAAGTAAACTTCTCAGTGCGATGGAAGTCACTTAAGGGCTTGTTAGCGCACTCTGTAAGTGAAACTGGATTTTCTTTCATTGGGAAAGTGGCACAAAGAGCTTCAGTGCACTATGAAATTGGGGAGTGAAAGTGAATTACATAGGTAATTTATTTTCACTTGTTTTAGTAAAAAAACGAGTGAAAGTGAATTCACTTTATGAGACCAATGAATTCACTTTTACTCAACAATTTTTCTGGCTCCGGCTCTCCGTTCTCCCCTTACCTGTGCCTGATCTTCTCTACCGACTCTTGCAGTCCATTTGCCCGTCGTCGATCGCCTCTCATCATCGTGTTCATCCTTCCTTGGCTTCTCTTACTCTCTACTTCAACCAACTTCTTTCTCACCGTCTCTTTTTTCTCTATTTTCGCCAGTCGTCATCCTTATCGATTTCTCTCCCGATCTCTTGCTCTCGTTACCCCTCTCTCTAATCCTAATTTCTCTCATCTCATCCTGGTCAACCCCTATTTTTTAACCTTCAACCCTATATTTCTATCAATTTCCCATTCGAAAAGAGGAAACCCAGTCGAACAATGCCATGATGACAGACTCTTCAATGATCGAAAAGTGAAAGAGAGAATATCAAAATGGGGAATCATGAGAGTGTGGGAAGAGGGACTTGGTCGAAAGGTTTAGAGAAATGAACACTTGTGAGTTGTGGGAGCAAGCAATTCTTTGTGGCACTTAATTGCAAGGTTGCTAGAGAGAACTTGTTGAGAGGCTTGTCACATGTATGGGGAAGCCCTATGAGAAGAGTCGAGAATGTAAGTTACTGGTAGATGCTATGATTTTATATTTTCTTGGAAAAAAAACCGTAAAAGATTCTGGGACTAGGCTTTCAGAATTTATAAAATCTTTTCCTTTGTAGGAATCATTTTAAGTATGGGCGTAACAAGGGGACACCATTATTTGTTGATTTATCTTTACAGAATTGCTAGAAGGATAAAGCAAACTCTAATAGAAAGGAACGGTTCAGCCTGACTTTACATAAAAAAAATTGTAAAGAAAGGAAAAACTGAAATACCTATTATTATTTCATTTGAAAGGACTAAGAAACATTTCTTTTATGAAGTATATGCCATATTGTCTTTTAATGAATATCAAGAACAAAAGACTTTCAAATCATGTAATGCTTCCGTGACATAACTAACTCGTTAACAAATCCCTAGTTTCCTACCATTTGGTTTCAGTCCATCTCTCTCTGTCTCACACTCTTTCTCTCCCACTCTTTCTTCATTCTTTACGAAACTTTGTATTTTATATATTTTATGATTGTTATTGTTACTATTATCGTTATTGTCATTATTGTCATCATTTTCTTCATGCTATTACTATTGTAATTTTGTCATTTGTGTTGACAAACCTGAAAGTGGTCATTAATAAAATGGGAAGCAGGTATGGAAGAAAATGGGAATAGTAAGGAGAAATTGATTAAAGCTACCAAGAAGGGTGGTGTAGTCTTGGATCAATGGCTACTAAATCACATAAAATAGAACTATAATGTTTGATTCAATTGTACTATTTTTATGTTTTTTCCAGCAGCGGACGAGTAGGTTTAGATTACTACACCAAAGTGCTTTTTATTTTCTTGTGATATAGTTATTTGGATGACCTGGCTATGCTAGTGAATTAGGACAATACCCCATCTATATCAAATTCAATTCATATTTGACTTCATCGGTGAATTATGTAGATTGAAGATCAGTGAAAAGATCGTTCTCAAATGTGTTTTATCTAAGTATGGAATCAAATCTAGTTCGGCTTTGCTAGTTGATAACTGAAACTTAAGCACTTCCTCTGTGGTCCTCATTTTTGACATATGCATGGTTTTTAACTCTCAAGATCAAAGGTTTCGATTGGCTCCCAAGTTTGTTGGAGCTAATGTAATACACCTGCTTTTTCCTTCCATGTAATATATTTTTCTTCCAAGTAGTACAACAAAACAAGTTCCACCACTTTGCATTCTACAACCTTCTTGAGCAAAAATTCTACCACCTTGGTCGAGTCATTTTCCCTTTTAGTTTTGTTGCAAGATGGGCGCAAGCCCACAAATTCAAGGATAGTAAGCCCACACGTCTAACTGGTGGCTTATGGGTAAAATAGGATGTTTTTTTCATAAAAATGGCATATAAAGGTGTAAATACTTCTTCCTTTTATGTCTATTCTTTTATAAAGTTGTCACCCTAAGGGCATTGTAAAGCTATAAATAAAGGCATTGGCTAAGAGGTAAATCATTGAAGCTCTCTCCTCCTTTCTCCCAAATTCGTCCAGCCTCCCTCCTTCACTTGGTCGGTGCACCTCTCCTTCTCCTTAATCCAAACTCTCCTTCGTTGGTTCATCTCTTCTCTATCTCTTCTTCTTCCTCTTCTTCTTCTTAGTTTATCTAAGTCCTCCACATGTGATCTTAAATTCTACATGGTATCAGAGCAATGAGTTTAGGATCCTACTTGATGAAGTATATAAGCAAATATTTATGAAGTCTATCCAAGAATTTATTCATGAAAGAAGGAGTCCAGCCATGACGAGATAAGTCAATTCTGGTTATTATTTACATATTCTTCTTCTATTTGATGAATTCTTGATTTTTGGATTACATCAAGTCAAGATAATCTTCATATGAGAAGTTGTGAAGATTTATCCCTTGTGACTAAGAAGATGTTATAAGCTTGATCTTCTTGTAGCTAAATTACAAGCTTGACCAATATAAGTTGCTACTAATGCCTTTTCAAGATTCATAACTTGATGATTTGCGTTTCAATTACCTTTATGTAACTTGGATCAATTTTCTATGAGTTGGAATTCCAGAAAATGCTACTGTAAGTTCTCTCGCTTGACCCTGCTCATGGGGTCTTGTTATTTTGTTGGATGACCATCATTTGGTTAAAATTCCAGCATCAACTTACCTCTATTATTTTGCTACTCTTTCCACTCTCACGAACTCCAATGATTGATTTTTTTAGATGGATTGTTCCCATGAGCTGAGAAGTTTTAAGCATCCTAACTTGCTTCTAAGACTCAAAGAAGATTGTGGGTCTTAAGTGTTTGTCCATGGTTCATTTTGGAGTTTGGATTAAGGCATAAGGGTTTAAATCTATCCTCTCTCTCCTTTTTTTCTTTTTCTAAAAAGGATATAAGAGGAATTGATTGATGTCTGGATCATGTCTTCATTTGACATAACCAAAAATATTTGACGATTTAGTGCTTGCTCTTGTTGAGAAAATTCTCTATCTCCCTTTGAAATTGCACAATTTGGTCCACGGTTTCTTCAAATGGCATTAAGTGGATTTTTTTTAGACGCCCCTTGAAATTGATCTCAGCAATTGATTTGCTTCATGATGGAGATTAGACATACAAGTAGTAACATACTCCGCCATACTACTACCCCATTGAGGGGAATCTCCAATTACCTTAGTTGGTCCCAATCGGTACGGCATGCTCTCATTACTCGTGACCTTCTCAGTTACTTAAACAAACCCTCTCCTCTGATTGATGAAGAAGATATCAACTACCTCAAGTGGGTTAAAAATGGTAACCTGGTTATCAGTTAGCTCATCCATAGCATGGAAGAATATGTCGTTAACAATGTGGTCCACTTGGAAACAACCAAGGATATTTGGGACACATGTGATAAGCTATACTCTAGCACAACCTCCATGTAAAAATTATTTGATGTCTTACAAAATATGTTGAATACTAAACAAGGAGATAACATTCATGAATTCTTTGCCCGGTTTTCGGGGACTTCTTCAAGAATGGAAAATCACTTAACTGTATTCAACAGATATTTCAGTTCAAGAAAGGCAATGGGAGGCCTTGGCAGCAACCATTTTCTTGACAAATATCAAGCTCTACCTTGAGGTTGCTAAGACCCACCTTCTTAGCTCCTCCACTCTTCCATCCTTTGATGAAATGAGTGCCATGTTGCTATGGATCCCTGATCCATCTCCTGCTTACCCTATTGATGCTCCATCGATTATGTACTCCGGCAATAGGGGTACATCATCCTCCGACCCATTCATGCACAAAGCCTCGCCTTTGCACTTACTATGGTGGTCAGAACTACCTTGTGGAAACCTGTTGGAAACTTCATGGTAAGCCTGATTTGACCACACCTAACCCAACTTCTGTTAATTTTGATTAATGGGAAGAAAAAGGCTGACTCCCAATCCGGAAAAATGACTCTCACTGCTGACTACTATGCCACACTTTAGAAGATGAAGTCTGTTATGGAATCTTCAGTTCCACCGTTTTCTACTACTACTACCCCACCATTGCCTTAGGTATGCTTTTTTCTTCTTCATCCTCTTCCTCTTGGATTATCGACTCTGGGACCTCCAACCATCTGTCAGGTAACAAACACATGCTTCATTCCTTATCTCCAACTCTTTCCCATAAATTTTTTACTATTGCTAATGGTACCCAAACCAAGGCACTTCACAAGGGTTCTGTTAAGTTATGGAGCCTAATTAACGCTTTACGCCGAGTTGGTCAGAATCTACGATATATTGATTGTTGTTTCATTAAGGGCATTTTGAGAATTTTACTCTTGTAATACAGTTGCCCTAACTTTCTCTTTAAATTGGGGGGCACCACTATTAGGGTTTTTATCATCACCGAGAAGGAGCTAGAGTTGTAGCCCGAGAGAGGTTAGAGAAATCACCTGTAAATGTGTGTGATTTCTCTTGTAAACAATTTCATCTTTAGAGTGGATTATTGCAGCGGTGGTAGACATGATGTAGTCTCACCTTGAGGCGAACCTGTATAAATCTTGTTGTGCATTTTCGTGCTTGCTTTTCTTTTCTTCTGTAATTATTATTATTGCTCTCGTTTAATTCCTAAGTGGTATCAGAGCTTTGGTTCGTGATTGAGAGAAATAGCTAGCAGATAAGGATCGACACTAGGGATCAACAAGTTTGATGGTATGGATTTTGCATTCTAGAGGATATCGAAGATTATTTGTACAGTAAAAAGCTTCATGCACCACTTATGGATATGAAACCAAAAGGTATGAAAGATGATGAGTGGAATCTCATCGATAGACAAGTGTTGGGAGTAGTCCATTTAACATTATTGAAGAGCGTTGCTCACAAAGTGGCATCAGAGAAAACCACAGCGGGATGATGAAGATTCTGTCTGACATGTATTAGAAACCTTCCATAAATAATAAGGTACATTTCATGAAAAAACTCTTCAATTTAAAGATGACAGAAAATACACCAGTTGCATCGCATTTGAATGAGTTTAGCACCATTGTCAATCAATTGATATCCGTTCAAATTAAATTTGATGATGAGGTTCATGCTTTAATTCTGTTGGCATCTTTGCCAAATTATTGGGAGACTATGAGGGCTGTAATCAACAACTCTATAGGCAATGGGAATTTGATCTTTGATGATATTTGGGATACCATTCTTGCGGAGGAAGTTCGTAGAAAGGACTCTAGAGAATCTTCGACATTTTATTCTGCCCTAAGTGTTGATACTAGGGGTAGGAACTTCAAGAGGAATTCCAACAAGGGCAATGGTAGAGGGAAGTCAATGAATGAAAGAAGCAAGTCCAAATTCGGAAGGAATGTGGAGTGCTAGAATTGTGGTAAGTTTGGTTACATAAAGAATAACTGTAGAGCACCTATGAAGGATAAAAATAAAAGCGATGTTACAAATGCGGTGACTGAAGAGGTACAAAATACTTTACTCTTGTGGGTTGATAGCCCTATTGACTCTTGGGTGTTAGATTCAAGAGTTTTTTTTCACATCACCACACATAGTGAAATCATGGAGAATTATGTTGTTGGAAATTACGAGAAGGTGTATCTTGCTGATGGAGAACCTTTGGATATTGTCGGTATTAGTAATGTCAGTTTGAGGATGTCAAACGGGTCAGTGTGAAAAATTTACAAGGTGATACATGTACCAAAACTGATGCATAATCTGATCTCAATAGGGCAGCTTGATGATGAAGGTCATAATGTGACTTTTAATGGTGCTGCCTAAAAAGTCACAAAGGGATCCATGGTTGTTGCACGAGGAGTTAAAACTGGAACTCTTTACATCACTTTCAGTTCCAGAGACACGGTTGCAGTTTCTAATACTATTACTAATTCTGACTTGTGGCATTATAGGCTCGGTCACATGAGTGAGAAGGGAATGAAAGTGCTTCAATCCAAAGGGAAGCTACTAGTGTTGAAAACTGTAAACAACAGTTTATGTGAAGGCTGTATTTTCAGCAAGCAAAAAAGGGTTAACTTTTCTAAGACCGAAAAGGAACAAAAGAAAACAAAATTGGAGTTGGTTCACATTGATATGTGGGGGCCTTTAGCTGTTACTTCCCTTGGTGGTTCTAACTAATATGTGACATTTTATTGATGATGCAAGCAGAAAGGTATGGGTTTATTTCCTAAAAAAGAAATTTGATGTCTTTTATACCTTCAAGAGATGGAGAGTAATGGTTGAGAATGAGATAAATTTGAAGATGAAGTGTTTGTAGTCAAATAATGGGGGAGAATATATAGCTGATGATTTCAAGCGGTACTATGTTGATAATGGAATCAAGATGAAGAAGACCACTGGGAAAACCTCAATAGAATGGTGTAGTTGAGAGGATGAACATGACCTTGAGCGAGCATGTAAGGAGGATGAGGTTGCATGTTGGATTGCCAAAAATGTTATGGTCTGATGCTATTAGCACTGTTGCCTATTTGATCAACAGAGGTCCCTCAACACCATTGGATTGCAAAATATCAGAAGAGGTCTAGAGCAGCAAAGAGGTAAACCTTTCTTTCTCGAATGTTTTTGGTTGTGTTTTTTATATTCTCATATTGATTCTACTACTAGGAATAAACTTGATGCTAAGTCCAAGATATGTTTCTTTATTGGCTATGGTGGTACCAAGTTTGGTTATATCTTTTGGGATGACCAAAGTCGTAAGGTTATCAGAAGCAAAGACGTGATCTTCAATGAAGGTGCATTATATAAAGACAGGTTGAGAACAGAGTCTAAGAGCACAAATGATGAAGCCAAGAAGTTTAAAGTGATTCAGTTAAGACATCTTCCAGCTATTGAGATGGATAATATTGCTCAGGAAGACCAGGAGAACATACCCTAAAAATTAAATTAGAACATTCCTGTGTTTGAACTCAGGAGTTCTGCCAGAACTAGCAAACCACCACAGAGGTGCTCCCCTACACTGAGTTATATTTTATTGACAAAGGTGAACCAGAGAGTTATGAGGAAGTTGTGCAAGTTGATGAATCAACCAAGGGGGAGCTGGCCATTAAAGACAAGATGGATTCACTATTATCCAATCAGACATGGTAGTTGATTGAGTTACCAAAAGGGAAGAAGACCTTGCAGAATAAATAGGTGTACCAAAAAAAAGACAAACATGATGGCAGCAAGCGGTACAAGGGAATATTGGTGGTAAAAGGATTTCAACAAAAAGAAGGCATTGACTACACTGATATTTTCTCTCCAATCGTGAAATTGACTACTATTAGAACTGTGCTTGGACTAGTGACAAATGAAGAATTAAACTTAGATCAGTTGGATGTAAAAATAACCTTTCTTCATGGTGATTTGGTGGAAGAAATTTACATGATGCAACCACAAGGTTTCAAAGCATTAGGAAAGGAGAAAATGGTGTGCAAACTTCAAAAAAGCTTGCTTGGTCTTAAATAAGCTCCAAAATAGTGGTATAAGAAGTTTGACACCTTTATGAGTAGTAATGGTTTCTTGAGGTGCTAGGCATATCATTGTTGTTATGTGAAGAAGCTTGATGACTCCTATATCATTCTACTGTTATATGTTGATGACATATTGATAGCAGGTGCTTGCAAACAAGAAATAGAAAAGTTGAAAAGGGAATTGTCCAAGGAGTTTGCAATGAAGGATTTGGGTGTTGCAAAATAAATCCTTGGGATGAGGATTACTAGGGACATTGATGTCTTAAAATTGTCATGAGAAGAATATGTGAAGAAGGTGTTGAGCGGATTCAACATGAATGATGCAAAAACAGTGAGTACTCCTTTCGCTAGTCACTTTAGGCTATCTAAGGAGCAGTCACCTTCTACAGAGCAAGAGCGAATGAACATGGCCAATGTGTCTCATGCTTCTGCTATTGGCAGTCTCATGTATGCCATGGTGTGCAGTAGACCAGACATAGCTCATGTAGTAGGAGTTGTGAGCAGCTATATGAGTAATCCGGGTAAGCAACATTGGGCAGCTGTGAAGTGGATTCTCAGGTATTTGAGAGGCATTGCAGACTCAACCTTATATTTCAAAAAGTCAGACTTGAGATTACAAGTTTATGTAGATGTGACATGGTTGTAGGCATTGATGGCAAGAAGAGTACCACTGGATATGTAGACACATTGGGTTGTACAACAATTAGTTGGGTCTCTAAGTTGCAAAAGATAGTTGCTCTTTCCACTATTGAGGCAAAATATGTTGTCGTGACCAAAGCCAGCAATGAGATGGTATGGTTGTAGTCTTTCTGGGAAGAATTAGTTCTCAAATATGAGAAAAATGTGTTGTATTGTGATAGTTAGAGTGTATTCGTTTAGAAAATAATCATGTTTATCATGCCAAAATAAAGCACATACGGGTGCGTTATCACTTCATCAGATTGGCTATGGAGGTGGAGTCTTAGCACTTGAGAAGATTCAAGGGAGTCAGAATCCAGCTGATATGTTGACAAAGACTGTTATGATCGAGAAACTGAAGTTGTGTGCAACTTCAGTTGTATTTCTCTCTGAGGATTGAGAAGTTGTTGCCGCTACAAAGGAGATATTGATAATGGATTAGTCTCCAAGTGGGAGATTGTTAAGTTGTGGAGGCTAATTAACGTTTTACACTGAGTTCGTCAGAATCCACAATATATTGATTATTATTTCATTAAGGGCATTTTAGGAATTTTACTCTTTTAATGCGGTTGCCTTACGTTTCTCTTTAAATTGGGTGGGGGGAGCCGCTATGAGGGTTTTATCATCACTGAGAAGGAGCTGGAGTGTAGCTCGAGAGAGGTTAGAAAAACCACCTATAAGTGTGTGCGATTTCTCTTGTAAACTATTTCATCTTTATAGTGGATTACTGCAGTGGCGAAATATAAGATGTAGTCTCACCTTGAGGTGAACTTGTATAAATCTTGTTGTGCTTTTTCGTGCTTGCTTTTATTTTCTTCCGCGATTATTATTATTGTTCTCGTTAGTTGGAATTAGGGTGTTTAATTCCTAACAGGTTCCTCGTCTCTTACTTTTTCTATCCCTCTTTAAGATGTTTTATTTGTCCCTCAATTTTCTTTATAGTTGCTTTCGGTTAGTCAAATAGCAAAAAAATTGAATTGCTTTGTAACTTTCTCACCCTCATCTTGTACATTTCAGGATCTAACTACGAAATGGGTGATTGGTGGCGGCCATGAAAAAGGGGGCTTGTAGTACTTCAATCTTCCTCTATTAGCTGCCCTATCATCCACTACATCCGAGGCACAATCGTCTTGGCCATACATCTATACCTTCCCTTCGTCATTTACTTCCTTCGTTAAAATCACTCTCTACTTTCTATTGTGAGGTTTATCAATTGAGTAAACACCATAGAAATACATATTCTCCTCGCCTTACAACTACAAGTGTTGGTCATTTTGCTTTAGTACACTAATGTATGGGGACCTTTGTGTGTGTCTAATATTTTTCAAGTTATATACTTTGATACATTTGTTGATGATTTTACCCGAGTCACTTGGTTGTATCTCTTTAAAGAACAATCTGAAATCTTTAATATCTTTAAAACCATTCATGCTATGGTATTAACTCAATTTGGAAAAAAAAATTCAAATCCTTAGGTCTAATAATGCTAAGGAGTACTTATCTAGTGAGTTTCATTCATTTTGTGAGGGTAATGGGTTTATCCATCAAACATCGTGTGCCTATACCCCTCAGCAAAATGGTGTTGTTGAAAGAAATAATGGTCATCTTCTTGAAGTTGTTTGGGGTCTCCTCTACTCCATGAAGGTACCTTACTTTTATTGGCCTCATGCTATACTTACGGCCTATTTTCTTATCAATAGGTTACCTTCATCTGTTCTTAGCCATAAAACTCCTTACTTTGTTTTATTTCATGGTAAAGATCCCTTTTATCTTCCTCTTAAGGTTTCATTTCACATCTCCACAAAAGAGTAAACTTGATCCTTGTTCTATGAGGTGTATTTTTTTAGGGTACTCTCGCACCTAGAAGGGGTATGACTGTTACAATCATAACCTTTGGAGGATGCTTGTATCTCGGGATGTGACCTTCTTTGAGGACACCTCCTTCTACTCCTCAAATGATGCTCCTCCACGGTTAACATTCCCTCCTACCACTCCTTGTCCACTTGTGCCCTTCAATGTTGATATTACTCAACCCTCTGAAGCACCAACCGCCACCTCACCTGTGGTATTTTTGAATCCACCCGAGGTAAGTCCTTCCCCTCCGATGTTTGGGCCAAAATTTGATACTCGACCTATTGATTTAAGAAAGGAACGCCGTTCCTATACTACTTCTCACCCTATCTCCAACTTGATGTCTCACCATTGTTTGTCTTCCGATTGCTCTCAGCTCCTTGCATCTCTTTCTTCTACTTCTATTCTACACTCCTATCATGAGGCCCTGAAGCATCCAAGGTGGAAGGAAACTATGGATGAGGAAATGCATGCCTTATATGAGAATCGAACCTGGTACTTAGCATCGCTCCCAAAAGGAAAAAAAACTGGTTGGTTATAAATGGGTTTTTTTTCAGTTAAACATAACCCAGATGGGTCTGTTGCTTGCCTTAAAGCCCGCCTCATTAAGGATACACTCAATGTTATAGGGTGGATTATGAGGAGACCTTCTCTCCTGTTGCCAAGTTAAATTCAGTATGTATCCTCTTATCTCTTGTTGATAACTCATCATGGCCCGTATATCAATTCGATGTAAAGAACGCCTTCTTAAATGGTGATATACATGAGGAAATTTATATGATTCAACCACCTGGTTACGTGGCTGAGGGGGGAGTCAGTATGCCAATTACAAAAATTCTTATATGGGCTTAAACAGTCCCCTAGGGCTTGATTTGATAAATTTAGCCAAGCGCTACTACGGTTTGGTTTTCATCAGTAATCAATAGATCATTCGATACACCGTCAAAGGAAAACTATTATTATTTTTTTATGTTGAAGACATTATCTTAACCGATGATGATGCACATACCATACAAGAAGTGAAAAACATGATATGTCAGGAATTCAAAACTAAAGATCTGGGAGTGCTTAAATATTTTTTAGGCATAGAAGTTCTTCAATCCAAATATGGGATAATATTGTCTCAACAAAAATATTTCTTGGATCTCCTCGAAGAAACATGAATGAAGGGGTGTTGACTAGTTGACACACCTATGGATACAAATGTAAAATTATGTGCAATGACTAGAGAAGATATTGATATTGGCAAATATCAAAGTCGTGTTGGCAAACTAATCTATCTCATGGTAACTAGACTAGACATACTATATGTTGTAAGCATGGAGAGTCAATTCATGCACAAACCAAAACTTACCCACTAGGAAGCCTTGGAGAGAATATTACGATACTTAAAAGGAGCTCCGGGAAGAGGAGTACTTTATAAAAAACATGTGCACTTCAACATAGAGGGTTTCTTAGATGTAGATTGGGTTGGATCACCTGAGGATAGGAAACCTACGTCTGGATATTGCACTCTTATTGGAGAGAACTTGGTTACATGAAAAAGTAAGAAGCAAAATGTGGTTGCAAGATCTTGCACCGAAGCATAATACAGAGTTATGGCCCACACAATTAGTGAACTCTTATGGATCAGGACCCTTCTTACCGAATTAGGATTTTATAAAGGTAGTCCCGTGGGTCTACATTGCGATAACCAAGCAACCATTCATATTACTTCAAATCTAGTCTTCAATGAAAAGACTAAACACATTGAGGTGGATTGCCATTTTATACATGAGAAATTTCAAGTAGGTATAATCTCCCTAAAAAATGTTTCATCTTGAGAGCAAGTAGTAGATATCGTTACTAAATCTGTTACATCTAAAATCTTGTCCTTTATATGTGGCAAGTTGGGTATCTATGATATTTTTTCTCCTCCAGCTTGAGGGGGAGTGTTGGAAGATGGGCTCAAGCCCACAAGTTCAAGGCTAGTAAGCTCACACGTCTAAGTGGTGGCATATGGGTAAAATAGAATGTTTTTCATAAAGATGGCATAAATATGTAAATACTTCTTCCTTTTATGTCTCTTCTTTTATAAAGTTGTAGCCCTAAGGGCATTGTAAAGCTATAGATAAAGGCATTGGCTAAGAGGCAGAGCATTGAAGCTCTCTCCTCTTTTCTCCAAAATTCGTCTAGCCTCCCTCCTTCACTTGGTTGGCGCACCTCTCCTTCCCCTTAATCTAAACTCTCTCCTTCGTTGGTTCATCTCTTCTCCATCTCTTGTTCTTCCTCTTTTTCTTCTTAGTTAATCTAAGTCCTCCACATGGGATCCTAAATTCCACAAGTTTTTCTAGATCTCAAGCTCTTCTAAAGTTCAATTACCTTGGGTTTGTGGAATCTTAGAAGTCTGATTAGAATGATAAAGATTTCCCAATAAATAAATTATTGGAATATGTAAGAGATTTAACTGCCAAAGTATTTTTAAATTGAAATTCAAGCTCCTGAAGTATTGTTTAGTTGGCCCATATCTTAATCATAGTTAGATTCATTTTTTTTTTGCCTTCGAACATCTATTCATTCCTTGAACCTTCACCTATTAATATTGATCTCTGCAACTTGTTATCTTCTTGATTACTTTGTGTAGAGACCTTAAATCATGGTGATCAAGTGAAGTCTAGAATAATTGTGCATGATATTGACTCAACAGACTCTCATTGTGTTTTCTTCTTTGTTAGCGGTGTATTGTGACCAAATTGTTTATCCAGTTGATCTAACCATGAACCTTGAGCCTTCCTTCTGGTAATTAAGATAAATCAAGATTGATGAGACAATTTCCTCTACATTTTTCTATACTTTATAGGATGAACCTTTCGTCCAAAAAATTCCTATCTTAAAGTCAGGTAAATAAATATTGTTTCCATTTTTAGTTACATAAATATAAGTCCGCATCAATTATGCCTAGAAACTGTTGAACTTAGATCCTATTGTTTTATAAAATGACACCACGAAAGTCCTTTGTACTCGAGCTTTGTAAAAGATAGATTTTAACTTGTGATAAATTAATAAATAATTAAAAATTAAATTAAGATTAATTAACTAATTAAATATATAAGTGTTGGATTTAGGATCCCTTAGTGAATACCATGGACTAATCAGTACAAGGAGAGAAGAAAGCAAAGTGAAGAAAGAAGAGAAAGGAGAAGAGAGAAGAGAGAAGAAGAGAGAAAGAGAACAAGGACAAGAGGACGATTAGAGTGTTTGAGAAGGAGAAAGAAGGAAGGAGGATTTGGGATTTAGTGACGTCCCTAATCCTCTCCCTCAATATGTATTTATAATATTGAACGTCTTACAAATTACATCAATGCCCTAAGAAGGGAGAAAAGGGAAAAAATACATTTTCATCACTGCCACTATACTTGAGTTACACATTTCAATACTCCCCCTCAAGCTGGGGATGAGAAAACATCATAAATACCTAGCTTGCTGCATATAGTGGTCTATATATTGGATGTGACCTGCTTTATGAGTTTATATGTCACTTGTCCTTGAGATGAAACATGTTTGAGAGATATAATGCCAACATCAAATTTTTCTCGTATGAAATGACAATCTACCTTAATATGTTTTGTTCTCTTGTGGAAGACTAGATCTAAAGTAATGTGGATGGCTGCCTAGTTGTCGCAATATAGTTTGATAGGAGTTTTTTTTTGTGAAACTCTAATTTAGTGAGGGATTTGATCCATAAAAGCTCATTGACTGCATGGGTCATAACTCTGTATTCTACTTCAACATTGGATCTTGTAACCACATTTTGCTTTTTATTTGGCCATGTAACCAAGTTCCCTCCAACTAAAGTGCAATACCCATAAGTGGATTCCTGTCATCAGGTGATCCAACCAAATTTGCGTCCTCAAATTCTTCAATGTTGATGTGACCATGACATTTATATAGAAGTCCCTTGCCTAGAGCACCATTTAAATATAAGAGGATCTTCTCTAGAGTTTGCTAGTGAATAACTTGTGGTTTATGCATGTACTGACTAACCACACTTATAACATATTATATATCTGGTCTAGTCATTGTATGATAAAATGAGTTTTCCCACAAGTCTTTGATATTTACCCACATTCACGTCTTCACTAGAGCTTGCACACAAATTTGTGTTAGCATCAATAGGGGATGGGTATCTAACGGTCGACATCCCATCATCCTTGTTTCTTCTAGTAGATCAAGAACATACTTCCTCTGAGATAAGATAATCCCATATTTTGATTGAAGACCTCAATACCCAAAAAATATTTCAGAAAGTCCAATGTCTTTCATTTTGAATTTCTTGCATATCTTGGCTTTGACTTCTTTTATATCAGCCACATCACTATCAATCAAGACAGTATCATCTACATCAAAATGTCAATAATACACTTCCCTTAAAGGTATTCTTTGTAAAGATAGAATGATATACTAAGCACCTATAGAATCCAAACCGCAACATTGCTTGGATAAATTTGTCAAACCAAGCCCAAGGAGATTGTTTTAAACCATATAAAGATTTTCTCAATATGCATATCGACTCCCCCTCAACCAAAAAACCAGGTGGTTGATGCATATAGATTTCCTCCTTAATATCACCATTTAAAAAAAACATTTTTCAAATCTAGTTGATATATCGGCCTGTTACGGTCTCAGATCTGACACATGGACTCGTAGGGAGGAAGAAGAGAAAGAGGAAAATCAAGCCAAAGGGAAGCTCGAAAACCCTAGGTTCTTTGAGGAGAACTCAAAACCCTTGTTTACTCTAAATCAATGCTTGTCTTTCTCATTACTCTTACCCCTTAAATAGGGTTCACCCTTACAAGGTTGAAGATAAAATATTATAAAAATACCCCTATAAATAAAATATTTCAAAAATGCCCCTGTAGCCTATTAATTCTTTAACTGAAATAAAATAAAGTAAATCAAAAAAATAATTAATTTAATAATGTTATTGCGTGCATAACATACACCCCACTGGGAGAAAGAGCTTGTCCTCAAGCTCAAAGGTAGGTCTGTTTGCCGATGTCTCCACCTATTCCCAAGTAGCATCAGCGGTAGCTGTGTCAGCCCTCTGGACTACAAAACTAGAGCATCCAACCAGAGAAGCAATTTTTGTTGTTGCCGACACTGCCAGCATCACTTGTTGTCGCATACCCCAATATGAAAAAGCAACCAAACAATAAGTTGAACTATCACCTACTCCAAACTGGCAACTTCTACTTTGATATGAACAACCCTTGTGTGATCTGCCCCAACAGTTGCCTCATCGACAAAATGTAGCATGTCCCCGATAACATCAGTCTTTGGACCCAGTCCATGTTCAACAAAGTGCTCTGCATTCTTGACTAAAGTACCATGAGTGTAAGCACTGAACAGACGTAGGTAAGTGACCTCATCTAGTCCAACGACATGAGTTTCTATTGAACCAAACAGTTCTAATGAAGTTGTGCATAACCCCTGTGTTGCAAAAGCAACAACTTTAACTTCGGATCCCTTACTTATGAAGTTTGCACAAACAACAACATACTTCCGTTGTTGAAGTCTTTGTTGCAGCCGTAAACCAATGTGGTGGATGCCTGTGTTGGTAGCAGTAACATGGTGGGAAATCTGTTAAAAGGAGTCACAAAGAGCAAGTAGTGCGCTCTGGGGAATTTCCGTAGGAGTAGCGTGCAAGTTGGCTATCCTTGCCATGTATGGCATCGCTATTGCTGTCAAAAGGACAGCGAGGATTGCTTCAAGTGTCCCAGCTGCCCCAAGGCGATGACCATTAGCTCCCTTTGTTGAAGACAATGAATAAGCCTTAGAAAACCTTTGTGTAGAGCCCAACAACATTGTTGTCCATGAGACTGTCCAGAAATTGATTTGTGTTCTATCCACAGTATAAAAAATCATTCTCCACAATATATTCTCCACCATTTCTAGAAAAATCCAACTGCAAAGCATAAAAATCACAGTTTTCAGCAGTGGATTCTGGTTGTCTAGCAGCAAGTTTTGTTGCACTGCCATCGTTTTCAGCACTTTTTGCTGGCTGTCTAGTAGCAATTGTTGTTGCACTACCACAGTTTTCAGCACTGGTTGCTGGGAGGCTAGCAGTAATATTTTTTTGCATTGCAACAGCAGCCTGTGTCCTTGACTGTATAGTAGCAATGGGTCCTTGGCACAACAACATTGTTGTTGCTGGAAGAACCCATGAGCCTCTCCCAAATAGAAAACATCATGGACTTCATAAGGCACTGCTGGTTCTACTCTCAGGACTATCAGCACTGTTTTCAGCAATGGCTCTATTGGCAGCATTGTGTTTTGCAGTGTCAAAACAGCAGCAGCACTAATACGCTGTTCAAACGCCGCCCAAAATTTAATAGATTTCCCATCAACAGCCATAAAAATTATTCCCCACAGCATAACATTCAAAATATTTCCAAGAGAACCTTCATCATTGAGAGTCTCCCTATCTGCCAACAACTTCTCAAAAGCAATGGTATTACGACAATCTTTACCAAAGACAACCCCTCTGCCACATATGATTTCAATTGAGATGAGATCAATGGCTGATAATTCATTAAATACATCACGAGCAGCATCAATGTTCCCCCCATGCACAAGCACATTCAAGTCTTGTCGCATTTGGTCAAAGTCAGAATTTTCCAGGTGGTGCTCAACTGCATTATATTTTGCAGTTTGTAGTTTCTGGTGAGGGGGCCTTATCTTCACTGCAATAGCAGCAACAATATTAAATATCAGCATCATCTTGGGCTCAAGATCTCCACTAATGGTACATGTAGTAAGACCTAAGGCCGTTTGGTCTAGTGGTATTTTGTTTACATTAGGTGCGTCAGGTCGCGAGTTCGAATCGCACCACACCCCTCTCAACAACAAATGGTACATGCAGTAAGAATAGAAATTATTATTTTTGCTATCCCTGTCCGGCCAAAATTAGCTACATCCTGCAGAGGAGTATCTGTTCTGCCCACAACAACAGATAATTGTGCTCCATAAGTCACTGCTACTACTACTAGCAGAATTTTTAGCATTGTTTTCAGCAGTGACACTGTTGGCAGCACTCTGTTCGGCAGTGTCAAAACAGCGCCATACAATCCAGAAATACATTGGATTGAGCTGGAACAATAGGTAGAACTTCCATTCTTCCAATAAACACTGCTATGTCGCTGGTCTAAAGATGGGCCTATCAATTTTCTGTTTACCAACTTGTGTTCACAGATTTGAATAGCAGTAATCATTGCGGCATGTCCTTTATTCTCATGAGCTATAGATGCACCCTGTAATTCATTTTCATTTTCTACATTTTCTAGGTGCTGCTTATCTTCATCACTTCTAACCGGTTTTATTTTTTTCTGTTGAGTCCATTTCCACAGCAACAACAAATTTAAAAATGAAAAATGGCTCTCCTGTCCAACCCAAGAATGCAACAGTAACAGAAATTGGAAATTGAGTCAGACTGTGCAACCCAGCCACAAAAAATTCATTCATCCACAAAACCATTCCCAGCACACCCAAAAAAAAATTATCTCCATTTTTTTCCTCGTTGGCTCCCTTCTCATATTCAGAACTCCCACCGACTTGAAAATTTTCCAACTCCTCTACCAAGCCTTAAACAGTCTTATCACTCCCTTTCTTTATAGAAACAGGATTAGCACCAGATATTACATTGAGCAACCAAAGTTTGATTATCTCCTTGGCAAGTACTGAAACTATTGTAGTCCGATCACCAGCAGAGTCATTGGTTTTACTTGCAACCTCTCTAATCAAAACTGCACCAACATTCTCCATAGCATCTGGAAGCTCAATAGCTCGAGCAATTGTAACCCCATCATTAACCACTTTCGGACTCCCAAACTCATCAAGTACAACATTCCTTCCCCTAGAACCCAAAGTTACACCTACAACATTTGCAAGTTTATCAATCCCAGCTTGGAGTGCTGATATTGAATTCTGGTTGAAGGCAATTTCTTTCGCCTTTGCCCTCATGACTAATCTACTGAATTGTTGCCGGTATTTTAGCTTTTGACCAGGACTAACTTTCCTCCTCAGGCTTTTCTATGAAGGAGAACGCAGCATCGAGGCAATTTGACTAAGAACAGGCTCACTGCTGCTGTTATCAGCAGTAGAAAATTAAAACAACACCCATTGAATTTTTTCTTCCCTTCCCGGAATCCCCAAAAATTTTTTATCTCGTATTGCTGACACTTCATCAAACAACTGCATGAATTTTCCTATCTTTCTGAAAGATTGAATGAAAATTTGAGGTTGCCGATACTTACCCCAACAAATTTGGAAATTGGGTTCCCTCTATTCTGCCAAGAGGTAGATTGAGAGTGAGAGTTGGTGTCCGGAAGTCAAATCCCCCCAAAATTTTGTCCGACGATGCCGACGAAGTCTCCTCTTTCTCTGGTGGTGAACAGAAGGACGTCGTGGCTTCTCCGCTTGGGGATTGGTCTGAGAGGCGTTCTGGCTCCCCTTTCTCGTGTCGCCCTTTCTCTCTTTTTCTCATCGCCATGCCAGCTACTGGAATGACGGATCCCGATGGAAATGCGTTACGGTTGGTTGCCTGCTGAGCTTTTTCAATGGTGAACAACACCCCTTTGGGGCTTCTCTGCTTGGCGATTTTCTGAGAGGGAGGTGTCTTAGATTTGTTTGCGTCACTTGTGGAAGACGTATGGTTTCCTGTGAGAAGGGGGTTGTGGAATACCCCTCCGATTTCCAAAAATTGGGGTCCCCGCTGTCTGATTGTGGAAGTTCTGAGTCTGAATTCGGATTTGTATCCTTCTCGGAGATTTTCATGGTTCCCAGTATTGGATTTGAGGTTGCACCCAAATCGTCCACAACGACTACGGCTGGTGAACAGCAGGACGAGGATTTCCCTGCCCGAATTTTTTTTATTTTTTCTGGTCCATGGCCTGTCTTCTTGTCCAAGATAGCATCTACTGCCTTTCCTTCTATGAATTTTTCATGCTTGGAAAATTTAGGTCGTATGACCTTTTCTACGGCAGCGAGTTTCTCTATTGCAAAAAATATAATGGAAGATGCACGCCATCTTACATCAAAAGCTTTACACCATGCGCGTATTTCTTTCAATTGATGCGCATGGCAATCCATTTTTCTTGGGACATAGAATCAGTCATTGTGTTCACACACTGATACCAGTTGTTATTGTCTTGGATCTCACACATGGATTCGTAGGGAGGAAGAAGAGAAAGACGAAAATCAAGCTAAAGGGAAGCTTGAAAACTCTAGATTCTTTGAGGAGAACGCACACCCCTGAGCTTGTTGAGGAGAATCTTGTCAGCCTTCCTTGGTCATGTGGGCTGGAGCCCATCTTCCAACACCATGTGATCTTCAGCTATCAACTAATAAGTAAACAATTCACTTATGTGCTATATATCAGCTATCAACTAATAAGTAAACAATTCACTTATGTGCTATATATTAGCTGAGGGAGAGAGAATTTTCAAAACCCGAGGCTAAGTCAATAAGAAAGTGAGGCTTAACAAACTTCAAACACGCACTAAATCAAGGAGCTAATTACTCCACGAGCTTAACCATTCAACAACCTTCTTTCTGAGATTAAGAACCAGTAAACATCTTAAAAAAAAAGAAGAGAAAAAAACAAACTTATCTTGAATGAGACGAAATCTCAATTTTGCTCCTAGCAAAACAAAAAAAAAATCCATATGAAGCTTTGATGAAAAAAAGAACTTTAGCACCATCTTAAACTCGGGATCCTAAACCCATAGTTTTGATACCATGTTGGATTTAGGATCCCATAATAAATACCGTGAACTGATCAGTACAAGAAAAGAAGAAAGTGATGTGAAGAAAGAAGAGAAAGGAGAATAGAGAAGAAGAGAGAAAGAGAACAAGTGAGGAGAAAGAGGGAAGGAGGATTAGGGATTTAGTGACATGCCTAATCCTCCCCCTAAATATTTATTTATAATATTGAACATCTTACAAATTACATAAATTTCCTATACCCTAAGAATGGAGGAAATGGACAAGAAATAAAAATATTTCACATCACAGCCATTATACTCGGGTTACATCTTTCAAAAAAAATAATTAAACAAATACTTATTAATCAAATTATTATTTTTCTATATCTAAATCCTCACTCCTAAACTAGTAATTAAATATAATATTAACCATCATTAATTTATATAAAAATAATATTTTATTATATAAAATTAGTATATTAACTCTTAAGATAGATTTTAACTTGTGATAAATTAATAAATAATTTTAAAAAATTATGATTAATTAATTAAATAATTATATAAAAATAAACAAATACTTACTTTTATAATATCAAAATAGTTAATCAAATGTTTGTTGGTGGCTTCAACATGTAGAAATTTGATGTATATGACACGTGCAAACGGCAATGAGATTTCTTCTACTTCTCATATACCTCCTTCAACTTGATTTCATCCACAACATCAATCTAATATTCTAATTCAATATTCATTATTATAGATTGATTAATCATTTAGTGACAAATTGGTTTTCTTTAGTAATTTTTTTAGTGACAAAATGCTTGAAACCTCTTTTAATTATTTCTTGAGAACAAAGTAAATGTATATGATATAAATCTTTGATATAGTATTATAGGAAAAACATTTTTTTACACTGTGAGACCCTTGTACACAAAAATTGGCTTGTGATGCACCTAATTCTACAATGTGACATATAACTTACCTAATCATTATTTCTAGCCTTTAAAATGGTTGTTATATTTATTTTATTATAAATTAATGTTAAAATATAATTATTTCAATAACTTATCTTTAAACTCTGCTTTATATAACCAAACCTATACGTCACAGATAAAGTCAATGAACAATGTTTATTTACTTGGATAGAAAGAACATTGTATTCGTATTATCTCATATGTTTAGGAATGTACTACTCGTTGAAGCCCCCACAAACATTTTAGTTTCTTTTACTTTTTCTATTCCAAGCTTCCCTCAAGCATGAATCCACACAACTATCAATCACCAGGTGCGAAGAACCATTTCATTGTTCAAACCAACACTTTTGTACCAAAATGATTGGAGAATCCATTGAATCCACAGTGATAAAAACATCTAATTATCAAAAGAGACAAAAAAAAGTACAAAAATAGTATCACATTCATCACTGACGGGATTATTAACAGATAGAAAGGAAAATTTCCATTTAACAAAACTACCTACAAATCGGACATAACTTATACTTTCTATCATCACTTCCTAATGGCTTGCAACTTTGAGACTCAAGTGCACTGCACTTAGCCTTGCAAGGGACACAAGCTTCATATTAGGTCTGTTGTAGTTATCAGCAACGTGAGTGTGAACTACGTCAGTGTTGCATTCGTTGGACAATATCAAATCCCCTTAGCCAGGTAACCTAATTTAAGTTTGATGCAGCTTCACTAATTGTCCATATCAAATACTCGAATATAAGAGAAAATTTCAGGAGTTTAAAGCATTTCATAATCCAGATCAATATAATTATCACTTCTATCACTATTACTTCCTCCATTTTCTCCAATTGCCTTCATCCTCTCATTTTTACTATTTTCTTTCTTCACAATCATGGATTTGAGAGTACCATTAAAAGCTACAACAATCACTTATTCCTAATTCAAAAGATGGTTGCTATAGCAGCTGCATGACCAAAAATTTGCCTTTGCAAGCTATTGATGAACAAACGATGCCTAATTTTTCAATCACTAACATTGTATTTATACATCAAACTATGTTGTGTTTCACAAAGCATAAATTTCAAGGAAATGGAAAGGGTGAAGGAAGAGAATGAAACAAGTGAACATGAGCTTTAAAAAATGGAGGAAGAAAAAGAGGGCATCAACAAGGGAAAGAAAAAAAAAAGATTAGAAATCATAATGAGCATATGTGAAGGTTATTTTCCCTTATAAATGGTTATGAACAAAACATAGCATAGTCATTGATGACATATTCCTCAATGCATCTACTATTAAATTGAAATAAAATCATACTTCAATTACTCAGTGATCGAAAATACCATCCATGTGAAACCTTTAAAAGTTCAAACTAGAAAGCACCAACAAACAAGCAATATATTTAATAAAATAAAATAAGGTCAAATTTCTCTAACTTGAGGTCAATTAACCCACAAAATGTCAGACATAAATTGCATTGAAGTAATACATAAGACATAAAATCCTCTTGATTATGCAAATGCTCAGGTGCTAAGCGTAACAAAGGTATTTCAATGAAGACCCATTTTACAACGGTGCTTCTTACATGTTAGTTGCTCATTAGTGCATAAGGACTTTTATAGGAAAAATAGAAAAGAGCACGAATAAACTGATCTGAATAATAACATTCAAAACAATGGTAGTAGCTTAGCAGCAATTGACAACAACCAAACATAAAGAAAGAAAAAATAAGACAACAACAGGTTTCCTCAAACCCACTTTATTTTAATTTGCATCTTTTAATCATAGCAATACAAGTTCCATGTAATCCACACAACAATCTAAAAAAGACAACAATATCATCCATTCACCAGTAGAGCCATCATAGAGCAAACAGAATAATCTCATTATGTTTATGCATTGAAGTTATATAAACTCAATTTGTTAAACATGATTATATATTCATTCCAATGAAACTATCCAGACCATTACAACACAAGTGAGGACAAATAGACACTACAATAGGACACAAAAAAAGTTAAAATATATGAAGATGAAAGAAAAAAATCAATTCAAATATGAATTTTATCTTGGATTTCAAAACGAGTAAAAGAACAAAATTGAGAAGATGAAACAAAATGCTCACAAATATGTAGATTTACTTGATTAATAACAGCCTTTGTCACGGGACGAAATTCCTTCTTCCTTACAGATTTTTGGAAAAGGTTTAGGTTAGAGAAATTGAGAAACATTTAGGGTTGAGGATTCAAATAGGGGGAAACCAACATGAAATGAGAGAAATTAAGGTTAGAGAGCGTGGCGGAAAGGTTGAGTTGACAGAAATTTAGGGTTAGGTTATGAGAGAGGGTCGGCGAGAGAAACCGAGATGGATGATGGCTGAGGAAAATAGAGAAAAGAAAGACGGCAGGAAAAGATGCTGAGGAGGGACGAGAACATAGCGGAGAACTGGAGAGAGGGTCGGTGAGAGAAATAGAGATGGATGATGGCTAGGGAAAATAGAGAAAAGAGAGACAACGGGAAAAGATGCCGGTTGAAGCAGAGAGGTAGAGAAGCTGAGGAGGGATGAGAACACAGAGGATAACTGGAGAGAGGGTCAGTGAGAGAAACCAAGATGGATGATGGCTGGGGAAAATAGAGAAAAGAGAGATGGCGGGAAAAGATGTCGGTTGAAGCAAAGAGAAGAGAAGCCGAGGAGGGATGAGAACACGGAGGAGAATCGGAGAGAGGGTTAGTAAGAAGATGAAAGGCGACTGATGGTGAGTAGATGGATAGCGAGCAGATTGATGGATGAAGAGCACAAATAGAGGAGAGCAAGCGCTGGTAAGAAGAGAGTCAAGAGCGAGAGTCAAAACAGTGAAACATTCGTGTGAGATGATCAGTGAAAGTGAATTCATTAGTCTCATGGTGATTCACTTTAACTCATTTTTCCCTTGAACTTGAGTAATTCACTTTCACTCCCACTTGCACAATGCACTAACACTTTTGCAGCCACTTTTGCCTAATGAAAGTGAATTCTATCATGTTCAAAATGTATGTGTTCAATCTAGTTTTTTTTTTTAGGAACCATGTGAGTAAAACAATTTTGATCTTGAGTAAGTTGTTTTATAGATGTTTACTAGTTTCATCAGTATAAAATCTCAATGAGCTTGGCGAATGTTTTCATATTTAATTTGCATCAGTTTTTCTACAGGTTGATTGTTAGTTTTTGAATATCTTCATTCTCCTACTTGTGTTTATAGGTATCTCACTTAGTGGGTAGCATGTATGATGATCTTTCACTTCCCATTACCAAATTGATGCAATTTTCCCACAAAAACTTTTAATTTTTGAGTGCTCAACGAATGCTATTGCAATCGGGAATTACTAGTTATTTGTTGCGCAACAAGCAGTGACACTTATTTCTTCTAATAACAATTTTTATTATTTTACGGGTGATTAATCATATAATTTTCATTCAAAAAGTTTAAAATGATAAATTATAGTTATATAAGTAATAATTTCAGGTATTTAGGTATTTATTATATGATGATCTACTAAGAGTAGAAATTTTGAATAATATAAAATTGCATTATCATGATATTTAAAGGAGATCATTAAGTATTTTTATTATTTGGTAAATGGAATATAAACAATCTATTAGAAAAAAATTAAAATAAATTGTGTTTTTATTATTTAGTGAATTAAAAAACGAAATGTGATTTAAAAGATAATTTTTTGAACGAGCAAGTGCTAGCGAGAACTAAAACTAATCTTGAATATGGAAGCTCAAGAAAAAGAGAAATGTTTCCTATTACGTAGAGTCCTCTTCCTACTCGGATTTGGATTTAGATTGTACAAGTGGCAAGATTTGGATGTTCTGTTATACATAAAACCAACTCTTGTTCATTTGCAATATCATCTCTACAACATTCTCCTCCTCCCTCACTCTTTGTAATTCTTATTTGCTTATGACCCATCTTTGTTTTATTGCTTCCATGATTCACATAGTCGTCATATCCATCGTTCCCACTCCCTCAATTACCCGCATAACTCTATGATCTTCTTCCTTCCGACTACGGACCAATTAGGCACCCTTAGACTAGACTAGTTTTTCTATATGCTACTAAGTAAAAACGTAAAATCAAGACATTTGACAACATAGCACCTGATGACAGTTTAACTTAGTTCCTTTTTATGTAACTAATATAGTAGTAGGTCTATTCTATATAGAAGATCACATGTGTTAATAAATATTAAACGGAATATAAGAACCTAGTTTTTATTTATTAAATGTTATATTTTTTCCTTAGTTTACTTGAAAATGCACTCTACAATTGTTGGCTGACACTAGATAGACGTATAATGCAATGAATGTTGTTGAGAATTCAAATGTAATGGTAGAAGGACCCTTCATACTATTTTATGTCCATTGATAATAACATGTTACCAAATCAATTGATAATATAGTATCTTATGACATTTTAACTTAGTACCTTGCATATAACTAGCATACTAGTAAATTGTATGGAGAAAGGTCACAAGGCATATATATTCTGCTATATTTTCCCTTAGTTTATGTGTCTTATTTTTAAAAGAGAAGATTTTATTTGTAATGTAGATGTTTCAGGTTGGGTTGAATTAAAAGTAGTTAGATAGTTGAATTTAATTAGAAGTATAATGTAAATTTTCCTATTTTAATTGTTGGTGTTTGAATATGGGTTCAAGCCCACACGACTAAGGAAAGCCTATATGTCCAAGACAGGTGGAAGATGGGCTCACGCGTCCAAGAGTGGTAGCATGATGGTAAATGAAGAGTCGTCTCATAAAATGACACTGATGTAATTAGTTTAAGTTTCATGTCACTTCTTCACTCTTCTAGGGTGAAGGGCATAATTGTAATATTATAGTTTATTCGTCTATAAATTGAACTTCAAGGGGATGGTTAGGACTCAAGTCCATAACCTCATTCTTCATCTTGTTTTCTCCCCAACTTGCCTTCTCTCCTTTTCTCCATGGCGTAATCCACATAGTCCTGAAAATCAACATGGTATGTTTTTTAGGACTCCAGAAACCCATCAGTTTTCTTTGCTCATATTGGTGTTTCATTTTTCATCATTGTTGGAACTTTGTTTTTTATATTGTTGCTCATTTACTCCTACTGCCCAACATTACTCTATCATTACCGATCCTCTCAGTTTGTCTTGGACGGTACATTTTTTTTCTATTGGAGAGATGGAATTCTTCTACAATGTGGGTTTTTCCCACAACGTGTTCCACTTCCTATTGGGTTTTTTAGCATGATCTTAGGGTATTGCAACAGCCCCACCCATCTTGTATTATCCAGCATTTTCTGATGATAGTCATGGGAGCCATGAGAGAAATTAAATCAAGCCACATTCAGTTCTGCCATGAGAAGCTTCTCAAACATCGGAATTGATCTCGATGCGGGATCAAGTGTGCCGACGATTTTTTTCTTTGGCCTTCGTAGGGATTCCATTTTTGAGCAAACTCAGAAACCGAGCACCCAAGCCAGGGAAGAAACGATAGGCAGTGAAGAATAAAGACAAAGAGAGGCGATAAGGAAACTAAGTCAAGAGAAAACAACCCGCTAAAGAGCAGGAGCAAGAGTAGGAGAAGGTTTATTAATCATTATGGCTGAAGAAAGAGAGTAGAAGAGTAGTCAGCGGTCTCCATTGCCAAGGAGGTTTCTAGTTCTTTGGTTCTCTAGTCTCATCACCGTTGTTCACCGCAGCTCACCTGTTACCGACGACTTCTCACTGGTTTCCATCCGAATGCTACAATCAAGTTCGGAAAAGTTCTATCCTAGCTTAAAACTACCAACTAAAACCCAAATTACAATTATCTAAAGATTGTTCATTGGTCTTTGGATTTTGTCGAGAATATATTTAATCTTGGTTCAATCTTCTTCTGTTCGGAAGGATCTCTAGCTGATGGTAAAAGTATAGAACTCGTATCTTCTGAAGAGAAACCGTAAGGTTGTAACCAGCGACCACCATCAATGGAAAACCAACGACAGACGGATCACTTAAGTGACGGATTGTGAACTGTTTAGGTGATGGTTCATGAGCCGTCTTACATTCTCCCACTTGACCCATGCACCTACTTAATATGTATCATTGATTATTGATACATCTTCAAGAATGTTTTCCATAGATATAATATCCTCATACTCAAACAAAGATGATTAAATTACATGAATCGTGGCAGTAAGTCCTTTAGAGCAAGAATTACCTTCCACTTATTACAATGCAACTGTCTCATTTGAATGAGAACCTTATATGACTCATTTCTTTATAAATGAACTTTCATAATGCTCATTCGGGATCATCTTATATTGTCATTCTCTAAACTTTATGTACAAAGCCAAATAAGAGAAG
This sequence comes from Aristolochia californica, assembly GCF_029961685.1. Lineage (NCBI taxonomy): Eukaryota > Viridiplantae > Streptophyta > Magnoliopsida > Piperales > Aristolochiaceae > Aristolochia > Aristolochia californica. The sequence continues at coordinate 7,442,036 of NW_027182279.1, forward strand.
ACAAATGAACTTAATGGAGTTTTTCAATTGAAAAATTACGATACAAATATAAAGGGAATCTTATTGAGGACTCAATAGCTAACCGAGTCATCCAAAGGAGACGCACTGAGTCACTGATTTAATTGCTTTATTTACATATTATTTTAAATTCGTTTTTATGCATTATTTAAGTTAAATTACTGCAAGGGCAGAATTGTAAAATTAAACCCTAAAACTATATTGGCGTCTACCCTACTTAGAGGGGAAGGGTAATGAGAAAAGGAAATTCTTGAATTAGGTTAAACAGGGTTTAGAGTTCTCCTTGACGAGCTCTAGGGTTTGGAGGTCTCCTTGACGAGATCTAGGTCCAGGTTCCCTCTTGAATCTGAATTTCTTTCTTCTCTCTTTGATTTTCTGTTTTACCTTGCTCTTCATTGAAAACAAGGAGGGATTTCTTCCTCTTTTCTGAGCTCAACAAGAGGCCTTTAGCCTCTAATCCAAGCCCAGCAGCAAGAGAGGATCTCTCTCTCTCTCTTTTTCGAGCAAAGATAGAGAATTTCCCTTCCCTATACCGAGAGCAGCAAAGGCCTGAGGTTCTTCAACCTCTAAACCAGCGAGCAGCAAGGTTAGGGACTCCTAACTTCTAATATGTGGACTGCCCAAGTTAGAGGATTTTCTGCCCCTAACCTGGACAGCAGGTGGAAGGGTCCTAACCCTTCTCAGCCATGAGTAGCAAGGGGCCATCCTCCTTCTATCCGAGAGCTGCAAGGGCTTCTCAGCCTCTTATCGAGAGCAGCAGCATAGGCGCTAAAAGGAGACTCTTTCCTACTAACTGAGAGCAGCAGCTCTCTTACAATGTTGGATTCACCAATCCCACGCTGAGTTACTCGATCCATGACAAGGGACCATAAAAATGTGGTATCAGAGCAGGGTAACATGGGGGATATATCCAACAATGAAGAACTGAGAAGCATAATCAGAGAGATGCAAGATGCACAGGCTGAACTATGGGAGAGACTGGACAGTTATGGGCCGCAACTAGAACAACTTCCTGGCATTAACTTGCAACTCCGGCGACTCTCTAGCACGATGTTTGATATCATGGCAGAAAGACACACTACCCTAGACCGAAGGGGGCAGAATAATTCGTACAGACGAAGGGAGGAGCAGTTTGCCAGGTGCACCACTGTTCATGAACCGCAAGGTGGAAGCACAATAACCATGTATACAAAATTGGATTTTTATACATTTACTAGGTCAGTCGACCCCTTAATTTGGTTGCATAGATGTGAGAAATTTTTTTCAAATCAAGGGACTGTTGGTTCCATCAAGTGGAACTAGAAAGATTAGTGCTGGATTGGGAGGAATTTAAAGAGTTATGCACAATTAGATTTGGCCCTCCCGCCCATAGCAACCCCTTGGGATATTTGGTGTTGTTGAGACAAACCATATCTGTTGAACTGTTTTAAAAACAACTCCAAGAAAAATTGGCTCTCGCTGGCCGATTGATGCGAGTCGACCACCAGGTCAACTTATTTACAATAGGCCTCAATGAATCTTTGAAGTTAGATGTTCACCTTCATATTTGGCTCGGGTAATGAATTTAGCTCGAGCAATGGAACAAAGGTAAAAACTTCATCATCGAAGACCAGTTTGGCGAGGAGACCGGAACACTTCCACGCATTGGCAAGGGAGGCAAAATTCTTCCCATCAGGTGGCATATCCAACATTACCACCGCCTAGAAATAATCTGATCACTACTCTCACAACAGATACATGCCCTAGTAATCCACTAGCTAAGTATATAAAAAAATTAACAAGTTTGGAGATGGCAAAACGGAGGTCCAAGAATTTGTGCTACAACTGTGATGAACCATACAGGGCAGGCCACCAATGTAAACGACTGTTCTGGCTAGAAGTAGAGGAAGCTGAGGAAACAGACTATAGTGATGGTCTTATTGAGGACCGACCAGAAATCTCTCTGAATGCCATTACTGGACAGAAATATGCCAAAACTATGCAAGTCAGAGCTCGAGTCATGGACCAGGAACTCGTGGGACTCGTGGATTTGGGAAGCAAGCACAATTTTCTCAGCTTAACATCTGCTCAGCATCTTTGATTGTAGATCCATCCACACCCAACACCACGGTTTCAGTGGCCAATGGGGAGAAAGTCCCTAGCTATGGGATCAGCAAAGCGGTAAAATTCTCAATTGGTACGACTTTATTTCATTCAGGATTTTTGGACATACCTTTGGCAGGATTTGATATGGTATTGGACATTAAATGGTTACAAACATTGGGACCCATCTCGTGGGATTTCTCTGCTTTAACTATGAGCTGCAATGGGCGGACGTCAAGTGCTATTACAGGGCAGTCAAGTGGACAAACCCCACCACCTTCATACCATCCACACATAGGACCAAATAGATAGCACTATGGAAAAACTCCTTGATGAGTTCTTGGACTTCTTCCACGAGCCATTTGGATTGCCTCCCTTGAGGCACTGTGACTATAGGATTTGTTTAGCACCAGGTTCAGATGTGGTGGTGGTTAGGACATACTAGTATCCACACCTCCAGAAGGATAAAAATAGAATGGCATTGCCATGCCATGCTGCAACAGGGCCTTATTCGTAGCAGCCGCTCCCCCTTCTCTTCACCAGTCTTGCCTATGAAGAAACATGATGGCACATGGAGATTTTGTGTCGATTACAGGGAATTAAATGCCCAATCCTGAAGGATAAGTTCCCTATACCGGTCGTGGAGGAGCTCCTGGATGAATTACATGGTTCATGGGTCTTCACCAAATTGGACTAGCACTCAGGATATCATCAGCTTCGTATGCACTCATCTGATATCAAGAAGACGGCCTTCTGCACACATCACGACCATTTTGATTTTGTGGTGATGCCATTTGGGTTATCAAACGCCTCATTCACTTTTCAGTCGTTGATGAATGAGGTATTCCGCAACTATCTACGATAATTTGTGCATGTTTTTTTTATGATATACTCATATACAGCAAGTCCGGGAAACAACATTTAGCGGATTTATGGGTTGTATTTGAATTATTATGAACCCACCAGCTCCATTTGAAGAAATCTAAATGCTCTTTTGCGAAGTCATATGTCGCATATCTCGGCAATATTATATCCCATGCAGGGGTCACTTTTGATCCCGAGAAGATTCAAGCAGTTAACGATTGGCCACAACCTCAGAATAGCTCTGCTTTGAGAGGATTTTTGGGCCTAGCAGGATACTACCGCAAATTCATCCAAAATTATGGGGCCCTTGGCAGCACCATTGACTAGTCTCCTCAAGAAAAATTCTTCTATTTGGAATGATGAAGCCACACAGTCCTTGTAGGCTCTCAAACTAGCTCTCGCTTCCACACCCATACTACAACTTCCCAATTTTGAGGACTTATTTCTGGTCTAGCGCGACACATCCGGTGGGGGCATTGGGGCCATCTTACAGCAGCACTCCCACCCCATTGCATATTTCAGCAGGCAGTTGGCAGAATGGCATCACAAATTGGCCGCGTATGAACGGGAATTAATCGGGTTGGCCAAGGTTGTCCAACACAGGTGACCTTACTTATGGGGCCATGCAATTCTCATCTGCACTGATCATTACAACCTTAAATTCTTACTTGAATAGTGACTCTCTACTTCTCCACAGCAGCATTGGATCAATCAGTTGATGGGATTTGCTTTTTCTGTAGAGTACCGCTCTGGGAGATTAAACAAAGTAGCGGATGCCTTGTAACTACGTTTGGAGAACCAATAGCTCATTTATGCTATCAGCCAGCCTCGTTTCCTCATATTAGACTTGGTTAGGGAGGCACATGCCATTGACAGATCATGAACCGTCTTAGATTCTCCCACTTGACCTATGTGCCTACTTAATATGTATCATTGACTATTGATACATCTTCAAGAATATTTTTCATAGATATTATATCCTTATACTCAAACAAAGATGATTAAATTACATGAATCATAGCGGTAAGTCCTTTAGAGCAAGTATTACCTTCCATGTATTACAATGCAACTGTCTCCTTTGAATGAGAACCTTATGTGACACATTTTTTTATGAATGAACTTTCATAATGCTCATTCGGGATCATCTTATATTGTCATTCTCTAAACTTTATGTATAAAAACAAATACGAGAAGACACAAATGAACTTAATGGAGTTTTTCAATTAACAAATTGCGATACAAACATAAAGGGAATCTTGTTGAATCGAGTCATCCAAAGGAGGCGCACTGAGTCACTGAGTTAATTACTTTATTTCCATATTTTTTTAAATTTATTTTATGCATTATTCAAGTTAAATTGCCGCAAGGGCAGAATTGTAGAATTAAACCCTAAAACTATGTTGGTGTCAACCCTACTTAGAGGGGAAGGAGAATGAGAAAAGGCAAGTCTTGAATTAGGTTAAACAGGGTTCAGAGTTCTCCTTGACGAGCTCTAGGGTTTGGAGGTCTCCTTGAGGAGCTCTAGGTCTAGGTTCCCTCTTGAATCTGAATTTCTTTCTTCTCTCTTTGATTTTTTTTTACCTTGCTCTTCACCGAAAACAAGGAGGGATTTCTTCCTCTTTTCTTAGCTGAACAAAAGGCCTTTAGCTTCTAATCCGTACACAGCAGCAAGAGAGGATCTCTCTCTCTCTTTTCCGAGCAAAGATAGAGGCTTTCCAGCCCCTACACCGAGAGCAGCAAAGGCAAGAGGTTCTTCAGCCTCTAAACCAGCTATCAGCAAGGTTAAGGGACTCCTAACCTCTAATCCGTGGACTGCCAAAGTTAGTGGCTTTTCAGACCCTAACCCGGACAGCAGGTGGAAGGGTCCTAACCCCTCTCAGCCGTGAGCAACAAGGGGGCATCCCCCTCCTGTCCGAGAGCATCAAGGGCTTCCTAGTCCCTTACAGAGAACAACAACATAGCTGCAAAAAGGAGGCTCTTTTTCTCGTAACCGAGAGCAGCAACTCTCTTACAATGCTGGATTCACCAATTCCATGCCGAGTTACTCGATCCATGATAAGGGACCATAACAAATCTCAATTACAGAAATTACATAATAGAACTGAGTCCCATATGTTCAACATGTCCCTTATAAACAATGGGTTGTAGACCTTTTGTGAACGGATCAGCGATCATTAATCTTGTGTTGATGTGTTCCACAACCACCTTATTTACTTTGACGTGTTCTCGAATAGCTAAATATTTTATGTCAATATGCTTACTACAACTTCCGCTCTTATTTTTCTTGGCCAAAAACACTCTTGCAGAATTGTCGCAATAAGTCCTTAATGGCTTAGAAATTGTGTCAATAATTTCAAACCCTGAAATTAAACTCCTCAACCTTATAATCTATGATGACGCTTCAAAACATGCTACAGACTCTGCTTCTGTAGTAGAACTAGCAATCAAAGATTGTTTTGCACTTCTCCAAGAAATGGCCCCTCCATCTAATAAGAAGACGTATCCCAATGTCCACTTTCTCGAATCAAGGCAGCCACAAAATCAGAGTCTGAATATCTAATCACTTCCAGATGATCAGATCGTCTGTACATAAGCTTGTAGTTTTTAGTCCCCTAAAGGTATTACATGACTTTCTTTGCAACTTTCTAATGGTCCAAACTGGGATTAATTTGATATTTGTCCAACATTCCCACTGCATATGCTATGTCAGATCTTGTGCAAACCTGAGCATACATTAAACTCCCAACTACGGAAGCATATGGAATATTTTTCATTTGTTCCCTCTCTAAGTTATTTCATAGACCTTGTTCCAAACTTAATTTGTCACCTTTGACGATAGTTGCAATGTCAGATGAGAAATTATTCATATGATATCTCTCTAGAATTTTGTTGATATAGGCTTCTTGAAACAATCCTAATGTCCCTTGGGATCTGTCTCTATCAATCTTTTACGCCTACGACATAAGTAGCTTCACCCATATCCTTCATATCAAATTTCATCGAGAGAAATTGTTTGACCTCATGTAGTAATCCTAAAACACTTGAAGCAAGTAGAATATCATCTACATATAGGACTAAGAAAATTATTTTGCTCCCACTGACCTTGTGGTATATACATTGATCCATGATATTCTCCGTAAAACCAAATGAAGAAATAACATCATGAAATTTTAAATACCACTGACGGGAGGCTTGTTTTAGTCCATATATAGATTTCTTAAGTCTACAAACCAAGAGATCATTCCCCTCTGAAATGAAACCGTTAGGTTATTTCATGTAAACCTCTTCTTCTAGGTCTCCATTGAGGAAAGCCATTTTCACGTCCATTTGATGTAACTCCATATCAAAATGAGCTATTAATGCCATGATTATCTGAAATCAATCCTTCTTTGAAATAGGAGAGAATGTTTCGTGATAATCAATTCCTTCTTGTTGAGTAAATCCTTTGGCTACAAGTCTTGCCTTATATCTTTCAATATTGCATAAAGAGTTTTTTGGTTTTAAAAACCCATTTACAACCAAAGGCCTTCCCCCCTTTAGGCAATTTAACAAGATCCGAGACTTGGTTTTTAGACATTGAATCCAACTCTTCCTTCATGGAATCGTGGATTTTTGTCCACTCATGGCCCTGTGAAAATGTAATAGGATCATCTTCAGCACAAATGTCCATGTCAGACTCTTGAATGTACGGTTCATATTCTTAAAAGATTGCAGGTTTCCTAACTCTTGAAGATCTTCTTAATGGTACTTCAACATTTTCAGGTTGAGAATGTTGAGTAACCTGATCTATAGGAGTATACTCATGATGAGATGGTTCTTCAACTATTGGTTGTACTGGAATAATCGAATCCCGATGATTATCATGAACAACAACCAATCTATGTGAAGTTATAGAAGTAGGTGGAGTACTTGTATGCTCCTCAAAAACTAAGTTTCGAGGATGGCTACTCCCACTAATCTCATCATTCTCAAGGAACCTTGCATTCTTTGATTTGACAATTCTTGTCAAACGAGATGGACAATAAAATCTATATCCCATAGACTTTTCTGCATAGCCAATAAAATGTCCACTGACTGTTCTAGAGTCTAACTTTGTCTCATGTGGATTGTAGATCCAAACTTCAGTTGGACAGCCCTAAAAATGTACATGCCTTAAACTAGGTTTCCACCCTTTCCATAACTTGAATGGCATTTTATGAATTGCCTTCGTTGGAACCCTATTGACTACATAGACTGCAGTTTTGAGAGCTTCACTCCACATAGACAATGGGAGATTGGAGTTACTAATCATACTCGTCACCATGTCCATTAATGTTCGATTTCTTCTTTGAGCCGCACTATTTTGAGACGGTGAGCCAGGCATTGTGTATTATGGCATAATACCTTGTTCATCAAGAAACCTTGCAAAATGACTAGGCAATCGTCCTCTTTTAGTATGTCTTCCATAATATTCACCACCTCAATCTGACCTCACGATTTTGATTTGTTTGCTTAATTGTTTCTCTACTTATGCTTTATAGACCTTAAAAGAATCTAGTGCTTCACTTCTATCATAAAGCAAATAGAGATAGATATATTGTGTATGGTCATCAATAAAGGTAATGAAATACTTATGAAAATTAAAACATGCATCATAAGGACCTAAAATATCAGTGTGTATGATTTCTAAGACATCAGAAGTCCTCCTGGCACCTTTCTTGTACTTGTTGGTTTGGTTTCCTTTAATACAATCCACACGTACTAAAATCAGTAAAATCAAGAGCCTCAAGGACTCCATCATTAACTAATCTTTTAATTCTATCAATGGAAATATGACTTAATCTCTTATGCCACAACATGGAGGATTTCACATTTATAACACTTCTCTTAATGCCAACATTAATACCATGCACAGTAGTAAGACTACAATTAAATGTAAGGTTTAAAAGAAGTTTGAACAATCCTTCTTCCAAAATGTCATTTCCAACAAGAACATGGTCTTTATACAATTGAAGAAAATTTCCAAGGAAATTAAAACTGAATCCAAAGGGTGAAAGTCTGGAAACTGAGATTAAGGTTTCTAGAAAAAGATTGAACATAGAATGTCCTTTCAAGGTCTAAGACAAAGCCAGTATTTAGGACATGTCTAAAAGTTCCAACCGCCTCCACATGTGAACCCATCCTGTTTCCTGAATAGATGGAGCATTCACTTGGCGTCAGTTTTCATTGGTTCAAGAAATCCTGCATGGTGTTGGCAACATGGATTGTAGTACCAGAATCAATCCACCAAGTGTTATAAGAAGCATGAGTCATATTAGATTCAAAACACACTAAGGAACCCATTTGGGTTATTAGGGTGCCTTGTTGGAAGTCTCAAACTTTTTCTGAATAGCTTGAAGATATTCCTTGGCTTTTGCACATTCAGGAATGGATCCACAAATACTCTTCCTAATATGTGACTTAATAAACATCAAAATTTATCGATTGGATCTCCCCCAAAGTTCAAATGATGTTTTCTCAATTTGGATACTGGATTCCTTGGGTTTCAGAGGTTCATCCACTCTAACTGCCAAGTCAAGATCCATGCACCTTAATAACAGGAGAAGTTACTCATTCCACTTAATATAATTTTCTCCATTTAGGGGAACAATAGAGGAATCAAAGGTTGGGATAGATAAAGTTTGAAGAGCTGCAAAAAGTAGACAACAATCTTACTAAATATGTAATGAACCTAAAGTTTTTGAATATTTACCCATGTAAATAATCCAAACAAATAAATTAGCGTGTCATTATAATCTTTCCTATCAGCTTAGATTATAGCACATATGCAATTTATGTCTCTTTATGATGGGACCCAAAAATTTGTTTGTAAAGGAATATTCTAGGCATGTAGGTAATCTAGAATTTTTTTTAAAAAAAATTATTTCTCATCCTAATTAATCACTTAAATAGAACATTTACCCTGTAGGGTTAAATAATTATATCTCCATGATTAATCACAATTTTTTTATGTCATTAACTTTATGTGACTAAACTTAATGTAATTAGACATTTGCATAATTAAGAATATTGTAGCAATTACTTAAATATTCAAATGTATACAAACAAATATGATATAAAAATAATTGACTAAAATGAATGTCAATTAATAATCCTTATATTTAGGTCAACATAAAATATGCATAAAAAATTGAAATATGTATAAAAACTAAATAAATTTTGCACAATTATTAAAATTGCATAAAAATAGATTACTACAATTTTAATGTATATTTTATGTGTATCCAATGATAACACATGAAAGCATATGGCCAAATGGTCACTGCGCCAAAACTGCATATCTTGCACCAAGGTTCGAATCCCCCCGTTGGCGCAAAGAAATGAATTTTGAGAACCTACCCAATTCCGTCTTCACTCAGGCGACTCGTTTCAGTGAATTGGAATAGGCAAGCCTGTCCGAGTCGACCAAACCCGCCCGATTTGTCTCAACCCTCTCAAACTAGTCTGATCCTGTTTAAATGGAACGAGTCGACTCGTTATTTAAATGAAACTTAACAACCTAAGTTTAAAAAAAATTATTTACGCACGCTAGAAGTCTTCTTCAACCTCCAGCCATGCTCAGAGAGGATGCTTAGCTTCCATAGGACTTTGCCGGACGTCGGCCGATGCACAGTGCCAAGCGAGAAGCCGGTTGGCTCCACAACGTCAGCGCTTGCGGCATACGCAGAGAGCTCCTCTCCACGAAAATGACTCCATATCAGAGAGGGGAGCTCTGATACCACATGAAGGATCTTTATATCATAAATTTTTCAATAAAAACATAAATGAAACTCATGAACAGAAATCGTACCTCCTGACATGGCGTCAACTTCCAGCGAACAGAGCATCTCGGCTATCATCTCTGGCGAACAGAATGTCTCGTCTATCGCAGAGGCTCGTCGATGGCAATGTTCAGGCATACCTCTGCTAGACCAGACCCCCTCTTATAGCCTCCTCTCCATAAAAGGAGACCCCCAAACCAACGGTAAATGGTAAGGTTGTAACCGGTCACTTAAATGACGGTTCATGAACCGTCTAGGTGACAATTCGTGAACCGTATTACAAGAATAGCATCTTCCTGGTAGTCAAAATCTTCCGAGTTCATCGGTTATTGCCGTTGAAACAGTTTTTTTTGGAAGTTGTTGGTTGATCACTGACGAAAGTTGTTGTTTTCCTAGTTATCTTTGTTGTTGTTCCCGTAATCTGCCATCAATTCGGAAATATGATCTTTGTTTGATTTTGCTGCTGGTTTTTTGGAAACTCCCGTAATCTTGCCATAATCTCTTGTTGTCTGATTTCCATCAGAAGACGTTGTCTCTTTGTTGGGCATGTTGTCCCACACTTTTCAGAAGCGATCATTGCGAGGAAGATGAAGACACTATTCAACTCATTTAATCTGCTAAGCGACCATACTGGTGAATATCTATTTAATTTATCAAGTCAGCCCAACGAACCAGGATGGCCCATCTCGCTACTGTCAAGTCACACTAGACTTAGCTCGATTTTTTACTCATCTCGCTACTGTCGAGCCGCACCAGACTCTGCCGAGTCAACTCAGACTGAGTCAACCACAATTCTGGTTGTTGTTCTACCAAGTTTAACAGAGTCAACTCGGTCCAGGTCAGGCTGACTCTGCCATCTCAACCTGATCTCCTGACTCGGTGTGACTCATTTATTGACTCGGATTATTATCTTGGATAATTGATTTCTTATTATTTGGTCAGCATATTGTTTAGTGCACAACTTTCAGATGGACTCGCAATGAATGATTTCATGAGTCCTTATTAAGGATTTTTCATTATTTGGGCCCATGTCCATTTCTGCTACTGCTATTGTGTCTCTCTGACTGAGACATTATTATTGAAGGACTCCTCGGTTGTTAATTGTTGTCATCATTGGTTATTTTGATAAATAAAATAAAGCACATGGTGGCCCCAACATATTATCTTCCGGTGATTCCCCATTACCCTCTTATTATTTGTTAAAATCACTTCTGAGTAATGCCTATAAACCCACTACCTGCAGAGGATAGAAGTGTGCCCAATATCCAGTGTGAGTCAAGTCTATTATTCACCCAAGAGGTATTCTTTTAGCTACCCTTAGAAAGTGAGTAGACATTGTGCCCCACATGTTGAATTTATGGAAAATAAAAATATTTCATTGACTTATCATAATCAGAGTACATGAACCTCTATTTATAATAGAGGAAGATAGTAGAGTCCAATTACAATAAAACTACCTTTGTTCCAGTTACACCCAAACTCTAACACTTAAAGATAAGCCTTAGCATAATTGAATAACCCAATATAAATAAAAGAAAAACATAACTCAAACTAGAACTCTTCTAGGACGTGACCATAAGATAAATATGTCTTTGTGAGTCCTTCTTGATCTTCCGACCAGCTTGTGGTTATCTTTGTGTGTCCTTCTTGATCTTCCAACCAGTTTGTGGTTATCTTTGTGAGTCCTTCTTGATATTCCAACTTATGTGATAAGGATACCAGCTCATGGTAATCATGGCGGGTCCTACTTCTTATGGACTTGGACCCATCTTCCAACACTCTTAGATATGTGGGCCTTCCTTGATCGTGTGGGCTGGACCCATATTCCAACACTCCTCCTCAAGCTGGGAGTGCAAGAATATCATGAACTCCCAGCTTGCTGCAAATGGTGTGTAAATTTTTTGTTTAAAATATGGTCATCCTCCACATCTTCCAACACTCCCTATTATGGTCTCGGATCTGACACATGGATTCGTAGGGAGGAAGAAGAGAAAAACGAAGATCAAGTCAAAGGAAAGCTTGAAAACCCTAGGTTTATTAAGGAGAACGCACACCCCTGAGCTCGCTGAGGGTAACTCAAAACCCTGTTTAACCTAAATCAATGCTTGTCTTTCTCATTACTCTTACCCCTTAAATAGGGTTCACCCTTACAAGGTTTAAGATAAAATATTACAAAAATAACCCTATAAATAAAATATTCCAAAATGCCCCTATGGCCTATTACTTCTTTAACTGAAATAAATTAAAGTAAATTAAAGAAAAACAATTAAAATAATAATATTATTGCGTGCATAACATTATACCCCCCCCCCCCCCCCCCCCCCCCCCCCCCTGGAAGAAAGAGCTTGTCATAAAGCTCAAACGTAGGGTCTGCTTGCCCGTGCCGACGTCTCCACCTATTCTCAAGTATCAATAGCGGGTATCTGTGTCTGCCCTCTAGACTACAAAACTGAAGCATCCACTAGAGAAGCAATTTTTTTTTTACACTGTCAGCATTTCTTGCTGTAGCCTATCCCAATACGGATGATCAACCAAACAACAAGTTGAACTATCACCTGCACCAAACAGGTAACTTCTGGTTCGACATTAATAGCCTTTGTGGGATTTGCCCCAACGGTTGCCTCATTGTAAAAAGGCAGCATGTCCCCGGTAACCTCAGTCTTTGGACCCAATCCATGTTCAGCAAATTGCCCAGCATTTGACAAAAGTACCATGGCCATAAGCACGGAGCATGATATCAAGATAACAACGTGGTCTACTACTTTGTCAAGATCCCCCAAGTCAATGTTCCACCTTTGGTGAAACTTCTCGTTCATATCAAAAACATATGCAACACCCCCACTCATCCCTGCAGCCAAGTTTCTTCTAGTTTTCCCATGTACTACTACAGTACCACCTATCATATACTAACAACCCTGATCTCCAACCCCAGCTTTAGCCCCTGAGTTACGCACACAACTCTCAGCAGCAGTTCCATTAAAATACTCCTCCCCTCCAGTTGCTGCATAGAGAGCAACATGACCAATGACTATATTTTCCTTTGGATCACCAATCACTTTTAACATGTCCAGCCATTCCTGAAACTCAATAGCAGAAGCATCTTCGCCATCAGTTTAGAGCCAATCTTGAATCTCATCAAGCTGTTGGGAAAAGGTTTGACGATCCTCCTCCGGTGAAATCTTTTGAAATTCTTCAGAAGTGTCTAGATTTTCTCTTGTGGCATAAATGTAGTTTTCCAGGTTATTCTTGAGTTCTACAATCCTCCTTCGATCTGCTTCTTTCTTATCCAGTGCAACCAATCTACTTTTAGCCTCATAAATGGACTCATTTGACAGAGAAATTCTGACACCCAAAGTTTTATCTTCTATTTTTAGTGGGACCCTGAAGGTTCGCTTCGTCAACTTTTTCTCCATGATGACATGATTGCCACTTGGCTCTTCAATAGGATTAGATGAACTATCTACAACAGATTACGTGCTCAGGTTTTCATTGTCAACAATTGTACTATTGTCAAGGCTTGCTGCAAGTGATATGTCTGGTGTAGTACTGGTTGAATTCTCCATAGTAAATTTTTTAATTGGAACATCAACCCACTCTGAGATCTCGATAACAGCCTCTACACGATCAAAAGAGACTACTCCACTTCTGCTATGAGAAAAGTGCAGATTTGCCTTGATTGGGGAAGACAAATTGGAGGATGAATACTTCTCACTAGCTTCTGACAGTCCAGAAACAGCATAATGAGCAATTTTTTTCTGAAGGAACCCCCGGAGGTAATTCATTGGCATTCTCATAGCTGAGTGAAACTTCAAAATCTTTGTTGTGCTTAATAGACCTAAACATCTTACTGGCGAGTTTTTTCATTCTTGGTACCAGTAGCAGTTTCGAGTTCTCATCTTTTAAGAGATCTGGACCATCCAATTTCATTATGATCCCATAAGAACAACCATCAATTATCCCTAGTCTACGATTCAACTTGATTACTACCCTCACACTGGTGCTCTCTTCCATGAGGCCCAACTGGCCAATTCAAGGGTGGTATAACATAGATGTAATAATAAGCTCATCCATAATGGTGTCCCAATCCCGGCACCGACTCTCATTGGTAGATATTAAGTTCCTTCGTCACGGTGTCCTAATTGTTGATATATTTAAGTTCCTCCATCATCATCAAATCCAACTGTTGATATATTTTATATTTTTGATGGGGTATTAAGTTCCTCCGTCATAGAATCCCAACCGTTGGTATTTTAGATATTTTTTACTAAGTATTAAGTTCCTCCATCATGGAATCCCAACCGTTGATATTTTTGGTATTTTTGACAGGGTATTAAATGATGGTATGAGAAGGGATACTGAGGCCACTTCTTCTTCAATAATAATATCTCATCCAAAGAGACATAATAGCTGCAGCTGAATATAACACGACCATTTTCCAACACATTTAATAAACTTTGTAAACTAACTCATGAAATAATCCGATATAAAAATTTCTTCTTAGATGCATAAGCTTCATTTGTGGTCCCCATTTCTTGAAGTTTTTGGTCACATAAAACTTATCCACAATATATGGATTAAAATACATCTTTCTTGTACTTCTTCTACTTCTACCCTCAAGCTGGGAAGTAATGGTAGTGATCCCAGCTTGAACCAAATATCATAAATGTAGCAATAAATCCAAATAAAAAAGATGTATAAATAAGCCCTTAAACTAGGGATAAGTGAGATATTTTCCTGATATATCAACTCAAAAAGTGACACAAAATAATGGGCTTCAATTCGGATTTTTCAATGCAATAGAATATCAGCATGACCTTTGATTCTTCCGATGCGAATATATCTTAAAATATAGATCAGATTGACATGAAATTTTCTCCTTCTGAAACTTGACTAAAATACATTTCATCCAAGTATAACTTCTCTACATAAAATATAATTATTGGAAGATAAATAATCTAATAGATTTTAGTCTCTGTCATTTGGCTGAATTAAGCACCGTTTCCCCTTTTTCTTTTCAGAATGACCATTGACTCTTCCAAGATCAATATCTCCTTACAAAAAACTTAGATCGAGAATTGGTTGAATAGGTAACAAAATAGACATAAAAATATATCTTTTGATATACAGTTCTCCATATAAATTCCTATTCTTGATAGCATAAAATACCTCAAAAGTTGAAGCTTTTTGTTGCTACTTGAACCTCTTTTGCAATTTGACGTTTGCTCATTCAAATGTCTATTTATCTTTGTAGATAATTCCGATTGGAAAAACTTATTTTTTCTTGTAAATTAGACTCAAATATGTTTCCATCAATATATAATTTTAAATATAAAAATCTCAGTATAGAGGTGAAAAAAGCAAAGAAAACTACTGGTGGAGGGACTGGAAAAAAAATAACTATGAACCTAGACTTAGGGTTTAGGTTTAGAAAAAATGATCCCATTATCTTTGTGGATTGACCAAGTCAACTCACAAAACCTGCTATGATACCATGTTGAATTTATGGAAAAGAGAAATACTTCATTGACTAATCATAATCAGAGTACATGAACCTCTATTTATAATAGAGGAAGATAGTAGAATCCAATTACAATAAAACTACCTTTGTCCCAATTACACCCAAACTCTAACACTTAAAGATAAGTCCTAGCATAATTAAATAACTTAATATAAATAAAAGACAAACATAACTCAAACTAGAACTCTTTTAGGACGTGACCATAAGATAAAGATGTCTTTGTGAGTCCTTCTTGATCTTTCAACCAACTTGTGATTATCTTTGTGAGTCCTTCTTGATCTTCCAACTTATGTGATAAAGATGACAACTCATGGTAATCATGGTGGGTCCTACTTCTTATAGGATTGGGCCCATATTCCAACACTCTTAGATATATAGGTTTTACTTGGTCATGTGGGCTGGACCCATATTCCAACACAACACTTGGGCTACTTTTTGCCTTTGAAATTGAGTGGAGACTATTCCAGACTATGATCATTTTGACTAGAGTATGGAGCTTTGTAATATGGCTAGGAGTAATTTTTCTCTCACTCTAGCTTGAGGGGGAGTGGTGGAAGATATAATGGACTACCATTTTATATGGGAAGATCCTATCTACCATTTGTAGCAAGCTAGCCGTTTATGATGTTTTCTTACCCACAACATAAGGGGGAGTGTTGGAACATGGGCTTAAGCCCACACGATCAAGGAAGACCTACACGTACAAGAGAGGTGTGTTAGAAGATGGGCTCAAGCCCACACATCCAAGAGAGGTGAAGATGGGCGCAAACCCACAAACCTAGGAGAAGACTCATATGTCCAAGAGTGGTGGCATGATGGTAAATAAAGAGTCATCTCATAAGGATGGCACTAATGTAATTAGTTTCAGTTTCATGTCTCTTCTTCACTCTTCCAGGGTGAAGGACATAATTGTAATATTATATTTTATTCGTCTATAAATTGAGTTTCAGGGGGAGGGTTTGGACACAAGTCCATAACCACATTCTTCCTCCTGTTTTCTCCCCAATATGCCTTCTCTCATTTTTCTCCATGGCATAATCTATGGAGTCCTGAAAATCAACAATTAGAAAGTAACTAGTAAAATTCAAATCGTCTAGCTTTTAAATTTGAATTTGTACTCATGAGTACTAATTGTTTAAACCTGATAGACCTATAATGCAATAAAATAATTTTGAAACCTTGAAAAATGGGGGTTCCTCAACTTTTGTCCATATGTCAATAGTAATATAGGAATAGATAAAACCATAACATACTGTTAGTGTGTCAATGCTCACCTCTCTCAAGTTACTGTTAATGTAATGTATTCATTGGCCCTCAATTATGAGGAGGGCCAATGTCGATAGTGAGTAAATTAGTTAGCGGTTCTGGCTTAGACGCTGATGAGGTCAAATTGTGACCGCAATGGTTATTTGTGAAGAAGCTGTAAAATGAAGGCGAGGTTCGGGACCCTGATGGGGATCCAAGGGGGCTGGCCCCCTTGGCGGAGGGGTCCACGGTATGCCCTTAGTCACGAATTGGAGACCCAAGTATGAAGGGAAAATTAAAAGACTCAAGTGTTAACGGGAATTAATGGAAGCAGCAAAAAATAGAGGTGCACTTTGTACTGACCGTCGGAGCGAACAGAGGCCTCCATCGGCGCCGAAAGAGAAAGGAAGCTTCCTTTCTCTTATTTTTGTAGATGTCTCCCAGTTGTCTTCCTCGATTCAGTGCTGCAAATCACCTATAAATAGAGGTGTTCTTCAGCAACAAATTGCATCCAGAGTAATACTTATTCCTTGTTCGTTTTATTTTAGTTTCTTCTGTAAGTCCAGAAGCCATTGAAGCTCTTCTAAGAGCGTGTGGTGGGACGAAATCAGCTTTGTATCGAAATAAAGTTCAGTATTGGCTTTCTTCTTGATTGTTGTTAAGATGTTCTTGGGTTGAGCTTACTTTGTTTTACACATACCTTATGACATTGTAACATAGTAGTAAATTTGTTTCATAGTTGATGTTATATATGTCAATGAACAATATATAGTTAAAAAAATTCAAATTGGTCCTAGGGTCATACAAGTCTATTTTAGAGAGAATTCATAGCTTAAAGTATAGTGGTAGACTAGGTTTCGTTCTATCCTAATATCAGGCATTTTTAATTGTAACGTACTTGTAAAATAGTACTACATATGTTCATAGAATAGTAATTTGCTAGATTTTAACCTAGGTCATCTTATATTGCTAACATGATACTATTTTTGAAAGTATGGACCTCTCTTCATCAAGGAAGGAGGAACAACACCCCAAGGTCTGACTTGTCATCGTAAAGTGATGACAAGTTGGCCACAATAGATCCTATTCCGCCTATGGAGGAAATGGAGATGGCCATTACCTCACAACATTTGGATGAACTAGAGACCAATAGGGCCAGAGTTGAGGAGGCACCTCCCCCTCCCCCTCAAGAGTAGGGGTGGCATCGAGCCAAGCCCGAACCTGCTTATGTTCGAGCCGAGCTTGATTTAAATATTTCGAGTCGAGCTTCGAGTCAATTCTTGCCTCGAGCCTAAAATTGTTATCGAGCTCGAGCCCAACAAGTTCGAGCCTCAACCTACGTTTAAAACTTTTCAAAAAATATATATCGAATAAAATGTATATAAAATTATGCATACATTTTACATAAAATTGGCATGACCTCTACATAAAATTGGGCATAACCTATATATATAATACGTGTATAAGATTGGGCATAACCTCTACTTAAAATTGAGCATAATCCATATATATAATACTTGTATAAAATTCGACATGACCTCTACTTAAAATTGGGCATAATCAATATAAATAATACCTGCATAAACACTCCATAAAATTGTCTATACATTCCATAAACACTCCATAAAATTGTTTATACACTCCATAAAATAGTCTAAACACTCCATACACTGCATAACATTATCAATAAACTCCATACAATAATCAAACACAACAAAATGAAATGAAATATCACTATCAATTTACAATCACCCAAATAAAAACTATAAATCCTTTAAATAAAATCCTATTACTATTAGAGACTTACTAGAAAATTACAAGAAATATTATAAATTTTTCTTAGGAAAGTTAAATGGACCTCTTATTGCCTTTTCTAGGGAAATAAATAAAAATTAATAATTAATCTAATATATTATTATACTTATCGATAAATTTTTAATCACATAAAATGTCAAACACAAAATTGTTATGAAAATTGCCTCATGCTCAAAGTATTATATCATCAACTGTCAAATACTTATTCAAAAATTTTCTATATGGTTTTCTAACCCATCTTGGTAAGAAAATCTTACTTAGAAAATTATATGATTTTTAAAAATAATTTATAATTAGAAAAATATTTTGAAAAAACATGAGGCACTAATGGTCCTCATATTTCTACTAAAAATGTTTTTTCAACATTTATTGAAAAACCACTAATAATCTCTAGAAACGTATTTCTACTAAAATATCTTTTCACTTTCTTTAAGAGTCATGAGGAAGGGACAAAGAATTTTTTTTTCCTTGTTTGTGATCTAGCACGTAGGGGTGGCTTTGAATAAATTATATATAAAATTATGCATATATTTTTAAAAAATATAATGATAGGGGAGGTTCAGGATTGAATTTCAATAATGGATTAAAATGCACCAATATTAATCTTTTTTACTCCAATCGTTGTCTAGCTTGTTTTATAATTTTTTAATCTGGCCATAATTTATTATGACCTCCTTAGTGCCCCTAGATGAAAATTTATATTCTAGGAAAAACTAAAAATATTTTTCCTATGATAAATATTCCCAAAATAAAATAAAATCTTATTACTATTAGTGACTTATTAGAAAATTACAAGAAATATTTTAAAATTTTCTTAGGAAAGTTAAATGGACCTTTTATTGTCTCTTCTAGGGAAATAAATAAGAATTAATAATCAATCTAATATATTATTATACTTATCGATAAATTTTTAATTAAATAAAATATCAAACACAAAATTACAATGAAAATTGCTTCATGCTAAAATTATTATAGCATCAACTGTTAAATATTTATTAAAAAATTTTCTATACAGTTTTCTACCCCCATCTTGGTAAGAAAATCTTACTTAGAAAATTATATGATTTTTAATAAAACATTTCAATTATAAAAATATTTAAAAAAATATGAGACACTAATAGTTTATAGAAACTTATTTCTATAATTTTATTTTTAATTTTTTCGAGAGAAAAAAGTTTTTCTTTTTTTGTTTACTTTATGATCTCGCACATGCGAAATGGCACGTGCGAGATCAAATTCGCGCAGGGAAGGGGGGAGATTATTTCCCCCTAATTTCTCCCCTGAACTTGGTTCAGGTTTTTCGCCGAGACGTCGCGGAGGGAAGGAGGTTACGGCACCGGGGAGGACCTATCGTCGGGGATGACGGCTGCGATGGAGGCGGCGGCGACAAAAGTGGCAGTGACTGAAGCGGCGACGATGGAAACAGAGGCGATGGCGAGGGGAGGAAGAAATCGAACGGACGGCCACAGAGGCGGCCAACGAGCAGCTGCGACGGCGGTAGAGACGGCGGGCAAACAGCTGCGATGGCTGTAGAGGCAGTGACAACAGCCGACGGGAGGGGCTCGGCGGTGACGAGGGGAGGAAAAAATCCCCCCCCCCCCCCCTGGATCCTGCTCCCGCTCCCAATCCCGACCGATCCGACTCACTTCGAGCCGGCTTGCGAGCCGATGAACCAAAGCTGGCTTCAATCAAGTTCGGCTCGTTAAGGTAAATGAGCCAATTTCGGTGCTCGAGCTCGATAGATAATAAATCGAACCGAGCCGAACTCGAGCCGCTCGCGAGCCGGCTCGGTTGGAAACCACCCCTAATCAAGAGTGGTGACCAATGGGGCCAGAGTATAGGAGGCACCTCCCCCTCCCCCTCAAGAGTGGTGATAACCATTTTATTTAATATTATGGGCTAACCATAACAAGTTTACTTGAATTGTAGTGATTTTTTTATTTTATTTTGAAAAGCACAAGAGAATAAGGCAATTGCTACCTCAACTTGCGGGTCTTCAAGGATCCACATCTCATTCTCAAACTTTGCCTTACCTAGCCAAATGATTGAAGCAATATATTGAACTCCATTTAGTTATTTCTATATAATAGTCCTAATTGGGGCCAACATGTCTATCCTAGACTATATAGTCCATCAGTGGGACATAAATCACCGCAGAGTTGTCGTGTATGTGTGGCATAGTATTGGGAATGAAATGTCACGGCCTGTCTATTAACTTTTATGGGGACATTGGAGTCCCCACAAAACTGCAAAGGTGAGTTGGAAGTGAGTTTAAACTAGTAGTGGCTACACCCATTAACAAGTTCAATGCCCGTGTAGAGAGGAGAGAGGACTTAGAGACGCCTATAACAAGTTGCCACATAGGCTCAACAAAAGGAATTCCCTAAATAAGCTGTTTGAATCTTTAGATAAATCGATCTGATTAAAAGTGAAGTTTAGCAATAATACTTGAGTTTTGGTGATGGGAAAGGGACACGTCAAGATCACCACCTCAAATGGGTCAATGAGCAACATTGAAGAGGTCTAATCATAACCTTCTCAGCGTGGGTAGTTGACAGAGAAAAGATACATCCTAATGACAAGCAACATACTTTGCACAATTATTGACATCCGTAGCAGATTTTTCCAAAGTATCGATTTTGTATATCCTTTGCATGTTTGATCTGTTGATTCATGTCTTAGCTTTATTGCTGTGATATTTCATGGTTATGACATAAGTGGTTTGGTGTTAATATTCAAAGCTTATTGTTACAGGCCTCCTCACAAGCAGCATTGCCACTCTCTTTGGCTTGCCATTTTTCTTTTGTCTCTAGGGCATTCTTGAGCCTTTTCCTTTTTTTTTTTTTATCTGTCTCTCTTGTCTTTGGTGTTCTTTTTCTTTCTTTTTTCTTTTCATTTCTTCTTTTGCCACTTTTCTTTCTTGGTATTACCAACATGCCCTTAAGCAAAAAAATGTGACAGGAATCCTTGTGGAGATCACTGCCTACAAAGAAATCAAATATGGATTACCACTTCAACCCATTTAAGGGTTCAAATGATACTACTCACAAAAGTCTCCATGTGATTATGGATTTAGTGGAAGAATTTGAGATTTACTAGACCCTTAGTTGGAAGCTTCACATTGAAATTTTAAGTTGAATTAATTAACAGGCATCAATCTTTCAATTCAATTTAACAAATCGTTATCCAATAGAAAATTAAAAATTAATTACTAATTACATAGTAGAAGATTTGATTCAACAATAGTTCTACAATCTCACTTTGTAACTATGTGATAATTATGAACATAAAACTCTTAATTTATTAGATACCAGGTAAAGAATACTTGAAAGAGGACAAATTGACAAATTACTCGATTGCTCACTCTTTTAGGGAGTTTTTGTGCCACCTTAGGAAAACAAAACAATGGGAAAATCATATTTCCTTCGACTAATTTTCTCGTTGGAAAAATTTTCATTGGAAAAAATTTCCTTTAACCTTGTTGTATTTGTTTTGTTATAAGAAACAATGAAAAAAATAGTTATGGTGTTTGTATTACACTATAAATAAATAATTTTTTTATAAATAATTAAAATAAGGCTAAGAGTAAGAGGTAAATGATCAAGAACCACTTAAGTGCTTCTTAGTTTATTTTTCATTTTTCCTATAGTTTCCTATTTGAGCAATAAAAAAACTCACTTTCTTATCCTTCTTAACATTCCTTAAAAGTAAGAGGAATAAAAAAAGAATCAAGAAAAAAAATCGTCACAAAAAAGACACAAATGCTGAAAATTTTGATTAGCTAAAAATTTTGATTATGATATTTTTTCCTACAACTCCTATTGGCACAAAGACACCTTTAAATCTATATTGAGTAAGGGAAGAGGAATCAATCGTGTGAAGCAATTGTAAAATTTAACTTTAAAATCCCAAATTTAGCAGCCAAGTTTCTAATTTTAAAAATTTGTGTAGCTTTTATATTCTAAGAGGGTACTTAGTTTAATCGAACTTATTTGAATCAGCCGATTTGACAAAGGGTTTGATGACTCCAATAGAAATGATGATTCATCGTGACAATGATGACGATAGCTCTCAGTGGATGGTTGATTTTATATGAATAAGTGGGCATTTTCTCCTCATAACAAGCACAATTTATAGAAAAATCGAACTATCCAGGATAGGTTCTTCCCAGCTGTCACCCCTTGTATTGGGAGTAAGTACTTGGGACTTTGTTCTTATCTCTCTCCACTCAATCCCAGATCGGTGATCAGTGAGCACCCCAAATGATGATCATTTTCTCTTTTCCTTCACCGTCAAGCCCGGAAAAAAAAAAAGTCTAGAATTTACCACCTCCTTCTCATTTCTCCCTCTCCCATTACATTCCCTTAGGTCATTTCAGTGATTTCAGAGCTCTTTTGCATGAAAATGGAAGCAGGAGTCTCCCTATGTAAATGAAAAGAGCCTGTGCCCACCTAATCTTTTATACGCATCAAGCTGCTCAGCCCCTTGCTCTTGCCCCTCAGCTGTTTGACCGCGTGCCGCAGTCGGTGAGGTTTTACCAGTTTCGCCTTTTCCCTGCCGCGTACACGCTCTTGCATATCGCTTTCCTTCCCCACTCAAGTGACTCATAGCAGATTGCTATAATTCAATCAGCCGCTGGGCTGCCATGTCCCCATTGGAAGCTAAACCGTCCCTGTTTTGTCGTTTAAGCACCTGTAATTCTACTCCCTTTCGTCCGCTCTATCTATATATATTTGAATCAGTATCATCTTCTTACCACACACAAGCTATTGAGAAATGGGTAGCTTTCTCTTGTGTTCACTCTTTCTCTTCTTGATCTCCTCTGTCACTGCCTGTGATAGATGCCTGCGTCATGGAAAAGCTGCGTACTACTCTTCTCCTTCGGCACTCACAGGTTGGTTTCTGTTGATTCGGGCCGGTTGTTTTCTTATTCGTATTAGAATTTGATGAGGTTATTGACTTGAATTTGGTTTCTTGATGGGTAATATAGCTGGAGCATGTGGATATGGTTCCATGGCTCTTGGGTTCTCCCATGGACATGTTGCTGCTGCAAGCTCGGCTCTATATAGAGATGGAATCGGTTGCGGAGCATGCTTTCAGGTTTTCATGTCTGGGTCTTGATTTAACTTTGGATCAGAGTTTTGTTCTCTCTGCTTTTTTATCTGCATCCTTTCTGTTTTTGCAGATGAGATGCAAAAACAAGAACCTTTGCAGAAAGGAAGGAGTTGAGTTTATTGTGACAAACCTCAATAAAAGCAATGAAACTGATTTTGTTCTTAGCAGCAGAGCTTTCCAGGCCATGGCCCGGAAAAATATGGCACTAGACATGGATAGGCTTGGAATTGCCGAGGTCGAGTATAAAAGGTACAAACGAAATCATGGGATGTTCGAAAACCAAACATTTAGTTCCAATTTTAAAGCAAAATCTATAATTTTCGTTTTAATCGATTACAGGATACCTTGTGAGTACAAGAACCAAAACTTATCAGTGAGAGTGGAAGAAGGAAGCAAAAAACCACACTACTTGGCAATTAAATTCCTCTTTCAAGGTGGCCAAACTGACATAGTGGTAGTTGACGTAGCTGAGGTAAGAACTAATTGTTCTCAAACATTTGAAGTCGAAGGTGAAATTATTTAGAGTGGGAACTCCGTTCTTCACATGGGGGTAATTGAAAATTTGCAGGTTGGGTCTTCAACGTGGCAGTTCATGTCCCACAATTATGGTGCTGTCTGGGACACAGACAGGGTTCCTGCTGGTCCCTTGCAGTTCCGGCTGGTGGTGACGGGAGGATACGACGGGAAATGGGTATGGGCACAGAAGGTCCTTCCATCTGATTGGAAAGCTGGCCAAGTATACGATGCCGGAGTTCAAATAACGGACATTGCTCAAGAGGGTTGCGCTACTTGTGAAAAAGAGTGGTAGTGGGAGCGAAAGTAGATTTGAGTCCTTTTTATGATCATGTAGATATGGATCACGAGGAACCCCCCACAAGCAAGAAATAATCTCCGATCACTTAAAAGTTCAATCATTGCTCTTACTGAATCCCATAAAGTTTATTGGCTAACCCAGAACTTGCAAGAAGCACATAGCACAGAGTAGAGTATAGAATATAGGAATGAAGAATAATAATATCGTGATTATTATTGATCAGGTGTAAATTATATATAGAATTACACATAGAGATATTAGGTGATTAGGACTCTATAATTTGAGTCTATCTTTAATTCAAATACTAGTTATTTTTATCTTTATCATTATCTTTACATTTATCATTATGTTTATCTCTATCTCTATCATAGAGAAAATGAAAGAGAAAAGAAAGGCACAAAATGACTATAACCATCCACCTTTGCTAACAAAAAGGGTCCCATAACAAAAGTAAATAGACACACCCTCTAGCCATTCATTCAACTCATCCTCTAGGACCGTAAGAAAATAAATCCTCCTAAAGGACAAAAAGATCACCAAGATCTGAAAAAAAGCGCAACTTTCTCCACTGATGAGTTACAAACTGACTCCAAAACAGAATCGGCAAATATTTATAGAATCAATGAGGATTTGAGGGTAAAGAGTCCCTGCTCCTTTCCAGTGATGTTACATGGCTTCATGTTCAAAGATGTAACGAACAGGGTCACGGTGGAGGCAAGGAAGCAATAACCAGGAAGGAGATTTGAGGGTCCCCTGTTCTATCGAGCCTCCGATAATGAGGCCAAAAGGTACATAAACAATATGATCATTACAGCCAAAGAGACACATGTTATGGTCACAAGAGAGTGGAAGGTAGAATGTTATGGTCCTGGGGTTAAGTACCTAGGTCTATCTCTCCTAACAGGCCGGTCTTTTGGGTAGTATTGGCTAGGTGCTCAACATTTGGTATCAGAGTGGACGTTACGTCGTGAGTTCGACTCTCCACAAGCGTGGGATATCGCAACACATCACCAGTGTTAGGCCGTCGTGGTCATCGGCTCGTGACGGTGGGTGTATTGTTGTGGTCTTGGGTTAAGTACCTATGCCTTCCTCTTCTAACTGGCCGGTCTTTTGGGATGTATTGGCTAGGTGCTTATCATTGATGTTGTGGTCCTGGGTTAAGTACCTATGCCTTCCGCTCCTAACAAGCCGATCTTTTGGGTAGTATGGTTAGGTACTTAACATTTGGTATCAGAGCTAGCGCTACATCCTGAGTTTGATTCCCAACGGACACGGGTGATTGCGAACCCCGGAATGCAAGGTTTCCCGGTTAGGCTAGGTCCCTCGTCGCTATGTGTTAAACCACTGTGGTCGTCGGCTCTTAAGAACAATGTTATGCACGTAATAATATTATTATTTTAATAATTTTTCTTTAATTTACTTTATTTTATTTCAGTTTTAAGCCACAAGGGTATTTTTGGAATATTTTATTTATAGGGGTATTTTTGTAATATTTTATCTTAAACTTTGTAAGGGTCAACCATATTTAAGGGGTAAGAGTAATGAGAAAGACAAGCATTATTTTTTAGGTTAAACAGGCTTGGAGCTCTCCTTGACGAGTTCTTTGGTTTTCAAACTTCCCTTTGGCTTGATCTTCGTCTTTCTTTTTTACAAATCCCTGTATCATATCAGAGACCATAACAACTGGTATCAGAGCGGGAATACAATGAATGATTCTTCATTCCAAGAATTATGGCACAACGAATTGGAAGCCCTACTTGCATTGTATAGAGCATCTGACGAAAGATGGCATGCATCTTCCATTGAACATTCTACAATGGAGAAACTCGTTGCAGCAAGGGAGAAACTTGATGCCGCAGGAAAGAACACAATGAATGATTCTTCGTTCCAAGAATTATGTATTGCCATGCACAACGAATTGAAAGCCCTACTTGCATGGTATAGAGCATCTGAGGAAAGATGGCGTGCATCTTCCATTGAACATCCTGCAAGGGAAAAACTTGCTGCCGTAGAAAAGAAGGTCATATGACCTAAATTCTCCGAGTACGAAAAATTCACAGAACGAGAGGCAACAGACGCTCTCTCGGATGGAAATCCTCAACTCATTGCTGCAATAGATAAAATTTTCACTGGAGATGCTCTCTCGGTCGGGTAGGAAACGTAATAAATCAGAGAGCCCTCTGTCTCTCTAGCGGCGGCAAAATCCGAAATTGGGGACTCAACAATTCCTTTGTCGAAAAATTTGGAATGGGGTTCGGCATCGAATCCTTTCTCATTGGACACCATACGCCTCCCCGAACAGAAGATGTATGAAATACGAGAACTCTTTGTCTCGGAAAAGCTCCCCGAACTTTCGAAATCCGACAACGGGGACACTGATGTTTGGAAATCGGAGGGGTATTCCACAACACCTTTCTCACGGGAGGCCACACATCTGCCGAACTTTCGAAATCCGACAACGGGGACACTGATGTTTGGAAATCGGAGGGGTATTCCACAACACCTTTCTCACGGGAGGCCACACATCTTCCACAGGCGATGCAAAAAATGGAACTGGAAGATTTGGCAACCTCAAATCCAATGACCGACTCTGCGGTAGAAAAACCAAAAGACTTGTTCGTCGTTGAGAAAAAAAGGTTCTAAATTTTGACCACGATTTGCTACTATTCACCACCGGAAAAAGAGGAGGCGTCAGCGGCAACAAATCCGTGGGTCTTTGGTTTTCGAATTCTCACTCTCACTCACAATCTCGTTCTCGGCAGCCCACTGGGGAACTATCTTCAACAAAATCGGGGGTAAGCTTCGAAAACACCCTCGAATTTTAGGTCAAAATGAGTCTTTCATGGCGTTGATGTGGCTAAAAGGGGCTGAGCAGTAGGAACGCTGTTCAAAAATTGGGGATGAAGGTTCTCTGTTTCGTGAAGCAGAGAAACAGTGCCCAAGTGGTGGAATTTTGGCTTGGGTGTAAGCATTTCGAGATGAAATTTTTCGGAGGATGTCGAGATCCATAAAAATAATTTTTTGGGGACGTTTGAAATTTTTTTTCTGGTGGCTTTGTTGTTTTGTTGACGCACACATTACCTGTGGGTTTGTTCGTTGTCAAATTGAAAAGGTGGGGATTAATTTTTTGGGTTCCATCCGTTGTGGTTTTCCTGGTGAAGCAATTGTGGCAAATCACACATAGAATGTTAATGTTGTGCATGTCCCACATCTGTTTGTGCTTAATGTGATGCTTATGCATGATAAGCAGGTTAAATTTGAGAAGGCAGCCGATGCTTCTCTAGCGGTTGAGGGGCTTAATTTGTGGGTCCATTGTCTGTAATAATGAGAGAAGGAGATGGAAATTCCAAATATTTTGGCTTTGTTAACTTTGAGAATGCAGAAGTATGCATTAGTACTGATAAGGATGCATTTGTGCTGAATGATTATGCTATATGTGCTGCAACTACGGATGGGTATGCTGAGAAAGGTGAATTAGTGCTACATGATTCTGTTATTAGAAGTGACTCAGTTGAGATTGAAGAAATAAATTCTAGTTCTGTTGAAGATGTCAAACATGCAGCAGAACCTGAAATTGAATTTGGTAAAAGTGGTGCTGCCAGAAAAGTTGTATCAACAGCAAGTATTCCTGTTATTACTGTTGGGGATGGTCCAGGCCAGCACGCTCCACAGGCTCTGTTGGATGTGTATATGATCAGAAGAGAGATAGGCAAAAGGGATGGCATTAGTGTTGCTTTAGGAGGAGATCTGGCAAATGACAGGATGATTGGCTACCAGTATGGGCCTGCATATGGCAATTTTTGTTTTGGAGGCTCCTATTTATATTACACTGGAAACAAATCACTTGACTCTGCTCTGTGCCACTGTTGGCTTGGCCAACTACAATGTTGCTTGTGTGAACATACTCAGCACTAAATTTTTTACCCAGTGGAGAGTTTTTGCTGATCCATGGGGCCCTATCCTAGAGCCACTTATTGTTGGCAATGCAACCTCAATCCAGACATTGGAATGGAGGGTGGAAGAACTACGAAAGGAGAAGTTGCAGAGCGGGGCTTTATCAACAATCCAAGATTGGGATGGGGTAACAGATAGTTCTTTATCCAAGCATGATCAAGGCATGAGACAAATGGTAGCTGCACTTGTAGCTACGGCTACCCATGTTGGGGCTGTGATAGCTCCTACTTCACAAAATTGGTCTGAGGTGCAGTTGCTTGTGATGCTTGTGACATTCCATTCAATGTTGTTGCTTGAAATTCGTCACGCTATTCAAAATTCAGAACTGTAGGTGCAACAACAGCCAACAAAAAATGTCCTAGGTGGCCTCACACTGGACTACAAGTTTGTCATAATTCCAATTTTTGCTAGTGCAGTAGCCATCTATGGGATTTCAGTCTTCCTGCCATATCTGGACTTTCTGTGGCAGTTTTTGGAATGCTTAGCACAATTACAATCGGGCTTGCGTTTGACAACTATGGACTCAAGGGGGAGGAACATCATGTAGCTGGTGTGGTAGACCTGCTTGGCAATGGTGGGTGCACTGTAGCAGCTACCAAGTAATGGAGGATTACACTGGCTGGACTGGTTGCTGGCCCAGCATATCATCCATGGTTTTTACTGTTGCCTACAAACCAGTGATGCACATACCAGCAATTCTGGATCAATTTACTGTAATGGGTTTACTCACAGCTACCGCCAATCTGGGTGCATTACATCAAGGGAAATTCTTGCAGGCTTAAATCACACCCCTTTACAGAAGCCAGGATTCTCACTGAAATTTGTGCACAGCTATTGATGGCTTACTTGCATGAATATGCTTGTGAGGCTTATGTTGTTGCTCTCTATTATGGGATAAACAATATAGGAAGTGGAAAATAGATGCAAATGATTTCAGGCCAACTATTTTCAGTACCAGTTGCACCTAATCTAGGTCAAGGCCTTGGAGTTGCTCATGTCCCGGGAATTGGAGTTATTTACATAGAATTAGTCAGAGCCTTAACCAGTACTATTGCGGTTGTGTGTGGATTTCACAAGGATATGTAGCATGATCCTATTGTCCGTGATGGTTACAGGCCTCTGAGTGTTTCAAGGTGTAGCAAACGGAGGGGGTTAGTGCTGCTGAGTCTTCTCAATCCCAGGGGGTTGGTCATGATGTTGTTGCTACCATGCCGGCAAAGTGTAGGCAGTGCAACCTTGCCAATGGGGGGCCGCCGTGAGGGGCCGTTTCACTCCAGTCCAGGACTGCGGGAGGGTTGAGATGTTGCTTGGAGAGATGTAGCGACATTCAACACGGATCCCTACATTCGACTGTGAAAAAAAATTATTACGAGGGGGAATGCTATTGTTTTGGGTTTCCAGAGGGCGGACATTGCTACCACTGATGCTATTTGGGAATAGGTGGAGACGTCGACATACATACCCTACTTTCGAGCTTGAGGACAAGCTCTTTCTTCTAGGGGGGGGTGTAATGTTATGCACGCAATAACATTATTATTTTAATAGTTTTTCTTTAATTTATGTTATTTTATTTCAGTTTTAAGCCAATGGGGTATTTTTGGAATATTTCATTTATAGGGGTATTTTTGTAATATTTTATCTTAAACCTTGTAAGGGTCAACCCTATTTAAGGGGTAAGAGTAATGAGAAAGACAAACATTTATTTTTAGGTTAAACGGGAGTGGAGCTCTCCTTGACGAGTTCTAGGGTTTTCAAGCTTCCCTTTGGCTTGATCTTCATCTTTCTTTTCTACGAATCCCTGTGTCAGATCCGGGACCATAACATAGAACTAGGTAGACAAAATTTTTAGATGAAATTGAGTTGGTTTTGCTCCTTTCTTAAGGAAGAAGAATAAATTACGGTCGGTTTGGTCTGCTATGACGATAGCAATAAATGTTGTTATGGAATCTAATTAACACCTTATGTTGAATTGGTACGTGGATCGACCTTCGCGGTAAGGTTACCGTGGGGGTTGGAAGGGGTTACCGCGAAGGTTGGAAGGGGGGCGGGGAGTCGCCCCCTCCTAGGGCCGAGGGGTGGAGCTCTCACTAAGTCTACGATATATTAACTGGTGTTTCGTTAAGGGTAGTTTGAGAATTTTATTTTTGTATCGCGATTGCCCTAGTTTTCTCTTTATATTTGGGGCACCACTATTAAGGTTTGATCATCATGGAGAATCATCTTTTGTGGCCCCGAGAGAGGTTAGAGAAAGACAAAGCGAGTGTGATTTCTTTGTAAACCATTTTATCTTTATAGTTCATTACAGCTAGGGCTAGCATCGAGCTAAGTCGAGCCGAGCCCGAACCTGTCTATGTTCAGGTCAAGCTTGATTTAAATATTTTGAACTCGAGCTCGAGCCCAATAATTTTAACCGAGTTCGAGTCGAGCTCGAGCTTCAACATTCATTTAAAATTTTTCAAAAAATACATGTCCCGAGTTCGTGCTTCAACATATATTTAAAACTTTTCAAAAAATACATATAAAACAAATTATATATAAAATTATGCATATATTTTACATAAAATTAGGCATGACCTCTACATAAAATTGGGCATGACCTCTACATAAAATTGGGCATAATGGTGGCTTCGAATCAAGCTAAGCCCGAGCTTTCCTATGTTTGAGCCGAGCTTTATTTAAATATTTCGAACTTGAGCTCGAGCCAACCCTAGCCTTGAGCCTAAAATTTTAATTGAGCTCGAGCCTAATAATTTTAATCGAGTTCGAGCTTACATTTAATACTCTACATAAAATATATGTCAAATAAATTATATATAAAATTATGCATACATTTAAAAAAAAAAGAATGATAGGGGAAGTTTGGGATTGAATCTCGATAATGGATTAGAATGCACCAATATTAATCTCTTTTACCCCAAATATTGTCTAGCTTATTTTGTAATTTTTGAATCTGGCCATAAATTTACTATGGCCTCCTTAGTGACCCTAGTTGAAAATTTATATTGTAGGAAAAACTAGAAATATTTTTCCTAGGATACATACTTCCAAAAAACACCTTTAAATTAAACCCTATTACTATTAGTGACTTACTAGAAAATAAAAATAAAAATTTAAAATTTTCTTAGGAAAGTTAAATGGATTTCTTATTTCCTCTTCTAGGGAAATGAATAAAAATTAATAATCAATCTAATATATTACTATAGTTATCTATAAAATTTTAATCAAATAAAATGTCAAACACAAAATTGCTATGAAAATTGCCTCATGCTAAAAGTATTACAGCTTCAACTATCAAATATTTATTCAAAAAATTTCTATACGATTTTCTATCCCATCTTGGTAGGAAAATCTTACATAGAAAATTATATAATTTTTTAATAAGAATTTCCAATTAGAAATTTTTTTCCAAAAAACATGAGGCACTAATAGTCCCTAGAAACGTATTTCTACTAAAAATATCTTTTCAAAATTTCTTGAAAAAACCACTAATATGGCTTCATTTTTTAATAATTTTTTATTACCAATACTACAAATTATGTTGTGGACTCGATATCGGGACGAGTCATCCAGATCTTCTCATTCTCTTTCAATTCCATTTTCCATAGCCTTCTCGCCATCATAGGTCACCCAGGTAAATTAGGAGGTCTTGGTTTAGCTTCTGATCCCCTAAACGACCTCTCCCTTCACCGAGTCACAAGATCAATGGTCCGGGACCATAACAAATTATTTTGTATGTCATGAAACTTATCTTTGTGATGGATCAATTAAATTGAAAGGGTATTCTAGATGAGTCTTATTTACTGAACAATCCATATTAATAACTAAGACTTAATTAATAGGATCAAGTTCATCTCCCATACCTACCGCTCCCTACTTTCATCTGGTTTCAATCTTTCGGCCCTCACAAGTCACAAAGACTTGATATACACTCTAAGTTATGAACAAGAGAAACTTTCAAACTGAGAACAAGATTTAAGTACAATGATTTAATTACATGGCTCAATTGTACAAGAAAATATTAACAAAATATTTCTCATGAATAAAACCATTTTTTTATAAAATAGTTATATTTATTTTCCTCAATTTTCACTTTAATTATATTTTAAATTCATTTTAAATTCTTAAATATGTATTTTAATTTTTTTCCTTCACTCTTCTCCTCTGCTTGCTATTTGTTTCCCTTTCCTTTTGTCCTTCAACTCTTATTTATTTTTCTTTTCCTTTGTCCCTCTCCTCCATTTTTTTAATTTTCTTTTTTTCTTTGTTCTCCCATTTTTTTTGTTTTTCTTCCCTTTTTTATTTATATTTTTATAAAATAGTTTACATTTATTTACCCCATTATCACTTTAATTTTAATTTTAATTCATTTTTAAATTTTAAATTTTTTTTTTAATTTTTTCCATCACTCTTCTCCTCTTCCTTGTATTTGTTTCCTTTTTCCTTTTCTTTCAACTCTTATTTATTTTATTTTCATTTTTATTTGTTTTCCTTTTTCATTCTCCTCCTTTTTTTCATTTTCCTTTTTTTATTTCGTTATTTTTATTTTTATTTTTATTTTTATAAAATAATTTATATTAATTTTCGCATTTTTCACATTAATTATAATTTTAATTAATTTAAAATTTTTAAATTTATTTTTTTATTTTTTATTTTTTTCCTTCACTCTTCTCCGCATTTTTTTTATTTTTCCTTTTTTCCTTTTTTTCTTCCATTATTTTTTCTTTATATTTTAATAAAATAGTTTATATTTATTTCCTCATTTTTCACCTTAATTAAAATTTTAATTCCTTTAAAATTTATATATATATATATTATTTTTTCCTTCACTCTTCTCCTCCATTTTTTTATTTTCCATTTTTCATTTTTTATATATTTTTATAAAATACTTTATATTTATTTCCTCATTTTTCACATTAATTATAATTTTAATTCATTTTAAATTTTTATGAAATATTTTTTATTTTATTTTTTCCTTCATTCTTTCTCCTCCATTTTTTCATTTTCCTTTTTTTCATTTTTTTTCCTTATTTTAAATTTATATTTTTATAAAATAGTTTATATTTTTTCCTCGTTTTTACATTAATTCAAATTTTAATTCATTTAAAATTTTAAATATATTTTTTTTAATTTTGTTTCCTTCACTCTTCTCCTCCATTTTTTTAATTTTTTTCTTCCCTTATTTTTTCTTTATTCCCTTCATTTTTCTTTTCTTTATTCATTCCTCTATTCACTAGAAGTTTAATAGTCCCACATCGGTAAAAATAGGAGAATGACATGACAGGAAGTCTTATAAAAGCCTAGGTAGAGGAAGCCAAAACGGGTTTACCTGGATGGGGTGAATCGGTGATGAGTTTTGACTCTATGAGTCGAAACTCGAACACATCCCGATCCCTGCTCTTGGCTATTGGGTCTCGTTAAGTTAAAGAGCCAGCTCGCGAGCTTTCGAACTGAATCATGCCGGAATCGAACCAGTATTCTCATGCTTGCTTTTCCTTTCTTTTGGGATTATTATTATTGTTTTCGTTAGTTTTGAATTAGGGAGTTTAATTCCTTTACAGGTGGATCAGTAGATCGTTGGGCAAAAAGTTTTACTTAAAATAGCATCATGACAATGACTTCGTTGGCTGGCAAGAACAAGGAAGCCAACAAGATGTCAAAATGTAAAATAAGAGGAGAAAAGAAAAGAATTTTGAAGTAGAAAATGAAAGAAGAAGAGAAAGCAGGAAGAGACTCTTTAAAAGAAGTCTCTTTAGGGGTCGAGCTCACCTCCTTTCTATTTATTAAGTGAGATTAGGAAAAATTATAAAATATTTCATACTTAAATCATTTAAACCTTTATATCTCCCATTTTACATAATTAAATTATATAAAATTAAGTCTAGAGACATAATAAAAGATGAAGGATAAGATGGTATGGAAATCATTAACATTTGCAGATACATAAAATACCCTAACATTTACAGAGACGTAAAATACCCTAACATCTGTAGATATAAAATAACTGAAATACTTGTTCAACAGTTTTTCATATACTTCCCCTTAAGTTGGAGCATATATGTTTATAAAGCCCTACTTCTTGCAAAATATTAAAACAAATTCACATTTTTCCAAAGCCTTAGTGAATACATATCCAAGTTGATCTCCAAACTGAATATAGAGAGTGACGACTTCCTTCTTCATCACAATATCCCAAATAAAGTGATAATCCACTTCAATGTGTTTTATCCTCTCATGAAACACTAGATCACTGATAATAAATATTGTTGCTTGGTTGTCACGTTACATAGTCATAGGTTCATTCCGATCAAATCCCAACTTTTGTGTCATAGACCTTACTCACATCAATTAACTGACAATTAGAGCCATTGTTCTATACTCTGCTTCAGCACTAGATCGAGCTATAAAATTTTGCTTTTTGTTTGTTGGAAAATATGAATAATTTGGGGTGTCATTGATGTAATTAGTTTATGTTTTTTGTCTCTTGTGTCATTCATGTAATTAGTTTTTTAATTTTTTGTCTATTCTTCTCTCTTTCTAGGGTGAAGGGTATAATTGTAATATTGGTACTT
Source organism: Aristolochia californica (assembly GCF_029961685.1). Taxonomy (NCBI): domain Eukaryota; kingdom Viridiplantae; phylum Streptophyta; class Magnoliopsida; order Piperales; family Aristolochiaceae; genus Aristolochia; species Aristolochia californica. The sequence goes on from NW_027182279.1 coordinate 7,476,830, forward strand.
TTAGCATCTATAAATAGAGCTTAAGGGGGAGGGTTTGGACTAAATTCATAACCCTATACTTCCTCCTCTTTTCTCTTCTCTCCTCTCACCCACTTTTTGTGTGTTTCAAAATCTTATAATGAAGCAGGTGATTGGTGTAGGCCTTGAACAATGAGGGTTTTACTACTTGGACTTGCCTCAAATCAATGTCGTCTTAACCAAGCACACTGAGGCAAGTCTGTGGCATAATCGATTAGGACATCCATTCACCCAATCTCTTCATCTTTTGTTTCCTTCTTTAAAAATATGTCAAGTTTAAATTGTGAAGTGTGTCAATTGAGCAAACACCAGAGGACCACATACTCTCCTCTGCCTGAACTTAAAGGTCTTGCTTCCTTTTCGTTGATTCACATAGATGTATGGGGACCCTTGATCGTCTCAAACACTTCCTAAGTTAAGCACATAGCCTTCATTGATGATTTCACTCGTACCACATGGCTATTTCTTTTTAAAGAGCTACATGAAATATCATCAATCTTTAAATCCTTTCATGTTATGGTAGTCACTCAATTCGGTCAAAAAATAAAACTACTTTGGTCTAATAGTGTCAAAGAATATATCTCTAGTGACCTTGACTTCTTTTATCAATAAAATGGCATTATCCATCAAACATCTTGTGTCTACACCCCTTAACAGAATGGTGTAGTAGAATGGAAGAACCATCATCTTCTCAAGGTAGCTCACGACTTATTCTATACAATGAAAGTATCATACTTTTACTAGCCACATGTTATCCTTTGTTATGGTCCCGGATCTGACACATGGATTTGTAGGGAGGAAGAAGAGAAAGACGGAAAATCAAGCCAAAGGGAAGCTTTAAAACCCTAGGTTCTTTGAGGAGAACGCACATCCCTGAGCTCGTTGAGGAGAACTCAAAACCCTTGTTTATGCTAAATCAATGCATGTCTTTTCTCATTAATCTTACCCCTTAAATAGGGTTGATAAAATATTACAAAAATACCCTTATAGATAAAAAATTACAAAAATGCCCTTGTGGCCTTGAAATAAAATAAAGTAAATTAAATAAAAATAAGTAATTGGACTCTTAATAATGTTATTGTGTGCATAACATTACACTCCCTAGGAGAAAGGTAGGGTCTGCTTGCCCATGCCGACATTTCCACCTAATCCCAAGTAGCATTCGCGGTAACTGTGTCAGCCCTCCGGACGACAAAAGTGGAGCATTCCACCCAAGAAGCAAAAAAAAAATATTTTGTGCTAACACTGCCAGCATCACTTGCTGTAGCACACCCCAATATGGTAAAGTACCATGACATCGAATGCAAGAACTACTTCCTCATGCAATGCCTTCACAACAGCAGAAATTGCAACAGGTGGATCTTTGCACATTACAGAATGGTCCACACCAATAGCAGTAAAATTCCTGAATACACCAAGAATTGGTACGGCCTTCGGCTTTGCAACTGAGTTTCGCATAAAGAGGATTGCACCAGCACCATCACTGATGAGAATGCAAAATGCCATATTTTTATCTCTTAATACTTAGGCTTTTATAATTATTTGGTGCCTAAATATACTCATTATTTTTATATTTTGATTTAGGATACGAATGGAAGCGTTAAGTGCAAAACAAAGTTAATTGGGCAATTTTGAACAATTTCAACATTAATGTGTAGTCTGAGAATAACTCTCTCATCTGATCTCTGATGGAGATGATTAAAGATGATATGGAATTCCAATAAAATGTTCTACAACTTTAATGTTTTGAGTTTTGAGCAATACGGGCTGTAACCGGGTCAAAACCGGGCTTGAAGTCGCGACACGTGCACTGTGACCCAAACCGAATGCACAAAAAGAAAAACCCTAAATGGGGAAAAAGGGGAGAATTAATAGGAACAAAAGGAGTTCGGCACCCCAGACCTTATTTTCTCTTCTTCAGCTTTTCCTCTCTTTTATCTTGTTTTTTTCTTCAGATTTCTTCATGGCCCTGCGTGGCTAAACTTTCAGACTTGGTCAAAGGAAACTAAAGCCTTGGTATCAATACAACTGAGAGATCTGATTTATTTTTATCATTCAATTTATGTTTTGAGTATCTGATGTTCTTCTGAAATTGTTTTTCATGATTGTCTTGTTTAATCCCTAGGAGGCCTACTAGTTTATTACTCGTTGCAATCTACTAATAGGTTAGATGTCAAATCCGTAATTGTTTGATCTCTTTAACCTGTGAAGCAATCCAGATTTGATGATTTGCTACGTCATAAATTATTAGATCTTGGGAAGAATGTTGGACTAAATTAAATGCAGTCACTTATGCTTGTGTTGTTTAGCTTCATCGATCTCTCTAATTCTTAAGGCTGCTACTAGATTAAACCTTTAGCGCTTGTCTTGGGTTGTTTAATAGTTAGGTTTAATTGGATTGCTTGTTTTCTAATTAACTACGAAATGAGAGGTAGGAAAATAGTTCCAACGGTGAAAATTCAAGTGCGAATTGATATATGCTTGCATCGATGATCAATTGCAAATTTCAATGGTGGATGTTGACTTAGACAAAGGTCTGTTCTTTTGATTGATTTCGATTCTTTTAATTTGAATTGTTTCTAAGTTATTTTTAAAAAAGTGTTTTCATTATACTCAAACCCCCCCATCCTTGTCCACGGACCATGAAAGTAGGCTAATCACTCTTCTTGGGATCGATCCTTCCTCGTACTAATCACAACAAATTTTGGCATCGTTGTCGGGGAGTGATTCTAGTTGATTTTTGTGCTTTTTGTGATCATTATTTCGTTCTAGAAATTTTTGAAAAAAAAATCGTTAGTTTTTCCTTGTTACAGTTTTGGCAGAATTCTGACTCTGAAGCCAAATTCCACTATTTTCTAGGATTTTTAGAATTTTTATTTGTTTTCGTTATTCTAGATTTTTCCTGATTTGTTTTTCATGTTTTTTTAGAGTTCCCTTCATTGTTTATGATTGTATCTCGATCTTCTAATCAAGGTGATCTACAATACGATCTAGAAATAGAGAGAACTTTGCGTAGGTTAAGGAGAGAAGCTCAGAGGAATTCTGAAGAGAACGATCTAGCTCATGATTCACCATTTGATAGTGAACCTGATTTAGAGGAGGAGGAAGTCAAGGCTGGAAATTGAACTTTGAAAGAACTTGCAACCCATGATTTGAATCAACAACCCTTATGCATAACATTCCCTACTTTAGATGCTACTACTACATTTGAATTAAAATCTGGACTAATACATCTCTTGACCACTTTTCATGGTCTTGCAGATGAAGATCCTCACAAGCATCTAAAGGAGTTTCATGTGGTATGCACGAGTATGAAACCCACGGGAGTGACAGAAGAGCAAATTAAATTACGAGCCTTTCCATTTTCTTTGAAGGATTCAGCTAAGGATTGGCTCTATTATCTACCCTTTGGGAGTATTACCACATGGAATGAGATGAAGAGATTTTTTTTGGAGAAATATGTTCTAGCTTCAAGGGCAGCCAACATTCAGAAAGAAATTTATGGCGTAAGGCAGCATAACAGAGAGTCCCTACACGAATATGAGGAACGTTTCAAGAAATTATGTGCAAGTTGTCCCCATCATCAGATTAGTGAGCAACATCTTATCCAGTATTTCTATGAGGGCCTTCTACCACTGAAAGGAGCATGATTTATGCTGCTAGTGGAGGAGCTTTGGTGGATAAAACTCCTGAGGCCGCGAGAAACTTGATTGCAAATATGGCAGCCAATTCTCAACAATTTGGCACTAGGCTTCACCTTCCATCTAAGAATATTAATGAGGACAATATTTCCTCCCTTGAACAACAAATTGCGAGTCTAACTTCTCTTGTTCATCAATTGGCTGTAGGTAATACGCAAACAGTGAAGGCTTGTGGGATTTGTTCAGTAGTAGGGCATCCAACCGATATGTGTCCAACTCTTCAAAAAGAGCCCACTGAGCAAGTGAATGTGGTAGGTGGTTTTCCTGGACAGCCGCAAAGGAAGTATGATCCCTATTTGAACACGTATAACATGGGATGGAGGGATCATCCCCACCTTAGCTATGGGAATCCACAAGTTAATCAGCCAACGACTCAAAATCACCCAAGTTACCAGCAATATAGGCAGCCATATCCCCCTAGACAACAACTAGGCCAAACTTCCAATTCTAGTATGTCTTGAGAAGATATTGTTAAATCTCTTGCCGCTAATAATTTGCAATTTCAACAGGAGACAAGGAGTTGTGGACTCAATAGCACACCGAGTCACAAAACGAAGGAGGCAACAACAACTCACTTAGTAGGATTTATTTATGATATTACTTTGAGTAGGATTTATTTCTTATATTGTTTTAAGTAGGTGTTATTTCTAATTATTTTAATAGGTAGGGTCTTAGAGGCATTATGGAAATTATTGTAACCCTAACCCTAAAACTCCATGACATAATCTATTTAAAGGAGAGAATGAATGAAAGAAGACAAGCTTGAGGTTTTAGAGTAACCTAGTGTAAACAGGCTGAGATCACCTTTTGATCTCGAGTTTGGGGTTTACTCCAAAAACCCAATGTATCCTTCATCCTCCATTACCATCCATCTTCGCCCATATTCCTTCATCATCATCCATAGCTAGAAGAGGAGCTTCCTACCCCTTTTTCGAGCCCAAAGAGAGGGTCTTCCCTCCTTCTCAGCGTCAACAGCAAGCAAGGGGTCTAACCCTCTTGACGAGCAGAAAAGGAGAGGTTTTTCTGGTTCTTCCACGTGAAGAATTGGTGCACCTCCTTCATGCTTGGAGTCACCACAGAAGCAGAGAAGAAACCTTCCCAACGTGAGCCAAGGGCTACCCCTAAGCTAGGACCTCAACCCTAGCACGAACAGCAGCAAAGTCAAGGGTAAAACCCTGATTGTCATGCACCAAAAATGGTATTCTTTTATCAGATCTTCCCACGTTGATATATCTTCCGTCATATCTATATCTCTTGCACTATATTGGGTTAGCAAAGGATTGACTGATCACGTGAGGAAGATCAATCAAAGAAGGGATCTTTAATCCTCTTTACCGAGTCCAGCAACTCAGTACCAGTGCTGGATTCACAAATCCCATGTCGTGTTACTCGATCCATGACCTGAGACTGTAACAACTTGGTATCAATGCAGGGAAACATGGGGGATACTTTCAACAATGAAGAAATTCAAATCAGAATGCAAAATATGGAAGATAGCCTTGAATCAGCATAACCATTGTTGGGGAGAGTTTGTGGGATGGAAATAGAGTTGAAACAAAACAGAGAAGAGATGCAGCAATTCAAAGAGGAAGTACATCACATGTTTGCTGAGATTCAGCAAAGGTTGAAGACGAGGGCAGAGATGCAACCCAGACCAGAGATGAGGGAGGGGATCCTAACCCATAACAGGAGAGGGGAGCATTGGCGTGGGTGCACTGTTGTCCAAGGACCACAGCACGGAAGCACCATACCAGGGTACACAAAGTTAGAATTTCCTACTTTTAATGGCTCCGTGGATCCCTTAATTTGGTTGCATATGTGTGAATTTTTTTTAAAAATCAAGGAACTGTTGAATGGGATAAGGTGAAACTAGCATCTTTCCATATGATAGATGAAGCCTTGATATGAGCTAGCCAGGTGGAAAAAGAGAGACCAGGGCTGGATTGGGTGAATTTAAAAATCTATGCACCATCAGATTTGGCCCTCCCACTAACAGCAACCCCCTGGGGGAGTTAGTCCTATTGAGACAAACTGGTTATGTGGACCAATATCAAAAATAGTTCCAGGAAAAGTTGGCTCATGCTGGTGAGAGGGTACTGGTCGACCAATAGGTCTCCCTATTCACAGCAGGTCTCAATGAGTATTTACGGATAGAGGTGGAACTCCTTGCTCCTACGGATTTAGCTCGGGCAATGAATATGGCCCGAGCAATGGAACAACGAAAACGGTTACAACAACATAAGTCGAGCTGGTCGGTGAGAGGAACACTTCCTCCACTTGGCAAGGGCGGCACTATACTTCGTCGTAGGTAACATCTCCAGCAGTACCTCCCTCCAGACACAATCCAACTACGACTCCGGTAGCCGCTCCCCGCTCTAATAATCCCCCATTGCACTTTATTAAAATATTAACAAGTGCAGAGATGGCAGAACGACGGTCCAAAAATCTGGGCTACAACTGTAATGAGTAATATCAGGTGGGGCACCAATGTCAAAGATTGTTTTGGCTCGAGACAGCGGATTCAGATGATCCAGAGGAGCCAAAGGATGTTATTGAGGAGGAACCAGCGGAGATCTCCTTGCATGCTATTACTGGGCAAAAATTGCCTAAAACGATGCAAGTCTAAGCTAATGTCATCGATCAAGAATTGGTGGGACTAGTCGACTCGGGGAGTACACACAATTTCTTGAGTTTGACAGCCGTACAACACCTCCAGCTACAAATACACCCTCATCTGACAGCCACAATCTTAGTGGTCAATGGCGAGAAAGTCCCTAGCTATGGGATCAGTAAGGCGGTAACTTTTTCCATTGGCTATACTTCGTTTAATGCTGATTTTTTTGTTATTGGCTGGATTTGATATGGTATTAGGCATTAAATGGTTACAAACATTGGGGTCTATTCTGTGGGACTTTTGGCTTTAACCACGAGCTTTGTTTTGGCCGGGAGTCGGGTGCTCTTATAGGGATGTCAGGTGGACAGGGACCACCGCATTCACACCATGCAGACATAGGAACAGCCTGATAGTACTATTGATGGTCTGGTTGAGGAGTTCTCTGACCTCTTCCAGGAGCCTTCGGGATTGCCTCCCTTGAGGCACTGTGACCACATAATCTGTCTGAAACCAGGATCTGAGGTGGTAGTCGTGCGATTGTACCATTACCCACACCTTCAGAAGGACAAGATAGAGCGTCAGTGCCAGGATATGTTGCAACAGGGTCTTATTCGTCCCAGTCACTCCTCGTTCTCTTCACCCGTCTCACTTGAGAGGAAACATGATGGGATATGGAGATTTTGCGTGGATTACCGGGACTTGAACGTTCAAACAGTGAAAGACAAGTTTCCGATTTCGGTAGCGGATGAGCTCCTAGATAGGTTACATGGGTCGTGGTTATTTACTAAACTCGACCACCTTTCGGGATACCATAAGGTCCGAATGCACACCTCTGATATCGAGAAGATGGCGTTCCGCACACATCATGGCCACTTTGACTTCGTCGTCATGCCGTTTGGGCTATCTAATGCACCCTCCACTTTTCAAGCTCTAATAAACGAGGTATTTAGTCCCTATCTTCAAAATTTTGTTTTTGTCTTTTTTTATGATATTCTTATATACAACAAGTCAGTGGATGAGCATTTGGAACACTTGAGGATTGTTTTCGAGTTATTACGAGCACATCAGCTCTTTTTAAAACATTCCAAGTGTTCTTTTGCGGCTTCACATGTGGCATATCTGGGAGACATTATCTCACATGAGGGGGTCACGGTTGATCCCGAGAAGATCCAAGTTATTCATGAGTGGCCGAAGCCACAGTCTTGTTCTACATTACAGGTTTTTTTGGGGTCTTGCGGGCTACTACCGCAAATTTATTCAGAACTATGGGCTGTTGACAGCACTGTTGACCAGTCTCCTCAAGAAAAATTCATTTATTTGGAATGAGGAGACCACCCAGTCGTTTGAAACACTCAAATCTGCTCTCGCATCTGCACCAGTATTACAAATTCCTAACTTTGTCGCATTATTTGTGGTGGACTGTGATGCCTAAGGGGGGGGGGGGGGGGGGTTGGGGGGTTGATGCCGTTTTACAATAGTTGGGCCATCCTATTGCGTATTTTAGCAGATAGTTGGCAGTCCGCCATCACAAGCTGGCAGCCTATGAGTAGGAGTTGATTGGGTTGGCCAAAGTGGTCCAACATTGGAGGCCTTATCTCTGGGGCAGGGCATTTCTCATATGCACGGTCAAATTCCTACTTGAACAACGTTTGACGACGTCGCCGCAGCAGCACTGGATCAGTAAGTTGTTGGAGTTTGACTTCTCGATGGAATATTGTGCGGGGAGATTGAATAAGGCAGCAGATGCCTTGTCGCGGTGTTTTGAGGATCAGCAGTCGGTCTATTCACTCAGCCAGCCGCGATTTCTCATCCTTGACTTGGTGAGATATGCACATGCCACTAACCCTGCGTTGCAGGAGCTGCTTCGAAAAATTTTGGAGGGGACAATGAATTCGAAGTGGTCCATCCAGGATTAACTTATTTATTACAAGCAGTGGTTTTTCCTTCTACCTGCATCCGACTTGATTCCAGCTATTCTCTCTGCCTACCACGACAGCACACACGAGGGGATACATATTGTATTCCACAGAATTCTGGCTTATTTTTACTAGAAAGCCATGAAGCCCTCTGTTGTGACTTATGTAGGCGACTGTCAGGTCTGCCAGCGCAACAAAGCCAAGCACTAAGTCCAGCCGGTCTTCTCCATCCTCTGGCCCTTCCTACGCAGGTTTGGGCCGACATTTCAATGGACTTTGTGGAGGGTCTACCCTTATCCTCCAGCAAATCCATACTTTTCGTGGTGGTTGATAGATTCTCAAAGAATAGATATTTTATACTGTTGGCTCATCCTTATACAGCAATACGAGTTGCTCAGACTTTCCTGGAGCAGATAGTCCACTTACATGGCATCCCGGAATCGATTGTGAGTGACCGAGATGCAGTCTTCACGAGCACCTTTTGGCGAGAACTTTTTCGCTTGAGTGGGACTAAATTGAAGTTCTCCTCCGCCTATCATTCGCAGACAAAGGGGCAGACTGAGGTGGTTAACCGCACTTCGAGATGTATCTACGGTGCTTGGTGGGCTATCGTCCGAGACAATGGGTTCAATGGCTTCCGTGGGCCGAGTACTTTTACAACACTTCGTTCCACTCCGCCTTGCAATCCACTCCTTTTCGGGTTCTATATGTCCAGGATCCACCTCGTCTTCTCTCGTACAACCCAAGGTCCACTCGCGTGGACGCGATTGATCAGGCACTCATGGACCATGATCTGCTGCTACAGAATATCACATAACGACTACGACGTGCCCAAGTTCGCATGAAAGATGTCTACGACAAAGGCCACTGTGAGGTCTCTTTTGAGGTTAGGGATTATGTGTGGCTACGGCTCCAACCCTACCGCCAGCAGTCTCTTGCGGGACCTCCGTGACATAAGCTCTCTCCCAGATTTTTTGGGTCATTCCCCATTCTTCTGCACAGGGGACCAGTCGCTTAACAGATCAAATTGCCGAACACGGCCAAGCTTCATGATATGTTTCATGTCTCCTCTTGAAGCCACATTCCGGGGCGCCGCCTACATCCACTCCTTCCTGCCACCGGTTGATAATGGTGAAGTTATACTTACCCTTGCCGCAGTGTTATGTGCTCGGCTAACCAATGACTAGTGGGAGATTCTTGTTCAATGGACGGACACTGACCCTGACGCTGCAACATGGAAAAGTGTGGACATCTTCAAACAGGTCTACCCAGCTTTTGAGCTTGAGGACAAGCTCTTTCTCTAGGGGGGGCAGATGTTGTGGACTCAATAGAACACCGAGTCACACAATGAAGGAGGCAACAACAACTCACTTAGTAGGATTTATTTCTTATATTACTTTGAGTAGGATTTATTTCTTACACTATTTTAAGTACGAGTTATTTCTAATTATTGTAATAGGTAGGGTCGTAGGGGCATTATGGGAATTATTGTAACCGTAACCCTAAAACTCCATGATGTAATGTATTTAAAGGAGAGAATGAATGAAAGAAGGCAAGCTTGAGATTTTAGAGTAACCTAGTGCAAACAGGCTGAGATCACCTTTTGATCTCGAGTTTAGGGTTTACTCCAAAAACCCAATGTACCATTCATCCTCCATTACCATCCATCTTCACCCATCTTCCTTCATCATCATCCATAGTTAGAAGAGGAGCTTCCTGCCCCTTTTTCGAGCCCAAAGAGAGGGACTTCCCTCCTTCTCAGCGTCAACAACAAGCAAGGGGTCTAACCCTCTTGACGACCAGAAAAGGAGAGGTTTTTCTGGTTCTTCCATGTGAAGGACTGGTGCATCTCCTTCCAGCTTAGAGTCACCACGGAAACAGAGAAGAAACCTTCCCAACATGAGCCAAGGGCTACCCCTAAGCTAGGACCTCAACCCTAGCACGAGCAGCAGCAGAGTCGGGGGTAAAATCGTGATTGCCGTGAACCAAAAAAGGTATTCTTTTATCAAATCTTTCCTCGTTGATATATCTTCCATCATATCTATATCTCTTGCACTATATTGGGTTATCAAAGGATTGACTGATCACGTGAGGAAGATCAATCAAAGAAGGATCTTTAATCCTCCATACCGAGTCCAGCAACTCAGTACCAGTGCTGGATTCACAAATCCCACCCCGTGTTACTCGATCCATGACCCGGGACCGTAACACAAGGGCCATTATTCAATTGGACAATCAGATGGGTCAGATGGCAACCGCAATTAGTCGGTTGGAGGCACAAAATTCTAGGAAATTACCCTCTCGAACGATCGTAAATCCAAGAGAAAATGCAAATGCAATCATTTTGAGAAGTGGTAAAGAAGTTGAGATTCCGGTAAAGGCAACCCCTTCATCGTTGGAGCAAGAAAAGGAGAAAAACGTTTGCAGACAAGAACGTCCCCAATGATGATGACGTTCCTAAGCATAAGTTTCGACCTCTTTCTAATTATAAACAAGTTCCTCCTTTTCCTCAGGCTTTGGCAAATTCTAGAAAAGATGAGCAAAATAAAAATTTATATGAGACTTTTCGTAGATTTGAGGTAAATATTCCATTTTTAGATGTTATTAAATAAGTGCCTCGTTATGTTGAATTCCTGAAAGAACTGTGCACAATTAAAAGGAAACGGAAACTTAAAAGATGTGAAAAGGTGAGAGTAAGGGAGAATGTTTCAGCAATTATTCAAAGAAAACTCCCTTCGAAGTGCAAGGATCCAGGTATGTTTACTATCCCTTGTACGTTAGGTATCATCGGATTTGAGAAAGCCATGATAGATTTAGGTGCTTCGATTAATGGCATGCCATATTCTATATATGCTTATATGAAACTTGGAGCTTTGAATAAAATTGGTGTTGTGATTCAATTGGCTGACAGATCAATTGCCTATCCTAAGGGTGTAGTTAAGGATGTTCTTGTGCAAGTTAATGATTTGATTTTCCCTACTGATTTCTATGTGCTTGATATGGAAAATGGTGACCAAACTGCTCCTATTGTGTTAGGAAGACCATTCTTAAAGACATCCAAGACTAAGATAGATGTTCATAGTGTCACATTTACCATGGAATTTGATGGTGAAATTGTTAAGTTTAACATTTATGATGCCATGAAATATCCTGGTGATGATAACCCTGTTTATTTTATTGATGTGATTGATTCTTTCACACAGGAAGTTTTTGAACTTGATGGAAAAAATGAATTGGAAGTTGCCATTAGTAAGCATATTGAGAAAGAGAATGAGGAGTTAGCCTTGAGTTCAGATTTGCAAGAAATTGTTGCAGCATTGAATGATATTCAACTGTTACATCATTCAGGTAACATTCATTATATTGAGTTACCAGTTTCTAACGAGAGGCCTTTACCCTCTGTTTTGCAGGCTCCCACTACAGATTTGAAGCCTATCCACATTCACCTCAAGTATGTGTTTCTTGGAGATGGAGGAACGTTACCAATGATCATCTTCAGTAAACTTAGTGCACTGCAATAAGAAAAGCATGTGCAGGATGAACCTCATTTGCAGGAAACATTCCCTGATGAGAAATTACTCTTTGCGAGTGTGACATTACCTTGGTATGCGAATATTGTAAATTATTTGGTTACTAATATGTTACCTTCTGGTTTGTCTAGGGCTCAAAGAGATAAGGTCAAGAGAGTGATGTGAAATACTATGTGTGGGATGACCCATAATTACAGAAGCATTGAGTCAAGCGAATGACAATAAACAAAGGCACTACTTGGTAGACAACCCAAGGGGAGTTCGTTCTTTTTTCTCTTTATTTTTGCATTTATATTTTGGTTATTTGTTCCCTCTCTTTACATTTCACCTTACATTAGGGACAATGTAAGTTCTAAGTGTGGGGGAGGGGATTTAGGTTGTGTTCCCATTGTGTTTAAAAAAAAAATTCCAAATTAACTTTTCTTTGTTTTTGTGGTTTTTAATGATTTCTTGGTTGTGTATGTCATGAGCAAGATTAAATTAGGCTCTTGAAACATTCATAACATGATTGAATAAGTAATCTTCAACCTGAGTATGAATTAGTTTAGTTATTTTCTTTGAGGATGGTAGTGACTAAATTTGGTAGACAAAAGTCAGTGAGATTTTGAGCCTTTAGACTGATACATCCATATCAGTCTCACTATTTTCTTTCATGAGAGATATTCTTCCATGGATTTGTTTCTCTAGAACATGTCTTAATTCTCTTTAAGGTCACATTGACACATGCATGCATGAACATGATTAAGGCCCTCTTTGTTATAAGCTACATAAACCAAATAGCCTACCTTGTAATTATTTTTTTCCTTTTGTTGAACCCCTTTGAGCTTTATTGTTTTTTTGTTTTGTGTGTGAACCCACGTTACAAGCTTTAAACTTGAAAAAAAAAAAAAACTTTACCCATGTTGTAGAGCTAGTGGAGCATTTTTCATCACTATGGTTCGTGTGGGTGTGCAAGAAAGAAGTGTGGGGGTGTCTGGATTTGTTGTATGGCAATGATAGGTGAAATGGAACATGTTTTTCATCCTAAATTCATGAGTTCCATTATTAGAAAAAAAAAAGTGAAGATAAAAAAAAAAGTGAAGAGAAAAAGAAAAGAAGAAAGGAAGTGATGGAGGGAATGGTTTTAAAGTTACAAACTGTCAGTGTTCATAATTCCTCCTAAAATTCCAAGAAAGGGGTCTATTTATACGCGATAAATACAAATTGAAGAAGATGCTGAGTGGAGTGAGTGGTTTTACATGTCCAATATATTCGAGCTTGAGTTGATTCATTTTTGCACCACTAGTTTTGATGGCTTTTGAGCTACATTCCCAAATATTTCCCACCTTGATCCTAAATCCCATTACAACCCTTGAAAAGTCCTTATGATTTGTGTTATGCATGTTATCTGAGTGGTGGAGAATGGGAAGATATGCAAGCATATGTTAGATCATTTTCATTGGAATGAATTTGAGAGAAACACATACCCTTCAAACACATGAGAGTCGAGTGTTTATTTCTGTGAGGGTCTACATATTTAGTTTACTCCATCTTTGAATGAAAATTCTTACTAAGTAATTGTAAGTTGTTTAAAAAATTTTATTCATGATATGTTATGATTTTTGAAGAGCTTGGTTGTTTTTTTTATGGCGTTACAACCTTGGTGTTTTTGGGAAAGTGAATTTGAGTTTTGTCTGAGGACGAGCAAAAGCTAAGTGGGGGGAATTTGATGAGAATGCAAAATATCATATTTTTATCTCTTAATGCTTAGGATTTTATAATTATTTGATGCCTAAATATACTCATTATTTTTATATTTTGATTTAGGATGTGAATGGAAGCGTTAAGTGCAAAGCGAAGTTAATTGGGCGATTCTGGACAATTTCGACATTGCTATGTAATCTGGGAATAACTCTCTCATCCGATCTCTGATGGAGATGATTAAAGATGATATGGAATTTCAATAAAACGTTCTACAACTTTAATGTTTTGAGTTTTGAGCAATACGGGCTGCATCTAGGTCGAAATTGGGCTTGAAGTCGCGGCATGTGCACTGTGACCCAAACCGGATGCACGAAAAGAAAAACCCTAAGCAGGGAGAAAGGGGAGAATAAAAAGGAAAAAAAGGAGTTTGGCGCCCCAGACCTTATTTTCTCTTCTCCAGCTTTTCCTCTCTCTTTTCTATAGTTTTTTTCTTCAGATTTCTTCATGGCCCTGCATGGCTAAACTTTCAGACTTCGTTAAAGGAAACCGAAGCCTCAGTATCAATACAACTGTGAGATCTGATTTATTTTAATCATTCAATTTATGTTTTGAGTATCTAATGTTCTTCTGAAATTTTCGTTCATGATTGTCTCTTTTAATCCCTAAGAGGCCTACTAGTTTATTACTCGTTGCAATCTACTGCTTGGTTAGATGTCAAATCCGTAATTGTTTGATCTCTCTAACCTATGAAGCAATCGAGATTTGATGATTTGCTGCATCAGAAATTATTAGATCTTGAGAAGAACGTTGGACTAAATTAAATGCAACCGCTTGTGCTTGTGTTGTTTTGCTTCATCGATCTCTCTAATTCTTAAGGTTGCTGCTAGATTAAACCTTTAGCGCTTGTCTTGGGTTGTTTAGTAGTTATTAGCACTTGTCTTGGGTTGTTTAGTAGTTAGGGTTAATTGGATCCCTTGTTTTCTAATTAACTACGAAAAGAGAGATAGGAAAATAGTTCCAACGGTGAATATTCAAGTGCGAATTGATATATGCTTGCATCGATGATCAGTTGTGAAATTATGATGGTGGATGTTGACTTAGACCAAGGTCTGTTCTTTTTATGTATTTTGATTCTTTTAATTTGAATTGTTTCTAAGTTATTTTTTAAAAAGTGTTTTCGTTATACTCAACCCCCCATCCTTGTTCATGGAGCATAAAAGTAGACTAATCACTCTTTATTGAATCGATCCTTACTCGCACAACTACATATATTTTTAGGTGTATAGGTTTAATTTTGGTTGCCTGCGACAGCACTCCAATCACCGTCACCTATTTGGCTCGAGTTACCAGCAGTGGTTGTGCCATCCTTCTTGAAAACAGTCTTCCGCTGAGCCTGGTCGGACACAAATACAGAGAATGTTTGCATCCTGTAAACCTGCATGCCAACCTGGGTAACCAAATGCAATCTAGTGCTGACCCCAACCCCTCTCTCTATGGCATTTATCTGCTTGGGAAGAACGCAAAACGGAAATTGAGTAGCACGACCAGTGTATTCATTCTGCACTATGACTGTTTTCAGCACTGGTTTTTGTCTGTCTAGCAGCAAAGTTGTCTACACTGGCACAACCGACATCATTTGGTGGAAGAACCCATTAGCTGCTTCAGTTGGCATATGCTAGGGATGATTTGCTCGATTGAGAACAGACACCCAGCAGACATCGTTGTCAGTATTTGGCAGCAGTGCATGTTCAACAACTGTAGCACCCAAGTTTGTAGGATCACTTGTTGAATTGTCAGTGGAGTGGAATGAAGGCCTTACAGCTGCCCAGTCCATCCTAGGATGTGTATCTGTAATGCTCCAACTCCTCTGTGCCATTTTCTTTGTTCTAGGTATAATACCCTTGTTTTGGCTGTCAACCGCAGAACCCATTGTGTCACAAAATGTAGGATTGGAGTGGGTTGTCTCTTCCAGCTCTGTCCAGTCCCTATGTCCTTGTAGGAGTTTGCGGGTCATGTTAGTAAATATTTGGTTGGCCACCCCTGTCCAATCCAACTTCTCCATATCTGTATACATTAGCAGCCAATGGCCTAGTTGTATGTCGTATAACTTTCCCGCAAGTATAACAGTCCCCTTGTGAACATACAGCGTCATCGCAGTCACTGAAACTCCACGAATGGCACAAGCAGTAAGAACAGGAATGACATATGTTGCTGTCCCTTTTCGTCCAGAATTAGCGACATCGTGTAGAGGAGTATCTGTAGTGCCCACAACAACAAATAATTGGGCTTCATAAGTCACTACTGGAAGTACTCTCAAAGCTGTCATCACTGTATTCAGTAGTGGTTTCTGGCTGTGTAGCAGCAAATTTTTCTGAACTGCCACAGCTGCACTATGTCCTTTTCTGTCTAGAAGCAATGTGTTCTTCATTGCCACAACAACACTATGTCCTTGGCTGTCTAGCATCATTGTGTTCTGCACTGTCAAAATAGCTCCGTACAATCCAACAATGCATTGGAATGAGCTGGAACAAGAGGTGGAACTTCCATTCCTCCAAAAAACACTGCTATGCTGCTGGCCTAAAGATGGACACATCAGTTTTTTGTTTTCTAACTGTGTTCACAGATCTCAACAGCAGTAATCACTGCAGCATGTCCTTGATTGTCCAGACCTATAGATGCACCATG
This sequence comes from Aristolochia californica, assembly GCF_029961685.1. NCBI lineage: Eukaryota > Viridiplantae > Streptophyta > Magnoliopsida > Piperales > Aristolochiaceae > Aristolochia > Aristolochia californica. Next base: position 7,492,977 of record NW_027182279.1, read on the forward strand.
TGATGCATTTTCATTTTCTACATATTCTAGGTTCTGCTTATCTTCATCACTGCAAACCGGTAGTATGTTTTTCCGTTGAGTCCATTTCTGCATTGCCACAGCAGCAACTAATTTAAAAATGGAAAATGGCTCTCCTGTCCAACCCATGAGTGCCACAACAGCAAAAATTGGAAATTGAGTCATACTGTGCAACTCAGCTAATAGTATTGTCTTCTTGGAGCATTGTCTTTGCCGCCAAAAATTGTAGATAACATAATTGGATTCCCACCGAAGAATTCAGGTTTCATGTTGTTGCTTATTTGCAGCAAATTACTGGTTCAACATTTATCATCTAGGGTCGCCTGCTCGGTTTCAGAGCTCGTTTAGTTATGGATTTATACCTTAGCTTATTATTCAGTTCAACTTATTATTGGCAGTCTATTAATCAAATCGAGCTTTTTACTAGGGGCACCACTTCCTGATGGACTCTCTATGGATTATTTCATATGTCCTTATTACTCTTAAAGACTTCCATTATTTACCGGTTATCCAATACTATACAATTGCACATTTGGTACATGTTATTTGGGCATTGACCCATTTCTGCTACTGCTATTGTGTCTCTTTGATTGAGACATTATTTCTGAAGAAGAACTCCTCGATTGCTTGCCTTAGGTTCATTATTTATTGACTGTTGTTGGCAATGGTTTGTATGATGCAGAATTTGAATTTCTTAGAAAAATATATCACAAGGTGGCCTTAGCATCGTATCTTCTTCGTTACCCATTACCCATTAGTTATTTGACACCCTTCCTCCTACTATCCTTTTTATTTTACTCTCACTTACCCCTATTAGACAACCCTATTGGAGCATTGCTTTGGTTGGTCCCATTTAATTATATGGGTGTTTTTAAAGTCCTTTAAGACTTTTTATTGGTACCCATGGGTTTTTATCGCCATCTTGTGAATGATAGGCATTACCTATTTTAGTGATTATTATCACTATATTTGTTTGAAATCATTTGAGGTTGGTTTTGACCAATATTTTATCACTCATTTTTACCCTTTGAGAGTTTGCACCTGGTATCATACTTATCCTTGGGGCACAGTGATAGAGAAGTTTATTACTACATCTATGTTATTTGGTTCAAGCGGGGATCACTGTTATTACCTCCCAGCTTGAGGGGAGTGTTGGAAGATATGATGTAATTAGAGTGGTACTAATGTAATTAGTTTAAACTTTTTATCTCTTCTTTGCTCTTATTAGGGTAAAGGGATGCAAGAATTATGATGAATAAAAATGATTCTTGAGCCTATTATATGTGGTTTTCATCCATTGGATTTTGAAAATCCTATTACTTGGCTACTATGTTAAACTTTGCAATTAACCGAGTTGTTTGAAAAGTTGAAACTCTACTCAGCCTTTTGGCTTTTTTTAAGGAATTTTTTGAGGTTTCAGACTTCATATGAGCATTAAAGAGATATGCTCATCTTTCATGCCAAGTTTCATCAGTTTTTTATTAAAAATAAAATAAAATAAAAGGCTGAAAGAAGAAGGTTGTTTTTTGTGCAAAATTTGGGCAAAAAAATTTTAAAGGAGAGGCCGAATTTCTTGTTGATTCAAAACCACGAGTTGGCTACTTGTTCTTGCCTCAATCTTCATGAGAAATCACAGTTGGAAGATTGGAAGTTACATAAAAATAAGTAAGAACAAAAAATTTAAGGAAGTGTTCCTTTGGAAAGCTAAGGTGGTGCCAATCTATTTGAAGCAAGTTTCTGGTTTTTGAGATCTTACAACCCCAAAATATTTCCTTGATTTGGCCTGGTTTATTTAATTTAAATAATCATATCTTGCCTAACTCATAGAGATTGGAATCTAGACTCAAGCTGGAGACAAAATATTTTTGGAATGATCTTGCTAATATCTTACACAACATGCCATATTCCCTTGATTTCATGTTTGTTGATTGATTTTAGCTATTCTCTAAAAGGAAGACTAGAGAATTCATTACAACAATTTTTGGCCAGCAAGTTTTCTTGCCTAAGTGGATTCCCTCTTTGCCTAAAATACTGGTTAAGCTCAAGTTCTCCAACCATATAACCGAGCTAGTCTTGGCTTCACTTGGTTCAACAAGCCTTTTAATTAGGCTACTTCACTTTTGAGTAAACTATTACCATTGCATTGTATCATATGGCTGAAGAATACATGGGTAGTAAGAATGATATTCTCAAGATTACCACCATACCCTTATGAGGGATATCCAATTATTTAAACTGGTCCAAATTGGTTCTATGATTTCTTATTACGAAGAACCTAATAAGTCACCTAACCAAACTTGAGTCACCCATTGATGAGGAAGATGTTGTTTTATGCTAAGTGGTTAAAAAATGACACCTTGGTGATTAGTTGACTCATCAATAATATGAAGAGCTTGTCTCCAACAATGTTATCCATCTAGACACCGTTAAGCAAATTTTGGAAACATGTGCTAAGGCTCCGACAACTTAAAAATGCATATGATATTCTCCAAGGTACGTTTAATACTAAACAAGGAGAAAATATCCATGAGTATTTGGCTTAGATTCAGAGGCCTTCTTCAAGAATGAAGGCGAGCTCAGCCTAACTCCACTAATGTCTCTATAAAAGACAAGTAGAAGGAAGTCATAGCCACTGTCATTTGTCTAGCAAATATTAAGTCGTATCTCGAGGTTGCTATAAATCAACTCCTTAACGCCTCTACTATTCCCACTTTTGATGATGTATGTGCCACATAACTTCTCATTTCAGACTCTTCTTCCCCTTCTCATATTTAAGTGTCATCAGCTATGTACTCCGTTAATAGGGGCACGCCAACCGACTGTGACCGAGGTCGTGGAAGAAATTATAGAGGAGGCCAAGGAAGAGGTGGAAGGAATGGTTCCTCCAAAATAGAAGGCAAGGAATACCCACTAGGGCAGATATGGCCACACTATCAATCAGTATTGGAAAACCCATGACATGCCAGAATGGGCCTAGGGTAATCAAGCCTTAGCAAGTGGAACAAAGGAAGACACGTCTGCCCAACTAACAAAAACGAAAACGCTTACCGATGATGAGTATGACTTATTTCCGAATATGAAAATATTGATGGTCTCTCCTCCAAGTTCCACCTCCAATGTTGCTGCCACCATCGATTCAAGTATGCTCCTTTCTATTTCCTCCTCTTCATCTTGGATAATTGACTCAAGGGCCTCCAAGCATCTCACACGTAACAAAAGTCTACTCCACTCTTGTCTCTCGAATAAATTTGTTACCATAGCTGATGGATCCTAGACTAAAGTTTTCGGGAAAGGATCCACCTCTAATACACCATCACTTTCACTCACAGATATCCTTTTTTTTCCTACCTTCCCCTTGAACCTTTTAGTTATTAGTCAACTTACTCAGTATTTTAATAGCTCCATCACCTTCTCACCCACTTCTTGTGTGTTTCATAATCTTATAACAAAGCAGATCGTTGGTGAGGACACGAACAAGGGGAGCTTTACTCTCTAGACATGCCTCGAATCAATGTCGTTTCAACCAAGCACACCGATGCAAGTGTAAGGCACAATCGATTACGACATCCATTTGCCTAATCTCTTCATTTTTGTTTCTTACTTTAAAAATTTGTCAAGTTTAAATTGTGAAGTGTGTCAACTGAGCAAACACCATAGGACCACATATACTCTCCTCAACCTGAACTTAAAGGTAATTCTCCCTTTTCATTGATTTACACATATGTATAGGGTGTTAGGAATTGGATGCCCTAATTCCAAACTAACGAGAGCAATAATAATAATAGAAATAGAAAGGAAAAGCAAGCACGAGAAAAAATAACAAGATTTATATAGGTTCGCCTCAAGGTGAGACTACGTCCTATCTTCCACCGCTGCATTAATCTACTATAAAGATGAAATAGTTGACAAGAGAGATCGCACAAACTTACAAGTGTTGTTTTTCTCTAACTTCTCTCGCTCGCAACTAATGCTCCTCTGATTATGATAAAACCCAAATAGCTCCCCCCCCCCCCCCCCCCCCCCCCCCCGCCACACACCCCCCAATTATAAAGAGAAAATTAGGGAAACCACTTTACAATAGTGAAATTCCTGTTATATTAAGTGTTGTTACATTAAGGGCAGTTTGGGATTTCACTCTTGTAAAGTTTGATGATTATCATCACCAAGAAGAAGTTGGAGTTTCAACCTGAGAAAGGATAGAGAAAACACATGTAAGTGTGTGTGATTTCTCTTGTAAACTATTTCATCTTTATAGTGGATTACTACAACGACGAAAGACAGGACATAGTCTTACCTTGAGGCAAACCTGCATAAATCTTGCTGTGTATTTTCATGTTTTCTCTTACTTTCTTTCGCAATTATTATTATTGTTCTTGTTAGTTTGGAATTAAGGCTTCTAATTCCTAACACCAACATAGTCACCATAAAAAATGTTTTAATCTTCAAATGATCATGAAGTTTAAAAAAGACTCTTTCCAGGAAACCCTTTAAAACATCTGAAGATTCTATGTGTAGCTTCCAGATGAATTTTTTGTTAGTATTCCATGAACTAACTAACCACACTAGCATCATAAGAAATATCTAGGCAAGTAACACTAGCATATATGAGTTTTCCAAATAAACATTGATATATTGTTTTCTCATTGAGTTTAATACTTTGATATCATGAAGATCATGTCCAATTCTCATGGGAGTTTCAACTAGTTTGGCATCCCATACTCTTGTAAAATATTTGTTACATACTTTCTCTATGTCAGTAGAAGACCTACCTTACTTCTCGCAACTTTAATTCTTAGAAAATATTTTAGCCAACCAAGGTCTTTAGTCTGAAAATATTTTACCAGATGTGTATTTACCACCTCAATGCTAGTCACATCACTACCACACAATATGTCAGACAATATTCAATATGTCTTCATTAGATTATTTTTGTTGAATCCCAACTCTGTGAGAAGTGATTTGATCCATATAAGTTCACTTATTATATGTGTCATGGCTCTGTACTCAACCTCAGCACAATATCTAACGACAACATTTTGCTTCTTACTCTTCGAAGTTACCAAGTTTCCTCCAACTAGAGTACTGTTGAATTTAGGATCCCAAAATTAGAACCTCGAGCAAATGTAAAAGATGAAGAGGGGAAGAAAAGAGGAAGAGAAGGCAAAGAGAGGAGTCAGGTAAGAAGAGAGAAAGGAAGAGAGAGCTTTTAGGCTTAAGTGAGAGCTTAGACAAATTAAGAGAAGGGGATATAGCTTGGTGTTCTACCCCAAGCCACTGGCCTCTATTTATAGTTTTTGAGAGGATGTTACAATATCTATAATTCCCTAAGGGCTACAAGCTTTAAATAAGAAAAGACATAAGTAGACATATTTCTCCTTGACTAATTACATCCATGTGCCATTTTTATTACCATCCCACCTCTCTTGGACGTATGGGACTTCTCCTTGGATGTGTAGGCTTGAGTCCATCTTCTAACACTCCCCCTCAAGTTGGGGTGAGAAAACATCATAAATATCCGGTTTGCTACAAATGGTGGATAGAATGTTGTGAGTGATTGGCTTTCTGAGGATTTCTACAACTTGTCCTTGTCAGATATGACGAGAGATAATATGCCAGCTTGGAATTTTTCCCATATAAAATGGCAGTCCACCTCAATTATGTTGTATTTTCCAACACTATCCCACAAAATGGGATGTAATCGCAGTGTTTCCAACTTGAAACAAAAAATATAGACGTAGTTATAAACTCTTCCATCCCGGTGTCCCAAGGATGAGTACGAATCGGGCATCGACTCTCAAAGGGTATTAATGGGTGTTAAAATATAAGTCGAAACCAACCTCAAAGGCTTCAAATACATATAGTGATAATAATCACTAAATTGGGTAATATTTGTCATTCACAAGACGACGATAAAGAACTCAAGGGTACCAATAAAAAATCTCGAAGGACTTCAAACACCCATATAAATAAAAGGACTAACGAAGGCAATACTCCAAAAATGTTTGGCCAAAGGTGTAAGTGAGAGTCAAATAAAGGACAATAGGAAAAAGGCTATCAAATAAGAGGGTTATGGGAATCAAACGAACACATAATATTGGGGCCACCATGTGCTTTATTTAAATCTTCATCAAAATAACCAATGTTGATAACACTCAGCAATCAAGGAGTCATTCAATAATAACATTTTAGTCAAAGAGACATAATAGTAGAAACATATATGACCAATCACCAAATAACATGCAGTAGTCGAAAATAAAAATTATCACAAATGGAGGTTGCATGTACTCAACGGTGAAAAAATGAACCACGAAGATACTGTTTTATGTCCTAGAAAATTTTCAATTGTTAAAGATAAGAAATAGAAAAGTTGTGAATATGGAAGAAATAGAAAATATTTGTGAAGTCGTCTGACACTTGTGTTAAGTTGTGGAGTCTAATTAACACCTTACACCCTTTCGCGGATTGACCTTCGCGGTAAGGTCACCATGGGGGTTAGAAGGGGGGAGCCCCCGAGCGAGTCCACGATATATTGATTGTTGTGTCATTAAGGATAGTTTGGGAATTTCACACTTGTAATATGGTTGCCCTAATTTTTTCTTTATATATGAGGGTGTCTTTGTTAGGATTTTATCACCTTGACGAAGATCATCATCCGAGGAGCATTAGTTGTGGTCGAGAGAGGTTAGAGATAAACAACACATGTAAGTGTGTGTGATCTATCTTGTAAACAATTTCATCTTTATAGTGGATTACTACAGCGGCAAAAGACATGACGTAGTCTCACCTTGAGGCAAACCTATATAAAACTTGTTGTTTGTTCTCATGCTTATTTTTCTTTCTTTTGTGATTATTATTATTGCTCTCGTTAATTTGGAATTAGGGTGTCTAATTCCTAACAAGTGGTATCGGAGCTTTGGTTCGTGATTGAGAGTAATGGTTGGTAGAGAAGGATTGGCAATTGGAATCAACAAGTTCAATGGTACGAATTTTGGGTTTTAGAGGATGCATATCGAAGATTGTCTGTATAGTAAAAAGTTGCACACACCACTTCTGAATATGACACCAAAAGGTATGAAAGATGATGAGTGGAATCCCCTTGATAGATAGGTGTTAGGAGAAGTCCGGTTGACACTGTTGAAGAACGTTGCTGACAACATGGCATCGGAGAAAACTATAGAGGGGATGATGAAGATTCTCTGACATGTCAGAGAAGCCTTCGACAAATAATAAGGTACATCTCATGAACAATCTATTCAATTTAAAGATGATAGAAAATACATCAGTGGCATCATATTTGAATGAGTTTAGTACGATTGTCAATCAATTGACCTCCATTCAAATTAAATATGATGATGAGGTTCATGCTTTGATTTTTTTGGCGTGTCTACCAAATTATTGGGAGCCTATGAGGGTTGTGGTCAGCAACTTTGTAGGCAAAGAGAAGTTGATCTTTAATGATGTTTGGGATACCATTCTTGTAGAGGAAGTTCGTAAACTTTGAGAGGAGTTCCAACAAGGGCAATGGTAGAGGGAAATCAAGGAATGGTAGAAGCAAGTCCAAATTCGAAAAGAATGAGGAATGTTGGATGTGGCAAGTGTGGTACAACAGTTAGTTGGGTCTATAAGTTGCAGAAGATAATTTCTCTTTCCACTACTGAGGCAGAATATGTTGCTATGACCAAAGCCAGCAAAGAGATGGTATGCCTGCAGCCTTTTTGGAAAGAATTAGGTCTCAAGCATGGGAAGAATGTATTGTATTATGACAGTCTAAGTGCTATTCATTTGGCAAAGAATCATGTTTATCATGCCAGAACAAAACACATACAAGTACGTTATCACTTCATCTGATAGGCTCTAGAGGATGGAGTCTTAGCACTTGAGAAGATTCAAGGAAGTCAGAATCCGGTTGATATGTTAACAAAGACTATTATGATTGAGAAACTGAAATTGTGTGCAACTTTAGTTGGACTTCTCTCTGAGGATTAAGAAGTCATTGCCATTGCAGATGAGATATTGATGAAGGATTAGTCTCCAAGTGGGAGATTGTTAAGTTCTGGAGCTTAATTAACATCTTACACTTTGTCGCAGATCGACCTTCATGGTAAGGTCGTCGTGAGGTTGCAAGGGATACAGGGGCGGAGCCCCCCATTGAGTCCACAATATATTGATTGTTGTGTCATTAAGGATAGCTTGGAGATTTCATACTTGTAATTCGGTTGCCCTAAGTTTCTCTTTATATATGGGGCACCGTTGTTAGGGTTTTATCACCTTGATGAGGATCATCATTCTAGGAGCATTAGTTGCGATCGAGAGAGGTTAGAGATAAACAACACTTGTAAGTGTGTGAGATTTCTGTTGTAAACTATTTCATCTTCATAGTGGATTACTGCAGTGGTGGAAGACAGGACGTAGTTCTTCTGCTATTATTATTATTGCTCTCGTTAGTTAGGAATTAGGGCATCTAATTCATAACAACTTGTGAAGATGGAAATCTATTTTGCCACTGCTAGAGGGGGGGAGTCTCAAAAAATCATTTTCTCCCCTTGGTTCTTCTATTGTCCTTTCTTGCTTTCTTCATTCCAAACCTTCTCACCATAGCTGCTCCAAGAGAGAGACGAACTATCTAGAAGAAATATTGGATCAAGCATTCCACATATGGTACAATACTGGACAATGCCCTCTTAGAGAGGGGGAGTCTGTGGCTTGGTCCAACATGTCTTGTCGATCACCATCAACAGTCCTCCCACGTGAACAATCGAACGTGTTCGAAATCAATAAGAGGAAGAAGAAGTAGAAGTTGTCCATTTTTTGTGTTGATAGATGAAGCGAAAGGTGTAAACCAAGGCTCTACTACTACCATGACTATTGTAGCTTCCTCACCCTATATTTCTCAGTCCAAAGCCTACTGTTGTAGAGAATGAGGTGCAAGATCATGGAAACAGTGCTGGTTATGATCCGATTCCAAGTCCGATATCGGGTTTGAATCCACATCTAACTTAAGGTCCGACTCTAGATCCTAGTCTACATTATAAGTTTTAGACAAATTGCAAAACCAGTTTGGCCATGATCCTTATAAAATTTCATTCTCAATAAAGTTATTATTTTTGGTTTGACGGGAGACCATACAAAGTGATTTGGCCCGAGGTCTCATCTCATGTGTTAGGTTGTTGTGTTGCATTAATTGTGTATCTTCCGCATCACCCCACCCCCCACCCCCCACCCTAGAAACTTCATTGAGGTCTTGGTCAAATTGGTTTGTTAAATTGTTTCAATTCTACCATTACAATCCCCCTAGATTTTCTTTATAAAAAAAAAAAAAAAGAAGATGGTCACATTCACGATTTCTTTGGAAGTACGAGTGTCGCATAGTTGCCTCCTCCTGATTTTAGTTATTTTCCTCTAGTATTTCTTCCATTTATCATCTCGTGTTTTCATCATTTAAGATCAATGCCTAGACCCACTACCTAAAAGTATAAGTAGTGTGCCCAATATCTAGGTTGAGTTAAGTCTTTTTGTTCTTCACTCAATAGGTGATTTGTGTTTTAGCTACCCTTAAAAAGCAAGTTGACTCTTAGTTGTGCCCTAAAGTTAAGGTCATTTTTCGCCTTTGAAATAGAGCGAAGTGTGCTTCAAAATATGACCATTTTGACTGGTGTATGGTGCTTTGTTGTACAACTAGGAGTGATTTTCTTCTTCCATATTATGTTTTACCCAAATTTGATCTCTATGCCCTTTTTATCCCCAGCTTGAGGGGGAGAATTAGAAGAAGTACAAAAAAGAGGTATTTTATTCCATATAATGTAGTAATTTTTACGTGACCAAAATATTCAAGAAATGGGGAGAACAAAAGATGAAGATTTTGCATCTATGAAAAAAAAAATTGAAGGTCAAGAATTTTTTCTCGTTATAATCTTCAACCTAAAGGAGAGTGTTGAAGAGAAAATATGGAAAAGTCTTACATAACTCTCAAAGCAAAAAATCTCACAGAGTCAACATTAATATGGTGGAGTTTAAGAAGAGTCTCATCAGAAGGAGATCTCACATAAGAGGTTTAGTTTATTTATGTTCAATTGTTTATTTTTTTAAGGACTTATTTTAGTGTTTGACTTTGGTATAACTAGGATAGTTTAATTATAATCGGATATAAAAAAAATTAAAAATTAAAGAAGTACTAAAAGCTTAACAACCTAAACAAAGAATTCTAAAAATTATTGAGGACTAAAAACTGACCATTTTTTAGTTTTGAAAAATTCTCTAGTTTGTCTTATATTTCTTTAGTTGAATTACAGTATGAAACCTGATTAGCTAACTCATTGCTCAACACATTGAGCAAGAGTCCCATGGCTAATGCCATTTTATTTACCTTAGCAATATCTTTCTCATACCAATCGTTTACAAATTTGGGAGTGGGTCTACCATTTTTCTTCTGTGATAGGAGATGGGCCCATTGCATACGGATTCCCACATGTCAAGGCTCTCCAATTGAAAGAAAACTTTTATTCTATAATCCCAAGAACATGATCCTCTCAAAGTTTGCCGATTCTATATTCTCCTAATAGAATGGGTGGTAATATGTTGCTAATCTAATTCCTGAACTAGGATCTTTGGTAATCCACCTAGAACCAAACTATTAGAGTGCCCTTGTTTTGATATCACTTATTAGGTTTGGTGAAGAAAAAACTTGAGAAGTTGAATGGGTTTATTCAATGTGCTGCTAAATTAATCTGGGCAAGTACAAATGCAGTCACACAATAAGCACACAAAAGCATATAAAGATTTACAGTGGTGCACAATCCTCTCGATGAATACTCAAAATCCAATGTGTTTGCGCATCAAAGTTAATTCACTATAATCGGATCTTCAAAAGGCAGTTATAACAAAATGCCTCTTAGGCCAACTAAATTGTTGTGCACATTGGGACTTACACCAATGAACCACAACACCTAATTTATAATACCTTACCCTTACTTATGAATGCAACAACCATAGGTTATCCAACCAAAACCCATAAAAGGATTTTCTAGCAGCCAACTAGGCAATCCTACCAAGACCCTCATACGGATTTTACAACAACTCACTAGCCAACTAGCCTAGACCGTCTAGAGGGATAGTCAACACCGCCTACCTTCACAAGGTCTTATGGCATACAATAGTAACAAATAGGGCTTTTCAGCCTATTCCTCTATGACCAATTGGTCTTTCTCGAATCCAATAGAGATGAGGATGGTTTAACCTTGCCAAAGTTTGACCCACTAGTGCAAGGTTACATACTTATAATTCGGCCCTTTTTTGATAGGCTCTAATGTAGGTAGATTTCATAATTCAAGTAGAATTAGATAGACACATCAATCTTAGGTAGTTATTCAAAGTAAATAGCAGCTCAAATAGTCCTCAATAACTTGATTTTAAAAGACCATGCTCATGATAAAAATAAAAAAAATGGATTGGCTTTTTGAATGTGGATGGAATCACTTAAAGAAGCTAAATCAAATAAATCATTGGAAAGTAAAACTTATGATTACTAATCTAAACTCTAAAGAAGGCTTTCAAAGTGATATTGCACTAATTCAATATACTCAACCAAGTATGACCAATAGATTTTTTAAAAGTAAAAAAGCAAGTAAATACATGGATGTTGAGGACTCAATAGCTCACCAAGTCACCCAAAGGAGGCGACAATGACTCACTGAGTTAATTACTTTTAAATTTTATATTTTATATTGCTTTAAGTATATTTTTCATTAAGTATGTAAGGATCCAGGTCGCAGGGGCAGAATTGTCAATTTAAGCCCTAAAACTCTAAAGACGTCAAACCCTGTTTAGAGGGTAGAGAAATAGAAGAAAGACAAGCATTGAATTAGGTTAAACAGGGTTTAGGGTTTGGGAGGTCTCCTTCACGAGCACCAGTTATAGTTCTCTCTTGATTTTGGGTTTTTTCTTTCTCTTTTGAATTCTGGTTTGCATTGATCTTACCGAAGCCAAGGGGGAAGGATTGATTTAGTGTTTCCGAGTTCAATTAGAGGTTGTAGCCTCTCCTACATCCACAGCAGCAAGAGGGAGCTTCTCTCCTTCATTCCAAGCAAGGGTAGGGGTTTCCCAACCCCAAACCGAGAGCAACCTCTAAAGAGGTGCTTCAGCCCCAAAGCCAACAAGCTCCAAGGTTAAGAACCCCTAACCTATGATCTGAGGACTGTCCAAGTTAGAGGCTTTAAGCCCCTAACCCGACCAGCAGCAGAGAAGGTTTTAAATCTCTCAACTATGAGCAGCAAAGGGGGACCTTTCCCCTCCTATCCGAGCAGCAACAACAAGGGCTCTCTGCCCTTACTGAGAATAGCAGCCTAGGTTCACAAAGGAGGCTGCTTTCCTCCTATCCTAGAACAGCCAAAGAGAAGGAGACTCCTTTTCAGACTTACCGAGAAGAGCAGCTCTATTACAGTGTTGGATTCACATATCCCATGCCGAGTTACTCGATCCATGACTAGGGACCTTAACAACTTGGTATCAGAGTAGGGTAACACAGGGGAGCCCAGCAATGGTGAGTTAAAAGAGTTGATGATCAGAGGGCAGCAGGTACAAGAAGAAAAACAAGTAGAGAATGAAAGAAAGTTTGCCATAATCATGGAGAAGTTGGAACAAATTCCAAATATTAATCTCCAGATTGATAGACTTTCTAGAATGATGGGAAATATTATGGTTGGAAGAAATTCAACCCCGGAGCAAAGAGGAGAGGGCAACTCGCACCACAGAGGGGGAGACCAATTTACAGGGTGCACTGCCTTTCCTGGCCAGACGGGAAATTTCAACCAAGGAGGAGGCACCGTACCAAGGTATACAAAACTTGACTTCCCTACTTTTAAGGGGTCAAATGACCCCTTGATTTGGTTACATAGATGCGGAAAAAATTTTACCCATAGAGAACATCAGAAATTGATAAGGTAGGATTGGCAGCCTTCCACATGCTCGATGATACACAACTCTGATTTCCTCAAGTAGAGTTGGATAGATTGGTGCTGGATTGGGAAGAGTTTAAGAAATTATGCACTATCCGGTTCGGTCCTCCAGCCCATAGTAACCCCTTGGGGGATTTGGTGTTGTTATGACAAACTGACCCAGTGGAACTATATCAAAAATATTTCCAAGAAAAATTGGCACGAGCTGGTCGGATGGTTCGCGTAGACCAGTAGGTCAATTTATTTACACAGCCCTTACTGAGTCATTAAGGTTAGAGGTGGAGCTCCACACACCTGCTGACTTAGCTCGAGCAATGAATCTAGCTCGCACACTAGAACTTTGACAAAATGTTCATAACAAGAGACCAACTTGGCTAGGAGACCGGAACACTACCTATAGCTAGTAAGGGAGACGAAACACTAACCCTCAGATAGTTTCTCCAGTAGGGCAACAAGTCAAAAATCATACCAGTATTACTCCTGCAGCAAATACACAACCCAACAACCTGCCCGCCCGGTTTATTCAAAAATTAACTAGTGGGGAGATGGTTGAGTGCAGGGCGAAGAACTTATGTTACAACTGTGATGAAACATACAGGAAAGGCCATCAGTGTAAAAGGTTGTTCTGGTTAGAGGTTGATGAAATCACAGAAACACAAGAGCTTGATGATCCTACTGAGGAGGATCCACCAGAAATCTGCCAAAACTATGCAAGTCCGCACTCGGGTGATGGACCAAGACCTTGTCAGCCTTGTGGATTCAGGAAATAGACATAATTTTCTCAGCTGGACCACTGCTCAACACCTTCAACTACAAATACTTCCACACTCAACAGCAACAGTTTCGATTGCCAATGGAGAAAAATTTCCTAGCTACAGCATCAGGAAAAAAATAAAATTCTCAATCGGTACGACTTTCTTTCATTCAGAATTTTTTTGTCATACTTCTAGTTGGGTTCAATATGGTATTGGGTATTAAATGGTTGCAAACATTAGGCCCTATTTTATGGGATTTTACTGCTTTAAGTTTTGAAACAGGCGGACAACATGTACTATTACAGAGTAGTCATGTGGACAAGCCACATCACATTCATACGATTCACACACAAGACAATCCAGAGAGCAATATAGAACATCTCCTGGATGAATTCTTGGACTTGTTCCAAGATCCCTCCGAGCTGCCGCCCTTGAGGCACTGTGACCATCGGATATGTTTAAAACAAGGCTCCGAAGTGGTGGTCGTTCGACCTTATCGATACCCACTCCTCCAGAAAGATGAAATTGAAAGACAGTGCCAAGCCATGCTAGCACAAGGCCTTATTCGCAACAGTTGTTCACCATTTTTGTCACCTGTCCTCCTCGTTAATAAACATGATGGTACATGGTGATTTTGTGTCAATTATCAGGATTTGAATGCCCAAATTGTCAAAGATAAGTTCCCTATTCTTGTGGTGGAGGATTTTTTAGATAAATTGCACAGGTCATATATATTCACCAAATTGGACTTGTGCTCCGGATATCATCAGGTTCGTATGCATCCAGACAACATCAAGAAAACTTCCTTCCGCACTCATCACGGCCACTTTGAATTTGTGGTCATGCCAGTTGGGTTATCCAACTCCCCATCCACATTCTAGGTGTTAATGAATGAGGTATTCTGAAACTATCTTCACAAATTTTTACTTATTTTTTTTAATGACATACTCATTTATAGCCAGTCTGGACATTAGCATTTAGAGCATTTAAGATTGGCATTTTAACAGTTACGTGCCCATCAATTACATATAAAGAAATCAAAATGCTCATTTGCGACATCACATGTGGCCTATCTCGGCCATATTATTTCCCATGATGGGGTCATAGTTGATTCAAAGAAAATTCAAGCTATTACCGATTGGCTGTAACCTATGAATACCTCTGCTTTGAGAGGGGTTTTGGGATTGGCAGGATATTATAGAAAATTTATCAGTAACTATGGACCGATAGGAGCACCATTGACAAATCTCCTCAAGAAAAATTCTTTTATTTGGAATGATCAGGCCACACAGTCTTTCTCAGATCTCAAACTAGCTCTTGCATCCGCACTAGTTCTGCAACTTCCCAATTTTGAAGATTTATTTGAGGTCGAGTGTGACGCATCAGGTGAGGGCATTGGGGCCAATCTACAGCAGCACATTCACCCTATTGCATATTTCAGCCGACAGTTGGCAGTACGACGTCACAAATTACCAGTATATGAACACGAGTTAATCGGGTTGGCCAAAGCTATCCAACATTGGTGCACATAATTATGGGGTCGTGCATTTCTTATTCGTACTGATCATTACAGCCTTAAATATTTACTGGAGCACCGACTCACGACTTCTCCTCATTAACATTGGATCGGTAAATTGATAGGATTCGACTTTACAGTGGAATACCGCACAGGTAGGTTAAACAAGGCGATCAATGCCTTGTCAAGACGTTTGGAGACTCCGCCGCTTCTATAAGCTATCAGCCAGCCTCATTTTATTCTTTTAGACTTGGTCAAGGAGGACAATGCCAGCAATCCGGTTCATCTCGATATGCATAAGAAAATTATAGAGGGAACCCGGGAATCTAGATGGACCATTCAGGATTCTTTTATTTATTACATATTGCGATTATATATCATACACACTTCGGATTTGGTTTCACCCATCATCTCTGCATACCTTGACAGCACTCCTGAAGGCATCCAAAAAACATTGCATCGCATACGAGCAGATTTCTATTGGAAAGCTATGAAGTCCTCCATTGCAGCATATGTAACATCTTGTCTGGTGTGTCAACGCAACAAGGCCGAACACTTAAGTCCCGCGGGTCTTCTACAGCCTTTGGCACTTTCTACACAGGTGTGGGCCGATATTTTTATAGACTTCGTAGAAGGTCTTCCACAATCTTTCGGCAAGTCGATATTATTTGTGGTGGTGGATCGGTTCTCCAAGTATGCTCACTTTATCCCCATGGCACACCCATATACAGCATCCAGAGTGGCGCAGATATTTCTCAAGCATATTGTTCGTTTACAAGGTATTCCCGAATCGATTATCAACGATCGTGATGCGGTCTTTACCAGCACTTTTTGGCGTGAACTGTTTCGTCTATGCAGCACCAAGTTGAGGTTCTCATCAACATATCATCCTCAAATAGATGGACAAATAGAGGTAGTTAACCAAACCGTGGAAATGTATCTCCAATGACTTGTGGGTGATCATCCTAAAAATTGGGTTCAATGGCTACCGTGGGCAGAATATTGATACAATACTTCCTTCCACACCGCTTTACAGTCTTCTCCCTTCAGTATTTTATATGGAAAAGATCCTCCTCGGCTTCTCTCGTATACTCCTGGCTCCATCCACACGAACTCTATTGACCAAGCACTCATTGAACGGGACCAGGTGCTACATAATATTATGGATTGCCTCCTCAAAGCACAAATTCGTATGAAGGACTTTTACGACAAGGGACACCGGGATGTCTCATACAAGGAAGGTGAATATGTCTAGTTACGACTCCATCCTTACCGCCAACACTCACTAGCGGGCCAATACCATCATAAACTTTCTCCAAAATACTTTGGGCATTTCTCTATTATTCAACGCATCAGGCCAGTCACCTATCAACTGCAACTTCCCGCAACGGCTAAACTTCATGATGTGTTCCATGTCTCCTTACGTAAACCCTTTAAGGGTCCACCTCCTTCGTCAATCCCGTCCCTTCCTCCGGTGGACAATGGACGAGTTATTCTTACTCCAGCTACGGTATTGTGTGCCCAACGTATTAATGACCAGTGGGAGATTCTAGTATATTGTAAGGACACCGAACAAGAGGCTGCTACATGGGAACAGCTGGCCAACTTCAAATAGTTCTACTTGCTTTAAGTATATTTTTTCATTAAGTAAGTAAGGATCCAGATTGCAAAGGCAGAATTATCAATTTAAGCCCTAAAACTCTAATGACGTCAAACCCTATTTAGAGGGAAGAGAAATAGAAGAAAGACAAGCATTTAATTAGGTTAAACAAGGTATGGAGTTCTCCTTGACGAGCTCTAGGGTTTGCGAGGTCTCCTTGACGAGCTCCAGGTATAGTTCTCTCTTGATTTTGGGTTTATTCTTTATCTTTTGAATTCTGGTTTGCATTGTTCTTACTGAAGCCAAGGGGGAAAGATTGATTTACTATTTCCGAGTTCAATTAGAGGTTTTAGCCTCTCCTACATCCACAGCAGCAAGAGGGAGCTTCTCTCCTTCATTCCGAGCAAGGGCAGGGGTTTCCAAACCCCAAATTGAGAGCAACCTCTAGAGAGGTGCCTCAGCCTCAAAGCCAGCAACCTCCTAGGCTAGGAACCCCTAACCTCTGATCCTAGAACTGTCCAAGTTAGAGGGTTTCAGCCCCTAACCCAAGCAGCAATAGAGAGGGTTTTAAATCCTCTCAACCATGAGCAGCTAAGGGGACCTTTCCCCTCATGTCCTAGCAGCAGCAACAAGGGCTCTCTACCCTTACCGAGAACAACAACCTAGGTTCACAAAGGAGGTTGCTTTCCTCCTATCCAAGAACAGCCAAAGAAAAGGAGACTCCTTTTAAGCCTTACCAAGAGTAGCAGCTCTATTACTGTGTTGGATTCACAAATCCCAGGCCGAGTTACTCGATCCACGGCTAGGGACCATAACAATGGATTTGAGAATTTATCACCACAAGTAATTTCTCTAAACACTTTTAACTTGATTTTAAAGTGAAAGATCTATTGTTCAATCACACTTGACAAAAATCAATCAAAGATTTCAAAATAAGTGCAGAATAATAATTTAATTTTAAAGATGCAGCCCCAAATTATCAATATTGAATAAGTGCCCCTCCAAATTTGATTCCTAGAATGCATGAGATGATTTCATAGTATGAGAACTATGATTCTAACATGAAATATGCTAAGTAATAAAATATTTCAAAATAAAAGCACCATAAGTAGTTAGCTCTTTCTAGGTGGCTTTCTCAATGCCCAAATTTATTGGCAAATTTTATATCAATGTAAGAGCAGTTGGGAGTAGTTGATTCTTTCTTACGAAACTAGAAAGTGTTTGGTTTGGGGGGGAAATATCTTAAATAAACTAGTCCCTAATGTTCAAAAGTTGAACCCTTGAGCTTAGAAACAGACCTTTATCCTATTGTGAAACTCAATAAATCTCATCTTAAAATATCGATAAAATACTTAAAATTTTCGTGATGAACTGCTAATCATAGAGATAGGTCAATTAAAGATTTTGAAGATCTATCTTTCTTGAATTGAAGTCTTCTTTCTCGTTTTAGCTTTTCTATAATAGGATATTCAGACGAGTGATCACTGGTCAGATGATGTTCATCAAATGCCTCTACTTCATCCTTTGTGTGTTTGGCTTCTTTGGCTAAACCATTCTAATGATTCATGAAATGAAATCTTCCAACTACTATTCATGATTCATGCAATCTAATTTATCAACCTTCAATTATCTTTTCTCCTCTTCAAGTCTTCATGCACTAGATTGTTCGTTTGTCTAAGTGAATGATTTTGAAATGAGAGTTTTCTCTCCTATCAATTGATCGACTATCAAGTGATCAATCAGCCTTTATATTTAGGTTGTCTTCTTCTTCTTCACTTTTTCGTCTTTCATTGGGCTTATCATTTGGTCACTACAACAAATTCCCAAAGAGTTCTCTTTCTTCTCACTTGGATGAGTGACTTTACTTCATCCAGTTGTATTAGCTTTCCTTGCTTACTGTGGTGATACTCTCTTGTCCAATCGGATAGTACCGCTAGGCCCTTCAAACGATTGTTTTTTGGCATAGTTTCTTGCTTTCCCTTTTTGTATGGACCATTCAGACAATCCATGCTGGTTCAAACATTGTTCTACGAAAGGTTTTCTTTTGGGGCTTTTTAGAGGTACAAGCACACCTCAGTACAGATCATAAATAGTTTGTGTTTTTTGTCATCAAAATTATATCATTGGGGATCTTGAAACCAATAGAATAGTCTACCCAAATGACCGAATGATCAAGCACATTAAGACATGAAGAAGAGGATGCTATGATAAAGGTTGACTGTCTAAACTAGTGTTTGAACGATAGGAGAGAGAAAATCTTGTATGAAGGTCCATTTGCTTTGCCTACCCGATGACCCATCCAATAAAGACCAAAAAGAAATCATGCAACACCAAGGAAGACTGTCTAATTGAACCTACTTCGTTCGAATGACAGGAGAGAACAGGCGTTGTAAGTACCTATTCTTCTAGTTGTGTGAGGGCATTGAGAAAATTAGAAAGTGCAAGATATGAAGATCATTCAATCAGATCTTAGCAAACCGATCGACTTTCTCTAAGAAAAAGTTCCAAAAATGCTTCAAAGATTTGATTGTACCAATATAGGTCACGATAATTTATAAGTGACTTATCAGTGTGATTAGTAGCTCAAATCATGAATTAGCATTATTTTTTAAAGTTTCTTATTGATTTGACTAACTTTGGTAAAATGACAATGTAATTTTGTGGGAGAAACGGGACTCATATGGGTAGTTTTTAGACCATTTAGTCTTGTCCATTTAAAGGTTTCCATGCCCTACACTAAAAACCATTGATTGTTATAACAAAAAGAAGTATTCTCACACTCTCCTCACATTGTAAACCAATCTAAGAATTATCAAAGAGCCAAAACCAGGTGTATTTAAAAAAAACTAACTATTTGTGACTTATAATTTGAAATCTTAAGTATATACTAATATTTTTCATGTTGAACTTTGCCTAAGCTTATTTTAAAATTATTGGTGAATTATGTTCTAAGAATTTGGTCGTGAGTCTATCATAATAAGCTCTAGTTAGGGGGCAATATAGTAGCTTCTCAAACTCTAATTCAATTTTTTTTAAATTTCCATTAATCTTATATTTTGAAATATTTTATCTAAATTAAATTGAGTTTCTAATTTTTGTGGTAGAATTAACTAAGGATAAGATCTTTATTTGTTCTTTTCATTATAGTATCTGCCAGATTAAAAAGGTTTTGTGCTTAATTGAAAAGCAAGTAATCTTTGTTGTGTTACAAACCAATCAGGTATTGGAAAAGTTGATTGGTAGCTATTGTTGAAAATCGTTTTTGAGGGTGTAAGTATTTGTACCTATAGATGGTCACGACAAGTGCCAATTATTAGGGAGGTGCTATAATTGGATATTTGAGGTCTACTACTATAGATGCTATTTGGTATATAAACATAGTGATTTAACTGTTAGGTAGAAACACCTTGGGAGTGGATTAATAATTTGAGATAGCGTCACGTTATGATCCACTATAAAAATACTGGTGTATTTGTCATGGATTGCCTTGATAGTTGTTTGTATTGATTTAGTTTAAAAAATAGTCACAATTTGTGATAGTTCTAACATGAACCTGTATAAATCTTAGTGTATTGATTGTGGTTGTGAAGTTTGATTTAAATTTAATATTTGTCATTGAATATTTAATAGTTGTGTATCAAGTAAGAGAATAAATTGAAAATTCATCATTAGACTTGATTAACCTTTTCACTTCCCCTCTGAGGTTGTCCTTGGAGACCATATAAAGCCAATATACATAATTGCTACTTGGAGACTTATCTTTACTATTTTTCAAGGATAAAGTAAAAACATAGTGTTGGTTTAGCATAGGTTGAATATGCTTATACAATGCCTACCACACTGCCATGAAGCATTCCCCTTTGAAGTTCTCTATGGCCACCATCCTTCAATACCAGTTCATGGACTTAACCAACATGTGTGAATGATTTAAAAGAGTCTTTACTTGCCTAAGATGAAGGTTCAAAATGAACCAATTGAATTGGGAATAGAAGCAAATCTGATTGTAATATAATAAGAAGCACAAGAAGCACCAACCCTTTCATCAACAATCAATTGTTGTTCAGTGTAGGCACAAAAAGAGAAACACCCCCTCCCTTGACTTTTTTGGCTTTTGTACAATAGGTTGGTCAAGTTACAACTTTATACTCATCCAATCTTCTATGAAGCCTTTTGTGGGAGATCAACATGTTATTGTTTCCATTTTGTCTGACTTTGAGGATAACAATCTCTCGTTGCAACCCTCATTTTTTTAAGGAAGAGTTGTTTCAACAATGTTTTAAGGGCACTTCCTTGCTAAAATTCTTGTTCAAATGGATCTTGCTTGATTAGAAAATTCTAAGTGGGAGGTAGAGGATAAGTGGTTTTCTAATTTTAAAAGATGGTGGATTTTTGTGTGCTAAACCTGTGAATTGACTATTACCATGCCAGATATCACCTATTTGGTCCATGAATTGAGTAGATTCATGCACACATCATGCAAACCACCAATGAAAGTTGTCTTGCGTGTGTTGTGTTATTTGAAAATTGGACCAAGACAAAGTTTGTGTTTCCCTTCTCGAAACAATTTATCTTTGTGAGTTTTTTTCTATTCCGACTGGGCTAGTAATCCAATATCTCTCGTAGATGCTATTTTTGCAACTCAGGAATTATTTTATACCTTTAATTGCTCTTAAATGAACTCCCACTTGGTATTTATTCTTAAATTTTTATTGCAAAATATTATTAGAGTATGATATAATAGAAGATGATATATTTGACTAAGGTTGATGAATGTACTACAAAATAGCTTTCTCAACAACGACCATCTCAAGATTAAATGGCTGAGATAACTGTTCATATTAGGAAATCAGACGATGTCATTATTGTTCTACATAATTATCTGTTGCAGGAGTAATACTGGTATGATTTTTGGCCTGTTGCCCTGCTGGAGAAACTATCTGAGGGTTAGTGTTTCGTCTCCCTTACCAGCTATAGGTAGTGTTCCGGTCTCCTTGCCAAGTTGGTCTCTTGTTATGAACATTTTGTCAAAGTTCCAGTGTGCGAGAACTACACATAATTTTCTTAGTTGGACCACTGCTCAACACCTTCAACTACAAATACTTCCACACTCAACAGCAACAGTTTCGGTTGCCAATGGAGAAAAATTTCCTAACTATAACATCAGAAAAAAATTAAAATTCTCAATCTGTATGACTTTCTTTCATTTAGAATTTTTTGTCATAGTTTTAGTTGGGTTCAATATGGTATTGGGTATTAAATGATTGCAAACTTTAGGCCCTATTTTATGGGATTTTACTGCTTTAACTATGAGTTTTGAAATGGGCGGACAACATGTACTATTATAGGGTAGTCATGTGGACAAGCCACATCACATTCATACGATTCACACACAAGACAATTCGGACAGCAATATATAACATCTCCTGGATGAATTCTTGGACTTGTTCCAAGAGCCCTCCGGGCTGCCTCCCTTGAGGCACTGTCACCATTGGATATGTTTAAAACAGGGCTCCGAAGTGGTGGTCGTTCGACCTTATCGATACCCACTCCTCCAGAAAATTGAAATTGA
This sequence comes from Aristolochia californica, assembly GCF_029961685.1. Taxonomy (NCBI): domain Eukaryota; kingdom Viridiplantae; phylum Streptophyta; class Magnoliopsida; order Piperales; family Aristolochiaceae; genus Aristolochia; species Aristolochia californica. The sequence goes on from NW_027182279.1 coordinate 7,515,385, forward strand.
AAGACAGTGCCAAGCCATGCTACAACAAGGCCTTATTCGCAGCAACCGTTCACCATTTTTGTCACCAGTCCTCCTCGTTAAGAAACATGATGGTACATGGCAATTTTGTGTCGATTATCGGGATTTGAATGCCCAAACTGTGAAAGATAATTTCCCTATTCTTGTGGTGGAGGAGCTTTTAGATTAATTGCACTTGTCATATATATTCACCAAATTGGACTTGCGCTCCGGATATCATCAGGTTCGTAAGCATCCATACGACATCAAGAAAACTGCCTTTCGTACTCATCATGGCCACTTTGAATTTGTGGTCATGCCATTTGGGTTATCCAACTCCCCATCCACATTCCAGGCGTTAATGATGTGGTCGTTCGACCTTATCGATACCCACTCCTCTAGAAAGATGAAATTGAAAGACAGTGCCAAGCCATGCTACAACAAGGCCTTATTTGCAGCAACCGTTCACTATTTTTGTCACTAGTCCTCCTCGTTAAGAAACATGATGGTACATGGCGATTTTGTGTCGATTATCGGAATTTGAATGCCCAAATTGTGAAAGATAATTTCCCTATTCTTGTGGTGGAGGAGCTTTTAGATTAATTGCACATGTCATATATATTCACCAAATTGGACTTGCGCTCCGGATATCATCAGGTTCGTATGCATCCATACGACATCAAGAAAACTGTCTTCCGTACTCATCATGGCCACTTTGAATTTGTGGTCATGCCATTTGGTTTATCCAACTCCCCATCCACATTCCAGGCATTAATGAACGAGGTATTCTGAAACTATCTTCGCAAATTTGTACTTGTTTTCTTTGATGACATACTCATTTACAGCCAATCTAGACATTAGCATTTAGAGCATTTAAGATTGGTATTTTAACTGTTACGTGCCCATCAATTATATATAAAGAAATCAAAATGTTCATTTGCGACATCACATGTGGCCTATCTCGGCCATATTATTTCCCATGATGGGGTCATAGTTGATTCAGAGAAAATTCAAGATATTACTGATTGGTTGTAACCTATGAATACCTCTGCTTTGAGAGGGGTTTTGGGATTGGCAGGATGTTATAGAAAATTTATCAGGAACTATGGACCGATAGCAGCACCATTGAAAAATGTCCTCAAGAAAAATTTCTTTATTTGGAATGATCAGGCCACACAGTCTTTCTCAGATCTCAAACTAGCTCTTGCATCCGCACTAGTTCTACAACTTCCCAATTTTGAAGATTTATTTGAGGTCGAGTGTGACACATCAGGTGGGGGCATTGGGGCCGTTCTACAGTAGCACTTTCACCCTATTGCATATTTCAGTAGACAGTTGGCAGTACGACATCACAAATTACCAGCATATGAACGTGAGTTAATCGGGTTGGCCAAAGTTATCCAACATTGTCGCCCATACTTATGGGGTCGTGCATTTCTTATTCGTACTGATCATTACAGCCTTAAATATTTGTTGGAGGAATGACTCACGACTTCTCCTCAACAACACTGGATCGATAAATTGGTAGGATTCGACTTTACAGTGGGATACAACGCAGGTAGGTTAAACAAGGCAGTCGATGCCTTGTCACAACGTTCAAAGACTCCGCTGCTTATATAAGCTATCAGCCAGCCTCATTTTATTCTTTAGACTTGGTCAACGAGGGCAATGCCAGCAATCCGGTTCTTCTCGATATGCATAAGAAAATTATAGAGGGGGCCCTGAAATCTAGATGGACCATTCAGGATTCTCTTATCTATAACAAATTATGATTATATATCACACACACTTTGGATTTGGTTTCATCCATCATCTCTGCATACCGTGACAACTCTCAGGAAGGCATCCAGAAAACATTGCATCGCATTCGAGCAGATTTCTATTGGCAAGCTATGAAGTCCTCCATTGCAGGATATGTAACATCTTGTCTGGTGTGTCAACGCAACAAGGCCGAACACTTAAGTCCCGCAGGTCTTCTACTGCCTTTGGCACTTCCTACATAGGTGTGGGCTGATATTTCTATGGACTTCATCGAAGGTCTTCCACAATCTTCCGGCAAGTTGATATTATTTGTGGTGGTGGATCGGTTCTCCAAATATGTTCCCTTTATCCCCATGGCACACCCATATACAGCATCCAGAGTGGAGTAGATATTTCTCAAGTATATTGTTCGTTTACATGGTATTCCTGAATCGATTGTCAATGATCGTGATGCGGTCTTTACCAGCACTTTTTGGCGTGAACTGTGTCGTCTATGTGGCACCAAGTTGAGGTTCTCATCATCATATCATCCTCAAACAAACGGTAAAATAGAGGTAGTTAACCGCACCGTGGAAATGTATCTCCGATGTCTTGTGGGCAATCGTCCTAAAAACTGGGTTCAATGGCTATTGTGGGTAGAATATTGGTAGAATATTGTTACAACACTTCCTTCCACACCACTTTATAGTCTTCTCCCTTCAGCGTTCTATATGGCAAAGATCTTCCTCGATTTCTCTCGTATACTCCTGGCTCCATCCACACGGACTCTATTGACCAAGCACTCATTGAACGGGACAAGGTGCTACAGAATATTTTGGATCGCCTCCTCAAAGTACAAGTTCGTATGAAGGACTTCTATGACAAGGGACACCAGGATGTCTCATACAAGGAAGGTGACTATGTCTGGTTACGACTCCATCCTTACCGCCAACACTCACTAGCAGGCCAACACCGTCATAAACTTTATCCAAAATACTTTAGGCCTTTCTCTATAATTCGACGCATCAGGCCAGTCGCCTATCATCTGCAACTTCCCGCAATGGCTAAACTTCATGAGATGTTCCATGTCTCCTTACTTAAACCCTTTAAGGGTCCACCTCCTTCGTCAATCCCGTCCCTTCCTCCGGTGAACAATGGACGGGTTATTCTTACTCCAGCTATGGTATTCTGTGCCCATCGTATTAATGACCAGTGGGAGATTCTATTATATTATAAGGACACCGAACAAGAGGCTGCTACATGGGAACAGGTGGCTAACTTCAAATAGTTCTACCCAACTTACGAGCTTGAGGACAATCTTTTTCTCCACCGAGGAGGGGGCAGATGTTGAGGACTCAATAGCTCACCGAATCACCCAAATGATGCGGCAATGAATCACTGAGTTAATGACTTTTAAATTTCATATTTTATATTGCTTTAAGTATATTTTTTCATTAAGTATGTAAGGATCCAGATCGCAGTGGCAGAATTATCAATTTAAGCCCTAAAACTCTAATGACGTCAAACCCTATTTAGAGAGTACAGAAATAGAAGAAAGACAAGCATTTAATTAGGTTAAACAAGGTTTGGAGTTCTCCTTGACGAGCTCTAGGGTTTGGGAGGTCTCCTTGATGAGCTCCAGGTATAGTTCTCTCTTGATTTTGGGTTTATTCTTATCTTTTGAATTCTGGTTTGCATTGATCTTACTGAAGCCAAGGGGGAAGGATTGATTTTCTATTTCCGAGTTCAATTAGAGGTTGTAGCCTCTCCTACATCCACAACAGCAAGAGGGAACTTCTCTCCTTCATTCCGAGCAAGGGCAAGGGTTTCCAAACCCCAAACTGAGAGCAACTCTAGAGAGGTGCTTCAGCTTCAAAGCCAGCAACCTCCTAGGTTAGGAACCCCTAACCTCTGATCCGAGGACTATCCAAGTTAGAGGCTTTCAGCCCCTAACCCGAGCAGCAGCAGAGAGGGTTGTAAATCCTCTCAACCATGAGCAGCAAAGGGGACCTTTCCCCTCCTGTCCGAGCAGCAGCAACAAGGGCTCTCTGCCCTTACTGAGAACAACCACCTAGGTTCACAAAGGAGGCTGCTTTCCTCCTATCCAAGATCAGCCAAAGAAATGGAGACTCTTTTTCAGCCTTACCAAGAGCAGCAGCTCTATTACTGTGTTGGATTCACAAATCCCACGCCGAGTTACTCAATCCATGGCTAGGGACCATATCAATGGATTTGAGAATTTATCACCATAAGTAATTTCTCTAAACAATTTTAACTTGATTTTAAAGTGAAAGAGCTATTGTTCAATCACACTTGACAAAAATCAATCAAAGATTTCAAAATAAGTGCATATTAATAATTTAATTTTAAAGATGCAGCCCCAAATTATCAATATTGAATAAGAGCCCCTCCAAATTTGATTCCTAGAATGCATGAGATGATTTCATAGTATGAGAACTATGATTCTAACATGAAATATGCTAAGTAATAAAATATTTCAAAATAAAAGCACCATAAGTAGTTAGCTCTTTCTAGGTGGCTTTCTCAATGCCCAAATTTATTGGCAATTTTTATATCAATGTAAGAACAGTTGGGAGTAGTTGATTCTTACTTACGAAACTAGAGAGAGTTTGGTTTGGGGGGAAAATATCTTAAATAAACAAGTCCTTAATGTTCAAAAGTTGAACCCCACCCTTGAGCTTAGAAACAAACCTTTATCCTATTGTGAAACTCAATAAATCTCATCTTAAAATATCGATAAAATACTTAAAATTTTCATGATGAACTGCTAATCATAGAGATAGGTCAATTAAAGATTTTGAAGATCTATCTTTCTCGTTTTAGCTTTTCAATAATAGGATATTCAGACGAGTGATCAACTCAAAAATAATAATTCACATTCAATTGTGATTTCTCATTCACATCGTCGGCTTAAATAGCCGTTTTACAGAATATACATGGAAGACTTATGAGTGATTAACGGGATTACATAATCACCGGATTTATAGAATATTTACATGATTTCTCTTTAAGGAAATAAATCTTAAAGTAAATCTTAACACTCCCCCTCAAGTTGGTGCATAGATATCACTTATGCCCAACTTGTCAAGACATTTGTTAAAAAACTCGGTAAGACACTGCCTTGGTTAGCACATCGGCAAGTTGATCCTCAGATCGAACATGAGGGACTTCAATGATTCTTGCTTCTAACTTTTCTTTAATAAAGTGTCTATCAACTTCAACATGTTTAGTTCTATCATGCTGGACTGGGTTGTGGGCAATCTCACATGCGGCCTTATTGTCACAATATAATTTCATAGGACTTGTCTGCTCAATATGTAGTTCTTGTATCAGATTTTTTATCCATAATAATTCACATATTGCCTTGGCCATTCCCCTATATTCAGCTTCAGCTGAAGATCTAGCCACCACCTCTTGTTTCTTACTTCTCCAAGTGACCAAATTTCCACCTACAAATGTAAAGTATCCAGATGTAGACCGTCGATCTTCTATTGACCCAGCCCAATCGGCATCGGTATAACCTTCAATTTTCAAGTCACCTCCCTTTTTAAATAAAATTCCTTTCCCTGGAGATGATTTCAAGTAGTGTAGGATACGGTTAACGACATTCATATGTTCTTCACTTGGAGAGTGCATAAATTGACTAACCACACTTAGTACATAAGCTAAGTCTGGTCGGGTATGTGCAAGATACATTAACCTCCCAACTAGTCTCTGATAACGCTCTTTGTTAGCTGGAACTTGATCTGAATGTATTCCCAGTTTCAGATTTTCTTCCATAGGAGTACTGACTGGACTACATGTTGTCATTCCAGTTTCCTTCAATAAATCCAAAGCATATTTTCGTTGAGATAGAAAAATTCCTTCCTTTGATCTGGACACTTCAATGCCAAGAAAATATTTTAAGTAACCAAGATCCTTCATTTCAAATTCTCTAGCCAGACGACTTTGCAATGATTTCTTTTCTTCTGGATCATTCCCAGTTACTATCATATCATCAACATATACAATAAGAGTTGTGATGGCCTCTTTGTTATATTTCAGGAAGAGAGTATGATCTGAGTTGCTTTGCTTGTATCCGATAGATTTCATAAACTTCGTGAACCTTCCAAACCACGCCCTCGAGGACTGCTTCAAACCATATAGAGATTTCTTCAATTTACATACTTGTTTGCATCCTTTGTTTTGCATAATGCATCCAGGAGGTAATTCCATATATACTTCTTCTTGGAGATCTCCGTGCAAAAATGCATTTTTTACATTGAACTGATATAAGGGCCAATCAAGATTCACAGCCAGAGATAGAAGAATCCGAACGGTGTTGATTTTGGCCACTGGTGCGAATGTCTCCATATAATCGATCCCGTAGGTTTGAGTATATCCTTTGGCGACAAGCCTTGCTTTGAACCTTTCAATGGTGTCATCGGCTTTATATTTAATGGTAAATACCCACCTGCATCCAACTGGTGTCTTTCCTATAGGTAGGTCAACCACTTCCCATGTTGAATTCTTTTGAAGGGACCTCATTTCTTCATTCATGGCTTCTTTCCATTTAGGATCTTTCAAGGCTTCCTGCACACTATTAGGAATAGATATAGCAGATAATTGATTCACAAATACTTCATTTGCCTTTGACAATCTATGATAAGACACAAAATTATGCATGGGATACTGAGATTTAGAGGTGAGAAGAGGTTCATAATTGACTCTAGGTTTTCCTCTCGTGGTTCGATGAGGTAGCACTCTTAGTTGAGTTTCGGAACTTACCTGAGGTTCAGACATGGACTCAGACTCAGAAGGCAATTGATCCATTGGTACATTATGAAGGGGGGAAGATGGCTGTTGAGACTCTGGTTGCATCACTTCCATCTGGTCTTGTCTTTCTCCATCCTGTGAATCATGTTGATTTGTATCATTTTGATGTCCACAGCTGTAATCAGAATATTGACCACTTGTAGTATCCAAGATATCCAACTGATGATAAAGATTCTTCAATTCAATCATGTTCTCCCCCTGTATTGAAGACTCGGGAGTAGAATAATATATATTTTCTTCGTGAAATACCACATCAAGAGTGACATACAATTTTCGAGAGGGAGGATGATAACAACGATAACCTTTCTGATGTTGAGCATAACCAACAAAAACACACTTGAGAGCTCGGGGTTCCAATTTATGTCTCAATGACTTATGGAGGTGAACAAAGGCTACACACCCAAAAACTTTAGGTGGCAGATTCGGCACAGTAGGTGAACTTATGGTTTTATGAAGAACACTCAAGGGAGTCTTAAATTGTAACACACTCGAGGGTATTCGATTGATAAGCTAAGCTGCAGTTGTGATAGCTTCACCCCAGTAACTGGCCGACATATGAGCTTCAAACAAGGAAGCTCGAACAACCTCAAGAAGGTGGCGGTTCTTTCGCTCTGCAACCCCATTTTGCTGAGGGGTGTACGGACAAGTAGTTTGATGAGTAATACCATGATCATCTAGATATTCTTTGAAAATTTGATTCACAAATTCTCCACCATTGTCACTTCGAAGAGTTCGTATTGCAAAATGATACTGAGTGACTATCATTCTGTGAAATTGTTTGAACAACGAACCAACTTCACTTTTTGACTTCATTAAACAAATCCAAGTCATACGGGTGTGATCATCAATAAAAGAAACAAACCATCGCTTATCACTAAGAGTGGCTATTTTTGCTAGACCCCACACATCAGAGTGAATAATCATAAACGGTGCTGAGCTCCTATTCATGCTTATTTGGAATGGAACGCGATGACTTTTCGCCAATTCACATACATCACACTTAAAATCTGAAATAGATAGTTTTGAAAAAAGTGTAGGAAACAATTTCTTTAAATAACCAAAGGATGAATGACCCAACCGTTTATGCCATAACCAAATGTCAGAATCTGCAGATTTATTCTTCATGGAGAACGCTTGGGCTAACTGATCAAAACTTTCTGGTTGCAGATCAAGGTAATAGAGTTTCCCCCTTCTAGTACCATACCCAATTGTCTTCTGAGTTCGAATGTCCTGAAAAACACAAAGGTTAGGCCAAAAAACCACAATACAATGCAGAGTACGAGTTATTTGAGCAACTGATAATAGATTATGATTGAGGGTTGGAACAACTAATACAGAATCAAGACTCAGATTTTCAGTGAGAGTGATAGAACCTTCTCCAATAACGTGAGATGGAGTACCATTTGCTGTAGATACAATATGTTGTTCAGATGGTTTCATACTTTTAACATGATGATTGTCAAAGGTCATATGATCAGTAGCGCCAGAATCAATTATCCATTCACTATTTCTACTAGGAGTGGAAGTATTAAGAACCTTACCAGATGTAGCGATTAAGACTGATGCATCCTCAGTTGTGTGAGAGGTGGAAGGCTCTGCTACTACAATGGAAGCATGATTATTTGATTTGGAGTTCCGTTTGCGAGGCGCTTTTGTAGGATCCCACCATTCTAGATACCCGATAAGTTCATAACATCGTTCCTTTGTATGCCTAGTCTCCCCACAGTGAGTACAAATGCGCTCTGGTTTGGTTGTTCCAACCTCATAGCTACGATTCTGAGATCCTGATGTTCGATTTTGATAACTGTTAGGACCAGTTGGTCGAACTGTTTTAGGCTTAGCTCGACGTGCTACCATCGCAGATGTCTCAACACGGTCAACTTCACTATTTAAAGTGGTTCTACGAACAGAGTCATGACGTACATAAGCATAGGCTTCTTCAAGATCCAATATCGGGTCTTTTCTGAGAATTTCGCCACGGACTTGTTCGAATTCTGCATCCAATCCGTTTAAGAAAATATGAACACGCAATCTTTCAACGGATTTCCTATAAGCGATAACATCATCAGGATCTTTCATTATAGTCCTGTCACGATGATTGAGTTCTTGAAAGATTTCCACCAGATCACCATAATATGTTGATAAAAGATGACCAGTCTGTTTGGTGGAGAAAGCTCTCTGATTTAATGAAAATAATTGTGATTCATCTGACTCATCATAGAAAGCCTTTTTCCAAAGCACTCCATATTTTGCGTGCGGTACGCAGCCGAATATAGCGCTTCATAATATCTGGTGACATAGAGGTTAACAACCACCCCTTGACTTTTTGATTTTCAGCATACCATTTCGCATAGGAGGTATCCGTTTCATGTAGGAATGGTGTTTTCCCCATAATATATTCGAGTTTTTCTCGTCCCGCAATTTGCATCTCCATGATCTGGGACCATACATCATAGTTGACTTCGGTAAGAGTGACACTGGTTTTAAATACAGAGTTTTCAGATTGCACATGAATAATCGGTGCTAATTCCTTCGACATGATGAAAAGAAGGTCCGTAGAGTGATTTGGTCTGGTCTGGTCTGGTTCGCTTTTAAAAAATATTGGTCCGGTCCGGTCCGTAAACTGATTCAGTATGGTCCGGTTCGCTTTCAAAAAATCTACCTGGTTCGGTCCGGTCCGGTCCGGTCCGTAAACTGCTTTGGACTGGTCCGGTTCGCTTAGCTGGGCTGATGGTCCGTCCACTCGGCAAAAAATTAAATTAACAGACCTAAGTTCAAAAAAATGAAATTTTTTTTACTGTACCTCTTCTTCTTCGTCGAGACGACGAAATTTCGTCTCAACAGTGGTCTCTTCCCCTTCGCCGGCGTCAGCTGGGCTGACGATTTTCTGGAAGACCGTCGTCGGTGAAGGTCTGCTGAGGTCCGAGCAGTGGCTCGGCTACGATCGTCGACGGCCTGCAGAACGTCCGAACAGTTCTGTTTCGCGGCAAGTCATTGGTCGGCGAAGCTTTCTGATGGAAGGCCGAGCAGTGGCTCGGATACAGTCGTCGGAGGCCTGCGGAACATCTTGACGAAGCTTTCTGGTAGAAGATCGGCGGCGGTGGCCTGCGGAGCTTCCGAACAACTCTGTTTTGCGGCGAAACAGAGTTTAGATTACGGTTCTTCTACTACGACTACGGAACAGAGCTTTGCTCTGCTCTTCGGCGACGAGAAGGAGAAGGAGATGATCTCCTGCTCTGATACCAACTCAAAAATAATAATTCACATTCAATTGTGATTTCTCATTCACATCGTCGGCTTAAATAGCCGTTTTAGAGAATATACATGGAAGACTTATGAGTGATTAACGGGATTACATAATCACCGGATTTACAGAATATTTACATGATTTCTCTTTAAGGAAATAAATCTTAAAGTAAATCTTAACAGATCACTGGTCAGATGATGTTCATCAAATGCCTCTACTTCATCCTTTGTGTGTTTGGCTTCTTTGGCTAAACCATTCTAATGATTCATGAAATGAAATCTTCCAACTACTATTCATGATTCATGCAATCTAGTTTATCAACCTTCAATTATCTTTTCTCATGCACTTGATTGTTCGTTTGTCTAAGTGAATGATTTTGAAATGAGAGTTTTCTCTCCTATCAATTGATCGACTATCAAGCAATCAATCAGCCTTTATATTTTGGTTTTCTTCTTCTTCTTCACTGTTCGTCTTTCATTGGGCTAATCATTTGGTCACTACAACAAATTCCCAAAGAGTTCCCTTTCTTCTCACTTGGATGAGTGACTTTATTTCATCCAATTACATTAGCTTTCCTTGCTTACTGTGGTGATACTCTCTTGTCCAATCGGATAGTACCGCTAGGCCCTTCAAACGATTTTTTTTGGCATAGTTTCTTGCTTTCCCTTTTTGTATGGACCATTCAATCAATCCATGCTGGTTCAAACATTGTTCTATGAAAAGTTTTCTTTTGGGCCTTTTTAGAGGTACAAGCACACCTCAGTGCAAATCATAAATAGTTTGTGTTTTTTGTCATCAAAATTATATCATTGGGGATCTTGAAACCAATAGAATAGTCTACCCAAATGACCGAATGATCAAAGCACATTAAGACATGATGAAGAGGATGCTACGATAAAGGTTGACCGTCTAAACTAGTGTTTGATCGATTGGAGAGAGAAAATCTTGTATCAAGGTCCATTTGTTTTGCCTACCCGATGACCCATCCAATAAAGACCAAAAAGAAATCATGCAACACCAAGGAAGACTGTCTAATTGAACCTAATTTGTTCGAATGACGGGAGAGAAAAGGCGTCGTAAGTACCTATTCTTCTAGTTGTACGAGGGCATTGAGAAAATTAGAAAGTGCAAGATATGAAGATCATTCAATTAGATCTTAGCAAACCGACCGACATTCTCTAAGAAAAAGTTTCGAAAATGCTTCAAAGATTTGATTCGACCAATATAGGTCACGATAATTTATAAGTGACTTATCAGTGTGATTAGTAGCTCAAATCATGAATTAGCATTATTTTTTTAAGTTTTTTTTATTGATTTGACTAAATTTGGTAATATGACATTGTAATTTTGTGGGAGAAACAAGACTCATATGGGTAGTTTTTAGACCATTTAGTCTTGTCCATTTAAAAGTTTTCATGCCCTACACTAAAAACCATTGATTGTTATAACAAAAAAGAAGTATTCTCACACTCCTCACATTGTAAACCAATATGAGATTTATCAAAGAGCCAAAACCAGGTGTACTTAAAAAAACTAAGTATTTGTACCTTATAATTTGAAATCTTAAGTATATACTAATATTTTTCATGTTGAACTTTGCCTAAGCTTATTTTAAAATTATTGGTGAATTATGTTCTAAGAATTTGGCCGTGAGTTTATCATAATAAGCTCTAAGTAGGGGGTAATACAATAGCTTCTCTAACTCTGATTCAAAATGTTTTTAAAAAAAATTCTATTAATCTTATATTTTGAAATCATTTATCTAAATTAAATCGAGTTGCTAATTTTGGTGGGAGAATTAATTAAGGATAAGATCTTTATTTGTTCTTTTCATTATAGTATCTGCCGGATTAAAAAGGTTTTGTGCTTAATTGAAAAACAAGTAATCTTTGTTGTGTTACAAACCAATCAGGTATTGGATAAGTTGATTGGTAGCTATTGTTGAAAATCGTTTTTGAGGGTGTTAGTGTTTGTACCTAATAGATGGTCACAACAAGTGCCAATTATTAGGGAGGTGCTATAATTGGATATTTGAGGTCTACTGCTATAGATGCTATTTGGTATATAAACATAGTGATTTAGCTGTTAGGTAGAAACACCTTCGGAGTGGATTAATAATTTGAGATAGTGTCACGTTATGATCCACTATAAAAATAAAATACTGGTGTATTTGTCATGGATTGCCTTGATAGTTGTTTGTATTGATTTAGTTTAAAAAATAGTCACAGTTTGTGATAGTTCTAACATGGACCTCTATAAATCTTAGTGTATTGATTGTGGTTGTGAAGTTTGATTTAAATTTAATATTTGTCATTGAATATTTAATAGTTGTGTATCAAGTAAGAGAATAAATTGAAAATTCGTCATTAGACTTGATTAACCTTTTCACTTCCCCTCTGAGGTTGTCCTTGGAGACCATATAAAGCCAATATACATAATTGCTACTTAGAGACTTATCTTTACTATTTTTCAAGGATAAAGTAAAAACATAGTGTTGGTTTTACCATAGGACGAATATGCTTATACAATACCTACCACACTGCCATGAAGCATTCCCCTTTGAAGTTCTCTATGGCCACCATCCTTCAATACTAGTTCATGAACTTAGCCAACATGTGTGAATGATTTAAAAGAGTCTTTACTTGCCCTAAGATGAAGGTTCGAAATGAACCAATTGAATTGGGAATAGAAACAAATCTGATTGTAATATAATAAGAAGCACAAAAAGCACCAACCCTTTCATCAACCAACTCGCCCCCCCCCCCCTTGACTTTTTTGGCTTTTGTACAATAGGTTGGTCAAGTTACATCTTTATATTCATCCAATCTTCTATGAAACCTTGTGTGGGAGATCAACATGTTATTGTTGGTCAAGTTACATCTTTATATTCATCCAATCTTCTATGAAGCCTTGTGTGGGAGATCAACATGTTATTGTTTCCATTTTGTCTGACCTTGAGGATAACAATCTCTCGACGCAACCCCTCATCGATTTAAGGAAGAGTTGTTTCACCAATGTTTTAAGGGCACTTCTTTGCTAAAATTCTTGTTCAAAGGGTTCATGCTTGACTAGAAAATTCTACGTGGGAGGTAGAGGATAAGTGGTTTTCTAATTTTAAAAGATAGTGGATTTTTGTATATTAAACCTGTGAATTGACTATTACCAGGCCAGATATCTCCTATTTGGTCCATGTATTAAGTAGATTCATGCACACATCATGCAAAACCACAAATGAAAGTTACCTTGTGTGTGTTGCGTTATTTGAAAATTGGACCAAGACAACATTTGTTTTTCCCTTGTTGAAACAATTTATCTAAATTTATATTTGTGAGTTTTTTTTTTATTGGGACTGGGCTAGCCAATATCTCTGGTAGATGCTATATTTGCAGCTCAGGAATTATTTTATACCTTTAATTGCTCTTAAATGAACTCCTAGTTGGTATTTATTCTTAAATTTTATATTACAAAATATTATTAAAATATGATATAATAGAAGATGATATATTTGAATAAGTTTGATCTATGTAGTGCAAAATAGCTATCTCAACAACGACCATCTCAAGATTAAACGGCTGAGATAACTGTTCATATTTGGAAATCAGACGATGTCATTATTGTTCTACATAATTCACTGTTGACTAAAACGATATGGACTGAGAATACGCAAATCCTCTTAAATGGTGAATAATGATGTACACCATCCTACACCATTTTCTAACAAACATATATCTAAAGCACTTGACGAATCTTCACTCCCAAGTTGTTTACTATCCAAGAAGCTTGGATTCAAAGAAAAGCATGGAGGCCTACCCACCCATCGTGTCACACTTCAATACCTAAAGAATTCGCAAAGCTTCATCGTATGATTACCAAGGAAGACTAAAAACACAGGCCATTTTCAAAAGAGAATTTTTAAACCATTAGCCACCTCTCTCAAGCAATCCCAAGATTACCAAACAAATGAATTTAAAATTCTCCAAAGGCCGAGTCCTTGTTTGATTTCTGTTAGTAAACTATACTGAGTAGCAAACGTTTCTAAATCTGAGAGAAACGAAGCTCGCAGATTTATGTATGAACAAATGGCATCAAATGTCCGAGGTTGTGGACTCGCTCTTGGTGTCCATTTGAGAAGAAGAAGCTGCTCTTCCAATCTCCACGGTTGGTGCGGCTTCCAGGAGTCTCACGGGAGGCGGAGGTTCTTGCACTAGTTTCAGTCTCTCCGTGTACTCCTGCATTTCCCTCTTGTACCTCTCCTTGTCTTTCAGCCCACAATCCTGATATATCTGCGAGGAATTATAATAGAGAATGTAAGGGTAAATAACCGGTGAAAACAGAACATTGACATTGACTCTCCCCCAGCAAGTTTCTACCCCCTCACCGTCCTCTCTTCCTCCGTCAGCTTGTTCCATGACGCGCCGATCATTTTACTGAATTCACGTTCTCGCTGCGGGTATAGTACTTTGAGCGTAGAATGTTTCTCTGCGAAGAAGAAGTTGTAGGCGCTCCGGTTGGGTTTCGGATGAGAGGGGTCCCAGCGCCTCCGCCCTCTCTTCCGTCGCCGGTGTAGACGAGTAGGAGAAGCGCCGGTTAGGAGCTGAGGGTTTTCCGAGGCGGATGGAGTTGATGGGTGGAACAGTACGCCGCGGAGGAGCTCTGCACCGATCTTCACAGTTACCAAGTACCCGTTATCGAATTTCGCATCGATAATTCCGACAACCGGGAAATTTAGTTGCCCTGAAATACGGACCAAAACAATTTAATTCGGTCGGAAAAACTGACTCGCCGAGTTTCAAAAAACGAGTCCGAGTCCGAGTCTGAGTCTGAGTCTGAGAGCCGACCAATATCGAGTGTGACTCACCTCCGATCTGTAGCCTTTTCCGCCTCTTGGGCTGCGGTGCCTGCTCTTCCACTCGCGTCTGCAATGCGTCAGGCGCAGACACTGACAAATCCGCGCTTGCTGGTTTGCATGCAGGGCTTTTCGCAGGCGCAGTCACTTCAAAGATCGACAAGTCAAGAAGGGAGAACAAGCCAAAAACGAAGGGGAATCAAAGAAGAGTTCAGACAACTAAAAGAGCAGAGAACAGAAAACCAGGGGCCAAAACCCAAAGGACAAAAGAGTGAAAAATGGAATCGGAAAGGGATGAAATTTTACCAGCGGGAGGAACTAAAGGGCCTTTTAATCCGAAATAGTGGACCTTCTCGTAGTGGTGAAGTAAGCTAATGTAATATTTTCTGAGAACGAAGGAGGCGCTCGTCGTCGTTGGTGGGAAGTTGAATGCTGCTATTACCTCCTTCCATTTCCTCTCTCCCACAACCTGCACATCGGAAAACAAGAACTTTTCGAGTCGGAGAAGGTGGAATAAGTGAACAAAGACATACCCTTCAAAAGGAAATCTATCAAGGTTGGAGAATAAGAATTGCTTGGTATAACCTTTTCCAGACCACCCCTTTTTGTAACTTCCAGGTATAGCAGATGCAGGTCTAGCTCTTTCCCCCCAATAACCGGAATCCTTCAAGATAATAAACAGGACAGCTTATCAAACAAAACACAGAAGACAAGGGAAGCCCTTTGAGCACAGGTAGTGGAAGATTGGAGTAAATTCTTGTTTCTATCGAAAATTTATTTCGTTGATAGAAATAAATACGGAACATACATAAAGATATGTTCTTTCCGAAACTGAAATGCATAAGAAATCCCAAGTATCAATACATAACAGTTCCCAAAACAAAAACCTAAGGGACGAGGGGGGAGGTAAACGATAAGCCAGAAGAGAATGTTGGTTTTCATGTTCCAGACATCATCCCGAAGAGCGCATTTTTAAATCCCTCCTCCAATATAAAATACAAAAAGATAGAGAGAAAATGCACCCAACAAAGAAAAAGAGTAAAAGCCAAAAACATACATGAATCTGGTGCCCATCGCAGAATGGAACCGCCGGAGAGTATCCATGAAAAGCCCAGGATTCCTGACCACCTCTTCATGCGTTGCCACCGGCGCAGGATACTCCATACCCTGCGTACTTTCCGGCGCCATTCCAACCCAAAACCACGAAATCGGAAATACCTCGAAAACCCGAATCAAAGAATCAGGTACATATTTATAAACCAAAAGATCAGATAGAATCGAGCGGCTGCGAGTCCAATGGTTAAATACGGGGGATCGAGGCGGAGCATAGACGCGTGGCACGTAACGGCTATATAAAATTAACTTTATTTAATTTATTTTAATCCCTGAGCAATGAAGAAGGTTTGAAGGTGTTATTTAACCATTCGGCGCAGTAATAATGACGCTTCTGAGTTGCAGAGAGAGGCGAGAGCGAAAGGGAGAGAGGAGAGGGAGCTAGGAAGATCAGAATGTCGGCGACTCGGCAGGCAGCGATCTTTCTTCTGAGTTTCTACGCTTCCGCGACTGTGATTGCGGTCGCATCTCGAAGTATCAAGGCCGTGTCTTCTATTAAGCGGCCAGGATCCCGTACCTTTTTGGGGACGGGATAGGAACACGTGAGATCACGAGCAGGGTTTGGCGTGGAGAGGTGAAATGCCTGAAATGGCCGGGTGGGTCGGTGGCTGAGGGGGGCGCGTGGCGGAGCGGAGTCGGGTGGGTGGAAGCAGTTGTCGAGGTTTGGAAAGATGGGAACCCTCGATTGGGCGATTAATTGTCATTCGCTGCTTTTACGGCGCTTGTTGAGTCCTGGTTGCAGAACGGTTTTGAACTAATCCGATGAAGAGATCCGACGGGGTTCGGGATTTCCGACGGCGTAGAAACTCGATTTGGACATAACATGGGGAATTAAATAATACTTTTTATCTGATGGTCTTTTTGTATTTATTTAAATAAACAAAAAAGTGTACATATCATACATTATTTAAGGGTTTTATTTAAATAAATGTAAATTTGAAATAACACATGATCAAATATTTTTTAAATATTATATAAGATATAAAAAAAATATTATTCCATTTATGGCCATTTAAATTTAATTTTTGTTTCAAACATTTAATTTTTTTCCATAATTTTATTTTGTTTTTATCTTTTCTAATCTTGTTTAATTTGTCTCTTTTACCATTAATAGCAATTGATATAATATATTCATGGTAATTAACCAAAATTTACATACAGCAATGATTCTCAAAAACAAAAAACAAAATATATCCAAAAATAGATTTAAATTTATAATAATCAGATATTATTGGTTGAGAATCAGAAATCACTTTGACCGTGTTTGGCAGCCTGAGAATAAAAGAAAAAATTAAATATTTAACGGACTCCCCTCTTTCTCTGTGGACTATGGTGTGTCCACCTTTTTCTCCTCTGCGCGACCATCTTTCCCCGGACGATTATTCGTCGGTTTTGTAGGTACGTCTCTCTTTCTCTCTCTCCTCTATCCCTTGTCTGTGTTTTCTGTCGCTCAGACCGCAATTTTTCTCTCCCTTTGTGCGATCGTAATGGATACAGCTTGGTTGTGTGTAAGATCCCTCTGATATACCTCCATCATCTTCTGTTGGATTTTTCCCTCTTTCAAATGCTTTAGACGACCCCATGAAATTAACTTCTCTTTCTTCAGCCAAAAGTATTCAGGCCCAATCCTTATAAGGGTCCAGTGTAGAGCAATCCATTATGTATGCAAAAGCCGGGAAATCCCGGTTAGCTGCCTTGTTTTTTTGTTCGTGGTCTTGAGAAAGAATCTACTTCTCTAGTTTATATAGAAAAAAGAACTCAATAGAGTTGAAATGCATCTTCTTCTAGGTGAATTGCATCGCGAAGGAATGCTATTTAACTGGATGGTTCTTCCTGCTGTATAATATGTAACTGCAAAGTTTATGAACCTTTGGCTTGGTGCCGATATATATGCTTGCATTCTTAAGAATGAGTTTGATCTATACGTTGATCTGGAGAAATTTTTGTGGCTTCCATCAAGCAGAGCAGCTATTCACCGAAATGGCATGGAGAACCGTTTCTTCATGGAATGATGCAATACTTTGGAGCTCAGAAATTGACGTGTGATGTTGGTTGATTCCTTAAAATGCATTCGGTTGCCTATGGGATGGGCACGTACTTAAGTGTGATGAATCATGTTGTGATTTTGATTATCTGTACCTTTTTGAGATTTGATTTACATTTAAAAAAATCTGGATTACTGTTTTGTTTTCTGTGAGTCAACTCTAAGCATGAGGTTTTACACAACTGCCGAAAGTGGTTTAAAGCATAGAAGCTGTTATGATTTTCTTTTCTCTTTCAATTTTATGAGTTCTGTGGCCAACCCATGCCACCATGTTTGTTGGCCAAAGCCTTTTTTTCAGAATTACAGTTTTTTGGGACATAATGCTTTCTGCATTTGCGCCTTTCAATTCAAAGATGTGAATGGCCAGCATTTGTGAGCTATCCGGCAGAACAGTTGGTTCGGATCGTGCTTAGGAGAACATTGGGAGAAAGCTTGAATCCTTGCAGAATCTGATCGGATGTTTGTCAAGGCTCATCATCTTCTAGTAGGGATCGTCACTTTTAGATGTAATAGTGATTGGGTAAAATATTGTTAATGGAAATGGTGGCAATAATGACAAAACAAATGTACTGTTCAAATAAAACTGCTATTAACAGCAATTTCTTATAGCATGTTCTCATTGTCAACAAAAGGCTTGATATCTTCTACTAAAATCAGATTCTGGATGCAGCTGAGTTGCTGAAGGATGGAATCAACTTAGTGACAGATGCAGGAAAAGCACTCATGAATTTGCTCTCATGTCCACTACTTTCTCCTTTAGAAAGGTAAATAGCTACCCTTAAAAAGTACTCTACTATAGTCATATTGTTATTGAATAATGGCCACATGACTTGCACAGACTTGAATTGGTATGTGGGACTATGAGTCCATACAACAATTCTTCGAGCCAAAGAAAGTCATCGAAATTCATAGAGGCTGTGGTGAATTGCTGTGCAGTCCTGAGATGAACCTATTATAGAAGACAAATTGTCTAAAGTTACACCCAGCTTGCTTTCTTCTTATGCCAGTGCAGATCTCCAGAATGTGCTTGAAGGCTGCCGGTTGACAGAAGTGATGGTGAAGCCAATATCTATTCTTTTATTTTGTGTTTGCTTAATTCACA
The DNA here is from genome assembly GCF_029961685.1 of Aristolochia californica. Lineage (NCBI taxonomy): Eukaryota > Viridiplantae > Streptophyta > Magnoliopsida > Piperales > Aristolochiaceae > Aristolochia > Aristolochia californica. Next base: position 7,534,310 of record NW_027182279.1, read on the forward strand.
TAAATAGTGAGGGAAGCCAATATCTGCACAAATTGTTCCATAAACCTAGTGTGTCTCAACTAAACCAATTGAAGTGAGATTGCAGAGAGGGGAAGTGAAAGGGCTTGGAGCTGTTGCCAGCCATGGAGGCGGAAAATCACAGGATTGGTGTTCCGAAGAGGGAAGCCTGGAAGAGGAGATGGAGAGAGAGAGAGAGAGCAGTCAGGAAGAAGATATTAGGAAGGGGTGAGGAAAATTTAGATGAGATGTTGTCGACAACTGTAAACATGGCATTGTATAATTGGGTTGAGAGAAATTCTTGTGATTCATCTTCGAGCAGGATCGATCGGTGGCGCTATGTATTCGAGGCTGCTCCCAAGTCCAAACAAAGGTAATCACAGCCATGGATGGATTAGAAAACTACGACTAGGTAATGTATCGACGTGTCACGCCTCGATATCTAACTTGCAGGATACCAGGCATGACGAAGTCCCTGCGTCCTTGTAAAACTATTTTTTTTTTTTTCCCACCTCAACTTTGCTAATCTACAAACTGAGAACACTAGGAAACAACTATCAAAAATGAATTCTATTCCTCATCAACTAACCCAAGTCTCCTATGGGTGTTACTGCTGCCTCCTATTTCTCTAAAACAGAATGTGAAATGTCTCTTAAATTTTGATTTGAATAAGTGAGTCTTACTATCCATAGTAACACCTGAAATATAACACTTCTCTCACTCACGTTTCTTCCCAACACAAATTCAACATCCCACTTGACATTCCAAGTAAGGTCTACACCATCTTATTAGAAATATGACAAGATCCATATAATTCAGTTGAAACCCACTTATCCTGGGGTATTTTCAAATACAATTTTTTTTTTTTATATATATAAAAGCACACAAACCCATATATAAGGGTCTACATATTTAAGGTTGTCTTATAAAAGAAAGCCCACAAACCCGCACTCATAAGTCTCAATTCCAATAATAAGATATTTAGCCCAAAATTTGAAGGTTAATTAACCAAATATATAATAATATCTTAGAAGCATATAGTACATATGACAATTAGCTAAGACATCTATTCCTAATTAACAACTCATACCAAATGATAACAACATCCATCCTATTTTCCAACTCTCTTTGCACATATTAGCAAGTACAAAGATAAATCCTTGCTTGTCCACCTGATACAAAAATTACAAGGCCTATAGAGCTAAAATGAGATAATCCTGCATATCCATAAACAAAAATAGAAAAACATGCTTGCAATTATATTCATATATTTATTATCACTTTACTTGCTTCTTGTCCTTATGGAATAACTATTTTCTTACCCAATTATCAAACATTTTTCAATCAAATCGAAGGTGCTCACCCCCTTGCCCAAATATCAAAATTACATAACATATCAAATGATTTGTAATTGAAATAATTTCAACAATAAGATTCAACATCTAAACCTAATGATTCAACTCATAACCTAATACATAAATAATTGACTTAGCAACAACCAATTTGAAAGGTTTCAACCTTTGCTTAACTACTCATTTTGTTAAAATGTACCATAATCCAAAATGTCACATAACTTCTCTAGTAAGATTTATCATGTACCTTTGTAACTACTTTCCCAAAGTACATCATTGACAAGTTTAACAGTAGGAGTCTCGAAACGTACCAAGCTCCTTCCCAAATATCACATCACATTGGATGAGTCTTAAAACAATTTCATATGTAAGACCCGACATATTGTAATGCCAGTGTTGATTTCTAGGTTCTAAGAGAAGAGAAAAGAGGGAAGAAGAGAGGAGAAAAAGAGAGATAGCACAAACTCGTGGGGAGAGAAGGACAAAAAACCAAGGGAGAAAAATAGGAAGAAAAGAGAGATGTGTAAGGACAAATTTGAGCCAAGAGAAAAAGGTTTGAACACTCTACCCTACGTTTTAAGGTTACATTTATACTTGTGAGAAGGTGTTTATAATTATTACAATGCCCTTAGGATTACATCCTTAAAAAGTGAAAGACATAAAGAATACATATGCAAGCTTGTATTATTATAATTTTAAGTCATCTCTATAAAAGTTTTTATTTATCTTTTATGCTACCTTGTGTTTTATTTACCATCCATGCCACTCCTCCATGTGTTTGGCTTCTTTTAACACTCCCCTGCAAGTTGGTACATCAATATCGTAAAGCCCTAATTTTGTATATGTATCATGGAGAGTTGTTGATGGTACTATTTTGATGAAAATATTTGCATGTTGGTTCTTTGATGGAATGTAGTGCATGGTTATATCTCTAACTTCTTACTTCTCTCAGATAAAGTGGCAGTTGATTTTGAATGTTTGGTCCTTTCATGGAATACTAGATTTGTAGCTTTGTGAATTGCTACTTGATTAAGTTAGTGAAGTTGCATTGATTTTTACAAGAGAAACCCAATTCGGATAATAAAGATTTTAGATATATCATTTCACTTACTGCATGTGTCATGACTCGATATTCTACTTTTGTACTTCATCAGGCTACAACTATCTATTTTTTTACTCGGCAAAGTAACCAGATTGCCACCTATTGTCATACAATATCGGAAGTAATTTTCCATCATTACGTGATCATGCCCAGCCTACATCAACAAACCCTTCTATATTGATGTGTCCATGGTTTTTGTATAATAATCCTTATCCAAGAATTTTTTTAGATATCTCAGGATTCTTTCTAAGGCCTGCCAATGGGCTATTCAAGGGTGATGCTGATAAGAACTCTAATTGTGAGAGGTCTTTATCTTTTCTAAAAGTAAAAGGAAGAGTTACACACAAGAGGATCCATATCAGAATTTACTCTAGCATAGCCAAGACCAAGCCCAGTTGGAGATAACGAGCTCCTACTTTATGTGATGTTTAGGAGCTTCATTAAATTCCCTCAACTAGAGCACTTTGAGTCCTACTCAAGTAGGATCCTTCTCAGAATGTTACTTCTTCTTCCTAAAACAATCGGAACTCTAGAGACTACTTCATGGTTTTAGAATCTTGTTTGACATTCAAGCGAAGGACCTAAGCATGCCCTGAAGTGACCTCATACTTTTTTCATAAACATAAACAAGTTTAGTCCTAGGAAAGCAGCCAGAAAGGGCTCCAAGGACATTGATGAAAGCTAGTTGATTGCAGAGGTTTGTGATCATAAGATATACCATTATGTAGACAGTCCTTTTGAACTATTGTATGAGGTAAAGGATGACGAACAATTTGTTGCTTATACACACCTTAAAAAGTGGGCAAACTTGCATATGCTAGAGGTCATGCTTAGGAGCAAAGATTGAGAATGGAGTTGCGAACTCGTGTAGTACAGCCAATGTTTATGGGAAATACTAAAAATTGAATATTTTGGGAGGTTCATAGAATTGAGTACACAGATTTGCAATAATCTACTAGGACACAAATAAAAAACTAAACAAAGAAACTAAAACTTAAGATCTCACCACTTATATAACTTGCTCAGATACCAAGTTGAATTTTTAGAAGAGAAAAATATTTCACTAACTTGTTTATAACCAAGTATAATGAACCTCTATTTATAATAGAGGGAACAAGTATAGTCAAACTACAATTAAACTACCCATGTCCCAGTTACACTCAAAGTTAAACACTAAAAGGTAAGTTCTAACACAATTAAATCAGTGAACATAAATAGAAAACTAGCATAACTAAAAATCTTTTAAATTAAGGTTCTTCTATGAGACTTCTATTAGACTCCACCATATTAATTATAACTTTGTGAGACTTCTTACTGTGGGAGTCAAGTAAGACTCTTTCATACATGTTCTTCAAAATATTTTAAAGTATGAGTTTAAAATGTCCAAGTTGACATGAGTCAATTACTTGAGCCATAATCACATGAAGTATGGATTAATCCTAATCACATTACAATTCATATGCACAACTTTGTTTATGAATAAATAATGTTGTTTCCAACATATGCCAACTAAATTCAGTGGGTTGGAAACTACCATGATCTTTCTTTAACATGTGGCTAGTGATAATCTAATTCTTCTTAAGCCTATGGATTCAAAAGTGCTAGTTTATATATGAATTTGATTTTCAAAGAAATTCCAAATCTACATAAACTAGACAAAGATTAGTATATAAGGTTAAATGATAAAATTATCTTTGAGTCAATCCCCAAAAAAAAATCTAATAAGATTAATCTTCAAATTGACAAGAACATCAAATTATGAAGTCTTAATTACATAATTAATGTCCCACAAGCTATTTAGGTGATTTTCATGTAGTATATAGCTTGCCTCAGAGAATAAGCCCTTTGCTATGAAGATCAAGAGATCATGGGTACCAAAATTTGTTTGGGTCCTATCGTCTCAATTTTGGAAGACAAATTTAAGCTTCCCTTAAAAATCCAAATTTGTTTCACTATATTCAGCTTTGATATTCTAGCTGAACACTCAAATGCATAATGGCCAATGATTCCACATTTATAACAAGAATCATTATGCATAAGTGATATTGTGACCTTAGTCACATTTGTCCTTTGAGAGCAACTAAGTTTTATTTCTACTCTAATCTCATGGACCTTAACTCTAAGTTCCAATTTTATCACTCGATTTTTAATTTCATTAGAAGATTTTTTTCTCAAGGTTAAATTTTTTAAGGCATGGAAAAAGTCAAGGGCTCTTCTTTCAGCTATACATTTTTGGGTTTCTAGTATTTTATTTTCTTCTTGAAGTTTTAAAACTCGAGAGCAAACATTTTCAACTCAAGAATGTTTAAAGAATAGACTTCAAGTTTCTGGCATTTTGAGATGAGCCTTATGTTTTCTTCTCTAAGCTCCTTTAGCTTTGAAGATAAATCAATTTTCAATAAACGAATTTCCTTTTATAATTTAGAAAGTTGTCTCCTTAGCTTCTTGTTTTCTTTTTTCTCTTTTTCTAAGAGAGGACATGGATTCATCAAAATTTCTCATCAATTCTTCCTTGTCCAATTCCTCACCACTATCACTCTTTGATGTCTCATCTCGATCTAAGATGGTGTTTTTCATATAGACCTAAGTGCATACAAACATTAATTTCTATGTTTTTCACTAGAAGTATTGCACTAAGAATGTGAAGAGTAACATTCTTATAAAAATCATATTCTAATTTATCTCATTAATCCTTGGCTGATTGACAAGATAAGTAAGAATCAACTATTTCATCTTCTAAGGTATGGGATGATAAGTAAGAATGGCTGATAAATAAGAATGAGTTCCAAGGCCATAGCATTGCCATTTTATTTTGCATTATCTAAATCATCCCAATCACATACTTGTTTTGGAATACATCTTCCCTTTTTATTTTGGAATGGGATGAAGGGTCCATTCATGATTGTTTTCAATAATTCAAATTCAATGGATTAGAAGGAAAAATTCCATTCAAATTCTCCACCATCGGTATTGTGAAGTAATGAGCATGAGAGCTGACCCTCTTGGGACATAATCATTTGAAATCATTTATGAAAATCTAATAGATTTTGATTTCAAATATTGACTTGCTCTGATACCAATTGTCGGCCTAGGTGTCTTCTCAAAAGGGGGTAAATTGAGATTTTACAATTAAAAACTATTAGCATGCGTAGTTAATCATTCATTCGACTCGCGAAATTAACATGAATTGTAACATTAACACACCCACACAACCATAAAAAGGAACATAGAGATTTTTTATTATCAATGTTCCTCGAATAGTAGTCACCACACAAGAACCCTTGCTTGGAAAATTTTTACTATCTTGTTCAAATAGCTAGAAATTACAACTTAAAGAGCTCTCTTTAAAGCCAAGTGAGATCCAAGTCTTAGAATTGAAGCACAAATCAGAATGTGTAGGGAGATTGGTAGAAACTAAGATGCATATGAAGATTGAAGAAAGAATGAAAGTTTAGGCGATTTCAATTTTTTTTCTTCTAATGGGTAAAAATGAGGAAGCGAGGCTTCCAGAGTTTGGATATTCAATAATTGATCAAACCTATGTAGGTTGATCAATCAAGCCATATGTCAATGTCCTATTTTGGCACTTATGCATGATTTAGACTATACTAAGGGATTTTTAACTTTAAAAAGTATTAACCTTAAAATCCTTAGGCTCATTGAACGATCATTGCATTGATTAAAAAGTTTATATGCATTTTAGAAAATATGATTGATCAATGAATCGACCCCAAATGATTGATCATGTTTTTTAGACCTAGTTGTGCAAAAGTCAGTATGATCGATCATGTATAGGTGCATGATCGATCATGCTTTATGTACCATTCTAGCATACTTTTGTATGATCAAGTAATAGATAAGTATGATTGACCATGCTTTATAATTTCAAATGCATGGACTTAGTATAATCGATCGATCTAGTTGGTCGGTCGATCATGTCGTATATTTGTAACCTGACTATACATTGGATGGTCGATCATTGGCAAGTAATGATCGATCAATGGTCAATCATGCCAATCGCCAATATTCTTAAATGGTTTCTAAGCATGATTAAAAATATCTTAAGGTGGTTTAGCGAGTTATAAAAAATTTTAATGCATCAGTTAAACAAAATTTCAAAATATGCATGTCCTAAGGCTCCATTCAAGTAGATGTGTTCAATAATTAGAGATCGGTTGGCTATTAATTACAATGTAGAGAGTTTTTTAGACGTTCTAATGACACTTGGAATCTAATCTTCAATTCTTTGCTCTTGTTCTTCTCGTAAATTCTTCTTCTCAACAACAATTTTCAAAGTCGTTTTGCTTTGAGTCTTGACTTGGCAACTTGATGGATCAACTTTTTTGTCTTGAACTTGCCATAGACTATATAATGTTCATGGTGGAAAGAATGTATCCATTGGTATTTAAGGGTTTAGGGTTTTTTCAAAAAAAATTAGGGTTCTCGGTTTTGGGGTGATAGGGTTTAGGGTTTAAGGTTTGGGGCTTTTAGGGATTTTAAGGTCTAGGATTTGGGGCTTTTAGGAGTTTTAAGGTTTAGGGTTTAGGTTCTGGAATTAGGGTTTAAGGTTTAGGGTTAGGCTTTAGAGTTTGGGGTATGTAGTCCAGTTCAAACAAGGCTAAGTCGCCTACATTGACATCCATTAGCCAACGAAACCCGACCAACCCCATCACTGACGAGGTACAATTTTTAGTGACTGCGAAATCATATGGGGCTCTACCAGGGGTGTTCAATGAATTTGGACTTGATGTGTGTGTGTTTTTGCATTGTTTAGTGCATATGCAATGGAAAGTAGTTTGATTAATTTTGAAATATGTTAGAATGTTGTTGAAAATTTTTGAAGTGCTATGGAATGATTTTGCCATGTGGTGAGGAGATTCGGGAATTATAAATATCCACCACATGGTAATTTCTTTTTTGTGGTTTTGTTTCCGTAATGGGTAATGGTTGTCTGATAAAGTTTTTTCCATGAGGACCATATTGGATTTAGATTATAAATGGTTGTAAGAGAACACCAACTGCTTGATCATATGACATTTGGACCTTCGAAGAAGACAACAAAATACTTGATCTCTTGGTCGAGCAGGTCAATATAGGGAACAAGTTGCCCAATGGGGTTTGGAAGCATGAGGTATATATGGACTGTGTCAATAAGTTCAATCAAGACGCAATCAATAAAAAAATTATTGAGTAGCTCAAGAATGGAACAAGATCATGGAAGAAAACATACCAAACTGTAACGAGTTGTCTCAACACTAGTGGGTTCGATTGGGATGCAACCACACAACGAGTTACTGCATGTCATTCTGTATGACAAAACTACATAAAGGTCAGTAAATCATGATGTACTGTAAAAAAATTTGTATGTTTTCCGCATTACGTTTTGTATAACTCCATGAGTCAGATCCTATCCCGATGGACGAGCTCGAGGTTGTCGATGTAGTGACGGAAACTCCATTGCAATTCATCAGCGAAAATGTGTCGACAATTGAGCAATCTCAAAGAAATAATATGTCATCTTCAAGTCGTTGTAGAAGGAGAAGCGAATTGCCCACTGATGACAGTAGTAAGTTCATTGATGCAGTTAACAGTATCACTCAGGCATTGAATAATGTTATGAAGCCTGACGAGGAAAATTTTGAAAGAGATTGCGTCAATGCCCTTAGGGAAATCCCAGACCTGTGGGACGATATTAAATATAACGCTCCTGAATGGTTGGATAGACCAAGTAAGAAGGCCATGTTTACGGCGATGACATTTGAAGAACAGGTCAAATGGCTTAAATATTGTGCAAGAAAATATTTGTAATGCGTTTTAAGTACACTATCTTTTTTGGGAAGATTGTTATGCATTAATGATGATGTTTGAATTATGACGTTGCAAAACTTATCAGTATGGTTAATATTTTTATTTTATATGATTGTTGCAAATTATGTGGATGAATATGGTGGATGAGTATGTATGTGGTCAATTAAAGATTTTCATGGCTATGAATATGATTGTTGAGTAAGGATGAATAAGTTATGGTTGAAGATTGATATTTATTTTTGTTTATGACTTTTAGGAAGATTAAATTTACAGATTTCCATGGCTATTATGATAGACGAAGAAAAGGTTGCAACTTTTGTTGGATTGACATGTATTATTGTCGTCATAGGAAGATACTATCTATGCCATTGCGATAGACGTGTACCACATTTTTGTGGGATTAATGATGATTGTATCTTATTGCTTTTGAACATGTGTTATTTTTATGTACTAAACTTGTAATTTGATAATTTTAATATTAAAGGCACGAAGTCGTTATTAGAATAATCTTTCTTAGGGTATTAATGAACTTGTATATTTATTTATATATTATTTTATTAAAATTTATTACTATATTAAACTAGATATTTAAGTATGGTAAATAAAATATAGTTACAATATGCATTTAATCAATTAATTATTTTCAATTTTGTGGAAATATATTATTAATTGATACCACATAAAAAATCCATCTTCTGTTATTAATAAAATAATTAATTAATTATTTATTATATTTATTTTTTAATTATTGTATTATATTAGTGATCTAATAGTGGTAATTAAGATATTGTTAAATCAAGCATTCGATCAATTATTTTGATTTAATTAACCTATTTTTTATTTAATAAAATCAATGGTTTTAAATTTTAAAAAATATATTATTAATTAATAATACGTACAAATATATAGTGTGTTAAAGTTATGATTTGATCAATATTTCCTGTTTAATCATTCCTTTTTAGGTTAAAGTGTATTATATATTATTAATAAATTAATAGCTGAATTTATTACACTCGTTTCTGTTATTTATTTATTTTTTATAATTAATCGTGGGTGTATTTCATTACTGTACTAATGTATAATAAAATGTAATAATTAAATAATATAATATCTAATTCAATTAATTAGTATATTAATATATTTTAATTATATATTAAATTATTAATCATGCTTATTTTATAATATTTAATTCATTAATTAGTATATTAATATATTTTAATTATATATTAAATTAATTATTCATGTATTAATCATGGTTATTTTACCTAATTTGGGGTTTAGGTATTATGTTTTAATTAATTACACTGTTAGGTTTTAAGGAGCCCCCCGCCCCCGAAAATGGGTTCCAACGCTTTTTGCACGAGTCAGTTTTGGGGTGAATGCGATTTTTAGAAACGTAACCCGATCCCACCCCGCGCTGAATATATTTTAATTATATATTAAATTAATTATTTATGTATTAATCATGGTTATTTTACCTAATTTAGGGTTTAGGTATTATGTTTTAATTAATTACACTATTAGGTTTTCAAGCGGCCCCCCCCCCCCCCCCCCCCCCCGAAAATGGTTCCAACGCTTTTTGCACGAGTCAGTTTTGGGGTGAATGCGATTTTTAGAAACGTAACCCGATCCCACCCCGCGCTGAAGCATATTGCAACTATTAGGGTGGAAATCATTCGTCTCATATGAATCACCTGGTCCTATATAAATCTTGGCAATTCCATTTTCAACTCTCCATTTCGCACAACAACCGTCTAAAAACTATTAGTTTTGCCCGGGGGCGAAGGGATCTACTAATGGCGTGCATCTCTTCTCTCCCTCTCCTCTATCCCACTCCTAAACTCTCAATTTTCCGTACATTTTCTTCTTCTTCAATCCAGTTCAAGGTATATCTCTCTCTTAATGGATTTGTTTCATTTGTCCATTAACATATTCTACTACCGTTTTGGCATTCTTTAATTCCAGAGAGTGGCTTTAGTTCCGGTGAAGTGCTCTTCGTCTCCGAAAGTCGACTCTGACCACGAAAGTTCCTCTCCAGCTGCTATTTCAACATATACGTGGTCCGCGGGGATTGGAGCGCTAGGGTTTGTGGAAACTGGGTACTTGACATACCTCAAGCTCACCAATTCGGTCGCTTTCTGCCCCGTAGGCGGCGGGAGCTGCAGTGATGTTCTTAGTAGCGACTATGCTGTCGTCTTTGGTGGGTGCCCATTGTCTTTGGTCGTTAACAAAACGATTATTGAAAATGAATTCCTTAAACGGGGGGCCTCTGGTTTAAGCTTCAGACGCGTTATATTCTATTGTTCTACTTAAAAATATTAAACTTCAAATTAGAAGATATGAATACGTACTGATGGGATTCTCTTTAGGTTAAGGCTTGGCCGTCCTGCCGTATAAGTTTGTGTTTCTTAATTTACTACTATTTTTTATTTTCAATTTTCTACTTGTTCCTTTCCGAGCAGAACGATTGTTGGTTGGTCGAACAGGTGCAAGTTTTTTTTTTTTTTTTTTTTGGGAGGAGGGGTTCGTAAGAGCAATTCGTCTCCATTTTATATTCATGTAGCCTGCTGGGTGCATACATAAAAATATTTTGCATGAACGTGAATAGGTTAACTGAGAGTTGGAGTGAAAATTTCTTGCAGATGGATGATTGATCTTGTGAAGCAAGGTCATAAACCTTAGTTAACTCTAAGATACCAAGGTGATAAGATTCCTTTTTGTTATTTCTCAAGAATCAGCTTCTATAGGAAACCTAATTTTCTAAATGTTTTGGAGATTTAGTTTTGCATTTTGTGTTTACTTTTTGTGTCAGATTTACTAGATTGTGACTTCTTTATTTGTTTGAAAGCAATTCATTTATTACAACACAGCATCAAAACAGGCAATCACACGCTCTTTGGGCTTTAGGATACATAGGCTTAACCAATTTTCTCTTAATACCTATTTCATTAATAGGATTAAATCACACTCTGCCCATAACATGATTCCTGCATGCCTTACTAGTATTGTTATTAGATTAAGCATCTACGATTTCATTAATTTCCCTGCATATATGAGTTGCAAACAATTCCTCTCTTATACTTAACAAACATCCACTGTCATGAACTCTTGGCTTCACATTTCACGGGAAATGTCATCTCTGACTAAAACAATCCGTGATGATCTTAGAGACCTCTCTGATCTCCAACTTGTTACCGGCAGCACATCAGTTAAATGTGATACAAATTTTGCAGTATTGGCCTCAGCCTGGTTCTTATACCATCCCCTTAAGTGGGATTAAAAAGCATGCTAACATTAATCCAGAGAATTAGCAACAAATCGTCCAGCTTCTTCATTGGATTTCAATCCTCTGGCTGCCCCATCAAAAGTTGCCCCATTTCATCGAGCAGGAAGGTTCTTCTGTTTTAATTTTTTTTGAATTTCCATTTCTCTAAGTGGCCTCATCTATTCAAGAATTCTAGATCATTGAAGTTAGAGACTTTTCTGTGATCCTCTGCCATGATAAATGTTGATTTTCTAAAGTGCTGAACTTGTGCCTGTCGATTTCCAAGAAGAGAGTTGATGTCTAACAAGGCTTGCAAGGGAGAGAGGGGAGGCTACTTGTGTGGGTGAAGTGGTAGCTTGAGAGGTGGGTGAAAAGTTGCAGTTTGAGAGATGGAAGAACAATGAGGGAAAAGTGATGGTGAGAGAGAGAGAAAAGAGAGGGCAGGTGAGAGAAGGGAAGGGGATAATGTAGGTGAGTGGGGGATGATTTGGCTGGAGAGGATTAGGGTTATGAGAACATAAGAGGGAGAGTCTAGGCAAGAGAGGTAGAGGAAACTGGCTTCAGAGAGAAGCAGGGCTCAGTGTCCAGGGAAGGAGAAAACTTGGGGAGGGAGTTGTGGACGTGGAGGTAGTTTGACCTTGTTAATTTGTGGTCAGCTGCTTGAAGGCTTGTGCCAAAATAATGATTCTATTGCCTAAACTGAATTGAGACATTTCACAGGCATTTATAGCCAATGCCCAGGGCTACCCTGATTCCTGATTTCCAAAATTTCAAAGTTAACCTGCTTAACCTAATCTTTAAATGACTCCTTCCATATTTACCTTTGTAATACTAAAAATATTCTTCCTAGTTTCTATTCACTGACATGCTTAGAGATCTTATTGTTTGGACCAGACTGTGGCAGCTATGATCCAAAAACCAAAATCTTCTTGATCATAAAATCAGCCCTTATTGCTAATCTTTCAGGGTTCATAACTATATGCCCCCTGATTAGGCATTAAATGTTTTTGATTATTGACCGACCCTGGAGTACTCCTATCTGAAGTTAATGTCTTTCTCTCCTGCATACCACACTTAGGGTGAAATCAAATACAAAAAGCGAGGCAGAAAGGACACATTTTTGATGAAACTTAATCCATACTACAAATAGAAATTGTATCTAAATGATTCAAAGTTACAGAGGGAGAAAGGAGATGCACAGAGATTTCATTCTAGACAAGCTATGAAAATTTAGGACACTGAATCAAAACATGGTCAGCCAACTGGATTCTATCAAGGGAAAAGTGCATGACAGGTCCTAGACAATGTTTCATTTAAAGAGTCTGTCTTTACACAAGGGTTTTGAGACTCAGGGGCAAGGGATATCCAAGATGGCTCCCAGAAACACCATGTTGGCCCTAAATCAGAGGTAGGTCCGAAGTATTCCCTGATCAGCTTGACATTACTTGCAAAAGTGAACTTTCCCAAGGATGAGTGAATTGATACATTTTATTCTCCCTTCCGGATACTGGTTCTGGTTGTGACTGTTTAATAAGAGAAACATCACAAAACTAGAAAGTAATAATTTGCGATTCATTCTACACTAGAGTGTCAAGGTACAATATATTGGTAGTTTTGACTCTTTAGCTGTAGTTGTTTCCTTTCTCTCATCCATATGACCTTTAGGTTGATGAATCTGATATGTTAACTTTTTATGTTACTATCATAACATCAACTTGACTAGTGAATTATATACAACTACTTTGCAGGTGGAATGTTTGAAAGAGGATTTCATCATTAATCCTTTTGCATTTGCCAGGTGTTCCCCTTCCATTAATTGGTATGATTGCTTATGGTTTAGTTGCATATCTTGGTCTGCAACTAGCTGGAAAGAACTTGCCTTCTGGTCTAAGTGAATCTAATGGTCGCCTCATTTTGCTTGGGACCACCACGACAATGGCAGCTGCTAGTGCTTACTTTCTATATCTGTTAAGCACAAAATTTACAGGAACATCATGCTCATACTGTTTGCTTTCTTCATTCTTGTCATTCAGTTTATTTTTCCTGTCTTTGAAGGTATGATTCTTTCTTTCTTTTTTTATTTTATTTTATTTTTAGCTGAAGCAAGTTACTTTTGAAGGAGAGTGATGAGTTCGTTGCTTTTTGTTCTATGGTTAGGATCTTGGATGGAATGGGATTCGAGAAGTGGTTGGCTTGCAATTAGCAGTAGCTGCAGTTGTGGTTGCTGTTCTAAATAATTCATATGATGCTGCTAAGCCCGCAATAAAAAGGTCTGCTCTTTCACTATAAAAAAAAAAAAAAAAAGAAAAGAAAAAGTTTGTCCTTTATTTTAGGCATTTGATCTTTTCTATTTTTTATTTTTTTATTGGATAACCTGTATTTGTTTACCATCAGTCTATCCTCTTTTCAAGGCACTGGGAATAATACAAGTAGTATATAGAGTTTTAGGTCATTAGGACTGTTGGGAACGTGATGATAGAAAATCAGAGTAAGATGGGGTGTCTCAGAGTAAAAGAGAAGAGAGGGTGGTCGTGGTTAATCAGTTTTGACCTATACTTGTTTATTTATATGCTTCCTTAATTCCTAGTTTGAATAGGAATCAAAGTTGTTCACGTAAAATAAAACATACATACATAGGTAATTTTGTAGCAACTGGGATTCTGACACTGCCTATTTGTAGTCTAACACACCCTGTCAAGCCGATCATATAGACCATAGATGCCCTAGCTTGCTATGATTGCTCAAATTGGGCACAAACTGATGACACTGAAGTTTGATGTTGAAGGCTTGAATACAGCTACTAGCTGACTTTCTGATGAACTGTTTGGTAGAGATGATTTTGTCCTGCACTTTATCTCATGAAAATAATCTTCAAAAATATTCATGGCTATGCATGCTACTTGAGCTTTCAACTGTCAAATAAATTGTCAGACCAAAATTCGTCAGTGACATATATTTTGACTACCCTTAGGCTGGGGAGTATAAAACATGGACTCTGAGCTTGAACCACATATATAAATAAACCATGGTAGGAAGCTTCAGATTGCTAATTGTATATTCTCACTGCTTATAGCAATTCCATCTCAAAAAGTCCAAGTGGAGAAAGCCTGTCGCAGATAGAATATTTCAGTAGGCAACAAATAAAGAAGACTATGAGAGGGACTCTTAAAACCCTAATTAGAGGGCAAGATGAAATATAAAAGAAAATTGGGTAGAAAAAGAGGGGTGGGGCATTAAAATTCGAAATTAAAATAAAAGATGATTTCAAACAGAAAATAACAATCAAAATCACTAAGCAAAAAAACTTGGATCAGGCTGTATGGAGAAAAAAGTCCTTAAAGAATTGGAAAGAAGCATGAGCAATGCTGCAAATATGCATGAATCTTGGGATAAAGATTCTGCATTTAACTTCTTTACCCATGCTTTACAGGGTAACGTAGCTCATTGGTGGGACAACCTTCCCGAAGAGCAAAAACGAGCTACTTCAATATCTATAGCCTCTATACTAAAAGGATTAGTGGCTAAGATATCAAAAGAATTTCTAGGAATACATCCAACCCTAGAAGCTCACAATGAGAGTACTAAACAAAGAAAACGTTTAGAAACTCTTCAAAAATTAAACAAGTTACAAATATGTAACATATGTTTTTATGAGAAGTACTATTGCGAATTTGCAAGTTACTTCTATAAACTACAAAAAGATGATCAGAAACCTTATCTGCCCATCTTTTATTCAAAATTGCCAGAACCTTTTGCAAATGTAGCTGAAAAAGACTATATTATAAAATATTGACAAAATAACCCAGAATATGGTACTTTAACCATGGATAATTTCCTAAACTTTGATACTTTAGGAAGAAGACACAGGTTTGTACAAGACATGTTGACAAATCTCTGTGAAGCCCCAAGACTACAAAAGAAAAGTAGTAAGGCACATAAACAAACATTATGTTGTTCTAACTAGAACAAAAATGTAGGAGCTTATGCTTGTAAGACCAACTCTCATAAGCAAAGAAAATATCCTAAGAAATTCCGGATACAACAAAGTTCATCCAAAACTAAGTATACTCCTAAAAAGCGATAGTTTAGAAGAAGAACAAACTCTGGCCTCTCCATGTCTAGTAAAGGGTCAAATGCATACTGCCCAAAGGGAAAACCCCCAAGCAAATGCAAGTGCTGGATATGCCAAAAAGAAGGACATTTCGCTCGCGATTGTCCAAATGATAAGAAAAAACGGCAGTACAATACTTATATGATACTAGCCGAAGAAAAAAGATTGGAAATCATCCATCATGATGAAATCCAGTTGAACGATGAAGTGGATGAGCTTCATCTTGAAACTGAGTCTTCCACTTCGGAAAACTCAGAAAATATGTCGGACTCTTAGGCACCTTCTCTGAATGAGTATCTGCATAAATGCAGAGCATGTAGCTTCTGGAAATTCATATATCACGGTCATGCTTAAGCTACCCGGATATAGCAAATGCAAGTGCATGATATGCCAAGCTCCTCCCGGTCTTCTACTGGATCTCCATTGCAAGAAAAGGAAGCCATAATGTCAGCTAATAAGCAGACGGATGACTTTAGTGTTTTGATAAACATAGGTCGACCTGGGATTTCTAACAGTCATGCCAGGCATGAGAACGAAATCACAATCCAGTCTTCTATGAAGATAGGGGAATCAAGGATTTCTACCTGCTAGTCTAGAGCTGGAAAGGAAACCTTAATGATTTCATCGAAATCGGATTCAGAGACTTCTACCTGCCAGTGTCGAGCTGGAAAGGAAGTCACAACGGATCCATCTCTGATGGAAATGGACTTGTCTAGAAATGAATTCTCATTCAAGACAAAATTGGTTACCCCATCTGAGTTTACAAGGTTGCAAAGCCTCAATAAGCCAGACAAAACTAGTTTTAATGAGTTTGAATTTTTGAAGAAAATTTGACCTTTGAAACTTTCGGACATCATGTCTGAGGAACACTCGCTATCCCTCAAAAGGTGGACAACATTCGTTTAAAACTTGAAACCAATCATATTGTTCAATTCCAAAAATGGAATGAGCAAATCGGATAAGGGATGAACACTCCCTTCTTCATAACCGAATCCAACAACAATTGGAATCAAGTGAAACTGAGTTAAGAAATAAACTCGAAATATGCGTCCATACTTTATTCCTATGGATTCATAAAGCAGATAATGTTTCACTCCACCGATTTATCTATTTTGGAGAAGATGCCAAAAGAGATTATGGAGGTTTGCAAAAGTTTTATCTCCATAACAAAAAGTAAAGGAATTTGGATTAATTTCGTTTCTTGCATTGCTGAAATTATTACTGACATCAAGATGTTTCCAAGCGTTTCTGTTGTGACTCTAGAAGCCATCAAAGAAGGTGAAGCTACACAGGAATATGATCCCAGACATATTCCAAAGGCAAAGCGATGCCTCGAAGCAGTCTGGCCAACTAGACGTATACAAGGGCTCAAGCTTCTGACATAGCTCATACAACAGCTAGCTCAGAAGAAGAAATTTTTTATTTGTAAGACATCCGTCACACTGATGATTGTTGCAAAGAGCTATAAAAAGACTCCTGCACCTGTTAAGAAAAGTCTCGAAGAAACATTGAAGAAACTCTTCAAAGGAAATATTCCCTTCAACAAAAATACAAAAAATGGTTTCTGCAATATGACCTAGAAGTCTTTTCCAAAAGAACTCACATGTCGATTGTGCACAGAAAGGCAACTGTTAGAATGAAGAACAGTCAGCAGCCACGTCAGCCGACACATCAACCGATACATCAGCCGACAAGTCAGCAGCCACCAATGTAGAAGACAAAATCCAAGTTAGCCAAGGCGACAAAGAAAAAAGATTCCTGTACGTCTGCAAGATGACATCAAAAGAAGAAAAGTCATTACTACCCCTGCTTTCAGTGCCGAAAATGCAAGGGAAAAAATGAAAAGACAAAAAGACAAATGATACCCTTTGTCTTTAAACACAAACCCTTCGATCAAAGGTAAAAGGGGAAGAAAAAGTGAACCCCTCGGCTATAAAATCGAAGCTCCACCAGAGGTTGAGGTATTCAAAAATCAATCCACTCTTTTTTGAAAGAAGCTTCGACGATCTGAGAAAGAAGGCGATTTCTGGCCAAGCATCCTCCGGCGAAGTCCTTAAAGTATGGTATATGCAAAACAACCGTAATGGCTGAGTAGTAAAGAGGGAGCCGACCGGTTGCATGGTCGGTAACTTTGGGAGATTTGTAGATATGTATGTAGTTTTTTTTTTTTTTGAAACAATATTTTAATTTTCAGCATGTTTGTAATATTTCAATTCATACAGTGTTTGTTTTTATTGTTCATTTTCCGCATATATATATGAATCTCTATAGTAGTTGTTTTTACTATTCTAAAAGTTACTGTTCATGTTCTCTATTCATGTTTACTGTTCACTCGTAATAGTAATAGTATCGAAATAGTGCCAAATAGGATCCACGCTAGGTACTTAGAATTATTCGGCTACGCTCCGAGGTAGAAAACGAAACGGAGCTGTGCTCTACCCTGCTGAAGCAGCCATGGAGCTGCATCGGTTGACATCTATGGCTTGGGGACCTCTGAAAATCGCGAGGTCGTATAACGATTTAGCCCACGTGGTGGTAAGCCGGCAAGAATAGGGTCAAACTCCGAATAAGTACTGAGTAGCAGCAGAAGTCATGTTGGGCCTATTAGATAGCTATTAGGTGTCACTGATAATTGAGACTCTTGTTATATCAACTGGAATACCCGAGGCTGCAGGGCTACTAGTTCAAAGAGACTCACTTGCCAAAAGGGTTGCTGCCATTGGTTTAACAAAGCCACGTAACAGTGTCTCAGTAAATCAATAAATAACAACACAAATGAGTAAATAACAGTGATATGTGGTAGTAACTAGCAGTAATGTCAATAGGAAATGTCAGTAGTGTAGGAATAGTAATGTATGTTTTCTTGAAGCCACTTACAAGGTCACTTATGATAGACCCCAAATTAGTGTTACCTACTCTAGAAGGAGTAAACAGAAGGATAATTAGAGGGTGATTAATGGGTCAAAGGCATTTTGGGAATTTGACAATGTAAGTGGTTTCGGGAGGGAATTTAGAGAGGGAGCTGAGGGAGGGGAAGGGCGTGTCGTTTAGTATTCAGAGGAGCGTGGCTCAGGGAGAGTATTGGTCTCTCGAATACCAGGGTTATCGGTGACTATTTCCGGCGAGTTCTATATCGATTTCAACAATGGAGTTTTCGTTTTCTTGCATTGGTTGTATTCGCATAAGGATTGGAATCTATTAGAGGTATTCTTGTTTGATTTCGGCGATTTCGGCAGGGAAGGAAAGGTTCATCGTTCTTTCTTTCGTTTGTTTTGCTTAAAAATCTTTATTCCTGTTTTGGGGTATATCATCTGGTATCAGAGCGAGGTTGGGTTTGCATCTGGAGTTCGGCAGTGAAACGGAGTTTCCGTTTTTCGATTTCGGTTGCATTCAAGGCATTGTCTTACTGAATCGGAAGTATATCAGAGGTTTCGGGAGCGTCGTCTGCTCGAAGGTGGTTTCTATACGATTTCGGCAGTAAGGATATCGGAGCGTCGTTTGCCGGGGGTCGAGGGTGAGTCGAGGGTGAGGTTCAACTTTGACGATTGGTAGAGAAGCAGATGAGTAAAAAAAAAAAATCTCATGGCAACTACCAGAATGGAGTCGAGGGTGGAATCGGTGGCAGATATCGTGAGCTCCGTAAGGGAGGAGGTGAGCTCGATGAAGGAAGCGGTTCGGAAGATTCCGGCCATGGAACAAGGGTTGACGACGCTGATTGGGTGGGTTGAACAACTCCTACGTACCGAGGAGGAACTCAATCGAAATCTGAATGCACAGAGTAGGACGGTGACGGCGAGACAAGGGCTGGACTTGGTAGTGGGCGATAATTCGATCCAGAGAGGTATCAGACATGGAAGAGACGATGGCGAGTTGATCGGAATAGGCCGAGCCGATATGAAGCGCGACCCAGAAAGTTGCCCATTTTCGAGGGGGAAGACCCCGATGATTGGATTTACAGAGCTGAACGCTACTTCTCGCTTAACCGGGTATCTCACGGGGAAAAACTGGAAGCCGCAGTAGTATGTCTTGAAGGGGAGGCATTAAAATGGTTCAAGTATGAAAATAACAGGAGGGAGATCATGCATTGGGAAGAATTTCAGTCCTTATTGCTAAAACAGTTCCGAAATTCCGAAGATGCTCTCCTTATGAGAAATTTTTGGCATTGCAACAGGAGACCATCGTGAGAGAATGCAGAAGGCGATTTGAGGATTTGGCTTCCACGTTGGAAGATATTCCAGAAAAGGTGTTGGAGTCCAACTTTGTTAATGGGCTTAACCCCGAAATTCGGGCCGAGGTTAGGGTGTTGGAGCCCAATGGGTTGGGAAGGACCATGGAGTTGGCCCAAAAGTTGGAAGAAAAAAATAAAGTTATTAAGCAGGCTCGGTTTGGGTTGGGTATTCCAAACCCAGCGGGGACCATAGTTGGGAGTAATGGGAGCACTAAGGCCATGGCAGAAATGACGAAACATGGGAAGAAGAGGAGGCCATTCCGGAAAATCACGGAAGCCGAAATCCAATAGCGGCAAGAGCGGGGTTTGTGCTACTGTTGTGATGAAAAATTCTCAGTTGGGCATAGATGTAAAAACAAGGATCTCCAGGTGCTGATTTTACAAGAGCTGGAAACAGAAGTTATGGAGGATGGCGACGACGGCAAGTGTGAACAATAGAAAGAAGAGGTTAGAGCAGCTGCTCAAATAGTGGAGGTGTCGTTGAACTCGGTAGTTGGATTAACACTTCCGAAGACTATCAAGATTGCGGGAAGCATCGAAGAGCAACCAGTCGTCGTGCTCATTGATGGTGGAGCAACCCATAATTTTATTTCCACTACAGTGGTAAAAAAACTACACCTGCTTTTATCTCCAACGGAAAAATATGGCGTTCAATAGGGTACTAGTGAGGCACTTCCCAGGGAAGGCAATTGTACGAGGGTTTGATTAACTCTTCAAGGAATAGAGATCGTGGAGGGTTTTTTGCCTTTGGAATTGGGAAACACCGATGTAATTTTAGGTGTACAGTGGTTGGCGACCTTAGGCAGAACACATACGAATTGGAAAACAGGTTATGAAGTTTAGATTAGGTAATGAGACGGTGGTGTTATAGGGCGATGTCTCATTGCAAAACTTTGGTTTCATTCAAAGCGATGATGCAAACTATCACGCATGAGGGACATGGGGTTGTTGTGGAGTTGGGCAGTACCATAGTGGCAACGTCACAACCTGGTGCTACTGTTGTGATGAAAAATTCTCAGTTGGGCATAGATGTAAAAACAAGGATCTCCAGGTGCTGATTTTACAAGAGCTGGAAACAGAAGTTATGGAGGATGGCGACGACACGGCAAGTGTGAACAGCAGAAAGAAGAGGTTAGAGCGGGTGCTCAAATAGTGGAGGTGTCGTTGAACTCGGTAGTTGGATTAACACTTCCGAAGACTATCAAGATTGCGGGAAGCATTGAAGAGCAACCAGTCGTCATGCTCATTGATGGTGGAGCAACCCATAATTTTATTTCCACTATAGTGGTAAAAAAACTTCACCTGCTTTTATCTCCAACGGAAAAATATGGCGTTCAATAGGGTACTAGTGAGGCACTTCCTAGGGAAGGCAATTGTACGAGGGTTCAATTAACTCTTCAAGGAATAGAGATCGTGGAGGGTTTTTTGCCTTTGGAATTGGGAAACACCAATGTAATTTTAGGTGTACAGTGGTTGGCGACCTAGGCGGAACACATACGAATTGGAAAACAGGTTATGAAGTTTAGATTGGGTAATGAGACGGTGGTGTTATAGGGCGATGCCTCATTGCAAAACTTTGGTTTCATTCAAAGCGATGATGCAAACTATCACCCATGAGGGACATGGGGTTGTTGTGGAGTTGGGCAGTACCACAGTGGCAACGTCACAACCTGGTGCTATTTTGAATATACGAAGAGTTTAAAAAAAAAAAAAAAAAAGGTCTGCGGCAGTTAGAGGTTTTGGTGCAATGGAAAGACCTACCCGAGTTTGAAGCCACTTGGGAGGATTTTGTGGCAATGAGGCTCCAGTTTCCTGCTTTTCACCTTGAGGACAAGGTGAAAGTTTGGGCGGGGGGTAATGATAGACCCCAAATTAGTGTTACCTACTCTAGAAAGAGTAAACAGAAGGATAATTAGAGGGTGATTAATGGGTCAGGGGCATTTTGGGAATTTGACTATGTAAGTGGTTTTGGGAGGGAATTTAGAGAGAGAGAGCCGAGGGAGAGGAAGGGCGTGTCATTTAGTATTCAAAGGAGCGTGGCTCAGGGAGAGTACTGGTCTCTCGAATACCAAGGTTATCGGTGACTATTTCTGGCAAGTTCTATATCGATTTTGACAGTGAAGTTTTCATTTTCTTGCGTTGTTTGTATTCGCATAAGGATTGGAATCTATCGAAGGTATTCTTGTTCGATTTCAGCGATTTCAGCAGGGAAGGAAAGGTTCGTCGTTCTTTCTTTCATTTGTTTTGCTTAAAAATCTTTATTCCTATTTTGGGGTATATCAACTTATTGCCCTTACACAACAACTGAAATCTCACTGATTACTATTCAAACATACATTACTATTCATACACTACTAACATTTCCTATTGACATTACTGCTAGTTATTACCACATATCACACTTTTATTTACTCATTTGTGTTGATATTTACTGATTTACTGAGACATTGTTACTTGGCATTGTTAAACCAGTGGCAACGACCCTTTTGGTGAGTGAGTCTCTTTGAACCAATAGCCCTGCAGCCTCGAGTATTCCAGCCGATATAACAAGAGTTTCAATTATCAGTGACACCTAATAGTTATCTAATAGGCCCAACATGACTTCTGCTGCTACCCAGTACTTATTCGGGGTTTGACCCTATTCCTGCCGACTTACCACCATGTGGGCTAAATTGTTATATGACCTCGTGGTTTTCAGAGGTCCCCAAGCCGTACATGTCAACCGATGCGGCTCTATGGTTGCTTTAGCAGGGTAGAGCACAACTTCGTTTTGTTTTCTACCTCGGAGCGTAGCCGAATAATTCTAAGTACGAGGTTGGATCCTATTTAGCACTATTTTGATACTATTACTATTACGAGTGAACAGTAAACATGAACAGTAACTTTTGAACATTAACTTTTAGAATAGTAAAAACAACTACTGTAGATATTCACATATATATGCGGAAAATGAACAGTAAAAACAAACATTGTATGCATTGAAATATTACAAGCATGCGAAAAATTAAAATATTGTTTCAAAAACAAAAAAAAACTATCATTTCAAACAAAAAAACAAAAACAAACTACATACATATCTACATATCTGTTAAGCACCTAGCCAATACTACCCAAAAAGCCGGCCTGTTAGGAGCGGAAGACATAGGTACTTAACCCAGCGGGGACCATAACATCTACTAAATGTTAAGCACCTAGCCAATACTACCCAAAAGACCGGCCTGTTAGGAGCGGAAGACATAGGTACTTAACCCAGGACCATAACAATATCTCCCGAAGTTACCGACCGTGCTACCGATCGGCTCCCTCTTTACTAGTCAGCCATTACGGTTGTTTTGCACATACCGTGCTTTAAGGATTTCGCCGCAGGATGCTTCGCCGGAAATCGCCTTCTTTCTCAGATCTTCGGAACTTCTTTCAGAAAAGAGTGGATTGATTTTCGAATGCCTCAACCTCTGGTGGAGCTTCGATTTTATAGCTGAGGGGTTCTCTTTTTCTTCCCTCTTTACCCTTGATCGAAGGGTTTGTGTTTAAAGACAAAGGGTATCTTGTCTTTTGTCTTTTTATTTTTGCCCTTGCATTATTACCTTTCGGCACCGACAGGAGGGGTAGTAAAGTCTTTTCTTCTTTTGATATCATCTTGCTGACGTACAGGAATTTTTTTCTTTGTCGCCTTTGCTGACTTGGATTTTGTCTTCTGCCTTGGTGGCTGCTGACTTGTCGGTTGATGTGTCGGCTGATGTGGCTGCTGAGTGTTCTTCATTCTGACAACTGCCTTTCTGTGCACAGTCGACAGGTGTGCTCTTTTGGAAAAGATTTCTGGGCCATCTTGCAGAAACCTTTTTTTGTATTTTTGCTGAAGGGAATATTTCCATTGAGGATTTCCTTCAGCGTTTCTTTGAGACTTTTCTGAGCAGGTGCAGGAGTCTTTTTATAGCTCTTTGCAACAATCGTCAGTGGGACGGATGTCTTATAGATAAAACTTTTCTTCTTCTGAACTAGCTGTTGTATGAGCAATGTCAGAAGCTTGAGTCCTTGTATACGTCTGGTTGGCTAGACTGCTTCGGGGCATGGTTTTACCTTTGGAATATGTTTGGGATCATATTCCTGTGTAGCTTTACCTTCTTTGGTGGCTTCTAGAGTCATGTCAGAAATGCTTGGAAACATCTTGATGTCAGTAACAATTTCAGCAATGCAGGAAACGAATTTAATCCGAATTCCTTTACTTTTTGTTATGGAGATAAAACTTTTGCAAGCCTCCATAATCTCTTTTGGCATCTTCTCCAAAACCGATAAATTGGTGGAGTGAAGCATTATCTGCTTTATGAATCCATAGGAATAAAGTATGGACGCATATTTCGAGTCTATTTCTTGACTCAGTTTCACTTGATTCCAACTGTTGCTGGATTCGGTTGTGAAGAAGGGAGTGTTCATCCCTTGTCCGATTTGCTCATGCCATCTTTGGAATTGAACAATATGATCAGTTTCAATTTTTGAACGAACGTTGTCCACCTTTTGAGGGCGTAGCGAGGGTTCCTCAGACATGATGTCCGAAAGTTTCAAAGGTTGAATTTTCTTCAAAAATTCAAACTCATTAAAACTTGCTTTGTCTGACTTATTAAGGCTTTGCATCCTTGTAAACTCAGACGGGGTAACCAATTTTGTCTTGAATGAAAGTTCATTTCTAGACAAGTCCGTTTCCATTAGAGATGGATCCATTGTGACTTCCTTTCCAACTAGAGACTGACAGGTAGAAGTCCCTGATTCTGATTTTGATGAAATCGTTAAGGTTTCCTTTCCAACTCTAGACTGGCAAGTAGAAATCCCTGATTCCCTTATCTTAATAGAAGACTGGGTTGTGATTTCCTTCTCATGCCTGACATGACCGGTAGAAATCCCGGGTCGACCTGTGTTTATCAAAACACTAGAGTCATCCGTCTGCTTATTAGCTGACGTTATGACTTCCTTTTCTCGCGATGGAGATCCGGTAGAAGTCCCGGAGGGGCTTGGCATATCATGCCTTTTGGTGAGTTCTTTTAACTCTTCGGTTAATTACTTAACCTTGAGTTGTAAGAGGTCTCCACTTAACCCATAACGGGCACAGTTCTCGGATTAGTCTCTTTGTTCAGAAAGAACTAAAAGACTGTCAAAAAGAGACTGTAAGGTAGAGAGCAATACCGTGAGAGTGGCGATTGCTACTGCTAGGTCCGTTAGTGTGTTGCTGAGAGGGTCCATTTTACTTGTCTGTAATACAAAAAAATTCTCGAGTAAGAGTATCAGGTAAATAATTTTTGTCTCCTTTAATGTGTTCTACAATAAAAGAGAAATTACTTCAACAAAGTGGATCTGATCACCACGCTTGCTGCGGTGTTGTATATCTGGAAAGCGTAAGCATAACCGGATATAAGAAATTTCAGAGGCTACATGCTCTGTATTGATGTGGAGATTCAGTCAGAGGATGTGCCTGACGAATCCGACATGTTTTCTGAGTTTTTCGAGGTGGAAGACTCAGATTCAAGATGAAGCTCACACACTTCATCGTCCGACTGGATTTCATCGTGATGGATGATTTCCAATCCATTTTCTTCGGCGAGTATCATGTAAGTATTATACTGCCCTTTTTTCTTATCATTTGGACAATTGCGAGCGAAATGTCCTTCTTTCTAGCAAATCCAGCATTTACATTTGCTTGGGGGTTTCCCCTTTGGGCAATATGTATTTGACCCTTTACTGGATGTGGTAGGGCCAGAGTTCGTTCTTCTTCTAAAGTATCACTTTTTAGGAGTATACTTAGTTTTGGATGAACTTTGTTGTATCCAAAATTTTTTAGGATATTTTCTTTGCTTATGAGAGTTAGTCTTACAACCATAAGCTCCTACATTTTTGTTCTGGTTAGAATAACATAATGTTTGTTTATATGTCTTACTACTTTTCTTTTGTAGTCTTTGGACTTCACAGAGATTTGCCAATATGTCTTGTACAAACCTGTGTCTTCTTCCTAAAGTATCAAAGTTTAGGAAATTATCCATGGTTAAAGTACCATATTCTGGGTTATTTTGTCAATATTTTATAATGTAGTCTTTTTTCAGCTACATTTGCAAAAGGTTCTGGCAATTTTGAATGAAAGATGGGCAGATAAGGTTTCTGATCATCTTTCTGTAGTTTATAGAAGTAATTTGCAAATTAGCAATAGTACTTCTCATAAAAACAAATGTTACATATCTGTAACTTGTTTAATTTTTGAAGAGTTTCTAAACTTTTTCTTTGTTTAATACTCTCATTGTGAGCTTCTAGGGTTGGATGTATTCCTAGAAATTCTTTTGATATCTTAGCCACTAATCATTTGAGTATAAAGGCTATAGATGTTGAGGTAACTCTTTTTTGGTCTTCGGGAAGGTTGTCCCACCAATGAGCTACGTTACCCTAAAAAGCATGGGTAAATAAGTTAAATGCAGAATCTTTATCCCAGATTCATGCATATTTGCAGCATTGCTCATGCTTCTTTCCCATTCTTTAAGGACTTTTTCTCCATCTTTGGGGTAATCCAAGTTGAGGTAAAATCCAAAAGGGTTTATGCTATCTATGGATTGATGTCCCTTAGTAGCAAGTGATGGATCGACATTTGTGTATTTTGTCGAATACCTTTGTCCTCCCAGAGATATTTTGGAGTGGGAGAAACTCTCTTTCTCTAGAGTTATCCGCTGTGCGGTCGTGGAAATTGTTTCGCAAACTGTCTTCCATGTGGGTATCTCGTACCCTTGAAATTTCTGCTTCATGTTGGTGACTACCTCGAAGCATTCTAAATTTTTTACCAAGATCATCTGCCTTTTTGTCTTTAGCAGAGTAGTCTGTTGTCTTGGTAGTTTCTATGGCAACTTTGTCAGATTCCCATGCCTCTGGGTCACTGACTTGTTGCTCTTGTTGTTTACTAGAGGATGGTTTTTCCTCTTGAACATAATAAATCGGTTGGCGACCAAAAGTATTATATTTTGCGTAAACTTCATCATCTGTAGAGGATGATGCTTTTTAAGCGATCCTAAAGGCCGAATGTTCTGGATCTTTTTTACTAGGTGCTAGGCAAGGTGCTATGTACACTAGGTTTTTAAGCCATCTGGTAATGTTAGGAAGGCCTAAAGGTAATGGAGTGTCCATATCCATTAAATAGAAAAACTCAGTCATAGAGCTATTTTTTGAAGCTTTCTTGGAAGTCTTCTTAGCATGCACAGTAGTGCGTATGCTCTAAGGTTTAATCTCATCCATTCAACCTGAAACTCAATATAGGCTATCGTGGTTTCATTTGCTGGTCTGAGATTATCTCTGGTTTGCAAAATTCGTTCTCTTGTTATGCGTACCAGAGTTAAACTATCTAATAGTCTTTCTCTATAGATCATTTTTATAAAGCTAAACGATCTAATAGTCTTTCTCTAATAAATCATTTTTATAAAGTTAAGAGGTTTAGTTTTTGTTTAATTCTTTTGATCTTGCATCTTAATTTGTAGATGCGATCAGTATATCGTTCCCAATGGTAATGGTACATCACCATTGATGGGATTGTGTCATCTTCAGGCTGAAGAATTTTTCTTAGTAAGAGAGTAAAGGCAAGGCCATCTCTCTTTCTTTGTAGATGATCTAAAAGTTTCTTCTTAAAGATCATTCTAGAGTCCAATTTGTAAGAGGGGCTTTATACCTTGAGGGACTAGGAGAACCTAAACGTTCTTTTAATGCTAAAACTGAGAAGTTCATGCATTTTATCTTTGTTTAGATTATTTAAACTTTGTTTTAGTTCTGTTAAATCTTTAAAGAAAACAAGACTATTTCCATGGTTAATTTTTTCTAGGATGTTTTGACATTTTATTATTTCTTTATGTTTATGTTCATCATAGAGGAAATCTATTTTCTGCTGTAGATTGTCAACAACATTTTCTAACCTATTTAAGGTCTTTCCGTAAGACTCTACGGTTTGGTTGGGATAAGTGATGATGTCACTATTTCCTATAGAAGGGCTTAAAGCTTTATAGGGGCTATGTGCCATCATCTATGTGCCCAAGGACTTTTTCTGATAAGTCCGAAGGTCATTTTCGGGATGCTGTCCAAGCTTGTTCAGCATTTCTTTTGTTCGTAATTTTCTATGAGAATTTCCGGGGAATCCTATGACTTGTGTTTAGGATTCTTCCCAGCTGTCATATATTCCTGGTTGTCTTCCTATGAAGACAACATACCAGTATTTTTGTTTTTGTGTTGGTATTCCGTATGTACGCGTAGAGGTTTCTCCAATCGAAGCGGTTTCTACGTGTTGGTATACTGTTTTTGCTTGGTTCATTCTTTCGATTTATTTTCGAAGAATGAAAACCAAATCTTCTAGGAATTGCTTAGATAACATATTCTTGAAGTTCGAGTTGTTCTATCCTGATTTGATGTTTCAGGTTTTGGATAACTCGTTTTAATCCTTCTGGACCGAGTCCTAAGAATCGTCCATCTCGAATTATTCTTCTTCCTTCATAGTTGTAGTCTACAACTAAAGGATTTTCCTCTAACTCTTTGAGTTTTTCTTGAACTCGTAAGAGCTGATCTTTCAATTGTCGAATCTAGACCTTCTGGAATTCGATTTGATTATCATACCTTCTTGGCATGATATATGCTCGCAATCACTAATAGTTGATAGGTCTGATTACAGGGATAGACCTGATTTGTTCCATATTGGAACTCTAAATTTTTGGTACATTTGTGGATTACAAATGTTGTTTGGGATGTGAACGGTTTTGGGTCGTACTTGTTTTGGGAGTATGTAAACCTAAACAGAAAGAACCAAAGCTAATCCTTGGCTTTGATACCATTTTGACAGACACTTACAGGAACACTTATTGCCCTTACACAACACTGACATCTCACTGATTACTATTCAAACATACATTACTATTCATACACTACTGACATTTCCTATTGACATTACTGCTAGTTACTACCAGTTTTATCCTTCTCATAGCCTATTAAGCATGAAAAAAAGTCAAACCCATATATTACAAAATAAAGACCAACCTAAGGAACTCAAAATGAAGGGAGTATTAAATTTGAACCTGGCAAGGTAATAAAAAGATTTGAACATAAAAATAGAGGTGGCTCTGAATGCAGAACCAAAAAATAAGAAAGTTCCTAAAAATCACAAAGAGAGCCCTCTTCCAGTCATACTTGTTGTTGGGATGGAATTAGAAGACAGTAGTAGTTTGTCTATGGAACTCCACAATTAAACTTTAGTTAAGGTGATTTATGACTTTTGGTGTATTAGTGTTTTTTCATTAATGCTACTTTTTTTTGTTGTTTGAGATAGCAGGGTAATTTTGGTAGAAGTATCTTTTTTAGGAGAGGGTGTGAGGCATGCTTGTAAGTGGTGGGCATGGGAGTTATGCGAGGGCAATTTTGTCATTTTCTTGAGTTGTAATCTTCGATTAATTTAAGGAAGAGGCTGAGGCATTCAACATCTCAACCTGAGTTTTTAGTTCTTTTGTGTTTTTGTCTTCTACCTTGAGAATCAATCTCTCTCTCTCTCTCTCTCACGTATCAAACTAGTACCACAGCAGGTTTTAGTCTGGGTGTAGAGGACAAAGGAGAGTGCTGAACCAAGGAGTTTCTTGGCTGTTCATCAAATGCCAGCTGTTTAAGATCAGTATGTGTTTTCCAGAACCACATAAACCATGGCAAAGCTTCTCCTTCCAAATGAAAAGAGGCGAGTGATACCTTTTGCTCACTAGATATTTGTTAAAATGCAAAAAATACTCAGTTGTGTAAACCCACTCAGCAGGGTCATCCTGTGGCTTGTAATGAGGAAAATCGATCTTTGCAGTCTTGGGTTGAATATTAGAGCCTGGCGCAGGCTTAAAATTCCCTAGAGAAGTCTGACATCCCCCTAAGCTGTGAGCCCAGCTGTTGATCCTCCTTGTGGCAGCTCCCTTCCTAGATTCATCACTTTCCTCCCTCCTCTGCGCCTAGACCAAAACCAACTCTGGTATGAGTGAGGCCAAAGAACTAACAAAACATGGTCAAGATGTTGAATGCCTCACCATCTCCCTTAGATTACTAGAGGACTCACAATGAAAAAATTACCCTCTACTCCCATGCCCCCCACTTACAAGCATCCCTCACATCCATTCTCCTAAACAAAATACTTCTACCAAAATTACCCTCTACCTCAAATGACATAAGAAAATAGCATTACTGAGAAACTACTTATAAACCAAGAGTCATATATCATAAGGACGTGGCAGCCACGATAAAACCAAAGAATTAACTGATGGAAGAAATAAGGGATGTACCTATTCTTAAAACCAAATCCAGCTGATGAGATGTAATAATAATGACTTCTAGGTTCAACCTCAAGCGAGGTTGAGTACAAAACAACTGTCTGAAGTGTTGTCACCTGTTATCATTATATATCTCCAACATACTGGATACTGCTTTGTATTTTAAATTTTTTCTTATCTCTGGCTGATTATCTTGGATCACATTCACTTTCTTACTATTGATCCTCTCCTTTTCTTATGCCTCCTTCTGTTAATCGAATCCTACTAGAGGAATTAACACCGCGAACATGCTTCCATCAGTATGGACATAGATGACCCAAGCTGTCCTCTTTGACCTTTTTTTTTTTTTTTTTTAATATAAGCATCCTACTTTCTCAAGAAAAAATATTTAATTTTTTTTGTGGAATTTATAGTTTTATTTTTTAATTTTTTTACAACCATATCTACAAGTATAATGTTTCCTGACTTTCTTCTCGTAGTTGGATCTTTGTTAGTGGCATATATGTGGTTCTTTGCTAAGTTGATTAGTCTTTTTTAATATTGATCTTTGTTAATCCTTTGAGTAATTGGAAAGAGCTATTACAATATATCTTAATGAGATAGCAAGTTTGCCAGTATGAAGAAAAAGGCTGAGGAAATGTCAAATTGTAGTTTTTTCTTAAAAAGTTAATAACTAGTGTGGCATGATACTTACTTTCTCTGATGGAAATGATGCTAGTATATCTGCAAAATGAAAATGGCTAATTGTTGGATCAAATGAGCTGAGTTAGGTCTTCTATGTATCAGTAGAGTTGCAACTAAGCTACCTGCATGGGCCATTAATATGGTTCAACTTCTTTCTTATTAGGGATTACCAGTAAAACGATGGAGGAAAATGGTTCTTTCTTTCTTAGTTGTTTTAAATGGTCATTGTCATGGCTTTGTCTTAATTATTTTGGGTTTGGCTAGATGAATCCTACTCCATTCTATATCTGCTTACTGGGTCAGCATTTTCAAGTCTTTTGTACCTATAATCTGTGTTCCATTTGGTCTTTATTTGTTGCCACTTCATTGTTACACTATATGATGTTAGTCTCCATGAAAAAAGTTACATTGGTGGTACTGCAGAAACTGTTGACCTTTTTTTTTCTCTCTCTCTTAAACAGCACAAACATAGATCTCCTACCATATGAAACTGAAATAACAAGTGAATCTAGTCCCCTTGCTATTTCTTTGGCAAATTATTTGCGGGCTATAGGAGCTAAGATGTATGGAGCATTTTGGTGTTCTCATTGTTTAGAACAGAAGGAGGTACGACATCATCTCTGAGTATGCATTTCTTCCATGGTTTATCATATGAATAACAAAAAGAAGATAGTAGTGAAACTTTCTAATAGTAAAGTAGGGCAGGGTAAAAGTTCATCAAACTGGTTGATGCCAAGTCACCAAAGACCTCAGGAAACTTCTCCACATATCAAGTAGGGAATATGTTCAGCTGCATAAGGAAGTTTTTGGAATTTTAAAAAATTTATATATGTGGGGAAGCTCAGATGAAGCCTTTTGGTGATGCAAGCATGTATGTAAAATTAACCATCCTTAACTTCCGTGTACATTGATCAACCAAGTTTGATTACAATGTTTGTTTTTTTCATCTACCTGAATCTTATGAGTACTACTAAAACTTTTATTTTCGATGTGCAGATGTTTGGTCATGAGGGTGCTAAAATTTTGGACTATGTTGAGTGTTTCCCAGATGGAATAGGTAAAGGGAGGAAAATAGCAAAGGAGTGTGAGGCTGCTGGTATTGATGGATTCCCCACATGGGTTATAAAGGGCAAGGTGCATTTCTATTTTCATCTATTTTATTATTATTTTATTGTTGGGATAGTACTTGCAAGTTCTAATTTCATGCTTTTGCTACTCATAATTTTGGTCAAGAAATAAGGTGGTAGTTTTTCTTTTTATGAGGTCTTGATTCATGTCTCATGGGTGGGGGAATCCAATGTTGTATGCTTCTGTGTCTCAACTAGTTAGTTTCTTGAAAAGTTTTTTGAAGGAGCAGGGCATAGCCTATACTTAGCAACTGATGATTGCAACGCTAAAAGTCTCAACAGTGTCGAGAGGTGTTTCTTACAAGGGAGTTTACTAATTGCAGGTTCTAAATGGGGAACAGACGTTTTTAGATCTTATGGAGGCGTCTGGTTTTCTCGAAGATTTTAAACCTACGTAAACCGAAGTGCGAATACAATATAGAAACTTTGCCAATACAACAACTTATGCCTGAGACTTTTTCCTGCAGAGTCTGGTTGTTCACTTCTCATTGCTTGCAAGGCTTTGCAGGGTTGGCCGTAATTTAGCAATCATTTTTTTTTTTTTTTTTTTTGTAGTTTTTCCTAAACGATCCTTTCTGTAATTAAATTAGTGTTGCCAGTCACTTTTGGGAAACTTTAAAATTGTCTGCTGGTTATATTTATTAACCATTTTGGCCTTGTGTGTGATAAATTGCTCATTATGGGCATGCGGTTAATTTGAACAAAAGAAAAATAAATTACATATCTTGCATTAAGTGATGCATTTCTAACCGTTTTACTGATTTTTATCATTGGAGCCATTTGGAGCTATTTATGTGAATGAATGACTCAAATGTGTTAATGGATATGTAATTTGAAACTACGTTTGCCCAAGGCTTCAAATTATGTTGGTTTCCATGGTTTTTTTTTTTATTACAAAATGTGTAACTTGAAACTACTAATGATTTAATTTTGTATGATTGGACATTAGTATTCCAAAAATGAATTTATAGGTCTAGAAATTGAAGATTTAATTTATTGTGTTGTGAAGAAGGAAGCCCTCTAGGAAAACTCGTGAAGAAGTTCTAGGAAAACTAAGCATCGTTTTATAGGATAATTTTCTGGGATATTCAGGACTCCAAAGGGAAAGAGTCTAGATTACCAAATTATTTAGTAGAGTAGTTGCCAAGTTCACTACTCCAATTTCTTGTAAAATTTATATTCGCACTCATGTAGTAGGACTAGGACTCTTGAATTATATATATACACACATACACACTAAATGGATAGGGTAGGACATGAGTAGGATGACACTAAGGACTCTAGGAATAATAGTGCTAAGCATTAGGGAAGTAATGTAGATTAATGAATAATCTTTGTAGGAGACTTGACTAAGTGACTCTCCATTAATGAGTACACTCTTTTGCAAGCTTCACTCATGTGGAGTAACTCACTGATAAACCTACTAACTTATCTTATGGTCTATTATGGAATGGACAAATAAGAAACTTAAACTAATCTTGTAGACTAATTGATAAACTAGTTGATATTTTGGTTCACTAAATGAGATCTCTTGCCACAAGAGACTCAATTAAGTAAGACAAGATTATGCTATGAATATCACTTACTCTTGCGCGACTATAGTGAAAGACTAGACGAATACATGGAGAGACTAAAGAAGCTTTACCTTACAAGATGAACTGAAACTCTTTGATTGGGGGTGAGCTACCTAATAACCTCTAATTCGTTGGTCAAGATGCTTTGGGTTAGACAAATTCCTGATAAAAGGGGTTTTGTATTTGATCGAATGATTTGTATGGTCATGGAGCTACATCTTAGATAGTGCTCGTGTACCACCACTTCTCCTACTTCTACCTATATGGGACGAAGATTTCCACATTACATAATTTAGAAAGCAAGCAAACTACTTCTAGATCTTTCCTATACTACAGTGGGCTTTATTGGAGATTATTTGTCTCCTTGAGCTTTTGAACTTCTTTCACTAAATGAAATTCTTATTTATTAAACTTAATTATACTCCTATAAACTAACAGCTATTGGCTGCCACTCGAGGCTGAACTCAATACTCTTCTCACCTTCGAACCTTCCTCAACAACTTGGTTGAATCCTTTTGGGCTCAATGAAGGGCTGATTTGTGAAGTGACTCAAGGGGAAACATTCTAGAACAATTTCCCCTTGCTTGATTTGAACCTTGTCCTCAACGCTCAGCTAGACTGTGCCTTTGAGTGTACAACGTCTAGATCCTCCTTGTAGTTGGTTCTTGATATTTCCTTCCTCTATTGTATGCATACAACATCTAGATCCTCCTTGCAGTTGGTTCTTGTCTTTTTTTCCTCACTTGTATGCATTGGATTTGTTAAGAGACACCCACGTGTGAATGGGTGGTATGATTAGTAAATGAAGAGAACTTTCATAGAGATGACATAAAATTGTAATTATGTAAGCTGGTCTATGTCCTCTTATGTCTTTTTCTTTTTGAAACATGTAGCTTTAAGGGCATTGTAGTCATTGTAAATACCTTTAACACAACTATAAATACAAACTCAAGACATGGGGTAGAACATTTAAGCCTCTTCCTCTTAGCTCAAATTCGCCCATACACCTCTCTCTCTTTTCCTCTTCTTTTTCTCCCTTGGTTTTTTGTCTCCTCTTTTTCAAGAGCTAGAGTTCATTTCTTCTCTCCTTCCCTTGAGATCTTTTGTATTTGTGTTATCCCTAGAAATCAGCAACCATCACTTTTTCATCTTGCCAGAGCATGAGAAATTGGTGTTGACTACATGGCATGCACATATTGGGATGGATGTAGTCTCAACCCAAGATGGCATTACACTTTCACGTGCATTAATTACAAAGAAATTCACAAGACTTATATGATCATTGATCTTTACTTCTAGTGGAATTTTGTCGATTGCTGTAGACTTTCCTACATTAAAATTTCCATATGTGCAGACTGGGGTTGATCCCTTACTTGGGGTCAACTACTTTTTCCTTCAAATGACTCTTTCAAATGATGGATTCCTTCACTGACTTGAATGCTTTGTCTTCTATTTTCTACAAGGGTTGACTCCACTATTATGGGGTCGAATCCTCTCTATTCTAGTTCTTCAAATGGGGTAAAATCCTTCTTATATGATTGACTTTTATATAGAAGTCTTTCCTACAATGTCAAATCCTTTTTAATTCCAAAACTTATTGTAAATAGATTTCGACTCCTTGGTTCATTCTTCTTCCTCGATGAGGTTGACTCCTTCCTTATTGGCTTGACTCCTACCTTATTGGCTCGACTCCTTTTGAAATTTAAGCATAGAATTTGACTTGATGCTCTAAAAAAGGGGCTTGTGTGGTTTGCATGTATAATTGAGTCTATGTTATGTATGTCACTCTGTGTGCATGTATTGTACTCCTTTTTTCTTCTAGTACTTGTCATGTATGTTATGTACGTCGCTTTATGTGCACGAACTTGACTCCTTTTTTCTTCTTCTACTACTTGTCTTCAACAATCTTTTGAATTATTTTTCTACCTCTTACATATGAGCTCGACTCCTATGGTATAAGGTTGACTCCTTTTTCAATTTGTCTTAAACAAGCCTTTTCTTCTTTGCACAAAAATCATTTAAAAAACAAATAATCAAGTTCATATTTGTTATCCTCAAAATCTGAGTACTTAGAGGAATCTTGTGCCTCGACTTCTTCACTATATATTTTGCTAATATTTTTTAGTTTAATTTTACTCTAGTTCTATGTATTTTCTCTATTTTCCCCTAAAATTTTAACTATGTTGACCCGAACACTTACAAAACCCTTTTGCATTTATTAGGTTGACCCAAAAGGGTTAGACAAAAAAAAAATACACCAAAGTATTTGAGACACAAATTTTTTAGATTAAGCCTAGATGTTCCTTGGCTATATCCAATCACATCGAAAAAGACAAGCTAAGTGAAGTTTTGAAGAGAAATCAAACCTTTACATAAAATAGAAAAAATATCTATCAACTTTAATCTTCTTTACTTTTGCTTGTCTTATTCACTTAGTTCTAACAAGATTAGGCTATGTATTTGTAATCATCAAAATCAAATGAACTAGTCATAAAATGAAGCATTGAGTGACATCTACTAACTTGTGGTTCTTATTAGGCGAAATCCAGACCTTTGAGAAATCTCTTGAGGCCATCAATCCTATTTATTCCAAAAATCTGACTGATTTCAACCTTCACTCATCTCTTAATCGTCCTCGTATATTGCATAATAGGCTTTTCTTCATTTTTCATTCAACCAATCTGAACTTCAAATCCTCTAAAATTTGATTAATGTTTAGGTTGATTTCTTATAATTATGGTTCATGCATATTAAAGTGGAAGATGGCTTAAAGCTGATATCTCCTAAAATTCTTAAGGAATCTAGAGCTTTGTTTTGGTCCCCGTACTCTGACCCTTCTCCTAGCACCTCAGCACATAAAACAACTAAATAATGATATAATTGATCTCCTCGTCTATGTCCCTTGATGGTTAAAAACTCTTAATTTTGCATCCATTTCTTATAATTGAGAACTAAGGGGTTTTGCTCAAGCCATTACTATCTTCATTCCTGACCAAACATTCCCTCTCCCTTAGGTCTAGATCTTTCTAAGTAATGCAAAACTACCCGTGTTACAAGAACATCAGCTATAAAACCCTTGCTCTATATTCACAATCCATGAGAAGACATCCCTAACTCTGGTAGCTAATACTTCTGAAAATATTCAATAAATTACATGACATAAGTTAGTAGCCATAAAGTCTCAAATTATCTATGGACAAGCACATGGTACAAAAATAATATTTGCCTCTCCTAATTAGCCATCTCTCTTTAGATAAAATTTCAACGATGTTAGTGTACTATCATCTTTTATAGTTTCCAAGCAACATGGCTGATCCAATATGGAAATCTATTTGGTACAAAACATGCGAAACAACTATCTCAGTCTATCGATTATTTGGTGCAAAACATGCAAAACGACTGTCTCATCCGTTCAATCATGATCAAACGGTTGTGATAGCCATTTATCGGACGACTAACATAGTTGTTGATCAGACGATTGAGATAGTTGTTGATCATGATCGGATGGTTGAAAGAGCATTCCACATGTTTCACACCAAATGACTTTTCGTATTAGATCATCCCTTTCCAAGCAATTGTCAAAAGGATGGGGTTCAAACCCATCAGTTTGGGGGTTCGTGTTCAAAGAAATCTATGTCCCTAACCCTCACCAAAACTATTAAGGATAATCTCTGCCCAATAACTTGGCCAACCCTACAAATATTTATCTAGTGTTCTTGAAATGTTCTCCTAAAGGGAGCTATGGAGGGAGTTTGAACAACAATAAAAGCTTTTGATCATGATCAATAAAGATGTAATACCTATCATGTGACATTTACCCATGCTTGTAGTTATTTAGGGTTTGTTTGAACCCCATGGAAAACAAAAGAAAAGAAAATGAGAATTTGACCATTATTATTTTAAAAAATAGTTAGTGAAAGTAGAATAATAATGGTAAAATTCTTTTTGTTTTTTTTCTAGACTTGTCAATGAAGGAAATAAGTACTTGCTGAGAATTACAAGATTCAAGTGTAGGTGGACATTGTTGGTGTTTTAGGTCGCTTTGGATTGCTTGAGGAAGCGCGTCAACTTGTAGAGAGTCTGTTCAACCCAATTCAGCTGTTTGGGAGCTTTATTTAGGGGCGGTTAGTGCACATGACTCAGGACATGATCTTCATGCGCATTACGCAGTTCATGTCCTGATGTCGTTAGGGGGCGCCGAAATTCATGTCATATACAAGAATATACATGAATCAAGAGTTCATGTCTCAAGAGTAACGGGCGGAAAGTGCTTTCCGCCCGATTTTGAGAATCATCCACATGACTCTCGCGTGGGCTCTCTCTATCTTGACCGTCTCGCTCTTTTTTTTTCATTTCGCTCGTTTCGTTCCCGCACAGACACTCTCTTTCCCGCAGCCCTCTGTCGTCTCCGTGAAGCCTGAGCTCTCTGCTCCCTCTCTCGTCTCCGCCGTCCCTCTCCGGTCTCCCTCTCTACTACCTCCGTCTCTCGTTGCGAGCGTCCTTCCGGCGTCCTTCTCCATCTCGAACTTGTTCTCCCTCTGAACCTCTCGCTCGTTTCTCCCTCTCTCTTATCCCTCTCGGCCTCCCTCTCCTCTCTGTCTCTTCTCCCTCTTTTCTCCCTTACGACATCTCACTCCCTTCTCCCTCTCGCTCATATCTTTTCCCCCAAAATTCCCTCCGATTTCCTGCGATTTCCCCTAATTCAGTTTTGGTTTTCTTCGATTTTGACATTGGGCTTTGATTTCTAAATTTCTACTTCGATTCAGCATCGATTTTCCCATTTCGGCTTTGATTTCAGCCGTCGGCTTCAGTTTTCCCCAAATTTCAGAAGGTATGACTAAACCCTAATTTTTTTTCTGATTAAATGAGTGTTGTATTTGATTTAATTTTAGTTCCAGTGTCTAATTTGGGGTTATTTGTGCATAATTGTGGGATTTAGTGTTACGGATTAGGGTCTAAAATTTTTATTAGGGTTAGGGTTTAGTGTTTTTAGGGTTTGATGCTTTGTATTGAGGGGTTAAGTTTTTAGGGTTAAGGATTTATGGTATTGTTAAGGTTTAGGTTCTGGAATTAGGATTTAGGTTTTTTTTTCAATTTTTTTCAGCTAAGGTTTAATGGGTGATAGGGTTTAGGGTTTAGGGTTTGGGGCTTTTAGGGTTGTTAAGAGATAGGGTTTTTTGTTTAACTTCTGGAATTAGGGTTTGGGGTATAGGGTTTAGGGGGGTTTCTGAGTTATGGGGTCTAGGGTTAGGGTTTAGGAAGTTTTGGAGGTATGGGGTCTAGGGTTAGGGTTTAGGAGGTTTTGGAGCTATGGGGTCTAGGGTTAGGGTTTACGGTCTAGGGTTTTTAAGGTTCTCAATTACGGTTTACGGTGTGTAGTCCAATTCAAACAAGGTTGAGTCGCCTACACGGACGTCCATTAGCCAACAAAACCCGACCCCCATCACTGACGAGGTATAGTTCGTAGTGACTTTGAAGTCATATGGAGCTCTACCAGGGGTGTTCGGTGAATTTGGACTTGATGTGTGTGTGTGTGTGTGTGTGTTTTGCATTGTTTTGCATCTCCAATGGAAATAGTTGATTAGTTTTGGAATGGTTTAGAATGTTGTTTAAAATTTTTGAAGTGCTATGGAATGTTTTTGTCATGTGGTGAGGAGATTCAGGTGTTATAAATATCCACTACATGGTGTTTTCTTATTTGTGGTTTTTGTTTCGTGACGGGTAATGGTTGTATGATAAAGGTTTTTCCATGAGGACAATCTCGGATTTAGATTGAAAATGGCTGCAAGAAAACAACCAAGTGGTCGACCATATGACTTTTGGAGCTTTGAAGAAGACAACAAAATGCTCGATCTTTTAGTTGAGCAGGTATATATGGGGAACAAGTTGCCCAATGGTGTTTGGAAGCACGAGGTATATACGGAATGTGTTAGTAAGTTCAATGAAGACGCTGTCAATAAAAACACTATTGATCAACTTAAGAATCGAACAAGATCATGGAAGAAAACATACTAAACGGTAACGAGCTGTCTCAACACTAGTGGGTTCGGTTGGGATGCAACCACACAACAAGTTACTGCATGTCATTCTGTATGGCAAGACTACATTAAGGTCAGTAAATCATGATATATTGTAAAACAGTTTGTATTGTTTCACATTACTAAGAATGATGTTTTATTCTTGTAGGAGCATAAAGAGGCTGAGAAGTATAGACAACAAGGTTGCCCCCTTTACGACAAATTGGCTATTGTAGTCGGAAACACAATAGCCGTAGGGAATGGTAGTACAACTCCTATAGATCTGTGTGATGAAATTATCCATGATGAGTCGGCTCCTATCCCGATGGATGAACTCGACAATGTTGACATAGTTATGGGAACTCTACTGCAATTCAATAGTGGAAATGATTCGACAGTGGATCAATCTTGTGGAAGTAAAGGGCCATCTTCACGTCGTCGTAGAAAGAGAAGCGAATTGCCCACTGAAGACAATAGACAATTAATTGATGTAGTTGGCCAGATTGCTGAAGCTATGAAATGTGTTATGAAGTATAAGGAACGCGATGTCGAAGAACCTTGGGTCAATGCCCTCATGGAAATTCCGGACTTGTCAGATGCACTGAAGTATGGCGCTCCTGAATGGATAAATACGCCAAGTAAGAAGACCTTGTTTTTAAAAATGACAGTGGCGGAGCGGGTTCAGTGGCTTAATTATTGTGCAAACAAGTAATTGTAATGCGTTTTAAGTACAATATCTTTTTTGAGAAGATTGTTATGTATTAAAGATGATGTTTGAATTATAACGTTGCTAGACTTACCAGTATGGTTAAGGTTTCTATTTTATATGTTTGTTGTCTTAATATATTATGTGGATAATATGGTGGATGAGTATTGATGTGAATATGATTATTGAGTTTGGATGAATAGGTTATGATTAAAGATTAGCTATTATTTTTGTTTATGACTATTTAGAAGTTTAAATTTGCAGATTCTCATGAATATTATGACAGAAGAAGATATGGATGTAATTATGATTGGATTGGCATGTATTATTGTCGTCATAGTAAAATACTATCTATGCCCTAGCAACAAAGGTGTACCACGTTCTTATGGGATGAATGGTCCGTTGTATTTGCAAAAGGCCTTAGACAAATCTCCTATTAAATTTCAAAAAGTTTACAGGATGAATCAAATTGTATTTCACAAATTGGCAACAATACTTAATACCAGAGGGTTTTTATCAGCGACAAATACCATCTCAGTGGAAGAACAACTTGCCTATTTCCTCCTAACTGTACAAGCCTATCGTGTCACAGCAGAAATGTTTGATAGATCGAACTGGTCCATAAGTAAATATTTCAACAAGGTGTTGGATGCTATCCTCAAACTTCACTCTGATTATATCAAACAGCCTTCAGAACGCACACACTCGAGGATTTTAAACAATTCAATGTTTTATCCATACTTCAAGGTAACATCACTTGCCCTCTATTTAGATTACTATACAAATTTAGTCAATACTAATGGCCCCGCTTATATAATTAGGATTGTATTGGGGCTATTGATGGAATGCATATCAAAGCAAACATCCCGCTTGAAGAACAACCAAGGTTCTGGAACAGAAAGGGTTATCTCTCACAAAATGTGATGGCAGCATGTACATTCAACATGCAATTCACTTATGTACTAGCTGGATGGGAGGGATCAACAGCTGATTCTCGTGTACTGAAGGACGCATTGACTCGCCGAAATAGACTATTTGTACTTGAAGGAAAATAATATATTTTATGCAGTAATATTTTATCTATTTTATCTTTAATTATTTAATGTAGAAAATATTTGGTATTGTAGGTAAATATTATCTAGTCGATGCTGGTTATGCAAATCTACGAGGATTTTTGGCTCCATATCGAGGAACTCGATATCATTTGCAAGAATTTGGAGATAATATTCCTAAGAATGAAAAAGAATTATTCAATCGAAGACACTCGTCTTTGCGGAATACTATTGAGAGAACTTTTGGTGCTTTAAAAGCTTGATTTCAAATATTGAAAGACACTTCTCCATTTTCTTTTAAGGTGCAGACAAAAATTGTCATTGCTTGTTGCATATTACACAATTATATACGTACAGAGGATTACAATGATATATTTGATTTGGAAGATGATGATTCGGATGATGAGTTTGGTGGAGGAGGTGATGGGGTTCAATTACGTGCAACAGACGATACAGATAGCGATGATAGCGATGGTCTTGTGGAAGAGGATACCCAAGTAACAAGCTTTCGGAGGCAGCGTGCATTAGAATCCACAAGAGCCGCACAATTTCGAGATGACATAGCGACTTGCATGTGGAATGATAACTGATGATTGTATCTTTTATTGTATTTGAACATGTGTTGTTCTTATGTACTAAACTTGTAATTTGATGATTTTAATGCTAATCACAAACTGGTTATTACAATAAAACTCTATTACATTAGAATAAAGTTGTATATTTATTTATATATTATATTTATTAAATTTTATTACTATATTAAAATAGATATTTAAGTCTGATAAATAAAATATAGTTACAATATGTATTTGATCAATTGATTAATTTTAATTTTTTAGAAATATATTATCAATTATTACTACGCATATTACATTTTTAATAAAATAATTCTTTATTTACTCATTATATATTTATTTATTTATTGTATTATATTAGTGATTTAATAGAGGTAATATTACGTACAAATATATAGTGTATTAAAGTTATGATTAAATCAATTTTTCCTCTTAAAACATTCATTTTTAGGCTATATTATAATTATTCATGTGTGTATTTCATTGCCTCACGTAATTACTATATTAATGCACAATAACATATCTAATTCAATTAATAAATATATTAATATATTTTAATTATACATTAAATAAGTTACTCGTGTAGTAATAATGATGGTTTTACCTAATTTGGGGTTCGAGGATTATATTGTAATTATAAGTGTACTGTACAGGTTTAGAGATTCTCTTATTTTTTATGTTTTTCTAATTAGTGGGCACTATTCACTGGAAACTGTTTTCCTGTACATGAAGGCGTCAACACTAACACTAAATGCGAAGATGATCTTCATGTACATGACATGACATGATCTTCATGTTGGACATGAACTTGATCTTCAAGAATCCACTTGGGGCACTAACCCCCCTTAGTGCTTGTAGGGTTCATATCGATTTCAAATTAAGGAAGTACCAGCAGAGAGATTATTTGAGTTGAATCCTTCAGATCCAAGGAATTATATAAAAGAAGATCATTTCTCGTGTTGCAATTGATTAAACCCTTTACTATGCAGCAAATAAGGGAAGTAGAGCTTGTTTATACGATATGTTTCCTGACAGAAATACTGAAGAAAGAAGCAGGGTCGTAGGCAAGTTCATGTCTCAGACATTTACTTGAGTGTATCACAATTTGGATTCATCTATTGCACTAAAGACCCTTTCCATCACTAATGCCCCGATTACAGGCGATGCTCAAGGGCTTACAACCGTTACCTTCCTTTGC
The DNA here is from genome assembly GCF_029961685.1 of Aristolochia californica. Classification (NCBI taxonomy): domain Eukaryota; kingdom Viridiplantae; phylum Streptophyta; class Magnoliopsida; order Piperales; family Aristolochiaceae; genus Aristolochia; species Aristolochia californica. The sequence continues at coordinate 7,577,398 of NW_027182279.1, forward strand.
TTTTGAGCCAAAACTGGAGACTGCACAATCAGTAGCAAAGAGATGAGAACTAGCAAACTTCTTACGACCACCCATGATTGGCATTGCTGCTGCCATCTTGACTCGGCTGCGGTAACTTGGCGAATATGTTTGCCCCAGCACTCCATTCACTCTTGGACTCAATGAGTTGAACTTGAAGTTGAGCTCCAAATGAGCGAAGCAGTTATCATCGTCTACATCGTAACCATGCAGTCTTGATTCCTCTTCAGTTACAGGCACCACTTTCGCTGCTATCTTGAGAAATTTCTCTGCTTCTAATACCACCTCGTTACAATCTGAAATTCGTCGAATACTCAGACCAACTTCCGGAGACCTCCATGTTTCACCCGCTCTGGTTGCAATGGAAATATAATTTCCATTCAACTGAATGAGCATATTGTCACTGGATTCGTTCCATTTTCCCACTTCTCGTGCTCCCAAGTAGAGTTGGTGAGAGCCAAACAAAACGCCGATGGACTGGACCCATGTGAAATCTCTCCTTTTCTTGCTTCTCTTGCCAATGAAGTGACCATTCACATGAATGTTAGAATCTGATACAAGGCAGAAGTCCTTATCCTTCTTTCCATGGAAATAGAACAAGACTCCATCCCCACCAATGAAACGCGGGTCCTGACATACAGCCCCTGGTTTGTCACAAGCTGTGTTCAAACCCAATTAGATTTTTTCATCTCTAAAAATAATAGATCATCGATTCTTACACAAAAACGTGTTTCACCCAGTTAGATTTTTTTCTTCTTTAAAAGAATAAATCAAAAATTCTAACACAAAAACAGACTCCTGTTCGCCATGATAAGGAGCAAAAGAAGTTCTCAAACACTGAAGCATGAAGCAGTATAAGAAAAATGATCAAAGCGGGAAGAGTAGCTTACGACAGTAAGGTTTACAGATCCTACAGTCGACTTCACAGAGCCTGGAGCAACCAGGGGGACAGTTGTGAGGGATCCCGTAGCACTTTCCATAGTAAGGGTTCTTGCAGCTGGCTTTCCAGGCACCGACTTCTGATAGGAGTGGAGCCAAGCAAAGAAAGCAAAACAAGAGCCCTGAATTTCCCATTACTTCTCTTCCTCTTCTCACTCTTCTTCATCTAAATTGCAACAAAAAGTCTGCAGTGAAGCAAGAGGACACAAGTTAGGTACTGCTTGGGTAAGCGATGCTAGTATTATACAAGAGTCAACACCGAACCAAGTTTATTTTATTTTCATGGCACTGAAGTCATTGATTCTCTTCACTCATCATAAATTTCTTCTGTTTTCATAACTAGGGAAATCGTGCCTTCTCCAAGTGGCACAGATCCAACCGCTTTTTCAATTCCATTTTTTCTCTCTGTTCTCTTTTAAAATTTCTGACATTTGGCAATATTGTTTTTGATTGCTTATGTGAGAAAGTGTGAGTCTAAATACATGTTATTTGTGAAAGAGAAACCTAATCATAATAACAAAAACGTGTAGGAGAAGGCTGAGCTGTATTCTTTTCAGCTTCTACACAAATTCCTTCTTCTCTTTCTTTCATTTTGGCACAATAATATCATTCTTTAATCAATAACTCTTAAAAAACTAAGAAGTCCTTGTCAAGTTCATTTCATTTCTCAGGGTATCAGAGCGAGATAGTGGGATATAAGGTGTTTTTTAACTCAAGCTAGGATTTTTACTACCAAATTCTGGTCTTTCCCGTGAAAGACAGAATTTTTTGGCCATCGTTTTCAATTCTAGGTGTTTCTGAGTTCCACCCAAACATCATTCAATAGACTCCATTGCTCAGTTGTTTTTCATTATTCGATATGTTGCAAGATTGTGGAAGAATGTTGTTTGAGTGGCAATTGCTAGACGAAGTTTGATTATCTAATGCATGTAAATCTTTAATCACCATTTAATTTATGGTGAGTATTCATATTTAATTTATATAGTTTTGTATAAATCATAATGGAAATTTATAGAGTAATTTCTGACAATTTACAAAGTGATTTCCTATCAATTTATAGAGTAATTTGCTGTCAATTATGCCTTAGATTAAGGCATAATCTTTTGCCTCTGATGCAGGCATAGAATCCTCAACAAGTCTTTTGTTACGCCTGTGATTAAGGCAAGCTGAGTGTTGGATTGGAACATATGTGAAACTTGGAGTGAAAAAATTCAAAAAAGAGGGTGCATAATACTTTTGGTGAAGATGTCAGCAACCTGTAGGTGAGATGGCACATACTATGTGTGAAGTTTGTACAAGTTCGTGAAGGAAATAATAATCTAATTCAACATGCTTGGTGCTTGTGAGAAACTAGATTGAAGCTAAAAAAGATTGCACTTTTGTTGTTCCATAAGAGGAGAGATCATTGTGGAATAGTAATATGAAGATCACAAAGGGGATGCATAACCAAAGAAGTTTGGCTGTAGCATGTGTAACAGTATGATACTCAGATTCAAAGTTGGAACATGATATAATAGGTTACTTTTTAGCGCTCCAAGAAATCAACTTGTCGGCAAGATAAATGGACTAGCAAGGGGTAGAATGACGAGTGTCAGGACAACCTGCCCAATCAGCATTAGAGTAAGCAACTAGGGCACTAGGAGTAGTAGATGGGTAAAAAGTGAGGCCAAAGTGAATGGTGCATTTGACATAGTGAAGAATACACTTAATAGCAAGAAAATGATCGTCAGTAGGAGCATGCAAGAATTGGCTAATAGAGTTGACTGCATCGGCAATGTCAGGGTGTATGATGGTCAAGTATTGGAGTGCGCTAACGAGAGACCTATAAAGACTGGAATAAAAAAATAGATGACCATTAGCAGATAGATGCTAGGAAATGACCATAGACGTATGGACAAGTTTGTTGTTGTTGGAAGATGGGCCCAAGCCCACATGACCAAGGAGGGCCCACATATTCAAGTGTGATGGAAGATGGGCCCAAACCCATAAGATATGGATCTACCATGATCGCACGAGCTGGTGGGACCCACCATGATCACGTGAGGTGGCATTATGAGTCTTACACAATAAGAAGTCTTACACAAGAAGAAGTCTTACAGAGCCACAATTATTATGGAAGGAGGTCTCACAGAAGAGTTTTAGTTTAAAGGTGTTTTAGTCATGTTAGTCTTCTATTTATATTGGGTTATTTAATTATGCTTGGACTTATCTTTAAGTGTTAGAGTTTGGGTGTAATTGGGACAAAAGTAGTTTAATTGTAATTGGACTCTACTACTTTCCTCTATTATATATAGAGGTTCATGTACTCTAATTATAATAGGTCAATAAAGTATTTCTCTTTTCCATAAATGCAACATGGTATCAGAGCAGGTTCTATGAGTTGACTTGGTCAACTCACAGAGGTAACGTGATAATTTTCTGATATATTATCTATAGTAGTTTAGGTTCGTATTTATCTTTTTTTTCTCTCTCTCTTTTTAGTCCCTATACCCGTTGTTTTCTTTGCTTTTTAACCCCTATATCGAGACTTTAATATTACATATTATATATTGACGGAAATATATTCGAGTCTATTTTTCAAGGAAAAAGATTTCTTTTTTGCAATCAGAATCATCTACAAAGAGAAATTGATATTGGAAGCAACAAAGGTCAGATTTCAAAAGAGGTTCGAGCAGCAGCAGAAAGTTTCAACTTCTGAGTTAATTTATGCTATCAAGAATGAGACTTTATATGAAGAATTATATATAAAAAAAAGATTTGTAAGTCTAGTTTCTTACATATTCAACCAATTCTATATCTGAGTATTTTATAAGGAGATATTGATTTTGGAGAGTCAATGGAGAAATAGTACTTAGTTCTACCAAATTACAGAGACCAAAATCTACCAGATAATATATCTGAATAAAAGTATATTTTATGAAGAGAAGTTATACTTGGATGAAATTTATTTTTAAGTCTAATTTATAAGGAGAAAATTTTATGTCAATCTGATCTATATTTAAGGATATATTCGCATTGAAAGAATCAAAGGTCATGTTGGTATCCTGTTGCATTGGAAAATACGAATTTAAGCCGAATTGTTCAATGTGTCCTTATTACTCTTAAGGGCTTTCATCATTTACCGGTTATCTAATGCTATACAATTAAAAATTTGCTACATCTATGTAGGTTCAAGTTGGGATCACTACCTGGGATCAATACCATTACCTTCCAACTTAAGGGGGAGAAGTAGAAGAAAAAGTACAAGAAAGAGTAAGAAAATTCAAGACCAAGAATCCTGACTTGCAATAATAATTGTGGTAATTATTGGTGATACCTGACTTGGCTTGACTTGATCCTATTTTTCTGGTTAGATTATTATTTTGAAGTATTCACAACTTATTATTTGGTACAAACTCGCAACAGATTATTTCAAGGGTCTTTTTACAAGGATTTTCATTATTTTGGTTTGTGTTATATGGGCCCAGGCATATTTCAGCTGTTGCTATTGTGTGTCTTTGGATGAGACATTATTATTAAAGAAGTGGTAACCTCAACATCTTATCTTCCTCTTTACCCATTACGCATTGGTTATTTGGCAGCCTTACTCCTACCATCCTTTATTTGACTTTCACATACATCTTTGGGCCAACCTTTTGAGTGTTGCTTCGGTTTAAAATTTAAGTCCATTGAGACTTTATATATATATATATACGCGTGGGTCTTTTATCGTCGTCTTGTGAATGATAGACATTACCCACTTATCACATCCTTTATTGCCATCTTGTGAATGACATGCATTTATCACATATCATGTCTTTTATCGCCGTCTTGTGAATGACAAACATTTATCACCCATTTCTACCTGTGAGAGTCGATGCTCGGGTTGGGACACCATGATGGAGGAGCTTATTACAACATATATGTTACCCCCCTTAATTGGCATTTATAACTCTTACCACTTGAGAGTCATTGTCTTGTGGAGGGACACAATGATGGAGGAGTTTTATTACACTTCTAAGTATTGCGTATAGACCCATTACTTGTGAGAGATAGGAGTGACACTACCTGAGAATAATAAGAGTGTGCCCTACATCCAGCATGGGTTATTACTGGAGTATGAAATGATGTCATACGGCTTGGAATGATTTTACTCTCACTTATCTTATGCCAGCTGGGTCTCATGGAAGAGAGCACCAGCATGAGGGGGAATGTTGGAAGATATGGAGGACTTTCATTTTATACAAGAAGATCCTATACATCATTTGCAACAAGTTGGGAGTTCATGATGTTCTCTCACCCCCAGCTTGAGGGAGAGTGTTGAACGATGGGCCCCAACCCATAAGATATGGATCCACCATGATCACACGAGCAAGTGGGACCCACCATGATCATGTGAGGTGGTATTATGAGTCTTACACAATAAGAAGTCTTACACAAGAAGAAGTCTTATAGAGCCATAATTATTATGGAAGGATGTCTCATAGAACAGTTTTAGTTTAAAGGTATTTTAGTCATGTTAGTCTTCTATTTATATTGGGTCATTTAATTATGTTAGGACTTATCTTTAAGTGTTAGAGTTTGGGTGTAATTGGGACAAAGGTAGTTTAATTGTAATTGGACTCTACTACCTTCCTCTATTATAAATAGAGGTTCATGCACTTTGATTATAATAGGTCAATGAAGTATTTCTCTTTTCTATAAATTCAATAATTATCAAGTAACTGAGCTCTAATAAGAATATCCCGTGCATATTTGAGTTGACTACTAAATAGTCTATCAACAGTTGGCGAAGCCTCAAGGTCGAGAAAGTAACTGAGAAGACCCAAATCCTTAGTGGCAAACTCAGAATTGATCTTACGAGTGAAGCTTTTAAGAAGAGTTGAGTTGTTGCTAGTAACAATGATGTCATCAACATAAGGAGCAGATAGATAATATCAGAGTGCTTATCAAAGACAAATAGAGAAGTGTTAGTATGGTTGCAGGAGAAACCAAGCTGAGTGAGAAAGGAGCTAAAGTGTTGGAACTAGGCACAAGGAGCATGCTTGAGACCATAGAGAGCTTTTTGCAACTGACAAACATGATGAGGGAAATGAGGATCAATGTACCAAGAAGGTTGTTGCACATAAACATTTTCATTGAGGAATTTAATCTTGACGTCAAGTTGTTGAAGATGCCATTTGTTGGTCACAACAATAGAAAGCACAATTAAGACAATGGTAGCCTTTACAAAAGGACTAAAGGTGTCAATGTCGTTAAAACTAGGTACCTAAGTGTAGCTCTTGGCAACAAAGTGTGCTTTGAGACTCTCAATGGATCCATTAGGTAGATATTTGGCATGAAACACCCATTTGGACCCCATAATGTTGATGTTTGTAGGTCAAGTGACTAAAATCCAAGTGCGATTATTTTGCGGAGCTTGAATTTCTTCATCCATGATAGCAAGCCTAGCTAAATTCTTAGTAGTGTTATGTTGTGAAGCCTAATTAATAACTGACACTGAGTAGGTCGTAGATCTTTTTAAATTGGGGGGCGTCGCTATTAGGGTTTTATGATCTTAATCTGAGGAGCATGTCGAGTTGCAACCCTAGAGGTTAGAGAGAAACACCTATAAGAGTGCAATTTCTCTTGTAAACTATTTCATCTATATAGTGGATTATTGTCGCAGCGGAAGACAGAATGTAGTCTTAACTTGAGGCGAACCAGTTTATTATTATTTCTCTCGTTAGTTTAGAATTAGGGCATCTAATTCCTAACAAGCAGCGGATTTGAATCCTTTAGGCGTAGTAGAGACAAGAAGAGTAGAGATGAATTCAAAGGATGCCACGATACCGAGGTTGGCCGGATGACGAGTTTTGGAAATACCAACTTTAGCTCGTGTAAGCATAGGGTGAGAACCTAACCGAAATGTAGAAGTAGTAGCAGGAGGAGTGACCTGTGTCTCAATAGGTTTTGGATTGGAAGTCGGGTGCGGCAAGGAGGGACCTACAAAAGAATCAGTGGCCTACAAGGACTCATCTTCAGGATCAGTAAAAATAGTATATGGGTTAAATCTGGATTGAGTAATGAGCAAAGAATGGTGTTCAAAAGAAGGAGGGTTCTGTTTGGAGAAGACTAGGTTCCAAAAAGTTGGAAAAATGGAGAGAGGAAAGGGGTTGAGCCTGAGAGATTTTGATGAATGGAAAAGTGTGTTCATCAAATTGAGCATGGTGGGTGATGTAGAGCAAAGATGTGATGGGATCAAGGCAACGAAACCCTTTATAAGAGGGACTATAACCCAAAAAAATGCATGGAATACTATGAGGTAAAATTTTATTTGGCATATACTCACGTAAGGGTAATCACAACTACCAAAGGGATGAAAGTTTTCATAGTTCGGAAAGGAACCATATAAAAGTTCAAATGATGATTTACCTCCAAGAAGTGATGTGGCAAATGATTGATGATGTAAACTACATTGATGAAGGCATCAACCTTCAAATGAGGAGAGAGATGGGAATGAAAAAAGAAGTGCTAGATCAGTCTCAGTCACATGATGATGTTTGCGTCTAGTACGGTCATTTTGGGCAGGAGTATATGGGCAAGAAAGTTGATGGAGAGTGCCAGAGGTACGAAAAATGAGTTTTGAAACAAATGCAAGTAAATTCATCCCCACCATCACTTTGAAAATTTTAATTTGGGCAAAGTATTGATTTTCCACAAAATTTTGAAATTGGATGAAAACATCATAAAAGTTGGATTTGAATTTCAAAGGATAAACTAGGGGAACTGTGTAAAATCATCAATGAAGAGAACATAATAGGCAAATCCTAAATTGGATTTGATGGGTGTAGGGCCCCATATGTCATAATGAATAAGATCTAACACATTAGACGACCTATGTTCATGACGTGAATATGGAAAACGATGATTTTGCGCAAGTTGACATGTACTACATAATGATGGAGAGGGCAATAAGGATGTAAGATAAAGATGTCCTTATTTATTTAAGGAAGAAATAACATAATGATGTACATGTCCAAAGCAAGCATGCCATAAATCATGGAAAGTATGTATATGTCCAAGGTGACCATGCCATAAATCATAGGAAGCATAAAAAGATTTATTCTTAAGGACAGAAATAAGGGTAAAGTTGCCACACTTTAGCATATATAAGCCTCCATCTCTCTTACCAGACACCACTACCCTTCCCATGAGAAGATTTTGAACAGTGAAAAGATTTTTAGTAAATGTAACAAATAAAGGAAAATAAGACGTTAATTTACTAATGGAGAGAAAATTTTGGTGAGATGACGAACAACTAAAATATCTAACAACTGAATATCTAGGGTAGAAGAGAGAATACCAGAGTGTGAAATAGGTAAGGGGGCACCATTCCCCATAATAAAAAATTCCTCACACATGTACGGAGTGGACTGATCCAGGATGGATGATTCATTGGACATATGGGCCGAAGCCCTAGTGTCCAAGATCAGAGGGTACATATCCAATGAGAGAGCACGATCCAGTGAAAGCCTCAACAAGATGGGCGCGAGACTCACTGGACTCACTGCGGGCATAATGTTGGTTGTAGTGATCAGCAAAATGACCATCAAGAAGACATATTTAGCAGCGAGGAGGGCAACACCCTTGATCAGAATGGGTCCAGCCTTGATTGTCATAATGACGACCGGAACTATTGGTTTAGACATTGGTTTGACCAGAGTCGTGTTGGGTTGACCGATCAAAACCACTGGGTGCGGCAGTGAAAGCGGCAACATGAGGAATAGAGGTCTCAAGAGATTTCTAGAAGAGCTAAAAGCTCTCAGCTTTGGAGACGAGGTTAGAGAAATAGGGGAGAGGCGTGCACACCATTTGTGTGGTGGAAAATGTGGAGAAATCAACTCCGAGTCCATGGAGAAACTAGTAGAGTTTATCGGTGTTATCAATAGGTCTATGGATTGCATGAAGTTCATCACATGGACCCTTGAAGATGCAGGTGTAGGTGGCAATGGATTGGGTGCCACACTTCAGCTGCTAGAGGTCATCCTTGAGATAGATTTCTCGAGTAGTGGAGAGGTCAACAACTTCAGCCATCACCTCCTCGGTGAGGGAGGAAGGGAGGAGGCTGAGATGGCTTTGATCGATAGCTGTCCATGCCAAGTATTCAGCAATAGGGATGTGAGAATTAGTGGCGGTAAATTGAGGTGGTGGTGTTAGGGTTCCGTCCACATAGTTGAAGAGATTTTGGCTTTGAAGAAGGGGAAGAAGTTGGCTTTTCCATAGAAGATAGGTTGTGGAGGAGAGTTTAATGGTAATTATGTGGATTAGGGTATGAAAGGGGAGAAGATGATGAAATGATTCAGTGGCCATTGGAAGGGAAAATGAAGGGGTTGACAAGGAATCCAGATACCACGTAAAGATTGATTCAATCTTTAATCACCACTTAATTTATGGTGAGTATTCATATTTAATTTATACAATTTTGTATAGATTGCAATGGAAATTTACAGAGTGATTTCCTACAATTTATATAGTGATTTGTTGTCAATTATGCCTTAGATCAAGGCATAATCTTTTGCCTTTGATGTAGGCATAAAATCCTCAATGGAATTTCTGTTACACTTGTGATGTAGGCATGACATCCTCAACAATGCATACCTAGGTAAATCTCTAATCCTCGTGAAGAAACAAAGATAGTTTCCTTATATGAGTCATCTTTTTCTGCATGCACACTTTGACCTCTATTATATCCATTGACCATGACATATTCTTAAGTGAAATTCAGCTATTTGGATCAAGTGATATTGTATCCCTAGTTATAGTTGGTGATAAGAATCATGACAAAGATGGGCAACTTTTCCCTATTACCACTATTGAACTCAATGGCAAGAATTTCCTTATGTGCTTCTGTGCTGTGGAGATTTATGTTGGGGATGGGAAGAAAAAACATTATTTGACAGTTGTCACTCCAACAAATCCTTCTACAACTTTGGAAACAAAGAATTATCAAGTAACGTCATGGTTTATAAATAGTATGGAACAAACTATTATTGACCAAGTGATTTATTGTTAGACAACATTTGATATACTACAAAGTTTAAGGAAGAGGATGTCACACGAATAGAACATATCAAAAGTATATGATCTATATGCTCTCTACTACATAATACAAAGAGGAGACAAAAGTGTGATGTATTATAAGGGTAGATTAAAAGGAGAGTAGGAGGAGATTTTAAATTATCATCCTTTGGTTATGAATGATGCAATACTTGAGAGACAGAGAGAAGATAGTAAAGTTAAAAGATTTGTGCATTGTTTGGGTTTGGAATTTGAGGGTATACATGCTCAAATTCTGGATAGTAAAGATAATATATTCGAGAGTGTTGTATCTCAACTAGTAAGAGCTGAACCATTGGTTCAAGCTTCCATAGGTAAAAGTCAATTTTTAACTTTGGCTTTTCTTTTATTGTTACTAAATATGTGGCAAGAGGATATTGGCCCAAATGGTTTCTCAAGAGGGGAGTGAATTGGGAGATTAAATTTTAAATTTGATACTTAATTGAAAAAATAAAATAATTAAAATAATAGACAAGCATGCACCAGAACAAACACAAATAATTTTTATTCTTGATGTTCCCCTATTGGTAATCACCACCTAAGAACTCTTGCTCAGAAAAATTCCACTAATAAGATCTATTAGTTGAAAATTTATAAGTCCAAAGAGATTCAAACTCTCTTTAAGCCAAGTGTAATACACAATTACATTATGAAATTTTTTCCCACAAAGATTATACATAGGTTATAGCTCTAGTGGGCCTTTCCTTTGTGAATTTAGGAGCAAAAACACCTCTACAATAAATCAATAAGATGTATAAAAGAAAAGGAAAACCTTACAACTTTTGACTGGGAGAAACGGTCTTCTCTTGGCAAGATCCAATTCATCAATCCTTTGAGCACAAGAGAATAGATGTTGTATCTTGAGAAAGAGCATACTAAATGACTTTGAGAGAGAATGAAGAAAATGCAAGAGTAAAGCTCTTTTCTCTCAAAAAATGGGTTTGTATGGAAATTTCAAGTAAAAGATTCTTTGAATGCATGGGATTTCAAATAAATGCTCAGTTAATGTTGTAAAAGACGTCTGGTGGCCCATTTATAAGATTCCCAATGAAACTAGCCGTTATCTACCTATCACTATAAAGCTGACAGATTTTTTGATCGATCGCTGGAAAGGTATATTGATTAACCATGTGTAAACAATATATATTTTTTGGTTCCCTAAGCTTGTTGATCGATCATAGCATTGATCAACGTGTTTTTAATTTTTTTTTAAAAATTAATTGATCGATCAAGCCTATTGGATTGATCGATCATGCTTTAAAGTGATGGCTATGCATAATTCTGGATTATTGATCATACTGTGTAGGGTACGATCGATCATGATTTATAACCTTATCCCATAGGATTTCGTATGATTGATCATGCTTGTCTGGATGATTGTTCACGCTTTATATTGCTTGGCCACTTGTATTTTGGATGATCGATCATGCCAATTGCCAATTTTCTAAAATGGCTTCTAACCATGATGAAAACTATCGAATACAATTATTCCTTATTTTGAAACATATTTATGCCCTAAAGCTCTAAAACTCTTTTGTACCTTGAGATTTGGTTGATTGTCCTCATACATAGCTAGAGTTCTTGAGATCAATCTAATTGACTTGACTCTAGTCTTCATGTCTTCTATCTTCTTGTAGATGCTTCTTCAAGATGACTTGACATTTCTTGTGGCTTGAAATTTTTTGATAAATTGGTCGATTCTTTTGCAAGTACAATGAATCTTTTCTCTTGAAGGAATTGAATCTGACATGCTTACTTTATAATCATTAGTACGTTAGGTTAAATTTTGGTACGGATGAGGGTCAACCTAGGTAAAAAATCTCCCCTCTTTTTTGTGATGAGAAAATCCACCTATAGAAACTAAATTTATCAAGTATATCATTTAAATTTTGAGAATTTCTAAAGTTTTGTTTCTCTTGGATTTGTGCATCTAAGTTTTGGATTTTTTTTTAGTTCTATCTTTTCTCTTCCTTTTTTTCATATATAAAAAATAATTAAAAGTAGAAGAAAAAGTATTTGCGCACAAGGATTGGCTCAAGGATTTTCATATCATATAAAAAATGTTTACAAGTGAATATAAAATGTAAATTGATTGTAAAATGTAAATGGAGGATAGATAAAAAATGAGGCCAATCCGAGGTCAATTATGGTGGGAAGCTAAGCTGATGGTGGAGGAGTAGGCCTTCCTTGAGGCTTAGTAGCATTTCTTTGAGGTTGGCCACATCATCCTCTAGTCAGTGACTTGGTCAGAGCTTGAGGAGTCATTTGTCTGATTTCTCTTGAAAAACTTGAATTGATCTCCCAAGTCCAATTGGAACAAGGCTCATCTCTTGAGGCATCCTCTATGTTCACATTCTTCCGGTTCGATTTCTTAGAGACCCATCGGCTTCTAGTCTTTGTAAAGCCAAATTTGTTGACCTTGATCTCTCCAATGGTCTTCTTAGCCAGGTTGACATGCTCTTCATCTTCTAGAGAAACTCTATGGAGTTGGAGAATAGTAGTAATAATCTTCCCAAAAGGAAGACCATCCACTCGAATGTTGTTGTCCATGTTGACCATCTAAAGCACCCTAAAATAGACAAAGTCGAGCTCCACGTGGTGAATGAGAGCTCATAGCCAAAAGATGTTAGTCAAATGTGAGAAGGTGCCATTCCTTGGGTTGAGAATGTGCATGACAATCTCACGAACAGCCTCAGTTCCATGGGAAGATCTTTGATCTTGATCTCAAATGAGCTTCCCATAGTCTTGTCAAATACAAGACTGATAGCATCAGTGTTGGACTCGGGGTGCTCCTCGTAGAGGTCATTCGACCAGCTTTCCTTGATATATTATTTTAGGTTGTCACATGGGGTGCCCAATAGGGCATTCAACTTTCTGGTGGTGAGGGAGATGGGAGTCTTCTACACATACATGGTGACCTTCAATTCACCGTCTTCAAGTTATTTGAATTCAAGGTTTGTTCATGAAATCTTGTCCAATGTGGGATGGATGGCATTGTTTTCTTCTAATGAGGACAGGTAGGGTTCGAATGCTTCTCTAAATCTTGGTACTTCCCCATCCACAAAAACCGAGGTCCAGTCGAGAAGGCTTAACCATGCTACGTGTGGAGAACATCTTGACATATTGACTCAATTGGTTTTTAGATAAAAAATGGTCACACCATTGTGGTGTAAAGTTTGGAGTCTAATTAACGCCCGACGTGGAGTTGGTCGCAGATCGACCTACGCGATCAGGTCACCGTGGGGGTTGGAAGGGGGACGGGAAGCCCCCCTCCCGGGGGTGCAGAGGCGGAGCCCCTGTCTGATCTATGATATATTGATTGTTGTTTCATTAAGGGCAGTTTGGGAATTTTAATCTTGTATCGCTGTTCCCCTAATTTTCTCTTTATAAATGATGGGCGCCACTATTAGGGTTTGATCATCTTAATCTAAGGAGCATCTTGAGTTGCAGCTCGAGAGGTTAGAGAGAAACACCTGTAAGTAATTGCTTTCTCTTGTAAAGTATTTCATCTTCATAGTGGATTACCGTAACGGTGGAAGACAAGAAGTACTCTCACCTTGAGGTGAACCTGTATAAATCTTGTTGTGATTTTTTGTGGTATTTTTTCCCTTCTTATACATTTATTATTATTGCTCTCGTTAGTGCATTAAGGTGTTTAATTCCGAACCATTGGCATATCTACAAAGTATTCATCTTCTCTAGGTGGTGGAGGCTTCTTCGGAGTCCTCTTTGTGCTTACCATGGTCGATTTGGTGGATGGAGACTCTAAACAGAAATGGGATGCCCGAAGAGTTTGGTCTAAGGCCAAAAAGGGTGTTTATTATGGTTTTAGAGTGGAGGCAAGGACAAATCCAATTGAAATCTTATGAAAAATGGTTTGAATCAAATGGAGGAGAGAAGGATAGTTGTTTGGGGAGCTTTGGCAACTAAGATGAGGTTTTGAAATATTGAAAAATGAGGTGCAAACCCTATAAAAGTATTTATGTCTTGGTTGATCAATCAAACGAATTTTGTTGATTGATTAAACTATTTAAGTTGACTGATCATGCCTTCAACATTGATTGATCATGCCATATAGTGAGTATTTGAAATGATTTCATCTTTTCAATTTTCTCTTCTAACATGAATTTTATTGGATATGATTCTTATTTCCATGGTTTTCAAGCTACATAGACATATATGAGTTGCCCATGCCTAGTTACACCTCTTAGCTTAGACAATCAATCAAATCTTAATGACTTTGGGAAATGTTTTCTAGTTTGTTTTCTATAAGGAAAAATTCCACTTTAATCACTTTGGTTTGAACCAGCTCTCGTATGAAATGATGTCTAGTTTCAATATGTTTGGACCAAGAGTGGTAGCTTTAGGGTTTTTATCCTCTAGTTGTTGTTTCAACCATAGAAGTTCTGTATAACAACTTTCAGCAGCTTCAGTGGTAGATAAGGCAACTGAAATGTTGATTCATGGAAAACTAAGAAACTACCACATTTCCAAGTAATTGGCAGCTACCACTCATACTCTTCCAATCAATTTTGAAATCACGTTAGAGTATCCTACTAGATCAATGGAAGAGGAGTTGGAGTACCAAAGTCCCAACTTTGGTGTTCCAAGTAGATACTGAAAAATCCTTTCACCGCTTGTAAGTGGGATTCTCTAGGGTTAGATTCAAATCAAGCTAATAGGCATACCAAAAACATAATATCTGGTCTACTAGTTGAAAGTTATCATCCTTCTATACAATTTATAATCTAAGGGTCTACTCAAGTTGTCAGCATCCAATTTGAGGGACGAACTCATGGGTGTGATAATTGACTTAAAATTTTCAATGTTAAATCTCTTTTCCAATCATTTTGTATACTTGAACTAATTTATGAATGTTCCATTTTCATTTTGATAACTTGAAGTCCAAAGAAGAATGTGTTACCCATTAGACTCATTTCAAATTCATTATTCATTATTTTAGTGAATTATTAGCATAGTGAGGTTTTGATAGAGCCAAAAATGATATCATCAAGGACAATAATCAAGTTTTTATCATGACTTTTGGTGAATAAGGTCTTATCCACACTAGCTAGTTTATATCCATTTTTTGCAAGGATTCACTAGGTCTTTAATACCACACGTTGGGACCTTATTTCAACCCATATAAGGCTTTATGTAATTTGCATTCAAGGTTGGTTTGCTCATATATTCAAATCTTTTGGGTTTTTCTACATATATTTGTTCTTAAATATATCCCTTTAAAAATATATTTTTCACATCCATTTGGTTCAATTTAAATTTCTTGTGACAAACATAGGTTAATAGATTCCTAATTACCTCTACCACGACCATGGGTGCATATGTTTACTGAAAAGTCTATTCCTTCTTCTTGGTTACATCCCTTGGCCACTAACTTAGTTTTATTTCTCAAAATCATGTTTTCTTCATTTTCTTTGTTCCTAAAATTCCATTTAGTTCCTATGACTTGTTGATATTTGAATCTAGGTACTAGATTCCAAACTTAGTTTCTTTAAAATTGATATAAATCCTCTTGCAATACCATTATCCAAAGTCATCCTTTTCAGCTTTGGCAAAGCATTTGGGCTCTATCTGATAAACGAAGACACTATTTGCCATATCTTCATGAGTTGTCCTTCTAGTTACAATTTTTATTTGGGGGTAAGCCATGAACCTATAGTTCTTTGGCTAGATAGGAGGTTCCTCCTGGTTATTCATGTCTTTTAGGGAGCCTATTAATGGATCAAGAGGGTCTTCTTCTTCTTCTTCTTCATACAAAATTGGAGTTGGTGTTGTACTCGATAGATTTGACTCATAAAATTCAACATGTACCGACTCCATGACTCTCATAGATGTCTTTTTATACATTCTATAAGCCTTGATATCCTAGAGTCAAATTTCTCTACTTTCTCCTTTGGTTCTCTTATTATGTATATCTAAAGATTTCTAACATAGATAATATTAGGAAGGGTGCTCGTAAACAACTCATAAGGAGTTTTGTTAAGAAGGGGCCTAATACTTGCACTATTTATGATGAAAAATTGTATTTTTAGCTTCCACCGATAATTTATGAGACAAGTCATATGCATGTAATATAGCTTTTTCCATTTCAATTAGCATTCTATTCTTCCTCTAAAAAAACATCATTTTGTTGAGGAGTTCTAGGAGCTGAGAAGGTATGATCTACTCCATTTTAGTATAATAGTTCTCAAAGTTAAAATTCTCAAATTCTCCTCCATGTTTCACCTAGTTTTGACAATGCTACAACCTTGTTTCTTTTGCAATTTTTCACATAATTTAGCAAAGGCCAGAAATGTATCATCCTTGTTTACTAGGAAATCTACCCATTTGAACCTAGAATAGTCATCTACAACCACTAGGATGAGATGATTTATTTTATAGTTGAAGATGGGTGGGTCAAACTAAATCCATGTGGGTTTTTTTAAGAGGTCGAGTGGTAGAGACTATGTTTTTGGATTAAACAGAAGTTTTGTGTTTCTTTCCAAGTAGGCAAGTGTTGAAGAGCAAATATGGAAGAGTCTTATATGACTCTCACAATAAGAAGTCTTATAGAGCCAAAATTATTATGGAAGAAGGTCTCACATAAGAGTTTCAGATTAAAGGTATTTTAGTTGTGTTAGTCTTCTATTTATGTTGGGTTATTTAATTCTGCTAGGACTTATCTTTAATGTTAGAGCTTGGGTGTAATTAGGACATGGGTAGTTTAATTGTAATTGGACTCTACTACATTCCTCAATTATAAATAGGGGTTCATGTACTCTAATTACATAAAGTCAATGAAGTATTTCTCTTTTCCATAAATTCAACATGGTATTAGAGAATGTTTTGTGATTTGACTCACATAGATAATGTGATCCTTTTCTGATCTATTATCTCTAGCAGTTTAGGTTCGTATCTATTTTTTTTTATCTATTTTTAGTCCCTATACCCGTTGTTTGATTTACTTTTTCACCTCTATACTGAGCTTTTCACATTTCATATTATATAATGACGGAAATATTTTTGAGTCTTCTTTCCAATACAAAATAAATTTTTGCAATCTTTATTTCTTACACACCTTAAGTTTTAAAACTAAAATTTTTTAATTCGCCCCCTCTTGAGAAGCCACCTGTTAGGGATTAAACGCCCTAATTCCAAATTAATGAGAGAAATAATAATAAATGCAGCAAAAGGGAAAAAACATGCACGAAAAATCTCAACAAGATTTATACAGGTTTGCCTCAAGGTGAGAGTACGTCCTATCTTTCGCCGTTGCAGTAATTTTCTATGAAGAAGAAATATTTTACAAGAGAAATTGCACACTTACAGGTGTTTCTCTCTAACCTCTCAGGTTGCAACTTGAGATGCTCTACGGTATAGGATGATAAAACCCTAATAGTGGTGCCCCTCAATTATAAAGAGAAAATTAGGGTAATCGCATTACAAGAGTGAAATTTTTAAACTACCCTTAATGAAATAACAATTAATATATCGTGGACCGGGCGTAGGGCGTTAATTAGGCTCCACAACTTAACACCACCAGGGCCTACACAAAGTACCAAAAAATGTATAGATTTTACATAGTGGGTGTTTACGGTACATGACTGGTGATAAGAAAAAATTGTAGAGCTTATACCAAAAGGTGGAGGTCATGTCACTTTTTGGAGACAATAGTAAAGGTACCATCCAAGGAATTAGAAATAGAGGTACGCCAATTCTTTTGTATCAAATGTCTATTACATAGAAGGGGTTGATGCATGATTTACCAAGCTTTAGTCAATTTTGTGATAAGGGTTATTTAGTTTTGATTGGAAAAAGACAAATGCATAGTAAAGGATGAAAATGATGAAATTTTGCTAGAGGGACATAGAAAAAAATTCTCTACATTCTGAACACAATTGATTTACCCTCTACCAATGCAATATATTTGGGTGGTAACATAGATAAGTCTTGGTTATGGCACAAGAGGTTAGGACATATTGGAATAGATTCATTGAGCAAATTACCAAAGAAAAATCCAGTGAGAGGACTACCAAACCAGAATTTTGCAAGGGGAAAAACCTTGTAAAGCTTGATGTTGAATTTATGGAAAATAGAAATAATTCATTGATTTTATGTAATCAAAGTACATGAACCCCTATTTATATAGAGGAAAGT
This sequence comes from Aristolochia californica, assembly GCF_029961685.1. NCBI lineage: Eukaryota > Viridiplantae > Streptophyta > Magnoliopsida > Piperales > Aristolochiaceae > Aristolochia > Aristolochia californica. The sequence continues at coordinate 7,595,590 of NW_027182279.1, forward strand.
AGTATAGTCCAATTACAATTAAACTACCCTTGTCCCAATTACACCCAAACGCTAACACTTAAAGATAAGTCCTAGCATAATAAAATAACCCAACATAAATAGAAGACTAACACAACTAAAATACCTTTAAACTGAAACTCTTCTGTGAGATCTTCTTCCATAATAATTTTGGTTCTGTAAGACTTCTTATTGTGATTGTCATGTAAAACTCTTCTGTATTTGCTCTTCAACACTCCCCCTCAAGGTCGTTTATAACTTCAACCTGCAATAGAAAGGATTATTTGTCTTCAATTTTCTTTGCTGAAAAAAAAATCTTGACAAATACAATTCTTCATAGATGCAAAAACTTCATCTTTTTTGCTCCCCCTTTCTTGAATATTTTGGTCACATAAAAATTACCACAACATATGGAATAAAATACTTATTTCTTATACTTCTTCTTCTACTTCTCCCCCTTCAAGCTGGGAGGTAATGACAGTGATCCCGGCTTGAACCAAATAACATAGATGTAGTAATAAGCTACTCCATCACGGTGTCCCAACCCGGGCACCGACTCTCAAAAGGTAGACATGTGTAATAAGTGGGTAATGCTTGTCATTCACAAGAAGGTCATAAAAGATCTTGGATACATATAAAAAGTCTCAATGGACTTAAAACACCCATATATATACATACATACAGGAGGTTGCCCCAAAAGGGTATGTGAAATTCAAATAAAGGATGGTAATAGAAAGACTACCAAATAACCAATGGGTAATGGGTAAATACAAAGATAAGATGTTGAGGCTACCATGTGCTTCAAATTCCGCATCAAACGAACCAATGCTGACAATAGGCAGCAAATAATGAACCCAAAGCAAGCAACTGAGGAGTTCTTCTTCAATAATGTCTCAATCAAAGAGACACACTAGTAGTAGCGGAAATATGCCAATGCCCAAATAACATGTACCAAATGTGCAGTTGTATAGCAGTGGATAACCAGTAAATAATAGAAGTCCTTAAGGGTAATAAGGACACATGAAATAGTCCACAACGAGTCCATTAGTAAATAAGGAAGTTGCACCAAATAGTATGTTGGAATTGAGTAATAATCCTAGATAATAATTCAGTCGAAGATAGAGAACCGAGTCGAATAGAGTAAGATATCAGACCAATATAGCCAAGTCGCAAGAAAAATAGGTATAGAACTCCAGACCCAGACACGTATAACTGAGGTAGAAAACAAGTAAGCCAAGTTAGTTTGACCCAGATCTGAGTTGACTCGATCCGAGTTGGACTGAATCAACTCTGCTTGCTAAGTTAACCCAAGTGGAACAAATGACTCTCGGGTTACCAGTTTGCTAGGTTGACCCAATAATGTCTGGTCCGGGTTTTGCTCAACGCTCAATTAAAACCAATTTCCTAACTTAGGGAAACTTTAATTCATCAATAGTGCCTTCTTCTTCCCCACGACACCAAAAGGCTCAGAGACCAAGAGATAGGATAATCCCTTATCTAGAAGGTAGAAGAAGTATTCCATTTGTGGTTCTCTCGGCAAGGTTCAGCGTGAGGCTCAACAGAACCAAACTAAATGTTTCCTAACTTAGGAAAAATTAATATTAGCACCAGTGCGTCTTCTTACTCACAGTGCTAATGATTGCAGAGAGCCATCGTTGTGGCCATCCGCCTAGGCAAGTATTTTTAGAAGATGTCAACAACCGATAAGATCAAATAAATCAGTAAAAATAGACTTCACAGAGGAGGAAATAATCCAACGAGCCAAAACAGAAAACAAACTTAGTAGAGTCATCTTCTCTAGCAATGGGAACCAATTAGCAAACAAAAATATTATTCGAACCCAACAAAACGTAATCTTGACAGAAATAGAACCTCGATAGAGATACTCAACAAGCAATTAGCAACAACAATGGAGAGACAATCTCACGATGCTGGGAATACGACGAACCAGGTTTAATCTGAGTAGAGTCAGTACTGCGATGGCAAGCGGAAATTATGGGAACAACAGTAACTTTCAGGATTGAAAAGGGAATGAATAGGCTGGATCAAGCTAGCCACAATCTTCCAACGAAGTTCCAATCGAGCAGATATGCTTCAGAAAAAAAATATGCCAGTGACGGAGACATCAACTTACCAAATGAAGCAGAGAACCGATGACTTGGTTCCAGTAGACAAAGGCTTAATCAACATCTCCTTCCTCCCTATGATGCATGAGCCAGTAGAGACAGAGCAATAAATATATTCCAAAAGATCACCTAGATAGAGCAGCAACTCAAAAAGTGACACACAAAAATCGGCTTAAATTTGGATTTTTCAATGCAACAGGATATTAGCATGACCTTTGATTCATCCAATGTGAATATATCCTTAAATATAGATCCGATTGACATAAAATTTTCTCCATCTGAAATAAGACTTAAATACTTTTCATCCAATTATAACTTTTCTTCATAAAATATACTTCTTTTAAAATAAATAATCTGATAGATTTTGGTCTTTGTAATCTGGCCGAACTAAGTATTCTTTCTTCTTTTGCTTGCATAACCATTGACTATTCCAAGATCAATATCTCCATTTAAAAAACTCAGATTGAGAATTAGTTGTAAAGGTAAGAAAATAGACTTATAGATATTTCTTTTGATATACAATTTTCCATATAAGTCTCATTCTTGATAGAAAATGCCTCAAGACAAAGTGGATTGATTGAGAAGCTATCATGTGATAGACTTGTATTTGAGAATAAGAGCTTCGAGTTAGAACAACAAGTCAAACTTCTATCTCTCAAATCCATACCCAAGAGGAAAGTTGGGAAGAACAAAACAAAGAAAAAGAAGAAGTTCTCTCCCATTCCTCATATTAGATGCCACTATTGCAATTAAATGGGTCACGATGCCCACATTTGATAAGTAAAGAATGAAAAACACATCAAATAAACTTGGGAACCCAAATCAATCAAAATGGTAGTGGTAACCCAAAAGAACTCGGGCAAACAAGTTTGGGAGCCCGAATGACCTGCCACCTCAAATGTCATCCCAAAGGGACCCAACCTAAAATGGATCTCTACGGGTTAAATCTTTTGTGATATAGGTATGTCTCTGAGCCAAGGCACTGAAAAATATTTGGATTTTGGATAGCAGTTGGTCAAGGCACATGGCCATGACAGGAAGAAGTTACAGGAAGAAGTTTGTTGAACTCAAACCCAAAGATGGAGGTCATCTAACTTTTTTAGACAGTAGAAAAGGTACCATAAAATGAATTGGTAAAATTGGTACCTCAACTGCTTTCATATGTTGTATATTATGAAGAGGGGTTGATGCATGACTTACTTAGCATTTGTCAATTTTTTGATAAAGGAAACAAAGTCTTATTTGAAAAGGACATATGCTTAGTAAAGAATGCAAATGAAGAATTAGTTCTAGAGAGACAAAGAAATAGGAATGTGTATGTAGCAAACATAGTCAATTCACCCTAAACTAGTGCCATTTGTTTGGGTGAAAAAATTGTTGAATCTTGATTATGGCATAAAAGACTAGGACATATAGGAATAGATCCCTTGAATAAACTAGCTAAAAATAACCTAGAGAGAGGACTACTGGATAAAAAATTTGTAAGAAAGAAACCTTGTGATGCTAGCCAACTTGGAAAGCAAAAAAAAAATCTTTCAAATCCAAGGATATCATTTCAACTTGTCATCCTCTTAAACTAATCCACATAGACCTAGTTGGACCTACCCAAACCTTAAGCTTAAATAGGAAGCACTTCACCTAAGTGGTGGTAGATGACTATTCAAGGCTAATAAGGGTAGATTTCCTTGCTCACAAGGATGATGTTTTTCTAGCCTTCACTAAGTTATGTAAAAAAAGTTCAAAAAGAGAAAGGCTATAACTTTGTTAAAATTAGGAGTGCCGATGAGAATTTGAAAATTTACACTTCTAGGAATATTGCACAAAGCATGGTATAGACCACACATTTTCAGCTCCTTGAACTCCACAAAAAAATGGTATTGTTGATTGAAGAAATCAAACCTTAATTGAAATGGCTAGAGCTATGCTTCATGCATATAACATGCCACATAGGTTTTGGGCCAAAGCTGTAAACACCACATGTTATATCATTAACCGAGTTAGCATAAGGCCTCTACTCAACAAAATTCCATATGAGTTGTATACGGGCACCCTTGCCAAAATAACTTACTTTAGAACCTTTGGATGCAAAGTATTCATATTGAAAGAACCAATGGTAAAACTTTGAAAATTTGTCTCTAGAGCTGATATATGAATTTTTCGGGGTTATTTTACTCATATAAAATCATATAAGTTTATAACAAAACATCTATGAGAGTAGAGGAGTCGGTTCATGTTGAGTTTGATGAATCTGATTTTCCAAATCAAACCCCAGCTCCAATTTCCAATGATGAAGAGGGAAACCCCTTCGATTCATCTTTGAGATCTCAACCTCAAGACAAAAACATTGAAGAGAACCCAAATGACCTGAATAACCAATAAGAATCATCTATGGAGCCATGGAACTACAAGCTTATGGCTAGTCATATTCTAGAACAAATCATTGGTGACCCTCAAGGTAAAATTATAACTAGAAGAACTACTCATGAGACTATGGAAAATAGTACCTTCATTTCTCAAATAGAGTCCAAAAGCTTTGCCGAGGCCAAAAAAGATGATTTTTGGATCATGCCAATGCAAGCGGAATTGAATCAATTTGAAAGAAAATGAAGTTTGGTCTCTTGTACCCAGACCCCAAAATCAACAAGTCATAGGAACAAAGTGGGTCCTTAGGAACAAAGCAATTGAAGAAAATCAGGTAGTGAGAAACAAAGCGAGGTTAGTTGCTAAAGGATATAGCCTAGAAGAAGGTATTGGCATCGAAGAAACCTATGCACCCGTGGAAAGACTAGAGGCCATTCGAAACCTTCTAGCATATACTTGTCACATGAAATTTAAATTGTACCAAATGGATGTAAAGGGTACATTTTTAAATGGGTACATTTAAGTGTTAGAGTTTTGGTAGTTTAATTGTAGTTGGACTCTACTACTATCCTCAATTATAAATAGAGGTTCATGTATTCTGATTATTGTTGGAAGATGGGCCCAAGCCCACACGACCAACGAGGGCCCACATATTCAAGTGTGTTAGAAGATGGGCCCAAGCCCATAAGACCAAGGAAGACTCACATATCCAAGAGTGTTGGAAGATGGGCCCAAGCCCATAAGATATGGGACCCACCATGATCATGCGAGGTGCAATAAGAAGTCTTACAGAGTCAGAATTAATATGGAAGCAGGTCTCACAGAGGAGTTTCAGTTTAAAGGAGATTTAGTCATGTTAGTTTTCTATTTATATTGGGTTATTTAATTATGCTAGGACTTATCTTTAAGTATTAGACTTTGGGTGTAATTGGGACAAAGGTAGTTTTATTGTAATGGGACTCTACTACCTCCTCTATTATAAATAGAGGTTCATATACGCTGATTACGAACAAGTCAATGAAGTATTTCTCTTTTCCATAAATTCAACATATTTCTTTTGCGATCATTATTATTGTTCTCGTTAGTTTGAAATTAGGGCGTTTAATTCCTAACAAGTGGTAATAGAGCTTTGGTTGGTGATTGAGAGCAATGGCTAGTAGAGAAGAATCGACACTAGGAATCAACAAGTTTGGTGGTATGGACTTACGTTCTGGAGGATGCAAATCAAAGATTATCTGTATTATAAAAAGCTGCACGCACCACTTTTGGATATGAAACGAGAAGGTATGAAAGATGATGAGTGGAATCTCCTCGATAGACAAGTGTTTGGAGTAATCCGGTTAACACTATCGAAGAACATTGCTCACAACATGGCATCGGAGAAAACCACGGCAGGGATGATAAAGATTCTATTTGACATATAAGAGAAGCCTTCCGCAAATAATATGGTACTTCTCATGAAAAAACTCTTCAATTTAAAGATGATAGAAAATACATCATTTGCAACGCATTTGAACGAGTTTAGCAAGATTGTCAATCGATTGGCATCCGTTCAAATTAAATTTGATGATAAGGTTCGTGCTTTAATTCTTTTGGCATTTCTACCAAATTTTTGGGAGCCTATGAGAGCTACGGTCATCAACTTTTTAGGCAATGGGAAGTTAATCTTTAATGATGTTCAGGATACCATTCTAGAAAAGGAAGTTCGTAGAAAGGACTCTGATTCTGCCCTAAGTGTCGATACTAGGAGAAGTGACTTCGAGAGGAATTCCAACAAGGGCAATGTTATGCGACAACATTCACAGTGCATCGGACAGCTGGATCCTGGGCTAAGTACATGTGCCTTCCGCTCATAACAATCTGGTCTTTTGGAAGTATTGGCTGGGTATTTAACATTTGGTATCAGAGCGGGTGCCACGTTGCGAGTTCGATTCCTGGGGTGCGAGAGGCTGGATTAAAATTACTGGTTGACTGCGGTTGGGCCAGTGTCACTACGCCGCCGTGGTCTTCGGATTGTAATGGTGGGAGTACTATTATGGGATAGCAATCACAGTGCATCAGACAGCTGGATCCTGGGCTAAGTACCTATGCCTTCCTCTCCTAACAGGCCAGTCTTTTGGGTAGTATTGGATAGGTGCTTAACATGCAATGGTAGAGGGAAGTCAAGTAATGGTAGAAGCAAGTCCAAATTCGGAAGGAATATGGAATGTTGGAATTGTGGCAAGTCTTGTCACATAAAAAGGAACTACAAAGCACCAAAGAAGGATGAAAAGAAAAATAATGTTGTGAATGCGGTGACTGAAGAGGTACAAGATGTTTTACTTTTGTCGATTGATAGCCCTATTGACTCTTGGGTGTTAGATTCAGGAATTTCTTTACACACCATTGAACATCGTGAGATCATGGAGAATTTTATTGCTAGAGATCATGGGAAGGCGTATCTTACTGATGGAGAACATTTGGATATTTTCAATATTGGTAATGTCAGTTTGAGGATGTCAAACGAGACAATGTGGAAAATTCACAAGGTGAGATGTGCCAAAACTGATGCGTAATTTGTTCTCAGTAGGGCAGCTTGATGGTGAAGGTCATAATGTGACTTTTATTGATGCTTCTTGGAAAGTCACAAAGGGATTCATGATGATATGGAGGAAAAAATTTACATTATGCAACCACAGGGTTTCAAAGCACAAGGAAAGGAGAAAATAGTGTGCAAACTTGAAAAGAGCCTGTATGGTCTTAAACAAGCTCCAAGACAATGGTATAAGAAGTTTGACACCTTTATGAGTAGTAATGGTTTCTTGAGGTTCTAGGCAGATCATTGTGGTTAAGTGAAGAAGCTTGATAACTCCTACATCTTTCTATAGCTATATGTTGATGACATGTTGATAGTAGGTACTTGCAAATGGGAAATAGATAATTTGAAAAGGTAGTTGTCAAAGAAGTTTGAAATGAAGGATTTGGGTGCTGCAAAACAAACCCATGGGATGAGGATTACTAGAAATACTGATGTCTTGAAGCTGTCACAAGAAGAATATGTGAAGAAGGTGTTGAGTAGATTCAAAATGAATAATGCAAAACAAGTGAATACTCTTTTGACTAGTCACTTTAGGCTATCTAAGGAGCAGTCACCTTCTACAGAGCAGAAGCAATCCAACATGGCCAATGTGCCTTAAGCTTCTACTATTGGTAGTCTCATGTATGCCATGGTGTGTATTAGACCAGACATAGCTCATGTAGTGGGAGTTTTGAGCGGATATATGATTAATCTGGGTAATCAACATTGGGAAGCAGTAAAGTGGATTCTCAGGTATTTGAGAGGCACTGCAGACTCAATGTTATGCTTTAGAAAGTCAGACTTGGGATTACAGGGTTATGTAGATGCTGACATGGCTGGAGACATTGATGGAAGAAGAATACTAGTGGATATGTATACACTTTGGGTGGTACAACAGTTAGTTGGGTCTCTAAGTTGCAGAAGATAGTTGCTCTTTCAACTATTGATGCATAATATGTTGTCATGACAGAAGCCAACAAAGACATGGTATGGTTGCAGTCTTTTTGGGAAGAATTAGGTCTCAAGCCTAGGAAGAATTTGTTGTATTATTACCGTCAGAGTGCTATTCATTTAGCAAAGAATCATGTTTATTATGCCAGAACAAAGCACATATAGGTGCATTATCACTTCATCAGATTGGCTCTAGAGGATGGAGTCTTAGCACTTGAGAAGATTCAAGTGAGTTAGAATCTAGCTGATATGTTGACAAAGACTGTTACGATCAAGAAACTGAAGTTGTGTGCAACTTCAGTTGGACTTCTCTCTTAGGATTGAGAAGTTGTTGCCGCTGCAAAGGAGATATTAATGATGGATTAGTCTCCAAGAGGGAAATTGTTAAGTTGTGGAGCTTAATTAACGCCGTACACTGAGGAGCGCCACTATTAGGGTTTTATCATCTTAATTCAAGGAACATCTCGATTTGCAGCCCGAGAAGTTAGAGAGAAACACATGTAATTGTGTGATTTCTCTTGTAAACTATTTCATCTTCATAGTGGATTACTGCAACGCCAGAAGACAGGACGTAGTCTCACCTTGTTGTTTAAACCTTGTTGTTTGTTTTCATGCTTGCTTTTCCTTTCTTCCGTAATTATTATTATTGTTCGTTAGTTTGGAATTAAAGGCGTTTAATTCCTAACACTCAACAATTCAAACTAGATACAAAGCATAAATAAGAAAATATATGTTTGAGAGACTGTAGAGATGGATGTCCTAATCTATTGTGCCATTGAAGGGCTTTGATCTAAAAGCTGGATGTAGCAGTAACTGCATTCACAATGAGATAGGAAAGTACCCCTTGTTCATGGCCTCCACCAATTACTTGTTTCATCTTCTAGTTCTTAAAAACACAAATAGGAGAAAAAGTGAATCTTTTAGTTAATTGACTAATTGATAGGAGATTTAAAAGAACTGTGAAACAAAAAGAACATCTTGCAGGTGAAGTGTGGGTGTAGCAAAGGTGGACTCCACACCATGTACTTTGGTTTAGGATCCATCTGCTATAGAGACAAATTTATAAGTTGAACAAGGAGATATAGAACTTAAAAGATTACGATTATTAGTCAGATGTTCGGAGGCCCCAAAGTCGATGATCTAGGATGAGGAAGGTGAAGTAGCTAAGATCATACATGTTATAGTATTTGTTGCAATAGTGGGATAGACCTTGTTTGGGGTAGGTACCATCATATTCTTTAACTTCTGAAGTAATTCAAAATCTTCTTTAGATACAATCTTCTTGCCTTTAGGATTCTAAAGTTTGACTTCATTCTTCTCACCATTAATTCTAGAGATTTGATTTGATGTAACCCAATCTAGTTTACCATGAATTTTTCCAGAATGTGTCTACCAAGTAGTTTATGCCCTCGCAGTTAGTACAAATTTGATTATCAGGTCTAGAAGATTTTTTTCCTGTCCTACCACCTTTGCCACTGCCACCTTTAGTATTTTCCCTATTACCTGAACCTCCCCCTATTACTTGAGTACATAGCTAATGAAACATCAATTTGTGAAGTGGAGCGCATAAGTATTAATGTGATCGATATATCATCAAAAGAGGGAAGAGCAGTCGAGAAAAGAATTTAAGATTTAGCTACCTCAAGATATCGTCTGATATTAGCAAGTCAAAAGTAGCTGCTAAAGCTTCTCGTTGTTTTTCCTAAACCATGATATGAGTGGAATACGGCTAAGCAATTTTCTATTCTTGAATAAGTCTCCCAAATCGAGCAATGTTATCATGCACATTCTCCCCCTATTTAGTATTATACATTGTTTGAAAAATATCATATAATTTTTGAAAGCTATTAGCACTAGATTATAACTTGGCACAAGTATCTCACACTCTTTTAGCCTCAAGATGAACGACATTATTTACAATATTCTCTTCCATACTATTAATCAACCAACTAAGAACAAGTGTATCCTCTTTAATCCATTTCATGTATACACTATCTTCTTCATCCATCGGTGGTGGTAGCTTAGTCAGTGACCCATTAAATGTTGACTAATAAAGGAACCGCCTCATTGATTGAGACCAACTCAGATAGTTTGATAATCATTTCAAAGGAACTGTAGTGATTTTAAGTAAATCACTCACTCTTACAAGCTATTATAAAAATTCAATTCTTAGCCATGAAATATCAGTCAATCACTCAAGTACTAATAGTACATTGCTCTTATAAAGGATGAAAAAGAGCAGTACAATGAGTCTTAAATCACCAAAATCAGATGTAAAGGTGCTGTTTTTTTTCCTTTGCAGTTATTCCTACGTATGCATGAAGAAATAAATCTCATAAGCATGAATCAATAGAGTTTAGGACACTTAATAATAATGTGAGCTGGACTGAAATTTGAGTCTTAGGGAACCTTCAAGAACCCCTTAGTCAAGAAGCAAGCTCACGTGGGTGTCAAGGAGAACAACAACACCTTTCTTAAACTAGGCTTGCCTTATTTAGGCATGTTCTCTCCTTTGCATGCGTATCAAGCATGCATGCTCATAGAAGGCAGTTGTTAGAAATGTTGAATTTAGGATCCCATGATTAGAATCTCGAGCAAAGTAAGAGAGGGAGGGGAGAACAAAAGATGAAGAGAAGAGAAAAAAAGGGAGAGAGAGAGCCTTTAGGTTAAGAGAGAGCTTGGACAAACTAAGAGAAGGGGAGAGAGTTTGAATGCACTACCCCAAGCCAAGGGCCTCTATTTATAGTTTTTGAGAGAATTTTGCAGTGTCTATAATGGCCTTAGGGCTACAAGCTTTACATAAGAAAAGACATAAGTAGACATGTTCCTCCTTGACTAATTACATCCTTATGCCATCTTTATGAGAAATCTTCTTATTTACCATGATTACACCTCTCTTGGAAATGTGGACCTTCCTTGGTGTTGTGGGCTTGGGCCCATCTTCCACACACTTGGACATGTAGGCCTTCCTTGGTCGTGTGAGTTTGGGCTCATCTTCCAACACTCCCCCTCAAGCTGGGGGTGAGAGAACATAATAAATGCTCAGCTTATGAGAAATAATGTGTAGGATCATTCCATATAAAATGGAAGCCCATCATATCTTCCAACACTACACCCCCCCCCTCCTCCAGCTAGTGGTCTCTTTGTTTTTTACCAGGCATAATATAAGAGAGTAAAATCACTCATAGTCGTAAGACAAAGCTCCATACTCCAGTTAAATGGTCATAGTAAAAAATAATTTTCACTCAATTTCACAGGCAGAAAAGTAGCCCTACTTTGAGGCAGAGAGTCTACCCACTTTCTCATGGTTGCTAAAAAAATACCGGGTGAATAATAGTGTTGAGGACTCAATAGCTGACCAAGTCACCCAAAGGAGGTGCCAATGACTCACTGAGTTAATTACTTTTACTTTCATATTTTATATTGCTTTTAAGTATAACTTTTAGTAAGTATATAAGCCTACATGCTGCAGGGGCAGAATTGTAATCGTGAAACCCTAAACTCTAATGGCATCAAACCCTATTTAGAGGGAAAAGGAATAGAGAAAATAAAGTCTTGAATTAGGTTAAAAAGAGTTTGGAGTTCTCCTTGACAAGCACTAGGGTTTGGGAGGTCTCCTTGACGAGCTTCATGTCCAGGTTCCCTCTTGAATCTGAGTTTCTTTCTTCTCTCTTTGATTTCTGTTTTACCTTGTTCTTACCGAAACCAAGGGGGGAATTTCTTTCCCTTTTTCCGAGCTCAACCAAAGGCTATAGCCTCTCAACCATCCACAGCAGCAAGAGAGGTTCTCTCTCTCTCTCTCTCTCTCTCTCTCTCTCTCTCTCTCTCTCTCTCTCTCTCTCTCTCTCTCTCTCTCTTTCAGAGCAAAGATAGGGGCTTTCTAGCCCCTATACCGAGACCAACCACAAATAGAGGTTCTTCAACTTCTAGTCCAGCGAGTAGCATGGTTAGGGACCCCTAACCCCTCTCAGCCAAGAGCAGCAGCAAGAAGCAAGAAGGGTCCTAACCAGTCTCAACGATGAGCATCAAGGGGCCATCCCCTTCCTATCCTAGAGTAGGAAGGGTTTCTCAACCCCTACTGAGAATAGCAGTCAAGCTGCAAAAAGGAGACTTTTTTCCTCCTTACTGAGAGCAGAAACTCTCTTACAGTGCAGGATTCACCAATCCCACGCTGAGTTACTCGATCCATGGCAAGGGACCATAAAAACGTGGTATCAGAGTAGGGTAACACAGGGGAGCCCAACAATAGTGAGTTAAAAGAATTGATGATCATAGGGCAGCAGGCATAGGCAGAAAATGAAAGAAAGTTTTCTCTAATCATGGAGAAGTTGGAAAACCTTCCAAATATGAATCTCCAGATCTATAGACTTTCTGGGATGATGGGAAATATTACGACTGGAAGGAACTCAAACCCAGAACAAAGAGGAAAGGACAACTCGCACAACAGAGTGGGAGACCAGTTTGTAGGGCACACTGCCTTTCTTGTCCAGAATGAAAATTTCAACCATGGAGGAGGCACCGTACCAAGGTATACAAAACTTTATTTTCCTACTATTAATGGGTCAGACGACCCCTTGATTTGGTTACATAGGTGCGAAAGAAAATTTATCCATCAAAGAACATAAAAAATTGATAAGGTGGGATTGGCCGCTTTCCACATGCTCAATGAAGCACAACTTTGATTTCATCAAGTAGAGTTGGATAGATTGGTGTTGGATCGGGAAGAGTTTAAAGAATTATGCACTTTACGGTTCAGTCCTCCAGCCCACATCAACCCCTTGAGGGATTTGGTGTTGTTACGACAAACAGGGCAAGTGGAACTATATCAAAAATAGTTCCAAGAAAAATTGGCATGAGCCAATCGGATGGTTCACGTAGACCAGCAGTCAATTTATTTACAGCGGGCTTTAATGAGTCGTTAAGGTTAAAAGTGGAGATCCACACACCTGCTGACTTAGCTCGAGCAATGAATCTAGCTCATGCACAGGAAACTCGACAAAAAGTTCAAAACAGGAGGACAACTTAGCAAGGGGATCAGAACACTTCCAATAGTTGGCAAGGGAGGCGCAACACTACCCCTAAGACAACATTCCCAGCAGGGCAACAAGCCAGAATTAATCTCATTACTACTCTTGCTGTAGATACACGGGCCAACAACCCACCCGCCTAGTATATTAGAAAATTAATTAGTTTTGAGAAGGCTGACCGTAGGGCAAAGAACTTACGTTACACCTGTGACGAACCATACAGGGCAGGCCATCAGTGTAAACGGTTGTTCTGGTTAGAAGTTGATGAAATCACAGAACCAGAATAAATTGATGATCCTACTGAGGAAGATGCACCAGAAATTTCTCTGCATGCCATTACTGGCCAGAAATCCTCCAAAACTATGCAAGTCTGACCAGAACCTTGTCAGCCTTGTGGATTTGGGAAGTACACATGGATTTGAGAAGTACACATAATTTTCTCAATTTCACAGTTGCTCAACATCTTCAACTACAGATCCTTCCACACCCAACAACCATGGTTTCGGTTGCCAATGGAGAGAAAGTTCCTAGTTATGGCATCAGTAGAGCAGTAAACTTCTCAATCGGTACGACTTTCTTTCATTCAAAATTTTTTTTCATACCTTTAGTTGGGTTCAATATGGTATTGGGTATTAAATGGTTGCAAACCTTAGGGCATATTTTATGGGACTTTACTGCTTTAACTATGAGTTTTGAAACTGGCGGACACCAAGTACTATTACAAGGCAATCAAGTGGACAAGCCACATCACATTCATACGCTTCACACTCAGGACAATCCGGACAGCACTATAGAACATCTCCTAGATCAATTCTCGATGTTGGACACACTCCTATCTTTTTTATTAGTGGGTCTATAGACATTGCTAAAAAATGTAGTAATAAGTTCCTACATTACGGTGTTCCAACATAGGGCACCAACTTTCAAATGGTAGGAGTAAAACTGCCAAATAAGGGGATAAAAGGTAATCACCAAAAGATAACACTCTGGGGCCACCATGTTCTTTCTTCTTCATCGAAGTAACCAATGCTAACAACAAATAGCAATTGAGAAGTCATTCTTCAATTATAATGTCTCAATCAGAGAGACACAGTAGCAATAGCAGATATTGGCCAACGCTCAAATAACACATACCAAATAATGAAAGTCCTTTATAAAGACACATGAAATAATCCACAATGAGTCCATCCTTGAATAAGGAGAATGTGCACCAAATCAAGATCTTGAGATGATCTTCCATAAAATGAGCCACTTATAAGATATAAATAAGGAAATTTTCCCATGTATTATGACACCACTTACCAAAAAATCAATCTTTCCTTGCTTCAATACTCAAGGATATCAAATTAGATTCTTTTAATCTTTCCAAATCACCAATAAAATCTCACAAAATTCGTTGCTAGCCAAAAAGGTTCATAATTCAGAATAGGAACACTTCTTCTTTTTGACAAAAAAATCAAGGAAAGTTTCTGAAAATAAGATGATCTTCTAAAGATTCTTTTTAGATATTGTTAGTGAACAAAAAATAAAATTTCCAAGGGTAGATCTTGAGATATGTTCCTGACATTGTTGATCAATAACAACAACTCAAAAAATGAAGCACAAAATTCGGCTTAAATTCAGATCTTCGCATGCGACATGATACCAGCATGACCTTTGATTCTTTTAATTTGAATATCTCCTTAAATTCATATCAACCTGACAGAAAATATTTTCCTTATGAAACTATATTTAAATAAATTTCATCCAAGCATAACTTCTCTTGATAAAATATACTTATTTTGAGATAAATAATCTGGTAGAATTCGGACTCCGAAATCTGGCCGAACTGAGTACTCTTTCTCCTTTGACCAACATGACAATTGACTCTTCAAAGATTGATATATCCATATAAAAAATTCATATTGAGAATTTGTTGAATATTTAAGAAAATATACTTACATATCTTTCTTTTGATATATAATTCTTCATATAAAGTCTTGTTCTTGATGGCATAAACTGCTCGAAATTTGAAGCTTTCTGATGTTGCACGAAACTTTTCTATTGCTTGACCTTTTCTGCTTCAGATGTCGATACTCTTTCTAGAAAATGTGATCTCAATGATTCTTTTTGAGTTGGAAACTAGACTCAAATATCTTTCCAAAGATATATAATTTTCTAATATTAAACATATAGTAAGAGAGTTTAAAATCCAATGAAAAATATGAATTGGAAAAGAAGACTAAAGGAAAAACAAGAAACTCCTCTTGTTTCTTTTCCGTTTTCTTGTTCTTCTCCATCTTCTTCTCCTTTTCCATCTCAGTTCTTTCCCCACTCTAATACCTTATTGAATTTAGGATCCCATGATTATAACCTTGAGCAAAGTAAGAGAGAGAGAGGAGAAGAAAAGAAGAAGAAAAGAGAGAAAGTGAGAGAGAGAGAGCCTTTAGGCTAAGAGAGCTTAGACGAATTAAGAGAAGGGGAGAAAGCTTGACTGCTCTACCCCAAGCCAAGGGCCTCTATTTATAGTTTTTGAAAGGATGTTACAATGTCAAAAATGCCCTTAGGGCTACAAGGCTTTACATAAGAAAAAAACATAAGAAGACATGTCCCTCCTTTACTAATTACATCCTTGTGCCATATTTACGAGAAATCTTCTTATTTACCATCATGTCACCTCTTTTAGATGTGTGAACCTTCCTTGGTCTTGTGGGCTTGAGCCCATCTTCCACACACTTGGATGTGTGGGCCTTCCTTGGTCCTGTGGGCTTGGGCCCATCTTCCAAAAAGAAGTATGGTAGAACCCACTCGATTGGACATCGGATTTTGTTGTTGATAGGTATCTTTTTTTGATGATATTTTTGGGTCTTATTCAACCATTGTGGAATTTAACTTGCCCATCTATCCCAATCTTGCAAAGATGTTTTACACCAACCTTGAGGTAGAGAAGTTAGAGAATAGGGAATTGAAGTTGACATCATTTGTTCAGATGACCTCTATTTCTCTGACTACCAGTGAGCTCAATGAGCTCTTGGCACTCCCAAAGATGGGCTCAGATGATATATCAAGGAGAGTTGGCCCAATGATCTTGAGGAAGAGAATCCTCAAACAACCATGAATGCAATCGAGAAAATTGTGGGAAGTTCATATGAGATCAAGATCAAGGATCTTAGTATAGAGACTTGGCTATTCATGGAGATCGTGACCCACATCCTCAATCCAAGGAAATGAACTTTCTCTGAGTTCACCACCTGTGATATTTTTTGGTTATGGGCCTTGACCCAGTAGATCCCTCTCAACTTTGCATATTTCATGTTCCTACCGATGGCTGAAGCAGCATACAACACTAGGGCACATGGTCCCCATTCGATCAAGTCATCACCATGATCATGGAGCTCCACAGAATTGACCTCAAGCACAGGGAGATCTTTGTACTCACCAAGAAGATGCCTATTGGTGAGTTGAAGATGAGCAAGTTCGGGTTCGCCAAAGTTCAAGGCAGATGGATGTCAAAGCACTCAAAAGGTAAAATAGACAATGAATATTCGGGAGATGAGGCTAGTCCAAATAGAGAAAATGGAGACTAGTTTCAGTTTCTAAAGAGACCATCTCATGCGGATTGAAGATGATATCTCAGACACGAAGGAGAGTGTTGTTTGTATCCAATCTTCCCAAGTCACACTCTAAACAGGGCAAAAAGAGCTTCAAGACCTCCTTCACTCAATGATCAACTTCCTTTCTCTATTCTATCAGCCTTAGACATCATCAGTTGAGCATTACTTCCTCCTTCCGAATCTTATATTTTACTAGGATTGACCTTTCTCTTGTACTACATGTATATCTTTTAAGGTCATTTTTTTTATCATACTTGTACACATCTCATTTGTGAATGAAATGGCCTTAAGCCATTCTTTTGGGTGCATCTTTTTACTTTTCAATTGCAATTTTTTTTACTTATGACAAAAAGGGGAAAAGGATCAAAATAAAAATTTAAATTTTTATGCATAAATTAGGGGGATCAATTTAATAAACGTATGGGATCTCGTATTTTAGTTTTGTGGAGTTAGCCTTTGTCATTGTAAAAAATAGGGAAATTATTGACCTAGGTTGACCTCCATCAATAATTGGATGGTAACAAAATTAACTATGTCTGTACTAATATTTGTAATCAAATATTTCAAATGCAACTCCTTCAAGAGAAATAAAGACGAAGGCCTATAAGATGAAACAACAAAACTCAACACAAGATCTCCAGCGCAACCGTGTGTCAATGTAATTGGACTCTACTACCTTCCTCTATTATAAAAAGAGGTTCATGTTTTCTGATTCCAATAAGTCAATGAAGTATTTCTCTTTTTCATAAATTCAACATGGTATTAGAGTAGGTTCTGTGAGTTGACAAGGTCTACCCACAGAGGTAATGTCATCCTTTTCTAATTTATTATCTCTAGAAGTTTAGGTTCGTGTTGCTCTTTGTTTTAGTCCTTATACCTATTATTTGATTTATGTTTTCACCTCTATACTAAGTTTTTCATATTGCATATTATATATTGACGGAAAGATATTCGAGTCTACTTTCCAAGGAAAAATGAATTTTTTGCAATTGAAATAATCTACAAAGAGAAATCGGTATTTGAAGCAGCAAAGGTCAGATTGCAAAAGAGGTTCTTGCAGTAGTAGAAAGCTTCATCTTCAAAGCTATTTTATACTATCAAGAATGAGACTTTATATGGAGAATTGTATATCAAAAGAAATATCTAAAAATATTTCACTTACCCCTTTTTTTGTTTCTATATCTATGTTATTTGGTTCAAGCTGGGAACATTGCCATTACCTCCCGGCTTGAGGGCGAGAAGTAGAAGAAGTACAAGAAAGAGGTATTTTATTCCATATGTTGTGGTAACTTTTATGTGACCAAAATATTCGAGAAAGGGGGACCACAAAAGATGAAGCTTTTGCATCTAAGAAGAAACTTTTTGCAAGAAATAAAATTGAAGATCAAGAATACGGACTAAAGTAATAATTGTGGTAATTATTGGTGATTCCTGACTCGGCTTGACTCAATTCTATTTCTCCGGCTGGATTATTATTTTGAGGTATTTGCAACATATTCCTTGGTCAATATATTGTATCGGATTATTTCATGGGTCCTTTTTACAAGGATTTTTATTATTTTGGTTCAAGTTATATAGGCCCGGGCCCATTTCAGCTGTAGTTATTGTGTCTCTTTTGATGAGACATTATTATTGAAGAAGTGGTGGCCTCAGCATCCTATCTTCGTGTTTACCCATTACCTATTAGTTATTTGATAACCTTACATGTACCATCCTTTATTTGACTCACACATACATCTTTGGGCCAACCTTTTCCGTGTTGCTTCTGTTGGGAGTTTAAGTCTATCATGGTTGGGTGTTTTAAGTCCATTGAGATTTTTTTATGTACAAGTGGATCTTTTATCGTCATCTTTTGAATGACAGACATTACCTACTTATCACATCTTTTATCAATGTCTTGTGAATGACAGATATTTATCACGTATCGCATCTCCGTCTTGTGAATGACAGGCATTTATCACCCATTTCTACCTGTGAGAGTTAGTACCCGGGTTGGGACACCGTGATGGAGGAGCTTATTACTACATATATTTTACCCCTCTTAATTAGCATTTATTACTCCTACCACTTGAGATTCATTGTCCTGTGGAAGGACACGGTGACAGAGGAGTTTTTATTACACTTCTGAGCATTGCGTATAAACAATGTCATACGGCTTGGAGTGATTTTACTCTCACTTATCTTATGCCAGTTGGGCCTCATGGAAGAGACCACCTGCATGAGGGGGAGTGTTGGAAGATATGGAGGACTGCCATTTTATACAAGAAAGTCTAATACATCATTTGCAACAAGCTGCTAGTTCATGATGTTCTCTCGCCCCCAGCTTGAGGGGAAGTGTTGGAAGATGGGCTCAAGTCCACACAACCAAGGAAGACCCACATATCCAAGTGTGTTGGAAGATGGGCCCAAGCCTATAAGACCAAGGAAGGCCCACATATCCAATAGAGTTGGAAGATGGGCCCAAAACCCATAAGATATGGGACCCACCATGATCATGTAAGGTGGCATAAGAAGTCTTACACAATAAGAAGTCTAACAAAGCAATAATTGTTACGGAAGCAAGTCTCATAGAGGAGTTTCAGTTTAAAGGTGTTTTAGTCATGTTAGTCTTCTATTTATATTGGGTTATTTAATTATGCTAGGACTTATCTTTAAGTGTTAGAGTTTAGGGATAATTGGGACACAGGTAGTTTCATTGTAATTGGACTCTACTACCTTCCTCTATTATAAATAGAGGTCCATCTACTCTGATTATAATAAATCAATGAAGTATTTTTTTTCCATAAATTCAGCACTTGTAAAACCGTTTATTTACATCATTATCATAAAATTAAACATTCATAATTTGGTATAAAACATGATTGACCAACCTACATGAGCTTGATCGATCATATAGAATGCAATATAGCATAAGCACATAAATCATGATCGATCATAAAAAAAACTATCATATTGAACTATAAGCAAGATCGATAAAAGAATATCATATTGAGCTGTCAAGCATGAACGATCATACCCTATTCTATGATCGATCATCCAATACACTGCCTAGCTAGCCCCATAAAGCATGATTGATCAATATATTTGGATTGATTGATCAACCAACCATTTTTGACTAGTTGAGAATTTGGCTAATCAATGGCCTGGTTGATCAACAAGCCGAAGGAACACAAAAATATAGCCGCTATACATGGTTGATTAATCATACCTTTTCAGTGATCAATCAACACTTTCTATAATTTTTTCAAAATGAGCAAAAAAGGGTAGTTTGATGGGGGAACCTACAAATACCCCTCCAAATGTCTTGTGAATAGTCACTAGAGCATTTATTGGTAATTTATTGCATTTAACCAATGTGTTTACTTTCAAATACAACCCATTTTTGAGAGAAAAGCGCTATAAACTTGCAAAAAAATCCTTATCTCTCTCAAATTTCTCTGAGCATGCTAACAATTTAAGCTCCAAAAACTCTTTCACTTGTGTGTAAGAGGGTTGGAGACTTGGAAATTTTCGGGAGAACCCATGTCTCACCAAATTTCATGGGTGTAAGTTTTCCTTTTATTTTTGTTGTTTCATTATTTCTTTTTAAGTCAGATCTAGAACCAAGAAATCTAGATATTAAAGTGTGCTAGAGCTAGAATCTAGCTAATCAATCTCAAGTAGAGATTTGTAATTGTGTATTTGAGCATAAATGTGGCTTAAAAGAGCCGAAATTTCTTTTATGTAAAATTTCAGCTAATAGAGCAATTAATGGAATTTTCTTTAGGGTTTTTGGGTGGTGACTACCAATAGGGGAACAACGATAAAAAAATTATTTGTCTCCTATTATGATGTGTTTGTTGATTGTCTTACTGGTTTTCAATTTTTTTTTCAAGCACTCAATTTTTAATTACAAATTCTCAATTTACTCCCTCTTGAGAAGCCACGTGGGCCAACATGGGACAACTCTACTTCTCTTCTTTCAACCAATAATTTTTGGAACTTCAAGAGCTCATTTTCTTATTGGAACTCTAATGCCTTCTCACCGATATTTTAATATTAATTTCTCAATTCTTCGTGGGCATAGGGGTGGCATCGAGTCGAGCCGAGCCTAGCCGAGCCCGAACCTGCCTATGTTCGAGCCGAACTTGATTTAAATATTTCAAGCCGAGTTTCGAGCCGAGTCTCGTCTCGAGCCTAAAATTTTTATCGAGCTCGAGCCCAACGAGTTCGAGCCGAGCTTCGAGCTGAGCTCGAACCTCAACATACATTTAAAACTTTTCAAAAAATATATATCGAATAAAATGTATATAAAATTATGCATACATTTTACATAAAATTGGCCATGACCTCTACATAAAATTGGGCATAACCTATATATATAATACGTGTATAAGATTGGGCATAACCTCTACTTAAAATTGAACATAATCTATATATATAATACTTGTATAAACACTCCATAAACACTCCATGAAATTGTTTATACACTTCATAAAATAGTCTAAACACTCCATACACTGTATACCATTATAAATAAACTACATACAATAATCAAACACAACAAAATTAAATGAAATATCACTATCAATTTACAATCACCCAAATAAAAACTATAAATCCTTTAAATGAAATCCTATTACTATTAGAGACTTACTAGAAAATTACAAGAAATATTTTAAATTTTTCTTAGGAAATTTAAATGGACCTCTTATTTCCTTTTCTAAGGAAATAAATAAAAATTAATAATTAATCTAACATATTATTATACTTATCGATAAATTTTTAATCACATAAAATGTCAAACACAAAATTGCTATGAAAATTGCCTCATGCTCATATTATATCATCAACTGTCAAATACTTATTCAAAATTTTTCTATATGGTTTTCTAACCCATCTTGGCAAGAAAATCTTACTTAGAAAATTATATGATTTTTTAAAAAGAATTTATAATTAGAAAAATATTTTGAAAAAACATGATGCACTAATGGTCCCTATATTTCTACTAAAAATGTCTTTTCAACATTTAGTGAAAAAACCACTAAAAGTCTCTAGAAACGTATTTCTACTAAAATATCTTTGCAATTTCTTTAAGATCCGAAGAGACAAAGAGTTTTTTTTTCCTTGTTTATGATCTCGCTCGTAGAGGTGGCTTTGAATAAATTATATATAAAATTATGCATACATTTTTAAAAAATATAATGATAGGGGCGGTTCATGATTGAATTTCAATAATGGATTAAAATGCACCAATATTAATCTTTTTTACTCCAATTGTTGTCTAGCTTATTTTTTAATTTTTGAATCCCCATAGATGAAAATTTATATTCTACGAAAAAATAAAAATATTTTTCCTATGATACATATTCCCAAAAAAACCTTTCAATAAAATCTTATTACTATTAGTGACTTATTAGAAAATTACAAGAAATATTTTAAAATTTTCTTAGGAAAGTTATATGGACCTTTTATTGTCTCTTCTAGGGAAATAAATAAAAATTAATAATCAATCTAATATATTATTATACTTATCGATAATTTTTTAATTAAATAAAATATCAAACACAAAATTACAATGAAAATTTCTTCATGCTAAAAGAATTACAACATCAACTATTAAATACTTATTCAAAAAATATTTATACAGTTTTCTACCCCGTCTTGGTACGAAAATCTTACTTAAAAAAATTATATGATTTTTAATAAAAAATTTCAATTAGAAAAATGTTTAAAAAAACATGAGACACTAATAGTTTATAGAAAATTATTTCTATAAATTTTTTTTTACTTTATTATCTTGCACGTGCAAGATCATCTTCGCGCGGGGAGGGGGGAGATTATTTCTCTCCTAATTTCTCCCTTGAACTTAGGTTCGGAGTTTCCGCCGAGACGATGCGGAGGGAAGGGGGTTACGGTACCGGGGAGGACTTGTCGTCAGGGATGACGGCTGCGATGGAGGCGGCGGCGATGGAAGGGTCGGTGACGGAAGCGGTGGTGACGAAAACAGAGGCGACAACGAGGAGAGGAAGAAATCGAACGGACGGCCACAGAGGCGGCCGGCGAGCAGATGCGACGGCGGTAGAGACGGCCGGCGAAGAGCTGCGATGGCGGTAGAGGCGGGGACAACAGCCGAAAGGAGGGGCTCGGCGGTGACGAGGGGAGGAAAAAATTCCCACCCCCCCTCACTCTCGATCCCACTCCCCCTCTCCCGACCCGATACCGATCCGACTCACCACGAGCCGGCTCGCGAGCCGATGAACCGAACCTGGCTTCGGTCGAGATTGGCTCGTTAAGGTAAACGAGCCGATTTCGGTGTTTGAGCTCGGCTCGAGCTCGATAGATACTGAATTGAACTGAGCCGAACTCGAGCCGGCTCGATTCGAAGCCACCCCTACTCATAAGTAATCATATCTATATACTCAGATTATAAGGGCTAATGTGTTTTTATTCAAACCCTCAATTAGCATCTTTGATGCCCAACGTAGTACTTGACTTTCATGTTTGAGAGGAAGAAAACTAGAGACGGAGTGAATAGACTTGTTAACTTTACTACGATTGTTAACTTCTTCTTTAAGCTCTTCCCTTTACGCTTTGTTGGATTTAAGACCCCATGCTTGAAACCTTGAGCAAGATGAGAGGGGGAGAAGAGAGGGGTGAGAGAAAAGAAGAAAAGAGCAAAGAGAGAGAGAACTCGAGTAGAGAGGTGAGAAGAGAAAAGGGAGAAGAGAGACTTTAGGCTAGGAGAGAGATTCTTCCATGAATTCGAGAAGAGGAGAGTTTGATTGAAGCCTTCAACTAAGACCCCTATTTATACTATTTTCACTGCATATTTAGGAAAACTTCTCACAATTAGGATTCCTAATTACATCAATCATGATTAGCTAAATTACATCAATCAAAAGAAGATCAATCAATTATATTAATCAAGGAAGATTTCCAAATCTTCAAACTCATGTGATGAGGATTCCACCTTGTGTGATGATTCATCATGCCACCTTGTGTGGGCATGGTGGGTTTGGTCCCACCTTCTAACACCCCCTGTGTGAGTTCTGGAAATGATAAGGTAGCTAACGTGAACAAAAATGGGGAGACTGCTGGGTTGAACAGACCGACGAATTTTCAACTTGCTGCTGCTTTTGCAGTGCAGAAAGGGGTACAACAGCAGAAAATAAAAACTATTAGAAAGGATGCATATGAGCAACTCCTGGAATATGTAGAGAATAAAAGGGATATTACTATAAAAAATATTTCAGGAGAACACTTGAAGACTGAGATGATGAAGAATTCTAAAATTGCTGATGCTGTTGCAGTGAAGAAAGATACACAACAGCAGAAGATGGAAACTGACAGTAAGGATTTGGAAGAAGCTGAGTATAATGAAGCAAGTGCTGTTAATTCTGGAAAGACTGACTTTATTTCATCGGTGACAAAAATGGGTGCTGCCAGTGGACCATTAGGTGCTGCCAACCAGGATAATGGGGCAATGTTAGTGGATGTATATGCAACGTGTTGTATGGCTACAGTCAAAAAAAATTTCAGCACTGCACTCTGTTCCGGTAGTATTGAAGGTAACTCTGCTTGAAAACTACATTTTTTTATTCTGACCCTTAGCAGCGATGTGTCTCTTACATAACCTAAGAAATTTAGAGCTACATCACATCCAGTGGCATTACATGCCTAGAAAGAAATTTTCTTGCAGTGGCTTGATCTTATACTAGATAAATGACTACAAAAGAGTGGGAGTACTGGATTTCTATGCTAAGAGGTTTTGTTAAAATGGGTGGTGATGTTGCTGTGGGTAAGGATTATAGTTCTGTACAGGATGCTGTTGACTCTTGCAGCACAGGGACAACAACATATGTCATCGGGGTTCTTGCTGCATGTGACATTCTTGGAGCTCTTGAGACTGAGACGAGGATGAAATTTAACATTGCTGCTGCTATTGCAGTGATGAACGGTAACCAACAGTAGAGCATGAAAACTGCGAGTAAGGATTTTGATACAGCTGAGCAGAACGACCAAGGAGGTGTTAAGCTTGCTGGGGTTGCTATTATTTCAGTCCTCTCAGCCTGTGCTTACACTCATGGTATTTTAGTAATGAAGGCTGGGCTATTTGATGAACATGGACTGGTTCCAAAGATTGAAAACGATGCCTGCTGCGTGGCTGTTCTCAGTCGAGCAGGTCAGTCCCAGCAAGTCCCAGCATATAGCGACAACAAAGATCCGTTTTCTGTTTTTGATAGCAGGGACCAGCAAGTGCTACCAGCATGGAATGCTCTCCTTGAGGGTTACTGCAACTTGGGGGAACCGTCACTGGGTTTACAACCAGATCAATTTAATGTAATGGCTGGATATGTGCCTCAACGAAGTAGGGACTGGAAGGAGCTGGAAGAGAACACATTTCAGTCCTCCATTCTCTGAGACAATGGTTTCTATGGGTGACAGCCATAACAAGGGCATTATACCTGGAACAGAGAATTTGCCACAGAGGAGTTTGAGCATTATAGAGACTCATCCTTGAATGAACTTGGCAGCAGCTGCTGTAACGCTTTACCCTCCACTGACATTTCAACTAGTGATACTACAAACTTGGGTGCTCAAGTTGAACAAGGGCATGTTGGTGACACTGCATTGACTTCACTTCTGGATGTGGAGAGGCGACATGTACCAATTTAACCTGATCTGGATCCAAGTCTTGCAGTTGCTGGTGTACCAAAAATTGGAATTATATACACAACATTAATCAGGGCCGTAACCAGTACTGTCACGACTGCTTGTGGAGTTTTTTTTTTTTTATATAAAAAAAAAAAAAGCAGACAAGTGAAGAGGATATGCAGAGTGATCCTAGAGAAGCAGTTTTTTCCCGAGTCCATGGATCACCCTATGCTAAAGAAACTGCAGAAATGGAGGTCGGATTTCAGGGCTTAGGAATCATGGGGAAGGCAATGTCTATGAATCTCCTAAAAAACAAATTCAAGGTCACGGTATGGAATCAGACTCTTTCTACATAAGAAAATGGAACACAAATTTCTCTACATCACCGGGTGGTCTTTGCACCAACTTCTCAGCCCAATTCCAGCAACATTGATGCTGCCAAGTCAAACCTTCAACATAGTTTGGTTGATATGATAATAGATCATCCACAATGCCAATTGGCTGACAAGACTAGTGTGCCCTCTTCATTGTTTTTTATTTTTTTTATAGCCATAACAACAATGTATACACAGACAAGTGAATGACCACTGGATGAACTTGGCCAGCCAGCAGTAATTAGGAATCAGCTCAATTCGGTTACTAAGGTTACCGGGGATATGCTGCATTTTGCCAATGAGGCAGATCACACAAGGGTTGTTAATGTAGAAGCAGATGTTTCCAAAATGGAGCAGGTGATAGTTCAACTTGTTGTTTGGTTGTTTAACTGTATTAGGGTGTGCTACAACAAGTGATGCTGGCAGTGTTGGATTATAAAAAAAAAATTGCTTCTCGAAAGAATGCTCCAGTTTTGTCATCCAAAGGGCTGACACAGATATCGGAGATGCTACTTGGGAACAGGGGGAGACGTTCAGCAAGCAGCCCCTACCTTCGAGCTTGAGGATAAGCTCTTTCTCCAAGGGGGGTGTAATGTTATGCCTTCAATAACATTACTAAGTTATTTACTTTTTTTTCTTTAATTTAATTTATTTTATTTCAGTTAAAAAATTAATAGGCCATAAGGGCATTTTTATAATATTCTATCTTGAACCTTATAAGGGTGAACCCTATTTAAGGGGTAAGAGAAATGAGAAAAGGCAAGTATTGATTTAGAGTAAACAAGGGTTTTGAGTTCTCCTCAACGAGCTCAGGGGTGTGCATTCTCCTTAACGAACCTAGGGTTTTCAAACTTCCCTTCAGCTTGATTCTTCTCTTCTCTTCTTCTACCCTACAAATCACTATGTGAGATCTAGGACCGTAACACTCTAACACTTAAAGATAAGTCATAGAATGATTAAATAACTCAATATAAATAGAAGACAACATAACTCAAACTATAACTCTTCTACGAGGACGTGACCATAATCTTTGTGGGTCCCACTTGATCTTCTAACTAGCTCGTGGTTATCCTTTTGAGTCCTTCTTGATCTTACAACCAACTTGTGATTATCTTTGTGAGTCTTACTTGATCTTCCAACTTATGTGATAAGGATGCCACCTCGTGGTAATCATGGTGGGTCCTACTTCTTATAGGCTTGGGCTCATCTTACAATACTCTTATATATGTGGGTCTTCCTTGGTTGTGTGACCCATCTTACAATACTCTTAGATATGTGGGCCTTCCTTGGTTGTGTGGGTTTGGGCTCATCTTCCAACACTCCCCTTCAAGCTGGGGGATTATACTATCTCAAATGAAGTATGTCATTGATCTATTGGAGGAGACAAAAATGAAGGGGTGTAGACCAGCAGAAACCCCTATGGATTCAAGTACAAAATTATCTGCAGGCACTAGACAAGATGTGGATATCGAAAAATATCAAAGACTTTTGGCAAAACTCATTTATCTCTGTGTAACAAGGCCAAATATCATATGCAGTAAGTGTGGTGAGTCAATACATGCACAAACCATAACTTACTCATAGGCAAACACTAGAAATAATATTGTAATACTTGAAAGGAGCTCCAGAAAGAGGGCTTCTCTATAAGAACCATGGTCACTTCAACGTAGTAGGGTTCTCAGATGTAGACTGGGTCGGATCCCCGGATGACAGAAAATCTACTTTGAGATATTGTACAATGATAGGAGGGAAGTTGGTTATATGGAGAAGCAAGAAGCATAATGTAGTTTCAAAGTTCAGTTCAGAAGCAAAATACAGAGTCATGGCACACACAGTTAGTGAGCTTCTATGGATAAGATCTTTTGTCACTGAATTGGGATTCTATAAAAAAACTCGTATGGATTTACATGGTGATAATAAAGAGGCGATTCACATCACCTCAAATCCAGTCTTCCATTAGAGAACAAAGCACATTGAGGTGGACTGCCGCTTTATACAAGAGAAATTCCAAGCTGACATATTATCTCTCAAACATATCTCCTCACAAGGGCAAGTTGCAGACATTCTCACCTAATCAGTCACTCATAAAATCTTGTCCACCATCTGTTGCAAGTTGGGTATCTACGATGTTATCTCACCCCCAGCTTTAAGATTAACTTATTAGACTCAAGTTGATAAAGTACTTACACGTTTTTGGTTATTCAATTTGTTGTTCTTTTTAAAATCCTCTGGTAATGTCATAAGTTACATTAGTACAAATGAGGAGAACCATGCTTTTAGTTCATGTTATGAATTTATAATTGGATATCTTATTTTTATACTATGTTTTATTTGCTATGTGTTTTATTTGAGTCATAAAAAATATTAGGCATAGGAATTGATTCTTAAAATATTAATAGAGGAAACAATTAATTGATTGTATAATAAGTACATTGTTTCTCTATTTATAATAGATAAAACTCACAAAATCAAAATAAAATTAAACCTACCCATGTTCCACTTACAACTTGAATAGAACTCCAAATACGAAACAAAGTCAATCACTATTACAAAAATCTGATATAATCAAAAGATTTCTTATGTAAGATTCTTTCCCATGAGACTCAAATAAGACTTTGTCATACTAATTCTTCCACCATGAGACTCCTTTACCATGAAAATCATATTAGACTCTTCCATATTTTCTTCTTCAACACTCCCCTCAAATTGGAGTTGCTAACTTTCGCATGAAAAAAAAATTTCATCTCCAGCCTCCTCCATACCTAGATGTTCTTTATTTCTAAAAAAAAATATTTACCACCACTACTTCTCAACACCTCTTCTTTTGAACTTCTCCTTCTACTTCTCTCCATTAAGTGACCCTTTCCTTTTAAAGAGGCCCAAATTGTACATAGCAAATATGAGAGAAGGAAGCATCACTCTAGCCAAACGATAAAACTCCATATTCCTTTCAAAATGGTCTATGTTTGAAAAAAGACTCGTTTCAATTTCAAAGGCAGACAAGCCCAATTTTTGTGCATGAAAAAAAGAAAGAGTATTCACTATTTTAATGGTAGCACAAAAAAATATACTACTTTGGTGAATAAAAAAACTTAACTCACTCTGACTGTTGGGTGCACTCTTGTTCTATGTAGGTAGTGGAAGTATAGCCAGTGCTCTGAAGTGATAAAAAAATACAAGAAGTTTTATTACCTATATCAAAATTCTAGAATTTGTAGAGGAGTAACAAAAGTGACCATTCTTTTACACCAAGAAGGGGACAAAAAAATAGAATGATAAGAAAAAATTAACCAGAATAGTAACTAACCAATGCATCACAAAATTGACTAAAAATGTTGACCACAAGAGTTTGGCTAAACAATTGACCCAAAAATTACTATAGTTTTAATAATAAATTAAATAAAATGGAGATATACCTTGGAGAAAGGGGGAATGCACCATGGAGTTTAACTAGAAAATTAGTTGGAGTTAATTGCAGTATCATATTCATATGGCCCTTCGAGCAAAACAATCTTTCCTCAAGGACACTCTTAGAATCCCAACATATGGCCCAACTTACTATGATGAAAGAAGGCCTCCCACATGAAGAAGAAATAACTTAAAAGAACAAAAAAAAGAGCTTTGAAAATAAGGGAAACTTCTTTGCACAAAATGAAGATGGGTTACACTTGTGGTTACAAAGCCTACTTACATGCAAACTAGGGATGAGAATCCTTATCCCTTCATCTTACATGGATCAGTATGATCTTCCCACCTAAGTATGAGGTTTACCTCTTTATTTAAATTCAAACTTGGCATTATCACAAATTCCTAAATAAGCTCATAAAATATATTTCAAGAGCATTTGAATCGATCCGAGTTAAAATTTAAAATTTAAAATTTAAAACAAGACAAAGAAATTGATAGCCAGCCTCTACAACTTGAATGCATACGCGCCACTCACCTAACACGTGCCTTGCCTATGTGGCTCACCTACGCACCTCACCTATATCCTCACCCACGCTTGGGTGGGCGGCAAGGGTTGGGTCGGGATTAATTAAATAACACATTTAATGCAATACATAACTATCTTGATCACAACTAATACTATTTAATTAATGACATTATGTATTTACTAATCATATAATTACTGATTAAGTAAGAAATAATTAAATGCCCGATGACTTCTGCTAATTAATCGGTCAAGTGACCTATTTAATGTAATGACTAATCAATTATTTAATCGAAAAAGTAGTAATAACTTACTTATCTAATTAATTAAACACATTCTAGTTATATAATTAGGATGGGTGACTTCCTGAGAAGTTTTTCGTGTTGCACTCCTTTTTGACCTATTTTCCATTGCCACCAGCTAATTTCTCCCTCGCAATGCTTCGTTTAGGGGTGACAAAACATATTTGTATATATAGTTTATTTTCTTTTTTAATGTTTTGAAACTTTCGAGTAGAAGAGAAGAGGGGAAAAAAAAGAAAAAAAGTATGATTTTGTTTAGTTTTCCTTTATTAATGTAGTTCGTTACACTTTCGACACGGGCAGTGAATGTTTTATTCTTTAACCCAACAACATAGCGCTCCTTTTTTATTTTTTATATCTCGATTTTTGCATAAGATTATAATTTTTATTTTATTTTATGTAATGAATGTGGAAAAGACCGACAGAACACGGGGGGATAGTAAAGTCGGGGAAGGGATTGGTAGGATGGAGAGGGTAACACAAACGAGTGCGATCATACAAGCACCAATGCACCAGATCCCATCAAACCTCAAAAGTTAAATGCGCTTGGATGAGACTAGTACTAGGATGGTTGACCTCCTAGGCAGTCCTCGTGTAGCACCCATTTTTCCTTTGCCACTAGTTAATTTCTCCCTCGCAATGCTACGGTTAGGGGCGGAAAAAACATATTTGTATATATAGTTTGTTTTCTTTTTTAACGATTTGAAATGTTTGGGTAGAAGAGAAGAGGGGAAAAAAAGAAAAAAAAGTACGATTTTGTTTTGGTTTCCGTTATTAATATAGTTTGTTCAGTTTCAACATGGACGATGAATGTTTTATTCTTTAAGCCAACAACATAAAACTTTTAAATTTTTACATCCTGATTTTTTCTTAAGATTTTAATTTTTTATTATATTTTATGGAGGAAATGTGGAAAAGACCGAAAAATACGGGGGGAGGGGCAAGCTAGGGAAGGGATTGGTAGGATGGAGACGGAAACACAAATGGGTGTGATCATACCAACACTAATGCACTGAATCCCATCAAAACTCCGAAGTTAAACGTGTTTCGGTGACTGCAGTACTTGGATGGGTGACCTCCTAAGAAGTCCTCTTGTTGCACCCCTTTTTACCTTTTTTTCCTTTGCCACCTACTAATTTCTCCCTTGTAATGCTGCGGTTAGGGGCAGCAAAACATATTTGTATATATAGTTTGTTTTCCTTTTTAACAGTACGAAATGTTCGGGTAGAAGAGAAGAGGGAAAAAACTACGATTTTGTTTTTTTTTGTCCATTATAAATGTAGTTCGGTTAAGTTTTGACATGGCTGGCAAACGTTTTATTTCTTTAATCCAATGACATAGCGCTCCTATTTAATTTTTTATATCTCGATTTTTCCTTAAGATTTTTATTTTTAATTTTATTTTATGCAAAGAATGTGGAAAAGACCGACAAAACACGGGGGAAGAGGGAAGCATAGGAAGGGATAGGTAGGATGGAGAGGGTAACACAAACGGGTGCGATCAATAAAATTTGGCATTTTGATAAATGTGGTAGAAAGAAAAAAATTCTGAGTATGATAGACAAGCTAAAACATTTTTGCAATTTCAGTTAATGTAATAAGAGTCAGTTTCTATTCTCTTTCTCCAATGAACTAACCCATCAGCTCAGAAAATAGTTTTCAGACATGAAGAAAACTGAATTTTCAGTATAAATGATGCTAATGCTGATAGGTTTCAGATCACCTTTGTGCTCACTCTAGGAAAGCAACACACAAAGTAATTGACTTCAGTTCTAATAGGGTTAGTCAACTCACGCAGGAGATGAACTTCAACCACATTATTCAGTTCATCTCTTGACATCGTTAGTGGAGCACCAGTGCATGATTCATGTTGATGAATCAAAAGAACCCAAAAATCATCTCAATAGTTTAATTTCGGGAATCCGGATTCCATAGTATATTGAGAATCATCCAGATGAAGCGGACGGGATGCCTCGAACCCTCGTCAATTTTTTTCTTTTCAGTCTCTCTTCTGCATTCTTCCCTCTCTCGGTCTAATTCTTTTCTTGTCTCTTCTTCCTCCAAATTTTTTTTCCTCCCTCTCGTTCTCCATCTCCCTTCTCCCTTCTGCCTCTTGTTATGAACGTCCTCTCGGCCTCCCACTCCCTTCTCCCTGTAGCTATTCTCTCTTCGCCCAAAATTCTTCCCGATTTCATTTGATTCCCCCATTTCAATTTTGATTTTCTTTGATATTTGACATTTCGGCATCAATTTCTTAAATTCTATTTCGATTTGGCTTCAATTTCACCCTTCGACTTCGGTTTTCCCCAAATTTAAGAACGTGCCTAAACCCTGAGTTTTTTTATATTATTTAGTGTTGTATTTGATTTAATTTTAATTTTTGTGCATAATATGTATTAATTGTTGCATAATTGTGGGATTTAGGGTTGGGGTTTATGGTTCAATTTTGTCTTCATAAGGTTTAATGTCGGGATTAGGGTTAGGGTTTAGTGTATTTAGGGTTTGGTGCTTGGTATTTTAGGGTTTATGTTTAGGGTTTATTGTATTTTTAGGATTTAGGTTTTTTTTAATTTTTTTAGGGTTCTCAGTTTTCTGGTTTTAGGGCTTTTAGGGGTTTTAAGGTCTAGGGTTTAGGGTTTAGGGTTTAGGTTCTGGTTCTAGAATTAGGGTTTAGGGTTAATAGGGTTTAGGGTTTGTGGTGTTGAGTCCAGTTCAAACAATGATGAGTCGCCTACAAAGGCGTCCATTAGCCAACAAAACCCGACCCCCATCACTGACGAGGTACATTTTGTAGTAGTTTCAAAATCATATGGGGCTCTACCACGGATTTTCAGTGAATTTGGACTTGATATGTGTGTTTTTGCAATGTTTAGTGTATCTACAATGGAAATAGTTTGGTTAATTTTGAAATGTTTTAGAATGTTGTTGAAAATTATTGAAGTGTTATAGAATGATTTTGCCATGTGGAGAGGAGATTCAGGCGTTATAAATATCCACCACATGGTATTTTATTTTTTGTGGTTTGATGAGAACCATCTCGGATTTAGATTATAAATGGCTGTAAGAAGACCATATTTTGCTCAATATTATGACATTTGGATCTTCGAAGAAGACAACAAAATGCTCGATCTCTTGGTCGAGCAAGTCAATATAGGGAACAAGTTGCCCAACATGGTTTGGAAGCATGAGGTATATATGGACTGTCGCCCCAATGTCCGAAGCACAATACCTCAGAACTTAGCTTTCCTTGCATTCAATATTGGTTTTTTTGGAGCTTCTTTCATCCCATTGAGATCATATTCTTCCAAGAAGAAAAGTTTGAGATATGGATCATATTGAAATGCCCTAATATGGGGGTTTGCTATCATAGATGCCTCTAGATGGAATCTACCATATGCAACAAATACAACAGCATCAACTGCAATACTATTAGGAATTGTAGGAGATGCACTTCCCTTGAAGACAAAGGTTTAGACTGTGGAACAATGATATCAGTATCAGAGTTAGCTAAAGCAGATATAATAGCTTTCACAGCTGCTGTGAATTGGATGGTTGCTGCCATTGCAATCTTTTTGTCACAAAATAACGCTTTAATTATATTAATGAGATGGTCTACATCAATTTTTATTTCAACGAAAACATATAAAGCAGGAATTTTGGTGTAATCTGTTGGGACTAAATAGCTATGCCTGTAATGGACCAAAAGATCCAGAAAAATCATCCACATAGCAGCATGCCCCATATGTGACATCACCCAAAATAAAGCACTCATCAATAGAAGCAAAGGTTTCAAAAATGTCTAAAAGAACAAGTGAGTACATGAGGAGACCTTCGGGGAATTGAAGGGTGACCCTTTTGGCGACGGAAGATACAATTCGCCATATTGATTTATGAATTTTGATGTTATAATTTGAGGGGAGCAGGGAAACAGCAGTATGGGAAGGATTGTTCAAGCAACTGTGGGTTGCGTCTCAATTTTTCTATCTGATGCTCCTTCGCACACCAGTCCCATTCCCTTGGGAAATTCCAATCTCTGTTTCGCTTCTTCCCATTTTCCAGAAATCTTGTAAGACAAATTCCGCAGAGATTCTTTCGACGAGTTGGCACTTCAAGTGGTTGGATGCTTACGTATTTCTTCATTGCTTCGATTACGGTACCTTGAGAGGATGTGAAGAGCTTCAGGATTATTTGGAGGCCAGGAATGAGGAGAGAATTCTTTCTCGCTTTCGGGAGGAGAACACAAGAAGAAGACGTCAATGCTGCAGAGTAGAGACAATTGATGACACTTCTTCTTAACCCCTTCGACTCGGTTCTTGAAAACCTTGCGGCGAGCCCTTTCGTCGCCAATGAACTTCATCTCGAGTTTAGATCTCACCATGGAAAATATGCGAAATCGAGAAGAACTTTGGGGAAACTGTGATAGGAGCGAGGAAGAAGTATGAGAGTGAGTGCCAGTTTTTTTCCACTTTCTGGTTACCACCCCCACTCACAAGTCACCATGGAAGAGCACACGCCGTATTCCTAGACGACCACCCAAGTGCGTAACCGACCTACCTTTTTCATGCCATTTTTTTTTTCAAAATGGATTCTCTATGCATGTTTAATGTCCCTCGCTCCCTCATTGTCTAAGCAAACAAGAGATCACAAAAAAATGCGACAAATTATGATTATTCTCAATAGTAAACAAAAAATTAAATGCAAGACTCTCTACGCGC
Source organism: Aristolochia californica (assembly GCF_029961685.1). Classification (NCBI taxonomy): domain Eukaryota; kingdom Viridiplantae; phylum Streptophyta; class Magnoliopsida; order Piperales; family Aristolochiaceae; genus Aristolochia; species Aristolochia californica. The sequence goes on from NW_027182279.1 coordinate 7,630,160, forward strand.
AACGTCCCTGTTTCGGCAATAGAGACAAAGTCTTCTTGCAAGGGACTCTATTCACACCATCTCTATTTCGACAACAGAATCGTGTGCAATGGACCAGGCTTCACAGTCCTCAACAAAGACATCTCACTTGAAATTCTTTCACATCTACCCAAGAAATGACGGCTCAAGTGTGAAGCTATTTTAATGAAATGGCAGAATATGATCAAGAAAGTTAGCTTCTTTCACTGCCAAATCAATTGACTTCGGTTTTGTCTATCGCAAATACTACGACTATGGCTTCATATGTGAAAGTATGTTTTGTCACCTGGATGACAAAGGAGCACTCACGCTCCAAGACTCCCTTGTCTTCCCTTCACATCACAACGTCAAGAATATGGGTTCATGCAATGGGGTCATCTTCTAGTGCAAGAAAATCCACACTAATCTCAAGCTCTGTTGCTATCTCTACAATCCCATTACCAAGCATCTCATGACTCTTCCTCCATTCCCTCCTTTCAGAATGGCCCATGACCCCTTTGATAGTTGTTTCCCCTTTTTAGGTTTAATCCATTATTAGGTAGTTTCCCATAGATGTAAGGATAGTGAGCCTGAGTTTGGATTGTACGTTAAATGGGATTTGGACTAGAAATAAGCCTTAGTTTTATCCATCAACAGGAATAAACTAGACATTATTCTGAAAATTCCTAGAATTTTGTCTTCCATGACTGAAGGTATGCATCTTGGGTTACCGATTTTCTTTTTATGAATTTTATATTTTTTAAGAAATTATGATTTACATTTGGAATCTCTCGTCTTGATTAAAATACCATTATTTTTTTTTGTAAAATGTTGTCTATATTTTTTTCTGCCAAAAATAAAATAAAATTATGTGTCGTTTTCGAGTACAGGAGGACGTAGACTTACGATGAGGCCTTATGAGCCCCGCGCTTCTTCGAACACCAGTGGTGGCACATGTAACTGTCAATACATTGTGTGCCTAGCGGATCTCAATCACGCTGGTGCTTCCCGACTAGAGAGCATCCAGGAGAGGCAGTGATGTTTTCGAACAGCGTCCTCGGCCAGACAAGATGGCTGCACTGGTGTGCCAGAGAAGGTTGCGCATAGTGTGCTGGAGGTGTCTGCATGTTAGTGGGAACAGATGCGCCTGTGGGAAGAAAATGCCCATAGCCAGCCATCAGCCGTCGTTCGGGTTTGCAAAGGGGATCGTTGACGAGGGGAGTCGAACGACGGGGCTCGTTGTGTGTGTTGGCATCGAACCGTCGACGTTTTGTGCGAATTTTCTTCCTGACTCCCGGTTGGTCCCGTTCCTCACTTCCAGTCGCTTGGAGACCAGCGTTACACACAACTGATTCTCGGTCGAGAGTTGTTGCTTCGGTGGGTGGCAATGAACACCAGACAATGCGTCGAAGCACAGCCGAGAGGAACAATCACAGAGCACCGAGAGAGAGACGTTGTAATGGAATCCTGTGTACACCGATGTGTTGATCTCGTCGGACGCACACCGGTGACAATGGCAGCAGAGGAAGGAGACGGCGGTGCGGGGATGGTTAGTAGAGTCCTGAACGGATGAGGTGCCTGGCTATGAGCAACCGAGAGCGGCATGAGCGAACAAAGCAGAGACCGGTGTTGTGTGCGCCGGTGTTCCGTCCTCTCATTGGAGCACAGCCAAAGCCTGAAGCACGACATCATGATCTCCTGCTGTCCCGCACCACTGTACGTGCAAGAGCACCAAACGTGCTCACAGCCCATCCATGCCCAATGTTATCATTGGATACATTTAATTCAAATATAAACAATAGGAAAAATAGAATATTTTAGTTTTCATTCTTTTTCATTTTAGTGCATATGGATTAAATAATTGGATATGCATATATGAATGTTTAATATGCATGTGTTAGTTAATTTTTATCTGTATAATTTTTTTTTTAGGGTTTATGCAAACTTAATCTTCTATGCATATTATGATCGACCTAAATATAAGAAATTAATAATTGGCATAAATTTTAGTCAATTATTTTGATGTCATATTTTGGTTTACAATGGAATAATTAAGTAATAACCACAACATTCTTAATTATGAAAAATGTCTAGTGACATTAAATTTACTCACATAAAGTTAATGACATACAAATTTGTGAATAACCATGGAAAGCTAATAATTTAACCTCACGTGGTAATTGTTATATTTAAGTGATTAATTTGGATTGGATAGAAACATTTAAAACAATTTTTTAGTCGCCCACAACAATAGAAAATTCCTTTAGAGATAAATTTATGATGCCATTATAAAGTGATATAAATCATTCATGTGTTATAATCTAAGCCTACTGACAAGTTGATTTATTTGTTTGAATTTATTTACGTGGGTAAATATTCAATTTTTGGTTTCATTGCATGTTTTAGTAAGCATTGTTGTTTATTTTGTAATTTTTCAAACTTTATCTGTTTCGAATTTTAATTCCTCCAATATTATTCCTCTGAATGCTAATAATTAAGCTCTTTGTTGGTCATTTCTTCTATTAAATAACACTGACATATATGACTCTTTCATTAGCAAAATCATCACATTTTCTCTTGGTAGGTCATATATGACTCTTTCATATCAGCTTTTCATCTCATGGTCTATTTATTTTTTATAAGATTAACGTATTAGACTCAATTTGATAAAGTACTGAAATGTTTTTGGTTATTCAATTTGTTGTTCTTTATGCAATCCTCTGGTAATGTCATGAGTTACATTAGCACAAATGAGGAGAACCATGCTTTTAGTTCATGTTATAAAGTTATAATTGGATATCTTATTTTTATACTATGTTTTATTTGTATTTGTTTTATTTGAGTCATTAAAAATATTAGGCATACGAATTGATTCTTAAAATATTAAGAGTGAAAACAATTAATTGATTCTATAATGAGTACATTGTTTCTCTATTCGCAATAGAGAAAACTCACAGAATCAAAATAAAATTAAACCTACCCATGTTCCTCTTACAACTTGAATAGAACTCCTAATACGAAACAAAGTAAATCACTATTACAGAAAACTGATAGAATCAAAAGATTTCTTATGTAAGATTCTTTCCCATGAGACTCAAATAAGACTTTGTCATACTAATTCTTCCACCATGAGACTCTACCATGAAAAATCATATTAGACTCTTCCATAGTTGTTTCCTCAACACTCCCCTCAAATTGGAGTTCCTAACTTTCACATGAAAAGAAATTTTGATCTCGTATCCTTCTCACTTAGATGTTCTTTATTTCTAAAAAAAAAATTTACCACCACTACTCAACACCTCTTCTTTTGAACTTTTCCTTCTACTTCTCTCCATTAAGTGACCCTTTTCCTTTTAAAGAAGCCCAAATTGTACATAGTAAATACGAGAGAAGGAAGCATCACTCTAGCCAATCGATAAAACTCCATATTCCTTTCAAAATGGCCTATGTGTGAAACAAGACTCCTTTTCGATTTCAAAGGCAGACAAGCCCAATTTCAGTGCATGAAAAAAAGAAAGAGTATTCACTATTTTAATGGTAGCTCACAAAAAAATACTACTTTGGTGAATAAAAAAACTTAAGTCACTCTGACTATTGGGTGTACTCTTGTTCTATGTAGGTAGTGGAAGTATGGCCAGTGCTCTGAAGTGATAAAAAAAATACAAGAAGTTTCTTTACCTATACCAAAATTCTAAAATTTCTAGAGGACAATCAAAAGTGACCATTGTTTTACACCAAGGGGACAAAAGAAATAGAATGATAACAAAAAATTAACCAGAATAGTAACTAAACAATGGAGCACAAAATTGACTAAAAATGTTGACCACAAGAGTTTGACTAAACAATTGACCCAAAAAAAGTACCAGAATTTTAAGAATCCCAACATATGGCCTAACTTACTATGATGAAAGAAGGTTAGTTTGCCTCCCAAATGAAGAAGAAATAACTTAAAAGAACAAAAAAATGAGCTTTGAAAATAAGGGAAACTTCTTTGCACAAAATGAAGATGGTTTACACTCGTGGTTACAAAGCCTACTTATATGCAAACTAGGGATAAGAATCCTTATCCCTTCATATTACATGGATCAGTATGATCTTCTCACCTAAGTATGAGGTTTATCCCTTTATTTAAATTCAAACTTTTCATTATCACAAATGCCTAAATAAGCTCATAAAATATAATTCAAGAGCATTTGAATCGATCCGAGTTAAAATTTTAAATTTTAAACGAGACATAGAAATTGATAGCCAACCTCTACCGCTTGAATGCACGCGCGCCACTCACCTACACACGTGCCTTGCCTAAGTGGCTCACCCACGCACCTCACCTACATCCTCACCCATGCCTGGGTGGGGGCAAGGGTTGGGTCGGGATTAATTAAATAACACATTTAATGTAATACGAAACTATCTTGATCATAGCTAATACTAATTAATTAATGACATTATGTATTTTGTAATCATATCATTACTGATTAAGTAAGAAATAATTAAATACCTGATGATTTTTGCTAATTAATCGGCCAAGTGACCTATTTAATGTAATAACTAATCAATTATTTAATAGAAAAAGGAATAAGCACGTACTTATCTAATTAATTAAACACATTCTAGTTATATAATTAGGATGGGTGACTTCCTGAGAAGTCTTTGTGTTGCACCCCTTTTTGCCCTATTTTCCACTGCCACCAGCTAATTTCTCCCTCACAATGCTGCGGTTAGGGGTGACAAATCATATTTGTATATATAGTTTATTTTCTTTTTTAACGGTTTGAAACTTTCGGGTAGAAGAGAAGACGGGAAAAAAGAAAAAAAGTATGATTTTGTTTAGTTTTTCTTTATTAATGCAGTTCGCTACACTTTCGACATGGACGATGAATGTTTTATTCTTTAATCCAACAACATAGCACTCCTTTTTTTATTTTTTATATCTTAATTTTTGCATAAGATTATAATTTTTATTTTATTTTATGTAGGGAATGTGGAGAAGACCGACAGAACGCGAGGGGATAGTGAAGCCGAGGAAGGGATTGGTAAGATGGAGAGGGTAACACAAACGAGTCCGATCATACTAGCACCAATGCACCAGATCCTATCAGACCTCAGAAGTTAAGCGTGCTTGGATGAGACTAGAACTAGGATGGTTGACCTCCTAGGAAGTCCTCGTGTAGCACCCATTTTTTTCCCATTTTCCCTTTTCCACCAGCTAATTTCTCCCTCGCAATGCTATGGTTAGGAGCAGCAAAACATATTTGCATATATAGTTTGTTTTCTTTTTTAACGATTCGAAACGTTTGGGTAGAAGAGAAGAGGGGGTAAAAGAAAAAAAAGTACGATTTTGTTTTGTTTTCCGTTATTTCAGTTTCAACACGGACGATGAATGTTTTATTCTTTAACCCAACGACATAACGCTTTTACTTTTTTATATCCTGATTTTTGCTGAAGATTTTAATTTTTTATTTTATTTTATGGAGGGAATGTTGAAAAGGCCGACAAAATACGGGGGGAGAGGGAAGCCGAGGAAGGGATTGGTAGTATGGAGAGGGAAACACAAACATGTGCGATCATACCAACACTAATGCACTGAATCCCATCAAAACTCCGAAGTTAAACGTGTTTTGTCGACTGCAGTACTTGGATGGGTGACCTCCTAAGAAGTCCTCTTGTTGCACCCCTTTTTACCCTTTTTACCCTTTTTTTCCTTTGACACTAGATAATTTCTCCCTCGTAATGCTGCAGTTAGAGGCAGAGAAACGTATTTGTATATATAGTTTGTTTTCTTTTTTAACGGTTCGAAATGTTCGGGTAGAAGTGAAGAGGGAAAAAACTACGATTTTGTTTTGTTTTCCATTATTAATGTAGTTTGGTTAAGTTTAGACATGGCCAGAGAATGTTTTATTTCTTTAATCCAATGACATAGCGCTCTTTTTTAATTTTTTATATCTCAATTTTTTCTTAAGATTTTAATTTTAATTTTATTTTATGGAAAGAATGTGGAAAGAACACGGGGGAAGAGGGAAGTCAGGAAAGGGATTGGTAGGATTGGCAAGTTCGAAATGTTTCGCTATCAGTTCGGTACAGTGCAACTAGTGAGAGCTGGTGTTGAGGGGGAGTGTTGAAAATCAACCCTAGACCTTTAAGGGGGCCCTACCCATGTGGGCCCACATGTAGATAACAGTGCGTCGAGAGATAGAAATAGTAAGTTGAAAATAAAGTGAAAGGGCAAAATCGTGGTAGCGGTGTGTCGAGAAAGTAGAAATAGAAAGGGGGAAAATTTGGGACAGAAATAGAGAAGAAAGAAAAGGGGAAAGGGGAGCTTAGGTCTGGATTTCTAGATCTGGGTGGTGGTGTGCTGCTGTGTGAAAAGAGAGAAAGGTTTCTGAGTCATTAGGACGACACTTCAGAGAGAGGCCATGGGACTCGTCGCTGCGGGAAATAGAAGAGATCTCTCAGAATGACGTTGCTGAATTGAGAGGGTTCAGTGGGCTCGACGCTACTGAAGGTTGATGCTGCTGTGAGATACAGTGGGACTCGACACTGCAGTTGTTGGACTGATTACCGTTGCCGGCAGCAACAGGGACAGGACTACAACAGTAAGTAAAAATTTTTGTTCTTTGTGCTTAGATGCAGTTATGGGTTTGTTGATTTGAGAGTATTGTAAACACTCTCTGTAAGGATTTTTCTCCATATATAAGAATTGTGCAGCAGCCTGTGGACTTAGCCAGATTTGGGCGAACCACATTAAAAATTGGTGTCTATGGTATTTTTGCTTCCTAGGTAATATGTCTGTTATTTATTCAACAATTGGTATGAGAGCGGGACGGTCAGGGACCGTTTGTTTGTTTTGGTGAAGCTATCTTGAGTTGTGACTGGTAAGCTTGTTGAGTTTGAAAATTTGCTTGCTAGTCAAGAAGTTTTAGCTAAACAAATGGGAGAAGTCTCGCTGAAGGGTAAGGCAGAAACGTTATTTTTTATGGGGGAAGAAGAATTAGCTCTCACTGTAACATCACCTGAACGGATTGACTACAAGAATGGATCGTAGATTTGGGCTACTCAAATCATATGACAGGTGATAAACAGAAGCTGCAAAATCTGCCTGAGTACAAGGGAAGCCATGTGGTGGTGACAACCGACAAATCAAGGTTACTGAAAGCTCACATCGGTAAGACCATAGTTATGCCTCTGTATAATCCCGACCAGATACCACCTCAAGATGTTTATCATGTCCTAGGAATGAAGAAAAAATTGCTATTTGTGGCTCAATTGACATCTTCAAGCCACTATGTTCTGTCCGGTCCCCGAGATGTGAAGGTGTATCGTAATCTCAGAATTTTAGAAACACCCATGGAGGGGCGATGATTGGAGTTAGTCTACATAATATCAGCAGAGTCTGCATATGTAGACAAGACAAGGAAAAATGAGACAACAGATCTATGGCACATGTGATTAGGTCATGGTAGCTATTCTAACCTAAGTGTGATAGTGAAAAAGTTGACGCTTAAGGGGCTTCCTCAAGTAGTTGTTCGAACAGACATGATCTATGCTGGATGCCAATATGTTAAAGCACACCGATTACTATACAAGGATTCAAAGTTTAAAGTAAAGGAACCGTTAGAGCTAGTCCACTTGATGTATTCGGGCCTGTTAAGCAACCATCAATCAGTGGTATGCAGTATATGGTGACATTCATTGATGACTTCTCAAGGTACGTGTGGGTCTTCTTCATGAAAAAAAAATCTGACACATTCTCAAGGTTTAAAGAGTTCAGAGAATCAATTGAGGGAGAAGTAGGAAAGAAGATCCGCTGCTTGCGCGCAGACAATGGGGGCGAATACAGCTCAAGCAATTTCTCCCAATATTTAAGGGAATATCGCATACGTCATCAATACACGTGTGGCAACACTCCACAACAGAATGGTGTAGCAGAGAGATAGAACCGGCATCTTGCAGAGATGTGTCAGAGCATGCTAGATGGGAAAAATGTACCTGGAAGGTTTTTGGCTGAAGCAATGAGGACTGCATCCTTTGTGATAAAAAAAATTTCTCAACCAAGGTTAGGATTTGTTACACCCTTTGAGAAACTGTGGAACATGAAGCCTACAGTTAGTTACTTTCTAGTATTGTTGTTTATTTTTTAATTCATCAAACTTTATCTGTTCCGAATTTTTATTCATCCAATATTATTCCTCTGAATGGTAATAATTAAGCTCTTTGTTGGCCATTTCTTCTATTAAATAGCACTAACATATATGACTCTTTCATTAGCAAAGTCATCACATTTTCCCTTGGTTGGTCATATATGACTCTCTCATATCAGCTCTTCAACTCATGTTCTATTTCTTTTTTATAAGATTAACTTATTAGACTCGAGTTGACAAAGTACTGACATGTTTTTGGTTATTCAATTGGTTGTTCTTTATGAAATCCTCTGGTAATGTCATGAGTTACTTTAGCACAAATGAGGAGAACCATGCTTTTAGTTCATGTTATGAAGTTATAATTGGATATCTTATTTTTATACTATGTTTTATTTTCTATTTGTTTTATTTGAGTCATTAAAAATATTAGGCATAGGAATTGATTCTTAAAATATTAAGAGAGAAAACAATTAATTGATTGTATAATGAGTACATTGTTTCTCTATTTATAATAGAGAAAACTCACTGAATCAAAATAAAATTAAACCTACCCATGTTCCACTTAACACTTGAGTAGAACTCCTAATACGAAACAAAGTAAATCACTATTACAGAAAATTGATAGAATCAAAAGATTTTTTATGTAAGATTCTTTCCCATGAGACTCAAATAATACTTTGTCATTTTAATCGTTCCACCATGAGACTCCTTTACCATGAAAATCATATTAGACTCTTCCATATTTGCTTTTTCAAAAACTCCCCTCAAATTGGAGTTGTTAACTTTTGCATGGAAATAAATTTTCATCACCTATCCTCCTCCAAACTTAGATGTTCATTATTTCTAAATTTTGTTTTTACCAACACTACTTCTCAACTCCTCTTCTTTTGAACTTCTCCTTCTACTTCTCTCCATTAAGTGACCCTTTCCTTTTGAAGAGGCCCAAATTGAACATAGGAAATATGAGAGAAGAAAGCATCATTCTAGCCAAATGATAAAACTCCATATTCCTTTCAAAATGATCTATGTTTGAAAAAAGACTCCTTTCAATTTCGAAGGCAGACAAGCCCAATTTTAGTGCATGAAAAAAAGAAAGATTATTCATTATTTTAATGGTAGCTCAAAAAAGTATTCTTCTTTGGTGAATAAAAAAACTGAACTCACTCTAACTATTGGGTGCACTCTTGTTCTATGTAGGTAGTGGAAGTATAGCCAGTGCTCTGAAGTGATAAAAAAAATATGAAATTAAAAAAATACAAGAAGTTTCATTACCATTTCTAGATGACTAACAAATGTGACCATTGTTTTACACCAAGGAGTCAAAAGAAATAGAATGATCACAAAAAATTAACCAAAGTAGTAACTAACCAATGGAGCACAAAATTGAGTAAAAATGTTGACCACAAGAGTTTGACTATACATTTGACCCAAAAAACTTACTAAAATTTTAATAATAAATTAAATACAATGGAGATATACCTTGGAGAAAGGGGGAGTGCACCATGGAGTTTAAGCAGAAAATTAGTTGGAGTTACTTGAAGTATCATATTCATATGGCCTTCGAGCAAAACAATCTTTCCTCAAGGACACTCTTAGAATCCCAACATATGGCCTAACTCACTATGATGAAAGAAAGCTAGTTGGCCTCCCAAATGAAAAAGAAATACCTTAAAAGAACAAAAAAAAGAGCTTTGAAAATAAGGGAAACTTCTGTGCACAAAATGAAGATGGTTTACACTTGTGGTTACAAAGCCTACTTATATGCAAACTAGGGATAAGAATCTTTATCCCTTCATCTTACATGGATCAGTATGATCTTCCCACCTAAGTACGAGGTTTACCCCTTTATTTAAATTCAAACTTGGCATTGTCAAAAATGCCTAAATAAGCTCATAAAATATAATTCAAGAGCATTTGAATTGATCCGAGTTAAAATTTTAAATTTTAAATGAGACAAAGAAATTGTTAGCCAGCCTCAACAGCTTGTAGGCATGCGCGCCACTCATCTACACATGTGTCTTGCCTATGTGGCTTTCCATTATTAATGTAGTTTTTTTTCAGTTTGAACATGAACGATGAATGTTTTATTCTTGAAGCCAATGACATAAAGCTTTTAATTTTTTATATCCAGATTTTTACTGAAGATTTTAATTTTTTATTTTATTTTATGGAAGGAATGTGGAAAAGACAGACAAAATACGGAGGGAGGGGGAAGCCGGGGAAGAGATTGGTAGGATGGAGAGGGAAAGACAAACGGGTATGATCATACCAACACTAATGCACTGAATCCCATCAAAACTCTGAAGTTAAACGTGTTTTGCCGACTACAATACTTGGATAGGTGACCTCCTAAGAAGTCCTCTTGTTGCACCCCTTTTTACCCTTTTTTCCTTTGCTACCAGCTAATTTCTCCCTCGTAATGCTATGGTTAGGAGCAGCAAAACGAATTTGTATATATAGTTTGTTTTCTTTTTTAACGATTCGAAATGTTCGGGTAGAAGAGAACAGGGAAAAAACTACGATTTTGTTTTGTTTTCCATTATTAATGTAGTTCGGTTAGCTTTTGACACGACCGGAGAACGTTTTATTTCTTTAATCCAATGACATAGCGCTCCTTTTTTATTTTTTTATGTCTCGATTTTTTCTTTAGATTTTAATTTTTTATTTTATTTTATGCAAAGAATGTGGAAAAGACCAACATAACACGGGAGAAGAGGGAATCTAAGGAAGGGATTGGTAGGATGGAGAGGGTAACACAAATGGGTGCGATCAATAAAATTTTGCAATTTGATAAATGCGGTAGAAAGAAAAATTATGAGTAAGATAGGCAAGCTAAAACATTTTTGCAATTTCAATTAATGTAATAAGAATCAGTTTATATTCTCTTTCTCCAATGAACTAACCCATTCGCTCAAAAAATAATTTTCAAACATGAAGAAGATTGAATTTTCAGCATAAATGATGCTAATGATGACAGATTTCAGATCACCTTTGTGCTCACTCTAGGGAAACAACACACAAAGTGATTGACTTCAGTTCTAATAGGAGGGGTTAGTCAACTCACGCAGGTGATGAACTTCAGCCACGTTACTCATTTCATCTCCTAATATCATTAGTGGAGCACCAGCGCATGATTCATGTTGATGAATCAGAAGAACCCAAAAATTATCTTTACGGTTTAATTTCGGGAATCCGGATTCCGCAGTTTATTGAGAATCATCCAGATGATGTGGGCGGGATGCCTCGAACCCTCGTCAAATTTTTTTCTTTTCAGTCTCTCTTCTACACTATTCCTTCTCTCGGTCTCCTTCTTCTCTCGTTTCTTCTTCCTCTGAAATTTTTTTCCTCCCTCTCGACCTCCATCTCCCTTCTCCCTTCTCCCTCTCATTACGAATGTCATCTCGGCCTCCCACTCCCTTTTCCCTGGAGCTATTCTCTCTTCCCCCAACATACCTCCAGATTTCATTTGATTTCCCCTATTTTAATTTTGATTTTCTTTGATTTTTGACATTTCAGTGTCGATTTCTTCAATTCTACTTCGATTTGGCTTCGATTTCACCCATCGACTTCGGTTTTCCCAAAATTTCAGAAGGAATGCCTAAAACCTAACATTTTTTTATTATTTTATTGTTGTATTTGATTTAATTTTAATTTTTGGGCATAATGTGTATTAATGGTTGCAAAATTGTCGGATTTAGGGTTGGGGTTTATGGTTCAATTTTGTCTTCATAGGGTTTAATTTCGGGATTAGGGTTAGGGTTTAGTGTATGTAGGATTTGGTGCTTGGTATTCTAGGGTTTAGGTTTAGGGTTTATTGTATTTTTAGGGTTTAGGGTTTAGGGTTTTTTTTTAAGGGTTCAAGTGGTTGGATGCTTACGTATTTCTTCATTGCTTCGATTACGGTACCTTGTGAGGATGCGAAGAACTTCAGGCTTATTTGGAGGCCAGGAATGAGGAGAGAACTCTTTCTCGCTTTCGGGAGGACAACACAAGAATAAGACGTCAATGCCACTGAGCAGAGACAATTGATGGCACTTCTTCTTCACCCCTTCAACTCGGTTCTTGAAAACCTTGCAGCGAGCCCTTTCGTTGCTGATGAACTTCATCTCGAGTTTAGATCTCACCATGGCAACTATGCGAAATCGAGAATAAATTTTGGGAAACTGTGATAGGAGCGAGGCAGAAGTATGAGAGTGAGTGCCAGTTTTTTTCCACTTTCCGGTCACCAGCCTGAAGCCGGGGAAGGGATTGGTAGGATGGATAGGGAAACACAAACGGGTGCGATCATACCAACACTAATGCACTAAATCCCATCAAAAGTCCATAGTGAAACATGTTTTGGCGACTGCAATACTTGGATGGGTGACCTCTTAAGAAGTCCTCTTGTTGCACCCCTTTTTACCCTTTTTTTCCTTTGCCACCAGCGAATTTCTACCTCGTAATGTTGCGGTTTGGGGCAACTAAACATTTTTGTATATATAGTTTTTTTTTAACGGTTCGAAATGTTTGGGTAGAAGAGAAGAGGGAAAAAACTACGATTTTGTTTTTTTTCCATTATTAATGTAGTTTCTGTTAAATTTTGATATTGCCAAAGAACGTTTTTTTTCTTTAATCCAATGACATTGCGCTCCTTTTAAATTTTTTATATCTCAATTTTTTTTAAGATTTTAATTTTTTATTTTATTTTATGGAAAGAATTTGGAAAAGCCCGACAAAACACGGAGGAAGTGGGAAGCCAGGGAAGGGATTGGTAGGATGGAGAGGTTAACACAACCGGGTGCGATCAATAAAATTGGGCATTTTGATAAATGTGGTAGAAAGAAAAAATTCTAAGTAAGATAGGCAAGCTAAAACATTTTTGCATTTTCAGTTAATGTAATAAGAATCGGTTTCTATTCTCTTTCTCCAATGAACTAACCCATCAGCTCATAAAATAGTTTTCAGACATGAAGAAGATTGAATTTTCAGCTTAAATGATGCTAATGCTGACAGATTTCAGATCACCTTTGTGCTCACTCTAGGAAAACAACACTCAAAGTAATTGACTTCAGTTCTAATAGGAGGGGTTAGTCAACTCACACAGGAGATGAACTTCAGCCGCGTTACTCAGTTAATCTTCTGACATCGTTAGTGGAGCACCAACGCATGTTTCATGTTGATGAATCAGAAGAACCCAAAAATCATCTTTACAATTTAATTTCAGGAGTCCGGATTCCACAGTATATTGAGAATCATCCGGATGAAGCAGGCGGGATGCCTCGAACCCTCGTCGAATTTTTTCTTTTCAGTCTCTCTCCTGCATTCTTCCCTCTCTCGGTATAATTTTTCTCTTGTCTCTTCTTCCTCCAAATTTTTTTTCCTCCCTCTTGTTCTCCATCTCCCTTCTCCCTTCTGCCTCTCGTTACGAACGTCCTCTTGGCCTTCCACTCCCTTCTCTCTGTAGCTATTCTCTCTTCCCCCCAAATACCTCCCGATTTCGTTTGATTTCCCCCTTTTCAATTTCAATTTTCTTTGATTTTTGACATTTTGGTGTCGATTTCTTCAATTCTACTTTGATTCGGCTTCGATTTCACCCTTCGGCTTCAGTTTTCCCCAAATTTAAGAAGGCATGCCTAAACCCTGACTTTTTTTATTATTTTAGTGTTGTATTTGATTCAATTTTAATTTTTAATTGTGGGATTTAGGGTTGGGGTTTATGGTTCAATTTTGTCTTTATAGGGTTTAATTTCTGGATTAGGGTTAGGGTTTAGTGTATTTAGGGTTTGGTGCTTGGTATTTTAGGGTTTAGGTTTAGGGTTTATTGTATTTTTAGGGTTTAGGGTTGTTTTTTAATTTTTTTAGGGTTCTCAATTTTTGGGGTTTAGGGCTTTTAGGGGTTTTAAGGTCTAGGGGAGGGTTTAGGTTCTGGTTCTAGAGTTAGAGTTTAGAGTTAATAGCTTTTACAGTTTGGGGTGTAGAGTCCAATTCAGACAATGTTGAGTCGCCTACACAGGCGCCCATTGACCAACGAAACCCGACCCCATCACTAACGAGGTACTGTTTATAGTGACTGCGAAATCATATGGGCTGTACCTTGGATGTTCAGTGAATTTGGACTTGATATGTGTGTTTTTGCAATGTTTAGTGCATCTACAATGGAATTAGTTTGGTTAATTTTGAAATGTTTTAGAATGTTTTTGAAATTTTTTGAAGTGCTATGGAATGATTTTGCCATGTGGAGATGAGATTCAGGTGTTATAAATATCCACCAAATGGTATTTTATTTTTTGTGGTTTGATGAGGACCATCTTAGATTTAGATTATAAATAGTTGTAAGAAGACCACAAATTGCTCAATATTATGACATTTGGATCTTCAAAGAAGACAAAAAAATGTTCGATCTCTTGGTCGAGCAGGTCAATATAGGGATCAAGTTGCCCAATAGGGTTTGCAAGCATGAGGTATATATGGACTGTCGCCTCAACGTCCCAAGCACAATACCCCAGGACTTAGCTTTCCTTGCATTCAATATTGGTTTTTTCTGAGCTTCTTTCATCCCATTGAGATCATATTCTTCCAAGAAGAAAAGTTTGAGATATGGATCATATCGAAATGCCCTAATATGGGGGTTTGCTATCATAAATGCCTCTAGATGGAATCTACCATCTGCAACAAATACAACAGCATCAACTGCAACACTATTAGGAATTGTAGGAGATGCACTTCCCCTGAAGACAAAGGTTTAGACTGTGGAACAATGATATCAGTACTAGAGTCAGCTAAAGCAGATTTAACAGCTCTCACAGCTACTGAGAAATGGATGGTCTCTGCCACTGCAATCTTTTTGTCACACAAAAAAAACGCTTTAATTGTATTAATGAGATGGTCTACATCAATTTTTATATCAACAAAAACATAAAAAGCAGGGATTTTGGTGTAATCTATCGAGACTAAACAGCTATGCTCGTAATGGATCAAAAGATCGAGAAAAATCATCCCCACAACAGCATGCCCCACATGTGATGTCATCCAGAATAAAGCACTCATCAACAAAAGCAAAGGTTTTAAAAATGTCGCAAAGAACAAGTGAGTACATGAGGAGACCTTCGGGGAATTGAAGGGTGACCCTTTTGGCACCGGAAGATACAATTCGCCATATTGATTTATGAATTTTGAAGTTATAATTTGAGGGGAGAAGGGAAACTGCAGTATTGAGGGAAGGATTGTTAAGAATTGAATCAGGGACTTGATTTATGAAGAAACAAACGCTTAGGAGGGGGTTTCGGGTTTTTGGAGGAAAGAGCAGTGTCGGGTTCCATGATTAGCAAGCTACGTGAAAGAAAATTTCCAAGAAAGTCACGACAGTTATCATTGGCAGACTCACTTTTCTAGAGAAAACAATGAGAAGCGAAATGGAACAAACAAAATACTTGAAGAGTAAAAAATACAGCATGAACCAATATGCTTTACTTACAGAATTTAAAATTCTTCTATAAAACCTTTACTTAAAAAAATTTATATAAAACTTGTCCTATTTGGGGATAACCCTTGCTCTCATCCACTTCCATTGAACCCAAACCCATTCATGTTATCGTTCGATAAAATTTGAATCCAAGATCCGTGCTGTAGGAGCTCTAAGTCTTACCCCAAAACAATTGATTGGAAGGAAGACCATGTAAGAAAAGAAAAACAAAGGAATGGAAGAAATGTAAGAAAGGAAAACGAAGAGATGGAAGAAATTCTCCTTGTATTCAATGTGTATCAAATCAATCTACAACTTTACAAATGACCAAATATATACATCAATGACAGTACCTCCATAACAGAGTCTGACACCGAAATACTCACAAAAAAATAACTAACAGAATCAATCACAGCTGTGGCAGCTACCTCCAAAACAGAGTACTCTGACACCCAATTCTAACAAGAAAATAACTAACAAGTCAGAGTGACTGGTCTGACTTGCAGCATTGTCAGTAGCAGAAACAATGTGCTGAGCAGCAGAAACAGAATGTTGTAATGTGTTCTGAGCAGAAGAAACAAAATGATGTAATGTGTGCTGAGCAGCAAAAACAGAATGTTATAATGTTTGCGGAGCAGCAGAAACAAAATGATGTAATGTGTGCTAAGCAGCAGAAACAGGGTGCTGTAATACCCCCCCCCCCCCCCCCCCCCCCCTACAAGATGGAGAATAGAAGTTTACTATTCCCATCTTGAGCAAGTGAGATTGAAGGGTTGTAGAAGGTAGAGCCTTGGTGAGGAAATCGGCAAGTTGTAAGTGGCTAGGAACATGAGAGGTGGAAATGGAACCATCCATGATTTTATCTCGAATTAGATGACAATCTAATTCAATATGTTTGGTACGCTTGTGGAAAACTGGATTGGCAGCGATGTGAATAGCTGCTTGATTGTCACAGAAAAGATGAACAACTTGAGGATGGCAAACTTGAAGATCTGCAAGTAGAAATTTGAGCCAAGTGATTTCAGCACATGTTGCTGCCATGGACTTGTACTCGGCTTCAGCTGAAGACCTTGAAACAACGGTTTGCTTTTTAGATTTCTAGGAAATAAGTGAATTGCCAAGTAGAATGCAGTAGCCTGTTACTGACCGACGGGTGTCAAGACAAGAAACCCAATCAGAATCATAGTATGCAACTAACTGCAGTGATGAATGAGCAGCAAGAAAAAGTCCTTGACCAGGAGCTACCTTAAAATACCTTAAAATCTTATGAGCAGTAGCCATATGTGCAGTAGTTGGCTTGGACAGAAATTGGCTGAGTATGTGAACTGCAAAGCTGAGATCAGGACGAGTTATGGTCAAATAGAGAAGCCTTCCAACCAGCCTTCGATAAGTGGAGGGGTCCTGTAATGCAAGGCCAGAGTCTTTGCTAAGTTTTAAATTTTGGTCCATCGGTACTTTGACTGGTTTAGATCCCAAAGTGCCAGAATCTGCAAGTATCTCTTATGCATATTTGCGTTGAGAAAGATGGATCCCTTTGGAAGTTCTGGCCAACTCAATACCAAGGAAAAATCGAAGAGGACCAAGGTCTTTGATCTTGAAATTAGCATTGAGAAAATCCTTCAGTGTAGCTATAGAATCAAGAGAATTAGTGTCCACCAAAAGATCATCAACATACACTAAGAGAGCTATAAAAGTACTGTCAGTGGAGTTAATAAATAAGCTGTAATTTGCCTTGGATTGGAAAAAGCCAAAATCTAACAAACAAGTAGTGAGTTTGGCATACCACTATCTTGAGGCTTGTTTTAAGCCATAAATACTCTTCTGAAGTTTGCAAACTTGGTCGGGCTTACCCTTAGTATACCCTGGTGGTTTGGTCATAAAGAGTTCTTCCTTTAAGTCACCATGAAGGAAGGCATTATTGACATCGAATTGATGTAAATACCATCTATGAATAGCAACTATAGATAAAAGACAACGAACAGTCACCATCTTAGCCATGGGTGAAAATTTTTCAGTGTAGTCAATCCCCTCTTGCTGGGTGTAACCCTTAGCCACCAAGCGGGCCTTCAACCTTTCGATACTACCATCTGAATTGCGCTTTATTTTATACACATACTTGCAAGCTATGGGTTTTTTACTAGGGGGAAGGTCTGAAAGGACCCAAGTGTTGTTTTGTTCCAAAGCATGTAACTCGACATCCATGGCTATGCACCAGTTGGGATCTTTAACTGCTTGAGAATAGGAGGTGGGCTCACAAACAGTGGAAAGTGAGGAAGAAAAGGCTTGAAAGGAAGGTGAGAAATGTTCATAAGACAAGTAATCATGTAAGGGATATTAACAAGGAGAAGGAGGAGAATTTACCTGAGCCAGAGATGGAGATGTTGAAGTCAAAATAGCTTGTTGGCAGTGGAAGTCATGTAGGTAGGCAGGTGAAGTTCGTGGTCTAGTTGACCTTCGAAGTGGAATAGAAGAGGAAACATGTTCAGAATTAGTGACAGGTTGTGGTGAAGGAGAATTATGTGAAGATGAACTTGTGGGCAGTTCAAGTGTGTGTGGAGTTGAGGGAGAAGTATGTGAGGGTGGACTTGTGGGCAGGGCAACAGAGGAATCAGGTAGAGGTAGAGTAAACTCAGGTGCTGATGAAATAGGAAAGAAAGGGGGGAAATCACTGGGGAATGGTGAGGGTTAGAAGTGGAAAGATCAGATTGAGGAGTTTGAAGAAAAGGAAAAGTACCTTCATGAAAAACAACATCCCTAGAAACAAAAGTGTATGAGACTCAAGATCAAGTAGTTTATAACCTTTAACCCCGAAAGGATAGCCTAGGAAAATGCATTTTCTGCCTCTTGGATCAAACTTTTGATGCCCATGGGACAATGTAGTTGCAAAACACAAGCATCCAAAATTTTTGAGGTGATGGTATACAGGTTTAGTGGAGAATAGAATCTCATATGGAGTTTTATTTTCAAGAAGAGGGGTGGGAATGCGGTTAGTAAGGTAGACAACTGTCAAAATGCAATCATTCCAAAAATGTAAGGGCATACTTGACTGGAAATGCAATGCTCTTGCAACATTAAGGATGTGTTGATGTTTTCTCTCAACAATACCATTTTTTTGAGGTGTCTCAACACAAGAGCATTGGTGAATGATGCCTTTTTTATTAAAAAACTCAATCATTTTGAATTCAGCTCCATTATCACTTCGAATGATTTTAATTTTTGTGTCAAATTGAGTTGCTGTCATATTGTAAAAGGATTCAATGCATGCCCTTGTTTCTGATTTTGTATGCAGTAAATAAACCCAAGTGGTTCAGGAAAAATCATCAACAAGAGTCAAAAAATACTTGGTTCCATCATAAGCAATTATAGAACATGGTCCCCATATGTCAACATGCACTAAATGGAAAAGTGAAGGAGATTTGTGATGGCTGGTAGGAAAAAAATTTCTGTGTTGCTTAGCAATTGGACAAACTAAACAAGGAGAGCTTATTTGCATGGAAATTGTCTTTTACATGTGGATCATCAATCAAGACTAGTCTTGAATTGGAAATATGACCAAGGCGACAATGCCAAAGGTCAGAGCTATTACTGCTAGTCATGACAGAAGTAGCAAAATGTTTGGAATTAGAAGACAAGGAAGATAAAGCTTTTGTAAAAGCATGTGGAGGAACAACCACTGGCAATAGATGATACAAGCTGTCTTTGACTTCAGCCATCCCAATCGTGGTCCACGAGGAAAGGTCCTGGATGAAACAATGGTTAGACAAGAAAACCAAATAACAGGAATGAGATTCTGTTAATCTTTTAACTGAAATTAGATTGAAGCAAAAAGAAGGCACACATAAAGCATCCTTGAGCAAGATGTTTGCAGTGACTTGTACATCGCCTAAATGACTAACAGGAATAGAAGTTCCTTTTGGAAGCTTAACAGAATATGAAACGTTGGCTGGAACATAAGAAAAGAAAGTGGTACTACAGATCATATGATCTGTGGCACCCGAGTCTAGAATCCAAGGTATATGAGTATGAGGAGTAAAGGAGGAGAGGCCAAGAGGAATACTAGAGATCTTGGAAGCTTTTGGTTTAAATAGGATAGGTTGATGGACAACCTGAACCTGGTTCACCGAGGAGCAAGCAGTGGAAGTACCTTTGTCTTGAAGCAGAGCCATGATCTGCTGGTATTGTGCATGGGTGAAACTGATTTGGTGTTCATTAATTTCTTCCTGGTTAGGATCTAAAGACAAGCTAACTTGATGAGCAGAGGGTCCAACATTCTTACCCTTGTAAAATTTATTGCCTGGAGGATATCCGTGTAATTTATAACACCTATCAACTATATGACCAGTTTGCTTACAATGGGTACAACTAGGTGCTTGTGCATTCCCTACCTTAAAACAAGTTTCAAGGGTATGTCCTTGTATGCAGCAATGGGTGCAATATGGCCTGTCTCGCCTCGGGGTAGCCAGAGGCTTGGTATTGGTTTTGGAAGAATAATAGGATGTGTTTGTGGCTAAAACCATGGACTCAGGATTTGGGAAAGTAGAGAGGATTTTGTGCTGGTGTTCTTGCTGCTGTATAAGGGAGAAAACCTTATTAACAGGAGGTATAGGGTCTGACATCATAACTTGATCTCTACCATTAGAATACTTTTCATTCAGTCCCATAAGGAATTTAATGACATTATCTCTTTGATACCTATCATTCAAGATATTCAGCTGTCCACAAGTGCAAGCAGGCATTGGATCATACACAACAAGTTCATCCCACAAGGTCTTGAACTTACCATAGTATGTGCTCACAGGATCTTTTTCTTGCTGAAGACTTGTCAAGTTTCTCTTCAATTGAAATATACGAGGACCATTTTTCTGAGTGAATCGATCCCTGAGTTCATACCAGATATCATGAGCATCGTCCACAAAAGCCACACTCAACTTCACCGTGGTGCTGATGGAATTCTGAATCCAAGTCACAACCATATCGTTGCATCGTTCCCACACATTGAATAGGGGATCCTTTGATGAAGCAGGTTTGCAAAGGCTGCCATTAATAAAACTCAACTTGTTTCTCGCTCTGAGTGCTCTACGCATAGCTCGAGACCAAGTCACATAGTTCTCTGATGTAAGAAGATCAGTAGCAAGCACAATGGTGGTATGATCTCCACTATCAACTCTGTATGGGTTATTTGGGTCATTGAAATTGAGAAATGAAGAAGAAGGATTCATGGGAATTTCTACTTGTTTCTCCATTGCAGAAAAGGAATAATGATAAATCAAGAACATAAAATGAGCCTTAGATCTGATACCATGTAATAAAAGAAAAACAAAGGAATGGAAGAAATGTAAGAAAGGAAAACGAAGAGATGGAAGAAATTCTCCTGGTATTCAATGTGAATCAAATCAATCTACAACTTTACAAATGACCAAATATATACAGCAATGACAGTACCTCCATAATAGAGTCTAACACCGAAATACTAACAAGAAAATAACTAACAGAATCAATTACAGCTATGACAGCTACCTCCATAACAGAGTACTCTGACACCCAATACTAACAAGAAAATAACTAACAAGTCAGAGTGACTGGTCTGACTTGCAGCATTGTCAGCAGCAGAAACAGTGTGCTGAGCAGCAGAAACAAAATGCTGTAATGTGTGCTGAGCAGCAGAAATAGGGTGTTGTAATGTGTGCTGAGCAGCAGAAACAGAATGCCGTAATGTGTGTTGAGTAGCAGAAACAGGGTGCTGTAATAGACCAAGTCCCATCTGAGACTGCTAAAATGGATTCATGTAAGAAATTCGAAGATAAGTGTTGTTGCTACCCTGAGGCTCCATCTCATAGAGAGCCACAAATTATGTGAATGATCAACTGTGGGTTGCGTCTCAATTTTTTTGTCTGATGCTCCTTCGCACACTAGTCCCATTCCCTTGGGAAATTCCAATCTTTGTTTCTCTTCTTCCCATTTGCCAAAAATCTTATAAGACAAATTCCGTAGAGATTATTTCAACGAGTTGGCGCTTAAAGTGGTTGGATGCTTACGTATTTCTTCATTGCATCGATTACGGTACCTTGCGAGGATACGAAGAACTTCAAGCTTATTTGGAGGCAAGAATTTTTTCTCGCTTTCGGGAGGAGAACACAAGAAGAAGACGTCAATGCTGCAGAGCAGAGACAATTGACGACACTTCTTCTTCACCCCTTCCACTCGGTTCTAGAAAACCTTGCAGCGAGCCCTTTCGTCGCTGATGAACTTCATCTTGAGTGTAGATCTCACCATAGAAACTATGCGAAATCGAGAAGAAATTTGGGGAAACCATGATAGGAGCGAGGAAGAAGTATGAGAGTGAGTGCCAGTTTTTTTTTCACTTTTCAGTTTCCACCCCCACTCACAAGTCACCACGGAAGAGCACACACCGTATTCCCGGTCGACCACCCAAGTGAGTAACCGACCTACCTTTTTCACGCCAAAAATCTTTTCAAAATGGATTATCTGTGCATGTTTATTGTCCCTCACCCCCTCATTGTCTATGCAAACAAGAGATCACAAAAAATACGACAAATTATGATTATTCTCAATAGTGAACAAACAAGACTCCTATCACAATGGTTTTGCATTTATCAATGTTGGAGTATTCTCACAACAATGGACACTAATGACTCTTATAGACACTGCAATGGTAATTGTTCATTAAAATTTCTCAAAAGATTCTCATTTTAGCCTTAGTAAGTGAACTATTTTCCCAACTCAATGTAGGGGTTGCAATCAAGGGCACTACATTTGGGTTTCCTTTTTTTTGTAGTGACTACTTCGCTTCAAAGTGATATAGTAGTATATTGCCTACATCTACAAGAATCGCCTGATCCCCATGTTAATTGATTTTCAACAAGCCTATTCATAAACTACTTGGCAATCTCTCTTGGTTCTACCCATTTTCACTCTCCATATCAGCTCTTTGTTGGTCATCTTCTTCTATGACATAGCACTGACATATATGACTCTTTCATTAGCAAAGTCATCACATTTTCTCTTGGTTGGTCATATATGACTCTTTCATATATGTTCTTCTTCTCATGTTCTATTTCTTTTCTATAAGATTAATTTATTAGACTCAAATTGATAAAGTACTGACACGTTTCTGGTTATTCAATTTGTTGTTCTTTATGAAATCCTTTGGTAATGTCATGAGTTACATTAGCACAAATGAGGAGAATTATGCTTTTAGTTCATGTTATGAAGTTATAATTGGATATCTTATTTTTATACTATGTTTTATTTGCTATTTGTTTTATTTGAGTCATTAAAAATATTAGGCATAGGAATTGATTCTTAAAATGTTAAGAGAGAAAACAATTAATTGATTGTATAATGAGTACATTGTTTCTCTATTTATAATAGAGAAAACTCACAAAATCAAAATAAAATTAAACCTACCCATGTTCCACTTACAACTTGAATAGAACTCCTAATACGAAACAAAGTAAATCACTATTACAGAAAACTGATAGAATCAAAAGATTTCTTATGTAAGATTTCTTATTTAATGTAATAACTAATCAATTATTTAATCGAATAGGTAGTAATTATTTAATTATATAATTAACCGAACACATTCTTATTGTATAATTAACTAATTAATTTGGTTTGTAGGATTAATGGAGTCTGTAAGAACCACAATGACATACTATTTGATGATTGCTAATACTAGTTAATTAAAATAATATATTTATGAATTAAATAATTATTGATTAGGTAAGAAAATAATTAAAAACCAATGATTTGTGGTAGTAAATTGGCCAATTGACCTATTTAATGTAATAATTAATCAATTATTTAATTGAATAAGTAGTAATTACATAATTATTTAATTAATTGAACACATTCCAATGCAGTTGGTATGAAGAAATAGAATAATTTACTATTTGACTGCAACTAATACTAGTTGATTAATTTAGATTTAATACATTTACTGATTGAATAATTATTGATTTGGTAAGAAAATAATCAATTACATGATGATTTGTGGTAATTAACGAGCCAATTGACATATTTATTTATATAACTAATCAACTATTTAGCAGGACTTACTTAATTAACTAATTAGTATAACCTTTTCTATTTATATAGTTAAATAATTTTTTGACTATTAATTGATTCAATTAATTTTTTAAGTTTTATTTTTTATTTTTTATTTTAATGACTGATTACTTTTCCTACTATTATTATTTTTTTCTATGTTCATTTTTTATTATTATTTCATTTTTACTTTTTTTTATTTTCCTTATTTTCCCTTTTGTATTTAAAATTTTTTTTCCTTTAATCTTTTGTTCTTTAGTTTTTTAAATTTCCCCATGTCAACAGAGCTTGCCCAAATGGCGCCACATCAGTAAGTCCATTAAGGAAAGAGGAAAGAGGAAAGAGAATGGGGAAAGGAGGAATTTTAGGTTTTAAAGGATGGGCCGACATGGTGCTATATGGGCAAGCTTAACTAACATGGGAAGTTGATGGATCCTATGAGGATTCCAAAGGTTTAAATCAGATAATTAGGAAAATAAGTTTAAAAAGTAATTATTCTGGTAAATAAAAATTTTAAATCCAATATTCGGGTACAATTCCTTGAAATATAAAAAAAAAAAAAATTCCACAAAATCCTTCTTATTACATGAGTTGCTAATTGGGTGTAATTAGATTGGACAACAACAACCTTCTTGTAGGGCATATCGAGTGAGAAATTCTAAAAACCACTAAATTTTCAAATTTTGATCAACTCATTTTCTATAATTTTTGTGAGAAAATTTTACTTTTATGCAATGGTACCCCACCAATAAAGTAATATTTAATTAATCCATCTAATAATTACATAAAATTTTTAATGCTACAACAATTCAAAGTAATATTTAATGAATTTCTTCTTTTGAATATTGAAGATTAAAATATAATTTTAGTTATTGAGATTTATGTTTCAATTACATAATTCTAAACTTTTTTCAAGCAATCCTTTTACTTTTTCTCCACAGCACAACAAGGTGCTTCTATAGATGACAAAATTCAAAATACTGGCGCTAGTACTACATCATAGACTTAAAAACTATCAACTGTGAAATCTCTAGTTAGCGAAATATCAAGGAAAGTAGAGCTCCATGTTTAGCAAGTAATACGTAAAATGAAACTCTAGGGAAACAAGGATCCCAAATCAGACTAGAACAGGTAGCCTCTTCGGTTTATATATAAGTGAGGTATGACTTTCTCTCTTCTGCCTCGTAGCATTGCCGAATCATACCATCTTCCTTTAGTCCACGTTTTCCATCTTTGTTGTCGATCTTGCTCTGTTCATGCATCTTGGGGATCGACCTACTACTCTCATATTGTTTTAATGGAGGTCAGCTTGCCCGAAGACTGTTAGGGAAAAATCGTCAATGACAACAAGACAAGAAACATGTAATCATGCACCACACAATATTTTACGTGGTTCGGCAAATTGCCTACGTCCACGGGAGATATAGAAGATTTTATAGAAAAATTAAAGAATCAAAATACAGTATGTTTCTCACACCAAAAATACAACCAGAGAGAGTCTTCTCTCTATTTTGTTTCAACGAGTTTCGGTTCTCCCCCCTTCGTCTTCCTGGCGCACAAACAGGCACCAAAACTAAATCCCAAGGGAGTTCCGTAAACCTCTCTATTCCGGTAAGTCCCAAACTTTGTTCTTCCGATAGCAGCGTCAAACAGCATCACCGGTAACGGCGACGGCAAAGGCAACGAATAGTAACTCTGGCAACAGCGACAACAACATCGTCGTTCTTCTCGAGTCTCTCTTTCTGCCAAGAGACTCTGTTTCACACTCTATTTCTATTTTTGAAACAGAGTCTAAGTCCCACCCTAAAGATACAGCAATAGCGACGACGACAATGGCAACGGCGTCGAGCCTCTGAACACTCTTTCTCCTGACCACGGCGTCGCCTGAAGGTCTCTCAAAAAATCCCTCTCTGTTTTTCTAAGAGCTCCTTTGACGCTCTCTATTTTTCGCTGTAATCCTGTTCGGAAACCCTAAGGGTTTTTATTTCATCAACAGAGTCACAGTTTCCTCCAGAGAGACTCTCTACACGCAACGTCCCTATTTTGGAAATAGAGACGAAGTCTTCCTGCCGAGGGACTCTGTTCACAAACCGTCTCTCTTTCAACAACAGAGTCTCCACAGTCCTCAACAATTCTCCCGTTTGGAGACTGGTACACCAATTGCATCGCCCTCTTCCTCAAACATGAAATCCTCCACCTTTGCAACTCACTGCCATTGTCTTCATACTACAAGACCAACTGAAGTTGCGTACAACTTCAATTTCTCAAGAGTAACACCCTTTGTCAACATATCAATAGGGTTCTTCCCTTGTGGAAGTTTTGTCAACTCCCATGTCTGATTCATGACAGGGAATCCATCTCATCCTTCATGTCCAGTTCCCACTTGCTAGAATGTTCATCTTTCAAGGTTTCTTCGTAACTCTGCAGTTCTCCACCATCTGTCAACCAAATATAATTCAAAGTAGGTGAGAAACGCTGTGGAGGATGAATAGTCCTTACTGATCTGCGAACTGCAGCTGCAGGAGTGGACGGCTTTGGATCTGATTGTGGAATAATAGGAGTGGGTGCACTGGGCCTACTCTTTCCGTCACTCGCATATCTGCACTCCACTATGGCCTCTGGTAGGTTATCCAATCTGACAAAGTCGGACTCCTGAGGAGCTGCTTCGGCAACTGTATTGGACTTGTCCTTGTACACAATCTTCTCATTGAAGATCATATTCTTGCTTCTTATAATCTTTCGGCTCTGATACCAGTTTTTAGGGAAAAATCATTGATGACAACAAGACAAGTAACAAGTAATCATGCACAACACAATATTTTACGTGGTTCAGAAAAATGCCTACGTCCACGGGAGCTATAGAGGATTTTATAGATCAGTTGAAGAATCACAATATAGTCTATTTCTCACACCATAAATACAACCCGAGAGAGAGTCTTCTCTCTAAATCATCTCAACGAGTTTCGGCGAGACCGAAACTTCTCCCCTCTCCGTCTTTGTTGCGCACACACAGGCACCGATACAAAATCTCGAGGGAGTTCCGTAAACCTCTCTGTTCTTGTAAGTCCCAGACTCTGTTCTTCCGAAAGCGGCGTCGAACAGTAGCACTGGTAAGGGCGACGGCAAAGGCAACGACGATGGTAACATCATTGTTCTTCTCGAGTTTATTTTTCTGTCGGGAGACTCTCTTTCGTACTCTGTTTCTGTTTCAGAAACAGAGTCGAAATCCTGCCCTACAGCACCGACAACGGTGACGGCAGCGGCGATAGTAACGGCGTCGAGTCAACAGAGTGCCAGTTAAATCTTGCCTTTTCAATAATTTTTTGCCACTTTTCGGTTTCCATCGCCACTCGCAAGTCGCCACGCAATTCAGGAAAGAGCACACGCGGTTTGACAACAGTGAGGTGACTTGCCATTCCCGGTCGACTACCCAAAGTGAGTAACAGACCTACCTTTTCCCGCCAAAAATCTTTTCCAAATGTATTCTATGTGCCCTCGCCCCTCTTTGTCTAAGCAAACGAGAGATCGCAAAAAGTGCGACAAATTATGATTATTCTAAATAGTGAATAAACAATGAAATGCAGGACTCTCTACGCACATTGTCCTTGTTTCGGCAATAGAGACAAAGTCATCCTACCATGGGATTCTTTTCGCACACCGTCTCTGTTTTAGCAACAGAGTCGTGTGCAGAGGACCAGGCTCCACAATCCTTAACAAAGACGTCTCACTTGAAATTCTTTCACGTCTGCCTAAGAAATGATGGCTCAAGTGTGAAGCTATTTTAAATAAATGGAAGAATATGATCAAGAAAGTTAGTTTCTTTCATTGCCAAATCAATTGACTTCGGTTTTGTCTATCTCAAATACTCCAACTATGGCTTCATACGTAAATGTATGTTTTGTTGCTTGGAAGACAAAGGAGCACTCACGCTCCAAGACTCCCTCGTCTTCCCTTCACATCACAACATCAAGAATATGGGTTCATGTAATGGGGTCATCTTCTAGTGCAAGAAAATCCACACTAATTACAAGCTCAGTTACTATCTCTACAATTCTATTACCAAGCATCTCATGAATCTACCTCCACTCCCTCCTTTAAGAATGGCCCATGAGCCCTTTGATAGTTGTTTTCCTTTTTTAGGTTTAACCCATTATTAGGTAGTTTCCCATAGATGTAAGGATAGTGAGCTTGAGTTTGGATTATACGTTAAATGGGATTTGGTATAGAAATAAGCCTGAGTTTTCTCCATCAACGAGTTTCTCTGCAAATTCCTAGAATTTTGCCTACCATGACTAAAGGTATGCATCTTGGGTTTCCGATTTTATTTTTATGAATTTTATATTGCTTTAGAAATTCTGATTTACATTTGGAATCTCTCGCCTTGTTTACAATTTCATTATTTTTTTTTTGTAAAATGTTGTCTGTGTTTTTATTTTGCAGTAAAAAAAACATTTACATGTCATTTTTGAGTAGAGGAGGATGTAGACTTACGATGACGCCTTATGAGCCCCACGCTTCTTCGATTGCCAGTGGTGGCACATGCGACTGTCAATACATTGTGTGCCTAGCAGATCTCAATCACGCTGGAGCTCCCCGGCTAGACAGCATCCAAGAGAGGCAGTGATTTTTTCGAACAGCATCCCCAACCAAACAGGATGACTGCACTGGTGCGCTAGAGTAGGTTGCGCTTAGTGCGTTGGAGGTGCCGACATGTTACTGGGAATAGATGTGCCTGTGGGAAGAAAATGCCCACAACCAGCCGTCAGCCATCGTTCGAGTCTGCAGAGGGGATCAACGATGAGGGGAGTCGAACAACGCTGCTCGTTGTGTGTGCTGACATCGAACCATTGATGTTTTGTGGTCATTTTCTTCCCGACTCCCGGTTGGTCCCGTTCCTCACTTCCAGTAGCCTGGAGACCGGCGTTGCGCACAACTAATTCTCAGTCAAGAGACCTTGCTTCGGTGGGTGGCAATGAACACCAGACAATGCGAGGAAGCGCAGCCGAGAGGAGCTGTCATAAAGCACCAAGAGAGAGACGTTGTAACGGAAGCCTGTGTACACTGACGTGTTGCGCTCGTCGGACGCACACCGGTGACAATGGCATCAGAGGAAGGAGACGGCGGCGCGGGGATGTTGAGTAGAGTCTTGAACGGACGAGACGCCTTGCAGTAAGCAGCCGAGAGTGGCACTAGTGAACAAAGCAGAGACCGGTGTTGTGTGCGCCGGTGTTCCATGCTCTCATTGGAGCACAATCGAGGCATAGAGCACAACATCGTGCTCTCCAGCTATCCCGCACCACTGTACATGCATGAGCACCAAACGTGCTCACGGCCCATCCAAGCCCAGTGTTATCATTGGATACAATTAATTCATATATAAATAATAGGAAAAATAGAATATTTTAGTTTTCATTCTTTTTCATTTTAGTGCATATGGATTAAATAATTGGATATGCATATATGAATGTTTAATATGCATGTGTTAGTTAATTTTTATCTGTATAAAAATATATTTTGGTTTTATGCATACTTAATCTTCTATGCATATTATGATCGACCTAAATATAAGAAATTAATAATTGGCATAATTTTGAGTCAATTATTTTGATGTCATATTTTGGTTTACATTTGAATAATTAAGTAATAACCTCAACATTCTTAATTATGAAAAATGTCTAGTGACATTAAGTTTAGTCACATAACGTTAATGACATACAAATTTTTGAATAACCATGGAAAGCTAATAATTTAACCTCACGTGGTAATTGTTATATTTAAGTGATTAATTTGGATTGGATAGAAACATTTAAAAAAAAAATTTTAGTCGCCCACAAAAATAGATAAAGTGATGTAAATCGTTTATGTGTTATAATTTAAGCCTACTCACATGTTGATTTATTTGTTTGAATTTATTTACGTGGGTAAATATTCAATTTTTGGTTCCATTGCATGTTTTAGTAAGCATTGTTGTTTATTTTATAATTCTTCAAACTTTGTCTGTTCCGAATTTTGATTCCTCCAATATTATTCCTCTGAATGGTAGTAATTAAGCTCTTTGTTGGTCATTTCTTCTATTAAATAGCACTAACATATATGACTCTTTCATTAGCAAAGTCATCACATTTCTCTTGGTTGGTCATATAAGACTCTTTCATATCAGCTCTTCATCTCATGTTCTATTTCTTTTTTTATAAGATTAACGTATTAGACTCAAGTTGATAAAGTACTGACACGTTTTCGGTTATTCAATTTGTTGTTCTTTATGAAATCCTTTGGTAATGTTATGAGTTACATTAGCACAAATGAGGAGAACCATGCTTTTAGTTCATGTTATGAAGTTCTAATTGGATATCTTATTTTTATACTATGTTTTATTTTTTATTTGTTTTATTTGAGTCATTAAAAATATTAGGGATACAAATTGATTCTTAAAATATTAAGAGAGAAAACAATTAATTGATTGTATAATGAGTACATTGTTTCTCTATTTATAATATAGAAAAATCACATAATCAAAATAAAATTAAACCTACCCATGTTCCACTTACAACTTGAATAGAACTCCTAATACGAAACAAAGTAAATCACTACTACATAAAACTAATAGAATAAAAAGATTTCTTATGTAAGATTCTTTCCCATGAGACTCAAATAAGACTTTGTCATACTAATTCTTCCACCATGAGACTCAAATAAGACTTTGTCATACTAATTCTTCCACCATGAGACTCAAATAAGACTTTGTCATACTAATTCTTCCACCATGAGACTCCTTTACCATGAAAATCATATTAGACTCTTCTATATTTGCTTCTTCAACAATCCCCGCAAATTGGAGTTGCTAACTTTCGCATGAAAAGAAATTTTCATCTCCTATCCTCCTCCTTACTTAGATGTTCTTTATTTCTAAAAAAAACAATTTACCACCACTACTTCTCAACACCTCTTCTTTTGAACTTCTCTTTCTACTTCTCTCCATTAAGTGGCCCTTTCCTTTTAAATAAGCCGAAATTGTACATAGCAAATACGAGAGTAGAAAGCATCACTCTAGCCAAACGATAAAACTTCATATTCCTTTCAAATGGTCTATGTTTGAACAAAGACTCCTTTCAATTTCAAAGGCAGACAAGCCCAATTTTAGTGCATCAAAAAAAGAAAGAGTTTTCACAATGTTAATGGTAGCTCACAAAAACATACTACTTTGGTGAATAAAACAACTTAACTCACTCTGACTGTTCTATGTAGGTAGTGGAAGTATAGCCAGTGCTCTGAAGTGATAAAAAATATGAAATGAAAAAAATACAAGAAGTTTCATTACCTATACCAAAATTTTAGAATTTATAGAGGACAAACAAAAGTGACCATTGTTTTATACCAAGAAGGGGACAAAAGAAACAGAATGATAAAAAAAAAATTAACTAGAAGAGTAACTAACCAATGGAGCACAAAATTGACTAAAAATGTTGACCACAAGAGTTTGACTAAAAAATTGACCCAAAAAAATTACTAGAATTTTAATAATAAA
This sequence comes from Aristolochia californica, assembly GCF_029961685.1. Taxonomy (NCBI): domain Eukaryota; kingdom Viridiplantae; phylum Streptophyta; class Magnoliopsida; order Piperales; family Aristolochiaceae; genus Aristolochia; species Aristolochia californica. Next base: position 7,661,331 of record NW_027182279.1, read on the forward strand.
TTAAATACAATGGAGAAAAACCTTGGAGAAAGGGGGAATGCAACATGGAGTTTAACCAGAAAATTAGTTGGAGTTACTTGTAGTATCAAATTCATATGGCCTTCAAGCAAAACAATCTTTCCTCAAGGACACTCTTAGAATCCCAACATATGGCCTAACTTACTATGATGAAAGAAGGCTAGTTTGCCTCCCAAATGAAGAAGAAATAACTTAAAAGAACAAAAAAAAGAGCTTTGAAAATAAGGGAAACTTCTTTGCACAAAATGAAGTTGGTTTACACTTGTGGTTACAAAGCCTACTTATATGCAAACTAGGGATAAGAATCCTTATCCCTTCATCTTACATGGATCAGTATGATCTTCCCACCTAAGTATGAGGTTTACCCCTTTATTTATATTCAAACTTGGCATTATCACAAATGCCTAAATAAGATCATAAAATATAATTCAAAACCAGTTGAATCAATTAGAGTTAAAATTTAAAATTTTAAATGAGACAAAGAAATTGATAGCCTGCCTCTACAGCTTGAATGCACGCGCCCCATTCACCGACACACGTGCCTTGCCTATGTGGCTCACCCACACACCTCACCTACATCCGCACCCACGCCTGGGTGGGGGGCAAGGGTTGGTTCGGGATTAATTAAATAGCACATTTAATGTAATACATAACTATCTTGATCATAGCTAATACTAATTAATTAATGACATTACTAATCATATAATTATTGATTAAGTAAGAAATAATTAAATACGTGATGATTTCTGCTAATTAATCGGCCAAGTGACCTATTTAATGTAATAACTAATCAATTATTTAATAGAAAAATTAGCAATAACTAACTTATCTAATTAATTAAACACATTCTAGTTATATAATTAGGATGGGTGACTTCTTGAGAAATCTTCGTGTTGCACCCCTTTTTGCCCTATTTTCCACTGCCACCAACTAATTTCTCCCTCGCAATGCTATGGTTAGAGGTGACAAAACATACTTGTATATATAGTTTATTTTCTTTTTTAATGGTTAGAAACTTTCAGATAGAAGAGAAGAGGGGCAAAAAAGAAAAAAAAGTATGATTTTTTTTAGTTTTCCTTTATTAATGCAGTTCGCTACACTTTTGACACGGACGGTGAATGTTTTATTCTTTAATCCAACAACATAGTGCTCCTATTTTATTTTTTATATCTCGATTTTTGCATAAGATTATAATTTTTATTTTATTTTATGTAGGGGAAGTGGAAAAGATCGAATAAACACGAGGGGATAGTGAAGTCGTGGAAGGGATTGGTAGGATGGAGAGGGTAACACAAACGAGTGCGATCATACTAGCACCAATGCACTAGATCCCATCAGACCTCAGAAGTTAAGCACGCTTGGGTGAGACTAGTACTAGGATGGTTGACCTCCAAGGAAGTCCTCGTGTAGCACCCAGTTTTCTTTTGCCATCAGCTAATTTCTCCCTCACACTGCTATGGTTAGGGGCGGCAAAACATATTTGTATATATAGTTTTTTTTTAACGATTCGAAACGTTTGGGTAGAAGAGAAGAGGGGGAAAAAAGAAAAAAAGTACGATTTTGTTTTGTTTTCTGTTATTAATGTAGTTTTGTTCAGTTTCAACACGGACGATGAATGTTTTATTCTTTAAGCCAACGACATAATGATTTAAATTTTTTATATCCTGAATTTTTATGAAAATTTTAATTTTTTATTCTAATTTATAGAGGGAATGTGGAAAAGGCCGAAAAGATACGGGGGGAGAGGGAAGTCAGGGAAGGGATTGGTAGGATGGAGAGGGAAACACAGACGGATGTGATTATACCAACACTAATACACTGAATCCTATCAATACTTCGAAGTTAAACGTGTTTTGGCGACTGTGGTACTTGGATGGGTGACTTCCTAAGAACTCCTTTTGTTGCACCCCTTTTTACCCTTTTTTCCTTTGCCACCAGCTAATTTCTCCCTCATAATGTTGCTGCTAGGGGAAACAAAACGTATTTGTATATATAGTTTGTTTTCTTTTTTAACAGTTCGAAATGTTCGGGTAGAAGAGAAGAGGGAAAAAACTAATTTTTTTTTGTTTTCCATTATTAATGTAATTCAGTTAAGTTTTGACACGGCCAGAGAACGTTTTATTTCTTTAATCCAATGACATAGAGCTCCTTTTTAATTTTTTATATCTTGATTTTTTCTTAAGATTTATTTATTTCTTTTTATTTTATGGAAAGAATGTGGAAAAGACCGACAAAACACGGGGGAAGTGGGAGTCAGGGAAGGGATTGGTAGGATGGAAAGGGTAACACGAATGAGTGCAATCAATAAAATTTGGCATTTTGATAAATGTGGTAGAAAGAAAAAATTCTGATTAAGAAAGGCAAGCTAAATTTTTTTTGCAATCTCAGTTAATGTTTTAAGAATCAGTTTCTATTCTCTTTCTCCAATGAACTAACCCATCAACTCAGAAAATAGTTTTCAGGCGTGAAGAATATTGAATTTTCAGCATAAATGATGCTAATGTTGACAGATTTCAGATCACCTTTGTGCTCACTCTAGGAAAAAAACACAAAAAGTAATTGACTTCAGTTCTAATAGGAGGGGTTAGTCAACTCACACAGGAGATGAACTTCAGCTGCATTACTCAGTTCATCTCCTGACATCGTTAGGGGAGCACTGGCCCATAATTCATGTTGATAAATAAGAATAACCCAAAAATCATCTCTACAGTTTAATTTCGGGAATCCGGATTCCACAGTATATTGAGAATCAACCAGATGAAGAGGGCGGGATGCCTCGAACCCTCATCAAATTTTTTATTTTCAGTCACTCTTCTTCACTCTTCCCTCTCTCGGTCTAATTCATCTCTGGTCTCTTCTTCCCCCAAAACTTTTTTTCCTCCCTCTCATTCTCCATCTCCCTTCTCCCTTCTCCCTTCTCCCTCTCGTTGCGAACATCCTCTCAGCCTCCCACTCCCTTCTCCCTGTAGCTATTCACTCTTCCTCCAAAATACCTCCCGATTTCATTTGATTTCCCCCTTTTCAATTTCGATTTTCTTTGATTTTTGACATTTTGGCGTCGATTATTTCTATTCTACTTCGATTCGGCTTCGATTTCACCTTGGGACTTGATTTTCCCAAAATTTAAAAGGGTATGCCTAAACCCTGACTTTTTTTTATTATTTTAGGGTTTTATTTGATTTAATTTTATTTTTTGTCCGTAATGTGTACCAATTGTTGCATAATTGTGGGATTTAGGGTTGGGGTTTATGGTTCAATTTTGTCTTCATAGGGTTTAATTTCGGGATTAGGGTTAGGGTTTAGTGTATTTAGGGATTGGTGCTTGGTATTTTAGGGTTTAGTTTAGGGTTTATTGTATTTTTAGGGTTTCAGTTTTTTTTTAAAATTTTTTTTTGGGTTCTCTATTTTTGGGGTTTAGGGCTTTAAGGGGTTTTAAGGTCTAGGGTTTAGGGTTTAGGTTCTGGTTCTAGAATTAGGGTTTAGGGTTTGGGGTGTTCAGTACAGTTCAAACAATGTTTTTGTCAGCATAAGTTTTGGCTAATCAGATTACATAAACCCCTATTTATAATATAGGAAAGTAGTAGAGTCTAATTACAATTAAACTACTCTTGTCCCAATTACACCAAAAGTCTAACACTTAAAGATAAGTCCTAGCTTAATTAAATAACTCAACATAAATAGAAGACTAATATAACTAAAACACCTTTAAACTAAAACTCTTCTATGAGATCTCCTTCATAATAAATTTTGGATTTGTAAGACTTCTTATAGTGAGAGTCATGTAAGAGGCTTCCATATCTTCTCTTCAACAGATTCCTTGCTACCAAACAACATAAAATAATTTTCTCTCTCCTTTTATTTTATTTTCTTTTGTTTTATGTGGGTTCCATACAGGTCCTTCGGGAAAGAGAGAGAGAGAGCGAAATCTAGGGTTCTTTAGAGAATGCACTCTTTTGTGTTAATGTGCTCAAGTGAAAGTACACTAGAAAATAATTTTGTGTGTGTTAGAATGCTCTTTAAAAATATAATGGAAAGTAAAAAAATAATTTACTAATAAAATACTTTTAAGTTAAATAGTTTATATCTTACTTAATTAATAATAAAAAATTTTAAATAAGGTTTTATATTTAATTAAATATATCAAATAAAAATTATCATAAAAGTACCAAAATACCCCCATAATTAAATGTTACTTTTATAATATTTAATTTCTCTGTAAGTTATTAAATAAATATAATAATAAAAATCATGAAATCATATAAATACATAAATAACCCTTTGTTGAAATTCTAACCTTTTTTTTTTTCTTCAAATGATTAAAATCTAACTTGGATCTATGTGACTCATCAATTTGTTTTACTTGTCGTTGAAGAAAATGAAAACTTATGGTTTTAAAAAATAACCAAATCTTCAAATAGTGGACTTTAATGGAAAAAAAATGTCTCTTTTTATTAAAAAGAGATATGTGTGTATCACAACACAAGTAGATTCAAAACAAAATTGGTTGAGTAATAAATACATAAATTGCTTACAAACACCTAAAAATGATCCTGATGCTAAAAACGATTGAATAATAAATACTAAAATTACTGATAAAAACTTAAAAAACTAACCAAATAATGATCCTAAATTTTTTCTTCCCCGCCATGAAATTCTATTCTATGTCATTCACCCGATGAATAGAATTATGAGCTTGTTTCCTCATAATCTCTGATGCCTTTTCCTCTTCATGATGGCCAATAGAGCAAAAAACACACTAGAAAGCTACAAAATCTTTTCCACTGTGAGAAAGAAAGAACAATCAAGTCAACTCAGCATGGCATCTTCCCTTCCTCGTTATCTCCTTGATTTGAGAGGACAAAGTCTAATTTAACCAAATTTTAATACATAAGTTAGATATAAAGAGACGAGACAAAGAAAACCCAAATGCATATTCAAATTCTATTTTCAGTAGATCTCGAAAAGATCTGAAACAAGGAGAAGCGAAATCTGCTCAACTATTTCCCATCATTGAAACCAGCGATAAAAGCATGTTCAAAACAAAAGGTGAAGATCTATACTTTCTCAATCCAATAGAACTCAACAAAAGGAAGTGATCCTGCATCTACAAAAAAATAGCAAAACAAGTGAACTAATTTTAATAGAAGTCCAAGGAATGCATTTCACCTTTAGAAGATAAGTGCCCGCGCTTCAGTAGTTTGACCAATGACAATTTCTATTTTTCATGCTCTTGGAGGACCTGGGAATATAAGAAAAGTGCAATGCATAATTAAAAAAATAGTTAACTTCAAGAGGATTTAACAACATAAACATTGTAGTCACCATACAACAGAGTTGCAACTTGCCATATGCACACAATCAGGCAAGAGTGACGAAGAGGTAGAGATTTTCACTATCCCAGTTTTGAGAAAAATTCTCTCCTTCGTTAAATACTAAAGGGTCAGATTCCTTTATGCCGACACTAGAAAAAAATTTCAGAGGGCTCTAGCTGCCACAAAATGTAAAACATTTGCATGACTTATGCACCAGAAGTCATCTTGGTGACATGACATTCAGTGATATCGTTGTATCTAGATATCTGATAAACGAATGAAAAATGATGACTCCATTGACTACTTCTGTATTACGGGTATGACTCCAGTGTTCGGTTGAGAAAAAAGTGACAAATTGAGCAAGCAGCCAATGAGGGGTTCCACTTAAAAAAACAACCAAATTTATCTCCTCTTATGTGTTGCTAGTGGAAATAGGAAGTCAAAAAATAGAAAAACATTATATGATTACATGCCTAGGACATTTATAAAAGTTCACTTGTATATAGATCTTTTTTTTTGAAGGAGAAAAAGGACAAAAGGGTGTAACCGAAAAGCTTAGACATCTTAGCTTGATCAACTCCAAATATGTAAAAGAACGTCGTCACATGACCCTTCAGCAAGGAGTATCATAGACGAGGAACTAGTCAGGTTGACCAAACCTGAATATGTATTTTTACACAGAAATGGGCAGATGGAAACGTACCGGATGAGTACTTGTGACTTTAACTTCTAGGGAGCTTACATGTGAAAGCGTCGTCAAGAAATTCTGCAAGAGATGCAACTTGTAGTCAAGCTCATCGTGGTTGAGCAGTAGGGTAGCTTCATTTATGGAGGAGACATCAATGAAAATAGGCTTGTCACAAACTTGACCCTTGTACTGAAGATTCTTCAGGTTTGGCGTTCTTATCTCCATCTCTTCAATACAAAACATGACTCTAGTGTTAATCTCTTCAATTGAAGATGGTCAATCTTTATTGACATTAGGGAGTCACAGTAACTGATAGTTAAGTCCTCAAGAAGAGGGGAGCCAAGAATTATCTCACCTAATTGAACACCATTAATTGTCACACCATAGAGAGGAACACTTTTTAGGGCTTTGTAACGCTTTAAATCATGCGGAGGCTCTAGTATGCACCAAGTTAAGTCGAGAGATGATATTGATAGACAAGAGAACAAAGAGTTTGGCATTCTGAATTTATTCATCCCCCACCTGATATCATCATCATTTGTCAAGTTGGAGTGCCTTACATTTCCATTCAAATCAAGCACAAGCTCTCCAACTCTAACTTTGACAAACTCAATCCACTCTCTGAGATCCGATGAATATATGTCACCGGGAGAAAAGAACATATGAAACTTCTTAACCTTGTCTAGAGTATGAAGCTGTAAAAGTTGGTGGACAACTTGTACATAATTTGTCTTCTTTAAATTGTTTGTGAATTCCTCATCGAAGTCTATAATAGTTGTGTATATCCATAAGGCTTTCCACATGTTGATCCATTGCCTAGATAGAATTGAAGTCTTCATTGCACACTTCAATGGAAGAAAAGAGGGTATATGGTGAATAATATTTTTTGGTAGCTTGGTAATACTGTCTTTCTTCTGAGTGAAGATTGTTTTATGCTGAAAGTACATTGAGTGACCTTTTGTTTGTTATGCACCGATATTTGTGACTTGAAATAACAAAAAAAGTATTGTGTTAGTCAATCTATTTTTAGGACAAAAAATTGCAAAAATATATTCAAAGGCTTGTTTTTGGACAAAAAAATTATACATATTTCAATTGCATTAGAAGGAAATAATTTGTCCATTTGTTCACTTAAGGATTGATTATGAATGAATCCCGTTAACGAGATTAATCATTGCCTTTTTGTTTCAAAGGCTCTACAAATGCCAATCACAACTACCACCTATGATTAGTCTCAACGCCAGTTCATGTGGAAAAATGCTTTGATATTCAATGATACCTTTTGTAGGAGAAATAAGGGGCTTTTTAATTTTTTCATTTCATTATTTCGAACAGATGGCATTCAAGAGAAAAATATCTCTATGTGGATAAAGACTTTTGTATTTGTATTTTTTTATATTTTTTCCTAACAGTTACAAATGTTTCCATAAATTTAAACCAAAGGAAAAAGTTTAGCAAGAAGTTCAAGAATTGCTACTTGATTTGGGAAATCTTAAGATTCAACAATTAAAGTATCAGGATCTAACATAATAATAAAATAAGAAATTAAAAATAAGAACAACATAAAAATGGTTTATGTAACAATTTATGAAGAAATGTCATCTGGATAAATTTGTTTGAAGATACTAATTTTAAGCTTTATGGCTATTTTCCATTTCTTGTGCCTTAAACAATTGGATAAGGTTGGAAAAAGCAGCCACAAAATAAAGTTTGTCATTACTAATTGATGCACAATTATTTTGTGTAACTAACGGCAAACAAGAATACCATAAGTATGGGAAATGTGTTTTTTTTTTGCCAAGATATGATGCTAAAAAAAGGAAACAACAAAAAGTTGACATAGTGGGTAAGATAGTATATATTGGTATCAGGTAACATATCGAATAATATTCGATCTGATACATACTGTATGCACCATGTGTTGCACTTTATCAGACATGTATCATATTTCAGGGCTCTACGTTACCATATATCCAATACGTCTCACTTGATATGTTATATGTCTTGGTGATATAGGCACCCTTGGGTAAGTGGACCAAATTAAGAAAATCCAAAACTATTTAAAAGTGCTTGAGGAAAGAGAAGATTATGTTCACATAAAAACTAATTAAAAGAAAAAAAGAGGCAAGCATAGCTGTGGCCAAGAGGAAGTAAACCAAAATTTGCATATGAGTTCTAGTAAAATCACAAAAGTTAAGCATAATAAGTTCTTATTGGAAGCAAAATGTGAGGAGCATGACTATGTCAATATTTAAAAGACAAGATTTGGGAGAAATCTCATCATGGAGGCACAAAGAAGCTTTATGTCCATGACAAATGAGGTGATAATGAGAGGCTTCAACTCAATATGGTCACAATAAACTTTGTTTAAAGGGTGCATCTTTTCACAACTGGATTATTGTCAATTTCATATTTATGATAAGATGATTCTTGAGGCATTAAATCCTCGTGTTAAGTTATTTATGGTGTTTATATGTTCATAATTAGCTTTAAAATATCTTAATGAAATTAGATCTAAAGGGGGAATCAACTAGGGGTCTTAGCTTATTCCTTTATTATTTAAGTGCCTTATCTTTGAGTACATTTTTGTTACCACAATTAGTTAACAATAGGAATAGTAATGCTTCCACTAACATTTTTTCTTAAAAAGGACTCAACATGCATTCAACTTTTAACGAAGGGAAGTGAGTAGTAGGCAAGAGAAAAATGGAGCTGGTACAATCTATTAGGTCCAATGAAGGAGAAATCTTGGGGGGGGGGGGGGGGGGGTGTTGGGCGTTCATGCCACTAAATTGACAACAACAACTAACTTACAAAAATTCATCTTCACTTAGATTTACAATCACAAACTAGGCACATAATCCTGACCATTAAAGGGGTTTCTAGTAGCAAAGTAGACTACACAAGCCTAGAGCTTCACAAGGATTTATAATAACTTATTAGGTACTAGCCTAGACTTAAGAATGAGAGTTTCAAGAGTGCTTGGCTACATGAGGACTTATATCACACAATCATAGTAGCAATTTTTCACAACATTTCTTTTTCAGCCACACATGGATGCACTCAATGAAATTGAGGTTAGGATGGTCTTGTCTACCCAATGCTTGACCCAATTTACAAGGGTTACTAGCTTCCTAATTGGTAGATTTTATAATCTAAGAGAAAATAATGAACACAACCAATTCTATGTACCTATATATGTAAGAAAATCTCAAATAGTCTTTAATCATTAGATTTCAAAATATAAGTCCAAGGTAAATCTTGGATTGGTTTTTAAAGCAAGGGTTGCACTCACCTCAATGGAATCAATGGTTTGAAAGTATAGCTCATGTGTACTAGTAGTCTAAACATCAGTGATTGATTTAAAAGTTCGATGACACTACTTTAGTATTCTCAATCAAATACAATTTAAGATTTAAATGCAAATGCATGTATATACTTGGATTTTTAAATTCTACCCCAAACTTCTAATACTATGTAAAAACCATTTTAAATACCCTAATAAATCAACACACAAGAATGTATAATGTGATTAGAAAATAAGAAGCTCAAACATGGGGCTGATAAACTAGTTTTGAGTGGTAACCATTCAAACAATCAATCGAGTATTAATTCAAATATGATCTTTGAATCAATAGGCTCACATTCAACAATCATAGTTCTAAATATTTAAACAATATTTAAAATAATAAACATTGATACTATTATCTCTAGGAGAAAATACTCAAGTTCAGGTTTTGACTTCCATTAAGAGCTTGAGATGGTTAAAACCTCAAATTTGAGTCTAGGAGCATGAGCACTTCAAAAAATTTCTTTGGTAGCATGTTGAAAACAAGTTTGTGAGAGATCTTCTTAAATAGAAATCTCTCCAACATTAAAAAAAAACCCATTAGAGTTAGAAAATGATATTTTGTCACTTAGAAAAACAAGGTAAAAAATAAGTCCAAAAAATCTAATCAAATATATATTAAATCCTTTTTTATTACAAAACATATTGGTATGTCACTTATTGATCATTTGGGAGTGCTGTAACATCCAAATCTCGGCCTAACTTTTTGAAAAATTGAATTTTTGAAATAAGGGGTCGACTCTTGTATTGGGGCCGAAATCTTGTTTTGAAAATTTGGCTTGTTTGAGCGACACATGTTGTTGATCCCTTCCATGGGGTCGTCTGCTTTCTTCTTAATTCACGCATAAGTAACTTAATTGTATGTTGTCATAAAAATTATATCCATGAGGATCTTGAGACTGGCACATTCATCCTATTGCTCATGTGAAATGATCCTTCTTAACTAAGTTATTTTGGTCGGTACTAATTAATTTAGCCCCAAAGGTTCTAGCTAACTACTATATGAAACATAAATATGCCTAAAGATATTTATTTATCATGCGTTGTCTAAAGTATATCTAGTTGAGCTTTCTTAACTACAATATTTTGGAGAATACTAACTAATTTAGCCTCAAGGATATTGACTAATTACTATAAGAAACATTCATATGCCAAAAGGTATTTATTTTGAATGCTTTCTCACAAGTAAAGTATATCTAGCTTTAAAACTGATTTGGTAACATAGAGTTCATTGCTTCCAAGATTCTTTTGTGTGATTAAAGGCGTACATAGAACTGATATTTGGTATCACCCACAACTATGATTGCTTGGAAGACTTGTGCACGTAACCACCCCCGAAGGAGGGACCTCAACCACCGCATACTCATTTGATTTTTTTATCTTACTTTGACGAAAACTTAGTGGATTAAAATTTGATTTGGAAGGGCTAGTATTTAAGTGTCACTCAAACAATTTTGAATATAGAAGTACCACAATTTCCATATCCTAAAGATTGATTTGGAGATTTAATTCAACAAGTAAATATATTATAAGATCAGTGGTACACCTGATTTACTTGCATTGGGACTTCGATGGTTAATTATGAAAATTAGATACTTCCTTGTATTTAGTAGTGTTTATGGCCAACTCAGAAGGATGAATTGCCTTTGACACTTTATCCAAAAATCTACAAAGTATATGTACGCAATTTTTCTTTTGCCTTATTTAGTATGCATTTCTATCTCAATATGCATGGTCTAAGATGTCTACTACATGTTGAGTACGTTGAGTCTTGTCTTGAATTTTTCAAGAGAGCAACTTTAAATGGTTTTATCAATCAATTTAAACCAAGAGGATGTAAGCCATATGTTGTGCCCTTTTGGAATTGATAATATGGGTCAACAAAAAGGGGTAATTCAATGAAAATTAGCACAATAGTAGGTATTATATTATTTCCATATATCTTGCATTAAAGGCCAGATTGAGCTACCGTATTGCAAGTTTCTCATGTGTGTGCTTGCTTTGTTGAGCATATGCCATTTGGAAAGAAATTTTATCAATGTTGCCAACGAAAGAGGTGGATGACACATTGACTTTACTATAAGAGAAATTGACTGAATTGCCTTGTTATGTGAAATAGATAATTTCTTCTCTCAAGTATCTGCTTTCTCCATCGAGATACTCAAAATGGAGTTGTATTTTCTATGCAAGCTACCAGATTGCAAGCCGCCTAGGAGTGTGATTGTCGTGTCGAGGTCTTTGATGTTTTCTGTATCGACTGCAAGTGACTTCAAGATTTTGAACCACTGTGGAGAATGAAAATTCTTTGCTTCAACAAATTTTTAGAATTTTTGTGATGAACCGGGTCCTCTTGTTAGGAAACTTAAGAGTTTTACTTCCACTCAACTTTTGCTAGAAAAAAATATTCCTTTGTTACTAAGAAGAGAAAAACGCAATGACAAGAACACAAAGTTTACATTGTCCTTCTTTCGACCAATGCGTTGGATCGAATGACTTTGATACCTTTTTTTTCCTATTTTTTTCTCTGCTTAATTCACTCTTCACGGGCATTAAAGCTGTGAGTAAAATCTCAGGCACTTGCTTGCTACTGTTCTTGGACATGATTTCTAAACATTTTTAAAAAAAAATTCTATATGTTGATTTCCTATTTTACTGATTGGTAATCCAATATATAGATGATCTACAATTAAGGTATATATAGTCTGATAAAATGGTAGGTTTTTGAACTTTTATTCTTAATTTGAACTGCTTTTACTTCGTTCCTATGTGCTTTTAATTAATTTAAAATTGAAGGTCAATTTTAAAGTTCATGTTCACATTGAGCAATGACATTCGTAGAAGCAATTACATACAAAGTACACATAGGATTTTAGGGTGGTTTAAAGTCCTTCTAGCTGATTGCGAGTCTACCCCCTCGAGATGTTTCATAATCTTAAGGAACCACTAATCTTGGCTTGCCCAAAAACATATAAAATAAATCACCTCGAAGGCCAATTGCAATGTTGCCCACAAATGGACTTATGCAATTCAATTGACCATAACAACCAACTTACAATGGTACTCCCTCAGATTTAACAACAAATTAGGCATACATGCCTAGACCCACAATGAGATTTTTCATCAATTGACAAGGTAGACCAGCACATAGATTTTCAATGACTCACTAGGCACACCAATCTAAGACCCACAAAGAGATTTTCAACATCACCTACCTACACAAGGTTTTATGACTCGAACAACTGCAAACACAACTTCCCACCTTCAATTCTTTAGCCACAATTTTTTTTTCTTGAATAAATTTGGGGTCAGGATGGTCTTACCTAAGGAAGGTTTGACCCAATTGTAAGTATTACTTTTTTACAATGTAACGCAATATTAATTATCTCTCAATAGGAAAATTTTATTAATCTTGGTATAAACAAATAGGTACATCTATCCAATGTAATTAGTAGTTTAAAATAGTCCTTAGTGACTTGATTTTAAAATGAAGACAACTCATAGTAGTCATTTATGATTTGATTTGAAAATATAGGCAGCAAAAGATGTGTTCATTTGAAAATATAGGCGCAATTTAAATATGGGATTGGCTTTTCAAGTCGGGGGATGTAAACAATTTAACTCAAAAATAATAAATTTCAAACTATAACCCATAAGTAGCATTATAAATTATAGTGAATGATTTTTCAAAGTGTACTTAGCACCAGTTCATTGTACTCGACCAATTATCATTGATATATCTCAAAGTATATAAATGTAAATACTTGGATTTGAAATTCTATCCCAAAGTTTCAATACTTAGTAAAATCCATTTCAAATGCCCCAACAAAAATAACATATATGCATGCATTAATATGATATGAAAATAGAGGAGGTTGTAAAACTAATTTCAAATGGTTGTCCATAACACAACTACTCACAATGCAATGGTTGAATCAAATATGGTCTTAAAATCCCTTAGCACATGTTTAACTAACTGAGATTTAAGTATTAAAACGAACAACACATAATTTCTTAGCACAATAAAGAAAACTATCAACCTTTTAAGCTAGCTTTGAAGGAGGCAAAAACTTCTTAAATCATGTGCAAGAGCTTAGGAGGCTTGGTTTTCATTGTGAGAAGAGAGAATTTCATTAGAGGCGAGTTTGGGTTAAAGAGCAAATTCTCTAACATTTACCAAAAAAAGGTGAAAACAAAGGTCTAAAATTTATGAAAAAAATCAATAGTTTCTATTTTTACTACCGAACATATTATAGTTTACTTACATAATTTGGAAACATATAATTTTTGAATTTGGACCGATATTCAGGAAATTGAATTGCTATGACATGGCTTCCACAATGTTTTCTTCTAATAGCTTGATTTTGTAGTCGAATCCTCCCCAAAGTTTGAATCCTCTCTGCCCCAGAGTTCAACTCCTCTTGCTTTTGCACCCTATAAGGGTCGACTGATTTTTTTTTATTTCAGAACTTTTTAGTGCGTAGAGTCAAATCCTTTTTGTTGTTTTTCACTCAGATGTGGTCAACTCCTTCGATGTTGTCGACTCTTACTATATGCACTTTAGTACAATAATCAACTCCTCCCACTACTGTTTTCCTCTGTTGTGGACTCAATAGCACACCAAGTCACACAACGAAGGAGGCAACAACGACTCACTCAATAGGATTTATTTCGTATATTATTTTGAGTAGGATTTATTTCTTATATTATTTTAAGTAGGAGTTACTTCTAATTACTTTTATATGTAGGGGCATTATGGGGAATGATTGTAACCCTAACCCTAAAACTCCATGACGTGATCTATTTAAGGGAATGGAATGAATGAAATAGGTAAGCTTTGAGATTTTAGAATAACCTAGTGTAAACAGGTTGAGATCACCTCTTGATCTCGAGTTTAGGGTTTACTCCAAAAATCCAACCTATCCTTCACCGTCCATTGCCATCCATCTTCACCCAACTTCATCCATCATCATCCATACTAAGAAGAGGAACTTCCTGCCCCTTTTTTGAGCCCAAAGAGAGGGTCTTCCCTCCTCATCAACGTCAACAACTAGTAGGGTTCAATTCCCTCTTGACAAGCTGCAAAAAGGGAAGAGTCCTAGTTCTTTCATGTGAAGGATTAAAGCAACTCTTCTTATTGGGGAATCATCACGGAAATAGAGCAAGAACAACCATCAACATGAGCCAAGGTTGCTCCCTAAGCTAGGCCTTCAAATCCTAGCATGAGTTGCATCAAATCAGGGTTGAAACCCTAATTTACGTGAGCAAGAACAGGTATTCTTCCATTATCTCTCCACCTGAATTAATTCCATTCTAGCTATAACTTTAGCACTAGAATGAGTTCGTAAAAAGGGAGACTGATCACTGGTGGAAGATTAGCCAAAGAAGGAATCTTTAAGCCTCCTTACTGAGTACACCAACTCAGTACCAGTGCTGGATTCATAAATCCTATGCCGTGTTACTCGAACCATGACCCGGGACCGTAACAACTTGGTATCAGAGCAGGGTAACATGGGGGATAATATCAGTAAAGAAGAAATCCAAATCAAGATACAAAAGATAGAAGATAGCCTTGAAATAACACAATCAGTGTTGGGGAAGGTTTGTGGTTTGGAAGAAGAGATGAGCCGAGTCATCAGCATGCTAACGGAGTTGAGGACAGAGAGATATCAGAGTCCAGAAGTGAGAGAGGTTGCTCAACCATATCACAGAAGAGGGAAACAGTGGCCTAGGCGCACTGCTGTCCAAGGACCCCAGCATGGAGGCACAGTTCCAAGGTACACTAAGTTAGAGTTTCCCTCTTTCAATGGTTCAGTTGATCCCTTAATTTGGTTGCATAGATGTGAAAAAAAAAAAAATTGAACCAAGGGACTACTGAATGGAATAAGGTGCAACTACCCTCGTTCCATATGACAGATGAAGCCATGTATGGGTTACTCAAGTAGAGAAAGAGAGACCAGGGATGACTTGGAGAGAATTTAAAAATCTATGCACAGTTAGATTTGGCCCTTCCGCCAACAGCAACCCCCTGGGAGAGTTACTCCTATTGCGACAAATTGGTTCGGTGGAACAATATCAAAAACTATTCCAGGAAAAGTTAGCTCGTGCTGGTGAGAGGGTATTGGTTGACCAGCAGGTCTCCCTATTCACAGCGGGTCTCAATGAGTATTTACGGCTAGAGGTAGAACTCCTTATGCCTACGGATTTAGCTTATGCAATGGAACAACGACAACAGTTGCAGCAACGTAAGTCGGGTTGGTCAGGTGAGAGGAAAACTTCCTCCACGTGGCAAGGGAGCCGCTATAATTCATCTCAGGGAGCATCTCCGGGTAGCCCCATCGAGACACACTCCGACTACGACTCGGGTAGCAGATCCCCGCCCAGGTAATTCCCTACCAAGCTTTATAAAAAACTTAACGAGTGCAGAGATGGCAGAAAGGCGGTCCAAAAAATTATATTATTACTGTGATGAGCAGTATCGGGTAGGACACCAATGTAAACTATTATTTTGGCTCGAGGTGGAGGATTCAGAGGATCTAGAGGAGCTAGAGGATATTATTGAGGAGGAACCACCGGAGATATCCTTGCATGCTATTATTGGCCAGAAATCGCCTAATACAATGCAAGTTTGAGCTCATGTCATCGACCAAGAACTGGTGGGACTAGTCGACTCAGGGAGTACACACAATTTTTTGAGTTTGATAGCCGCATAGCATCTCTAGCTCCAGATACACACTCATCCGACAACCACCGTCTCAGTGGCCAATGGCGAGAAGGTCCCCAGCTATGAGATTAGTAAGGTGGTAAATTTTTCCATTAGCCCTACTTAGTTTAATGCTGAATTTTTTGTTATTCCCCTGGCGGGATTTGATATGGTATTAGGCATTAAATGGTTACAAACATTGGGGCTCATTCTGTGGGACTTTTCGGCTTTAACCATGAGCTTTGATTTGGCCGGGAGTCGGGTGCTCTTACAGGTTTGTCAGGTGGATAGGGCCCACTGCATGCACACTTTGCAGACACATGAACAACCTGACAGTACTAATGAGGGTCTGGTTGAGGAGTTCTCTGACCTCTTTCAGGAGCCTTCGGGTTTGCCTCCCATGAGGCACTGTGACCACAAGATCTGTCTGAAACTAGGATCTGAGGTAATGGTCGTGCAACCGTACCGTTACCCACACCTTCAGAAGGACGAGATAGAGCGTCAATGCCAGGATATGTTGAAACATGGTCTTATTCGTCCCAGTCACTCCCCATTTTCTTCACCCGTCTTACTTGTGAAGAAACATGATGGGAGATGGAGGTTCTGCGTGGATTACCGGGAGTTGAATGTGCAGACAGTAAAAGACAAGTTTTCGATTCCTGTAGTGGATGAGCTCCTAGATGAGTTACATGGGTCGTGGTTATTCACTAAACTCGACCTCCGTTTGGGATACCATCAGGTCTGGATGCACCCCTCTGATATCAAGAAGATGGCATTCCACACGCACCATGGCCACTTTGAGTCCGTCGTCATGCCGTTCGGGTTATCCAATGCACCCTCCACTTTTCAACCTTTGATGAACGAGGTATTTAGCCCCTATCTTCAAAAAATTGTTCTTGTATTTTTTGATGATATTTTGATATATAGCAAGTCGGTTGAGGAGCACTTGGCACACTTGAGGTTTGTTTTCGACTTGTTACAAGCACATCAGCTCTATTTGAAACATTCCAAGTGTTCTTTTGCGGCTTCACATGTGGGGTATCTAGGACACATTATCTCACATGAGGGGGTTACGGTGGATCCTGAGAAGATCCGAGCTATTCACGAGTGGCCGCAGCCACAGTCGTGTTCTGCATTACAGGGTTTTTTGGGTCTTGCGGGCTACTATCGCAAATTTATTCAGATCTATGGGCCAGTGGCAGCACCATTGACCAGTCTACTCAAGAAAAATTCCATTATTTGGAATGAGAAGGCCACCAAGTCTTTTGTGGCACTCAAAGCTGCCCTCGCATCCGCGCTAGTATTACAACTTCCCAACTTTGACAAATTATTCGTGGTAGAGTGTGACGCTTCGGGCGTGGGCATTGGGGTCGTTTTACAGCAGCTGGGCCATCCTATTGCGTATTTTAGCAGACAGTTGGCAGTTTATCATCACAAGCTGGCAGCCTATGAGCACGAATTGATTGGGTTGGCCAAGGCAGTCCAACATTGGAGGCCTTATCTCTGGGGCTGGGCTTTTCTCATACGCACTGATCACTACAGCCTTAAATTCCTACTAGAACAGCATTTGACGACGTCGCCACAACAACACTGGATCAGTAAGTTGTTGGGATTTGACTTCTAGGTGGAATATCGTGCGGAGAGATTAAATAAGGTGGCAGACGCCTTGTCACTGTGTTTTTAGGATCAACAGTCGGACTATTCGATCAGCCAATCTAGATTTCTCATTGTGGACTTGGTGAGAGATGCACATGCCACTGACCCTGCACTGCAGGGAATGCATCAGAAGATTTTGGAAGGGACAATGAATTCGAAGTGGTCCATCCAGGATTCACTTATTTATTATGAGTAGCGGCTTTGCCTTCCACCTGAGTCCGAGTTGATTCCAGCTATTCTCTCGGCCTACCATGATAGTACACATGAGGGGATACAAAAGACCTTGCATAGAATTCGAGCTGATTTTTACTGGCAAGCCATGAAACCCTCTATTGCAACTTATGTGGGCGACTGTCAGGTCTGCCAGCACAACAAATCCGAGCACTTGAGTCCAGCAGGTCTTCTCCAGCCTCTGGCCCTTCCTAACCAGGTTTGGGTCGACATTTCGATGGATTTTGTGGAAGGTCTACCCCTGTCCTCCGGCAAATCCGTACTTTTCGTGGTGGTTGATAGATTCTCCAAGTACGAACATTTTATACCGCTGGCTCATCCTTATACAGCAACATGGGTTGCTTAGACTTTCCTGGAGTAGATAGTCCGCTTACATGACATTCCAGAATCCATTGTGAGTGACTGAGATGCAATTTTCACGAGCAACTTTTGGCGGGAACTTTTTCGCTTGAGTGAGACTAAATTGAAGTTCCCCTCCACCTATCATCCACAGACAGACAGATGGACAAAGGTGGTGAACTGCACCATCGAGATGTATCTACGGTGCTTGGTGGGTGATTGTCTGTGGCAATTGGTTCAATGGCTTTCGTGGGCCGAAAACTGTTACAACACTTCGTTCCACTCTGCCTTGCAAGCCACTCCTTTCTGGGTTATATATGGTCGGGGTCCACCTCGCCTTCTCTCGTACAACCTAGGGTCCACCTGCGTGGATGTGATTGATCAGACGCTCATGGACAGGGATCTACTGCTACAAAATATCACAAACCGGCTTTGACATGCCCAAGCTCAGATGAAGGATGTCTCTGACAAAGGCCAATGTGAGGTCTCTTTTGAGATTGGGGAGTATGTGTGGCTATGGCTCCAGCCCTACTGTCAACAGTCTCTTGCGGGACCTCCACGTCATAAGCTCTCTCCCTGATTTTTTTGACCGTTTCTCATTCTTCGACGCGTGGGACCAGTCGCCTCTCAACTCAAATTACCGAACACGGCCAAAATTAATCATGTGTTTCATTTCTCTCTTTAGAAGCCACATTCCGAGGCGCAGCCTACATCCGCTCCATTCCTACCACCGGTTGATCATGGCAAGGTTATTCTGAACCTAGCCGCAATGTTACGCACGCGGTTGCCCAATAACCATCGGGAGATTCTTGTTCAATGGACGGACACTGACCCCAACGCTGCCACATGGGAACGTGTCGACATCTTCAAACTGGTCTACCCACCTTTTGAGCTTGAGGACAAGCTCTTTCTCCATGGGGAGGCAGATGTTGTGGACTCAATAGCACACCGAGTTCCACAACGAAGGAGGCAACAACAATTCACTCAATAGGATTTATTTCTTATATTACTTTGAGTAGGATTTATTTCTTATATTTTTTTAAGTAGGAGTTATTTCTAATTACTTTTATATGTAGGGGCATTATGGGGAATTATTGTAACCCTAACCCTAAAACCCCATGATGTGATCTATTTAAGGGAAATGAATGAATGAAATAGGTAAGCTTTGAGATTTTAGAATAACCTAGTTTAAATAGGTTGAGATCACCTCTTGATATCGAGTTTATGGTTTACTCCAAAAATCCAACCTATCCTTCACCCTCCATTGCTATCCATCTTCACCCAACTTCATCCATCATCATCCATACTAAGATGAGGAGCTTCTTGCCCCTTTCCCGAGCCCAAAGAGAGGGTCTTCCCTCCTCATCAGCGTCAACAACAAGTAGGGTTCAATTCCCACTTGACGAGTAGCAAAAAGGGAAGAGTTCTGGTTCTTCCACATGAAGGATTAAAGCAACTCCTCTTGTTAGGGAATCATCACGGAAATAGAGCAAGAACAGCCATCAACGTGAGCCAAGGCTGCCCCCTAAGCTAGGCCTTCAAATCCTAGCACGAGCTGCATCAAATCAGGGTCGAAACCCTGATTTACGTGAGCAAGAATAGGTATTCTTCTATTATCTCTCCACCTGAATTAATTCCATTCTAGCTATAACTTTAACATTAGAATGAGTTCATAAAAAGGGAAACTGATCACAGGTGGACAATTAGCCAAAGAAGGGATCTTTAACCCTCCTTACCAAGTCCAGCAACTCAGTAACAGTGCTGGATTCACAAATCCCACGCCGTGTTACTCGATCCATGACCCGGGACAGTAACATGATCACTCCATCATGACATGAGGTTGATTCCTTCCATAGGGGTCAACTCTTCTTGCTCCGATTTCACCACATGCTTGACTCCTTAATTTTGTCTTTTCATTTTAGGCTTTCATTTTTTTCACTGATTATGCTTGATTTTTATAGATGGGTTTGACTGCTTTGACTATTGGCACTTCAATATTTATTTCTTCCTATATGGTCATCTCCTTTTGCTCATTTTATTCTTCCTGCCTTTTTTGGACCGATTGTTTCCAAAAAAAATGATTCTTCCTTTGTCTTTTAAGTCAAATGGTGCTACTAGATGTTGATGGTGCGCTTTCTAGTATGAGCAAATTTTTTCCCTTTTCTACGGATCATTGAAATGGGCCATGGTGGATCGAACGAATATGTTGTTAGAAATTTTTTTAAAGGGATTTTTTTATGCGCCTCATACTTAACATATATCATTAGTAATATTATCTTAATAGGGATCTTGGGGCCAACGCAATATATAAAATCATTTACTCTTTTCTGATTATATACTTTTTACTCCCTAGCTTGAACATGATTGTGTCCCATTCAAGTAAACAAGACTTCATGCAAACGCTACAAGTTTAGACATAATTCAACTTACATTCAAATCAAACAACCTAAGTAGGAGTGTGCTTGTCGGAAGTAGTTCATAGCCATCTTCAATTGAGTTGCTCTAACTTCTTATGCTATAAGAAAATTAATGTTTCTCAAATTTTTTTCTTCTCCATGAACTTTTTTTTAGATAAGTATATATTTCTCGAGGAAATTTGAATGTTGTCGAGAAAAAGATTCCCACTAAATGGAAAGAACCAATTATTCTCAATGAAATTAAAAAATCACCAAGATATTCTAGTCGAAACTATCCTGTCAATAATAAGCTAGGAAAAGAAAGAAAAATAATTCACTTACTCTCAAATAAATTCAAAGATTAACAAATTTTTTTATTATTTTTGAAAAATTATTTCGACAAGAATAAGAGGGGAAATTAAAAATAAAAATATTCACTTATTCTCAAAGTAATTAAAAAATACCGAGAAATATATACTATTCTTGACAAAAAAAACCTCGAGAATAAGTTAGATAAAGACAAAACAAAAATATAAACTAATTATTGGAAAATTTTAAAAATCTCTTAGAAATATATGCTATTCTCGATCAAATAATTTCCCCAAAAAAAAAGAAGGGATAATAAAAATAAAAAATCACTTATTATTGGTGAAATTTAAAATCTTTGTGAAATATATATTATTCTTAGAGAAGTAATTTCTCTAAGAAATAGTTAGGAAAAAATAAAAAATATCCACTATTCTCTATGAAATAAAAAATCATTGAGAAATATATTTTTTCTCAACGAAATAATTTTGCCAAGAATAAGTAGGAAACATTAACAACACAAATTAATTGAGAAATATCAACTTATTCTTGATAAAATTAAAAATTTCTAGTAAATATAAGCTTTTCTTGATAAAATTAAAAAATTCTGGTAAATATATGCTATTCTCGATAAAACAATTTCATTGAAAATAAGTAGAAAAACAAAAAAACATTACAGAGAAATATTCACTTATTCTCAGAGAATTTCAAAAATCATTAAGAAATATATATTATTCTAGATGGAATAATTTTATCGAGAATAAGTAGGAAAAAAATATAATCACAAATAATTAATCACCTATTCTCACATATAGTTATATTTAACATTTCCTCTTACTACAAACATGTAAGTCATTAATCAAGTATAATAGTGCTTTTATGTGAAATGAGATAACATTTTTATTAATGGAATAAATAAAAAAATTAAAATTAGAATTTAAATTTTCATTAAATATTATTATAATTTATTTGTTGTATTTTAAGAAAATATTTAATTAAAATATTAAAGTTAAATTAAAATAAATAAATGATCAATCAACTTAATTTGGTTAACATAATATAAAATTTAATTAATATATTTTAATTAAGTAATTTATTTGATATTATTAAAATTTTTCAATTATCCTTATATATAATCATTTTGATAAAAACTTTTTCTATAGATTTTCTTAAAATGGAAAATAGAAATTAATTAGTGAGATACACATAAATTCTTTGTATATTGATGGAAATACTTTCAAAGTTAGAAAAAGTAAACTATAAACTAAATATAACTATTTGGTTCGCCATTTAAATTATTAATTAGTGAGAGTATAATAATTTGCATGATCGTATTGATGCACATTATAAATTGATCAAGTCATGTTAATGTAATATGACTTGTGAAGTAACTAATTGAGTTATTGATCAAGGAATTAGTTAATATCAATTATTAAATATAATTGATTATATAATTACATTATTATCTCATAGATGATTTATTCTTATCCCAATGTTACAGAAAATATTTTTAGGTAATTATTAAAATAAATAAATAAAAAACTTGGTTATTATTAATAATCCTCTGGAACCTTTTGTGCGATTTATGGACACTATTTAATAGTGAAAAGTTAAAAAAAGAAGAAGAATAAATCCTTGTATAAACTTTTGGACTGCGATTGGTCATATTTATTTTTATAGAGAAATAGAAAAAGCCATACAAGGGTTTTGTTAGGCCTAAGCTATGTAATTATGTGATACTAAGAGAGCAGTAAAATTGTGATGTAGTTCTGAGAGGGAAAGAGCCACAAGGGTTACGAGTGTTAGGGTTTACTTTAGCTTTTATATTCCGTTGCAATTTTGTAAAAATATTTCTAATAAGAAACAACCTTTGGTTGAAGTTAATTGTGATCGAACGGTAATGGGAGATGTAGCGCACTCGATCATCTCATTAGATATAAGTCAGCAGTTTGATTGACTGCTATAACTGCATTTTTTTCACATAACTTTTGTAAGCATTGAATCGGACCTAATCTTACCCAGTTCAATTATGATTGGACCGATGGGTCAAGTTCGGTTCTAACAGCACTCGTCCATGTGGCTCTTTGTCTAATGGCACTTTCTGCTTCTATCCTGAAACGGTTGCTGACACAGCAACATCTGTCACGCCCCGCGTCAGGTTTGCATTGTTTGTTACCATCAGAAATGTGTAAACAAGAGTTATATAAAGCAGGAGAGAAATAAGAATAATGAGAGTAGAGGGAAAGAGAATCAAGAGTCTTTTATCTTTCCTTTCATCTTTTTCTTCTTTTGCGTTTTGTAAAGAAATTGCAGCAAAGAAGAGGAACAACATAGCTATTCAAAGTTGTGATCCTCTTTTTTTCTAGGAGATTGGATTACTGTATTGCAATCGATCCATTTGTAAGCCTTTTTCTCATTCATTCATCTTTTTAAAATGTGCAATTCTGATGCTCTCACTATCGCTATTTGAATCCTCTTTGCTTTTTTTTCTTTAATAGTGCTTTCTTAAATCATCTGAACTCTATTTAAGTTCGTTTTCTAGCTTATAACAGGTAAACACGACGGGGTCCTGAAAAGAATTTTATTGGAGCTCCGCTATTACCTAAGATATTGACAAGTTCAACTATCCAATTTTTGAAATTGAAATGCTCAACCCAACCGGTATAGAGGCTGAAGTGGTTGGGTTGAACATTCAATTTGACAAATGTGATGGTTCAAGGTAGCAGCTGGCTGGGTTGAGCATTCAATTTGAAAAACTTGAGTTCTAGTGGTTTACATCCATGGATAGATCAAAGAAGAAATCGAGGTCAAGGATGAGCATCTTAGTAATTTCATTCAGGGAGGGGATGTCTTTGAAAATTGACTTGTCAAAAAATCTACCCTTCTACTCAAGACTCTTCAAGTTTGGCTTACTTATTTTCATCTCTTGGGCCGAAGATGATCAATCTTCACTACTATCACTTTTTAGAGATTTCACTCCCTTGAAATCGTAATGAGGCTCCTTTATGCAAGAGGTAAAGTTGAATGCAGATATTGATGGACAAGAAATAAGAGTATGTGATGACATCGAAACATGACTCCACTATTAATCTCTTCAGTGACTTCAGGGAGTCGCGGTAACTTAAAGTCAAGTCAAATTATCTCACCTAATTGAACACCATTAAGGGTCATACCATAGAGAACAACACTTCTTAGGGCTTGGAAACCTTTGAAATCATGCGGAGAGGCTCGACTATGCACCAAGTTAAGTCGAGAGATAATATTGATGGACAAGAGAACAAAGAGTTTGGCATTCCTCATTTATTCATCCCCCACCTGATATCATCATCATCTGTCGTGTTGGATTTCCTTACACTTCCACTCAAATCAAGCACAAGCTCTCCAACTCCTTTGACTTTGAGATTTGAGTCCCTTGAAATCGTAATGAGGCTCCTTTTTTGCATCAGGTTAAGTTGAGTGAAGATATTGATGGACAAGAGAACAAATAGTCTAGTTTTTTGAATTTCTTCATCCTCTGATAATCATCAAGTTCAAACTACTTAACCCCACTCAAATCAAGTTCAAGCTCCTCAACTCCTATTGTAGACAAATCAATCCACATCAAGAGATTAAATGAGTAGCTCTCATCGGGATCAAATAACAGATGAATAATATTGTCTCACAGGCTGCTGATCTTGTTGGTGTTGTTTATCATACAAAGTCAATATTTTGTAACTCCCCTAATTCTCAAATAAATTGTAAAGACAAGTTTTCAGTGTATAATAATGAATCTTCTCTGGGGTTAATATTTGTTCCATAACTTCTCCTCTCAATAGGATTGTTTGCTGCATTGAATTTTGTTAGTTTAATTTATTTCCTTTTTAATTTTCTTCTAGTTAATTTACTAATTTTTATCCTGCTAATTAATTTTATCTATCGTCCCTTTGATTGAAGTAATTGTAAGTCCCTTTCATAACCCGCTTTTATTTTTCTCTCCCCTTCCTCTTTTCCTTGTCATTTTGATCTCTTTTCCTAGAATTATGGTAATCCAAGAGCTTGTAACATAATAGTCATATTTTCTCTTTCTCACTTGAAATGAGGACGAGGTTGAGAGAAAAGGAAATGAAGTGGAGACAAGGTTTAGAGAAAGGGGAATGGTTGGGTTTCAGGGTCAAGCTTTAGTATCGGAATTTAGGTTTTCAAGAACTCTACAAATCCTACTTGTGCCCACCCCTAGGATTCGATATAGTGAGGAGAGAAGTAAACGTGTAAATAGGGATTTCAAATTTGTTAGTGATATTAGTCCCCTCTAATAACATGAAAAGGATAAATAAAATTGGTCTACATGGAAGAATGGTTTGTCCATGGGAAGGGAACCAACCCATTGCTAGTACATATGTACTAACAAATCTCACAAGCTATTAGCAAAAACTCCTAACCATGTATATCCAACGTACCCTTAAATCAAAATCTAATACCCTAATTAAAATTACAAAATACTATTTTACACCTAATAAAAAGTAAAACTTCCCAATGGAGCTTCTTTGAAAGACATACAAATGACTCCAAGGCATTAGTGTATACAATGTAATCCTTAATGTTTGTATTATAAGATGGGCAAGGAGATTACTAGGGGTAAGTAAAGTTTAATAGGGTCATTTTTGGCATTTGGACGCCAAGCACGAGAAAGGGAGGGGGGTGCCACCTTCGAGTTAAATGGGAAAAGTTTTGTTAAGAAAAGCCAAAAGGTTGGTTAATGTAGGAGTTTTAGGGGGTCAGTCTTAATTTCTTATTAGGCGTTTTGTAATTCTTATTTGATATAATCTCTAGTTTTTTATTTGATGTATTTGAGTCTGAATTGAAGTAGGAATTGCCATATTATTGTTTTCAAGACCCAAGGGTACTAATAAAAAGTCTCAAAACAATTTCAAACACCCATATAAATAAAAGGACCAACCAAAGCAATGCTGAAAGGTTTGGCCAAAAGGGTAAGTGAGAGTCAAATAAATGACGATAGGAGAAAAGAGTGCCAATGGCTAATGGGTAATGAGGAAGATAGGGTGTGGAAGTTGGGTACACTATGTGTTTTATTTTTGTAAGAAATTCAAATATTCATTAGAATAACCAATGACGACAACAATCAGTAAATAATGAACCCAAGGCAAGCAATTGAGGAGTTTTTCTTCAATAAGAATGTCTCAATCAAATAGACACAATAGTAGCGAGACAAATGGGCCAATGCCCAAATAACCGGTAAATTATGGAAGTCCTTAAGAGTAATAAGGACACCTGAAATAATTCATAGCGAGTTCATCCTCGAATAAGAAAGATATGAACCTAGACTAGTATAACACAAGAAGAGAGCAAGTAGACCAAGTCAGGTTGGATCGTGTTTGAGTTAACCCGGTCCAAGTTTGGTGTCATCATTTCCGACAACAGCAACAGAGCTGGTGCTCAGGAAATAACCCATGAACAGAATCAGTATGCAAACTTGATAGATTAATTAGATTAACTCGACAGAGTCTGGTGTTGTTGTTTCCTGTAACAGCGACGGAGTTGACACTCGAGAAATAACCAACTCGAAATGAGTAAATTACGCATATCACTCGGTAGGCAGCAATAACCAAATAACAATCAGCTAAGTCATATGAAATATTTCCAAACAAAGCAATGCTGTCAAAGAGATCATAAAGAAAAAATGAGAGAAAACTGACTGGCACATTATCGTGATCTTTCCGAACAGAGGAAGATCAAATATTTTTGGAAACAACTAGATATCTTCCTGAATAGAGCAAATATATTCTCAGCAATCAAAGTAAAAATGGAATGAATCGGAAGATCAATAACGAAGATCCGAAGATACCAAAAGATCAATTTTGAGCATGAACAACAAAGCCAGGAAGGAATATCATTTTCCATGTGATCTCATAAGAGAAGAAACGATGAATCAAGCAATATTTTTCAGCCAAAAACGGATCCAAAAACATTTCAGCAAGTCTTGTTGAACGAAGATATCTTCCTTTGAAGCAACAACGTTTTTAGAATGACACACCAGTGCCTGACTATCTGGTGAAGCAATTTTTGGAATGGAATACGAAATGCCAGTGCTCGAATAACATTACTAGACAATTGGTCGTTCTCATATGAAGAATAGTAAGTTTCCATAATTAATATTGAAGATGGCATTGATAAAACCAACCACGCTTTGCCAGCTAATGTTCAACCGAGCAAAGAAGCCAACCTCCAATGATCAACAGATGTTGACAGAAGATGACAACAACTTTCGTCCAACGAGTTTGGTAGAGATATCAGAAGCCAACAATCAATTTACCGAGTGATGGAATATTTGTTGGAAGTGATCAACTGCCGAGCAATGGAGGAGTAGAGATTTCTCTTTAAACACCGATCAAAGGATGAGCAATGGAGGTATGAGATTCAGAGATCAGACACCGATGCTATGACAGATAATGGAAGAGCATCCTCTTCTCCAAAAGATAACGATCAAGAGAAGAAGAAAAACAACGGCCTATGCCGCTGAGATAGCAGCTTCTCCAAAAATAATTTCTCCCCTGTTATCAACACCTATGCTTTCTGCGTATCAACGAGTAGTGCAGAAGAAATAGAGTAGTCTCTCCAATGAAAAAAAAGGCACCATCCAAGCCAAATAGAGAGGATTGGTAATGGCATAGTAATGCTAGGCAGAAGGAGAAAATGAGCAGTGCTGGAAGGAAGACGAGCCAATTAGGAGGAAACCATGGTTCCAACAGTTTGTCCACTAGCATTGGAACGAGTAACATAAAAAAATGAAGTTTTCAACAACAACAACAGAGATGATCAACAATATCGAAATGAAATTCCAGCAACGATGAGAAATGAAGCGGCATTATGAACAACGAAAAATAATGGGTTTCTAGAATCCTGAAAACCATAGCTGTGAGTCTTGAAAATCAATGCATTGATACCATGTTGATTTTCAAGACTCCATGGATTACGCTATGGACAAAAGGAGAGAAGGCATGTTGGGGAGAAAACAGGAGGAGAATGAGATTATGGACTTGTGTCCAAACCCTCCCCTTGAAGCACTATTTACAAATGAATAAAAGTATAATAATATAATTATGCCCTTCACCCTAAAAGAGTGAAAAAGAGACAAAAAACATAAACTAATCACATCAGTGCCACCACAATTACATCATATCTTCCAACATAAACAGATGCTCATTATACTCAAATTACTACAAGTTAGTGAACTTTTCTCATTTCTAGAAATTGAACAATCCCAACCTTATAAAAAAAAAAATGAGGTTAGAAATCTAATCCCACTTTCATCTTCCTTCCGTTTCCCTCGACTCCATCTTATTCAAAACAATATTAAGGTTTTCAAAAACCAACTCAAGCTTGCAAAAGTTCCAAAAGTAGCAAATTGACTCTTACCCACACGTGTTTCTATTTCCTTGACCTTGTTCTCAACCAAAATCTAACCCTCACTCCAAACATGACCTCTAAACCCCACTTTGGTCAATTCCAACCCTGCTCATTTCATTTTCCCACAACCATGTTTCTTGCCTTGTGTGGTCAAGGCCATGTTTTCAAAAACCCAATTCTGAGCTGCAATCCTAAACCTTAAATACAAATAATAAATAAAATTAATGCGTAAATACAATATGCATCAACTAATACATTATACATATAACAAATACGTTCATGACATGACAATTTGTATCATGAATACAGAGAAATCCTCTCCTCCTTGGTCATCCATTCCATTCTGAATTAATTTTGCCGAAATTCAAAATCTTAATCCCAACATAATGGTAGAAACAAAAATAGTATTGGGCATTAAGAAAGCTCCTATTATGAATAAACAAAAACAGTGTATAATTTTTAATAAATAGTCAACAATTTGAATTTGAATGTTTTAATGATCTATCGCACGCATCCCATTAAGAAGGTGAAACAAAAAACAAATGCCAGCATGATCCAATGAAGGCACGCTGGTTTATCTTCCTCATTCGCAGATGAAAAACTGCCCTGAAGTGGAAAATATGGAAGAGAGGAGAAACACTGCTGAAACGGAAAAGAAAGAAGAAGAACGGGGAAAAAAAGATGAAATGGAAAATAAATAGATGAGAGAAGAGCAAAGAGACTAACGTGTGGGAGTCAGAGCTGAGCGTGCCGAGACGATGATTAGATGAGCAGCGACTTACAGCAGCAGAAAGACGTTCGCTTGGTAGATTTTTGCAAAGAGTCATAGTCAAGATCGAAACTAATTGAGTTTAACCGAAATCGGTTCCAACTAGTCAAACGAAAACCGCAATTGGGTTCTGCGATTTTGTCATTATCACTTTCGTTTCTTTGAAGATCCAAAATCAATCTGATTTTCTGTTACCTCTCGGATTTTCACTCAACTCTCGTTTTCCTTAAGAGGTTGAGGGAGTGAGAGGAAGTAGCGAATCATCTCTTCAATGCAGCAACCAATCCTGTTGAGGGAACAAGTTCTGGAATAAATGTATAGCCCTGAAAAGATTCATTACTATACACAGAAAACGTATCTTTACAATTTTATTGAGAATTTGGAGAGTTCCAGAATATTGATTTCGTATCACAAACAACACCAACAGAATATTCATTTGTTTTTTGAACCCTGTGAGAGCTACTCATTTGATCTCTCGAGGTGGATTGAATTGTCTGCAATAGGAGTTCAGCAGCTTGAACTTGATGATATTCGATGGATGAAGAAATTCAGAAAACCGGATTGTTTGTTCTCTTGTCCATCAATATCTTCACTCAAGTTTACCTGATGCATAAAGGAGCCTCATTACGTTTTCAATGGTCTCAAATCCCTAAAAAATGAAAGCAATGAAGATTGATAATTTTCAGCTGAAGAGATGGAACCTGAAGAGTCTTAAGTACAATGGTGGAGTTTGGAACAAGCCCACTTTCAACAACACCCTCCCTGGATGAAGCTACGGAGATGCTCACCCTTGACCTCAAATTCTAATTTGAACTATCCAGGGATATAGATTACTCGAACTCAAGTTTTTGCCCAGAAAATAGATTGATTAACACAATACTTTTTTTGTTATTTCAGATCACAAATAGTAGTATGTAACAAACAAAAAACCAGTCAATGGACTTCTACATAAGAGAACCTTTACTGAGAAGACTGACAATATCTGCAAGCTACCAAAAAATATTCACCACATACTCTCTTTTCTTCCATTGAAGTGTACAGTGATGACATCAATTTTGTCTAGGCAATGGATAAACATGTGGAAACCCCTATGGATTTACAACACTGTTATAGGCTTGACAAGGAGTTCACAACAAATTTAAAGAAGGCATATTATGTACAAGTTGTCTTCCAACTTCTACAACTCCATACTCTAGACAAGATTAAGAAGTTTCGCCCATTCTTTTGTCCCAGTGACAGATACTCATTCAATCTCACAGAATGGATTAAATTTGTCAAAGTCGAAGGATTTGGGGAGCTTGTGCTTGATTTGAGTGGAAGTGTAAGGCACTCAGACTCAACAGATGATGATGATATCAGGTGGGGGATGAATAAATTTAGAATGTCAAACTCTTTGTTATCTTGTCTGTCAATATCATCTCTCAACTTAACTTGCTGCATACTGGAGCCTCAAGAAGATGTCAAGGGTTTCAAAACCCTAAGAAGTGTTGCTCTCTATCGCATGACCATTACGGGTGATCAAGTAGGTGAGATAATTTGTGGCTCAAGGACTTGAGTTTGAGTAACTACGACTCCCTGAAGTCAATGAAAATTGATCATCTTCAACTGAGGAGAATAATAGTGGAGTAAGTTGCTTGAACTTGATGATATTCCATGGATGAAGAAATTCAGAAAATTGGACTGTTTGTTCTCTTGTCCATTGATATATTCACTCAACTTAACCTGATGCATCAAGGAGCCTCATTACTATTTCAAAGGTTTCAAATCTCTAAAAAATAAAAGTAATGAAGATTGATCAACTTTGGCTGAAGAGATGGAGATGAGCAAGCCGAACCTGAAGAGTCTCGAGGTCAAGGGTCGAGTTGTGACATGCCTACTTTCAAAGACATCCCCTCCCTAAATGAATCTATCGAGATGCTAACCATTGACCTCGACTTCTACTTCGAACTATCCAGGGATGTAGACCACTTGAACTCAAGCCTTTCAAATTGAATGCTCAACCCAGCCAGCTGCTACTTTGAACCATCACGTTTGTCAAATTGAATGCTCAACCCAACCAGTTCAGCATCTAGACCGGTTGGGTTGAGCATTTCAATTTGAAAACTGGATTGTTCAAATTGTCAATATCTCAAGTACTGGCGGAGCTCCAGCAGTGTTTACCTGTGATAAGAGAGCAGGCGAACTTAAATGGAGTTGAGAATATTTAAGAAAGCACCATTAAAGAAATAAAACAAAGAGGATTCAAAAAGCAATGGAGAGAGCACCAGAATTGCACATTTTAAACAGATGAATGAATGAGAAAAGGCTTACAAATGGATCTATTGCAGTATAGGAATCCAGTCCCCTAGAAGAAAGAGGATCACAAGTTTGAACAGCTATGATGTTCCACTTCTTTGCTGCAATTTCTTTATAGAATGCAAAAGAAGAAGAAGATGAAAGGAAAGACAAAACACTCTTTATTCTCTTTCCCCTACTCTCATAGCTCTAACTCTCTCCTGCTTTATATAACTGTTGTTTATGTATTTCTGACTGTAACAAACAATTCAGACATTCAATGTACTCATAAAATTGGTTGTAACAAACCTAAAAGTTGGCTGTAACTTGTAAGACACCAGCAAATCGGTGGTCTCCCCTACACTTTCCTGCTTGATATAACTCTTGTTAATGCATTTTTGGCTCTAACAAACAATGCAGTCATTGATTGCACTCATAAAATTGGTTGTTACAAACCTGAAAATTAATTGTAACTTGTACGACACTAGGAAATAGCTTGTTACAAACCTGATGATGGGGCGTGACAGATGTTGCTGTGTTAGCAACCATTTTAGGATGGAAGCAGAAAGTGCCAACAGCCACATGGATGAGTGGTGTCAGAACCAAAACTGACCCATCGGTTTAATAATTTTTTGTTTCTTATATAGGGAAAATAGATTTAGCTTAAAACCGGAAGATCTGGCCCGTTAGTCTGGTCCTATCGTAATTGGACTGAGTAAGATTACGCCTGGTTCAATGCTTACAAAGTAATGTGAAAAAATTCAGTTATACCTTAATGGGGTTTCGTTGAGTTATGAAGTTTCTTTCCACATGATTTTCGAGATTTATTTCAAATAATTTTCTGAGTTCAATAAACTAAATGAGCTCCTAGACTATAGAAATAAGAAATAGAATGTGGTTACCTGATCCAGTGCAATGACACATACATTGAGTGAAATATTATGGGTAAAGTCACTTCTCTTTGAATATACCTTGATGAAACTTCATTGTGACAATCAAACAATTATCTACAATTCAGTCTTTTCTAAAGGAACAAAACATTTTGAGATTGATCATCATTTTGTTTGAGAAAAATAAATCAGCTGGGATTATATCCCTTGAATATGTCTTTTCCCAAAGCCAGGTGACCGATATCTTCACTAAAGAGATTCAAATGAGACCACTTTTGTATACTTGTTCCAAGTTGGGTGTCTATGATGTGTATGCACCAACTTGAGGGGGAGTAGTGGAGAAGTGAAAAGACTAAATCGTAATTTTTTTTCTTAATTTTTTTGTTATATGTCTATCCTTCTATTTCACTTATAGAAAAGGGCAACTTTGTCTAAATTCAGTCTTTCCAGGGGAGAAGAAAGGAACATGCTCTAAGTTTCTCTTTCTTTTCCTCTTAATTCTCTCTCTCTTGTGTAGCTTTCTCCTTCCTCTTCTTCTTCCTCTTCTTTCTCCTCTCTTCTTCAATTTCCTTCCTTCTTCTTCTTCTACACTCAACCTTAAGAGAAAACTCAAGATAAATAAATGGAATCCTAGAACATAATATTTCTAATTTTATATGAATAGTTAAAGTGGACCATAGCCAATCAAATGGATATACTACTAGAAATTTCCTTTGAAGGATTTTTAAACTACACAACATACTTAAAGCATATAATTGGTAACTTGAGTGTTTGTTATCATCAAAATTATCTCAATGGAGGGCTTAAGATCAACACTCCCTCCATTTTTATGATGACAAACACTCATAAGTTTATAGTGAAACATATGTTACGAGTGCATAAAATGAATACAAAAATTTTCTTTGAGGAATTTTTAAACTACATAACAAACTTAAGCCATATAATTGGTAACTTCAGTGTTTGTTATCATAAAAATTATCCCAATGGGGTTCTTAAAACCAACATTCCCTACATTTTTATAGCAGACACTCATAAGTTTTTAGTGATACAAATGTTATGAATGCATAAAAGGAATACCAAATACAAAAATCAAACTATTTCATCGTGACTCCCCAAAGTTCAATGCTATGTTGACTTTGTGTGGATTTTTATACGTTCACTCCAAATTTTCTCCCCCTTTTGATATCATCAAAATTTATAATGGGGACTATAGGTATGCTCCTCTTATAGTGATGCTCCCCCGACGTCTTGCGATGCTCTCTCTTTTGCTATTGCATTCTACTACCCCTAAGATATGTACATTAGCTTGTAATTGTACTCCCCCTTAAATTTTACACTCCCTTTATTTTCATGCATTCAAGCATCCTTAAGTAGTCTCAAGTAATATCAAAATAAAAACACAACTCTTTTTATAGGGATCTTGGGACTACATGTCTCATTTCATACTCACAAAACCATATACAATGACTAAAACACTGGTCAAAATTGTTAGTCAATTTTCACTTCTAAAGTTGAGCTAGCTTGGCTCGACTTTCACGTAGATTTACTAAGTGGTTCCCTAGAAGCTAATTTTCAAGACCCTTGTCTAGAGTAAATAACCTCCTTTTGGGCTACATTTTCTCGTTCTTTCCCCTACTGCTTCTTTCTCCTTTCCAATTTTGTTACGAACTATGCTCATTTGACACTCTTGGTCTCATGACCAACTTTCTCAACTTCAGATGACTTGATCATCTCTTTTATGCACCAACCTTCATTTGGTTTCATGCACATTTCTCCCTAATTCTTCTATAAACTAGCCCAATGCTTCATTTCTTTCACCATACTCTATAGTTCCTTTTGAGCCTTTAGTTTTTCATTTGCAGACATCGGATGAGATTTTCAGATTTTAGCTTTTCAACTTATCTCATTTTTGTGGCTTCTTTATTTTCTAGCCTCTATCTCAAACTCCTTATGAGGTTGCTTTCTTCTTCTTTTACCACTTCAAAAAATATCTGCTGATTTTAGAATATGAGTTCTATCTCATTTCTTCATTCATGCTTCTTGCACACTATTCATTGCCTGAATTTACCCAATAGACTGAAAACAACATAGCAAACAAATCACAAAGTCACACAAATATATTAATGGATTTTAAAATAAATACAGCCAAAACATTTATTATATCCAAGATGAATATCATCATCAATGATTTTAAAATTTATGATATTCAAGATGAGAACATCTCTATGTGACTTTCTTATTCTCTCAAACTTACTCCTAGTTTGAAATCAAAAGAAATGTAACAGAAGATATTGAATTGCTACATTGTGAACTCTAATGATTTATAATATCCAAAAATATTCAAGAAATAAAATAGCTTTATGAATAATATCTATTGCCTTTAGACTGAAAAATCTTAGCTGAGGTGTAGTTTTGGGAAATGTGGTATCCCATAAAAATGATATCCTTTCACATTAATTAGAAATGACAATTATTATTTTGTAGGTGACTTTTCAATTTTATCCAAAACTACACCTTAGTTAAGATTGTTTTAGTCTTTGTAGTTTAACTTGCTATAATTAGCAACACTAAAAAGTAGACAAGGTGGGTAATGTGTTAAGTATCAACCTCAAGAGTTGACGTAACTGATTATATCTGTATCATTACATCTAATATGCATCATTTTTTGGATTGTATTAGTTATGTATCATCTTTCAAAGCTAATCAACACACCCAAAGTCCAACACATATTACTCAATACATGATATAAGTGACAAACGCATCCCTTGGTAAGAGGACTAAAAGCTCCAGATCATAAATGATGTTTTTTTAAGTGTTTCAGATGAGAAAATTACGAAAGGCATCCCATTAAATTTCATGTATGGTCTTCCTCAACGTTGTCTAGGATAGATAAAGGAGGTGATTGTGAAGCAGCCAAATGATGTGTTGGAAGATGGGCTCCAGCCCTCACGACCAAGGAAGGCCCACATATCTAAGAGTATTATAACATAGGCCACCTGACCAAGAAAGGCCCAAAAGATGGGCCCAAGGACCACCAACCATGATTTGCACAAGCTGGCATCCTTATCACATTAGTTGGAAGATCAATACGGACTCACAAAGGCATCATTATCTTGTGGTCACATCCTATAAGTGTTCTAGTTTGAGTAATGATTGTGTTTTACCTATATTGAGTTATTTAATTAAACTAGGACTTATCTTTAAGAGTTATAGTTTGGGTGTAATTGGGACAAAGGTAATTTTATTATAATTGGACTCTACTACCTTCCTCTATTATAAATAGAGGTTCATGTACTCTAGTTATAATAAGTCAATGAAGTATTTCTCTTTTCTATAAATTCAACATGATGAAGGTGAGAAAATTTAATCAATCATGGAAGATTTGAGAGGGCACTTCAATGCACAAGAACAAGTCTTCGAACCACCAACAGGGGAACAAAAAGAATTGCTTGAATTGAATCAATGTGAAGACTCAAGTATACAAGGGATTACATAGTTTTTCAAATTCCCACAAAAAGGAAATACAAAGGTCTAGAATTCCACTCAATTAAGTGTCTTAGTGTCATCTAGGTGTCTTTACAAATTTGGACAAATCAATGGGTTGTTCCTTTCATTCTTCTTCTACAATTATTGGATCTTGATCTTCTTCACTTCAGTGATTCATTTGTCCTTGATTATCTCCCTTTTATTGAGTGATTTGTAGGGATAAATATTCTTGATTGATTTTGATTAATTGAGTATGATTTGTAGGAGAATCTTGAATAGCTAATTTTGCTTGTGGTGGGTCCCTCATGGGGTGATGTAGGATAACAAATTATTGGAGATCCTTGAGGTGGCTGAGATTCATCCATGCATGAAGACGTCCCCCTTTGCATGGCTTGCATGGCTTGCATGACTGAGAATAATGTCTCCATTGCATGGGTGTGAACTTCTCTTTTTTTAGGTTTTCCATGGGCATGATTTCTATGTTCATGATTCATTCCTTTGGCATGTCTTCTATGTTCATATTTCTTCGTGTAACTTTAGGTTGTGCAACAGAGGGGAAGTGTAAGACTCAGGAGTAGAGATCCCCTTCCCATGCATGTGTGTGCCACACTCACAAGAAAACAAACACAACTAAGAATTAGTTCCTATGAATTTTTTATCACAAGGCTATCAACACTTTGCATGAGACTTAAGACAGAGTTGAAAAAGGTTCGTTCAAAGTAAACTTATAGGGGGTGAATAGGTTTACTAAAAAATTATGAACTTTAAAACTATCTAGCATAATCTCATCCACAACACCAATATTTAAAGTGGTTCACAATCACTATTTTAGATTGTGGCTCTACGCCCAGGAATCTCTTACCTTGGAGTTAAAGGATCCACTATGTAAAGCCAAACGACATCTACAAATTAGAACCACATAGGTTCAATTACAACACCTTCCCCTAACAGTTAGGGGCTTATAGCTAACAAACTCTAAATAAAAAACTTATAACAACACTTTTTTTCACACAAGGACTTACAAAAACAAAAACAATAACAACAACAACAACAACAACAACAACAACAACAACAACAACAACAACAACAACAACAACAACAACAACAACAACAACAACAACAATAACAACAACAACAACGATACCAACATCAACAACAATACTTTCCCACATATGGACTTATGGAAACAACAACACCTGCCTAGACAGGGTCTTATGGCAATAGCCAATACTAGCCCACATAGATCTTATGGCAAGAACAACACTTTTCCACATAGAGATTTACGACCACACTATGTATAGATGCTTAGTAAGTTAAGACTACATAGATCTCTTGCTTTTCAATCAAGCACAATATGCCTCTTGATAGACAGATAGATCAATGGAACAACATAATATAATATAAAAAATACTTAAGTGGTTCTACCAATAAGATTGGCACCACTATGTATAAAAATTAAAAGTATACGATAATCTCTTCAAAGAGTTTTGATATCAAATTTCAAAACTCAAATAAAGTAATTTATCAAAACTCAAATCAACCAAACAAAGTACTAAAATAACTATGAATGTAAAAGCAAATACTTAGTTTGCTTGAAAAGCTCAATTTGAAGATCTCCATTCTTCTAATTTCAGAGTATGGGACAAGTGGATCACAAAGTATGAATGTGAGACACTTCAAATTCATGGCTAAGTGTTGAGCATAGGTTGACTCCTATGTTATTTTTTATGATAATAAAACTAAATTGATCTAACAATTTGAAAAATTAAGTATTCAGATATTTCACCTTCAAGAGTCAATGCATCTCAAGGTTTAAAACTTCACAACGATCAAGCCTACACAAGATCTCAAGCATCATTGAAGTACATCACTAGAAGAAGCACCCACAAGGAAGAAGACAACGAGAAGACTAGAGTTCAAATGTAAAAGTTAAATGTCCATACTCAGTCGCATTGTAAGAGAGTATTCCTAAACTCCCTTCGTTAAGTACAATAGTGAAATTGGAACTTTAAGTCATAAAATGCATATAGATATGTTTAAGAACATCACTTATAATTTGTTAGAGAACTTAGAGAAAAAAATATTCTCATATTTCAAATGTCAACATAGTTCAACTGACACTGGAGTGATCGATCATCTAGAACTGTAGGGGCCAGAAATATAAAGCATGATTGAGAAACCATAGTCGATTGATCCATCATCCAGAACATGACTATTTCATGCTATAGAGTCTGATCAATCATCCCATTTGGATTGATTGATCAATTCTACCCAGGCAAACAAATTTTACATGGAATGATTGATTACCCCACCTGATTGATTGATCAGATAGAATCTTGCCAATCAAATAGAATCTTGCAAGTCAGGGGCATAAAGCATGATTGATCATAGAAAATGCACTAATCGATCATATTTGTATTGCACAGTCAGAGGGAATTCCGATTGATCGATCATCCCCTAGTCAATGAATAAGTAACTTAACTTTTCTAGACCAACTGTAACATATTGATCAATCAGTCCATCGATCAATATGTCATTGTCTAACAGAAAAGTAGTTGTTATGATCAATTGATCGATTAGTCACATAACAATGATCGATCAATCAAAGTACTGATTTTTGCTAACGGGCAAAAAATGACTAGTTCGAGTTGGGGACGTTTTTAATATCCCACCAAACATTGTATTGAAAATTTTAATCAACATTTATTTGCAAATATCCTAAGCATTTACTCACAATCTTGCAAAATTTCTTAAAAATGCTTTAGAGTGAAGGAAGGAGTCATATTCTTTGAAATTTCACGTCACTTTCCATCCCGTCCTTGCTTTCATATAGTCAAGCTACTTCAATCACTTCATATTGTGTTGCCAAGGAAGAGGAAGCTTGGATCTCTCAAGGAGAATGATCTCTCCAAGTAAGGGTGTACATTTTTCCTTTATATTTACTTAAATTTATGAAAGGTACATCTAGAACCTATAGAATCTAGATACAAAGGGCCAGCTAGAGCTAGAATATATTAGCAATCTCTTGGGAAGATTGGTGTTGTAAAATACATGTATTGAGCTACACGTGGTTTAAAGAAAACTGATATCTCTTTATGTAATTTTGGCTATTAAAGCTTTTGAATAGTGGAATTTCCCAAGCAATGGTTCTCTCGCAGTGAATACCAATAGGGGAACTTCAATAACAAATTTTTTTTTGTCTCCTATGGTGTGTGCATGTTTTGTTTTACATCGAATTACTTTTATGCATGATTTTTACT
This sequence comes from Aristolochia californica, assembly GCF_029961685.1. Taxonomy (NCBI): domain Eukaryota; kingdom Viridiplantae; phylum Streptophyta; class Magnoliopsida; order Piperales; family Aristolochiaceae; genus Aristolochia; species Aristolochia californica. The sequence continues at coordinate 7,700,409 of NW_027182279.1, forward strand.
ACACGTGAAACTTAATTTTAATTCAATATTCTCAATTCATCCTCCCCTTGAGAAGCCATTGGGCCAACAATTCGTGTCATAGTGGGCCAAACACTTAATTGAAATCAAAATCCTCGTGATTTTGAAAAAAGAATAAATGGCATCTCAAGACAAATTGCTCCTTCCCGAAGAACAATATGCCAACTATCCACCTTTGTTCAATGGAAAAAAATGTGGATATTAGAAGGTAAGAATGGAATTCTTCCTTCAATCTATGAATTTGGACATATAGCATGTAACCAAGAATGGTCCTTTTGAGCCTAAAGAACTTGAATATGGCCTTCCGATTGAAAATGAATTCAATGAGCTAACTAGGAAAGAGAAAGAGCGGCTCAAGACAAACTTTAAGGCCTTAAACCTAGAACCAAATGAGTTCAATAGGGTCCCCACATGTAAAATTGTCAAGAAAATTTGGGAAAAACTAAAGGTCACACATGAAGGAATCACTAGAGTAAAAGACTCTAGAATTAGCTTATTGCTAGCCCAAGAAGATGAATTCAAAATGAAACTAGGTGAGTCAATAGCTGAGATGAACTCTAGGTTCACTCATATAATTTATGAGTTGAACATTCTAGGAGAAGAGATTTCCTTGTATAGACAAAATGACAAGCTACTCAAGGCACTTCCAAAGTTATGAGAGGGGAGGAAGATAACCGTGCATGAGAATGATAACTTTAGAACTATATGCTCAAAGTAGCTACTATGAATCCTTCTCACTTATGAGATGGAACCTCCAGATGTTGAGGAAGAGCAAGCTAAGAAAATTGCTCTTAAGCCCAAGACAAGTGTTGAAAGTAACTCTAGTGAAGAAAGCTCTGATGACGTAAGTTTCATCACTAGACATCTTCAAAGAATCTATAGGAAAAATAAGAATTTCATAAAAGGCCAATATAGAACTCAAAATGACAAATTCTATAAGGAAACTGATGTTTGTTTTGAGTATGGGAAACTAGGACATAGAAAAAACAAATATCCAAAGCTTGAAGAAAGAACCCCTTCTACAAGCAAAGATCCCAAGAACAAAAAGAATAAAGTCTTGATCTCAGTTTTGGATGCAATTGAAGAAAAAAGTCTATTCGTTGTCTAAACAAATATAAAGAAAAATGCAATGCTCAATTACATGAGATTGCAAGGCTCAAAGAAGAGCTTGTTGGAGGCTAATGAAAGATTTATAGCAAATGCCTCAAGACAAAATGAATTGATAGACAAGCTATCATGTGATTGACTTGCATTTGAAAAGAAGAGTTTAGACTTAGAACATCAAGTCAAACTTCTATCTCTCAAATCCACATCTAAGAAGAAAGTTGGAAAGAAGAGTACAAAGAAAAACAAGAAATTTTCTCCCATTCCTCACATTAGAGGACGCTATTGCAATGAGAGGAGTCACTATGCCCACATTTATGAAATTAAGAATGAAAAAGGCATCAAACAAACTTGGCGTACCCAAATCAACCGGAAAGGTTGTAGTAACCCAAAAGAAGTTGGAATAACAAGCTTGGAAACCCAAATCACCTAGAACCTCAAATGTTATCCCAGAAGGACCCAACCTAAAATAGATCTCTAAGGGTTCGACTTTTCGTGATGTAGGTATGTCTCCAAGCCATGGCTCAAAAAATTTTTGGATTTTTGATAGAGGTTGCTCCCTTTCCCTGAACTCCATCTTATTCGAAACTGTATTTAGGTTTTCAAAAAATAACTCAAGCTTGTAAAAGTTCCAAAGTAGAAAATTGATTCTTACCCACATGTGTTTCTGTTTCCTTGACCTTGTTCTCAACCAAAATCTAACCCTCACTCCAAACATGACCTCTAAACCCCACCTTGTCCAATTCCAACCTTGCTCATTTCTTTTTCCCACAACCTTGTTCCTTGACCAGTGTGTTCAAGGCCATGGTTTCAAAAACCCAATTCTGAGCCGCAACCCTAAACCCTAAACCTTAAATACAAATAATAAATAAAATTAATGCTTAAATACAATTTGCATCAACTAATGCATCATACATATAAACAATACGTTCTTGATATGCCAATTTTTATCATAGATACAGAGAAATCCTCTCCTCCTTGCTCATCCATTCCATTCTGAATTAATTCTGCCGAAATTCAAAATCTTAATCCCAACATAATGGTAGGAACAAAAACAGTATTGGGCATTAAAAAAGCTCCCATTATGAATAAACAAAAACAATGTAAAATTTTTAATAAATAGTCAACATTAAGAAGGTGAAACAAAAAAAAAGGCCAGTATGATCCAATGAAGGCACGCAGGCTTATCTTCTTCATTCGCAGATGAAAAACTGCCCTGAAGTGGAAAATACGGAAGAGAAGAGAAACACAGCTGAAACAGAAAAGAAAGAAGAAGAATAAGGGAAAAAAGATGAAACAGAAAATAAAATAGAAGAGACAAGAGCAAAGAGACTCACGTGTGGGAGTCAAAGTTGAGCGTGCAGAGACGATGATTAGATGAGCAGTGACTTACAGCAACAGAAAGACGTTCTCTCGGTAGATTTTCCGCAAAGAGTCATAGTCAAGATCGAAACTAATTGAGTTTAACTGAAATCGGTTCCAACTCGTCAAACGAAAATCGCAATTGGGTTCTGCAATTTTGTCATTATCGCTTTCGTTTCTTTGAAGATCCAAAATCAATCTGACTTTCAGTTATCTCTTGGATTTTCACTCAACTCTCGTTTTGCTTAAGAGGTTGAGAAGGTGAGAGGAAGTCGAGAATCATCTCTTCAATGCAGCAAACAATCCTTTTGAGGGGACAAGTTATGGAATAAATGTACAACCCTGAGAAGATTCAATACTATACATAGAAAACGTGTATTTACAATTTTATTGAGAATTTGGAGAGTTACAGAATATTGATATCGTATCACAAACAATACCAACAGAATATTCATTTGTTTTTTGAACCCTGTGAGAGCTACTCATTTGATCTCATGAGGTGGATTGATTTATCTGCTATAGGAGCTCAGTAGCTTGAACTTGATGATATTCGATGGATGAAGAAATTCAGAAAACCGGATTGTTTGTTCTCTTGTCCATCGATATATTCACTCGACTTTACCTGATGCATAAAGGAGCCTCATTACATTTTCAATGGTCTCAAATCTCTAAAAAATGAAAGCAATGAAGATTGATAATCTTCGGCTGAAGAGATGGAGATAAGTAAGCCAAACCTGAAGAGTCTTAAGTACAATGGTCGAGTTTGGAACAAGCCCACTTTCAACAACACCCTCCCTGGATGAAGCTACGGAGATTCTCACCCTTGACCTTGAATTCTAATTTGAACTATCCAGGGATATAGATCAAATCAAGTTTTTGCCCAGAAAATAGATTGATTAACACAATACTTTTTTTTGTTATTTCAGATCACAAATAGCAGTGTGTAACAAACAAAAAGCCAGTCAATGGACTTTCTGCATAACAGAACCTTTACTCATAAGACTGACAATATCAACAAGCTACTAGAAAATATTATTCACTACATACTCTCTTTTCTTCCATTGAAGTGTGCAATGATGACATCAATTCTGTTAGGCAATGGATAAACATGTGGAAATCCCTATGGATTTACAACACTATTATAGGCTTGACAAGGAGTTCACAACAAATTTAAAGAAGCTATTATAGGCTTGACAAGGAGTTCACAACAAATTTAAAGGAGCTATTATAGGCTTGACACTATTATGGATGTACAAGCTATTTACCAACTTCTACAACTCCATACTCTGGACAAGATTAAGAAGTTTCTCCCGTTCTTTTGTCTCAGTGAAAAATACTCATTCGATCTCACAGAATGGATTAATATTGTCAAAGTTGAAAGATTTGGGGAGCTTGTGCTTGATTTGAGTGGAAGTGTAAGGCACTCAAACTCAACAGATGGTGATGATATCAGGTGGGGGTGAATAAATTCAGAATGTCAAACTCTTTGTTCTCTTTTCTATCAGTATCATCTCTCAACTTAACTTGCTGGATACTGGAACATCCACAAGATGTCAAGGGTTTCAAAACCCTAAGAAGTGTTGCTCTCTATCGTGTGGTCATTACTGGTGATCAATTAGGTGAGATAATTAGTGGGTCCCCTCTTCTCGAGGACTTGACTTTGAGTTGCTACAACTCCCTGAAGTCAGTGAAGATTGATCATCTTCAACTGAAAAGATTAAGAGTGGAGTTAAGTAGCTTGAACTTGATGATATTCGTTGGATGAAGAACTATATAAAAATGGACTATTTGTTCTCTTGTCCATCGATATCTTCACTCAACTTAACCTGATGAATACAATTTCAATGGCTTCAAATCTCTAAAAAATGAAAGTAATGAAGATTGATCAACATTGGCTAAAGAGATGGAGATAAGCAAGCCGAACCTGAAGAATCTCAAGGTCAAGGGTTGAGTTGTGACAAGCCCACTTTCAAAGACATCCCCTCCCTAAATGAAGCTTTCGAGATGCTCATCATTGACCTCGACTTCTACTTCGAACTATCCAGGGATGTAAACCACTTGTACTCGAGACTTTAAAATTGAATGCTCAACCCAGCCAGCTGCTACTTTGAACCATCAAGTTTGTCAAATTGAATGCTCAACCCAACCAGTTCAGCATCTAAACCGGTTGGGTTGAGCATTTCAATTTGAAAACTGGATTGTTCAACTTGTCAATATCTCTTGTACTGGCGGAGCTCCAGCAATGTTTACCTATAAGCAAGCAGGCGAACTTAAATGGAGTTGAGAATATTTAAGAAAGCACCATTAAAGAAAAAAAACAAAGAGGATTCAAATAGCAATGGAGACAGCACCAGAATTGCACATTTTAAACAGATGAATGAATGAGAAAAGGCTTACAAATGGATCGATTGCAGTATAGGAATCCAGTCTCCTAGAAGAAAGAGGATCACAAGTTTGAACAGCTATGTAGTTCCTCTTCTTTTCTACAATTTCTTTATAGAATGCAAAAGAAGAAGAAGATTAAAGGAAAGACAAAACACTCTTTATTCTCTTTCCCTTACTCTCATTGCTCTAACTCTCTCCTGCTTTATATAACTCTTGTTTATGTATTTCTGACTGTAACAAACAATTCAGACATTCAATGCACTCATAAAATTGGTTGTAACAAACCTAAAAGTTTGCTGTAACATGTAGGACACCAGCAAATCGGTGGCCTCCCCTACTCTTTCCTGCTTTATATAACTCTTGTAAATGCATTTTTGGCTCTAACAAACAATGCAGTCATTGATTGCACTCATAAAATTGGTTGTTACAAACCTGAAAATTAATTCTAACTTGTAAGACACTAGGAAATAGGTTGTTACAAACCTGATGATGGGGCGTGACAGATGTTGCTGTGTTAGCAACCATTTTAGGATGGAAGCAGAAAGTGCCAACAGCCACATGGATGAGTGGTGTCAGAACCAAAACTGACCCATCGGTTTAATGATTTTTTGTTTCTTATATAGGGAAAATAGATTTAGCTTAAAACCGGAAGATCTGGCCCGTTAGTCTAGTCCTATCGTAATTGGACCGAGTAAGATTACGCCTGGTTCAATGCTTACAAAGTAATGTGAAAAAAATCAGTTATACCTTAATGGGGTTTCGTTGAGTTATGAAGTTTCTTTCCACATGATTTTCGAGATTTCTTTCAAATAATTTTCTGAGTTCAATAAACTAAATGAGTTCCTAGACTATAGAAATAAGAAATAGAATGTGGTTACCTAATCAAGTGCAATGACACATATATTGAGTGAAATATTATGGGTAAACTCACTTCTCTTTGAAGATACCTTGATGAAACTTCATTGTGACAATCAAACAATTATCTACAATTCAGTCTTTTCTAAAGGAACAAAACATTTTGAGATTGATTATCATTTTTTTTTGAGAAAAATAAATCAGGTGGGATTATATCCCTTGAATATGTCTCTTCCCAAAGCCAGGTGACCGATATCTTCACTAAAGAGATTCCAATGAGACCACTTTTGTATACTTGTTCCAAGTTGGGTGTGTATGATGTGTATGCACCAACTTGAGGGGGAGTAGTGCAGAAGTGAAAAGACTAAATCGTAATTTTTTTTCTTGATTTTTTTGTTATATGTCTATCCATCTATTTCACTTATATAAAAGGGCAACTTTGTCTAAATTTAGTCTTTCCAGGGGAGAAGAAAGGAACATGCTCTAAGATTCTCTTTCTTTTCCTCTTAATTCTCTCTCCCTTGTGTAGCTTTCTCCTTCCTCTTCTTCTTCCTCTTCTTTCTCCTCTCTTCTTCAATTTCCTTCCTTCTTCTTCTTCTACACTCAACCTTAAGAGAAAACTTAATATAAATTAATGGAATCCTAGAATATAATATTTCTAATTTTATATGAATAGTTAAAGTGGACCATAGCCAATCAAATGGATATACTACTAGAAATTTCCTTTGAAGGATTTTTAAACTACACAACATACTTAAAGCATATAATTGGTAACTTGAGTGTTTGTTATCATCAAAATTATCTCAATGGAGCTCTTAAGATCAACATTCCCTCCATTTTTATGATGACAAACACTCACAAGTTTATAGTGATACATATGTTACGAGTGCATAAAATGAATACAAAAATTTTCTTTGAGGAATTTCTAAACTACATAACAAACTTAAGCCATATAATTGGTAACTTCAGTGTTTGTTATTATAAAAATTATCTCAATGGGGTTCTTAAAACCAACATTCCCTCCATTTTTATAGCAGACACTCATAAGTTTTTAGTGATACAAATGTTATGAATGCATAAAAGGAATACCAAATACAAAAATCAAACTCTTTCATCGTGACTCCTCGAAGTTCAATGCTATGTTGACTTTGTGTGGATTTTTTTACGTTCACTCCAAATTTTCTCCCCCTTTTGATATCATCAAAATTTATAATGGGGACTATAGGTATGCTCCCCTTATAGTGATGCTCCCCCGACGTCATGCGATGCTCTCTCTTTTGCTATTGCATTCTACTACCCCTAAGATATGTACATTAGCTTGTAATTGTACTCCCCCTTAAATTTTACACTCCCTTTATTTTCATGCATTCAAGCATCCTTAAGTAGTCTCAAGTAATATCAAAATAAAAACACAACTCTTTTTATAGGGATCTTGGGACTACATGTCTCATTTCATACTCACAAAACCATTTACAATGACTAAAACACTGGTCAAAATTGTTAGTCAATTTTCACTTCTAAAGTTGAGCTAGCTTGGCTCTACTTTCACCTATATTTACTAAGTGGTTCCCTAGAAGCTAATTTTCAAGACCCTTGTCTAGAGTATATAACCTCCTTTTGGGCTACATTTTCTCGTTCTTTCCCCTACTGCTTCTTTCTCCTTTTCAATTTTATTACCAACTATGCTCAATGGACACTCTTGGTCTCATGACCAACTTTCTCAACTTCAGGTGACTTCATCATCTCTTTTATTCACCACCCTTCATTTGGTTTCATGCACATTTCTCCCTAATTCTTCTATAAACTAGCCCAATGCTCCATTTCTTTCACCATACTCTATAGTTCCTTTTGAGCCTTCAGTTTTTCATTTGCAGACATCGAATGAGATTTTGGGATTTTGGTTTTCAACTTATCTCATTTTTTTGGCTTCTTTATTTGCTAGCCTCTATCTCAAACTCCTTATGAGGTTGCTTTCTTCTTCTTTTACTACTTCAAAAAAGATATGCTGATTTTAGAATATGCGTTCTATCTCATTTCTACGTTCATGCTTCTTGCACACTATTCATTGACTGAATTTACCCTATAGACTCAAAACAACATAGCAAACAAAACACAAAATCACACAAATATAATAATGGATTTTAAAATAAATACAGCCAAAACATTTATTATATCCAAGATGAATCTCATCATCAATGATTTTAAAATTTATGATATTCAAGATGAGAACATCTCTATTTGACGTTCTTACTCTCACAAACATACTCCTAGTTTATAATCAAAAGAAATGTAAAAGAAGATATTGAATTGCTACATCGTGAACTCTAATGATTTATAATATCCAAAAATATTCAAGAAATAAAACAGCTTTATGAATAATTTTAACTTCTATTACCTTTAGACTGAAAAATCTTAGCTAAGGTGTAGTTTTGGGAAATGTGGTATCCCATAAAAATGATATCCTTTCACATTAATTAGAAATGACAATTATTATTTTGTAGGTGACTTTTCAATTTTATCCAAAACTACACCTTAGTTAAGATTTTTTTAGTCTTTGTAGTTTAACTTGCTATAATTAGCAACACTAAAAAGTAGACAAGGTGGGTAATGTGTTAAGTATCAACCTCAAGAATTGACGTAACTGATAATATCTGTATCATTACATCTAATATGCATCATTTTTTGGATTGTATTAGTTATGTATCATCTTTCAAAGCTAATCAACACACCCAAAGTCCAACACATATTACTCGATACATTATATAAGTGACAAACGCATCCCTTGGTAAGAGGACTAAAAGCTCCAGATCCACAATGATGTTTTTTAAGTGTTTCAGAAGAGAAAATCACGAAAGGCATCCCATTAAATTTCATGTATGGTCTTTCTCAACCTTGTCTAGGATAGATAAAGGAGGTGATTGTGAAGTAGCCAAATGATGTGTTGGAAGATGGGCTCCAGCCCACACGACCAAGGAAGGCCCACATATCTAAGAGTATTATAACATAGGCCACCTGACCAAGAAAGGCCCACAAGATGGGCCCAAGGACCACCAACCATGATTACCACAAGCTGACATCCTTATCACATTAGTTGGAAGATCAATAAGGACTCACAAAGGCATCTTTATCTTATGGTCACGTCCTAGAAGAGTTCTAGTTTGAGTAATGTTTGTCTTTTACCTATATTGAGTTATTTAATTATACTAGGACTTATCTTTAAGAGTTAGAGTTTGGGTGTAATTAGGACAAAGGTAATTTTATTGTAATTGGACTCTGCTACCTTCCTCTATTATAAATAGAGGTTAATGTACTCTGGTTACAATAATTCAATGAAGTATTTCTCTTTTTCATAAATTCATCATGATGAAGGTGAGAAAATTCAAGCAATCATGGAAGATTTGAGAAGGCGCTTCAATGCACAAGAACAAGTCTTTGAACCACCAACAGAGGAACAAAAAGAATTGCTTGAATTGAATCAGTGTGAAGACATAAGTATACATGGGTTTACATAGTTTACCAAAACCCCAAAAAATGGGAATGCAAAGGTCTGAATTCCTCACATTGAAGTGTCTTAGTGTCATCTAGGCGTCTTTACAAATTTGGACAAATCAATGGGTTGTTCCTTTCATTCTTCTTCTGCGATTATTGGATCTTGATCCTCTTCACTTCAGTGATTCATTTGTCCTTGATTCTTCCTTTTATTGACTGATTTGTCAGGATAATTATCCTTGATTGATTTTGATTAATTGAGTATGATTTGTAGGAGAATCTTGAATAGCTAATTTTGCTTGTGGTAGGACCCTCATTTGGGTGATTGTAGGATAACTAATTATAGAAGATCCTTGAGGTGGCTGAGATTCATCCATGCTTGAAGACGTCCCCCTTTGCATGGCTTGCTAACTGAGAATAATGTCTCCTTTGCATGGGTGTGAACCTATCTTCTTGTAGGTTTTCCATGGGCATGATTTCTATGTTAATGATTCATTCCTTGGGCATGTCTTCTATATTCATGTTTCTTTGTGTAGCTTTAGGTTGTGCAGCAGAGGGGAAGAGTAAGACTCAGGAGTAAAGATCCCCTTCCCATCCATGTGTGTGCCACTCTCACAAGAAAAAAAAAACACAACTAAGAGCTAGTTCCTATGGATTTTGCATCACAATGCTATCAACACTTGGCATGAGACTTAAGACAGAGTTTGAAAAGGATTCGTTCAAAGTAAACTTATAGGGAGTGAATAGGTTTACTAAAAAATTATGAACTTTAAATCAATCTAGCATAATCACATCCACAACACCAATATTTAAAGTGGTTCACAATCACTATCTTAGATTGTGGCTCTACTCCCAGGGATCTCTTACCTTGGAGTTAAAGGATCCACTATGTAAAGCCAAACGACATCTACAAATTAGAACCACACAGGTTCAATTACAACACCTTCCCCTAACAGTTAGGGGCTTATAGTTAACAAACTCTAAATAAAAAACCTATAACAACACTTTTTTCACACAAGGACTTACTAAAACAACAATAACAATAACAACAATAACAACAACAACAACAATAGCAACATCAACAGCTATACTTGCCCACATATGGGCTTATGGAAACAACAACTCCTGCCCGGACATGGTCTTATGGCAATAGAAAATACTAACCCACATAGATCTTATGGCAAGAACAACACTTGTCCACATAGGGACTTACGACAACACTAAGTATAGATGCTTAGCAAGTTAACAAATTGACTACATAACAAAGGTCTCTTGCTTTTCAATCAAGCACAATATGCCTCTTGATAGACAGATAGATTAATGGAACAACATAATATAATATAAAAAATACTTAAGTGGTTCTACAAATATGATTGGCCCCACTATGTATAAAAATTAAAAGTATACAATAATCTCTTCAAAGAGTTTTGATATCAAAATTCAAAACTCAGATAAAATAATTTATCAAAACTCAAATCAACCAAACAAAGTACTAAAATAACTATGAATGTAAAAGCAAATACTTAGCTTGCTTGAAAAGCTCAATTTGAAGACCTCCATTCTTCTAATTTTAGAGTATGGGACAAGTGGATCACAGAGTATGAATGTGAGGCACTTCAAATTCATGGCTAAGTGTTGAGCATAGGTTGACTCCTATGTTATTTTTTATGATAACATAACTAAATTTATCTAACAATTTGAAAAACTAAGTATTCAGATATTTCACCTTCAAGAGTCAATGCATCTCAAGGTTTAAAACTTCAAAACGATCAAGCCTACACAATATCTCGAGCATCAATGAAGGACAACACAAGAAGAAGCACCCACGAGGAAGAAGACAACGAGAAGACTAGAGTTCAAATGTAAAAATTAAATGTCCATACTAAGTCACAATGTAAGAGAGTATTCCTAAACTCCCTTCGTTAAGTACAATAGTGAAATTGGAGCTTTAAGTCACAAAATGCATATAGATATGTTTAAGAACATGACTTCGAACTTGTTAGAGAACTTAGAGAAAAAAACATTCTCATATTTTAAATGTCAACATAGTTGAACTGACACTGGAGTGATCGATCATCTAGAAGTGCAGGGGCCAGAAATATAAAGCATGATTAAGAAACACTAGTCGACAGATCCATCATCTAGAACATGACTATTTCATGCTATGGAGCCTGATCAATCATCCCATTTGGATTGATTGATCAATTCTACCCAGGCAAACAAATTTTACATGGAATGATTGATCACCCCACCTGATTGATTTATCAGACATAATCTTGGAAATCAAACATAATCTTGCAAGTCTGAGGCATAAAATATGATTGATCATAGGAAATGCACTAATCGATCATATTTGTATTGCATAGTCAAAGGGAATTCTGATTGATCAATCATCCCGTAGTCAATGAATGAGTAACTTAACTTTTCTAGACCAACTGTAATATATTGATCAATCAGTCCATCAATCAATATGTCACTGTCTAATAGAAAAGTAGTTGTTATGATCAATTGATAGATTAGTCACATAACAATGATCAATCAATAAAAGTACTGATTTTTGCTAACGGGAAAAAAATGACTAGTTCGAGTTGGTAAAGTTTTTAATACCCCACTAAACATTGTATTGAAAATTTTAATGAGCATTTATTTGCAAATATCCTAAGCATTTACTCTCAATCTTGCAAAATCTCTGAAAAATGCTTTAGAGTGGAGGAGTGAGTCATTTTCTTTGAAATTTCAAGTCTCTTTCCATCCCATCCATGCTTTAATTTAGTCAAGCTCCTTCAATCACTTCACATTGTGTTGCCAAGGAAGAGGAAGCTTGGATCTCTCAAGGAGAATGATCTCTCCAAGTAAGGGTGTACATTTTTCCTATATATTTACTTAAATTTATGAAAGGTACATCTAGAACCTATAGAATCTAGATACAAAGGGCCAGCTAGAGCTAGAATCTATTAGCAATCTCTTGGGAAGATTGGTGTTGTAAAATACATATATTGAGCTACACGTGGTTTAAAGAAAACTGAAATCTCTTTATGTAATTTCGGCTATTAGAGCTTTTGAATAGTGGAATTTCCCAAGCAATGGTTCTCTCGCAGTGAATACCAATAGGAGAACATCAATAACAAAATTTTTTTGTCTCCTATGGTGTGTGCATGTTTTGTTTTACATCGAATTACTTTTATGCATGATTTTTATTACACGTGCAACTTAATGTTAATTCAATATTCTCAATTCATCCTCCCCTTGAGAAGCCATTGGGCCAACAATTGGTATCAGAGTGGGCCAAACACTTAATTGAAATCAAAATCCTCATGATTTTGAAAAAATAATAAATGGCATCTCGAGAAAAATTGCTCTTCCCCGAAGAACAATATGCCAACTATCCACCTTTGTTCAATGGAAAAAAATATGGATATTTGAAGGTAAGAATGGAATTCTTCCTTCAATCTATGAATTTGGACATATAGCATGTAACAGAGAATGGTCCTTTTGAGCCACAAAAACTTGAATATGGCCTTCCGATTGAAAATGAATTCAATAAGCTAACTAGGAAAGAGAAAGAGCAGCTCAAGACAATCTCTAAGGCCTTCCCCCTAGAAGCAAATGAGTTCAATAGGGTTCCCACATGTAAAATTGTCAAGGAAATTTGGAAAAAACTAAAGGTCACACATGAAGGAATCACTAGTGTAAAAGACTCTAGAATTAGTTTATTGCTAGCCCCAGAAGATGAATTCAAAAAGAAACTAGGTGAATCAATAGCTGAGATGAACTCTAGGTTCACTCATATAATTAATGAGTTGAGCATTCTAGGAGAAGAAATTTCCTTGTATAGACAAAATGACAAGCTACTGAAGGCACTTCCAAAGTTATGAGAGGCAAGGAAGATAACCGTGCATGAGAATGATAACTTTAGAACTATAAGCTCAGAATAGCTACTATGAATCCTTCTCACTTATGAGATGGAACCTCAAGGTGTTGAGGAAGAGCAAGCTAAAAAAACATCTCTTAAGCCCAAGACGAGAGTTGAAAGTAACTCTAGTGAAGAAAGCTCTGATGACGTAAGTTTCATCACTAGACTTCTTCAAAGAATCTATAGGGAAAAGAAGAATTTCATAAAAGGCCATTATACAACTCAAAATGACAAATTCTATAAGGAAACTGATGTTTGTTTTGAGTGTGGGAAACTAGGACATAGAAGGAACAAATATCCAAAGCTTGAAAAAAGAACCCCATCTACAAGCAAAGATCCCAAGAACAAAAAGAAGAAAGTCTTGATCTCAGTTTGGGGTACAATTGAAGAAAAGAGTCTATTCATCGTCTAAACAAATATAAGGAAAAATACAATGCTCAATTACATAAGAATGCAAGGCTCAAGGAAGAGCTTGTTGGAGGCTAATGAAAGATATATAGCAAATGCCTCAAGACAAAATGAATTGATAGACAAGCTATCATGTGATTGGCTTGCATTTTAAAAGAAGAGTTTAGACTTAGAACATCAAGTCAAAAATCCATCTCTCAAATCCACATCTAAGAAGAAAGTTGGAAAGAAGAGTACAAAGCAAAATAAGAAAATTTCTCCCATTCCTCACATTAGATGCCACTATTGCAATGAGATGAGTCACTATGCCCACATTTATGAAATTAAGAATGAAAAAGGCATCAAACAAACATGGGATACCCAAATCAACCAGAAAGGTTGTAGTAACCCAAAAGAAGTTGGAATAACAAGCTTGGAAACCCAAATGTTATCCCAAAAGGACCCAACCTAAAATAGATCTCTAAGGGTTAGACTTTTCGTGATGTAGGTATGTCTCCAAGCCAAGGCTCAAAAAAAATTTGGATTTTAGATAGAGGTTGCTCCCTTTCCCTCGACTCCTTCTTATTCGAAACTGTATTTAGGTTTTCAAAAAACAACTCAAGCATGTAAAAGTTCCAAAATTAGAAAATCGATTCTTACCCACATGTGTTTTTGTTTCCTTGACCTTGTTATCAACCAAAATCTAACCCTCACTCCAAACATGACCTCTAAACGCCACCTTGGCCAATTCCAACCCTACTCATTTCTTTTTCCCGCAACCTTGTTTCTTGACATGTGTGTTCAAGGCCATGTTTTCAAAAACCCAATTCTGAACCGCAACCCTAAACCCTAAACCTTAAATACAAATAATAAATAAAATTAATGTTTAAATACCATATGCATCAACTAATGCATCATACATATAAACAATACGTTCTTCATATGCCAATATTTATCATAGATACAGAGAAATCCTCTCCTCCTTGCTTATCTTCCTTGTTCGCAGATGAAAAACTGCCCTGAAGTGGAAAATACGGAAGAGAAGAGACACACAACTAAAACAGAAAAGATTGAAGAAGAATAGGGACAAAAAGCTGAAAAGGAAAATAAAATAGAAGAGAGAAGAGCAAAGAGACTAATGTGTGGGAGTCAGAGCTGAGCGTGCAGAGATGATGATTAGATGAGCAGCGAGTTGCAGCAGCAGAAAGACATTCGCTCGGTAGATTTTCGGCAAAAAGTCATAGTCAAAATCGAAACTAATTGAGTTTAATTGAAATCGGTTCCAACTCGTCAAACAGAGATCGCAATTGGGTTTTGCGATTTTGTCATTATCGCTTTCGTTTCTTTGAAGATCCAAAATCAATCTGATTTTCTGTTATCTCTCGGATTTTCACTCAACTCTCGTTTTGCTTAAGAGGTTGAGGGGGGTGAGAGGAAGTAGCGAATCATCTCTTCAATGCAGCAAACAATCCTATTGAGGGAACAAGTTAAGGAATAAATGTACAGCCCTCAGAAGATTCATTACTATACACAGAAAACGTTTTTTTACAATTTTATTGAGAATTTGGAGAGTTACAGAATATTGATTTCGTATCACAAACAACACCAACAGAATATTCATTTATTTTTAGAACCCTGTGGATTGATTTGTCTGCAATAGGAGCTCAGTAGCTTGAACTTGATGATATTCGATGGATGATGAAATTCAGAAAATTGGATTGTTTGTTCTCTTGTCAATCAAAATATTCACTCGACTTTACCTGATGCATAAAGGAGCCTCATTAAATTTTCAATGGTCTCAAATCGCTAAAAAATGAAAGCAATGAAGATTGATAATATTCGGCTGAAGAGATGGAGATAAGTAAGCCGAACCTGAAGAGTCTTAAGTACAATGGTCGAGCTTAAAATAAGCCCACTTTCAACAACACCCTCCCTGGATTAAGCTACGGTGATGCTCACCCTTGACCTCGAATTCTAATTCAAACTATCCAGGGATATAGATCACTTGAACTCAAGTTTTTGCCCAGAAAATAGATTGATTAACACAATACTTTTTTTGTTATTTCAGATCACAAATAGCAGAGTGTAACAAACAGAAAGCGTAAGAGAACCTTTACTCAGAAGACTAGCAATATCAGCAAGCTACTATAAAATATTATTCAACTACATACTCTCTTTTCTTCCATTGAAGTGTGCAGTGATGACATCAATTCTATCTAGGCAATGGATAAACATGTGGAAACCCTATGGATTTACAACACTATAATAGGCTTGACAAGGAGGTCACAACAAATTTAAAGAAGCTATTATAGGCTTGACACTATTATGGATGTACAAGCTGTTTACTAACTTCTACAACTCCGTACTCTGGACAAGATTAAGAAGTTTCTCCCATTCTTTTGTCTCAGTGACAGATACTCATCCGATCTCACAGAATGGATTAAATTTGTCAAAGTCGAAGGATTTAGGGAGCTTGTGCTTGATTTGAGTGGAAGTGTAAGGCACTCAGACTCAACAGATGATGATGATATCAGGTGGGGATGAATAAATTCAGAATGTCAAAATCTTTGTTATCTTGTCTATCAATATCATCTCTCAACTTAACTTGCTGGATACTGTAGCCACCACAAGATGTCAAGGGTTTCAAAACCCTAAGAAGTGTTGCTCTCTATCGTGTGGCCATTACTGGTGATCAATTAGGTGAGATAATTAGTGGGTCCCCTCTTCTCGAGGACTTGACTTTGAGTTGCTACAACTCCCTGAAGTCAGTGAAGATTGATCATCTTCAACTGAAGAGATTAAGAGTGGAGTTAAGTAGCTTGAACTTGACGATATTCGTTGGATGAAGAACTACAAAAAGTGGACTGTTTGTTCTCTTCTCCATCGATATCTTCACTCAACTTAACCTGATGCATACAATTTCAATGGTTTCAAATCTCTAAAAAATGAAAGTAATGAAGATTGATCAACTTTGGCTAAAGAGATGGAGATAAGCAAGCCGAACCTGAAGAGTCTCAAGGTCAAGGGTCGAGTTGTGACAAGCCCACTTTCAAAGACATCCCCTCCCTAAATGAAGCTTCCGAGAGGCTCACCATTGACCTCGACTTCTACTTCGAACTATCCAGGGATGTAGACCACTTGTACTCGAGACTTTCAAATTGAATGCTCAACCCAGCCAGCTGCTACTTTGAACCATCACGTTTGTCAAATTGAATGCTCAACCCAACCAGTTCAGCATCTAGAACGGTTGGGTTGAGCATTTCAAATTGAAATACTGGATTGTTCAACTTGTCAATATCTCAGGTACTAGCGGAGCTCCAGTAAAATTCTTGTCAAGACTCCGTAGTGTTTACCTATGATAAGCAAGCAGATGAACTTAAATAGAGTTGAGAAGATTTAAGAAAGCACCATTAAAGGAAAAAAACAAAGAGGATTCAAATAGTGATGGAGAGAGCATCAGATTAACACATTTTAAACAGATGAATGAATAAGAAAAAGGCTTACAAATGGATCGATTGCAGTACAGGAAACCACTCTCCTAGAAAAAAGAGGATCACATCTTTGAACAGCTATGTTGTTCCTCTTCTCTGCTGCAATTTCTTTACAAGACACAAAATAAGAAGAAGATGAAAGGAAAGACAAAACACTCTTGATTCTCTTTCCCCTACTCTCCTGCTTTATATAACTCTTGTTTACACATTTCTTATTGTAACAAAAAATTCAGACATTCAATGCACTCATAAAATTGGTTGTAAAAAACCTGAAAGTTGGCTGTAACTTGTAAGACAACAGAAAATCGATGGTCTTCCCTACTCTTTCCTGCTTTATATAACTCTTGTTTATGCATTTTTGGCCGTAACAAACAATGCAATCATTGAATGCACTCATAAAATTGGTTGTAACAAACCTGAAAATTAGTTGTAACTTGTAAGACACCAGGAAATTGGTTGTTACAAACCTGACGATGGGGCGTGATAGATGTTGCTGTGTCAGTAACCATTTTAGGATGGAAGCAGAAAGTGCCATTAGGCAAATTGCCACATGGATGAGTGGTGTCAGAACCGAAACTGACCCATCGGTTCAATGATTTTTTGTTTCTTATATAGGGAAAATAGATTTAGCTTAAAACCGAAAGATCCGGCCCGTTTGTCTGGTCCTATAGTAATTGGACCAAGTAAGATTAGGTCCGGTTCAATGCTTACAAAGTAATGTGAAAAAAATTTTGTTATATTTTATTGGGGTTTCTTTGAGTTATGAAGTTTCTTTCCATTTGGTTTTCAAGATTTCTTTCAAAAAAAATTTTGAGTTCAATAAAATAAATAAGTTCCTAGACTGTAGAAATAAGAAATAGAACATGGTTACCTAATCCAGTGCAAAAGCAACCTAGAGAGCAATGACACAGACATTGAGTGAAATAGTATGGGTGAAGTCACTTCTCTTTGAATCTACCTCAATGAAACTTCACTGTGACAATCAAACAACTATTTAAGTTATCTACAATTCACTCTTTTCTAAAGGAACAAAACATAATGAGATTGATTATCATTTCATTTGAGAAAAATAAATTAGTTGGGATTATCTGCCTTCAATATATCTCTTCCCAAAGCTAGGTGACTGATATCTTCACTAAAGAGATTGCAATGAGACCACTTTTGTATACTTGTTCCAAATTGGGGGCCTATGATGTGTGTGCATCAACTTGAGGGGAGCATTGGAGAAGGGAAAAGGCTAAATTATAATTTTTTTTGTTATATGTCTATCCATCTATATCACTTATATAAACGGGCAACTTTGTCTAAATTTAGTCTTTCCAAGGGAGAAGAGAGGAACATGCTCTAAACTTCTCTTTCTTTTCCTCTTAACTCTCTTTCTCTTGTGTAGCTTTCTCCATCCTCTCCTTCTTCCTCTTCTTTCTCCTCTCTTCTTCAATTTCCTTCCTTCTTCTTCTTCTACACTCAACCTTAAGAGAAAACTCAAGATAAATTAATGGAATCATAGAATCTAATATTTCTAATTTTATATGGATATTTGAAGTGGACCATAGCCAATCAAATGGATATGCTACTAGAAATTTCCTTTGAAGGATTTTTAAACTACACAACATACTTAAGGCATATAATAGGTAACTTGAGTGTTTGTTATCATCAAAATTATCTCAATGGAGATCTTAAGACCAACATTCCCTCCATTTTTATGAAGATAAACATTCACAAGTTTATAGTAATACAAATGTTATGAGTGCATAAAATGAATACAAAAATTTTCTTTGAGGAATTTTTAAACTACATAACATACTTAAGCCATATAATTGGTAACTTGAGTGTTTGTTATCATAAAAATTATCTCAATGGGGTTCTTAAAACCAACATTCCCTACATTTTTATAGCAGACACTCATAAGTTTTTAGTGATACAAATGTTATGAATGCATAAAAGGAATACCAAATACAAAAATCAAACTCTTTCATCTTAACTCCCCAAAGTTCAATGCTATGTTGACTTTGTGTGGATTTTTATACGTTCACTCCAAATTTTATCCTCCTTTTGATATCATCAAAATTTATAATGGAGACTATAGGTATGCTCCCCTTATAGTGATGCTCCCCCGACGTCATGCAATGGTCTCTCTCTGGCTATTGCATTCTACTACCCCTAAGATATGTACATTAGCTTGTAATTGTACTCCCCCTTAAATTTTACCCTCTCTTTATTTTCATGCTTTCAAGATTTCTGAAGTAGTCTCAAGTAATATCACAATCAAAACACAACTCTCTTTTTTTGGGATCTTGGGACTACATGTCTCATTGCATACTCACAAAACCATACACAATGACTAAAACACTGGTCAAAATTTTTAGTCAATTTTCACTTCTGAAGCTGAGCTAGCAAAGCTCTACTTTCACCTGGATTTACGAAGTGGTTCCCTAGAAGCTAATTTTCAAGACCCTTGTCTAGAGTGTATAACCTCCTTTTGGGCTACAGTTTCTCGTTCTTTACCCTACTGCTTCTTTCTCCTTTTCAATTTTCTTACCAATTATGCTCATTTGACACTCTTGGTCTCATGACCAACTTTCTCAACTTGAGATGACTTCTTCATCTCCTTTATGCACGACCCTTCATTTGGTTTCATTCACATTTCTCCCAAATTCTTCTATAAACTAGCCCTAGGCTCCATTTCTTTCACCATACTCTGTAGTTCCTTTTTGAGCCTTTAGTTTTTCATTTGCAGAAATCAAGTGAGATTTTGGGATTTTTGGTTTTCAACTTATCTCATTTCCGTGGCTTCTTTATTTGCTGGCCTCTATCTCAAACTCCTTATGAGGTTGCTTTCTTCTTCTTTTACTACTCAAAAAAGATCTGCTGATTTCATAATATGAGTTCTATCTCATTTCTTCATTCATGCTTCTTGCACACTATTCATTGCCTTAATTTACCCTATAGACTCAAAACAACATAGCAAAAAAATCACAAAATCTCACTTTAATATTGATGGATTTTAAAATAAATTCAGCCAAAACATTTATTATATCCAAGATGAATCTCATCATCAATGATTTTAAAATAGATGATATTCAAGATGAGAACATCTCTATGAGACTTTCTTACTCTTACAAACTTACTCCTAGTTTGAAACCAAAAGAAATGTAAAAGAAGATATTGAATTGCTACATTGGGAACTCTAATGATTTAGAATATGCAAAAATATTCAAGAAATAAAACATCTTTATGAATAATTTTCACTTCGATTGCCTTTAGACCAAAAAATCTTAGCTAAGGTGTAGTTTTGGATAAAATTGAAAAGTCACCTACAAAATAATAATTGTCATTTCTAATTAATGTAAAAGGATATCATTGTTATGGGATACCTCATTTCCCATAACAACAATATCCTTTTACATTAATTAGAAATGACAATTATTATTTTGTAGGTGACTTTTCAATTTTATCCAAAACTACACCTTAGTTAAGATTTTTTTAGTCTTTGTAGTTTGACTTGCTATAATTAGCAACACTAAAAAGTAGACAAGGTGGGTAATGTGTTAAGTATCAACCTCAAGAATTGACGTAACTGATAATATCTGTATCATTACATCTAATATGCATCATTTTTTGGATTGTATTAGTTATGTATCATCTTTCAAAGCTAATCAACACACCCAAAGTCCAACACATATTACTCGATACATTATATAAGTGACAAACGCATCCCTTGGTAAGAGGACTAAAAGCTCCAGATCCACAATGATGTTTTTTAAGTGTTTCAGAAGAAAAATCACGAAAGGCATCCCATTAAATTTCATGTATGGTCTTTCTCAACCTTGTCTAGGATAGATAAAGGAGGTGATTGTGAAGCAGCCAAATGATGTGTTGGAAGATGGGCTCCAGCCCACACGACCAAGGAAGGCCCACATATCTAAGAGTTATAACATAGGCCACCTGACCAAGAAAGGCCCACAAAATGGGCCCAAGGACCACCAACCATGATTACCACAAGCTGACATCCTTATCACATTAGTTGGAAGATCAATAAGGACTCACAAAGGCATCTTTATCTTATGGTCACGTCCTAGAAGAGTTCTAGTTTGAGTAATGTTTGTCTTTTACCTATATTGAGTTATTTAATTATACTAGGACTTATTTTTAAGAGTTAGAGTTTGGGTGTAATTGGGACAAAGGTAATTTTATTGTAATTGGACTCTGCTACCTTCCTCTATTATAAATAGAGGTTAATGTACTCTGGTTATAATAATTCAATGAAGTATTTCTCTTTTTCATAAATTCATCATGATGAAGGTGAGAAAATTCAAGCAACCAATGAAGATTTGAGAAGGCGCTTCAATGCACAAGAACAAGTCTTTGAACCACCAACAGAGGAACAAAAAGAATTGCTTGAATTGAATCAGTGTGAAGACATAAGTATACATGGGTTTACATAGTTTTCCAAAACCCCAAAAAATGGGAATACAAAGGTCTGAATTTCTCACATTGAAGTGTCTTAGTGTCATCTAGGCGTCTTTACAAATTTGGACAAATCAATGGGTTGTTCCTTTCATTCTTCTTCTGCGATTATTGGATCTTGATCCTCTTCACTTCAGTGATTCATTTGTCCTTGATTCTCCCTTTTATTGACTGATTTGTCAGGATAATTATCCTTGATTGATTTTGATTAATTGAGTATGATTTGTAGGAGAATCTTGAATAGCTAATTTTGCTTGTGGTAGGACCCTCATTTGGGTGATTGTAGGATAACTAATTATAGAAGATCCTTGAGGTGGCTGAGATTCATCCATGCTTGAAGACGTCCCCCTTTGCATGGCTTGCATAACTGAGAATAATGTCTCCTTGGCATGGGTGTGAACCTATCTTCTTGTAGGTTTTCCATGGGCATGATTTCTATGTTAATGATTCATTCCTTGGGCATGTCTTCTATATTCATGTTTCTTTGTGTAGCTTTAGGTTGTGCAGCAGAGGGGAAGAGTAAGACTCAGGAGTAAAGATCCCCTTCCCATCCATGTGTGCGCCACTCTCACAAGAAAACAAGCACAACTAAGAACTAGTTCCTATGGATTTTGCATCACAATGCTATCAACACTTGGCATGAGACTTAAGACAGAGTTTGAAAAGGATTCGTTCAAAGTAAACTTATAGGGAGTGAATAGGTTTACTAAAAAATTATGAACTTTAAATCAATCTAGCATAATCACATCCACAACACCAATATTTAAAGTGGTTCACAATCACTATCTTAGATTGTGGCTCTACTCCCAGGGATCTCTTACCTTGGAGTTAAAGGATCCACTATGTAAAGCCAAACGACATCTACAAATTAGAACCACACAGGTTCAATTACAACACCTTCCCCTAACAGTTAGGGGCTTATAGTTAACAAACTCTAAATAAAAAACCTATAACAACACTTTTTTCACACAAGGACTTACTAAAACAACAATAACAATAACAACAATAACAACAACAACAACAATAGCAACATCAACAGCTATACTTGCCCACATATGGACTTATGGAAACAACAACTCCTGCCCGGACATGGTCTTATGGCAATAGAAAATACTAACCCACATAGATCTTATGGCAAGAACAACACTTGTCCACATAGGGACTTACGACAACATTAAGTATAGATGCTTAGCAAGTTAACAAATGACTACATAACAAAGGTCTCTTGCTTTTCAATCAAGCACAATATGCCTCTTGATAGACAGATAGATCAATGGAACAACATAATATAATATAAAAAATACTTAAGTGGTTCTACAAATATGATTGGCCCCACTATGTATAAAAATTAAAAGTATACAATAATCTCTTCAAAGAGTTTTGATATCAAAATTCAAAACTCAGATAAAGTAATTTATCAAAACTCAAATCAACCAAACAAAGTACTAAAATAACTATGAATGTAAAAGCAAATACTTAGATTCCTTGAAAAGCTCAATTTGAAGACCTCCATTCTTCTAATTTCAGAGTATGGGACAAGTGGATGACAGAGTATGAATGTGAGGCACTTCAAATTCATGACTAAGTGTTGAGCATAGGTTGACTCCTATGTTATTTTTTATGATAACATAACTAAATTTATCTAACAATTTGAAAAACTAAGTATTCAGATATTTCACCTTCAAGAGTCAATGCATCTCAAGGTTTAAAACTTCAAAACGATCAAGCTTACACAATATCTCGAGCATCAATGAAGGACAACACAAGAAGAAGCACCCACGAGGAAGAAGACAACGAGAAGACTAGAGTTCAAATGTAAAAATTAAATGTCCATACTAAGTCACAATGTAAGAGAGTATTCCTAAACTCCCTTCGTTAAGTACAATAGTGAAATTGGAGCTTTAAGTCACAAAATGCATATAGATATGTTTAAGAACATCACTTTGAACTTGTTAGAGAACTTAGAGAAAAAAACATTCTCATATTTTAAATGTCAACATAGTTGAAGTGACACTGGAGTGATCGATCATCTAGAAGTGCAGGGGCCAGAAATATAAAGCATGATTAAGAAACACTAGTCAATAGATCCATCATCTAGAACATGACTATTTCATGCTATGAAGCCTGATCAATCATCCCATTTGGATCGATTGATCAATTCTACCCAGGCAAACAAATTTTACATGGAATAATTGATCACCCCACCTGATTGATTGATCAGACATAATCTTGGAAATCAAACATAATCTTGCAAGTCTGAGGCATAAAACATGATTGATCATAGGAAATGCTCTAATCGATCATATTTGTATTGCATAGTCAGAGGGAATTCTGATTGATCGATCATCCCGTAGTCAATGAATGAGTAACATAAATTTTCTAGACCAACTGTAACATATTGATCAATCAGTCCATCAATCAATATGTCACTGTCTAATAGAAAAGTAGTTGTTATGATCAATTGATCGATTAGTCACATAACAATGATCAATCAATAAAAGTACTGATTTTTGCTAACGGGAAAAAAAAATGACTAGTTTGAGTTGGTAAAGTTTTTAATACCCCACCAAACATTGTATTGAAAATTTTAATGAGCATTTATTTGCAAATATCCTCAGCATTTACTCTCAATCTTGCAAAATCTCTGAAAAATGCTTTAGAGTGGAGGAGTGAGTCATTTTCTTTGAAATTTCAAGTCTCTTTCCATCCCATCCATGCTTTAATTTAGTCAAGCTCCTTCAATCACTTCACATTGTGTTGCCAAGGAAGAGGAAGCTTGGATCTCTCAAGGAGAATGATCTCTCCAAGTAAGGGTGTACATTTTTCCTATATATTTACTTAAATTTATGAAAGGTACATCTAGAACCTATAGAATCTAGATACAAAGGGCCAGCTAGAGCTAGAATCTATTAGCAATCTCTTGGGAAGATTGGTGTTGTAAAATACATATATTGAGCTACACGTGGTTTAAAGAAAACTGAAATCTCTTTATGTAATTTCGGCTATTAGAGCTTTTGAATAGTGGAATTTCCCAAGCAATGGTTCTCTCGCAGTGAATACCAATAGGAAAACATCAGTAACAAAATTTTTTTTGTCTCCTATGGTGTGTGCATGTTTTGTTTTACATCGAATTACTTTTATGCATGATTTTTATTACACATGCAACTTAATGTTAATTCAATATTCTCAATTCATCCTCCCCTTGAGAAGCCATTGGGCCAACAATTGGTATCAGAGTGGGCCAAACACTTAATTGAAATCAAAATCCTCATGATTTTGAAAAAATAATAAATGGCATCTCAAGAAAAATTGCTCTTCCCCGAAGAACAATAAGCCAACTATCCACCTTTCTTCAATGGAAAAAAATATGGATATTCTAAGGTAAGAATGGAATTCTTCCTTCAATCTATGAATTTGGACATATAGCA
The DNA here is from genome assembly GCF_029961685.1 of Aristolochia californica. NCBI lineage: Eukaryota > Viridiplantae > Streptophyta > Magnoliopsida > Piperales > Aristolochiaceae > Aristolochia > Aristolochia californica. Next base: position 7,725,308 of record NW_027182279.1, read on the forward strand.
TGCAACAGAGAATGGTCCTTTTGAGCCACAAAAATTTGAATATGGCCTTCCGATTGAAAATGAATTCAATAAGCTAACTAGGAAAGAGAAAGAGCAGCTCAAGACAAACTCTAAGGCCTTTCCCCTAGAACCAAATGAGTTCAATAGGGTCCCCACATGTAAAATTGTCAAGGAAATTTGGAAAAAACTAAAGGTCACACATGAAGGAATCACTAGTGTAAAAGACTCTAGAATTAGCTTATTGCTAGCCCAAGAAGATGAATTCAAAAAAAAACTAGGTGAATCAATAGCTGAGATGAACTCTAGGTTCACTCATATAATTAATGAGTTGAGCAATCTAGGAGAAGAGACTTCCTTCTATAGACAAAATGACACGCTACTCAAGGCACTTCCAAAGTCAAGAGAGACGAGGAAGATAACCTTGCATGAGAATGATAACTTTAGAACTATAAGCTCAGAAGAGCTACTGTGAATCCTTCTCACTTATGAGATGGAACCTCAAGATGTTGAGGAAGAGCAAGCTAAGAAAATTGCTCTTACGGCCAAGACGAGTGTTGAAAGTAACTCTAGTGAAGAAAGCTCTGATGACGTAAGTTTCATCACTAGACATCTTCAGAGAATCTATAGGAAAAAGAAGAATTTCATAAAAGGCCAATATATAACTCAAAATGGCAAATTCTATAAGGAAACTATTGTTTGTTTTGAGTGTGGGAAACTAGGACATAAAAGGAACAAATATTCAAAGCTTGAAGAAAGAACCCCATGTACAAACAAAAATCCCAAGAACAAAAAGAAGAAAGTCTTGATCTCAGCTTGGGATGCAATTGAAGAAAAAAGTCTATTCATTGTCTAAACAAATATAAAGAAAAAATGCAATGCTCAATTACATGAGATTGCAAGGCTCAAAGAAGAGCTTGTTGTCATGAAGGAAGCTAATGAAATATATATAGAAAATGCCTCAAGACTAAATGGATTGATAGACAAGCTACCATGTGATTGACTTGCATTTGAAAAGAAGACTTTAGACTTAGAATGTCAAGTCAAATTTCTCTCTCAAATCCACACCTAAGAAGAAAGTTGGAAAGAATAGTACAAAGCAAAACAATAAATTTTATCCCATTCCTCACATTAGATGCCACTATTGTAATGAGATGAGTCACTATGATCACATTTGTGAAGTTAAGAATTAAAAAGGCATCAAACCCAAATCAACCAAAAAGGTTGTAGTAACCCAAAAGAAGTTGAGCAAACAAGTTTGGAAGCCCAAATAAGCTAGAACCTCAAATGTTATCCCAAAGGGACCCAACCTAAAATGGATCTCTAAGGGTTAAAATTTTCATGATTGTTGGAAGATAAGGCTCAAGCCCACACGACCAAGGAAGGCCCACATATCCAAGAGTATAATAAGATGGGCCAAATAACCAAAGAAGGTCACAAGATGGGCCCAAGGCCATAATAAGTAGGACCCACAACGATTACCATGAGTTGGCATCCTTATCACATTAGTTGGAAGATCAAGAAGGACTCAAGAAAATATCTTTATCTAATGGTCACGTCGTAGAAGAGTTTTAGTTTGAGTTAGGTTTGTCTTTTATCTATATTGAGTTATTTAATTATGCTAGGACTTATCTTTCAGTGTTAGAGTTTGGGTGTAATTGGGACAAAGGTAGTTTTATTGTAATTGGACTCTACTACCTTCCTCTATTATAAATAGAGGTTCATGTACACTGATTACAACAAGTCAATAAAATTTTATCTTTCCCATAAATTCAACAGTGATGTAGGTATGTCACCAAGCCAAGGCACCAAAAAAAAAATTGGATTTTTGATAGAGGTTGCTCGAGGCACATGACCAGTGATAAGAAGAAGTTCATTGAACTCAATCCCAGTGATGGAGGTCATGTAAGTTTCAGAGACAATAACAAAGGTACCATAAAAGGAATTGGTAAAATAAGTACCTCAACCTCTTTCATATCTGACGTGTATTATGTAGAAGGGTTGATGCATGACTTGCTTAACATTAGTCAATTTTTTATAAAGGAAACAAAGTTTCATTTGAAAAGGACAAATGCTTAGTAAAGAAAGAAAATGATGAACTAGTTCTAGAGAGACATAGAAATAGAAATCTCTATGTTGTGAACAAAGTCAATTTACCCTCAACTAGTGCCATCGGTTTGGGTGCAAAATGGATAAATCTTGGTTATGGTATAAGTGACTAGAACATATAGGAATAAATTTCTTGAACAAACTAGTGAAAAAGAATCTAGTGAGAGGACTACCAGATCAAAAATTTGTAAGAGAGAGTCCTTGTGATACTTGCCAATTAGGAAAGCAACACAAAATTTATTTCAATGCCAAGAATATAGTTTCAACCTATTGTCCACTTCAACTAATCCACATGGACTTAATTGGACCTACTTGAAAATAAGCCTAAATGGGAACCGTTTCACCTTAGTGCTAAGGGGATAAGTGAGAGTCAAATAAAGGATGGTAGGAGAAAGGCTCCCAAATAATAAAAGGATAATATGGGTAATGAGGAAGGTAAGATGAAGAAGTCGGGGTCATCATGTGCTTTATTTTTTCAATTAATTCAAATTCATCATCATACGAACCAATGCCAACAATAGTTAGCAAATAATGAATCCGAGGCAAGCAACTAAGGATTTCTTCTTCAATAATAATGTCCCAATATAAAAGACACAATAGCAGTTGCGGTAATGAGCCAATGCCCTAATAACACGTACCAAATATGCAGTTATATAGTAACGGATAACTAGTGAATAATGAAAGTTCTTAATAAGGACACATGAAATAAACTACAATGAGTCCATCCTTGAATAAGGAAGTTATAAACCAAGTAATAAGTTGATGATAATCCGAGGTAATAATCCAACTAAAAATAAAATGAGTCACACCGAGTGAAGGGCCAAGTCAAGATTCTGGGTGAAGCTGAGTCAAGAGACCAATCTGGCTCTACCAAAAATTAAGACTCAAAATAATGGGCTAAAATTCGGAATAATGGGCTAAAATTCAGAATAATGGGCTCAAAGTCTGAATAATGGGCTCATGAGTCTAAGTTAACCTGGTCCGAGTCAGGCTGAGTCAAGAGAACCAAGCTTGGAACTTGATTCGGTATTATCAAGCAAATGTTAGGGGCTCTAAAGTGTCACTCATGCCTTGAACTGCTCAATTCTGGCATGCCCCAACCTTGGTTTCAGAAGTTAGATGGAAGCCAAATAAACCAATTGAGATTCATGGCTCAGAATAAAACTACCGGCTGGGATTCATGGCTTGGAATAAACTTCCAGCTCATATTGAAATCACTTTTGAATGAATATACCAGCCAATGAAGTTGCCAATCAAGAAAGTTTTTGAATGAAGATACCAACCAGCAAAATACATAGCCAACTTGATGAAACCTAAATAATAAGGATTAATCCAATTACAGAGACATCCAAAACTGCAATAGAGATCTTCAGTTCCAACTGGGATTAAAGTGAGCAAAGATATAGAATAAAGATACTTCGGACATCAAATTATCAATCGGAGAAAAAACACTCTGTTGCCAAACCAGCCATGACTTCCTCCATAAGCTCAACACTTTTCTAAATGAAGAAACACAGACCAGGATTTTTTTATCTGAAGGAATGGTTCCATCCAGTGTTGGACCAGATTAAAAAATGGCAGAAGATCAAAAGATTAAGTGGGCCTTCTGGTAAAAACACAACTTTCCAAACAATGATTAAATCTCCAAGGTGGCGTGGGAGATAATGGAAAGGCCAACGAAGGAGACAAGCCAGAAACAACGAAGGTTCCAACCGAAAATAGCAATGCAAAACAAAGAAAGATATGAAAACAACAACTTTCTAGTTTAAAATATTCAAGCCAAGCAACACCATGTCGTAATGTCGTTAATCCAGTAATTTGCCAAGATAGCTTAAATTAGAGCTTTCCAAGATAAGGAACAATGTTGTTCAATCCTTAATTCAGATAAATCACTCACTTTTCAATAATTACGATGCCAACAGAATGCTAGATTGTCCAGAGAACAATCAGCGAAGTCCAACAGGAATGCTAGCTCATCCAGAGATCAATCAGTGAGGTCTAGTAGAATACCAGCCAACAGGATGATTAGCATGCTACGTGATACTAAAATCTGCCAACAACAGAATCACTGATGACCAAACATAGTAAGTAATGACTTTCGATGGCCAAAATAGAGCAAGTTACTGAAACAGTAATCTTTTTTTTCCTTGGATTATTAGCAAATTAATCAACAACAACTAGAGAGATTATTCAGCAAACAATCGATTATTAGCATACGTGGAACCAAGATTAGCAGATGGATGCTCCAGCTATGCAATTGAATCTTCAATTCGAGCAGATTTCCAGAATTTGTCAAGCCTCACAAGAATTCAGATAATGATCATTAGTAGTTTTCAAAAAAATAATCTAACATCTTACAACAACAAACACACTAGCTTTCCAGGATCTCATACTGCTTCTCTTACGGCAGTAGCAAACTAATCATTCTGAATTTCAGAGTGGATGAAACAACAAAAGTTTTGGAATAAAAAAAAACTTTACCAGTAGAGTAAATTAGCGTTCAACCAGTAGCAGATAATCAACTAAAGATCACACATTTGTCTTCCTGCTTCGGTCTTGTTCTCCAAAAATAAGAAACACCAATCTTACTGAAGCAAATACCAAGAAACAAATACTTCTTGCATGAAATAGGTGCCAAGGACCAACATGATATATCTATTGTTTCATAGAGAAGTCAATAGAGGGAGCATATCTTCTTCAGATCAGCATGGGCAGTCTTCTTCAAACAGAACGCCAATGAAGTCTTCAACACCGAACAACGCCTTAATACCTCATAATCCGAGTAGCAAAGAAGTCCATAGCAATGAGTCCTGAAAACCAATCACTGCTCTGATACCATCTTGGGTAAAGAAGATAACACACGTTAAGGAGAAAAAAGGAGGAAGAATGGGGTTATGGAGTAACAATATTACAATTATCCTAGTAAAAGTCAAGAAGAGACAAAAAAATGTATTACATCAACGACATTGTAATTACATCATATCTTCCAACAACCTCAAACATCATTGAAAGACAACTCTTGAAGAATCACTCTCAAGGAAGAAGACAACGAGAAGACTAGAGTTCAAATATAAAAGTCAAATGTCCAAACTTAGTCACAATGTAAGAGAGTATTCCTTATCTCCCTTCTTTAAGTATAATTGTGAAAGTTGAGCTTTAGGTCATCAATTGCATATAGACATGTTTAGGAACATCATAAACATCATAGAGCACTTAGAGAAAAATATTATGATGCATAAAAAGTCAACATAGTTGAACTGGCACTGGAATGATCGAACAACCTCTACCAATGATCGATCATCTAGAAGTATGCAGGTCAGAAATATAAAGCATGATTAATCAACCATAGTAGATTGATCCATCATCCAGAACATGGCCATTCCATGCTATAATGCATGATCGATCATCCCATTTGGATTGATCAATCAATTCTTCCTTGGCAAGCAAATTTTAGATGGAATAATCGAGCATCCCACCTAATTGATCTATCAAACAGAATCATGCTAGTCAAGGACATAAAGCATGATCGATCATGAGAAATGCACTGATTGATTGTATTTGTTTTGCACAGCCCGAGGGAATTCTAATTGATCGATCATCTCCTAGTCAATGATCGATAAACTTAAATTTTTTACACCAATGATAACATATTCATCAATCAGTCCATCAATCAATAAGTCACTCTCTAAAAGAAAAACAGTTGTTATGATCGATTGATCGATCAATCAAAGTAGAAATTTTTGCATATAGGCAAAAAATAACTAGTTTGAGTTGTAGAAGTTATAAATACCCCACCAAACCATGTATTGAGAAGTTAATGAACATTTGTGGCAAATATATTAAGCCTTTACTCTCAATCTTGTAAAATCTCTAAAAAGTGTTTTAGAGTGAAAGAGTGAGCCATATTTTTGAAATTTCACATCTCTTTCGATCTCATCTTCGCATTCATATATAGTCAAGCTCCTTCAATCATTTCACATAGTATTTCCAAGGAAGAGGAAGTTTGGATCTCTCAAGGAGAAAGATCTCACCTACTAAGGTTGTACATTTTTCTTTTTATTTTTTCTTAAAATTTTGAAATGTTCATCTAGAACCTATAGAATCTAGAAAGAAAGGGCCAGTTAGAGCTAGAATCTAACAGCAATCTCTTGAGGAGATCGGTGTTTTAAAAGCGTGTATTGAGCTTCACATGGCTTAAAGAGAGACAAAAATATCTTTACATAATTCTAGCTATTAGAGATTTTGAATAATGGAATATCCCAAGCAAGGGTTCTTGGGCAGTGAATACTGATAGGGGAACATCGATAACAAAAATTCTTTTAGCTCCTATGGTGTGTCCATGTTTGATTTACATTGAATTGCTTTTATGCATGATTTTTTATTACACGCACAACTTAATTTTAATTTGATATTCTCAATTCACCCCCTCTTGAGAAGCCACTTGGGCCAACACTAGGATGATTTTTAAAGCTAGAGAAGGCTTGTGCATTTATAGAATTGAAATTCTATTAAAAAAAGTAGTTGTTACTTGTTTACTGGCTTGTTTCTAGATCTTGCCAAAAACTTAGTAAATAAAATTTTAAAAATATGAAAAAATAATTAAAATAAAATATTTGTGCTAAATGTCATTTTGGTATAACACTTACACAGTTTTGAGGTCTACAACCAAAGATATTGCATGTTGATATGCTTGAAATTCCATTTCTGGAACATGGGGTCGAGACCTTTGCTTTGGGATCGAACCCGTTTGATCCAATGACCCTTTTCAGGTTTAGTCATCTTATGTTTTCCTACAAGAGGTTGACTCCTTGGAGTGGAGATAAAATCCTATACCTTGGTTCCTCCTATAGCGGTCAACTCCTTAATTAAATCAAAACCTTTTGTAAGTTAGATTTGACTGATTTTAGCTAATTGTTGAGTGCATGGGTTTGACTCCCTAATTATGCAGTCAACTCCATATTTCTAAATTGATATTTTTTGGATTTTGAATTTTTTGAGTTTGTGTTTGCTGTTAGTGCATGTGCTCGACTCTTCTTTTCAACCATTGTTTGTAACGACTTTTGGACTCCTTTCTTAACAATTGCTGATTATATTCAGCTCCAGAGACATGTGCTCGACTCCATCTATCATGTGCTCAAATCCATCAACTTTTAAATCATTGCTTGTAACGAATGTTTAAACTTTTTTGTTGACAGTAGTCAGCTCCATGGATATGTGCTCAACTTCATCATCTTACAATTGAGTTAGGCAATGCAACTTTGAATATTATAACCTTCTACTCATTCATGTTCTTGACTCCTTTCTTGTGGAGTTGACTCTTTTTGAGAAATTCATACTTTGTTCACACTTCAAATAAAAAAATCAATAGCCTATATTTTTATCATCAAAACAAGGATTTATGGAGAAGACTTTGAGCTTACTCTTCCTCAAACTTCTAAGTTGATGATTGGTTCAATATAAAATTACAACCTTATTAGGAACCTTTGTTTTCATCTAAGACAATCAAAATCTCTTATCAAGTGTATTAGAACTCAAATAGGTATGATGAAGAACAAATCTAAAGTTGGTGGGTTGCAGGGTTGGTTCAATTTAAAGTACAACACCAATATTCAAGCAAAGTGATCAGGTACATGTGGAAACAATACAAACAAAGTACACATGACTTTTAGAGGGTTCATAGTCCTTTGTAGAATGCTAGTCCACAATCCAAAATGATTTCCACCTTAAGGCTCTGCTAACCTTGGGCTGTCCTATGACATCTATAGCAAATCACCTCTAAGGCTAATTGAAATATACCACTCTCTCACTTAGATTTGCAACAATTAATTAGGTACACTGGCCTAGACCCACAAAAGGTCAGTAGCTAATTTAGGCTACACAAGCCTAGATTTAAGGGATTTTCAGGACCACCTACTTACACAAGGTCTTATTCTCACACAACAGAAAATACAACTTCTTACCCTCTACTCAACCACAATAGGTTCTCCAAAACACTTTGGGGTGAACAGGGTCTTGCTACATAAGGCTTGACCCAAATTTCTATGATTGCTTATAATATAGTTCATTGTGAATTACCTCTCAATAAGTAGATTTTAATAATCAAAACACAAACAAACAGGTACTCTAATCCTATATACCTACTCAATGTAATCAACAATCAAAATAGTATTTGACTTGATTTGACAATATACTTAATAATGATGATTTAAAAATATAAGTTCAATATAAATTTGGGATTGGCTTTCTAAATGAACAACGAGTTACCTTGGGTTGTCCTGCATTTATCAAAATGTTAGAGGATCTCAATGAGTTGTAGAGACAAGCAGAGATGATAAAGCATCAACTAGAGCAGGTTAAGATTGGGTGGCGGAGTTACATTTTTGAAAGCTTTGACGAGCTTAACAGTTGTGAACCCCTTTTACTTTTTCCAGGTCACAGGTTCTTCCGCTGAGACGCTACAACCTGTATAATCACAGAAGCAGTCGCCCCACTTTCCTCTCCATTTCTGCATGGCTTTCGGCTCCAGTCCAGGTTAGTCTCTCTTCACCAGGTTCTCTAGGTTAGTCTCATTCTCAACCATGTTGTACATTGTTCATGTTCAATAGTCTTCTCCTTCCTTTGGTTATTTATCATCCTATTGTCGGATTAAACCTCTTCTTATCATGCTAATGGTCATGGACATAAAGCTACTTCATGCCCTCATGATGAGACCTTCAACAGCTATTAGGTATTAGTAGTTATATCTAATTATGGGATTTTCAGTAGTTACCGATTAGTTTATTCAAGTCTTGATTAATGATTTACAAATGCAAGGGTTGTTTGTCTAAGTTAAAGCACAATTGAGCCTCTTGATAAACAAATATTATAATGAAACTCAAAACAAGATTACACTCAATCATAAGGTGAATCTACCAAAAATTTAGGAGCTCTAATGAATAACTATTAAACTAAAAGACATTAAAAATACAGCTGCAAAGCTGGTAATGGTAGGAAGTCTACTAATCAATCACTCAATACAAAGATGTTGAGCCTTCTATGATATGAAAATCAAATGAAAAACTCCCATAAATCAAGTAATGAAGTATTTGAATCATATTTTAAAATCCAAGCACTAAAATATTTAGCTTTAACTGAAAAACTTTATAAAATGTTAAAAGACACCCATGTGTGTAGGGGTGGCATGGCTAGTACATAATTATGCAAGTTGGTGTATGTCCTCTTATGTCCTTTTCCTTTTGAAGCATGTAGCCCTAAGGGCATTTTAGTTATTATAAACACCCCCACAACTATAATATAACATCAATGTACGGACTAGAGCATTCAAGCATCCTCCTCTTGGCTCAAATTCGTTCATACACATCTATCTTTTTTCCTCTTTTTTCTCTTCCTTGGTTTCTTCTCTCCTCTCGTTTCTTCTCCTTTGTTCCTTGGTTTCTTCTCTCCTCTCCTTTCTTCTCTCCTCTCTTCCTTGGTTTCTTCTCTCCTCTCCTTTCTTCTCTCTTCTCTTCCTTGGTTTCTTCTCTCCTCTCTTCCTTGGTTTCTTCTCTCATCTCTTCTCTCCTTCCTTTGAGATCTCTTGTGTTAGTGTGTTGTCCTTTGAAATCAACATGGTATTAAAGTGGGCAAAGATTTGACATGGAAAAGGAGAAGAAGATGGACAATAAAAGGAGGAAGAAGAAGAAAAAGAAAAAGGAAAGGAAAAAAAGAGTAGTTTCTCATTTTTACCTTTAGTCTTCTTTCCCAATTTTTTTTCATTGGATTTCTCACTTCTTACGATGAATTTCATATAAAAAATTATATACTTTTGGAAATATCTTTGAGTCTAGATTCCAATTCAAAAATAATTATTGCAATTAGATTTTTATAGAAAGAGAAATCGACATTTGAAGTAGAAATGGTCAAGTAGCAACAAAAAGCCTCAACTTTTTGAACGGTTTATACCAGCATGAATGAAAATTTATGTTGAAAATTATATTTAAAACCGACATAGTGTTGAGACCAAGTTTTCATTGATCTTGCCATGGCAGCCCAACGACATTATTTTCAAAATAGTTTGGGTGGAGGAATTCTCCTCCTTTCTCCAATCCAAGTAGTTCAATTATATCAACACTGGTAAGGGAGATGGTCCTATGGGGTAGGAAAGAGAAAATTGTGTAAAATGACAGCCACATGTGTAGGGGTGGCATGACTAGTAAATGAGGAGAACTTCCATAGAGATGAGAGAGAATTGTAAATATACAAGCTGGTGTATGACCTCTTATGTTTCTTTCCTTTTTAAACATGTAGCCCTAAGGGGATTATAGTCATTGTAAACTCACAACTATAAATATAGCCTCAAGGTATGGGGTAGAGCATTCAAGTCACTTCCTCTTTGCTCAAATTCACCATACCTCTCTCTCTTTTTGTCTTTTGTCTCCCTTAGTTTCATCTCTCCTCTCCTTGAAATCTCTCGTGTTAATGTATTAGCACTAGAAATCAACATGGTATCATAGCAGACAAAGATCTGAGATGGAAAAGGAGAAGAAGATGGAGAGGAAAGGGAGGAGGAAGAAGAAAAAAAAGAAAAGGAAAATAAGGGGAATTTCTCACTTTTCCCTTTAGTCTTCTTTCCCAATTGTACTTTCTGATTGGTGGAATTGTAATTTCTATGGCGTGAGTGTCAGACATAAGCAAGTGGTATTGACAATCCCTTTGTCTATTCTTGTATAGCCTATTTAGTTGCTGGAAGATCCTTTTGTGGGTCTAGGCTAGTGTGCTTAATTAACTATTGTAAATCTTAGTGAGAGTGTGGTATGCGAGTTGGTTGGCGAGTCACTGTGGATAACATTATAATTGTTCTTAGAGATTATTTGTTGTAGATGTTGTAGGACTACCCAAGCTTAGAAGTGTTAAGTTATGGAACCTAATCAGTGCCTTATGTTGAGTCGGTACACGGATCCACAATATATTAACTGTTGTTTCATTAAGGGCAGTTTGGGAATTTTACTCTTGTATCGTGGTTGCCTAATTTTCTCTTTATAATTGAGAGACGTTGTTGTTAGGGTTTTATCATCACCAAGAAGGAGCTAGAGTTGTAGCCTGAGAGAGGTTAGAGAGAACACTTGTAAGTGTGTGTAATTTCTCTTGTAAGCTACTTCATCTTGCTAGTGGATTACTGCAGTAGTGGAAGGCAGGACGTAGTCTCACCTTGAAGCGAACCTGTATAAATCTTGTTATTTTTAGTGTTTTCTTTTCCTTTGTTCTATATTTATTATTGTTGTTATCATTGTTTTGGAATTATGGGGTCTAATTCCTAAAAGGAATAGCTTCAAGGTGTAAAAACATTTATGGGGTGGACAAGCAATCCACATAAGGATTGTGAAGCCTCTAAAAATCCATTGTGTACTTTTTATATAATTGCTTCCATGTGTACCTTCATTACTGTGCATGAATGTAAACTATACAATTGGCATTATAATATACATAATCACCCCCCCCCCCCCCCCCCCCCCCCCCCCCCACCATGCATGTATGTGACCATGCATACATGTGAAGGTTCAACTACACTAGTAAGAGAGATTTTAGTTGTCATGGATAAAGTCAAAGCTCCCTAATAAGGTTGTAATTTGAGATTGAACCAGTCATCAACCTAGATCCCTTCACAAGAGTCTTACACATGCCTGCATCATTTGGACACTTCACAATCACCTTCATTATCTATCCTATATGCGAAATTTAATGGGATGTCTTTGTAATCGCTCCCCTCAAATACTTATAACATCATTTGAAATTTCATTCCTTTAGTTCTCTTACCAAGGGATACCATTGCCACTTATATCATGTGAGTAATATGTGTTGGAATTTAGGGGTGTTGATATTAGCTTTGAGAGATGAAATATACCCAATCGAATCCAACACATGGTGTATATTAGAAGTAACCATACGGGCATTACCTGTTATGGTGATTCTTGAGGTTGATACGTGCCACATTACTCTAACTCACCTTGTCAACTTTTAAGTGGTTCCTAATTGTAGAAAATTAAACTAAAAAACCACCTTTCCCATAATAAAGCTATCCTTTAACATTAATTAGAAGTGAGAATTATTATCTTGTAGGTGTTTTTCCAATTTTATCAAAATTACACCTTAGGTAAAAGAATTTAGTCTAAAGGCAATAGAAGTGAAAATGATTCATAAAGCTGAATACAAGTATCTTATACAATGTTTCTACGTTATTTCTTTCAATTTTTAATATTTTTTATATCTTGAATATTTTTGGATATTCTAAATCATAAGAGTTCCCAATGTAGAAATTCTTTATATTCCTTTACATTTCTTTTGGTTTCAAACTTGGGTAAGTTTGTGATCGTAAGAAAGTCACATAGAGATGTTTTCATCTTGAAAATCATCTCTTTTAAATTACAAAGGTGATATTAGAAATGCCAGCCCTTGCTTCTCGTGCCATAAGTGTCACCAAATAGTGATTTTATCTCTTCAATGAAACTCATTTAAGGGACAAAAGACAGCCTCCAATTTAATCTCCTCAATCCCATTATATTTCATGTAGTAAACAGAAATTGAACATGCCTCTATAAAAAATTAGGCATAATTGAATAAGATATACCTTTTTTATATTTTCTTGATTATTTCTAGCCTTTTTTTTTCATTCGATCTTTTAGAGTGGACGGAGTTTGTATGCCTCGATAAAAGAAATCAAGGAGGTTGATCTTAATCAGAATGGAAGCATAAGGCACTCCAAATTGATCGGTTATGATATTCTTTGGATGGAAAATTTTTGAATGTCAAATTGTTTGTTTTCTTGTCATTGATATCTTCTTTGAACTTGACTTGTTGAAAAATGGAGTTTCCTTCAATTTTCAAGGGTCTCGATGTGGGCCTAACATAACCTTTGAGATCATTTTGATGATCAATGTACACCAACATTACTAATGATATGCATTAAGTATCTTGTGTAGTTAAAAAAACATTGAAAAGAAATTTCTGGCAATATATCCATTCAACTGGCCATGGTCCACCCAATGGTCCTTACAAAAAGAAAAGTAAGTAGCTCATTCTAGAGAGTACATCATCTAGACATCTCAGCAACAATGTCTAACCAAGCAAGAAAAATGGAGATTTATTTTGCACAAACAGTGAACCCAAAAGAGACAAGAAGAGTAAAATAGGCAAGAAGAGTCGATCACATAGCAAGACATCAGCTACTTCTGCTAGAAAATTGAAGAAATTGAAGTGCCAAGAGTTGAAAGAGTCAAACTCATGCATATCAAGCATATTAGTAAGAAATATGAATCCCTCAACTAAAAGAGAAAAAACATGAATTAAGCATTTGGTTAAAATGAGCAAAAAGAGTTTACCCTTGTGGAAGGAGCCGACCCCATATCATGGCAAGCATATAAAGAGAGTCGAGTGCAAAGAAATAGAGAATTTTGAAGGTGAAACAGAGTGGACCCCATCAAATGAATCAACCCCTCGGTAAAGGAGTTGACTCCATCAAGAGGGAGGAGGAAAAGGATTCAATTATGAAAAATATAATGTTTTGAAAGAAAAAAGAGTTGACCTTCATTATCCAAAGTCAGCCCTTTAGCATAGGAGTTGACCCCTATAGAAGAAAAATTAAGGAAAAGACAGAAAAGAGTCCGGCACAAGGAGAGACACTCTAAAACAAAACAGATTCCAAACTAGAAATGCTCAACATGGAAAGACTCACTCTCAATTGAGGTCCACATGCTAGTGAGGAGCGATCTTGCTTGGTATTAATAGTCATTGGTGCATCACCCTCAATAATGCAGTATTGTGTTTGTCAAACTAGTAAGGTATTTAAAATTTTTTTTGAATAAAGTGATCAATTGTTCATTGTCACTCTAAATGGCAGGGTCACTTAGACTATAGAATTACCTTCACTATCTCAAATACCACTCCCACCAAAGACTCCATGGAGGTGACCTAGAACCAATCTATATAAATTTTAGTATAAATGCCCAATAAAATTTTGGCTCCATTTGGCAACACAAAGTTGATTCAAAGGCAGATTCATCGCCACAAGCCTCAATTCTAAAAAGTTAGATCTCATGTAAAGAATAGTAGTTGAACTGACAATGGAAGGATGAAATTTTAATAAGTCAACATCTCGAGAAATAAGGAAATAAGGTGATATGTGTTGTTTTAAATCTTTGTCGTTCCTCTATTTCCATATGGATCACATCTTTGTGTGAAGACACAAGATCACAAAAGTTACTCAAACATCTCTCTCCATGCAAAGAAGAACGCCTGAATTCTTGCAAAATAATAATCAACCTCCTCTATCTCCCATGAAAGATAAAGTACAAGACATGCCACCTAAAAGAGCTCACTCAAGGGACCCATGTTCTCTCTCTTCCATGCAAGAAAAATTACAAAACATGCCAGCTACAAGATCTCACTCAAACGACCCATGTCCAGCTGTATCAAAAATACATGTGGTTCAGAAAAATTCTTTCATGCACGTTCCTCGTATCAAGAAGAAGAGATATTAACCAACTAGGCACTTACCTAAAAATACTCAATCAAGATCACACAATCTAGATCACATAAACAAGGGTCAAGAATAATTAAAATTTAAATTCTTACATAAATTCTCTAGACTCTGATGGAAAGAAACCTAGACCTTATCCAAAGATTTTGAAATGCTTCCTTATTTCATTGTAGAACATAGGAAAGAAATTTGTGTGTATTTTGTATGTTTCTCTCATTAATAAATCATGTTTGATAGTTACAAGTTTAATTTGAGGAGTTTTAAATTTGAAAGGTTTTCACATGGTATCAAAGTCGACAGTCTGATCCAAGGAAAAGTCATTCAATTATGAAAAAGAAGGAAACCTCACATCCATCTTGCATACATACGTCCTCTCCTTCTTCCTCTCATTCATCATCATTCTCTTTGTTCACTATTTTCTCGTCACGAACACCATAAACAACTCCATCTTTTCTTCTAATTCATCTGGACCTCCCATTTTTGTAAATTCATTACAACACTCATTTTTGTTAAACTATCTTCCAAAAATTATTATTGTGGAGAAGTCAATGGATTCAAGTCTTTTGGTCACAACCAGACACTTACCTAAAAACTCTCACTCGAGATCACCCAATTTAGATTCTATAAGCAAGTGTCAAGAATAATTCAAATTCAATGTCTTACCTATCTTGCCTAGACTCAAGAGGAAAGACATCTAAACCTTATAAAAAACTTTTTAAAAGCTTCTATTTCACTATAGAACATTGGAAAGAGAGTTGTATATATCTTGTATGTTTATCTCAATCAATCAAGCTTGATAATTACATTTTTAATTTGAGAAGGTGTTTTCATTTTGAAAAAAAATGCATACTTCGCCAAAAAAAGGCCGTATCAAAGATGCCACATTCAATTATTAGAAAAGGATTGACAAAACATTCAAAAGCTAGTTTTCAAAAAAACATAATACAAACCTACTATCCCTGACATTCAAAAATCTTGTCGCATGCTAACAAAGAAAAATCCAAGCAATTCAAGAGAGCTCAAATATACTTTGTGGACTCTATAGCTTAATGTCATCACACACAAGTTTCTGATAACTTTAAGCTACATCCATTTGTGATATGGTACAAGAGGCAATTTATCCTTCAAAGTTACCCATAAAAGCTACTAAATCCCAAAGTAACATTTATTTTTTTAAGTCACTCACAAATAGTCCAAGGTGCCTTACAACTCTGTGCATGAGTAAATCATTTTTTTATCAAATTAACAAAAAATGGCCTATCAATTCAAATCTAAAAATTCATCTATCACGGTAGGGATATTTAGTCATCTCCACATTCTAAATTATTTCAAAAATACATGACACCCGAATGCGAATTTTATAAACCGTGAAGATAGATCAAGAAGAAAATTAATGTATTAAGTATATGGTGGTTGAGACTCATTTGGTAGGTGATAGCAAATAACAATACTATTTCCATTTTCAATCTTATGAAAGAGTCCTAAAAGCAAGTAAATAACAATATTGGTTACTTTTCTATAGATGATGTTGAAAGCTTTAGTGGAGCAAACATGCAAAGTTCATACCTAGAGGCATATACATGTTTCTCATAACAACTGGCAAGAGCTCTTCCGGCTGAGTTAGTATGTACTCTCCATTCACAGTTGAAATCAAACAAATTGTGCCACCTCCACACATTTTCCCAAATGATCTAAATGAATGCCTAGCTGATCCTTTTACCAAAAATCTATTGTGACAAACCCTTCATCCTATTCATAAACTATTTTAATGGAAAATAAAAACATACTAAGCTACCTAAAATATTTCCCTTTAGATCTAATAAACTTGGTATATGCTAAAGCTAGTTGTGAACACATTCATATCTTAAGAACAACTAAGAAGAGGATTTAATGGCTTAAGTTTCATGTTATCATTAAAAGGAAACAGAAAATACATCATAACGTGATTATCAAAACAATAATTCACTTAAAATTAAAGTTTGTCATGATCATGTAGGCCAAATTCAAGCTAAACCTCTTCTTAGCTTATAATTGGCTATGAACTTAAAGTTTCTTTCTTGTCTCAATGACAAGATTTATTCCAAATTTTATCGTCAAATTATGATATCAATCATGTTCCACCCATCTTGCCCCATGTAAGGAGGTCTAATGCTTATAATTTTGAACCAATTTAGCATTTTTATTTTTATTTTTGCATAATAAAATTTACAATTGCAGGAGCCTGTTAGTATAGATTTTTGCATAATAAAATTTACAATTGCAGGAGCCTGTTAGATCCTATACTAGATCTTATCTACCACAAATTGGTTTACTTCCTCTTGCCAATAGACTATGGTGGCCTTTTTTATCTTTTAAAATTTTCTTTTATGACAACTTTATCTTCCCTCCCGTTAAAAATTTGAGGCATGTTTATGGGATTGATTTGGTCCCTTTGCCTAGAGGTGGTACCTATTAAGAGAGACACATGTATCATGTCATACATGTCTGGTTTCAAGGGTGTTGCTCCAACCTTTAGAAATGATATATGTTGAATACAATTCGTCATCAAATGTAATGACATTGGATATTATCATATACGATACTTGGAGATTGTACATGTCACACTTTTTGAGAAAGGAGACAATATAGCTCTATGTTCTCGAGAAAGGAGACAATATAGCTCCATGTTGAGAACTAGACAATATATAGTTTCATGTTCCCCATATCTCCTAATGTCTACAAAATGTAGTGGAATCAATCCTAGTATTTTGCATAAGTATGATGGTACTAATAGGAAGTAAACAATCACTCTCAATAGTTGTGCCAATAAGAATTTTATTTTCAAGTGAATTTTTTTGTGAATGTTCTATGGCCAATTTTGAGTTATAAGTCTTTGTACCTTGTTTCAATATGAAGATTTTTCAAAATCTATTATTACATTAACACACAAAAGTTACAATTTTCCTCATCTTTTCAAACTTATGCATTAGCTTGCATTATTTTGCATTGATTTGTCTGACTAATGATTTTTAAACTTATCCTTTTCTTTTTCTCACTAAGAGATGGTTTCACTTAAATATATGTTTTACAAAACTTTCCCTTATCCGTTGGCATGAGGAGCTTTTCTTGTAGACCATTTACTAGCTTTGAACTATTAAATATGTCATAATAGATTTCATTTTACAAGAATCCTTATTTGATATTGACCTCTTTCACATAATAGAATAGTAAGTTGTAAGCTTCTTATTTATTTTAATGAACTAAAATGCCAAAATACTTTTATTAACAATCAGAATGAAGAAATTTTATATGAAATTTTTCAAATTGTTTCTAATTCTTATATATTAAATGTTACAAGGAAAGGATCATTGAATACCATTTATTTATTTTTAAAGGGCCTTAAAGTTTCATTAAAGTGTCATTATTGCATAAATATGTTTATCTTACCTTTTAAAAATAAAATAAAAATACAACTAAAATCTAAATTTTTAATTTTAATGCCAATCTAAGATTTTAAGAACATGTTTCCTTCTCTCTTTATAAATATGAGGAATTCATGCAAACCAGATATAAAGGTATCGCATATGTCACTCTTCTAGGCCACATGGATTTATCTTAGTTCATATCTATTAACTAGACATAAGTTTAAGGAACAATTCAACTATATTGATAGTTATAACCTCCCTTTTATCAAGTTGAAATCCAAGTATTGTCATAAACACCATAGATAGTTAAGAACATCTCTTAAGCATTCGAAAGAATGCTTTGGTTTCTATGCTTTTAGGCATGTGACAAAGATAACTTTAGACCTTCTCACATTGTAAGAGAAGTTACAAAGTTATTTGTGGCTTATGTATTACCTTGGTTCCACAAATAAATAATAATTCATCATGATGATTATGCTATTTATAAGACACAAATTTTCAGCCAAAGTTCTCCTTGAATATCTTTTAGCTAAATTTTGTGATACCTCTTCCCTACCACTTTTATAATTTTAAGAAAATGTAATCGTGATCATGACCCTCAAATCAACAACACCAATGGGCTTGCAAGATGATGGTTCCAGGTACAAATGACAGACTAAAAACAATAACCATCATTTCGTAATATACTGAGTCATTTTTTTATGTGAATGAGTTACCTAAGTTTTGTTACTTTATCTTGCAGGCAAGAACATCCAAATGAAGAAGACCTTATGAGCCAACTTACCAAAGCTACAACATTTCAACGAGAAAAGATAAAACTTATTGAAAAACACTTTCAAAGAATGAAGCAACTGAAAAGGAAGCAATATGAAGAAGAATTGGAATCCGAGATTCAACATAATGAACATCTAGATGAACTCATGGCCAAGTTCAAGCGAAATGTTCTTTAATCAGTTGCACCTTCTAGTAGTTCTTAAAGGTGAGTCATGCAACTTGCAACTTTTGCTATGGTTGTCATGAAGTGCTTGCACCTTCTAGTAGTTCTAAAAGTTGACTCATGCTTTCAACTTTTGACAAGGTTATAAGAAAGTACCTACCCTAGGTCATGTTATGTTAATAAGATTGTTGTTAAGATCATTTAACAATCTAAATAGAGTTTCAAGAATTTACCATAAGCGAATGGTTTATTACATAAAGAGTTTTTTCTCAATTTGAGTCCATTTAACCATGAAATTGCTATGAAATAAAAGAAAAACTCTTAGAAAAGGATAAAATGTATGTAAAAATAATTTCCTATGAGTTTTATGGTCTACATATGCAATTTTTATAAAGAATTCACCATACTACCTAGTACTTTTACTTAAAAAATATGAAGTATTAAATTAACCTCTATTTCTTCATTATGGAGATCCAACAAATCATAAGTACTCTCTATATCATACACCTAAAAAGAATCTCAATATTGTTCACACATTTTTTGGTGGTTGATTTTGAACAAGAGTCTAATTGTTAAGCCTTTGTTTTCTCCCATGTCTTGGCAGGTGAGGTCTTATCTAATGTAGCATGTTAATAATGAGTGTACTAATGAATTTGTATTATCTTAAGTATAATTTTCATAATATCAAGGGAGTGGGTTGGCTCATGGCCTAGGCTCCTCAAGGCGAAGGAGTCTCTAGCAACTTAATTTAACGTAGGTCGTGATGTTCAGGGATTGGGTAGAAGAGAATGTTACACCCTTGTTTTCTCTCCCCAACCTTGGACAATTTTACCTCCTTTAGGTGGTGTATTCATAGGCCTACTATAGAATTTGTGGACTAGTCATGTATGTGTCATGTTGACTCGCTTTTCACCATTAAGGGAGTTGGCAAGCTTGTGGCCTTGACTCCTCAAGCCACGTATAGGCACTAAATGGTGGTCTTAGCTATCTTTGTGGTTGTATCCTAGAATGAGATTCAATATAGTCTATAGAATATAAATAAAGTTAAAAATCAAGAGAGATGACACTTAAAGGGCTACTAATATTAATCTACTGGTGTGATATGGAAGTCGAACAATACTTTATCTATATGTGTATCAATTTTGTCAATAGATGCCAGATGAAAAGCCCCACAATTTCAAATGGACAGGAATAGGAACAAAGGAGTTATTGTTGCATTTCGACTTTTTTATTGTATTTGTACTATATAATATCAAAATTATTTTCTAGGCTCTCTACATTTCATTAAATCATAAATTTACTTATTAGAGGTAAAGTATCCATATATATCATCAATCGATAATAATTAATTTATATTTTTGCATTAGCGTGAGACAAGGGATGAGCATGGGTAGTGGAAATAAATCGTTGGGTTTCAGGTCGAGGATGGGGCAAAGATTAGAAAACTAGGTAGAGACAAGATGGGGATGGGTTGGAGAAATGGTGATGGAGCGGAACAAGGAGAGAAATGGGGTTTCGAGACGGGTTTGGTTAGGAGTCGAGGTTTCGGAGATGGGATTTTTTCAAGTTTTTTTTTTTTTTTTGGGTCATGTTTTGGGTTCATGGTTTGGGTTTAAAAAAACTAGACCTTGACTCAACCCGTGCCCACCCCTACATGAGGCCTAGGAAGTAGTGAAGTTACCCCATTACTATTCTCAACCCTAAATGTTGTTGAAATAAAACCATATTAACATACCTTGTAATCTTCAACCACCATTTATACTCTACAATGGAGTGACGACAATCTATGCCAAAAGTTATGCTTTCTAACTCATCCTTAGACTTTTTTGGTCTTATCAACTTACAATCTTCTACCAAGTTATGATTGGTATGTGCAAATCTAGTACTAAATAGTAGATTATAAAGGGTTCTAAATTTATATTAATTTTATGCAAGTGGAAAGACTTCCATGGTAAAAAAATTGAGCATACTATTATTGTTGCCATGCATATATAGCTTATAACAAGCATCCAAACCAAATTATTAACTCCTATTATTCCACAGTCAGATCCAGAGCCTTCCATTCCTGCAGCTACAGTTCACAGATAAGTAAGGACAATTCGTCCTCCACAGCGTTTCTCACCTACTTTGAATTATATTTTGTTGACATATGGTGGAGAACTGCAGACTTACGAAGAAATCTTGAAAGATGAATATTCTAGCAAGTGGGAGCTGGGCATGAAAGATGAGATGGATTCTCTGTTAGGGGATCAGACATGGGAGTTGACAAAACTTCCACAACGGAAGAACCATATTGACATGTTGACAAAGGGTGTTACTCTTGAGAAACTAAAGTTGTGCGCAACTTCAGTTGGTCTTCTAGTATGATGACAGGGGCAGTGAGTTACAGAGGTGGAGGATATCATGTTTGAGGAAGAGGGTGATGCAGTTGGTGTACCAGTCTCCAAGTGGGAGAATTGTTGAGGATTGTGGAGCCTAGTCCACTGCACATGACTTTGTTGCCGAAATAGAGACGGTGTGCGAACAGAGTCCCTTGACAAGAAGACTTCTTCGATGTTGCCAAAACAAAGACGTTGCACATTGAGAGTCTCTCGGGAGAAAACTGCGACTCTGTTGGCAAAATAAAAACCCTCAGGGTTTCCAAACAGAGTCAGCGAGAAAAACAGAGAGCGACAGAGGAGCTCTTGGAAAAATAGAGAGGGGTTTTTTGAGAGACCTTCAGGCAACGCCGTGGTTAGGAAAAAGAGTGCTCAGAGGCTCGATGCCACTGCCGTCACCGCTGCCGGAGCTGTAGTACGACGCCGTTGCCAGGGTTGTACAGCGGGACATTGACTCTATTTCTAAAACATAAATAGAGTCTCTCAGTATAAAGAGAGACTCAAGAAGAACGACGACATTGTCGTCGCCGTTGTCGGAGTGATTGTTCGTTGTCGTTGCCGTTACCAGTGCTGCTATTCGACACTACTGTCGAAAGAACAGCGTCTGGGACTTATCAGAACAAAGAGGTTTACGGAACTCCTTGGAGATTTCATATCAGTGCCTGTGTGTACGCCAAGAAGACGAAACTGGGAGAAGTTTCGGTCTCACTGAAACCCGTTGAGACAAAATAGAGAGAAGACTCTCTCGGGTTGTATTTTTGGTGTGAGAAATAGACTGTATTGTGATTCTTCAATTTATCTATAAAATCTTCTACATCTCCCATGGACATAGGCAATTTGCAGAACCATGTAAAATATTGTGTCGTACATGATTACTTGTTACTTGTCTTGTTGTCATCGACGATTTTTCCCTAACAATCTTCGGGCTCGCTAACCTCCATTAAAACAATATTAGAGTAGTAGGTCGATCCCCAAGATGCAAGAATAGAGCAAGATCCGACAACAAAGATGGAAAACGTGGACTAAAGGAATATGGTATGATCCGGCAATGCTACAAGGGAGAAGAAAGCAAGTCCTAACTCAGTTATATATAAACCGAAGAGGCCACCTATTCTAGTCTGATTTGGAATCCTTGCTTCCCTAGAGTTTCCTTTTATGTAATAGTTGCTAAACATGGAGCTCTACTTTCCTTCCTTGATATTTCACTGACTGGAGATTTCACAGTTGATAGTTTTTAAGTCATGATGTAGTGCTAGCTCCAATATATTGAATTTTGTCATCTATAGATGCACCTTGTTGTGCTATGGAGAAAAAGAAAAAGGATCGATTGAAAAAAGTTTAGAATTATGCAATTGAAACATAAATCTAAATAACTAAAATTATATTTTAATCTTCAACATTTAAAATTTTACTTTGAATTGTTGTACCTTGAAATTTTTTATGTAATTATTAGATAGATTAATTAAATATTACTTTATAGGTGGGGTACCATTGCACAAAAGTAAAATTTTCTCACAAAAATTATAGAAAATGAATTGATCAAAATTTGAATTTTTAGTGGTTTTAAGAATTTCTCACTCAATATGCCCTACATGAAGGTTGTTGTTGTCCAATCTAATTACACCCAATTACCAACTCATGTAATAAGAATTATTTTGTGGAAAATTTTTATTATTATTATTATATTTCAAGGAATTGTACCCAAATATTGGATTTAAAATTTTAATTTACATGAATAATGACTTTTTAAACTTATTTCCCAAATTATTTGATTTCAACCTTTGGAATCCTCATACAATCCGTCAACTTCCCACGTTAGTAAAGCTTGTCCATATAGCACCATGCCATCCCATCCTTTAAAACCTAAAATTCCTCCTTTCCCCATTTTAGTTTTATTTTGATTTTGTCAGTTTTCTCTATTATAAATAGAGAAACAATGTACTCATTATACAATCAATTAATTGTTTTCTCTCTTAATATTTTAAGAATCAAATCCTATGTTAAGCACCTAGCCAATACTACCCAAAAGACCGGCCTGTTAGGAGCGGAAGACATAGGTACTTAACCCAGGACCATAACATCCTATGCCTAATATTTGTAATGACTCAAATAAAACAAATATCAAATAAAACATAGTATAAAAATAAGATATCCAATTATAACTTCATAACATGAACTAAAAGCATGGTTCTCTTCATTTGTGTTAATGTAACTCATGACATTACCAGAGGATTTCTTAAAGAACAACAAATTGAATAACAAAAAACGTGTCACTACTTTATAAACTTGAGTCTAATAAGTTAATCTTATAAAAAATAAAAAGAACATGAGATGAAGAACAGATATGAAAGAGTCATATATGACCAACCAAGAGAAAATGTTATAACTTTGCTAATGAATGAGTCATATATGTTAGTGCTTTGTCATAAAAGAAGTTGATCATCCATATTTTTGGGGTGAAAAAGGTTGGTCGGTTAGTCATTTGGGTGGTCAACCGGGAATACGGCGTGTGCTCTTCCGTGGCGACTTGTGAGTGGGCGTGGAAACCGAAACTTGGAAAACAACTGGCACTCACTTTCCTACTACAACGCTCCTATCACAGTTTCCCCAAATTTCTTCTCGATTTCACATAGTTGCCACGGTGAGATCTAAACTCGAGATGAAGTTCATCGGCGACGAAAGGGCTCGCTGCAAGGTTTTCAAGAACCGAGTCGAAGGGGTGAAGAAGAAGTGCCATCGATTCTCTCTGCTCTGTGGCATTGACGTCTTCTTCTTGTGTTTCTCCTCCCGAAAGCGAGAAAAAATTCTCTCCTCATTCCTGGCCTCCAAATAAGCCTGAAGTTCTTCACATCCTCACAAAGTACAATAATCGAAGCAATGAAGAAATACGTAAGCATCCAACCACTTTAAGCGCCAACTCGTCGAAAGAATCTCTGTGGAATTTGTCTTACAAAATTTCTGGTAAATGGGAAGAAGCGAAACAGAGATTGGAATTTCCCAAGGGAATGGGACTGGTGTGCGAAGGAGCATCAGACAGAAAAATTGAGACGCAAACCACAGTTGATCACTCGCATAATTTGTGGCTCGTCTGTGAGATGGAATCTCAGGGAAGCAACAGCGCTAATCTTCCAATTTCTTACATGAATCCATTTCAGCAGTCTCAGACGGGGCTTGATCTTCCTTTCAATCAATTGTTTTGGGGTAAGACTCAGAGCTCCTCCAGCACAAATCTCGGATTCAAATTTTATCGAACGGTAACATGAATGGGTTCGGGTTCAATGGGAGAGCAGGGGTTATCCCCAAATTTTGCACACATAGGACAGGTTTTACAGAAATTTTGTGAAGTAAAGGTTTAATAGAAGAATTCTAAGTTCAGAAATTTTGTGAAGTAAAGGTTTTATAGAAGAATTCTAAGTTATGTAAGTAAAGCATATTGGTTCATTATGTATTTTTTACTCTTCAAGTATTTTTTTTGTTCCGATTCGCTTCTCATTGTTTTCTCTAGAAAAGGTGATTTTTGTCGTGACTTTCTTGGAAATCTTCTTTCACGTAGCTTGCTAATCAGATGGAACCCGACACTGCCCTTTCCTCCAAAAACCCGAGACCCCCTCCTAAGCGTTTGTTTCTTCAGAAATCGAGTCCCTGATTCGATTCTTAACAATCCTTCCCTCAATACTGCAGTTTCCCTGCTCCCCTCAAATTATAACTTTGAAATTCATAAATCAATATGGCGAATTGTATCTTCCGGTGCCAAAAGTGTCGCCTTTCAATTCCCCGAAGGTATTCTCATGTACTCACTTGATCTTTCCGACATTTTTGATACCTTTGCTTCTGGGTGACATCACATATGGGGCATGCTGCTGTGTGGATGATTTTTCTAGATCTTTTGATCCATTATGGGCATAGCTGTTTAGTCCCAATAGATTACACCAAAATCCCTGATTTATATGTTTTCGTTGAAATAAAAATAGATATAGACCATATCATTAATACAATTAAAGCATTTTTTGTGACAAAAAGATTGCAATGGCAGGGACCATCCAATTCTTAGCAGTTGTGAGAGCAGTTAAATCTGCTTTAGCTGACTCTGGTATTGATATCATTGTTCCATAGTTTAAACCTACAATTAGGGCATTTCGATATGATCCATATCTCAAAGTTTTCTTCTTGGAAGAATATGATCTCAATGGGATGAAATAAGTTGAGGGGAAGTGCATCTCCTACAATTCTTATTAGTGTTGTAGTTGATGCTGTTGTATTTGTTGCAGATGGTAGATTCCATCTAGAGGCATTTATGATAGCAAACCCCCATATTAGGGCATTTCGATATGATCCATATCTCAAAGTTTTCTTCTTGGAAGAATATGATCTCAATGGGATGAAACAAGCTCAGAAAAAAGAAATATTGAATGCAAGGAAAGTTAACTCGTGGGGTATTGTGCATGGGACGCTCGGGCGATAGTCCATATATACCACATGCTTCCAAACCCTGTGGGGCAATTTGTTCCCTATATTGACCTGCTCAACCAAAAGATCGAGCATTTTGTTGTCTTTTTTGAAGATCCACATGTCATAATATCGAGCAATTTGTGGTCTTCTTACAACCATTTATAATCTAAATTCGAGTTGGTCCTCATCAAACCACAAAAAATAAAATACTATGTGGTGGATATTTATAACACCTGAATCGCCTCTCCACATGGCAAAGTCATTCTATAGCACTTCAATAATTTTCAACAATATTCTAAAACATTTCAAAATTAACCAAACTATTTCCATTGTAGATATACTAAACACTGTAAAAACACACATATCAAGTCCAAATTCACCGAACATCCCTGGTAGAGCCCCATATGATTTCACAATCACTACAAACTGTACCTCGTCAGTGATGGGGGTCGGGTTTCGTCGGCTAATGGATGCATGTGTAGGTGACTCAGCATTGTTTGAACTGGACTCAACACCCCAAGCCCTAAACCCTATTAACCCTAAACCCTAATTCTTGAACCAGAACCTAAACCCTAAACCATAACCTTAAAACCCCTAAAAGCCCTAAAACCCAAAAACTGAAAAACTGAGAACCCTAAAAAAATAAAAAATAAAAACTATACCCAAAAATACAAAAAACCCTAAACCTAAACCCTAAAATACCAAGCACCAAACCCTAAATACACTAAGCCCTAACCCTAATCCCGAAATTAAACCATATGAAGACAAAATTGAATCATAAACCCCAACCCTAAATCCCACAATTAAGAAACAATTAATACACATTACGCACAAAAATTAAAATTAAATCAAATAAAATAATAAAAAAGTCAGGGTTTAGGCATACCTTCTTAAATTTGGGGAAAACCATTGTCGAAGGGTGAAATCGAAGTCGAATCGAAGTAGAATTGAAGAAATCGACGCCGAAATGTCAAAAATCAAAGAAAATCGAAATTGAAATGGGGGAAATCAAATGAAATCAGGAGGTATTTTGGGCAAAGAGATAATAGCTATAGGAACAAGGGAGTGGGAGGCCGAGAAGACATTCGCAATGAGAGGGAGAAGGGAGAAGGGAGACAGAGGACGAAAGGAGGAAAAAAAAATTCGGGGGAAGAAGAAACGAGAGAAGACTTAGACCGAGAGAGGGAATAGTGCAGAAGAGTGACTGAAAAGAAAAAATTTGATGAGGGTTTGAGGTATCCTGCCCGCTTCATCCAGATGATTCTCAATATACTACAGAATTCGGATTCCTGAAATTAAACTGTAGAGATGATTTTTGGGTTCTTCTGATTCATCAACATGTATCATGTGTTGGTGCTCCACTAACGATGTCAGGAGATGAACCAATTAATGCTGCTGAAGTTCATCTCCTGCGTGAGTTGACTAACCCCTCTTATTAGAACTGAAGTCAATTACTTTGTGCGTTGTTTTCCTAGAGTGAACACAAAGGTGATCTGAAATCTGTCAGCATTAGCATCATTAACTAAAATTGAAACTAAGCTGATGGGTTAGTTCATTGGAGAAAGAGAATAGAAACTGATTCTTAATACATTAACTGAAATTGCAAAAGTGTTTTAGCATGCCTATCTTACTCTGAATTTTTTCTTTCTACCACATTTATCAAAATGCCAAATTTTATTGATCGCAGCCGTTTGTGTTACCCTCATCATCCTACCAATCCCTTTCTTGGCTTCCTTCTTCCCTCGTGTTCTGTCGGTCTTTTCCACATTCTTTCCATAAAATAAAATAAAAATTCAAATCTTAAAAAAAATAGAGATATAAAAAATTAAAAAGGAGCGCTATGTTATTGGATTAAAGAAATAAAACATTCTCCGACCGTGTCAAAACTTAACCGCACTACATTAATAATGGAAAACAAAACAAAATCATAGTTTTTTCCCTCTTCACTTCTACCCGAACATTTCGAACCGTTAAAAAAGAAAACAAACTATATATACAAATACGTTTTGCTGCCCCTACCAATGAGACCACGGAACACCGGTGCACACAACACCGGTCTCTACTATGTTCCCTCGTGCCGCTCTCGGCTGCTAACAATCAGGCGTCTCGTCCGTCGGGGACTCTACTCACATCCCCGCACCACCGTCTCCTTCCTCAGGTGCCATTGTCGCCGGTGTGCGTCCAACAAACGCAGCACATCGGTGTACAGAGGCTTCCATTACAACATCTCTCTCTCTCTCTGTGTGCTCTGTGATTGCTCCTCTCGGCTGCACTTCGACGCATTGTCTAGTGTTCATTGCCACCCACCGAAGCAACGTCTCTCGACAAATCAGTTATGCGCAACGATGTCTCCAGGCAACTGGAAGTGAGGAACAAGACCAACCGGGAGTCAGGAAGAAAATGCGCACAAAACATCGATGGTTCGATGCTAGAGCACATAATGAGCCCCGTCGTTCGACTCCTGTCGTCGATGATCCCCTCTGCAGACCCGAACGATGGCTGATGGCTGGTTGCAATCCCTTTCTTCCCACGGGCGCATCTGCTCCCACTAACATGATGTCACCTCCTGTACACTTAGCAACCTACTCTGGCGCACCAGTGCAGTCATCTTGTCTGGTTGGGGACGCTATTCGGACGCATCACTACCTCTCTTGGACGCTGTCTTGCTGGGGAGCACCAGCGTGATTGAGATCCTCTAGGCACACAACGTATTGACAGTCGCACGTGCCACCACTGGCAATCGAAGAAACGCGGGGCTCATAAGGCTTCATCGTAAGTCTACATCCTCCTCTACTAAAAACCGACACATAATTTTTATTTTTATTTATGGCATAATAAAAATATAGACAACATTTTACAAAAAAAAAATGGAATTTTAATCAAGACAAGAGATTCCAAATGTAAATCATAAATTCTAAGGCAATATAATATTCATAAAAAGAAATCTGAAACCCAAGATGCATACCTTCAGTCATGGTAGACAAAATTCAAGGAATTTTGGAGAGTAACCTGTTGATGGAGAAAACTCAGGCTCACTATCCTTACATCTATGGGAAACTACCTAGTAATGGGTTTGTTGGAAGATGGGCTCAAGCCCACGAGCTCAAGACAAGAAGCCCACACGTCAAAGGAGTGGCATATATGTAAAATATGGTACTTTCCATAAATATGGCATAGAAGTGTATATATGTGTTCCTTTTATGTATTTTGTTTTACCAAGTTGTAGCCCTAAGGGCATTGTAAAACTATAAATAAAGGCATTGGCTTAGAGGTAGAGCATTGAAGCACTCTCCTCTCTTTCCACAAATCCGTCTAGCCCTCATTTTTGTTTTTGACGCAACCCTCTTCTCCCTTAATCCAAAGTCTCTCCTTCCTCGTTAATCTTCTTCTCTTCTCCTTCTTTCTTCTTCTTCTTCTTCTTCTTTTTTGTTGATCTAAAGTTCATTTCATGAGATCCTAAATTCTACATGGTATCAGAGCAAGGAGTTTAGGATCTCTCTTCATGGAGTTAATATGAAATTTTTTCAAGAAGTTGTAAAAGGAGTTCAGTCATGAAGAGATAAGTTCATGCTCTTCTTATTTACGTTTTTTTTTTGTTTCCTTTTCTTATTTACATACTCCTTTTTACTATTTTTCTTTACATCTTGAATTTGAGTCACATCAAGTCAAGATAAATCTTTATATATTGTAAAGATTTATTTCTATAACTAAATTGATGCTATTATTTTGACTCCTTGTAAATCAATTACAAGAATGATCAAGATCATTTGCTGTTTGCATCTTATTAAGATTGATGGGTGAAATTCAATTACCTTTATGTAATTTGGATCCATCTCATTTGAGGTAGAATTCCAGCACAAGTTGTTGTATCTTCTCCTACTTAAGGTTGTTCATGGGTTTGTGTTATGTTGTTGGATGCCCATTATATGTTTGATGAAAATCCAGCGTCATTTACCATTTGTAGTTCCCTTTTTTTTAACTTCACCAATTGAATTTTTTTTACGTTGAAGTCCCCCATGAGCTGAAGAAAAATCTCTTCCAAGTGTCTTGGTTTGCCCTTAAATCTTCTCTAAATTTTTGTCTATTGCTCGTTTGTGTTGGAGTTTGGATTAAGCCCTAATCAGTTGCATCTACTTTCTTCTCTTTCTTCTTATGAATACAAGAGAAGTTGAGTGATGGCTGGATGTTATTATCACTTTCTAAAGGCACAAATTTGTTGATAATTTGGTGCTTGCCCTCGTGAAAGAAATTGGTTCTTGTTCTCTTTTGTTGGTGACTGATTTGGTCTACGGGTTCTTCAAATTACATTGAGTTGTTTTTCTTTGAAGAAGGCTTTTTCCCTTGACCTCTATATTTTACTTACCTCATCATGGAGATTGGATACAATAGTAATAAGAGTGATATACTCCGTATTACCATAATTCCACTAAGAGGTCTCTCCAATTACATGAGCTGGTCACAATCAGTTTGGAGGGTTCTTATTACTCGTGACCTCTTGAGCCATGTTGTTAACTTTCCTCCTCCGATTGATGAAGAAGATGCGTCCTACCACAAGTGGGTTAAGGATGATAACATGGTGATAAGTTGGCTCATTAATAGCATGGAAGAGCAGGTGGCCAACAATGTGGTCCACTTGGAAACCGCCAAGAACATATGGGACACTTGTGCCAAGCACTGCTTCATTAAAAAAAATATATGATGTCTTACAAAACATGCTACATACGAAACATGAAGATAATATTCACGAATTTTTGGCACAGTTTTGAGGTCTTCTTCAAGAATGGAAACTAGCTCAGCCATATTTTCACTGATATTGTCGTTCAAGAACGACAAAGAGAAGCTTTGACAGCAGCCATTTGCTTATCAAATATTAAACCATACCTTGAGGTGGCCAAAACTCAGCTTCTAAGTTCTTCTACTCTTCCATCCTTCGATAATATTAGTGCTACATTACTTCAGATACCGGATCCATCCCATCCTTCTCCTATTGATGCTCTATCGCCGATGCTCTCTGGCAATCGGGGAACATCTTCCTCATCCCGAGGATAGGGCAGAAATATGAGAGGGGGTCGAACTATGAGAGGGGCTGAAAATAGAGGTGGTAGAACGGGTCAGAATTCTTTCCGTACTGAGCCTCAACTTTGCACTTATTGTGGCCGTCAGAACCACCTAGTGGCATCATGCTGGAAACTTCATGGCAAGCCTAATTGGGCCACAACTAACCCAGTCTCGGTTAACGTTGAGAAAAATGAAGATAAGGCTGAATCATCATCCGAAAATGTGACTCTTATGATTGAGGACTATGCTACATTTCAGAAAATGAAGTCCTTCATGGAATCATCTATTCCCTCATCATCTACTGCTGCCACTACTATTGCCTCAAGTATGCTTTCTTCCTCTTCTTCCTCTTCCTCTTGGATCATCGACTCCGGGGCCTCCGAACATCTATCAGGTAACAAACACTTGTTGCAGTCCTTATCTCTTTGTTACCCTCATAAATTCGTTACTATTGCTGATGGTACCCAAACCAAGGTCCTTGGCAAAGGTTCCTCCTCTCTTACTTCATCTATTCCCCTTCAAGATGTTTTGTTTGTTTCTCAATTTCCTTTAAATTTCCCGATTAGTCAATTGACCAAACAATTAAATTGCTATATCACCTTCTCACCATCTTCTTGTGTCTTTCAGGATCTGACTACGAACTACGAAGCGGGTGATTGGTTGCGGCCATGAAAGGGGGGGTTTGTACTACTTCACTCTTCCACCATTAGTTGCATTATCGTCCACTACATCTAAGGCCCAACTTTGGCACAATCAACTTGTTCATCCATCTACCCCTTCACTTCGTTCTTTGGTTCCATCTTTAAAAGGACTTTCTAATTTCAGTTGGGAGGTTTGTCAATTAAGTAAACATGTCAGGATTACATATTCTCCTCGTCTTACAACTACAAGTACTGCTCCATTTGAGCTAATACATTCTAATGTATGGAGCCCTTTATGTGTCTCAAATATTACCCAAGTTAAATATTTTATCATTTTTGTTGATGATTTTACTCGAGTGACTTGGTTATATCTATTTAAAGAGCGTTCCGAAATTCTTCCTTTGTTTAAAAATTTTCATGCTATGGTCTTAACACAATTTGGGATGAAAATTCAAAGCCTTACATCTGATAATGCTAAGGAAAACATGTCTCATGACTTCAAATCATTTTGTGAGAGTAATGGGCTTATTCATCAAACATCATGTGCCTATACTCCTCAACAAAATGGTGTTGCTGAAAGGAAGAATCGTTATCTTCTTGAAGTTGCTCGGGGCCTCCTCTACTCCATGAAGGTACCCTATTTCTATTGGCCTCATGCTATACTTACAACATGCTTTCTCACTAATAGGTTACCTTCATCAGTCCTTCATCATAAAACTTCTTACTCTGTGTTATTTAACAGTGAAGATCCTTTTTTTCTTCCTTTGAAAGTGTTTGGATGTACGTGTTTTGTTCATGTTGCATCCCCACATAAAAATAAACTTGATCCTCGGTATATGAGGTGCATTTTTTGTGGTACTTTCGCACCCAGAAAGGTTATGTCTGTTACAATTCTACCCTTAGTAGGATGTTTATCTCTAGGGATGTGACTTTCTTTGAGGACACCCCCTTCTACTCCTCCCATGATGCTCCTCCAGGATGGACTTGCCCTTCTACTACTCCTTGTCCGCTTATGCCGTTCAATCTTGAAGTGGATCCATCCCCTGATGCACCGACCGTACCTTCACCTTTGGAGTTGTCGGATCCACTCGAGGTAAGTCCTTCTCCTCCTATGTATGGGCCTGAATTTGATACTCAGCCTATTGCTTTAAGAAAAGAACATCGCTCCTCAACTACTTTGCATCCTATCTCAAATTTTATGTCTCACCATTGCTTGTCTTCCGAGTGTTTTCAGTTTCTTGCGTCCCTTTCTTCTACTTCCATTCCGCAATCGTATCAGGAGGCCCTGAGACATCCAGGATGGAAGGCGGCTATGGATGAAGAAATGCACGCCTTATACGAAAACCAAACCTGGTACTTAACATCACTCCCGAAAGGTAAAAGACTGGTTGGTTGTTGATAGGTTTTTTTGGTGAAACATAATCCGGATGAATCGGTTGCTTGTCTTAAAGCTCGACTGGTTGCTAAGGGCTATACGCAGTACTATGGGATAGATTATGAGGAGACCTTCTCTCCTGTTGCAAAATTGAATTCAGTACGCATCATCTTATCTATTGATGCTAACTCCTCATGGCCCGTCTATCAATTGGATGTTAAAATGCTTTTTTAAATGGTGATATCATTGAGGAAATTTATATGGTTCAACCACCTGGTTATGTGGTTGAGGGGGAGTCAATATGCCGGTTAAAAAAGTCTTTATATGGGCTTAAGCAATCCCCTCGGGCTTTGTTTGATAAATTTAGACAAACACTCCTTCGGTTTGATTTTCATCGGTGCTTAGTTGATCATTCTGTATATTATAAAGATACGGTCTAAGGTAAAATATTATTGGCCGTATACGTGGATGATATTATCTTAACCGATGACGATGCTTTGAACATACAAGAGGTGAAGCAGATGATATGTCAGGAATTCAAGACTAAAGACCTTGGTAAGCTTAAATATTTTTTGGGTATAGAAGTTCTTCAATCCAAACATGGGTTATTATTGTCTCAAAGGAAATATGTCTTGGATCTCCTTGAAGAAATAGGAATGAAGGGTTGTAGACCAGTTGACACACCTATGGATACAAATGTAAAATTATGTGCCACAAATGAAGGAGATATTGATATTGGCAAATATCAAAGACTCAAGGGAAAACTGATTTATCTCACGGTAACTAGGCTAGACATATCATATGCTGTAAGTGTGGCTCAATTCATGCACAAACCACAAATTACCCATTGGTAGGCTTTAGAGAGAATATTACGTTATCTAAAAGGAGCTCCAGGAAGAGGATTACTATATTAAAAACATGGGCACTTCAACATAGAAGGCTTCTCAGATGCAGATTGGGTTGGATCTCCTGATGATAGAAAATCAACATCAGGATATTGTACTCTGGTTGGGGGAAACTTGGTTACATGGAAAAGTAAGAAGCAAAATGTGGTTGCAAGATCTAGCGCCGAAGCAGAATACAAACTATGACCCATACCGTTAGTGAACTTTTATGGGTCAGGATTCTTCTTACCGAACTAGATTTTTATAAAAAGGGGTACTTGAATCTGCATTGTGATAATCAAGCAGCCATTCATATCACTTCAAATCCAGTTTTTCATGAAATAACTAAACATATTAAGGTGGATTATCATTTTATATGGGAGAAGTTTCAAGCAAGAATAATCTCTCTCAAACATGTGTCATCTCAAGAGCAAGTAGCTAATATTCTCACTAAACCCATTACATCTAAAATCCAATCATTTATATGTGGCAAACTGGGTATTTATGATGTTTTTTCTCCTTCTGCTTGAGGAAGAGTGTTGGAAGATGGGCTCAAGCCCACGAGCTCAAGACAAGAAGCCCACATGTCAAAGGAGTGGCATATGTGTAAAATATGGTACTTTCCATAAAGATGGCATAGAAGTGTAAATATGTGTTCCTTTTATGTCTTTTGTTTTATCAAGTTGTAGCCCTAAGGGCATTGTAAAACTACAAATAAAGGCATTGGCTAAGAGGTAGGGCATTGAAGCACTCTCCTCTCTTTCAGCAAATTTGTCCAGCCCTCCTTTTTCTTTTTGACGCAACCCTCTTCTCCCTTAATCCAAACTCTCTCCTTCCTCGTTCTTCTTCTTCTCTTCTCCTTCTCTCTTCTTCTTCTTCTTCTTCTTCTTTCTTGTTGATCTAAAGTTCCGTTCATGATATCCTAAATTTTACAGGGTTAAACCTAAAAAAGGGAAACAACTATCAAAGGGGTCAAGGGCCATTCTGAAAGGAGGGAGTGGAGGAAGAGTCATGAGATGCTTGGTAATGGGATTATAGAGATAGTAACTGAGTTTGAGATTATTATGGATTTTCTTGCACTAGAAGATGACCCCATTGCATGAACCCATATTCTTGATGTTGTGATGTGAAGGGAAGACAAGGGACTCATGGAGCATGAGTGCCCCTTTGTCGTCAAAGCGATAAAACATACATTCATGTATGAAGCCATAGTCGTTGTATTTGAGATGGACAAAACCGAAGTCAATTGATTTGGCAGTAAAAGAAACTAACTTTCTTGATCATATTTTGTCATTTCTTTAAAATAGCCTCACACTTGAGTTCTCATTTCTTGGGCAGACGTGAAAGAATTTCAAGTGAGATGTCTTTGTTGAGGACTGTGGAGCCTGGTCCTCTGCACACGACTCTGTTGCTGAAACAGAGACGGTTTGCGAATAGAGTCCCTCATTAGGAAGACTTTGTCTCTATTGCTGAAACAGGGACATTGCGTGTAGAGAGTCTTGCATTTCATTGTTTGTTCACTGTTCAGAATAATCATAATTTGTTGCATTTTTTTGTGATCTCTCGTTTGCTTAGACAAAGAGGGGGCGAGGGCACATAGAATACATTTTGAAAAGATTTTTGGCGGGAAAAAGGTAGGTCTGTTACGCACTTTGGGCGGTCGACTGGGAATGGCAGGTCACCTCACTATTGGCAAACCGTGTGTGCTCTTTCTTGAATTGCGTGGCGACTTGCGAGTGGGGGTGGAAGCCGGAAAATGGCTAAAAAGTATAGAAAAGGCAAGATTTAACTGGCACTCTATTGGATCGACAATGTTGCCATCGTCGCAGTCGAAGCTGCTGTACGACGCCACTACCATCGTCGTTGCTGGTGCTATAGGGCGGGACTTCGACTCTGTTTCTGAAACAGAAACAGAGTGCGAAATAGAGTCTCTCAGCAGAAAGAGAGACTCGAGAAGAACGACGATGTTGTCTTCGCTGTTGCCAGAGTTTCTGTTCGTTGCCATTGTCGTCGTCGTTACCCGTGCTACTATTCGATGTTTTTGTGGGAAGAATAGATTCTGGGACTTACCGGAACAGAGAGGTTTATGGCACTCCCTCAGGATCTCGTATCGGTACCTGTGTGTGCACCAGCAAGATGAAGCATGGAGAAGTTTCGGTATCGTCGAAACTCGTTGAGACGAAATAGAGAGAAGACTCTCTTGGGTTGTATTTCTGGTGTGAGAAATAGACTGTATTATGATTCTTCAACTGATCAATAAAATTCTCTACAGCTCCCGTGGACGTAGGCAATTTGATGTAAAATATTGTATCGTGCATGATTACTTGTTCCTTGTCTTGTTGTCATCGACGATTTTTCCTTAACAATTGGTATCAGAGCCGAAAGATTATAAGAAGATTGTGTACAAGGACAAGTCCAGTACAGTTGCTGAAGTAGCACCTATGGAGTGCGACTTTATTAGACTGGATGACCTACCAGAGGCCACGTTGCAGTGCAGAAATACGAGTGACAGGGAGAGTGGGTCCAATGCACCACCTCCTATTATTCCGTAGTCAGGTCTAGAGACGTCCACTCCTACAGCTGTAGTTCACATGTCAGTAAGGACTATTCATCCTCCACAACATTTCTTACCTACTTTGATTTATATTTTGTTGATAGATGATAGAGAACCACAAAGTTGTGAAGAAACCTCTCAAGATGACTATTCCAGCAACTGGAAGCTAGCCATGAAGGATGAGATGGATACCCTATTAGGGAATTAGACATGGGAGTTGACAAAACTTTCACAAGGGAAGAACCCTATTAATATGTTGACAAAGGGTGTTACACTTGAGAAATTGAAGTTGTGCGCAGCTTCAGTTGGTCTTCTAGTATGAAGACAGGGGTAGTGAGTTGCAGAGATGGAGGATATCATGTTTGAGGAAGAGGGCGATGCAGTTGGTGTACCAGTCTCCAAGTGGGAGACTTGTTGAGGACTGTGGAGCCTGGTCCACTGCACACGACTCTGTTGCCGAAACAGAGATGGTGTGGGAACAAAGTTCCTCGGCATGAAGACTTCGTCTATGTTGCCGAAACAGAGATGTTGCGCGTAGAGAGTCTCTTAGAAGGAAACTGTGACTCTGTTTGTGAAATAAAAACCCTCAGGTTTCTGAACAGGGTCAGGGTGAAAAATAGAGAGCGATAGAGGAGCTCTCAAAAAAAAGTAGGGGTTTTTTGAGAGACCTTCAGGCGATGCCGTGGTTAGAAGAAAGAGTGCTCAGAGGCTCGACGCCATTGCCGAAGCTACAGTACGACATCGCTGTCGTCGCCGTTGCCGGTGCTGTACAGCGGGACTTCGACTCTATTTCTGAAACAGAAATAGAGTACAAAATAGAGTCTCTCGACTGAAAGAGATACTCGAGAAGAACGACGACGTTTTCGTCGCTGTTGTTGGAGTTACTGTTCATTGCCGTTGTCGTCACCGTTACAGGTGCTGCTGTTTGACACTGCTGTCGGAATAATAGAGTCTGGGACTTACTGAAACAAAGAGGTTTATTGAACTCCCTCGGGATTTCATATCAGTGCCTGTGCGTGCACCAGGAAGACGAAGCGGGGAGAAGTTTTAGTCTCGCCAAAAGTCGTTGAGACGAAATAGAGAGAAGACTCTCGCGGGTTGTATTTCTTGTGTGAGAAACGGACTATATTGTGATTCTTCAATTTTTCTACAAAATCTTCTACATCTCCCATGGCCGTAGGCAATTTGCAGAACCAGGTAAAATATTGTGTCGTGCATGATTACTTGTTACTTGTCTTGTTGTCATCGACGATTTTTCCCTAACAGTCTTCGGGCAAGCTGACCTCCATTAAAACAATATAAGAGTAGTAGGTCGATCCCCAAGATGCAAGAATAGAGCAAGATCTGACAACAAAGATGGAAAACGTGGACTAAAGGAAGATGGTATGATCCGGCAATGCTACAAGGCAAAAGAGAGCAAGTCCTATCTTAGTTATATATAAATCGAAGAGGCTACCTTTTCTAGTCTGAGTAGGAATCCTTGTTTCCCTAGAGTTTCCTTTTAAATAATACTTGCTAAACATGGAGCTCTACTTTCCTTGATATTTCGCTGACTGGAGATTTCATAGTTGATAGTTTTTAAGTCATGATGTAGAACTAGCGCTAGTATTTTGAATTTTTGTTATCTATAGATGCACCTTGTTGTGCTATGTAGAAAAAGTAAAAGGATTGATTGAAAAAAGTTTAGAATTATGCAATTGAACCATGATTCTCAATAACTAAAATTATATTTTAATCTACAACATTCAAAAGAAGAAATTCATTAAATATTACTTTGAATTGTTGTAGCTTTAAATTTTTTATGTAATTATTAGATAGATTAATTAAATATTACTTTATAGGTGGGGTACCATTGCACAAAAGTAAAATTTTCTCACAAAAATTATAGAAAATGAATTGATCAAAATTTGAAATTTTAGTGGTTTTAAGAAATTCTCACTCAATATGCCCTACATGAAGGTTGTTGTTGTCCAATCTAATTACACCCAATTAGCAACTCATGTAATAAGAAGGATTTTGTGGAAAATTATTATTATTTTTATTATATTTCAAGGAATTGTAGTCAAATATTGGATTTAAAATTTTTATTTACCTGAATAATGACTTTTTAAACTTTTTCCCAAATTATCTGATTTCAACCTTTGGAATCCTCATACGAACAGTCAACTTCCCACGTAGTAAAGCTTGTCCATATAGCACCATGCCAACCCATCCTTTAAAACCTAAAATTCCTCCTTTCCCCATTCTCTTTCCTCTTTCCTCTTTCCTCTTTCCTTAATGGATATGCTGATGGGGCACCATTTGGACAAGCTCTATTGACATGGGCAAATATAAAAAAACTAAAGAAGAAAAGATTACAGGAAAAATAAAAAAATAATAAAATTTAAAATACAAAAGGGAAAATAAGGATTATAAAAAAGTAAAAAATGAAATAATAATAAAAAAGGAACATAGAAAAAAATAATAATGGTAGGAAAAGTAATTAGTCATTAAAATAAAAAATAACTAATAAAACTAAAAAAATTATTTGAATCAATTAATAATGAAATAATTATTTAATTATATAAATAGAAAAGGTTATATTAATTAGTTAATTAAGTAAGTCCTGCATGTTTGATTAAATAGTTGATTAGTTATATAATTGATTATATCAATTGGCTAGTTAATTACCACAAATCATCATGTAATTGATTATTTTCTTACCAAATCAGTAATTATTCAATCAGTAAATTTATTAAATATAAATTAATCAACTAGTATTAGTTGCAGTCAAATAGTAAATTATTCTAGTTCTTCATACCAACTCCATTGGAATGTGTTCCATTAATTAAATAATTATGTAATTACTTCCTATTCAATTAAATAATTGATTATTTATTACATTAAATAGGTCAATTGGCCAATTTACTACTACAAATCATGGGTTTTTAATTATTTTCTTACCTAATCAATACTTATTTAATTAGTAAATATATTATTCTAATTAACTAGTATTAGCAATCATCAAATAGTATGTCATTGTGGTTCTTACAGACTCCATTGATCCCACAAAACAAATTAATTAGTTAATTTTATAATAAGAATGTGTTCACTTGATTAGATAATTAAGTAATTACTACCTATTCGATTAAATAATTGATTAGTTATTACATTAAATAAGAAATCTTACATAAGAAATCTTTTGATTCTATCTTTTTTCTGTAATAGTGCTTTACTTTGTTTCGTATTAGGAGTTCTATTCAAGTTTTAAGTGGATAGGTTTAATTTTATTTTGATTTTGTGAGTTTTCTCTATTATAAATAGAGAAACAATGTACTCATTTTACAATCAATTAATTGTTTTCTCTCTTAATATTTTAAGAATCAATTCCTATGCCTAATATTTTTAATGACTCAAATAAAACAAATAGCAAATAAAATATAGTATAAAACTAAGATATCCAATTATAACTTCATAACATGAACTAAAAGCTTGGTTCACCTCATTTGTGCTAATGTAACTCATGACATTACCAGAGGATTTCATGAAGAACAACAAATAGAATAACCAGAAACGTGTCAGTACTTTATCATCTTGAGTCTAATAAGTCAATCTTATAAAAAAGAAATATAACATGAGATGAAAAGCAGATATGAAAGAGTCATATATGACCAACCAAGAGAAAACGTTATGACTTTGCTAATGAATGAGTCATATATGTCAGTGCTATGTCATAGAAGAAGATGACCAACAAAGAGCTGATATGGAGAGTGACAATGGGTAGAAGCAAGAGAGATTGCCAAGTAGTTTTTGAATAGGGTTGTTGAAAATCAATAAACATTGGGATTAGGCGATTTTTGTAGATGTAGGCAATATACTACTATCTCACTTTGAAGCAAAGTAGTCACTACAAAAAAAATC
The DNA here is from genome assembly GCF_029961685.1 of Aristolochia californica. NCBI lineage: Eukaryota > Viridiplantae > Streptophyta > Magnoliopsida > Piperales > Aristolochiaceae > Aristolochia > Aristolochia californica. The sequence continues at coordinate 7,765,505 of NW_027182279.1, forward strand.
ATAATTTGTTGCTTTTTTTGTGATCTTTTTGACAATGAGGGGGCGAGGGGGCGAGGGACATTATACATGCATAGAGAATCCATTTTTCAAAGATTTTTGGTGTGAAAAAATGTAGGTCGGTTAGCCATTTGGGTGAGAAATAAACCCCCAAAAGGGTCGCCCTTCAATTCCACAAAGGTCTCCTCATGTACTCACTTGTTCTTTCCGACATTTTTGAAACCTTTACTTCTGTTGATCAGTGCTTTATTCTGGTTGACATCACATATGGGGCATGCTGCTGTGTGGATGATTTTTTTGGATCTTTTGATACATTACAGGCATAGCTGTTTAGTCCCAATAGATTACACCAAAATCCTTGCTTTATATGTTTCCGTTGAAATAAAAATTGGTGTAGACCATATCATTAATACAATTAAAGCGTTTTTTGTGACAAAAAGATTGCAGTGGCAGGGACCATCCAATTTTCAGCAGTTGTGAGAGCTATTAAATCTGCTTTAGCTGACTCTGGTATTGATATCATTGTTCCACAATCTAAACCTTTGTCTTCAAGGGAAATGCATCTCCTACAATTCCTAATAGTGTTGCAGTTGATGTTGTTGTATTTGTTGCAGATGGAAGATTCCATCTAGAGGCATTTATGAAAGCAAATCCCCATATTAGGGCATTTCGTTATGATCTATATCTCAAAGTTTTCTTCTTGGAAGAATATGATCTCAATGGGATGAAAGAAGCTCAGAAAAAAGCAATATTGAATGCAAGGAAAGCTAAGTTCTGGGGTATTGTAGTTGGGACGTTCGGGCGATGGTCCATATATACCTCATGCTTCCAAACTCTGTTGGGCAAATTGTTCCCTATATTGACCTGTTCGACCAAGAGATTGAACATTTTGTTGTCTTCTTCGAAGATCCAAATGTCATAATATCGAGCAATTTGTGGTCTTCTTACAACCATTTATAATCTAAATCCGAGATGGTCCTCATCAAACCAAAAAACATAAAATACCAAGTGGTGGATAATTATAAAACCTGAATCTCCTCTCCACATGGTAAAATCATTCTATAGCACTTCAATAATTTTCAACAATATTCTAAGACATTTCAAATTTAACCAAACTACTTCCATTGTAGATACACTAAACATTGCAAAAACACACATATCAATTCCAAATCCATCGAACATCCCTGGTAGAGCACCATATGATTTCACAATCACTACAAACTGTACCTCGTCAGTGATGGAGGTCGGGTTTCGTTGGCTAGTGGACGCCTTTGTAGGAGACTCAACATTGTTTGAACTGGACTCAACACCCTAAACCCTAATTCTAGAACCAAAACCTAATCCCTAAACCCTAACCTTAAAACCCCTAAAAGCACTAAAACCCAAACATTGAGAACCCTAAAAAAAAAAAAAAAAAGACTAAACCCTAAACGTAAACCCTAAAATACCAAGAACCAAACCCTAAATACACTAAAACCTAACCCTAATCCCAAAATTAAACCCTATGAAGACAAAATTGAACCATAAACCGCAACCCTAAATCCCACAATTAAGCAACAATTAATACACATTACGTACAAAAATTAAAATTAAATCAAATACAACACTAAAATAATAAAAAAAGTCAGGGTATAGGCATACCTTCTTAAATTTGGGGAAAATCGTAGTCGAAGGGCGAAATCGAAGCTGAATCAAAGTAGAATTGAAGAAATCAATGCCGAAATATTAAAAATCAAAGAAAATCGAAATTGAAATGGGGGAAATCAAACGAAATCAGGAGGTATTTTGGGTGAAGAGAGAATAGCTACAGGAAGAAGGGAGTGGGAGGCCGAGAGGCCGTCGCAACTAGAGGGAGAAGGGAGAAGGGAGAAGGGAGATGGAGGATGAGAGCAAGGAAAAACATTTCGGAGGAAGAAGAGACTCGAGAAGAATTAGATCGAGAGAGGGAAGAGTGCAGAAGAGAGACTGAAATGAAAAAATTCGACGAGGGTTCAAGGCATCCCACCGGCTTCATCCAGATGATTCTCAATATTCTACAGAATCCGAATTCCAAAAATTAAACCGTAGAGATGATTTTAGGGTTCTTCTGATTCATCAACATGAATCATGTGCTAGTGTTCCACTAACAATGTCGGGAAATGAACTGAGTAATATGGTTGAAGTTCATCTCCTGCGTGAGTTGACTAACCCCTCCTATTAGAACTGAAGTCAATTACTTTGTGTGTTGTTTTCCTAGAGTGAGCACAAAGGTGATCTGAAATCTGTCAGCATTAGCATCATTTATGCTGAAAATCCAATCTTCTTCATGTCTAAAAACTAAAACTATTTTCTGAGCTGATGGGTTAGTTCATTGGAGAAAGAGAATAGAAACTGATTTTTATTACGTTAACTGAAATTGCAAAAATGTTTTAGCTTGCATATCTTACTCAGAAGTTTTTCTTTCTACCACATTTATCAAAATGCCAAATTTTATTGATCGCGCCCGTTTGTGTTACCCTCTCCATCCTACCAATCCCTTGGCTTCCCTCTTGCCCCGTGTTCTGTTGGTCTTTTCCCCATTCTTTCCATAAAATAAAATAAAAAATTAAAATCTTAAGAAAAAATCAAGATATTAAAAATTTAAAAAACGCTATGTCATTGGATTAAAGAAATAAAACGTTCTCTGGCCTAGTCAAAACTTAACCGAACTACATTAATAATGGAAAACAAAACAAAATCGTAGTTTTTTCCTTCTTCTCTTCTACTAGAACATTTCAAACTGTTAAAAAAGAAAACAAACTATATATACAAATACGTTTTGTTGCCCCTAACCTCAACATTATGAGGGAGAAATTAACTGGTGGCAAAGGAAAAAAGGGTAAAAAGGGTGCAACAAGAGGACTTCTTAGGAGGTCACCCATCCAAGTACAACAATCGCCAAAACACGTTTAACTTCGGATTTTTGATGGGATTCAATGCATTAATGTTGGTATGATCGCACCCGTTTGTGCTTCCCTCTCCATCCTACCAATCCCATCCCCAGCTTCCCTCTCCCCCCGTATTTTGTTGGTCCTTTCTATATTTCCTCCATAAAATAAAATTAAAAATTAAAATCTTCAAAAAAAAAACCAGGATATAAAAAATTATAAGTGTTTTATCGTTGGCTTAAAGAATAAAACCTTCATCGTCCGTGTTGAAACTGAACAAAACTACATTAATAACGGAAAGTAAAACAAAATCATACTTTTTTTTCTTTTTTCCCCTCTTCTCTTCTACCCAAACGTTTCGAATCGTTAAAAAAGAAAACAAACTATATATATAAATATGTTTTTCCGCCCCTAACAGTAGCATTGCGAGGGAGAAATTAGTTGGTGGCAAAGGAAAAATGGGGAAAAAGGGGTGCTACACGAGGGCTTCCTAGGAGGTCAACCATCCTAGTACTAGTCTCATCCAAGCGCGCTTAACCTGATGGGATCTGGTGCATTGGTGCTAGTATGATCGCACTCGTTGTTGTCACCCTCTCCATCCTGCCAATCCCTTCCTCGGCTTCACTATCCCCCTGTGTTTTGTCGGTCTTTTCCACATTCCCTGCATAAAATAAAATATAAATTATAATCTTATGCAAAAATCAAGATATAAAAAATAAGAAGGAGCACTATGTTGTTGGATTAAAGAATAAAAGATTCACCGTCCGTGTCGAAAGTGTAGCGAACTGCATTAATAAAGGAAAACTAAACAAAATCATTCTTTTTTTTTCTTTTTTTCCCCCTTCTCTTCTACCTGAAAGTTTCAAATCGTCAAATATATATATATATATATGTATATATATATATATATATATATATATATATATAAATATGTTTTGTCTCCCCTAACCGCAGCATTGCGAGGGAGAAATTAGCTGGTGATAGTGGAAAATAGGGAAAAAAGGGGTGCAACACGAGGACTTCTTAGGAAGTCACCCATTCTAATTATATAACTAGAAAATGTTTAATTAATTAGATAAGTAATTTATTACTACTTTTCTATTAAATAATTGATTAGTTATTACATTAAATATGTCACTTGGCCGATTAATTAGCAGAAATCATTGGGTATTTAGGTATTTCTTACTTAATCAGTAATTATACGATTAGTAAATACATAATTTCATTAATTAATTAGTATTAGATATGATAAAGATAGTTATGTATTACATTAAATGTCACCACCAGCACACTTAGCAACCTACTCTGGCGCACTAGTGCAGTCATCCAGTCTGGTCGGGGACGCTATTCGGAAGCATCACTACCTCTCTTGGACGCTGTCTTGCTGGGGAGCACAAGCGTGATTGAGATCCTCTAGGCACACAACGTATTGATAGTCGCACGTGCCACCACTGGCAATTGAAGAAACGCGGGGCTCATAAGGCCTCATCGTAAGTCTACATCCTCCACTACTAAAAAATGACACATAATTTTTATTTTTATTTACTGCTTAATAAAAATATAGACAACATTTTACAGAAAAAATAATGGAATTGTAATCAAGACGAGAGATTCCAAATGTAAATCAGAAATTCTAAGGCAATATAATATTCATAAAAAGAAATCTGAAACCCAAGATGCATACCTTCAGTCATGGTAGACAAAATTCCAAGAATTTTGGAGAGTAACCTATTGATGGAGAAAACTCAGGCTTATTTCTAGACCAAATCCCATTTAACGTATAATCCAAACTCAGGCTCACTATCCTTACATCTATGGGAAACTACCTGGTAATGGGTTTGTTGGAAGATGGGCTCAAGCCCACGAGCTCAAGACAAGAAGCCCACACGTCAAAGGAGTGGTATATATGTAAAATATGGTACTTTCCATAAATATGGCATAGAAGTGTATATATGTGTTCCTTTTATGTATTTTGTTTTATCAAGTTGTAGCCCTAAGGGCATTGTAAAACTATAAATAAAGGCATTGGCTAAGAGGTAGAGCATTGAAGCACTCTCTTCTCTTTCCACAAATACGTCTAGCCCTCATTTTTGTTTTTGACGCAACCCTCTTCTCCCTTAATCCAAACTCTCTCCTTCCTTGTTAATCTTCTTCTCTTCTCCTTCTCTCTTCTTCTTCTTCTTCTTTCTTGTTGATCTAAAGTTCCTTTCATGAGATCCTAAATTCTACATGGTGTCAGAGCAAGGAGTTTAGGATCTCTCTTCATGGAGTTATTATGAAATCTGTTCAAGAAGTTGTAAAAGGAGTTCAGTCATGAAGAGATAAGTTCATGCTCTTCTTATTTACGTTTTTTTTTATTTCCTTTTTTTATTTACATACTCCTTTTAACTGTTTTTCTTTACTTCTTGAATTTGAGTCACATCAAGTCAAGATAAATCTTTATATGTTGTAAAGATTTATTTCTATAACTAAATTGATGTTATAATTTTGACTCCTTGTAAATCAATTACAAGAATGATCAAGATCATTTGCTGTTTGCATCTTATTAAGATTGATGGGTGAAATTCAATTACCTTTATGTAATTTGGATCCATCTCATTTGAGGTAGAATTCCAGCACATGTTGTTGTATCTTCTCCTACTTAAGGTTGCTCATGGGTTTGTGTTATGTTATTGGATGCCCATTATATGTTTGATGAAATTCCAACGTCATTTACCCTTTGTAGTTCCCTTTTTTTTAACTTCAACAATTGAATCTTTTTTTTTTGAAGTCTCCCATGAGCTGAAGAAAAATCTCTTCCAAGTGTCTTGGTTTACCCTTAAATCTTATCTAAATTTTTGTCCATTGCTCGTTTGTGTTGGAGTTTGGATTAAGGCCTAATCGTTTGCATCTACTTTCTTCTCTTTGTTCTTATGAATACAAGAGAAGTTGAGTGATGGCTGGATGTTATTATCACTTTCTAAAGGCACAAATTTGTTGATAATTTGGTGCTTGCCCTCATGAAAGAAATTGCTTCTTGTTCTCTTTTGTTGGTGACTAATTTGGTCTACGGGTTCTTCAAATTACATTGAGTGGTTGTTCTTTGAAGAAGGCTTTTTCCCTTGACCTCCATAATTTACTTACCTCATCATGGAGATTGGATACAATAGTAATAAGAGTGATATACTCCGTATTACAACAATTCCACTTAGAGGTCTCTCCAATTACATGAGCTGGTCACAATCGGTTTGGAGGGTTCTTATTACTCGTGACCTCTTGAGCCACGTTGTTAACTTTCCTCCTCTGATTTGATGAAGAAGATGCGTCCTACCACAAGTGGGTTAAGGATGATAACATGGTGATAAGTTGTCTCATTAATAGCATGGAAGAGCAGGTGGCCAACAATGTGGTCCACTTGGAAACCGCCAAGAACATATGGGACACTTGTGCCAAGCTTTACTCAAGCATTGCTTCATTACAAAAAATATATGATGTCTTACAACACATGCTACATACGAAACATGGAGATAATATTCATGAATTTTTGGCATGGTTTTGAGTCTTCTTCAAGAATGGAAACTAGCTCAGCCATATTTCACTGATATTGTCGTTCAAGAACGACAAAGAGAAGCTTTGGCAGCAGCCATTTGCTTATCGAATATTAAACCATACCTTGAGGTGGTCAAAACTCAGCTTCTAAGTTCTTCTGCTCTTCTATCCTTCGATGATATTAGTGCTACATTACTTCAGATACCAGATCAATCCCCTCCTTCTCCTATTGATGCTCCATCGGCGATGCTCTCTGGCAATCAGGGAACATCTTCCTCATCCCGAGGACGGGGCAGAAATATGAGAGGGGGTCGAACAATGAGAGGGGCTGAAAATAGAGGTGGTAGAACGGGTCAGAATTCTTTCCATACTGAGCCTCAACTTTTCTCTTATTGTGGCCATCAGAACCACCTAGTGGCATCATGTTGGAAACTTCATGGCAAGCCTAATTGGGCCACAACTAACCCAGTCTCGGTTAACGTTGAGAAAAATGAAGATAAGGCTGAATCATCATCCGGAAATGTGACTCTTACGGCTGAGGACTATGCTGCATTTCAGAAAATGAAGTCCTTCATGAAATCATCTATTCCCTCATCATCTACTGCTGCCACTACTATTGCCTCAAGTATGCTTTCTTCCTCTTCTTCCTCTTCCTCTTGGATCATCGACTCCGGGGCCTCCAAACATCTATCAGGTAACAAGCACTTGTTGTAGTTCCTTATCTCTTTGTTATCCTCATAAATTCGTTACTATTGCTGATGGTACCCAAACCAAGGTCCTTGGCAAAGGTTCCTCCTCTCTTACTTCATCTATTCCTCTTCAAGATGTTTTGTTTGTTCCTCAATTTCCTTTAAATTTGCTCCCGGTTAGTCAATTGACCAAACAATTAAATTGCTTTATCACCTTCTCACCGTCTTCTTGTGTCTTTCAGGATCTGACTACGAAGCGGGTGATTGGTGGCGGCCATGAAAGGGGGGTTTGTACTACTTCACTATTCCACCATTAGTTGCATTATCGTCTACTACATTTGAGGCCCAACTTTGGCACAATCGACTTGGTCATCCATCTACCCCTTCACTTCGTTCTTTGGTTCCATCTTTAAAAGGACTTTCTAATTTCAGTTGTGAGGTTTGTCAATTAAGTAAACATGTCGGGAGTACATATTTTCCTCGTCTTACAACTACAAGTACTGCTCCGTTTGAGCTAATACATTCTGATGTATGGGGCCCTTTATGTGTCTCAAATATTACCCAAGTTAAATATTTTGTCATTTTTGTTGATGATTTTACTCGAGTGACTTGGTTATATCTATATAAAGAGTGTTCCAAAATTCTTCCTTTGTTTAAAAATTTTCATGTTATGGTCTTAACACAATTTGGGAAGAAAATTCAAACTCTTAGATCTGATAATGCTAAGGAATACATGTCTCATGACTTCAAATCATTTTGTGAGAGTAATGGGCTTATTCATCAAACATCATGTGCCTATACTCCTCAACAAAATGGTGTTGCTGAAAGGAAGAATCGTTATCTTCTTGAAGTTGCTCGGGGCCTCCTCTACTCTATGAAGGTACCGTATTTCTTCTGGCCTCATGTTATACTTACAACATGCTTTCTCTTTAATAGGTTACCTTCATCAGTCCATCATCATAAAACTTCTTACTCTGTGTTATTTAACAGTGAAGATCCTTTTTCTCTTCCTTTGAATGTGTTTGGATGTACGTGTTTTGTTCATGTTGCATCCCCACATAAAAATAAACTTGATCCTCGGTCTATGAGGTGCATTTTTTTGGGGTACTTTCGCACCCAAAAAGGTTTTGTTTGTTACAATCCTACCCTTAGGAGGATGTTTATCTCTAGGGATGTGACTTTTTCTGAGGACACCCCCTTCTACTCCTCCCATGATGCTCCTCCAGGATGGACTTGTCCTTCTACTACTCCTTGTCCGCTTATGCCGTTCAATCTTGAAGTGGATCCATGCCCTGATGCACCGGCCGTACCTTCACCTTTGGAGTTGTCGGATCCACTCGAGGTAAGTCCTTCTCCTCCTATGTATGGGCATGAATTTGATACTCGGCCTATTGCTTTAAGAAAAGAACATCGCTCCTGTACTACTTCGCATCCTATCTCAAATTTTATGTCTCACCATCGCTTGTCTTTCAAGTGTTTTCATTTTCTTGTGTCCCTTTCTTCTACTTCCGTTCCGCAGTTGTATCAGGAGGCCCTGAGACATCCAGGATGGAAGGTGGCTATGGATGAAGAAATGTACGCCTTATATGAAAACCAAACCTGGTACTTAACATCACTCCCGAAAGGTAAAAGACCGGTTAGTTGTTGATGGGTTTTTTTGGTGAAACATAATCCGGATGAATCGGTTGCTTGTCTTAAAGCTTGACTGGTTGCTAAGGGCTATACGCAGTACTATGGGATAGATTATGAGGAGACCATCTCTCCTGTTGCAAAATTGAATTCAGTAAGCCTCACCTTATCTATTGCTGCTAACTCCTCATGGCCCGTCTATCAGTTGGATGTTAAAATGCTTTTTTAAATGGTGATATTAATGAGGAAATTTATATGGTTCAACCACCTGGTTATGTGGTTGAGGGAGAGTCAGTATGCCGGTTAAAAAAATCTTTATATGGGCTTAAGCAGTATCCTCGGGCTTGGTTTGATAAATTTAGTCAAACACTCCTTCGATTTGGTTTTCATTGGTGCTCAGTTGATCATTCTGTATATTATAAAGATACGGTCAAAGGAAAAATATTATTAGCCATATACGTGGATGATATTATCTTAACCGATGACGATGCTTTGAACATACAAGAGGTAAAACAGATGATATGTCAGGAATTCAAGACAAAAGAACTTGGTATGCTTAAATATTTTTTGGGTATAGAAGTTCTTCAATCCAAACATGGGATAATATTGTCTCAAAGGAAATATGTCTTGGATTTTCTTGAAGAAACAGGAATGAAGGGTTGTAGACCAGTTGACACACCTATGGATACAAATGTAAAATTATGTGCCACAAATGAAGAAGATATTGGTATTGGCAAATATCAAAGACTCAAGGAAAACTGATTTATCTCACGGTAACTAGGCTAGACATATCATATGCTGTAAGTGTGGTGAGTCAATTCATGCACAAACCACAAATTACCCATTGGCAGGCTTTAGAGAGAATATTACGTTATCTAAATGGAGCTCCAGGAAGACGATTGCTGTATAAAAAACATGGGCACTTCAACATAGAAGGCTTCTCAGATGCAGATTGGGTTGGATCTCCTGATGATAGAAAATCAACATCAGGATATTGTACTCTGGTTGGGGGAAACTTGGTTACATGGAAAAGTAAGAAGCAAAATGTGGTTGCAAGATCTAGCGCCGAAGCAAAATACAAAGCTATGGCCCATACCGTTAGTGAAAATATTTTAAGAATCAATTCCTATGCCTAATATTTTTAATGACTCAAATAAAACAAATAGCAAATAAAACATAGTATAAAACTAAGATATCCAATTATAAATTTATAACATGAACTAAAAGCATGGTTCTCCGCATTTGTGCTAATGTAACTCATGACATTACCAGAGGATTTCATGAAGAACAACAAATAGAATAACCAGAAACGTGTCAATACTTTATCATCATGAGTCTATTAAGTTAATCTCATAAAAAAGAAATATAACATGACATGAAAAGAAGATATGAAAGAGCCATATATGACCAACGAAGATAAAATTTTATGATTTTGCTAATGAAAGAGTCATATATCTCAGTGCTATGTCATAGAAGAAGATGACCAACAAAGAGCTGATATGGAGAGTGACAATGGGTAGAACCAAGAGAGATTGCCAAGTAGTTTTTGAATAGGCTTGTTGAAAATCAATAAACATTGGGATTAGGCAATTTTTGTAGATGTAGGCAATATAGTACTATCTCACTTTGAAGCAAAGTAGTCACTACAAAAAAAATCATAATTTGCTGCTTTTTTTGTGATCTCTTTGACAATGAGGGGGCGGGGGACATTATACATGCGTAGAGAATCCATTTTTAAAAGATTTTTGGCGTGAAAAAATGTAGGTCGGCTAAGCATTTGGGTGAGAAATAAAACCCCAAAAGGATCGCCCTTCAATTCACCAAAGGTCTCCTCATGTACTCACTTGTTCTTTCCGACATTTTTGAAACCTTTGCTTCTGTTGATGAGTGCTTTATTCTGGTTGACATCGCATATGGGGCATGCTGCTGTGTGGATGATTTTTCTGGATCTTTTGATCCATTACGGGCATAGCTGTTTAGTCCCAATAGATTACACCAAAATCCTTGCTTTATATGTTTTCGTTGAAATAAAAATTGGTGTAGACCATATCATTAATACCATTAAAGCATTTTTTGTGACAAAAAGATTGCAGTGGCAGGGACCATCCAATTCTCAGCAGTTGTGAGAGCTGTTAAATTTGCTTTAGCTGACTCTGGTATTGATATCATTGTTCCTCAATCTAAACCTTTGTCTTCAAGGGAAGTGCATCTCCTACAATTGCTAATAGTGTTGCAGTTGATGTTGTTGTATTTGTTGCATAAGGTAGATTCCATCAAGAGGCATTTATGATAGCAAATCTAGATATTAGGGCATTTCTTTATGATCTATATCTCAAAGTTTTCTTCTTGGAAGAATATGATCTCAATGGGATGAAAGAAGCTCAGAAAAAAGCATTATTGAATGCAAGGAAAGCTAAGTCCTGGGGTATTGTAGTTGGGACATTCGGGCGACGGTCCATATATACCTCATGCTTCCAAACCCTGTCGGGCAACTTGTTCCCTATATTGACCTATTCGACCAAGAGATTGAACATTTTGTTGTCTTCTTCGAAGATCCAAATGTCATAATATCGAGCAATTTGTGGTCTTCTTACAGCCATTTATAATCTAAATCCGAGATGGTCCTCATCAAACCGAAAAAAATAAAATACCAAGTGGTGGATATTTATAACACCTGAATCTCCTCTCCACAAGGTAAAATCATTCTACAGCACTTCAATAATTTTCAACAATATTCTAAGACATTTCCAAATTAACCAAACTATTTCCATTGTAGATACACTAAACACTGCAAAAACACACATATCAAGTCCAAATCCACCGAACATCCCTGGTAGAGCGCCATATGATTTCACAGTCACTACAAACTGTACCTCGTCAGTGATGGGGGTCGGGTTTCTTTGGCAAATGGACGCCTTTGTAGGCGACTCAACATTGTTTGAACTGGACTCAACACCCTAAACCCTAATTCTAGAACCAAAATCTAAACCCTAAACCCTAACCTTAAAACCCCTAAAAGCACTAAAACCCAACCACTGAGAACCCTACAAAAAAAAAAAAAGACTAAACCCTAAAAATACAATAAACCCTAAACCTAAACCCTAAAATACCAAGCACCAAACCCTAAATACACTAAACCCTAACCCTAATCCCGAAATTAAACCCTATGAAGACAAAATTGAACCATAAACCCCAACCCTAAATCCCACAATTAAGCAACAATTAATACACATTACGCACAAAAATTAAAATTAAATCAAATACAACACTAAAATAATAATAAAAAGTCAGGGTATAGGCATACCTTCTTAAATTTGGGGAAAACCGTAGTCGAAGGGTGAAATCGAAGCCGAATCGAAGTAGAATTGAAGAAATCAACGCCAAAATATAAAAAATCAAAGAAAATCGAAATTGAAATGGGGGAAATCAAACGAAATCAGGAGGTATTTTGGGCGAAGAGAGAATAGCTACAGGGAGAAGGGAGTGGGAGGCCGAGAGGACGTTCGCAACGAGAGGGAGAAGGGAGTGGGAGGCCGAGAGGACGTTCGCAACGAGAGGGAGAAGGGAGAAGGGACAAGGGACAAGGGACAAGGGACAAGGGAGATGGAGGATGAGAGCAAGGAAAAATATTTCAGAGGAAGAAGAGACTAGAGAAGAATTAGACTGAGAGTGGGAAGAGTGCAGAAGAGAGACTGAAATGAAAAAATTCGACGAGGGTTCAAGGCATCCCACTGGCTTCATCCGGATGATTCTCAATATTCTATAGAATCCGAATTCCCAAAATTAAACTGTAGAGATGATTTTAGGGTTCTTCTGATTCATCAACATGAATCATGCGCTAGTGTTCCACTAACAATGTCAGAAGATGAATTGAGTAATGTGGTTGAAGTTCATCTCCTGCGTGAGTTGACTAACCCCTCCTATTAGAACTGAAGTCAATTACTTTGTGTGTTGTTTTCCTAGAGTGAGAACAAAGGTGATCTGAAATCTGTCAGCATTAGCATCATTTATGCTGAAAATTCAATCTTTTTCATGTCTAAAAACTATTTTCTGAGCTGATGGGTTAGTTCATTGGAGAAAGAGAATAGAAACTGATTTTTATTAAATTAACTGAAATGGCAAAAATGTTTTAGTTTGCATATCTTACTCAGAAGTTTTTCTTTCTACCACATTTATCAAAATGCCAAATTTTATTGATCGCACCCATTTGTGTTACCCTCTCCATCCTACCAATCCCTTGGCTTCCATCTTCCCCCGTGTTCTGTCGATATTTTCCACATTCTTTCCATAAAATAAAATTAAAAATTAAAAATCTTAAGAAAAAATTAAGATATTAAAAATTAAAAAAATGCTATGTTATTGGATTAAAGAAATAAAAAGTTCTCTGACCATGTCAAAACTTAACCGAACTACGTTAACAATGGAAAACAAAACAAAATCATAGTTTTTTCCCTCTTCTCTTCTACCAGAACATTTCAAACCGTTAAAAAAGAAAACAAACTATATATACAAATACGTTTTGTTGCCCCTAACCTCAACATTATGAGGGAAAAACTAACTGGTGGCAAAGGAAAAAAAGGCAAAAAGGGGTGCAACAAGAGGACTTCTTAGGAGGTCACCCATCCAAGTACAACAATCGCCAAAACACGTTTAACTTCGGAGTTTTGATGGGATTCAATGCATTAATGTTGGTATGAGCGCACTGTTATGGACTCTATAGCATCACGAGTTACCAACAGGCGTAGGAATTAATGAATGTGTTTTTCAATTTCCATGTAATTGTTTCTTGGTTTGGTTTTGTCTTTGGTTTGGGTTGGTTTAGCATTTATTGGTTTGAACCATTGACCCAAGAGGTCTTTAGGGTTTTGGACGTCCTCCACCCTATTTAAGGGGACGGCTAGCGTAATGAAGATTATCAATTGAGTTCACTTTAGTTAACGTAATTTAGATAAATAGGTCAAAAGCTCCTTCAAGCTCTCTTTCGTTTTCCCCCCAATTCTCCTTTCCAAAATTCAATTCCCTTCAACCCCTCATTCCATCTCAACGTCAAGCAAGGTAATGGAAGGAAGAGAAGAGAGGAGGGTGACAAGATCCATGGCTCGTGAGGATCCTAACAACGTGGTATCAGACAAGTCCACCCTTGGTGATTCCTCTTCTCCAGAGGACATACGTCAAGTCCTTTCAGAACTTTAACAACGATCCACTCTTCAAGGTAATGAAATTTCTCACACCAATACTACCTTACAAACTCTGGAATCATCTCTACAAACCATCCTCCGACAACTTGATGCACTTCAAGCACCAACGCCACCACCAGCAACCAATTTTCAACCACAACCAGTTCCCCACCAACAATTCACGCCACCACCAGATCCACCCCTGCACCAACCAATGGGTTCAATGACCACTCACGCACAAGGACCATCAACGGTTCCCAGGTACTTTAAACTTAACTTTCCTACATATGATGGCTCTAAAGATCCTTTACTGTGGTTCACGAAATATGAACAATTCTTCTATCATCAACAAACGGTGGAAATGGACAAGGTTACTTTGGCCGCCTACCACATGCTCTATGAAGCGCTCATGTGGTTCCATCACTACCGAAATGTCCATTCCATTCAGGATTGGCTGCACTTTAAACATGCTTGCCAGTTAAGGTTTGGACCTCCAGCTAGCAGCAACCCAGTGGGGGAATTGATCAACTACAAACATACCAGCACCTTAGAAGTTTACCAAAAAACTTTAAAAGAAAGGTTGGCCAGAGCTAGTGAATTTGTTCCTCCTCACCTACATGTTCAGATTTTTAATGCTGGATTGACAGAGGCAGTCAGATTGGAAGTGGAATTACTTGGTCCAACAAATTTGGACTCAGCAATGAATTATGCCAGAGCTGTGGAACACAAACAGAGAGTTCTAAAAGAGTCTTTACAAAGAAAACCATTTTGGCAAAACAGAATACAGGGTACTGCATCTGGTCCACGTTTTGGGTCTTCTGCCCCTAACCGAGCAGATCAGGCTACTAGTGTGCCTCCACACTCTATGCCCCATAAATTTTTGACTAAACAGGAAATGGACGCTCGAAAGGCAAATGGCCTATGTTTTAATTGTGACAAACAATTCCTGCCCAGACATACCTGCAAACGTTTATTCAGTATTGAATTGTTGGAAGAAGATTCAGAAGAGCTTCTTGAAAATGAAATTGTTGAAGAGGTACAACAGGAAGCAGAGCTCTCCCTCCATGCCATGCATGGCCTGCGTAGTTCTAATACCATGCAGGTAAAGGCCAGGATACATCATCTCATGCTACTTGC
The DNA here is from genome assembly GCF_029961685.1 of Aristolochia californica. Lineage (NCBI taxonomy): Eukaryota > Viridiplantae > Streptophyta > Magnoliopsida > Piperales > Aristolochiaceae > Aristolochia > Aristolochia californica. Next base: position 7,780,568 of record NW_027182279.1, read on the forward strand.
TTTAGTTGATTCGGGCAGCACACATAATTTTATCAGTGAACCAGCCGAGCAACAATTGGGATTGGAAATTCAACAACAAAAGGGACTCTCAGTTTCAGTGGCCAATGGGGCCAAAATTTCTAGCGTGGGGTTATGTGCTAACACCCCTTTCACCATTGAGGGGCACTCCTTTCAGGCAGATTTACTAGTCATTCCATTGGCTGGATTTGATTTGGTGCTCGGGGTCAAATGGCTCCAGTTATTAGGACCGATATTATGGGACTTTCAGGCTCGGACTATGACATATTCAGCACCACAGGGCTAGATTACATAACAAGGCATTGTGGCACAGGTCCCTAACGCACTTCACAGTTTGCATATTCAACACACGGGTGATGATCTGTTAGCTCCTTTACTTACAGTATTTGCGGATTTATTTAATGACCCTACAGGTCTACCACCAGTTCATCATTGCGATCACCGCATTCGTTTAAAGTTGGGAACTGATCCAGTAGTGGTGCGGCCTTATCGTTACCCGCATATCCAGAAAGATGAAATAGAACGACAGTACATGCATATGCTCGCTCAGGGTGTGATCCAGCCCAGTCGATCTCCTTTCTCCTCACCAGTGTTACTTGTACATAAAAAAGATAAATCTTGGAGATTTTGTGTCGACTATAGGCAACTCAACTTGCACACAGTTAAGGACAAGTTCCCCATTCCAGTCGTGGACGAGTTGCTGGATGAGTTACATGGTGCTACAATTTTTACCAAATTAGATTTAAAATCGGGCTATCATCAAATACGAGTTCACCAGGCGGATGTGGAGAAGACTACCTTCCGCACACATCACGGTCATTTCGAGTTCCTCGTCATGCCCTTCGGTCTCTCCAATGCACCATCCACCTTTCAGGCCCTCATGAATGAGGTCTTTTCATCACTTCTGCGCCACTATGTGTTAGTCTTTTTTTATGACATTTTGGTCTACAGCAAAAATTGGGAAGAACATCTCCACCACTCCACCAGGTATTTACCATTCTATGCTCTCATCATTTGGTTTTGAATAAATCAAAATGTTCTATGGGTACATCTGAGGTGGCATATTTGGGCCACGTCATATCAGCTATGGGCGTGAAAGTTGACCAGAGCAAGATACAGGCAATTACAAATTGGCCGGTTCCCACCTCCACCACAGCATTAAAGGGATTTTTGGGCTTAGCTGGATATTATAGAAAATTTATCTAATCTTATGGCCAGATAGCAGCACCACTCAACAACCTGCTAAAAAAAATGCCTTCCACTGGTCTTCTTCAGCAGAACAGGCCTTTAACCTGTTAAAGGAGGCCTTAGCCTCAGCGCCAGTCCTACAATTACCAGATTTTGAGGCAGAATTTGTGGTGGAATGTGATGCCTCCGGGGGAGGTATAGGGGCAGTGTTACAACAATTGGGACACCCCATTGCTTATTTCAGCCGTCAGTTGGGACAACACCACCATAAGTTAGCTGCATATGACAGGGAATTGATTGGGTTAGCCAAGGCTGTCCAACATTGGCGACCTTATCTTTGGGGACGATCGTTTCTCATTCGTACAGATCATTGCAGCCTCAAGTATCTTCTTGAACAGCGCCTCACCACATCCCCACAGCAACATTGGTTAACTAAACTCATGGGCTTCGATTTTACGGTTCATTATAAGCCAGGTAGTTCGAATTTGGGGGCTGATGCCTTATCACGCCAGGATATTTCGGCCACTCAAATTTATGCTATCAGTCACCCATGTGCACTGCTATTAGATTCTATTCGTGAGGAAGTAAATCAATATCCGGATCTCATGTCATTATATCAGGATATTCAACAGGGGACAGCTGCTCCTCATTGGACGATTTAGGATCGTCTCATTCTCTACAAAAACAAGATCTTTTTGCATAATACATCCCCACTTCTTCACACCATCCTATCCTCTATCCATGATAGCACACATGAGGGTCGACAGAAAACATTTTTCCGAATTAGTTGGGACTTTTACTGGAAGGGCATGAAGAGCACAATTGCTGATTATGTACCTGCTTGTCAGATTTGTCAAAGAAACAAGGCCGAATCTTTAAGTCCAGCCAGCCTACTGCAACCTCTGCAACTACCATCTTAAATCTGGTCTGATATTTCCATGGACTTCATTGCTGGACTTCCCATTTCATCAGGTAAATCGGTGATATTCGTCGTCGTTGATCGGTTTTCAAAATATGGGCACTTCCTTGCTTTGGCGCATCCATATACTGCTGCTCAGGTCGCTCAATTATTTATGGACAACATTGTCCGATTACATGGAATTCCCTCATCCATTATCAGTGACAGGGATGCCATTTTTACCAGTCTCTTTTGGAAGGAATTATTCAAATTACAGGGCACCCAATTGGCATTTTCGTCTGCCTATCATCCACAAACGGACGGCCAAACAGAGGTTGTCAATCGCACGATTGAAATGTATCTTCGTTGTTTTGTGGGGGACGCACCTAGAAGATGGGTGAAATGGCTTTCATGGGCAGAATTTTGCTATAACACATCTTACCACACAACACTGGGTACTACTCCTTTCAGGGTAGTTTATGGCAGAGATCCACCTCGTTTGTTACCATATGAACCGGGGGCATCCAAAGTCGTCACTTTGGACCACGCATTAGCTGAACGAGACACTATGCGCACTGAGGTATGTACACATCTGCAGGCGGCCCAACACTCTATGAAACGCTTGTATGATAAGAAGCACCGGGAGGCATCTTATTGCCCTGGAGACTATGTGTGGTTAAAGCTTCAACACTACCGCCAGCTGTCCCTGACTGCAGCCAAGCGCCATAAGCTGTCTCCAAAATATTATGGTCCATCTCCGATATTGGACCAAATTGGGCCCGTGGCATACCGCTTGCAGCTACCACCAGAAGCAAAGATCCACAATGTATTTCACGTCTCCCAATTGAAGCCCTTCTAGGGTGACTCGCCCCTACTACACACTCCACTGCCGCCACTACATATTGATCAATCAAGCCATCGATCAATAAGTCACTGTCTAACAGAAAAATAGTTGTTATGATCGATTGATTGATCAATCACATAACAACGATCGATCAATCAAAGTACCAATTTTTGCATATAGGCAAAAAATAATTAGTTTGAGTTATAGAAGTTATAAATACCCCACCAAACCATGTATTGAGAAGTTAATGAACATTTAGTGGCAAATATATTAAGCTTTTACTCTCAATCTTGTAAAATCTCACAAAAGTGTTTTAAACTGAAAGAGTGAGCCATATTTTTTGAAATTTCACATCTCTTTCCACCCCATCTTCCCATTCATATATAGTCAAGCTCCTTCAATTGCTTCACATACAGTTGCCAAGGAAGAGGAAGTTTGGATCTCTCAAGGAGAAGGATCTCACCTACTAAGGATGTACATTTTTCTTTTTTCTTTTTCTTAAATTTGTGAAATTTTCATCTAGAACCTATAGAATCTAGATAGAAAGGGCTAGCTAGAGCTAGAATCTAGCATCAATCTCTTGAGGAGATCGGTGTTGTAAAAGCGTGTATTGAGCTGCACATGGCTTAAAGAGAGACAAAAATCTCTTTATATAATTCTGGCTATTAGAGATTTTGAATAATGGAATATCCCAAGCAATTGTTCTTGGGCGGTGAATACTGATAGGGGAACATCGATAACAAAAATTCTTTTATCTCCTATGGTGTGTGCATGTTTGATTTACATTGAATTGATTTTATGCATGAATTTTGATTACACGCACAACTTAATTTTAATTTGATATTCTCAATTCACCCCCTCTTGAGAAGCCACTTGGGCCAACACTAAGATGCTTTTTAAAGCTAGAGAAGGCTTGTGCATTTATAGAATTGAAATTCTATTAAAAAAAAAGTAGTTGTTACTTGTTTACTGGCTTGTTTCTAGATCTTGCCAAAAACTTAGTAAATAAAAATTTAAAAATATGAAAAAATAATTAAAATAAAATATTTGTGCTAAATGTCATTTTTGTATAACACTTACAAATTTTTGAGGTCTATGCTTGAAATTCCATTTCTGGAACATGGGGTCGAGTCCTTTGCTTTGGGATCAAACCCATTTGATCCGATGACCCTTTTCAGGTTTAGTCATCTTATGTTTTCCTACAGAAGGTAGACTCCTTGGAGTGGAGATAAAATCCTATACCTTGGTTCCTCCTATAGCGGTCAACTCCTTAATTAAATCAAAACCTTTTGTAAGTTAGATTTGACTGATTTTAGCTTATTGTTGAGTGCATGGGTTTGACTCCCTAATTATGCAGTCGGCTCCATATTTCTAAATTGATATTTTTTGGATTTTGAATTTTTGGAGTTTGTGTTTGGCTGTTTGTGCATGTCCTCGACTCTTCTTTTCAATCATTGTTTGTAACAACTTTTGAACTCCTTTCTTAATAATTGCTGATTATATTCAGCTCCAGAGGCATGTGCTTGACTCCATCTATCATGTGCTCAAATCCATCAACTTTTAAATCATTGCTTGTAACAAATTTTTAAACTTTTTTGTTGACAATAGTAAACTCCATGGATATGTGCTCGACTTCATCATCTTACAATTGAGTTAGGCAATGCAACTTTGAATATTATAACCTTCTACACATTCATGTTCTTGACTCCTTTCTTGTGGAGTTGACTCTTTTTGAGACATTCATACTTTCTGCACACTTAAAATAAAAACATCAATAGCGTATATTTTTTATCATAAAAAAAAAGGATTTATGGAGAAGGCTTTGAGCTTACTCTTCCTCAAACTTCTAAGTTGATGATTGGTTCAATATAAAATTACAACCTTATTAGGAACCTTTGTTTTCATCTAAGGCAATCAAAATCTCTTATCAAGTGTATTAGAACTCGAATAGGTATGCTGAAGAACAAACCTAAAGTGGGTGGGTTGGAGGGTTGGTTCAATTTGAAGTACAACACCAATATTCAAGCAAAGTGATCAAGGTACATGTTGAAGCAATACAAACAAAGTACACATGACTTTTAGAGGGTTCATAGTCCTTCATTAGAATGCTAGTCCACAATCCAAAATGATTTCCACCTTAAGGCTCTGCTAACCTTAGGTTGTCCTATAACATCTATAGCAAATCACCTCTAAGGCTAATTGAAATATTGCCCACATAGGGACACAACTTAATTGACCTCAACAACTAACTTACATACCACACTCTCACTTAGATTTGCAACAATTAATTAGGTACATTGGCCTAGACCCACAAAAGGATTTTCCAGTAGCTAACTTAGGCTACACAAGCCTAGATTTAAGGGATTTTCAGTGCCACCTACTTACACAAGGTCTTATTCTCACACAATAGAAAATACAACTTCCTACCTTCTACTCAACCACAATAGGTTCTCCCAAACACTTTGGGGTGAACAAGGTCTTGCTACATAAGGCTTGACCCAAATTGCTATGATTGCTTATAATATAGTTCATTGTGAATTACCTCTCAATAAGTAGATTTTAATAATCAAAACACAAACAAACAGGCATATCTCAAAGTACATGCATATAAATACTTAGATTTGAAATCTCATCCTCACATTTCAATACTTTGCAAGTCCTTTCAAATGCTCCATAAATAAACATACTAGCATGTAAGATACGGTTTGAGAGTAAAAGAGTCCACTAATATTGATTTTAAGTGGAACTCAATCATACAACTAGTTAAAAATGTAATGGCTTTAACGTGGAAATAAGAGAAATCATTCAAAAACCAAAATGAATTGAGTAGGCCCATTTCCCACTTCAGATTAACAATTTTGGGCAATAATTAGCTGGCGTAATGAAGAATGGTAACGTCAGATTGGTGCGATAAGTAGTGAGGATTTGAAGCAGAGTTTCCGAGGGACGAGAAGGACGAGGCCCACCAGAAATTGGGTGGATGTGACCACCTAATGAGGACGAATATTACCCTTATATCCTCACCCGTCTGCTCTCCTTCCCATTTTTAAAGGTTTCTGTATATTACAGGCTACTGTGGAGACTTCTCATGGAGTTTGGGAAGGAATGAAGTAGGTCCTTTCTATCGGTTTAGGCAGGTAATGTTTTATTTTGTTTAAGCAAGCACTTTCTGCATTTATAAAAATGTTTGAGGATCTCAACGAGTTGTAGAGACAAGTAGAGATGGTAAAGCATCAACTAGAGCAGGTTATGATTGGCTGGCGGAGTTTTGAAAGCTTTGACGAGCTTAACAGTTGTGAAACCCTTTTACTTTTTCCAAGTCACAGGTTCTTCCGCTAAGATGCTACAACCTGTATAATCACAAAAGCAGTCGCCCGACTTTCCTCTCCATTTCTGCATGGCTTTCGGCTCCAGCCCAGGTTAGTCTCTCTTCACCAAGTTCTCCAGGTTAGTCTCATTCTCAACCATGCTGTACATTGTTCATGTTCAATAGTCTTTTCCTTCCTTTGGTTATTTATCATCCCTATTGTCAGATTAAACCTCTTCTTATCATGCTAATGGTCATGGACATAAAGCTACTTCATGCCCTCATGATGAGACCTTCAAAAGATATTAGGTATTAGTACTTATATCTAATTATGGGATTTTCAGTAGTTACCGATTAGTTTATTCAAGTCTTGATTAATGATTTACAAATGTAAGGTTGTTTGTCTAAGTTAAAGCACAATTTAGCCTCTTGATAAACAAATATTATAATGAAAATCAAAACAAGATTACACTCAATCATAAGGTGAATCTACCAAAAATTTAGGAGCTCTAATGAATAACAATTAAACTAAAAGACATTAAAAATATAGCTGCAAAGCTGGTAATGCTAGGAAGTCTACTAATCAATTACTCAATACAAAGATGTTGAGCCTTCTATGATATGAAAATCAAATGAAAAACTCCCATAAATCAAGTAATGAAGTATTTGAATCATATTTTAAAATCCAAGCACTAAAATATTTAGCTTTAACTGAAAAAGTTTATAAAATGGTAAAAGACACCCATGTGTGTAGGGGTGGCATGGCTAGTAAATAATTATGCAAAGTTGGTGTATGTCCTCTTATGTCCTTTTCCTTTTGAAGAATGTAGCTCTAAGGGCATTTTAGTTATTATAAACACCCCCACAACTATAAATATAACATCAAGGTACGGAGTAGAGCCAAGCATCTTCCTCTTGGCTCAAATTCGTTCGTACACATCTATCTTTTTTCCTTCTTTTTCTCTTCTGTGGTTTCTTCTCTCCTCTCGTTTCTTCTCTCCTTTGTTCCTTGGTTTCTTCTCTCCTCTCCTTTCTTCTCTCCTCTCTTCCTTGGTTTCTTCTCTCCTCTCTTCTCTCCTTCCTTTGAGATCTCTTGTGTTAGTGTGTTGTCCTTTGAAATCAACATGGTATTAAAGTGGGCAAAGATTTGACATGGAAAAGGAGAAGAATATGGACAATAAACGGAGGAAGAAGAAGAAAAAGAAAAAGGAAAGGAAAAAAAGAGTAGTTTCTCATTTTTACCTTTAGTCTTCTTTCCCAATTTTTTTTTCATTGGATTTCTCACTCTCTTATGATGATTTTCATATAGAAAATTATATAATTTTGGAAATATCTTTGAGTCTAGATTCCAATTCAAAAAGAATTATTGCAATTAGATTTTTATATAAAGAGAAATCGACATTTGAAGTAGAAATGGTCAAGTAGCAACAAAAAGCCTCAACTTTCTGAACGGTTTATACCAACATGACTGAAAATTTATGTTGAGAATTATATTTAAAACCGACATAGTGCTGAGACCAAGTTTTCATTGATCTTGCCATGGCAACCCAACGACATTATTTTTAAAATAATTTGGGTGGAGGAATTCTCCTCCTTTCTCCAATCCAAGTAGTTCAATTATATCACCGGTAAGGGAGATGGTCCTATGGGGTAGGAAAGAGAAAAATGTGTAAAATGACAGCCACATGTGTAGGGGTGGCATGACTAGTAAATAAAGAGAACTTCCATAGAGATCAGAGAGAATTGTAAATATACAAGCTGGTGTATGACCTCTTATGTTTCTTTTCTTTTTAAACATGTAGCCCTAAGGGGATTATAGTCATTGTAAACTCACAACTATAAATATAGCCTCAAGGTATGGGGTAGAGCATTCAAGTCACTTCCTCTTTGCTCAAATTCGCCATACCTCTCTCTCTTTTTCGCTTTTGTCTCCCTTAGTTTCTTCTCTCCTCTCTTCCTCAAGCTAGAGTCTCTTCTCTCCTCTCCTTGAAATCTCTCGTGTATTAGCACTAGAAATCAACATGGTATCATAGCAGACAAAGATCTGAGAGGAGGAAAGGGAGAGGAAAGGGAGGAGGAAGAAGAAAAAAAAGAAATGGAAAATAAGGGGAGTTTCTCGCTTTTCCCTTTAGTCTTCTTTCCCAATTGTTCTTTCTGATTGGTGGAATTGTAATTTCTATGGCGTGAGTGTCAGACATAAGCAAGTGGTATTGACAATCCCCTTGTCTATTCTTGTATAGCCTATTTAGTTGTTGGAAGATCATTTTGTGGGTCTAGGCTAGTGTGCTTAATTAACTATTGTAAATCTTAGTGAGAGTGTGGTATGCGAGTTGGTTGGCGAGTCACTATGGATAACATTATAATTGTTATTAGAGATTATTTTGAAGGACTACCCAATCTTAGAAGTGTTAAGTTATGGAGCCTAATCAGTGCCTTACGTTGAGTCCGTACACAGATCCACGATATATTAACTGTTGTTTCATTAAGGGCAGTTTGGGAATTTTACTGTTGCCTAATTTTCTCTTTATAATTGAAATTTTGTTGTTAGGGTTTTATCATCACCAAGAATGAGCTGGAGTTGTAGCCTGAGAGAGGTTAGAGAGAACACTTTTAAGTGTTTGTAATTTCTCTGGTAAAAAACTTCATCTTGCTAGTGGATTACTGCAGCAGTGGAAGGCAGGACGTAGTCTCACCTTGAAGCGAACCTGTATAAATCTTGTTATTTTTCGTGTTTTCTTTTCCTTTGTTCTATATTTATTATTATTGCTCTCATTGGTTTGGAATTATGGTGTCTAATTCCTAACAAGAATAGCTTCAAGGTGTAAAAACATTAGGGGGTGGACAAGAAATCCACATAAGGATTGTGAAGCCTCTAAAAATCCATTGTGTACTTTTTATATAATTGCTTCCATGTGTACCTTCATTACTGTGCATGAATGTAAACTATACAATTGGCATTATAATATACATAATCACCCTCCCCCCCCCCCCCCCCCCCCCCCCCCATGCATGTATGTGATCATGCATATATGTGAAGGTTCTAATACACTCGTAAGAGAGATTTTAGTTGTCACGGATAAAGTCAAAGCTCCTTAATAAGGTTGTAATTTGAGATTGAACCAGTCATCAACCTAGATCCCTTCACAAGTCTTACACATGCCTGCATCATTTGGACACTTCACAATCACCTTCATTATCTATCCTATATGTGAAATTTAACGGGATGTCTTTGTAATTGCTCCCCTCAAATACTTAGAACATCATTTGGAATTTCATTCCTTTAGTTCTCTTACCAAGGGATACCATTGTCACTTATATCATGTGAGTAATATGTGTTGGAGTTTAGGGGTGTTTATATTAGCTTTGAGAGATGAAATATACCCAATCGAATCCAACACATGGTGCATATTAGAAGTAACCATACGAGCATTACCTGTTATGGTGATTCTTGAGGTTGAAACGTGCCCCATTACTCTAACTCACCTTGTCAACTTTTAAGTGGTTCCTAATTGTAGAAAATTAAACTAAAAAACCACCTTTCCCATAATAAAGCTATCCTTTAACATTAATTAGAAGTGACAATTATTATCTTGTAGGTGTTTTTCCAATTTTATCAAAATTACACCTTAAGTAAAAAAATTTAGTCTAAAGGCAATAGAAGTGAAAATGATTCATAAAACTGAATACAAGTATCTTATACAATGTTTCTTCGTTATTTCTTTCAATTTTTAATATTTTTTATATCTTGAATATTTTTGGATATTCTAAATCATAAGAGTTCCCAATGTAGAAATTCTTCATATTCCTTTACATTTCTTTTCGTTTCAAACTTGGGTAAGTTTTTGATTGTAAGAAAGTCACATAGAGATGTTTTCATCTTGAAAATCATCTCTTTTAAATTACAAAGGTGATATTAGAAATGCCAGCCCTTGCTTCTCCTGCCATAAGTGTCACCAAATAGTGATTTTATCTCTTCAATGAAACTCATTTAAGGGACAAAAGACAGCCTCCAATTTAATCTCCTCAATCCCATTATATTTCATGTAGTAAACAGAAATTGAACATGCCTCTATAAAAAATTAGGCATAATTGAATAAGATATACCTTTTTTATATTTTCTTGGTTATTTATAGCATCTTTTTCATTCGATCTTTTAGAGTGGACAGAGTTTGTATGCCTCGATAAAAAAAATCAAGGAGGTTGATCTTAATCTGAATGGAAGCATAAGGCACTCCAAATTGATCGGTTATGATATTCGTTGGATGGAAAAATTTTGAATGTCAGATTGTTTGTTTTCTTGTCATTGATATCTTCTTTCAACTTGACTTGTTGAAAAATGGAGTTTCCTTCAATTTTCAAGGGTCTCGATGTCGGCCTAAGATAACCTTTGAGATCATTTTGATGATCAATGTACACCAACATTACTAATGATATGCATTAAGTATCTTGTGTAGTTAAAAAAACCTTAAAAAGAAATTTCTGGCAATATATCCATTCGACTGGCCATGGTCCACCCAATGGTCCTTACAAAAAGAAAAGTAAGTAGCTCATTCTAGAGAGTACATCATCTAGACAACTCAGCAACAATGTCTAAGCAAGCAAGAAAAATGGAGATTTATTTTGCACAAACAGTGAACCCAAAAGAGACAAGAAGAGTAAAATAGGCAAGAAGAGTCGATCACATAGCAACACATCAGCTACTTCTGCTAGAAAATTGAAGAAATTGAAGTGCCAAGAGTTGAAAGAGTCAAGCTCATGCATAGAAGTCAAGCACATTAGTAAGAAATATGAAGCCCTCAACTGAAAGAGAAAAAACATGAATTAAGCATTTGGTTAAAATGAGCAAAAAGAGTTTACCCTTGTGGAAGGAGCCGACCCCATATCATGGCAAACATATAAAGAGAGTCGAGTGCAAAGAAATAAAGAATTTTGAAGGTGAAACAGAGTGGACCCCATCAAAGGAATCAACCCCTCGGTAAAGGAGTTGACTCCATCAAGAGGGAGGAGGAAAAGGATTCAATTATGAAAAATAGAATGTTTTGAAAGAAAAAAGAGTTGACCTTCATTATCCAAAGTCAGCCCTTTAGCATAGGAGTTGACCCCTATAGGAGAAAAATGAAGGAAAAGATAGAAAAGAGTCAGGCACAAGGAGAGACACTCTAAAACAAAATAGATTCCAAACTAGAGATGCTCTACATGGAAAGACTCACTCTCAATTGAGGTCCACATGCTAGTGAGGAGCGATCTTGCTTGGTATTAATAGTCTTTGGTGCATCACCCTCAATAATGCAGTATTGTGGTTGTCATACTAGTAAGGTATTTAAACAAAATTTTGAATAAAGTGATCAATTGTTCATTGTCACTCTAAATGGCAGGGCCACTTAGACTATAGCATTACCTTCACTATCTCAAATACCACTCCCACTAAAGACTCCATGGAGGTGACCTAGAATCAATCTACAGAAATTTTAGTTTAAATGCCTAATAAAATTTTGGCTCCATTTGGCAACACAAAGTTGATTCAAAGGCAGATTCATCGCCACAAGCCTCAATTCCAAAAAGTTAGATCTCATGTAAAGAATAGTAGTTGAACTGACAATGGATGGATGAAATTTCAATAAGTCAACATCTCGAGAAACAAGGAAATAAGGTGATATGTGTTGTTTTAAATCTTTGTCGTTCCACTATGTCCATATGGATCACATCTTTGTGTGAAGACACAAGATCACAAAAGTTACTCAAACATCTCTCTCCATGCAAAGAAGAACGCCTGAATTCATGCAAAATAATAATCAACCTCCTCTATCTCCCATGAAAGATAAAGTACAAGACATGCCACCTACAAGAGCTCACTCAAGGGACCCATGTTCTCTCTCTTCCATGCAAGACAAATTACAAAACATGCCAGCTACAAGATCTCACTCAAACGACCCATGTCCAGCTGTATCAAAAATACATGTGGTTCAAAAAAATTCTTTCATGCACGTTCCTATCAAGAAGAAGAGATATTCACCAACTAGGCACTTACCTAAAAATATTCAATCAAGATCACACAAACTAGATCACATAAACAAGGGTCAAGAATAATTAAAATTTAAATTCTTACATAAATTCTCTAGACTCTAATGGAAAGAAATCTAGACCTTATCCAAAGATTTTGAAATGCTTCCTTATTTCATTGTAGAACATAGGAAAGAAATTTGTGTGTATCTTGTATGTTTCTCTCATTAATAAATCATGTTTGATAGTTACAAGTTTAATTTGAGGTGTTTTAAATTTGAAAGGTTTTCACATGGTATCAAAGTTGACAGTCTAATCCAAGGAAAAGTCATTCCATTCTGAAATATAAGGAAACCTCACATCCATCATGCATACATACGTCCTCTCCTTCTTCCTCTCATTCATCATCATACTCTTTGTTCACCATTTTCTCGTCTCGAACACCATAAACAACTCCATCTTTTCTTCTAATTCATCTGGACCTCCCATTTCTGTAAATCCATTACAACACTCATTTTTGTTAAACTATCTTCCAAAAATTATTATTGTGGAGAAGTCAATGGATTCATGTCTTATGGTCACAACCAGACACTTACCTAAAAACTCTCACTCGAGATCACACAATTTAGATTCTATAAGCAAGTGTCAAGAATAATTTAAATTCAATGTCTTACCTATCTTGCCTAGACTCAAGAGGAAAAGACATCTAGACCTTATAAAAAACTTTTTAAAAGCATCCTTATTTCACTATAGAACATTGGAAAGAGAGTTGTATATATCTTGTATGTTTATCTCAATCAATCAAGCTTGATAATTACATTTTTAATTTGAGAAAAATGTTTTCATTTTGAAAAAAAATTCATACTTTGACAAAAAAGGGCGTATCAAAGATGCCACATTCCATTATTAGAAAAGGATTGACAAAACATTCAAAAGCTAGTTTTCAAAAAAACATAATACAAACCTACTATCCCTGACATTCAAAAATCTTGTCTCATGCTAACAAATAAAAATCTAAGCAATTCAAGAGAGCTCAAATATGCTTTGTGGACTCTATAACTTAATGTCATCACACACAAGCTTCTGAGAACAAAAAAGCTACATCCATTTGTGATATGGTACAAGAGGCAATTTATCCCTCAAAGTTACCCATAAAAGCTACTAAATCCCAAAGTAACATTTATTTTCTAAGTCACTCACAAATAGTCCAAGGTGCCTTACAACTCTGTGCATGAGTAAATCATTTTTTTTATCAAATTAACAAAAAATGGCCTATCAATTCAAATCTACAAATTCATCTATCAGGGTAGGGATATTTAGTCATCTCCACATTCTAAATTATTTCAACAATACATGACACCCGAATGCGAATTTTATAAACCGTGTAGACAGATCAAGAAGAAAATTAATGTATTAAGTATATGGTGGTTGAAACTCATTTGGTAGGTGATAGCAAATAACAATATTATTTCCATTTTCAATCTTATGAAAGAGTCCTAAAAGCTAGTAAATAACAATATTGGTGACTTTTCTATAGATGATGTTGAAAGCTTTAGTGGAGCAAACATGCAAAGTTCATACCTAGAGGCATATACATGTTTCTCATAACAACTGGCAAGAGCTCTTCCCGCTGAGTTAGTATGTACTCTCCATTCATAGTTGAAATCAAACAAATTGTGCCACCTCCACACATTTTCCCAAATGATCTAAATGAATGCCTAGCTGATCCTTTTACCAAAAATCTATTGTGACAAACCCTTCATCCTATTCATATCCTATTTTAATGGAAAATAAAAACATACTAAGCTACCTAAAATATTCCCCTTTAGATCTAATAAACTTGGTATATGCTAAAGCTAGTTGTGAACACATTGATATCTTAAGAACAACTAAGAAGAGGATTTAATGGCTTAAGTTTCATGTTATCATTAAAAGGAAACAGAAAATAGATCATAACTTGATTATGAACACAATAATTCACTTAAAATTAAAGTTTGTCATGACCATGTAGGCCAAATTCAAGCTAAACCTCTTCTTATCTTATAAGTGGCTATGAACTTAAAGTTTCTTTCTTGTCTCAATGACAAGATTTATTCCAAATTTTATCGTCAAATTATGATATCAATCATGTTCCACCCATCTTGCCCCAAGTAAGGAGGTATAATGCTTATAATTTTGAACCAATTTAGCATTTTTATTGTTATTTTTGCATAATAAAATTTACAATTGCAGGAGCCTGTTAGTATAGATTTTTGCATAATAAAATTTACAATTGCAGGAGCCTGTTAGTATAGATTTTTGCATAATAAAATTTACAATTGCAGGAGCCTGTTAGATCCTATACTAGATCTTATCTACCACAAATTGGTTTACTTCCTCTTGCCAATAGACTATGGTGGCCTTTTTTATCTTTTAAAATTTTCTTTTATGACAACTTTATCTTCTCTCTCGTAAAAAATTTGAGGCATGTTTTTGGGATTGATTTGGTCCCTTTGCCTAGAGGTGGTACCTATTAAGAGAGACACATGTATAATGTCATACATGTCTGGTTTCAAGGGTGTTGCTCCAACCTTGAGAAATGATATATGTTGAATACAATTCGTCATCAAATGTAATGACATTGGATATTATCGTATATGATACTTGGAGATTGTACATGTCACAGTGATCTTACAAACTAAGTCAACTTTTTTTTTTATTTCTACTTTTAGCATCAAAACTTTGCTAAAAGGGCACTTTTTGCATAATGATGATGTTCATATATGGTATTACTCTTACGAAAGGTTTACTCATAAATTAGAAATGGCAAGCTACTTTAGATTATATGCAAAATTTTAAATTTACAAAGGGGATATAAATGAAAACTAAGCAAAGAAGTGAAAAAATACCAATCTACATTTTTTATTTTAGAACCTCTAGCCTGAATATGATTCTATTGATGTAAATAGAAAATGAACGTGTTTTTAAAATTCTTCTCTAAGGAAAATGATTATGACTAGCATAATGTTAAGACCAAATAAAAAATAGTAGTGTGTAGCAAAAACATAAAAAGGTTAGGAATAAAAATACTATAAAATGTCACTCAATGCAGTTTCAACAAATGAAAATCTTATTCATCATGTTTCTCTATTATTCCATTGATATTTTCAATGTGGACATCATTTTTTATCAATAAATGGATAAACATGTGTAAAACCTCATAGATTTATGACACCAATGTGGACTTTGAAGATCGGTTTACTGTTGGATTAAGAACAACAAATGTGTGCAAGTTGTACACCAACTTTGTTATAGCTCTATTGAGAACAACGAATGTGTGTAAGTTGTACACCAGCTTCATTATAGCTCTATGTTCTCGAGAAAGGAGACAATATAGCTCCATGTTGAGAACTAGACAATATATAGTTTCATGTTCCCCATATCTCCTACTGTCTACAAAATGTAGTGGAATCAATCCTAGTATTTTGCATAAGTATGATGGTACTAATAGGAAGTAAACAATCACTCTCAATAGTTGTGCCAATAAGAATTTTATTTTCAAGTGAATTTTTTTGTGAATGTTCTATGGCCAATTTTGAGTTATAAGTCTTTGTACCTTGTTTCAATATGAAGATTTTTCAAAATCTATTATTACATTAACACACAGAAGTTACAATTTTCCCCATCTTTTCAAACTTATGCATTAGCTTGCATTATTTTGCATTGATTTGTCTGACTAATGATTTTTAAACTTATCCTTTTCTTTTTCTCACTAAGAGATGGTTCCACTTAAATATATGTTTTACAAAACTTTCCCTTATCCGTTGGCATGAGGAGCTTTTCTTGTAGACCATTTACTAGCTTTGAACTATTAAATATGTCATAATAGATTTCATTTTACAGGAATCCTTATTTGATATTGACCTCTTTCACATAATAGAATAGTAAGTTGTAAGCTTTTTATTTATTTTAATGAACTAAAATGCCAAAAGACTTTTATTAACAATCAGAATGAAGAAATTTTATATGAAATTTTCCAAATTGTTTCTAATTCTCATATATTAAATGTTACTAGGAAAGGATCATTGAATAACATTTATTTATTTTTAAAGGGCCTTATAGTTTCATTAAAGTGTCATTATTGCATAAATATGTTTATCTTACCTTTTAAAAATAAAATAAAAATACAACTAAAATCTAAATTTTTAATTTTAATGTCAATCTAAGATTTTAAGAACATGTTTCCTTCTCTCTTTATAAATATGAGGAATTCATGGAAACCAAATATAAAGGTGATGGCATATGTCACTCTTCTAGGCCACATGGATTTATCTTAGTTCATATCTATTAACTAGACATAAGTTTAAGGAACAATTCAACTATATTGATAGTTATAACCTCCCTTTTATCAAGTTGAAATCCAAGTATTGTCATAAACACCATAGATAGTTAAGAACATCTCTTAAGCATTCGAAAGAATGCTTTGGTTTCTATGCTTTTAGGCATGTGACAAAGATAACTTTAGACCTTCTCACATTGTAAGAGAAGTTACAAAGTTATTTGTGGCTTATGTATTACCTTGGTTCCACAAATAAATAATAATTCATCATGATGATTATGCTATTTATAAGACACAAATTTTCAGCCAAAGTTCTCCTTGAATATCTTTTAGCTAAATTTTGTGATACCTCTTCCCTACCACTTTTATAATTTTCAGAAAATGTAATCGTGATCATGATTTCCTCAAATCAACAACACCAATGGGCTTGCAAGATGATGGTTCCAGGTACAAATGACAGACTAAAAACAATAACCATCATTTTGTAATATGCTGAGCCATTTTTTTATGTGAATGAGTTACCTAAGTTTGTTACTCTATCTTGCAGGCAAGAACATCCAAATGAAGAAGACCTTATGAGCCAACTTACCAAAGCTGCAACATTTTAACGAGAAAAGATAAAACTTATAGAAAAACACTTTCAAAGAATGAAGGAACTGCAAAGGAAGCAATGTGAAGAAGAATTGGAATCCGAGAATCAACATAATGAACATCTAGATGAACTCATGGCCAAGTTCAAGCGAAATTTTCTTTAATCAGTTTCACCTTCTAGTAGTTCTTAAAGGTGAGTCATGCAACTTGCAACTTTTGCTATGGTTGTCATGAAGTGCTTGCACCTTCTAGTAGTTCTAAAAGTTGACTCATGCTTTCAACTTTTGACAAGGTTATAAGAAAGTACCTACCCTAGGGTCATGTTACGTTAATAAGATTTTTTTTTAAGATCATTTAACAATCTAAATAGAGTTTCAAGAATTTAGCATAAGCGAATGGTTTATTATATAAAGATTTTTTTCTCATTTTGAGTCCATTTAACCATGAAATTGCTATGAAATAAAATAAAAACTCTTATAAAAGGATAAAATGTATGTAAAAATAATTTCCTATGAGTTTTATGGTCTACATATGAAATTTTTATAAAGAATTCACCATACTACCTAATAATTTTACTTAAAAAATATGAAGTATTAAATTAACCTCGATTTCTTCATTATGGAGATCCAAAAAATCACAAGTACTCTCTATATCATACACCTAAAAATAATCTCAATATTGCTCACACATTTGTTGGTGGTTGATTTTGAACAAGAGTCTAATTGTTAAGCCTTTGTTTTCTTCCATGTCTTGGCTGGTGAGGTCTTATCTAATATAGCATGTTAATAATGAGTGTACTAATGAATTTGTATTATCTTAAGTATAATTTTCATAATATCAAGGGAGTGGGTTGGCTAATGGCCTAGGCTCCTCAAGGCAAAGGAGTCTCTAGCAACTTAATTTAACATAGGTCGTGATGTTCAGGGATTGGGTAGAAGAGAATGTTACACCCTTGTTTTCTCTCCCCAACCTTGGACAATTTTACCTCCTTTAGGTGGTGTATTCATAGGCCTACTATAGAATTTGTGTTGCCTCAAGTACATGTTCTCATAAATCTCCTTTGTGGATTAGTCATGTATGTGTCATGTTGACTCGCTTTTCATCATTAAGGGAGTTGGCAAGCTTGTGGCCTTGACTCCTCAAGCCATGTATAGGCACTAAATAGTGGTCTTTGCTATCTTTGTGGTTGTATCCTAGAATGAGATTCAATATAGTCTATAGAATATAAATAAAGTTAAAAATCAAGAGAGATTACACTTAAAGGGCTACCAATATTAATCTATTGGTGTGATATGGAAGTCGAACAATACTTTATCTATATGTGTATCAATTTTGTCAATAGATGCCAGATGAAGAGCCCCACAATTTCAAATGGACGGGAACAGGGACAAACGAGTTATTGTTGTATTTCGACTTTTTTATTGTATTTGTACTATATAATATCAAAATTATTTTTTAGGCTTTCTACATTTCATTAAATCATAAATTTACTTATTAGAGGTAAAGTATCCATATATATCATCAATCGATAATAATTAATTTATATTTTTACATTAGCATGAGACAAGGGATGAGCATGGGTAGAGGAAATAAATCGTTGGGTTTCAGGTCGAGGTTGGGGCAAGGATTAGAAAACTAGGTAGAGATGAGATGGGGATGGGTTGGAGATATGGTGATGGAGCGGAACAAGGCGAGAAATGGGGTTTCGAGACGGGGTTTGGTTAGGAGTCAAGGTTTCAGGGATGGGATTTTTTCAAGTTTTTTTTTTTTTTTTGGGTCATATTTTGGGTTCATGGTTTGGGTTTAAAAAAACTAGACCTTGACTCAACCCGTGCCCACCCCTACATGAGGCCTTGAAAACTAGTGAAGTTACCCCATTACTATTCTCAACCCTAAATGTTGTTGAAATAAAACCATATTAACATACCTTGTAATCTTCAACCACCATTTATACTCTACAATGGAGTGACGACAATCTATGCCAAAGTTATGCTTTCTAACTCATCCTTAGACTTTTTTGGTCTTATCAACTTACAATCTTCTACCAAGTTATGATTGGTATGTGCAAATCTAGTACTAAACAGTAGATTATAAAGGGTTCTAAATTTATATTAATTTTATGCAAGTGGAAAGACTTCCATGGTAAAAAATTGAGCATACAATTATTGTTGCCATGCATATATAGCTTATAACAAGCATCCAAACCAAATTATTAACTCCTATTATTCCACAATCAGATCCAGAGCCTTCCATTCCTACAGCTACAGTTCACATATAAGTAAGGACAATTCATCCTCCACAGTGTTTCTCACCTACTTTGAATTATATTTTGTTGACATATGGTGGAGAACTACAGAGTTAAGAAGAAATCTTGAAAGATGAATATTCTAGCAAGTGGGAGTTGGGCATGAAGGATGAGATGGATTCCCTGTTAGGGGATCAGACATGGGAGTTGACAAAACTTCCACAAGGGAAGAACTGTATTGATATGTTGACAAAGGGTGTTACTCTTGAGAAACTGAAGTTGTGCGCAACTTCAGTTGGTCTTCTAGTATGATGACAGGGGTAGTGAGTTACAGAGGTGGAGGATATCATGTTTGAGGAAGAGGGCGATGCAGTTGGTGTACCAGTCTCCAAGTGAGAGAATTGTTGAGGACTGTGGAGCCTAGTCCACTGCACATGACTCTTTTGCCAAAACAGAGTCCCTCGACAGGAAGACTTCGTCTATGTTGCCAAAACAGAGACGTTGCGCATTGAGAGTCTCTCGGGAGAAAACTGCAACTCTGTTGGCAAAATAAAAACCCTCAGGGTTTCCAAACAGGGTCAGGGCGAAAAACAGAGAGCGATAGAGGAGCTCTCAGAAAAATAGAGAGGGGTTTTTTGAGAGACCTTCAGGCAACGCCGTGGTAAGGAGAAAGAGTGCTCAGAGGCTCGATGCCACTACCATCACCGCTGCCAGAGCTGTAGTACGACGCCGGTAGTGTTGTACAGCGGGACTTCGACTCTATTTCTAAAACATAAAAAGAGTCTCTCGGCATAAAGAGAGACTCAAGAAGAACGACGACATTGTCATCGCCGTTGTCGGAGTGACTGTTCATTGCCGTTGCCGTTGTCGTCGCCGTTACCAATGCTGCTATTCGACACTGCTGTCGAAAGAACAGAGTCGGGGATTCATCAGAACAAAGAGGTTTACGGAACTCCCTTGGGATTTCGTATCGGTGTCTGTGTGTACGCCAAGAAGACGAAGTGGGGAGAAGTTTCGGTCTCGCCGAAACCCGTTGAGACGAAATAGAGAGAAGACTCTCTCGGATTGTATTTTAGCTGTGAGAAATAGATTGTATCATAATTCTTCAATTTATCTATAAAATCTTCTACATCTCCCATGGACGTAGGCAATTTGCAGAACCATGTAAAATATTGTGCCGTGCATGATTACTTGTTACTTGTCTTGTTGTCATCGACGATTTTTTCCTAACAGTCTTCGGGCTCGCTAACCTTCATTAAAACAATATTAGAGTAGTAGGTCGATCCCCAAGATGCAAGAATAGAGCAAGATCCAACAAAAAAGATGGAAAACATGGATTAAAGGAATATGGTATGATCCGGCAATGCTACTAGGCAGAAGAGAGCAAGTCCTAACTCAGTTATATATAAACCGAAGAGGCCACCTATTCTAGTCTGATTTGGAATCCTTGCTTCCCTAGAGTTTCCTTTTACGTAATACTTGCTAAACATGGAGCTCTACTTTCCTTCCTTGATATTTCGTTGACTGGAGATTTCACAGTTGATAGTTTTTAAGTCATGATATAGTACTAGAGCCAGTATATTGAATTTTGTCATCTATAGATGCACCTTGTTGTGCTATGGAGAAAAAGTAAAAGGATCGATTGAAAAAAGTTTAGAATTATGCAATTGAAACATAAATCTAAATAACTAAAATTATATTTTAATCTTCAAATTTTAAAAGAAGAAGTTCATTAAATATTACTTGGATTGTTGTAGCTTTAAATTTTTTATGTAATTATTAGATAGATTAATTAAATATTACTTTATAGGTGGGGTACCATTGCACAAAAGTAAAATTTTCTCACAAAAATTATAGAAAATGAATTGATCAAAATTTGAATTTTTAGTGGTTTTAAGAATTTCTCACTCAATATGCCCTACATGAAGGTTGTTGTTGTCCAATCTAATTACACCCAATTACCAACTCATGTAATAAGAAGTATTTTGTGGAAAATTATTATGATTATTATTATTATATTTCAAGGAATTTTACCAGAATATTGGATTTAAATTTTTAATTTACCTGAATAATGACTTTTTAAACTTATTTCCCAAATTATTTGATTTCAACCTTTGGAATCCTCTTACAATCCGTCAACTTCCCACGTTAGTAAAGCTTGTCCATATAGCACCATGCCAGCCCATCCTTTAAAACCTAAAATTCCTCCTTTCCCCATTTTAGTTTTATTTTGATTTTGTGAGTTTTCTCTATTATAAATAGAGAAACAATGTACTCATTATACAATCAATTAATTTTTTTCTCTCTTAATATTTTAAGAATCAATTCCTATGCCTAATATTTTTAATGACTCAAATAAAACAAATAGCAAATAAAACATAGTATAAAAATAAGATATCCAATTATAACTTCATAACATGAACTAAAAGCATGGTTCTCCTCATTTGTGCTAATGTAACTCATGACAATACCAGAGGATTTCTTAAAGAACAACAAATTGAATAACAAAAAACGTGTCAGTACTTTATAAACTTGAGTCTAACAAGTTAATTTTATAAAAAAGAAAAAGAACATGAGATGAAGAGTAAATATGAAAGAGTCATATATGACCAACCAAGAGAAAATGTTATAACTTTGCTAATGAAAAAGTCATATATGTCAGTGCTTTGTCATAGAAGAAGTTGATCATCAAAGAGCTGATATGGAGAGTGACAATGGGTATAACCAAGAGAGATTGCCAAGTAGTTTATCAATAGGATTGTTGAAAATCAATAAACATGGGGATTAGGCGATTCTTGAAGAAGTAGGCAATATACTACTATCTCACTTTGAAGCAAAGTAGTCACTACAAAAAAAATTATAATTTATTGTATTTTTTGTGATCTCTGGTTTGCTTTGATAATGAGGGGGCGAGGGACATTATACGTGCATAGAGAATCCATATTTTTGAAATGTTGGTCGGTTAGGCATTTGGGTGGTCGACCGGGAATACGGCGTGTGATCTTCCGTGGCGACTTGTGAGTGGAAGTGGAAACCGGAAACTGGAAAACAACTGGCACTCACTCTCCTACTTCAACGCTCCTATCACAATTTCCCCAAATTTCTTCTCGATTTCGCATAGTTGCCATGGTGAGATCTAAATTCGAGATGAAGTTCATCGGCAACGAAAGGGCTCGCTGCAAGGTTTTCAAGAACCGAGTCGAAGGGGTGAAGAAGAAGTGCCATCGATTGTCTATGCTCTGCGGCATTGACGTCTTCTTCTTGTGTTCTCCTCCCGAAAGCGAGAAAAAATTATCTCCTCATTCCTGGCCTCCAAATAAGCCTGAAGTTCTTCGCATCCTCACAAAGTACAGTAATCGAAGCAATGAAGAAATACGTAAGCATCCAACCATTTTAAGCGCCAACTCGTTGAAAGAATCTCTGCGGAATTTGTCTTACAAATTTTCTGGCAAACGGGACGAAGCGAAACAGAGATTGGAATTTCCCAAGGGAATGGGACTGGTGTGCGAAGGAGCATCAGACAGAAAAATTGAGACGCAACCCAGAGTTGACCACTCGCATAATCTGTGGCTCGTCTGTGAGATGGAATCTCAGGGAAGCAACAACGCTTATCTTCCAATTGCTTACATGAATCCATTTCAGCAGTCTCAGACGGGGCTTGGTCTTCCTTCCGATCAATTGTTTTGGGATAAGACTCAGAGCTGCTCCAGCACAGATCTCAGATTCAAATTTTATCAAACGGTAACATGAATGGGTTCGGGTTCAATGGAAGTGGATGAGAGCAGGGGTTATCCCCAAATTTTTCACACATACGACAGGTTTTACAAAAATTTTGTGAAGTAAAGGTTTTATAGAAGAATTCTATGTTCTGTAAGTAAAGCATATTGGTTCATGCTGTATTTTTTACTCTTCAAGTATTTTGTTTGTTCCGATTCGCTTCTCATTGTTTCTCATTGTTTTCTCTATAAAAGGTGAGTCTGCCATTGGTAACTATCGTGACTTTCTTGATAATCTTCTTTCATGTAGCTTGCTATTCAGATGGAACCCGACACTGCTCTTTCCTCCAAAAACCCGAGACCCCCTCCTAAGCGTTTGTTTCTTCAAAAATCAAGTCCCTGATTCGATTCTTAACAATCCTTCCCTCAATACTGCAGTTTCCCTGCTCCCCTCAAATTATAACTTCGAAATTCATAAATCCATATCTTAAAGTTTTCTTCTTGGAAGAATATGATCTCAATGGGATTCAACAAGCTCAGAAAAAAGAAATATTGAATGCAAGGAAAGCTAACTCCTGGGGTATAGTGCATGGGACGCTCGGGCGAAAGTCCATATATACCTCATGCTTCCAAACCCTGTTGGACAACTTGTTTCCTATATTGACTTGTTCAACCAAAAGATCGAGCATTTTGTTATCTTTTTTAAAGATCCACATGTTTTAATATCGAGCAATTTGTGGTCTTCTTATAATCATTTATAATCTAAATCCGAGATGGTCCTCATCAAACCACAAAAAATAAAATACCATGTGGAGGATATTTATAATACCTGAATCGCCTCTCCACATGGCAAAGTCATTCTATAGCACTTCAATAATTTTCAACAATATTCTAACAAGGGTTTGAGGCATCCCGCCCGCTTCATCTAGATGATTCTCAATATACTACAGAATCTGGATTCCTGAAATTAAACTGTAGAGATGAATTTTGGGTTCTTTTGATTCATCAACATGAATCATGCACTGGTGCTCCACTAACGATGTCAGGAGATGAACCGAGTAATGCGGCTGAAGTTCATCTCCTGCGTGAGTTTACTAACCCCTCCTATTAGAACTGAAGTCAATTACTTTGTGTGTTATTTTCCTAGAGTGAGCACAAAGGTGATCTGAAATCTGTCAACATTAACAGCATTAACTAAAATTGAAACTGAGCTGATGGGTTAGTTCATTGGAGAAACAGAATAGAAACTGATTCTTATTACATTAACTGAAATTACAAAAGTGTTTTAGCTTGCCTATCTTACTCAAAAAAATTTCTTTCTACCACATTTATCAAAATGCAAAATTTTATTGATCGCAGCCGTTTGTGTTACCCTCTCCATCCTACCAATCCCTTCCTGGCTTCCTTGTTCCCTCATGTTCTGTCGGTCTTTTCCACATTCTTTTCATAAAATAAAATAAAAAATTCAAATCTTAAGAAAAAATCGAGATATAAAAAATTAAAAAGGAGCGCTATGTCATTGGATTAAAGAAATAAAACATTCTCCGACCGTGTCAAAACATAACCGCACTACATTAATAATGGAAAACAAAACAAAATCATGGTTTTTTCCCTCTTCACTTCTACCCGAACATTTCGAACCGTTAAAAAAGAAAAAAAACTATATATACAAATACGTTTTGCTGCCCCTACCAATGAGAACACGGAACACCGGCGCACACAACACCGGTCTCTACTCTATTCCCTCGTGCCGCTCTAGACTGCTAACAGCCTGGCGTCTCGTCCGTCTGGGACTCTACTCACATCCCCACACCGCCGTCTCCTTCCTTGGGTACCATTGTCGCCGGTGTGCGTCCAACGAGCGCAGCACGTCGGTGTACACAGGCTTCCATTACAACATCTCTCTCTCTCTCTCTCTCTCTCTCTCTCTCTCTCTCTCTCTCTCTCTCTCTCTCTCTCTCTCTCTCTCTCTCTCTCTCTCTCTCTCTCTCTCTCTCGGTGCTCTGTGACTGCTCCTCTCGGCTGCACTTCGACGCATTGTCTAGTGTTCATTGCCACCCACCAAAGCAACGTCTCTCGAACGAGAATCAGTTATGCGCAACAACAATCTCCAGGCAACTGGAAGTGAGGAACAAGACCAACCGGGAGTCGGGAAGAAAATGCGCACAAAACATCGATGGTTCAAAGCCAGAGCACACAACGAGCCCCATCGTTCGACTCCCGTCATCGACGATCCCCTCTGCAGACCCGAACGACGGCTGATGGCTGGTTGTAATCCTTTTCTTCCC
Organism: Aristolochia californica; assembly: GCF_029961685.1. Classification (NCBI taxonomy): domain Eukaryota; kingdom Viridiplantae; phylum Streptophyta; class Magnoliopsida; order Piperales; family Aristolochiaceae; genus Aristolochia; species Aristolochia californica. Next base: position 7,805,981 of record NW_027182279.1, read on the forward strand.
ATGGGCGCATCTGATCCCACTAACATGATGTCACCTCCAACACACTTAGCAACCTACTCTGGCGCACCAGTGCAGTCATCCTGTCTGGTCGGGGACGCTATTCGGAAGCATCACTACCTCTCTTGGACGCCGTCTTGCTGGGGAGCACCAGCATGATTGAGATCCTCTAGGCACACAACGTATTGACAGTCGCACGTGCCTCCACTGGCAATCGAAGAAACGCGGGGGTCATAAGGCCTCATCGTAAGTCTACATCCTCCTCTACAAAAAAATGACACATAATTTTTATTTTAATTTACGGTATAATAAAAATATAGACAACATTTTACAAAAACATTAATGGAATTGTAATCAAGACGAGAGATTCCAAATGTAAACCAGAAATTCTAAGGCAATATAATATTCATAAAAAGAAATTTGAAACCCAAGATGCATACCTTCAATCATGGTAGACAAAATTCCAGGAATTTTGGAGAGTAACCTGTTGATGGAGAAAACTCAGGCTTATTTCTAGACCAAATCCCATTTGACGTATAATCCGAATTCAGGCTCAATATCCTTACATCTATGGGAAACTACCTAGTAATGGGTTTGTTGGAAGATGGGCTCAATTCCACGGGCTCAAGACAAGAAGCCCACACGTCAAAGGAGTGGCATATGTGTAAAATATGGTACTTTCCATAAATATGGCATAGAAAAGTGTATATATGTGTTCCTTTTATGTATTTTGTTTTATCAAGTTGTAGCCCTAAGGGCGTTGTAAAACTATAAATAAAGGCATTGGCTAAGAGGTAGAGCATTGAAGCACTCTCCTCTCTTTCCACAAATTCGTCTAGCCCTCATTTTTGTTTTTGATGCAACCCTCTTCTCCCTTAATCCAAACTCTCTCTTGCCTCGTTAATCTTCTTCTCTTCTCCTTCTCTCTTCTTCTTCTTCTTCTTTCTTGTTGATCTAAAGTTCCTTTCATGAGATCCTAAATTCTACATGGTATCAAAGCAAGGAGTTTAGGATCTCTCTTCATGGAGTTATTATGAAATTTGTTCAAGAAGTTGTAAAAGGAGTTCAATCATGAAGAGATAAGTTCATGCTCTTCTTGTTTACGTTTTTTTTTTTTTTGTTTCCTATTCTTATTTACATACTCCTTTTTACTGTTTTTCTATACTTCTTGAATTTGAGTCACATCAAGTCAAGATAAATCTTTATATGTTGTAAAGATTTATTTCTATAACTAAATTGATGTTATAATTTTGACTCCTTGTAAATCAATTACAAGAATGATCAAGATCATTTGTTGTTTGCATCTTATTAAGATTGATGGGTGAAATTCAATTACCTTTATGTAATTTGGATCCATCTCATTTGAGGTAGAATTCCAGCACATGTTGTTGTATCTTCTCCTACTTAAGGTTGCTCATGGGTTTGTGTTATGTTGTTGGATACCCATTATATGTTTGATGAAATTTCAGCAGTCATTTACCTTTATAGTTCCTTTTTTTTTAACTTCAACAATTGAATTTTTTTTTACGTTGAAGTTTCCCATGAGCTGAAGAAAAATCTCTTCCAAGTGTCTTGGTTTGCCGTTAAATCATCTCTAAATTTTTGTATATTGTTCGTTTGTGTTGGAGTTTGAATTAAAGCCAAATCAGTTGCATCTACTTTCTTCTCTTTGTTCTTATGAATACAAGAGAAGTTGAGTGATGGCTGGATATTATTATCACTTTCTAAAGGTACAAATTTTTTGATAATTTGGTGTTTTCCCTCGTGAAAGAAATTGGTTCTTGTTCTCTTTTATTGGTGACTGATTTGGTCTACAGGTTCTTCAAATTACATTGAGTCGTTGTTCTTTGAAGAAGGCTTTTTCCCTTGACCTCCATATTTTACTTACCTCATCATGGAAATTGGATACAGTAGTAATAAGAGTGATATACTCCGTATTACTACAATTCCACTTAGAGGTCTTTCCAATTACATGAGCTGGTCACAATCGGTTCGGAGGGCTCTTATGACTCGTGACCTCTTGAGCCACGTTGTTAACTTTCCTCCTCCGATTGATGAAGAAGATGCGTCCTACCACAAGTGGGTTAAGGACGATAACATGGTGATAAGTTGGCTCATTAATAGCATGGAAGAGCAGGTGGCCAACAATGTGGTCCACTTGGAAACCGCCAAGAACATATGGGACACTTGTGCCAAGCTTTACTCAATGCTACTTCATTACAAAGAATATATGATGTCTTACAAAACATGCTGCATATGAAACATGGAGATAATATTCATGAATTTTTGGTACGATTTGAGGTCTTCTTCAAGAATGGAAACTAGCTCAGCCATATTCCACTGATATTGTCGTTCAAGAACGACAAAGAGAAGCTTTGGCAGCAGCCATTTACTTATCGAATATTAAACCATACCTTGAGGAGGCCAAAACTCAGCTTCTAAGTTCTTCTGCTCTTCCATCCTTTGATGATATTAGTGCTACATTACTTCAGATAATGGATCCATCCCCTCCTTCTCCTATTGATGCTCCATCGGCCATGCTCTCTGGAAATCGGGGAACATCTTCCTCATCCTGAGGATGGGGCAAAAATATGAGAGGGGGTAGAACTATGAGAGGGGCTGAAAATAGAGGTGGTAGAACGGGTCAAAATTCTTTCCGTACTGAGCCTCAACTTTGCACTTATTGTGGCCGTCAAAACCACCTAGTGGCATCATGCTGGAAACTTCATGGCAAGCCTAATTGGACCACAACTAACCCAGTCTCGATTAACGTTGAGAAAAATGAAGATAAGGTTGAATCATCATCCGAAAATGTGACTCTTACGGCTGAGGACAATGCTACATTTCAGAAAATGAAGTCCTTCATGGAATCATCTATTCCCTCATCATCTACTGCTGCCACTATTATTGCCTCAAGTATGCTTTCTTCCTCTTCTTCCGCTTCCTCTTGGATCATCGACACCGAGGCCTCCGAACATCTATCAGGTAACAAACACTTGTTGCAGTCCTTGTCTCTTTGTTATCCTCATAAATTTGTTACTATTGCTAATGGTACCCAAACCAAGGTCCTTGGCAAAGGTTTCTCCTCTCTTACTTCATCTATTCCCCTTCAAGATGTTTTGTTTGTTCCTCAATTTCCTTTAAATTTGCTCCCGGTTAGTCAATTGACCAAACAATTAAATTGCTCTATCACCTTCTCACTGTCTTCTTGTGTCTTTTAGGATCTGACTACAAAGCGGGTGATTGGTGGCGGCCATGAAAAGGGGGGTTTGTACTACTTCACTCTTCCACAATTATTTGCATTATCGTCCACTACATCTGAGGCCCAACTTTTGCACAATCGACTTGGTCATCCATCTACCCCTTCACTTCGTTCTTTGGTTCCATCTTTAAAAGGACTTTCTAATTTCAGTTGTGAGGTTTGTCAATTAAGTGAACATGTTAGGAGTACATATTCTCCTCGTCTTACAACTACAAGTACTGCTCCGTTTGAGCTAATACATTCTGATGTATGGGGCCCTTTATGTGTCTCAAATATTACCCAAGTTAAATATTTTGTCATTTTTGTTGATGATTTTACTCGAGTGACTTGGTTATATCTATTTAAAGAGCGTTCCAAAAATTTTCCTTTGTTTAAAAATTTTCATGCTATGGTCTTAACACAATTTGGGAAGAAAATTCAAACCCTTAGATCTGATAATGCTAAGGAATACATATCTCATGACTTCAAATCATTTTGTGAGAGTAATGAGCTTATTCATCAAACATCATGTGCCTATACTCCTCAACAAAATGGTGTTGCTGAAAGGAAGAATCATTATCTTCTTGAAGTTGCTCGGGGCCTCCTCTACTCCATGAAGGTACCCTATTTCTATTGGCCTCATGCTATACTTACAACATGCTTTCTCATTAATAGGTTACCTTCATCAGTCCTTCATCATAAAACTTCTTACTCTGTGTTATTTAATGGTGAGGATCCTTTTTCTCTTCCTTTGAAAGTGTTTGGATGTACGTGTTTTGTTCATGTTGCATCTCCACATAAAAATAAACTTGATCCTCGGTCTATGAGGTGCATTTTTTTGGGGTACTCTGGCACCCAGAAATGTTATGTCTGTTACAATCCTACCCTTAGGAGGATGTTTATCTCTAGGGACGTGACTTTCTTTGAGGACACCCCCTTCTACTCCTCCCATGATGCTCCTCTAGGATGGACTTGTCCCTCTACTACTCCTTGTCCGCTTATGCCGTTCAATCTTGAAGTGGATCCATCCTCTGATGCATCGGTCGTACCTTCACCTATGGAGTTGTCGGATCCACCTGAGGTAAGTCCTTCTCCTCCTATGTATGGTCCAGAATTTGATACTCGGCATATTGCTTTAAGAAAAAAACGTAGCTCCTGTACTACTTCGCATCCTATCTCAAATTTTATGTCTCACCATCACTTGTCTTTCGAGTGTTTTCAGTTTATTGCGTCCCTTTCTTCTACTTCCATTCCGCAGTCGTATCAGGAAGCCCTAAGACATCCAGTATGGAAGGCGGCTATGGATGAAGAAATGCACGCCTTATACGAAAACCAAACCTGGTACTTAACAACACTCCCGAAAGGTAAAAGACAGGTTGGTTGTCGATGGGCTTTTTTGGTGAAACATAATCCGGATGAATCGGTTGCTTGTCTTAAAGCTCGACTGGTGGCTAAGGGCTTTATGTAGTACTATGGGATAGATTATGAGGAGACCTTCTCTCATGTTGCAAAATTGAATTCGGTACGCATCATCTTATCTATTGCTGCTAACTCCTCATGGCCCGTCTATCAGTTAGATGTTAAAATGCTTTTTTAAATGGTGATATCAGTGAGCAAATTTATATGGTTCAACCACTTGGTTAAGTGGTTGAGGGGGAGTAAGTATGCTAGTTAAAAAAGTCTTTATATGGGCTTAAGTAGTCCCCTCGGGCTTGGTTTGATAAATTTAGTCAAACACTCCTTCGGTTTGGTTTTCATCGATGCTCAGTTGATCATTCTGTATATTATAAAGATACGGTCAAAGGAAAAATATTATTGGCCGTATACGTGGATGATATTATCTTAACCGATGACGATGCTTTGAGCATACAAGAGGTGAAGGAGATGATATGTCAGGAATTCAAGACTAAAGACCTTGGTAAGCTTAAATATTTTTTGGGTATAGAAGTTCTTCAATCCAAACATGGGATAATATTGTCTCAAAGGAAATATGTCTTGGATCTCCTTGAAGAAACAGGAATGAAGGGTTGTAGACCAGTTGACACACCTATGGATACAAATTTAAAATTATGTGCCACAAATGAAGAATATATTGATATTGGCAAATATCAAAGACTCAAGGGAAAACTGATTTATCTCACGGTAACTAGGCTAGACATATCATATGATGTAAGTGTGGTGAGTCAATTCATGCACAAACCACAAATAACCCATTGACAGGCTTTAGAGAGAATATTACGTTATCTAAAAGGAGCTCTAGGAAGAGGATTGTTGTATAAAAAACATGGGCACTTCAACATAGAAGGCTTCTCATATGCAGATTGGGCCGGATCTCCTGGAGGTGGAAAATCAACATCAGGATATTGTACTCTGGTTGGGGGAAACTTGGTTACATGGAAAAGTAAGAAGCAAAATGTGGTTGCAAGATCTAGCGCCGAAGCAGAATTCAAAGCTATGGCCCATACCATTAGTGAACTTTGATGGGTCAGGATTCTTCTTACCGAACTAGATTTTTATAAAAAGGGGTCCTTGAATCTGCATTTTGATAATCAAACAGCCATTCATATCACTTCAAATCCAGTTTTTCATGAAATAACTAAACATATTGAGGTGGATTGTCATTTTATACAGGAGAGGTTTCAAGCAGGAATAATCTCTCTCAAACATGTGTCATCTCAAGAGCTAGTAGCTAATATTCTCACTAAACCCATTACATCTAAAATCCTATCATTTATATGTGGCAAGTTGGGTATTTATGATGTCTTTTCTCCTCCAGCTTGAGGAAGAGTGTTGGAAGATGGGCCCAAGCCCACGATCTCAAGACAAGAAGCCCACACGTCAAAGGAGTGGCATATGTGTAAAATATGGTACTTTCCATAAAGATGGCATAGAAGTGTAAATATGTGTTCCTTTTATGTCTTTTGTTTTATCAAGTTGTAGCCCTAAGGGCATTGTAAAAATATAAATGAAGGCATTGGCTAAGAGGTAGGGCATTGAAGCACTCTCCTCTCTTTCCACAAATTCGTCCAGCCCTCATTTTTCTTTTTGACGCAACCCTCTTCTCCCTTAATCCAAACTCTCTCCTTCCTCGTTCTTCTTCTTCTCTTCTCCTTCTCTCTTCTTCTTCTTCTTCTTTCTTGTTGATCTAAAGTTCCGTTCATGATATCCTAAAATTTACAGGGTTAAACCTAAAAAAGGGAAACAACTATCAAAGGGGTCATGGGCCATTCTGAAAGGAGGGAGTGGAGGAAGAGTCATGAGATGCTTGGTAATGGGATTATAGAGATAGTAACTGAGTTTGAGATTAGTATGGATTTTCTTGCACTAGAAGATGACCCCATTGCATGAACCCATATTCTTGATGTTGTATTGTGAAGGGAAGACAAGGGACTCATGGAGCGTGAGTGCCCCTTTGTCGTCAAAGCGACAAAACATACATTCATGTATGAAGCCATAGTCGTTGTATTTGAGATAGGCAAAACCGAAGTCAATTGATTTGGCAATGAAAGAAACTAACTTTCTTGATCATCTTTTGTCGTTTCTTTAAAATAGCCTCACACTTGAGTTGTCATTTCTTGGGCTGACGTGAAAGAATTTCAAGTGAGATGTCTTTGTTGAGGACTGTGGAGCCTGGTCCTCTGTACATGACTCTGTTGCTGAAACAGAGACGGTTTGCGAATAGAGTCCCTCGTTAGGAAGACTTTGTCTCTATTGCCAAAACAGGGACGTTGCGTGTAGAGAGTCTTGCATTTCATTATTTGTTCACTATTGAGAATAATCATAATTTGTTGCATTTTTTTGTGATCTCTCGTTTGCTTAGACAAAGAGAGGGCGATGGCACATAGAACACATTTTGAAAAAAAATTTAGCAGGAAAAAGGTAGGTCTATTACGCACTTTGGGCGGTCGACCGGGAATGGCAGGTCACCTCATTGTTGGCAAACCGCGTGTGCTCTTTCTTGAATTGCGTGGCGACTTGAGAGTGGGGGTGGAAGTCAAAAAATGGCAAAAAATATTTGACTAGCACTCTGTTGGATCGACAACGTTGCCATTGTCGCAATCAGAGCTGCTGTACGACGCCACTACCGTCGCCGTTGTCGGTGCTGTAGGGCGGGACTTCAACTCTCTTTCTAAAACAGAAACAGAGTGTGAAATAGAGTCTCTCGGCAGAAAGAGAGACTCGAGAAGAACGACGACGTTGTCATCGCCGTTGTCGGAGTTACTGTTTGTTGCCATTGCCGTTGCGGTTACTCGTGCTACTATTCGACACTTTTGTGGGAAGAACAGAGTCTGGGACTTACCGGAACAGAGAGGTTTACGGCGCTCCCTCAGGATTTTGTATCGGTACCTATGTGTCCACCAGCAAGATGAAGCATGGAGAAGTTTCGGTCTCGTCGAAACTCGTTGAGACGAAATAGAGAGAAGACTCTCTTGGGTTGTATTTTTGGTGTGAGAAACAGACTATATTGTGATTCTTCAACTGATCAATAAAATTTTCTACAACTCCTGTGGACGTAGGCAATTTGCCGAACCACGTAAAATATTGTATCGTGCATGATTACTTGTTGCTTGTCTTGTTGTCATCAACGATTTTTCTATAACAATTGGTATCAGAGCTGAAAGATTATAAGAAGATTGTGTACAAGGACAAGTCCGGTACAGTTGCTGAAGCAGCTCCTATGGAGTGCGACTTTATTAGACTGGATGACCTACCAGAGGCCATAGTGCAGTGCAGAGATACGAATGACAGGGAGAGTGGGTCCAGTGCACCACCTCCTATTATTCCACAGTCAGATCTAGAGACGTCCACTCCTACAGCTGCAGTTCTCATGTCAGTAAGGACTATTCATCCTCCACAGCGTTTCTCACCTATTTTGATTTATATTTTGTTGACAGATGGTAGAGAACCGCAAAGTTACGAAGAAACCTCTCAAGATGACTATTCTAGCAAGTGGGAGCTAGCCATGAAGGATGAGATGGATACCCTATTAGGGAATCAGACATGAGAGTTGACAAAACTTCCACAAGGGAAGAACCCTATTAATATGTTGACAAAGGGTGTTATTCTTGAGAAACTGAAGTTGTGTGCAGCTTCAGTGGGTCTTCTAGTATGAAGACAAGGGTAGTGAGTTGCAGAGATGGAGGATATCATGTTTGAGGAAGAGGGTGATGCAGTTGGTGTACCAGTCTCCAAGTGGGAGAATTGTTGAGGACTGTGAAGTCTGGTCCACTGCACACGACTCTGTTGCCGAAATAGAGACGGTGTGCGAACAGAGTCCCTCAGCATGAAGACTTCGTCTATGTAGCCGAAAGAGAGACGTTGCACGTAGAGAGTCTCTCAAGAGGAAACTGCCACTCTATTTGTGAAAAAAAAACCCTCAGGTTTCCGAACAGGGTCAGGCCAAAAAACAGAGAGCGATAGAGGAGCTCTCGAAAAAATAGTAGGGGTTTTTTGAGAGACCTTCAGGCGATGTCGTGGTTAGGAGAAAGAGTGCTCAGAGGCTCGATGCCGTTGCCGAAGCTGCAGTACGACGTCGCTGTCGTCGCCATTGCCGGTGCTGTACGGCGGGACTTCGACTCTATTTCTGAAAAAAAATAGAGTACGAAATAGAGTCTCTCGGCAGAAAGAGAGACTCGAGAAGAACGACGACGTGTTCGTCACTGTTGTTGGAGTTACTGTTCGTTGTCGTTGCCATCACCGTTACTGGTGCTGCTGTTTGACACTGCTGTCAGAATAACAGAGTTTGGGACTTACTGAAACAAAGAGGTTTACAGAACTCCCTCGGGATTTCATATCAGTGCCTGTGTGTGCACCAAGAAGACGAAGCGGGGAGAAGTTTTGGTCTCACCGAAAGTCGTTGAGATGAAATAGAGAGAAGACGGGTTGTATTTCTTATGTGAGAAACAGACTGTATTGTGATTCTTCAATTTTTCTATAAAATCATCTACATCTCCCATGGCCATAGGCAATTTGTAGAACCACGTAAAATATTGTGTCGTGCATGATTACTTGTTACTTATCTTGTTGTCATCGACGATTTTTCCCTAACACTCTTCGGGCAAGCTGACCTCCATTAAAACAATATAAGAGTAGTAGGTCGATCCCCAAGATGCAAGAATAGAGCAAGATCTGACAACAAAGATGGAAAACGTGGACTAAAGGAAGATGGTATGATCCGGCAATGCTACTAGGCAAAAGAGAGCAAGTCCTATCTCAGTTATATATAAATCGAAGAGGCTACCTTTTCTAGTCTTATTAGGAATCCTTGTTCCCCTAGAGTTTCCTTTTACGTAATACTTGCTAAACATGGAGCTCTACTTTCCTTGATATTTCGCTGACTGGAGATTTCACAGTTGATAGTTTTTATGTCATCATGTAGGACTAGCGCCAGTATTTTGAATTTTTGTCATCTATAGATGCACCTTGTTGTGCTACGTAGAAAAAATAAAAGGATCGATTGAAAAAAGTTTAGAATTATGCAATTGAACCATAATTCTCAATAAATAAAATTATATTTTAATCTACAACATTCAAAAGAAGAAATTCATTAAATATTACTTTGAATTGTTGTAGCTTTAAATTTTTTATGTAATTATTAGATAGATTAATTAAATATTACTTTATAGGTGGGGTACCATTGCACAAAAGTAAAATTTTCTCACAAAAATTACAGAAAATGAATTGATCAAAATTTGAAATTTTAGTGGTTTTAAGAAATTCTCACTCAAAATGCCCTACATGAAGGTTGTTGTTGTCCAATCTAATTACACCCAATTAGCAACTCATGTAATAAGAAGGATTTTTTGGAAATTTATTATTATTTTTATTATATTTCATGGAATTGTACTCGAATATTGAATTTAAAATTTTTATTTACCTGAATAATGACTTTTTAAACTTTTTCCCAAATTATCTGATTTCAACCTTTGGAATCCTCATACGATCCGTCAACTTCCCACGTAGTAAAGCTTGTCCATATAGCACCATGCCAGCCCATCCTTTAAAACCTAAAATTCCTCCTTTCCCCATTCTCTTTCCTCTTTCCTCTTTCCTTAATGGACATGCTGATGTGGCGCCATTTGGACAAGCTCTGTTGACATGGGCAAATTTAAAAAGCCTAACGAAGAAAAGATTAAAGGAAAAATAAAAAAATAAAAAATTTAAAATACAAAAGGAAAAATAAGGAATTATAAAAAAAAGTAAAAAATGAAATAATAATAAAAAGTGAACATAGAAAAAAAATATTGGTAGGAAAAGTAATTAATCATTAAAATAAAAAATAACAAATAAAACTAAAAAAATTATTTGAATCAATTAATAATGAAATAATTATTTAATTATATAAATAGAAAATGTTATATTAATTAGTTAATTAAGTAAGTCCTGCATGTTTGATTAAATAGTTGATTAGTTATATAATTAATTATATCAATTGGCTAGTTAATTACCACAAATCATCATGTAATTGATTATTTTCTTACCAAATCAGTAATTATTAATCAGTAAATATATTAAATATAAATTAATCAACTAGTATTAGTTGCAGTCAAATAGTAAATTATTCTAGTTCTTCATACCAACTCCATCGGAATGTGTTCCATTAATTAAATAATTATGTAATTACTTCCTATTCAATTAAATAATTGATTATTTATTACATTAAATAGCTCAATTGGCCAATTTACTACCACAAATCATGGGTTTTTAATTATTTTCTTACCTAATCAATACTTATTTAATTAGTAAATATATTATTCTAATTAGCTAGTATTAGCAATTATCAAATAGTATGTCATTGTGGTTCTTACAGACTCCATTAATCCTACAAAACAAATTAATTAGTTAATTATATAATAAGAATGTGTTCACTTAATTAGATAATTAAGTAATTACTACCTATTCGATTAAATAATTGATTAGTTATTACATTAAATAAGAAATTTTACATAAGAAATCTTTTGATTCTATCAGTTCTCTGTAATAGTGATTTACTTTGTTTCGTATTAGGAGTTCTATTCAAGTTTTAAGTGGATAGGTTTAATTTTATTTTGATTTTGTGAGTTTCCTCTATTATACATAGAGAAACAATGTACTCATTATACAATCAATTAATTTTTTTCTCTCTTAATATTTTAAGAATCAATTCCTATGCCTAATATTTTTAATGACTCAAATAAAACAAATAGCAAATAAAACATAGTATTAAACTAAGATATCCAATTATAACTTCATAACATGAACTAAAAGCATGGTTCTCCTCATTTGTGCTAATGTAACTCATGACAATACCAGAGGATTTCATGAAGTACAACAAATAGAATAACCAGAAACGTGTCAATACTTTATCATCTTGAGTCTAATAAGTTAATCTTATAAAAAAAAGAAATATAACATGAGATGAAAAGCAGATATAAAAGAGTCATATATGACCAACCAAAAGAAAATGTTATGACTTTGCTAATGAAAGAGTCATATATGTCAGTGCTATGTCATAGAAGAAGATGACCAACAAAGAGTTGATAAGGAGAGTGAGAATGGGTAGAACCAAGAGAGATTGCCAAGTAGTTTATGAATAGGCTTGTTGAAAATCAATAAACATTGGGATCAGGCCATTTTTGTAGATGTAGGCAATATACTACTATCTCAAAGCAAAGTAGTCACTAAAAAAAAAAACATAATTTGTTGCTGTTTTTGTGATCTCTTTGACAATGAGGGGGCGAGGGACATTAAACATGCATAGAGAATCCATTTTTAAAAGATTTTTGGCGTGAAAAAATGTAGGTCGGTTAGGCATTTGGGTGAGAAATAAACCCCTAAAAGGGTCGCCCTTCAATTCCCCGAAGGTCTCCTCATGTACTCACTTGTTATTTCTGACATTTTTGAAACCTTTGTTTCTGTTGATGAGTGCTTTATTCTGGTTGACATCACATATGGGGCGTGCTGCTGTGTGGATGGTTTTTCTGGATCTTTTGATCCATTACGGGCACAGCTGTTTAGTCCCAATAGATTACACCAAAATCCTTGCTTTATAAGTTTTAGTTGAAATAAAAATTGGTGTAGACCATATCATTAATACAATTAAAGCGTTTTTTGTGACAAAAAGATTGCAGTGGCAAGGACCATCCAATTCTCAGCAGTTGTGAGAGCTGTTAAATCTGCTTTAGCTGACTCTGGTATTGATATCATTGTTCCACAATCTAAACCTTTGTCTTCAAGGGAAGTGCATCTCCTACAATTCCTAATAGTGTTGTAGTTGATGTTGTTGTATTTGTTGCAGATGGTAGATTCCATCTATAGGCATTTATGATAGCAAATCCCCCATATTAGGGCATTTCGTTATGATCCATATCTCAAATTTTCTTCTTGGAAGAATATGATCTCAATGGGATGAAAGAAGCTTAGAAAAAAGCTATATTGAACGCAAGGAAAGCTAAGTCCTGGGGTATTGTAGTTGGGACGTTCAGGCGATGGTCCATATATACCTCATGCTTCCAAACCCTGTTGGGCAACTTGTTCCCTATATTGACCTGCTCGACCAAGAGATTGAACATTTTGTTGTCTTCTTCGAAGATCCAAATGTCATAATATCGAGCAATTTGAGGTATTCTTACAGCCATTTATAATCTAAATCCGAGATGGTCCTCATCAAACCAAAAAACATAAATTACCAAGTGGTGGATATTTATAACACCTGAATCTCCTCTCCACATGGTAAAATCATTCTATAGCACTTCAATAATTTTCAACAACATTGTAAGACATTTCCAAATTAACCAAACTATTTCCATTGTAGATACACTAAACATTGCAAAAACACACATATCGAGTCCAAATTTACTGAACATCCCTAGTAGAGCACCATATGATTTCACAGTCACTACAAACTGTACCTCGTCAGTGATGGGGGTCGGGTTTCGTTGGCTAATGGATGCCTTTGTAGGCAACTCAACATTGTTTGAACTGGACTCAACACCCTAAACCCTATTAACCCTAAACCCTAATTCTAGAACCAGAACCTAAACCCTAAACCCTAACCTTAAAACCCCTAAAAGCACTAAAACCCAAACACAGAACCCTAAAAAATTTAAAAAAAAAAGACTAAACCCTAAAAATAAAATAAACCCTAAACCCTAAAATACCAAGCACCTAACCCTAAATACACTAAACCCTAACCCTAATCCCGAAATTAAACCCTATGAAGACAAAATTGAACCATAAACCCACCCCAACCCTAAATCCCACAATTAAGCAACAATTAATACACATTATGCACAAAAATTAAAATTAAATCAAATACAACACTAAAATAATAAAAAAAGTCAAGGTATAGGCATACCTTCTTAAATTTTTGGAAAACCGTAGTCGAAGGAGTAGAATTGAAGAAATCAACGGCGAAATATAAAAAATCAAAGAAAATCGAAATTGAAATCGGGGAAATCAAACAAAATCAGGAGGCATTTTGGGCGAAGAGAGAATAGCTACAGGGAGAAGGGAGTGGGAGGCCGGGAGGACGTTCACAACGAGAGGGAGAAGGGAGAAGGGAGATGGAGGATGAGAGAGAGGAAAACAATTTCGGAGGAAGAAGAGACTAGAGAAGAATTAGACCGAGAGAGGGAAGAGTGCAGAAGAGAGACTAAAATGAAAAAAATCGACGAGGGTTCAAGGCATCTCACCTGCTTCATCCGGATGATTCTCAATATTCTATAGAATCCGAATTCCAGAAATTAAACTGTAGAGATGATTTTTGGGTTCTTTTGATTCATCAACATGAATCATGCGCTAGTGTTCCACTAACAATGTCAGGAGATGAACTGAGTAATGTGGTTGAAGTTCATCTCCTACGTGAGTTGACTAACCCCTCCTATTAGAACTTAAGTCAATTACTTTGTGTGTTGTTTTCCTAGAGTGAGCACAAAGGTGATCTGAAATTTGTCTGCATTAGCATCATTTATGCTGAAAATTCAATCTTCTTCATATCTAAAAACTATTTTCTGAGCTGATGGGTTAGTTCATTGGAGAAAGAGAATAGAAACTGATTTTTATTACATTAACTGAAATTGAAAAAATGTTTTAGCTTGCATATCTTACTCAGAAGTTTTTATTTCAACCACATTTATCAAAATGCCAAATTTTATTGATCGCACCCGTTTGTGTTACCCTCTCCATCCTACCAATCCCTTGGCTTCCCTCTTCCCCCGTGTTCTGTCGGTCTTTTCCACATTCTTTCCATAAAATAAAATAAAAAATTAAAATCTTTCGAAAAAATGAAGATATAAAAAATTTAAAAAACGCTATGTCATTGGATTAAAGAAATAAAACGTTCTCTGGCCATCTCAAAACTTAACCGAACTACATTAACAATTGAAAACAAAAAAAAATCGTAGTTTTTTCCCTCTTCTCTTCTACCAGAACATTTCAAATCGTTAAAAAAGAAAACAAACTATATATACAAATACGTTTTGTTGCCCCTAACCTCAATATTATGAGGGAGAAATTAACTGGTGGCAAAGGAAAAAAGGGTAAAAAGGGGTGCAACAAGAGGACTTCTTAGGAGGTCACCCATCCAAGTACAACAATCTCCAAAACACGTTTAACTTCAGAGTTTTGATGGGATGTAGTGTTGGTATGATCGCACCCGTTTGTGTTTCCCTCTTCATCCTACCAATCCCTTCCCCAGCTTCCCTTTCCTCCCGTATTTTGTTGGTCTTTTCCATATTCCCTCCATAAAATAAAATTAAAAATTAAAATCTTCAACAAAAATCAGGATATAAAAAATTATAAGTGTTTTGTCATTGGCTTAAAGAATAAAGCATTCATCGACCGTGTTGAAACTGAACAAAACTACATTAATAACGGAAAATAAAACAAAATCGTACTTTTTTTTCTTTTTTCCCATCTTCTCTTCTACCCAAATGTTTCGAATCATTAAAAAAGAAAACAAACTATATATACAAATATGTTTTGCCGCCTCTAACAGTAGCATTGCGAGGGAGAAATTAGTTGGTGGCAAAGGAAAAATGGGGAAAAAGGGGTGCTACATGAGGACTTCCTAAGAGGTCAACCATCCTAGTACTAGTCTCATCCAAGCGCGCTTAACTTCTGAGGTCTGATGGGATCTGGTGCATTGGTCCTAGTATGATCACACCCGTTGTTGTTACCCTCTCCATCCTGCCAATCCCTTCCTCAGCTTCACTATCCCCCCGTGTTCTTTCGGTCTTTTCCACATTCCCTACATAAAATAAAATATAAATTATAATCTTATGAAAATATCAAGATATAAAAAATAAAAAAGGAGCGCTATGTTGTTGGATTAAAGAATAAAACATTCACCGTCCGTGTCGAAAGTGTAGCGAACTACATTAATAAAGGAAAACTAAACAAAATCATTATTTTTTTTCTTTTCCCCCCCTTCTCTTCTACCTGAAAGTTTCAAACCGTCAAAAAAATATATATATAAACAAATATGTTTTGTCACCCCTAACCGCAGCATTGCGAGGGAGAAATTAGCTGGTGGCAGTGGAAAATAGGGCAAAAAGGGGTACAACACGAGGACTTCTCAAGAAGTCACCCATCCTAATTATATAACTAGAATGTGTTTAATTAATTAGATAAGTAAGTTATTACTAATTTTCTATTAAATAATTGATTAGTTATTACATTAAATATGTCACTTGGCCGATTAATTAGCAGAAATCATTGGGTATTTAATTATTTCTTACTTAATCAGTAGTTATATGATTAGTAAATACATAATGTCATTAATTAATTAGTATTAGATATGATCAAGATAGTTATGTATTACATTAAATGTGTTATTTAATTAATCACAACCCAACCCTTGCCCCCCATCTAGGCGTGGGTGAGGATGTAGGTGAGGTGCGTGGGTGAGCCACATAGGCAAGGCACGTGTGTAGGTGAGTGGTGTGCATGCATTCAAGCTGTAGAGGCTGGCTATCAATTTTTTTTGTCTCATTTAAAATTTAACATTTTAACTCGGATCGATTCAAATGCTCTTGAATTATATTTTATGAGCTTATTTAGGCATTTGTGATAATGCCAAGTTTGAATTTAAATAAAGGGGTAAACCTCGTACTTAGGTGGGAAGATCATACTGATCCATGTAAGATGAAGGGATAAGGATTCTTATCCCTAGTTTGCATATCAGTAGGCTTTGTACCCATGAGTGTAAACCATCTTCATTTTATGCAAAGAAGTTTCCCTTATTTTCGAAGGTCTTTTTTTTTCTTTCCAAACTTCTTGTATTTTTTTAATTTCATATTTTTTTATCACTTTAGAGCACTGGCTATACTTCCACTACCTACATAGAACAAGAGTGTACCTAACAGTCAGAGTGAGTTAAGTTTTTTTATTCACCAAAGTAGTATATTTTTGTGAGCTACCATTAAAATAGTTAATACACTTTCTTTTTTCATGCACAAAAATTGGGCTTGTCTGCCTTTGAAATTGAAAGGAGTCTTTTTTCAAACATAGACCATTTTGAAAGGAATATGAAGTTTTATCATTTGGCTAGAGTGATGCTTCCTTCTCTCATATTTGCTATGTACAATTGGGGCCTCTTTAAAAGGAAAGGGTCACTTAATGGAGAGAAGTAGAAGGAGAAGTTCAAAAGAAGAGGTGTTGAGAAGTAGTGGTGGTAAATTTTTTTTTTTAGAAATAAAGAACATCTAAGTATGGAGGAGGATACGAGATGAAAATTTCTTTTCATGCAAAAGTTAGCAGCTCCAATTTGAGGGGAGTGTTGAAGACGCAAAATGGAAGAGTCTAATATGATTTTCATGGTAAAGGAATCTCATGATGGAAGAATTAGTAGGACAAAGTCTTATTTGAGTCTCATGGGATAGAATCTTACATAAGAAAGCTATTGATTTTATCAGTATTTTGTAATATTGATTTACTTTGTTTCGTATTAGGAGTTCTATTCAAGTTGTAAGTGGAACATGGGTAGGTTTAATTTTATTTTGATTCTGTGAGTTTTCTCTATTATAAATAGAGAAACAATGTACTCATTATACAATCAATTAATTGTTTTCTCTCTTAATATTTTAAGAATCAATTCCTATGCCTAATATTTTTAATTACTCAAATAAAACAAATAGAAAATAAAACATAGCATAAAAATAAGATATCCAATTATAACTTCATAACATGAACTAAAAGCATGGTTCTCATCATTTGTGCTAAAGTAACTCATGACATTACCAAAGGATTTCATAAAGAACAACAAATTGAATAACCTAAAATGTGTCAGTACTTTATCAACTTGAGTCTAATAAGTTAATCTTATAAAAAAGAAATAGAACATGAGATGAAGAGCTGATATGAAAGAGTCATATATGACCAACCAAGAGAAAATGTGATGACTTTCCTAATGAAAGAGTCATATATGTCGGTGCTATTTAATAGAAGAAATGGCCAACAAAGAGCTTAATTATTACCATTCATAGTAATAATATTGGAGGAATCAAAATTCGGAACAGATAAAGTTTGAAGAATTACAAAATAAACAACAATGCTTACTAAAACATGCAATGGAACCAAAAATTGAATATTTACCCACGTAAATAAATTTAAACAAATAAATCAACATGTGAGTAGGCTTAGATTATAACACAAATGATTTATATCACTTTATAATGGCATCATAAATTTATCTCTAAATGAATTTTCTATTGTTGTAGACGACTAAAAAGTTTTTTTAAATGTTTCTAACCAATCCAAATTAACCACTTAAATATAACAATTACCACGTGAGGTTAAATTATTCGATTTCCATGGATATTCACAAATTTGTATGTCATTAACTTTATGTGACTAAACTTAATGTCACTAGACATTTTTCATAATTAAGAATGTTGTGGTTATTACTTAATTATTCAAATGTAAACAAAAATATGACATCAAAATAATTGACTAAAATTTATGCCAATTATTAAATTCTTATATTTAGGTCAATCATAATATGCATAGAAGATTAAGTATGCATAAACCCAAAATAAATTTTTATACAGATAAAAATTAACTAACACTTGCATATTAAACATTCATATATGCATATCCAATTTTTTAATCCATATGCATTAAAATGAAAAAGAATGAAAACTAAAATATTCTATTTTTCCTATTATTTATATATTAATTAAATGTATCCAACGATAACATTGGGCTTGGATGGGCTGTGAGCATGTTTGGTGCTCTTGCGCATACAGTGGTGCTGGACAACCGGAGAGCACGATGTCGTGCTCCTGGCCTTGGCTGCACTCCAATGAGAACACGGAACACCGGCGCACACAACACGGGTCTCTGCTCTATTCGCTCGCACCGCTCACAGCTGCTCACAGCCAGATGTCTCATCCGTTTGGGACTCTACTCACCATCCCCACACCGCCATCTCCTTCCTCTGGTGCCATTGTCGCCAGTGTGCGTCCGACGAGCACAACACATCGGTGTACACAGGCTTCCTTTACAGCGTCTCTCTCTCGGTGCTCTGTGACTACACCTCTCGGCTGCACTTCGATGTAATGTCTGGTGTTCATTGCCACCCACCAAAGCAACGTCTCTCGACCAAGAATCAGTTGTGCGCAATGCTGGTCTCCTGGCGACTGGAAGTGAGGAACGGGACCAACCGGGAGTCAGGAAGAAAATACACACAAAATTTTGATGATTCGACACCAATGCACACAACGAGCCCGGTCGTTCGTCTCCCCACATTGATGTTCCCCTCTGGAGACCCGAACGACAGTTGATGGCTGGCTATGGGCATTTTCTTCCCACGGGCGCATCTGTTCCCACTAACATGTTGTCACCTCCAGCGCACTAAGCCAAACCTACTTTGGTGCACAGTGTAGTCATCTTGTCTGGCCGGGGACGTTGTTCAGAAACATCACTGCCTCTCCTAGATGCTGTCTAGCCGGGGAGCGCCAGTGTGATTGAGATTCGCTAGGCACACAACGTATCGTCAGTCGCACGTGCCACCACTGGCTATAGAAGAAGTGCGGGGCTCATAAGGCCTCATCATAAGTCTACATCCTCCTGTACTCGAAAATGACACGTAAATTTTTATTTTTTTATGGCAGAATAAAAACATGGACAACATTTAACAAAAAAATAACGGAATTTTAATCAAGACAAGAGATTCCAAATGTAAATCAGAATTTCTAAAACAATATAAAATTCATAAAAAGAAAATCGGAAACCCAAGATGCATACCTTCAATCATGGTAGACAAAATTCCAGAAATTTGCAGAGGAACGTCTTGTTTATCCAAACTCCCGTTGATGGATAAAACTCAGGCTTATTTCTTGTCCAAATCTCATTTAACGTACAATCCAAACTCAGGCTCACTATCCTTTTATCTATGGGAAACTACCTAATAATGGGTTAAACCTAAAAAAGGGAAACAACTATCAAAGGAGTCATGAGCCATTCTGAAAGGAGGAAGTGGAGGAAGAGTCATGAGATGCTTGGTAATGGGATTGTAGAGATGGTAACTGAGCTTGAGATTAGTGTGGATTTTCTTGCATTAGAAGATGACCCCATTGCATGAACCCATATTCTTGATGTTGTGATGTGAAGGGAAGATGAGGGAGTCTTGGAGCGTGAGTGCTCCTTTGTCGTCCAAGCGACAAAACATACATTCACTTATGAAGCCATAGTCGTAGTATTTTCAATAGACAAAACCGATGTCAATTGATTTGGCAGTGAAAGAAGCTAACTTTCTTGATCATATTCTGCCATTTCTCTAAAATAGCTTCACACTTGAGCTGTCATTTCTTGGGAAAATGTGAAAGAATTTCAAGTGAGATGTCTTTGTTGAGGACTGTGGAGCCTGGTCCATTGCACACGACTCTGTTGTCGAAACAGTGACGGTGTGTGAACAGAGTCCCTCGCAGGAAGACTTCGTCTCTATTGCCAAAACAAGGACATTGCGCGTAGAGAGTCTTGCATTTCATTGTTTGTTCACTATTGAGAACAATCATAATTTGTCGTATTTTTTGTGATCTCTCGTTTGCTTAGACAAAGAGGGGACGAGGGCACATAGTATACATTGTGAAAAGATTTTCGACGGGAAAAAGGTACGTCTATTATGCACTTTGGGCGGTTGATCGGAAATGACAGGTCTCCTCACTGTTGGCAAACCGTGTGTGCTCTTTCATGAATTATGTGGAGACTTGCGAGTGGGGGTGGAAACTGGAAAGTTGAAAAAAAGTATAGAAAAGGCAAGATTTAACTGGCACTCTATTGGCTCGACACCGTTGTCGGAGCTGTTGTACGATGCTACTATCGTCGCCGTTGCTGGTGTTATAGGGCAGGACTTCGACTCTATTTCCGAAATAGAAATAGAGTGTGAAACAGAATCTCTTGGCAGAAAAGAGACTCAAGAAGAACGACGATGTTGCCATCATCATTGTTGGAGTTACTATTTGTTGCAGTTGCCGTTACTGGTGCTGCTGTTCGATGTTGCTGTCGGAAGATCAAAGTCTGGGAGTTACCGGAACAAAGAGGTTTACGGTACTCCCTCGGGATTTTGTATCGGTACCTATGTGTGCACTAGGAAGACAAAGCGGGGAGAGGTTTTGGTCTCGCCGAAACTCGTTGAGACGACAAAGAGAGAAGACTCTCTCGGGTTGTATTTCTGTTGTGAGAAACAATTTGTATTGTGATTCTTCAACTGATCTATAAAATCCTCTAAAGCTCCCGCGGACGTAGGCAATTTTTTGAACCACGTAAAATATTGTGTTGTGCATGATTACTTGTTACTTGTCTTGTTGTCATCAACGATTTTTTTCCTAACAATTGGTATCAGAGCCGGAAGATTATAAGAAGTAAGAATGTGATCTTCAATGAGAAGATTGTGTACAAGGACGAGTCCAATACAGTTGCTGAAGCAACTCCTCAGGAGTCTGACTTTGTCAGACTGGATGGCCTACCAGAGGCTACAGTGTAGTGCAGAGATGCAAGTGACGAGGAGAGTGGGTCCAGTGCTCCCACTCCTATTATTCTATAGTCAAATTCAAAGTTGTCCACTCCTGTAGCTGCAGTTCACAAATCAGTAAGGACTAATTGTCCTCCACAACGTTTCTCACCTACTTTGAATTATATTTTGTTGACAGATGGTGGAGAACCACAGATGTACGAAGAAACCTTGCAAGGTGAATATTCTAGCAAGTGGGAGCTGGCCATGAAGGATTAGATGGATTCCTTGTTAGGGAATCAGACATGGGAGTTGACAAAACCTGCACTAGGGAAGAACCCTATTGATATGTCGACAAAGGGTTTTACTACTAAGAAATTGAAGTTGTGCGCAGCATCAGTTGGTCTTCTAATATGAAGATAGAGGCAATGAGTTGCAGAGGTGGAGGATATCATGTTTGAGGAAGAGGGCGATCCATTTGATGTATAAGTCTCCAAGTGGGAGAATTGTTGTGGACTGTGGAGCCTGGTCCACTGCACACGACTCTGTTTCCGAATCAGAGATGGTGTGCGAATAGAGTCCCTCGGCATGAAGACTTCATCTATGTTGCCGAAACAGAGACGTTACGCATAGAGAGTCTCAGGAGGAAACTATGACTCTGTTTGGGAAATAAAAACCCTTAGGGTTTTTGAACAGGTTCAGGGTGAAAAACCAAGAACTAGAGAGGAGCTCACGGAAAAATAGATAGGGGTTTTTGGGAGACCTTTAGGCGGCGTCGTGGTCAGGAGAAAGAATGGTTAGAGGCTTGACGCCGTTGCCGTCACCATTGTCGGAGTTGCAGTACGACGCCACTGCCATCGCATCTGCTGGTGCTGTACAACAGGACTTCGATTCTGTTTATGAAATAGAAACAAAGTACGAAAGAGAGACTCGAAAAGAACGACGATGTAGTAGTCGTTGTAGCAGGAGTAACTGTTTGTTGCCATTGCCATCGCCGGTACCGGTGCAGCTGTTCGACAATGCTGTCAGAAGAACAGAGTCTGGGACTTACCGGAACAAAGAGGTTTATGGAACTCCTTCGGGATTTCGTATCAGTGCCTATGTGTGTCCCAAGAAGACGAAGCGGGGAGAAGTTTCGGTCTCGCCAAAAGTCGTTGAGACGAAATAGAGAGAAGACTCTCTCGGGTTGTATTTCTAGTGTGAGAAACAGACTGTATTGTGATTCTTCGACTTCTCTATAAAATCTTCTACATCTCCCATGGATGTAGGCCATTTGCAGAACCACGTAAAATATTGTGTCGTGTATGATTACTTGTTACTTGTCTTGTTGTCATTGACGATATTTCCCTACCAGTTTTCAGGCAAGCAGACCTCCATTAAAACAATATAAGAGTAGTAGGTCGATCCCCAAGAAGCAAGAATAGAGCAAGATCCGACAACAAAGATGGAAAACGTGGACTAAAGGAGGATGGTATGATCCGGCAATTCTACAAGGCAGAAGAGAGCAAGTCCTACCTCAGTTATATATAAACCAAAGAGGCTACCTGTTCTAGTCTAATTTGGAATCCTTGTTTCCCTAGAGTTTCCTTTTACGTAATACTTGCTAAACATGGAGCTCTACTTTCCTTCCTTGATATTTCGCTTGTTGGAGATTTCATAGTTGACAGTTTTTAAGTCATGATGTAGTACTAGCGCCAGTATTTTGAATTTTTGTCATCTATTGATAAACCTTGTTGTGCTATGGAGAAAAAGTTAAAGGATCGATTGAAAAGAGTTTAGAATTATGCAATTGAAACATAAATCTCAATAACTAAAATTATATTTTAATCTTCAACAGTCAAAAGAAGAAATTCATTAAATATTACTTTGAATTGTTGTAGCTTTAAAATTTTTATGTAATTATTAGATAGATTAATTAAATATTACTTTATAGGTGGGGTACCATTGCACAAAAGTAAAATTTTCTCACAAAAATTATAGAAATTGAATTGATCAAAATTTGAAATTTTAGTGGTTTTAAGAAATTCTCACTCAATATGCCCTACATGAAGGTTGTTGTTGTCCAATCTAATTACACCCACTTAGCAACTCATGTAATAAGAAGGATTTTGTGGAAAATTATTATTATTTTTATTATATTTCAAGGAATTGTACTCGAATATTGGATTTAAAATTTTTATTTACCTAAATAATGACTTTTTAAACTTATTTCCTAAATTATCTGATTTCAACCTTTGGAATCCTCATGCGATTCGTCAACTTCCCACGTTAGTAAAACTTGTCCATATAGCACCATGCCAGCCCATCCTTTAAAATAAAAAATTCTTCCTTTCCCCATTAAAACCCAAAATTCCTCCTTTCCCCATTAAAACCAAATTTTGCATACATAGGACACGTTTTATAGAAATTTTGTGAAGTAAAGGTGTTATAGAAGAATTCTAAGTTCTGTAAGTAAAGCATATTGGTTCATGCTGTATTTTTTACTCTTCAAGTATTTTGTTTGTTCCAATTCGCTTCTCATTGTTTTCTCTGGAAAAGGTGAGTCTGCCAATGATAACTATCATGACTTTCTTGGAAATATTCTTTCACATAGCTTGCTAATCAGATAGAACCCAACACTGTTCTTTCCTCCAAAAACCCGAGACCCCCTCCTAAGCGTTTGTTTCTTCAGAAATCAAGTCCCTGATTCGATTCTTAACAATCCTTCCCTCGATACTGCAGTTTCCCTACTCCCCTCAAATTATAACTTTGAAATTCATAAATCAATATGGCGAATTGTATCTTCCAGCACCAAAAGGGTCGCCCTTCAATTCGTCGATGGTCTCCTCATGTAGTCACTTTTTCTTTCCGACATTTTTGAAACCTTTGCTTTTGTGTGCATTATTCTAGTTGGCGTCACATATGGGGTATGCTGTTGTGTGGATGATTTTTCTGGATCTTTTGATCCATTACGGGCATAGCTGTTTAGTTCCAACAGATTACACCAATATCCCTGCTTTATATGTTTTCATTGAAATAAAAATTGAGGTAGACCATATCATTAATACAATTAAAGCGTTATTTTGTGACAAAAAGATTGTAGTGGCATGAACCATCCAATTCTCAGCAGTTGTGAGAGCCGTTAAATCTGTTTTAGCTGACTCTAGTATTGATATCATTGTTCCACAGTCTAAACCTTTGTCTTCAGCGGAAGTGCATCTACTACATGTCCTAATAGTGTTGCAGTTGATGTTGTTGTATTTGTTGCAGATGGTAGATTCCATCTAGAGGCATTTATGATAGCAAACCCCCATATTAGGGCATTTCGATATGATCCATATCTCAAAGTTTTCTTCTTGGAAGAATATGATCTCAATGGGATGAAAGAAGCTCAAAAAAAATAAATATTGAATGCAAGGGAAGCTAAGTCCAGGGGTATTGTGGTTGGGACGTTCGGGCGACCATCCATATATACCTCATGCTTCTAAACCCTGTTGGGCAACCTATTCCCAATATTCACCTGTTCGACCAAGAGATCGAGCATTTTGTTGTTTTCTTCGAAGATCCAAATGTTATAATATCGAGCAATTTATGGTCTTCTTACAACCATTTGTAATCTAAATCTGAGATGGTCCTCATCAAACCACAAAAAATAAAATACAAACACCTAAATCTCCTCTCGACATGGCAAAATCATTCTACATCACTTCAAAAATTTTTAACAACATTCTAAAACATTTCAAGATTAACCAAACTATTTCCATTGTAGATAAACTAAACAGTGCAAAAAGACACATATCAAGTCAAAATTCACAGAACATCCCTGGTAGAGCCCCATATGATTTCACAGTCATTACAAATTGTACCCCGCAGTGATGGGGGGTCGGGTTTCGTTGGCTTATGGACGCCTGTGTAGGTGACTCAGCATTGTTTGAACTGGACTCAACACCCCAACCCTAAACCCTGTTGACCCTAAAGCCTAATTCTAGAACCAGAACCTAAACCCTAAAACCTAACTTTAAAAACCCTAAAAGCCCTAAAACCCAAAAACTGAGAACCCCAAAAAAATTTAAAAAAAAACCTAAACCCTAAAAATACAATAAACCCTAACCCTAATCCCGAAATTAAACCCTACGAAGAAAAAATTGAACCATAAACCCCAACCCTAAATCCCACAATTAAGCAACAATTAATACACATTATGCACAAAATTTAAAATTAAATCAAATACAACACTAAAATAATAAACAAAGTTAGGGTATAGGCATACCTTCTTAAATTTGGTGAAAACCGTAGTCGAAGGGTGAAATCGAAGCCGAATTGAAGTAGAATTGAAGAAATTTACGCTGAAATGTCAAAAAGCAAAGAAAATCAAAATTGAAATGGGGGAAATCAAACGAAATCGGGAGGTATTTTGGGCGAAGAGAGAATAGCTACAGGGAGAAGGGAGTGGGAGGCCGAGAGGACGTTCACAATGAGAGGGAGAAGGGAGAAGGAGAAGGAGGACGAGAGGGAGGAAAAAAATTTCGGAGGAAGAAGTGACGAGTGAAGAATTAGACCGAGAGAGGGAAGAGTCCAGAAGAGAGACTAAAAAGAAAAAATTCGACGAGGGTTCGAGGCATCTTGCCCGCTTCATCCAAATGATTCTCAATATACTGCGGAATCTGAATTCTCGAAATTAAACTGTAGAGATTATTTTTGGGTTCTTTTGATTCATCAACAAGAATCATGCGCTGGTGCTCCACTAACGATGTCAGGTGATGAACTGAGTAATGCGGCTGAAGTTCATCATCTACGTGAGTTGACTAACATCTCCTATTAGAACTGAAGTCAATTACTTTGTGTGTTGTTTTCCTAGAGTGAGCACAAAGGTGATCTGAAATTACTCAGCATTAACATCATATATGCTGAAAATTCAATCTTTTTCATGTCTGAAAACTATTTTATGAGTTGATGGGTTAGTTCATTGGAAAAAGAGAATAGAAATTGATTCTTATTACATTAACTAAAATTGCAAAAAAAATTTAGCTTGCTTATATACTCAAATTTTTTTCTTTCTACCACATTTATCAAAATGCCAAATTTTATTGATCGCAC
The DNA here is from genome assembly GCF_029961685.1 of Aristolochia californica. Lineage (NCBI taxonomy): Eukaryota > Viridiplantae > Streptophyta > Magnoliopsida > Piperales > Aristolochiaceae > Aristolochia > Aristolochia californica. The sequence goes on from NW_027182279.1 coordinate 7,832,227, forward strand.
CCGTTTGTGTTACCCTGTCCATCCTACCAATCCCTTCCCTGGCTACCCTCTTCCCCTGTGTTCTGTCGGTCTTTTCCACATTCTTTCCATAAAATAAAATAAAAAATTAAAATCTTAAGAAAAAATCGAGATATAAAAAATTGAAAAGGAGCGCTATGTGATTGGATTAAAGAAATAAAACGTTTTTCAGCAGTGTCAAATCTTAACCGAACTATAATAATAATGGAAAAAAAAACAAAATCATAGTTTTTTCCCTAATCTCTTCTACCCAAACATTTCGAACCGTTAAAAAAGAAAACAAACTATATATAAAAATACGTTTTGTTGCCCCTAACCGCAGCATTACGAGGGAGAAATTAGCAGGTGGCAAAGGAAAAAAGGGTAAAAATAGGTGCAACAAGAGGACTTCTTAGGAGGTCACCCATCCAAGTACTGCAGTCTCCAAAACACGTTTAACTCCGGATTTTTGATGGGATTCAGTGCATTAGTGTTGGTATGATCGCACCCGTTTGTGTTTCCCTCTCCAGCCTACCAATCCCATCCTTAGCTTCCCCCTCCCCCCGTATTTTTTCGGTCTTTTCCACAGTCCCTACATAAAATATAATAAAAAATTAAAATCTTCAGCAAAAGTCAGGACATAAAAAATTAAAAGCGTTATGTCGTTGGCTTAAAGAATAAAACATTCATCGTTCGTGTTGAAACTAAACAAAACTACATTAATAACGGAAACCAAAACAAAATAGTACTTTTTTTCTTTTCTCCCCCTCATCTCTTCTACCCAAACGTTTTGAATCGTTAAAAAAGAAAACAAACTATATATACAAATATGTTTTGCCGCCCCTAACCGTAGCATTACGAGGGAGAAATTAGCTAGTGGCGAAAGAAAAATGGGAAAAAAACGGGTGCTACACGTGGACTGCCTAGGAGGTCAACCATCCTAGGTCTAGTTTCATCCAAGCGCACTTAACTTCTGAGGTCTGATGGGATCTGGTGCATGGTGCCAGTATGTTCGCACTCTTTTGTGTTACCCTCTCCATGCTACCAATCCCTTCTCCGGCTTCACTATACCCCCTCGTGTTCTGTCGGTCTTTTCCACATTCCCTACATAAAATAAAATAAAAATTATAATCTTACGCAAAAATCGAGATATAAAAAATATAAAAGGAGTGCCATTTTGTTGGGTTAAAGAATAAAACATTGATCGTCCGTGTCGAAAGTGTAGCGAACTGCATTAATAAAGAAAAACTAAACAAAATCATACTTTTTTTCATTTTTCCCCTCTTCTCTTCTACCCAAAAGTTTCAAACCATTAAAAAAGAAAATAAACTATATATACAAATGTGTTTTGTCACCCCCTAAACGCAACAATACGATGGAGAAATTAGCTGGTGGCAGTGGAAAATAGGGCAAAAAGGGGTGCAACACGAAGACTTCTTAGGAAGTTACCCATCCTAATTATATAACTTGAATGTGTTTAATTAATTAGATAAGTAAGTTATTACTACTTTTTTGATTAAATAATTGATTATTTATTACATTAAATAGGTCACTTGGCCGATTAATTAGCATAAATCATCGGGTATTTAATTATTTCTTACTTAATCAGTAATTATATGATTAATAAATACATAATGTCATTAATTAATTAGTTTTAGCTATGATCAAGATAGTTATGTATTACATTAAATGTGTTATTTAATTAATCCCGACCCAACCCTTGCCCCCCACCCAGGCGTGGATGAGGATATAGGTGAGGTGCGTGGGTGAGCCACATAGGCAAGGCACGTGTGTAGGTGAGTGGCACACATGCATTCAAGCTGTAGAGGCTGGCTATCAATTTCTTTATCTCGTTTAAAATTTAAATTTTAACTCGGATCGATTCAAATGCTCTTGAATTATATTTTATGAGCTTATTTAGTCATTTGTGATAATGCCCAGTTTGAATTTAAATAAAGGGGTAAACCTCGTACTTAGGTGGGAAGATCATACTGATCCATGTAAGATGAAGGGATAAGGATTCTTATCCCTAGTTTGCATATAAGTAGGCTTTGTAACCACAAGTGTAAACCATCTTCATTTTGTGCAAAGAAGTTTCCCTTATTTTCAAAGCTTTTTTTTTTGTTCTTTTAAGTTATTTCTTCTTCATTTGGGAGGCAAACTAGCCTTCTTTCATCATAGTAAGTTAGGCCATATGTTGGGATTCTAAGAGTGTCCATGAGGAAAGATTGTTTTGCTCGAAGGCCATATGAATATGATACTGCAATTAACTCCAAATAATTTTCTAGTTAAACTCCATGGTGCATTCCCCCTTTCTCCAAGGTATATCTCCATTGTATTTAATTTATTATTAAAATTCTAGTAATTTTTTTGGGTCAATTGTTTAGTCAAACTTTTGTGGTCAACTTTTTTAGTCAATTTTGTGCTCCATTGGTTAGTTACTATTCTGGTTAATTTTTTGTTATCATTCTACTTCTTTTGTCACCTTCTTGGTATAAAACAATGGTCACTTTTGTTAGTCCTCTAGAAATTCTAGAATTTTGAAGTAGGTAATGAAATTTCTTGTATTTTTTTTATCACTTCAGAGCACTGGCTATATTTCCTACATAGAACAAGAGTGCACCCAACAGTCAGAGTGAGTTAAGTTTTTTTACTCACCAAAGTAGTATATTTTGTGAGCTACCATTAAAATTGTGAATACTCTTTCTTTTTTTCATGCACTAAAATTAGGCATGTCTGCCTTCGAAATTGAAAGGAGTCTTTTTTCAAACATATACCATTTTGAAAGGAATATGGAGTTTTATCGTTTGGCTAGAGTGATGCTTTCTTCTCTAATATTTTCTATGTACAATTTGGGCCTCTTTAAAAGGAAAGGGTCACTTAATGGAGAGAAGTAGAAGGAGAAGTTCAAAAGAAGAGGTGTTGAGAAGTAGTGGAGGTAAAATTTTTTTTAGAAATAAAGAACATCTAAGTAAGGAGGAGGATAGAGATGAAAATTTCTTTTCATGCGAAGGTTAGGAACTCCAATTTGAGAGGAATGTTGAAGAAGCAAATATGGAAGAGTCTAATATGATTTTCATGGTAAAGGAGTCTCATGGTGGAAGAATTAGTATGAAAAAATCTTATTTGAGTCTCATGGGAAAGAATCTTACATAAGAAATCTTTTGATTCTATCAACTTTTTGTAATAGTGATCTACTTTGTTTCGTATTTGGAGTTTTATTCAAGTTGTAAGTGGAACATGGGTAGGTTTAATTTTATTTTTATTATGTGATTTTTCTCTATTATAAATAGAGAAACAATGTACTCATTATACATTCAATTAATTGTTTTCTCTCTTAATATTTTAAGAATCAATTCCTATGCCTAATATTATTAATGACTCAAAGAAAACATAGTATAAAAATAAGATATCCAATTATAACTTCATAACATGAACTAATTTAACTCATGACATTACCAGAGGATTTCATAAAGAACAACAAATTGAATAACCAAAAACGTGTCAGTACTTTATCAACTAGAGTCTAATACGTTAATCTTATAAAAAAGAAATAGAACATGAGATGAAGAGCTGATATGAAAGAGTCATATATGACCAACCAAGAGAAAATGTGATGACTTTGCTAATGAAAGAGTCATATATGTCAGTGCTATTTAATAGAAGAAATGACCAACAAAGAGCTTAATTATTACCATTCAAAGGAATAATATTGGAGGAATCAAAATTCGGAACATATAAAGTTTGAAGAATAACAAAATAAACATTAATGCATACTAAAACATGCAATGGAACAATAAATTGAATATTTACCCACGTAAATAAATTCAAACAAATAAATCAACTTGTGATTAGGCTTAGATTATAACACATAAACAATTTATATCACTTTATAATGGCATCATAAATTTATCTCTAAAGGAATTTTCTATAGTTGTGGGCGACTAACCAATTGTTTTAAATGTTTCTATCCAATCCAAATTAATCACTTAAATATAACAATTACTACGTGAGGTTAAATTATAAGCTTTCCATGGTTATTCTCAAGTTTGTATGTCATTAACTTTATGTGACTAAACTTAATGTCACTAGACATTTTTCATAATTAAGAATGTTGTGGTTATTACTTAATTAAATGTAAACCAAAATATTACATCAAAATAATTGACTAAAATTTATGCCAATTATTAATTTCTTATATTTAGGTCAATCATAATATGCATAGAAGATTAAGTATGCATAAAAACAAAATAAATTTGTATACAGATAAAAATTAACTAACACATGCATATTAAACATTCATATATGCATTTCCAATTATTTAATCCATATGTACTAAAATGAAAAAGAATGAAAACTAAAATATTCTATTTTTCTTGTTATTTATATATGAATTAAATGTATCCAATGATAACATTGGGCTTGGATGGACCATGAGCACGTTTGGTGCTCTTGCACGTATAGTGGTCCGGGACAGTCGGCGAGCACAATGTCATGCTCTAGGCCTTGGCTGTGCTCCAATGAGAGCACGGAACACTGAGGCACAAAGCACAAGTTTTTGCTATGTTCGCTCGTGCAGCTCTAGGCTGCTCATTGCCAGGCGTCTCGTCTGTTCGGGACTCTACTCACCATCCCCACGCCGCCGTCTCCTTCCTCTGGTGCTATTGTCGCTGGTGTGCGTCCGACGAGTGCAACACGTACGTCGGTGTACACAGGCTTCCATTAGAACGTGATTCCCTCTCTTGGACGCTATCTAGCCAGGGAGTGCCAACGTGATTGAGATCCAATAGGCACACAATGTATTGACAGTCGCACTTGCCACCACTGGCGATCGAAGAAGCGTGGGGCTCATAAGGCCTCATTGTAAGGCTACATCCTCCTCTACTCTAAAACAACAAATTTTAATTTTTTTTACGGCAGAATAAAAACATAGACAACATTTTAAAAAAATAAATAAATAATGGAATTGTAATCAAGATGAGAGATTCCAAATGAAAATCATAATTTCTAAAGCAATATAAAATTCATAAAAAGAAAATCGGAAACCCAAGATGCATACCTTCAGTCATGATAGACAAAATTCCAGATATTTGCAGAGAAACCTGTTGATGGAGAAAACTCAGGCTTATTTCTAGACCAAATCCCATTTAACTTATAATCCAAACTCAGGCTCACTATCCTTACATCTATGGGAAATTACCTAATAATAGGTTAAACCTAAAAAAGGGAAACAACTATCAAAGGGGTCATGGGCCATTCTGAAAGGAGGGAGTGGAGGAAGAGTCATGAGATACTTGGTAATGTGATTGTAGAGATAGTAACTGAGCTTGAGATTAGTTTGGATTTTCTTGCACTAGAAGATGACCCCAATTCATGAACCCATATTCTTGATGTTCTGATGTGAAGGGAAGATGAGGGAGTCTTGGAGCGTGAATGCTCCTTTGTCGTCCTAGCGACAAAACATACATTCACGTATGAAGCCATAGTCGTAGTATTTGAGATAAACTAAACCGAAGTCAATTGATTTGGCAGTGAAAGAAGCTAACTTTCTTGATCATATTATGTCATTTCTTTAAAATAGCTTCACACTTGAGCCGTCATTTCTTGGGTAGACGTTAAAAAATTTCAAGTGAGATGTCTTTGTTGAGGACTATGGAGTCTAGTCCACTGCACATGACTCTGTTGCTGAAACAGAGACGGTGTACGAACAGAGTCCCTCAACCGAAAGACTTCGTCTCTATTGCCGAAACAGGGACGTTACGCGTAGAGAGTCTCGTATTTCATTGTTTGTTCACTATTGAGAATAATCATAATTTGTTTTATTTTTTGTGATTTCTCGTTTGCTTAGACAAAGAGGGGGCGAGCGCACATAGAATACATTTTGAAAAGATTTTTGGCGGGAACAAGGTAGGTCTGTTACGCACTTTGGGCGGTCGACCGGAAATGGCAAGTCACCTCATTGTTGGCAAACTGCATGTGCTCTTTCATGAATTGCGTGGCGACTTGCGAGTTGGGGTGGAAACTGGAAAGTGGCAAAAAAGTATAGAAAAGGCAAGATTTAACATGCACTCTGTTGGCTGGATGCCGATGACGGAGCTGCTGTGTGATGCTGCTGGCATCGCCGTTGCCGGTGCTGTAGGGTGGGACTTCAACTCTATTTCTGAAGTAGAAATAGAGTACGAAACAGAGTCTCTCAGCATAAAGAGAGACTCGAGAAGAACGACGATGTTGCCTTCGCTGTTGCAGGAGTTACCGTTCGTTGTCGTTGATGTCGCCATTACCGGTGCTGCTATTCGACACTGTAGTCGAAAGAACAGAGTCTAGGACTTACTGGAACTGAGAGGTTTACAGAACTCCCTTGGGATTTTGTATCGGTGCCTGTGAGTGCTCCAAGAAGATGAAGCGGGGAGAAGTTTCGGTCTCACCGAAACTCATTGAGACGAAATAGAGAGAAGACTCTCTCGGGTTGTATTTCTGGTGTGAGAAACATATTGTATTGTGATTCATCAACTGATCTATAAAATCCTATACAGCTCCAATGGACGTAAGCAATTTGCCGAACCACATAAAATATTGTGTCGTGCATGATTACTTGTTACTTGTCTTGTTGTCATTGACGATTTTTTCCTAAAAACTGGTATAAGAGCCGAAAGATTATAAGATGCAAGAATATGATCTTCAATGAGAAGATTGTATACAAGGACAAGTCCAATATAGTTGCTGAAGCAGCTCCTCAGGAGTCCGACTTTGTTAGATTGGATGACCTACCAGAGGCCACAGTGCAATGTAGAGATGCTAGTGATGGGGAGAGTGGGTCTAGTGCACCCGAAGAGAGTTTAAACACCTTATACTTGGTGTGAGTCCTTCTTTCCCATTACAGCACTGAGTTTGTAGCTTCTTCCAGCATACCAATTTTCTTGTATGTATCTATCAATATCAAACACAAGAGGGTTGGATTCTTTACAGTCTTTATAGCTATATAAGATTGAGTTCGCAATGGCATCCACATGTGAATTGTTCAAGTGGGTGGCAATCATTTGCTCTAAGATACCATTTACCGGACCAAACAAACAGGCGTTACATAGATTTACAGCAAGTGTTGAAAAAGAAGTTAATGTTTGCGGGAGACCCATTTGAGACTGGGACCAGTGGAAGAAACTCAAGAGGAGTTTCGGGTCATTTACCTATTTTTGGCGAAGGACACATTGTATCATTTCCGGGTTTAACTTTCTTGGAATGTCTGAGGAGGTCATGAGAAGCTGCCAATTGTTGTGTTGGAGGAGACTGATGATTCTCTCTGCAAAATGTTCGTCATTGCGGAGTGCATCCTTAGTGCCTTGTAATGTGGAAAAGCGTAAAGGCTTGAATGAACGTGGACATCTTGAGGTAGCGATGCAGGCAGGGTTAGTCGGGAACAACAAGTGCCCTGAAGGTCTCGTCATTTTCCACAACCTCCAGCAGAGAAAAAATGAGCTCTCAGGTGGAGTAAATTTTCCTAGAGGGATAACATTTCTTCAGGTTTACGCCGGCAGCAAGTCCCCCACTTACCCCCTCACTCGACTTATAGCCACTTATGAAACTTAATTATACAGTGCCCTTACGCAACCATATAAATCACTATTGATTGGTCCATCGTTTAACTCTGATCTGCTGAAACAATCCAGGAAACTATAAAAAGAATTTTTGATACGAGTTTTGTGAAAAACAAAGAGGATGGAAACAGTACAAACAAGGTGAAAAGAAAGCTGTCTTGTGATAATTCGAACATTGGCAATCGTAGAAACCAAACCTGGAACGACCGAAGTAGATAACGGTTTCAAATTTTATGCTTTGCTCAACGATCAAAATAATCAACTGGAAATTTCAAGGATTGCTTAAATGCCAATCACACAAGACACTTGCTCGGCCCAGACGTCAAACTTTTCTCCTTGAAATTTGTTTGGCAATAGCAAGCTTCTCGCATAGCTTTTAACATTCGAAGTGTGTTTGGACCTTTGTCGACGTCGATGATTTTTTGGAAGCCTCAACGCTATGTCGTATACTTTGTTCCTATGAGAATTAGCTTGTCACAAGAAAGGAGTTTTTAGCCCGTTCGTCTTTGAAAGATGAATTTTTTTAGGGATTTCACATCAATTTGTAAGGATTGAACCGGACCTAATCTTACTCGGTCCAATTACGATAGGACTGATGAGTCAGGTTCGATTCTGACACCACTGATCCACGTGGCTATGTCTGCCTAATGGCACTTTCTGCTTCCATCCAGAAACGGTTGCTGACACAACAACATTTGTCATGCCCCATCGTCAGGTTTGTGACAACCAATTTCTTAATGTCTTACAAGTTACAGCTAATTGTCAGGTTTGTTACAACCAATTTTAGGAGCCCATTCAATGAATACATTATTTTTTATAGTCATAAATGTGTAAACAAGAGTTATATAAAGTAGGAGAGACTTAAGAACGATGAGAGTAGGGGAAAAAGAATCAAGAGTGTTTTGTCTTTCCTTTAATCTTCTTCTTCTTTTGCGTTTTTGTAGAGAATTGCAATAAAGAAGAGGGACATCATAGTTGTTCAAAGTTGTGATCCCTTTTTTTGGCTAAGAGACTGGATTCCAGTACTGCAATCAATCCATTTGTAAGCCTTTTCTCATTTATTCATCTGTTTAAAATGTGCAATTCTGATGCTCTCTCCATCGATATTTGAAGCCTCTATGTTTTATTTTCTTTAATGGTGCTTTTTGAATCATTTGAACTTCATTTAAGTTCGTCTGCTTGCTTGTCACATATAAACACTAAGGAGTCCTGAAAAGAATTTTACTGAGGCTCCGCTATTACCTGAGATATTGACAAGTTGAACTATCCAGTTTTTCAATTGAAATGCTCAACCCAACCAGTCTAGAGGCTGAACTGGTTGGGTTGAGCATTCAATTTGACAAACATGATGGTTCAAGGTAGCAGCTGACTGGGTTGAGTATTCAATTTGAAAAACTTGAGTTCAAGTGGTTTACATCCCTGGATAGATCGAAGAAGAAGTCGAGATCACGAATGAGCATCTCGGTAGCTTCATTCAAGGAGGGATGTCTTTGAAAATTGGATTGTCAGACACTCGACCCTTCTACTCATGGCTCTTCAGGTTCGGCTTACTTTTCTCCATCTTTTCAGGCGAAGATAATCAATCTTTACTACTTTCGTTTTTTAGAGATTTGAGTCCCTTGAAATCATAATGACACTCCTTCATGCATCAGGTTAAGTTCAGTGAATTTATTCATCCCCCACCTAATATCTTCATCATCTGTCGAGTCGGAGTGCCTTACTCTTCCACTCAAATCAAACACAAAATCTCCAATTCCTTCTTTAACAAATTCAATCCATTCAGTGAGATCGGATGAGTATTTGTCATCGAGACAAAAGAACAAGAGAAACTTCTTAATCTTGTCAAGAGTATGGAGCTGTAGAAGTTGGTATGCAACTTTTACATAATGTGCCTTCATTAAATTTGTTGTGAACTCCTTGTCAAGTCTATAATAGTGTTGTAAATTCATAGGGATTTCCACTTGTTTATCCATTGTCTAGGCAGAATTGATGTCATCACTGCACACTTCATTGGAAGAAAAGAGAGTATGTGGTGAATAATATTTTCTGGTAACTTGATCATACTGTTGTTAGTCTTCTCAAGTTTCTCTTATGTTGACAGTCCATTGACTAACTTTTTGCTTGTTACTCACTGCTATGTGTGATATGAAATAACTAAAAAAGTATTATGTTAGTCAATCTATTTTTTGGGCAAAAACTTGAGTTCAAGTGGACTACATCCCTGAATAGTTTGAAGTAGAAGTTGAGGTCAAGGGTGTGCGTCTTGGTAGCTTCATCCAGTGAGGGGATGTCGCTGAAAATGGGTTTTTCACAAAGTTGACCCTTCTACCCAAGACGCTTCAGGTTCAGCTTAATTATCTCCATCTCTTCAACCGAAGATGATCAATCTTCACTGCTTTCATTTTTTAGGGATTTAAGACCCTTGAAATCTTAATGAGGCTCCTTTATGTATCAGGTAAAGTTGAGCGAAGATATTGATGGGCAAGAGAACAAACAATCCGGTTTTCTAAATTTCTTCATCCATAGAATATCATCAAGTTCAAGCTTCTAAACTCCTATGGCAGACAAATCAATCAATCTCATGAGATCAAATGAGTAGGTCTCACAAAGATCAAAGAACAAATGAATATTCTATTGGTGTTGTTTTTTATATGAAATCAATATTCTGTAACTCTTCTAATTCTCAATAAAATTAAAAAGATGTTTTCTGTGTATAGTAATGAATCTTCTATGGGGTTAATATTTATTCCATAATTTGTCCCCTCAACAGGATTGTTTGCGGCATTGAAGAGATGATATTTATTCCTATTTTACTAACTGGTAATCTAATATATAAATGATCTACAGATTAAGGTATATCTAGTCTGATAAAATAGTCGGATTTTTTCACCTTTATTCTTAATTTTAATTGCTTTTACTTAGTTCATATTGTTTTTAATTAATTCAAAATCTAAGGTCAATTTTATAGATTATGTTCACGATGAACAATAGCATTGATATAATCAATTACATACAAAGTACATATAGGATTTTTAGGGTGGTTTGTAGTCGTTCTAGCCAATTGCTAGTCCACCCCCTAAGATTTTTTATAATCTTAAGGAACCACTAATGTTGGCTTTGCCCAAAAATATATAAAGCAAATCACCTCTAAGGCCAATTACAATGTTGTCCATACATGGACTTATGTAATTCAATTGACCATAACAACCAACTCACAATGGCAATCCCTTAGATTTAACACCTAATGAGGCATACATGCCTAGATCCACAAAAGAGATTTTCCATCAATTCACTAGGCTATGCAAGCTTAGACGAACATTGAGATTTTCATCCACTTACTAGGCACACCAATCTAGACCCCCAAAGAGATTTTCAGCATCGCCTACCTACACAACGTCTTATGACTCAAACAATATCAAACACACCTTCCCACCTTCAACTCCTCAGCCACAATAATTTATCTTAAATAAATTTGGGGTGAGGATGGTCATATCTAAGGAAGGTTTGACCCAATTGTAAGCATTACTTGCTTCCCATATAACCCAATATTAATTATCTACCAATAGGCAAATTTTATCAATCTAGGTACAAACAAATAGGTACATCTATCGTAGGTACCTATCCAATGTAATTAGTAGTTTTAAAATAGTTAGTAACTTGATTTTAAAATGAAAATAACTCATAATAGTCATTTATTATTTTATTTGAAAATATAGGCAGCTCAAGATGTGTTGATTTGAAAATATCAGCTCAATTTAAATATGAGATTGTCTTTGCAAGTTGGGGAACATATTCAATTCAACTCAAAAGTAATAAATTTCAAACAATAGCCCATAAGTAGCACTATAAATTATAGTGAATGATTTTTCAAAGTGTACTCAGCAGTAGTTCACAATAAACTTGGATTTGAAATGCTATCCCAAAGTTTAAATACCTAGTAAAAGCCATTTAATATACCCCAATAAAATGACATACAAGCATGCATTAATATGATTTAAAAATAGAAGAGGTTGTAAATGTAATTTCAAATGGTTGTCAATAACACAACTACTCACAATGCAATGGTTGAATCAAATATGGTCTTAAAATCACTTAGCACATGTTCAATTAACTGATATCTAAGTATTCAATTAAACAACACATAATTACTTAACTTAATAAAAAATCTATCAAAATTGACTTCCTTTTAAGTTTTATACGAGCCAAAAACTTCTTAAATCATGTGCAAGAGCTTAGGAGGCTTGGTTTTCTCTATGAGAAGAGAGAATTTCGTTGGAGGCATGTTTGGGTTAAATAGCAAATTCTCCAACATTTAGAAAAAAGAGGGTGAAAACAAAGGTCTAAAAATTATGAAAAAATAATATTTAGTTCCTATTTGGCTATCGAACATATTATAGGTTACTTACATGATTTGGAAACATACAATTTTTGGATTTGGACCTGATATTCAAGAAATTGAATTTCTACAGCATGGGCTCTTGTCCTTTTTCTTCTAATAGCTTGATTATGTAGTCAAATCCTACCGAGAGTTTGAATCCTCTCCGCTCCAGGGTTTGACTCGTCTTGCTTTTGCACCTTATAAGGGTCGATTTATTGTTTTATTTCAAAACTTTTTGTTGCATAGAGTCAAATCCTTTTTTGTTTTCTTTTTTCTTTTTACTCAGATGGGGTGGATTCCTTCCATGTTGTTGACTCTTACTATATGTACTTTAGTACAATGATCGACTCCCATTGCGGTTTTGCTCTCTCCATAATGACATGAGGTCGACTCCTTCCATATGGGTCAACTCTTCTTGCTCTGTTTTCACCACATGCTTGACTCCTTAATTTTGTCATTTTACTTTAGGGTTTCATCTTTTTCACTGATTTTGCTTGACTTTTATAGATGGGTTTGACTCCTTTGATTGTTGGCACTTCAATTTTTAATTATCTAACTAAAGTAGCTGATTTCTTCCTATGTAGTAATCTCCTTTTGAGTGATTTATTCTTCTTGCCTTTTTTGAACTAATATTAGTTTTGTTTGCAAAAAATGATTCTTCGTTTGTCTTTTTAATTAGATGGTGCTATTGGATGTTGATGGTGTGCTTTCTAGTATGTGCAATTTTTTTCCCTTTTAATGGATTGTTGGAATGGGCCATGGTCAATCAAATGAATATGCTACTAGATTCTTTTTATATGGCTTTTTCACTACACCGCATACTTAACATACGTCATTAGTAATTCAATTGTTTGTCATCATCAAAATTATCTTAATGGGAATTTTGGGGCCAACACTATATAAAATCATTTACTATATTCTGATTATATGTTTTTTACTCATATAGCCTGAACATGATTGTGTCCCATTCAAGTAAACAAGACTTCATGCAAAAGCTACACGTCTATACATAATTCAACATACATTCAAATTAAACAGTCTAAGTAGGAGTGTGCTTGTCAGAAGTAGTTCATTGCCATCTTCAATTGAGCTGCTCTATCCTCTTATGCTACAAAAAAATTGATGTTTCTTAAAGTTTTTTCTTTTCTGTGAAAATAAATTTTTCGTGGTAAGTATATATTTTTTGATGAAATTTGAATGTTGTCGAGAAAAAGATTCCCACTAATTGGCGAGGACCAATTATTCTGGATGAAATTCAAAAATCACTAAGATATTCTAGTCAAAACTATCCCATCAAGAAAAAGTTAGAAAAAAGAAAAAAATAACTAAAAATAATCCACTTATTCTTGAAGAAATTCAATGGTTAACAAAAATATATATTATGTTTGGAAAAAATATTTCGCCAAGAATAAGAGGGGAGATAAAAATACAAAAAAATTCATTTATTTTAAAGTTAATTAAAAAATACCAAAAATATGTACTATTCTAAAAAAAATCATCGAGAATAAGTTAAAACAAACAAAAAAACCCAAAAAATATACTCTTATTATTGGAAAAATTTTAAAATCCCCTAGAAATATATGCTATTCTCGGTGAAATAATTTCATAAAAAAAAGTATGGGAAATTAAAAATTAAAAAAATAACTTATTACTGGTGAAATTAACTATCGCTAAGAAATATATGCTTTTCTCAGAGAAGTAAATTTCTTTGAGAATTAGTTGGAAAAAAAATCCACTATTCTTAATGAAATGAAAAAATCATTGAGAAATATATTCTTTTCTCAATGAAATAGTTTTGCCCAGAATAAGTAGCAAACATTAACAACAAAAAATAATAAAGAAATATCTACTTATTCTTGATGAAATTAAAAAAGTTACCCATAAATATATGATATACTCGATAAAATTATTTCATTGAGAATAAGTAAAAAAATAATTATAGAGAAATATTCACTTATTCTTAGTGAATTTATAAAATCATCAATAAATAGATATTATTCTCGATGAAATAATTTTATTGAGAATAAGTAGGAAAAAAATTAATTATAGATAATTAATCACCTATTTTCACATATAGTTATATTTAACTTTTCCTCTTACTTCCAACATAGTGCTATGTAAGTCTTTAACCAAGTATAATAGTGCTATTATGTGAAACAAGATAAGATTTTGATCAAAAGAATAATTAAAAAAAATTGCACATTAGAATTTTAAATTTTAATTAAATAATATTATAATTTTATTTAGTATTTTATGAAAATATTTAAGTAAAATATTTTTAGTTAAATTAAATTAAAATAATAAAATGATCAATCAGGTTAATATAGTTAAAATAAGTGATTTATTTGATATTATTAATTTTGTTCCATTATACGTATATATAATCATTTTGATAATTTTTTTACTATATATTAGCTTAAAATAGAAAATAAAAATGAATTAAAGAGATACACATAAATTCATTGTATATTGATAGAAATACTAGAAAAATTAGAAAAAAAATAAACTCTAAAATAATCATAACTAATTGGTTCATAATTTAAGTTATTAATTAGTGAAAGTATAATAATTTGCATGATCATATTGATGCACATTATATATTGATCAAGTCATGTTAATGTAATATGACTTGTGAAATAACTAGTAGAGTTATTGATCAAGTAATTAGTTAATATCAATTATTAACTATAATTTATTACATAATTACATTATTATCTCACAGATGATTTATTCTTGTCCCAATGTTACACAAAATATTTGAAGGTAACTATTAAAATAAATAAATCAAAGACTTGCTTATTATTAATTCATCATTAATAGGATTCTAAAACCACAAACGTAATATGTATTTAAGCTATAACTTATCATATAACAATAGAATACTATAACTTGATTAATTAATTTATAATAATCCTCGGGAACCTATCATTCTGACCACAATTGGTCATATTTATTTTTATAGAGAAATAGAAAAAGCCAGCATAGTTGTGATCAAACGGAAATGGGAGATGCAATGCATGATAGCACACTTGATTGTCTCATTAGATATAAATCGGTAGTTTGATTAACTGCTATAACTGAGTTTTTTCACATCACTTTGTAAGCAGTAAAGGGTCAGGTTCGGTTCTATGCCATTAAATTTCTGCTTCCTTCCTAAAACGGTTGTTGAGTCAACAACATCTATCACACCCCTTCGTCATGTCCGTGATAACCAATTTCATGGTGTCTTACAAGTAACAACTAATTTTCAGGTTCGTTACACCAAATTTTACGAGCGCATTCAATGACTGCATTGTTTGTTATGGTTAAAAATGTGTAACCAAGAGTTATATAAAGCAGAAGAGACTTAAGAGCGATGAGAGTAGGGAAAAATAATCAAGAGTGTTTTGTCTTACGTTTCATCTTCTTCTTCTTCTTCTTTTGCATTTTTGTAAAGAGTTATACTACAATCGATCCATTTGTAAGCCTTTCTCATTGGTTCATCTATTTACAATGTGCAATTTTGATGCTCTCTCCATTGCTATTTGAATCTTTCTTTGTTTTTTTCTTTAATGGTGCTTTCTTAAATCATCTGAATTCCATCTAAGTTCGTTTGCTTGCTTATCATAGGTAAACACTATGGAGTCCTAACAAGAATTTTACTGGAGCTTCGCCATTACCTGAGATATTGACAAGTTGAATTATCTAGTTTTTCAAATTGAAATGCTCAACCCAACCGGTCTAGATGTTGAACTGGTTGGGTTGAGCATTCAATTTGACAAACGTGATGGTTCAAGGTAGTAGCTGGATGGGTTGAGCATTCAATTTAAAAAAATTGAGTTCAAGTTGTCTACTTCATTGGATAGATCAAAGAAGAAGTCAAGGTCAAGGATGAACACCTTGGTAACTTCATTCAGGGAGGGGATCTTTGAAAATTGGCTTTTTAGAAACTCTACCCTCATCAAGTCTATAATAGTGTTATAAATCCATAGGGGTTTCCACATGTTTATCCATTGCCTAGATTGAATTGATGTCATCACTGCACACTTCAATGGAAGAAAAGAGAGTATGTGGTGAATTATATTTTCTGGTAGCTTGAAGATATTGTCAGTCTTCTCAGTGATGGTTCTCTCATGCTGAAAGTCCATTGACCTACTTTTTGTTTGTTATGCACTGCTATTTGTGATCTGAAATATAAAAAAAAAATATTATGTTAGTCAATCTATTTTCTGGGCAAAAACTTGAGTTCAAGTGGACTACATCCTTGGATAGTTCGAAGTAGAAGTCAAAGTCAAGGGTGTACGTCTCGGTAGCTTCATCTAGGAAGGGGATGTCGTTGAAAGTGGGCTTTTCACAAACTTGGCCCTTGTACCCAAGACTCTTCAGGTTTGGCTTACTTATCTCCATCTTTTCATCCGAAGATGATCAATCTTCACTGCTTTCATTTTTTAGGGATTTGAGACCCTTGAAAATGTAATGAGGCTCCTTTATGCATCAGGTAAACTTGAGTAAATATATCAATGGACAAAAGAACAAACAATCTTGATACGAAATCAATATTTTGTAACTCTCCTTATTCTCAATAAAATTGTAAAGACACGCTTTTCAATGTGTAGTAATGAATCTTCTCTGGAATTAATATTTATTCCATAACTTGTCCCCTCAACAGGTTTGTTTATTGCATTGAAGAGATGATGCGCTACTTCCTGTCTGAGGTATTTTACATGTGCCAGGCTTACCTCATCTATATTTATATTTATTTATACATCTAGATCTATCTATATACCAAAGGAATGAGATTGAGAGGAAATAGGAGTTTGCTAACATCACAACCCTTCCTCCCACCACCTCAGCCTCTTAAGCAAAACGATAGTTGAGTGAAAATCCGAGAGATAACATAAAATCATATTGATTTTGGATCTTCAAAGAAACGATAGAGATATAAAATGAAGGCTTATCCAAAATTATTTGATCCCAAGATATAAAGTATAAGTCAGCAGTATACAGTAAAGGGATTTAAAAATGCGAAATGACCACGATTGTCACATCAATCATCCACCAGTGCAATCAATATCTATTTCCTCCTTGAGGTAGCTATGAGATTTGGCGCTGCTTTCTTGTCTTCCTATGCCTGTTCTTGTTTCCGACGCCGGGAACCAGCTTAAAGAGTGACCTCCCCCAGAAAGTATGAAGGGGAATCACGACACTGCCCAGGCGAATGAAAATCAATAGGGTTGTGAAGACTTTGATCATTTTTGGCATCTCCTTCCGGGGAAAGACCTGGGCCGTCGCAGAAAGTATGCAGGTGCTTCACTTCAGTATTTTTTTTTATTGAATTCTCCTTATCTTCTTCTTAATTGTTCTTATTCTTGTTTATGATCCTACAGATTGCTACTTTGCACTGAAAGTCTGGAGTGCTCAGAAGGTGGGAGCATCAGCTATTTTCATTGCGGATAACACTGAAGAATCGGCCAAATATGTGCACAGTATAACTATCCCATATGTTTTTGTCAGCAGAAGTTTTGGCGACCAAGTGAAAAAGTCTCTCAGCACCGGAGAAATGGTTAATCAGGTGTCTCTGCCTGCGATAACTGGATCGAAGAAATGTCAACCGTGATTATTTTCTCTATTTATATAGTTCATGAATCTGAAGGCGCATACTGTTTGATTGCGTAGAACGTAAATCGAATATGTCTAAATTATTTATACAGTTCGTGTGATTATCCTTTCTGTTTCTCTAGCTCAAACTCTAAATTAAACTGACGAGGTTATTATAAGATTCTCTTTAATAAGTACTTCTTTATAGTTTTATGGCTTCTCACTTGCATGGGAATATTACAATTAATTGCCAAAGAAAATCACTTAGGCTGTGTTTGGAACACTAGAAAGTGGAAAGAAAAAAAAAGGAAAAAAAAAAGAAAGGCAAACAGAAAATAAAAGAAAATAAATTTTCTCTTGTTTTGATGCACATGAAAAATGAAAAAAAAATAAATTAGCAATATTTTAAAATTTTGATTATTAAAATTCTCTCAAGTTTCTATTTCTTTTTTTCTCTCCCCAAATTCCATCATTTTGTGAGAGAAAATTTATCAACTAAGAGAAAAAGTGTTTTTCTCTCTTATTTTCTTTGCTGCTTCCAAACAAACCCATAGACTGTGTTTGGAACACATAAAGTGGAGAGAAAAGAAAAGAAAAGAAAGAGAAAGAGAAAGATAAATAAAAAAGAAATGAAAAGAAAAGAAGTTTTTTCTTTTGTTTGGATGCCCATGAAAAATGAGAGAGAAAAGGGAAGAGAAATATACTTTCTCTTGTTTGGATGCATGTGGAAAATGAAAAAGAAAAGAAAATTACTAATATTTTAAAATGTTGATGATTAAGATTTTCTCTCAAGTTTCGATTTCTTTTTTTTTTCCTCCCCAAATTATATCATTTTGTGAGAGAAAATATATTAATTAAGAGAGAAAGTGAAATTTATTTTCCCTCAATGATTCTATTGAAGTTATGGAAAAGAGAAAAACTTTATTATAGAAAAGAGAAAAACTTCATGAACTTGTTGTAATCAGAGCACAAAAACCCCTATTTATAATAGAGGAAAGTGGTAGAGTTCAATTATAATTAAATTACCCTTGTCCCAATTACACCCAAACTCTAACACTTAAAGATAAGTCCTAGCTTAATTAAATAACTCAACATAAATAGAAGACTAATATAACTAAAACACCTTTAAACTAAAACTCTTCTATGAGACATCCTTCATAATAAATTTTGGCTTTATAAGACTACTTATTGTGAGAGTCATGTAAGAGGCTTCCATATCTTCTCTTCAACAAATTCCTTGCTGCCAAACAACAAAAAATAATTTTCTCTCTCCTTTTATTTTCTTTTCTTTTGTTTTATGGGTTCCAAACACGTCCTTAGGGAAAGAGAGAGAGAAGGAAAAATCTAGGGTTCTTTAAAGAATGCACTCTTTTGTGTGCTCAAGAGAAAGTATACTAGAAAATAATTTTGTGTGAGTTAGAATGCTCTTTAAAAATATAATGGAAAGTAAAAAAATAATTTATGAATAAAATACTTTTAAGTTAAATAGTTTATATCTTACTTAATTAATAATAAACAAATTAAACTAAGGTTTTAGATTAAATTAAATATATCAAATAAAAATTTATCATAAAAGTACCAAAATACCCCATAATTAAATGTTACTTTTATAATATTTAATTTCTTTGTAAGTTATTAAATAAATATAATATTAAAAATATGAAATCATATAAATACATAAATAACCCTTTGTTGAAATTCTAACCTATTTTTTTCTTCAAATGAATAAAATCTAACTTGGATCTATGTGCCTCATCAACTTGCTTTACTTGTCGTTGGAGAAAATGAAAACTTATGGTTTTAAAAAATAACCAAATCTTCAAATGGCGGACTTTAATGGAAAAAATGTTTCTTTTTATTAAAAAGAGATATGTGTGTAACACAACACAAGTAGATTCAAAACAAAATTGGTTGAGTAATAAATACATAAATTGCTCACAAACACCTAAAAATGATCATGATGCTAAAAATGATTGAATAATAAATACTAAAAAAATTACTGATAAAAACTTAAACAATGAACCTAATAATGATCCTAAATTTTCTGTTCCCCGCCATGAAATTCTATTCTATGTCATTCACCCGATGAATAGAATTATGAGCTTGTTTCCTCATAATCTCTTATGCCTTTTCTTCTTCATGATGACCAGTAGAGCAACGAACACACTAGAAAGCTACAAAATCTTTTCCAGTGTGAGAGAGAAAGAACAATCAAGTCAACTCAGCATGGCATCTTCCCTTCCACGTTATCTCCTTGATTTGAGAGGACAAAGTCTGATTTAACCAAAATTTAATACATAAGTCAGATTTAAGTAGACGAGACAAAGAAAACCCAAATGCAGATTCAAATTTTATTTTCAGTAGCTCTCAAAGAGATCTGAAACTAGGAGAAGCGAAATTTGCTCAACTATTTCCCCTCATTGAAACCAGCGACAAAAGCATGTTCAAAACAAAAGGTGAAGATCTATACTTTCTCAATCCAATCGAACTCAACAAAAGGAAGTCATCCCGCATCCACAACAAAATAGCAAAACAAGTGAATTGAACTTAATAGAAGTCCAAGGAATGCATTTCACCTTTATAAGATAAGTGCCCGTGCTTCAGTAGTTTGACCAATGACAATTGCAATTTTTCATGTTCTTGGAGGACCTGGGAATATAAGAAAAGTGCAATGCATAATTAAAAAAATAGTTAACTTCAAGAGGATTTAACAACATAATCATTGTAGTCACCATACAACAGAGTTGGAACTTGCCATATGCACACAATCAGGCAAGAGTGACGAAGCAGAGATTTTCACTATCCCAGTTTTTAGATAAATTCTCTCCTTCGTTAAATACTAAAGGGTCAGATTCCTATATGTTGGCACTAGAAAAAAACTTCAAGAGGGCTCTAGCTTCCACAAAATGTAAAACATTTGCATGACTAATGCACCAGAAGTCATCTTTGTGACATGACATTCAGTTATATCATTGTATCTAGATATCTGATAAATGAAAGAAAAATGATGACTCCCTTGACTACTTCTGTATCACAGGTATGACTCCAGTGTTCGGTTGAGAAAAAGTGATAAATTGAGCAAGCAGCCAATGAGGGGTTCCACTTAAGAAAACAACCAAATTTATCTCCTCTTATGTCATGCTGGTGGAAACAGGAAGTCAAAAAAAGGAAAAAATTTATATGATTACATGACTCGGACATTTATAAAAGTTCACCTGTACATAGATCTTTTTTTCTGAAGGAGAAAAGGACAAAAGGGTGTAACTGAAAAACTTAGACATCTTAGCTTGATCAACTCCATATATGTAAAAGAACGTCGTCCACATGACCCTTCAACAAGGAGCATCATAGACAAGAAACTAGTCAGGTTGACCAAACCAGAATATGTATTTTACATAAACAGAAATGGGCAGATGGAAACGTACCGGATGAGTATTTGTGACTTTAACTTCTAGGGAGCTTACATGTGAAAGCTTTGTCAAGAAATTCTGCCAGAGATGTAACTCGTAGTCAAGCTCATCGTGGATGACTAGTAGGGTCGTTTCATTTATGGAGGAGACATCGTTGAAAATAGGGTTGTCACAAACTTGACCCTTGTACTGAAGATTCTTCAGGTTTGAAGTTCTTATCTCCATCTCTTCAACATCGAAACATGACTCCAATTTTAATATCTTCAATTGAAGATGATCAATCTTTACTGACTTTAGGGAGTCACAGTAACTCATAGTTAAGTCCTCAAGAAGAGGGGACCTACGAATTATCTCACCTAATTGAAAACCATTAATTGTCACACCATAGAGAGCAACACTTCTTAGGGCTTTGAAACCCTTGAAATCATGCGAAGGCTCTAGTATGCACCAAGTTAAGTCAAGAGATGATATTGATAGACAAGAGAACAAAGAGTTTGGCATTCTGAATTTATTCATCCCCCACCCGATATCATCATCATCTGTCGAATCGAAGTGCCTTACATTTCCACTCAAATCAAGCACAAGCTCTCCAACTCCTTTAACTTTGACAAACTCATTCCACTCTATGAGATCGGATGAGTATCTGTCATCGGGACAAAAGAACATGCGGAACTTCATAAGCTTGTCTAGAGTATGGAGCTGTAAAAGTTGGTGGACAACTTGTACATAATGTGTCTTCTTTAAATTTGTTGGGAATTTCTCATCGAAGTCTATATTAGTTGTGTATATCCATAAGGGTTTCCACATATTTATCCATTGACTAGATAGAATTGAAGTCTTCACTGCACACTTCAATGGAAGAAAAGAGAGTTTATGGTGAATTATATTTTCTGGTAGCTTGCTAATACTGTCTTTCTTCTTAGTGAAGGTTCTTTTGTGCTGAAAGTCTATTGAGTGACCTTCTGTTTGTAAAGCACTACTGTTTGTGACCAGAAATAACAAAAAAAGTATTGTGTTAGTCAATCTATTTTTTGGACAAAAAAATTGCAAAAATATATTTGAAAGCATTTTTTTGGACAAAAAAATTATACATATATCAATTTCATTAGAGGGAAATAATTTGTCCATTTGTTCACTTAGGGATTAAGTATGAATGAATCCCGTTAATGAGATTAATCATTGCTTTTTGTTTCAAAGGCTCTACAAATGCCAATCACAACTACCACCTATGATTAGTCTCATCCCCAGTTCATGTGGAACAATGCTTTGATATTCAATGATACCTGTTGTGGGAGAAATAAGGGTTTTTTCAATTTTTTTCATTTCATTTTTTGGAATAGATGGCATTCAAGAGAAAAATATCTCTACGTGGATAAAGACTTTTGTATTTGTATTTTTTTTATATTTTTTTCTGACAATTACAAATGTTTCCATAAATTTAAACCAAAGGAAAAAATTTAGCAAGAAGTTCAAGAATTGCTACTTGATTTGGAAAATCTTAAGATTCAATAATTAAAGTATCAGGATCTAACATAATAATAAAATAAGAAATTAAAAATAAGAACAACATAAAAATGGTTTATGTAACAATTTATGAAGAAATGTCATCTGGATAATTTTTTTTGAAGATACTAATTTTCAGCTTTATGGCTATTTTCCATTTCTTGTGCAACAACTTTGTTGATGTGAAAATTGGATAAGGTTGGAAAGAGCAGCTACAAAATAAAGTTTGACATTAGTAATTGATGCACAATTATTTTGTGTAACTAATGCCACACAAGAATACCATAAGTATGGGAAATGTGTTTTTTTTAGCAAAGATATGATTCTACAAAAAGGAAACAACAAAAAGTTGACATAGTGGGTAAGATCAAGTATGTATTGGTATTTGCTAACATTTCGAATAATATTCGATCTAATACATACTGTCTAACCATGTGTTGCACATTACAAGACATGTATAATCTTTCAGGGCTCTATGATACCATATATCCAATACGTCCCATTTGATATGTTATATGTCTTGGTGATATAGGCATCCTTGGGTAAGTGGACCAAATTAAGGAAATCCAAAACAATTTAAAAGCGCTTGAGGAAAGAGAAGATTATGTTCACATAAAAAATAATTAAAAGATAAAAAGAGGCAAGCATAGCTGTGGCCAAGAGAAGTAAACCAAAATTTGCATATGAGTTCTAGTAAAATCACAAAAGTTAAGCTTAATAAGTTCTTATTGGAATCAAAATGTGAGGAGCACGATTATGTCAAGATTTAAAAGACAAGATTTGGGAGAAATCTCATCATGGAGGCACAAAGAAGCTTTATGTCCATGACAAACGAGGTGATAAGGAGAGGTTTCAACTCAATATGGTCACAATAAACTTTGTTTAAAGGGTGCATCTTTTCACAATTAGATTATTGTCTATTTAATATTTATGATAAGATGATTCTTGAGGCATTATATCCTCGTGTTAAGTTATTTTATAGTGTTTATATGTTCATAACTTGCTTTAAAATATCTTAATGCAATTAGATCTACTGGGGGAATCAACTAGGGGTCTTAGCTTATTTCTTTATTATTTAAGTGCCTTATCTTTGAGTATATTTTTTACCACAATTAGTTATCAATAGGAATAGTAATGCTTCTACTAACATTTTTTCTTAAAAAGGACTCAACATGCATTCAATTTTTAAGAAAGGGAAGTGAGTAGTAGGCAAGAGGAAAATGGAGCTGGTACAATCTATTAGGTCCAATGAAGGATAAATCTTGGGGGGGTGTTGGGCGTTCATGTCACTAAATTGACAACAACAACTAACTTACAAAAATTCATCTTCACTTAGATTTAAAATCACAAACTAGGCACACAATCTAGACCATTAAAGGGGTTCTAGTAGCAAAGTAGACTACACAAGCCTAGAGCTTCACAAGGATTTATAATAACTTATTAGGTACTAGCCTAGACTTAAGAATGAGAGTTTCAAGAGTGCTTGGCTACATGAGGACTTATATCACACAATCATAGTAGCAATGCTTCACAACGTTTCTTTTTCAGCCACACATGGATGCACTCAATGAAATTGAGGTTAGGATGGTCTTGTCTACCCAATGCTTGACCCAATTTACAAGGGTTACTCACTTCCTAATTGGTTGATTTTATAATCTAAGAACAAATAATAAACACAACCAATTCTATGTGCCTATCTATGTATGAAAATTTCAAATAGTATTTAATCATTAGATTTCAAAATATAAGTCCAAGGTAAATCTTGGATTGGTTTTTAAAATCAAGGGTTGCACTCAGCTATATGGAATCAATGGTTTGAAAGTATAGCTCATGTGTAGTAGTAGTCTAAACTTCAGTGATTGATTTAAAAGTACAATGATACTAGTTTAGTATTCTCAACCAAATACAATTTAAGATTTAAATGTAAATGCATGTATATACTTGGATTTTGAAATTCTTTCTCAAACTTCTAATACTATGTAAAAACCATTTTAAATACCCTAATAAATCAACACACTAGAATGTATAATGTGATTAGAAAATAAGAAGCTCAAACAAGGTTTGTAGAACTAGTTTTGAGTGGTAACCATTCAAAAAATCAATCGAGTAATTATTCAAATAAGATCTTTGAATCAATAGGCTTACATTTAACAATCATAGTTCAAAGTATTTAAACAATATTTAAAAGAAAAAACATTGATACTATTATTTCTAGGAGGAAATACTCAAGTTCAGGTTTTGACTTCCTTTGAGAGCTTGAGATGGTTAAAACCTCAAATTTGAGTCTAGGAGCATGAGCACTTCAAAAAGTTTTCTTTGGAAGCATGTTGAAAACAAGTTTGTGAGTGATCTTCTTAAATAGAAATCTCTCCAACATTAGAAAAAATCCATTAGAGTTAAAAAATGATATTTTGTCACTTAGAAAAACAAGGTAAAAAATAAGTCCAAAAAATCTAATCAAATATATATTAAATCCTTTTTTATTACCAAACATATTGGTATGTCACTTATTGATCATTTGGGAGTGCTGTAACATCCAAATCTGGGCCTAACTTTTTGAAAAATTGAAATTTTGAAATAAGTGTCATCTCTTATTTTGGGGCCAAAATCTTGTTTTGAAAATTTGGCTTGTTTAAGCGACACATGTTGTTGATCCCTGGCATGGGGTCGTCTGCTTTCTTCTCAATTCAGTCATAAGTAACTTAATTGTATGTTGTCATAAAAATTATATCCATGAGGATCTTGAGACCGGCACATTCATCCAATTTCTCATGTGGAATGATCCTTCTTAACTAAGTTATTTTGGTCGGTACTAATTAATTTAGCCCCAAAGGATCTAGCTAACTACTATATGAAACATAAATATGCCTAAAGGTATTTATTTATCATCCGTTGTCTCAAGTATATCTATTTGAGCTTTCTTAACTACATTATTTTGGAGAGTACTAACTAATTTAGCCTCAAGGATATTGGCTAACTACTATATGAAACATTCATATGCCAAAAAGTATGTATTTTGAATGCTTTCTCACAAGTAAATAATATCTAGCTTTAAAACTGATTTGGTAGCATAGAGTTCATTGTTTCCAAGATTCTTTTGTGTGATTAAGGGCGTACATAGAACTGATATTTGGTATCACCCACAACTATGATCGCTTGGAAGACTTGTGCACGTAACCACCCCCGAAGGATGGACCTCAACCACCACATACTCATTTGATTTTTTTATCTTACTTTAAAAAAAATTAGTGGATTAAAATTTGATTTGGAAGGGCCAGTATTTAAGTGTCACTCAAAAATTTTTGAATATAGAAGTACCACAATTTCCATATCTAAAGATTGATTTGGAGATTTGATTCAACAAGTAAATGTATTGTTAGATCGGTGGTACACATGATTTACTTGCATAGGGACTTAGATGGTTAATTAAGAAAATTAGATACTTCCTTGTATTTAGTAGTTTTTATGGCCAACTCAGAAGGATGAATTACCTTTGACACTTTATCCAAAAATCTACAAAGTATATGTACGCAAATTTTCTTTTGCCTTATTCAGTATGCATTTCTATCTCAGTATGCACGGTCTAAGATGTGTACTACATGTTGTGTACGGGGTGTCTTGTCTTGAAGTTTTCAAGAAAGCAACTTTAAATGGTTTTTTCAATCAATTTAAACCAAGCGGATGTAAGCCATCTGTTGTGCCCTTTTGGAGTTGATAATATGGGTCAACAAAAAAGGGGGCAATTCAATGGGGTCAACAAAATCTTTTCCACTATGAGAGAGAAAGAACAATCAAGTCAACTCAGCATGGCATCTTCCCTTCCTCGTTATCTCCTTGATTTGAGAGGACAAAGTCTAATTTAACCAAAATTTAATATATAAGTCAGATTTAAAGAGACGAGACAAGGAAAACCCAAATGAAGATTCAAATTCTATTTTCAGTAGATCTCAAAGAGATCTGAAACAAGGAGAAGTGAAATCTGCTCAACTATTTCCCCTCATTGAAACCAGCGATAAAAGCATGTTCAAGACAAAAGGTGAAGATCTATACTTGCTCAATCCAATCGAACTCAACAAAAGGAAGTGATCCCGCATTCACAAAAAAATAGCATAACAAGTGAATTGAACTTAGTAGAAGTCCAAGGAATGCATTTCACCTTTAGAAGATAAGTGCATGTGCTTTAGTAGTTTGACCAATGACAATTGCTATTTTTCTTGTTCTTGGAGGACCTGGGATTATAAGAAAAGTGCAAGTCATTGACGATGGGGCCCAATGAGCACCCGTATGACAATCTCTATCTATTCCATGCCGGCAAAGGTTTGTCTATAAATACCCAATTGTAAGTTATAGAAGATATGAATGAAAAAACCCAGTTCTTGCACACCTTGCTCTCTAAACTCATGTCTTCTTTCTCTTCCTCTGAATCCCCTGCATAATTCCTACATCAACTGTGTTTCCAAGTAAGTTCTTATTTTTAAAAAATTAATTTTATTTACTTAGGGGTTTTCCTAAAGGGAACTCCTAAACCTCTGTCTGTTTGAATCCATAATTTCTTTCTCTAATCTCTAAAGGCATTATGGTGATACTTTGATGTTTCACGGTCCTATGTCCCATATGTTCGCCTGTTTAGCTAAAGGAGGCGTCAGGGATTTGTTGATGGGAAAAAAAAGAGGAGCATGTGCCAGAAGCAAAATTTCTCGGAAGCCATACAAGTAGTCATGTCTTGGGTTCTCTATACCTGAAGAAAGAAAGATAAGGATTCAAACAGTAAAGGTTTAGGATGTACCTTTAGAAAAATTCACATCTATTGTTTTTCCTCTCTGGTTTTATCTTTATTTATGATTCTACTTTGTGTTGTTATAATCATTATTGTTAAGTCTTTTAATTCTAACGGCTTTTATAGTTATTTTTTTGTTTAAAAGTTCTTTTCATATGTATCTAGATTTAATTTCTAATTTTGTATTACTGATCTCGTTATGCAAAGTATTATATTCTAGTGTTATACCTAAAATCTTTAGGTAGGGTATACAAACTTCTATAAAACATAAATTACATTTTGCTCTATTTTTCTTGCTAGCGTACCAATTGCATTTAAAACAGTATCTTATGGGATTACCAAAGATACTAGAAGATTTTTTTTGTGTGATCACTTTGAAACCCTATCCAAGACTATACAAAGACTCAATGAAAAGAGAAGGTTACTCTAGGAAAAGAATGATTTTCAGAAAGAATACATAAACACCATTGAAGAAGAAAACAGACAACTCAAGGCAAGATTAACAGGTACTTTTTCTACCCAGATACCTCCTGGTGAGGGTAATTCACTTGCTAGTCCAGCTCAAACGGTAGCTGGTAAAGACACATCAAATCCGTTGATGGTAGGACATTTGCCAAAAATGACAGAAGAAAAGAAGAAAGACAAACAACAAACAGATTCAAAAGATATTAAAAAGATGATGAAAGAATATTTTCAAGAATATTTTAAAGAACAAGGTTATGGAAACAAGACTCAGAAATATCTAGTAAATCTGGATCTACTGGTAGTCAAACTCTTCAGTGTTATTCTCAAGAAGAAGACGAAGACTATCACTTTGACTCAGAAGTTGTACACAATTTGACCACTTTAGATGGGAAATAGCAAGACAAAAGTACTATGAAGATTATCTAGAAAAGAAAAAGATAATGGATACTGAGAAGATTATCTAGAAAAGACATCTGAAAAGACTATCATTGACTCAGAATATAGATAGACATGATCCTATTTGAGAAGACAAAAAATTCAGCCCACGGTTTCTGCACATAGTTTTCCAGCCCATGGTTTCATCATATGGTTTGAGATAAAAGTTTCCAGCCCACTGTTTTAGCACATGGTTTGAGAAGATAAGTTTTCCAGCTCATGGTGGTTTGAAGATGCCCCTGGTTTTTTAGCACCTTTTTTTTGACTTGGTAAAAAGTTTGTATTTTTCCTTTTTGGGTTTTGTTTAACCTTAGCCGCACACTTGTAAAGATTATGAGATAAGTCATTGACAATGGGGCCCAACGAGCACCCAGATGACAATCTCTATCTATTCCATGTCAGCAATGGTTTGTCAATAAATACCCAGTTGTAAGTTATAGAAGATATGAATGAAAAACCCCAGTTCTTGCACACCTTGCTTTCTAAACCCATGACTTCTTTCTCTTCCTCTGAATCCCCTGCATAATTCCTACATCAACTGTGTTTCCAAGTAAGTTCTTATTTTTAAGAAAGTGATTTTATTTACTTAGGGGTTTTCCTAAAGGGAACTCCTAAACCACTGTCTGTTTGAATCCATAATTTCTTTCTCTAATTTGGAGTCAATCCCCTACATGACGTAAAAACATTATGGTGATCCTTTGATGTTTCACTGTCCTATGTCCCATATGTTCACCCGTTTAGCCAAAGGAGGCGTTAGGGCTTTGTTGTTGAGAAAAAAAAGAGGAGCTCGTGGCAAAAACAAAATTGCTAGGAAGCCATACAAGTCGTCATGTCTTGGGTTCTCTATACCTGAAGAAAGAAAGATAAGGATTCAACCAGTAAAGGATTAGGATGTACCTTTATCTACTGTTTTTCCTCTTTGGTTTTATCTTTATTTATGATACAACTTTTTGTTGTTATAATCATTATTGTTAGTCTTTTATTTCTTACGACTTTTATAATTTGTTAACAAAAAGTAGTTTATTAGGCTGGAAACTACTGGGTGAGGGCTTGTAGCTTTGAAAGATTTTGCTGCTTTGAAAGACAAGGATCGCTCCTGGCTGTCACAACGCCACGAACTTCCTTTATATTTTGTATGCTTATTCTGTTTATTGTTTTATTTATAATTTTTGTGTGCAAAAAATTATCTATTTTTAGCAATTCTGTATAAGATTTTATATATAGGAAAAGCCTTCAGAATATAGTTTGTTTGCTTATGTTAGTTATTTCATTTGCGTTAGCCATCGTTATAATCAATCTTTCATTAAGAAACCCCTTCTTAATACCAGTTTATGTTATTCCTTTCTTTTGCTTTAGCCATAGTTATAAATAACTTGTCCCTGTTTTTCTATATTTGTATTGTATTGTCAACCTATTCCTATAGAAACCCCCCAGACAAATTGGTATCAGAGTTATTAGAAATTATATTAATAATACAAAAACAATTCTCTCTCTCTCTCTCTCTCTCTCTCTCTCTCTCTCTCTATACTCCAAAATCCCTTCTTTCTCTTCGATATGGGATTGGGAGGGTATAGGGATTTTACCTAGGGAAGGACAGCCTTGCCCCCTATTATGCACACAATAATATTATTATTTTAAATATTTTTCTTTAATTTACTTTATTTTATGCTAGTTAAAAAATTAATAGGCCATAGGGGCATTTTTGGAATATTTTATTTGGGGGTTTTTTGGTAGTATTTTATTTTAAACCTTGTAAGGGTGAACCCTATTTAAGGGGTAAGAGTAATGTGAAAAGTAAGCATTGATTTAGAGTAAACATGGTTTTTGAGTTATCTTCAACGAGCTGAGGGGTGTGCGTTCTCTTCAAAGAACCTAGGGTTTTCAATCTTCTCTTTGGCTTGATCTTCATTTTTCTCTTCTTCCTCCCTACGAATCCATGTATCAGATCTGGGACCATAACACCCCCTCTTCTGGATGGAGATTCCACTTCCAAGACTTGGTAGGGGGACACATTTTCTTGGTCTTTTTTTTTTTTGTTTTTGTAGATATTTATTATTTTGATAGTGTAGACGAACTTATGTTGGTGATTTTGAGAAACATATATATATTATTTCACATTATTATAGTTTTTAATGAACAACCCATTTTTTGAGTTTTTTCTTTCCTTTTTTTTTGCTATGCTTAATTCACTCTTCGCGGGCATTAAAGCTGCAAGTAAAATCTTAGGCTCTTGCTTGCTACTTTTCATGGACATGATTTCTAAACATTTTTTATTTTTTTTCTATGTGTTGATTTCCTATTTTACTGATTGGTAATCCAATATATGGATGATCTAAAATTAAGGTATATATAGTCTGATAAAATGGTAGGTTTTTTCACTTTTATTCTTAACTTTAACTGCTTTTACTTCGTTCCTATGTGCTTTTAATTAATTCAAAATCCAAGGTCAATTTTAAAGTTCATGTCACAATGAGCAATGACATTCATAGAAGCAATTACATACAAAGTACACATAGGATTTTTAGGGTGGTTTGAAATCCTTCTAGCTGATTGCAAGTCTACCCCTCAAGATGTTTCATAATCTTAAGGAGCCACTAATCTTCGCTTGCCCAAAAACATATAAAGCAAATCACCTCAAAGGCCAATTGCAATATTGCCCACAAATGGACTTATGCAATTCAATTGACCATAACAACCAACTTACAATGGTACTCCCTCAGATTTAACAACTAATTAGGCATACATGCCTAGACTCACACTGAAATTTTTCATCAATTGGCAAGGTAGACCAGCACATAGATTTTCAACAACTCACTAGGCACACCAATCTAGACCCACAAAGAGATTTTCAGCATCACCTACCTACACAAGGTTTTATGACTGGAACAACTGCAAACACAACTTCCCACCTTCAATTCTTTTGCCAATTTTGTTTTTTCTTGAATAAATTTGGGGTGAGGATGGTCTTACCTAAGGAAGGATTGACCCAATTATAAGTATTACTTTGTTACAACGTAACGCAATATTAATTATCTCCCAATAGGAAAATTTTATTAATCTTGGTACAAACAAATAGGTACATCTATCCAATGTAATTAGTAGTTTAAAATAGTCCTTAGTAACTTGGTTTTAAAATGAAAACAACTCATAGTAGTCATTTATGATTTGATTTGAAAATATAGGAAGCAAAAGATGTATTCATTTGAAAATATCGGCTCAATTTAAATATGGGATTGGCTTTTCAAGTCAGGGGACGTAAACAATTCAACTCAAAATAAATAAATTTCAAACTATAACCCATAAGTAGCATTATAAATTATAGTGAATGATTTTTCAAAGTGTACTTAGCACCAGTTCATTGTACTCGACCAATTATCATTGATATATCTCAAAGTATATAAATGAAAATACTTGGATTTGAAATTTTATCCCAAAGTTTCAATACTAAGTAAAAGCCATTTCAAATGCCCCAATAAAATAACATATAAGGATGCATTAATATGATATGAAAATAGAGGAGGTTATAAAACTAATTTCAAATGGTTGTCAATAACACAACTACTCACAATGCAATGGTTGAATCAAATATGGTCTTAAAATCCCTTAGCACATGTTTAACTAACTGAGATTTAAGTATTAAAATGAACAACACATAATTTCTTAGCTCAATAAAGAAAACTATCAACCTTTTAAGCTAGCTTTGAAGGAGGCAAAAACTTCTTAAATCATGTGCAAGAGCTTAGGAGGCTTGGTTTTCACTGTGAGAAGAGAGAATTTCATTAGAGGCGAGTTTGGGTTAAAAAGCAAATTCTCCAACATTTAGCAAAAGAAGGTGAAAACAAAGGTCTAAAAATTATGAAAAAAATCAATAGTTCCTTTTTTTACTACCAAACATATTATAGGTTACTTACATAATTTGGAAACATATAATTTTTGGATTTGGACCCGATATTCAGGAAATTGAATTGCTACAACATGGCTTCCACAATTTTTTCTTCTAATAGCTTGATTCTGTAGTCGAATCCTCCCCAAAGTTTGAATCCTCTCCGCCCAAGAGTTCAACTCCTCTTGCTTTTGCACCCTATAAGGATCGACTGAATTTTTTTTTTTTTAGAACTTTTTAGTGCATAGAGTCAAATCCATTTTGTTGTTTTTCACTCAGATGGGGTCAACTCCTTCAATGTTGTCGACTCTTACTATATGCACTTTAGTAAAATGATCAACTCCTCCCACTACTGTTTTTCTCACTTCATCATGACATGAGGTCGATTCCTTCCATAGGGGTCAACTCTTCTTGCTCCGATTTCACCACATGCTTGACTCCTTAATTTTGTCTTTTCATTTTAGGTTTTCATTTTTTTTCACTGATTATGCTTGATTTTTATAGATGGGTTTGACTCCTTCGACTATTAGCGCTTCAATTTTTATTTCTTCCTATATGGTCATCTCCTTTTGCTCATTTTATTCTTCTTGCCTTTTTTGGATCGGTTGTTTCCAAAAAAATGATTCTTCCTTTGTCTTTTAAGTCAAATGGTGCTGCTAGATGTTGATGGTGTGCTTTCTAGTATGAGAAAATTTCATCCATTTTCTATGGATCATTGAAATGGGCCATGGTGGATCGAACGAATATGCTGTTAGTAATGTTTTTAAAGGGTTTTTTTTATTGCGCCTCATATTTAACATATATTATTAGTAATATTATCTTAATGGGAATCTTGGGGCCAACACAATATATAAAATCATTTACTCTTTTCTAATTATATACTTTTTACTCCCGTAGCTTGAACATGATTGTGTCCCATTCAAGTAAACAAGACTTCATGCAAAGGCTACAAGTTTAGACATAATTCAACTTTCATTCAAATCAAACAACCTAAGTAGGAGTGTGCTTTTCAGAAGTAGTTCATAGCCATCTTCAATTGAGTTGCTCTAACTTCTTATGCTACAGGAAAATTAATGTTTCTCAAAGTTTTTTCTTCTCCATGATATTTTTTTGAGATAAGTATATATTTCTCGATGAAATTTGAATGTTGTCGAGAAAAAGATTCCCACTAAATGGAGAGAACCAATTATTCTCAATGAAATTAAAAAATCACCAAGATATTCTAGTCGAAACTATCCTGTCAATAATAAGTTAGGAAAAAAAAGAAAAATAATTCACTTATTCTCAAATAAAATCAAAGATTAAAAAATATATAATATTTTTGAAAAATTATTTCGCCAAGAATAAGGGGGGAAATTAAAAATTAAAATATTACTTGTGAAATATTACTAATTATTGGAAAATTTTAAAAATCTTTTAGAAATATATGCTATTCTTGGTCAAATAATTTCACCAAAAAAAAGAACGGAAGATAAAAATAAAAAATCACTTATTACTGTTGAAATTAAAAATCTTTGTGAAATATGTACTATTCTCAGAGAAGTAATTTCTCTAAGAAATAGTTAGGAAAAAATAAAAAATATCCACTATTCACTATGAAATAAAAAATCATTGAGAAATATATTTTTTCTCAATGAAATAATTTTGCCAAGAATAAGTAGGAAACATTAACAAAAAAAACTAATTGATAAATATCTACTTATTCTTGATAAAATTCAAAAATTCTGGTAAATATATGCTATTTTCGATAAAACAATTTCATTGAAAATAAGTAGAAAAACAAAAAAAATTACAGAGAAATATTCACATATTCTCAGCGAATTTGAAAAATCATCAAGAAATACATATTATTCTAGGAATAATTTTATCGAGAATAAGTAGGAAAAAAATATAATCACAGATAATTAATCACTTATTCTCACATATAGTTATATTTAACATTTCCTCTTACTACCAAGATAGTGCTATGTAAGTCATTAATCAAGTATAATAGTGCTTTTATGTGAAACGAGATAAGATTTTTATCACTGGAATAAATAAAACAATTAAACATTAGAATTTTAAATTTTCATTAAATATTATTATAATTTATTTGTTGTATTTTAAGAAAATATTTAATTCAAATAATTAATTTAAATTAAATAAAAACAATTAAATGATCAATCAACTTAATTTGGTTAATATAATATAAAAATTAATTAATATATTTTGATTAAGTGATTTATTTGTTATTATTAAATTTGTTCAATTATCCTTATATATTATCATTTTGATAAAAACTTTTTCTATAGATTTTCTTAAAATGGAA
Organism: Aristolochia californica; assembly: GCF_029961685.1. Lineage (NCBI taxonomy): Eukaryota > Viridiplantae > Streptophyta > Magnoliopsida > Piperales > Aristolochiaceae > Aristolochia > Aristolochia californica. Next base: position 7,866,552 of record NW_027182279.1, read on the forward strand.
AATAGAAATTAATTAGTATAACGATGGAAATATTTTCTATAGATACACATATATTCTTTGTATAACGATGGAAATACTTTCAAAGTTAGAAATATTAAACTCTAAACTAAATATAACTATTTGGTTTTCGATTTAAATTATTAATCAGTGAGAGTATAATAATTTGCATGATCATATTGATGCACATTATAAATTGATCAAGTCATGTTAATGTAATATGACTTGTGAAGTAACTAATTGAGTTATTGATCAAGTAATTAGTTAATACAAAATATTAACTATAATTTATTATGTAATTTCATTATTATCTCATAGATGATTTATTCTTATCCCTTTGTTATAGAAAATATTTTTAGGTAATTATTAAAATAAATAAATTAAAGACTTGGTTATTATTAATAATCCTCGGGAACCTTTCATGAGATTTAAGGACACTATTTAATAGTGAAAAGTTAAAAAAAAAAAGAAGAAATCGTTTGTATAAATATTCGGACTGCAATTGGTCATAATTATTTTTATAGAGAAATAGAAAAAGCCATACAAGGGTTTTGTTAGGCCTAAGCTAAGTAATTATGTGATACTAAGAGAGCAGTAAAATTGTGATGTAGTTCTGAGAGGGAAAGAGCCACGAGGGTTACGAGTGTAAGGATTTAGTTTAGCTTATATATTCTGTTGCAATTTTGTAAAAAAAAAATCAATAGTTCCTATTTTTACTACCGAACATATTATAGGTTACTTACATAATTTGGAAACCTAAAATTTTTGGATTTGGACCCGATATTCAAGAAATTGAATTGCTAGAACATGGCCTCCACAACTTTTTCTTCTAATAACTTGATTCTTTAGTTGAATCCTCCCCAAAGTTTGAATCCTCTCCACCCCAGAGTTCAACTCCTCTTTCTTTTGCACCCTATAAGGGTCCATTGATTTTTTTTTATTTCAAAACTTTTTATTACATAGAGTCAAACCCTTTTTGTCATTTTTTACTCAGATGGGGTCAACTCCTTCCATGTTGTCGACTCTTGCTATATGCACTTGAGTACAATGATCAACTCCTCCCACTATGGTTTTGCTCACTCCATCACGACATGAGGTCGACTCCTTCCATAGGGGTCAACTCTTCTTGCTCCGATCCACCACGTGCTTGACTGCTTAATTTTGTTTTTTCACTCTAGGCTTTCATCTTTTTCACTTATTATGCATGACTTTTATAGATGAGTTTGATGTTAGTGTATCAATGCCCACCTCTCTCAAGTTATCGTTATTGTAATGTATTCACTGGTCCCCCAAGTATGAGGAGCGCCAATGTCGATAGTGAGTAATTAGTTAACGGTTCCAGCTTAGACGCTGATGAGGTCAAATTGTGACCGCAATGGTTACTTGTGAAGAAACTGTAAAACGGATAGTAGGGTTTGGGGCGTCAGCCCCGACGGGGGTCTAAGGGGGCTGACCCCACGGTATGTACGTGTCACGATTGCATCACCAAGTGCCAACGTGAAGGACAACAGGATGGCTTGCTCTACAAGCTTCCTAGATGAAAAACACTTATAAATAGAGGTGTCCTTCAGCTGCATTGGCATCCAGAAAATGAGAGCTATTCCTTCTTCATTACTCTGTTTTATTGTTTAGTTTCTTCTTGTAATTTCTGTTCAATCCAGAAACCATTGAAGCTCTTCTAGAGCATGTGGTGGGACGAAGTTTCTTATCGTATTTGTAATAGATCAGTGTTGGCTTTCTTCTTGATTGTTGTTTAGATGTTCCTGGGCTGAGCTTACTTTTTTTTACATGGTATCAGAGCTCTAGGGGACTCTTAACAACAATCATCTGTCGTAAAGCACAACATCATGATGATCTTAAGCCTAGTAGCTCTACTGCTAGTTCTGGTTCTGTACCAGCAATACGTATTCGTCCCCCAGCTTTCACAGAAGGCAAACTTGATGGCAGGAACTATCTCCTGTGGAAGTTCAAAATCACTACAATTCTAGACTCCTATGAACTTCTTGATATAGTTCTAGGAGTTGATGCTGAACCTGTTGCTATCACCAATGGTGAAAAGATCACTCCTCCTAATCCTCAGCTCGTCAAAGATTGGAGAAGGAAGAATGCTGATGCACTTTGTGCAATTATCACAAGTATTCAAGATTTTGTCCTCACCCTGATTCAACATACTTCGAAGGCGAATGAAGCATGGAACATTCTGAAAAATCAGTATGAAACGAGAAACCAGACTCATATCCAAAATCTGGAAAATCAACTTGTTGCTGAAAGATTAAGTGAAGATGAGGCAACAGAGTCTTTTATTACTAGGATGAAAAACCTACGTGATAAAATGGCTTCTGTTGGTATAGCCAAGTCAACAGAGGAACTTGCTCGAAGATATATTCGAGTACTGCCGCAAAAATTTGACGGCCTCGTGACAGCACTCAATACACAAGTTTGTGATCCTCTGTTGACCTTTGAAGATTTCTCTGCCTTATTGATGGAGGAGGAGATGAGGCTAAAAGGTAGAGACAATCAGTCTGACTCTGCCTTCACAGCAAAAGCAAAGGTTAGCAATGAAACAAAGAAGAAACCAAAGAGTAAGAAGTTCTTTGGATCGTGTTATTACTATAACAAGAAGGGCCCTACTGTTAAAGATTGTAGAACACGAATCCACGATGAGAAGAACGGCACGGTGAAACAAAAATGGAATAATAGAGAATCTGCAAATTCTGCAGAAATTGAGCTTCCTCTGTTCACTGTCACAGAGGAATCATGCTCTAGTGCTCATGTACAACAAAAGAGTACATGGGTGTTAGATTTTGGAGCTTCCCGACACATGACCAGCAAGAAAGAATTATACGATTCTTTAAATCCTCTACAACAACCAATGAATGTGGTGGTCGGGAATAATGCGAGATGTCCCGTTGAAGGGATAGGCACTATATCCATTAAGTCTGATGATGGAGAAAGTAAGAAGATAGCGGATGTTCTACTTGTTCCCCAAATCTCAAGAAACCTGTTGTCCGTAGTTGCAATTACAGAAAAAAGATTTGGAGGTACGGTTCAAGAAAAATGAATCTCTTATTCTTGATAAAAATGAGAACATAGTTGCAAGAGGTATCCGCAGGGTTAACCTTTATGAAATCAACTCACTTTCTGCTATTGTTGATGCCAAAAATAGTCAACTTTGGCATGAAAGATTCGGACACAGTTCCTTTCATGTGTTGAAGGAAATGTAGAAGAAAAATATGGTGACAGATTTGCCTTCATGTAATTGAAGAACCTTGTGAAGCTTGTATGCTGGGCAAGCAACAAAGAAAGTCATTTCCCAAAGGGAGTCAAAACAAATCAAAGGCTCCTCTAGAGTTGGTACATGCTGATCTCTGTGGGAAAATGACTACGATGGCATTAGGAGGATCTTTCTACTTTATGCTGTTAGTTGACGGTTATAGTAGAAAGATGTGGGTGTACTTCTTTCAGGACAAGGCTGATGCTCTTGCAAAATTCAAGGTGTGGCATAAGCAAGTGACAAATGAGAATGCAGCAAATGTGAAGAAGTTTCGTACAGATTGTGGGGGGGAGTTCTGTTCTGCTGAATTCTCTAGCTACCGTAATTCAGTTGGCATCAAACGCCAACTTACTGCTCCACATACACCAGAACAAAATGGTGTAGTTGAACGTCGAAATCGAACGGTGGTGGAAATGGCTCAGTGCATGATAAAAGGTGCTGGGCTACCAGATATGTTCTGGGGAGAAGCAGTAAATACAGCAGTATATGTCCTAAATCGATGCTCCACAAAAGCATTGAATGAAAAGACTCCAAATGAGGCTTACTCAGGTATGAAACCTTCTGTGTCTCATTTAAGAAAATTTGGGTGTGAGTGTTTTGTACATATTCCCAAAGAAAAAAGAAAGAAATTAGATGACAAGAGCAAGAAATGTATCTTCTTGGGTTATAGTGAAGAGTCTAAAACATATAGACTCTATGATGTAGAGGCCAAGAAGTTAGTCATAAGCTGAGACGTGGTGTTTAATGAGCGACCACTCTCAATGGAGGATAATGATCCTGCCATTTTGTCACTAACCGATGAAGTAACTCACCAAGTGCCTACTGAACAACCAGTAAGTGATGTAGAAGATGTTTCTGTTAAAAAAGAAACAACAAGCCAACCTAGTGCACCCCCACGGAAGCCACAACCAAAGTGGGTGCACCAGCTCTTTGATGACAGAACTCCAGAAGTTGAAGATAAAAGCCCTTGTCCTGATGAGCTTAGACGATCAAAGAGAATAGAGGAGCAGAACAAAGTAGGACAACAACTTTTGAACATGGCTTTGATGACTCAAATCATCGAGACAGTAAAAGAACCAGTAAGTATGGAGGAAGCCATGTCAGATCCAAAATGGAGAGCTGCAATGCAAACAGAGTATTATAGTATCATAAAGAATGATACTTGGGAGATTGTTGACAAACCTCCTAACCGAAAGATCATTGGCAGCAAATGGATTTGGAAAACAAAGTACAAGGCTGACGGTACTCTTGAAAAATACAAAGCACGCCTTGTTGCTCAGGGATTCTCACAAATTGAAGGTTTTGATGTTGATGAGACCTTCGCTCCAACAGCAAAGATGACAACAATTCGGGTAGTTCTTGTAGCTTCTGCTCATTACGGGTGGACGGTACATCAAATGGATGTAAAATCTGCCTTTCTAAATGGCAAACTTGAGGAAGAAGTCTACGTGGCACAACCACAAGGCTTTGAACTACCAAATGAAGAGGAGAAGGTATGTAAATTAAAAAAGGCCTTGTATGGTCTAAAGCAGGCACCACGAGCCTGGTACAAATGTATCGACTCTTTCTTTTTGGAGCACGGGTTCTGTAGAAGCAAATCTGAAGCAAACTTATATGTTCTTTGTGAACATGAGAAAAGAGTCATTGTAGTACTCTATGTAGATGACCTGGTAATCACTGGTGACCATGAAGACAACATTGTGAAGACTCGGGAATGGTTGAGCCAAGAGTTCGACATGACAGACTTGGGCCTTCTTCATTACTGCTTGGGAATTGAGGTATGGCAAAAATCTTATCATATCTTTATTTCTCAGGAACGTTATGCTCGAGAACTGTTATCTACTTTTGGCATGATCGAAAGTAATCCAGTAGTCACCCCAATGGAAGTGAATACCAAGCTGAAAAGGTTGACAACAAGCTCTACAGAAAATTAGTTGGAAGTTTAATCTTCCTTTGTAACACAAGACCTGACATTAGCTATGGTGTGGGAGTGCTCAGTTGTTTTTCTAATAATCCAAGAAAAACGCACTGGCAAGCTGGAATGTGAATCCTCAAATATCTCAAAGGTACTTTAACTTTTGGAGTATCTTACACAAGAGGAGATATTTTATCTGGGTATTGTGACTCAGATTGGGCTGGAGATATTGACACGAGGAAATCCGTTACTGGCTATGGATTCTTGTTTGGAAGTGGTATCATCTCATGGGTTAGTAAGAAGCAACAAATAGTTGCACTGGCATCAACCGAAGCAGAGTATAAAGCTGCTTGTGTAGCAGCCTGTGAAGCTGTGTGGCTACGACGCATCTTGACTGATATAGGTATTCCTTTGACTGACTCAACTACCTTAAATTGTGACAATCAAAGTTGCATAGCTATGGCGAAGAACCCAGTGTTCCATGCTAGAACTAAACACATAGAGATTCAGTATCACTGATTGAAGAGGAGACCATATACATGGAGTACTGCCCTACAGAAGACAACCATGCAGACATTTTTACCAAAGCACTAGGGAGTGCTCAGATGAACAAGCATCTTCGTGGCTTGGGCGTTGGCCCAAGAACATAGTCCAACAGAGGTGAACATTGAGGGGGGGTGTTAGTGTATCAATGCCCACCTCTCTCAAGTTACCGTTAATGTAACGTACTCACTGGCCCCCAAGTATGAGGAGTGCCAATGTCGATAGTGAGTAATTAGTTAATGGTTCCAGCTTAGACGCTGATGAGGTCAAATTGTGACCGCAATGGTTACTTGTGAAGAAATTGTAAAACGGATAGCAGGGTTCGGGCCGTCAGCCCCGACGGGGGTCTAAGGGGGCTGACCCCACGGTATGCACATGTCACGATTGCATCACCAAGTGCCAACGTGGAGGACAACAGGATGGCTTGCTCTACAAGCTTCCAGATCGCTTGCTCTACAAGCTTCCTAGATGGTGTGCTCTACAAGCTTCCTAGATGGCTTGCTCTACAAGCTTCCTAGATGAAAAACACTTATAAATAGAGGTGTTCTTCAGCTACATTGGCATCCAGAAAATGAGAGCTATTCCTTCTTCATTACTCTGTTTTATTGTTTAGTTTCTTCTTATAATTTCTGTTCAGTCCAGAAACCATTGAAGCTCTTCTAGAGCGTGTGGTGGGACGAAGTTTCTTATCGTATTTGTAATAGATCAGTGTTGGCTTTCTTCTTGATTGCTGTTTAGATGCTCCTGGGCTGAGCTTACTTTGTTTTACATTTGACTCCTTCGACTGTTGGCACTTCAAATTTTATTTCTTCCTATATGGTCATCTCCTTTTGTTCATTTTATTCTTCTTGCCTTTTTTTTGGACTGGTTGTTTCCAAAAAAGATGATTCTTCCTTTGTTTTTTAGTATAATGGTGCTACTAGAGGTTGATGGTGTGCTTTCTAGTATAGCAAATTTCTTCCCTTTCTATGGATCCTTGAAATGGGCCATGGTGGATCGAACGAATATGCTGCTAGAAATTTTTTTTAAAGGGTTTTTTTATTCGCCTCATACTTGACATACATCATTAGTAATTCAATTGTTTATTGTCATCAAAATTATCTTAATGGGGATCTTGGGACCAACACAATATATAAAATTATTTATTCTTTTCTAATTATATACTTTTTACTCCATTCGCTTGGACATGATTGTGTCCCATTCAAGTAAACAAGACTTCATGCAAAAGCTACAAGTTTAGACATAATTCAACTTACATTCAAATCATACAATCTAAGTAGGAGTGTGCTTGTTAGAAGTAGTTCATAGCCATCTTCAATTGAGTTGCTCTAACTTCTTATGCTACAAGAAAATTGATGTCTCTCAGTGTTTTTTCTTCTCCATGAAATTATATTTTTTGAGATAAGTATATATTTCTCGATGAAATTTGAATGTCGTGGAGAAAAATATTCCAACTAAATGGCGAGAACCAATAATTCTCGATGAAATTAAAAAATCACCAAGACATTCTAGTCGAAACTATCCTGTCAATAATAAGTTAGGAAAAAAAGAAAAATAATTCACTTACTCTCGAATAAATTCAAAGTTTAACATAAAATATATACTATTTTTGGAAAAATTATTTCATCAAGAATAAGAGGGGAGATTAAAAATAAAAATATTCACTTATTCTCAAAGTAATTAAAAAATCATCGAGAAATATATACTATTCTCGACAAAATAATTCCTTGAGAATAAGTTAGAGAAAAAAATATAAACTTATTATTTGAAAATTTTAAAAATCTCTTAAAAATATATGCTAGTCTCTGTGAAATAATTTCAACAAGAAAAAGTAGGGGAAATAAAAAAATCTATTATTACTGGTGAAATTAAAAATCTTTGCAAAATATATCCTATTCTTTGTGAAGTAATTTCTCTAAGAAATATTTAGCAAAAAATAAAAAAATATCCACTATTCTCAATTCTTATACTTAACATTTCTTCTTACTACCAACATAGTGCTATGTAAGTCTTTAATCAACTACAATAGTGCTTTTATGTGAAACAAGATAAGATTTTTATCAATGAAATAAATAAAAAAATTAGGCATTAGAATTTTAAATTTTCATTAAATATTAATATAATTTATTTGTTTCATTTTAAAAAAACATTTATTTAAAATATTTAATTTAAATTAAACAAAAATAATTAAATGATCAATCAACTTAATTTGGTTAACATAATATAAAAATTAACTAATAAAGTTATATTAAGTTATTTATTTGATATTATTAATTTTTTTCAATTATCCGTATATTTTATAATTTTGGTAAAACTTTTACTATAGATTTGTTTAAAATAGAAAATAAAATTAATTAGTGAGATACACATAAATTGTTTGTATATTGATGGAAATACTTTCAAAATTAGAAAAAATAAACTATAAACTAAACATAGCTAATTGGTTTGATATTTAAATTATTATCAGTGAAATTATAATAATTTGGATGACCATATTGACGCACATTATAAATTGATCAAGTCATGTTAATTTAATATGACTTGTGAAGCAACTAGTTGGGTTATCGATCAAGTAATTAGTTGATATCAATTATTAACTATAATTTATTACATAATTACATTATTATCTCATAGATGACTTATTCTTATCTCAATGTTACAAAAAATATTTTTAGGTAATTGTTAAAATATATAAATTAAATACTTGGTTATTATTAAATGATCTTTAATAGGATTCAAAAACCACAAACGTAATATGTATTTAAGCTATAACTTATCATATAACAATAGAATACTATAACTTGATTAATTAATTTATAATAATCGTTGGGAACCTATCATTCGGACCACAATTGGTCATATTATTTTTTATGGAGAAACAGAAAAAGCCATCAAGTGTTTTGTTGGGAAAGAGCTAGGAGAGTTACGAGTGTCAAATGTTAAAATATTTCTAATAAGAAAGAGTTATGAGTGTCAGGGTTTACCTTAACTTTTATATTCTGTGGCAATTTTGTAACATAAATGTTAAAGTATTTCTAATAAGAAACAAACGTTGGAGGAAGTTTGTTGTGATAGAATGGTAATGGTAGATGCAATGCACGATAGCGCACTTGATTGTCTCATTAGATATAAATCGGCAGTTTGTTTAACTGCTATAACTGAGTTTTTTCACATCACTTTGTAAGCATTGAACTAGACCTAATCTTATCCGGTCCAATTACGATAGGACCGAAGGGTCAGGTTCGGTTCTATGCAATTAAATTTCTGCTTCTTTCCTGAAATGGTTGCTAAGTCAACAACATCTGTCACGCCCCATCGTCAGGTTTGTCAACCAATGTCTTGGTGTCTTACAAGTTACAACTATTTTTTAGGTTTGTTACACCAAATTTTACAAGCGCATTCAATGACTGTGTTGTTTGTTATGGTCAGAAATGCGTAACCAAGAGTTATATAAAGCAAGAGAGGCAGGAGAGACTTAAGAGCGATGAGAGTAGGGAAAAATAATCAAGAGTGTTTTGTCTTTCCTTTCATCTTCTTCTTCTTCTTCTATTACATTTTTGTACAGAATCGCTGCAAAGATGAGGAACAACATTGCTATACTACAATCGATCCATTTGTAAGCCTTTTCTCATTGGTTCATCTATTTACAATGTGCAATTCTGATGCTCTCTCCATTGCTATTTGAATCTTTCTTTGTTTTTTTCTTTAATGGTGCTTTCTTAATTCATCCGAACTCTATTTAAGTTCGTTTGCTTGCTTATCATAGGTAAACACTACGGAGTCCTAACAAGAATTTTACTGGAGCTCCGCCTGAGATATTGACAAGTTGAACTATCCAATTTTTCAAATTGAAATGCTCAACCCAACCGGTCTAGATGCTGAACTGGTTGGGTTGAGCATTCGATTTGACAAACATAATGGGTTGAGCATTCAATTTGAAAAATTTGTGTTCAAGTGGTCTACATCCTTGGATAGATTGAAGAAGATGACGAGGTCAAGGATGAGCATCTTGGTAACTTCATTCAAGGAGGGGATCTTTGAAAATTGGCTGGTCAGAAACTCTACCCTCATCAATTCTATAATAGTGTTATAAATCAATAGGGGTTTCCACATGTTTATCCATTGCCTAGATTGAATTGATGTCATCACTGCACACTTTAATGGAAGAAAAGAGAGTATGTAGTGAATAATATTTTCTGGTAGCTTGATGCTACTGTCAGTCTTCTCAATGAAGGTTCTCTTATGGTGAAAGTCCATTGACTGACTTTTTGTTTGTTATGCACTGCTATTTGTGATATGAAATAACAAAAAAATATTATGTTAGTCATTGTATTTTCTGGGCAAAAGCTTGAGTTCAAGTGGACTATATCCCTAGATAGTTCAAAGTAAAAGTCAAGGTCAAGGGTGTGCGTCACGGTAGCTTCATCTAGGGAGGGGATGTCATTGAAAGTGGGCTTGTCACAAACTTGGCCCTTGTACCCAAGACTCTTCAGGTTCGGCTTACTTATCTCTATCTCTTCATCCTTAGATGATCAATCTTCACTGCTTTCGTTTTTAGTGTATAGTAATGAATTTTCTCTAGGATTAATATTTATTCCATAACTTGTCCCCTCAACAGGTTTGTTTGTTGCATTGAAGAGAGGATGCGCTACTTCCTATCTGAGGTATTTTACGTGTGCCAGTCGTAATTATGGCTCACCTCATCTATTTTTATATCTATTTATATATTTAGATCTATCTATATACCAAAGGAACGAGGTCGAGAGGAAATTGAAGTTCACCAACATCGCAACCCCTCCTCTCACTACGTCAGCCTCTTAAGCAAAACGAGAGTTGAGTGACAATTTGAGAGATAACATAAAATCAGATTGATTTTGGATCTTCAAAGAAATGAAAAAGATAATGACAAAATCGTAGGACTGAGTTGCAATTTCAGTTTGACGAGATAATGACTATAGAGAATCAAGTTTGTGAAGTTGGGTCCAAGGCTTATCCAAAAAGACTTGACCCCAAGATATAAAGTATAAGTTAGTAGTATACAGTAAAGGGAACCAGCTTAAAGAGTGGAAGAGGTTGTTCTCAGTGATTAACATTTTCACATCTTTGTAGACGACCCAACACCATTGGAATGTATACTGTAAAGGGATTTAAAAATGGGAAAGGACCACGATTGTCAAATCAATCATCCACCAGCGTAATCACTATCTATTTCTTCCTTGAGGTAGCTGTGAGATTTGGCGTTGCTTTCTTGTTTTCCTATGCTTGTTCTTGTTTCCGGCACTGGGAACCAGCTTAAAGAGTGACTTCCCCCAGAAAGTATGAAAGGGAATCATGACACTGTCCAAGCAAATGATAATCAATAGGGTTGTGAAGACTTTGATCAGTTTTGGCATCTCCTTCCGGGGAAAGACCTGGGCCATCCCAGAAAGTATGCAGGTGCCTCACTTCAATTTTTTTATTGAATTCTCCTTATCTTCTTCATAATTGTTCTTATTCTTGTTTATGATCTTACATATTGCTAGTTTGCACTGAAAGTCTGGAGTGCTAAGAAGGTGGGAGCATCAACTGTTTTTATTACAGATAACACTGAAGAATCGGCCACATATGTGCACAATATAACTATCCCATATTTTTTTGTCTGCATAAGTTTTGGCTAATTAGATTACATGAACCCCTATTTATAATAGAGGAAAGTAGTAGAGTCCTATTACAATTAAACTACCCTTGTCCCAATTACACCCAAACTCTAACACTTAAAGATAAGTCCTAGCTTTATTAAATAACTCAACATAAATAGAAGAACAATATAACTAAAATACCTTTAAACTGAAACTCTTCTATGAGACCTCCTTCGTAATAAATTTTGGCTTCGTAAGACTTCTTATTGTGATAGTCATGTAAGAGGCTTCCATATCTTCTCTTCAACAGATTCCTTGCTGCCAAACAACATAAAATAATTTTCTCTCTCCTTTTATTTTCTTTTGTTTTGTTTTATGTGGGTTCCATACAGGTCCTTAGGGAAAGAGAGAGAGAGAAAGCGAAATCATGGGTTCTTGAGAGAATGCACTCTTTTGTGTTAATGTGCTCAAAATAAAGCACACTAGAAAATAATTTTGTGTGTTTTAGATTGCTCTTTAAAAATATAATGGAAAGTACAAAAATAATTTACTAATAAAATAATTTTAAGTTAAATAGTTTATATCTTACTTAATTAATAATAAAAAATTTAAACTAAGGTTTTATATTTAATTAAATAGATCAAATAAAAATTTATTATAAAAGTACCAAAATACCCCCTAATTAAATGTTACTTTTATAATATTTAATTTCTCTATAAGTTATTAAATAAATATAATATTAAAAATCATGAAATCATATACATATATATAAATAACCCTTTGCTGAAATTCTAACCTTTTTTGTCTTCAAATGATTAAAACCTAACTTGGATCATCTATGTGCCTCATTAACTTGTTTTACTTGTCGTTGGAGAAAAAGAAAAATTATGGTTTTAAAAAATAGCCAAATCTTCAAATAGTGGACTTTAATGGAAAAAATGTCTCTTTTTTATTAAAAAGAGATATGTGTGTAACACAACACAAGTACATTCAAAACAAAATTGGTACATAAATTGATGACAAACACCTAAAAATGATCTTGATGCTAAAAATGATTGAATAATAAATACTAAAATTACTGATAAAAACTTAAACAACGAACCTAATAATGATCCTAAATTTTCTGTTCCCCACCATGAAATTCTATTCTATGTCATTCACCCGATGAATAGAATTATGAGCTTGTTTCCTCGTAATCTCTGATGCCTTTTCCTCTTCCTGATGACCAGTAGAGCAACAAACACTCTAGAAGCTACAAAATATTTTCCACCTTCAGAGAGAAAGAACAATCAAGTCAACTCAGCATGGCATCTTCCCTTCCTCGTTCACTCCTTGATTTGAGAGGACAAAGTCTAATTTAACCAAAATTTAATACATAAGTTAGATTTAAAGAGACAAGACAAAGAAAACCCAAATGCAGATTCAAATTCTATTGTCAGTAGATCTAGAAGAGATCTGAAACAAGGAGAAGCGAAATTTGTTCAACTATTTCCCCTTATGGAAACTAGCGATAAAAGCATGTTCAAAACAAAAGGTGAAGATCTATACTTTCTCAATCCAATCGAACTCAACAAAAGGAAGTGATCCTACATCCACAACAAAATAGAAAAAAAAGTGAACTGAACTTAATAGATGTCCACGGAATGCAATTCACCTTTAAAAGATAAGTGCCCATGCTTCAGTAGTTTGACCAATGACAATTGCTATTTTTCATGTTCTTGGAGGACCTAGGAATATAAAAAAAGTGCAATGCATACTTAAAAAAATAGTTAACTTCAAGAGGATTTAACAACATAATCATTGTAGTCACCATACAACAGAGTTGCAACTGGCCATATGCACACAATCAGGCAAGAGGGACGAAGTAGAGATTTTCACTATCCCAGTTTTGAGAAAAATTCTCTCCTTCGTTAAATACCAAAGGGTCAGATTCCTATTTGTTGGCACTAGAAAAAAAACTTCAAGAGGGCTCTAGCTGCCACAAAATGTAAAACATTTGCATGACTAATGCACCAGAAGTCATCTTTGTGACATGACATTCAGTTATATCGTTGTATCTAGATATCTGATAAACGGAAGAAAAATGACGACTCCCTTGATTACTTCTGTATCAAGGGTATGACTCCAGTGTTCGGTTGAGAAAAAGTGATAAATTGAGCAAGCAGCCAATGAGGGGTTCCACTTAAGAAAACAACCAAATTTATCTCCTCTTATGTCATGCTGGTGGAAACAGGAAGTCAAAAAATAGGAGAAAAATTATATGATTACATGACTAGGACATTTATAAAAGTTCACCTATATATAGATCTTTTTTTTTTTGAAGGAGAAAAGGACAAAAGGGTGTAACTGAAAAACTTAGATATCTTAGCTTGATCAACTCCAAATATGTAAACGAACGTCGTCCACATGTCCCTTCAGCAGGGAGCATCATAGACAAGAAACTAGTCAGGTTGACCAAACTAGAATATGTATTTTTACAAAAACAGAAATGGGCAGATGGAAACGTACCGGATGAGTACTTGTGACTTTAACTTTTGTGAGCTTACATGTGAAAGCTTCTTCAAGAAATTCTGTTAGAGATGCAACTCGTAGTCAAGCTCATAATGGGTGAGCAGTAGGGTTGCTTCATTTATGGAGGAGACATCATTGAAAATAGGGTTGTCACAAACTTGACCCTTGTACTGAAGATTCTTCAGGTTTGGTGTTCTTATCTCCATCTCTTCAACATCGAAACATGACTCCAATGTTAATATCTTCAATTGAAGATGATCAATCTTTACTGACTTCAGGAAGTCACAGTAACTCATAGTTAAGTCCTCAAGAAGAGGGGACCTACGAATTATCTCACATAATTGAACACCATTAATTGTCACACCATAGAGAACAACACTTCATAGGGCTTTGAAACCCTTGAAATCATGTGGAGGCTCTAGTATGCACCAAGTTAAGTCGAGAGATGATATTGATAGACAAGAGGACAAAGAGTTTGGCATTCTGAATTTATTCATCCCCACTTGATATCATCATCATCTGTCGAGTCAGAGTGCCTTACATTTCCACTCAAATCAAGCACAAGCTCTCCAACTCCTTTAACTTTGAAAAACTCAATCCACTCTATGAGATCGGATGAGTATCTGTCACCGGGACAAAAGAACATGCGAAATTTCATAACCTTGTCTAGAGTATGGAGCTGTAAAAGTTGGTGGACAGCTTGTACATAATGTGTCTTCTTTAAATTTGTTGTGAATTCCTCATCGAAGTCTATAATAGTTGTGTATATCCATAAGGGTTTCCACAGGTTTATCCATTGCCTAGATAGAATTGAAGTCTTCACTGCACACTTCAATGGAAGAAAAGAGAGTATAAGATGAATTATATTTTCTGGTAGCTTGCTAATATTGTCTTTCTTCTCAGTGAAGGTTCTTTTATGCTGAAAGTCCATTGAGTGACCTTCTGTTTGTTATGCACTGCTGTTTGTGACCTGAAATAATAAAAAACGTATTAATTATGCTTCGAAAGGTATTTTTTGGATAAAAAATTGCAAAAATATATTTGAAAGCTTTTTTTTCGACAAAACAATTATACATATATCAACTGCATTAGAAGGAAATAATTTGTCCACTTGTTCACTTAGGGATTAATTATGAATGAATCCCGTTAAAGAGATTAATCATTGCTTTTTGTTTCAAAGGCTCTACAAATGCCAATCACAACTACCACCTATGATTAGTCGCAACCCCAGTTCATGTGGAACAATGCTTTGATATTCAATGATACCTATTGTGGGAGAAATAAGGGGTTTTTCAATTTTTTTCATTTCATTATTTGGAATAGATGGCATTCCAGAGAAAAATATCTCTACGTGGATAAAGACTTTTGTATTTGTATTTTTTTTATATTTTTTTCTGACAGTTACAAATGTTTCCATCAATTTAAACTAAAAGAACAAAATTTAGCAAGAAGTTCAAGAATTGCTACTTGATTTGGGAAATCTTAAGATTCAAAATTTAAAGTATCAAGATCTAACATAATAATAAAATAAGAAATTAAAAATAAGAACAACATAAAAATGGTTTATATAACAATTTATGAAGAAATGTCATCAGGATCATTTTGTTTGTAGATACTAATTTTCAGCTTTATGGCTATTTTCCATTTCTTGTGCCTTAAACAACTTTGTTGATGTGAAAATTGGATAAGGTTGGAAAGAGAAGCTACAAAATAAAGTTTGTCATTACTAATTGATGCACAATTATTTTGTGTAACTAACGCCAAATAAGAATACCATAAGTATGGGAAATGTGTTTTTTTTTTAGCAAAGATATGATGT
The DNA here is from genome assembly GCF_029961685.1 of Aristolochia californica. Lineage (NCBI taxonomy): Eukaryota > Viridiplantae > Streptophyta > Magnoliopsida > Piperales > Aristolochiaceae > Aristolochia > Aristolochia californica. The sequence continues at coordinate 7,882,229 of NW_027182279.1, forward strand.
TACAAAAAGGAAACAACAAAAAGTTGACATAGTGGGTAAGATCAAGTATGTTTTGGTATTTGCTAACATATCAAATAATATTCGATCTGATACATACTGTCTGCACCATGTGTTGCACTTTATAAGACATGTATAATCTTTTAGGGCTCTACGATACCATATATCCAATACGTCCCATTTGATATGTTATATGTCTTGGTGATATAGGCATCCTTGGGTAAGTGGACCAAATTAAGGAAATCCAAAACAATTTAAAAGTGCTTGAGGAAAGATAAGATTATGTTCACATAAAAAATAATTAAAAGATAAAAAGAGGCAAGCATAGCTTTGACCAAGAGAAGTAAACCAAAATATGCATATGAGTTCTAGTAAAATCACAAAAGTTAAGCGTAATAAGTTCTTATTGGAATCAAAATGTGAGGAGCACGATTATGTCAAGATTTAAAAGACAAGATTTGGGAGAAATCTCATCATGGAGGCACAAAGAAGCTTTATGTCCATGACAAACGAGGTGATAAGGAGAGGTTTCAACTCAATATGGTCACAATAAACTTTGTTTAAAGGGTGCATCTTTTCACAATTAGATTATTGTCTATTTCATATTTATGATAAGATGATTCTTGAGGCATTATATCCTCGTGTTAAGTTATTTTATAGTGTTTACATGTTCATAATTAGCTTTAAAATATCTTAATGCAATTAGATCTACAGGGGGAATCAACTAGGGGTCTTAGCTTATTTCTTTATTATTTAAGTGCCTTATCTTTGAGTATATTTTTGTTACCACAATTAGTTATCAATGGGAATAGTAATGCTTCTACTAACATTTTTACTTAAAAAGGACACAACATGCATTCAATTTTTAACGAAGGGAAGTGAGTAGTAGGCAAGAGGAAAATGGAGTTGGTACAATCTATTAGGTCCAATGAGGGATAAATCTTAGGGGGGGGGGGGGGGGGGGGTGGTGGTGGGGTGTTGGGCGTTCATGCCACTAAATTGACAACAACAATTAACTTACAAAAATTCATCTTCACTTAGATTTACAATCACAAACTAGGCACACAATCTAGACCATTAAAGGGGTTTCTAGTAGCAAAGTAGACTACACGAGCCTAGAGCTTCACAAGGATTTATAATAACTTATTAGGTACTAGCCTAGACTTAAGAATGAGAGTTTCAAGAGTGCTTGGCTACATGACTTATATCACACAATCATAGTAGCAATGCTTCACAACATTTATTTTTCAGCTACACATGGATGCACTCAATGAAATTGAGGTTAGGATGGTCTTGTCTACCCAATGCTTGACCCAATTTACAAGGTTACTAGCTTCCTAATTGATTGATTCTATAATCTAAGAACAAATAATAAACACAACCAATTCTATGTGCCTATCTATGTATGAAAATCTCAAATAGTCTTTAATCATTAGATTTCAAAATATAAGTCCAAGGTAAATCTTGGATTGGTTTTTAAAATCAAGGGTTGCACTCAGCTCAATGGAATCAATGGTTTGAAAGTATAGCTCATGTGTAGTAGTAGTCTAAACCTCAGTGATTGATTTAAAAGTACAATGACACTAGTTTAGTATTCTCAACCAAATACAATTTAAGATTTAAATGTAAATGCATGTATATACTTGGATTTTGAAATTCTTCCTCAAACTTCTAATACTATGTAAAAAAAATTTTAAATACCCTAATAGAATGTATAATGTGATTAGAAAATAAGAAGCTCAAACAAGGGTTTGCAGAACTAGTTTTGAGTGGTAACCATTCAAACAATCAATCAAGTAATGATTCAAATATGATCTTTGAATCAATAGGCTTACATTCAACAATCATAGTTCTGAGTATTTAAACAATATTTAAAAGAAAAAACATTGATACTATTATTTCTAGGAGGAAATACTCAAGTTCAGGTTTTGACTTCCTTTGAGAGCTTGAGATGGTTAAAAGCTCAAATTTGAGTCTAGGACCATGAGCACTTCAAAAATTTTCTTTGGAAGCATGTTGAAAACAAGTTTGTGAGAGATCTTCTTAAATGGAAATCTCTCCAACATTAAAAAAAACCCATTGGAGTTAGAAAATGTTATTTTGTCACTTAGAAAACAAGGTAAAAAATAAGTCCAAAAAATCTAATCAAATATATATTAAATCCTTTTTTATTACCAAACATATTGGTATGTCACTTATTGATCATTTGGGAGTGCTGTAACATCCAAATCTGGGCCTAACTTTTTGAAAAATTGAATTTTTGAAATAAGGGTCATCTCTTGTTTTGGGGCCAAAATCTTGTTTTGAAAATTTGGCTTGTTTGAGCGACACAAGTTGTTGATCCCTTGCATGGGGTTGTCTGCTTTCTTCTTAATTCACTCATAAGTAACTTAATTGTATGTTGTCATAAAAATTATATCCATGAGAATCTTGAGACCGGCATATTCATCCAATTGCTCATGTGAAATGATCCTTCTTAACTAAGTTATTTTGGTCGGTACTAATTAATTTAGCCCCAAAGGTTCTAGCTAACTACTATATGAAACATAAATATGCCTAAAGGTATTTATTTATCATGCGTTGTCTCAAGTATATCTAGGTGAGCTTTCTTAACTACATTATTTTGGAGAGTACTAACTAATTTAGCCTCAAGGATATTGGCTAACTACTATAAGAAACATTCATATGCCAAAAAGTATGTATTTTGAATGCTTTCTCACAAGTAAAGTATATCTAGCTTTAAAACTGATTTGGTAACATAGAGTTCATTGCTTCCAAGATTCTTTTGTGTGATTAAGGGCATACATAGAACTGATATTTGGTATCACCCACAACTATGATCACTTGGAAGACTTGTGCATGTAACCACCCCCGAAGGATGGACCTCAACCACCGCATACTCATTTGATTTTTTTAGCTTACTTTGACAAAAAAATTAGTGGATTAAAATTTGATTTGGAAGGGCTAGTATTTAAGTGTCACTCAAAAAATTTGAATATAGAAGTACCACAATTTCCATATCCTAAAGATTGATTTGGAGGTTTGATTCAACAAGTAAATTTATTGTTAGATCGGTGGTACACATGATTTACTTGCATAGGGACTTAGATGGTTAATTAAAAAAATTAGATACTTCCTTGTATTTAGTAGTTTTTATGGCCAACTCAGAAGGATGAATGGCCTTTGACACTTTATCCAAAAATCTACAAAGTATATGTACGCAAATTGTCTTTTGCCTTATTCAGTATGCATTTCTATCTCAATATGCATGGTCTAAGATGTGTACTACATGTTGTGTACAGTGAGTCTTGTCTTGAATTTTTCAAGAAAGCTACTTTAAATGGTTTTATCAATCAATTTAAACCAAGAGGATGTAAGCCATCTGTTGTGCCCTTTTGGAATTGATAATATGGGTCAACAAGAAGGGGGCAATTCAATGAAAATTAGCACAATAGTAGGTATTATATTATTTCCATATATTCTGCATTAAAGGCCAGATTGAGCTACCATATTGCAAGTTTCTCAAGAGTGTGCTTGCTTTGTTGAGCGTATGCCATTTGAAAAGATATTTTATCAACGTTGCCAATGATAGAGGTGGACTACACATTGACTTTACTTTAAGAGAAATTGACTGAATTGCCTTGTTATGTGAAATAGATAATTTTTTCTCTCAAGTATCTGTTTTCTCCATCGAGATACTCAAAATGGAGTTGTATTTTCTATGCAAGCTGCCGGATTGTAAGTCACCTAGGAGTGTGATTGTCTTTTTGAGGTCTTTGATGTTTTCTGTATCGGCTGCAACTGACTTCAAGATTTTGAACCACTGTGGAGAATGAAACTTCTTTGCTTCAACAAATTTTTAGAATTTTGGTGATGAACCTGGTCCTCTTGTTAGGACACTCAAGATTTTTATCTTCCACTCAACTTTTGCTAGAAAAAAATATTCCTTTGTGACTAAGAAGAGAAAAATGCAATGACAAGAACACAAAGTTTGCATTGTCCTTCTTTCGACCAATGTGTTGGATCGAATGACTCTGATACCAATTAGTTTGGAAACATAGATTAGGCTCAAACCCTTATATATAAATCCTAATTTTATACAAAATAGGCTTGTATTTTAGTGCCAAATACAGAAAACAAAAGCAACAATTTTGGGGTTTATCATCCCATTGCACATTGTTCCACTTAAAAAACATAATTTGAAGAATCCAAAAAAGGGTTAAACAACCCTAAGACAACGAACCCTAGCTAGTAATAAAGCCATTGACATTGTTATAAAAGAGGAAAGTAGGGTGTAAAGTGAAGTAAAAGAATCAAAGAGGAATTGAGTGTGGTACACATGATTTTGGTGTAAGAAGAGATTGAGATAGAGATTGAGAATAGTTGGAGAAAAGAGAGGGAAAAGGTTGGATAAGTATTTTTGGATAGGAATTCATGTTGAATTTTTATTATTAATCCTTGCTTTTCTAAGTACATTACAACTGAGAGAAAATGACTCACACACTGGAGTAGTTAGATATTTTAGCTTATGTCCAAACCTTGTAATGTTTGGTTTAGTACTCCATGGAAGAAATACTTACCTTCACTCCAATTTCATGATAAAAAATCCACTAAAATGAAAAACACAATGCAATGATATTTTTGTCATCTCTAAATTTGTATGTAGTTTTAGTCAATCAATTAGGGCAAGTCCAATTTCATGAATCAATTGGAGTAGGTCCTAATTAATTTAGAGATTTTCTTTATTGGACTTACTCTTATTGATTCACTTCATTGGACTTAGTTTCTATATTGGACTTTTCTAAGTGATTCAATTTGAAACATCTACAAGGATTTTTTTTCGAATTTATGAGTCACATAAGACGTATAAGTGCCTTGATAGTTTTGTTCCTCAATGAGAGACCATGTTTTCATATCCAACAAAATATTTTGCTCCTTCATATTGAAAAATTTTAAAATGGCCTTCCACTTCTAATGATCAGTTAAATTGTGAGGTCAATCCGATGGTGCTCACATCTGTAGGAGCAATGGAAATGTCACTTCAATTGCTTACGGTGGATCTATACCTATTGGTCAAATTTGTAGCTATAGGAATAAGGCTTCCATATACTTTTATTATTTTAGTTATCCTTTGATGAAAGATATTGCATCTTCATCTTGGCCTTCATGATTGGAACACCTATCATTCACAGTGGCAAATTGAGAGTGTTAGTCCTAGTATACAAAATGGCTTGACTTTGTATTGACTTTTATAAATGGAGAGAATATCAACTATTTAGTCCCAAATGGTTGAGCTCACTTCAAGAATGAATAGTCTCATTCTTAGAGAGATTACATTGGATTAGCATGACTAAAAATCCCAAAAAATTAGTTTAATGAGGATCCCAATATTGATTTGGCTTATTCGTTTGACCAATATTCTGACTCTTACCAAACCATGAAAGAGTAGAAGACACAAGAGATATGCTTTTTGATATGTTTTAAGGTAGAGTTTGCCTCATGATTAAAGGTATACTAGGGAGAATAGGCTGATGAATCCCAAGAGATTTTATGGATTGAGTCATTTGGCGCCTCAATGTTGACTCATTACATCATGTGGTTGAAGTAGGTCTCAAGATGTTTTTGTTTGCTAACTCAAGTGATATATCAGTTTGGTTTAGAATATTATGAAATATTTTTGTTCCTATCTACCATTGGTGTTAAAGGGAGAACTATGAGGAACCAACCTCCATGCGAGAGGACTAGGTTATTCCTATGTATAATTTGGCGACTAAGTTAGTATGGAAGAACTACAAACTATAGGGAAATCCTCCTCTATACAAGTTATAGTACAAGGTTTCTAAACAAAGTGAGATGGGGAAGCATCACTAGGTATTAAGCAATCTCATAATTTTTTCAAGCATAAAATACTATTCGTTGCCATTTAACGGGCAGACATGAATGATTATATTATTAAAACCTAAATTGCCATGGATCTGACAATTATACTTTCGTTTATTATTTTAGTGCACATTGAAGGTGAAGAAGAGATTAATTGAAACCCAAAAATTATTTGTTTGCCTATTTTCTCTTTTTAGAAAGCTAACCGCCATTAAATCAGCCAAGGTTCCTACCTCAAAAGCAAAGCTGATACAATTTTTCTCTATGCCTATATCAATATGGACGAAACCGAGCACAATGCTTTTCTAAAATGCATTCAATAGATCAATAAAGGAGACATACTTGGTCAATTACACCCATAAAAGAATAGGACAGTTAGGGATATGCAAAAAAAAAAAAAAAAAATTCTAAAGAGATACCATTTTTACGTACCTTAGCTCATATCAATCCATGTTGCATGCATCTCAGTTTGTTCAAATAGAAACAGAAAAGAAAAAGGAAACATATCGATAGGATAAGAAAAAAATATAATAGAACAGAAATAATAAATCTACGTAAGATGAAGCAGTCAATGATAGAAGAAAGAGAAGTTCATTTGAGAAGAAAACGAATCTGTAGAGGTTGATGATTGGAATTAAAGAAGCCGAATACCTCGTAGAGCCTTGAGAATGGATTAGTAGCTTCAGAAGGAGCAGACAGAAGAGAGCCTTGGGGGAATTGTCTCACAAATAGAGAGGAAAGCGAAGAGAGGAGAAGAGAGTGGAGAGGAGTTGAGTAGAGAGGTTCAGGGGGATAGCAGTAAAGACTGAGAAGAAAGTGGGGCCGGTCATCAATGAGACATTGTATAAAATCTCTTATTGAATGACTGTTTTGTTTTATTTCCAAGCCAGAGCTACTATTGATTTTGTTAAGCCAGCCAATCTTAAGTCTTTCAATTTATTAGCTTGAATGCGAAATTACTGCTTCTTCTAAAAGCCTGTCCTCCCCCTCTTTGTTTTCTCTCTCTCTCTCTCTCTCTCTCTCTCTCTCTCTCTCTCTCTCTCTCTCTCTCTCTCTCTCTCTCTCTATATGGCAAAACTTCCACTAATGGACAAAGGTTTTTTAATCAAGAAGATAAAAAATTAGTTAAAAAAATAAAAGAAAAAATCCAAAATTTAGCTAAATTACAAATGCCCTTAGATTCTGATTACATCATTATTGAAACTGACGGTAGCAACATTGGATGGGGCGGTGTACTTATTGCCGAACCTCACAAATATAGTATTGAAAAAGAAGAACGTATTCTGTAGTTATGCTAGTGGAAAAGTAAAATAAAAAGGAAATATGAGTAGCATAGATACAGAAATTTTAGCAATTATTTACTCCTTAAGAACTTTTCGGCTTTTCATTATTAATAAAAATGAATTTTCATTAAGAACTGATTGTGAAGCAATAGTAAAATATTTCCAAAGAATCAAAGAAAATAAGATAAGTAGAAGAAGATGGCTAAATCTTGTAGATATAATTACAGGAAATGGATACAAGATAGAATTTGAACATATCAAAGGTAAAAATAATAGTCTTGCTGATACATTAAGTAGGAGAAATCCTTGGTTAATTGAACAGATGGATCCTCCAGACCAGATGTCCTCAAGATCTTCTTCCTCAAGATTCAATAATTATGGACAAGAATTTTTAAATTTTGGTAATAAAAAATTAGTAGTTTTTCCTAAATCTAATATTACATTTAAGACTTTACCCCATATTTCTGTTGTCAAAGAAGAACAATGCTTATTAGACAACTTATGGCTTTCTTAACAAAGAATTCCTAATGATCAAAAATACTTTTTAGCCAGTATTAATAGTTTATCAGAATATTTTTGTCAAAAAATGAAAATTTTTAATTTTTATGTAGTTTTTAAAGGTAAAACTCCCGGAGTTTTCATTCCAGGACTGAAGTAATAGAAAGTATTCAAGATTTTCAAAGACCTATTTATAAAGAATTTAATAATTTACAAGAAGCCTTAGAAGCTGCTAAGCACAATATAGGAACTAATTATTATACAGCCCCGTCCTTAAGATTTATGAGAGAAGACCAAATATCTTATGGGATTGCCAAAGATACTAGAAGAATTGTTTTTTTTGTGATCATTGTGAAACCTTATCCAACACCATACAAAGACTCAATGAAAAGAGAAGGTTACTCCAGAAAAAGAATGATTTTCTGAAAGAATACATAAACACCATTGAAGAAGAAAACAAACAACTCAAGGCAAGATTAACAGGTACTTTTTCTAACCAAATACCTACTAGAGAGGGTAATTCACTAGCTAGTCTAGCTCAAAAGGTAGCTGGTAAAGACACATCAAATCCGTTGATGGCTAGACATTTGCCAAAAATGTCAGAAGAAAGACAAACAACAGACAAATCCAGAAGATATTAAAAAGATGATGAAATAATATTTTCAAGAATATCTTAAAGAACAAGGTTAGGAGAAACAAGACTCAGAAATATTCAGTAAATCTGGATCTATTGGTACTCAGACTCTTCAGTGTTATTCTCAAGAAGAAGACAAAGACTATGACTTTGACTCACAAGCTATACACAATGTGACCACTTTAGATGGGAAATAACACGACAAAAGTACTAAGAAGATAATCTAGAAAAGAAAAAGATAATGGATACTTAGACTATTATTCAAGATAATGGATACTGAGAAGATTATCTAGAAAAGACATTAGAAAAGACTATCATTGACTCAGAATAAAGATAGACATGATCATGTTTGAGATGACAAGAAATTCAGCCCATGGTTTCAGCACATGGTTTTCCAGCCCATGGTTTCAGCACATGGTTTTCCAGCCCATGGTTTCATCATATGGTTTGAGATAAAAGTTTCCAACCCACTATTTTAGCACATGGTTTGAGACAATAAGCTTTCCAGCTCATGGTGGTTTGAAGATGCCCCTGGTTTACTAGCACCTTGTTTTTGACTTTGTAAAAAGTTTGTATTTTTCTTTTTGGGTTTTGTTTAACCTTAGCCACACACTTGTAAAGATTATGAGATAAGTCATTGAGGACAGGGCCCAATGAGCACCCGTATGACAATCTCTATCTATTCTGTGTCGACAAAGGTTTGTCTATAAATACCCAATTGTAAGTTATGGAAGATATCAATGAATTGCACACCTTGCTCTCTAAACCCATGACTTCTTTCTCTTCCTCTGAATCCCTTGCATAATTCCTACATCAACTGTGTTTCCAAGTAAGTTCTTATTTTTAAAAAAAGTAATTTTATTTATTTAGGGGTTTTCCTAAAGGGAACTCCTAAACCTCAGTCTGTTTCAATCCATAATTTCTTTCTCTAATCTGGAGTCAATCCCCTGCATGACGTAAAGGCATTATAATGATCCTTTAATGTTTCATGGTCCTATGTCCCATATGTTCGCCTGTTTAGCCAAAGGAGGTGTCAGGGATTTGTTGATGGGAAAAAAAAGACGTGCAAGTGCCAGAAGCAAAATTGCTATGAAGCCATACAAGTCGTCATGTCTTGGGTTCTCTATACCTGAAGAAAGAAAGATAAGGATTCAATCAGTAAAGGTTTAGGATGTACCTTTAAAAATTTCACATCTACTATTTTTTCTCTCTGGTTTTATCTTTATTTATGATACTACTTTGTGTTGTTATAATCATTATTGTAAGTCTTTTCATTATTTTGGCTTTTAAGGTTTTTTTTTTAAAGTTCTTTTCGTATGTATCTAGATTTAATTTCTAATTTTGTATTACTGATCTTGTTATGCAAAGTATTATCTTCTGGTGTTATACCTAAAATCTTTAGGCAGGGTATACAAGCTTCTATAAAACATAAATTACATTTTGCTCTATTTTTCCTTCCTAGAGTACCAATTGCATTTAAAACCATATCTTATGGGATTACCAAAGATACTAGAATTGTTTTTTGTGGCCACTGTGAATCCCAATCCAAGACCATACAAAGACTCAATAAAAAGAGAAGGTTACTCCAGGAAAAGAAAGATTTTCAGAAATAATACATAAACACCATTTAAGAAGAAAACAGACAACTCACGGCAAGATTAACAGGTACTTTTTCTACCTAGATACCTACTAGTGAGGCTAATTCACTAGCTATTCTAGGTCAAATGGTAGCTGGTAAAGACACATCAAATCCGTTGACGGTTGGACATTTACCAAAAAAGTCAGAAGAAAAGAAGAAAGACAAACATCAGACAGATCCAGAAGATATTAAAAAGATGATGAATGAATATTTTTAAGAATATCTTAAAGAACAAGGTTATGAGAAACAAGACTCATAAATATCCAGAAAATCTGGATCTACTGCTACTCAGACTCTTAAGTGTTATTCTCAAGAAGAAGATGAAGACTATGGCTTTGACTCAGAAGCTATACACATTTTGACAACATTAGATGGGAAATACCAAGACAAAAATACTAAGAAGATTATCTAGAAAAGAAAAAGATAATGAATACTTAGACTATTGTTCAAGATAATGGATACTGAGAAGATTATCTAGAAAAAACATCTGCAAAGACTATCATTGACTCAGAATAAAGATAGACATGATCCTGTTTGAGAAGACAAAAATTTCAGCCCACGGTTTCAGCACACGGTTTTCCAGCCCATGGTTTCATCATATGGTTTGAGATAAAAGTTTCCAACCCGCTGTTCTAGCACATGGTTTGAGAAGATAAGCTTTCCAGCTCATGGTGGTTTGAAGATGCCCCTGGTTTCCTAGCACCTTGTTTTTGACTTTGTAAAAAGTTGGTATGTTTCCTTTTTAGGGTTTTGTATAACCTTAGCCGCACACTTGTAAAGATTATGAGATAATTCATTGACGATGGGGCCCAATGAGCGCCCGTATCTCTATCTATTCAGTGTCGCAAAGGTTTGTCTATAAATACCCAGGTGTAAGTTATAGAAGATATGAATGAAAAAACACAGTTCTTGAACACCTTGCTCTCTAAACCCATGACATCTTTCTCTTCCTCTAAATCGCCTGCATAATTCCTACATCAACTGTGTTTCCAAGTATGTTCTTATTTTTAAAAAAGTAATTTTATTTACTGAGGGGTTTTCCTAAAGGGAACTCCTAAACCTCTGTCTGTTTGAATCCACAACTTCTTTCTCTAATCTGGAGTCAATCCCCTACATGACATTAAAGCATTATGGTGATCCTTTGATGTTTCACGGTCCTATGTCCCATATGTTTGCCCTTTTAGCCAAAGGAGGCGTCAGGGCTTTGTGTTGGGAAAACAAAGAGGAGCCCGTGGCAGAAGCAAAAAATCTAGGAAGCCATACAAGTCGTCATGTCTAGGGTTCTCTATACCTGAAGAAAGAAAGATAAGGATTCAAACATTAAAAGTTTAGGATGTACCTTTAGAAAATTTCACATCTACTATTATTCCTCTCTGGTTTTATCTTTATTTATGATAATACTTTGTGTTGTTATAATCATTATTGTTAGTCTTTAATTCTTACGGAAATTATAGTTTTTGTTTTTTTAAAAAAATTTCTTTTCTTATGTATCTGGATTTAATTTCTAATTTTTTATTACTGATCTTGTTATGAAAAGTATTATCTTCTGGTGTTATACCTAAAATCTTTAGGCAGGGTATACAAGCTTCTATAAAACATAAATTACATTTTGCTCTATTTTTCTTGCAAGGGTTCCAATTGGATTTAAAACAGTATCTTATGGGATTGCCAAAGATACTAGAAGAATTGTGTTTTGAGATCACTATGAAACCCTATCCAAGACCATAGAAAGCCTCAATGAAAAGAGAAGGTTACTCTTGGAAAAGAATGATTTTCAGAAAGAATACATATACACCATTGAAGAAGAAAATAGACAACTCAAGGCATGATTAACAGGTACTTTTTCTACCAAGATACCTACTAGTGAGGGTAATTCACTAGCTATTCCAGCTCAAACGGTAGTTGGTAAGAGACACATCAATCCGTTGATGGCTGGACTTTTGCCAAAAATGTCAGAAGAAAAGAAGAAAGGCAAACATCAGACAGATCCAGAAGATATAAAAAGATGATGAAAGAATATTTTCAAGAATATCTTAAAGAAAAAGGTTATGAGTAACAAGACTCATAAATATCCAATAAATCTAGATCTACTGGTACTCAGACTCTTCAGTGTTATTCTCAAGAAGAAGACAAAGACTATGACATTGACTCAGAAGCTATACACAATTTGACCACTTTAGATGGGAAATAGCAAGACAAAAGTGCTAAGAAGATTATCTCGAAAAGAAAAAGATAATGGATACTTAGACTATTAGTCAAGATATTGGATACTGAGAAGATTATCTAGAAAAGACATCTTAAAATATTATCATTGACTCATAATAAACATATACATGATCCTGTTTGAGAAGACAAAAAATTCAGCCCGCGGTTTCATCATATGATTTTCCAGCCCATGGTTTCATCATATGGTTTGAGATAAAAGTTTCTAACCCACAGTTTTAGCACATGGTTTGAGAAGATAAGCTTTCCAGCTCATGGTGGTTTGTTGATTCCCCAGGATTCCTAGCACCTTATTTTTGACTTTGTAGCACCGTGTTTTTGACTTTGTAAAAAGTTTGTATTTTTCCTTTTTGGTTTTTGTTTAACCTTAGCTGCACACTTGTACAAATTATGAGATAAGTCATTGACGATGCGGCCCAATGAGCACCCGTATGACAATCTCTATCTATTCCGTGTCGGCAAAGGTTTGTCTATAAATACCCAGTTGTAAGTTATAGAAGATATGAACGAAAAAAGCCAGTTCTAGCACACCTTGCTCTCTTATCCCATGACTTCTTTCTCTTCCTCTGAATCACCTGCATAATTCCTACATCAACTGTGTTTCCAAGTAAGTTCTTGTTTTTAATAAAGTAATTTTATTTACTTTGGAGTTTTCTTAAAGGGAACTCCTAAACTTCTGTCTGTTTGAATCCATAATTTCTTTCTCTAATCTGAAGTCAATCCCCTGCATGACGTAAAAGCATTATGGTGATCCTTTGATGTTTCACGGTCCTATGTCCCATATGTTCGCCCATTTAGCCAAAAGAGGCGTCAGGGCTTTGTTGTTGGGAAAATAAAGAGGAGCCCGTGGCAGAAGAAAAATTGCTAGGAAGCCATACAAATCGTCATGTCTTGGGTTCTCTATACCTGAAGAAAGAAATATAAGGATTCAAACAGTAAAGGTTTAGGATGTACCTCTGGTTTTATCTTTATTTATGATACTACTTTGTGTTGTTATAATCGTTATTGTTAGTCTTTTAATTCTTACGGCTCTTACATTTTTTTTAAGATCTTTTCGTTTGTATTTGGATTTAATTTATAATTTTGTATTACTGATCTTGTTATGCAAAGTATTATCTTCTGGTGTTATACCTAAAATCTTTAGGCAGGGTATACAAGCTCCTAGAAAACATAAATTACATTTTGCTCTATTTTTCTCTTTAGGGTACCAATTGCATTTAAAACAGTATCTTATGGGATTGCCAAAGATACTCGAAGAAGTGTTTTTTGAGATCACTGTGAAACCCTATCCAAGACCATACAAAGACTCAATAAAAAGAGAAGGTTGCTCCAGGAAAAGAATGATTATAGAAAAGAATACATAAACATCATTTAAAAAGAAAACAGACAACTCAAGGCAAGATTAACAGGTACTTTTTCTACCCAGATTCCTACTAGTGAGGGTAATTCACTAGCTATTCTAGCTCAAATGGTTGCTGGTAAAGACACATCAAACCCGCTGATGGCTGGACATTTGCCAAAAATGTCAGAAGAAAAGAAGAAAGACAAACAACAGATAGATCCAGAAGATATTAAAAAGATGATGAAAGAATATTTTCAAGAATATCTTAAAGAACAAGGTTATGAGAAACAAGACTCAGAAATATCCAGTAAATCTGGATCTACTAGTACTAAGATTCTTCAGTGTTATTCTCAAGAAGAATACATAGACTATGGCTTTGACTCAGAAGCTATACACAATTTGAGCACTTTAGATGGGAAATAGCAAGACAAAAGTACTAAGAAGATTATCTAGAAAGGAAAAAGATAATGGATACTTAGACTATTATTCAAGATAATGGATACTGAGAAGATTATCTAGAAAAGACATCTGAAAAGACTATCATTGACTCAGTATAAAAATAGACATGATCCTATTTGAGAAGACATAAAATTCAGCCCACGGTTTCGGCACATGGTTTTCCTGCTCATGGTTTCATCATATGGTTTGAGATAAAAGTTTCCAACCCACTATTTTAGCACATGGTTTGAGAAGATAAGCTTTCCAGCTCATGGTGGTGTGAAGATGTCATTGGTTTCCTAGCACCTTGTTTTTGACTTCGTAAAAAAATTTTATTTTTCCTTTTTGGGTTTTGTTTACCCTTAGCCGCACAGTTGCAAAGATTATGAGATAAGTCATTGACGTTGGGGCCCAATGAGCACCCGTATGACAATCTCTATCTATTCCGTGTCGTTAAAGGTTTTTCTATAAATACCCAGTTGTAAGTTAAAGAAGATATGAATGAAAAATTCCAGTTCTTGCACACCTTGCTCTCTAAACCCATGTCTTCTTTCTCTTCCTCTGAATCCGCTGCATAATTCCTACAACAACTGTGTTTCCAAGTTAGTTCGTATTTTTAAAAAAGTAATTTTATTTACTTAGGGGCTTTCCTAAAGGGAACTCCTAAACCTCTATCTGTTTGAATGATAATTTCTTTCTCTATTCTGGAGCCAATCCCCTGCATGACGTAAAAGCATTATGGTGATCCTTTGATGTTTCACGGTCCTATGTCCCAAATGTTTGCCCGTTTCGCCAAAGGAGGTGTTTGGGCTTTGTTGTTGGGAAATAAAAGAGGAGCTCGTGGCAGAAGCAAAATTGCTAGGAAGCCATACAAGTCGTTATGTCTTGAGTTCTCTATACCTGAAGGAAGAAAGATAAGGATTCAAAATGTAAAGGTTTAGGATGTACCTTTAGAAAATTCACATCTACTATTTTTCCTGTCTGGTTTTATCTTTATTTATAATAATACTTTGTGTTGTAATAATCAATATTGTTAGTCTTTTAATTCTTATGGCAATCATAGTTTTTTTTTAAAGTTCTTTTCATGTATCTGGATTTAATTTCTAATTTTGTATTACTGATCTTCTTATGCAAAGTATTATCTTCTGGTTTTATACCTAAAATCTTTAGGCAGGGTATACAAGGTTCTATAAAACATAAATTACATTTTGCTCTATTTTTACTTGCTAGGGTACCAATTGCATTTAAAATAGTATCTTATGGGATTGCCAAAGATACTAGAAGAATTGTTTTTTGTGATCACTGTGAAACCTTTTCCAAGACCCTTCAAAGACTCAATGAAAAGAGAAGGTTACTCCAAGTAAAGAATGATTTTCAGAAAGAATACATAAACGCCATTGAAGAAGAAAGCAGACAACTCAAGGCAAGATTAATAGGTACTTTTTCAAACCAGATACCTACTAGTGAAGGTAATTCACTAGCTAGTTCAGCTCAAACGGTAGCTGGTAAAGACACATCAAATCTGTTATGGCTGGACATTTGCCAAAAAGGTCAGAAAAAAAGGAAGAAAGACAAACAACAAACAGATTCAGAAGATATGAAAAAGATGATGAAAGAATATTTTCAAGAAAAGTTTAAAGAACAAGGTTATGAGAAACAAGACTCAAAAATATCCAGTAAATCAGGAACTACTGGTACTCTGACACTTCAGTGTTAATCTCAAGAAGAAGACGAAGACTATGACTTTGGCTCGGAAGCTATACACAATTTGACCACTTTAGATGGGAAATAGGGAGACAAAAGTACTAAGAAGATTATCTAGAAAAGAAAAAGATAATGGATACTTAGACTATTATTCAAGATAATGGATACTGGGAAGATTATCTAGAAAAGACATCTGAAATGTCTATCATTGACCATGAATAAAGATAAACATGATCCTGTTTTAGAAGACAAAAAATTCAGTGCACGGTTTCATCACACGGTTTTCCAGCCCATGGTTTCATCATATGGTTTGAGATAAAAGTTTCCAACCCACTGTTTTAGCACAGGGTTTGAGAAGATAAGCTTTCCAGCTCATGGTGGTTTGAAGATGCCCCTAGTTTCCTAGCACCTTGTTTTCGACTTTGTAGCACCATGTTTTTTACTATGTAAAAAGTTTGTATTTTTCTTTTTTGGATTTTGTATAACCTTAGCCGCACACTTGTAAAGATTATGAGATAAGTCATTGACGATGGGGCCCAATGAGCACCCGTATGACAATCTCTGTCTATTCCTTGTCGGCAAAGGTTTGTCTATAAATACCTAGTTGTAAGATATAGAAGATATGAATGAAAAAACCCAGTTCTTGCACACCTTGATCTCTAACCCCTTGACTTCTTTCTCTTTCTCTGAATCCCATGCATAATTCCTACATCAACTGTGTTTCCAAGTAAGGTCTTATTTTTAAAAAATAATTTTATTTACTTAGGGGTTTTCCTAAAGGGAATTCCTAAACCTCTGTCTGTTTAAAACCATAATTTCTTTCTCTAACCTGGAGTCAATCCCCTGCATGACGTAAAAGCATTATGGTGATCCTTTGATGTTTCACGGTCCTATGTCCCATATGTTCGCCCGTTTAGCCAATGGAGGCGTCATGGCTTTGTTGTTGCAAAAAAAAGAGGAGCGCGTGGTAGAAGAAAAAATGCTTTGAAGCTATACAAGTCGTCATGTCTTGGGTTGTCTATACCTGAAGGAAGAAAGATAAGGATTCAAACAGTAAAGGTTTAGGATGTACCTTTAGAAAATTTCACATCTACAGTTTTTCCTCTCTGGTTTTATCTTTATTTATGATACTGCTTTGTGTTGTTATAATCATTATTGTTAGTTTTTTTAATTCTTACGGTTTATACAATTTTTTTTAAAGTTCTTTTCTTATGTATCTGGATTTAATTTCTAATTTTGTATTACTAATGTTGTTATGCAAAGTATTATCATCTGGTGTTATACCCAAAATCTTTAGGCAGGGTATACAAGCTTCTATAAAACATAAATTACATTTTGCTCTATTTTTCTTATTAGGGTACCAATTGCATTTAAAATAGTATCTTATGGGATTGCCAAAGATACTAGAAGAATTCTTTTTTGTGATCACTATGAAACCCTATCCAAGACCATACAAAGACTCAATAAAAAGAGAAAGTTACTCCAGGAAAAGAATGATTTTCAGAAAGAATACATAAACACCATTGAAGAAGAAAACAAACAACTCAAGTCAAGAATAACATGTACTTTTTCTACCCAGATACCTACTAGTGAGGGTAATTCACTGGCTAGTCGAGCTCAAATTGTAGCTGGTAAAGTCACATCCAATCCGTTGATGGCTGGACATTTGCCAAAAAATGTCAAAAGAAAAGAAGGAAGACAAATAGCAGGGAGATCTAGAAGATATTAAAAAGATGGTGAAAGAATATTTTCAAGAATATCTTAAAGAACAAGGTTATGAGAAACAAGACTCAGAAATATCCTGTAAATCTGGATCTACTGGTACTCAGACTCTTCAGTGTTATTCTCAAGAAGAAGATGGAGACTATGACTTTGATTCAGAAGCTATACACAATTTGACCACTTTAGATGGGAAATAACAAGACAAAAGTTCTAAGAAGATTATCAAGAAAGGAAAAAGATAATGGATACTTAGATTATTATTCAAGATAATGGATACTGAGAAGATTATCTAGAAATTACATTTGAAAAGACTTTCATTGACTCAGAATAAAGATAGACATGATACTGTTTGAGGAGACAAAAAATTCAGCCCACAGTTTCAGCACATGGTTTTCCAGCCCATGGTTTCATCATATGGTTTGACATAAAAGTTTCCAGCCCACTGTTTTAGCACATGGTTTGAGAAGATAAGGTTTCCAGCTCATGGTGGTTTGAAGATGCCCCTAGTTTCCTAGCACCTTGTTTTTGATTTTGTAAAAAGTTTGTATTTTTTTTTTTTTTTTGGGTTTTGTTTAACCTTAGCCGCACACTTGTAAAGATTATGAGATAAGTCATTGACGATGGGGCCCAATGAGCACTAGTATGACAATCTCTATCTATTCCGTGTCGGCAAAGGTTTGTCTATAAATACCCAGTTGTAAGTTATAAAAGATATGAATGAAAAAACCCAGTTCTTGCACACCTTCCTCTCTAAACCCCCTGACTTCTTTCTCTTCCTCTGAATCCCCTGCATAATTCCTACATCAATTGTGTTTCCAAGTTAGTTCTTATTTTTAAAAAAGTAATTTTATTTACTTAGGGGTTTTCCTAAAGGGAACTCCTAAAGCTCTATCTGTTTGAATCCATATTTTCTTTCCCTAATCTGGAGTCAATCCCCTGCATGATGTAAAAGCATTATGGTGATCCTTTGATGTTTCACGGTCCTATGTCCCAAATGTTCACCCGTTTAGCCAAAGGTGGTGTCAGGGCTTTGTTGTTGAGAAAAAAAAGAGGGGCTCGTGGCAGAATCAAAATTGCTAGGAAACCATACAAGTCGTCATGTCTTGGGTTCTCTATACCAGAAGAAAGAAAGATAAGGATTCAAATAGTAAAAGTTTAGGATGTTCCTTTAGGAAATCTCACATCTACTATTTTTCCTCTCTAGTTTTATCTTTATTTATGATACTACTTTTTTTTGTTATAATCATTATTGTTAGTCATTTAATTCTTACGGCTTTTATAGTTTGTCAAAAAATATAGTTTATTAGGCTGGAAACTACTAGATGAGGGCTAGTAGCTCTAACTGATCCCACTGCATTGAAAGACAAGGATCGCTCTTGGTTGTCACAACGCCATGAAGTTCTTTTATATTTTGTATGCTTAGTCTGTTTATAGTTTTATTTATAATTTTGTGTGCAAAAATTTATCTATTTTTAGCAATTCTATATAAGATTTTATATATAGGAAAAGCTTTCAGAATATAGCATGTTTACTTATGTTAGTTATTTCATTTGCTTTAGCCATAGTTATAATCAATCTTTCATTAAGAAACCCCTTCTTAATACCTGTTTATCTTATTCCTTTCTTTTGCTTTAGCCATAGTTATAAATAAATTGTCCCTGTTTTTCTGTATTTGTATTGTATTGTCAACCTATTCCTATAAAAGAATCATAGTACCTCCCAGACAAATTGGTATCAGAGTTATTAGAAAAATTATATCAGTAATACAAAAACATTTCTCTCTCTCTCTCTCTCTCTCTCTATATATATATATATATATATATACTCCAAAAAGACTCTCTCTCTCTCTCTCTATACTCCAAAATCTCTTCTCTCTCTTCGATATGGGATTGGGAGGGTATAGGGATTTTACCTAGGGAAGGACAGCCTTGCCCCCTGTTATGCATGCAATAACATTATTATTTTAATTATTTTTCTTTAATTTACTTTATTTTATGCTAGTTAAAGAATTAATAGGCCACAGGGGCATTTTTGGAATATTTTATTTATAGGTATTTTTGTAGTATTTTATCTTAAACCTTGTAAAGGTGAACCCTATTTAAGGGGAAAGAGTAATGAGAAAGGTAAGCATTGATTTAGAGTAAACAAGGTTTTTGAGTTATCCTCAATGAACTCAGGGGTGTGCATTTTCTTCAAAGAACCTAGGGTTTTCAAGCTTCCATTTGGCTTGATCTTCATTTTTTTTCTTCTTCCTCCCTACGAATCCATGTATTGGATCTGGGACCGTAACACCTCCTCTTCTGAATGGAGATTCGACTTCCAAGACTTGGGAGGGGGACACATTTCCTTGGTCTATTTTTTTTGTTTACTTTGATTTTTTTTGTAGTTATTTATTATTTTGATAGTGTAGAAGAACTTATGTTGGTGATTTTTTTCTTTCCTTTTTTTTCTTTATGCTTAATTCACTCCTCGCGGGAATTAAAACTGCAAGTAAAATCTCAGGCTCTTGCTTGCTACTTTTCTTGGACTTGATTTCTAAACATTTTTAAAGTTTTTTCTATATGTTGATTTCCTATTTTACTGATTGGTAATCCAATATATGGACGATCTACAATTAAGGTATATATAGTCCGATAAAATGGTAGGTTTTTTCACTTTTATTCTTAACTTTAACAGCTTTTACTTCGTTCCTATGTGCTTTTAATTAATTCAAAATCCTAGATCAATTTTAAAGTTCATGTTCACAATGAGCAATGACATTCGTAGAAGCAATTACATACAAAGTACACATAGAATTTTTAGGGTGGTTTGAAGTCCTTCCCGCTCATTGCAAATCTACCCCACAAGATGTTTCATAATCTTAAGGAGCCACTAATCTTAGCTTGCCCAAAAACATATAAAGCAAATCACCT
Source organism: Aristolochia californica (assembly GCF_029961685.1). Lineage (NCBI taxonomy): Eukaryota > Viridiplantae > Streptophyta > Magnoliopsida > Piperales > Aristolochiaceae > Aristolochia > Aristolochia californica. The sequence continues at coordinate 7,902,501 of NW_027182279.1, forward strand.
CGAAGGCCAATTGCAATGTTGCCCACAAATGGACTTATGCAATTCAATTGACCATAACAGCCAACTTACAATGGTACTCCCTCAGATTTAACAACTAATTAGGCATACTTGCCTAGACCCACAATGAGATTTTTCATCAATTGACAAGGTAGACCAGCACATAGATTTTCAACGACTCACTAGGCACTCCAATCTAGACCTACAAAGAGATTTTCAGCATCACCTACGTACACAAGGTTTTATGACTCGAACACTGCAAACTCAACTTCCCACCTTCAATTCTTTAGCCACAAATTTTTTTTCTTGAATAAATTTGGGGTGAGGATGGTCTTACCTATGGAAGGTTTGACCTAATTGTAAGTATTACTTTGTTACAATGTAACGCAATATTAATTATCTCCCAATAGGAAAATTTTATTAATCTTGGTACAAACAAAAAGGTACATCTATCCAATGTAATTAGTAGTTTATAATAGTCCTTAGTAACTTGATTTTAAAATGAAAACAACTGATAGTAGTCATTTATGATTTGATTTGAAAATATAAGCAGTAAAAGATGTGTTCATTTGAAAATATCGGCTCAATTTAAATATGGGATTGGCTTTTCAAGTCAGGGGACGTAAACAATTCGACTCAAAAATAATAAATTTCAAACTATAACCCATAAGTAGCATTATAAATTATAATGAATGATTTTTCAAAGTGTACTTAGCACCAATTCATTGTACTCGACCAATTATCATTGATATATCTCAAAGTATATAAATGTAAATACTTGGATTTGAAATTCTATCCCCAAAGTTTCAATACTTAGTAAAAGTCATTTCAAATGCCCCAATAAAATAACAAATAGGCATGCATTAATATGATATGAAAATAGAAGAGGATTTAAAACTAATTTCAAATGGTTGTCAATATCACAATGCAATGGTTGAATCAAATATGGTCTTAAAATCCCTTAGCACATGTTTAACTAACTGAGATTTAAGTATTAAAACGAACAACACATAATTTCTTAGCTCAATAAAGAAAACTATCAACCTCTTAAGCTAGCTTTGAAGGAGGCAAAAACTTCTTAAATCATGTGCAAGAACTTAGGAGGCTTGGTTTTCACTGTGAGAAGAGAGAATTTCATTAGAGGCGAGTTTGGGTTAAAGAACAAATTCTCCAACATTTAGCAAAAGAAGGTGAAAACAAAGGTCTAAAAATTATGAAAAAAAAATTAATAGTTCCTATTTTTACTACCGAATATATTATAGGTTACTTACATAATTTGAAAACATATAATTTTTGGATTTGGACCTGATATTCATGAAATTGAATTGCTACAACGTGGCTTCCACAATTTTTTCTTCTAATAGCTTTATTCTGTAGTCGAATCCTCCCCAAAGTTTGAATCCTCTCCACTGAAGAGTTCAACTCCTCTTGGTTTTGCACCCTATAAGGGTCGACTGATTTTTTTTATTTCAGAAATTTTTAGTTCATAGAGTCAAATCCTTTTTGTTGTTTTTCACTCAGATGGGGTCAACTCCTTCGATGTTGTCGACTCTTACTATATGCACTTTAGTACAATGATCAACTCCTCCCACTACTGTTTTGCTCAGTCCATCATGACATGAGGTCGATTCCTTCCATAGGGGTCAACTCTTCTTGCTCCGATTTCACCACATGCTGGACTCCTTAATTTTGTCTTTTCATTTTAGGCTTTCATTTTTTTCACTGATTATGCTTGATTTTTATAGATGGGTTTGACTCCTTCAACTATTGGCACTTCAATTTTTATTTCTTCCTATATGATCATCTCCTTTTGCTCATTTTATTCTTCTTGCCTTTTTTGGACCGGTTGTTTCCAAAAAAGTGATTCTTCCTTTGTCTTTTAAGTCAAATGGTGCTACTAGATGTTGATGGTGTGCTTTCTAGTATGAGCAAATTTCTTCCCTTTTCTATGGATCATTGAAATGAGCCATGGTGGATCGAACGAATATGCTGTTAGAAATTTTTTTAAAGGGTTTTTTTGTTGCGCCTCATAACTTAACATATATCATTAGTAATATTATCTTAATGGGAATCTTGTGGCCAACACAATATATAAAATCATTTACTCTTTTCTGATTATATACTTTTTACTCCCGTAGCTTGAACATGATTGTGTCCCATTCAAGTAAACAAGACTTCATGCAAAGACTACAAGTTTAGACATATTTCAACTTACATTCAAATCAAACAACAGAAGTAGGAGTGCGCTTGTCGGAAGTAGTTCATAGCCATCTTCAATTCAGATGCTCTAACTTCTTATGCTACTGGAAAATTAATGTTTCTCAAAGTTTTTTCTTCTCCATGAATTTTTTTTGAAATATATATATATTTCTTGATGAAATTTGAATGTCGTCGAGAAAAAGATTCCCACTAAATGGAGAGAGCCAATTATTCTCAATGAAATTAAAAAATCACCAAGATATTCAAGTTGAAACTATCTTGTCAATAATAAGTTAGGAAAAAAAGAAAAATAATTCACTTAATCTCAAATAAATTCAAAGATTAAAAAAAATATACTATTTTTGAAAAATTATTTCGCCAAGAATAAGAGGAGAAATTAAAAATTAAAATATTCACTTATTCTCAAAGTAATTAAAAAATCATCGAGAAATAAGTTAGAGAAAAACAAAAAAAAATATAAACTAATTATTGGAAAATTCTAAAAGTCTCTTAGAAATATATGCTATTCTCGGTCAAATAATTTCACAAAAAAAAGAAGGGAAAATAAAAATAAAAAATCACTTATTACTGGTGAAATTAAAAATCTTTGCGAAATATATACTATTCTCAGTGAAGTAATTGCTCTTAGAAATTGTTAGGAAAAAATAAAAATTATTCACTATTTTCAATGAAAAAAAATCATCGAGAAATATATTTTTTCTCAACGAAATAATTTTGCCAAGAATAAATAGGAAACAATAACAACAAAAGTTAATTGAGAAATATCTACTTATTCTTGATAAAATTCAAAAATTATGGTAAATATATGCTATTCGCGATAAAACAATTTCATTGAAAATAAGTAGAAAAACAAAAAAATTACAGAGAAATATTCACTTATTCTCGGCGAATTTCAAAAATCATCAAGAAATAGATATTATTCTAGATGGAATAATTTTATCAAGAATAAGTAGGAAAAAATATAATCACAGATAATTAATCACCTATTCTCTCATATAGTTATATTTAACATTTCCTTTTACTACCAACATAGTACTATGTAAGTCATTAATCAAGTATAATAGTGCTTTTATGTGAAATGAGAGAAGATTTTTATCAATGGAATAAAAAAAACAATTACACATTAGAATTTTAAATTTTCATTAAATATTATTATAACTTATTTGTTGTATTTTAAGAAAATATTTAAGTTAAATAAAATAAAAAATATTAAATGATCAATCAACTTAATATGGTTAACATAATATAAAAATTAATGAATATATTTTAATTAAGTGATTTACTTGATATTATTAAATTTGATCAATTATCCATATATATTATCATTTTTATAAAAAAATTTTCCATAGATTTTCTTAAAATGGAAACAGAAATTAATTAGTGAAATACACATAAATTCTTTGTATATTTATGGAAATACTTTCAAAGTTAGAAAAATTAAACTATAAACTAAATATAACTATTAGGTTCGCGATTTTAAATTATTAATTAGTGAGAGTATAATGATTTGCATGATCATATTGATGCACATTATAAATTGATCAAGTCATGTTAATGTAATATGACTTGTGAAGTAACTAATTGAGTTATTGATCAAGTAATTAGTTAATAAAAAATATTAACTACAATTTATTATATAATTAAATTATTATCTCATAAATGATTTATTCTTATCCCAATGTTATAGAAATGTTTTTTAGGTAATTATTAAAATAAATAAATTAAAGACTTGGTTATTATTAATAATCCTCGGGAACCTTTCATGAGATTTAAGGACACTATTTAATAGTGAAAAGTTAAAAAAAAAAATCCTTTGTATTAACATTCAGACAACGATTGGTCATATTTATTTTTATAGAGAAATAGAAAAAGGCATAGAAGGGTTTTTTTAGGCCTAAGCTAAGTAATTATGTGATACTAAGAGAGTAGTAAAATTGTGACGTAGTTCTGAAAGGGAAAGAGCCATGAGGGTTACGAGTGTTAGGGTTTACTGTAGCTTTTATATTCCGTTGCAATTTTGTAAAAAAAATTCAATAGTTCCTATTTTTACTACCGAACATATTATAGGTTACTTACATAATTTGAAAACCTAATTTTTTGGATTTGCACCAAATATTCAAGAAATTGAATTGCTAAAACATGGCCTCTACAACTATTTCTTCTAATAGCTTGATTTTGTAGTCGAATCCTCCCCAAAGTTTGAATCCTCTCCACCCCAGAGTTCAACTCCTCTTTCTTTTGCACCCTATAAGGGTCCATTGATTTTTTTTTTTCAGAACTTTTTATTGCATAGAGTCAAATCTTTTTCGTCATTTTTTACTCAGATGGGGTCAACTCCTTCCATGTTGTCGACTTTTGCTATATGCACTTCAGTACAATGATCAACTCCTCCCACTATGGTTTTGCTCACTCCAACATGACCTGAGGTCTACTCCTTCCACTCCTTCCATAGGGGTCAACTCTTCTTGCTCCGATTCACCACTTGCTTGACTGCTTAATTTTGTTTTTTCACTCTAGGCTTTCATCTTTTTCACTTATTATGCATGACTTTTATAGATGGGTTTGTCTCCTTTGACTATTGGCACTTCAAATTTTATTTTTTCCTATATGGTCATCTCCTTTTGTTCATTTTATTCTTCTTGCCTTTTTTTGGACTGGTTGTTTCCAAAAAACATGATTCTTCCTTAGTTTTTTAGTCAAATGGTGCTACTAGATGTTGATGGTGTGCTTTCTAGTATGAGCAAATTTCTTCCTTTTCTATGGATCGTTGAAATGGGCCATGGCGGATCAAACGAATATGCTGCTAGAAAATTTTTTTTAAGGGATTTTTTTATGCGCCTCATAATTGACATACATCATTAGTAATTCAATTGTTTATTGTCATCAAAATTATCTTAATGGGGATCTTGAGACCAACACAATACATAAAATCATTTATTCTTTTCTGATTATATACTGTTTACTCCCATCGCTTGAACATGATTGTGTCACATTCAAGTAAACAAGACTTCATGCAAAAGCTACAAGTTTAGACATAATTCAACTGACATTCAAATCATACATCAAAGTAGGGGTGTGCTTGTCAGAAGTAGTTCATAGCCATCTTCAATTGAGTTGCTCTAACTTCTTATGCTACAAGAAAATTGATGTCTCTCAATGTTTTTTCTTCTCCATGAAATTATTTTTTTTGAGATAAGTATATATTTCTCGATGAAATTTGAATATCGTGGAGAAAAATATTTCCACTAAATGGTGAGAACCAATAATTCTCGATGAAATTAAAAAATCTCCAAGATATTCTAGTCGAAACTATCCTGTCAATAATAATTTAGGAAAAAAAGAAAAATAATTCACTTACTCTCAATTAAATTCAAAGTTTAACAAAAATATATACTATTTTTGGAAAAATTATTTCGTCAAAAATAAGAGGGGAGATTAAAAATAAAAATATTCACTTATTCTCAAAGTAATTAAAAAATCACCGAGAAATATATACTATTCTCGACAAAATAATTCCTTGAGAATCAGTTAGAGAAAAAAATATAAACTTATTATTTGAAAATTTTAAAAATCTCTTTAAAATATATGCTATTCTCTTTGCAATAATTTCAACAAGACAAAATAGGGGAAATTAAAAGAAAAAAATATCTTATTACTGGTGAAATTAAAATCTTTGAGAAATATATCCTATTCCCAATGAATTAATTTCTCTAAGAAATATTTAGGAAAAAATATAAAATATCTACTATTCTCAATTGTTATATTTAACATTTCCTTTTACTACCAACATAGTGCGATGTAAGTCTTTAATCAACTATAATAGTGCTTTTATGTGAAACAAGATAAGATATTTATCAATGAAATAAATAAAAAATTGGGCATTAGAATTTTAAATTTTCATTAAATATTATTATAATTTATTTGAAGAATTTTAAAAAAATTATTTATATAAAATATTTAAGTTAAATTAAATAAAAATAATTAAATGATCAATCAACTTAATTTGGTTAACATAATATAAAATTTAATTAATAAAGTTAAATTAAGTTATTTATTTGATATTATTAAAAAATTTCAATTATCCTTATATAATATAATTTTGATAAAAAATTTTACTATAGATTTGCTTAAAATAGAAAATAAAATTAATAAGTGAGATACACATAAATTGTTTGTATATTGATGGAAATACTTTCAAAATTAGAAAAATTAAACTATAAACTAAACATAACTAATTGGTTCAAGATTTAAATTATTAATTAGTGAAATTATAATAATTTGGATGATCATATTGATGCGCATTATAAATTGATCAAGTCATGTTAATGTAATATGACTTGTCAAGTAACTAGTTGAGTTATCGATCAAGTAATTAGTTGATATCAATTATTAACTATAATTTATTTCATAATTACATTATCATCTCATAGATGATTTATTCTTATCTCAATGTTACAAAAAATATTTTTAGGTAATTATTAAAATATATAAATTAAAGAATTGGTTATTATTAGATGATCTTGAATAGGATTCAAAAACCACAAACGCAATATGTATTTAAGCTATAACTTATCATATAACAATAGAATACTATAACTTGATTAATTAATTTATAATAATCATCGGGAACCTATCTTTCTGACCACAATTGGTCATATTATTTTTTATAGAGAAATAGAAAAAGCCATCAAGTGTTTTGTTGGGAAAGAGCTAGGAGAGTTACGAGTGTCAGGGTTTACTTTAACTTTTATATTCGGTGGCAATTTTGTAACATAAATGTTAAAATATTTCTAATAAGAAACAACCGTTGGAGGAAGTCAGTTGTGATCGAACGGTAATGGGAGATGCAATGCGCGATAGCGCACTTGATTGTCCCATTAGATATAAATCGGCAGTTTGTTTAACTGCTATAACTTAATTTTTTCACATCACTTTGTAAGCATTGAACTGGACCTAATCTTACCTGGTCCAATTATGATAGGACCGAAGGGTCAGGTTCGGTTCTATGCAATTAAATTTCTGCTTCCATCCTGAAACGGTCGCTAAGTCAGCAACATCTATCACGCCCCATCGTCAAGTTTGTGACAACCAATTTCCTAGTGTCTTACAAGTTACAGCTAATTTTCAGGTTTGTTATACCAAATTTTACGAGCGCATTCAATGACTGTGTTGTTTGTTATGGTCAGAAATGCGTAACCAAGAGTTCTATAAAGCAGGAGAGACTTAAGAAGGATGAGAGTAGGGAAAAATAATCAAGAGTGTTTTGTCTTTCCTTTCATCATCTTCTTCTTCTTCTTCTTTTGCATTTTTGTACAAAATTGCAGCAAAGATGAAGAACAACATTGCTATACTACAATCGATCCATTTGTAAGCCTTTTCTCATTGGTTCATATATTTACAATGTGCAATTATGATGCTCTCTCCATTGCTATTTGAATCTTTCTTTGTTTTTTTCTTCCATGGTGCTTTCTTAAATCATCTGAACTCTATTTAAGTTCATTTGCTTGCTTATCACAGGCAAACACTACGGAGTCCTAACAAGAATTTTACTGGAGCTCCGCCATTACCTGAGATATTGACAAGTTGAACTATCTAGTTTTTCAAATTGAAATGCTCAACCCAACCGGTCTAGATGCTGAACTAGTTGGGTTGAGCATTCGATTTGACAAACGTGATGGTTCAAGGTAGTAGCTGAATGGGTTGATCATTCAATTTGAATATTTTGAGTTCAAGAGGTCTACATCCTTGGATAGATCGAAGAAGATGACGAGATCAAGGATGAGCATCTTGGTAACTTCATTCAAGGAGGGGATCTTTGAAAATTGGCTGGTTAGAAACTCTACCCTCATCAAGTCTATAATAGTGTGGTAAATCAATAGGGGTTTCCACATGTTTATCCATTGCCTCGATTGAATTGATATCATCACTGCACACTTCAATGGAAGAAAAGAGAGCATGTGGTGAATAATATTTTCTGGTAGCTTGATGATACTGTCAGTCTTCTCAATGAAGGTTCTCTTATGCTGAAAGTCCGTTGACTGACTTTTTGTTCGTTATGCACTGCTATTTGTGATATGAAATAACAAAAAAAATATTATGTTAGTCAATGTATTTTCTAGGTAAAAACTTGAGTTCAAGTGGACTCCATCCCTGGATAGTTCGAAGTAGAAGTCAAGGTCAAGGGTGTGCGTCACGGTAGCTTCATCTAGGGAGGGGATGTCGTTAAAAGTGGGCTTGTCACAAACTTGACCCTTGTACCCAAGTCTCTTTAGGTTCGGCTAACTTATCTCCATCTCATCATCCAATGATGATCAATCTTCACTCCTTTTGTTTTCAATGTGTAGTAAAGAATCTTCTCTAGAATTAATATTTATTCCATAACTTGTCCCCTCAACAGGTTTGTTTGTTGCATTGAAGAGATGATGCACTACTTCCTATCTGAGGTAGTGCGAGTCGTAACTACGGCTCACCTCATCTATATTTATATCTATTTATATATCTAGATCTATCTATATACCAAAGGAACGAGGTCGAGAGGAAATCGGAGTTCACCGACATCGCAACCCCTCCTCTCACCACATCAGCCTCTTAAGCAAAACGAGAGTTGAGTGAAAATCTGAGAGGTAACAAATAATCAGATTGGTTTTGGATCTTCTAACAAACGAAAATGATAATGACAATATCATAGAACCGAGTTGCAATTTCAGTTTGATGAGATAATGACTAGAGAATCGAGTTTGTGAAGTTGGGTCAAGGCTTATCCAAAATGACTTGACCCCAAGATATAAAGTATAAGTTAGTAATGTACATTAAAGGGAACCAACTTAAAGAGTGGAAGAGGTTGTTCTTGGCGATTAACATTTTTGCATCTTTGTAGACAACCCAACGCCATTGGAACATATATAGTAAAGGGATTTAAAAATGGGAAAGGACCACGATTGTCACATCAATCATCCACCAGTGTAATCACTATCTATTTCCTCCTTGAGGTAGTTGCGAGATTTGGCGTCGCTTTCTTGACTTCCTATGCTTGTTCTTGTTTCCGGCATCGGGAACCAGCTTAAAGAGTGACCTCCCCCAGAAAGTTTCAAGGGGAATCACGCCACTGCCCAGGCGAACGATAATCAATAGGGTTGTGAAGACTTTGATCATTTTTGGCATCTCCTTCCAGGGAAAGACCTGGGCCGTCCTAGAAAGTATGCAGGTGCTTCACTTCAATATTTTTTTATTGAATTCTCCTTATCTTCTTCATAATTGTTCTTATTCTTGTTTATGATCTTACAGATTGCTACTTTGCACTGAAAGTCTGGAGTGCTTAGAAGGTGGGAGCATCAACTGTTTTCATTGTGGATAACACTGAAGAATCGGCCACATATGTGCACAATATAACTATCCCATATGTTTTTGTCAGCATAAGTTTTGGCTAACCAGATTATATGAACCCCTATTTATAATAGAGGAAAGTAGTAGAGTCCAATTACAATTAAACTACCCTTATCCCAATTACACCCAAACTCTAACACTTAAAGATAAGTCCTAGCTTAATTAAATAATTCAATATAAATAGAAGAACAATATAACTAAAACACCTTTAAACTGAAACTCTTCTATGAGACCTCATTCGTAATAAATTTTGGTTTTGTAGGACTTCTTATTGTGAGAATCATGTAAGAGGTTTCCCTATCTTCTCTTCAGCAAATTCCTTGCTGCCAAACAACGTAAAATAATTTTCTCTCTCCTTTTATTTTCTTTTCATTTGTTTTATGTGGGTTCCATAAAGGTCCTTAGGGAAAGGGAGAGAGAAAGAAAGCGAAATCAAGGGTTCATTAGAGAATGCACTCAATTGTGTCAATGTGCTCAAGAGAAAGTACACTAGAAAATAATTTTGTGTGAGTTACAATGCTCTTTAAAAATATAATGTAAAGTACAAAATTAATTTACTAATAAAATACTTTTAAGTTAAATAGTTTATATCTTACTTAATTAATAAAAAAAATTTAAACTAAGGTTTTATATTTAATTAAATAGATCAAATAAAAATTTATTATAAAAGTACAAAAATAGCCCCATAATTAAATGTTACTTTTATATTATTTAATTTCTCTATCAGTTATTAAATAAATATAATATTAAAAATCATGAAATCAGATAAATACATAAATAACCCTTTGTTGAACTCTAAATTTTTTTTTCTTCAAATGATTAAAATCTAACTTGGATCTATGTGCCTCATCAACTTGTTTTACTTGTTGTTGGAGAAAATGAAAACTTATGGTTTTAAAAAATAACCAAATCTTCAAATAGTGGACTTTAATGGAAAGAATGTCTCTTTTGATTAAAAAGATATATGTGTGTAACACAACACAAGTAGATTCAAAACAAAATTGGTTAAGAAATAAATACATAAATTAGTGACAAACGCCTAAAAATGATCCTGATGCTAAAAATGATTGAATAATAAATACTAAAATTACTGATAAAAACTTAAAAAACGAACCTAATAATGACCCTAAATTTTCTATTCCCCGCCATGAAATTCTATTCTATGTCATTCACCCGATGAATAGAATTATGAGTTTGTTTCCTAGTAATCTCTGATGCCTTTTCTTCTTCATGATGACCAGTAGAGCAACAAACACACTAGAAAGCCACAAAATCTTTTCCACTGTGAGAGAGAAAGAACAATCAAGTCAAATCAGCATGGCATCTTCCCTTCCTTGTTATCTCCTTGATTTGAGAGGACAAAGTCTGATTTAACCAAAATTTAATACGTAAGTCAGATTTAAAGAGACGAGACTAAGAAAACCCAAATGCAGATTCAAATTCTAAACAAGGAGAAGCGAAATCTGCTCAACTATTTGCCCTCATTGAAACCAGCAATAAAAGCATGTTCAAAACAAAAGGTGAAGATCTATACTTTCTCAATCCAATCGAAATCAACAAAAGGAAGTGATCCCGCATCTACAAAAAAGTAGCAAAAAAAGTGAACTGAACTTAATAGAAGTCCAAGGAATGCATTTCACCTTTAGAAGATAAGTGCCTGTGCTTCAGTAGTTTGACCAATGACAATTGCTATTTTTCATGTTCTTGGAGGACCTGGGACTATTAGAAAAGTGCAATGCATACTTAAAAAAATAGTTAACTTCAAGAGGATTTAACAACATAATCATTGTAGTAACCATACAAGAGAGTTGCAACTTGCCATATGCACACAATCAGGCAAGAGTGATGAAGCAGAGATTTTACTATGCCAGTTTTGAGAAAAATTATCTCCTTCATTAAATACTAAAGGCTCAGATTCCTATATGTTGGCACTAGAAAAAAACTTCAAGAGGGCTCTAGCTGCCACAAAATGTAAAACATTTGCATGACTAATGCACCAAAATTCATCTTTGTGACATGACATTCATTTATATCGTTGTATCTAGATATCTGATAAACGGATGAAAAATGATGACTCCATTAACTACTTTTGTATCACCGGTATGACTCCAGTGTTCGGTTGAGAAAAGTGATAAATAGAGCAAGCAGCCAATGAGGGGTTCCACTTAAGAAAATAACCAAATTTATCTCCTCTTATGTCATGCTAGTGGAAACTGGAAGTCAAAAAATAGGAGAAAAATTATATGATTACATGACTAGGACATTTATAAAAGTTCACCTATATATAGATCTTTTTTTCTGAAGGAGAAAAGGACAAAAAGGTGTAATTGAAAAACTTAGACATCTTAGCTTGATCAACTCCAAATATGTAAAAGAACGTCGTCCACATGACCATTCAGCAAGGAGCATCATAGACAAGGAACTAGTCAGGTTGACCAAACCAGAATATGTATTTTTAAAAAAACAGAAATGGGCAGATGGAAACATACCGGATGAGTACTTGTGACGTTAACTTCTACGGAGCTTACATGTGAAAGCTTCGTCAAGAAATTATGCCAGAGATGCAACTTGTAATCAAACTCATCGTGGGTGAGCGGTAGGGTAGCTTCATTTATGGAGGAGACATCATTGAAAATAGGCTTGTCACAAACTTGACCCTTGTACTGAAGATTCTACAGGTTTGGCGTACTTATCTTCATCTCTTCAACATCGAAACATGACTCCAATGTTAATATCTTCAATTGAAGATGATTATCAATCTTTACTGACTTCAGGGATTCACAGTAACTCATAGTTAAGTCCTCAAGAAGAGGGGACCTACGAATTATCTCACCTAATTGAACACCATTAATTGTCACACCATAGAGAGCAACACTTCTTAGGGCTTTGAAACCCTTGAAATGATGCAGAGGCTCTAGTATGCACCGAGTTAAGTTGAGAGATGATAATGATAGACAAGAGAACAAAGAGTTTGGCATTCTGAATTTATTCATCCCCCACCTAATATCATCATCATCTATCGAGTCGGAGTGCCTTACATTTCCACTCAAATCAAGCACAAGCTCTCCAACTCCTTTAATTTTGACAAACTCAATCCACTCTATGAGATCGGATGAGTATCTATCATTGGAACAAAAGAACGTGCGAAACTTCTTAACCTTGTCTAGAGTATGGAGCTGTAAAAGTTGGTGGACAGCTTGTACATAATGTGTCTTTTTTAAATTTGTTGTGAATTCCTCATCGAAGTCTATAATAGTTGTGTATCCATAAGGGTTTCCACATGTTTATCCATTGCCTAGATAGAATTGAAGTCTTCACTGCACACTTCAATGGAAGAAAAGACAGTATATGGTGAATAATATTTTCTGGTAGCTTGCTAATACTGTCTTTCTTCTTAGTGAAGGTTCTTTTATGCTGAAAGTCCATTGAGTGACCTTCTGTTTGTTATGCACTGCTGTTTGTGACCTGAAATAACAAAAAACATATTGTGTTAGTCAATCTATTTTTTGGACAAAAAATTTGCAAAAATATATTCAAAAGCTTTTTTTTGGACAAAAAATTTATACATATATCAATTGCATTAGAAGGAAATAATTTGTCCATTTGTTCACTTAGGGATTAATTATGAATGAATCACGATAATGAGATTAATAATTACTTTTTGTTTCAAAGGCTCTACAAATGCCAATCACAACTACCACCTATGATTAGTGTCAACCCCAGTTCATGTGGAACAATGCTTTGACATTCAATGATAACTATTGTAGGAGAAATAAGGGGCTTTTCATTTTTTTTCATTTCATTATTTGGAATAGATGGCATTCAAGAGAAAAATATCTCTACGTGGATAAAGAATTTTGTATTTGTACTTTTTTTTTATATTTTTTCTGAAAGTTACAAATGTTTCCATAAATTTAAACCAAAGGAAAAAATTTAGCAAGAAGTTCAAGAATTGCTACTTGATTTGGGAAATCTTAAGATTCTATAATTAAAGTATCAGGATCTAACATAATAATAAAATAAGAAATTAAAAATAAGAACAACATAAAAATGGTTTATGTAACAATTTATGAAGAAATGTCATCTGGATAATTTTGTTTGAAGATACTAATTTTCAGCTTTATGGCTATTTTCCATTTCTTGTGCTTACTTTGTTGATATGAAAATTGGATAAGGTTGGAAAGAGCAGCTACAAAATAAAGTTTGTCATTACTAATTGATGCACAATTATTTTGTGTAACTAACATAAAAAAAGAATACCATAAGTATGGGAAATGTGTTTCTTTTTAGCAAAGAAATGATGCAACAAAAAGGAAATAACAAAAAGTTGACATTGTGGGTACGATCAAGTATGTATTGGTATCAGCTAACATATCGAATAATATTCGATCTGATACATACTGTCTGCTCCATGTGTTGCACTTTATAAGATAGGTATCATCTTTCAGGGCTCTATGATACCATATATCCAATACGTCCCATTTGATATGTTATATGTCTTGGTGATATAGGCATCCTTGGGTAAGTGGACCAAATTAAGGAAATCCAAAACAATTTAAAAGTGCTTGACGAAAGAGAAGATTATGTTCACATAAAAAATAATTAAAAGATAAAAAGAGAAGTAAACCAAAACTTGCGTATGAGTTCTAGTAAAATAACAAAAGTTAAGCGTAATAAGTTCTTATTGGAGTCAAAATGTGAGGAGCACGACTATGTTAAGATTTAAAAAACAAGATTTGGGAGAAATCTCATCATGGAGGCACAAAGAACCTTTAAGTCCATGACAAATGAGGTGATAAGGAGAGGTTTCAACTCAATATGGTCACAATAAACTTTTGTTTAAAGGGTGCATCGTTTCACAATTAGATTATTGTCTATTTCATATTATGATAAGATGATTCTTGAGGCATTAAATCCTCGTGTTAAGTTATTTTATGGTGTTTATATGTTCATAATTAGCTTTAATATATCTTAATGCAATTTGATCTAAAGGGGGAATCAACTAGGGGTTTTAGCTTATTTCTTTATTATTTAACTGCCTTATCTTTGAGTATATTTTTGTCACCACAATTAGTTATCAATGAGAATAGTAATGCTTCTACTAACATTTTTTCTTAAAAAGGACTCAACATGAATTCAATTTTTAACGAAGGGAAGTGAGTAGTAGGCAAGAGGAAAATGGAGCTGGTACAATCTATTAGGTCCAATGAGGGATAAATCTGGGGGGGGGGGGGGGGGGGGGGGGGGGGGTGGGGGGTTTGTTGGGTGTTCATAATTAGCTTCTAAATTGACAACAACAACTAACTTACAAAAATTCATCTCCACTTAGATTTACAATCACAAACTAGGCACATAATCCAGACCATTAAAGGGGTTTCTAGTAGCAAAGTAGACTACACAAGCCTAGAGCTTCACAAGGATTTATAATAACTTATTAGGAACTAGCCTAGACTTAAGAATGAGAGTTTCAAGAGTGCTTGGCTACGTGAGGACTTATATCACACAATCATAGTAGCAATGCTTCACAACATTTCTTTTTCAGCCAAACATGGATGCACTCAATGAAATTGAGGTTAGGATGGTCTTGTCTACCCAATGCTTGACCCAATTTACAAGGGTTACTAGCTTCCTAATAGGTAGATTTTATAATATAAGAGCAAATAATAAACACAACCAATTCTATGTACCTATCTATGTAAGAAAATCTCAAATAGTCTTTAATCATTAAATTTCAAATTATAAGTCCAAGGTAAATCTTGGATTGGTTTTTAAAATCAAGGGTTGCACTCAGCTCAATGGAATCAATGGTTTGAAAGTATAGCTCATGCGTAGTAGTAGTCTAAACCTCAGTGATTGATTTAAAAGTACAATGACACTAGTTTAGTATTCTCAACCAAATACAACTTAAGATTTAAATATAAATGCATGTATATACTTGAATTTTGAAATTCTACCCCAAACATCTAATACTATGTAAAAACCATTTTAAATACCCTAATAAATCAACACACATGAATGTATAATGTGATTAGAAAATAAGAAGCTCAAACAAGGGGACTGCAAAACTAATTTTGAGTGGTAACCTTTCAAACAATCAATCGAGTATTTATTTAAATATGATCTTTGAATCAATAGGCTCACATTCAAAAATCATAGTTCTAAGTATTTAAACAATATTTAAAAGAAAAAACATTGATACTATTATCTCTAGGAGGAAATACTCAAGTTCATGTTTTGACTTCCTTTGAGAGGTTGAGTTGGTTAAGTATTTTCAACCAAATACAATTTAAGATTTAAATGTAAATGCATGTATATACTTGGATTTTGAAATTCTACCCCAAACTTCTAATACTATGTAAAAACCATTTTAAATACCCTAATAAAACAACACACAAGAATGTATAATGTGATTAGAAAATAAGAAGCTCAAACAAGGGGCTGCGAAACTAGTTTTGAGTGGTAGCCATTCAAACAATCAATCGACTATTGATTCAAATATGATCTTTGAATCAATAGGCTCACATTCAACAATCATAGTTCCAAGTATTTAAACAATATTTGAAAGAAAAAACATTGATACTATTATCTCTAGGTGGAAATACTCAAGTTCAGGTTTTGACTTCCTTTAAGAGTTTGAGATGGTTAAAACCTCAAATTTGAGTCTAGGAGCATGAGCACTTCAAAACTTTTCTTTGGTAGCATGTTGAAAACAAGTTTGTGAGAGATCTTCTTAAATAGAAATCTCTCCAACATTAAAAAAAACCAATTAGAGTTAGAAAATGATATTTTTTCGCTTAGAAAAACAAGGTAAAAAATAAGTCCAAAAAATCTAATCAAATATATATTAAATCCTTTTTTATTACCAAACATATTGGTATGTCACTTATTGATCATTTGGGAGTGCTGAAACATCCAAATCTGGGCCTACCTTTTTGAAAAATTGAATTTTTGAAATAAGGGTCATCTCTTGTTTTGGGGCCGAAATCTTGTTTTGAAAATTTGGCTTGTTTGAGCGACACATGTTGTTGATCCCTTGCATGGGGTCGTCTGCTTTCTTCTTAATTCACTCATAAGTAACTTAATTTTATGTTGTCATAAAAATTATATCCATGAGGATCTTGAGACCGGCACATTCATCCAATTGCTCATGTGAAACGATCCTTCTTAAGTAAGTTATTTTGGTCGGTACTAATTAATTTAGCCCCAAAGGTTCAAGTTAACTACTATATGAAACATAAATATGCCTAAAGGTATTTATTTATCATGCGTTGTCTCAAGTATATCAAGTTGAGCTTTCTTACCTACATTATTTTGGAGAGTACTAACTAATTTAGCCTCAAGGATATTGGCTAACTACTATAAGAAACATTCATATGCCAAAAGGTATTTATGTTTAATGCTTTCTCAGAAGTAAAGTATAGCTAGCTTTAAAACTGATTTGGTAACATAGAGTTCAGTTCTTCCTAAACTATGATCGCTTGGAAGACTTGTGCATGTAACCACCCCCGAAGGAGGAACCTCAACCACCGCATAATCATTTGATTTTTTTATCTTACTTTGACAAATAATTAGTGGATTAAAATTTGATTTGGAAGGGTTAGTATTTAAGTGTCACTCAAAAAATTTTGAATATAGAAGTACCACAATTTCCATATCGTAAAGATTGATTTGGAGATTTGATTCAACAAGTAAATATATTGTTAGATCGGTGGTACACATGATTTACTTGCATAGGGACTTAGATGGTTAATTAAGAAAATTAGATACTTCCTTGTATTTAGTAGTTTTTATGGCCAACTCAGAAGCATGAATTGCCTTTGACACTTTATCCAAAAATCTACAAAGTATATGTATGCAAATTTTCTTTTGCCTTATTCAGTATGCATTTCTATCTCAATATGCATGGTCTAAGATGTGTACTACATGTTGAGTACAGTGAGTCTTGTCTTGAATTTTTCAAGAAAGCAACTTTAAATGGTTTTATCAATCAATTTAAACCAAGAGGATGTAAGCCATCTATTGTGCCCTTTTGGAATTGATAATATGGGTCAACAAAAAGGGGGCAATTCAATGAAAATTAGCACAATAGTAGGTATTATATTATTTCCATATATCTTGCATTAAAGGCCAGATTGAGCTACCATATTTCAAGTTTTTCAAGATTGTGCTTTCTTTGTTGAGAGTATGCCATTTGAAAAGATATTTTATCAACGTTGCCAA
This sequence comes from Aristolochia californica, assembly GCF_029961685.1. Lineage (NCBI taxonomy): Eukaryota > Viridiplantae > Streptophyta > Magnoliopsida > Piperales > Aristolochiaceae > Aristolochia > Aristolochia californica. The sequence continues at coordinate 7,920,321 of NW_027182279.1, forward strand.
TGATAGAGGTGGACGACACATTGACTTTAATTTAAGAGAAATTGACTAAATTGCCTTGTTATGTGAAATAGATAATTTTTTCTCTCAAGTATCTGCTTTCTCCATCGAGATACTCAAAATGGAGTTGTATTTTCTATGCAAGCTACGAGATTGCAAGCCGCCTAAGAGTGTGATTGTCTTGTCGAGGTCATTGATTTTTTCTGTATCGGCTGCAAGTGACTTCAAGATTTTGAACCATTGTGGAGATTGAAACTTCTTTGCTACAACAAATTTTTAATTTTGGTGATGATCCGGTTCCTCTTGTTAGGAAACTCAAGAGTTTTATCTTCCACTCAACTTTTGCTAGAAAAAAATATTCCTTTGTGACTAAGAAGAGAAAAATGCAATGACAAGAACACAAAGTTTGCATTGTCCTTCTTTTGACCATTGCGTTGGATCGAATGACTTTGATACCAATTAGTTTGGAAACATAGATTAGGCTCAGACCCCTATAAATAAATCTTAATTTTATACATAATAGGCTAGTATTTTAGTGCCAAATACAGAAAACAAAAGCAACAATTTTGGGGTTTTAAAATTAATTTATCGTCCCGTTGCATATTGCTCCACTTAAAAAACATAATTTGAATAATCCAAAAAAGGGTTAAACAACCCTAAGACAACAAACCCTAGCTAGTAATAAAGCCATTGACATTGTTAGAAGAGAGGAACATAGGGTGTTAAGTGGAGTAAAAGAATCAAAAAGGAATTGAGTGTGGTACACATGATTTTGGTGTAAGAAGAGATTGCGATATAGATTGAGAAATAGTAGGAGAAAAGAGAGGGAAAATGTTGGATAACTATTTTAGGATAGGAATTTGTGTTGAATTTTTATTATTAATCCTTTCTTTTCTAAGTACATTACAATTGAGAGAAAATGACTCGCACACTGGAGTAGTTAGATATTTTAGCTTATGTCCAAACCTTGTTATGTTTGGTCTAGTACTCCAATGGAAGAAATACTTACCGTCACTCCAATTTCATGATAAAAAATACACTAAAATGAAAGATGCAACCCAATGATATTTTTGTCATCTCTAAATTTGTATGTAGTTTTAGTCAATCAATTAGGGCAAGTCCAATTTCATGAATCAATTGGAGAAGGTCCAAATTAATTTAGAGATTTGCTTTATTGGACTTGCTCTTATTGATTCACTTCATTGGACTAAGTTTTTATATTGGACTTTTCTAAGTGATTCAATTTGAAAAATCTACAAGGATTTTTTTTCGAATTTATGAGTCACATAAGACGTATAAATGCCTTAATAGTTTTGCTCCTCAATGAAAGACCATGTTTTCATATCCAACAAAAAAATGGCCTTCCACTTCTAATGATCACTTAAATTGTGAGGTCAATCCGATGGTGCTCACATCTGTAGGAGCAATGGAAATGTCACTTCAATTGCTTAAGGTGGATCTATAACTATTGGTCAAATTTGTAGCTATAGGAATAAGGCTGCAATATACTTCCATTATTCTAGTTATCCTTTGATGAAAGATATTGCATCTTCATCTTGGCCTTCATGATTGGAGCACCAATCATTCACAGTGGCAAATTGAGAGTGTAAGTCCTAGTATACAAAATGGCTTGACTTTGTATTAACTTTTATAAACGGAGAGAATATAAGCTATTTAGTCCCAAATGGTTGAGCTCATTTCAAGAATGAATAGTCTCGTTCTCAGAGAGATTACACTGGGTTAGCATGACTAAACATCCCAAAAGATTAGTTTAATGAGGATCCCAATATTGATTTGGCTTATTCGTTTGACCAATATTCTGACTCTTACCAAACCATGAAAGAGTAGAAGACATAAGAGATATGTTTTTTGATTGGTTTTAAGGTAGAGTTTGCCTCATGATCAAAGGTATACTAAGGAGAATAGGCTGATGAATCCCAAGTGATTTTATGGATTAAGTCATTTGGCGCCTCAATGTTGACTCATTACATCATGTCGTTGAAGTAGGTCTCAAGGTGTTTTGTATGCTGACTCAAGTGGTATATCGGTTTGGTTTAGAATATTATGAAATAGTTTTGTTCCTATCTACCATTGGTGTTAAAGGGAGAACTATGAGGAACCAACCTGCATACGAGAGGACTAGGTTATTCCTATCTTTCATTTGGCGACTAAGTTAGTATGGAAGAACTACAAACTATAGGGAAATCCTCCTGTATACAAGTTATAGTACAAGGTTTCTAAACAAAGTGAGATGGAGAAGCATCACTAGGTATGAAGGAATCTCATAATTTTTTCAAGCATAAAATACTATTCGTTGCCATTTAGCGAGCAGACATGAATGATTATATTATAAAAACCTAAATTGCCACGGATCCGACATTTATACTTTAGTTTATTATATTAGTGCACATTGAAGGGGAAGAAGAGATTAATTGAAACCCAAAAATTATTTGTTTGCCTAATTTCTCTGTTTAGAAAGCGAAGAAAGGAGAAGAGAGTGGAGAGGAGTTGAGCAGAGAGGTTCAGGGGGATAGTAGTAAAGACTGAGAAGAAAGTGGGGCCGGTCATCAATGAGACCTCGTATAAAATCTCTTATTGAACGACCATTTTATTTTATTTCCACGCCAGAGCTATTATTGATTTTGTTAAGCCAGCCAATCTTAAGTCTTTCAATTTGTTAGCTTGAATGCGAAATTACTGCTTCATCTAAAAGCCCCCCCTCCCCCCTCTCTGTTTTTTCTCTCTCTCTCTCTGTGGAAAAACTTCCACTAATAGACAGGTTTTTTATTCAAGAAGATAAAAACTTAGTAAAAAAAGAAAAAGAAAAAATCCAAAATTTAGCTAAATTACAAATGCCCTTAGATTCTGATTACATCATTATTGAAACTGATGGTAGCAACATTGGATGGGGCGGTGTATTTATTGCCGAACCTCACAAATATAGTATTAAAGAAGAAGAATGTATTTGTAGTTATGCTAGTGGAAAAGTAAAATAAAAAGGAAATATGAGTAGCATAGATGCAGAAATTTTAGCAATTATTTACTCCTTAGATGCTTTTCGGCTTTTCATTATTAGTAAAAATGAATTTACATTAAGAACTGATTGTGAAGCAATAGTAAAATATTTCCAAAGAAGCAAAGAAAATAAGATAAGTAGAAGAAGATGGCTAAATCTTGTAAATATAATAACAGGAAATGGATACAAGATAGAATTTGAACATATCAAAGGTAAAAATAATAGTCTTGCAGATGTATTAAGTAGGAGATTTTTTTGTTCATCCTTGGTTAATTGAATAGATGGATCCTCCAGACCAGATGTCCTCATGATCTTCTTCTTCATGATTCAATAATTATGGACAAGAATTTTTAAATTTTTGTAATAAAAAATTAGTAGTTTTTCCTAAATCTAAGATTACATTTAAGACTTTACCCCATATTTCTGTTGGCGAAGAAGAACAATGCTTATTAGACAACTTATGGCTTTCTTAACAAAGAATTCCTAAAGATCAAAAATACTTTTTAGCCAGTATTAATAGTTTATCAGAATATTTTTGTCAGAAAAAGAAAAGTTTTAATTTTTATGTAGTTTTTAAGGTAAAACTCTGCGAGTTTTTCATTCCAGGACTGAAGTAATAGAATGTATTCAAGATTTTCAAAGACCTATTTATAAAGGATTTAATAATTTACACGAAGCCTTAGAAGCTACTAAGCACAATATCGGAACTAATTATTATATAGCCCCATCCTTAAGATTTATGAGAGAAGACCAAGTATCTTATGGGATTGCCAAAGATACTAGAAAAATTGTTTTTTGTGATCATTGTTAAACCCTATCCAAGACCATACGAAGACTCAATGAAAGAGAAGGTTAACCCTAGGAAAAGAATGATTTTAATAAAGAATACATAAACACCATTAAAGAAGAAAAAAACAACTCAAAGCAAGATTAACAGGTACTTTTTCTAACCAGATACCTACTAGTGAGGGTAATTCACTAGCTAGTCCAGCTCAAAAGGTAGCTGGTAAAGACACATCAAATCCATTGACGGCTAGACATTTGCCAAAAATATCAGAAGAAAAGAAGAAAAACCAACAACAGACAGATCCAGAAGATATTAAAAAGATGATGAAAGAATATTTTCAAGAATATCTTAAAGAACAAGGTTATGAGAAACAAGACTCAGAAATATCCAGCAAATCTGGATCTACTGCTACTCAGACTCTTCAATGTTATTCTCAAGAAGAAGACGAAGACTATGGCTTTGACTTAGAAGCTATACACAATTTGACCACTTTAGATGGGAAATAGCAAGACAAAAGTACTAAGAAGATTTAATTTTTGTAAGATAATGGATACTTAGACTATTATTCTAGATAATGAATACTGAGAAGATTATCTAGAAAAGACATCAGTAAAGACTATCATTGATTCAGAATAAAGATAGATATGACCCTGTTTGAGAAAACAGAAAATTCAGCCCACGGTTTCAGCACATGGTTTTCCAGCCCATGGTTTCATCGTATGGTTTGAGATAAAAATTTCCAACGCACTATTTTAGCACATGGTTTGAGACGATAAGCTTTCCAGCTCATAGTGGTTTGAAGATGCCCCTGGTTTCCTAGCACCTTGTTTTTGACTTTAAAAAGTTTGTATTTTTCCTTTTTGGGTTTTGTTTAACCTTAGCCGCACACTTGTAATGATTATGAGATAAGTCATTGACGATGGGGCCAAATGAGCACCCGTATGACACTCTCTATCTATTCTGTGTCGGCAAAGGTTTGTCTATAAATACCCAGTTGTAAGTTATAGAAGATATGAATGAAAAAACCCAGTTCTTGTGCACCTTGCTCTCTAAACCCATGACTTCTTTCTCTTCCTCTGAATCCCGTTCATAATTTCTACATCAACTGTGTTTCCATGTGAGTTCTTATTTTTAAAAAAGTAATATTATTTACTTAGGGATTTTCTTAAAGGGAACTCCTAAAATTCTGTCTATTTGAATCCATAATTTCTTTCTCTAATCTGGAGCCAATCCCCTGCATGACGTAAAAGCATTATGGTGATCCTTTGATGTTTCATGGTCATATGTCCCATATGTTCACCCATTTTGGCAAAGGAGGCGTATGGGCTTTGTTGTTGGGAAAAAAAAAGAGGAGCCCGTGGCAGAAGCAAAATTGCTAGGAAGCCATACAAGTCGTCATGTCTTGGGTTCTCTATACCTGAAGGAAGAAAGATAAGGATTCAAACTGTAAAGGTTTAGGGTGTACCTTTAGAAAATTCACATCCACGATTTTTCCTCTCAAGTTTTATCTTTATTTATGACAATACTTTGTGTTGTTATAATCTTTATTGTTAGTCTTTTAATTCTAACGACAATTAAAGTTTTTTTTAAAAAAAGTTCTTTTCATATGTATCTGGATTTATTTTCTTAGTTTGTATTACTGATTTTCTTATGCAAAGTATTATCTTCTAGTGTTATACCTAAAATATTTAGGCAGGGTATACAAGCTTCTATAAAACATAAATTACATTTTGCTCTATTTTTATTTGTTAGGGTACCAATTGCATTTAAAACAGTATCTTATGGGATTGCCAAAGATACTAGAAGAATTGTTTTTTGTGATCACTGTGAAACCCTATCCAAGACCATACAAAGATTCAATGAAAAGAGAAGGTTACTCCAGGTGAAGAAAGATTTTCAGAAAGAATACATAAACACCATTGAAGAAGAAAACAGACAACTCAAGGCAAGACTAACAGGTACTTTTTCAACCTAGATACCTACTAGTGAAGGTAATTCACTAGCTAGTCCAGCTCAAACGGTAGCTGGTAAAGACACATAAAATCCGTTGATGGGTGGACATTTGTCAAAAAGGTCAAAAAAGAAGAAGAAAGATAAACATCAGATAGATCCAGACGATATGAAAAAGATGATGCAAGAATATTTTCAAGAATATCTTAAAGAACAAGGTTATGAGAAACAAGACTCAGAAATATCCTGTAAATATGGATCTACTGGTACTCAGACTCTTCCGTGTTATTCTCAAGAAGAAGAAGAAGACTATGACTTTGACTTTGAAGCTATACACAATTTGACCACTTTAGATGGGAAATAGGGAGACAAAAGTACTAAGAAGATTATCTAAAAAAGAAAAAGATAATGGATACATAGACTATTATTCAAGATAATGGATACCGAGAAAATTATCTAGAAAAGACATCTGAAAAGACTATCATTGATTCAGAATAAAGATAAACATGATCGTATTTTAGAAGACAAAAAATTCAGTGCACGGTTTCAGCACATGGTTTTCCAGCCTATGGTTTCATCATATGGTTTAAGATAAAAGTTTCCAACCCACTGTTTTAGCACATGGTTTGAGAAGATAAGTTTTCCAGCTCATGGTGTTTTGAAGATGCCCCTGGTTTCCTAGCACCATGTTTTTGACTTTGTAGCACCATGCTTTTTACTTTGTAAAAAGTTTGTATTTTTTCTATTTGGGTTTTGTTTAACCTTGCCACACACTTGTAAAGATTATGAGATAATTCATTGATGATGGGGCCCAATGAGCACCCGTATGACAATTTCTATCTATTCCGTGTCGGCAAAGGTTTGTCTATAAATACCTAGTTGTAAGTTATAGAAGATATGAATGAAAAAACCCAATTCTTGCACACCTTTCTCTCTAAACCCATGGCTTCTTTCTCTTCCTCTAAATCCCTTGCATAATTCCTACATCAACTGTGTTTCCAAGAAAGGTCTTATTTTTAAAAAATATTTTTGTTTACTTAGTGGGTTTCCTAAAGGGAACTCCTAAACCTCTGTCTGTTTGAATCCATAATTTCTTTCTCTAATCTAGAGTCAATCCCCTGCATGACGTAAAAGAATTATGGTGATGCTTTGATGTTTCACGATCCTATGTCCCATATGTTCGCCCGTTTAGCCAAAGAAGGCGTCTGGGCTTTGTTGTTGGATAAAAAGAGGAGCTCATGGCAGAAGCAAAATTGCTAGGAAGCCATACAAGTCGTCATGTCTTGGGTTCTCCATACCTGAAGGAAGAAAGATAAGGATTCAAATAGTAAAGGTTTAGGATGTACCTTTACAAAATTTCACATCTATAGTTTTTCGTCTCTAGTTTTATCTTTATTTATGATACTACTTTGTGTTGTTATAATCATTATTGTTAGTCTTTTAATTCTTACGGTTTATACAAATTTTTTTTTAAAATTTCTTTTCTTATGTTTCTGGATTTAATTTCTAATTTTGTATTACAGATCTTGTTATGCAAAGTATTATCTTCAGTTGGGAAAAAAAAAGGAGCCCGTGGCAGAAGCAAAATTGCTAGGGAGCCATACATGTTGTCATGTCTTGAGTTGTCTATACCTGAAGGAAGAAAGATAAGGATTCAAACTTTAAAGGTTTAGGATGTACCTTTAGAAAATTCACATCTACTATTTTTCCTCTCTAGTTTTATCTTTATTTATGACAATACTTTGTGTTGTTATAATCTTTATTGTTAGGCTTTTAATTCTAACGACAATTAATTTTTTTTTTTTTAAAAGTTCTTTTCGTATGTATCTGGATTTAATTTCTTATTTGTATTACAGATCTTCTTATGCAAAGTATTATCTTTTGGTGTTATACCTAAAATCTTTAGGCAGGGTATACAAGCTTCTATAAAACATAAATTACATTTTGCTCTATTTTTACTTGTTAGGGTACCAATTGCATTTAAAACAATATCTTATGGGATTGCCAAAAAGACTAGAAGAATCTTTTTTTTGTGATCACTATGAAACCCTATCCAAGACCATACAAAGCCTCAGTAAAAAGAGAAGGTTACTCTAGGAAAATAATGATTTTCAGAAAGAATACATAAACACCATGAAGAAGAAAACAAACAACTCAAGGCAAGATTAACATGTACTTTTCCTACCTAGATACCTACTAGTGAGGGTAATTCACTAGCTAGTCCAACTCAAACGGTTGCTGGTAAAGTCACATCGAGTCCGTTGATGGCTGGACATTTGCCAAAAATGTGAGAAGAAAAGAAGAAAGACAAACAGCTGACAGATCCAAAAGATATTAAAAAGTCGATGAAAGAATATTTTCAAGAAAATCTTAAAGAACAAGTCTATGAGAAACAAGACTCAGAAATATCCTATAAATCTAGATCTACTGGTACTCAGACTCTTCAGTGTTATTCTCAAGAAGAAGATGAAGACTATGACTTTGACTCTGAAGCTATGCACAATTTCACCACTTTAGATGGGAAATAGATAGACAAAAATTCTAAGAAGATTATCTAGAAAAGAAAAAGATAATGGATACTTAGACTATTATTCGAGATAATGGGTACTGGGAAGATTATCTAGAAAAGACAAATGAAAAGACTATCATTGACTCAGAATAAAGATAGACATGATCCTATTTGAGAAGACAAAAAAATCAGCCCACAGTTTTAGCACATGGTTTTCCAGCCCAGGGTTTCACCATATGGTTTGACATAAAAGTTTCCAGCCCACTGTTTTAGCACATGGTTTGAGAAGATAAGGTTACCAGCTCATTGTGGTTTGAAGATGCCCCTAGTTTCCTAGTACCTAGTTTTTGACAAAAGAAAAAGTTAGTACTTTTTTTTTTTTTGGGGTTTTGTTTTACCTTAGCCGCACACTTGTAAAGATTATGAGATAAATCATTGGCGATGGGGCCCAATGAGCACCAGTATGACAATCTCTATCTATTCTGTGTCGGCAAAAGTTTGTCTATAAATACCCAGTTATTAGTTATAGAAAATATGAATGAAAAAAAACCAGTTCTTGCACACCTTGCTGTCTAAACCCATGACTTCTTTCTCTTGCTCTGATTCCTCTGCATAATTCCTACACCAACTGTGTTTCCAAGTTAGTTCTTATTTTTAAAAAAGTAATTTTATTTACTTAGGGGTTTTCCTAAAGGGAACTCCTAAACCTCTGTCTATTTGAATCCATAATTTCTTTTTCTAATCTGGAGTCAATCCCTGCATGACGTAAAAGCATAATGGTGATCCTTTGATGTTTCACGATTCTATGTCCCATATGTTCGCCCGTTTAGCCAATGAAGGTGTCATGGCTTTGAAGTTGGGAAAAAAGAGGGGCCCATGGCAAAAGCAAAATTGCTATGAAGCCATACAAGTCGTCATGTCTTGGGTTCACTATACCTGAAGGAAGAAAGATAAGGATTCAAACAGTAAAGGTTTACGATGTACCTTTAGAAAATTTCACATCTATTGTTTTTCCTCTCTGGTTTTATCTTTATTTATGATACTACTTTGTGGTTTTATATTCATTATTGTTAGTCTTTTAATTCTTACGGCAATTATAGTTTTTTTTAAAAAAGTTCTTTTCATATGTATCTGGATTTAATTTCTAATTTTGTATTACTAATCTTGTTATGCAAAGTATTATCTTCTGGTGTTACACCTAAAATCTTTAGGTTTGGTATACAAGCTTCTATAAAAGCTAAATTACATTTTGCTCTATTTTTCTTGCTAGGGTACCAATTGCATTTAAAATAGTATCTTATGGGATTGCCAAAGAAACTAGAAGAATTATTTTTTGTGATCACTGTGAAACCCTATCCAAGATCATACAAAAACTCAATGAAAAGAGAAGGTTACTCCAAGAAAAGAATGATTTTCCGAAAGAATACATAAACACCATTGAAGAAGAAAATAGACAATTGAAAGCAAGATTAACAGGTACTTTTTCTACCCAGATACCTACTAGTGAGGCTAATTCACTAGCTAGTCCAGCTCAAACGGTAGCTGGTAAAGACACATCAAAACCTTTGACGACTGGACATTTGCCAAAAATGTCTGAAGAAAAGAAGAAAGACAAGTAGCAGACAGATCCAGAAGATATAAAAAGTTGATGAAAGAATATTTTCAAGAATATCTTAAAGAACAAGGTTATGAGAAAGAAGACTCAGAAATATCCAGTAAATCTAGATCTACTAGTACTCAGACTCTTTAGTGTTATCCTCAAGAAGAAGACGAAGACTATGACTTTGACTAAGAAGCTATACACAATTTGACCACTTTAGATGGGAAATAGCAAGACAAAAGTACTAAGAAGACTATCTAGAAAAGAAAAAGATAATGGATACTTAGACTATTATTCAAGATAATGGATACTGAGAAGATTATCTACAAAAGACATCTGAAAAGACTATCATTGACTCATAAGAAAGATAGACATGATCCTATTTGAGAAGACAAAAAATTCAGCCCACAGTTTCAACACTTGGTCCTCTAGCCCATGGTGTCATTATATGGTTTGAGATAAAAATTTCCAACCCACTGTTTTAGCACATGGTTTGATAAGATAAGTTTTCCTGCTCGTGGTGGTTTGAAGATGCCCCTGGTTTCGTAGCACCTTGTTTTTGACTTTGAAAAAAGTTTTTATTTTTCTTTTTTGGGTTTTGTTTAACCTTAGCCGCACACTTGTAAAGATTATGAGATCAGTCATTGATGATGGGGCCCAATGAGCACCCGTATGACAATCTCTACCAATTCCATGTCTGCAAAGGTTTGTCTATATATACCCAGTTGTAAGTTATAGAAGATATGAATGAAAAAACCCAGTTCTTGCACACCTCGCTCTCTTAACCCATGACTTCTTTCTCTTCCTCTGAATCCCCTACATAATTCCTACATCAATTGTGTTTCCAAGTAAGTTCTTATTTTTAAAATAGTAATTTTATTTACTTAGGGGTTATCCTAAAGGGAACTCCTAAACCTCTGTCTGTTTGAATCCATAATTTCTTTCTCTAATCAGGAGTCAATCCCCTACATGACGTAAAACATTATGGTGATCCCTTGATGTTTCACGGTCCAATGTCCATTAGGTTGCCCGTTTAGCCAAAAGAGGGGTCAAGGCTGTGTTGTTGGGAAAAAAAAGGAGCCCATGGCAGAAACAAAATTGCTAGGAAGCCTTACAAGTCGTCATATCTTGGCTTCTGTATACCTAAAGAAAGAAAGATAAGGATTCAAACAGTAAAGGTTTTGGATGTACCTTGAGAAAATTTCACAACTACTGTTTTTCCTCTCTGGTTTTATCTTTATTTATGATACTTCTTTGTGTTGTTATAATCATTATTGTTAGTTTTTTAATTCTTACGGCTTTTATAGTTCTTTTTTTTTAAAATTTCGTGTCGTATGTATATGGATTTTATTTCTAATTTTGTATTAATGATCTTGTTAAGCAAAGTATTATCTTCTGGTGTGATACCTAAAATCTTTAGGCAGGGTATACAAGCTTCTATAAAACATAAATTACATTTTGCTCTATTTTACTTGCTAGGGTACCAATTGCATTTAAAACAATATCTTATGGGATTGCAAAAGATACTAGAAGAATTGTTTTTTTGCGATCACTGTGAAACCTATCTAAGACCATACAAAGACTCAATGAAAAGAGAAGGTTACTCCAGGAAAAGAATGATTTTCAAAAAGAATACATATACACCATTGAAGAAGAAAACAAACAACTCAAGGCAAGATTAACAGGTACTTTTTCTACCCAGATACCTACTAGTGAGGGTAATTCACTAGCTAGTCCAGCTCAAACGGTAGTTGGTTAAGACACATCAAATTCGTTGACAACTGGACATTTGCCCAAAATGTCAGAAGAAAAGAAGAAAGACAAGCAACAGACAAATCCAAAAGATAATAAAAAGATGATAAAAGAATATTTTCAAGAATATCTTAAAGAACAAGGTTATGAGAAACAAGAATCAAAAATATCCAGTAAATCTAGATCTACTGGTACTCAGACTCTTCAGTGTTATTCTCATGAAGAAGACGAAGACTATGACTTTGACTAAGAAGCTATACACAATTTGACCACTTTAGATGGGAAATAGCAAGACAAAAGTACTAAGAAGATTATCTAGAAAAGAAAAAGATAATGGATACTTAGACTATTATTCAAGATAATGGATACTGAGAAGATTATCTAGAAAAGACAAATGAAAAGACTATCATTGACACAGAATAAAGATAGACATGATCCTACTTGAGAAGACAAAAAATTCAGCCCACGGTTTCAGCACATGGTTTTCCAGCCCATGGTTTCATCATATGGTTTGAGATAAAAGTTTCTAGCCCACTGTTTTAGCACAAGGTTTGAGAAGATAATTTTTCCAGCTCATGGTGGTTTGAAGATGCCCTTGGTTTCCTAGCACCTTGTTTTTGACTTTGTAAAAAGTTTGTATTTTTCCTTTATGCGTTTTGTTTAACCTTAGCCGCACACTTGTAAAGATTATGAGATAAGTCATTGACATTGGGGCCCAATGAGCACCCAGATGACAATCTCTATATATTCTGTGTCGGCAAAGGTTTGTCTATAAATACCCAGTTTTAAGTTATAGAAGATATGAATGAAAAACCCCAGTTCTTGGACACCTTGCTCTCTAAACCCATGACTTCTTTTTCTTCCTCTGAATCCCCTACATAATTCCTACATCAACTGTGTTTCCAAGTAAGTTCTTATTTTTAAAATAGTAATTTTATTTACTTAGGGGTTTTCCTAAAGGGAACTCCTCAACCTCTGTCTGTTTGAATCCATAATTTCTTTCTCTAATCTGGAGTCAATCCCTTGCATGACGTAAAAGCATTATGGTGATCCTTTGATGTTTCATGGTCCTATGTCCCATATGTTCGCCCGTTTAGACAAAGGAGGCGTCAGGGGTTTGTTGTTGGGAAAAAAACGCGGAGCTCGTGGCAGAAGCAAAATTGCTAGGAAACCATACAAGTCGTCATGTCTTGGGTTCTCTATACCTGAAGAAAGAAAGATAAGGTTTCAAACAGTGAAGGTATAGGATGTACCTTTAGGAAATTTCACATCTACTATTTTTCCTCTCTGGTTTTATTTTTATTTATGATACTACTTTTTGTTGTTATAATCATTATTGTTATTCTTTTAATTCTTATGGCTTTGATAGTTTGTTAAAAGAAAAAAATATTTTGTTAGGCTGGAAACTACTGGGTGAGGGCTAGTAGCTCTGACAGATCCCACTGCATTGAAAGACAAGGACCGCTCCTGATTGTCACAACGCCACAAACTTCCTTTATATTTTTTATGCTTATTCTGTATAATTTTGTGTGCAAAAATTTATCTATTTTTAGCAATTCTGTATAAGATTTTTTACATAGGAAAAGCCTTCAGAATATAGTCTGTTTTCTTATTTTAGTTATTTCATTTACTTTAGCCATAGTTATAATCAATCTTTCATTAAGAAACCCCTTCTTAATATCAGTTTATGTTATTCCTTTCTTTTGCTTTAGCCATAGTTATAATCAACTTGTCCCTATTTATCTGTATTTGTATTGTATTGTCAACCTATTCCTATAGAAGAATTATAGTACCCCCCAGACAAATAGGTATCAGAGTTATTAGAAATTATATCAGTAATACAAAAACAATTCTCTCTCTCTCTCTCTCTCTTTTTCTATATATATATATACTCCAAAAAGACTCTCTCTCTATCTCTCTCTGTCCTTCTTTCTCTTCGATATGGTATTGGGAGGGTATAGGGATTTTACCTAGGGAAGGACAGCCTTGCCCCTTGTTATGCACGCAATAACATTATTATTTGAATTATTTTTCTTTAATTTAATTTATTTTATGCTAGTTAAAAAATTAATAGGCCACATGGGTATTTTTGGAATATTTTATTTATAGGGGTATTTTTGTAGTATTTTATCTTAAACCTTGTAAGGGTGAACCCTATTCAAGGGGAAGTGTAATGAGAAATGTACGCATTGATTTAGAGTAAACAAGGGTTTTGAGTTCTCCTCATCGAGCTCAGGGGTGTGTGTTCTCCTCAAAGAACTTAGGGTTTTCAAGTTTCCCTTTGGCTTGATCTTCTTTTTTCTCTTCTTCCTCCCTACGAATCCATGTGTCAGATCCGGGACCGTAACACCCCTTCTTCTGAATGGAGATATGACTTCCAAGACTTGGGAGGGGGACACATTTCCTTGGTCAATTTTTTTGTTTACTCTGATTTTTGGTTTTTTAGATTTTTATTATTTTGATAGTGTAGAAGCACTTATGTTGGTGATTTTGAGAAACATATATATATATATATATATTTTCACATTATTATAGTTTGTAATGACCAACCCTTTTTTTGAGTTTTTTCTTTCTTAATTTTTTTTTTGCTTTGCTTAATTCACTATTCGTGGGCATTAAAACTGCAAGTAAAATCTCAGGCTCTTGCTTGCTACTATTCTTGGACATGATGTCTAAACATTTTTAAAAGTTTTTTCTATATGTTGATTTCCTATTTTACTGATTGGTAATCCAATATATAGATGATCTACAATTAAGGTATATATAGTCTGATGAAATGATAGGTTTTTTCACTTTTATTCTTAACTTTAACTGCTTGTACTTCGTTCCTATGTGCTTTTAATTAATTCAAAATTCAAGGTCAATTTTAAAGTTCATATTCACTATGAGCAATGACATTCGTAGAAGCAATTACATACAAAGTACACATAGGATTTTTAGGGTGTTTTGAAGTCCTTCTAGCTGATGGCAAGTCTACCCCCTCAAGATGTTTCATAATCTTAAGGAGCCACTAATCTTGGCTTGCCCAAAAACATATAAAGCAAATCACCTCTAAGGCCAATTGCAATGTTGCCCACAAATGGACATATGCAATTCAATTGACCATAACAACCAACTTACAATGGTACTCCCTCAGATTTAACAACTAATTAGGCATACATGCCTAGACCCACAAAAAGATTTTTCATCATTTTCCTAGATAGACAAGCACATAGATTTTCAACAACTCACTAGGCACACCAATCTATACCCGCAAAGAGATTTTCAGCATCACCTACCTACACAGGGTTTTATGACTCGAACAACTGCAAACACAACTTCCCACCTTCAATTCTTCAGCCACAATTTTTTTTCTTGAATAAATTTGGGGTGAGGATGGTCTTACCTAAGGAATGTTTGACCCAATTTTAAGTATTACTTTGTTACAATGTAACGCGATTTTAATTATCTCCCAATAGAAAAATTTTATTAATCTTGGTACAAACAAATATGTACATCTATCCAATGTAATTAGTAGCTTAAAATAGTCATTAGTAACTTGATTTTAAAATGAAAACAAATCGTAGTAGTCATTTATGATTTGATTTGAAAATATAGGCAGCAAAAGATGTATTCATTTGAAAGATCAGCTCAATTTAAATATGGGATTGGCTTTTCAAGTTGCACGACGTAAACAATTCAACTCAAAAATAATAAATTTCAAACAATAGCCCATAAGTAGCATTATAAATTATAGTGAATGATTTTTTAAAGTGTACTTAGCACTAGTTCATTGTACTCGACTAATTATCATTGATATATCTCAAAGTATATAAATGTAAATACTTGGATTTGAAATTCAATCCCAAAGTTTCAATACTTAGTAAAAGCTATTTCAAAAACCCCAACAAAATAACATATAAGCATGCATTAATATGATATGAAAATCGAGGAGGTTGTAAAACTAATTTCAAATGGTTGTCAATAAAAAAACTACTCACAATGCAATGGTTGAATCAAATATGGTCTTAAAATCCCTTAGCACATGTTTAACTAAATGAGATTTAAGTATTTAATCGAACAACACATAATTTCTTAGCTCAATAAAGAAAACTATCAACCTTTTAATCTTTGGAGAAGGCAAAAACTTCTTAAATCATGTGCAAGAGATTAGGAGGTTTGGTTTTCACTGTGATAAGAGAGAATTTCATTAGAGGCGAGTTTGGGTTAAAGAACAAATTCTTCAACATTTAGCAAAAGAAGGTGAAAACAAAGGTCTAAAAATTATGAAAAAAAATCAATAGTTCCTATTTTTACTACCGAACATATTATAGGTTACTTACATAATTTGGAAACTAATTTTTTTTATTTGGACCCGATATTCAGGAAATGGAATTGCTCGAACATGGCCTCCACAACTTTTCTTCTAATAGCTTGATTCTGTAGTCGAATCCTCCACAGTTTGAATCCTCTCCACCCCAGAGTTCAACTCCTCTTTCTTTTGCACACTATAAGGGTCCCTTGATTTTTTATTTTTTGTATTTCGGAACTTTTTATTGCATAGAGTCAAATCCTTTTTGCCATTTTTTACTCAGATGGGGTCAACTCCTTCCATCTTGTCGACTCGTTCTATATGCACTTCATTACATTGATCAACTCCTCCCACTATGGTTTTGCTCACTCCATCATGACATGAGGTCAACTCCTTCCATCGGGGTCAACACTTCGTGCTCCGATTCACGACATGCTTGACTACTTAATTTTGTCTTTTCACTCTGGGCTTTCATCTTTTTCACTTATTATGCTTGACTTTTATAGATGGGTTTGACTCCTTCGACTGTTGACACTTCAATTTTTATTTCTTCCTATATGGTCATCTCCTTTTGCTCATGCTATTCTTCTTGCCTTTTTTTGGACTGGTTTTGTCCAAAAAAAAATGATTCTTCCTTTGTTTTTTAGTCAAATGGTGCTACTAGATGTTGATGGTGTGCTTTCTAGTATGAGGAAATTTATTCCCTTTTTCTATGGATCGTTGAAATGGGCCATGGTGGATCGAACGAATATGCTGCTAGAAATTTTTTTAAAGGGTTTTTTTATGCGCCTCATACTTGACACACATCATTAGTAATTCAATTGTTTATTGTCATCAAAATTATCTTAATGGGGATCTTGGGACCAACACAATATATAAAATGATTTATTCTTTTCCGATTATATACTTTTTACTCCCATCCCTTGAACATGATTGTGTCCCATTCAAGTAAACAAGACTTCATGCAAAAGCTACAAGTTTAGACGTAATTCAACTTACATTCAAATCATGAAATCTAAGTAGGAGTGTGCTTGTCAGAAGTAGTTCATAGCCATCTTCAATTGAGTTGCTCTAACTTCTTATACTACAAGAAAATTGATGTCTCTCAATGTTTTTTCTTCTCCATGAATTTTTTTTTCAAGATAAATATATATTTCTCGATGAAATTTGAATGTCGTGGAGAAAAATATTCCCACTAAATGGCGAGAACCAATAATTCTCGATGAAATTTAAAAACTCACCAAGATATTCTAGTTGAAACTATCCCGTCAATAATAAGTTAGGAAAAAAAGAAAAATAATTCACTTACTCTCGAATAAATTCTAATTATAATAAAAAATATTTACTATTTTTGGAAAAATTATTTCGTCAAGAACAAGAGGGGAGATTAAAAATAAAAATATTCACTTATTCTCAAAGTAATTAAAAAATCAACAAGAAATATATACTATTCTCAACAAAATAATTCCTCAAGAATAAGTTAGAGAAAAAATATTATACTTATTATTTGAAAATTTTAAAAATCTCTTAAAAATATAAGCTATTCTTGGAAAATAATTTCAACAAGAAAAAGTAGGGGAAATTAAAATAAAAAAATCACTTATTATTTGTGAAATTAAAAATCTTTGTGAAATATATACTATTCTCAATGAAGTAATTTATCTAAGAAATATTTAGGAAAAAATAAAAAAATATCTTCTATTCTCAATTGTTATATTTAACATTTCCTCTTATTACCAACATAGTGCTATATAAGTCTTTAATCAACTATAATAGTGCTTTTATGTGAAAAAAGATAAGATTTTTATCAAATAAATAAATAAAAAAAAAGCATTAGAATTATAAATTTTCAATAATTATTATTATAATTTATTTGTAGTATTATAAAATTTTTATTTAATTGAAATATTTAAGTTAAATTAAATAAAAATAATTAACTGATCAATCAACTTAATTTAGTTAACATAATATAAAAATTAATTAATATAGTTAAATTAAGTTATTTATTTGATATTATTAAAAAATTTCAATTATCCTTATATAATATAATTTTGATAAAAACTTTTACTATAGATTTTTCTTAAAATCGAAAATAAAATTAATTAGTGAAATACACATAAATTCTTTGTATATTGATGGAAATACTTTATAAATTAGAAAAATTAAACTATAAACTAAACATAACTAATTGGTTCAAGATTTAAATTATTAATTAGTGAAATTATAATAATTTGGATGATCATATTGGTGCACATTATAAATTGATCAAGTCATGTTAATGTAATATGACTTGCGTAGTAACTAGTTGAGTTATCGATCAAGTAATTAGTTGATATCAATTATTAACTATAATTTATTACATAATTACATTATTATCTCATAGATGAGTTATTCTTATCTCAATGTTACAAAACATATTTTTAGGTAATTATTAAAATAGATAAATTAAAGACTTGGTTAATATTAAATGATCATTAATAGGATTCAAAAACCACAAGCGTTATATGTATTTAAGCTATAACTTATCATATAACAATAGAATACTATAACTTGATTAATTAATTTATAATAATCCTCGGGAACCTATCATTTGGACCCCAATTGGTCATATTAATTTTATAGAGAAATAGAAAAAGCCATCAAGTGTTTTGTTGGGAAAGAGCTAGGAGAGTTACGAGTGTCAGGGTTTATCTTAACTTTTATATTCCGTGGAAATTTTGTAACGAAAATGTTAAAATATTTCTAATAAGAAACAACCGTTGGAGGAAGTTAGTTGTGATCGAATGGTAATGGGCGATGCAATGCACGATAGCGTACTTGATTGTCTCATTAGATATAAATCAACAATTTGTTTAACTGCTATAACTGAGTTTTTTCACATCACTTTGTAAGCATTGAACTGGACCTAATCTTACCCAGTCCAATTACGATAGGATAAAAGGGTCAGGTTTGGTTCTATGCCATTAAATTTTTGCTTCCTTCCTGAAATGGTTACTAAGTCAACAACATCTGTCAAACCCCGTCTTTAGGTTTGTGACAACCAATTTCCTGGTGTCTTACAAGTTATAGCTAATTTTCAGGTTTGTTACACCAAATTTTACAAGCACATTCAATGACTGCGTTGTTTGTTATGGTCAGAAATGTGTAGCCAAGAGTTATATAAAGCAGGAGAGACTTAAGAGCGATGAGAGTAGGGAAAAATAATCAAGAGTGTTTTGTCTTTCCTTTCATCTTCTTCTTCTTCTTCTTTTGCATTTTTCTAAAAAATTGCTGCAAAGATGATGAACAACATTGCTATACTACAATCGATCCATTTTTAAGCCTTTTCTCATTGGTTCGTCTATTTACAATGTGCAATTCTGATGCTCTCTCCATTGCTATTTGAATCTTTGTTTGTTTTTTTCTTTAATGGTGGTTTCTTAAATCATCTGAACTCTATTTAAGTTCGTTTGCTTGCTTATCATAGGTAAACACTACGGAGTCCTAACAAGAATTTTATTAGAGCTCCGCCATTACCTAAGATATTGACAAGTTGAACTATCCAGTTTTTCAAATTGAAATGCTCAACCCAACCAGTCTAGATGCTGAACTGGTTGGGTTGAGCATTCGATTTGACAAACATGATGGTTCAAGGTAGTAGCTGAATGGGTTGAGCATTCAATTTGAAAATTTTGAGTTCAAGAGGTCTACATCCTTGGATAGATCGAAGAAGATGATGAGGTCAAGGATGAGCATCTTGGTAACTTCATTCAAGGAGGGGATCTTTGAAAATTGGCTGGTCAGAAACTCTACCCTCTTCAAGTCTATAATAGTGTTATAAATCAATAGGGGTTTCCACATGTTTATCCATTGCCTCAATTGAATTGATGTCATCACTGAACACTTCAATGGAAGAAAAGAGAGTAAGTGGTGAATAATATTTTTTGGTACCTTGATGATACTGTCAGTCTTCTCAATGAAGGGTTCTCTTATGTCGAAAGTCCATTCACTAAATTTTTGTTTGTTATGCACTGCTATTTGTGATATGAAATAACAAAAAAATATTATGTTATTCAATGTATTTTCTGGGCTAAAACTTGAGTTCAAGTGGACTACATCCCTGGATAGTTCGAAGTAGAAGTCAAGGTCAAGGATGTGTGTCACGGTAGCTTCATACAAGGAGGAGATGTCGTTGAAAGTGGGCTTGTCACAAACTTGGCCCTTGTACCCAAGTCTCTTCAGGTTCGGCTTATTTATCTCCATCTCTTCATCCGAAGATGATCAATCTTCACTGTTTCGTTTTCAGTGTATAGTAATGAATGTTCTCTAGGATTAATATTTATTCCATAACTTGTCCCCTCAACAGGTTTGTTTGTTGCATTGAAGAGATGATGCACTACTTCCTATCTGAGGTATTTTACATGTGCTAGTCGTAACTATGGCTCACCTCATCTATATTTATATCTATTTATATATCTAGATCTATCTATATACCAAAAGAACGAGGTCGAGAGGAAATCGGAGTTCACCAACATCGCAACCCCTCCTCTCACCACGTCAACCTCTTAAGCAAAATGAGAGTTGAGTGAAATTTTGAGAGATAACATAAAATCAGATTGATTTTGGATCTTCAAAGAAACGAAAGAGATAATGAAAAAATCGTAGAACCAAGTTGCAATTTCAGTTTGACGAGATAATGACTATAGAGAATCGAGTTTGTAAAGTTGGGTCCAAGGCTTATCCAAAATGACTTGAACCCAAGATATAAAGTATAAGTCAGTAGTATAATGTAACGGGAACCAGCTTAAAGAGTGGAAGAGGTTCTTGGCGATTAACATTTTTGCATCTTTGTAGACGACCCAACGCCATTGGAAGGTATACAGTAAAGAGATTTAAAAATGGGAAAGGACCACGATTGTCACATCAATCATCCACCAGTGTAATCACTATCTATTTCCTCCTTGAGGTAGCCATGAGATTTGGCGCTGCTTTCTCGTCTTCCTATGCTTGTTCTTGTTTTCGGCACCGGGAACCAGCTTAAAGAGTGACCTCCCCCTGAAAATATGAAGGGGAATCATGACACTGCCAGGCGAACGATAATCAATAGGGTCATCCCAGAAAGTATGCAGGTGCTTCACTTCAGTATTTTTTAATTGAATTCTCCTTATCTTCTTCATAATTGTTCTTTTTCTTGTTTATGATCTTAAAGATTGCTACTTTGCACTGAAAGTCAGGAGTGCTTAGAAGGTGGGAACATCAACTGTTTTCATCGCGGATAACACTGAAGAATCGGCCACATATGTGCACAATATAACTATCCCATATGTTTTTGTCAGCATAAGTTTTGGCTAATCAGATTACATAAACCCCTATTTATAATAGAGGAAAGTAGTAGAGTCCAATTACAATTAAACTACTCTTATCCCAATTACACCAAAACTCTAACACTTAAAGATAAGTCCTAGCTTAATTAAATAACTCAACATAAATAGAAGACTAATATAACTAAAACACCTTTAAACTGAAACTCTTCTATGAGATCTCCTTCATAATAAATTTTGGATTTGTAAGACTTCTTATAGTGAGAGTCATGTAAGAGGCTTCCATATCTTCTCTTCAACAGATTCTTTGCTACCAAACAACATAAAATAATTTTCTCTCTCCTTTTATTGTTGTTTCTTTTGTTTTATGTGGGTTGCATACAGGTCCTTAGGGAAAGAGAGAGAGAGAAAGCAAAATCTAGGGTTCTTTAGAGAATGCACTCCTTTGTGTTAATGTGCTCAAGAGAAAGTACACTAGAAAATAATTTTGTGTGTGTTAGAATGCTCTTTAAAAATATAATGGAAAGTAAAAAAATAATTTACTAATAAAATACTTTTAAGTTAAATAGTTTATATCTTACTTAATTAATAATAAAAATTTTAAAATAAGGTTTTATATTTAATTAAATATATCAAATAAAAAATTATCATAAAGGTACCAAAATACCCCCATAATTAAATGTTACTTTTATAATATTTAATTTCTCTGTAAGTTATTAAATAAATATAATATTAAAAATCATGAAATCATATAAATACATAAATAACCCTTTGTTGAAATTCTAACTTTTTTTTTTCTTCAAATGATTAAAATCTAACTTGGATGTGTGACTCATCAACTTGTTTTACTTGTCGTTTAAGAAAATGAAAACTTATGGTTTTAAAAAATAACGAAATCTTCAAATAGTGGACTTTAATGGAAAAAAAAATGTCTCTTTGTATTAAAAAGAGATATGTGTGTATCACAACACAAGTAGATTCAAAACAAAATTGGTTGAGTAATAAATACATAAATTGCTGACAAACACCTAAAAATAATCTTGATGCTAAAAATGATTGAATAATAAATACTAAAATTACTGATAAAAACTTAAACAACTAACCTAATAATGATCCTAAATTTTTTGTTCCTCACCATGAAATTCTATTCTATGTCATTCACCCGATGAATAGAATTATGAGCTTGTTTCCTCATAATCTCTCATGCCTTTTCCTCTTCATGATGGCCTGTAGAGCAACAAACACACTAGAAAGCTACAAAATCTTTTCCACTGTGAGAGAGAAAGAACAATCAAGTCAAGTCAGCATGACACCTTCCCTTCCTCGTTATCTCCTTGATTTCAGAGGACAAAGTCTGATTTAACCAAAATTTAATACCTAAGTTAGATTTAAAGAGACGAGAGAAAGAAAACCCAAATGCAGATTCAAATTCTATTTTTAGTAGATCTCGTAGAGATCTGAAACAAGGAGAAGCGAAATCTGCTCAACTATTTCCCATCATTGAAACCAGCGATAAAAGCATGTTCAAAACAAAAGGTGAAGATCTATACTTTCTCAATCCAATAGAACTCAACAAAAAGGAAGTGATCCTGCATCTACAAAAAAATAGCAAAACAAGTGAACTAAATTTAATAGAAGCCCACGGAATGCCTTTCACCTTTAGAAGATAAGTGCCCGTGCTTCACTAGTTTGACCAATGACAATTTCTATTTTTCATGTTCTTGGAGGACCTGGGAATATAAGAAAAGTGCAATGCATAATTAAAAAAATAGTTAACTTTAAGAGGATTTAACAACATAAACATTGTAGTCACCATACAATAGAATTACAACTTGCCATATGCACACAATCAGGCAAGAGTGACGAAGAGGTAGAGATTTTCACTATCCCAGTTTTGAGAAAAATTCTCTTCTTCGTTAAATACTAAAGAGTCAGATTCCTAAATGCCGACACTAGAAAAAAAAATTCAATAGGGCTCTAGCTGCCAAAAAATGTAAAACATTTGCATGACTAATGCACCAGAAGTCATCTTGGTGACATGACATTCAGTGATATCGTTGTATCTAGATATCTGATAAACGAATGAAAAATGATGACTCCATTGACTACTTTTGTATTACGGGTATGACTCCAGTGTTTGGTTGAGAAAAAAGTGATAAATTGAGCAAGCAGCCAATGAGGGGTTCCACTTAAGAAAACAACCAAATTTATCTCCTCTTATGTGTTGCTAGTGGAAACAGGAAGTCAAAAAATAGGAACAAAATTATATGATTACATGCCTAGGACATTTATAAAAGTTCACCTTTATATAGATCTTTTTTTCTGAAGGAGAAAAAGGACAAAAGGGTGTAACTGAAAAGCTTAGACATCTTAGCTTGATCAACTCCAAATATGTAAAAGAACGTCATCACATGACCCTTCAGCAAGGAGTATCATAGACGAGGAACTAGTCAGGTTGACCAAACCAGAATATGTATTTTTGCAAGAACAGAAATGGGCAGATGGAAATGTACCAGACGAGTACTTGAGACTTTAACTTCTAGGGAGCTTACATGTGAAAGCTTCGTCAATAAATTCTGCCAGAGATGCAACTTGTAGTCAACCACGATGAGTTGTAGGGTAGCTTCATTTATGGAGGAGACATCAATGAAAATAGGCTTGTCACAAACTTGACCCTTGTACTGAAGATTCTTCAGGTTTGGCGTTCTTGTCTCCATCTTCAATATCAAAACATGACTCTAGTGTTAATCTCTTCAATTGAAGATGGTCAATCTTTATTGACTTCAGGGAGTCATAGTAACTGATAGTTAGGTCCTCAAGAAGAGGGGAGCCAAGAATTATCTCACCTAATTGAATACTATTAATTGTCACACCATAGAGAGCAACACTTCTTAGGGCTTTGTAACCCTTTAAATCATGCGGAGGCTCTAGTATGCACCAAGTTAAGTCGAGAGATCATATTGATAGACAAGAGAACAAAGAGTTTGGCATTCTGAATTTATTCATCCCCCACCTGATATCATCATCATTTGTTGAGTCGGAGTGCCATACATTTCCATTCAAATCAAGCACAAGCTCTCCAACTCTAACTTTGACAAACTCAATCCACTCTATGAGATCAGACGAGTATCTATCACCGGGAGAAAAGAACATGTGAAACTTCTTAACCTTGTCTAGAGTATGAAGCTGTAAAAGTTGGTGGACAACTTGTACATAATGTGTCTTCTTTAAATTGTTTGTGAATTCCTCATCGAAGTCTATAATAGTTGTGTATATCCATAAGGGTTTCCACATGTTGATCCATTGCCTAGATAGAATTGAAGTCTTCATTGCACACTTCAATGGGAGAAAAGAGAGTATATGGTGAATAATATTTTCTGGTAGCTTGGTAATATTGTCTTTCTTCTGAGTGAAGATTCTTATATGCTGAAAGTACATTGAGTGACCTTTTGTTTGTTATGCACCGATGTTTGTGACGTGAAATAACAAAAAAAGTATTGTGTTAGTCAATCTATTTTTAGGACAAAAAATTGCAAAAATATATTCAAAGGCTTGTTTTTGGACAAAAAAATTATACATATTTCAATTGCATTAGAAGGAAATAATTTGTCCATTTGTTCACTTAACGATTAATTATGAATGAATCCCGTTAACGAGATTAATCATTTCCTTTTGTTTCAAAGCCTCTACAAATGCCAATCACAACTACCACCTATGATTAGTCTCAACCCCAATTCATGTGGAAAAAAGCTTTGATATTCAATGATACCTATTGTAGGAGAAATAAGGGGCTTCTTAATTTTTTCATTTCATTATTTCGAATAGATGGCATTCAAGAGAAAAATATCTCTATGTGGATAAAGACTTTTGTATTTGTATTTTTTTATATTTTTTTCTAATAGTTACAAATGTTTCCATAAATTAAAACCAAAGGAAAAAGTTTAGAAAGAAGTTCAAGAATTGCTACTTGATTTTGGAAATCTTAAGATTCAACAATTAAAGTATCAGGATCTAACATAATAATAAAATAAGAAATTAAAAATAAGAACAACAAAAAAATGGTTTATGTAACAATTTCGGAAGAAATGTCATCTGGATAAATTTGTTTGAAGATACTATGTTTAAGCTTTATGGCTATTTTACATTTCTTGTGCCTTAAACAAATGTATAAGGTTGGAAAGAGCAGCCACAAAATAAAGTTTTTCATTAATAATTGATGCACAATTATTTTGTGTAACTAACGTCAAACAAGAATACCATAAGTATGGGAAATGTATTTTTTTTTGCAAAGATATGATGCTACTAAAAGGAAACAACAAAAAGTTGACATAGTGGGCAAGGTAGTATATATACTGTCTGCACCATGTGTTGCACTTTATAAGACATGTATCATATTTCAAGGCTCTACGATACCATATATCCAATACGTCTCACTTGATATGTTATATGTCTTGGTGATATAGGCACCCTTGGGTAAGTGGACCAAATTAAGGAAATCCAAAACTATTTAAAAGTGCTTGAGGAAAGAGAAGATTATGTTCACATAAAAACTAATTAAAAGATAAAAAGAGGCAAGCATAGCTGTGGCCAAGAGGAAGTAAACCAAAATTTGCATATGAGTTCTAGTAAAATCACAAAACTTAAGCGTAATAAGTTCTTATTGGAAGCAAAATGTGAGGAGCATGACTATGTCAATATTTAAAAGACAAGATTTGGGAGAAATCTCATCATGGAGGCACAAAGAAGCTTTATGTCCATGACAAATGAGGTGATAATGAGAGGTTTAAACTCAATATGGTCACAATAAACTTTGTTTAAAGGGTACATCTTTTCACAATTGGATTATTGTCTATTTCATATTTATGATAAGATGATTCTTGAGGCATTAAATCCTTGTGTTAAGTTATTTTATGGTGTTTATATGTTCATAATTAGCTTTAAAATATCTTAATGCAATTAGATCTAAAGGGGGAATCAACTAGGGGTCTTAGCTTATTCCTTTATTATTTAAGTGCCTTATCTTTGAGTGTATTTTTGTTACCACAATTAGTTATCAATAGGAATAGTAATGCTTCCACTAACATTTTTTCTTAAAAAGGACTCAACATGCATTCAACTTTTAACGAAGGGAAGGGAGTAGTAGGCAAGAGAAAAATGGAGCTGGTACAATCTATTAGGTCAATGGAATCAATGGTTTGAAAGTATAGCTCATGTGTAGTAGTAGTCTAAACCTCAATGATTGATTTAAAAGTACGATGACACTACTTTAGTATTCTCAATCAAATACAATTTAAGATTTAAATGCAAATGCATGTATATACTTGGATTTCTAAATTCTACCCAAAACTTCTAATACTATGTAAAAACCATTTTAAATACCCTAATAAATCAACACACAAGCATGTATAATGTGATTAGAAAATAAGCAGCTCAAACAAGGGGCTGATAAACTAATTTTGAGTGGTAACCATTCAAACAATCAATCGAGTATTGATTCAAATATGATCTTTTAATCAATAGGCTCACATTCAACAATCATAGTTCTAATTATTTAAACAATATTTAAAAGAAAAAACATTGATACTATTATCTCTAGGAGGAAATACTCAAGTTCAGGTTTTGACTTCCTTTGAGAGCTTGAGATGGTTAAAACCTCAAATTTGAGTCTAGGAGCATGAGCACTTCAAAACATTTCTTTGGTAGCATGTTGAAAACAAGTTTGTGAGAGATCTTCTTAAATAGAAATCTCTCCAACATTAAAAAAAACCCATTAGAGTTAGAAAATGATATTTTGTCACTTAGAAAAACAAGGTAAAAAATAAGTCCAAAAAATCTAATCAAATATATATTAAATCCTTTTTTATTACAAAACATATTGGTATGTCACTTATTGATCAATTGGGAGTGCTGTAACATCCAAATTTGGGCCTAACTTTTTGAAAAATTGAATTTTTGAAATAAGGGGTCGACTCTTGTATTGGGGCCAAAATCTTGTTTTGAAAATTTGGCTTGTTTGAGCGACACATGTTGTTGATCCCTCCATGGGGTCATCTGCTTTCTTCTTAATTCACGCATAAGTACCTTAATTGTATGTTGTCATAAAAATTATATCCATGAGGATCTTGAGACCGGCACATTCATCCTATTGCTCATGTGAAATGATCCTTCTTAACTAAGTTATTTTGGTCGGTACTAATTAATTTAGCCCCAAAGGTTCTAGCTAACTACTATATGAAACATAAATATGCCTAAAGGTATTTATTTATCATGCGTTGTATCTAGTTGAGCTTTCTTAACTACATTATTTTGGAGAGTACTAACTAATTTAGCCTCAAGGATATTGCCTAACTACTATAAGAAACATTCATATGCCAAAAGGTATTTATTTTGAATGCTTTCTCACAAGTAAAGTATATCTAGCTTTAATCCTGATTTGGTAACATAGAGTTCATTGCTTCCAAGATTCTTTTGTGTGATTAAAGGCATACATAGAACTGATATTTGGTATCACCCACAACTATGATCACTTGGAAGACTTGTGCACATAACCACCCCCGAAGGAGGGACCTCAACCACCACATACTCATTTGATTTTTTTATCTTACTTTGACTGAAACTTAGTGGATTAAAATTTGATTTGGAAGGGTTAGTATTTAAGTGTCACTCAGACAATTTTGAATATAGAAGTACCACAATTTCCATATCCTAAAGATTGATTTGGAGATTTAATTCAACAAGTAAATATATTATAAGATCGGTAGTACACATGATTTACTTGCATAGGGACTTCGATGGTTAATTAAGAAAATTAGATACTTCCTTGTATTTAGTAGTGTTTATGGCCAACTCAGAAGGAAGAATTCCCTTTGACACTTTATCCAAAAATCTGCAAAGTATATGTATGCAATTTTTCTTTTGCCTTATTTAGTATGCATTTCTATCTCAATATGCATGGTCTAAGATGTATACTACATGTTGAGTACGATGAGTCTTGTCTCGAATTTTTCAAGACAACAACTTTAAATGGTTTTATCAATCAATTTAAACCAAGAGGATGTAAGCCATATGTTGTGCCCTTTTGGAATTGATAATATCAGTCAACAAAAAGGGGGCAATTCAATGAAAATTAGCACAATAGTAGGTATTATATTATTTCCATATATCTTGCATTAAAGGCCAGATTGAGCTATCGTATTGCAAGTTTCTCAAGAGTGTGCTTGCTTTGTTGAGCGTATGCCATTTGGAAAGAAATTTTATCAATGTTGCCAATGATAGAGGTGGACGACACATTGACTTTAAGAGAAATTGATTGAATTGCCTTGTTATGTGAAATAGATAATTTCTTCTCTCAAGTATCTGCTTTCTCCATCAAGATACTCAAATTGGAGTTGTATTTTCTATGCAAGCTACCAAATTGCAAGCCGCCTAGGAGTGTGATTGTCGTGTCGAGGTCTTTGATGTTTTCTGTATCAGCTGCAAGTGACTTCAAGATTTTGAACCATTGTGGAGAATGAAACTTCTTTACTTCAGCAAATTTTAAGAATTTTGGTGATGAACTGGGTCCTCTTGTTAGGAAACTCAAGAGTTTTATCTTCCACTCAACTTTTGCTAGAAAAAAATATTCCTTTGTGACTAAGAAGAGAAAAATGCAATGACAAGAACACAAAGTTTGCATTGTCCTTCTTTCGACCAATGCGTTGGATCGAATGACTTTGATACCAATTAGTTTGGAAACATAGATTAGGCTCAGACCCTTATAAATAAATCCTAATTTTATACAAAATAGGCTAGTATTTTAGTGCCAAATACAGAAAACAAAAGCAACAGTTTTGGGGTTTCAAAATTAATTTATCGTCCCGTTGCACATTGCTCCACTTAAAAAACATAATTTGAAGAATCAAAAAAAGGGTTAAACAACCCTAAGACAACGACCCTAGCTAGTAATAAAGCCATTGACATTGTTAGAAGAGAGGAAAGTAGGGTGTAAAGTGGAGCAAAAGAATCAAAGAGGAATTGAGTGTGGTACACATGATTTTGGTGTAAGAAGAGATTGAGATAGAGATTGAGAAATAATAGGAGAAAAGAGAGGGAAAAGGTTGGATAAGTATTTTAGGATAGGAATTCATGTTGAATTTTTATTATTAATCCTTGCTTTTCTTAGTACATTACAACTGAGAGAAAATGACTTGCACACTGGAGTAGTTAGATATTTTAGCTTATGTCCAAACCTTGAAATGTTTGGTTTAGTACTCCATGGAAGAAATACTTACCTTCACTCCAATTTCATGATAAAAAAAAAATCCACTAAAATGAAAGACGCAACCCAATGATATTTTTGTCATCTCTAAATTTGTATGTAGTTTTAGTCAATCAATTAGGGCAAGTACAATTTCATGATTCAATTGGAGAAGGTCCTAATTAATTTAGATATTTGTTTTATTTGACTTGCTCTTATTGATTCACTTCATTGGACTTAGTTTCTATATTGGACTTTTCTAAGTGATTCAATTTGAAAAATCTACAAGGATTTTTTTTCGAATTTATGAGTCACATAAGACATATAAGTGCCTTGATAGTTTTGCTCCTCAATGAGAGACCATGTTTTCATATCCAACAAAATATTTTTCTCCATCATATTGAAAACTTTGAAAATGGCCTTCCACTTCTAATGATCACTTAAATTGTGAGGTCAATCCGATGGTGCTCACATCTGCAGGAGCAATGGAAATGTCACTTCAATTGCTTAAGGTGGATCTATAACTATTGGTCAAATTTGTAGCTATAGGAATAAGGCTGCCATATACTTCCATTATTCTAGTTATCCTCTGATGAAAGATATTGCATCTTCATCTTGGCCTTCATGACTGGAACAATTATCATTCACAGTGGCAAAATGAGAGTGTTAGTCCTAGAATACAAAATGGCTTGACTTTGTATTAACTTTTATAAACGGAGAGAATATAAGCTATTTAGTTCCAAATGGTTGAGCTCACTTCAAGAATGAATAGTCTCGTTCTCAGAGAGATTACATTGGGTTAGCATGACTAAACATCCCAAAAGATTAGTTTAATGAGAATCCCAATATTGATTTGGCTTATTCGTTTGACTAATATCCTGACTCTTACTAAACCATGAAAGAGTAGAAGACATAAGAGATATGCTTTTTTATTGGTTTTAAGGTAGAGTTTGCCTCATGATCAAAGGTATACTAGGGAGAATAGGCTGATGAATCCCAAGAGATTTTATGGATTAAGTCATTTGGCACCTCAATGTTGACTCATTACATCATGTGGTTGAAGTAGGTCTCAAGGTGTTTTTGTATGCTGACTCAAGTGGGATATCAGTTTGGTTTAGAATATTATGAAATATTTTTGTTCCTATCTACCATTGGTGTTAAAGGGAGAACTATGAGGAACCAACCTGCATACGAGAGGACTAGGTTATTCCTATCTATTATTTGGCGACTAAGTTAGTATGGAAGAACTACAAACTATAGGGAAATCCTCCTCTATACAAGTTATAGTACAAGGTTTCTACACAAAGTGAGATGGGGAAGCATCACTAGGTATGAAGCAATCTCATAATTTTTTCAAGCATAAAATACTATTCGTTGCCATTTAGTGGGCAAACATGAATGATTATATTATAAAAACCTAAATTGCCACGGATCCGACAATTATACTTTAGTTTCTTATATTAGTGCACATTGAAGGGGAAGAAGAGATTAATTGAAACCCAAAAATTATTTTTTTGCCTATTTTCTCTTTTTAGAAAGCTAACCGCCATTAAATCAGCCAAGGTTCCTACCTCAAAAGGAAAGCTGATACAATTTTTCTTTGCTTCTATATCAATATGGAAGAAACCAAGCACAATGCTTTTCTAAAATGCATTCAATAGATCAATAAAGGAGACAAACTTGATCAATTACACCCATAAAAGAATAGAACAGTTAAGGATATGCAAAAAAAAAAAAAAATCGCTAAAGAGATACCATTTTTACGTACCTTAGCTCATATCAATCGACGTTGCATGCATCTCAGTTTGTTCAAATAGAAATAGAAAATAAAAAAGAAACATATCGATAGGAAAAGAAAAAAATATAATAGAACAGAAATAATAAATCTACGTAAGACGAAGCAGTCAATGTTAGAAGAAAGAGAAGTTCATTTGAGAAGAAAACGAACCTGTAGAGGTTGATGATTGGAATTAAAGAAGTCGAATACCCCGTAGAGCCTTGAGAATGGATTACTAGCTTCAAAAGGAGCAGACAGAAGAGAGCCTCGGGGGAATCGTCTCACAAATAGAGAGGAAAACGAAGAGAGGAGAAGAGAGTAGAGAGGAGATGAGTACAGAGGTTTAGGGGGAAAGCAGTAAAGACAGAGAAGAAAGTGGGGCCGGTCGTCAATGAGACCTCGTGTAAAATTTCTTATTGAATGACCGTTTTGTTTTATTTCCACGACAGAGCTTTTTTTTATTTTGTTAAGCCAGCCAATCTTACGTCTTTCAATTTATTAGCTTGAATGCGAAATTACTGCTTCTTCTAAAAGCCTCCCCTCCCCCCTCTCTGTTTTTTCTCTCTCTATGGAAAAACTTCCACCAATGAACGAAAGTTTTTTAATCAAGAAGATAAAAACTTAGTCAAAAAATTAAAAGAAAAAATAAAAAATTTAGCTAAATTACAAATGCCCTTAGATTTTGATTACATCACTATTGAAACTGATGGTAACAACATTGGATGGGGCAGTGTACTTATTGCCGAAATTAAAGAAGAAGAACGTATCTGTAGTTATGCTAGTGGGAAAGTAAAATAAAAAGGAAATATGAGTAGCATAGATGCAGAAATTTTAGCAATTATTTACTCCTTAGAAGCTTTTCGGCTTTTCATTATTAGTAAAAATGAATTTACATTAAGAACTGATTGTGAAGCAATAGTAAAATATTTCCAAAGAAGCAAAGAAAATAAGATAACTAGAAGAAGATGGCTAAATCTTGCAGATATAATTACAGGAAATGGATACAAGATAGAATTTGAACATATCAAAGGTAAAAATAATAGTCTTGCAGATACTTTAAGTAGGAGATTTTTTGATTCGTCCTTGGTTAATTGAAGAGATGTATCCTCCAGACCAGATGTCCTCAAGATCTTCTTCCTCAAGATTCAATAATTATGGACAAAAATTTTTAAATTTTGGTGATAAAAAATTATTAGTTTTTCCTAAATCTAATATTACATTTAAGACTTTACCCCATATTTCTGTTGGCAAAGAAGAACAATGCTTATTGGATAACTTATGGCTTTCTTAACAAAGATTTCCTAAAGTTCAAAAATAGTTTTTAGCCAGTATTAATTGTTTATCAAAATATTTTTGTCAGAAAAAGAAAATTTTTAATTTTTATGTAGTTTTTAAAGGTAAAACTCTGGGAGTTTTTCATTCCAGGACTGAAGTAATAGAAAGTATTCAAGATTTTCAAAGACCTATTTATAAAGGATTTAATAATTTACAAGAAGCCTTAGAAGTTGCTAAGCACAGTATAGGAACTAATAATTATATAGCCCTGTCCTTAAGATTCATGAGAGAAGACCAAGTATCTCATGGGATTGCTAAAGATACTAGAATTATTTTTTGTGATCACTGTGAAACCCTATCCAAGACCATACAAAGAATCAATGAAAAGAGAAGGTTACTCCAGGAAAAGAATGATTTTCAGCAAGAATACATAAACAACATTGAAGAAGAAAACAGACAACTCATGGCAAGATTAATAGGTACTTTTCTATCCAAATACCTACTAGTGAGGGTAATTCACTAGCTAGACCAGCTCAAATGGTAGTTGGTAAAGACACATCAAATCCGTTGATAGCTGGACATTTGCCCAAAATGTCAGAAAAAAATAAGTAAGACAAATTACAAACAGATCGAGAAGATATTAAAAAGATGATGAAAGAATATTTTCAAGAATATCTTAAAGAACAAGGTTATGAGAAACAAGACTCAGAAATATCCATTAAATCTAGATATCCAGGTACTCAGACTCTTAAGTGTTATTCTCAAGAACAAGACGAAGACTATGACTTTGACTCAGAAGCTATACACAATTTGACCACTTTAGATGGGAAATAGCAAGACAAAAGTTCTAAGAAGATTATCTAGAAAATAAAAAGGTAAAGGATATTCAAGATAATGGATATTGAGAGGATTATCTAGAAAAGACTATCATTGACTCAGAATAAAGATAGACATGATCGTGTTTGAGAAGACAAAAAATTCAGCCCATGGTTTTAGCACATGGTTTTCCAACCCATGGTTTCATCATATGGTTTGAGTTAAAAGTTTCCAACCCACTGTTTTACCACATGATTTGAGAAGATAAGCTTTCCAGCTCATGGAGGTTTGAAGATGCCCCTGGTTACCTAGCACCTTGTTTTTGACTTTGTAAAAAGTTTGTATTTTTCTTTGTTGGGTTTTGTTTAACCTTAGCCGCACACTTGTAAAGATTATGAGATAAGTCATTGACGATGGGGCCCGTATGACAATATCTATTTATTCCATGTCAGCAAAGGTTTGTCTATAACTACCCAGTTGTAGTTTATAGAAGATATGAATGAAAAAACCCAGTTCTTGCACACCTTGCTCTCTAAACCCATGACTTCTTTCTCTTCCTCGGAATCCCCTGCATGATTCCTACATCAACTGTGTTTCCAAGTTCATATTTTTAAAAAATTAATTTTATTTACATAGGGGTTTTCCTAAAGGGAACTCCTAAACCTCTGTCTATTTGAATCCATAATTAATTTCTCTAAACTGCAGTCAATCACCTGAATGACGTAAAAGCATTATGGTGATCCTTTGATGTTTCACGGTCCTATGTTCCATATGTTTGCCCGTTTAGCCAAAGGAGGCGTCAGGGCTTTGTTGTTGGGAAAAAAAAGAGGGGCCCGTGGCTGAAGGAAAATTGCTAGTAAGCCATACAAGTCGTCATGTCTTGGGTTCTCTATACCTAAAGAAAGAAAGATAATGATTCAAACAGTAAAGGTTTAGGATGTACCTTTTGAAAATTTCACATCTACTATTTTTTCTCTCTGGTTTTATCTTTATTTATGATACTACTTTGTGTTGTTATAATCATTATTGTTAGTCTTTTAATTCTTACACCTTTTAATTTGTTTTAATGTTCTTTTTTATGTATCTGGATTTAATTTTTAATTAGGTATTATTGATCTTGTTATGCAAAGTATTATCTTCTGGTGTTATACCTAAAATCTTTAGGTAGGGTATACAAGCTTCTATAAAACATAAATTACATTTTGCTCTATTTTTCTTGCTAGGGTACCAATTCCATTTAAAACAGTATCTTATGGGATTGCCAAAGATACTAGAAGAATGTTTTTTTGTGATCACTGTGAAACCCTATCCAAGACCATACAAAGACTCAATGAAAAGAGAATGCTACTCCAGGAAAAGAATAATTTTCAGAAAGAATACATAAACACCATTGAAGAAGAAAACAAACAACTCAAGGCAAGATTAACTGGTACTTTTTCTACCCTGATACATACTAGTGAGGGTCTCACTAGCTAGTCGAACTCAAACGGTAGCTGGTAAAGACACATCAAATCCGTTGACAGCGGGACATTTGCCAAAAATGTCAGAAGAAAAGAAGAAAGACAAACAACAGACAGATCCAGAAGATATTAAAAAGATGATGAAAGAATATTTTCAAGAATATCTTAAAGAACAAGGTTATGAGAAACAAGACTTAGAAATATCCAATAAATCTGGATCTACAGGTACTCAGACTCTACAGTGTTATTCTCAAGAAGCAGACGAAGACTATGACTTTGACTCAGAAACTATACACAATTTGACCACTTTAGATGGGAAATAGCAAGAGAAAAGTACTACGAATATTATCTAGAAAAGAAATTGATAATCGATACTTAGACTATTATTCAAGATAATGGAGATTGAGAAGATTATCTAGAAAAGACATCTGAAAAGACTATCATTGACTCAGAATAAAGATAGACATGATCGTGTTCGAGAAGACAAAAAATTCAGCCCACGGTTTCAGCACATGGTTTTCCAGCCCATGGTTTCATCATATGGTTTGAGATAAAAGTTTCCAGCCCACATTTTTAGCACATGGTTTGAGAAGATAAGCTTTCTTGCTCCTGGTGGTTTGAAGATGCCCCTGGTTTCCTAGCACCTTGTTTTTGACTTTTAAAAAGTTTGTATTTTTCCTCTATGGGTTTTGTTTAACCTTAGCCGCAAACTTGTAAGATTATGAGATAAGTCAATGACGATGGGACCCAATGAGCACCCGGATGACAATCTCTATCTATTCCCTGTTGGCAAAGGTTTGTCTATAAATACACAGTTGTAAGTTATAGAAGATATGAATTAAAAAACCCAGTTCTTGCACACCTTGCTCTCTAACCCCATGACTTCTTTCTCTTCCTCTGAATCCCCTGCATAATTCCTACATCAACTGTGTTTCCACGTAAGTTCTTATTTTTGAAAAAGTAAATTTATTTACTTAGCGGTTTTCCTAAAGGGAACTCCTAAACCTCTGTCTGTTTGAATCCATAATTTCTTTCTCTAATCTGGAGTCAATCCCCTGCATGACGTAAAAGATTTATGGTGATCCTTTTATGTTTCTCGGTCCTATGTCCCATATGTTCTCCGGTTTAGCCAAAGGAGGCGTCAGGGCTTTGTTGTTGGGAAAAAAAAGAGGAGCTTGTGGCAGAAGCAAAATTGCTAGGAAGCCATATAAGCCATCATTTTTTGGGTTCTTTATACCTGAAGAAAGAAAGATAAGGATTAAAACAGTAAAGGTTTAGGAAGTACCTTTAGGAAATTTCATGTCAACTATTTTTTCTCTCTGGTTTTATCTTTATTTATGATACTAATTTTTGTTGTAATAATCATTATTGATAGTCTTTTAATTCTTACAACTTTTAAAGTTTGTCAAAAAAAAAGGTAGATTATTAGCTGGGAACTACTGGGTAAGGGCTAGTACCTCTTACCCGCTGCATTGAAAGACAAGGATCGCTTCTGGTTGTCACTACGCCACGAACTTCCTTTATATTTTGTATGCTTGTTATGTTTATAGTTTTATTTATAATTTTGTGTGAATTTTTTTATCTATTTTTAACAATTCTATTTAGCATTTTATATATAGGAAAAGCCATTAGAATATAGCCTGTTTGCTTATGTTAGTTATTTCATTTGCTTTAGCCATAGTTATAATCAATCTTTCATTAATGAACCCCTTCTTAATACCAGTTTATGTTATTCCTTTCTTTTGCTTTAGCCATAGTTATAATAACTTTTCCCTGTTTTTATGTATTTGTATTGTATTGTCAACCTATTCCTATTAAAGAATTATAGTACCCCCCAGACAAATTGCTATCAGATTTATTAGAAATTATATCAAAAACAATTCTCTCTCTCTCTCTCTCTCTCTCTCTCTCTCTCTCTCTCTCTCTCTCTCTCTCTCTCTCTCTCTCTCTCTCTCTCTCTCTCTCTCTATATATATATATATATATATATATATATATATATATATATATAGCCAAATAAGGGAAGAGTCCTAGTTCTTCCGCGTGAAGGATTAAAGAAACTCTTCTTGTTGGGGAATCATCACGAAAATAGAGCTAGAACAACCATCAACGTGACCCAAGGCTGCCCCTAAGCTAGGCCTTCAAATCCTAGCATGAGTTGCATCAAATCAGGGTTGAAACCCTGATTTACGTGAGCAAGAACAAGTATTCTTCCATTATCTTTCCACCTGAATTAATTCCATTCTAGCTATAACTTTAGCACTAGAATGAGTTCATAAAAAGGGAGACTGATCATTGGTGGAAGATTAGCCAAATAAGGGATATTTAAGCCTCCTTATCGAGTCCAGCAACTCAGTACCAGTGCCGGATTCACAAATCCCACGTCGTGTTACTCGAACCATGACCCGGGACCATAACAACTTGGTATCAGAGCAGGGTAACATGGGGGATAATATCAGCAATGAAGAAATCCAAATCAGGATACAAAAGATAGAAGATAGCCTTGAAACAGAACAACCAATGTTGGGGAAGGTTTGTGGTTTGGAAGAAGAGATGAGCCGAGTCATCAGCATGCTAACGGAGTTGAGGGCAGAGAGACATCAGAGTCCAGAGGTGAGAGAGGTCGCTCAACCATATCATAGAAGAGGGGAACAATGGCCTGGGTGCACTCCTATCCAAGGACCCCAGCATGGAGGCACAGTTCCAAGGTACACTAAGTTAGATTTTCCCTCTTTCAATGGTTCAGTTGATCCCTTAATTTGGTTGCATAGATGTGAAAAAAAAATTTTGAACCAACGGACTACTGAATGGAATAAGGTGCAACTAGCCTCGTTCCATATGACAGATGAAGTCATGTTATGAGTTACTCAAGTAGAGAAAGAGAGACCAGGGATGACTCTGGGAGAATTTAAAAATCTATACACAGTTAGATTTGGCCCTCCCGCCAACAACAACCCCCTGGGAGAGTTATTCCAATTGCGACAAATTGGTTCAGTGGAACAATATCAAAAACTTTTCTAGGAAAAGTTGGCTCGTGCTGGTGAGAGGGTATTGGTTGACCAGCAGGTCTCCTTATTCACTGCAGGTCTCAATGAGTATTTACGGCTAGAGGTAGAACTCCTTATGCCTACGGATTTAGCTCATGCAATGAATATTGCACGAACAATGGAACAACGACAACAGTTGCAACAATGTAAGCCGGGTTGGTCAGGTGAGACGAAAACTTCCTCCACGTGGCAAGGGAGCCGCTATAATTCATCTCAGGGAGCATCTCCGGGCAGCCCCATCGAGACACATTTCGACTATGACTCAGGTAGCCGATCCCCACCCTGGTAATTCCCTACCAAGCTTTATAAAAAAATTAACGAATGCGGAGATGGCAGAAAGGCGGTCCAAAAATTTATTTAATAACTGCAATGAGTAGTATCGGGTAGGACACCAATGTAAACGATTATTTTGGCTTGAGGTGGAGGATTCAGAGGATCCAGAGGAGCTAGAGGGTATTATTGAGGAGGAACCACCGGAGATATCCTTGCATGCTATTACTGGCCAGAAATCGCCTAATACAATGCAAGTTTGAGCTCATGTCATCGACTGAGAACTGGTGGGACTAGTCGACTCAAGGAGTACACATATTTTTTTGAGTTTGATAGCCGCATAACATCTCTAGGTCTAGATACACACTCATCCGACAGCCACCGTCTCAGTGACCAATGGCGAGAAGGTCCCTAGCTATGAGATTAGTAAGGCAGTAAAGTTTTCCATTGGCTCTACTTAGTTTAATGCTGAATTTTTTTTTATGCCCCTGGCGGGATTTGATATGGTATTAGGCATTAAATGGTAACAAACATTGGGGCCCATTATGTGGGACTTTTCGGCTTTAACCATGAGCTTTGATTTGGTCGGGAGTCGGGTGCTCTTACAGGGCTGTCAGGTGGACAGAGCCCACCACATGCACATTTTGCAGACATATGAACAGCCTGACAGTACTAGTGAGAGTCTGGTTGAGGAGTTCTCTAACCTCTTCCAGGAGCCTTCGGGTTTGCCTCCCCTAAGGCACTGTGACCACAGGATCTGTTTGAAACCAGGATCTGAAGTAGTGGTCGTGCGACCATACCGTTACCCACACCTTAAGAATGACGAGATAGAGCGTTAGTGCTAGGATATGTTGAAACAGGGTCTTGTTCGTCCCAGTCGCTGCCCGTTCTCTTCACCCATCTTACTTGTGAAGAAACATTATAGGAGATGGAGGTTCTGCATGTATTACCGGGAGTTGAATGTGCAAACAGTAAAAGACAAGTTTCCGATTCCGGTAGTGGATGAGCTCCTGGATGAGTTACATGGGTTGTGGTTATTAACTAAACTCGACCTCCGTTTGGGATACCATCAGGTCCGGATGCACCCCTCTGATATCAAGAAGACGGCGTTCCACACGCACCATGGCCACTTTGAGTTCGTCGTCATGCCGTTCGGGTTATCCAATGCACCCTCCACTTTTCAAGCTTTGATGAACGAGGTATTTAGCCCCTATCTTCAAAATTTTGTTCTTGTAATTTTCGATGATATTTTGATATACAGCAAGTCGGTTGAGGAGCACTTGGCACACTTGAGGATTGTTTTTGACTTGTTACGAGCACATCAGCTCTATTTGAAACATTCCAAGTGTTCTTTTGCGGCTTCACATGTGGGGTATCGGGGACACATTATCTCACATGAGGGGGTTATGGTGGATCCTGAGAAGATCCGAGCTATTCACGAGTGGCCGCAGCCACAGTTGTGTTCTGCATTATGGGGTTTTTTGGGTCTTGCGGGCTACTACCGCAAATTTATTCAGAACTATGGG
This sequence comes from Aristolochia californica, assembly GCF_029961685.1. NCBI lineage: Eukaryota > Viridiplantae > Streptophyta > Magnoliopsida > Piperales > Aristolochiaceae > Aristolochia > Aristolochia californica. The sequence goes on from NW_027182279.1 coordinate 7,959,930, forward strand.
CCAGTGGCAGCACCATTGACCAGTCTACTCAAGAAAATTTCTATTATTTGGAATGAGGAGGCCACCAAGTTGTTTGTGGCACTCAAAGCTGCCCTCGCATCCACGCCAGTATTACAACTTCCCAACTTTGACAAATTGTTCGTGGTAGAGTGTGACGCTTCGGGAGTGCGCATTGGGGTCATTTTACAACAGTTGGGCCATCCTACTGCGTATTTTAGCAGACAGTTGGCAGTCCTTCATCACAAGCTGGCAGCCTATGAGCACGAGTTGATTGGGTTGGCCAAGGCGGTCCAACATTGGAGGCCTTATCTCTGGGGCTGGGCTTTTCTCATACGCACGGATCACTACAGCCTTAAATTCCTTCTAGAACAGCATTTGACAACGTCGCCACAACAACACTGGATCAGTAAGTTGCTGGGGTTTGACTTCTAAGTGGAATATCATGCGGGGAGATTAAATAAGGTGGCAGGCACCTTGTCACAGTGTTTTGAGGATCAACAGTCGGTCTATTCGATCAGCCAACCGATATTTCTCATTGTGGACTTGGTGAGAAACGCACATGCCACTGACCCTGCACTGCAGGGACTGCATCAGAAGATTTTGGAAGGGACAATGAATTCAAAGTGGTCCATCCAGGATTCACTTATTTATTACAAGTAGTGTCTTTTCCTTCCACCTGAGTCCGAGTTGATTCCAGCTATTCCCTCGGCCTACCATGATAGTACACACGAGGGGATACAAAAGACCTTGCACAGAATTCGAGCTGATTTTTACTGGCAAGCCATGAAACCCTCTATTGCGACTTATGTGGGCGACAGTCAGGTCTGCCAGCACAACAAAGCCGAGCACTTGAGTCCAGCAGGTCTTCTCCGGCCTCTGGCCCTTCCTAACTAGGTTTGGGCCGACATTTCAATGGATTTTGTGGAAGGTCTACCCCTGTCCTCCGGCAAATCCGTACTTTTTGTGGAGGTTGATAGATTCCCCAAGTACAGACATTTTATACCGTTGGCTCATCCTTATACAGCAACACGGGTTTCTCAGACTTTCCTAGAGAAGATAGTCCGCTTACATGACATTCCAGAATCCATTGTAAGTGACAGAGATGCAGTTTTCATGAGCACCTTTTGGTGGGAACTTTTTCGTTTGAGCGGGACTAAATTGAAGTTCTCCTCCGCCTATCATCCACAGACAGACAAACAAACAGAGGTGGTGAACAACACCATTGAGATGTATCTACGGTGTTTGGTGGGTGATCGTCCGCGGCAATTGGTTCAATGGCTTTTGTGGGCCGAAAACTGTTACAACACTTCATTCCACTTTGCCTTGCAAGCCACTCCTTTCTGGGTTATATATGGCCTGGATCCACCTCGCCTTCTCTCGTACAACCTAGGGTCCACCCGCGTGGATGTGATTGATCAGGCGCTCATGAGCAGGGATCTGCTGCTACAGAATATCACAGAACGGCTTTGAAGCGCCCAAGCTCAGATGAAGGATGTCTACGCCAAAGGCCACCGTGAGGTCTCTTTTGAGGTTGGGGAGTATGTGTGGCTACGACTCCAGCCCTACCGTCGGCAGTCTCTTGCGGGACCTCCACGTCATAAGCTCTCTCCCCGATTTTTCTGACCGTTTCTCATTTTTTGACGTGTGGGACTAGTCGTCTATCAACTCAAATTACCGGACATGGCCAAAATTACTGATGTATTTCATTTCTCTCTTTTGAAGCCACATTTCGAGGCGCAGCCTACATCCGCTCCATTCCTACCATCGGTTGATCATGACAAGGTTATTCTTAACCCAGCCACGGTGTTACGTGCGTGGTTGCCCAATGACCATCGGGAGATTCTCGTTCAGTGGACGGACACTGACCCCAACGCTACCACATGGGAACGTGTCGACATCTTCAAATAGGTCTACCCACCTTTTGAAGTTCTCCTCCGCCTATCATCCGCAGACAGACAAACAAACAGAGGTGGTGAACAACACCATCGAGATGTATCTACGGTGCTTGGTGGGTGATCGTCCGCGGCAATTGGTTCAATGGGTTTCGTGGGCCAAAAACTGTTACAACACTTCATTCCACTCTGCCTTGCAAGCCACTCCTTTCTGGGTTATATATGGCCTGGATCCACCTCGCCTTCTCTCGTACAACCTAGGGTCCACCCGCGTGGATGTGATTGATCAGGCGCTCATGGACAGGGATCTGCTGCTACAGAATATCATAGAACGGCTTTGAAGCGCCCAAGCTCGGATGAAGGATGTCTACGCCAAAGGCCACCGTGAGGTCTCTTTTGAGGTTGGGGAGTATGTGTGGCTACGGCTCCAGCCCTACCGTCAGCAGTCTCTTGCGGGACCTCCATGTCATAAGCTCTCTCCCCGATTTTTCTGACCGTTTCTCATTTTTCAACGCATGGGACCAGTCGTCTATCAACTCAAATTACCGGACATGGCCAAAATTACTGATGTGTTTCATTTCTCTCTTTTGAAACCACATTTCGAGGCGCAGCTTACATCCGCTCCATTCCTACCATCGGTTGATCATGACAAGGTTATTCTTAACCCAGCCGCGGTGTTACGCGTGTGGTTGCCCAATGACCATGGGGAGATTCTCATTCAGTGGATGGACACTGACCCCAACGCTGCCACATGGGAACGTGTGGACATCTTCAAACAGGTCTACCCACCTTTTGAGTTGGAGGACAAGCTCTTTCTCCATGGGGAGGCAGATGTTGTGGACTCAATAGCACACCGAGTCCCACAACGAAGGAGGCAATAACAACTCACTCAATAGGATTTATTTCTTATATTACTTTGAGTAGGATTTATTTCTTATATTGTTTTAAGTAGGAGTTATTTCTAATTAATTTTATATGTAGGGGCATTATGGGGAGTTATTGTAACGCTAACCCTAACGTGATCTATTTAAGGGAAATGAATGAATGAAATAGTTAAGCTTTGACATTTTAGAATAACCTAGTGTAAATAGGTTGAGATCACCTCTTGATATCGAGTTTAGGGTTTACTCCAAAAATCCAACCTATCCTTCACCCTCCATTGCCATCCATCTTCACCCAACTTCATCCATCATCATCCATACTAAGATGAGGAGCTTCTTTCCCCTTTCCCGAGCCCAAAGAGAGGGTCTTCCCTCATCAGCGTCAACAACAAGTAGGGTTCAATTCCCTCTTGACGAGCAGCAAAAAGGAAGAGTTTTGGTTCTTCCACATGAAGGATTAAAGCAACTCCTCTTGTTGGGGAATCATCATGGAAACAGAGCAAGAACAGCCATCAACGAGAGCCAAGGCTGCCCCCTAAGCTAGGCCTTCAAATCCTAGCATGAGCTGCATCAAATCAGGGTCAAAACCCTCATTTATGTGAGCAAGAACAGGTATTCTTCCATTATCTCTCCACCTGAATTAATTCCATTCTAGCTCTAACTTTAACATTAGAATGAGTTCATAAAAAGGGAGACTGATAACTGGTGGAAAATTAGCCAAAGAAGGGATCTTTAACCCTCCTTACTAAGTCCAACAACTCAGTAATAGTGCTGGATTCACAAATCCCACGCCGTGTTACTCGATCCATGACCCGGGACCATAACATGCTCACTCCATCATGACATGAGGTCGATTCCTTCCATAGGGGTCAACTCTTCTTGCTCCGATTTCACCACATGCTTGACTCCTTAATTTTGTCTTTTCATTTTAGGCTTTCATTTTTTTTCACTGATTATGCTTGATTTTTATAGATGGGTTTTACTGCTTCGACTATTGGCACATCAATTTTTATTTCTTCCTACATGGTCATCTCCTTTTGCTCATTTTATTCATCCTGCCTTTTTTGGACCGGTTGTTTTCCAAAAAAAATGATTCTTCCTTTGTCTTTTAAGTCAAATGGTGCTACTAGATGTTGATGGTGCGCTTTCTAGTATGAGCAAATTTCTTCCCTTTTCTATGGATCATTGAAATGGGACATGGTGGATCGAACGAATATGTTGTTAGAAATTTTTTTAAAGGGCTTTTCTTATGCGCCTCATACTTAACATATATCATTAGTAATATTATCTTAATAGTGATCTTGGGGCCAACACAATATATAAAATCATTTACTCTTTTCTGATTATATACTTTTTACTTCCGTAGCTTGAACATGATTGTGTCCCATTCAAGTAAACAAGACTTCATGCAAAGGCTACAAGTTTCGACATAATTCAACTTACATTCAATTCAAACAACCTAAGTCGGAGTGTGCTTGTCGGAAGTAGTTCATAGCCATCTTCAATTGAGTTGCTCTAACTTCTTATGCTATAGGAAAATTAATGTTTCTCAAAGTTTTTTCTTCTCCATGATTTTTTTTTGAGATAAGTATATATTTCTCGATGAAATTTGAATGTTGTCGAGAAAAAGATTCCCACTACATGGAGAGAACCAATTATTTTCAATGAAATTAAAAAATCACCAAGATATTCTAGTCGAAACTATCTTGTCAATAATAAGCTAGGAAAAAAAAGAAAAATAATTCACTTACTCTCAAATAAATTCAAAGATTAACAAAAAAAAATATTATTTTTGAAAAATTATTTCGCTAAGAATAAGAGGGGAAATTAAAAATAAAAATATTCACTTATTCTCAAAGTAATTAAAAAATCACCGAGAAATATATACTATTCTCGACAAAAAAAAACCTCGAGAATAAGTTAGAGAAAGACAAAACAAAAATATAAACTAATTATTGGAAAATTTTAAAAATCTCTAAGAAATATATGCTATTCTCGATCAAATATTTTCACCAAAAAAAGAAGGGAAAATAAAAATAAAAAATCACTTATTACTGGTGAAATTAAAAATCTTTCCGAAATATATACTAATCTCAGAGAAGTAATTTCTCTAAAAAATAGTTAGGAAAAAATAAAAAAATATCCACTATTCTCTATGAAATAAAAAATCATTGAGAAATATCTACTTATTCTTGATAAAATTCAAAAATTCTGGTAAATATATGCTATTCTCGATAAAACAATTTCATTGAAAATATGTAGAAAAACAAAAACATTACAGAGAAATATTCACTTATTCTCAGCGAATTTAAAAAATCATCAAGAAATAGATATTATTCTAGATGGAATAATTTTATCGAGAATAAGTAGGAAAAAAATATAATCACAGATAATTAATCACCTATGCTCACATATAGTTATATTTAACATTTCCTCTTACTACAACCATAGTGCTATGTAAGTCATTAATCAAGTATAATAGTGCTTTTATGTGAAACGAGATAAGATTTTTATCAATGGAATAAATAAAAAATTAAAATAAGAATTTTAAATTTTCATTAAATATTATTATATATTATTTATTGTATTTTAAGAAAATATTTAATTAAAATATTAAAGTTAAATTAAAAAATTAAATGATCAATCAACTTAATTTTTTAACATAATATAAAAATTAATTAATATATTTAAATTAAGTAATTTATTTGATATTATTAATTTTTTTCAATTATCCTTATATATAATCATTTTGATAAAAAAAATTTTCTATAGATTTTCTTAAAATGGAAAATAGAAATTAATTAGTGAGATACACATAAATTCTTTGTATTATTAATTAGTGAGCGTATAATAATTTGCATGATCATATTGATGCACATTATAAATTGATGAAGTCATGTTAATGTAATATGACTTGTGAAGTAACTAATTGAGTTATTGATTAAGTAATTAGTTAATATCAATTATTAAATATAATTTATTATATAATTACATTATTATCTCATAGATGATTTATTCTTATCCCAATGTTACAGAAAATATTTTTAGGTAATTATTAAAATAAATAAATTAAAGACTTGGTTATTATTAATAATCCTCGGGAACCTTTCGTGCAATTTATGAACACTATTTAATAGTGAAAAGTTAAAAAAAGAAGAAGAAGAAATCCTTTGTATAAACATTCGGACTGCGATTGGTCATATTTATTTTTATAGAGAAATAGAAAAAGCCATACAAGGGTTTTGTTAGGCCTAAGCTATGTAATCATGTGATACTAAGAGAGCAATAAAATTGTGATGTAGTTCTGAGAGGGAAAGAGCCACGAGGGTTACAAGTGTTAGGGTTTACTTTAGCTTTTATATTCCGTTGCAATTTTGTAAAAATATTTCTAATAAGAAACAATCTTTGGATGAAGTTAATTGTGATCGAACGGTAATGAGAGATGTAGGGCACTCGATCGTCTCATTAGATATAAGTCAGTAGTTTGATTGACTGCTATAACTGCATTTTTTCACATACCTTTTGTAAACATTGAATCGGACCTAATCTTACCCAGTTCAATTATGATCGGACCGATGGGTCAAGTTCTGTTCTAACAGCACACGTCCATGTGGTTGTTTGCCTAATGGCACTTTCTGCTTCCATCCTGAAACGGTTGCTGACACAACAACATCTGTCACGCCCCGTCGTCAGGTTTGCATTGTTTGTTACCATCAGAAATGCGTAAACAAGAGTTATATAAAGCAGGAGAGACATAAGAATAATGAGAGTAGAGGGAAAGAGAATCAAGAGTGTTTTATCTTTCCTTTCATCTTTTTCTTCTTTTGCGTTTTGTAAAGAAATTGCAGCAAAGAAGAGGAACAACATAGCTATTCAAAGTTGTGATCCTCTTTTTTTCTAGGAGATTGGATTACTGTACTGCAATCGATCCATTTGTAAGCCTTTTTCTCATTCATTCATCTGCTTAAAATGTGAAATTCTGATGCTCTCACTATCGCTATTTGAATCCTCTTTGCTTTCTTTTCTTTAATGGTACTTTCTTAAATCATCTGAACTCTATTTAAGTTCGTTTTCTTGCTTATAACAGGTAAACATGACGGGGTCCTGACAAGAATTTTATTGGCGCTCTGATATTACCTAAGATATTGACAAGTTCAACTATCCAATTTTTCAAATTGAAATGCTCAACCCAACCGGTCTAGATGCTGAAGTGGTTGGGTTGAACATTCAATTTGACAAATGTGATGGTTCAAGGTAGCAACTGGCTAGGTTGAGCATTCAATTTGACAAATGTGATGGTTCAAGTAGCAGCTGGCTAGGTTGAGCATTCAATTTGAAAAACTTGAGTTCTAGTGGTTTACATCCAAGGATAGATCAAAGAAGAAATCGAGATCAAGGATGAGCATCTTAGTAATTTCATTCAGGAAGGGGATGTCTTTGAAAATTGGCTTGTCAAAAAATTGGCTTACTTATTTTCATCTCTTGGGCCGAAGATGATCAATCTTCACTACTTTCAATTTTTAGAGATTTCACTCCCTTGAAATCGTAATGAGGCTCCTTTATGCATCAGGTAAAGTTGAATGCAGATATTGATGGACAAGAAATAAGAGTATGTGATGACATCGAAACATGATTCTGCTATTAATCTCTTCAATGACTTCAGGGAGTCGCGGTAACTTAAAGTCAAGTCAAATTATCTCACCTAATTGAACACCATTAAGGGTCATACCATAGAGAACAACACTTCTTAGGGCTTGGAAACCTTTGAAATCATGCGGTGGCTCGACTATGCACCAAGTTAAGTCGAGAGATAATATTGATGGACAAGAGAACAAAGAGTTTGGCATTCCTCATTTATTCATCCCCCACCTGATATCATCATCATCTGTCATGTCAGAGTGCCTTAAACTTCCACTCAAATCAAGCACAAGCTCTCCAACTCCTTTGACTTTGATATTTGAGTCCCTTGAAATCGTAATGAGGCTCCTTTTTTGCATCAGGTTAAGTTGAGTGAAGATATTGATGGACAAGAGAACAAACAGTCCAGTTTTTTGAATTTCTTCATCCTCTGATAATCATCAAGTTCAAACTACTTAACCCCACTCAAATCAAGTTCAAGCTCCTCAACTCCAACTGTAGACAAATCAATCCACATCGAGAGATTAAATGAGTAGCTCTCATCGGGATCAAAGAACAGATGAATAATATTGTCTCACAGGTAGCTGATCTTGTTGGTGTTGTTTATGATACAAAGTCAATATTTTGTAAATCCCCTAATTCTCAAATAAATTGTAAAGACACGTTTTCAGTGTATAATAATGAATCTTCTCTGGGGTTAATATTTGTTCCATAACTTCTCCCCTCAATAGGGTTGTTTGCTGCATTGAATTTTGTTTGTTTAATTTATTTCCTTTTTAATTTTCTTCTAGTTAATTTACTACTTTTTATCTTGCTAATTAATTTTATCTATCGTCCCTTTGATTGAAGTAATTGTAAGTCTCTTTCATAACCCTCTTTTATTTTTCTCTCCCCTTCCTCTTTTCCTTGTCATTTTGATCTCTTTTCCTAGAATTATGGTAATCCAAGAGCTTGTAACGTAATAGTCATATTTTCTCTTTCTCACTTGAAATGAGGACGAGGTTGAGAGAAAAGGAAATGAAGTGGAGACAAGGTTTAGAGAAAGGGGAATGGTTGGGTTTTAGGGTCAAGCTTTAGTATCGGAATTTAGGTTTTCAAGAACTCTACAATTCCTACTTGTGCCCACCCCTAGGATTCGATATAGCGAGGAGAGGAGTAAACGTGTAAATACAGATTTAAAATTTGTTAGTGATATTAGTCCCCTCTAATAACATGAAAAGGATAAATAAAATTGGTCTACATGGAAGAATGGTTTGTCCATGGGAAGGGAACCAACCCATTGCTAGTACATATGTACTAACAAATCTCACAAGCTATTAGCAAAAACTCCTAACCATATATATCCAACATACCCTTACATCAAAATGTAATACCCTAATTAAAATTATAAAATATTATTTTACACCTAATAAAAAGTAAAACTTCCCAATGGAGCTTCTTTGAAAGACATACAAATGACTCCAAGGCATTAGTGTATACAATGTAATCCTTAATGTTAGTATTATAAGATGAGCAAGGAGATTACTAGGGGTATGTAAAGTTTAATAGGGTCATTTTTGGCATTTGGACGCGGAGCATGAGAAAGGGAGGGGGGTGCCACCTTCGGGTTAAATGGGAAAAGTTTTGTTAAGAAAAGCCAAAAGGTTGGTTAATGTAGGAGTTTTAGGGGGTCAGTCTTAATTTCTTATTAGGCGTTTCATAATTCTTATTTGATATAATCTCTAGTTTTTTATTTGATGTATTTGAGTCTGAATTGAAGTAGGAATTGCCATATTATTGTTTTCAAGACCCAAGGGTACTAATAAAAAGTCTCAAAAAGATTTCAAACACCCATATAAATAAAAGGACCAACCAAAGCAATGCTGAAAGGTTTGGCCAAAAGGGTAAGTGAGATTCAAATAAATGACGATAGGAGAAAAGAGTGCCAAAGGCTAATGGGTAATGAGGAAGATAGGGTGTGGAAGTTGGGTTCACTATGTGTTTATTTTTTTAAGAAATTCAAATCTTCATTAGAATAACCAATGACGACAACAATCAGTAAATAATGAACCCAAGGCAATCAATTGAGGAGTTTTTCTTCTATAAGAATTTCTCAATCAAAGAGACAATATAGTAGCAAGAGAAATGGGCCAATGCCCAAATAACCGGTAAATAATGGAAGTCCTTAAGAGTAATAAGGACACATGAAATAATTCGTAGCGAGTTCATCCTTGAATAAGGAAGATATGAACCTAAACCAGTATAACACAAGAAGAGAGCAAGTAGACCGAGTCAGGTTGGCTCGTGTTCGAGTTGACCCGGTCCAAGTTTGGTGTCATCATTTTCGATAGCAGCAACAGAGCTGGCGCTCAAGAAATAACACATGAACAGAATCAGTATGCAAACCTGATAGATTAATTAGATTAACTCAGCAGAGTCTAGTGTTGTTGTCTCCTGTAACAGCGACAGAGTTGACACTCAAGAAATAACCAACTCAAAATGAGTAAATCACGCATATCACTCGGTAGGCAGCAATAACCAAATAACAATTAGCTGAGTCATATGAAATATTTCCAAACAAAGCAATGCTGTCAGAGAGATTGTAAAGAAAAAATGAGAGAAAACTGACTGGCACATTATCGTGTTCTTTCTGAACAGAGGAAGATCAAATATTTTTGGAAACAACTAGATATCTTCCCGAATAGAGCAAATATATTCTCGGCAATCAGAGTAAAAATGGAATGAATCGAAAGATCAATAACGAAGATCCAAAGATACCAAAAGATCAATTTTGAGCTTGAACAACAAAGCCAGGAAGGAATATCATTTTCCACGTGATCTCATAAGAGAAGATATGATGAATCAAGCAATATTTTTCAGCCAAAAACGGATCCAAAAACATTTTAGCAAGTCTTGTTGAACGAAGATATCTTCCTTTGAAGCAACAACGTTTTCAGAATGACACATCAGTGCCTGACTATCTGGTGAAGCAATTTTTGGAATGGAATATGAAATGCCAGTGCTCGAATAACATTACTAGACAATTGGTCGTTCTCATATGAAGAATAGTAAGTTTCTAGAATTAATATTGAAGATGGCATTGATAAAACCAACCATGCTTTGCCAGCTAATGTCCAACTGAGCAAAGAAGCCAGCCTCCAGTGATCAGCAGATGTTGACAGAAGATGACAACAAATTTTGTCCAATGAGTTTGGTAGAGATATCAGAAGCCAACAATCGATTTATCGAGTGATGGAAGATTTGTTGGAAGTGATCAACTACCGAGCAATGGAGGAGCAGAGACATCTCTTTAGACACCGATCAAAGGATGAGCAATGGAGGTACGAGATTCAGAGATCAGACACCAATGCTATGACAGATAATGGAAGAGCATCTTCTTCTCCAAAAGATAATGATCAAGAGAAGAAGAAAAACAACTGCCTATGCCACTGAGATAGCAGCTTCTCCAAAAATAATTTCTCCCCTGTTATCAACACCTATGCTTTCTACGTATCAACGAGTAGTGCAGAAGAAATAGGGTAGTCTCTCCAATGAAAAAAAAAGGCACCATCCAAGCCAAATAGAGAGGATTGGTAATGGCATAGTAATGCTAGGCAGCAGGAGAAAATGAGTAGTGCTGGAAGGAAGACAAGCCAATTAGGAGAAAACCATGGTTCCAACAGTTTGTCCACTAGCATTGGAACGAGTAACATAAAAAAATGAAGTTTTCAACAACAACAACAGAGATGATTAACAATATCGAAACGAAATTCCAGCAACGATGAAAAATGAAGCACCAATATGAGCAACGAAAAATAATGGGTTTCTAGAATCCTGAAAACCATAGCTGCGAGTACTGAAAATCAATGCGTTGATACCATGTTTATTTTCAAGACTCCATGGATTACGCTATGGACAAAAGGAGAGAAAGCATGTTGGGGAGAAAACAGGAGGAGAATGAGATTATGGACTTGTGTCCAAACCCTCCCCTTGGAGCACTACTTAAAAATGAATAAAAGTATAATAATATAATTATGCCCTTCACCCTAAAAGAGTGAAAAAGAGATAAGAAACATAAACTAATCACATTAGTGCCACCACAATTACATCATATCTTCTAACATAAATAGATGCTCATTGTACTCAAATTACAAGTTAGTGAACTTTTCTCTTTTCCAGAAATTGAACAATCCCAACCTTATAAAAAAATGAGGTTAGAAATCTAATCCCACTTTCATCTTCCTTCCCTTTCCCTCAACTCCATCTTATTCAAAACAATATTTAGGTTTTTAAAAACCAACTCAAGCTTGCAAAAGTTCCAAAAGTAAAAAATTGACTCTTACCCACATGTGTTTCTATTTCCTTGACCTTGTTCTCAACCAAAATCTAACCCTCACTCCAAACATGACCTCTAAACCCCACCTTGGTCAATTCCAACCCTGCTCCTTTCATTTCCCACAACCATGTTTCTTGCCTTGTGTGGTCAAGGTCATGTTTTCACAAACCCAATTCTGAGCCGCAACCCTAAACCCTAAACCTTAAATACAAATAATAAATAAAATTAATGCGTAAATACAATATGCATCAACTAATACATTATACATATAAAAACTATGTTCATGATATGACAATTTGTATCATGAATACAGAGAAATCCTCTCCTCCTTGCTCATCCATTCCATTCTGAATTAATTCTACCGAAATTCAAAATCTTAATCCCAACGTAATGGTAGAAACAAAAACAGTATTGGGCATTAACAAAGCTCCCATTATGAATAAACAAAAACAGTGTATAATTTTTAATAAATAGTCAATAATTTGAATTTAAATGTTTTAATGATCTATCGCATGCGTCCCATTAAGAAGGTGAATCAAAAAACAAACTCCAGCATGATCCAATGAAGGCACGCTGGTTTATCTTCCTCATTCGTAGATGAAAAACTGCCCCGAAGTGGAAAATACAGAAGAGAGGAGAAACACTGCTAAAGCGGAAAAGAAAGAAGAAGAACGGGGAAAAAAAGATGAAACGGAAAATAAATAGATGAGAGAAGAGCAAAGAGACTAACGTGTGGGATTCAGAGCTGAGTGTGCCGAGACGATGATTAGATGAGTAGTGACTTACAACAGCAGAAAGACGTTCACTCGGTAGATTTTCGGAAAGAGTCATAGTCAAGATCGAAACTAATTGAGTTTAACTGAAATCGGTTCCAACTAGTCAAATGGGAACCGCAATTGGGTTCTGCGATTTTTTCATTATCACTTTCGTTTCTTTGAAGATCCAAAATCAATCTGATTTTTTGTTATCTCTCGGATTTTCACTCAACTCTCGTTTTGCTTAAGAGGTTGAGGGGGTGAGAGGAAGTAGTGAATCATCTCTTCAATGCAACAAACAATCCTGTTGAGGGAACAAGTTATGGAATAAATGTACCGCCCTGAGAAGATTCATTACTATACACAGAAAACGTGTCTTTACAATTTTATTGAGAATTTGGAGAGTTACAAAATATTGATTTCTTATCACAAACAACACCAACAGAATATTCATTTGTTTTTCGAACCCTGTGAGAGCTACTCATTTGATCTCTCGAGGTGGATTGAATTGTCTGTAATAGGAGTTCAGTAGCTTGAACTTGATGATATTCGATGGATGAAGAAATTCAGAAAACCGGATTGTTTGTTCTCTTGTCCATCGATATCTTCACTCGAGTTTACCTGATGCATAAAGGAGCCTCATTACGTTATCAAAGGTCTCAAATCCCTAAAAAATGAAAGCAATGAAGATTGATAATTTTCGGCTGAAGAGATGGAACCTGAAGAGTCTTAAGTACAATGGTGGAGTTTGGAACAAGCCCACTTTCAACAACACCCTCCCTGGACGGAGATGCTCACCCTTGACCTCGAATTTTAATTTGAACTATCCAGGGTTATAGATCACTTGAACTCAAGTTTTTGCCCATAAAATAGATTGATTAAGACAATACTTTTTTTGTTATTCCAGATCACAAATAGTAGTATGTAACAAACAAAAAACCAGTCAATGGACTTTCTGCATAAGGGAACCTTTACTGAGAAGACTGACAATATCTGCAAGCTACCAAAAAATATTATTCACCACATACTCTCTTTTCTTCCATTGAAGTGTACAGTGATAACATCAATTTTGTCTAGGCAATGGATAAACATGTGGAAATCCCTATGGATTTACAACACTGTTATAGGCTTGACAAGGAGTTCACAACAAATTTAAAGAAGGCATATTATGTACAAGTTGTCTACCAACTTCTACAACTCCATACTCTGGACAAGATTAAGAAGTTTCACCCGTTCTTTTGTCTAGGTGACAGATACTCATCCGATCTCAAAGAATGGATTAAATACAAAATGGATTAAATTTGTCCAAGTCGAAGGATTTGGGGAGCATGTGCTTGATTTGAGTGGAAGTGTAAGGCACTCAGACTCAACAGATGATGATGATATCAGGTGGGGGATGAATAAATTCAGAATGTCAAACTCTTTGTTATCTTATCTATCAATATCATCTCTCAACTTAACTTGCTGCATACTAGAGCCTCCAAAACATGTCAAGGGTTTCAAAACCCTAAGAAGTGTTGCTCTCTATCGCATGACCATTACTGGTGATCAAGTAGGTGAGATAATTTGTGGCTCGAGGACTCGAGTTTGAGTAACTACGATTCCCTGAAGTCAATGAAAATTGATCATCTTCAACTGAAGAGAATAATAGTGGAGTAAGTTGCTTGAACTTGATGATATTCGATGGATGAAGAAATTCAGAAAACTGGACTGTTTGTTCTCTTGTCCATTGATATATTCACTCAACTTAATCTGATGCATCAAGGAGCCTCATTACAATTTCAAAGGTTTCAAATCTCTAAAAAATAAAAGTAATGAAGATTGATCAACTTTGGCTAAAGAGATGGAGATAAGCAAGCCGAACCTGAAGAGTCTTGAGGTCAAGGGTCGAGTTGTGACATGCCCACTTTCAAAGACATCCTCTCCCTAAATGAATCTATCGAGATGCTAACCATTGACCTCGACTTCTACTTCGAACTATCTAGGGATGTAGACCACTTGAACTCAAGTCTTTCAAATTGAATGCTCAACCCAGCCAGCTGCTACTTTGAACCATCACGTTTGTCAAATTGAATGCTCAACCCAACCAGTTCAGCATCTAGACCGGTTGGGTTGAGCATTTCAATTTGAAAACTGGATTGTTCAACTTGTCAATATCTCAAGTACTGGCGGAGCTCCAGTAGTGTTTACCTATAGAGTTGAGAATATTTAAGAAAGCACCATTAAATAAAAAAAACAAAGAGGATTCAAATAGCAATGGAGTGAGCACCAGAATTACACATTTTAAACAGATGAATGAATGAGAAAAGGCTTACAAATGGATCGATTACCGTACAGGAATCCAGTCTCCTAGAAGAAAGAGGATCACAAGTTTGAACAGCTATGTTGTTCCTCTTCTTTGCTGCAATTTCTTTATAGAATGCAAAAGAAGAAGAAGATGAAAGGAAAGACAAAACACTCTTTATTCTCTTTCCCCTACTCTCATTGCTCTAACTCTCTCCTGCTTTATATGACTCTTGTTTATGTATTTGCGACTGTAACAAACAATTCAGACATTCAATGCACTCATAAAATTGGTTGTAACAAACCTGAAAGTTGGTTGAAACTTGTAAGACACCAGCAAATCGGTGGTCTCCCCTACTCTTTCCTGCTTTATTTAACTCTTGTTAATGCATTTTTGGCTCTAACAAACAATGCAGTCATTGATTGCGCTCATAAAATTGGTTGTAACAAACCTGAAAATTAATTGTAACTTGTAAGACACTAGGAAATAGGTTGTTACAAACCTGATGATGGGGCGTGACAGATGTTGCTGTGTTAGCAACCATTTTAGGATGGAAGCAGAAAGTGCCAACAGCCACATGGATGAGTGGTGTCAGAACCAAAACTGACCCATCGGTTTAATGATTTTTTGTTTCTTATATAGGGAAAATAGATTTATCTTAAAACCGGAAGATCTGGCCCGTTAGTCTGGTCCTATCGTAATTGGACCGAGTAAGATTACGCCTGGTTCAATGCTTACAAAGTAATGTGAAAAAATTCAGTTATACCTTAATGGGGTTTCGTTGAGTTATGAGGTTTCTTTCCACATGATTTTCGAGATTTCTTTCAAATAATTTTCTGAGTTTAGTAAACTAAATGAGTTCCTAGACTATAGAAATAAGAAATAGAATGTGGTTACCTAATCCAGTGCAATGACACATACATTGAGTGAAATATTATGGGTAAAGTCACTTCTCTTTGAATATACCTTGATGAAACTTCATTGTGACAATCAAACAATTATCTACAATTCAGTCTTTTCTAAAGGAACAAAACATTTTGAGATTGATTATCATTTTGTTTGAGAAAAATAAATCAGCTGCAATTATATCCCTTGAATATCTCTTCCCAAAGCCAGGTGACCGATATCTTGAGATTGCAATGAGACCACTTTTGTATACTTGTTCCAA
Organism: Aristolochia californica; assembly: GCF_029961685.1. Lineage (NCBI taxonomy): Eukaryota > Viridiplantae > Streptophyta > Magnoliopsida > Piperales > Aristolochiaceae > Aristolochia > Aristolochia californica. The sequence continues at coordinate 7,975,863 of NW_027182279.1, forward strand.
GTTGGGTGTCTATGATGTGTATGCACCAACTTGAGGGGGAGCAGTGGAGAAGTGAAAAGACTAAATCGTAATTTTTTTTCTTGATTTTTTTGTTATATGTCTATCCATCTATTTCACTTATATAAAAGGGCAACTTTGTCTAAATTCAGTCTTTCCAGGGGAGAAGAAAGGAACATGCTCTAAGCTTCTCTTTCTTTTCCTCTTAATTCTCTCTCTCTTGTGTAGATTTCTCTTTCCTCTCCTTCTTCCTCTTCTTTCTCCTCTCTTCTTCAATTTACTTCCTTCTTCTTCTTCTACACTCAACCTTAAAAGAAAACTCAAGATAAATTAATGGAATCCTAGAATATAATATTTCTAATTTTATATGAATAGTTGAAGTGGACCATAGCCAATCAAATGGATATACTACTAGAAATTTCCTTTGAAGGATTTTTAAACTACACAACATACTTAAATCATATAATTGGTAACTTGAGTGTTTGTTATCATCAAAATTATCTCAATGGAGGTCTTAAGATCAACATTCCCTCCATTTTTATGATGACAAACACTCATAAGTTTATAGTGATACATAGGTTATGAGTGCATAAAATGAATACAAAAATTTTCTTTGAGGAACTTTTAAACTACATAACAGACTTAAGCCATATAATTGGTAACTTCAGTGTTTGTTATCATAAAAATTATCTCAATGGGGTTCTTAAAACCAACATTCCCTACATTTTTTATAGCAGACACTCATAAGTTTTTAGTGATACAAATGTTATGAATGCATAAAAGGAATACCAAATACAAAAATCAAACTCTTTCATCGTGACTCCCCAAAGTTCAATGCTATGTTCACTTTGTGTGGATTTTTATACGTTCACTCCAAATTTTCTCCCCCTTTTGATATCATCAAAATTTATAATGGGGACTATAGGTATGCTCCCCTTATAGTGATGCTCCCCCGACGTCATGCGATGCTCTCTCTTTTGCTATTGCATTCTACTACCCCTAAGATATGTACATTAGCTTGTAATTGTACTCCCCCTTAAATTTTACCCTCCCTTTATTTTCATGCTTTCAAGATTTCTGAAGTAGTCTCAAGTAATATCCCAATCAAAACACCACTCGCTTTTTAGGGATCTTGGGACTACATGTCTCATTTCATACTCACAAAACCATACACAATGACTAAAACACTGGTCAAAATCGTTAGTCAATTTTTACTTCTGAAGCTGAGCTAGCAAGGCTCTACTTTCACTAGATTTACTAAGTAGTTCCCTAGAAGCTAATTTTAAAGACCCTTGTCTAGAGTGTATAACCTCCTTTTGGGCTACAGTTTCTCATTCTTTACCCTACTGCTTCTTTCTCCTGTTCAATTTTCTTACCAACTATGCTCATTTGACACTCTTGGTCTCATGACCAACTTTCTCAACTTGAGATGACTGCTTCATCTCTTTTATGCATGACCCTTCATTTGGTTCCATTCACATTTCTCCCAAATTCTTCTATAAACTAGCCCTAGGCTCCATTTCTTTCACCATACTCTATATAGTTCCTTTTGAGCCTTTAGTTTTTCATTTGCAGACATCAAATGAGATTTTGGGATTTTTGGTTTTCAACTTATCTCATTTCCGCGGCTTCTTTATTTGCTGGCATCTATCTCAAACTCCTTATGAGGTTGCTTTCTTCTTCTTTTACTACTCAAAAAATATCTGCTAATTTTATAATATGAGTTCTATCTCATTTCTTCATTCATGCTTCTTGCACACTATTCATTGCCTTAATTTACCCTATAGACTCAAAACATCATAGCAAACAAATCACAAAATCTCACATATATATATTGATGGATTTTAAAATAAATTCAGCCAAAACATTTATTATATCCAAGATGATTCTCATTATCAATGATTTTAAAATAGATGATATTCAAGATGAGAACATCTCTATGAGACTTTCTTACTCTCACAAACTTACTCCTAGTTTGAAACCAAAAGAAATGTAAAAGAAGATATTGAATTGCTACATTGGGAACTCTAATGATTTAGAATATGCAAAACTATTCAAGAAATAAAACATCTTTATGAATAATTTTCACTTCTATTGCCTTTAGACCAAAAAATATTAGCTTAGGTGTAGTTTTGGATAAAATTGAAAAGTCACGTACAAAATAATAATTTTCATTTCTAATTATGGTGAAAGGATATCATTGTTATGGGATACTACATTTCCCATTACAATGATATCCTTTCACATTAATTAGAAATGACAATTATTATTTTGTAGGTGACTTTTCAATTTTATCCAAAACTACACTTTAGCTAAGATTTGTTTAATCTTTTTTATTTAACTTGCTATAGTTAGCAACACTAAAAGGTTGACGAGGTGGGTAATGTGTTACGTATCAACCACAAGAATTAGCATAACTGGTAATATCTGTATCATTACATCTAATATGCATCTTTTTTTGGATTGTATTAGTTATGTATCATCTTTCAAAGCTAATATCAACACACCCAAAGTCCAACACATATTACTCGATGCATGAAATAAGTGACAAGGGCATCCCTTGGTACGAGGACTAATTGATCGAGATCCAAAATGATGTTTTTAAGTGTTTCACAAGAGAAAATCACAAAAGGCATCCCATTAAATTTCATGTATGGTCTTCCTCAACCTTGTCTAGGATAGATAAAGGTGGTGATTGTGAAGCAACCAGATGATGAAGGTGAGAAAATTTAAGCAATCATGGAAGATTTGGGCAAACACTTCAATGCTCAAGAACAAGTCTTCAAACCACCAACAGAGGAACAAAAAGAATTGCTTGAATTGAATCAGTGTGAAGACTAAGTATACAAGGGTTTACATATTTTTTCAAAACCCCACAAAAAAGAAATACAAAGGTCTAGAATTCCACATGTTGAAGTGTCTTAGTGTCAACTAGGTGTCTTTAAAAATTTGTACAAATCAATGGGTTGTTCCTTCCATTCTTCTTCTACGATTCTTGGATCTTGATCTTCTTCACTTCAGTGAATCATTTGTCCTTGATTATCTCCCTTTTATTGAGTGATTTGTGAGATAAATATCCTTGATTTATTTTTATTAATAGTATGATTTGTTGGAGAATCTTGAATAGCTAATTATGTTTGTGGTGGGTCCCTCGTGTGGATGATTGTAGGATAACTAATTATAGAAGATCCTTGAGGTGGCTGAGATTCATCCATGCATGAAGACGTCCCCCTTTGCATGGGTGTGAACCTCTCTTCTTATAGGTTTTCTTTGGGCATGATCTCTATGTTCATGATTCATTCCTTGGGCATGTCTTCTATGTTCATGTTTCTTCGTGTAGCTTTAGGTTGTGTAGTAGAGGGCAAGTGTAAGACTCTGGAGTAGGGATCCCACTCCCATGCATGTGTGTGCCACATTCACAAGAAAAAATACAACAAATAACTAATTCCTATGGATTTTTCATCACAAAGCTAAAAGCGTTAGAGTAGCAACACTTGGCATGTGACTTAAGACAGAGTTTGGAAAGGATTTGTTCAAAGTAAACCTATAGGGGGTGAATAGGTTTACTAAAAAATTAAGAACTTTAAAATAATCAATCATAATCACATTCACAACAACTTTTATAGTGGTTCACAATCACTATTTTAGATTGTGGGTCTACTTCCAGGGATCTCTTACCTTGGAGTTAAAGGATCTACTCTGTAAAGCCAAACGACATCTACAAATTAGACCCACATAGGTTCAATTACAACACCTTCCCCAAACAGTTAGGGGCTTATAGTTAGCAAACTCTAAATACATAACTTATAACAATACTTTTTTACACACAAGGACTAACAAAAATAATAGCAACAACAACGACATCAACAACAACACTTGCCCACAAAAACACCTACCTAGACAAGGTCTTATGGCAATAGCAAATACTTGCCCACATTGAGTTTTATGGCAAGAACAACACTTGTCCACATAGGGACTTATGACAACACTAAGTATAGATGCTTAGCAAGTTAACAAATGACTACGTAGCAAAGGTCTCTTGATTTTCAATCATGGCTAAGTGTTGAGCATAGGTTGACTCCTATGTTATTTTTTATGATAACAAAACCTAATTAATCCAAAATTTTGAAAAACTAAGTATTCATCTATTTCACCATCAAGAGTCAATGCATCTCAAGGTTTAAAACTTCAAAACGATCAAGCCTACACAAGATCTCGAGCATAATTGAAGGACATCACTAGCAAAAGCACCCACAAGGAAGAAGACAATGAGAAGACAAGAGTTCAAATGTCCATACTCAGTCACAATGTAAGAGAGTATTCTTAAACTCCCTTGGTTAAGTGCAATTGTGAAATTGAAGCTTCAAGTCATAAAATGCATATAGATATATTTAAGAACATCATGAACATCACTTAGAACTTGTGAGAGAACTTAGAGAAAAACATTCTCATGTTTTAAATGTCAACATAGTTGAACTGACACTGGAAAGATTGATCATCTAGAAGTGTAGGGGCAGGAAATATAAAGCATGATTGATAAACCATAGTTGATTGATCCACCATCCAGAACATGGCCATTTCATGCTATAAAGCATGATCAATCATCCCATTTGGTTGATTGATCAATTCTACCCAGGCAAACAAATTTTACATGGAATGATTGATCACCCCACCTGATTGATCGATCAGACAGATTCTTGCCAATCAAATAGAATCTTGCCAGTCAGGGACATCAAGCATGACTGATCATAGGAAATGCACTAATCGATCATACTTGTATTGCATAGTCAGAAGAAATTCTTATTGATCGATCATCCCCTAGTCAATGATTGAGCAACTTAATTTTTCTGGAAAAACGGTAATATATTGATCAATCAGTCCCTCAATCAATATGTCACTGTCAAATAGAAAATTAGTTGTCATGATCAATTGAACGATCAATCAAAGTATTGATTTTTGAAAACGGGCAAAAAATGTCTAGTTTGATATTGGGAAAGTTTTTAATACCCCACCAAACATTGTATTGAAAATTTAATGAGCATTTATTGGAAAATATCCTATGCTTTTACTCTTAATCTGGCAAAATCTCTTAAAAGTGCTTTAGAGTGAAAGAGTGAGTCGTATTCTTTCAAATTCCACGTCTCTTTCCATCCCATCCTTGCTTTCATATAGTCAAACTCCTTCAATCACTTCACATTGTGTTGTCAAGGAAGAGGAAGCTTGGATCTTTCAAGGAGAATGATCTCTCCAAGTAAGGGTGTACATTTTTCCTTTATTTTTACTTAAATTTGTGAAAGGTTCATCTAGAACCTATAGAATCTAGATACAAAGGGCCTCCTAGAGGTAGAATCTAGTAGCAATCTCTTGGGAAGATTGGTGTTGTAAAATAAATGTAGTGAGCTATAAGTGGCTTAAAGAGAGCCAAAATCTCTTTATGTAATTTCGGCTATTAGAGTTTTTGAATAGTGAAATTTCCCTAGCAATGGTTCTTGGGCAGTGAATACCAATAGGAGAACATCAATAACAAAAAAAAAAATTGTCTCCTATGGTGTATGTATGGTTTGATTTACTTTTATGCATGATTTTTTATTACACGTGGAACTTAATTTTTATTTGATATTCTCAATTCATCCTCCCCTTGAGAAGCCATTGAACCAACAATTGGTATCATAGTGGGCCAAACACTGAATTGAAATCAAAATCCTCTTGATTTTGAAAAAAAAAATAAATGGCATCTCAAGACAAATTGTTCCTTCCCGAAGAACAATATGCCAACTAGCCACCTTTGTTCAATGGAACAAACTATGGATATTCGATAGTAAGAATGAAGTTCTTTCTTCAATCTATGAATTTGGAAATATAGCATGTAACCAAGAATGGTCCTTTTGAGCCTGAATTCAATGAGCTAACTAGGAAAGACAAAGAGCAGCTCAAGACAATCTCTAAGGCCTTAAACCTAGAACCAAATGAGTTCAAAAGGGTCTCCACATGTAAAATTGTCAAGAAAATTTGGGATAAACTAGAAGTCACACATGAAGGAATCACTAGAGTAAAAGACTCTAGAATTAGCTTATTGCTAGCCCAAGACGATGAATTCAAAATGAAACTAGGTGAGGGGGGGTTAGTCAACTTGAAGGACAAGATGATCTTCAACCACATAACGCCCTTCTCCACTTGAAGTCGTTAGTGGAGCGCAGATGAAGCTTCATCTCGATGCAGGGGATGAAGGGGCCCTTCATCTCCACGGTTTAATTTCAATCATGTGGAAGAAGACCCTTTTTGATCTTCTTCGAATTGAAGGACGGGCGACGCCCTCGGCCTCGCTCTCTCTCCTCGCACCCCCCCCCATCGCGCATCGTCTTTTTCTTTTTTCTTCCTCTCTCCCGCACTCCCTTCCCTCTCTCGTCTCCCTGCGCCCCCGACATTGTTCTCGGCCTTCGTCTCCCTGTGTCCCCGACGTTGATCTCGGCCACTATCTCAGTTCCCTCTCGTCTCCGGCTTCAACTCTCGGTCTTCTCTCGGCCTCGCCCTTTCTGTCGCACCCCCTCTCTCGTCTCCGTGACTCCCTCTCTTCTCTCGAACAAGCTCTCTCTCGCTTGTCTCACTCTATTCCCTCCCGACCTCCCTTTCTTCTCTGTCTTCTCCCTCTCTTCTCCCTTTCGGCCTCCCACTCCCTTATCTCTCTGGCTAGTCTCGATTAGGCATCGATTTCACCCTTCGGCTTCGGATTTCCCCCTTCGATTTCACCCTTCGGCTTCGGATTTCCCCTTCGATTTCACCCTTCGGCTTCGGATTTCCCCAAATTTCAGAAGGTATGCCTAAACCCGAGTTTTTTTTCATTAAATTAGTGTTTTATTTGATTTAAATTTATTTTTAGTGCGTAATTGGGGGTTATTTGTGCATTATTTTGGGATTTAGGTTACGGTTTAGGGTTTATGGTATTTTAGGGATTAGGGTTTAGGGTTTAGTGCGTAATTAGGGTTTATGGTTAAGGGTATTTTAGGGATTAGGGTTTTTAAGGTTTAGGGGGTTTAGGGTTTTTAAGCTATAAGGTTTAGTTTTTTTTTTTATGGTTTGTGTTTCGGGTAAGGTTTAGGCTAGGGGTTTATGGTATTTTAGGGATTAGAATTTTTAAGGTTTAGGGGGGTTTATGGTTTTTAAGGTTTTGGGGGTTTTGTGTTTTTAAGCTCTAGTGTTTTTTAGGTTTTTTTTATGGGGGGGGGGAGGGTTTGGGGTTTAGGGTTTTGGGCTTTTAAGGTATTAAGTTTCTGGAATTAGTGTTTAGGGGTTTTTAGTCCAATTCAAACAAGGTTGAGTCGCCTACACGGGCGTCCATTAGCCAACGAAACCCGACCCCCATCACTGACGAGGTACAGTTCATAGTGACTGCGAAGTTATATGGGGCTCTACCAGGGGTCTTCGGTGAATTTGGATTTGATGTGTGTGTGTTTTCATTGTTTAGTGCATATGCATTAGTGAAAATAATTTAATTAATTTTGAAATGTGCGAGAATGTTGTTGAGAGTTTTTGAAGTGCTATGAAATGTTTTTGCCATGTGGTGAGGAGATTCGGGTATTATACATATCCACCACATGGTATTTTTTTTATGGTTTGTGTTTTGGGTTTACGGTTTAGGCTAAGGGTTTAGGGTATTTTAGGGATTAAAATTTTTAAGGTATAGGGGTTTATGGTTTTTAAGATTTTGGGGGTTTTGTGTTTTTAAGCTCTAGGGTTTTTTAGGTTTTGGGGAGGGGTTAGGGTTTAGGGTTTTGGGCTTTTAAGGTATTATGTTTTGGAATTAGTATTTAGGGGTTTTTAGTCCAATTCAAACAAGGTTGAGTCGCCTACACGGGCGTCCATTAGCCAACGAAACCCGACCCCCATCACTGACGAGGTACAGTTCATAGTGACTGCGAAGTTATATGGGGCTCTACCAGGGGTCTTCGGTGAATTTGGATTTGATGTGTGTGTGTTTTCATTGTTTAGTGCATATGCATTAGTGAAAATAATTTAATTAATTTTGAAATGTGTGAGAATGTTGTTGAGAATTTTTGAAGTGCTATGAAATGTTTTTGCCATGTGGTGAGGAGATTCGGGTATTATACATATCCACCACATGGTATTTTTTTTATGGTTTGTGTTTCCGTGACGAGTAAAGGTTGTCTGATAAAGTTTTTTCCGTGAGGACCGTATCGGATTTAGATTATACATGGCTGCAAGAAGACAACCAAGTGGTCGAACATATGATATTCGGACATTCGATGATGATAGCAAAATGCTCGATCTCTTGGTCGATCAGGTCAATCTAGGGAACAACTTGCCTAACGGGGTGTGGAAGCATGAGGTATACATGGACTGTGTAAATAAGTTCAATGAATACACAATCATGAAAAAAACTGTTGAGCAGGTGAAGAATCGAACAAGAGCATGGAAGAAAACATACCAAACGGTAACGAGCTGTATCAACACTAGTGGGTTTGGTTGGGATGCAACCACATAACGAGTTACTACATGTAATTCTGTATGGCTTGATTACATAAAGGTCAGTAAATCTGTATGGCTTGACTATATGATGTACTATAAAATATTTTTTATGTTTTTCGTGTTAGTATAACTCTATTCCAAGACGTCTAAATGATGTTTTATTCTTGTAGGAGCATAAAGATGCTGAGAAGTACAGACGTGAAGGCTGCCCCCTATACGAAAAATTAGCTGTGGTGGTGGGAAACATAATAGCGGTAGGTTCAGGAGCTGCAACCTTTGTAGATCAGGGTGATGAGGTGATCCGTGAATCGGAACATGTCCCGATGGATGAGCCAGCAGATGTTGATATAGTTAGGGATACTCCATCACCATTATTAAGCATGGATGAGTCTCTAGGTAATCAATCTGAAAGAAGTAAATGGTCATCTTCAAGTCGTCGTAGAAAGAGAACCGAAATGCCCGATAACGACACTAGTAGCATAATTTTTGATGCAATAGATCGAATTGCTCAGACATTTCAGAATTTCATGATGAAAGACGATATTGTAAGAGGTTGCGTCAACGCCCTCAGGGAAATCCCGGACTTGCCTACAGAATTGAAGTATCGCGCTCCTTCATGGTTGGATACACCAACTAAGAAGGTCATGTTTATGGAAATGACAGTGGAAGAGCGGGTTGAGTGGCTTAAATTTTGTTTTGAAAACTAATTGTAATGCATTATAAATACACTATTTTTTTGGAATATTATTATGTAGTAGACATGATATTTGAATTATGACGTTGCAAAACTTATTAGTATGGTTTGTATTTAAATTTGATATGTTGTTGTGTTTATATATTGCATAGATAAATATGGTGTTTTGAGTATGGATGTGGAATGTGATTGAATGTAAGATGTGGATGTGATTGAATGTAGGATGTGGATGAATGTAGGATGTGATTGAATGTAGGATGTGGAATGTGGATGAATGTAGGATGTGATTGAATGTAGGATGTGTGAATGTGGATGAATGTAGGATGTGATTGAATGTAAGATGTGGGATGTGGATGAATGTAGGATGTGGGAATGTCGATGAATGTAGGATGTGATTGAATGTAGGATGTGGGAATGGGGATGAATGTAGGATGTGATTGAATGTAGGATGTGGGAATGTGGATGAATATGGTTGTTTATAGGTGTGATTGCAAATAGGTTATGATTGAAGATTGATGTTTACTCGTGTTTATGAATTTTAGGTGATTGAATTTGTGGATTTTCTTGGATACTATGATAGATGATGAAAAGGTTACAATTATGGTTGCATTCACAACTTTGATGATCGCCATGGAAAGATACTATATGTACCATTGCAACAGACGTGTACCACGTTCTTGTGGGATGAATGGTCCATTGTATTTGCAAAAGGCACTAGACAAATCTCCAGTTAAATTTCGTAAAGTGTACAGGATGAACCAACTGGTATTTCACAAATTTGCAGATATACTTTCTAGTAAAGGGTTTTTATCAGCCACAAAGACCATCTCAATTGAAGAACAACTTGCATATTTCCTCCTAACTGTTGGTCAAGGACAAGTGTATAGTGTCACAGCAGAGATGTTTGATAGATCAAACTGGACGATAAGTAAGTATTTCAACAAGGTGTTGGATGCAATCCTCAAACTTCACTCTGATTACGTCAAACGGCCTTCAGAACGCACACACTCGAAGATTTTAACAAATTCAATGTTTTATCCCTACTTCAAGGTAACATCACTTCCTATAACTAAATAATTTTACATTAATATACAAAGTTAGTAAATATTAATTGAAAATGTATAATTAGGATTGTATTGGAGCTATTGATGGAACTCATATCAAAGCCAACATTCCAATTGAAGATCAACCAAGGTTTTGGAATAGAAAAGGTTATCTCTCACAAAATGTGATGGCTGCATGTTCATTTGATATGCAATTCACTTATGTACTTGCTGGATGGGAGGGGTCAGCAGCCGATTCCCGTGTATTGACGGATGCATTGACTCGTCAAGATAAAATCTTTGTACCTGAAGGTAAGTAATATATTTTTATGCAGTACTTTTTTATCTATTTTATCTTCAATTATTTTATGTGGTATATAATTTTTATTATAGGAAAATATTATCTAGTCAATGCTGGTTATGCAAATCTTCCAGGATTTTTGGCTCCATATCGAGGAACCCGATATCATCTGCAAGAATTTGGAGATAATATTCCTAGAAATGAAAAATAATTATTCAACCGAAGACATTCATCTTTACAGAATATTATTGAGCAAACTTTTGGTGCTTTAAAAGCTCGATTTCAAATATTAAAAGGCACTCCTCCATTTTCTTTTAAGATCCAGGTGAAAAATGTACATGGTTGTTGCATATTGCACAATTATATACGTGCAGAAGATTATGATGATATATTTGAAGATGAAGATGATGATTCGGGTGGCGAGCTCGGTGGAGGAGGTGATGCGGTCCAATTAGGTGCAATGGATGATACAGACAGTGACGATTGCGATGATCTTGAGGATGTGGGTAGCCAAGTAACAAGCATTCGGAGGCAGAGTGCATTAGAATCCACAAGAGCCGCACAATTTCGAGATGCCATATCGACATCCATGTGGAACGATAAATGATGGTTTACTCTTATTACTTTTGAACATGCGTAATTTATATGTACTAAACTTGTAACTCGTTGATTGTAATATTAAAGGCATGAACTCGTTATTTGAATAATTTTTTTTAGGTTATTTTAAAAGTTGTATATGTATTTATTCATTATTTTATTTTATTTTATTACTATATTAAACTTCATATTTAAGTCTCTGGTAAATAAAATATAATTAAAGTATACATTTGATTAATATATCATCATTAATTATGTCAAAATATATTATTAATTAATACAATACAAATCTATCTTATGTTATTAATATAATATTTTTTATTTTTTAATCATAATTTTTTTTATTCACTCTATTGTATTAGTGATTTAATAGTGGTAATTAAAATATTGTTAACTTAGACACTTTGGTTTAATTAGTTCATTTTTATAATTATTAAAATCAATAATTTTAAATTTCTATAAGATGAAGATGAAGATGAAGTTGTCTTGACTAACACCCTATTTCAAAGATTTCGAAGATGAAGTTGTCTTGACTAACACCTATTTCGAAGATGAAGATCATGTAGATGCATAAGATAAAGATGAAGATGAAGATGAAGATGAAGATGAAGATCAAATTTCCAATTTGTTGACTAACCCCCCCTGAGTCAATATCTGAGATGAACTCTCGGTTCACTCATATAATTAATGAGTTGAACAATCTAGGAGAAGAGACTTCCTTCTATAGACAAAATGACAAGCTACTCAAGGCACTTCCAAAGTCAAGAGAGACGAGGAAGATAACCTTGCATGAGAATGATAACTTTAGAACTATACGCTCAGAAGAGCTACTGTGAATCCTTCTCACTTATGAGATGGAACCTCAAGATGTTGAGGAAGAGCAAGCTAAGAAAATTGCTCTTACGGCCAAGATGAGTGCTGAAAGTAACTCTAGTGAAGAAAGCTCTGATGACGTAAGTTTCATCACTAGACATCTTTAAAGAATCTATAGGAAAAAGAAGAATTTCATAAAAAGCCAATATAGAACTCAAAATGACAAATTCTATAAGGAAACTAATGTTTGTTTTGAGTGAGGGAAACTAGGATATAGAAGGAACAAATATCCAAAGCTTGAAGAAAGAACCCCATCTACAAACAAAACTCCCAAGAACAAAAAGAAGAAAGTCTTGATCTCAGCTTGGGATGAAGAAAAAAGTCTATTCATTGTCTAAACAAATATAAAGAAAAATACAATGCTCAATTACATGAGATTGCAAGGCTCAAAGAAAAGCTTGTTGTCATGAAGGGACCTGATAAAATATATATAGAAAATGCCTCAAGACTAAATGGATTGATACACAAGCTACCATGTGATTGACTTGCATTTGAAAAGAAGAGTTTAGACTTAGAACATCAAGTCAAACTTCTCTCTCAAATCCACACATAAGAAGAAAGTTGGAAAGAATAGTACAAAGCAAAACAATAAATTTTCTCCCATTCCTCACATTAGATGCCACTATTGCAATGAGATGAGTCACTATGATCACATTTGTGAAGTTAAGAATTAAAAAGGCATCAAACCCAAATCAACCAAAAAGGTTGTAGTAACCCAAAAGAAGTTGGGCAAACAAGTTTGGAAGCCCAAATAAGCTAGAACCTCAAATGTTATCCCAAAGGGACCCAACCTAAAATGGATCTCTTAGGATTAAACATTTCATGATTGTTGGAAGATAAGGAAGGCTCAAGCCCACACAACCAAGGAAGGCCCACATATCTAAGAGTATAATAAGATGGGCAAAACAACCAAAGAAGGCCCACAAGATGGGCCCAAAGCCATAATAAGTAGGATCCACAACGATTACCATGAGTTGGCATCCTTATCACATCAGTTGGAAGATCAAGAAGGACTCAAGAAAGTATCTTTATCTAATGTTCACGTCCTAGAAGAGTTTTAGTTTGAGTTAGGTTTGTCTTTTATCTATATTGAGTTATTTAATTATGCTAGGACTTATCTTTCAGTGTTAGAGTTTGGGTGTAATTGGGACAAAGGTAGTTTTATTGTAATTGGAATCTACTACCTTTCTCTATTATAAATAGAGGTTCTTGTACACTGATTACAACAAGTAAATAAAGTTTTATCTTTCCCATAAATTCAACAGTGATGTAGGTATGTCTCCAAGCCAAGGCACCAAAAAAATTTTGGATTTTTGATAGAGGTTGCTCGAGGCACAAGACCAGTGATAAGAAGAAGTTCATTGAACTCAATCCCAAAGATGGAGGTCATGTAAGTTTCAGAGACAATAACAAAGGTACCATAAAAGGAATTGGTAAAATAAGTACCTCAACCTCTTTCATATCTGATGTGTATTATGTAGAAGGGTTGATGCATGACTTGCTTAACATTAGTCAATTTTTTATAAAGGAAGCAAAGTTTCATTTGAAAAGGACAAATGCTTAGTAAAGAAAGAAAATGATGAACTAGTTCTAGAGAGACATAGAAATAGAAATCTCTATGTAGTGAACATAGTCAATTTACCCTCAACTAGTGCCTTCTGTTTGGGTGCAAAAATGGATAAATCTTGGTTATGGCATAAGAGACTAGGACATATAGGAATAAATTTCTTGAACAAACTAGTGAAAAAGAATCTTGTGAGAGGACTACCAGATCAAAAATTTGTAAGAGAGAGTCCTTGTGATACTTGCCAACTAGAAAAGCAACACAAAATTTATTTCAATGCCAAGAATATAGTTTCAACCTGTTGTCCACTTCAACTAATCCACATGGACTTAATTGGACCTACTTGAACAATAAGCCTAAATGGGAACCATTTCACCTTAGTGCTAAGGGGGTAAGTGAGAGTCAAATAAAGGATGGTAGGAGAAAGGCTGCCAAATAATAAAAGGATAATATGGGTAATGAGGAAGATAAGATGAAGAAGTCGGGGTCATCATGTGCTTTATTTTTTCAAGTAATTCAAATTCATCATCATACGAATCAATGCCAACAATAGTTAGCAAATAATGAATCTGAGGCAAGAAACTAAGGATTTCTTCTTCAATAATAATGTCCCAATAAAAAAGACACAATAGCAGTTGCGGTAATGAGCCAATGCCCAAATAACACGTACCAAATATGCAGTTATATAGTAACGGATAACTGGTGAATAATGAAAGTTCTTAATAATGACACATGAAATAAACTACAATGAGTCCATCCTTGAATAAGGAAGTTGTACACCAAGTAATAAGTTGATGATAATCCAAGGTAATAATCCAAGAAAAAATAAAATGAGTCACGCTGAGTCAAGGGCCCAAGTCAAGATTCTGGGTGAAGTTGAGTGAAGAGACCAATCTGGCTCTACCAAAAATTAAGACTCAAAATAATGGGCTAAAATTCAGAATAATGGGCCCAAAGTCCGAATAATGGGCTCATGAGTCTGAGTTAACCTGGTCCGAGCAGGCTGAGTCAAGAGACCCAAGCTTGAAACTTGATTCGGTATTATCAAGCAAATGTTAGGGGCTCTGAAGTGTCACTCGTGCCTTGAACTGCACAATCCTGGCGTGCCCCAACCTTGGTTACAAAAGTCAGATGGAAGCCAAATAAACCAATTGAGATTCATGGCTCAGAATAAAACTACCGGCTGGGATTCATGGCTTGGAATAAACTTCCAGCTCATATTGAAATCACTTTTGAATGAATATACCAGCCAATGAAGCTGCCAATCAAGAAAATTTTTGCATGAAGATACCAACCAGCAAGATACATAGCCAACTTTGATGAAACCTGAATAATAAGGATTAATCCAATTACAGAGACGTCCAAAACTGCAATAGAGATTAGTTCCAACTGGGATTAAAGTAAGCAAAGATATAGAATAAAGATACTTCGGACATCAAATTATCAATCGGAGAAAAAACACTCTGTTGCCAAACCAGCCATGACTTCCTCCATAAGCTCAACACTTTTCTAAATGAAGAAACACAGACCAAGATTTTTTTATCTGAAGGAATGGTTCCATCTTCCAGTGTTGGACCAGATAAAAAACTGGCAGAAGATCAAAAGATTAAGTGGGCCTTCTGGTAAAAAAACAACTTTCCAAACAATGATTAAATCTCCAAGGTGGCTCGGGAGATAATGGAAAGGCCAGCGAAGGAGACAGCCAGAAACAATGAAGGTTCCAACCGAAAATAGCAATGCAAAACAAAGAAAGATATGAAAACAACAACTTTCTAGTTTAAAATATCCAAGCCAAGCAGCACCGTGACGTAATGTCGTCAATCCAGCAATTTGCCAAGATAGCTTAAAGTTGAGCTTTCCAAGAGAAGGAACAATGTTGTTCAATCCTTAATTCAGATAAATCACTAACTTTTCAATAATTACGATGCCAACAGAATGCTAGATTGTCCAGAGAATAATCAGCGAAGTCCAATAGGAATGCTAGCTCATTCAGAGATCAATCAGTGAGGTCTAGTAGAATACCAGCCAACAGGATGATTAACATGCTACGTGATACTAAAATCTACCAACAACAGAATCACTGATGACCAAACATAGTAAGTAATGACTTTCGATGGCCAAAATAGAGCAAGTTATTGAAGCAGTAATCTTTTTTTTCTTGGATTATTAGCAAATTAATCAACAACAACCAGAGAGATTATTCTGTAAACAATCGATAATTAGCATACGTGGAACCAAGATTAGCAGAAGGATGCTCCAGCTTTCAAATTGAATCTTCAATTCGAGCAAATTTCCAGAATTTGTCAAGCCTCACAAGAATTCAGATAATGATCATTAGTAGTTTTCAACAAAATAATCTAACATCTTACAACAAAAAACACACTAGCTTTCCAGGATCTCATACTGCTTCTCTTACAGCAGTAGCAAACTGATCATTCTGAATTTCAAAGTGGATGAAACAACAAAAGTTTTGGAATAAAAAAAAAATTTACCAATAGAGTAAATTTGTGTTCAACCGGTAGCGGATAATCAACCGAAGATCATCACATTTGTCTTCCTTCTTAGGTCTTGTTTTCCAAAAATAAGAAACACCAATCTTACTGAAGCAAATACCAAGAAACAAATACTTCTTGCATGAAATAGGTGCTAAGGACCAGCATGATATATCTATTGTTTCATAGAGAAGTCAATAGAGGGAGCATATATTCTTCATATCAGCATGGGCAGTCTTCTTCAAACAAAACGCCAATGAAGTCTTCAACACCGAACAACGCCTTAATACCTCATAATCCGGGCGGCAAAGAAGTCCACAGCAATGAGTCTTGAAAATCAATCACTGCTCTGATACCATCTTGGGTAAAGAAGAGAACACACGTTGAGGAGAAAAAAGGAGGAAGAATGGGGTTATGGAGTAACAATATTACAATTATCCTAGTAAAAGTCAAGAAGAGACAAAAAAATATATTACATCGATGACACTCTAATTACATCATATCTTCCAACAACCTCAAACATCATTGAAAGACATCTCTTGAAGAATCACTCTCAAGGAAGAAGACAACGAGAAGACTAGAGTTCAAATATAAAAGTCAAATGTCCAAACTTAGTCACAATGTAAGAGAGTATTCCTAATCTCCCTTCTTTAAGTACAATTGTGAAATTTGAGCTTTAGGTCATCAATTGCATATAGATATGTTTAGGAACATCATAAATATTCTGATGCTTAAAATATCAACATAGTTGAACTGGCACTGGAATGATCGAACAACCTCTACCAATGATCGATTATCTAGAAGTATGCAGGCCAGAAATATAAAGCATGATTAATCAACCATACTCGATTGATCCATCATCCAGAACATGATAATTCCATGCTATAAAGCATGATCGATCATCCCTTTTGGATTGATCAATCAATTCTGCCTTGGCAAGCAAATTTTACATGGAATAATCGAGCATCCCACCTAATTGATCTATCAAACAGAATCTTGCCAATCAGGGACATAAAGCATGATCGATCATGAGAAATGCACTGATTGATTGTACTTGTTTTTCACAGCCTAGGGGAATTCTAATTGATCGATCATCTCCTAGTCAATGATAGGTAACCTTAACTTTTTTACACCAACGTGATCAATCAGTCCATGGATCAATAAGTCACTGTCTAACAGAAAAATAGTTGTTATGATTGATTGATCGATCAATCACTTAATAGCGATCGATCAATCAAAGTATCAATTTTTGTATATAGGCAAAAAATAATGAGTTTGAGTTGTAGAAGTTATAAATACTCCACCAAACCATGTATTGAGAAGTTAATGAACATTTAGTGGCAAATATATTAAGCCTTTACTCTCAATCTTGTAAAATCTCTCAAAAGTGTTTTAGAGTGAAAGAGTGAGCCATATTTTTTGAAATTTCACATCTCTTTCCATCCCATCTTCGCATTCATATATAGTCAAGCTCCTTCAATCACTTCACATAGTGTTCCCAAGGAAGAGGAAGTTTGGATCTCTCAAGGAGAAGGATCTCACCTACTAAGGATGTACATTTTTCTTTTTATTTTGTCTTAAATTTGAGAAATGTTCATCTAGAACCTATAGAATCTAGATAGAAAGGGCTAGCTAGAGCTAGAATCTAGCAGCAATCTCTTGAGGAGATCGGTGTTGTAAAAGCACGTATTGAGCTTCACAAGGCTTAAAGAGAGATAAAAATTTGTTTATATAATTCTGGCTATTAGAGATTTTGAATAATGGAATATCCCAAGCAAGGGTTCGTGAGCGGTGAATACTGATAGGGGAACATCGATAACAAAAATTCTTTTATCTCCTATGGTGTGTGCATGTTTGTTTTACATTGAATTGCTTTTATGCACGAATTTTTATTACACATACGACTTAATTTTAATTTGATATTCTCAATTCACCCCCTCTTGAGAAGCCACTTGGGCCAACACTAAGATGCTTCTTAAAGCTAGAGCAGGCTTGTGCATTTATAGAATTGAAATTCTACTAAAAAAAAGTAGTTGTTACTTGTTTACTAGCTTGTTTCTAGATCTTGCCAAAAACTTAGTATATAAAATTTTAAAAATATGAAAAAATAATTAAAATAAAATATTTGTGCTAAATGTCATTTTGGTATAACACTTACAAAATTTTGAGGTCTACAACCAAAGATATTGCCTGTTGATATGCTTGAAATTCCATTTTTGGAACATGGGGTTGAGTCCTTTGCTTTGGGATCAAACCCATTTGAGCCAATGACCCTTTTCAGGTTTAGTCATCTTATGTTTTCCTACAGGAGGTAGACTCCTTGGAGTGGAGATAAAATCCTATACCTTGGTTCCTCCTTTAGCGGTCAACTCCTTAATTAAATCAAAACCTTTTGTAAGTTAGATTTGACTGATTTTAGCTTATTGTTGAGTGCATGGGTTTGACTCCCTAATTATGCAGTCGGCTCCATATTTCTAAATTGATATTTTTTTAATTTTGAATTTTTTGAGTTTGTGTTTGGCTGTTTGTAGATGTGCTCGACTCTTCTTTTCAACCATTGTTTGTAACTACTTTTGAACTCCTTTCTTAACAATTGCTGATTATATGCAGCTCCAGAGACATGTGCTCGACTCCATTTATCATGTGGTCAAATCCATCAACTTTTAAATTATTGCTTGTAATGAATGTTTAAACTTTTTTGTTGACAGTAGTCAGCTCCATGGATATGTGCTCGACTTCATCATCTTACAATTGAGTTAGGCAATGCAACTTTGAATATTATAACCTTCTACTCATTCATGTTCTTGACTCCTTTCTTGTGGAGTTGACTCTTTTTGAGAAATTCATACTTTGTGCACACTTAAAATAAAAACATCAATAGCCTATATTTTTTATCATCAAAACATGGATTTATGGAGAAGGCTTTGAGCTTACTCTTCCTCAAACTTCTAAGTTGATTATTTGTTCAATATAAAATTACAACCTTATTAGGGACCTTTGTTTTCATCTAAGACAATCAAAATCTCTTATCAAGTGTATTAGAACTCGAATAGGTATGATGAAGAACAAACCTAAAGTGGGTGGGTTGGAGGGTTGGTTCAATTTAAAGTACAACACCAATATTCAAGCAAAGTGATCAAGGTACATGTGGAAGCAATACAAACAAAGTACACATGACATTTAGAGGGTTCATAGTCCTTCTGTAGAATGCTAGTCCACAATCGAAAATGATTTCCACCGTAAGGCTCTACTAATCTTGGGTTGTCCTATGACATCTATAGAAAATCATCTCGAAGGCTAATTGAAATACTGCCCACATAGGGACACAACTTAATTGACCACAACAACTAACTTACATACCACTCTCTCACTTAGATTTGCAACAATTAATTAGGTACACTGGCCTAAACCCACAAAAGGATTTTTCAGTAGCTAACTTAGGCTACACAAGCCTAGATTTAAGGGATTTTCAGCATCACCTACTTACACAAGGTCGACAACAGAAAATACAACTTCCTATCTTCTACTCCCAGCAATTGGGAGGATGTAACCATCTAATAAGGACGAATATTACCCTTATATCCTCACCCGTCTGCTCTTCTTCCCATTTTTAAAGGTTTCTGTATATTACAGGCTACTGTGGAGATTTCTCATGGAGTTTGGGAAGGAAGGAAGTAGGTCCTTTCTATCGGTTTAGGCAGGTAATGTTTTATTTTGTTTAAGCAAGCACTTTCTGCATTTATCAAAATGTTAGAGGATCTCAACGAGTTTTAGAGACAAGCAGAGATGGTAAAACATCAACTAGAGTAGGTTAAGATTGGTTGGCAGAGTTACATTTTTGAAAGCTTTGACAAGCTTAACAGTTGTGAACCCCTTTTACTTTTTCCAGGTCAGAGGTTCTTCCGCTGAGACACTACAACCTGTATAATCACATAAGCAGTTGCCCCACTTTCCTCTCCATTTCTGCATGGCTTTCGGCTCCAGTCCAGGTTAGTCGCTCTTCACCAGGTTCTCCAGGTTAGTCTCATTCTCAACCATGCTGTACATTGTTCATGTTCAATAGTCTTCTCCTTCCTTTGGTTATTTATCATCCTATTGTCGGATTAAACCTCTCTTTATCATGCTAATGGTCATGGACATAAAGCTACTTCATGCCCTCTTGATGAGACCTTCAACAGCTATTAGGTATAAGTACTTATATCTAATTATGGGATTTTCAGTAGTTACCGAATAGTTTATTCAAGTCTTGATTAATCATTTACAAATGCAAGGATTGTTTATCTAAGTTAAAGCACAATTGAGCCTCTTGATAAACAAATATTATAATGAAACTCAAAACAAGATTACACTCAATCATAAGATGAATCTACCAAAAATTTAGGAGCTCTAATGAATAACTATTAAACTAAAAGACATTAAAAATACAGCTGCAAAGCTGGTAATGCTAGGAAGTCTACTAATCAATCACTCAATACAAAGATGTTGAGCCTTCTATGATATGAAAATCAAATGAAAAACTCCCATGAATCAAGTAATGAAGTATTTGAATCATATTTTAAAATCCAAGCACTAAAATATTTAGCTTTAACTGAAAAACTTTATAAAATGTTAAAAAACACCCATGTGCGTAGGGGTGGCATGGCTAGTAAATAATTATGCAAAGTTGGTGTATGTCCTCTTATGTCCTTTTCCTTTTGAAGCATGTAGCCCCAAGGGCATTTTAGTTCTTATAAACACCCCCAAAACTATAAATATAACATCAAGGTACGGAGTAGAGCATTCAAGCATCTTCCTCTTGGCTCAAATTCATTCATACACATCTATCTTTTTTCCTCTTCTTTCTCTTCCTTGGTTTCTTCTCTCCTCTCTTTTCTTCTCTCCTCTCTTCTCTCCTTCCCTTGAGATCTCTTGTGTTAGTGTGTTTTCCCTTGAAATCAACATGGTATTAAAGTGGCAAAGATTTGACATGGAAAAGGAGAAGAAGATGGAGAATAAAAGGAGGAAGAAGAAGAAAAAGAAAAGGGAAAGGAAAAAAAGAGTAGTTTCTCATTTTTACCTTTAGTCTTCTTTCCCAAATTTATTTTTCATTGGATTTCTCACTCTCTTACGATGATTTTCATATAGAAAATTATATACTTTTGGAAATATCTTTGAGTCTAGAATCCAATTCAAAAATAATTATTGCAATTAGATTTTTATAGAAAGAGAAATCGACATCTGAAGTAGAAACGGTCAAGTAGCAGCAAAAAGCCTCAACTTTCTGAACGGTTTATACCAACATGACTGAAAATTTATGTTGAGAATTATATTTGAAACCGACATAGTGTTGAGACCAAGTTTTCATTGATCTTGCCATGGTAGCCCAATGACATTATTTGTAAAATAGTTTGGGTGGAGGAATTCTCCTCCTTTCTCCAATCCAAGTAGTTCAATTATATCAACACCGGTAAGGGAGATGGTCCTGTGGGGTAGGAAAGAGAAAATTGTGTAAAAAGACATCCACATGTGTAGGGATGGCATGACTAGTAAATAAGGAGAACTTCCATGGAGATGAGAGAGAATTGTAAATATACAAGCTGGTGTATGACCTCTTATGTTTCTTTCCTTTTTAAACATGTAGCCCTAAGGGGATTATAGTCATTGTAAACACATTCTCACAACTATAAATATAGCCTCAAGGTATGGGGTAGAGCATTCAAGCCACTTCCTCTTTGCTCAAATTCGCCATACCTCTCTCTCTTTGTGTCTTCTGTCTCCCCTAGTTTCTTCTCTTCTCTCCTCTCTTCCTGGAGTTAGAGTCTCTTCTCTCCTCTCCTTGAAATCTCTCGAGTTAATGTATTGGCACTAGAAATCAACATGGTATCATAGCGAACAAAGATCTGAGATGGAAAAGGCGAAGAAGATGGAGAGGAAAGGGAGGAGGAAGAAAAAAAAACGAAAAGGAAAATAAGGGGAATTGCTTGCTTTTCCCATTAGTCTTCTTTCCCAATTGTACTTTCTGATTGGTGGAATTGTAATTTCTATGGCGTGAGTGTCAGACATAAGCAAGAGGTATTGACAATCCCTTTGGTCTATTCTCATATAGCCTATTTAGTTGTTGGAAGATCCTTTTGTGGGTCTAGGCTAGTGTGCTTAATTAACTATTGTAAATCTTAGTGAGAGTGTGGTATGCGAGTTGGTTGGCAAGTCACTGTGGATAACATTATAATTTTTCTTAGAGATTATTTGTTATAGATGTTGTAGGACTACCCAAACTTAGAATTGTTAAGTTATGGAGCCTAATCAATGTTGAGTCGGTACACAGATCCATGATATATTAACTGTTGTTTCGTTAAGGGCAGTTTGGGAATTTTACCCTTGTATCGTGGTTGCCCTAATTTTCTCTTTATAATTGAGAGACGTTGTTGTTAGGGTTTTATCATCACCAAGAATGAGCTGGATTTGTAGCCTGAGAGAGGTTAGAGAGAACACTGGTACGTGTGTATGATTTCTCTTGTAAACTATTTCATCTTGCTAGTGGATTACTGCAGCAGTGGAAGGCATGACGTAGTCTCACCTTGAGGCGAACCTGTATAAATCTTGTTATTTTTTTTGTTTTCTTTTCCTTTGTTCTACATTTATTATTATTACTCTCATTGGTTTGGAATTATGGTGTCTAATTCCTAAAAAGAATAGCTTCAAGGTGTAAAAACATTTATGGGGTGGACAAGCAATCCACATAAGGAATGTGAACCCTCTAATAATCCATTGTGTACTTTTTATATAATTGCTTCCATGTGTACCTTCATTACTGTGCATGAATGTAAACTATACAATTGGCATTATAATATACATAATCACCCCCCCCCCCCTGCACGTATGTGACCATGCATATATGTGAAGGTTCTAATACACTTGTAAGAGAGATTTTAGTTGTCATGGATAAAAGCAAAGCTCCCTAATAAGGTTGTAATCTGAGATTGAACCAGTCATCAACCTAGATCCCTTCACAAGAGTCTTACACATGCCTGCATCATTTGGACACTTCACAATCACCTTCATTATCTATCCTATATGCGAAATTTAATGGGATGTCTTTGTAATCGCTCCCCTCAAATATTTATAGCATCATTTGGAATTTCATTCCTTTAGTTCTCTTACCAAGGGATACCATTGTCACTTATATCGTGTGAGTAATATGTGCTGGACTTTAGGGGTGTTGATATTAGCTTTGAGAGATGAAATATACCCAATCAAATCCAACACATGGTGCATATTAGAAGTAACCATACGGGCCTTACCTGTTATGGTGATTCTTGAGGTTGATACGTGCCACATTACTCTAACTCACCTTGTCAACTTTTAAGTGGTTCCTAATTGTAGAAAATTAAACTAAAAAACCACCTTTCCCATAATAAATATATCCTTTAACATTAATTAGAAGTGACAATTATTATCTTGTAGGTGTTTTTCCAATTTTATCAAAATTACAGCTTGGGAAAAAAAAATTAGTCTAAAGGCAATAGAAGTGAAATGATTCATAAAGCTGAATACAAGTATCTTATATAATGTTTCTAGGTTATTTCTTTCAATTTTTAATATTTTGTATTTCTTGTATATTTTTGGATATTCTAAACGATAAGGTTCCCAATGTAGAAATTCTTTATATTCCTTTACATTTCTTTTGGTTTCAAACCTGGGTAAGTTTGTGATCGTAAGAAAGTCACATATAGATGTTTCCATCTTGAAAATCATCTCTTTTAAATTACAAAGGTGATATTAGAAATGCCAGCCCTTGCTTCTCCTGCCATAAGTATCACCAAATAGTGATTTTATCTCTTCAATGAGACTCATTTAAGGGACAAAAGACAGCCTCTGATTTAATCTCCTCAATCCCATTATATTTCATGTAGTAAACAGAAATTGAACATGCCTCTATAAAAAATTAGGCATAATTGAATAAGATATACCTTTTTTATATTTTCTTGGTTATTTTTTGAATTTTTTTCATTCGATCTTTTAGAGTGGACGGAGTTTGTATGCCTCGATAAAAGAAATCAAGGAGGTTGATCTTAATCTGAATGGAAGCATAAGGCACTCCAAATTGATCGGTTATGATATTTGTTGGATGGAAAAATTTCTAATATCAGATTGTTTTTTTTTTCTTGTCATTGATATCTTCTTTCAACTTGACTTGTTGAAAAATGGAGTTTCCTTCAATTTTCAAGGGTCTCGATGTTGGCCTAAGATAACCTTTGAGATCATTTTGATGATCAATGTACACCAACATTACTAATGATATGCATTAAGTGTCTTGTGTAGTTAAAAAAACCCTGAAAAGAAATTTCTGACAATATATCCATTCGACTGGCCATGGTCCACCCAATGGTCCTTACAAAAAGAAAAGTAAGTAGCTCATTCTAGAAAGTACATCATCTAGACAACTCAGCAAGAATGTCTAACCAAGCAAGAAAAATGTAGATTTATTTTGTGCAAACAATGAACCCAAAAGAGACAAGAAGAGTAAAATGGGCAAGAAGAGTTGATCACATAGCAAGACATCAGCTACTTCTGCTAGAAAATTGAAGATATTGAAGTGCCAAGAGTTGAAAGATTCAAGCTCACGCATAGAAGTCAAGCACATTATTAAGAAATATGAAGCCCTCAACTGAAAGAGAAAAAACACGAATTAAGCATTTGGTGAAAATGAGCAAAAAGAGTTTACCCATGTGGAGGGAGCCGACCCCATATCATGGCAAACATATAAAGAGAGTCGAGTGCAAAGAAATTGAGAATTTTGAAGGTGAAACAGAGTGGACCCCATCAAAGGAATCAACCCCTCAGTAAAGGAGTTGACTCCATCAAGAAGGAGGAGGAAAAGGATTCAATTATGAAAAATAAAATGTTTTGAAAGAAAAAAGAATTGACCTTCATTATCCAAAGTCAGCCCTTTAGCATAGGAGTTGACCCCTATAGAAGCAAAATGAAGGAAAAGACGGAAAAGAGTCGTCCAAAAAGATAGACACTATAAAACAAAATAGATTCCAAACTAGAGATTCTCTACATGGAAAGACTCACTCTCAATTGAGGTCCACATGCTAGTGAAGAGCGATCTTGCTTGGTATTACTAGTCTTTGGTGCATCACCCTCAATAATGCAGTATTGTGTTTGTCATACTAGTAAGGTATTTAAACAAAATTTTGAATAAAGTGATCAATTGTTCATTGTCACTCTAAATGGCAGGGCCACTTAGACTATAGCATTATCTTCACTATCTCAAATACCACTCCCACCAAAGACTTCATGGAGGTGACCAAGAATCAATCTATAGAAATTTTAGTTTAAATGCCCAATAAATTTTTTGCTCCATTTGGCAACACAAAGTTGATTCAATGGCAGATTCATCATCACAAGCCACAATTCTAAAAAGTTAGAGCTCATGTAAAGAATAGTAGTTGAACTGACAATGGAAGGATGAAATTTCAATAAGTCAACATCTTGAGAAACAAGGAAATAAGGTGATATGTGTTGTTTTAAATCTTTGTCGTTCCACTATTTCCATATGGATCACATCTTTTGTGTGAAGACACAAGATCACAAAAGTTATTCAAACATCTCTCTCCATGCAAAGAAGAACGTCTGAATTCATGCAAAATAATAATCAACCTCCTCTATCTCCCATGAAAGATAAAGTACAAGACATTCTCACAACCCTTCTTATCTCAAATCTCAAGGTCAAATTCTTGCAATTGCAAGATCCATCTAATCACTCGAGGTTTAGTGTCCTTGATGGATAATAAGTACTTCAAAGCAGAATGATCAGTGAACACTATAACCTTTGACCCTAACAGATATGATCTGAATTTATTCAAGGCAAACACAACAGCTAGCAACTCCTTCTCAGTGGTAGTGTAATTCAATTGAGCATCATGAAGAGTGTGGATAGCATACTGAATGACACAGGGCATTTTATCCGTCTTTTGCCCCAAAACAGCCCCCAATGCATAGTCAGAGGCATCACACATCAACTCAAAAGGCAAAGACCAAGTAGGGGGTTGGACAATGGGTGCAGTGGACAAACATTTCTTCAGTGTCTCAAAAACATGAATACAGGCATCATCAAAGGCAAAAGCAACATCTTGAGCAAGCAAATTCGTCAAAGGATGAGAAATTTTGCTAAAGTCTTTAATGAAACGCCTATAGAACCCAACATGGCAAAGGAAAGAACGCACCCCCTTCACATAAGTAGGTGGTGGTAGATGGCAATTAGGTCAACCTTGGCTTTGTCCACTTCTACACCCCGCTCAGACACTACATGTTCTAAAACAATTCCTTCTTTTACCATGAAGTGGCATTTCTCCCAATTCAAGACTAAATTGGACTTAATGCAACGGGACAATACGAGTGAAAGATTGTGCAGACATGTATCAAAACTAGAGCCAAACACAGAAAAGTCATCCATAAAGACCTCTAAAAAGTCACCAATCATGTCAGAAAAGACACTCATCGTGCACCTTTGGAAAGTGGCGGGCGCATTACATAAACCAAAAGGCATGCATCTGTAAGCATAGGTGTCAAACGGACACGTGAATGTGGTCTTTTCCTGGTTTTCTAGAGCAATGGGAATTTGATTGTAGCCGGAGTATCCATCTAAGAAGCAATAAAAATTGTGGCCGGCCAATCGCTCTAGTACCTGATCAATGAAAGATAGTGAGAAGTGATCCTTCCTAGTGGCGGAATTAAGTTTTTTATAGTCGATGCAGACACGCCACTTGGTGGTAGTTCTTGTGGGAATCAATTCACCACTCTCATTTTTCATTATCGTTATCCCCTCTTTCTTAGGGACAACTTGAATTGGGCTCACCCAGGTGCTATCAAAAATAGGGTAAATGATTCATGTCACAAGCAACCAGATGACTTCTTCTCTCACAACCTCCAGCATATGGGGATTTAACCTACGTTGCATCTCATGTGAGGCTTTAGTCCCTCCTCCAAATGAATACGATGCATGCATATGGAGGGGCTAATCCCTTTTAAGGCATCAAGAGTCCACCCCAATGCCTCTTTGTGTGCTTGTAAAACTTCAGTCAATTGTTCCTCTTGCTCAGTACTCAAATTAGAGGAAATAATGAATGGTAATGAGTTCATGGGCCCCAAAAATGCATACTTCAACATGGGAGGAAGTGCCTTAAGATCTAGATTGGAAGTTTCAAGAGGGTTGTCCAAGTCAAGATGAAGATCCTGTGGATGATCAGTTGTGATAACCTCATAAGCTTCTTCCAACAGAGGTACAAAATTGAGTAAAGAATCAACCTCTCAGAAATATGTTTCCTCATCAAAATAGTCCATGTCTAAAGATGTTATGCAAGACTCAAAAGATTCAAGAGTGGATTCGTCATCAAGCATAACAGTTTCTATCTTAAATGGAGGACTCAAATCATCAGACTCAAGTGGGTGGTGCCTGGCATTAAATACATTCAATGAGACCTTAAAATTTCCAAAAGACAACTCCAACTCACCACTTTTAAAATGAATGATAGCATTAGATGTGGCTAAGAAGGGACGTCCTAGGATGACAGGAATTTGGTTGGTCACATTGACTACTGGTTCTGTATCAAGAACAATGAAATCAACTGGGAACAGAAATTTGTCCACTTTTATCAAAACATCTTCAACTATTCCTCGTGGTATCTTCACAGAACGGTCAGCTAGTTGAAGTGTGATGGGAGTATGCTTCAATTCCCCCAAACCTAATTGCTGGTACACAAAGAAATGAATCAAATTCACACTTGCCCCTAAGTCAAGAAGAGCTCTCTGGATGGTATGTTCACCAATGACACATGAAATTGTGGGACATCCAGGATCTTTAACTTTAGGAGGAGTGTTGTGCTTCAGAATTGAGCTTACATTCTCAGTAAGAAAGACCTTTTTGTTAACATGTTGTTTTCTCTTCTGTGTACAAAGGTCTTTCAAAAATCGGGCATAGGCAGGGACTTGCCTAATAGCATCAAGAAGTGGAATGTTAATGTGAACCTTACTAAACAGTTCCAACGTTTCATGCATGCTATCTCCTTTCCTAGGTGGACCCGATAACCTTTGTGGATAAGGAGCTAGTGGGACTTGGTTAGGGATCTGCTCGGCTGTTGGTGGAGAACTTGGAGGTTCTTCACTCAATGATGTGTCCCCATTGTCATCCTTTGACTTCTTAGACTTAGTGGTTCCTACCCCATTGTTCAACTCACGACCACTCCTAAGGGTGGTTATGGCTTTGGCTTGCTCATGGTGGGGTTTGGAACTCAACCCACTCTCATGTGTGCTTTTAGGGTTAGGAATGGTTTGACTCGGGAGTCTATTTTGTGCTTGTTCACTCATGTGGCTGGCCAACTGACTCACTTGCATTTCAAGTTTAGCAATGGAGGACTCTGTATTCTGCATGAATAATTGAAGTGTATCCTCAAGCGAAGGTTTTTGTGGAATCAATGGTTGTTGAGTGAAGTGTGGGCGCGGAGCTTGGGGTTGAGTAAACCCTGGAGGACCCCCAACTTGTGGGCCCTTGGACCATGAGAAATTTGGGTGCCTAGCCCAACCCGGATTATATGTTTCCGAAGAAGGATAGTTCCGGTTTGGTCTATGAAAATTCTGGACTGCATTCAAGTCCTCAATGAGCTCTGGGTAGGATGAACTAGATGGACACATTTGTGTGGGATGAGATGAACCACACAGACAATAGAAGGGTTAGGAGCAGGTGAACTCTTGGACACCATAAGGGCATCAATTTTTCTAGTCAACCCCTCAATCTTGGCCATGAGCATGGGTGTTTCACTAACCTCATATAGACCCCCTCTTTTGGCTTCGTGGGATCTCCTATCAACATTAAATGACGAACCCCATTGATGAGATTGATCACTCAATGTTTCAAAGAAGTCCCATGCCTCACTAGCACTCTTACCCATCAAACTCCCACCACTCGTTGCATCTACCATGGATCTAACCTGGGGTGTAAGACCTTGATAAAAGTATTGCACTAAATGCCATTTCTCAAACCCATGATGCGGACACCTACGGATCAAATCCTTCCATTTCTCCCAAGCCTCATAAAAGTGTTCACCCTCCTGCTGCATAAAGTTGGAGATTTCTCTCCTAAGGGTTGTAGTTCTATGAATGGGAAAGTACTTGGATAAAACTTTTGTGACTAATGTGTCCCATGAAGTAATGCTGCCCAACTCCAAGGAATTAAGCCAAGACTTGGCCTTATCCTTAAGTGAAAATGGAAAAAGTCTTAACAGGATAGAGTCATCTGAGAAATTCTGGAATTTGAAAGTTGCACAAATATCTAAGAATTCCTTGATGTTGTAATATGGGTGCTCCTTCTCCAACCCATAGAATGTAGGGAGGAGTTGGATCACACCCGGTTTCAACTCATAACTGGCGGCAGTAGTGGGTGGCAATATAATGCAAGAAGGTGATGTGAAGTGGGATGGGATAGAATAATCCCTCAGGGCTCTACGAGGCCATGGTAGCTCCTAACTTGACTTCGGGCGTTTTCCTACAAATATGTTCTACCTCTTCAACAAAGGGAGCTAATGGTCTACCTAGGGAGCGGCGCCCGTGCATAAAAACACAAAAAGAAACAAAACAAACTATCAAATTAAGCTAACAAACTCACTACTAAAAATATGAACTAACTAGAAGAAATAAAAATAATTCCGTACAAAATCACCAAGCTAAAATTATGAAAGCAACAAAAAAATAAAATAAAATAAAATAAAAATAAATCTAACCTAAGACCATGGAGAACAAAGAGATATACTTAATACGTGCCTCCCCGGCAACGGCACCAAAAACTTGATGTAGTAATTCAGTTACATCGGCTTTAATACCTCACAAGCGTACGAATCGTTCATGTAATTTAGTGGGAGGCGAGGGTCATATCCACAGGGAGGACTGAATTTTGTGTATTCTTTAGTCAACTAGCCTAACCAAATATGATGAATTAATATGAACTAAACACTAATTATATCCTAAATTATCAAGCAATCATCTGGTTAACTACTTGCACAGCAGGAAACGTCAACTCTGGATTTTACGGTGATTCGTGCCTCTCTCGAGCGCCACGTAACCACGGATCCGATTTCTCATTCCTTGCATCTAGCCCCTCTCGGGCGCATAGAGTGAAAGACAGAAATCGGATTAAAATACCAAAATCCAACCTCAATCATAATCCTACCCTAATTAGCTAATTTAATAAAATATCCGAAAAACAAATATTCAATAAACATTAATTATCAAATCAGATTCAATAAACATCCAAAACCTAAGTTCAAACTATATAAAAAATTAAATTCAAAAATGATGAATTACTCCCCTTCTCCTTCCTCTCGCTCGGGCAGCAACTCGTTCTCACGGGTGCTGCAATTTCCCGAAATTGATGGCTTCAGGTAGCAAGAGTGAGTGGTCAGAGGTAGAGACGACGCCGGCGAAGAAAGAAACAGAGCTGAAGTCCTCTAACCGGCTCTCTCGAGTCTCACTCGGAGTTGGAATAGCTCCGGGAATGGTCGGAAATACGTAATCGACGCAGGAGGATGGTCGAAAAGAGGAATTGGCACCGGAGAAGCCCTCTCAAATCACTTCTCGGCCTGGCGAGTAGAAACTGTCGAACTCACCTCGATAGAGACTCTCTCGAGCTCTCCTCAGGTTTGTTCTCGATTGCCGGATGGCGGTGGATGGCGGTGGAAGGTGGTGGCGCGGGGAAAGACGGTGGGAAACTCCTCTCGGGTATTCCCCTGTTTCCATTCCAAGGTCCTCTGTTTTGGTCGATCTCCCCCTCTCCTTTCTGTCGACGCTCCTCCCTTTCTTTAATACCCTTTTTCTTTGTTTTAAAACGATTTGCCCTAAAAATCACCTCCATTTCACTAAGGGCATTTTGGTAAATATCTTCTTCTCCACCAAAATTCTAGAAAAATTTCATAATTAAATCCATAAAAAACATTTCAGGAATAAATAAACCCTAAAAGCAATGAAATATAATTCAGGAGAGAAAAATATGCAATATAGACAGTGATTAATGCCAAATTCAACCACCTATAACACAATTATAAAGGTTATTCTATTATAATTAACCTAGTTCTCATGTCAGAATATGGCATCTATCACATGCCACCTACAAGAGCTCACTCAAGGGACCCATGTTCTCTCTCTTCCATGCAAGACAAATTACAAAACATGCCAGCTATAAGATCTCACTCAAGCGACCCATGTCCAGCTGTATCAAAAATACATGTGGTTTAGAAAATTCTTTCTTGCACATTCCTCGTATCAAGAAGAAGAGATATTCACCAACTAGGCACTTACCTAAAAACACTCTATCAATATCACACAATCTAGATCACATAAACAAGGGTCAAGAATAGTTAAAATTTAAATTCTTACATAAATTCTCTAGACTCTGATGGAAAGAAACCTAGACCTTATCCAAAGATTTTGAAATGCTTCCTTATTTCATTGTAGAACGTAGGAAAGAAATTTGTGTGTATCTTGTATGTTTCTCTCATTAATAAATCATGTTTGATAGTTACAAGTTTAATTTGAGGTGTTTTAAATTTGAAAGGTTTTCACATGGTATCAAAGTCGACAGTCTGATCCAAGGAAAAGTCATTCAATTCTGAAAAAGAAGGAAGCCTCACATCCCTCTTGCATTCATACGTCCTCTCCTTCTTCCTCTCATTCATCATCATTCTCCTTGTTCACTATTTTCTCGTCTCGAACACCATAAACACCTCCATCTTTTCTTCTAATTCATTTGGATCTCCCATTTCTGTAAATCCATTACAACACTCATTTTTGTTATACTATCTTCCAAAAATTATTATTGTGGAAAATTCAATGGATTCATGTCTTATGGTCACAACCAGACACTTACCTAAAAACTCTCACTCGAGATCACACAATTTAGATTCTATAAGCAAGTGTCAAGAATAACTCAAATTTAATGTCTTACCTATCTTGCCTAGACTCAAGAGGAAAGACATCTAGACCTTATAAAAAACTTTTTAAAAGCTTCCTTATTTCACTATAGAACATTGGAAAGAGAGTTGTATATATCTTGTATGTTTATATCAATCAATCAAGCTTGATAATTACATTTTTAATTTGAGAAGGTGTTTTCATTTTGAAAAAAAATTCATACTTCGCCAAAAAAAGGGCGTATCAAAGCTGCCACATTCCATTATTATAAAAGGATTGACAAAACATTCAAAAGCTAGTTTTCAAAAAAACATAGTACAAACCTACTATCCCTGACACACATAAATCTTGTCGCATGCTAACAAAGAAAAAGCCAAGCAATTCAAGAGAGCTCAAATATGCTTTGTGGACTCTATAGCTTAATGTCATCACACACAAGCTTCTGATAACTTTAAGCTACATCCATTTGTGATATGGTACAAGAGGCAATTTATCCTTCAAAGCTACCCATAAAAGCTACTAAATCTCAGAGTAACATTTATTTTTTTAAGTCACTGACAAATAGTCCAAGGTACCTTACAACTCTGTGCATGAGTAAATCATATTTTTTTATCAAATTAAAAAAAATGGCCTATCAATTCAAATCTAAAAAATTGTCTATCAGGGTAGGGATATTTAGTCATCTCCACATTCTAAATTATTTCAACAATACATGAAGGCCAAAACACCTGAATGCGAATTTTATAAACCATGTAGACAGATCAAGAAGAAAAACTTATGTATTAAGTATATGGTGGTTGAGTCTCATTTGGTGGGTGATAGAAAATAACAATACTATTTCCATTTTCAATCTTATGAAAGAGTCCTAAAAGAAAGTAAATAACAATATTGGTTACTTTTCTATAGATGATAAGACCAAATAAAAAATAGTAGTGTGTAGCAAAAACATAAAAAGGTTAGGAATAAAAATACTATAAAATGTCACTCAATGCAGTTTCAACAAATGAAAATCTTATTCATTTTCTCTATTATTCCATTGATATTTTCAATGTGGACATCATTTTTTATCAATAAATGGATAAACATGTGTAAAACCTCATAGATTTATGACACCAATGTAGACTTTGAAGATCGGTTTACTATTGGATTAAGAACAACAAATGTGTGTAAGTTGTACACCAGCTTCATTATAGCTCTATGTTCTCGAGAAAGGAGACAATATAGCTCCATGTTGAGAACTAGACAATATATAGTTTCATGTTCCCCATATCTCCTATTGTCTACAAAACGTAGTGGAATCAATTCTAGTATTTTGCATAAGTATGATGGTGCTAATAGGAAGTAAACATTCACTCTCAATAGTTGTGCCAATAAGAATTTTATTTCAAGTGAATTTTTTTGTGAATGTTCTATGGCTAATTTTGAGTTATAAGTCTTTGTACCTTGTTTCAATACGAAGATTTTTCAAAATCTATTATTACATTATCACATAGAAGTCACAATTTTCCTCATCTTTTCAAACTTATGCATTAGCTTGCATTATTTTGCATTGATTTTTCTGACTAATGATTTTTAAACTTATCCTTTTCTTTTTCTCACTAAGAGATGGTTTCAATTAAATATATGTTTTACAAAACTTTCCCTTATCCGTTGGCATGTGGATTTTTTCTTGTAGACCATTTACTAGCTTTGAACTATTAAATATGTCATATTAGATTTCATTTTACAGGAATCCTTATTTGATATTGACCACTTTCACATAATAGAATAGTAAGTTGTAAGCTTCTCATTTATTTTAATGAACGAAAATGCCAAAATACTTTTATGAACAATCAAAATGAAGAAATTTTATATGAAAATTTTCAAATTGTTTCTAATTCTTATATATTAAATGTTACAAGGAAAGGATCATTGAATACCATTTATGTATTTTTAAAGGGCCCTTAAGTTTCATTAAAGTGTCATTATTGCATAAATATGTTTATCTTACCTTTTAAAAATAAAATAAAAATACAACTAAAATCTAAATTTTTAATTTTAATGCCAATCTAAGATTTTAAGAACATGTTTCCTTCTCTCTTTATAAATATGAGGAATTCATGCAAACCAGATATAAAGGTGATGGCATATGTCACTCTTCTAGGCCACATGGATTTATCTTAGTTCATATCTATTAACTAGACATAAGTTTAAGGAACAATTCAACTATATTGATAGTTATAACCTCCCTTTTATCAAGTTGAAATCCAAGTATTGTCATAAACACCATAGGTAGTTAAGAACATCTATTAAGCATTCGAAAGAATGCTTTGGTTTCTATGCTTTTAGGCATGTGACAAAGATAACTTTAGAGCTTCTCACATTGTAAGAGAAGTTATAAAGTTATCTGTGGCTTATGTATTACCTTGGTTCCACAAATAAATAATAATTCTTCATGATGATTATGCTATTTATAAGACACAAATTTTCAGCCAAAGTTCTCCTTGAATATCTTTTAGCTAAATTTTGTGGTACCTCTTCCCTACTTCTTTTATAATTTTCAGAAAATGTAATCGTGATCATGATTTCCTCAAATCATGGTATGTTATGATATGAGATATAATTCATACCCCCATCTTTGGCTTATTATTTTTTTGTAACAAAAATTATTATTTTGTTTGCATTGACCTAACTAGTCATATATTTATAAATTTGTCATGTCCTCCTCTTTGACAATTAATGGCTTCATCATATTAGGTGACAGTTTCACTCCAAGAACAACACCAATGGGCTTGCAAGATGATGGTTCCAGGTACAAATGACAGACTAAAAACAATTACCATCATTTCGTAATCTACTGAGTCATTTTTTTTATGTGAATGAGTTACCTAAGTTTGTTACTCTATCTTGCAGGCAAGAACATCCAAATGAAGAAGATCTCATGAGACAACTTACCAAAGCTGTAGCATATCAACGAGAAAAGATAAAACTTATAGAAAAACACTTTCAAAGAATGAAGGAACTGAAAAGAAAGCAATATGAAGAAGAATTGGAATCCGAGATTCAACATAATGAACATCTAGATGAACTCATGGCCAAGTTCAAGCGAAATGTTCTTCAATCAGTTGCACCTTCTAGTAGTTCTTAAAGGTGAGTCATCCAACTTGCAACTTTTGCTATGGTTGTGATGAAGTGCTTGCACCTTCTAGTAGTTCTAAAAGTTGACTCATGCTTTCAACTTTTAACAAGGTTATAAGAAAGTACCTACCCTAGGGTCATGTTATGTTAATATGATTGTTGTTAAGATCATTTAACAATCTAAATAGAGTTTCAAGAATTTAGCATAAGCGAATGGTTTATTATATAAACCACGTATAGGCACTAAATGGTCTACGTATATGCAACTTGCAACTTTTGCTATGGTTGTGATGAAGATGTTCAAGGATTAGGTAGAAGAGAATGTTACACCCTTGTTTTCTCTCCCCAACCATGGACAATTTTACCTCCTTTAGGTGGTGTATACATAGGCCTACTATAGAATTTGTGTTGCCTCAAGTACATGTTCTCATAAATATCCTTTGTGGACTAGTCATGTATGTGTCATGTTGACTCGTTTTTCACCATTAAGGGAGTTGGCAAGCTTGTGGCCTTGACTCCTCAAGCCACGTATAGGCACTAAATGGTGGTCTTTGCTATCTTTGTGGTTGTATCCTAGAATAAGATTCAATATAGTCTATAGAATATAAATAAAGTTAAAAATCAAGAGAGATGACACTTAAAGGGCTACTAATATTAATCTATTGGTGTGATATGGAAGTCGAACAATACTTTATCTCTATGT
Source organism: Aristolochia californica (assembly GCF_029961685.1). NCBI lineage: Eukaryota > Viridiplantae > Streptophyta > Magnoliopsida > Piperales > Aristolochiaceae > Aristolochia > Aristolochia californica. The sequence continues at coordinate 8,011,670 of NW_027182279.1, forward strand.
GTATCAATTTTGTCAATAGATGCCAGATGAAGAGCCCCACAATTTCAATTGGACAGGAATAGGGACAAAGGAGTTATTATTGTATTTCGACTTTTTTTTTATTGTATTTGAACTATATAATATCAAAATTATTTTCTAGGCTCTCTACATTTTATTAAATCATAAATTTACTTATTAAAGGTAAAGTATCCATATATATCAGCAATCGATAATAATTAATTTATATTTTTTACATTAGCGTGAGGCAAGGGATGAGCATCGGGTCGAGTTGTAGGTAACCCAACAAGACTAGACCAAAAAACCCATAGATCGAGGACTAGGTAGAGGAAAATAAATCGTTGGGTTTCAGGTCGAGGATGGGGCAAGGATTAGAAAACTAGGTAGAGACGAGATGGGGATGGGTTGGAGATATGGTGATGGAGCGGAACAAGGCGAGAAATGGGGTTTCGAGACGGGGTTTGGTTAGGAGTCGAGGTTTCAGGGAAGTGATTTTTTCAAGTTTTTTTTTTTGGGTCATGTTTTCGGTTCATGGTTTGGGTTTTAAAAAACTAGAGCTTGACTCAACCCATGTCCACCCCTACATGAGGCCTAGAAAACTAGTGAAGTTACCCCATTACTATTCTCAACCCTAAATATTGTTGAAATAAAACCATATTAACATACCTTGTAATCTTCAACCACCATTTATACTCTACAATGGAGTGACGACAATCTATGCCAAAAGTTATGCTTTCTAACGCATCCTTAGATTTTCTGGTCTTATCAACTTACAATCTTCTACCAAGTTATGATTGGTATGTGCAAATCTAGTACTAAACAGTAGATTATAAAGGGTTCTTTTATGCAAGTGGAAAGACTTCCATGGTAAAATATTGAGTGTACTATTATTGTTGCCATGCATATATAGCTTATAACAAGCATCCCAACCTAATTATTAACTCCTATTATTCCAAAGTAAGATCCAAAGCCTTCCACTCCTGCAGCTACAGTTCACATATAAGTAAGGACAATTCGTCCTCTACAGCGTTTCTCACCTACTTTGAATTATATTTTGTTGACAGATGGCGGAGAACTGCAAAGTTATGAAGAAATCTTGAAAGATGAATATTCTAGCAAGTGGGAATTGGGCATGAAGGATGAGATGGATTCCCTGTTAAGGGATCGGACATGGGAGTTGACAAAACTTCCACAAGGAAAAAACCGTATTGATATGTTGACAAAGGTTGAGAAACTGAAGTTGTGCACAAATTCAGTTGGTTTTCTAGTATGATGGCAGGGGCAGTGAGTTACAGAGGTGGAGGATATCATGTTTGAGGAAGAGGGCGATGTAGTTGGTGTACCAGTCTCCAAGTGGGAGAATTGTTGAGGACTATGGAGCATGGTCCACTGCACATGACTCTGTTGTCAAAACAAAGACGGTGTGCGAACAAAGTCCCTCGACAGGAAGACTTCGTCTATGTTGCCAAAACAGAGACGTTGCGTGTTGAGAGTCTCTCGGGAGAAAACTGCGACTCTGTTGGCGAAATAAAAACCCTTAGGGTTTCCAAACAAGGTCAGGGCAAAAACCAAAGAGTGATAGAGGAGCTCTCGGAAAAATAGAGGGGTATTTTGAGAGACCTTCAGGCAACGCCGTAGTCAAGAGAAAGAGTGCTCAGAGGCTTGATGCCACTATCGGAGCTGTAATACGACGTCGTTGTCGTCGCCATTGCCGATGTTGTATGGCGGGACTTTGGCTCTATTTCTGAAACAGAAACAGAGTACGAAACAGAGTCTCTCGGCATAAAGAGAGACTCAAGAAGAATGACGACATTGTCGTCGCCGTTGTCGGAGTGACCGTTCGTTGTTGTTACCATTGCTGTTGCTAGTGCTGCTGTTCGACACTACTGTCGGAAGAACAACGTCTGGGACTTATCGGAACAAAGAAGTTTATGGAACTCCCTCGCGATTTCGTATCGGTGCCTGTGTGTGCACCAGGAAGATGAAGCGGGGAGAAGTTTTGGTCTTGCCGAAACCCGTTGAGACGAAATAGAGAGAAGAGTCTCTCGGGTTGTATTTCTGGTGTGAGAAATAGACTGTATTGTGATTCTTCAATTTATCTATGAAATCTTCTACATCTCCGGTGGACGTAGGCAATTTGCAGAACCATGTAAAATATGGTGTCGTGCATGATTACTTGTTACTTGTCTTGTTATCATCGACGATTTTTCCCTAACAGTCTTCGGGCAAGCTGACCTCCATTAAAACAATATTAGAGTAGTAGGTCGATCCCCAAGATGCAAGAATAGAGCAAGATCCGACAAAAAAGATGAAAAATGTGGACTAAAGGAAGATGGTATGATCCGGAAATGCTACAAGGCAGAAGAGAGCAAGTCCTAACTCAGTTATATATAAACCGAATAGGCTACCTATTCTAGTCTGATTTGGAATCTTTGTTTCCCTAGAGTTTCCTTTTACATAATACTTGCTAAACATGGAGCTCTACTTTCCTTCCTTGATATTTCGCAGACTGGAAATTTCACAGTTGATAGTTTTTAAGTCATGTAGTACTAGCGCCAATATATTGAATTTTGTCATCTATAGATGCACCTTTTTGTGCTATGGAGAAAAAGTAAAAGGATCGATTGAAAAAAGTTTAGAATTATGCAATTGAAACATAAATCTCAATAACTAAAATTATATTTTAATCTTCAACATTTAAAAGAAGAAGTTCATTAAATATTACTTTGAATTGTTGTAGCTTTAAATTTTTTATGTAATTATTAGATAGATTAATTAAATATTACTTTATAGGTGGGGTACCATTGCACAAAAGTAAAATTTTCTCACAAAAAGTATAGAAAATGAATTGATCAAAATTTGAATTTATAGTGGTTTTAAGAATTTCTCACTCAATATGTCCTACATGAAGGTTGTTGTTGTCCAATCTAATTACACCCAATTACCAACTCATGTAATAAGAAGTATTTTGTGGAAAATTATTATTATTATTATTATATTTCAAGGAATTGTACCCAAATATTGGATTTAAAATTTTAATTTACCTGAATAATGACTTTTTAAACTTATTTCCGAAATTATTTGATTTCAACCTTTGGAATCCTCATACAATCCGTCAACTTCCCACGTTAGTAAAGCTTGTCCATATAGCACCATGCCAGCCCATCCTTTAAAACCTAAAATTCCTCCTTTCCCCATTTTAGTTTTATTTTGATTTTGTGAGTTTTCTCTATTATGAATAGTGAAACAATGTACTCATTATACAATCAATTAATTGTTTTCTCTCTTAATATTTTAAGAATCAATTCCTATGCCTAATATTTGTAATGACTCAAATAAAACATAGTATAAAAATAAGATATCCAATTATAACTTCACAACATGAACTAAAAGCATGGTTCTCCTCATTTGTGCTAATGTAACTCATGACATTACCAGAGGATTTCTTAAAGAACAACAAATTGAATAACAAAAAACGTGTCAGTACTTTATAAACTTGAGTCTAATAAGTTACTCTTATAAAAAAGAAAAAGAACGTGAGATGAAGAGCAGATATGAAAGAGTCATATATGACCAACGAAGAGAAAATGTTATAACTTTGCTAATGAATGAGTCATATATGTCAATGCTTTGTCATAGAAGAAGTTGATCATCAAAGAGCTGATATGGAGAGTGACAATGGGTATAACCAAGAGAGATTGGCAAGTAGTTTATGAATAGGATTGTTGAAAATCAATAAACATGGGGGATTAGGCGATTCTTGAAGATGTAGGCAATATACTACTATCTCACTTTGAAGCAAAGTAGTCACTATAAAAAATATCATAATTTATTATATTTTTTGTGATCTCTTGTTTGCTTTGACACTGAGGGGCGAGGGACATTATACGTGCATAGAGAATCCATATTTTTTGGCGTGAAAAATGTTGGTCGGTTAGGCATTTGGGTGGTCGACCGGGAATACGGCGTTTGCTCTTCCGTGGCGACTTGTGAGTGGGCGTGGTAACCGGAAACTGTAAAACAACTGGCACTCACTCTCCTACTTCAACGCTCCTATCGTAGTTTCCCAAATTTCTTCTCGATTTCGCATAGTTGCCATGGTGAGATCTAAACTCGAGATGAAGTTCATCGGCGACGAAAGGGCTCGCTGCAAGGTTTTCAAGAACCGAGTCGAAGGGGTGAAGAAGAAGTGCCATCGATTGTCTCTGCTCTGCGGCATTGACGTCTTCTTCTTGTGTTCTCCTCCCGAAAGCGAGAAAAAATTCTCTCCTCATTCCTGGCCTCCAAATAAGCCTGAAATTCTTCGCATCCTCACAAAGTACAGTAATCGAAGCAATGAAGAAATACGTAAGCATCCAACCACTTTAAGCGCCAACTCGTCGAAAGAATCTCTGCGGAATTTGTCTTACAAAATTTCTGGCAAACGGGAAGAAGCGAAACAGAGATTGGAATTTCCCAAGGGAATGGGACTGGTGTGCGAAGAAGCATCAGACAGAAAAATTGAGACGCAACCCACAGTTGATCACTCGCATAATCTGTGGCTCGTCTGTGAGATGGAATCTCAGGGAAGCAATAGCGCTTGTCTTCCAATTTCTTACATGAATCTGTTTCAGCAGTCTTAGACGGGGCTTGGTCTTCATTCCGATCAATTGTTTGGGGGTAAGACTCAGAGCTCCTCCAACACAAATCTCGGATTCAAATTTTATCGAACGGTAACATGAATGGGTTCGGGTTCAATGGAAGTGGATGAGAGCAGGGGTTATCCCCAAATTTTTCACACACACGACAGGTTTTACAGAAATTTTGTGAAGTAAAGGTTTTATAGAAGAATTCTATGTTATGTAAGTAAAGCATATTGGTTCATGCTGTATTTTTTACTCTTCAAGTATTTTGTTTGTTCCGATTCGCTTCTCATTGTTTTCTCTATAAAAGATGAGTCTGCCATTGGTAACTGTCGTGACTTTCTTGGAAATCTTCTTTCACGTAGCTTTCTAATCACCTGTCGTGACTTTCTTGGAAATCTTCTTTCATGTAGCTTTCTAATCAGATGGAACCCGACACTGCCCTTTCCTCCAAAAACCCGAGACTCCCTCCTAAGCGTTTGTTTCTTCAGAAATCAAGTCCCTGATTCGATTCTTAACAATCCTTCCCTCAATACTGCAGTTTCCCTGCTCCCCTCAAATTATAACTTCAAAATTCATAAATCAATATGGCGAATTGTAAGTGTCACCCTTCAATTCCCCGAAGGTCTCCTCAGTATGGTATTGATATCATTGTTCCACATTCTAAACCTACAATTAGGGCATTTCGATATGATCCATATCTCAAAATTTTCTTCTTGGAAGAATATGATCTCAATGGGATGAAACAAACTCAGGGGAAGTGCATCTCCTACAATTCTTATTAGTGTTGTAGTTGATGCTGTTGTATTTGTTGCAGATGGTATATTCCATCTAGAGGCATTTATGATAGCAAACCCCCATATTAGGGCATTTCGATATGATCCATATCTTAAAGTTTTCTTCTTGGAAGAATATGATCTCAATGGGATTCAACAAGCTCAGAAAAAAGAAATATTGAATGCAAGGAAAGCTAACTCCTGGGGTATAGTTCATGGGACGCTCGGGCGACAGTCCATATATACCTCATGCTTCCAAACTCTGTTGGGCAACTTGTTCCCTATATTGACCTGCTCAACCAAGAGATCGAGCATTTTTTCTCAACCAAGAGATTGAACATTTTTTTGTCTTTTTTTAAGATCCACATGTTAAAATATCGAGCAATTTGTGGTCTTCTTACAACCATTTATAATCTAAATCCGAGATGGTCCTCATCAAACCACAAAAAATAAAATACCATGTGGTGGATATTTATAACAGCTGAATCGCCTCTCCACATGGCAAAGTCATTCTATAGCAATTCAATAATTTTCAATAATATTCTAAAACATTTCAAAATTAACCAAACTATTTCCATTGTAGATACACTAAACACTGCAAAAACACACTTATCAACTCCAAATGCACCAAACATCCCTGGTAGAGCCCCATATGATTTCGCAGTCACTACAAACTGTACCTCGTCCGTGATGGGGGTCGGGTTTCGTCGGCTAATGGACGCCTGTGTAGGTTACTCAGCATTGTTTGAACTGGACTCAACACCCCAATGCCCTAAACCCTATTAACCCTAAACCCTAATTCTTGAACCCGAACCTAAACCCTAAACCCTAACCTTAAAACCCCTAAAAGCCCTAAAACCCAAAAACTGAAAATCTGAGAACCCTAAAAAAATAAAAAATAAAAACTAAACCCTAAAATACCAAGCACCGAACCCTAAATATAATAAGCCCTAACCCTAATCCCGATATTAAACCATATGAAGACAAAATAGAATCATAAACCCCAACCCTAAATCCCACAATTAAGAAACAATTAATACACATTACGCACAAAAATTAAAATTAAATCAATTATAACACTAAATAATAAAAAAGTCAGGCTTTAAGCATACCTTCTTAAATTTGGGAAAAATCATAGTCGAAGGGTGAAATCGAAGTCGAATCGAAGTAGAATTGAAGAAATTGACGCTGAAATGTCAAAAATCAAAGAAAATCGAAATTGAAATGGGGGAAATCAAATGAAATCAGGAGGTATTTTGGGCGAAGAGAGAATAGCTATAGGGACAAGGGAGTGGGAGGCCGAGAAAACATTCGCAACGAGAGGGAGAAGGAAGAAGGGAGACAAAGGACGAAAGGAGGAAAAAAATTTCGGAGGAAGAAGAGACGAGAGAAGAATTAGACTAAGAGAGGGAAGAGTGCAAAAGAGAGACTGAAAAGAAAAAATTCGACAAGGGTTTTTAGGCATCCCGTCCACTAACGATGTCAGGAGATGAACCGAGTAATGCGGCTGAAGTTCATCTCCTGCGTGAGTTGACTAACCCCTCTTATTAGAACTGAAGTCAATTACTTTGTGTGTTATTTTCCTAGAGTGAGCACAAAGGTGATCTGAAATCTGTCAGCATTAGCATCATTAACTAAAATTGAAACTGAGCTGATGGGTTAGTTCATTGGAGAAAGAGAATAGAAACTGATTCTTATTACATTAACTGAAATTGCAAAAGTGTTTTAGCTTGCCTATCTTACTCAAAAAATTTTCTTTCTACCACATTTATCAAAATGCAAAATTTTATTGATCACAGCTGTTTGTGTTACCCTCTCCATCCTACCAATCCCTTTCCTGGCTTCCTTCTTCCCTCGTGTTCTGTCGGTCTTTTCCACATTCTTTCCATAAAATAAAATAAAAAATTCAAATCTTAAGAAAAAATTGAGATATAAAAAATTAAAAAGGAGCACTATGTCATTGGATTAAAGAAATAAAACATTCTCCGACCGTGTCAAAACTTAACCGCACTACATTAATAATGGAAAACAAAAAAAAATCGTAGTTTTTTCCCTCTTCACTTCTACCCGAACATTTCGAGCCGTTAAAAAAGAAAACAAACTATATATACAAATACGTTTTGCTGCCCCTACCAATGAGAGCACGGAACACCGGCGCACACAACACCGGTCTCTACTCTGTTCCCTCGTGCCGCTCTCGGCTGCTAACAGCCAGGCATCTCGTCCGTCTAGGACTTTACTCACATCCCCGCACCGTCGTCTCCTTCCTCAGCTGCCATTGTCGCCGGTGTGCGTCCGACGAGCACAGCATGTCGGTGTACATAGGCTTCCATTAAAACATCTCTCTCTCTCTCTCTCTCTCTCTCTCTCTCTCTCTCTCTCTCTCTCTCTCTCTCTCTCTCTCTCTCTCTCTCTCTCTCTCTCTCTCTCTCTCTCTCTCTCTCTCTCTCTCTCTCTCTCTCGGTGCTCTATGACTGCTCCTCTCGGCTGCCGTTCGACGCATTGTCTAGTGTTCATTGCCACCCACCGAAGCAACGTCTCTCGAACGAGAATCAGTTATGCGCAACGACAGTCTCTAGGCAACTGGAAGTGAGGAACAAGACCAACCGGGAGTCGGGAAGAAAATACGCACAAAACATCGATGGTTCGAAGCCAGAGCACACAACGAGCCCCGTCGTTCGACTCCGATCGTAGACGATCCCCTCTGCAGACCCGAACGACGGCTGATGGCTGGTTGTAATCCTTTTCTTCCCATGGGCACATCTTTTCCCACTAACATGATGTCACCTCCAACACACTTAGCAACCTATACTCTGGCGCACCGGTGTAGTCATCCTGTCTGGTCGGGGACGCTATTCGGAAGCATCACTACCTCTCTTGGACGCTGTCTTGTTGGGGAGCACTAGTGTGATTGAGATCCTCTACGCACACAACGTATTGACAGTCGCACGTGCCAACACTGGCAATCGAAGAAACGCAGGGCTCATAAGGCCTCATCGTAAGTCTACATCCTCCTCTACTAAAAAATGATACATAATTTTTATTTTTATTTACGGCATAATAAAAATATAGACAACATTTTACAAAAAAAATAATGGAATTTTAATCAAGACGAGAGATTCCAAATGTAAATCAGAAATTCTAAGGCAATATAATATTCATAAAAAGAAATCTTAAACCCAAGATGCATACCTTCAGTCATGGTAGACAAAATTCCAGGAATTTTGGAAAGTAACTTGTTGAAGGAGAAAACTCAGGCTTATTTCTAGACCAAATTCCATTTAACGTATAATCCAAACTCAGGCTCACTATCCTTACATCTATGGGAAACTACTTAGTAATGGGTTTGTTGGAAGATGGGCTCAAGCCCACGAGCTCAAGACAAGAAGCCCACACGTCAAAGGAGTGGCATATGTGTAAAATATGTTACATTCCATAAATATGGCATAGAAGTGTATATATGTGTTCCTTTTATGTATTTTGTTTTATCAAGTTGTAGCCCTAAGGGCGTTGTAAAACTATAAATAAAGGCATTGGCTAAGAGGTAGAGCATTAAAACACTCTCCTCTCTTTCCACAAATTCGTCTAGCCCTCATTTTTGTTTTTGACGCAACCCTCTTCTCCCTTAATCCAAACTCTCTCCATCCTACCAATCCCTTTCCTGGCTTCCTTCTTCCCTCGTGTTTTGTCGGTCTTTTCCAAATTCTTTCCATAAAATAAAATAAAAAATTCAAATCTTAAGAAAAAATCGAGATATAAAAAATTAAAAAGGAGCGCTATGTCATTGGATTAAAGAGATAAAACATTCTCCGACCGTGTCAAAACTTAACCGCACTACATTAATAATGGAAAACAAAACAAAATTGTAGTTTTTTCCCTCTTCACTTCTACCCGAACATTTCAAACCGTTAAAAAAGAAAACAAACTATATATACAAATACGTTTTGCTGCCCCTCCCAATGAGAGCACGGAACACCGGTCTCTACTCTCTTCCCTCGTGCCACTCTCGACTGCTAACAGCCAGGCGTCTCGTCCGTCTGGGACTCTACTCACATCCCCGCACCGCCGTCTCCTTCCTTAGGTGCCATTGTCGCCGGTGTGCGTCCGACGAGCGCAGCACATCGGTGTACACAGGCTTCCATTACAACATCTATCTCTCTCTCTCTCTCGATGCTTTGTGACTGCTCCTCTCGGATGCACTTCGACGCATTGTCTAGTGTTCATTGCCACCCACCGAAGCAACGTCTCTCGAACAAGAATCAGTTATGCGCAACGACAGTCTCCAAGCAACTGGAAGTGAGGAACAAGACCAACCGGGAGTCGGGAAGAAAATGCGCACAAAACATTGATGGTTCGAAGCCAAAGCACACAACGAGCCCCGTCGTTCAACTCCCTTCGTCGACGATCCCCACTGCAGACCCGAACGACGGCTGATGGCTGGTTGTAATCCTTTTCTTCCCACGAGCGCATCTGATCCCACTAACATGATGTCACCTCCAACACACTTAGCAACCTACTCTGGTGCACCAGTGCAGTCATCCTGTTTGGTCGGGGACGCTATTCGGAAACATCACTACCTCTCTTGGACGCCGTCTTGCTGGGGAGCACCAGTGTGATTGAGATCCTCTAGGCACACAACGTATTGACAGTCGCACGTGCCACCACTGGCAATCGAAGAAACGCGGGGCTCATAAGGCCTCATCGTAAGTCTACATCCTCCTCTACTAAAAAACGACACATAATTTTTATTTTAATTTAGTGTATAATAAAAATATAGTCAACATTTTACAAAAAAATTAATGGAATTGTAATCAAGATGAGAGATTCCAAATGTAAATCAGAAATTCTATGGCAATATAATATTCATAAAAAGAAATCTGAAACCCAAGATGCATACCTTCAGTCATGGTAGACAAAATTCCAGGAATTTTGGGGAGTAACCTGTTGATGGAGAAAACTCATGCTTATTTCTAGACCAAATCCCATTTAACGTATAATCCAAACTCAGGCTTAGTATCCTTACATCTATGGGAAACTACCTATTAATGGGTTTGTTGGAAGATGGGCTCAAGTCCACGAGCTCAAGACAAGAAGCCCACACGTCAAAGGAGTGGCATATGTGTAAAATATGGTACTTTCCATAAATATGGCATAGAAGTGTATATATGTGTTCCTTTTATGTATTTTGTTTTATCAAGTTGTAGCCCTAAGGGCATTGTAAAACTATAAATAAAGGCATTGGCTAAGAGGTAGAGTATTGAAGTACTCTCCTCTCTTTCCACAAATTCTTCTAGCCCTCATTTTTGTTTCATTTGAGGTAGAATTCCAGCACATGTTGTTGTATCTTCTCCTACTTAAGGTTGCTCATGGGTTTGTGTTATGTTGTTGGATGCCCATTATATGTTTGATGAAATTCCTGCTGTCATTTACTCTTTGTAGTTCCCTTTTTTTTAACTTCAACAATTGAATTTTTTTTACGTTGAAGTTTCCCATGAGCTGAAGAAAAATCTCTTCCAAGTGTCTTGGTTTGCCGTTAAATCTTCTCTAAATTTTTGTCTATTGTTCGTTTGTGTTGGAGTTTGGATTAAAGCCTAATCGATTGCATCTACTTTCTTCTCTTTGTTCTTATGAATACAAGAGAAGTTGAGTGATGGCTGGATGTTATTATCACTTTCTAAAGGTACAAATTTGTTGATAATTTGGTGTTTGCCCTCGTGAAAGAAATTGGTTCTTGTTCTCTTTTGTTGGTGACTGATTTGGTCTACGGGTTCTTCAAATTACATTGAGTCGTTGTTCTTTGAAGAAGGCTTTTTCCCTTGACCTCCATATTTTACTTACCTCATCATGGAAATTGGATACAATAGTAATAAGAGTGATATACTTCGTATTACTACAATTCCACTTAGAGGTCTTTCCAATTACATGAGCTGGTCACAATCGGTTCGGAGGGTTCTTATTACTCGTGACCTCTTGAGCCACGTTGTTAACTTTCCTCCTCCGATTGAAGAAGAAGATGCGTCCTACCACAAGTGGGTTAAGGACGATAACATGGTGATAAGTTGGCTCATTAATAGCATGGAAGAGTAGGTGGCCAACAATGTGCTCCACTTGGAAACTGCCAAGAACATATGGGACACTTGTGCCAAGCTTTACTCAAGCACTACTTCATTACAAAAAATATATGATGTCTTACAAAACATTCTGCATACGAAACATGGAGATAATATTCATGAATTTTTTGTACGGTTTTGAGGTCTTCTTCAAGAATGGAAACTAGCTCAACCATATTCCACTGATATTTTCGTTCAAGAACGACAAATAGAAGCTTTGGCAGCAGCCATTTGCTTATTAAATTTAAACCATACCTTGAGGTGGCCAAAACTCAGCTTCTAAGTTCTTCTGTTCTTCCATCCTTTGATGATATTAGTGCTACATTACTTCAGATACTGGATCCATCCCCTCCTTCTCCTATTGATGTTCCATCGGCGATGCTCTCTGCCAATCGGGGAACATCTTCCTCATCCTGAGGACGGGGCAGAAATATGAGAGGGGGTCGAACTATGAGAGGGGCTGAAAATAGAGGTGGTAGAACGGGTCAGAATTCTTTCCGTACTGAGCCTCAACTTTGTACTTATTGTGGCCGTCAAAACCACCTAGTGGCATCATGCCGGAAACTTCATGGCAAGCCTAATTGGACCACAACTAACCCAGTCTCGGTTAACGTTGAGAAAAATGAAGATAAGGCTGGATCATCATCCGGAAATGTGACTCTTACGGCTGAGGACTATGCTACATTTCAAAAAATGAAGTCCTTCATGGAATCATCTATTCCCTCATCATGTACTGCTGCCACTACTATTGCCTCAAGTATGCTTTCTTCCTCTTCTTCCTCTTCCTCTTGGATCATCGACTCCGAGGCCTCCAAACATCTATCAGGTAACAAACACTTGTTGCAGTCCTTATCTCTTTGTTATCCTCATAAATTTGTTACTATTGCTGATGGTACCCAAACCAACGTCCTTGGCAAAGGTTTCTCCTCTTGTACTTCATCTATTCCCTTTCAGTTGTGAGGTTTGTCAATTAAGTGAACATGTTAGGAGTACATTTTCTCCTCGTCTTACAACTACAAGTACTGCTCCATTTGAGCTAATACATTCTGATGTATGGGGCCCTTTATGTGTCTCAAATATTACCCAAGTTAAATATTTTGTCATTTTTGTTGATGATTTTACTCGAGTGACTTGGGAGTGTTCCGAAATTTTTCCTTTGTTTAAAAATTTTCATGCTATGGTCTTAACACAATTTGGGAAGAAAATTCAAACCCTTAGATCTGATAATGGTAAGGAATACATGCCTCATGACTTCAAATCATTTTGTGAGAGTAATGGGCTTATTCATCAAACATCATGTGCCTATACTCCTCAACAAAATGGTGTTGCTGAAAGGAAGAATCGTTATCTTCTTGAAGTTGCTCGGGGCCTCCTCTACTCCATGAAGGTACCCTATTTCTATTGGCCTCATGCTATACTTACAACATGCTTTCTCATTAATAGGTTACCTTCATCAGTCCTTCATCATAAAACTTCTTACTCTGTGTTATTTAATGGTGAAAATCCTTTTTCTCTTCCTTTGAAAGTGTTTGGATGTACGTGTTTGTTCATGTTGCATCCCCACATAAAAATAAACTTGATCCTCGGTCTATGAGGTGCATTTTTTTGGGGTACTCTCGCACCCCCAGAAAGGTTATGTCTATTACAATCCTACCCTTAGGAGGATGTTTATCTCTAGGATGTGACTTTCTTTGAGGACACCCCCTTCTACTTCTCCCATGATGCTCCTCTAGGATGGACTTGTCCTTCTACTACTCCTTATCTGCTTATGCCGTTGAATCTTGAAGTGGATCCATCCTCTGATGCACCGGCCGTACCTTCACCTATGGAGTTGTCGGATCCACCCGAGGTAAGTCCTTCCCCTCCTATGTATGGGCCTGAATTTGATACTCGGCCTATTGCTTTAAGAAAAAAACGTCGCTCCTGTACTACTTCGCATCCTATCTCAAATTTTATGTCTCACCATCACTTGTCTTTCGAGTGTTTTCAGTTTCTTGCGTCCCTTTCCTCTACTTCCGTTCCGTAGACGTATCAGGAGGCCATGAGACATCCAGTATGGAAGGCGGCTATGGATGAAGAAATGCACGCCTTATACGAAAACCAAACCTGGTACTTAACATCACTCCGGAAAGGTAAAAGACAGGTTGATTGTCGATGGGTTTTTTTGGTGAAACATAATCCGGATGAATCGGTTGCTTGTCTTAAAGCTCAACTGGTGGCTAAGGGCTATACACAATACTATGGGATAGATTATGAGGAGACCTTCTCTCATGTTGCAAAATTGAATTTGGTACGCATCATCTTATCTTTTGCTTCTAACTCCTCATGGCCCGTCTATCAGTTGGATGTTAAAATGCTTTTTTAAATGGTGATATCAGTGAGGAAATTTATATGGTTCAACCACCTGGTTATGTGGTTGAGGGGGAGTCAGTACGCCAGTTAAAAAAGTCTTTATATGGGCTTAAGTAGTCCCCTCGGGCTTGGTTTGATAAATTTAGTCAAACACTCCTTCGGTTTGGTTTTCATCGGTGCTCAGTTGATCATTCTGTATATTATAAAGATACGGTCAAAGGAAAAAAATTATTGGCCGTATACGTGGATGATATCATCTGAACCGATGATGATGCTTTGAGCATACAAGAGGTGAAGCAGATGATATGTCATGAATTCAAGACTAAAGACCTTGGCAAGCTTAAATATTTTTTGGGTATAGAAGTTCTTCAATCCAAGCATGGGATAATATTGTCTCAAAGGATATATGTCTTGGATCTCCTTGAAGAAACAGTAATGAAGGGTTGTAGACTAGTTGACACACCTATGGATAAAAATTTAAAATTATGTGCCACAAATGAAGAAGATATTGATATTGGCAAATATCAAAGACTCAAGGGAAAACTGATTTAGCTCATGGTAACTAGGCTAGACATATCATATGATGTAAGTGTGGAGAGTCAATTCATGCACAAACCAAAAATTACCCATTGACAAGCTTTAGAGAGAATATTACGTTATCTAAAAGGAGCTCTAGGAAGAGGATTGCTGTATAAAAAACATGGGCACTTCAACATAGAAGGCTTCTCAGATGCAGATTGGGCCGGATCTCCTGATGATAGAAAATCAACATCAGGATATTGTACTCTAGTTGGGGGAAACTTGGTTACATGGAAAAGTAAGAAGCAAAATGTGGTTGCAAGATCTAGCGCCGAAGCAGAATACCAAGCTATGGCCCATACCGTTAGTGAACTTTTATGGGTCAAGATTCTTCTTACCGAACTAGATTTTTATAAAAAGGGGTCCTTGAATCTACATTTTGATAATCAAGCAGCCATTCATATCACTTCAAATCCAGTTTTTCATGAAATAACTAAACATATTGAGGTGGATTGTCATTTCATACAGGAGAGGTTTCAAGCAGGAATAATCTCTCTCAAACATGTGTCATCTCAAGAGAAAGTAGCTAATATTCTCACTAAACCCATTACATCTAAAATCCTATCATTTATATGTGGCAAGTTGGGTATTTATGATGTCTTTTCTCCTCCCTGCTTGAGGAAGAGTATTGGAAGATGGGCTCAAGCCCACGAGCTCAAGACAAGAAGCCCACACGTCAAAGGAGTGGCATATGTGTAAAATATGGTACTTTCCATAAAGATGGCATAGAAGCGTAAATATGTGTTCCTTTTATGTCTTTTGTTTTTATCAAGTTGTAGCCCTAAGGGCATTGTAAAACTATAAATAAAGGCATTGGCTAAGTGGTAGGGTATTGAAGCACTCTCCTCTCTTTCCACAAATTCGTCCAGCCCTTATTTTTCTTTTTGACGCAACCCTCTTCTCCCTTAATCCAAACTCTCTCCTTCCTCGTTCTTCTTCTTCTCTTCTCCTTCTCTCTTCTTTTTCTTCTTCTTTCTTGTTGATCTAAAGTTCCGTTCATGATATCCTAAATTTTATAAGGTTAAACCTAAAAAAGGGAAACAACTATCAAAGGGGTCATGGGCCATTCTAAAAGGAAGGAGTGGAGGAAGAGTCATGAGATGCTTGGTAATGGGATTATAGAGATAGTAACTGAGTTTGAGATTAGCATGGATTTTCTTGCACTAGAAGATGACCCCATTGCATGAACCCATATTCTTTATGTTGTAATGTGAAGGGAAGATGAGGGACTCATGGAGCGTGAGTGCCCCTTTGTCGTCAAAGCGACAAAACATACATTCACGTATGAAGCCATAGTCTTTGTATTTGAGATAGGCAAAACCGAAGTCAATTGATTTGGCAGTGAAAGAAACTAACTTTCTTGATCATATTTTGCCGTTTCTTTAAAATAACCTCACACTTGAGTTGTCATTTCTTGGGCTGACGTGAAAGAATTTCAAGTGAGATGTCTTTGTTGAGGACTGTGGAGCTAGGTCCTCTGCACATGACTCTGTTGCTGAAATAGAGACGGTTTGCGAATAGAGTCCCTTGTTAGGAAGACTTTGTCTCTATTGCCAAAAGAGGGACGTTGCGTGTAGAGAGTCTTGCATTTCATTGTTTGTTCAATATTGAGAATAATCATAATTTGTTGCATTTTTTTGTGATCTCTCGTTTGCTTAGACAAAGAGGGGGCGAGGGCACATAGAATACATTTTGAAAAGATTTTTGGCAGGAAAAAGGTAGGTCTGTTGCGCACTTTGGGCGGTCGATCAGGAATGGTAGGTCACCTCATTGTTGGCAAGCCGCATGTGCTCTTTCGTGAATTGCGTAGCGACTTGCGAGTGGGGGTGGAAGCAGAAAAATGGCAAAAAAGATTTGACTGGCACTATGTTGGATCGACAACGTTGCCATCATCGCAGTCAGAGCTGCTGTACGACGCCACTGCCGTCGCCGTTGCCGGTGCTGTAGGGCGGGACTTCGACTCCGTTTCTGAAACAGAAACAGAGTGTGAAATAGAGTCTCTCGGCAGAAAGAGAGACTGGAGAAGAACGACGACGTTGTCGTTGCTGTTGCCGGAGTTACTGTTCGTTGCCATTGCCATCGTCGTTACCCGTGCTATTATTCAACACTTTTGTGGGAAGAACAGAGTCTGGGACTTACCGGAACAGAGAGGTTTACGACGCTCCCTCAGGATTTTTTATCGGTACCTATGTGTCCACCAGCAAGATGAAGCATGGAGAAGTTTCGGTCTCGTCGAAACTCGTTGAGCCGAAATAGAGAGGACTCTCTTGGGTTGTATTTCTGGTGTGAGAAACAGACTGTATTGTGATTATTCAACTGATCAATAAAATTCTCTACAGCTCCCGTGGACGTAGGCAATTTATCGAACCACATAAAATATTGTATCGTGCATGATTACATGTTGCTTGTCTTGTTTTCATCCACGATTTTTTCGTAACAATTGGTATCAGAGCCGAAAGATTATAAGAAAATTGTGTACAAGGACAAGTCCAATACAGTTGCTGAAGCAGCTCCTATGGAGTGCGACTTTATTAGACTGGATGACCTACCAGAGGCCTCAGTGCAATGCAGAGATACGAGTGACAAGGAGAGTGGGTCCAGTGCACCACCTCCTATTATTCCATAGTCAGATCTAGAGACGTCCACTCCTACAACTACAGTTCACATGTTAGTAAGGACTATTCATCCTCCACAGCGTTTCTCACCAACTTTGATTTATATTTTGTTGACAGATGGTAGAGAACCACAAAGTTACGAAGAAACCTCTCAAGATGACTATTCTAGAAAGTGGGAGCTAACCATGAAGGATGAGATGGATACCCTATTAGGGAATCAGACATGGGAGTTGACAAAACTTCCACAAGGGAAGAACCCTATTAATATGTTGACAAAGGGTGTTATTCTTGAGAAACTGAAGTTGTGCGCAGCTTCAGTGGGTCTTCTAGTATGAAAACAGGGGTAGTGAGTTGCAGAGATGGAGGATATCATGTTTGAGGAAGAGGGCGATGCAGTTGGTGTACCAGTATCCAAGTGGGAGAATTGTTGAGGACTGTGGAGTCTGGTCCACTGCACACGACTCTGTTGCCGAAATAGAGACGGTGTACGAACAGAGTCCCTCGGCATGAAGACTTCGTCTATGTTGCCGAAACAGAGACATTGCACGTAGAGAGTCTCTCAAGAGGAAACTGCGACTCTTTTTGTGAAATAAAAACCATCAGGTTTCCGAACAGGGTCAGGGTAAAAAATAGAGAGCGATAGAGGAGCTCTCAAAAAAATAGTAGGGTTTTTTTGAGAGACCTTCAGGCAATGCCGTGGTTAGGAGAAAGAGTGCTCAGAGGCTCGACGCCGTTGCCGAAGCTGTAGTACGACGTCGCTGCCGTCGCCGTTGCCGGTGCTGTACGGCGGGACTTCGACTCTATTTCTGAAACAGAAATAGAGTACGAAATAGAGTCTCTCGGCAGAAAGAGAGACTCGAGAAGAACGACGACGTTGTCATCGCTGTTGTTGGAGTTACTGTTCGTTGTCGTTGCCATCGCCGTTACTGGTGCTGCTATTTGACACTGCTATCGGAATAACAGAGGCTGGGACTTACTGAAACAAAGAGGTTTACAGAACTCCCTCGGGATTTCATATCAGTGCCTGTGTGTGCACTAGGAAGACAAAGCGGGGAGAAGTTTTGGTCTCGCCGAAAGTCGTTGAGACGAAATAGAGAGAAGACTCTCGCGGGTTGTATTTCTTGTGTGAGAAATAGACTGTATTGTGATTCTTCAATTTTTCTATAAAATCATCTACATCTCCCATGGCCGTTGGCAATTTTCAGAACCACGTAAAATATTGTGTCGTGCATGATTACTTGTTACTTGTCTTGTTGTCATCGACGATTTTTCCCTAACAGTCTTTGGGCAAGCTGACCTCCATTAAAACAATATAAGAGTAGTAGGTCAATCCCTAAGATGCAAGAATAGAGCAAGATCTGACAACAAAGATGGAAAATGTGGACTAAAGGAAGATGGTATGATCCGGCAATGCTACTAGGCAAAAGAGAGCAAGTCCTATCTGTGTTATATATAAACCGAAGAGGCTACCTTTTCTAGTTTGATTAGGAATCCTTGTTTCCCTAGAGTTTCCTTTTACGTAATACTTGCTAAACATGGAGCTCTACTTTCCTTGATATTTCGCTGACTGGAGATTTCACAGTTGATAGTTTTTATGTCATGATGTAGGACTGGTGCCAGTATTTTGAATTTTTGTCATCTATAGATGCACCTTGTTGTGCTATGTAGAAAAAGTAAAAGGATCGATTGAAAAAAGTTTAGAATTATGCAATTGAACCATAATTCTCAATAAATAAAATTATATTTTAATCTACAACATTCAAAAGAAGAAATTCATTAAATACTACTTTGAATTGTTGTAGCTTTAAATTTTTTATGTAATTATTAGATAGATTAATTAAATATTACTTTATAGGTGGGGTACCATTGCACAAAAGTAAAATTTTCTCACAAAAATTATAGAAAATGAATTGATCAAAACTTGAAATTTTAGTGGTTTTAAGAAATTCTCACTCAATATGCCCTACATGAAGGTTGTTGTTGTCCAATCTAATTACACCAATTAGAAACTCATGTAATAAGAAGGATTTTGTGGAAATTTATTATTATTTTTATTATATTTCAAGGAATTGTACTCGAATATTGGATTTAAAATTTTTATTTACCTGAATAATGACTTTTTAAACTTTTTCCCAAATTATTTGATTTCAACCTTTGGAATCCTCATACGATCTGTCAACTTCCAACGTACTAAAGCTTGTCCATATAGCACCATGCCAGCCCATCCTTTAAAACCTAAAATTCCTCCTTTCCCCATTCTCTTTCCTCTTTCCACTTTCCTTAATGGACATGCTGATGTGGCGCCATTTGGACAAGCTCTGTTGACATGGGTAAATATAAAAAGCCTAAAGAAGAAAAGATTAAAGGAAAAATACAAAAATAATAAAATTTAAAATACAAAAGGGAAAGAAAGGAATTACAAAAAAAGTAAAAAATGAAATAATAATAAAAAGTGAACATAGAAAAAAATAATAATGGTAGGAAAAGTAATTAGTCACAAAAATAAAAAATAACTAATAAAACTAAAAAAATTATTTGAATCAATTAATAATGAAATAATTATTTAATTATATAAATAGAAAAGGTGATATTAATTAGTTAATTAAGTAAGTCCTGCATGTTTGATTAAATAGTTGATTAGTTATATAATTAATTATATCAATTGGCCAGTTAATTACCACAAATCATCATGTAATTGATTATTTTCTTACCAAATCAGTAATTATTAATCAGTAAATGTATAAATATAAATTAATCAACTAGTATTAGTTGCAGTCAAATAGTAAATTATTCTAGTTCTTCATACCAACTCCATTGGAATGTGTTCCATTAATTAAATAATTATGTAATTACTTCCTATTCAATTAAATAATTGATTATTTATTACATTAAATAGGTCAATTGGCCAATTTACTACCACAAATCATGGGTTTTTAATTATTTCTTACCTAATCAATACTTAATTAATTAGTAAATATATTATTCTAATTAGCTAGTATTAGCAATCATCAAATAGTATGTCATTGTGGTTTTTACAGACTCCATTAATCCTACAAAAAATATTAATTAGTTAATTATATAATAAGAATGTGTTCACTTAATTAGATAATTAAGTAATTACTACCTATTTGATTAAATAATTGATTAGTTATTACATTAAATAAGAAATCTTACTTAAGAAATCTTTTGATTCTATCAGTTTTTAGTAATAGTGATTTACTTTGTTTCATATTAGGAGTTCTATTCAAGTTTTAAGTGGATAGGTTTAATTTTATTTTGATTTTGTGAGTTTTCTCTATTATAAATAGAGAAACAATGTACTCATTATACAATCAATTAATTTTTTTCTCTCTTAATATTTTAAGAATCAATTCCTATGCCTAATATTTTTAATGACTCAAATAAAACAAATAGCAAATAAAACATAGTATAAAACTAAGATATCCAATTATAACTTCATAACATGAACTAAAAGCATGGTTCTCCTCATTTGTGCTAATGTAACTCATGACATTACCAAAGGATTTCATGAAGAACAACAAATAGAATAACCAGAAACGTGTCAGTACTTTATCATCTTGAGTCTAATAAATTAATCTTATAAAAAAGAAATATAACATGAGATGAAAAGCAGATATGAAAGAGTCATATATGTCCAACCAAGAGAAAATGTTATGACTTTGCTAATGAAAGAGTCATATATGTCAGTGCTATGTCATAGAAGAAGATGACCAATAAAGAGCAGATAAGGAGAGTGACAATGGGTAGAACCAAGAGAGATTGCCAAGTAGTTTATGAATAGGCTTGTTGAAAATCAATAAACATTGGGATCAGGCGATTTTTGTAGATGTAGGCAATATACTACTATCTCACTTTGAAGCAAAGTAGTCACTACAAAAAAAATCATAATTTGTTGCTGTTTTTGTTATCTCTTTGACAATGAGGGGCCGAGGGACATTATACATGCATAGAGAATCCATTTTTAAAAGATTTTTGGCGTGAAAAAATGTAGGTCGGTTAGGCATTTGGGTGAGAAATAAACCCTCAAAAGGGTCGCCCTTCAATTCCCTGAAGGTCTCCTCATGTACTCACTTGTTCTTTCCGACATTTTTGAAACCTTTGCTTCTGTTGATGAGTGCTTTATTCTGGTTGACATCACATATGGGGCATGCTGCTGTGTGGATGATTTTTCTGGAGCTTTTGATCCATTACGGGCATAGCTGTTTAGTCCCAATAGATTACACCAAAATCCTTGCTTTATATGTTTTCGTTGAAATAAAAATTGGTGTAGATTGCAGTGGGAGGGACCATCCAATTCTCAAAAGTTGTGAGAGCTGTTAAATCTGCTTTAGCTGACTCTGGTATTGATATCATTGTTCCACAATCTAAACCTTTGTCTTCAAGGGAAGTGCATCTCCTACAATTGCTAATAGTGTTGCAGTTGATGTTGTTGTATTTGTTGTATCCTAATAGTGTTGCAGATGGTAGATTCCATCTAGAGGCATTTATGATAGCAAATCCCCATATTAGGGCATTTCATTATGATCTATATCTCAAAGTTTTCTTCTTGGAAGAATATGATCTCAATGGGATGAAAGAAGCTCAGAAAAAAGCTATATTGAATGCAAGGAAAGCTAAGTCCTGGGGTATTGTAGTTGGGACGATCAGGCGACAGTCCATATAAACCTCATGCTTCCAAACCCTGTTGGGCAACTTGTTCCCTATATTGACCTGCTCGACCAAGAGATTGAACATTTTGTTGTCTTCTTCGAAGATCTAAATGTCATAATATTGAGCAATTTGTGGACTTCTTACAACCATTTATAATCTAAATCCGAGATGGTCCTCACCAAACCAAAAAAAATAAAATACCGAGTGATGGATATTTATAACACCTAAATCTCCTCTCCACATGGTAAAATCATTCTATAGCACTTCAATAATTTTCAACAACATTCTAAGACATTTCCAAATTAACCAAACTATTTCCATTGTAGATACACTAAACATTGCAAAACCACACATATCAAGTCCCAATTTACCGAACATCCCTAGTAGAGCACCATATGATTTCACAGTCACTACAGACTGTACCTCGTCAGTGATGGGGGTCGGGTTTCCTTGGCTAATGGACGCCTTTGAAGGCGACTCAACATTGTTTGAACTGGACTCAACACCCTAAACCCTATTAACCCTAAACCCTAATTCTAGAACCAGAACCTAAACCCTAAACCCTAACCATAAAACCCCTAAAAGCACTAAAACACAAACACTGAGAACCCTAAAATTTTTTAAAAAATGACTAAACACTAAAAATACAATAAACTCTAAACCTAAACCCTAAAATACCAAGCGCCAAACCCTAAATACACTAAACCCTAACCCTAATTCCGAAATTAAACCCTATGAAGACAAAATTGAACCATAAACCCCAACCCTAAATCCCACAATTAAGCAACAATTAATACACATTACGCACAAAAATTAAAATTAAATCAAATACAACACTAAAATAATAAAAAAAAGTCAGGGTGTAGGCATACCTTCTTAAATTTGGGGAAAATCGTAGTCAAAGGAGTAGAATTGAAGAAATCAATGGCGAAATATAAAAAATCAAAGAAAATCAAAATTGAAATGGGGGAAATCAAACAAAATCAGGAGGTATTTTGGGCGAAGAGAGAATAGCTACAGGGAGAAGGGAGTAGGAGGCCAAGAGGACGTTCACAACGAGAGGGAGAAGGGAGAAGGGAGATGGAGGATGAGAGAGAGGAAAACAATTTCAGAGGAAGAAGAGACTAGAGAAGAATTAGACAGAGAGAAGGAAGAGTGCAGAAGAGAGACTGAAATGAAAAAATTCGACGAGGGCTCAACGCATCCCACGTGCTTCATCCGGATGATTCTCAATATTCTATAGAATCCGAATTCCAGAAATTAAACCGTAGAGATGATATTTGAGTTCTTTTGATTCATCAACATGAATCATGCGCTAGTGTTCCACTAACAATGTCAGGAGATGAACAGAGTAATGTGGTTGAAGTTCATGTCCTACGTGAGTTGACTAATCCTATTAGAACTTAAGTCAATTACTTTGTGTGTTGTTTTCCTAGAGTGAGCACAAAGGTGATCTGAAATTTGTCTGCATTAGCATCATTTAGGCTGAAAATTCAATCTTCTTCATATCTAAAAACTATTTTCTGAGTTGATGGGTTAGTTCATTGGAGAAAGAGAATAGAAACTGATTTTTATTACATTAACTAAAATTGCAAAAATGTTTTAGCTTGCATATCTTACTCAAAAGTTTTTATTTCAACCACATTTATCAAAATGCCAAATTTTATTGATCGCACCCGTTTGTGTTACCCTCTCCATCCTACCAATCCCTTGGCTTCCCTCTTCCCCCGTGTTCTGTCGGTCTTTTCCACATTCTTTCCATAAAATAAAATAAAAAATTAAAATCTTAAGAAAAAATGAAGATATTAAAAATTAAAAAAACGCTATGT
This sequence comes from Aristolochia californica, assembly GCF_029961685.1. Classification (NCBI taxonomy): domain Eukaryota; kingdom Viridiplantae; phylum Streptophyta; class Magnoliopsida; order Piperales; family Aristolochiaceae; genus Aristolochia; species Aristolochia californica. Next base: position 8,035,221 of record NW_027182279.1, read on the forward strand.
CATTGGATTAAATAAATAAAACGTTCTCTGGCCATCTCAAAACTTAACCGAACTACATTAACAATGGAAAACAAAAAAAAATCGTAGTTTTTTCCCTCTTCTCTTCTACCAGAACATTTCAAATCGTTAAAAAAGAAAACAAACTATATATACAAATACGTTTTGTTGCCCCTAACCTCAATATTATGAGGGAGAAATTAACTGGTGGCAAAGGAAAAAAAGGTAAAAAGGGGTGCAAAAGAGGACTTCTTAGGAGGTCACCCATCCAAGTACAACAATCGCCAAAACAAGTTTAACTTCGGAGTTTTGATGGGATTTAGTGTTGGTATGATCGCACCTGTTTGTGTTTCCCTCTCCATCCTACCAATCCCTTCCCCAGCTTCCCTCTCCCCCCGTATTTTGTTGGTCTTTTCCATATTCGCTCCATAAAATAAAATTAAAAATTAAAATGTTCAACAAAAATCAGGATATAAAAAATTATAAGTGTTTTGTCATTGGCTTAAAGAATAAAGTATTCATCGACCGTGTTGAAACTGAAAAAAACTACATTAAAAACGGAAAATAAAACAAAATCATACTTTTTTTTCTTTATTCCCATCTTCTCTTCTACCCAAACGTTTTGAATCGTTAAAAAAGAAAAAAAACTATATATACAAATATGTTTTGCCGCCTCTAACAGTAGCATTGCGAGGGAGAAATTAGTTGGTGGCAAAGGAAAAATGGGGAAAAAGGGGTGCTACACGAGGACTTCCTAAGAGGTCAACCATCCTAGTATTAGTCTCATCCAAGCGCGCTTAACTTCTGAGGTCTGATGGGATCTGGTGGATTGGTGCTAGTATGATCGAACTCGTTGTTGTTACCCTCTCCATCCTGCCAATCCCTTCCTCGGCTTCACTATCCCCCCGTGTTCTTTCGTTCTTTTCCACATTCCCTACATAAAATAAAATATAAATTATAATCTTATGAAAAAATTGAGATATAAAAAATAAAAAAGGAGCGCTATGTTGTTGGATTAAAGAATAAAACGTTCACCGTCTGTGTCGAAAGTGTAGCGAACTGCATTAATAAAGGAAAACTAAACAAAATCATTCTTTTTTTTCTTTTTTCCCCCCTTCTCTTCTACCCGAAAGTTTCAAACCGTAAAAAAAATATATATATATAAACAAATATGTTTTGTCACCCCTAACCGCAGCATTGCGAGGGAGAAATTAGCTGGTGGCAGTGGAAAATAGGGCAAAAAGGGGTGCAACACGAGGACTTCTCAGGAAGTCACCCATCCTAATTATATAACTAGAATGTGTTTAATTAATTAGATAAGTAAGTTATTACTACTTTTCTATTAAATAATTGATTAGCTATTACATTAAATATGTCACTTGGTCGATTAATTAGCAGAAATCATTGGGTATTTAATTATTTCTTACTTAATCAGTAATTATATGATTAGTAAATACATAATTTCATTAATTAATTAGTATTAGATATGATCAAGATAGTTATGTATTACATTAAATGTGTTATTTAATTAATCACAACCCAACCCTTGCCCCCCACCTAGGCGTGGGTGAGGATGTATGTGAGGATGTATGTGAGGTGCGTGGGTGAGCCACATAGGCAAGGCACGTGTGTAGGTGAGTGGCGCGCATGCATTCACGCTATAGAGGCTGGCTATCAATTTCTTTGTCCCATTTAAAATTTAAAATTTTAACTCGGATTGATTCAAATGCTCTTGAATTATATTTTATGAGCTTATTTAGGCATTTGTGATAATGCCAAGTTTGAATTTAAATAAAGGGGTAAACCTCGTACTTAGGTGGGAAGATCATACTGATCCATGTAAGATGAAGGAATAAGGATTCTTATCCCTAGTTTGCATATAAGTAGGCTTTGTACCCACGAGTGTAAACCGTCTTCATTTTATGCAAAGAAGTTTCCCTTATTTTCGAAGGTCTTTTTTTTGTTCTTTTCAAATTTCTTGTATTTTTTTAATTTCATATTTTTTTTATCACTTTAGAGCACTGGCTATACTTCCACTACCTACATAGAACAAGAGTGCACCCAACAGTCAGAGTGAGTCAAGTTTTTTTATTCACCAAAGTAGTATATTTTTGTGAGCTACCATTAAAATAGTTAATACACTTTCTTTTTTTCATGCACAAAAATTGGGCTTGTCTGCCTTTGAAATTGAAAGGAGTCTTTTTTCAAACATAGACCATTTTGCAAGGAATATGAAGTTTTATCGTTTGGCTAGAGTGATGCTTCCTTCTCTCATATTTGCTATGTACAATTGGGGCCTCTTTAAAAGGAAAGGGTCACTTAATGGAGAGAAGTACAAGGAGAAGTACAAAAGAAAAGGTGTTGAGAAGTAGTGGTGGTAAATTTGTTTTTTTAGAAATAAAGAAGCTCTAAGTATGGAGGAGGATAGGAGATGAAAATTTCTTTTCATGCAAAAGTTATCAACTCCAATTTGAGGGGAGTGTTGCAGATGCAAATTGGAAGAGTCTAATATGATTTTAATGGTAAAGGAATCTCATGATGGAAGAATTAGTAGGACAAAGTCTTATTTGAGTCTCATGGGATAGAATCTTACATAAGAAATCTATTGATTTTATCAGTATTCTATAATATTGATTTACTTTGTTTCGTATTAGGAGTTCTATTCAAGTTGTTAGTGGAACATGGGTAGGTTTAATTTTATTTTGATTCTGTGAGTTTTCTCTATTATAAATAGAGAAACAATGTACTCATTATACAATCAATTAATTGTTTTCTCTCTTAATATTTTACGAATCAATTCCTATGCCTAATATTTTTAATTACTCAAATAAAACAAATAGAAAATAAAACATAGCATAAAAATAAGATATCCAATTATAACTTCATTACATGAACTAAAAGCATGGTTCTCCTCATTTGTGCTAAAGTAACTCATGACATTACCAGAGGATTTCATAAAGAACAACAAATTTAATAACCTAAAATGTGTTAGTACTTTATCAACTTGAGTCTAATAAGTTAATGTTATAAAAAAGAAATAGAACATGAGATGAAGAGCTGATATGAAAGAGTCATATATGACCAACCAAGAGAAAATGTGATGACTTTCCTAATGAAAGAGTCATATATTTCAGTGCTATTTAATAGAAGAAATGACCAACAAAGTGCTTAATTATTACCATTCAGAGGAATAATATTGGAGGAATCAAAATTCGGAACAGATAAAGTTTGAAGAATTACAAAATAAACAACAATGCTTACTAAAACATGCAATGGAACCAAAAATTGAATATTTACCCACGTAAATAAATTTAAACAAATAAATCAACATGTGAGTAGGCTTAGATTATAACACATAAACGATTTATATCACTTTATAATGGCATCATAAATTTATCTCTAAAGGAATTTTCTATTGTTGTTGACGACTAAAAAGTTTTTTTAAATGTTTCTATCCAATCCAAATTAACCACTTAAATATAACAATTACCACGTGAGGTTAAATTATTCGATTTCCATGGATATTCACAAATTTGTATGTCATTAACTTTATGTGACTAAACTTAATGTCACTAGACATTTTTCATAATTAAGAATGTTGTGGTTATTACTTAATTATTCAAATATAAACCAAAATATGACATCAAAATAATTGACTAAAATTTATGCCAATTATTAAATTCTTATATTTAGGTCAATCATAATATGCATAGAAGATTAAGTATGCATAAACCCAAAATAAATTTTTATACAGATAAAAATTAACTAACACGTGCATATTAAACATTTATATATGCATATCCAATTTTTTAATCCATATGCACTAAAATGAAAAAGAATGAAAACTAAAATATTCTATTTTTCCTGTTATTTATAAATGAATTAAATGTATCCAACGATAACATTGGGCTTGGATGGGCCGTGAGCATGTTTGGTGCTCTGGCGCGTACAGTGGTGCGGGACAACCGGAGAGCACGATGTCGTGCTCCTGGCCTTGCCTGCACTCCAATGAGAGCACGGAACATCGGCGCATGCAACACGGGTCTCTGCTCTGTTAGCTCGCACCGCTCTCAGCTGCTCACAGCCAGATGTCTCATCCGTTTGGGACTCTACTCACCATCCCCGCACCGCCATCTCCTTCCTTTGGTGCATTGTCGCCGGTGTGTGTCCGACGAGCACAACACATCGGTGTACACAGGCTTCCTTTACAGCGTCTCTCTCTCGGTGCTCTATGACTACTCCTCTCAGCTGCGCTTCGATGTAATGTCTGGTGTTCATTGCCACACACCGAAGCAACGTCTCTCGACCAAGAATCAGTTGTGCGCAATGCCGGTCTCCAGGCGACTGGAAGTGAGGAACAGGACCAACCGGGAGTCGGGAAGAAAATGCACACAAAATTTTGATGATTCGACACCAATGCACACAACGAGCCCCGTCGTTCATCTCCCCACGTTGATGATCCCCTCTGCAGACCCGAATGACAGTTGATGGCTGGCTATGGGCATTTTCTTCCCACGGGCGCATATGTTCCCACTAACATGTTGGCACCTCTAGAGCACTAAGCGAAACCTACTTTGGCGCAGTGCAGTCATCTTGTCTGGCCGGGGACGCTGTTCAGAAACATCACTGCCTCTCCTGGACGTTGTCTAGTCGGGGAGCGCCAGCGTGATTGAGATTGGCTAGGCACACAACGTATTTTCAGTCGCACGTGCCACCACTGGCCATCGAAGAAGCGCGGGGCTCATAAGGCCTCATCTTAAGTCTACATCCTCCTGTACTCGAAAATGACACGTAAATTTTTATTTTTTTTATGGCAGAATAAAAACATAGACAATATTTAACAAAAAAAATAATGGAATTTTAATCAAGATGAGAGATTCCAAATGTAAATCAGAATTTATAAAACAATATAAAATTCATAAAAAGAAAATCGGAAACCCAAGATGCATACCTTCAATCATGGTAGACAAAATTCTAGGAATTTGCAGAGGAACGTCTTGTTTATCCAAACTCCCATTGATGGATAAAACTCAGGCTTATTTCTTGTCCAAATCCCATTTAATGTACAATCCAAACTCAAGCTCACTATCCTTTTATCCATGGGAAACTACCTAATAATGGGTTAAACCTAAAAAAGGGAAACAACTATCAAAGGAGTCATGAGCCATTCTGAAAGGAGGAAGTGAAGGAAGAGTCATGAGATGCTTGGTAATGGGATTGTAGAGATAGTAACTGAGCTTGAGATTAGTGTGGATTTTCTTGCATTAGAAGATGACCCCATTGCATGAACCCATATTCTTAACGTTGTGATGTGAAGGGAAGACAAGGGAGTCTTGGAGCGTGAGTGCTCCTTTGTCGTCCAAACGACAAAACATACATTCACATATGAAGCCATAGTCGTAGTATTTTCGATAGACAAAACTGATGTCAATTGATTTGGCAGTGAAATAAGCTAACTTTCTTGATCATATTCTGCCATTTCTCTAAAATAGCGTCACACTTGAGCTGTCATTTCTTGGGCAGATGTGAAAGAATTTCAAGTGAGATGTCTCTGTTGAGGACTGTGGAGCCTGGTCCATTGCACACGACTCTATTGTCAAAACAGAGATGGTTTGTGAATAGAGTCCCTCGCAAGAAGACTTCGTCTCTATTGCCAAAACAAGGGCATTGCGCGTAGAGAGTCTTGCATTTCATTGTTTGTTCACTATTGAGAACAATCATAATTTGTTGTATTTTTTGTGATCTCTCGTTTGCTTAAACAAAGAGGGGGCGAGGGCACATAGTATACATTGTGAAAAGATTTTTGGCGGGAAAAAGGTACGTCTATTACGCACTTTGGGCGGTTGACCGGGAATGGCAGGTCTCTTCACTGTTGGCAAACCGTGGGTGCTCTTTCGTGAATTGCGTGGAGACTTGCGAGTGGGGGTGGAAACTGGAAAGTTGCAAAAAAGTATAGAAAAGGCAAGATTTAACTGGCACTCTATTGGCTCGACACCGTTGTCATTGCCACTGTCGGAGCTGTTGTACGACACTGCTGCCGTCACCGTTGCTGGTGTTGTAGGGCAGGACGTCGACTCTGTTTCCGAAATAGAAATAGAGTGTGAAACAGAATCTCTCGGCAGAAGAGAGTCTCAAGAAGAATGACGATGTTGCCGTCATCATTGCTGGAGTTACTATTCGTTACAATTGCCATTACTGGTGCTGCTGTTCGATGTTGCTGTTGGAAGAACAAAGTCTGGGACTTACCAGAACAAAGAGGTTCACAGCACTCCCTCGGGATTTTGTATCAGTACCTGTGTGTGCACTAGGAAGACGGAGCGGGGAGAGGTTTCGGTCTCGCCAAAAATCGTTGAGACGACAAAGAGAGGAGACTCTCTCGGGTTGTATTTCTGGTGTGAGAAACAATCTGTATTGTGATTCTTCAACTGATCTGTTAAATCCTCTAAAGCTCCCATGGACGTAGGCAATTTTTTGAGCCACGTAAAATATTGTGTTGTGCATGATTACTTGTTACTTGTCTTGTTGTCCTCAACGATTTTTTTCCTAACAATTGGTATCAGAGACGGAAGATTATAAGAAGTAAGAATGTGATCTTCAATGAGAAGATTGTGTACAAGGACAAGTCCAGTACAGTTGCTGAAGCAACTCCTCAGGAGTCTGACTTTGTCAGACTGGATGGCCTACCAGAGGCCACAGTGTAATGCAGAGATGCGAGTGACGAGGAGAGTGGGTCCAGTGCTCCCACTCCTATTATTCTGCAGTCAAATTCAGAGTTGTCCACTCTTGTAGCTATAGTTCGTAAATCAGTAAGGACTAATTGTCCTCCACAACATTTCTCACCTACTTTGAATTATATTTTGTTGACAGATGGTGGAGAACCACAAAGTTACGAAGAAACCTTGCAAGGTGAATATTCTAGCAAGTGGGAGTTGGCCATGAAGGATCAGATGGATTCCTTGTTTGGGAATCAGACATGGGAGTTGACAAAACCTGCACCAGGGAAGAACCCTATTGATATGTTGACAAAGGCTGTTACTCCTGAGAAATTGAAGTTGTGCGCAGCTTCAGTTGGTCTTCTAGTATGAAGATAGGGGCAATGAGTTGCAGAAGTAGAGGATATCATGTGTCAGGAAGAGGGCGATCCAGTTGGTGTACAAGTCTCCAAGTGGGAGAATTGTTGTGGACTGTGGAGCCTGGTCCACTGCACACGACTCTGTTGCCGAATCAGAGACGGTGTGCGAATAGAGTCCCTCGGCATGAAGACTTCATCTATGTTTCCGAAATAGAGACGTTGCGCATAGAGAGTCTCGGGAGGAAACTACGACTCTGTTTGGGAAATAAAAACCCTCAGGGTTTTTGAACAGGGTCAGGGCAAAAAACCAAGAGCGATAGAGGAGCTCACGGAAAAATAGATAGGGGTTATTGGGAGACCTTTAGGTGACATCGTGGTCAGGAGAAAGAGTGGTTAGAGGCTTGACGCCGTTGCCGTCACCGTTGTCGGAGCTACAGTACGATGCCGCTGCCATCGCTGTTGCTGGTGCTGTACGACAGGACTTCGATTCTGTTATGAAACATAAACAAAGTACAAAAGAGAGTCTCTCGGCAGAAAGAGAGACTCGAGAAGAATGACGATGTTGTAGTCGTTGTAGCAGGAGTAATTGTTCATTGCCATTGCCATCACCGGTACCGGTGCAGCTGTTCGACACTACTGTCAGAAGAACAAAGTCTGGGACTTACCAGAACAAAGAGGTTTATGGAACTCCTTCAGGAATTCGTATCAGTGCCTGTGTGTGTGCCAAGAAGACGAAGCGGGGAGAAGTTTCGGTCTCGCCGAAAGTCGTTGAGACGAAATAGAGAGAAGACTCTCTTGAGTTGTATTTCTAGTGTGAGAAACAGACTGTAATGTGATTCTTCAACTTCTCTATAAAATCTTCTACATCTCCCATGGATGTAGGCCATTTGCAGAACCACGTAAAATATTGTGTCGTGCATGATTACTTGTTACTTGTCTTGTTGTCATCAACGATTTTTCCCTACCAGTTTTCGGGCAAGCTGACCACCATTAAAACAATATAAGAGTAGTAGGTTGATCCCCAAGAAGCAAGAATAGAGCAAGATCCGACAACAAAGATGGAAAACGTGGACTAAAGGAGGATGGTATGATCCGGCAATTCTACAAGCCAGAAGAGAGCAAGTCCTACCTCAATTATGTATAAACCAAAGAGGCTACCTGTTCTAGTCTGATTTGGAATCCTTGTTTCCCTAGAGTTTCCTTTTACGTAATACTTGCTAAACATGGAGCTCTACTTTCCTTCCTTGATATTTCGCTGGCTGGAGATTTCATAGTTGATAGTTTTCAAGTCATGATGTAGTACTAGCGCCAGTATTTTGAATTTTTGTCATCTATTGATGCACCTTGTTGTGCTATGTAGAAAAAGTAAAAGGATCGATTGAAAAAAGTTTAGAATTATGCAATTGAAACATAAATCTCAATAACTAAAATGATATTTTAATCTTCAACATTCAAAAGAAGAAATTCATTAAATATTACTTTGAATTGTTGTAGCTTTAAAATTTTTATGTAATTATTAGATAGATTAATTAAATATTACTTTATAGGTGGGGTACCATTGCACAAAAGTAAAATTTTCTCAAAAAAATTATAGAAATTGAATTGAACAAAATTTGAAATTTTAGTGGTTTTAAGAAATTCTCACTCAATATGCCCTACATGAAGGTTGTTGTTGTCCAATCTAATTACACCCAATTAGCAACTCATGTAATAAGAAGGATTTTGTGGAAAATTATTATTATTTTTATTATATTTCAAGGAATTGTACTCGAATATTGGATTTCAAATTTTTATTTACTTGAATAATGACTTTTTAAACTTATTTCCCAAATTATCTGATTTCAACCTTTGGAATCCTCATGCGATTCGTCAACTTTCCACGTTAGTAAAACTTGTCCATATAGCACCATGCCAGCCCATCCTTTAAAACCTAAAATTCTTCCTTTCCCCATTAAAACCCAAAATTCCTCCTTTCCCCATTAAAACCAAATTTTGCATACATAGGACAGGTTTTATAGAAATTTTGTGAAGTAAAGGTGTTATAGAAGAATTCTAAGTTCTGTAAGTAAACAATATTGGTTCATGCTGTACTTTTTACTCTTCAAGTATTTTGTTTGTTCCAATGCGCTTCTCATTGTTTTCTCTGGAAAAGGTGAGTCTGCCAATGAGAATTGTCGTGACTTTCTTGGAAATCTTCTTTCACGTAGCTTGCTAATCAGATGGAACCCGACACTGTTCTTTCCTCCAAAAACCCGAGACCCCCTCCTAAGCATTTGTTTCTTCAGAAATCAAGTGCCTGATTCGATTCTTAACAATCCTTCCTCGATACTGCAGTTTCCCTGCTCCCCTCAAATTATAACTTCAAAATTCATAAATCAATATGGCGAATTGTATCTTCCGGCACCAAAAGGGTCGCCCTTCAATTCGTCGATGGTCTCCTCATGTACTCACTTGTTCTTTCTGACATTTTTGAAACCTTTGCTTCTGTTGATGAGTGCATTATTCTAGTTGGCGTCACATATGGGGTATGCTACTGTGTGGATGATTTTTCTGGATCTTTTGATCCATTATGGGCATAGCTGTTTAGCCTCAATAGATTACACCAAAATCCCTGCTTTATATGTTTTCATTGAAATAAAAATTGAGGTAGACCATATCATTAAAACAATTAAAGCATTTTTTGTGACAAAAAGATTGCAGTGGCATGGACCATCCAATTCTCAGCAGTTGTGAGAGCCGTTAAATCTGTTTTAGCTGACTCTAGTATTGATATCATTGTTCCACAGTCTAAACCTTTGTCTCCAGCGGAAGTGCATCTACTACATGTCCTAATAGTGTTGCAGTTGATGTTGTTGTATTTGTTGCAGATGGTAGATTCCATCTAGAGGCATTTATAATAGCAAAACCCCATATTAGGGCATTTCAATATGATCCATATCTCAAAGTTTTCTTCTTGGAAGAATATGATCTCAATGGGATGAAAGAAGCTCAGAAAAAAGAAATAATGAATGCAAGGAAAGCTAACTCCTGGGGTATTGTGGTTGGGACGTTCGGGCGACAGTCCATATATACCTCATGCTTCCAAACCCTGTTGGGCAACCTATTCCCTATCTTCACCTGTTCGACCAAGAGATCGAGCATTTTGTTGTTTTCATCGAAGATCCAAATGTTATAATATCGAGCAATTTGTGGTCTTCTTACAACCATTTATAATCTAAATCCGAGATGGTCCTCATCGAACCACAAAAAATAAAATACCATGTGGTGGATATTTAAACACCTGAATCTCCTCTCCACATGACAAAATCATTCTACATCACTTCAAAAATTTTCAACAACATTCTAAAACATTTCAAGATTAACCAAACTATTTCCTTTGTAGATAAACTAAACAGTGCAAAAACACACATATCAAGTCCAAATTCACCGAACATACCTGGTAGAGCCCCATATGATTTCACAGTCATTACAAATTGTACCTCTCAGTGATGGGGGGTCGGGTTTCGTTGGCTTACGGACGTCTGTGTAGGCGACTCAGCATTGTTTGAACTGGACTCAACACCCCAAACCCTAAACCCTGTTGACCCGAAAACCTAATTCTAGAACCAGAACCTAAACCCTAAAACCTAACCTTAAAAACCCTAAAAGCCCTAAAACCCAAAAACTGAGAACCCTAAAAAAATTTTAAAAAAACCTAAACCCTAAAAATACAATAAACCCTAACCCTAATCCCGAAATTAAACCCTACGAAGACAAAATTGAACCATAAACCCCAACCCTAAATCCCACAATTAAGCAACAATTAATACACATTACGCACAAAATTTAAAATTAAATCAAGTACAACACTAAAATAATAAACAAAGTCAGGGTATAGGCATACCTTCTTAAATTTGGGGAAAACCGTAGTCGAAGGGTGAAATCGAAGCCGAATTAAAGTAGAATTGAAGAAATTGATGCTGAAATGTCAAAAATCAAAGAATATCGAAAATGAAATGGGGTAAATCAAACGAAATCGGGAGGTATTTTGGGCGAAGAGTGAATAGCTACAGGGAGAAGGGAGTGGGAGGTCGAGAGGACGTTCACAACGAGAGGGAGAAGGGAGAAGGGAGAAGGAGGACGAGAGGGAGGAAAAATATTTTGGAGGAAGAAGAGACGAGAGAAGAATTAGACCAAGAGAGGGAAGAGTGCAGAAGAGAGACTGAAAAGAAAAAATTCGATGAGGGTTTGAGGTATCTTGCCCGCTTCATCGAAATGATGCTCCATATACTGCGGAATCCGGATTCTCGAAATTAAACTATAGAGATGATTTTTGGGTTCTTTTGATTCATCAACAAGAATCATGTGCTGGTGCTCCACTAACGATGTCAGGTGATGAACTGAGTAATGTGGCTGAAGTTCATCACCTACGTGAGTTGACTAACCTCTCCTATTAGAACTTAAGTCAATTACTTTGTGTGTTGTTTTCCTAGAGTGAGCACAAAGGTGATCTGAAATTACTCAGCATTAACATCATATATGCTGAAAATTCAATCTTCTTCATGTCTGAAAACTATTTTATGAGTTGATGGGTTAGTTCATTGGAAAAAGAGAATAGAAACTGATTCTTATTACATTAACTGAAATTGCAAAAATGTTTTAGCTTGCTTATCTTACTCAAATTTTTTTCTTTCTACCACATTTTTCAAAATGCCAAATTTTATTGATAGCACCCGTTTGTGTTACCCTCTCCATCCTACCAATCCCTTCCCTGGCTTGCCTCTTCCCCCGTGTTCTGTCGGTCTTTTCCACATTCTTTCCATAAAATAAAATAAAAAATTAAAATCTTAAGAAAAAATTGAGATATAAAAAATTGAAAAGGAGCACTATGTGATTGGATTAAAGAAATAAAACGTTCTTCAGCCGTGTCAAAACTTAACCGAACTACATTAATAATGGAAAACAAAACAAAATCGTAGGTTTTTCCTTCATCTCTTCTACCCGAACATTTCAAACCGTTAAAAAAGAAACCAAACTATATATAAAAATACGTTTTGTTGCCCCTAACCGCAACATTACAAGGGAGAAATTAGCAGGTGGCAAAGGAAAAAAGGGTAAAAATGGGTGCAACAAGAGGACTTCTTATGAGGTCACCCATCCAAGTACTGCAGTCACCAAAACACGTTTAACTTCGGAGTTTTGATGGGATTCAGTGCATTAGTGTTGGTATGATCGCACCCGTTTGTGTTTCCCTCTCCATCCTACCAATCCCTTCCCTAGCTTCCCCCTCCCCTCGTATTTTTCCGGTCTTTTCCACATTCCCTACATAAAATATAATAAAAAATTAAAATCTTCAGCAAAAATCAGGACATAAAATATTGAAAGCGTTATGTCGTTGGCTTAAAGAATAAAACATTCATCGTCCGTGTTGAAACTGAACAAAACTACATTAATAACGGAAACCAAAACAAAATAGTACTTTTTTTCTTCCTCCCCCTCTTCTCTTCTACCCAAACGTTTTGAATCGTTAAAAAAGAAAATAAACTATATATACAAATATGTTTTGCCGCCCCTAACCGTAGCATTACGAGGGAGAAATTAGCTAGTGGCAAAGGAAAAATGGGAAGAAACGGGTGCTACATGTGGACTGCCTAGGAGGTCAACCATCCTAGGTCTAGTCTCATCCAAGCGCACTTAACTTCTGAGGTCTGATGGGATCTGGTGCATTGGCGCTAGTATGTTCTCACTCTTTTGTGTTACCCTCTCCATGCTACCAATCCCTTCTCCAGCTTCACTATACCCCCTCGTGTTCTGTCGGTCTTTTCCACATTCCCTACATAAAAAAAAATTATAATCTTACGCAAAAATCGAGATATAAAAAATAAAAAAGGAGAGCCATTTTGTTGGGTTAAAGAATAAAACATTGATCGTCCATGTCGAAAGTGTAGCGAACTGCATTAATAAAGAAAAACTAAACAAAATCATACTTTTTTTCTTTTTTCCCCCTCTTCTCTTCTACCCAAAAGTTTCAAACCGTTAAAAAAGAAAATAAACTATATATACAAATGTGTTTTGTCACCCCCTAAATGCAACAATGCGATGGAGGAATTAGCTGGTGGCAGTGGAAAATAGGGCAAAAAGGGGTGCAACACGAAGACTTCTCAAGAAGTCACCCATCCTAATTATATAACTAGAATGTGTTTAATTAATTAGATAAGTAAGTTATTACTACTTTTTCTATTAAATAATTGATTATTTATTACATTAAATAGGTCACTTGGCCGATTAATTAGCATAAATCATCGGGTATTTAATTATTTCTTACTTAATCAGTAACTATATGATTAGTAAATACATAATGTCATTAATTAATTAGTATTAGCTTTGATCAAGATAGTTATGTATTACATTAAATGTGTTATTTAATTAATCCCGACCCAACCCTTGCCCCCCACCCAAGCGTGGATGAGGATATAGGTGAGGTGCGTGGGTGAGCCACATAGGCAAGGTGTGTAGGTGAGTGGCACGCATGCATTCAAGCTGTAGAGGTTGGCAATCAATTTCTTTGTCTCGTTTAAAATTTAAATTTTAACTTGGATCGATTCAAATGCTCTTGAATTATATTTTATGAGCTCATTTAGGCATTTGTTATAATGCCAAGTTTGAATTTAAATAAAGGGGTAAACCTCATACTTAGGTGGGAAGATCATACTGATCCATGTAAGATGAAGGGATAAGGATTCTTATCCCTAGTTTGCATATAAGTAGGCTTTGTAACCACAAGTGTAAATCATCTTCATTTTGTGCAAAGAAGTTTCCCTTATTTTCAAAGCTTTTTTTTTTGTTCTTTTAAGTTATTTCTTCTTCATTTGGGTGGCAAACTAGCCTTCTTTCATCATAGTAAGTTAGGCCATATGTTGGGATTCTAAGAGTGTCCATGAGGAAAGATTGTTTTGCTCGAAGGCCATATGAATATGATACTGCAATTAACTCCAACTAATTTTCTAGGTAAACTCCATGGTGCATTCCCCCTTTCTCCAAGGAATATCTCCATTGTATTTAATTTATTATTTAAATTCTAGTAATTTTTTTGGGTCAATTGTTTAGTCAAACTCTTGTGGTCAACATTTTTAGTCAATTTTGTGCTCCATTGGTTAGTTACTATTCTGGTTAAGTTTTTGTTATCATTCTACTTCTTTTGTCACCTTCTTGGTATAAAAAAATGGTCACTTTTGTTAGTCCTCTAGAAATTCTAGAATTTTTAAATAGGTAATGAAATTTCTTGTAATTTTTTTATCACTTCAGAGCACTGGCTATATTTCCTACATAGAACAAGAGTGCACCCAACAGTCAGAGTGAGTTAAGTTTTTTTATTCACCAAAGTAGTATATTTTGTGAGCTACCATTAAAATTGTGAATACTCTTTCTTTTTTTCATGCACTAAAATTGGGCATGTCTGCCTTCGAAATTGAAAGGAGTCTTTTTTCAAACATATACCATTTTGAAAGGAATATGGAGTTTTATCTTTTGGCTAGAGTGATGCTTTCTTCTCTCATATTTTCTATGTACAATTTGGGCCTCTTTAAAAGTAAAGGGTCACTTAATGGAGAGAAGTAGAAGGAGAAGTTCAAAAGAAGAGGTGTTGAGAAGTAGTGGAGGTAAAAAAAAAAATAGAAATAAAGAACATCTAAGTAAGGAGGAGGATAGAGATGAAAATTTCTTTTCATGCGAAGGTTAGGAACTCCAATTTGAGAAGAGTGTTGAAGAAGCAAATATGGAAGAGTCTAATATGATTTTCATGGTAAAGGAATCTCATGGTGGAAGAATTAGTATGAAAATGTCTTATTTGAGTCTCATGGGAGTGAATCTTACATAAGAAATCTTTTGATTCTATCAACTTTTTGTAATAGTGATTTACTTTGTTTCGTATTTGGAGTTTTATTCAAGTTGTAAGTGGAACATGGGTAGGTTTAATTTTATTTTGATTCTGTGAGTTTTCTCTATTATAAATAGAGAAACAATGTACTCATTATACAATCAATTAATTGTTTTCTCTCTTAATATTTTACGAATCAATTCCTATGCCTAATATTTTTAATGACTTAAAGAAAACATAGTATAAAAAAAAGATATCCAATTATAACTTCATAACATGAACTAATTTAACTCATGACATTACCAGAGGATTTCGTAAAGAACAACAAATTGAATAACCAAAAACTTGTCAGTACTTTATCAACTAGAGTCTAATACGTTAATCTTATAAAAAAGAAATAGAACATGAGATGAAGAGCTGATGTGAAAGAGTCATATATGATCAACCAAGAGAAAATGTGATGATTTTGCTAATGAAAGAGTCATATATGTTAGTGCTATTTAATAGAAGAAATGACCAACAAAGAGCTTAATTATTACCATTCAGAGGAATAATATTGGAGGAATCAAAATTTGGAACATATAAATTTTGAAGAATAACAAAATAAACAATAATGCATACTAAAACATGCAATGGATCAGTAAATTGAATATTTACCCACGTAAATAAATTCAAACAAATAAATCTAATGTGATTAGGCTTAGATTATAACACATAAACAATTTATATCACTTTATAATGGCATCATAAATTTATCTCTAAAGGAATTTTCTATTGTTGTGGGTGACTAACCAATTGTTTTAAATGTTTCTATCCAATCCAAATTAATCACTTAAATATAACAATTACTACGTGAGGTTAAATTATAAGCTTTCCATGGTTATTCTCAAGTTTGTATGTCATTAACTTTATGTGACTAAACTTAATGTCACTAGACATTTTTCATAATTAAGAATGTTGTGGTTATTACTTAATTATTCAAATGTAAACCAAAATATTACATCAAAATAATTGAATAAAATTTATGCCAATTATTAATTTCTTATATTTAGGTCGATCATAATATGCATAGAAGATTAAGTATGCATAAAAACAAAATAAATTTTTATACAGATAAAAATTAACTAACACATGCATATTAAACATTCATATATGCATTTCCAATTATTTAATCCATATGTACTAAAATAAAAAAGAATGAAAACTAAAATATTCTATTTTTCCTGTTATTTATATATGAATTAAATGTATCCAATGATAACATTGGGCTTGGATGGGCCATGAGTACGTTTGGTGCTCTTGTGAGTATAGTGGTGCGGGACAGTCGGCGAGCACGATGTCATGCTCCAGGCCTTGGCTGTGCTCTAATGAGAGCACGGAACACCGGCGCACAAAGCATAGGTCTCTGCTATGTTCGCTCGTGCTGCTCTCGGCTGCTCATAGCCAGCGTCTCGTCTGTTCGGGACTCTACTCACCATCCCCACACCGCCGTCTCCTTCCTCTGGTGCTATTGTTGCCGGTGTGCATCCGACGAGTGCAACACGTCGGTGTACACAGGCTTCCATTACAACGTCTCTCTCTTTATGCTTTGTGACTGCTCCTCTTGGCTGCGCTTCGAAGCAAATTTTGTTCATTGCCACCCACCGAAGCAACGTTTCTCAATCGAGAATCAATTGTGTGCAACGCCGGTCTCCAGGTGACTGGAAGTGAGGAACGGGACCAACCGGGAGTCGGGAAGAAAATGGGCACAAAATGTTGATGGTTCGACGCCAGCGCACACAATGAGCCTCGTCGTTCGACTCCCCTCGTTGACGATCCCCTCTGCAGACTCGAACGATGGCTGATGGCTTGCTGTGGGCATTTTCTTCCCTCGGGAGCATCTGTTCCCACTAACATGCTGACACCTCCAGCGCACTAAGTGCAACCTACTCTGACGCACCTGTGCAGTCATCCTATCTGACTGGGAACGCTGTTCAGAAACATCATTGCCTCTATTGGACGCTGTCTAGCCAGGGAGCGCCAACGTGATTGAGATCCAATAGGCACACAATGTATTGGCAGTCGCACGTGCCACCACTGGCGATTGAAGAAGTGTGGGGCTCATAAGGCCTCATTGTAAGGCTACATCCTCCTCTACTCTAAAACGACACGTAATTTTTTTTTTTTTACGGCAGAATAAAAACATTGACAACATTTTACAAAAATAAATAAATAATGGAATTGTAATCAAGATGAGAGATTCCAAATGAAAATCAGAATTTCTAAAGCAATATAAAATTTGTAAAAAGAAAATCGGAAACCCAAGATGCATACCTTCAGTCATGGTAGACAAAATTCCAGGAATTTGTAGAGAAACCCGTTGATGGAGAAAACTCAGGCTTATTTCTAGACCAAATCCTATTTAACGTATAATCCAAACTCAGGCTCACTATCCTTACATCTATGGGAAACTACCTAATAATGGGTTAAACCTAAAAAAGGGAAACAACTATCAAAGGGGTCATGGGCCATTATGAGAGGAGGGAGTGGAGGAAGAGTCATGAGATACTTGGTAATGTGATTGTAGAGATAGTAACTGAGCTTTGTCGTCCAAGCGACAAAACATACATTCACGTATGAAGCCATAGTCGTAGTATTTGAGATAGACTAAACCGAAGTCAATTGATTTGGCAGTGAAAGAAGCTAACTTTCTTGATCATATTATGTCATTTCTTTAAAATAGCTTCACACTTGAGCTGTCATTTCTTGGGTAGATGTGAAAAAATTTCAAGTGAGATGTCTTTGTTGAGGACTATGGAGTCTAGTCCACTGTACACGACTCTGTTGCCGAAACAGAGACGGTGTATGAACAAAGTCCCTCAACTAGAAGACTTCGTCTCTATTGCTGAAACAGGGACGTTACGCGTAGAGAGTCTCGTATTTCATTGTTTATTCACTATTTAGAATAATCATAATTTGTTTTATTTTTTGTGATTTCTCGTTTTCTTAGACAAAGAGGGGGCGAGGGCACATAGAATACATTTTGAAACGATTTTTGGCTGGAACAAGGTAGGTCGACCGAGAATGGCAAGTCACCTCATTGTTGGCAAACTGTGTGTGCTCTTTCATGAATTGCATGGCGACTTACGAGTTGGGGTGGAAACTGGAAAGTGGCAAAAAAAGTATAGAAAAGGCAAGATTAACAGGTACTTTTTCTACCCAGATACCTACTAGTGAGGCTATCAGCTCAAACGGTAGCTGGTAATGACACATCAAAACCGTTGGCGATTGGACATTTGCCAAAAATGTCTAAAGAAAAGAAGAAAGACAAGTAGCAGACAGATCCAGAAGATATTAAAAAGATGATGAAAGAATATTTTCAAGAATATCTTAAAGAACAAGGTTATGAGAAACAAGACTCAGAAATGTCCAGTAAATCTAGATCTACTAGTACTCAGACTCTTCAGTGTTATTCTCAAGAAGAAGATGAAGACTATGACTTTGACTAAGAAGCTATACACAATTTGACCACTTTAGATGGGAAATAGCAAGACAAAAGTACTAAGAAGATTATCTAGAAAAGAAAAAGATAATGGATACTTAGACTATTATTCAAGATAATGGATACTGATAAGATTATCTAGACATCTGAAAAGACTATCATTGACTCATAATAAAGATAGACATGATCCTATTTGAGAAGACAAAAAATTCAGCCCACAGTTTCAGCACTTGGTCCTCTAGCCCATGGTTTCATTATAAGGTTTGAGATAAAAGTTTCCAACCCACCGTTTTAGCACATGGTTTTAGAAGATAAGCTTTCCTGCTCGTGGTGGTTTGAAGATGCCCCTAGTTTCCTAGCACCTTGTTTTTTACTTTGAAAAAAGTTTGTGTTTTTCCTTTTTGGGTTTTGTTTAACCTTAGCCGCACACTTGTAAAGATTATGAGATCAGTCATTGACGATGGGGCCCAATGAGCACCCGTATGACAATCTCTACCTATTCCGTGTCTGCAAAGGTTTGTCTATAGATACCCAGTTGTAAGTTATGGAAGATATGAATGAAAAAACCCAGTTCTTGCACACCTCGCTCTCTTAACCCATGACTTTTCTCTTCCTCTGAATCCCCTGCATAAGTCCTACATCAATTGTGTTTCCAAGCAAGTTCTTATTTTTAAAATAGTAATTTTATTTACTTAGGGGTTATCCTAAAGGGAACTCCTAAACCTCTGTCTGTTTGAATCCATAATTTCTTTCTCTAATCAGGAGTCAATCCCCTACATGACGTAAAAGCATTATGGTGATCCCTTGATGTTTCACGGTCCAATGTCCATTAGGTTGCCCGTTTATCCACAGGAGGGGTTAGGGTTGTGTTGTTGGGAAAAAAAAGGACACGTGGCAAAAGCAAAATTGCTAGGAAGCCATACAAGTCGTCATATCTTGGGTTCTCTATACCTGAAGAAAGAAAGATAAGGATTCAAACAGTAAAGGTTTAGGATGTACCTTGAGAAAATTTCACATCTACTGTTTTTCCTCTCTTTATTTATGATACTACTTTGTGTTGTTATAATCATTATTGTTAGTCTTTTAATTCTTACCGCTTTTATAGTTTTTTTTTTTAAATTTCTTGTCGTATGTATCTGGATTTTATTTCTAATTTTGTATTACTGATCTTGTTATCCAAAGTATTATCTTCTGGTGTGATACCTAAAATCTTTAGGCAGGGTATACAAGCTTCTATAAAACATAAATTACATTTTGCTCTATTTTACTTGCTAGGGTACCAATTGCATTTAAAACAATATCTTATGGGATTGCCAAGATACTAGAAGAATTGTTTTTTTGTGATCACTGTGAAACCTATCTAAGACCATACAAAGACTCAATGAAAAGAGAAGGTTACTCCTGGAAAGGAATGATTTTCAGAAAGAATACATATACACCATTGAAGAAGAAAACAAACAACTCAAGGCAAGATTAACCAGTACTTTTTCTACCCAGATACCTACTAGTGAGGGTAATTCACTAGCTAGTCCAGCTCAAATGGTAGTTGGTTAAGACACATCAAATTCGTTGACGACTGGACATTTGCAAAAAATGTCAGAAGAAAAGAAGAAAGACAAGCAGCAGAAAAATCCAGAAGATATTAAAAAGATGATAAAAGAATATTTTCAAGAATATCTTAAAGAACAAGGTTATGAGAAACAAGAATCAGAAATATCCAGTAATCTAGATCTACTGGTACTCAGACTCTTCAGTGTTATTCTCATGAAGAAGACGAAGACTATGACTTTGACTAAGAAGCTATACACAATTTGACCACTTTATATGGGAAATAGCAAGACAAAAGTACTAATAAGATTATCTACAAAAGAAAAAGATAATGGATACTGAGAAGATTATCTAGAAAAGACAAATGAAAAGACAATCATTGACACAAAATAAAGATAGACATGATCCTACTTGAGAAGACAAAAAATTCAGCCCACGGTTTCAGCACATGGTTTTCCAGCCCATGGTTTCATCATATGGTTTGAGATAAAAGTTTCTAGGCCACTGTTTTAGCACATGGTTTGAGAAGATAAGTTTTCCAGCTCATGGCTGTTTGAAGATGCCCTTGGTTTCCTAGCACCTTGTTTTTGACTTTGTAAAAAGTTTGTATTTTTCCTTTATGGGTTGTGTTTAACCTTAGCCGCACACTTGTAAAGATTATGAGATAAGTCATTGACGATGGGGCCCAATGAGCACCCAGATGACAATCTCTATATATTCTGTGTCGGCAAAGGTTTGTCTACAAATACCCAGTTTTAAGTTATAGAAGATATGAATGAAAAACCCCAGTTCTTGGACACCTTGCTCTCTAAACCCATGACTTCTTTTTCTTCCTCTAAATCCCCTGCATAATTCCTACATCAACTGTGTTTCCAAGTAAGTTCTTATTTTTAAAATAGTAATTTTATTTACTTAGGGGTTTTCCTAAAGGGAGCTCCTCAACCTCTGTCTGTTTGAATCCATAATTTCTTTCTCTAATCTGGAGTCAATCCCTTGCATAACGTAAAAGCATTATGGTGATCCTTTGATGTTTCATGGTCCTATGTCCCATATGTTCGCCCGTTTAGCCAAAGGAGGCATCAGGGATTTGTTGTTGGGAAAAAAACGCGATGCTCGTGGCAGAAGCAAAATTCCTAGGAAACCATACAACTCTTGGGTTCTCTATACCTGAAGAAAGAAAGATAAGGTTTCAAACAGTAAAGGCATAGGATGTACCTTTAGGAAATTTCACATCTACTATTTTTCCTCTCTGGTTTTATTTTTATTTATGATACTACTTTTTCTTGTTATAATCATTATTGTTAGTCTTTTAATTCTTACGGCTTTGATAGTTTGTTAAAAGAATAAAATATTTTGTTAGGCTGGAAACTACTGGGTGAGGGCTAGTAGCTCTGACAGATCCCGCTGCATTGAAAGACAAGGACCGCTTCTGATTGTCACAATGCCACAAACTTCCTTTATATTTTGTATGCTTATTCTGTTTATAGTTTGATTTATAATTTTGTGTTGCAAAAATTTATCTATTTTTAGCAATTCTGAAAAAGATTTTTTATATAGGAAAAGCCTTCAGAATATAGCCTGTTTTCTTATGTTAGTTATTTCATTTACTTTAGCCATAGTTATAATCAACCTTTCATTAAGAAACCCCTTCTTAATATCAGTTTATGTTATTCCGTTCTTTTGCTTTAGCCATAGTTATAATCAACTTGTCCCTATTTTTCTGTATTTGTATTGTATTGTCAACCTATTCCTATAGAAGAATTATAGTACCCCCCAGACAAATAGGTATCAGAGTTATTAGAAATTATATCAGTAATACAAAAACAATTCTCTCTCTCTTTCTCTCTCTCTCTCTCTTTCTACATATATATATATATACATACTCCAAAAAGACTCTCTCTCTCTCTGTCCTTCTTTCTCTTCGATATGGTATTGGGAGGGTATAGGGATTTTACCTATTTTTCTGTATTTGTATATATATATATACTCCCTTGTTATGCACGCAATAACATTATTATTTGAATTATTTTTCTTTAATTTACTTTATTTTATGCTAGTTAAAAAATTAATAGGCCACATGGGTATTTTTGGAATATTTTATTTATAGGGCTATTTTTGTAGTATTTTATCTTAAACCTTATAAGGGTGAACCCTATTCAAGGGGAAGAGTAATGAGAAAGGTAAGCATTGATTTAAAGTAAACAAGGGTTTTGAGTTCTCCTCAACGAGTTCAGGGGTGTGTGTTCACCTCAAAGAACTTAGGGTTTTCAAGTTTCCCTTTGGCTTGATCTTCATTTTTCTCTTCTTCCTCCCTACGAATCCATGTGTCAGATCCGGGACCGTAACACCCCCTCTTCTGAATGGAGATATGACTTCCAAGACTTGGGAGGGGGACACATTTCCTTGGTCTATTTTTTTTGTGTTTTTTAGATTTTTATTATTTTGATAGTGTAGAAGCACTTATGTTGGTGATTTTGAGAAACATATATACATATATATATATATATATATATATATATATATATATATATTATTTCACATTATTATAGTTTTTAATGACCAACCCATTTTTTTAGTTTTTTCTTTCTTAATTTTTTTTTTTTTTTTTGCTATGCTTAATTCACTATTTGCGGGCATTAAAACTGCAAGTAAAATCTCAGGCTCTTGCTTGCTACTATTCTTGGACATGATATCTAAACATTTTTAAAAGTTTTTTTCTATATGTTGATTTCCTATTTTACTGATTGGTAATCCAATATATAGATGATCTACAATTAAGGTATATATAGTCTAATAAAATGGTAGGTTTTTTCACTTTTATTCTTACTGCTTTTACTTGGTTCCTATGTGCTTTTAATTAATTCAAAACCCAAGGTCAATTTTAAAGTTCATATTCACTATGAGCAATGACATTCGTAGAAGCAATTACATACAAAGTACACAGGATTTTTAGGGTGGTTTGAAGTCCTTCTAGCTGATGGCAAGTCTACCCCCTAAAGCAAATCACCTCTAAGGCCAATTGCAATGTTGCCCACAAATGGACTTATGCAATTCAATTGACCATAACAACCAACTTACAATGGTACTCCCTCAGATTTAACCACTAATTAGGCATATATGCCTAGACCCACAAAGAGATTTTTCATCAATTGACTAGATAGACAAGCACATAGATTTTCAACAACTCACTAGGCACACCAATCTAGACCCGCAAAGAGATTTTTAGCATCGCCTACCTACACAGGGCTTTATGACTCGAACAACTGCAAACACAACTTCCCACCTTCAATTCTTCAGCCACAATTTTTTTTCTTGAATAAATTTGGGGTGAGGATGGTCTTACCTAAGGAAGGTTTCACCCAATTTTAAGTATTACTTTGTTACAATGTAACACAATATTAATTATCTCCAAATAGACAAATTTTATTAATGTTGGTACAAACAAATATGTACATCTATCCAATGTAATTAGTAGCTTAAAATAGTCCTCAGTAACTTGATTTTAAAATGAAACAACTCATAGTAGTCATTTATGATTTGATTTGAAAATATAGGCAGCAAAAGAGGTGTTCATTTGAAAGATCAGCTCAATTTAAATATGGGATTGGCTTTTCAAGTTGCAGGACGTAAACAATTCAACTCAAAAATAATAAATTTCAAACAATAGCCCATAAGTAGCATTATAAATTATAGTGAATGATTTTTTAAAGTGTACTTAGCACTAGTTCATTGTACTCGACTAATTATCATTGATATATCTCAAAGTATATAAATGTAAATACTTGGATTTGAAATTCAATCCCAAAGTTTCAATACTTAGTAAAAGCTATTTCAAAAACCCCAACAAAATAACATATAAGCATTCATTAATATGATATGAAAATCGAGGAGGTTGTAAAACTAATTTCAAATGGTTTTCAATAACAAAACTACTCACAATGCAATGGTTGAATCAAATATGGTCTTACAATCCCTTAGCACATGTTTAACTAACTGAGATTTAAGTATTTAATCGAACAACACATAATTTCTTAGCTCAATAAAGAAAACTATCAACATTTTAAGCTTTGGAGAAGGCAAAAACTTCTTAAATCATGTGCAAGAGATTAGGAGGTTTGGTTTTCACTGTGATAAGAGAGAATTTCATTAGAGGCGAGTTTGGGTTAAAGAACAAATTCTTAAACATTAAGCAAAAGAAGGTGAAAACAAAGGTCTAAAAATTATGAAAAAAAATCAATAGTTCCTATTTTTACTACCGAACATATTATAGGTTACTTACATAATTTGGAAACCTATTTTTTTTTTTATTTGGACCCAATATTCAGGAAATGGAATTGCTAGAACATGGCCTCCACAAATTTTCTTCTACTAGCTTGATTCTGTAGTCGAATCCTCCATAGTTTGAATCCTCTCCACCCCAGAGTTCAACTCCTCTTTCTTTTGCACACTATAAGGGTCCATTGATTTTTTTTTTTTTTGTATTTCAGAACTTTTTATTGCATAGAGTCAAATCCTTTTTGCCATTTTTTACTCAGATGGGGTCAACTCCTTCCATGTTGTCGACTCTTTCTATATGCACTTCATTACATTGATCAACTCCTCCCACTATGGTTTTGCTCACTCCATCATGACATGAGGTCAACTCCTTCCATAGGGGTCAACTCTTCGTGCTCCGATTCACCACATGCTTGACTGCTTAATTTTGTCTTTTCACTCTAGGCTTTCATCTTTTTCACTTATTATGCTTGACTTTTATAGATGGGTTTGACTCCTTCGACTGTTGACACTTCAATTTTTATTTCTTCCTATATGGTCATCTCCTTTTGCTCATGCTATTCTTCTTGCCTTTTTTTGGACTGGTTTTGTCCAAAAAAAAATGATTCTTCCTTTGTTTTTTAGTCAAATGATGCTACTAGATGTTGATGATGTGCTTTCTAGTATGAGGAAATTTCTTCCCTTTTCTATGGATCGTTGAAATGGGCCATGGTGGATCGAACGAATATGCTGCTAGAAATTTTTTTATAGGGTTTTTTTTATGCGCCTCATACTTGATACACATCATTAGTAATTCAATTGTTTATTGTCATCAAAATTATCTTAATGGGGATCTTGGGACCAACACAATATATAAAATGATTTATTCTTTTCTGATTATATACTTTTTACTCCCATCGTTTGAACATGATTGTGTCCCATTCATGTAAACAAGACTTCATGCAAAATCTACAAGTTTAAACGTAATTCAACTTACATTCAAATCATGAAATCTAAGTAGGAGTGTGCTTGTCAGAAGTAGTTCATAGCCATCTTCAATTGAGTTGCTCTAACTTCTTATGCTACAAGAAAATTGATGTCTCTCAATGTTTTTTCTTCTCCATGAAATTTTTTTTTGAAGACAAATATATATTTCTCGATGAAATTTGAATGTCGTGGAGAAAAATATTCCCACTAAATGGCGAGAACCAATAATTCTCGATGAAATTTAAAAACTCACCAAGATATTCTAGTCGAAACTATCCCGTCAATAATAAGTTAGGAAAAAAGAAAAATAATTCTCTTACTCTCGAATAAATTCTAATTATAATAAAAAATATTTACTATTTTTGGAAAAATTATTTCGTCAAGAATAAGAGAGGAGATTAAAAATAAAAATATTCACTTATTCTCAAAGTAATTAAAATGATTTATTCTTTTCTGATTATATACTTTTTACTCCCATCGTTTGAACATGATTGTGTCCCATTCAAGTAAACAAGACTTCATGCAAAAGCTACAAGTTTAGACGTAATTCAACTTACATTCAAATCATGAAATCTAAGTAGGAGTGTGCTTGTCAGAAGTAGTTCATAGCCATCTTCAATTGAGTTGCTCTAACTTCTTATGCTACAAGAAAATTGATGTCTCACAATGTTTTTTCTTCTCCATGAATTTTTTTTTTCAAGATAAATATATATTTCTCGATGAAATTTGAATGTCGTGGAGAAAAATATTCCCACTAAATGGCGAGAACCAATAATTCTCGATGAAATTTAAAAACTCACCAAGATATTCTAGTCGAAACTATCCCATCAATAATAAGTTAGGAAAAAAAGAAAAATAATTCTCTTACTCTCGAATAAATTCTAATTATAATAAAAAATATTTACTATTTTTGGAAAAATTATTTCGTCAAGAATAAGAGGGGAGATTAAAAATAAAAATATTCACTTATTCTCAAAGTAATTAAAAAAATCAACGAGAAATATATACTATTCTCAACAAAATAATTCCTCAAGAATAAGTTAGAGAAAAAAATATAAACTTATTATTTGAAAATTTTAAAAATCTCTTAAAAATATATGGTATTCTTGGTGAAATAATTTCAACAAGAAAAAGTATGGGAAATTAAAATAAAAAATCACTTATTACTGGTGAAATTAAAAATCTTTGTGAAATATATACTATTCTCAATGAAGTAATTTATGTAAGAAATATTTAGGAAAAAAAATATCCACTATTCTCAATTGTTATATTTAACATTTCCTCTTATTACCAACATAGTGCTATATAAGTCTTTAATCAACTATAATAGTGCTTTTATGTGAAACAAGATAAGATTTTTATCAATGAAATAAAAAAAAAATCATTGGAATTATAAATTTTCAATAATTATTATTATAATTTATTTGTAGTATTATAAAATTTTATTTAATTGAAATATTTAAGTTAAATTAAATAAAAATAATTAACTGATCAATCAACTTAATTTAGTTAACATAATATAAAAATTAATTAATATAGTTAAATTAAGTTATTTATTTGATATTATTAAATTTTTTCAATTATCCTTATATATAATAATTTTGATAAAAACTTTTACTATAGATTTTCTTAAAATCGAAAATAAAATTAATTAGTGAAATACACATAAATTCTTTGTATATTGATGGAAATACTTTAAAAATTAGTAAAATTAAACTATAAACTAAACATAACTAATTGGTTCAAGATTTAAATTGTTAATTAGTGAAATTATAATAATTTGGATGATCATATTGATGCACATTATAAATTGATCAAGTCATGTTAATGTAATATGACTTGCATAGTAACTAGTTGAGTTATCGATCAAGTAATTAGTTGATATCAATTATTAACTATAATTTATTACATAATTACATTATTATCTCATAGATGAGTTATTCTTATCTCAATGTTACTAAAAATATTTTTAGGTAATTATTAAAATATATAGATTAAAGACTTGGTTATTATTAAATGATCATTAACAAGATTCAAAAACCACAAACGTTATATGTATTGAAGCTATAACTTATCATATAACAATAGAATACTATAACTTGATTAATTAATTTATAATAATCCTCGGGAACCTATCATTCGGACCACAATTGGTCATATTAATTTTTATAGAGAAATAGAAAAAGCCATCAAGTGTTTTGTTGGGAAAGAGCTAGGAGAGTTACGAGTGTCAGGGTTTATCTTAACTTTTATATTCCATGGAAATTTTGTAACGGAAATGTTAAAATATTTCTAATAAGAAAAACCATTGGAGGAAGTTAGTTGTGATCGAACGGTAATGGACGATGCAATGCACGATAGCGTACTTGATTGTCTCATTAGATATAAATCAATAATTTGTTTAACTGCTATAACTGAGTTTTTTCACATCACTTTGTAAGCATTGTACCAGACCTAATCTTACCCAGTCCAATTACGATAGGACAAAAGGGTCAGGTTTGGTTCTATGCCATTAAATTTTTGCTTCCTTCCTGAAATGGTTACTAAGTCAACAACATCTGTCAAGCCCCGTCTTTAGGTTTGTGACAACCAATTTCCTGGTGTCTTACAAGTTATAGCTAATTTTGAGGTTTGTTACACCAAATTTTACAAGCGCATTCAATGACTGCGTTGTTTGTTATGGTCATAAATGTGTAACCAAGAGTTATATAAAGCAGGAGAGACTTAAGAGCGATGAGAGTAGGGAAAAATAATCAAGAGTGTTTTGTCTTTACTTTCATCTTCTTCTTCTTCTTCTTCTTCTTCTTTTGCATTTTTCTAAAGAATTGCTGCAAAGATGATGAACAACATTGCTATACTACAATCGATCCATTTGTAAGTCTTTTCTCATTGGTTCGTCTATTTACAATGTGCAATTCTGATGCTCTCTCCATTGCTATTTGAATCTTTCTTTGTTTTTTTCTTTAATGGTGGTTTCTTAAATCATCTGAACTCTATTTAAGTTCATTTGCTTGCTTACCATAGGTAAACACTACGGAGTCCTAACAAGAATTTTACTAGGGCTCCACAATTACCTAAGATATTGACAAGTTGAACTATCCAGTTTTTCAAATTGAAATGCTCAACCCAACCAGTCTAGATGCTGAACTGGTTGGGTTGAGCATTCGATTTGACAAACATGATGGTTCAAGATAGTAGCTGAATGGGTTGAGCATTCAATTTGAAAATTTTGAGTTCAAGAGGTCTACATCCTTGGATAGATCGAAGAAGATGACGAGGTCAAGGATGAGCATCTTGGTAACTTCATTCAAGGAGGGGATCTTTGAAAATTGGCTGGTCAGAAACTCTACCCTCATCAAGTCTATAATAGTGTTATAAATCAATAGGGGTTTCCACATGTTTATCCGTTGCCTCAATTGAATTGATGTCATCACTGAACACTTCAATGGAAGAAAAGAGAGTAAGTGGTGAATAATATTTATTGGTACCTTGATGATACTGTCAGTCCTCTCAATGAAGGGTTCTCTTATGCTGAAAGTCCATTGACTAACTTTTTGTTTGTTATGCACTGCTATTTGTGATATGAAATAAAAAAAATATTATGTTATTCAATGTATTTTCTGGGAAAAAACTTGAGTTCAAGTGGACTACATCCCTGGATAGTTCAAAGTAGAAGTCAAGGTCAAGGGTGTGCGTCACGGTAGCTTCATCCAAGGAGGGGATGTCGTTGAAAGTGGGCTTGTCACAAACTTGGCCCTGGTACCCAAGTCTCTTCAGGTTCGGTTTACTTATCTCCATCTCTTCATCCGAAGATGATCAATCTTCACTGCTTTCGTTTTCAGTGTATAGTAATGAATGTTCTTTAGGATTAATATTTATTCCATAACTTGTCCCCTCAACAGGTTTGTTTGTTTTATTGAAGAGATGATGCACTACTTCCTATCTAAGGTATTTTACATGTGCTAGTCGTAACTATGGCTCACCTCATCTATATTTATATCTATTTATATATCTAGATCTATCTATATACCAAAAGAACGAGGTCGAGAGGAAATCGGAGTTCACCAACATCGCAACCCCTCCTCTCACCACGTCAACCTCTTAAGCAAAATGAGAGTTGAGTGAAATTTTGAGAGATAACATAAAATCAAATTGATTTTGGATCTTCAAAGAAACGAAAGAGATAATGAAAAAATCGTAGAACCAAGTTGCAATTTCAGTTTGACAAGATAATGACTATAGAGAATCGAGTTTGTAAAGTTGGGTCCAAGGCTTATCCAAAATGACTTGACCCCAAGATATAAAGTATAAGTCAGTAGTATACTGTAAAGGGAACCAGCTTAAAGAGTGGAAGAGGTTTTTCTTGGCGATTAACATTTTGCATCTTTGTAGACGACCCAACGCCATTGGAAGGTATACAGTAAAGAGATTTAAAAATGGGAAAGGACCACGATTGTCACATCAATCATCCACCAGTGTAATCACTATCTATTTCCTCCTTGAGGTAGCCGTGAGATTTGGCACTGCTTTCTCGTCTTCCTATGCTTGTTCTTGTCTTCGGCGCCGGGAACCAGCTTAAAGAGTGACCTCCCCCTGAAAGTATGAAGGGGAATCATGACACTGCCAGGCGAACGATAATCAATAGGGTTGTGAAAACTTTGATCATTTTTGGCATCTCCTTCCGGGGAAAGATCAAGGCTGTCCCAAAAAGTATGCAGGTGCTTCACTTCAGTATTTTTTAATTGAATTCTCCTTATCTTCTTCATAATTTTTCTTTTTCTTGTTTATGATCTTAAAAATTGCTACTTTGCACTGAAAGTTTGGAGTGCTTAGAAGGTGGGAGCATCAACTGTTTTCATTGCGGATAACACTGAAGAATCAGCCACATATGTGCACAATATAACTATCCCATATGTTTTTGTCAGCATAAGTTTTGGCTAATCAGATTACATAAACCCCTATTTATAATAGAGGAAAGTAGTAGAGTCCAATTACAATTAAACTACTCTTGTTCCAATTACACCAAAACTCTAACACTTAAAGATAAGTCCTAGCTTAATTAAATAACTCAACATAAATAGAAGACTAATATAACTAAAACACCTTTAAACTGAAACTCTTCTATGAGATCTCCTTCATAATAAATTTTGGATTTGTAAGACTTCTTATAGTAAGAGTCATGTAAGAGGCTTCCATATCTTCTCTTCAACAGATTCTTTGCTACCAAACAACATAAAATAATTTTCTCTCTCCTTTTATTTTAGTTTCTTTTGTTTTATGTGGGTTCCATACAGGTCCTAAGGGAAAGAGAGAGAGAGAAAGCGAAATCTAGGGTTCTTTAGAGAATGCACTCCTTTGTGTTAATGTGCTCAAGAGAAAGTACACTAGAAAATAATTTTGTGTGTGTTAGAATTCTCTTTAAAAATATTATGGAAAGTAAAAAAATAATTTACTAATAAAATACTTTTAAGTTATATAGTTTATATCTTACTTAATTAATAATAAAATTTTAAAATAAGGTTTTATATTTAATTAAATATATCAAATAAAAAATTATCATAAAAGTACCAAAATACCCCCATAATTAAATGTTACTTTTATAATATTTAATTTCTGTAAGTTATTAAATAAATATAATATTAAAAATCATGAAATCATATAAATACATAAATAACCCTTTGTTGTAATTCTAACCTTTTTTTTTCTTCAAATGATTAAAATCTAACTTGGATCTATGTGACTCATCAACTTGTTTTACTTGTCGTTGAAGAAAATGAAAACTTATGGTTTTAAAAAATAACCAAATCTTCAAATAGTGGACTTTAATGGAAAAAATGTCTCTTTTTATTAAAAATAGATATGTGTGTATCACAACACAAGTAGATTCAAAACAAAATTGGTTGAGTAATAAATATATAAATTGCTGACAAACACCTAAAAATGATCCTGATGCTAAAAATGATTGAATAATAAATACTAAAATTACTGATAAAAACTTAAACAACTAACCTAATAATGATCCTAAATTTTTTGTTCCTCACCATGAAATTCTATTCTATGTCATTCACCCGATGAATAGAATTATGAGCTTGTTTCCTCATAATCTCTAATGTCTTTTCCTCTTCATGATGGCCAGTAGAGCAACAAACCCACTAGAAAGCTACAAAATCTTTTCCACTGTGAAAGAGAAAGAACAATCAAGTCAACTCAGCATGACATCTTCCCTTCCTCGTTATCTCCTTGATTTGAGAGGACAAAGTCTGATTTAACCAAAATTTAATACATAAGTTAGATTTAAAGAGACGAGACAAAGAAAACCCAAATGCAGATTCAAATTCTATTTTCAGTAGATCTCGAAGATATCTGAAACAAGGAGAAACGAAATCTGCTCAACTATTTCCCATCATTGAAACCAGCGATAAAAGCATGTTCAAAACAAAAGGTGAAGATCTATACTTTCTCAATCCAATAGAACTCAACAAAAGGAAGTGATCCTGCATCTACAAAAAAATAGCAAAACAAGTGAAATCAATTTAATAGAAGTCCAAGGAATGCATTTCACCATTAGAAGATAAGTGCCCGTGCTTCAGTAGTTTGACCAATGACAATTTCTATTTTTCATGTTCTTGGAGGACCTGGGAATATAAGAAAAGTGAAATGCATAATTAAAAAATAGTTAAATTCAAGAGGATTTAACAACATAGACATTGTAGTCACCATACAACAGAATTGCAACTTGCCATATGCACACAATCAGGCAAGAGTGACGAAGAGGTAGAGATTTTCACTATCCCAGTTTTGAGAAAAATTCTCTTCTTCGTTAAATACTAAAGAGTCAGATTCCTATATGCCGACACTAGAAAAAAATATCAAGAGGGCTCTAGCTGCCACAAAATGTAAAACATTTGCATGACTAATGCACCAGAAGTCATCTTGGTGACATGACATTCAGTGATATCGTTGTATCTAGATATCTGATAAAAGAATGAAAAATGATGACTCCATTGACTACTTCTGTATTACGGGTATGACTCCAGTGTTCGGTTGAGAAAAAAGTGATAAATTGAGCAAGCAACCAATGAGGGGTTCCACTTACGAAAACAACCAAATTTATCTCCTCTTATGTGTTGCTAGTGGAAACAGGAAATCAAAAAATAGGAACAAAATTATATGATTACATGCCAAGGACATTTATAAAAGTTCACCTTTATATAGATCTTATTTGCTGAAGGAGAAAAAGGACAAAAGGGTGTAACTGAAAAGCTTAGACATCTTAGCTTGATCAACTCCAAATATGTAAAAGAATGTCGTCACATGACCCTTCAGCAAGGAGTATCATAGACGAGGAACTAGTCAGGTTAACCAAACCAGAATATGTATTTTTACAAAAACATAAATGGGCAGATGGAAACGTACCAGATGAGTACTTGTGACTTTAACTTCTAGGGAGCTTACATGTGAAAGCTTCGTCAATAAATTCTGCCAGAGATGCAACTTGTAGTCAACCACGATGAGCGGTAGGGTAGCTTCATTTATGGAGGAGACATCAATGAAAATAGGCTTGTCACAAACTTGACCCTTGTACTGAAGATTCTTCAGGTTTGGCGTTCTTATCTCCATCTCTTCAATATCAAAACATGACTCTAGTGTTAATCTCTTCAATTGAAGATGGTCAATCTTTATTGACTTCAGGGAGTCATAGTAACTGATAGTTAAG
The DNA here is from genome assembly GCF_029961685.1 of Aristolochia californica. Lineage (NCBI taxonomy): Eukaryota > Viridiplantae > Streptophyta > Magnoliopsida > Piperales > Aristolochiaceae > Aristolochia > Aristolochia californica. The sequence goes on from NW_027182279.1 coordinate 8,068,132, forward strand.
TCCTCAAGAAGAGGGGAGCCAAGAATTATCTCACCTAATTGAATACCATTAATTGTCACACCATAGAGAGCAACACTTCTTAGGGCTTTGTAACCCTTTAAATCATGCGGAGGCTCTAGTATGCACCAAGTTAAGTCGAGAGATGATATTGATAGACAAGAGAACAAAGACTTTGGCATTCTGAATTTATTTATCCCCCACCTGATATCATCATCATTTGTCGAGTCGAAGTGCCTTACATTTCCATTCAAATCAAGCACAAGCTCTCCAACTCTAACTTTGACAAACTCAATCCACTTGTTGTGGACTCAATAGCACACCGAGTCACACAACGAAGAAGACAACAACAACTCACTCAATAGGATTTAATTCTTATATTTCTTTGAGTAGGATTTATTTCTAATATTGTTTTAAGTAGGATTTATTTCTTATATTGTTTTAAGTAGGAGTTATTTCTAATTACTTTTTATGTAAGGGCATTATGGGGAATTATTGTAACCCTAACCCTAAAACTCCCTATTCAAGGGATAGGTATGAATGAAATAGGGAAGCTTTGAGATTTTAGAATAACCTAGTATAAATAGGTTGGGATCACCTCTTGATCCCGAGTTTAGGGTTTACTCCAAAAATCCAACCTATCATTCACCCTCCATTGCCATCCATCTTCACCCAAATTCATCCACCATCATCCCTATTAAGAAAAGGAGTTTCCTGCCCCTTTTTCGAGCCCAAAGAGGAGGTCTATCCTCCTTCTTGGCAGCAGCAACAAGAGAGGCCCAATTCCTCCCTTACCAAGCAGCAAAGTGAGGATTTTTATCCTCAAATCTTGAGCAATTCCTGGTGCAACGTGGGAGCTGATCATAGCATCAAAGAAGAGGTATTAATCTATCCCAAACTCGTGTTTCAAGTTATTTAAGAAAGAAGGATTGCATTCTTAGCTAGAGCAGCAACAAAGAGGGCCAAACCCTCTTTGCCGTGACCAAGAAAAGAGAGCACCTTGCTCTAGCAAGGTCAGCATTGTTGTGGGGTCTTCTACCTAGCACAATAACTCGGTAGGACCCTCAAAAGAGGATCTTTCCTCCTGGCCAAGCATTGGTTAAGGAGAAATACTCATACACAGACCCTTGACGTGAAGTGAGTAAATTCTGAGTGCTGGATTCACAAATCCCACGCCGTGTTACTCGATCCATGACTCGGGACCGTAACAACTTGGTATCAGATCAGGGTAACATGGGGGATAATATCAGCAATGAAGAAATCCAAATCAGGATACAAAAGATAGAAGATAGCCTTGAAACAGCACAACCAGTGTTGGGAAAGGTTTGTGGTTTGGAAGAAGAGATGAGCCGAATCATTAGCATGCTACAAGAGTTGAGGACAGATAGACATCAGAGTCCAGAGGTGAGAGAGGTTGTTCAACCATATCACAGACGAGGGGAGCAGTGGCCTGGGCGCACTGCTGTCCAAGCACCTCAGCATGGAGGCACAATCCCAAGGTACACCAAGTTAGAGTTTCCCTCTTTCAATGGTTCTGTGGATCCCGTAATTTGGTTGCATAGATGTGAAAATTTTTTTTTGAACCAAGGGACTACTAAATGGGATATGGTGCAACTAGCCTCTTTCCATATGACAGATGAAGCCATGTTATGGGTGACTCAAGTAGAGAAAGAGAGACCGGGAATGACTTGGGGAGAATTTAAAAATCTATGCACAGTTAGATTTGGGCCTCCTGCCAACAGCAACCCCTTGGGAGAGTTAGTCCTATTGAGACAAACGGGTTCGGTGGAACACTATCAAAAACTCTTCCAGGAAAAGTTGGCTCGTGCTGGAGAGAGGGTATTGGTTGACCAGCAGGTCTCCTTATTCACAGCAGGTCTCAATGAGTATTTACGGCTAGAGGTAGAACTCCTTATGCCCACGGATCTAGCTCATGCCATGAATATGGCCCGAGCAATGGAACAACGACAACAGTTGCAGCAACGTAAGCCGGGTTGGTCGAGTGAGAGGAACACTTCCTCCACGTGGCAAGGGCGCCACTATAATTCATCTCAGGGAACATCTACAGTAGCACCATCCAGACACACTTTGACTACGACTCGGGTAGCTGATCCCCGCCCTGGTAATTCCCTACCGAGCTTTATAAAAAAATTGACGAGTGCGGAGATGGCAGAAAGGCGGTCCAAAAATCTCTGTTATAACTACGATGAGCAGTATCGGGTCGGACACCAATGTAAACGATTATTTTGGCTCGAGATGGAGGATTCAGAGGATCCAGAGGAACCAGAGGATATTATCGAGGAGGAACCACCAGAGATATCCTTGCATGCTATTACTGGGCAGAAATCGCCTACTACAATGCAAGTCCGAGCTCATGTCATTGACCGAGAACTGGTGGAACTAGTCGACTCGGGGAGTACACACAATTTTCTGAGTTTGACAGCCGCACAACATCTCCAGCTCCAGATACACACTCATTCGACAGCCACCGTCTCAGTGGCCAATGGCGAGAAGGTCCCTAGCTATGGGATTAGTAAGGCGGTAACTTTTTCCATTGGATTTACTTCATTTAATGCGGAATTTTTTGTTATTCCCCTAGCGGGATTTGATATGGTTTTAGGCATTAAATGGTTACAAACATTGGGGCCCATTCTGTGGGACTTTTCGGCTTTAACCATGAGCTTTGATTTGGCCGGAAGTCGGGTGCTCTTACAGGGCTGTCAGGTGGACAGGGCCCACCGCATACACACTTTGCAGACACAGGATCAGCCTGACAGTACTAGTGATGGTCTGGTTGAGGAGTTCTATGACCTCTTCCAGGAGCCTTCGGGGTTGCATCCCATGAGGCACTGTGACCACAGGATTTGTCTGAAACCAGGTTCTGAGGTAGTGGTCGTACGACCATACCGTTACCCACACCTTCAGAAGGATGAGATAGAGCATCAGTGCCTTGAGATGTTGAAACAAGGTCTTATTCGTCCCAGCCGCTCCCCGTTCTCTTCACCCGTCTTACTTGTGAAGAAACATGATGGGACATGGAGGTTCTGTGTGGATTATCAGGAGTTGAACGTGCAGACAGTAAAAGACAAGTTCCCGATTCCGGTAGTGGATGAGCTTCTGGATGAGTTACATGGGTCGTGGTTATTCACTAAAATCGACCTCCGTTCGGGATACCATCAGGTCCGGATGCACCCCTCTGATATCGAGAAGACTGCATTCCGCACGCACCATGTCCACTTTGAGTTCATCGTCATGCCGTTCGGGTTATCCAATGCACCCTCCACTTTTCAAGCTTTGATGAACGAGGTATTTAGCCCCTATCTTCGAAAATTTGTTCTTGTATTTTTTGATGATATTTTGATATATAGCAAGTCGGTTGAGGAGCACTTGGCACACTTGAGGATTGTTTTCGACTTGTTAAGAGCACATCAGCTCTATTTGAAACACTCCAAGTGTTCTTTTGCGGCTTCACAAGTGGGATATCTAGGACACATTATCTCACATGAGGGGGTTACGGTGGATCCCGAGAAGATCCGAGCTATTCATGAGTGGCCGCAACCACAGTCGTGTTCTGTATTACGGGGTTTTCTGGGTCTTGCGGGCTACTACCGTAAATTTATTCAGAACTATGGGCCAGTGGCAGCACCATTGACGAGTTTACTCAAAAAAAGTTCCTTTATTTGGAATGAGGGGGCCACCACGTCATTTGTGGCACTCAAAGCTGCCCTCGCATCCGCGCCAGTATTACAACTTCCCAACTTTGACGAATTGTTCGTGGTAGAGTGCGACGCTTCGGGCGTGGGCATGGGGGCCGTTTTACAGCAGCTGGGCCATCCTATTGCTTATTTTAGCAGACAGTTGGCAGTCCGCCATCACAAACTGGCAGCCTATGAGCGCAAATTGATTGGGTTGACCAAAGCGGTCCAGCATTGGAGGCCTTATCTCTGGGGCCGGGCTTTTCTCATACGCACGGATCACTACAGCCTTAAATTCTTACTAGAACAGCGTTTGACGACGTCGCCACAACAGCGCTGGATCAGTAAGTTGTTGGGGTTTGACTTCTCGGTGGAGTATCGTGCGGGGAGATTAAATAAGGTGGCAGATGCCTTGTCACGGTGTTTTGAAGATCAGCAGTCGGTCTATTCTATCAGCCAGCCGAGATTTCCCATTATGGACTTGGTGCGAGAAGCACATGCTACTAACCCTGCATTGCAGGAACTGCATCAGCAGATCGCAGAAGGGACAATGAATGTGAAGTGGTCCATCCAGGATTCACTTATTTATTATAAGCATCGGATTTTCCTTCCACCTGAGTCTGAGTTGATTCCAGCTATTCTCTCGGCCTACCACGACAGTACACATGAGGGGATCCAGAAGACCTTGCACAGAATTCGAGCTGATTTTTACTGGCAAGCCATGAAAGCCTCTATTGCGACTTATGTTGGCGACTGTCAGGTATGCCAGTGCAACAAAGCAGAGCACTTGAGTCCAACCGGTCTTCTCCAGTCTCTGGCCCTTCCAACGCAGGTTTGGGCTGATATTTCAATGGATTTTGTGGAAGGCCTACCCCTGTCAGCCGGCAAATCCGTACTTTTCGTAGTGGTTGATCAATTCTCCAAGTACGGGCATTTTATACCGATGGCTCATCCGTATACAACAACACGGGTTGCTCAGACTTTCCTGGAGCAGATAGTCCGCTTACATGGCATTCCAGAATCCATTGTGAGTGACAGAGATGCAGTTTTCACGAGCACCTTTTGGCGGGAACTATTTCGCTTGAGTGGGACGAAATTGAAGTTCTCCTCCGCCTATCATCCACAGACAGACGGGCAGACTGAGGTGGTGAACCGCACCATCGAGATGTATCTATGGTGCTTGGTGGGGGATCGTCCGCGGCAATGGGTTCAATGGCTTCCGTGGGCCGAATATTGTTACAACACTTCGTTCCACTCTGCATTGCAATCCACTCCTTTTCGGGTTATATATGGCCGGGATCCACCTCGCCTCCTCTCGTACAACCCAGGGTCCACCTGCGTGGACACGATTGATCAGGCACTCATAGAGAGGGATCTGCTGCTACAGAATATCACAGAACGACTACGACGTGCCCAAGCTCGGATGAAGGATGTATACGACAGAGGCCACCATGAGGTATCTTTTGAGGTTGGAAAGTATGTGTGGCTACGGCTCTAGCCCTACTGTCAGTAGTCTCTAGCGGGACCTCCACGTCATAAGCTCTCACCCCGATTTTTTGGGCCGTTTCCCATTCTTCGACACGTGGGACCAGTCCCCTATCAACTCAAATTACCGGACACCGCCAAAATTCACGATGTGTTTCATGTCTCTCTTTTGAAGCCGCATTCCGGAGCACAGCCTACATCCACTCCATTCCTACCACCAGTTGATCATGGCGAGGTTATTCTTAACCCAGCTGCGGTGTTACGTGCATGGCTGACCAATGATCATTGGGAGATTCTCGTTCAGTGGACAGACACTGACCCCGACGCTGCAACATGGGAACGTGTGGACATCTTCAAACAAGTCTACCCAGCTTTTGAGCTTGAGGACAAGCTCTTTCTCCATGGGGAGGCAGATGTTGTGGACTCAATAGCACACCGAGTCACACAACGAAGAAGACAACAACAACTCACTCAATAGGATTTAATTCTTATATTTCTTTGAGTAGGATTTATTTCTAATATTGTTTTAAGTAGGATTTATTTCTTATATTGTTTTAAGTAGGAGTTATTTCTAATTACTTTTTATGTAAGGGCATTATGGGGAATTATTGTAACCCTAACCCTAAAACTCCCTATTTAAGGGATAGGTATGAATGAAATAGGGAAGCTTTGAGATTTTAGAATAACCTAGTCTAAATAGGTTGGGATCACCTCTTGATCCCGAGTTTAGGGTTTACTCCAAAAATCCAACCTATCATTCACCCTCCATTGCCATCCATCTTCACCCAAATTCATCCACCATCATCCCTATTAAGAAAAGGAGCTTCCTGCCCCTTTTCCGAGCCCAAAGAGGAGGTTTATCCTCCTTCTTGGCAGCAGCAACAAGAGAGGCCCAATTCCTCCCTTACCAAGCAGCAAAGTGAGGATTTTTATCCTCAAATCTTGAGCAATTCCTGGTGCAACGTGGGAGCTGATCATAGCATCAAAGAAGAAGTATTAATCTATCCCAAACTCTTGTTTCAAGTTATTTAAGAAAGAAGGATTGCATTCTTAGCTAGAGCAGCAACAAAGAGGGCCAAACCCTCTTTGCCGTGACCAAGAAAAGAGAGCACCTTGCTCTAGCGAGGTCAGCATTGTTGTGGGGTCTTCTACCTAGCACAACAACTCGGTAGGACCCTCAAAAGAGGATCTTTCCTCCTGGCCAAGCATTGGTTAAGGAGAAATACTCATACACAGACCCTTGACGTGAAGTGAGTAAATTCTGAGTGCTGGATTCACAAATCCCATGCCGTGTTACTCGATCCATGACTCGGGACCGTAACACCACTCTATGAGATCAGACGAGTATCTATCACTGGGAGAAAAGAACATGTGAAACTTCTTTACCTTGTCTAGAGTATGAAGCTGTAAAAGTTGGTGGACAACTTGTACATAATGTGTCTTCTTTAAATTGTTTGTGAATTCCTCATCGAAGTCTATAATAGTTGTGTATATCCATAAGGGTTTCCACATGTTGATCCATTGCCTAGATAGAATTGAAGTCTTCATTTCACACTTCAATGGAAGAAAAGAGAGTATATGGTGAATAATATTTTCTGGTAGCTTGGTAATACTGTCTTTCTTCTGAGTAAAGATTCTTTTATGCTGAAAGTACTTCGAGTGACCTTTTTTTTGTTATGGACCGATGTTTGTGATGTGAAATAACAAAAAAAGTATTGTGTTAGTCAATCTATTTTTAGGACAAAAAATTGCAAAAATATATTCAAAGGCTTGTTTTTGGACAAAAAAATTATACATATTTCAATTGCATTAGAAAGAAATAATGTGTCCATTTGTTCACTTAAGGATTAATTATGAATGAATCCCGTTAACGAGATTAATCCTTGTCTTTTGTTTCAAAGCCTCTACAAATGCCAATCACAACTACCACCTATGATTAGTCTCAACCCCAGTTCATGTGGAAAAATGCTTTGATATTCAATGATACCTATTGTAGGAGAAATAAGGGGCTTTTTAATTTTTTAATTTCATTATTTCGAATAGATGGCATTCAAGAGAAAAATATCTCTATGTTGATAAATACTTTTGTATTTGTTTTTTTTATATTTTTTTCTAACAGTTACAAATGTTTCCATAAATTTAAACCAAAGGAAAAAGTTTAGCAAGAAGTTCGAGAATTGCTACTTGATTTGGGAAATGTTAAGATTCAACAATTAAAGTATCAGGATCTAACATAATAATAAAATAAGAAATTAAAAATAAGAACAACATAAAAATGGTTTATGTAACAATTTATGAAGAAATGTCATTTGGATAAATTTTTTTGAAGATACTAATTTTAAGCTTTATGGCTATTTTCCATTTCTTGTGCCTTAAACAAATGTATAAGGTTGGAAAGAGCAGCCACAAAATAAAGTTTTTCATTACTAATTGATACACAATTATTTTGTGTAACTAACGTCAAACAAGAATACCATAAGTACGGGAAATGTATTTTTTATTTTTTTTTGCAAAGATATGATGCTACTAAAAGGAAACAACAAAAAGTTGACATAGTGGGCAAGATAGTATATATTGGTATCAGGTAAGATATTGAATAATATTCGATCTGATACATACTATCTGCACCATGTGTTGCACTTTATAAGACATGTATCATATTTTAGGGCTCTACGATACCATATATCCAATACGTCTCACTTGATATGTTATATGTCTTGGTGATATAGGCACCCTTGGGTAAGTGGACCAAATTAAGGAAATCCAAAACTATTTAAAAGTGCTTGAGGAAAGAGAAGATTATGTTCACATAAAAACTAATTAAAAGATAAAAAGAGGCAAGCATAGCTGTGGCCAAGAGGAAGTAAACCAAAATTTGCATATGAGATCTAGTAAAATCACAAAACTTAAGCGTAATAAGTTCTTATTGGAAGCAAAATGTGAGGAGCATGACTATGTCAATATTTAAAAGACAAGATTTGGGAGAAATCTCATCATGGAGGCACAAAGAAGCTTTATGTCCATGACAAATGAGGTGATAATGAGAGGTTTAAACTCAATATGGTCACAATAAACTTTGTTTAAAGGGTACATCTTTTAACAATTGGATTATTGTCTATTTCATATTTATGATAAGATGATTCTTGAGGCATTAAATCCTCGTGTTAAGTTATTTTATGGTGTTTATATGTTCATAATTAGCTTTAAAATATCTTAATGCAATTAGATCTAAAGGGGGAATCAACTTGGGGTCTTAGCTTATTCCTTATTATTTAAGTGCCTTATCTTTGAGTATATTTTTGTTACCACAATTAGTTATCAATAGGAATAGTAATGCTTCCACTAACATTTTTTCTTAAAAAGGACTCAACATGCATTCAACTTTTAACGAAGGGAAGGTAGTAGTAGGCAAGAGAAAAATGGAGCTGGTACAATCTATTAGGTCCAATGAAGGAGAAATATTGGGGGGGGGGGGGGGGGGGGGGGGGGGGGGGGGGGGGGGGTATTGGGCGTTCATGCCACTAAATTGACAACAACAACTAACTTACAAAAATTCATCTTCACTTAGATTTACAATCACAAACTAGGCACATAATCCAGACCATTAAAGGGGTTTCTAGTAGCAAAGTAGACTACACAAGCCTAGAGCTTCACAAGGATTTATAATAACTTATTAGGTACTAGCCTAGGCTTAAGAATGAGAGTTTCAAGAGTGCTTGGCTACATGAGGACTTATATCACACAATCATAGTAGAAATTCTTCACAACATTTCTTTTTCAGCCACACATGGATGCACTCAATGAAATTGAGGTTAGGATGGTCTTGTCTACCCAATGCTTGACCCAATTTACATGGGTTACTAGCTTCCTAATTGGTAGATTTTATAATCTACGAGAAAATAATAAACACAACCAATTCTATGTACCTATCTATGTAAGAAAATCTCAAATAGTCTTTAATCATTAGATTTCAAAATATAAGTCCAAGGTAAATCTTGGATTGGTTTTTAAAACAAGGGTTGCACTCACCTCAATGGAATCAATGGTTTGAAAGTATAGCTCATGTGTAGTAGTAGTCTAAACCCCAGTGATTGATTTAAAAGTACAATGACACTACTTTATTATTCTCAATCAAATACAATTTAAGATTTAAAAGCAAATGCATGTATATACTTGGATTTTTAAATTCTACCCCAAACTTCTAATACTATGTAAAAACCATTTTAAATACCCTAATAAATCAACACATAAGAATGTATAATGTGATTAGAAAATAAGAAGCTCAAACAAGGGGCTGATAAACTAGTTTTGAGTGGTAACCATTCAAACAATCAATCAAGTATTGATTCAAATATGATCTTTTAATCAATAGGCTCACATTGAACAATCATAGTTCTAAGTATTTAAACAATATTTAAAAGAAAAAACATTGATACTATTATCTCTAGGAGGAAATACTCAAGTTCAGGTTTTGACTTCCTTTGAGAGCTTGAGATGGTTAAAACCTCAAATTTGAGTCTAGGAGCATGAGCACTTCAAAAAATTTCTTTGGTAGCATGTTGAAAACAAGTTTGTGAGAGATCTTCTTAAATAGAAATCTCTCCAACATTAAAAAAAAAAACCCATTAGAGTTAGAAAATGATATTTTGTCAATTAGAAAAACAAGGTAAAAAATAAGTCCAAAAAATCTAATCAAATATATATTAAATCCTTTTTTATTACAAAACATATTGGTATGTCACTTATTGATCATTTGGGAGTGCTGTAACATCCAAATCTGGGCTTAACTTTTTGAAAAATTGAATTTTTGAAATAAGGGGTCGACTCTTGTATTGGGGCAAAATCTTGTTTTGAAAATTTGGCTTGTTGGAGCGACACATGTTGTTGATCCCTCCATGGGGTCGTCTGCTTTCTTCTTAATTCACACATAAGTAACTTAATTGTATGTTGTCATAAAAATTATATCCATGAGGATCTTGAGACCGGCACATTCATCCTATTGCTCATGTGAAATGATCCTTCTTAACTAAGTTATTTTGGTCGGTACTAATTAATTTAGCCCCAAAGGTTCTAGCTAACTACTATATGAAACATAAATATGCCTAAAGGTATTTATTTATCATGCGTTGTCTCAAGTATATCTAGTTGAGCTTTCTTAATTACATTATTTTGGAGAGTACTAACTAATTTAGCCTCAAGGATATTGGCTAACCACTATAAGAAACATTCATATGCCAAAAGGTATTTATTTTGAATGCTTTCTCACAAGTAAAGTATATCTAGCTTTAAACCTGATTTGGTAACATAGAGTTCATTGCTTCCAAGATTCTTTTGTGTGATTAAAGGCATACATAGAACTGATATTTGGTATCACCCACAAGTATGATCGCTTGGAAGACTTGTGCACATAACCACCCCCAAAGGAGGGACCTCAACCACCGCATACTCATTTGATTTTTTTATCTTACTTTGACCAACACTTAGTGGATTAAAATTTGATTTGGAAAGGTTAGTATTTAAGTGTCACTCAGACAATTTTGAATATAGAAGTACCACAATTTCCATATCCTAAAGATTGATTTGGAAATTTAATTCAACAAGTAAATATATTATAAGATCGGTGGTACACATGATTTACTTGCATAGGGACTTTGATGGTTAATTAAGAAAATTAGATACTTCCTTGTATTTAGTAGTGTTTATGGCCAACTCAGAAGGAAGAATTCCCTTTGACACTTTATCCAAAAATCTACAAAGTATGTGTACGCAATTTTTCTTTTGCCTTATTTAGTATGCATTTATATCTCAATATGCATGGTCTAAGATGTGTACTACATGTTGAGTACGGTGAGTCTTGTCTTGAAATTTTCAAGACAACAACTTTAAATGGTTTTATCAATCAATTTAAACCAAGAGGATGTAAGCCATATGTTGTGCCCTTTTGGAATTGATAATATCAATCAACAAAAGGGGGCAATTCAATGAAAATTAGCACAATAGTAGGTATTATATTATTTCCATATATCTTGCATTAAAGGCCAGATTGAGTTACCGTATTGCAAGTTTCTCAAGAGTGTGCTTGCTTTGTTGAGCATATGCCATTTGGAAAGAAATTTTATCAATGTTGCCAATGATAGAGGTGGATGACACATTGACTTTACTTTAAGAGAAATTGACTAAATTGCCTTGTTATGTGAAATAGATAATTTATTCTCTCAAGTATCTTCTTTCTCCATCGAGATACTCAAAATGGAGTTGTATTTTCTATGCAAGCTACAAGATTGCAAGCTGCCTAGGAGTGTGATTGTCGTGTCGAGGTCTTTGATGTTTTCTGTATCGGCTGCAAGTGACTTCAAGATTTTGAACCACTGTGAAGAATGAAACTTCTTTGCTTCAAAAAATTTTTAAAATTTTGGTGATGAACTGGGTCCTCTTGTTAGGAAACTCAAGAGTTTTATCTTCTACTCAAATTTTGCTAGAAAAAAATATTCCTTTGTGAATAAGAAGAGAAAAATGCAATGACAAGAACACAAAGTTTGCATTGTCCTTCTTTCGACCAATGCGTTGGATCGAATGACTCTGATACCAATTAGTTTGGAAACATAGATTAGGCTCAGATCCTTATAAATAAATCCTAATTTTATACAAAATAGGCTAGTATTTTAGTGCCAAATACAGAAAACAAAAGCAACAATTTTGGGGTTTTAAAATTAATTTATCGTCCCATTGCACATTGCTCCACTTAAAAAACATAATTTGAAGAATCCAAAAAAGGGTTAAACAACCCTAAGACAACGAACCCTAGCTAGTAATAAATCCAATGACATTGTTAGAAGAGAGGAAAGTAGGGTGTAAAGTGGAGTAAAAGAATCAAAGAGGAATTGAGTGTGGTACACATGATTTTGGTGTAAGAAGAGACTGAGAAATAGTAGGAGAAAAGAGAGGGAAAAGGTTGGATAAGTATTTTAGGATAGGAATTCATGTTGAATTTTTATTATTAATCCTTTCTTTTCTTAGTACATTACAACTGAGAGAAAATGACTTGCACACTGGAGTAGTTAGATATTTTAGCTTATGTAGAAATCTTGAAATGTTTGGTTTAGTACTCCATGGAAGAAATACTTACCTTCACTCCAATTTCATAATAAAAAAAATCCACTAAAATGAAAGACGCAACCCAATGATATTTTTGTCATCTCTAAATTTGTATGTAGTTTTAGTCAATCAATTAGGGCAAGTCCAATTTCATGAATCAATTGGAGAAGGTCCTAATTAATTTAGATATTTGTTTTATTTGACTTGCTCTTATTGATTCACTTCATTGGACTTAGTTTCTATATTGGACTTCTCTAAGTGATTCAATTTGAAAAATCTACAAGGATTTTTTTTCGAATTTATGAGTCACATAAGACGTATAAGTGCCTTGATAGTTTTGCTCCTCAATGAGAGACCATGTTTTCATATCCAACAAATATTTTTCTCCATCATATTGAAAACTTTGAAATTGGCCTTCCACTTCTAATGATCACCTAAATTGTGAGGTCAATCTGATGGTGCTCACATCTGTAGGAGCAAGAGAAATGTCACTTCAATTGCTTAAGGCTGCCATATACTACCATTATTCTAGTTATCCTATGATGAAAGATATTGCCTCTTCATCTTGGCCTTCATGAATGGAACACTTATCATTCACAGTGGCAAATTGAGAGTGTTAGTCCTAGAATACAAAATGGCTTGACTTTGTATTAACTTTTATAAACGGAGAGAATATAAGCTATTTAGTCCCAAATGGTTGAGCTCACTTCAAGAATGAATAGTCACATTCTCAGAGTGATTACATTGGGTTAGCATGACTAAACATCCCAAAAGATTAGTTTAATGAGGATCCCAATATTGATTTGGCTTATTCGTTTGACCAATATCCTGACTCTTACTAAACCATGAAACAGTAGAAGACATAAGAGATATGCTTTTTGATTGGTTTTAAGGTACAGTTTGCCTCATGATCAAAGGTATACTAGGGAGAATAGGCTGATGAATCCCAAGAGATTTTATGGATTAAGTCATTTGGCACCTCAATGTTGACTCATTACATCTTGTGGTTGAAGTAGGTCTCAAGGTGTTTTTGTATGCTGACTCAAGTGGGATATCGGTTTGTTTTAGAATATTATGAAATATTTTTGTTCCTATCTACCATTGGTGTTAAAGGGAGAACTATGAGGAACCAACCTGCATACAAGAGGACTAGGTTATTCCTATCTATCATTTGGCGACTAAGTTAGTATGGAAGAACTACAAACTATACGGAAATCCTCCTCATACAAGTTATAGTACAAGGTTTCTACACAAAGTGATATGGGGAAGCATCACTTGGTATGAAGCAATCTCATAATTTTTTCAAGCATAAAATACTATTCGTTGCCATTTAGTGGGCAAACATGAATGATTATATTATAAAAACCTAAATTGCCACGGATCCGACAATTATACTTTAGTTTATTATATTAGTGCACATTGAAGGGGAAGAAGAGATTAATTGAAACCCAAAAATTATTTGTTTGCCTATTTTCTCTTTTTAGAAAGCTAACCGCCATTAAATCAGCCAAGGTTCCTACCTCAAAAGCAAAGCTGATACAATTTTTCTCTGCTCCTATATCAATATGGACGAAACCAAGCACAATGCTTTTCTAAAATGCAGTCAATAGATCAATAAAGGAGACAAACTTGATCAATTACACCCATAAAAAAATAGAACAGTTAAGGATATGCAAAAAAAAAAAAAAAAATGTTGAAGAGATACCATTTTTACGTACCTTAGCTCATATCAATCCATGCTGCATGCATCTCAGTTTGTTCAAATAGAAACAAAAAATAAAAAAGAAACATATCGATAGGAAAAGAAAAAAATATAATATAACAGAAATAATAAATCTACGTAAGACGAAGCAGTCAATGATAGAAGAAAGAGAAGTTCATTTGAGAAGAAAACGAACCTGTAGAGGTTGATGATTGGAATTAAAGAAGTCGAATACCCCGTAGAGCCTTGAGAATGGATTACTAGCTTCAAAAGGAGCAGACAGAAGAGAGCCTCGAGAGAATTGTCTCACAAATAGAGAGGAAAACGAAGAGAGGAGATGAGTAGAGAGGTTCAAGGAGATAGCAGTAAAGACAGAGAAGAAAGTGGGGCCGGTCGTCAATGAGACCTCGTATAAAATTTCTTATTGAATGACTATTTTGTTTCATTTCCACGACAAAGCTTTTATTGATTTTGGCAAGCCAGCCAATCTTAAGTCTTTCAATTTATTAGCTTGAATACGAAATTACTGCTTCTTCTAAAAGCCCCCCCTCCCCCCTCTCTGTTTTTTCTCTCTCTATGGAAAAACTTCCACTAATGGACAAAAGTTTTTTAATCAAGAAGATAAAAATTTAGTCAAAAAATTAAAAGAAAAAATCCAAAATTTAGCTAAATTACAAATGCCCTTAGATTCTGATTACATCACTATTGAAACTGATGGTAGCAACATTGGATGGGGCAGTGTACTTATTGCCGAAATTAAAGAAGAAGAATGTACCTATAGTTATGCTAGTGGGAAAGTAAAATAAAAAGGAAATATGAGTAGCATAGATGCAGAAATTTTAGCAATTATTGACTCCTTAGAAGCTTTTCGGCTTTTCATTATTAGTAAAAATGAATTTACATTAAGAACTGATTGTGAAGCAATAGTAAAATATTTCCAAAGAAGCAAAGAAAATAAGATAAGTAGAAGAAGATGGCTAAATCTTGCAGATATAATTACAGGAAATGGATACAAGATAGAATTTGAACATATCAAAGGTAAAAATAATAGTCTTGCAGATACATTAAGTAGGAGATTTTTTAATTCGTCCTTGGTTAATTGAAGAGATGTATCCTCCAGACCAGATGTCCTCAAGATCTTCTTCCTCAAGATTCAATAATTATGGACAACAATTTTTAAATTTTGGTAATAAAAAATTATTAGTTTTTCCTAAATCTAATATTACATTTAAGACTTTACCCCATATTTCTGTTGGCAAAGAAGAACAATGTTTATTAGACAACTTATGGATTTCTTAACAAAGATTTCCTAAAGATCAAAAATAGTTTTTAGCCAGTATTAATTGTTTATCAAAATATTTTTGTCAGAAAAGGAAAAGTTTTAATTTTTATGTAGTTTTTAAAGGTAAAACTCTGGGAGTTTTTCATTCCAGGACTGAAGTAATAGAAAGTATTCAAGATTTTCAAAGACCTATTTATAAAGGATTTAATAATTTACAAGAAGCCTTAGAAGTTACTAAGCACAATGTAGGAACTAATTATTATATAGCCCTGTCCTTAAGATTTATGAGAGAAGACCAAGTATCTTATGGGATTGCTAAAGATACTAGAAGAATTGGTTTTTGTGATCACTGTGAAACCCTATCCAGGACCATACAAAGAATCAATGAAAAGAGAAGGTTACTCCAGGAAAAGAATGATTTTCAGAAAGAATACATAAACAACATTGAAGAAGACAACAGACAACTAATGGCAAGATTAATAGGTACTTTTCTATCCAAATACCTACTAGTGAGGGTAATTCACTAGCTAGACCAGCTCAAATGGTAGTTGGTAAAGACACATCAAATTCGTTGACAGCTGGACATTTGCCAAAAATGTCAGAAGAAAATAAGTAAGACAAACAACAAACAGATCGAGAAGATATTAAAAAGATGATGAAAGAATATTTTCAAGAATATCTTAAAGAACAAGGTTATGATAAACAACACTCAGAAATATCCAGTAAATCTAGATATACAGGTACTCAGACTCTTCAGTGTTATTCTCAAGAACAAGATGAAGACTATGACTTTGACTCAGAAGCTATACACAATTTGACCACTTTAAATGGGAAATAGCAAGACAAAAGTTCTAAGAAGATTATCTAGAAAATAAAAAGATAAAGGATACTTAGACTATTATTCAAGATAATGGATATTGAGAAGATTATCTAGAAAAGACTATCATTGACTCAGAATAAAGATAGACATGATCGTGTTTGAGAAGACAAAAAATTCAGCCCACGGTTTCAGCACATGGTTTTCCAACCCATGGTTTCATCATATGGTTTGAGATAAAAGTTTCCGACCCACTATTTTAGCACATGGTTTGAGAAGATAAGCTTTCCAGCTCATGGAGGTTTGAAGATGCCCCTGGTTACCTAGCACCTTGTTTTTGACTTTGTAAACAGTTTGTATTTTTTTTTTTTTTTGGGTTTTGTTTAACCTTAGCCGCACACTTGTAAATATTATGAGATAAGTCATTGACGATGGGGCCCGTATGACAATCTCTATTTATTCCATGTTTGCAAAGGTTTGTCTATAACTACCCAGTTGTAATTTATAGAAGATATGAATGAAAAAACCCCAGTTCTTGCACACCTTGCTCTCTAAACCCACGACTTCTTTCTCTTCCTCTGAATCCCCTGCATGATTCCTACATCAACTGTGTTTCCAAGTTCATATTTTTAAAAAAGTAATTTTATTTACATAGGGGTTTTCCTAAAGGAAACTCCTAAACCTCTGTCTATTTGAATCCATAATTTCTTTCTCTAATCTGGAGTCAATCCCCTGAATGACGTAAAAGCATTATGGTGATCCTTTGATGTTTCACGGTCCTATGTCCCATTTGTTCGTCCGTTTAGCCAAAGGAGGTGTCAGGGCTTTGTTGTTGGGAAAAAAAAGAGGGGCCCGTGGCTGAAGCAAAATTACTAGTAAGCCATACAAGTCGTCATGTCTTGGGTTCTCTATACCTAAAGAAAGAAAGATAATGATTCAAACAGTAAAGGTTTAGGATGTACCTTTTGAAAATTTCAAATCTACTATTTTTCCTCTCTGGTTTATCTTTATTTATGATACTACTTTGTGTTGTTATAATCATTATTGTTAGTCTTTTAATTCTTACGCCTTTTAATTTTTTTTTAATGTTCTTTTTGCTGTATATGGATTTAATTTTTATTTAGGTATTATTGATCTTGTTATGCAAAGTATTATCTTCTGGTGTTATACCTAAAATCTTTAGGCAGGGTATACAAGCTTCTATAAAACATAAATTACATTTTGCTCAATTTTTCTTGCTAGGGTACCATTTCCATTTAAAACAGTATCTTATGGGATTGCCAAAGATACTAGAAGAATTTTTTTTTGTGATCACTGTGAAACCCTATCCAAGACCATACAAAGACTCAATGAAAAGAGAATGTTACTTCAGGAAAAGAATAATTTTCAGAAAGAATACATAAACACCATTGAAGAAGAAAACAAACAACTCAAGGCAAGATTAACTGGTACTTTTTCTACCCAGATACATACTAGTGAGGGTCTCACTGGCTAGTCCAACTCAAATGGTAGCTGGTAAAGACACATCAAATCCGTTGACGGCTGGACATTTGCCAAAAATGTCAGAAGAAAAGAAGAAAGACAAACAACAGACAAATCCAGAAGATATTAAAAAGATGATGAAAGAATATTTTCAAGAATATCTTAAAGAACAAGGTTATGAGAAACAAGAGTTAGAAATATCCAATAAATCTGGATCTACAGGTACTCAGACTCTACAGTGTTATTCTCAAGAAGCAGACGAAGACTATGACTTTGACTCAGAAACAATACACAATTTGATCACTTTAGATGGGAAATAGCAAGAGAAAAGTACTACGAATATTATCTAGAAAAGAAATTCGTAATGGATACTTAGACTATTATTCAAGATAATGGATACTGAGAAGATTATCTAGAAAAGACATCTGAAAAGACTATCATTGACTCAGAATAAAGATAGACATGATCGTGTTTGAGAAGACAAAAAATTCAGCCCACGGTTTCAGCACATGGTTTTCCAGCCCATGGTTTCATTATATGGTTTGAGATAAAATTTTCCAGCCCACTCTTTTAGCACATGGTTTGAGAAGATAAGCTTTCTTGCTCCTGGTGGTTTGAAGATGCCCCTGGTTTCCTAGCACCTTGTTTTTGACTTTGTAAAAAGTTTGTATTTTTCCTTTATGGGTTTTGTTTAACCTTAGCCGCAAACTTGTAAAGATTATGAGATAAGTCATTGACAATGGGGCCCAATGAGCACCCGGATGACAATCTCTATCTATTCCGTGTCGGCAAAGGTTTGTCTATAAATACACAGTTGTAAGTTATAGAAGATATGAATTAAAAAACCCAGTTCTTGCACACCTTGCTCTCTAACCCCATGGCTTCTTTCTCTTCCTCTGAATCCCCTGCATAATTCCTACATCAACTGTGTTTCCATGTAAGTTCTTATTTTTAAAAAAGTAAATTTATTTACTTAGCGGTTTTCCTAAAGGGAACTCCTAAACCTTTGTCTGTTTGAATCCATAATTTCTTTCTCTAATCTGGAGTCAATCCCCTGCATGACGTAAAAGATTTATGGTGATCCTTTTATGTTTCTCGGTCCTATGTCCCATATGTTCGCTGGTTTAGCCAAAGGAGGCGTCAGGGCTTTGTTGTTGGGAAAAAAAAAAAGAGGAGCTCGTGGCAGAAGCAAAATTGCTAGGAAGCCATACAAGTCGTCATTTTTTGGGTTCTCTATACCTGAAGAAAGAAAGATAAGGATTAAAACAGTAAAGGTTTAGGATGTACCTTTAGGAAATTTCACGTCAACTATTTTTCCTCTTTGGTTTTATCTTTATTTATGATACTAATTTTTGTCGTAATAATCATTATTGTTAGTCTTTTAATTCTTACAGCTTTTAAAGTTTGTAAAAAAGAAAGAAAGTAGATTATTAGCTGGGAACTACTGGGTGAGGGCTAGTAGCTCTGACAGATCCCGCTGTATTGAAAGACAAGGATCGCTCCTGGTTGTCACTACGCCATGAACTTCCTTTATATTTTGTATGCTTGTTCTGTTTATAGTTTTATTTATAATTTTGTGTGAAAATTTTTATCTATTTTTAACAATTCTATTTAGTATTTTATATATAGGAAAAACCATTAGAATATAGCCTGTTTGCTTATGTTAGTTATTTCATTTGCTTTAGCCATAGTTATAATCAATCTTTCATTAAGGAACCCCTTCTTAATACCAGTTTATGTTATTCCTTTCTTTTGCTTTAGCCATAGTTATAATAACTTTTCCCTGTTTTTCTGTATTTGTATTGTTTTGTCAACCTATTCCTATTGAAGAATTATAGTACCCCCCAGACAAATTGTTATCAGAGTTATTAGAAATTATATAAAAAACAATTCTCTGTCTTTGTCTCTGTCTCTGTCTCTATAGATATTTATATATATTTACACTCCAAAAAGACTCTCTCTCTCTCTCTCTCTCTCTCTCTCTCTCTCTATACTCCAAAATCCCTTCTTTCTCTTCGATATGGGATTGGGAGGGTATAGGGATTTTACCTAGGGAAGGACAGCCTTGCCTCCTATTATGCACGCAATAACATTATTATTTTAATTATTTTTCATTAATTTACTTTATTTTATGCTAGTTAAAGAATTAATAGGCCACAAGGGCATTTTTAGAATATTTAATTTATAGGGGTATTTTTGTAGTATTTTATCTTAAACCTTGTAAGGGTGAACCCTATTTAAGGGGTAAGAGTAATGATAAAGGTAAGCATTGATTTAGAGTAATCAAGGTTTTTGAGTTCTCCTCAACGAGACCAGGGGTGTACGTTCTCCTCAAAGAACCTTGGGTTTTCAAGCTTTCCTTTGGCTTGATCTTCATTTTTCTCTTCTTCCTCCCTATGAATCCATGTATCAGATCCGGGACCGTAACACCCCCTCTTCTGAATGGAGATTCGACTTCCAAGACTTGGGAGGGGGACACATTTCCTTGGTCTATTTTTTTGTTTACTTTGATTTTTGTTTTTGTAGATTTTTATTATTTTGATAGTGTAGAAGAACTTATGTTGTTGATTTTGAGAAACATATATATATTATTTCACATTATTATAGTTTTTGATGAACAACCCATTTTTTGAGTTTTTTTTTCTTATTTTTTTCTATGCTTAATTCACTCTTCACGGGCATTAAAGTTGCGAGTAAAATCTCAATCACTTGCTTGCTACTTTTCTTGGACATGATTTCTAAACATTTAAAAAAAAATTTCTATATGTTGACTTCCTATTTTACTGATTGGTAATCCAATATATAGATGATCTACAATTAAGGTATATATAGTCTGATAAAATGGTAGGTTTTTTAACTTTTATTCTTAATTTGAACTGCTTTTACTTCATTCCCATGTGCTTTTAATTAATTCAAAATCGAAGGTCAATTTTAAAGTTCATGTTCACAATGAGCAATGACATTCATAGAAGCAATTACATACAAAGTACACATAGGATTTTTAGGGTGGTATGAAGTCCTTCTAGCTGATTGCGAGTCTACCCGCTCAAGATGATTCATAATCTTAAGGAGCCACTAATCTTGGCTTGCCCAAAAACATATAAAACAATCACCTCGAAGGCCAATTGCAATGTTGCCCACAAATGGACTTATGCAATTCAATTGACCATAACAACCAACTTACAATGGTACTCCCTCAGATTTAACAACTAATTAGGCATACATGCCTAGACCCACAATGAGATTTTTCATCAATTGACAAGGTAGACCAGCACATAGATTTTCAATGACTCACTAGGCACACCAATCTAAGACCCACAAAGAGATTTTCAGCATCACCTACCTACTCAAGGTTTTATGACTCGAACAACTGCAAACACAACTTCCCACCTTCAATTCTTTAGCCATAATTTTTTTTTCTTGAATAAATTTGGGGTGAGGATGGTCTTACCTAAGGAAGGTTTGACCCAATTGTAAGTATTACTTTTTTACAATGTAACAATATATTAATTATCTCTCAATAGGAAAATTTTATTAATCTTGGTACAAACAAATAGGTACATCTATCCAATGTAATTAGTAGTTTAAAATAGTCCTTAGTGACTTGATTTTAAAATGAAAACAACTCATAGTAGTCATTTATGATTTGATTTGAAAATATAGGCAGCAAAAGATGTGTTCATTTGAAAATATCGGCTCAATTTAAATATGGGATTGGCTTTTCAAGTCGGGGGATGTAAAAAATTTAACTCAAAAATATTAAATTTCAAACTATAACCCATAAGTAGCATTATAAATTATAGTGAATGATTTTTCAAAGTGTACTTAGCACCAGTTCATTGTACTCGACCAATTATCATTAATATATCTCAAAGTATATAAATGTAAATATTTGGATTTGAAATTCTATCCCAAAGTTTCAATTCTTAGTAAAAGCCATTTCAAATGCCCCAATAAAAATAACATATAGGCATGCATTAATATGATATGAAAATAGAGGAGGTTGTAAAACTAATTTCAAATGGTTGTCAATAACACAACTACTCACAATGCAATGGCTGAATCAAATATGGTCTTAAAATCCCTTAGCACATGTTTAACTAACTGAGATTTAAGTATTAAAACGAACAACACATAATTTCTTAGCACAATAAAGAAAACTATCAACCTTTTAAGCTAGCTTTGAAGGAGGCAAAAACTTCTTAAATCATGTGCAAGAGCTTAAGAGGCTTGGTTTTCATTGTGAGAAGAGAGAATTTCATTAGAGTCGAGTTTGGGTTAAAGAGCAAATTCTCCAACATTTACCAATAGAAGGTGAAAACAAAGGTCTAAAAATTATGAAAAAAATCAATAGTTCCTATTTTTACTACCAAACATATTATAGGTTACTTACATAATTTGGAAACATATAATTTTTAGATTTGGACCGATATTCAGGAAATTGAATTTCTACAACATGGCTTCCACAATGTTTTCTTCTAATAGCTTGATTTTGTAGTCGAATCCTCCCCAAAGATTGAATCCTCTCCGCCCAGAGTTCAACTCCTCTTGCTTTTGCACCCTATAAGGGTCGACTGATTTTTTTTTATTTCATAACTTTTTAGTGCATAGAGTCAAATCTTTTTGTTGTTTTTCACTCAGATGTGGTCAACTCCTTTGATGTTGTCGACTCTTACTATATGCACTTTAGTACAATAATCAACTCCTCCTACTACTATTTTCTTCTGTTGTGGACTCAATAGCACACCAAGTCACACAACGAAGGAGGCAACAACAACTCACTCAATAGGATTTATTTCGTATATTACTTTGAGTAGGATTTATTTCTTATATTATTTTAAGTAGGAGTTATTTCTAATTACTTTTATATGTAGGGGCATTATGGGGAATTATTGTAACCCTAACCCTAAAAATCCATGACGTGATCTATTTAAGGGAATGGGATGAATGAAATAGGTAAGCTTTGAGATTTTAGAATAACCTAGTGTAAATAGGTTGAGATCACCTGTTGATCTCGAGTTTAGGGTTTACTCCAAAAATCCAACCTATCCTTCACCGTCCATTGCCATCCATCTTCACCCAAATTCATCCATCATCATCCATACTAAGAAGAGAAACTTCCTGCCCCTGTTTTGAGCCCAAAGAGAGGGTCTTCCCTCCTCATCAGCGTCAACAACAAGTAGGGTTCAATTCCCTCTTGACAAGTAGCAAAAAGGGAAGAGTCCTAGTTCTTCCGCATGAAGGATTAAAGCAACTCTTCTTGTTGGGGAATCATTACAAAAGTAGAGCAAGAACAACCATCAATGTGAGCCAAGGCTGCCCCCTAAGCTAGGCCTTCAAATCCTAGCACGAGTTGCATCAAATCAGGGTTGAAACCTTGATTTACGTGAGCAAGAACAAGTATTCTTCCATTATCTCTCCACCTGAATTAATTCCATTCTAGCTATTACTTTAGCACTAGAATGAGTTCATAAAAAGGGAGACTGATCATTGGTGGAAGATTAGCCAAAGAAGGGATCTTTAAGCCTCCTTACCGAGTCCAGCAACTCAGTACCAGTGCTGGATTCACAAATCCCACATCGTGTTACTCGAACCATGACTCGGGACCGTAACAACTTGGTATCAGAGCAGGGTAACATGGGGGATAATATCAGCAATGAAAAAATCCAAATCAGGATACAAAAGATAAAACATAGCCTTGAAACAACACAACCAGTGTTAGGGAAGGTTTGTGGTTTGGAAGAAGAGATGAGCCGAGTCATCAGCATGCTAACGGAGTTGAGGGCAGAGAGACATCAGAGTCCAGAGGTGAGAGAGGTCACTCAACCATATCACAGAAGAGGGGAACAATGGCCTGGGCGCACTGCTATCCAAGGACCCCAGCATGGAGGCACAGTTCCAAGGTACACTAAGTTAGAGTTTCCCTCTTTCAATGGTTCAGTTGATCTCTTAATTTGGTTGCATAGATGTGAAAAACAAATTTGAACCAAGGGACTACTGAATGGAATAAGGTGCAACTAGCCTCGTTCCATATGACAGATGAAGCCATGTTATGGGTTACTCAAGTAGAGAAAGAGAGACCAGGGATGACTTGGGGAGAATTTAAAAATATATGCACATTTAGATTTGGCCCTCCCGCCAACAACAACCCCCTGGGAGAGTTATTCCTATTGCGACAAATTGGTTCGGTGGAACAATATCAAAAACTGTTCCAGGAAAAGTTGGCTCGTGCTGGTGAGAGGGTATTGGTTGACCAGCAGGTCTCCCTATTCACAGCAGGTCTCAATGAGTATTTACGGCTAGAGGTAGAACTCCTTATGCCTACGGATTTAGCTCATGCAATGAATATTGCACGAGCAATGGAACAATGACAACAGTTGCAGCAACGTAAGCCGGGTTGGTCAGGTGAGAGGAAAACTTCCTCCATGTGGCAAGGAAGCCACTATAATTCATCTCAGGGAGCATCTCTGGGCAGCCCCATCGAGACACACTCCGACTACGACTCGGGTAGCCGATCCCCGCCCTGGTAATTCCCTACCAAGCTTTATAAAAAAATTAACGAGTGGGAAGATGGCAGAAAGGCGGTCCAAAAATTTATGTTATAACTGCAATGAGTAGTATCGGGTAGGACACCAATGTAAACGATTATTTTGGCTCGAGGTGGAGGATTCAGAGGATCCAGAGGAGCCAGAGGAGCCAGAGGATATTGTTGAGGAGGAACCACCGTAGATATCCTTGCATGCTATTACTGGCCAAAAATCGCCTAATACAATGCAAGTTTGAGCTCATGTCATCGATTGAGAACTGGTGGGACTAGTCGACTCAGGGAGTACACACATTTTTTTGAGTTTGATAGCCGCATAGCATCTCTAGGTCCAGATACACACTCATCCGACAGCCACCGTCTCAGTGGCCAATGGCGAGAAGGTCCCTAGCTATGAGATTAGTAAGGCAGTAAATTTTTCCATTGGCTCTACTTAGTTTAATGCTGAATTTTTTGTTATTCCCCTAGCGGGATTTGATATGGTATTAGGCATTAAATGGTTACAAACATTGGGGCCCATTCTGTGGGACATTTTGGCTTTAACCATGAGCTTTGATTTGGCCTGGAGTCGGGTGCTCTTACAGGGCTGTCAGGTGAACAGGACCCACCACATGCACACTTTGCAGACACATGAACAGCCTGACAGTACTAGTGAGAGTCTGGTTGAGGAGTTCTCTGACCTCTTCCAGTAGCCTTCGGGTTTGCCTCCCCTAAGGCACTGTGACCGCAGGATCTGTCTGAAACCAGGATCTGAGGTAGTGGTCATGAGACCGTACCGTTACCCACACCTTCAGAAGGACGAGATAGAGCGTCAGTGCCAGGATATGTTGAAACAGGGTCTTGTTCAGTCGCTCCCCGTTCTCTTCACCCATCTTACTTGTGAAGAAACATCATGGGAGATGGGGGTTCTACATGGATTACTGGGAGTTGAAATGTGCAGACAGTAAAAGACAAGTTTTCGTTTCCGGTAGTGGATGAGCTCCTGGATGAGTTACATGGGTCGTGGTTATTCACTAAATTCGACCTCCATTTGGGATACCATCAGGTCTGGATGCACCCCTCTAATATCAAGAAGACGGCGTTCCACACGCACCATGCCCACTTTGAGTTCGTCATCACGCCGTTTGGGTTATCCAATGCACCCTCTACTTTTCAAGCTTTGATGAACGAGGTATTTAGCCCCTATCTTCAAAATTTTGATATATAACAAGTCGGTTGAGGAGCACTTGGCACACTTGAGGATTGTTTTCGACTTGTTACGATCACATAAGCTCTATTTGAAACATTCCAAGTGTTCTTTTGCGGCTTCACATGTGGGGTATCGGGGACACATTATCTCACATGAGGGGGTTATGGTGGATCTCGAGAAGATCCGAGCTATTCACGAGTGGCCGCAGCCATAGTCGTGTTCTGAATTACGGGGTTTTTTGGGTCTTGCAGGCTACTACCGCAAATTTATTCAGAACTATGGGCCAGTGGCAGCACCATTGACCAGTCTACTCAAGAAAAATTCTATTATTTGGAATGAGGAGGCCACCAAGTTGTTTGTGGCACTCAAAGCTGCCCCCGCATCCGCGCCAGTATTACAACTTTCCAACTTTAACAAATTGTTCGTGGTAGAGTGTGACGCTTCGGGCGCTGGCATTGGGGTCATTTTACAGCAGTTGGGCCATCCTATTGCATATTTTAGCAGACAGTTGGCAGTCTGTCATCACAAGCTGGCAGCCTATGAGCACAAATTGATTGGGTTGGCCAAGGCAGTCCAACATTGGAGGCCTTATCTCTGGGGCTGGGCTTTTCTCATACGCACGGATCACTACAACCTTAAATTCCTACTAGAACAGCATTTGACGACGTCGCCACAACAACACTAGATCAGTAAGTTATTGGGGTTTGACTTCTAGGTGGAATATCGTGCGGGGAGATTAAATAAGGTGGCAGACGCCATGTCATGGTGTTTTGAGGATCAGCAGTCGGTCTATTCGATCAGCCAACCGAGATTTCTCATTGTGGACTTGGTGAGAAACGCACATGCCACTGACCCTGCACTGTAGGGACTGCATCAGAAGATTTTGGAAGGGACAATGAATTCAAAGTGGTCCATCCAGGATTCACTTATTTATTACAAGTAGCGGCTTTTCCTTCCACCTGAGTCCAAGTAGATTCCAGCTATTCTCTCGGCCTACCATGACAGTACACACGCAAAAGACCTTGCACAGAATTCGAGCTGATTTTTACTGGCAAGCCATGAAACCCTCTATTGCGACTTATGTGGGCGACTGTCAGGTTTGCCAGTACAACAAAGCCGAGCACTTGAGTCCAGCAGGTCTTCTCCAGCCTCTGGCCCTTCCTAACCAGGTTTGGGCCGATATTTCGATGGATTTTGTGGAAGGTCTACCCCTGTCTTCCGACAAATCCGTACTTTTCGTGGTGGTTGATATATTCTCCAAGTACATACATTTTATACCGCTGGCTCATCCTTATATAGTAACACGGGTTGCTCAGACTTTTCTGGAGTAGATAGTCCACTTACATGGCATTCCAGAATCCATTATGAGTGACAGAGATGCAATATTCATGAACACCTTTTGGTGGGACTAAATTGAAGTTCTCCTCCGCCTATCATCCACAGATAGACAAACAAACGGAGGTGGTGAACAACACCATTGAGATGTATCTACGGTGCTTGGTGGGTGATCGTCCGCGGAAATTGTTTCAATGGCTTTCGTGGGCCAAAAACTGTTACAACACTTCATTCCACTCTGCCTTGCAAGCCACTCCTTTCTGGGTTATATATGGCCTGGATCCACCACGCCTTCTCTCGTACAACCTAGGGTCCACCAACGTGGACGTGATTGATCAGGCGCACATGGACAGGGATCTGCTGTTACAGAATATGACAAAACGACTTTTACGTCCCAAGCTCGGATGAAGGATGTCTACGCCAAAGGCCACCGTGAGGTCTCTTTTGAGGTTGGGGAGTATGTGTGGCTACGGCTCCAGCCCTACCGTCAGTAGTCTCTTGCGGGACCTCCACGTCATAAGCTCTCTCCCCGATTTTTCTGACCGTTTCTCATTCTTCGACGCGTGGGACCAGCCGTCTATCAACTCAAATTCCCGGACATGGCCAAAATTACTGATGTGTTTCATTTCTCTCTTTTGAAGCCACATTTCGAGGCGCAGCCTACATCCGCTCCATTCCTACCACCGGTTGATCATGACAAGGTTATTCTTAACCCAGCCACGGTGTTACGCGCATGCTTGCCCAATGACCATCGGGAGATTCTGGTTCAGTGGACGGACACTGACCCAACGCTGCCACACGGGAACGTGTTGACATCTTCAAACAGGTCTACCCACCTTTTGAGCTGGAGGACAAGCTCTTTCTCCATGGGGAGGAAGATGTTGTGGACTCAATAGCACACCGAGTCCCACAACGAAGGAGGCAACAACAACTCACTCAATAGGATTTATTTCTTATATTACTTTGAGTAGGATTTATTTCTTATATTGTTTTAAGTAGGAGTTATTTCTAATTACTTTTATATGAAGGGGCATTATGGGGAATTATTGTAACCCTAAACCTAATGTGATCTATTTAAGGGAAATGAATGAATGAAAAAGGTAAGCTTTGATATTTTAGAATAACCTAGTGTAAATAGGTTGAGATCACCTCTTGATATCGAGTTTATGGTTTACTCCAAAAATCCAACCTATCTTTCACCCTCCATTGCCATCCATCTTCACCCAAATTCATCCATCATCATCCATACTAAGATGAGGAGCTTCTTGCCCCTTTCCCGAGCCCAAAGAGAGGGTCTTCCCTCCTCATCAGCGTCAACAACAAGTGGGGTTCAATTCCCTCTTGACGAGTAACAAAAAGGGAAGAGTTTGGTTCTTCCACATGAAGGATTAAAGCAACTCCTCTTGTTGGGGAATCATCACGGAAACAGAGCAAGAACAGCCATCAACGAGAGCCAAGGCTGCCCCTAAGCTAGGCCTTCAAATCTAGCACGAGCTGCATAAAATCAGGGTCGAAACCCTGATTTATGTGAGCAAGAACAGGTATTCTTCCATTATCTCTCCACCTGAATTAATTCCATTCTAGCTCTAACTTTAACATTAGAATGAGTTCATAAAAAGGGAGACTGATCACTGGTGGAAAATTAGCCAAAGAAGGGATCTTTAACCCTCCTTACTAAGTCCAACAACTCAGTAATAGTGCTGGATTCACAAATCCCACGCCGTGTTACTCGATCCATGACCCGGGACCATAACATGTTCACTCCATCATGACATGAGGTCGATTCCTTCCTTAGGGGTCAACTCTTCTTGCTCCGATTTCACCACATGCCGACTCCTTAATTTTGTCTTTTCGTTTTAGGCTTTCATTTTCTTTCACTGATTATGCTTGATTTTTATAGATGGGTTTGACTGCTTCGACTATTGGCACTTCAATTTTTATTTCTTCCTACATGGTCATCTCCTTTTGCTCATTTTATTCATCCTGCCTTTTTTGGACCGGTTGTTTCCAAAAAAAATGATTCTTCCTTTGTCTTTTAAGTCAAATGATGCTACTAGATGTTGATGGTGCGCTTTCTAGTATGAGCAAATTTCTTCCCTTTTCTATGGATCATTGAAATGGGCCATGGTGGATCGAACGAATATGTTGTTAGAAATTTTTTTAAAGGGCTATTTTTATGCGCCTCATACTTAACATATATCATTAGTAATATTATCTTAATTGGGATCTTGGGGCCAACATAATATATAAAATCATTTACTCTTTTCTGATTATATACTTTTTACTCCCGTAGCTTGAACATGATTGTGTCCCATTCAAGTAAACAAGACTTCATGCAAAGGCTACAAGTTTAGACATAATTCAACTTACATTCAAATCAAACAACATAAGTAGGAGTGTGCTTGTCGGAAGTAGTTCATAGCCATCTTCAATTGAGTTGCTCTAACTTCTTATTCTATAGGAAAATTAATGTTTCTCAAAGTTTTTTCTTCTCCATGAATTTTTTTTGAGATAAGTATATATTTCTCGATGAAATTTGATTGTTGTCGAGAAAAAGATTCCCACTAAATGGAGAGAACCAATTATTTTCCATGAAATTAAAAAATCACCAAGATATTCTAGTCGAAACTATCTTGTCAATAATAAGCTAGGAAAAAAAATAAAAATAATTCACTTACTCTCAAATAAATTCAAAGATTAACAAAAAAATATATTATTTTAAAAAAATTATTTCACCAAGAATAAGAGGGGAAATTAAAAATAAAAATATTCACTTATTCTCAAAGTAATTAAAAAATCACCAAGAAGTATATACTATTCTCGACAAAAAAAACCTCGAGAATAAGATAGAGAAAGACAAAAAAAATATAAACTAATTATGGGAAACTTTTAAAAATCTCTTAGAAATATATGCTATTCTCGATCAAATAATTTCACCAAAAAAAAGAAAGGAAAATAAAAATAAAAAATCACTTATTACTGGTGAAATTAAAAATCTTTGTGAAATATATACTAATCTCAGAGAAGTAATTTCTCTAAGAAATAGTTAGGAAAAAATAAAAAAATATCCACTATTCTCTATGAAATAAAAAATCATTGAGAAATATATTTTTTCTCAACGAAATAATTTTGCCAAGAATAAGTAGGAAACATTAACAACAAAAATTAATTGAGAAATATCTACTTATTCTTGATAAAATTCAAAAATTCAGGTAAATATATGCTATTCTCGATAAAAACAATTTCATTGAAAATAAGTAGAAAAAAAAAAGCATTACAGAGAAATATTCACTTATTCTCAACGAATTTAAAAAATCATCAAGAAATAGATATTATTCTAGATGGAATAATTTTATCGAGAATAAGTAGGAAAAAAATATAATCATAGATAATTAATCACCTATTGTCACATATAGTTATATTTAGCATTTCCTCTTACTACAACCATAGTGCTATGTAAGTCATTAATCAAGTATAATAGTGCTTTTATGTGAAACGAGATAAGATTTTTATCAATGGAATAAATAAAACAATCAAAATTAAAATTTTAAATTTTCATTAAATATTATTATTATTTATTTGTTGTATTTTAAGAAAATATTTAATTAAAATATTAAAGTTAAATTAAAAAAATTAAATCATCAATCAACTTAATTTGTTAACATAATATAAAAATTAATTAATATATTTTAATTAAGTAATTTATTTGATATTATTAATTTTTTTCAATTATCCTTATATATAATCATTTTGATAAAAACTTTTTCTATAGATTTTCTTAAAATGGAAAATAGAAATTAATTAGTGAGATACACATAAATTCTTTGTATATTGATGGAAATACTTTCAAAGTTAGAAAAAGTAAACTATAAACTAAATATAAGTATTTGGTTCGCGATTTAAATTATTAATTAGTGAGAGTGTAATAATTTGCATGATCATATTGATGCACATTATAAATTGATCAAGTCATGTTAATGTAATATGACTTGTGAAGTAACTAATTGAGTTATTGATCAAGTAATTAGTTAATATCAATTATTAAATATAATTTATTATATAATTACATTATTATCTCATAGATGATTTATTCTTATTCCAATGTTACAGAAACTATTTTTAGGTAATTATTAAAATAAATAAATTAAAGACTTGGTTATTATTAATAATCCTCGGGAACCTTTCGTGCTATTTATGAACACTATCTAATAGTGAAAAGTTAAAAAGAGAAGAAGAAGAAATCCTTTGTATAAACATTCGGACTGTGATTGGTCATATTTATTTTTATAGAGAAATAGAAAAAGCCATACAAGGGTTTTGTTAGGCCTAAGCTATGTAATCATGTGATACTAAGAGAGCAGTAAAATTGTGATGTAGTTCTGAGAGGGAAAGAGCCATGAGGGTTACAAGTGTTAGGGTTTACTTTAGCTTTTATATTCCGTTGCAATTTTGTAAAAATATTTCTAATAAGAAACAACCTTTGGATGAAGTTAATTGTGATCGAAAGGTAATGGGAGATGTAGCGCACTCGATCGTCTCATTAGATATAAGTCAGTAGTTTGATTGACTGCTATAACTGCATTTTTTCACATACCTTTTGTAAGCATTGAATCGGACCTAATCTTACCCAGTTCAATTATGATCGGACCGATTGGTCAAGTTCGGTTCTAACAGCACACGTGCATGTGGCTGTTTGGCTAATGGCACTTTCTGCTTCCATCCTGAAACGGTTGGTGACACAGCAACATCTGTCACGCCCCGTCGTCAGGTTTGCATTGTTTGTTACCATCAAAAATGCGTAAACAAGAGTTATATAAAGCAGGAGAGACATAAGAATAATGAGAGTAGAGGGAAAGAGAATCAAGAGTGTTTTATCTTTCCTTTCATCTTTTTCTTCTTTTACGTTTTGTAAAGAAATTGCAGCAAAGAAGAGGAACAACATAGCTATTCAAAGTTGTGATCCTCTTTTTTTCTAGGAGATTGGATTACTGTACTGCAATTGATCCATTTGTAAACCTTTTTCTCATTCATTCATCTGTTTAAAATGTGAAATTCTGATGCTCTCAATATCGCTATTTGAATCCTCTTTGCTTTTTTTTCTTTAATGGTACTTTCTTAAATCATCTGAACTATATTTAAGTTTGTTTTCTTGCTTATAACAGGTAAACATGACGAGGTCCTGACAAGAATTTTATTGGAGCTCTGCTATTACCTAAGATATTGACAAGTTCAACTATCCAATTTTTCAAATTGAAATGCTCAACCCAACCGGTCTAGATGCTGAAGTGGTTGGGTTGAACATTCAATTTGACAAATGTGATGGTTCAAGGTAGCAACTGGCTGGGTTGAGCATTCAATTTGACAAATGTGATGGTTCAAGGTAGCAGCTGGCTGGGTTGAGCATTCAATTTGAAAAACTTGAGTTCTAGTGGTCTACATCCATGGATAGATCAAAGAAGAAATCGAGGTCAAGGATGAGCATCTTAGTAATTTCATTCAGGGAGGGGATGTCTTTGAAAATTGGCTTGTCAAAAAATCTATCCTTCTACTCAAGACTCTTCAAGTTTGGCTTACTTATTTTCATCTCTTGGGCTGAAGATGATCAATCTTCACTACTTTCACTTTTTAGAGATTTCACTCCCTTGAAATCGTAATGAGGCTCGTTTATGCATCAGGTAAAGTTGAATGCAGATATTGATGGACAAGAA
Organism: Aristolochia californica; assembly: GCF_029961685.1. Taxonomy (NCBI): domain Eukaryota; kingdom Viridiplantae; phylum Streptophyta; class Magnoliopsida; order Piperales; family Aristolochiaceae; genus Aristolochia; species Aristolochia californica. The sequence goes on from NW_027182279.1 coordinate 8,100,463, forward strand.
ATAAGAGTATGTGATGACATCGAAACATGATTCCACTATTAATCTCCTCAATGACTTCAGGGAGTCGTGGTAACTTAAAGTCAAGTCAAATTATCTCACCTAATTGAACACCATTGAGGGTCATACCATAGAGAACAACACTTCTTAGGGCTTGGAAACCTTTGAAATCATGCGGAGGCTCGATTATGCACCAAGTTAAGTCGAGAGATAATATTGATGGACAAGAGAACAAAGAGTTTGGCATTCCTCATTTATTCATCCCCCACCTGATATCATCATCATCTGTCATGTCGGAGTGCCTTACACTTCCACTCAAATCAAGCACAAGCTCTCCAAATCCTTTGACTTTGAGATTTGAGTCCCTTGAAATTGTAATGAGGCTCCTTTTTGCATCAGGTTAAGTTGAGTGAAGATATTGATGGACAAGAGAACAAACAGTCCAGTTTTTTGAATTTCTTCACCCTCTGATAATCATCAAGTTCAAACTACTTAACCCCACTCAAATCAAGTTCAAGCTCCTCAACTCCAATTGTAGACAAATCAATCCACATCGAGAGATTAAAGGAGTAGCTCTTATCGGGATCAAAGAACAGATGAATAATATTGTCTCACCGGTAGCTGATCTTGTTGGTGTTGTTTATGATACAAAGTCAATATTTTGTAACTCCCCTAATTCTCAAATAAATTGTAAAGACACGTTTTCAGTGTATAATAATGAATCTTCTCTGGGGTTAATATTTGTTCCATAACTTCTCCCCTCAATAGGGTTGTTTGCTGCATTGAATTTTGTTTGTTTAATTTATTTCGTTTTAAATTTTTTTCTAGTTAATTTACTACTTTTTATCTTGCTAATTAATTTTATCTATCGTCCCTTTGATTGAAGTAATTGTAAGTCTCTTCCATAACCCTCTTTTATTTTTCTCTCCCCTTCCTCTTTTCCTTGTCATTTTGTATCTCTTTTCCTAGAATTATGGTAATCCAAGAGCTTGTAACGTAATAGTCATATTTTCTCTTTCTCACTTGAAATGAGGACGAGGTTGAGAGAAAAGCAAATGAAGTGGAGATAAGGTTTAGAGAAAGGGGAATGGTTGGGTTTCAGGGTCAAGATTTAGTATCGGAATTTAGGGTTTCAAGAACTCTACAAATCCTACTTGTGCCCACCCCTAGCATTCGATATAGCGAGGAGAGGAGTAAACGTACAAATAGGGATTTCAAATTTGTTAGTGATATTAGTCCCCTCTAATAACATGAAAAGGATAAATAAAATTGTTCTACATGGAAGAATGGTTTGTCCATGGGAAGGGAACCAACCCATTGCTAGTACATATGTACTAACAAATCTCACAAGCTATTAGCAAAAACTCCTAACCATATATATCCAACGTACCCTTACATCAAAATGTAATACCCTAATTACAATTATAAAATACTATTTTACACCTATTAAAAAGTAAAACTTCCCAATGAAGCTTCTTCGAAAGACATACAAATGACTCCAAGGCATTAGTGTATACAATGTAATCCTTAATGTTTGTATTATAAGATGAGCAAGGAGATTACTAGGGGTAAGTAAAAGTTTAATAGGGTCATTTTTGGCATTTGGACGCCAAGCATGAGAAAGGGAGGGGGGTGCCACCTTCGGGTTAAATGGGAAAAGTTTTGTTAAGAAAAGCCAAAAGGTTGGTTAATGTAGGAGTTTTAGGGGGTCAGTCTTAATTTCTTATTAGGCGTTTCATAATTCTTATTTGATATAATCTCTAGTTTTTTATTTGATGTATTTGAGTCTGAATTGAAGTAGGAATTGCCATATTATTGTTTTCAAGACCCAAGGGTACTAATAAAAAGTCTCAAAAAGATTTCAAACACCATATAAATAAAAAGACCAACCAAAGCAGTGCTGAAAGGTTTGGCCAAAAGGGTAAGTGAGAGTCAAATAAATGACGATAGGAGAAAAGAGTGCCAAAGGCTAATGGGTAATGAGGAAGATAGGGTGTGGAAGTTGGGTTCACTATGTGTTTTTTTTTTTTGTAAGAAATTCAAATCTTCATTAGAATAACCAATGACAACAACAATCAGTAAATAATGAACCCAAGGCAATCAATTGAGGAGTTTTTCTTCAATAAGAATGTCTCAGTCAAAGAGACAATATAGTAGCAAGAGAAATGGGCCAATGCCCAAATAACCGGTAAATAATGCAAGTCCTTAAGAGTAATAAGGACACATGAAATAATTTGTAGCGAGTTCATCCTTGAATAAGGAAGATATGAACCTAGACCAGTATAACACAAGAAGAGAGCAAGTAGACCGAGTCAGGTTGGCTCGTGTTCGAGTTGACCCGGTCCAAGTTTGGTGTCATCATTTTCAACAGCAGGAATAGAGCTGGCACTCAAGAAATAACCCATGAACAGAATCAGTATGCAAACCCGATAGATTAATTAGATTATCTTGGCAGAGTCTGGTGTTGTCGTCTTGTGTAACAGCGACGAAGTTGACACTCAAGAAATAACCAACTCAAAATGAGTAAATCACGCATATCACTCGGTAGGCAGCAATAACCAAATAACAATCAGCTGAGTCATATGAAATATTTCCAAACAAAGCAATGCTGTCAGAGAGATCATAAAGAAAAAATGAGAGAAAACTGACTGGCACATTGTCGTGATCTTTCCGAACAGAGGAAGATCAAATATTTTTGGAAACAACTAGATATCTTCCCGAATAGAGCAAATATATTCTTGGCAATCAGAGTAAAAATGGAATGAATCGGAAGATCAATAACGAAGATCCGAAGATACCAAAAGATCAATTTTGAGCATGAACAACAAAGCCAGGAAGGAATATCATTTTCCATATGATCTCATAAGAGAAGATACGATGAATCAAGCAATATTTTTCAGCCAAAAACGGATCCAAAAACATTTCAGCAAGTCTTGTTGAACGAAGATATCTTCCTTTGAAGCAACAACGTTTTCAGAATGACACACCAGTGCCTGACTATCTGGTGAAGCAATTTTTGGAATGGAATATGAAATGCCAATGCTCGAATAACATTACTAGACAATTGGTTGTTCTCATATGAAGAATAGTAAGTTTCCAGAATTAATATTGAAGATGGCATTGATAAAACCAACCACGCTTTGCCAGCTAATGTCCAACCGAGAAAAGAAGCCAGCCTCCAGTGATCAACAAATGTTGACAGAAGATGACAACAAATTTTGTCCAACGAGTTTGGTAGAGATATCAGAAGCCAACAATCAATTTATCGAGTGATGGAAGATTTGTTGGAAGTGATCAACTACCGAGCAATGGAGGAGCAGAGACATCTCTTTAGACACCGATCAAAGGATGAGCAATGGAGGTACGAGATTCAGAGATCAGACACCAATGCTATGACAGATAATGGAAGAGCATCTTCTTCTCCAAAAGATAACGATCAAGAGAAGAAGAAAAACAACTGCCTATGCAGCTTCTCCAAAAATAATTTCTCCCCTGTTATCAACACCTATGCTTTCTGCATATCAATGAGTAGTGCAGAAGAAATAGGGTAGTCTCTTCAATGAAAGAAAAAGGCACCATCCAAGCCAAATAGAGAGGATTGGTAATGGCATAGTAATGCTAGGCAGCAGGAGAAAATGAGCAGTGCTGGAAGGAAGACGAGCCAATTAGGAGAAAACCATGGTTCCAACAGTTTGTCCACTAGCATTGGAATGAGTAACATAAAAAAATGAAGTTTTCAACAACAACAACATAGATGATTAACAATATTGAAACGAAATTCCAGCAATGATGAAAAATGAAGCAGCAATATGAGCAACAAAAAATAATGGGTTTCTAGAATCCTGAAAACCATAGCTGTGAGTACTGAAAAATCAATGTGTTGATACCATGTTTATTTTCAAGACTCCATGGATTACGCTATGGACAAAAGGAGAGAAAGCTTGTTGGGGAGAAAACAGGAGGAGAATGAGATTATGGACTTGTGTCCAAACCCTCCCCTTGAAGCACTATTTACAAATGAATAAAATTATAATAATATAATTATGCCCTTCACCCTAAAAGAGTGAAAAAGAGACAAGAAACATAAACTAACCACATCAGTGCCACCACAATTACATCATATCTTCTAACATAAATAGATGCTCATTGTACTCAAATTAAGAGTTAGTGAACTTTTCACTTTTCCAGAAATTGAACAATCCCAACCTTATAAAAAAAATGAGGTTAGAAATTTAATCCCACTTTCATCTTCCTTCCCTTTCGCTCGACTCCATCTTATTCAAAACAATATTTAGGTTCTCAAAAACCAACTCAAGCTTGCAAAAGTTCCAAAAGTAGAAAATTGACTCTTACCCACATGTGTTTCTACTTCCTTGACCATGTTCTCAACCAAAATCTAACCCTCACTCCAAACATGACCTCTAAACCCCACCTTGGTCAATTCCAACCCTGCTCATTTCATTTCCCACAACCATGTTTCTTTCCTTGTGTGGTCAAGGCCATGTTTTCAAAAACCCAATTCTGAACCGCAACCCTAAACTCTAAACCTTAAATACAAATAATAAATAAAATTATTGCGTAAATACAATATGCATCAACTAATACATTATACATATAAAACATACGTTCATGATATGACAATTTGTATCATGAATATAGAGAAATCCTCTCCTCGCTCATCCATTCCATTCTGAATTAATTCTGCCAAAATTCAAAATCTTAATCCCAACATAGTGGTAGAAACAAAAACAGTATTAGGCATTAACAAAGCTCCCATTATGAATAAAAAAAAACAGTGTATAATTTTTAATAAATAGTCAACAATTTGAATTGAAATGTTTTAATGATCTATCACATGTGTCCCATTAAGAAGGTGAAACAAAAAACAAACGCCAGCATGATCCAATGAAGGCACGTTGGTTTATCTTTCTCATTCGCAGATGAAAAAATGCCTTGAAGTGGAAAATACGGAAGAGAGGAGAAACACTGCTGAAACGGAAAGGAAAGAAGAAGAACAGGGAAAAAAAGATGAAACGGAAAATAAATAGACGAGAGAAGAGCAAAGAGACTAACGTGTGGGAGTCAGAGCTAAGCGTGCCGAGACGATGATTAGATCAGTAGTGACTTACAATAGCAGAAAGACGTTTGCTCGGTAGATTTTTGAAAAGAGTCAGAGTCAAGATCGAAACTAATTGAGTTTAACTGAAATCGGTTCCAACTAGTCAAACGGAAAACCGCAATTGTGTTCTTCGATTTTGTCATTATCACTTTCTTTTCTTTGAAGATCCAAAATCAATCTGATTTTCTGTTGTCTCTCAGATTTTCACTCAACTCTCGTTTTGCTTAAGAGGTTGAGGGGGTGAGAGGAAGTAGTGAATCATCTCTTCAATGCAGCAAACAATCCTGTTGAGGAAACAAGTTATGGAATAAATGTACAGCCCTGAGAAGATTCATTACTATACACAGAAAACGTGTCTTTACAATTTTATTGAGAATTTGGAGAGTTACAAAATATTGATTTCGTATCACAAACAACACCAACAGAATATTCATTTGTTTTTCGAACCCTGCGAGAGCTACTCATTTGATCTCTCGAGGTGGATTGAATTGTTTGTAATAGGAGTTCAGGAGCTTGAACTTGATGATATTCGATGGATGAAGAAATTCAGAAAACCGGATTGTGTGTTCTCTTGTCCATCGATATCTTCACTCGAGTTTACCTGATGCATAAAGGAGCCTCATTACGTTTTCAAAGGTCTCAAATCCCTAAAAAATGAAAGCAATGAAGATTGATAATTTTCGACTGAAGAGATGGAACCTGAAGAGTCTTAAGTACAATGGTTGAGTTTGGAACAAGCCCACTTTCAACAACACCCTCCCTGGATGAAGCTACGGAGATGCTCACCCTTGACCTCGAATTTTAATTTGAACTATCCAGGGTTATAGATCACTTGAACTCAAGTTTTTGCCCAAAAAATAGATTGATTAACACGATACTTTTTTTGTTATTCCAGATCACAAATTATGTAACAAACAAAAAACTAGTCAATGGACTTTCTGCATAAGAGAACCATTACTGAGAAGACTGACAATATTTGCAAGCTACCAAAAAATATTATTCACCACATACTCTCTTTTCTTCCATTGAAGTGTATAGTGATGACATCAATTTTCTCAAGGCAATGGATAAACATGTGGAAACCCCTATGGATTTACAACACTGTTATAGGCTTGACAAGGAGTTCACAACAAATTTAAAGAAGGCATATTATGTACAAGTTGTCTACCAACTTCTACAACTCCATACTCTGGACAAGATTAAGAAGTTTCGCCCATTCTTTTGTCCTGGTGACAGATACTCATCCAATCTCACGGAATGGATTAAATACAAAATGGATTAAATTTGTCAAAGTCGAAGGATTTGGGGAGCTTGTGCTTGATTTGAGTGGAAGTGTAAGGCACTCAGACTCAACAAATGATGATGATATCAGGTGGGGGATGAATAAATTCAGAATGTCAAACTCTTTGTTATCTTGTCTATCAATATCATCTCTCAACATAACTTGCTACATACTGGAGCCTCCGGAAGATGTCAAGGGTTTCACAACCCTAAGAAGTGTTGGTCTCTATCGCATGACCATTATAGGTGATCAAGTAGGTGAGATAATTTGTGGCTCGAAGACTTGAGTTTGAGGAACTATGACTCCCTGAAGTCAAAGAAAATTGATCATCTTCAACTGAAGAGAATAATAGTGGAGTAAGTTGCTTGAATTTGATGATATTCGATGGATGAAGAAATTCAAAAAACTCGACTGTTTGTTCTCTTGTCCATTGATATATTCACTCAACTTAACCTGATGCATCAAGGAGCCTCATTACAATTTCAAAGGTTTCAAATCTCTAAAAAATAAAAGTAATGAAGATTGATCAACTTTGGCTGAAGAGATGGAAATAAGCAAGCCGAACCTGAAGAGTCTCGAGGTCAAGGGTCGAGTTGTGACATGCCCACTTTCAAAGACATCCCCTCCCTAAATGAATCTATCGAGATGCTAACCATTGATGTCGACTTCTACTTCAAACTATCTAGGGATGTAGACCACTTGAACTCAAGCCTTTCAAATTGAATGCTCAACCCAGCCAGCTGCTACTTTGAACCATCACGTTTGTCAAATTGAATGCTCAACCCAACCAGTTCAGCATCTAGACCTCTTGGGTTGAGCATTTCAATTTGAAAACTGGATTGTTCAACTTGTCAATATCTCAAGTACTGGCGGAGCTCCAGTAGTGTTGACCTGTGATAAGCAAGCAGACGAACTTAAATGGAATTGGGAATATTTAAGAAAGCGCCATTAAATAAAAAAACAAAGAGGATTCAAATAGCAATGGAGAGCGCACCAGAATTGCACATTTTAAAAAGATGAATGAATGAGAAAAGGCTTACAAATGGATCGATTGCAGTATAGGAATCCAGTCTCCTAGAAGAAAGAGGATCACAAGTTTGAACAGCTATGTTGTTCCTCTTCTTTGCTGAAATTTCTTTACATAATGCAAAAGAAGAAGAAGATGAAAGGAAAAACAAAACACTCTTTATTCTCTTTCCCCTACTCTCATTGCTCTAACTCTCTCCTGCTTTATATAACTCTTGTTTATGTATTTGTGACTGTAACAAACAATTCAGACATTCAATGCACTCATAAAATTGGTTGTAACAAACCTGAAAGTCGGTTGTAACTTGTAAGATACCAGCAAATCGGTGGTCTCCCCTACTCTTTCCTGCTTTATATAACTCTTGTTAATGCATTTTTGGCTCTAACAAACAATGCAGTCATTGATTGCGCTCATAAAATTGGTTGTAACAAACCTGAAAATTAATTGTAACTTGTAAGACACTAGGAAATAGGTTGTTACAAACCTGATGATGGGGCGTGACAGATGTTGCTGTGTTAGCAGCCATTTTAGGATGGAAGCAGAAAGTGCCAATAGCCACATGGATGAGTGGTGTCAGAACCAAAACTGACCATCGGTTTAATGATTTTTTGTTTCTTATATAGGGAAAATAGATTTAGCTTAAAACCGGAAGATCTGGCCCGTTAGTCTGGTCCTATTGTAATTGGACCGAGTAAAATTACGCCTGGTTCAATGCTTACAAAGTAATGTGAAAAAATTCAGTTATACCTTAATGGGGTTTCGTTGAGTTATGAAGTTTCTTTCCACATGATTTTCGACATTTCTTTCAAATAATTTTCTGAGTTCAATAAACTAAATGAGTTCCTAGACTATAGAAATAAGAAATAGAATGTGGTTACCTAATCCAGTGCAATGACACATACATTGAGTGAAATATTATGGGTAAAGTCACTTCTCTTTGAATATACCTTGATGAAACTTCATTGTGACAATAAAATAATTATCTACAATTTAGTCTTTTCTAAAGGAACAAAACATTTTGAGATTGATTATCATTTTTTTTGAGAAAAATAAATTAGCTGCGATTATATCCCTTGAATATGTCTCTTCCCAAAGCCAGGTGACCGATATCTTGAGATTGCAATGAGACCACTTTTGTATACTTGTTCCAAGTTGGGTGTCTATGATGTGTATGCACCAACTTGAGGGGGAGTAGTGGAGAAGTGAAAAGACTAAATCGTAATTTTTTTTCTTGATTTTTTTGTTATATGTCTATCCATTTATTTCACTTATATAAAAGGGCAACTTTGTCTAAATTCAGTCTTTCCAGGGGAGAAGAAAGGAACATGCTCTAAGCTTCTCTTTCTTTTCCTCTTAATTCTCTCTCTCTTGTGTAGATTTCTCTTTCCTCTCCTTCTTCCTCTTCTTTCTCCTCTCTTCTTCAATTTCCTTCTTCTTCTTCTACACTCAACCTTAAGAGAAAACTCAAGATAAATTAATGGAATCCTAGAATATAATATTTCTAATTTTATATGAATAGTTGAAGTGGACCATAGCCAATCAAATGGATATACTACTTGAAATTTCCTTTGAAGGATTTTTAAACTACACAACATACTTAAATCATATAATTTGTAACTTGAGTGTTTGTTATCATCAAAATTATCTCAATGGAGGTCTTAAGATCAACATTCCCTCCATTTTTATGATGACAAACACTCATAAGTTTATAGTGATACATAGGTTATGAGTACATAAAATGAATACAAAAATTTTCTTTAAGGAATTTTTAAACTACATAACAAACTTAAGCCATATAATTGGTAACTTCAGTGTTTGTTATCAAAAAAAATTATCTCAATGGGGTTCTTAAAACCAACATTCCCTACATTTTTTATAGCAGACACTCATAAGTTTTTAGTGATACAAATGTTATGAATGCATAAAAGGAATACCAAATACAAAAATCAAACTCTTTCATTGTGACTTCCCAAAGTTCAATGCTATGTTGACTTTGTGTGGATTTTTATACGTTCACTCCAAATTTTCTCCCCCTTTTGATATCATCAAAATTTATAATGGGGACTATAGGTATGCTCCCCTTATAGTGATGCTCCCCCGATGTCATGCGATGCTCTCTCTTTTGCTATGGCATTCTACTACCCCTAAGATATGTACATTAGCTTGTAATTGTACTCCCCCTTAAATTTTACTCTCCCTTTATTTTCATGCATTCAAGCATCCTTAAGTAGTCTCAAGTAATATCACTATCAAAACACAACTCTCATTTTAGGGATCTTGGAACTACATGTCTCATTTCATACTCACAAAACCATATACAATGACTAAAACACTGGTCAAAATTGTTAGTCAATTTTCACTTCTAAAGCTGAGCTAGCATGGCTCTACTTTCACCTAGATTTACTAAGTGGTTCCCTAGAAGCTAATTTTCAAGACCCTTGTCTAGAGTATATTACCTCCTTTTGGGCTACATTTTCTCGTTCTTTCCCCTACTGCTTCTTTCTCCTTTTCAATTTTCTTACCAACTATGCTCAATTGACACTCTTGGTCTCATGACCAACTTTCTCAACTTAAGGTGACTTCATCATCTCTTTTATGCACCACCCTTCATTTGGTTTCATGCACATTTCTCCCAAATTCTTCTATAAACTAGCCCAATGCTTGATTTCTTTCACCATACTCTATAGTTCCTTTTGAGCCTTTAGTTTTTCATTTGCAGACATCAAATGAGATTTTGGGATTTTAGCTTTTCAACTTATCAGATTTTTGTGGCTTCTTTATTTGCTAGCCTCTATCTCAAACTCCTTATGAGGTTGCTTTCTTCTTCTTTTACTACTCAAAAAAGATCTGCTAATTTTAGAATATGAGTTTTATCTCATTTCTTCGTTCATGCTTCTTCTACACTATTCATTGCCTGAATTTACCCTATAGACTCAAAACAACATAGCAATCAAATCACAAAATCACACAAATATATTAATGGATTTTAAAATAAATTCAGCCAAAACATTTATTATATCCAAGATGAATCTCATCATCAATGATTTTAAAATTTATGATATTCAAGACGAGAACATCTCTATGTGACTTTCTTACTATTTCAAACTTACTCCTAGTTTGAAATCAAAAGAAAAGTAAAAGAAGATATTGAATTGCTACATTGTGAACTCTATTGATTTAGAATATCCAAAAATGTTCAAGAAATAAAAAAGCTTTATGAATAATTTTAACTTCTATTGCCTTTAGACTAAAAAATCTTAGCTAAGGTACAGTTTTGGGAAATGTGGTATCCCATAAAAATGATATCCTTTCACATTAATTAAAAATGACAATTATTATTTTGTAGGTGACTTTTCAATTTTATCAAAAAGTACACCTTAGTTAATATTTTTTTAGTCTTTTTAGTTTAACTTGCTATAATTAGCAACTCTAAAAAGTAGACAAGGTGGGTAATGTGTTACGTATCAACCTCAAGAATTGGCGTAACTGATAATATCTGTATCATTACATCATTATCATCTTTCAAAGCTAATCAACACACCCAAAGTCCAACACATATTACTCGATAGATGATATAAGTGATAAACACATCCCTTGGTAAGAGGACAAAAAGTTCTAGATCCAATATGATGTTTTTTAAGTGTTTCAGAAGAGAAAATAATGAAAGGCTTCCCATTAAATTTCATGTATGGTCTTCCTCAACCTTGTGTAGGATAGATAAAGGAGGTGATAGTGAAGCAACCAAATGATGTGTTGGAAGATGGGTTCCAGCCCACACGACCAAGGAAGGCCCACATATCAAAGAGTATTATAACATGGGCCACCTGACCAAGAAAGGCCCACAAGATGGGCCCAAGGACCACCAACCATGATTACCACAAGCTGACATCCTTATCACATTAGTTGGAAGATCAATAAGGACTCACAAATGCATCATTATCTTCTGGTCACGTCCTAGAAGAGTTCTAGTTTGAGTAATGTTTGTTTTTTACCTATATTGAGTTATTTAATTATACTAGGACTTATCTTTAAGAGTTAGAGTTTGGGTGTAATTGGGACAAAGGTAATTTTATTATAATTGGACTCTACTACCTTCCTCTATTATAAATAGAGGTTCATGTACTCATGGTTATAATAAGTCAATGAAATATTTCTCTTTTCCATAAATTCAACATGATGAAGATGAGAAAATTTAATCAATCATGGAAGATTTGAGAAGGCACTTCAATACACAAGAACAAGTCTTCGAACCACCAGCAGAGGAACAAAAAGAATTGCTTGAATTGAATCAGTGTGAAGACGTAAGTATGCAAGGGTTTACATAGTTTTTCAAAATCCCCCAAAAAGGAAATACAAAGTTCTAGAATTCCACACATTGAAGTGTCTTAGTGTCATCTAGGTGTCTTTACAAATTTGGACAAATCAATGGGTTGTTCCTTTCATTCTTCTTCTACGATTATTGGATCTTGATCTTCTTCACTTCAGTGATTCATTTGTCCTTGACTATCTCCCTTTTATTGAGTGTTTTTTAGGGATAATTATCCTTGATTGATTTTGATTAATTGAGTATGATTTTTAGGAGAATCTTGAATAGCTCATGTGGGTGATCGTAGGATAACTAATTATAGGAGATCCTTGAGGTAGCTGAGATTCATCCATGCATGAAGACATCCCCCTTTGCATGGCTTGCATGACTGAGAATAATGTCTCCTTTGCAAGGGTGTGAACCTCTCTTCTTTTAGGTTTTCCGTGGGCATGATTTCTATGTTCATGATTCATTCCTTGGGCATGTCTTCTATGTTCATATTTCTTTGTGTAACTTTAGGTTGTGCAGCAGAGGGGAAGTGTAAGACTCAAGAGTAGAGATCCCCTTCCCATACATGTGAGTGCCACACTCACAAGAAAACAATAACAACTAAGGACTAGTTCCTATGGATTTTTCATCACAAAGCTATCAACACTTGGCAAGAGACTTAAGACAGAGTTTGAAAAGGATTCATTCAAAGTAAACTTATAGGGGGTGAATAGGTTTACTAAAAAAATATGAACTTTAAATCAATCTAGCATAATCACATCCACAACACCAATATTTAAAGTGGTTCACAATCACTATCTTAGATTGTGGCTCTACTCCCAGGGATCTCTTACCTTGGAGTCAAAGGATCCACTATGTAAAGCCAAACGACATCTAAAAATTAGAATCACACAGGTTCAATTACAACACCTTCCCCTAACAGTTAGGGGCTTATAGTTAACAAACTCTAAATAAAAAACCTATAACAACACCTTTTTCACACAAGGACGTACTAAAACAACAATAACAATAACAACAATAACAACAACAACAATAATAGCAACATCAACAACAATACTTGCCCACATATGGACTTATGTAAACAACAACACCTTCCCAGACATGGTCTTATGGCAATAGAAAATACTAACCCACATAGATCTTATGGCAAGAACAACACTTGTCCACATAGGGACATACGACAACACTAAGTATAGATGCTTAGCAAGTTAACAAATGACTACATAACAAAGATCTCTTGCTTTTCAATCAAGCACAATATGCCTCTTGATAGATAGATAGATCAATGGAACAACATAATATAATATAAAAAATACTTAAGTGGTTCTACCAATATGATTGGAACCACTATGTATAAAAATTAAAAGTATACGATAATCTCTTCAAAGAATTTTGATATCAAAATTCAAAACTCAGATAAAATAATTTATCAAAACTCAAATCAACCAAACAAAGTACTAAAAGAACTATGAATGTAAAAGCAAATACTTATCTTGCTTGAAAAACTCAAGTTGAAGACCTCCATTCTTCTAATTTCAGAGTATGAGACAAGTGGATCACAGAGTATGAATGTGAGGCACTTCAAATTCATGGCTAAGTGTTGAGCATAGGTTGACTCCTATGTTATTTTTTATGATAACAAAACTAAATTGATCTAACAATTTGAAAAACTAAGTATTCAGACATTTCACCTTCAAGAGTCAATGCATCTCAAGGTTTAAAACTTCAAAACGACAAAGCCTACACAAGATCTCGAGCATCATTGAAGGACATCACTAGAAGAAGCACCCACGAGGAAGATGACAGCGAAAAGACTAGAGTTCAAATGTAAAAATTAAATGTCCATACTCAGTCACAATGTAAGAGAGTATTCCTAAACTCCCTTCGTTAAGTACAATTGTGAAATTGGAGCTTTAAGTCACAAAATGCATATAGATATGTTTAAGAACATCACTTAGAACTTGTTAGAGAACTTAGAGAAAACAACATTCTCATATTTTAAATGTCAACATAGTTGAACTGACACTGGAGTGATCGATCATCTAGAAGTGCAGGGGCCAGAAATATAAAGCATGATTGAGAAACCATAGTCGATTGATCCATCAACCAGAACATGACTATTTCATGCTATAGAGCCTGGTCAATCATCCCATTTGGATTGATTGATCAATTCTACCCAGGCAAACAAATTTTACATGGAATGATTGATCACCCCACCTGATTGATCGATCAGACATAATCTTGCCAATCAAACAGAATCTTTTAAGTCAGAGGCATAAAACATGATTGATCATAGGAAATGCACTAATCAATCATATTTGTATTTCATAGTCAGAAGGAATTCTGATTGATCGATCATCCCCTAGTCAAAGAATGAGTAACTTAACTTTTTTAGACAACCTGTAACATATTGATCTGTCAGTCCATCGATCAATATATCACTATCTAATAGAAAAGTAGTTGTTATGATCAATTGATCGATTAGTCACAAAACAATGATCAATCAATCAAAGTACTGGTTTTTTCTAACGGGAAAAAAATTGACTAGTTCGAGTTGGGAAAATTTTTAATACCCCACCAAACATTGTATTGAAAATTTTAATGAGCATTTATTTGCAAATATCCTAAGCATTTACTCTCAATCTTGCAAAATCTCTGAAAAATTCTTTAGAGTGAAGGAGTGAGTCATATTCTTTGAAATTTCAAGTCTCTTTCCATCCCATCCTTGCTTTCATATAGTCAAGCTCCTTCGATCACTTCACATTGTGTTGCCAAGGAAGAGGAATCTCTGATCTCTCAAGGAGAATGATCTCTCCAAGTAAGGGTGTACATATTTCCTATATATTTACTTAAATTTATGAAAGGTACATCTAGAACCTGTAGAATCTAGATACAAAGGGCCAGCTAGAGCTAGAATATAATAGCAATCTCTTGGGAAGATTGGTTTTGTAAAATACATGTATTGAGCTACATGTAGTTTAAAGAAAACAAAAATCTCCTTATGTAATTTCGGCTATTAGAGCTTTTGAATAGTGGAATTTCCCAAGCAATGGTTCTCTCGCAGTGAATACCAATAGGGGAACTTCAATAACAAATTTGTTTTTGTCTCCTATGGTGTGTGCATGTTTTTTTTTACATCGAATTACTTTTATGCATGATTTTTATTACACGTGAAACTTAATGTTAATTCAATATTCTCAATTCATCCTCCCCCCGAGAAGCCATTGGGCCAACAATTGGTATCAGAGTGGGCCAAACACTTAATTGAAATCAAAATCCTCATGATTTTGAAAAAAGAATAAATGGCATCTCAAGAAAAAATTGCTCTTCCCTGAAGAACAATATGCCAACTATCCACCTTTTTTCAATGGAAAAAAATATGGATATTTGAAGGTAAGAATGGAATTCTTCCTTCAATCTATGAATTTGGACATATAGCAAGTAACAGAAAATGGTCCTTTTGAGCCACAAAAACTTGAATATGGCCTTCCGATTGAAAATAAATTCAATGAGCTAACTAGGAAAGAGAAAGAGCAGCTCAAGACAAACTCTAAGGCTTTACACCTTGAACCAAATGAGTTCAATACGGTCCCCACATGTAAAATTGTCAAGGAAATTTGGAAAAAACTAAAGGTCACACATGAAGGAATCACTAGAGTAAAAGACTCTAGAATTAGCTTATTGCTAGCCCAAGAAGATGAATTCAAAATGAAACTAGGTGAATCAATAGCTGAGATGAACTCTAGGTTCACTCATATAATTAATGGGTTGAACATACTAGGAGAAGAGATTTCCTTGTATAGACAAAATGACAAGCTACTCAAGGCACTTCCAAAGTTATGAGAGGCAAGGAAGATAACCGTGCATGAGAATGATAACTTTAGAACTATAAGCTTAGAATAGCTACTATGAATCCTTTTCACTTATGAGATGGAACCTCAACATGTTGAGGAAGAGCAAGCTAAAAAAATTGCTCTTAAGCCCAAGACGAGTGTTGAAAGTAACTCTAGTGAAGAAAGCTCTGATGACATAAATTTCATCACAAGACTTCTTCAAAGAATCTATAGGAAAAAGAAGAATTTCATAAAAGGCCAATATAGAACTCAAAATGACAAATTCTATAAGGAAATTGATGTTTGTTTTGAGTGTGGGAAACTAGGACATAGAAGGAACAAATATCCAAAGCTTGAAGAAAGAACCCCATCTACAAGCAAAGATCCCTAGAACAAAAAGAAGAAAGTCTTGATCTCAGTTTGGGATACAATTGGAGAAAAAAGTCTATTCATTGTCTAAAAAAATATAACGAAAAATGCAATGCTCAATTACATGAGATTGCAAGGCTTAAGGAAGAGCTTGTTGGAGGCTAACGAAAGATATATAGCAAATGACTCAAGACAAAATGAATTGATAGACAAGCTATCTTGTGATTGGCTTGCATTTTAAAAGAAGAGTTTAGACTTAGAACATCAAGTCAAACTTCTATCTCTCAAATCCACATCTAAGAAGAAAGTTGGAAAGAAGAGTACAAAGCAAAATAAAAATATTTCTCCCATTCCTCACATTAGATGCCACTATTACAATGAGATGAGTCACTATGCCCACATTTATGAAATTAAGAATGAAAAAGGCATCAAACAAACATGGGATAACCAAATCAACCAGAAAGGTTGTAGTAACCCAAAAGAAGTTGGAATAACAAGCTTGGAAACCCAAATCACCTAGAACCTCAAATGTTATCCCAAAAGGACCCAACCTAAAATAGATCTCTAAGGGTTAAACTTTTCGTGATGTAGGTATGTCTCCAAGCCAAGGCTCAAAAAAAAATTGGATTTTGGAAAGAGGTTGCTCCCTTTCCCTTGACTCCATCTTATTCGAAACTGTATTTAGGTTTTCAAAAAACAACTCAAGCATGTAAAAGTTCCAAAAGTAGAAAATTGATTCTCACCCACACGGGTTTCTGTTTCCTTGACCTTGTTATCAACCAAAATCTAACCCTCACTCCAAACATGACCTCTAAACCCCACCTTGGCCAATTCCAACCCTGCTCATTTCTTTTTCCCACAACCTTGTTTCTTGACCTGTGTGTTCAAGGCCATGTTTTCAAAAACCCAATTCTGAACCGCAACCCTAAATCCTAAACCTTAAATAAAAATAATCAATAAAATTAATGCTTAAATAGAATATGCATCAACTAATGCATCATACATATAAACAATACGTTCTTGATATGCCAATATTTATCATAGATACAGAGAAATCCTCTCCTCCTTGCTTATCTTCCTCTTTTGTAGATGAAAAACTGCCCTGAAGTGGAAAATACGGAAGAGAAGAGAAACACAGCTGAAACGGAAAAGAAAGAAGAAGAACAAGGACAACAAGCTGAAATGGAAAATAAAATAGAATAGAGAAGAGCAAAGAGTCTAACGTGTGGGAGTCAAAGCTGAGCGTGCAGAGAGATGATTAGATGAGCAGCGAGTAACAGCAGCAGAAAGACGTTCGCTCAGTAGATTTTTGGAAAAGAGTCATAGTCAAGATCGAAACTAATTGAGTTTAACTGAAATCGGTTCCAACTCATCAAACGGAAATCGCAATTGGGTTCTGCGATTTTGTCATTATCGCTTTCGTTTCTTTGAAGATCCAAAATCAATCTGATTTTCTGTTATCTGTTGGATTTTCACTCAACTCTCATTTTGCTTAAGAGGTTGAGGGGGTGAGAGGAAGTTACGAATCATCTCTTCAATGGAGCAAACAATCCTGTTGAGGGGACAAGTTATGGAATAAATGTACAGCCCTGAGAAGATTCATTACTATACACAGAAAACGTGTCTTTACAATTTTATTGAGAATTTGGAGAGTTACAGAATATTGATTTCGTATCACAAACAACACCAACAGAATATTCATTTGTTTTTTGAACCCTGTGGATTGATTTGTCTGCAATAGGAGCTTAGTAGCTTGAAATTGATGATATTCGATGGATGAAGAAATTCAGAAAACCGGATTGTTTGTTCTCTTGTCCATCAAAATATTCACTCGACTTTACCTGATGCATAAAGGTGCCTCATTAAATTTTCAATGGTCTCAAATCTCTAAAAAATGAAAGCAATGAAGATTGATAATCTTGGGCTGAAGAGATGGAGATAAGTAAGCCGAACCTGAAGAGTCTTAAGTACAATGGTCGAGTTTGGAACAAGCCCACTTTCAACAACACCCTCCCTGGATGAAGCTATGGAGATGCTCACCCTTGACCTCGAATTCTAATTCAAACTATCCAAGGATATAGATCACTTGAACTCAAGTTTTTGCCCAGAAAATAGATTGATTAACACAATACTTTTTTTTTATTTTAGATCACAAATAGCAGTGTGTAACAAACAAAGGCATAAGAGAACCTTTACTCAGAAGACTGGCAATATTAGCAAGCTACTATAAAATATTATTCAACTACATACTCTCTTTTCTTCAATTGAAGTGTGTAGTGATGACATCAATTCTATCTAGGCAATGGATAAACTTGTGCAAACCCTATGGATTTACAACACTATTATAGGCTTGACAAGGAGGTCACAACAAATTTAAAGAAGCTATTATATGCTTGAGACTATTATGGATGAACAATCTGGTTACTAACTTCTACAACTCCATACTCTGGACAAGATTAAGAAGTTTCTCCCATTCTTTTGTCTCGGTGACAGATACTCATCCGATCTCTCAGAATGGATTAAATTTGTCAAAGTCGAAGGATTTGGGGAGCTTGTGTTTGATTTGAGTGGAAGTGTAAGGCACTCAGACTCAGTAGATGATGATGATATCAGGTGGGGGACGAATAAATTCAGAATGTCAAACTCTTTGTTCTCTTGTCTATCAATATCATCTCTCAACATAACTTGCTGGATACTGGAGCCTCCACAAGATGTCAAGGGTTTCAAAACCCTAAGAAGTGTTGCTCTCCATCGTGTGGCCATTATTGGTGATCAATTAGGTGAGATAATTAGTGGGTCCCCTCTTCTCGAGGACTTGACTTTGAGTTGCTACAACTCCCTGAAGTCAGTGAAGATTGATCATCTTCAATTGAAGAGATTAAGAGTGGAGTTAAGTAGCTTGAACTTGACGATATTCGTTGGATGAAGAACTACAGAAAAGTGGACTGTTTGTTCTCTTGTCCATCGATATCTTCACTCAACTTAACCTGATGAATACAATTTCAATGGTTTCAAATCTCTAAAAAAGGAAAGTAATGAAGATTGATCAACTTTGGCTAAAGAGATGGAGATAAGCAAGTCGAAGCTGAAGACTCTCAAGGTCAAGGGTCGAGTTGTGACAAGCCCACTTTCAAAGACATCCCCTCCCAAAATGAAGCTTCCGAGATTCTCACCATTGACCTCGACTTCTACTTCGAACTATCCAGGGATGTAGACCACTTGTACTCGAGACTTTCAAATTGAATGCTCAACCCAGCCAGCTGCTACTTTGAACCATCACATTTGTCAAATTGAATGCTCAACCCAACCAGTTCAGCATCTAGAACAGTTAGGTTGAGCATTTCAATTTGAAAAACTGGATTGTTCAACTTGTCAATATCTCAAGTACTAGCGAAGCTCCAGTAAAATTCGTGTCAAGACTCGGTAGTGTTTACCTATGATAAGCAAACAGACGAACTTAAATAGAGTTGAGAAGATTTAAGAAAGCGCCATTAAAGGAAAAAAAACAAAGAGGATTCAAATAGCGATGGAGAGAGCATCAGATTAGCACATTTTAAACAGATGAATGAATGAGAAAAGGCTTACAAATGGATCAATTGCAGTATAGGTAACCAATCTCTTAGAAAAAAGAGGATCACAACTTTGAACAGCTATGTTGTTCCTCTTCTCTGCTGCAATTTCTTTACAAGACACAAAAGAAGAAGAAGATGAAAGGAAAGACAAAACACTCTTGATTCTCTTTCCCCTACTCTCATTGCTCTAACTCCCTCCTGCTTTATATAACTCTTGTTTACACATTTCTGATTGTAACAAAAAATTCAGACATTCAATGCGCTCATAAAAATGGTTGTAAAAAACCTGAAAGTTGGCTGTAACTTGTAAGACACCAGCAAATCGGTGGTCTTCCTTACTCTTTCCTGCTTTATATTACTCTTGTTTATGCATTTCTGGCTGTAACAAACAATGCAGTCATTGACTGCACTCATAAAATTGGTTGTAACAAACCTGAAAATTAGTTGTAACTTGTAAGACACCAAGAAATTGGATGTTTCAAACCTGACGATGGGGCGTGACAGATGTTGTTGTGTCAGTAACCATTTTAGGATGGAAGCAAAACGAGCCATTAGGCAAACTGCCACATGGATGAGTGGTGTCAGAACCGAAACTGACCCATCGGTTCAATGATTTTTTGTTTCTTATATAGGGAAAATAGATTTAGCATAAAACTGGAAGATCTGACCATTAGTCTGGTCCTACAGTAATTTGACCAAGTAAAATTAGGTCCGGTTCAATGCTTACAAAGTAATGTGAAAAAAATTCTGTTATACTTTATTGGGGTTTCGTTGAGTTATGAAGTTTCTTTCCATTTGCTTTTCAAGATTTCTTTCAAAAAAAATTTTGAGTTCAAGAAACTAAATAAGTTCCTAGACTGTAGAAATAAGAAATAGAACGTGGTTACCTAATCCAGTACAAAAGCAACATATAGAGCAATGACACATACATTGAGTGAAATATTATGGGTGAAGTCACTTCTCTTTGAATCTACCTCAATGAAACTTCACTGTGACAATCAAACAACTATTTAAGTTATCTACAATTCAGTCTTTTCTAAAGAAATAAAACATAATGAGATTGATTATCATTTCATTTGAAAAAATTAAATCAGTTGGGATTATCTGCCTTCCATCAGTTGGGGTTATCTGCCTTCAATATGTCTCTTCCCAAAGCCAGGTGACTGATATCTTCACCAAAGAGATTGCAATGAGACCTCTTTTGTATAGTTGTTCCAAATTGGGTGCCTATGATGTGTGTGCATCAACTTGCGGGGAGCATTGGAGAAGGGAAAATGCTAAATTATAAATTTTTTTGTTATATGTCTATCCATCTATATCACTTATATAAACGGGCAACTTTGTCTAAATTTAGTCTTTCCAAGGGAGAAGAGAGGAACATGCTCTATGCTTCTCTTAATTTTCCTCTTAACTCTCTTTCTCTTGTGTAGCTTTCTCCTTCCTCTCCTTCTTCCTCTACTTTCTCCTTTCTTCTTCAATTTCCTTCCTTCTGCTTCTTCTACACTCAACCTTAAGAGAAAACTCAAGATAAATTAATGGAATCATAGAATCTAATATTTCTAATTTTATATGGATAGTTGAAGTGGACCATAGCCAATAAAATGGATATGCTACTAGAAATTTCCTTTGAAGGATTTTTAAACTACACAACATACTTAAGGCATATAATAGGTAACTTGAGTGTTTGTTATCATCAAAATTATCTCAATGGAGATCTTAAGACCAACATTCCCTCCATTTTTATGATGATAAACATTCATAATTTTATAGTAATACAAATGTTATGAGTGCATAAAATGAATACAAAAATTTTCTTTGAGGAATTTTTAAACTACATAACATACCTAAGCCATATAATTGGTAACTTGAGTGTTTGTTATCATAAAAATTATCTCAATGGGGTTCTTAAAACCAACATTCCCTACATTTTTATAGCAGACACTCATAAGTTTTTAGTGATACAAATGTTATGAATGCATAAAAGGAATACCAAATACAAAAATCAAACTCTTTCATCTTAACTCCCCAAAGTTCAATGCTATGTTCACTTTGGGTGGATTTTTATACGTTCACTCCAAATTTTCTCCTCCTTTTGATATCATCAAAATTTATAATGGAGACTATAGGTATGCTCCCCTTATAGTGATGCTCCCCCGACGTCATGCAATGGTCTCTCTCTAGCTATTGCATTCTACTACCCCTAAGATATGTACATTAGCTTGTAATTGTACTCCCCCTTAAATTTTACCCTCCCTTAATTTTCATGCTTTCAAGATTTCTGAAGTAGTCTCAAGTAATATCACAATAAAAACACAACTCTCTTTGGTCATGTGTCATTTCATACTCACAAAACCATACACAATGACTAAAACACTGGTCAAAATTGTTAGTCAATTTTCACTTCTGAAGCTGAGCTAGCAAGGCTCTACTTTCACCTAGATTTACTAAGTGGTTCCCTAGAAGCTAATTTTCAAGACCCTTGTCTAGAGTGTATAACCTCCTTTTGGGCTAAAATTTCTCGTTCTTTACCCTACTGCTTCTTTCTCCTTTTCAATTTTCTTACCAACTATGCTCATTTGACACTCTTGGTCTCATGACCAACTTTCTCAAATTGAGATGACTGCTTCATCTCTTTTATGCACGACCCTTCATTTGGTTTCATTCACATTTCTCCCAAATTCTTCTATAAACTAGCCCTAGGCTCCATTTCTTTCACCATACTCTATATAGTTCCTTTTGAGCCTTTAGTTTTTCATTTGCAGACATCAAATGAGATTTTGGGATTTTAGGTTTTCAACTTATCTCATTTCCGCGGCTTCTTTAATTGCTGACATCTATCTCAAACTCCTTATGAGGTTGCTTTCTTCTTCTTTGACTACTCAAAAAAGATCTGCTGATTTTATAATATGGGTTCTATCTCATTTCTTCATTCATGCTTCTTGCACACTATTCATTGCCTTAATTTACCCTATAGACTCAAAACATCATAGCAAAGAAATCACAAAATCTCACATATATATATTGATAGATTTTAAAATAAATTCAGCCAAAACATTTATTATATCCAAGATGATTCTCATTATCAATGATTTTAAAATAGATGATATTCAAGATGAGAACATCTCTATGAGACTTTCTTACTCTCACAAACTTACTCCTAGTTTGAAACCAAAAGAAATTTAAAAGAAGATATTGAATTTCTACATTGGGAACTCTAATGATTTAGAATATGCAAAACTATTCAAGAAATAAAACATCTTTATGAATAATTTTCACTTCTATTGCCTTTAGACCAAAAAATCTTAGCTAAGGTGTAGTTTTGGATAAAATTGAAAAGTCACGTAAAAAATAATAATTTTCATTTCTAATTATGGTGAAAGGATATCATTGTTATGGGATACTAAATTTCCCATTACAATGATATCCATTCACATTAATTAGAAATGACAATTATTATTTTGTAGGTGACTTTTCAATTTTATCCAAAACTACACTTTAGCTAAGATTTGTTTAATCTTTTTAATTTAACTTGCTATAATTAGCAACACTAAAAAGTTGACGAGGTGGGTAATGTGTTACGTATCAACCACAAGAATTGGCATAACTGGTAATATCTGTATCATTACATCTAATATGCATCTTTTGCTGGATTGTATTAGTTATGTATCATCTTTCAAAGCTAATATCAACACACCCAAAGTCCAACACATATTACTCGATGCATGAAATAAGTGACCAGGGCATCCCTTGGTACGAGGACTAAATGATCGAGATCCAAAATGATGTTTTTAAGTGTTTCAGAAGAGAAAATCACAAAAGGCATCCCATTAAATTTCATGTATGGTCTTCCTCAACCTTGTCTAGGATAGATAAAGGTAGTGATTGTGAAGCAACTAGATGATGAAGGTGAGAAAATTTAAGCAATCATGGAAGATTTGGGCAGACACTTCAATGCTCAAGAACAAGTCTTCAAACCACCAACAGAGGAACAAAAAGAATTGTTTGAATTGAATCAGTGTGAAGACTAAGTATACAAGGGTTTACATAGTTTTTCAAAACCCCACAAAAAAGAAATAAAAAGGTCTATAATTCCACATATTGAAGTGTCTTAGTGTCAACTAGGTGTCTTTAATAATTTGTACAAATCAATGGGTTGTTCCTTGCATTCTTCTTCTACGATTCTTGGATCTTGATCCTCTTCACTTCAGTGATTCATTTGTCCCTGATTATCTCCCTTTTATTGAGTGATTTGTGAGGATAAATATCCTTGATTTATTTTTATTAATAGTATGATTTGTTGGAGAATCTTGAATAGCTAATTATGTTTGTGGTGGGTCCCTCGTGTGGATGATTGTAGGATAACTAATTATAGAAGATCCTTGAGGTGGCTGAGATTCATCCATGCATGAAGACGTCCCCCTTTTCATGGCTGTGAACCTCTCTTCTTATAGGTTTTCTTTGGGCATGATCTCTATGTTCATGATTCATTCCTTGGGCATGTCTTCTATGTTCATGTTTCTTCGTGTAGCTTTAGGTTGTGTAGTAGAGGGCAAGTGTAAGACTCTGGAGTAGGGATCCCACTCCCATGCATGTGTGTGCCACACTCACAAGAAAAAAATACAACAAATAACTAATTCCTATGAATTTTTCATCACAAAGCTAAAAGCGTTAGAATAGCAACACTTGGCATGTGACTTAAGACAGAGTTTGGAAAGGATTTGTTCAAAGTAAACCTATAGGGGGTGAATAGGTTTACTAAAAAATTAAGAAATTTAAAATAATCAATCATAATCACATTCACAACAACTTTTATAGTGGTTCACAATCACTATTTTAGATTGTGGGTCTACTTCCAAGGATCTCTTACCTTGGAGTTAAAGGATCTACTCTGTAAAGCCAAACGACATCTACAAATTAGACCCACACAGGTTCAATTACAACACCTTCCTCAAACAGTTAGGGGCTTATAGTTAGCAAACTCTAAATACAAAATCTATAACAACACTTTTTTACACACAAGGACTTACAAAAATAACAGCAACAACAACGACATCAACAACAACACTTGCCCACA
Organism: Aristolochia californica; assembly: GCF_029961685.1. Lineage (NCBI taxonomy): Eukaryota > Viridiplantae > Streptophyta > Magnoliopsida > Piperales > Aristolochiaceae > Aristolochia > Aristolochia californica. The sequence goes on from NW_027182279.1 coordinate 8,125,051, forward strand.
TAAAGACTTACGAAAAAAAAACACCTACCTAGACAAGGTCTTATGGCAATAGCAAATACTTGCCCACATTGAGTTTTATGGCAAGAACAACACTTGTCCACATAGGGACTTATGACAACATTAAGTATAGATGCTTAGCAAGTTAACAAATGACTACGTAGCAAAGGTCTCTTGATTTTCAATCATGGCTAAGTGCTGAGCATAGGTTGACTCCTATGTTATTTTTTATGATAACAAAACCTAATTAATCCAAAATTTTGAAAAACTAAGTATTCATCTATTTCACCATCAAGAGTCAATGCATCTCAAGGTTTAAAACTTCAAAACGATCAAGCCTACACAAGATCTCGAGCATAATTGAAGGACATCACTAGTAGAAGCACCCACAAGGAAGAAGACAATGAGAAGGAAAGAGTTCAAATGTAAAAGTTAAATGTCCATACTCAGTCACAATGTTAGAGAGTATTCTTAAACTCCCTTGGTTAAGTGCAATTGTGAAATTGAAGCTTTAAGTAATAAAATGCATATAGATATATTTAAGAACATCATGAACATCACTTAGAACTTGTGAGAGAACTTAGAGAATAACATTCTCATGTTTTAAATGTCAACATAGTTGAACTGACACTGGAAAGATTGATCATCTAGAAGTGTAGGGGCAGGAAATATAAAGCATGATTGATAAACCATAGTCGATTGATCCACCATCCAAAACATGGCCATTTCATGCTATAAAGCATGATCAATCATCCCATTTGGTTGATTGATCAATTCTACCCAGGCAAACAAATTTTACATGGAATGATTGATCACCCCACCTGATTGATCGATCAGACAGAATCTTGCCAATCAAACAGAATATTGCCAGTCAGGGAGATAAAGCATGACTGATCATAGGAAATGTACTAATCGATCATACTTGTATTGCAAAGTCAGAAGAAATTCTGATTGATCGATCATCCCCTAGTCAATGATTGAGCAACTTAATTTTTCTAGAAAAACGGTAATATATTGATCAATCAGTCCCTCGATCAATATGTCACTGTCAAATAGAAAAATAGTTGTTATGATCAATTGAACGATCAATCAAAGTACTGATTTTTGCAAACGGGCAAAAAATGTCTAGTTCGATATTGGGAAAGTTTTTAATACCCCACCAAACATTGTATTGAAAATTTAATGAGCATTTATTTGAAAATATCCTAAGATTTTACTCTCAATCTTGCAAAATCTCTTAAAAGTGTTTTAGAGTGAAAGAGTGAGTCGTATTCTTTCAAATTCCATGTCTCTTTCCATCCCATCCTTGCTTTCATATAGTCAAACTCCTTCAATCACTTCACATTGTGTTGTCAAGGAAGAGGAAGCTTGGATCTCTCAAGGAGAATGATCTCTCCAAGTAAGGGTGTACATTTTTCCTTTATTTTTACTTAAATTTGTGAAAGGTTCTTCTAGAACCTATAGAATCTAGATACAAAGGGCCTCCTAGAGCTAGAATCTAGTAGCAATCTCTTGGGAAGATTGGTGTTGTAAAACAAATGTATTGAGCTACAAGTGGCTTAAAGAGAGCCAAAATCTCTTTATGTAATTTCGGCTATTAGAGCTTTTGAATAGTGAAATTTCCCAAGCAATGGTTCTTGGGCAGTGAATACCAATAGGAGAACATCAATAACAAAAAAAAAAATTGTCTCCTATGGTGTATGTATGGTTTGATTTACTTTTATGCATATTTTTTATTACACGTGTAACTTAATTTTTATTCGATATTCTCAATTCATCCTCCCCTTGAGAAGCCATTGAACCAACAATTGGTGCCAAACACTGAATTGAAATCAAAATCCTCTTGATTTTGAAAAAAAAAATGGCATCTCAAGACAAATTGTTCCTTCCCGAAGAACAATATGCCAACTAGCCACCTTTGTTCAATGGAACAAACTATGGATATTCGATGGTAAGAATGAAGTTCTTTCTTCAATCTATGAATTTGGAAATATAGCATGTAACAAAGAATGGTCCTTTTAAGCCTCAAAAACTTGAATATGGCCTTCCAATTGAAAATGAATTCAATGAGCTAACTAGGAAAGACAAAGAGCAGCTCAAGACAATCTCTAAGGCCTTAAACCTAGAACCAAATGAGTTCAATAGGGTCTCCACATGTAAAATTGTCAAGAAAATTTGGGAGAAACTAGAAGTCACACATGAAGGAATCACTAGAGTAAAAGACTCTAGAATTAGCGTATTGCTAGCCCAAGACGATGAATTCAAAATGAAACTAGGTGAGTCAATATCTGAGATGAACTCTAGGTTCACTCATATAATTAATGAGTTGAACAATCTAGGAGAAGAGACTTCCTTCTATAGACAAAATGACAAGCTACTCAAGGCACTTCCAAAGTCAAGAGAGACGAGGAAGATAACCTTGCATGAGAATGATAACTTTAGAACTATAAGCTCAGAAGAGCTACTGTGAATCCTTCTCACTTATGAGATGGAACCTCAAGATGTTGAGGAAGAGCAAGCGAAGAAAATTGCTCTTACGGCCAAGATGAGTGTTGAAAGTAACTCTAGTGAAGAAAGCTCTGATGACGTAAGTTTCATCACTAGACATCTGTAAAGAATCTATAGGAAAAAGAAGAATTTCATAAAAAGCCAATATAGAACTCAAAATGACAAATTCTATAAGGAAACTAATGTTTGTTTTGAGTGTGGGAAACTAGGACATAGAAGGAACAAATATCCAAAGCTTGAAGAATGAACCCCATCTACAAGCAAAAATCCCAAGAACAAAAAGAAGAAAGTTTTGATCTCAGCTTGGGATGAAGAAAAAAGTCTATTCATTGTCTAAACAAATATAAAGAAAAATGCAATGCTCAATTACATGAGATTGCAAGGCTCAAAGAAGAGCTTGTTGTCATGAAGGGAGCTAATGAAATATATATAGAAAATGCCTCAAGAATAAATGGATTGATAGACAAGCTACCATGTGATTGACTTGCATTTTAAAAGAAGAGTTTAGACTTAGAACATCAAGTCAAACTTCTCTCTCAAATCCACACCTAAGAAGAAAGTTGGAAAGAATAGTACAAAGCAAAACAATAAATTTTCTCCCATTCCTCACATTAGATGCCACTATTGCAATGAGATGAGTCACTATGATCACATTTGTGAAGTTAAGAATTAAAAAGGCATCAAACCCAAATAAGATAGAACCTCAAATGTTATCCCAAAGGGACCCAACCTAAAATGGATCTCTTAGGATTAAACTTTTCATGATTGTTGGAAGATAAGGTTCAAGCCCACATGACCAAGGAAGGCCCACATATCTAAGAGTATAATAAGATAGACAAAACAACCAAAGAAGGCCCACAAGATGGGCCCAAGGCCATAATAAGTAGGGCCCACAACGATTACCATGACTTGGCATCCTTATCACATCAGTTGGAAGATCAAGAAGGACTCAAGAAAGTATCTTTATCTAATGGTCACGTCCTAGAAGATTTTTAGTTTGAGTTAGGTTTGTCTTTTATCTATATTGAGTTATTTAATTATGCTAGGACTTATCTTTCAGTGTTAGAGTTTGGGTGTAATTGGGACAAAGGTAGTTTTATTGTAATTGGACTCTACTACCTTCCTCTATTATAAATAGAGGTTCTTGTACACTGATTACAACAAGTAAATAAAGTTTTATCTTTCCCATAAATTCAACAGTGATCTAGGTATGTCTCCAAGCCAAGGCACCAAAAAATTTTTGGATTTTTGATAGTGGTTGCTCGAGGCACATGACCAGTGATAAGAAGAAGCTCATTGAACTCAATCCCAAAGATGGAGGTCATGTAAGTTTCAGAGACAATAACAAAGGTACCATAAAAGGAATTGGTAAAATAAGTACCTCAACCTCTTTCATATCTGATGTGTATTATGTAGAAGGGTTGATGCATGACTTGCTTACATTAGTCAATTTTTTATAAAGGAAACAAAGTTTCATTTGAAAAGGACAAATGCTTAGTAAAGAAAGAAAATGATGAACTAGTTCTAGAGAGACATAGAAATAGAAATCTCTATGTAGTGAACATAGTCAATTTACCCTCAACTAGTGCCTTCTGTTTGGGTGCAAAAATGGATAAATCTTGGTTATGGCATAAGAGACTAGGACATATAGGAATAAATTTCTTGAACAAACTAGTGAAAAAGAATCTTGTGAGAGGACTACCAGATCAAAAATTTGTAAGAGAGAGTCCTTGTGATACTTGCCAACTAGAAAAGCAACACAAAATTTATTTCAATGCCAAGAATATAGTTTCAACCTGTTGTCCACTTCAACTAATCCACATGGACTTAATTGGACCTACTTGAACAATAAGCCTAAATGGGAACCGTTTCACCTTAGTGCTAAGGGGGTAAGTGAGAGTCAAATAAAGGATGGTAGGAGAAAGGCTGCCAAATAATAAAAGGATAATATGGATAATGAGGAAGATAAGATGAAGAAGTCAGGGTCATCATGTGCTTTATTTTTTCAAGTAATTCAAATTCATCATCATACGAACCAATGCCAACAATAGTTAGCAAATAATGAATCTGAGGCAAGCAACTAAGGATTTCTTCTTCAATAATAATGTCCCAATAAAAAAGACATAATACCAGTTGCGGTAATGAGCCAATGCCCAAATAACACGTACCAAATATGCAGTTATATAGTAACGGATAACTAGTGAATAATGAAAGTTCTTAATAAGGACACATGAAATAAACTACAATGAGTCCATCCTTGAATAAGGAAGTTGTACACCAAGTAATAAGTTGATGATAATCTAAGGTAATAATCCAAGTAAAAATTAAATGAGTCACGCCGAGTCAAGGGACCAAGTCAAGATTCTGGGTGAAGCTGAGTGAAGAGACCAATCTGGCTCTACCAAAAATTAAGACTCAAAATAATGGGCTCAAAGTCCGAATAATGGGCTCATGTGTCTGAGTTAACCTGGTCCGAGTCAGGCTGAGTCAAGAGACCCAAGCTTGGAACTTGATTTGGTATTATCAAGCAAATGTTAGGGGCTCTGAAGTGTCACTCGTGCCTTGAATTGCACATTCCTGGCATGCCCCAATCTTGGTTTCAGAAGTCAGATGGAAGCCAAATAAACCAATTGAGATTCATGGCTCAGAATAAAACTACCGGCTGGGATTCATGGCTTGGAATAAACTTCCAGCTCATACTGAAATCACTTTTGAATGAATATACCAGCCAATGAAGCTGCCAATCAAGAAAGTTTTTGAATGAAGATACCAACCAGCAAGATACATAGCCAACTTGATGAAGCCTGAATAATAAGGATTAATCCAATTACAGAGACATCCAAAACTGCAATAGAGATCTTCAGTTCCAACTGGGATTAAAGTAAGCAAAGATATAGAATAAAGATACTACGGACATCAAATTATCAATCGGAGAAAAAACACTCTGTTGCCAAACCAGCCACAGCTTCCTGCATAAGCTCAACACTTTTCTAAATGAAGAAACACAAACCAAGATTTTTTTATCTGAAGGAATGGTTCCATCTGCCAGTGTTGGACCAGATAAAAAACTAGCAGAAGATCAAAAGATTAAGTGGGCCTGCTGGTAAAAAAACAACTTTCCAAACAATGATTAAATCTCCAAGGTGGCTCGGGAGATAATGGAAAGGCCAGCGAAGGAGACAAGCCAGAAAAAATGAAGGTTCCAACCAAAAATAGCAATGCAAAACAAAGAAAGATATGAAAACAACAACTTTCTAGTTTAAAATATCCAAGCCAAGCAACACCGTGACGTAATGCCGTCAATCCAGCAATTTGCCAAGATAGCTTAAAGTAGAGCTTTCCAAGATAAGGAACAATGGTGTTCAATTCTTAATTCAGATAAATCACTAACTTTTCAAAAATTACGATGCCAACAGAATGCAAGATTGTCCAGAGAATAATCAGCGAAGTCCAATAGGAATGCTAGCTCATTCAGAGATCAATCAGTGAGGTCTAGTAGAATACCAGCCAACAGGATGATTAGCATGCTACGTGATACTAAAATCTGCCAACAACAGAATCACTGATGACCAAACATAGTAAGTAATGACTTTAGCTGGCCAAAATAGAGCAAGTTATTGAAGCAGTAATCTTTTTTTTCTTGGATTATTAGCAAATTAATCAACAACAACCAAAGAGATTATTCTGCAAACAATCGATTATTAGCATATGTGGAACCAAGATTAGCAGATGGATGCTCCAGCTTTGCAATTGAATCTTCGATTCGAGCAAATTTCCAGAATTTGTCAAGCCTCACAAGAATTCAGATAATGATCATTAGTAGTTTTCAACAAAATAATCTAACATCTTACAACAAAAAACACACTAGCTTTCCAGGATCCCATACTGCTTCTCTTACAGCAGTAGCAAACTGATCATTCTGAATTTCAGATTGGATGAAACAACAAAAGTTTTGGAATAAACAAAACTTTACCAGTAGAGTAAATTAGCGTTCAACCAGTAGCGGATAATCAATCGAAGATCATCACATTTATCTTTCTGCTTCGGTCTTGTTTTCCAAAAATAAGAAACACCTATCTTACTGAAGCAAATACCAAGAAACAAATACTTCTTGCATGAAATAGGTGCCAAGGACCAGCATGATATATCTATTGTTTCATAGAGAAGTCAATAGAGGGAGCATATCTTCTTCAGATCAGCATGGGCAGTCTTCTTCAAACAAAACGCCAATGAAGTCTTCAACACCGAACAACGCCTTAATACCTCATAATCCGAGCGGCAAAGAAGTCCATAGCAATGAGTCCTGAAAATGAATCACTGCTCTGATACCATCTTGGGTAAAGAAGAGAACACACGTTGAGGAGAAAAAAGGAGGAAGAATGGGGTTATGGAGTAACAATATTACAATTATCCTAGTAAAAGTCAAGAAGAGACAAAAAAATATATTACATCGATGACACTCTAATTACATCATATCTTCCAACAACCTCAAACATCATTGAAAGACATCTCTTAAAGAATCAGTTTCAAGGAAGAAGACAACAAGAAGACTAGAGTTCAAATATAAAAGTCAAATGTCCAAACTGAATCACAATGTAAGAGAGTATTCCTAATCTCCCTTCTTTAAGTACAATTGTGAAATTTGAGCTTTAGGTCATCAATTGCATATAGACATGTTTAGGAACATCATAAACATCACAGAGCACTTAAAGAAAAATATTCTAATGCTTAAAATGTCAACATTGTTGAACTGGCACTGGAATGATCGAACAACCTCTACCAATGATCGATCATCTAGAAGTATGCAGGCCAAAAATATAAAGCATGATTAATCAACCATAGTCGATTGATCCATCATCCAGAACATGGTCATTCCATGCTATAAAGCATGATCGATCATCCCTTTTAGATTGATCAATCAATTCTGCCTTGGCAAGCAAATTTTACATGGAATAATCGAGCATCCCACGTAATTGATCTATCAAACAGAATCTTGCCAGTCAGGGACATAAAGCATGATCGATCATGAGAAATGCACTGATTGATTGTACTTGTTTTGCACAGCCCAGGGGAATTCTAATTGATCGATCATCTCCTAGTCAATGATAGGTAAACTTAAATTTTTTACACCAACGTGATCAATCAATCCATCGATCAGTAAGTCAGTGTCTAACAGAAAAACAATTGTTATGATTGATTGATCGATCAATCACTTAACAACGATCGATTAATTAAAGTATCAATTTTTGCATATAGGCAAAAATTAATGAGTTTGAGTTGTAGAAGTTATAAATACTCCACCAAACAATGTTTTGAGAAGTTAATCAACATTTAGTGGCAAATATATTAAGCCTTTACTCTCAATCTTGTAAAATCTTTCAAAAGTGTTTTAGTGTGAAAGAGTGAGCCATATTTTTTGAAATTTCACATCTCTTTCCATCCCATCTTCGCATTCATATATAGTCAAGCTCCTTCAATCACTTCACATAGTGTTCCCAAGGAAGAGGAAGTTTGGGTCTCTCAAGGAGAAGGATCTCACCTACTAAGGATGTACATTTTTCTTTTTCTTTTTTCTTAAATTTGTGAAATCTTCATCTAGAACCTATAGAATCTAGATAGAAAGGGCTAGCTAGAGCTAGAATCTAGAAGCAATCTCTTGAGGAGATCGGTGTTGTAAAAGCATGTATTGAGCTTCACATGGCTTAAAGAGAGACAAAAATTTGTTTATATAATTCTGGCTATTAGAGATTTTGAATAATGGAATATCCCAAGCAAGGGTTCTTGATCGGTGAATACTGATAGGGGAACATTGATAAGAAAAATTCTTTTATCTCCTATGGTGTGTGCATGTTTGATTTACATTGAATTGCTTTTAAGCACGAATTTTTATTACACGTACAACATAATTTTAATTTGATATTCTCAATTCACCCCCTCTTGAGAAGCCACTTGGGCCAACACTAAGATGCTTTTTAAAGCTAGAGAAGGCTTGTGCATTTATAGAATTGAAATTCTATTAAAAAAAAGTAGTTGTTACTTGTTTACTGGCTTGTTTCTAGATTTTGCCAAAAACTTAGTATATAAAATTTTAAAAATATGAAAAAATAATTAAAATAAAATATTTGTGCTAAATGTCATTTTGGTATAACACTTACAAAATTTTGAGGTCTACAACCAAAGATATTGCCTGTTGATATGCTTGAAATTCCATTTCTGGAACATGGGGTTGAGTCCTTTGCTTTGGGATTGAACCCATTTGATCCAATGACCCTTTTCAGGTTTAGTCATCTTATGTTTTCCTACAAGAGGTAGACTCCTTGGAGTGGAGATAAAATCCTATACCTTGGTTCCTCCTATAGTGATCAACTCCTTAATTAAATCAAAACAGTTTGTAAGTTAGATTTGACTGATTTTAGCTTATTGTTGAGTGCATGGGTTTGACTCCCTAACTATGCAGTCAGCTCCATATTTCTAAATTGATATTTTTTGAATTTTGAATTTTTTGAGTTTGTGTTTGACTGTTTGTAGATGTGCTTGACTCTTCTTTTCAACCATTGTTTGTAACGACTTTTGAACTCCTTTCTTAACAATTGCTGATTATATTCAGCTCTAGAGACATGTGCTCGACTCCATCTATCATGTGCTTAAATCCATCAACTTTTAAATTATTGCTTGTAATGAATGTTTAAACTTTTTTGTTGACAGTAGTCAGCTCCATGGATATGTGATCGACTTCATCATCTTACAATTGAGTTAGGCAATGCAACTTTGAATATTATAACCTTCTACTCGTTCATGTTCTTGACTCCTTTCTTGTGGAGTTGACTCTTTTTGAGAAATTCATACTTTGTGCACACTTAAAATAAAAACATCAATAGCCTATATTTTTTATCATCAAAACATGGATTTATGGAGAAGGCTTTGATGATTGGTTCAATATAAAATTACAACCTTATTAGGGACCTTTGTTTTCATCTAAGACAATCAAAATCTCTTATCAAGTGTATTAGAACTCGAATAGGTATGATGAAGAACAAACCTAAAGTGGGTGGGTTGGAGGGTTGGTTCAATTTAAAGTACAACACCAATATTCAAGCAAAGTGATCAAGGTACATGTGGAAGCAATACAAACAAAGTACACATGACTTTTAGAGGGTTCATAGTCCTTCTGTAGAATGCTAGTCCACAATCCAAAATGATTTCCACCTTAAGGCTCTACTAATCTTGGGTTGTCCTATGACATCTATAGCAAATCATCTCTAAGGCTAATTGAAATATTGCCCACATAGGGACACAACTTAATTGACCACAACAACTAACTTACATACCACTCTCTCACTTATTTTTGCAACAATTAATTAGGTACACTGGCCTAGACCCACAAAAGGATTTTTTAGTAGCTAACTTAGGCTACACAAGCCTAGATTTAAGGGATTTTCAGCACCACCTACTTACACAAGGTCTTATTCTCACACAACAGAAAATACAACTTCCTATCTTCTACTCAACCACAATAGGTTCTCCCAAAAACTTTGGGGTGAACAAGGTCTTGCTACATAAGGCTTGACCCAAATTGCTATGATTGCTTATAATATAGTTCATTGTGAATTACCTCTCAATAAGTAGATTTTAATAATCAAAACACAAACAAACAGGTACTCTAATCCTATATACCTACTTAATGTAATCAACAATTCAAAATAGTATTTGACTTGATTTGACAATATACTTAATAATGATGATTTAAAAATATAAGTTCAATATAAATTTGGGATTGGCTTTCAAATCACACAAAGCCAATCCCACTATGTACTATTACTAGTTCACCGTCGTTGACCAATTATCATTGATATATCTCAAAGTACATGCATATAAATACTTAGATTTGAAATCTTATCCTCACATTTCAATACTTTGCAAGTCCTTTCAAATGCTCCATAAATAAACATACTAGCATGTAAGATACGATTTGAGAGTAAAAGAGTCCACTAATATTGATTTCAAGTGGCACTCAATCATACAACTAGTTAAAAATGTAATGGCTTTAACGAGGAAATAAAAGAAATCGTTCAAAAACCAGAATGAATTGAGTAGGCCCATTTCCCACTTCAGATTAACAATTCTGGGAAATAATTAGCTGGCGTAATGAAGAATGGTAACGTCCGATTGGTGCGAAAAGTAGTGAGGATTAGAAGCGGAGTTCCCGAGGGACGAGAAGGACGAGGCCCACCAGCAATTGGGAGGATGTAACCACCTAGTAAGGTCGAATATTACCCTTATATCCTTGCCCGTCTGCTCTTCTTCCCATTTTTAAAGGTTTCTGTATATTACTGGCTACTGTGGAGACTTCTCATGGAGTTTGGGAAGGAAGGAAGTAGGTCCTTTCTATCGGTTTAGGCAGGTAATATTTTATTTTGTTTAAGCAAGCACTTTCTGCATTTATCAAAATGTTAGAGGATCTCAACGAGTTCTAGAGACAAGCAGAGATGGTAAAGCATCTACTAGAGCAGGTTAAGATTGGCTGGCGGAGTTACATTTTTGAAAGCTTTGACGAGCTTAACAGTTGTGAACCCCTTTTACTTTTTCCAGGTCATAGGTTCTTCTGCTGAGATGCTACAACCTGTATAATCACATAAGTAGTCGCCCCACTTTCCTCTCCATTTCTGCATGGCTTTGGCTCCAGTCCAGGTTAGTCTCTCTTCACCAGGTTCTCCAGGTTAGTCTCAATCTCAACCATGTTGTACATTGTTCATGTTCAATAGTCTTCTCCTTCCTTTGGTTATTTATCATCCTATTGTCGGATTAAACCTCTTCTTATCATGCTAATGGTCATCGACATAAAGCTACTTCATGCCCTCATGATGAGACCTTCAACAGCTATTAGGTATAAGTACTTATATCTAATTATGGGATTTTCAGTAGTTACCGATTAGTTTATTCAAGTCTTGATTAATGATTTACAAATGCAAGGATTGTTTGTCTAAGTTAAAGCACAATTGAGCCTCTTGGTAAACAAATATTATAATGAAACTCAAAACAAGATTACACTCAATCATAAGGTGAATCTACCAAAAATTTAGGAGCTCTAATGAATAACTATTAAACTAAAAGACATTAAAAATACAGCTGCAAAGCTGGTAATGCTAGGAAGTCAACTAATCAATCACTCAATACAAAGATGTTGAGCCTTCTATGATATGAAAATCAAATGAAAAATTCCCATAAATCAAGTAATGAAGTATTTGAATCATATTTTAAAATCCAAGCACTAAAATATTTAGCTTTAACTGAAAAACTTTATAAAATGTTAAAAGACACCCATGTGTGTAGGGGTGGCATGGCTAGTAAATAATTATGCAAAGTTGGTGTATGTCCTCTTATGTCCTTTTCCTTTTGTAGCATGTAGCCCCAAGGGCATTTTAGTTCTTATAAAGATCCCCACAACTATAAATATAACATCAAGGTACTGAGTAGAGCATTCAAGCATCTTCCTCTTGGCTCAAATTCGTTCATACACATCTATCTTTTTTCTTCTTCTTTCTCTTCCTTGGTTTCTTCTCTCCTCTCTTTTCTTCTCTCCTTTGTTCCTTGGTTTCTTCTCTCCTCTCTTCCTTGGTTTCTTCTCTCCTCTCTTCTCTCCTTCCCTTGAGATCTCTTGAGTTAATGTGTTTTCCCTTGAAATCAACATGGTATTAAAGTGGCAAAGATTTGACATGGAAAAGGAGAAGAAGATGGAGAATAAAAGGAGGAAGAAGAAGAAAAAGAAAAAGGAAAGGAAAAAAAGAGTAGTTTCTCATTTTTACCTTTAGTCTTCTTTCCCAAATTTATTTTTCATTGGATTTCTCACTCTCTTACGATGATTTTCATATAGAAAATTATATACTTTTGGAAATATCTTTGAGTCTTGAATCCAATTCAAAAAGAATTATTGCAATTAGATTTTTATAGAAAGAGAAATCGACATCTGAAGTAGAAATGGTCAAGTAGCAGCAAAAAGCCTCAACTTTCTGAACGGTTTATACCAACATGACTGAAAATTTACATTGAGAATTATATTTAAAACCGACATAGTGTTGAGACCAAGTTTTCATTGATCTTGCCATGGCAGCCCAACAACATTATTTGTAAAATAGTCTGGGTGGAGGAATTCTCCTCCTTTCTCCAATCCAAGTAGTTCAATTATATCAACACCGGTAAGGGAGATGGTCCTGTGGGGTAGGAAAGAGAAAATTGTGTAAAAAGACAGCCACATGTGTAGGGGTGGCATGACTAGTAAATGAGGAGAACTTCCATGGAGATGAGAGAGAATTGTAAATATACAAGCTGGTGTATGACCTCTTATGTTTCTTTCCTTTTTAAACATGTAGCCCTAAGGGGATTATAGTCATTGTAAACACATTCTCACAACTATAAATATAGCCTCAAGGTATGGGGTAGAGCATTGAAGCCACTTCCTCTTCGCTCAAATTCGCCATACCTCTCTCACTTTGTATCTTCTATCTCCCTTAGTTTCTTCTCTTCTCTCTTCCTGGAGCTAGAGTCTCTTCTCTCCTCTCCTTGAAATCTCTTGGGTTAATGTATTGGCACTAGAAATCAACATGGTATCATAGCGAACAAAGATCTGAGATGGAAAAGGAGAAGAAGATGGAGAGGAAAGGGAGGAGGAAGAAGAAAAAAAACAAAAAGGAAAATAAGGGGAATTTCTTGCTTTTCCCATTAGTCTTCTTTCCCAATTGTACTTTCTGATTGGTGGAATTGTAATTTCTATGGCATGAGTGTCAGACATAAGCAAGAGGTATTGACAATCCCTTTGGTCTATTCTCGTATAGCCTATTTAGTTGCTGGAAGATTCTTTTGTGGGTCTAGGCTAGTGTGCTTAATTAACTACTGTAAATCTTAGTGAGAGTGTGGTATGCGAGTTGGTTGGCGAATCACTGTGCATAACATTATAATTGTTCTTAGAGATTATTTGTTGTAGATGTTGTAGGACTACCCAAACTTAGAAGTGTTAATTTATGGAGCCTAATCAATGTTGAGTTGGTACACATATCCATGATATATTAACTGTTGTTTCATTAAGGGCAGTTTGGGAATTTTACCCTTGTATCGTGGTTGCCCTAATTTTCTCTTTATAATTGAGAGACATTGTTGTTAGGGTTTTATCATCACCAAGAATGAGCTGGAGTTGTAGCCTGAGAGAGGTTAGAGAGAACACTTTTAAGTGTGTGTAATTTCTCTGGTAAACTACTTCATCTTGCTAGTGGATTACTACAGCAGTGGAAGGCAGGACGTAGTCTCATTGAAGCGAACCTGTATAAATCTTGTTATTTTTTGTGTTTTCTTTTGCTTTGTTCTATATTTATTATTATTACTCTCATTGGTTTGGAATTATGGTGTCTAATTCCTAAAAAGAATAGCTTCAAGGTGTAGAAACATTTATGGGGTGGACAAGCAATCCACATGAGGATTGTGAAGCCTCTAAAAATCCATTGTGTACTTTTTATATAATTGCTTCCATGTGTACCTTCATTACTGTGCATGAATGTAAACTATACAATTGGCATTATAATATACATAATCACCCCCCCCCCCCCCTGCATGTATGTGACCATGCATATATGTGAAGGTTCTAATACACTTTTAAGAGAGATTTTAGTTGTCATGGATAAAATCAAAGCTCCCTAATAAGGTTGTAATTTGAGATTGAACCAGTCATCAACCTAGATCCCTTCACAAGAGTCTTACACATGCCTGCATCATTTGGACACTTCACAATCACCTTCATTATCTATCCAATATGCGAAATTTAATGGGATGTCTTTGTAATCGCTCCCCTCAAATATTTATAGCATCATTTGGAATTTCATTCCTTTAGTTCTCTTACCAAGGGATACCATTGTCACTTATATCGTGTGAGTAATATGTGCTGGACTTTAGGGGTGTTGATATTAGCTTTGAGAGATGAAATATACCCAATCAAATCCAACACATGGTGCATATTAGAAGTAACCATACAGGCCTTACCAGTTATGGTGATTCTTGAGGTTGATACATGCCACATTACTCTAACTCACCTTGTCAACTTTTAAGTGGTTCCTAATTGTAGAAAATTAAACTAAGAAACCACCTTTCCCATAATAAATATATCCTTTAACATTAATTAGAAGTGACAATTATTATCTTGTAGGTGTTTTTCCAATTTTATCAAAATTACACCTTAGGTAAAAAACTTTAGTCTAAAGGCAATAGAAGTGAAATTATTCATAAAGCTGAATACAAGTATCTTATATAATGTTTCTAGGTTATTTCTTTCAATTTTTAATATTTTGTATTTCTTGAATATTTTTGGATATTCTAAACGATAAGGTTCCCAATGTAGAAATTCTTTATATTCCTTTACATTTCTTTCAGTTTCAAACTTGGGTAAGTTTGTGATCGTAAGAAAGTCACATAGAGATGTTTTCATCTAGAAAATCATCTCTTTTAAATTACAAAGGTGATATTAGAAATGCCAGCCCTTGCTTCTCCTGCCATAAGTGTCACCAAATAGTGATTTTATCTCTTCAATGAAACTCATTTAAGGGACAAAAGACAGCCTCTGATTTAATCTCCTCAATCCCATTATATTTCATGTAGTAAACAGAAATTGAACATGCATCTATAAAAAATTAGGCATAATTAAATAAGATATACCTTTTTTTATATTTTCTTGGTTATTTCTTGAATTTTTTTCATTCGATCTTTTAGAGTGGACGGAGTTTGTATGCCTCGATAAAAGAAATCAAGGAGGTTGATCTTAATCTGAATGGAAGCATAAGGCACTCCAAATTGATCGGTTATGATATTTGTTGGATGGAAAAATTTTGAATATCAGATTGTTTTTTTTCTTGTCATTGATATCTTCTTTCAACTTGACTAGTTGAAAAATGGAGTTTCCTTCAATTTTCAAGGGTCTCGATGTCGGCCTAAGATAACCTTTGAGATCATTTTGATGATCGATGTACACCAACATTACTAATGATATGCATTAAGTGTCTTGTGTAGTTAAAAAAACCCTGAAAAGAAATTTCTGACAATTTATCCATTCGATTAGCCATGGTCCACCCAATGGTCCTTACAAAAAGAAAAGTATGTAGCTCATTCTAGAAAGTACATCATCTAGACAACTCAGCAACAATGTCTAACCAAGCAAGAAAAATGGAGATTTATTTTGCGCAAACAATGAACCCAAAAGAGACAAGAAGAGTGAAATGGGCAAGAAGAGTTGATCACATAGCAAGACATCAGCTACTTCTGCTAGAAAATTGAAGAAATTAAAGTGCCAAGTGTTGAAAGAGTCAAGCTCACGCATAGAAGTCAAGCACATTAGTAAGAAATATGAAGCCTTCAACTGAAAGAGAAAAAACACGAATTAAGCATTTGGTGAAAATGACCAAAAAGAGTTTACCCCTGTGGAAGGAGCCGACCCCATATCATGGCAAACATATAAAGAGAGTCGAGTGCAAAGAAATTGAGAATTTTGAAGGTGAAACAGAGTGGACCCCATCAAAGGAATCAACCCCTCAGTAAAGGAGTTGACTCCATCAAGAAGGAGGAGGAAAAGAATTCAATTATGAAAAATAGAATGTTTTGAAAGAAAAAAGAATCGACCTTCATTATCCAAAGTCAGCCCTTTAGCATAGGAGTTGACACATATAGAAGCAAAATGAAGGAAAAGACGGAAAAGAGTCGTCCACAAAGAGAGACACTCTAAAACAAAATAGATTCCAAACTAGAGATTCTCTACATGGAAAGACTCACTTTCAATTGAGGTCCACATTCTAGTGAGGAGAGATCTTGCTTGGTATTACTAGTCTTTGGTGCATCACCCTCAATAATGCAGTATTGTGTTTGTCATACTAGTAAGGTATTTAAACAAAATTTTGAATAAAGTGATCAATTGTTCATTGTCACTCTAAATGGCAGGGCCACTTAGACTATAGCATTATCTTCACTATCTCAAATACCACTCCCACCAAAGACTCCATGGAGGTGACCAAGAATCAATCTATAGAAATTTTAGTTTAAATGCCCAATAAATTTTTTGCTCCATTTGGCAACACAAAGTTGATTCAAAGGCAGATTCATCACCACAAGTCTCAATTCTAAAAAGTTAGACCTCATGTAAAGAATAGTAGTTGAACTGACAATGGAAGGATGAAATTTCAATAAGTCAACATCTCGAGAAACAAGGAAATAAGGTGATATGTGTTGTTTTAAATCTTTGTCGTTCCACTATTTCCATATAGATCACATTTTTGTGTGAAGACACAAGATCACAAAAGTTATTCAAACATATCTCTCCATGCGAAGAAGAACGTCTGAATTCATGCAAAATAATAATCAACCTCCTCTATCTCCCATGAAAGATAAAGTACAAGACATTCTCACAACCCTTCTTATCTCGAATCTCAAGGTCAAATTCTTGCAATTGCAAGATCCATCTAATCAAGAGAAGTTTAGTGTCCTTGATGGATAATAAGTACTTCAAAGCAGAATGATCAGTGAACACTATAACCTTTGACCCTAACAGATATGATCTGAATTTCTTCAAGGCAAACACAACAGCTAGCAACTCCTTCTCAGTGGTAGTGTAATTCAATTGAGCATCATGAAGAGTGCGGCTAGCATACTGAATGACACAGGGCATTTAATCCGTCTTTTGCCCCAAAACAACCCCCAATGCATAGTCAGAGGCATCACACATCAACTCAAAAGGCAAAGACCAAGTAGGGGGTTGGACAATGGGTGCAGTGGACAAACAGTTCTTCAGTGTCTCAAAAGCACGAATACAGGCATCATCAAAGGCAAAAGCAACATCTTGAGCAAGCAAATTCGTCAAAGGACGAGAAATTTTGCTAAAGTCTTTAATGAAACGCCTATAGAACCCAGCATGGCCAAGGAAAAAACGCACCCCCTTCACAGAAGTAGGTTGTGGCAGATTGGCAATTAGGTCAACCTTGGCTTTGTCCACTTCTACACCCCACTCAGACACTACATGTCCTAAAACATTTTCTTCTTTTACCACGAATTGGCATTTCTCCCAATTCAAGACTAAATTGGACTTAATGCAACGGGACAATACGAGTGAAAGATTGTGCGGACATTTATCAAAACTAGAGCCAAACACAAAAAATTCATCCATAAAGACCTCTAAAAAGTCACCAATCATGTCAGAAAAGATACTCATCATGCACCGTTGGAATGTGGCGGGCGCATTACATAAACCAAAACGCATGCGTCTGTAAGCGTAGATGCCAAATGGACACGTGAATGTGGTTTTTTCCTGGACTTCTAGAGCAATGGGAATTTGATTGTAGCCGGAGTATCCATCTAAGAAGCAATAAAAATTGTGGCTGGCCAATTGCTCTAGTACCTGATCAATGAAAAATAGTGGGAAGTGATCCTTCCTAGTGGCGGAATTAAGTTTTCTATAGTCAATGCAGACACGCCACTTGGTGGTAGTTCTTGTGGGAATCAATTCACCACTCTCATTTTTCATTATCGTTATCCCCCCTTTATTAGGGACAACTTGAATTGGACTCACCCAGGTGCTATCAGAAATAGGGTAAATGATTCCTGTCACAAGCAACCTGATGACTTCTTCTCTCACAACCTCCAGCATATGGGGATTTAACCTACGTTGCATCTCACGTGAGGCTTTAGTCCCTTCCTCCAAATGAATCTGATGCATGCATATGGAGGGGCTAATCCCTTTTAAGGCATCAAGAGTCCACCCCAATGCCTCTTTGTGTGCTTGTAAAACTTCAGTCAATTGTTCCTCCTGCTCAGTACTCAAATCAGAGGAAATAATGACTGGTAATGAGTTCATGGGCCCCAAAAATGCATACTTCAATGTGGGAGGAAGTGGCTTAAGATCTAGATTGGAAGTTTCAAGAGGGTTGTCCAAGTCAAGATGAAGATCCTGTGGATGATCAGTTGTGATAACCTCATAAGCTTCTTCCAACAGAGGTACAAAATTGAGTAAAGAATCAACCTCTCGAAAACATGTTTCCTCATCAAAATAGTCCATGTCTAAAGATGTTATGCAAGACCAAAAAGATTCAAGAGTGGATTTGTCATCAAGCATAACAGTTTCTATCTTAAATGTAGGACTCAGATCATCAGACTCAAGTGGGTGGTGCCCGACATTAAATACATTCAATGAGACCTTAAAATTTCCAAAAGACAACTCCAACTCACCACTTTTACAATGAATGATAGCATTAGATGTGCCTAAGAAGGGACGTCCTAGGATGACAGGAATTTGGTTGGTCACATTGACTACTGTTTCTGTATCAAGAACAATGAAATCAACCGAGAACAAAAAATTGTCCACTTTTATCAAAACATCTTCAACTATTCCTCGTGGTATATTGATAGAATGGTCAACTAGTTGAAGTGTGATGGGAGTAGGCTTCAATTCTCCCAAACCTAATTGCTGGTACACAAAGAAAGGAAGCAAATCCACACTTGCCCCTAAGTCAAGAAGAGCTCTCTGGATGGTATGTTCACCAATGACACATGAAATTGTGGGACATCCAGGATCTTTAACTTTAGGAGGAGTGTTGTGCTTCAGAATTGAGCTTACATTCTCGGTAAGAAAGACCTCTTTTTGTTAACATGTTGTTTTCTCTTCTGTGTACAAAGGTCTTTAAAAAATCGGGCATAGGCAGGGACTTGCCTAATAGCATCAAGAAGTGGAATGTTAATGTGAAACTTACTAAACAGTTCCAACGTTTCATGCA
The DNA here is from genome assembly GCF_029961685.1 of Aristolochia californica. Lineage (NCBI taxonomy): Eukaryota > Viridiplantae > Streptophyta > Magnoliopsida > Piperales > Aristolochiaceae > Aristolochia > Aristolochia californica. The sequence goes on from NW_027182279.1 coordinate 8,144,343, forward strand.
TGCTATCTCCTTTCCTAGGTGGGCCCGATAACCTCTGCGGATAAGGAGCTAGTGGGACTTGGTTAGGGATCTGCTTGGCTGTTGGTGGAGAACTTGGAGGTTCTTCACTCAATGATGTGTCCCCATTGTCATCCTTTGACTCCTTAGACTTAGTGGTCCCTACCCCATTGTTCAACTCACGACCACTCCTAAGGGTGGTTATGGCTTTGGCTTGCTCATGGTGGGGTTTGGAACTCAACCCACTCTCATGTGTGCTTTTGGGGTCAGGAATGGTTTGACTCGGGAGTCTATTTTGTGCTTGTTCACTCATGTAGCTGGCCAAATGACTCACTTGCATTTCAAGTTTAGCAATGGAGGACTGTGTATTCTGCATGAATAATTGAACTGTATCCTCAAGTGAAGGTTTTTGTGGAATCAATGAGTGAAGTGTGGGCATGGAGCTTGGGGTTGAGTAAACCCTGGAGGACCCCCAACCTGTGGGCCCTTGAACCATGAGAAATTTGGGTGCCTAGCCCAACCCGGATTATATGTTTCCGAAAAAGGATCGTTCCAGTTTGGTCTATGAAAATTCTGGACTGCATTCAACTCCTCAATGAGCTCTGGGTAGGATGAACTAGATGGACACATTTGTGTGGGATGAGATGAACCAGAGCATATGCCACAGACAATAGAAGGGTTAGGAGCAGGTGAACTCTTGGACACCATAAGGGCATCAATTTTTCTAGTCAACCACTCAATCTTGGCCATGAGCATGGGTGTTTCACTAATGTCGTATAGACCCCCTCTTTTGGCTTCGTGGGATCTCCCATCAACATTAAATGACGAACCCCATTGCTGAGATTCAAAGAAGTCCCATGCCTCACTAGCACTCTTACCCATCAAACTCCCACCACTCGTTGCATCTACCAAGGATCTAACCTGGGGTGTAAGACCTTGATAAAAGTATTGCACAAAATGCCATTTCTCAAACCCATGATGCCAACACCTACAGATCAAATCCTTCCATTTCTCCCAAACCTCATAAAAGTGTTCACCCTCTTGCTGCATAAAGTTGGAGATTTCTGTCCTGAGGGCTGTAGTTCTCTAAATGAGAAAGTACTTGGACAAAAATTTTGTGGCTAATGTGTCCCATGAAGTAATGCTGCCCACCTCCAAGGAATTAAGCCAAGACTTGGCCTTATCCTTAAGTGAAAATGGAAAAAGTCTTAACCGGATAGAGTTATCTGAGAAATTCTGGAATTTGAAAGTTGCACAAATATCTAAGAATTCCTTGATGTGGTAATATGGATCCTCCTTCTCCAACCCATAGAACGTAGGGAGGAGTTGGATCACACCCGGTTTCAACTCATAACTGGCGGCAGTAGTGGGTGGCAATATAATGCAAGAAGGTGATGTGAAGTGGGATAGGATAGAATAATCCCTCAGGGCTCTACGGTCACCTGCTGCAGGTAACTGTAATGGTTCACCCTGATTGGCCATGGTAGCTCCTAACTTGACTTTGGGCGTTTTCCTACAAATATGTTCTACCTCTTCAACAAAGGGAGCTAATGGTCCACCTAGGGAGCGGCGCCCGTGCATAAAAACACAAAAAGAAACAAAACGAACTATCAAATTAAGCTAACAATCTCACTACTAAAAATATGAACTAACTAGAAGAAATAAAAATAATTTCGTACAAAATCACCAAGCTAAAATTATGAAAGCAACAAAAAAATAAAATAAAATAAAATAAGATAAAAATAAATCTAACCTAAGACCATGGAGAACAAAGAGATACACTTAATACGTGCCTCCCCAGCAACGGCGCCAAAAACTTGATGTAGTAATTCAGTTACATCAGCTTTAATACCTCGCAAGCGTACGAATCGTTCATGTAATTTAGCGGGAAGCGATGGTCATATCCACAGGGAGGACTGAATTTTGTCTATTCTTTAGTCAACTAGCCTAACCAAATACGATGAATTAATATGAACTAAATACTAATTATATCTTAAATTATCAAGCAATCATCTAGTCAACTACTTGCACAACATGAAACGTCAACTCTGGATTTTACGGTGATTCGTGCCTTTCTCGAGCGCCACGTAACCACGGATCAGATTTCTCAATCTTTGCATCTAGCCCCTCTCGGGCGCATAGAGTGAAAGACAGAAATCGGATTAAAATACCAAAATCCAACCTCAATCATAATCCTACCCTAATTAGCTAATTTAATAAAATATTCGGAAAACAAATATTCAATAAACATTAATTATCAAATCAGTTTTAATAAACATCCAAAACCTAAGTTCAAACTATATAAAAAATTAAATTCAAAAATGATGAATTACTCCCCTTCTCCTTCCTCTTGCTCGGGCAGCAACTCGTTCTCATGGGTGCTGCAATTTCCCAAAATTGATGGCTTTGGGTAGCAAGAGTGAGTGGCCGGAGGTAGAGACGACGCCGGCGATGAAGGATAGAAGCCGATGGACGGAGGTGACGTCCGGCGAAGAAAGAAACAAAGCTGAAGTCCTCTAACCGGCTCTCTCGAGTCTCGGTTGGAGTCGGAATAGCTTCGGGAATGGTCAGAAATACGTGATAGACGCCGGAGGATGGTCGAAAAGTGGAATTGGCACCGGAGAAGCCCTCTCGAATCACTTCTCGGCCTGGCGAGCAGAAATTGTCGAACTCACCTCGACGGAGACTCTCTCGAGCTCTCCTCGGGTTTGTTCTCCATTGTCAGACGGCGGTGGACAGCGGTGGAAGGCGGTGGCGTGGCGAAAGATGGTGGGAAACTCCTCTCGGGTCTTCCCCTGTTTCCATTCCAAGGTCCTCTGTTTTAGTCGATCTCCCCCTCTCCTTTCCGTCGACGCTCCTCCCTTGCTTTAATACCCTTTTTCTTTGTTTTAAAACGATTTGCCCTAAAAATCACCTCCATTTCACTAAGGGCATTTTGGTAAATATCTCATTCTCCATCAAAATTCTCCTGAAATTCCATAATTAAATACATAAAAAACATTTCAGGAATAAATAAACCCTAAAAGCAATGAAATATAATTCAGGAGAGAAAAATATGCAATATAGACAGTGATTAATGCCAAATTCAATAAATGCACGTTTCATTTGAAAACTGATAAATAACCACCTATAACACAATTATAAAGGTTATTCTATTATAATTAACCTAGTTCTCATGTCAGAATATGGCATCTATCACATGCCACCTACAAGAGCTCACTCAAGGGACCATGTTCTCTCTCTTCCATGCAAGACAAATTACAAAACATGCCAGCTACAAGATCTCACTCAAGCGACCCATGTCCAGCTGTATCAAAAATACATGTGGTTTAGAAAATTCTTTCATGCACGTTCCTCGTATCAAAAAGAAGAGATATTCACCAACTAGGCACTTACCTAAAAACACTCTATCAAGATCACACAATCTAGATCACATAAACAAGGGTCAAGAATAATTAAAATTTAAATTCTTACATAAATTCTCTAGACTCTGATGGAAAGAAACCTAGACCTTCTCCAAAGATTTTGAAATGCTTCCTTATTTCATCGTAGAACGTAGGAAAGAAATTTGTGTGTATCTTGTATGTTTCTCTCATTAATAAATCATGTTTGATAGTTACAAGTTTAATTTGAGGTGTTTTAAATTTGAAAGGTTTTCACATGGAATCAAAGTCGACAGTCTGATCCAAGGAAAAGTCATTCAATTCTGAAAAAGAAGGAAGCCTCACATCCCTCTTGCATACATACGTCCTCTCCTTCTTCCTCTCATTTAGGGGTGGCTTCGAACCGAGCCGGTTCGCGAGCCGGCTCGGTTCAGCTCGGTTCGATTCGTCATTTAACGAGCTCGAGCACCGAAATCGGCTCGTTTACCTTAACGAGCCAAGCTCGACTGAAGCTAGGTTCGATTCATCGGCTCGCGAGCCGGCTCAAAATGAGTCGGATCGGTATGACTCGGTAATGGGTCGCGAGCGAGAGCGGGAGCGGGAGCGAAAACGAGGGGGGGAAAATTTTTTCCTCCCCCCTCGTCACCGTCGATCCCTCCCATCGGTTGTTGTCGCCGCCTCTACTGCCGTCGTAGCTGTTCGTCGGCGTCTATACCGCCGTCGCAGCTTCTCGTCGGCCGCCTCTATGGCCGTCCGTTCGATTTTTTCCTCTCCTCGCCGTCGCCTCTATTTCCGTCGCCGCCGCTTCCGTCACCGCCGCTTCCGTCACCGCCGCTTCCGTCACCGCCGACTCCGTCGTGGCCGTCATCCTCGACGATAGGTCCTCCCCGGCGCCGTAACCCCCTTCCCTCCACGTCTCGGCGGAAAACCAGAACAGGGGAGAAATAATCTCCCCCTTCCCTCGCGAGATCATAAAATAAAAAAAATACAAAAACTTTTTCCTCTGGAAAAAATTAAAAATAAAATTTATAGAAATAATTTTCTATAAACTATTAGTGTCTCATGTTTGTTTTTCTAATTGAAATTTTTTATTAAAAATCATATAATTTTCTAAATAAGATTTTTCATACCAAGATGGGGTAAAAAACTGTATAGAAAATTTTTGAATAAGTATTTAACAGTTGATGCTTTAATACTTTTAGCATGAAGCAATTTTCATTGCAATTTTGTGTTTGATATTTTATTTAATTAAAAATTTATCGATAAGTATAATAATATATTAGATTGATTATTAATTTTTATTTATTTCCCTAGAAGAGACAATAAAAGGTCCATTTAACTTTCCAAAAAAAATTTAAAATATTTCTTTTAATTTTCTAATAAGTCACTAATAGTAATAAGATTTTATTTAAAGGTTTTTTTGGGAATATGTATCATAGGAAAAATATTTTTAGTTTTTCCTAGAATATAAATTTTTATCTGAAGGCACTAAGGACGCCATAACAAATTATGGCCAGATTCAAAAATTACAAAACAAGCTAGACAAAAATTGGAGTAAAAAATATTAATATTGGTGCATTTTAATCCATTATTGAAATTCAATCCTGAACCGCCCCTATCATTATATTTTTTAAAAATATATGCATAATTTTATATATAATTTATTCAAAGCCACTCCTACGTGCGAGATCATAAACAAGGAAAAAAAACTCTTTGTCCTTTCCTCATGGCTCTTAAATAAATTGAAAAGATACTTTAGTAGAAATACGTTTCTAGAGACTACTAGTGGTTTTTCAATAAATGTTGAAAAGACATTTTTAATAGAAATATAGGGACCATTAGTACCTTATATTTTTTTCAAAATATTTTTCTAATTATAAATTCTTTTTAAAAAAGTATATAATTTTCCAAGTAAGATTTTCTTGCCAAGATGGGTTAGAAAACCATATAGAAAAATTTTGAATAAGTATTTGACAGTTGATGATATAATACTTTGAGCATGAGGCAATTTTCATAGCAATTTTGTGTTTGACATTTTATGTAATTAAAAATTTAACGATAAGTATAATAATATATTAGATTAATTATTAATTTTTATTTATTTCCTTAGAAAAGGCAATAAGTGGTCCATTTAACTTTCCTAAGAAAAATTTAAAATATTTCTTGTAATTTTCTAGTAAGTCTGTAATAGTAATAGGAATTTATTTAAAGGATTTATAGTTTTTATTTGGGTGATTGTAAATTAATAGTGATATTTTATTTAATTTTTTTGTGTTTGATTATTGTATGGAGTTTATTTATAATGTTATGCAGTGTATGGAGTGTTTATATTATTTTATGGAGTGTATAAACAATTTCATGAAGTGTTTATGGAATGTATAGACAATTTTATGGAGTGTTTATGGAGTGTTTATGCAGGTATTATGTATATTGATTATGCCCAATTTTAAGTAGAGATCATGCCAAATTTTATACAAGTATTATATATATTATGCTCAATTTTAAGTAGAGGTTATGCCCAATTTTATGTAAAGGTCATGCCCAATTTTATGTAAAATGTATGTATAATGTTATATACATTTTATTCGATATATATTTTTTGAAAAGTTTTAAATGTATGTTGAGGCTCGAGCTCGGCTCGAAATATTTAAATCAAGCTCGACTCGAACATAAGCAGGTTCGGGCTCGGCTCGGCTCGATGCCACCCCTACTCTCATTCATCATCATTCTCCTTGTTCACTATTTTCTCGTCTCGAACACCATAATCACCTCCATCTTTTCTTCCAATTCATTTGGATCTCCCATTTCTGTAAATCCATTACAACACTCATTTTTGTTATACAATCTTCCAAAAATTATTATTGTGGAGAAGTCAATGGATTCATGTCTTATGGCCACAACCAGACACTTACCTAAAAACTCTCACTCGAGATCACACAATTTAGATTCTATAAGCAAGTGTCAAGAATAACTCAAATTCAATGTCTTACCTATCTTGCCTAGACTCAAGAGGAAAGACATCTAGACCTTATAAAAAACTTTTTAAAAGCTTCCTTATTTCACTATAGAACATTGGAAAGAGAGTTGTATATATCTTGTATGTTTATCTCAATCAATCAAGCTTGATAATTACATTTTTAATTTGAGAAGGTGTTTTCATTTTGAAAAAAAATTCATACTTCACCAAAAAAAGGGCGTATCAAAGATGCCACATTCCATTATTAGAAAAGGATTGACAAAACATTCAAAAGATAGTTTTCAAAAAAACATAGTGCAAACCTACTATCCCTGACACGCAAAAATCTTGTCGCATGCTAACAAAGAAAAAGCCAAGCAATTCAAGAGAGCTCAAATATGCTTTGTGGACTCTATAGCTTAATGTCATCACACACAAGCTTCTGATAACTTTAAGCTACATCCATTTGTGATATGGTACAAGAGGCAATTTATCCTTCAAAGCTACCCATAAAAGCTACTAAATCGCAGAGTAACATTTATTTTTTTAAGTCACTGACAAATAGTCCAAGGTACCTTACAACTCTGTGCATGAGTAAATCATATTTTTTTATCAAATTAAAAAAAATGGCCTATCAATTCAAATCTACAAAATTGTCTATCAGGGTAGGGATATTTAGTCATCTCCACATTCTAAATTATTTCAACAATACATGAAGGCCAAAACACCTGAATGCGAATTTTATAAACCGTGTAGATAGATCAAGAAGAAAACTTATGTATTAAGTATATGGTGGTTGAGTCTCATTTGGTGGGTGATAGCAAATAACAATACTATTTCCATTTTTAATCTTGTGAAAGAGTCCTAAAAGCAAGTAAATAACAATATTGGTTACTTTTCTATAGATGATGTTGAAAACTTTAGTGGAGCAAACATGCAAAGTTCATGCCTAGAGGCATATACATGTTTCTCATAACAACGGGCAAGAGCTCTTCTGGCTGAGTTAGTATGTACTCTCCATTCACAGTTGAAATCAAACAAATTGTGCCACCTCCACACGTTTTCCCAAATGATCTAAATGAATGCCTAGCTGATCCTTTTACCAAAAAATCTATTGTGACAAACCCTTCATCCTATTCATAACCTATTTTAATGGAAAATAAAAACATACTAAGCAACTTAAAATATTCCCCTTTAGATCTAATAAACTTGGTATATGCTAAAGCTAGTTGTGAACACAATCATATCTTAAGAACAACTAAGAAGAGCATTTAATGGCTTAAAGTTTCATGTTATCATTAAAAGGAGACAGAAAATAGATCATAATGTGATTATCAAAACAATAATTCACTTAAAATTGAAATTTGTCATGATCATGTAGGCCAATTTCAAGCTAAACCTCTTCTTAGCTTATAATTGGCTATGAACATAAAGTTTCTTTCTTGTCTCAATGACAAGATTTTTTCCAAATTTTATCGTCAAATTATGATATCAATCATGTTCTACCCATCTTGCCCCAAGTAAGGAGGTATAATGCCAAATTTTGGTCATTATAATTTTGAACCAATTTAGCATTTTTTTTTTGCATAATAAAATTTACAATTGCAGGAGCCTGTTAGAGCCTATACTAGATCTTATCTACCACAAATTGGTTTACTTCCTCTTGCCAATAGACTATGGTGGACCTTTTTAACTTTTAAAATTTTCTTTTATGACAACTTTATCTTCTCTCTCGTAAAAAATTTGAGGCATGTTTATGGGATTGATTTGGTCCCTTTGCCTAGAGGTGGTACCAATTAAGAGAGACTTATCATGTATCATGTCATACATGTCTGGTTTCAAGGCTGTTGCTCCAACCTTGAGAAATGATATATGCTGAATACAATTCCAAACATGGTCTTCAAATGTAATGACATTGGATATTATCGTATATGATACTTGGAGATTGTACATATCATAGTGATCTTACAAACTGAGTCAACTGTGCTAAAAGGGCACTTTTTGCATAATGATGATGTTCATATATGGTATTACTCTTACGAAAGGTTTACTCATAAATTAGAAATGGCAAGCTACTTTAGATTATATACAAAATTTTAAATTTACAAAGGGGATATATATGAAAACTAAGCAAATAAGTGAAAAAAAATACCAGTCTACATTTTTTTATTTTAGAACCTCTAGCCTAAATACAATTCTATGGATGTAAATAGAAAATGAATGTGTTTTTAAAATTCTTCTCTAAGGAAAATGATTATGACTAGCATAATGTTAAGACCAAATAAAAAATAGTAGTGTGTAGCAAAAACATAAAAAGGTTAGGAATAAAAATACTATAAAATGTCACTCAATGCAGTTTCAACAAATGAAAATCTTATTCATTTTCTCTATTATTCCATTGATATTTTCAATGCGGACATCATTTTTTATCAATAAATGGATAAACATGTGTAAAACCTCATAGATTTATGACACCAATGTGGACTTTGAAGATCGGTTTACTGTTGGATTAAGAACAACAAATGTGTGTAAGTTGTACACCAGCTTCGTTATAGCTCTATTGAGAACAATGAATGTGTGTAAGTTGTACACCAGCTTCATTATAGCTCTATGTTCTCGAGAAAGGAGACAATATAGCTCCATGTTGAGAACTAGACAATATATAGTTTCATGTTCCCCATATCTCCTATTGTCTACAAAACGTAGTGGAATCAATTCTAGTATTTTGCATAAGTATGATGGTGCTAATTGGAAGTAAACATTCACTCTCAATAGTTGTGCCAATAAGAATTTTATTTCAAGTGAATTTTTTTTGTGAATGTTCTATGGCCAATTTTGAGTTATAAGTCTTTGTACCTTGTTTCAATACGAAGATTTTTCAAAATCTATTATTACATTAACACACAGAAGTCACAATTTTCCTCATCTTTTCAAACTTATGCATTAGCTTGCATTATTTTGCATTGATTTGTCTGACTAATGATTTTTAAACTTATCCTTTTCTTTTTCTCACTAAGAGATGTTTTCAATTAAATATATGTTTTACAAAACTTTCCCTTATCCGTTGGCATGAGGAGCTTTTCTTGTAGACCATTTACTAGCTTTGAACTATTAAATATGTCATATTAGATTTCATTTTACAGGAATCCTTATTTGATATTGACCTCTTTCACATAATAGAATAGTAAGTTGTAAGCTTCTTATTTATTTTAATGAACGAAAATGCCAAAATACTTTTACGAACAATCAAAATGAAGAAATTTTATATGAAAATTTTCAAATTGTTTCTAATTCTTATATATTAAATGTTACAAGGAAAGGATCATTGAGTACCATTTATGTATTTTTAAAGGGCCCTTAAGTTTCATTAAAGTGTCATTATTGCAGAAATATGTTTATCTTACCTTTTAAAAATAAAATTAAAATACAACTAAAATCTAAATTTTTAATTTTAATGCCAATCTAAGATTTTAAGAACATGTTTCCTTTTCTCTTTATAAATATGAGGAATTCATGCAAACCAGATATAAAGGTGATGGCATATGTCACTCTTCTAGGCCACATGGATTTATCTTAGTTCATATCTATTAACTAGACATAAGTTTAAGGAACAATTCAACTATATTGATAGTTATAACCTCCCTTTTATCAAGTTGAAATCCAATTATTGTCATAAACACCATAGGTAGTTAAGAACATCTATTAAGCATTCGAAAGAATGCTTTGGTTTCTATGCTTTTAGGCATGTGACAAAGATAACTTTAGAGCTTCTCACATTGTAAGAGAAGTTATAAAGTAATCTGTGGCTTATGTATTACCTTGGTTTCACAAATAAATAATAATTCTTCATGATGATTATGCTATTTATAAGACACAAATTTTCAGCCGAAGTTCTCCTTGAATATCTTTTAGCTAAATTTTGTGATACCTCTTCCCTACCACTTTTATAATTTTCCGAAAATGTAATCGTGATCATGATTTCCTCAAATCATGGTATGTTATGATATGAGATATAATTCATACCCCCATCTTTGGCTTATTATTTTTTTTGTAACAAAAATTATTATTTTGTTTGCATTCACCTAACTAGTCATATATTTATAAATTTGTCATGTCCTCCTCTTTGACAATTAATGGCTTCATCATATTAGGTGACACTTTCACTCCAAGAACAACACCAATGGGCTTGCAAGATGATGGTTCCAGGTACAAATGACAGACTAAAAACAATTACCATCATTTCGTAATCTACTGAGTCATTTTTTTTATGTGAATGAGTTACCTAAGTTTGTTACTCTATCTTGTAGGCAAGAACATCCAAATGAAGAAGACCTCATGAGCCAACTTACCAAAGCTGTAGCATTTCAACGAGTAAAGATAAAACTTATAGAAAAACACTTTCAAAGAATGAAGGAACTGAAAAGGAAGCAATATGAAGAAGAATTGGAATCCGAGATTCAACATAATGAACATCTAGATGAACTCATGGCCAAGTTCAAGCGAAATGTTCTTCAATCAGTTGCACCTTCTAGTAGTTCTTAAAGGTGAGTCATCCAACTTGCAACTTTTTCTATGGTTGTGATGAAGTGCTTGCACCTTCTAGTAGTTCTAAAAGTTGACTCATGCTTTCAACTTTTGACAAGGTTATAAGAAAGTACCTACCCTAGGGTCATGTTATGTTAATATGATTGTTGTTAAGATCATTTAACAATCTAAATAGAGTTTCAAGAATTTAGCATAAGCGAATGGTTTATTATATAAACCACGTATTGGCACTAAATGGTGTACGTATATGCAACTTGCAACTTTTTCTATGGTTGTGATGAAGATGTTCAAGGATTAGGTAGAAGAGAATGTTACACCCTTGTTTTCTCTCCCCAACCTTGGACAATTTTACCTCCTTTAGGTGGTGTATACATAGGCCTACTATAGAATTTGTGTTGCCTCAAGTACATGTTCTCATAAATCTCCTTCGTGGACTAGTCATGTATGTGTCATGTTGACTCGTTTTTCACCATTAAGGGAGTTGGCAAGCTTGTGGCCTTGACTCCTCAAGCCACGTATAGGCACTAAATGGTGGTCTTTGCTATCTTTGTGGTTGTATCTTAGAATGAGATTCAATATAGTCTATAGAATATAAATAAAGTTAAAAATCAAGAGAGATGACACTTAAAGGGCTACTAATATTAATCTATTGGTATGATATGGAAGTCGAACAATACTTTATCTATATATGTATCAATTTTTTCAATAGATTCCACATGAAGAGCCCCACAATTTCTATTGGACAGGAATAGGGACAAAGGAGTTATTGTTGTATTTCGACTTTTTTTATTGTATTTGAACTATATAATATCAAAATTATTTTCTAGGCTCTCTACATTTTATTAAATCATAAATTTACTTATTAAAGGTAAAGTATCCATATATATCATCAATCGATAATAATTAATTTATATTTTTACATTAGCATGAGACAAGGGATGAGCATCGGGTCGAGTTGTAGGTAACCCAATAGGACTAGACCAAAAAACCCATAGATCGAGGACTGGGTAGAGGAAAATAAATAGTTGGGTTTCAGGTCGAGGATGGGGCAAGGATTAGAAAACTAGGTAGAGACGAGATGGGGATGGGTTGGAGATATGGTGATGGAGCGGAACAAGGCGAGAAATGGGGTTTCAAGACGGGGTTTGGTTAGGAGTCGAGGTTTCAGGGAAGTGATTTTTTCAAGTTTTTTTTTTGGGTCATGTTTTCGGTTCATGGTTTGGGTTTTAAAAAACTAGAGCTTGACTCAACCCGTGTCCACCCCTACATGAGGCCTAGAAAACTAGTGAAGTTACCCCATTACTATTCTCAACCCTAGATATTGTGGAAATAAAACCATATTAACATACATTGTAATCTTCAACCACCATTTATACTCTACAATGGAGTGACGACAATCTATGCCAAAAGTTATGCTTTCTAACACATCCTTAGACTTTTTTGGTCTTATCAACTTACAATCTTCTACCAATTTATGATTGGTATGTGCAAATCTAGTACTAAACAGTAGATTATAAAGGGTTCTTTTATGCAAGTGGAAAGACTTCCATGGTAAAAAATTGAGCGTACTATTATTGTTGCCATGCATATATAGCTTATAACAAGCATCCCAACCAAATTATTAACTCCTATTATTCCACAGTCAGATCCAGAGCCTTCCACTCCTGCAGCTGCAGTTCACATATAAGTAAGGACAATTTGTCCTCCACAGCGTTTCTCACCTACTTTGAATTATATTTTGTTGACAGATGGTGGAGAACTGCAGAGTTATGAAGAAATCTTGAAAGATGAATATTCTAGCAAGTGGGAATTGGGCATGAAGGATGAGATGGATTCCCTGTTAGAGGATCTGACATGGGAGTTGACAAAACTTTCACAAGGAAAGAACCGTATTGATATGTTGACAAAGGGTGTTACTCTTGAGAAACTGAAGTTGTGCGCAAATTCAGTTGGTTTTCTAGTATGATGGCAGGGGCAGTGAGTTACAGAGGTGGAGGATATCATGTTTACGGAAGAGGGTGATGCAGTTGGTGTACCAGTCTCCAAGTGGGAGAATTGTAGAGGACTGTGGAGCCTGGTCCAATTCACATGACTCTGTTGCCAAACAGAGACGGTGTGCGAACAGAGTCCCTCGACAGGAAGACTTCGTCTATGTTGCCATAACAGAGACGTTGCGCATTGAGAGTCTCTCGGGAGAAAACTATGACTCTGTTGGCGACATGAAAACCCTCAGGGTTTCCAAACAAGGTTAGGGCAAAAAACAAAGAGTGACAGAGCAACTCTCAGAAAAATAGAGGGGTATTTTGAGAGACCTTCAGGCAATGCCGTGGTCAAGAGAAAGAGTGCTCAGAGGCTCGATGCCACTGCCGAAGCTGCAGTACGACATCGCTGTCATCGCCATTGCCGATGTTGTACGGCGGGACTTCGGCTCTATTTCTGAAACAGAAACGGAGTACGAAATAGAGTCTCTCGGCATAAAGAGAAACTCAAGAAGAATGACGACATTGTCGTCACCGTTGTCAGAGTAACCATTCGTTGCTGTTACCATTGCCATTGCTAGTGCTGCTGTTCGACACTGCTGTCGGAAGAACAGAGTCTGGGACTTATCGGAACAAAGAAGTTTATGGAACTCCCTCGGGATTTTGTATCAGTGCCTGTGTGTGCGCCAGGAAGACGAAGCGGGGAGAAGTTTCGGTCTCGCCGAAACCCATTGAGACGAAATAGAGAGAAGACTCTCTCGGGTTGTATTTCTGGTGTGAGAAACAGACTATATTGTGATTCTTCAATTTATCTATAAAATCTTCAACATCTCCGATGGACGTAGGCAATTTGCAGAACCATGTAAAATATTGTGTCGTGCATGATTACTTGTTACTTGTCTTGTTGTTATCGATGATTTTTCCCTAACAGTCTTCAGGCAAGGTGACCTCCATTAAAACAATATTAGAGTAGTAGGTCGATCCCCAAGATGCAAGATTAGAGCAAGATCCAACAACAAAGATGGAAAATGTGGACTATAGGAAGATGGTATGATCCGGCAATGCTACAAGGCAGAAGAGAGCAAGTCCTAACTGAGTTATATATAAACCGAAGAGGCTACCTATTCTAGTCTGATTTGGAATCCTTGTTTCCCTAGAGTTTCCTTTTACGTAATACTTGCTAAACATGGAGCTCTACTTTCCTTCCTTGATATTTCACTGACTGGAAATTTCACAGTTGATAGTTTTTAAGTCATGATGTAGTACTAGCGCCAGTATATTGAATTTTGTCATCTATAGATGCACCTTGTTGTGCTATAGAGAAAAAGTAAAAGGATCGATTGAAAAAAGTTTAGAATTATGCAATTGAAACATAAATCTCAAAAACTAAAATTATATTTTAATCTTCAACATTTAAAAGAAGAAGTTCATTAAATATTACTTTGAATTGTTGTAGCTTTAAATTTTTTATGTAATTATTAGATAGATTAATTAAATATTACTTTATAGGTGGGGTACCATTGCACAAAAGTAAAATTTTCTCACAAAAATTATAGAAAATGAATTGATCAAAATTTGAATTTCTAGTGGTTTTAAGAATTTCTCACTCAATATGCCCTACATGAAGGTTGTTGTTATCCAATCTAATTACACCCAATTACCAACTCATGTAATAAGAAGTATTTTGTGGAAAATTATTATTATTATTATTATATTTCAAGGAATTGTACCCAACTAATAAAATTTTAATTTACCTGAATAATGACTTTTTAAACTTATTTCCAAAATTATTTGATTTCAACCTTTGGAAACCTCATACAATCCGTCAACTTCCCACGTTAGTAAAGCTTTGTCCATATAGCACCATTCCAGCCCATCCTTTAAAACCTAAAATTGCTCCTTTCCCCATTTTAGTTTTATTTTGATTTTGTGAGTTTTCTCTATTATAAATAGAGAAACAATGTACTCATTATACAATCAATTAATTGTTTTCTCTCTTAATATTTTAAGAATCAATTCCTATGCCTAATATTTGTAATGACTCAAATAAAACAAATATCAAATAAAACATAGTATAAAAATAAGATATCCAATTATAACTTCATAACATGAACTAAAAGCATGGTTCTCCTCATTTGTGCTAATGTAATGCATGAAATTACCAGAGGATTTATTAAAGAACAACAAATTGAATAACAAAAAACGTGTCAGTACTTTATAAACTTGAGTCTAATAAGTTAATCTTATAAAAAAGAAAAAGAACATGAGATGAAGAGTAGATATGAAAGAGTCATATATGACCAACCAAGAGAAAATGTTATAACTTTGCTAATGAATGAGTCATATATGTCAGTGCTTTGTCATAGAAGAAGTTGATCATCAAAGATTTGATATGGAGAGTGACAATGGGTATAACCAAGAGAGATTGCCAAGTAGTTTATGAATAGGATTGTTGAAAATCAATAAACATGGGGATTAGGCGATTCTTAAAGATGTAGGCAATATACTACTATCTCACTTTGAAGCAAAGTACTCAGTACAAAAAATATCATAATTTATTGTATTTTTTGTGATCTCTGGTTTGCTTTGACAATGAGGGGGCGAGGGACATTATACGTGCATAGAGAATCCATATTTTTGGCGTGAAAAAGGTTGGTCGGTTAGGCATTTGGGTGGTCGACCAATCCTACCAATCCCTTTCCTGGCTTCCTTCTTCCCTCGTGTTCTGTCGGTCTTTTCCACATTCTTTCCATAAAATAAAATAAAAAATTCAAATCTTAAGAAAAAATCGAGATATAAAAAATTAAAAAGGAGCGCTATGTCATTGGATTAAAGAAATAAAACATTCTCCGACCGTGTCAAAACTTAACTGCACTACATTAATAATGGAAAACAAAACAAAATCGTAGTTTTTTCCCTCTTCACTTCTACCCGAACATTTCGAACCGTTAAAAAAGAAAACAAACTATATATACAAATACGTTTTGCTGCCCCTACCAATGAGAGCACGGAACACCGGCGCACACAACACCGGTCTCTACTCTGTTCCCTCGTGCCGCTCTCGGCTGCTAACAGCCAGGCGTCTCGTCCGTCTAGGACTCTACTCACAACCCCGCACCGCCGTCTCTTTCCTCACGTGCCATTGTCGCCGGTGTGCGTCCGACGAGCGCAGCACGTCGGTGTACATAGGCTTCCATTACAACATCTCTCTCTCTCTCTCTCTCTCTCTCTCTCTCTCTCTCTCTCTCTCTCTCTCTATCTATCTCTCGGTGCTCTATGATTGCTCCTCTCGGCTGCACTTCGACGCATTGTCTAGTGTTCATTGCCACCGACCGAAGCAACGTCTCTAGAACGAGAATCAATTATGCGCAACGACAGTCTCTAGGCAACTGGAAGTAAGGAACAAGACCAACCGGGAGTCGGGAAGAAAATGCGCACAAAACATCGATGGTTCGAAGCCAGAGCACACAACGAGCCCCATCGTTCGACTCCCGTCGTCGACGATCCCCTCTGAAGACCCGAACGGCGGCTGATGGCTGGTTGTAATCCTTTTCTTCCCACGGGTACATCTGTTCCCACTAACATGATGTCACCTCCAACACACTTAGCAACCTACTCTGGCGCACCAGTGCAGTCATCCTGTCTAGTCGGGGACGCTATTCGGAAGCATCACTACCTCTCTTGGACGCTGTCTTGCTAGGGAGCACCAGCGTGATTGAGATCCTCTAGGCACACAACGTATTGACAGTTGCACGTGCCACCACTGGCAATCAAAGAAACGTGGGGCTCATAAGGCCTCATCGTAAGTCTACATCCTCCTCTACTAAAAAATGACACATAATTTTTATTTTTATTTACGGCATAATAAAAATGTAGACAACATTTTACAAAAAAAATAATGGAATTTTAATCAAGACGAGAGATTCCAAATGTAAATAAGAAATTCTAAGGCAATATAATAATCATAAAAAGAAATCTGAAACCCAAGATGCATACCTTCAGTCATGGTAGACAAAATTCCAGGAATTTTGGAAAGTAACCTGTTGATGGAGAAAACTCAGGCATATTTCTAGACCAAATCCTATTTAACGTATAATCCAAACTCAGGCTCACTATCCTTACATCTATGGGAAACTACCTAGTAATGGGTTTGTTGGAAGATGGGCTCAAGCCCACGAGCTCAAGACAAGAAGCCCACACGTCAAAGGAGTGGCATATGTGTAAAATGTGGTACTTTTCGTAAAGATGGCATAGAAGTGTATATATGTGTTCCTTTTATGTATTTTGTTTTATCAAGTTGTAGCCCTAAGGGCGTTGTAAAACTATAAATAAAGGCATTGGCTAAGAGGTAGAGCATTGAAGCACTCTCCTCTCTTTCCACAAATTCGTTTAGCCCTCTTTTTTTTTTACGCAACCCTCTTCTCCCTTAATCCAAACTCTCTCCTTCCTCATTAATCTTCTGCTCTTCTTCTTCTTTCTTGTTGATCTAAAGTTCCTTTCATGAGATCCTAAATTCTACATGGTATCAGAGCAAGGAGTTTAGGATCTCTCTTCATGGAGTTATTATGAAATTTGTTCAAGAAGTTGTAAAAGGAGTTTAGACATGAAGAGATAAGTTCATGCTCTTCTTATTTACGTATTTTTTTTTGTTTCCTTTTCTTATTTACATACTCCTTTTTACTGTTTTTCTATACTTCTTGAATTTGAGTCACATCAAGTCAAGATAAATCTTTATATGTTGTAAAGATTTATTTCTATAACTAAATTGATGTTATAATTTTGACTCCTTGTAAATCAATTACAAGAATGATCAAGATCATTTGCTGTTTGCATCTTATTACGATTGATGAAATTCCAGCAGTCATTTACCCTTTGTAGTTCCCTTTTTTTTTAACTTCAACAATTGATTTTTTTTTTACGTTGAAGTCTCCCATGAGTTGAAGAAAAATCTCTTCCAAGTGTCTTGGTTTGCCGTTAAATCTTCTCTAAATTTTTTTCTATTGTTCGTTTGTGTTGGAGTTTGGATTAAAGCCTAATCGGTTGCATCTACTTTCTTCTCTTTTTTCTTATGAATACAAGAGAAGTTGAGTGATGGCTGGATGTTATTATCACTTTCTAAAGGTACAAATTTGTTGATAATTTGGCGCTTGCCCTCATGAAAGAAATTGGTTCTTGTTCTCTTTTGTTGGTGACTGATTTGGTCTACGGTTTTTTCAAATTACATTGAGTCGTTGTTCTTTGAAGAAGGCTTTTTCCCTTGGCCTCCATATTTTACTTACCTCATCATGGAAATTGGATACAATAGTAATAAGAGTGATATACTTCGTATTACTACAATTCCACTTAGAGGTCTCTCCAATTACATGAGCTGGTCACAATCGGTTCGGAGGGTTCTTATTACTCGTGACCTCTTGAGCCACATTGTTAACTTTCCTCCTCCGATTGATGAAGAAGATGCGTCCTACCACAAGTGGGTTAAGGACAATAACATGGTGATAAGTTGGCTCAGTAATAGCATGGAAGAGCAGGTGGCCAACAATGTGGTCCACTTGGAAACCGCCAAGAACATATGGGACACTTGTGCCAAGCTTTACTCAAGCACTGTTTCATTACAAAAAATATATGATGTCTTACAAAACATGCTGCATACGAAACATGGAGATAATATTCATGAATTTTTGGCACGGTTTTGAGGTCTTCTTCAAGAATGGAAACTAGCTCAGCCATATTCCACTGATATTGTCGTTCAAGAACGACAACGAGAAGCTTTGGCAGCAGCCATTTGCTTATCGAATATTAAACCATACCTTGAGGTGGCCAAAACTCAGCTTCTAAGTTCTTCTGTTCTTCCATCCTTCGATGATATTAGTGCTATATTACTTCAGATATCGGATCCATCCCCTCCTTCTCTTATTGATTCTCCATTGGCGATGCTCTCTGGCAATCGGGGAACATCTTCCTCATCTTGAGGACGGGGCAGAAATATGAGAGGGGGTCGAACTATGAGAAGGGCAGAAAATAGAGGTCGTAGAACGGGTCAGAATTCTTTCCGTACTGAGCCTCAACTTTGCACTTATTCTGGCCGTCAGAACCACCTAGTGGCATCATGCTGGAAACTTTATGGCAAGCCTAATTGGACCACAGCTAACCCAGTCTTGGTTAACGTTGAGAAAAATGAAGATAAGGCTGAATCATCATCCGAAAATGTGACTCTTACAGCTGAGGACTATGCTGCATTTCAGAAAATGAAGTCCTTCATGGAATCATCTATTCCCTCATCATCTACTGTTGCCACTACCATTGCTTCAAATATGCTTTCTTCCTCTTCTTCCTCTTCCTCTTGGATCATCGACTCCGGGGCTTACGAACATCTATCAGGTGACAAACACTTGTTACAGTCCTTATCTCTTTGTTATCCTCATAAATTTGTTACTATTGTTGATGGTACCCAAACCAAGGTCCTTGGCAAAGGTTCCTCCTCTCTTACTTCATCTATTCCCCTTCAAGTTGTTTTGTTTGTTCCTCAATTTCCTTTAAATTTGCTCCCGGTTAGTCAATTGACCAAACAATTAAATTGCTCTATCACCTTCTCACCGTCTTCTTGTGTCTTTCAGGACCTGACTACAAAGCGGGTGATTGGTTGGGGCCATGAAAAGTGGGGTTTGTACTACTTCACTCTTCCACCATTATTTGCATTATCGTCCACTACATCTGAGGCCCAACTTTGGCACAATCGACTTGGTCATCCATCTACCCCTTCGCTTCGTTCTTTGGTTGCATCTTTAAAAGGACTTTCTAATTTTAGTTGTGAGGTTTGTCAATTAAGTGAACATGTCAGGAGTACATATTCTCCTCGTCTTACAACTACAAGTACTGCTCCATTTGAGCTAATACATTCTGATGTATGGGGCCCTTTATGTGTCTCAAATATTACCCAAGTTAAATATTTTTTCATTTTTGTTGATGATTTTACTCGAGTGACTTGGTTATATCTATTTAAAGAGCGTTCCAAAAATTTTCCTTTGTTTAAAAATTTTCATGCTATGGTCTTAACACAATTTGGGAAGAAAATTCAAACCCTTAGATATGATAATGTTAAGGAATACATGTCTCATGACTTCAAATCATTTTGTGAGAGTAATGGGCTTATTCATCAAACATCATGTGCCTATACTCCTCAAAAAATGGTGTTGCTGAAAGGAAGAATCATTATCTTCTTGAAGTTGCTCGGGGCCTCCTCTGCTCCATGAAGGTACCCTATTTCTATTGGCCTCATGCTATACTTACAACATGCTTTCTCATTAATAGGTTACCTTCATCAGTCCTTCATCATAAAACTTCTTACTATGTGTTATTTAACAGTGAAAATCCTTTTTCTCTTCCTTTGAAAGTATTTGGATGTATGTGTTTTGTTCATGTTGCATCCCCACATAAAAATAAACTTGATCCTCGGTCTATGAGGTGCATTATTTTGGGGTACTCTCGCACCCAGAAAGGTTATGTCTGTTAGAATCCTACCCTTAGGAGGATGTTTATCTCTAGGGATGTGAGTTTCTTTGAGGACACCGCCTTCTACTCCTCCCATGATGCTCCTCCAGGATGGACTTGTCCTTCTACTACTCTTTGTCCGCTTATGCCATTCAATCTTGAAGTGGATCCATCCCCTGATGCACCGGTCGTACCTTCACTTATGGAGTTGTCGGATCCACCCGAGGTAAGTCCTTCTCCTCCTATGTATGGGCCTGAACTTGATACTTGGCCTATTGCTTTAAGAAAAGAATGTCGCTCCTATACTACTTCACATCCTATCTCAAATTTTATGTCTCACCATCGCTTGTCTTTCGAGTGTTTTCAGTTTCTTGCATCCCTTTCTTCTACTTCCATTCCACAGTCGTATCAGGAGGCCCTGAGACATCCAGGATGGAAGGCGGCTATGGACGAAGAAATGCACGCCTTATACGAAAAAGAAACCTGGTACTTAACATCACTCCCGAAAGGTAAAAGACCGGTTGGTTGTCGATGGGTTCTTTTGGTGAAACATAATCCGGATGAATCGGTTGCTTGTCTTAAAGCTCGACTGGTTGCTAAGGGCTATACGCAGTACTATGGGATAGATTATGAGGAGACCTTCTCTCCTGTTGCAAAATTGAATTTGGTACGCATCATCTTATCTATTGCTGCTAACTCCTCATGGCCCGTCTATCAGTTGGATGTTAAAATGCTTTTTTAAATGGTGATATCAGTGAGGAAATTTTTGTGGTTTAACCACCTGGTTATGTGATTGAGGGGGAGTCAGTATGCTAGTTAAAAAAGTCTTTATATGGGCTTAAACAGTCCCCTTGGGCTTGGTTTTATAAATTTAGTCAAACACTCCTTCGGTTTGGTTTTCATTGGTGCTCAGTTGATCATTCTGTACATTATAAAGATACGATCAAAGGAAAAATATTTTTGGCCATATACATGGATGATATTATCTTAACCGATAACGATGCTTTGAGCATACAAGAGGTGAAGCAGATGATATGTCAGGAATTCAAGACTAAAGACCTTGGTAAGCTTAAATATTTTTTGGGTATAGAAGTTCTTCAATCCAAACATGGGATAATATTGTTTCAAAGGAAATATGTCTTGGATCTCCTTGAAGAAACAGGAATGAAGGGTTGTAGACCAGTTGACACATCTATGGATACAAATGTAAAATTATGTGCCACAAATGAAGAAGATATTTATATTGGCAAATATCAAAGACTCATGGGAAAACTGATTTATCTCACGGTAACTAGGCTAGACATATCATATGTTGTAAGTGTGGTGAGTCAATTCATGCACAAATCACAAATTACCCATTGGTAGGCTTTAGAGAGAATATTACGTTATCTAAAAGGAGCTCCAGGAAGAGGATTGCGGTATAAAAAAACATGGGCACTTCAACATAGAAGGCTTCTCAAATGCAGATTGGGCTGGATCTCCTGATGATAGAAAATCAACATCAGGATATTGTACTCTGGTTGGGGGAAACTTGGTTACATGTAAAAGTAAGAAGAAAAATGTGGTTACAAGATCTAGCGTCGAAGCAGAATACAAAGCTATGGCCTATACCGTTAGTGAACTTTTATGGGTCAGGATTCTTCTTACCGAACTAGATTTTTATAAAAAGGCGTCCTTGAATCTGCATTTTGATAATCAAGCAGCCATTCATATCACTTCAAATCCAGTTTTTCATGAAATAACTAAACATATTGAGGTGGATTGTCATTTTATATGGGAGAAGTTTCAAGCAGGAATAATCTCTCTCAAACATGTGTCATCTCAAGAGAAAGTAGCTAATATTCTCACTACACCCAATACATCTAAAATCCTATCATTTATATGTGGCAAGCTAGGTATTTATGATGTCTTTTGTCCTCCAGCTTGAGGAAGAGTGTTGGAAGATGGGCTCAAGCCCATGAGCTCAAGACAAGAAGCCCACACGTCAAAGGAGTGGCATATGTGTAAAATATGGTACTTTCCATAAAGATGGCATAGAAGTGTAAATATGTGTTCCTTTTATGTCTTTTGTTTTATCAAGTTGTAGCCCTAAGGGCATTGTAAAACTATAAATAAAGGCATTGGCTAAGAGGTAGGGCATTGAAGCACTCTCCTCTCTTTCCACAAATTCGTCCAGCCCTCATTTTTCTTTTTAACGCAACCCTCTTCTCCCTTAATCCAAACTCTCTCCTTCCTCGTTCTTCTTCTTCTGTTCTCCTTCTCTCTTCTTCTTCTTCTTCTTTCTTGTTGATCTAAAGTTCCGTTCATGATATCCTAAATTTTACAGGGTTAAACCTAAAAAAGGGAAACAACTATCAAAGGGGTCATGGGCCATTCTGAAAGGAGGGAGTGGAGGAAGAGTCATGAGATGCTTGGTAATGGGATTATAGAGATAGTAACTGAGTTTGAGATTAGTATGGATTTTCTTGCACTAGAAGATGACCCCATTGCATGAACCCATATTCTTGATGTTGTAAAGTGAAGGGAAGACGAGGGACTCATGGAGCGTGAGTGCCCCTTTGTCATCAAAGCGACAAAACATACATTCACGTATGAAGCCATAGTCGTTGTTTTTGAGATAGACAAAACCGAAGTCAATTGATTTGGCAGTGAAAGAAACTAACTTTCTTGATCATATTTTGTCGTTTCTTTAAAATAGCCTCACACTTGAGTTGTCATTTCTTGGGCAGACGTGAAAGAATTTCAAGTGAGATGTCTTTGCTGAGGACTGTGGAGCCTAGTCCTCTGCACACGACTCTGTTGCTCAAATAGAGACGGTTTGCGAATAGAGTCCCTCGTTAGGAAGACTTTGTCTCTATTGCAGAAATAGGGACGTTGCGTGTAGAGAGTATTGCATTTCATTGTTTGTTCACTATTGAGAATAATCATAATTTGTTGCATTTTTTTGTGATCTCTCGTTTGCTTAGACAAAGAGAGGATGAGGGCACATAGAATACATTTTGAAAAAAAATTTGGCGGGAAAAAGGTAGGTCTATTACGCACTTTGGGTGGTCGACCGGGAATGGCAGGTCACCTCACTGTTGGCAAACCGCGTGTTCTCTTTCTTGAATTGCGTGGCGATTTGCAAGTGGGGGTGGAAGCTAGAAAATGGCAAAAAAGTATAGAAAAGGCAAGATTTAACTGGCATTTTGTTGGATCGACAACGTTGCATTCGTCGCAGTTGAAGCTGTTGTACGACGCCACTGCCATCGCTGTTGCCGGTGCTGTAAGGCAGGACTTCGACTCTGTTTATGAGATAGAAACAGAGTGCGAAATAGAGTCTCTCGGCAGAAAGAGAGACTCGAGAAGAACGACGACGTTGTCATCGCCGTTGTCAGAGTTACTGTTCGTTGCCATTGCCGTCGCTGTTACCCGTGCTACTATTCGACACTTTTGTGGGAAGAACAAAGTCTAGGACTTACCGGATAGAGAGGTTTATGGCACTCCCTTAGGATTTCGTATCGGTATCTGTGTGTGCACCAGCAAGATGAAGCATGGAGAAGTTTCGGTCTCGTCGAAACTCATTGAGACGAAATAGAGAGAAGACTCTCTTGGGTTGTATTTCTGGTGTGAGAAACAGACTGTATTGTGATTCTTCAACTGATCAGTAAAATCTCTACAGCTCTCGTGGACGTAGGCAATTTGCCGAACCACGTAAAATATTGTATAGTGCATGATTACTTGTTGATTGTCATGTTGTCATCGATGATTTTTCCTTAACAATTGGTATCACAACCGAAACATTATAAAAAGATTGTGTACAAGGACAAGTCCAGTACAGTTGGTGAAGTAGCTCCTATGGAGTGTGACTTTATTAGACTGGATGACCTACTAGAGGCCACAGTGCAGTACAGAGATACGAGTGACAGGGAGAGTGGGTCTAGTGCACCACCTCCTATTATTCCACAGTCAGATCTAGAGACGTCTACTCCTACAGTTGCAGTTCGCATGTCAGTAAGGAATATTCATCCTCCACAACATTCTCACCTACTTTGATTTATATTTTGTTGACAGATGGTAGAGAACCGCAAAGTTACGAAGAAACCTCTCAAGATGACTATTCTAGCAAGTGGGAGCTAGCCATAAAGGATGAGATGGATACCCTATTAGGGAATCAGACATGGGAGTTGAAAAAACTTCCACAAGGGAAGAACCCTATTAATATGTTGACAAAGGGTGTTATTCTTGAGAAACTGAAGTTGTGCGCAGCTTCAGTTGGTCTTCTAGTATGAAGACAGGAGTAGTGAGTTGCAGAGATGGAGGATATCATGTTTGAGGAAGAGGGCGATGCAGTTGGTGTACCAGTCTCCAAGTGGGAGAATTGTTGAGGACTGTGGAGCCTGGTCCACTGAACACGACTCTGTTGCCGAAACAGAGATGCTGTGTGAACAGAGTCCCTCGACATGAAGACTTCGTCTATGTTGCCAAAACAGAGACGTTGCGCATAGAGAGTCTCTCAGGAGGAAACTAGGACTCTGTTTGTGAAATAAAAACCCTCAGGTTTTCGAACAGGGTTAGAGTAAAAAACAGAGAGCGACAGACAAGCTCTCAAAAAAATAGTAGGGTTTTTTTGAGAGACCTTCAGGCGATGCCGTGGTTAGGAGAAAGAGTGCTCAAAGGCTCGACACCGTTGCCGAAGCTGCAATACGATGTCACTACCGTCGCCGTTACCGATGTTGTACGGCGGGACTTCGACTCTATTTCTGAAACAGAAACAGAGTACGAAATAGAGTCTCTCTGTAGAAAGAGAGACTCGTGAAGAACGATGACGTTGTCGTCGCTGTTGTTGGAGTTACTGTTTGTTGCCGTTGCCGTCGCCGTTACTGGTGCTGCTGTTTGACACTGCTGTCGGAATAACAAAATCTGGGACTTACTGAAACAAAGAGGTTTACAAAACTCCATCGGGATTTATCAGTGCCTGTGTGTGCACCAGGAAGACGAAGCGGGGAGAAGTTTTGGTCTCACTGAAAGTCGTTGAGACGAAATAGAGAGAAGACTCTCGCGGGTTGTATTTCTTGTGTGAGAAACAGACTGTATTGTGCTTCTTCAATTTTTCTATAAAATCATCTACATCTCCCATGGTCATAGGCAATTTGTAGAACCAGGTAAAATATTGTGTCGTGCCTGATTACTTGTTACTGGTCTTGTTGTCATCGACGATTTTTCCCTAATAGTCTTCGGGCAAGCTGACCTCCATTAAAACAATATAAGAGTAGTAGGTCGATCCCCAAGATGCAAGAATAGAGCAAGATCTGACAACAAAGATGGAAAACGTGGACTAAAGGAAGATGGTATGATCCGGCAATGCTACAAGGCAAAAGAGAGCAAGTTCTATCTCAGTTATATATAAATCGAAGAGGCTACCTTTTCTAGTCTGATTAGGAATCCTTGTTTCCCTAGAGTTTCCTTTTACGTAATACTTGCTAAACATGGAGCTCTACTTTCTTTGATATTTTGCTGACTGGAGATTTCACAGTTGATAGTTTTTAAGTCATGATGTAGGACTAGCGCTAGTATTTTAAATTTTTGTTATCTATAGATGCACCTTGTTCTGCTACGTAGAAAAAGTAAAAGGATTGATTGAAAAAAGTTCAGAATTATGCAATTGAACCATAATTCTCAATAAATAAAATTATATTTTAATCTACGACATTCAAGAGAAGAAATTCATTAAATATTACTTTGAATTGTTGTATCTTTAATTTTTTTATGTAATTATAGATAGATTAATTAAATATTACTTTGTAGGTGGGGTACCATTGCACAAAAGTAAAATTTTCTCACAAAAATTATAGAAAATGAATTGATCAAAATTTGAAATTTTAGTGGTTTTAAGAAATTCTCACTCAATATGCCCTACATGAAGGTTGTTGTTGTCCAATCTAATTACACCCAATTAGCAACTCATGTAATAAGACGAATTTTGTGGAAAATTATTATTATTTTTATTATATTTCAAGGAATTGTACTCGAATATTGGATTTAAAATTTTTATTTACCTGAATAATGACTTTTTAAACTTTTTCCCAAATTATCTGATTTCAACCTTTGGAATCCTCATACGATCCGTCAACTTCCCACATAGTAAAGCTTGTCCATATAGCACCATGCCAGTCCATCCTTTAAAACCTAAAACTCCTCCTTTCCCCATTATCTTTCCTCTTTCCTCTTTCCTCTTTCCTTAATGGACATGCTGATGTGGCGCCATTTGGACAAGCTCTGTTGACATGGGCAAATATAAAAAAACTAAAGAAGAAAAGATTAAAGGAAAAATACAAAAATAATACAATTTAAAATACAAAAGGGAAAATAAGGATTATAAAAACAATAAAAAATAAAATAATAATAAAAAGTGAACATAGAAAAAAATAATAATGGTAGGAAAACTAATTAGTCATTAAAATAAAAAATAACTAATAAAACTAAAAAAATTATTTGAATCAATTAATAATAAAATAATTATTTAATTATATAAATAGAAAATGTTATATTAATTAGTTAATTAAGTAAGTCCTGCATGTTTGATTAAATAGTTGATTAGTTATATAATTAATTATATCAATTGGCTAGTTAATTACCACAAATCATCATGTAATTGATTATTTTCTTACCAAATCAGTAATTATTCAGACAGTAAATGTATTAAATATAAATAAATCAACTTAAATCAACTAGTATTAGTTGCAGTCAAATAGTAAATTATTCTAGTTCTTCGTACCAACTCCATTGGAATGTGTTCCATTAATTAAATAATTATGTAATTACTTCCTATTCAATTAAATAATTGATTATTTATTACATTAAATAGGTCAATTGGCCAATTTACTACCACAAATCATGGGTTTTTAATTATTTTCTTACCTAATCAACACTTATTTAATTAGTAATTATATTATTCTAATTAACTAGTATTAACAATCATCAAATAGTATGTCATTGTGGTTCTTACAAACTCCATTAATCCTACAAAACAAATTAATTAGTTAATTATATAATAAGAATGTGGTCACTTAATTAGATAATTAAGTAATTACTACCTATTCGATTAAATAATTTATTAGTTATTACATTAAATAAGAAATCTTACATAAGAAATCTTTTGATTCTATCAGTTTTCTGTAATAGTGATTTACTTTGTTTCGTATTAGTTCTATTCAAGTTTTAAGTGGATAGGTTTAATTTTATTTTGATTTTGTGAGTTGTCTCTATTATAAATAGAGAAACAATGTACTCATTATACAATCAATCAATTTTTTTTCTCTCTTAATATTTTAAGAATCAATTCCTACGCCTAATATTTTTAATGACTCAAATAAAACAAATAGCAAATAAAACATAGTATAAAACTAAGATATCTAATTATAACTTCATAACATGAACTAAAAGCATGGTTCTCCTCATTTGTGCTAATGTAACTCATGACATTACCAGAGGATTTCATGAAGAACAACAAATAGAATAACCAAAAACGTGTCAGTACTTTATCATCTTGAGTCTAATAAGTTAATCTTATAAAAAAGAAATCTAACATGAGATGAAAAGCAGATATGAAAGAGTCATATATGACCAACCAAGAGAAAATGTTATGACTTTGCTAATGAAAGAGTCATATATGTCAGTGCTATGTCATAGAAGAAGATGACCAACAAAGAGCTGATAAGGAGAGTGACAATGGGTAGAACCAAGAGAGATTGCCAAGTAGTTTATGAATAGGCTTGTTGAAAATCAATAAACATTGGGATCAGGCCATTTTTGAAGATGTAGGCAATATACTACTATCTCACTTTGAAGCAAAGTAGTCACTACAAAAAAATCATAATTTGTTGTTTTTTTGTGATCTCTTTGACAATGAGTGGGCGAGGGACATTATACATGCATAGAGAATCAATTTTTAAAAGATTTTTGGCGTGAAAAAATGTAGGTCGGTTAGGCATTTGGGTGATAAATAAACCCCCAAAAGGGTCACTATTCAATTCCCCGAAGGTCTCCTCATGTACTCACTTGTTCTTTCCGACATTTTTGAAACCTTTGCTTTTGTTGATGAGTGCTTTATTCTGGTTGACATCACATATGGGGCATGTTGCTATGTGGATGATTTTTCTAGATCTTTTGATCCATTACGGGCATAGCTGTTTAGTCCCAATAGATTACACCAAAATCCTTGCTTTATATGTTTTCGTTGAAATAAAAATTGGTGTAGACCATATCATTAATACAATTAAAGCGTTTTTTGTGACAAAAAGATTGCAGTGGCAGGGACCATTCAATTCTTAGTAGTTGTGAGAGCTGTTAAAACTGCTTTAGCTGACTTTGGTATTGATATCATTGTTCCACAATCTAACCCTTTGTCTTCAAGGGAAGTGCATCTCCTACAATTCCTAATAGTGGTGCAGTTGATGTTGTTGTATTTGTTGCAGATGGTAGATTCCATCTAGAGGCATTTATGATAGAAATCCCCATATTAGGGCATTTTGTTATGATCTATATCTCAAAGTTTTCTTCTTGGAAGAATATGATCTCAATGGGATGAAAGAAGCTCAGAAAAAAGCTATATTGAATGCAAGGAAAGCTAAATCTTGGGGTATTGTAGTTGGGACGTTCAGGCGACGGTCCATATATACCTCATGCTTCCAAACCCTGTTGGGCAACTTGTTCCCTATATTGACCTATTCGACCAAGAGATTGAACATTTTGTTGTCTTCTTCGAAGATCCAAATATCATAATATCGAGCAATTTGTGGTTTTCTTATAGCCGTTTATAATCTAAATCCGAGATGGTCCTCATCAAACCAAAAAATAAAATACCAAGTGGTGGATATTTATAACACCTGAATCTCCTCTCCACATAGTAAAATCATTCTATAGCACTTCAATAATTTTCAACAACATTCTAAGGCATTTCAAAATTAACCAAACTATTTCTATTGTAGATACACTAAACACTGCAAAAACACGCATATCAAGTCCAAATTTACCGAACATCCCTGGTAGAGCACCATATGATTTCACAGTCACTACAAACTGTACCTCGTTAGTGATGGGGGTCGGGTTTCGTTGGCTAATGGACACCTTTGTAGGCGACTCAACATTGTTTGAACTGGACTCAACACCCTAAACCCTATTAACCCTAAACCCTAATTCTAGAACCAGAACCTAAATCCTATACCCTAACCTTAAAACCACTAAAAGCACTAAAACCCAAACACTGAGAACCCTAAAAAATTAAAAAAAAAAAAGACTAAACCCTAAAAATACAATAAACCCTAAACCTAAACCCTAAAATACCAAGCACCAAACTCTAAATACACTAAACCCTAACCCTAATCCCGAAATTAAACCCTATGAAGACAAAATTGAACCATAAACCTCAACCTAAATCCCACAATTAAGCAACAATTAATACACATTACGCACAAAAATTAAAATTAAATCAAATACAACACTAAAATAATAATAAAAGTCAGGGTATAGGCATACCTTCTTAAATTTTGGGAAAACCGTAGTCGATGGGTGAAATCGAAGCCGAATCGAAGTAGAATTGAAGAAATCAATGGCGAAATATAAAAAATCAAAGAAAATTGAAATGGGGAGAAATCAAACGAAATCAGGAGGTATTTTGGGCGAAGAGAGAATAGCTACAGGGAGAAGGGAGTGGGATGCCGAGAGGACGTTCGCAACGAGAGGGAGATGGGAGAAGGGAGATGGAGGATGAGAGCGAGGAAAACAATTTCGGAGGAAGAAGAGACTAAAGAAGAATTAGACCGAGAGAGGGAAGAGTGCAGAAGAGAGACTGAAATGAAAAAATTTGACGAGGGTTCAAGGCATCCCACTCTCTTCATCCGGATGATTCTCAATATTCTACAAAATCTGAATTCCCAAAATTAAACCGTAGAGATGATTTTTGGGTTCCTCTGATTCATCAACATGAATCATGTGCTAGTGTTCCACTAACAATGTCAGGAGATGAACTGAGTAATATGGTTGAACTTCATCTCCTGCGTGAGTTGACTAACCCCTCCTATTAGAACTGATGTCAATTACTTTGTGTGTTGTTTTCCGAAGAGTGAGCTCAAAGGTGATCTGAAATTTGTCAGCATTAGCATCATTTATGCTAAAAATTCAATCTTCTTCATATCTAAAAACTATTTTCTGATCTGATGGGTTAGTTCATTGGAGAAAGAGAATAGAAACTGATTTTTTTTACCATCTCCATTCTACCAATCCCTTGGCTTCCCTCTTCCCCCGTGTTCTATCGGTCTTTTCCACATTCTTTCCATAAAATAAAATAAAAAATTAAAATCTTAAGAAAAAATCAAGATATTAAAAATTAAAAAAATACTATGTCATTGGATTAAAGAAATAAAACGTTCTCTGGCCATGTCAAAACTTAACCGAACTACATTAACAATGGAAAACAAAACAAAATCGTAGTTTTTTCCCTCTTCTCTTCTACCAGAACATTTCAAACCGTTAAAAAAGAAACAAACTATATATACCAATACATTTTGTTGCCCTAACCTCAATATTAGAGAAATTAACTGGTGGCAAAGGAAAAAAGTGTAAAAAGGGGTGCAACAAGAGGACTTCTTAGGAGGCCACCCATCCAAGTACAACAATCGCCAAAACACTTTTAACTTCAGAGTTTTGATGGGATTCAATGCATTAGTGTTGGTATGATCGCAACCATTTGTGTTTCCCTCTCCATCCTACCAATCCCTTCCCCATCTTCCCTCTCCCCCCGTATTTTGTTGGTCTTTTCCATATTCCCTCCATAAAATAAAATTAAAAATTAAAATCTTCAACAAAAATCAGGATATAAAAAATTATAAGTGTTTTGTCGTTGGCTTAAAGAATAAAGCATTCATCAACCGTGTTGAAACTGAACAAAACTACATTAATAACGGAAAATAAAACAAAATTGTCCTTTTTTTTCTTTTTTCCCATCTTCTCTTCTACCAAACGTTTTGAATTGTTAAAAAAGAAAACAAACTATATATACAAATATGTTTTGCCGCCCCTAACAGTAGCATTGCGAGGGAGAAATTAGTTGGTGGCAAAGGAAAAATGGGGAAAAAGGGGTGCTACACGAGGACTTCCTAAGAGGTCAACCATCCTAGTACTAGTCTCATCCAAGCGCGCTTAACTTCTGAGGTCTGATGGGATCTGGTGCATTGGTGCTAGTATGATCACACTTGTTGTTGTTACCCTCTCCATCCTGCCAATCCCTTCCTCGACTTCACAATCCCCCCGTGTTCTGTCGGTCTTTTCCACATTCCCTACATAAAAAAAAATATTATAATCTTATGCAAAAATCGAGATATAAAAAATAAAATAGGAGTGCTATGTTGTTGGATTAAAGAATAAAACATTCACCGTCCGTGTCGAAAGTGTAGCGAACTGCATTAATAAGGGAAAACTAAACAAAATCATTCTTTTTTTTTCCTTTTTCCCCCCTTCTCTTCTACCCGAAAGTTTCAAACCGTAAAATATATATATATATATATATATATATATATATATATATATATACAAATATGTTTTGTCACCCCTAACCGCAGCATTGTGAGGGAGAAAATAGCTGATGGCAGTGGAAAATAGGGCAAAAAGGGGTGCAACACGAGGACTTCTCAGGAAGTCACCCATCCTAATTATATAACTAGAATGTGTTTAATTAATTAGATAAGTAAGTTATTACTACTTTTCTATTAAATAATTGATTATTTATTACATTAAATATGTCACTTGGGCGATTAATTAGCAGAAATCATTGGGTATTTAATTATTTCTTACTTAATCAGTAATTATATGATTAGTAAATACATAATGTCATTAATTAATTAGTATTAGATATGATCAAGATAGTTATGTATTACATTAAATGTGTTATTTAATTAATCACAACCCAACCCTTGCCCCCCACCTAGGCGTGGGTGAGGATGTAGCTGAGGTGCGGGGGTGAGCCACATAGGCAAGGCATGTGTGTAGGTGAGTGGCGCGCGTGCATTCAAACTGTAGAGGTTGGCTATCAATTTCTTTGTCTCATTTAAAATTTAAAATTTTAACTCGGATCGATTCAAATGCTCTTGAATTATATTTTATGAGCTTATTTAGACATTTGTGATAATGCCAAGTTTGAATTTAAATAAAGGGGTAAACCTCGTACTTAGGTGGGAAGATCATACTGATCCATGTAAGATGAAGGGATAAGGATTCTTATCCCTAGTTTGCATATAAGTAGGCTTTGTACCCACGAGTGTAAACCATCTTCATTTTATGCAAAGAAGTTTCCCTTATTTTCAAAGGTCTTTTTTTTGTTCTTTTCAAACTTCTTGTATTTTTTTAATTTCATATTTTTTTATCACTTTAGAGCACTGGCTATACTTCCACTACCTACATAGAACAAGAGTGCACCCAATAGTCAGAGTGAGTTAAGCTTTTTTATTCACCAAAGTAGTATATTTTTGTGAGCTACCATTAAAATAGTTAATACACTTTCTTTTTTTCATGCACAAAAAATTGGGCTTGTCTGCCTTTGAAATTGAAAGGAGTCTTTTTTCAAACATAGACCATTTTGAAAGGAATATGAAGTTTTATCGTTTGGCTGGACGGATGCTTCCTTCTCTCATATTTTCTATGTACAATTGGGGCCTCTTTAAAAGGAAAGGGTCACTTAATGGAGAGAAGTAGAAGGAGAAGTTCAAAAGAAGAGGTGTTGAGAAGTAGTGGTGGTAAATTTGTTTTTTTAGAAATAAAGAACACCTAAGTATGGAGGAGGACAGTAGATGAAAATTTCTTTTCATGCAAAAGTTAGCAGCTCCAATTTGAGGGGAGTGTTGCAGAAGCAAAATGGAAGAGTCTAATATGATTTTCATGGTAAAGGAATCTCATGGTGGAAGAATTAGTAGGACAAAGTCTTATTTGAGTCTCATGGGATAGAATCTTACATAAGAAATCTATTGATTTTATCAGTATTTTGTAATATTGATTTACTTTGTTTCATATTAGGAGTTCTCTTCAAGTTGTAAGTGGAACATGGGTAGGTTTAATTTCATTTTGATTCTGTGAGTTTTCTCTATTATAAATAGAGAAACAATGTACTCATTATACAATCAATTAATTGTTTTCTCTCTTAATATTTTATGAATCAATTCCTATGCCTAATATTATTAATTACTCAAATAAAACAAATAGAAAATAAAACATAGCATAAAAATAAGATATCCAATTATAACTTCATAACATGAACTAAAAGCATGGTTCTCCTCATTTGTGCTAAAGTAACTCATGACATTACCAGAGGATTTCATAAAGAACAAAAAATTGAATAACCTAAAATGTGTCAGTACTTTATCAACTTGAGTCTAATAAGTTAATCTTATAAAAAAGAAATAGAACATGAGATGAAGAGCTGATATGAAAGAGTCATATATGACCAACCAAGAGAAAATGTGATGACTTTGCTAATGAAAGAGTCATATATGTCAGTGCTATTTAATAGATGAAATGACCAACAAAGAGCTTAATTATTACCATTCAGAGGAATAATATTGGAGGAATCAAAATTCGGAACATATAAAGTTTGAAGAATAACAAAATAAACAACAATGCTTACTAAAACATCCAATGGAACAGTAAATTGAATATTTACCCACGTAAATAAATTCAAACAAATAAATCAACATGTGATTAGGCTTAGATTATAACACATAAACAATTTACATCACTTTATATTGGCATCATAAATTTATCTCTAAACGAATTTTCTATTGTTGTGGGCGACTAACCAATTGTTTTAAATGTTTTTATCCAATCCAAATTAATCACTTAAATATAACAATTACTACGTGAGGTTAAATTATAAGCTTTCCATGGTTATTCTCAAGTTTGTATGTCATTAACTTTATGTGACTAAACTTAATGTCACTAGACATTTTTCTTAATTAAGAATGTTGTGGTTATTACTTAATTATTCAAATGTAAACAAAATATTACATCAAAATAATTGACTAAAATTTATGCCAATTATTAATTTCTTATATTTAGGTCGATCATAATATGCATAGAAGAAGTATGCATAAAAACAAAATAAATTTTTATACAGAAAAAAATTAACTAACACATGCATATTAAACATTCATATATGCATTTCCAATTATTTAATCCATATGTACTAAACTGAAAAAGAATGAAAACTAAAATATTCAATTTTTCCTATTATTTATATATGAATTAAATGTATCCAATGATAACTCTGGGCTTGGATGGGCCATGAGCACGTTTTGTGCTCTTGTGCGTATAGTGGTGCGGGACAGCCGGCGAGCACAATGTCGTGCTCCAAGCCTTGGCTGCGCTCCAATGAGAGCACGGAACACTGGCGCACAAAGCACAGGTCTCTGCTATGTTCGCTCGTGCTGCTCTCGGCTGCTCATAGCCTGGCGTCTCGTTTGTTCGGGACTCTACTCACCATCCCCACACCACCGTCTCCTTCCTCTGGTGCTATTGTCACCGGTGTGCGTCCGACGAGTGCAACACGTCGGTGTACACAAGCTTCCATTACAACGTCTCTCTCTCTGTGCTTTGTGACTACTCCTCTTGGCTGCGCTTTGATGCAAATTCTGGTGTTCATTGCCACCCACTGAAGCAATGTTTCTTGATCGAGAATCAGTTGTGTGCAACGCCTGTCTCCAGGTGACTGGAAGTGAGGAATGGGACCAACCGGGAGTCGGGAATAAAATGCACACAAAACGTCGATGGTTCGACACCAGCGCACACAATGAGCCCTGTCGTTCGACTCCCCTCATCGATGATCCCCTTTGTAGACCCGAATGACGGCTGACAGATTGCTGTGTGCATTTTCTTCCCTCGGGAGCATCTGTTCCCACTAACATGCCGACACCTCCAGCGCACTAAGTGCAACCTACTCTGACGCACCAATGCAGTCATCCTATCAGGCCGGGAACGCTGTTCGGAAACATCATTGCCTCTCTTGGACGCTGTCTAGCCAAGGAGCACCAACGTGATTGAGATCCAATAGGCACACAATGTATTGACAGTCACACGTGCCACCATTGGCGATCGAAGAAGCGCGGGCCTCATAAGGCCTCATCGTAAGGCTACATCCTCCTCTACACGAAAACAACACATAAATTTTTATTTTTTTTACGGCAGAATAAAAACATAGACAACATTTTACAAAAATAAATAAATAATGGAATTGTAATCAAGATGAGAGATTCCAAATGAAAATCAGAATTTCTAAAGCAATATACAATTCATAAAAAGAAAATCGGAAACCCAAGATGCATACCTTCAGTCATGGTAGACAAAATTCCAGGAATTTGCAGAGAAACCCGTTGATGGAGAAAACTCAGGCTTGTTTCTAGACCAAATTCCATTTAACGTATAATCCAAACTTAGGCTCACTATCCTTATATCTATGGGAAACTACCTAATAATGGGTTAAACCTAAAAAAGGGAAACAACTATCAAAGGGGTCATGGGCCATTATGAAAGGAGGAAGTGGAGGAAGAGTCATGAGATACTTGGTAATTGGATTGTAGAGATAGTAACTGAGTTTGAGATTAGTGTGGATTTTATTGCACTAGAAGATGACCCCATTGCATGAACCCATATTCTTGATGTTCTGATGTGAAGGGAAGATGAGGGAGTCTTGGAGCGTGAGTGCTCCTTTGTCATCCAAGCGACGAAACATACAGTCACGTATGAAGCCATACTTGTAGTATTTGAGATAGACTAAACCGAAGTCAATTGATTTGGCAGTGAAAGAAGCTAACTTTCTTGATCATATTATGTCATTTCTTTAAAATAGCTTCGCACTTGAGCCGTCATTTCTTGGGTAGACGTGAAAAAATTTCAAGTGAGATGTCTTTGTTCAGGACTATGGAGTCTGGTCCACTGCACACGACTCTGTTGCCGAAACAGAGATGGTGTACGAACAGAGTCCCTCAACCAGAAGACTTCGTCTCTATTGCCAAAACAGGGATGTTACGCGTAGAGAGTCTCGTATTTCATTGTTTGTTCACTATTGAGAATAATCATAATTTGTTTTATTTTTTGTGATTTCTCGTTTTCTTAGACAAAGAGGGGGCGATGGCACATAGAATATATTTTGAAAATATTTTTGACGGGAACAAGGTAGGTATGTTACACACTTTGGGGTGTCGACCGGGAATGGCAAGTCACCTCATTGTTGGCAAACTGCATGTGCTCTTTCATGCATTGCGTGGCGACTTGCGAGTTGGAGTGGAAACTGGAAAGTGGCAAAAAAGTATAGAAAAGGCAAGATTTAACAGGCACTCTGTTGGTTGGACGCCGATGCCGGTGCTGCTGTGCGATGCTGCTGGTGTCGCCGTTGCTGGTGCTGTAGGGCGGGACTTCAACTTTGTTTCTGAAATAGAAACAGAGTACAAAACAGAGTCTCTCGGCATAAAGAGAGACTCGAGAAGAACGACAATGTTGCCTTCGCCGTTGCAGGAGTTACAGTTTGTTGCCGTTGCTATGGCCGTTACCGGTGCTGCTATTCGACGCTGTAGTCAGAAGAACAGAGTCTAGGACTTACTGGAATTGAGAGGTTTATAGAAATCCCTCGGGATTTCGTATCGGTGCCTGTGTGTGGACTAGGAAGACGAAGCGGGGAGAAGTTTCGGTCTCACCGAAACTCATTGAGACGAAATAGAGAGAAGACTCTCTCGGGTTGTATTTCTGGTGTGAGAACCATACTGTATTGTGATTCTTCAACTGATCTATAAAATCCTATACAGCTCCAGTGGACGTAGGCAATTTTCTGAACCACGTAAAATATTGTGTCGTGCATGATTACTTGTTACTTGTCTTGTTGTCATCAACGATTTTTTCCTAAAAACTGGTATAAGAGCCGAAAGATTATAAGAAGCAAGAATATGATCTTCAATGAGAAGATTGTATACAAGGACAAGTCCAATACAGTTGCTGAAGCAGCTCCTCAGGAGTCCAACTTTTTTAGATTGGATGACCTACCAGAGGCCACAGTGCAGTGTAGAGATGCTAGTGATGGGGAGAGTGGGTCCAGTGCACCCGAAGAGAGTTTAAACACCTTATACTTCGTGTAAGTCCTTCATTTCCCATTACTAGCACTGAGTTTGCAGCTTCTTCTAGCATACCAATTTTCTTGTATGTATCTATCAATATATCAAACACAAGAGGGTTGGATTCTTTACAGTCTTTATAGCTATATAAGATTGAGTTCGCATTAGCATCCACATGTGAATTGCCCAAGTGGGTGGCAATCATTTGCTCTAAGATACCATTTACAGGACCAAACAAACAGGCGTTACATAGATTTACAGCAAGTGTTGAAAGAGAAGTTAATGTTTGCGGGAGACCCATATGAGACTAGGACCAGTGGAAGAAACTCAAGAGGAGTTTCGGGTCATTTACCTGTTTTTGGCGAAGGACACATTGTATCATTTCCGGGTTTAACTTTATTGGAATGTCTGAGGAGGTCATAAGAAGCTGCCAATTGTTGTGTTGGAGGAGACTGATGATTCTCTCTGCAAAATGTTTGTCATTGCGGAGTGCATCCTTAGCGCCTTGTAATGTGGAAAAGCGTAAAGGCTTGAATGAGCGTGGACATCTTGAGGTAGCGATGCAGGCAGGGTTAGTCGGGAACAACAAGTGCCCTGAAGGTCTCATCATTTTCCACTACCTCCAGCAGAGAAAAAATGAGCTCTCAGGTGGAGTAAATTTTCCTAGAGGGATAAAATTTCTTCGGGTTTACACCAGCAGCAAGTCCCCCACTTACCCCCTCACTCGACTTATAGCCACTTATGAAAATTAATTATACAGTGCCCTTACGCAACCATATAAATCACTATTGATTGGTCCATCGTTTAACTCTGATCTGCTTAAACAATCCAGGAAACTATAAAAAGAAATTTTGATAAGAGTTTTGTGAAAAACAAAGAGGACGGAAACAGTACAAACAAGGTGAAAAGAAAGCTGTCTTGCGATAATTCGAACATTGGCGATCATAGAAACCAAACCTAGAATGACCGAAGTAGATAACGGTTTCAAATTTTATGCTTTGCTCAACGATCAGAATAATCGACTGGAAATTTCAAGTATTGCTTAAATGCCAATCACACAAGACACTTGCTCGGCTCAGACGTCGAACTTTTCTCCTTGAAATTTGTTTGGCAACAACAAGCTTCTCTCATAGCTTTTAACATTCAAAGTGTGTTTGGACCTTTGTTGACGTCGATGATTTTTTGGAAGCCTCAATGCTATGTCTTATACTTTGTTCCTATACGAATTAGCTTGTCACAACAACGGAGTTTTTAGACCGGTTGTCTTTGAAAGACGAGTTTTTTTAGGGATTTCACATCAATTTGTAAGGATTGAACCCGACCTAATCTTACCCGGTCCAATTACTATAGGACCTACGGGTCAGGTCCGATTCTGCCAGCACTGATCCATGTGGCTGTCTGCCTAATGGCACTTTCTGCTTCCATCCAGAAATGGTTGTTGACACAACAAGATCTGTCACGCCCCATCATCAGGTTTGCGACAACCAATTTCTTAATGTCTTACAAGTTATAGCTAATTTTCAGGTTTGTTACAACCAATTTTAGGAGCACATTCAATGAATACATTGTTTGTTATAGTCATAAATGTGTAAACAAGAGTTATATAACGCAGGAGAGACTTAAGAACGATGAGAGTAGGGGAAAAAGAATCAAGAGTGTTTTGTCTTTCCTTCATCTTCTTCTTCTTTTGCGTTTTTGTAGAGAATTGCAGTAAATAAAAGGAACATCATAGCTATTCAAAGTTGTGATCCCTTTTTTTGGCTAAGAGACTGGATTCCTGTACTACAATTGATCCATTTGTAAGCCTTTTCTTATTTATTCATCTTTTTAAAATGTGCAATTCTGATGCTCTCTCCATCGATATTTGAAGCCTCTTTGTTTTTTTTCTTTAATGATGCTTTTTTAAATCATTTGAACTCCATTAAAGTTCGTCTGCTTGCTTGTCACAGATAAACACTAAGGAGTCCTGAAAAGAATTTTACTGAGGCTCCGCTACTACCTGAGATATTGACAAGTAGAACTATCCAGTTTTTCAAATTGAAATGCTCAACCCAACCAGTCTAGAGGCTGAACTGGTTGGGTTGAGCATTCAATTTGACAAACATGATGGTTCAAGGTAGCAGCTGACTGGGTTGAGCATTCAATTTGAAAAACTTGAGTTCAAGTGGTTTACATCCCTGGATAGATCGAAGAAGAAGTCGAGGTCAAGAATGAGCATCTCGGTAGCTTCATTCAAGGAGCGATGTCTTTGAAAATTGGCTTGTCAGATACTCGACCCTTCTACTCATGACTCTTCAGGTTTGGCTTACTTATCTCCATCTCTTCAGGCAAAGATAATCAATCTTTACTACTTTCATTTTTTAGAGATTTGAGTACCTTGAAATCATAATGACACTTCTTCATGCCTCAGGTTAAGTTCAGTGAATTTATTCACCCCCACCTGATATCATCATCATCTGTCAAGCCGGAGTGCCTTACTCTTCCACTCAAGTCAAGCACAAAATCTCCAATTCCTTCTTTAACAAATTCAATCCATTCTGTGAGATCGGATGAGTATTTGTCATCGAGACAATCTTATCAAGAGTATGGAGCTGCAGAAGTTGGTATGCAACTTCTACATCATATGCCTCTTTAAATTTGTTGTGAACTCCTTGTCATGTCTATAATGGTGTTGTAAATTCATAGGGATTTCCACATGCTTATCCATTGTCTAGGCAGAATTGATGTCAACACTGCACACTTCAATGGAAGAAAAGAGAGTATGAGGTGAATAATATTTTCTGGTAGCTTGGTGATACTGTTAGTCTTCTCAGTGAAGTTTCTCTTATGCTGAAAGTCCATTGACTAACTTTTTGTTTGTTACTCACTGCTATTTGTGATATGAAATAAGTAAAAAAGTATTATGTTAGTCAATCTAGTTTTTGGGCAAACATTTGAGTTCAAGTGGACTACATCCCTGAATAGTTTGAAGTAGAAGTCGAGGTCAAGGGTGTGCATCTCAATAGCTTCATCCAGGGAGGGGATGTTGCTAAAAATGGGTTTGTCACAAAGTTGACCCTTGTACCCAAGACGCTTCAGGTTCGGCTTAATTATCTCCATCTCTTCAACCGAAGATGATCAATCTTCACTGCTTTCCTTTTTTAGGGATTTGAGACCCTTGAAATCTTAATGTGGCTCCATTATGTATCAGGTAAAGTTGAGCGAAGATATTGATGGACAAGAGAACAAACAATCCGGTTTTCTAAATTTCTTCATCCATCGAATATCATCAAGTTCAAGCTATTGAACTCCTATGGCAGACAAATCAATCAATCTCATGAGATCAAATGAGTAGGTCTCACAAAGATCAAAAAACAAATGAATATTCTATTGGTGTTGTTTTTTATACGAAATCAATATTTTGTAACTCTCCCAATTCTCAATAAAATTGAAAAGATGTTTCCAGTGTATAGTAATGAATCTTCTCTGGGGTTAATATTTATTCTATAATTTGTCTCCTCAACAGGATTGTTTGCTGCATTGAAGAGATGATATTTATTCCTATTTTACTACCGGTAATCCAATATATAAATGATCTACAGATTAAGGTATATCTAGTCTGATAAAATAGTCGAATTTTTTCACCTTTATTCTTAATTTTAACTGCTTTTACTTAGTTCATATTGTTTTTAATTAAATCAAAATCTAAGGTTAATTTTATAGATTATGTTCACAATGAACAATAGCATTCGTATAAGCAATTACAAAAAAAGTACATATACAATTTTTAGGGTGGTTTTTAGTCCTTCTAGCCGATTGCAGTCCACCCCCTAAGATGTTTTATAATCTTAAGGAACCACTAATGTTGGCTTTGCCCAAAAATATACAAAGCAAATCACCTCTAAGGCCCAAAAATGTTGGCTTTGCCCAAAAATATATACAACCAACTCACAATGGCACTCCCTTAGATTTAACACCTAATGAGGCATACATGCCTAGATCCACAAAAGAAATTTTCCATCAATTCACTAGGCTATGCAAGCTTAGACGAACATAGAGATTTTCATCCACTTATTAGGCACACCAATCTAGACCCACAAAGAGATTTTCAGCATCGCCTACTGACACAACGTCTTATGACTCAAAAAATATCAAACACACCTTCCCACCTTCAACTCCTCAGCCACAATAATTTATCTTAAATAAATTTGGGGTGAGGATGGTCTTATCTAAGGAAGGTTTGACCCAATTGTAAGCATTACTTGCTTCCCATATAACCCAATATTAATTATCTACCAATAGGCAAATTTTATCAATCTAGGTACAAACAAATAGGTACATCTATCCTAGGTACCTATCCAATGTAATTAGTAGTTTAAAATAGTTAGTAACTTGATTTTAAAATGAAAATAACTCATAATAGTCATTTATTATTTTATTTGAAAATATAGGCAGCTCAAGATGTGTTGATTTGAAAATATCAGCTCAATTTAAATATGAGATTGTCTTTGCAAGTTGGGGAACATATTCAATTCAACTCAAAAGTAATAGATTTCAAACAATAGCCCATAAGTAGCACTATAAATTATAGTGAATGATTTTTCAAAGTGTACTTAGCACTAGTTCACAATAAACTTGGATTTGAAATGCTATCCCAAAGTTTAAATACTTAGTAAAAGCCATTTCAAATGCCCCAATAAAATGACATACAAGCATGCATTAATATGATTTAAAAATAGAAGAGGTTGTAAACGTAATTTCAAATGGTTGTCAATAAAACAACTACTCACAATCCAATGGTTGAATCAAATATGGTCTTAAAATCACTTAGCACATGTTCAATTAACTGATATCTAAGTATTCAATTAAACAACACATAATTACTTAACTTAATAAAAAATCTATCAAAATTGACTTCCTTTTAAGTTTTATAGGAGCCAAAAACTTCTTAAATCATGTGCAAGAGCTTAGGAGGCTTGGTTTTCTCTGTGAGAAGAGAGAATTTCGTTGGAGGCATGTTTGGGTTAAATAGCAAATTCTCCAACATTTAGAAAAAAGAGGGTGAAAACAAAGGTCTAAAAATTATGAAAAAATAATAATTAGTTCCTATTTGGCTACCGAACATATTATAGGTTACTTACATGATTTGGAAACATACAATTTTTGGATTTGGACCTGATATTCAAGAAATTGAATTTCTACAGCATGGGCTCCAGTCCTTTTTCTTCTAATAGCTTGATTATGTAGTCAAATCCTACCGAGAGTTTGAATCCTCTCCGCTTCAGGGTTTGACTCCTCTTGCTTTTGCCCCTTATAAGGGTCGATTTATTGTTTTATTTCAAAACTTTTTGTTGCATAGAGTCAAATCCTTTTTTTTTTCTTTTTTCTTTTTACTCAGATGGGGTGGATTCCTTCCAGGTTGTTGACTCTTACTATATGCACTTTAGTACAATGATCGACTCCCATTGCGGTTTTGCTCTCTCCATAATGACATGAGGTCGACTCCTTCCATATGGGTCAACTCTTCTTGCTTTGTTTTCACCACATGCTTGACTCCTTAATTTTGTCATTTTACTTTAGGGTTTCATCTTTTTCACTGATTTTGCTTGACTTTTATAGATGGGTTTGACTCCTTTGATTGTTGGCACTTCAATTTTTAATTATCTAACTAAAGTAGCTGATTTCTTCCTATGTAGTAATCTCCTTTTGAGTGATTTATTCTTCTTGCCTTTTTTGAACTAATATTAGTTTTGTTTGCAAAAAAATATTCTTCATTTGTCTTT
Source organism: Aristolochia californica (assembly GCF_029961685.1). Classification (NCBI taxonomy): domain Eukaryota; kingdom Viridiplantae; phylum Streptophyta; class Magnoliopsida; order Piperales; family Aristolochiaceae; genus Aristolochia; species Aristolochia californica. The sequence goes on from NW_027182279.1 coordinate 8,187,576, forward strand.
TTAATTAGATGGTGCTATTGGATGTTGATGGTGTGCTTTCTAGTATGTGCAATTTTTTCCCCTTTTAATGGATTGTTGGAATGGGCCATGGTTAATCAAATGAATATGCTACTAGATTCTTTTTATATGGCTTTTTCACTACACCGCATACTTAACATACTTCATTAGTAATTCAATTGTTTGTCATCATCAAAATTATCTTAATGGGAATTTTGGGGCCAACACTATATAAAATCATTTTCTCTATTCTGATTATATGCTTTTTATTCATGTAGCCTGAACATGATTGTGTCCCATTCAAGTAAACAAGACTTCATGCTACACAACTATACATAATTCAACTTACATTCAAATTAAACAGTCTAAGCAGGAGTGTGCTTGTTAGAAGTACTTCATTGCCATCTTCAATTGAGTTGCTCTAACTTCTTATGCGACAAGAAATTGAAGTTTCTCAAAGTTTTTTCTTTTCCGTGAAAATAATTTTTTCGTGATAAGTATATATTTTTTGATGAAATTTGAATGTAGTCAAGAAAAAGATTCCCACTAATTGGCGAGGACCAATTATTCTGGATAAAATTCAAAAATCACTAAGATATTCTAGTCAAAACTATCCCATCAAGAAAAAGATAGAAAAAAAATAACTAAAATTAATCCACTTATTCTTGAAGAAATTCAATTGTTAAAAAAATATATATTATTTTTAGAAAAAATATTTCGCCAAGAATAAGAGGTGAGATAAAAATGTAAAAAAATTCATTTATTTTAAAATTAATTAAAAAATACCAAAATATGTACTATTCTAAAAAAAAATCATCGAGAATAAGTTAGAACAAACAAAAAAACCCAAAAAATATACGCTTATTATTGGAAAATTTTTAAAATCCCCTAAAAATATATGCTATTCTCGGTGAAATAATTTCATAAAAAAAGTAGGGGAAATTAAAAATTAAAAAAATATTTTATTACTGGTGAAATTAACAATCTCTAAGAAATATATTCTTTTCTCGGAGAAGTAAATTTATTTGAGAATTAGTTGGAAAAAAAATCCACTATTCTTAATGAAATGAAAAAATCATTGAGAAATATATTCTTTTATCAATGAATTAGTTTTGCCCAGAATAAATAGGAAACATTAACAAAAAAAAATAATAAAGAAATATCTACTTATTCTTGATGAAATTCAAAAAGTTACCCATAAATATATGCTATACTCGATAAAATTATTTCATTGAGAATATGTAAAAAAAACATTATCGCCACTTATTCTTAGTGAATTTAAACAATCATCAATAAATAGATATTATTCTCGATGAAATAATTTTATTGAGAGTAAGTAGGAAAAAATATAATTATAGATAATTAATCACCTATTTTCACATATAGTTATATTTAACTTTTCCTCTTACTTCCAACATAGTGCTATGTAAGTCTTTAACCAAGTATAATAGTGCTATTATGTGAAACAAGATAAGATTTTGATCAATAGAATAATTAAAAAAAATTGCACATTAGAATTTTAAAATTTAATTAAATAATATTATAATTTTATTTAGTATTTTATGAAAATATTTAGTAAAATATTTTTAGTTAAATTAAATTAAAATAATTAAATGATCAATCTGGTTAATATAGTTAAAATAAGTGATTTATTTGATATTATTAATTTTGTTCCATTATACTTATATATAATCATTTTGATAATTGTTTTACTATATATTAGCTTAAAATAGAAAATAAAAATGAATTAAAGAGATACACATAAATTCATTGTATATTGATAGAAATACTTGAAAAATTAGAAAAAAATAAACTCTAAACTAATCATAACTAATTGGTTCACGATTTAAGTTATTAATTAGTGAAAGTATAATAATTTGCATGATCATATTGATGCACATTATATATTGATCGAGTCATGTTAATGTAATATGACTTGTCAAATAACTAGTAGAGTTATTGATCAAGTAATTAGTTAATATCAATTATTAACTATAATTTATTACATAATTACATTATTATCTCACAGATGATTTATTCTTATCCCAATGTAACACAAAATATTTGAAGGTAATTATTAAAATAAATAAATTAAAGACTTGGTTATTATTAATTCATCATTAATAGGATTCTAAAACCACAAACGTAATATGTATTTACGCTATAACTTATCATATAACAATAGAATATTATAACTTGATTAATTAATTTATAATAATCCTCGGGAACCTATCATTCAGACCACAATTGGTCATATTTATTTTTATAGAGAAATAGAAAAAGCCAGCATAGTTGTGATCAAACGGAAATGGGAGATGCAATGCATGAGAGCGCACTTGATTGTCTCATTAGATATAAATTGGCAGTTTGATTAACTGCTATAACTGAGTTTTTTCACATCACTTTGTAAGCAGTGAACCGGACCTAATCTTACCCGGTCCAATTACGATAGGACCGAAGGGTCAGGTTCGGTTATATGCCATTAAATTTCTGCTTCCTTCCTAAAACGGTTGCTGAGTCAACAACATCTATCACGCCCCGTCGTCATGTTCGTGACAACCAATTTCATGGTGTCTTACATGTAACAACTAATTTTCAGGTTCGTTACACCAAATTTTACGAACGCATTCAATGACTGCATTGTTTGTTATGGTTAGAAATGCGTAACCAAGACTTATATAAAGCAAAAGAGACTTAAGAGCGATTAGAGTAGGGAAAAATAATCAAGAGTGTTTTGTCTTTCCTTTAATCTTCTTCTTCTTCTTCTTCTTCTTTTGCATTTTTGTAAAGAGTTATACTGCAATCGATCCATTTGTAAGCCTTTTCTCATTGGTTCATCTATTTACAATGTGCAATTTTGATGCTCTCTCCATTGCTATTTGAATCTTTCTTTGTTTTTTTTCTTTAATGGTGCTTTCTTAAATCATTTGAATTCCATTTAAGTTCGTTTGCTTGCTTATCACAGGTAAACACTACGGAGCCCTAACAAGAATTTTACTGGAGCTCCGCCATTACCTGAGATATTGACAAGTTGATTTATCCAGTTTTTCAAATTGAAATGCTCAACCCAACCGGTCTAGATGCTGAACTGGTTGGGTTGAGCATTGACAAACGTGATGGTTCAAGGTAGTAGCTGGATGGGTTGAGCATTCAATTTGAAAATTTTGAGTTCAAGTTGTCTACATCCTTGGATAGATCAAAGAAGAAGTCAAGGTCAAGGATGAACACCTTGGTAACTTCATTCAGGGAGGGGATCTTTGAAAATTGGCTTTTTAGAAACTCTACCCTCGTCAAGTCTATAATAGTGTTATAAATCCATAGGGGTTTCCACATGTTTATCCCTTGCTTAGATTGAATTGATGTCATCACTGCACACTTCAATGGAAGAAAAGAGAGTATGTGGTGAATAATATTTTCTGGTAGCTTGAAGATATTGTCAGTCTTCTCAGTGATGGTTCTCTCATGCTGAAAGTCCATTGACCTACTTTTTGTTTGTTATGCACTGCTATTTGTGATCTGAAATATAAAAAAAAATATTATGTTAGTCAATCTATTTTCTAGGCAAAAACTTGAGTTCAAGTGGACTGCATCCCTGGATAGTTCGAAGTAGAAGTCAAAGTCAAGGGTGTACGTCTCGGTAGCTTCATCTAGGAAGGGGATGTCGTTGAAAGTGGGCTTGTCACAAACTTGGCCCTTGTACCCAGGACTCTTCAGGTTCGGCTTACTTATCTCCATCTTTTCATCTGAAGATGATCAATTTCATTGCTTTCATTTTGTAGGGTTTTGAGACCCTTGAAAATGTAATGAGGCTCCTTTATGCATCAGGTAAAGTTGAGTGAATATATCAATGGACAAAAGAACAAACAATCTTGATACAAAATCAATATTTTGTAACTCTCCTAATTCTCAATAAAATTGTAAAGACACGTTTTCAGTGTGTAGTAATGAATCTTCTCTGGGATTAATATTTATTACATAACTTGTCCCCTCAATAGGTTTTTTTATTGCATTGAAGAGATGATGTGCTACTTCCTATCTGAGGTATTTTACATGTGCCAGGCTCACCTCATCTATATTTATATTTATTTATATATCTAGATCTATCTATATACCAAAGGAATGTGATCGAGAGGAAATAGGAGTTTGCTAACATCGCAACCCTTCCTCCCACCACCTTAGCCTCTTAAGTAAAACGATAGTTGAGTGAAAATCCGAGAGATAACATAAAATCAGATTGATTTGGGATCTTCAAAGAAACGACAGAGATATAAAATGAAGGCTTATCCAAAATGATTTGATCCCAAGATATAAAGTATAAGTCAGCAGTATATAGTAAAGGGATTTAAAAATGTGAAATGACCACAATTGTCACATCAATCATCCACCAGTGTAATCAATATCTATTTCCTCCTTGAGGTAGCAATGAGATTTGGCGCTGCTTTCTTGTCTTCCTATGCCTGTTCCAATCGAACTCAACAAAAGGAATTGATCCCGCATCCACAACAAAATAGCAAAACATGTGAACTGAACTTAATAGAAGTCCAAGGAATGCATTTCACCTTTAAAAGATAAGTGCCTGTGCTTCAGTAGTTTGACCAATGACAATTGCAATTTTTCATGTTCTTGGAGGACCTGGGAATATAAGAAAAGTGCAATGCATACTTAAAAAATTAGTTGACTTCAAGAGGATTTAACAACATAATCATTGTAGTCACCATACAACAGAGTTGCAACTTGCCATATGCACACAATCAGGCAAGAGTGACGAAGCAGAGATTTTCACTATCCCAGTTTTGAGAAAAATTCTCTCCTTCATTAATTCTATATGTTGGCACCAGAAAAAAACTTCAAGAGGGCTCTAGCTGCCACAAAATGTGAAACATTTGCATGACTAATGCACCATAAGTCATCTTTGTGACATGACATGCAATTCTATCATTGTATCTAGATATTTGATAAACAGAAGAAAAATGATGACTCCCTTGACTACTTCTGTATCACGGGTATGACTCCAGTGTTCGGTTGAGAAAAAGTGATAAATTGAGCAAGCAGCCAATGAGGGGTTCCACTGAAGAAAACAACCAAATTTATCTCCTCTTATGTCATCCTGGTGGAAACAGGAAGTCAAAAAATAGGAGAAAAATTATATGATTACATGACTAGGACATTTATAAAAGTTCACCTGTATATAGATCTTTTTTTTCTGAAGGAGAAAAGGACAAAAGGGTGTAACTGAAAAACTTAGACATCTTAGCTTGATCAACTCCAAATATGTAAAAGAACGTCGTCCACTGACCCTTTGGCAAGGAGCATCATAGACAAGAAACTAGTCAGGTTGACCAAACCAGAATATGTATTTTTACATAAACAAAAATGGGCAGATGGAAACGTACCGGATGAGTATTTGTGACTTTAACTTCTAGGTAGTTTACATGTGAAAGCTTCATCAAGAAATTCTGCCAGAGATGCAACTCGTAGTCAAGCTCATCGTGAGTGAGTAGTAGGGTCGTTTCATTTATGGAGGAGACATCATTGAAAATAGGGTTGTCACAAACTTGACCCTTGTACTGAAGATTTTTCAGGTTTGGTGTTCTTATCTCCATCTCTTCAACATTGAAACATGACTCCAATGTTAATATCTTCAATTGAAGATGATCAATCTTTACTGACTTTAGGGAGTCATAGTAACACATAGTTAAGTCCTCAAGAAGAGGGGACCTACGAATTATCTCACCTAATTGAACACCATTAATTGTCACACCATAGAGAGCAACACTTCTTAGGGCTTTGAAACCCTTGAAATCATGCGGAGGCTCTAGTCTGCACCAAGTTAAGTCGAGAGATGATATTGATAGACTAAAGAACAAAGAATTTGGCATTCTGAATTTACTCATCCCCCACTGATATCATCATCATCTGTCGAGTCGGAGTGCCTTAAATTTCCACTCAAATCAAGCACAAGCTCTCCAACTCCTTTAACTTTGACAAACTCATTCCACTCTATCAGATCGGATGAGTATCTGTCACCGGGACAAAAGAACATGCGGAACTTCTTAACCTTGTCTAGAGTATGGAGCTGTAAAAATTGGTGGACAACTTGTACATAATGTGTCTTCTTTAAATTTGTTGTGAATTCCTCATCGAAGTCTATATTAGTTGTGTATATCCATAAGGGTTTCCACATGTTTATCCATTGCCTAGATAGAATTGAAGTCTTCACTGCACACTTCAATGGAAGAAAAGAGAGTATATGGTGAATTATATTTTTTGGTAGCTTGTTAATACTGTCTTTCTTCTCAGTGAAGGTTCTTTTATGCTGAAAGTCCATTCAGTGACCTTCTGTTTGTTAAGCACTGTTGTTTGTGACCTGAAATAACAAAAAAAGTATTGTGTTAGTCAATCTATTTTTTGGACAAAAAAATTGCAAAAATATATTTGAAAGCTTTTTTTTGGACAAAAAAATTATACATATATCAATTGCATTAGAAGGAAATAATTTGTCCATTTATTCAGTTAGGGATTAATTATGAATGAATCCCATTAATGAGATTAATCATTGCTTTTTGTTTCAAAGGCTCTACAAATGCCAATCACAACTACCACCTATGATTAGTCTCAACCCCAATTCATGTGGAACAATGCTTTGATATTCAATTATACCCATTGTGGGAGAAATAAGGGGCTTTTCAATTTTTTTCATTTCATTTTTTGGAATAGATGGCATTCAAGAGAAAAATATCTCTACGTGGATAAAGACTTTTGTATTTGTATGTTTTTTATATTTTTTCTGATAGTTACAAATGTTTCCATAAATTTAAACCAAAGGAAAAAATTTAGCAAGAAGTTCAAGAATTGCTACTTGATTTGGAAAATCATAAGATTCAATAATTAAAGTATCAGGATCTAACATAATAATAAAATAAGAAATTAAAAATAAGAACAACATAAAAATGGTTTATGTAACAATTTATGAAGAAATGTCATCTGGATAATTTTTTTTGAAGATACTAATTTTCAACTTTATGGCTATTTTCCATTTCTTGTGCCTTAAAAAACTTTGTTGATGTGAAAATTGGATAAGGTTGGAAAGAGCAGCTACAAAATAAAGTTTGTCATTAGTAATTGATGCACAATTATTTTGTGTAACTAACGCCAAACAAGAATACCATAAGTATGGGAAATGTGTTTTTTTAGCAAACATATGATGCTACAAAAAGGAAACAACAAAAAGTTGACATAGTGGGTAAGATCAAGTATGTATTGGTATTTGCTAACATATCGAATAATATTCGATCTTACACATACTGTCTGACCATGTGTTGCACTTTATAAGACATGTATAATCTTTCAGGGCTCTACAATACCATATATCCAATACGTCCCATTTGATATGTTACATGTCCTGGTGATATAGGCATCCTTGGGTAAGTCGACCAAATTAAGGAAATCCAAAACAATTTAAAAGTGCTTGAGTACGTTCACATAAAAAATAATTAAAAGATAAAAAGAGGCAAGCATAGCTGTGGCCAAGAGAAGTAAACCAAAATTTGCATATGAGTTCTAGTAAAATCACAAAAGTTAAGCGTAATAAGTTCTTATTGGAATCAAAATGTGAGGAGCACGATTATGTCAAGATTTAAAAGACAAGATTTGGGAGAAATCTCATCATGGAGGCACAAAGAAGCTTTATGTCCATGACAAACGAGGTGATAAGGAGAGTTTTCAACTCAATATGGTCACAATAAACATTGTTTAAAGGGTGCATCTTTTCACAATTAGATTATTGTCTATTTCATATTTATGATAAGATGATTCTTGAGGCATTATATCCTCGTGTTAAGTTATTTTATAGTGTTTATATATTCATAACGAGCTTTAAAATATCTTAATGCAATTAGATCTACAGGGGGAATCGACTAGGGGTCTTAGCTTATTTCTTTATTATTTAAATGCCTTATCTTTGAGTATATTTTTTTTACCACAATTAGTTATCAATGGGAATAGTAATGCTTCTACTAACATTTTTTCATAAAAAGGACTCAACATGCATTCAATTTTTAATGAAGGGAAGGGAGTAGTAGGCAAGAGGAAAATGGAGCTGGTACAATTTATTAGGTCCAATGAGGGATAAATCTTGGGGGGGTGTTGGGCGTTCATGCCACTAAATTGACAACAACAACTAACTTACAAAAATTCATCTTCACTTAGATTTGCAATCACAAACCAGGCACACAATCTAGACCATTAAAGGGGTTTCTAGTAGCAAAGTAGACTACACAAGCCTAGAGCTTCACAAGGATTTATAATAACTTATTAGGTACTAGCCTAGACTTAAGAATAAGAGTTTCAAGAGTGCTTCGCTACATGAGGACTTATATCACACAATCATAGTAACAATGCTTCGCAACGTTTCTTTTTCAGCCACACATGGATGCACTCAATGAAATTGAGGTTAGAATGGTTTTGTCTACCCAATGCTTGACCCAATTTACAAGGGGTACTTGCTTCCTAATTGGTAGATTTTATAATCTAAGAACAAATAATAAACACAACCAATTTTATGTACCTATCTATGTAAGAAAATCTCAAATAGTCTTTAATCATTAGATTTCAAAATATAAGTCCAAGGTAAATCTTGGATTGGTTTTTCAAATCAAGGGTTGTACTCAGCTTAATGGAATCAATGGTTTGAAAGTATAGCTCATGCGTAGTAGTAGTCTAAACTTCAGTGATTGATTTAAAAGTACACTGATACTAGTTTAGTATTCTCAACCAAATACAATTTAAGACTTAAATGTAAATGCATGTATATACTTGAATTTGAAATTCTACCCCAAACTTCTAATACTATGTAAAAACCATTTTAAATACCCTAATAAATCAACACACAAGAATGTATAATGTGATTAGAAAATAAGAAGCTCAAACAAGGGGCTGCAAAACTAGTTTTGAGTGGAAACCATTCAAACAATCAATAGAGTATTGATTCAAATATGATCTTCCAATCAATAGGCTCACATTCAACAATCATAGTTCTAAGTATTTAAACAAAATTTAAAAGAAAAAACATTGATACTATTATCTCTAGGAGGAAATACTCAAGTTCAGGTTTGACATCCTTTGAGAGCTTGAGATGGTTAAGTATTCTCAACCAAATACAATTTAAGATTTAATTGTAAAGGAATGTATATACTTGGATTTTGAAATTCTACCCCAAACTTCTAATACTATGTAAAAACCATTTTAAATACCCTAATAAATCAACACACAAGAATGTGTAATGTGTTTAGAAAATAAGAAGCTCAAACAAGGGGCTGAAAAACTAGTTTTGAGTGATAACCATTGAAACAATGAATCGAGTATTGATTCAAATATGATCTTCGAATCAATAGACTCACATTCAACAATCATAGTTCTAAGTATTTAAACAAAATTTAAAAGAAAAAACATTAATACTATTATCTCTTGGAGGAAAGACTCAAGTTAAGGTTTTGACTTCCTTTGAGAGCTTGAGATGGTTAAAACCTCAAATTTCAGTCTAGGAGCATGAGCACTTCAAAAATTTTCTTTGGTAGCATGTTGAAAACAAGTTTGTGAGAGATATTCTTAAATAGAAATCTCTCCAACATTAAAAAAAAACCATTAGAGTTAGAAAATGATATTTTGTCACTTAGAAAAATAAAGTAAAAAATAAGTCCAAAAAATCTAATCAAATATATATTAAATCCTTTTTTATTACAAAACATATTGGTATGTCACTTATTGATCATCTGGGAGTGCTGTAACATCCAAATCTGGGCCTAACTTTTTAAAAAATTGAATTTTTGAAATAAGGGGTTGACTCTTGTATTGGGGCCAAAATCTTGTTTTGAAAATTTTGCTTGTTTGAGAGACACTTATAAGTAACTTAATTGTATGTTGTCATAAAAATTATATCCATGAGGATCTTGAGACCGGCACATTCATCCTATTGCTCATGTGAAATGATCCTTCTTAACTAAGTTATTTTGGTCGGTACTAATTAATTAAACCCCGAAGGTTCTAGCTAACTACTATATGAAACATAAATATGCCTAAAGGTATTTATTTATCATGTGTTGTCTCAAGTATATCTAGTTGAGCTTTCTTAACTACATTATTTTGGAGAGTACTAACTAATTTAGCCTCAAGGATATTGGATAACTATTATAAGAAACATTCATATGCCAAAAGGTATTTATTTTGAATGCTTTCTCACAAGTAAAGTATATCTAGCTTTAAAACTGATTTGGTAACATAGAGTTCATTGCTTCCAAGATTCTTTTGTGTGATTAAGGGCGTACGTAGAACTGATATTTGGTATTACCCACAACTATGATCGCTTGGAAGACTTGTGCACGTAACCTGTAAGACAAAGTAAGCTCAACCCAGGAACATCTTAACAGAAAGCCAACGCTGAACCTTATTTCATTACAAAACTAATTTTGTCCCACGATATGCTCTTAGAAGAGCTTCAATGACTTCTAGACTTACAGAAGAAGAAACTAATAAAGAAAACAAACAGGGAATAGGTATTACTTTGGATGCCCATTTCTGCTGAAGAATACCTCTATTTATAGGTGATTTGAAACACTGAGTCATGGAAGACAGCTGGGAGACAGCTGCGGAAATGAGAGATAGGAAGCTTCCTATCTCTTTTGGCGCCGATGGAGGCCTCTGACCACTGCGACGGTCAGTACAAAGTTCACCTCTGTTTCCCGCTGCTTCCATTAATTCCCTTTCAGACTTGGGTCTTTTAATTTCCTTTCATTTTTTTTATCTCCCATTCATACGCTCCCCGGACCTCGCCGCCAAGGGGGCCAGCCCCCTTTGACCCCCGTCGGGGCTGGTGCCCTGAACCCTGCCTTCATTTTACAGTTTCTTCACACATACCATTGCGGTCACAATTTGACCTCATCAGCGTCTATGCCGGAAATGCTAACTAATTTACTCACTATCGACATCGGCGCTCCTCATAATTGGGGGCCAGAGAAAACATTAGATTAGCAGTAACTCGTGAGAGGTGGGCATTGACACACTAACATAACCACCCCCGAAGGAGGGACCTCAACCACCGCATACTCATTAGATTTTTTTATCTTACTTTGACCAAAAATTAGTGGATTAAAATTTGATTTGGAAGGGTGGGTATTTAAGTGTCACTCAGACAATTTTGAATATAGAAGTCCACAATTTCCATATCCTAAAGATTGATTTGGAGATTTGATTCAACAAGTAAATATATTGTTAGATCGGTGGTACACATGATTTATTTGCATGGTCTAAGATGTGTACTACATGTTCAGTACGGTGAGTCTTGTCTTGAATTTTTCAAGAAAGCAACTTTAAATGGTTTTATCAATCAATTTAAACCAAGAGGATGTAAGCCATCTGTTGTGCCCTTTTGGAATTGATAATATGGGTCAACAAAAAGGGGGAATACAATGAAAATTAGCACAATATTAGGTATTATATTATTTCAATATATATTGCATTAAAGGCCAGATTATTAGGTATTATATTATTTCAATATATTTTCTCAAGAGTGTGCTTGCTTTGTCGAGCGTATGCCATTTGATAGAGGTGGACGACACACTGACTTTACTTTAAGAAAAATTGACTGAACTACCTTGTTATGTGAAATAGATAATTTCTTCTCTCAAGTATCTTCTTTCTCCATCGAGATACTCAAAATGGAGTTGTATTTTCTATGCAAGCTACTAGATTGCAAGCGGCCTAGGAATGTGATTGTCTTCTCGAGGTCTTTGATGTTTTTTGTATCGGTTGCAAGTGACTTCAAAATTTTGAACCACTGTGGAGAGTTGAACTTCTTTGCTTCAACAAATTTTTAGAATTTTGGTGATGAACCGGGTCCTCTTGTTAGGAAACTCAAGAGTTTTATCTTCCACGTAACTTTTGCTAGAAAAAAATATTCTTTTGTGACTAAGAAGAGAAAAATTCAATGACAAGAATACAAAGTTTGCATTGTCCTTCTTTCGACCAATGCGTTGGATTGAATGACTCTAATACTAATTAGTTTGGAAACATAGATTAGGCTCAGACCCTTATAAATAAATCCTAATTTTATACAAAATAGGCTAGTATTTTAGTGCCAAATACAGAAAACAAAAGCAACAATTTTGGGGTTTATCATCCCGTTGCACATTGCTCCACTTAAAAAACATAATTTGAAGAATCCAAAAAAGGGTTAAACAACCCTAAGACAACGAACCCTAGCTAGTAATAAAGCCATTGACATTGTTAGAAGAGAGTAAAGTAGATGAGAGGAATAGAGTGTGGTACACATGATTTTGGTGTAAGAAGAGATTGAGATAGAGATTGAGAAATAGTAGGAGAAAAGAGAAGGAAAAGGTTGGATAAGTATTTTAGAATAGGAATTCGTGTTGAATTTTTATTATTAATCTTTCCATTTCTAAGTACATTACAATTGAGATAAAATGACTTGCACGCTGGAGTAGTTAGATATTTTAGCCTATGTCCAAACCTTTTAATGTTTGGTTTAGTACTCCATGGAAGAAATACTGACCTTCACTCCAATTTCATGATAAAATATCCACTAAAATGAAAGACACAATCCAATGATATTTTTGTCATCTCTAAATTTGTATGTAGTTTTAGTCAATCAATTAGGGCAAGTCCAATTTCATGAATCAATTGGAGAAGGTCCTAATTAATTTACAGATTTGCTTTATTGGACTTGCTCTTATTGATTCACTTCATTGGACTTAGTTTCTATATTGGACTTTTCTAAGTGATTCAATTTGAAAAATCAACAAGGATGTTTTTTTGAATTTATGAGTCACATAAGACGTATAAGTGCCTTGATAGTTTTGCTCCTCAATGAGAGACCATGTTTTCATATCCAACAAAATATTTTGCTCCATCATATTGAAAACTTTGAAAATGGCCTTCCACTTCTAATGATATGTTAAATTGTGAGGTCAATCCGATGGTGCTCACATCTGTAGGTGCAATGGAAATGTCACTTCAATTGCTTACGGTGGATCTATAACTATTGGTCAAATTTGTAGCTATAGGAATAAGGCTGCCATATACTTCCATTATTCTAGTTATCCTTTGATGAAACATATTGCATCTTCATCTTGGCCTTCATGATTGGAACACCTATCATTCACAGTGGCAAATTGAGAGTGTTAGTCCTAGTATACAAAATGGCTTGACTATGTATCAACTTTTATAAACGGAGAGAATATAAGCTATTTAGTCCCGAATGGTTGAGCTCACTTCAAGAATGAATAGTCTCGTTCTCAGAGAGATTACGTTGGGTTAGCATGACTAAACATCCCAAAAGATTAGTTTAATGAGGATCCCAATATTGATTTGGCTTATTCGTTTGACCAATATTCTGACTCTTACTAAACCATGAAAGAGTAGAAGACATAAGAGATATGCTTTTTGATTGGTTCTAAGGTAGAGTTTGCCTCATGATCAAGGTATACTAGGAAGAATAGGCTGATGAATCCCAAGAGATTTTATGGATTAAGTCATTTGACGCCTCAATGTTGACTCATTACATCATGTGCTTGAAGTAGGTCTCAAGGTGTTTTTGTATGCTAACTCAAGTGATATATTGGTTTGGTTTAGAATATTATGAAATAGTTTTGTTCCTATCTACCATTGGTGTTAAACGGAGAACTATGAGGAACCAACTTTCATGCGAGAGGACTAGGTTGTTCCTATCTATCATTTGGCGACTAAGTTAGTATGGAAGAACTACAAACTATAGGGAAATCCTCCTGTATACAAATTATAGAACAAGGTTTCTAAACAAAGTGAGATGGGGATGCATCACTAGGTATGAAGCAATCTCATAAGTTTTTCAAGCATAAAATACTATTAGTTGCCATTTATCCAGTCAATCTTAAGTCTTTCAATTTATTAGCTTCAATGTAAAATTACTGCTTCTTCTAAAAGCCCCCCCTCCCCCCTCTCTTTTTTTTCTCTCTCTCTCTCTCTATGGAAAAACTTCCACTAATGGACAATGGGTTTTTAATCAAGAAGATAAAAAACTTAGTAAAAAAAGTAAAAGAAAAAATCCAAAATTTAACTAAATTACTAATGCCCTTAGATTCTGATTACATAATTATTGAAACTGTTGGTAGCAACATTGGCTGGGGCGGTGTACTTTTTACCAAACCCCACAAATATAGTATTAAAGAAGAAGAACGTGTCTGTAGTTATGCTTGTGGAAAAGTAAAAGAAAAATGAAATTTGAGTAGCATAGATGCAGAAATTTTAGCAATTATTTACTCCTTAGAAGAATTTCGGCTTTTCATTATTAGTAAAAATGTATTTGCATTAAGAACTGATTGTGAAGCAATAGTAAAATATTTCCAAAGAAGCAAAGAGAATAATATAAGTAAAAGAAGATGGCTAAATCTTGTAGATATAATTATAGGAAATGGATACAAGATAAAATTTGAGCATATCAAAGGTAAAAATAATAGTCTTGCAGATACATTAAGTAGGAGATATTTTTATTCGTCCTTGGTTAATTGAACAGATGGATCCTTCAGACCAGATGTCCTCAAGATCTTCATCCTCCAGATTCAATAATTATGGACAAGAATTTTTAAATTTTGGTGATAAAAAATTAGTAGTTTTTCCTAAATCTAATATTACATTTAAGAGTTTACCCCATATTTCTGTTGGCAAAGAAGAACAATTATTATTAGACAACTTATGGCTTTCTTATGAAAGAATTCCTAAAGGTCAAAAATACATTTTAGCCAGTATTAATAGTTTATCAGAATATTTTTGTTAGAAAAAGAAAAGTTTTAATTTTTAAGTAGTTTTTATTGGTAAAACTCCGAGAGTTTTACATTCATGGACTGAAATAATAGAAAGTATTCAAGATTTTCAAAGACCTATTTATAAAGGATTTAATAATTTACAAGAAGCCTTAGAAGCTGCTAAGCTCAGAATAGGAACTAATTATTATATAGCCTCGTCCTTACGATTTATGAGAGAAGACCAAGTATCTTATGGGATTGCCAAAGATACTAGAAGAATTGTTTTTTTTTATCACTGTGAAACCCTATCCAAGATCATACGAAGACTCAATGAAAAGAGAAGGTTACTCCAGGAAAAGAATGATTTTCAGAAAGATTACATAAACACCATTGAAGAAGAAAACAAACAACTCAAGGCAAGATATAACAGGTACTTTTTCTACCTAGATTACTAGTGAGGGTAATTCACTAGCTAGTCCAGCTCAAACGGTAGCTGGTAAAGACACATGAAATCCGTTGACGGCTGGACATTTGCCAAAAAATGTCAGAAGAAAAGAAGAAAAACAAACAATAGACAGATCTAGAAGATATAAAAAAGATGATAAAAGAATATTTTCCAGAATATCTTAAAGAACAAGTTTATGAGAAACAAGACTTTGTAAAAAGTTTGTATTTTTCCTTTTTGGGTTTTGTTTAACCTTAGCTGCACACTTGTAAAGATTATGAGATAAGTCATTGAAAATGGGGCCCAATGAGCACCCGGATGACAATCTCTATCTATTCTGAGTCAGCAATGATTTGTCAATAAATACCTAGTTGTCAGTTATAGAAGATATGATTGAAAAACCCCAGTTCTTGCACACCTTGCTCTCTAAACCCATGAGTTCTTTCTCTTCCTCTGAATCCCTTGCATAATTCCTACATCAACTGTGTTTCCAAGTAAGTTCTTATTTTTAAAAAAATAATTTTATTTACTTAGGGGTTTTCCTAAAGGGAACTCCTAAACCTCTGTCTGTTTGAATCCATAATTTCTTTCTCTAATTTGGAGTCAATCCCTTACATGACGTAAAAACATTATGGTGATCCTCTGATGTTTCACTGCCCTATGTCCCATATGTTCGCCCGTTTAGCCAAAGGAGGCGTCAGGGCTTTGTTGTTGGGAAAAAAAAAGAGGAGCTCGTGGCAGAAACAAAATTGCTAGGAAGCCATACAAGTCGTCATGTCTTGGGTTCTCTATACTTGAAGAAAAAAAAGATAAGGATTCAACCAGTAAAGGATTAGGATGTACCATTAGGAAATTTCTCATCTACTGTTTTTCCTCTCTGGTTTTATCTTTATTTATGATACAACTTTTTGTTGTTATAATCATTATTGTTAGTCTTTTAATTCTTACGGCTTTTATAATTTGTTAAAAAAAAGTAGTTTATTAGGCTAGAAACCACTAGGTGAGGGCTTGTAGCTCTGACAGATCCTGCTGCTTTGAAAGACAAGGATCGCTCCTGGTTGTCACAATGCCACGAACTTCCTTTATATTTTGTATGCTTATTCTGTTTATTGTTTTATTTATAATTTTTGTGTGCAAAAATTTATCTATTTTTTTCAATTCTGTATAAGATTTTATATAAAGGAAAAGCCTTCAGAATATAGTTTCTTTGCTTATGTTAGTTATTTCATTTTCTTTAGCCATCGTTATAATCAATCTTTCAATAAGAAACCCCTTCTTAATACCAGTTTATGTTATTCCATTCTTTTGCTTTAGCCATAGTTATAAATAACTTGTCCCTGTTTTTCTGTATTTGTATTGTATTGTCAACCTATTCCTATAGAAGAATTATAGTACCCCCCAGACAAATTGGTATCAGAGTTATTAGAAATTATATTAGTAATACAAAAATAATTCTCTCTCTTTCTCACTCTCTCTCTCTCTCTCTCTCTCTCTCTCTCTCTCTCTCTCTGTATATATATATATAGTCCAAAAAGACTCTCTCTCTCTCTCTCTCTCTCTCTCTCTCTCTCTATACTCCAAAATCCCTTCTTTCTCTTCGATATGGGATTGGGAGGGTATAGGGATTTTACCTAGGGAAGGACAACCTTGCCCCCTATTACGCATGCAATAATATTATTATTTTAATTATTTTTCTTTAATTTAATTTATTTTATGCTAGTTAAAAAATTAATAGGCCATAAGGGCATTTTTGGAATATTTTATTTAGGGGTATTTTGGTAGTATTTTATTTTAAACCTTGTAAGGGTGAACCCTATTTAAGCTGTAAGAGTAATGTGAAAAGTAAGCATTGATTTAGAGTAAACATGGTTTTTGAGTTATCCTCAACGAGCTGAGGGGTGTACGTTCTCTTCAAAGAACCTAGGGTTTTCAAGCTTCTCTTTGCCTTAATCTTCATTTTTCTCTTCTTCCTCCCTACGAATCCATGTATCAGATCCAGGACCATAACACCCCCTCTTCTGAATGGAGATTCGACTTCCAAGACTTGGGAGAGGGACACATTTTCTTGGTCTTTTTTTTGTTTTGTTTTTGTAGATATTTATTTTTTTGAAAGTGTAGAAGAACTTATGTTGGTGATTTTGAGAAACATATATATATTATTTCACATTATTATAGTACTCAAGTTCAGGTTTTGACTTCCATTTAAGAGCTTGAGATGGTTACAACCTCAAATTTGAGTCTAGGAGCATGAGCACTTCAAAACTTTTCTTTGGTAGCATGTTGAAAACAAGTTTGTGAGAGATCTCCTTAAATAGAAATCTCTCCAACATTAAAAAAAAAACCCATTAGAGTTAGAAAATGATATTTTGTCGCTTAGAAAAACAAGGTAAAAAATAAGTCCAAAAAATCTAATCAAATATATATTAAATCCTTTTTTATTACCAAACATATTGGTATGTCACTTATTGATCATTTGGGAGTGCTGAAACCTCCAAATCTGGGCCTAACTTTTTGAAAAATTGAATTTTTGAAATAAGGGTCATCTCTTGTTTTGGGGCTGAAATCTTTTTTGAAAATTTGGCTTGTTTGAGCGACACATGTTGTTGATCCCTTGCATGGGGTCGTCTGCTTTCTTCTTAATTCACTCATAAGTAACTTAATTGTATGTTGTCATAAAAATTATATCAATGAGGATCTTGTGACTGGCACATTCATCCAATTGCTCATGTGAAATGATCCTTCTTAAGTAAGTTATTTTGGTCGGTACTAATTAATTTAGCCCCAAAGGTTCTAGCTAACTACTTTATGAAACATAAATTTGCCTAAAGTTATTTATTTATCATGCGTTGTCGCAAGTCTATCTAGTTGAGCTTTCTTACCTACTTTATTTTGGAGAGTACTAACTAATTTAGCCTCAAGGATATTGGCTAACTACTATAAGAAACTATCATATGCCAAAAGGTATTTATTTTGAATGCTTTCTCACAAGTAAAGTATAGCTATCTTTAAAACTAATTTGGTAACATAGAGTTCATTTCTTCCTAAACTATGATCCATTGGATGACTTGTGCACGTAACCACCCCCGAAGGAGGGACCTCAACTACCGCATACTCACTTTATTTTTTTATCTTACTTTGACAAAAATTTAGTGGATTAAAATTTGATTTGGAAGGGTTAGTGTTTAAGTGTCACTCAAAAAATTTTGAATATAGAAGTACCACAATTTCCATATCGTAAAGATTGATTTGGAGATTTGATTCAACAAGTAAATATATTTTTAGATCGGTGGTACACATGATTTACTTGCATAGGGACTTAGATGGTTAGTTAAGAAAATTAGATACTTCCTTGTATTTAGTAGTTTTTATGGCCAGCTCAAAAGGATGAATTGCCTTTGACACTTTATCCAAAAATCTACAAAGTATATGTATGCAAATTTTCTTTTGCCTTATTTAGTACGCATTTCTATCTCCATATGCATGGTCTAAGATGTGTACTACATGTTGAGTACGATGAGTCTTGTCTTTAATTTTTCAAGAAAGCAACTTTAAATGGTTTTATCAATCAATTTAAATCAAGAGGATGTAAGCCATCTGTTGTGCCCTTTTGGAATTGATAATATGGGTCAACAAAAAGGGGGCAATTCAATGAAAATTAGCACAATAGTAGGTATTATATTATTTCCATATATCTTGCATTAAAGGCCAGATTGAGCTACCATATTTTAAGTTTTTCAAGATTGAGCTTGCTTTGATATTTTATCAACGTTGCCAATGATAGAGGTGGATGACACATTGACTTTACTTTAAGAGAAATTGACTGAATTGCCTGGTTATGTGAAATAGATAATTTTTTTCTCTCAAGTATCTACTTTCTCCATCGAGATACTCAAAATGGAGTTGTATTTTCTATGCAAGCTACTAGATTGCAAGCCGCCTAGGAGTGTGATTGTCTTATTGAGGTCATTGATGTTTTCTGTATCTGCTGCAAGTGACTTCAAGATTTTGAACCATTGTGGAGATTGAAACTTCTTTGCTTCAACAAATTTTTAAAATTTTGGTGATGATCCAGGTCCTCTTGTCAGGAAACTCAAGAGTTTTATCTTCCACTCAATTTTTGCTAGAAAAAAATATTCCTTTGTGACTAAGAAGAGAAAAATGCAATGACAAGAACACAAAGTTTGCAGTGTCCTTCTTTCGACCAATGCATTGGATCGAATGACTCTGATACCAATTAGTTTGGAAACATAGATTAGGCTCAGACCCTTATAAATAAATCCTAATTTTATACAGAATAGGCTAGTATTTTAGTGCCAAATACAGAAAACAAAAGCAACAATTTTGGGTTTTAAAATTAATTTATCGTCCCGTTGCACATTGCTCCACTTAAAAAACATAATTTGAAGAATCCAAAAAAAGGGTTAAACAACCCTAAGACAACGAACCCTAGCTAGTAATAAAGCCATTGACATTGTTAGAAGAGTGGAACATAGGGTGTAAAGTGGAGTAAAAGAATCAAAAAGGAATTGAGTGTGGTACACATGATTTTGGTGTAAGAAGAGATTGAGATAGAGATTGAGAAATAGTAGGAGAAAAGAGAGGGAAAAGGTTGGATAAGTATTTTAGGATTGGAATTCATGTTGAATTTTTATTATTAATCCTTGCTTTTCTAATTACATTACAACTGAGAGAAAATGGCTCGCACACTGGAGTAGTTAGATATTTTAGCTTATGTCCAAACCTTGTTATGTTTGGTCTAGTACTCCATGGAAGAAATACTTACCTTCACTCCAATTTCATGATAAAAAATCCACTAAAATGAAAGATGCAACCCAATGATATTTTTGTCATCTCTAAATTTGTATGTAGTTTTCGTCAATCAATTAGGGCAAGTCCAATTTCATGAGTCAATTGGAGAAGGTCCAAATTATTTTAGAGATTTGCTTTATTGGACTTGCTCTTATTGATTCACTTAATTGCACTTAGTTTCTATAGTGGACTTTTCTAAGTGATTCAATTTGAAAAATCCACAAGGATTTTTTTTTGAATTTATGCGTCACATAAGACGTATAAATGCCTTGATAATTTTGCTCCTCAATGAGAGACCATGTTTTCATATCCAACAAAATATTTTGCTCCATCATATTGAAAACTTTGAAAATGGCCTTCCACTTCTAATGATAACTTAAATTGTGAGGTCAATCCGATGGTGCTCACATGTGTAGGATCAATGGAAATGTCACTTCAATTGCTTAAGGTGGGTCTATAACTATTGGTCAAATTTGTAGCTATAGGAATAAGGCTGCAATATACTTAAATTATTCTAGTTTTCCTTTGATGAAACATATTGCATCTTCATCTTGGCCTTCATGATTGGAACACCTATCATTCACAGTGGCAAATTGAGAGTGTAAGTCCTAGTATACAAAATGGCTTGACTATGTATTAACTTTTATAAATGGAGACAATATAAGCTATTTAGTCCCAAATGGTTGAGCTCACTTCAAGAATGAATAGTCTCATTCTCAGAGAGATTACACTGGGTTAGCATGACTAAACATCCCAAAATATTAGTTTAATGAGGATCCCAATATTGATTTGGCTTATTTGTTTGACCAATATTCTGACTCTTACCAAACCATGAAAGAGTAGAAGACATAAGAGATATGTTTTTTGATTGGTTTTAAGGTAGATTTTGCCTCATGATCAAAGGTATACTAAGGAGAATAGGCTGATGAATCCCAAGAGATTTTATGGATTAAGTCATTTGGCGCCTCAATGTTGACTCATTACATCATGTGGTTGAAGTAGGTCTCAAGGTGTTTTCGTATGCTGACTCAACAGTTTGGTTTAGAATATTATGAAATAGTTTTGTTCCTATCTACCATTGGTGTTAAAGAGAGAACTATGAGGAACCAACCTGCATACGAGAGGACTAGGTTATTCCTATCTATCATTTGGCGACTAAGTTAGTATGGAAGAACTACAAACTATAGGGAAATCCTCCTCTATACAAGTTATAGTACAAGGTTTCTAAACAAAGTGAGATGGGGAAGCATCACTAGGTATGAAGGAATCTCATAATTTTTTCAAGCATAAAATACTATTTGTTGCCTTTTAGCGGGCAAACATGAATGATTATATTATAAAAACCTAAATTGCCACAGATCCGACATTTATACTTTAGTTTATTATATTAGTGCACATTGAAGGGGAAGAAGAGATGAATTGAAACTCAAAAATTATTTGTTTACCTATTTTCTCTATTTAGAAAGCAAAGAAAGGAGAAGAAAGTGGAGAGGAGTTGAGCAGAGAGGTTCAGGGGGATAGCAATAAAGACTGAGAAGAAAGTGGGGCCGGTCATCAATGAGACCTCGTATAAAATCTCTTATTGAATGACCATTTTGTTTTATTTCCACGCCAGAGCTTTTATTGATTTTGTTAAGCCAGCCAATCTTAAGTCTTTCAATTTATTAGCTTGAATGCGAAATTACTGCTTCTTCTAAAAGCCCCCCCTCCCCCGTCTCTGTTTTTTTTCTCTCTCTCTCTCTATGGAAAAACTTCCACTAATAGACAAAGGTTTTTTAATCAAGAAGATAAAAAATTAGTAAAAAAAGAAAAAGAAAAAATCCAAAATTTAGCTAAATTACAAATGCCCTTAGATTCTGATTACATCATTATTGAAATTGATGGTAGCAACATTGGATGGAGCGGTGTACTTATTGCCGAACCTCACAAATATAGTATTAAAGAATAAGAACGTATTTGTTGTTATGCTAGTGGAAAAGTAAAATAAAAAGGAAATATGAATAGCATAGATGTAGAAATTTTAGCAATTATTTACTCCTTAGAAGCTTTTCGGTTTTTCATTATTTTTAAAAATGAATTTACATTAAGAACTGATTGTGAAGCAATAGTAAAATATTTCCAAAGAAGCAAAGAAAATAAGATAAGTAGAAGAATATGGCTAAATCTTGTAGATATAATTACAGGAAATGGATACAAGATAGAATTTGAACATATCAAAGGTAAAAATAATAGTCTTGCAGATATATTAAGTAGGAGATTTTTTTATTCGTCCTTGGTTAATTGAACAGATGGATCCTCCATACCAGATGTCCTCAAGATCTTCTTCTTCAAGATTCAATAATTATGGACAAGAATTTTTAAATTTTTGTAATAAAAAATTAGTAGTTTTTCCTAAATCTAATATTGCATTTAAGACTTTCCCCATATTTCTATTGGCAAAGAAGAACAATGCTTATTAGACAACTTATGGCTTTCGTAACAAAGAATTCCTAAAGATCAAAAATACATTTTAGCCAGTGTTAATAGTTTATCAAAATATTTTTGTTAGAAAAAGAAAAGTTTTAATTTTTATGTAGTTTTTAAAGGTAAAACTCCGGGAGTTTTTCATTCCAGGACTGAAGTAATAGAAAGTATTCAAGATTTTCAAAGACCTATTTATAAAGGATTCAATAATTTACAAGAAGCCTCAGAAGCTACTAAGCACAGTATCGGAACTAATTATTATATAGCCCTGTCCTTAAGATTTATGAGAGAAGACCAAGTATCTTATGGGATTGCCAAAGATACTAGATGAATTGTTTTTTGTGATCACTGTGAAACCCTATCCAAGACCATACAAAGACTAAATGAAAAGAGAAGGTTACTCCAGGTGAAGAAAGATTTTCAGAAAGAATACATAAACACCATTGAAGACGAAAACAGACAACTCAAGGCAAGACTAACAGGTACTTTTTCAACCTAGATACCTACTAGTGAAGGTAATTCACTAGCTAGTCCAGCTCAAACGGAAGCTGGTAAAGACACATAAAATCCGTTGATGGGTGGACATTTGTCAGAAAGGTTAGAAAAAAAGAAGAAAGATAAACAGTAGACAAATCCAGACGAATGAAAAAGATGATGAAAGAATATTTTCAAGAATATCTTAAAGAACAAGGTTATGAGAAACAAGACTCAGAAATATCCTGTAAATCTAGATCTACTGGTACTCAGACTCTTCAGTGTTATTCCCAAGAAGAAGACGAAGACTATGACTTTGACTCTGAAGCTATACACAATTTGACCACTTTAGATGGGAAATAGGGAGACAAAAGTACTGAAAAGATTATCTAAAAAAGTAAAAAATAATGGATACTTAGACTATTATTCAAGATAATGGATACTGAGAAGATTATCTAGAAAAGACATCTGAAAAGACTATCATTGACTCAGAATAAAGATAAACATGATCCTATTTTAGAAGATAAAAAATTCAGCGCACGGTTTCAGCACATAGTTTTCCAGCCCATGGTTTCATCATATGGTTTAAGATAAAAGTTTCCAACCCACTGTTTTAGCACATGGTTTGAGAAGATAAGCTTTCCAGCTCATGGTGGTTTGAAGATGCCCCTGGTTTCCTAGCACCATGTTTTTGACTTTGTAGCACCATGCTTTTCACTTTGTAAAAAGTTTGTTTTTTTCCTTTTTTGGGTTTTGTTTAACCATTGCCACACACTTGTAAAGATTATGAGATACTTCATTGACGATGGGGCCCAATGAGCACCCATTTGACAATTTCTATCTATTCAGTGTCGGCAAAGGTTTGTCTATAAATACCCAGTTGTAAGTTATAAAAGATATGAATGAAAAAACCCAGTTCTTGTACACCTTGCTCTCTAAACCCATGACTTCTTTCTCTTTCTCTGAATCCCTTGCATAATTCCTACATCAACTGTGTTTCCAAGAAAGGTCTTATTTTTAAAAAAATTTTTTTTACTTAGTGGTTTTCCTAAAGGGAATTCGTAAACCTCTGTCTATTTGAATCCATAATTTCTTTCTCTAATTTGGAGTCAATACCCTGCATAACGTAAAAGAATAATGGTGATCCTTTGATGTTTCACGGTCCTATGTCTCATATGTTCGCCCATTTAGCCAAAGAAGGCGTCTGGGCTTTGTTGTTGGAAAAAAAGAGGAGCTCGTGGCAGAAGCAAATTTTCTAGAAAGCCATACCAGTCGTCATGTCTTGGGTTCTCTATACCTGAAGGAAGAAAGATAAGGATTCAAATAATAAAGGTTTAGGATGTACCTTTAGAAAATTTCACATCTATAGTTTTTCGTCTCTAGTTTTATCTTTTTTTATGATACTACTTTGTGTTGTTATAATCATTATTGTTAGTCTTTTAATTCTTACTGTTTATACAATTTTTTTTTAAAGTTCTTTTCTTTTGTTTCTGGTTTTAATTTCTAATTTTTTATTACAGATCTTGTTATGCAAAGTATTATCTTCTGATGGGAAAAAAAAGGAGCCCGTGGCAGAAGCAAAATTGCTAGGGAGCCATACATGTCGTCATGTCTTGAATTCTCTATACCTGAAGGAAGAACCATAAGGATTCAAACTGTAAAGGTTTAGTATGTACCATTAGAAAATTCACATCTACTATTTTTTCTCTCTGGTTTTATCTTTATTTATGACAATACTTTGTGTTGTTATAATCTTTATTGTTAATCTTTTAATTCTAACGACAATTAAAGTTTTTTTTTTAAAAGTTCTTTTCATATGTATCTGGATTTAATTTCCTATTTGCATTACTGATCTTCTTATGCAAAGTATTATCTTCTGGTGTTAGACCTAAAATCTTTAGGTAGGGTATACAAGCTTCTATAAAACATAAATTACATTTTGCTCTATTTTTACTTGTTAGGGTACCAATTGCATTTAAAGCAGTATCTTATGGGAACGCCAAAGAGACTAGAAGAATTTTTTTTTGTGATCACTGTGAAACCCTATCCAAGACCATACAAAGCCTCAATAAAAAGAGAAGGTTACTCTAGGAAAAGAATGATTTTCAGAAAGAATACATAAACACCATGAAGAAGAAAACAAACAACTCAAGACAAGATTAACATGTACTTTTTCTACCCAGATACCTACTAGTGAGGCTAATTCACTAGCTAGTCCAACTCAAACGGTTGCTGGTAAAGTCACATAAAATCCGTTGATGGCTTGACATTTGCCCAAAATGTCAGAAGAAAAGAAGAAAGACAAACAACTGACAGATCCAGAAGATATTAAAAAGATGATGAAAGAATATTTTCAAGACAATCTTAAAGAACAAGTCTATGAGAAACAAGACTCAGAAATATCCTATAAATCTGGATCTACTGGTACTCAAACTCTTCAGTGTTATTCTCATGAAGAAGATGAAGACTATGACTTTGACTCTGAATCTATGCACAATTTCACCACTTTAGAAGGGAAATAGCAAGACAAAAGTTCTAAGAAGATTATCTAGAAAAGAAAAAGATAATGGATACTTAGACTATTATTCAAGATAATGGATACTGAGAAGATTATCTAGAAAAGACAAATGAAAAGACTATCATTGACTCAGAATAAAGATAGACATGATCCTATTTGAGAAGACAAAAAATTAAACCCACGGTTTCAGCACATGGTTTTCCAGCATATGGTTTTCCAGCCCATGGTTTCACCATATGGTTTGACATAAAAGTTTCCAACCCACTATTTTAGCACATGGTTTGAGAAGATAAGGTTACCAGCTCAAGGTTGTTTGAAGATGCCCCTGGTTTCCTAGATCCTAGTTTTTGACTTTGTTGCACCATGTTTTTGACTATAGAAAAAGTTTGTATTTTTTTTTTTTATGTTTAGTTTAACCTTAGCCGCACACTTGTAAAGATTATGAGATAAATCATTGGCGATGGGGCCCAATGAGCACCAATATGACAATCTCTATCTATTCCATGTCGGCAAAGGTTTGTCTATAAATACCCAATTGTAAGTTATAGAAAATATGAATGAAAAAAACTCAGTCCTTGCACACCTTGCTGTCTAAACCCATGACTTCTTTCTCTTGCTCTGAATCCCTTGCATAATTCCTACATCAACTGTGTTTCCAAGTTAGTTCTTATTTTTAAAAAAGTAATTTTATTTACTTAGGGGTTTTCCTAAAGGGAACTCCTAAACCTCTATATATTTGAATCCATAATTTCTTTCTCTAATCAAAAGTCAATCCATGCATGACATAAAAGCATTATGGTGATCCTTTGATGTTTCACGATTCTATGTCCCATATGTTCGCTTGTTTAGCCAACGGAGGCGTCATGGCTTTGAAGTTGGGAAAAAGGAGGGGCCCATGGCAGAAGCAAAATTGCTAGGAAGCCATACAAGTCGTCATGTCTTGGGTTATCTATACCTGAAGGAAGAAAGATAAGGATTCAAACAGTAAAGGTTTAGGATGTACCTTTAGAAAATTTCACATCTACTACTTTTCCTCTCTGGTTTTATCTTTATTTATGATACTACTTTGTGTTGTTATATTCATTATTGTTAGTCTTTTAATTCTTACAGCAATTATAGTTTTTTTTTAAAAGTTCTTTTCATATGTATCTGGATTTAATTTCTAATTTTGTATTACTAATCTTGTTATGCAAAGTATTATCTTCTGGTGTTACACCTAAAATCTTTAGTTTTGGTATACAAGCTTCTATAAAAGCTAAATTACATTTTGCTCTATTTTTCTTGCTAGGGTACCAATTGCATTTAAAATATTATCTTATGGGATTGCCAAAGAAACTAGAAGAATTGTTTTTTGTGACCTATCCAAGATCATAAAAAGACTAAATGAAAAGAGCAGGTTACTCCAGGAAAGGAATGATTTTCCGAAAGAATACATAAACACCATTGAAGAAGAAAACAGACAACTGAAGGCAAGATTAACAGGTACTTTTTCTACCTAGATGTTGTGGACTCAATAGCACACCGAGTCACACAACGAAGAAGACAACAACAACTCACTCAATAGGATTTAATTCTTATATTTCTTTGAGTAGGATTTATTTCTAATATTGTTTTAAGTAGGATTTATTTCTTATATTGTTTTAAGTAGGAGTTATTTCTAATTACTTTTTATGTAAGGGCATTATGGGGAATTATTGTAACCCTAACCCTAAAGCTCCCTATTTAAGGGATAGGTATGAATGAAATAGGTAAGCTTTGAGATTTTAGAATAACCTAGTCTAAATAGGTTGGGATCACCTCTTGATGCCGAGTTTAGGGTTTACTCCAAAAATCCAACCTATTATTCACCCTCCATTGCCATCCATCTTCACCCAAATTCATCCACCATCATCCCTACTAAGAAAAGGAGCTTCCTGCCCCTTTTCCGAGTCCAAAGAGGAGGTCTATCCTCCTTCTCGGCAGCAGCAGCAAGAGAGGCCCAATTCCTCCCTTACCAAGCAACAAAGTGAGGATTTTTATCCTCAAATCTTGAGCAATTCCTGGTGCAACGTGGGAGCTGATCATAACATCAAAGAAGAGGTATTAATCTATCCCAAACTCGTGTTTCAAGTTATTTAAGAAAGAAGGATTGCATTCTTAGCTAGAGCAGCAACAAAGAGGGCGAAACCCTCTTTGCCGTGACCAAGGAAAGAGAGCACCTTGCTCTAGCAAGGTCACCATTGCTGTGGGGTCTTCTACCTAGCAAAACAACTCGGTAGGACCCTCAAAAGAGGATCTTTCCTCCTGGCCAAGCATTGGTTGAGGAGAAATACTCATACACAGACCCTTGACGTGAAGTGAGTAAATTCTGAGTGCTGGATTCACAAATCCCACGCCGTGTTACTCGATCCATGACCCGGGACCGTAACAACTTGGTATCAGAGCAGGGTAACATGGGGGATAATATCAGCAATGAAGAAATCCAAATCAGGATACAAAAGATAGAAGATAGCCTTGAAACAACACAACCAGTGTTGGGAAAGGTTTGTGGTTTGGAAGAAGAGATGAGCCGAATCATTAGCATGCTACAGGAGTTGAGGACAGAGAGACATCAGAGTTCAGAGGTGAGAGAGGTTGCTCAACCATATCACAGAAGAGGGGAGCAGTGGCCAGGGCGCACTGCTGTCCAAGCACCTCAGCATGGAGGCACAATCCCAAGGTACACCAAGTTAGAGTTTCCCTCTTTCAATGGTTTTGTGGATCCCGTAATTTGGTTGCATAGATGTGAATTTTTTTTTTTTGAACCAAGGGACTACTGAATGGGATAAGGTGCAACTAGCCTCTTTCCATATGACAGATGAAGCCATGTTATGGGTGACTCAAGTAGAGAAAGAGAGACCGGGAATGACTTGGGGAGAATTTAAAAATCTATGCACAGTTAGATTTGGGCCTCCCGCCAACAGCAACCCCTTGGGAGAGTTAGTCCTACTGAGACAAACAGGTTCGGTGGAACGCTATCAAAAACTTTTCCAGGAAAAGTTGGCTCGTGCTGGAGAGAGGGTATTGGTTGACCAACAGGTCTCCTTATTCACAGTAGGTCTCAATGAGTATTTACGGCTAGAGGTAGAACTCCTTATGCCCACGGATCTAGCTCATGCCATGAATATGGCCCGAGCAATGGAACAACGACAACAGTTGCAACAACGTAAGCCGGGTTGGTCGAGTGAGAGGAACACTTCCTCCACGTGGCAAGGGCGCCGCTATAATTGATCTCAGGGAGCATCTACAGCAGAACCATCCAGACACACTCCAACTACGACTCAGGCAGCCGATCCCCGCCCTGGTAATTCCCTACCGAGCTTTATAAAAAAATCGACGAGTGCGGAGATGGTAGAAAGGCTGTCCAAAAATCTCTGTTATAACTGCGATGAGCAGTATCGGGTCGGACACCAATCTAAATGATTATTTTGGCTCGAGATGGAGGATTCAGAGGATCCAGAGGAACCAGAGGATATTATCGAGGAGGAACTACCAGAGATATCCTTGCATGCTATTACTGGATAGAAATCGCCTACTACAATGCAAGTCCGAGCTCATGTCATCGACCGAGAACTGGTGGGACTAGTCGACTCGGGGAGTACACACAATTTTCTGAGTTTGACAGCCGCACAGCATCTCCAGCTCCAGATACACACTCATCCGACAGCCACCGTCTCAGTGGCCAATGGCGAGAAGGTCCCTAGCTATGGGATTAGTAAGGCGGTAACTTTTTCCATTGGATTTACTTCATTTAATGCGGAATTTTTTGTTATTCCCCTAGCGGGATTTGATATGGTTTTAGGCATTAAATGGTTACAAACATTGGGGCCCATTCTGTGGGACTTTTCGGCTTTAACCATGAGCTTTGATTTGGCCTGAAGTCGGGTGCTCTTACAGGGCTGTCAGCTGGACAGGGCCCACCGCATACACACTTTGCAGACACAGGATCAGCCTGACAGTACTAGTGATGGTCTGGTTGAGGAGTTCTATGACCTCTTCCAGGAGCCTTCGGGGTTGCCTCCCATGAGGCACTGTGACCACAGGATCTGTCTGAAACCAGGTTCTGAGGTAGTGGTCATGCGACCATACCGTTACACACACCTTCAGAAGGATGAGATAGAGCGTCAGTGCCATGAGATGTTGAAACAAGGTCTTATTCGTCCCAGCCGTTCCCCGTTCTCTTCACCCGTCTTACTTGTGAAGAAACATGATGGGACATGGAGGTTCTGCGTGGATTATCAGGAGTTGAACGTGTAGACAGTAAAAGACAAGTTCCCGATTCCGGTAGTGGATGAGCTTCTGGATGAGTTACATGGGTCGTGGTTATTCACTAAAATCGACCTCAGTTCGGGATACCATTAGGTCCGGATGCACCCCTCTGATATCGAGAAAATGGCGTTCCGCACGCACCATGGCCACTTTGAGTTCGTCGTCATGCCGTTTGGGTTATCCAATGCACCCTCCACTTTTCAAGCTTTGATGAACGAGGTATTTAGCCCCTATCTTCGAAAATTTGTTCTTGTAATTTTTTATGATATTTTGATATATAGCAAGTCGGTTGAGGAGCACTTGGCACACTTGAGGATTGTTTTCGACTTGTTAAGAGCACATCAGCTCTATTTGAAACACTCCAAGTGTTCTTTTGTGGCTTCACACGTGGGATATCTGGGACACATTATCTCACATGAGGGGGTTACGGTGGATCCCGAGAAGATCCGATCTATTCACGAGTGGCCGTAACCACAGTTGTGTTCTGCATTAAGGGGTTTTCTGGGTCTTGCGGGCTACTACCGTAAATTTATTCAGAACTATGGGCCAGTGGCAGCACCATTGACGAGTTTACTCAAGAAAAATTCCTTTATTTGGAATGAGGGGGCCACCACGTCGTTTGTGGCACTCAAAGCTGCCCTCGCATCCGCGCCAGTATTACAACTTCCCAACTTCGACAAAATTGTTCGTGGAAGAGTGCGACGCTTCGGGTGTGGGCATGGGGGCCGTTTTAGAGCAGCTGGGCCATCCTATTGCTTATTTTAGCAGACAGTTGGCAGTCCGCCATCACAAACTGGCAGCCTATGAGCACGAATTGATTGGGTTGGCCAAAGCGGTCCAACATTGGAGGCCTTATCTCTGGGGCTGGGCTTTTCTCATACGCACGGATGACTATAGCCTTAAATTCTTACAAGAACAACATTTTACGACGTCGCCACAACAACACTGGATCAGTAAGTTGTTGGGGTTTGACTTCTCGGTGGAGTACCGTGCGGGGATATTAAATAAGGCGACAGATGCCTTGTCACAGTGTTTTGAAGATCAGCAGTCGGTCTATTCTATTAGCCAGCCGAGATTTCTCATTATGGACTTGGTGTGAGAAGCACATGCTACTAACCCTGCACTGCAGGAACTGCATCAGCAGATCTCAGAAGGGACAATGAATGTGAAGTGGTCCATCCAGGATGCACTTATTTATTATAAGCATCGGATTTTCCTTCCACCTGAGTCCGAGTTGATTCCAGCTATTCTCTCGGCCTACCACGACAGTACACACGAGGGGATCCAGAAGACCTTGCACAGAATTCAAGCTGATTTTTACTGGCAAGCCATGAAAGCCTCTATTGCGAGTTATGTTGGCGACTGTCAGGTATGCCAGCGCAACAAAGCCGAGCACTTGAGTCCAGCCGGTCTTCTCTAGCCTTTGGCCCTTCCAACGCAGGTTTGGGCCAACATTTCAATGGATTTTGTGGAAGGCCTACCCCTGTCAGCCGGCAAATCCGTACTTTTCGTAGTGGTTGATCGATTCTCCAAGTACGGGCATTTTATACCGATGGCTCATCCGTATACAGCAACACGGGTTGCTCAGACTTTCCTGGAGCAGATAGTCCATTTACATGGCATTCCAGAATCCATTGTGAGTGACAGAGATGCAGTTTTCACGAGCACCTTTTGGCAGGAACTGTTTCGCTTGAGTGGGACGAAATTGAAGTTCTCCTCCGCCTATAATCCACAGACAGAAGGGCAGACTGAGGTGGTGAACCGCACCATCGAGATGTATCTACGGTGCTTGGTGGGGGATCGTCTGCGGCAATGGGTTCAATGGCTTCCGTGGGCCAAATATTGTTACAACACTTCGTTCCACTCTGTATTGCAATCCACTCCTTTTCGGGTTATATGTGGCCGGGATCCACCTCGCCTCCTCTCGTATAACCATGGGTCCACCCGCGTGGACACGATTGATCAGGCACTCATAGATAGGGATCTACTGCTACAGAATATCACAGAACGGCTACGACGTGCCGAAGCTCGGATGAAGGATGTATACGACAGAGGCCACCGTGAGGTCTCTTTTGAGGTTGGAAAGTATGTGTGGCTACGGCTCCAGCCCTACCGTCAGCAGTCTCTAGCGGGACCTCCACGTCATAAGCTCTCACCCAGATTTTTTGGGCCGTTTCCCATTCTTCGACGCGTGGGACCATTCGCCTATCAACTCAAATTACCGGACACAGCCAAAATTCACGATGTGTTTCATGTCTCTCTTTTGAAGCCGCATTCCGAAGCACAGCCTACATCCACTCCATTCCTACCACCAATTGATCATGGCGAGGTTATTCTTAACCCAGCTGCGGTGTTACGTGCACGGCTGACCAATGATCATTGGGAGATTCTCGTTCAGTGGACGGACACTGACCCCGACGCTGCAACATGGGAACGTGTGGACATCTTCAAACAAGTCTACCCAGCTTTTGAGCTTGAGGACAAGCTCTTTCTCCATGGGGAGGCAGATGTTGTGGACTCAATAGCACACCGAGTCACACAACGAAGAAGACAACAACAGCTCACTCAATAGGATTTAATTCTTATATTTCTTTGAGTAAGATTTATTTCTAATATTGTTTTAAGTAGGATTTATTTCTTATATTGTTTTAAGTAGGAGTTATT
The DNA here is from genome assembly GCF_029961685.1 of Aristolochia californica. Classification (NCBI taxonomy): domain Eukaryota; kingdom Viridiplantae; phylum Streptophyta; class Magnoliopsida; order Piperales; family Aristolochiaceae; genus Aristolochia; species Aristolochia californica. The sequence goes on from NW_027182279.1 coordinate 8,220,025, forward strand.
TCTAATTACTTTTTATGTAAGGGCATTATGGGGAATTATTGTAACCCTAACCCTAAAGCTCCCTATTTAAGGGATAGGTATGAATGAAATAGGTAAGCTTTGAGATTTTAGAATAACCTAGTCTAAATAGGTTGGGATCACCTCTTGATCCTGAGTTTAGGGTTTACTCCAAAAATCCAACCTATCATTCACCCTCCATTGCCATCCATCTTCACCCAAATTCATCCACCATCATCCCTACTAAGAAAAGGAGCTTCCTGCCCCTTTTTCGAGCCCAAAGAGGAGGTTTATCCTCCTTCTCGGCAGCAGAAGCAAGAGAGGCCCAATTCCTCCCTTACCAAGCAACAAAGTGAGGATTTTTATCCTCAAATCTTGAGAAATTCCTGGTGCAACGTGGGAGCTGATCATAGCATCAAAGAAGAGGTATTAATCTATCCCAAACTCGTGTTTCAAGTTATTTAAGAAAGAAGGATTGCATTCTTAGCTAGAGCAGCAACAAAGAGGGCCAAACCTCTTTGTCGTGACCAAGAAAAGAGAGCACCTTGCTCTAGCAAGGTCACCATTGCTGTGGGGTCTTCTACCTAGCACAACAACTCGGTAGGACCCTCAAAAGAGGATCTTTCCTCTTGGCCAAGCATTGGTTAAGGAGAAATACTCATACACAGACCCTTGACGTGAAGAGAGTAAATTCTGAGTGCTGGATTCACAAATCCCACGCCGTGTTACTCGATCCATGACCCGGGACCGTAACACCAGATACCTACTAGTGAGGCTAATTCACTAGTTTGTCCAGCTCAAACGGTAGCTGGTAAAGACACATCAAAACCGTTGATGACTGGACATTTGCCAAAAATGTCTGAAGAAAAGAAGAAAGACAAGTAGCAGACAGATCCAGAAGATATTAAAAATATGATGAAAGAATATTTTCAAGAATATCTTAAAGAACAAGGTTATGAGAAACAAGACTCAGAAATATCCAGTAAATCTAGATCTACTAGTACTCTCTTCAGTGTTATTCTCAAGAAGAAGACGAAGACTATGACTTTGACTAAGAAGCTATACACAATTTGACCACTTTAGATGGGAAATAGATAGACAAAAGTACTAAGAACATTATCTAGAAAATAAAAAGATAATGGATACTTAGACTATTATTCAAGATAAAGGATACCGAGAAGATTATCTATAAAAGACATCTGATTTTTAAAAGACTATCATTGACTCATAATAAAGATAGACATGATCCTATTTGAGAAGACAAAAAATTCAGCCCACAATTTCAGCACATGGTCTTCTAGCCCATGGTTTCATTATATGTTTTGAGATAAAAGTTTCCAACCCACTGTTTTAGCACATGGTTTGAGAAGATAAGCTTTCCTGCTCATGGTGGTTTGAAGATGCCCCTGGTTTCCAAGCACCTTGTTTTTGACTTTGAAAAAAGTTTGTAGTTTTCCTTTTTGGGTTTTTTTAACCTTAGCTGCACACTTGTTAAAATTATGAGATCAGTCATTGACGATGGGGCCAAATGAGCACCCGTATGACAATCTCTACCTATTCCGTGTCTGCAAAGGTTTGTCTATAGATACCCAGTTGTAAGTTATAGAAGATATGAACGAAAAAACCCAGTTCTTGCACACCTCGCTTTCTTAACCCATGACTTCTTTCTCTTCCTCTGAATCCCCTCCATAATTCCTACATCAATTGTGTTTCCAAGTAAGTTCTTATTTTTAAAATAGTAATTTTATTTACTTAGGGGTTATCCTAAAGGAAACTCCTAAACCTCTGTCTGTTTGAATCCATAATTTCTTTCTCTAATCAGGAGTCAATCCCCTGCATGATGTAAAAGCATTATGGTGATCCCTTGATGTTTCACGGTCCAATGTCCATTAGGTTGCCCGTTTAGCCAAAGGAGGGGTCAGGGCTATGTTGTTGGGAAAAAAAAGAGGAGCCCGTGACAGAAGCAAAATTGCTAGGAAGCCATACAAGTTGTCATATCTTGGGTTCAGTATACCTGAAGAAAGAAAGATAAGGATTCAAATAGTAAAGGTTTAGGATGTACCTTTAGAAAATTTCACATCTGCTATTTTTCCTCTCTGGTTTTATCTTTATTTATGATACTACTTTGTGTTGTTATAATCGTTATTGTTAGTTTTTTAATTCTTATGGATTTTATAGTTTTTTTTTTAAATTCTTGTTGTATGTATTTGAATTTTATTTCTAATTTTGTATTACTGATCTTGTTATGCAAATTATTATCTTCTGGTGTGATACCTAAAATCTTTAGGCAGGGTATACAAGCTTCTATAAAACATAAATTACATTTTGCTCTATTTTACTTGCTAGGGTACCAATTGCATTTAAAACAATATCTTATGGGATTGCCAAAGATACTAGAAGAATTGTTTTTTTTGTGATCACTGTGAAACCTATCTAAGACCATACAAAGACTCAATGAAAAGAGAAGGTTACTCCAGGAAAAGAATGATTTTCAGAAAAAATACATATACACCATTGAAGAAGAAAACAAACAACTCAAGGCAAGATTAACAGGTACTTTTTCTACCCAAATACCTACTAGTGAGGGTAATTCACTAGCTAGTCCAGCTCAAACGGTAGTTGGTTAGGACACATCAAATTCGTTGACGGCTGGACATTTGCCCAAAATGTCAGAAGAAAAGAAGAAAGACAAGCAGCAGACAAATCCAGAAGATATTAAAAAGCTAATAAAAGAATATTTTCAAGAACAAGGTTATGAGAAACAAGAATCAGAAATATCCAGTAAATCTAGATCTACTGGTACTCAGACTCTTCAGTGTTATTCTCATGAAGAAGACGAAGACTATGACTTTGACTAAGAAGCTATACACAATTTGACCACTTTAGATGGGAAATAACAAGACAAAAGTACTAGGAAGCTATACACAATTTGACCACTTTAGATGGGAAATAGCATGACAAAAGTACTAAGAAGATTATCTACAAAAGAAAAAGATAATGGATACTTAGACTATTATTCAAGATAATGGATACTGAGAAGATTATCTAGAAAAGACAAATGAAAAGACTATCATTGACACAAAATAAAGATAGACATGATCCTATTTGAGAAGCAAAAAAATTCAGCCCACTGTTTCAGCACATGGTTTTCCAGCCCATGGTTTCATCATATGGTTTGAGATAAAATTTCCAGCCCACTATTTTAGCACATGGTTTGAGAAGATAAGTTTTCCAGCTCATGGTGGTTTGAAGATGCCCCTGGTTTCCTAGCACCTTGTTTTTGACTTTGTAAAAAGTTTGTATTTTTCCTTTATGGGTTTTGTTTAACCTTAGCCACTCACTTGTAAAGATTATGAGATAAGTCATTGACAATGGGGCCCAATGAGAACCCGGATGACAATCTCTATATATTCTATGTCGGCAAAGGTTTGTCTATAAATACCCAGTTTTAAGTTATAGAAGATATGAATGAAAAACTCCAGTTCTTGCACACCTAGCTCTCTAAACCCATGACTTCTTTCTCTTCCTCTGAATCCCCTGCATAATTCCTACATCAACTGTGTTTCTAGGTAAGTTCTTATTTTTAAAATAGTAATTTTATTCACTTAGGGGTTTTCCTAAAAGGAACTCCTCAACCTTTGTCTATTTGAATCCATAATTTCTTTCTCTAATCTGGAGTCAATCCCCTGCATGACGTAAAAGCATTATGGTGATCCTTTGATGTTTCATGGTCCTATGTCCCATATGTTCGCCCGTTTAGCCAAAGGAGGCGTCAGGGCTTTGTTGTTGGGAAAAAAACGCGGAGCTCATGGCAGAAGCAAAATTGCTAGGAAACCATACAAGTCGTCATGTCTTGGGTTCTCTATACCTGAAGAAAGAAAGATAAGTTTTCAAATAGTAAAGGTATAGGATGTACCTTTAGGAAATTTCACATCTACTGTTTTTCCTCTCTGGTTTTATTTTTATTTATAATACTACTTTTTGTTGTTTAATCATTATTGTTAGTCTTTTAATTCTTACGGCTTTGATAGTTTGTTAAAAGAAAAAAATATTTTGTTAGGCTGGAAACTACTGGTTGAGGGCTAGTAGCTCTGACAGATCCCGCTGCATTGAAAGACAAGGACCGTTCCTGATTGTCACAACGCCATGAACTTCCTTTATATTTTGTATGCTTATTCTATTTATAGTTTGATTTATAATTTTTTGTGCAAAATTTTTTCTATTTTTTGCAATTCTGTATAAGATTTTTCATATAGGAAAAGCCTTCAGAATATAGCCTGTTTTCTTATGTTAGTTATTTCATTTACTTTAGCCATAGTTATAATCAATCTCTCATTAAGAAACCCCTTCTTAATACCAGTTTATGTTATTCCTTTCTTTTGCTTTAGCCATAGTTATAGTCAACTTGTCCCTATTTTTCTGTATTTCTATTGTATTGTCAACCTATTCCTATAGAAGAATTATAGTACCCCCCAGACAAATTGGTATCAGAGTTATTAGAAATTATATCAGTAATACAAAAACAATTCTCTCTCTCTCTCACTCTCTCTCTCTTTATATATATATATATATATATATACTCCAAAAAGACTCTCTCTCTCTCTCTCTCTCTTTGTCCTTCTTTCTCTTCGATATGGTATTGGGAGGGTATAAGGATTTTACCTAGGGAAGGACAGCCTTGCCTCTTATTATTCACGCAAAAAAAATATTATTTTAATTTTTTTCTTTAATTTACTTTATTTTATGCTAGTTAAAAAATTAATAGGCCACAAGGGTATTTTTGGAATATTTTATTTATGAGGGTATTTTTGTAGTATTTTATCTTAAACCTTGTAAGGGTGAACCCTATTTAAGGGGAAGAGTAATGAGAAAGGTAAGCTTTGATTTAGAGTAAACAAGGGTTTTGAGTTCTCCTCAACGAGCTCAGGGGTGTGTGTTCTCCTCAAAGAACTTAGGGTTTTCAAGCTTCCCTTTGCCTTGATCTTCATTTTTCTCTTCTTCCTCCCTACGAATCCATGTGTCAGATCCGGGACCATAACACCCCTTCTTATGAATGGAGATATGACTTCCAAGACTTGGGAGGGGGACACATTTCCTTGGTCTATTTTTTTGTTTACTCTGATTTTTATTTTTGTAGATTTTTATTATTTTGATAGTGTAGAACAACTTATGTTGTTGATTTTGAGAAAAATATATATATTATTTCACATTATTATAGTTTTTAATGACCAACCCATTTTTTGAGTTTTTTCTTTCCGATTTTTTTTTTTTTTTGCTATGCTTAATTCACTCTTCGCAGGCATTAAAACTGCAAGTAAAATTTCAGGCTCTTGCTTGCTACTTTTCTTGGACATGATATCTAAACATTTTTAAAAAAATTTTCTATATGTTGATTTCCTTTCATCAATTGACTAGGTAGACAAGCACATAGATTTTCAACAACTCACTAGGCACACCAATCTAGACCCACAAAGAGATTTTCAGCATCACCTACCTACACGGGGTTTTATGACTCGAACAACTGCAAACACAACTTCCCACCTTCAATTCTTCAGCCACAATTTTTTTCCTGAATAAATTTGGGGTGAGGATGGTCTTACCTAAGGAAGGTTTGATCCAATTGTAAGTATTACTTTGTTACAATGTAACACGATATTAATTATCTCCCAATAGAAATTTTTTATTAATCTTGGTACAAACAAATATGTAAATCTATCCAATGTAATTAGTAGCTTAAAATAGTCCTTAGTAACTTGATTTTAAAAGGAAAACAACTCGTAGTACTCATTTATGATTTGATTTGAAAATATAGGCAGTAAAAGATGTGTTCATTTGAAAGATTGACACAATTTAAATATGGGATTGGCTTTTCAAGTTGCGGGACGTAAACAATTCAACTCAAAAATAATAAATTTCAAACAAAAGCCCATAAGTAGCATTATAAATTATAGTGAATGATTTTTTAAAGTGTACTTAGCACTAGTTCATTGTACTCGAATAATTATCATTGATTTATCTCAAAGTATATAAATGTAAATACTTGGATTTGAAATTCAATCCCAAAGTTTCAATACTTAGTAAAAGCTATTTCAAAAACCCCAACAAAATAACATATAAGCATGCATTAATATGATATGAAAATCGAGGAGGTTGTAAAACTAATTTCAAATGGTTGTCAATAACAAAACTACTCACAATGCAATCGTTGAATCAAATATGGTCTTAAAATCCCTTAGCACATGCTTAACTAACTGAGATTTAAGTATTTAATCGAACAACACATAATTTCTTAGCTCAATAAAGAAAACTATCAACCTTTTAGGCTTTGGAGGAGGTAAAAACTTCCTAAATCATGTGCAAGAGATTAGGAGGTTTGGTTTTCAATGTGAGAAGAGAGAATTTCATTAGCGGCGAGTCTGGGTTAAAGAACAAATTCTTCAACATTTAGCAAAAGAAGGTGAAAACAAAGATCTAAAAATTATGAAAAAAAAATCAATAGTTCCTATTTTTACTACCGAACATATTATAGGTTACTTAAATAATTTGGAAACCTAAATTTTTTTGATTTGGACCCGATATTCAGGAAATGGAATTGCTAGAACATGGCCTCCACAACTTTTCTTCTAATAGCTTGGTTCTGTAGTCGAATCCTCTACAGTTTGAATCCTCTCCACCCCAGAGTTCAACTCCTCTTTCTTTTGCACACTATAAGGGTCCATTGACTTTTTCTTTTTGTATTTCAGAACTTTTTATTGCATAGAGTCAAATCCTTTTTGCCATTTTTTACTCAGATGGGGTCCAACTCCTTCCATGTTGTCGACTCTTGCTATATGCCCTTCATTACAATGATCAACTCCTCCCACTATGGTTTTGCTCACTCCATCATGAGATGAGGCCAACTCCTTCCATAGGGGTCAACTCTTCGTGCACCAATTCACCACATGCTTGACTGCTTAATTTTGTATTTTCACTCTAGGCTTTCATCTTTTTCACTTATTATGCTTGACTTTTATAGATGGGTTTGACTCCTTCAACTGTTGACACTTCAATTTTTATTTCTTCCTATATGGTCATCTCCTTTTGCTCATGCTATTCTTCTTGCCTTTTTTTTGGACTGGTTGTGTCCAAAAAAAAAAAAATGATGCTTCCTTTGGTTTTTTAGTCAAATGGTGCTACTAGATGTTGATGGTGTGCTTTCTAGTATGAGGAAATTTCTTCCCTTTTCTATGGATCGTTGAAATGGGCCATGGTGGATCGAACGAATATGCTACTAGAAATTTTTTTTAAAGGGTTTTTTTTATGCGCCTCATACTTGACACACATCATTAGTAATTCAATTGTTTATTGTCATCAAAATTATCTTAATGGGATATTGGGACCAACACAATATATAAAATGATTTATTCTTTTCTGATTATATACTTTTTACTCCCTTCGCTTGAACATGATTGTGTCCCATTCAAGTAAACAAGACTTCAAGCAAAAGCTACAAGTTTAGACATAATTCAACTTACATTCAAATCATGAAATCTAAGTAGGAGTGTGCTTGTCAGAAGTAGTTCATAGCCATCTTCAATTGAGTTGATCTAACTTCTTATGCTACAAGAAAATTGATGTGTCTCAGTGTTTTTTCTTCTCCATGAAATTATTATTTTTGAGATAAATATATATTTCTTGATGAAATTTGAATGTCGTGGAGAAAAATATTCCCACTAAATGGCGAGAACCAATAATTCTCTATGAAATTTAAAAACTCACCAAGATATTCTAGTCGAAACTATCCCGTCAATAATAATTTAGGAAAAAAGAAAAATAATTCACTTACTCTCGAATAAATTCTAATTTTAATAAAAAAATTTACTATTTTTGGAAAAATTATTTCGTCAAGAATAAGAGGGGGGATTAAAAATAAAAATATTCACTTATTCTCAAAGTAATTAAAAAATCACCGAGAAATATATACTATTCTCAACAAAATAATTCCTCAAGAATAAGTTAGAGAAAAAAAAATATAAAATTATTATTTGAAAATTTTAAAAATCTCTTAAAAATATATGCTATTCTTGGTGAAATAATTTCAACAAGAAAAAGTAGGGGAAATTAAAATAAAAAAATACTTATTACTGGTGAAATTAAAAATCTTTGTGAAATATATACTATTCTCAATGAAGTAATTTATCTAAGAAATATTTAGGAAAAAATAAAAAAATATCCACTATTCTCAATTTTTATATTTAACATTTCCTCTTATTACCAACATAGTGCTATATAAGTCTTTAATCAACTATAATAGTGCTTTTATGTGAAACAAGATAAGATTTTTATCAATGAAATAAATAAAACAAAAAGCATTAAAATTATAAATTTTCAATAATTATTATTATTATTTATTTGTAGTATTATAAAAAATTTATTTAATTGAAATATTTAAGTTAAATTAAATAAAAATAATTAACTGATCAATCGACTTAATTCAGTTAACATAATATAAAAATTAATTAATATATTTAAATTAAGTTATTTATTTGATATTATTAAATTTTTTAAATTATCCTTATATATAATAATTTTGATAAAATCTTTTACTATAGATTTGCTTAAAATAAAAAAATAAATTTAATTAGTGAAATACACATAAATTCTTTGTATGTTGATGGAAATACTTTAAAAATTAGAAAAATTAAACTATAAACTAAACATAATTAATTCGTTCAAGATTTAAATTATTAATTAGTGAAATTATAATAATTTGGATGATCATATTGATGCACATTATAAATTGATCAAGTCATGTTAATGTAATATGACTTGCGTAGTAATTAGTTGAGTTATCGATCAAGTAATTAGTTGATATCAATTATTAACTATAATTTATTACATAATTAAATTATTATCTCATAGATGAGTTATTCTTATCTCAATGTTACAAAAAATATTTTTAGGTATTATTAAAATATATAAATTAAAGACTTGGTTATTATTAAATGATCATTAATAGGATTCAAAAACCACAAACGTTATATGTATTTAAGCTATAACTTATCATATAACAATAGAATACTATAACTTGATTAATTAATTTATAATAATCCTCGGGAACCTATCATTCGGACCACAATTGGTCATATTAATTTTTATAGAGAAATAGAAAAAGCCATCAAGTGTTTTGTTGGGAAAGAGCTAGGAGAGTTACGAGTGTCAGGGTTTATCTTAACTTTTATATTCCGTGGCAATTTTGTAATGGAAATGTTAAAATATTTCTAATAAGAAACAACCATTGGAGGAAGTTAGTTGTGATCGAATGGTAATGGGCGATGCAATACACGATAGCATACTTGATTGTCTCATTAGATATAAATCGACAGTTTGTTTAACTGCTATAATTGAGTTTTTTCACATGACTTTGTAAGCATTGAACCGGACCTAATCTTACCTAGTCCAATTACGATAGGACAAAAGGGTCAGGTTCGGTTCTATGCCATTAAATTTCTACTTCCTTCCTGAAATGGTTACTAAGTCAACAACATCTGTCAAGCCCCGTCTTTAGGTTTGTGACAACCAATTTCCTAGTGTCTTACAAGTTATAGCTAATTTTCAGGTTTGTTACACCAAATTTTACAAGCGCAATCAATGACTGCGTTGTTTGTTATGGTCCTAAATGTGTAACCAAGAGTTATATAAAGCAGGAGAGACCTAAGAGCGATGAGAGTAGGGACAAATAATCAAGAGTGTTTTGTCTTTACTTTCATCATCTTCTTCTTCTTCTTTTGCATTTTTGTAAAAAATTGCTACAAAGATGAGGAACAACATTGCTATACTACAATCGATCCATTTGTAAGCCTTTTCTCAATGGTTCGTCTATTTACAATGTGCAATTCTGATGTTCTCTCCATTGCTATTTGAATCTTTCTTTGTTTTTTTCTTTAATGGTGCTTTCTTAAATCATCTGAACTCTATTTAAGTTCGTTTGCTTGCTTATCACAGGTAAACACTACGGAGTCCTAACAAGAATTTTACTGGAGCTCCGCCATTACCTAAGATATTGACAAGTTGAACTATCCAGTTTTTCAAATTGAAATGCTCAACCCAACCAGTCTAGATGCTGAACTGGTTGGGTTGAGCATTCGATTTGACAAACATGATGGTTCAAGGTAGTAGCTGAATGGGTTGAGCATTCAATATGAAAATTTTGAGTTCAAGAGGTCTACATCCTTGGATAGATCGAAGAAGATGACGAGGTCAAGGATGAGCATCTTGGTAACTTCATTCAAGGAGGGGATCTTTGAAAATTGGCTGGTCAGAAACTCTACCCTCATCAAGTCTATAATAGTGTTATAAATCAATAGGGGTTTCCACATGTTTATCCATTGTCTCGATTAAATTGATGTCATCACTGAACACTTCAATGGAAGAAAAGAGAGTAAGTGGTGAATAATATTTTTTGGTAGCTTGATGATACTGTCAGTCTTCTCAATGAAGGTTCTCTTATGCTGAAAGTCCATTGACTAACTTTTTGTCTGTTATGCACTGCTATTTGTGATATGAAATAACAAAAAATATTATGTTAGTCAATGTATTTTCTCTGCAAAAACTTGAGTTCAAGTGGACTACATCCCTGGATAGTTCGAAGTAGAAGTCAAGGTCAAGGGTGTGCGTCATGGTAGCTTCATCCAAGGAGGGGATGTCGTTGAAAGAGGGCTTGTCACAAACTTGGCCCTTGTACCCAATTCTCTTTAGGTTCGGCTTACTTATCTCCATCTCTTCATCCGAAGATGATCAATCTTCACTGCTTTCGTTTTCTGTGTATAGTAATAAATGTTCTATAGGATTAATATTTATTCCTTAACTTGTCCCATCAACAGGTTTGTTTGTTGCATTGAAGAGATGATGCACTACTTCCTATCTGAGGTATTTTACATGTCCCAGTCGTAACTACGGCTCACCTCATCTATATTTATATCTATTTATGTATCTAGATCTATCTATATACCAAAAGAACGAGGTCGAGAGGAAATCGGAGTTCACCAACATCGCAACCCTCCTCTCACCACGTCAGCCTCTTAAGCAAATGAGAGTTGAGTGAAAATCTGAGAGATAACATAAAATCAGATTGATTTTGGATCTTCAAAGAAACGAAAGAGATAATGAAAAAATCGTAGAACCGAGTTGCAATTTCAGTTTGACGAGATAATGACTACAGAGAATCGAGTTTGTAAAGTTGGGTCCAAGGCTTATCCAAAATGACTTGACCCCAAGATATAAAGTAAAAGTCAGTAGTATACAATAAAGGGAACCAGCTTAAAGAGTGGAAGAGCTTGTTCTCAGCGATTAACATTTTTGCATCTTTGTAGACGACCCAACGGCATTGAAAGGTATACAGTAAAGAGATTTAAAAATGGGAAAGGACCACGATTGTCACATCAATCATCCACCAGTGTAATCACTATCTATTTCCTCCTTGAGGTAGCCGTGAGATTTGGCGCTGCTTTCTTGTCTTCCTATGCTTGTTCTTGTTTCCGGTGCCGGGAACCAGCTTAAAGAGTGACCTCCCCTTGAAAGTATGAAGGGGAATCATGACACTGCCAGGCGAACGATAATCAATAGGGTTGTGAAGACTTTGATCATTTTTGGCATCTCCTTCCGGGGAAAGACCAGGGCCGTCCCAGAAAGTATGCAGGTGCTTCACTTCAGTATTTTTTAATTGAATTCTCCTTTTCTTCTTCATAATTGTTCTTTTTCTTGTTTATGATCTTAAAGATTGCTACTTTGCACTAAAAGTTAGGAGTGCTTAGAAGGTGGGAGCATCAACTGTTTTCATTGCGGATAACACTGAAGAATCGGCCACATATGTGCACAATATAACTATCCCATATGTTTTTGTCAGCATATGTTTTGGCTAATCAGATTACATAAACCCCTATTGATAATAGAGGAAAGTAGTAGAGTCTAATTACAATTAAACTACTTTTGTCCCAATTACACCAAAACTCTAACACTTAAAGATAAGTCCTAGCTTAATTAAATAACTCAACATAAATAGAAGACTAATATAACTAAAACACCTTTAAATTGAAACTCTTCTATGAGATCTGCTTCATAATAAATTTTGGATTTGTAAGACTTCTTATAGTGAGAGTCATGTAAGAGGCTTCCATATCTTCTCTTCAACAGATTCCTTACTACCAAACAACATAAAATAATTTTCTCTCTCCTTTTATTTTATTTTCTTTTGTTTTATGTGGGTTCCATACAGGTCCTTAGGGAAAGAGAGAGAGAGAGAGAAAGTGAAATCTAGGGTTCTTTAGAGAATGCACTCTTTTGTGTTAATGTGCTCAAGTGAAAGTACACTAGAAAATAAATTTTTGTGTGTTAGAATGATCTTTAAAAATATAATGGAAAGTAAAAAAATAATTTACTAATAAAATACTTTTAAGTTAAATAGTTTATATCTTACTTAATTAATAATAAAAAAATTTAAAATAAGGTTTTATACTTAATTAAATATATCAAATAAATATTATCATAAAAGTACCAAAATACCCCCATAATTAAATGTTACTTTTATAATATTTAATTTCTCTGTAAGTTATTAAATAAATATAATATTAAAAATCATGAAATCATATAAATACATAAATAACCCTTTGTCGAAATTCTAACCTTTTTTTTTCTTCAAATGATTAAAATCGAACTTGGATCTATGTGACTCATCAATTTGTTTTACTTGTTGTTGAAGAAAATGAAAACTTATGGTTTTAAAAAATAACCAAATCTTCAAATAGAGGACTTTAATGGAAAAAAATGTCTCTTTTTATTAAAAAGATATATGTGTGTATCACAACACAAGTAGATTCAAAACAGAATTGGTTGAGTAATAAATACTTAAATTGCTTAAAAACACCTAAAAATGATCCTGATGCTAAAAACGATTGAATAATAAATACTAAAATTACTGATAAAAACTTAAACAACTAACCTAATAATGATCCTAAATTTTTTGTTCCCCGCCATGAAATTCTATTCTATGTTATTCACCCGATGAATAGAATTATGAGCTTTTTTCCTCATAATCTCTGATGCCTTTTCCTCTTCATGATGGCCAGTAGAGCAAGAAACACACTAGAAAGCCACAAAATCTCTTCCCTTCCTCGTTATCTCCTTGATTTGAGAGGACAAAGTCTGATTTAACCAAAATTTAATACATAAGTTAGAATTAAAGAGACGAGACAAAGAAAACCCAAATGCATATTCAAATTCTATTTTCAGTAGATCTCAAAGAGATCTGAAACAAGGAGAAGCGAAATCTGCTCAACTATTTCCCATCATTGAAACCAGCGATAAAAGCATGTTCAAAACAAAAGGTGAAGATCTATACTTTCTCAATCCAATAGAACTCAACAAAAGGAAGTGATCCTGCATCTACAAAAAAATAGCAAAACAAGTGAACTAAATTTAATAGAAGTCCAAGGAATGCATTTCACCTTTAGAAGATAAGTGCCCGTGCTTCAGAAGTTTGACCAATGACAATTTCTATTTTTCATGTTCTTGGAGGACTTGGGAATATAAGAAAAGTGCAATGTATAATTAAAAAAATAGTTAACTTCAAGAGGATTTAACAACATAAACATTGTAGTCACCATACAACAGAGTTGCAACTTGCCATATGCACACAATCAGGCAAGACTGACGAAGAGGTAGAGATTTTCACTATCCCAGTTTTGAGAAAAATTCTCTCCTTCGTTAAATACTAAAGGGTCAGATTCCTATATGCTGGCACTAGAAAAAAATTTCAATAGGGCTCTAGCTGCCACAAAATGTAAAAAATTTCCACGACTAATGCACCAGAAGTCATCTTGGTGACATGACATTCAGTGATATCGTTGTATCTAGATATCTGATAAACGAATGAAAAATGATGACTCCATTGACTACTTCTGTATTACGGGTATGACTCCAGTGTTCGGTTGAGAAAAAAGTGATAAATTGAGCAAGGAGCCAATGAGGGGTTCCACTTAAGAAAACAACCAAATTTATCTCCTCTTATGTGTTGCTAGTGGAAATAGGAAGTCAAAAAATAGGAACAAAATTATATGATTACATGCCTAGGACATTTATAAAAGTTCACCTGTATATAGATCTTTTTTTTTAAGGAGAAAAAGGACAAAGAGGTGTAACTGAAAAGCTTAGACATCTTAGCTTGATCAACTCCAAATAAGTAAAAGAACGTCGTCACATGACCCTTCAGCAAGGAGTATCATAGACGAGGAACTAGTCAAGTTGACCAAACCAAAATATGTATTTTTACAAAAACAGAAATGGGCAGATGGAAACGTATCGGATGAGTGCTTGTGACTTTAACTTCTAGGGAGCTTACATGTAAAAGCTTCGTCAAGAAATTCTGCCAGAGATGCAACTTGTAGTCAAGCTCATCGTGGTTGAGCAGTAGGGTAGCTTCATTTATGGAGGAGACATCAATGAAAATAGGCTTCTCACAAACTTGACCCTTGTACTGAAGATTCTTCAGGTTTGGCGTTCTTATGTCCATCTCTTCAATATCAAAACATGACTCTAGTGTTAATCTCTTCAATTGAAGATGGTCAATCTTTATTGACTTTAGGGAGTCACAGTAATTGATAGTTAAGTCCTCAAGAAGAGGGGAGCCAAGAATTATCTCACCTAATTGAACACCATTAATTGTCACACCATAGAGAGCAACACTTCTTAGGGCTTTGTAACCCTTTAAATCATGCGGAGGCTCTAGTATGCACCAAGTTAAGTCGAAAGATGATATTGATAGACAAGAGAACAAAGAGTTTGGCATTCTGAATTTATTCATCCCCCACCTGATATCATCATCATTTGTCGAGTTGGAGTGCCTTACATTTCCATTCAAATCAAGCATAAGCTCTCCAAATCTAACTTTGACAAACTCAATCCACTCTCTGAGATCATATATGAATATATATGAATATATGTCACCGGGAGAAAAGAACATATGAAACTTCTTAACCTTGTCTAGAGTATGAAGCTGTAAAAGTTGGTAGACAACTTGTACATAATGTGTCTTCTTTAAATTGTTTGTGAATTCGTCATCAAAGTCTATAATAGTTGTGTATATCCATAAGGCTTTCCACATGTTGATCCATTGCCTAGATAGAATTGAAGTCTTCATTGCACACTTCAATGGAAGAAAAGAGGGTATATGGTGAATAATATTTTCTGGTAGCTTGGTAATACTGTCTTTCTTTTGAGTGAAGATTCTTTTATGCTGAAAGTACATTGAGTGACCTTTTGTTTGTTATGCACCGATGTTTGTGACCTGAAATAACAAAAAAATTATTGTGTTAGTCAATCTATTTTTAGGAAAAAAAATTGCAAAAATATATTCAAAGGCTTGTTTTTGGACAAAAAAATTATACATATTTCAATTGCATTAGAAGGAAATAATTTGTCCATTTGTTCACTTATGGATTAATTATGAATGAATCCCATTAACGAGATTAATCATTGCCTTTTGTTTCAAAGGCTCTACAAATGCCAATCACAACTACCACCTATGATTAGTCTTAACTCCAGTTCATGTGGAAAAATGCTTTGATATTCAATGATACCTATTGTAGGAGAAATAAGGGGCTTTTTAATTTTTTCATTTCATTATTTCAAATAGATGGCATTCAAGAGAAAAATATCTCTATGTGGATAAAGACTTTTGTATTTGTATTTTTTTATATTTTTTTCTAACAGTTACAAATGTTTCCATAAATTTAAACCGAAGGAAAAAGTTTAGCAAGAAGTTCAAGAATTGCTACTTGATTTGGGAAATCTTAAGATTCAACAATTAAAGTATCAGGATCTAACATAATAATAAAATAAGAAATTAAAAATAAGAACAACATAAATATGGTTTATGTAACAATTTATGAAGAAATGTCATCTGGATAAATTTGTTTGAAGATACTAATTTTAAGCTTTATGGCTATTTTCCATTTCTTGTGCCTTAAACAATTGGATAAGGTTGGAAAGAGCAGCCACAAAATAAAGTTTGTCATTACTAATTGATGCACAATTATTTTGTGTAACTAACATCAAACAAGAATACCATAAGTATGGGAAATGTGTTTTTTTTTTTTTTTTGCCAAGATATGATGCTACAAAAAGGAAACAACAAAAAGTTGACATAGTGGGTAAGATAGTATATATTGGTATCAGGTAACATATCGAATAATATTCGATCTGATACATACTGTATGCACCATGTGTTGCACTTTATCACACATGTATCATATTTCAAGGCTCTATGATACCATATATCCAATACGTCTCACTTGATATGTTATATGTCTTGGTGATTTAGGCACCCTTGGGTAAGTGGACCAAATTAAGAAAATCCAAAACTATTTAAAAGTGCTTGAGGAAAGAGAAGATTATGTTCACATAAAAACTAATTAAAAGATAAAAAGAGGCAAGCATAGTTGTGGCCAAGAGGAAGTAAACCAAAATTTGCATATGAGTTCTAGTAAAATCACAAAAGTTAAGCATAATAAGTTCTTATTGGAAGCAAAATGTGAGGAGCATGACTATGTCAATATTTAAAAGACAAGATTTGGGAGAAATCTCATCATGGAGGCACAAAGAAGCTTTATGTCCATGACAAATGAGATGATAATGAGAGGTTTCAACTCAATATGGTCACAATAAACTTTGTTTAAAGGGTGCATCTTTTCACAATTGGATTATTGTCAATTTCATATTTGTGATAAGATGATTCTTGAGGCATTAAATCCTCGTGTTAAGTTATTTTATGTTGTTTATATGTTCATAATTAGCTTTAAAATATCTTAATGCAATTAGATCTAAAGGGGGAATCAACTAGGGGTCTTAGCTTATTCCTTTATTATTTAAGTGCCTTATCTTTGAGTATATTTTTGTTACCACAATTAGTTATCAATAGGAATAGTAATGCTTCCACTAACATTTTTTCTTAAAATGGACTCAACATGAATTCTACTTTTAATGAAGGGAAGTGAGTAGTAGGCAAGAGAAAAATGGAGCTGGTACAATCTATTAGGTCCAATGAAGGAGAAATCTTGGGGGGGTGTTGGGCGTTCATGCCACTAAATTGACAACAACAACTAACTTACAAAAATTCATCTTCACTTAGATTTACAATCACAAACTAGGCACATAATCCTGACCATTAAAGGGGTTTCTAGTAGCAAAGTAGACTACACAAGCCTAGAGCTTCACAAGGATTTATAATAACTTATTAGGTACTAGCCTACACTTAAGAATGAGAGTTGCAAGTGTGCTTGGCTACATGAGGACTTATATCACACAATCATAGTAGCAATTTTTCACAACATTTCTTTTTCAGCCACACATGGATGCACTCAATGAAATTGAGGTTAGGATGGTCTTGTCTACCCAATGCTTGACCCAATTTACAATGGTTACTAGCTTCCTAATTGGTAGATTTTATAATCTAAGAGAAAATAATAAACACAACCAATTCTATGTACCTATATATGTAAGAAAATCTCAAATAGTCTTTAATCATTAGATTTAAAAATATAAGACCAAGGTAAATCTTGGATTGGTTTTTAAAGCAAGGGTTGCACTCACCTCAATGGAATCAATGGTTTGAAAGTATAGCTCATGTGTAGTAGTAGTCTAAACATCAGTGATTGATTTAAAAGTACGATGACACTACTTTAGTATTCTCAATCAAATACAATTTAAGATTTAAATGCAAATGCATGTATATACTTGAATTTTTAAATTCTACCCCAAACTTCTAATACTATGTAAAAACCATTTTAAATACCCTAATAAATCAACACACAAGAATGTATAATGTGATTAGAAAATAAGAAGCTCAAACATGGGGCTGATAAACTAGTTTTGAGTGGTAACCATTCAAACAATCAATCGAGTATTGATTCAAATATGATCTTTGAATCAATAGGCTCACATTCAACAATCATAGTTTTAAATATTTAAACAATATTTAAAAGAAAAAACATTGATACTATTATCTCTAGGAGGAAATACTCAAGTTCAGGTTTTGACTTCCTTTAAGAGCTTGAGATGGTTAAAACCTCAAATTTGAGTCTAGGAGCATGAGCACTTCAAATTTGGCTTGTTTGAGCGACACATGTTGTTGATCCCTTCCATGGGGTCGTCTGCTTTCTTCTTAATTCACGCATAAGTAACTTAATTGTATGTTGTCATAAAAATTATATCCATGAGGATCTTGAGACTGGCACATTCATCCTATTGCTCATGTGAAATGATCCTTCTTAACTAAGTTATTTTGGTCGGTACTAATTAATTTAACCCCAAAGGTTCTAGCTAACTACTATATGAAACATAAATATGCCTAAAGGTATTTATTTATCATGCGTTGTCTCAAGTATATCTAGTTGAGCTTTCTTAACTACATTATTTTGGAGAGTACTAACTAATTTAGCCTCAAGGATATTGGCTAACTACTATAAGAAACATTCATATGCCAAAAGGTATTTATTTTGAATGCTTTCTCACAAGTAAAGTATATCTAGCTTTAAAACTGATTTGGTAACATAGAGTTCATTGCTTCCAAGATTCTTTTGTGTGATTAAAGGCATACATAGAACTGATATTTGGTATCACCCACAACTATGATTGCTTGGAAGACTTGTGCACGTAACTACCCCCGAAGGAGGGACCTCAACCACCGCATACTCATTTGATTTTTTTTATCTTACTTTGACGAAAACTTAGTGGATTAAAATTTGATTTGGAAGGGTTAGTATTTAAGTGTCACTCAAAAAATTTTGAATATAGAAGTACCACAATTTCCATATCCTAAAGATTGATTTGGAGATTTAATTCAACAAGTAAATATATTATAAGATCGGTGGTACACCTGATTTACTTGCATAGGGACTTCGATGGTTAATTAAGAAAATTAGATACTTCCTTGTATTTAGTAGTGTTTATGGCCAACTCAGAAGGATGAATTGCCTTTGACACTTTATCCAAAAATCTACAAAGTATATGTTCGCAAATTTTCTTTTGCCTTATTTAGTATGCATTTCTATCTCAATATGCATGGTCTAAGATGTGTACTACATGTTGAGTACGGTGAGTCTTGTCTTGAATTTTTCAAGAGAGCAACTTTAAATGGTTTTATCAATCAATTTAAACCAAGAGGATGTAAGCCATATGTTTTGCCCTTTTGGAATTGATAATATGGGTCAACAAAAAGGGGGCAATTCAATGAAAATTAGCACAATAGTAGGTATTATATTATTTCCATATATCTTGCATTAAAGGCCAGATTGAGCTACCGTAATGCAAGTTTCTCAGGAGTGTGCTTGCTTTGTTTAGAGTATGCCATTTGGAAAGAAATTTTATCAATGTTGCCAACGATAGAGGTGGACGACACATTGACTTTACTATAAGAGAAATTGACTGAATTGCCTTGTTATGTGAAATAGATAATTTATTCTCTCAAGTATCTGCTTTCTCCATCGAGATACTAAAAATGGAGTTGTATTTTCTATGCAAGCTGCCTAAGAGTGTGATTGTCGTGTCGAGGTCTTTGATGTTTTCTGTATTGGCTGCAAGTGACTTCAAGATTTTGAACCACTGTGGATAATGAAACTTCTTTGCTTCAACAAATGTTTATAATTTTGGTGATGAACCGGGTCCTCTTGGTAGGAAACTCAAGATTTTTATCTTCCACTTAACTTTTTCTAGAAAAAAATATTCCTTTGTCACTAAGAAGAGAAAAACGCAATGACAAGAACACAAAGTTTGCATTGTCCTTCTTTCGACCAATGCGTTGGATCGAATGACTCTGATACCTTTTTTTTTCCTATTTTTTTCTATGCTTAATTCACTCTTCACGGGCATTAAAGCTGCGAGTAAAATCTCAGGCACTTGCTTGCTACTTTTCTTGGACATGATTTCTAAACATTTTTAAAAAAAAATCTATATGTTGATTTCCTATTTTACTGATTGGTAATCCAATATATAGATGATCTACAATTAAGGTATATATAGTCTGATAAAATGGTAGGTTTTTTAACTTTTATTCTTAATTTGAACTGCTTTTACTTCGTTCCTATGTGCTTTTAATTAATTCAAAATCGAAGGTCAATTTTAAAGTTCATGTTCACAATGAGCAATGACATTCGTAGAAGCAATTACCTACAAAGTACACAGGATTTTTAGGGTGGTTTAAAGTCCTTCTAGCTGATTGCGAGTCTACCCCCTCAAGATGTTTCATACTCTTAAGGAGCCACTAATCTTGGCTTGCCCAAAAACATATAAAACAAATCACCTCGAAGGCCAATTGCAATGTTGCCCACAAATGGACTTATGCAATTCAATTGACCATAACAACCAACTTACAATGGTACTCCCTCAGATTTAACAACTAATTAGGCATACATGCCTGGACCCACAATGAGATTTTTCATCAATTGACAAGGTAGACCAGCACATAGATTTTCAATGACTCACTAGGCACACCAATCTAAGACCCACAAAGAGATTTTCAGCATCACCTACCTACACAAGGTTTTATGACTCGAACAACTGCAAACACAACCCACCTTCAATTCTTTAGCCACAATTTTTTTTCTTGAATAAATTTGGGGTGAGGATGGTCTTACCTAAGGAAGGTTTGACCCAATTGTAAGTATTAATTTTTTACAATGTAACGCAATATTAATTATCTCTCAATAGGAAAATTTTATTAATTTTGGTATAAACAAATAGGTACATCTATCCAATGTAATTAGTAGTTTAAAATAGTCCTTAGTGACTTGATTTTAAAATTAAAACAACTCATAGTAGTCATTTATGATTTGATTTGAAAATATAGGCAGCAAAAGATGTGTTCATTTGAAAATATCGGCTCAATTTAAATATGGGATTGGCTTTTCAAGTCGGGGGATGTAAACAATTTAACTCAAAAATAATAAATTTCAAACTATAACCCATAAGTAGCATTATAAATTATAGTGAATGATTTTTCAAAGTACTTAGCACCAGTTCATTGTACTCGACCAATTATCATTGATATATCTCAAAGTATATAAATGTAAATACTTGGATTTGAAATTCTATCCCAAAGTTTCAATACTTAGTAAAAGCCATTTCAAATGCCCCAATAAAAATAACATATATGCATGCATTAATATGATATGAAAATAGAAGAGGTTGAAAAACTAATTTCAAATGATTGTTAATAACACAACTACTCACAATGCAATGGTTGAATCAAATATGGTCTTAAAATCCCTTAGCACATGTTTAACTAACTGAGATTTAAGTAGTAAAATGAACAACACATAATTTCTTAGCTCAATAAAGAAAACTATCAACCTTTTAAGCTAGCTTTGAAGGAGGCAAAAACTTCTTAAATCATGTGCAAGAGCTTAGGAGGCTTGGTTTTCATTGTGAGAAGAGAGAATTTCATTAGAGGCGAGTTTGGGTTAAAGAGAAAATTCTCCAACATTTACCAAAAAAAGGTGAAAACAAAGGTCTAAAATTTATGAAAAAATCAATAGTTCCTATTTTTTACTACCGAACATATTATAGGTTACTTACATAATTTGGAAACATATAATTTTTTGATTTGGACCGATATTCAAGAAATTGAATTGCTATGACATGGCTTCCACAATGTTTTCTTATAATAGCTTGATTTTGTAGTCGAATCCTCCCCATAGTTTGAATCCTCTCCGCCCCAGAGTTCAACTCCTCTTGCTTTTGCACCCTATAAGGGTCAACTGATTTTTTTTTTATTTCAGAACTTTTTAGTGCATAGAGTCAAATCTTTTTTGTTGTTTTTCACTCAGATGTGGTCAACTCCTTCGGTGTTGTCGACTCTTACTATATGCACTTTAGTACAATAATCAACTCCTCCCACTACTGTTTTCCTCTGTTGTGGACTCAATAGCACACCAAGTCACACAACGAAGGAGGCAATAACGACTCACTCAACAAGATTTATTTCGCATATTACTTTGAGTAGGATTTATTTCTTATATTATTTTAAGTAGGAGTTACTTCTAATTACTTTTATATGTAGGGGCATTATGGGGAATGATTGTAACCCTAACCCTAAAACTCCATGACGTGATCAATTTAAGGAAATGGAATGAACGAAATAGGTAAGCTTTGAGATTTTAGAATAACCTAGTGTAAACAGGTTGAGATCACCTCTTGATCTCGATTTTAGGGTTTACTCCAAAAATCCAACCTATCCTTCACCGTCCATTACCATTCATCTTCACCCAACTTCATCCATCATCATCCATACTAAGAAGAGGAACTTCCTGCCCCTTTTTTGAGCCCAAAGAGAGGACCTTCCCTCCTCATCAGCGTCAACAACAAGTAGGGTTCAATTCCCTCTTGACAAGCTGCAAAAAGGGAAGAGTCCTAGTTCTTTCACATGAAGGATTAAAGAAACTCTTCTTGTTGGGGAATCATCACGGAAATAGAGCAAGAACAACCATCAACTTGAGCCAAGGTTGCTCCCTAAGCTAGGCCTTCAAATTCTAGCACGAGTTGCATCAAATCAGGGTTGAAACCCTGATTTACGTGAGCAAGAACAGGTATTCTTCCATTATCTCTCCACCTGAATTAATTCCATTCTCACTGGTGGAAGATTAGCCAAAGAAGGGATCTTTAAGCCTCCTTACCGAGTCCACCAACTCAGTACCAGTGCTGGATTCATAAATCCCACGCCGTGTTACTCGAACCATGACCCGGGACCGTAACAACTTGGTATCAGAGCAGGGTAACATGGGGGATAATATCAGAAATGAAGAAATCCAAATAAGGATACAAAAGATAGAAGATAGCCTTGAAATAGCACAATCAGTGTTGGGGAAGGTTTGTGGTTTGGAAGAAGAGATGAGCCGAGTCATCAGCATGCTAACGGAGTTGAGGGCAGAGAGACATCAGAGTCCAGAGGTGAGAGAGGTTGCTCAACCATATCACAGAAGAGGGGAACAGTGGCCTGGGCGCACTGCTGTCCAAGGACCCCAGCATGGAGGCACAGTTCCAAGGTACACTAAGTTAGAGTTTCCCTCTTTCAATGGTTCAGTTGATCCCTTAATTTGGTTGCATAGATGTGAAAAAAAAAATTGAACCAAGGGACTACTGAATGGAATAAGGTGCAACTAGCCTCGTTCCATATGATAGATGAAGCCATGTTATGGGTTACTCAAGTAGAGAAAGAGAGACTTGGGATGACTTGGAGAGAATTTAAAAATCTATGCACAGTTAGATTTGGCCCTTCCGCCAACAGCAACCCCCTAGGAGAGTTACTCCTATTGCGACAAATTGGTTCAGTGGAACATTATCAAAAACTATTCCAGGAAAAGTTGGCTCGTGCTGGTGAGAGGGTATTGATTGACCAGCAGGTCTCGCGATTCACAGTAGGTCTCAATGAGTATTTACGGCTAGAGGTAGAACTCCTTATGCCTACGGATTTAGCTTATGCAATGGAACAATGACAACAGTTGCAGCAACGTAAGCCGGGTTGGTCAGGTGAGAGGAAAACTTCCTCCATGTGGCAAGGGAGCCACTATAATTCATCTCAGGGAGCATCTCCGGGTAGCCTCATCGAGACACACTCCGACTACGACTCGGGTAGCCAATCCCCACCCTGGTAATTCCCTACCAAGCTTAATAAAAAAATTAACGAGTGCGGAGATGGCAGAAAGGCGGTCCAAAAATTTATATTATTACTGCGATGAGCAGTATCGGGTAGGACACCAATGTAAATGATTATTTTGGCTCGAGGTGGAGAATTCAGAGGATCCAGAGGAGCCAGAGGATATTATTGAGGAGGAACCACAGGAGATATCCTTGCATGCTATTACTGGCCAGAAATCGCCTAATACAATGCAAGTTTGAGCTCATGTCATCAATCAAGAACTGGTGGGACTAGTCGACTCAGGGAGTACACACAATTTTTTGAGTTTGACAGCCGCATCGCATCTCCAGCTCCCGATACACACTCATCCGACAGCCACCGTCTCAATGGCCAATGGCGAGAAGGTCCCTAGCTATGAGATTAGTAAGGTGGTAAATTTTTCCATTGGCTCTACTTAGTTTAATGCTGAATTTTTTGTTATTCCCCTGGTGGGATTTGATATGGTATTAGGCATTAAATGGTTACAAACATTGGGGCCCATTCTGTGGGACTTTTCGGCTTTAACCATGAGCTTTGATTTGGCCGGGAGTCGGGTGCTCTTACAGGGTTGTCAGGTGGACAGGGCCCACCGCATGCACACTTTGCAGACACATGAACAGCCTGACAGTACTAATGAGGGTCTGGTTGAGGAGTTCTCTGACCTCTTCCAGGAGCCTTAGGGTTTGCCTCCCATGAGGCACTGTGACCACAAGATCTGTCTGAAACCAGGATCTGAGGTAGTGGTCATGCGACCGTACCATTACCCACACCTTCAGAAGGATGAGATAGAGCGTCAGTGCCAGGATATGTTGAAACAAGGTCATATTCGTCCTAGTCGCTCCCTGTTCTCTTCATCCATCTTACTTGTGAAGAAACATGATGGAAGATGGAGGTTCTGTGTGGATTATCGGGAGTTGAATGTGCAGACAGTAAAAGACAAGTTTCCGATTCCTGTAGTGGATGAGCTCTTGGATGAGTTACATGGGTCGTGGTTATTCACTAAACTCGACCTCCGTTTGGGATGCCATCAGGTCCAGATGCACCCCTCTGATATCAAGAAGACGGCGTTCCACACGCACCATGGCCACTTTGAGTTCGTCGTCATGCCGTTTGGGTTATCCAATGCACCCTCCACTTTTCAAGCTTTGATGAATGAGGTATTTAGCCCCTATCTTCAAAAATTTGTTCTTGTATTTTTCGATGATATTTTGATATATAGCAAGTCGGTTGAGGAGCACTTGGCACACTTGAGGATTGTTTTCGACTTGTTACGAGCACATCAGCTCTATTTGAAACATTCCAAGTGTTCTTTTCTGGGACACATTATCTCACATGAGGGGGTTACGGTGGATCTTGAGAAGATCCGAGCTATTCACGAGTGGCCGCAGCCACAGTCGTGTTCTGCATTAAGGGGTTTTTTGGGTCTTGCGGGCTACTACCGCAAATTTATTCAGAACTATGGGCCAGTGACAACACCATTGACCAGTCTACTCAAGAAAAATTCCATTATTTGGAATGAGGAGGCCACCAAGTCATTTGTGGCACTCAAAGCTGCCCTCGTATCTGCGCCAGTATTACAACTTCCCAACTTTGACAAATTGTTCGTGGTAGAGTGTGACGCTTTGGGCGTGGGCATTGGGGTTGTTTTACAGCAGTTGGGCCATCCTATTGCGTATTTTAGCAGACAGTTGGCAGTTCCTCATCACAAGCTGGCAGCCTATGAGCACTAATTGATTGGGTTAGCCAAGGCGGTCCAACATTGGAGGCCTCATCTCTGGGGCTGGGCTTTTCTCATACGCACTGATCACTACAGCCTTAAATTCCTACTAGAACAGCATTTGATGACATCGCCACAACAACATTGGATCAGTAAGTTGTTGGGGTTTGACTTCTAGGTGGAATATCATGCGGAGAGATTAAATAAGGTGGCAGATGCCTTGTCACAGTGTTTTTAGGATCAGCAGTCGGTCTATTCGATCAGCCAACCGAGATTTCTCATTGTGGACTTGGTGAGAGACGCACTTGCCACTGACCCTGCACTGTAGGGACTGCATCAGAAGATTTCGGAAGGGACAACGAATTCGAAGTGATCCATCCAGGATTCACTTATTTATTATGAGTAGCGGCTTTGCCTTCCACCTGGGTCCGAGTTGATTCCAGCTATTCTCTCGGCCTACCATGATAGTACACACGAGGGGATACAAAAGACCTTGCACAGAATTCGAGCTGATTTTTACTGGCAAGCCATGAAACCCTCTATTGCGACTTATGTGGGCGACTGTCAGGTCTGCCAGCACAACAAAGCCGAGCACTTGAGTCCAGCAGGTCTTCTCCAGCCTCTGGCCCTTCCTAACCAGGTTTGGGCCGACATTTTGATGGATTTTGTGGAAGGTCTACTCTACCCCTGTCCTCCGGCAAATCTGTACTTTTTGTGGTGGTTGATAGATTCTCCAAGTACGGACATTTTATACTGCTGGCTCATCCTTATACAGCAACACGGGTTGCTCAGACTATCCTGGAGTAGATAGTCCGCTTACATGGCATTCTAGAATCCATTGTGAGTGACAGAGATGCAATTTTCACGAGCACCTTTTGGTGGGAACTTTTTCGATTGAGTGAGACTAAATTGAAGTTCTCCTCCGCCTATCATCCACAGACAGACAGATAGACAGAGGTGGTGAACTGCACCATCGAGATGTATCTATGGTGCTTGGTGGGTGATCGTCAGCGGCAATTGGTTCCACTCTGCCTTGCAAACCACTTCTTTCTGGGTTATATATGGCCGGGGTCCACCTCGCTTTCTCTCGTACAACCTAGGGTCCACCTACATGGACGTGATTGATCAGGCGCTCATGGACAAGGATCTACTGCTACAAAATATCACAGAATGCCTTTGACGTGCCCAAGATCAGATGAAGGATGTCTCCAACAAAGGCCACCGTGAGGTCTCTTTTGAGATTGGGGAGTATATGTGGCTACGGCTCCAGCCCTACCGTCAGCAGTCTCTTGCGGGACCTCCACGTCATAAGCTATCTCCCCAATTTTTTTTACCTTTTCTCATTCTTCAAGGCATGGGACCAGTCGCCTATCAACTCAAATTACCGAGGCACAGCCTACATCCGCTCCATTCCTACCACCGGTTGATCATGGCAAGGTTATTCTTAACCCAGCCGTGAGGTTACACGCGCGATTGCCCAATGACCATCGGGACATTCTCGTTCAGTGGACGGACACTGACCCCAATGCTGCCACATGGGAACGTGTCGACATCTTCAAACTGGTCTACCCACCTTTTGAGTTTGAGGTCTTTCTCCATGGGGAGGCAGATGTTGTGGACTCAATAGCACACCGAGTCCCACAACGAAGGAGGCAACAACAACTCACTCAATAGGATTTATTTCTTATATTACTTTGAGTAGGATTTATTTCTTATATTGTTTTAAGTAGGAGTTATTTCTAATTACTTTTATATGTAGGGGCATTATGGGGAATTATTGTAACCCTAACCCTAAAACCCCATGATGAGATCTATTTAAGGGAAATGAATGAATGAAATAGGTAAGCTTTGAGATTTTAGAATAACCTAGTGTAAATAGGTTGAGATCACCTCTTTATATCTAGTTTATGGTTTACTCCAAAAATCCAACCTATCCTTCACCCTCCATTGCCATCCATCTTCACCCAACTTCATCCATCATCATCCATACTAAGATGAGGAGCTTCTTGCCCCTTTCTTGAGCCCAAAGAGAGGGTCTTCCCTCCTCATCAGCGTCAACAACAAGTAGGGTTCAATTCCCTCTTGACGAGCAACAAAAAGGGAAGAGTTCTGGTTCTTCCACATGAAGGATTAAAGCAACTCCTCTTGTTGGGGAATCATCACGGAAATAGAGCAAGAACAGCCATCAACGTGAGCCAAGGCTGCCCCCTAAGCTAGGCCTTCAAATCCTAGCACGAGCTGCATCAAATTAGGGTCGAAACCCTGATTTACGTGAGCAAGAACAGGTATTCTTCCATTATCTCTGCACCTGAATTAATTCCATTCTAGCTATAACTTTAACATTAGAATGAGTTTATAAAAAGGGAGACTGATCACTGGTGGAAAATTAGCCAAAGAAGGGATCTTTAACCCTCCTTACCAAGTCTAGCAACTCGGTAACAGTGCTGGATTCACAAATCCCACGCCATGTTACTCGACCCATGACCCGGGACAGTAACATGCTCACTCCATCATGACATGAGGTCAATTCCTTCTTCCTTAGGGGTCAACTCTTCTTGCTCTGATTTCACCACATGCTTGCTTGATTTTTATAGATGGGTTTGACTGCTTCAACTATTGGCACTTCAATTTTTATTTCTTCCTATATGGTCATCTCCTTTTGCTCATTTTATTCTTCCTGCCTTTTTTGGACCGATTGTTTCCAAAAAAAATGATTCTTCCTTTGTCTTTTAAGTCAAATGGTGCTACTAGATGTTGATGGTGCGCTTTCTAGTATGAGCAAATTTCTTCCCTTTTCTATGGATCATTGAAATGGGCCATGGTGGATCGAACGAATATGCTGTTAGAAATTTTTTTAAAGGGCTTTTTTTATGCGCCTCATACTTAACATATATCATTAGTAATATTATCTTAATAGGGATCTTGGGGCCAACACAACATATAAAATCATTTACTCTTTTCTGATTATATACTTTTTACTCCCTAGCTTGAACATGATTGTGTCCAATTCAAGTAAAGACTTCATGCAAAGGCTACAAGTTTAGACATAATTCAACTTACATCCAAATCAAACAACCTAAGTAGGAGTGTGCTTGTCGGAAGTAGTTCATAGCCATCTTCAATTGAGATGCTCTAACTTCTTATGCTATAGGAAAATTTATGTTTCTCAAATTTTTTTCTTCTCCATGAATTTTTATTGAGATAAGTATATATTTCTCGATGAAATTTGAATGTTGTTGAGAAAAAGATTCCCACTAAATGGAGAGAACCAATTATTCTCAATGAAATTAAAAAATCACCAAGATATTCTAGTCGAAACTATCCTGTCAATAATAAGCTAGGAAAAAAAAGAAAAATAATTCACTTACTCTCAAATAAATTCAAAGATTAACAAAAAGATATATTATTTTTGAAAAATTATTTCGCCAAGAATAAGAGGGGAAATTAAAAATAAAAATATTCAATTATTCTCAAAGTAATTAAAAAATCACCAAGAAATATATACTATTCTTGACAAAAAAAACCTCGAGAATAAGTTAGAGAAAGACAAAACAAAAATATAAACTAATTATTGGAAAATTTTAAAAATCTCTTAGAAATATATGCTATTCTCGATCAAATAATTTCCCCAAAAAAAAAAGAAGGGATAATAAAAATAAAAATCACTTATTATTGGTGAAATTAAAAATCTTTGTGAAATATATACTATTCTTAGAGAAGAAATTTCTCTAAGAAATAGTTAGGAAAAAATAAAAAATATCCACTATTCTCTATGAAATAAAAAATCATTGAGAAATATATTTTTTCTCAACGAAATAATTTTGCCAAGAATAAGTAGGAAACATTAACAACAAAGATTAATTGAGAAATATCTACTTATTCTTGATAAAATTCAAAAATTCTGGTAAATATATGCTATTCTTGATAAAACAATTTCATTGAAAATAAGTAGAAAAACAAAAACATTATAGAGAAATATTCACTTATTCTCAGCGAATTTCAAAAATCATCAAGAAATATATATTATTCTAGATGGAATAATTTTATCGAGAATAAGTAGGAAAAAAATATAATCACAGATAACTAATCACCTAGTCTCACATATAGTTATATTTAACATTTTCTCTTACTACCAACATAGTGCTATGTAAGTCATTAATCAAGTATAATAGTGCTTTTATGTGAAATGAGATAAGAATTTTATCAATGGAATAAATAAAACAATTAAAATTAGAATTTAAATTTTCATTAAATATTATTATAATTTATTTGTTGTATTTTAAGAAAATATTTAATTAAAATATTAAAGTTAAATTAAAAAATTAAATGATCAATCAACTTAATTTGGTTAAAATAATATAAAAATTAATTAATATATTTTAATTAAGTAATTTATTTGATATTATTAAAAAATTTCAATTATCCTTATAAATAATCATTTTGATAAAAAAATTTTCTATAGATTTTCTTAAAAAGGAAAATAGAAATTAATTAGTGAGATACACATAAATTCTTTGTATATTGATGGAAATACTTTCAAAGTTAGAAAAAGTAAACTATAAGCTAAATATAACTATTTGGTTCGCGATTTAAATTATTAATTGGTGAGAGTATAATAATTTGAATGATCATATTGATGCACATTATAAATTGATCAAGTCATGTTAATGTAATATGACTTGTGAAGTAACTAATTGAGTTATTGATCAAGTAATTAGTTAATATCAATTATTAAATATAATTTATTATATAATTAAATTATTATCTCATAGATGATTTATTCTTATCCCAATGTTACAGAAAATATTTTTAGGTAATTATTAAAATAAATAAATTAAAGACTTGGTTATTATTAATAATCCTCGAGAACCTTTCGTGCGATTTATGGACACTATTTAATAGTGATAAGTTAAAAAAAGAAGAAGAATAAATCCTTTGTATAAACATTCGGATTGCGATTGGTCATATTTATTTTTATAGAGAAATAGAAAAAGCCATACAATGGTTTTGTTAGGCCTAAGCTATGTAATCATGTGATACTAAGAGTGCAGTAAAATTGTGATGTCGTTCTGAGAGGGAAAGAGCCACGAGGGTTACGAGTGTTAGGGTTTACTTTAGCTTTTATATTCCGTTGCAATTTTGTAAAAATATTTCTAATAAGAAACAACCTTTGGATGAAGTTAATTGTGATCGAACGGTAACGGGAGATGTAGTGCACTCGATCGTCTCATTAGATATAAGTCAGCAGTTTGATTGACTGCTATAACTGCATTTTTTCACATAACTTTTGTTAGCATTGAATCGGACCTAATCTTACCCAGTTCAATTATGATCGGACCGATGGGTCAAGTTCGGTTCTAACAGCTCTCGTCCATGTGGCTGTTTGCCTAATGGCACTTTTTGCTTCCATCCTGAAACGGTTGCCAACACAACAACATCTGTCACGCCCCGTCATCAGGTTTGCATTGTTTGTTACCATCAAAAATGTGTAAACAAGAGTTATATAAAGCAGGAGAGACATAAGAATAATGAGAGTAGAGGGAAAGAGAATCAAGAGTGTTTTATCTTTCCTTTCATCTTTTTCTTCTTTTGTGTTTTGTAAAGAAATTGCAGCAAAGAAGAGGAACAACATAGCTATTCAAAGTTGTGATCCACTTTTTTTCTAGGAGATTGGATTACTGTACTGCAATTGATCCATTTGTAAGCCTTTTTCTCATTCATTCATCTCTTTAAAATGTGCAATTCTGATGCTCTTGCTATCGCTATTTGAATCCTCTTTGCTTTTTTTTCTTTAATGGTGCTTTCTTAAATCATCTGAACTCTGTTTAAGTTCGTTTTCTTGCTTATAACAGGTAAACACGACGGGGTCCTGACAAGAAGTTTATTGGAGCTCCGCTATTACCTAAGATATTGACAAGTTCAACTATCCAATTTTTCAAATTGAAATGCTCAACCCAACCGGTATAGAGGCTGAAGTGGTTGGGTTGAACATTCAATTTGACAAATGTGATGGTTCAAGGTAGCAGCTGGCTGGGTTGAGCATTCATTTTGACAAATGTGATGGTTCAAGGTAGCAGCTGGCTGGGTTGAGCATTCAATTTGAAAAACTTGAGTTCTAGTGGTTTACATCCATGGATAGATCAAAGAAGAAATCGAGGTCAAGGATGAGCATCTTAGTAAATTTCATTCAAGGAGGGGATGTCTTTGAAAATTGGCTTGTCAAAAAATCTACCCTTCTACTCAAGACTCTTCAAGTTTGGCTTACTTATTTTCATCTCTTGGGCCGAAGATGATTAATCTTCACTACTTTCACTTTTTAGATATTTCACTCCCTTGAAATCGTAATGAGGCTCCTTTAGGCATCAGGTAAAGTTGAATGCAGATATTGATGGACAAGAAATAAGAGTATGTGATGACATCGAAACATGACTCCACTATTAATCTCTTCAGTGACTTCAGGGAGTCGCGGTAACTTAAAGTCAAGTCAAATTATCTCACCTAATTGAACACCATTAAGGGTCATACCATAGAGAACAACACTTCTTAGGGCTTGGAAACCTTTGAAATCATGCGGAGAGGCTCGACTATGCACCAAGTTCAGTTGAGAGATAATATTGATGGACAAGAGAACAAAGAGTTTGGCATTCCTCATTTATTCATCCCCCACCTGATATCATCATCATCTGTCGTGTCGGAGTGCCTTACACTTCCACTCAAATCAAGCACAAGCACTCCAACTCCTTTGACTTTGAGATTTGAGTCCCTTGAAATCATAATGAGGCTCCTTTTTTGCATCAGGTTAAGTTGAGTGAAGATATTGATGGACAAGAGCACAAACAGTCTAGTTTTTTGAATTTCTTCATCCTCTGATAATCATCAAGTTCAAACTACATAACCCCACTCAAATCAAGTTCAAGCTCCTCAACTCCTATTGTAGACAAATCAATCCACAACGAGATAGTAAATGAGTAGCTCTCATCGGGATCAAAGAACAGATGGATAATATTGTCTCACAGGTTGCTGATCTTGTTGGTGTTGTTTATCATACAAAGTCAATATTTTGTAACTCCCCTAATTCTCAAATAAATTGTAAAGACAAGTTTTCAGTGTATAATAATGAATCTTCACTGGGGTAAATATTTTTTCCATAACTTCTCCCCTCAATAGGATTGTTTGCTGCATTGAATTTTGTTTGTTTAATTTATTTCCTATTTAATTTTCTTCTAGTTAATTTACTAATTTTTATTTTGCTAATTAATTTTATCTATCGTCCCTTTGATTGAAGTAATTGTAAGTCTCTTTCATTACCCTTTTTATTTTTCTCTCCCCTTCCTCTTTTCCTTGTCATTTTGATCTCTTTTCCTAGAATTATGGTAATCCAAGAGCTTGTAACGTAATAGTCATATTTTCTCTTTCTCACTTGAAATGAGGACGAGGTTGAGTGAAAAGGAAATGAAGTGGAGACAAGGTTTAGAGAAAGGGGAATGGTTGGGTTTCAGGGTCAAGCTTTAGTATTGGAATTTAGGTTTTCAAGAACTCTACAATTCCTACTTGTGCCCACCCCTAGGATTCGATATAGCGAGGAGAGGAGTAAACGTGTAAATACAGATTTAAAATTTGTTAGTGATATTAGTCCCCTCTAATAACATGAAAAGGATAAATAAAATTGGTCTACATGGAAGAATGGTTTGTCCATGGGAATGGAACCAACCCATTGCTAGTACATATGTACTAACAAATCTCACAAGCTATTAGCAAAAACTCCTAACCATATATATCCAACGTACCCTTACATCAAAATGTAATACCCTAATTAAAATTATAAAATACTATTTTACACCTAATAAAAAGTAAAACTTCCCAATGGAGCTTCTTTGAAAGACATACAAATGACTCCAAGGCATTAGTGTATACAATGTAATCCTTAATGTTTGTATTATAAGATGAGCAAGGAGATTACTAGGGGTAAGTAAAGTTTAATAGGGTCATTTTTGGCATTTGGACGCCAAGCATGAGAAAGGGAGGGACCTTCGGGTTAAATGGGAAAAGTTTTGTTAAGAAAAGCCAAAAGGTTGGTTAATGTAGGAGTTTCAGGGGGTCAGTCTTAATTTCTTATTAGGCATTTCATAATTCTTATTTGATATAATCTCTAGTTTTTTATTTGATGTATTTGAGTCTGAATTGAAGTAGGAATTGCCATATTATTGTTTTCAAGACCCAAGGGTACTAATAAAAAGTCTCAAAAAGATTTCAAACACCCATTATAAATAAAAGGACCAACCAAAGCAAAGCTGAAAGGTTTGGCCAAAAGGGTAAGTGAGTCAAATAAATGACGATAGGAGAAAAGAGTGCCAAAGGCTAATGGGTAATCACTTTGTGTTTTATTTTTGTAAGAAATTCAAATCTTCATTAGAATAACCAATGACGACAACAATTAGTAAATAATGAACCCAAGGCAAGCAATTGAGGAGTTTTTCTTCAATAAGAATGTCTCAATCAAAGAGGCACAATAGTAGCAAGACAAATGGGCCAATGCCCAAATAATCAGTAAATAATGGAAGTCCTTAAGAGTAATAAGGACACCTGAAATAATTCGTAGTGAGTTCATCCTTGAATAAGAAAGATATGAACCTAGACTAGTATAACACAAGAAGAGAGCAAGTAGACCGAGTCAGGTTGGCTCGTGTTCGAGTTAACCCGGTCCAAGTTTGGTGTCATCGTTTCCGACAACAGCAACAGAGCTGGTGCTCAGGAAATAACCCATGAACAGAATCAGTATGCAAACCTTATAGATTAATTAGATTAACTCGACAGTGTCTGGTGTTGTCGTCTCCTATAACAGCGACGGAGTTGACACTCGAGAAATAAGTAACTCGAAATGAGTAAATCACGCATATCACTCGGTAGGCAGCAATAACCAAATAACAATCAGCTGAGTCATATGAAATATTTCCAAACAAAGCAATGCTGTCAGAGAGATCATAAAGAAA
The DNA here is from genome assembly GCF_029961685.1 of Aristolochia californica. NCBI lineage: Eukaryota > Viridiplantae > Streptophyta > Magnoliopsida > Piperales > Aristolochiaceae > Aristolochia > Aristolochia californica. The sequence goes on from NW_027182279.1 coordinate 8,254,430, forward strand.
AAATGAGAGAAAACTGACTGGCACATTGTCGTGATCTTTCCGAACAGAGGAAGATCAAATATTTTTGGAAACAACTAGATATCTTCCCGAATAGAGCAAATATATTCTCAGCAATCAAAGTAAAAATGGAATGAATCGGAAGATCAATAACGAAGATCCGAAGATACCAAAAGATCAATTTTGAGCATGAACAACAAAGCCAGGAAGGAATATCATTTTCGATGTGGTCTCATAAGAGAAGAAATGATTAATCAAGCAATATTTTTCAGCCAAAAACGGATCCAAAAACATTTCAGCAAGTCTTGTTGAACGAAGATATCTTCCTTTGAAGCAACAACGTTTTCAGAATGACACACCAGTGCCTGACTATCTGGTGAAGCAATTTTTGGAATGGAATATGAAATGCCAGTGCTCGAATAACATTATTAGACAATTGGTCGTTCTCATATGAAGAATAGTAAGTTTCCAGAATTAATATTGAAGATGGCATTGATAAAACCAACCACGCTTTGCCCGCTAATGTCCAACTGAGCAAAGAAGCCAGCCTCCAATGATCAACAGCTGTTGACAGAAGATGACAACAACTTTCATCCAACGAGTTTGGTAGAGATATCAGAAGCCAACAGTCAATTTACCGAGTGATGGAAGATTTGTTGGAAGTGATCAACTTCCGAGCAATGGAGGAGCAGAGACTTCTCTTTAAACACCGATCAAAGGATGAGCAATGGAGGTACAAGATTCAGAGATCAGACACTTATGCTATGACAAATAATGGAAGAGCATCTTCTTCTCCAAAAGATAACAATCAAGAGAAGAAGAAAATAATTTCTCCCCTGTTATCAACACCTATGCTTTCTGCGTATCAACGAGTAGTGTAGAAGAAATAGGGTAGTCTCTCCAATGAAAAAAAAAGGCACCATCCAAGCCAAATAGAGAGGATTGGTAATGGCATAGTAATGCTAGGCAGCAGGAGAAAATGAGCAGTGCTGCAAGGAACTAATTATAGGAGATCCTTAAGGTGGCTGAGATTCATCCATGCATGAAGACGTCCCCCTTTGCATGGCTTGCATGACTGAGAATAATGTCTCCTTTGCATGGGTGTGAACCTCTCTTCTTGTAGGTTTTCCATGGGCATGATTTCTATGTTCATGATTCATTCCTTGGGCATGTCTTCTATGTTCATATTTCTTTGTGTAACTTTAGGTTGTGCAGCAGAGGGGAAGTGTAAGACTCAGGAGTAGAGATCCCCTTCCCATACATGTGAGTGCCACACTCGCAAGAAAACAAACACAACTAAGAACTAGTTCCTATGGATTTTTCATCACAAAGCTATCAACACTTGGCAAGAGACTTAAGACAGAGTTTGAAAAGGATTCACTCAAAGTAAACTTATAGGGGGTGAATAGGTTTACTAAAAAAATATAAACTTTAAATCAATCTAGCATAATCACATCCACAACACGAATATTTAAAGTGGTTCACAATCACTATCTTAGATTGTGGCTCTACTCCCAGGGATCTCTTACCTTGGAGTTAAAGGATCCACTATGTAAAGCCAAACGACATCTAAAAATTAGAACCACACAGGTTCAATTACAACACCTTCCCCTAACAGCTAGGGGCTTATAGTTAACAAACTCTAAATAAAAAACCTATAACAACACTTTTTTCACACAAGGACTTACTAAAACAACAATAACAACAACAACAACAATAGCAACATCAACAACAATACTTGCCCACATATGGACTTATGTAAACAACAACACCTGCCAAGACATGGTCTTATGGCAATAGCAAATACAAACATACATAGATCTTATGGCAAGAACAACACTTGTCCACATAGGGACATACGACAACACTAAGTATAGATGCTTAGCAAGTTAACAAATGACTACATAACAAAGATCTCTTGCTTTTCAATCAAGCACAATATGCCTCTTGATAAACAGATAGATCAATGGAACAACATAATATAATATAAAAAATACTTAAGTGGTTCTACCAATATGATTGGCACCACTATGTATAAAAATTAAAAGTATACGATAATCTCTTCAAAGAATTTTGATATCAAAATTCAAAACTCAGATAAAGTAATTTATCAAAACTCAAATTAACCAAACAAAGTACTAAAATAACTATGAATGTAAAAGCAAATACTTAGCTTGCTTGAAAAACTCAAGTTGAAGACCTCCATTCTTCTAATTTCAGAGTATGAGACAAGTGGATCACAGAGTATGAATGTGAGGCACTTCAAATTCATGGCTAAGTGTTGAGCATAGGTTGACTCCTATGTTATTTTTTATGATAACAAAACTAAATTGATCTAACAATTTGAAAAACTAAGTATTCAGATATTTCACCTTCAAGAGTCAATGTATCTCAAGGTTTAAAACTTCAAAACGATCAAGCCTACACAAGATCTCGAGCATCATTGAAGGACATCACTAGAAGAAGCACCCACGAGGAAGATGACAACGAGAAGACTAGAGTTCAAATGTAAAAATTAAATGTCCATACTCAGTCACAATGTAAGAGTGTATTCCTAAACTCCCTTCGTTAAGTACAATTGTGAAATTGGAGCTTTAAGTCACAAAATGCATATAAATATGTTTAAGAACATCACTTAGAACTTGTTAGAGAACTTAGAGAAAAAAACATTCTCATATTTTAAATGTCAACATAGTTGAACTGACACTGGAGTGATCGATCATTTAGAAGTGCAGGGGCCAGAAATATAAAGCATGATTGAGAAACCATAGTCGATTGATCCATCAATTAGAACATGACTATTTCATGCTGTAGAGCCTGGTCAATCATCCCATTTGGATTGATTGATCAATTCTACCCAGGCAAACAAATTTTACATGGAATGATTGATCACCCCACCTGATTGATCGATCAGACATAATCTTGCCAATCAAACAGAATCTTGCAAGTCAGAGGCATAAAACATGATTGATCATAGGAAATGCACTAATCGATAATATTTGTATTGCATAGTCAGAGGGAATTCTGATTGATCGATCATCCCCTAGTCAAAGAATGAGTAACTTAACTTTTCTAGACCAACTGTAATATATTGATCAATCAGTCCATCAATCAATATATCACTATCTAATAGAAAAGTAGTTGTTATGATCAATTGATCGATTAGTCACAAAACAATGATCAATCAATCAAAGTATTGGTTTTTTCTAATGGGAAAAAAATGACTAGTTTGAGTTGGGAAAGTTTTTAATACCCCACCAAACATTGTATTGAAAATTTTAATGAGCATTTATTTGCAAATATCCTAAGCATTTACTCTCAATCTTGTAAAATCTCTGAAAAATGCTTCAGAGTGAAGGAGTGAGTCATATTCTTTGAAATTTCAAGTCTCTTTCCATCCCATCCTTGCTTTCATATAGTCAAGCTCCTTCGATCACTTCACATTGTGTTGCCAAGGAAGAGGAAGCTTGGATCTCTCAAGGAGAATGATCTCTCCAAGTAAGGGTGTACATTTTTCCTATATATTTACTTAAATTTATGAAAGTTACATCTAGAACCTATAGAATCTAGATACAAAGGGCCAGCTAGAGCTAGAATATAATAGCAATCTCTTGGGAAGATTGGTGTTGTAAAATACATGTATTGAGCTACACGTAGTTTAAAGAAAACAGAAATCTCCTTATGTAATTTCGGCTATTGGAGCTTTTGAATAGTAGAATTTCCCAAGCAATGGTTCTCTCGCAGTGAATACCAATAGGGGAACTTCAATAACAAATTTGTTTGTCTCCTATGGTATGTGCATGTTTTGTTTTACATCGAATTACTTTTATGCATGATTTTTATTACACGTGCAACTTAATGTTAATTCAATACTCTCAATTCATCCTCCCCTTGAGAAGCCATTGGGCCAACAATTGGTATCAGAGTGGGCCAAACACTTAATTGAAATCATAATCCTCATGAATTTGAAAAAAGAATAAATGGCATCTCAAGAAAAAATTGCTCTTCCCTGAAGAACAATATGCCAACTATCCACCTTTTTTCAATGGAAAAAAATATGGATATTCGAAGGTAAGAATGGAATTCTTCCTTCAATCTATGAATTTGGACATATAGCAAGTAATAGAGAACGGTCCTTTTGAGCCACAAAAACTTGAATATGGCCTTCCGATTGAAAATGAATTCAATGAGCTAACTAGGAAAGAGAAAGAGCAGCTCAAGACAAACTCTAAGGCCTTACACCTAGAACCAAATGAGTTCCATAGGGTCCCCACATGTAAAATTGTCAAGGAAATTTGGAAAAAACTAAAGGTCACACATGAAGGAATCACTAGAGTAAAAGACTCTAGAATTAGCTTATTGCTAGCCCAAGAAGATGAATTCAAAATGAAACTAGGTGAATCAATAGCTGAGATGAACTCTAGGTTCACTCATATAATTAATGAGTTGAACATACTAGGAGAAGAGATTTCCTTGTATAGACAAAATGACAAGCTACTCAAGGCACTTCCAAAGTTATGAGAGGCAAGGAAGATAACCGTGCATGAGAATGATAACTTTAGAACTATAAGCTGAGAATAGCTACTATGAATCCTTCTCACTTATGAGATGGAACCTCAAGATGTTGAGGAAGAGCAAGCTAAAAAAATTGCTCTTAAGCCCAAGACAAGTGTTGAAAGTAACTCTAGTGAAGAAAGCTCTGATGACATAAGTTTCATCACAAGACTTCTTCAAAGAATCTATAGGAAAAAGAAGAATTTCATAAAAGGCCAATATAAAACTCAAAATGACAAAATCTATAAGGAAACTGATGTTTGTTTTGGGTGTGGGAAACGAGGACATAGAAGGAACACATATCCAAAGCTTGAAGAAAGAACCCCATCTACAAGCAAAGATCCCAAGAACAAAAAGAAGAAAGTGTTGATCTCAGTTTGGGATACAATTGAAGAAAAAAGTCTATTCATTGTCTTAAAAAATATAAAGAAAAATGCAATGCTCAATTACATGAGATTGCAAGGCTCAAGGAAGAGCTTGTTGGAGGCTAATGAAAGATATATAGCAAATGCCTCAAGACAAAATGAATTGATAGACAAGCTATCTTGTGATTGGCTTGCATTTGAAAAGAAGAGTTTAGACTTAGAACATCAAGTCAAACTTCTATCTCTCAAATCCACATCTAAGAAGAAAGTTGGAAAGAAGAGTACAAAGCAAAATAAGAAAATTTCTCCCATTCCTCACATTAGATGCCACTATTGCAATGAGATGAGTCACTATGCCCACATTTATGAAATTAAGAATGAAAAAGGCATCAAACAAACATGGGATAACCAAATCAACCAGAAAGGTTGTAGTAACCCAAAAGAAGTTGGAATAACAAGCTTGGAAACCCAAATCACCTAGAACCTCAAATGTTATCCCAAAAGGACCCAACCTAAAATAGATCTCTAAGGTTTAGACTTTTCGTGATGTAGGTATGTCTCCAAGCCAAGGCTCAAAAAAATTTTGGATTTTGGATAGAGGTTGCTCCCTTTCCCTCGACTCCATCTTATTTGAAACTATATTTAGGTTTTCAAAAAACAACTCAAGCATGTAAAAGTTCCAAAAGTAGAAAATTGATTCTCACCCACATGTGTTTCTCTTTCCTTGACCTTGTTATCAACCAAAATCTAACCCTCACTCCAAACATGACCTCTAAACCCCACCTTGGCCAATTCCAACCCTGCTCATTTCTTTTTCCCACAACCTTGTTTCTTGAGCTGTGTGTTCAAGGCCATGTTTTCAAAAACCCAATTCTGAACCGCAACCCTAAATCCTAAACCTTAAATACAAATAATCAATAAAATTAATGCTTAAATACAATATGCATCAACTAATGCATCATACATATAAACAATACGTTCTTGATATGCCAATATTTATCATAGATACAGAGAAATCCTCTCCTCCTTGCTTATCTTCCTCTTTCGCAGATGAAAAACTGCCCTGAAGTGGAAAATACGGAAGAGAAGAGAAACACAGCTGAAGAAAGAAGAAGAACAGGGACAACAAGCTGAAATGGAAAATAAAATAGAATAGAGAAGAGCATAGAGTCTAATGTGTGGGAGTCAGAGCTGAGCGTGCAGAGACGATGATTAGATGAGCAGCGAGTTACAGCAACAGAAAGACGTTCGCTTGGTAGATTTTTGGCAAAGAGTCATAGTCAAGATTGAAACTAATTGAGTTTAACTGAAATCGGTTCCAACTCATCAAACGGAAATCGCAATTGGGTTCTGCGATTTTGTCATTATCACTTTCGTTTCTTTGAAGATCCAAAATCAATCTGATTTTCTGTTATCTCTCGAATTTTCACTCAGCTCTCGTTTTGCTTAAGAGGTTGAGGGGGTGAGAGGAAGTTGCGAATCATCTCTTCAATGCAGTAAACAATCCTGTTGAGGGGACTAGTTATGGAATAAATGTACAGCCCAGAGAAGATTCATTACTATACACAGAAAACGTGTCTCTAAAATTTTATTGAGAATATGGAGAGTTACAGCATATTGATTTCGTATCACAAACAACACCAACAGAATATTCATTTTTTTTTTGAACCCTGTGGATTGATTTGTCTGCAATAGGAGCTTAGTAGCTTGAACTTGATGATATTCGATGGATGAAGAAATTCAGAAAACCGGATTGTTTGTTCTCTTGTCCATCAAAATATTCACTCGACTTTACATGATGCATAAAGGAACCTCATTAAATTTTCAATGGTCTCAAATCTCTAAAAAATGAAAGCAATGAAGATTGATAATCTTCGGTTGAAGAGATGGAGATAAGTAAGCCGAACCTGAAGAGTCTTAAGTACAATGGTCGAGTTTGGAAAAAGCCCACTTTCAACAACACCCTCCCTGGATGAAGCTACGGAGATGCTCACCCTTGACCTCGAATTCTAATTCGAACTATCCAAGGATATAGATCACTTGAACTCAAGTTTTTGCCCAGAAAATAGATTGATTAACACAATAATTTTTTTTTATTTCAGATCACAAATAGCAGTGTGTAACAAACGAAAAGCATAAGAGAACCTTTACTCAGAAGACTGGCAATATCAGCAAGCTACTACAAAATATTATTCAACTACATACTCTCTTTTCTTCAATTGAAGTGTGCAGTGATGACATCAATTCTATCTAGGCAATGGATAAACATGTGGAAACCCTATGGATTTACAACACTATTATAGGCTTGACAAGGAGGTTACAACAAATTTAAAGAAGCCATTATAGGCTTGAGACTATTATGGATGAACAAGTTGTTTACTAACTTCTACAACTCCATACTCTGGACAAGATTAAGAAGTTTCTCCCATTCTTTTGTCTCGGTGACAGATACTCATCCGATCTCTCAGAATGGATTAAATTTGTCAAAGTCGAAGGATTTGGGGAGCTTGTGCTTGATTTGAGTGGAAGTGTAAGGCACTCAGACTCAACAGATGATGATGATATCAGGTGGGGGATGAATAAATTCAGAATGTCAAACTCTTTCTTCTCTTGTCTATCAATATCATCTCTCAACTTAACTTGCTGGATACTGGAGCCTCCACAAGATGTCAAGGGTTTCAAAACCCTAAGAAGTGTTGCTCTCTATCGTGTGGCCATTACTGGTGATCAATTAGGTGAGACAATTAGTGGGTCCCCTCTTCTCGAGGACTTGACTTTGAGTTGCTACAACTCCCTGAAGTCAGTGAAGATTGATCATCTTCAATTGAAGAGATTAAGAGTGGAGTTAAGTAGCTTGAACTTGATGATATTCGTTGGATGAAGAACTACAAAAAAGTGGACTGTTTTTTCTCTTGTCCATCGATATCTTCACTCAACTTAACCTGATGAATACAATTTCAATGGTTTCAAATCTCTAAAAAAGGAAAGTAATGAAGATTGATCAACTTTGGCTAAAGAGATGGAGATAAGCAAGCCGAAGCTGAAGAGTCTCGAGGTCAAGGGTCGAGTTGTGACAAGCCCACTTTCAAAGACATCCCCTCCCAAAATGAAGCTTCCGAGATGCTCACCATTGACCTCGACTTCTACTTCGAACTATCCAGGGATGTAGACCACTTGTACTCGAGACTTTCAAATTGAATGCTCAATCCAGCCAGCTGCTACTTTGAACCATCACATTTGTCAAATTGAATGCTCAACCCAACCAGTTCAGCATCTAGAACAGTTGGGTTGAGCATTTCAATTTGAAAAACTGAATTGCTCAACTTGTCAATATCTCAAGTACTAGCGGAGCTCCAATAAAATTCTTGTCATGACTCCGTAGTGTTTACCTATGATAAGCAAACAGACGAACTTAAATAGAGTTGAGAAGATTTAAGAAAGCGCCATTAAAGGAAAAAAAACAAAGAGGATTCAAATAGCGATGGAGAGAGTATTAGCACATTTTAAACAGATGAATCAATGAGAAAAGGCTTACAAATGGATCGATTGTAGTACAAGTAACCAATTTCCTAGAAAAAAGAGGATCTCAACTTTGAACAGCTATGTTGTTCCTCTTCTCTGCTGCAATTTCTTTACAAGACACAAAAGAAGAAGAAGATGAAAGGAAAGACAAAACACTCTTGATTCTCTTTCCCCTACTCTCGTTGCTCTAACTCCCTCCTGCTTTATATAACTCTTGTTTACACATTTCTGATTGTAACAAAAAATTCAGACATTCAATGTGCTCATAAAAATGGTTGTAAAAAACCTGAAAGTTGGCTGTAACTTGTAAGACACCAGCAAATCGGGGGTCTTCCCTACTCTTTCCTGCTTTATATTACTCTTGTTTATGAATTTCTGGCTGTAACAAACAATGCAGTCATTGAATGCACTCATAAAATTGGTTGTAACAAACCTGAAAATTAGTTGTAACTTGTAAGACACCAGGAAATTGGTTGTTACAAACCTGATGATGGGGCGTGATAGATGTTGTTGTGTCAGTAACCATTTTAGGATGGAAGCAAAAAGAGCCATTAGGCAAACTGCCACATGGATGAGTGGTGTCAGAACCGAAACTGACCCATCGGTTCAATGATTTTTTGTTTCTTATATAGGGAAAATAGATTTAGCTTAAAACTGGAAGATCCGGCCGTTAGTCTGGTCCTATAGTAATTTGACCGAGTAAGATTAGGTCCGGTTCAATGCTTACAAAGTAATGTGAAAAAAATTCTGTTATACTTTATTGGGGTTTCGTTGAGTTATGAAGTTTCTTTCCATTTGCTTTTCAAGATTTCTTTCAAAAAAAATTTTGAGTTCAATAAACTAAATAAGTTCCTAGACTGTAGAAATAAGAAATTGAACGTGGTTACCTAATCCAGTGCAAAAGCAACATATAGAGCAATGACACATATATTGAGTGAAATATTATGGGTGAAGTCACTTCTCTTTGAATCTACCTCAATGAAACTTCACTGTGACAATCAAACAACTATTTAAGTTATCTACAATTCAGTCTTTTCTAAAGAAATAAAACATAATGAGAATGATTATCATTTCATTTGAAAAAAATAAATCAGTTGGGATTATCTGCCTTCAATATGTCTCTTTCCAAAGCCAGGTGACTGATATCTTCACCAAAGAGATTGCAATGAGACCTCTTTTGTATACTTGTTTCAAATTGGGTGCCTATGAGGTGTGTGCATCAACTTGCGGGGAGCATTGGAGAAGGGAAAATGCTAAATTATAATTTTTTTTTGTTATATGTCTATCCATCTATATCACTTATATAAACGGGCAACTTTGTCTAAATTTAGTCTTTCTAAGGTAGAAGAGAGGAACATGCTCTAAGCTTCTCTTTCTTTTCCTCTTAACTCTCTTTCTCTTGTGTAGCTTTCTCCTTCCTCTCCTTCTTCCACTTCTTTCTCCTCTCTTCTTCAATTTCCTTCCTTCTTCTTCTTCTACACTCAACCTTAAGAGAAAACTCAAGATAAATTAATGGAATCATAGAATCTAATATTTCTAATTTTATATGGATAGTTGAAGTGGACCATAGCCAATCAAATGCACATGCTACTAGAAATTTCCTTTGAAGGATTTTTAAACTACACAACATACTTAAGGCATATAATAGGTTACTTGAGTGTTTGTTATCATCAAAATTATCTCAATAGAGATCTTAAGACCAACATTCCCTCCATTTTTATGATGATAAACATTCATAATTTTATAGTAATACAAATGTTATGAGTGCATAAAATGAATACAAAAATTTTATTTGAGGAATTTTTAAACTACATAACTTACTTAAGCCATATAATTGGTAACTTGAGTGTTTGTTATCATCAAAATTATCTCAATGGGGTTCTTAAAACCAACATTCCCTACATTTTTATAGCAGACACTCATAAGTTTTTAGTGATAAAAATGTTATGAATGTATAAAAGGAATACCAAATACTAAAATCAAACTCTTTTATCTTAACTCCCCAAAGTTCAATGCTATGTTCACTTTGGGTGGATTTTTATACGTTCACTCCAAATTTTCTCCTCCTTTTGATATCATCAAAATTTATAATGGAGACTATAGGTATGCTCCCCTTATAGTGATGCTCCCCCGACGTCATGCAATGGTCTCTCTCTGGCTATTGCATTCTACTACCCCAAAGATATGTACGTTAGCTTGTAATTGTACTCCCCCTTAAATTTTACCCTCCCTTTATTTTCATGCTTTCAAGATTTCTGAAGTAGTCTCAAGTAATATCACAATCAAAACACAACTCTCTTTTTAGGGATCTTGGGACTACATGTCTCATTTCATACTCACAAAACCATACACAATGACTAAAACACTGGTCAAAATTGTTAGTCAATTTTCACTTCTGGAGCTGAGCTAGCAAGGCTCTACTTTCACCTAGATTTACTAAGTGGTTCCCTAGAAGCTAATTTTCAAGACCCTTGTCTAGAGTGTATAACCTCCTTTTGGGCTACAGTTTCTCGTTCTTTACCCTTCTGCTTCTTTCTCCTTTTCATTTTTCTTACCAACTATGATCATTTGACACTCTTGGTCTCATGACCAACTTTCTCAACTTGAGATGATTGCTTCATCTCTTTTATGCACGACCCTTCATTTGGTTTCATTCACATTTCTCCCAAATTCTTCTATAAACTAGCCCTAGGCTCCATTTCTTTCACCATACTCTATATAGTTCCTTTTGAGCCTTTAGTTTTTCATTTGCAGACATCAAATGAGATTTTGGGATTTTAGGTTTTCAACTTATCTCATTTCCGCGGCTTCTTTATTTGCTGGCATCTATCTCAAACTCCTTATGAGGTTGCTTTCTTCTACTTTTACTACTCAAAAAAGATCTGCTGATTTTATAATATGAGTTCTTTCTCATTTCTTCATTCATGCTTCTTGCACACTATTCATTGCCTTAATTTACTTTATAGACTCAAAACATCATAGCAAACAAATCACAAAATCTCACATATATATTGATGGATTTTAAAATAAATTCAGCCAAAACATTTATTATATCCAAGATGAATCTCATCATCAATGATTTTAAAATGGATGATATTCAAGAAATAAAACATCTTTATGAATAATTTTCACTTCTATTGCCTTTAGACCAAAAAATCTTAGCTAAGGCGTACAAAATAATAATTTTCATTTCTAATTATGGTGATAGGTTATCATTGTTATGGGATACTACACTTCCCATTTGAAATGACAATTATTATTTTGTAGGTGGCTTTTCAATTTTATCCAAAACTACACTTTAGCTAAGATTTTTTTAATCTTTTTAATTTAACTTGCTATAATTAGCAACACTAAAAAGTTGACGAGGTGGGTAATGTGTTACGTATCAACCACAAGAATTGGCATAATTGGTAATATCTGTATCATTAAATCTAATATGCATCTTTTGTTGGATTGTATTAGTTATGTATCATCTTTCAAAGCTAATATCAACACACGCAAAGTCCACCACATATTACTCAATGCATGAAATAAGTGACAAGGGCATCCCTTGGTATGAGGACTAAATGATCGAGATCCAAAATGATGTTTTTAAGTGTTTCAGAAGAGAAAATCACAAAAGGCATCCCATTAAATTTCATGTATGGTCTTCCTCAACCTTGTCTAGGATAGATAAAGGTGGTGATTGTGAAGCAACCAGATGATGAAGGTGAGAAAATTTAAGTAATCATGCAAGATTTGGGCAGACACTCCAATGCTCAAGAACAAGTCTTCAAACCACCAACAGAGAAACAAAAAGAATTGCTTGAATTGAATCAGTGTGAAGACTAAGTATACAAGGGTTTACATAGTTTTTCAAAACCCCACAAAAAAGAAATACAAAGGTCTAGAATTCCACATGTTGAAGTGTCTTAGTGTCAACTAGGTGTCTTTAAAAATTTGTACAAATCAATGGGTTGTTCCTTCCATTCTTCTTCTACGATTCTTGGATCTTGATCCTCTTCACTTCAGTGATTCATTTGTCCTTGATTATCTCCCTTTTATTGAGTGATTTGTGAGAATAAATATCCTTGATTTATTTTTATTAATAGTATGATTTGTTGGAGAATCTTGAATAGCTAATTATGTTTGTGGTGGGTCCCTCGTGTGGATGATTGTAGGATAACTAATTATAGAAGATCCTTGAGGTGGCTGAGATTCATCCATGCATGAAGACGTCCCCCTTTGCATGGGTGTGAACCTCTCTTCTTATAGGTTTTCTTTGGGCATGATCTCTATGTTCATGATTCATTCCTTGGGCATGTCTTCTATGTTCATGTTTCTTCGTGTAGCTTTAGGTTGTGTAGTAGAGGGCAAGTGTAAGACTCTGGAGTAGGGATCCCACTCCCATGTATGTGTGTGCCACACTCACAAGAAAAAAATACAACAAATAACTAATTCCTATGGATTTTTCATCACAAAGCTAAAATCGTTAGAGTAGCAACACTTGGCATGTGACTTAAGACAGAGTTTGGAAAGGATTTGTTCAAAGTAAACCTATAGGGGGTGAATAGGTTTACTAAAAAATTAAGAACTTTAAAATAATCAATCATAATCACATTCACAACAACTTTTATAGTGGTTCACAATCACTATTTTAGATTGTGGGTCTACTTCCACGGATCTCTTACCTTGGAGTTAAAGGATCTACTCTGTAAAGCCAAACGACATCTACAAATTAGACCCACACAGGTTCAATTACAACACCTTCCCCAAACAGTTAGGGGCTTATAGTTAGCAAACTCTAAATGCATAACCTATAACAACACTTTTTTTACACACAAGGACTTACAAAAATAATAGCAACAACAACGACATCAACAACAACACTTGCCCACATAAAGACTTACGGAAACAAAAACACCTACCTATACAAGGTCTTATGGCAATAGCAAATACTTGCCCACATTGAGTTTTATGGCAAGAACAACACTTGTCCACATAGGGACTTATGACAACACTAAGTATAGATGCCTAGCAAGTTAACAAATGACTACGTAGCAAAGGTCTCTTGATTTTCAATCATGGCTAAGTGTTGAGCATAGGTTGACTCCTATGTTATTTTTTATGATAACAAAACCTAATTAATCCAAAAATTTTAAAAACTAAGTATTCATCTATTTCACCATCAAGAGTCAATGCATCTCAAGGTTTTAAACTTCAAAACGATCAAGCCTACACAAGATCTCGAGCATAATTGAAGGACATCACTAGCAGAAGCACCCACAAGGAAGAAAACAATGAGAAGACAAGAGTTCAAATGTAAAAGTTAAATGTCCATACTCAGTCACAATGTAAGAGAGTATTCTTAAACTCCCTTGGTTAAGTGCAATTGTGAAATTGAAGCTTTAAGTCATAAAATGCATATAGATATATTTAAGAACATCATGAACATCACTTAGAACTTGTGAGAGAACTTAGAGAAAAACATTCTCATATTTTAAATGTCAACATAGTTGAACTGACACTGGAAATATTGATCATCTAGAAGTGTAGGGGCAGGAAATATAAAGCATGATTGATAAATCATAGTTGATTCATCCACCATCCAGAACATGGCCATTTCATGCTATAAAGCATGATCAATCATCCCATTTGGTTGATTGATCAATTCTACCCAGGCAAACAAATTTTACATGGAATGATTGATCACCCCACCGGATTGATCGATTAGACAGATTCTTGCCAATCAAACAGAATCTTGCCAATCAGGGACATAAAGCATGACTAATCATAGGAAATGCACTAATCGATCATACTTGTATTGCATAGTCAGAAGAAATTCTGATTGATCGATCATCCCCTAGTCAATGATTGAGCAACTTAATTTTTCTGGAAAAATGGTAATATATTGATCAATCAGTCCCTCGATCAATATGTCAATGTCAAATAAAAAAGTAGTTGTTATGATCAATTGAACGATCAATCAAAGTACTGATTTTTTCAAACGGGCAAAAACTGTCTAGTTCGATATTGCGAAAGTTTTTAATACCCCACCAAACATTGTATTGAAAATTTAATGAGCATTTATTGGAAAATATCCTAAGCTTTTACTCTCAATCTTTCAAAATCTCTTAAAAGTGCTTTAGAGTGAAAGAGTGAGTCGTATTCTTTCAAATTCCACGTCTCTTTCCATCCCATCCTTGTTTTCATATAGTCAAACTCCTTCAATCACTTCACATTGTGTTGTCAAGGAAGAGGAAGCTTGGATCTCTCAAGGAGAATGATCTCTCCAAGTAAGGGTGTACATTTTTCCTTTATTTTTACTTAAATTTGTGAAAGGTTCAGCTAGAACCTATAGAATCTAGATACAAAGGGCCTCCTAGAGCTAGAATCTAGTAGCAATCTCTTGGGAAGATTGGTGTTGTAAAATAAATGTATTGAGCTATAAGTGGCTTACAGAAAGCCAAAATCTCTTTATGCAATTTCGGCTATTAGAGCTTTTGAATAGTGAAATTTCCCAAGCAATGGTTCTTGGGCAGTGAATACCAATAGGAGAACATCAATAACAAAAAAAAAAAAAAATTGTCTCCTATGGTGTATGTATGGTTTGATTTACTTTTATGCATGATTTTTTATTACACGTGCAACTTAATTTTTATTCGATATTCTCAATTTATCCTCCCCTTGAGAAGCCATTGAACCAACAATTGCTATCATAGTGGGCCAAACACTGAGTTGAAATCAAAATCCTCTTGATTTTGAAAAAAACATAAATGGCATCTCAAGACAAATTGTTCCTTCCCAAAGAACAATATGCCAACTAGCCACCTATGTTCAATGGAACAAAATATGGATATTCGATGGTAAGAATGAAGTTCTTTCTTCAATCTATGAATTTGGAAATATAGCATGTAACCAAGAATGGTCCTTTTGAGCCTCAAAAACTTCAATATGGCCTTCCAATTGAAAACGAATTCAATGAGCTAACTAGGAAAGACAAAGAGCAGCTCAAGACAATCTCTAAGGCCTTAAACCTAGAACCAAATGAGTTCAATAGGGTCTCCACATGTAAAATTGTCAAGAAATTTTGGGATAAACTAGAAGCCACACATGAAGGAATCACTAGAGTAAAAGACTCTAGAATTAGCTTATTGCTAGCCCAAGACGATGAATTCAAAATGAAACTAGGTGAGTCAATATCTGAGATGAACTCTAGGTTCACTCATATAATTAATGAGTTGAACAATCTAGGAGAAGAGACTTCCTTCTATAGACAAAATGACAAGCTACTCAAGGCACTTCCAAAGTCAAGAGAGACGAGGAAGATAACCTTGCATGAGAATGATAACTTTAGAACTATAAGCTCAGAAGAGCTACTGTGAATCTTTCTCACTTATGAGATGGAACCTCAAGATGTTGAGGAAGAGCAAGCTAAGAAAATTGCTCTTACGGCCAAGATGAGTGTTGAAAGTAACTCTAGTGAAGAAAGTTCTGATGACGTAAGTTTCATCACTAGACATCTTTAAAGAATCTATAGGAAAAAGAAGAATTTCATAAAAAGCCAATGTAGAACTCAAAATGATAAATTCTATAAGGAAACTAATGTTTGTTTTGAGTGTGGGAAACTAGGACATAGAAGGAACAAATATCCAAAGCTTGAAGAAAGAACCCCATCTACAAGCAAAAATCCCGAGAACAAAAAGAAGAAAGTCTTGATCTCAGCTTGGGATGAAGAAAAAAGTCTATTCATTGTCTAAACAAATATAAAGAAAAATGCAATGCTCAATTACATGAGATTGCAAGGCTCAAAGAAGAGCTTGTTGTCATGAAGGGAGCTAACGGAATATATATAGAAAATGCCTCAAGACTAAATGGATTGATAGACAAGCTACCATGTGATTGACTTGCATTTTAAAAGAAGAGTTTAGACTTAGAACATCAAGTCAAACTTCTCTCTCAAATCCACACCTAAGAAGAAAGTTGGAAAGAATAGTACAAAGCAAAACAATAAATTTTCTCCCATTCCTTACATTAGATGCCACTATTGCAATGAGATGAGTCACTATGATCACATTTGTGAAGTTAAGAATTAAAAAGGCATCAAACCCAAATCAACCAAAAAGGTTTTAGTAACCCAAAAGAAGTTGGGCAAACAAGTTTGGAAGCCCAAATAAGCTAGAACCTCAAATGTTATCCTAAAGGGACCCAACCTAAAATGGATCTCTTAGGATTAAACTTTTCATGATTGTTGGAAGATAAGGCTCAAGCCCACATGACCAAGGAAGGCCCACATATCTAAGAGTATAATAAGATGGGCAAAACAACCAAAGAAGGCCCACAAGATGGGCCCAAGGACATAATAAGTAGGACCCACAACGATTACCATGAGTTGGCATCCTTATCACATCAGTTGGAAGATCAAGAAGGACTCAAGAAAGTATCTTTATCTAATGGTCACGTCCAAGAAGAGTTTTAGTTTGAGTTAGGTTTGTCTTTTATCTATATTGAGTTATTTAATTATGCTAGGACTTATCTTTCAGTGTTAGAGTTCGGGTGTAATTGGGACAAAGGTAGTTTTATTGTAATTGGACTCTACTACCTTCCTCTATTATAAATAGAGGTTCGTGTACACTGATTACAACAAGTAAATAAAGTTTTATCTTTCCCATAAATTCAACAGTGATGTAGGTATGTCTCCAAGCCAAGGCACCAAAAAAATTTTGGATTTTTGATAGAGGTTGCTCGAGGCACATGACCAGTGATAAGAAGAAGTTCATTGAACTCTATCCCAAAGATGGAGGTCATGTAAGTTTCAGAGACAATAACAAAGGTACCATAAAAGGAATTGGTAAAATAAGTACCTCAACCTCTTTCATATCTGATGTGTATTATGTAGAAGGGTTGATGCATGACTTGCTTAACATTAGTCAATTTTTTATAAAGGAAACAAAGTTTCATTTGAAAAGGACAAATGCTTAGTAAAGAAAGAAAATGATGAACTAGTTCTAGAGAGACATAGAAATAGAAATCTCTTTGTAGTGAACATAGTCAATTTACCCTCAACTAGTGCCTTCTGTTTGGGTGCAAAAATGGATAAATCTTGGTTATGGCATAAGAGACTAGGACATATAGGAATAAATTTCTTGAACAAACTAGTGAAAAAGAATCTTATGAGAGGACTACCAGATCAAAAATTTGTAAGAGAGAGTCCTTGTGATACTTGCCAACTAGAAAAGCAACACAAAATTTATTTCAATGCCAAGAATATAGTTTCAACCTGTTGTCCACTTCAACTAATCCACATGGACTTAATTGAACCTACTTGAACAATAAGCCTAAATGGGAACCGTTTCACCTTAGTGCTAAGGGGGTAAGTGAGAGTCAAATAAAGGATGGCAGGAGAAAAGCTGCCAAATAATAAAAGGATAATATGGGTAATGAGGAAGCTAAGATAAAGAAGTCGAGGTCATCATGTGCTTTATTTTTTCAAGTTATTAAAATTCATCATCATATGAATCAATGCCAACAATAGTTAGAAAATAATGAATCCGAGGCAAGCAACTAAGGATTTCTTCTTCAATAATAATGTCCGAATAAAAAAGACACAATAGCAGTTGCGGTAATGAGCCAATGCCCAAATAACACGTACAAAATATGCAGTTATATAGTAATGGATAACCGGTGAATAATGAAAGTTCTTAATAATGACACATGAAATAAATTACAATGAGTCCATCCTTGAATAAGGAAGTTGTATACCAAGTAATAAGTTGATGATAATCCAAGGTAATAATCCAAGTAAAAATAAAATGAGTCACGCCGAGTCAAGGGCCCAAGTCAAGATTCTGGGTGAAGCTGAGTGAAGAGACCAATCCGGATCTACCAAAAATTAATACTCAAAATAATGGGCTAAAATTCAGAATAATGGGCTCAAAGTCCGAATAATGGGCTCATGAGTCTGAGTTAACCTGGTCCGAGTCAGGCTGAGTCAAGAAGAGACCCAAGCATGGAACTTGATTCGGTATTATCAAGCAAATGTTAGGGGCTCTGAAGTGTCACTCGTGCCTTGAACTGCACAATCCTGGCGTGCCCCAACCTTGGTTTCAGAAGTCAGATGGAAGCCAAATGAACCAATTGAGATTCATGGCTCAGAATAAAACTACCGGCTGGGATTCATGGCTTGGAATAAACTTCCAGCTCATATTGAAATCCCTTTTGAATGAATATACCAGCAAATGAAGCTGCCAATCAAGAAAATTTTTGAATGAAGATACCAACCAGCAAGATACATAGCCAACTTGATGAAGCCTGAATAATAAGGATTAATCCAATTAAAGAGACGTCCAAAACTGCAATAGAGATCTTCAGTTCCAACTGGGATTAAAGTAAGCAAAGATATAGAATAAAGATATTTCGGACATCAAATTATCAATCGGAGAAAAAACACTCTGTTGCCAAACCAACCATGACTTCCTCCATAAGCTCAACATTTTTCTAAATGAAGAAGCACAGACCAAGATTTTTTTATCTGAAGGAATGGTTCCATCTGCCAGTGTTGGACCAGATAAAAAACTGGCAGAAGATCAAAAGATTAAGTGGGCCTTCTTGTAAAAAACAACTTTCCAAACAATGATTAAATCTCCAAGGTGGCTCGGGAGATAATGGAAAGGCCAGCGAAGGAGACAAGCCAGAAACAACGAAGGTTCCAACCGAAAATAGCAATGCAAAACAAAGAAAGATATGAAAACAACAACTTTCTAGTTTAAAATATCCAAGCCAAGCAGCACCGTGACGTAATGCCGTCAATCCAACAATTTTTCAAGATAGCTTAAAGTAGAGCTTTCCAAGATAAGGAACAATGTTGTTCAATCCTTAATTCAGATAAATCACTAACTTTTCAATAATTACGATGCCAACAGAATGCTAGATTGTCCAGTGAATAATCAGCGAAGTTCAACAGGAATGCTAGCTCATTCAGAGATCAATCAGTGAGGTCTAGTAGAATACCAGCCAACAGGATGATTAACATGCTACGTGATACTAAAATCTGCCAACAACAGAATCACTGATGACCAAACATAGTAAGTAATGACTTTCGATGGCCAAAATAGAGCAAGTTATTGAAACAGTAATTTTTTTTCTTGGATTATTAGCAAATTAATCAACAACAACCAGAGAGATTATTCTGCAAACAATCGATTATTAGCATACGTGGAACCAAGATTAGCAGATGGATGCTCCAGCTTTGCAATTGAATCTTCAATTCGAGCAAATTTCCATAATTTCTCAAGCCTCACAAGAATTCAGATAATGATCATTAGTAGTTTTCAACAAAATAATCTAACATCTTACAACAAAAAACACACTAGCTTTCCAGGATCTCATACTGCTTCTCTTACAGTAGTAGCACTGATCATTCTGAATTTCAGAGTGGATAAAACAACAAAAGTTTTGGAATAAAAAAAACTTTACCAATAGAGTAAATTAGCGTTCAACCAGTAGCGGATAATCAATCAAAGATCATCACATTTGTCTTCCTACTTCGGTCTTGTTTTCCAAAAATAAGAAACACCAATCTTACTGAAGCAAAAACCAAGAAACAAATACTTCTTGCATGAAATAGGTACCAAGGACCAGCATGATATATCTATTGTTTTATAGAGAAGTCAATAGAGGGAGCATATCTTCTTCAGATCAGCATGAGCAGTCTTCTTCAAACAAAATGCCAATGAAGTCTTCAACACCGAACAATGCCTTAATACCTCATAATCCGAGCGGCAAAGAAGTCCATAGCAATGAGTCCTGAAAATCAATCACTGCTCTGATACCATCTTGGGTAAAGAAGAGAACACACGTTGAGGAGAAAAAAGGAGGAAGAATGGGGTTATGGAGTAACAATATTACAATTATCCTAGTAAAAGTCAAGAAGAGACAAAAAAAATATATTACATCAATGACACTCTAATTACATCATATCTTCCAACAACCTCAAACATCATTGAAAGACATCTCTTGAAGAATCACTCTCAAGGAAGAAGACAACGAGAAGACTAGAGTTCAAATATAAAAGTCAAATGTCCAAATTTAGTCACAATGTAAGAGAGTATTCCTAATCTCCCTTCTTTAAGTACAATTGTGAAATTTGAGCTTTAGGTCATCAATTGCATATAGGCATGTTTAGGAACATCATAAACATCACATAGCACTTAGAGAAAAATATTCTGATGCTTAAAATGTCAATATAGTTGAACTTGCACTGGAATGATCGAACAACCTCTACCAATGATCGATCATCTAGATGTGTGCAGGCCAGAAATATAAAGCATGATTAATCAACCATAGTCAATTGATCCATCATCCAGAACATGGTAATCCCATGCTATAAAGCATGATCGATCATCCCTTTTGGATTGATCAATCAATTCTGCCTTGGCAACCAAATTTTACATGGAATAATCGAGCATCCCACCTATTTGATCTATCAAACAGAATCTTGCCAGTCAAGGACATAAAGCATGATCGGTCATGAGAAATGCACTGATTGATTGTACTTGTTTTGCATAGCCCAGGGGAATTCTAATTGATCGATCATCTCCTAGTCAATCATAGGTAAACTTAAATTTTTTACACCAACATGATCAATCAGTCCATCGATCAATAAGTCACTGTCTAATAGAAAAACAGTTGTCATGATTGATTGATCGATCAATCACTTAACAACAATCAATCAATCAAAGTATCAATTTTTGCATATAGACAAAACATAATGAGTTTCAGTTGTACAAGTTATAAATACTCCACCAAACCATGTATTGAGAAGTTAATGAACATTTAGTGGCAAATATATTAAGCCTTTACTCTCAATCTTGTAAAATCCCTCAAAAGTGTTTTAGAGTGAAAGAGTGAGCCATATTTTTTGAAATTTCACATCTCTTTCCATCCCATCTTCGCATTCATATATAGTCAAGCTCCTTCAATCACTTCACATAGTGTTCCCAAGGAAGAGGAAGTTTGGATCTCTCAAGGAGAAGGATCTCACCTACTAAGGATGTACATTTTTCTTTTTATTTTTTCTTAAATTTGTGAAATGTCCAAATTTCCCCCCCCACCCCACCCACCCCCCCCCCCCCCCCCCCCCACCCCACCCACCCCCCCCCCCCCCCCCCCCCCCCCCCCCCCTTGCATGTATGTGACCATGCATATATGTGAAGGTTCTAATACACTTGTAAGAGAGATTTTAGTTGTCATGGATAAAATCAAAGCTCCCTAATAAGGTTGTAATTTGAGATTGAACCAGTCATCAACCTAGATCCCTTCACAAGAGTCTTACACATGCCGGCATCATTTGGACACTTCACAATCACCTTCATTATCTATCCTATATGCGAAATTTAATGGGATGTCTTTGTAATCGCTCCCCTCAAATATTTATAGCATCATTTGGAATTTCATTCCTTTAGTTCTCTTACCAAAGGATACCATTGTCACTTATATCGTGTGAGTAATATGTGCTGGACTTTAGGGGTGTTGATATTAGCTTTAAGAGATGAAATATACCCAATCAAATCCAACACATGGTGCATATTAGAAGTAACCATACGGGCCTTACCTGTTATGGTGATTCTTGAGGTTGATACGTGCCACAATACTCTAACTCACCTTGTCAACTTTTAAGTGGTTCCTAATTGTAGAAAATTAAACTAAAAAACCACCTTTCCCATAATAAATCTATCCTTTAACATTAATTAGAAGTGACAATTATTATCTTGTAGGTGTTTTTCCAATTTTATCAAAATTACACCTTAGGTAAACAAACTTAGTCTCAAGGCAATAGAAGTGAAATGATTCATAAAGCTGAATACAAGTATCTTATATAATTTTTCTAGGTTATTTCTTTCAATTTTTAATATTTTGTATATCTTGAATATTTTTTGATATTCTAAACGATAAGGTTCCCAATGTAGAAATTCTTTATATTCCTTTACATTTCTTTTGGTTTCAAACTTGGGTAAGTTTGTGATCGTAAGAAAGTCATATAGAGATGTTTTCATCTTGAAAATCATCTCTTTTAAATTACAAAGGTGATATTAGAAATGCCAGCCCTTGCTTCTCCTGCCATAAGTGTCACCAAATAGTGATTTTATCTCTTCAATGAAACTCATTTAAGGGACAAAAGACAGCCTCTGATTTAATCTCCTCAATCCCATTATATTTCATGTAGTAAACAGAAATTGAACATGCCTCTATAAAAAATTAGGCATAATTGAATAAGATATACCTTTTTTATATTTTCTTGGTTATTTCTTGAATTTTTTTCATTCGATCTTTTAGAGTGGACGGAGTTTTTATGCCTCGATAAAAGAAATCAAGGAGGTTGATCTTAATCTGAATGGAAGCATAAGGCACTCCAAATTGATCGGTTATGATATTTGTTGGATGGAAAAATTTTGAATATCAGATTGTTTGTTTTCTTGTCATTGATATCTTCTTTCAATTTGACTTGTTGAAAAATGGAGTTTCCTTCAATTTTCAAGGGTCTCGATGTCGGCCTAAGATAACCTTTGAGATCATTTTGATGATCAATGTACACCAACATTAATAATGATATGCATTAAGTGTCTTGTGTAGTTAAAAAAACCCTGAAAAGAAATTTCTAACAATATATCCATTCGACTGGCCATGGTCCACCCAATGGTCCTTACAAAAATAGAAGTAAGTAGCTCATTCTAGAAAGTACATCATCTAGACAACTCAGCAACAATGTCTAACCAAGCAAGAAAAATGGAGATTTATTTTGCGCAATCAATGAACCCAAAAGAGACAAGAAGAGTAAAATGGGCAAGAAGAGTTGATGACATAGCAAGACGTCAGCTACTTCTGCTAGAAAATTGAAGTAATTGAAGTGCCACGAGTTGAAAGAGTCAAGCTCACGCATAGAAGTCAAGCACATTAGTAAGAAATATGAAGCCCTCAACTGAAAGAGAAAAAACACGAATTAAGCATTTGGTGAAAATGAGTAAAAAGAGTTTACCCTGTGGAGGGAGCCGACCCCATATCATGGCAAACATATAAAGAGAGTCGAGTGCAAAGAAATTGAGAATTCTGAAGTGAAACAGAGTGGACCCCATCAAAGGAATCAACACCTCAGTAAAGGAGTTGACTCCATCAAGAAAGAGGAGGAAAAGGATTCAATTATGAAAAATGGAATGTTTTTAAAGAAAAAAGAATCGACCTTCATTATCCAAAGTCAGCCCTTTAGCATAGGAGTTGACCCCTATAGAAGCAAAATGAAGGAAAAGACGGAAAAGAGTCGTCCACAAAGAGAGACACTCTAAAACAAAATTGATTCCAAACTAGAGATTCTCTACATGGAAAGACTCACTCTCAATTGAGGTCCACATGCTAGTGAGGAGCGATCTTGCTTGGTATTACTAGTCTTTGGTGCATCACCCTCAATAATGCAGTATTGTGTTTGTCATACTAGTAAGGTATTTAAACAAAATTTTGAATAAAGTGATCAATTGTTCACTGTCACTCTAAATGGCAGGGCCACTTAGACTATAGCATTATCTTCACTATCTCAAATACCACTCCCACCAAAGACTCCATGGAGGTGACCAAGAATCAATCTATAGAAATTTTAGTTTAAATGCCCAATAAAATTTTTGCTCCATTTGGCAACACAAAGTTGATTCAAAGGCAGATTCATCATCACAAGCCTCAATTCTAAAAAGTTAGAGCTCATGTAAAGAATAGTAGTTGAACTGACAATGGAAGGATTAAATTTCAATAAGTCAACATCTCGAGAAACAAGGAAATAAGGTGATATGTGTTGTTTTAAATCTTTGTCGTTCCACTATTTCCATATGGATCACATCTTTGTGTGAAGACACAAGATCACAAAAGTTATTCAAACATCTCTCTCCATGCAAAGAAGAACGTCTAAATTCATGCAAAATAATAATCAACCTCCTCTATCTCGCATGAAAGATAAAGTACAAGACATTCTCACAACCCTTCTTATCTCGAATCTCAAGGTCAAATTCTCGCAATTGCAAGATCCATCTAATCAAGCGAGGTTTAGTGTCCTTGATGGATAATAAGTACTTCAAAGCAGAATGATTAGTGAACACTATAACCTTTGACCCTAACAGATATGATCTGAATTTGTTCAAGGCAAACACAACAGCTAGCAACTCCTTCTCAGTGGTAGTGTAATTCAATTGAGCATCATGAAGAGTGCGGCTAGCATACTGAATGACACAGGGCATTTTGTCCGTCTTTTGCCCCAAAACAGCCCCCAATGCATAGTCAGAGGCATCACACATCAACTCAAAAGGCAAAGACCAAGTAGG
Organism: Aristolochia californica; assembly: GCF_029961685.1. Lineage (NCBI taxonomy): Eukaryota > Viridiplantae > Streptophyta > Magnoliopsida > Piperales > Aristolochiaceae > Aristolochia > Aristolochia californica. The sequence continues at coordinate 8,279,205 of NW_027182279.1, forward strand.
GGGTTGGACAATGGGTGAAGTGGACAAACATTTCTTCAGTGTCTCAAAAGCATGAATACAGGTGTCATCAAAGGCAAAAGCAACATCTTGAGCAAGCAAATTCGTCAAAGGACGAGAAATTTTGCTAAAGTCTTTAATGAAACGCCTATAGAACCCAGCATGGCCAAGGAAAGAACGTACCCCCTTCACAGAAGTAGGTGGTGGCAGATTGGCAATTAGGTCAACCTTGGCTTTGTCCACTTCTACACCCCGCTCAGACACTACATGTCCTAAAACAATTCCTTCTTTTACCATGAAGTGGCATTTCTCCCAATTCAAGACTAAATTGGACTTAATGCAACGGGACAATACAAGTGAAAGATTGTGCAGACATGTATCAAAACTAGAGCCAAACACAGAAAAGTCATCCATAAAGACCTCTAAAAAGTCACCAATCATGACAGAAAAGATACTTATCATGCACCTTTGGAAAGTGGCGGGCGCATTACATACACAAAAAGGCATGCGTCTGTAAGCATAGGTGCCAAACGGACACGTGAATGTGGTCTTTTCCTGGTCTTCTGGAGCAATGGGAATTTGATTGTAGCCGGAGTATTCATCTAAGAAGCAATAAAAATTGTGGCTGGCCAATCGCTCTAGTACCTGATCAATGAAAGATAGTGGGAAGTGATCCTTCCTAGTGGCGGAATTAAGTTTTCTATAGTCAATGCAGACACGCCACTTGGTGGTAGTTCTTGTGGGAATCAATTCATCACTCTCATTTTTCATTATCGTTATCCCCTCTTTCTTAGGGACAACTTGAATTGGACTCACCCAGGTGCTATCGAAAATAGGGTAAATGATTCCAGTCACAAGCAACCTGATGACTTCTTCTCTCACAACCTCCAGCATATGGGTATTTAACCTACATTGCATCTCACGTGAGGCTTTAGTCCCCTCCTCAAAATGAATACGATGCATGCATATGGAGGGGCTAATCCCTTTTAAGTCATCAAGAGTCCACCCCAATGCCTCTCTATGTGCTTGTAAAACTTCAGTCAATTGTTCCTCCTGCTCAGTACTCAAATCAGAGGAAATAATGATTGGTAATGAGTTCATGGGCCCCAAAAACGCATACTTCAACGTGGGAGGAAGTGGCTTAAGATCTAGATTGGAAGTTTCAAGAGGGTTGTCCAAGTCAAGATGAAGATCCTGTGGATGATCAGTTGTGATAACCTCATAAGCTTCTTCCAATAGAGGTGCAGAATTGAGTAAAGAATCAACCTCTCAGAAATATGTTTCCTCATCAAAATAGTCCATGTCCAAAGATTTTATGCAAGACTCAAAAGATTCAAGAGTGGATTCATCATCAAGCATAACAGTTTCTATCTTAAATGGAGGACTCAGATCATCAGACTCAAGTGGGTGGGGCCTGGCATTAAATACATTCAATGAGACCTTAAAATTTCCAAAAGACAACTCCAACTCACCACTTTTACAATGAATGATAGCATTAGATGTGGCTAAGAAGGGACGTCCTAGGATGACAGGAATTTGGTTGGTCACATTGACTACTGGTTCTGTATCAAGAACAATGAAATCAACCGGGAATAGAAAGTTGTCCACTTTTATCAAAACATCTTCAACTATTCCTCATGGTATCTTGACAGAATGGTCAACTAGTTGAAGTGTGATGGGAGTAGGCTTCAATTCCCCCAAACCTAATTGCTGGTACACAAAGAAAGGAAGCAAATTCACATTTGCCCCTATGTCAAGAAGAGCTCTCTGGATGGTATGTTCACCAATGACACATGAAATTGTGGGACATCCAGGATCTTTAACTTTAGGAGGAGTGTTGTGCTTCAGAATTGAGCTTACATTCTCAGTAAGAAAGACCTTTTTGTTAACTTGTTGTTTTCTCTTCTGTGTACAAAGGTCTTTCAAAAATCGGGCATAGGCAGGGACTTGCCTAATAGCATCAATAAGTGGAATGTTAATGTGAACCTTACTAAACAGTTCCAACGTTTCATGCATGCTATCTCCTTTCCTAGGTGGGCCCGATAACCTCTGCGGATAAGGAGCTAGTGGGCCTTGGTTAGGGATCTGCTTGGCTGTTGGTGGAGAACTTAGAGGTTCTTCGCTCAATGATGTGTCCCCATTGTCATCCTTTGACTCCTTAGACTTAGCGGTCCCTACCCCATTGTTCAACTCACGACCAATCCTAAGGGTGGTTATGGCTTTGGCTTGCTCATGGTGGGGTTTGGAACTCAACCCACTCTCATGTGTGCTTTTGGGGTTAGGAATGGTTTGACTCGGGAGTCTATTTTGTGCTTGTTCACTCATGTGACTGGCCAACTGACTCACTTGCATTTCAAGTTTAGCAATGGAGGACTGTGTATTCTGCATGAATAATTGAAGTGTATCCTCAAGTGAAGGTTTTTGTGGAATCAATGGCTGTTAAGTGAAGTGTGGGCGCGGAGCTTGGGGTTGAGTAAACCCTGGAGGACCCCCAATTTGTGGGCCCTTGGACCATGAGAAATTTGGGTGCCTAGCCCAACCCAGATTATATGTTTCCGAAAAAGGATCGTTCCGGTTTGGTCTATGAAAATTCTGGACTGCATTCAAGTCCTCAATGAGCTCTAGGTAGGATGAACTAGATGGACACATTTGTGTGGGATGAGATGAACCAGAGCATATGGCACAGACAATAGAAGGGTTAGGAGCAGGTGAACTCTTGGACACCATAAGGGCATCAATTTTTCTAGTCAACCCCTCAATCTTGGCCATGAGCATGGGTGTTTCACTAACCTTGTATAGACCCCTCTTTTGGCTTCGTGGGATCTCCTATCAACATTAAATTACGAACCCCATTGCTGAGATTGATCACTCAACGTTTCAAAGAAGTCTCATGCCTCACTAGCACTCTTACCCATCAAACACCCACCACTCGTTGCATCTACCATGGATCTAACCTGGGGTGTAAGACCTTGATAAAAGTATTGTACTAAATGCCATTTCTCAAACCCATGATGCGGACACCTACAGATCAAATCCTTCAATTTCTCCCAATCCTCATAAAAGTGTTCACCCTCCTGCTGCATAAAGTTGGAGATTTCTCTCCTGAGGGCTGTAGTTCTCTGAATAGGAAAGTACTTGGATAAAAATTTTGTGACTAATGTGTCCCATGAAGTAATGCTACCCACCTCCAAGGAATTAAGCCAAGACTTGGCCTTATCCTTAAGTGAAAATGGAAAAAGTCTTAACTGGATAGAGTCATCTGAGAAATTCTGGAATTTGAAAGTTGCACAAATATCTAAGAATTCCTTGATGTGGTAATATGGGTCCTCCTTCTCCAACCCATAGAATGTAGGGAGGAGTTGGATCACACCCGGTTTCAACTCATAACTGGCGGCAGCAGTGGGTGGCAATATAATGCAAGAAGGTGATGTGAAGTGGGAAGGGATAGAATAATCCCTCAGGTCTCTACGGTCACCTGCTGTAGGTAACTGTAATGGTTCACCCTGATTGGCCATGGTAGTTCCTAACTTGACTTTGGGCGTTTTCCTACAAATATGTTCTACCTCTTCAACAAAGGGAGCTAATGGTCCACCTAGGGAGTGGCGCCCGTGCATAAAAACACAAAAAGAAACAAAACGAATTATCAAATTAAGCTAACAAACTCACTACTAAAAATATGAACAAACTAGAAGAAATAAAAATAATTCTGTACAAAATCACCAAGCTAAAATTATGAAAGCAACAAAAAAATAAAATAAAATAAAATAAAAATAAATCTAACCTAAGACCATGGAGAACAAAGAGATAATATGTGCCTCCCCGGCAATGGCGCCAAAAACTTGATGTAGTAATTCAGTTACATCGGCTTTAATACCACGCAAGCGTACGAATCGTTCATGTAATTTAGTGGGAAGCGAGGGTCATATCCACCGGGAGGACTGAATTTTGTGTATTCTTCAGTCAACTAGCCTAACCAAATATGATGAATTAATATGAACTAAACACTAATTATATCCTAAATTATCAAGCAATCATCTGGTTAACTACTTGCACAACAGGAAACATCAACTCTGGATTTTACGGTGATTCGTACCTCTCTCGAGCGCCACGTAACCACGGATCCAATTTCTCAATCCTTGCGTCTAGCCCCTCTCGGGCGTGTTGGAATTTGTGTTTGTACAGAGTGTTCCCCGTGACAAATTTAGGGGAGCGGGATTCGAACTCATGACCGACCTGCTCTGATACCATGTTGAAACCATTGGGCTAAAAGGCTCGAACCTTTTAGGAAAGCAACCCCACGGATCTTATACAAGGACTGGCCCAGTCGATATAAACACAAATTCCAACACTCCCCCTCACGGGGAAAACCCGTGGACAAATTCACCGAAAAACATGGGACAAACTCCTAGAAAAACCCAGGACAAATTCACCAGAAATACCTGGGACAAATTCGGTGGGAGCGGGTTCGAACTCGGGACCAACCTGCTCTGATACCATGTTGAAACCAGTTGCAGTAAAACCTCGAGGCTTTAGTGAGAGGCACAACAAGACCTTATACAAGGACCGGCCCGATCGATATCTCAACACTCCCTCGCACGGGGACAACCCGTGTACATTCGGTCCCAACATACAAGGGACAAATTCGGGGGGAGCGGGATTCGAACTCATGACCGACCTACTCTGATACCATGTTACTTACCATTGCACCAAAAGACCGGTCTTTTGGCGAAGGCGCAACATGCATATTAAAGACAAGTCATTCCAACAGGGCGCATAGAGTGAAAGACAGAAATCGGATTAAAATACCAAAATCCAACCTCAATCATAATCCTACCCTAATTAGCTAATTTAATAAAATATCCAGAAAACAAATATTCAACAAACATTAATTATCAAATCAGATTCAATAAACATCCAAAACCTAAGTTCAAACCAAATAAAAAATTAAATTCAAAAATGATGAATTACTCCCCTTCTCCTTCCTCTCGCTCGGGCAGCAACTCGTTCTCACGGGTGTTGCAATTTCCCGAAATTGATGGCTTCGGGTAGCAAGAGTGAGTGGCCGGAGGTAGAGACGACACCGGTGATGAACGATAGAAGCCGACGGATGGAGGTGACGTCTGGCGAAGAAAGAAACAGAGTTGAAGTCCTCTAACCAGCTCTCTTGAGTCTCGGTCGGAGTCGGAATAGCTCCGGGAATGGTCAGAAATACGTCATCGACGCCGGAGGATGGTCGAAAAGCGGAATTGGCACCGGAGAAGCCCTCTCGAATCACTTCTCGGCCTGGCGAGCAGAAACTGTCGAACTCACCTCGACGGAGACTCTCTCAAGCTCTCCTCAGGTTTGTTCTCGATTTCTGGATGGCAGTGGAAGGTGGTGGCGTGGCGAAAGACGGTGGGAAACTCCTCTCGGGTCTTCCCCTGTTTCCATTCCAAGGTCCTCTGTTTTGGTCGATCTCACCCTCTCCTTTCCGTCGACGCTCCTCCCTTTCTTTAATACCCTTTTTCTTTGTTTTAAAACGATTTTCCCTAAAAATCACCTCCATTTCACTAAGGGCATTTTGGTAAATATCTCCTTCTCCACCAAAATTCTCCTGAAATTTCATAATTAAATCCATAAAAAATATTTCAGGAATAAATAAACCCTAAAAGCAATGAAATATAATTTAGGAGAGAAAAATATGCAATATAGATAGTGATTAATGCCAAATTCAATAAATGCATGTTTCATTTGAAAACTGATAAATAACCACCTATAACACAATTATAAAGGTTATTCTATTATAATTAACCTAGTTCTCATGTCAGAATATGGCATCAATCACATGCCACCTACAAGAGCTCACTCAAGGGACCCATGTTCTCTCTCTTCCATGCAAGACAAATTACAAAACATGCCAGCTACAAGATCTCACACAAGCGACCCATGTCCAGTTGTATCAAAAATACATGTTGTTTAGAAAATTCTTTCATGCATGTTCCTCGTATCAAGAAGAAGAGATATTCACCAACTAGGCACTTACCTAAAAACACTCTATCAAGATCACACAATCTAGATCACATAAACAAGGGTCAAGAATAATTAAAATTTAAATTCTTACATAAATTCTCTAGACTCTGATGGAAAGAAACCTAGACCTTATCCAAAGATGTTGAAATGCTTCCTTATCTCATTGTAGAACGTAGGAAAGAAATTTGTGTGTATCTTGCATGTTTCTCTCATTAATAAATCATGTTTGATAGTTACAAGTTTAATTTGAGGTGTTTTAAATTTGAAAGGTTTTCACATGGTATGAAAGTCGATAGTCTGATCCAAGGAAAAGGCATTCAATTCTGAAAAAGAAGGAAGCCTCACATCCCTCTTGCATACAGACGTCCTCTCCTTCTTCCTTTCATTCATCATCATTCTCCTTGTTCACTATTTTCTCGTCTCGAACACCATAAACACCTCCATCTTTTCTTCTAATTCATTTGGATCTCCCATTTCTGTAAATCCATTACAACACTCATTTTTGTTATACTATCTTCCAAAAATTATTATTGTGGAAAAGTCAATGGATTCATGTCTTATGGTCACAACCAGACACTTACCTAAAAACTCTCACTCGAGATCACACAATTTAGATTCTATAAGCAAGTGTCAAGAATAACTCAAATTCAATGTCTTACCTATCTTGCCTAGACTCAAGAGGAAAGACATCTAGACCTTATAAAAAACTTTTTAAAAGCTTCCTTATTTCACTATAGAACATTGGAAAGAGAGTTGTATATATCTTGTATGTTTATCTCAATCAATCAAGCTTGATAATTACATTTTTAATTTGAGAAGGTGTTTTCATTTTGAAAAAAAATTCATACTTCGCCAAAAAAAGGGCGTATCAAAGCTGCCACATTCCATTATTAGAAAAGGATTGACAAAACATTCAAAAGTTAGTTTTCAAAAAAACATAGTACAAACCTACTATCCCTGACACGTGAAAATCTTGTCGCATGCTAACAAAGAAAAAGCCAAGCAACTCAAGAGAGCTCAAATATGCTTTGTGGACTCTATAGCTTAATGTCATCACACACAAGCTTCTAATAACTTTAAGCTACATCCATTTGTGATATGGTACAAGAGGCAATTTATCCTTCAAAGCTACCCATAAAAGCTACTAAATCTCAGAGTAACATTTATTTTTTTAAGTCACTGACAAATAGTCCAAGGTACCTTACAACTCTGTGCATGAGTAAATCATATTTTTTTATCAAATTAAAAAAAATGGCCTATCAATTCAAATCTACAAAATTGTCTATCAGGGTAGGGATATTTAGTCATCTCCACATTCTAAATTATTTCAACAATACATGAAGGCCAAAACACCCGAATGCGAATTTTATAAACCGTGTAGATAGATCAAGAAGAAAACTTACGTATTAAGTATATGGTGGTTGAGTCTCATTTGGTGGGTGATAGCAAATAACAATACTATTTCCATTTTTAATCTTGTGAAAGAGTCCTAAAAGCAAGTAAATAACAATATTGGTTACTTTTCTATAGATGATGTTGAAAACTTTAGTGGAGCAAACATGAAAAGTTCAAGCCTAGAGGCATATACATGTTTCTCATAACAACGGGCAAGAGCTCTTCTGGCTGAGTTAGTATGTACTCTCCATTCACAGTTGAAATCAAACAAATTGGGCCACCTCCACACATTTTCCCAAATGATCTAAATGAATGCCTAGCTGATCCTTTTTCCAAAAAATCTATTGTGACAAACCCTTCATCCTATTCATAACCTATTTTAATGGAAAATAAAAACATACTAAGCAACTTAAAATATGCCCCTTTAGATCTAATAAACTTGGTATATGCTAAAGCCAGTTGTGAACAAATTCATATCTTAAGAACAACTAAGAAGAGGATTTAATGGCTTAAGTTTCATGTTATCATTAAAAGGAAACAGAAAATAGATCATAATGTGATTATCAAAACAATAATTCACTTAAAATTGAAATTTGTCATGATCATGTAGGCCAATTTCAAGCTAAACCTCTTCTTAGCTTATAATTGGCTATGAACATAAAGTTTCTTTCTTGTCTCAATGACAAGATTTTTTCCAAATTTTATCGTCAAATTATGATATCAATCATGTTCTACCCATCTTGCCCCAAGTAAGGAGGTATAATGCCAAATTTTGGTCATTATAATTTTGAACCAATTTAGCATTTTTTTTTTTTGCATAATAAAATTTACAATTGCAAGAGCCTGTTAGAGCCTATACTAGATCTTATCTACCACAAATTGGTTTACTTCCTCTTGCCAATAGACTATAGTGGCCTTTTTTATCTTTTAAAATTTTCTTTTATGACAACTTTTTCTTCTCTCTAGTAAAAAATTTGAGGCATGTTTATGGGATTGATTTGGTCCCTTTGCCTAGAGGTGGTACCAATTAAGAGAGACATATCATGTATCATGTCATACATGTATGGTTTCAAGGCTGTTGCTCCAACCTTGAGAAATGATATATGCTGAATACAATTCCAAACATGGTCATCAAATGTAATGACATTGGATATTATCGTATATGATACTTGGAGATCGTACATGTCACAGTGATCTTACAAACTGAGTCAACTTTTTGTTTTATTTCTACTTTTAGCATCGCAACTGTGCTAAAAGGGCACTTTTTGCATAATGATGATGTTCATATATGGTATTACTCTTATGAAAGGTTTACTCATAAATTAGAAATGGCAAGCTACTTTAGATTATATACAAAATTTTAAATTTACAAAGGGGATATAAATGAAAACTAAGCAAATAAGTGAAAAAAAATACCAATCTACATTTTTTTATTTTAGAACCTCTAGCCTAAATACGATTCTATTGATGTAAATAGAAAATGAATGTGTTTTTAAAATTCTTCTCTAAGGAAAATGATTATGACTAGCATAATGTCAAGACCAAATAAAAAATAGTAGTGTGTGGCAAAAACATAAAAAGGTTAAGAATAAAAATACTATAAAATGTCACTCAATGCAGTTTCAACAAATGAAAATCTTATTCATTTTCTCTATTATTCCATTGATATTTTCAATGTGGACATCATTTTTTATCAATAAATGGATAAACATGTGTAAAACCTCATAGATTTATGACACCAATGTGGACTTTGAAGATCAGTTTACTATTGGATTAAGAACAACAAATGTGTGTAAGTTGTACACCAGCTTCGTTATAGCTCTATTGAGAACAACGAATGTGTGTAAGTTGTACACCAGCTTCATTATAGCTCTATGTTCTCGAGAAAGGAGACAATATAGCTCCATGTTGAGAACTAGAAAATATATAGTTTCATGTTCCCCATATCTCCTACTGTCTACAAAACGTGGAATCAATTCTAGTATTTTGCATAAGTATGATGGTGCTAATAGGAAGTAAACATTCACTCTCAATAGTTGTGCCAATAAGAATTTTATTTCAAGTGAATTTTTTTGTGAATGTTCTATGGCCAATTTTGAGTTATAAGTCTTTGTACCTTGTTTCAATACGAAGATTTTTCAAAATCTATTATTACATTAACACACAAAAGTCACAATTTTCCTCATCTTTTCAAACTTATGCATTAGCTTGCATTATTTTGCATTGATTTTTCTGACTAATGATTTTTAAACTTATCCTTTCCTTTTTCTCACTAAGAGATGGTTTCAATTAAATATATGTTTTACAAAACTTTCCCTTATCCGTTGGCATGAGGATCTTTTCTTGTAGACCATTTACTAGCTTTGAACTATTAAATATGTCATATTAGATTTCATTTTACAGGAATCCTTATTTGATATTGACCTCTTTCACATAATAGAATAGTAAGTTGTAAGCTTCTTATTTATTTTAATGAACGAAAATGCCAAAATACTTTTATGAACAATCAAAATGAAGAAATTTTATATGAAAATTTTCAAATTGTTTCTAATTCTTATATATGAAATGTTACAAGGAAAGGATCATTGAATACCATTTATGTATTTTTAAAGGGCCCTTAAGTTTCATTAAAGTGTCATTATTGCATAAATATGTTTATCTTACCTTTTAAAAATAAAAAAAATACAACTAAAATCTAAATTTTTAATTTTAATGCCAATCTAAGAGTTTAAGAACATGTTTCCTTCTCTCTTTATAAATATGAGGAATTCATGCAAACCAGATATAAAGGTGATGGCATATGTCACTCTTCTAGGCCACATGGATTTATCTTAGTTCATATCTATTAACTAGACATAAGTTTAAAGAACAATTCAACTATATTGTTAGTTATAACCTCCCTTTTATCAAGTTGAAATCCAAGTATTGTCATAAACACCATAGGTAGTTAAGAACATCTATTAAGCCTTCGAAAGAATGCTTTGGTTTCTATGCTTTTAGGCATGTGACAAAGATAACTTTAGAGCTTCTCACATTGTAAGAGAAGTTACAAAGTTATTTGTGGCTTATGTATTACCTTGGTTCCACAAAAAAATAATAATTCATCATGATGATTATGCTATTTATAAGACACAAATTTTCAGCCAAAGTTCTCCTTGAATATCTTTTAGTTAAATTTTGTGATACCTCTTCCCTACCACTTTTATAATTTTCAGAAAATGTAATTGTGATCATGATTTCCTCAAATCAACAACACAAATGGGCTTGCAAGATGATGGTTCCAGGTACAAATGACAGACTAAAAACAATAACCATCATTTCGTAATATACTGAGCCATTTTTTTATGTGAATGAGTTACCTAAGTTTGTTACTCTATCTTGCAGGCAAGAACATCCAAATGAAGAGCCAACTTACCAAAGCTGCAACATTTCAACGAGAAAAGATAAAACTTATAGAAAAACACTTTCAAAGAATGAAGGAACTGAAAAGGAAGCAATATGAAGAAGAATTGGAATCTGAGATTCAACATAATGAACATCTAGATGAACTCATGGCCAAGTTCAAGCAAAATGTTCTTTAATCAGTTGCACCTTCTAGTAGTTCTTAAAGGTGAGTCATGCAACTTGCAACTTTTGCTATGGTTGTCATGAAGTGCTTGCACCTTCTAGTAGTTCTAAAAGTTGACTCATGCTTTCAACTTTTGACAAGGTTATAAGAAAGTACCTACCCTAGGGTCATGTTATGTTAATAAGATTGTTGTTAAGATCATTTAACAATCTAAATAGAGTTTCAAGAATTTAGCATAAGCGAATGGTTTATTATATAAAGAGTTTTTTTCTCATTTTGAGTCCATTTAACCATGAAATTGCTATGAAATAAAAGAAAAACTCTTAGAAAAGGATAAAATGTATGTAAAAATAATTTCCTATGAGTTTTATGGTCTACATATGCAATTTTTATAAAGAATTCACCATACTACCTAATACTTTTACTTAAAAAATATGAAGTATTAAATTAACCTCTATTTCTTCATTATGGAGATCCAACAAATCATAAGTACTCTCTATATCATACACCTAAAAAGAATCTCAATATTGCTCACACATTTGTTGGTGGTTGATTTTGAACAAGAGTCTAATTGTTAAGCCTTTGTTTCTCCCATGTCTTGGCAGGTGAGGTCTTATCGAATGTAGCATGTTAATAATGAGTGTACTATTGAATTTGTATTATCTTAAGTATAATTTTCATAATATCAAGGGAGTAGGTTGGCTAATGGCCTAGGCTCCTCAAGGCAAAGGAGTCTCTAGCAACTTAATTTAACATAGGTCGTGATGTTCAGGGATTGGGTAGAAGAGAATGTTACACCCTTGTTTTCTCTCACCAACCTTGGACAATTTTACCTCCTTTAGGTGGTGTATTCATAGGCCTACTATAGAATTTTTGTTGCCTCAAGTACATGTTCTCATAAATCTCCTTTGTGGACTAGTCATGTATGTGTCATGTTGACTTGCTTTTCACCATTAAGGGAGTTGGCATGCTTGTGGCCTTGACTCCTCAAGCCACGTATAGGCACTAAATGGTGGTCTTTGCTATCTTTGTGGTTGTATCCTAGAATGAGATTCAATATAGTCTATAGAATATAAATAAAGTTAAAAATCAAGAGAGATGACACTTAAAGGGCTACTAATATTAATCTACTGGTGTGATATGGAAGTCGAACAATACTTTATCTATAAGTGTATCAATTTTGTCAATAGATGCCAGATGAAGAGCCCCACAATTTCAAATGGACAGGAATAGGGACAAAGGAGTTATTGTTGTATTTCGACTTTTTTATTGTATTTGTACTATATAACATCAAAATTATTTTCTAGGCTCTCTACATTTCATTAAATCATAAATTTACTTATTAGAGGTAAAGTATCCATATATATCATCAATCGATAATAATTAATTTATATTTTTACATTAGCATGAGACAAGGGATGAGCATGGGTAGAGGAAATAAATCGTTGGGTTTTAGGTCGAGGATGGGGCAAGGATTAGAAAACTAGGTAGAGACAAGATGGGGATGGGTTGGAGATATGGTGATGGAGAGGAACAAGGAGAGAAATGGGGTTTCGAGACGGGGTTTGGTTAGGAGTCGAGGTTTCAGAGATGGGATTTTTTCAAGTTTTTTTTTTTTTTTGGGTCATGTTTTGGGTTCATGGTTTGGGTTTAAAAAAACTAGACCTTGACTCAACCCGTGCCCACCCCTACATGAGGCCTAGAAAATAGTGAAGTTACCCCATTACTATTCTCAACCCTAAATGTTGTTGAAATAAAACCATATTAACATACCTTGTAATCTTCAACCACCATTTATACTCTACAATGGATTGACGACAATCTATGCCAAAAGTTATGCTTTCTAACTCATCCTTAGACTTTTTTGGTCTTATCAACTTACAATCTTCTACCAATTTATGATTGGTATGTGCAAATCTAGTACTAAACAGTAGATTATAAAGGGTTCTAAATTTATATTAATTTTATGCAAGTGGAAAGACTTCCATGGTAAGAAATTCAGCATACTATTATTGTTGCCATGCATATATAGCTTATAACAAGCATCCAAACCAAATTATTAACTCCTATTATTCCACAGTCAGATCCAGAGCCATCCATTCCTGCAGCTACAGTTCACAGATAAGTAAGGACAATTCGTCCTCCACAGCGTTTCTCACCTACTTTGAATTATATTTTGTTGACATATTGTGGAGAACTGCAGAGTTACAAAGAAATCTTGAAAGATGAATATTCTAGCAAGTGGGAGCTGGGCATGAAAGATGAGATGGATTCCCTGTTAGAGGATCAGACATGGGAGTTGACAAAACTTCCACAAGGGAAGAACCATATTGATATGTTGACAAAGGGTGTTACTCTTGAGAAACTGAAGTTGTGCGCAACTTCAGTTGGTCTTCTAGTATGATGACAGGGGCAGTGAGTTACATAGGTGGAGGATATCATGTTTGAGGAAGAGGGCGATGCAGTTGGTGTATCAGTCTCCAAGTGGGAGAATTGTTGAGGACTGTGTAGCCTAGTCCACTGCACATGACTCTGTTTCTGAAACAGAGACGGTGTGCGAACAGAGTCCCTCGACAGGAAGACTTCGTCTATGTTGCCAAAATAGAGATGTTGCGCATTGAGAGTCTCTCGGGAGAAAACTGCGACTCTGTTGGCAAAATAAAAACCCTCAGGGTTTCCAAACAAGGTCAGGGCGAAAAACAGAGAGCGACAGAGGAGCTCTCGGAAAAATAGAGAGGGGTTTTTTGAGAGACCTTCAGGCAATGCCGTGGTTAGGAGAGAGAGTGCTCAGAGGCTCGATGCCACTGCCGTCACCACTGTCGGAGCTATAGTACGACGCCGTTGCCGGTGTTGTACAGCGGGACTTTGACTCTATTTCTAAAACATAAATAGAGTCTCTCGGCATAAAGAGAGACTCAAGAAGAACGAGGACATTGTCGTTGCCGTTGTCAGAGTGACTGTTCATTGTCGTTGCCGTAGTCGTCGTCGTTACCAGTGCTGCTATTCAACACTGCTGTCAAAAGAATAGAGTTTGGGACTTATTAGAACAAAGAGGTTTATGGAACTCCTTCGAGATTTTGTATCAGTGCCTGTGTGTACGCCAAGAAGACGAAGCGGGGAGAAGTTTTGGTCTCCCCGAAACCCTTTGAGAAAAAATGGAGAGAAGACTCTCTCGGGTTGTATTTTTGGTGTGAGAAATAGACTGTATTGTGATTCTTCAATTTATCTATAAAATCTTCTACATCTCCCATGGACGTAGGAAATTTGCAGAACCATGTAAAATATTGTGCCGTGCATGATTACTTGTTACTTGTCTTGTTGTCATTGACGATTTTTCCCTAACAATCTTCAGGCTCGCTAACCTCCATTAAAACAATATTAGAGTAGTAGGTCGATCCCCAAGATGCAAGAATAGAGCAAGATCCGACAACAAAGATGGAAAACGTGGACTAAAGGAAGATGGTATGATCCGGCAATGCTACAAGGCAGAAGAGAGCAAGTCCTAACTCAGTTATATATAAACCGAAGACGCCACCTATTCTAGTCTGATTTGGAATCCTTGCTTCCCTAGAGTTTCCTTTTACGTAATACTTGCTAAACATGGAGCTCTACTTTCCTTCCTTGATATTTCTCTGACTAGAGATTTCACAGTTGATAGTTTTTAAGTCATGATGTAGTACTAGCACCAGTATATTGAATTTTGTCATCAATAGATGCACCATGTTGTGCTATGGAGAAAAAGAAAAAGGATCGATTGAAAAAAGTTTAGAATTATGCAATTGAAACATAAATCTAAATAACTAAAATTATATTTTAATCTTCAACATTTAAAAGAAGAAGTTCATTAAATATTACTTTGAATTGTTGTAGCTTTAAATTTTTTATGTAATTATTACATAGATTAATTAAATATTACTTTATAGGTGGGGTACCATTGCACAAAAGTAAAATTTTCTCACAGAAATTATAGAAAATGAATTGATCAAATTTTGAATTTTTAGTGGTTTTAAGAATTTCTCACTCAATATGCCCTACATGAAGGTTGTTGTTGTCCAATCTAATTACACCCAATTACCAACTCATGTAATAAGAAGTATTTTGTGGAAAATTATTATTATTATTATTATATTTCAAGGAATTGTACCCAAATATTGGATTTAAAATTTTAATTTACATGAATAATGACTTTTTAAACTGATTTCCCAAATTATTTGATTTCAACCTTTGGAATCCTCATACAATCCATCCACTTCCCACGTTAGTAAAGTTTGTCCATATAGCACCATGCCAGCCCATCCTTTAAAACCTAAAATTCCTCCTTTCCCCATTTTAGTTTTATTTTGATTTTGTGAGTTTTCTCTATTATAAATAGAGAAACAATGTACTCATTATACAATCAATTAATTGTTTTCTCTCTTAATATTTTAAGAATCAATTCCTATGCCTAATATTTGTAATGACTCAAATAAAACAAATATCAAATAAAACATAGTATAAAAATAAGATATCCAATTATAACTTCATAACATGAACTAAAAGCATGGTTCTCCTCATATGTGCTAATGTAACTCATGATATTACCAGAGGATTTCTTAAAGAACAACAAATTGAATAACAAAAAACATGTCAGTACTTTATAAACTTGAGTCTAATAAGTTAATCTTATAAAAAAGAAAAAGAACATGAGATGAAGAGCAGATATGAAAGAGTCATATATGACCAACCAAGAGAAAATGTTATAACTTTGCTAATGAATGAGTCATATATGTCAGTGCTTTGTCATAGAAGAAGTTGATCATCAAAGAGCTGATATGGAGAGTGACAATGGGTATAACCAAGAGAGATTGCCAAGTAGTTTATGAATAGGATTGTTGAAAATCAATAAACATGGGGATTAGGCGATTCTTGAAGATGTAGGCAATATACTACTATCTCACTTTGAAGCAAAGTAGTCACTACAAAAAAAAATCATAATTTATTATACTTTTTGTGATCTCTGGTTTGCTTTGACAATGAGGAGGCGAGGGACATTATACGTGCATAGAGAATCCATATTTTTTGCGTGAAAAAGGTTGGTCGGTTAGGCATTTGGGTGGTCGACCGGGAATACGGCGTGTGCTCTTCCGTGGCGACTTGTGAGTGGAAGTGGAAACCGCAAACTGGAAAACAACTGGCACTCACTCTCCTATTTCAACGCTCCTATCACAGTTTTCCCAAATTTCTTCTCTATTTCGCATAGTTTCCATGGTGAGATCTAAACTCGAGATGAAGTTCATCGGCGACGAAAGGGCTCGCTGCAAGGTTTTCAAGAATCGAGTCGAAGGGGTGAAGAAAAAGTGTCATCGATTGTTTCTGCTCTGCGGCATTGACATCTTCTTCTTGTGTTCTCCTCCCGAAAGCGAGAAAAAATTCTCTCCTCATTCTTGGCCTCCAAATAAGCCTGAAGTTCTTTGCATCCTCACAAAGTACAGTAATCGAAGCAATGAAGAAATACGTAAGCATCCAACCACTTTAAGTGCCAACTCATCGAAAGAATCTCTGTGGAATTTGTCTTACAAAATTTCTGGTAAATGGGAAGAAGTGAAACAGAGATTAGAATTTCCCAAGGGAATGGGACTGGTGTGCGAAGGAGCATCAGACAGAAAAATTGAGACGCAAACCACAGTTGATCACTCGCATAATCTGTGGCTGGTCTATGAGATGGAATCTTAGGGAAGCAACAACGCTTATCTTCCAATTTCTTGCATGAATCCATTTCAGCAGTCTCAGACGGGGCTTGATCTTCCTTCTGATCAATTGTTTTGGGGTAAGACTCAGAGCTCCTCTAGCACAGATCTCATATTCAAATTTTATCAAACGGTAACATGAATGGGTTCGGGTTCAATGGGAGAGTAGGGGTTATCCCCAAATTTTGCACACATAGGACAGGTTTTACAGAAATTTTGTGAAGTAAAGGTTTTATAGAAGAATTCTAAGTTCTGTGAGTAAAGCATATTGGTTCATTATGTATTTTTTACTCTTCAAGTATTTTGTTTGTTCCGATTAGCTTCTCATTGTTTTCGCTAGAAAAGGTGATTTCTGTCGTGACTTTCTTTCACGTAGCTTGCTAATCAGATGGAACCCGACACTGCCCTTTCCTCCAAAAACCCGAGACCCCCTCCTAAGCATTTGTTTCTTCAGAAATCAAGTCCTTGATTCGATTCTTAACAATCCTTCCCTCAATACTGCAGTTTCCCTGCTCCCCTCAAATTATAACTTCGAAATTCATAAATCAATATGGCGAATTGTATCTTCCGGTGCCAAAAGTGTCGCCCTTCAATTCCCCGAAGGTCTCCTCATGTACTCACTTGATCTTTCTGACATTTTTGAAACCTTTGCTTCTGGGTGATGTCACATATGGGGCATGCTGCTGTGTGGATGATTTTTCTAGATCTTTTGATCCATTACGGGCATAGCTGTTTAGTCCCAATAGATTACACCAAAATCCCTGATTTATATGTTTTCGTTGAAATAAAAATAGATATAGACCATATCATTAATAAAATTAAAGCAATTTTTTGTGACAAAAAGATTGCAATGGCAGGGACCATCCAATTCTCAGCAGTTGTGAGAGCAGTTAAATCTGCTTTAGCTGACTTTGGTATTGATATCATTGTTCCACAGTTTAAACCTAAAATTAGGGCATTTTGATATGATCCATATCTCAAAGTTTTCTTCTTGGAAGAATATGATCTCAATGGGATGAAACAAGCTGAGGGGAAGTGCATCTCCTACAATTCTTATTAGTGTTGTAGTTGATGCTGTTGTATTTGTTGCATATGGTAGATTCCATCTAGAGGCATTTATGATAGTAAACCCCCATATTAGGGCATTTCGATATGATCCATATCTCAAAGTTTTCTTCTTGGAAGAATATGATCTCAATGGGATGAAACAAGCTCAGAAAAAAGAAATATTGAATGCAAGGAAAGTTAACTCTTCGGGTATTGTGCATGGGATGCTCGGGCGATAGTCCATATATACCTCATGCTTCCAAACCCTGTTGGGCAACTTGTTCCCTATATTGACCTGCTCAACCAAGAGATCGAGCATTTTGTCGTCTTTTTTGAAGATCCACATGTCATAATATTGAGCAATTTGTGGTCTTCTTACAACCATTTATAATCGAAATCCGAGATGGTCCTCATCAAACCACAAAAAATAAAATACTATGTGGTGGATATTTATAACACCTGAATCGCCTCTCCACATGGCAAAGTCATTCTATAGCACTTCAATAATTTTCAACAATATTCTAAAACATTTCAAAATTAACAAAACTATTTCCATTGTAGATACACTAAACACTGTAAAAACACACATATCAAGTCCAAATTCACCGAACATCCCTGGTAGAGCCCCATATGATTTCGCAGTCACTATAAACTGTACCTTGTCAGTGATGGGGGTCGGGTTTCGTCGGCTAATGGATGCATGTGTAGGTGACTCAGCATTGTTTGAACTGGAATCAACACCCAAGCCCTAAACCCTATTAACCCTAAACCCTAAACCCTATTAACCCTAAACCCTAATTCTTGAACCATAACCTAAACCCTAAACCCCTACCTTAAAACCCCTAAAAGCCCTAAAACCCAAAAACTTAAAAACTGAGAACCCTAAAAAAATAAAAAATAAAAACTAAACCCTAAAATACAAAAAACCCTAATCCTAAACCCTAAAATACCAAGCACCAAACCCTAAATACACTAAGCCCTAACCCTAATCCCGAAATTAAACCATATGAAGACAAAATTGAATCATAAACCCCAACCCTAAATCCCACAATTAAGAAACAATTAATACACATTACGCACAAAAATTAAAATTAAATCAAATATAACACTAAAATAATAAAAAAGTCAGGGTTTAGGCATACCTTCTTAAATTTGGGGAAAACCGTAGTCGAAGGGTGAAATCGAAGTCGAATCGAAGTAGAATTGAAGAAATCGATGCCGAAATGTCAAAAATCAAAGAAAATTGAAACTAAAATGGGGGAAATCAAACGAAATCAGGAGGTATTTTGGGCAAAGAGAGAATAGCTATAGGAACAAGGGAGTGGGAGGCCGAGAAGACATTCGCAACGAGAGGGAGAAGGGAGAAGGGAGACAGAGGACGAAAAGAGGAAAAAAATTTCGGAGGAAGAAGAGACGAGAGAAGAATTAGACCGAGAGAGGGAATAGTGCAGAAGAGTGACTGAAAAGAAAAAATTTGACGAGGGTTTGAGGTATCCCACCCGCATCATCCAGATGATTCTCAATATACTACAGAGTTCAGATTCCTAAAATTAAACTGTAGAGATGATTTTTGGGTTCTTCTGATTCATCAACATGAATCATGCGCTGGTGCTCCACTAACGATGTCAGGAGATGAACCAAGTAATGCGGCTGAAGTTCATCTCCTGCGTGAGTTGACTAACCCCTCTTATTAGAACTGAAGTCAATTACTTTGTGTGTTGTTTTCCTACAGTGAGCACAAAGGTAATCTGAAATCTGTCAGCATTAGCATCATTAACTAAAATTGAAACTAAACTGATGGGTTAGTTCATTGGAGAAAGAGAATAGAAACTGATTCTTATTCCATTAACTGAAATTGCAAAAGTGTTTTAGCATGCCTATCTTACTCTGAATTTTTTCTTTCTACCACATTTATCAAAACGCTAAATTTTATTGATCGCAGTCATTTGTGTTACCCTCTCCATCCTAGCAATCCCTTTCCTGGCTTCCTTCTTCCCTCGTGTTCTGTCGGTCTTTTCCACATTCTTTCCATAAAATAAAATAAAAAATTCAAATCTTAAGAAAAAATAGAGATATAAAAAATTAAAAGGAGCGTTATGTCATTGGATTAAAGAAATAAAACATTCTCCGACTGTGTCAAAACTTAACCGCACTACATTAATAATGGAAAACAAAACAAAATCGTAGTTTTTTCCCTCTTCACCTCTACCCGAACATTTCGAACCGTTAAAAAAGAAGACAAACTATATATACAAATATGTTTTGCTGCCCCTGCCAATGAGACCACGGAACACCGGCGCACACAACATCGGTCTCTACTATGTTCCCTCGTGCCGCTCTCGGCTGCTAACAACCAGGCGTCTCGTCCGTTGGGGACTCTACTCACATCCCCACACCGTCGTCTCCTTCCTCAAGTGCCATTGTGACCGGTGTGCGTCCGACAAGCGCAGCACGTCGGTGTATAGAGGCTTCCATTACAACATCTCTCTCTCTCTCTCTCTCTCTCTCTATCTCTCTCTCTCTCTCTCTCTCTCTCTCTAGCTCTCTCTCTCTCTCTCTGTGCTCTGTGACTGCTCCTCTCGGCTGCACTTCGACGCATTGTCTAGTGTTCATTGCCACCCACCGAAGCAACGTCTCTCGAACGAGAATCAGTTATGCGCAACGATGGTTTCTAGGCAATTGGAAGTGAGGAACAAGACCAACTGGGAGTCAGGAAGAAAATGTGCACAAAACATCGATGGTTCGATGCCAGAGCACACAACAAGCCCCGTCGTCGATGATCCCCTCTGCAGACCCGAACGACGGCTGATGGGTGGTTGAAATCCCTTTCTTCCCACAGGCGCATCTGTTCCCACTAACATGATGTCACCTCCTGCACACTTAGCAACCTACTCTGGCGCACCAGTGCAGTCATCCTGTCTGGTCGGGGACGCTATTCGGAAGCATCACTACCTCTCTTGGACGTTGTCTTGTTGGGGAGCACCAGCGTGATTGAGATCCTCTAGGCACACAACGTATTGACAATCGCACGTGCCACCACTGGCAATCGAAGAAACGCGGGGCTCATAAGGCTTCATCGTAAGTCTACATCCTCCTCTACTAAAAACCGACACATAATTTTTATTTTTATTTACGGCATAATAAAAATATAGACAACATTTTACAAAAAAAAAATGGAATTGTAATCAAGATGAGAGATTCCAAATGTAAATCAGAAATTCTAAGGCAATATAATATTCATAAAAAGAAATCTGAAACCCAAGATGCATACCTTCAGTCATGGGAGACAAAATTCCAGGAATTTTGGAGAGTAACCTGTTGATGGAGAAAACTTAGGCTTATTTCTAGACCAAATCCCATTTAACTTATAATCCAAACTCAAGCTCACTATCCTTACATCTATGGGAAACTATCTGGTAATGGGTTTGTTGGAAGATGGGCTCAAGCGCACGAGCTCAAGACAAGAAGCCCACACGTCAAAGGAGTGGCATATATGTAAAATATGGTACTTTCCATAAATATGGTATAGAAGTGTATATATGTGTTGCTTTTATGTATTTTGTTATATCAAGTTGTAGACCTAAGGGCATTGTAAAACTATAAATAAAGGCATTGGCTAAGAGGTAGAGCATTGAAGCACTCTCCTCTCTTTCCACAAATCCGTCTAGCCCTCATTTTTGTTTTCGACGCAACCCTCTTCTCCCTTAAACCAAACTCTCTCCTTCCTCGTTAATCTTCTTCTCTTCTCCTTCTTTCTTCTTCTTCTTCTTCTTTTTTGTTGATCTAAAGTTCCTTTAAATTTGCACCCGGTTAGTCAATTGACCAAACAATTAAATTGCTCTATCACCTTCTCACCGTCTTCTTGTGTCTTTCAGGATCTGACTACGAAGCGGGTGATTGGTGGCAGCCATGAAAGGGAGGGGGGGGGGGGGGGGGGGGGGGGGGGGGGGGGGGGGGGGGGGGGGGGGTTTGTTCTGCTTCACTCTTCCACCATTAGTTGCATTATGTCCACTACATCTGAGGCCCAACTTTGGCATAATCGACTTGGTCATCCATCTACCCCTTCACTTCGTTCTTTGGTTCCATCTTTAAAAGGACTTTCTAATTTCAGTTGGGAGGTTTGTCAATTAAGTAAACATGTTAGGAGTACATATTCTCCTCGTCTTACAACTACAAGTACTGCTCCGTTTGAGCTAATACATTCTAATGTATGGGGCCCTTTATGTGTCTCAAATATTACCCAAGTTAAATATTTTATCATTTTTGTTGATGATTTTACTCGAGTGACTTGGTTATATCTATTTAAAGAGCGTTCCAAAATTCTTCCTTTGTTTAAAAATTTTCATGCTATGGTCTTAACACAATTTGGGAAGAAAATTCAAAGCCTTAGATCTGATAATACTAAGGAATACATGTCTCATGACTTCAAATAATTTTGTGAGAGTAATGGGCTTATTCATCAAACATCATGTGACTATACTCCTCAACAAAATGGTGTTACTAAAAGGAAGAATCGTTATCTTCTTGAAGTTGCTCAGGGCCTCCTCTACTCCATGAAGGTATCCTATTTCTATTGGCATCATGCTATACTTACAACATGCTTTCTCATTAATAGGTTACCTTCATCAGTCCTTCATCATAAAACTTCTTACTGTGTGTTATTTAACAGTGAAGATCCTTTTTCTCTTCCTTTGAAAGTGTTTGGATGTACGTGTTTTGTTCATGTTGCATCCCCACATAAAAATAAACTTGATCCTCGGTCTATGAGGTGCATTTTTTGGGGGTACTTTCGCACCCAGAAAGGTTATGTCTGTTACAATCCTACCCTTAGGAGGATGTTTATCTCTAGGGATGTGACTTTCTTTGAGGACACCCCCTTCTACTCCTCCCATGATGCTCCTTCAAGATGGACTTGTCCTTCTACTACTCCTTGTCTGCTTATGCCGTTGAATCTTGAAGTGGATCCATCCCCTGATGCACCGACCGTACCTTCACCTTTGGAGTTGTTGGATCCACTCGAGGTAAGTCATTCTCCTCCTATATATGGGCCTGAATTTGATACTCGGCCTATTGCTTTAAGAAAAGAACATCGCTCCTCTACTACTTCGCATCCTATCTCAAATTTTATGTCTCACCATCGATTGTCTTCTGAGTGTTTTCAGTTTCTTGCATCCCTTTCTTCTACTTCCATTCCGCAGTCGTATCAGGAGGCCCTGAGACATCCAGGATGGAAGGCGGCTATGGATGAAGAAATGCACGCCTTATACAAAAACCAAACCTGGTACTTAACATCACTCCCGAAAGGTAAAAGACCGGTTGGTTGTTGATAGGTTTTTTTGGTAAAACATAATCCGGATGAATCGGTTGTTTGTCTTAAAGCTCGATTGGTTGCTAAGGGCTATACGCAGTACTATGGGATAGATTATGAGGTGACCTTCTCTCCTATTGCAAAATTGAATTCGGTACGCATCATCTTATCTATTGATGCTAACTCCTCATGGCCCGTCTATCAGTTGGATGTTAAAATGCTTTTTTAAATGGTGATATCAATGAGGAAATTTATATGGTTCAACCACCTGGTTATGTGGTTGAGGGGGAGCCTGTATGCTGGTTAAAAAAGTCTTTATATGGGCTTAAGCAGTCCCCTCAAGCTTGGTTAGATAAATTTAGTCAAACACTCCTTCGGTTTGGTTTTCATTGGTGCTCAGTTGATCTTTCTATATATTATAAAGATACGGTCAAAGGAAAAATATTATTGGCCGTATACGTGGATGATATTATCTTAACCGATGACGATGCTTTGAACATACAAGAGGTGAAGCAGATGATATGTCAGGAATTCAAGACTAAAGACCTTGGTAAGCTTAAATATTTTTTGGGTATAGAAGTTCTTCAAACCAAACATGGGATAATATTGTCTCAAAGGAAATATGTCTTGGATCTCCTTGAAGAAATAGGAATGAAGGGTTGTAGACCAGTTGACACACCTATGGATACAAATGTAAAATTATGTGTCACAAATGAAGGAGATATTGATATTGTCAAATATCAAAGACTCAAGGGAAAACTGATTTATCTCACGGTAACTAGGCTAGACATATCATACGTTGTAAGTGTGGTGAGTCAATTCATGCACAAACCACAAATTACCCATTGGCAGGCTTTAGAGAGAATATTACATTATCTAAAAGGAGATGCAGATTGGGCTGGATCTCCTGATGATAGAAAATCAACATCAGGATATTGTACTCTGGTTGGGGAAAACTTGGTTACATGGAAAAGTAAGAAGCAAAATGTGGTTGCAAGATCTAGCACCGAAGCAGAATACAAAGCTATGACTCATACCGTTAGTGAACTTTTATGGGTCAGGATTCTTCTTACCGAACTAGATTTTTATAAAAAGAGGTACTTGAATCTGCATTGTGATAATCAAGCAGCCATTCATATCACTTCAAATCCAGTTTTTCATGAAATAACTAAACATATTAAGTTGGATTGTCATTTTATATGGGAGAAGTTTCAAGCAAGAATAATCTCTCTCAAACACGTGTCATCTCAAGAGCAAGTAGCTAATATTCTCACTAAACCCATTACATCTAAAATCCTATCATTTATATGTGGCAAGCTGGGTATTTAAGATGTTTTTTCTCCTTCAGCTTGAGGAAGAGTGTTGGAAGATGGGCTCAAGCCCACGAGCTTAAGACAAGAAGCCCTCACGTCAAAGGAGTGGCATATGTGTAAAATATGGTACTTACCATAAAGATGGCATAGAAGTGTAAATATGTGTTCCTTTTATGTCTTTTGTTTTATCAAGTTGTAGCCCTAAGGGCATTGTAAAACTACAAATAAAGGCATTGGCTAAGAGGTAGGGCATTGAAGCACTCTCCTCTCTTTCCACAAATTCGTCCAGCCCTCCTTTTTCTTTTTGACGCAACCCTCTTCTCCCTTAATCCAAACTCTCTCCTTCCTCGTTCTTCTTCTTCTCTTCTCCTTCTCTCTTCTTCTTCTTCTTCTTCTTCTTTCTTGTTGATCTAAAGTTCCATTCATGATATCCTAAATTTTACAGGGTTAAACCAAAAAAAGGGAAACAACTATCAAAGGGGTCATGGGCCATTCTAAAAGGAGGGAGTGGAGGAAGAGTCATGAGATGCTTGGTAATGGGATTATAGAGATAGTGACTGAGTTTGAGATTAGTATGGATTTTCTTGCACTAGAAGATGACCCCATTGTATGAACCCATATTCTTGATGTTGTGATGTTAAGGGAAGACGAGGGACTCATGGAGCATGAGTGCCCCTTTGTCGTCAAAGCGACAAAACATACATTCACGTATGAAGCCATAGTCGTTGTATTTGAGATAGACAAAATCGAAGTCAATTGATTTGGCAGTGAAAGAAACTAACTTTCTTGATCATATTTTGTCATTTCTTTAAAATAGCCTAACACTTGAGTTCTCATTTCTTGGGCAGACGTGAAAGAATTTCAAGTGAGATGTCTTTGTTGAGGATTGTGGAGCCTGGTCCTCTACACATGACTCTATTGCTGAAACAGAGACGGTTTGCGAATAGAGTCCCTCGTTAGGAAGACTTTGTCTCTATTGCCGAAATAGGGACGTTGCGTGTAGAGAGTCTTGCATTTCATTGTTTGTTCACTATTGAGAATAATCATAATTTGTTGCATTTTTTTGTGATCTCTCGTTTGCTTAGACAAAGAGGGGGCGAGGGCACATAGAATACATTTTGAAAAGATTTTTGGCGGGAAAAAGGTAGGTCTGTTATGCACTTTGGGCGGTCGACTGGGAATGGCAGGTCACCTCACTATTGGCAAACCGTGTGTGCTCTTTCTTGAATTGAGTGGCGACTTAGGAGTGGGGGTGGAAGCAGGAAAATGGCAAAAAAGTATAGAAAAGGCAAGATTTAACTGGCACTCTGTTGGATTGACAACGTTGCCATCGTTGCAGTCAGAGCTACTGTACGACGCCACTGCCATCGCCGCTGTCGATGTTGTAGGGCGGGACTTCGACTCTGTTTCTGAAACAGAAACAGAGTGCAAAATAGAGTCTCTCAGCAGAAAGAGAGACTCGAGAAGAACGACGATGTTGTCTTCGCCGTTGCCAGAGTTTCAATTCGTTGCCATTGTCGTCGTCGTTACCCGTGCTTCTATTAGATGCTTTTGTGGGAAGAACAGATTCTGGGACTTACCGGAACAGAGAGGTTTATGGCACTCCCTCAGGATCTCGTATCGGTACCTATGTGTGCACCAGCAAGATGAAGCATGGAGAAGTTTCGGTCTCGTCGAAACTCGTTGAGACGAAATAGAGAGAAGACTCTCTTGGGTTGTATTTCTGGTGTGAGAAGCAGACTATATTGTGATTCTTCAATTGATCAATAAAATTCTCTACAGCTCCCGTGGACATAGGCAATTTGACGTAAAATATTGTATCGTGCATGAATACTTGTTGCTTGTCTTGTTGTCATCAACGATTTTTCCTTAACAATTGGTATCAGAGCCGAAAGATTATAAGAAGATTGTGTACAAGGACTAGTCCAGTACAGTTGCTAAAGCAGCTCCTATGGAGTGCGACTTTATTAGACTGGATGGCCTACCAGAGGCTACAGTGTAGTGCAGAGATACGAGTGACAGGGGGAGTGGGTCCAGTGCACCACTTCCTATTATTCCGTAGTCAGATTTAGAGACGTCCACTCCTACAACTGCAATTCGCATGTCAGTAAGGACTATTCATCCTCCACAGCATTTCTCACCTACTTTGATTTATATTTTGTTGACAGATGGTAGAGAACCACAAAGTTGCGAAGAAACCTCTCAAGATGACTATTATAGCAAGTGGAAGCTAGCCATGAAGGATGAGATGGATACCCTATTAGGGAATCAGACATGGGAGTTGACAAAACTTCCACAAGGGAAGAACCCTATTAATATGTTGACAAAGGGTGTTACTCTTAAGAAACTGAAGTTGTGCGCAGCTTCAGTTGGTCTTCTAGTATGAAGACAGGGGTAGTGAGTTGCAGAGATGGAGGATATCATGTTTGAGGAAGAGGGCGATGCAGTTGGTGTACCAGTATCCAAGTGGGAGAATTGTTGAGGACTGTGGAGCCTGGTCCACTGCACACGACTCTGTTGCCGAAATAGAGATGGTGTGCGAACAAAGTTCCTCGGCATGAAGACTTCGTCTATGTTGCCGAAACAGAGATGTTGCACGTAGAGAGTCTCTTAGGAGGAAACTGTGACTTTGTTTGTGAAATAAAAACCCTCAGGTTTCTGAATAGGGTCAGGGTGAAAAACAGAGAACGATAGAGGAGCTTTCGAAAAAACAGTAGGGGTTTTTGGAGAGACTTCAGGCAATGCCGTGGTTAGAAGAAATAGTGCTCAGAGGCTCGACGCCGTTGCCGAAGCTGCAGTACGACGTCGCTGCCGTTGCCGTTGCCGGTGTTGTACGGCGAGACTTCGACTCTCTTTCTGAAACAAAAACAGAGTACGAAATAGAGTCTCTTGGCTGAAAGAGATACTCGACAAGAACGACGACGTTGTCGTCACTGTTGTTGGAGTTACTATTCGTTGCCGTTGTCGTACCATTACTAGTGCTGCTGTTTGACACTGCTATCGGAATAACAGAGTCTGGGACTTAATGAAACAAAGAGGTTTATAGAACTCCCTCGGGATTTCATATCAGTGCCTATGTGTGCACCAGGAAGACGAAGCGGTCAGAAGTTTTGGTCTCGCCGAAAGTCGTTGAGACGAAATAGAGAGAAGACTCTCGCGGGTTGTATTTCTTGTGTGAGAAACGAACTATATTGTGATTCTTCAATTTTTCTATAAAATCTTCTACATCTCCCATGGCCGTAGGCAATTTGCAGAACCACGTTTAATATTGTGTCGTGCATGATTACTTGTTACTTGTCTTGTTGTCATCGACGATTTTTCCCTAACAGTCTTCGGGCAAGCTGACCTCAATTAAAACAATATAAGAGTAGTAGGTCGATCCCCAAGATGCAAGAATAGAGCAAGATCTGACAACAAAGATGGAAAACGTGGACTAAAGGAAGATGGTATGATCCGGCAATGCTACAAGGCAAAAGAGAGCAAGTCTTATGTCAGTTATATATAAATCGAAGAGGCTACCTTTTCTAGTCTGATTAGGAATCCTTGTTTCCCTAGAGTTTCCTTTTACGTAATACTTGCTAAACATGGAGCTCTACTTTCCTTGATATTTCGCTGACTGGAGATTTCACAGTTCATAGTTTTTAAGTCATGATGTAGGACTAGCGCCAGTATTTTGAATTTTTGTCATCTATAGATGCACCTTGTTGTGCTATGTAGAAAAAGTAAAAGGATCGATTGAAAAAAGTTTAGAATTATGCAATTGAACCATAATTCTCAATAACTACAACATTCAAAAGAAGAAATTCATTAAATATTACTTTGAATTGTTGTAGCTTTAAATTTTTTATGTAATTATTAGATAGATTAATTAAATATTACTTTATAGGTGGGGTACCATTGCACAAAAGTAAAATTTTCTCACAAAAATTATAGAAAATGAATTGATCAAAATTTAAAATTTTAGTGGTTTTAAGAAATTCTCACTCAATATGCCCTACATGAAGGTTGTTGTTGTCCAATCTAATTACACCCAATTAGCTACTCATGTAATAAGAAGGATTTTGTGGAAAATTATTATTATTTTTATTATATTACAAGGAATTGTAGTCGAATATTGGATTTAAAATTTTATTTACCTGAATAATGACTTTTTAAACTTTTTCCCAAATTATCTGATTTCAACCTTTGGAATCCTCATACGAACCGTCAACTTCCCATGTAGTAAAGCTTGTCCATATAGCACCATGCCAACCCATCCATTAAAACCTAAAATTCCTCCTTTCCCCATTCTCTTTCCTCTTTCCTCTTTCCTCTTTCCTCTTTCCTCTTTCCTTAATGGATATGCTGATGTGGCGTCATTTGGACAAGCTCTATTGAAATGGGCAAATATAAAAACACTAAAGAAGAAAAGATTACAGGAAAAATACAAAAATAATAAAATTTAAAATACAAAAGGGAAAATAAGGATTATAAAAAAGTAAAAAATGAAATAATAATAAAAAAGGAACACAAAAAAAAATAATAATGGTAGGAAAAGTAATTAGTCATTAAAATAAAACATAACTAATAAAACTAAAAAAATTATTTGAATCAATTAATAATGAAATAATTATTTAATTATATAAATAGAAAAGGTTATATTAATTAGTTAATTAAGTAAGTCCTGCATGTTTGATTAAATAGTTGATTAGTTATATAATTAATTATATCAATTGGCTAGTTAATTACCACAAATCATCATGTAATTGATTATTTTCTTACCAAATCAGTAATTATTCAATCAGTAAATGTATTAAATATAAATTAATCAACTAGTATTAGTTGCAGTCAAATAGTAAATTATTCTAGTTCTTCATACCAACTCCATTGGAATGTGTTCCATTAATTAAATAATTATGTAATTACTTCCTATTCAATTAAATAATTGATTATTTATTGCATTAAATAGGTCAATTGGCCAATTTACTACCACAAATCATGGGTTTTTAATTATTTTCTTACCTAATCAATACTTATTTAATTAGTAAATATATTATTCTAATTAACTAGTATTAGCAATCATCAAATAGTATGTCATTGTGGTTCTTACAGACTCCATTAATCCTACAAAACAAATTAATTAGTTAATTTTATAATAAGAATGTGTTGACTTAATTAGATAATTAAGTAATTACTACCTATTCGATTAAATAATTGATTAGTTATTACATTAAATAAGAAATCTTACATAAGAAATCTTTTGATTCTATCATTTTTCTGTAATAGTGATTTACTTTGTTTCGTATTAGGAGTTCTATTCAAGTTTTAAGTGGATAGGTTTAATTTTATTTTGATTTTGTGAGTTTTCTCTATTATAAATAGAGAAACAATGTACTCATTATACAATCAATTAATTGTTTTCTCTCTTAATATTTTAAAAATCAATTCCTATGCCTAATATTTTTAATGACTCAAATAAAACAAATAGCAAATAAAATATAGTATAAAACTAAGATATCCAATTATAACTTCATAACATGAACTAAAAGCTTGGTTCTCCTCATTTGTGCTAATGTAACTCATGACATTACCAAAGGATTTCATGAAGAACAACAAATAGAATAACCAGAAACGTGTCAGTACTTTATCATCTTGAGTCTAATAAGTTAATCTTATAAAAAAGAAATATAACATGAGATGAAAAACAAATATGAAAGAGTCATATATGACCAACCAAGAGAAAATGTTATGACTTTGCTAATGAAAGAGTCATATATGTCAGTGCTATGTCATAGAAGAAGATGACCAACAAAGAGCTGATATGGAGAGTGACAATGGGTATAACCAAGAGAGATTGCCAAGTAATTTTTGAATAGGCTTGTTGAAAATCAATAAACATTGGGATTAGGCGATTTTTGTAGATGTAGGCAATATACTACTATCTCACTTTGAAGCAAAGTAGTCACTACAAAAAAAAAAAATCATAATTTGTTGCTTTTTTTGTGATCTCTTTGACAATGCATAGAGAATCCATTTTTAAAAGATTTTTGGCGTGAAAAAATGTAGGTCGGTTAGGCATTTGGGTCAGAAATAAACCCCCAAAAGGGTCGCCCTTCAATTCTGCAAAGGTCTCCTCATGTACTCGTTCTTTCCGACATTTTTGAAACCTTTGCTTCTGTTGATGAGTGCTTTATTCTGGTTGACATCACATATGGGGCATGCTGCTGAGTGGATGATTTTTCTGGATCTTTTGATCCATTACAGGCATAGCTGTTTAGTCCCAATAGATTACACCAAAATCCTTGCTTTATATGTTTCCGTTGAAATAAAAATTGGTGTAGACCATATCATTAATACAATTAAAGCGTTTTTTGTGACAAAAAGATTGCAGTGGCAGGGACCATCCAATTTTCAGCAGTTGGGAGAGCAGTTAAATCTGCTTTAGCTGACTCTGGTATTGATATCATTGTTCCACAATCTAAACCTTTGTCTTCAAGGGAAGTGCATCTCCTACAATTCCTAATAGTGTTGCAGTTGTTGTTGTTGTATTTGTTGCAGATGGAAGATTCCATCTAGAGGCATTTATGATAGCAAATCCCCATATTAGGGCATTTTGTTATGATCTATATCTCAAAGTTTTCTTCTTGGAAGAATATGATCTCAATGGGATGAAAGAAGCTCAGAAAAAAGCAATATTGAATGCAAGGAAAGCTAAGTTTTGGGGTATTGTAGTTGGGACGTTCGGGCGACGGTCCATATATACCCCATGCTTCCAAACCCTGTTGGGCAACTTGTTCCCTAGATTGACCTGTTCGACCAAGAGATTGAACATTTTGTTATCTTCTTCGAAGATCCAAATGTCATAATATCGAGCAATTTGTGGTCTTCTTACAGCCATTTATAATCTAAATCCGAGATGGTCCTCATCAAACCAAAAAAAATAAAATACCAAGTGGTGGATATTTATAACACTTGAATCTCCTCTCCACACGGTAAAATCATTCTATAGCACTTCAATAATTTTCAGCAATATTCTAAGACATTTCAAAATTAACTAAACTATTTCCATTGTAGATACACTAAACATTGCAGAAACACATATATCAAGTCCAAATCCACCAAACATCCCTGGTCAGTCACTACAAACTGTACCTCGTCAGTGATGGAGGTCGGGTTTCGTTGGCTAATGGACGCCTTTGTAGGAGACTCAACATTGTTTGAACTAGACTCAACACCCTAAACCCTAATTCTAGAACCAGAACCCAAACCCTAAACCCTAACCTTAAAACCCCTAAAAGCACTAAAACCCAAACACTAAGAACCCTAAAAAAATTTAAAAAAAAAAAAAGACTAAACCCTAAAAAAAAAATAAACCCTAAATGTAAACCCTAGAATACCAAGCACCAAACCCTAAATACACTAAACCCTAACCCTAATCCAGAAATTAAACCCTATGAAGACAAAATTGAACCATAAACCGCAACCCTAAATCCCACAATTAAGCAACAATTAATACACATTACGTACAAAAATTAAAATTAAATCAAATACAACACTAAAATAATAAAAAAAGTCAGGGTATAGGCATACCTTCTTAAATTTGGGGAAAACCGTAGTCGAAGGGCGAAATCGAAGCCGAATCGAAGTAGAATTGAAGAAATCAACACCGAAATATAAAAAATCAAAGAAAATCGAAATTGAAATGGGGGAAATCAAACGAAATCAGGAGGTATTTTGGGTGAAGAGAGAATAGCTACAGGGAGAAGGGAGTGGGAGGCCAAGAGGACGTTCGCAACGAGAGAGAGAAGGGAGAAGGGAGACGGGAGATGGAGGATGAGAGCAAGGAAAAAAATTTCGGAGGAAGAAGAGACTCGAGAAGAATTAGACCGAGGGAGGGAAGAGTGTAGAAGAGAGACTGAAATGAAAAAATTCGACGAGGGTTCAAGGCATCCCACCGGCTTCATCCGGATGATTCTCAATATTCTACAGAATCCGAATTCCCAAAATTAAACCGTAGAGATGATTTTAGGGTTCTTCTGATTCATCAACATGAATCATGCGCTAGTGTTCCACTAACAATGTCGGGAGACGAACTGAGTAATGTGGTTGAAATTCATCTCCTGCGTGAGTTGACTAACCCCTCCTATTAGAACTGAAGTCAATTACTTTGTGTGTTGTTTTCCTAGAGTGAGCACAAAGGTGATCTGAAATCTGTCAGCATTAGCATCATTTATGCTGAAAATCCAATCTTCTTCATGTCTAAAAACTAAAACTATTTTCTGAGCTGATGTGTTAGTTCAATGGAGAAAGAGAATAGAAACTGATTTTTATTACATCAACTGAAATTGCAAAAATGTTTTAGCTTGCATATCTTACTCAGAAGTTTTTCTTTCTACCACATTTATCAAAATGCCAAATTTTATTGATCGCACCCGTTTGTGTTATCCTCTCCATCTAACCAATCCCTTGGCTTCCCTCTTCCCCCGTGTTCTGTCGGTCTTTTCCACATTCTTTCCATAAAATAAAATAAAAAATAAAAATTTTAAGAAAAAATCAAGATATTAAAAATTAAAAAAACGCTATGTCATTGGATTAAAGAAATAAAACGTTCTCTGGCCATGTTAAAGCTTAACCGAACTACATTAACAATGGAAAACAAAACAAAATCGTAGTTTTTTCCCTCTTCGCCTCTACCAGAGCATTTCAAACCGTTAAAAAAGAAAACAAACTATATATACAAATACGTTTTGTTGCCCCTAACCTCAACATTATGTGGGAGAAATTAACTGGTGGCAAAGGAAAAAAGGGTAAAAAGGAGTGCAACAAGAGGACTTCTTAGGAGGTCACCCATCCAAGTACAACAATCGCCAAAACACGTTTAACTTCGGAGTTTTGATGGGATTCAATGCATTAATGTTGGTATGATCGCACCCATTTGTGTTTCCCTCTCCATCCTACCAATCCCATCCCCAGCTTCCCTCTCCCCCCGTATTTTGTTGGTCTTTTCCATATTTCCTCCATAAAATAAAATTAAAAATTAAAATCTTCAAAAAAAATCGGAATATAAAAAATTATAAGTGTTTTGTTGTTGGCTTAAAGAATAAAACTTTCATCGTCCGTGTTGAAACTGAACAAAACTACATTAATAACGGAAAGTAAAACAAAATCGTACTTTTTTTTTCTTTTTTCCCCTCTTCTCTTCTACTCAAACGTTTCGAATCGTTAAAAAATAAAACAAACTATATACACATATATGTTTTGCCACCCCTAACAGTAGCATTGCGAGGGAGAAATTAGTTGGTGGCAAAGGAAAAATGGGGAAAAAGGGGTGCTACACGAGGACTTCCTAGGAGGTCAACCATCCTAGTACTAGTCTCATCCAAGCGCGCTTAACCTGATGGGATCTGGTGCATTGGTGCTAGTATGATCGCACTCGTTGTTGTTACCTTCTCCATCCTGCCAATCCCTTCCTCGGCTTCACTATCCCCCCGTGTTCTGTCGGTCTTTTCCACATTCCCTACATAAAATAAAATATAAATTATAATCTTATGCAAAAATAAAGATATAAAAAATAAGAAAGGAGCACTATGTTGTTGGATTAAAGAATAAAACATTCACCGTCCGTGTCGAAAGTGTAGCGAACTGCATTAATAAAGGAAAACTAAACAAAATCATTCTTTTTTTTTTATTTTTTTCCCCCTTCTCTTCTACCTGAAAGTTTCAAACCGTCAATATATATATATATATATATATATATGTTTTGTCACCCCTAACCGCAGCATTGCGAGGAAGAAATTAGCTAGTGACAGTGGAAAATAGGGCAAAAAGGGGTGCAACACGAGGACTTCTGAGGAAGTCACCCATCCTAATTATATAACTAGAAAATGTTTAATTAATTAGATAAGTAATTTATTACTACTTTTCTATTAAATAATTGATTAGTTATTACATTAAATATGTCACTTGGCTGATTAATTAGCAGAAATCATTGGGTATTTAGTTATTTCTTACTTAATCAGTAATTATATGATTAGTAAATACATAATGTCATTAATTAATTAGTATTAGATATGATCAAGATAGTTATGTATTACATTAAATGTGTTATTTAATTAATCACAACCCAACCCTTGCCCCCCACCTAGGCGTGGGTGAGGATGTAGGTGAGGTGCATGGGTGAGCCACATAGGCAAGGCACGTGTGTAGGTGAGTGGCGCGCGTGCATTCAAGTTGTAGAGGCTGGCTATCAATTTCTTTATCTCATTTAAAATTTAAAATTTTAACTTGGATCGATTCAAATGCTCTTGAATTATATTTTATGAGCTTATTTAGGCAT
Organism: Aristolochia californica; assembly: GCF_029961685.1. Taxonomy (NCBI): domain Eukaryota; kingdom Viridiplantae; phylum Streptophyta; class Magnoliopsida; order Piperales; family Aristolochiaceae; genus Aristolochia; species Aristolochia californica. The sequence continues at coordinate 8,313,883 of NW_027182279.1, forward strand.
TTGTGATATTGCCAAGTTTGAATTTAAATAATGGGGTAAACCTCGTACTTAGGTGGGAAGATCATACTAATCCATGTAAGATGAGGGGATAAGGATTCTTATCCCTAGTTTGAATATAAGTAGGCTTTGTACCCACGGGTGTAAACCATCTTCATTTTATGCAAAGAAGTTTCCCTTATTTTCAAAGGTCTTTTTTTTTGTTCTTTTCAAACTTCTTGTATTTTTTTATCACTTTAGAGCACTGGCTATACTTCCACTACCTACATAGAACAAGAGTGCACCCAACAGTCAGAGTGAGTTAAGTTTTTTTATTCACCAAAGTAGTATATTTTTGTGAGCTACCATTAAAATAGTATATTTTTGTGAGCTACCATTAAAATAATTAATACACTTTCTTTTTTTCATGCACAAAAGTTGGGCTTGTCTGCATTTGAAATTGAATGGAGTCTTTTTTCAAACATAGACCATTTTGAAAGGAATATGAAGTTTTATCGTTTGGAGTGATGCTTCCTTCTCTCATATTAGCTATGTACAATTGGGGCCTCTTTAAAGGGAAAGGGTCACTTAATGGAGAGAAGTAGAAGGAGAAGTTCAAAAGAAGAGGTGTTGAGAAGTAGTGGTGGTAAATTTGTTTTTTTAGAAATAAAGAACATCTAAGTATGGAGGAGGATAGGAGATGAAAATTTCTTTTCATGCGAAAGTTAGCAACTCCAATTTGAGGGGAGTGTTGAAGAAGCAAAATGGAAGAGTCTAATATGATTTTCATGGTAAAGGAATCTCATGGTGGAAGAATTAGTAGGACAAAGTCTTATTTGAGTCTCATGGGATAGAATCTTACATAAGAAATCTATTGATTTTATCAGTATTCTGTAATACTGATTTACTTTGTTTCATATTAGGAGTTCTATTCAAGTTGTAAGTGGAACATGGGTAGGTTTAATTTTATTTTGATTATGTGAGTTTTCTCTATTTAATGTACTCATTATACAATCAATTAATTGTTTTCTCTTTTAATATTTTACGAATCAATTCCTATGCCTAATATTTTTAATTACTCAAATAAAACAAATAGAAAATAAAACATAGCATAAAAATGAGATATCCAATTATAACTTCATAACTTGAACTAAAAGCATGGTTCTCCTCATTTGTGCTAAAGTAACTCATGACATTACCAGAGGATTTCATAAAGAACAACAAATTGAATAACCTAAAATGTGTCAGTACTTTATCAACTGGAGTCTAATAAGTTAATCTTATAAAAAAGAAATTGAACATGAGATGAAGAGCTGATATGAAAGAGTCATATATGACCCAAGAGAAAATGTGATGACTTTCCTAATGAAAGAGTCATAAATGTCAGTGCTATTTAATAGAAGAAATGACCAACAAAGAGCTTAATTATTACCATTAAGAGGAATAATATTGGAGGAATCAAAATTCAGAATAGATAAAGTTTGAAGAATTACAAAATAAACAACAATGCTTACTAAAACATGCAATGGAACCAAAAATTGAATATTTACCCACGTAAATAAATTTTAAAAAATAAATCAACATGTGAGTAGGCTTAGATTATAACACATAAACGATTTATATCACTTTATAATGGCATCATAAATTTATCTCTAAAGAAATTTTGTATTGTTATAGACGACTAAATTTTTTTTTTAAATGTTTCTATCCAATCCAAATTAACCACTTAAATATAACAATTACCACGTGAGGTTAAATTATTAGATTTCCTTGGATATTATCAAATTTGTATGTCATTAACTTTATGTGATTAAACTTAATGTCACTAGACATTTTTCATAATTAAGAATGTTGTGGTTATTACTTAATTATTCAAATGTAAACCAAAATATGACATCAAAATAATTGACTAAAATTTATGCCAATTATTAATTTCTTATATTTAGGTCAATCATAATATGCATAGAAGATTAAGTATGCATAAACCCAAAATCAATTTTTATGCAAATAAAAATTAACTAACACTTGCATATTAAACATTCATATATGCATATCCAATTTTTTAATCCATATGCGCTAAAATGAAAAAGAATGAAAACTAAAATATTCTATTTTTCCTGTTATTTTTATATGAATTAAATGTATCCAACGATAACATTGGGCTTGGATGGGCTGTGAGCATATTTGGTGCTCTTACACGTACAGTGGTGCGGGACAACCGGAGAGCACGATGTCGTGCTCCTGGCCTTGGCTGCACTCCAATGAGAGCACGGAACACCGACGCACACAACATAGGTCTCTGCTTTGTTCGCTCGCACTGCTCTCGGCTGCTCATAGCCAGGCGTCTCGTCCGTTTGGGACTCTACTCACCATCCCCGCGCCGCCGTCTACTTCCTCTGGCTCCATTGTCGCCGGTGTGCGTCCGACGAGCACAACACCTTGGTGTACACAGGCTTCCTTTACAGTCTCTCTCTCTCTCTCTGTGCTCTGTGACTGCTCCTCTCGGCTGCGCGACGTATTGTCTGGTGTTCATTGCCACCCACCGAAGCAACGTCTCTCGACCGAGAATCAATTGTGCGCAATGCCGGTCTCCAGGCGACTGGAAGTGAGGAACGGGACCAACCGGGAGTCGAGAAGAAAATGCACACAAAATGTCGATGATTCGACACCAACGCACACAACGAGCCCCGTCGTTCGTCTCCCCACGTTGATGATCCCCTCTGCAGACCCGAATGACAGTTGATGGCTGGCTATGGGCATTTTCTTCCCACGGGAGCATCTGTTCCTACTAATATGCTGGCACCTCCAGCGCACTAAGCGAAACCTACTTTGGCGCACCAGTGCAATCATCTTGTCTGGCCGGGGACGCTGTTCAGAAACATCACTGCCTCTCTTGGATGCTGTCTAACCGGGGAGCACCAGTGTGATTGAGATTCGCTAGGCACACAACGTATTGTCAGTTGGACGTGCCACTACTGGCTATCGAAGAAGCACAGGGCTCATAGGGCCTCATCTTAAGTCTACATCCTACGGTACTCGAAAATGATAAGTAAATTTTTATTTTTTTTACGGCAGAATAAAATCATAGACAACATTTAAAAAATAATAATAATGGAATTTTAATAAAGACGAGAGATTCCAAATGTAAATCAGAATTTCTAAAATAATATAAAATTCAAAAAAAGAAAATCGAAAATCCAAGATGCATACCTTCAATCATGGTAGACAAAATTCCAGGAATTTGCAGAGGAACGTCTTTATCCAAACTCCCGTTGATGATAAAACTCAGGGTTATTTCTTGTCCAAATCCCATTTAACGTACAATCCAAACTCAGGCTCACCATCCTTTTATCTATGGGAAACTACCTAATAATGGGTTAAACCTAAAAAAGGGAAACAACTATCAAAGGAGACATGGGCCATTCTAAAAGGAGGAAGTGGAGGAAGAGTCATGAGATGCTTGGTAATGGGATTGTAGAGATAGTAATTGAGCTTGAGATTAGTGCAAGCTCTTCTTTGAGCCTTGCAATCTCATGTAATTGAGCATTGCATTTTTCTTTATATTTGTTTAGACAATGAATAGACTTTTTTCTTCAATTTCATCCCAAGCTGAGATCAAGACTTTCTTCTTTTTGTTGTTGGGATTTTTGCTTGTAGATGTGGTTCTTTCTTCAAGCTTTGGATATTTGTTCCTTCTATGTCCTAGTTTCCCACACTCAAAACAAACATTAGTTTCCTTATAGAAATTGTCATTTTGAGTTCTATATTGGCCTTTTATGAAATTATTCTTTTTCCTATAGATTATTTGAAGAAGTCTAGTGAGGAAACTTACGCCATCAGAGCTTTCTTTACTAGAGTTACTTTCAACACTCGTCTTGGCCATAAGAGCAATTTTCTTAGCTTGCTCTTCCTCAACATCTTGAGGTTCCATCTCATAAGTGAGAAGGATTCACAGTAGCTCTTCTGAGCTTATAGTTCTAAAGTTATCATTCTCATGCAAGGTTATCTTCCTCGTCTCTCTTGACTTTGGAAGTGCCTTGAGTAGCTTGTCATTTTGTCTATAGAAGGAAGTCTCTTCTCCTAGATTGTTCAACTCATTAATTATATGAGTGAATCTAGAGTTCATCTCAGATATTGACTCACCTAGTTTCATTTTGAATTCATCGTCTTGGGCTAGCAATAAGCTAATTCTAGAGTCTTTTACTCTAGTGATTCCTTCATGTGTGACTTCTAGTTTATCCCAAATTTTCTTGACAATTTTACTTGTGGAGACCCTATTGAACTCATTTGGTTCTAGGTTTAAGGCCTTAGAGATTGTCTTGAGCTGCTCTTTGTCTTTCCTAGTTAGCTCATTGAATTCATTTTCAATTGGAAGGCCATATTCAAGTTTTTGAGGCTCAAAAGGACCATTCTTGGTTACATGCTATATTTCCAAATTCATAGATTGAAGAAAGAACTTCATTCTTACCATCGAATATCCATAGTTTGTTCCATTAAACAAAGGTGGATAGTTGGCATATTGTTCTTCGGGAAGGAACAATTTGTCTTGAGATGCCATTTATTTTTTTTCAAAATCAAGAGGATTTTGATTTCATTTCAGTGTTTGGCCCACTCTGATACCAATTGTTGGCTCAATGGCTTCTCAAGGGGAGGATGAATTGAGAATATCAAATAAAAATTAAGTTGCACGTGTAATAAAAAATCATGCATAAAAGTTAATCAAACCATACATACACCATAGGAGACAATTTTTTTTTTTTTTGTTATTGATGTTCTCCTATTGGTATTCACTGCCCACGAACCATTGCTTAGGAAATTTCACTATTAAAAACCTCTAATAGCAGAAATTACATAAAGAGATTTTGGCTCTCTTTAAGCCACTTGTAGCTCAATACATTTATTTTACAACACCAATCTTCCCAAGAGATTGCTACTAGATTCTAGCTCTAGGAGGCCCTTTGTATCTAGATTCTATAGGTTCTAGATGAACCTTTCACAAATTTAAGTAAAAATAAAGGAAACATGTACACCCTTACTTGGAGAGATCATTCTCCTTGAGAGATCCAAGCTTCCTCTTCCTTGACAACACAATGTGAAGTGATTGAAGGAGTTTGACTATATGAAAGCAAGGATGGGATGGAAAGAGACGTGGAATTTGAAAGAATATGACTCACTCTTTCACTCTAAAGCACTTTTAAGAGATTTGGCAAGATTGAGAGTAAAAGCTTAGGATATTTTCCAATAAATGCTCATTAAATTTTCAATACAATGTTTGGTGGGGTATTAAAAACTTTCCCAACTCGAACTAGACATTTTTTTCCCATTTGCAAAAATCAGTACTTTGATTGATCGATCAATTGATCATAACAACTACTTTTCTATTAGACAGTGACATATTGATCGATGGACTGATTGATCAATATATTACCATTTTTTAAAACAAATTAAGTTGCTCAATCATTGACTAGGGGATGATCGATCAATCAGAATTTCCTCTGACTATGCAATACAAGTATGATCGATTCGTGCATTTCCTATGATCAGTCATGCTTTATGTCCCTGACTGGCAAGATTCTGTTTGATTGGCAAGATTCTATCTGATCGATCAATCAGGTGGGGTGATCAATCATTCCATGTAAAATTTGTTTGCCTGGTAGAATTGATCAATCAACCAAATGGGATGATTGATCATGCTTTATAGCATGAAATGGCCATGTTCTGGATGGTGGATCAATCAACTATGGTTTATCAATCATGCTTTATATTTCCTGCCCCTACACTTCTAGATGATCAATCTTTCCAGTGTCAGTTCAACTATGTTGACATTTAAAACATGAGAATGTTTTTCTCTAAGTTCTCTCACAAGTTCTAAGTGATGTTCATGATGTTCTTAAATATATCTATATGCATTTTATGACTTAAAGCTTCAATTTCACAATTGCACTTAACCAAGGGAGTTTAAGAATACTCTCTTACAATGTGACTGAGTATGGACATTTAAATTTTACATTTGAAGTCTTGTCTTCTCATTGTCTTCTTCCTTGTGGGTGCTTCTACTAGTGATGTCCTTTAATTATGCTGGAGATCTTGTGTAGGTTTGATCTTTTTGAAGTTTTAAACCTTGAGATGGATTGACTCTTGACGGTGAAATAGATGAATACTTAGTTTTTAAAAATTTTGGATTAATTAGGTTTAGTTATCATAAAAAAATAACATAGGAGTCAACCTATGCTCAACACTTAGCCATGATTGAAAATCAAGAGACCTTTGCTACGTAGTCATTTGTTAACTTGCTAAGCATCTATACTTAGTGTTGTCATAAGTCCCTATGTGGACAAGTGTTGTTCTTGCCATCAAACTCAATGAGGGAAAGTATTTGCTATTTCCATAAGACCTTGTCTAGGTAGGTGTTTTTGTTTCCGTAAGTCTTTATGTGGGCAAGTGTTGTTGTTGTTGCTGTTATTTTAGTAAGTCCTTGTGTGTAAAAAAGTGTTGTTATAGGTTATGTGTTTAGAGTTTGCTAACTATAAGCCCGTAACTGTTTGGGGAAGGTGTTGTAATTGAACCTGTGTGGGTCTAATTTGTAGATGTCGTTTGGCTTTACAGAGTAGATCCTTTAACTCCAAGGTAAGAGATCCCTGGGAGTAGACCCACAATCTAAAATAGTGATTGTGAACCACTATAAAAGTTGTTGTGAATGTGATTATGATTGATTATTTTAAAGTTCTTAATTTTTTAGTAAACCTATTCACCCCCTATAGGTTTACTTTGAACGAATCCTTTCCAAACTTTGTCTTAAGTCACATGCCAAGTGTTGCTACTTTAACTCTTTTAGCTTTGTGATGAAAAATCCATAGGAATTAGTTATTTGTTGTATTTTTTTCTTGTGAGTGTGGCACACACATGCATGGGAGTGGGATCCCTACTCCAGAGTCTTACACTTGCCCTCTACTACACAACCTAAAGCTACACGAAGAAACATGAACATAGAAGACATGCCCAAGGAATGAATCATGAACATAGAAATCAAACCCAAAGAAAACCTATATGAAGAGAGGTTCATACCCATGCAAAGGGGGACATCTTCATGCATGGATGAATCTCAGCTACCTCAAGAATCTTTTATAATTAGTTATCCTACAATCATCCACACGAGGGACCCACCACAAACATAATTAGCTATTCAAGATTCTCCAACAAATCATACTATTAATAAAAATAAATCAAGGATATTTATCCTCACAAGTCACTCAATAAAAGGGAGATAATCAAGGACAAATGAATCACTGAAGTGAAGAGGATCAAGATCCAAGAATCGTAGAAGAAGAATGGAAGGAACAACCCATTGATTTGTACAAATTTTTAAAGACACCTAGTTGACACTAAGACACTTCAACATGTGGAATTCTAGACCTTTGTATTTCTTTTTTTTTGGGGTTTTGAAAAACTATGTAAACCCTTGTATACTTAGTCTTTACACTGATTCAATTCAAGCAATTCTTTTTGTTCCTCTGTTGGTCGTTTGAAGACTTGTTCTTGAGCATTGAAGTGTCTGCCCAAATCTTCCTTGATTGCTTAAATTTTCTCACCTTCATCATCTAGTTGCTTCACAATCACCACCTTTATCTATCCTAGACAAGGTTGAGGAAGACCATACATGAAATTTAATGGGATGCCTTTTGTGATTTTCTCTTCTGAAACACTTAAAAACATCATTTTGGATCTCGATCATTTAGTCCTCATACCAAGGGATGCCCTTGTCACTTATTTCATGCATCGAGTAATATGTGTTGGACTTTGGGTGTGTTGATATTAGCTTTGAAAGATGATACATAACTAATACAATCCAACAAAAGATGCATATTAGATGTAATGATATAGATATTACCAGTTACGCCAATTCTTGTGGTTGATACGTAACACATTACCCACCTCGTCAACTTTTTAGTGTTGCTAATTATAGCAAGTTAAATTAAAAAGATTAAACAAATCTTAGCTAAAGTTTAGTTTTGGATAAAATTAAAAAGTCACCTAAAAAATAATAATTGTCATTTCTAATTAATGTAAAAGGATATCATTTTTATGGGAAATGAGGTATCCCATAACAATGATATCCTTTCACCATAATTAGAAATGAAAATTATTATTTTGTACGTGACCTTTCAATTTTATCCAAAACTACACCTTAGCTAAGATTTTTTGGTCTAAAGGCAATAGAAGTGAAAATTATTCATAAAGATGTTTTATTTCTTGAATAGTTTTGCATATTCTAAATCATTAGAGTTCCCAATGTAGCAATTTAATATCTTCTTTTACATTTCTTTTGGTTTCAAACTAGGAGTAAGTTTGTGAGAGTAAGAAAGTCTCATAGAGATGTTCTCATCTTGAATATCATCTATTTTAAAATCATTGATGATGAGATTCATCTTGGATATCATAAATGTTTTGGCATAATTTATTTTAAAATCCATCAATATATATGTGAGATTTTGTGATTTGTTTGCTATGCTGTTTTGTGTCTATAGGGTAAATTAAGGCAATGAATAGTGTGCAAGAAGCATGAATGAAGAAATGAGATAGAACTCATATTATAAAATCAGCAGATTTTTTTTGAGTAGTAAAAGAAGAAGAAAGCAACCTCATAAGGAGTTTGAGATAGAGGCCAGCAAATAAAGAAGCCATGGAAATGAGATAAGTTGAAAACCTAAAATCCCAAAATCCCAAAATCTCATTTGATGTCTGCAAATGAAAAACTAAAGGCTCAAAAGGAACTACAAAGTATGGTGAAAGAAATGGAGTCTAGGGCTAGTTTATTGAAGAATTTGGGAGAAATGTGAATGAAACCAAATGAAGGGTCGTGCATAAAAGAGATGAAGAAGTCATCTCAAGTTGAGAAAGTTGGTCATGAGACCAAGAATGTCAAATGAGCATAATTGGTAAGAAAATTGAAAAGGAGAAAGAAGCAGTAGGGTAAAGAACGAGAAACTGTAGCCCAAAAGGAGGTTATACACTCTAGACAAGGGTCTTGAAAATTAGCTTCTAGGGAACTATTATGGACTCCATAGCATCAAGAGTGGCTAACCGGAGAAGAGAAGAGATGGAATAACTTGTATTTCAGTACCTTAGGGGTTTAATTGTAATTTGAAGTTCCATAAGGGTCTAATTATAATTATAGAACCTTTGATGTTTTCCTTGACCTATTTAGGGCGTCAAGTGATGGAATGAAAACAAGCATTGATCATTAGTCTAAATGAGATTAGGTTCTCTCTCTAAAGAGGCCTAAGGTTGGAGCTCCTTCAAAGGCTACATCCCTTCATCATTGGGCGTTCCAAGAACCCCAAATCCTTCCCTTCTTCGTCATTCAATCTGGAAGCTAGAGGAGATCGCTGGGTGACTCGATAAGCCTTCCTCCATGGTGACAGCAACATCTGGAATTTTCCCTCCAGGCCATTGATTTGAGATTGTAGATTAGCATGGTTTTCTTCCACAAAATTTCGAATTTCTGCAGGGGAAGAGGAATCACCAAGGGTGGTCCTATCTGATACCACGATGTTAGGCTCTCTAGCTATGGATCGAGTCACCCGGCGATCTCCTCTAGCTTCCAGATTGAATGACGAAGAAGGGAAGGATTTGGGGTTCTTGGAATGCCCAATGATGAAGGGACGTGAGCCTTTGAAGGAGCTCCAACCTTAGGCCTCTTTAGAGAGAGAACCTGATCTCATTTAGACTAATGATCAATGCTTGTTTTCATTCCATCACTTGACGCCCTAAATAGGTCAAGGAAAACATCAAAGGTTCTATAATTACAATTAGACCCGTATGGAACTTCAAATTACAATTAAACCCCTAAGGAACTGAAATACAAGTTATTCCATCTCTTCTCTTATCCGGTTAGCCACTCTTGATGCTATGGAGTCCATAATAGGAACCACTTCGTAAATCTAGGTGAAAGTAGAGCCTTGCTAGCTCAGCTTCAGAAGTGAAAATTGACTAACAATTTTGACCAGTGTTTTAGTCATTGTGTATGGTTTTGTGAGTATGAAATGAGACATGTAGTCCCAAGATCCCTAAAAAGAGAGTTGTGTTTTGATTGTGATATTACTTGAGACTACTTCAGAAATCTTGAAAGCATGAAAATAAAGAGAGGGTAAAATTTAAGGGGGAGTACAATTACAAGCTAATGTACATATCTTAGGGGTAGTAGAATGCAATAGCCAGAGAGAGACCATTGCATGACGTCGGGGGAGCATACCTATAGTCTCCATTATAAATTTTGATGATATCAAAAGGAGGATAAAATTTGGAGTGAACGTATAAAAATCCACACAAAGTCAACAGAGCATTGAACTTTGGGGAGTTAAGATGAAAGAGTTTGATTTTTGTATTTGGTATTCCTTTTATGCATTCATAACATTTGTATCACTAAAAACTTATGAGTGTCTGCTATAAAAATGTAGGGAATGTTGGTTTTAATAACCCCATTGAGATAATTTTTATGATAACAAACACTCAAGTTACCAATTATATGGCTTAAATATGTTATGTAGTTTAAAAATTCCTCAAAGAAAATTTTTTTATTCATTTTATGCACTCATAACATTTGTATTACTATAAACTCAGAATGTTTACCTTCATAAAAATGGAGGGAATGTTGGTCTTAAGATCTCCATTGAGATAATTTTGATGATAACAAACATTCAAGTTACCTATTATATGCCTTAAGTACGTTGTGTAGTTTAAAAATCCTTCAAAGGAAATTTCTAGTAGCATATCCATTTGATTGGCTATGGTCCACTTCAACTATCCATATAAAATTAGAAATATTAGATTCTATGATTCCATTAATTTATCTTGAGTTTTCTCTTAAGGTTGAGTGTAGAAGAAGAAGGAAGGAAGGAAATTGAAGAAGAGAGGAGAAAGAAGAGGAAGAAGGAGAGGAAGGAGAAAGCTACACAAGAGAAAGAGAGTTAAGAGGAAAAGAAAGAGAAGTTTAGAGCATGTTCCTCTCTTCTCCCTTTTAAAGACTAAATTTAGACAAAGTTGCCCGTTTATATAAGTGATATAGATGGATAGACATATAACAAAAAAAATTATAATTTAGCCTTTTTCCTTCTCCAATGCTCCCCTCAAGTTGATGCACACACATCATAGGCACCCAATTTGGAACAAGTATACAAATGTGGTCTCATTGCAATCTCATTAGTGAAGATATCAGTCACTGGCTTTGGGAAGAGACATATTGAAGGCAGATAATCCCAACTACTTTATTTTTCTCAAATGAAATGATAATCAATCTCATTATGTTTTGTTCCTTTAGAAAAGACTGAATTGTAGATAACTTAAATAGTTGTTTGATTGTCACAGTGAAGTTTCATTGAGGTAGATTCAAAGAGAAGTGACTTCACCCATACTATTTCACTCAATGTATGTGTCATTGCCCTCTAGGTTGCTTTTGCACTGGATTAGGTAACCACGTTCTATTTCTTATTTCTACAGTCTAGGAACTTATTTATTTTATTGAACTCAAAATTTTTTTTGAAAGAAATCTTGAAAAGCAAATGGAAAGAAACTTCATAACTCAAAGAAACCCCAATAAAATATAACAATTTTTTTTTCACATTACTTTGTAAGCATTGAACCGGACCTAATCTTACTCGGTCCAATTACTATAGGACTAGACAAACGGGCCGGATCTTCCGGTTTTAAGCTAAATCTATTTTCCCTATATAAGAAACAAAAAATCATTGAACCGATGGGTTCGGCTTGCTTATCTCCATCTCTTTAGCCAAAGTTGATCAATCTTCATTACTTTCATTTTTTAGAAATTTGAAACCATTGAAATTGTATGCATCAGGTTAAGTTGAGTGAAGATATCGATGGACAAGAGAACAAACAGTCCACTTTTCTGTAGTTCTTCATCCAACGAATATCGTCAAGTTCAAGCTACTTAACTCCACTCTTAATCTCTTCAGTTGAAGATGATCAATCTTCACTGATTTCAGGGAGTTGTAGCAACTCAAAGTCAAGTCCTCGAGAAGAGGGGACCCACAAATTATCTCACCTAATTGATCACCAGTAATGGCCACACGATAGAGAGCAACACTTCTTAGGGTTTTGAAACCCTTGACATCTTGTGGGGGCTACAGTATCCAGAAAGTTAAGTTGAGAGATGATATTGATAGACAAGAGAACAAAGAGTTTGACATTCTGAATTTATTCATCCCCCACCTGATATCATCATCATCTGTTGAGTCTGAGTGCCTTACACTTCCGCTCAAATCAAGCACAAGCTCCCCAAATCCTTCAACTTTGACAAATTTAATCGATTCTGTGAGATCGGATGAGTATCTGTCACTGAGACAAAAGAATGGGAGAAACTTCTTAATCTTGTCCAGAGTATGGAGTTGTAGAAGTTAGTAAACAGCTTGTACATCCATAATAGTGTCAAGCCTATAATAGCTTCTTTAAATTTGTTGTGACCTCCTTGTCAAGCCTATTATAGTGTTGTAAATCCATAGGGTTTCCACATGTTTATCCATTGCCTAGAATGAATTGATGTCATCACTGCACACTTCAATGGAAGAAAAGAGAGTATGTAGTTGAATAATATTTTATAGTAGCTTGCTGATATTGCCAGTCTTCTGAGTAAAGGTTCTTTTATGCTTTTTGTTTGTTACACACTGCTATTTGTGATCTAAAATAACAAAAAAAGTATTGTGTTAATCAATCTATTTTCTGGGCAAAAACTTGAGTTCAAGTGATCTATATCCCTGGATAGTTTGAATTAGAATTCGAGGTCAAGGGTGAGCATCTCCGTAGCTTCATCTCGGGACGGTGTTGTTGAAAGTGGGCTTGTTCTAAACTCGACTATTGTACTTAAGACTCTTCAGGTTCGGCTTACTTATCTCCATCTCTTCAGCCGAATATTATCCATCTTCATTGCTTTCATTTTTTAGAGATTTGAGACCATTGCAAATGTAATGAGGCTCCTTTATGCATCATGTAAAGTCGAGTGAATATTTTGATTGACAAGAGAACAAACAATCCGATTTTCTGAATTTCATCATCCATTGAATATCATCAAGTTCAAGCTACTAAGCTCCTATTGCAGACAAATCAATCCCCAGGGTTCTAAAAACAAATGAATATTCTGTTGGTGTTGTTTGTGATATGAAATCAATATTCTGTAATCTCTAAATTCTCAATAAAATTGTAAAAACACATTTTTTGTGTATAGTAATGAATCTTCTGAGGGTTGTACATTTATTCCTTAACTTGTTCCCTCAACAGGACTGTTTGCTGCATTGAAGAGATGATTCGCTACTTCCTCTCACCCCCTCAATCTCTTAAGCAAAATGAGAGTTGAGTGAAAATCCGAGAGATAACAAAAAATCAAATTGATTTTGGATCTTCAAATAAACGAAAGCGATAATGACAAAATTGCAAAATCCAATTGCGATTTTTTTTTGACGAATTGGAACCAATTTCAGTTAAACTCAATTAGTTTTGATCTTGTCTATGACTCTTTGCCGAAAATCTACCGAGCGAACGTCTTTCTGCTGCTGTAACTCGCCGCTCATCTAATCATCGTCTTTGCACGCTTAGCTTTGACTCCCACACATTAGTCTCTTTGCTCTTCTCTCTTCTATTTTATTTTCCATTTCAGCTTTTTGTCCCTGTTCTTCTTCTTTCTTTTCCATTTTAGTTGTGTTTCTCTTCTCTTCTGTATTTTCCACTTCAGGGCAGTTTTTCAACTGCAAACGAGGAAGATAAGCAAGGAGGAGAGGATTTCTCTATATCTATTATAAATATTGGCATATCAAGAACGTATTGTTTATATGTATGATGCATTAGTTGATGCATATGGTATTTAAACATTAATTTTATTTATTATTTTTATTTAAGGTTTAGGGTTTAGGGTTGCGGTTCAGAATTGGGTTTTTGAAAACATGGCCTTGAACACACAGGTCAAGAAACAAAGTTGGGGGAAAAAGAAATGAGCAGGGTTGGAATTGGCCAAGGTGGCGTTTAGAGGTCATGTTTGGAGTGAGGGTTAGATTTTGGTTGATAACAAGGTCAAGGAAACAGAAACACATGTGGGTAAGAATCAATTTTCTAATTTTGGAACTTTTACATGCTTGAGTTTTTTTTTTGAAAACCTAAATACAGTTTCGAATGAGATGGAGTCGAGGGAAAGAGAGCAACCTCTATCTAAAATCCAAATTTTTTTTGAGCCTTGGCTTGGAGACATACCTACATCATGAAAATTCTAACCCTTAGAGCTCTATTTTAGGTTGGGTCCTTTTGGGATAACATTTGAGGTTCTAGGTGATTTGGGTTTCCAAGCTTGTTATTCCAACTTCTTTTGGGTTACTATAACCTTTCTGGTTGATTTGGGTATCCCATGTTTGTTTGATGCCTTTTTCATTCTTAATTTCATAAATGTCGGCATAGTGACTCATCTCATTGCAATAGTGGCATCTAATGTGAGGAATGGGAGAAATTTTCTTATTTTGCTTTGTACTCTTCTTTCCAACTTTCTTCTTAGATGTGGATTTGAGAGATGGCAGTTTGACTTGATGTTCTAAGTCTAAACTCTTCTTTTAAAATGCAAGCCAATCACATGATAGCTTGTCTATCAATTCATTTTGTCTTGAGGCATTTGCTATATATCTTTCGTTAGCCTCCAACAAGCTCTTCCTTGAGCCTTGCAATCTTATGTAATTGAGCATTGCATTTTTCTTTATATTTGTTTAGACAATGAATAGACTCTTTTCTTCAATTGTATCCCAAACTGAGATCAAGACTTTCTTCTTTTTGTTCTTGGGATCTTTGCTTGTAGATGGGGTTCTTTCTTTAAGCTTTGGATATTTGTTCCTTCTATGTCCTAGTTTCCCACACTCAAAACAAACATCAGTTTGCTTTTAGAATTTGTCATTTTGAGTTGTATAATGGCCTTTTTTGAAATTCTTCTTTTTCCTATAGATTCTTTGAAGAAGTCTAGTGATGAAACTTACGTCATCAGAGCTTTCTTCACTAGAGTTACTTTCAACTCTCGTCTTGGGCTTAAGAGCCATTTTTTTAGCTTGCTCTTCCTCAACATCTTGAGGTTCCATCTCATAAGTGAGAAGGATTCATAGTAGCTATTCTGAGCTTATAGTTCTAAAGTTATCATTCTCATGCACGGTTATCTTCCTTGCCTCTCATAACTTTGGAAGTGCCTTGAGTAGCTTGTCATTTTGTCTATACAAGGAAATCTCTTCTCTTAGAATGTTCAACTCATTAGTTATATGAGTGAACCTAGAGTTCATCTCAGCTATTGATTCACCTAGTTTCTTTTTGAATTCATCTTCTTGGGCTAGCAATAAGCTAATTCTAGAGTCTTTTACTCTAGTGATTCCTTCATGTGTGACCTTTAGTTTTTTCCAAATTTCCTTGACAATTTTACATGTGGGGACCCTATTGAACTCATTTGGTTCTAGGTGGAAGGCCTTAGAGTTTGTCTTGAGCTGCTCTTTCTCTTTCCTAGTTAGCTTATTGAATTCATTTTCAATCGGAAGGCCATATTCAAGTTTTTGTGGCTCAAAAGGACCATTCTCCGTTACATGCTATATGTCCAAATTCATAGATTGAAGGAAGAATTCCATTCTTACCTTCGAATATCCATATTTTTTTCCATTGAACAAAGGTGGATAGTTGGCATATTGTTCTTCGGGGAAGAGCAATTTTTCTTGACATGCCATTTATTATTTTTTCAAAATCATGAGGATTTTGATTTCAATTAAGTGTTTGGCCCACTCTGATACCAATTGTTGGCCCAATGGCTTCTCAAGGGGAGGATGAATTGAGAATATTGAATTAACTTTAATTTGCACGTGTAATAAAAATCATGCATAAAAGTAATTCGATGTAAAACAAAACATGCACACACCATAGGAGACAAAAAAAATTTTGTTATTGATGTTCCCCTATTGGTATTCACTGCGAGAGAACCATTGCTTGGGAAATTCCACTATTCAAAAGCTCTAATAGCCGAAATTACATAAAGAGATTTCAGTTTTCTTTAAACCACGTCTAGCTCAATACATGTATTTTACAACACCAATCTTCCCAAGAGATTGCTAATAGATTCTAGCTCTAGCTGGCCCTTTGTATCTAGATTCTATAGGTTCTAGATGTACCTTTCATAAATTTAAGTAAATATATAGGAAAAATGTACACCCTTACTTGGAGAGATCATTCTCCTTGAGAGATCCAAGCTTCCTCTTCCTTGGCAACACAATGTGAAGTGATTGAAGGAGCTTGACTAAATAAAAGCAAGGATGGGATGGAAAGAGACTTGAAATTTCAAAGAATATGACTCACTCCTCCACTCTAAAGCATTTTTCAGAGATTTTTCAAGATTGAGAGTAAATGCTTAGGATATTTGAAAATAAATGCTCATTAAAATTTTCTATACAATGTTTGATGGGGTATTAAAAACTTTACCAACTCGAACTAGTCATTTTTTTCCTGTTAGCAAAAATCAGTACTTTTATTGATTGATCATTGTTATGTGACTGATAGATGCTATATTCTGACATGAGAACTAAGTTAATTATAATAGAATAACCTTTATAATTGTGTTATAGGTGGGTATTTATTGAATTTGGCATTAATCACTGTCGATATTGCATATTTATCTCTACTGAATTATATTTTATTGTTTTTAAGGTTTATTTTTTCCTGAAATGCTTTTTATAGATTTAATTATGGAATTTCAGGAGAATTATGGTGGAGAAGGAGATATTTACTAAAATACCCTTAGTGAAATGGAGATGATTTTTAGGTCAAATCGTTTTAAAATAAATAAGATGGTATTTAAAGCAAAAGGGGGGCGTCCAAAGAGGAGGTCGAAAGGGGACCCGAGAGGGAAAACCCGAGGAGGAGGCAGCGTGAAAGGAAAACAGAAACAAAGTATCAAAAAATAGGGAGCACCGTCGACCGAAACAGGGAAGGATCCGAGAGGAGTTCCCCAGCGCCGTTCCCCGGGCCACCGTCGTCCACCGCCGTCCAGCAACCGAGAACAACCCCGAGGAGAGCTCGAGAGAGTCTCCGTCAAGGTGATTTCGTCAGTGCTATTTTTTGCTCGCCAGGCCGGGAGGGGATCCGAGAGGGCTTCTCCGGTGCCACTTCTTCTTTTCGACCATCCTCCGGCGTCGTTTACATATTCCGACCAGTCCCGGAGCCATTCCGACTCCAACCGAGACTCGAGAGAGCCGGTTAGAGAACGTCAACTCTGTTTCGCTCTTCGTCGGACGTTACCTCCGTCTGTCGGCTTCTAACCGTCGTCGCTGGCATCGTCTCTACCTCCGGCCACTCACTATTGCTACCCGACGCCACCAATTTCCGGAAATTGCAGCACCCATGAGAACGAGTTGCTGCCCGAGCGAGAGGAGGAAGAAGGGGAGTAATTCGTTATTATTGAGTTTAATTTTTCATATAGTTTGAACTTAGGTTTTGAATATTAATTGAATCTGATTTGATAATTAAGGTTTATTTAAGATTTTTTTACTTGATATTTGATTAAATTAGCTAATTAGGGTAAGATTATAATTGAGGCTGGATTTTGGTATTTTAATCCGATTTCTGTCTTTAACTCTAGGCGCCCGAGAGGGGCTAGACGCAAGGATTGAGAATCCGGATTCATGGTTACGTGGCACTCGAGAGAGGCATGAATCATGATAAAATCCAAAGTTGATAATTTTAGCATCATCACAATATGAAATTGATTCTCTGCATTCTATTGTAATCCGATCTTTGTCATTAACTCTAGGCGCCCGAGAGGGGCTAGACGCAAGGATTGAGAATCCGGATTCGTGGTTACGTGGCGCTCGAGAGTGGCACGAATCATGGTAAAATCCAGAGTTGACGTTTCCTATTGTGCAAGTAGTTAATTAAATTATTGCTTGATAATTTAGGAAGTAGTTAATTAAATTGTTGCTTGATAATTTAGGATATAATTAGTGTTTAGTTCAGATTAATTCATCATATTTGGTTAGGCTAGTTGATTGAAGAATACACAAAATTCAATCCTCCCTGTGGATATGACCCTCGCTTACTGCTAGATTACATGAACGATTCGTACGCTTGCGTGGTATTAAAGTCGATGTAACTAAAATTCTACATCAAGTTTTTGGCGCCGTGGTCGGGGAGGCACGTATTAAGCGTATATCTTTGTTCTCCATAGTCTTAGGTTAGATTTTTTTTATTATTATATATATATATATATATATATATTTTTTTTTTTTTTTTTTTTCATAATTTTAGTTTGGTATTTTTTTTATTTTTTTGGAATTATTTTTATTTCTTCTAGTTAGTTCATATTTTTAGTAGCGAGTTTGTTAGCTTAATTTGATAGTTCATTTTGTTTCTTTTTGTGTTTTTATGCACGGGCGCCGTTCCCTAGGTGGACCATTAGCTCCCTTTGTTGAAGAGGTAGAACATATTTGTAGGAAAACACCCGAAGTCAAGTTATGAGCTACCATGGCCAATCAGGGCGAACCATTACACCTGCAGCAGGTGACCGTAGAGCCCTGAGGGATTATTCTATCCCATCCCACTTCACATCACCTTCTTGCATTATATTGCCACCCACTACTGTCGCCAGTTATGAGTTGAAACCGGGTGGGTGTGATCCAACTCCTCCCTACATTCTATGGGTTGGAGAAGGAGGACCCATATTACCACATCAAGGAATTCTTAGATATTTGTGCAACTTTTAAATTCCAGAATTTCTCAGATGACTCTATCCGGTTAAGACTTTTTCCATTTTCACTTAAGGATAAGGCCAAGTCTTGGCTTAATTCCTTAGAGGTGGGCAACATTACTTCATGGGACACATTAGTCACGAAATTTTTGTCCAAGTACTTTCCCATTCAGAGAACTACAGCCCTCAGGAGAGAAATCTCCAACTTTATGCAGCAGGAGGGTGAACACTTTTATGAGGCTTGGGAGAAATGGAAGGATTTGATCCGTAGGTGTCCGCATCATGGGTTTGAGAAATGGCATTTAGTGCAATAATTTTATCAAGGTCTTACACCTCAGGTTAGATCCATGGTAGATGCAACGAGTGGTGGGAGTTTGATGGGTAAGAGTGCTAGTGAGGCGTGGGACTTCTTTGAAACGTTGAGTGATCAATCTCAGCAATGGGGTTCATCATTTAATGTTGATAGGAGATCCCACAAAGCCAAAAGAGGGGGTCTTTACGAGGTTAGTGAAACACCCATGCTCATGGCCCTGATTGAAGGGTTGACGAGAAAAATTGATGCCCTTATGGTGTCCAAGAGTTCACCTTCTCCTAACCCATCTACTGTCTGTGCCATATGCTCTGGTTCATCTCATCCCACACAAATGTGTCCATCTAGTTCATCCTACCCAGAGCTCATTGAGGACTTGAATGCAGTCCAGATTTTTCATAGACCGAACCGGAACGATCCTTTTTCAGAAACATATAATCCGGGTTGGGCTAGGCACCCAAATTTCTCATGGTCCAAGGGCCCACAGGTTGGGGGTCCTCCAGGGTTTACTCAACCCCAAGCTCCGCGCCCACACTTCACTCAACAACCATTGATTCCACAAAAACCTTCACTTGAGGATACACTTCAATTATTCATGCAGAATACACAGTCCTCCATTTCTAAACTTGAAATGCAAGTGAGTCAGTTGGCCAGCCACATGAGTGAACAAGTACAAAATAGACTCCCGAGTCAAACCATTCCTAACCCCAAAAGCACACATGAGAGTGAGTTGAGTTCCAAACCCCACCATGAGCAAGCCAAAGCCATAACCACCCTTAGGAGTGGTCGTGAGTTGAACAATGGGGTAGGGACCACTAAGTCTAAGGAGTCAAAGGATGACAATGGGGACACATCATTGAGTGAAGAACCTCCAAGTTCTCCACCAACATCCAAGCAGATCCCTAACCAAGTCCCATTAGCTCCTTATCCGCAGAGGTTATCGGGCCCACCTAGGAAAGGAGATAGCATGCATGAAACGTTGGAACTGTTTAGTAAGGTTCACATTAACATTCCACTTCTTGATGCTATTAGGCAAGTGCCTGCCTATGCACGATTTTTGAAAGACCTTTGTACACAGAAGAGAAAACAACATGTTAACATAAAGGTCTTTCTTACTGAGAATGTAAGCTCAATTCTGAAGCATAACACTCCTCCTAAAGTTAAAGATCCTGGATGTCCCACAATTTCATGTGTCATTGGTGAACATACCATCCAGAGAGCTCTTCTTGACTTAGGGGCAAGTGTGAATTTGCTTCCTTTCTTTGTGTACCAGAAATTAGGTTTGGGGGAATTGAAGCCTACTCCCATCACACTTCAACTAGCTGACCATTCTGTCAAGATAGCACGAGGAATAGTTGAAGATGTTTTGATAAAAGTGGACAAATTTCTGTTCCCGGTTGATTTCATTGTTCTTGATACAGAACCAGTATTCGATGTGACCAACCAAATTCCTGTCATCCTAGGACGTCCCTTCTTAGCCACATCTAATGCTATCATTCATTGGAAAAGGGGTGAGTTGGAGTTGTCTTTTGGAAATTTTAAGATCTCATTGAATGTATTTAATGCCGGGCACCACCCACTTGAGTCTGATGATCCGAGTCCTGCATTTAATATAGAAACTGTTATGCTTGATAACGAATCCACTCTTGAATCTTTTGATTCTTGCATAACACCTTTAGACATGGACTATTTTGATGAGGAAACATATTTCCGAGAGGTTAATTCCTTACTCGATTTTGTACCTCTGTTGGAGGAAGCTTAGGAGGTTATCACAACTGAACATCCACAAGATCTTCCTCTTGAATTGGACAAACCTCTTGAAACTTCCAAGCTAGACCTTAAGCCACTCCCTCCCACATTGAAGTATGCGTTCTTGGGACCCATGAACTCATTACCAGTCATTATTTCCTCTTATTTGAGTACTGAGCAGGAGGAACAATTGACTGAAGTTTTACAAGCACACAGAGAGGCATTGGGGTGGACTCTTGATGCCTTAAAAGGGATTAGCCCCTCCATATGCATGCATCGTATTCATTTGGAGGAGGGGACTAAAGCCTCACGTGAGATGCAATGTAGGTTAAATCCCCATATGCTGAAGGTTGTGAGAGAAGAAGTCATCAGGTTGCCTGTGACAGGAATCGTTTACCCTATTTCCGATAGCACTTGGGTGAGTCCAATTCAAGTTGTCCCTAAGAAAGGGGGGATAACGATAATGAAAAATGAGAGTGGTGAATTGATTCCCATAAGAACTACCACCAAGTGGCGTGTCTGCATTGACTATAGAAAACTTAATTCCGCCACTAGGAAGGATCACTTCCCACTACCTTTCATTGATCAGGTACTAGAGCGATTGGCCGGCCACAATTTTTATTGCTTCTTAGATGGATACTCCGGCTACAATCAAATTCCCATTGCTCCAGAAGACCAGGAAAAGACCACATTCACGTGTCCGTTTGGCACCTATGCTTACAGACGCATGCCTTTTGGTTTATGCAATGCGCCAGCCACTTTCCAACGATGCATGATGAGTATCTTTTCCGACATGATTGGTGAATTTTTAGAGGTCTTTATGAATGACTTTTCTGTGTTTGGCCCTAGTTTTGTTACACGTCTGCACAATCTTTCACTTGTATTGTCCCGTTGCATTAAGTCCAATTTAGTCTTGAATTGGGAAAAATGCCACTTCACGGTGAAAGAAGGAATTGTTTTAGGACATGTAGTGTCTGAGCGGGGTGTAGAAGTGGACAAAGCCAAGGTTGACCTAATTGCCAATCTGCCACCACCTACTTCTGTGAAGGGGGTGCGTTCTTTCCTTGGCCATGCTGGGTTCTATAGGCGTTTCATTAAAGACTTTAGCAAAATTTCTCGTCCTTTGACGAATTTACTTGCTCAAGATGTTGCTTTCGCCTTTGATGATGCCTGTATTCATGCTTTTGAAACACTAAAGAAATGTTTGTCCACTGCACCCATTGTCCAATCCACTATTTGGTCTTTGCCTTTTGAGTTGATGTGTGATGCCTCTGACTATGCATTGGAGGCTGTTTTGGGGCAAAAGAAGGATAAAATGCCCTGTGTCATTCAATATGCTAGCCGAACTCTTCATGATACTCAATTGAATTACACTACCACTGAGAAGGAGTTGCTAGCTGTTGTGTTTTCCTTGAACAAATTCAGATCATATCTGTTAGGGTCAAAGGTTATAGTGTTCACTGATCATTCTGCTTTGAAGTACTTATTATCCATCAAGGACACTAAACCTCGCTTGATTAGATGGATCTTGCAATTGCAAGAATTTGACCTTGAGATTCGAGATAAGAAGGGTTGTGAGAATGTTGTTGCTGATCATCTATCTAGGATCTGTGTAGTACCTCAGGAAGGATTCCTTCCTTTAAATGATTCCTTCCCCGATGAACAACTTCTCCAAGTATCCCAGTTGCCTTGGTTTGCTGACATAGTCAACTATCTTGTAACTCATAAGATTCCTGATTATTGAAGTAAACAAGATAGGTTGAAATTCTTTTCCCAAGTCAAACATTTTTTTTTGGATGACCCTTATTTGTTCAAGGTGTGTTCTGACCAAGTCATTAGGCGTTGTGTACATGAGCAAGACTTTGCCAACATTCTTGAATTTTGTCATTCCCACGCATGTGGTGGACATTTTGGTGCTACAAAGACCGCGGCTAATGTCTTGCAATGTGGTTTCTATTGGCCTTCATTATTTAGAGATGCCCATGAGTTTTGTCAGGTGTGTGATAAATGCCAACGAACTGGTTGTTTGTCTAGGAAGAACATGATGCCTCTTAACCCTGTTCTTATTGTTGAATTGTTTGATGTGTGAGGTATTGACTTCATGGGTCCTTTTCCTGTCTCGTTCGGCTATCAATACATTCTTGTTGCTGTTGAATATGTCTCTAAATGGATTGAAGCTATATCATGTAAGACAAACGATCACAAAGTGGTGGTAAAGTTTTTAAAAGAAAATATCTTTAATCGGTTTGGTACCCCGAGAGCGATCATCAGTGATGGGGGATCTCATTTTTGTAACAGAGCATTTGAGACCTTATTGAAGAAATATTCCATCACTCATCGGGTGTCCACTCCGTACCACCCGCAAACTTGTGGTCAAGTGGAAATCTCTAATAGGGAGATCAAATGGATTTTGGAGAAGTCGGTTCGCTTTGATAGGAAAGATTGGTCCACTCGATTGGACGATGCTTTATGGGCCTATCGAACCGCTTATAAGACTCCGATTGGGATGTCTCCATTTCGCCTAGTGTTCGGCAAAGCATGTCATCTACCTGTTGAGCTTGAGCATAGAGCTTATTGGGCCATTAAGGCTTTAAATTTTGATTTAACTCAAGCGGGTGAGGAGAGAAAGTTGCAATTGAATGAGTTGGAGGAGATACGTCATGATGCTTATGAGAATGCCAAACTGTATAAGGAGCGAACAAAGCTTTTACATGATAAATCTATTTTTCGCAAGACTTTTACTGTTGGGCAGAATGTCTTACTTTATAACTCACGATTGCATTTGTTTCTAGGGAAGCTAAGATCCAGGTGGTCCGGTCCATTTGAAGTTACACAGGTGTTTCCTCATGGCGCTATTGAGATCCGCAATCACGGAGACGGGTCGATCTTCAAAGTTAACGGTCAGAGGCTCAAACCGTATCTTGAGAATGTCCCCACACCAGAGGAGGTGATGGTCATTTTCTTGGAGGAACCTGTCATTTCATCTTGAATGCGTCAGAGTCTTGCTTACGACTATAAACTTAGCACATTGTGGGCAATCCCCACGTTTCTATCCCTTTGTACATTACAGTTTTATTTTTATTTTTTTGGTTTATTCATACTCTCTTGCCGGCTGAGAGCATAAATGGTTCCGGTAGTCGATGACCAGACTTTTGGTCCCTAGTTTGAGAGGTCTGTGCTCAAACAACCGTTCTGGGATTGACCAGTTCGATCTTGAAGTATTGAATGAAAACCTTATGGTGAGTAACTTAAGGACTTGTGTTCAGCGCGTGATTCCTGCTGCCTTCAGTGGCTAGTCACATGGAGATTTCTTCAAAGTGTGATGTGGGATAGCGGTTTCATCTATGGATGATTACCTACGGGTATGGCTGATACGAGTAAACCTTTTTCGAGGGAGACTATGTATCATTCCTGGGGGTCTTTATTATTATTATTATTTTTTTTTGTAGTCGTTATAGTGTTTTAACTTTTCCCCATTGAGGACAATGTCAGGTTTAGGTTTGTGGGGGGGGGGGGGGGGGGGGGGGGGGGGGGGGGGGGTGGGGAGGGGACGACTCTTTTATGTCTTAGCAATAATTTTCGTTCGATTTTTGTTCGTGGTTTTCAAATTACTCCTCTTAGTATGTGGTTAACATTAGTAGAGTTAAAATAAGTTGTTCAAATGTGTTTCAAAAATTTTCGTAAATTTGTGTAGAATATGCCTATTAGAAATCTGATATCATTTGTTGTGATTCATGAGAATTCAGTGGGATAACTTACTATTGCATTAGACTTGGAACTTAGTTGCAAAAGAGAACATGTAAATCTAGTGTTGATCTATGTTAGTCTAAATAGTCCTGTATGCCTGTTTGAACTCAATCTTTTTTATACCTCAGTGAAATTCCTTGTTGTAATGTATGAATGCGAAGGGAAATGCTCTTGCTTGCAAAAGACAAATAACTTCAGAAACAGCCTGGGCAAACCCAGAGACATGCACCAGAACAGTCGGTTACTTAAAAATAAGTGCATGTGCAGTGAAGACGAATACAAAATGGTGGTAATACCAAAAGTATTCAGTGAAACAAAAATTACGCTGGTAATAGCAAAAGTGCGCTGGTAATAGCGTAAAATGGTTTTCAATCTGGAAGCAATGAGTTTCTTGACTTTGAAGATGAATTGTGATTGAAAGAAGTTGCAAGTCAAGTTTGAAATTGGTATATTTCTTCTATGAGATTGTCAGACAACAAGCTTACTCTACTATTTTCTCTTAATTGTGATGTGACCAGGATTTTATTGTTATTTGTTGCCTCTTTGTTCTGTTGAAGTAATAGCTTATGGGTCACATTGGTTCAAGTGGAGTAACAATGAGTGTATTTGGATTGATAATAGGCTATATTTTACACAGATTTTAATATTTCGCAAGATCTCATATGAATTTCAGATATTTTACGATACTAAGTATTAGGCATATGCTAATGAGGAGTAAATTTTCTTCAGTTTTTCTTTTTATATTATTGATTTAGATGAATTTTGTGGGTAAATTCCATGCAAACCCTCACGAGACATAACTCGTCCACTACTGCAGAGTAGGGGTTTCGTGCTCCCTACGAAAGTGGCATTTTGTTTTCCTAGGCTTAATTTTGGTTCGATTGTTGTTTTGCTAGGGACTAGCAAAGATTTAGGTTTGGGGGTGTGATAGATGTCATATTCTGACATCAGAACTAGGTTAATTATAATAGAATAACCTTTATAATTGTGTTATAGGTGGTTACTTATCGGTTTTCAAATGAAATGAGCATTTATTGAATTTGGCATTAATCACTGTCGATATTGCATATTTCTCTCTCCTGAATTATATTTAATTATTTTTTAGTCTTATTTCTTCCTGAAATGCTTTTTATAGATTCAATTATGGAATTTCAGGAGAATTTGGGTGAGAAAAAGATATTTACCAAAATGCCCTTAGTGAAATGGAGGTAATTTCTAGGGTAAATCGTTTTTAAAATAAGAAAAATATTAAAGGAGGGAGGCATCGAACGAAGGGAAGGAGGAGCGTGAAAGGAAAAGAGAAACAAAGTATCAAAAAATAGAGGAGCACCGTCAACCGAAACAGGGGAGGATCCGAGAGGAGTTCCCCACCGCCGTTTGTCGGGCCACCGTCGTCCACCGCCGTCCACCACCGTCCAGCAACTGCGAACAACCCTGAGTAGAGCTCGAGAGAGTCTCCGTCGAGGTGATTTTGACAGTGCTATTTTTTGCTCGCCAGGCCGGGAGGGGATCCGAGAGGGCTTCTCCGGTGCCACTTCTTCTTTCCGACCATCCTCCGGCGTCGGTTACGTATTTCCGACCAGTCCCGGAGCTATTCCGACTCCAACCGAGACTCAAGAGAGCCGGTTGGAAAATGTCAGCTCTGTTTCGTTCTTCGCCGGACGTTACCTCCGTCCGTCGGCTTCTAACCGTCGTCGCCGGCGTCGTCTCTACCTCTGGCCACTCACTATTGCTACCCGACGCCACCAATTTCCAGAAATTGCAGCACCCGTGAGAACGAGTTGCTGCCCGAGCGAGAGGAAGAAGGGGAGTAATTCATCATTATTGAATTTAATTTTTCATATAGTTTGAACTTAGGTCTTGAATGTTAATTGAATCTGATTTGATAATTAAGGTTTATTTAAGATTTGTTTTCTTGATATTTGATTAAATCAGCTAATTAGGGTAAGATTATAATTGAGGTTGGATTTTGGTATTTTAATCCAATTTCTGTCTTTAACTCTAGGCGCCCGAGAGGGGCTAGACGCAAGGATTGAGAATCCGGATTCGTGGTTACGTGGCGCTTGAGAGAGGCACGAATCACGATAAAATCCAAAGTTGATAATTTTAGCATCATCACAATAGGAAATT
Source organism: Aristolochia californica (assembly GCF_029961685.1). Lineage (NCBI taxonomy): Eukaryota > Viridiplantae > Streptophyta > Magnoliopsida > Piperales > Aristolochiaceae > Aristolochia > Aristolochia californica. The sequence continues at coordinate 8,340,543 of NW_027182279.1, forward strand.
GATTCTCTGCATTCTATTGTAATCCGATCTTTGTCATTGACTCTAGGCGCCCAAGAGGGGCTAGACGCAAGGATTGAGAATCCGGATTCGTGGTTACGTGGCGCTCGAGAGAGGCACGAATCACGATAAAATCCAGAGTTGACGTTTCCTGTTGTGCAAGTAGTTAATTAAATTATTGCTTGATAATTTAGGAAGTAGTTAATTAAATTATTGCTTGATAATTTAGGATATAATTAGTGTTTAGTTCAGATTAATTCATCATATTTGGTTAGGCTAGTTGACTGAAGAATACACAAAATTCAATCCTCCCTGTGGATATGACCCTCGCTTACTGCTAGATTACATGAACGATTCGTACGCTTGCGAGGTATTAAAGCCGATGTAACTAAAATTATACATCAAGTTTTTGGCGCCGCTGCCGGGGAGGCACGTATTAGGCGTATTTCTTTGTTCTCCATAATCGATCAATTGATCATAACAACTACTTTTCTATTAGACAGTGACATATTGATCGATGGACTGATTGATCAATATGTTACAGTTGGTCTAGAAAAGTTAAGTTACTCATTCATTGACTACGGGATGATCGATCAATTAGAATTCCCTCTGACTATGCAATACAAATATGATCGATTAGTGCATTTCCTATGATCAATCATGTTTTATGCCTCAGACTTGCAAGATTCTGTTTGATTTCCAAGATTATGTCTGATCAATCAATCAGGTGGGGTGATCAATCATTCCATGTAAAATTTGTTTGCCTGGGTAGAATTGATCAATCAATCCAAATGGGATGATTGATCAGGCTCCATAGCATGAAATAGTCATGTTCTGGATGATGGATCTATCGACTAGTGTTTCTCAATCATGCTTTATATTTCTGGCCCCTGCACTTCTAGATGATCGATCACTCCAGTGTCAGTTCAACTATGTTGACATTTAAAATATGAGAATGTTTTTTTTCTCTAAGTTCTCTAACAAGTTCTAAGTGATGTTCTTAAACATATCTATATGCATTTTGTGACTTAAAGCTCCAATTTCACAATTGTACTTAATGAAGGGAGTTTAGGAATACTCTCTTACATTGTGACTGAGTATGGACATTTAATTTTTACATTTGAACTCTAGTCTTCTCGTTGTCTTCTTCCTCGTGGGTGCTTCTTCTAGTGTTGTCCTTCATTAATGCTCGAGATATTGTGTAGGCTTGATCGTTTTGAAGTTTTTAACCTTGAGATGCATTGACTCTTGAAGGTGAAATATCTGAATACTTAGTTTTTCAAATTGTTAGATAAATTTAGTTATGTTATCATAAAAAATAACATAGGAGTCAACCTATGCTCAACACTTAGCCATGAATTTGAAGTGCATCACATTCATACTCTGTGATCCACTTGTCCCATACTCTGAAATTAGAAGAATGGAGGTCTTCAACTTGAGTTTTTCAAGCATGCTAAGTATTTGCTTTTACATTCATAGTTATTTTAGTACTTTGTTTGGTTGATTTGAGTTTTGATAAATTACTTTATCTGAGTTTTGAATTTTGATATCAAAACTCTTTGAAGAGATTATTGTATACTTTTAATTTTTATACATAGTGGGGCCAATCATATTGGTAGAACCACTTAAGTATTTTTTATATTATATTATATTGTTCCATTGATCTATCTGTCTATCAAGAGGCATATTGTGCTTGATTGAAAAGCAAGAGACCTTTGTTATGTAGTCATTTGTTAACTTGCTAAGCATCTATACTTAGTGTTGTCGTAAGTCCCTATGTGGACAAGTGTTGTTCTTGCCATATGATCTATGTGGGTTAGTATTTTCTATTGCCATAAGACCATGTCCGGGAAGGTGTTGTTGTTTCCATAAGTCCATATGTGGGAAAGTATTGTTGTTGATGTTGCTATTGTTGTTGTTGTTGTTATTGTTGTTATTTTTATTTTTGTTTTAGTAAGTCCTTGTGTGAAAAAAAGTGTTGTTATAGGTTTTTTATTTAGAGTTTGTTAACTATAAGCCCCTAACTGTTAGGGGAAGGTGTTGTAATTGAACCTGTGTGGTTCTAATTTGTAGATGTCGTTTGGCTTTACATAGAGGATCCTTTAACTCCAAGGTAAGAGATCCCTGGGAGTAGAGCCACAATCTAAGATAGTGATTGTGAACCACTTTAAATATTAGTGTTGTGGATGTGATTATGCTAGATTGATTTAAATTTCATAATTTTTTAGTAAACCTATTCACCCTCTATAAGTTTACTTTGAACGAATCCTTTTCAAACTCTGTCTTAAGTCTCATGCCAAGTGCTGATAGCATTGTGACGCAAAATCCATGGGAACTAGTTCTTAGTTGTGTTTGTTTTCTTGTGAGTGTGGCACACACATGTATGGGAAGGGGATCTTTACTCCTGAGTCTTACTCTTCCCCTCTGCTGCACAACCTAAAGCTACACGAAGAAACATGAATATAGAAGACATGCCCAAGGAATGAATCATTAACATAGAAATCATGCCCATGGAAAACCTACAAGAAGATAGGTTCACACCCATGCAAAGGAGACATTATTCTCAGTCATGCAAGCCATGCAAAGGGGGACGTCTTCAAGCATGGATGAATCTCAGCCACCTCAAGGATCTTCTATAATTAGTTATCCTACAATCACCCACATGAGGGTCCTACCACAAGCAAAATTAGATATTCAAGATTCTCCTACAAATCATACTCAATTAATTAAAATCAATCAAGGATAATTATCCTAACAAATCAGTCAATAAAAGGGAGAATCAAGGACAAATGAATCACTGAAGTGAAGAGGATCAAGATCCAATAATCATAGAAGAAGAATGAAAGGAACAACCCATTGATTTGTCCAAATTTGTAAAGACACCTAGATGACACTAAGACACTTCAATGTGAGGAATTCAGACCTTTGTATTCCCATTTTGTGGGGTTTTGGAAAACTATGTAAACCCTTGTATACTTATGTCTTCACACTGATTCAATTCAAGCAATTCTTTTTGTTCCTCTGTTGGTGGTTCAAAGACTTGTTCTTGTGCATTGAAGCGCCTTCTCAAATCTTCCATGTTTGCTTGAATTTTCTCACCTTCATCGTGATGAATTTATGAAAAAGAGAAATACTTCATTGACTTATTATAACTAGAGTACATTAACTTCTATTTATAATAGAGGAAGGTAGTAGAGTCCAATTACAATAAAATTATCTTTGTCCCAATTACACCCAAACTCTAACTCTTAAAGATAAGTCCAAGTATAATTAAATAACTCAATATAGGTAAAAGACAAACATTACTCAAACTAGAACTCTTCTAGGATGTGACCATAAATAAAGATGCCTTTGTGAGTCCTTATTGATCTTCCAACTAATGTGATAAGGATGTCAGCTTGTGGGAATCATGGTTGGTGGTCCTTGGGCCCATCTTGTGGGCCTTTCTTGGTCAGGTGGCCTATGTTATAATACTCTTAGATATGTGGGCCTTCCTTGGTCGTGTGGGCTGGAGCCCATCTTCCAACACATCATTTGGCTGCTTCACAATCACCTCCTTTATCTATCCTAGACAAGGTTGAGGAAGACCATACATGAAATTTAATGGGATGCCTTTCGTGATTTTCTCTTTCGAAACACTTAAAAAACATCATTGTGGATCGGGAGCTTTTAGTCCTCTTACCAAGGGATGCGTTTGTCACTTATATCATGTATTGAGTAATATGTGTTGGACTTTGGGTGTGTTGATTAGCTTTGAAAGATGATACATAACTAATACAATCCAAAAAATCATGCATATTAGATGTAATGATACAGATATTATCAGTTACGTCAATTCTTGAGGTTGATACTTAACACATTACCCACCTTGTCTACTTTTTAGTGTTGCTAATTATAGCAAGTTAAACTACAAAGACTAAAAAAATCTTAACTAAGGTGTGGTTTTGGATAAAATTGAAAAGTCACCTACAAAATAATAATTGTCATTTCTAATTAATGTGAAAGGATATCATTTTTATGGGATACCACATTTCCCAAAACTACACCTTAGCTAAGATTTTTCAGTACAAAGGCAATAGAAGTTAAAATTATTCATAAAGCTATTTTATTTCATGAATATTTTTTGGATATTATAAATCATTAGAGTTCACGATGTAGCAATTCAATATCTTCTTTTACATTTCTTTTGATTTAAAACTAGGAGTAAGTTTGTGAGAGTAAGAAAGTCACATAGAGATGTTCTCATCTTGAATATCATAAATTTTAAAATCATTGATGATGAGATTCATCTTGGATATAATAAATGTTTTGGCTGTATTTTTTTTAAAATCCATTAATATATTTGTGTGATTTTGTGATTTGTTTGCTATGTTGTTTTGAGTCTATAGGGTAAATTCAGTCAATGAATAGTGTGCAAGAAGCATGAATGAAGAAATGAGATAGAACTCATATTCTAAAATCAGCATATCGTTTTTGAAGTAGTAAAAGAAGAAGAAAGCAACCTCACAAGGAGTTTGAGATAGAGGCTAGCAAATAAAAAAGCCAAAAAAATGAGATAAGTTGAAAAGCTAAAATCCCAAAATCTCTTTCGTTGTCTGCAAATGAAAAACTAAAGGCTCAAAAGGAACTACAGAGTATGGTGAAAGAAATGGAGCATTGGGCTAGTTTATAGAAGAATTAGGGAGAAATGTGCATGAAACCAAATGAAGGGTGGTGAATAAAAGAGATGATGAAGTCACCTGAAGTTGAGAAAGTTGGTCATGAGACCAAGAGTGTTCATTGAGCATAGTTGGTAAGAAAATTGAAAAGGAGAAAGAACCAGTAGGGGAAAGAACGAGAAAATGTAGCCCAAAAGGAGGTTATATACTCTAGACAAGGGTCTTGAAAATTAGCTTCTAGGGAACCACTTAGTAAATCTTATGGAAAGTAGAGCCATGCTAGCTCAACTTTAGAAGTGAAAATTGACTAACAATTTTGACCAGTGTTTTAGTCATTGTATATGGTTTTGTGAGTATGAAATGAGACATGTAGTTCCAAGATCCCTAAAAAAAGAGATTCCCTGAGATGAATTATAGCGGCGCCCTTGCCACGTGGAGGAAGTGTTCCTCTCACTCGACCAACCCGGCTTACGTTGCTGCAATTGTTGTCGTTGTTCCATTGCTCGGGCCATATTCATGGCATGAGCTAGATCCGTGGGCATAAGGAGTTCTACCTCTAGCCGTAAATACTCATTGAGACCTGCTGGTCAACCAATACCCTCTCTCTAGCATGAGCCAACTTTTCCTGGAAGAGTTTTTGATAGTGTTCCACTGAACCCGTTTGTCTCAATAAGACTAACTCTCCCAAGGGGTTGCTGTTGGCGGGAGGCCCAAATCTAACTGTGCATAGATTTTTAAATTCTCCCCAAGTCATTCCCGGTCTCTCTTTCTCTACTTGAGTCACCCATAACATGACTTCATCTGTCATATGGAAAGAGGCTAGTTGCACCTTATCCCATTCAGTAGTCCCTTGGTTCAAAAAAAAATTTTCACATCTATGCAACCAAATTACGGGATCCACAGAACCATTGAAAGAGGGAAACTCTAACTTGGTGTACCTTGGGATTGTGCCTCCATGCTGAGGTGCTTGGACAGCAGTACGCCCAGGCCACTGCTCCCCTCTTCTGTGATATGGTTGAGCAACCTCTCTCACCTCTGGACTCTGATGTCTCTCTGTCCTCAACTCCTGTAGCATGCTAATGATTCGGCTCATCTCTTCTTCCAAACCACAAACCTTTCCCAACACTGGTTGTGCTGTTTCAAGGCTATCTTCTATCTTTTGTATCCTGATTTGGATTTCTTCATTGCTGATATTATCCCCCATGTTACCCTGCTCTGATACCAAGTTGTTACGGTCCCGAGTCATGGATCGAGTAACACGGCATGGGATTTGTGAATCCAGCACTCAGAATTTACTCACTTCACGTCAAGGGTCTGTGTATGAGTATTTCTCCTTAACCAATGCTTGGCCAGGAGGAAAGATCCTCTTTTGAGGGTCCTACCGAGTTGTTGTGCTAGGTAGAAGACCCCACAACAATGCTGACCATGCTAGAGCAAGGTGCTCTCTTTTTTTGGTTACGGCAAAGAGGGTTTGGCCCTCTTTGTTGCTGCTCTAGCTAAGAATGCAATCCTTCTTTCTTAAATAACTTGAAACACGAGTTTGGGATAGATTAATACCTCTTCTTTGATGCTATGATCAGCTCCCATGTTGCCCCAGGAATTGCTCAAGATTTGAGGATAAAAATCCTCACTTTGCTGCTTGGTAAGGGAGGAATTCGGCCTCTCTTGTTGCTGCTGCCAAGAAGGAGGATAGATCTCCTCTTTGGGCTCGGAAAAGGGGCAGGAAGCTCCTTTTCTTAATAGGGATGATGGTGGATGAATTTGGGTGAAGATGGATGGCAATGGAGGGTGAATGATAGGTTGGATTTTTGGAGTAAACCCTAAACTCAAGATCAAGAGGTGATCCCAACCTATTTAGACTAGGTTATTCTAAAATCTCAAAGCTTACCTATTTCATTCATACCTATCCCTTAAATAGGGAGTTTTAAGGTTAGGGTTACAATAATGCCCCATAATGCCCTTACATAAAAAGTAATTAGAAATAACTCCAACTTAAAACAATATAAGAAATAAATCCTACTTAAAACAATATTAGAAATAAATCCTACTCAAAGAAATATAAGAATTAAATCCTATTGAGTGAGTTGTTGTTGTCTTCTTCGTTGTGTGACTCGGTGTGCTATTGAGTCCACAACATTTTACAACACCAATCTTCCCAAGAGATTGCTACTAGATTCTACCTCTACCTGGCCCTTTGTATCTAGATTCTATTGGTTCTAGATGTACCTTTCATAAATTTAAGTAAATATAAAGGAAAAATGTACACGCTTACTTGGAGAGATCATTCTCCTTGAGAGATCCAAGCTTCCTCTTCCTTGGCAACACAATATGAAGTGATTGAAGTAGCTTGACTATATGAAAGCAAGGATGGGATGGAAAGTGACGTGAAATTTCAAAGAATATGACTCCTTCCTTCACTCTAAAGCATTTTTAAGAAATTTTGCAAGATTGAGAGTAAATGCTTAGGATATTTGCAAATAAATGCTCATTAAAATTTTCAATACAATGTTTGGTGGGGTATTAAAAACGTCCCAAACTCGAACTAGTCATTTTTTGCCCATTAGCAAAAATCAGTACTTCGATTGATCGATCATTGTTATGTGACTAATCGATCAATTGATCATAACAACTACTTTTCTGTTAGACAATGACATATTGATCGATGGACTGATTGATCAATATGTTACAGTTGGTCTAGAAAAGGTAAGTTACTCATTCATGGACTAGGGGATGATCAATCAATCAGGATTCCCTCTGACTGTGCGATACAAATATGATCGATTAGTGCATTTCCTATGATCAATCATGCTTTATGCCCCTGACTTGCAAGATTCAGTTTGATTGACAAGATTCTATCTGATCAATCAATCAGGTGGGGTAATCAATCATTCCATGTAAAATTTGTTTGGCTGGGTAGAATTGATCAATCAATCCAAATGGGATGATTGATCAGACTCTATAGCATGAAATAGTCATGTTCTGGATGATGGATCAGTCAACTATGGTTTCTCAATCATGCTTTATATTTCTGGCCCCTACAGTTCTAGATGATCGATCACTCCAGTGTCAGTTCAACTATGTTGACATTTAAAATATGAGAATGTTTTTTTCTCTAAGTTCTCTAACAAGTTCTATGTGATGTTCTTAAACATATCTATATGCATTTTGTGACTTAAAGCTCCAATTTCACAATTGTACTTAACGAAGGGAGTTTAGGAATACTCTCTTACATTGCGACTGAGTATGGACATTTAACTTTTACATTTGAACTGTAGTCTTCTCGTTGTCTTCTTCCTTGTGGGTGCTTCTTCTAGTGATGTACTTCAATGATGCTTGACATCTTGTGTAGGCTTGATCGTTGTGAAGTTTTAAACCTTGAGATGCATTGACTCTTGAAGGTGAAATATCTGAATACTTAGTTTTTCAAATTGTTAGATAAATTTAGTTTTGTTATCATAAAAAATAACATAGGTGTCAAACCTATGCTCAACACTTAGCCATGAATTTGAAGTGCCTCACATTCATACTCTGTGATCCACTTGTCCCATACTCTGAAATTAGAAGAATGGAGGTCTTCAAATTGAGCTTTTCAAGTAAGCTAAGTATTTGCTTTTACATTCATAGTTATTTTAGTACTTTGTTTTGTTGATTTGAGTTTTGATAAATTAATTTATTTGAGTTTTGAATTTTGATATCAAAACTCTTTGAAGATATTATCGTATACTTTTAATTTTTATACATAGTGGTGCCAATCTTATTGGTAGAACCACTTAAAGTATTTTTTATATTATATTATGTTGTTCCATTGATCTATCTGTCTATCAAGAGGCATATTGTGCTTGATTGAAAAGCAAGAGATTTATGTAATCTTAACTTGCTAAGCATCTATACTTAGTGTGGTCATAAGTCTCTATGTGGAAAAGTGTTGTTCTTGCCATAAGATCTATGTGGGCTAGTATTTGCTATTGCCATAAGACCCTGTCTAGGTAGGTGTTGTTGTTTCCATAAGTCCATATGTGGGCAAGTATTGTTGTTGATGTTGCTATCGTTGTTGTTGTTGATGTTGTTGTTGTTGTTTTAGTAAGTCCTTGTGTGAAAAATTGTGTTGTTATAGGTTTTTTATTTAGAGTTTGTTAACTATAAGCCCCTAACTGTTAGGGGAAGATGTTGTAATTGAACCTATGTGGTTCTAATTTGTAGACGTCGTTTGGCTTTACATAGTGGATCCTTTAACTCCAAGGTAAGAGATCCCTGGGCGTAGGGCCACAATCTAAAATAGTGGTTGTGAACCACTTTAAATATTGGTGTTGTGGATGGGATTATGCTAGATAGTTTTAAAGTTCATAATTTTTTAGGAAACCTATTCACCCCCTATAAGTTTACTTTGAACGAATCCTTTTCAAACTCTGTCTTAAGTCTCATGCAAAGTGTTGATAGCCTTGTGATAAAAAATCCATAGGAACTAATTCTTAGTTGTGTTTGTTTTCTTGTGAGTGTGGCACACACATGCATGGGAAGGGGATCTCTATTCCTGAGTCTTACACTTCCCCTCTACTGCACAACCTAAAGTTACACGAAGAAATATGAACATAGAAGACATGCCCAAGGAATGAATCATGAACATAGAAATCATGCCCATGGAAAACCTACAAGAAGATAGGTACACACATGCAAAGGAGACATTATTCTCAGTCAAGCAAGCCATGCAAAGGGGGACGTCTTCATGCATGGATGAATCTCAGCCACCTCAAGGATCTCCTATAATTTGTTATCCTACAATCACCCCATGAGGGACGCACCACAAGCAAAATTAGCTATTCAAGATTCTCCTACAAATCATACTCAATTAATCAAAATCAATCAAGAATATTTATCCCTACAAATCACTCAATAAAAGGGAGATAATCAAGGACAAATGAATCACTGAAGTGAAGAAGATCAAGATCCAATAATCGTAGAAGAAGAATGAAAGGAACAACCCATTGATTTGTCCAAATTTGTAAAGACACCTAGATGACACTAAGACACTTAATTGAGTGGAATTCTAGACCTTTGTATTTCCTTTTTGTGGGAATTTGAAAAACTATGTAAACCCTTGTATACTTGATTCTTCACATTGATTCAATTCAAGCAATTGTTTTTGTTCCTCTGTTGGTGGTTCGAAGACTTGTTCTTGTGCATTGAAGTGCCCTCTCAAATCTTCCATGATTGATGAAATTTTCTCACCTTCATCATGTTGAATTTATAGAAAAGAGAAATACTTCATTGACTTATTATAACCAAAGTACATGAACCTCTATTTATAATAGAGGAAGGTAGTAGAGTCCAATTATAATAAAATTACCTTTGTCCCAATTACACCCAAACTCTAACTCTTAAAGATAAGTCCTACTATAATTAAATAACTCAATATAGGTAAAAGACAAACATTACTCAAACTAGAACTCTTCTAGGACGTGACCATAAGATAATGATGCCTTTGTGAGTCCGTATTGATCTTCCAACTAAAGTGATAAGGATGCCATCTTGTGGTAATCATGGTTGGTGGTCCTTGGGCCCATCTTGTGGGCCTTTCTTGGTCAGGTGGCCTATGTTATAATACTCTTAGAAATGTGGGTCTTCCTTGGTCGTGTGGGCTGGAGCCCATCTTCCAACACATCATTTGGCTGCTTCACAATCACCTCCTTTATCTATCCTAGACAAGGTTGAGGAAGACCATATATGAAACTTAATGGGATGCCTTTCGTAATTTTCTCTTCTGAAACACTTAAAAAACATCATTTATGATTTGGAGCTTTTAGTCCTCTTGCCAAGGGATGCGTTTGTCACTTATATCATGTATCTTGTAATATGTCTTGGACTTTGGGTGTGATGATTAGCTTTGAAAGATGATACATAACTAATGATATAGATATTATCAGTTACGTCAATTCTTGAGGTTAATACTTAACACATTACCCACCTTGTCTACTTTTTAGTGTTGCTAATTATAGCAAGTTAAACTACAAAGTTTAAACAGTGTGTTTGTCAATGAATAGTGTGCAAGAAGCATGAATGAAGAAATGAGATAGAACTCATATTCTAAAATCAGCAGATCTTTTTTGAAGTAGTAAAAGAAGAAGAAAGCAACCTCATAAGGTGTTTGAGATAGAGGCTAGCAAATAAAGAAGCCACAAAAATGAGATAAGTAGAAAAGCTAAAATCCAAAAATCTCATCCAATGTCTGCAAGTGAAAAACTAAAGGCTCAAAAGGAACTATAGAGTATGGTGAAAGAAATGGAGCATTGGGCTAGTTTATAGAAGAATTAGGGAGAAATGTGCATGAAAACCAAATGAAGGGTGATGCATAAAAGAGATGATCAAGTCACCTTAAGTTGAGAAAGTTGGTCATGAGACCATGAGTGTCAATTGAGCATAGTTGGTAAGAAAATTGAAAAGGAGAAAGAAGCAGTAGGGGAAAGAATGAGAAAATGTAGCCCAAAAGGAGGTTATATACTCTAGACAAGGGTCTTGAAAATTAGCTTCTAGGGAACCACTTAGTAAATCTAGGTGAAAGTAGAGCCAAGCTAGCTCAACTTTAGAAGTGAAAATTGACTAACAATTTTGACCAGTGTTTTAGTCATTGTATATGGTTTTGTGATTATGAAATGAGACATGTAGTCCCAAGATCCCTAAAAAAAGAGTTGTGTTTTGATTGTGATATTACTTGAGACTACTTAAGGATGCTTGAATGCATGAAAATAAAGGGAGTGCAAAATTTAAGGGGGAGTACAATTACACGCTAATGTACATATCTTAGGGGTAGTAGAATGCAATAGCAAAAGAGAGAGCATTGCATGACGTCAGGGGAGCATCACTATAAGGGGAGCATACCTATAGTACCCATATAAATTTTGATGATATCAAAAGGGGGAGAAAATTTGGAGTGAACATAAAAAAATCCACACAAAGTCAACATAGCATTGAACTTTGGGGAGTCACGATGAAAGAGTTTGATTTTGGTATTTGGTATTCCTTTTATGCATTCATAACATTTGTATCACTAAAAACTTATGAGTGTCTGCTATAAAAATGGAGGGAATGTTGGTTTTAAGAACCCCATTGAGATAATTTTTATGATCACAAACACTGAAGTTACCAATTATATGGCTTAAGTTTGTTATGTAGTTTAAAAATTCCTCAAAGAAAATTTTTGTATTCATTTTATGCACTCGTAACATATGTATCATTATAAACTTATGAGTGTTTGTCATCATAAAAATGGAGGGAATGTTGATCTTAAGACCTCCATTGAGATAATTTTGATGATAACAAACACTCAAGTTACCAATTATATGCTTTAAGTATGTTGTGCTGTTTAAAAATCTTTCAAAGGAAATTTCTAGTAGTATATCCATTTGATTGGCTATGGTCCACTTTAACTATTCATATAAAATTAGAAATATTATGTTCTAGAATTCCATTAATTTATCTTGAGTTTTCTCTTAAGGTTGAGTGTAGAAGAAGAAGAAGGAAAGAAATTGAAGAAGAGAGGAGAAAGAAGAGGAAGGAGAAGAGGAAGGAGAAAGCTACACAAGAGAGAGAGAATTAAGAGGAAAAGAAAGAGAAGCTTAGAGCATGTTCCGTTCTTCTCCCCTGGAAAGACTGAATTTAGACAAAGTTGCCCTTTTATATAAGTGAAATAAATGGATAGACATATAACAAAAAGATTAAAAAAAAAATTACGATTTAGTCTTTTCACTTCTCCACTACTCCCCTTCTAGTTGGTGCATACACATCATAGACACCCAACTTGGAACGAGTATACAAAAGTGGTCTCATTTGAATCTCTTTAGTGAAGATATCGGTCACCTGGCTTTGGAAAGAGACATATTCAAGGGATATAATCCCAGCTGTTTTATTTTTCTCTAACAAAATGATGATCAATCTCAAAATGTTTTGTTTCTTTAGAAAAGACTGAATTGTAGATAATTGTTTGATTGTCACAATGAAGTTTCATCAAGGTATATTCAAAGAGAAGTGACTTTACCCATAATATTTCATTCATTGTATGTGTCATTGCACTGGATCAGGTAACCACGTTCTATTTCTTATTTCTATAGTCTAGGAACTCATTTAGTTTATTGAACTCAGAAAATTATTTGAAAGAAATCTCGAAAATCATGTGGAAAGAAACTTCATAACTCAACGAAACCCCATTAAGGTATAACTGATTCTTTTCACATTACTTTGTAAGCATTGAACCAGGCATAATCTTACTCGGTCCAATTACTATAGGACCAGACTAACGGGCCAGATCTTCCGGTTTTAAGCTAAATCTATTTTCCCTATATAAGAAACAAAAAATCATTAAACCGATGGGTTAGTTTTGATTCTGACACCACATATCCATGTGGCTGTTGGCACTTTCTGCTTCCATCCTAAAATTGTTGCTAACACAACAGAAATATCTGTCACGCCCCATCATCAGGTTTGTAACAACCTATTTTCTAGTGTCTTACAAGTTACAATTAATTTTCAGGTTTTTAACAACCAATTTTATGAGTGCAATCAATGACTGCATTGTTTGTTAGAGCCAAAAATGCATTAACAAGAGTTATATCAAGCTGGAAAGAGTAGGGGAGACCACCGATTTTCTGGTGTCATACAAGTTACAGCCAACTTTTAGGTTTGTTACAACCAATTTTATGAGTGCAATGAATGTCTGAATTGTTTGCTACAGTCAGAAATACATAAACAAGAGTTATATAAAGCAGGAGAGAGTTAGAGCAATGAGAGTAGGGGAAAGAGAATAAAGAGTGTTTTGTCTTTCCTTTCATCTTCTTCTTCTTTTGCATTCTATAAAGAAATTGCGGCAAAGAAGAGGAACAACATAGCTGTTCAAACTTGTGATCCTCTTTCTTCTAGGGGACTGGATTCCTATACTGCAATAGATCCATTTGTAAGCCTTTTCTCATTCATTCATCTGTTTACAATGTGCAATTCTGGTGCTCTCTCCATTGCTATTTGAATCCTCTTTGTTTTTTTTCTTTAATGGTGCTTTCTTAAATATTCTCAACTCCATTTAAGTTCGCCTGCTTGCTTATCACAGGTAAACACTGCTGGAGCTCCGCCAGTACTTGAGATATTGACAAGTTGAACAATCCAGTTTTCAAATTGAAATGCTCAACCCAACCGGTCTAGATGCTGAACTGGTTGGGTTGAGCATTCAATTTGACAAACGTGATGGTTCAAAGTAGCAGCTGGCTGGGTTGAGCATTCAATTTGAAAGGATTGAGTTCAAGTGGTCTACATCCCTGGATAGTTCGAAGTAGAAGTCGAGGTCAATGGTTAGCATCTCGATAGATTCATTTAGGGAGGGGATGTCTTTGACAGTGGGCATGTCACAACTTGACCCTTGACCTCGAGAATCTTCAGGTTCGGCTTGCTTATCTCCATCTCTTCAGCCAAAGTTGATCAATCTTCATTACTTTTATTTTTTAGAGATTTGAAACCTTTGAAATTGTAATGAGGCTCCTTGATGCATTAGGTTAAGTTGAGTGAATATATCAATGGACAAGAGAACAAACAGTCCAATTTTCTTAATTTCTTCATCCATCGAATATCATCAATTTCAAGCAACTTACTCCACTATTATTCTCTTCAGTTGAAGATGATCAATTTTCATTGACTTCAGGGAGTCGTAGTTACTCAAAATCAAGTCCTCGAGCCACAAATTATCTCACCTACTTGATCACCAGTAATGGTCATGCGATAGAGAGCAACACTTCTTAGGGTTTTGAAACCCTTGACATCTTCCGGAGGTTCCAATATGCAGCAAGTTAAGTTGAGAGATGATATTGATAGACAAGATAACAAAGAGTTTGACATTCTGAATTTATTCATCCCCCACCAAATATCATCATCATCTGTTGAGTCTGAGTGCCTTACACTTCCACTCAAATCAACCACAAGCTCCCCAAATCCTTCGACTTTGACAAATTTAATCCATTCTGTGATATTGGATGAGTATCTGTCACTGGGACAAAAGAACGGGCGAAACTTCTTAATCTTGTCCAGAGTATGGAGTTGTAGAAGTTGGTAGACAACTTGTACATAATATGCCTTCTTTAAATTTGTTGTGAACTCCTTGTCAAGCCTATAATAGTGTTGTAAATCCATAGGGGTTTCCACATGTTTATCCATTGCCTAGACAAAATTGATGTCATCACTATACACTTCAATGGAAGAAAAGAGAGTAGGTGGTGAATAATATTTTTTGGTAGCTAGTAGATATTGTCAGTCTTCTCAGTAAAGGTTCTCTTATGCAGAAAGTCCATTGACAGGTTTTTTGTTTGTTACATACTACTATTTGTGATCTGAAATAACAAAAAAAGTATTGTGTTAATCAATCTATTTTTTGGGCAAAAACTTGAGTTCAAGTAATCTATATCCCTGGATATTTCAAATTAGAATTCGAGGTCAAGGGTGAGCATCTCCATAGCTTCATCCAGGGAGGGTGTTGTTGAAAGTGGGCTTGTTCCAAACTCCACCATTGTACTTAAGACTCTTCAGGTTCCATCTCTTCAGCTGAAAATTATCAATCTTCATTGCTTTCATTTTTTAGGGATTTGAGACCATTGAAAACGTAATGAGGCTCCTTTATGCATCAGGTAAACTCGAGTGAAGATATTGATGGACAAGAGAACAAACAATCCGGTTTTCTGAATTTCTTCATCCATCGAATATCATCAAGTTCAAGCTACTGAACTCCTATTGCAGACAATTCAATCCACCCCGAGAGATCAAATGAGTAGCTCTCACAAGGTTCAAAAAACAAATGAATATTCTGTTGGTGTTGTTTGTGATACGAATCAATATTTTGGAACTCTCCAAATTCTCAATAAAATTGTGAAGATACGTTTTCTGTGTATAGTAATGAATCTTCTCAGGGCTGTACATTTATTCCATAACTTGTTACCTCAATAGGATTTTTTGCTGCATTGAAGAGATGATTCGCTACTTCCTCTCGCCCCCTCAACCTCTTAAGCAAAACGAGAGTTGAGTGAAAATCCGAGAGATAACAGAAAATCAGATTGATTTTGGATCTTCAAAGAAACGAAAGCCATAATGACAAAATCGCAGAACCCAATTGTGGTTTCCGTTTGACTAGTTGGAACCGATTTCGGTTAAACTCAATTAGTTTCGATCTTGACTATGACTCTTTGCGAAAATCTACCAAGCGAACGTCTTTCTGCTGCTGTAAGTCGCTGCTCATCTAATCATCGTCTCGAGAAGCTCAGTTTTGACTCCCACACGTTAGTCTCTTTGCTCTTCTCTCATCTATTTATTTTCCATTTCATCTTTTTTTCCCCGTTCTTCTTCTTTCTTTTCCGTTTCAGCAGTGTTTCTCCTCTCTTCCGTATTTTCCACTTTAGGGCAGTTTTTCATCTGCGAATGAGGAAGATAAACCAGTGTGCCTTCATTGGATCATGCTGGCATTTGTTTTTTGTTTCACCTTCTTAATGGGACGCATGCGATAGATCATTAAAACATTCAAATTCAAGTTGTTGACTATTTATTAAAAATTATACACTGTTTTTGTTTATTCATAATGGGAGCTTTGTTAATGCCCAATACTGTTTTTGTTTCTACCATTCTGTTGGGATTAAGATTTTGAATTTTGGCAAAATTAATTCAGAATGGAACGGATAAGCAAGGAGGAGAGGATTTCTCTGTATTCATGATACAAATTGTCATATCATGAAAGTATTTTTTATATGTATAATGTATTAGTTGATGCATATTGTATTTACGCATTAATTTTATTTATTATTTGTATTTAAGGTTTAGGGTTTAGGGTTGCGGCTCAGAATTGGGTTTTTGAAAACATGGCCTTGACCACACAAGGCTAGAAACATGGTTGTGGGAAAATGAAATGAGCAGGGTTGGAATTGACCAAGGTGGGGTTTAGAGGTCATGTTTGGAGTGAGGGTTAGATTTTGGTTAAGAACAAGGTCAAGGAAATAGAAACACATGTGGGTAAGAGTCAATTTTCTACTTTTGGAATTTTTGCAAGCTTGAGTTGGTTTTTGAAAACCTTAATATTTTTTTGAATAAGATGGAGTCGAGGGAAACAGAAGGAAGATGAAAGTGGGATTAGATTTCTAACCTCATTTTTTTTATAAGGTTGGGATTGTTCAATTTCTGGAAAAGAGAAAAGTTCACTAACTTGTTATAATTTGAGTACAATGAGCATCTATTTATGTTGGAAGATACGATGTAATTGTGGTGGCACTGATGTGATTAGTTTATGTTTTTTTGTCTCTTTTTCACTCTTTTAGGGTGAAGGGCATAATTATATTTTTATACTTTTATTCATTTGTAAATAGTGCTTCAAGGGGAGGGTTTGGACACAAGTCCATAATCTCATTCTCCTCCTGTTTTCTCCCCAACATGCCTTCTCTCCTTCTGTCCATAGCGTAATCCATGGAGTCTTGAAAATCAACATGGTATCAATGCATTGATTTTCAAGACTCACAGCTATGGTTTTCAGGATTCTAGAAACCCATTATTTTTCGTTGCTCATAATGCTGCTTCATTTCTCATCGTTGCTGGAATTTCGTTTCGATATTGTTGATCATCTCTGTTGTTGTTGTTGAAAACTTCTTTTTTTATGTTACTCGTTCCAATGCTAGTGGACAAACTGTTGGAACCATGGTTTCCTCCTAATTGGCTCGTCTTCCTTTCAACACTGCTCATTTTCTCCTGGTGCCTAGCATTACTGTGCCATTACCAATCCTCTCTATTTGGCTTGGATGGTGACTTTTTTTTTCATTGGAGAGACTACCCTATTTCTTCTGCACTACTCGTTGATACGCAGAAAGCATATGTGTTGATAACAGGGGAGAAATTATTTTTGGAGAAGCTGCTATCTCAGCGGCATAGGCCGTTGTTTTTCTTCTTCTCTTGATCGTTATCTTTTGGAGAAGAAGATGCTCTTCCATTATCTGTCATAGCATCGGTGTCTGATCTCTGAATCTCATACCTCCATTGCTCATCCTTTGATCGGTGTTTAAAGAGAAGTCTTTGCTCCTCCATTGCTCGGCAGTTGATAACTTCCAACAAATCTTCCATCACTCGGTAAATCGACTGTTGGCTTCTGATATCTCTACCAAACTCGTTGGACAAAAGTTGTTGTCATCTTCTGTGAACATCTGTTGATCATTGGAGGCTGGCTTCTTTGCTCGGTTGGACATTAGCTGGCAAAGCGTGGTTGGTTTTATCAATGCCATCTTCAATATTAATTCTGGAAACTTACCATTCTTCATATGAGAATGACCAATTGTCTAGTAATGTTATTCGAGCACTGGCATTTCATATTCCATTCCAAAAATTGCTTCACCAGATAGTCAGGCATTGGTGTGTCATTCTGAAAACGTTGTTGCTTCAAAGGAAGATATCTTCGTTCAACAAGACTTGCTGAAATGTTTTTGGATCCGTTTTTGGCTGAAAAATATTGCTTGATTCATCGTTTCTTCTCTTATGAGATCACATGGAAAATGATATTCCTTCCTGGCTTTGTTGTTCATGCTCAAAATTGATCTTTTGGTATCTTCGGATCTTCGTTATTGATCTTCCGATTCATTCCATTTTTACTTTGATTGCTGAGAATATATTTGCTCTATTCGGGAAGATATCTAGTTGTTTCCAAAAATATTTGATCTTCCTCTGTTCGGAAAGATCACGACAATGTGCCAGTCAGTTTTCTCTCATTTTTTCTTTATGATCTCTTTGATAGCATTGCTTTGTTTGGAAATATTTCATATGACTCAGCTGATTGTTATTTGGTTATTGCTGCCTACCGAGTGATATGCGTAATTTACTCATTTCGAGTTGGTTATTTCTCGAGTGTCAACTCCGTCGCTGTTACAGGAGACGACAACACCAGACTCTGCTGAGTTAATCTAATTAATCTATCAGGTTTGCATACTGATTCTGTTCATGGGTTATTTCCTGAGCACCAGCTCTGTTGCTGTTGTCGGAAATGATGACACCAAACTTGGACCGGGTTAACTCGAACACGAGCCAACCTGACTCGGTCTACTTGCTCTCTTCTTATGTTATACTAGTCTAGGTTCATATCTTTCTTATTCAAGGATGAACTCACTATGAATTATTTCAGGTGTCCTTATTACTCTTAAGGACTTCCATTATTTACCGGTTATTTGGGCATTGGCCCATTTGTCTTGCTACTATTGTGTCTCTTTGATTGAGACATTCTTATTGAAGAAAAACTCCTCAATTGCTTGCCTTGGGTTCATTATTTACAGATTGTTGTCGTCATTGGTTATTCTAATGAAGATTTGAATTTCTTACAAAAATAAAACACATAGTGAACCCAACTTCCACACCCTATCTTCCTCATTACCCATTAGCCTTTGGCACTCTTTTCTCCTATCGTCATTTATTTGACTCTCACTTACGCTTTTGGCCAAACGTTTCAACATTGCTTTGGTTGGTCCTTTTATCTATATGGGTGTTTGAAATCTTTTTGAGACTTTTTATTAGTACCCTTGGGTCTTGAAAACAATAATATGGCAATTCCTACTTCAATTCAGACTCACATACATCAAATAAAAAACTAGAGATTATATCTAATAAGAATTATGAAACGCCTAATAAGAAATTAAGACTGACCTCCTACATTAACCAACCTTTTAACCTTTCTTAACAAAAATTTTACCATTTAACCCGAAGGTGGCACCCCCCTCCCTTTCTCATGCTTGGTGTCCAAATGCCAAAAATGACCCTATTAAACTTTACTTACCCCTAGCAATCTCCTTGCTCATCTTATAATACAAACATTAAGATTACATTGTATACACTAATGCCTTGGAGTCATTTGTATGTCTTTCAAAGAAGCTCCATTGGGAAGTTTTACTTTTTATTAGGTGTAAAATAGTATTTTATAATTTTAATTAGGGTATTACATTTTGATGTAAGGGTACGTTGGATATATATGGTTAGGAGTTTTTGCTAATAGCTTGTGAGATTTGTTAGTACATATGTACTAGCTATGGGTTGGTTCCCTTCCCATGGACAAACCATTCTTCCATGTAGACCAATTTTATTTATCCTTTTCATGTTATTAGAGGGGACTAATATCACTAACAAATTTGAAATCCCTATTTACACGTTTACTCCTCTCCTCACTATCTCGAATACTAGGGGTGGGCACAAGTAGGATTTGTACAGTTCTTGAAAACCTAAATTCCAATACTAAAGCTTGACCCTGAAACCCAACCATTCCCCTTTCTCTAAACCTTTTCTCCACTTCATTTCCTTTTCTCTCAACCTCATCCTCATTTCAAGCGAGAAAGAGAAAATATGACTATTACGTTACAAGCTCTTGGATTACCATAATTCTAGGAAAAGAGATCAAAATGACAAGGAAAAGAGGAAGGGGAGAGAAAAATAAAAGAGGGATATGAAAGAGACTTACAATTACTTGAATCAAAGGGAAGATAGATAAAATTAATTAGCAAGATAAAAATTAGTAAATTAACTAGAAGAAAATTAAAAAGGAAATAAATTAAACAAACAAAATTCAATGCAGCAAACAATCCTATTGAGGGGAGAAGTTATGGAACAAATATTAACCCCAGAGAAGATTCATTATTATACACTGAAAATTTGTCTTTACAATTTATTTGAGAATTAGGGGAGTTACAAAATATTGACTTTGTATGATAAACAACACCAACAAGATCAGCAACCTGTGAGACAATATTATTCATCTATTCTTTGATCCCGATAAGAGCTCCTCATTTAATCTCTCGATGTGGATTGATTTGTCTACAATAAGAGTTGAGGAGCTTGAACTTGATTTGAGTGGGATTAAGTAGTTTGAACTTGATGATTATCAGAGGATGAAGAAATTCAAAAAACTAGACTATTTGTTCTCTTGTCCATCAATATCTTCACTCAACTTAACCTGATGCAAAAAAGGAGCCTCATTACCATTTCAAGGGACTCAAATCTCAAAGTCAAAGGAGTTGGAGAGCTTGTGCTTGATTTGAGTGGAAGTGTAAGGCACTCCGACACGACAGATGATGATGATATCAGGTGGGGGATGAATAAATGAGGAATGCCAAACTCTTTGTTCTCTTGTCCATCAATATTATCTCTCGACTTAACTTGGTGCATAGTTGAGCCTCTCCGCATGATTTCAAAGGTTTCCAAGCCCTAAGAAGTGTTGTTCTCTATGGTATGACCCTTAATGGTGTTCAATTAGGTGAGATAATTTGACTTGACTTTAAGTTACCGTGACTCCCTGAAGTCACTGAAGAGATTAATAGTGGAGTCATGTTTCGATGTCATCACATACTCTTATTTCTTGTCCATCAATATCTGCATTCAACTTTACCTGATGCATAAAGGAGCCTCATTACGATTTCAAGGGAGTGAAATCTCTAGAAAGTGAAAGTAGTGAAGATTGATCATCTTCGGCCCAAGAGATGAAAATAAGTAAGCCAAACTTGAAGAGTCTTGAGTAGAAGGGTAGATTTTTTGACAAGCCAACTTTCAAAGACATCCCCTCCCTGAATGAAATTACTAAGATGCTCATCCTTGACCTCGATTTCTTCTTTGATCTATCCATGGATGTAAACCACTAGAACTCAAGTTTTTCAAATTGAATGCTCAACCCAGCCAGTTGCTACCTTGAACCATCACATTTGTCAAATTGAATGTTCAACCCAACCACTTCAGCCTCTATACCGGTTGGGTTGAGCATTTCAATTTGAAAAATTGGATAGTTGAACTTGTCAATATCTTAGGTAATAGCGGAGCTCCAATAAAATTCTTGTCAGGACCCCATCGTGTTTACCTGTTATAAGCAAGAAAACGAACTTAAATAGAGTTCAGATGATTTAAGAAAGCACCATTAAAGAAAAAAAAGCAAAGAGGATTCAAATAGCAATAGTGAGAGCATCAGAATTGCACATTTTAAACAGATGAATGAATGAGAAAAATGCTTACAAATGGATCGATTGCAGTGCAGTAATCCAATCTCTTAGAAAAAAAGAGGATCACAACTTTGAATAGCTATGTTGTTCCTCTTCTTTGCTGCAATTTCTTTACAAAACGCAAAAGAAGAAAAAGATGAACGGAAAGATAAAACACTCTTGATTCTCTTTCCCTCTACTCTCATTATTCTTATGTCTCTCCTACTTTATATAACTCTTGTTTACACATTTTTTATGGTAACAAACAATGCAAACCTGACGACGGGGCGTGACAGATGTTGCTGTGTCAGCAACCGTTTCAAGATAGAAGCAGAAAGTGCCATTAGGCAAACAGCCACATGGACGAGTTCTGTTAGAACCGAACTTGACCCATCGGTCCAATCATAATTGAACTGGGTAAGATTAGGTCTGATTCAATGCTTACAAAAGTTATGTGAAAAAATGCAGTTATAGCAGTCAATCAAACTGCTGACTTATATCTAATGAGACGATCGAGTGCGCTACATCTCCCATTACCGTTCGATCACAATTAACTTCAACCAAAGGTTGTTTCTTATTAGAAATATTTTTACAAAATTGCAACGGAATATAAAAGCTAAAGTAAACCCTAACACTCGTAACCCTCGTGGCTCTTTCCCTCTTAGAACTACATCCCAATTTTACTACTCTCTTAGTATCACATTATTACATAGCTTAGGCCTAACAAAACCCTTGTATGGCTTTTTCTATTTCTCTATAAAAATAAATATGACCAATCGCAATCCGAAAGTTCATACAAAAGATTTATTCTTCTTCTTTTTTTAACTGTTCACTATTAAATAGTGTCCATAAATCACACGAAAGGTTCCCGAGGATTATTAATAATAACCAAGTTTTTAATTTATTTATTTTAATAATTACCTAAAAATATTTTCTGTAACATTGGGATAAGAATAAATCATCTATGAGATAATAATGTAATTATATAATAAATTATATTTAATAATTGATATTAAATAATTACTTGATCAATAACTCAATTAGTTACTTCACAAGTCATATTACATTAACATGACTTGGTCAATTTATAATGTGCATCAATATGATCATGCAAATTATTATACTCTCACTAATTAATAATTTAAATCGCGAACCAAATAGTTATATTTAGTTTATAGTTTACTTTTTCTAACTTTGAAAGTATTTCCATCAATATACAAAGAATTTATGTGTATCTCACTAATTAATTTTTATTTTCCATTTTAAGAAAATCTATAGAAAAAGTTTTTATCAAAATGATTATATATAAGGATAATTGAAATTTTTTAAAAATATCAAATAAATTACTTAATTAAAATATAGTAATTAATTTTCATATTATGTTAACCAAATTAAGTTGATTGATCATTTAATTTTTTTAATTTAACTTTAATATTTTAATTAAATATTTTCTTAAAATACAACAAATAAATTATAATAATATTTAATGAAAATTTAAATTCTAATTTTAATTGTTTTATTTATTCCATTGATAAAAATCTTATCTCATTTCACATAAAAGCACTATTATACTTGATTAATGACTTACATAGCACTATGTTGGTAGTAACAGGAAATGTTAAATATAACTATATTTGAGAATAGGTGATTAATTATTTGTGATTATATTTTTTTCCTACTTATTCTCGATAAAATTATTCCATCTAGAATAATATATATTTCTTAATGATTTTTGAAATTCGCTGAGAATAAGTGAATATTTCTCTGTAATGTTTTTTTTTTCTACTTATTTTCAAAGAAATTGTTTTATCGAGAATAGCATATATTTACCAGAATTTTTTAATTTTATCAAGAATAGCATATATTTACCAGAATTTTTTAATTTTATCAAGATTAAGTTGATATTTCTCAATTAATTTTTGTTGTTAATGTTTCCTACTTATTCTTGGCAAAATTATTTCGTTGAGAAAAAATATATTTCTCAATGATTTTTTATTCCATAGAGAATAGTGGATATTTTTTATTTTTTCCTAACTATTTCTTAGAGAAATTACTTCTCTAAGAATAGTATATATTTCACAAAGATTTTTAATTTCACCAATAATAAGTGATTTTTTATTTTTATTATCCCTTCTTTTTTTTGGGGAAATTATTTGATCGAGAATAGCATATATTTCTAAGAGATTTTTAAAATTTTCCAATAATTAGTTTATTTTTTTTTTTGTCTTTCTCTAACTTATTCTCGAGGTTTTTTTTTGTCAAGAATAGTATATATTTCTCGGTATTTTTTAATTACTTTGAGAAAAAGTGAATATTTTTATTTTTAATTTCCCCTCTTATTCTTGTCGAAATAATTTTTCAAAAATAATAATTTTTTTTGTTAATCTTTGAATTTATTTGAGAGTAAGTGAATTATTTTTCTTTCTTTTCCTAGCTTATTATTGACAGGATAGTTTCGACTAGAATATCTTGGTGATTTTTTAATTTCATTGAGAATAATTGGTTCTCTCCATTTAGTGGGAATCTTTTTCTCGACAACATTCAAATTTCATCGAGAAATATATACTTATCTCAAAAAAAATTCATGGAGAAGAAAAAAATTTGAGAAACATTAACTTTCCTATAGCATAAGAAGTTAGAAAAACTCAATTGAAGATGGCTATGAACTACTTCCGACAAGCACACTCCTACTTAGGTTGTTTGATTTGAATGTAAGTTGAATTATGTCTAAACTTGTAGCCTTTGCATGAAGTCTTGTTTACTTGAAAGGGATACAATCATGTTCAATCTAGGGAGTAAAAAGTATATAATCAGAAAAGAGTAAATGATTTTATATATTGCGTTGGCCCCAAGATCCCTATTAAGATAATATTACTAATGATATATGTTAAGTATGAGGCGCATAAAAAAAGCCCTTTAAAAAAATTTCTAACAACATATTCGTTCGATCCACCATGGCCCATTTCAATGATCCGTAGAAAAGGGAAGAAATTTGCTCATACTAGAAAGCGCACCATCAACATCTAGTAGCACAATTTGACTTAAAAGACAAAGGAAGAATCATTTTTTTGGAAACAACCGGTCCAAAAAAGGCAGGAAGAATAAAATGAGCAAAAGGAGGAGATGACCATATAGGAAGAAATAAATATTGAAGTGCCAATAGTCGAAGCATTCAAACCCATCTATAAAAATCAAGCATAATCAGTGAAAAAAATGAAAGCCTAAAATGAAAAGACAAAATTAAGGAGTCAAGGATGTGGTGAAATCGGAGCAAGAAGAGTTGACCCCTATGGAAGGAATCGACCTCATGTCATGATGGAGTGAGCATGTTACTGTCCCGGGTCATGGATCGAGTAACACAGCGTGGGATTTGTGAATCCAACATTGTTACTGAGTTGCTGGACTTGGTAAGGAGGGTTAAAGATCCCTTCTTTGGCTAATTTTCCACCAGTGATCAGTCTCCCTTTTTATGAACTCATTCTAATGTTAAAGTTATAGCTAGAATGGAATTAATTCAGGTGGAGAGATAATGGAAGAATACCTGTTCTTGCTCACGTAAATCAGGGTTTCGATGCAGCTCGAGTAGGATAGGCCTAGCTTAAGGGGCAGCCTTGGCTCACGTTGATGGCTGTTCTTGCTCTGTTTCCATGATAATTCCCCAACAAGAGGAGTTGCTTTAATCATTCATGTGGAAGAACCAGAACTCTTCCCTTTTTGCTGCTCGTCAAGAGGGAATTGAACCCTACTTGTTGTTGACACTGATGAGGAGGAAAGACCCTCTCTTTGGGCTCGGGAAAGGGGCAAGAAGCTCCTCATCTTAGTATGGATGATGATGGATGAAGTTGGGTGAAGATGGATGGCAATGGAGGGTGAAGGATCGGTTGGATTTTTTGAGTAAACCATAAACTCGATATCAAGAGGTGATCTCAACCTATTTACACTAGGTTATTCTAAAATCTCAAAGCTTACCTATTTCATTCATTCATTTCCCTTAAATAGATCACGTCATGGGGTTTTAGGGTTAGGGTTACAATAATTTCCCATAATGCCCCTACATATAAAAGTAATTAGAAATAACTCCTACTTAAAACAATATAAGAAATAAATCCTACTCAAAGTAATATAAGAAATAAATCCTATTGAGTGAATTGTTGTTGCCTCCTTCGTTGTGGGACTCGGTGTGCTATTGAGTCCACAACATCTGCCTCCCCATGGAGAAAGAGCTTGTCCTCAAGCTCAAAAGGTGGGTAGACCAGTTTGAAGATGTCGACACATTCCCATGTGGCAGCTTTGGGGTCAGTGTCCGTCCACTGAACAAGAATCTCCCGATGGTCATTAGGCAACCGCATGCGTAACATCGCGGCTGGGTTAAGAATAACCTTGCCATGATCAACCGGTGGTAGGAATGGAACGAATGTAGGCTGCGCCTCAGAATGTGGCTTCAAAAGAGAGAAATAAAACACATCATTAATTTTGGCCATGTCCGGTAATTTGAGTTGATAGGCGACTGGTCCCACGCGTCGAAGAATGAGATATGGTCAAAAAAACCGGGAAGAGAGCTTATGACGTGGAGGTCCCGCAAGAGACTGTTGATGGTAGGGCTGGAGCCGTAGCCACACATACTCCCCAATCTCAAAAGAGATCTCACGTTGGCCTTTGTCGGAGACATCCTTCATATGAGCTTGGGCACGTCAAAGTCGTTCTGTGATATTCTGTAGCAGTAGATCTCTGTCCATGAGTGCCTAATCAATCACGTCCATGCAGGTGGGCCCTAGTTTGTACGAGAGAAGGCGAGGTGGACCCCGGCCATATATAACCCAGAAAGGAGTGGCTTGCAAGGCAGAGTAGAACGAAGTGTTGTAACAGTTTTCGGCCCACGAAAGCCATTGAACCAATTTCCGCAGACGATCACCCACCAAGCACCGTAGATACATCTCGATGGTGCAGTTCACCACCTCTGTCTGTCTGTGGATGATAGGCAGAGGAGAACTTCAATTTAGTCCCACTCAAGCGAAAAAGTTCCCACCAAAAGGTGCTCGTGAAAATTGCATCTCTGTCACTCACAATGGATTCTGGAATACCATGTAAGCGGACTATCTACTCCAGGAAAGTCTGAGCAACCCGTGTTGCTGTATAAGGATGAGCCAGCGGTATAAAATGTTCGTACTTGGAGAATCTATCAACCACCATGAAAAGTACGGATTTGCCGGAGGACAGGGGTAGACCTTCCACAAAATCCATCGAAATGTCGGCCCAAACCTGGTTTGGAAGGGCCAGAGGCTAGAGAAGACCTGCTGGACTCAAGTGCTCGGCTTTGTTGTGCTAGCACACCTGACAGTCACCCACATAAGTCGCAATAGAGGGTTTCATGGCTTGCCAGTAAAAATCAGCTCGAATTTTGTGCAAGGTCTTTTGTATCCCCTCGTGTGTACTATCATGGTAGGCCCAGAGAATAGCTGGAATCAACTCGGACTCAGGAGGAAGACAAAGCCACTACTCATAATAAATAAGTGAATCCTGGATGGACCACTTCGAATTCATTGTCCCTTCCAAAATCTTCTGATGCAGTCCCTGCAATGCAGGGTCAGTGGCATGTGCGTCTCTCACCAAGTCCACAATGAGAAATCTCGGTTGGCTGATCGAATAGACCGACTGCTGATCCGAAAAACACTGTGACAAGGCATCTGCCACCTTATTTAATCTCTCCGTACGATATTTCAACTAGAAGTCAAACCCCAACAACTTACTGATCCAGTGTTGTTGTGGCGATGTCGTCAAATGTTGTTGTAGTAGGAATTTAAGGCTGTAGTGATCAGTGCGTATGAGAAAAGCCCAGCCCCAGAGATAAGGCCTCCAATGTTGGACTGCCTTGGCAAACCCAATCAGTTCGTGCTCATAGGCTGCCAGCTTGTGATGACGAACTGCCCGCAAGACCCAAAAAACCCTGTAATGTAGAACACGACTGTGGCTGTAGCCACTCGTGAATAGCTCGGATCTTCTCAGGATCCACCGTAACCCCCTCATGTGAGATAATGTGTCCCAGATACCACACATGTGAAGCCGCAAAAGAACACTTGGAATGTTTCAAATAGAGCCGATGTACTTGTAACAAGTCGAAAACAATCCTCAAGTGTGCCAAGTACTCCTCAACCGACTTGCTATATATCAAAATATCATCAAAAAATACAAGAACAAATTTTTGAAGATAGGGGCTAAATACCTCATTCGTCAAAGCTTGAAAAGTGGAGGGTGCATTGGATAACCCGAACGGCATGACGACGAACTCAAAGTGGCCATGGTGCGTGTGGAACGCCGTCTTCTTGATATCAGAGGGGTTCATCCGAACCTGATGGTATCCCAAATGGAGGTCGAGTTTAGTGAATTACCACGACCTATGTAACTCATCCAGGAGCTCATCCACTAGAGGAATCGAAAACTTGTCTTTTACTGTCTGCACATTCAACTCCTGGTAATCCACGCAGAACCTCCATCTCCCATCATGTTTCTTCACAAGTAAGACGGGTGAAGAGAACAGGGAGCGACTGGGACAAATAAGACCCTATTTCAACATATCCTGGCACTAACGCTCTATCTCGTCCTTCTGAAGGTGTGGGTAATGGTACGGTTGCACGACCACTACCTCAGACCCTAGTTTCAAACAGATCTTGTGGTCACAGTGCCTCATCGGAGGCAAACCCGAAGGCTCCTGGAAGAGGTCAGAGAACTCCTCAACCAGACCCTCATTAGTACTGTCAGGCTGTTCATGTGTCTGCAAAATGTGCATGCGGTGGGCCCTGTCCACCTGACAGCCCTGTAAGAGCACCCGACTCCCGGCCAAATCAAAGCTCATGGTTAAAGCCGAAAAGTCCCACAGAATGGGCCCCAATGTTTGTAACCATTTAATGCCTAATACCATATCAAATCCCGCCAGGGGAATAACAAAAAAATCAGCATTAATCTAAGTAGAGCCAATGGAAAAATTTACCGCCTTACTAATCTCATAGCTGGGGACCTTCTCGCCATTGGCCACTGAGACGGTGGCTGTTGGATGAGTGTGTATCTGGAGCTGGAGATGCTATGCGGCAGTCAAACTCAAAAAATTGTGTGTACTCCCTGAGTCGACTAGTCCCACCAGTTCTCGGTCGATGACATGAGCTCAAACTTGCATTGTATTAGGCGATTTCTGGCCAGTAATAGTATGCAAGGATATCTCCGGTGGTTCCTCCTCAATAATATCCTCTGGCTCCTCTGGATCCTCTGAATCCTCCAACTTGAGCCAAAATAATTGTTTACATTGGTGTCCTACCCGATACTGCTCATCACAATAATAATATAATTTTTTGGACCGCCTTTCTGCCATCTCCGCACTCGTTAATTTTTTTATAAAGCTTGGTAGGGAATTACCTGGGCGGGGATCGGCTACCCGAGTCGTAGTCGGAGTGTCTCTCGATGGGGCTACCCGGAGATGCTCCCTGAGATGAATTATAGCGGCTCCCTTGCCACATGGAGGAAGTTTTCCTCTCACCTGACCAACCCGGCTTACGTTGCTGCAACTGTTGTCGTTGTTCCATTGCATAAGCTAAATCCATAGGAATAAGGAGTTCTACCTTTAGCCGTAAATACTCATTGAGACCCGCTGTGAATAGGGAGACCTGCTGGTCAACCAATACCCTCTCACCAGCACGAGCCAACTTTTTCTGGAATACTTTTTAATATTGTTCCACTGAACCAATTTGTCGCAATAGAAGTAACTCTCCCAGGGGGTTGCTGTTGGCAGAAGGGCCAAATCTAACTATGCATAGATTTTTAAATTCTCTCCAAGTCATCCCTGGTCTCTCTTTCTCTACTTGAGTAACCCATAACATGGCTTCATCTGTCATATGGAACGAGGCTAGTTGCACCTTATTCCATTCAGTAGTCCCTTGGTTCAAAAAAAAATTTCACATCTATGCAACCAAATTAAGGGATCAACTGAACCATTGAAAGAGGGAAACTCTAACTTAGTGTACCTTGGAACTGTGCCTCCATGCTGGGGTCCTTGGATAGCAGTGCGCCCAGGCCACTGTTCCCCTCTTCTGTGATATGGTTGAGCAACCTCTCTCACCTCTGGACTCTGATGTCTCTCTGCCCTCAACTCCGTTAGCATGGTGATGACTCGGCTCATCTCTTCTTCCAAACCACAAACCTTCCCCAACACTAATTGTGCTATTTCAAGGCTATCTTCTATCTTTTGTATTCTGATTTGGATTTCTTCATTGCTGATATTATCCCCCATGTTACCCTGCTCTGATACCAAGTTGTTACGGTCCCGGGTCATGGTTCGAGTAACACGGCGTGGGATTTATGAATCCAGCACTGGTACTAAGTTGGTGTACTCGGTAAGGAGGCTTAAAGATCCCTTCTTTGGCTAATCTTCCACCAGTGATCAGTCTCCCTTTTTACGAACTCATTCTAGTGCTAAAGTTATAGCTAGAATGGAATTAATTCAGGTGGAGAGATAATGGAAGAATACATGTTCTTGCTCACGTAAATCAAGGTTTCAACCCTGATTTGATGCAATTCGTGCTAGGATTTGAAGGCCTAGCTTAGGGAGAAACCTTGGCTCACGTTGATGGTTGTTCTTGCTCTATTTCCATGATGATTCCCCAACAAGAAGAGTTTCTTTAATCCTTCACGTGAAAGAACTAGGACTCTTCCCTTTTTGCAGCTTGTCAAGAGGGAATTGAACCCTACTTGTTGTTGACGTTGATGAGGAGGGAAGACCCTCTCTTTGGGCTCAAAAATGGGGCAGGAAGTTCCTCTTCTTAGTATGGATGATGATGGATGAAGTTGGGTGAAGATGGATGGCAATGGACGGTGAAGGATAGGTTGGATTTTTTGAGTAAACCCTAAACTCGAGATCAAGAGGTGATCTCAACCTGTTTACACTAGGTTATTCTAAAATCTCAAAGCTTACCTATTTCATTCATTCCATTCCCTTAAATAGATCAAGTCATGGAGTTTTAGGGTTAGGGTTACAATCATTCCCCATAATGCCCCTACATATAAAAGTAATTAGAAGTAACTCCTACTTAAAATAATATAAGAAATAAATCCTACTCAAAGTAATATATGAAATAAATCCTATTGAGTGAGTCGTTGTTGTCGCCTTCGTTGTGTGACTTGGTGTGCCATTGAGTCCACAACAGAGGAAAACAGTAGTGGGAGGAGTTGATTATTGTACTAAAGTGCATATAGTACGAGTCGACAACATCGAAGGAGTTGACCACATCTGAGTGAAAAACAACAAAAAGGATTTGACTCTATGCACTAAAAAGTTCTGAAATAAAAAAAATCAGTCGACCCTTAGAGGGTGCAAAAGCAAGAGGAGTTGAACTCTGGGGCGGAGAGGATTCAAACTTTGGGGAGGATTCGACTACAAAATCAAGCTATTAGAAGAAAACATTGTGGAAGCCATGTCATAGCAATTCAATTTCCTGAATATCAGTCCAAATTCAAAAATTATATGTTTCCAAATTATGTAAGTAACCTATAATATGTTCAGTAGTAAAAATAGGAACTATTGATTTTTTTCATAAATTTTAGACCTTTGTTTTCACCTTTTTTTGGTAAATGTTGGAGAATTTGCTCTTTAACCCAAACTCGCCTCTAATGAAATTTTCTCTTCTCAGAAAGAAAACCAAGCCTCGTAAGCTCTTGCACATGATTTAAGAAGTTTTTGCCTCCTTCAAAGCTAGCTTAAAAGGTTGATAGTTTTCTTTATTGAGCTAAGAAATTATGTGTTGTTCGTTTTAATACTTAAATCTCAGTTAGTTAAACATGTGCTAAGGGATTTTAAGACCATATTTGATTCAACCATTGCATGGTGAGTAGTTGTGTTATTGACAACCATTTGAAATTAGTTTAACAACCTCCTCTATTTTCATATCATATTAATGCATGCCTATATGTTATTTTTATTGGGGCATTTGAAATGGCTTTTACTAAGTATTGAAACTTTGGGATAGAATTTCAAATCCAAGTATTCACATTTATATACTTTGAGATATATCAATGATAATTGGTCGAGTACAATGAACTGGTGCTAAGTACACTTTGAAAAATCATTCACTATAATTTATAATGCTATTTATGGATTATAGTTTGAAATTTATTATTTTTGAGTTAAATTGTTTACATGAAAAGCCAATCCCATATTTAAATTGAGCCGATATTTTCAAATGAACACATCTTTTGCTGCCTATATTTTCAAATCAAATCATAAATGACTACTATGAGTTGTCTTCATTTTAAAATCAAGTCACTAAGGACTATTTTAAACTACTAATTACACTGGATAGATGTACCTATTTGTTTATACCAAGATTAATAAAATTTTCCTATTGAGAGATAATTAATATTGCGTTACATTGTAAAAAAGTAATACTTACAATTGGGTCAAACCTTCCTTAGGTAAGACCATCCTCACCTGAAATTTATTCAAGAAAAAAAAATTGTGGCTAAAGAATTGAAGGTGGGAAGTTGTGTTTGCAATTGTTCGAGTCATAAAACCTTGTGTAGGTAGGTGATGCAGAAAATCTATTTGTGGGTCTTAGATTGGTGTGCCTAGTGAGTCGTTGAAAATCTATGTGCTGGTCTACCTTGTCAATTGATGAAAAATCTCATTGTGGGTCTAGGCAAGTATGCCTAATTAGTTGTTAAATCTGAGGGAGTACCATTGTAAGTTGGTTGTTATGGTCAATTGAATTGCATAAGTCCATTTGTGGGCAACATTGCAATTGGCCTTCGAGGTGATTTGTTTTATATATTTTTGGGCAAGCCAAGATTAGTGGCTCCTTAAGATTATGAAACATCTTGAGGGGGCATACTCGCAATCAGCTAGAAGGACTTTAAACCACCCTAAAAATCCTATGTGTACTTTGTATGTAATTGCTTCTATGAATGTCATTGCTCATTGTGAACATGAACTTTAAAATTGACCTTTGATTTTGAATTAATTAAAAGCACATAGGAACAAAGTAAAAGCAGTTCAAATTAAGAATAAAAGTTAAAAAACCTACCATTTTATCAGACTATATATACCTTAATTGTAGATCATCTATATATTGGATTACCAATCAGTAAAATAGGAAATCAACATATAGAATTTTTTTTTAAAAATGTTTAGAAATCATGTTCAAGAAAAGTAGCAAGCAAGTGCCTAAGATTTTACTCGCAGCTTTAATGCCCGTGAAGAGTGAATTAAGCATAGAAAAAAATAGGAAAAAAAAAGGTATCAGAGTCATTTGATCCAAAGCATTGGTCGAAAGAAGGACAATGCAAACTTTGTGTTCTTGTCATTGCGTTTTTCTCTTCTTAGTCACAAAGGAATATTTTTTTCTAGCAAAAGTTGAGTGGAAGATAAAATTCTTGAGTTTCCTAACAAGAGGACCCGGTTCATCACCAAAATTCTAAAAATTTGTTGAAGCAAAGAAGTTTCATTCTCCACAGTGGTAGTTTGCATAGAAAATACAACTCCATTTTGAGTATCTCGATGGAGAAAGCAGATACTTGAGAGAAGAAATTATCTATTTCACATAACAAGGCAATTCGGTCAATTTCTCTTATAGTAAAGTCAATGTGTCGCCCACCTCTATCGTTGGCAACATTGATAAAATTTCTTTCCAAATGGAATACGCTCAACCAAGCAAGCACACTCTTGAGAAACTTGCAATACGGTAGCTCAATCTAGCCTTTAATGCAAGATATATGGAAATAATATAATACCTACTATTGTGCTAATTTTCATTGAATTGCCCCCTTTTTGTTGACCCATATTATCAATTCCAAAAGGGCACAACATATGGCTTACATCCTCTTGGTTTAAATTGATTTATAAAACCATTTAAAGTTGCTCTCTTGAAAAATTCAAGGCAAGAATCACCGTACTCAACATGTAGTAGACATCTTAGACCATGCATATTGAGATAGAAATGCATACTAAATAAGGCAAAAGAAAAATTGCGTACATATACTTTGTAGATTTTTGGATAAAGTGTCAAAGGCAATTCATCCTTCTGAGTTGGCCATAAACACTACTAAATACAAGGAAGTATCTAATTTTCTTAATTAACCATCGAAGTCCCTATGCAAGTAAATCAGGTGTACCACCGATCTTATAATATATTTACTTGTTGAATTAAATCTCCAAATCAATCTTTAGGATATGGAAATTGTGGTACTTCTATATTCAAAATTGTTTGAGTGACACTTAAATACTAACCCTTCCAAATCAAATTTTAATCCACTAAGTTTTCGTCAAAGTAAGATAAAAAAATCAAATGAGTATGCGGTGGTTGAGGTCCCTCCTTCGGGGGTGGTTACGTGCACAAGTCTTCCAAGCAATCATAGTTGTGGGTGATACCAAATATCAGTTCTATGTACGCCTTTAATCACACAAAAGAATCTTGGAAGCAATGAACTCTATGTTACCAAATCAGTTTTAAAGCTAGATATACTTTACTTGTGAGAAAGCATTCAAAATAAATACCTTTTGGCATATGAATGTTTCTTATAGTAGTTAGTCAATATCCTTGAGGCTAAATTAGTTAGTACTCTCCAAAATATTTTAGTTAAGAAAGCTCAACTAGATATACTTGAGACAACGCATGATAAATAAATACCTTTAGGCATATTTATGTTTCATATAGTAGTTAGCTAGAACCTTTGGGGCTAAATTAATTAGTACCGACCAAAATAACTTAGGTAAGAAGGATCATTTCACATGAGCAATAGGATGAATGTGCCGGTCTCAAGATCCTCATGGATATAATTTTTATGACAACATACAATTAAGTTACTTATGAGTGAATTAAGAAGAAAGCAGATGACCCCATGGAAGGGATCAACAACATGTGTCGCTCAAACAAGCCAAATTTTCAAAACAAGATTTCGGCCCCAATACAAGAGTTGACCCCTTACTTCAAAAATTCAATTTTTCAAAAAGTTAGGCCGAGATTTGGATGTTACAGCACTCCCAAATGATCAATAAGTGACATACCAATATGTTTTGTAATAAAAAAGGATTTAATATATATTTGATTAGATTTTTTGGACTAATTTTTTATCTTGTTTTTCTAAGTGACAAAATATCATTTTCTAACTCTAATGGGTTTTTTTTTTTAATGTTGGAGAGATTTCTATTTAAGAAGATCTCTCACAAACTTGTTTTCAACATGCTACCAAAGAAAATTTTTGAAGTGCTCATGCTCCTTGATTCAAATTTGAGGTTTTAACCATCTCAAGCTCTTAAAGGAAGTCAAAACCTGAACTTGAGTTTTTCCTCCTAGAGATTATAGTATCATTGTTTTTTATTTTAAATATTGTTTAAATATTTAGAACTATGATTGTTGAATGTGAGCCTATTGATTCAAAGATCATATTTGAATCAATACTCGATTGATTGTTTGAATGGTTACCACTCAAAACTAGTATATCAGCCCCATGTTTGAGCTTCTTATTTTCTAATCACATTATACATTCTTGTGTGTTGATTTATTAGGGTATTTAAAATGGTTTTTACATAGTATTAGAAGTTTGGGGTAGAATTTAAAAATCCAAGTATATACATGCATTTGCATTTAAATCTTAAATTGTATTTGATTGAGAATACTAAAGTAGTGTCATCGTACTTTTAAATCAATCACTGATGTTTAGACTACTACAACACATGAGCTATACTTTCAAACCATTGATTCCATTGAGGTGAGTGCAATCCTTGCTTTAGAAACCAATCTAAGATTTACCTTGGACTTATATTTTGAAATCTAATGATTAAAGACTATTTGAGATTTTCTTACATATATAGGTACATAGAATTGGTTGTGTTTATTATTTTCTCTTAGATTATAAATTCTACCAATTAGGAAGCTTGTAACCCTTGTAAATTGAGTCAAGCATTGGGTAGACAAGACCATCCTAGCCTCAATTTCATTGAGTGCATCCATGTGTGGCTGAAAAATAAATGTTGTGAAGAATTGCTACAATGATTGTGTGATATAAGTCCTCATGTAGCTAGGGGTGGCATCGAGCCGAGCCGAGCCCAAACCTGCCTATGTTCGAGCCGAGCTTCGAGCTGAGCCTCATCTCGAGCCTAAAATTTTTATCGAGCTCGAGCCCACCGAGTTCGAGTCGAGCTTCGAGCCGAACTCGAGCCTCAACATACATTTAAAACTTTTCAAAATATATACCAAATAAAATATATATATAATTATGCATACATTTTACATAAAATTGGGCATAACCTATATATATAATACATGTATAAGATTGGGTATACTTAAAATTAAGCATAATCTATATAAAATTCGACATGATCTCTATATAAAATTGGGCATAATCAACATACATAATACTTGCATAAATACTCCATAAAATTATTTATACATTCCATAAACACTCCAATAAATTGTTTATTCATTCCATAAAATAGTCTAAACACTCCATACACTGCATAATATTATAAATAAGTTCCATACAATAATCATACACAACAAAATTAAATGAAATATCACTATCAATTTACAATCACCCAAATAAAAACTATAAATCCATTATAAATTTACAAACTATAGTTATTTCTCTTTATGTTAGAAAATAATATACATCTTTGCTTGAGCAAAATCTCCACCTTTGACAAAAACAAAAAAACAAAATTAGTTATTGTCAGATAAAAAAATACTCTTCCACTGGTAGTTACTTAATGTCATTAAAAATATTAAAATTACCATGATGAGAAAAACATGAAAAATCATGTAGCTGATAGCATTATCTTTACACTCTTCTTCTCATGCTGTAATCATAAAACAAAAATTTAATAAATAAAACTAAAAAATATCGTAATAAATAATTAATCAAAGAAATTCACCTTTTGATTTTTCTTTATACCTCAATTTCATTGAGTGCATCCATGTGTGGCTGAAAAAGAAATGTTGTGAAAAATTGCTACTATGATTGTGTGATATAAGTCCTCATGTAGCCAAGCACTCTTGAAACACTCATTCTTAAGTCTAGGCTAGTACCTAATAAGTTATTATAAATCCTTGTGAAGCTCTAGGCTTGTGTAGTCTACTTTGCTACTAGAAACCCCTTTAATGGTCAGGATTATGTGCCTAGTTTGTGATTGTAAATCTAAGTGAAGATGAATTTTTGTAAGTTAGTTGTTGTTGTCAATTTAGTGGCATGAACGCCCAACACCCCCCCAAGATTTCTCCTTCATTGGACCTAATAGATTGTACCAGCTCCATTTTTCTCTTGCCTACTACTCACTTCCCTTCGTTAAAAGTTGAATGCATGTTGAGTCCTTTTTAAGAAAAAATGTTAGTGGAAGCATTACTATTCCTATTGTTAACTAATTGTGGTAACAAAAATATACTCAAAGATAAAGCACTTAAATAATAAAGGAATAAGCTAAGACCCCTAGTTGATTCCCCCTTTAGATCTAATTGCATTAAGAGATTTTAAAGCTAATTATGAACATATAAACACCATAAAATAACTTAACACAAGGATTTAATGCCTCAAGAATCATCTTACCATAAATATGAAATTGACAATAATCCAATTGTGAAAAGATGCACCCTTTAAACAAAGTTTATTGTGACCATATTGAGTTGAAACCTCTCATTATCACCTCATTTGTCATGGACATAAAGCTTCTTTGTGCCTCCATGATGAGATTTCTCCCAAATCTTGTCTTTTAAATATTGACATAGTCATGCTCCTCACATTTTGCTTCCAATAAGAACTTATTACGCTTAACTTTTGTGATTTTACTAGAACTCATATGCAAATTTTGGTTTACTTCCTCTTGGCCACAGCTATGCGTGCCTCTTTTAATTAGTTTTTATGTGAACATAATCTTCTCTTTCCACAAGCACTTTTAAATAGTTTTGGATTTTCTTAATTTGGTCCACTTACCCAAGGGTGCCTATATCACCAAGACATATAACATATCAAGTGAGACGTATTGGATATATGGTATCGTAGAGCCCTGAAATATGATACATGTCTGATAAAGTGCAACACATGGTGCATACAGTATGTATCAGATCGAAAATTATTTGATATGTTACCTGATACCAATATATACTATCTTACCCACTATGTCAATTTTTTGTTGTTTCCTTTTTGTAGCATCATATCTTGGCAAAAAAAAAAAAAACACATTTCCCATACTTATGGTATTCTTGTTTGACGTTAGTTACACAAAATAATTGTGCATCAATTAGTAATGACAAACTTTATTTTGTGGCTGCTCTTTCCAACCTTATCCAATTGTTTAAGGCACAAGAAATGGAAAATTGCCATAAAGCTTAAAATTAGTATCTTCAAACAAATTTATCCAGATGACATTTCTTCATAAATTGTTACATAAACCATTTTTATGTTGTTCTTATTTTTAATTTATTATTTTATTATTATGTTAGATCCTGATACTT
The DNA here is from genome assembly GCF_029961685.1 of Aristolochia californica. NCBI lineage: Eukaryota > Viridiplantae > Streptophyta > Magnoliopsida > Piperales > Aristolochiaceae > Aristolochia > Aristolochia californica. The sequence continues at coordinate 8,378,664 of NW_027182279.1, forward strand.
TAATTGTTGAATCTTAAGATTTCCCAAATCAAGTAGCAATTCTTGAACTTCTTGCTAAACTTTTTCCTTTGGTTTAAATTTATGGAAACATTTGTAACTGTTAGAAAAAAATATGAAAAAATAAAAATACAAAAGTCTTTATCCACATAGAGATATTTTTCTCTTGAATGCCATCTATTCGAAATAATGAAATGAAAAAGTTAAAAAGCCCCTTATTTCTCCTACAATAGGTATCATTGAATATCAAAGCATTTTTCCACATGAACTGGTGTTGAGACTAATCATAGGTGGTAGTTGTGATTGGCATTTGTAGAGCCTTTGAAACAAAAGGCAATGATTAATCTCATTAACGGGATTCATTCATAATTAATCCTTAAGTGAACAAATGGATAAATTATTTCCTTCTAATGCAGTTGAAATATGTATAATTTTTTTTCCAAAAACAAGCCTTTGAATATATTTTTGCAATTTTTTGTCCTAAAAATAGATTGACTAACACAATACTTTTTTTGTTATTTCAGGTCACAAACATCGGTGCATAACAAACAAAAGGTCACTCAATGTACTTTCAGCATAAACGAATCTTCACTCAGAAGAAAGACAGCATTACCAAGCTACCAGAAAATATTATTCACCATATACCCTCTTCTCTTCCATTGAAGTGTGCAATGAAGACTTCAATTCTATCTAGGCAGTGGATCAAAATGTGGAAACCCTTATGGATATACACAACTATTATAGACTTCGATGAGGAATTCACAAACAATTTAAAGAAGACACATTATGTACAAGTTGTCCACCAACTTTTACAGCTTCATACTCTAGACAAGGTTAAGAAGTTTCATATGTTCTTTTCTCCCGGTGACATGTATTCATCGAATCTCAGAGAGTGGATTGAGTTTGTCAAAGTTAGAGTTGGAGAGCTTGTGCTTGATTTGAATGGAAATGTAAGGCACTCCAACTCGACAAATGATGATGATATCAAGTGGGGGATGAATAAATTCAGAATGCCAAACTCTTTGTTCTCTTGTCTATCAATATCATCTCTCGACTTAACTTGGTGCATACTAGAGCCTCCACATGATTTAAAGGGTTACAAAGCCCTAAAAAGTGTTCCTCTCTATGGTGTGACAATTAATGGTGTTCAATTAGGTGAGATAATTCTTGGTTCCCCTCTTCTTGAGGACTTAACTATCAGTTACTATGACTCCCTAATGTCAATAAAGATTGACCATCTTCAATTGAAGAGATTAACACTAGAGTCATGTTTTGATATTGAAGAGATGGAGATAAGAACGCCAAACCTGAAGAATCTTCAGTACAAGGGTCAAGTTTGTGACAAGCCTATTTTCATTGATGTCTCCTCCATAAATGAAGCTACCCTACTGCTCAACCACGATGACCTTGACTACAAGTTGCCTCTCTGGCAGAATTTCTTGACGAAGCTTTCACATGTAAGCTCCCTAGAAGTTAAAGTCACAAGTACTCATCCGGTACGTTTCCATCTGCCCATTTCTGTTTTTGTAAAAATACATATTCTGGTTTGGTCAACCTGACTAGTTCCTCGTCTGTGATACTCCTTGCTGAAGGGTCATGTGACAACGTTCTTTTACATATTTGGAGTTGATCAAGCTAAGCTTTTCAGTTACACCCTCTTGTCCTTTTCTCCTTCAGAAAAAAAGATCTATATACAGGTGAACTTTATAAATGTCCTAGGCATGTAATCATATAATTTTGTTCCTATTTTTTGACTTCCTATTTCCACTAGCAACACATAAGAGGAGATAAATTTGGTTGTTTTCTTAAGTGGAACCCCTCATTGGCTGCTTGCTCAATTTATCACTTTTTTCTCAACCGAACACTGGAGTCATACCCGTAATACAGAAGTAGTCAATGGAGTCATCATTTTTCATTCGTTTATCAGATATCTAGATACAACGATATCACTGAATGTCATGTCACCAAGATGACTTCTGGTGCATTAGTCATGCAAATGTTTTACATTTTGTGGTAGCTAGAGCCTTCTTGAAATTTTTTTCTAGTGCCGGCATAAAGGAATCTGACCCTTTAGTATTTAACGAAGGAGAGAATTTTTCTCAAAACTGGGATAGTGAAAATCTCTACCTCTTCGTCACTCTTGCCTGATTGTGTGCATATGGTAAGTTGCAACTCTATTGTATGGTGACTACAATGTTTATGTTGTTAAATCCTCTTGAAGTTAACTATTTTTTTAATTATGCAATGCACTTTTCTTATATTCCCAGGTCCTCCAAGAACATAAAAAATAGAAATTGTCATTGGTCAAACTACTGAAGCACGGGCACTTATCTTCTAAAGGTGAAATGCATTCCTTGGACTTCTATTAAATTTAGTTCACTTGTTTTGCTATTTTTTTTGTAGATGCAGGATCACTTCCTTTTGTTGAGTTCTATTGGATTGAGAAAGTATAGATCTTCACCTTTTGTTTTGAACATGCTTTTATCGCTGGTTTCAATGATGGGAAATAGTTGAGCAGATTTCGCTTCTCCTTGTTTCAGATCTCTTCGAGATCTACTGAAAATAGAATTTGAATCTGCATTTGGGTTTTCTTTCTCTCGTCTATTTAAATCTAACTTATGTATTAAATTTTGGTTAAATCAGACTTTGTTCTCTTAAATCAAGGAGATAACGAGGAAGTAAAGATGCCATGCTGAGTTGACTTGATTGTTCTTTCTTTCTCACAGTGGAAAAAATTTTGTAGCTTTCTAGTGTGTTTGTTGCTCTATTGGCCATCATGAAGAAGAAAAGGCATCAGAGAATAAGAGGAAACAAGCTCATAATTCTATTCATCGGGTGAATGACATAGAATAGAATTTCATGGCGGGGAACAAAAAATTTAGGACCATTATTTGGTTAGTTTTTTATGTTTTTATCAGTAATTTTAGCATTCATTATTCAATCGTTTTTAGCATCAGGATCATTTTTAGGTGTTTGTAAGCAATTTATGTATTTATTACTCAAGCAATTCTGTTTTGAATCTACTTGGGTTATGATACACACATATCTCTTTTTAATAAAAAGAGACATTTTTTCCATTAAAGTCCACTATTTGAAGATTTGGTTATTTTTTAAAACCATAAGTTTTCATTTTCTTCAACAACAAGTAAAACAAATTGATGAGTCACATAGATCCAAGTTAGATTTTAATCATTTGAAGAAAAAAAAAGGTTAGAATTTCAAAAAAGGGTTATTTATGTATTTATATGATTTCATGATTTTTAATATTATATTTATTTAATAACTTACAGAGAAATTAAATATTATAAAAGTAACATTTAATTATGGGGGTATTTTGGTACTTTTATGATAATTTTTATTTGATATATTTAATTAAATATAAAACCTTATTTTAAATTTTTTATTATTAATTAAGTAGGATATAAACTATTTAACTTAAAAGTATTTTATTAGTAAATTATTTTTTTACTTTCTATTATATTTTTAAAGGGCATTCTAACACACACAAAATTATTTTCTAGTGTACTTTCACTTGAGCACATTAACACAAAAGAGTGCATTCTCTAAAGAACCCTAGATTTCGCTCTCTCTCTCTCTCTCTCTCTCTCTCTCTTTCCCTAAGGACCTGTATGGAACCCACATAAAAAAAAGAAAATAAAATAAAAGGAGAGAGAAAATTATTTTATGTTGTTTGGTAGCAAGGAATTTGTTGAAGAGAAGATATGGAAGCCTCTTACATGACTCTCACTATAAGAAGTCTTACAAATCAAAAATTTATTATGAAGGAGATCTCATAGAAGAGTTTCAGTTTAAAGGTGTTTTAGTAATATTAGTCTTCTATTTATGTTGAGTTATTTAATTAAGCTAGGACTTATCTTTAAGTGTTAGAGTTTTGGTGTAATTGGGACAAGAGTAATTTAATTGTAATTAGACTCTACTACTTTCCTCTATTATAAATAGGGGTTTATGTAATCTGATTAGCCAAAACTTATGCTGACAAAAACATATGGGATAGTTATATTGTGCACATATGTGGCCGATTCTTCAGTGTTATCCGCAATGAAAATAGTTGATGCTCCCACCTTCTAAGCACTCCTAACTTTCAGTGCAAAGTAGCAATCTTTAAGATCATAAACAAGAAAAAAGAACAATTATGAAGAAGATAAGGAGAATTCAATAAAAAAATACTGAAGTGAAGCACCTGCATACTTTCTAGGATGGCCCTGGTCTTTCCCCGGAAGGAGATGCCAAAAATGATCAAAGTCTTCACAACCCTATTGATTAACGTTCGCCTGGCAGTGTCATGATTCCCCTTCATACTTTCAGGAGGAGGTCACTCTTTAAGCTGGTTCCCGGCACCGGAAACAAGAACAAGTATAGGAAGACAAGAAAGCAGCGCCAAATCTCACGGCTACCTCAAGGAGGAAATAGATAGTGATTACACTGGTGGATGATTGATGTGACAATCGTGGTCCTTTCCCATTTTTAAATCTCTTTACTGTATACCTTCCAATGGCGTTGGGTCATCTACAAAGATGCAAAAATGTTAATCACCGAGAACAACCTCTTCCACTCTTTAAGCTGGTTCCCTTTACTGTATACTACTGACTTTTACTTTATATCTTGGGGTCAAGTCATTTTGGATAAGCCTTGGACCCAACTTTACAAACTCGATTCTCTATAGTCATTATCTCGTCAAACTGAAATTGCAACTCGGTTCTACGATTTTTTCATTATCTCTTTCGTTTCTTTCAAGATCCAAAATCAATCTGATTTTATGTTATCTCTCAGATTTTCACTCAACTCTCGTTTTGCTTAAGAGGCTGACGTGGTGAGAGGAGGGGTTACGATGTTGGTGAACTCCGATTTCCTCTCGACCTCATTCTTTTGGTATATAGATAGATCTAGATACATAAATAGATATAAATATAGATGAGGTGAGCCGTAGTTACGACTAAGACATGTAAAATACCTCAGATAGGAAGTAGTGCATCATCTCTTCAATGCAACAAACAAACCTGTTGAGGGGACAAGTTATGGAATAAATATTAATCCTAGAGAACATTCATTACTATACACTGAAAACGAAAGCAGTGAAGATTGATCATCCTCGGATGAAGAGATGGAGATAAGTAAGCCGAACCTGAAGAGATTTGGGTACAAGGGCCAAGTTTGTGACAAGTCCACTTTCAACGACATCCCTTCCTTGGATGAAGCTACTGTGACGCACACCCTTGACCTTGACTTCTACTTCGAACTATCCAGGGATGTAGTCCACTTGAACTCAAGTTTTTGCAGAGAAAATACATTGACTAACATAATATTTTTTTTGTTCTTTCATATCACAAATAGCAGTGCATAATAGACAAAAAGTTAGTCAATGGACTTTCAGCATAAGAGAACCTTCATTGAGAAGACTGACAGTATCATCAAGCTACCAAAAAATATTATTCACCAATTACTCTCTTTTCTTCCATTGAAGTGTTCAGAGATGACATCAATTCAATGGAGGCAATGGATAAACATGTGGAAACCCCTATTGATTTATAACACTATTATAGACTTGATGAGGGTAGAGTTTCTGACCAGCCAATTTTCAAAGATCCCCTCCTTGAATGAAGTTACCATGATGCTCATCCTTGACCTCGTCATCTTCTTCGATCTATCCAAGGATGTAGACCTCTTGAACTCAAAATTTTCAAATTGAATGCTCAACCCATTCAGCTACTACCTTGAACCATCATGTTTGTCAAATCGAATGCTCAACCCAACCAGTTCAGCATCTAGACTGGTTGGGTAGTGCATTTCAATTTGAAAAACTGGATAGTTCAACTTGTCAATATCTTAGGTAATGACGGAGCTCCAGTAAAATTCTTGTTAGGACTCCGTAGTGTTTACCTGTGATAAGCAAGCAAACGAACTTAAATAGAGTTCAAATGATTTAAGAAAACACCATTAAAGAAAAAAACAAAGAAAGATTCAAATAGAAATGGAGAGAGCATCAGAATTGCACATTGTAAATAGACGAACCAATGAGAAAAGGCTTACAAATGGATCGATTGTAGTATAGCAATGTTGTTCCTCATCTTTGCAGCAATTCTTTACAAAAATGCAAAAGAAGAAGAAGAAGAAGATGAAAGTAAAGACAAAACACTCTTGATTATTTGTCCCTACTCTCATCGCTCTTAAGTCTTTCCTGCTTTATATAACTCTTGGTTACACATTTCTGACCATAACAAACAACGCAGTCATTGAATGCGCTTGTAAAATTTGGTGTAACAAACCTGAAAATTAGCTATAACTTGTAAGACACCAGGAAATTGGTTGTCACAAACCTAAAGACGGGGCTTGAAAGATGTTGTTGACTTAGTAACCATTTCAGGAAGGAAACAAAAATTTAATGGCATAGAACCGAACCTGACCCTTTCGTCCTATCGTAATTGGACTAGGTAAGATTAGGTCCGGTTCGATGCTTACAAAGTCATGTGAAAAAACTCAGTTATAGCAGTTAAACAAACTGTCGATTTATATCTAATGAGACAATCAAGTATGCTATCGTGCATTGCATTGCCCATTACCGTTCGATCACAACTAACTTCCTCCAATGGTTGTTTCTTATTAGAAATATTTTAACAATTCCATTACAAAATTGCCACGGAATATAAAAGTTAAGATAAACCCTGACACTAGTAACTCTCCTAGCTCTTTCCCAACAAAACACTTGATGGCTTTTTCTATTTCTCTATAAAAATCAATATGACCAATTGTGGTCCGAATGATAGGTTCCCGAGGATTATTATAAATTAATTAATCAAGTTATAGTATTCTATTGTTATATGATAAGTTATAGCTTAAATACATATAACGTTTGTGTTTTTTGAATCCTATTAATGATCATTTAATAATAGCCAAGTCTTTAATTTATATATTTTAATAACTACCTAAAAATTATTTTGTAACATTGAGATAAGAATAACTCATCTATGAGATAATAATGTAATTATGTAATAAATTATAGTTAATAATTGATATCAACTAATTACTTGATCGATAACTCAACTAATTACTACGCAAGTCATATTACATTAACATGACTTGATCAATTTATAATGTGCATCAATATGATCATCCAAATTAATATAATTTCACTAATTAATAATTTAAATCTTAAATGAATTAGTTATGTTTAGTTTAGAGTTTAATTTTTATAATTTTTAAAGTATTTCCATCAATATACAAAGAATTTATGTGTATTTCACTAATTAATTTTATTTTTGATTTTAAGCAAATCTATAGTAAAAGTTTTTATCAAAATTATTATATATAAGGATAATTTAAAATTTTTAATAATATCAAATAAATAACTTAATTTAACTATATTAATTAATTTTTATATTATGTTAACTGAATTAACTTGATTGATCAGTTAATTATTTTTAATTAATTTAACTTAAATATTTCAATTAAATAAATTTTTTATAATACTACAAATAAATAATAATAATAATTATTGAAAATTTATAATTCTAATGCTTTTTGTTTTATTTATTTCATTGATAAAAATCTTATCTTGTTTCACATAAAAGCACTATTATAGTGGATTAAAGACTTATATAGCACTATGTTGGTAATAAGAGGAATTGTTAAATATAAAAAATGAGAATAGTGGATATTTTTTATTTTTTCCTAAATATTTCTTAGATAAATTAATTCATTGAGAATAGTATATATTTCACAAAGATTTTTAATTTCAACAGTAATAAGTATTTTTTTATTTTAATTTCCCTTACTTTTTCTTGTTGAAATTATTTCACGAAGAATAGCATATATTTTTAAGAGATTTTTAAAATTTTCAAATAATAAGTTTATATTTTTTTTCTCTAACTTATTCTTGAGGAATTATTTTGTTGAGAATAGTATATATTTCACGTTGATTTTTTAATTACTTTGAGAATAAGTGAATATTTTTATTTTTAATCTCCCCTCTTATTCTTGACTAAATAATTTTTCCAAAAATAGTAAAAAATTTTTATTAAAATTAGAATTTATTCGAGAGTAAGTGAATTATTTTTCTTTTTTCCTAACTTATTATTGACAGGATAGTTTCGACTAGAATATCTTGGTGATTTTTTAAATTTCATAGAGAATTATTGGTTCTCGCCATTTAGTGGGAATATTTTTCTCCACGACATTCAAATTTCATTGAGAAATATATATTTATCTCGAAAAAAATTATTTCATGGAGAAGAAAAAACATTGAGACACATCAATTTTCTTGTAGCATAAGAAGTTAGATCAACTCAATTGAAGATGGCTATGAACTACTTCTGACAAGCACACTCCTACTTAGATTTCATGATTTGAATGTAAGTTGAATTATGTCTAAACTTGTAGCTTTTGCATGAAGACTTGTTTACTTGAATGGGACACAATCATGTTTAAGCGAAGGGAGTAAAAAGTATATAATCAGAAAAGAATAAATCATTTTATATATTGTGTTGGTCCCAAGATCCCCATTAAGATAATTTTGATGACAATAAACAATTGAATTACTAATGATGTGTGTCAAGTATGAGGCGCATAAAAAAAACCCTTTAAAAAAAAATTTCTAGCAGCATATTCATTCGATCCACCATGGCCCATTTCAACGATCCATAGAAAAGGGAAGAAATTTCCTCATACAAGAAAGCACACCATCAACATCTAGTAGCACCATTTGACTAAAAAACAAAGGAAGAATCATTTTTTTTTTTTTTGGACACAACTAGTCCCAAAAAAAGGCAAGAAGAATAGCATGAGCAAAAGGAGATGACCATATAGGAAGAAATAAAAATTGAAGTGTCAACAGTTGAAGGAGTCAAACCCATCTATAAAAGTCAAGCATAATAAGTGAAAAAGATGAAAGCCTAGAATGAAAATACAAAATTAAGCAGTCAAGCATGTGATGAATCGGAGCACGAAGAGTTGACCCCTATGGAAGGAGTTGACCTCATGTCATGATGGAGTGAGCAAAACCATAGTGGGAGGAGTTGATCATTGTAATGAAGTGCATATAGCAAGAGTCGACAACATGGAAGGAGTTGATCCCACCTGAGTAAAAAATGGCAAAAAGGATTTGGCTCTATGCAATAAAAAGCTCTGAAATACAAAAAAATAAATTCAATGGACCCTTATAGTGTGCAAAAGAAAGAGGAGTTGAACTCTGGGGTGGAGAGGATTCAAACTGTGGAGGATTCGACTACAGAATCAAGCTATTAGAAGAAAATTTGTGAAGGCCATGTTCTAGCAATTTCATTTCCTGAATATCGGGTCCAAATCAAAAAAATTTAGGTTTCCAAATTATGTAAGTAACCTATAATATGTTCGGTAGTAAAAATAGGAACTATTGATTTTTTTTCATAATTTTTAGACCTTTGTTTTCACCTTCTTTTGCTAAATGTTGAAGAATTTGTTCTTTAACCCAAACTCTCCTCTAATGAAATTCTCTCTTCTCACAGTGAAAACCAAACCTCCTAATCTCTTGCACATGATTTAAGAAGTTTTTACCTCCTCCAAAGCTTAAAAGGTTGATAGTTTTCTTTATTGAGCTAAGAAATTATGTGTTGTTCGATTAAATACTTAAATCTCAGTTAGTTAAACATGTGCTAAGGGATTTTAAGACCATATTTGATTCAACCATTGCATTGTGAGTAGTTTTGTTATTGACAACCATTTGAAATTAGTTTTACAACCTCCTCGATTTTCATATCATATTAATGCATGCTTATATGTTATTTTGTTGGGGTTTTTGAAATAGCTTTTACTAAGTATTGAAACTTTGGAATTGAATTCGAAATCTAAGTATTTACATTTATATACTTCGAGATATATCAATGATAATTAGTCGAGTACAATGAACTAGTGCTAAGTACACTTTAAAAAATCATTCACTATAATTTATAATACTACTTATGGGCTATTGTTTGAAATTTATTATTTTTGAGTTGAATTGTTTACGTCCTGCAACTTGAAAAGCCAATCCCATATTTAAATTGAGCCAATCTTTCAAATGAACACATATTTTGCTGCCTATATTTTCAAATAAAATCATAAATGACTACTACGAGTTGTTTTCATTTTAAAATCAAGTTACTAAGGACTATTTTAAGCTACTAATTACATTGGATAGATTTACATATTTGTTTGTACCAAGATTAATAAAAAATTTCTATTGGGAGATAATTAATATCGTGTTACATTGTAACAAAGTAGTACTCCTTAGGTAAGACCATCCTCACCCCAAATTTATTCAGGAAAAAAAATTGTGGCTGAAGAATTGAAGGTGGGAAGTTGTGTTTGCAGTTGTTCGAGTCATAAAACCCCGTGTAGGTAGGTGATGCTGAAAATCTCTTTGTGGGACTAGATTGGTGTGCCTAGTGAGTTGTTGAAAATCTATGTGCTTGTCTACCTAGGCAATTGATGAAAGGAAATCAACATATAGAAAAAACTTTTAAAAATGTTTAGCAAGCAAGAGCCTGAGATTTTACTTGCAGTTTTAATGCCCGCGAAGAGTGAATTAAGCATAGCAAAAAAAAAAAAAAAAAAAAAGGAAAGAAAAAACTCAAAAAATGGGTTGGTCATTAAAAATTATAATAATGTGAAATAATATATATATATATATGTTTCTCAAAATCACCAACATAAGTTTTTCTACACTATCAAAATAATAAAAATCTACAAAAACAAAAATCAGAGTAAACAAAAAAATAGACCAAGGAAATGTGTCCCCCTCCCAAGTCTTGGAAGTCATATCTCCATTCAGAAGAGGGGGTGTTACGGTCCCGGATCTGACACATGGATTCGTAGGAGGAAGAAGAGAAAAATGAAGATCAAGGCAAAGAGAAGCTTGAAAACCCTTAGTTCTTTGAGGAGAACACACACCCCTGAGCTCGTTGAGGAGAACTCAAAACCCTTGTTTACTATAAATCAATGCTTACCTTTCTCATTACTCTTCCCCTTAAATAGGGTTCACCCTTACAAGGTTTAAGATAAAATACTACAAAAATACCCCTATAAATAAAATATTCCTAAAATACCCATGTGGCCTACTAATTTTTTAACAAGCATAAAATAAAGTAAATTAAAGAAAAATAATTAAAATAATATTTTTATTGCGTGAATAACAAGGGCAAGGCTGTCCTTCCCTAGGTAAAATCCCTATACCCTCCCAATACCATATCGAAGAGAAAGAAGGACAGAGAGAGAGAGAGAGAGAGAGAGAGAGAGATTATTTTTGGAGTATATATATATATAAAGAGAGAGAGAGAGAGAGAGAGAGAGAGAGAGAGAGAGAGAGAGAGAGAGAGAGAATTGTTTTTGTATTATTGATATAATTTCTAATAACTCTGATACCAATTTGTCTGGGGGGTACTATAATTCTTCTATAGGAATAGGTTGACAATACAATACAAATACAGAAAAATAGGGACAAGTTGATTATAACTATGGCTAAAGCAAAAGAAAGGAATAACATAAACTGGTATTACGAAGGGGTTTCTTAATGAAAGATTGATTATAACTATGGCTAAAGTAAATGAAATAACTAACATAAGAAAACAGGCTATATTCTGAAGGCTTATCCTATATAAAAAATCTTATACAGAATTGCTAAATATAGATAAATTTTTGCACACAAAATTATAAATCAAACTATAAACAGAATAAGCATACAAAATATAAAGGAAGTTCGTGGCGTTGTGACAATCAGGAACGGTCCTTGTCTTTCAATGCAGTGGGATCTGTCAGAGCTACTAGCCCTCACCCAATAGTTTCTAACCAAACAAAATATTTTTTTCTTTTAACAAACTATCAAAGCCGTAAGAATTAAAAGACTAACAATAATGATTAAACAACAAAAAGTAGTATCATAAATAAAAATAAAACCAGAGAGGAAAAATAGTAGATGTGAAATTTCCTAAAGGTACATCCTATACCTTTATTGTTTGAAAACTTATCTTTCTTTTTTCAGGTATAGAGAACCCAAGACATGACGACTTGTATGGTTTCCTAGCAATTTTGCTTCTGCCATGAGCTCCGCATTTTTTTTCCCACCAACAAAGCCCTGACGCCTCCTTTGGCTAAACGGGCGAATATATGGGACATAGGACCATGAAACATCAAAGGATCACCATAATGCTTTTACGTCATGCAGGGGATTGACTCCAGATTAGAGAAAGAAATTATGGATTCAAACAGACAGAGGTTGAGGAGTTCCCTTTAGGAAAACCCCTAAGTAAATAAAATTACTATTTTAAAAATAAGAAATTACTGGGAAACACAGTTGATGTAGGAATTATGCAGGGGATTTAGAGGAAGAGAAAGAAGCCATGGGTTTAGAGAGCAAGGTGTGCATGAACCGGGGTTTTTCATTCATATCTTCTATAACTTAAAATTGGGTATTTATAGACAAACATTTGCCGACATAGAATATATAGAGATTGTCATCCGGGTGCTCATGGGGCCCCATCGTCAATGACTTATCTCATAATCTTTACAAGTGTGCGGCTAAGGTTAAACAAAACCCAAAAACGAAAAATACAAACTTTTTACAAAGTCAAAAACAAGGTGTTAGGAAACCAGGGGCATCTTCAAACCATCATGAGCTGGAAAACTTATCTTCTCAAACCATGTGCTAAAACAGTGGGCTGGAAACTTTTATCTCAAACCATATGATGAAACCATGGGATGGAAAACCATGTGCTGAAACCGTGGGCTGAATTTTTTTTCTTCTCAAATAGGATCATGTCTATCTTTATTTTGTGTCGAAGATAGTCTTTTCATTTGTCTTTTCTAGATAATCTTCTCAGTATCCATTATCTTGAATAATAGTCTAAGTATCCATTATCTTTTTCTTTTGTAGATAATCTTCTTAGTACTTTTGTCTTGCTATTTCCCATCTAAAGTGGTCAAATTGAGTATAGCTTCTTATTCAAAGTCATAGTCTTCGTCTTCTTCATGTGAATAACACTAAAGAATCTGAGTACCAGTAGATCTAGATTTACTAGATATTTCAGATTATTGTTTCTCATAACCTTGTTCTTTAAGATATTCTTGAGAATATTCTTTTATTATCTTTTTAATATCTTCTGGATTTGTCTGCTGCTTGTCTTTCTTCTTTTCTTCTGACATTTTGGGCAAATGTCCAGCCATCAACGAATTTGATGTGTCTTAACCAACTACCGTTTGAGCTGGACTAGCTTGTGAATTATCCTCACTAGTAGGTATCTGGGTAGAAAAAGTACCTGTTAATCTTGCCTTGAGTTGTTTGTTTTCTTCTTCAATGGTGTATATGTATTTTTTCAGAAAATCATTCTTTTCCTGGAGTAACCTTCTCTTTTCATTTAGTCTTTGTATGGTCTTAGATAGGTTTCACAGTGATCACAAAAAAACAATTCTTCTAGTATCTTTGGCAATCCCATAAGATATTGTTTTAAATGCAATCGGTACCCTAGCAAGTAAAATAGAGCAAAATGTAATTTATGTTTTATAGAAGCTTGTATACCCTGCCTAAAGATTTTAGGTATCACACCAGAAGATAATAATTTGCATAACAAGATCAGTAATACAAAATTAGAAATAAAATCCAAATACATAAGACAAGAACTTTAAAAAAAAACTATAAAAGCCGTAACAATTAAATGACTAACAATAATGATAATAACAACACAAAGTAGTATCATAAATAAAGATAAAACCAGAGAGGAAAAATAGTAGATGTGAAATTTTCTCAAGGTACATCCTAAACCTTGACTATTTGAATCCTTATCTTTCTTTCTTCAGGTATAGAGAACCCAAGATATGACGACTTGTATGGCTTCCTAGCAATTTTGCTTCTGCCACGGGCTCCTCTTTTTTTTCCCAACAACACAGCCCTGACCCCTCCTTTGGCTAAATGGGCAACCTAATGGACATTGGACCGTGAAACATCAAGGGATCACCATAATGCTTTTACGTCATGCAGGGGATTGACTCCTGATTAGAGAAAGAAATTATGGATTCAAACAGACAGAGGTTTAGGAGTTCCCTTTAGGATAACCCCTAAGTAAATAAAATTACTATATTAAAAATAAGAACTTACATGGAAACACAATTGATGTAGGAATTATGCAGGGGATTCAGAGAAAGAGAAAGAAGTCATGGGTTAAGAAAAGGAGTGCAAGAACTGGGTTTTTTCATTCATATCTTCTATAACTTACAACTGGGTATCTATAGACCAACCTTTGTAGACACTGAATAGGTAGAGATTGTCATACGGGTGCTCATTGGGCCCCATCGTCAATGACTGATCTCATAATTTTTACAAGTGTGCGGCTAAGGTTAAACAAAACCCAAAAAGGAAAAATACAAACTTTTTTCAAAGTCAAAAACAAGGTGCTAGGAAACCAAGGGCATCTTCAAACCACCATGAGCAGGAAAGCTTATCTTCTCAAACCATGTGCTAAAACAGTGGGTTGGAAACTTTTATCTCAAACCATATAATGAAACCATGAGCTAGAAGACCATGTGCTGAAATTGTGGGCTGAATTTTTTGTCTTCTCAAATAGGATCATGTCTATCTTTATTATGAGTCAATGATAGTCTTTTCTGATGTCTTTTGTAGATAATCTTCTCAGTATCCATTATCTTGAATAATAGTCTAAGTATCCATTATCTTTTTCTTTTCTAGATAATGTTCTTAGTACTTTTGTCTGTCTATTTCCTATCTAAAGTGGTCAAATTGTGTATAGCTTCTTAAGCAAAGTCATAGTCTTCGTCTTCTTCTTGAGAATAACACTGAAGAGTCTGAGTACTAGTAGATCTAGATTTACTGGATATTTCTGAGTCTTGTTTCTCATCACCTTGTTCTTTAAGATATTCTTAAAAATATTCTTTCATCATCTTTTTAATATCTTCTGGATCTGTCTGCAACTTGTCTTTCTTCTTTTCTTCAGACATTTTTGGCAAATGTCCAGTCATCAATGGTTTTGATGTGTCTTTACCAGCTACCGTTTGAGCTGGACAAGCTAGTGAATTAGCCTCACTAGTTGGTATCTGGGTTGAAAAGGTACCTGTTAGTCTTGCCTTGAGTTGTCTGTTTTCGTCTTCAATGGTGTTTATGTATTCTTTCTGAAAATCTTTCTTCACATGGAGTAACCTTCTCTTTTCATTGAGTCTTTGTATGGTCTTGGATAGGGTTTCACAGTGATCACAAAAAATAATTCTTCTAGTATCTTTGGCAATCCCATAAGATACTTGGTCTTCTCTCATAAATCTTAAGAACGGGGCTATATAATAATTAGTTCCAATACTGTGCTTAGTAGCTTCTAAGGCTTCTTGTAAATTATTAAATCCTTTATAAATAGGTCTTTGAAAATCTTGAATACTTTCTATTACTTCAGTCCTGGAATGAAAAACTCTCGGAGTTTTACCTTTAAAAACTACATAAAAATTAAAACTTTTCTTTTTCTGACAAAAATATTCTGATAAACTATTAATACTGGCTAAAAAGTATTTTTGATCTTTAGGAATTCTTTGTTAAGAAAGCCATAAGTTGTCTAATAAGCATTGTTCTTCTTTGCCAACAGAAATATGGGGTAAAGTCTTAAATGTAATATTAGATTTATGAAAAACTACTAATTTTTTATTACAAAAATTTAAAAATTCTTGCCCATAATTATTGAATCTTGAAGAAGAAGATCTTGAGGACATCTGGTCTGGAGGATCCATCTGTTCAATTAACCAAGGACGAATAAAAAAATCTCCTACTTAATATATCTGCAAGACTATTATTTTTACCTTTGATATGTTCAAATTCTATCTTGTATCTATTTCCTATAATTATATCTACAAGATTTAGCCATATTCTTCTACTTATCTTATTTTCTTCGCTTCTTTGGAAATATTTTACTAATGCTTCACAATCAGTTCTTAATGTATATTCATTTTTACTAATAATGAAAAGCCGAAAAGCTTCTAAGGAGTAAATAATTGCTAAAATTTGTATATCTATGCTACGCATATTTCCTTTTTATTTTATTTTTCCACTAGCATAACTACAGATACGTTCTTATTCTTTAATACTATATTTGTGAGGTTCGGCAATAAGTACACCGCCCCATCCAATGTTGCTACCATCAGTTTCAATAATGATGTAATCAAAATCTAAGGGCATTTGTAATTTAGCTAAATTTTGGATTTTTTCTTTTTCTTTTTTTACTAAGTTTTTATCTTCTTGATTAAAAATCCTTTGTCTACTAGTGGAAGTTTTTCCATAGAGAGAGAGAGAAAAAACAGAGACGGGGGAGGGGGGCTTTTAGAAGAAGTAGTAATTTCGCATTCAAGCTAATAAATTGAAAGACTTAAGATTGCCTGGCTTAACAAAATCAATAAAAACTCTGGCGTGGAAATAAAACAAAACGGTCGTTCAATAAGAGATTTTATACGAGGTCTCATTGATGACCGGCCCCACTTTCTTCTCAGTCTTGACTGCTATCCCCCTGAACCTCTTTGCTCAACTCCTCTCCACTCTCTTCTCCTTTCTTCGCTTTCTAAACAGAGAAAATAGGCAAACAAATAATTTTTGGGTTTCAATTCATATCTTCTTCCACTTCAATGTGCACTAATATAATAAACTAAAGTATAAATGTCGGATCCGTGGAAATTTAGGTTTTTATAATATAACCATTCATGTCTGCCCGCTAAATGGCAACGAATAGTATTTTATGCTTGGAAAAATTATGAGATTCCTTCATACCTAGTGATGCTTCCCCATCTCACTTTGTTTAGAAACCTTGTACTATAACTTGTATAGAGGAGTATTTCCCTATAGTTTCTAGTTCTTCCATACTAACTTAGTCGCCAAATGATAGATAGGAATAACCTAGTCCTCTCGTATGCAGGTTGGTTCCTCATAGTTCTCCCTTTAACACCAATGGTAGATAGGAACAAAACTATTTCATAATATTCTAAACCAAACCGATATACCACTTGAGTCAGCATACAAAAACACCTTGAGACCTACTTCAACCACATGATGTAATGAGTCAACATTGAGGAGCCAAATGACTTAATCCATAAAATCTCTTGGGATTCATCAGCCTATTCTCCTTAGTATACCTTTGATCACGAGGCAAACTCTACCTTAAAACCAATCAAAAAACATATCTCTTATGTCTTCTACTCTTTCATGGTTTGGTAAGAGTCAGAATATTGGTCAAACAAATAAGCCAAATCAACATTGGGATCCTCATTAAACTAATCTTTTGGGATGTTTAATCATGCTAACCCAGTGTAATCTCTCTGAGAATGAGACTATTCATTCTTGAAGTGAGATCAACCATTTGGGACTAAATAGCTTATATTCTCTCCGTTTATAAAAGTTAATACAAAGTCAAGCCATTTTGTATACTAGGACTTACACTCTCAATTTGCCACTATGAATGATAGGTGTTCCAATCATGAAGGCCAAGATGAAGATGCAATATCTTTCATCAAAGGATAACTAGAATAATTTAAGTATATTGCAGCCTTATTCCTATAGCTACAAATTTGACCAATAGTTATAGATCCACCTTAAGCAATTGAAGTGACATTTCCATTGCTCCTGCAGATGTGAGCACCATCGGATTGACCTCACAATTTAAGTGATCATTAGAAGTGGAAGGCCATTTTCAAAGTTTTCAATATGATGGAGCAAAATATTTTGTTGGACATGAAAGCATGGTCTCTCATTGAGGAGCAAAACTATCAAGGCATTTATACATCTTATGTGACTCATAAATTCGAAAAAAAATCCTTGTAGATTTTTCAAATTGAATCACTTAGAAAAGTCCAATATAGAAACTAAGTCCAATTAAGTGAATCAATAAGAGCAAGTCCAATAAAGCAAATCACTAAAATAATTTGGACCTTCTCCAATTGAGTCATGAAATTGGACTTGCCCTAATTGATTGACGAAAACTACTTACAAATTTAGAGATGACAAAAATATCATTGGGTTGCATCTTTCATTTTAGTGGATTTTTTATCATGAAATTGGAGTGAAGGTAAGTATTTCTTCCATGGAGTACTAGACCAAACATAACAAGGTTTTGACATAAGCTAAAATATCTAACTACTCCAGTGTGCGAGTCATTTTCTCTCAGTTGTAATGTACTTAGAAAAGCAAGGATTAATAATAAAAATTCAACATGAATTCCTATCCTAAAATACTTATCCAACCTTTTCCTCTCTTTTCTCCTACTATTTCTCAATCTCTATCTCAATCTCTTCTTACACCAAAATCATGTGTACCACACTCAATTCCTTTTTGATTCTTTTACTCCATTTTACACCCTACGTTCCACTCTTCTAACAATGTCAATGGCTTTATTACTAGCTAGGGTTCGTTGTCTTAGGGTTGTTTAACCCTTTTTTGGATTCTTCAAATTATGTTTTTTAAGTGGAGCAATGTGTAGCGGGACGATAAATTAATTTTAAAACCCCAAAATTGTTGCTTTTTTTTCTGTATTTGGCACTAAAATACTAGCCTATTTTGTATAAAATTAGGATTTATTTATAAGGGTTTGAGCCTAATCTATGTTTCCAAACTAATTGGTATCAGAGTCATTCGATCCAATGCATTGGTTGAAAGAAGGACAATGCAAACTTTGTATTCTTGTCATTGCATTTTTCTCTTCTTAGTCACAAAGGAATATTTTTTTCTAGCAAAAGTTGAGAGGAAGATAAAACTCTTGAATTTCCTAACAAGAGGACCCGGATCATCACCAAAATTCTAAAAATTTGTTGAAGCAAAGAAGTTTCAATCTGCACAATGGTTCAAAATCTTGAAGTCACTTGTAGCAAATACAGAAAACATCAATGACCTCAACAAGACAATCACACTCCTAGGCGGCTTGCAATCTAGTAGCTTGCATAGAAAATACAACTCCATTTTGAGTATCTCGATGGAGAAAGTAGATACTTGAGAGAAAAAAATTATCTATTTCACATAACAAGGCAATTCAGTCAATTTCTCTTAAATTAAAGTCAATGTGTCATCCACCTCTATCATTGGCAACGTTGATAAAATATCTTTTCAAATGGCATACGCTCAACAAAGCAAGCACAATCTTGAAAAATTTACAATACGGTAGCTCAATCTGGCCTTTAATGCAAGATATATGGAAATAATATAATACCTACTATTGTGCTAATTTTCATTGAATTGCCCCCTTTTTGTTGACCCATATTATCAATTCCAAAAGGGCACAACAGATGGCTTACATCCTATTGGTTTAAATTGATTGATAAAACCATTTAAAGTTGCTTTCTTGAAAAATTAAAGACAAGACTCACCGTACTCAACATGTAGTACACATCTTAGACCATGCATATGGAGATAGAAATGTATACCAAATAAGGCAAAAGAAAATTTGCATACATATATTTTGTAGATTTTTGGATAAAGTGTCAAAGGCAATTCATCCTTCTGAGTTGGCCATAAAAACTACTAAATACAAGGAAGTATCTAATTTTCTTAATTAACCATCTAAGTCCCTATGCAAGTAAATCATGTGTACCACCGATCTAACAATATATTTACTTGTTGAATCAAATCTCCAAATCAATCTTTACGATATGGAAATTGTGGTACTTCTATATTCAAAAATTTTTGAGTGACACTTAAATACTAACCCTTCCAAATCAAACTTTAATCCACTAATTTTTTGTCAAAGTAAGATAAAAAAATCAAATGACTATGCAGTAGTTGAGGTCCCTCCTTTGGGGGTGGTTACGTGCACAAGTCTTCCAAGCGATCATAGTTTAGGAAGAAATGAACTCTATGTTACCAAATTAGTTTTAAAGATGGCTATACTTTACTTGTGAGAAAGCATTCAAAATAAATACCTTTTGGCATATGAATTTTTCTTATAGTAGTTAGCCCATATCCTTGAGGCTAAATTAGTTAGTACTCTCCAAAATAATGTAGGTAAGAAAGCTCAACTAGATATACTTGAGACAACGCATGATAAATAAATACCTTTGGGCATATTTATGTTTCATATAGTAGTTAGCTAGAACCTTTGGGGCTAAATTAATTAGTACTGACCAAAATAACTTACGTAAGAAGGATCATTTCACATGAGCAATTGGATGAATGTGCCGGTCTCAAGATCCTCATGGATATAATTTTTATGACAACATACAATTAAGTTACTTACGAGTGAATTAAGAAGAAAACAGACGACCCCATGCAACGGATCAACAACATGTGTCGCTCAAACAAGCCAAATTTTCAAAAACGATTTCAGCCCCAAAACAAGAGATGACCCTTATTTCAAAAATTCAATTTTTCAAAAAGTTAGGCCCAGATTTGGAGGTATCAGCACTCCCAAATGATCAATAAGTGACATACCAATATGTTTGTTAATAAAAAAGATTTAATATATATTTGATTAGATTTTTTGGACTTATTTTTTACCTTGTTTTTCTAAGCAACAAAATATCATTTTCTAACTGTAATGGGTTTTTTTTAATGTTGGAGAGATTTCTATTTAAGGAGATCTCTCACAAACTTGTTTTCAACATGCTACCAAAGAAAAGTTTTGAAGTGCTCATGCTCCTAGACTCAAATTTGAGGTTGTAACCATCTCAAGCTCTTAAAGAAAGTCAAAACCTGAACTTGAGTATTTCCTCCTAGAGATAATAGTATCAATGTTTTTTCTTTTAAATATTGTTTAAATACTTAGAACTATGATTGTTTAATGTGAGCCTATTGATTCAAAGATCATATTTAAATCAATACTCGATTGATTGTTTGAATGGTTACCACTCAAAACTAGTTTTGCAGCCCCTTTTTTGAGCTTCTTATTTTCTAATCACATTATACATTCTTGTGTGTTGATTTATTAGGGTATTTAAAATGGTTTTCACATAGTATTAGAAGTTTGGGGTAGAATTTCAAAATTCAAGTATATACATGCATTTACATTTAAATCTTAAATTGTATTTGGTTGAGAATACTAAACTACTATCATTGTACTTTTAAATCAATCTCTGAGGTTTAGACTACTACTACGCATGAGCTATAATTTCAAACCATTGATTCCATTGAGCAGAGTGCAACCCTTGATTTTAAAAACCAATCCAAGATTTACCTTGGACTTATATTTTTAAATCTAATGATTAAAGACTATTTGAGATTTTCTTACATAGATAGGTATATAGAATTGGTTGTGTTTATTATTTGCTCTTAGATTATAAAATCTACCAATTAGGAAGCTAGTAACCCTTGTAAATTGGGTCAAGCATTGTACATAGAATTGGTTGTGTTTATTATTTGCTCTTAGATTATAAAATCTACCAATTAGGAAGCTAGTAACCATGGTAAATTCGGTCAAGCATTGGGTAGACAAGACCATCCTAACCTCAATTTCATTGAGTGCATCCATGTGTGGCTGAAAAATAAATGTTGTGAAGCATTGCTACTATGATTGTGTGATATAAGTCTTCACGCAGCCAAGCACTCTTGAAACTCTCATTCTTAAGTCTAGGCTAGTACCTAATAAGTTATTATAAATCCTTGTGAAGCTCTAGGCTTGTGTAGTTTACTTTGCTACTAGAAACCCCTTTAATGGTATAGATTGTGTGCCTAGTTTGTGATTGTAAATCTAAGTGAAGATGAATTTTTGTAAGTTAGTTGTTGTTGTCAATTTAGTGGCATGAACGCCCAACACCCCCCCAAGATTTATCCCTCATTGGACCTAATAGATTGTACCAGCTCCATTTTCCTCTTCCTTACTACTCACTTCCCTTCGTTAAAAATTGAATACATGTTGAGTCCTTTTTAAGAAAAAATATTAGTAGAAGCATTACTATTCCCGTTGATAACTAATTGTGGTAACAAAAATATACTCAAAGATAAGGCACTTAAATAATAAAGAAATAAGCTAAGACCCCTAGTTGATTCCCCCTTTAGATCAAATTGCATTAAGATATTTTAAAGCTAATTATGAACATATAAACACCATAAAATAACTTAACACGAGGATTTAATGCCTCAAGAATCATCTTATCATAAATATGAAATAGACAATAATGTAATTGTGAAAAGATGCACCCTTTAAACAAAGTTTATTGTGACCATATTGAGTTGAAACCTCTTCTTATCACCTCATTTGTCATGGACTTAAAGCTTCTTTGTGCCTCCATGATGAGATTTCTCCCAAATCTTGTGTTTTAAATCTTAACATAGTCGTGCTCCTCACATTTTGCTTCCAATAAGAACTTATTACGCTTAACTTTTGTTATTTTACTAGAACTCATATGCAGGTTTTGGTTTACTTCTCTTGGCCACAGCTATGCTTGTCTCTTTTTATCTTTTAATTATTGTTTATGTGAACATAATCTTCTCTTTCCTCAAGCACTTTTAAATTGTTTTGGATTTCCTTAATTTGGTCCAATTACCCAAGGATGCCTATATCACCAAGACATATAACATATCAAATGGGACGTATTGGATATATGGTATCGTAGAGCCCTAAAAGATGATACATGTCTTATAAAGTGCAACACATGGAGCAGAAAGTATGTATCAGATCTAATATTATTCGATATGTTAGCTGATACCAATACATACTTGATCGTACCCACTATGTCAACTTTTTGTCATTTCCTTTTTGTTGCATCATTTCTTTGCTAAAAAGAAACACATTTCCCAGACTTATGGTAATCTTTTTTTACTTTAGTTACACAAAATAATTGTGCATCAATTAGTAATGACAAACTTTATTTTGTAGCTGCTCTTTCCAACCTTATCCAATTTTCATATCAACAAAGTTTTTTAAGGCACAAGAAATGGAAAATAGCCATAAAGCTGAAAATTAGTATCTTCAAACAAAATTATGTAGATGACATTTCTTCATAAATTGTTACATAAACCATTTTTATGTTGTTCTTATTTTAAATTTCTTATTTTATTATTATGTTAGATCCTGATACTTTAATTATAGAATCTTAAGATTTCCCAAATCAAGTAGCAATTCTTGAACTTCTTGCTAAATTTTTTCCTTTGGTTTAAATTTATGGAAACATTTGTAACTTTCAAAAAAAATATAAAAAAAAAATACAAATACAAAAGTTTTTATCCTCGTAGAGATATTTTTCTCTTGAATGGCATCTATTCCAAATAATGAAATGAAAAAAAATGAAAAGCCCCTTATTTCTCCTACAATAGCTATCATTGAATATCAAATCATTGTTCCACATGAACTGGGGTTGACACTAATCATAGGTGGTAGTTGTGATTGGCATTTGTAGAGCCTTTGAAACAAAAAGCAATGATTAATCTCGTTAACGGTATTCATTCATAATTAATCTCTAAGTGAACAAATGGACAAATTATTTCCTTCTAATGCAATTGATATATGTATAAATTTTTTGTCCAAAAAAAAGCTTTTGAATATATTTTTGCAAATTTTTTGTCCAAAAAATAGATTGACTAACACAATACGTTTTTTGTTATTTCAAGTCACAAACAGCAGTGCATAACAAACAGAAGGTCACTCAATGGACTTTCAGCATAAAAGAACCTTCACTGAGAAGAGAGACAATATTAGCAAGCTACCAGAAAATATTATTCACCATATACTCTCTTTTCTTCCATTGAAGTGTGCACTGAAGACTTCAATTCTATTTAGGCAATGGATAAACATGTGGAAACCCTTATGGATATACACAACTATTATAGACCTCGATGAGGAATTCACAAAAAAATTAAAGAAGACACATTATGTACAAGCTATCCACCAACTTTTACAGCTCCATACTCTAGATAAGGTTAAGAAGTTCCGCACGTTCTTTTGTTCCGATGATAGATACTCATCCGATCTCATAGAGTGGATTGAGTTTGTCAAAGTTAAAGGAGTTGGACAGCTTGTGCTTGATTTGAGTGGAAATGTAAGGCACTCCGACTCGACAGATGGTGATGATATCAGGTGGGGGATGAATAAATTCAGAATGCCAAACTCTTTCTTCTCTTGTCTATCATTATCATCTCTTGACTTAACTCGGTGCATACTAGAGCCTCTGGATGATTTCAAGGGTTTCAAAGCCCTAAGAAGTGTTGCTCTCTATGGTGTGACAATTAATGGTGTTCAATTAGGTGAGATAATTCGTAGGTCCCCTCTTCTTGAGGACTTAACTATGAGTTACTGTGAATCCCTGAAGCCAGTAAAGATTGATCATCTTCAATTGAAGATATTAACATTGGAGTCATGTTTCGATGTTGAAGAGATGAAGATAAGTACGCCAAACCTGTAGAATCTTCAATACAAGGGTCAAGTTTGTGACAAGCCTATTTTCAATGATGTCTCCTCCATAAATGAAGCTACCCTACTGCTCACCCACAATGAGCTTGACTACGAGTTACATCTCTGGCAGAATTTCTTGACGAAGTTTTCACATGTAAGCTCCCTAGAAGTTAAACTCACAAGTACTCATCCGGTACATTTCCATCTGCCCATTTCTGTTTTTGTAAAAATACATATTCTGGTTTGGTCAACCTGACTAGTTCCTTGTCTATGATGCTCCTTGCTGAATGGTCATGTGGACGACGTTTTTTTACATATTTGGAGTTGATCAAGCTAAGATGTCTAAGTTTTTCGGTTACACGTTATTGTCCTTTTCTCTTTCAGAAAAAAAGATCTATATACAGGTGAACTTTTATAAATGTCCTAGTCATGTAATCATATAATTTTTCTCCTTTTTTTGACTTCCTGTTTCCACTAGCATGACATAAAAGAAGATAAATTTGGTTGTTTTCTTAAGTGGAACCCCTAATTGGCTGTTTGCTCTATTTATCACTTTTCTCAACCGAACACTGGAGTCATACCCGTGATACAGAAGTAGTCAATGGAGTCATCAGTTTTCATCCGTTTATTAGATATCTAGATACAACGATATAAATGAATGTCATGTCACAAAGATGACTTTTGGTGCATTAGTCATGCAAATGTTATACATTTTGTGGCAGCTAGAGCCCTCTTGAAGTTTTTTTCTAGTGCCAACATATAGGAATCTGACCCTTTAGTATTTAATGAAGGAGAGAATTTTTCTCAAAACTGGGATAGTAAAATCTCTGCTTCGTCACTCTTGCCTGATTGTGTGCATATGGCAAGTTGCAACTCTGTTGTATGGTTATTACAATTATTATGTTGTTAAATCCTCTTGAACTTAACTATTTTTTTAAGTATGCATTGCACTTTTCTAATAGTCCCAGGTCCTCCAAGAACATGAAAAATAGCAATTGTCATTGGTCAAACTACTGAAGCACTGGCACTTATCTTCTAAAGGTGAAATGCATTCCTTGGACTTCTATTAAAAGTTCAGTTCACTTGTTTTGCTATTTTTTTTAAGATGCGGGATCACTTCCTTTTAGTTGAGTTCGAATGGATTGAGAAAGTATAGATCTTCACCTTTTGTTTTGAACATGATTTTATAGCTGGTTTCAATGAGGGGAAATAGTTGAGCAGATTTCACTTCTCCTTGTTTAGAATTTGAATCTGCATTTGGGTTTTCTTTGTCTTGTCTCTTTAAATATTACTTACGTATTAAATTTTGGTTAAATTAGACTTTGTCCTCTCAAATCAAGGAGATAACGAGGAAGAGAAGATGCCATGCTGAGTTGACTTGATTGTTCTTTCTCTCTCACAGTGGAAAAGATTTTGTAGCTTTCTAGTGTGTTTGTTGCTCTACTGGTCATCATGAAGAAGAAAAGGCATCAGAGATTACTAGGAAACAAACTCATAATTCCATTCATTAGGTGAATGACATAGAATAGAATTTCATGGCAGGGAATAGAAAATTTAGGATCATTATTAGGTTCGTTGTTTAAGTTTTTATCAGTAATTTTAGTATTTATTATTCAATCATTTTTTGCATCAGGATCATTTTTAGGTGTTTGTCAGCAATTTATGTATTTATTACTCAACCAATTTTGTTTTGAATCTACTTGTGTTGTGTTACACACATATATCTTTTTAATAAAAAGAGACATTTTTCCATTAAAGTCCACTATTTGAAGATTTGGTTATTTTTAAAACCATAAGTTTTCATTTTCCCCAATGGCAAGTAAAACAAGTTGATGAGGCACATAGATCCAAGTTAGACTTTAATCATTTGAAGAAAAAAAAGGTTAGAATTTCAACAAAGGGTTATTTATGTATTTATATGATTTCATGATTTTTAATATTATATTTATTTAATAACTGACAGAGAAATTAAATATTATAAAAGTAACATTTAATTATGGGGTTATTTTTGTACTTTTATAATAAATTTTTATTTGATCTATTTAATTAAATATAAAACCTTAGTTTAATTTTTTTATTATTAATTAAGTAAGATATAAACTATTTAACTTAAAATTATTTTATTAGTAAATTATTTTTGTACTATACATTATATTTTGAAAGAGCATTCTAACCCACACAAAATTATTTTCTAGTGTACTTTCTCTTGAGCACATTAACACAATAGAGTGCATTCTCTAAAGAACCCTTGATTTCGCTTTCTCTCTCTCTCTCTCTTTCCCTAAGGACCTTTATGGAACCCACATAAAACAAAAGAAAAGAAAAGAAAATAAAAGGAGAGAGAAAATTATTTTATGTTGTTTGGCAACAAGGAATTTGCCGAAGAGAAGATATGGAAGCCGCTTACATGACTCTCACAATAACAAGTCTTAAAAAAAAAAAATTATTACGAATGAGGTCTCATAGAAGAGTTTCAATTTAAAGGTGTTTTAGTTATATTGGTCTTCTATTTATATTGAGTTATTTAATTAAGCTAGGACTTATCTTTAAGTGTTAGAGTTTGGGTGTAATTGGGATAAGGGTAGTTTAATTGTAATTGGACTCTACTACTTTCCTCTATTATAAATAGGGGTTCATGTAATCTGGTTAGCCAAAACTTAAGCTGACAAAAACATATGGGATAGTTATATTGTGCACATATGTGGCTGATTCTTCAGTGTTATCCGCAATGAAAACAGTTGATGCTCCCACCTTCTATGCACTCCAGACTTTCAGTGCAAAGTAGCAATCTGTAAGATCATAAACAAGAATAAGAACAATTATGAAGAAGATAAGGAGAATTAAATAAAAAAATATTGAAGTGAAGCACCTGCTTGCTTTCTAGGATGGCCCAGGTCTTTCCGCAGAAGGAGATGCCAAAAATGATCAAAGTCTTCACAACCCTATTAATTATCGTTCGCCTGGGCAGTGGAGTGATTCCCCTTGAAACTTTCTGGGGGAGGTCACTCTTTAAACTGGTTCCCGATGCTAGAAATAAGAACAAGCATAGGAAGTCAAGAAAGCAACGCCAAATCTCCCAACTACCTCAAGGAGGAAATAGATAGCGATTACACTGGTGGATGATTGATGTGACCATCGTGGTCCTTTCCCATTTTTAAATCCCTTTACTGTATACGTTCCAATGGCATTGGGTCGTCTACAAAGATGCGAAAATGTTAATCGCCGAGAACAACCTCTTCCACTCTTTAAGGCGATTCCCTTTAATGTACATAACTAACTTATACTTTATATCTTGGGGTCAAGTCATTTTGGATAAGCCTTGACCCAACTTCACAAACTCGATTCTCTATAGTCATTATCTCATCAAACTGAAATTGAAACTCGGTTCTATGATTTTGTCATTATCATTTTCGTTTGTTTGAAGATCCAAAATCAATCTGATTTGATGTTACCTCTCAGATTTTCACCCAACTCTCGTTTTGCTTAAGAGGCTGACATGGTGAGAGGAGGGGTTGCGATGTTGGTGAACTCCAATTTCCTCTCGACCTCGTTCCTTTGGTATATAGATAGATCTAGATATATAAATAGATATAAATATAGATGAGGTGAGCTGTAGTTACGACTGGCACATGTAAAATACCTCAGATAGGAAGTAGTGCATCATCTCTTCAATGCAACAAACAAACCTGTTGAGGGGACAAATTATGGAAATAATATTAATCCTAGAGAAGTTTCATTACTACACACTGAAAACGAAAGGAGTGAAGATTGATCATCTTTTGGTGATGAGATGGAGATAAGTAAGCCGAACCTAAAGAGACTTGTGTACAAGGGCCAAGTTTTTGGCAAGCCCACTTTCAAAGACATCCCCTCCCTGGATGAAGCTACCGTGACGCACACCCTTGACCTTGACTTCTACTTCGAACTATCCAGGGATGTAGTCCACTTGAACTCAAGTTTTTGCCCAGAAAATACATTGACTAACATAATATTTTTTTTGTTATTTCATATCACAAATAGCAGTGCATAACAAACAAAAAGTCAGTCAACGGACTTTTAGCATAAGAGAACCCTCATTGAGAAGACTGACAGTATCATCAAGCTACCAGAAAATATTATTCACCACATGCTCTCTTCTCTTCCATTGAAGTTTGCAGTGATGACATCAATTCAATCGAGGCACTGGATAAACATGTGGAAACCCCTATTGATTTATAACACTATTATAGACTTGATGAGGGTTGAGTTTTTGACCAACCAATTTTCAAAGATCCCCTCCTTGAATGAAGTTACCAAGATGCTCATCCTTGACCTCGTCATCTTCTTCGATCTATCCAAGGATGTGGACCGCTTGAACTCAAATTTTTCAAATTGAATGATCAACCCATTCAGCTACTACCTTGAACCATCACGTTTGTCAAATCAAATGCTCAACCCAACCAGTTCAGCATCTAGACCGGTTGGGTTGAGCTTTTCAATTTGAAAAACTGGATGGTTCAACTTGTCAATATCCCAGGTAATGGCGGAGCTCCAGTAAAATTCTTGTTAGGACTCCATAGTGTTTACCTGTGATAAACAAGCAAATGAACTTAAACAGAGTTCAGATGATTTAAGAAAGCACCATTAAAGAAAAAAACAAAGAAAGATTCAAATAGCAATGGAGAGAGCATCATAATTGTACATTGTAAATAGATGAACCAATGAGAAAAGGCTTACAAATGGATCGATTGTAGTATAGCAATGTTTTTCCTCATCTTTGCTGCAATTCTGTACAAAAATGCAAAAGAAGAAGAAGAAGAAGATGAAAGGAAAGACAAAACACTCTTGATTATTTTTCCCTACTCTCATCGTTCTTAAGTCTCTCCTGCTTTATATAACTCTTGGTTACGCATTTCTGACCATAACAAACAACGCAGTCATTGAATGCGCTCGTAAAATTTGGTGTAAAAAACCTGAAAATTAGCTGTAACTTGTAAGACACTAGGAAATTGGTTGACACAAACCTGACGATGGGGCGTGATAGATGTTGTTGACTTAGCGACCGTTTCAGGAAGGAAGTAGAAATTTAATTGCATAGAACCGAACCTGACCCTTCGGTCCTATCGTAATTGGACCGGGTAAGATTAGGTCCAATTCAATGCTTACAAAGTGATGTGAAAAAAATTATTTATGGCAGTTAAACAAATTGCCGATTTATATCTAATGGGACAATCAAGTGCGCTATCGTGCATTGCATCTCCCATTACCGTTCGATCACAACTAACTTCCTCCAAAGGTTGTTTCTTATTAGAAATATTTTAACATTTATGTTACAAAATTGCCATAGAATTTAAAAGTTAAAGTAAACCCTGACACTCGTAACTCTCCTAGCTCTTTCCCAAAAAAACACTTGATGGCTTTTTCTATTTCTCTATAAAAATTAATATGACCAATAGTGGTCCGAAAGATAGGTTCCCGATGATTATTATAACTTAATTAATCAAGTTATAGTATTCTATTTTTATATGATAAGTTATAGCTTAAATACATATTGCGTTTGTGGTTTTTGAATCCTATTCAAGATCAATAATAACCAATTCTTTAATTTATATATTTTAATAATTACCTAAAAATATTTTTTGTAACATTGAGATAAGAATAAATCATCTATGAGATAATAATGTAATTATGTAATAAATTATAGTTAATAATTGATATCAACTAATTACTTGATCGATAACTCAGCTAGTTACTTGACAAGTCATATTACATTAACATGACTTGATCAATTTATAATGTGCATCAATATGATCATCCAAATTATTATAATTTCACTAATTAATAATTTAAATCTTGAAACAATTAGTTACGTTTAGTTTATAGTTTAATTTTTCTAATTTTGAAAGTATTTCCATAAATATACAAACAATTTATGTGTATCTCACTAATTAATTTTATTTTCTATTTTAAGCAAATCTATAGTAAAAGTTTTTATCAAAACTATAATATATAAGGATAATTGAAATTTTTTAATAATATCAAATAAATAACTTAGTTTAAATTTATTAATTAATTTTTATATTATGTTAACCAAATTAAGTTGATTGATCATTTAATTATTTTTATTTAATTTAACTTAAATATTTTATATAAATAATTTTAAAAACAATTCTTCAAATAAATTATAATAATATTTAATGAAACTTGAAAATTCTAATGCCTAATTTTTTTATTTATTTAATTGATAAAAATCTTATCTTGTTTCACATAAAAGCACTATTATAGTTGATTAAATACTTACATAGCACTATGTTTGTAGTAAAAGGAAACGTTAAATATAACAATTGAGAATAGTGGATATTTTATATTTTTTCCTAAATATTTCTTAGAGAAATTACTTCATTGAGAATAGGGTATATTTCGCAAAGATTTTAATTTCACCAGTAATAAGATATTTTTTTCTTTTAATTTCCTCTACTTTGTCTTGTTGAAATTATTGCACAGAGAATAGCATATATTTTAAAGAGATTTTTAAAATTTTCAAATAATAAGTTTATATTTTTTTTCTCTAACTTATTCTCAAGGAATTATTTTGTCGAGAATAGTATATATTTCTCGGTGATTTTTTAATTACTTTAAGAATAAGTGAATATTTTTATTTTTAATCTCCCCTCTTATTCTTGACGAAATAATTTTTCCAAAAATAGTATATGTTTTTGTTAAAATTTGAATTTAATTGAGAGTAAGTGAATTAGTTTTCTTTTTTTCCTAACTTATTATTGACAGGATAGTTTCCACTAGAATATCTTGGAGATTTTTTAATTTCATCAAGAATTATTGGTTCTCACCATTTAGTGGGAATATTTTTCTCCACGATATTCAAATTTCATCGAGAAATATATACTTATCTCGAAAAAAATAATTTAATGGAGAAGAAAAAACATTGAGAGACATCGATTTTCTTGTAGCATAAGAAGTTAGAGCAACTCAATTGAAAATGGCTATGAACTACTTCTGACAAACACACTCCTACTTTGATGTATGATTTGAATGTAAGTTGAATTATGTCTAAACTTGTAGCTTTTGCATGAAGTCTTGTTTACTTGAATGGGACACAATCATGTTCAAGCGAAGGGAGTAAAAAGTATATAATCAGAAAAGAATAAATGATTTTATGTATTGCGTTGGTCCCAAGATCCCCATTAAGATAATTTTGATGACAATAAACAATTGAATTACTAATGATGTATGTCAATTATGAGGTGCATAAAAAAAACCCTTTAAAAAAAATTTCTAGCAGCATATTCGTTTCATCCGCCATGGCCCATTTCAACGATCCATAGAAAAGGGAAGAAATTTGCTCATACTAGAAAGCACACCATCAACATCTAGTAGCGCCATTTGACTAAACAACTAAGGAAGAATCATGTTCTTTGGAAACAACCAGTCCAAAAAAAGGCAAGAAGAATAAAATGAACAAAAGGAGATGACCATATAGGAAAAAATAAAATTTGAAGTGCCAACAGTCAAAGGAGACAAACCCATCTATAAAAGTCATGCATAATAAGTGAAAAAGATGAAAGCCTAGAGTGAAAAAACAAAATTAAGCAGTCAAGCAAGTGGTGAATCGGAGCAAGAAGAGTTGGCCCCTATGGAAGGAGTTGACCCCTATGGAAGGAGTAGACCTCATGTCATGATGGAGTGAGCAAAACCATAGTGGGAGGAGTTGATCGTTGTACTGAAGTGCATATAGCAAGAGTCGACAGCATAGGAGTTGACCCCATCTGAGTAAAAAATGACAAAAAAGATTTGACTATGCAATAAAAAGTTCTGAAATAAAAAAAAAAATCAATGGACCCTTATAGGGTACAAAAGAAAGAGGAGTTGAACTTTGGGGTGGAGAGGATTCAAACTTTGGGGAGGATTCGACTACAAAATCAAGCTATTAGAAGAAATAGTTGTAGAGGCCATGTTCTAGCAATTCAATTTCTTGAATATTTGGTCCAAATCCAAAAAAAATAGGTTTTCAAATTATGTAAGTAACCTATAATATGTTCGGTAGCAAAAATAGGAACTATTGATTTTTTTTTAATAAATTGCAACGGAATATAAAAGCTAAAGTAAACCCTAACACTCGTAACCCTCGTGGCTCTTTCCCTCTCAGAAATACATCACAATTTTACTACTCTCTTAGTATCACATAATTACTTAGCTTAGGCCTAAAAAAACCCTTGTATGGCTTTTTCTATTTCTCTATAAAAATAAATATGACCAATCGTTGTCTGAATGTTTATACAAAGGATTTCTTTCTTTTTTTAAACTTTTTACTATTAAATAGTGTCTTTAAAACTCATGAAAGGTTCTCGAGGATTATTAATAATAACCAAGTCTTTAATTTATTTATTTTAATAATTACCTAAAAAATATTTTCTGTAACATTGGGATAAGAATAAATCATCTATGAGATAATAATGTAATTATATAATAAATTGTAGTTAATATTTTTTATTAACTAATTACTTGATCAATAACTCAATTAGTTACTTCACAAGTCATATTACATTAACATGACTTGATCAATTTATAATGTACATCAATACGATCATGCAAATCATTATACTCTCACTAACTAATAATTTAAAATCGCGAACCTAATAGTTATATTTAGTTTATAGTTTAATTTTTCTAACTTTGAAAGTATTTCCAAAAATATACAAAGAATTTATGTGTATTTCACTAATTAAATTCTGTTTTCAATTTTAAGAAAATCTATGGAAAAAGTTTTTATCAAAATGATAATATATAAGGATAATTGATCATTCAATATTTTTTATTTTATTTAACTTAAATATTTTAATTAAATATTTTCTTAAAATACAACAAATAAATTATAATAATATTTAATGAAAATTTAAAATTCTAATGTGTAATTTTTTTATTTATTCCATTGATAAAAATCTTATCTCGTTTCACATAAAAGCTCTATTATACTCGATTGATGACTTACATAGCACTATGTTGGTAGTAAGAGGAAATGTTAAATATAACTATATGAGAGAATAGGTGATTAATTATTTGTGATTATATTTTTTCCTACTTATTCTTGATAAAATTATTCCATCTAGAATAATATCTATTTCTTGATGATTTTTGAAATTCGCTGAGAATAAGTGAATATTTCTCTGTAATTTTTTTGTTTTTCTACTTATTTTCATTGAAATTGTTTTACCAGAATTTTTTAATTTTATCAAGAATAAGTAAATATTTCTCAATTAACTTTTGTTGTTAATGTTTCCTACTTATTCTTGGCAAAATTATTTCGTTGACAAAAAATATATTTCTCAATGATTTTTTTTCATAGAAAATAGTGAATATTTTTTTTTCCTATCTATTTCTAAGAGAAATTACTTCACTAAGAATAGTATATATTTTGCAAAGATTTTTAATTTCACCAGTAATAAATGATTTTTTATTTTTATTTTCCTTTCTTTTTTTTGTGAAATTATTTGACCGAGAATAGCATATATTTCTAAGTGACTTTTAGAATTTTCCAATAATTAGTTTTTTTTTTTTTGTCTTTCTCTAACTTATTCTCGAGGTTTTTTTGTCGAGAATAGTATATATTTCTCGGTGATTTTTCAATTACTTTGAGAATAAGTGAATATTTTAATTTTTAATTTCTCCTCTTATTCTTGGAGAAATAATTTTTCAAATATAGTATATTTTTTTGTTAATCTTTGAATTTATTTGAGATTAAGTGAATTAGTTTTCTTTTTTTTTCCTAACTTATTATTGACAAGATAGTATCGACTTGAATATCTTGGTGATTTTTTAATTTCATTGAGAATAATTGGTTTCTCTCCATTTAGTGGGAATCTTTTTCTCGACGACATTCAAATTTCATCGAGAAATATATACTTATTTCAAAACAAATTCATGGAGAAGAAAAAACTTTGAGAAAAATTAATTTTCCAGTAGCATAAGAAGTTAGAGCAACTGAATCAAAGATGGCTATGAACTACTTCCAACAAGCGCACTCCTACTTCTGTTGTTTGATTTGAATGTAAGTTGAAATATGTCTTAACTTGTAGTCTTTGCATGAAGTCTTGTTTACTTGAATGGAACACAATCATGTTCAAGCTACGGAAGTAAAAAGTATATAATCAGAAAAGAGTAAATGATTTTATATATTGTGTTGGCCCCAAGATCCCCATTAAGATAATATTACTAATGATATATGTTAAGTATGAGGCGCAAAAAAAAGCCCTTTAAAAAAAATTTCTACCAGCATATTCGTTCGATCCACCATGGCCCATTTCAATGATCCATAGAAAAGGGAAGAAATTTGCTCATACTAGAAAGCACACCATCAACATCTAGTAGCACCATTTGACTTAAAAGACAAAGGAAGAATCACTTTTTTGGAAACAACCGGTCCAAAAAAGGCAAGAAGAATAAAATGAGCCAAAGGAGATGACCATATAGGAAGAAATAAAAATTGAAGTGCCAATAGTCGAAGGAGTCAAACCCATCTATAAAAATCAAGCATAATCAGTGAAAAAAATGAAAGCCTAAAATGAAAAGACAAAATTAAGGAGTCAAGCATGTGGTGAAATCGGAGCAAGAAGAGTTGACCCCTATGGAAGGAATCAACCTCATGTCATGATGGAGTGAGCAAAACAGTAGTGGGAGGAGTTGATCATTGTACTAAAGTGCATATAGTAAGAGTCGACAACATCGAAGGAGTTGACCCCATCTGAGGAAAAACAAAAAAAAGGATTTGACTCTATGAACTATAAAGTTCTGAAATAAATAAAAAAATCAGTCGACCCTTATAAGGTGCAAAACCAAGATGAGTTGAACTCTACGGTGGAGAGGATTCAAACTTTGGGGAGGATTCGACTACAGAATCAAGCTATTACAAGAAAAAATTGTGGAAGCCACGTTGTAGCAATTCAATTTCATGAATATCGGGTCCAAATTCAAAAATTATATGTTTTCAAATTATGTAACCTATAATATGTTCGGTAGTAAAAATAGGAACTATTGATTTTTTTCATAATTTTTAGACCTTTGTTTTCACCTTCTTTTGCTAAATGTTGGAGAATTTGCTCTTTAACCCAAACTCGCCTCTAATGAAATTCTCTCTTCTCACAGTGAAAACCAAGCCTCCTAAGTTCTTGCACATGATTTAAGAATTTTTTGCCTCCTTCAAAGCTAGCTTAAAAGGTTGATAGTTTTCTTTATTGAGCTAAGAAATTATGTGTTGTTCATTTTAATACTTAACTCTCAGTTAGTTAAACATGTGCTAAGGGATTTTAAGACCATATTCGATCCAACCATTGCATTGTGAGTAGTTGTGTTATTGACAACCATTTGAAATTAGTTTTAAAACCTCCTCTATTTTCATATCATATTAATGCATGACTATTTGTTATTTTGTTGAGGCATTTGAAATGGCTTTTACTAAGTATTGAAACTTTGGGATAGAATTTCAAATCCAAGTATTTACATTTATATACTTTGAGATATATCAATGATAATTGGTCGAGTACAATGAATTGGTGCTAAGTACACTTTGAAAAATCATTCACTATAATTTATAATGCTACTTATGGGTTATAGTTTGAGATTTATTATTTTTTGAGTTGAATTGTTTACGTCCCCCGACTTGAAAAGCCAATCCCATATTTAAATTGAGCCGATATTTTCAAATGAACACATCTTTTGCTGCCTATATTTTCAAATCAAATCATAAATGACTACTATGAGTTGTTTTCATTTTAAAATCAAGTTACTAAGGACTATTTTAAACTACTAATTACATTGGATAGATGTACCTTTTTGTTTGTACCAAGATTATAAAATTTTCCTATTGGGAGATAATTAATATTGCGTTACATTGTAACAAAGTAATACTTACAATTAGGTCAAGCCTTCCATAGGTAAGACCATCCTCACCCCAAATTTATTCAAGAAAAAAAAATTGTGGCTAAGGAATTGAAGGTGGGAAGTTGTGTTTGAAGTTGTTTGAGTCATAAAACCTTGTGTAGGTAGGTGATGCTGAAAATCTCTTTGTGGGTCTAGATTGGTGTGCCTAGTGAGTCGTTGAAAATCTATGTGCTGGTCTACCTTGTCAATTGATGAAAAATATCATTGTGGGTCTAGGCATGTATGCCTAATTAGTTGTTAAATCTGAGGGAGTACCATTGTAAGTTGGTTGTTATGGTCAATTGAATTGCATGAGTTCATTTGTGGGCAAAATTGAAATTGGCTTTCAAGGTGATTTCCTTTATATGTTTTTGGGCAAGCCAAGATTTGTGGCTCCTTAAGATTATGAAACATCTTGAGGGGTAGATTTGCAATCAGCGAGAAGGACTTCAAACCACCCTAAAAATCCTGTGTACTTTGTATATAATTGCTTCTACGAATGTCATTGCTCATTGTGAACATGAACTTTAAAATTGACCTTGGATTTTGAATTAATTAAAATCACATAGGAACGAAGTAAAAGCAGTTAAAGTTAAGAATCAAAGTGAAAAAACCTACCTTCTTATCAGACTATATATACCTTAATTTTA
This sequence comes from Aristolochia californica, assembly GCF_029961685.1. Taxonomy (NCBI): domain Eukaryota; kingdom Viridiplantae; phylum Streptophyta; class Magnoliopsida; order Piperales; family Aristolochiaceae; genus Aristolochia; species Aristolochia californica. The sequence continues at coordinate 8,415,529 of NW_027182279.1, forward strand.
GATCATCCATATATTGGATTACCAATTAGTAAAATAGGAAATCAACATATAGAAAAAAATTTTAAAAATGTTTTGAAATCAAGTCCAAGAAAAGTAGCAAGCAAGAGCCTGAGATTTTACTTGCAGTTTTAATTCCCGCTAAGAGTGAATTAAGCATAGAGAAAAAAAAGGAAAGAAAAAAACTCAAAAAATGGGTTTTCATTAAAAACTATAATAATGTGAAATAATATATATATATATATATATATATATATATATATATATATATATATATATATATATATATGTTTCTCAAAATCACCAACATAAGTTCGTCTACACTATCAAAATAATAAATATCTACAAAAACAAAAATCAAAGTAAACAAAAAAATAGACCAAGGAAATGTGTCCCCCTCCCAAGTCTTGGAAGTCGAATCTTCATTCAGAAGAGGAGGTGTTACGGTCCCGAATCCAATACATGGATTCGTAGGGAGGAAGAAGAAAAAAATGAAGATCAAGCCAAAGGGAAGCTTGAAAACCCTAGGTTCTTTGAAGAAAACACACACCCCTGAGTTCGTTGAGGATAACTCAAAAACCTTGTTTACTCTAAATCAATGCTTACCTTTCTCATTACTCTTACCCCTTTAATAGGGTTCACCCTTACAAGGTTTAAGATAAAATACTACAAAAATACCTATAAATAAAATATTCCAAAAATGCCCCTGTGACCTATTAATTCTTTAACTAGCATAAAATAAAGCAAATTAAAGAAAAATAATTAAAATAATAATATTATTGCGTGCATAACAGGGGCAAGGCTGTCCTTCCCTAGGTAAAATCCCTATACCCTCCCAATCCCATATCGAAGAGAGAGAAGGGATTTTGGAGTATAGAGAGGGGGAGAGAGAGAGAGAGAGAGAGAGAGAGAGTTTTTTTGGAGTGTATATATATATATATATATATAAGAGAGAGAGAGAAAATTGCTTTTGTATTACTGATATAATTTTTCTAACAACTCTGATGCCAATTTGTCTGGGAGGTACTATAATTCTTCTATAGGAATAGGTTGACAATACAGTACAAATACAGAAAAATAGGGACAAGTTATTTATAACTATGGCTAAAGTAAAAGAAAGGAATAACATAAACTGGTATTAAGAAGGGGTTTTTTAATGAAAGATTGATTATAACTATGGATAAAGCAAATGAAATAACTAACATAAGCAAACAGGCTATATTCTGAAGGCTTTTCCTATATATAAAATCTTATCTAGAATTGCTAAAAATAGATAAATTTTTGCACACAAAATTATAAATAAAACTATAAACAGACTAAGCATACAAAATATAAAGGAAATTCATGGCGTTGTGACAACCAGGAGCGATCCTTGTCTTTCAATGCGGCGGGATCTGTTAGAGCTACTAGCCCTCACCTAGTAGTTTCTAGCCTAATAAACTACTTTTTTTTTGACAAACTATAAAAGCCGTCAGAATTAAAAGACTAACAATAAAGATTATAACAACAAAAAGTAGTATCATAAATAAAGATAAAATCAGAGAGGAAAAATAGTAGATGTGAAATTTCCTAAAGGAACATCCTAAACTTTTACTATTTGAATCCTTATCTTTCTTTCTTATGGTATAGAGAACCCAAGACATGACGACTTGGATGGCTTCCTAGCAATTTTGCTTCTGCCACGAGCCCCTCTTTTTTTTCCCAACAACAAAGCCCAAACACCACCTTTGGCTAAACGGGTGAACATTTGGGACATAGGACCGTGAAACATCAAAAGATCACCATAATGCTTTTACGTCATGCAGAGGATTGACTCCAGATTAGAGAAAGAAAATATGGATTCAAACAGATAGAGATTTTTTTAAGAAAACGCCTAAGTAAATAAAATTACTTTTTTTAAAAATAAGAACTAACTTGGAAACACATTTGATGTAGGAATTATGCAGGGGATTCAGAGGAAGAGAAAGAAGTCATGGGTTTAGAGAGCAAGGTGTGCAAGAACTGGGTTTTTTCATTCATATCTTCTATAACTTACGACTTGGTATTTATAGAAAAACCTTTGCCGACATGGAATAGATAGAGATTGTCATACTAGTGCTCATCGAGCCCCATCGTCAATGACTTATCTCATAATCTTTACAAGTGCGCGGCTAAGGTTAAACAAAACCCAAGAAAAAAAAATACAAACTTTTTACAAAGTCAAAAACAAGGTGCTAGGAAACTAGGGGCATCTTCAAACCACCATGAGCTGGAAACCTTATCTTCTCAAACCATGTGCTAAAAATGTGGGCTGGAAACTTTTATTTCAAATCATATGATGAAACCATGGGCTGGAAAACCATGTGCTGAAACTGTGGGCTGAATTTTTTGTCTCCTCAAACAGGATCATGTCTATCTTTATTCTGAATAAATGATAGTCTTTTCAAATGTCATTTCTAGATAATCTTCTCAATATCCATTATCTTGAATAATAATCTAAGTATCCATTATCTTTTTCCTTTCTAGATAATCTTCTTAGAACTTTTGTCTTGTTTTTTCCCATCTAAAGTGGTCAAAAATTGTATAGCTTCTGAGTCAAAGTCATAGTTTTCGTCTTCTTCTTAAGAATAACACTGAAGAGTCTGAGTACCAGTAGATCTAGATTTACTGGATATTTCTGAGTCTTTGTTCTCATAACCTTGTTCTTTAAGATATTCTTGAAAATATTCTTTCATCATCTTTTTAATATCTTCTCGATCTGTCTGCTGTTTGTCTTTCTTCTTTTCTTCTGACATTTTTTGGCAAATTTCCAGCCATCAACGGATTGGATGTGACTTTACCAGCTACAATTTGAGCTAGACTAGCCAGTGAATTACCCTCACTAGTAGGAATCTGGGTTGAAAAAGTACATGTTAATCTTGCCTTGAGTTATTTGTTTTCTTCTTCATGGTGTTTATGTATTCTTTTTGAAAATCATTCTTTTCCTGGAGTAACCTTCTCTTTTTATTGAGTCTTTGTATGGACTTGGATAGGGTTTTAGAGTGATCACGAAAAAGAATTCTTCTAGTATCTTTGGCAATCCCATAAGATACTGTTTTAAATGCAATTGGTACCCTAACAAGAAAAATAGAGCAAAATGTAATTTATGTTTTATAGAAGCTTGTATACCCTGTCTAAAGATTTTGGGTATAACACTAGAAGATAATACTTTGCATAAAAAGATTAGTAATACAAAATTAGAAATTAAATCCAGATACATAAGAAAAAAACTTTAAAAAAAATTGTATAAACCGTAAGAATTAAAAAATTAACAACAATGATTATAACAACACAAAGTAGTATCATAAACAAAGATAAACCCAGAGAGGAAAAATTTTAGATGTGAAATTTTCTAAAGGTACATCCTAAACCTTTACAGTTTGAATCCTTATCTTTCTTCCTTCAGGTATAGAGAACCCAAGACATGACGACTTGTATAGCCATCCAAGCAATTTTTCTTCTACCACGCGCTCCTCTTTTTTTTTTTTCCAACAACAAACCTCTGATGCCTCCATTGGCTAAACGGGCGAACATATGGGACATAGGACCGTGAAACATCAAAGGATCACCATAATGCTTTTACATCATGCAGGGGATTGATTCCAGATTAGAGAAAGAAATTATGGATTTAAATAGACAGAGGTTTTGGAATTCCCTTTAGGAAAATCCCTAAGTAAATAAAATTATTTTTTAAAAATAAGACCTTACTTGGAAACACAGTTGATGTAGGAATTATGCAAGGGATTTAGAGAAAGAGAAAGAAGTCATGGTGTTAGAGAGCAAGGTGTGCAAGAACTGGGTTTTTTCATTCATATCTTCTATAACTTACAACTGGGTATTTATAGACAAACCTTTGCCGACAAGGAATAGATAGAGCTTGTCATACGGGTGCTCATTGGGCCCCATCGTCAATGACTTATCTCATAATCTTTACAAGTGTGCGGCTAAGGTTATACAAAACCCAAAAAGGAAAAATACAAACTTTTTACAAAGTAGTAGGTACAAGGTGCTACAAAGTAAAAAACAAGATGCTAGGAAACATGGGGCATCTTCAAACCACCATGAGATGGAAAGCTTATCTTCTCAAACCATGTGCTAAAACAGTGGGTTGGAAACTTTTATCTCAAACCATATGATGAAACCATGGGCTGGAAAACCATGTGCTGAAACTGTGTGCTGAATTTTTTGTCTTCTAAAATAGGATCATGTTTATCTTTATTCATGGTCAATGATAGTCATTTCAGATGTCTTTTCTAGATAATCTTCCCAGTATCCATTATCTTGAATAATAGTCTAAGTATCCATTATCTTTTTCTTTTCTAGATAATCTTCTTAGTACTTTTGTCTCCCTATTTCCCATCTAAAGTGGTCAAAATGTGTATAGCTTCTGAGCCAAAGTCATAGTCTTCGTCTTCTTCTTGAGATTAACACTGAAGAGTCTGAGTACCAGTAGATCCAGATTTACAGGATATTTCTGAGTCTTGTTTCTCATAACCTTGTTCTTTAAGATATTCTTTAAAATATTCTTTCATCATCTTTTCATATCGTTTGGATCTGTCTGCTGTTTATCTTTCTTTTTATTTTCTGACCTTTTTGACAAATGTCCACCCGTAACAGATTTCATGTGTCTTTACCAGCTACCGTTTGAGCTGAACTAGCTAGTGAATTACCTTCACTAGTAGGTATCTGGTTTGAAAAAGCACCTATTAATCTTGCCTTGAATTTTTTGTTTTCTTCTTCAATGGTGTTTATCTATTCTTTCTGAAAATCATTCTTTACCTGGAGTAACCTTCTCTTTTCATTAAGTCTTTGTAGGGTCTTGGATAGGGTTTCACAGTGATCACAAAAAACAATTCTTCTAGTATCTTTGGCAATCCCATAAGATACTGTTTTAAATGCAATTGGTACCCTAGCAAGTAAAAATAGAGCAAAATGTAATTTATGTTTTATAGAAGCTTGTATACCTTGCCTAAAGATTTTAGGTATAAAACCAGAAGATAATACTTTGCATAAGAAGATCAGTAATACAAAATTAGAAATTAAATCCAGATACATATGAAAAGAAATTTAAAAAAAATAATAATTGCCATAAAAATAAAAAGACTAACAATATTGATTATTACAACACAAAGTATTATTATAAATAAAGATAAAACCAGACAGGAAAAATAGTAGATGTGAATTTTCTAAAGGTACATCCTAAACCTTTACAGTTTGAATCCTTATCTTTCTTCCATCAAGTATTGAGAACTCAAGACATAACGACTTGTATGGCTTCCTAGCAATTTTGCTTCTACCACTGGCTCCTCTTTTATTTCCCAACAACAAAGCCCAAACGCCTCCTTTGGCTAAACGGGCGAACATTTGGGACATAGGACTGTGAAACATCAAAGGATTACCATAATGCTTTTACGTCATGCAGGGGATTGGCTCTAGAATAGAGAAAGAAATTATGGATTCAAATAGACAGAGGTTTAGGAGTTCCCTTTAGGAAAACCCCTAAGTAAAAAAAATTACTTTTTTAAAATAAGAACTAACTTGGAAACACAGTTGATGTAGGAATTATGCAGGGGATTCAGAGGAAGAGAAAGAAGTCATGGGTTTAGAGAGCAAGGTGTGCAAGAACTGGATTTTTTCATTCATATCTTCTTTAACTTACAACTAGGTATTTATAGAAAAACCTTTACTGACACGGAATAGATAGAGATTGTCATACGGGTGCTCATTGGGCCCCATCCTCAATGACTTATCTCATAATCTTTACAAGTGTGCGGCTAAGGGTAAACAAAACCCAAAAAGGAAAAATACAAACTTTTTACGAAGTCAAAAAACAAGGTGCTAGGAAACCAATGGCATCTTCAAACCACCATGAGCAGGAAAGCTTATCTTCTCAAACCATGTGCTAAAATAGTGGGTTGGAAACTTTTATCTCAAACCATATGATGAAACCATGAGCTGGAAAACCATATGCTGAAACCGTGGGTTGAAGTTTTTGTCTTCTCAAATAGGATCATGTCTATTTTTATTCTGAGTCAATGATAGTCTTTTCAGATGTCTTTTCTAGAAAATCTTCTCAGTATCCATTATCTTGAATAATAGTCTAAGTATCCATTATCTTTTTCCTTTCTAGATAATCTTCTTAGTACTTTTGTCTTGGTATTTCCCATCTAAAGTGGTCAAATTGTGTATAGCTTCTGAGTCAAAGTCATAGTCTACGTATTCTTCGTGAGAATAACACTAAAGAGTGTGAGTACCAGTAGATCCTGATTTACTGGATATTTCTGAGTCTTGTTTCTCATAACCTTGTTCTTTAAGATATTCTTGAAAATATTCTTTCATCATCTTTTTAATATCTTCTGGATCTATCTGTTGTTTGTCTTTCTTCTTTTCTTCTGACATTTTTGGCAAATGTCCAGCCATCAACGGATTTAATGTGTCTTTACCAGCAACCATTTGAGCTGGAATAGCTAGTGAATTACCCTCACTAGTAAGTATCTGGGTAGAAAAAGTACCTGTTAATCTTGCCTTGAGTTGTTTGTTTTCTTCTTAAATGATGTTTATGTATTCTTTCTGATAATCATTCTTTTCCTGGAGCAACCTTCTCTTTTCATTGAGTCTTTGTATGGTCTTGGATAGGGTTTCACAGTGATCTCAAAAAACAATTCTTCTAATATCTTTGGCAATCCCATAAGATACTGTTTTAAATGCAATTGGTACCCTAAAGAGAAAAATAGAGAAAAATGTAATTTATGTTTTCTAGGAGCTTGTATACCCTGCCTAAAGATTTTAGGTATAACACCAGAAGATAATACTTTGCATAACAAGATCAGTAATACAAAATTAGAAATTAAATCCAAATAAAAACGAAAAGAGCTTAAAAAAATGTAAGAGCCATAAGAATTAAAAGACTAACAATAACGATTATAACAACACAAAGTAGTATCATAAATAAAGATAAAACCAGAGGTACATCATAAACCTTTACTGTTTGAATCCTTATATTTCTTTCTTCAGGTATAGAGAACCCAAGACATGACGACTTGTATGGCTTCCTAGATCTTTTGCTTCTACCACGGGCTCCTCTTTATTTTCCCAACGACAAAGCCCTGACACATCTTTTGGCTAACTGGCGAACATATGGGACATAGGACCGTGAAACATCAAAGGATCACCATAATGCTTTTACGTCATGCAGGGGATTGACTCCAGATTAGAGAAAGAAATTATGGATTCAAAGAAACAGAAGTTTAGGAGTTCCCTTTAAGAAAACTCCAAAGTAAATAAAATTACTTTATTAAAAATAAGAACTTACTTGGAAACACAGTTGATGTAGGAATTATGCAAGGGATTCAGAGGAAGAGAAAAAAGTCATGGGATAAGGGAGCAAGGTGTGCTAGAACTAGCTTTTTTCGTTCATATCTTCTATAACTTACAACTAGGTATTTATAGACAAACCTGTGCCGACACGGAATAGATAGAGATTGTCATACAGGTGCTCATTGGGCCCCATCATCAATGACTTATCTCATAATTTTTACAAGTGTGAGGCTAAGGTTAAACAAAACCCAAAAAGGAAAAATAAAAACTTTTTACAAAGTCAAAAACATGGTGCTACAAAGTCAAAAATAAGGTGCTAGGAAACCTGGGGCATCATCAAACCACCATGAGCTGGAAAGCTTATCTTCTCAAACCATGTGCTAAAACTGTGGGTTGGAAACTTTTATCTCAAACCATATGATGAAACCATGGGCTGGAAAATCATATGATGAAACTGTGGGCTGAATTTTTTGTCTTCTCAAACAGGATCATGTCTATCTTTATTATGAGTCAATGATAATATTTTAAGATGTCTTTTCTAGATAATCTTCTCAGTATCCTTTATCTTGAATAATAGTCTAGGTATCCATTATCTTTTTCTTTTCTAGATAATCCTCGTAGTACTTTTGTCTTGCTATTTCCCATCTAAAGTGGTCAAATTGTGTATAGCTTCTGAGTCAAAGTCATAGTCTTTGTCTTCTTCTTGAGAATAATACTGAAGAGTCTGAGTACCAGTAGATCCAGATTTACTGAATATTTTTGAGTCTTGTTACTCATAACCTTGTTCTTTAAGATATTCTTGAAAATATTCTTTCATCATCTTTTTAATATCTTATGGATCTGTCTGATGTTTGCCTTTCTTCTTTTCTTCTAACGTTTTTGAAAAATGTCCAGCCGTCAACGGATTGTCTTTTACCAGCTACCGTTTGAGCTGGAATAACTAGTGAATTACCCTCACTAGTAGGTATTTGGGTAGAAAAAGTACCTGGTAATCTTGCATTGAGTTGTCTGTTTTCTTCTTCAATGGTGTATATGTATTCTTTCTGAAAATCATTCTTTTCCTAGAGTAACCTTCACTTTTCATTGAGTCTTTGTATGGTCTTGGATAGGGTTTCATAGTGATCTCAAAAAACAATTCTTCTACTATCTTTGCCAATCCCATAAAATACTATTTTAAATGCAATTGGTACCCTTGCAAGAAAAATAGAGCAAAATGTAATTTATGTTTTATAGAAGCTTGTATACCCTGCCTAAAGATTTTAGGCATAACACCAGAAGATAATACTTTGCATAACAAGATTAGTAATACAAAATTAGAAATTAAATCCAGATACATAAGAAAAGAACTTTTTAAAAAAAAAACAAAAACTATAATTGCCGTAAGAATTAAAGACTAGCAATAATGATTATAACAACACAAAGTATTATCATAAATAAAGATAAAACTAGAGAGGAATAATAGTAGATGTGAAATTTTCTAAAGGTACATCCTAAACCTTTAATGTTTGAATCCTTATCTCTCTTTCTTCAGGTATAGAGAACCCTAGACATGACGACTTGTATGGCTTCCTAGATTTTTTGCTTCTGCCACGGGCTCCTCTTTGTTTTCCCAACAACAAAGCCCTGACGCCTCCTTTGGCTAAACGGGCGAACATATGAGACATAGGACCGTGAAACATCAAAGGATCACCATAATGCTTTTACGTCATGCAGGGGATTGACTCTAGATTAGAGAAAGAAATTGTGGATTCAAACAGACAGAGGTTTAGGAGTTCCCTTTAGGAAAACCCCTCGATAAATAAAATTACTTTTTTAAAAATAATAACTTACTTGGAAACATAGTTGATGTAGGAATTATGCAGGCGATTCAGAGGAAGAGAAAGATGTCATGGGTTTAGAGAGCAAGGTATGCTAGAACTGGGTTTTTTCATTCATATCTTCTATAACTTACAACTGGGTATTTATAGACAAACCTTTGCCGACACGGAGTAGATAGAGATACGAGTGTTCATTGGGCCCCATCGTCAATGAATTATCTCATAATCTTTACAAGTGTGCGGCTAAGGTTAAACAAAATCCTAAAAAGGAAAAATACAACTTTTTACAAAGTCAAAAAACAAGGTGCTAGGAAACCAGGGGCATCTTCAAACCACCATGAGCTAGAAAGCTTATCTTCTCAAACCATGCGTTAAAACTGTGGGTTGGAAACTTTTATCTCAAACCAATGGGCTGGAAAACTGTGTGCTGAAACCGTGGGCTGAATTTTTTGTCTTCTCAATCAGGATCATGTCTATCTTTATTCTGAGTCAATGATAGCCTTTTCAGATGTCTTTTCTAGATAATCTTCTTAGTATCCATTATCTTGAACAATAGTCTTAGTATCCATTATCTTTTTATTTTCTCGATAATCTTCTTAGTACATTTGTCTTGGTATTTCCCATCTAATGGAGTCAAATTGTGTATAGGTTATGAGTCAAAGCCATAGTCTTCGTCTTCTTCTTGAGAATAACACTGAAGAGTCTGAATAGCAGTAGATCCAGATTTGCTGGATATTTCTGAGTCTTGTTTCTCATAACCTTGTTCTTTAAGATATTCTTGAAAATATTCGTTCATCATCTTTTTAATATCTTCTGGATCTGTCTGATGTTTGTCTTTCTTCTTTTCTTCTGACTTTTTTGTTAAATGTCCAACCGTCAACGGATTTGATGTGTCTTTACCAGCTACCATTTGACCTAGAATAGCTAGTGAATTACCCACACTAGTAGGTATCTGGGTAGAAAAAGTACCTGTTAATCTTGCCTTGAGTTGTTTGTTTTCTTCTTAAATGGTGTTTATGTATTCTTTCTGAAAATCATTCTTTTCCTGGAGAAACCTTCTCTTTTCATTGAGTCTTTGTATGGTCTTGGATAGGGTTTCACAGTGGTCACAAAAAACAATTCTAGAATCTTTGGCAATCCCATAAGATACGGTTTTAAATGCAATAAGTACCCTAGCAAGAAAAATAGAGCAAAAAGTAATTTATGTTTTATAGAAGCTTGTATACCTTGCCTAAAGATTTTAGGTATAACACTAGAAGATAATACTTTGCATAACAAGATCAGTACTACAAAATTAGAAATTAAATCCAGAGACATACGAAAAGAACTTTAAAAAAAAACTTTAAAAGTCAAAATAATGAAAAGACTTACAATAATGATTATAACAACACAAAGTAGTATCATAGATAAAGATAAAACCAGAGAGGAAAATAGTAGATGTGAAATTTTCTAAAGGTACATCCTAAACCTTTACTGATTGAATCCTTATCTTTCTTTCTTCAGGTATAGAGTACCCAAGACATGACGACTTGTATGACTTCTTAGCAATTTTGCTTCTGGCACATGCACCTCTTTTTTTCCCATCAGCAAATCCCTGACGCCTCCTTTGGCTAAACAGGCGAACATATGGGACATAGGACCATGAAACATCAAAGGATCATTATAATGCCTTTACCTCATGCAGGGAATTCACTCCAGATTAGAGAAAGAAATTATGGATTGAAACAGACTGAGGTTTAGGAGTTTCCTTTAGGAAAACCCCTAAGTAAATAAAATTACTTTTTTTAAAATAAGAACTTACTTGGAAACACAGTTGATGTAGGAATTATTTAGGGGATTTAGAGGAAGAGAAAGAAGTCATGGGTTTAGAGAGCAAGGTCTGAAATTCATTGATATCTTCTATAACTTACAACTGGGTATTTATAGACAAATTTTTGCCGACACAGAATAGATAGAGATTGTCATACAGATGCTCATTGGGCTCCATCATCAATGACTTATCTCATAATCTTTACAAGTGTGTGGCTAAGGTTAAACAAAACCCAAAAAGGAAAAATACAAACTTTTTACAAAGTCAAAAACAAAGGTGCTAGGAAACCAGGGGCATCTTCAAACCACCATGAGCTGGAAAGCTTATTGTCTCAAACCATGTGCTAAAATAGTGGGTTGGAAACTTTTATCTCAAACCATATGATGAAACCATGGGCTGGAAACCATGTGCTGAAACCGTGGGCTGAATTTCTTTTCATCTCAAACATGATCATGTCTATCTTTATTCTGAGTCAATGATAGTCTTTTCTAATGTCTTTTCTAGATAATCTTCTCAGAATCCATTATCTTGAATAATAGTCTAAGTATCCATTATCTTTTTCTTTTCTAGATTATCTTCTTAGTACTTTTGTCTAGTTATTTCCCATCTAAAGTGGTCACATTGTGTATAGCTTCTGAGTCAAAGTCATAGTCTTCGTCTTCTTCTTGAGAATAACACAGAAGAGTCTGAGTACTAGTAGATCCAGATTTACTGAATATTTCTGAGTCTTGTTTCTCATAACCTTGTTCTTTAAGATATTCTTGAAAATATTCTTTCATCATCTTTTTGATATCTTCTGGATTTGTCTGTTGTTTGTCTTTCTTCTTTTCTTCTGACATTTTTGGCAAATGTCTAGCCGTCAACGGATTTGATGTGTCTTTACCAGCTACCTTTTGAGCTAGACTAGCTTGTGAATTACCCTCACTAGTAGGTATCTAGTTAGAAAAAGTACCTGTTAATCTTGCCTTGAGTTGTTTGTTTTCTTCTTCAATGGTGTTTATGTATTCTTTCTGAAAATCATTCTTTTTCTGGAGTAACTTTCTCTTTTCATTGAGTCTTTGTATGGTCTTGGATAGGGTTTCACAGTGATCACAAAAAAACAATTCTTCTAGTATCTTTCGCAATCCCGTAAGATATTTGGTCTTCTCTCATAAATCTTAAGGATGGGGCTATATAATAATTAGTTCCTATACTGTGCTTAGCAGCTTCTAAGGCTTCTTGTAAATTATTAAATTCTTTATAAATAGGTCTTTTAAAATCTTGAATACTTTCTATAACTTCAGTCCTGGAATGAAAGCTCCTAGAGTTTTACGTTTAAAAACTACATTAAAATTAATTTTTTTTTGACAAAAATATTCTGATAAACTATTAATACTGGATAAAAAGTATTTTTGATCATTAGGAATTCTTTGTTAAGAAAGCCATAAGTTGTCTAATAAGCATTGTTCTTCTTTGCCAACAGAAATAATGGGTAAAGTGTTAAATGTAATATTAGATTTAGGAAAAACTACTAATTTTTTATTACCAAAATTTAAAAATTCTTCTCCATAAATATTGAATCTTGAGGAAGAAGATCTTGAGGACATCTGGTCTGGAGACCTGCTGGGCTGAATAATACCCTGTGCTAACATCTACTCGCACTGCCTTTCAATCTCATCCTTTTGTAAGTGAGGGTAACGATACGGACGTACCACTACCGGCTCAATACCCATTTTTGAACGGATACGGCGATCACAGTGCCTAAGTGGCGGTAAGGCGGTACGGTCTTGAAAGAGATCTTCAAATTTTGTAAGTAAGTGAGATAACTTACATGTGTTTGTGGACTGGACCTGGGCAACCTGTAGTGCGCGGGTGAGTGGTGCTTGTGTGCCATGCAATATAATCTGATGTTGGTCCTCTATAAAAGACATGGTTAGAGCTTGGAAATCCCATAGTATTGGTCCCAACAATTGTAGCCATTTAATTCCTAGCACCAAATCGAATCCTGATAGTGGAATCACTAGAAAATCTGCAACAAATTCATATCCCTCAATATCAAAGTGTGTGGCTGGTGATATGCCTACACTAGTAATTTAAGCCCCATTGGCTACTGATACAGAAAGACCATTCTGTTGTTGTACTACTAACCCAAGTTGTTCTGCCGCCTACTGACTGATGAAATTATGTGTACTACCCGAGTCAACTAAAGCCAGTAACTGTAAATGATGTAATTGGGCTTTAACCTGCATTGTGCTTGCACTGCGTAGACCAGTCATTGCATGAAGGGAAATCTCTAGACCTTCTTGGTCAGTTTCCACAATTTCTTCCTCTGGTGGTATTTCTTCTCCATCCTCCCACAGACATATACTGAATAATCGTTTGCAGTGGTGACCAAAGACATACTGTTCATCACAGTTAAAACAAAGGCCCTTGGCCTTTCTCTGGTCCATTTCCTGTCTAGTAAGTTTTTTGAAGTAAGGAGCAGGTGGAGCCGAATTAGAGATATCTGAGCGTGGGGCTGCACTGTCTCTAAATCTTGGAGGTCCATAGGAAGGGTTTGGCGAAGAGGCATTGTGCCTCCCTGGCCAAGCTGGTTTTCTGACCAGTGACTCCTTTAGAACACGCTGTTTGTGCTCAATTGCCCTGGCTAAATTCATAGTGTGGTCTAAATCTGTAGGAGCATGTAATTCAACTTCTAAACGCAGAGCTTCTGTCAAACCAGCAGTAAAAATATGGACATACTGTGTGTGGCTAACAAACTGGTTTGTTCGGGCTAACAAACTGGTTTGTGACCCCAAAGTGCATATAGCAAGAGTCGACAACATGGAAGGAGTTGACCCCATCTGAGTAAAAAATGACAAAAAGGATTTGACTCTATGTAATAAAAAGTTTTGAAATAAAAAAAAATCAATGGTCCCTTATAGGGTGCAAAAGAAAGATGTGTTGAACTTTGGGGTGGAGAGGATTCAAACTTTGGGGAGGATTCAACTAAAGAATCAAGCTATTAGAAGAAAAAGTTGTGGAGGCCATGTTTTAGCAATTAAATTTCTTGAATATTGGGTCCAAATCCAAAAATTTTAGGTTTCCAAATTATGTAAGTAACCTATAATATGTTCGGTAGTAAAAATAGGAACTATTGATTATTTTTTACAAAATTGCAACAGAATATATAAGCTAAAGTAAATCCTAGCACTCGTAACCCTCGTGGCTCTTTCCCTCTTAGAACTACATCACAATTTTACTGCTCTCTTAGTATCTCATAATTACTTAGCTTAGGCCTAACAAAACCCTTGTATGACTTTTTCTATTTCTCTATAAAAATAATTATGACCAATCGCAGTCCGAATGTTTATACAAAGGATTTCTTCTTTTTTTTTTTTAACTTTTCACTATTAAATAGTGTCCTTAAATTTCATGAAAGGTTCCCGAGGATTATTAATAATAACCAAGTCTTTAATTTATTTATTTTAATAATTACCTAAAAAAAATTTCTATAACAATGGGATAAGAATAAATCATCTATGAGATAATAATGTAATTACATAATAAATTATAGTTAATATTTTGTATTAACTAATTACTAGATCAATAACTCAATTAGTTACTTCACAAGTCATATTACATTCACATGACTTGATCAATTTATAATGTGCATCAATATGATCATGCAAATTATTATACTCTCACTAATTAATAATTTAAATCGCGAACCAAATAGTTATATTTAGTTTATAGTTTAATTTTTCTAACTTTGAAAGTATTTCCATCGATATACAAAGAATTTTTGTGTATCTTACTAATTAATTTCTATTTTCCATTTTAAGAAAATCTGTAGAAAAAGTTTTTATCAAAATGATAATATATAATGATAATTGAACAAATTTAATAATATCAAATAAATCACTTAATTAAAATATATTAATTAATTTTTATATTATGTTAACCAAATTAAGTTGATTGATCATTTAATTGTTTTTATTTAATTTAACATAAGTATTTTAATTAAATATTTTTTTAAAATACAAAAAATAAATTATAGTAATATTTAATGAAAATTTAAAATTCTAATGTTTAATTGTTTTATTTATTCCATTGATAAAAATCTTATCTCATTTCACATAAAAGCACTATTATACTTGATTAATGACTTACATAGCACTATGTTGGTAGTAAGAGAAAATGTTAAATATAACTATATGTGAGAATAGGTGATCAATTATCTGTGATTATATTTTTTTCCTACTTATTTTCGATAAAATTATTCTATCTAGAATAATATCTATTGCTTGATGATTTTTCAAATTCGCTGAGAATAAATGAATATTTCTCTGTAATTTTTTTGTTTTTCTAATTATTTTCAATGAAATTTTTTTATCGAAAATAGCATATATTTACCAGAATTTTTGAATTTTATCAAGAATAAGTAGATATTTATCAATTAATTTTTGTTGTTAATGTTTCCTACTTATTCTTGGCAAAATTATTTCATTGAGAAAAAATATATTTCTCAATGATTTTTTATTTCAAAGAGAATAGTGGATATTTTTTATTTTTTCCTAACTATTTCTTAGAGAAATTACTTCTCTGAGAATAGTATATATTTCGCAAAGATTTTTAATTTCACCAGTAATAAGTGATTTT
The DNA here is from genome assembly GCF_029961685.1 of Aristolochia californica. NCBI lineage: Eukaryota > Viridiplantae > Streptophyta > Magnoliopsida > Piperales > Aristolochiaceae > Aristolochia > Aristolochia californica. The sequence goes on from NW_027182279.1 coordinate 8,431,108, forward strand.
TTATTTTTATTTTCCCTTCTTTTTTTTGGTGAAATTATTTGACCGAGAATAGCATATATTTCTAAGAGATTTTTAAAATTTTCCAATAATTAGTTTATATTTTTGTTTTGTCTTTCTCTAACTTATTATCGAGCTTTTTTTTTTTGTCGAGAATAGTATTTATTTCTCGGTGAGTTTTTAATTACATTGAGAATAAGTGAATATTTTAATTTTTAATTTCCCCTCTTATTCTTGGCGAAATAATTTTTCAAAAATATTATATATTTTTTTTAATCTTTGATTTTTTTGAGAGTAAGTGAATTATTTTTCTTTTTTCTCCTAACTTATTATTGACAGGATAGTTTCGACTAGAATATCTTGGTGATTTTTTAATTTCATTGAGAATAATTGGTTCTCCCCATTTAGTGGGAATCTTTTTCTCGACGACATTCAAATTTCATCGAGAAATATATACTTATCTCAAAAAAAAATCATGGAGAAGAAAAAACTTTGAGAAACATTAATTTTCCTATAGCATAAGAAGTTAGAGCAACTCAATTGAAGATGGCTATGAACTACTTCCGACAAGCACACTCCTACTTAGGTTGTTTGATTTGAATGTAAGTTGAATTATGTCTAAACTTGTAGCCTTTGCATGAAGTCTTGTTTACTTGAATGGGACACAATCATGTTCAAGCTACGGGAGTAAAAAGTATATAATTAGAAAAGAGTAAATGATTTTATATATTGTGTTGGCCCCAAGATCCCCATTAAGATAATATTACTAATATTATATGTTAAATATGAGGCGCATTAAAAAAACTCATTAAAAACATTTCTAACAGCATATTCGTTTGATCCACCATGGCCCATTTCAATGATCCATAGAAAATGGAAGAAATTTTCTCATACTAGAAAGCACACCATCAACATCTAGTAGCACCATTTGACTTAAAAGACAAAGGAAGAATCATTTTTTTGGAAACAACCGGTCCAAAAAAGGCAAGAAGAATAAAATGAGGAAAAGGAGATGACCATATAGGAAGAAATAAAAATTAATGCGCCAATAGTCGAAGGAGTCAAACCCATCTATAAAAATCAAGCATAATCAGTGAAAAAAATGAAAGCCTAAAATGAAAAGACAAAATTAAGGAGTCAAGCATGTGGTGAAATCGGAGCAAGAAGAGTTGACCCCCATGGAAGGAATCGACCTCATGTCATGATGGAGTGAGCAAAACAGTAGTGGGAGGAGTTGATTATTGTACTAAAGTGCATATAGTAAGAGTCGACAACATCGAAGGAGTTGACCCCATCTGAGTGAAAAACAAAAAAAAGGATTTGACTCTATGCACTAAAAAGTTCTAAAATAAAAAAAAAATCAGTCGATCCTTATAGGGTGCAAAAGTAAGAGGAGTTGAACTCTTGGGCAGAGAGGATTCAAACTTTGGGGAGGATTCGACTACAGAATCAAGCTATTAGAAGAAAAAATTGTGGAAGCCATGGTGTAGCAATTCAATTTCCTGAATATCGGGTCCAAATCCAAAAATTATATGTTTTCAAATTATGTAAGTAACCTATAATATGTTCGGTAGTAAAAATAGGAACTATTGATTTTTTTCATAATTTTTAGACCTTTGTTTTCACCTTCTTTTGCTAAAATGTTGGAGAATTTGCTCTTTAACCCAAACTCGCCTCTAATGAAATTCTCTCTTCTCACAGTGAAAACCAAGCCTCCTAAGTACTTGCACATGCTTTAAGAATTTTTTGCCTCTCTCAAAGCTAGCTTAAAAGGTTGATAGTTTTCTTTATTGAGCTAAGAAATTATGTGTTGTTTGTTTTAATACTTAAATCTCAGTTAGTTAAACATGTGCTAAGGGATTTTAAGACCATATTTGATCCAACCATTGCATTGTGAGTAGTTGTGTTATTGACAACCATTTGAAATTAGTTTTAAAACCTCCTCTATTTTCATATCATATTAATGCATGACTATTTGTTATTTTATTGGGGCATTTGAAATGGCTTTTACTAAGTATTGAAACTTTGGGATAGAATTTCAAATCCAAGTATTTACATTTATATACTTTGAGATATATCAATGATAATTGGTCGAGTACAATGAATTGGTGCTAAGTACACTTTGAAAAATCATTCACTATAATTTATAATGCTACTTATGGGTTATAGTTTGAAATTTATTATTTTTTGAGTTGAATTGTTTACGTCCCCCGACTTGAAAAGCCAATCCCATATTTAAATTGAGCCAATATTTTCAAATGAACACATCTTTTGCTGCCTATCTTTTCAAATCAAATCATAAATGACTACTATGAGTTGTTTTCATTTTAAAATCAAGTTACTAAGGACTATTTTAAACTACTAATTAAATTGGATAGATGTACCTATTTGTTTGTACCAAGATTAATAAAATTTTCCTATTGGGAGATAATTATTATTGTGATACATTGTAACAAAGTAATACTTACAATTGGGCCAAACCTTCCATAGGTAAGACCATCCTCACCCAAAATTTATTCAAGAAAAAAAAAATTGTGGCAAAAGAATTGAAGTTGGGAAGTTGTGTTTGCAGTTGTTCCAGTCATAAAACCTTGTGTAGGTAGGTGATGCTGAAAATCTCTTTGTGGGTCTAGATTAGTGTGCCTAGTGAGTCATTGAAAATCTATGTGCTAGTCTACCTTATCAATTGATGAAAAATCTCATTGTGGGTCTAGGCATGTATGCCTAATTAGTTGTTAAATCTGAGGGAGTACCATTGTAAGTTGGTTGTTTCGGTCAATTGAATTGCATAAGTCCATTTGTGGGCAACATTGCAATTGGCCTTCGAGGTGATTTGCTTTATATGTTTTTGGGCAAGCCAAGATTAGTGGCTCCTTAAGATTATGAAACATATTGAGGGGTAGACTTGCAATCAGCTAGAAGGACTTCAAACCACCCTAAAAATCCTATGTGTACTTTGTATGTAATTGCTTCTACGAATGCCATTGCTCATTGTGACATGAACTTTAAAATTGACCTTGGATTTTGAATTAATTAAAAGCACATAGGAACGAAGTAAAAGCAGTTAAAGTTAAGAATAAAAGTGAAAAAACCTACCATTTTATTAGACTATATATACCTTAATTGTAGATCATCCATATATTGGATTACCAATCAGTAAAATAGGAAATCAACACCTAGGAAAAAAAATTAAAAATGTTTAGAAATCATGTCCAAGAAAAGTAGCAAGCAAGAGTCTGAGATTTTACTTGTAGCTTTACTGCTCGCGAAGAGTGAATTAAGCATAGCAAAAAAAAAAAAGGAAAGAAAAAACTCAAAAAATGGGTTGTTCATTAAAAACTATAATAATGTGAAATAATATATATATGTTTCTCAAAATCACCAACATAAGTTCTTCTACACTATCAAAATAATAAATATCTGCAAAAACAAAAAAAAAGACCAAGAAAATGTGTCCCTCTCCCAAGTCTTGGAAGTCGAATCTCCATTTAGAAGAGGGGGTGTTATGGTCCCGGATCTGATACATGGATTCGTAGGGAGGAAGAAGAGAAAATGAAGATCAAGCCAAAGAGAAGCTTGAAAACCCTAGGTTCTTTGAAGAGAATGCACACCCCTCAGCTCGTTGAGGATAACTCAAAAACCATGTTTACTCTAAATCAATGATTACTTTCACATTACTCTTACCCCTTAAGTAGGGTTCACCCTTACAAGGTTTAAAATAAAATACTACCAAAATACCCCTAAATAAAATATTCCAAAAATGCCCTCGTGGCCTATTAATTTTTTAACTAGCATAAAATAAAGAAAATTAAAGAAAAATAATTAAAATAATAATATTATTGCGTGCATAACAAGGGGCAAGGCTGTCCTTCCCTAGGTAAAATCCCTATACCCTCCCAATCCCATATCGAAGAGAAAGAAGGGATTTTGGAGTATATATATATATAGAGAGAGAGAGAGAGAGAGAGGGAGAGAGAGAGAGAGAGAGAGAGAGAGAGAGAGAGAGAGAGAGAAAGAGAGAGAGAGAGAGAGAGAGAGAGAGAGAGAGAGAGAGGGAGAGAGAGAATTATTTTTGTATTACTAATATAATTTCTAATAACTCTGATACCAATTTGTCTGGGGGGTACTATAATTCTTCTATAGGAATAGGTTGACAATACAATACAAATACAGAAAAACAGGGACAAGTTATTTATAACTATGGCTAAAGCAAAAGAAAGGAATAACATAAACTGGTATTAAGAAGGGGTTTCTTAATGAAAGATTGATTGTAAGGATGGCTAAAGAAAATGAAATAACTAACATAAGCAAACAAACTATATTCTGAAGGCTTTTCCTATATATAAAATCTTATACAGAATTGCTAAAAATAGATAAATTTTTGCACACAAAAATTATAAATAAAACAATAAACAGAATAAGCATACAAAATATAAAGGAACTTTGTGGCGTTGTGACAGCCAGGAGCGATCCTTGTCTTTCAAAGCAGCGGGATCTGTCAGAGCTACAAGCCCTCACCCAGTAATTTCCAGCCTAATAAACTACTTTTTTTTAACAAATTATAAAAGTCGTAAGAATTAAAAGACTAAAAATAATGATTATAACAACAAAAAGTTGTATCATAAATAAAGATAAAACCAGAGAGGAAAAATAGTAGATGAGAAATTTCCTAAAGGTACATCCTAATCCTTGACTGGTTGAATCCTTATCTTTTTTTCTTCAGGTATAGAGAACCCAAGACATGACAACTTGTATGGCTTCCTAGCAATTTTGTTTCTATCATGAGCTCCTCTTTTTTTTCCCAACAACAAAGCCTTGACGCCTCCTTTGGCTAAACAGGCGAACATATGGGACATAGGACAGTGAAACATCAAAGGATCACCATAATGTTTTTATGTCATGTAAGGGATTGACTCCATATTAGAGAAAGAAATTATGGATTCAAATAGACAGAGGTTTAGGAGTTCCCTTTAGGAAAACCCCTAAGTAAATAAAATTATTTTTTTAAAAATAAGAACTTACTTGGAAACACAGTTGATGTAGGAATTATGCAGGGGATTCAGAGGAAGAGAAAGAAGTCATGGGTTTAGAGAGCAAGGTGTGCAAGAACTGGAGTTTTTCAATCATATCTTCTATAACTTACAACTGGGTATTTATTGACAAACCATTGCCGACACGGAATAGACAGAGATTGTCATCAGGGTGCTCATTGGGCCCCATTGTCAATGACTTATCTCATAATCTTTACAAGTGTGCGGCTAAGGTTAAACAAAACCCAAAAAGGAAAAATACAAACTTTTTACAAAGTCTTGTTTCTCATAACCTAGTTCTTTAAGATATTCTGGAAAATATTCTTTTATCATCTTTTTAATATCTTCTAGATCTGTCTATTGTTTGTCTTTCTTCTTTTCTTTTGACATTTTTTGGCAAATGTCCAGCAATCAACGGATTTCATGTGTCTTTACCAGCTACCGTTTGAGCTGGACTAGCTAGTCAATTACCCTCACTAGTAAGTATCTAGGTAGAAAAAGTACCTGTTAATCTTGCCTTGAGTTGTTTGTTTTCTTCTTCAATGGTGTTTATGTAATCTTTCTGAAAATCATTCTTTTCCTGGAGTAACCTTCTCTTTTCATTGAGTCTTCGTATGGTCTTGGATAGGGTTCACAGTGATAAAAAAAAACAATTCTTCTTGTATCTTTGGCAATCCCATAAGATACATGGTCTTCTCTCATAAATCGTAAGGACGAGGCTATATAATAATTAGTTCCTATTCTGAGCTTAGCAACTTCTAAGGCTTCTTGTAAATTATTAAATCCTTTATAAATAGGTCTTTGAAAATCTTGAATACTTTCTATTACTTCAGTCCAGGAATGTAAAAGTCCCGGAGTTTTACCAATAAAAACTACTTAAAAATTAAAACTTTTCTTTTTCTGAAAAAAATATTCTGATAAGCCATTAATACTGGCTAAAATGTATTTTTGACCTTTAGGAATTCTTTGATAAGAAAGCCATAAGTTGTCTAATAAGAATTGTTCTTCTTTGCCAACAGAAATATGGGGTAAAGTCTTAACTGTAATATTAGATTTAGGAAAAACTACAAATTTCTTATCACCAAAATTTAAAAATTCTTGTCCATAATTATTGAATCTGGAGGATGAAGATCTTGAGGACATTTGCTCTGAAGGATCCATCTGTTCAATTAACCAAGGACGAATAAAAAATCTCCTACTTAATGTATCTACAAGACTATTATTTTTACCTTTGATATGCTCAAATTTTATCTTGTATCCATTTCCTATAATTATATCTACAAGATTTAGCCATCTTCTTTTACTTTTCTTATTTTCTTTGCTTCTTTGGAAATATTTTACTATTGCTTCACAATAAGTTCTTAATGCAAATACATTTTTACTAATAATGAAAAGCCGAAATTCTTCTAAGGAGTAAATAATTGCTAAAATTTCTGCATCTATGCTACTCAAATTTCCTTTTTCTTTTACTTTTCCACTAGCATAACTACAAACACGTTCTTCTTCTTTAATACTATTTTTTTGGGGTTTGGTAAAAAGTACACCGCCCCAGCCAATGTTGGTACCAACAGTTTCAATTATTAGTTAATCAGAATCTAAGGGCATTAGTAATTTAGTTACATTTTGGATTTTTTCTTTTACTTTTTTTACTTAGTTTTTATCTTCTTGATTAAAAAACCTTTGTCCATTAGTGGAAGTTTTTCCATAGAGAGAGAGAGAGAGAGAGAGAGAGAGAGAGAGAGAGAGAGAGAGAGAGAGAGAGGGGTGGGGGGGGGGGGGGGGGGGGGGTGGGGGCTTTTAGAAGAAGCAGTAATTTCGCATTCAAGCTAATAAATTGAAAGACTTAAGATTGACTGGCTAAATGGCAACTAATAATATTTTATGCTTGAAAAAATTATGAGATTGCTTCATACCTAGTGATGCATCCCCATCTCACTTTGTTTAGAAACCTTGTACTATAACTTGTATACAGGAGGATTTCCCTATAGTTTGTAGTTCTTCCATACTAACTTAGTCGCCAAATGATAGATAGGAATAACCTAGTCCTGTCACATGCAAGTTGGTTCCTCATAGTTCTCCCTTTAACACCAATGGTAGATAGGAACAAAAATATTTCATAATATTCTAAACCAAACCGATATATCACTTGAGTTAGCATACAAAAACACCTTGAGACCTACTTCAACCACATGATGTAATGAGTCAACATTGAGGCGCCAAATGACTTAATCCATAAAATCTCTTGGGATTCATCAACCTATTCTTCCTAGTATACCTTTGATCATGAGGCAAACTCTACCTTAAAACCAATCAAAAAGCATATCTCTTATGTCTTCTACTCTTTCATGGTTTAGTAAGAGTCAGAATATTTGTCAAACAAATAAGCCAAATCAATAATGGGATCCTCATTAAACTAATCTTTTGGGATGTTTAGTCATGCTAACCCAATGTAATCTCTCTGAGAATGAGACTATTCATTATTTAAGTGAGCTCAACCATTCGGGACTAAATAGCTTATATTCTCTCCGTTTATAAAAGTTAATACAAAGTCAAGCCATTTTGTATACTAGGACTAACACTCTCAATTTGCCACTGTGAATGATAGGTGTTCCAATCATGAAGGCCAAGATGAAGATGCAATATGTTTCATCAAAGGATAACTAGAATAATGGAAGTATATGGCAGCCTTATTCCTATAGCTACAAATTTGACCAATAGTTATAGATCCACCGTAAGCAATTGAAGTGACATTTCCATTGCACCTACAGATGTGAGCACCATCGGATTGACCTCACAATTTAACTGATCATTAGAAGTGGAAGGCCATTTTCAAAGTTTTCAATATGATGGAGCAAAATATTTAGTTGGATATGAAAACATGGTCTCTCATTAAGGAGAAAAACTATCAAGGCACTTATACGTCTTATGTGACTCATAAATTCAAATAAAACATCCTTGTTGATTTTTCAAATTGAATCACTTAGAAAAGTCCAATATAGAAACAAAGTCCAATGAAGTGAATCAATAAGAGCAAGTCCAATAAAGCAAATCTGTAAATTAATTAGGACCTTCTCCATTTGATTCATGAAATTGGACTTGCCCTAATTGATTGACTAAAACTACATACAAATTTAGAGATGACAAAAATATCAATGGGTTGTGTCTTTCATTTTAGTGGATATTTTATCATGAAATTGGAGTGAAGGTAACTATTTCTTCCATGGAGTACTAAACCAAACACTAAAAGGTTTGGACATAAGCTAAAATATCTAACTACTCTAGCGTGCAAGTCATTTTCTCTCAGTTGTAATGTACTTAGAAATGCAAGGATTAATAATAAAAATTCAACACGAATTCCTATCCTAAAATACTTATCCAATATTTTCCTTCTCTTTTCTCCTACTATTTCTCAATCTCTATCTCAATCTCTTCTTACACCAAAATCATGTGTACCACACCCTATTCCTCTCTTCTACTTTACTCTCTTCTAACAATGTCAATGGCTTTATTACTAGCTAGGGTTCGTTGTCTTAGGGTTGTTTAACCCTTTTTTGGATACTTCAAATTATGTTTTTTAAGTGGAGCAATGTGCAACGGGATAATAAACCCCAAAATTGTTGCTTTTGTTTTCTATATTTGACACTAAAATACTAGCCTATTTTGTATAAAATTAGGATTTATTTATAAGGTTCTGACCCTAATCTATGTTTCCAAACTAATTGGTATTAGAGTCATTCAATCCAACGCATTGGTCGAAAGAAGGACAATGCAAACTTTGTGTTCTTGTCATTGCATTTTTCTCTTCTTAGTCACAAAGGAATATTTTTTTCTAGCAAAAGTTACGTGGAAGATAAAACTCTTGAGTTTCCTAACAAGAGGACCCGGTTCATCACCAAAATTCTAAAAATTTGTTGAAGCAAAGAAGCTCAACTCTCCACAGTGGTTCAAAATCTTGAAGTCACTTGCCAATACTTTGTAATGTAGTCTTTTTCTGCTACATGTGCAAATGGTTCTGGCAATTTTGCATAAAAGATAGACAGATACGGTTTCTGGTCTTCTTTTTGCAGTTTATAGAAGTAACTTGCAAACTCGCAGTAATACTTCTCATAAAAACAAATGTTAAAGATTTGTAACTTGTTTAATTTCTGAAGAGTTTTTAAACGTTTTCTTTGTTTAGTACTCTCATTGTAGGCTTCTAGGGTTGGATGTATTCCTAGAAATTCCTTTGATATCTTAGCCACTAATCCTTTCAAGATATTGGCTATTGATATTGAGGTATTAGCTCGTTTTTGGTCTTCGGGAAGGTTGTCCCACCAAAGAGCTACATTACCCTGTAAAGCATGGGTAAAGAAATTAAATGCTGATTCTTGGCTCCAAGATTCATGCATATTTGCAGCATTGCTCATGCTTCTTTCCCAATCTTTAAGGACTTTTTCTCCATCCTTGGGGCAATCCAAGTTGAGGTAAAATCCAAAAGGGTTTATGCTATCTATGGTTCGGTGTCCCTTAATAGCATTTGAAGGATCGACATTTGTGTATTTTATCGAATACCTTTGTCCTCCCAGGGATATTTTGGAGTGGGAGAAACTTTCTCGTTCTTGCGGATGAACCGCAGTACGGTTTCGAAAGTTATCTTGAAAGCTATCTTCCATGTGGTTATCTCGTACCCTTGAAGTTTTTGCTTCAAAATGGTCACTACCACGAAGCATTCAAAACCTTTTACCAAGATCATCTGCCTTTTTGTCTTTAGCAGAGTAGTCTGTTTTCTTGGTATTTTCTTCTGCAACTTCATCAGATTCCCAGGCTTCTGGTTCACTATCATGTTGCTCTTGTTGTTTACTAGAAGTAGGTTTTTCTTCTTGAACATAATAAATCGGTTGACGACCGAAGGTATTATATTCTGCGTAAACTTCATCATCAGTGGAGGATGATGCTTTTGAAGCGATCCTAAAAGTAGGTGGTGCTGGATCCTTTCTTCTAGATGCTATGCAAGGTGTTGCAAAGTACACTAGGTTTTTAAGCCATCCGGTAATGTCAGGAAAGCCTAATGGTAATGGAGTTTCCATATCCATTAAATAGAAAAACTCTGTCATAGAGCTAATTCTTGAAGCTTCCGTTGAAACTTTTTAATCAGATACCATAGTAGAATTTCTCTACGGGTTAATCTCCACCATTCATTCAGATATGCCTGATAAGCTATATCGGTGTCCTAGGGAAGAGGGCAGCGGAACTAAAATCCTAGGGACTTCTACCTGCCAGTCTCGAGCTACGGGCAGAGGATGACATCTACGGGCAGTGGAAATCAATAATGACTCACACAATACTATTCCCTAGTCACACTTCGTCCGTCCTATCAGTTTACCATTAGGCTACTTTCCTGCTTCCTACCACATGTCACCTTTATGTACTCGTTTGTGTCTATTTCATAGCTATCTAATAGGCCCAACATGACTTCTGCTGCTACCTAGAACTTCTTCGGGGTTTGACCCTATTCCTGCTGGCTTACCACCACGTGGGCAATTCCGTCAATGCGGTCCTCACGGTCTTCAGAGGGCCCCGAGCCGTTCCTATTAACCGTTGCGGCTCCATGGCTGCTTCAGCAGGGTAGAGCACAGCTCCGTTTTGTTTTCTACCTCGGAGCGTAGCCGAATAATTCTAAGTCTCTAGCGTTTGTCCTATTTGGCACTATTTCGATACTATTTCTTTTTTACGAGTGAACAGTAAACATGAATAGTAATCATGAATAGTAACCATGAATAGTAAAAATGAACATTACTTTTGAAAAGTAACTTTGGAATAGTAAAAACAAACACTGTGGAGATCAATACATATAGATGCGGAACATGAACAGTAATAACAGTTACTGTGGAGATCATATTTATAAATATGGAACATGAACAGTAAAAACAGTTACTGTACGAATCACAATATTACAAACATGCGGAAATATAAAAAACATTGTCTAAAAACATAAAATTATATACCCTTAAAAAAGGAAAAGATAAACTACTTATCTACATAACTCCCGAATTTACCAACCGTGGCACCGGTCGGTTCCCTCTTTTCTACTCAGCCATTACGGCTGTTAAGCACATACCGTGCTTGAGGAACTTGCCGGAGAAAGATCGCCGAAAATCGCCTTCTTCTTCGGAACTAATGCTCGTCTATTGGTGAGTTGCTCCAAGTTTCGATGTCTCAACCTCTGGAGGAGCATCGTATGTATAGCTGAAGATTTTTCAGCTCTTCCACCTTTACCCTTGATTGTAAGGTGTGCGTTTAAAGACAAAGGGTAACTTTTGTCTTTTTGGCATGTCTCTTTTGCCCTTGCATTATTACCTTTCGGCGCCGAAAGTAGGGGTAGAAATGTCTTTTTGACTTGTGACGTCATGATGATGACGTGTAGGAATCTTTTTTAGCCTTCTTTGTTGACTTGGTGTAGTCGTCATTGATGACTTTTTGTGGCCGCCATTACGGACTTTTGAGCCGCCTTTGCTGACTTTGTTTTCGTCGTGGGCCTAGTCTGCTGACGTGGCTGCTGACTAGTCGGTTGACGTGGCTGCTAACTGCTCATTCGGACAGCTACCTTTCTGTGCACAGTTTACAGGTGTGCTCCTCAGAAAAAGTCTTCTGGGCCATCTGGCAGAAGCTTTCCTTTGTTGTTTTGCTGAAGGGGATATTTCCTCCAAGGAGTTTCTTCAGCGTAACTTCAAGACTGGTCTGGACGGAGGCCAGAGTCTCTTTATAGCTTTTAGAGATGATCGTCAATGGGAGGGAGGTCTTGTAGACGAAGCTTCTCTTTTTCTGAATCAGCTGCTTCATGAGCTGTATCAGGTTTTTGAGCCCGTGGATACGCCTGGTTGGCCAGACTGCTTCTGGGCAAGGCTTGGCTTTTGGAACATGTCTGGGATCATATTCCATGTTGGCGTCACCTTCTTTGATGCATTCAATAGTCACGACGGAAATGCTTGGAAACATTTTTGTGTCAGTAACAATTTCAGCAATACAGGAAACGAATTGTAGTCGAATTCCTTTACTCTTCGTTATGGAGATAAAGCTTTTGCAAGCCTCCATAATTTCCTTTGGCATTTTCTCCAATACTGATAAGTCGGTGGAGGGCAATACCATTTGTTTTATGAATCCATATGCATAAAGCATGGATGCATATTTTGAGTCTATTTCATGACTCAGATTCACTTGATTCCAACTGTTGCTGGGCTCAGTGGTGAAGAAGGGAGTGTTCATCCCTTGTCCAATTTGTTCATTCCATCTCTGGAATTGAACAGTATGATCGGATTCGATCTTTGAATGAACGTTGTCCACCTATTGAGGGCGTAGCGAGGGTTCTTCAGACATAATGTCCGAAAGTTTTAAAGGTTTAAATTTCTTTAAAAACTCAAACTCATTAAAACTAGGTTCATCTGGTTTATTTAGGCTTTTCACCCTTGTAAACTCAGAGGGGGTAACCAATTTTGTCTTGAATGATTTCTCATTCTGAGACAAGTCCGTTTCCATCAGGGATGGATCCGTTAAGACTTCCTTTTCAGTTATAGACGGACAGGTAGAAGTCCCTGATTCCGATTTCAACGAAATTGTTAAGGTTTCCTTTCCAGCTCTTGACTGGTAGGTAGAAACCCCTGATTCCCCTATCTTCAGAGAAGATTGGGTTGTGATTTCCTTCTCATGCCTAGCATGACTGGTAGAAATCCCGGGTCGACCTGTGTTTATCAAAACACTAAAGTCATCCGTCTGCTAAATAGCTGACGTTGTGGCTTCCTTTTCTCGCAATGGAGATCCGGTAGAAGTCCCGGAGGAGCTTGGCATTTCATGCCGTAGAGTGAGTTCTTTTAACTCTTCGGTTAATTCTTTAACCTTGGGTTGTAAGAGTTCTCCACTTAACCCGTAACGGGCACAATTCTCATGTATGTCTCCTCGTTCTGAAAGAACTAAAAGACTGTCGAATAGTGACTGTAGGGTTGAGAGCAATACCGTGAGTGCAGCAATTGCTGCTGCTAGGTCCGTCAGGGTGCTGCTGAGGGGATCCATTTTACCTGTCTGTAACACAAGAAAATTCTCGAGTAAGAGTGTCAGGTAAATAGTTTTTATCTCCTTTAATGTGTTCAACAGTAAAAGAGAATTGAAAGAACCATTGCTGCCAACGGAGTAACCTACCGCGACAAAGTAAATATTCTAAATTTCTTGTCATAAAACCGACAAAATTTTTACAGTCAGTTCTTACCAGAAATTCTTTGGGAGCGAGATAAATTTAAAACTTTTTTATCCCATTCTTTACTGCTAAAATTTCTTTTTCATACGAATGATAGTTTGTTTCAGCAGATGAAAATGTTCCTGATGTATATTTGCATATTCTTTCAGAATCATTGATTTTGCATTTTAGGACTGCTGCCCAAGTGTGATCAGAGGCGTCAGTTTCTAAAATCAGATTTGCATCTGGATCGGGTAGAGTTAACACCGGGAGGTGTTTCATCATTTGTTTGATCCGGATTACTTCAAGACTATCAGTGGGTGTCCATTCCCATTTGACGTCTTTCTTTAGTTTCTTTTGAAGGGGTTTCCTAATTTCTGCTAAATTCTGTATGAATTGTTCAGAATATGTTAGGTATCCTAAGAAACGTTGAAGTTGTTTTATATCTTCAATTTGATTCGGAAAAGCAGCTAGTTTTTCCAGAATATGGTTTTGAAGAATGATTTCTCCTTTTGAGATGTTTAGACCTAAGAAATCTATCTTGGTTTTAAACAACTCTGATTTCTTTTTGCTGAGTGCTATCCCAGCATTTTTTAAGGCATTTAAGACCTTCAGTAATTTCTCTTTATGTTGATCCTTGGTTTCTGAAAAGACTAGGATATCATCAACATAAACTAGGCAAAACTTAAAGAATGGTTTGAGGATATCATCCATTCTTCTTTGAAATATGTTGGGTGTTTGTTTTAACCCAAAGGGCATTACAAGCCACTCATAATGTCCTGAAGGACAACTGAATGCAGTTAGGCGAATAACTCTTTCGGTTAGACGAATTTGCCAAAACCCAGATTTGCAATCAAATTTTGAAAACCATTGTTTTCCTCTTATGGCAGCTATTAATCTTTCTTTGTTAGGAAGATAGTAGCCATCCATTTTTGTGGCTTCATTAACTTTTTTATAGTTAATGACCATTCGAGTTTTGCCTCATTTTATCTTTGCGTGATTCCTTACCAGGAAAGCAGGAGACGTATGTGGAGAATGACTTGCGTGGATTAAACCTTGAGCCAGCAAATCATTTATCTGTGTTGAGAATTCTTCAACATCAGAAGGAGTATAAACCATAGGTTTCTCTCGGATTTCTTTTTTAGGATCAAGAAGTTCGAGGTTGGCATATGGTTTTTGTTTATGCCACCATTCTAAGGGTTTCTCAGAACAAGTGGATTCTAGAAGTTGCTGAACTTCAGATTCATAGGACTCAGCGAGGAGTAGAGTTTCTAAGGGAGGAATCTCATCACCACGCTTGCTGCGTTTTTTGAAGACCTGATGGAGGACAGCTCCATTGCCAGAAATGGCATAGGCTTCAGTGGATTTTACTGCGTAGACAAAGACAGCAGTATTATCGATTTCACGTCGAGTGCGACATCAATGTTTATAGTAGGCTGGTGTTTGCTCTACAGGGGCATGAAACATGAGCCATTCATTTCCTAGGACTAAATCTGGTCCGGAATTTATGTTTGATCCTAAACTAATGAGTTTTGGAATCATAAACTTTTCACCTCCAATGTCGAGATGAATGTTGCGGGCTTCGGGAGGAAGAGAGATAGTTTCTCCGGAGCCAACTGTTACTTGAAGAGGTGCTTCATGTGGTTTCCGTAGATCTGTGGGAAGTAGATTTTGTCTAGCGAGACAATATGAACTTCCAGTATTTACAAGAGTGTGTATATGGAATTTGATATATCCGGGTAGATTAAGCATGACCGTGGTATAAGAATTTCCAGATGCAACATGCTCTACGTTTATGCGGACACTCATTCAGAGAAGGAGCCTGAAGAGTCTGACATGTTCTCTGAGTTTTTCGAGGAGGAGGACTCAGTTTCGAGATGAAGTTCATACACTTCATCTTCTGACTGGATGTCATCGTAATGGATGATTTCCAATCCATTTTCTTCGGCTAGTAACATGTATGTACTGTACCGCCGTTGTTGTTGTTCATTTGGACAATCTCTGGCGAAATTTCCTTCTTTCTGGCATATCCAGCATTAGCATTTGCTTGGGGTTTTCCCCTTTGGGCAGTATGCAATTGACCCTTTACTGGATGTGGTAGGGCCAGAATTTGTTCTTTTTCGAAAGTATCTCTTTTTAGGAGTATACCTTGTTGTAGAACTTTTTTGTATCCTAAATTTTTTCTGTTGAAATTTCTTAGGATATTTTCGTTGCTTATGGGAGGTGGTTTTGCAACCATAAGCTCCTACATTCTTGTTCTGGTTTGAACAACATAATGTTTTTTTATTTGCCTAACTACTTTTCTTTTGTAGTTTTTGGGCTTCACAAAGATTTGCCAACATGTCTTGTACAAATCTATGTCTTCTTCCTAAAGTATCAATGTTTAGGAATATATCCATGGTTAAAGTACCAAGTTCTGGATTGTTTTGCCAATACTTTGTAATGTAGTCTTTTTCTGCTACATGTGCAAATGGTTCTGGCAATTTTGCATAAAAGATAGACAGATAAGGTTTCTGATCTTCTTTTTGCAGTTTATAGAAGTAACTTGCAAACTCGCAGTAATACTTCTCATAAAAACAAATGTTACAGATTTGTAACTTGTTTAATTTCTGAAGAGTTTCTAAACGTTTTCTTTGTTTAGTACTCTCATTGTAGGCTTCTAGGGTTGGATGTATTCCTAGAAATTCCTTTGATATCTTAGCCACTAATCCTTTCAAGATATTGGCTATTGATATTGAGGTATTAGCTCGTTTTTGGTCTTCGGGAAGGTTGTCCCACCAAAGAGCTACATTACCCTATAAAGCATGGGTAAAGAAATTAAATGCTGATTCTTGGTTCCAAGATTCATGCATATTTGCAGCATTGCTCATGCTTCTTTCCCAATCTTTAAGGATTTTTTCTCCATCCTTGGGGCAATCCAAATTGAGGTAAAATCCAAAAGGGTTTGTGCTATCTATGGTTTGGTGTCCCTTAGTAGCATTTGAAGGATCGATATTTGCGTATTTTGTCGAATACCTTTGTCCTCCCAGGGATATTTTGGAGTGGGAGAAACTTTCTCGTTCTTGCGGATGAACCGCAGTACGGTTTCGGAAGTTATCTTGAATGCTATCTTCCATGTGGGTATCTCGTACCCTTGAAGTTTCTGCTTCAAAATGGTCATTACCACGAAGCATTCGAAACCTTTTACCAAGATCATCTGCCTTTTTGTCTTTAGCAGAGTAGTCTGTCTTCTTGGTATTTTCTTTTGCAACTTTATCAGATTCCCAGGCTTCTGGTTCACTGTCATGTTGCTCTTGTTGTTTACTAGAAGAAATTTTTTCTTCTTGAACATTATAAATCGGTTGACGACCGAAGGTATTATATTCTACATAAACTTCATCATCGGTGGTGGATGATGCTTTTGAAGTGATCCTAAAAGCAGGTGGTGCTGGATCCTTTCTTCTAGGTGCTATGCAAGGTGTTGCGAAGTACACTAGGTTTTTAAGCCATCCGGTGATGTCAGGAAGGCCTAATGGTAATGGAGTTTCCATATCCATTAAATAGAAAAACTCATTCATTTTTACAAAGCTAGGAGGTTTAGCTTTTGTTTGATTTTGTCGATCTTGCATCGAAATAGATGGATGCGATTCGTATACATTTCCCAATGGAAATTGTACATTTCCTTGGCTAAGGTAGTACCATCTTCTAGTTGAAGCATATTTCTTAGCAAGAGAGTGAAGGCTAGACCTTCTCTCTTTTGGTGCAAACGATCTAATAGTTTTTGCCGATAGATCATCTATTTTTAGGATGCTGTCCAGGCTTGTTCAGCATCGTCCTTTGTCCGTAATTTTCTGTGAGAATTTCCGGGAAATCCTATGACTTGAGCTTGGGCTTCTTCCCAGCTGTCATATATTCCTGTTGCTCTTCCTATGAAGACAACATACCAGTATTTTGTTTTTTTTTTGTTTTTCGTATGTACTTGTAGAGGCTTCTCCTGTTGAAGCGGTGTCTACAAGTTGAGATACGGTTTCTTCATGGGTCATTCTGTAGATTTCTCTTTGCAGAATGATTACCAAATCTTCTAAGAATTGCTTAGATAGCATATTCTTGAAGTTCAAGTTGTTCAATCCTGATTTGGTGTTTCAGGTCTTTGATAACTTGTTTTAATCCAACTGGACCGAGTCCTAAGAATCGTCCATCTCGGATTATTCTTCTTCCTTCATTGTTATAATCTACAACTAAAGGATTTTCTTCGAGCTCTTTGAGTTTGGCTTGAACTCGTGTGAGTTGATCTTTTAACTGTCGAATCCAGACCCTCTGGAATTCGATTTGGTTATCATACCTTCTGGTCATGATATATTCTCGCAGTCGCGAATAATTTATAAGTCTTATCTCTGGATTAGACCTATTTTGTTCCATAATGGACTTTTGGTTTTGTACATTTGTTCTTTACAAATGTTACTTGGGATGTGACCGGTATGGGTCGTAACTATTTGGGAGTATGTATATCTAAACAGAAAGAATCAAAGATAAGCTTTGACTTCTTTTGACACATACAAAACCAAGTCTAATACTCGGCTCTGATACCATTTACGGACGGGCACGAGTCTCTAGCAGACTCTGACAGCGGAATACTGATACCAAAGCACTATTGCTATGATATCGACACGAAGTCTCTAATAGACTTGATACCATTTGTTTTATGAATCCATATGCATAAAGCATGGATGCCTATTTTGAGTCTATTTCATGACTCAGCTTCACTTGATTCCAACTGTTGTTGGGCTCAGTGGTGAAGAAGGGAGTGTTCATCCCTTGTCCAATTTGTTCATTCCATCTCTGGAATTGAACAGTATGATCGGATTCGATCTTTGAACGAACACTGTCCACCTGTTGAGGGCGTAGCGAGGGTTCTTCAGACATAATGTCCGAAAGTTTTAAAGGTTTAAATTTCTTTAAAAACTCAAACTCATTAAAACTAGGTTTATCTGGTTTATTTAGGCTTTTCAACCTTGTAAACTCAGATGGGGTAACCAATTTTGTCTTGAATGATTTCTCATTCTGAGACAAGTCCGTTTCCATCAGGGATGGATCCGTTAAGACTTCCTTTTCAGTTCTAGACTGACAGGTAGAAGTCCCAGATTCCGATTTCAACGAAATCGTTAAGGTTTCCTTTCCAGCTCTTGACTGGCAGGTAGAAATCCCTGATTCCCCTATCTTCAGAGAAGATTGGGTTGTGATTTCCTTCTCATGCCTAGCATGACCGGTAGAAATCCCGGGTCGACCTGTGTTTATCAAAACACTAAAGTCATCCGTCTGCTGATTAGCTGACGTTGTGGCTTCCTTTTCTCGTAATGGAGATCCGGTAGAAGTCCCAGAGGAGCTTGACATTTCATGCTGTAGAGTGAGTTCTTTTAACTCTTCGGTTAATTCTTTAACCTTGAGTTGTAAGAGTTCTCCACTTAACCCGTAACGGGCACAATTCTCATGTATGTCTCCTCGTTCTGAAAGAACTAAAAGACTGTCGAATAGTGACTGTAGGGTTGAGAGCAATACCGTGAGTGCGGCAATTGCTGCTGCTAGGTCCGTCAGGGTGCTGCTGAGGGGATCCATTTTACCTGTCTGTAACACAAGAAAATTCTCGAGTAAGAGTTTCAGGTAAATAGTTTTTATCTCCTTTAATGTGTTCAACAGTAAAAGAGAATTGAAAGAACCATTTCTGCCAACGGAGTAACCTACCGCGACAAAGTGAATCTTCTAAATTTCTTGTCAAAAAATCGACAAAATTTTTACAGAATTGAAAGAACCATTGCTGCCAATGGAGTAACCTACCGTGACAAAGTGAATCTTTTAAATTTCTAGTCATAAAACCGACAAAATTTTTACAGTCAGTTCATACCAGAAATTATTTGGGAGCGAGATAAATATAAAACTTTTTTATCCCATTCTTTACTGCTAAAATTTCTTTTTCATAAGAATGATAGTTTGTTTCAGCAGATGAAAATGTTCCTGATGTATATTTGCATATTCTTTCAGAATCATTGATTTTGCATTTTAGGACTGCTGCCCAAGTGTGATCAGAGGCGTCAGTTTCTAAAATCAGATTTGCATCTAGATCGGGTAGAGTTAACACCGGGAGGTGTTTTATCATTTGTTTGATCCGGATTACTTCAAGACTATCAGTGGGTGTCCATTCCCATTTGACGTCTTTCTTTAGTTTCTTTTGAAGGGGTTTCCTAATTTCTGCTAAATTCTGTATGAATTGTTCAGCATATGTTAGGCATCCTAAGAAACGTTGAAGTTATTTTATATCTTCAATTTCATTCGGAAAAGCAGCTAGTTTTTCCAGAATATGGTTTTGAAGAATGATTTCTCCTTTTGAGATGTTTAGACCTAAGAAATCTATCTTGGTTTTAAACAACTCTGATTTCTTTTTGCTGAGTGCTATCCCAGCATTTTTTAAGGCATTTAAGACCTTCAATAATTGCTCTTTATGTTGATCCTTGGTTTCTGAAAAGACTAGGATATCATCAACATAAACTAGGCAAAATTTAAAGAATGGTTTGAGGATATCATCCATTCTTCTTTGAAATATGTTGGGTGCTTGTTTTAACCCAAAGGGCATTACAAGCCACTCATAATGTCCTGAAGGACAACTGAATGCAGTTAGGAGAATAGCTCTTTCGGTTAGACGAATTTGCCAAAACCCAGATTTGCAATCAAATTTTGAAAACCATTGTTTTCCTCTTATGGCAGCTATTAATCTTTCTTTGTTAGGAAGATAGTAGTCATCCATTTTTGTGGCTTCATTAACTTTTTTATAGTTAATGACCATTCGAGCTTTGCCTCGTTTTATCTCTGCGTGATTCCTTACCAGGAAAGCAGGAGACGTATGTGGAGAATGACTTGCGTGGATTAAAACTTGAGCCAGCAAATCATTTATCTGTGTTGAGAATTCTTCAACATCAGAAGGAGTATAAACCATAGGTTTCTCTCGGATTTCTTTTTCAAGATCAAGAAGTTCGAGGTCGGCATATGGTTTTTGTTTATGCCACCATTCTAAGGGTTTCTCAGAACAAGTGGATTCTAGAAGTTGCTGAACTTCAGATTCACAGGACTCAGCGAGGAGTAGAGTTTCTAAGGGAGGAATCTCATCACCACGCTTGCTGCGTTTTTTGAAGACCTGATGGAGGACAGCTCCATTGCCAGAAATGGCATAGGCTTCAGTGGGTTTTACTGCATAGACAAAGACAGCAGTATTATCGATTTCACGTCGAGTGCGACATCGAAGTTTATAGTAGGCTGGTGTTTGCTCTACAGGGGCATGAAACATGAGCCATTCAATTCCTAGGACTAAATCTGGTCCGGAATTTATGTTTGATCCTAAACTAATGAGTTTTGGAATCATAAACTTTTCACCTCCAATGTCGAGATGAATGTTGCGGGCTTCGGCAGGAAGAGAGATAGTTTCTCCGGAGCCAACTGTTACTTGAAGAGGTGCTTCAAGTGGTTTCCATATATCTGTGGGAAGTAGATTTTGTCTAGCGAGACAATATGAATTTCCGGTATCTACGAGAGCGTGTATATGGAATTTGATATATCCGGGTAGTTTAAGCATGACCGTGATATAAGAATTTCCAGATGCAACATGCTCTGCGTTTATGCGGATACTCATTCAGAGAAGGAGCCTGAAGAGTCTGACATGTTCTCTGAGTTTTTCGAGGAGGAGGACTCAGTTTCGAGATGAAGTTCATACACTTCACCGTCATTTTTACGAACGACACGGACAACACGAGTCTCTAGCAGACTCTGACAGCGGAATACTGATACCAAAGCACTATTGCTATGATATCAACACAAAGTCTCTAATAGACTTGTACACTCAGCGGAAGATAACCTAGGGAAGAGGGCAGCGGAACTAAAATTCTAGGGACTTCTATCTGCCAGTCACGAGCTACGGACAGAGGATGACATCTACGGGCAGCGGAAAACAATAATGACTCACACAATACTATTCCCTAGTCACACTTCGTCCGTCCTATCAGTTTACCATTAGGCTACTTTCCTGCTTCCTACCACATGTCACCGTTATGTACTCGTTTGTGTCTATTTCATAGCTATCTAATAGGCCCAACATGACTTCTGCTGCTACCTAGAACTTCTTTGGGGTTTGACCCTATTCCTGCCGGCTTACCACCACGTGGACAATTCCGTCGATGCGGTCCTCACGGTCTTCAGAGGGCCTCGAGCCGTTCCTATTAACCGTTGCGGCTCCATGGCTACTTCAGCAGGGTAGAGCATAGCTCCGTTTCGTTTTCTACCTCGGAGCGTAGCCGAATAATTCTAAGTCTCTAGCGTTTGTCCTATTTGGCACTATTTCGATACTATTTCTTTTTTAATAGTGAACAGTAAACATGAATAGTAACCATGAATAGTAAAAATGAACATTACTTTTGAAAAGTAACTTTGGAACAGTAAAAACAAACACTGTGGAGATCAATACATATAGATGCGGAACATGAACAGTAATAACAACTACTATGGAGATTATATTTATAAATATGAAACATGAACAGTAAAAACAGTTACTGTACGAATCATAATATTACAAACATGCGGAAATATAAAAACCATTGTCTAAAAAACATAAAATACATACCCTTAAAAAAGGAAAAGATAAACTACTTATCTACATAACTCCCAAAGTTACCGACCGTGGCACCGGTTGGTTCCCTCTTTTCTACTCAGCCATTACGGCTGTTAAGCACATACCGTGCTTGAGGAACTTGCCGGAGAAAGATCGCCCGAAATCGCCTTCTTCTTCGGAACTAATGCTCGTCTATCAGTGAGTTGCTCCAAGTTTCGATGATTTAACCTCTGGAGGAGCATCGTATTTATAGCTGAAGATTTTTCAGCGCTTCCACCTTTACCCTTGATTGTAAGGTGTGCGTTTAAAGACAAAGGGTAACTTTTATCTTTTTGGCATGTCTCTTTTGCCCTTGCATTATTACCTTTCGGCGCCGAAAGCAGGGGTAGAAACATCTTTTCTACTTATGACGTCATGATGATGACGTGCAGGAATCTTTTTTAGCCTTCTTTGTTGACTTGGTGTAGTCGTCATTGATGACTTTTTGTGGCCGCCATTGCGGACTTTTGAGCCGCCTTTGCTAGCTTTGTTTTCGTCGTGGGCCTAGTCTGCTGACGTGGCTGCTGACTGCTCATTCGGATAGCTGCCTTTCTGTGCACAGTTTACAGGTGTGCTCCTTAGAAAAAGTCTTCTGGGCCATCTGGTAGAAGCTTTCCTTTGTTGTTTTGCTGAAGGGGATATTTTCTCCAAGGAGTTTCTTCAGCGTAACTTCAAGACTGGTCTGGACGGAGGCCGGAGTCTCTTTATAGCTTTTAGAGATGATCGTCAATGGGATGGAGGTCTTGTAGACGAAGCTTCTCTTTTTCTGAATCAGTTGCTTCATGAGCTGTATCAGGTTTTTGAGCCCGTGGATACGCCTGGTTGGCCAGACTGCTTCTGGGCAAGGCTTGGCTTTTGGAACATGTCTGGGATCATATTCCATGTTGGCGTCACCTTCTTTGATGCCTTCAATAGTCACGACGGAAATGCTTGGAAATATTTCTGTGTCAGTAACAATTTCAGCAATACAGGAAACGAAATGCAGTCGAATTCCTTTACTCTTCGTTATGGAGATAAAGCTTTTGCAAGCCTCCATAATGTCCTTTAGTATTTTCTCCAATACTGATAAGTCGGTGGAGGGCAATACCATTTGTTTTATGAATCCATATGCATAAAGCATGGATGCATATTTTGAGTCTATTTCATGACTCAGCTTCACTTGATTCCAACTGTTGCTGGGCTCAGTGGTGAAGAAGGGAGTGTTCATCCCTTGTCCAATTTGTTCATTCCATCTCTGGAATTGAACAGTATGATCGGATTCGATCTTTGAACGAACGTTGTCCACCTTTTGAGGGCGTAGCGAGGGTTCCTTAGACATAATGTCCGAAAGTTTTAAAGGTTTAAATTTCTTTAAAAACTCAAACTCATTAAAACTAGTTTTATCTGGTTTATTTAGGCTTTTCAACCTTCTAAACTCAGACGGGGTAACCAATTTTGTGTTGAATGATTTCTCATTCTGAGACAAGTCCGTTTCCATCAGGGATAGATCCGTTAAGACTTCCTTTTCAGTTCTAGACTGACAGGTAGAAGTCCCTGATTCCGATTTCAACGAAATCATTAAGGTTTCCTTTCCAGCTCTTGACTGGCAGGTAGAAATCCCTGATTCCCCTATCTTCAGAGAAGATTGGGTTGTGATCTCCTTCTCATGCCTAGCATGACCGGTAGAAATCCCGGGTCGACCTGTGTTTATCAAAACACTAAAGTCATCCGTCTGCTGATTAGCTGACGTTGTGGCTTCCTTTTCTCGCAATGGAGATCCGGTAGAAGTCCCGGAGGAGCTTGGCATTTCATGCCGTAGAGTGAGTTCTTTTAACTCTTCGGTTAATTCTTTAACCTTGAGTTGTAAGAGTTCTCCACTTAACCCGTAATGGGCAAAATTCTCATGTATGTCTCCTCGTTTTGAAAGAACTAAAAGACTGTCGAATAGTGACTGTAGGGTTGAGAGCAATACCGTGAGTGTGGCAATTGCTGCTGCTAGGTCCGTCAGGGTGCTACTGAGGGGATCCATTTTACCTGTCTGTAACACAAGAAAATTCTCGAGTGGTAAGAGTATCAGGTTAATTATAAAATTCTCTATAAGGCATGATACAGGAGTAGAGAAAGTATTTTATGACAATAGTGGGAGATAAATCAAATCACCACGCTAGCTGCCATTGGTATAACGGGTAAGCAAAAGCATAACCGCTTTTAGGCAAAAGTTGTGCCTGAAGAGTCACTCATATTTTTTGAGTTTTCCGAGGAGGAAGACTCAGTTTTGAGATGAAGTTCATACACTTCATCTTCTGACGATGTCATCGTAATGGATGATTTCCAATCCATTTGCTTCGGCTAGTAACATATATGTACTGTACCGCCATTGTTGTTTATCATTTGGACAATCTTTGGCGAAATGTCCTTCTTTCTGGCATATCCAGCATTTGCATTTGCATGGGGTTTTCCCCTTTGGGCAGAATGCATTTGACCCTTTACTGGATGTGGTCGGGCCAGAATTTGTTCTTTTTCTAAAGTATCTCTTTTTAGGAGTATACCTTGTTGTAGAACTTTTTTGTATCCTAAATTTTTTCTGTTGAAATTTCTTAGGATATTTTTGTTGCTTATGGGAGGTGGTTTTGCAACCATAAGCTCCTACATTTTTGTTCTCATTTGAACAACGTAATGTTTGTTTATTTGCCTTACTACTTTTCTTTTGTAGTTTTTGGGCTTCACAAAGATTTGCCAACATGTCTTGTACAAATCTATGTCTTCTTCCTAAAGTATCAATGTTTAGGAATATATCCATGGTTAAAGTACCAAGTTCTGGATTGTTTTGCCAATACTTTGTAATGTAGTCTTTTTCTGCTACATGTGCAAATGGTTCAGGCAGTTTTGCATAAAAGATAGACTGATAAGGTTTCTGGTCTTCTTTTTGCAGTTTATAGAAGTAACTTGCAAACTCGCAGTAATACTTCTCATAAAAACAAATGTTACAGATTTGTAACTTGTTTAATTTCTGAAGAGTTTCTAAACGTTTTCTTTGTTTAGTACTCTCATTGTAGGCTTCTAGGGTTGGATGTATTCCTAGAAATTCCTTTGATATCTTAGCCACTAATCCTTTCAAGATATTGGCTATTGATATTGAGGTATTAGCTCGTTTTTGGTCTTCAGGAAGGTTGTCCCACCAAAGAGCTACATTACCCTGTAAAGCATGGGTAAAGAAATTAAATGTTGATTCTTGGTTCCAAGATTCATGCATATTTGCAGCATTGCTCATGCTTCTTTCCCAATCTTTAAGGAATTTTTCTCCATCCTTGGGGCAATCCAAGTTGAGGTAAAATACAAAAGGGTTTATGCTATCTATGGTTCGGTGTCCCTTAATAGCATTTGAAGGATCGACATTTGTGTATTTTGTCGAATACCTTTGTCCTCCCAGGGATATTTTGGAGTGGGAGAAACTTTCTCGTTCTTGCGGATGAACCACAGTATGGTTTCGGAAGTTATCTTGAAAGCTATCTTCCATGTGGGTATCTCGTACCCTTGAAGTTTCTGCTTCAAAATGGTCACTACCACGAAGCATTCGAAACCTTTTACCAAGATCATCTGCCTTATTGTCTTTAGCAGAGTAGTCTGTTTTCTTGGTATTTTCTTCTGCAACTTCATCAGATTCCCAGGCTTCTGGTTCACTGTCATGTTGCTCTTGTTGTTTACTAGAAGTAGGTTTTTCTTCTTGAACATAATAAATTGGTTGACGACCGAAGGTATTATATTCTGCGTAAACTTCATCATCGGTGGAGGATGATGCTTTTGAAGCGATCCTAAAAGCAGGTGGTGCTGGATCCTTTCTTCTAGGTGCTATGCAAGGTGTTGCAAAGTACACTAGGTTTTTAAGCCATCCGGTGATGTCAGGAAGGCCTAATGGTAATGGAGTTTCCATATCCATTAAATAGAAAAACTCTGTCATAGAGCTAATTCTTGAAGCTTCCGTTGAAACTTTTTAATCAGATACCGTAGTAGAATTTCTCTACGGGTTAATCTCCACCATTCATTCAGATATGCCTGATAAGCTATATCGGTGTCATTTACTGGTGCGAGAGTTTCTTTGGCTTGCCAATTTTGGGCTTGCATTGACCGTACCAGACGAAGTTGATCTAGTAGTCTTGCTCTACTGATCATTTTACAAAGCTAAAAGATTTAGCTTCCTTTTGATTTTCTTGATCTTGCATCTAAGGTTGTAGATGCGATCAGAATATCTTTCCAAAAAATAGTAATACCATACCATTGCTGGGATTGTATTATCTTCTGGCTGAAGAGTATTTCTTTGGAGTAAAGCGAGGTCAAGGCTTTCTCTTTTTAATTTTAAACGATCTAAAAGTTTCCATTTATAGATCATTCTGGTGTCCAAGGTGTAAAAGGTGTTTTATACCGTGATGGACTTGGAGAACCTAGACGTTCTTTTGAACCTTGATGTTCTTTTAATGCTAAAACTTCGGTCAAAATTTCTTGCATTTTATCTTTGTTTAGATTATCTAAACTTTGTTTAAGTTCTGTTAACTCTTTGAAGAAAACAGGACTATTTCCATGGTCAATCTTTTCTAGAATATGTTCTAGGATGTTTTGACACTTTATTATTTCTCTATGTTTATGTTCATCATAGAGGAAATCTATTTTCTGTTGGAGGTTTTCAACAATTTTTTCTAACCTATTAAGGGTCTTACCATAAGACTCTAAGGTTTGAATGGAATTGGTGACAATGTCACTATTTCCTGTAGGTGGACCTAAGGCTTTGTATGGATTATGTGCCATCATCTATGTGAAGAAGAACATAAGCATTGGGCCTTGGATTTCCTATTCCTTCGAAACGGGAACTATTTGAGGTTCTACTTATTGAGGTAGAGGGCATGTCCTGTTCGATGGAAAAGCTGGGTCTAGTGTTTGTGATCACTAGTTTTCCTTCTATCTCCTTTATGGTTTTTCGAGAGAGAGGAAGGTGTCTGGGTGCCAAAGGTTGAACTACCCATTCTGTTGGCCATGTTAACTCTATTGGGTCTAGTTCTTCTATGGTCAAGTTTTCAGAATAACCAATGTTTTTGGCTAATTCTGTGAGTTTCTTCGAATCTTTAACTGGAACCTTTCCAGTGTTGATTCCTCGGGCTACTATGCATACAAGTATGCGCATAACTCTTCTTCCTGGTTGAATTCCATTTTTCGACCAGTTGTCAGTATAGATTTTTAGGGACAAGGTATCTTGGATGTGCTTGTCTTCTAAATCTATTTGTAGATTGGGCCATGTTGTAAAGGATACTGGGCCTAATCCTAGATTTGCTCTAACTCCTCCGAGTAGGGCTTTTTCAAAATTATTCTTCACAGAGTTATCTACTATAGCTGCTATGAAGGGTAAATTCTGATTGATTCGTATCAAGGGGTCTAATCCTATACGAACTAGTCCATAATGGACATATTTGAATCTTTTTAGCTTAGCTAAGTCAGATTCACTTAATAATCTGTATTAGAAAGTACCTGAGTCGGTATCCTGTATTTCTACAGATAGTTCCTTCTAGAAGACGAAGGATTTCTTTTGGAATTCAATCCAATCTTTGTTGTAGACTTCAGTTATCAGAGGGATACTTATTGTCCACTTTTGTCCATCCAGCATGAGATTAGGATGTTCATCGTATTCTCCCTGTGTTTCATGATGTATATGAACACTGTTTTGGAGAGAAGTACATTCTATTCCTATTTGTTCAGACATTTAGGAATTTTAGATGAGTTGAGGTCTCTTCTAATTTTTGGAACAGGAGGTCAAGCAATCGTTCCAATTGATACAAAGTGATGAAAGGAGTTATGTGTTGTATAACTAGTTCTCTCAATTCCTCATTTTGTGTTAAGGCACAGATGTCTCGTATAAGACGATCTCTATCTGTTCCATGATGAGTTTTTACAGAAGATATTTTGCAAATTACTTCTTGTAACTTCTTTTTTGATGGTTTGTTATTAACCATCTTTATTTTCGCTTCTCGGATTGGTGCTAAGATCCTAGAAGGATTTATTTCTTGATCCACATAGCTTTGTAGATCTGTAAGGAAACGTACTGTTTCGTCAGTATTTCCTGTTTTAAGTACCTCAAGATGGGCATTAATTCTTCTCTTGAGTTTTTGTACTTGTTCATTAACGTCACTTTCTATTCCTACGCATAGGAAAGCAACGCTTTCTGGGGTGTATTTTTCCCAGCATCTTTTCAGAAAGAAGTTGTGATGTATATCACCAACTAAATCCATTATATTATTTAATATTGGATTATTCTTGTCATGCCATCCAGACCAGTCTTGAAGTTACGCTGAAGAAACTCCTTGGAGGAAATATCCCCTTCAGCAAAACAACAAAGGAAAGCTTCTGCCAGATGGCCCAGAAGACTTTTTCTAAGGAGAGCACCGGTAAACTGTGCACAGAAAGGCAGCTGTCCGAATGAGCAGTCAGCAGCCACGTCAACCGACTAGTCAGCAGCCACGTCAGTAGACTTGGCCCATGATGAAAACAAAGTCAGCAAAGGCGGCTCAAAAGTCCGCAATGGCGGCCACAAAAAGTCATCAATGACGACTACACCAAGTCAACAAAGAAGGCTAAAAAAGATTCCTGCACGTCATCATCGTGACGTCATAAGTCGAAAAGACGTTTCTACCCCTGCTTTCTGCACCGAAAGGTAATAATGCAAGGGCAAAAGAGACATGCCAAAAAGACAAAAGTTACCCTTTGTCTTTAAACGCACACCTTACAATCAAGGGTAAAGGTGGAAGCGCTGAAAAATCTTCAGCTATAAATACGATGCTCCTCCAGAGGTTAAATCATCGAAACTTGGAGCAACTCACCAATAGACGAGCATTAGTTCCGAAGAAGAAGGAGATTTCTGGTGATCTTTCTCCGGCAAGTTCCTCAAGCACGGTATGTGCTTAACAGCCGTAATGGCTGAGTAGAAAAGAGGGAACCGACCGGTGCCACGGTCGGTAACTTCGGGAGTTATGTAGATAAGTAGTTTATCTTTTCCTTTTTTAAGGGTATGTAGTTTTATGTTTTTAGACAATGCTTTTTATATTTCCGCATGTTTGTAATATTGTGATTCGTACAG
This sequence comes from Aristolochia californica, assembly GCF_029961685.1. Classification (NCBI taxonomy): domain Eukaryota; kingdom Viridiplantae; phylum Streptophyta; class Magnoliopsida; order Piperales; family Aristolochiaceae; genus Aristolochia; species Aristolochia californica. The sequence continues at coordinate 8,460,099 of NW_027182279.1, forward strand.
TAACTGTTTTTACTGTTCATGTTCCATATTTATAAATATGATCTCCACAGTAACTGTTATTACTGTTCATGTTCCGCATCTATATGTATTGATCTCCACAGTGTTTGTTTTTACTGTTCCAAAGTTACTGTTCAAAAGTACTGTTCATTTTTACTATTCATGGTTACTGGATGGCATAACAAGAATAATCCAATATTAAACAATATAATGGATTTAGTTGGTGATATACATCACAGCTTCTTTCTGAAAAGATGCTGGGAAAAATACACCCCAGAAAGTGTTGCTTTCCTATGCGTAGGAATAGAAAGTGACGTTAATGAACAAGTACAAAAACTCAAGAGAAGAATTAATGCCCATCTTGAGGTACTTAAAACAGGAAATACTGACGAAACAGTACGTTTCCTTACAGATCTACAAAGCTATGTGGATCAAGAAATAAATCCTTCTAGGATCTTAGCACCAATCCGAGAAGCGAAAATAAAGATGGTTAATAACAAACCATCAAAAAAGGAGTTACAAGAAGTAATTTACAAAATATCTTCTGTAAAAACTCATCATGGAACAGATAAGGATCGTCTTATACAAGACATCTGCGCCTTAACACAAAATAAGGAATTGAGAAAACTAGTTATACAACACATAACTCCTTTCATCACTTTGTATCAATTGGAACGATTGCTTGACCTCCTGTTCCAAAAATTAGAAGAGACCTCAACTCATCTAAAATTCCTAAATGTCTGAACAAATAGGAATAGAATGTACTTCTCTCCAAAACAGTGTTCATATACATCATGAAACACAGGGAGAATACGATGAACATCCTAATCTCATGCTGGATGGACAAAAGTGGACAATAAGTATCCCTCGGATAACTGAAGTCTACAACAAAGATTGGATTGAATTCCAAAAGAAATCCTTCGTCTTCCAGAAGGAACTATCTGTAGAAATATAGGATACCGACTCAGGTACTTTCTGCTACAGATTATTAAGTGAATCTGACTTAGCTAAGCTAAAAAGATTCAAATATGTCCATTATGGACTAGTTCGTATAGGATTAGACCCCTTAATACGAATCGCTCAGAATTTACCCTTCATAGCAGCTATAGTAGATAACTCTGTGAAGAATAATTTTGAAAAAGCCCTACTCGGAGGAGTTAGAGTAAATCTAGGATTAGGCCCAGTATCCTTTACAACATGGCCCAATCTACAAATAGATTTAGAAGACAAGCACATCCAAGATACCTTGTCCCTAAAAATCTATACTGACAACTGGTCGAAAAATGGAATTCAACCAGGAAGAAGAGTTATGCGCATACTTGTATGCATAGTAGCCCGAGGAATCAACACTGGAAAGGTTCCAGTTAAAGATTCAAAGAAACTCACAGAATTAGCCAAAAACATTGGTTATTCTGAAAACATGACCATAGAAGAACTCGACCCAAGAGAGTTAACATGGCCAACAGAATGGGTAGTTCAACCTTTGGCACCCAAACACCTTCCTCTCTCTCGAAAAACCATAAAGGAGATAGAAGGAAAACTAGTGATCACAAACACTAGACCCAACTTTTCCATTGAACAGAACATGCCCTCTACCTCAATAAGTAGAACCTCAAATAGTTCCCGTTTCGAAGGAATAGGAAATCCAAGGCCCAATGCTTATGTTCTTCTTCACATAGATGATGGCACATAATCCATACAAAGCCTTAGGTCCACCTACAGGAAATAGTGACATTGTCACCAATTCCATTCAAACCTTAGAGTCTTATGGTAAGACCCTTAATAGGTTAGAAAAAATTGTTGAAAACCTCCAACAGAAAATAGATTTCCTCTATGATGAACATAAACATAGAGAAATAATAAAGTGTCAAAACATCCTAGAACATATTCTAGAAAAGATTGACCATGGAAATAGTCCTGTTTTCTTCAAAGAGTTAACAGAACTTAAACAAAGTTTAGATAATCTAAACAAAGATAAAATGCAAGAAATTTTGACCGAAGTCTTAGCATTAAAAGAACATCAAGGCATTTTGAGTATCTCGATGGAGAAAGAAGATACTTGAGAGAAGAAATTATCTATTTCACATGACAAGGTAGTTCAGTCAATTTATCTTAAAGTAAAGTCAACGTGTCATCCACCTCTATCATTGGCAACGTTGATAAAATTTCTTTCCAAATGGCATACGCTCAACAAAGCAAGCACACTCTTGAGAAACTTGCAATACGGTAGCTCAATCTGGCCTTTAATGCAAGATATATTGAAATAATATAATACCTACTATTGTGCTAATTTTCATTGAATTGCCCCCTTTTTGTTGACCCATATTATCAATTCCAAAAGGGCACAACAGATGGCTTACATCCTCTTGGTTTAAATTGATTGATAAAACCATTTAAAGTTGCTTTCTTGAAAAATTCAAGACAAGACTCACCGTACTCAACATGTAGTACACATCTTAGACCATGCAAGTAAATCACGTGTACCACCGATCTAACAATATATTTACTTGTTGAATCAAATCTCCAAATCAATCTTTAGGATATGGAAATTGTGGACTTCTATATTCAAAATTGTCTGAGTGACACTTAAATACTAACCCTTCCAAATCAAATTTTAATCCACTAATTTTTGGTCAAAGTAAGATAAAAAAATCAAATGAGTATGCGGTGGTTGAGGTCCCTCCTTCGGGGATGGTTATGTTAGTGTGGCAATGCCCACCTCTCACGAGTTACTGCTAATCTAATGTTTTCTCTGGCCCCCAATTATGAGGAGCACCGATGTTGATAGTGAGTAAATTAGTTAGCATTTCCGGCTTAGACACTGATGAGGTCAAATTGTGACTGCAATGGTATGTGTGAAGAAACTTTAAAATGAAGGTAGGGTTCGGGGCGCCAGCCCCTACAGGGGTCAAAGTGCCCCCCCCCCCCCCCCCCCCCCCCCCCCCCCCCCTTGGCGGCGAGGTCCGGGGAGAGTATGAATGGGAGATAATAAAAATGAAGGGAAATTAAAAGACACAAGTGTGAAAAGGAATTAATGGAAGTAGCGGGAAACAGAGGTGAACTCTATACTGACCGTCGCAGTGGTCAGTATAGGAAGATTCCTATCTCTCATTTCCGCAGCTGTCTTCCATGATTCAGTGTTGCAAATCACCTATAAATAGAGGTATTCTTCAGCAGCAATGGGAATCCAGAGTAATACCTATTCCCTGTTCATTTTCTTTATTAGTTTCTTCTTTTGTAAGTCCAGAAGTCATTGAAGCTCTTCTAAGAGAATATGGTGGGACAAAATTAGTTTTGTAATGAAATAAGGTTCAGCATTGGCTTTCTGTTAAGATGTTCCTGGGTTGAGCTTACTTTGTTTTACAGGTTACGTGCACAAGTCTTCCAAGCGATCATAGTTGTGGGTGATACCAAATATCAGTTCTACGTACGCCCTTAATCACACAAAAGAATCTTGGAAGCAATGAACTCTATGTTACCAAATCAGTTTTAAAGCTAGATATACTTTACTTGTGAGAAAGCATTCAAAATAAATACCTTTTGGCATATGAATGTTTCTTATAATAGTTATCCAATATCCTTGAGGCTAAATTAGTTAGTACTCTCCAAAATAATGTAGTTAAGAAAGCTCAACTAGATATACTTGAGACAACGCATGATAAATAAATACCCACGCCTGGGTGGGGGGCAAGGGTTGGGTCGGGATTAATTAAATAACACATTTAATATAATACATAACTATCTTGAACATAGCTAATACTAATTAATTAATGACATTATGTGTTTACTAATCATATAATTACTGATTAATTAAGAAATAATTAAATACCTGATGATTTATGCTAATTAATCGGCCAAGTGACCTATTTAATGTAATAAATAATCAATTATTTAATATAAAAAGTAGTAATAACTTACTTATCTAATTAATCAAACACATTCTAGTTATATAATTAGGATGGGTGACTTCCTGAGAAGTCTTCGTGTTGCACCTCTTTTTGCCCTATTTTTCATTGCCACCAGCTAATTTCTCCATCGCATTGCTGCGTTTAGGGGGTGACAAAACACATTTGTATATATAATTTATTTTCTTTTTTAACGGTTTGAAACTTTTGGGTAGAAGAGAAGAGGGGAAAAAAAGAAAAAAAGTATGAATTTTTTTAGTTTTTCTTTATTAATGCAGTTCGCTACACTTTCGACACAGACGATCAATGTTTTATTCTTTAACCCAACAAAATGGCACTCCTTTTTTATTTTTTATATCTCAATTTTTGCATAAGATTATGATTTTTATTTTATTTTATGTAGGGAATGTGGAAAAGACCGACAGAACACAGGGGTATAGTGAAGCCAGAGAAGGGATTGGTAGCATGGAGAGGGTAACACAAACGAGTGCGAACATACTAGCACCAATGCACCAGATCCCATCAGACTTCAAAAGTTAAGTGCGCTTGGATGAGACTAGACCTAGGATGGTTGACCTCCTAGGCAGTCCTCGTGTAGCACCTGTTTTTTCCCATTTTTCCTTTACCACTAGCTAATTTCTCCCTCGTAATGCTACGATTAGGGTGGCAAAACATTTTTGTATATATAGTTTGTTTTCTTTTTTAACGATTCAAAACGTTTGGGTAGAAGAGAAGAGGGGGAGAAAATAAAACAAGTACTATTTTGTTTTGGTTTCCGTTAATATTGTAGCTTTGTTCAGTTTCATCACGGACGATGAATGTTTTATTCTTTAAGCCAACGACATAACGCTTTTAAATTTTTATGTCCTGATTTTTTCTGAAGATTTTAATTTTTTATTATATTTTATGTTGGGAATGTGGAAAAGACCGGAAAAATACGGGGGGAGGGGGAAACTGGGGAAGGGATTGGTAAGATGGAGAGGGAAACACAAACAGGTGCGATCATACCAACACTAATGCACTGAATCCCATCAAAACTCCGTAGTTAAATGTGTTTTGGCGACTGCAGTACTTGGATGGGCGACCTCCTAAGATGTCCTCTTGTTGCACCCATTTTTACCCTTTTTTCCTTTGCCACCTGCTAATTTCTCCCTCATAATGCTGCGGTTAGGGGCAACAAAACGTATTTTTATATATAGTTTGTTTTAGTTTTTAACGGTTCGAAATGTTCGGGTAGAAGAGATGAGGGAAAAAACTACGATTTTGTTTTGTTTACCATTATTAATGTAGTTCGGTTAAGTTTTGACACGACTGAACAACGTTTTATTTCTTTAATCCAATCACATAGCGCTCCTTTTTAATTTTTTATATCTCGATTTTTTCTTAAGATTTTAATTTTTTATTTTATTTTATGGAAAGAATGTGGAAAAGGCCGACAGAACACGAGGGAAGAGGGAAGCCAGGGAAGGGATTAGTAGGATGGAGAGTAACACAAATGGGTGCGATCAATAAAATTTGGCATTTTGATAAATGTGGTAGAAAGAAAAAAATTTGAGTAAGATAAGCAAGCTAAAACATTTTTGCAATTTCAGTTAATGTAATAAGAATCAGTTTCTATTCTCTTTTTCCAATGAACTAACCCATCAACTCATAAAATAGTTTTTAGACATGAAGAAGATTGAACACAAAGTAATTGACTTCAGTTCTAATAGGAGAGGTTAGTCAACTCACGCAGTTGATGAACTTCAGTCGCATTACTCAGTTCATCACCTGATATCGTTAGTGGAGCACCAGTGCATGATTCTTGTTGATGAATCAAAAGAACCCAAAAATCATCTCTACAGTTTAATTTCGAGAATCTGGATTCCGCAGTATATTGAGAATCATTTGGATGAAGTGGGCAAGATGCCTCGAACCCTCATCAATTTTTTTTCTTTTTAGTCTCTCTTCTGCATTCTTCCCTCTCTCGGTCTAATTCTTCTCTCGTCTCTTCTTCCTCCAAAATTTTTTTCCTCCCTCTCGTACTCCATCTCCCTTCTCCCTTCTCCCTTCTCCCTCTCATTGTGAACGTCCTCTCGGCCTCCCACTCCCTTCTTCCTGTAGCTATTCTCTCTTCGCCCAAAATACCTCCCGATTTCGTTTGATTTCCCCCATTTCAATTTCGATTTTCTTTGATTTTTGACATTTCTGCGTCAATTTCTTCAATTCTACTTCAATTCGGCTTCGATTTCACCCTTCGACTACGGTTTTCCCAAAATTTAAGATGGTATGCCTATACCCTGAATTTGTTTATTATTTTAGTGTTGTATTTGATTTAATTTTAAATTTTGTACGTAATGTGTATTAATTGTTGCTTAATTGTGGGATTTAGGGTTGGGGTTTATGGTTCAATTTTGTCTTCGTAGGGTTTAATTTTGGGATTAGGGTTAGGGTTTATTGTATTTTTAGGGTTTAGTTTTTTTTTTTAAATTTTTTTAGGGTTCTCAGTTTTTGGGTTTTAGGGCTTTTAGGGTTTTTTAAGGTTAGGTTTTAGGGTTTAGGTTCTGGTTCTAGAATTAGGGTTTAGGGTTTGGGGTATTGAGTCCAGTTCAAACAATGCTGAGTTGCCTACACAGGCGTCCATAAGCCAACGAAACCCGACCCCCCATCACTGAGAGGTACAATTTGTAATGACTGCGAAATCATATGGGCCTCTACCAGGGATGTTCAGTGAATTTTGACTTGGTATGTGTGTTTTTGCACTGTTTAGTTTATCTACAATGAAAATAGTTTGGTTTATCTTGAAATGTTTTAGAATGTTGTTGAAAATTTTTGAAGTGATGTAGAATGATTTTGCCATGTGGAGAGGAGATTCAGGTGTTTAAATATCCACCACATGGTATTTTATTTTTTGTGGTTCGATGAGGACCATCTCGGATTTAGATTATAAATGGTTGTAAGAAGACCACAAATTGCTCGATATTATAACATTTGGATCTTCGAAGAAGACAACAAAATGCTCAATCTTTTGGCCAAACAGGTGAATATAGGGAATAGGTTGCTCAACAGGGTTTGGAAGCATGAGGTATATATGGACTATCGCCCGAACGTCCCAACCACGATACTCCAAGACTTAGCTTTCCTTGCATTCAATATTTTTTTTTTCTGAGCTTCTTCCATCCCATTGAGATCATATTCTTCCAAGAAGAAAACTTTGAGATATGGATCATATCGAAATGCCCTAATATGGGGGTTTGCTATCATAAATGCCTCTAGATGGAATCTACCATCTGCAACAAATACAACAACATCAACTGCAACACTATTGGGACATGTAGTAGATGCACTTCCGCTGAAGACAAAGGTTTAGACTGTGGAACAATGATATCAATACTAGAGTCAGCTAAAGCAGATTTAACGGCTCTCACAACTGCTGAGAATTGGATGGTCCATGCCACTGCAATCTTTTTGTCACAAAAAAAGCTTTAATTGTATTAATGATATGGTCTACCTCAATTTTTATTTCAACGAAAACATATAAAATAGGGATTTTGGTGTAATATATTGGGACTAAACAGCTATGCCCGTAATGGATCAAAAGATCCAGAAAAATCATCCACACAGCAGCATACCCCATATGTGATGTCAACTAGAATAATGCACTCATGAACAGAAGCAAAGGTTTCAAAAATGTCGAAAGGAACAAGTGAGTACATGAGGAGACCATCGATGAATTGAAGGGCGACCCTTTTGGTGCCGGAAGATAGAATTCACCATATTGATTTATGAATTTCGAAGTTATAATTTGAGGGGAGCAAGGAAACTGCAGTATTGAGCGAAGGATTGTTAAGAATCGAATCAGGGACTTGATTTCTGAAGAAACAAACGCTTAGGAGGGGGTCTCGGGTTTTTGGAGGAAAGAACAGTGTCGGGTTCCATCTGATTAGCAAGCTACGTGAAAGAGGATTTCCAAGAAAGTCACGACAGTTATCATTGGCAGACTCACCTTTTCCAGAGAAAACAATGAGAAGCGAATTGGAGCAAACAAAATACTTGAAGAGTAAAAAATACAGCATGAACCAATATGCTTTATTTACAGAACTTAGAATTCTTCTATAAGACCTTTACTTCACAAAAATTCTATAAAACCTGTCCTATGTGTGCAAAATTTGGTTTTAATGGGGAAAGGAGGAATTTTGGGTTTTAATGGGGAAAGGAAAAATTTTAGGTTTTAAAGGATGGTTTGGCATGGTGCTATATGGACAAGTTTTACTAACGTGGGAAGTTGACGAATCACATGAGGATTCCAAAGGTTGAAATCAGATAATTTGGGAAATAAGTTTAAAAAGTCAGTATTCAGGTAAATAAAAATTTGAAATCCAATATTCGAGTACAATTCCTTGAAATATAATAAAAATAATAATAATTTTCCACAAAATCCTTCTTATTACATGAGTTGCTAATTGGGTGTAATTAGATTGGACAACAACAACCTTCATGTAGAGCATATTGAGTGAGAATTTCTTAAAACCACTAAAATTTTAAATTTTGATCAATTCAATTTCTATAATTTTTTTGAGAAAATTTTACTTTTGTGCAATGGTACCCACCTATAAAGTAAAATTTAATTAATCTGTCTAATAATTACATAAAAATTTTAAAGCTACAACAATTCAAAGTAATATTTAATGAATTTCTTCTTTTGCATGTTGAAGATTAAAATATAATTTTAGTTATTGAGATTTATGTTTCAATTGCATAATTCTAAACTTTTTTCAATCTATCCTTTAACTTTTGCTCCAGAGCACAACATGGTGCTTCAATAGATGACAAAAATTCAAAATACTGGCGCTAGTACTACATCATGACTTAAAAACTATCAACTATGAAATCTCCAGCCAGCGAAATATCAAGGAAGGAAAGTAGAGTTCCATGTTTAGCAAGTATTACGTAAAAGGAAACTCTAGGGAAACAAGGATTCCAAATCAGACTAGAATAGGTAGCCTCTTTGGTTTATATATAAATCTGGTAGGACTTGCTCTCTTCTGCCTTGTAGAATTGCCGGATCATACCATCCTCCTTTAGTCCACATTTTCCATCTTTGTTGTTGAATCTTGCTCTATTCTTGCTTCTTGGGGATCGACCTACTACTCTTATATTGTTTTAATGGACGTCAGCTTGCCCGAAAACTGGTAGGGAAAAATCGTCGATGACAACAAGACAAGTAACAAGTAATCATGCACGACACAATATTTTACGTGGTTATGCAAATGGCCTACATCCATGGGAGATGTAGAAGATTTTATAGAGAAGTTGAAGAATCACAATACAGTCTGTTTCTTACAACCCGAGAGAGTCTTCTCTCTATTTCGTCTCAACGACTTTCGGCGAGACCGAAACTTCTCCCCGCTTTGTCTTCCTGGCACACACACAGGCACTGATACGAAATCTCGAAGGAGTTCCATAAACCTCTTCGTTCCAGTAAGTCCCAGACTCTGTTCTTCTGACAGCGGTGTCAAACAGCTGCACCGGTACCGGCGACGGCAATGGCAACGAACAGTTACTCCTGCTACAGCGACTACAACATTGTCGTTCTTCTCAAGTCTCTCTTTCTGCCGAGAGACTCTATTTCGTACTTTGTTTCTATTTCATAAATAGAATCAAAATCTTGTCGTACAGCACCGGCAATGGCGATGGCAGCGGCGTCGTACTGCAGCTCCGACAATGGTGATGGCAACGGCGTCAAGCCTCTAACCACTCTTTCTCCTGACCACGGCGTCGCCTGAAGGTCTCCCAAAAACCCCTATCTCTTTTTCCGTGAGCTCCTCTATCACTCTTGGTTTTTCGCCCTTACCCTGTTCAAAATCCCTGAGGGTTTTTATTTCCCAAACAGAGTCGCAGTTTCCTCCAGAGACTCTCTATGCACAACATCTCTATTTCGGCAACATAGATGAAGTCTTCATGCCGAGGGACTCTATTCGCACACCATCTCTGATTTGGTAACAGAGTCGTGTCCAGTGGACCAGGCTCCACAGTCCTCAACAATTCTCCCACTTGGAGACTGGTACACCAACTGGATCGCCCTCTTCCTCAAACATGATATCCTCCACCTCTACAACTCATTGCCCCTATCTTCATACTAGAAGACCAACTGAAGCTGCACACAACTTCAATTTCTCATAAGTAACACCCTTTGTCAATATATCAATAGGGTTCTTCCCTAGTGCAAGTTTTTTCAACTCCCATGTCTGATTCCCTAACAAGGAATCCATCTGATCCTTCATGGCCAGCTCCCACTTGCTAGAATATTCACATTGCAAGGTTTCTTCGTAACTCTGTGGTTCTCCACCATCTGTCAAAAAAATATAATTCAAAGTACGTGAGAAACGTTGTGGAGGACGATTAGTCCTTACTGATTTGCGAATTGTAGCTACAAGAGTGGACAACTCTGGATTTGACTGCAGAATAATAGGAGTGGGAGCACTAGACCCACTCTCCTCGTCACTCACATCTCTGCACTACACTGTGGCCTCTGGTAGGCCATCCAGTCTGACAAAGTCAGATTCTTGAGGAGTTGCTTTAGCAAATGTACTGGACTTGTCCTTGTACACAATCTTCTCATTAAAGATCACATTCTTACTTCTTATAATCTTCCGACTATGATACCAATTGTTAGAAAAAAATCATCGATGACAACAAGACAAGTAACAAGTAATCATGCACAAAATAATATTTTACGTGGTTCAAAAAATTGCCTACGTCCACGGTAGCTTTAGAGGATTTTATAGATCAGTTGAAGAATCACAATACAATTTGTTTCTCACACTAGAAATACAACCCGAGAGAGTCTTCTCTCTTTGTCATCTCAATGAGTTTCGGCGAGACCGAAACCTCTCCCCGCTTCATCTTCCTAGTGCACACACAGGTACCGATACAAAATCCCGAGGGAGTGCCGTAAACCTCTTTGTTCCAGTAAGTCCCAGACTTTGTTCTTCCGACAACAACATCAAACAGCAGCACCAGTAATGGCAACTGCAACAAATAGTAACTCCAGCAATGATGACGGCAACATCGTTATTCTTCTTGGGTCTCTCTTCTGCCGAGAGATTCTGTTTCATACTCTATTTCTATTTCAGAAACAGAGTCGAAGTCTTGCCCTACAACACCAGCAACGGCGACGGCAGCAGCGTCGTACAACAGCTGCGGCAGTGCCAACGACAACGGTGTCGAGCCAAGAGAGTGCCAGTTAAACTTGCCTTTTCTATACTTTTTTGCAACTTTCCAGTTTCCACCCCCACTCGCAACTCTCCACGCAATTCACGAAAGAGCACACGTGGATTGCCAACAGTGAGGAGACCTACCATTCCCGGTCGACCGCCCAAAGTACGTAATAGACGTAACTTTTTCCCACCAAAAATCTTTTCACAATGTATACTATGTGCCCTCGCCCCCTCTTTGTCTACGCAAACGAGAGATCACAAAAAATATGAAAAATTATTATTGTTCTCAATAGTGAACAAACAATGAAATGCAAGACTCTCTACGCGCAATGTCCTTGTTTTGGCAATAGAGACGAAGTCTTCCTGCGAGGGATTTTGTTCACACATCGTCTCTGTTTCGACAACAAAGTCGTGTGCAATGGACCAGGCTCCACAATCCTCAACAAAGACATCTCACTTGAAATTCTTTCACATCTGCCCAAGAAATGACAGCTCAAGTGTGAAGCTATTTTAGAGAAATAGCAGAATATGATCAAGAAAGTTAGCTTCTTTCACTGCCAAATCAATTGACATCGGTTTTGTCTATCGAAAATACTACGACTATGGCTTCATATGTGAATGTATGTTTTGTTGCTTGGACGACAAAGGAGCACTCATGCTCCAAGACTCCCTCGTCTTCCCTTCACATCACAACATCAAGAATATGGGTTCATGTAATGGGGTCATCTTCTAGTGCAAGAAAATCCACACTAATCTCAAGCTCAATTACTATCTCTACAATCTCATTACCAAGCATCTCATGAATCTTCCTCCACTTCCTCCTTTCAGAATGGCCCATGACTCCTTTGATAGTTGTTTCCCTTTTTTAGGTTTAACCCATTATTAGGTAGTTTCCCATAGATAAAAAGATAGTGAGCCTGAGTTTGGATTGTACGTTAAATGGAATTTGGACTAGAAATAAGCCTGAGTTTTATCCATCAACGGGAGTTTGGATAAACAAGATGTTCCTCCGCAAATTCCTGGAATTTTGTCTACCATGATTGAAGGTATGCATCTTGGGTTTCCGATTTTCTTTTTATGAATTTTATATTGTTTTAGAAATTCTGATTTACATTTGGAATCTTTCGTCTTGATTAAAATTCCATTATTTTTTTTTGTTAAATGTTGTCTATGTTTTTATTCTTCCATAAAAAAAATAAAAATTTACGTGTCGTTTTTGAGTACAGGAGGATGTAGACTTAAGATGAGGCCTTATAAGCCCTGCGCTTCTTCGATAGCCAGTGGTGGCACGTGCGACTGACAATACGTTGTGTGCCTAGCGAATCTCAATCACGCTGGAGCTCCCCGGCTAGACAGCGTCCAGGAGATGCAGTGATGCTTCTTAACAGCGTCCCCAGCCAAACAAGATGACTGCACTGGTGTGCCAGAGTAGGTTTCTCTTAGTGCGCTGGAGGTGCCAGCATGTTAGTGGGAACAGATGCGCCCGTGGGCAGAAAATGCCCATAGCCAGCCATCAACTGTCGTTCGGGTCTGCAGAGGGGATCATCAATGTGGGGAGACGAACGACGGGGCTCGTTGTGTGCATTGGTGTCGAATCATCAAAATTTTGTGTGCATTTTCTTCTCGACTCTAGGTTGGTCCCGTTCCTCACTTCCAGTCGCTTGGAGACCGGCATTGCGCACAATTGATTCTTGGTCGAGAGACGTTGCTTCGGTGGGTGGCAATGAACACCAGACAATATGTCGAAGCGCAACCGAGAGGAGTAGTCACAGAGCACCGAGAGAGAGACGCTGTAAAGGAAGCCTGTGTACACCGACGTGTTGTGCTCATCGGACGCACCCCGGCGACAATGGCACCAGAGGAAGGAGACGGTGGTGCGGGGATGGTGACTAGAGTCCCAAACGGACGAGACGTCTGGCTGTGAGCAGTCGAGAGCGGCGCGAGCGAATAGAGCAGAGACCCGTGTTGTGTGCGTCGGTGTTCCGTGCTCTCATTGGAGTGCAGCCAAGGCCAGGAGCACGACATCGTGCTCTCCGGTTGTCCCACACCACAGTATGCACAAGAGCACCAAACATGCTCACGGCCCATCCAAGCCCAATGTTATCGTTGGATACATTTAATTCATATATAAATAACAGGAAAAATAGAATATTTTAGTTTTCATTCTTTTTCATTTTAGCGCATATGGATTAAAAAATTGGGTATGCATATATGAATGTTTAATATGCAAGTGTTAGTTAATTTTTATCTGTATAAAAATTTATTTTGGGTTTATGCATACTTAATCTTCTATGCATATTATGATTGACCTAAATATAAGAAATTAATAATTGGCATAAATTTTAGTCAATTATTTTGATGTCATATTTTGGTTTACATTTGAATAATAAAGTAATAACCACAACATTCTTAATTATGAAAAATGTCTAGTGACATTAAGTTTAGTCACATAAAGTTAATGACATACAAATTTGTGAATATCCATGGAAATCGAATAATTTAACCTCACGTGGTAATTGTTATATTTAAGGGGTTAATTTGGATTGGATAGAAATATTTAAAAAAACTTTTTAGTCGCCTGCAACAATAGAAAATTCCTTTAGAGATAAATTTATGATGCCATTATAAAGTGATATAAATCGTTTATGTGTTATAATCTAAGCCTACTCGCATGTTGATTTATTTGTTTAAATTTATTTGCGTGGGTAAATATTCAATTTTTGGTTCCATTGCATGTTTTAGTAAGCATTGTTGTTTATTTTGTAATTCTTCAAACTTTATCTGTTCCGAATTTTGATTCCTCCAATATTATTCCTCTGAATGGTAATAATTAAGCTCTTTGTTGGTTATTTCTTCTATTAAATAGCACTGACATATATGACTCTTTCATTAGGAAAGTCATCACATTTTCTCTTGGTTGGTCATATATGACTCTTTCATATCAGCTCTTCATCTCATGTTCTATTTCTTTTTTATAAGATTAACTTATTAGACTCAAGTTGATAAAGTACTGACACATTTTAGGTTATTCAATTTGTTGTTCTTTATGAAATCCTCTGGTAATGTCATGAGTTACTTTAGCACAAATGAGGAGAACCATGCTTTTAGTTCATGTTATGAAGTTATAATTGGATATCTTATTTTTATGCTATGTTTTATTTTCTATTTGTTTTATTTGAGTAATTAAAAATATTAGGCATAGGAATTGATTCGTAAAATATTAAGAGAGAAAACAATTAATTGATTGTATAATGAGTACATTGTTTCTCTATTTATAATAGAGAAAACTCACAGAATCAAAATAAAATTAAACCTACCCATGTTCCACTTACAACTTGAATAGAACTCCTAATACAAAACAAAGTAAATCAATATTACAAAATACTGATAAAATCAATAGATTTCTTATGTAAGATTCTATCCCATGGGACTCAAATAAGACTTTGTCCTACTAATTCTTCCACCATGAGATTCCTTTACCATGAAAATCATATTAGACTCTTCCATTTTGCTTCTGCAACACTCCCCTCAAATTGGAGCTGCTAAATTTTGCATGAAAAGAAATTTTCATCTACTATCCTCCTCCTTACTTAGATGTTCTTTATTTCTAAAAAAACAAATTTACCACCACTACTTCTCAACACCTCTTCTTTTGAACTTCTCCTTCTACTTCTCTCCATTAAGTGACCCTTTCCTTTTAAAGAGGCCCCAATTGTACATAGCAAATATGAGAGAAGGAAGCATCACTCTAGCCAAACGATAAAACTTCATATTCCTTTCAAAATGGTCTATGTTTGAAAAAAGACTCCTTTCAATTTCAAAGGCAGACAAGCCCAATTTTTGTGCATGAAAAAAAGAAAGTGTATTAACTATTTTAATGGTAGCTCACAAAAATATACTACTTTGGTGAATAAAAAAACTTAACTCACTCTGACTGTTGGGTGCACTCTTGTTCTATGTAGGTAGTGGAAGTATAGCCAGTGCTCTAAAGTGATAAAAAAATACAAGAAGTTTGAAAAGAACAAAAAAAAGACCTTTGAAAATAAGGGAAACTTCTTTGCATAAAATGAAGATGGTTTACACTCGTGGGTACAAAGCCTACTTATATGCAAACTAGGGATAAGAATCCTTGTCCCTTCATCTTACATGGATCAGTATGATCTTCCCACCTAAGTACGAGAAGGGGGGAAAAAAAGAAAAAAAAAGAATGATTTTGTTTAGTTTTCCTTTATTAATGCAGTTCGCTACACTTTCGACACGGACGGTGAATGTTTTATTCTTTAATCCAACAACAACATAGCACTTCTATTTTATTTTTTATATCTCGATTTTTGCATAAGATTATAATTTATATTTTATTTTATGTAGGGAATGTGGAAAAGACCGACAGAACACGGGGGGATAGTGAAGCCGAGGAAGGGATTGGCAGGATGGAGAGGGTAACAACAACGAGTGTGATCATACTAGCACCAATGCACCAGATCCCATCAGACCTCCGAAGTTAAGCGCGCTTGGATGAGACTAGTACTAGGATGGTTGACCTCTTAGGAAGTCCTCATGTACACCCCTTTTTCCCCATTTTTCCTTTGCCACCAACTAATTTCTCCCTCGCAATGCTACTGTTAGGGGAGGCAAAACATATTTGTATATATAGTTTGGTAGAAGAGAATATGGGAAAAAAAAGGAAAAAAAGTATGATTTTGTTTTATTTTCCGTTATTAATGTAGTTTTTTTCAGTTTCAACACGGTCGATGAATGCTTTATTCTTTAAGCCAACGACAAAACACTTATAATTTTTTATATCCTGATTTTTGTTGAATATTTTAATTTTTAATTTTATTTTATGGATGGAATATGGAAAAGACCAACAAAATACGGGGGGAGAGGGAAGCTGGGGAAGGGATTGGTAGGATGGAGAGGGAAACACAAACGGGTGCGATCATACCAACACTAATGCATTGAATCCCATCAAAACTTCGAACTTAAACGTGTTTTGGCGATTGTTGTACTTGGATGGGTGACCTCCTAAGAAGTCCTCTTGTTGCACCCCCTTTTACCCTTTTTTCCTTTGCCACCAGTTAATTTCTCCCTCATAATATTGAGGTTAGGGGCAACAAAACGTATTTGTATATATAGTTTGTCTTCTTTTTTAATGGTTTGAAATGTTCTGGTAGAAGAGAAGAGGGAAAAAACTATGATTTTGTTTTGTTTTCCATTGTTAATGTAGTTCGGTTAAGTTTTGACATGGCCAGAGAACGTTTTATTTCTTTAATCCAATGACATAGTGTTTTTTTAATTTTTAATATTTTGATTTTTTCTTAAGATTTTAATTTTTTATTTTATTTTATGGAAAGAATGTGGAAAAGACCGACAGAACACGGGGGAAGAGGGAAGCCAAGGGATTGGTAGGATGGAGATGGTAACACAAACGGGTGCAATCAATAAAATTTGACATTTTGATAAATGTGGTTGAAAGAAAAAATTCTGAGCAAGATATGCAAGCTAAAAATTTTTGCAATTTCAGTTAATGTAATAAAAATCAGTTTCTATTCTCTTTCTCCAATGAACTAACCCATCAGCTCAAAAAATAGTTTTTAGATATGAAGAAGATTGAATTTTCAGCATAAATGATGCGAATGCTGACAAATTTCTGATCACCTTTGTGCACACTCTAGGAAAACAACACACAAAGTAATTGACTTCAGTTCTAATAGGAGGCGTTAGTCAACTCACGCAGGAGATGAACTTCAACCAAATTACTCAGTTCATCTCCTGACATTGTTAGTGGAACAATAGCGCATGATTCATGTTGATGAATCAGAAGAACCCAAAAATCATCTCTACAGTTTAATTTTGGGAATTTGAATTCTTTAGAATATTGAGAATCATCCGGATGAAGAGAGTGAGATGCCTTGAACCCTCATCGAATTTTTTCATTTCAGTCGCTCTTCTGCACTCTTCCCTCTCTCGGTCTAATTCTTCTCTAGTCTCTTCTTCCTCCGAAATTGTTTTCATCTCTCTCATCCTCCATCTCCCTTCTCCCTTCTCCTTCGTTGCGAACGTCCTCTCGGCCTCCCACTTCCTTCTCCCTGTAGCTATTCTCTCTTCGCCCAAAATACCTCCTGATTTCGTTTGATTTTCCCCCATTTCAATTTCAATTTTCTTTGATTTTTTATATTTCGCCATTGATTTCTTCAATTCTACTTTGATTTCACCCTTCGACTACGGTTTTTCCAAAATTTAAGAAGGTATGCCTATACCCTGACTTTTTTTTTATTATTTTAGTGTTGTATTTGATTTAATTTTAATTTTTGTGCGTAATGTGTATTAATTATTGCTTAATTGTGGGATTTAGGTTGAGGTTTATGGTTCAATTTTGTCTTCATAGGGTTTAATTTTGGGATTAGGGTTAGGGTTTGGTGCTTGGTATTTTAGGGTTTAGGTTTAGGGTTTATTGTATTTTTAGGGTTCTCAATGTTTGGGTTTTAGTGCTTTTAGGGGTTTTAAGGTTAGGGTTTAGGATTTAGGTTCTAGTTCTAGAATTAGGGTTTAGGGTTAATAGGGTTTAGGGTGTTGAGTCCAGTTCAAACAATGTTGAGTCACCTACAAAGGCGTCCATTAGCCAACGAAACCCGACCCCCATCTCTGACGAGGTACAATTTGTAGTGACTGTGAAATCATATGGTGCTCTACTAGGGATGTTCGGTAAATTTGGACTTGATATGTGTGTTTTTGCAGTGTTTAGTGTATCTACAATGGAAATAGTTTGGTTAATTTTGAAATGTCTTAGAATGTTGTTGAAAATTATTGAAGTGCTATAGAATGATTTTACCATGTCGAGAGGAGATTCAGGTGTTATAAATATCCACCACTTGGTATTTTATTTTTGTTGGTTTGATGAGGACCATCTCGGATTTAGATTATAAATGGCTATAAGAAGACCACAAATTGCTCGATATTATGACATTTGGATAATCGAAGAAGACAACAAAATGTTCAATCTCTTGGTCGAACAGGTCAATATAGGGAACAAGTTGCCCAATAGGGTTTGGAAACATGAGGTATATATGGACCGTCACCTGAACGTCTCAACTACAATACCCCAGGACTTAGCTTTCCTTGCATTCAATATAGCTTTTTTTTTAGCTTCTTTCATCCCATTGAGATCATATTCTTCCAAGAAGAAAACTTTGAGACATAGATCATAACGAAATGCCCTAATATGGGGATTTGCTATCATAAATGCCTCTAGATGGAATCTACCATCTGCAACAAATACAACAACATCAACTGCACCACTATTAGGAATTGTAGGAGATGCACTTCCCTTGAAGACAAAGGTTTAGATTGTGGAACAATGATATCAATACCAGAGTCACCTAAAGCAGATTTAATAGCTCTCACAACTGCTAAGAATTGGATGGTCCCTGCCACTGCAATCTTTTTGTCACAAAAAACGCTTTAATTATATTAATGATATGGTCTACACCTATTTTTATTTCAACGAAAACATATAAAGCAAGGATTTTGGTGTAATCTATTGGGACTAAACAGCTATGCCCGTAATGGATCAAAAGATCTAAAAAAATCATCCACACAGCAGCATGCCCCATATGTGATGTCAACCAGAATAAAGCACTCATCAACAGAAGCAAAGGTTTCAAAAATGTCGGAAAGAACAAGTGAGTACATGAGGAGACCTTCGGGGAATTGAATGGCGACCCTTTTGGGGGTTTATTTCTCACCCAAATGCCTAACTAACCTACATTTTTTCACGCCAAAAATCTTTTAAAAATGGATTCTCTATGCATGTATAATGTCCCTCTCCCACTCATTGTCAAAGAGATCACAAAAAAAGCAACAAATTATGATTTTTTTTGTAGTGACTACTTTGCTTCAAAGTGAGATAGTAGTATATTGCCTACATCTTCAAAAATCGCCTGATCCCAATGTTTATTGATTTTCAACAAGCCTATTCATAAACTACTTGGCAATCTCTCTTGGTTCTACCCATTGTCACTCTCCTTATCAACTCTTTGTTGGTCATCTTCTTCTATGACATAGCACTGACATATATGACTCTTTCATTAGCAAAGTCATAACATTTTCTCTTGGTTGGTCATATATGACTCTTTCATATCTGTTTTTTATCTCATGTTATATTTCTTTTTTATAAGATTAACTTATTAGACTCAAGATGATAAAGTACTGACACGTTTTTGGTTATTCTATTTGTTGTTCTTCATGAACTCCTCTGGTAATGTCATGAGTTACATTAGCACAAATGAGGAGAACCATGCTTTTAGTTCATGTTATGAAGTTGTAATTAGATATCTTAGTTTTATACTATGTTTTATTTGCTATTTGTTTTATTTGAGTCATTAAAAATATTAGGCATAGGAATTGATTCTTAAAATATTAAGAGAGAAAAAAAATTAATTGATTGTATAATGAGTACATTGTTTCTCTATTTATAATAGAGACAACTCACAAAATCAAAATAAAATTAAACCTATCCACTTAAAACTTGAATAGAACTCCTAATACGAAACAAAATAAATCACTATTACAGAAAACTAATAGAATCAAAAGATTTCTTATGTAAGATTTCTTATTTAATGTAATAACTAATCAATTATTTAATCGAATAGGTAGTAATGACTTAATTATCTAATTAAGTGAACACATTCTTATTATATAATTAACTAATTAATTTGTTTTGTAGGATTAATGGAGTCTGTAAGAACAACAATGACATACTATTTGATGATTGCTAATACTAGTTAATTAGAATAATATATTTACTAATTAAATAAGTATTGATTAGGTAAGAAAATAATTAAAAACCCATGATTTGTGGTAGTAAATTGGCCAATTGACCTATTTAATGTAATAAATAATCAATTATTTAATTGAATAGGAAGTAATTACATAATTATTTAATTAATGGAACACATTCCAATGGAGTTGGTATGAAGAACTAGAATAATTTACTATTTGACTGCAACTAATACTAGTTGATTAATTTATATTTAATACATTTACTGATTGAATAATTACTGATTTGGTAAGAAAATAATCAATTAGATGATGATTTGTGGTAATTAACTAGCCAATTGATATAATTAATTATATAACTAATCAACTATTTAATCAAACATGCAGGACTTACCTAATTAACTAATTAATATAAAATTTTCTATTTATATAATTAAATAATTATTTCATTATTAATTGATTCAAATAATTTTTTTAGTTTTATTAGTTATTTTTTATTTTAATGACTAATTATTTTTCCTACCATTATTATTTTTTTCTATGTTCACTTTTTATTATTATTTCATTTTTTACTTTTTTTATAATCCTTATTTTCCCTTTTGTATTTTAATTTTTTTTTCCTTTAATCTTTTCTTCTTTAGTTTTTTTACATTTGCCCATGTCAACAGAACTTGTCCAAATGGCGCCACATCAGCATGTCCATTAAGGAAAGAGGAAAGAGGAAAGATAATGGGGAAAGGAGGAGTTTTAGGTTTTAAAGGATGGGCTGGCATGGTGCTATATGGACAAGCTTTACTATGTGGGAAGTTGACGGATCGTATGAGGATTCCAAAGGTTGAAATCAGATAATTTAGGAAAAAGTTTAAAAAGTCCTTATTCAGGTAAATAAAACTTTTAAATCCAATATTCGACTACAATTCCTCGAAATATAATAAAAATAATAATAATTTTCCACAAAATTCTTTTTATTACATGAGTTGCTAATTGGGTGTAATTAGATTGGACAATAACAACCTTCATGTAGGGTATATTGAGTGAGAATTTCTTAAAACCACTAAAATTTCAAATTTTGATCAATTCATTTTCTATAATTTTTGTGAGAAAATTTTACTTTTGTGCAATGGTACCCCACCTACAAAGTAATATTTAATTAATCTATCTAATAATTACATAAAAAAATTAAAGATACAACAATTCAAAGTAATATTTAATGAATTCCTTCTTTTGAATGTTGTAGATTAAAATATAATTTTATTTATTGAGAATTATGGTTTAATTGCATAATTCTAAACTTTTTTCAATCGATCCTTTTACTTTTTCTACGTAGCACAACAAGGTGCATCTATAGATGACAAAAATTCAAAATACTGGCGCTAGTCCTACATCATGACTTAAAAACTATCAACTGTGAAATCTCAAGTCAGCGAAATATCAAGGAAAGTAGAGCTCCATGTTTAGCAAGTATTACGTAAAAGGAAACTCTTGGGAAACAAGGATTCCTAATCAGACTAGAAAAGGTAGCCTCTTCGATTTATATATAACTGAGATAGGACTTGCTCTCTTTTGCCTTGTAGCATTGCCGGATCATACCATCTTCCTTTAGTCCACGTTTTCCATCTTTGTTGTCAGATCTTGCTCTATTCTTGCATCTTGGGGATCGACCTACTACTCTTATATTGTTTTAATGGAGGTCAGCTTGCCCGAAGACTGTTAGGGAAAAATCGTCGATGACAACAAGACAAGTAACAAGTAATCATGCACGACACAATATTTTATGTGGTTCTGTAAATTGCATACGACCATGGGAGATGTAGATGATTTTATAGAAAAATTGAAGAATCACAATACAGTCTATTTCTCACACAAGAAATACAACCCGCGAGAGTCTTCTCTCTATTTCGTCTCAACGACTTTCAGCGATACCAAAACTTCTCCCCGCTTCGTCTTCCTGGTGCACACACAGGCACTGATATGAAATCCTGAGGGAGTTCTGTAAACCTCTTTGTTTCAGTAAGTCCAAGACTTTGTTATTCTGACAGCAGTGTCAAACAACAGCACCAGTAACGGCGACGACAATGGCAATTAACAGTAACTCCAACAACAACGACAACAATGTCATCGTTCTTCTCGAGGCTCTCTTTTTGCCGAGAGACTCTATTTCTTACTCTGTTTCTGTTTCAGAAATAGAGTCAAAGTCCCACCGTATAGCATCGGCAACGACGACGGCAGCAACATTGTACTACAGCTTCAGCAACGGCGTTGAGCCTCTGAGCACTCTTTCTCCTAACCACGGCATCGCCTGAAGGTCTCTCAACAAAACCCTACTATTTTTTCGAGAGGTCCTCTGTCACTCTCTGTTTTTTACTTTGACCCTGTTCAGAAACCTGAGGGTTTTTATTTCACAAACAGAGTCGTAGTTTCCTCCTGAGAGACTCTCTACACGCAACGTCTCTGTTTCGGCAACATAGACGAAGTCTTCATGCCGAGGGACTCTGTTCGCACACCGTTTCTGTTTCGGCAACAAAGTCAAGTGCAGTGGACCAGGCTCCATAGTCCTCAACAATTATCCCACTTGGAGACTGGTACACCAACTGCATCGCCCTCTTCCTCAAACATGATATCCTCCATCTCTGCAAATCACTACCCCTGTCTTCATACTAGAAGACCAACTGAAGCTGCGCATAACTTCAGTTTCTCAAGAATAACACCCTTTGTCAACATATTAATAGGGTTCTTCCCTTGTGGAAGTTTTGTCAACTCCCATGTCTGATTCCCTAATAGGGTATCCATCTCATCCTTCATGGCTAGCTCCCACTTGCTAGAATAGTCATCTTGAGAGGTTTCTTCGTAACTTTGCGGTTCTCTACCATTTGTCAACAAAATATAAATCAAAGTAGGTGAGAAATGCTGTGGAGGATGAATAGTCCTTACTGACATGCTAACTGCAGTTGTAGGAGTGGACGTCTCTAGATCTGACTGTGGAATAGTAGGAGGTGGTGCACTGGACCCACTCTCCCTGTCACTTGTATCTCAGCATTGCACTGTGGCCTCTGGTAGGTCATCCAGTCTAATAAAGTCGCACTCCATAGGAGCTACTTCAGCAACTGTACTGGACTTGTCCTTGTACACAATCTTCTTATAATCTTTTGGCTCTGATACCAATTGTTAAGGAAAAATCGTCGATGACAATATGACAAGCAACAAGTAATCATGCACGATACAATATTTTATGTGGTTCGGCAAATTGCCTACATCCACGGGAGCTGTAGAGAATTTTATTGATCACTTGAAGAATCAAAATACAGTCTGTTTCTCACACCAGAAATACAACCCAAGAGAGTCTTCTCTCTATTTCATCTCAACGAGTTTCAACGAGACCGAAACTTCTCCATACTTCATCTTGCTAGTGCACACGCAGGTACCGATACCAAATCCTAAGGGAGCGCCGTAAACCTCTCTGTTCCAGTAAGTCCTAGACTATATTCTTCCCACAAAAGTGTCGAATAGTAGTATGGGTAACGGCGACGGCAATGGCAATGAATAGTAACTTCGGCTACGGCAACGACAACGTCGTCGTTCTTCTCGAGTCTCTCTTTCTGCCGAGAGACTCTATTTCATACTTTGTTTCTGTTTCAGAAATAGAGTCGAAGTCCCGCCTTACAACACCGGCAACGGCGACAGCAGTGGCATCGTACAACAGCTTCGATTGCGACGATGGCAACGTTGTCGATCCAACAGAGTGCCAGTTAAATCTTGCCTTTTCTATACTTTTTTTTCCATTTTTTGGCTTCCACCCCCCACTCGCAAGTCGCCACGCAATTCAAGAAAGAGCACACGTGGTTTGCCAATAGTGAGGTGACCTGGTATTCCCGGTCTACCACCCAAAGTGCGTAACAGACCTACCTTTTTTCCGCCAAAAATCTTTTCAAAATGTATTCTATGTGCCCTCTCCCCCTCTTTGTCTAAGCAAACGAGAGATCACAAAAAAATGCAACAAATTATGATTATTCTCAATAGTGAACAAACAATGAAATGCAAAACTCTCTACACGTAATGTCCCTGTTTTGGCAATAGAGACAAAGTCTTCCTAACGAGGGACTCTATTCGCAAATCGTCTCTATTTCAGCAACAGAGTCGTGTGCAGAGGACCAGGCTCCACAGTCCTCAACAAAGACATCTCACTTGAAATTCTTTCACGTCTGCCCAAGAAATGACAACTCAAGTGTGAGGCTATTTTAAAGAAATGACAAAATATGATCAAGAAAGTTAGTTTCTTTCACTGCCAAATCAATTGACTTCGGTTTTGTCTATCTCAAATACAACGACTATGGCTTCATACGTGAATGTATGTTTTGTCACTTTGACGACAAAGGGGCTCTCACGCTCCATGAGTCCCTTGTCTTCCCTTCACTTTACAACATCAAGAATATGGGTTCATGCAATGGGGTCATCTTCTAGTGCAAGAAAATCCATACTAATCTCAAACTCAGTTACTATCTATATAATCCCATTACCAAGCATCTCATGACTCTTCCTCCACTCCCTCCTTTCAAAATGGCCCATGACCCCTTTGATAGTTGTTTCCCTTTTTTAGGTTTAACCCTGTAAAATTTAGGATATCATGAACGGAACTTTAGATCAACAAGAAAGAAGGAGAACGAGGAAGGAGAGAGTTTGGATTAAGGGAGAAGAGGGTTGCGTGAAAAAGAAAAATGAGGGCTGGACGAATTTGTGGAAAGAGAGGAGAGTGCTTCAATGCCCTACCTCTTACCCAATGCCTTTATTTATAGTTTACAATGCCCTTAGGGCTACAACTTGATAAAACAAAAGACATAAAAGGAACACATATTTAAACTTCTATGCCATCTTTATGGAAAGTACCATATTTTACACATATGCCACTCGTTTGACGTGTGGGCTTCTTGTCTTGAGCTCGTGGGCTTGAGCCCATCTTCCAACACTCTTCCTCAAGCTGGAGGAGAAATGACATCATAAATACCCAGCTTGCCACATATAAATGATAGGATTTTAGATGTAATGGGTTTAGTGAGAATATTAGCTACTTGCTCTTGAGATGACACATATTTGAGAGAGATTATTCCTGCTTGAAACTTCTCCCCGTATAAAATGACAATCCACCTCAATATGTTTAGTTATTTCATGAAAAACTGGATTTTAAGTGATATGAATGGCTGCTTGATTATCAAAATGCAGATTCAAGGACACCTTTTTATAAAAATCTAGTTCGGTAAGAAGAATCCTGACCCATAAAAGTTCACTAACGGTATAGACCATAGCTTTGTATTCTGCTTCGGCGCTAGATCTTGCAACCACATTTTGCTTCCTATTTTTCCATGTAACCAAGTTTTCCCCAACCAGAGTACAATATCCTGATGTTGATTTTCTATCATCAGGAGATCTAGCCTAATCTGCATCTGAGAAGCCTTCTATGTTGAAGTGCCCATGTTTTTTATACAGCAATCCTCTTCCTGGAGCTCCTTTTAGATAACGTAATATTCTCTCTAAAGCCTGCCAATGGGTAATTTGTGGTTTGTGCATGAATTGACTCACAGTTATAACCTATGATATGTCTAGCCTAGTTACCGTGAGATAAATCAGTTTTCCCTTGAGTCTTTGATATTTGCCAATATCAATATCTTCTTCATTTGTGGCACATAATTTTACATTTGTATCCATAGGTGTGTCAACTGGTCTACAACCCTTCATTCCTATTTCTTCAAGTAGATCCAAGACATATTTCCTTTGAGACAATATTATCCCATATTTGGATTGAAAAACTTTTATACCCAAAAAATATTTAAGCTTACCAAGGTCTTTAGTCTTGAATTCCTGATATATCATCTGCTTCACCTCTTGTATGCTCAAAGCATCGTCATTGGTTAAGATAATATCATCCATGTATACGACCAAAAATATTTTTCCTTTAACTGTATCTTTATAATGTAAAAAATGATCTACTGGGCACCAATGAAAACCAAACCGAAGGAGTGTTTGACTAAGTTTATAAAACCAAGCCCGAGGGGACTGCTTAAGCCCATATAAAGACTTTTTTAACCGGCATACTGACTCCCCCTCAACCACATAACCAGGAGGTTGAACCATATAAATTTCCTCACTGATATCACCATTTAAAAAAGCATTTTAACATCCAACTGATAGACGGGCCATGAGGAGTTAGCAGCAATAGATAAGATGATGTGTGCTGAATTCAATTTTGCAACAGGAGAGAAGGTCTCCTCATAATCTATCCCATAGTACTGCGTATAGCCCTTAGCAACCAGTCGAGCTTTAAGACAAGCAACCGATTCATCCGGATTATGTTTCACCAAAAAAACCCATCAACAACCAACCGGTCTTTTACCTTTCGGGAGTGATGTTAAGTACCAGGTTTCATTTTCGTATAAGGCGTGCATTTCTTCATCCATAGCCGCCTTCCATCCTGGATGTCTCAGGGCCTCCTGATACGACTGCGGAATGGAAGTAGAAGAAAGGGACTCAAGAAACTGAAAACACTTGAAAGACAAGCGATGGTGAGACATAAAATTTGAGATAGGATGTGAAGTAGTACAGGAGCGACGTTCTTTTCTTAAAGCAATAGGCCGAGTATCAAATTCAGGCCCATACATAGGAGGAGAAGGACTTACCTCCGGTGGATCCGACAACTCCATAGGTGAAGGTACGGCCGGTGGATCAGGGGATGGATCCACTTCAAGATTGAACGGCATAAGTGGACAAGGAGTAGCAGAAGGACAAGTCCATCCTGGAGGAGCATCATCGGAGGAGTGGAAGGGTTGTCCTCAAAGAAACTCACATCCCTAGAGACAAACATCGTCCTAAGGGTAGGATTGTAATAGACATAACCTTTCTGGGTGCAAGAGTACCCCAAAAAAATGCACCTCATAGACCGAGGATCAAGTTTATTTTTATGTGGGGATGCAACACGAACAAAACACATACATCCAAACACTTTCAAAGGAAGAGAAAAAGGATTTTCACCGTTAAATAACACAGAGTAAGAAGTTTTATGATGAAGGACTGATGAAGGTAACCTATTAATGAGAAAGCACGTTGTAAGTATAGCATGGGGCCAATAGAAATAGGGTACCTTCATGGAGTAGAGGAGGCCCCGAGCAACTTCAAGAAGATAACGATTCTTCCTTTCAGCAACACCATTTGTTGAGGAGTATAGGCACATGATGTTTGATGAATAAGCCTATTACTCTCACAAAATGATTTGAAGTTATGAGACATGTATTCCTTAGCATTATTAGATCTAAGGGTTTGAATTTTCTTCCCAAATTGTGTTAAGACCATAGCATGAAAATTTTTAAACAAAGGAAAAATTTTGGAACGCTCTTTAAATAGATATAAGCAAGTCACTCGAGTAAAATCATCAGTAAAAATGACAAAATATTTAACTTGGGTAATATTTGAGACACATAAAGGGCCCCATACATTAGAATGTATTAACTCAAACGGAGCAGTACTTGTAGTTGTAAGACGAGGAGAATATGTACTCCTGACATGTTCACTTAATTGACAAACCTCACAACTGAAATTAGAATGTCTTTTTAAAGATGGAACCAAAGAACGAAGTGAAGGGGTAGATGGATGACCAAGTCTATTGTGCCAAAGTTGGGCCTCAGATGTAGTGGACGATAATGCAAATAATGGTGGAAGAGTGAAGTAGTACAAACCCCCCTTTTCATGGCTGCCACCAATCACCCGCTTCGTAGTCAGATCCTGAAAGACACAAGAAGACGGTGAGAAGGTCATAGAGCAATTTAATTGTTTGGTCAATTGACTAACCGGGAGAAAATTTAAAGGAAATTGAGGAACAAACAAAACATCTTGAAGGGGAATAGATGAAGTAAGAGAGGAGGAACCTTTGCCAAGGACGTTGGTTTGGGTACCATCAATAATAGTAACAAATTTATGAGGATAACAAAGAGATAAGGACTGCAACAAGTGTTTGTTACCTGATAGATGTTCGGAGGCCCCGGAGTCGATGATCCAAGAGGAAGAGGAAGAAGAGGAAGAAAGCATACTTGAGGCAATAGTAGTGGCAGCAGTAGATGATGAAAGAATAGATGATTCCATGAAGGACTTCATTTTCTGAAATGCAGCATAGTCCTCAGTCGTAAGAGTCACATTTTCGGATGATGATTCAGCCTTATCTTCATTTTTCTCAACGTTAACCGAGACTGGGTTAGCTGTGGTTCAATTAGGCTTGCCATGAAGTTTCCAGCTTGATGCCACTAGGTGGTTTTGACGGCCACAATAAGTGCAAAGTTGAGGCTCGGTACGGAAAGAATTCTGACCCGTTCTACCACCTCTATTTTCAGCCCCTCTCATAGTTCGACCCCCTCTCATATTTCTGCCCCATCCTCAGGATAAGGAAGATGTTCCTCGATTGCCAGAGAGCATCGCCGATGGAGCATCAATAGGAGAAGGAGGGGATGGATCTGGTATCTGAAGTAATGTAGCACTAATATCATCGAAGGATGGAAGAGCAGAAGAACTTAGAAGCTAATTTTTAGCCACCTCAAGGTATGGTTTAATATTCGATAAGCAAATGGCTACTGCCAAAGCTTCTCTTTGTCATTCTTGAATGACAATATCAGTGGAATATGGCTGAGCTAGTTTCCATTCTTGAAGAAGACCTCAAAATCGTGCCAAAAATTCGTGAATATTATCTCCATGTTTCGTATGCAGCATGTTTTGTAAGACATCATATATTTTTTGTAATGAAGCAGTGCTTGAGTAAAGCTTGGCACAAGTGTCCCGTATGTTCTTGGCGGTTTCCAAGTGGACCACATTGTTGGCCACCTACTCTTCCATGCTATTAATGAGCCAACTTATCACCATGTTATTGTCCTTCACCCACTTGTGGTAGGACGCATCTTCTTCATCAATCGGAGGAGGAAAGTTAACAACGTGGCTCAAGAGGTCACGAGTAATAAGAACCCTCCGAACCGATTGTGACCAGCTCATGTAATTGGAGAGACCTCTAAGTGGAATTTTAGTAATACGGAGTATATCACTCTTATTACTATTGTATCCAATTTCTATGATGAGGTAATTAAAATATGGAGGTCAAGGGAAAAAGCCTTCTTCAAAGAACAACGACTCAATGTAATTTGAAGAACCCGTAGACCAAATCAGTCACCAACAAAAGAGAACAAGAACCAATTTCTTTCACGAGGGCAAGCACCAAATTATCAACAAATTTGTACCTTTAGAAAGTGATAATAATATCCAGCCATCACTCAACTTCTCTTGTATTCATAAGAACAAAGAGAAGAAAGTAGCTGCAACTAATTGGGCTTTAATCCAAACTCCAACACAAACGAACAATAAACAAAAATTCAGAGAAGATTTAACGGCAAACCAAGACACTTGGAAGCGATTTTTCTTCAGCTCTTGGGAGACTTCAACGTAAAAAAAAAAATCAATAGTTGAAGTTAAAAAAAAGGGAACTACAAAGGGTAAATGACTGCTGGAATTTCATCAAACATATAATGGGCATCCAACAACATAACACAAACCCATGAGCAACCTTAAGTAGGAGAAGATACAACAACATGTGCTGTAATTCTACCTCAAATGAGATGGATCCAAATTACATAAAGGTAATTGAATTTCACCCATCAATCTTAATAAGTTGCAAACAGCAAATGATCTTGATCATTCTTGTAATTGATTTACAAAGAATCAAAATTATAACATCAATTTAGTTATAGAAATAAATCTTTACAACATATAAAGATTTATCTTGACTTGATGTGACTCAAATTCAAGAAGTATAGAAAAACAGTAAAAAGGAGTATGTAAATAAGAAAAGGAAACAAAAAAAACGTAAATAAGAAGCGCATGAACTTATCTCTTCATGATTGAACTCCTTTTACAACTTCTTGAACAAATTTCATAATAACTCCATGAAGAGAGATCCTAAACTCCTTGCTCTGATACCATGTAGAATTTAGGAGCTCCTGAAAGGAACTTTAGATCAACAAGAAAGAAGAAGATGAGAAGAAGATTAATGAGGAAGGAGAGAGTTTGGATTAAGGGAGAAGAGGGTTGCGTCAAAAACAAAAATGAGGGCTAGACGAATTTGTGGAAAGAGAGGAGAGTGCTTCAATGCTCTACCTCTTAGCCAATGCTTTTATTTATAGTTTTACAACACCCTTAGGGCTACAACTTGATAAAACAAAATACATAAAAGGAACACATATATACACTTACCATATTTTACACATATGCCACTCCTTTGACGTGTGGGTTTCTTGTCTTGAGCTCGTGGGCTTGAGCCCATCTTCCAACAAACCCATTACTAGGTAGTTTCCCATAGATGTAAGGATATTGAGCCTGAGTTTGGATTATACGTTAAATGGGATTTGGTCTAGAAATAAGCCTGAGTTTTCTCCATCAACAGGTTACTTTCCAAAATTCCTGGAATTTTGTCTACCATGACTGAAGATATGCATCTTGGGTTTCAGATTTCTTTTTATGAATATTATATTTCCTTAGAATTTCTGATTTACATTTGGAATCCCTCGTCTTGATTAAAATTCCATTATTTTTTTTGTAAAATGTTGTCTATATTTTTATTATGCCGTAAATAAAAATAAAAATTATGTGTCGTTTTTTAGTAGAGGAGGATGTAGACTTACGATGAGGCCTTATGAGCCCTGCGTTTCTTCGATTGCCAGTGGTGGCACGTGTGACTGTCAATACGTTGTGTGCCTAGAGGATCTCAATCACACTGGTGCTCCCCAGCAAGACAGCGTCCAAGAGAGATAGTGATGCTTCTGAATAGCATCCCTGACCAGACAGGATGACTGCACTGGTGTGCCAGAGTAGGTTGCTAAGTGTGTTGGAGGTGACATCATGTTAGTGGGAACAGATGTGCTCGTGGGAAGAAAAGGATTACAACCAGCCATCAGCCGTCGTTCGGGTCTGTAGAGGGGATCGTATACGACGGGAGTAGAACGATGGGGCTCGTTGTGTGCTCTGGCTTCGAACCATCGATGTTTTGTGCGCATTTTCTTCCCGACTCCCGGTTGGTCTTGTTCCTCACTTCCAGTTGCCTAGAGACTGTCGTTGCGCATAACTGATTCTCGTTCGAGAGACGTTGCTTCGGTGGGTGGCAATGAACACTGGACAATGCATCGAAGTGCAGCCGAGAGGAGCACCGAGAGAGAGAGAGAGAGAGCGAGAGAGAGAGAGAGAGATGTAGTAATGGAAGCCTATACACCGACGTACTGCGCTCGTCGGACGCTCACCGGCGACAATGGCACCTGAGGAAGGAGACGGCGGTGCGGGGATGTGAGTAGAATCCTAGACGGACGAGACGCCTGGCTGTTAGCAGCCGAGAGCGGCACGTGGGAACAGAGTAGAGACCGGTGTTGTGTGCGCCGGTGTTCCTTGCTCTCATTGGTAGGGGCAGCAAAATGTATTTGTATATATAGTTTGTTTTTTTTTAACGGTTCGAAATGTTCAGGTAGAAGTGAAGAGGAAAAAACTACGATTTTGTTTTGTTTTCCATTATTAATGTAGTGCGGTTAAGTTTTGACACGGTCGGAGAATGTTTTATTTCTTTAATCCAATGACATAGTGCTCCTTTTTAATTTTTTATATCTCGATTTTTTCTTAAGATTTGAATTTTTTATTTTATTTTATGGAAAGAATGTGGAAAAGACCGACAGAACACGAGGGAAGAAGGAAGCCAGGAAAGGGATTGGTAGGATGGAGAGGGTAACACAAACGGCTGCGATCAATAAAATTTTGCATTTTGATAAATGTGATAGAAAGAAAATATTTTGAGTAAGATAGGCAAGCTAAAAGACTTTTGCAATTTCAGTTAATGTAATAAGAATCAGTTTCTATTCTCTTTCTCCAATGAACTAACCCATCAGCTTAGTTTCAATTTTAGTTAATGATGCTAATGCTGACAGATTTCATATCACCTTTGTGCTCACTCTAGGAAAATAACACACAAAGTAATTGACTTCAGTTCTAATAGGAGGGGTTAGTCAACTCACGCAGGAGATGAACTTCAGCCGCATTACTCGGTTCATCTCCTGACATCGTTAGTGGAGCACCAGTGCATGATTCATGTTGATGAATCAGAAGAACCCAAAAATCATCTCTACAATTTAATTTTAGGAATCCAGATTCTGTAGTATATTGAGAATCATCTAGATGAAGTGGGCGGGATGCCTAAAACCCTCGTCGAATGTTTTCTTTTCAGTCTCTCTTCTGCACTCTTCCCTCTCTCGGTCTAATTCTTCTCTCGTCTCTTCTTCCTCCAAAATTTTTTTCCTCCTTTCATCCTTTATCTCCCTTCTCCCTTCTCCCTCTCGTTGCGATTGTTTTCTCAGCCTCCCACTCCCTTGTCCCTATAGCTATTCTCTCTTCACCCAAAATACCTCCTGATTTCGTTTGATTTCCCCCATTTCAATTTCGATTTTCTTTGATTTTTGACATTTCGACGTCGATTTCTTCAATTCGACTTTGATTTCACCCTTCGACTACAATTTTCCCCAAATTTAAGAAGGTATGCTTAAACCCTGACTTTTTTATTATTTTAGTGTTATATTTGATTCAATTTTATTTTTTGTGCGTCATGTGTATTAATTGTTTCTTAATTGTGGGATTTAGGGTTGGGGTTTATAATTCAATTTTGTCTTCATATGGTTTAATTTCTGGATTAGGGTTAGGGTTTAGTGTATTTAGGGTTTGGTGCTTGGTATTTTAGGGTTTAGTTTTTATTTTTTATTTTTTTAGGGTTCTCAGTTTTTCAGTTTTGGGTTTTAGGGCTTTTAGGGGTTTTAAGGTTAGGGTTTAGGGTTTAGGTTCTGGTTCAAGAATTAGGGTTTAGGGTTAATAGGGTTTAGGGCTTGGGGTGTTGAGTTTAGTTCAAACAATGCTGAGTAACCTACACAGGCGTCCATTAGCCGACGAAACCCGACCCCCATCACTGACGAAGTACAGTTTGTAGTGACTGCGAAATCATACAGGGTTCTACCAGGGATGTTCGGTGAATTTGGACTTGATATGTGTGTTTTTGCAGTGTTTAGTGAATCCACAATGGAAATAGTTTGGTTAATTTTGAAATGTTTTAGAATATTGTTGAAAATTATTGAAGTGTTGTAGAATGACTTTGCCATGTGGAGAGGCAATTCAGGTGTTATAAATATCCACCACATGGTATTTTATTTTTTGTGGTTTGATGAGGACATCTCGGATTTAGATTATAAATGGTTGTAAGAAGACCACAAATTGCTCGATATTATAACATGTGGATCTTCAAAAAAGACAACAAAATGCTCGATCTCTTGGTTAAGCAGGTCAATATAGGGAACAAGTTGCCCAACAGGGTTTGGAAGCATGAGGTATATATGGACTGTCGCCCGAACGTCCCATGCACTATACCCCAGGAGTTAGCTTTCCTTGCATTCAATATTTCTTTTTTCTGAACTTGTTGAATCCAATTGAGATCATATTCTTCTAAGAAGAAAACTTTAAGATATGGATCATATCGAGATGCCCCAATATGGGGGTTTGCTATCATAAATGCCTCTAGATGGAATCTACCATATGCAAAAAATACAACAGCATCAACTACAACACTAATAAGAATTGTAGGAGATGCACTGCCCCTGAGCTTGTTTCATCCCATTGACATCATATTCTTCCAAGAAGAAAACTTTGAGATATGGATCATATCGAAATGCCCTAATTGTAGGTTTAGTGTGGAACAATGATATCAATACCAGACTGAGGAGACCTTCGGGGAATTGAAGGGCGACACTTACAATTCGCCATATTGATTTATGAATTTCGAAGTCATAATTTGAGGGGAGCAGGGAAACTGCAGTATTGAGGGAAGGATTGTTAAGAATCGAATCAGGGACTTGATTTCTGAAGAAACAAACGCTTAGGAGGGGGTCTCGGGTTTTTGGAGGAAAGAGTAGTGTCGGGTGGGTTCCATCTGATTAGCAAGCTACGTGAAAGAAGATTTCCAAGAAAGTCACGACAATTACCAATGGCAGACTCACCTTTTATAGAGAAAACAATGAGAAGCGAATCGGAACAAACAAAATACTTTGAAGAGTAAAAAATACAGCATGAACCAATATGCTTTACTTACAGAACATAGAATTCTTCTATAAAACCTTTACTTCACAAAATTTCTGTAAAACCTGTCGTATGTGTGAAAAATTTGGCGATAACCCTTGCTCTCATCCACTTCCATTGAACCCGAACCCATTCCTGTTACCGTTCGATAAAATTTGAATCTGAGATCTGTGCTGGAGGAGCTCTGAGTCTTACCCCAAAACAATTGATCGGAAGGAAGACCAAGCCCCGTCTGAGATTGCTGAAACGGATTCATGTAAGAAATTGGAAGATAAGCGTTGTTGCTTCCCTGAGATTCCATCTCACAGACGAGCCACAGATTATGCGAGTGATCAACTGTGGGTTGCGTCTCAATTTTTCTGTCTGATGCTCCTTCACACACCAGTCCCATTCCCTTGGGAAATTCCAATCTCTGTTTCGTTTCTTCCCGTTTGCCAGAAATTTTGTAAGACAAATTCCGCAGAGATTCTTTCGACAAGTTGGCGCTTAAAGTGGTTGGATGCTTACGTATTTCTTCATTGCTTCGATTACTGTACTTTGTGAGGATGCGAAGAACTTCAGGCTTATTTGGAGGCCAGGAATGAGGAGAGAATTTTTTCTTGCTTTCGGGAGGAGAACACAAGAAGAAGACGTCAATGCCGCAGAGCATAGACAATCGATGGCACTTCTTCTTCCCCCCTTCGACTCGGTTCTTGAAAACCTTGCAGCGAGCCCTTTCGTCGCCGATGAACTTCATCTCGAGTTTAGATCTCACCATGGCAACTATGCGAAATCGAGAAGAAATTTGGGAAAACTGTGATAGGAGCGTTGAAGTAGGAGAGTGAGTGCCAGTTGTTTTCCAGTTTCCGGTTTCCACGTCCACTCACAAGTCGCCACGGAAGAGCACACGCCGTATTCCCGGTCGACCACCCAAATGCCTAACCCACCAACCTTTTTCATGCAAAAAATATGGATTCTCTATGCACGTATAATTTCCCCCACCCCCTCATTGTTAAAGCAAACCAGAGATCACAAAAAATACAATAAATTATAATTTTTTTGTGGTGACTACTTTGCTTCAAAGTGAGATAGTAGTATATTGCCTACATCTTCAAGAATCGCCTAATCCCCATGTTTATTGATTTTCAACAATCCTATTCATAAACTACTTGGCAATCTCTCTTGGTTATACCCATTGTCACTCTCCATATCAGCTCTTTGATGATCAACTTCTTCTATGACAAAGCACTGACATATATGACTCATTCATTAGCAAAGTTATAATATTTTCTCTTGGTTGGTCATATATGACTCTTTCATATCTGCTCTTCATCTCATGTTCTTTTTCTTTTTTATAAGATTAACTTATTAGACTCAAGTTTATAAAGTACTTACACGTTTTTTGTTATTCAATTTGTTGTTCTTTAAGAAATCCTCTGGTAATGTCATAAGTTACATTAGCACAAATGAGGAGAACCATGCTTTTAGTTCATGTTAAGAGGTTATAATTGGATATCTTATTTTTATACTATGTTTTATTTGATATTTGTTTTATTTGAGTCATTAAAAATATTGGGCATAGGAATTGATTCTTAAAATATTAAGAGAGAAACAATTAATTGATTGTATAATGAGTACATTGTTTCTCTATTTATAATAGAGAAAACTCACAAAATCAGAATAAAACTAAAATGGGGAAAGGAGGAATTTTAGGTTTTAAAGGATGGGCTGGCATGGTGCTATATGGACAAGCTTTACTAACGTGGGAAATTGACGGATTGTATGAGGATTCCAAAGGTGGAAATCAAATAATTTGGGAAATAAGTTTAAAAAGTCATTATTCAGGTAAATTAAAAATTTAAATCCAATATTCGGGTACAATTCCTTGAAATATAATAATAATAATAATAATAATTTTCCACAAAATACTTCTTATTACATGAGTTTGTAATTGGGTGTAATTAGATTGGGCAACAACAACCTTCATGTAGGGCATATTGAGTGAGAAATTCTTAAAACCACTAAAAATTCAAATTTTGATCAATTCATTTTCTATAATTTTTGTGAGAAAATTTTACTTTGTGCAATGGTACCCCACGTATAAAGTAATATTTAATTAATCTATCTAATAATTACATAAAAAATTTAAAGCTACAACAATTCAAAGTAATATTTAATGAATTTCTTCTCTTAAATGTTGAAGATTAAAATATAATTTTAGTTATTGAGATTTATGTTTCAATTGCATAATTCTAAACTTTTTTCAATAGATCCTTTTACTTTTTCTCCATAGCACAACAAGGTGCATCTATAGATGACAAAATTCAATATACTGGCGCTAGTACTACATCATGACTTAAAAACTATCAACTGTGAAATCTCCAGTCAACGAAATATCAAGGAAGGAAAGTAGAACTCCATGTTTAGCAAGTATTACGTAAAAGGAAACTCTAGGGAAACAAGGATTCCAAATCAGACTAGAATAGGTGGCTCTTCGGTTTATATATAACTGAGTTAGGACTTGCTCTCTTCTGCCTTGTAGCATTGCCAGATCATACCATCTTCCTTTAGTCCACGTTTTCCATCTTTGTTGTCGGATCTTGCTCTATTCTTGCATCTTGGGAATCGACCTAGTACTCTAATATTGTTTTAATGGAGGTTAGCGAGCCCGAAGACTGTTAGGGAAAAATTATCGATGACAACAAGACAAGTAACAAGTAATCATGCAAGACAAGTAACAAGTAATCATGCACAGCACAATATTTTACATGGTTATGCAAATTGCCTACATCCACGTCAACGAACAGAGTTGCAGTTTTCTCCCGAGAGACTCTCAACGCGCAACGTCTCTATTTTGGCAACATAGATGAAGTCTTCCGGTCGAGGGACTCTGTTCGCACACCGTCTCTGTTTCGGCAACAGAGTCATGTGTAGTGGACTAGGCTCCACAGTCCTGAACAATTCTCCCACTTGGAGACTGGTACACCAACTGCATCGCCCTCTTCCTCAAATATGATATCCTCCACCTCTGTAACTCACTGCCCTTGTCATCATACTAGAAGACCAACTGAAGTTGCGCACAACTTCAGTTTCTCAAGAGTAACACCCTTTGTCAACATATCAATATGGTTCTTCCCTTGTGGAAGTTTTGTCAACTCCCATGTCTCATCCCCTAACAGGGAATCCATCTCATCCTTCATGCCCAGCTCCCACTTGCTAGAATATTCATCTTTCAAGATTTCTTCCTAACTCTGCAGTTCTCCACCATATGTCAACAAAATATAATTCAAAGTAGGTGAAAAATGCTGTGGAGGACGAATTGTCCTTACTTATCTGTGAACTGCAGCTGCAAGAATGGAACGCTCTGGATCTGACTTTGGAATAATAGGAGTTAATAATTTGGTTTGGATTCTTGTTATAAGCTATATATGCATGGCACCAATAATAGTATGCTCAATTTTTTACCTTGGAAGTCTTTCCACTTGCATAAAATTAATATAAATGTAGAACCCTTTTATAATCTACTGTTTAGTACTAGATTTGCACATACCAATCATAACTTGGTAGAAGATTGTAAGTTGATAAGACCAAAATAGTCTAAGGATGAGTTAGAAAGCATAACTTTTGGCATAGATTGTCGTCACTCCATTGTAGAGTATAAATGGTGGTTGAAGATTACAAGGTATGTTAATATGGTTTTATTTCAACAACATTTAGGGTTGAGAATAGTAATGGGGTAACTTCACTAGTTTTCTAGGCCTCATGTAGGGGTGGGCATGGGTTGAGTCAAGGTCTAGTTTTTTTAAACCCAAACCATGAACCCAAAACAAGACCCAAAAAAAAAAAAACTTGAAAAAATCCCTTCCTCGACTCCTAACCAAACCCCGTCTCGAAACCCTATTTCTCGCCTTGTTCCGATCTATCACCATATCTCCAACCCAGCCCCATCTCGTCTCTACCTAGTTTTCTAATCCTTGCCCCATCCTCGACCTGAAACCCAACGATTTATTTCCTCTACCCATGCTCATCCCTTGTCTCACGCTAATGTAAAAATATAAATTAATTATTATTGATTGATGATATATATGGATACTTTACCTCTAATAAGTAAATTTATGATTTAATGAAATGTAGAGAGCCTAGAAAATAATTTTGATATTATATAGTACAAATACAATAAAAAAGTTGAAATACAACAATAACTCCTTTGTCCCTATTCCTGTCCATTTGAAATTGTGGGGCTCTTCATCTGGCATCTATTGACAAAATTGATACACATATAGATAAAGTATTGTTCGATTTCCATATCACAACAATAGATTAATATTAGTAGCCCTTTAAGTGTCATCTCTCTTGATTTTTAACTTTATTTATATTCTATAGACTATATTGAATCTCATTCTAGGATACAACCACAAAGATAGCAAAGACCACCATTTAGTGCCTAT
Organism: Aristolochia californica; assembly: GCF_029961685.1. Lineage (NCBI taxonomy): Eukaryota > Viridiplantae > Streptophyta > Magnoliopsida > Piperales > Aristolochiaceae > Aristolochia > Aristolochia californica. Next base: position 8,498,568 of record NW_027182279.1, read on the forward strand.
ACGTGGCTTGAGGAGTCAAGGCCACAAGCTTGCCAACTCCCTTAATGGTGAAAAGCGAGTCAACATGACACATACATGACTAGTCCACAAAGGAGATTTATGAGAACATGTACTTGAGGCAACACAAATTCTATAGTAGGCCTATGAATACACCACCTAAAGGAGGTAAAATTGTCCAAGGTTGGGGAGAGAAAAAAAGGGTGTAACATTCTCTTCTACCCAATCCCTGAACATCACGACCTATGTTAAATTAAGTTGCCAGAGACTCCTTTGCCTTGGGGAGCCTAGGCCATTAGCCAACCCACTACCTTGATATTATGAAAATTATACTTAAGATAATACAAATTCATTAGTACACTCATTATTAACATGCTACATTAGATAAGATCTCACCTGCCAAGACATGGGAGAAAACAAAGGCTTAACAATTAGACCCTTGTTCAAAATCAACCACCAACAAATGTGTGAGCAATATTGAGATTCTTTTTAGGTGTATGATATAGAGAGTACTTATGATTTGTTGGATCTCCATAAAGAAGAAATAGAGGTTAATTTAATACTTCATATTTTTAAGTAAAAGTAATAGGTAGTATGGTGAATTCTTTATAAAAATTTCATATGTAGACCATAAAACTCATAGGAAATTATTTTTACATACATTTTATCCTTTTCTAAGAGTTTTTCTTTTATTTCATAGCAATTTCATGGTTAAATGGACTCAAAATGAAAAAAAACTCTTTATATAATAAACCATTCGCTTATGCTAAATTCTTGAAACTCTATTTAGATTGTTAAATGATCTTAACAACAATCTTATTAACATAACATGACCCTGGGGTAGGTACTTTCTTATAACCTTGTCAAACTTTGAAAGCATGAGTCAACTTTTAGAACTTCTAGAAGGTGCAAGCACTTCATGACAACCATAGCAAAAGTTGCAAGTTGCATGAGTCACCTTTAAGAACTATTAGAAGGTGCAACTGATTAAAGAACATTTTGCTTGAACTTGTCCATGAGTTCATCTAGATGTTCATTATGTTGAATCTCGGATTCCAATTCTTCTTCATTTTGCTTCTTTTTCAGTTCCTTCATTCTTTGAAAGTGTTTTTCTATAAGTTTTATCTTTTCTCGTTGAAATGTTGCAGCTTTAGTAAGTTGGCTCATAAGGTCTTCTTCATTTGGATGTTCTTTCCTGCAAGATAGAGTAACAAACTTAGGTAACTCATTCACATAAAAAAAATGGCTCGGTATATTACGAAATGATGGTTATTGTTTTTAGTCTGTCATTTGTACCTGGAACCATCATCTTGCAAGCCCATTGGTGTTGTTGATTTGAGGAAATCATGATCATGATTACATTTTCTGAAAATTATAAAAGTTGTAGGGAAGAGGTATCACAAAATTTAGCTAAAAGATATTCAAGGAGAACTTTGGCTGAAAATTTGTGTCTTATAAATAGCATAATCATCATGATGAATTATTATTTATTTGTGGAACCAAGGTAATACATAAGCCACAAAAAACTTTGTAACTTCTCTTACAATGTGAGAAGGTCTAAAGTTATCTTTGTCACATGCCTAAAAGCATAGAAACCAAAGCATTCTTTCGAATGCTTAAGAGATGTTCTTAACTATCTATGGTGTTTATGACAATACTTGGATTTCAACTTGATAAAAGGGAGGTTATAACTATCAATATAGTTGAATTGTTCCTTAAACTTATGTCTAGTTAATAGATATGAACTAAGATCAATCCATGTGGCCTAGAAGAGTCACATATACCATCCATCACCTTTATATCTGGTTTGCATGAATTCCTCATATTTATAAAGAGAGAAGGAAACATGTTCTTAAAATCTTAGATTGGCATTAAAATTAAAAATTTAGATTTTAGTTGTATTTTTATTTTATTTTTAAAATGTAAGATAAACATATTTATGCAATAATGACACTTTAATGAAACTTTAAGGCCCTTTAAAAATAAATAAATGGTATTCAATGATCCTTTCCTTGTAACATTTAATATATAAGAATTAGAAACAATTTGAAAAATTTCATATAAAATTTCTTCATTCTGATTGTTAATAAAAGTATTTTGGCATTTTAGTTCATTAAAATAAATAAGAAGCTTACAACTTACTATTCTATTATGTGAAAGAGGTCAATATGAAATAAGGATTCCTGTAAAATGAAATCTATTATGACATATTTAATAGTTCAAAGCTAGTAAATGGTCTACAAGAAAAGCTCCTCATGCCAACGGATAAGGTAAAGTTTTGTAAAACATATATTTAAGTGAAACCATCTCTTAGTGAGAAAAAGAAAAGGATAAGTTTAAAAATCATTAGTCAGACAAATCAATGCAAAATAATGCAAGCTAATGCATAAGTTTGAAAAGATGAGGAAAATTGTAACTTCTGTGTGTTAATGTAATAATAGATTTTGAAAAATCTTCATATTGAAACAAGGTACAAAGACTTACAACTCAAAATTGGCCATAGAACATTCACAAAAAAATTCACTTGAAAATAAAATTCTTATTGGCACAACTATTGAGAGTGATTGTTTACTTCCTATTATTACCATCATACTTATGCAAAATACTAGGATTGATTCCACTACATTTTGTAGACAGTAGGAGATATGGGGAACATGAAACTGTGATAGGAGCGTTGAAGTAGGAGAGTGAGTGCCAGTTGTTTTCCAGTTTCCGGTTTCCACGTCCACTCACAAGTCGCCACGGAAGAGCACATGCCGTATTCCCGGTCGACCACCCAAATGCCTAACCGACCAACCTTTTTCATGCAAAAAATATGGATTCTCTATGCACGTATAATGTCCCCCACCCCCTCATTGTTAAAGCAAACCAGAGATCACAAAAAATACAATAAATTATAATTTTTTTGTGGTGACTACTTTGCTTCAAAGTGAGATAGTAGTATATTGCCTACATCTTCAAGAATCGCCTAATCCCCATGTTTATTGATTTTCAACAATCCTATTCATAAACTACTTGGCAATCTCTCTTGGTTATACCCATTGTCACTCTCCATATCAGCTCTTTGATGATCAACTTCTTCTATGACAAAGCACTGACATATATGACTCATTCATTAGCAAAGTTATAATATTTTCTCTTGGTTGGTCATATATGACTCTTTCATATCTGCTCTTCATCTCATGTTCTTTTTATTTTTTATAAGATTAACTTATTAGACTCAGGTTTATAAAGTACTGACACGTTTTTTGTTATTCAATTTGTTGTTCTTTAAGAAATCCTCTGGTAATGTCATAAGTTACATTATGAGGAGAACCATGCTTTTAGTTCATGTTAAGAGGTTATAATTGGATATCTTATTTTTATACTATGTTTTATTTGATATTTGTTTTATTTGAGTCATTAAAAATATTGGGCATAGGAATTGATTCTTAAAATATTAAGAGAGAAAACAATTAATTGATTGTATAATGAATACATTGTTTCTCTATTTATAATAGAGAAAACTCACAAAATCAGAATAAAACTAAAATGGGGAAAGGAGGAATTTTAGGTTTTAAAGGATGGGCTGGCATGGTGCTATATGGACAAGCTTTACTAACGTGGGAAATTGATGGATTGTATGAGGATTCCAAAGGTTGAAATCAAATAATTTGGGAAATAAGTTTAAAAAGTCATTATTCAGGTAAATTAAAAATTTAAATCCAATATTCGGGTACAATTCCTTGAAATATAATAATAATAATAATAATAATTTTCCACAAAATACTTCTTATTACATGAGTTTGTAATTGGGTGTAATTAGATTGGACAACAACAACCTTCATGTAGGGCATATTGAGTGAGAAATTCTTAAAACCACTAAAAATTCAAATTTTGATCAATTCATTTTCTATAATTTTTGTGAGAAAATTTTACTTTTGTGCAATGGTACCCCACCTATAAAGTAATATTTAATTAATCTATCTAATAATTACATAAAAAATTTAAAGCTACAACAATTCAAAGTAATATTTAATGAATTTCTTCTTTTAAATGTTGAAGATTAAAATATAATTTTAGTTATTGAGATTTATGTTTCAATTGCATAATTCTAAACTTTTTTCAATCGATCCTTTTACTTTTTCTCCATAGCACAACAAGGTGCATCTATAGATGACAAAATTCAATATATCGGCGCTAGTACCGCATCATGACTTAAAAACTATCAACTGTAAAATCTCTAGTCAGCGAAATATCAAGGAAGGAAAGTAGAGCTCCATGTTTAGCAAGTATTACGTAAAAGGAAACTCTAGGGAAGCAAGGATTCCAAATCAGACTAGAATAGGTGGCCTCTTCGGTTTATATATAACTGAGTTAGGACTTGCTCTCTTCTGCCATGTAGCATTGTCGGATCATACCATATTCCTTTAGTCCACGTTTTCCATCTTTGTTGTCGGATCTTGCTCTATTCTTGTCTTGGGGATCGACCTAGTACTCTAATATTGTTTTAATGGAGGTTAGCGAGCCCGAAGAATGTTAGAAAAAAATCGTCGATAACAACAAGACAAGTAACAAGTAATCATGCACGACACAATATTTTACATGGTGCTGCAAATTGCCTACGTCCATGGGAGATGTAGAAGATTTTATAGATAAATTGAAGAATCACAATACAATCTATTTCTCACACCAAAAATACAACCCGAGAGTGTCTTCTCTCTATTTCATCGCAACGGGTTTCAGCGAGACCGAAACTTCTCCCCGCTTCGTCTTTTTGGCGTACACACAGGCACCAATACAAAATCCCGAGGGAGTTCCGTAAACCTCTTTGTTCTGATAAATCCCAGACTCTGTTCTTTTGACAGCAGTGTCAAATAGCAGCACTGGTAACGGCAATGACAACGGCATTGGCAACGAACAGTCACTCCGACAACGGCGACGACAATGTCATTGTTCTTCTTGAGTCTCTCTTTATGCCGAGAGACTCTGTTTATGTTTTAGAAATAGAGTCGAAATCCCGCTGTACAACACCGGCAACGGTGACGGCAGTGGCATCGAGCCTCTGAGCACTCTTTCTCCTGACCACGGCGTTGCCCGAAGGTCTCTCAAAAAACCCCTCTCTATTTTTCCGAGAGCTCCTCTATCGCTCTCTGTTTTTCGCCCTTACCCTGTTTGGAAACCCTGAGGGTTTTTATTTTGCCAACAGAGTCGCAGTTTTGTCCCAAGAGACTCTCAACATGCAATGTCTTTGTTTTGGCAACATAGACGAAGTCTTCCTGTCGAGGGACTCTGTTCGCACACCGTCTCTGTTTCGGCAACAGAGTCATGTGCAGTGGACTAGGCTCTACAGTCCTCAACAATTCTCTCACTTGGAGACTGGTAAACCAACTGCATCGCCCTCTTCCTCAAACATGATATCCTCCACTTCTGTAACTCACTACCCCTGTCATCATACTAGAAGACCAACTAAAGTTGCACACAACTTCAATTTCTCAAGAGTAACACCCTTTGTCAACATATCAATATGGTTCTTCCCTTGTGAAAGTTTTGTCAACTCCCATGTCTGATCCCCTAACAGGGAATCCATCTCATCCTTCATGCCCAACTCCCACTTGCTAGAATATTCATCTTTCAAGATTTCTTCGTAACTCTGCAGTTCTCCACCATATGTCAACAAAATATAATTCAAAGTAGGTGAGAAACGCTGTGGAGGACAAATTGTCCTTACTTATCTGTGAACTGTAGCTGCAGGAATGGAAGTCTCTGGATCTGACTGTGGAATAATAGGAGTTAATAATTTGGTTTGGATGCTTGTTATAACCGATATGTGCATGGCAACAATAATAGTATGCTCAATCTTTTACCATGGAAGTCTTTCCACTTGCATAAAATTAATATAAATTTAGAACCCTTTATAATCTACTGTTTAGTACTAGATTTGCACATACCAATCATAACTTGGTAGAAGATTGTAAGTTGATAAGACCAAAATAGTCTAAGGATGAGTTAGAAAGCATAACTTTTGGCATAGATTGTCGTCACTCCATTGTAGAGTATAAATGGTGGTTGAAGATTACAATGTATGTTAATATGGTTTTATTTCAACAACATTTAGGGTTGAGAATAGTAATGGGGTAACTTCACTAGTTTTCTAGGCCTCATGTAGGGGTGGGCACGGGTTGAGTCAAGGTCTAGTTTTTTTAAACCCAAACCATGAACACAAAACATGACCTAAAAAAAAAAAAACTTGAAAAAATCCGATCCCTGAAACCTCGACTCCTAACCAAACCCCCTCTCGAAACACCATTTCTCGCCTTGTTCCGCTCCATCACCATATCTCCAACCCATCTAATCCTTGCCCCATCCTCGACCTGAAACCCAACGATTTATTTCCTCTACCCATGGTCATCCCTTGTCTCACGCTAATGTAAAAATATAAATTAATTATTATCGATTGATGATATATATGAATACTTTACCTCTAATAAGTAAATTTATGATTTAATGAAATGTAGAGAGCCTAAAAAATAATTTTGATATTATATCGTACAAATACAATAAAAAATTCGAAATACAATAATAACTCCTTTGTCCCTATTCCTGTCCATTTGAAATTGTGGGGCTCTTCATCTGGCATCTATTGACAAAATTGTTACACATATAGATAAAGTATTGTTCGACTTCCATATCACACCAATAGATTAATATTAGTAGCCCTTTAAGTGTCATCTCTCTTGATTTTTAACTTTATTTATATTCTATAGACTATATTGAATCTCATTCTAAGATACAACCAGAAAAATAGCGAAGACCACCATTTAGTGCCTATACGTGGCTTGAGGAGTCAAGGCCACAAGCTTGCCAACTCCCTTAATGGTGAAAAGCGAGTCAACATGACACATACATGACTAGTCCACAAAGGAGATTTATGAGAACATGTACTTGAGGCAACACAAATTCTATAGTAGGCCTATGAATACACCACCTAAAGGAGGTAAAATTGTCCAAGGTTGGGGAGAGAAAACAAGGGTGTAACATTCTCTTCTACCCAATCCCTGAACATCACGACCTAATGTTAAATTAAGTTTCTAGAGACTCCTTTGCCTTGAGGAGCCTAGGCCATTAGCCAACCCAGTCCCTTGATAATATGAAAATTATACTTAAGATAATAAAAATTCATTAGTACACTCATTATTAACATGCTATATTGGATAAAACCTCACCTGCGAAGACATGGAAGAAAACAAAGGCCTAACAATTAGACTCTTGTTCAAAATCAACCACCAACAAATGTGTGAGCAATATTGAGATTCTTTTTAGGTGTATGATATAGAGAGTACTTATGATTTGTTGGATCTCCATAATGAAGAAATAGAGGTTAATTTAATACTTCATATTTTTTAATTAAAAGTATTAGGTAGTATGGTGAATTCTTTATAAAAATTGCATATGTAGACCATAAAACTCATAGGAAATTATTTTTACATACATTTTATCCTTTTCTAAGAGTTTTTCTTTTATTTCATAGCAATTTCATGGTTAAATGGACTCAAAATGAGAAAAAAATCTTTATATAATAAACCATTCGCTTGTGCTAAATTCTTGAAACTCTATTTAGATTGTTAAATGATCTTAAAAACAATCTTATTAACATAACATGACCCTAGGGTAGGTACTTTCTTATAACCATAGCAAAAGTTGAAAGCTTGAGTCAATTTTTAGAACAACTTAAATTTCATGACAACCATAGCAAAAGTTGCAAGTTGCATGACTCACCTTAAGAACTACTAGAAGGTGCAACTGATTAAAGAACATTTCACTTGAACTTGGCCATGAGTTCATCTAGATGTTCATTATGTTGAATCTCGGATTCCAATTCTTCTTCACATTGCGTCCTTTGCAGTTCCTTCATTCTTTGAAAGTGTTTTTCTATAAGTTTTATCTTTTCTCGTTGAAATGTTGCATCTTTGGTAAGTTGGCTCATAAGGTCTTCTTCATTTGGATGTTCTTGCCTGCAAGATAGAGTAACAAACTTAGGTAACTCATTCACATAAAAAAATGGCTGAGTATATTACGAAATGATGGTTATTGTTTTTAGTCTGTCATTTGTACCTGGAACCATCATCTTCCAAGCCCATTGGTGTTGTTGATTTGAGGAAATCATGATCACGATTACATTTTTTGAACATTATAAAAGTGGTAGGGAAGAGGTATCACAAAATTTTGCTAAGAGATATTCAAGGAGAACTTTGGCTGAAAATTTGTGTCTTATAAATAGCATAATCATCATGATGAATTATTATTTATTTGTGGAACCAAGGTAATACATCTCTTACAATTTGGTCTTAACATTATAAATAGAGTTGGAACCAAGGTAAAAGAGATGGTTAAAGAACATTATAAATAGAGTTGGAACCAAACGAAAATTTGTGTCTTAATTTAATAGCATAATCATCATGATGAATTAGTATAAGTGCCTTCACCTTTGTATCTGGTTTGCATGAATTCCTCATATTTATAAAGAGAGAAGGAAACATGTTCTTAAAATCTTAGATTGGCATTAAAATTAAAAATTTAGATTTCAGTTGTATTTTTATTTTATTTTTAAAAGGTAAGATAAACATATTTATGCAATAATGACACTTTAATGAAACTTTAAGGCCCTTTAAAAATAAATAAATGGTATTCAATGATCCTTTCCTTGTAACATTTAATATATAAGAATTAGAAACAATTTGAAAAATTTCCTATAAAATTTCTTCATTCTGATTATTAATAAAAGTATTTTGGCATTTTAGTTCATTAAAATAAATAAGAAGCTTACAACTTACTATTCTATTATGTGAAAGAGATCAATATCAAATAAGGATTCCTGTAAAATGAAATCTATTATGACATATTTAATAGTTCAAAGCTAGTAAATGGTCTACAAGAAAAGCTCCTCAGGCCAACGAATAAGGGAAAGTTTTGTAAAACATATATTTAAGTGAAACCATCTCTTAGTTTAAAAATCATTAGTCAGACAAATCAATGCAAAATATGCAAGCTAATGCATAAGTTTGAAAAGATGAGGAAAATTGTAACTTCTATTTGTTAATGTAATAATAGATTTTGAAAAATCTTCATATTGAAACAAGGTACAAAGGCTTATAACTCAAAATTGGCCATAGAACATTCACAAAAAAATTCACTTGAAAATAAAATTCTTATTGGCACAACTATTGAGAGTGATTGTTTACTTCCTATTAGTACCATCATACTTATGCAAAATACTAGGGTTGATTCCACTACATTTTGTAGACAGTAGGAGATATGAGGAACATGAAACTATATATTGTCGAGTTCTCAACACGGAGCTATAATGTCTCCTTTCTCGAGAACATAGAGCTATAATGAAACTGGTGTAAAACTTACACACATTCGTTGTTCTCAATAGAGCTATAACAAAGTTGGTGTACAACTTGCATACATTTGTTGTTCTTAATCCAATAGTAAACCTATCTTCAAAGTCCACATTGGTGTCATAAATCTATGAGGTTTTACACATGTTTATCCATTTATTGATAAAAAATGATGTCCACATTGAAAATATCAAAGGAATAATAGAGAAACATGATGAATAAGATTTTCATTTGTTGAAACTGCATTGAGTGACATTTTATTGTATTTTCATTCCTAACCTTTTTATGTTTTTGCTACACACTACTATTTTTTATTTGGTCTTAACATTATGCTAGTCATAATCATTTTCCTTAGAGAAGAATTTTAAAAACACGTTCATTTTCTATTTACATCAATAGAATCATATTCAGGCTAGAGGTTCTAAAATGTAGATTGGAATTTTTTCACTTCTTTGGTTAGTTTTCATTTATATCCCCTTTGTAAATTTAAAATTTTGTATATAATCTAAATTAGCTTGCCATTTCTAATTTATGAGTAAACCTTTCGTAAGAGTAATACCAGATATGAACATCATCATTATGCAAAAAGTGCCCTTTTAGCACAGTTTTGATGCTAAAAGTAGAAATAAAATAAAAAGTTGACTCCGTTTGTAAGATCACTGTGACATGTACAATCTCCAAGTATCATATACGATACTATCCAATGTCATTACATTTGATGATCATGTTTGGAATTGTATTCAACATATATCATTTCTCAAGGTTGGAGCAACACCCTTGAAACCAAACATGTATGACATGATACATGATATGTCTCTCTTAATAGGTACCACCTCTAGGGAAAGGGACCAAATCAATCCCATAAACATGCCTCAAATTTTTTACGAGAGAGAAGATAAAGTTGTCATAAAAGAAAATTTTAAAAGATAAAAAAGGCCACCATAGTCTATTGGCAAGAGGAAGTAAACCAATTTGTGGTAGATAAGATCTAGTATAGGATCTAACAGGCTCCTGCAATTGTAAATTTTATTATGCAAAAATCTATACTAACAGGCTCCTGCAATTGTAAATTTTATTATGCAAAAATAAAAATAAAAATACTAAATTGGTTCAAAATTATAAGCATTATACCTCCTTACTTTAGGCAAGATGGGTGGAATATGATTGATATCATAATTTGACGATAAAATTTGGAATAAATCTTGTCATTGAGAAAAGAAAGAAACTTTAAGTTCATAGCCAATTATACGCTAAGAAGAGGTTTAACTTGAATTTGGCCTACATGATCATGTCAAACTTTAATTTTAAGTGAATTATTGTTTTGATAATCACGTTATGATCTATTTTCTGTTTCCTTTTAATGATAACATGAAACTTAAGCCATTAAATCCTCTTCTTAGTTGTTCTTAAGATATGAATGTGTTCACAACTAGCTTTAGCATATACCAAGTTTATTAGATCTAAAGGGGAATATTTTAGGTAGCTTGGTATGTTTTTATTTTCCATTAAAATAGGTTATGAATAGGATGAAGGGTTTGTCACAATAGATTTTTGGTAAAAGGATCAGCTAGGCATTCATTTAGATCATTTGGGAAAATGTGTGGAGGTGGCACAATTTGTTTGATTTCAATTGTGAATGGAGAGTACATACTAACTCAGCCGGAAGAGCTCTTGCCAGTTGTTATGAGAAACATGTATATGCCTTTAGGTATGAACTTTGCATGTTTGCTCCACTAAAGCTTTCAACATCATCTATAGAAAAGTAACCAATATTGTTATTTACTTGCTTTTAGGACTCTTTCATAAGATTGAAAATGGAAATAGTATTGTTATTTTCCATCACCTACCAAATGAGTCTCAACCACCATATACTTAATACATTAATTTTCTTCTTGATCTGTCTACACGGTTTATAAAATTCGCATTCGGGTGTCATGTATTGTTGAAATAATTTAGAATGTGGAGATGACTAAATATCCCTACCCTGATAGATGAATTTGTAGATTTGAATTGATAGGCCATTTTTTGTTAATTTGATAAAAAAAATGATTTACTCATGCACAGAGTTGTAAGGCACCTTGGACTATTTGTGAGTGACTTAAAAAAATATATGTTACTTTGGGATTTAGTAGCTTTTATGGGTAACTTTGAAGGATAAATTGCCTCTTGTACCATATCACAAATGGATGTAGCTTAAAGTTATCAGAAGCTTGTGTGTGATGACATTAAGCTATAGAGTCCACAAAGCATATTTGAGCTCTCTTGAATTTCTTGGATTTTTCTTTGTTAGCATGCGACAAGATTTTGGGATGTCAGGGATAGTAGGTTTGTATTATGTTTTTTCTGAAAACTAGCTTTTGAATGTTTTGTCAATCCTTTTGTAATAATGGAATGTGGCATCTTTAATACGCCCTTCTCAAATTAGAAATTTAATTATCAAGCTTGATTGATTGAGATAAACATACAAGATATATACAACTCTCTTTCCAATGTTCTATAGTGAAATAAGGATGCTTTTAAAAATTTTTTTATAAGGTCTAGATGTCTTTTCCTCTTTAGTCTAAGCAAGATAGGTAAGACATTGAATTTTAATTATTCTTGACACTTGCTTATAGAATCTAAATTGTGTGATCTCGAGTGAGAGTTTTTAGGTAAGTGTCTGGTTGTGACCATAAGACATGAATCCATTAACTTCTCCACAATAATAATTTTTGGAAGATAGTTTAACAAAAATGAGTGTTGTAATGGATTTATAGAAATGGGAGGTCCAGATGAATTAGAAGAAAAGATGGAGTTGTTTATGGTGTTCGAGACAAGAAAATGGTGAACAAAGAGTATGATGATGAATGAGAGGAAGAAGGAGAGGACGTATGTATGCAAGATGGATGTGAGGTTTCTTTCTTTTTCAGAATTGAATGACTTTTCCTTGGATCAGACTGTCGACTTTGATACCATGTGAAAACCTTTCAAATTTAAAACACCTCAAATTAAACTTGTAACTATCAAACATGATTTATTAATGAGAGAAACATACAAGATACACACAAATTTCTTTCCTATGTTCTACAATGAAATAAGGAAGCATTTCAAAATCTTTGGATAAGGTCTAGGTTTCTTTCCATCAGAGTCTAGAGAATTTATGTAAGAATTTAAATTTTAATTATTCTTGACCCTTGTTTATGTGATCTAGATTGTGTGATCTTGATTGAGTATTTTTAGGTAAGTGCCTAGTTGGTGAATATCTCTTCTTCTTGATATGAGGAGCGTGCATGAAAGAATTTTTTTGAACCTTGATACAGCTGGACATGGGTCGTTTGAGTGAGACCTTGTAGCTGGCATGTTTTGTAATTTGTCTTGCATGGAAGAGAGAGAACATGGGTCCCTGAGTGAGCTCTTGTAGGTGGCATGTCTTGTACTTTATCTTTCATGGGAGATAGAGGAGGTTGATTATTATTTTGCATGAATTCAGGCGTTCTTCTTTGCATGGAGAGAGATGTTTGAGTAACTTTTGTGATCTTGTGTCTTCTCACAAAGATGTGATCCATATGGAAATAGAGGAACGACAAAGATTTAAAACAACACATATCACCTTATTTCGTTGTTTCTCGAGATGTTGACTTATTGAAATTTCACCCTTCCATTGTCAGTTCAACTACTATTCTTTACATGAGATCTAACTTTTTAGAATTGAGGCTTGTGGCAATGAATCTGCCTTTGAATCAACTGTGTTGCCAAATTGAGCCAAAATTTTATTGGGCATTTAAACTAAAATTTCTATAGATTGATTCCAGGTCACCTCCATGGAGTCTTTGGTGGGAGTGGTATTTGAGATAGTGAAGGTAATGCTATAGTCTAAGTGGCCCTGCCATTTAGAGTGACAATGAACAATTGATCACTTTATTCAAAATTTTGTTTAAATACCTTACTAGTATGACAAACACAATACTGCATTATTGAGGGTGATGCACCAAAGACTATTAATACCAAGCAAGATCGCTCCTCACTAGCATGTGGACCTCAATTGAGAGTGAGTCTTTCCATGTAGAGCATATCTAGTTTGGAATCTATTTTGTTTTAGAGTGTCTCTCCTTGTGCCTGACTCTTTTCTGTATTTTCCTTCATTTTGCTTCAATAGGGGTCAACTCCTACGCTAAAGGGCTGACTTTGGATAATGAAGGTCAACTCTTTTTTCTTTCAAAACATTCTATTTTTATAATTGAATCCTTTTCCTCCTCCCTCTTGATGGAGTCAACTCCTTTACCGAGGGGTTGATTCCTTTGATGGGGTCCACTCTGTTTCACCTTCAAAATTTTCTATTTCTTTGCACTCGACTCTCTTTATATGTTTGCCATGATATGGGGTTGGCTCCTTCCACAAGGGTAAACTCTTTTTGCTCATTTTAACCAAATGCTTAATTCATGTTTTTTCTCTTTCAGTTGAGGGCTTCATATTTCTTACTAATGTGCTTGACTTCTATGCATGAGCTTGACTCTTTCAACTCTTGGCACTTCAATTTCTTCAATTTTCTAGCAGAAGTAGCTGATGTTTGGCTATGTGATCGACTCTTCTTGCCTATTTTACTCTTCTTGTCTCTTTTGGGTTCACTGTTTGTGCAAAATAAATCTCCATTTTTCTTGCTTGCTTAGACATTGTTGCTGAGTTGTCTAGATGATGTACTCTCTAGAATGAGCTACTTACTTTTCTTTTTGTAAGGACCATTGGGTGGACCATGGCCAGTCGAATGGATATATTGCCAGAAATTTCTTTTTAAGGTTTTTTAACTACACAAGATACTTAATGCATATCATTAGTAATGTTGGTGTACATTGATCATCAAAATGATCTCAAAGGTTATCTTAGGCCAACATCGAGACCCTTGAAAATTGAAGGAAACTCCATTTTGCAACAAGACAAGTTCAAAGAAGATATCAATGACAAGAAAGCAAACAATCTGACATTCAAAATTTTTCCATCCAACGAATATCATAACCGATCAATTTGGAGTGCCTTATGCTTCCATTCAGATTAAGATCAACCTCCTTGATTTCTTTTATCGAGGCATACAAACTCCGTCCACTCTAAAAGATCGAATGAAAAAAATGCTAGAAATAACCAAGAAAATATAAAAAAGGTATATCTTATTCAATTATGCCTAATTTTTTATAGAGGCATGTTCAATTTCTGTTTACTACATGAAATATAATGGGATTGAGGAGATTAAATTGGAGGCTGTCTTTTGTCCCTTAAATGAGTTTCATTGAAGAGATAAAATCACTATTTGGTTACACTTATGGCAGGAGAAGCAAGGGCTGGCATTTCTAATATCACCTTTGTAATTTAAAAGAGATGATTTTCAAGATGAAAACATCTCTATGTGACTTTCTTACAATCACAAACTTACCCAAGTTTGAAACCAAAAGAAATGTAAAGGAATATAAAGAATTTCTACATTGGGAACTCTTATGATTTAGAATATCCAAAAATATTCAAGATATAAAAAATATTAAAAATTGAAAGAAATAACGTTGAAACATTGTATAAGATACTTGTATTCAGCTTTATGAATCATTTTCACTTCTATTGCCTTTAGACTAAATTTTTTTTACTTAAGGTGTAATTTTGATAAAATTGGAAAAACACCTACAAGATAATAATTGTCACTTCTAATTAATGTTAAAGGATAGCTTTATTATGGGAAAGTGGTTTTTTAGTTTAATTTTCTACAATTAGGAACCACTTAAAAGTTGACAAGATGAGTTAGAGTAATGGGGCACGTATCAACCTCATGAATCACCATAACAGGTAATGCCCGTATGGTTACTTCTAATATGCACCATGTGTTGGATTCGATCTCAAAGCTAATATCACAACCCCTAAACTCCAACACATATTACTCACACAATATCCTTGGTAAGAGAACTAAAGGAATGAAATTCCAAATGATGTTATAAGTATTTGAGGGGAGCGATTACAAAGACATCCCGTTAAATTTCGCATATAGGATAGATAATGAAGGTGATTGTGAAGTGTCCAAATGATGCAGGCATGTGTAAGACTCTTGTGAAGGGATCTAGGTTGATGACTTGTTCAATCTCAAATTACAACGTTATTAGGGAGCTTTGACTTTATCCTTGACAACTAAAATCTCTCTTACGAGTGTCTTAGAACCTTCACACATATGCATGATCACATACATGCATGGGGGGGTGATTATGTATATTATAATGCCAATTGTATAATTTACATTCATGCACAGTAATGAAGGTACACATGGAAGCAATTATATAAAAAGTACACAATGGATTTTTAGAGGCTTCACAATCCTTATGTGGATTGCTTGTCCACCCCATAAATGTTTTTTACTCCAGCTCATTCTTGGTGATGATAAAACCCTAACAACAACGTCTCTCAATTATAAAGAGAAAATTAGGCAACAGTAAAATTCCCAAACAGCCCTTAATGAAACAACAGTTAATATATCGTGGATTTGTGTACCGACTCAATGTAAGGCACTGATTAGGCTCCATAACTTAACACTTCTAAGCTTGGGTAGTCCTTCAACATCTACAACAAATAATCTCTAAGAACAATTATAATGTTATCCACAGTGACTCGCCAACCAACTCGCATACCACACTCTCACTAAGATTTACAATAGTTAATTAAGCACACTAGCCTAGACCCACAAAAGGATCTTCCAGCAACTAAATAGGCTATACAAGAATAGACAAAGGGATTGTCAATACGACTTGCTTATGTCTGACACTCATACTATAAAAATTAAAATTCCACCAATCAGAAAGTACAATTGGGAAAAGACTAAAGGGAAAAGCGAGAAATTCCCCTTATTTTCCTTTTATTTTTTTTCTTCTTCCTCCTCCCTTTCCTCACCCTCTTCTTCTCCTTTTCCATCTCAGATCTTTGTCCGCTATGATACCATGTTGATTTCTAGTGCTAATACATTAACACGAGTGATTTCAAGGAGAGGAGAGAAGAGACTCTAGCTCGAGGAAGAGAGGAGAGAAGAAACTAAGGGAGACAAAAGACAAAAAGAGAGAGAGGTATGGCGAATTTGAGCAAAGAGGAAGTGACTTGAATGCTCTACCTCATACCTTGAGGCTATATTTATAGTTGTGAGTTTACAATGACTATAATCCCCTTAGGGCTACATGTTCAAAAAGGAAAGAAACATAAGAGGTCATACACCAGCTTGTTTATTTACAATTCTCTCTGATCTCTATGGAAGTTCTCCTTATTTACTAGTCATGCCACCCCTACACATGTGGCTGTCATTTTACACAATTTTCTCTTTCCTACCCCCGTAGGACCATCTCCCTTACCGGTGTTGATATAATTGAACTACTTGGTTTGCAGAAAGGAGGAGAATTCCTCCACCCAAACTATTTTAAAAATAATGTCGTTGGGCTGCCATGGCAAGATCAATGAAAACTTGGTCTCAACACTATGTTGGTTTTAAATATAATTCTTAACATAAATTTTCAGTCATGTTGGTATAAACCGTTCAGAAAGTTGAGGCTTTTTGTTTCTACTTGACCATTTCTACTTCAAATGTCGATTTCTCTTTCTATAAAAATCTAATTGCAATAATTCTTTTTGAATTTGAATCTAGACTCAAAGATATTTCCAAAAGTATATAATTTTCTATATGAAAATCATCGTAAGAGAGTGAGAAATCCAATGAAAAAAAAATGGGAAAGAAGACTAAAGGTAAAAATGAGAAACTACTCTTTTTTTCCTTTCCTTTTCCTTTTTCTTCTTCTTTCTCCTTTTATTGTCCATATTCTTCTCCTTTTCCATGTCAAATCTTTGCCCACTTTAATACCAGGTTGATTTCAAAGGACAACACACTAACACAAGAGATCTCAAAGGAAGGAGAGAAGACAGGAGAGAAGAAACCAAGGAAGAGAGGAGAGAAGAAACCAAGGAAGAGAAGAGAGAAGAAAGGAGAGGAGAGAAGAAACCAAGGAACAAAGGAGAGAAGAAATGAGAGGAGAGAAGAAACCAAGGAAGAGAAAAAAGAGGAAAAAAGGTAGATGTGTATGAACGAATTTGAGCCAAGAGGAAGATGCTCGAATGCTCTACTCCGTACCTTGATGTTATATTTATAGTTGTGGGGGTGTTTATAATAACTAAAATGCCCTTAGAGCTACATGCTTCAAAAGGAAAAGGACATAAGAGGACATACACCAACTTTGCATAATTATTTACTAGCCATGCCACCCCTACACACATGGTTGTCTTTTAACATTTTATAAAGTTTTTTCAGTTAAAGCTAAATATTTTAGTGCTTGGATTTTAAAATATGATTCAAATACTTCATTACTTGATTTATGGGAGTTTTTCATTTGATTTTCATATCATAGAAGGCTCAACATTTTTGTATTGAGTGATTGATTAGTGGACTTCCTAGCATTACCAGCTTTGCAGCTGTATTTTTAATGTCGTTTAGTTTAATTGTTATTCATTAGAGCTCCTAAATTTTTGGTAGTTCACCTTATGATTGAGTGTAATCTTGTTTTGAGTTTCATTATAATATTTGTTTATTAAGAGGCTCAATTGTGCTTTAACTTAGACAAACAACCCTTGCATTTGTAAATCATTAATCAAGACTTGAATAAACTAATCGGTAACTACTGAAAATCCCATAATTAGATATAAGTACTAGTACCTAATAGCTGTTGAAGGTCTCATCATGAGGGAAAGAAATAGCTTTATGTCCATGACCATTAGCATGATAAGAAGAGGTTTAATCCGACAATAGGATGATAAATAACCAAAGGAGAAGACTATTGAACATGAACAATGTACAGCATGGTTGAGAATGAGACTAACCTGGAGAACCTGGTGAAGAGAGACTAACCTGGGCTGGAGCCGAAAGCCATGCAGAAATGGAGAGGAAAGTTGGGCGACTGCTTCTGTGATTATACAAGTTGTAGCGTCTCAGCGGAAGAACCTGTGACCTGGAAAAAGTAAAAGGGGGGTTCACAACTGTTAAGCTCATCAAAGCTTTCAAAAATGTAACTCCGCCAGCCAATCATAACCTGCTCTAGTTGATGCTTTACCATCTCTGCTTGTCTCTACAACTCGTTGAGATCCTCTAACATTTTGATAAATGCAGAAAGTGCTTGCTTAAACAAAATAAAACATTACTTGCCTAAACTGATAGAAAGGACCTACTTCCTTCCTTCCCAAACTCCATGAGAAGTCTCCACAGTAGCCTGTAACATACAGAAACCTTTAAAAATGGGAAGGAGAGCAGACGGGCAAGGATATAAGGGTAATATTCGTCCTCATTAGTTGGTCACATCCACCCAATTGCTGGTGGGCCTCATCCTTCTCATCCCTCGGAAACTCCGTTTCAAATCCTTACTACTTATCGCACCAATCTGACGTTACCATTCTTCATTATGCCAGCTAATTATTGCCCAAAATTGTTAATCTGAAGTGGGAAATGGGCCTACTCAATTCATTTTGGTTTTTGAAGGATTTGTTTTATTTCCACGTTAAAGCCATTACATTTTTAACTAGTTGTATGATTGAGTTCCACTTGAAATCAATATTAGTGGACTCTTTTACTCTCAAATCGTATCTTACATGCTAGTATGTTTCTTTATGGAGCATTTGAAAGGACTTGCAAAGTATTGATATGTGAGGACAAGATTTCAAATCTAAGTATTTATATGCATGTACTTTGAGATATATCAATGATAATTGGTCAACTACGGTGAACTAGTAATAGTACACAGTGGGATTGGCTTTGTGTGTGTTCCCCAATTTGAAAGCCAATCCCAAATTTATATTGAACTTATATTTTTAAATCATCATTATTAAGTATATTGTCAAATCAAGTCAAATACTATTTTGAATTGTTGATTACATTGAGTAGGTATATAGGATTAGAGTACCTGTTTGTTTGTGTTTTGATTATTAAAATCTACTTATTGAGAGGTAATTCACAATGAACTATATTATAAGCAATCATAGCAATTTGGGTCAAGCCTTATGTAGCAAGACCTTGTTCACCCCAAAGTGTTTTGGAGAACCTATTGTGGTTGAGTAGAAGGTAGGAAGTTGCATTTTCTATTGTGTGAGAATAAGACCTTGTGTAAGTAGGTGGTGCTGAAAATCCTTTAAATCTAGGCTTGTGTAGCCTAAGTTAGCTACTGAAAAATCCTTTTGTGGGTCTAGGCCAGTGTACCTAATTAATTGTTGCAAATCTAAGTGAGAGAGCGGTATGTAAGTTAGTTGTTGAGTTCAATTAAGTTGTGTCCCTATGTGGGCAATATTTCAATTAGCCTTAGAGGTGATTTGCTATAGATGTCATAGGACAACCCAAGGTTAGCAGAGCCTTAAGGTGGAAATCATTTTGGATTGTGGACTAGCATTCTACAGAAGGACTATGAACCCTCTAAAAGTCATGTGTACTTTGTTTGTATTGCTTCCACATGTACCTTGATCACTTTGCTTGAATATTGGTGTTGTACTTCAAATTGAACCAACCCTCCAACCCACCCACTTTAGGTTTGTTCTTCAGCATACCTATTCGAGTTCTAATACACTTGATAAGAGATTTTGATTGCCTTAGATGAAAACAAAGGTTCCTAATAAGGTTGTAATTTTATATTGAACCAATCATCAACTTACAAGTTTGAGGAAGAGGAAGCTGAAAACCTTCTCCATAAATCCTTGTTTTCATGATAAAAAAATATAGGCTATTTATGTTTTTATTTTACGTGTGCACAAAGTATGAATTTCTCAAAAAGAGTCAACTCCACAAGATAGGAGTCAAGAACATGAATGAGTAGAAGGTTATAATATTCAAAGTTCCATTGCCTAACTCAATGGTAAGATGATGAAGTCGAGCACATATCCATGGAGTTGACTATTGTCAACAAAAAAGTTTAAATTTTTTTTACAAGCAATGATTTAAAAGTTGATGGATTTGAGCACATGATAGATGGAGTCGAGCACATGCCTCTGGAGCTGAATATAATCAGCAATTATTAAGAAAGGAGTTCAAAAGTCGTTACAAACAATGGTTGAAAAGAAGAGTCGAGCACATGCACAAACTGCCAAACACAAACTCCAAAAATTCAAAATCCAAAAAATATCAATTTAGAAATATGGAGCCGACTGCATAATTAGGGAGTCAAACCCATGCACTCAACAATAAGCTAAAATCAGTCAAATCTAACTTACAAAAAGCTTTGATTTAATTAAGGAGTTGACCGCTATAGGAGGAACCAAGGTATAGGATTTTATCTCCACTCCAAGGAGTCTACCTCCTGTAGGAAAACATAAGATGACTAAACCTGAAAAGGGTCATTGGATAAAATGGGTTCGATCCCAAAGCAAAGGACTCGACCCCATGTCCCAGAAATGGAATTTCAAGCATATACCTAAAAAATTTGTAAGTGTTATACCAAAATGACATTTAGCACAAATATTTTATTTTAATTATTTTTTCATATTTTAAAATTTTTATTTACTAAGTTTTTGGTAAGATCTAGAAATAAGCCAGTAAACAAGTAACAACTACTTTTTTTAATAGAATTTCAATTCTATAAATGCACAAGCCTTCTCTAGATTTAAAAAGCATCTTAGTGTTGGCCCAAGTGGCTTCTCAAGAGGGGGTGAATTGAGAATATCAAATTAAAATTAAGTTGTGCATGTAATCAAAATTCATGCATAAAATCAATTCAATGTAAATCAAACATGCACACACCATAGGAGATAAAAGAATTTTTGTTATCGATGTTCCCCTATCAGTATTCACCGCCCAAGAACCCTTGCTTGGGATATTCCATTATTCAAAATCTCTAATAGCTAGAATTATATAAAGAGATTTTTGTCTCTCTTTAAGCCATGTACAGCTCAATACACGCTTTTACAACACCGATCTCCTCAAGAGATTGATGCTAGATTCTAGTTCTAGCTAGCCCTTTCTATCTAGATTCTATAGGTTCTAGATGAACATTTCACAAATTTAAGAAAAAATAAAAAGAAAAATTTCCATCCTTAGTAGGTGAGATCCTTCTCCTTGAGATATCCAAACATCCTCTTCCTTTACAACTGTATGTGAAACAATTGAAGGAGCTTGACTATATGTGAATGCGAATATGGGATGGAAAGAGATGTGAAATTTCAAAAAATATGGTTCACTCTTTCAGTTTAAAACACTTTTGAGAGATTTTACAAGATTAAGAGTAAAAGCTTAATATATTTGCCACTAAATGTTCATTAACTTCTCAATACATGGTTTGGTGGGGTATTTATAACTTCTACAACTCAAACTTATTATTTTTTGCCTATATGCAAAAATTGGTACTTTGATTGATCGATCGTTGTTAAGTGATTGATCAATCAATCGATCATAACAACTATTTTTTTGTTAGACAGTGACTTATTGATCGATGGACTGATTGATCAATATGTTACCGTTGGTGTAAGAAATTTAAGTTTACCGATCATTGACTAGGACATGATTGATCAATTAGAATTCCCTCGGGTTGTGCAAAACAAGTACAATCAATCAATGCATTTCTCATGATCGATCATGTTTTATGTCCCTGACTGGCAAGATACCGTTTGATAGATCAATTAGGTGGGATGCTCGATTATTCCATGTAAAATTTGCTTGCCAAGGAAGAATTGATTGATCAATCCAAATGGGATGATCGATCGTGCTTTATAGCATGTCATGGCCATGTTCTGGATGATGGATCAATCGACTATGGTTGATTAATCATGCTTTATATTTTTGGCCTGCATACTTCTAGATGATCGATCATTGGTAGAGGTTGTTCGATCATTTTAGTGCCAGTTCATCTATGTTGACTTTTTAAGCATCAGAATATTTTTCTCTAAGTGCTCTATGATGTTTATGATGTTCCTAAACATGTCTATATGCAATTGATGACCTAAAGCTCAAATTTCATAATTGTACTTAAAGAAGGGAGATTAGGAATACTCTCTTACATTGTGACTAAGTTTGGACATTTGACTTTTATATTTGAACTCTAGTTTTCTCGTTGTCTTCTTCCTTGAGAGTGATTCTTCAAGAGATGTCTTTCAATGATATTTGAGGTTGTTGGAAGATATGATGTAATTAGAATGACATTCATGTAATATATTTTTTTGTCTCTTCTTCACTTTTACTAGGATAATTGTAATATTGTTACTCCATAACCCCATTCTTCCTCCTTTTTTCTCCTCAATGTGTGTTCTCTTCTTTACCCAAGATGGTATCAAATCAGTGATTGATTATCAGGACTCATTGCTATGGACTTCTTTGCTACTCAGATTATGAGGTATTAAGGCGTTGTTCGGTGTTGAAGACTTCATGGGCGTTCTGTTTGAAGAAGACTGCCAATGCTGATCTCAAGAAGATATGCTTCTTCTATTGACTTCTCTATGAAACAATAGATATATCATGCTGGTCCTTGGCACCTATTTCATGCAAGAAGTATTTGTTTTTTGGTATTTTCTTCAGTAAGATTGGTGTTTCTTATTTTTGGAAAACAAGACCGAAGCAGGAAGACAAATGTGGTGATCTCTGGTTGATTATCCGCTACTGGTTGAATGCTAATTTACTCTACTGGTAAAGTTTTTTTTTATTACAAAACTTTTGTTGTTTCATCCGCTCTAAAATTCAAAATGATCAGTTTGCTACTGCTGTTAAAGAAGCAGTATGAGATCCTGGAATGCTAGTGTGTTTGTTGCTATAAGATTTTGGATTATTTTTTTGAAAACTACTGATGATCATTATCTGAATTCTTGTGAGGCTTGACAAATTCTGGAAAGCTGCTCGAATGGAACATTCAATTGCAAAGCTAGAGCATCCATCTGCTAATCTTGGTTCCACGTATGCTAATAATCGATTGGTTGTTGAATAATCTCTTTGGTTGTTGTTGATTAATTTGCTAATAATCCAAGAAAAAAAAGATTATTGCTTCAGTAAGTTGCTCCATTTTGGCCATTGAAAGTCATTACTTACTATGTTTGGTCATCAATGATTCTCTTGTTGGCAGATTTTAGTATCACATAGCATGCTAATAAGCCTGTTGCCTAGTATTCTACTAGACCTCACTGATTGATCTCTGGATGAGCTAGCATACCTGTTGGACTTCGCTGATTGTTCTCTGGACAATATAGCATTCTACTAGCATCGTTATTATTGAAAAGTTAGTGATTTATCTGAATTAAGGATTGAACAACATTGTTCATTATCTTGGAAAGCTTTACTTTAAGCTATCTTGGAAAATTACTGGATTGATGGCATTACGTCACGGTGTTGCTTGGCTTGGATATTTTAAACTAGAAAGTTGTTGTTTTCATATCCTTCTTTGTTTTGCATTGCTGTTTTCGGTTGGAACCTTCGTTGTTTCTGGCTTGTCTCCTTCGCTGGCCTTTCCATTATCTCCTGAGCCACCTTTGAGATATAATCTTTGTTTGGAAAGTTGTTTTCTTACTAGAAAGCCCACTTCATCTTTTGATCTTCTGCCAATTGTTTATCTGGTCCAACACTGGCAGATGGAAACATTCCTTCAGATAAAAAAATCCTGGTCTGTGTTTCTTCATTTAGAAAAGCGTTGAGCTTATGGAGGAAGTCGTGGCTGGTTTGGCAACAAAGTTTTTTTTCTCCGATTGATAATTTGATGTTCGAAGTATCTTTATTCTATATCTTTGCTTACTTGAATCCCAGTTGGAACTGAAGATCTCTATTGCAGTTTTAGACGTCTCTATAATTGGATGAATCCTTATTATTCAGGCTTCATCAAGTTGGCGATGTATCTTGCTGGTTGGTATCTTCATTCAAAAACTTTCTTGATTGGCAGCTTCATTGGCTGGTATATTCATTCAAAAGTGATTTCAATATGAGCTGGAAGTTTTTTCCAAGCCATGAATCCCAGCCGGTAGTTTTATTCTGAGCCATGAATCTCAATTGGTTTATTTGGCTTCCATCTAACTTCTAAAACCAAGGTTGGGCCGTGCCATGATTGTGCAGTTGAAGGCACGAGTAACACTTCAGAGCCCCTAACATTTGCTTGATAATACCGAATCAAGTTCCAAGCTTGGATCTCTTGACTCAGCCTGACTCGGACCAGGTTAACTCAGACTCATGAGCCCATTATTCGGAGTTTGAGCCCATTATTTTGAGTCTTAATTTTTGCTAGAGCCAGATTGGTCTCTTGACTCAGCTTCACCCAAAATCTTGACTTGGGCCCTTGACTCGGAGTGACTCATTTTATTTTTACTTGGATTATTACCTTGGATTATCATCAACTTATTACTTGGTGTACAACATCCTTATTCAAGGATGGACTCATTGTAGTTTATTTCATGTGTCCTTATTAAGAACTTTCATTATTCACCAGTTAGCCGTTACTATATAACTGCATATTTGGTATGTGTTATTTAGGCATTGGCTCATTACCGCAACTGCTATTGTGTCTTTTTTATTGGGACATTATTATTGAAGAAGAAATCCTTAGTTGCTTGCCTTGGATTCATTATTTGCTAACTATTGTTGGCATTGGTTCGTATGATGATGAATTTGAATTACTTGAAAAAATAAAGCACATGATAACTCTGACTTCTTCATCTTATCTTCCTCATTACCCATATTATCCTTTTATTATTTGGCAGCCTTTCTCCTACCATCCTTTATTTGACTCTCACTTACCCCCTTAGTACTAAGGTGAAACGGTTCCCATTTAGGCTTATTGTTCAAGTAGGTCCAATTAAGTCCATGTGGATTAGTTGAAGTGGATTGAAACTATATTCTTGGCATTTAAATAAATTTTGTGTTGCTTTCCAAGTTGGAAAGTATCACAAGGACTCTCTCTCACTAGATTCTTTTTCACTAGTTTGTTCAAGAAATTTATTCATATATGTTCTAGTCTCTTAAGCCATAACCAAGATTTATCAATTTTTGCACCCAAACAAATGGCACTAGTTGAGGGTAAATTGACTACGTTCACTACATAGAGATTTCTATTTCTATGTCTCTCTAGAAGTAGTTCATCATTTTCTTTCTTTACTAAGCATTTGTCCTTTTCAAATGAAACTTGGTTTCCTTTATAAAAAATTGACTAATGTTAAGCAAGTCATGCATCAAACCTTCTACATAATACACATCGGATATGAAAGAGGTTGAGATACTTATTTTACCAATTCCTTTTATGGTACCTTTGTTATTGTCTCTGAAACTTACATGACCCTCCATCTATGGGATTGAGTTCAATGAACTTCTTCTTATCACTGGTCATGTGCCTCGAGCAACCTCTATAAAAAATCCAAAATATTTTTGGTGCCTTGGCTTGGAGACATACCTACATCACTGTTGAATTTATGGGAAAGATAAAAACTTCATTGACTTGTTGTAATCAGTGTATGTGAACCTCTATTTATAATAGAGGAAGGTAGTAGAGTCTAATTACAATAAAACTACCTTTGTCCCAAATTACACCCAAACTCTAACACTTAAAGATAAGTCCAAGCATAATTAAATAACTCAATATAGATAAAAGACAAACATAAATCAAACTAAAACTCTTCTAGGACGTGACCATTAGATAAACATACTTTCTTGAGTCCTTCTTGATCTTTCAACTGATATGATAAGGATGCCAACTCATGGTAATCGTTGTGGGTCCTACTTATTATGGGCTTGGGCCAATCTTGTGGGCCTTCTTTGGTTGTTTGGCCCATCTTATTATACTCTTAGATATGTGGCCTTCCTTGGTCGTATAGGCTTGAGCCTTATCTTTCAACAATCACGAAAAGTTTAACCCTTAGAGATCCATTTTATGTTGGGTCCCTTTGGGATAACATTTGAGGTTCTAGCTTATTTGGGCTTCCAAACTTGTTTGCCCAACTTCTTTTGCGTTACTACAACCTTTTTGGTTGATTTGGGTTTGATGCCTTTTTAATTCTTAACTTCACAAATGTGATCATAGTGACTCATCTCATTGCAATAGTGGCATCTAATGTGAGGAATGGGAGAAAATTTATTGTTTTGCTTTGTACGATTCTTTCCAACTTTCTTCTTAGGTGTGGATTTGAGAGATAGAAGTTTGACTTGATATTCTAAGTCTAAACTCTTCTTTTGAAATGGAAGTCAATCACATGGTAGCTTGTCTATCAATCCATTTAGTCTTGAGGCATTTTCTATATATATTTCATTAGCTTCCTTCATGACAACAAGCTCTTCCTTGAGCCTTGCAATCTCATGTAATTGAGCATTGCATTTTTCTTTATATTTGTTTAGACAATGAATAGACTTTTTTCTTCAATTGCATCCCAAACTGAGATCAAGACTTTCTTCTTTTTGTTCTTGGGATTTTTGCTTGTAGATGGGGTTCTTTCTTCAAGCTTTAGATATTTGTTCCTTCTATGTCCTAGTTTCCCACACTCAAAACAAACATCAATTTCCTTATAGAATTTGTCATTTTGAGTTCTATATTGGCCTTTTATAAAATTCTTCTTTTTCCTATAGATTCTTTGAAGATGTCTAGTGATGAAACTTACGTCATCAGAGCTTTCTTCACTAGAGTTACTTTCAACACTCGTCTTGTCCGTAAGAGCAATTTTCTTAGCTTGCTCTTCCTCAACATCTTGAGGTTCCATTTCATAAGTGAAAAGGATTCATGGTAGCTCTTCTGAGCTTATAGTTCTAAAGCTATCATTCTCATGCATGGTTATCTTCCTTGCCTCTCATAACTTTGGAAGTGCCTTGCGTAGCTTGTCATTTTGTCTATACAAGGAAATCTCTTCTCCTAGAATATTCAAATCATTAATTATATGAGTGAACCTAGAGTTCATCTCAGCTATTGACTCACCTAGTTTCATTTTGAATTCATCTTCTTGGGCTAGCAATAAGCTAATTCTAGAGTCTTCTACTCTAGTTATTCCTTCATGTGTGACCTTCAGTTTTTCCCAAATTTCCTTGACAATTTTACATGTGGGGACCCTTTTGAACTCATTTGGTTCTAGGTTTAAGTCCTTAAAGTTTGTCTTGATTTGCTCTTTCTCTTTCATAGTTAGCTCATTGAATTCATTTTCAATCGGAAGGCCATATTCAAGTTTTTGAGGCTCAAAAGGACCACTCTTGGTTAGATGCTATATATCCAAATTCATAGATTGAAGGAAGAATTCCATTCTTACCTTCTAATATCCATATTTTTTTCCATTTAACAAAGGTGGATAGTTGACATATTGTTCTTCGGGAAGGAGCAATTTGTCTTGAGATGCCATTTATTCTTTTTTCAAAATCACGAGGATTTTGATTTCAATTAAGTGTCTGGCCCACTCTGATACCAATTGTTGGCCCAATGGCTTCTCAAGGGAAGGATGAATTGAGAATATTGAATAAAAATTAAATTGCACGTATAATAAAAAATCATGCATAAAAGTAAATCAAACCATGCATACACCATAGGAGACACAAATATTTTTGTTATTGATGTTCTCCTATTGGTATTCACTGTCCAAGAACCATTGCTTGTAGCCAAAAATACCTAAAGAGATTTTGGCTCTCTTTAAGCCACTTGTAGCTCAATACATTTATTTTACAACACCAATCTTCCCAAGAGATTGCTACTAGATTCTAGCTCTAGCAGGCCCTTTGTATCTAGATTCTATAGGTTCTAGATGAACCTTTCACAAATTTAAGTAAAAATAAAGGAAAAATGTACACCCTTACTTGGAGAGATCATTCTCCTCGAGAGATCCAAGCTTCCTCTTCCTTGACAACACAATGTGAAGTGATTGAAGGAGTTTGACTATATGAAAGCAAGGAGGGATGGAAAGAGACGTGGAATTTCAAATAATATGACTCACTCTTTCACTCTAAAGCACTTTTAAGAGATTTTGCATGATTGAGAGTAAAAGCTTAGGATATTTGCCAATAAATGCTCATTAAATTTTCAATACAATATTTGGTGGGGTATTAAAAACTTCCCCAACTCGAACTAGACATTTTTTGCCCGTTTGCAAAAATCAGTACTTTGATTGATCGATCATTGTCATGTGATTGATCGATCAATTGATCATAACAACTACTTTTCTATTAGACAGTGACATAATTATCGATGGATGATTGATCAATATATTACCATTTTTCTAGAAAAGTTAAGTTTCTTAATCATTGACAAGGGATGATCGATCAATCAGAATTTTCTCTAACTATGCAATACAAGTATGATCGATTAGTGCATTTCCTATGATCAGTCATGCTTTATGTCCCTGACTAGCAAGATTCTGTTTGATCGATCAATCTGGTGGGGTGATCAATCATTCCATGTAAAATTTGTTTGCCTGGGTAGAATTAATCAATCAACCAAATGGGATGATTGATCATGCTTTATAGCATGAAATGGCCATGTTCTGGATGGTGGATCAATCGACTATGGTTTATCAAACATGCTTTATATTTCTTGCCCCTGCACTTCTAGATGATCAATCTTTCTAGTGTCAGTTCAACTATGTTGACATTTAAAACATGAGAATGTTTTTCTCTAAGTTCTGTAACAAGTTCTAAATTATGTTCATGATGTTCTTAAATATATCTATATGCTTTTTATGACTTAAAGCTTCAATTTCACAATTGCACTTAACCAAGGGAGTTTAGAATACTCTCTTACATTGTGACTGAGTATGGGCATTTAACTTTTACATTTGAACTCTTGTCCTCTCATTGTCTTCTTCCTTGTGCTCGAGATCTTGTGTAGGCTTGATCATTTTGAAGTTTTAAACCTTGAGATGCATTGACTCTTGATGGTGAAATATATGAATACTTAGTTTTTCAAATTTTTAGATTAATTAGGTTTTTTTATCATTAAAAATAACATAGGAGTCAACCTATAATCAACACTTAACCATGATTGAAAAGCAAGAGACCTTTGCTACGTAGTCATTTGTTAACTTGCTAAGCATCTATACTTAGTGTTGTCATAAGTCCCTATGTGGACAAGTGTTGTTCTTGCCATAGAACTCAATGTGGACAAGTATTTGCTATTGCCATAAGACCTTGTCTAGGTATGTGTTTTTGTTTCCGTAAGTCCATATTTGGGCAAGTGTTGCTATTGATGTTGTTGATGTTGTTGTTGTTGCTGTTATTTTAGTAAGTCCTTGTGTGAAAAAAAGTGTTGTTATAGGTTATGTATTTAGAGTTTGCTAACTATAAGCCCCTGACTGTTTGGGGAAGGTGTTGTAATTGAACCTGTGTTGGTCTAATTTGTAGATGTCGTTTGGCTTTACAGAGTAGATCCTTTAACTCCAAGGTAAGAGATCCCCGGGAGTAGAGCTACAATCTAAAATAGTGATTGTGAACCACTATAAAAGTTGGTGTTGTGAATGTGATTATGATTGATTATTTTAAAGTTCTTAATCTTTTAGTAAACCTATTCACCCCCTATAGGTTTACTTTGAACGAATCCTTTCCAAACTCTGTCTTAAGTCGCATGCCAAGTGTTGCTACTCTAACGCAAATAGCTTTGTGATGAAAAATCCATAGGAATTAGTTATTTGTTGTATTCTTTTTCTTGTGAGTGTGGCACACACATGCATGGGAGTGGGATCCCTACTCCAGAGTCTTACACTTGCCCTCTACTACACAACCTAAAGCTACACGAAGAAACATGTACATAGAAGACATGCCCAAGGAATGAATCATGAACATAGAAATCATGCCCAAAGAAAACCTATAAGAAGAGAGGTTCACACCCATGCAAAGGGGGACGCCTTCATGCATGGATGAATCTCAGCCACCTTAAGGATCTTCTATAATTAGTTATCCTACATTCATACCCATGCAAAGGGGGACGCCTTCATGCATGGATGAATCTCAGCCACCTTAAGGATCTTCTATAATTAGTTATCCTACATTCATCCACATGAGGGACCCACCACAAGCATAATTTGCTATTCAAGATTCTCCAACAAATTATACTATTAATAAAAATCAATCAAGGATATTTATCCTCACAAATCACTCAATAAAATGGAGATAATCAAGGACAAATGAATCACTGAAGTGAAGAGGAACAATATCCAAGAATCGTAGAAGAAGAATGGAAGGAACAACCCATTTATTTGTACAAAATTTTAAAGACACCTAGTTGACACTAAGACACTTCAACGTGTGGAATTCTAGACCTTTGTAATTCCTTTTTGTGAGGTTTTGAAAAACTATGTAAACCCTTGTATACTTAGTCTTCACACTGATTTAATTCAAGCAATTCTTTTTGTTCCTCTGTTGGTGGTTTGAAGACTTGTTCTTGAGCATTGAAGTGTCTACCCAAAACTTCCATGATTGCTTAAATTTTCCCACCTTCATCATCTGGCTGTTTCACAATCACCACCTTTATCTATCCTAGACAAGGTTGAGGAAGACCATACATGAAATTTAATGGGATGCCTTTTGTGATTTTCTCTTCTAAAACACATAAAAACATCATTTTGGATCTCGATCATTTAGTCCTCGTACCAAGGGATGCCCTTGTCACTTATTTCATGCATAGAGTAATATGTGTTGGACTTTGGGTGTGTTGATATTAGCTTTGAAAGATGATACATAACTAAAACAATCCAACAAAAGATGCATATTAGATGTAATGATACAGATATTACCAGTTACACCAATTCTTGTGGTTTATACGTAACACATTACCCACCTCGTCAACTTTTTAGTGTTGCTAATTATAGCAAGTTAAATTAAAAGATTAAAAAAATCTTAGCTAAGGTGTAGTTTTGGATAAAATTGAAAAGTCACCTACAAAATAATAATTGTCATTTCTAATTAATGTGAAAGGATATCATTGTTATGGGTGTCAAAGTCTTAGGGAAGAGTACTTTCCAGGAGGTCACCCATCCTAGAATTACTCTTGCCCTGGCAAGAGTACTTTCCGCACCTTAACTTTGGAGTTCTGAGTGAGATACCTAGCAAATACAACCCGAAAAGACTAGCCGTTTAAGGTGCGGAAAGCAAGTACCTAACTCAGACCACAAACTCTAACAAGAGTGGACAGAACCACTCTAACACCCACCCCGCCCATTCTGGAGCCACTTCTCACGGGATACGAACGCGGGCCATGGCGTGCCTAACTCTGATACCATGTCAAAGTCCTAGGCAAGAGTACTTCCCAGGAGGTCACCCATCCTAAAATTACTCTCGCCCAGGCTCGCTTAACTACGAAGTTCTGAGTCAGATGCCTAGCCAATACAACCCGAAAAGACTAGCTACAAGCTCTAACAAGAGTGGACGAAACCACTCTAACATTGCCAACTCCCTTAATGGTGAAAAGCGAGTCAACATGACACATACATGACTAGTCCACAAAGGAGATTTATGAGAACATGTACTTGAGGCAACACAAATTCTATAGTAGGCCTATGAATACACCACTTAAAGGAGGTAAAATTGTCCGAGGTTGGGGAGAGAAAACAAGGGTGTAACATTCTCTTCTACCCAATCCCTGAACATCATGACCTATGTTAAATTAAGTTGCTAGAGACTCCTTTGCCTTGAGGAGCCTAGGCCATTAGCCAACCCACTCCCATGATATTATGAAAATTATACTTAAGATAATACAAATTCATTAGTACACTCATTATTAACATGCTACATTAGATAAGACCTCACCTGCCAAGACATGGGAGAAAACAAAGGCTTAACAATTAGACTCTTGTTCAAAATCAACCACCAACAAATGTGTGAGCAATATTGAGATTCTTTTTAGGTGTACGATATAGAGAGTACTTATGATTTGTTGGATCTCCATAATGAAGAAATAGAGGTTAATTTAATACTTCATATTTTTTAAGTAAAAGTATTAGGTAGTATGGTGAATTCTTTATAAAAATTGCATATGTAGACCATAAAACTCATAGGAAATTATTTTTACATACATTTTATCCTTTTCTAAGAGTTTTTCTTTTATTTCATAGCAATTTCATGGTTAAATGGACTCTAAATGAGAAAAAAACTCTTTATATAATAAATCATTCGCTTATGCTAAATTCTTGAAACTCTATTTAGATTGTTAAATGATCTTAAAAAAAATCTTATTAACATAACATGACCCTAGGGTAGGTACTTTCTTATAACCTTGTCAAAAGTTGAAAGCATGAGTCAACTTTTAGAACTACTAGAAGGTGCAAGCACTCCATGACAACCATAGAAAAAGTTGCAAGTTGCATGACTCACCTTTAAGAACTACTAGAAGGTGCAACTGATTAAAGAACATTTCAGTTGAACTTGGCCATGAGTTCATCTAGATGTTCATTATGTTGAATCTCGAATTCCAATTCTTCTTCATATTGCTTCCTTTTCAGTTCCTTCATTCTTTGAAAGTGTTTTTCTATAAGTTTTATCTTTTCTCGTTGAAATGTTGCAGCTTTGGTAAGTTGGCTCATAAGGTCTTCTTCATTTGGATGTTCTTGCCTGCAAGATAGAGTAACAAACTTAGGTAACTCATTCACACAAAAAAATGGCTCAGTATATTATGAAATGATGGTTATTGTTTTTAGTCTGTCATTTGTACCTGGAACCATCATCTTGCAAGCCCATTGGTGTTGTTGATTTGAGGGAATCATGATCACGATTACATTTTTTGAAAATTATAAAAGTGGTAGGGAAGAGGTATCACAAAATTTACCTAAAAGATATTCAAGGAGAACTTTGGCTGAAAATTTGTGTCCTATAAATAGCATAATCATCATGATGAATTAATATTTATTTGTGGAACCAAGGTAATACATAAGCCACAAATAACTTTGTAACTTCTCTTAGAATGTGAGAAGGTCTAAAGTTATCTTTGTCACATGCCTAAAAGCATAGAAACCAAAGCATTCTTTCGAATGCTTAAGAGATTACTTGGATTTCAACTTGATAAAAGGGAGGTTATAACTATCAATATAGTTGAATTGTTCCTTTAACTTATGTCTAGTTAATAGATATGAACTAAGATAAATCCATGTGGCCTAGAAGAATGACATATGCGATACCTTTATATTTGGTTTGCATGAATTCCTCATATTTATAAAGAGAGAAGGAAACATGTTCTTAAAATCTTAGATTGGCATTAAAATTAAAAATTTAGATTTTATTTGTATTTTTATTTTATTTTTAAAAGGTAAGATAAACATATTTATGCAATAATGACACTTTAATGAAACTTTAAGGCCCTTTAAAAATAAATAAATGGTATTCAATGATCCTTTCCTTGTAACATTTAATATATAAGAATTAGAAACAATTTGAAAAATTTCATATAAAATTTCTTCATTCTAATTGTTAATAAAAGTATTTTGGCATTTTAGTTCATTAAAATAAATAAGAAGCTTACAACTTACTATTCTATTATGTGAAAGAGGTCAATATCAAATAAGGATTCCTGTAAAATGAAATCTATTATGACATATTTAATAGTTCAAAGCTAGTAAATGGTCTACAAGAAAGCTTCTCATGCCAACGGATAAGGGAAAGTTTTGTAAAACATATATTTAAGTGAAACCATCTCTTAGTGAGACAAAGAAAAGGATAAGTTTAAAAATCATTAGTTAGACAAATCAATGCAAAATAATGCAAGCTAATGCATAAGTTTGAAAAGATGAGGAAAATTGTAACTTCTGTGTGTTAATGTAATAATAGATTTTAAAAAATCTTCGTATTGAAACAAGGTACAAAGACTTATAACTCCAAATTGGCCATAGAACATTCACAAAAAAATTCACTTGAAAAAAAAATTCTTATTGGCACAACTATTGAGAGAGATTGCTTACTTCCTATTAGTACCATCATACTTATGCAAAATACTAGGATTGATTCCACTACATTTTGTAGACAGTAGGAGATATGGGGAACATGAAACTATATATTGTCTAGTTCTCAACATGGAGCTATATTGTCTCCTTTCTCGAGAAAGGTATAGATCTTTTTATATGATTACATGACTAGGACATTTATAAAAGTTCACCTGTATATAGATCTTTTTTTTTTAAGGAGAAAAGGACAAAAGGGTGTACCTGAAAAACTTAGACATCTTAGCTTGATCAACTCCAAATATGTAAAAGAACGTCGTCCACATGACCCTTCAGCAAGGAGCATCATAGACAAGAAACAAGTCAGGTTGACCAAACCAGAATATGTATTTTTACATAAACAGAAATGGGCAGATGGAAACGTACCGGATGAGTATTTGTGACTTTAACTTCTAGGAGTTTACATGTGAAAGCTTCATCAAGAAATTATGCCAGAGATGCAACTCGTAGTCAAGCTCATCGTGGGTGAGTAGTAGGGTCGTTTCATTTATGGAGGAGACATCATTGAAAATAGGGTTGTCACAAACTTGACCCTTGTACTGAAGATTTTTCAGGTTTGGTGTTCTTGTCTCCATCTCTTCAACATTGAAACATGACTCCAATGTTAATATCTTCAATTGAAGATGATCAATCTTTACAGACTTTAGGGAGTCACAGTAACACATAGTTAAGTCCTCAAGAAGAGGGGACCTACGAATTATCTCACCTAATTGAACACCATTAATTGTCACACCATAGAGAGCAACACTTCTTAGGGCTTTGAAAACCTTGAAATCATGCGGAGGCTCTAGTATGAACCAAGTTAAGTCGAGAGATGATATTGATAGACAAAAGAACAAAGAGTTTGGCATTCTGAATTTATTCATCCCCCACTGATATCATCATCATCTGTCGAGTCGGAGTGCCTTAAATTTCCACTCAAATCAAGCACAAGCTCTCCAACTCCTTTAACTTTGACAAACTCATTCCACTCTATGAGATCGGATGAGTATCTGTCACCGGGACAAAAGAACATGCGGAACTTCTTAACCTTGTCTAGAGTATGGAGTTGTAAAAGTTGGTGGACAGCTTGTACATAATGTGTCTTCTTTAAATTTGTTGTGAATTCCTCATCGAAGTCTATATTAGTTGTGTATATCCATAAGGGTTTCCACATGTTTATCCATTGCCTAGCTAGAATTGAAGTCTTCACTGCACACTTCAATGGAAGAAAAGAAAGTATATGGTGAATTATATTTTCTGGTAGCTTGTTAATACTGTCTTTCTTCTCAGTGAAGGTTCTTTTATGTTGAAAGTCCATTGAGTGACCTTCTGTTTGTTAAGCACTGCTGTTTGTGACCTGAAATAACAAAAAAAGTATTGTGTTAGTCAATCTATTTTTTGGACAAACAAATTGCAAAAATATATTTGAAAGCTTTTTTTTGGACAAAAAAATTATACATATATCAATTGCATTAGAAGGAAATAATTTGTCCATTTATTCAATTAGGGATTAATTATGAATGAATCCCGTTAACGAGATTAATCATTGCTTTCTGTTTCAAAGGCTCTACAAATGCCAATCACAACTACCACCTATGGTTAGTCTCAACCCCAATTCATGTGGAACAATGCTTTGATATTCAATGATACCTATTGTGGGAGAAATAAGGGGCTTTTCAATTTTTTTCATTTCATTTTTTGGAATAGATGGCATTCAAGAGAAAAATATCTCTACGTGGATAAAGTCTTTTGTATTTTTATTTTTTTAATATTTTTTTCTGACAGTTACAAATGTTTCCATAAATTTAAACCAAAGGAAAAAATTTAGCAAGAAGTTCATGAATTGCTACTTGATTTGGAAAATCATAAGATTCAATAATTAAAGTATCAGGATCTAACATAATAATAAAATAAGAAATTAAAAATAAGAACAACATAAAAATGGTTTATGTAACAATTTATGAAGAAAAGTCATCTGGATAATTTTTTTTGAAGATACTAATTTTCAGCTTTATGGCTATTTTCCATTTCTTGTGCCTTAAACAACTTTGTTGATGTGAAAATTGGATAAGGTTGGAAAGAGCAGCTACAAAATAAAGTTTGTCATTAGTAATTGATGCACAATTATTTTGTGTAACTAACGCCAAACAAGAATACCATAAGTATGGGAACTGTGTTTTTTTTAGCAAAGATATGATGCTACAAAAAGGAAACAACAAAAATTTGACATAGTGGGTAAGATCAAGTATGTATTGGTATTTGCTAACATATTGAATAATATTCGATCTTATACATACTGTCTGACCATGTGTTGCACTTTATAAGACATGTATAATCTTTCAGGGCTCTACAATACCATATATCCAATACGTCCCATTTGATATGTTATATGTCTTGGTGATATAGGCATCCTTGGGTAAGTGGACCAAATTAAGGAAATCCAAAACAATTTAAAAGTGCTTGAGTATGTTCACATAAAAAATAATTAAAAGATAAAAAGAGGCAAGCATAGCTATGGCCAAGAGAAGTAATCCAAAATTTGCATATGAGTTCTAGTAAAATCAAAAAATTTAAGCGTAATAAGTTCTTATTGGAGTCAAAATGTGAGGAGCACGATTATGTCAAGATTTAAAAGACAAGATTTGGGAGAAATCTCATCATGGAGGCACAAAGAAGCTTTATGTCCATGACAAACGAGGTGATAAGGAGAGGTTTCAACTCAATATGGTCACAATAAACATTGTTTAAAGGGTGCATCTTTTCACAATTAGATTATTGTCTATTTCATATTTATGATAAGATGATTCTTGAGGCATTATATCCTCGTGTTAAGTTATTTTATAGTGTTTATATATTCATAATGAGCTTTAAAATATCTTAATGCAATTAGATCTACAAGGGGAATCAACTACGGGTCTTAGCTTATTTATTTATTATTTAAGTGCCTTATCTTTGAGTATATTATTTTTACCACAATTAGTTATCAATGGGAATAGTAATGCTTCTACTAACATTTTTTCATAAAAAAGGACTCAACATGCATTCAATTTTTAATGAAGGGAAGTGAGTAGTAGGCAAGAGGAAAATGGAGCTGGTACAATCTATTAGGTCCAATGAGGGATAAATCTTGGGGGGGTGTTGGGCGTTCATGCCACTAAATTGACAACAACAACTAACTTACAAAAATTCATTTTCACTTAGATTTGCAATCACAAACCAGGCACACAATCTAGACCATTAAAGGGGTTTCTAGTAGCAAAGTAGACTACACAAGCCTAGAGCTTCACAAGGATTTATAATAACTTATTAGGCACTAGCCTAGACTTAAGAATAAGAGTTTCAAGAGTGCTTGGCTACATGAGGACTTATATCACACAATCATAGTAGCAATGCTTCACAACGTTTCTTTTTTCAGCCACACATGGATGCACTCAATGAAATTGAGGTTAGAATAGTCTTGTCTACCCAATGCTTGACCCAATTTACAAGGGTTACTTGCTTCCTAATTGGTAGATTTTATAATCTAAGAACAAATAATAAACACAACCAATTCTATGTACCTATCTAGTTTTCAATGTAAGAAAATCTCAAATAGTCTTTAATCATTAGATTTCAAAATATAAGTCCAAGGTAAATCTTGGATTGGTTTTTCAAATCAAGGGTTGTACTCAGCTTAATGGAATCAATGGTTTGAAAGTATAGCTCATGCGGCGTAGTAGTCTAAACTTCAGTGATTGATTTAAAAGTACACTGATACTAGTTTAGTATTCTCAACCAAATACAATTTAAGATTTAAATGTAAATGCATGTATATACTTGAATTTTGAAATTCTACCCCAAACTTCTAATACTATGTAAAACCCATTTAAAATACCCTAATAAATCAACACACAAGAATGTATAATGTGATTAGAAAATAAGAAGCTCAAACAAGGGGCTGCAAAACTAGTTTTGAGTGGTAACCATTCAAACAATCAATCGAGTATTGATTCAAATATGCTCATTGCGATTATAATCAATGGCTTCATCATCTTCAGCAGCAGAAGGTTCAGATACAGACATGTTGTCGTCTGCTGGGTGGTGAGAAGAAGTGCCTTCATTGCACTGGGTTACCATAGATTCCTTCATTGATTCTAATAATTTTTGCATAATATCTTTTTCCGAGATGTTCGGAATCAAACTCTTTAATTGAGTTTTGAAACTTGCAAATAAATTGTCGGAATCATAATGGACTTCCGGGATGCGATGCAATCCAAGATTGTTTTCATTTTGTATGATAGCAGACTTAATTTCTGCAACTTTGGTATCAATATTGGGGAAATTTTTCCACCATCGAACATGAAATGTTCGTAATAATACTGGTAGGCTTTTATCATTAAAGCCTGTAGTACAATCCCATCTCCAAATCCATGGTAGAGAAAATACCATAAAGAAGATAAGACTGTCCCAATGCTTTGGGGGTTTTTCATAACCCAGAGCTTTAAGCTCAGGATTGGATTGAGTCCATTTATTAAAACAAGCCTTAATGGGCTCAGGTAATATTGAAATGGGTGGCCCAAATTTGATCCACCATGAAAATACCCAACTGGGTAGAGGTAATGACCTCTGAAAGACATTCTTTTCCCATTGGAAAAACCAGGAATGCCTATGGGAAGGATTTTGGTAATAAAAGGTATTATACCAAGAATCCATATAATCCCAATAATTAAATTCCTTATCATTAGGAAGATTAGCTGCTTTAGCCAAATCAAATTTTCCCCAAGTTGAGGGATGCATGAATCTTTGAATTGTACATTTACTGTACGCTCTTGGGCTATCCCATTTAGCCACATTTGTCAGTGTATGATGCACTGATATAGAATTCAGATGAACCAAAATAGATTCAAAGGATTACCATCGTTTTCCTGCACGGATGGGATAGTAGGCTTCTCCAAGCTATTTCTGTAACATCTCCCAGGAATCCAATGTACCCTCAAGATCCTCTTTATTGAGGAGTAGAATTGTTTCCGTATCCGGAAGAGTAATATACTCTGGTTCCACTTCAAGTGTCTCTTTATACGACACTGGGGCTTTGCCCTTCTTGTCTGAGGAATTTCCTCTTTCTGGATTCTTTCGGCCTCGGCCTCTTGATTGTTGGTTTCCACGTCCTCTCATTGGGAGTGGATTGCCCCTTGCGGGGTTATACATGATTTTGACCCTGGAGAAATTCACGGGTTAGAAAATCAGGTAAGGAGTTCAATTCTCCTTTGATATGTTCTATATCAAAATCAAAGGCGCTTAATTCCGCCTGCCATCTGGCAAAGATTTGTTTGGAAGTAAGATTCTTCACATCCTTTTTAAGAATCGATTTAGCTGCTGAACAATCAACTCTTAAAAGGAATTTTTGATTTAATAAATCATCCTGGAATTTATGAATGCACTTAATTATTGCCAATATTTCTTGTTTTACAGTGGAATATTTAAGCTGTGCATCATGCCAATTTCCATGCCAATTTCCAGAGGTAAATCGAACAAGTTCTTCTTTACCTGATGGATTTCTTTGTTTTAAGATGCCACCATAGCCTATATGTGAAGCATCAGTCTCTACTACCTTCGGATAAGAAGGATTAGTGAGGTTAAGACAAGGGAGTTGTTTAACCTTACTCTTAATTAGTTGGACTGCCTGTGTATGTTTGGGAGTCCACGACTCAGGATTCTTTCTGAGTCTTTTGTGCAATATTGCAGAATCTTGTGCAAGATGAGGATAATAATCTGCAATATAATTGAGACTTCCTAGAAATCTCTGAAGTTGAGTTTTCTCCAGTAGTTCATCGGGGAACTTAGAGGCAAACTCAATGCTTCGATCAATGGGAACTATTTTTCCCTTGTGAATATTGTGACCTAAAAATCTAACAGAGGTCTGGAACAATTTCATTTTCGGTGCCGATATCACCAACCCATGTTTTCTAATAACTGATTTGAAAACATGTAAATGCTTAAAATGAGCATCAAGAGATTCTGAATACACAAGGATATCATCAATGTAAACAATGGTAAATTCAGAATAAGGATCAAATATATCATTCATGATATTTTGAAATTCAGATGGAGCATTTTTCAAACCGAAAGGCATAACATTCCATTCAAAGTGACCAAAAGGGACAGTGAATGCAGTTTTATATTTATCCTTTTCATTAATTTGAATTTGCCAATATCCAGATTTCAAATCAAATTTGGAAAAGATTTTAGTAGAAAATAATCTGTCTAATAAATCTTTTTTGTTTGGGATTGGATAGCGAATCCATCTCAAACAGTCATTGAGTGGTTTATAATTAACCACTAATCTGGGAACACCTCGTTCCTTTTCTGCATTTTTATTGACATAAAAAGCAGTACAACTCCATGGGGAATAAGATTTTCTAATTAATTTCTTATTCAATAGAGTTTGGATTTCCTTTTTGCAGAGGTCTAGTAAAGCATGTTTCATTTGACTAGGCCTAGCTTTGGTGGGAATGGTTCTTTTATTGAACCCATCGATATATGGTAAGGACACAATATATTTATGTCGATCCCAAAAAGCTGTAGGAATTTCACTACAAATTTCTTGGGTTAATAATTTCTGAAGAGAACTAATTTTCTCTTTGATATCTAGAGTTTCCAACTGCTGTTCAATGGTTAAAAATTGAATTTCTTTATGCAGGAAACTAAGATGATGTTCTTTTACATTTCTCAATTCAGAAATCTCATTGATAAAACTAAGTTGAGGAGGAGATTTGAATGAGAAATAAATAGGTTTATTATTAACCTGTCCATGTATTCCATGGTTGTCTATGCCTTTAATTGGCATTATTTGCTCCAAAAATGGAGTGCCTAATATGACCTGTTGAGTCATATTCTTGACTAATAAAAAGTCAGTTGTAATGCATTGATTATTAGTGCAAATGGAGGCATTATTTAATTTGTATTTAATCTTCATTTTGTCTCCATTGGCATTTGCCAAAGTTTGAGTTGTTTTCTCAAAATATTGGGTTGGAATCAACCCTTCCTGGATGCAGTTTAAGTCTGCTCCACTATCAATCAGAGCTGTCAGTTTAGGAATGACAAAGTTCTGATCAATAACCAAATTAATAACCGTATGCCATCTCTGATGGATGACTTTGGTAATTTGATTCAGAAAAGAAGCTTCTGATGTCTTTTCTGGAGGCAAATTGTTTTGTTCACATTTTTGTTCAAGCTTTTTATATAAAGATTTTAATTCTTTTAATTCTTGCTTGATTTCTTTAATTTCTCCTTGTAATGAGGAGATAGGAACATTTTGTTTTGAAGATATTATTTCT
Organism: Aristolochia californica; assembly: GCF_029961685.1. Classification (NCBI taxonomy): domain Eukaryota; kingdom Viridiplantae; phylum Streptophyta; class Magnoliopsida; order Piperales; family Aristolochiaceae; genus Aristolochia; species Aristolochia californica. The sequence goes on from NW_027182279.1 coordinate 8,540,092, forward strand.
TCAGAACGACTAAGAATTTCTTTCAAAGAATAAGGTTTTACTCCTTGACTGGGAGTACTCTTTGAAGTACTTTGAATTTGATCGAGATATTCTTTAATTAAATATCTCTTGGTTTGAGGATCTTCCTCTTGATCAATGTTCTCTAACATGCTGCGTTGCAGGGATGTTAGAACATTAATTTGATGCATTTGAGCCACAGATTGCAGATGAGAACAACTGCAGTCTGGATCATCTGATTGGCTGGATGAGGTATAATCAATATCGTCTCCAGAATATGAATTTAAGAGAAGTTTAGCCAACTGGATTCTCAATCCTTCATCTATTTGAAGTTGGTTCAATTTCTCTTTTGTTTTGCATCTATTGGAATAGTGGCCTAATTTGCCACATTTATAACAGACAATTTTCTTTTTGTCAGGTGGAGGATTCCTTCTATGAGGTGGTCTCCGAGGAGGAGGTTTCCTTGATTCTAGATGAGTCTTTTGATGTGACTGTCGTTTAGGATATTTCCTACTCTGGTGGTGTGAGTAGGGTTCTGGTCTCTTCGTATGAGAGGCCGTCCCTTTTCCCTTCCTTTGATGGGAAGGTGGTGGTTCTGTGCCGCAAGCAAATTGGTCACAGAATTCACCAAGCTCTCGCTTGCCAGTAAGATTTTGTTGCTTAAGCTGAGCTTGAAGTTTTAAATCATTACATAAGGTCAGTCCTTCTTGGATGATAGCACTGGTAAGGAGACCATATGTATATTGCTGGTAGTTGATGATTCCTACCTCATTACCTAACCTTTTGCGGACTTTACTGGCAAAAAGTGTTGGTAAACCATCAATGAATTTAGCTTTCCAATATTCATTATTGGCATCGGTTCGTTGCATAACCTTAGTCAGGAAAACATCTTTATACCATCTAAAATGGCTAAGTGTTTTACATCTAAGATTTTGCAAAACCTCTCGTCCCTTATCAGTAGTTGACATCAGATTACCAATAAAATGGTGGACAATACATGAAATCAAGGTATAGACTGCATCATCCTCGCCTAGGTATGCTTGGCCTGCTTCAGTCTTAATAACCTTTTTAGAATTGTAGATTTCATGGTGTTGAGCAGGAGTAAGGATGTTGTCCCACCAACCTTTTAAGTGTCCAGAAAATCCAGCAGTTATCATTTCTGCTATTCCTTGATCGGAATTCTTATGTTGTCTACAAATAGTAGCGTACATAAGCATTCTTCTACAATGTTCTAATATCTGATATTCAAACATTACATCTATATTCCATTCATATATGGATCTGCCATCATATTGTTTTTGATCTATATAGCAATTCTCTTCATACAATAGGTCCTGCGGTGTAGGCCTATGGTAATAGATCTTGCGATTTAGATCCCAAGCCCGAGTAGATTTCTTATTATAATTTAATTTGTGGATACTCGGCTGGTCCTTAATCATTTCCTGAAGAATTTCTTCAGTCTGAGTGATATTGGTTAAACCCAAATCATGAAGATCTGAATTTTGACCTATATCAGAATCAGAGTATGCTGAAGGAGTTAAATCTTCAGAATTATTTTGTGATAAAGAACCTTCTTGAGATTCTTTATCTTGTGCTTGGTCAACTTCCAAAACATGAAGAATAGGTAGATGTTTTTGGATGTGTTGACTCACCACATTCGCCGACGTTTCTGGCTTCTTCTGGGCTTGCTTGATTTGATCTTCGGATAGATTCAATTTGCCAAACCGTAATAACAATTCTTCGACAACCTCAGAATTGTTATCTAATTTAAAGTTCCTTATTGGAACTGGTGGTTTGATGAGGGGTTTCCCATCCATCAACAAAGGTAATTTTCGAGAAGATAAGTCATAAGGATCTTGACAAACTTTCTCGGGGACATTTTTGTCCAATAAATCTTCAATTCGACTTAGCTGATTGCCTATCGTTTGGAGATTTAAATTAGTGAAGTTGTTTTGTCTTCTGATTTGCCCCATAGGATTTAGGGTAACCTCAGGATTGACAAAAGCAACTGCTTCGACAAATTCAGGGTTTTTTCTTGAAGGACTTGCAAATTCAAGTCGAATAGGATCAGTAGGAGGATGTACTGATCGTATATTTATGCCAGACATAAGATGCCATTCTTTCGTTAAGGTTGAAAGAGTGGGAGTTGTTGGAGAAGAAACTAAGGGTCGTTTCTCCGCTTGCTTTAGTCTGGTTTGCATGAACCAATCTACAAAAGACATGATAACCTTATTTGTTTCCAAATAAAGATAAAAGTCATTTGATAATGTCATGCGTTCTGCGTCCCCATAGGTGTCAAAAAACCAATTTTTGAAACCTAGATTATTGGGGTGAAAGAATTCAGCTTTAATGGTTGCTCTATCCACCACAAAAGGTGGCGGGTCTGGGTTACTCTGGTAAGGTGTAAAAATCATAATCACAGAGTAAAACCAGTCATTTCACTGGGAGTGGGAGAAGTCCTGTCTTGCTCCCTTGCTCGATAGACCCCATGAGGTATCTGGGTGTCGGATAGGTGGATTCCTTTTAATGAGGAATTATCGATTACAGATTGTTTTTCATCCAATTACTGTAGGCGCGAAGATGGACCTACATCCGAATATCGGGATGACGTGGGTGGTAAAGAGACTCGGTAGGGAGTCTTATCTTTGAAATTGATTACCACATCGCCATCAGTTGATTGGATGACATGATCAATATCCTGATTAATCAGGAGTCGTGGAGGAACAGCCTGAGGAATAGTCCAGTTGGCTGGGAAATGAATTTCCTCCCAATTGATCATTCTTGGAGTGGCAACATTCGCACTCATGAGATCGGTCTCGATCAAAACAGTCTTACATTGATCTGGTAAGTGTAATACCTTAGGGACTAAAGTATTCATAATTTTGAAATGAATCCTTGCTATGACAGCAATGGTTTCAGTTCCAGGAATAAAATTATATCCTTGTGTTAGAATCCTCAATTGGATAGATTCTAACAAATTCCTATCTGTTAATGATAGGGTAAGGTTTGGATGGACATTAAAGTAAACAGGTCCCCGACTGAGACTTGTTTCCACAATACCCATTAATGAGGGTTTCCAATCCAAACAACGACCATCTCGAAGTATGGCCTGCAGACATGTGTTCATCCCTAGTAAGGTCAAGGGTTTGAACGCAATTTGTATGCATCCAATATGCATATACTTCTTCTCAGTATCGGCTAGATACTTATTGAGATCTGTTAACTCTAATAATTTTAGAGTTGAATCTTGATTTTCAAGATTAATTGTTTGTTCCATGGTTTTAATTCCCATGGTACTAGAAAGGGTGAAAGTTCCTTTCTTGTATATTGATGTAGGTTTAATGGACGGAATTGTCCAATCATTTAATTGTTGTTGAACTTTATATACAACCAGAGATGCATTCTTAACTGATCCAGTACTCCTACTACTGGATGCCATTTAAAACAAATTGAAATAAAAGTCAAAAAAAACAAACACAATTAAACTAAATTACACTACAGCTAAGAGTGGTAAAAGAGAACCAGAAGGGGGAATATCCTAGTATGAAGTAAACATATTATAAACTTATTATATGAGAATCATGAACAAAGCAAACTTTGATTCGTCAGATTATAATTCATTTACTATTCATCATCTTCTTGATCAGATACACGTCTGTCAACGATTTAAGAGTATAGCGGCCCTTTCACGCCTACGCCTATCCACGGCAACGGCAACACGGGCATACCTCAACGCGACTTGGGTGACGTCCCATATCATAACAAGAACGAAGATGAATAGGAAACTATTATAACATTAAGAACGAAGTTAACTCTCCTGATGATTAAGATATAAAAAATTTATAACTAGTCTACTTCATACTTGGATATTCAAGGTACTTGGATATTCAAGGTTTAGCCTTCCATGGCTCTGATACCAAATACAGCGGTAACTAACGCCAAACAAGAATACCATAAGTATGGGAACTGTGTTTTTTTTAGCAAAGATATGATGCTACAAAAAGGAAACAACAAAAATTTGACATAGTGGGTAAGATCAAGTATGTATTGGTATTTGCTAACATATTGAATAATATTCGATCTTATACATACTGTCTGACCATGTGTTGCACTTTATAAGACATGTATAATCTTTCAGGGCTCTACAATACCATATATCCAATACGTCCCATTTGATATCTTATATGTCTTGGTGATATAGGCATCCTTGGGTAAGTCGACCAAATTAAGGAAATCCAAAACAATTTAAAAGTGCTTGACTATGTTCACATAAAAAATAATTAAAAGATAAAAAGAGGCAAGCATAGCTATGGCCAAGAGAAGTAATCCAAAATTTGCATATGAGTTCTAGTAGAATCAAAAAAGTTAAGCGTAATAAGTTCTTATTGGAGTCAAAATGTGAGGAGCACGATTATGTCAAGATTTAAAAGACAAGATTTGGGAGAAATCTCATCATGGAGGCACAAAGAAGCTTTATGTCCATGACAAACGAGGTGATAAGGAGAGGTTTCAACTCAATATGGTCACAATAAACATTGTTTAAAGGGTGCATCTTTTCACAATTAGATTATTGTCTATTTCATATTTATGATAAGATGATTCTTGAGGCATTATATCCTCGTGTTAAGTTATTTTATAGTGTTTATATATTCATAATGAGCTTTAAAATATCTTAATGCAATTAGATCTACAAGGGGAATCAACTACGGGTCTTAGCTTATTTATTTATTATTTAAGTGCCTTATCTTTGAGTATATTATTTTTACCACAATTAGTTATCAATGGGAATAGTAATGCTTCTACTAACATTTTTTCATAAAAAAGGACTCAACATGCATTCAATTTTTAATGAAGGGAAGTGAGTAGTAGGCAAGAGGAAAATGGAGCTGGTACAATCTATTAGTTCCAATGAGGGATAAATCTTGGGGGGGTGTTGGGCGTCCATGCCACTAAATTGACAACAACAACTAACTTACAAAAATTCATTTTCACTTAGATTTGCAATCACAAACCAGGCACACAATCTAGACCATTAAAGGGGTTTCTAGTAGCAAAGTAGACTACACAAGCCTAGAGCTTCACAAGGATTTATAATAACTTATTAGGCACTAGCCTAGACTTAAGAATAAGAGTTTCAAGAGTGCTTGGCTACATGAGGACTTATATCACACAATCATAGTAGCAATGCTTCACAACGTTTCTTTTTCAGCCACACATGGATGCACTCAATGAAATTGAGGTTAGAATAGTCTTGTCTACCCAATGCTTGACCCAATTTACAAGGATTACTTGCTTCCTAATTGGTAGATTTTATAATCTAAGAACAAATAATAAACACAACCAATTCTATGTACCTATCTAGTTTTCAATGTAAGAAAATCTCAAATAGTCTTTAATCATTAGATTTCAAAATATAAGTCCAAGGTAAATCTTGGATTGGTTTTTCAAATCAAGGGTTGTACTCAGCTTAATGGAATCAATGGTTTGAAAGTATAGCTCATGCGGCGTAGTAGTCTAAACTTCAGTGATTGATTTAAAAGTACACTGATACTAGTTTAGTATTCTCAACCAAATACAATTTAAGATTTAAATGTAAATGCATGTATATACTTGAATTTTGAAATTCTACCCCAAACTTCTAATACTATGTAAAACCCATTTAAAATACCCTAATAAATCAACACACAAGAATGTATAATGTGATTAGAAAATAAGAAGCTCAAACAAGGGGCTACAAAACTAGTTTTGAGTGGTAACCATTCAAACAATCAATCGAGTATTGATTCAAATATGATCTTCGAATAAATAGGTTCACATTCAACAATCATAGTTCTAAGTATTTAAACAAAATTTAAAAGAAAAAACATTGATACTATTATCTCTAGGAGGAAATACTCAAGTTCAGGTTTGACATCCTTTGAGAGCTTGAGATGGTTAAGTATTCTCAACTAAATACAATTTAAGATTTAATTTTAAATGCATGTATATACTTGGATTTTGAAATTCTACCCCAAACTTCTAATACTATGTAAAAACCATTTTAAATACCCAAATAAATCAACACACAAGAATGTGTAATTTGTTTAGAAAATAAGAAGCTCAAACAAGGGGCTGCAAAACTAGTTTTGAGTGGTAACCATTCAAACAATCAATCGAGTATTGATTCAAATATGATCTTCGAATCAATAGACTCACATTCAACAATCATAGTTCTAAGTATTTAAACAAAATTTAAAAGAAAAAAAATTGATACTATTATCTCTTGGAGGAAAGACTCAAGTTAAGGTTTTGACTTCCTTTGAGAGCTTGAGATGGTTAAAACCTCAAATTTGAGTCTAGGAGCATGAGCACTTCAAAATTTTTCTTTGATAGCATGTTGAAAACAAGTTTGTGAGAGATATTCTTAAATAGAAATCTCTCCAACATTAAAAAAAAACCATTAGAGTTAGAAAATGATATTTTGTCACTTAGAAAAACAAAGTAAAAATTAAGTCCAAAAAATCTAATCAAATATATATTAAATCCTTTTTTATTACAAAACATATTGGTATGTCACTTATTGATCATTTGGGAGTGCTGTAACATCCAAATCTGGGCCTAACTTTTTAAAAAATTGAATTTTTGAAATAAGGGGTCGACTCTTGTATTGGGGCCAAAATCTTGTTTTGAAAATTTTGTTTGTTTGAAAGACACTCATAAGTAACTTAATTGTATGTTGTCATAAAAATTATATCCATGAGGATCTTGAGATCGGCACATTCATCCTATTGCTCATGTGAAATGATCCTTCATAACTAAGTTATTTTGGTCGGTACTAATTAATTAAGCCTCGAAGGTTCTAGCTAACTACTATATGAAACATAAATATGCCTAAAGGTATTTATTTATCATGTGTTGTCTCAAGTATATCTAGTTGAGCTTTCTTAACTACATTATTTTGGAGAGTACTAACTAATTTAGCCTCAAGGATATTGGATCACTATTATAAGAAACATTCATATGCCAAAAGGTATTTATTTTGAATGCTTTCTCACAAGTAAAGTATATCTAGCTTTAAAACTGATTTGGTAACATAGAGTTCATTGCTTCCAAGATTCTTTTGTGTGATTAAGGGCATACGTAGAACTGATATTTGGTATCACCCACAACTATGATCGCTTGGAAGACTTGTGCACGTAACCTGTAAGACAAAGTAAGCTCAACCCAGGAACATCTTAACAGAAAGCCAACGCTGAACCTTATTTCATTACAAAACTAATTTTGTCCCACCATATGCTCGTAGAAGAGCTTCAATGGCTTCTGAACTTACAGAAGAAGAAACTAATAAAGACAACGAACAGGGAATAGGTATTACTTTGGTTGCCCATTGCTGCTGAAGAATACCTCTATTTATAGGTGATTTGCAACATTGAATCATGGAAGACAGCTGGGAGACAGCTGCGGAAATGAGAGATAGGAAGCTTCCTATCTCTTTCGGCGCCGATGGAGGCCTCTGACCACTGCAATGGTCAGTATAGAGTTCACCTCTGTTTCCCGCTGCTTCCATTAATTCCCTTTCACACTTGGGTCTTTTAATTTCCTTTCATTTTTTTTTATCTCCCATTCATACGCTCCTCGGACCTCGCCGCCAAGGGGACCAGCCCCCTTTGACCCCCGTCGGGGCTGGCGCCCCAAACCCTGCCTTCATTTTACAGTTTCTTCACACATACCATTGCGGTCACAATTTGACCTCATCAGTGTCTAAGCCGTAAATGCTAACTAATTTACTCACTATCGACATCGGCGCTCCTCAGAATTGGGGGCCAGAGAAAACATTAGATTAGCAGTAACTTGTGAGAGGTGGGCATTGACACACTAACATAACCACCCCCGAAGGAGGGACCTCAACCACCGCATACTTATTAGAATTTTTATCTTACTTTGACCAAAAATTAGTGGATTAAAATTTGATTTGGAAGGGTTAGTATTTAAGTGTCACTCAGACAATTTTGAATATAGAAGTCCACAATTTCCATATCCTAAGGATTGATTTGGAGATTGGATTCAACAAGTAAATATATTGTTAGATTGGTGGTACACATGATTTATTTGCATGGTCTAAGATGTGTACTAAATGTTGAGTATGGTGAGTCTTGTCTTGAATTTTTCAAGAAAGCAACTTTAAATAGTTTTATCAATCAATTTAAACCAAGAGGATATAAGCCATATGTTGTGCCCTTTTGGAATTGATAATATGGGTCAACAAAAAGGGGGAAATTCAAAGAAAATTAGCACAATATTAGGTATTATATTATTTCAATATATCTTGCATTAAAGGCCAGATTGAGCTACTGTATTGCAAGTTTCTCAAGAGTGTGCTTGCTTTGTTGAGCGTATGCCATTTGATAGAGGTGGACGACACACTGACTTTACTTTAAGATAAATTGACTGAACTACCTTGTTATTTGAAATAGATAATTTCTTCTCTCAAGTATCTTCTTTCTCCATCGAGATACTCAAAATGGAGTTGTATTTTCTATGCAAGCTATCAGATTGCAAGCCGCCTAGGAGTGTGATTGTCTTGTCGAGGTCTTTGATGTTTTTTGTATCGCTGCAAGTGACTTCAAGATTTTGAACCACTGTGGAGAGTTGAACTTCTTTGCTTCAACAAATTTTTAGAATTTTGGTGATGAACCAGGTCCTCTTGTTAGGAAACTCAAGAGTTTTATCTTCCACGTAACTTTTGCTAGAAAAAAATATTCCTTTGTGACTAAGAAGAGAAAAATTCAATGACAAGAACACAAAGTTTGCATTGTCCTTCTTTTGACCAATGCGTTGGATTGAATGACTCTAATACCAATTAGTTTGGAAACATAGATTAGGATCAGACCCTTATAAATAAATCCTAATTTTATACAAAATAGGCTAGTATTTTAGTGCCAAATACAGAAAACAAAAGCAACAATTTTGGGGTTTATCATCCCGTTGCACATTGCTCCACTTAAAAAACATAATTTGAAGAATCCAAAAAAGGGTTAAACAACCCTAAGACAACGAACCCTAGCTAGTAATAAAGCCATTGACATTGTTAGAAGAGAGTAAAGTAGAAGAGAGGAATAGAGTGTGGTACACATGATTTTGGTGTAAGAAGAGATTGAGATAGAGATTGAGAAATAGTAGGAGAAAAGAGAAGGAAAAGGTTGGATAAGTATTTTAGGATAGGAATTCGTGTTGAATTTTTATTATTAATCCTTTCATTTCTAAGTACATTACAACTGAGAGAAAATGACTTGCACGCTGGAGTAGTTAGATATTTTAGCTTATGTCCAAACCTTTTAATGTTTGGTTTAGTACTCCGTGGAAGAAATACTTACCTTCACTCCAATTTCATGATAAAATATCCACTAAAATGAAAGACACAACCCAATGATATTTTTGTCATCTCTAAATTTGTATGTAGTTTTAGTCAATCAATTAGGGCAAGTCCAATTTCATGAATCAATTGGAGAAGGTCCTAATTAATTTATAGATTTTATTTATTGGACTTGCTCTTATTGATTCACTTCATTGGACTTAGTTTCTATATTGGACTTTTCTAAGTGATTCAATTTGAAAAATCAATAAGGATGTTTTTTTGAATTTATGAGTCACATAAGACGTATAAGTGCCTTGATAGTTTTGCTCCTCAATGAGAGACCATGTTTTCATATCCAACAAAATATTTTGCTCCATCATATTGAAAACTTTGAAAATGGCCTTCCACTTCTAATGATCAGTTAAATTGTGAGGTCAATCCGATGGTGCCCACATCTGTAGGTACAATGGAAATGTCACTTCAATAGCTTACGGTGGATCTATAACTATTGGTCAAATTAGTAGCTATAGGAATAAGGCTGCCATATACTTCCATTATTCTAGTTATCCTTTGATGAAACATATTGCATCTTCATCTTGGCCTTCATGATTGGAACACCTATCATTCACAGTGGCAAATTGAGAGTATTAGTCCTAGTATACAAAATGGCTTGACTTTGTATTAACTTTTATAAACGGGGAGAATATAAGCTATTTAGTCCCGAATGGTTGAGCTCATATCAAGAATGAATAGTCTCGTTCTCAGAGAGATTACATTGGGTTAGCATGACTAAACATCCCAAAAGATTAGTTTAATGAGGATCCCAATATTGATTTGGCTTATTCGTTTGACCAATATTCTGACTCTTACTAAACCATGAAAGAGTAGAAGACATAAGAGATATGCTTTTTGATTGGTTTTAAGGTAGAGTTTGCCTCATGATCAAAGGTATACTAGGAAGAATAGGCTAATGAATCCCAAGAGATTTTATGGATTAAGTCATTTGGCGCCTCAATGTTGACTTATTACATCATGTGCTTGAAGTAGGTCTCAAGGTGTTTTTGTATGCTAACTCAAGTGATATATTGGTTTCGTTTAGGATATTATGAAATATTTTTGTTCCTATCTACCATTGGTGCTAAATGGAGAACTATTAGGAACCAACTTGCATGCGAGAGGACTAGGTTATTCCTATCTATCATTTGGCGACTAAGTTAGTATGGAAGAACTACAAACTATAGGGAAATCCTCCTGTATACAAGTTATAGTACAAGGTTTCTAAACAAAGTAAGATGGGGATGCATCACTAGGTATGAAGCAATCTCATAATTTTTTCAAGCATAAAATACTATTAGTTGCCATTTATCTAGTCAATCTTAATTCTTTCAATTTATTAGCTTGAATGCAAAATTACTGCTTCTTCTAAAAGCCCCCCCTCCCCCCTCTCTTTTCTCTCTCTCTCTCTCTCTCTCTCTCTCTCTCTATGGAAAAACTTCCACTAATGGACAATGGTTTTTTAATCTAGAAGATAAAAACTTAGTAAAAAAAGTAAAAGAAAAAATCCAAAATTTAACTAAATTACTAATGCCCTTAGATTCTGATTACATAATTGTTGAAACTGTTGGTAGCAACATTGGCTGGGGCGGTGTACTTTTTACCAAACCCCACAAATATAGTATTAAAGAAGAAGAACGTGTCTGTAGTTATGCTTGTGGAAAAGTAAAAGAAAAAGGAAATTTGAGTAGCATAGATGCAGAAATTTTAGCAATTATTTACTCCTTAGAAGAATTTTGGCTTTTCATTATTAGTAAAAATGTATTTGCATTAAAAACTGATTGTGAAGCAATAGTAAAATATTTCCAAAGAAGCAAAGAAAATAAGATAAGTAAAAGAAGATGGCTAAATTTTGTAGATATAATTACAGGAAATGGATACAAGATAAAATTTGAGCATATCAAAGGTAAAAATAATAGTCTTGCAGATACATTAAGTAGGAGATTTTTTTATTCATCCTTGGTTATTTGAACAGATGGATCCTTCAGACCAGATGTCCTCAAGATCTTCATCCTTCAGATTCAATAATTATGGACAAGAATTTTTAAATTTTGGTGATAAAAAATTAGTAGTTTTTCCTAAATCTAATATTACATTTAAGACTTTACCCCATATTTCTTTTGGCAAAGAAGAACAATTCTTATTAGACAACTTATGGCTTTCTCATCAAAGAATTCCTAAAGGTCAAAAATACATTTTGGCCAATATTAATAGTTTATCAAAATATTTTTGTTAGAAAAATAAATTTTTTTAATTTTTAAGTAGTTTTTATTGGTAAAACTCCGGGAGTTTTACATTCCTGGACTGAAGTAATAGAAAGTATTCAAGATTTTCAAAGACCTATTTATAAAGGATTTAATAATTTACAGGAAGCCTTAGAAGCTGCTAAGCTCAGAATAGGAACTAATTATTATATAGCCTCGTCCTTACGATTTATGAGAGAAGACCATGTATCTTATGGGATTGTCAAAGATACTAGAAGAATTGTTTTTTTTTATCACTGTGAAACCCTATCCAAGACCATACGAAGACTCAATGAAAAGAGAAGGTTACTCCAGGAAAAGAATGATTTTCATAAAGATTACATAAACACGATTGAAGAAGAAAACAAACAACTCAAGGCAAGATTAACAGGTACTTTTTCTACCTAGATACCTACTAGTGAGGGTAATTGACTAGCTAGTCCAGCTCAAACGGTAGCTGGTAAAGACACATGAAATCCGTTGACGGCTGGACATTTGCCGAAAAATGTCAGAAGAAAAGAAGAAAGACAAACAATAGACAGATCTAGAAGATATTAAAAAGATGATAAAAGAATATTTTCCAGAATATCTTAAAGAACAAGGTTATGACAAACATGACTTTGTAAAAAGTTTGTATTTTTCCTTTTTGGGTTTTGTTTAACCTTAGCCGCACACTTGTAAAGATTATGAGATAAGTCATTGACAATGGGGCCCAATGAGCACCCTGATGACAATCTCTATCTATTCCGTGTCGGCAATGGTTTGTCAATAAATACCCAGTTGTCAGTTATAGAAGATATGATTGAAAACCCCTAGTTCTTGAACACCTTGCTCTCTAAACCCATGACTTCTTTCTCTTCCACTGAATCCCCTGCATAATTCCTACATCAACTGTGTTTCCAAGTAAGTTCTTATTTTTAAAAAAATAATTTTATTTACTTAGGGGTTTTCCTAAAGGGAACTTCTAAACCTCTGTCTGTTTGAATCCATAATTTCTCTCTCTAATCTGGAGTCAATCCCTTACATGACGTAAAAACATTATGGTGATCCTTTGATGTTTCACTGTCCTATGTCCCATATGTTCGCCCGTTTAACCAAAGGAGGCGTCAGCGCTTTGTTGTTGGGAAAAAAAAGAGGAGCTCGTGGCAGAAACAAAATTGCTAGGAAGCCATACAAGTCGTCATGTCTTGGGTTCTCTATACCTGAAGAAAAAAAGATAAGGATTCAACTAGTAAAGGATTAGGATGTACCTTTAGGAAATTTCTCATCTACTGTTTTTCCTCTCTGGTTTTATCTTTATTAATGATACAAATTTTTGTTGTTATAATCATTATTGTTAGTCTTTTAATTCTTACGGCTTTTATAATTTGTTAAAAAAAGTAGTTTGTTAGGCTGGAAACTACTGGGTGAGGGCTTGTAGCTCTGACAGATCCCACTGCTTTGAAAGACAAGGATCACTCCTGGCTGTCACAACGCCACGAACTTCCTTTATATTTTGTATGCTTATTCTGTTTATTGTTTTATTTATAATTTTTGTGTGCAAAATTTATCTATTTTTTGCAATTCTGTATAAGATTTTATATATAGGAAAAGCTTTCAGAATATAGTTTCTTTCCTTATGTTAGTTATTTCATTTTCTTTAGCCATCGTTATAATCAATCTTTCATTAAGAAACCCCTTCTTAATACCAGTTTATGTTATTCCATTCTTTTGCTTTAACCATAGTTATAAATAACTTGTCCCTGTTTTTCTGTATTTGTATTGTATTGTCAACCTATTCCTATAGAAGAATTATAGTACCCCCCAGACAAATTGGTATCAGAGTTATTAGAAATTATATTAGTAATACAAAAATAATTCTCTCTCTCTCTCTCTATACTCCAAAATCCCTTCTTTCTCTTCGATATGGGATTGGGAGGGTATAGGGATTTTACCTAGGGAAGGACAGCCTTGCCCCCGTTACACACACAATAATATTATTATTTTAATTATTTTTTTTAATTTACTTAATTTTATGCTAGTTAAAAAATTAATAGGCCACGAGGGCATTTTTGGAATATTTTATTTAGGGGTATTTTGGTAGTATTTTATTTTAAACCTCGTAAGGGTGAACCCTATTTAAGGGGTAAGAGTAATGTGAAAAGTAAGCATTGATTTAGAGTAAACATGGTTTTTGAGTTATCCTCAACGAGCTAAGGGGTGTGCGTTCTCTTCAAAGAACCTAGGGTTTTCAAGCTTCTCTTTGCCTTGATCTTCAATTTTCTCTTCTTCCTCCCTACGAATCCATGTATCAGATCTGGGACCATAACACCCCCTTTTCTGAATGGAGATTCGACTTCCAAGACTTGGGAGAGGGACACATTTTCTTGGTCTTTTTTTTTTTTTTTGTAGATATTTATTATTTTGATAGTGTAGAAGAACTTATGTTGGTGATTTTGAGAAACATATATATATTATTTCACATTATTATAGTTTTTAATGAACAACCCATTTTTTGAGTTTTTTCTTTCCTTTTCTTTTTTTTGCTATGCTTAATTCACTCTTTGCGGGCATTAAAGTTGCAAGTAAAATCTCAGACTCTTGCTTGCTACTTTTCTTGAACATGATTTCTAAACATTTTTAAATTTTTTTTCTAGGTGTTGTTTTCCTATTTTACTAATTGGTAATCCAATATATGGATGATCTATAATTAAGGTATATATAGTCTGATAAAATGGTAGGTTTTTTCACTTTTATTCTTAACTTTAACTACTTTTACTTCGTTCCTATGTGCTTTTAATTAATTCAAAATCGAAGGTCAATTTTAAAGTTCATGTCACAATGAGCAATGGCATTCGTAGAAGCAATTACATACAAAGTACACATAGGATTTTTAGGGTGGTTTGAAGTCCTTCTAGCTGATTGCAAGTCTACCCCTCAATATGTTTCATAATCTTAAAGAGCCACTAATCTTGGCTTGCCCAAAAACATATAAAGCAAATCACCTCGAAGGCCAATTGCAATGTTGCCCACAAATGGACTTATGCAATTCAATTGACCATAACAACCAACTTACTATGGTACTCCCTCAGATTTAACAACTAATTAGGCATACATGCCTAGACCCACAATGAGATTTTTCATCAATTGACAAGGTAGACTAGCACATAGATTTTCAACGACTCACTAGGCACACCAATCTAGATCCACAAAGAGATTTTCAGCATCACCTACCTACACAAGGTTTTATGACTGGAACAACTGCAAACACAACTTCCCACCTTCATTTCTTTTGCCACAATTGTTTTTTCTTGAATAAATTTGGGGTGAGGATGGTCTTACCTAAGGAAGGTTTGACCCAATTGTAAGTATTACTTTGTTACAATGTAAAGCAATAATAATTATCTCCCAATAGGAAAATTTTATTAATATTGGTACAAACAAATAGGTACATCTATCCAATGTAATTAGTAGTTTAAAATAGTCCTTGGTAACTTGATTTTAAAATGAAAACAACTCATAGTAGTCATTTATGATTTGATTTGAAAATATAGGCAGCAAAAGATGTGTTCATTTGAAAATATCGGCTCAATTTAAATATGGAATTGGCTTTTCAAGTTGGGGACGTAAACAATTCAACTCAAAATAAATAAATTTCAAACTACAACCCATAAGTAGCATTATAAATTATAGTGAATGATTTTTCAAAGTGTACTTTGCACCAGTTCATTGTACTCGACCAATTATCATTGATATATCTCAAAGTATATACATGTAAATACTTGGATTTGAAATTCTATCCCAAATTTTCAATACTAAGTAAAAGCCATTTCAAATACCCCAATAAAATAACATATAAGCATGCATTAATATGATATGAAAATAGAGGAGGTTGTAAAACTAATTTCAAATGGTTGTCAATAACACAACTACTCACAATGCAATGGTTGAATCAAATATGGTCTTAAAATCCCTTAGAACATGTTTAACTAACTAAGATTTAAGTATTAAAATGAACAACACATAATTTCTTAGCTCAATAAAGAAAACTATCAACCTTTTAAGCTAGCTTTGAAGGAGGCAAAAACTTCTTAAATCATGAGCAAGAGCTTAGGAGGCTTGGTTTTCACCATGAGAAGAGAGAATTTCATTAGAGGCGAGTTTGGGTTAAAGAGCAAATTCTCCAACATTTTGCAAAAGAAGGTGAAAACAAAGGTCTAAAAATTATGAAAAAAATCAATAGTTCCTATTTTTACTACCAAACATATTATAGGTTACTTACATAATTTGGAAACATATAATTTTTGGATTTGGACCCGATATTCAGGAAATTGAATCCTACAACATGGCTTCCACAATTTTTTCTTCTAATAGCTTGATTCTATAGTCGAATCCTCCCCAAAGTTTGAATCCTCTCCGCCCAAGAGTTCAACTCTTACTTTTGCACCCTATAAGGATCGACTGATTTTTTTTATTATTTTAGAACTTTTTAGTGCATAGAGTCAAATCCTTTTTGTTGTTTTTCACTCAGATGGGGTCAACTCCTTCGATGTTGTCGACTCTTACTATATGCACTTTAGTACAATGATCAACTCCTCCCACTACTGTTTTGCTCACTCCATCATGACATGAGGTCGATTCCTTCCATAGGGGTCAACTCTTCTTGCTCCGATTTCACCACATGCTTGACTCCTTAATTTTGTCTTTTCATTTTAGGCTTTCATTTTTTTTCACTGACTATGCTTGATTTTTGTAGATGGGTTTGACTCCTTCGACTATTGGCGCATGAATTTTTATTTCTTCCTATATGGTCATCTCCTTTTGCTCATTTTATTCTTCTTGCCTTTTTTGGACCGGTTGTTTCCAAAAAAATAATTCTTCCTTAGTCTTTTAAGTCAAATGGTGCTACTAGATGTTGATGGAATGCTTTCTAGTATGAGCAAATTTCTTCCATTTTCTATGGATCATTGAAATGGGCCATGGTGGATCAAACGAATATGCTGTTAGAAATGTTTTTAAAGGGTTTTTTTAATGCGCCTCATATTTAACATATATTATTACTAATATTATCTTAATGGGGATCTTGGGGCCAACACAATATATAAAATCATTTACTCTTTTCTAATTATATACTTTTTACTCCCGTAGCTTGAACATGATTGTGTCCCATTCAAGTAAACAAGACTTCATGCAAAGGCTACAAGTTTAGACATAATTCAACTTACATTCAAATAAAACAACCTAAGTAGGAGTGTTCTTGTCGGAAGTAGTTCATAGCCGTTTTCAATTGAGTTGCTCTAACTTCTTATGCTACAGGAAAATTAATGTTTCTCAAAGTTTTTTCTTCTCCATGATATTTTTTTGAGATAAGTATATATTTCTCGATGAAATTTGAATGTCATCGAGAAAAAGATTCCCACTAAATGGAGAGAACCAATTATTCTCAATGAAATTAAAAAATACCAAGATATTCTAGTCGAAGCTATCCTATCAGTAATAAGTTAGGAAAAAAAATAAAAATAATTCACTTACTCTCAAAAAAATCAAAGATTAAAAAAATATATAATATTTTTGAAAAAAAAATTCGCCAAGAATAAGAGGGGAAATTAAAAATTAAAATATTCACTTATTCTCAATGTAATTAAAAAATCACCGAGAAATAAATACTATTCTCGACAAAAAAAAACCTCGAGAATAAGTTAGAGAAAGACAAAAAAAAAATATAAACTAATTATTGGAAAATTTTAAAAATCTCTTAGAAATATATGCTATTCTCGGTCAAATAATTTCACCAAAAAAAGAAGGGAAAATAAAAATAAAAAATCACTTATTACTGGTGAAATTAAAAATCTTTGCGAAATATATACTATTCTCAGAGAAGTAATTTCTCTAAGAAATAGTTAGGAAAAAATAAAAAATATCCACTATTCTCTTTGAAATAAAAAATCATTGAGAAATATATTTTTTCTCAATGAAATAATTTTGCCAAGAATAAGTAGGAAACATTAACAACAAAAATTAATTGATAAATATCTACTTATTCTTGATAAAATTCAAAAATTCTGGTAAATATATGCTATTTTCAATAAAAAAATTTCATTGAAAATAAGTAGAAAAACAAAAAAATTACAGAGAAATATTCATTTATTCTCAGCGAATTTGAAAAATCATCAAGCAATAGATATTATTCTAGATAGAATAATTTTATCGAGAATAAGTAGGACAAAAATATAATCACAGATAATTGATCACCTATTCTCACATATAGTTATATTTAACATTTTCTCTTACTACCAACATAGTGCCATGTAAGTCATTAATCAAGTATAATAGTGCTTTTATGTGAAATGAGATAAGATTTTTATCAATGGAATAAATAAAACAATTAAACATTAGAATTTAAATTTTCATTAAATATTACTATAATTTATTTTTTGTATTTTAAGAAAATATTTAATTAAAATACTTATGTTAAATTAAATAAAAACAATTAAATGATCAATCAACTTAATTTGGTTAACATAATATAAAAATTAATTAATATATTTTAATTAAGTGATTTATTTGATATTATTAAATTTGTTCAATTATCATTATATATTATCATTTTGATAAAAAAAAATTCTACAGATTTTCTTAAAATGGAAAATAGAAATTAATTAGTAAGATACACAAAAATTCTTTGTATATCGATGGAAATACTTTCAAAGTTAGAAAAATTAAACTATAAACTAAATATAACTATTTGGTTCGCGATTTAAATTATTAATTTGTGAGAGTATAATAATTTGCATGATCATATTGATGCACATTATAAATTGATCAAGTCATGTTAATGTAATATGACTTGTGAAGTAACTAATTGAGTTATTGATCTAGTAATTAGTTAATACAAAATATTAACTATAATTTATTATGTAATTACATTATTATCTCATAGATGATTTATTCTTATCCCATTGTTATAGAAAATATTTTTAGGTAATTATTAAAATAAATAAATTAAAGACTTGATTATTATTAATAATCCTCGGGAACCTTTCATGAAATTTAAGGACACTATTTAATAGTGAAAAGTTAAAAAAAAAAAAATCCTTTGTATAAACATTCGGACTGCGATTGGTCATAATTATTTTTATAGAGAAATAGAAAAAGCCATACAAGGGTTTGGTTAGGCCTAAGCTATGTAATTATGAGATACTAAGAGAGCAGTAAAATTGTGATGTAGTTCTGAGAGGGAAAGAGCCACGAGGGTTACGAGTGTTAGGATTTACTTTAGCTTATATATTTTGTTGCAATTTTGTAAAAAAAATTCAATAGTTCCTATTTTTACTACCGAACATATTATAGGTTACTTACATAATTTGGAAACCTAAAATTTTTGGATTTGGACCCAATATTCAAGAAATTGAATTGCTAGAACATGGCCTCCACAACTTTTTCTTCTAATAGCTTGATTCTTTAGTTGAATCCTCCCCAAAGTTTGAATCCTCTCCACCCCAAAGTTCAACTCATCTTTCTTTTGCACCCTATAAGGGACCATTGATTTTTTTTTATTTCAAAACTTTTTATTGCATAGATTCAAATCCTTTTTGTCATTTTTTACTCAGATGGGGTCAACTCCTTCCATGTTATCGACTCTTGCTATATGCACTTTTGTACAATGATCAACTCCTCCCACTATGGTTTTGCTCACTCCATCATGACATGAGGTCGACTCCTTCCATAGGGGTCAACTCTTCTTGCTCCGATTCACCACATGCTTGACTGCTTAATTTTGTTTTTTCACTCTAGGCTTTCATCTTTTTCACTTATTATGCATGACTTTTATAGATGGGTTTGACTCCTTCGACTGTTGGCACTTCAAATTTTATTTCTTCCTATATGGTCATCTCCTTTTGTTCATTTTATTCTTCTTGCCTTTTTTTGGACTAGTTGTTTCCAAAAAAGATGATTCTTCCTGTGTTTTTTAGTCAAATGGTGCTACTAGATGTTGATGGTGTGCTTTCTAGTATGAGCAAATTTCTTCCCTTTCTATGGATTGTTGAAATGGGCCATGGTGGATCGAATGCATATGCCGCTAGAAATTTTTTTTAAAGGGTTTTTTTTATTCACCTCATACTTGATATACATCATTAGAAATTCAATTGTTTATTGTCATCAAAATTATCTTAATGGGGATCTTGGGACCAACACAATATATAAAATCGTTTATTCTTTTCTGATTATATACTTTTTACTCCCTTCGCTTGGACATGATTGTGTCCCATTCAAGTAAACAAGACTTCATGCAAAAGCTACAAGTTTAGACATAATTCAACTTATATTCAAATCATACAATCTAAGTAGGAGTGTGCTTTTTAGATGTAGTTCATAGCCATCTTCAATTGAGTTGCTCTAACTTCTTATGCTACAAGAAAATTGATGTCTCTCAATGTTTTTTCTTCTCCATGAAATTCTTTTTTTTTGAGATAAGTATATAGTTCTCGATGAAATTTGAATGTCGTGGAGAAAAATATTCCAACTAAATGGCGAGAACCAATAATTCTCGAAATTAAAAAATCACCAAGATATTCTAGTGGAAACTATCCTGTCAATAATAAGTTAGGAAAAAAAGAAAAATAATTCACTTACTCTCGAATAAATTCAAAGTTTAACAAAAAATATAAACTATTTTTGGAAAAATTATTTCGTCAACAATAAGAGGGGAGATTAAAAATAAAATATTAACTTATTCTCAAAGTAATTAAAAAATCATCGAGAAATATATACTATTCTCGACAAAATAATTCCTTGAGAATAAGTTAGAGAAAAAATATATAAACTTATTATTTGAAAATTTTAAAAATCTCTTAAAAATATATGCTAGTCTCTGTGAAATAATTTCAAAAAGAAAAAAGTAGGGGAAATAAAAAAAAATCTCTTATTACTAGTGAAATTAAAAACCTTTGCGAAATATATCCTATTCTTTATGAAGTAATTTCTCTAAGAAATATTTTGGAAAAAATAAAAAATATCCACTATTCTCAATTGTTATATTTAACATTTCCTCTTACTACCAACATAGTGCTATGTAAGTCTTTAATCAACTACAATAGTGCTTTTATGTGAAACAAGATAAGATTTTTATCAATGAAATAAATAAAAAATTAGGCATTAGAATTTTAAATTTTCATTAAATATTATTATAATTTATTTGTTGTATTTAAAAATATATATATTTAAAATATTTAATTTAAATTAAAATAAAATAATAAAATGATCAATCGACTTAATTTGGTTTACATAATATAAAAATTAACTAATAAAGTTAAATTAAGTTATTTATTTGATATTATTAATTTTTTTCAATTA
The DNA here is from genome assembly GCF_029961685.1 of Aristolochia californica. NCBI lineage: Eukaryota > Viridiplantae > Streptophyta > Magnoliopsida > Piperales > Aristolochiaceae > Aristolochia > Aristolochia californica. Next base: position 8,561,053 of record NW_027182279.1, read on the forward strand.
TTCTTATATTTTATAATTTTGATAAAACTTTTACTATAGATTTTCTTAAAATAGAAAATAAAATTAATTAGTGAGATACACATAAATTGTTTGTATATTAATGGAAATACTTTCAAAATTAGAAAAAATAAACTATAAACTAAACATAACTAATTGGTTTGAGATTTAAATTATTATAAGTGAAATTATAATAATTTGGACGATCATATTGACGCACATTATAAATTGATCAAGTCATGTTAATGTAATATGACTTGTGAAGCAACTAGTTGAGTTATCGATCAAGTAATTAGTTGATATCAATTATTAACTATAATTTATTACATAATTTCATTATTATCTCATAGATGATTTATTCTTATCTCAATGTTACAAATAATATTTTTAGATAATTATTAAAATATATAAATTAAATACTTGGTTATTATTAAATGATCTTTAATAGGATTCAAAAACCACAAACGTAATATGTATTTAAGCTATAACTTATCATATAACAATAGAATACTATAACTTGATTAATTAATTTATAATAATCCTCGGGAACCTATCATTCGGACCACAATTGGTCATATTATTTTTTATAGAGAAATAGAAAAAGCCATCAAGTGTTTTGTTGGGAAAGAGCCAGGAGAGTTACGAGTGTCAGGGTTTACCTTAACTTTTATATTCTGTGGCATTTTTGTAACATAAATGTTAAAATATTTCTAATAAGAAAGAGTTATGAGTGTCAGCGTTTACCTTAACCTTTATATTCTATGGCAATTTTGTAACATAAATGTTAAAGTATTTCTAATAAGAAACAACCGTTGGAGGAAGTTAGTTGTGATCGAACGGTAATGGGAGATGCAATGCACGATAGCGCACTTGATTGTCTCATTAGATATAAATCGGCAGTTTGTTTAACTGCTATAACTGAGTTTTTTCACATCACTTTGTAAGCATTGAACTGGACCTAATCTTCCCAGTCCAATTACGATAGGACAGAAGGGTCAGGTTCGGTTCTATGCAATTAAATTTCTGCTTCCTTCCTGAAATGGTTGCTAAGTCAACAACATCTATCACGCCCCATCGTCAGGTTTGTCAACCAATGTCCTGGTGTCTCACAAGTTACAACTATTTTTTAGGTTTGTTACACCAAATTTTACGAGCGCATTCAATGACTGCGTTGTTTGTTATGGTTAGAAATGCGTAACCAAGAGTTATATAAAGCAGGAGAGACTTAAGAGCGATGAGAGTAGGGAAAAATACTCAAGAGTGTTTTTTCTTTCCTTTAATCTTCTTCTTCTTCTTCTTTTACATTTTTGTACAGAATTGCTGCACAGATGAGGAACAACATTGCTATACTACAATCGATCCATTTGTAAGCCTTTTCTCATTGGTTCATCTATTTACAATGTGCAATTCTGATGCTCTCTCCATTGCTATTTGAATCTTTCTTTGTTTCTTCTTTAATGGTGCTTTCTTAATTCATTTGAACTCTATTTAAGTTTGTTTGCTTGCTTATCATAGGTAAACACTACGGAGTCCTAACAAGAATTTTACTGGAGCTCCGCCTGAGATATTGACAAGTTGAACTATCCAGTTTTTCAAATTGAAATGCTCAACCCAACCGGTCTAGATGCTGAACTGGTTGGGTTGAGCATTCGATTTGACAAACATGATGGTTCAAGGTAGTAGCTGAATGGGTTGAGCATTCAATTTGAAAAATTTGTGTTCAAGTGGTCTACATCCTTGGATAGATCGAAGAAGATGACGAGGTCAATGTTATGGACTCCATAGCATCACGAGTTATCCATAGGCATAGGAATTAAATTATGTCAATTTACTTTTCATGTAATTTCAATTCGGTTTGGTTTACTTTATTTGGTTTGGTTTACTTTGGGTTGGTTCAGTGTAATGTGGCGTGAACCACTTGACCTATGGGTCATCTTTGTACTTTCGTCCTCAACCCTATTTAAGGGGACGTGAAGGAAAAGAGAGGCAGGTATTGAGAAAATTATATTTTACAGGTTTGATTCTCCCTCAGAGGTCAAGGTCGGATTCTCCCTTTGAGGTCCAAGGTTGAGCTTCCTCCAAAGCTCCTTCGTTCTAATTGAGTTCCACCATTACTCGTTCAAGAAACAAGGGTTCTCTTCCAAAGTCAAGATCATCCATGGAGGGAAGAGAGGAAAGAAGGGTGACTCGATCCATGGCAAGGGAAGAACCTAACATCTTGGTATCAGACAGGTCCACCCTTGGGGATTCCTCTTCCCCTGACAATTTGAGATAGTTCGTGGAAGATACTAGGCAAAGGACAGATAACCAGGCTCATGCCCTGGAATAGGTGCGTCAAACAACCTCTGATTTGTGTGAGGCAATAAAATCAATGGATGCTGCCATCCAAGCTCTCCTCCGGCGACAAGAGGACCATGATACACGAGCCCAACCTCCAGCTGCCTACTCTCTACTGGCCGAACACCATCCTTTCCACCCACCATCTCCCCCACAACCACCAATGCATCAACACCATCCCCATCTGGCGCCTGCCGTTCAAGGACCAAACACTGTGCCCAGTTATTTAAAACTTGACTTTCCTACGTATGATGGGTCTAAGGACCCTTTGATTTGGTTAGCCAAGTGTGATCAGTTCTTTTACCATAAAAAAACACCTGCGGATGAGAAAGTGTATTTGGCCGCCTACCACATGCTCGATGAAGCGCTTCTATGGTACCACCAATTCCGAAATGACCAAATTGTTTAGGATTAGGCAACTTTTAGACAGTCTTGCATGATGAGATTTGGTCCTCTTGCTAGTAGCAATCCATTGGGCGAATTAATCAATTACAAACAAATTGGAACACTTGAGGTGTACCAAAAGACCTTCCAGGAAAGGTTAGCCCGAGCAAACCAGTTTGTTAGCCATACACAGTATGTCCATATTTTTACTGCTGGTTTGACAGAAGCTCTGCGTTTAGAAGTTGAATTACATGCTCCTACAGATTTAGACCACGCTATGAATTTAGCCAGGGAAATTGAGCACAAGCAGTGTGTTCTAAAGGAGTCATTGGTCAGAAAACCAGCTTGGCCAGGAAGGCACAGTGCCTCTACGCCAAAACCCTTCCTATGGACCTCCAAGATTTAGAGACAGTGCAGCCCCACGCCCAGATATCTCTAATTCGGCTCCACCTGCTCCTTACTTCAAAAAACTTACTAGATAGGAAATGGACCAGAGAAAGGCCAAGGGCCTCTATTTTAACTGTGATGAACAGTATGTCTTTGGTCACCACTGCAAACGATTATTCAATATATGTCTGTGGGAGGATGGAGAAGAAATACCACCAGAGGAAGAAATTGTGGAAACTGACCAAGAAGGTCCAGAGATTTCCCTTCATGCTATGATTGGTCTACACAGTGCAAGCACAATGCAGGTTAAAGCCCAATTACATTATTTAAAGTTAATGGCTTTAGTTGACTCGGGTAGTACACATAATTTCATCAGTCAGCAGGCGGCAGAACAACTTGGGTTAGTAGTACAACAACAGAATGGTCTTTCTGTATCAGTAGCCAATGGGGCTAAAATTACTAGTGTAGGCATATCACCAGCCACACACTTTGATATTGAGGGATTTGAATTTGTTGCAGATTTTCTGGTGATCCGCTATCAGGATTCGATTTGGTGCTAGGATTTAAATGGCTACAATTGTTGGGACCAATACTATGGGATTTCCAAGCTCTGACCATGTCTTTTATAGAGGACCAACATCAGATTATATTGCATGGCACACAAGCACCACTCACCTGCGCACTACAGGTTGCCCAAGTCCAGTCCACAAACACATGTAAGTTATCTCACTTACTTACAGAATTTGAAGATCACTTTCAAGACCCTACTGCCTTACCACCACTTAGGCACTGTGATCACCGTATCCGTTTGAAAATGGGTACCGAGCTGGTAGTCGTACATCCGTATCGTTACCCTCACTTACAAAAGGATGAGATTGAAAGGCAGTGCCAGCAGATGTTAGCACAGGGTATTATTCAGCCCAGTAGGTCTCCTTTTTCTTCACCGGTATTACTACTCCGCAAGCATGATAAGTCATGGAGGTTCTGTGTGGATTACCGACAACTCAATGCCCATACAATTAAAGATAAATTTCTTATTCCAGTGGTGGATGAGCTGTTAGACGAGCTACATGGAGCTACTATTTTTACTAAACTCGATTTGAAATCTGGCTATCATCAAATCCGAGTTCATCCATCATATGTGGAGAAAACAACGTTCCGCACGCATCACGGCCATTTTGAATTCCTCGTAATGCCATTTGGTCTGTCAAATGCGCCTTCCACCTTCCAGGCCCTCATGAATGAGGTATTTTCCTCTCTCTTAAGAAAATATGTATTGGTCTTTTTCAACGATATTTTGGTCTATAGCAACAGCTGGGAAGAACATCTTCAACACCTTCACTAGGTATTTTCTCTTATACGTTCACATCATTTGGTTTTAAATCAGTCAAAATGTTCTATGGGCACATCAGAAGTGGCATATTTGGGCCACGTTATTTCAGCATCAGGGGTGAAGGTAGACCAGAGTAAGATAAGAGCGGTCACAGATTGGCCTATTCCTACATCTATTACAGCCTTAAGAGGATTTTTCTGGATATTATAGAAAATTTATTCGTAGCTTTGGCCAGCTTGCAGCTCGGCTCAACAATCTCCTCAAGAAAAATGGTTTTACCTGGTCAGAGACAGCAGCTCATTCCTTTCAGCAATTGAAAGACACCTTATCATCAGCCTCAGTTTTGCTGCTCCCCAACTTTGAGGAGTCCTTTGTAGTGGAATGTGATGCTTCGGGGGGCGGTATTGGAGCAGTGTTGCACCAACAGGGCCACCCGATTGCTTATTTTAGCCGTCAACTGGGCCAACACCACCACAAGTTGGCAGCTTATGAGAGGGAATTGATTGGATTGGTGAAAGTTATACAGGATTGGCGCCCTTATCTTTGGGGACGTTCTTTTTTGATTTGCACTGATCATTGCAGCCTCAAGTATCTTCTTGAGTAGCGTCTCACTACTTCACCACAACAACATTGGTTAAGTAAGCTTATGGGGTTTGACTTTTCTGTCGAGTATAAACCAAAAAGTTTGAATGTAGGGGCTGATGCCTTATCTTGTCGGAACGTTCTAGAGCCGCAATTAAATGCCATCAGTCAACCCAGAGCTCTCTTGTTGGATTCTATATGGGAAGAGGCACAACAGTACCCGCTTATGCCAGGATATCCAACAGGGCACAGCGGCACCACATTGGATGGTTCAGGACAATCTCGTCCTCTACAAAAACAGAATTTTTCTACACCACACATCCCCTTTGATTAACAGCATTTTGGCCTCCTTCCATGACAGTACACATGAGGGCCGACAGAAAACATATTTCTGGATCTGTAGGGAATTTTACTGGAGGGGCATGAAGCGTAGTATAGCTGATTATGTGGCGGGTTGTCAGACTTGTCAACGGAATAAAGCTGAAACATTAAGTCTAGTGGGGTTGCTCCAACCACTTCAGCTTCCATCACAGGTCTGGTCTGATATTTCTATGGACTTCATAGATGGACTTCCCTCTTCGTCAGGTAAATCTGTTATCCTTGTAGTGGTGGATCGTTTCTCTAAATATGGGCATTTCATTCCTCTGGCACATCCTTACACTACAACTCAGGTCGCTCAACTTTTTATGGATAACATTGTACGATTACATGGGATGCCTAATTCAATTACTAGTGACATGGATGCAATCTTTACAAGTACCTTTTGGAAAGAACTCTTCAAGTTACAAGGCACAATGTTAGCCTTTTCTTCAGCCTACCATCCACAGACTGATGGTCAGACAGAGGTCGTCAACAAAACCATTGAAATGTATCTCCGCTGTTTCGTGGGGGACTCACCTAAGAGGTGGGTTAAGTGGCTCACCTGGGCTGAGTTCTGTTACAACACCTCCTACCACAGTGCACTCGGCACAACCCCATTCAAGGTGGTATATGGTAGAGAACCTCCCCGTCTTTTAGCCTATGAACCAGGGGCCTCTAAAGTTGCCACTTTGGACCAAGCATTAGCTAAAAGAGACACATTCATCACTGAGGTGCGAACTCATCTACAGAAGGCACAACATTCTATGAAACAATATTATGATATGAAGCACCGGGAAGTCTTCTTTTCTCCTGGAGATTATGTTTGGTTGTGTCTCCAACACTACAGACAGCTGTCGTTGACAGCCTCCAAACGTCACAAGCTCTCTCCAAAATATTATGGTCCCTTTCAGGTGATGGACCACATTGGGACAGTGGACTACAGATTGCAGCTTCCGCCAGAGGCCAGAATTCACAACGTCTTTCATGTCTCACAATTAAAGGCCTTCCAAGGTGATTCTCCTTTGCTGCACCCCTCGCTATCACCACTCCATGAGGGACGTGTACTTTCTACCCCTGCACAGGTATTACAAACTCGTCGTATTCAGGGTGATTGGGAGATCTTAGTGCAATGGGCAGATGCTGACCCCAGTGACACGACATGGGAGCCATTAGCGGCGTTTCACACCCTCTACCCATACTTTGAGCTTGAGGACAAGTTCTTTCTCCAAGGGGGGGGGGGGGGGGGGGGGGGGGGGGGGGTGATGTTATGGACTCCATAGCATCACGAGTTATCCATAGGCATAGGAATTAAATTATGTCAATTTACTTTTCATGTAATTTCAATTTGGTTTGGTTTACTTTATTTGGTTTGGTTTACTTTGGGTTGGTTCAGTGTAATGTGGCGTGAACCACTTGACCTATGGGTCATCTTTGTACTTTCGTCCTCAACCCTATTTAGGGGGACGATAGGCAGGTATTGAGAAAATTATATTTTACAGGTCTGATTCTCCCTTTGAGGTCCAAGGTTGAGCTTCCTCCAAAGCTCCTTCTTTCTAATTGAGTTCCACCATTACTCGTTCAAGAAACAAGGGTCCTCTTCCAACGTCAAGATCATCCATGTAGGGAAGAGAGGAAAGAAGGGTGACTCGATCCTTGGCAAGGGAAGAACCTAACAATCAAGGATGAGCATCTTGGTAACTTCATTCAAGGAGGGGATCTTTGAAAATTGGCTGGTTAAAAACTCTACCCTCATCAAGTCTATAATAGTGTTATAAATCAATAGGGGTTTCCACATGTTTATCCATTGCCTAGATTGAATTGATGTCATCACTGCACACTTCATTGGAAGAAAAGAGAGTATGTGGTGAATAATATTTTCTAGTAGCTTGATGATACTGTCAGTCTTCTCAATGAAGGTTCTCTTATGCTGAAAGTCCATACACTGACTTTTTGTTTGTTATGCACTGCTATTTGTGATATGAAATAACAAAAAAATATTATGTTAGACATTGTATTTTCTGGGCAAAAACTTGAGTTCAAGTGGACTACATCCCTGGATAGTTCGAAGTAGAAGTCAAAGTCAAGGGTGTGCGTCACGGTAGCTTCATCCAGGGAGGGGATGTCATTGAAAGTGGGCTTGTCACAAACTTGGCCCTTGTACCCAAGACTCTCCAGGTTCGGCTTACTTATCTCTATCTCTTCATCCTTAGATGATCAATCTTCACTGCTTTCGTTTTCAGTGTATAGTAATGAATCTTCTTTGGGATTAATATTTATTCTATAACTTGTCCCCTCAACAGGTTTGTTTGTTGCATTGAAGAGAGGATGCGCTACTTCCTATCTGAGATATTTTACATGTTTCAGTCGTAACTATGGCTCACCTCATCTATTTTTATATCTATTTATATATCTAGATCTATCTATATACCAAAGGAATGAGGTCGAGAGGAAATCGAAGTTCACCAACATCGCAACCCCTCCTCTCACCACGTCAGCCTCTTAAGCAAAACGAGATTTGAGTGAAAATTTGAGAGATAACATAAAATCAGATTGATTTTGGATCTTCAAAGAAACGAAAAAGATAATGACAAAATCGTAGAACTGAGTGGCAATTTCAGTTTGACGAGACAATGACTATAGAGAATCGAGTTTGTGAAGTTGGGTCCAATGCTTATCCAAAAGGACTTGACCCCAAGATATAAAGTATAAGTTAGTAGTATACAGTAAAGGGAACTAGCTTAAAGAATGGAAGAGGTTGTTCTCGGCGATTAACATTTTCGTATCTTTGTAGACGGCCCAACACCAGTAGCTATGAGATTTGGCTTTGCTTTCTTGTTTTCCTATGCTTGTTCTTGTTTCCGGCACCGGGAACCAGATTAAAGAGTGACCTCCCCCAAAAAGTATGAAGGGGAATCACGACATTGTCTAGGCAAACGATAATCAATAGGGTTGTGAAGACTTTGATCATTTTTGGCATCTCCTTCTGGGGAAAGACTTGGGCCGTCCCAGAAAGTATGCAGGTGCCTCACTTCAATATTTTTTTTATTGAATTCTCCTTATCTTCTTCATAATTGTTCTTATTCTTGTTTATGATCTTACAGATTGCTACTTTGCACTGAAAGTCTGGAGTGCAAAGAAGGTGGGAGCATCAACTTTTTTTATTACAGATAACACTGAAGAATCGGCCACATATGTGCACAATATAACTATCCCATATTTTTTTATCTACATATGTTTTGGCTAATCAGATTACATGAACCCCTATTTATAATAGAGGAAAGTAGTAGAGTCCTATTACAATTAAACTACCCTTGTTCCAATTACACCCAAACTCTAACACTTAAAGATAAGTCCTAGCTTCATTAAATAACTCAACATAAATAGAAGACCAATATAACTAAAACACCTTTAAACTGAAACACTTCTATGAGACCTCTTTCGTAATAAATTTTGGCTTCGTAAGACTTCTTATTGTGAGAGTCATGTAAGAGACATCCATATCTTCTCTTCAACAGATTCCTTGCTGCCAAACAACATAAAATAATTTTCTCTCTCCTTTTATATTCTTTTCTTTTGTTTTATGTGGGTTCCATACAGGTCTTTAGGGAAAGAGAGAGAGAAAGCGAAATCATGGGTTCTTTAGAGAATGCACTCTTTTGTGTTAATTTGCTCAAGATAAAGTACACTAGAAAATAATTTTGTGTGTGTTAGAATGGTCTTTAAAAATATAATGGAAAGTAAAAAAATAATTTACTAATAAAATACTTTTAAGTTAAATAGTTTATATCTTACTTAATTAATAATAAAAAAATAAAACTAAGGTTTTATATTTAATTAAATAGACCAAATAAAAATTTATTATAAAAGTACCAAAATACCCCCTAATTAAATGTTACTTTTATAATATTTAATTTCTCTATAATTTATTAAATAAATATAATATTAAAAATCATGAAATCATATAAATATATAAATAACCCTTTGCTGAAATTCTAACCATTTTTTCTTCAAATGATTAAAATCTAACTTGGATCTATGTGCCTCATTAACTTGTTTTACTTATCGTTGGAGAAAAAGAAAAATTATGGTTTTAAAAAATAGCCAAATCTTCAAATAGTGGACTTTAATGGAAAAAATGTCTCTTTTTATTAAAAAGTGATATGTGTGTAACACAACACAAGTAGATTCAAAACAAAATTGGTTGAGTAATAAATACATAAATTGCTGACAAACACCTAAAAATGATCTTGATGCTAAAAATGATTGAATAATAAATACTAAAATTACTGATAAAAACTTAAACAATCATTCACCCGATGAATAGAATTATGAGCTTGTTTCCTTGTAATCTCTAATGCCTTTTCCTCTTCCTGATGACCAGTAGAGCAACAAACACTCTAGAAGCTACAAAATATTTTCCACCTTCAGAGAGAAAGAACAATCAAATCAACTCAGCATGGCATCTTCCCTTCCTCGTTCACTCTTTGATTTGAGAGGACAAAGTCTGATTTAACCAAAATTTAATACATAAGTCAGATTTAAAGAGACGAGACAAAGAAAACCCAAATGCAGATTCAAATTCTATTTTCAGTAGATCTAGAAGAGATCTGAAACAAGGAGAAGCGAAATCTGCTCAACTATTTCCCCTTATTGAAACCAGCGATAAAAGCATGTTCAAAACAAATGGTGAAGATCTATACTTTCTCAATCCAATCGAACTCAACAAAAGGAAGTGATCCCGCATCCACAACAAAATAGCAAAACAAGTGAACTGAACTTAATTGATGTCCAAGGAATGCATTTCACCTTTCAAAGATAAGTGCCCGTGCTTCAGTAGTTTGACCAATGACAATTTCTATTTTTCATGTTCTTGGAGGACCTGGGAATATAAGAAAAGTGCAATGCATACTTAAAAAAATAGTTAACTTCAAGAGGATTTAACAACATAATCATTGTAGTCACCATACAACAGAGTTGCAACTTGCCATATGCACACAATCAGGCAAGAGTGGCGAAGCAGAGATTTTCACAATCCTAGTTTTGAGAAAAATTCTCTCCTTTGTTAAATACTAAAGGGTCAGATTCCTATATGTTGGCACTAGAAAAAAAAACATCAAGAGGGCTCTAGCTGCCACAAAATGTAAAACATTTGCATGACTAATGCACCAGAAGTCATCTTTGTGACATGACATTCAGTTATATGGTTGTATCTAGATATCTGATAAACGGAAGAAAAATGATGACTCCCTTGAATACTTCTGTATCACGGGTATGACTCCAGTGTTCGGTTGAGAAAAAGTGATAAATTGAGCAAGCAGCCAATGAGGGGTTCCACTTAAGAAAACAACCAAATTTATCTTCTCTTATGTCATGCTGGTGAAAACAGGAAGTCAAAAAATAGGAGAAAAATTATATGATAACATGACTACGACATTTATAAAAGTTCACCTGTATATAGATCTTTTTTTCTGAAGGAGAAAAGGACAAAAGGGTGTAACTGAAAAACTTAGACATCTTAGCTTGATCAACTCCAAATATGTAAAAGAACGTTGTCCACATGACCCTTCAGCAAGGAGCATCATATTCAAGAAACTAGTTAGGTTGACCAAACCAGAATATGTATTTTAAAAAAAACAGAATTGGGCAGATGGAAACATACCGGATGAGTACTTGTGACTTTAACTTCTAGGGAGCTTACATGTGAAATCTTCATCAAGAAATTCTACCAGAGATGCAACTCGTAGTCAAGCTCATCGTAGGTGAACAGTAGGGTTGCTTCATTTATGGAGGAAACATCATTGAAAATAGGGTTGTCACAAACTTGACCCTTGTACTAAAGATTCTTCAGGTTTGATGTTCTTATCTCCATCTCTTCAACATCGAAACATGACTCCAATGTTAATATCTTCAATTGAAGATGATCAATCTTTACTGACTTCAGGGAGTTACAGTAACTCATAGTTAAGTCCTCAAGAAGAGGGGACCTACGAATTATCTCACCTAATTGAACACTATTAATTGTCACACCATAGAGAGCAACACTTCTTAGGGCTTTGAAACCCTTGAAATCATGTGGAGGCTCTAGTATGCACCAAGTTAAAGATGATATTGATAGACAAGAGAACAAAGAGTTTGGCATTCTGAATTTATTCATCCCCCACCTGATATCATCATCATCTGTCGAGTCAGAGTGCCTTACATTTCCACTCAAATCAAGTACAAGCTCTCCAACTCCTTTAACATTGACAAACTCAATCCACTCTATGAGATCGGATGAGTATCTGTCACCGGGACAAAAGAACATGCGGAATTTCTTAACCTTGTCTAGAGTATGGAGCTATAAAAGTTGGTGGACAGCTTGTACATAATGTGTCTTCTTTAAATTTGTTGTGAATTCCTCATCGAACTCTATAATAGTTGTGTATATCCATAAGGGTTTCCACATGTTTATCCATTGCCTAGATAGAATTGAAGTCTTCACTACACACTTCAATTGAAGAAAAGAGAGTATAAGGTGAATTATATTTTCTGGTAGCTTGCTAATACTGTCTTTCTTCTCAGTGAAGGTTCTTTTATGCTGAATGTCCATTGAGTGACCTTCTGTTTGTTATGCACTGCTGTTTGTGACCTGAAATAACAAAAAACGTATTAATTATGCTTCGAAAGCTATTTTTTGCACAAAAAATTGCAAAAATATATTTGAAAGCTTTTTTTTGGACAAAAAAATTATACATATATCAATTGCATTAGAAGGAAATAATTTGTCCATTTGTTCACTTAGGGATTAATTATGAATGAATCCCGTTAACGAGATTAATCATTGTTTTTTGTTTCAAAGGCTCTAAAAATGTCAATCACAACTACCACCTATGATTAGTCTCAACCCCAGTTCATGTGGAACAATGCTTTGATATTCAATGATACCTATTGTGGGAGAAATAAGGGGCTTTTCAATTTTTTTCATTTCATTATTTGGAATAGATGGCATTCAAGAGAAAAATATCTCTACGTGGATAAAGACTTTTGTATTTGTATTTTTTTTATATTTTTTTCTGACAGTTACAAATGTTTCCATCAATTTGAAACCAAAGGAAAAAAATTTAGCAAGAAGTTCAAGAATTGCTACTTGATTTGGGAAATCTTAAGATTCAATAATTAAAGTATCAGGATCTAACATAATAATAAAATAATAAATTAAAAATAAGAACAACATAAAAATGGTTTATGTAACAATTTATGAAGAAATGTCATCTGGATAATCTTGTTTGAAGATACTAATTTTCAGCTTTATGGCTATTTTCCATTTCTTGTGCCTTAAACAACTTTGTTGATGTGAAAATTGGATAAGGTTGGAAAGAGCAGCTACAAAATAAAGTTTGTCATTACTAATTGATGCACAATTATTTTGTGTAACTAACGCCAAATAAGAATACCATAAGTATGGGAAATGTGTTTTTTTTTAGCAAAGATATGATGCTACAAAAAGGAAACAACAAAAAGTTGACATAGTGGGTAAGATCAAGTATGTATTGGTATTTGCTAATATATCGAATAATATTCGATCTGATACATACTGTCTGCACCATGTGTTGCACTTTATAAGACATGTATAATCTTTCAGGGCTCTACGATACCATATATCCAATACGTCCCATTTGATATGTTATATGTCTTGGTGATATAGGCATCCTTGGGTAAGTGGACCAAATTAAGGAAATCCAAAACAATTTAAAAGTGCTTGAGGAAAGAGAAGATTATGTTCACATAAAAATAATTAAAAGACAAAAAGAGGCAAGCATAGTTGTGGCCAAGAGAAGTAAACCAAAATTTGCATATGAGTTCTAGTAAAATCACAAAAGTTAAGTGTAATAAGTTCTTTTTGGATTCAAAATGTGAGGAGCACGATTATGTCAAGATTTAAAAGACATGGGAGAAATCTCATCATGGAGGCACAAAGAAGCTTTATGTCCATGACAAACGAGGTGACAAAGAGAGGTTTCAACTCAATATGGTCACAATAAACTTTGTTTAAAGGGTGCATCTTTTCACAATTAGATTATTGTCTATTTCATATTTATGATAAGATGATTCTTGAGGCATTATATCCTCGTGTTAAGTTATTTTATAGTGTTTACATATTCATAATTAGCTTTAAAATATTTCAATGCAATTAGATCTACAGGGGGAATCAACTAGGGGTCTTAGGTTATTTCTTTATTATTTAAGTGCCTTATCTTTGAGTATATTTTTGTTACCACAATTAGTTATCAATGGGAATAGTAATGCATCTACTAACATTTTTTCTTAAAAAGGACTCAACATGCATTCAATTTTTAACAAAGGGAAGTGAGTAGTAGGCAAGAGGAAAATGGAGCTGCTACAATCTATTAGGTCCAATGAGGGATAAATCTTGGGGAGGGGGGGGGGGGGGGGGGGGGGGGGGGGTGTTGGGCATTCATGCCACTAAATTGACAACAACAACTAACTTACAAAAATTCATCTTCACTTAGATTTGCAATCACAAACCAGGCACACAATCTAGACCATTAAAGGGGTTTCTAGTAGCAAAGTAGACTACACAAGCCTAGAGCTTCACAAGGATTTATAATAACTTATTAGGTACTAGCCTAGACTTAAGAATAAGAGTTGCAAGAGTACTTGGCTACATGAGGACTTATATCACACAATCATAGTAGCAATGCTTCACAACATTTCTTTTTCAGTCACACATGGATGCACTCAAAGAAATTGAGGTTAGGATGGTCTTGTCTACCCAATGCTTGACCCAATTTACAAGGGTTACTAGCTTCCTAATTGGTTGATTTTATAATCAAAGAACAAATAATAAACACAACCAATTCAATGTACCTATCTATGTATGAAAATCTCAAATAGTCTTTAATCATTAGATTTCAAAATATAAGTCCAAGGTAAATCTTGGATTGGTTTTTAAAATCAAGGGTTGCACTCAGCTCAATGGAATCATTGGTTTGAAAGTATAGATCATGCGTAGTAGTAGTCTAAACCTCAGTGATTGATTTAAAAGTACAAAGACACTAGTTTAGTATTCTCAACCAAATACAATTTAAGATTTAAATGTAAATGCATGTATATATTTGGATTTTGAAATTCTTCCTCAAACTTCTAATACTATGTAAAAACCATTTTAAATACCTAATAAATCAACACACAAGAATGTATAATGTGATTAGAAAATTAGAAGCTCAAACAAGGGTTTGCAGAACTAGTTTTGAGCGATAACCATTCAAACAATCAATCGAGTAATGATTCAAATATGATCTTTGAAACAATAGGCTTACATTCAACAATCATAGTTCTAAGTATTTAAACAATGTTTAAAAGAAAAAACATTGATACTATTATTTCTAGGAGGAAATACTCAAGTTTAGGTTTTGACTTCCTCTGAGAGCTTGTGATGGTTAAAACCTCAAATTTGAGTCTAGGAGCATGAGCACTTCAAAACTTTTCTTTGGAAGCATGTTGAAAACAAGTTTGTGAGAGATCTTCTTAAATATAAATCTCTCCAACATTAAAAAAAACCATTAGTGTTAGAAAATGATATTTTGTCACTTAGAAAAACAAGGTAAAAAATAAGTCCAAAAAATCTAATCAAATATATATTAAATCCTTTTTTATTACCAAACATATTGGTATGTCACTTATTGATCATTTGGGAGTGCCGTAACATCAAAATTTGGGCCTAACTTTTTGAAAAATTGAATTTTTGAAATAAGGGTCATCTCTTGTTTTGGGGCCAAAATCTTGTTTTGAAAATTTGGCTTGTTTGAGCGACACATGTTGTTGATCCCTTGCATGGGTCGTCTACTTTCTTCTTAATTCACTCATAAGTAACTTAATTGTATGTTGTCATAAAAATTATATCCATGATAATCTTGAGACTGGCACATTCATCCAATTGCTCATGTGGAATGATCCTTCTTAACTAAGTTATTTTGGTTGGTACTAATTAATTTAGCCCCAAAGGTTCTAGCTAACTACTATATGAAACATAAATATGCCTAAAGGTAATTATTTATCATGCATTGTCTCAAGTATATCTAGTTGAGCTTTCTTAACTACATTATTTTGGACAGTACTAACTAATTTAGCCTCAAGGATATTGGCTAACTATTATAAGAAACATTCATATGCCAAAAAGTAGGTATTTTGAATGCTTTCTCACAAGTAAAGTATATCTAGCTTTAAAACTGATTTGGTAGCATAGAGTTCATTGCTTCCAAGATTCTTTTGTGTGATTAAGGGCATACATAGACCTGATATTTGGTATCACCCACAACTATGATCACTTGGAAGACTTGTGCACATAACCACCCCCGAAGGATGGACCTCAATCACCACATACTCATTTGATTTTTTTTATCTTTCTTTGACGAAAAATTAGTGGATTAAAATTTGATTTGGAAGGGCTAGTATTTAAGTGTCACTCAAAAATTTTTGAATATAGATGTACCACAATTTCCATATCCTAAAGATTGATTTGGAGGTTTGATTCAACAAGTAAATATATTGTTAGATCGGTGGTACACATGATTTACTTGCATAGGGACGTAGATGGTTAATTAAGAAAATTAGATACTTACTTGTATTTAGTAGTTTTTATGGCCAACTCAGAATGATGAATTGCCTTTGACACTTTATCCAAAAATCTGCAAAGTATATGTACACAAATTTTCTTTTGCCTTATTCAGTATGCATTTCTATCTCAATATGCATGGTCTAAGATGTGTACTACATGTTGTGTATAGTGAGTCTTGTCTTGAATTTTTCAAGAAAGCTACTTTAAATGGTTTTATCAATCAATTTAAACCAAGAGGATGTAAGCCATCTGTTGTGCCCTTTTGGAATTGATAATATGGGTAAAAAAAGGGGGTAATTCAATGAAAATTAGCACAATAGTAGGTATTATATTATTTCCATATATCCTGCATTAAAGGCCAGATTGAGCTACCGTATTGCAAGTTTCTCAAGAGTGTGCTTGCTTTGTTGAGCTTATGCCATTTGAAAAGATATTTTATCAACGTTGCCAATGATAGAGGTGGACGACACATTGACTTTACTTTAAGAGAAATTGACTGAATTGCCTTGTTATGTGAAATAGATAATTTTTTCTCTGAAGTATCTGCTTTCTCCATCGAGATACTCAAAATGGAGTTGTATTTTCTATGCAAGCTACCAGATTTCAAGCCACCTAGAAGTGTGATTGTCTTGTTAAGGTCTTTGATGTTTTCTATATTGGCTGCAAGTGACTTCAAGATTTTGAACGACTGTGGAGAATTGAACTTCTATGCTTCAACAAATTTTTAGAATTTTGGTGATGAACCGGGTCCTCTTGTTAGGAAACTCAAGAGTTTTATCTTCCACTCAACTTTTGCTAGAAAAAAAATATTCCTTTGTGACTAAGAAGAGAAAAATGCAATGACAAGAACACAAAGTTTGCATTGTCCTTCTTTCGACCAATGTGTTGGATTGAATGACTCTGATACCAATTAGTTTGGAAACATAGCTTAGGCTCAAACCCCTATATATAAATCCTAATTTTATACAAAATAGGCCTGTATTTTAGTGCCAAATAGAGAAAACAAAGGCAACAATTTTGGGGTTTATCGTCCCGTTGCACATTGCTCCACTTAAAAAAAATAATTTGAAGAATCCAAAAAAGGGTTAAACAACCCTAAGACAACGAACCCTCGCTAGTAATAAAGCCATTGACATTGTTAGAAGAGAGGAAAGTAGGGTGTAAAATGGAGTAAAAGAATCAAAGAGGAATTGAGTGTGGTACACATGATTTTTGTGTAAGAAGAGATTGAGATAGAGATTGAGAATAGTAGGAGAAAAGAGAGGGAAAAGGTTGGATAAGTATTTTAGGATAGGAATGCATGTTGAATTTTTATTATTAATCCTTGCTTTTCTAAGTACATTACAACTGAGAGAAAATGACTCGCACACTGGAGTAGTTAGATATTTTAGCTTATGTCCACACCTTGTAATGTTTGGTTTAGTACTCCATGGAAGAAATACTTACCTTCACTCCAATTTCATGATAAAAAATCCACTAAAATGAAAGACACAACCCAATGATATTTTTGTCATCTCTAAATTTGTATGTAGTTTTAGTCAATCAATTAGGGCAAGTCCAATTTCATGAATCAATTGGAGAAGGTCCTAATTAATTTAGAGATTTTCTTTATTGGATTTGTTCTTATTGATTCACTTCATTGGACTTAGTTTTTATGTTGGACAGTGCCTTGATAGTTTTGCTCCTCAATGAGAGACCATGTTTTCATATCCAACAAAATATTTTGCTCCTTCATATTGAAAAATTTTAAAATGGCCTTCCACTTCTAATGATCAGTTAAATTGTGAGGTCAATCCGATGGTGCTCACATGTGCAGGAGCAATGGAAATGTCACTTCAATTGCTTACGGTAGATCTATAACTATTGGTCAAATTTGTAGCTATAGGAATAAGGCTGACATATACTTTTATTATTCTAGTTATCCTTTGATGAAAGATATTGCATCTTCATCTTGGCCTTCATGATTGGAACACCTATCATTCACAGTGGCAAATTGAGAGTGTTAGTCCTAGTTTACAAAATGGCTTGACATTGTATTAACTTTTATAAATGGAGAGAATATAAGCTATTTAGTCCCAAATGGTTGAGCTCACTTCAAGAATGAATAGTCTCGTTCTTAGAGAGATTACATTGGATTATCATGACTAAACATCCCAAAAGATTAGTTTAATGAGGATCCCAATATTGATTTGGCTTATTCGTTTGACCAATATCCTGAGTCTTACCAAACTATGAAAGAGTAGAAGACATAAGAGATATGCTTTTTGATTGGTTTTAAGGTAAAGTTTGCCTCATGATCAGAGGTATACTAGGGACAATAGGCTGATGAATCCCAGGAGATTTTATGGATTAAGTCATTTGGTGCCTGAATGACTCATTACATCTTGTGGTTGAAGTAGGTCTCAAGGTATTTTTGTTTGCTGACTCAAGTGATATATTGGTTTCGTTTAGAATATTATGAAATATTTTTGTTCCTATCTACCATTGGTGTTAAAGGGAGAACTATGAGGAACCAACCTCCATGCGAGAGGACTAGGTTATTCCTATCTATCATTTGGCGACTATGTTAGTATGGAAGAACTACAAACTATAGGGAAATCCTCCTCTATATAAGTTATAGTACAAGGTTTCTAAACAAAGTGAGATGGGGAAGCATCATTAGGTATTAAGCAATCTCATAATTTTTTCAAGCATAAAATACTATTTGTTGCCATTTAGCGGGTAGACATGAATGATTATATTATTAAAACCTAAATTGCCACGGATCCGACAATTATACTTTAGTTTATTATATTAGTGCACATTGAAGGTGAAGAAGAGATTAATTGAAACCCAAAAATTATTTGTTTGCCTATTTTCTCTTTTTAGAAAGCTAACCACCATTTATTCAGCCAAGGTTCCTACCTCAAAAGCAAAGCTGATACAATTTTTCTCTGCGCCTATATCAATATGGACGAAACCGAGCACAATGCTTTTCTAAAATGCATTCAATAGATCAATAAAGGAGACAAACTTGATCAATTACACCCATAAAAGAATAGGACAGTTAGGGATATGAAAAAAAAAATTGTTGAAGAGATACCATTTTTACGTACCTTAGCTCATATCCAAGTTGCATGCATCTCAGTTTGTTCAAATAGAAACAGAAAAGAAAAAGGAAACATATTGATAGGAAAAGAAAAAAATATCATAGAACAGAAATAATATATCTACGTAAGACGAAGCAGTCAATGAAAGAAGAAAGAGAAGTTCATTTGAGAAGAAAACGAACCTGTAGAGGTTGATGATTGGAATTAAAGAAGCCGAATACCCCATAGAGCCTTGAGAATGGATTAGTAGCTTCAGAAGGAGCAGACAGAAGAAAGCCTCGGGGGACTCGTCTCACAAATAGAGAGGAAAGCAAAGAGAGGAGAAGAGAGTGGAGAGGAGTTGAGCAGAGAGGTTCAGGGGGATAGCAGTAAAGACTGAGAAGAAAGTGGGGCCGGTCATCAATGAGACCTCGTATAAAATCTCTTATTGAATGACTGTTTTGTTTTATTTCCACGCCAGAGCTATTATTGATTTTGTTAAGCCAGCCAATCTTAAGTCTTTCAATTTATTAGCTTGAATGCGAAATTACTGCTTCTTCTAAAAGCCCCTCCCCCCCCCCCCCCCCTCTCTGTTTTTTTTTCTATCTCTCTCTCTATGGCAAAACTTCCACCAATGGACAAAGGTTTTTAATCAAGAAGATAAAAACTTAGTCAAAAAACTAAAAGAAAAAATCCAAAATTTAGCTAAATTACAAATGCCCTTAGATTGTGATTACATCATTATTGAAACTGATGATAGCAACATTGGATGGGGCGGTGTGCTTATTGCCGAACCTCAAAAATATAGTATTAAAGAAGAAGAACATATTTGTAGTTATGCTAGTGGAAAAGTAAAATAAAAGGATGTATGAGTAGCATAGATGCAGAAATTTTAGCAATTATTTACTCAGAAGCTTTTCAGCTTTTCATTATTAGTAAAAATGAATTTACATTAAGAACTGATTGTGAAACAATAGTAAAATATTTCCAAAGAAGCAAAGAAAATAAGATAAGTAGAAGAAGATGGTTAAATCTTGTAGATATAATTATAGGAAAGGGATACAAGATAGAATTTGAACATATCAAAGGTAAAAATAATAGTCTTGTAGATACATTAAGTAGGAGATTTTTTTATTCGTCCTTGGTTAATTGAACAGATGGATCCTCCAGACCAGATGTCCTCAAGATCCTCTTTCTCAAGATTCAATATTTATGGACAAGAATTTTTAAATTTTGGTAATAAAAAATTAGTAGTTTTTCCTAAATCTAATATTACATTTAAGACTTTACCTATTATTTCTGTTGGCAAAGAAGAACAATGCTTATTAGACAACTTATGGCTTTCTTAACAAAGAATTCCTAATGATCAAAAATACTTTTTATCCAGTATTAATAGTTTATCAGAATATTTTTCTCAAAAAAAAAATTAATTTTTATGTAGTTTTTAAAGGTAAAACTCCAAGAGTTTTCATTCTAGGACTGAAGTAATAGAAAGTATTCAAGATTTTCAAAGACCTATTTATAAAGAATTTAATAATTTACAAGAAGCCTTAGAAGCTGCTAAGCACAATATAGGAATTAATTATTATATAGCCCCGTCCTTAAGATTTATGAGAGAAGACCAAATATCTTATGGGATTGCCAAAGAAACTAGAAGAATTGTTTTTTTGTGATCATTGTGAAACCCTATCCAGATCTCTTTAGGCGAAGATAATCAATCTTTACTACTTTCATTTTTTAGAGATTTGAGTCTCTTTAAATCATAATGACACTCCTTCATGCAACAGGTTAAGTTCAATGAATTTATTCATCCCCCACCTGATATCATCATCATCTGTCGAGTCGGAGTGCCTTACTCTTCCACTCAAATCAAGCACAAAATCTCCAATTCCTTCTTTAAAAAATTCAATCCATTCTGTGAGATCGGATGAGTATCTGTCATCGAGACAAAAGAATAGGCGAAACTTCTTAATCTTGTCAAGAGTATGGAGCTGTAGAAGTTGGTATGCAACTTGAACATAATGTGCCTTCTTTAAATTTGTTGTGAACTCCTTGTCAAGTCTATAATAGTGTTGTAAATTCATAGGGATTTCCACATGTTTATCCATTGTCTAGGCAGAATTGATGTCATCACCGCACACTTCAATGGAAGAAAAGAGAGTATGTGGTGAATAATATTTTCTGGTAGCTTGGTGATACTGTTAGTCTTCTCAGTGAAGTTTCTCTTATGCTAAAAGTCCATTGACTAACTTTTTGTTTGTTACTCACTGCTATTTGTGATATGAAATAACTAAAAAAGTATTATGTTAGTCAATCTATTTTTTGGGCAAAAACTTGAGTTCAAGTGGACTACATCCCTGAATAGTTCGAAGTAGAAGTCGAGGTCAAGGGTGTGCGTCTCAGTAGCTTCCTCCAGGGAGGGGATGTCGCTGAAAATGGGTTTATCACAAAGTTGACCCTTGTACCCAAGATACTTCAGGTTCGGCTTAATTATCTCCATCTCTTCAACTGAAGATGATCAATCTTCACTGCTTTCATTTTTTAGGGATTTGAGACCCTTGAATTCTTAATGAGGCTCCTTTATGTATCAGGTCAAGTTGAGTGAAGATATTGATGGACGAGAACAAACAATCTGGTTTTCTAAATTTCTTCATCCATCGAATATCAACAAGTTCAAGCTACTGAACTCCTATGGCAGACAAATCAATCAATTTCATGAGATCAAATGAGTTGCTCTCACAAAGTCAAAGAACAAATGAATATTCTATTGGTGTTGTTTTTTATACGAAATCAATATTTTGTAACTCTCCTAATTCTCAATAAAATTGAAAAGATGTTTTTAGTGTATAGTAATGAATCTTCTCTGGGGTTAATATTTATTCCATAATTTGTCTCCTCAACAAGATTGTTTGCTGCATTGAAGAGATGATATTTATTCCTATTTTACTAACCGGTAATCCAATATATAAATGATCTATAGATTAAGGTATATCTAGTCTGATAAAATAGTCGGATTTTTTCACCTTTATTCTTAATTTTAACTACTTTTACTTAGTTCGTATTGTTTTTAATTAATTCAAAATCTAAGGTCAATTTTATAGATTATGTTCACAATGAACAATAGCATTCGCATAAGAAATTACATACAAAGTACATATAGGATTTTTAGGGTGGTTTGTAGTCCTAGCCAATTGCTAGTCCACCCCCTAAGATGTTTTATAATCTTAAGGATCCACTAACGTTGGCTTTGCCCAAAAATATATAAAGCAAATCACCTCTAAGGCCAATTGTCCATACATGGACTTACGTAATTCAATTGACCATAACAACCAACTCACAATGGCACTCCCTTAGATTTAACACCTAATGAGGCATACATGCCTAGATCCACAAAGATATTTTCCATCAATTCACTAGGCCATGCAAGCTTAGACGAACATAGAGATTTTCATCCACTTACTAGGCATACCAATCTAGACCCACAAAGAGATTTTTAGCATCGCCTACCTACACAACGTCTTATGACTCAAACAACATCAAACACACCTTCCCACCTTCAACTCCTCAGCCACAATAATTTATCTTAAATAAATTTGGGGTGAGGATGGTCTTACCTAAGGAAGGTTTGACCCAATTGTAAGCATTACTTGCTTACCATATAACCCAATATTAATTATCTACCAATAGGCAAATTTTATCAATCTATGTACAAACAAATAGGTACATCTATCCTAGGTACCTATCCAATGTAATTAGTAGTTTAAAATAGTTAGTAACTTGATTTTAAAATGAAAATAACTCATAATAGTCATTTATTATTTTTTTTGAAAATATAGGCAGCTCAAGATGTGTTGATTTGAAAATATCAGCTCAATTTAAATATGAGATTGTCTTTTCAAGTTGGGGAACATATTCAATTCAACTCAAAAGTTATAAATTTCAAAATATAGCCCATAAGTAGCATTATAAATTATAGTGAATGATTTTTCAAAGTGTACTTAGCACTAGTTCACAATACACTTGGATTTGAAATGTTATCCCAAAGTTTAAATACTTAGTAAAAACCATTTCAAATGCCCCAATAAAATGACATACAAGCATGCATTAATATGATTTTAAAATAGAAGAGGTTGTAAACGTAATTTCAAATGGTTGTCAATAACACAACTACTCACAATGCAATGGTTGAATCAAATATGGTCTTAAAATCACTCAGAACATGTTCAATTAACTGATATCTAAGTATTCAATTAAACAACACATAAATACTTAACTCAATAAAAAAAACTATCAAAATTGACTTCCTTTTTAAGTTTTAGAGGAGCCAAAAACTTATTAAATCATGTGCAAGAGCTTAGGAGGCTTGGTTTTCTCTGTCAGAAGAGAGAATTTCGTTGGAGGCATGTTTCGGTTAAATAGCAAATTCTCCAACATTTAGCAAAAGAAGGTGAAAACAAAGGTCTAAAAATTATGAAAAAATAAACATTAGTTCCTATTTGGCTACCGAACATATTATAGGTTACTTACATGATTTGGAAACATACAATTTTTTTATTTGGACCTGATATGCAAGAAATTGAATTTCTACAACATGGGCTCTAGTCCTTTTTCTTCTAATAGCTTGATTATGTAGTCGAATCCTCCCCAGAGTTTGAATCCTCTCTGCTCCAAGGTTTGACTCCTCTTGCTTTTGCACCTATAATCGATTGATTGTTTTATTTCAAAACTTTTTGTTGCATAGAGTCAAATCCTTTTTTTTCTTTTCTTTTTACTCTGATGGGGTGGATTCCTTCCATGTTGTTGACTCTTACTATATGTACTTTAGTACAATGATCGACTCCCATTGCGGTTTTGCTCTCTCCAGAATGACATGAGGTCGACTCCTTCCATATGGGTCAACTCTTCTTACTTTGTTTTCACCACATGCTTGACTCCTTAATTTTGTCATTTTACTTTAGGGTTTCATCTTTTTCACTGATTTTGCTTGACTTTTATAGATGGGTTTGACTCCTTTGATTGTTGGCACTTCAATTTTTAATTATCTAACTAAAGTAGCTGATTTATTCCTATGTAGTAATCTCCTTTTGAGTGATTTATTCTTCTTGCCTTTTTTTAAAACTAATATTAGTTTTGTTTGCAAAAAATGATTATTCATTTGTCTTTTTAATTAGATGGTGCTATTGGATGTTGATGGTGTGCTTTCTAGTATGTGCAGTTTTTTTCCCTTTTAATGGATTGTTGGAATGGGCCATGGTCGATCAAATGCATATGCTACTAGATTCTTTTTAAATGGCTTTTTCACTACACCGCATACTTAACATACATCATTAGTAATTCAATTGTTTGTCATCATCAAAATTATATTAATGGGGATTTTGGGGCCAACACTATATAAAATCATTTACTCTATTCCGATTATATGCTTTTTACTCCTGTAGCTTGAACATGATATTGTCCCATTCAAGTAAACAAGACTTCATGCAAAAGCTACACGTCTATACATAATTCAGCTTACATTCAAATCAAACAGTCTAAGCAGGAGTGTGCTTGTTAGAAGTAGTTCATTGCCATCTTCAATTGAGTTGCTCTAACTTCTTATGCTACAAGAAAATTGAAGTTTCTCAAAGTTTTTTCTTTTTCGTGAAAATAATTTTTTCATGATAAGTATATATTTTTTATGAAATTTGAATGTTGTCGAGAAAAAGATTCCCACTAATTGGCGAGGACCAATTATTCTGGATGAAATTCAAAAATTACTAAGATATTCTTGTCAAAACTATCCCATCAAGAAAAAGTTAGGAAAAAAATAACTAAAAATAATCCACTTATTCTTGAAGAAATTCAATGGTTAACAAAAATATATATTATTTTTGGAAAACATATTTCTCCAAGAATAAGTGGGGAGATAAAAATATAAAAAAAATCAGTTATTTTAAAATTAATTAAAAATACCAAAAATATGTACTATTCTAAAAAAAATCATCGAGAATAACTTAGAACAAAAAAAAACCCAAAAAATATACGCTTATTATTGGAAAATTTTAAAAATCCCCAAGAAATATATGTTATTCTCGGTGAAATAATTTCATCAAGAAAAGTAGAGGAAATTAAAATTTAAAAAAATAACTTATTACTGGTGAAATTAACAATATCTAAGAAATATATACTTTTCTTAGAGAAGTAAATTTCTTTGAGAATTAGTTGAAAAAAAAAATCCTCTATTCTTAATGAAATAAAAAAATCATTGAGAAATATATTCTTTTCTCAATGAAATAGTTTTGCCAAGAATAAGTAGGAAACATTAACAACAAAAAATAATAAAAAAATATCTACTTATTCTTGATGAAATTCAAAGAGTTACCCATAAATATATGATATAGTCGATAAAATTATTTCAATGAGAATAAGTAGAAAAAAAAATTATAGAGAAATATTCACTTATTCTTAGTAAATTTAAAAAATCATCAAGAAATAGATATTATTCTCGATGAAATAATTTTATTGAGAATAAGTAGGAAAAAATATAATTATAGATAATTAATCACCTATTCTCACATATAGTTATATTAAACTTTTCTTACTACTTCCAACATAGTGCTATGTAAGTCTTTAACCAAGTATAATAGTGCTATTATAAGAAACAGGATAAGATTTTTATCAATAGAATAATTCAAAAATATTGATAGAAATACTTGAAAAATTAGAAAAAAATAAACACTAAACTAATCATAACTAATTGGTTCATGATTTAAGTTATTAATTAGTGAAAGTATAATAATTTGCATGATCATATTGATGCACATTATATATTGATCGAGTCATGTTAATGTAATATGACTTGTGAAGTAACTAGTAGAGTTATTGATCAAGTAATTAGTTAATATCAATTATTAACTATAATTTATTACATAATTACATTATTATCTCACAGATGATTTATTCTTATCCCAATGTTACACAAAATATTTTAAGGTAATTATTAAAATAAATAAATTAAAGACTTGGTTATTATTAATTCATCATTAATAGGATTCTACAACCACAAACGTAATATGTATTTAAGCTATAACTTATCATATAACAATAGAATACTATAACTTGATTAATTAATTTATAATAATCCTCGGGAATCTCTCATTCAGACCACAATTGACTTTGCTAATGAAAGAGTCATATATGTCAGTGCTATGTCATAGAAGAAGATGACCAACAAAGAGCTGATATGAAGAGTGACAATGGGTAGAACCAAGAGAGATTGCCAAGTAGTTTATGAATAAGCTTGCTGAAAATCAATAAACATTGGGATCAGGCGATTTTTGTAGATGTAAGCAATATACTACTATCTCACTTTGAAGCAAAGTAGTCACTACAAAAAAAATCATAATTTGTTGCTTTTTTTGTGATCTCTTTGACAATGAGGGGGCAAGGGACATTATACATGCATAGAGAATCCATTTTTAAAATATTTTTGGTGTGAAAAAATGTAGGTCAGTTAGGCATTTGGGTGAGAAATAAACCCCCAAAAGGGTCGCCCTTCAATTCCCTGAAGGTCTCCTCATGTACTCACTTGTTCTTTCAGACATTTTTGAAACCTTTGCTTCTGTTGATGAGTGTTTTATTCTGGTTGACAGCACATATGGGGCATGCTGCTGTGTGGATGATTTTTCTGGATCTTTTGATCCATTACGGGCATAGCTGTTTAGTCCCAATAGATTACACCAAAATCCTTGCTTTATATGTTTTCGTTGAAATAAAAATTGGTGTAGACCATATCATTAATACAATTAAAGCGTTTTTTGAGACAAAAAGATTGTAGTGGCAGGGACCATCCAATTCTCAGCAGTTGTGAGAGCTATTAAATCTGCTTTAGCTGACTCTGGTATTGATATCATTGTTCCACAATCTAAACCTTTGTCTTCAAGGAAAGTGCATCTCCTACAATTCCTAATAGTGTTGCAGTTGATGTTGTTGTATTTGTTGCAGATGGTAGATTCCATCTAGAGGCATTTATGATAGAAAATCCCCATATTAGGGCATTTCGTTATGATCTATATCTCAAAGTTTTCTTCTTGGAAGAATATGATCTCAATGGCATGAAAGAAGCTCAGAAAAAAACAATAGTGAATGCAAGGAAAGCTAAGTCCTGGGGCATTGTAGTTGGGACGTTTAGGCGACGGTCCATATATACCTCATACTTCCAAACCCTGTTGGGCAACCTGTTCCCTATATTGACCTGTTTGACCAAGAGATTGAACATTTTATTGTCTTCTTCGAAGATCCAAATGTCATAATATCGAGCAATTTGTGGTCTTCTTACAACCATTTAAAATCTAAATCCGAGATGGTCCTCATCAAACAAAAAAAAAAAAAAAATACCAAGTGGTGGATATTTATAACACTTGAATCTCCTCTCCACATGGTAAAATCATTCTATAACACTTCAATAATTTTCAACAACATTCTAAGACTTTTCAAAATTAACCAAACTATTTCCATTGTAGATACACTAAACACTGCAAAAACACACATATCAAGTCCAAATTCACCGAACATCCCTGGTAGAGCACCATATGATTTCACAGTCACTACAAACTATACCTTGTCAGTGATGGGGGTCGGGTTTCGTTGGCTAATGGACGCCTTTGTAGGCGACTCAACATTGTTTGAACTGTACTCAACACCCTAAACCCTATTAACCTTAAACCCTAATTCTAGAACCAGAACCTAAACCCTAAACCCTAACCTTAAAACCCCTAAAAGCACTAAAACCCAAACATTGAGAACCCTAAAAAATTAAATAAAAAAAAAGACTAAACCCTAAAAATACAATAAACCCTAAACCTAAACCCTCAAATACCAAGCACCAAACCCTAAATACACTAAACCCTAACCCTAATCCCGAAATTAAACCCTATGAAGACAAATTGAACCATAAACCCCAACCCTAAATCCCACAATTAAGCAACAATTAATACACATTACGTACAAAAATTAAAATTAAATCAAATACAACATTAAAATAATAAAAAAAAGTCAGGGTATAGGCATACCTTCTTAAATTTGAGGAAAACCGTAGTCGAGTGAAATCGAAGCCGAATCGAAGTAGAATTGAAGAAATCAATGCCGAAATATAAAAAATCAAAGAAAATCGAAACTGAAATGGGGGAAATCAAACGAAATCAGGAGGTATTTTGGGTGAAGAGAGAATAGCTACAGGGAGAAGGGAGTGGGTGGCCGAGAGGACGTTCTCAAAGAAAGGAAGAAGGGAGAAGGGAGATGGAGGATGAGAGTGAAGAAAAAAATTTCGGAGGAAGAAGAGACTAGAGAAGAATTAGACCGAGAGAGGGAAGAGTGCAGAAGAGAGACTAAAATGAAAAAATTCGACCAGGGTTCAAGGCATCCCACCCGCTTCATCCGAATGATTATCAATATTCTACAGAATCCGAATTCCCAAAATTAAACCGTAGAGATGATTTTTGGGTTCTTCTGATTCATCAACATGAATCATGTGCTAGTGTTCCACTAACAATGTCAAGAGATGAACTGAGTAATGTGGTTAAAGTTCATCTCCTGCGTGAGTTGACTAACCCCCTATTAGAACTGAAGTCAATTACTTTGTGTTGTTTTCCTTGAGTGAGCAGAAAGGTGATCTGAAATCTGTTAGCATTAGCATCATTTATGCTGAAAATTCAATCTTCTTCATATCTAAAAACTATTTTCTGAGCTGATGGGTTAGTTCATTGGAGAAAGAGAATAGAAACTGATTTTTATTACATTAACTGAAATTGTAAAAATGTTTTAGCTTGCCTATCTTACTCAGAAGTTTTTCTTTCTACCACATTTATCAAAATGCCAAATTTTATTGATCGCACCCGTTTGTGTTACCCTCTCCATCCTACCAATCCCTTGGCTTCCCTCTTCCCCTGTGTTCTGTCGGTCTTTTCCACATTCTTTCAATAAAATAAAATAAAAAATTAAAATCTTAAAAAAAATCAAGATATTGAAAATTAAAAAAACGCTATGTCATTGGATTAAAGAAATAAAATGTTCTCTAGCCATGTCAAAACTTAACCGAACTACATTAATAATGGAAAACAAAACAAAATCGGAGTTTTTTCCCTCTTCTCTTCTACCAGAACATTTCAAACTGTTAAAAAAGAAAACAAATTATATATACAAATACGTTTTGTTGCCCCTAACCTCAACATTATGAGGGAGAAATTAACTGGTGGGAAAGGAAAAAAGGGTAAAAAGGGGTGCAACAAGAGGACTTCTTAGGAGGTCACCCATCCAAGTACAACAATCGCCAAAACACGTTTAACTTCGGAGTTTTGATGGGATTCAATGCATTAGTGTTGGTATGATCGCACCCATTTGTGTTTCCCTCTCCATCCTACCAATCCCTTCCCCAACTTCCCTCTCCCCCCGTAATTTGTTGGTCTTTTCCATATTCCCTCCATAAAATAAAATTAAAAATTAAAATCTTCAACAAAAATCAGGATATAAAAAATTATAAGTGTTTTGTCGTTGGCTTAAAGAATAAAACATTCATCGTCCGTGTTGAAACTGAACAAAACTACATTAATAACGGAAAATAAAACAAAATCATACTTTTTTTCCCTTTTCCCCCTCTTCTCTTCTACCCAAACGTTTCGAATCGTTAAAAAAGAAAACAAACTATATATACGAATATGTTTTGTCGCCCCTAACAGTAGCATTGCGAGGGAGAAATTAGTTGGTGGCAAAGGAAAATGGGGAAAAAGGGGTGCTACACGAGGACTTCCTTGGAGGTCAACCATCCTAGTATTAGTCTCATCCAAGCGCGCTTAACTTTTGAGGTCTGATGGGATCTAGTGCATTGGTGCTAGTATGATCGCACTCGTTGTTGTTACCTTCTCCATCCTGCCAATCCCTTCTTCGGCTTCACTATCCCCCTGTGTTCTGTCGGTCTTTCCACATTCCCTACATAAAATAAAATATAAATTATAATCTTATGCAAAAATCGAGATATAAAAAATAAAAAAGGAGCGCTATGTTGTTGGATTAAAGAATAAAACATTCATCGTCCGTGTCGAAAGTGTAGCGAACTGCATTAATAAAGGAAAACTAAACAAAATCATTCTTTTTTTTTCTTTTTTTCCCCCCTTCTCTTCTACCCGAAAGTTTCAAACCGTAATATATATATATATATACAAATATGTTTTGTCACCCCTAACAGCAGCATTGCGAGGAAGAAATTAGCTGGTGGCAGTGGAAAATAGGGCAAAAAGGGGTGCAACACGAGGACTTCTTAGGAAGTCACCCATCCTAATTATATAACTAGAATGTGTTTAATTAATTAGATAAGTAAGTTATTACTACTTTTCTATTAAATAATGGATTATTTGTTACATTAAATATGTCACTTGGCCGATTAATTAGCAGAAATCATTGGGTATTTAATTATTTCTTACTTAATCAATAATTATATGATTAGTAAATACATAATGTCATTAATTAATTAGTATTAGATATGATCAAGATAGTTATGTATTACATTAAATGTGTTATTTAATTAATCACAACCCAACCCTTGCCCCCCACCTAGGCGTGGGTGAGGATGTAGGTGAGGTGTGTAGGTGAGCCACATAGGCAAGGCACGTGTGTAGGTGAGTGGCGCGCGTGCATTCAAGCTATAGAGGCTGGTTATCAATTTCTTTATCTCATTTAAAATTTAAAATTTTAACTTGGATCGATTCAAATGCTCTTGAATTATATTTTATGAGCTTATTTAGGCATTTGTGATAATGCGGAGTTTGAATTTAAATAAAGGGGTAAACCTCGTACTTAGGTGGGAAGATCATACTGATCCATGTAAGACGAAGGGATAAGGATTCTTATCCCTAGTTTGCATATAAGTAGGCTTTGTACCCATGAGTGTAAACCATCTTCATTTTATGCAAAGAAGTTTCCCTTATTTTCAAAGGTCTTTTTTGTTCTTTTCAAACTTCTTGTATTTTTTTAATTTCATATTTTTTTATCACTTTAGAGCACTGGCTATACTTCCACTACCTACATAGAACAAGAGTGCACCCAACAGTCAGAGTGAGTTAAGTTTTTTTATTCACCAAATTAGTATATTTTTGTGAGCTACAATTAAAATAGTCAATACACTTTCTTTTTTTCATGCACAAAAATTGGGCTTGTCTGCCTTTGAAATTAAAAGGAGTCTTTTTTCAAACATAGACCATTTTGAAAGGAATATGAAGTTTTATCGTTTGGCTAGAGTGATGCTTCCTTCTCTCATATTTGCTATGTACAATTGGGGCCTCTTTAAAAAGAAAGGGTCACTTAATGGAGAGAAGTAGAAGGAGAAGTTCAAAGGAAGAGGTGTTGAGAAGTAGTGGTGGTAAATTTGTTTTTTTAGAAATAAAGAACATCTAATTATGGAGGAGGATAGGAGATGAAAATTTCTTTTCATGCGAAAGTTAGCAACTCCAATTTGAGGGGAATGTTGAAGAAGCAAAATGGAAGAGTCTAATATGATTTTCATGGTAAAGGAATCTCATGGTGGAAGAATTAGTAGGACAAAGTCTTATTTGAGTCTCATGGGATAGAATCTTACATAAGAAATCTATTGATTTTATCAGTATTCTATAATACTGATTTACTTTGTTTCGTATTAGGAGTTCTATTCAAGTTGTAAGTGGAACATGGGTAGGTTTAATTTTATTTTGATTCTGTGAGTTTTCTCTATTATAAATAGAGAAATAATGTACTCATTATACAATCAATTAATTGTTTTCTCTCTTAATATTTTACGAATCAATTCCTATGCCTAATATTTTTAATTACTCAAATAAAACAAATAGAAAATAAAACATAGCATAAAAATAAGATATCCAATTATAACTTCATAACATGAACTAAAAGCATGGTTCTCCTCATTTGTGCTAAAGTAACTCATGACATTACCAGAGGATTTCATAAAGAACAACAAATTGAATAACCTAAAATGTGTCAGTACTTTATCAACTTGAGTCTAATAAGTTAATCTTATAAAAAAGAAATAGAACATGAGATGAAGAGCTGATATGAAAGAGTCATATATGACCAACCAAGAGAAAATAAGATGACTTTCCTAATGAAAGAGCCATATATGTCAGTGCTATTTAATAGAGGAAATGACCAACAAAGAGCTTAATTATTACCATTTAGAGGAATAATATTGGAGGAATGAAAACTCGGAATAGATAAAGTTTGAAGAATTACAAAATAAACAACAATGCTTACTAAAACATGCAATGAAACCAAAAATTGAATATTTACCCACGTAAATAAATTTAAACAAATAAATCAACATGTGAGTAGGCTTAGATTATAACACATAAACGATTTATATCACTTTATAATGGCATCATAAATTTATCTCTAAAGGAATTTTCTATTGTTGTTGACGACTAAAAAGTTTTTTTACATGTTTCTATCCAATCCAAATTAACCACTTAAATATAACAATTACCACGTGAGGTTAAATTATTATATTTCCATGGATATTCACAAATTTGTATGTCATTAACTTTATGTGACTAAAATTAATGTCACTAGACATTTTTCATAATTAAGAATGTTGTGGTTATTACTTAATTATTCAAATGTAAACCAAAATATGACATCAAAATAATTGACTAAAATTTATGCCAATTATTAATTTCTTATATTTAGGTCAATCATAATATGCATAGAAGATTAAGTATGCATAAACCCAAAATAAATTTTTATACAGATAAAAATTAACTAACACTTGCATATTAAACATTCATATATGCATATCCAATTTTTTAATCCATATGCACTAAAATGAAAAAGAATGAAAACTAAAATATTCTATTTTTCCTGTTATTTATATATGAATTAAATGTATCCATGATAACATTGGGCTTGGATGGGCCGTGAGCATGTTTGGTGCTCTTGCGCGTACAGTGGTGCGGGACAACCGGAGAGCACAATGTCGTGCTCCTGGCCTTGGCTGCACTCCAATGAGAGCACGGAACACTAGCGCACACAACATGGGACTCTGCTCTGTTCGCTCACGCCGCTCTCGGCTGCTCATAGCCAGGCGTCTCGTCCATTTGGGACTCTACTCACCATCCCCGCATCGCCATCTCCTTCCTCTGGTGCCATTGTTGTTGGTGTGCTTCCGACGAGCACAACATGTCGGTGTACATAGGCTTACTTTACAGCGTCTCTCTCTCGGTGCTCTGTGACTGCTCCTCTCAGCTGCGCTTCGACGTATTGTCTGGTGTTCATTGCCACCCATCGAAGCCTCTCAACCGAGAATCAGTTGTGCGCAATGCTGGTCTCCAGGTGACTGGAAGTGAGGAACGGGACCAACCGGGAGTCGGGAAGAAAATGCACACAAAATGTCGATGATTCGACACCAATGCACACAATGAGCCCCGTCGTTCGTCTCCCCACGTTGATGACACCCTCTGCAGACCCGAATGACAGTTGATGGCTGGCTATGGGCATTTTCTTCCCACGGGTGCATCTGTTCCCACAAACATGCTGGCACCTCCAGCGCACTAAGTG
The DNA here is from genome assembly GCF_029961685.1 of Aristolochia californica. Taxonomy (NCBI): domain Eukaryota; kingdom Viridiplantae; phylum Streptophyta; class Magnoliopsida; order Piperales; family Aristolochiaceae; genus Aristolochia; species Aristolochia californica. The sequence goes on from NW_027182279.1 coordinate 8,594,690, forward strand.
AAACCTACTCTGGCGCACCAGTGCAGTCATCTTGTCTGGCCGGGGATGCTGTTCAGAAACATCATTGCCTCTCCTAGACGCTGTCTAGCCGGGGAGCGCCAGCATGATTGAGATTCGCTAGGCACACAACGTATTGTCAGTCGCACGTGCCACCACTGGCTATCGAAGAAGCACTGGGCTCATAAGGCCTCATCTTAAGTCTACATCCCCCTGTACTCGAAAACGACACGTAAATTTTTATTTTTTATAAGGCAGAATAAAAACATAGACGACATTAAAAAAAATAATGGAATTTTAATCAAGATGAGAGATTCCAAATGTAAATCAGAATTTCTAAAACAGTATAAAATTCATAAAAATAAAATCGAAAACCCAAGATGCATACCTTCAATCATGGTAGACAAAATTTCAGGAATTTTCAGAGGAACGTCTTGTTTATCCAAACTCCCGTTTATGGATAAAACTCAGGCTTATTTCTTGTCCAAATCCCATTTAACGTACAATCCAAACTCAGGCTCACTATCCTTTTATCTATGGGAAACTACCTAATAATGGGTGAAACCTAAAAAAGGGAAACTATCAAAGGAGTCATGGGCCATTCTAAAAGGAGGAAGTGGAGGAAGAGTCATGAGATGCTTGGTAATGGGATTGTAGAGATAGTAATTGAGCTTGAGATTAGTGTGGATTTTCTTGCACTAAAAGATGACCCCATTGCATGAACCCATATTCTTGACGTTGTGATGTGAAGAGAAGACGAGGGAGTCTTGGAGCGTGAGTGCTCCTTTGTCATCCAAGCGACAAAACATACATTCACATATGAAGCCATAGTCGTAGTATTTTTGATAGACAAAACCGATGTCAATTGATTTGGCAGTGAAAGAAGCTAACTTTCGTGATCATATTCTGCCATTTCTTTAAAATCGCTTCACACTTGAGCTATCATTTCTTGGGCAGATGTGAAAGAATTTCAAGTGAGATGTCTTTGTTGAGGACTGTGGAGCCTGGTCCATTGCACATGACTTTGTTGTCGAAATAGAGACGGTGTGTGAACAGAGTCCCTCGCAGGAAGACTTCGTCTCTATTTCCAAAACAAGGACATTGCGCGTAGAGAGTCTTGCATTTCATTGTTTGTTCACTATTGAGAACAATCATAATTTGTCAAATTTTTTGTGATCTCTCGTTTGCTTAGACAAAGAGGGGGCGATGGCACATAGTATACATTGTGAAAAGATTTTTTGCGGGAAAAAGGTACGTCTATTATGCACTTTGGGCGATCGACCGGGAATAGCTGGTCTCCTCACTCTTGGCAAACCGCGTGTGCTCTTTCGTGAATTGCGTGGAGACTTGCGAGTGGGGGTGGAAACTGGAAAGTTGCAAAAAAGTATAGAAAATACAAGATTTAACTGGCACTCTATTGGCTCGATACCGTTGTCATTGCCACTGTCGGAGCTGTTGTACGACATTGCTGCCGTCACCGTTGCTAGTGTTGTAGGGCAGGACTTCCACTCTGTTTCCGAAATAGAAATAGAGTGTGAAAAAAAATCTCTCGGCAGAAGAGAGACTCAAGAAGAACGATGATGTTGCTATCGTCATTGCTGGAGTTACTATTCGTTGTAGTTGTCATTACTGCTGTTGCTGTTCGATATTGTTGTCAGAAGAATAAAGCCTAGGACTTATCGGAACAAAGAGGTTTACGGCACTCCCTCGAGATTTTGTATCGGTACTGTGTGTGCACTAGGAAGATGAAGCGGGGAGAAGTTTCGGTCTCGCCGAAACACGTTGAGATGACAAAGAGAGAAGACTCTCTCGGGTTGTATTTTTGGTGTGAGAAACAAACTGTATTGTGATTTTTCAACTAATCTATAAAATCCTCTACAGCTCCGGTGGACGTAGGCAATTTTTTGAATCACGTAAAATATTGTGTTGTGCATGATTACTTGTTAGTTGTCTTGTTGTCATCGATGATTTTTTCCTAAATATTGGTATCAGAGACGGAAGATTATAAGAAGTAAGAATGTGATCTTCAATGAGAAGATTGTGTACAAGGACAAGTCTGGTACCATTGCTGAAGCAACTCCTCAGGAGTCTGACTTTGTCAGACTGGATGGCCTACCAGAGGCCACAATGTAGTGCAAGGATGCGAGTGACGAGGAGAGTGGGTCCAGTGCTCCCACTCCTATTATTCTGCAGTCAAATCCAGAGTTGTCCACTCCTGTAGCTGCAATTCGCAAATCAGTAAGGACTAATCGTCTTTCACAACGTTTCTCACCTATTTTGAATTATATTTTGTTGACAGATGGTAGAGAACCACAAAGTTACAAAAGAAACCTTGCAAGGTGAATATTCTAGCAAGTGGGAGTTGGCCATGAAGGATCAGATGGATTCCTTGTTAGGGAATCAGACATGGGAGTTGACAAAACCTGCACTAGGGAAGAACCCTATTGATATGTTGACAAAGGGTGTTACTCCTAAGAAATTGAAGTTGTGCGCAGCTTTAGTTGGTCTTCTAGTATGAAGACAGGGGCAATGAGTTGCAGAGGTGGAGGATATCATGTTTGAGGAAGAGGGTGATCCGGTTGGTGTACCAGTCTCCAAGTGGGAGAATTGTTGAGGACTGTGGAGCCTGGTCCACTGCACACGAATTTGTTGCCGAATCAGAGACGGTGTGCGAATAGAGTCCCTCAGCATGAAGACTTCGTCTATGTTGCCGAAACAGAGACGTTGTGCATAGAGAGTCTCAGGAGGAAACTGCGACTCTGCTTGGGAGATAAAAACCCTCAGGGTTTTTGAACAGGGTCAGGGCAAAAAACCAAGAGTGATAGAGGAGCTCACGAAAAAATAGATAGGGGTTTTTTGGGAGACCTTCAGGCGACGCCGTGGTCAGGAGAAAAAGTGGTTAGAGGCTTGACGCCATTGCTGTCACCATTGTCGAAGCTGCAGTACGACGCTGTTGCCGGTGTTGTACGACAGGACTTCGATTCTGTTTATGAAATAGAAACAAAGTACGAAATAGAGTCTCTCAGTAGAAAGAGAGGCTCGAGAAGAACGATGATGTTGTAGTCGCCATAGCCGGTGTAACTGTTCGTTGCCATTGCCGTCGCCAGTACCGATGCTGCTGTTCGACACTGCTGTCAGAAGAACAGAGTCTGGGACTTACCAGAACAAAGAGGTTTAAGGAACTCCTTCGGGATTTCGTATCAGTGCCTCTGTGTGTGCCAGGAAGACGAAGCGAGGAGAAGTTTCGGTCTCGTCGAAAGTTGTAGAGACGAAATAGAGAGAAGACTCTCTCGGGTTGTATTTCTAGTGTGAGAAACAGACTGTATTGTGATTCTTTAACTTCTCTATAAAATCTTCTACATCTCCCATGGATGTAGGCAATTTGTAGAACCACGTAAAATATTGTGTCGTGCATGATTACTTGTTACTTGTCTTGTTGTCATCGACGATTTTTCCCTATCAGTTTTCGGGCAAGCTGACCTCCATTAAAACAATATAAGAGTAGTAGGTCGATCCCCAAGAAGCAAGAATAGAGCAAGATCCGACAACAAAGATGGAAAACATGGACTAAAGGAGGATGGTATGATCCGGCAATTCTACAAGGCAGAAGAGAGCAAGTCCTACCTCAGTAATATATAAACCAAAGAGGCTACCTGTTCTAGTCTGATTTGGAATCCTTGTTTCCCTAGAGTTACCTTTTACGTAATACTTGCTAAACATGGAGCTCTAATTTCCTTCCTTGATATTTCGCTGACTGGAGATTTCATAGTTGATAGTTTTAAGTCATGATGTAGTACTAGCGCCAGTATTTTGAATTTTTGTCATCTATTGATGCACCTTGTTGTGCTATGGAGAAAAAGTTAAAGGATCGATTGAAAAAAGTTTAAAATTATGCAATTGAAACATAAATCTCAATAACTAAAATTATATTTTAATCGTCAACATTCAAAAGAAGAAATTCATTAAATATTACTTTGAATTGTTGTAGCTTTAAAATTTTTATGTAATTATTAGATAGATTAATTAAATATTACTTTATAGGTGGGGTACCATTGCACAAAAGTAAAATTTTCTCACAAAAATTATAGAATTGAATTGATCAAAATTTGAAATTTTAGTGGTTTTAAGAAATTCTCACTCAATATGCCCTACATGAAGGTTGTTGTTGTTCAATCTAATTACACCCAATTAGCAACTCATGTAATAAGAAGGATTTTCTGGAAAATTATTATTATTTTTATTATATTTCAAGGAATTGTACTCGAATATTGGATTTCAAATTTTTATTTACCTGAATAATTACTTTTTAAACTTATTTCCCAAATTATCTGATTTCAACCTTTGGAATCGTCATGGGATTCGTCAACTTCCCACGTTAGTAAAGCTTGTCCATATAGCACCATGCTAGCCCATCCTTTAAAACCTAAAATTCTTCCTTTCCCCATTAAAACCCAAAATTCCTCCTTTCCCCATTAAAACCAAATTTTGCACACATAGGACAGGTTTTATAGAAATTTTGTGAAGTAAAGGTCTTATAGAAGAATTCTAAGTTCTGTAAGTAAAGCATATTGGTTCATGCTGTTTTTTTTACTCTTTAAGTATTTTGTTTGTTCCAATTCGCTTCTCATTGTTTTCTCTGGAAAAGGTGAGTCTGCCAATGATAACTGTCGTGACTTTCTTGGAAATCTTCTTTCACGTAGCTTGCTAATCAGATGGAACCCGACACTGTTCTTTCCTCCAAAAACCCGAGACCCCCTCCTAAGCGTTTGTTTCTTCAGAAATCAAGTCCCTGATTCGATTCTTAACAATCCTTCCCTCGATACTGTAGTTTCCCTGCTCCCCTCAAATTATAACTTCGAAATTCATAAATCAATATGGTGAATTGTATCTTCCTGCACCAAAAGGATCGCCCTTCAATTCCTCGATGGTCTCCTCTTGTACTCACTTGTTCTTTCCGACATTTTTGAAACCTTTGCTTCTGTTGATGAATGCATTATTCTAGTTGACGTCACATATGGGGTATGATGCTGTGTGGATGATTTTTCTGGATCTTTTGATCCATTACGGGCATAGCTGTTTAGTCCCAATAGATTACACCAAAATCCCTGCTTTATATGTTTTTCGTTGAAATAAAAATTGATGTAGACCATATCATTAATAAAATTAAAGCATTTTTTTGTGACAAAAAGATTGCAGTGGCAGGGACCATCCAATTCTCAGCAATTGTGAGAGCTGTTAAATCTGCTTTAGTTGACTCTAGTATTGATTTCATTGTTTCACAGTCTAAACTTTTGTCTTCAGCGGAAGTGCATCTACTACATGTCCTAATAGTGTTGCAGTTGATGTTTTTGTATTTGTTGTAGATGGTAGATTCCATCTAGAGGCATTTATGATAGCAAACCCCCATATTAGGGCATTTCGATATGATCCATATCTCAAAGTTTTCTTCTTGGAAGAATATGATCTCAATGGGATGAAAGAAGCTCAGAAAAAAAAAATATTGAATGCAAGGAAAGCTAAGTCTTGGGGTATTGTGGTTGGGCAACCTATTCCCTATATTCACCTATTTGACCAAGAGATCGAGTATTTTGTTGTCTTCTTCGAAGATCCAAATGTTATAATATCGAGCAATTTGTGGTGTTCTTACAGCCATTTATAATCTAAATCCGAGATGGTCCTCATCAAACCACAAAAAATAAAATACCATGTGGGGGATATTTAAACACTTGAATCTCCTCTCCACATGGCAAAATCATTCTACATCACTTCAAAAATTTTCAACAACATTCTAAACATTTCAAGATTAACCAAACTATTTCCATTGTAGATAAACTAAACAGTGCAAAAACACACATATCAAGTCCAAATTCACCGAACATCCATGGTAGAGCCCCATATGATTTCGCAGTCATTACAAATTGTACCTCTCAGTGATGGGCGGTCGGGTTTCGTTGGCTAATGGACGCCTGTGTAGGCGACTCAGCATTGTTTGAACTGGACTCAACACCCCAAACCCTAAACTCTGTTGACCCTAAACCCTAATTCTAGAACCATAACCTCAACCCTAATTCTAGAACCATAACCTAAACCCTAATTCTAGAACCATAACCTAAACCCTAAAACCTAACCTTAAAAACCCTAAAAGCCCTAAAACCCAAAAACTGAGAACCCTAAAAAAATTTTAAAAAAACCTAAACCCTAAAAATACAATAAACCCTAACCCTAATCCCGAAATTAAACCCTACGAAGAAAAAATTGAACCATAAACCCCAACCCTAAATCCCACAATTAAGCAACAATTAATACACATTACGCACAAAATTTAAAATTAAATCAAATACAAAACTAAAATAATAAAAAAAAGTCAGAGTATAGGCATACCTTCTTAAATTTTGGAAAACCGTAGTCGAAGGGTGAAATCGAAGCCGAATCGAAGTAGAATTAAAGAAATTGATGCTGAAATGTCAAAAATCAAAGAAAATCAAAATTGAAATGGGGGAAATCAAACAAAATCGGGAGGTATTTTGGGCGAATAGGGAATAGCTACAGGAAGAAGGGAGTGGGAGGCCGAGAGGACATTCACAACGAGAGGGAGAAGGGAGAAGGGAGATGGAGGACGAGAGGGAGGAAAAAAATTTCGGAGGAAGAAGAGACGTGAGAAGAATTAGACCGAGAGAGCGAAGAGTGCAGAAGAGAGACTGAAAAGAAAAAATTCAATGAGGGTTCGAGGCATCCTGCCCGTTTCATCCAAATGATTCTCAATATACTGCGGAATCCGGATTCTCAAAATTAAACTGTAGAGATGATTTTTGGGTTCTTTTGATTCATCAACAAGAATCATGCGCTGGTGCTCCACTAATGATGTCAGGTGATGAATTGAGTAACTGAAGTTCATCACCAGCGTGAGTTGACTAACCTCTCCTATTAGAACTGATGTCAATTACTTTGTGTGTGGTTTTCCTAGAGTGAGCACAAAGGTGATCTGAAATTACTCAGCATTAACATCCTATATGCTTAAAATTCAATCTTCTTCATGTCTGAAAACTATTTTCTGAGTTGATGGGTTAGTGCATTGGAAAAAGAGAATAGAAACTGATTCTTATTACATTAACTGAAATTGCAAAAATGTTTTAGCTTGCTTATCTTGCTCAATTTTTTTTCTTTCTACCACAAAATGCCAAATTTTATTTATCGCACCCGTTTGTGTTACCCTCTCCATCCTACCAATCCCTTCCATGGCTTCCCTCTTCCCCCGTGTTCTGTCGGTCTTTTCCACATTCTTTCCATAAAATAAAATAAAAAATTAAAATCTTAAAAAAAAATCGAGATATAAAAAATTAAAAAGGAGCGCTATGTGATTGGATTAAAGAAATAAAACGTTCTTCCACCGTGTCAAAACTTAACCGAACTACATTAATAATGGAAAACAAAGCAAAATCATAGTTTTTTCCCTCATCTCTTCTACCCGAACATTTTGAACCGTTAAAAAAGAAAACAAACTATATATAAAAATACGTTTTGTTGCCCCTAACCGCAACATTACGAGGGAGAAATTAGTAGGTGGCAAAGGAAAAAAAGGTAAAAATGGGTGCAACAAGAGGACTTCTTAGGAGGTCACCCATCCAAGTACTGCAGTCACCAAAACAAGTTTAACTTTGGAGTTTTGATGGGATTCAGTGCATTAGTGTTGGTATGATCTCACCCGTTTGTGTTTCCCTCTCCATCGTACCAATCCCTTCCGCAGCTTCCCCTCCCCCCATATTTTTCCGGTCTTTTCCACATTCCTTACATAAAATATAATAAAAAATTAAAATCTTCAGCAAAAATCAGGACATAAAAAATTAAAAGCGTTATGTCATTGGCTTAAAGAATAAAACATTCATCGTCCGTGTTGAAACTGAACAAAACTACATTAATAACGAAAACCAAAACAAAATAGTACTTTTTTTCTTTTCTCCCCCTCTTCTCTTCTACCCAAACGTTTTGAATCGTTAAAAAAGAAAACAAACTATATCTACAAATATGTTTTGCCACCCCTAACCGTAGCATTACGAAGGAGAAATTAGCTAGTGGCAAAGGAAAAATGGGAAAAAACGGGTGCTACACAAGAATTGCCTAGGAGGTCAACCATCCTAGGTCTAGTCTCATCCAAGCGCACTTAACTTCTGAGGTCAGATGGGATCTGGTGCATTGGTGCTACTATGTTCGCACTCATTTGTGTTACCCTCTCCATGCTACCAATCCCTTCCCCGACTTCACTATACCCCCGATGTTTTGTAGGTCTTTTCCACACTCCCTACATAAAATAAAATAAAAATTATAATCTTATGCAAAAATTGAGATATAAAAAATAAAAAGGGAGTGCCATTTTGTTGCGTTAAAGAATAAAACATTGATCGTCCATGTCGAAAGTGTAGCGAACTGCATTAATAAAGAAAAACTAAACAAAATCATACTTTTTTTCTTTTTTTCGCCTCTTCTCTTCTACCCAAAAGTTTCAAACCATTTAAAAAGAAAATAAACTATATATACAAATGTGTTTTGTCACCCCCTAAACGCAGCAATGCGATGGAGAAATTAGCTGGTGGCAGTGGAAAATAGGGCAAAAAGGGGTGCAACACGAAGACTTCTCAGGAAGTCACCCATCCTAATTATATAACTAGAATGTGTTTAATTAATTAGATAAGTAAGTTATTACTACTTTTTCTATTAAATAATTGATTATTTATTACATTAAATAGGTCACTTGGCCGATTAATTAGCTTATATCATCGGGTATTTAATTATTTCTTACTTAATCAGTAATTATATGATTAGTTAATACATAATGTAATTAATTAATTAGTATTAGCTATGATCAAGATAGTTATGTATTACATTAAATGTGTTATTTAATTAATCCCGACCCAACCCTTGCCCCCCACCCAGGCGTGGGTGAGGATATAGGTGATGTGCGTGGGTGAGCCACATAGGCAAGGCACGTGTGTAGGTGAATGGCACGCATGCATTCAAGCTGTAGAGGTTGGCTATCAATTTCTTTGTCTCTTTTAAAATTTAAATTTTAACTCGGATCGATTCAAATGCTCTTGAATTATATTTTATGAGCTTATTTAGGAATTTGTGACAATGCCAAGTTTGAATTTAAATAAAGGGGTAAACCTCGTACTTAGGTGGGAAGATCATACTAATCCATGTAAGATGAAGGGATAAGGATTCTTATCCCTAGTTTGCATATAAGCAGGCTTTGTAACCACAAGTGTAAACCATCTTCATTTTGTGCAAAGAAGTTTCCCTTATTTTCAAAGCTCTTTTTTTTGTTCTTTTAAGTTATTTCTTCTTCATTTGGGAGGCAAACTAGCCTTCTTTCATCATAGTAAGTAAGGCCATATGTTGGGATTCGAAGAGTGACCATGAGGAAAGATTGTTTTGCTCAAAGGCCATATGAATATGATACTACAATTAACTCCAACTAATTTTCTAGTTAAACTCCATGGTGCATTCCCCCTTTCTCCAAGGTATATCTCCATTGTATTTAATTTATTATTAAAATTCTACTAATTTTTTTGGGTCAATTGTTTAGTCAAACTCTTGTGGTCAACATTTTTAGTCAATTTTGTGCTCCATTGGATAGTTACTATTTTGGTTAATTTTTTGTTATCATTCTACTTCTTTTGTCACTTTCTTGGTATAAAACAATGGTCACTTTTGTTAGTCCTCTAGAAATTCTAAAATTTTGAAATAGGTAATGAAATTTCTTGTATTTTTTTTATCACTTCAGAGCATTGGCTATACTTCCTACATAGAACAAGAGTGCACCCAATAGTTAGAGTGAGTTAAGTTTTTTTATTCACCAAAGTAGTATATTTTTGTGAGCTACCATTAAAATTGTGAATACCCTTTCTTTTTTTCATGCACTAAAATTGGGCATGTCTGCCTTTGAAATTGAAAGGAGTCTTTTTTCAAACATATACCATTTTGAAAGGAATATGGAGTTTTATCGTTTGGCTAGAGTGATGCTTTCCTCTCTCATATTTGCTATGTACAATTTGGGCCTCTTTAAAAGGAAAGGGTCACTTAATGGAGAGAAGTAGAAGGAGAAGTTCAAAAGAAGAGGTGTTGAGAAGTAGTGGTGGTAAATTATTTTTTAGAAATAAAGAACATCTAAGTAAGGAGGAGGATAGAGATGAAAATTTCTTTTCATGCAAAGGTTAGGAACTCCAATTTGAGAGGAGTGTTGAAGAAGCAAATATGGAAGAGTCTAATATGATTTTCATGGTAAAGGAGTCTCGTGGTGGAAGAATTAGTATGAAAAGTCTTATTTGAGTCTCATGGGAAAGAATCTTACATAAGAAATCTTTTGATTCTATCAGTTTTTTGTAATAGTGATTTACTTTGTTTCGTATTTGGAGTTTTATTCAAGTTGTAAGTGGAACATGGGTAGGTTTAATTTTATTTTGATTCTGTGAGTTTTCTTTATTATAAATAGAGAAACAATGTACTCATTATACAATCAATTAATTGTTTTCTCTCTTAATATTTTAAGAATCAATTCCTATGCCTAATATTTTTAATGACTCAAATAAAACATAGTATAAAAATAAGATATCCAATTATAACTTCATAACATGAACTAAAAGCATGGTTCTCCTCATTTGTGCTAATTTAACTCATGACATTACCAAAGGATTTCATAAAGAACAACAAATTGAATAACCAAAAACGTGTCAATACTTTATCAACTAGAGTCTAATACGTTAATCTTATAAAAAATAAATAGAACATGAGATGAAGAGCTGATATGAAAGAGTCATATATGACCAACCAAGAGAAAATGTGATGACTTTGCTAATGAAAGAGTCATATATGTCAGTGCTATTTAATAGAAGAAATGACCAACAAAGAGCTTAATTATTACCATTTAAAGGAATAATATTGGAGGAATCAAAATTCGGAACATATAAAATTTGAAGAATAACAAAATAAACAACAATGCTTACTAAAACATACAATGGAATAGTAAATTGAATATTTACCCACGTAAATAAATTTAAACAAATAAATCAACATGTGATTAGGCTTAGATTATAACACATAAACGATTTATATCACTTTATAATGGCATCATAATTTATCTCTAAAGGAATTTTCTATTGTTGTGGGCGACTAACCAATTGTTTTAAATGTTTCTATCCAATCCAAATTAATCACTTAAATATAACAATTACTACGTGAGATTAAATTATAAGCTTTCCATGGTTATTCTCAAGTTTGTATGTCATTAACTTTATGTGACTAAACAAAATGTCACTAGACATTTTTCATAATTAAGAATGTTGTGGTTATTACTTAATTATTCAAATGTAAACCAAAGTATTCGATCAAAATAATTGACTAAAATTTATGCCAATTATTAATTTCTTATATTTAGGTCAATCATAACATGCATAGAAGATTAAGTATGCATAAAAACGAAATAAATTTTTATGCAGATAAAAATTAACTAACACATGCATATTAAACATTCATATATGCATTTCCAATTATTTAATCCATATGTACTAAAATGAAAAAGAATGAAAACTAAAATATTCTATTTTTCCTGTTATTTATATATGAATTAAATGTATCGAATGATAACATTGGGCTTGGATGGGCCATGAGCACGTTTGGTGCTCTTGCGCGTATAGTGGTGTGGGACAGCCGGTGAGCATGATGTCGTGCTCCTGGCCTTGGCTGCGCTCCAATGAGAGCACGGAACACTGGCGCACAAAGCACAGGTCTCTGCTATGTTCGCTCGTGCTGCTCTCGGCTGCTCATAGTCAGGCGTCTCATCAGTTCAAAACGCCGCTGTCTCCTTCCTCTGGTGCTATTGTCTCCGGTGTGCGTCCGACGAGTGAAACACGTCGATGTACACAAGCTTCCATTACAACGTCTCTTTCTCTTGGTGCTTTGTGACTGCTCCTCTTGGCTGCGCTTCGACGCAAATTCTGGTGTTCATTGCCACCCACCGAAGCAATGTTTCTCGATCGAGAATCAGTTATGTACAACGCCGGTCTCCAGGCGACTGAAAGTGAGGAACGGGACCAACTGGGAGTCAGGAAGAAAATGCGCACAAAACGTCAATGGTTCGATGCCAGCGCACACAATGAGCCCCGTCGTTCGACTCACCTCGTCGACGATCCCCTATGCAGACCCGGACGACGGCTGATGACTTGCTGTGGGCATTTTCTTCCCTCAGGAGCATTTGTTCCCACAAACATGCCGGCACCTCCAGCGCACTAAGTGCAACCTACTCTGACGCACCAGTGCAGTCATCCTATCTGGTCGGGAACGCTGTTCGGAAACATCATTGCCTCTCTTGGACGTTGTCTAACCAGGGAGCGCCAACGTGATTGAGATCCAATAGGCACACAATGTATTGATAGTCGCATGTGCCACCACTGGTGATTGAAGAAGCGCTGGGCTCATAAGGCCTCATCGTAAGGCTACATCCTCCTCTACTCTAAAACGACATGTAAATTTTTATTTTTTTTACGGCAGAATAAAAGCATAGGCAATATTTTACAAAAATAAATAAATAATGGAATTTTAATCAAGATGAGAGATTCCAAATGAAAATCAGAATTTCTAAAGCAATATAAAATTTGTAAAAAGAAAATCGGAAACCCAAGATGCATACCTTCAGTCATGGTAGACAAAATTCTAGGAATTTGCTAAGAAACCCTTTGATGGAGAAGACTCAGGCTTATTTCTTGACCAAATCCCATTTAACGTATAATCCAAACTTAGGCTCACTATCCTTACATCTATGGGAAACTACCTAATAATTGGTTAAACCTAAAAAATGGAAACAACTATCAAAGGGGTCATGGGCCATTCTTAAAGAAGGGAGTGGAGGAAGAGTCATGAGATACATGGTAATGGGATTGTAGAGATAGTAACTGAGCTTGAGATTAGTGTGGATTTTCTTGCACTAGAAGATGACCCCATTGCATGAACCCATATTCTTGATGTTCTGATGTGAAGGGAAGATGAGGGAGTCTTGGAGCGTGAGTGCTCCTTTGTCGTCCAAGCGACAAAACATACATTCACGTATGAAACCATAGTTGTAGTATTTGAGATAGACTAAACCGAAGTCAATTGATTTGGCAGTGAAAGAAGCTAACTTTCTTGATCATATTATGTCATTTCTTTAAAATAGCTTCACACTTGAGCCGTCATTTCTTGGGTAGACGTGAAATTTTTTTGAGTGAGATGTCTTTGTTGAGGACTATGGAGTCTGGTCCACTGCACATGACTCTGTTGCCGAAATAGAGATGGTGTACGAACAGAGTCCCTCAATCGGAAGACTTCGTCTCTATTGCTGAAACAGGGACGTTACACGTAGAGAGTCTCGTATTTCATTGTTTGTTCACTATTTAGAATAATCATAATTTGTTTTATTTTTTTTGATTTCTCATTTGCTTAGACAAAGAGGGGGCGAGGGCACATAGAATACATTTTGAAAAGATTTTTGGCGGGAACAAGGTAAGTCTGTTACGCACTTTGGGCAGTCGACCGGAAATGGCAAGTCTCCTCATTGTTGGCAAACTGCATGTGCTCTTTCATGAACTGCATGGCGACTTTAGAGTTGGGGTGGAAACTGGAAAGTGGCAAAAAAGTATAGAAAAGGCAAGATTTAACAGGCACTCTGTTGGTTGGACGCCGTTGCAGTCGTCGATGCCGAAGCGGCTGTGCGATGCTGCTGGCGTCGCCGTTGCCAGTGCTGTAGGGCGGGACTTCAACTCTGTTTCCGAAATAGAAACAGAGTACGAAACAGAGACTCTCGGCATAAAGAGAGACTCAAGAAGAATGACTATGTTGCCTTCGCCATTGCAGGAGTTATCGTTCGTTGCCGTTGTTGTCGCCGTTACCGGTGCTGCTATTCGATGTTGTAGTCGGAAGAACAGAGTCTAGGACTTACTGGAACTAAGAGGTTTACAGAACTCCCTCCGGATTTTGTATCGGTGCCTGTGTGTGCGCTAGGAAGACGAAGCGGGGAGAAGTTTCGGTCTCACCAAAACTCATTGAGACAACATACTTTATTGTGATTCTTCAACTGATCAATAAAATCCTATACAGCTCCAATGGACGTAGGCAATTTGCCGAACCACGTAAAATATTGTGTCGTGCATGATTACTTGTTACTTGTCTTGTTGTCATCGATGATTTTTTTCCTAAAAACTGGTATAAGAGCCGAAAGATTATAAGAAGCAAGAATATGATATTCAATGAGAAGATTGTATACAAGGACAAGTCCAATACAGTTGCTAAAGCAGCTCCTCCGGAGTCCGACTTTGTCAGATTGGTTGACCTACCAGAGGCCACAGTGCAGTGTAGAGATGCTAGTGACGGGGAGAGTAGGTCTAGTGCACCCGAAGTGAGTTTAAACACCTTATACTTGGTGTGAGTCCTTCATTTCCCATTACTAGCACTAGTTTGCAGCTTCTTCCAGCATACCAATTTTCTTGTATGTATCTATCAATATATCAAACACAAGAGGGTTGGATTCTTTAGTCTTTATAGCTATATAAGATTGAGTTCGCAATAGCATCCACATGTGACTTGCCCAAGTGGGTGGCAATCATTTGCTCTAAGATACCATTTACAGGACCAAACAAACAGGCGTTACATAGATTTACAGCAAGTGTTGAAAAAGAAGTTAATGTTTGTGGGAGACCCATTTGAGACTGGGACCAGTGGAAGAAACTCAAGAGGAGTTTCAGGTCATTTACCTGTTTTTGGCGAAGGACACATTGTATCATTTCCGGGTTTAACTTTCTTGGAATGTCTGAGGTCATGAGAAGCTGCCAATTGTTGTGTTGGAGGAGACTGATGATTCTCTCTGCAAAATGTTCGTCATTGCGGAGTGCATCCTTAGCGCCTTGTAATGTGGAAAAGCGTAAAGGCTTGAATGAATGTGGACATCTTGAGGTAGCGATGCAGGCAGGGTTAGTCGGGAACAACAAGTGCCCTGAAGGTCTCATCATTTTCCACTACCTCTAGTAGAGAAAAAATGAGCTCTCAGGTGGAGTAAATTTTCCTAGAGGGATAACATTTCTTCAGGTTTACACCGGCAGCAAGTCCCCCACTTACCCCCTCACTCGACTTATAGCCACTTATGAAAGTTAATTATACAGTGCCCTTACGCAACCATATAAATCACTATTGATTGGTCCATCGTTTAACTCTGATCTGCTGAAACAATCCAGGAAACTATAAAAAGAAATTTTGATAAGAGTTTTGTGAAATACAAAGAGGACAGGAACAGTACAAACAAGGTGAAAAGAAAGCTGTCTTGCGATAATTCGAACATTGGCCATCGTAGAAACCAAGCCTGGAATGACCGAAGTAGATAACGGTTTCAAATTCTATGCTTTGCTCAACGATCAGAATAATCGACTAGAAATTTCAAGTTTTGCTTAAATGCCAATCACACAAGACACTTGCTCGGCCCAGACGTCGAACTTTTCTCCTTGAAATTTGTTCGGCAACAGCAAGCTTCTCTCATAGCTTTTAACATTCGAAGTGTGTTTGGACCTTTGTCGACGTCAATGATTTTTTGGAAGCCTCAACGCTATGTCTTATACTTTGTTCCTATGCGAATTAGCTTGTCACAAGAACGGAGTTTTTAGACCGGTCGTCTTTGAAAGACGAGTTTTTTTTAGGGATTTCACATCAATTTGTAAGGATTGAACCAGACCTAATCTTACCCGGTCCAATTACTATAGGACCAACGGATCCGGTCCGATTCTGCCAGCACTGATCCATGTGGCTGTCTGCCTAACGGCACTTTCGGCTTCCATCCAGAAACGGTTGCTAACACAACAACATCTGTCACGCCCCGTTGTCAGGTTTGTGACAACCAATTTCTTAATGTCTTACAAGTTACAACTAATTTTCAGGTTTGTTACAACCAATTTTAGGAGCACATTCAATGAATACATTGTTTGTTATAGTCATAAATGTGTAAACAAGAGTTATATAAAGTAGGAGAGACTTAAGAACAATGAGAGGAGGGGAAAAAGAATCAAGAGTGTTTTGTCTTTCCTTCATCTTCTTCTTCTTTTGCGTTTTTGTAGAGAATTGCAGTGAAGAAAAGGAACATCATAGCTGTTCAAAGTTGTCTAAAATTTTCATTTTGTTGTGATATTTTTGCCTTATCTTTTTTATTATGAGATTAAGGGAAACTGAAAACTCAAGTTTTTATTTAAGAAAAAAGTATACATCTAAAAAGGATATGCACAAATGTAGAGAAAGATAATTCCAAAAGGTATTTTTAATTTTATTTTGGGATTGTAAACTCTTTTCAGTTTTTATATACTAGGTTTTGCAATCATTGGGAAAAGGGAGAGGCGGGGAATTTTTAACTGAGTGTTGACCCCCAACCATAAGTCTTTTCTTACAAAAATATAGCCCATTACGCATGATTGACCGATAAATCACTTTACAATCATCTATGATTGTTAGGTCAGTATTTTTTAAATTGCTTAAATAATGACTTGTTTGACTCGGGTAAATATCCCAATGCACATTCACTTGAGAATTTAATGTGCGTTTGTTATTCTCTTTAAAAGGTTTGGATCCATAGGTCATTTGGATTTTTAACATGTTTCAACCAGGTATATCCTCTTTAAAAAACGTTAGGATCAATTAGAAATCCCTTTCTTATAAACTCAGCATTATTAGGGTTGAACTAGTGGAGTTTCCCAAACTTGGATAAAAAAGCTTTTGTGTTCATTTGTGGCGTGTCAATAAATTTTCTTTACTTACATTTGTTATTGTTTTAATTTTATTTCCAAACATAAACTCTAAAATTTTCATTTTGTAGTGATCTATTTTCGTGATCTATTTTCGTTATCTTTTTTTGTTTATAAGAGAAAGGGAAACATTGATATTTGAAGCTTTTTTTTTTATTTTTTTCTTTAATGGCGCTTTTTTAAATCATTTGAACTCCATTAAAGTTCGTCTGGTTGCTTGTCATAGATAAACACTAAGGAGTCTTGAAAAGAATTTTACTGAGGCTCCGCTACTACCTGAGATATTGACAAGTAGAACTATCCAGTTTTTCAAATTGAAATGCTCAACCCAACCAGTCTAGAGGATGAACTGGTTGGGTTGAGCATTCAATTTGACAAACGTGATGGTTCAATTTAGCAGCTGACTGGGTTGAGCATTCAATTTGAAAAACTTGAGTTCAAGTGGTTTACATCCCTGGATAGATCGAAGAAGAAGTCGAGGTCAAGAATGAGCATCTTGGTAGCTTCATTCAAGGAGGGATGTCTTTGAAAATTGGCTTGTCAGATACTCGACCCTTCTACTCATGACTCTTCAGGTTTGGCTTACTTATCTCCATCTCTTCAGGCAAAGATAATCAATCTTTACTACTTTCATTTTTTAGAGATTTGAGTCTCTTGAAATCATAATGACACTTCTCCATGCATCAGGTTAAGTTCAGTGAATTTATTCACCCCCACCTGATATCATCATCATCTGTCGAGTCAGAGTGCCTTACTCTTCCACTCAAATCAAGCACAAAATCTCCAATTCCTTCTTTAACAAATTCAATCCATTCTATGAGATCAGATGAGTATTTGTCATCGAGACAAAAGAATAGGCGAAACTTCTTAATCTTGTCAAGAGTATGGAGTTTTAGAAGTTGGTATGCAACTTGTACATCATGTGCCTTCTTTAAATTTGTTGTGAACTCCTTGTCATGTCTAGAATAGTGTTGTAAATTCATAGGGATTTCCACATGTTTATCCATTGTCTAGACAGAATTGATGTCATCATTGCACACTTCAATGGAAGAAAAGAGAGTATGTGGTGAATAATATTTTCTAGTAGCTTGGTGATACTGTTAGTCTTCTCAGTGAAGTTTCTCTTATGCTGAAAGTCCATTGACTAACTTTTTGTTTGTTACTCACTGCTATTTGTGATATGAAATAACTAAAAGAGTATTATGTTAGTCAATCTATTTTTTGGGAAAAAACTTGAGTTCAAGTGGACTACATCCCTGAATAGTTCGAAGTAGAAGTCGAGGTCAAGGGTGTGCGTCTCAGTAGCTTCATCCAGGGAGGGGATGTCGCTAAAAATGGGTTTGTCACAAAGTTGACCCTTGTACCCAAGACGCTTCAGGTTCGGCTTAATTATCTCCATCTCTTCAACCGAAGATGATCAAACTTCACTGCTTTCATTTTTTAGGGATTTGAGACCCTTGAAATCTTAATGAGGCTCCTTTATGTATCAGGTAAAGTTGAGCAAAGATATTGATGGACGAGAGAACAAACAATCCGGTTTTCTAAATTTCTTCGTCCATCGAATATCATCAAGTTCAAGCTACTAAACTCCTATGGCAGACAAATCAATCAATCTCATGTGATCAAATGAGTAGCTCTCACGAAGATAAAAAAAATGAATATTCTATTGGTGTTGTTTTTTATACGAAATCAATATTCTGTAACTCTCCTAATTCTCAATAAAATTGAAAAGATGTTTTCAGTGTATAGTAATGAATCTTCTCTGGGGTTAATATTTATTCTATAATTTGTCTCCTCAACAAGATTGTTTGCTGCATTGAAGAGATGATATTTATTCCTATTTTACTAACCGGTAATCCAATATATAAATGATCTACAGATTAAGGTATATCTAGTCTGATAAAATAGTCGGATTTTTTCACCCTTATTCTTAATTTTAACTGCTTTTACTTAGTTCATATTGTTTTTAATTAATTCAAAATTTAAGGTCAATTTTGTAGATTATGTTCACAATGAACAATAGCATTCGTATAAGCAATTACAAACAAAGTACATATAGGATTTTTAGGGTGGTTTGTAGTCCTTCTAGCCGATTGCTAGTCCACCCCCTAAGATGTTTTATAATCTTAAGGAACCACTAATGTTGGCTTTGCCCAAAAATATATAAAGCTAATCACCTCTAAGGCCCAAAAATGTTGGCTTTGCCTAAAAATATATACAACCAACTCACAATGGCACTCCCTTAGATTTAACACCTAATGAGGCATAGATTTAACACCTAATGAGGCATACATGCCTAGATCCACAAAGAGATTTTCCATCAATTCACTAGGCTATGCAAGCTTAGACGAACATAGATATTTTCATCCACTTACTAGGCACACCAATCTAGACCCATAAAGAGATTTTTAGCATCGCCTACCTACACAGCGTCTTATGACTCAAACAACATCAAACACACCTTCCCACCTTCAACTCCTCAACCACAATAATTTATCTTAAATAAATTTGGGGTGAGGATGGTCTTACCTAAGGAAGGTTTGACCCAATTGTAAGCATTACTTGCTTACCATATAACCCAATATTAATTATCCCCCAATAGGCAAATTTTATCAATCTAGGTACAAACAAATAGGTACATCTATCCTCGGTACCTATCCAATGTAATTAGTAGTTTAAAATATTTAGTAACTTTATTTTAAAATGAAAATAACTCATAATAGTCATTTATTATTTTATTTGAAAATATAGGCAGCTCAAGATGTGTTGATTTGAAAATATCAGCTCAATTTAAATATGAGATTGTCTTTTCAAGTTGGGGAACGTATTCAATTCAACTCAAAAGTAATAAATTTCAAACTATAGCCCATAAGTAGCATTATAAATTATAGTGAATGATTTTTCAAAGTGTACTTAGCACTAGTTCACAATACACTTGGATTTGAAATGTTATCCCAAAGTTTAAATACTTAGTAAAAACCATTTCAAATGCCCCAATAAAATGACATACAAGCATGCATTAATATGATTTAAAAATACAAGAGGTTGTAAACGTAATTTCAAATGGTTGTCAATAACACAACTACACACAATGCAATGGTTGAATCAAATATGGTCTTAAAATCACTTAGCACATGTTCAATTAACTGATATCTAAGTATTCAATTAAACAACACATAAATACTTAACTCAATAAAAAAACTATCAAAATTGACTTCCTTTTTAAGTTTTAAAGGAGCCAAAAACTTCTTAAATCATGTGCAAGAGCTTAGGAGGCTTGGTTTTCTCTGTCAGAGAGAGAATTTCGTTGGAGGCATGTTTGGGTTAAATAGCAAATTCTCCAACATTTAGCAAAAGAGGGTGAAAACAAGGTCTAAAAATTATGAAAAAATAATCATTAGTTCCTATTTGGCTACCGAACATATTATACGTTACTTACATGATTTGGAAACATACAATTTTTGGATTTGGACCTGATATTCAAGAAATTGAATTTCTAATATCAGGAAATTGAATTTCTACAACATGGGCTCCACACCTTTTTCTTCTAATAGCTTGATTATGTAGTCAAATCCTACCAAGAGTTTGAATCCTCTCCGCTCCAGGGTTTGACTCCTCTTGCTTTTGCACCTTATAAGGGTCGATTTATTGTTTTATTTCAAAACTTTTTGTTGCATAGAGTCAAATCCTTTTTTGTTTTCTTTTTTCTTTTTACTCAGATGGGGTGCATTCCTTCCATGTTGTTGACTCTTACTATATGTACTTTAGTACAATGATCGACTCCCATTGCGGTTTTGCTCTCTCCATAATGACATGAGGTCAACTCCTTCCATATGGGTCCACTCTTCTTGCTCTGTTTTCACCACATGCTTGACTCCTTAATTTTGTCATTTTACTTTAGGGTTTCATCTTTTTCACTGATTTTGCTTGACTTTTATAGATGGGTTTGACTCCTTTGATTGTTGGCACTTCAATTTTTAATTATCTAACTAAAGTAGCTGATTTCTTCCTATGTAGTAATCTCCTTTTGAGTGATTTATTCTTCTTGCCTTTTTTGAACTAATATTAGTTTTGTTTGCAAAAAATGATTCTTCATTTGTCTTTTTAATTAGATGGTGCTATTGGATGTTGATGGTGTGCTTTCTATTATGTGCAATTTTTTTCCCTTTTAATGGATTGTTGGAATTGGCCATGGTCGATCAAATGAATATGCTACTAGATTCTTTTTAAATGGTTTTTTCACTACACCGCATACTTAACATACGTCATTAGTAATTCAATTATTTGTCATCATCAAAATTATCTTAATGGGGATTTTGGGGCCAACACTATATAAAATCATTTACTCTATTCTGATTATATGCTTTTTACTCCTGTAGCTTGAACATGATTGTGTCCCATTCAAGTAAACAAGACTTCATGCAAAAGCTACACATCTATACATAATTCAACTTACATTCAAATTAAACAGTCTAAGCAGGAGTGTGCTTGTTATAAGTAGTTCATTGCCATCTTCAATTGAGTTGCTCTAATTGATGTTTATCAAAGTTTTTTCTTCCCCGTGAAAATAATTTTTTCGTGTTAAGTATATATTTTTTGATGAAATTTGAATGTTGTTGAGAAAAAGATTCCCACTAATTGGCAAGGACCAATTATTCTGGATGAAATTCAAAAATCACTAACATATTCTCGTCAAAACTATCCCATCAAGAAAAAGTTAGGAAAAAACAAAAAATAACTAAAAATAATCCACTTATTGTTGAAGAAATAAATGGTTAAAAAATATATATTATTTTTGGAAAACATATTTCGCCAAGAATAAGAGGGGAGATAAAAATATAAAAAAATTCATTTATTTTAAAATTAATTAAAAAATACCAAAAATATGCACTATTCTAAAAAAATCGAGAGTAAGTTAGAACAAACAAAAAAACCCAAAAAATATACGCTTATTATTGGAAAATTTTAAAAATCCCCTAGAAATATATGCTATTCTCGGTGAAATAATTTCATCAAGAAAAGTAGGGGAAATTAAAAATTAAAAAAATAACTTATTACTGGTGAAATTAACAATCTCTAAAAAATATATGCTTTTCTCAGAGAAGTAAATTTCTTTGAGAATTAGTTGGAAAAAAATATCCACTATTCTTAATGAAATAAAAAAATCATTGAGAAATATATTCTTTTCTCAATGAAATAGTTTTGCCCAAAATAAGTAGGAAACATTAACAAAAAAAAATAATAAAGAAATATCTACTTAATCTTGATGAAATTCAAAAAGTTACCCATAAATATATGTTGTACTCGATAAAATTATTTCATTGAGAATAAGTAGAAAAACAATTATAGAGAAATATTCACTTATTCTTAGTGAATTTAAAAAATCATCAAGAAATAGATATTATTCTCGATGAAATAATTTTACTGAGAATAAGTAGGAAAAAATATAATTATAGATAATTAATCACCTATTCTCACGTATAGTTATATTTAACTTTTCCTCTTACTTCCTACATAGTGCTATGTAAGTCTTTAACCAAGTATAATAGTGCTATTATGTGAAACAAGATAAGATTTTTATCAATAGAATAATTAAAAAAAATTGCACATTAGAATTTTAAATTTTAATTAAATAATATTATAATTTTATTTAGTATTTTATGAAAATATTTAAGTAAAATATTTTTAGTTAAATTAAATTAAAATAATTAAATGATCAATCAGGTTAATATAGTTAAAATAAGTGATTTATTTGATATTATTAATTTTGTTCCATTATACTTATATATAATCATTTTGATAATTTTTTTACTATATATTAGCTTAAAATAGAAAGTAAAAATGAATTAAAGAGATACACATAAATTCATTGTATATTGATAGAAATACTTGAAAAATTAGAAAACTCTAAACTAATCATAACTAATTGGTTCATGATTTAAGTTATTAATTAGTGAAAGTATAATAATTTGCATGATCATATTGATGCACATTATATATTGATCGAGTCATGTTAATTTAATATGACTTGTGAAATAACTAGTAGAGTTATTGATCAAGTAGTTAGTTAATATCAATTGTTAACTATAATTTATTACATAATTACATTATTATCTCACAGATGATTTATTCTTATCCCAATGTTATACAAAATATTTTTAGGTAATTATTAAAATAAATAAATTAAAGACTTGGTTATTATTAATTCATCATTAATAGGATTCTAAAACCACAAACGTAATATGTATTTAAAATATAACTTATCGTATAACAATAGAATACTTTAACTTGATTAATTAATTTATAATAACCCTCGGGAACCTATCATTCATACCACAATTGGTCTTATTTATTTTTATAGAGAAATAGAAAAAGCTAGCATAGTTGTGATCGAACGGAAATGGGAGATGCAATGCACGATAGTGCACTTGATTGTCTCATTAGATATAAATCGCCAGTTTGATTAACTGCTATAACTGAGTTTTTTCACATCACTTTGTAAGCATTGAACCAGACCTAATCTTACCCGGTCCAATTACGATAGGACCGAAGGATCAGGTTCGGTTCTATGCCTTTAAATATCTGCTTCCTTCCTAAAACAGTTGCTGAGTCAACAACATCTATCACGCCCCGTCGTCATGTTCGTGACAACCAATTTCATGGTGTCTTACAAGTAACAACTAATTTTCAGGTTCGTTTCACCAAATTTTACGAGCGCATTCAATGACTGCATTGTTTGTTATGGACAGAAATGTGTAACCAAGAGTTATATAAAGCAGAAGAGACTTAAGAGTGATGAGAGTAGGGAAAAATAATCAAGAGTGTTTTGCCTTTCCCTTCATCATCATCTTCTTCTTCTTCTTTTGAATTTTTGTAAAGAATTGCTGCAAAGATGAGGAACAACATTGCTATACTGCAATCGATCCATTTGTAAGCCTTTTCTCATTGGTTCATCTATTTACAATGTGCAATTCTGATGCTCTCTCCATTGCTATTTGAATCTTTCTTTGTTTTTTTATTTAATGATGCTTTCTTAAATCATCTGAATTCTATTTAAGTTCGTTTGCTTGCTTATCACAGGTAAACACTACGGAGTCCTAACAAGAATTTTACTGGAGCTCCGCCATTACTTGAGATATTGACAAGTTGAACTATCCAGTTTTTCAAATTGAAATGCTCAACCCAACCGGTCTAGATGCTGAAGTGGTTGGGTTGAGCATTCGATTTGACAAACGTGATGGTTCAAGGTAGTAGCTGGATGGGTTGAGCATTCAATTTGAAAAATTTGAGTTCAAGTTGTCTACATCCTTGGATAGATCAAAGAAGAGTCGAGGTCAAGGAGTCCACCTTGGTAACTTCATTCGGGGAGGGGATCTTTGAAAATTGGCTTTTTAGAAACTCTACCCTCGTCAAGTCTATAATAGTGTTATAAATTCATAGGGGTTTCCACATGTTTATCCATTGCCTAGATTGAATTGATGTCATCACTACACACTTCAATGGAAGAAAAGAGAGTATGTGTTATGGTCCTGGGTTAAGTACCTATGTCTTCCGCTCCTAACAGGCCGGTCTTTTGGGTAGTATTGGCTAGGTGCTTAACATTTGGTATCAGAGCCAGGTTCTACGTCCTGACTTCGAGTCCCAGCGGCCGCGTGCGCAAGTGGACCGCAAGCCCCTGGCGTGACCCCTGACCCGGTCGCGTTGCTGTGTTAATGCCGCCGTGGTCGTCGGCTCGGGCGGGCGGGGTGTGATGTTATGGTCCTGGGTTAAGTACCTATGTCTTCCGCTCCTAACAGGCCGGTCTTTTGGGTAGTATTGGCTAGGTGCTTAACAGTATGTGGTGAATAATATTTTCTGGTAGCTTGAAGATATTGTCTGTCTTCTCAGTGATGGTTCTCTCATGCTGAAAGTCCACTGACCTACTTTTTGTTTGTTATGCACTACTATTTGTGATCTAAAATATAAAAAAAATATTATGTTAGTCAATCTATTTTCTGGGCAAAAACTTGAGTTCAAGTGGACTACATCCCTAGATAGTTCGAAGTAGAAGTCAAAGTCAAGGGTGTATGTCTCGGTAGCTTCATCTAGGAAGGGGATGTCATTGAAAGTGGGCTTGTCACAAACTTGGCGCTTGTACCCAAGACTCTTCAGGTTCAGCTTACTTATCTCCATCTTTTCATCCGACGATGATCAATCTTCACTGCTTTCATTTTTTAGGGCTTTGAGACCCTTGAAAATGTAATGAGGCTTATTTATGAATCAAGTAAAGTTGAGTGAATATATCAATGGACAAAAGAACAAACAATCTTGATACAAAATCAATATTTTGTAACTCTCCTAATTCTCAATAAAATTGTAAAGACACGTTTTCAGTGTGTAGTAATGAATCTTCTCTGGGATTAATATTTATTCCATAACTTGTCCCCTCAACAGGTTTGTTTATTGCATTGAAGAGATGATGCGCTACTTCCTATCTGAGGTATTTTACATGTGCCAGGCTCACCTCATTTATATTTATATTTATTTATATATCTAGATCTATCTATATACCAAAGGAATGAGATTGAGAGGAAATAGGAGTTCGCTAACATCGCAACCCTTCCTCCCACCACCTCAGCCTCTTAAACAAAACGATAGTTGAGTGAAAATCCGAGAGATAACATAAAATCATATTGATTTTGGATCTTCAAAGAAACGACAGAGATATAAAATGAAGGCTTATCCCAAATGATTTGATCCTAAGATATAAAGTATAAGTCAGCAATATACAGTAAAGGGATTTAAAAATGCGAAATGACCACGATTGTCACATCAATCATCCACCAGTGTAATCAATATCTATTTCCTCCTTGAGGTAGCTATGAGATTTGGCGCTGCTTTCTTGTCTTCCTGTGCCTATTCTTGTTTTTGGCGCCAGGAACCAGGTTAAAGAGCGACCTCCCCTAGAAAGTATGAAGGGGAATCACGACACTGCCCAGGCGAACGATAATCAATAGGGTTGTGAAGACTTTGATCATTTTTGGTATCTCCTTCCGGGGAAAGATCTAGGCCATCGCAGAAAGTATGCAGGTGCTTCACTTCAGTATTTCTTTTTTATTGAATTCTCCTTATAGTCTTCATAATTGTTCTTATTCTTGTTTATGATCTTACAGATTGCTACTTTGCACTGAAAGTCTGGAGTGCTTAGAAGGTGGGAGCATCAGCTGTTTTCATTGCGGATAACACTGAAGAATTGGCCAAATATGTGCACAATATAACTATCTCATCTGTTTTTGTCAGTAGAAGTTTTGGCGATCAAGTGAAAAAGGCTCTCAACACCGGAGAAATGGTTAATCAGGTGTCTCTGCCTGTGATAACTGGATCGAAGAAATGTAAACCGTGATTATTTTCTTCTATTTATATATTATTTTCTCTCCCCAAATTCCATCATTTTGTGAGAGAAAATTTATCAACTAAGAGAAAAAGTGTTTTTCTCTCTTATTTTCTTTGCTGCTTCCAAACAAACCCATAGACTGTGTTAGGAACACATAAAGTGGAGAGAAAAGAAAAGAAAAGAGAGAGAAAGAGAAAGAGAAAGAGAAAGAAAAAGAGAAAGAAAAAAGAAAACAAAACAAAAAAAGTTTTTTCTTTTGTTTGGATGCCCATGAAAACTGAAAGAGAAAAGGGAAGAGAAATATACTTTCTCTTGTTTGGATGCATGTGGGAAATGAAAAAGAAAAGAAAATTACTAATATTTTAAAATATTGATGATTAAGATTTTCTCTCAAGTTTCGATTTCTTTTTTTTTCCTTTCTAATTAAGGGAGAAAGTGAAATTTCTTTTCCCTCAATGATTCTATTGAAGTTATGGAAAAGAGAAAAACTTTATAGACTTGTTGTAATCAGAGTACAAGAACCCCTATTTATAATTGAGGAAAGTAGTAGAGTCCAATTACAATTAAACTACCCTTGTCCCAAACTCTAACACTTAAAGATAAGTCCTAGCTTAATTAAATAACTCAACATAAATAGAAGACTAATATAACTAAAACACCTTTAAACTAAAACACTTCTATGAGACATCCTTCATAATAAATTTTGGCTTTGTAAGACTACTTATTGTGAGAGTCATGTAAGAGGCTTCCATATCTTCTCTTTGACAGAGTCCTTGCTGCCAAATAACATAAAATAATTTTCTATCTCCTTTTCTTTTCTTTTGTTTTGTTTTATGGGTTCCAAACAGGTCCTTATGGAAAGAGATAGAGAAGGCGAAATGTAGGGTTCTTTAAAGAATGCACTCTTTTGTGTTAATGTGCTCAAGAGAAAGTACACTAGAAAATAATTTTGTGTGTGTTAGAATGCTCTTTAAAAATATAATGGAAAGTACCAAAATAATTTACTAATAAAATACTTTCAAGTTAAATAGTTTATATCTTACTTAATTAATAAAAAAATTAAACTAAAGTTTTATATTAAATTAAATATATCAAATAAAAATTTATCATAAAAGTACCAAAATACCCCCATAATTAAATGTTACTTTTATAATATTTAATTTCTTTGTAAGTTATTAAATAAATATAATATTAAAAATCATGAAATCATATAAATACATAAATAACCCTTCGTTGAAATTCTAACCTTTTTTTTTTCTTCAAATGATTAAAATCTAACTTGGATCTATGTGCCTCATCAACATGTTTTACTTGTCGTTGGAGAAAATGAAAACTTATGGTTTTAAAAAATAACCAAATCTTCAAATAGTGGACTTTAATGGAAAAAATGTCTCTTTTTATTAAAAACAGATAAGTGTGTAACACAACACAAGTAGATTCAAAACAAAATTGGTTGAGTAATAAATACATAAATTGCTGACAAACACCTAAAAATGATCCTGATGCTAAAAATGATTGAATAATAAATACTAAAATTACTAATAAAAACTTAAACAAAGAACCTAATAATGATCCTAAATTTTTTGTTCCCCGCCATGAAATTCTATTCTATTTCATTCACCCGATGAATAGAATTATGAGCTTGTTTCCTCGTAATCTCTGATGCATTTTCTTCTTCATGATGACCAGTAGAGCAACAAACACACTAGAAAGCTAAAAAATCTTTTCTACTGTGAGAGAGAAAGAACAATCAAGTCAACTCAGCATGGCATCTTCCCTTCCTCGTTATCTCCTTGATTTGAGAGGATAAAGTCTGATTTAACCAAAATTTAATACATAAGTCAGATTTAAAGACACGAGACAACGAAAACCCAAATGCAAATTCAAATTTTGTTTTCAGTAGATCTCGAAGAGATCTGAAACAAGGAGAAGCAAAATCTACTCAACTATTTCCCCTCATTGAAACCAGCGATAAAAGCATGTTCAAAACAAAAGTTGAAGATCTATACTTTCTCAATCCAATCGAACTCAACAAAAGGAAGTGATCCCACATCCACAAAAAAATAGCAAAACAAGTGAACTGAACTTAACAGAAGTCCAAGGAATGCATTTCACCTTTAGAAGATAAGTGCTAGTGCTTCAGTAGTTTGACCAATGACAATTGCTATTTTTCATGTTCTTGGAGGACCTGGGAATATAAGAAAAGTGCAATGCATACTTAAAAAAATAGTTAATTTCAAGAGGATTTAACAACATAATCATTGTAGTCACCATACAACAGAGTTGCAACTTGGCATATGCACACAATTAGGCAAGAGTGATGAAGCAGAGATTTTCACTACCCCAGTTTTGAGAAAAATTCTCTCCTTCGTTAAATATTAAAGGGTCAGATTCCTATATGTTGGCACTAAAAAAAAACTTCAAGAGGCCTCTAGATGCCTCAAAATGTAAAACATTTGCATGACTAATGCAACATAAGTCATCTTTGTGGCATGACATTCAGTTATATCATTGTATCTAGATATCTAATAAACGGATGAAAAATGATGACTCCATTGACTACTTCTGTATCACGGGTATGACTCCAGTGTTCGATTGAAAAAAAGTGATAAATTGAGCAAGCAGCCAATGAGGGGTTCCTCTTAAGAAAACAACCAAATTTATCTCCTCTTATGTTATGCTAGTGAAAACAGGAAGTCAAAAAATAGGAGAAAAATTATATGATTACATGACTTGGACATTTGTAAAAGTTCACCTGTATATAGCTCTTTTTTTTTTTGAAGGACAAAAGGACAAAAGGGTGTAACTGAAAAATTTAGACATCTTAGCTTGTTCAAATCCAAATATGTAAAAGAACGTCGTCCACATGACCCTTCAGAAAGGAGCATCATAGACAAGGAACTAGTCAGGTTGACCAAACCAGAATATGTATTTTTACAAAAACAGAAATGGGCAAATGGAAACGTACCGGATGAGTACTTGTGACTTTAACTTCTAGGGTGCTTACATGTGAGGGCTTCGTCAAGAAACTCTGCCAGAGATGCAACTCGTAGTCAAGCTCATCGTGGGTGAGCAGTAGGATAGCTTCATTTAAGGAGGAGACATCATTGAAAATAGGCTTGTCACAAACTTGACCCTTGTATTGAAGATTCTTTAGCTTTGGCATTCCTATCTTCATCTCTTCAACATCGAAACATGACTCCAATGTTAATATTTTCAATTGAAGATGATCAATCTTTACTGACTTCAGGGAGTCACAGTAACTCATAGTTAAGTCCTCAAGAAGAGGGGACCTACGAATTATCTCACCTAATTGAACACCATTAATTGTCACACCATAGAGAGCAACACTTCTTAAGGCTTTGAAACTCTTGAAATCATACGGAGGCTCTAGTATGCACCAAGTTAAGTCGAGAGATGATATTGATAAACAAGAGAACAAAGAGTTTGGCATTCTGAATTTATTCATCCCCCACTTGATATCATCATCATCTGACGAGTCAGAGTGCCTTACATTTCCACTCAAATCAAGCACAAGCTCTCCAACTCTTTTAACTTTGACAAACTCAATCCACTCTATGAGATCGGATGAGTATCTGTCACCGGGACAAAAGAACATGCGAAACTTCATAACTTTGTCTAGAGTATGGAGTAATAAAAGTTGGTGGACAGCTTGTACATAATGTGTCTTCTTTAAATTGGTTGTGAATTCCTCATCGAAGTCTATAATAGTAGTGTATATCCATAAGGGTTTCCACATGTTTATCCATTGCCTAGATAGAATTGAAATCTTCACTGCACACTTCAATGGAAGAAAAGAGAGTATATAGTGAATAATATTTTTTGGTAGCTTGCTAATACTGTCTTTCTTCTTAGTGAAGGTTCTTTTATGCTGAAAGTCCATTGAGTGACCTTCTTTTTATTATGTATTGTTGTTTGTGACCTGAAATAACAAAAAAGTATAGTGTTAGTCAATCAATTTTTGGACAAAAAAATTATACATATATCAATTGCATTAGAAGGAAATAATTTGTTCATTTGTTCACTTAGGGATTAATTATGAATGAATCCCGTTAACGAGATTAATCATTGCTTTTTGTTTCAAAGGTTCTACACATGCCAATCACAACTACCACCTATGATTAGTCTCAACCCCAGTTCATGTGGAACAATGCTTTGATATTCAATGAAACCTATTGTAGGAGAAATAAGGGGCTTTTCAATTTTTTTTCATTTCATTATTTGGAATAGATGGCATTCAAGAGAAAAATATCTCTATGTGGATAAAGACTTTTGTATTTGTATTTTTTTTATATTTTTTTCTGACAATTACAAATGATTCCATAAATTTAAACCAAAGGAAAAAATTTAGCAAGAAGTTCAAGAATTGCTACTTGATTTGGGAAATCTTAAGATTCCACAATTAAAGTATCAGGATCTAACATAATAATAAAATAAGAAATTAAAAATAAGAATAACATAAAAATGGTTTATGTAACAATTTATGAAGAAATGTCATCTGGATAATTTTGTTTGAAGATCCTAATTTTCAGCTTTATGGCTATTTTCCATTTCTTGTGCCTTAAACAACTTTGCTGATGTGAAAATTGGATAAGGTTGGAAAGAGCAGCTACAAAATAAATTTTGTCATTACTAATTGATGCACAATTATTTTTTTTAACTATCGTCAAATAAGAATACCACATGTATGGGAAATGTGTTTTTTTTAGCAAAGATATGATGCTACAAAAAGGAAACAACAAAAAGTTGACATAGTGGATAAGATCGAGTATGTATTGGGTATCAGGCTAACATATCGAATAATATTCGATCTGATACATACTATCTGCACCATGTGTTGCACTTTATAAGACATGTATCATCTTTCATGGATCTACGATACCATATATCCAATACGTCCCATTTGATATGTTATATGTCTTGGTGATATAGGCATCTTTGGGTAAGTGGACCAAATTAAGGAAATTCAAAACAATTTAAAAGTGCTTTAGGAAAGAGAAGATTATGTTCACATAAAAAATAATTAAAATAAAAAAAGAGGCAAGCATAGTTGTGGCCAAGAGGAAGTAAACCAAAATTTGCATATGAGTTCTAGTAAAATAAAAAAAGTTAAGCGTAAGAAGTTCTTATTGGAAGCAAAATGTGAGGAGCACGACTATGTCAAGATTTAAAAGACAAGATTTGGGAGAAATCTCATCATGAAGGCACAAAGAAGCTTTATGTCCATGACAAATGAGGTGATAAGGAGAGGTTTCAACTCAATATGGTCACAATAAACTTTGTTTAAAGGGTGCATCTTTTCACAATTAGATTATTGTCTATTTAATATTTATAATAAGATGAATCTTGAGGCATTAAATCCTCATGTTAAGTTATTTTATGGTGTTTATATGTTCATATTTAGCTTTAAAATATCTTAATGCAATTAGATCTCAAGGGGGAATCAACTAGTGGTCTTAGCTTATTTCTTTATTATTTAAGTGCCTTATCTTTGAGTATATTTTTGTTACCACAATTAGTGATCAATGGGAATAATAATGCTTCTACTAACATTTTTTCTAAAAAAGGACTCAACATGCATTCAATTTTTAATGAAGGGAAGTGGGTAGTAGGCAAGAGGAAAATGGAGCTGGTACAATCTATTAGGTCCAATGAGGGATAAATCTTTGGGGGTTTCTAGTAGCAAAGTAGACTCCACAAGCCTAGAGCTTCACAAGGATTTATAATAACTTATTAGGTACTATCCTAGACTTAAGAATAAGAGTTTCAAGAGTGCTTGGCTACATGAGGACTTATATCACACAATCATAGTAGCAATGCTTCACAATGTTTCTTTTTCAGCCACACATGGATGCACTCAATGAAATTGAGGTTAGGATGGTCTTGTCTACCCAATGCTTGACCCAATTTACAAGGGTTACTAGCTTCCTAATTGGTAGATTTTATAATCTAAGAACAAATAATAAACACAACCAATCCTATGTACCTATCTATGTAAGAAAATCGCAAATAGTCTTTAATCATTAGATTTCAAAATATAAGTCCAAGGTAAATCTTGGATTGGTTTTTCAAATCAAGGGTTGCACTCAGCTCAATGGAATCAATGGTTCGAAAGTATAGATCATGCGTAGTAGTAGTCTAAACCTCAGTGATTGATTTAAAAGTACAGTGACACTAGTTTAGTATTCTCAACCAAATACAATTTAAGATTTAAATGTAAATGCATGTATATACTTGGATTTTGAAATTCTACCTCAAACTTTTTAATTCTATGTAAAAGCCATTTTAAATACCCTAATAAATCAACACACAAGAATGTATAATGTGATTAGAAAATAAGAAGCTCAAACAAGGGGCTGCAAAACTACTTTTGAATGGTAACCATTCAAACAATCAATCGAGTATTGATTCAAATATGATCTTCAAATCAATAGGTTCACATTCAACAATCATAGTTCTAAGTATTTAAACAATATTTAAAAGAAAAAACATTGATACTATTATCTCTAGGAGGAAATACTCAAGTTCAGATTTTGACTTCGTTTGAGAGCTTGAGATGGTTAAAACCTCAAATTTGAGTCTAGGAGCATGAGCACTTCAAAAATTTTCTTTGGTAGCATGTTGAAAACAAATTTGTGAGAGATTGAATTTGGGAGTGTTGTAACATCCAAATCAGGGCCTAACTTTTTGAAAAATTGAATTTTTGAAATAAGGGGTCGACTCTTGTATTGTGGCTGAAATCTTGTTTTGAAAATTTGGCTTGTTTGAGCGACACATGTTGTTGATCCCTTCCATGGGGTCGTCTGCTTTCTTCTTAATTCACTCATAAGTAACTTAATTGTATGTTGTCATAAAAATTATATCCATGAGGATCTTGAGACCCGCACATTCATCCTATTGCTCATGTGAAACGATCCTTCTTAACTAAGTTATTTTGGTTGGTACTAATTAATTTAGCCTCGAGGTTCTAGCTAAGTACTATATGAAGCATAAATAAGCCTAAAGGTATTTATTTATCATGCGTTGTCTCAAGTATATCTAGTTGAGCTTTCTTAACTACATTATTTTGAAGAGTACTAACTAATTTAGCCTCAAGGATATTGGCTAACTACTATAAGAAACATTCATATGCCAAAAGGTATTTATTTTGAATGCTTTCTCACAAGTAAAGTATATCTAGCTTTAAAACTGATTTGGTAACATAGAGTTCATAGCTTCCAAGATTCTTTTGTGTGATTAAGGGCGTACATAGAACTAATATTTGGTATCACCCACAACTATGATCGCTTGGAAGACTTGTGCACGTAACCTGTAAAACAGAGTAAGCTCAACCCAGAAACATCTTAACATCAATCAAGAAAAAAGCCAACGCTGAACCTTATTTCAATAAAAAACTAATTTCGTCCCACCACATGCTCTTAGAAGAGCTTCAATGACTTCTGGACTTACAGAAGAAGAAACAAATAAAGAAAATGAACAAGGAATAGGTATTACTCTGGATGCCCATTGCTACTGAAGAATACCTCTACTTATAGGTGATTTGCAGCACTGAATCGTGGAAGACAGCTGGGAGACAACTACGAACATGAGAGATCGGAAGCTTCCTATCTCTTTCGGCGCCGATGGAGGCTTCTGACCGTTGTGACGGTCAGTACAGAGTTCACCTCTGTTTCCTACTGCTTCCATTAATTCCCTTTCACAATTGGGTCTTTTAATTTCCGTTCATTTTTAATCTCCCATTCATACGCTCCCTAGACCCCGCCGCCAAGGGGGCCAGCCCCCTTTGATCCCCGTCGGGGTTGGTGCCCCGAACCCTGCCTTCATTTTACAGTTTCTTCACACATACCATTGCGGTCACAATTTGACCTCATCAGCGTCTAAGCCGAAACCACTAACTAATTTACTCACTATCGACATTGGTACTCCACATAATTGGGGGCCAGTGAATACATTAGATTAGCAGTAACTCGTGAGAGGAGGGCATTGACACACTAACATAACCACCCCCGAAGGAGGGTCTTCAACCACCGCATACTCATTTGATTTTTTTTATCTTACTTTGAAAAAAAATTAGTGGATTAAAATTTGATTTGGAAGGGTTAGTATTTAAGTGTCACTCAGACAATTTTGAATCTAGAAGTACCACAATTTCCATATCCTAAAGATTGATTTGGAGTTTGATTCAACACGTAAATATATTGTTAGATCGGTGGTACACATGATTTACTTGCATAGGGACTTCGATGGTTAATTAAGAAAATTAGATACCTCCTTGTATTTAGTAGTGTTTATGGCCAACTCAGAATGATGAATTGCCTTTGACACTTTGTCCAAAACTCTACAAAGTATATGTACGCAATTTTTCTTTTGCCTTATTCAGTATGCATTTCTATCTCAATATGCATGGTCTAAGATGTGTACTACATGTTGAGTACGGTGAGTCTTGTCTTGAATTTTTCAAGAAAGCAACTTTAAATGGTTTTATCAATCAATTTAAACCAAGAGGATGTAAACCATCTGTTGTGCCCTTTTGGAATTGATAATATGGGTCAACAAAAAGGGGGCAATTGAATGAAAATTAGCACAATAGTAGGTATTATATTATTTCCATATATCTTCCATTAAAGGTCAGATTGAGCTACTGTTTTGCAAGTTTCTCAAGAGTGTGCTTGCTTTGTTGAGCGTATGCCATTTGGAAAGAAATTTTATCAACGTTGCCAATGATAGAGGTGGATGACACATTGACTTTACTTTAAGAGAAATTGACTGAACTGCCTTGTTATGCCAAATAGATAATTTCTTCTCTCAAGTATCTTCTTTCTACATCGAGATACTCAAAATGGAATTGTATTTTCTATGCAAGCTACATGATTTCAAGCCGCCTAGGAGTGTGATTGTCTTGTCGAGGTCTTTGATGTTTTCTGTATCGGCTGCAAGTGACTTCAAGATTTTGAACCACTGTGGAGAATTGAGCTTCTTTGCTTCAACAAATTTTTAGAATTTTGGTGATGAACCGGTCCTCTTGTTAGGAAACTCAAGAGTTTTATATTCCACTCAACTTTTGCTAGAAAAAAATATTCCTTTGTGACTAAGAAGAGAAAAATGCAATGACAAGAACACAAAGTTTGCATTGTCCTTCTTTCGACCAATGCGTTGGATCGAATGATTCTAATACCAATTAGTTTGGAAACATAGATTAAGCTCAGACCCTTATAAATAAATCCTAATTTTATACAAAAGAGGCTAGTATTTTAGTGCCAAATACAAAAAACACAAGCAACAATTTTGGGGTTTTAAAATTAATTTATTGTCCCGTTGCACATTGCTCCACTTAAAAAACATAATTTCAAGAATCCAAAAAAGGGTTAAACAACCCTAAGACAACGAACCCTAGCTAATAATAAAGCCATTGACATTGTTAGAAGAGAGGAAAGTAGGGTGTAAAGTGGAGTAAAAGAATCAAAGAGGAATTGAGTGTGGTACACATGATTTTGGTGTAAGAAGAGATTGAGATAGAGATTGAGAAATAGTAGGAGAAAAGAGAGGGAAAAGGTTAGATAAGTATTGTAGGACAGGAATTCATGTTGAATTTTTATTACTAATCCTTGCTTTTCTAAGTACATTACAACTGAGAAAAAATGACTTGCACGCTGAAGTAGTTAGATATTTTAGCTTATGTCCAAACCTTCTAATGTTTGGTTTAGTACTCCATGGAAGAAATACTTACCTTCACTCCAATTTCAAGATAAAAAATCTACTAAAATGAAAGACGCAACCCAATGATATTTTGTCATCTCTAATCTCGTATGTAGTTTTAGTCAATCAATTAGGGCAAGTCCAATTTCATGAATCAATTGGAGAAGGTCCTAATAAATTTAGAGATTTGCTTTATTGGACTTGCTCTTATTGATTCACTTCATTGGACTTAGTTTCTATATTGGACTTTTCTAAGTGATTCAATTTGAAAAATCTACAAGGATTTTTTTTTTTAATTTATGAGTCACATAAGACGTATAAGTGCCTTGATAGTTTTGCTCTTCAATGAGAGACCATGTTTTCAAATCCAACAAAATATTTTGCTCCATCATATTGAAAACTTTGAAAATGGCCTTCACTTCTAATGATCACTTAAATTGTGAGGTCAATCCGATGGTGCTCACATCTGCAAGAGCATTGGAAATGTCTCTTCAATTGCTTAAGGTGGATCTATAACTATTGGTCAAATTTGTAGCTATAGGAATAAGGCTGCCATATACTTCCATTATTCTAGTTATCCTTTGATGAAAGATATTGCATCTTCATCTTGGCCTTCATGATTGGAACACCTATCATTCACAGTGGCAAATTGAGAGTGTTAGTCCTAGTGTACAAAATGGCTTGACTTTGTATTAACTTTTATAAATGGAGAGAATATAAGCTATTTAGTCCCAAATGGTTGAGCTCACTTCAAGAATGAATAGTCTCGTTCTCAGAGAGATTACATTGGGTTGCATGACTAAACATCCCTAAAGATTAGTTTAATGAGGATCCCAATATTGATTTGGCTTATTCGTTTGACCATTATTTTGACTCTTACTAAACCATGAAAGAGTAGAAGACATAAGAGATATGCTTTTTGATTGGTTTTAAGGTAGAGTTTGCCTCATGATCAAAGGTATTCTAGAGAGAATAGGCTGATGAATCCCAAGAGATATTATGGATTAAGTCATTTGGCGCCTCAATGTTGACTCATTACATCATGTGGTTGAAGTAGGTCTCAAGGTGTTTTTGTTTGTTGACTCAAGTGATATATCTGTTTGGTTTAGAATATTATGAAATAGTTTTGTTCCTATCTACCATTGGTGTTACAGAGAGAACTTTGAGGAACCGGCCTACATGCGAGAGGACTAGGTTATTCCTGTCTATCATTTGACGACTAAGTTAGTATGGAAGAACTACAAACTATAGGGAAATCCTCCTCTATACAAGTTATAGTACAAGGTTTCTAAACAAAGTTAAATGGGGAAGCATCACTAGGTATGAAGCTGTTGAAACCATTGCACTAAAAGGCTCAAACCTTTTAGGAAAACTCTTTATACAAGGACTAGCCCGGTCAATACAAATAAATATTCCAACACTCCCCCGCACGGGGAAAACCCATGGACAAAACTCACCGAAAAAACCCAGGACAAATTCAACAGAAATACTTGGGACAAATTCTGTGGGAGCGGGACTCGAACTCGGGACCAACCTGCTCTGATACCATGTTGAAACCATTGCGCTAAAAGGCTCGAAAATTTTAGGAAAGGACCCCATGAATCTTATACAAGGACTGGCCCGGTCGATACAAACAAATATTCCAACAGAAGCAATCTCATAATTTTTTCAAGTACAAAATACTATTCGTTGCCATTTAGCGGGCAGACATGAATGACAAGCACCACTAGCATTAGGAATGTGGTGATTATATTATAAAAAACCTAAATTGCCACCAATCCGTCAATTAAACTTTAGTTTATTATATTAGTGCACATTGAAGGGGAAGAAGAGATTAATTGAAACCCAAAAATTATTTGTTTGCCTATTTTCTATTTTTAGAAAGCTAACCGCCATTAAATCAGCCAAGGTTCCTACCTCAAAAGCAAAGGTGGTACAATTTTTCTCTACGCCTATATCAATATGGACGAAAC
Source organism: Aristolochia californica (assembly GCF_029961685.1). Classification (NCBI taxonomy): domain Eukaryota; kingdom Viridiplantae; phylum Streptophyta; class Magnoliopsida; order Piperales; family Aristolochiaceae; genus Aristolochia; species Aristolochia californica. Next base: position 8,632,549 of record NW_027182279.1, read on the forward strand.
CAAGCACAATGCTTTTATAAAATGCATTCAATAGATCAATAAAGGAGACAAACTGGATCAATTACACCCATAAAAGAATAGGACAGTTAGGGATATGCAAAAAAAAAAAAAAAAAGATCGCTAAAGAGATACCATTTTTACGTACCTTAGCTCATATCAATCGATGCTGCATGCATCTCAGTTTGTCCAGATAGAAACAGAAAAGAAAAAGGAAACATATCGATAGGAAAAGAAAAAAATATAATAGAACAGAAATAATAAATCTACATAAGACGAAGCAATCAGTGATAGAAGAAAGAGAAGTTCATTTGAGAAGAAAACAAACCTGTAGAGGTTGATGATTGGAATTAAAGAAGCCGAATACCCCATAGAGTCTTGAGAATGGATTAGTAGCTTCAGAAGGAGCAGACAGAAGAGAGAAGAGAGCCTCGGGGGAGTCGGCTTACAAATAGAGAGGAAAGCAAAGAGAGGAGAAGAGAGTGGAGAGGAGATGAGTAGAGAGGTTCAGGGGGATAGCAGTAAACACAGAGAAGAAAGTGGGGTCGGTCATCAAAGAGACCTGGTATAAAATCTATTATTGAACGACCGTTTTGTTTTATTTCCACACCAGAGCTTTTATTGATTTTTTTAAGCCAGCCAATCTTAAGTCTTTCAATTTATTAGCTTGAATGCGAAATTACTGCTTCTCCTAAAAGCCCCCCCCCCCCCCCCCCCCCCCCCCCCCCCTCTCTCTCTCTCTCTATGGAAAAGCTTCCACTAATGGACAAAGGTTTTTTAATCAAGAAGATAAAAACTTAGTCAAAAAAGTAAAAGAAAAAATCCAAAATTTAACTAAATTACAAATGCCCTTAGATTCTGATTACATAATTATTGAAATTGATGGTAGCAACATTGGCTAAGGCGGTGTACTTATTGCCAAACCCCACAAATATAGTATTAAAGAAGAAGAACGTATCTGTAGTTATGCTAGTCGAAAAGTAAAAGAAAAAGGAAATATGAGTAGCATTGATGCATAAATTTTAGCAATTATTTACTCAGAAGCTTTTCAGCTTTTCATTATGAGTAAAAATGAATTTACATTAAGAATTGATTGTGAAGCAATAGTAAAATATTTCCAAAGAAGCAAAAAAAAAAAGATAAGTAGAAGAAGATGGCGAAATCTTGTAGATATAATTATAGGAAATGGATACAATATAAAATTTGAACAAATCAAAGGTAAAAATAATAGTCTTGTAGATACATTAAGTAGGAGATTTTTTTATTCGTCCTTGGTTAATTGAACAGATGGATCCTCCAGACTAGATGTCCTCAAGATTTTCTTCCTCCAGATTCAATAATTATGGGCAAGAATTTTAATTTTTTGTAATAAAAAATTAGTAGTTTTTCCATTTCTAATATTACATTTTAGACTTTACCCCATATTTTTGTTGGCAAAGAAGAACAATGCTTATTAGACAACTTATGGCTTTCTTATCAAATAATTCCTAAAGATCAAAAATACTTTTTAGCCAGTATTAATAGTTTATCAGAATATTTTTGTCAGAAAAAGAAAATTTTTAATTTTTAAGTAGTTTTTAAAGGTAAAACTCCGGGAGTTTTTCTTTCCTGGACTGAAGTAATAAAAAGTATTCAAGATTTTGAAAGACCTATTGATAAAGGATTTAATAATTTACAAGAAGTCTTAGAAGCTACTAAGCTCAGTATAGGAACTAATTATTATATAGCCTCGTCCTAAAGAATTATGAGAGAAGGCCAAGTATCTTAAGGGATTGCCAAAGATACTAGAAGAACTGTTTTTTGTGATCACTGTGAAACCCTATCCAAAACCATACGAAAACTCAATGAAAAGAGAAGGTTACTCCACGAAAAGAATGATTTTCATAAAGAATACATAAACACCATTGAAGAAGAAAATAAACAACTCAAGGCAAGATTAACATGTACTTTTTCTACCCAGATACCTACTAGTGAGGGTAATTCACTAGCTAGTCCAACTCAAACGGTAGCTGGTAAAGCCACATCAAATCCTTTGACGGCTGGACATTTGCCAAAAATGTCAGAAGAAAATAAGAAAGACAAACAACAGACAGATCTATAAGATATTAAAAAGATGATGAAAGAATATTTTCCAGAATATCTTAAAGAACAAGGTTATGAGAAACAAGACTTAAAAATATCCAGTAAATCTGGATCTACTGGTACTCGGACTCTTCCGTGTTATTCTCAAGAAGAAGAAAAAGACTATGACTTTGACTCAGAAGCTATACACAATTTGATCACTTTAGATGGGAAATAGCAAGACAAAAGTACAAAGAAGATTACCTAGAAAAGAAAAAGATAATGGATACTGAGAAGATTATCTAGAAAAGACATCTGAAAAGACTATCATTTACTCAGAATAAAGATAGACATGATCTTGTTTGAGAAGACAAAAAATTCAGCCCACGGTTTCGGCACATGGTTTTCCAGCCCATGGTTTCATCATATGGTTTGAGATAAAAGTTTCCAACCCACTGTTTTAGGACAAGGTTTGAGAAGATATGGTTTCTAGCTCATGGTGGTTTGAAGATGCCCCTGGTTTCCTAGCACCTTGTTTTTTACATTGTAGTACCTTGTTTTTGACTTTGTAAAAAGTTTGTAATTTTCCTTTTTGGGTTTTGTTTAACCTTAGCCGCACACTTATAAAGATTATGAGATAAATCAATGACGATGGGGCCCAATGAGCACCCGTATGACAATCTCTATCTATTCCATGTCGACAAAGGTTTGTCTATAAATACCCAGTTGTAAGTTATAAAAGATATGAATGAAAACCCCCAGTTCTTGCACACCTTGATCTCTAAACCCATGACGTCTTTCTCTTCCTTTGAATCCCCTGCATAATTCCTACTTCAATTGTGTTTCCAAGTAAGTTCTTTCTCTAATCTGGAGTCAATCCCCTACATGACGTAAAAGCATTATGGTGATCCGTTGATGTTTCACGGTCCTATGTCCCATATGTTCCCCCGTTTAGCCAAAGGAGGCGTCAGGGCTTTGTTGTTGGGAAAAAAAAGAGGAGCTCGTGGCAGAAGCAAAATTGCTAGGAAGCTATACAAGTCATCATTTCTTGGGTTCTCTATACCTGAAGCAAGAAAGATAAGGATTCAAACAGTAAAGGTTTAGGATGTACCTTTAGGAAATTTCACATCTACTATTTTTCCTCTCTGGTTTTATCTTTATTTATGATACAACTTTTTGTTTTTATAATCATAATCGTTAGTCTTTTAATTCTTACGGCTTTTATAATTTGTTAAAAAAAAGTAGTTTATTAGGCTGGAAACTACTGGGTGAGGGCTAGTAGCTCTGATAGATCCCGCTACTTTGAAAGACAAGGATCACTCCTTGTTGTCACAATGCCACAAACTTCCTTTTTGTATGCGTATTCTGTTTATAGTTTTATTTATAATTTTGTGTGCAAAAATTTATTTGTTTTTAGCAATTTTGTATAAGATTTTATATATAGTAAAAGCCTTCAGAATATAGCATGTTTGCTTATGTTAGTTATTTCATTTGCTTTAACCATAGTTATAATCAATCTTTCATTAAGAAACCCCTTCTTAATACCAGTTTATGTTATTCCTTTCTTTTGCTTTAGCCATAGTTATAAATAACTTGTCCCTGTTTTTCTGTATTTGTATTGTATTATCAACATATTCCTATAGAAGAATTATAGTATCCCCTAGCCAAATTGGTATCAGAGTTAGTAGAAATTATATCAGTAATACAAAAACAATTCTCTCTCTTTCTCTCTCTATACTCCAAAATCCCTTCTTTCTCTTCGAAATGGGACTGGGAGGATTTTTTTTAATTTACTTGATTTTATGCTAGTTAAAGAATTAATAGGCCACAGGGGCATTTTTGGAATATTTTATTTATATGGGTATTTTTGTAGTATTTTATCTTAAACCTTGTAAGGGTGAACCCTATTTAAGGGGTAAGAGTAATGAGAAAGGCAAGCATTGATTTAGATTAAACAAGGTTTTTGAGTTCTCCTCAACGAGCTCAAGGGTGTATGTTCTCCTCAAAGAACATAGGGTTTTCAAGCTTCCGTTTGGCTTGATCTTAGTTTTTCTCTTCTTCCTCCCTACGAATCCATGTATCAGATCCAGGACCGTAACACCTCCTCTTCTGAATGGAGATTTGACTTCCAAGACTTGGGAAGGGGACACATTTCCTTGGTCTATTTTTTTGTTTACTTTGATTTTTTTTTTGTAGATTTTTATTATTTTGATAGTTTAGAAGAACTTATGTTGGTGATTTTGAGAAACATACATTATTTCACATTATTATACTTTTTAATGAACAACCCATTGTTTGAGTTTTTTCTTTCCTATTTTTTTTGCTATGCTTAATTCACTCTTCGCGGGCATTAAAGTTGCAAGTAAAATCTCTGGCTCTTGATTGCTACTTTTCTAGGACATGATTTCTAAACATGTTTAAATTTTTTTTTATATGTTGATTTCCTATTTTACTGGTTGGTAATCCAATATATAGATGATCTACAATTAAGGTATATATAGTCTCATAAAATGGTAGGTTTTTTCACTTTTATTCTTAACTTTAACTGCTTTTACTTCGTTCCTATGTGCCTTTAATTAATTCAAAATCCAAGGTCAATTTTAAAGTTCATGTTCACAATGAGCAATGACATTCGTAAAAGCAATTACATACAAAGTACACATAGGATTTTTAGGGTGGTTTGAAGTCCTTCTAGCTGATTGCAAGTCTACCCCCTCAAGATGTTTCATAATCTTAAGGAGCCACTAATCTTGGCTTGCCCAAAAACATATAAAGCAAATCACCTCGAAGGCCAAGTTCAATGTTGCCCACAAATGGACTTATGCAATTCAATTGACCAAAACAACCAACTGACAATGGTACTCCCTCAGATTTAACAACTAATTAGGCATACATGCCTAGACCTATAATGAGATTTTTCATCAATTGACAAGGTAGACCAGCACATAGATTTTCAACAACTCACTAGGCACACCAATCTAGACCCACAAAGAGATTTTCAGCATCACCTACCTACACAAGGTTTTATGACTCGAACAACTGCAAACACAACTTCCCACTTTCAATTCTTTAGCAACAATTTGTTTTTCTTGAATAAATTTGGGGTGAGGATGGTCTTACCTAAGGAAGGTTTGACCCAATTGTAAGTATTACTTTGTTACAATGTAACGCAATATTAATTATCTCCAATAGGAAAATTTTATTAATCTTGGTACAAACAAATAGGTACATCTATCCAATGTAATTAGTAGTTTAAAATAGTCCTTAGTAACTTGATTTTAAAATGAAAACAACTCATAGTAGTCATTTATGATTTGATTTGAAAATATAGGCAGCAAAAGATGTGTTCATTTGAAAATATCGGCTCAATTTAAAAATGGGATTGGCTTTTCAAGTCGGAGGACGTAAACAATTCAACTCAAAAATAATAAATTTCAAACTAATAACCCATAAGTAGCATTATAAATTATAGTGAATGATTTTTCAAAGTGTACTTAGCACCAGTTCATTGTACTCGACCAATTATCATTGATATATCTCAAAGTATATGAATGTAAATACTTGGATTTGAAATTCTATCCCAAAGTTTCAATACTAAGTAAAAACCATTTCAAATTCCCCAATAAAATAACATATAAGCATGCATTAATATGATATGAAAATAGAGGAGGTTGTAAAACTAATTTCAAATGGTTGTCAATAACACAACTACTCACAATGCAATGGTTGAATCAAATATGGTCTTAAAATCCCTTAGCACATGTTTAACTAATTGAGATTTAACTATTAAAACGAACAACAGATAATTTTTTAGCTCAATAAAGAAAACTATCATCCTTTTAAGCTAGCTTTGGAGGCAAAAACTTCTTAAACCATGTGCAAGAGCTTAGGAAGGTTGGTTTTCACTGTGAGAAGAGATAATTTCATTAGAGGCGAGTTTGGGTTAAAGAGCAAATTATCCAACATTTAGCAAAAGAAGGTGAAAACATAGGTCTAAAAATTATGAAAAAAATCAATAGTTCCTATTTTTACTATCGAACATATTATAGGTTACTTACATAATTTGAAAACATATAATTTTTGGATTTGAACCCGATATTCAGGAAATTGAATTGTTACAACATGGCTTCCACAATTTTTTCTTCTAATAGCTTGATTTTGTAGTTGAATCCCCCCGAAAGTTTGAATTCTCTCCACCCAAGAGTTCAACTCCTCTTGCTTTTGCACCCTTTAAGGATCGACTATTTTTTTTTATTTCAGAACTTTTTAGTGCATAGAGTCAAATCCTTTTTTTTTATTTTCACTCATATGTCAACTCCTTCGATGTTGTCGACTCTTATTATATGCACTTTTGTACAATGATCAACTCCTCCCACTACTGTTTTGCTCACTCCATCATGACATGAGGTCGATTCCTTCCATTGGGGTCAACTCTTCTTGCTCCGTTTTCACCACATGCTTGACTCCTTAATTTTGTCTTTTCATTTTAGGCTTTCTTTTTTTTTCACTGATTATGCTTGATTTTTATAGATGGGTTTGACTCCGTCGACTATTGGCACTTCAATTTTTATTTCTTCCTATATGGTCATCTCTTTTTGCTCATTTTATTCTTCTTGTCTTTTTTGGACCGGTTGTTTCCAAAAAATGATTCTTCCTTTGTCTTTTAAGTCAAATGGTGCTACTAGATGTTGATGGTGTGCTTTCTAGTATGATCAAATTTCTTCCATTTTCTATGGATCATCGAAAATATGCTATTAGAAATTTTTTGAAAGGGCTTTTTTAATGCACCTCATACTTAACATCTATCATTAGTAATATTATCTTATTGGGGATCTTGGGGCCAACACAATATATAAATCATTTACTCTTTTCTGATTATATACTTTTTACTCCCTTAGCTTGAACATGATTGTGTCCCATTCAAGTAAACAAGACTGCAAAGGCTACAAGTTTAGACATAATTCAACTTACATTCAAATCATACAATCTAAGTAGGAGTGTGCTTGTCAAACGTAGTTCATAGCCATCTTCAATTGAGTTGCTCTAACTTCTTATGCTACAAGAAAATTGATGTCTGTCAATGTTTTTCCTTCTCCATGAAATAAGTAGAAAAACAAAAAAATTACAGAGAAATATTCACTTATTCTCAGCGAATTTCAAAAATCATCAAGAAATAGATATAATCACAGATAATTAATCACCTATTCTCACATATAGTTATATTTAACATTTCCTCTTACTACCAACATAGTGCTATGTAAGTCATTAATCAAGTATAATAGTGCTTTTATGTGAAATGAGATAAGATTTTTATCAATGGAATAAATAAAAAAATTAAACTTTAGAATTTTAAATTTTCATTAAATATTATTATAATTTATTTGTTGTATTTTAAGAAAATATTTAAGTTAAATTAAATAAAAACAATTAAATGATCAATCAACTTACTTTGGTTAACATAATATAAAAATTAATTAATATATTTTAATTAAGTGATTTATTTGATATTATTAAATTTGTTAAATTATTCTTATATATTATCATTTTGATAAAAACTTTTTCTATAGATTTTCTTAAAATGGAAAATAAAAAGTGATTAGTGAATACACATAAATTCTTTGTATATTGATGGAAATACTTTCAAAGTTAGAAAAATTAAACTATAAACTAAATATAACTATTTGGTTCGCGATTTAAATTATTAATTAGTGAGAGTATAATAATTTGCATGATCATATTGATGCACATTATAAATTGATCAAGTCATGTTAATGTAATATGACTAGTGAAGTAACTAATTGAGTTATTGATCAAGTAATTAGTTAATACAAAATATTAACTATAATTTATTATATAATTACATTATTATCTCATAGATGATTTATTCTTATCCCATTGTTATAGAAAATATTTTTAGGTAATTATTAAAATAAATAAATGAAAGACTTGGTTATTATTAATAATCCTCGGGAACCTTTCATGAGATTTAAGGACACTATTTAATAGTGAAAAGTTAAAAAAAAAAATCCTTTGTATAAACATTTGGACTGTGATTGGTCATAATTATTTTTATAGAGAAATAGAAAAAACCATACAAAGGTTTTGTTAGGCCTAAGCTAAGTAATTATGTGATACTAAGAGAGCAGCAAAATTGTGATGTAGTTCTGAGACACGAGGGTTACGAGTGTTAGGGTTTACTTTAGCTTTTATATTCCGTTGCAATTTTGTAAAAAAAAATCAATAGTTCCTATTTTTACCACCGAACATATTATAGGTTACTTTCATAATTTGGAAACCTAAATTTTTTGGATTTGGACCTGATATTCAAGAAATTGAATTGCTAGAACATGGCCTCCACAACTTTTTCTTCTAATAGCTTGATTTTGTAGTCGAATCCTCCCCAAAGTTTGAATCCTCACCACCCCAGAGTTCAACTCCTCTTTCTTTTGCACCCTATAAGGGTCCATGGATTTTTTATTTTATTTCAGAACTTTTTATTGCATAGAGTCAAATCCTTTTTGTCATTTTTTACTCAGATGGGGTCAACTCCTTCCATGTTGTCGACTCTTACTATATGCACTTCAGTACAATGATCAACTCCTCCCACTATGGTTTTGCTCACTCCATCATGACATGAGGTCGACTCCTTCCATATGGGTCAACTCTTCTTGCTCCGATTCACCACATGCTTGACTGCTTAATTTTGTTTTTTCACTCGAGGCTTTCATCTCTTTCACTTATTATGCATGACTTTTATAGATGGATTTGACTCCTTTGACAGTAGGCACTTCAAATTTTATTTCTTCCTATATGGTCATCTCCTTTTGTTCATTTTATTCTTCTTGCCTTTTTTTGGACTGGTTGGTTCCAAAAAAATGATTCTTCCTTTGTTTTTTAGTCAAATGGTGCTACTAGATGTTGATGGTGTGCTTTCTAGTATGAGCAAATTTCTTCCCTTTTCTATGGATCGTTGAAATGGGCCATGGTGGATTGAACGAATATGCTACTAGAAAATTTTTTTAAAGGGTTTTTTTTATGCGCCTCATACTTGACATACATCATTAGTAATTCTATTGTTTAATGTTATCAAAATTATCTTAATGAGGATCTTGGGACCAACGCAATATATAAAATCATTTATTCTTTTCTGATTATACTTTTTACTCCCATCGCTTGAACATGATTATGTCCCATTGAAGTAAACAAGACTTCATGCAAAAGCTACAAATTTAGACATAATTCAACTTACATTCAGATCATAAAATCTAAGTAGGAGTGTGTTTGTGAGAAGTAGTTCATAGCCATCTTCAATTGAGTTACTCTAACTTCTTATGCTACAAGAAAATTGATGTCTCTCAATGTTTTTTCTTCTCCATGAAATTATTTTTTTCGAGATAAGTATATATTTCTCGATGAAATTTGAATGTCGTGGAGAAAAATATTCCCACTAAATGGCGAGAACCAATAATTCTCGATGAAATTAAAAAATCACAAAGATATTCTAGTCGAAACTATCCTATCAATAATAAGTTAGCAAAAAAAGAAAAATAATTCACTTACTCTCGAATAAATTCAAAGTTTAACAAAAAATATATACTGTTTTTGGAAAAATTATTTCGTCAAGAATAAGAGGGGAGGTTAAAAATAAAAATATTCACTTATTCTCAAAGTAATTAAAAAATCACCGAGAAATATATACTGTTCTCGACAAAATAATTCCTTGAGAATAATTTAGAGAAAAAAAATATAAACTTATTATTTTAAAATTTTAAAAATCTCTTAAAAATATATGCTATTCTCAGTGAAATGATTTCAACAAGAAAAAGTAGGGGAAATTAAAAAAAAATCTCTTATTACTGGTGAAATTAAAAATCTTTGCAAAATATATCCTATTCTCAATGAAGTAATTTCTATAAGAAATATTTAGGAAAAAATAAAAAATATCCACTATTCTCAATTGTTATATTTAACATTTCCTCTTACTACCAACACAGTGCTATGTAAGTCTTTAATCAACTATAATAGTGCTTTTATGTGAAACAAGATAAGATTTTTATCAATGAAATAAATAAATAAATTTGGCATTTGAATTTTAAATTTTCATTAAATATTATTATAATTTATTTTTAGTATTTAAAAATTTTATTTATTTAAAATATTAAGTTAAATTAAATAAAAATAATTAAATGATCAATCAAGTTAATTTGGTTAACATAATATAAAAATTAACTAATAAAGTTAAATTAATTTATTTATTTGATATTATTAAAAAGTTTCAATTATCCTTGTATTTAATAATTTTGATAAAACTTTTACTATAGATTTGCTTAAAATAGAAAATAAAATTAATTAGTGAGATACACATAAATTGTTTGTATATTGATGGAAATACTTTCAAAATTAGATAAATTAACCTATAAACTAAACATAACTAATTGGTTCGAGATTTAAATTATTATCAATGAAATTATAATAATTTGGATGATCATATTGATGCACATTATAAATTGATCAAGTCATGTTAATGTAATATGACTTGTGAAGTAACTAGTTGAGTCATCGATCAAGTAATTAGTTGATATCAATTATTAACTATAATTTATTACATAATTACAATATTATCTCATAGATGATTTATTCTTATCTCAATGTTACAAAAAATATTTTAGGTAATTATTAAAATATATAAATTAAATATTTGGTTATTATTAAATTATATTTAATAGGATTCAAAAACCACAAACGTAATATGTATTTAAGCTATAACTTATCATAGAACAATAGAATACTAAAACTTGATTAATTAATTTATAATAATCCTCGGGAACCTATCATTCTAACCAGAATTGGTCATATTAATTTTTATAGAGAAAAAGAAAAAGCCATCAAGTGTTTTGTTGGGAAAGAGATAGGAGAGTTATGAGTGTTAGGGTTTGACTTAACTTTTATATTCCATGGCAATTTTGTAACATAAATGTTAAAATATTTCTAATAAGAAAGAGTTTCGAGTGTCAGGGTTTACCTTAACTTTTATATTCCGTGGCAATTTTGTAACATAAATGTTAAAATATTTCTAATAAGAAACAATTGTTGGAGGAAGTTAGTTGTGATCGAACGGTAATGGGAGATGCATTGCATGATAGCGCAATTGATTGTCTCATTAGATATAAATCGGCGGTTTGTTTAACTGCTATAATTGAGTTTTTTCACATCACTTTGTAAGCATTGAACTAGACCTAATCTTACCCGGTCCAATTATGATAGGACCGAAGGGTCAGGTTCGGTTCTATGCAATTAAATTTTTGCTTCCTTCTTGAAACGGTTGCTAAGTCAACAACATCTGTCACACCCCATCGTCAAGTTTGTGACAACCAATTTCCTGGTGTCTTACAAGTTACAACTAATTTTTAGGTTTGTTACACCAAATTTTACGAGCGCATTAAATGACTACGTTGTTTTTTATGGTCATAAATGCGTAACCAAGAGTTATATAAAGCAGGAGAGACTTAAAAGCGATGAGAGTAAGTAAAAATAATCAAGAGTGTTTTGCCTTTCCTTTTATCTTCTTCTTCTTCTTCTTTTGTATTTTTGTACATAATTGCTGCAAAGATGAGGAACAACATTGCTATACTACAATAGATGCATTTGTAAGCCTTTTCTCATTGGTTTATCTATTTACAATGTGCAATTCTGATGCTCTCTCCATTGCTATTTGAATCTTTCTTTGTTTTTTTCTTTAATGGTGCTTTCTTAAATCATCTAAACTCTATTTAAGTTCATTTGCTTGCTTATCACAGGTAAACACTACGGAGTCCTAACAAGAATTTTACTGGAGCTCCGCCACTACTTGAGATATTGACAAGTTGAACTATCCAGTTTTTCAAATTGAAATGCTCAACCCAACCGGTCTAGATGCTGAACTGGTTGGGTTGAGCATTCGATTTGACAAACATGATGGTTCAAGGTAGTAGCTGGATGGGTTGAGCATTCAATTTGAAAATTTTGAGTTCAAGTGGTCTATATCCTTGGATAGATCGAAGAAGATGATGAGGTCAAGGATGAGCATCTTGGTAACTTCATTCAAGGAGGGGATCTTTAAAAATTGGCTGGTCAGAAACTCTACCCTCATTAAGTCTATAATAGTGTTATAAATCAATAGGGATTTCCACATGTTTATGCATTGCCTACATTGAATTGAGGCCATCACTGCACACTTCAATGGTAGAAAAGAGAGTATGAGGTGAATAATATTTTCTGGTAGCTTGATGATACTGTCAGTCTTCTCAATGAAGGTTGTCTTATGCTGAAAGTCCGTTGTCTGACTCTTTATTTTTTATGCATTGCTATTTGTGATGTGAAATAACAAAAAAAAAATATTATGTTAGTCCATGTATTTTTTGGGCAAAAACTTGAGTTCAAGTGGACTACATCCCTGGATAGTTCGAAGTAGAAGTCAAGGTCAAGGGTGTGCATCATGGTAGCTTCATCCAGGGAGGGGATGTCGTTGAAAGTGGGCTTGTCACAAACTTGGCCCTTGTACCCAAGACTCTTCAGATTCGGCTTTCTTATCTCCATCTCTTCATCTGAAGATAATCAATCTTCACTGCTTTCGTTTTCAATGTATAGTAATGAATCTTCTCTGGGATTAATATTTATTCCATAACTTGTGCCCTCAACAGATTTGTTTGTTGCATTGAAGAGATGATGCGCTACTTCCTATCTGGGGTATTTTACATGTGCCAGTCGTAACTACGGCTCACCTCATCTATTTTTATATCTATTGATATATCTAGATCTATCTATATACGAAAGGAACAAGGTCAAGAGGAAATCGGAGTTCACCAACATCGCAACCCCTCCTCTCACCACGTCAGCCTCTTAAGCAAAACGAGAGTTGAGTGAAAATCTGAGAGATAACATAAAATCAAATTGATTTTGGATATTCAAAGAAACGAAAAAGATAATGACAAAATCGTAGAACCAAGTTGCAATTTCAGTTTGACGAGATAATGATTTTAGAGAATCAAGTTTGTGAAGTTGGGTCCAAGGCTTATCCAAAATGACACTACCCCAAGATATAAAGTATAAGTTAGTAGTATACAGTAAAGGGAACCAGCTTAAAGAGTGGAAGAGGTTGTTCTCGGAGATTAACATTTCCACATCTTTGTAGACAACCCAACGCCATTGGAACGTATACTGTAAAGGGATTTAAAAATGGGAAAGGACCATGATTGTCACATCAATCATCCACCAGTGTAATCACTATCTATTTCCTCCTTGAGGTAGCCGTGAGATTTGGCCCTGCTTTCTCATCTTCCTATGCTTGTTCTTGTTTCCGAGGCCAGGAACCAGCTTAAAGAGTGACCTCCCCCTAAAAGTATGAAGGGGAATCACGACACTGCCAGGCCAACGATAATCAATAGGGTTGTGAAGACTTTGATCATTTTTGGCATCTCCTTCCGGGGAAAGACCTGGGTCGTCCCAGAAATTATGTAGGTTCTGCACTTCAGTATTTTTTAATTGAATTCTCCTTATCTTCTTCATAATTGTTCTTATTCTTATTTATGATCTTAGAAATTGCTACTTTGCACTGAATGTCTGGAGTGTTTAGAAGGTGGGAGCATCAACTATTTTCATTGCGAATAACACTGAAGAATTGGCCACATATGTGCACAATATAACTATCCCATATGTTTTTATCAGCATAAGTTTTGGCTAATCAGATTACATGAACCCCTATTTATAATAGAGGAAAGTAGTAGAGTCCAATTACACCCAAACTCTAACACTTAAAAATATGTCATAGCTTAATTAAATAACTCAACATAAATAGAAGACTAATATAACTAAAACACCTTTAAACTGAAACTCTTCTATGAGATCTCCTTCGTAATAAATTTTGGCTTTGTAAGACTTCTTATAGTGAGAATCATGTAAGAGGCTTCCATATCTTCTCTTCAACAGATTCATTTCTGCCAAACAACATAAAAAAATTTTCTCTCTCCTTTTATTCTATTTTTTTTTGTTTTATGTGGGTTCCATACAGGTCCTTAGGGAAAGAGAGAGAGAGAGAGAGAAAGAGAAATCTAGGGTTCTTTAGAGAATGCACTCTTTTGTGTTAATGTGCTCAAGAGAAAGTACACTAGAAAATAATTTTTTGTGTGTTAGAATGCTCTTTAAAAATATAATGGAAAGTACAAAAATAATTTACTAATAAAATAATTTTAAGTTAAATAGTTTATATCTTACTTAATTAATAATAAAAAATTTAAAAAAGGTTTTATATTCAATTAAATATATCAAATAAAAAATTATCATAAAAGTACCAAAATACCCCCATAATTAAATCTTACTTTTATAATATTTAATTTCTCTGTAAGTTATTAAATAAATATAATACTAAAAATCATGAAATCATATAAATACATAAATAACCCTTTGTTGAAATTCTAACCTTTTTTTTTCTTCAAATGATTAAAATCTAACTTGGATCTATGTGCCTCATCAACTTGTTTTACTTGTCGTTGGAGAAAATGAAAAATTATGGTTTTAAAAAATAACCAAATCTTCAAATAGTGGAATTTAAAGGAAAAATTGTCTCTTTTTATTAAAAAACAGAATTGCTTGAGTAATAAATTCATAAATTGCTGACAAACACCTAAAAATGATCCTGATGCTAAAAATGATTGAATAATAAATACTAAAATTACTGATAAAAACTTAAACAACTAACCTAATAATGATCCTAAATTTTTTGTTCCCCGCCATAAAATTCTATTCTATGTCATTCACCCGATGAATAGAATTATGAGCTTGTTTCCTTGTAATCTCTGATGCCTTTTCCTCTTCATGATGACCAATAGAGCAACAAACATCTTCCCTTCCTCGTTATCTCCTTGATTTCAAAGGACAAAGTCTGATTTAACCAAAATTTAATACATAAGTCAGATTTAAAGAGACGAGACAAAGAAAACCTAAATGCAGATTCAAATTCTATTTTCAGTAGATCTCAAAGAGATCTGAAACAAGGAGAAGCGAAATCTGCTCAACTATTTCCCCTCATTGAAACCAGCAATAAAAGCATGTTCAAAACAAAAGGTGAAGATCTATACTTTCTCAATCCAATAGAACTCAACAAAAGGAAGTGATCCTGCATCTACAAAAAAATAGCAAAACAAAATTAATAGAAGTCCAAGGAATGCATTTCACCTTGAGAATATAAGTGCCCGTGCTTCAGTAGTTTGACCAATGCAATTTCTATTTTTCATGTTCTTGGAGGACCAGGGAATATAAGAAAAGTGCAATGCATACTTAAAAAAATAGTTAACTTCAAGAGGACTTAACAACATAATCATTGTAGTCATCATACAACAGAGTTGCAACTTGCCATATGCACACAATCAGGCAAGAGTGACGAAGAGGTAGAGATTTTTACTATCCCAGTTTTGAGAAAAATTCTCTCCTTCATTAAATACTAAAGGGTCAGATTCCTATATGTTGGCACTAGAAAAAAATTTCCAGAGGGCTCCAGCTGCCACAAAATGTAAAACATTTGCATGACTAATGCACCAGAAGTCATCTTGGTGACATGACATTCAGTTATATCATTGTATCTAAATATCTGATAAACGAATGAAAAATGATGACTCCATTGACTACCTCTGTAGCACAGGTATGACTCCAGTGTTCGGTTGAGAAAAAGTGATAAATTGAGCAAGAAACCAATGAGGGGTTCCACTTAAGAAAACAACCAAATTTATCTCCTCTTATGTGTTGCTAGTGGAAACAAGAAGTCAAAAAATAGGAGAAAGATTATATGATTACATGACTAGGACATTTATAAAAGTTCACTTGTATATAGATCTTTTTTCCTGAAGGAGAAAAGGACAAAAGGATGTAACTAAAAAACTTAGACATCTTAGCTTGATCAACTCCAAATATATAAAATAATGTCGTCACATGACCCTTCAGCAAGGAGTATCATAGACAAGGAACTAGTCAGGTTGACCAAACCAGAATATGTATTTTTACAAAAACAGAAATGGGCAGCTGGAAACGTACCAGATGAGTACTTGTGACTTTAACTTCTAGGGAGCTTACATGTGAAAGCTTTGTCAAGAAATTCTGCCAAAGATGCAACTTTTAGTCAAGCTCATCATGGGTGAACAGTAGGGTAGCTTCATTTATGGAGGAGACATCAATGAAAATAGGCTTGTCACAAACTTGACCCTTGCACTGAAGATTCTTCAGGTTTGGCGTTCTTATCTCCATCTCTTCAACATCAAAACATGACTCTAGTGTTAATCTCTTCAATTGAAGATGATCAATCTTTATTGACTTTAGGGAGTCACAATAACTCATACATGAGTCCTCAAGAAGAGGGGAGCCAAGAATTATCTCACCTAATTGAACACCATTAATTGTCACACCATGGGCTTTGTAACCCTTTAAATCATGCGGAAGCTCTAGTATGCACCAAGTTAAGTCGAGAGATGATATTGATAGACAAGAGAACAAGAGTTTGGCATTCTGAATTTATTCATCCCCCACTTGATATCATCATCATCTGTCGAGTCGGAGTGCCCTACATTTCCACTCAAATCAAGCACAAGCTCTCCAACTCTAACTTCGACAAACTCAATCCACTCTATGAGATCGGATGAATATTTGTCACCAGGACAAAAGAACATGTGAAACTTCTTAACCTTGTCTAGAGTATGAAGCTGGAAAAGTTGGTGGATAGCTTGTACATAATGTGCCTTCTTTAAATTGGCTGTGAATTCCTCATCGAAGTCTATAATAGTTTTGTATATCCATAAGGCTTTCCACATGTTGATCCATTGCCTAGATAGAATTGAAGTCTTCATTGCACACTTCAATGGAAGAAAAGCGATTATATGGTGAATAATATTTTCTGATAGCTTGGTAATATTGTCTTTCTTCTCAGTGAAGATTCTTTTATGCTGAAAGTCCATTGAGTGACCTTTTTTTTCGTATGCACCGATGTTTGTGACCTGAAATAACAAAAAAGTATTGTGTTTGTCAATCTATTTTTTGGACAAAAAAATTGCAAAAATATATTCAAAAGCTTGTTTTTGGACAACAAAATTATACATATATCAATTGCATTGGAAGGAAATAATTTGTCCATTAGTTCACTTAGGGATTAATTATGAATGAATCCCGTTAATGAGATTAATCATTGCCTTTTGTTTCAAGGGCTCTACAAATGCCAATCACAACTACCATCTATGATTAGTCTCAACCCCAATTCATGTGGAACAATGCTTTAATTCATGTGGACCAATGCTTTGATATTCAATGTTACCTATTGTGGGAGAAATAAGGGGCTTTTTAATTTTTTCATTTCATTATTTGGAATAGATGGCATTCAAGAGAAAAATATCTCTATGTGGATAAAGACTTTGTATTTGTATTTTTTTTATATTTTTTTATGACAGTTACAAATGTTTCCATAAATTTAAACCAAAGGAAAAAGTTTAGCAAGTTCAAGAATTGCTAATTTTGGAAATCCTAAGATTCAACAATTAAAGTATCAGGATCTAACAAAATAATAAAATAAGAAATTAAAAATAAGAACAACATAAAAATGGTTTATGTAAAAATTTATGAAGAAATGTCATCTGGATAAATTTGTTTGAAGATACTAATTTTAAGCTTTATGGCTATTTTCCATTTCTTGTGCCTAAAACAATTGGATAAGGTTGGAAAGAGCAGCCACAAAATAAAGTTTGTCATTACTAATTGATGCACAATTATTTTGTGTAACTAACGTCAAACAAGAATACCAAAAGTATGGGAAATGTGTTTTTTTTTTTTGCAAAGATATGATGCTTCAAAAAGGAAACAACAAAAAGTTGACATAGTGGGTAAGATCGAGTATGTATTGGTAGCAGCTAACATATCGAATAATATTCGATCTGATAAATACTATCTGCACCATGTGTTGCACTTTATAAGACATGTATCATCTTTCAGGGCTCTATGATACCATATATCCAATAAGTCCCATTGGATATGTTATATGTCTTGGTGATATAGGCATCCTTGGGTAAGTGGACCAAATTAAGCAAATCCAAAACAATTTAAAAGTGCTTGAGGAAAGAGAAGATTATGTTCAAATAAAAATTAATTAAAAGATAAAAAGAGGCAAGCATAGCTGTGGCCAAGAGGACGTAAACCAAAATTTTCAAATGAGTTCTAGTAAAATCACAAAATTTAAGCATAATAAGTTCTTATTGGAAGCAAAATATGAGGAGCATGACTATGTCAAGACTTAAAAGACAAGATTTGGGAGAAATCTCATCATGGAAGCACAAAGAAGCTTTATGTCCATGACAAATGAGGTGATAAGGAGAGGTTTCAACTCAATATGGTCACAATAAACTTTGTCTATTTCATATTTATGATAAGATGATTCTTGAGGCATTAAATCTTCATGTTAAGTTATTTTATGGTGTTTATATGTTCATAATTAGCTTTAAAATATCTTAATGCAATTAGATCTAAAGGGGGAATCAACTAGGGGTCCTAGCTTATTTCTTTATTATTTAAGTACCTTATCTTTGAGTATATTTTTGTTACCACAATTAGTTATCAATGGGAATAGTAATGCTTCTACTAACATTTTTTCTTAAAAAGGACTCAACATGCATTCAATTTTTAACGAAGGGAAGTGAGTAGTAGGCAAGAGGAAAATGGAGCTGGTACAATCTATAAGGTCCAATGAGGGATAAATCCTGGGGGGGGGGGGGGGGGGGGGGGGTGGGTGTTAGGCGTTCATGCCACTAAATTAACAACAACAACTAACCTACAAAAATTCATCTTCATTTAGATTTACAATCACAAACTAGGCACACAATCTAGACCATTAAAGGGGTTTCTAGTAGCAAAGTAGGCTACACAAGCCTAGAGCTTCACAAGGATTTATAATAACTTATTAGGTACTAGCCTAGACTTAAAAATAAGAGTTTCAAGAGTGCTTGGCTACATGAGGACTTATATCACACAATCATAGTAGCAATGCTTCACAATGTTTCTTTTTCAGCCACACATGGATGCACTCAATGAAATTGAGGTTAGGATGGTCTTGTCTACCCAATGCTTGACCCAATTTACAAGGGTTACTTGCTTCCTAATTGGTAGATTTTATAATCTAAGAGCAAATATAAAACACAACCAATTCTGTGTATATGTAAGAAAATTTCAAATAGTCTTTAATCATTAGATTTCAAAATATAAGTCCAAGGTAAATCTTGGATTGGTTTTTCAAATCAAGGGATGCACTCAGCTCAATGGAATCAATGGTTTGAAAGTATAGCTCATGCGTTGTAGTAGTCTAAACCTCAGTGATTGATTTAAAAGTACAATGACACTAGTTTAGTATTCTCAACCAAATACAATTTAAGATTTAAATGTAAATGCATGCATATACTTGGACTTTGAAATTCTACCCCAAACTTCTAATACTATGTCAAAACCATTTTAAATACCCTAATAAATCAACACACAAGAATGTATAATGTGATTAGAAAATAAGAAGCTCAAACATGGGGCAGAAAAACTAGTTTTGAGTGGTAACCATTCAAACAATCAATCGAGAATTGATTCAAATATGATCTTCGAATCAATAGGCTCACATTCAACAATCATAGTTCTAAGTATTTAAACAATATTTAAAATAAAAAAACATTGATACTATTATCTCTAGGAGAAAATACTCAAGTTCAGGTTTTGACTTCCTTTGAGAGCTTGAGATGGTTAAAACCTCAAATTTTAGTCTAGGGCCATGAGCACTTCAAAAATTATCTTTGGTAGCATGTTGAAAACAAGTTTGTGAGAGATCTTCTTAAATAGAAATCTCTCCAATATTAAAAAAAACCCATTAGAGTTAGAAAATGATATTTTGTCACTTAGAAAAATAAGGTAAAAAATAAGTCCAAAAAATCTAATCAAATATATATTAAATCCTTTTTTATTACAAAACATATTGGTATGTTACTTATTGATCATTTGGGAGTGCTGTAACATCCAAATCAGGGCCTAACTTTTTGAAAATTTGAATTTTTGAAATAAGGGGTCTACTCTTGTATTGGGGCCGAAATCTTGTTTTGAAAATTAGGGTTATGTGAGAGACACATGTTGTTGATCCCTTCCATGGGGTCGTCTGCTTTCTTCTTAATTCACTCATAAGTAACTTAATTGTATGTTGTCCTAAAAATTATATCCATGAGGATCTTGAGACCGGCACATTCATCCTATTGCTCATGTTAAATGATCCTTCTTAAACTATGTTATGTTGGTCGGTACAAATTAATTTAGCCCCAAAGGTTCTAGCTAAGTACTATTTGAAACATAAATATGCCTAAAGGTATTTATTTATCATGCGTTGTCTCAAGTATATCTAGTTGAGCTTTCTTAACTGCATTATTTTGGAGAGTAGTAACTAATTTAGCATCAACGATATTGGCTAACTACTATAAGAAACATTCATATGCCAAAGGGTATTTATTTTGAATGCTTTCTCACAAGTAAAGTATATCTAGCTTTAAAATTGATTTGGTAACATAGAGTTCATTGCTTCCAAGATTTTTTTGTGTGATTAAGGGCATACATAGAACTGATATTTGGTATCACCCACAACTATGATCGCTTGGAAGACTTGTGCACGTAACCACCTCCGAAGGAGGGACCTCAACCACCGCATATTCATTTGATTTTTTTATCTTACTTTAACCAAAAATTAGTGGATTAAAATTTCATTTGGAAGGGTTAGTATTTAAGTGTCACTCAGACAATTTTGAATATAGAAGTACCACAATTTCCATATCCTAAAGATTGATTTGGAGATTTG
Organism: Aristolochia californica; assembly: GCF_029961685.1. Classification (NCBI taxonomy): domain Eukaryota; kingdom Viridiplantae; phylum Streptophyta; class Magnoliopsida; order Piperales; family Aristolochiaceae; genus Aristolochia; species Aristolochia californica. Next base: position 8,653,481 of record NW_027182279.1, read on the forward strand.
ATTCTACAAGTAAATATATTGTTAGATTGGTGGTACACATGAATTACTTGCATAGGGACTTAGATGGTTAATTAATAAAATTAGATACTTACTTGTATTTAGTAGTTTTTATGGCCAACTTAGAAGCATGAATTGCCTTTGACACTTTTATCCAAAAATCTACAAAGTATATGTATGCAATTTTTCTTTTTTCTTATTAGTATGCATTTCTATCTCAGTATGCATGGTCTAAGATGTGTACTACATGTTGAGTATGGCGAGTCTTGTCTTGAATTTTTCAAGAAAGCAACTTTAAATGGTTTTATCAATCAATTTAAACCAAGAGGATGTAAGCCATCTGTTGTGCCCTTTTGGAATTGATAATATGGGTCAACAAAATGGGGGCAATTCAATGAAAATTAGCACAATAGTAGTTATTATATTATTTTCATATATCTTGCATTAAAGGCTAGATTGAGCTACTGTAGTGCAAGTTTCTCAAGAGTGTACTTACTTTGTTGAGCGTATGCCATTTGGAAAGAAATTTTATCAACGTTGCCAATGATAGAGGTGGACGACACATTGACTTTACTTTAAGAGAAATTGACTGAACTGCCTTGTTATGTTCAAGTGTCTGCTTTCTCCATCGAGATACTCAAAATGGAGTTGTATTTTCTATGCAAGCTACCAGATTGCAAGCCGCCTAGGAGTGTGATTGTCTTGCCAAGGTCTTTGATGGTTTCTGTATCGGCTACAAGTGACTTCAAAATTTTGAACCACAGTGGAGAATTGAATTTCTTTGTTTCAACAAATTTTTAAAATTTTGGTGATGAACCTGGTCCTCTTGTTAAGAAACTCAAGAGTTTTATCTTCCACTCAACTTTTGCTAGAAAAAAATATTCCTTTGTGACTAAGAAGAGAAAAATGCAATGACAAGAACACAGAGTTTGCATTGTCCTTCTTTCGACCAATGCGTTGGATCGAATGACTCTGTTACCAATTAGTTTGGAAACATAGAATAGGCTCAGACCTTTATAAATAAATCCTAATTTTATACAAAATAGGTTTGTATTTTAGTGCCAAATACAGAAAACAAAAGCAACAATTTTGGGGTTTTAAAATTAATTTATCGTCCCACTGCACATTGCTCCACTTAAAAAACATAATTTGAAAAATCCAAAAAAGGGTAAAATAACCCTAAGACAACGAACCCTAGCTAGTAATAAAGCCATTGACATTGTTAGAAGAGAGGAAAGTAGGGTGTAAAATCGAGTAAAAGAATCAAAGAGGAATTGAGTGTGGTACACATGATTTTGGTGTAAGAAGAGATTGAGATAGAGATTGAGAAATAGTAGGAGAAAAGAGAGGGAAAAAGTTGGATAAGTATTTTAGGATAGGAATTCATGTTAAATTTTTATTATTAATCCTTGCTATTCTGAGTACATTACAACTGAGAGAAAATGACTTGCGCACTGGAGTAGTTAGATATTTTAGCTTATGTCCAAACCTTGTAATGTTTGGTTTAGTACTCCATGGAAGAAATACTTACCTTCACTCCAATTTCATGATAAAAAAACCACTAAAATTAAAGACGCAACCCAATGATATTTTTGTAGTTTCTCTAAATTTTTATGTAGTTTTAGTCAATCAATTAGGGCAAGTCCAATTTCATGAATCAATTGGAAAAGGTCCTAATTAATTTAGAGATTTGCTTTATTGGACTTGCTCTTATTGATTCACTTCATTGGACTTAGTTTCTATATTGGACTTTTCTAAGTGATTCAACTTGAAAAATCTACAAGGATTTTTTTTCGAATTTATGAGTCACATAAGATGTATAAGTGCCTTGATAGTTTTGCTCCACAATGTGAGACCATGTTTTCATATCCATCATATTGAAAACTTTGAAAATGGCCTTCCACTTCTAATGATCACTTAAATTGTGAGGTCAATCTGAGGTTGCTCACATCTGCAGGAGCAATGGAAATTCAATTCAATTGCTTAAGGTGGATCTATAACTATTGGTCAAATTTGTAGCCATAGGAATAAGGCTGCCATATACTTCCATTATTCTAGTCATCCTTTGATGAAAGATATTGCATCTTCATCTTCGCCTTCATGATTGGAACACCTATCATTCACAGTGACAAATTGAGAGTGTTAGTCCTAGTATACAAAATGGCTTAACTTTGTATTAACTTTTATAGACGGAGAGAATATTAGCTATTTAGTCCCAAATGGTTGAGCTCACTTCAAGAATGAATAGTCTCATTCTCAGAGAGATTACATTGGGTTAGCATGACTAAACATCCCAAAAGATTAGTTTAATGAGGATCCCAATGTTGATTTGGCTTATTCGTTTGACCAATATTCTGACTCTTACTAAACCATGAAAGAGTAGAAGACATAAGAGATATGCTTTGTGATTGGTTTTAAGGTAGAGTTTGCCTCATGATAAAAGGTATACTAGGGAGAATAGGCTGATGAATCCCAAGAGATTTTATGGATTAAGTCATTTGGCGCCTCAATGTTGACTCATTACATCATTTGGTTGAAGTAGGTCTCCCGGTGTTTTTGTATGCTGAGTCAAGTGGTATATCGGTTTGGTTTAGAATATTATGAAATAGTTTTGTTCCTATCTACCATTGGTGTTAAAGGGAGAACTATGAGGAACCAACCATACGAGAGGACTAGGTTTTTCCTATCTATCATTTGGCGACTAAGTTAGTATGGAAGAACTACAACTAGAGGGAAATCCTCCTCTATACAAGTTATAGTACAAGGTTTCTAAACAAAGTGAGATGGGGAAGCATCACTAGGTATGAAGCAATCTCATTATTTTTTCAAGCATAAAATATTATTCGTTGCCATTTAGTGGGCAGACATGAATGACAAGCACCACTAGCGTTAGGAATGTGATGATTATATTATAAAAAACCTAAATTGCCACGGATCCGACAATTAAACTTTAGTTTATTATATTAGTGCACATTGAAGGGGAAGAATAGATTAATTGAAACCCAAAAATTATTTGTTTGCCTATTTCTATTTTTAGAAAGCTAACCGCCATTAAATCAGCCAAGGTTCCTACCTCAAAAGCAAAGCTGATACAATTTTTCTCAGGGCCTATATCAATATGGACGAAACCAAGCACAATGCTTTTCTAAAATGCATTCAATAGATCAATTACACCCATAAAAGAATAGGACAGGTATGGATATGAAAAAAAAAAAAAATCGCTGAAGAGATACCATTTTTACGTACCTTAGCTCATATTAATCCATGTTGCATGCTTCTCAGTTTGTTCAAATAGAAACAGAAAAGAAAAAGGAAACATATCGATAGGAAAACAAAAAAAATATAATAGAACATAAATAATAAATCGACGTAAGACGAAGCAGTCAATGATAGAAGAAAGAGAAGTTCATTTGAGAAGAAAACGAACCTGTAGAGGTTGATGATTGGAATTAAAGAAGCCGAATACCCCATAGAGCCTTGATAATGGATTAGTAGCTTCAGAAGGAGCAGACAGAAGAGAGAAGAGAGCCTCGGGGGAATCGTCTCACAAATAGAGAGGAAAGCGAAGAGAGGAGAAGAGAGTGGAAAGGAGATGAGTAGAGAGGTTCAGGGGGATAGTAGTAAACACATAGAAGAAAGTGGGGCTGGTCATCAATGAGACCCGGTATAAAATCTCTTATTGAATGACCGTTTTGGTTTATTTCCACGCCAGAGATTTTCTTGATTTTGTTAAGCCAGCCAAGCTTAAGTCTTTCAATTTATTAGCTTGAATGCGAAATTACTGCTTCTCCTAAAAGTCCCCCCCCCCCCCCCCTCTCTCTCTCTCTCTCTCTATGGAAAAACTTCCACTAATGGACAAAGGTTTTTTATGGTAGCAACATTGGCTGGGGCGGTGTACTTACTGCCTAACCCCACAAATATGGTATTAAAGAAGAAGAACGAATCTGTAGTTATGCTAGTGGAAAAGTAAAAGAAAAAGAAAATATGAGTAGCATAGATGCAGAAATTTTAGCAATTATTTACTCCTTAGAAGCTTTTCGGCTTTTCATTATTAGTAAAAATGAATTTTCATTAAAAACTAATTGTGAAGCAATAGTAAAATATTTCCAAAGAAGCAACGAAAATAAGATAAGTAGAAGAAGATGGCTAAATCTTGTAGATATAATTACAGGAAATAGATACAAGATAAAATTTGAACATATCAAAGGTAAAAATAATAGTCTTGCAGATACATTACGTAGGAGATTTTTTTATGGATCCTCCAGACCAGATGTCCTCAAGATCTTCTTCCTCTAGATTCAATAATTATGAACAATAATTTTTAAATTTTGGTAATCAGAAGTTAGTAGTTTTTCCTAAATCTAATATTACATTTACAACTTTACCGCATATTTCTGTTGGCAAAGAAGAACAATGCTTATTAGACAATTTATGGCTTTCTTAACAGAGAATTCCTAAAGATCAAAAATACTTTTTATCTAGTATTAATAGTTCATCAGAATATTTTTGTCAGAAAAAGAAAAGTTTTAATTTTTATGTAGCTTTTAAAGGTAAAACTCCGGGAGTTTTTCATTCCAGGACTGAAGTAATAAAAAGTATTCAAGATTTTCAAATAACTATTTATAAAGGATTTAATAATTTACAAGAAGCCTTAGAAGCTGCTAAGCACAATATAGGAACTAATTGTTATATAGCCCCGTCCTTAAGATTTATGAGAGAAGACCAAGTATCTTATGGGATTGCCAAAGATACTAGAAGAATTGTTTTTTTGTGATAACTATGAAACCCTATCCAAGACCATACGAAGACTCAATGAAAAGAGAAGGTTACTCCAGGAAAAGAATGATTTTCAGAAAGAATACATAAATACCATTGAAGCAGAAAACAAACAATTCAAGGCAAGATTAACAGGTACTTCTTCTAACCAAATACCTACTAGTGAGGGTAATTCACTAGCTAGTCCAACTCAAAAGGTAGCTGGACATTTGCCAAAGATGTCAGAAGAAAAGAAGAAAGACAAACAACAGACAGATCCAGAAGATATTAAAAAGATGATGAAAGAATATTTTCAAGAATATCTTAAAGAACAAGGTTATGAGAAACAAGACTTAGAAATATCCAGTAAATCTGGATCTACTGGTACTCTGACTCCTCAATGTTATTCTCAAGAAGAAAGCGAAGACTATGACTTTGACTCAGAAGCTATACACAATTTGACAACTTTAGATGGGAAATAGCAAGACAAAAGTACTAAGAAGATAATCTAGAAAAGAAAAAGATAATGGATATTTAGACTATTATTCAAGATAATGGATACTAAGAAGATTATCTAGAAAAGACATCTGAAAATACTATCATTGATTCAGAATAAAGATAGACATGATCCCGTTTGAGAAGATAAAAAATTCAGCCCACGGTTTCAGCACATGGTTTTCCAGCCCATGGTTTCATCATATGGTTTGAGATAAAAGTTTCCAACCCACTGTTTTAGCAAATGGTTTATGACGATATGCTTTCTAGCTCATGGTGATTTGAAGATGCCCCTGGTTTCCTGGCACCTTGTTTTTGACTTTGTAAAAAGTTTGTATTTTTCCTTTTTGGGTTTTGTTTAACCTTAGCCGCACACTTGTAAAGATTATGAGATAAGTCATTGACGATGGGGCCCAATGAGCACCCGTATGACAATCTCCATCTATTTTGTAACTCCCTTAATTCTCAAATAAATTGTAAGGACACGTTTTCAGTGTATAATAATGAATCTTCTCTGGGGTTAATATTTGTTCTATAACTTCTCCCCTCAATAGGATTGTTTGTTGCATTGAATTTTGTTTGTTTAATTTATTTCCTTTTTAATTTTCTTCTAGTTAATTTATTACTTTTTATCTTTCTATTTAATTTTATCTATCATCCCTTTGATTGAAGTAATTGTTAGTCTCTTTCATAACCCTCTTTTATTTTTCTCTCCCCTTCCTCTTTTCCTTGTCATTTTGATCTATTTTCCTAGAATTATGGTAATCCAAGAGCTTGTAACGTAATAGTCATATTTTCTCTTTCTCACTTGAAATGAGGACGAGGTTGAGAGAAAAGGGAATGAAGTGGAGACAAGGTTTAGAGAAAGGGGAATGGTTGGGTTTCCGGGTCAAGCTTTAGTATCGGAATTTGGGTTTTCAAGAACTCTACAAATCCTACTTGTGCCCACCCCTAGGATTCGATATAGCGAGGAGAGGAGTAAACGTGTAAATAGGGATTTCAAAAATTTTAGTGATATTAGTCCCCTCTAATAACATGAAAAGGATAAATAAAATTCATCTACATGGAGGAATGGTTTGTCCAGGGAACCAACCCATTGCTAGTACATATGTACTAACAAATCTCACCAGATATTAGCAAAAAATCCTAACCATATATATCCAACGTACCCTTACATCAAAATGTAATACGCTAATTACAATTATAAAATACTATTTTACACCTAATAAAAAGTAAAACTTCCCAATGGAGCTTCTTTGAAAAGCCTACAAATGACTCAAATGCAATGTAATCCTTAATGTTTGTATTATAAGATGAGCAAGGAGATTACTAGGGGTAAGTAAAGTTTAATAGGGTCATTTTTGGCATTTGGATGCCAAGCATGAGAAAGGGAGGGGGGTGCCACCTTCGGGTTAAATGGAAAAAGTTTTGCTAAGAAAAGCCAAAAGGTTGGTTAATGTAGGAGTTTTAGGGGGTCAGTCTTAGTTTCTTATTAGGAGTTCCTTATTTCTTATTTGATATAATCTCTAGGTTTTTATTTGATGTATTTGAGTCTGAATTGAAGTAAGAATTGCCATATTATTGCTTTCAAGACCCAAGGGTACTAATAAAAAGTCTCAAAAAGATTTCAAACACCCATATAAATAAAAGGACCAACCAAAACAATGCTAAAAGGTTTGGCCAAAAGGGTAAGTGAGAGTCAAATAAATGACGATAGGAGAAAAGAGTGACAAAGGGTAATGAGTAATGAGGAAGATAGGGTGTGGAAGTTGGGTTCACTATGTGTTTTATTTTTGTAAGAAATTCAAATCTTCATTAGAATAACCAATGATGACAAGAATCAGTAAATAATGAACCCAAGGCAAGCAATTGAGGAGTTTTTCTTCAATAAGAATGTCTCAATCAAAGAGACACAATAGTAGCAAGAGAGATGGGCCAATGCCCAAATAACCGGTAAATAATGAAAGTCCTTAAGAGTAATAAGGACACACGAAATAATTCATAGTGAGTTCATCCTTGAATAAGGAAGATATGAACCTAGACCAGTATAACACAAGAAGAGAGCAAGTAGACCGAGTCAGGTTGGCTCGTGTTCGAGTTGACCCGGTCCAAGTTTGGTGTCGTCATTTCCGACAACAGCAACAGAGGTGGCGCTCAGGAATTAACCCATGAACAGAATCAGTATGCAAACCCGATAGATTAATTAGATTAACTCGGTAGAGTCTAGTGTTGTCATCTCTAGTAACAGCAACGGAGTTGACACTCAAGAAATAACCAACTCGAAACGATTAAATCACGCATATCACTCGATAGGCAGCAATAACCAAATAACAATCAGCTGAGTCATATGAAATATTTCCAAACAAAGCAATGCTGTCTGACAGATCGTAAAGAAAAAATGAGAGAAAAATGACTGGCATGTTGTCGTGATCTTTCCGAACAGAGGAAGATCAAATATTTTTGGAAACAACTAGATATCTTCTCGAATAGAGCAAATATATTCTCGGCAATCAGAGTAAAAATGGAATGAATCGGAAGATCAATAACGAAGATCCGCTGATACCAAAAGATCAATTTTGAGCATGAACAACAAAGCTAGCAAGGAATATCATTTTCCATGTGATCTCATAAGAGAAGATACGATGAATCAAGCTATATTTTTCAGCCAGAAACGGATCCAAAAACATTTCAGCAAGTCTTGTTGAACAAAGATATCTTCCTTGGAAGGAACAACGTTTTCAGAATGACACACCAGTGGCAGACTATCTAGTGAAGCAATTTTTTGAATGGAATGTGAAATGTCAGTGCTCGAATAACATTACTAGACAATTGGTCGTTCTAATATGAAGAATAGTAAGTTTCCAGAATTAATATTGAAGATGGCATTGATACCAAACTGGATAAAACCAACCACGCTTTGCCAGCTAATGTCCAACCGAGCAAAGAAGCCAGCCTCTAGTGATCAACAGATGTTGATAGAAGATGACAACAACTTTCGTCCAATGAGTTTGGTAGAGATATCAGAAGCCAACAGTCTATTTACTGAGTGATGGAAGATTTGTTGGAAGTGATCAACTGCCGAGCAATGGAGGAACAGAGACTCCTCTTTAGACACCGATCAAAGGATGAGCAATGGAGGTACGAGATTCAGAGACCAGACACTGATGCTATGATAGATAATGGAAGAGTTATGCTAGGCAGCAGGAGAAAATGAGCAGTGCTGGAAGGAAGATGAACCAATTAGGAGAAATCTATGGTTCCAACAGTTTGTCCACTAGCATTGGAACGAGTAACATAAAAAAATGAAATTTTCAACAACAACAACAGAGATGATCAACAATATCGAAACAAAATTCCAGCAACGATGAAAAATGAAGCAGCAATATGAGCAACAAAAAATAATGGGTTTCTAGAATCCTGAAAACCATAGCTATGAGTCCTGAAAATCAATGTCTTGATACCATGTTGATTTTCAAGACTCCATGGATTACGCTATGGACAAAAGGAGAGAAGGCATGTTGGGGAGAAAACAGGAGGAGAATGAGATTATGGACTTGTGTCCAAAACCTCCCCTTGAAGCACTATTTACAAATGAATAAAATTATAATATTATAATTATGCCCTTCACCCTAGAAGATTGAAAAAGAGACAAGAAACATAAACTAATCACATCAGTGCCACCATAATTACATCATATCTTCCAACATAAATAGATGCTCATTGTACTCAAATTACAACAAGTTAGTGAACTTTTCTCTTTTCTAGAAATTGAACAATCCCAATGTTATAAGAAAACGAGGTTAGAAATGTAATCCCACTTTCATCTTCCTTCCCTTTCCCTCGACTCCATCTTTTTCAAATAAATATTTAGGTTTTCAAAAACCAACTCAAGCTTGCAAAAGTTCCAAAAGTAGAAAATTGACTCTTACCCACATGTGTTTTTGTTTCCTTGACCTTGTTCTCAACCAAAATCTAATCCTCACTCCAAACATGACCTCTAAACCCCACCTTGGTCAATTCCAACCCTGCTCATTTCATTTTCCACAACCATGTTTCTTACCATGTGTGGTCAAGGCCATGTTTTCAAAAACCCAATTCTAAGCCTCAACCCTAAACCCTAAACCTTAAATACAAATAATAAATAAAATTAATGCGTAAATACAATATGCATCAACTAATACATTATACATATAAAAAATACGTTCATGATATGACAATTTGTATCATAAATACAGAGAAATCTTCTCCTCCTTGCTCATCCATTCCATTCTGAATTAATTCTGCGGAAATTCAAATCTTAATCCTAAAATAATGGTAGAAACAAAAATAGTATTGGGCATTAACAAAGCTCCCATTATGAATAAACAAAAACAGTGTATAATTTTTAATAAATAGTCAACAATTTGAATTTGAATGTTTTAATGATCTATCACATGCGTCCCATTAAGAAGGTGAAAAAAAAAACAAACGCCAGCATGATCCAAAGAAGGCACGCTGGTTTATCTCCATCATTCGCAGATGAAAAACTGCCATGAAGTGGAAAATACGGAAGAGAGGAGAAACACAGATGAAACGAAAAAGAAAGAAGAAGAACGGGGAAAAAAAGATGAAAAAGAAAATAAATAGACTAGAGAAGAGCAAAGAGACTAACGTGTGGGAGTCAGAGCTGAGCGTGCCGAGACGATGATTAGATGAGCAGCGACTTACAACAACAGAAAGACGTTTGTTGGAATATTTGTTTGTATCGATCGGGCCAGTCCTTGTATAAAGAGTTTTCCTAAAAGGTTCGAGCCTTTTAGTGCAATGGTTTCAACATGGTATCAGAGCAGGTTGGTCCCGGGTTCGAGTCCCACTCCCATCAAATTTTGTCCCAGGTATTTTTGGTGAATTTGTCCTGGGTTTTTCCAGGAGTTTGTCTCGGGTTTTTCCAGTGAATTTATCCACGGGTTTTCCCCGTGCAGAGGAGTGTTGGAATATTTGTTTGTATCGACCGGGCCAGTCCTTGTATAAGATCCATGGGGTTGCTTTCCTAAAAGGTTCGAGCCTTTTAGCGCAATGGTTTCAACAACGTTCGCTAGGTAGATTTTTGGCAAAGAGTCATAGTCAAGATCAAAACTAATTGAGTTTAAATGAAATCGGTTCCAACTAGTCAAACGGAAATCGCAATTGGGTTATGCGATTTTGTCATTCACTTTTTGTTTCTTTGAAGATCCAAAATCAATCTGATTTTTTGTTATCTCTCTAATTTTCACTCAACTCTTGTTTTGCTTAAGAGGTTGAGGGGGTGAGAGGAAGTAGTGAATCATCTCTTCAATGTAGCAAACAATCCTGTTGAGGGAACAAGTAATGCAATAAATGTACAGCCCTGAGAAGATTCATTACTATACACAGAAAACATGTCTTTACAATTTTATTGAGAATTAGGAGAGTTAAAGAATATTGATTTCGTATCACAAACAACACCAACAGAATATTCATTTTTTTTTGAACCCTGTGGATTGATTTATCTACAATAGAAACTCAGTAGCTTAAACTTGATGATATTCGATGGATGAAGAAATTCAGAAAACCGGATTGTTTGTTCTCTTGTCCATCGATATATTCACTCGACTTTACCTGATGCATAAAGGAGCCTCATTACATTTTCAGGGGTCTCAAATCTCTAAAAAATGAAAGCAATGGAAATTGATAATCTTCGGCTGAAGAGATGGAGATAAGTAAGCCGAACCTAAAGAGTCTTAAGTACAATGGTCGAGTTTGGAACAAGCCCACTTTCAACAACACCCTCCCTGGATGAAGCTACGGAGATGCTCACCCTTGACCTCGAATTCTAATTTGAACTATCCAGGGATATAGATCACTTGAACTCAAGTTTTTGCCCAGAAAATAGATTGATTAACACAGTACTTTTTTTTGTTATTTCAGATCACAAATAGCAGTGTGTAACAAACAAAAAGTTAATCAATGGACTTTCTGCATAAGAGAACCTTTACTCAAAAGACTGACAATATCAGCAAGCTACTAGAAAATATTATTCACTACATACTCTCTTTTCTTCCATTGAAGTGTGCAGTGATGACATCAATTCTATCTAGGCAATGGATAAACATGTGGAAACCCCTATGGATTTACAACACTATTATAGGCTTGACAAGGAGTTCACAACAAATTTAAAGAAGCTATTATAGGCTTGACACTATTATGGATGTACAAGCTGTTTACCAACTTTTACAACTCCATACTCTGGACAAGATTAAGAAGGTTCTCCCATTCTTTTGTCTCAGTGACAGATACTCATCTGATCTCACATAATGGATTAAATTTGTCAAAGTCAAAGGATTCGGGGAGCTTGTGCTTGATTTGAGTGGAAGTGTAAGGCACTCAGACTAAACAGATGATGATGATATCAGGTGGGGGATGAATAAATTCAGAATGTCAAACACTTTGTTCTCTTGTCTATCAATATCATCTCTCAACTTAACTTGCTGGATACTGGAGCCTCCACAAGATGTCAAGGGTTTCAAAACCCTAAGAAGTGTTGCTCTCTATCGTGTGGCCATTACTGGTGATCAATTAGGTGAGATAATTAGTGGGTCTCCTCTTCTCGAGGACTTGACTTTGAGTTGCTACAACTCCCTGAAGTCAGTGAAGATTGATCATCTTCAACTGAAGAGATTAGGAGTGGAGTTAAGTAGCTTGAACTTGATGATATTCGTTGGATGAAGAACTACATAAAAGTGGACTGTTTGTTCTCTTTTCCATTGATATCTTCACTCAACTTAACCTGATGCATACAATTTCAATGGTTTCAAATCTCTAAAAAATGAAAGTAATGAAGATTGATCAACTTTGGCTAAAGAGATGGAGATAAGCAAGCCGAACATGAAGAGTCTCAAGGTTAAGGGTCGAGTTTCAAAGACATCCCCTCCCTAAATGAAGCTTCCGAGATGCTCACCATTGACCTCGACTTCTACTTCGAACTATCCAAGGATGTAGACCACTTGTACTCAAGACTTTCAAATTGAATGCTCAACCTAGCCAACTGCTACTTTGAACCATCACGTTTGTCAAATTGAATGCTCAACCCAACCAGTTCAGCATCTAGAACGGTTGAGTTGAGCATTTCAATTTGAAAAACTGGATTGTTCAACTTGCCAATATCTCAGGTACTGGCGGAGCTCCAGTAAAATTCTTGTCAAGACTCCATAGTGTTTACCTATGATAAGCAAGCAGACGAACTTAAATAGAGTTGAGAAGATTTAAGAAAGCACCATTAAAGGAAAAAAAAGAGGATTCAAATAGTGATGGAGAGAGCATCAGATTAGCACATTTTAAACAGATGAATGAATAACAAACAATGCAATCATTGAATGCACTCATAAAATTGGTTGTAACAAACCCGAAAATTAGTTGTAACTTGTAAGACACCAGGAAATTGGTTGTTACAAACCTGACGAAGGGGGATGATAGATGTTGCTATGTCAGCAACCATTTAGGATGGAAGCAGAAAGTGCCATTAGGCAAACTGCCACATGGATGAGTGGTGTCAAAACTGAAACTAACCCATCGGTTCAATGATTTTTTTGTTTCTTATATAGGGAAAATAGATTTAGCTTAAAATCGGAAGATCCGGTCTAGTCCTATAGTAATTGGACTGAGTAAGATTAGGTCTGGTTCAATGCTTACAAAGTAATGTGAAAAAATTCTGTTATACTTTACTGGGGTTTCGTTGAGTTATGATGTTTCTTTCTATTTTCTTTTTAAGATTTCTTACAAAAAAATTTCTGAGTTCAATAAACTAAATAAGTTCCTAGACTGTAGAAATAAGAAATAGAACGTGGTTACCTAATCCAGTGCAAAAGCAAAATATGGAGCAATGACACATACATTGAGTGAAATATTATGGGTGAAGTCACTTCTCTTTGAATCTACCTCAATGAAACTTCACTGTGACAATCAAACAACTATTTAAGTTATCTACAATTCAGTCTTTTCTAAAGGAACAAAACATAATGAGATAGATTATCATTTCATTGGAGAAAAATAAATCAGTTGGGATTATCTGCCTTGAATATGTCTCTTCCCAAAGCCAGGTGACTGATATCTTCACTAAAGAGATTGCAATGAGACCTCTTTTGTATACTTGTTCCAAATTGGGTGTCTATGATGTGTATGCATCAACTTGAGGGGAGCATTGGAGACAGGAAAAGGCTAAATTGTAATTTTTTTTGTTATATGTCTATCCATCTATTTCACTTATATACGCAAGCAACTTTGTCTAAATTTAGTCTTTCCAAGGAGAAGAGAGGAACATGCTCTTAGCTTCTCTTTCTTTTCCTCTTAACTCTCTTTCTCCTGTGTAGCTTTCTCCTTCCTCTCCTTCTTCCTCTTCTTTCTCCTCTCTTCTTCAATTTCCTTCCTTCTTCTTCTTCTACACTCAACCTTAAGAGAAAACTCAAGATAAATTAATGGAATCATATAATTTAATATTTCTAATTTTATATGGATAGTTGAAGTGGACCATAGGCAATCAAATTGATATGCTACTAGAATTTTCCTTTGAAGGATTTTTAAACTACACAATGTACTTAAGGCATATAATTGGTAACTTGAGTGTTTATTATCATCAAAATTATCTCAATGGAGATCTTAAGACCAACATTCCCTCCATTTTTATGATGATAAACATTCATAAGTTTATAGTAATAAAAATGTTATGAGTGCATAAAATGAATACAAAAATTTTCTTTGAGGAATTTTTAAACTACATAACATACTTAAGCCATATAATTGGTAACTTGAATGTTTGTTATCATCAAAATTATCTCAATGGGGTTCTTAAAACCAACATTCCCTATATTTTTATAGCAGACACTCATAAGTTTTTAGTGATACAAATGTTATGAATGCATAAAAGGAATACCAAATACAAAAATCAAACTCTTTTATCTTGACTCCCCAAAGTTCAATGCTATGTTGACTTTGTGTGGATTTTTATACGTTCACTCCAAATTTTCTCCACCTTTTGATATCATCAAAATTTATAATGGAGACTATAGGTATGCTCCCCTTATAGTGATGCTCCCCTGACGTCATGCAATAGTCCCCTTAAATTTTACACTCCCTTTATTTTCATGCTTTCAAGATTTCTTAAGTAGTCTCAAGTAATATCACAATCAAAACACAACTCTCTTTTTAGGGATCTTGGGACTACATGTCTCATTTCATACTCACAAAACCATACACAATGACTAAAACACTGGTGAAAATTGTTAGTCAATTTTCACTTCTAAAGCTAAGCTAGCAAGGCTCTACTTTCACCTAAATTTACTAAGTGGTTCCCTAGAAGCTAATTTTCAAGACCCTTGTCTAGAGTGTATAACCTCCTTTTGGGCTACATTTTCTCGTTCTTTACCCTACTGCTTATTTCTCCTTTTCAATTTTCTTACCAACTATGCTCATTTGACTCTCTTGGTCTCATGACAAACTTTCTCAATTTGAGGTGACTTCTTCATCTCTTTTATGCACGACCCTTCATTTGGTTTCATTCACATTTCTCCCAAATTCTTCTATAAACTAGCCCAAGGCTCCATTTCTTTCACCATACTCTATAGTTCCTTTTGAGCCTTTAGTTTTTCATTTGCAGAAATCAAATGAGATTTTGGGATTTTAGGTTTTCAATTTATCTCATTTCCGTGGCTTCTTTATTTGCTAACCTCTATCTCAAACTCCTTATGAGGTTGCTTTCTTCTTCTTTTACTACTCAAAAAAGATCTGCTGATTTTAGAATATGAGTTCTATCTCATTTCTTCATTCATGCTTCTTGCACACTATTCATTGCCTTAATTTACCCTATAGACTCAAAACAACATAGAAAACAAATCACAAATTCTCACATATATATTAATGGATTTTAAAATAAATTCAGCCAAAAAATTTATTATATCCATGATGAATCTCATCATCAATGATTTTAAAATAGATGATATTCAAGATGAGAACATCTCTATGAGACTTTATTACTCTCACAAACTTACTCCTAATTTGAAACCAAAAGAAATGTAAAAGATGATATTGAATTGCTACATTGGGAACTCTAATGATTTAGAATATGCAAAAATATTCAAGAAATAAAACAGCTTTATGAATAATTTTCACTTGTATTGCCTTTAGACCAAAAAATCTTAGCTAAGGTGTAGTTTTGGATAAAATTGAAAAGTCACGTACAAAATAATAATTTTCATTTTTAATTATGGTGAAATGATATCATTGTTATGGGATACCACATTTCCCATAACAATGATATCCTTTCACATTAATTAGTAATGACAATTATTATTTTTTAGGTGACTTTTCAATTTTATCCAAGACTACACCTTAGCTAAAAAAATTTTAATCTTTTAATTTAACTTGCTATAATTAGCAACACTAAAAAGTTGACGAGTTATGTATCAACCACAAGATTTGGCGTAACTGGTAATATCTATATCATTACATCTAATATGCATCTTTTGTTGGATTGTATTAGTTATGTATCATCTTTCAAAGCTAATATCAACACACCCAAAGTCCAACACATATTACTCGATGCATGAAATAAGTGACAAGGGCATCCCTTGGTGCAAGGACTAAATGATCGAGATCCAAAATGATGTTTTTAAGTGTTTCAGAAGATAAACCCACAAAAGGCATCCCATTAAATTTCATGTATGGTCTTCCTCAACCTTGTCTAGGATAGATAAAGGTGGTGATTGTGAAGCAGACAGATGATGAAGGTGTGAAAATTTAAGCAATCATGGAAGATTTGGGCTGACACTTCAATGCTCAAGAACAAGTCTTCAAACCACCAACAGAGGAACAAAAAGAATTGCTTGAATTGAATCAGTGTGAAGACTAAGTATACAAGGGTTTACATAGTTTTTCAAAACCCCACAAAAAGGAATTACAAAGGTCTAGAATTCCACATGTTGAAGTGTCTTAGTGTCAACTAGGTGTCTTTAAAAATTTGTACAAATCAATGGGTTGTTCCTTCCATTCTTCTTCTACGATTATTGGATCTTGATCCTCTTCACTTCAGTGATTCATTTGTCCTTGATTATCTCCCTTTTATTGAGTGATTTGTGAGGATAAATATCCTTGATTGATTTTTATTAATAGTATGATTTGTTGGAGAATCTTGAATACCTAATTATGTTTGTGGTGGGTCCCTCATGTGGATGATTGTAGGATAACTAATTATAGAAGATCCTTGAGGTGGCTGAGATTCATCCATGCATGAAGACGTCCCCCTTTGCATGGTTGTGAACCTCTCTTCTAATAGGTTTTCTTTGGGCATGAATTCTATGTTCATGATTCATTCCTTGGGCATGTTTTCTGTGTTCATGTTTCTTCGTGTAGCTTTAGGTTGTGTAGTAGAGGGCAAGTGTAAGACTCCGGAGTAGGGATCCCACTCCCATGCATGTGTGTGCCACACTCACAAGAAAAACAATACAACAAATAACTAATTCCTATGGATTTCTCATCACAAAGCTATAAGCGTTAGAGTAGCAACACTTGGCATGTGACTTAAGATAGTTTGGAAAGGATTCGTTCAAAGTAAACCTATAGGGGGTGAATAGGTTTACTAAAAAATTAAGAACATTAAAATAATCCATCATAATCGCATTCACAACACCAACTTTTATAGTGGATCACAATCACTATTTTAGATTGTGGCTCTACTCTCAGGGATCTCTTACCTTGGAGTTAAAGGATCTACTCTATAAAGCCAAACGACATTTACAAATTAGGCCCACACAGGTTCAATTACAACACCTTCCCCAAACAGTTAGGGGCTTATAGTTAGCAAACTCTAAATACATAACCTATAACAACACTTTTTTTCACACAAGGACTTACTAAAATAACGGCAACAACAACACTTGCCCACATATGGACTTACGGAAACAAAAAAACCTACATTGACAAGGTCTTATGGCAATATAAAATACTTGCCCACATTGAGTTTTATGGCAAGAACAACATTGCCCACATAGGGACTTATGACAACACTAAGTATAGATGCTTAGCAAGTTAACAAATGACTATGTAGCAAAGGTCTCTTGCTTTTCAATGATGGCTAAGTGTTGAGCATAGGTTGAATCCTATGTTATTTTTTATGGAAACAAAACTTATTTAATCTAAAAATTTTAAAAACTAAATATTCATATATTTCACCATCAAGAGTCAATGCATCTCAAGGTTTAAAACTTCAAAACGATCAAGCCTACACAAGATCTCGAGCATAATTGAAGGACATCACTAGCAGAAGCACCCACAAGGAAGAATACAATGAGAAGACGAGAGTTCAAATGTAAAAGTTAAATGTTCATACTCAGTCGCAATCTAAGAGAGTATTCTTAAACTTCCTTGGTTAAGTGCAATTGTGAAATTGAAGCTTTAAGTCATAAAATGCATATAGATATATTTAAGAACATCATGAACATCACTTAGAACCTGTTAGAGAACTTAGAGAAAAACATTCTCATGTTTTAAATGTCAACATAGTTGAACTGACACTGGAAAGATTGATCATCTAGAAGTGCAGGGGCAAGAAATATAAAGCATGATTGATAAACCATAGTCGATTGATCCACCATCCAGAACATGGCCATTTCATGCTATAAAGCATGATCAATCATCCCATTTGGTTGATTGATCAATTCTACCCAGATAAAAATTTTTACATGGAATGATTGATCACCCCACCTGATTGATCGATCAGACAGAATCTTGTCAATCAAACAGAATCTTTCCAGTCAGGGACATAAAGCATGAATGATCATAGGAAATGCACTAATCGATCATACTTGTATTGCATAGTCAGAGTAAATTCTGATTGATCAATCATCCCCTAGTCAATGATTGAGCAACTTAACTTTTCTGGAAAAACGGTAATATATTGATCAATTAGTCCATCAATCAATATGTCATTGTCAAATAGAAAAGTAGTTGTTATGATCAATTGATCGATCAATCACATGACAATGATCGATCAATCAAAGTACTGATTTTTGCAAACAGGAAAAAAATGTCTAGTTTGAGTTGGCAAAATTTTTAATACCCCACCAAACATTGTATTGAAAATTTAATGAGCATTTATTGGCAAATATCCTAGACTTTTACTCTCAATCTTGCAAAATCTCTTAAAAGTGCTTTAGAGTGAAAGAGTGAGTCATATTCTTTGAAATTCCACATCTCTTTCCATTCCATCCTTGCTTTCATATAGTCAAACTCCTTCAATCACTTCACATTGTGTTGTCAAGGAAGAGGAAGCTTGGATCTCTCAAGGAGAATGATCTCTCCAAGTAAGGGTGTACATTTTTCCTTTATTTTTACTTAAATTTGTGAAAGGTTCATCTAGAACCTATAGAATCTAGATACAAAGGGCCTGCTAGAGCTAGAATCTAGTAGCAATCTCTTGGGAAGATTGGTGTTGTAAAATAAATATATTGAGCTACAAGTGGCTTAAAGAGAGCCAAAATCTCTTTATGTAATTTCGGCTATTAGAGCTTTTAAATAGTGAAATTTCCCAAGCAATGGTTCTTGGGCAGTGAATACCAATAGGAGAACATCAATAACAAAAAAACATTTTGTCTCCTATGGTGTGTACATGATTTGATTTACTTTTATGCATGATTTTTTATTACACGTGCAACTTAATTTTTATTCGATATTCTCAATTCATCCTCCCCTTGAGAAGCCATTGAGCCAACAATTGGTATCAAAGTGGGCCAAACACTGAATTGAAATCAAAATCCTCTTGATTTTGAAAAAATAATAAATGGCATCTCAAGACAAATTGTTCCTTCCCGAAGAACAATATGCCAACTATCCACCTTTGTTTAATGGAACAAACTATGGATATTCAATGGTAAGAATGAAGTTCTTTCTTCAATCTATGAATTTGGAAATATAGCATGTAACCAAGAATGGTCCTTTTGAGCCTTAAAAACTTGAATATGGCCTTCCAATTGAAAATGAATTCAATGAGCTAACTAGGAAAGACAAAGAGCAGCTCAAGACAATCTCTAAGGCCTTAAACCTAGAACCAAATGAGTTCAATAGGGTCTCCACATGTGAAATTGTCAATGAAATTTGGGATAAACTAGAAGTCACACATGAAGGAATCACTAGATTAAAAGACTCTAGAATTAGCTTATTGCTAGCCCAAGACGATGAATTCAAAATGAAACTAGGTGAGTCAATAGCTGAGATGAACTCTAGGTTCACTCATATAATTAATGAATTGAACAATCTAGGAGAAGAGACTTTCTTCTATAGACAAAATGACAAGCTACTCAAGGCACTTCCAAAGTCATGAGAGAAGAGGAAGATAACCATGCATGAGAATGATAACTTTAGAACTATAAGCTCAGAATAGCTACTGTGAATCCTTCTCACTTATGAGATGGAACCTCAAGATGTTGAGGAAGAGCAAGCTAAGAAAATTGCTCTTACAGCCAAGACGATTGTTGAAAGTAACTCTAGTGAAGAAAGCTCTGATGACGTAAGTTTCATCACTAGACATCTTCAAAGAATCTATAGGAAAAAGAAGAATTTCATAAAAGGCCAATATAGAACTCAAAATGACAAATTCTATAAGGAAACTGATGTTTGTTTTGATTGTGGGAAACTAGGACATAGAAGGAACAAATATCCAAAGCTTGAAGAAAGAACCCCATCTACAAGCAAAAATCCCAAGAACAAAAAGAAGAAAGTCTTGATCTCAGCTTGGGATGCAATTGAAGAAAAAAGTCCATTCATTGTCTAAACAAATATAAAGAAAAATGCAATCCTCAATTACATGAGATTGCAAGGCTCAAGGAAGAGCTTGTTGTCATGAAAGAAGCTAATGAAATATATATAGAAAATGCCTCAAGACTAAATGGATTGATAGACAAGCTACCATGTGATTGACTTGCATTTGAAAAGAAGAGTTTAGACTTAGAACATCAAGTCAAACTTCTATCTCTCAAATCCACACCTAAGAAGAAAGTTGGAAAGAATAGTACAAAGCAAAACAATAAATTTTTTTCCATTCCTCACATTAGATGCCACTATTGCAATGAGATGAGTTACTATGATCACATTTGTGAAGTTAAGAATTAAAAAGGCATCAAACCCAAATCAACCAAAAAGGTTGCAGTAACCCAAAAGAAGTTGGGCAAACAAGTTTGGAAGCCCAAATAAGCTAGAACCTCAAATGTTATCCCAAAGGGACCCAAACTAAAATGGATCTCTAAGGGTTAAACTTTTCGTGATTGTAGGAAGATAAGGCTCAAGCCCACACGACCAAGGAAGGCCCACATATCTAAGAGTATAATAAGATGGGCAAAACAACCAAAGAAGGCCCACAAGATGGGTCCAAACCCATAATAAGTAGGACCCACAACGATTACCATGAGTTGGCATCCTTATCACATCCGTTGGAAGATCAAAGAGGACTCAAGAAAGTATCTTTATCTAATGGTCACGTCCTAGAAGAGTTTTAGTTTGAGTTAGGTTTGTCTTTTATCTATATTGAGTTATTTAATTATGCTAGGACTTATCTTTAAGGGTTAGAATTTGGGTGTAATTGGGACAAAGGTAGTTTTATTGTAATTGGACTCTACTACCTTACTTAATTATAAATAGAAGTTCACGTACACTGATTACAACAAGTCAATGAAGTTCTTATCTTTCCCATAAATTCAACAGTGATGTAGGTATGTCTCTAAGCCAAGGCACCAAAAAAATTTTGGATTTTTGATAGAGGTTGCTCGAGGCACATGACCAGTGATAAGAAGAAGTTCATTGAACTCAATCCCAAAGATGGAGGTCATGTAAGTTTCAGAGACAATAACAAAGGTACCATAAAAGGAATTGGTAAAATAAGTACCTAACGTCTTTCATATCCGATGTGTATTATGTAGAAGGGTTGATGCATGACTTGCTTAACATTAGTCAATTTTTTATAAAGGAAGCAAAGTTTCATTTGAAAAGGACAAATACTTAGTAAAGAAACAAAACGATGAACTAGTTCTAGAGAGACATAGAAAAAGAAATCTCTATGTAGTGAACATAATCAATTTACCCTCAACTAGTGCCATATGTTTGGGTGCAAAAATTGATAAATCTTGGTTATGGCATAAGATACTAGGACATATAGGAATAAATTTCTTGAACAAACTAGTGAAAAAGAATCTAGTGAGAGGACTACCGGATCAAAAATTTGTAAGAGAGAGTCCTTGTGATAGTTGCCAACTTGGAAAGCAACACAAAAATTTATTTCAATGCCAAGAATATAGTTTCAACCTGTTGTCCACTTCAACTAATCCACATGGACTTAATTGGACCTATGTTAGGTTCTTCCCTTGCCATGGATCAAGTCACCCTTCTTTCCTCTCTTCCCTCCATGGTTGATCTTGACGTTGGAAGAGAAACCTTGTTTCTTGAACGAGTAATGGTGGAAATCAATTTAGAATGAAAGAGCTTTGGAGGAAGCTCAACCTTGGACCTCAAAGGGAGAATCCGACCTTGACCTCTGAGGGAGAATCAGACCTGTAAAATATAATTTTCTCAATACTTGCCTCTCTTTTCCTTCACGTCCCCCTAAATAGGGTTGAGGACGAAAATACAAAGATGACCCATTAGGTCAAGTGGTTCATGCCACATTACACTGAACCAACCCAAATTAAACCCAACCAAATAAAGTAAACCAAACCGAATTGAAATTACATGAAAAGTAAATTGACATAATTTAATTCCTATGCCTATGGATAACTCGTGATGCTATGGAGTCCATAACATCACCCCCCCCCCCCCCCCCCCCCCCCCCCCCCCCCCCTTGGAGAAAGAGCTTGTCCTCAAGCTCAAAGTATGGGTAGAGGGTGCGAAACGCCGCTAATGGCTCCCATGTCGTGTCACTGGGGTCAGCATCAGCCCATTGCACTAAGATCTCCCAATCACCGTGAATACGACGAGTTTGTAATACCTGTGCTGGGGTAGAAAGTACACGTCCCTCATGTAGTGGTGGCAGTGGGGTGTGCAGCATGGGCGAATCACCTTGGAAGGCCTTTAATTGTGAGACATGAAAGACGTTGTGAATTCTGGCCTCTGGCGGAAGCTGCAATCTGTATGCCACTGTCCCAATGCGGTCCATCACCTAAAAGGGACCATAATATTTTGGAGAGAGCTTGTGACGTTTGGAGGTTGTCAACGACAGCTGCCTGTAGTGTTGGAGACGCAACCAAACATAATCTCCAGGAGAAAAGAAGACTTCCCGGTGCTTCTTGTCATAATAATTTTTCATAGAATTTTGTGCCTTCTATAGATGAGTGCGCACCTCTGTGATGAATGTATCTGTTTCAGCCAATGCTTGGTCCAAAGTTGCGACTTTAGAGGCCCCTGGTTCATAGGCTAAAAGACGGGGAGGTTCTCTACCATATACCACCTTGAATGGGGTTGTGCCGAGAGCACTGTGGTAGGAGTTGTTGTAACAGAACTCAGCCCAGGCGAGCCACTTAACCCACCTCTTAGGTGAGTCCCCCACGAAACAGCGGAGATACATTTCAATGGTTCTGTTGACGACCTCTGTCTGACCATCAGTCTATGGATGGTAGGCTGAAGAAAAGGCTAACATTGTGCCTTGTAACTTGAAGAGTTCTTTCCAGAAGGTACTTGTAAAGATTGCATCCCTATCACTGGTAATTGAATTAGGCATCCCATGTAATCGTACAATGTTATCCATAAAAAGTTGAGCTACCTGCGTTGCAGTGTAAGGATGTGCCAGAGGAATGAAATGCCCATATTTAGAGAAATGATCCACCACTACCTGGATAACAGATTTACCTGATGAAGAGGGAAGTCCATCTATGAAGTCCATAGAAATATCAGACCAGACCTGTGACGGAAGCTGAAGTGGTTGGAGCAACCCTGCTGGACTTAATGTTTCAGCTTTATTCTGTTGACAAGTCTGACAAGCCGCCACATAATCAGCTATACTGCGCTTCATGCCCCTTCAATAAAATTCCCTACTGATTCGAAAATATGTTTTCTGTCGGCCCTCATGTGTACTGTCATGGAAGGAGGCCAAAATGTTGTTAATCAAAGGGGATGTGTGGTGTAGAAAAATTCTGTTTTTGTAGAGGACGAGATTGTCCTGAACCATCCAATGTGGTGCCGTTGTGCCCTGCTGGATATCCTTGCATAAGGAGATAATATTTGGGTATTGTTGTGCCTCTTCCTGTATAGAATCCAACAAGAGAGCTCTGGGCTAACTGATGGCGTTTAATTGCGGGTCTGGAACATCCCGGTGAGATAAGGCATCAGCCCCTACATTCAAACTTCCCGGTTTATACTCGACAGAAAAGTCAAACCCCATAAGCTTACTTAACCAATGCTGTTGTGGTGAAGTAGTGAGATGCTGCACAAGAAGATGCTTGAGGCTACAATGATCAGTGCGAATCAAAAAACAACATCCCCAAAGATAAGGGTGCCAATGTTGTATAGTTTTCACCAATCCAATCAATTCCCTCTCATAAGCTGCCAACTTGTGGTGGTGTTGGCCCAGTTGACGGCTAAAATAAGCAATCGGGTGGCCTTGTTGGTGCAACATTGCGCCAATACCGCCCCCTGAAGCATCACATTCCACTACACAGGACTCCTCAAAGTCGAGGAGCTGCAAAACTGGGGCTGATGATAAGGCGTCTTTCAATTGCTAAAAGGAATGAGCTGCTGTCTCTGACCAGGTAAAAGCATTTTTCTTGAGGAGATTGTTGAGCGGAGCTGCAAGCTGGCCATAGCTACTAATAAATTTTCTATAATATCCAGCTAGGCCCAAAAATCCTCTTAAGGCTGTAATAGATGTAGGAGTAGGCCAATCTGTGACCGCTTGTATCTTACTCTGGTCTACCTTCACCCCTGATGCTGAAATAACGTGACCCAAATATGCCACTTCTGATGTGCCCATAGAACATTTTGACCGATTTAAAACCAAATGATGTGAACGTATAAGAGAAAATACCTGGTGAAGGTGATGAAGATGTTCTTTCCAGCTGTTGCTATAGACCAAAATATCGTCGAAAAAGACCAATACATATTTTCGCAAGAGAGGGGAAAATACCTCATTCATGAGGGCCTGGAAGGTGGAAGGTGCATTTGATAGACCAAATGGCATTACGAGGAATTCAAAATGGCCGTGATGCGTGCGGAATGCTATTTTCTCCACATCTGATAGATGAACTCGGATTTGATGATAGCCAGATTTCAAATCGAGTTTAGTAAATATAGTAGCTCCATGTAGCTCATCTAACAGTTTGTCCACCACTGGAATAGGAAATTTATCTTTAATTGTATGGGCATTGAGTTGTCAGTAATCCACACAGAACCTCCATGACTTATCATGCTTGCGGACTAGTAATACCAGTGAAGAAAAAGGAGACCTGCTGGGCTGAATAATACCCTGTGCTAACATCTGTTGGCACTGCCTTTCAATCTCATCCTTCTGTAAGTGAGGGTAATGATACGGACGTACCACTACCGGCTCGGTCCCCGTTTTCAAACGGATACGGTGATCACAGTGCCTAAGTGGCGGTAAGGCAGTAGGGTCTTGAAAGATATCCTCAAATTCTGTACGTGAGATAACTGGTATGTATTTGTGGACTGGACCTGGGCAACCTGTAGTGCGCAGGTGAGTGGTGCTTGTGTGCAGGTGAGTGGTGCTTGTGTGCCATGCAATATTATCTGATGTTGGTCCTCTATAAAAGACATGGTCAAAGCTTGGAAATCCCATAGTATTGGTCCCAACAATTGTAGCCATTTAATTCCTAGCACCAAATCGAATCCTGATAGTGGAATCACCAGAAAATCTGCAACAAATTTATATCCCTCAATATCAAAGTGTGTGGCTGGTGATATGCCTACACTAGTAATTTTAGCCCCATTGGCTACTGATACAGAAAGACCATTCTGTTGTTGTACTACTAACCCAAGTTGTTCTGCCGCCTGTTGACTGATGAAATTATGTGTACTACCCGAGTCAACTAAAGCCAGTAACTTTAAATGATGTAATTGGGCGTTAACCTGCATTGTGCTTGCACTGCGTAGACCAGTCATAGCACGAAGGGAAATCTCTGGATCTTCGTGGTCAGTTTCCACAATTTCTTCCTCTTGTGGTATTTTGTCTCCATCCTCCCACAGACATATACTGAATAATCATTTGCAGTGGTGACCAAAAACATACTGTTCATCACAATTAAAACAGAGGCCCTTGGCCTTTCTCTGCTCCATTTCCTGTCTAGTAAGTTTTTTGAAGTAAGGAGCAGGTGGAGCTGAATTTGAGATGTCTGGGCGTGGGGCTGCACTATCTCTAAATCTTGGAGGTCCATAGGAATGGTTTGGCGCAGAGGCATTGTGCCTTCCTAGCTGGTTTTCTGACCAGTGACTCCTTTAGAACACGCTGCTTGTGCTCAATTGCTCTGGCTAAATTCATAGCGTGGTCTAAATCTGTAGGAGCATGTACTTCAACTTCTAAACGCAGAACTTCTGTTAAACCAGCAGTAAAAATATGAACATACTGTGTTTGGCTAACAAACTGGTTTGCTCGGGCTAACCTTTCCTGGAAGGTCTTTTGGTACACCTCTAGTGTTCCAGTTTGTTTGTAATTGATTAATTCGCTCAATGGATTGCTACTAGTAGGAGGACCAAATCTCATCATGCAAGACTATCTAAAAGTTGCCCAATCCTGAACCACTTGGTCATTTCGGAATTGGTGGTACCATAGAAGCGCTTCATCGAGCATGTGATAGGCGGCCAAATACACTTTCTCATCCGCAAGTGTTTTTTGATGGTAAAAGAACTGATCACACTTGGCTAACCAAATCAAAGGGTCCTTAGACCCATCATACGTAGGAAAGTCAAGTTTTAAATACCTGGGCATAGTGTTTGGTCCTTGAACGGCAGGCCCCAGATGGGAATGATGTTGACGCATTGGTGGTTGTGGGGGAGGTGGTGGGTGGAATGGATGGTGTTCGGCCGGTGGAGAGTAGGCAGCTGGAGGTTGGGCTCGTGTATCATGGTCCTCTTGTCGCCGGAGGAGAGCTTGGATGGCAGCATCCATTGATTTTATTGCCTCATGCAAATCAGAGGTTGTTTGACGCACCTCTTCCAGGGCATGAGCCTGGTTATCTGTCCTTTGCCTATTATCTTCCACTAACTGTCTCAAATCGTCAGGGGAAGAGGAATCCCCAAGGGTGGACCTGTCTGATACCAAGATGTTAGGTTCTTCCCTTGCCATGGATTGAGTCACCCTTCTTTCCTTTCTTCCCTCCATGGTTGATCTTGACATTGGAAGAGAAACCTTGTTTCTTGAACAAGTAATGGTGGAACTCAATTTAGAGTGAAGGAGCTTTGGAGGAAGTTCAACCTTGGACCTCAAAGGGAGAATCCGACCTTGACCTCTGAGGGAGAATCAGACCTGTAAAATATAATTTTCTCAATACTTGCCTCTCTTTTCCTTCACGTCCCCCTAAATAGGGTTGAGGACAAAAATACAAAGATGACCCATTAGGTCAAGTGGTTCACACCACATTACACTGAACCAACCCAAATTAAACCCAACCAAATAAATTAAACCAAACCGAATTAAAATTACATGAAAAGTAAATTGACATAATTTAATTCCTATGCCTATGGATAACTCGTGATGCTATGGAGTCCATAACAACCTACTTGAACAATAAGCCTAAATGGGAACCATTTCACCTTAGTGCTAAGGGGGTAAGTGAGAGTCAAATAAAGGATGGTAGGAGAAAGGCTGCCAAATAATAAAAAGATAATATGGGTAATGAGGAAGATAAGATGAAGAAGTCGGGGTCATCATGTGCTTTATTTTTTCAAGTAATTCAAATTCATCATCATACGAACCAATGCCAACAATAGTTAGTAAATAATGAATCCAAGGCAAGCAACTAAGGATTTCTTCTTCAATAGTAATGTCCCAATAAAAAAGACACAATAGCAATTGCGGTAATGAGCCAATGCCTAAATAACACGTACCAAATACGCAGTTATATAGTAATGGATAACTGGTGAATAAGGAATGTTCTAAATAAGGACACATGAAATAAACTACAATGAGTCCATCCTTGAATAAGGAAGTTGTACACCAAGTAATAAGTTGATGATAATCCAAGGTAATAATCCAAGTAAAAATAAAATGAATCACGCCGAGTCAAGGGCCCAAGTCAAGATTCTGGGTGAAGCTGAGTCAAGAGACCAATTTGGCTCTACCAAAAATTATGACTCAAAATAATGGGCTAAAATTCAAAATAATGGGCTCAAACTCCGAATAATGGGCTCATGAGTCTAAGTTAACCTGGCACGAGTCAGGCTGAGTCAAGAGACCCAAGCTTGGAACTTGATTTGGTATTATCAAGCAAATGTTAGGGGCTCTGAAGTGTCACTCGTGCCTTGAATTGCACAATCCTGGCGCGCCCCAACCTTGGTTTCAGAAGTCAGATGGAAGCCAAATAAACCAATTGAGATTCATGGCTCAGAATAAAACTACCGGCTGGGATTCATGGCTTGGAATAAACTTCCAGCTCAGATTGAAATCACTTTTGAATGAATATACCAGCCAATGAAGCTGCCAATCAAGAAAGTTTTTGAATGAAGATACCAACCAGCAAGATACATCGCCAACTTGATGAAGCCTGAATAATAAGGATTAATCCAATTACAGAGGCGTCCAAAACTGCAATAGAGATCTTCAGTTCCAACTGGGATTCAAGTAAGCAAAGATATAGAATAAAGATACTTTGGACATCAAATTATCAATCGGAGAAAAAACACTCTGTTGCCAAACCAGCCACGACTTCCTCCATAAGCTCAACGCTTTTCTAAATGAAGAAACACAGACCAGGTTTTTTTTATCCGAAGGAATGGTTCCATCTGCCAATGTTGGACCAGATAAAAAACTAGTAGAAGATCAAAAGATTAAGTGGGCCTTCTGGTAAAAAAAAAACTTTCCAAACAATGATTAAATCTCCAAGGTGGCTCAAGAGATAATGGAAAGGCCAGCAAAGGAGACAAGCCAGAAACAACGAAGGTTCCAACCGAAAACAGCAATGCAAAACAAAGAAAGATATGAAAACAACAACCTTCTAGTTTAAAATATCTAAGCCAAGCAACACTGTGACGTAATGCCGTCAATCCAGCAATTTGCCAAGATAGATTAAAGTAGAGCTTTCCAAGATAAGGAACAATGTTGTTCAATCCTTAATTCAAATAAATCACTAACTTTTCAATAATAACAATGCCAGCAGAATGCTAGATTGCCCAGAGAACAATCAGCGAAGTCCAACAGGAATGCTAGCTCATCCAGAGGTCAATTAGTGAGGTCTAGTAGAATACCAGCCAACAGGCTGAATAGCATGCTACATGATACTAAAATCTGCCAACAACAGAATCACTGATGACCAAACAAAGTAAGTAATGACTTTCGATGGCCAAAATAGAGCAAGTTACTGAAGTAGTAATCTTTTTTTTCTTGGATTATTAGCAAATTAATCAACAACAACCAGAGAGATTATTCAGCAACCAATCAATTATTAGCATACGTGGAACTAAGATTAGCATATGGATGCTCTAGCTTTGCAATTGAATACTCCATTCGAGCAGCTTTCCAAAATTTGTCAAGCCTCACAAGAATTCAGATAATGATCACCAGTAGTCTTCAACAAAATAATCCAACATCTTACAACAACAAACACACTAGCTTTCCAAGATCTCATACTACTTCTCTTATAGCTGTAGCAAACTAATCATTCTGAATTTCAAAGCGGATGAAACAAAAAAAAGTTTTGGAATAAAAAAAAACTTTACCAGTAGAGTAAATTAGCATTCAACCAGTTGCGGATAATCAACTGGAGATCACCACATTTGCTTCCTGCTTCGGTCTTGTTTTCCAAAAATAAGAAACACCAATCTTACTTCAGCAAATACCAAGAAACAAATACTTCTTGCATGAAATAGGTGCCAAGGACCAACATGATATATCTATTGTTTCATAGAGAATTCACTAGAGGGACCATATCTTCTTCAGATCAGCATGGGCAGTCTTCTTCAAACAGAACGCCCATGAAGTCTTCAACACCGAACAACGCCTTAATACCTCATAATCTGAGCAACAAAGAAGTCTATAGCAATGAGTCCTAAAAATCAATCACTGCTTTGATACCATATTGGGTAAAGAAGAGAACACGGGTAGAGGAGAAAAAAGGAGGAAGAATGGGGTTATGGAGTAACAATATTACAATTATCCTAGTAAAAGTGAAGAAGAGACAAAAAAAAAAATTACATCAATGACACTCTAATTACATCATATCTTCCAATAACCTCAAACATCATTGAAAGACATCTCTTGAAGAATCACTCTCAAGGAAGAAGACAACGAGAAGACTAGAGTTCAAACATAAAAGTCAAATGTCCAAACTTAGTCACAATGTAAGAGAGTATTCCTAATCTCCCTTCTTTAAGTACAATTGTGAAATTTGAGCTTTAGGTCATCAATTGCATATAGACATGTTTAGGAACATCATAAACATCACAGAACACTTAGAGAAAAATATTTTGATGCTTAAAAAGTCAACATAGTTGAACTAGAACTGGAATGATCGAACAACTTCTACCAATGATCGATCATCTAGAAGTATGCAGGCTAAAAATATAAAGCATGATTAATCAACCATAGTCGATTGATCCATCATCCAAAACATGGCCATTCCATGCTATAAAGCATGATCGATCATCCCATTTGGATTGATCAATCAATTTTGCCTTGGCAAGCAAATTTTACATGGAATAATCGAGCATCCCACCTAATTGATCTATCAAACAGTATCTTCCTAGTCAGGGACATAAAGCATGATCGATCATGAGAAATGCACTGATTGATTGTACTTGTTTTGCACAACCCGAGGGAATTCTAATTGATCGATCATCTCCTAGTCAATGATCGGTAAACTTAACTTTTTTACACCAACAGTAACATATTGATCAATCAGTCCATCGATCAATAAGTCATTGTCTAACATAAAAACAGTTGTTATGATCGATTGATTGATCAATCACTTAACAACGATCGATCAATCGAAGTACCGATTTTTGCATATAGGCAAAAAATAATTAGTTTGAGTTGTAGAAGTTATAAATACCCCACCAAACCATGTATTGAGAAGTTAATGAACATTTAGTGGCAAATATATTAAGCTTTTACTCTCAATCTTGTAAAATCTCTCAAAAGTGTTTTAGAGTGAAAGAGTGAGCCATATTTTTTGAAATTTCACATCTCTTTCCATCCCATCTTCGCATTCATATATAGTCAAGCTCCTTCAATCACTTCACATAGTGTTGCCAAGGAAGAGGAAGTTTGGATCTCTCAAGGAGAAGGATCTCACCTACTAAGGATGTACATTTTTCTTTTTCTTTTTTCTTAAATTTGTGAAATGTTCATCTAGAACCTATAGAATCTAGATAGAAAGGGCTAGCTAGAGCTAGAATCTAGCAGGAATCTCGATCAGTGTTGTAAAAGTGTGTATTGAGCTTCACATGGCTTAAAGAGAGACAAAAATCTCTTTATATAATTCTAGCTATTAGAGATTTTGAATAATGGAATATCCCAAGCAAGGGTTTTTGGCCGGTGAATACTGATAGGGGAACATCGATAAAAAAAATTCTCTTATCTCCTATGGTGTGTGCATGTTTGATTTACATTGAATTAATTTTATGCATGAATTTTGATTACACGCACAACTTAATTTTAATTTGATATTCTCAATTCACCCCCTCTTGAGAAGCCACTTGGGCCAAAACTAAGATGCTTTTTAAAGCTAGAGAAGGCTTGTCCATTTATAGAATTGAAATTCTATTAAAAAAAAGTAGTTGTTACTTGTTTACTGGCTTGTTTCTAGATCTTGCCAAAAACTTAGTAAATAAAATTTTAAAAATATGAAAAAATAATAAAATAAAATATTTGTGCTAAATGTCATTTTGGTATAACACTTACAAATTTTTGAGGTCTACAACCAAAGATATTGCCTGTTGATATGGTTGAAATTCCATTTCTGGAACAGGGGGTCGAGTCCTTAGCTTTGGGATCGAACCCATTTGATCCAATGACCCTTTTCAGGTTTAGTCATCTTATGTTTTCCTACAGGAGGTTCCTTGGAGTGGAGATAAAATCCTATACCTTGGTTCCTCCTATAGCGGTCAACTCCTTAATTAAATCAAAACCTTTTGTAAGTTAGATTTGACTGATTTTAGCTTATTGTTGAGTGCATCGGTTTAACTCCCTAATTATGCAATCGGCTCCATATTTCTAAATTGATATTTTTTGGATTTTGAATTTTTTGAGTTTGTGTTTGGCTGTTTGTGCATGTGCTCGACTCTTCTTTTCAACCATTGTTTGTAACGAATTTTGAACTCCTTTCTTAACAATTACAGATTATATTTAGCTCCAGAGACATGTGCTCAACTCCATCTATCATGTGCTCAAATCCATCAACTTTTAAATCATTGCTTGTAACTAATGTTTAAACTTTTTTGTTGACAGTAGTCAGCGCCATGGATATGTACTCAACTTCATCATCTTAAAATTGAGTTAGGCAATTGAACTTTGAATATTATAACCTTCTACTCATTCATGTTCTTGACTCCTTTCTTGTGGAGTTGACTCTTTTTGATAAATTCATACTTTGTGCACACTTCCGATAAAAACATCAACAGCCTATATTTTTTATCATCAAAACATGGATTTATGGAGAAGGCTTTGACCTTACTCTTCCTCAAACCTCTAAGTTGATGATTGGTTCAATATAAAATTACAACCTTATTAGGAACTTTGTTTTCATGTAAGACAATCATAATCTCTTATCAAGTGTATTAGAACTCAAATAGGTATGATGAAGAACAAACCTAAAGTGGGTGGGTTGGAGGGTTGGTTCAATTTGAAGTACAACACCAATATTCAAGCAAAGTGATCAAGGTACATGTGGAAGCAATACAAACAAAGTACACATGACTTTTAGAGGGTTCATAGTCCTTCTGTAGAATGCTAGTCCACAATCCAAAATGATTTCCACCTTCAGGATCTGCTTAACTTGGATTGTCCTATGACATCTATAGCAAATCACCTCTAAGGCTAATTGAAATATTGCCCACATAGGGACACAAGTTAATTGACCTCAACAACTAACTTACATACCACTCTCTCACTTAGATTTGCAACCATTAATTAGGTACACTGTTCTAGACCCACAAAAGGATTTTTCAGTAGCTAACTTAGGCTACACAAGCCTAAATTTAAAGGATTTTCAGCACCACTTTCTCACACAACAGAAAATACAACTTCCTACCTTCTACTCAACCACAATAGGTTCTCCCAAACACTTTGGGGTGAACAAGGTCTTGCTACATAAGGCTTGACCCAAATTGCTATGATTGCTTATAATATAGTTTATTGTGAATTACCTCTTAATAAGTAGATTTTAATAATCAAAACACAAACAAACAGGTACTCTAATCCTATATACCTACTCAATGTAATCAACAATTCAAAATAGTATTTGAGTTGATTTGACAATATACTTAATAATGATGATTTAAAAATATAAGTTCAATATAAATTTGGGATTGGCTTTCAAATTGGGGAAAGACCAGTGTACAATTTTGGGCAATAATTAGCTGGCGTAATGAAGAATGGTAACGTCAGATTGGTGCGATAAGTAGTGAGGATTGGAAGTGGAGTTCCTGAGGGACGAGAAGGACAAGGTCCACCAGAAATTGGGAGGATGTAACCACCTAATAAGGACGAATATTACCCTTACATCCTCGCCTGTCTGCTCTTTTTCCCATTTTTAAAGGTTTCTGTATATTACAGGCTACTGTGGAGACTTCTCATGGAGTTTGGGAAGGAAGGAAGTAGGTCCTTTCTATCGGTTTAGGCAGGTAATTTTTTATTTTGTTTAAGCAAGCACTTTCTGCATTTATCAAAATGTTAGAGGATCTCAACAAGTTGTAGAGACAAGCAGAGATGGTCAAGCATCAACTAGAGCAGGTTAAGATTGGCTGGCGGAGTTACATTTTTGAAAGCATTGATGAGCTTAACAGTTGTGAACCCCTTTTGCTTTTTCCAGGTCACAGGTTCTTCTGTTGAGACGCTACAACCTGTATAATCACAGAAGCAGTCACCCCACTTTCCTCTCCATTTCTACATGGCTTTCGGCTCCAGTCCAGGTTAGTCTCTCTTCACAAGGTTCTCCAGGTTAGTCTCATTCTCAACCATGTTGTACATTGTTCATGTTCAATAGTCTTCTCCTTCCTTTGGTTATTTATCATCCTATTGTCGGATTAAACATCTTCTTACCATGCTAATGGTCATGGACATAAAGCTACTTCATGCCCTCATGATGAGACCTTCAACAGCTATTAGGTATAAGTACTTATATCTAATTATGGGATTTTCAGTAGTTACCGATTAGTTTATTCAAGTCTTGATTAATGATTTACAAATGCAAGGGTCATTTGTCTAAGTTAAAGCACAATTGAGCCCCTTGATAAACAAATATTATAATGAAACTCAAAACAAGATTATACTCAATCATAAGGTGAATCTACCAAAAATTTAGGAGCTCTAATGAATAACTATTAAACTAAAAGACATTAAAAAACACTGCAAAGCTGGTAATGCTAGGAAGTCTACTAATGAATCACTCAATATAAAGATGTTGAGCCTTCTATGATATGAAAATCAAATGAAAAACTCCCATAAATCAAGTAATGAAGTATTGGAATCATATTTTAAAATCCAACACTAAAATATTTAGCTTTAACTGAAAAACTTTTTAAAATGTTAAAAGACACCCATGTGTGTAGGGGTGGCATGGCTAGTAAATAATTATGCAAGTTAGTGTATGTCCTCTTATGTCCTTTTCCTTTTGAAGCATGTAGCCCTAAGGGCATTTTAGTTATTATAAACACCCCCACAACTATAAATATAACATCAAGGTATGGAGTAGAGCATTCAAGCATCTTCCTCTTGGCTCAAATTCATTCATACACATCTATCTTTTTTCCTCTTCTTTCTCTTCCTTGGTTTCTTCTCTCCTCTCTTTTCTTCTCTCCTTTGTTCCTTGGTTTCTTCTCTCCTCTCTTACTTGGTTTCTTCTCTCCTCTCTTCTCTCCTTCCCTTGAGATCTCTTGTGTTAGTGTGTTGTCCCTTGAAATCAACATGGTATTAAAGTGGGCAAAGATTTGACATGGAAAAGGAGAAGAAGATGGAGAAGAAAAGGAGGAAGAAGAAGAAAAAGAAAAAGGAAAAGAAAAAAAGAGTAGTTTCTCATTTTTACTTTTAGTCGTCTTTCCCAAAAAAAAATTTCATTGGATT
Source organism: Aristolochia californica (assembly GCF_029961685.1). Lineage (NCBI taxonomy): Eukaryota > Viridiplantae > Streptophyta > Magnoliopsida > Piperales > Aristolochiaceae > Aristolochia > Aristolochia californica. Next base: position 8,688,192 of record NW_027182279.1, read on the forward strand.
TCTCACTCTCTTACGATGATTTTCAAATAGAAAATTATATACTTTTGGAAATATCTTTGAGTCTAGATTCCAATTCAAAAAGAATTATTGCAATTAGATTTTTATAGAAAAAGAAATCGACATCTGAAGTAGAAACGGTCAAGTAGCAGCAAAAAGCCTCAACTTTCTGAACAGTTTATACCAACATGACTGAAAATTTATGTTGAGAATTATATTTAAAACCGACATAATGTTGAGACCAAGTTTTCATTGATCTTGCCATGGCAGCCAACCGACATTATTTGTAAAATAGTTTGGGTGGAGGAATTCTCCTCCTTTCTCCAATCCAAGAAGTTCAATTATATCAACACCAATAAGGGAGATGGTCCCATGGGGTAGGAAAGAGAAAATTGTGTAAAAAGACAGTCACATGTGTAGGGGTGGCATGACTAGTAAATAAGGAGAACTTCCATAGAGATGAGAGCAAATTGTAAATATACAAGCTGGTGTGTGACCTCTTATGTTTCTTTCCTTTTTAAACATGTAGCCCTAAGGGGATTATAGTCATTGTAAACACATTCTCACAACTATAAATATAGCCTCAAGGTATGGGGTAGAGCATTCAAGCCACTTCCTCTTTGCTCAAATTCACCATGCCTCTCACTCTTTTTATCTTCTGTCTCCCTTAGTTTCTTATCTCCTCTCTTCCTGGAGCTAGAGTCTCTTCTCTCCTCTCCTTGAAATCTCTCGTGTTAATGAATTGGCACTAGAAATCAACATGGTATCATAGCGGACAAAGATCTGAGATGGAAAAGGAGAAGAAGATGGAGAGGAAAGGGAGGAGGAAGAAGAAAAAAAAGAAAAGGAAAATAAGGGGAATTTCTCGCTTTTCCCTTTAGTCTTCTTTCCCAATTGTACTTTCTGATTGGTGGAATTGTAATTTCTATGGCGTGAGTGTCAAACATAAGCAAGTGGTATTGACAATCCCTTTGGTCTATTCTTGTATAGCCTATTTAGTTGCTGGAAGGTCCTTTGTGGGTCTAGGCTAGTGTGCTTAATTAACTATTGTAAATCTTAGTGAGAGTGTAGTATGCGAGTTGGTTGGCGAGTCACTGTGGATAACATTATAATTGTTCTTAGAGATTATTTGTTGTAGATGTTGTAGGACTACCCAAGCTTAGAAGTGTTAAGTTATGGACCCTAATCAATGCCCTACATTGAGTCAGTACACAGATTCACGATATATTAACTGTTGTTTCATTGAGGGCAGTTTGGGAATTTTACTCTTGTATGGTGGTTGCCCTAATTTTCTCTTTATAATTGAGAGACGTTGTTGTTAGGTTTTATCATCACCAAGAATGAGCTGGAGTTGTAGCCTGAGAGAGGTTAGAGAGAACACTTGTAAGTGTGTGTGATTTCTCTTGTAGACTAATTTATCTTGCTAGTGGATTACTACAGCAGTGGAAGGCAGGACGTAGTCTCACCTTGAGGCGAACCTGTATAAATATTGTTATTTTTTGTATTTTCATTTCTTTTGTTCTACATTTATTATTATTGCTCTCATTGGTTTGGAATTATAGTGTCTAATTCCTAACAAGAATAGCTTCAAGGTGTAAAGACATTTATGGGGTGGACAAGCAATCCACATAAGGATTGTGAACCCTCTAAAAATCCATTGTGTACTTTTTATATAATTGCTTCCATGTTTACTGTGCATGAATGTAAACTATACAATTGGCATTATAATATACATAATCACCCCCCCCCCCCATGCATGTATGTGACCATGCATATATGTGAAGGTTCTAATACACTTGTAAGAGAGATTTTAGTTGTCTTGGATAAAATCAAAGCTCCCTAATAAGGTTGTAATTTGAGATTGAACCAGTCATCAACCTAGATCCCTTCACAGGAGTCTTACACATGCCTGCATCATTTGGACACTTCACAATCACCTTCATTATCTATCCTATATGCAAAATTTAATGGGATGTCTTTGTAATCTCTCCCCTCAAATACTTATAACATCATTTGGAATTTCATTCCTTTAGTTCTCTTACCAAGGGATATCATTGTCACTTATATCGTGTGAGTAATATGTGTTTAAGGGGCGTTGATATTAGCTTTGAGAGATGAAACATAACCAATCAAATCCAACACATGGTGCATATTAGAAGTAACCATACGGGCATTACCTGTTATGGTGATTCTTGAGGTTGATACGTGCCACATTACTCTAACTCACCTTGCAACTTTTAAGTGGTTCCTAATTGGAGAAAATTAAACTAAAAAACCACCTTTCCCATAATAAAGCTATCCTTTAACATTAATTATAAGTGACAATTATTATCTTGTAGGTGTTTTTCCAATTTTATCAAAATTACACCTTAGGTAAAAAAAATTTAGTCTAAAGGCAATAGAAGTGAAAATGATTCATAAAGCTGAATACAAGTATCTTATACAATGTTTCTAGGTTATTTCTTTCAAGGTTATTTCTTTCAATTTTTAATATTTTTTATATCTTGAATATTTTTGGATATTCTAAATCATAAGAGTTCCCAATGTAGAAATTCTTTATATTCCTTTACATTTCTTTTGGTTTCAAACATGGGTAAGTTTGTGATCGTAAGAAAGCCACATAGAGATGTTTTCATCTTGAAAATCGTCTCTTTTAAATTACAAAGGTGATATTAGAAATGTCAGCCCTTGCTTCTCCTGCCATAAGTGTCACCAAATAGTGATTTTATCTCTTCAATGAAACTCATTTAAGGGACAAAAGACAGCCTCCGATTTAATCTCCTCAATCCCATTATATTTCATGTAGTAAACAGAAATTGAACATGCCTCTATAAAAAATTAGGCATAAGTGAATAAGATTTACCTTTTTTATATATTTTCTTAGTTATTTCTTGCATTTTTTCATTCGATCTTTTAGAGTGGACGGAGTTTGTATGCCTCGATAAAAGAAATCAAGGAGCTTGATCTTAATCTGAATGGAATCATAAGGCACTCCAAATTGATCGGTTATGATATTCGTTGGATGGAAAAATTTTGAATGTCAGATTGTTTTTTTTCTTGTCATTGATATCTTCTTTGAACTTGACTTGTTGAAAATTGGAGTTTCCTTCAATTTTCAAGGGTCTCGATGTCGGCCTAAGATAACCTTTGAGATCATTTGGATGATCAATGTACACCAACATTACTAATGATATGCATTAAGTATCTTGTGTAGTTAAAAAAACCCTAAAAAGAAATTTTTGGCAATATATCCATTCGACTGGCCATGGTCCACCCAATGGTCCTCACAAAAAGAAAAGTAAGTAGCTCATTCTAGAAAGTACATCATCTAGACCACTCAGCAACAATGTCTAACCAAGCAAGAAAAATGGAGATTTATTTTGTGCAAACAGTGAACCCAAAAGAGACAAGAAGAGTAAAATGGGCAAGAAGAGTCGATCACATAGCAAGACATCAGCTACTTTTGCTAGAAAATTGAAGAAATTGAAGTGCCAAGAGTTGAAAGAGTCAAGCTCATGCATAGAAGTCAAGCACATTAGTAAGAAATATGAAGCCCTCAACAGAAAGAGAAAAAACACGAATTAAGCATTTGGTGAAAATGAGCAAAAAGAGTTTACCCCTGTGGAAGGAGCCGACCCCATTTCATGGCAAACATATAAAGAGAGTCGAGTGCAAAGAAATAGAGAATTTTGAAGGTTAGACAGAGTGGACCCCATCAAAGGAATCAACCCCTCAATAAAGGAGTTGACTCCATCAAAAAGGAGGAGGAAAAGGATTCAATTATGAAAAATAGAATGTTTTGAAAGAAAAAAGAGTCGACCTTCATTATCCAAAGTCATCCCTTGAGCATAGGAGTTGACCCCTATAGAAGGAAAATGAAGTAAAAGACAGAAAAGAGTCGGCCACAAGGAGAGACACTCTAAAACAAAATAGATTCCAAACTAGAGATGCACAACATGGAAAGACTCACTCTCAATTGAGGTCTACGTGCTAGTGAGGAGCAATCTTGCTTGGTATTAATAGTCTTTGGTGCATCACCCTCAATAATTCAGTATTGTGTTTGTCATACTAGTAAGGTATTTAAACAAAATTTTGAATGAAGTGATCAATTGTTCATTGTCACTTTAAATGGTAGGGCCGCGTAGACTATGGCATTATCTTCACTATCTCAAATACCACTCCCACCAAAGACTCCATGGAGGATACCTAGAATCAATCTATAGAAATTTTAGTTTAAATGCCCAATAAAATTTTGGCTCCGTTTGGCAACACAAAGTTGATTCAAAGGCAGATTCATCGCCACAAGTCTCAATTCTAAAAAGTTAGAGCTCATGTAAAGAATAGTAGTTGAACTGGCAATGGAAGGATGAAATTTCAATAAGTCATCATCTCAAGAAACAAGGAAATAAGGTGATATGTGTTGTTTTAAATCTTTGTTGTTCCTCTATTTCCATATGGATCACATCTTTGTGTGAAGACACAAGATCACAAAAGTTACTCAAACATCTCTCTCCATGCAAAGAAGAACATCTGAATTCGTGCAAAATAATAAACAACCTCCTCTATCTCCCATGAAAGATAAAGTACAAGACATGCCACCTACAAGAGCTCACTCAAGGGACACATGTTCTCTCTCTTCCATGCAAGACAAATTACAAAATATGCCAGCTACAAGATCTCACTCAAGTGACCCATGTCCAGCTGTATCAAAAATACATGTGGTTATGAAAAGTTCTTTCATGCACGTTCCTCGTATCAAGAAGAAGAGATATTCACCAACTAGACACTTACCTAAAAACACTCAATCAAGATCACACAATCTAGATCACATAAAAAAGGGTCAAGAATAATTAAAATTAAAATTCTTACATAAATTCTCTGGACTTTGATGGAAAGAAACCTAGACCTTATCCAAAGATTTTGAAATGCTTCCTTATTTCATTGTAGAACGTAGGAAAGAAATTTGTGTGTATCTTGTATGTTTCTCTCATTAATAAATCATGTTTGATAGTTACAAGTTTAATTTGAAGTCTTTTAAATTTGAAAGGTTTTCACATGGTATCAAAGTCGACAGTTTGATCCAAGGAAAAGTCATTCAATTATGAAAAAGAAGGAAGCCTCACATCCCTCTTGCATACATACGTCCTCTCCTTCTTCCTCTCATTCATCATCATTCTCCTTGTTCACTATTTTCTCATCTCGAACACCATAAACACCTCTATCTTTTCTTCTAATTCATCTGGACCTCCCATTTCTATAAATCCATTACAACACTCATTTTTGTTAAACTATCTTCCAAAAATTATTATTGTGGAGAAGTCAATGGATTCATGTCTTATGGTTACAACCAGACACTTACCTAAAAACTCTCACTCGAGATCACACAATTTAGATTCTATAAGCAAGTGTCAAGAATAATTCAAATTCAATGTCTTACCTATGTTGCCTAGACTCAAGAAGAAAGACATCTAGACCTTAGAAAAAACTTTTTAAAAGCTTCCTTATTTCACTATAGAACATTGGAAAGAGAGTTGTATAAATCTTGTATGTTTATTTCAATCAATCAAGCTTGATAATTACATTTTTAATTTGAGAAGGTGTTTTCATTTTGAAAAAAAATTCATACTTCGCCAAAAAAAGGGAGTATCAAAGATGCCACATTCCATTATTAGAAAAGGATTGACAAAACATTCAAAAGCTAGTTTTCAAAAAAGCATAGTAGAAAACTACTATCCCTGACACGCAAAAATCTTGTCGCATGCTAACAAAGAAAAATACAAGCAATTCAAGAGAGCTCAAATATGATTTGTGGACTTTATAGCTTAATGTCATCACACACAAGCTTTTGATAATTTTAAGCTACATCCATTTGCGATATGGTACAAGAGACAATTTATCCTTCAAAGTTACCCATAAAAGCTACTAAATCCCAAAGCAACATTTATTTTTTTAAGTCACTCACAAATAGTCCAAGGTGCCTTACAACTGTGTGCATGAGTAAATCATATATTTTTATCAAATTAACAAAACATGGCCTATCAATTCAAATCTAAAAATTTGTCTATCAGGGTAGGGATATTTAGTCATCTCCACATTCTAAATTATTTCAACAATACATGAAGGCCAAAACACCCGAATGCGAATTTTATAAACCGTATAGACAAATCAAGAAGAAAACTAATGTATTAAGTATATGGTGGTTAAGACTCATTTGGTGGGTGATAGAAAATAACAATACTATTTCCATTTTCAATCTTATGAAAGTCCTAAAATAAAGTAAATAACAATATTGGTTACTTTTCTATAGATGATGTTGAAAGCTTTCATGGAGCAAACATGCAAAGTTCATGCCTAGAGGCATATACATGTTTCTCATAACAACTGGCAAGAGCTCTTCCGGCTGAGTTAGCATGTACTCTCCATTCACATTTGAAATCAAACAAATTGTGCCACCTCCACACATTTTCCCCAATGATCTAAATGAATGCCTAGCTGATCCTTTCACCAAAAAATCTATTGTGACAAACCCTTCATCCTATTCATAACCTATTTTAATGGAAAATAAAAACATACTAAGCAGCCTAAAATATTCCCCTTTAGATCTAATAAACTTGGTATATGCTAAAGCTAGTTGTGAACACATTCATATCTTAAGAACAACTAAGAAGAGGATTTAATGGCTTAAATTTCATGTTATCATTAAAAGGAAACAGAAAATAGATCACAGTGAGATTATCAAAACAATAATTCACTTAAAATTGAAGTTTGTCATGATCATGTAGGCCAATTTCAAGCTAAACCTCTTCTTAGCTTATAATTGGCTATGAACTTAAAGTTTCTTTCTTGTCTCAATGACAAGATTTATTCCAAATTTTATCATCAAATTATGATATCAATCATGTTCCACCCATCTTGCCCTAAGTAAGGAGGTATAATGCATATAATTTTGAACCAATTTAGCATTTTTATTTTTATTTTTGCATAGTAAAATTTACAATTGCAGGAGCCTGTTAGAGCCTATACTAAATCTTATCTACCACAAATTGGTTTACTTCCTCTTGCCAATAGACTATGGTGGCCTTTTTTTATCTTTTAAAATTTTCTTGTATGACAACTTTATCTTCTCTCTCGTCAAAAATTTGATTCATGTTTATGGGATTGATTTGGTCCCTTTGCCTAGAGGTGGTACCTATTAAGAGAGACATATCATGTATCATGTCATACATGGCTGGTTTCAAGGGTGTTGCTCCAACCTTGAGAAATGATATATGCTGAATACAATTCCAAACATGGTCATCAAATGTAATGACATTGGATATTATCGTATATGATACTTGGAGATTGTACATGTCATAGTGATCTTACAAACTAAGTCAACTTTTTATTTTATTTCTACTTTCAGCATCACAACTGTGTTAAAAGGGAACTTTTTGCATAATGATGATGTTCATGTATGGTATTACTCTTACGAAAGGTTTACTCATAAATTAGAAATGGCAAGCTACTTTAGATTATATACAAAATTTTAAGTTTACAAAGGGGATATAAATGAAAACTAAGCAAATAAGTGAAAAAAAAATACCAATCTGCATTTTTTTATTTTAGAACCTCTAGCCTGAATATGATTCTATTGATGTAAAAAGAAAATGAACGTGTTTTTAAAATTCTTCTCTAAGGAAAATGATTATGACTAGCATAATGTTAAGACCAAATAAAAAATAATAGTGTGTAGCAAAAACATAAAAAGGTTAGGAATAAAAATACTATAAAATGTCACCCAGTGCCATTTCAACAAATGAAAATCTTATTCATCATGTTTCTCTATTAGTCCATTGATAACTTCAATGTGGACATCATTTTTTATCAATAAATGGATAAACATGTGTAAAACCTCATAGATTTATGACTCCAATGTGGACTTTGAAGATCGGTTTACTGTTGGATTAAGAACAACAAATGTGTGTAAGTTGTACACCAGCTTCATTATAGCTCTATTGAGAACAACAAATGTGTGTAAGTTGTACACCAGCTTCATTATAGCTCTATTGAGAACAACGAATGTGTGTAAGTTGTACACCAGCTTCATTATAGCTCTATGTTCTCGAGAAAGAAGACAATATAGCTCCATGTTGAGAACTAGACAATAGATAGTTTCATGATCCCCATATCTCCTACTGTCTACAAAACGTAGTGGAATCAATTCTAGTATTTTGCATAAGTATGATGGTGCTAATAGGAAGTAAACAATCACTCTCAATAGTTGTGCCAATAAGAATTTTATTTTCAAGTGAATTTTTTTATGAAAGTTCTATGGCCAATTTTGAGTTATAAGTCTTTGTACCTTGTTTCAATATGAAGATTTTTCAAAATCTATTATTACATTAACACACAGAAGTCACAATTTTCCTCATCTTTTCAAACTTATGCATCAGCTTGCATTATTTTGCATTGATTTGTCTGACTAATGATTTTAAACTTATCCTTTTCTTTTTCTCACTAAGAGATGGTTTCACTTAAATATATGTTTTACAAAACTTTTCCTTATCCGTTGGCCTGAGGGGCTTTTCTTGTAGACCATTTACTAGCTTTGAACTATTAAATATGTCATATTAGATTTCATTTTACAGGAATCCTTATTTGATATTGACCTCTTTCCCATAATAGAATAGTAAGTTGTAAGCTTCTTATTTATTTTAATGAACTAAAATGCCAAAATACTTTTATTAACAATCAAAATGAAGAAATTTTATATGAAATTTTTCAAATTGTTTCTAATTCTTATATATTAAATGTTACAAGGAAAAAGGATCATTGAATACCATTTATTTATTTTTAAAGGGCCTTAAAGTTTCATTAAAGTGTCATTATTGCATAAAAATGTTTATCTTACCTTTTAAAAATAAAATAAAAATACAACTAAAATCTAAATTTTTAATTTTAATGCCAATCTAAGATTTTAAGAACATGTTTTCTTCTCTCTTTATAAATATGAGGAATTCATGCAAACCAGATATAAGGGTGATGGCATATGTCACTCTTCTAGGCCACATGGATTTATCATAGTTCATATCTATTAACTAGACATGAGTTTAAGGAACAATTCAACAATATTGATAGTTATAACCTCCCTTTTATCAAGTTGAAATCCAAGTATTGTCATAAACACCATAGATAGTTAAGAACATCTATTAAGCATTCGAAAGAATGCTTTGGTTTCTATGCTTTTAGGCATGTGACAAAGATAACTTTAGACCTTCTCACATTGTTAGAGAAGTAATTAAGTTATCTGTGGCTTATGTATTACCTTGGTTCCACAAATAAATAATAACTCATCATGATGATTATGCTATTTATAAGACAAAAAATTTCAGCCAAAGTTCTCCTTGAATATCTTTTAGCTAAATTTTGTGATACCTCTTCCCTACCACTTTTATAATTTTCAGAAAATGTAATTGTGATCATGATTTCCTCAAATCATGGTATGTTATGATATGAGATATAATTCATACACCCATCTTTGGCTTATTATTTTTTTGTAAAAAAAATTACTATTTTGTTTGCATTCACCTAACTAGTCATATATTTATAAATTTGTCATGTCCTCCTCTTTGACAATTAATGGCTTCATCATATTAGGTGACACTTTCACTCCAAGAACAACACCAATGGGCTTGCAAGATGATGGTTCCAGGTACAAATGACAGACTAAAAACAATTACCATCATTTCGTAATATACTGAGCCATTTTTTTATTTGAATGAGTTACCTAAGTTTGTTACTCTATCTTGCAGGCAAGAACATCCAAATAAAGAAGACCTCATGAGCCAACTTACCAAAGCTGCAGCATTTCAACAAGAAAAGATAAAACTTATAGAAAAACACTTTCAAAGAATGAAGGAACTGAAAAGGAAGCAATATGAAGAAGAATTGGAATCCGAGATTCAACATAATGAACATCTAGATGAACTCATGGCCAAGTTCAAGCTAAATGTTCTTCAATCAGTTGCACCTTCTAGTAGTTCTTAAAGGTGAATCATGCAACTTGCAATTTTTGCTATGGTTGTGATGAAGTGCTTGCACCTTCTAGTAGTTCTAAAAGTTGACTCATGCTTTCAACTTTTGACAAGGTTATAAGAAAGTACCTACCATAGGGTCATGTTATGTTAATACGATTGTTGTTAAGATCATTTAACAATCTAAATAGAGATTCAAGAATTTAGCATAAGCGAATGGTTTATTATATAAAGATTTTTTTCTCATTTTGAGTCCATTTAACCATGAAATTGCTATGAAATAAAATAAAAACTCTTATAAAAGGATAAAATGTAAGTAAAAATAATTTCCTATGAGTTTTATGGTCTACATATGCAATTTTTATAAAGATTTCACCATACTACCTAATACTTTTACTTAAAAATTATGAAGTATTAAATTAACCTCTATTTCTTCATTATGGAGATTCAACAAATCATAAGTACTCTCTATATCATACACCTAAAAAAAATCTCAATATTGCTCACACATTTGTTGGTGGTTGATTTTGAACAAGAGTCTAATTGTTAAGCCTTTGTTTTCTCCCATGTCTTGGCAGGTGAGGTCTTATCTAATGTAGCATGTTAATAATGAGTGTACTAATGAATTTGTATTATCTTAAGTATAATTTTCATAATATCAAGGGAGTGGGTTGGCTAATGGCCTAGGCTCCTCAAGGCAAAGGAGTCTCTAGCAACTTAATTTAACATAGGTCGTGATGAAGATGTTCAGGGATTAGGTAGAAGAGAATGTTACACCCTTGTTTTCTCTCCCCAACCTTGGACAATTTTACCTCCTTTAGGTGGTGTATTCCTAGGCCTACCATAGAATTTGTGCTGCCTCAAGTACAGTTCTCATAAATCTCCTTTGTGGACTAGTCATGTATGTGTCATGTTGACTCGCTTTTCACCATTAAGGGAGTTGGCAAGCTTGTGGACTTGACTCCTCAAGCCACGTGTAGGCACTAAATGGTGGTCTTTGCTATCTTTGTGGTTGTATCCTAGAATGAGATTCAATATAGTCTACAGAATATAAATAAAGTTAAAAATCAAGAGAGATGTCACTTAAAGGGCTACTAATATTAATCTATTATTGTGATATGGAAGTCGAACAATACTTTATCTATATGTGTATCAATTTTATCAATAGATGCCAAATGAAGAGCCCCACAATTTCAATTGGACAGGAATAGGGACAAAGGAGTTATTGTTATATTTTGACTTTTTTATTGTATTTGAACTATATAATAGCAAAATTATTTTCTAGGCTCTCTACATTTCATTAAATCATAAATTTACTTATTAGAGGTAAAGTATCCATATATATCATCAATCAATAATAATTAATTTATATTTTTACATTAACGTGAGACAAGGGATGAGCATCGGGTCGAGTTGTAGGTAACCCAACAGGACTAGACCAAAAAACCCATAGGTCGAGGATTGGCTGAGGAAAATAAACCGTTGGGTTTCAGGTCGAGGATGGGGCAAGGATTAGAAAACTAGGTAGAGACGAGATAGGGATGGGTTGGAGATATGGTGATGGAGCGGAACAAGGCGAGAAATGGAGTTTCGAGACGAGGTTTGGTTAGGAGTCGAGGTTTCAGGGATGGGATTTTTTCAAGTTTTTTTTTTTTTTTTGGGTGATGTTTTGGGTTCATGGTTTGGGTTTTAAAAAACTAGACCTTGACTTAACCCATGCCCACCCCTACATGAGGCCTAGAAAACTAGTGAAGTTACCCCATTACTATTCTCAACCCTAAATATTGTTGAAATAATACCATATTAACATACCTTGTAATCCTCAACCACCATTTATACTCTACAATGGAGTGACGACAATCTATGCCAAAAGTTATGCTTGCTAACTCATCCTTAGACTTTTTTGGTCTTATCAACTTACAATCTTCTACCAAGTTATGATTGGTATGTGCAAATCTAGTACTAAATAGTAGATTATAAAGGGTTCTACATTTATATTAATTTTATGCAAGTGGAAAGACTTCCATGGTAAAAAATTGAGCATACTATTATTGTTGCCATGCATATATAGTTTATAACAAGCATCCCAACCAAATTATTAACTCCTATTATTCCACAGTCAGATCCAGAGCCTTCCACTCCTGCAGCTGCAGTTCATAGACAAGTAAGGACAATTCGTCCTCCACAGCGTTTCTCACCTACTTTGAATTATATTTTGTTGACAGATGGTGGAGAACTGCAAAGTTACGAAGAAATCTTGAAAGATGAATATTCTAGCAAGTGGGAGTTGGGCATGAAGGATGAGATGGATTCCCTGTTAGGGGATCAAACATGGGAGTTCACAAAACTTCCACAAGGGAAGAACTGTATTGATATGTTGACAAAGGGTGTTACTCTTGAGAAACTGAAGTTGTGCGCAACTTCAGTTGGTCTTCTAGTATGATGACAGGAGCAGTGAGTTATAGAGGTGGAGGATATCATGTTTGAGGAAGAGGACAATGCAGTTGGTGTACCAGTCTCCAAGTGGGAGAATTGTTGAGGATTGTGGAGCCTGGTCCACTGCACATGACTCTATTTCCAAAATAGAGACTGTGTGCAAACAGAGTCCCTCGACAGGAAGACTTCGTCTATGTTTCCAAAACAAAGACGTTGCACATTGAGAGTCTCTCAAGAGAAACTGCGACTCTGTTGGAGAAATAAAAACCCTCAGGGTTTCCAAACAGAGTCAGGGCAAAAAACAGAGAGCAACAGAGGAGCTCTCGAAAAAATAGAGAGGGGTTTTTTGAGAGACCTTCAGGCGACGCCATGGTCAGGAGAAAGAGTGCTCAGAGGCTCGATGCCATTGCCGTCGCTGCTGCCGAAGCTACAGTCCGACGCCATTGCCGGTGTTGTACGGTGGGACTTCAACTCTATTTCTGAAACAGAAACAGAGTACGAAACAGAGTCGCTCGGCATAAAGAGAGACTCAAGAAGAATGACGACATTGTTGTCGCAATTGTCGGAGTGACTATTCGTTGTCGTTGTTGTCGTCGTTACAGGTGCTGCTATACTACACGGCTGTCGGAAGAACAGAGTCTGGGACTTATCGGAACAAAGAGGTTTATGAAACTCCCTCAGGATTTCATATCGGTGCCTGTGTGTGAGCCAGGAAGACGAAGCAGGGAGAAGTTTCGGTCTCGCCAAAACCTGTTGAGACAAAATAGAGAGAAGACTCTCTCGGGTTGTATTTCTGGTGTGAGAAACAGACTGTATTGTGATTCTTCAATTTATCTATAAAATATTCTACATCTCTCGTGGACGTAGGCAATTTGCAAAGCCATGTAAAATATTGTGTCGTGCATGATTACTTGTTACTTGTCTTGTTGTCATCGATGATTTTTCCCTAACAGTCTTCGGGCAAGTTAACCTCCATTAAAACAGTATTAGAGTAGTAGGTCGATCCCCAAGATGCAAGAATAGAGCAAGATCCGACAACAAAGATGGAAACGCGGACTAAAGGAAGATGGTATGATCCCGCAATGCTACAAGGCAGAAGAGAGCAAGTCCTAACTCAATTATATATAAATCGAAGAGGCTACCTATTCTAGTCTGATTTGGAATCCTTGTTTCCCTAGAGTTTCCTTTTACAAAATACTTCCTAAACATGGAGCTCTACTTTCCTTCCTTGATATTTCGTTGACTTCAGATTTCACAGTTCTTAGTTTTTATGTCATGATGTAGTACTAGCGCCAGTATATTGAATTTTGTCATCTATAGATGCACCTTGTTGTGCTATGGAGAAAAAGTAAAAGGATCGATTGAAAAAAGTTAGAATTATGCAATTGAAACATAAATCTCAATAACTAAAATTATATTTTAATCTTCAACATTTAAAAGAAGAAATTCATTAAATATTACTTTGAATTGTTGTAGCTTTAAATTTTTTATGTAATTATTAGATAGATTAATTAAATATTACTTTATAGTTGGGGTACCATTGCACAAAAGTAAAATTTTCTCACAAAAATTATAGAAAATGAATTGATCAAAATTTGAAATTTTAGTGGTTTTAAGAATTTCTCACTCAATATGCCCTACATGAAGGTTGTTGTTGTCCAATCTAATTATACACAATTACCAACTCATGTAATAAGAAGGATTTTGTGGAAAATTATTATTATTTTTATTATATTTCAAGGAATTGTACCCGAATATTGATTTTAAAATTTTAATTTACCTGAATAATGACTTTTTAAACTAATTTCCCAAATTATCTGATTTCAACCTTTGGAATCCTCATACAATCTATCAACTTCCCACACTAGTAAAGCTTGTCCATATAGCACCATGCCAGCCCATCCTTTAAAACCTAAAATTCCTCCTTTCCCCATTCGCTTTCCTCTTTCCTCTTTCCTCTTTCCTTAATGGACATGCTGATGTGGCGCCATTTGGACAAGCTCTATTGACATGGGCAAATATAAAAAAACTAAATAAGAAAATATTAAAGTAAAAATACAAAAATAATAAAATTTAAAATACAAAAGGGAAAATAAGGAAAATAAAAAATAGTAAAAATGAAATAATAAAAAAATGAACATAAAAAAATAATAATGTTAGGAAAAGTAATTAGTCATTAAAATAAAAAATAACTAATAAAAATAAAAAAATTAATTGAATCAATTAATAGTGAAATAATTATTTAATTATATAAATAGAAAAGGTTATATTAATTAGTTAATTAAGTAAGTCCTGCATGTTTGATTAAATAGTTGATTAGTTATATAATTAAATATATCAATTGGCTAGTTAATTACCACAAATCATCATGTAATTGATTATTTTCTTACCAAATCAGTAATTATTCAATCAGTAAATGTATTAAATATAAATTAATCACCTAGTGTTAGTTGCAGTCAAATAGTAAATTATTCTAGTTCTTCATACCAACTCCATTGGAAAGTGTTCAATTAATTAAATAATTATGTAATTACTACCAATTCAATTAAATAATTGATTAATTATTACAATAAATAGGTCAATTGGCAAATTTACTACCACAAATCATGGGTTTTTAATTATTTTCTTACCTAATCAATAATTATTTAATTAGTAAATATATTATTTTAGTTAACTAGTATTAGCAATCATCAAATAGTATATCATTGTGGTTCTTACAGACTCCATTAATCCTAAAAACCAAATTAATTAGTTAATTATATAATAAGAATGTGTTCACTTAATTAGATAATTAAGTAATTACTACCTATTCGATTAAATAATTGATTAGTTATTACATTAAATAAGAAATCTTACATAAGAAATCTTTTGATTCTATCAATTTTCTGTAATAGTGATTTACTTTGTTTCGAATTAGGAGTTCTATTCAAGTTGTAAGTGGATCAATAATTTTCTCTCTTAATATTTTAATGATCAATTCCTATGCCTAATATTTTTAATGACTCAAATAAAATAAATAGCAAATAAACCATAGTATAAAAATAAGATATCCAATTATAACTTCATAACATGAACTAAAAGCATGGTTCTCCTCATTTCTGCTAATGTAACTCATGACATTACCATAGGATTTCATAAAGAACAACAAATTGAATAACCAAAAACGTATCAGTACGTTATCAACTTGAGTCTAAAAAGTTAATCTTATAAAAAAGAAATAGAACATGAGATGAAGAGCAGAATAATTTGGGATCAGGCCATTTTTGTAGATATAGGCAATATACACCAGAGATTGGAATTTCCCAAGGGAATGGGACTGGTGTGCGAAGGAGCATCAAACAGAAAAATTGAGCCGCAACCCACAGTTGATCACTCGCATAATCTATGGCTCGTCTGTGAGATGGATCCTCAGGGAAGCAACAACGCTTATCTTCCAATTTCTTACATGAATCTGTTTCAGCAGTCTCAGACGGGGCTTGGTCTTCCTTCTGATCAATTGTTTTGGGGTAAGATCTTGGATTCAAATTTTATCAAATAGTAAGATGAATGGGTTCGGGTTCAATGGAAGTGGATGAGAACAGGGGTTATCCCCAAATTTTGCACACATAGGACAGGTTTTACAGAAATTTTGCGAAGTAAAGGTTTTATAGAAGAATTTTAAGTTCTGTAAGTAAAGCATATTGGTTCAGAGTCACATGGAACCCGACACTGCTCTTTCCTACAAAAACCCGAGAGGAACCCGACACTGCTCTTTCCTGCAAAAACCCGAGACCCCCTCCTAAGCGTTTGTTTCTTCAAAAATCAAGCCCCCGATTCGATTCTTAACAATCCTTCCCTCAATACTATAGTTTCCCTACTCCCCTCAAATTATAACTTCGAAATTCATAAATCAATATGGTAAATTGTATCTTCCGACGCCAAAAGGGTCACCCTTCAATTCCCCTAAGTCTCCTCATGTACTCACTGTTCTTTCCGAAATTTTTGAAACCTATGCTTCTGTTGATGAGTGCTTTATTCTGGGTGACATTACATATGGGGCATGCTGCTGTGTGGAAGATTTTTCTGGATCTTTTGATCCATTACGGGCATGTTGTTTAGTCCCAATAGATTACACCAAAATCCCTGCATTAAATGTTTTCGTTGAAATAAAAATTGATGTAGACCATATCATTAATAAAATTAAAGCATTTTTTTGTGACAAAAAGATTGCAGTGGCAGGGACCATCCAGTTCTCAGCAGTTGTGAGAGCTATTAAATCTGCTTTAGCTGACTCTGGTATTGATATCATTGTTCCACAGTCTAAACCTTTGTCTTCAGGGGAAGTGCATCTCCTACAATTCCTAATAGTGTTGCAGTTGATGCTGTTGTATTTGTTGCAAATGGTAGATTCCATCTAGAAGCATTTATGATAGCAAACCCCCATATTAGGGCATTTCAATATGATCCATATCTCAAAGTTTTCTTCTTGGAAGAATATGATCTCAATGGGATGAAAGAAGCTTAGAAAAAAGCAATATTGAATGCAAGGAAAGATAAGTCCTGGGGTATTGTGCTTGGAACGTTGGGGTGATAGTCCATATATACTTCATGCTTCCAAACCCTATTGGGCAACTTGTTCCCTATATTGACCTGCTCGACCAAGAGATCGAGCATTTTGTTGTCTTCTTCTGAGATCCAAATGTAATAATATCGAGATGGACCTCATCAAACAACAAAAAATAAAATACCATGCGGTGGATATTTATAACACCTGAATTTCCTCTCCACATGGCAAAATCATTCTATATCACTTCAATAATTTTCAACAACATTCTAAAACATTTCAAAAGTAACCAAACTATTTCCATTGTAGATACACTAAACACTGCAAAAACACAGATATCAAGTCCAAATTCACCGAACATCCTTGGTAGAGCTCCATATGATCTGGCAGTCACTACAAATTGTACCTCGTTAGTGATGGTGGTCGGGTTTCGTTGGCTAATGGACGCCTGTGTAGGCAACTCAGTATTGTTTGAACTGGACTCAACACCCCAAACCCTAAACCCTAGTAACCCTAAGCCCTAATTCTAGAACCAGAACCTAAACCCTAAACCCTAGTAACCCTAAGCCCTAATTCTAGAACCAGAACCTAAACCCTAAACCCTAACCTTAAAAGAGCTAAAACCCAAATACTGAGAACCCTAAAAAAATTTAAAAAAAAAACTAAACCCTAAAAATACAATAAACCCTAAACCTAAACCCTTAAATACCAAGCACCAAACCCTAAATACACTAAACCCTAACCCAAATCCCGAAATTAAACCCTATGAAGACAAAATTGAACCATAAACCCCAACCCTAAATCTCACAATTAAGCAACAGTTAATACACATTACGCACAAAAATTAAAATTAAATCAAATACAACACTAAAAATAAAAAAAAGTTAGGGTTTAGGCATACCGTCTTAAATTTTGGGAAAATCGTAGTCGAAGGGTGAAATCGAAGCTGAATACAAGTAGAATTTAAAAAATCGACGTCGAAATGTAAAAAATCAAAGAAAATCGAAATTGAAATGGGGAAATCAAACGAAGTCGGGAGGTATTTTGGGCGAAGAGAGAATAGCTACAGGGAGAAGGGAGTGGGAGGTCGAGAGGACGTTCACAACGAGAGGGAGAAGGGAGAAGGGAGACGGAGGACGAGAGGGAAGAAAAGAATTTCGGAGGAAGAAGAGACGAGAGAAGAATTAGACCGAGAGAGGGAAGAGGGCAAAAGAGAGACTGAAAAGAAACAATTCGACAAGGGTTTGAGGCATCCCACCCGCTTCATCCAGATGATTCTCAATATACTACAGAATCCAGATTCCCGAAATTAAACTGTAGAGAATATTTTTGGGTTCTTCTGATTCATCAACATGAATCATGCACTGGTGCTCCACTAACGATGTCAGGAGATGAACTGAGTAATGCCGCTGAAGTTCATCTCCTACGTGAATTAACTAACCCCTCCTATTAGAACTGAAGTCAATTACTTTGTGTGTTATTCTCCTAGAGTGAGCACAAAGTTGATCTGAAATCTGTCAACATTAGCATCATTTATGCTGAAAACTCAATCTTCTTCATGTCTGAAAACTATTTTTTGAGCTGATGGGTTTGTTCATTGGAGAAAGAGAATAGAAACTGATTCTTATTACATTAACTGAAATTTCAAAAATGTTTTAGCTTGCCTATCTTAGTCATAATTTTTTCTTTCAACCATATTTATCAAAATACCAAAATTTATTGATCGCACCCGTTTGTGTTACCCTCTCCATCCCACCAATCCCTTCCCTGGCTTCCCTCTTCCCCTGTGTTCCGTCGATCTTTTCCACATTCTTTCCATAAAATAAAATAAAAATTTTAAATCTTAAGAAAAAATCAAGATATAAAAAATTAAAAAGGAGCGCTATGTCATTGGATTAAAGAAATAAAACGTTCTTCGGCCGTGTTAAAACTTAACCGAACTACATTAATAATGGAAAGCAAAACAAAATCATAGTTTTTTCCCTCTTCTCTTCTACCCGAACATTTCGAAGCATTAAAAAATAAAACAAACTATATATACAAATACTTTTTTCTACCCCTAACCGTAGCATTACGAGGGAGAAATTAGCAGGTGGCAAAGGAAAAAAGGGTAAAAAAAGGTGCAACAAGAGGACTTCTTAGGAGGTCACCCATCCAAGTACTGCAGTCGCCAAAACACATTTAACTTCGGAGTTTTGATGGGATTCAGTGCATAAGTGTTGGTATGATCGCACCCGTTTGTGTTTCCCTCTCCATCCTACAATCCCTTCCCCAGGTTCCCCCTCCCCCAGTATTTTGTCAGTCTTTTCCTCATTCCCTCCATAAAATATAATAAAAAAATTAAAATCTTCAACAAAAATCAGGATATAAAAAATTAAAAGTGTTATGTCGTTGGCTTAAAGAATAAAACATTCATCATCCGTGCTGAAACTGAAAAAAAACTACATTAATAACGGATACCAAAACAAAATCGTACTTTTTTTCTTTTTCCCCCCTCTTCACTTCTACCCAAACGTTTCGAATCGTTAAAAAATAAAACAAACTATATATACAAATATGTTTTTTCTCCCCTAACCGTAGCATTGCAAGGGAGAAATTTGCTGGAGGCAAAGGAAAAATGGAAAAAAAAAATGGGTGCTACACGAGGACTGCCTAGGAGGTCAACCATCCTAGTACTAGTTTCATCCAAGCGCACTTAACTTCTGAGGTCTGATGGGATCTAGTGCATTGGTGCAAGTTTTATCGCACTCGTTTGTGTTACCCTCTCCATGCTACCAATCCCTTCCCCGTCTTCACTATACCCTTGTGTTCTGTTGGTCTTTTCCACATTCCCTTCATAAAATAAAATAAAATTATAATCTTATGAAAAAATCGAGAAATAAAAAATAAAAAAGGAGCATTAT
Source organism: Aristolochia californica (assembly GCF_029961685.1). Lineage (NCBI taxonomy): Eukaryota > Viridiplantae > Streptophyta > Magnoliopsida > Piperales > Aristolochiaceae > Aristolochia > Aristolochia californica. Next base: position 8,708,084 of record NW_027182279.1, read on the forward strand.
GTTGTTGGGTTAAAGAAAAAAACATTCATCGTCCGTGTCGAAAGTGTAGCGAACTGCATTAATAAAGGAAAACTAAACAAAATCATACTTTTTTTCTTTTTTTCCTCTCTTCTCTTCCACCCGAAAGTTTCAAACCGTTAAAAAAAATAAACTATATATACAAATATGTTTTGTCACCCCTAAACGCAGCATTGGGAGGGAGAAATTAGCTCGTGGTAGTGGAAGATAGGGCAAAAAGGTGTGCAACATGATGACTTCTCAGGAAGTCACCCATCCTAATTATATAACTAGAATGTGTTTAATTAATTAGATAAGTAAGTTATTACTACTTTTTCTATTAAATAATTGATTATTTATTACATTAAATAGGTCACTTGGCCGATTAATTAACATAATTCATCGGGTATTTAATTATTTCTTACTTAATCAGTAATTATATGATTAGTAAATACATAATGTCATTAGTTAATTAGTATTAGCTATGATCAAGATAGTTATGTATTACATTAAATGTATTATTTAATTAATCCCGACCCAACCCTTGCCCCCCACCCAGGCGTGGGTGAGGATATAGGTGAGGTGCGTGGGTGAGCCACATAGGCAAGGCACGTGTGTAGGTGAGTGGCGCGCATGCCTTCAAGCTGTAGAGGTTGGCTATCAATTTCTTTATCTCGTTTAAAATTTAAAATTTTAACTTGGATCGATTCAAATGATCTTGAATTATATTTTATGAGCTTATTTAGGCATTTGAATTAATGCCAAGTTTGAATTTAAATAAAGGGTAAACCTCGTACTTAGGTGGGAAGATCATACTGATCCATGTAAGATGAAGGGATAAGGATTTTTACCCTAGTTTGCATTTAAGTAGGCTTTGTAACCACAAGTGTAAACCATCTTCGTTTTGTGCAATGAAGTTTCCCTTTTCAAAGCTCTTTTTTTTGTTCTTTTAAGTTATTTCTTATTCATTTGGGAGGCAAACTAGCCTTCTTTCATCATAGTAAGTTAGGCCATATGTTGGGATTCTAAGACTGTCCTTGAGGAAAGATTGTTTTGCTCGAAGGCCATATGAATATGATACTACAATTTACTCCAACTAATTTTCAAGTTAAACTCCATGGTGCATTCCCCCTTTCTCCATTGTATTTAATTTATTATTAAAATTCTACAAAAAAATTTGAGTCAATTGTTTAGTCAAACTCTTGTGGTCAACATTTTTAGTCAATTTTGTGCTCCATTGGTTAGTTACTATTCTGGTTAATTTTTTGTTATCATTCTATTTCTTTTGTCTCCTTCTAGGTGTAAAACAATGGTCACTTTGTTAGTCCTCTAGAAATTCTTGAATTTTGATATAAGTAATGAAATTTCTTGTATTTTTTTAATCACTTCAGAGCACTGGCTATACTTCCACTACCTACATAGAACAAGAGTGCACCCAACAGTCTCAGAGTGAGTTAAATTTTTTTATTCACCAAAGTAGTATATTTTTGTGAGCTACCATTAAAATAGTGAATACTCTTTCTTTTTTTCATGCACTAAAATTGGGCATGTCTGCCGTTGAAATTGAAAAGAGTCTTTTTTCAAACATTGACCATTTTGAAAGGAATATCCAGTTTTATCGTTTGGCTAGAGTGATGCTTTCTTTTCTCATATTTGCTATGTACAGTTTGGGCCTCTCAAAAAGGAAAGGGTCACTTAATGGAGAGAATTAGAAGGAGAAGTTCAAAAGAAGAGGTGTCGAGAACTAGTGGTGGTAAAAAACAATTTTAGAAATAAAGAACATCTAAGTAAGGAGGAGGATAGAGATGAAAATTTCTTTTCATGAGAAAGTTAGGAACTCCAATTTGAGGGCAGTGTTGAAGAAGCACATATGGAAGAGTCTAATATGATGTTCATGGTAAAGGAGTCTCATGGTGTAAGAATTAGTATGACAAAGTCTTATTTGAGTTTCATGGGAAAGAATCTTACATAAGAAATCTTTTGATTCTATCAGTTTTCTGTAATAGTGATTTACTTGATTTAGTGAGTTTTCTCTATTATAAATAGAGAAACAATGTACTCATTATACAATCAATTAATTGTTTTCTCTCTTAATATTTTAAGAATCAATTCCTATGCCTAATATTTTTAATGACTCAAATAAAACAAATAGCAAATAAAACATAGTTTAAAAATAAGATATCCAATTATAACTTCATAGCATAAACTTAAAGCATGGTTCTCCTCATTTATGCTAAAGTAACTCATGGCATTACCATAGGATTTCATAAAGAACAACAAATTCAATAACCAAAAACATGTCAGTACTTTATCAACCTGAGTCTAATATGTTAATCTTATTAAAAGTAACCTTGTTGTGCTGTGGAGAAAAAGTAAAAGGATCGTTTGAAAAACGTTTAGAATTATGTAATTGAAACATAAATCTCAATAACTAAAATTATATTTTAATCTTCAACATTCAAAAGAAGAAATTCATTAAATATTACTTTGAATTGTTGTAGCTCTAAATTTTTTTATGTAATTATTAGATAGATTAATTAAATATTACTTTATAGGTGGGGTACCATTGCACAAAAGTAAAATTTTCTCACAAAAATGATAGAACATTAATTGATTAAAATTTGAAATTTTAGTGGTTTTAGAATTTCTCACTCAATATGCCCTACATGAAGGTTGTTGTTGTCCAATCTAATTACATCCAATTAGCAACTCATGTAATAAGAAGGATTTTGTGGAAATTATTATTATTTTTATTATATTTAAAGGAATTGTACTCGAATATTGGATTTAAATTTTTTATTTACCTGAATAATGACTTTTTAAACTTATTTCCCAAATTATCTAATTTCAACCTTTGGAATCCTCTTAGGATCCGTCAACTTCCCAAGTTAGTAAAGCTTGTCCATATAGCACCATGCTTGTCCATCCTTTAAAACCTAAAATTCCTCCTTTCCCCATTCTCTTTCCTCTTTCCTCTTTCCAGAATGGACAAGATGAAGTGGCACCATTTGGACAAGCTTTGTTGACATAGGGAAATATAAAAAAACTAAAGAAGAAAAGATTAAAGGAAAAATTCAAAAATAATAAAATTTAAAATACAAAAAGGAGAATAAGGAAAATAAAAAAAATTAAAAAAAGAAATGATAATAAAAAATGAACATAGAAAAAAATAATAATGGTAGGAAAAGTAATTAGTCATTAAAATAAAAAATAACTAATAAAACTAAAAAAAATAATTGAATCGATTAATAGTAAAATAATTATTTAATTATATAAATGGAAAAGGTTATATTAATTAGTTAATTAAGTCAGTCCTGCATGTTTGATTAAATAGTTGATTAGTTATATAATTAAATATGTCAATTGGCTAGTTAATTACCACAAATCATCAAGTAATTGATTATTTTCTTACCAAATCAGTAATTATTCAATCAGTAAATGTATTAACTATAAATTAATCAACTAGTATTAGTTGCTGTCAAATAGAAAATTATTCTAGTTCTTCATACCAACTCCATTGGAATGTGTTCAATTAATTACATAATTATGTAATTACGACCTATTCAATTAAATAATTGACTAATTATTACATTAAATAGGTCAATTGGCCAATTTACTACCACAAATCATGGGTTTTTAATTATTCTCTTACCTAATCAATAATTATTTAATTAGAAAATATATTACTTTAATTAACTAGCATTAGCAATCATCAAATAGTATGTCATTGTGGTTCTTACAGACTCCATTAGTTAATTATATAATCAGAATGTGTTCACTTAATTAGATAATTAAGTAATTAGTACCTATTCTATTAAATAATTGATTAGTCATTACATTAAATAAGAAATCTTACATAATAAATCTTTTGATTCTATCAGTTTTCTGTAATAGTGATTTACTTTATTTCGTATTAGGAGTTCTATTCAAGTTGTAAGTGGAAGATGGGTAGGTTTAATTTTATTTTGATTCTATGAGTTTTCTCTATTATAAATAGAGAAACAATGTACTCATTATACAATCAATTAATTATTTTCTCTCTTAATATTTTAAGAATCAATTCCTATGCCAAATATTTTTAATGACTCAAATAAAACAAATAGCAAATAAAACATAGTATAAAAATAAGATATCCAATTATAACTTCATAACATGAACTAAAAGCATGGTTCTCCTCATTTCTGCTAATGTAACTCATGACATTACCAGAGGATTTCATAAAGAACAACAAATTGAATAACCAAAAACGTGTCAGTACTTTATCAACTTGAGTCTAATAAGTTAATCTTATAAAAAAGAAATAGAAATGAGATGAAGATCTGATATGAAAGAGTCATATATGACTAACCAAGAGAAAATGTGATGACTTTGCCAATTAAAGAGTCATATATGCCAGTGCTATTTAATAAAAGAAATGACCAACAAAGAGCTTAATTATTATCATTCAAAGGAATGATATTGGAGGAATCAAAATTCGGAACAGATAAAGTTCGAAGAATTACAAAATAAAAAACAATGCTTACTAAAACATGCAATGGAACCAAAAATTGAATATTTACCCACATAAAATATTCAAACAAATAAATCAACATGTGAGTAGGCTTAGATTATAACACATAAATGATTTATATCACTTTATAATGGCATCATAAATTTATCTCTAAAGGAATTTTCTATTTTTATGGATGACTAAAAAATTGTTTTAAATGTTTCTATCCAATCCAAATTAATCACTTAAATATAACAATTACAACGTGAGGTTAAATTATTAGCTTTCCATGGTTATTCACAAATTTTTATGTCATTAACTTTATGTCACGAGACATTTTTCATAATTAAGAATGTTGTGGTTATTACATAATTATTCAAATGTAAACAAAAATATGACATCAAAATAATTGACTAAAATTTATGCCAATTATTAATTTCTTATATTTAGGTCAATCATAATATGCATAGAGGATTAAGTATGCATAAACCCAAAATAATTTTTTATACAGATAAAAATTAACTAACACATGCATATTAAACATTCAGATATGCATACCCAATTATTTAATCCATATGCACTAAAATGGAAAAGAATGAAAACTAAAATATTCTATTTTTAATATTATTTATATATGAATTAAATGTATCCAATGATAACATTGGGCTTGGATAGGCCGTGAGCACGTTTGGTGCTCTTGCGCGTATAGTGGTGCGGGACAGTCGGACAGCACGATGTCTTGCTCCAGGCCTTGGCTGCGCTCCAATGAGAGCACGGAACACCGACGCACACAACACCGGTATCTGCTTTGTTCGATCGAGCCTCTCTCGGCTGCTCACAGCCAAGCATCACGTCCGTTCGGGACTCTACTCACCATCCCCGCGTTGTCGCCTCCTTCCTTTGGTGCCATTGTCGCTGGTGTGCGTCCAACGAGCGCAACACGTTAGTGTACACAGGCTTCCATTACAACGTCTCTCTCTCGGTGCTCTGTGACTGCTCCTCTCGGCTTCGCTTTGACGCATTGTCTGGTGTTCATTGCCACCCACCAAAGCAACGTCTCTCGACCGAGAATCAGGTGTGAGCAACACCGGTCTCCAGGTGACTGGAAGTGAGGAACGGGACCAACTGGGAGTCGGGAAGAAAATGCGCTCAAAACGTCGATGGTTCGACACCAACGCACACAACGAGCCCCGTTGTTCGACTCCCCTCATTGACAATCCCCTCTACAGACCCGAACGATGACTGATGGCTGGTTGTGGGCATTTTCTTCCCACAGGCGCATCTGGTCCCACGAACATGTCGGCACCTCCGGTGCACTAAGCGCAACCTACTTTGGTGCACCAATGTAGTCATCTTGTCTGGCCGAGGACACTGTTCGGAAACATCACTGGCTCTCCTGGACGCTGTCTAGCCAGGGAGTGCCAGCGTGATTGATATCCGCTAGGCACACAACATATTGACAGTCACACGTGCCACCACTGGCGATCAAAGAAGAGCGGGGCTCATAAGGCCTCATCATAAGTTGACATCCTCCTGTACTCGAAAACGACACCTAAATTTTTATTTTTTTTTACGGCAGAATAAAAACATAGACAACATTTTACAAACAAAAAATAATGGAATTGTAATCAAGATGTGAGATTCCAATGTAAATCAGAATTTCTAAAACAATATAAAATTCATAAAAAGAAAATCGGAAACCCAAGATGCATACCTTCAGTCATGGAAGACAAAATTCCAGGAATTTGCAGAGGAACGTCTAGTTTATCCAAACTCCCATTGATGGATAAAACTCAGGCTTATTTCTAGTCCAAATCCCATTTAACGTACAATCCAAACTCAGACTCACTATCCTTACATCTATGGGAAACTACCTAATAATGGGTTAAACCTTAAAAAGGGAAACCACTATCAAAGGGGTCATGGGCCATTCTGAAAGGAGGGAGTGGAGGAAGTGTCATGAGATGCTTGGTAATGGGATTGTAGAGATAGTAATTGAGCTTGAGATTAGTGTGGATTTTCTTGCACTAGCAGATGAACCCATTGCATGAACCCATATTCTTGACATGGTGATGTGAAGGGAAGATGAGGGAGTCTTGGAGTGTGAGTGCTCCTTTGTCGTCCAAGCGACAAAACATACATTCACATATGAAGCCATAGTCGTAGTATTTATGATAGACAAAACCGAAGTCAATTGATTTGATAGTGAAAGAAACTAACTTTCTTGATCATATTTTGCCATTTCTTTAAAATAGCTTCACACTTGAGCCATCAATTCTTGGGCAAACGTGAAAGAATTTCAAGTGAGATATCTTTGTTGAGGACTGTGGAGCCTGGTCCATTGCACACGACTCGGTTGTCGAAACAGAGACTGTGTGTGAACAGAGTCCTTCGCTGGAAGACTTCGTCTCTATTGCCGAAACATAAACGTTGCGCGTAGAGAGTCTTGCATTTCATTGTTTGTTCACTATTGAGAATACTCATAATTTGTCGTATTTTTTGTGATCTCTTGTTTGCTTAAACAAAGAGGGGCCAAGGGCACATAAAATACATTTTGAAAAGATTTTTAGCGGGAAAAAGGTAGGTATGTTACACACTTTGGGCGGTCAACCGGAATGGTAGGTCACCTCACTGTTAGCAAACCGCATGTGCTCTTTCGTGAATTGCGTGGCGACTTGCGAGTGGGGGTGGAAACCAAAAAGTGGTAAGAAAGTATAAAAAAGGCAAGATTTAACTGGCACTCTGTTGGCTCGACACCATTGCCGTCGCCACTGCCGGAGCAGCTGTGTGACGCCACTGTCGTCGCCATTGCTGTTGCTATAGGGCGGGACTTTGACTTTGTTTCCAAAATAGAAATAGAGTGTGAAACTGAATCTCTCAGCAGAAAGAGAGACTCGAGAAGAATGACATTGTTGTCGGAGTTACTGTTTGTTGTCGTTGCCATCGCCATTACCGGTGTTGTTGTTCGATGTTGTTGTCAAAAGAACAGAGTCTGGGACTTACCGAAATAGAGAGGTTTACGAAACTCCCTCAGAATTTTGTATCGGTGCCTGTGTGTGCGCCAGGAAGACGAAGTGGGGAGAAGTTTCGGTCTCGCCAAAACTCGTTGAGATGAAATAGAAAGAAGACTCTCTCGGGTTGTATTTCTGGTGAGAGAAATAGAATATATTGTGATTCTTTAACTGATCTATAAAATCCTCTATAGTTGCCATGGACGTAGACAATTTTTTGAACCATGTAAAATATTGTGTCGTGCATGATTACTTGTTACTTGCCTTGTTGACAATTTTTCCCTAACAACTAGTATCAGAACCAGAAGATTATAAGAAGCAAAAATGTGATATTCAATGAGAAGATTGTGTACAAGGACAAGTCCAGTAAAATTGTTGAAGTAACACCTCAAGACTCCGACTTTGTCACATTGGATGACCTACCAGAGGCCATAGTGTAGTGCAGAGATGCGAGTGATGGGGAGAGTGGGTCCAGTGCACCCACTCCTATTATTCTGTAGTCAGATCTAGAGTTGTCCACTCCTGCAGCTGCAGTTCGCAAATCAGTAAGGATTATTCATCTTCCACAACGTTTCTCACCTACTTTGAATTATATTTTGTTGACAGATGGTGGAGAACCACAGAGTTACGAAGAAAACTTGCAAGATAAATATTCTAGCAAGTGGGAGCTGGCCATGAAGGATGAGATGGATTCCCTGTAAGGGAATCAGACATGGGAGTTGACAAAACTTCCACTAGGGAAGAACCTGTTGGGTATACGACCAAATGTCCCACATTGGTTAGAAGTGGGGAGGATCTTGGATATATAAGTGTGGACACTATCTCTATTGGTATGAGGCCTTTTGGGGGTAAAGTCCAAGAACAAATCCATGAGGGCTTAGGCCCAAAGTAGACAATATAATACCATTGTGGAGATAGGTGGTGTCCATAGTCCTAACAACTAGTATCAGAGCTAAGGTTCGGGTCTGAGAGAAAACGATGGCTGGAAACGAAATGAAGGTATCGGGGATCGAGAAGTTTGATGACACAGACTTTGGATATTGGAGGATGAAGATAGGGGACTACCTCTATGGGAAGAAACTCCATCTTCCACTGCTGGGGAAGAAACCAGAAAAATTGGTGGAGGCTGATTGGAATCTGTTGGAAAGATGGGTTCTGGGAATTATTCGGCTAACCCTATCGAGATCCGTTGCACAACATCAGCAAGGTGAAGATGATTGCGGATCTCATGGAGGCTTTGTCAGGTATGTATGAAAAGCCTTCAGCGAATAACAAAGTTATTTGATGAAAAAATTTATTCAATTTAAAGATGGCAGATGGTATGCCTGTTGCACAACATCTGAATGATTTTAATACTATTACAAATTAGTTTTCGTTTGTTGAAATTGAATTTGATGATGAGATATGTGCACTGATATTGTTGGCTTCATTGCCAAATAATTGGGAAGCCTTGAGAATGGCTGTCAGTAATTCTGTCGGTAAATCAAAATTGAAATATGATGATGTTTCTGATTTGATTTTGGCTGAGGAGGTGCGCAAGAGGGATTTAGGCGAGACATCATGTTTGAGTTAAGCATTGAATGTTGATTCTTCGGGGAGATCACATGACAGGAACTCAAACAGAGGCAGATCAAAATCAATCAACAGGGGCAAGAGCAAGTCAAGGCCTGGTCAGCAGGCAACTTGTGGGAATTATGGCAAAGCTGGCCACATAAAAAGGAATTGTAGAAACCCTAAGAAGATCGAGAATGATAGTGCTAAAGTGGTAACTGAAGAAGTATAGGATGCACTATTGCTTGCAGTTCATAGTCTAGTTGATGACTGGATATTGCATTCAGAGGTTTCCTTCCATACATCTTACCTTCGGGAGATAATGCAAAACTATGTTGCAGGTGATTTTGGGAAGGTATATCTGGCTGATGGAGAGGCTTTGAACGTGGTAGGGATGGGAAAAATTGACATTGCACTCCCTAACAAGAACAAATGGACCTTGCAAAAGTTCAGGCACATCCCTGAGTTGAAGAAGAACCTTATTTCTATTGGACAACTTGATGATTGTGGCCATTCAGTGGTGTTCTTAGATAGCACCTAGAAGGTATCCAAAGGGGCATTGGTACTGGCTCGGGGTAAGAAAATTGGTACTCTCTATTCGACTATTGGTTTGAAGAACACTATTGCTATTACCGTTGCAGAAATCACAACAGATTTGTGGCATTGCAGGCTTGGCTATATGAGTCAGAAGGGTATGAAAGAACTGATGTCCAAAGGCAAGCTACTAGAACTGAAATCAGTTGATCTTAGTATTTGTGAGAGTTGCACTATGGGGAAATAAGAGAAGGTCAGTTTTTTGAAAGGTGGCAGAACACTGAAGAAATAAAAACTAAACCTTGTGCACACAGATGTGTAGGGACCTTCCCCAGTGGCTTCCTTGGAGATTCTTGTTACTATGTCACGTTTATTGATGATCACAGCAGAAAGGTATGGGTTTATTTTTTGAAGCACAAATCTGATGTATTTAATGTGTTTAAAAATTGGAAGTCCATGGTTGAGACAAAGACAGGATTGAAACTAAATTGTTTGAGGTCTGATAATGGTGGTGAGTATATTGATGGCGGGTTCAAGGAATACTGTGTAGCTCAGGGTATCAGAATGGAGAAAACTATTCCTGGGACGCCATAGCAAAATGGAGTTGTTGAACGTATGAACAGAACAATAAATGAGTGTGCTAGAAGCATGAGACTGCACACTGGATTACCACCAACTTTCTGGGTAGATGTAGTCAGTGCTGCGCTCTACTTGATAAACAAAAGCCCATCAGTTCCGTTCGATTGTGGAATGCCTGAAGAGGCTTGGAGTAGAAAAGAGGTCAAATTTTCTCATCTTAAACTTTTTGGTTGTCTTTCTTCTGTTCTTGCTGATTTTGATGCTTGTAGTAAACTTGAGGCTAAGTCAAAGAAATGTTATTTCATTGGCTATGGAGACGAGGCATTTGGCTATCGTTTCTGGGATGATCAGGGTTGGAAGATTATAAGAAGCAGGAATGTGATCTTCAATGAAAAGATTGTGTACAAGAACAAGTCCAATACAGTTGTTGAAGCATCTCCTCAGGAGTCCGACTTTGTCATATTTGGATGACCTATTAGAGGCCACAGTGCAGTGCAGAGATGCGAGTGAAGGGGAGAGTGAATCCAGTGCACCCATTCCTATTATTCCACAGTCAGATCCAAAGTCGTCTACTCCTGCAGCCGCAGTTCGTAGGTCAGTTAGGACTATTCGTCATCCACAATGTTTCTCACCTACTTTGAATTATATTCTGTTGACAGATGGTGGAGAACTACAGAGTTACGAAGAAACCTTGCAAGATGAAAATTCTAGCAAGTGGGAGCTGACCATGAAGGATGAGATGAATTCCCTGTTAGGGAATCAGACATGGGAGTTGACAGAACTTCCATCAGGGAAGAAGGTTTTGTACAACAAGTGGGTGTAGCGTGTGAAAACTGAGCTTGATGGCTATAAGAGGTACAAGGCTAGACTTGTTGTAAAGGGCTTTCAGCAAAAAAAATATTGATTACACTGAGATTTTATCTCCTGTGGTGAAGATCACAACCATCAAGTGAGTACTGTCCTTGGTTGCTACAGAAGATTTATTTCTTGAACAGTTAGATGTGAAGACATCCTTTCTTCATGGAGACCTTGAAGAACACATCTATATGCACCAACCTGACGGGTTTGTAGTACAGGGAAAAAAAGGTTCATTTTGTAGACAAAATAATAGCTTATATGGCCTGAAGCAAGCTCCTAGACAGTGGTACAAGAAATTTGGCAGCTTTATGTGCAATGTTGGGTACATCAGATGTCAGGCAGAACATTGTTGCTATGTCAAGTATTTTGACAATTCTTACATTATTTTGTTACTGTATGTGGATGACATGCTTATTGCAAGGGCTAGTATTGATGAGATCAATAATCTAAAGAAGTAGATGTAAGAGCACTTTGCAAAGAAGGATTTGGGAGATGCGAAGCAAATCCTTGGTATGAGAATTGTCAGAGACAAAGTCAGAGGAACCCTATTGATATGTTAACCAAGGGTGTTACTCTTGAGAAATTAAATTTGTGCACAACTTCTGTTGGTCTTCTAGTATGAAGACAGGGGCAGTGAGTTGCAGAGGTGGAGGATATAATGTTCGAGGAAGAGGGCAATGCAGTTGGTATACCAGTATCCAAGTGGGAGAATTGTTGAGGACTATGGAGCATGGTCCACTACACGCGACACTGTTTCCGAAACAGAGACGGTGGGCGAATAGATTCTTTCGGCAGGAAGACTTCGTCTCTGTTTCCAAAACAGAGACATTGCGCGTAGAGAGTCTCTCAGGAGGAAACTGTGACTCTATTGGCGAAATAAAAACCCTCAGGGTTTCTGAAAGGGGTCAGGGCGAAAAACAGAGAGTGATAGAGGTGCTCACAAAAAATCAGAGAGGGGTTTTTTAAGAGACCTTCAGGCGACGCCGTGGTTAGAAGAAAGAGTGCTCAAAGGCTCGATGTTGTTGCAGTCGCTGCTACCGGAGCTATTGTACGACGCCGCTGCAATCGCCGTTGCCAGTGTTGTAGGGCGGGACTTCGACTCTGTTTTTGAAACAGAAACAAAGTGTGAAATAGAGTCTCTCGGTAGAAAGAGAGAATTGAGAAGAACACCGACGTTGTCATCATAGTTTTCGTCGCCGTTGCCGGAGTTACTGTTCGTTGTCATCGCCGTTACCGGTGCTGTTGTTCGACACAGGTGTCGAAAGAACAGAGTCTGAGACTTACTGGAACAAAGAGGTTTATGGAACTCCCTCGGGATTTCGTATCAGTACCTATGTATGTGCCAGGAAGACGAAGCGGGGAGAAGTTTCGGTCTCGCCGAAATTCGTTGAGATGAAATAGAGAGAAGACTCTCTCGGGTTGTATTTATGGTGTGAGAAATAGACTGTATTGTGATTCTTCAACTGATCTATAAAATCCTCTACAACTCCCGTGGACGTAGGCAATTTTTCGAACCACATAAAATATTGTGTCGTGCATGATTACTTGTTACTTGTCTTGTTGTCATCGACGATTTTTCCCTAACAGTCTTCGGGCAAGCTGACCTCCATTAAAACAATATTAGAGTAGTAGGTCGATCCCCAAGATGAGAGAACAGGGCAAGATCGGACAACAAAGATGGAAAACATGGACTAAAGGAAGATGGTATAATCCGGCAATGCTACAAGGCAGAAGAGAGCTAGTCCTACCTCACTTATATATAAACTGAAGAGGCTACCTGTTCTAGTCTGAATTGGAATCCTTGTTTCCCTAGAGTTTCCTTTTACGTAATACTTGCTAAACATGGAGCTCTACTTTCCTTCCTTGATATTTCACTGACTGGAGATTTCATAGTTGATAGTTTTTAAGTCTATGATGTAGTACTAGAGCCAGGATTTTGAATTTTGTCATATATAGAAGCACCTTGTTGTGCTATGGAGAAAATGTAAAAGGATCTCTTGAAAAAAGTTTAGAATTATGCAATTGAACCATAAATCTCAATAACTAAAATTATATTTTAATCTTCAACATTCAAAAGAAGAAATTCATTAAATATTACTTTGAATTTTTGAAGCTTGAAATTTTTTATGCAATTATTAGATAGATTAATTAAATATTACTTTATAGGTGGGGTACCATTGCACAAAAGTAAATTTTTCTTACAAAAATTATAGAAAATGAATTAATCAAAATTTGAAATTTTAGTGATCTTTAGAATTTCTCACTCAATATGCCCTACATGAAGGTTGTTGTTGTCCAATCTAATTACACCCAATTAGCAACTCTTGTAATAAGAAGGATTTTGTCAAAAATTACTATTATTTTTATTATACTTCAAGGAATTGTACCCGAATATTGGATTTAAATTTTTTATTAACCTGAATAATGACTTTTTAAACTTATTTCCAAAATTATCTGATTTCAACCTTTGGAATCCTCATAGGCTCCGGCAACTTCTCACGTTAGTAAAGCTTGTCCATATAGCACCATGCTAGCCCATCCTTTAAAACCTAAAATTCCTCCTTTCCTCATTTTCTTTCCTCTTTCCTTAATGGACATGTTGATGTGGCGCCATTTGGACAAGATTTATTGACATGGGTAAATATAAAAAAAAAACTAAAAAAGAAAAGATTAAAGGAAAAATAAAAAAATAATAAAATTTAAAATACAAAAGGGAAAATAAGGAAAATAAAAAATGAAATAATAAAAAAATGAACATAGAAAAAAAATAATGGTGGGAAAATTAATTAGTCATTAAAATAAAAAATAACTAATAAAAATAAAAAATTAATTTAATTAATTGATAGTGAAATAATTATTTAATTATATATATAGAAAAGGTTATATTAATTAGTTAATTAAGTAAGTATTGCATGTTTAATTAAATAGTTGATTAGTTATATAATTAAATATGTCAATTGGCTAGTTAATTACCACAAATCATCATGTAATTGATTATTTTCTTACCAAATCAGTAATTATTCAATCAATAAATGTATTAAATATAAATTAATCATCTAGTATTAGTTGCAGTCAAATAATAAATTATTCTAGTTCTTCATACCAACTCCATTGGAATGTGTTTAATTAATTAAATAATTATGTAATTACTACCTATTCAATTAAATAATTGATTAATTATTACATTAAATAGGTCAATTGGCCAATTTATTACCACAAATCATGGGTTTTTAATTATTTTCTTACCTAATCAATAATTATTTAATTAGTAAATATATTATTTTAATCAACTAGTATTAGCAATCATCAAATAGTATGTCATTGTGGTTCTTACAGACTCCATTAATCCTACAAACCAAATTAATTAGTTAATTATATAATAAGAAGTGTTCACTTAATTAGATAATTAAGTAATTACTACCTATTCGATTAAATAATTGATTAGTTATTACATTAAATAAGAAATCTTACATAAGAAATCTTTTGATTCTATTAGTTTTCTGTAATAGTGATTTACTTTATTTCGTATTAGGAGTTCTATTCAAGTTGTAAGTGGAACATGGGTAGGTTTAATTTTATTTTGATTTTATGAGTTTTCTCTATTATAAATAGAGAAACAATGTACTCGTTATACAATCAATTAATTGTTTTCTCTCTTTATATTTTAAGAATCAATTCCTGTGCCTAATATTTTTAATGACTCAAATAAAACTAATAGCAAATAAAACATAGTATAAAAGTAAGATATCCAATTATAACTTCATAACATAAACTAAAAGCATGGTTCTCCTCATTTGTGCTAATGTAACTCATGATATTACCAGAGGATTTCATAAAGAATGACAAATTGAAAAACCAGAAACGTGTCAGTACTTTATCAACTTGAGTCTAATAAGTTAATCCTATAAAAAAGAAATAGAACATGAGATGAAGAGTTGATATGAAAGAGTCATATCTAACCAACCAAGAGAAAATGTTATGACTTTGCTAATGAAAGAGTCATATATGTCAGTGCTAAGTCATAGAAGAAGATGATCAACAAAGAGATGATATCGAGAGTGACAATGGGTAGAACCAAGAGAGATTACTAAATAGTTTATGAATAGGCTTGTTGAAAATCAATAAACATGGGGATCAGGCAATTCTTGTAGATGTAGGCAATAAACAACTATCTCACTTTGAAGCAAAGTAGTCACTACAAAAAAAATGAAACCCAAATGTAGTGCCCTTGATCATAACCCCTACATTGAGTTGGGAAAGTAGTTCACTTACTAAGGTTAAAATGAGAATCTTTTGAGAAATTTCAATGAACAATTACCATTGTAGTTTCTATAAGAGTCATTAGTGTCCATTGTTGAGAAAATACTCCAACATTAATAAATGCAAAACCATTGTGATAAGAGTCTTTTTTGTTCACTATTGAGAATAATCATAATTTGTCCCAATTTTTGTGATCTCTGGTTTGCTTAGACAATGAGGAGGTGAGGGACAGTAAACATGCACAGGGAATCCATTTTGAAAAGATTTTTGGCGTGAAAAGGGTTGGTCGGTTACGCACTTAGGTGGTCCACTAGGAATACGGTGTGTGCTCTTCCGTGGCGAATTGTGAGTGGGGGTGGAAACCGAAAAGTGGAAAAAAACTGGCACTCACTCTCATACTTCTTCCTCACTCCTATCACAGTTTTCCCGAACTTCTTCTTGATTTCGCATAGTTGCCATGGTCAGATCTAAACTCGAGGAAAGGGCTCACTGCAAGGTTTTCAAGAACCGAGTCGAAGGGGTGAAGAAGAAGTGCCATCAATTGTCTTTGCTCTACGGCATTAACGTCTTCTTCTTGTGTTCTCCTCGCGAAAGCGAGCAAGAATTCTCTCCTCATTCCTGGCCTCCAAATAAGCCTGAAGTTCTTTGCATCCTCACAAGGTACCGTAATCAAAGCAATGAAGAAATACTTAAGCATCCAACCACTTTAAGCGCCAACTCGTCGAAAGAATCTCCGCGGAATTTGTCTTACAAAATTTCTGGCAAACGGGAAGAAGCGAAACAAAGATTGGAATTTCCCAAGGGAATGGGACTGGTGTGAGAAGGAGCATCAGACAAAAAAATTGAGACGCAACCCACAGTTGATCACTCGCATAATCTGTGGCTCGTCTGTGAGATGGAATCTCAGGGAAGCAACAGCGCTTATCTTCCAATTTCTTACATGAATCCGTTTCAGCAGTCTCAGACGGGGCTTGGTCTTCCTTCCGATCAATTGTTTTGGGGTAAGACTCAGAGCTCCTCTAGCACAGATCTCAGATTCGAATTTTATCGAACGGTAACATGAATGAGAGTAGGGGTTACCTCCAAATTTTGCACACATATAGGACAGGTTTTTCAGAAATTTTGTGAAGTAAAGGTTTTACAGAAGAATTCTAAGTTCTGTAAGAAAAGCATATTGGTTCATGCTGTTTTTTTTACTCTTCAAGTATTTTGTTTGTTCTGATTCGCTTCTCATTGTTTTCTCTAGAAAAGGTGAGTCTGACAATGATAACTGTTGTGACTTTCTTCTTTCACGTAACTTGCTAATCAGATGGAACCCGAACTGCTCTTTCCTCCAAAAACCCGAGACCCTCTCTTAAGCGTTTGTTTCATCAGAAATCAAGTCCCTGATTCGATTCTTAACAATCCTTCGAAATTCATAAATCAATATGGTGAATTGTATTTCCGGCGCCAAAAGGGTCGCCCTTCAATTCCCTGAAGGTCTCCTCATGTACTCACTTGTTCTTTGCAACATTTTTGGAACCTTTGCTTCCGTTGATGAGTGCTTTATTCTAGGTGACATCACATATGGGGCATGCTGCTTTGTGTATGATTTTTCTAGATCTTTTGATCCATTACGGGCATAGCTGTTTAGTCCCAACAGATTACACCAAAATCCCTGCTTTATATGTTTACATTGAAATAAAAATTGATGTAGACCATCTCATTAATACAATTAAAGCGATTTTTTGTGACAAAAAGATTGCAGTGGTGGGGACCATCCAATTCTCAGCAGCAGCTATGAGTGCTGTTAAATTTGCTTTAGCTGACTCTAGTATTGATATCATTGTTCCACATATTGAAACCAGTTGCTTTAAAACCTCGAGGCTATAGTGAAGGCACAATATGAATATAAGAGGGATCGGCCCGGTCGATATTAAATTCTCAACACTCCCCCCCGCACGTTGCCATTTGTGGCTCATGGAAACAGGTGGGAGCGACCATATTGAAACCAGTTGTACTCTCGAGGCAATAGTGAAGGCACAACATGAATATAAGAGGGATCGGTCTGGTCGATATTAAATTCTCAATACTCCCCCGCACGTTGCCATTTGTGGCTCGTGAAAATAGGTGGGAGCGAGACTTGAGCTCGGGACCAACCTTGCTTTGATACCATATTGAAACCAGTTGCGCTAAAACCTCGAGGCAGTAGTGAAGGCGCAACATGAATATAGGAGGGATCGGCCCCGTTGATATTAAAATTCTCAACACTCCCCCGCACGTTGCCATTTGTGGCTCGTGGAAACAGGTGGGAACGAGACTCGAACTCGGGACCTACCTTGCTCTGATACCATATTGAAACCAGTTGCGCTAAAACTTCGAGGCTATAGTGAAGGTACAATATGAATATAAGAGGGATCGGTCCGATCGATATTAAATTCTCAACACCACAGTCTAAACCTTTGTCTTAAGGGGAAGTGCATCTCCTACAATTCCTAAGAATGTAGCAGTTGATGTTGTTGTATTTGTTGCAGATGGTAGATTCCATCTAGAGGCATTTATGATAGAAAACCCCCATATTAGGGCATTTCGATATGATCCATATCTCAAAGTATTCTTCTTGGAAGAATATGATCTCAATGGGATGAAAGAAGCTTGGAAAAAAGCAATAGTGAATGCAAGGAAAGCTAAGTCCTAGGGTATTGTGCTTGGCACGTTGGGGCGACAATCCATATATACCTCATGCTTCCAAACCTTGTTGGGCAACTTGTTCCCTATATTGACCTGCTCGACCAAGAGATCGAGCATTTTTTTGTCTTCTTCAAAGATCCAAATGCCATAATATCGAGCAATTTGTGGTCTTCTTACAGCCATTTATAAACAAAATCCGAGATGGTCCTCATCAAACCACAAAAAATAAAATACCATGTGTTGGATATTTATAACACCTGACTCTCCTCTCCACATGGCAAAATCATTCCATAGCACTTCAAAAATCTTCAACAACATTCTAAAACATTTCAAAATTAACCAAACTATTTCCATTGTACATGCACTAAACACTGCAAAAAAACACATATCGAGTAGAAATTCACCGAACATCCCTAGTAGAGCCCCATATGATTTCGCAGTCACTACAAACTATACCTCGTCAGTGATGGGGGTCGGGTTTCGTTGCCTAATGGACGCAAGTGTAGGCGACTCAGGATTGTTTGAATTGTACTCAACACCCCAAACCCTAAACCCTAATTCTAGAACCAGAACCTAAACCCTAAACCCTAGACCTTAAAACCCCTAAAAGCCCTAAACCCCAAAAACTGAGAACCCTAAAAAAAATTTAAAAAAAACTAAACCCTAAAAATACAATAAACCCTAAACCTAAACCTAACCCCTAAAATACCAAGGACCAAACCCTAAATACACTAAACCCTAACCCTAACCCCGAAATTAAACCCTCTAAAGACAAAATTGAACCATAAACCCCAAACCTAAATCCCACAATTACGCAACAATTAATACACATTAAGCACAAAAATTAAAATTAAATCAAATACGACACTAAAATAATAATAAAAAAAGTCAGTGTTTAGGCATACCTTCTGAAATTTAGGGAAAACTGAAGTCGAAGGATGAAAACGAAGCCAAATCAAAGTAGAATTGAAGAAATCGACGTCAAAATGTAAAAAATCAAAGAAAATTGAAATTAAAATGGGGGGAATCAAACGAAATATTGAGGTATTTTTCGGGAAGAGAGAATAGCTACAGGGAGAAGGGAGTGGGAGGCCGAGAGGACATTTGCAATGAGAGGGAGAAGTTAGAAGGGAGATGGAGGTCAAGAGGGAGGAAAAAAATTTCGAAGGAAGAAGAGACGAGAGAAGAAGGAGACCGAGAGAGGGAAGAGTGCAGAAGAGAGACTAAAAAGAAAAAATTCGACGAGGGTTTGAGGCACCCCGCCAGCTTCATCCGGATGATTCTCAATATACTGCGGAATCCGGATTCCTGAAATTAAACCATAGAGATGAATTTTGGGTTCTTCTGATTCATCAAGATGAATGATGCGCTGGTGCTCCACTAACGATGTCAGGAGATGAATTGAGTAATGCGGCTGAAGTTCATCTCCTGCGTGAGTTGACTAACCCCTCCTATTAGAACTAAAGAAAATCGAAATTGAAATGGGGAAATCAAACGAAGTCGGGAGGTATTATGAGCGAAGCGAGAATAGCTACAGGGAGAAGGGAGTGGGAGGTCGAGAGGACGTTCACAACGAGAGGGAGAAGGGAGAAGGGAGACGGAGGACGAGACGGAAGAAAAGAATTTCGGAGGAAGAAGAGACGAGAGAAGAATTAGACCGAGAGAGGGAAGAGGGCAGAAGAGAGACTGAAAAGAAACAATTCGACAAGGGTTTGAGGCATCCCACCCGTTTCATCCAGATGATTCTCAATATACTACGAAATCCGGATTCCCAAAATTAAACTGTAGAGAATATTTTTGGGTTCTTCTGATTCATCAACATGAATCATGCACTGGTGCTCCACTAACGATGTCAGGAGATGAACTGAGTAATGCTGCTAAAGTTCATCTCCTGCGTGAATTGACTAACCCCTCCTATTAGAACTGAAGTCAATTACTTTGTGTGTTATTTTCCTAGAGTGAGCACAAAGTTGATCTGAAATCTATCAGCATTAGCATCATTTATGCTGAAAACTCAATCTTCTTCATGTCTGAAAACTATTTTTTGAGCTGATGGGTTTGTTCATTGGAGAAAGAGAATAGAAACTGATTCTTATTACATTAACTGAAATTTCAAAAATGTTTTAGCTTTCCTATCTTACTCATAATTTTTTCTTTCAACCATATTTATCAAAATACCAAAATTTATTGATCGCACCCGTTTGTGTTACCCTCTCCATCCTACCAATCCCTTCCCTGGCTTCCCTCTTCCCCTGTGTTCCGTCGATCTTTTTAACATTCTTTCCATAAAATAAAATAAATTTTTAAAATCTTAAGAAAAAATCAAGATATAAAAAATTAAAAAGGAGCGCTATGTCATTGGATTAAAGAAATAAAACGTTCTCCAGCTGTGTCAAAACTTAACCGAACTACATTAATAATGGAAAACAAAACAAAATCATAGTTTTTTCCCTCTTATCTTCTACCCGAACATTTCGAACCGTTAAAAAAACAAACTATGTACACAAATACATTTTGCTGCCCCTAACCATAGCATTACGAGGGAGAAATTAGCTGGTGGCAAAGGAAAAAAAGGTAAAAAGGGGTTAAACAAGAGGACTTCATAGGAGGTCACCCATCCAAGTACTTCAGTCGCCCAAACACGTTTAACTTCGGAGTTTTCATGGGATTCAGTGCATTAGTGGTTGTATGATCGCACCCGTTTGTGTTTCCCTCTCCATCCTACCAATCCCTTCCCCAGCTTCCCCCTCCCCCGTATTTCGTCAGTCTTTTCCACATTCCCTCCATAAAATATATTAAAAAATTAAAATCTTCAGCAAAAATCAGGATATAAAAAATTTAAAGTGTTATGTCGTTGGCTTAAAGAATAAAACATTCATCGTCTGTGTTGAAATTGAAAAAAACTACATTAATAACGGAAACCAAAACAAAATCGTACTTTTTTTCTTTTTTCCCCCTCTTCTCTTCTACCCAAACATTTCGAATCGTTAAAAAAGAAAACAAACTATATATACAAATATGTTTTGTCACCCCTAACCGTAGCATTGCGAGGGAGAAATTAGCTGGTGGCAAAGGAAAAATGGGAAAAAATAGGTGCTACACAAGGACTGCCTAGGAGGTCAACCACCCTAGTACTAGTCTCATCCAAGCACACTTAACTTCTGAGTTCTGATGGGATCTGGTGCATTGGAGCTAGTATGATCGCATTCGTTTGTGTTACCCTCTCCATCCTACCAATCCCTTCCCTTGCTTCACTATCCCCCCGTGTTCTGTCGGTCTTTTCTACATTCCCTACATAAAACAAAATAAAAATTATAATCTTAATAAAAAATCGAGATATAAAAAGTAAAAAAGGAGCGCTATGTTGTTGGGTTAAAGAATAAAACATTCGTCGTCCGTGTCAAAAGTGTAGTGAACTGCATTAATAAAGGAAAACTAAAAAAAATCATACTTTTTTTCTTTTTTTCCCCTCTTCTCTTCTACCCGAAAGTTTTAAACCATTAAAAAAGAAAATAAACTATATATAGAAATATGTTTTGTCACCCCTAAACGCAGCATTGCGAGGGAGAAAGGGGTGCAACACGAAGACTTCTCAGGAAGTCACCCATTCTAATTATATAACTACAATGTGTTTAATTAATTAGATAAGTAAGTTATTACAACTTTTTCTATTAAATAATTGATTATTTATTACATTAAATAGGTCACTTGGCCGATTAATTAGCATAAATCATCGGGTATTTAATTATTTCTTACTTAATCAGTAATTATATGATTTGTAAATACATAATGTCATTAATTAATTAGCATTAGGTTTGATCAAGATAGTTATGTGTTACATTAAATGTGTTATTTAATTAATCCCGACCCAACCCTTGCCCCCCACCTAGGCGTGGGTGAGGATATAGGTCAAGTGCATGGGTGAGCCACATAGGCAAGGCAAGTGTGTAGGTGAGTGGCGTGCATGCATTTAAGCTGTAGAGGTTGGCTATCAATTTCTTTGTCTCGTTTAAAATATAAAACTTTAACTCGAATCGATTCAAATGCTCTTGAATTATATTTTATGAGCTTATTTAGGCATTTGTGATAATGCCATGTTTGAATTTAAATAAAGGGGTAAACCTCGTACTTAGGTGGGAAGATCATACTGATACTTGTAAGATGAAGGGATAAAGATTCTTATCCCTAGTTTGCATATAAGTAGGCTTTTTGTGACCACAAGTGTAAACCATCTTCATTTTGTGCAAAGAAGTTTCCCTTATTTTCAAAGCTCTTTTTTTTTGTTCTTTTAAGTTATTTCTTCTTCATTTGGGAGGCAAACTCGCCTTCTTTCATCATAGTAAGTTAGGCCATATGTTGGGATTCTAAGAGTGTCCATGAGGAAAGATTGTTTTGCTCGAAGGCCATATGAATATGATACTGCAATTAACTCCAACTAATTTTCTGGTTAAACTTCATTGTGCATTCCCCCTTTCTCCAAGGTATATCTCCATTGTATTTAATTTATTATTAAAATTCTAGTATTTTTTTTGGGTCAATTGTTTAGTCAAACTCCTGTGGTCAACATTTTTAGTCTATTTTGTGCTCCATTGGTTAGTTACTATTCTGGTTAATTTTTTGTTATCATTCTATTTCTTTTGTCCCCTTCTTGGTGTAAAACAATGGTCACTTTTGTTAGTCCTCTAGAAATTCTAGAATTTTGGTCTAGGTAATAAAACTTCTTGTATTTTTTTTATCGCTTCAGAGCACTGGCTATACTTCCACTACCTACATGGAACAAGAGTGCACCCAACAGTCAGAGTGAGTTAAGTTTTTTTATTCACCAAAGTAATATATTTTTGTGAGCTACCATTAAAATAGTGAATACTCTTTCTTTTTTCACGCACTAAAATTGGGCTTTTCTACCTTTGAAATTGAAAGGAATCTTTTTTCAAACATAGACCATTTTGAAAGGAATATGGAGTTTTATTGTTTGGCTAGAGTGATAGTCTCTTCTCTCATATATGCTATATAGAATTTGGGCCTCTTTAAAAGGAAAGGGTCAATAAATGGAGAGAAGTAGAAAGAGAAGTTCAAAAGAAGAGGTGTTGAGAAGTAGTGGTGGTAAAAAAAAAATTAGAAATAAAGAACATCTAAGTAAGGAGGAGGATGAGAGATGAAAATTTCTTTTCATGCGAAAGTTAGGAACTCTAATTTGAGGGGAGTGTTGAAAAAGCAAATATGGAAGAGTCTAATATGATTTTCATGGTAAAGGAGTATCATGGTGTAAGAATTAATATGACAAAGTCTTATTTGAGTCTCATGGGAAAGAATCTTACATAAGAAATCTTTTGATTCTATCAGTTTTCAGTTTTCGTATTAGGAGTTCTATACAAGTTGTAAGTGGAACATGGGTAGGTTTAATTTTATTTTGATTCTATGAGTTTTCTCTATTATTAATAGAGAAACAATGTACTCATTATACAATCAATTAATTGTTTTCTCTCTTAATATTTTATGAATCAATTCCTATGCCTAATATTTTTAATGACTCAAATAAATCAAATAGAAAAATAAAACATAGTATAAAAATAAGATATCCAATTATAACTTCATAACATGAACTAAAAACATGGTTCTCCTCATTTGTGCTAATTTAACTCATGACATTACCAGAGGATTTCATAAAGAACAACAAACTGAATAACCAAAAACGTGTTAGTACTTCATCAACTTGAGTCTAATATGTTAATCTTATAAAAAAGAAATAGAACATGAGATGAAGAGCTGATATGAAAGAGTCATTTATGACCAACAAGAGAAAATGTGATGACTTTGCTAATGAAAGAGTCATATATGTCAGTGCTATTTAATAGAAAAATGACCAACAAAGAGCTTAATTATTACCATTCACAGAAATAATATTGGAGGAATCAAAATTCGGAACAGATAAAGTTTGATGAATTACAAAATAAACAACAATGCTTACTAAAACATGCCATGAAACCAAAAATTGAATATTTACCCACATAAATAAATTCAAACAAATAAATCAACAAACGAGTAGGCTTAAATTATAACACATAAACGATTTATATCAGTTTATAATGGCATAAAAACTTTATCTCTAAAGGAATTTTCTATTGTTGTGGGGGACTAAAAAATTATTTTAAATGTTTCTATCCAATCCAAATTAATCACTTAAATATAACAATTAACACGTGAGGTTAAATTATTAGCTTTCCATGGTTATTCACAAGTTTGTATGTCATTAACTTTATGTGACTAAACTTAATGTCACTAGACATTTTTCATAATTAAGAATGTTGTGGTTATTACTTAATTATTCAAATGTAAACAAAATATGACATCAAAATAATTGACTAAAATTTATGCCAATTATTAATTTCTCATATTTAGGTTGATCATAATATGCATAGAAGATTAAGTATTCATAAAACCAAAATAAATTTTTATACTGATAAAAATTATCTAACACATGCATATTAAACATTCATATATGCATATCCAATTATTTAATCCATATGCACTAAAATGAAAAAGAATGAAAACTAAAATATTCTATTTTTCCTATTATTTATATATAAATTAAATGTATCCAATGATAACACTGGGCTTGGATGGGCCGTGAGCACGTTTGGTGCTCTTGCGCGTATAGCGGTGCGGGACAGCCGGAGAGCACGATGTCGTGCTCCAGGCCTTGGCTGCGCTCTAATGAGAGCATGGAACACCGGTGCACACAGCACCAGTCTCTGCTTTGTTCGCTCGAGCCGCTCTCAGCTGCTCACAGCTAGGCGTCTCGTCCGTTCGGGACTCTACTCACCATCCCCGCGCCGCTGTCTCCTTGCTCTGATGCCATTATCGCCGGTATGCGTTCGACGAGCACAACACGCCTGTGTACACAAGATTCCATTACAACGTCTCTCTCTCTGTGCTCTGTGACTTCTCCTCTCGGCTGCGCTTCGACGCAAATTCTGGTGTTCATTGCCTCCCACCAAAGCAACGTCTCTCAACCGAGAATCAGTTGTGCGCAATGCCGGTCTCCAGGCGACTAGAAATGAGGAACAGGACTAACTGGAGTCGGGAAGAAAATGCGCACAAAACGTCAATGGTTCGACGCCAGCGCACAAAACGAGCCCCGTCATTCGGCTCCCCTCGTCGACGATCCCCTCTACAGACCCGAACGACGGTTGATGGCTGGTTGTGGGCATTTTCTTCCCTCAGGTGCATCTGTTCCCACTAACATGTTGGCACCTCCAACGCCCTAAGCACAACCTACTCTGGTGCACCAGTGCAATCATACTGTCTGGTCGGGGATGTTGTTCGGAGACATCACTGCCTCTCATGGACGTTGTCTAGCTGGGGAGCGCCAGCGTGATTGAGATCCACTAGGCACACAACGTATTCACAATCGCACGTGCCACCACTAGCGATCGAAGAAACGTGGGGCTCATAAGGCCTCATCGTAAGTCTACATCCTCCTCTACTCGAAAACGACATGTAAATTTTTATTTTTTTTACGGCAGAATAAAAACATAAACAACATTTTACAAAAAAAAAATAATGGAATTGTAATCAAAATGAGAGATTCCAAAAGTAAATCATAATTTCTAAAGCAATATAAAATTCATAAAAAGAAAATCGAAAACCCAAGATGCATACCTTCAGTCATGGTAGACAAAATTCCAAACATTTGCAGAGAAACCCACAGATGGAGAAAACTCAGGCTTATTTCTAGACCAAATCCCATTTAATGTATAATCCAAACTTAGGCTCACTACCCTTACATCTATGGAAAACTACCTAATAATGGGTTAAATCTAAAAAAGGGAAAAAACTATCAAAGGGGTCATGTGCCATTCTAAAAGGAGGGAGTGGAGGAAGAGTGATGAGATGCTTGGTAATGGGATTGTAGAGATAGTAACTGAGGTTGAGATTAGTGTGGATTTTCTTGCACAAGAAGATGACCCCATTGCATGAACCCATATTCTTGATGTTCTAATATGAAGGGAAGACTAGGGAGTCTTGGAGCGTGAGTGCTCCTTTTTCGTCCATACGTATGAAGCCATAGTCGTAGTATTTGAGATAGACAAAATCAATGTCAATTGATTTGGCAGTGAAAGAAGCTAACTTTCGTGATCATATTCTGCCATTTCTTTAAAATAACTTCACACTTGAGCTATCATTTCTTGGGCAGACGTGAAAGAATTTCAAGTGAGATGTCTTTGTTGAGGACTGTGGAGCCTGGTCCATTGCACATGACTCTGTTGCCGAAATAGAGACAATGTGCGAACAGAGTCCCTCGGCTGGAAGACTTCGTGTCTATTGTCAAAACAGGGATGTTGCGCATAGAGAGTCTCGCATTGCATTGTTTGTTCACTATTGAGAATAATCATAATTTGTCGCATTTTTTGTGATTTCTCGTTTACTTAGACAAAGAGGGGGCGGGGTCACATAGAATAAATTTTGAAAAGATTTTTGGTAGGAAAAAGGTAGATCTGTTAAGCACTTTGGGTGGTCGACCGGGAATGGAAGGTCAACTCACTGTTGGCAAACCATGTGTGCTCTTTCGTGAATTGCGTGGCAACTTGCGAGTGGGGGTGGAAACCAAAATGTGGCAAAAAATTATAGAAAAGGCAAGATTTAACTGGCTCAACGCCGTTGCCAGCGCCGTAGCCAGAGCTGTTGTGCTACACCGCTGCCGTTGCCATTGCCGGTGCTTTAGGTCAGGACTTCGAATCTGTTTCTGAATCAAAAACAGAGTCTCTCGGCATAAAGAGAGACTCGAGAAGAATGACAATGTTGTCGTCATCGTTGTCGAAGTTACTGATCGTTGCCGTCGCCGTTATCGAAGCTGTTGTTCGATGCTGCTGTCGAAAGAACAGAGTCTCGAACTTATCGGAATAGAGAGGTTTATGGAACTCCCTCGGGATTTCGTATCGGTGCCTGTGTGTGCGCCAGGAAGACGAAGCGGGGAGAATTTTTGGTCTGGACGAAACTCATTGAGACGAAATAGAGAGAAGACTCTCTCGGGTTGTATTTCTGGTGTTTCAACTGATCTATAAAATCCTCTTCAGCTCCCGTGGACATAGGCAATTTGCCGAACCACGTAAAATATTGTGTCATGCAGGATTACTTGTTACTTGTCTTGTTGTCATCGACAATTTTTCCCTAAAAACTTGTATAAGACCGGAAAGAATATAAGAAGCAAGAATATGTTCTTCAATGAGAAGATTGTGTACAGGGACAAGTCCAGTACAATTGCTGAAGCATCTCCTCAGAAGTTCGACTTTGTCAGATTGGTTGACCTACCAGAGGCCACAGTGCAGTGCAGAGATGTGAGTGACGAGGAGAGTGGGTCCAGTGCACCCACTCCTATTATTCCACAATCAGATCCAGAGTCGTCCACTCTTGTAGGTGTAGTTCGCAGATCAGTAAGGACAATTCATCCTCCACAACGTTTCTCACCTAGTTTGAATTATATTTTGTTGACAGATGGTGACGAACCGCAGAGTTACAAAGAAATCTTGAAAGATGAATATTCTAGCAAGTGGGAGTTGGGCATGAAGGATGAGATGCATTCACTATTAGGGGATCAGACATGGGAGTTGACAAAACTTCCACAAGGTAAGAACTGTATTGATATGTTGACAAAGGGTGTTACTTTTGAGAAACTGAAGTTGTGTCCAACTTCAGGTTGGTCTTCAAGTATGAAGACAGGGGCATTGAGTTGCAGAGGTGGAGGATATCATGTTTGAGGAAGAGGGCGGTGCAGTTGGTGAACCAGTCTCCAAGTGGGAGAATTGTTGAGGACTGTGGAGCTTGGTTCACTGCAAACGACTCTATTGCCGAAACAAAGACGGTGTACGAACAAAGTCCCTCGGCAAGAAGACTTTGTCTCTGTTGCCGAAACACAGTCGTTGCGCATAGAGAATCTCTCGGGAGGAAACTGCTACTCTATTGGCGAAATAAAAACCCTAAGGGTTTCTGGACAAGGTCAGGGTGAAAAACAGAGGAGCTCTCAGAAAAACAGGGAGGGGTTTTTTGAGAGACCTTCATGCGACGTCGTGGTTTGGAGAAAGAGTACTCAGAGGCTCGACGTTGTTGTCAGAGCTGCTGTACGACGCCACTACCGTTGCTATAGGGCGGGATTTTGACTCTGCTCCTGAAACATTATAGAGTGTGAAACAGAGTCTCTCGGCATAAAGAGAGACTCGAGAAGAACGGCGACGTTGTCATCGCCGTTGCCGAAGTTACTGTTCATTGCATCTGCCGTCACCATTATCGGTTCTACTGTTTGACTCTACTGTCAGAAGAATAGAGTCTGGGACTTACCAGAATAGAGAGGTTTACGAAACTCCCTCGGGATTTCGTATCGGTGTTTGTGTGTGCTCCAGGAAGACGAAGCAGGGAGAAGTTTCGGTCTTGCCGAAACTAGTTGAGACGAAATAGAGAGAAGACTCTCTCGGGTTGTGTTTATGGTGTGAGAAACAAATTGTATTGTGATGCTTCAATTTATCTATAAAATCTTCTACATCTCCCGTGGACGTAGGAAATTTTTCGAACCACATAAAATATTGTGTCGTGCATATTGTGTCTTGATTACTTGTTATTTGTTTTGTTGTCATCGATGATTTTTCCCTAACAGTCATCAGGCAAGCTGACCTCCATTAAAACAATATTAGAGTAGTAGGTCGATCCCCAAGATGCAAGAACAGAGCAAGATTCGATAATAAAGATGGAAAATGTGGACTAAAGGAAGATGGTATGATTTGGCAATGCTACAAGGCAGAAGAGAGCAAGTCCTACCTCACTTACATATAAACCGAAGGGGCTACCTGTTCTAGTCTGATTTGGAATCCTTGTTTCCCGTAGAGTTTCCTTTTACATAATACTTGCTAAACATGGAGCTCTACTTTCCTTCCTTGATATTTCGCTGCCTGAGATTTCACAGTTGATAGTTTTTAAGTCTATGATGTAGTTTGAATTTTGTCATATATAGAAGCACCTTGTTGTGCTGTGGAGAAAAAGTAAAAGGATCACTTGAAAAAATTTTAGAATTATGCAATTGAAACATAAATCTCAATAACTAAAATTATATTTTAATCTTCAACATTTCAAAGAGGAAATTCATTAAATATTACTTTGAATTGTTGTAGCTTTAAATTTTTTATGTAATTATTAGATAAACTAATTAAATATTACTTTATAGGTGGGGTACCATTGCACAAAAGTAAAATTTTCTCACAAAAACTATAGAAAATGAATTGATCAAAATTTGAAATTTTAGTGGTTTTGAGAATTTCTCACTCAATATGCCCCTACATGAAGGTTGTTGTTGTCCAATCTAATTACACCCAATTAGCAACTCATGTAATAAGAAGGATTTTGTGGAAAATTATTATTATTTTTATTATATTTCAAGGAATTTTACCCGAATATTGGATTTAAAATTTTTATTTACCTGAATAATGACTTTTTAAACTTATTTCCCAAATTATCTGATTTCAACCTTTGGAATCCGCATACGATCCGTCAACTTCCCACGTTAGTAAAGCTTGTCCATATAGCACCATGCTAGCCCATCCTTTAAAACCTAAAATTCCTCCTTTCCCCACTCTCTTTCCTCTTTCCTCTTTCCTTAATGGACATGCTGATGTGGCGCCATTTGGACAAGCTCTGTCGACATGGGCAAATATAAAAAAATAAAGAAGAAAAGATTAAAGGAAAAATACAAAAAAAATAAAATTTAAAATACAAAATGGAAAATAAGGAAAATTAAAAAATTAAAAATGAAATAATAATAAAAAATGAACATAGAAAAAAATAATAATGGTAGGAAAAGTAATTAGTCATTAAAATAAAAAATAACTAATAAAACTAAAAAAATTAATTGAATCAATTAATAGTGAAATAATTATTTAATTATATAAATAGAAAAGGTTACATTAATTAGTTAATTAAGTAAGTCCTACATGTTTGATTAAATAGTTGATTAGTTATATAATTAAATATATCAACTGGCTAGCTAATTACCACAAATCATCATGTAAATGATTATTTTCTTACCAAATCAGTAATTATTCAATCAGTAAATGTATTAAATATAAATTAATCAACTAGTGTTAGTTGCAGTCAAATAGTAAATTATTCTAGTTTTTAATACCAACTCCATTGGAATGTGTTCAATTAATTAAATAATTATGTAATTACTGCTTATTCAATTAAATAATTGATTAATTATTACATTAAATAGGTCAATTGGCCAATTTACTACCACAAATCATGGGTTTTTAATTATTTTCTTACCTAATCAATAATTATTTAATTAGTAAATATATTATTTTAATTAAGTAGTATTAGAACTCATTAAATAGTTTGTCATTGTGGTTCTTACAGACTCCATTAATCCTATAAACCAAATTAATTAGTGAATTATATAATAAGAATGGGTTCACTTAATTAGATAATTAAGTAAATCGACTAAAGTCATCAATAAAGGTAACAAAGTACTTATATTGTGCATGCAAGATAACAAGAACAATTCCCCAAACATCACTATGAATAAGATCAAAATAGTGGGACGCATGCGAGGCATAATGAGGAAAAGGTGAAACTTTACTTTTGCCAAGTTTGCTTGATGAATAACCAAAAGAAAGATAAAGAGAATAGCATGTTGGATTGCCTAATAAACCAGATTTAAACATTGTACGAAGAGCATCTAAGTTTGGGTGCCCTAGACGTCTATGCCACATCTTAGTGCCAGGGCCAACAACATTACATGCAAAAGAAAGTACAGGAGTACGCGGAATAATGGTGGACAGAATAACTTTAAGTGGAAATAGTTGTCCCACTTTAAGCCCCTCGCTATCACCTTCCTCGACGCTCGATCCTGCACAACACAACCAAAGCGAGAGAACTGAACATTACAATTTTCATCAACTAGTTGACCAATAGAAAGAAGATTTGTCGATAGGTTAGGGGACACAAAGACATCAGCTAAGGAGGGGGAGAGATCACCAAGAACACTGATAGGCAGAGAGCTGCCATTAATAGTGTTGATTTGTAGGTTTCTATCATACTCTCTGACATTAGAAAGAGACACGACATTGTTGGTGAGGAGCATCGAAATACCATGGTTGAATAGAGACTTTCTGCCTACCTGAGAGACCAAAAGTAGAAAAAGTAGATATGATCATCTGTTGTACCATTTCAGGGGTGAGTGTGTTCGGATTTATAGGTGCTGGAGGAACTGGAATTGTAGTAACCGGGACGGCAGTCAGCAATGTGGCAGAACTAGAAGTACCAATTGAGGCATGATAAGTCGTATTCTTCTTCTTTTTAGGGCGAGTAGGGCAAGTTGCGATGAGATGACCCGACTTCTTGTAGTAGTTACAAAACTTCTTGGGGAATTCTCGAGCAAAGTGACCATATGCCTTGCAGTGCAACCACTGGAAAGAACTCATGTCCCGACCCTTATATTTCCCTTGCGCTGCATAGGCCACAAGAGCAGAGGTATCAACCTGGACCCGATGTTCCATACCAGCATGAGTAACAATGCGCTGCTCCTCCCTAAGAAGTTCATTCAAACAGGCATCCAGAGACAACATTGGATGACGATTCATTAGATGTGAACGAGCAATCTCAAATTCTGGACGGAGATTCATCAAGAATTGATCTCTCTTGTTGGTTTCATGTACGACTTGCACTATAGAGAGAGCAGCAATTGGGACGTTCTCATAAACGATATCAGTATAGTTAGCCCAAAGATTTTGAAAATCCAAAAAATATTCTTCAATGGAATGGCTTCCTTGCATGAAGTTAGCCATTTCATATTTTACTTGAAACCGTCGAGCCGTGCTGTTTTGATGATAAACCTTGTGGAGGTAATTCCACATATTTGTTGTAGTTTTATAGGGCTTCAGATTAAGAACTAAGTGAGGCTCAATGGATCCAAGTATCCAGGTCATGACCCTAACATCCATGGTGGTCCATTTTGACAATGCTTCAACCTCGCGAGGTGCCGGATCACACCCATCAATATAACCCCATAAATCTTTTTCCATAACAAATAACCGGAACTGAAATGCCCAGGCACTGTAGTTCTTACTCGTGAACCGAATAGGAGAAAAATTTAACTTGTCCGTTGACATGATGAGGGCGAGAGTGGCTGAATAAAATCTTCACAAATTTGGTTTCCGAAGGCCACAAATAGTCGAAAACCCTTGCTGAAATTTTTAGAAAGACCACCTCGCTAAAATTTTCAGATTTACCCCCACCGTCGTTGAAAATTCCAGATCTACCCCCACGGTTTCTATAAATTCCATATCTACCCTCACTGCAGCTGAAAATTCCAAATCTACCCCCACAGTTTCTGAACATTCTAGATCTACCCCCATAGTTTTTGAAAATTCCAGATCTACCCCCACAATTTCTGAAAATTCTCATAAATGCCACCTAAACTGCTGAACATCAATGTACGCAAGCAAAATCAGCAAGGAAGTAGCACTCTGAGCTCAAAGAGAGACATCGACCTGACCTTTCAGCTTCCTT
The DNA here is from genome assembly GCF_029961685.1 of Aristolochia californica. Lineage (NCBI taxonomy): Eukaryota > Viridiplantae > Streptophyta > Magnoliopsida > Piperales > Aristolochiaceae > Aristolochia > Aristolochia californica. The sequence goes on from NW_027182279.1 coordinate 8,740,586, forward strand.
TGACAGAGACTTCGAAAAAGAACCCTTCAGCCCACTCCTCTAAGCTCGGACAGGAGCTTCCGATCAGACATTTTAGCTCCTCGAACAGAGCTACCGTGAGCTCGAACAGATCTTTGAGTCATCAGACAGAGGCTGGTCAGACAGAGACTCGTTGGACAAAGAGAGCTTGAGCTCCAAGCTCACGTTCAACACAGAGAAGTTGAACCACCAAGCTCTGATACCATGACAAACAGAGGTCGACGACAATGAATAGAGGTTGATGGAACAGCCAAGACCAAAGCTTCCAGCTCTGGGTTTTCGTGGACAAAATCACCACGGTTTAAGGCTAACGACACAGCCTAACCAAGAGTACTAAGCTTTGAGATCGGTGGACGGAACCACCACTCCAGAGGCCGACAGAGCAGCGTGAATGAAGAGCTTCACGCTCTGGTTTCGCCGTGTGGAAGAAGAACTTTAGGTTGCTGGAAAAATGTGAGAGATCTCCTCCCATCCTCGTCCTTTTCTATTTAAACTTAGGTTTAGCTTATTACATAACAACCCATAGGCTCAATACAATGCAACCCAGCCCATTAAGCCCTTTCTAATTACCCTATGTACATGACATAAATTATACAACAAATATTAACATAAAATCTATCTAATATACATTCCAACATATTGTAACACAAGGGTTCCCATACATTTGTGTGAATCAAAGAAAAAGTAGCAACACTTTTAAGTTCAGGACGAGGAGAGTATGTGGTCCTCTAGTGCTTGCTTAGCTGACACACTTCAAAATTTAAACTTGAAATATCCTTAAAGGTAGGAAAAAGAAGATGAAGAGATTGTACGGATAGATTTCCCAACCGATTGTGCCATAGACTTGTCTTAGTCTGCTTGGTTGAGATGACATTTATTTGAGGCACATCCAAGTAGTAGAACCCCATTGTTCATAGCCTCCACCAATCACCTACTTCATTGTATGATCATGAAACACACAATAAGTGGGTGAGAAGGTAATGGAGCAATTGAAATGATGTGTAAGTTGACTAACAGATAAAAGATTCAAGGAAAAGGTAGGAACAAAAGAATATCTATGAGCGGAAATGATGGTGTAACAGAGGTGGATCCTTTCCCGAGAACTTTAGTTTGGGAGTCATCAGCTATGGTAACAAATTTATTCGAGAGATAAGGAGAGATAGAGTGGAGTAGATTTTTGTTACCTATGAGATGCTCAGAAGCCCCTGAGTCAATTATGCAGGATGAAGAGGGGGTAGTGGCAGAGAGCATACCTAAATCGGTGGTGGCAGAAGCAATTGAGGAGGAACTTGGAGGAGAGATCATCAGAGTTTGTATTTTCTAGAATAAGTCATACTCATCATCAATAAGGTTTTCTTTTTTTATGGTGGGGTATACTTTTCCTCCTTTGTACCACTTACTGAGGCATTCCTTGCCTTCTGTATTCCTTGCACCTCATCCTCGACCTCCTCTATACTTTCTTCCACGACCTCGGTCGTGGTTGGTAGATGTTCCCCTATGGCCGAAGTACATAGCGGATGATACTTCAGTGGGAGAAGGGAAAGAAGAGTCTAGAATGCGGAGTAATGTGGCACATACATCATCAAAGGTGGGAATAGTAGAGGCACTAAGGAGTTGACTTTTAGTAACCTCAAGATATGGCTTAATATTTGCTAGGCAAATGGCAGTGGCTAAGGCTTCCTTCTGATTATCTTAGACAGAGGCATCGATGGAGTTAGGACTAAGCTAACTTCCATTCTTTAAGAAGGCCTCTAAATTGAGCCAAATATTCATGGATATTTTCTCCTTGTTTAGTATTGAACATACTTTGGAAAATATCATATGCCCTTTGTAAGTTGTCAAAGCTAGAGTACAACTAGCACATGTCTCCCAAATTTGTTTGGTGGTGTCGAGATGAACAACATTGTTGGAGACAAGTTCTTCCATGTTGTTGATGAGCCAACTAATTACCAAAGTGTCATTTTTTAACCACTTAGCGTAAGCAACATCTTCTTCATAAATGGGTGGCCCAAGTTTGGTTAGGTGAGGAAGTAGGTCCCTTGTAATAAGGAACCGTCGAACCGATGTGGACCACCTCAAGTAATTTGATATCCCTTGCAAGGGTATGGTAGTAATCTTGAGAATATCATTCTTGCTACCCTTGTATTCTACAGCCATAAGAGGCAATTCAAGGGTAATAGTGTACTCAAAAGTAAAGTAACCTAAGTAAGCGGCTTGTAGAATCAAGTGAAGCCAAGACTAGCTCGGGTATATGGGAGGAGAACTCAAACTTATCAAGCCTTTTAGGTAAGGAGGGAACCTTCTTAGGCAAGTAAACTTGCTGGCCAAATTTCTATAATTAAGTCTCTTGTCTTCCTTTTAGAGAATAACAAAAATCAATCAATATGCATGAAATCAAGTAAGGTAAGGTGGCATTCCGAGTTAGATCTTTCCATGATCATTCCAAAAATATGTTTGACTCCAACTTGGAATAAACCAGTCTAGATTCAATCCCTCATGAGTTAGGCAAGATATGATTGATTGAAAATTAAATAAATCAGACCTAATCAAGAAGATATTAATTTAATGTGAGTTCTCAAAGAAAACAACAATCTTTCTTCAAAAAGATTGGCGCCAACTAGACTTTCCAAAGAACCACTTCCTTAATTATTTTGTGCTTGCTTTATTTTATGTTAAACACAATATTCCATTCTTGATTTTTCAAGAACAAGCAGCCAACACGTGGCTTAGAATCAAACAAGGTCTGACCTCTTCGTTTTTAAAAACTCTGCAAAAAAAACTGCCTTCTTCTTTTAGCTTTCCCTTTCTTTCTTTTTATTCAAAACTGATGAACCTTGTCATGAGAGATGAGAATATATCTGTAATACTCATATGAGCACTGATACCTCAAAAACAGTTCTCCAACAAAAGTCACAAAACCAAGTAGAGTTCCAACTCTTCAAACAACTCGGTTAATGGAGAAGCTTAGCATAAAAGCTAAGTAATTAGATTTTTGAAATCCAATTGATAAAAAAAAAACCTCATAATAGGCTCAAGAACATTGTTATTCATAAAAAAAATCTTGTTCCCACGAAATAATAAGTCTTCATGCAAAAAAATCTCAACATAACCCAATTTTTAGCCAAGAACTTGCAAACTGATAAAAACAGCCTTCGTAAACTTCTTCAAATTCGAGATGCATAAATCTCAATACTTTCATATGATGAAGACAGTAGTAAAATCATCTTTGAACTATATTCTAGAGGTAATAAAACCAAAAGCATGAAGTCATACTAAAAGGAAAGAAAAAAAAAACTTATCTCAACAAGTTTTATTCTTGTTTCACAAAGAACCTTCTACCAGTAGCTTTGATCATAACTTCTTAGAGCATCATTTTGACCTGGGGATCCTAAATTCAATACTCTCATACCATATTGGATTTAGGACCCCATGCTTGAAACCTCGAGTAAGATGTGAGGGTGAGAAGAGAAGGGAGAGAGAATAGTAGAAAAGAGCAAAGAGAGAGAGAGAGAGAGCTCGGGTAAAGAGGTGAGAAGAGAAAAGGGAGAATAAAGACTTTAGGCTAGGAGAGAGATTCTTCCACGAATTTGAGAAGAGGAGGGCTTGATTGAAGTCTTCAACCAAGACCCATATTTATACTATTTCCATTACATATTTAGGAAAACTTCTCAATCAATTAGGATCCCTAATTACATCAATCATGATTAGTTAAATTACATCAATCAATTACATTAATCAAGGAAGATTGCCAAATCTTCCAACTCATTCTATCTCATGTGAAGACTCATCATGCCACCTCATGTGGTGACTCATCATGCCACCTCATGTGGGCATGGTGGGTTTGGCCCCACCTTCTAACACACTTCAATTGTGTTCTCAAGTTCATATAATTCAATTTTACTATGTATTAAAAATTTAAGGGAAACTGGAATTTATTGATCTGATTGAATGAGTACAATGGTTCTCTATTTATAATAGATTAATAAGAAGAATCAAACTAGAATTAAACCACCCAAGTCTGAATTACATCCAAGGTGAATCTCCTAAAACAAGTAAATAACTATTAAATAATTAAAGAACTAGTAGAACTAAAAGGCCTTTGTGTGAGAGTTCCTTTCATAAGACTCATGTAAGATTTCGTCATATAAATCCTTGAGTGTGAAACTCTTTACTATGAGAGTTGTTGAATTTATGAAAAAGAGAAATACTTCATTGACTTCCTAAAACTTCTTATAATCAGAGTACATAAACCTCTATTTATAATAGAGGAAGGTAGTAGAGTCCAATTACAATAAAACTACCTTTGTCCCAATTACACCCAAACTGTAACACTTAAAGATAAGTCCTAGCATAATTAAATAACTGGATATAGATAAAAGACAAATATAACTCAAACTAGAACTCTTTAAGGACGTGACCAAAAAATAAAGATGCCTTTGTGAGTCCTTCTTGATCTTCCAACTTATGTGATAAGGATGCCAGCTCGTGGTAATCATGGTGGGTGCTACTTATTATGGGCTTGGGCCTTCTTGTAGGCCTTCTTTGGTCATGTAGCCCATCTTATAATAAACTTAGATATGTGGGTCTTCCTTGGTTATGTGGGTTTGGGCCCTATCTTCCAACACTCCCCTACAAGCTGGGGGTAAGAGAACATCAAGAACTCCTAGTTTGCTGCAAATGATTTATAAAATCTTTTTGTTTAAAATGGTAGTCCTCCAATCTTCCAACACTCCCCCTCACATTGGTGTGACCCAGCTGACCAATTCAAGGGAGTATAACATTGATGTAATAATAAGTTCCTCCGTCATGGTGTTCCAACCGTTGACATTTGATATTTTTGACGGGGTATTAAGCTCATCCGTCATGGAATCCCAACCATTGACACTTGATATTTTTGACGGGGTATTAAGTTCCTCCGTCATGAAATGCCAACCATTGACACTTGATATTTTTTACGGGTTATTAAGTTCCTCCGTCATGGAATCCCAACCACTGACATTTTTTATATTTTTGACGGTGTATTAAGCTCTTCCGTCATGGAATGCCAACCATTGACATTTTTTATATTTTTGAAGGGGATAAATAAATAATCATATGAGGAAAGATACCGAGGCCACCTCTTCTTCAATAATAATGTCTCAGCCAAAGAGACATAATAGCAGCAACTGTAATGTAACATGACCATCTTCCAACACATATAACACGAACCAAAATAATAAACCTTGTAGAAGGATCCATGAAATAATCATAATCCGATATAAATACTTTTTCTTAGATGCATAAGCTTCATCTTTTGTGCTCCCCCTTTCTTGAATATTTTGGTCACATAAACTTGTTCACAACTTATGGAATAAAATATTTTTTTCTTGTACTTCTTCTACTTCTCCCCCTCAAGCTGGGAGTTAATGGCAGTGATCCCAGTTTGAACCAAATATCATAGATGTCGCAATAAGCCCAAATATCAGAGATGTATAAATAAGCCCTCAAACCAGGGAGAAGTGAGATATTTTCCTGATATAGAAACTCAAAAAGTTATGAAAAATAATGGGCTTAAATTCTGATTTTCCAATGCAACAGAATACCAGCATGACCTTTGATTCTTCCAATGCGAATATATCTTAAAACATAGATTGAATTGACATAAAATTTTCTCCTTATGAAACTAGACTTAAATACCTTTCATCTAAGTATAAATTCACATCATAAAATATAATTATAAGAAGATAAATAATCTGATAGATTTTGGTCTTTGTCATCTTACTGAAATATAATTATTAGAAGATAAATAATCTGATAGATTTCGGTCTCTGTCATCTAGCTAAATTAAGTACTGTTTCTCCTTTTTTTCTAGCATGACCATCGACTCTTCCAAGATCAATATCTCCTTATAAAAAACTCAGATAGAGAATTGGTTGAATAGGTAAGAAAATAGACTTACATATATTTCTTTTGATATATAATTCTACATATAAAGTCTCTTTATTGATAGCAAAAAATACCTCTGAATTTGAAGCTTCCCGCTGCTGCTTGAACCTCTTTTTCAATTTGACCTTTGCTGCTTCCAATATTGATTGATCTTTGTAGATAACTCAGATAAAAAATTGGTTGAATAGGTAAAAGAATAGACTTACAGATCTTTCTTTTGATATACATTTCTCCATAAAAAATCTAGTTCTTGATAGCATAAAATACCTCAGAATCTGAAACTTTTTGCTGCTGCTCTAACCTTTTTGCAATCTGACCTTCGCTCATTCAAAAATAGATATCTCTTTGTAGATAACTCCGATTGGAAAAAAAATCATTTTTCCTTGGAAATTAGATTCAAATATCTTTCCTTCAATATATAATTTGAAATATGAAAACTCAGTATAAAGGTAAAAAATGAAAAGCAAACTACGGGTGTAGGGACTGAAAAAAAATAACTTCAAACCTAGACTTAGGGTTTAGGGTTTAGAGAAAAGGATCTCATTATCTCTATGGGTTGACCAAGTCAACTCACATAACCCGTTCCGTTACCATGTTGAATTTATGAAAAAGAGAAATATTTCATTGACTTCATAAAACTTCTTATAATCAGGGTACATGAACCTCTATTTATAATAGAGGAAGGTAGTGGAGTCCAATTACAATAAAACTGCCTTTGTCCCAATTACACCAAAACTCTAACAAATAAAGGTAAGTCCTAGCATAATTAAATAACTCAATATAGATAAAAGACAAACATAACTCAAACTAGAACTCTTCTAGGATGTGACCATAAGATAAAGATGCATTTGTGAGTCCTTCTTGATCTTCCAACTTATGTGATAAGGATGCCAGCTCGTGGTAATCATGGTGGGTCCTACTTCTTATGGGCTTGGGCCCATCTTGCGGGCCTTCTTTGATCATGTGGCCCATCTTATAATACACTTAGATATGCGGGCCTTCCTTGGTTGTGTAGGTTTGGGCCCTATCTTCCAACAAGAGTCACATAAGACTCTTTCATATAAAAATTAGACTTCAAGCACAAGCATTCATGCAATCACACAATGAAAACACAACAATTTATAGTGGTTCAAAACCTGATGTTGTCTCAAATTGCCAATCTACTCCCAAGGTGTTTTTCTTAAGAGTTAATTCACTATATTTGGGTTGTCTAACTACACTTATAATAAATTTCCTCTAAAATCAATTATAATGTTGCTGACATAAAGACTCACACCACTCAATTGATTATAATACTCAATTTATAATAGCTCCCTTCACATAGAAATACAACAACAACTAGGTCATACAACCCTAACCCTTAAAGAGATTTTCCAATCACTCACTTGGCAATTTCACCTAGACCACCAAATAGGTTTTGTAGCAGTAGTAGCTCATTAGGCACACCAATCCAAGACCCAAACAATGTTATCACAATTTAAGCCCACAATTATTGTTTTGAAAAACTTCGATGATTTCAAAGTATGAGATATTTTAGTTTAAACTTACTTGACCAAGTGTATTCTATTGACTCCAATATAAAAGGCACATAAGCACTTGGATTTTGAAAATACCTTTAACAATTCGTGATTTGAAGAAAACTACTAATTCTCAACAGAGCCTCTTCTCTCTCCTATCTGATTGGACAAGGGTTTTTTGGTCAGACAACTTTGCTTTTTTGGCTTTGCTTTCTATGTTTAGCTCTCTCATCCAATCCAATGATGTTGCTACATTGTTAAGATAATGTGCTTTTTGGTATTGAGTTGCTTGCTTCTATGAACCGCTTTGATGGATCATGGCTGATCAAATGATATGCTGCCAAAACTTTTATTTAAGGCTTTTTAAAGCTATTGATCATACTTTAATGTATATCATTAGTAACCTATATGTTCGTTATCATCAAATTTATCTGAGCATGAAATTGAGTTTTTGTCGTCTAAAATATCAAGAGGAAATACTACAAATTTCCTCTTAAGCTTTTGATCAATATAATAAGTCAGTTATATGATTTGGAGACTTACAAAACTCTAAATGGAAGCTCAAAATATTGCCTACGAACATTTTGGGCACTCTTTGTTCAAGCAATAGATCTTGTTCGAATGACATTATCTTCTTCTATTGTACCATCTTTGTTCGGACAATAATCTTTCTTCAAACAACTCTCTTCTAATAATTTACTGTTGTTGAGTCTTATTTGAACAACTTGCTTCGGGCAACTCGTTGATGCCAAGTCTTGTTCAAACAATTGGCTTTGTTTGAACAACAATTGACTTCGTTAGGATATCTTCTTTCTAGTAGCTTTCTTTGATCATTTCTTGTTCGTTTGACAACTTTTTCATTTGAACAAATTGCCTCCATTGGTTTATTTTTTATTTCTTACTCAAACGATGAGCTTTGTTCAAATAATATGTGCTTCTACAACCTTATATTGATTTTAAAATATGTTCATTATGTTTCTCAAGCACATTATTAGTTTCATTTGTTTGTTATCAAAATTAAATGACATGAGAATTTCTAGACAATCTCTATTTAATGTTTCTTGAGAAAACTTAGTTAGATCTTACCTCATTGTGTCCCTCAAGAAAAATAGAAAAACACTACCTTACATTAATTTTTTTTTGGGGGGGGGGAGGGCGGGTGGTTAGTCAACATGACTAAGGACATGAAAATCAAGCGCATTACTCAGTTCATGTCTTGATGTCGTTAGGGAACGCCAAAGATCATGTCATGTACATGATTATCCATGACTCGGGAGTTCATGTCCCAAGAGTAAACGGCAAAAAGCACTTTCCGCCCGATTTTGAGAATCATGTACATGACACTCGCGGGACGCTCTCTCAGGCCTCTGTCTCTCGCACACCGTCACTCTCATTTTCGCTCTCTGGTTCCTGCAGCTCTCTTTCGTTCCGCAACCCTCTCTCGTTCTCTGCTCCCTCTCCTGTCTCTAACGTCCCTCTCCGGTCTCTCTCTCTCCGATCTCCCTCTCTATGACGTCCTTCTCTCCTTCTCGGACTCGCTCTCCCTCTGAACCTCCCGCTCGCTTCTCCCTCTCTCTTATCTCTCTGTCTCTTCTCCCTCTCTTCTCCCTTTCGACATCGTACTCCCTTCTCCCTCACGCTATTATCTTTTCCCCCAAAAGACCTTCCAATTTCTTGTAATTTTCACTGTTTCAGTTTTGATTTTCTTCGATTTTGACATTTGGGCTTCGATTTCTTAATTTCTACTTCGATTCGACATCGATTTCCCCATTCGGCTTTGATTTCAGCTATCGGCTTTGGTTTAATAGCCATCCTCCCTCTCCTCTCCCTCTCGACCTCCATCGTAGAGCACGGGAGGTCGAGTCGCCGTTGCCCGCTGGCTCGCTGCTGAGGAAGACGACGATGGTTTAATTTTTTTCGAAGTTAGAAAAAATTAAACTATCGTCATCAAAATCATTAATTTATAAAATAATTATTTTTATTTATTTAATATATTTATTTTTTAATTACTATATTAAAATAGTGATTTAATAGTCATAATTAAAATATTTTTAAAATAAATATTTGATAAACTATTTTGGCATAATTATCCGATTGCTATAGTTAATTAAACCAATGGTTTTAAATTCTGTGATAATATATTATTAATTAATAATACATAAAATATATTATGTACAAATATATAGTGTGTTAAATTTATGATTAGATCAATTTTTTCTCTTAAATTATTTATTTTTAGGTTAAAGTATATCATATGTTATTAATAAATAAATAACTCAACGTATTACTTTCGTTTTTGTTATTTATAACATTATTTATTTATTATTTGTAATTAATCATGTGCGTATTTCATTGGCTCATGTAATTACCATATTAATGCACAATAAAATATCTAATTCGATTAATAAATATATTAATATATTTAATTATACATTAAACAACTTATTCGTGTAGTAATAATGGTTGTTGTACCTAATTTGGGGTTTAAGAATTATGTTGTAATTAAGTGTACCGTAAAGGTTTAGAGATTCTCTTGTTTTTTATGTTTTTCTCATGTTGGGGCACTAACACTGCAAACTATTTTCCAGTGCACATGAAGTCGTCAACACTAACACCAAATGCGAAGATGATCTTCATGTACATGACTGACATGATCTTCATGTTGGACATGAACTTGATCTTCATGTATCCATTTGGGGGACTAACCCCCCCCTTTTGTGTCTTCCTCCTCAACTTTAAACTAGCAAAGTTAAGCCCTTGATCGACTTGCTCTAATACTAAATTGTTACAAACTTAGATTGGAAGCAAAGCTTTAAGTCGAAGTTCAATAACTTGGTGTCAAAGATCAAAATAAAGAAATAGATAGAGTTAGATGATAGAGAGAGAGAGAGAGCAAGAGATGCCATGCTAGGTGTAGACTTATAGGAAACAAAGAGAGATTCTCAAAATATTCCTACAATTCTATACTTGTTCCTAAACTACCCCTGCATTCTCTCCCTTAAGTGGCACGGGCCATAAAATAAATTACTCCAAATTACCTTTGTCCACCATAATTATCCAAAATCCCCTAGAAAAAAAATGTAAAACATGATTATTCAATATCTATAGTTTTTAAATCCATTATGCACATTTGTACATGATTTAAAATGAGTTATTGGACAATGGTATTGGCTATGCAATTAGAGTTGATAAATGAGAATTTTAACACACTCAGTGTGATCTAGAAATTTTGATAGTATTATTAATTTGAAACTTAGAGATATGTGGATATCTATAACATATTTTGGTAGTAATATAAGGGGAGGGGGGGGGGGGGGGGGGGGGGGGGGGGGGGGGGGGGGTGTGCGGTTTGTCCACAATGAAGTGGAATGAATTCCCCCCGCTCATTTCCTCTTCTCCTCTCCTCTCGTTCAGCCTTCGTCTCCCGACGATTTTTTTCGCCCGACTTCTTCTCTCTTTGTCGCTGTCTCTGCTCGCTCGGCTCTTGTCTGCTCGCTCTGCTCCTCTCGCTCGGTGCTTGTCTTTGTTCTCTGCTCCCTCTGCTGTATCTGCTCCCTCTCTTTTGTTATCTCTCGTTTTCGCCCCATCTCCCTCTCTCGTCTCTTTCTCTCTCGGCCTTTCCCTTCCCTCCCCCTCTCTCGTCTCCGTCTCTCTTTTCCCTCTAGGCCTCCATCTCTTTTCACTCTCGGCCTCCCTCTTCCTTCTCGTTCTCGCTCTTCTCTTTCCTCCTCCCCCGATTTCCTTTGATTTAACCTATTCTGGTTTCGATTTCCTTCAATCTTCTTCGATTTTCGACAGTTAAGCGTCGATTTCTTCCATTGGGCTTACATTTCCCCATTCGGTGGTGATTTCCCCCAAATTTCAGAAGGTAATCCGAAACCCTAATTTTTTTTTCAACTAATTTAGTGTTGTGTTTGAGTTAATTTGAATTTTCCTGCGTAATTTATCTTGATTGTGGCCAAATTTTGGGATGTAGGGTTAAGGTTTATGGGATTTAGGGTTCAAATTCGTGTTGATAGGGTTTAATTTCGGGATTAGAGTTGGGGTTTGGGACTTTTGGGGTTTTAAGGTCTAGGGTTTAGTTTTGAAGAGTAGCTTTTGTTTAGGGTTTAGTTTTGGAGTGATGCCTGATGTGTTTAGATGTTGTACGGATCTTTGATACGACTTGGATACGATGTTGATTCCTTTTCAGCCAATGCACTTGTTGATATTTATGCTAAATTAGGAGATATTGAAGCTGCTATGATAGTTTTTGAGAAAATTTTGTTATGTATTACTGCAAACAATTATAGTTCGACTCATGGTCAGTTTTTTTATTTTATTTTTTAAATTCTTATAAAAAAATGTCACTTCTTTCTCCTTTTATGGTTGAATATATTTCAAAAGTAAGTTCTATAGAAATGGGAGCTCGAAATGAGGAATGACTTCTCTGTGTTGTATTTGGGTGGTTGAATTTAGGTAAAAGTAAACGCTAGGCGGTCTCCAACATATCGTTGAGGGAGAAACTTCCCCATCGGATAAAGGCTGACTTCTTTGCATTTTGTTTTCTTGGAGTTGTTTCTATGAAATTCTCACGATTTTAAAATAAACTTGAGGTAAAGTAGAGTGACATTTAGTGTTTCACTGAAAGGAGGTTTGGAAGACCACAGAGCGGAGATTATTATGTGAGAATAGATCCAGAAGTTTTATCAGTGCTGACTTACATGAGTCAGTATGGTTCCTTTAGAAGATATAGCATAAAAATCAGTATCTTGTGTTTGAATTTATTGTAGAATCATAAACCGAACTAAGCAGTAAGTCTTTTATAAATTGGCTTGAAGACAGTTACTGTACCTGATAGCTAAAGTGTATCAGCGCGACCTTGTAAAAGGTCTTCTCTTTTGTGAATAGCCAGTTCAGTGAACTAGTTAAGGCTTTTCTTTGCATAGCCAATTGAGCGAACTAGTAAATGTTGTATGGAAAGGTTGCATATGTCTAATGGATCTTTGATACGACTTGGATATGATGTTGATTCCTTTTCAGCCAATGCACTTGTTGATATTTATGCTAAATTAGGAGATATTGAAGCTGCTATGATGGTTTTTGAGAAAATTTTGCTACCTAATATTGTTTCATGGAAAACTCTTATTGCAGGTTGTGCTCTTCATGGTTTCCATGATCTAACACTGGAATTGTTGCAAGAGATGAAAGCGTTAGGCACAACTCCAAACATGTTCACTCTATCTAGTATTCTTAAAGCTTGTGCAGGCATGGGAATGATCGATTTGGGCAGGCAAATTAATTCACATTTGATGAAAGTGGGTGTTGATACTGATGTATTTGTCTGTGTGGGACTTGTTGATATGTACTCAAAATGTGGGCTTATGGAGGATGCAAGAAGGGTTTTCAATTTGATGCCTATGCAGGATTTAATTTCTTGGAATTCTATAATCTCAGCCTATGTACAAAATTTGAATGATGAAGAAGCCATATCACTTTTCTGTGAGATGCAAAAATAAGAGTTTAACTGTAACCAGACAACATTGTCCACTATTCTGAAATCAATTGCTAGCTTGCAGTTAATTGATGTGAGCAAAGAGATCCACTCATATGCTATCAAATTGGGGTTGGAGTCTGATGTTTATGTTACAAATAGTCTTATCGATGCATATGGCAAATGTCATTATACTGAGGATGCAAGGAAAGTTTTTATCATTTTATACCTTTTTGTCACGTGTTTTATTTTTATTTATTAAGTATTTTTATACTATATATTATGTTATTACAAAATAATTTATTTATTAATTATATTCATTTATGTTATTTTTAACTGTTTTAAGTAATTTAAATAATTTATTCTAGTCACACGTAATTAGTATATTAAGTTATAATAAATTGTAATCATTATGGTTTAATTATCCAATTTTTATAATTAATTAAACCATTAGGTTTATTTATTATATTCCCTTATATTATTTTTTAATTTTTATTATTTTTATATAATTTATTCTAGTCACACGTAATTAGTATATTAATTTATAATGAATTGTAATCATTAATTGGTTAATTATCCAATTGCTATAATTAATTAAACCATTATATTTATTTATTATATTCCCTTCTGTTATTTTTTAATTTTTATTAATTTTATATAATTTATTCTAGTCACACATAATTAGTATATTAATTTATAATAAATTTTAATCATTAATTGGTTAATTATGTACTCATTCTATTCTTTATTTAGAAAAGAACACTGAAATCTGTTTTCCAAGCACTAACACTAGAATCTGTTTTCCAGCCACTTCAACTGGCCTGGATTAACACCCAAACATAAGTTGAAGTCGAAACAATTCATCTCACTTCAATTCAATTTTCCACTTCATTTCCACTTCATCCTGGACTAATCGCCCTAAGTAAATAAGTGTTCTTTAATACGACTTCCCGTGGCCACATGCCCATATACACGAAGCATGGCACTCGTTTGAACTTTGAATTTTCGCCGTACCACGTCCCCACTACGCTGGCCATGTCTCTGTCCCAATGCCTGGCACGTGTCAGCTGTTTGCGTCTCCGGTAAAGAATTTTCTGTGCGATTTTCTCGTCTGCAAGATATTGTCGGTGCTACTGTTTTTTCTTAAAATTTTCTAAATTTCCTTTTTTCAGATTTCCCTGTTTTACCATCAAATCTCAAATTTCACAATTCTGGCTTGTTATTTGCTTAATTTTTTATCTACAGATCTCTCCTCCTTGCAGGTTGGTAATTGCTCCTTAAATGTTTTTTTACATTTCCAATTTTTCTTTATCTTTTACTGAATGAATAATACTGGTTATTGTTATTTTATTGTTCAGCGTTTCGATCTTGTGTTATGTTTGACGGCATCCAAGAGGTTATTGTCGTTATTCTGTTGGGTTCTCTTTTGAGTGTTTTTCGTTTGGGATCATTTTTGTAGATTTTTATGTTGGCGAGCATTCAGATTGCGGATTTTATGTTGTAGATCAATTATCGATTAATGATGTGACCGTTTGCTAGTGCCGCCGAGAGTAAGAATCTTTTTTTATTTAAGCTGATGACCTCTATTCTTGATGTTGTTTATTGGAATAGAAGATCGATTCCTAGGATGTTGGTTTGGAGGTCTGTGCCCGGGGGTTTGGTTTGTTAGGATTTTTTTTTCCCATTAGTATCATCCTCCTACGTAATTTTTCCTTTACTTGATGACCTCCATTGCTGTAATTCCAAAATTGATTGGCTTAAGACATGGACTTTGCTGGTTTTTTCTTTTGAGGTTCGTCTGTTATTGAAGTTGAAACTAGAGTTAAGATTCATAACTAGTTCATTTTTTGTAAACTCTTAGATCTTTGGTTTTCATGATGTGCAGAAGCTTCTCATTTGGGTCATTGACAAATTGAGTTTTTTGCATAATGTAATTTTCAAATACAACTCTTATGTCTTTTGGGTTTTCTACATCATTTGTTATACTTTGCTGATCCTTCAAGTTTTTATCAAGTTAGGAAACATATATGCTTCTATGGATCTAGATCAGTAATCCAAGCCAGTTCTTATCATCTTGTTTGCTGCTGATCGAGGTTATTGGTTTGTTAATTATACGAACCGAAGTGGGCAAAATGTTTTTAAATAGGACTCTGAAAATCTTCCATCTGGAGTCATCATTGTAGTTCAAATCTCAAGCAATTGATTCAATGTTGATGTGCAATCTTAAAGCCAAGTGTTGAATCAGTGCTGATTTTTATCTGGAAAACTTATGTCAGAACTTTGTATCTTAAATTATTTGTTTGGGAAAGGATGTGGTCTAGAGCCTGAAATTCTTCATCCATTAACCTGCACCATGATAAAAAATTTAATAAGATTTCAAACAACAGAAAATTTGGTAAAGAAACCAAGAGCTGCTGCCACCACATAAATGGAGGTTGTAAGTGCTACTTTGGCAGCAGTTCTAGAGTGGTTGTGTCCTTCATAGGTTGTGTGCAATTTTTTCTTTATCTATTTTCAACATGGTAAGCCACCAAACTGAGACATGGGAAGAATGCTTTATGCATATAATGTATCTTGGTAACAAATAGATTGGTTTCTCTCTCCGAAGTGATGTCATTAATCTATTTCTTGAGAAATTTGGTGGAATTTTTTTACCCCTTTGCCATTATTGAACTGTATTACTTTTCAAAAAAATTATGGAACGGTATGCATCCCTGATATAGATGTGTAAAGCTCTATTGGTTGTGGTGAAGATGACAATATCATGATATTATGCAGATGATTTCTTCTTTCCCATTTTGGAATTTAAATGGTGACATATCTTGGGGGAGCTTGCTTATTTACTGGTTCTATTGCTAATTTTTGCTGTCATCTTTGTCCAAAGCTGGAATTTGCTTATTTTGTGGTGTATCATTAACTTTTTCTTATCTTTCTTTATTTCTTTTAGAAAAATCTTCTACGCTCTGCTTCCTCCCTCAAAAAAAGAAGTCATATTAGCTGTTTATTTGTTCAGCATGTTATGTTGGACCGGAGTTCTTACAATCCTTCTATCATATTAGGGAAGGTTGCCTGATTTTTGCCATCTACATGTTTGCATACTTCTGATATTTAGTGCTAGACTGAAATGCCTCCATACATTGCATAGCAGAATAAATGGGTGTTAATTAGTCAACTCAAGTGCATGATTGGAGTGAATTCTGTCATTTTAGTTCTAGTTATGAAATTCAGAAACTGGACTTTGAGTCACATCATTGATTGCATCACATATTTATGTGAACTATATCTTCCTTTTATCTCATGAAGATTCCAAACATGCAGACATCTTGCCACTGTGGGTCTTGAAGTTGTTAATCTGCAAAATCTTACATGATGGAATTGGTAGACATGCAGAAATAAGCCTCTTTTAATATCTTCAACATGCACACTGAGCCACATGTTGGGGTTGAACCTGTGGATACCTCAGTAAATGTACTGAAAAAGGATGGAGATCCTGGTGCAGCATTGCCCTGTCCTAAGGCGATCATTAACCAGAACCCAGGTACGGTTGGCATCTTTTTAACTTCTACATATTTCTAGTTTACGTTGGTGGGAAACTAATGCCCATGCCCATTGTCAGCAATCGTGGTTCTTTTAATAAAATAACTGATATGCGAAGAGTGAAAAAGATAGTGTATCTTGTTTAAAAAAAGGAATGGTTTTATTAAAGAGAAATTTTCTGTAATGCAACTTTTATTACATTGAGTTTGTCATGATACCAAGATTCTGATGCAGTGAAAAAGCAAACAAGACAGTGGGCTGCTTGGACTCGGCAAGAGGAGGAAAATTTTTTCAATGCATTACGACTAGTTGGCAAGGCATTTTCCAATCTAATCATATAGCTGATATTGATCTTTACTGGCAGTGGGATTTAATTAATGCCAATTTTGCCTTTTGCTAACAGGATTTTGACAAGATAACATGTCGTGTCCAGACCAAAAACAAGGATCAGGTGAACTGCTAACATCTGGAATCCTTGGTTATTTTCTTATGCTGCAATTCACAAATAATTGAGGAATGCAATATATCACTTTTAGATTATTTATCAAAGAAAGACTTAATTTAGGGTAGTCATATGTAGTGCATTTGTGTAACATGATTGATACTGGTTCATGGAAAATTTTGATGGAGCTTCTAAAACTCGATCATGAAATGAGAGGTGGAAAGGGTTATAGTTTGCCTTAGTTGGTTAGTTGATTTGTCAGGCTGGTGGGACTTATTCTGCCTACACTGAGGGATGGTTATTCAGGTTTCTTTGTGGTCGAGAATGGGTGGGTAAGATATGTTTCACTGAAAGGATATGTGCAACAGTGAGCCACTGTTGTTGTTTTCTGTGATCTGCAAATTTACCTCTGTTAAATCATTCAAACGGCCTTGACACGTGTGGTTAATAAAACTTTCAGAAATCCAAACTATAGGCTAAATTTGCTTGAGTCATGCAGGGAATGGTTGGAACAGTATAGAATCATTTTACTACTAAAAAAGCTTAGTTTTAGTAAAATGGGAGTTCCCAAAGATTTTCTCTCTGTTTGTTTGTCTGCCTCTTTTTTTCTTCTTCCTCTCCTCAATCTTCATCTCCCTCCTCTTTCTCTCTTTCCTTCTTAGACGAAAGAAGGCATACAGTGGGAGGCGGCCTTCATTTACAAGGGGGAAGAAGCTGGTAGGGGTTCTTGGGAATTTGCCACATCGTAGACCAGGTGGTGTGGGTTAAGTGGCAAATGAGTAAAATTACCAGCCCTGGTTTCTCTGGTGGGAAGAATTTGGGTGAAGTTCACTTAGTTAGGAGGTATTATATCTCACCAATGGAGAGCAAGAAGTCAACTTGGATTTTCCTATAAGTTGCTGATGTGAAGGGGAGGAAATACTCACTCCCATTGATTGTAAAAAGTTGAAAATACAAAACTTGAAAATCAAGTCAATTTTAGATGGTTGAGTGACTGGAATTGGTGAAGTGTTCCATCAGCATCTTTTTGTTGAACATGGAGACTAGTTCCTCCCGAACTCTCGTTCTTCTTGTTGTTGTGTCTCTCCGCATACGAATCTCCATAGATGTCATAGACTACATTGATACCTTTGAAGCTACAGTTTCCATCCCATGAAGACATCATGTGCATGTTTGATATGTTTAAAGATAATCCTATAAGGTAAACTGAGGGATTAGCAACAGCAATAAGGGTGAAAGAAGAAGATTTGGTGGAAGTGTTGTGCCTTCTTGAGAGAGGCCCTCTCCCATATTTTGATGAGCAAAAATTAGGGAAACACATTCTGTCTAGTATGGTCACACGTGCTCAATTCTATTATAAAAAGTGAATGCAATTTAGTCTCAAGTACATTTGAAATTGTAAAGGAATCCCTCCTATGTCTCATAATTCTAAGAATAGCTAAAAAAATAAAATAAAACAATAAAATATTAAAATACTTGTAACAACTCCTTCCCCCCTTCGAAGATCCTTGTCCTCATGTCTTAGTGAATGTCGGAAATTGCAAAAAAAAACACATCTTTAACCTCCCAAGTCATAGCTTCAAGGGGAAGGTGGTGCCACTCCACCAATACTTCCCATGTGCAAGTGGCCATGGATTTGAACTCGATGACAAAGGAGAATTATGTGAGGCTCTTGGACTAAATGACTTGTTGGGTCCTACTCAGGGAAGCGGGGTGGGGAAATGCCATCTCGTATCTGTGGTTTTAACTCGGACATGCGAAACATGGGATGCATAGTAGAACTAGGAAGCTCAATTGTATATGTGAGGGCCCCTACTCTTTCCACAATTCTAGAGGGGCCAAAATATCGGTAATACAATTTTTGGTTCCTCTGCTACACGACCTCTACTATCTATATGATTGTAATCTCAGAAAAAACCAGATTTCTCACTTGGAATTCATACTCAAAGTGATGCTTGTCAGCCTTTTGCTTCATTTGATTTCCCCATAGCTAGATTATGCTTTAGAAGCAAGATGTCATCCCAATCAAGTAAGGAAGTTTCTAATTATAGAGTATAAGTGGTGCCCCTCATGTAGCCCAAAACTGTTGGAGTGTTCTCCCATAAACAGCTTGAAGAGGGGTCATAGGAGGTGTTATACGCCCATTCTTTCCAACGGAGCTATTTGGTTTAGCTCTGACAAAACAATTTATGTAATTCTCCAGACATCGGTTCACTACCTTCATTTTGCAATCGGTCTGTGGATCAGAAGCAATGCTTTTAAGAAGTTCTATGCCCAACATAGTGATGAATTCAGAACATAATTGGCTGATGAAAACCATGTCTCTGTTTGACACAATCATAAGATGAACCCCATGCAAATGGACGATTTCCTTTATAAAAAGTTCAGTATATCTCTAAAGCTTGTCCACCACCTTTAAAATAACCAAATACCCTTGGGGGAGTGGCAATCCATCAATGAAATCCATAGAGAGGTCTTCCCATGCTCGGTCTTGGACGGGCAACAGTTGCGAGTCCTGCGTCCCACTACCGACGTGGTTTCTTACTTGACACATTGACAAACATCACAAGAAGCTTGGAATAATTTCACATTTTTCATCAAGTGGAGCCAGTAAAAATTTGCAGAAATGCATATAAGTCTCTAACACTTGTTTGGAGGTCACAATTTCATGGAAGTCATTTACGATGGATTGGTACAATTGGGTATTGTTGGGTACATAAAGACTGCCCTTGTAGGTATGCAAATATCGCATCATAGAGTAGTGTGGTCGACTAGGAGCAAACGTCACCTCTTGTATTAATGGGAAAAGGTCATTGTTGGCATTGTAGGCTTTTGGAATTTATTAGCAAAATTGTGGCGAACCAAGAGAATGGGAATAGTTTCGGAATCGCCTTCTAGATTAGTCATTTTCTGCCGTGTTTTGGATCCTTTGCTACATACAATATCATAATCATACCCCGTTCGCTTGACCAATCAGCTTTATTGTTGGGGTGACACAAAATGCTGGCCAAGGAGATATCTCAAGGATGGGCAATTTGTGAGATCCGAAAATGACTTCTCAACTTGTAGAGTTGCCAATATCATTGTTAGAATGAGTATTAGCATCTCCTTCTCATATGTAGAATAATTCACAGAAGCACCCTTAATTGCTTTACTAAAAAAGCAACTGGATGATTGTTGAGGTTAGGGCCACATGGATTCCTTGTCCTAAAGAATCACACTCCATCATAAACAGTTTTAAGAAATCCGGAAGAGCTAACCTTGGAGCCTGCGAAAGAGTTGCTTCAATGTAATAGAGACCATGGTTGCTTCATGTGCCCAACAAAACCCTTCCTTTTTTCAGCAACACTGTAAGTCGTTGGGCAATCATTCCATACTCCAAATAATGCGTTTACAATACCTTGTGAGGCTAATAAATCCATGCAGTTGGCGAATGGAGGCAGGATGCGACCAACTTTCAATGGCAGCCAGCTTCTTGGGGTCCTTGGATACATGTTCATCTATCACATGACCTAAATACTGCATTGTTGATATACCAAACACACATTTGTAAGGCTAAGATAGAGATGATGAGAGCACAACATCCATAAAGTGGCATATAAATTCTCTATTGCTCTGCCATAGACTTCTTGTATACCAAAGTTGCATAAAATTACCAACATAAAATGCCATAAGTAGAGACAAAAAATAGTATTCATAAGGCTTTGAAATGAGGAAGGTGTATAAGTCAGTCCAAAAGGCATGACCAATAATTTATAACGTGCCTTGTGCATTCTACAACGCATTCTTGGAAATATCTTGCAGATCCACACGAATCTGATGATATCTTGAATGTAAATCAAATTTAGAATAGATCTAGGCTGCATACAGCTCATTTAATGATTCATTAATCACTGGAATTAGGATTGTTTTTGAGAGTAATGGTGTTAAAAGCTCTATAATCCATGCAAAGCCCCAAGTACCGTCTTTCTTATGGATCGGGAGGTCTAGTGACGAATAAGGGTTTTGGCAGATCAAATTATCTCAGACTCGAGCATGTTTTTCACCAAATATTCGAGTTCAGTTTTCTGTATGTGTGGATACTTGTATGGCCGAACATTTGTTGGAGGGGCTCCTAGAACATTGGCATATTGTGCTCATGGGCACGCTCAGGTGAAAAGCTTTTGAATCCTGAAATAATTTTACAAAATGCTCTAAAACATGAAGTAAAGAAGCAGACATGGGAGTTACCTCATGTTCTTGTAACTCGACCCCTTCCATGTGAAGGTAGATGGCCTTGGTGATCCCATCCTTCTTGAAAGCATTGGCTACCGTTTCTGAGTTCCCATCTCTAGTGTGGCCTATTTGCCAACAAATGCACTTTCCTTCTAGATCAAACTCGAAAACCAAACCAGAGTTCCACCTCACCCGTGCCCAATGTGTGAAACCATTGCAACCTGAGGACAAGATCAGTCCCTTTGGCAGGCAAAATATAGAAATCTACAAGTAGTAAGATTCCTTGAGTGTATAAAGGAACCTGCTTGCAAACGGTCAAGTAGAAAACTTATCGGTCATTTCCTACCATCATTCTGAAAGTAGATTTCGGTATGCTCTAAACCAGTCGTTTAGCCACCTTCCCGCAAATAAATTTATAGGTACTACTACCGTCTAGACAAACCACCACCTTCAGTTTTTCCACTAGAACTAGTGAGTTTGATACTTCTAGAAGAGTGACTATCAGCCATGGCGGTGTATAGACATTGTAGCGATGCCCTCTAATACCTCAAGTTGCTCCTCTTCATGGTCCTCCATTGAACTATACTTCTGCTCCTCAAACAAGTGTAATTGATATCTTTAATAGTAGTGGCCTGGGGAGAATTTCTCATCTCAATTAAAAAACAAACACCTCAAGCTCTTCTAATATCCATCTCTTCTTGGGTCAACTTCGTAAAAGGTCTCGCCCCGGTTGATTGTATCAGGTGTTGAACAAGGGCAGTATTTTGATCATTTTTTTATTGCAGGAATTGTTGTTTGAGTACCCCTACAAGGTTATAGTCCCAAACTACACGAAATGTTTAATTTCTCCTCCAGCACATTGGCTAACTTGGTAGCCTCTTACATCGATTCAGGGTTGAACAGAGTTGACTTCAGCAGCTTTGTCTTTGTGACAACCATTAATGAAGTAGCCAACCTTGGCCTCTTGCGTCCTCCCACATACCTGGTTAAATAATCTTTCTAATTTGGCTTGGTAAGCACACAAATTGGTTTGCTTCAACTTGATTGTGGTCCCATGTGAATTTCTGTACTCTTTCGGTCCAAACATTCATAGAACACTAAAACGAATTCAGCCCATTTGGTTCTTGATTGTCCTTTTTACGACTGTAATACCATCGGAGAGCTTCTCTCTCCCAAGTAGAAACTAACTGCACCTTTTGATCTTTTCTTGTGCTATATGATAGTCGAAGGATTGTTCTACTTTTTAACCCAAGTTGTGGATTCCTTATAATCCACATACTTTGGACAATCTAAGCGCATAACCTGACCGGAGAAGAATTTTCAGGCTAACCCTTCTCCAAGGCAGGTCGTTGTTCTTGTCACTGTGGCATTTTTTCTCAAGTAGCTTGTGTAAAGCCTCGAATTTTGTTTCAATTTTCTGAAATAGCCAATCTCTTTTAGTATGGACTGCTTTGAATTCCTCATTAAATCTGTTGCAACATGCAGTGAGGCCATCTATAGTAACCTGCTTCTTATGTTTCATCCAACAAGTTGTATAGATACATAAAAATTTAATCAAGCTGATAGGTGTGGACTTACAAATTATCGTTGTCTAGATTGCACACATGGAACTGGCTTCACCAGTTGGCTGGGGTTCTCCTGCATTCAAATTTTCTAGGGTTTTCATTATGAGAAAACCGGTGCAGCCGGTGACTTTAGGGTTTGCTTGCTGAAACCAACTTAGTGACTGTCTCAATCAGTCGCTCTCCTCCTCTTTAGTGGCGTTGAAGAAGAAAAGAGAAGGCATCCCTCGTTGGAAGCCAACGTTTGGAATATGCTTAGCACTGAATTTAAGAGCCGTGGGCCATGTTGTTTTCACAATTGAGGAATGGTCACTCTGATACCGGTTGATATGTTTAAAGAAAATCCTATAAGGTAAACTGAAATATTAATGAGAGAAACAAGGGTACCTCCGCTTGGCTTCTGACTAAGAAGCCCTTTTCCTTCTTCATGGGTACCTCTATCCGTGAAATTTGGAGCAACTTGGCAAAGATGCACATTGGGACCAAGGTCCAAGTCATGCAGGAATGGACTCCTCTTGGACCTGGTTACCTAAAGTTGAACTTTGATGGCTCTTCTCTAAGTAATCCCGGGATTGCTGGCTTTGGGAGAGTTATTTCGGATCCATCCAGCAATCAGTGTTTCTCGTATGCCGGCCCATTAGGCATTTCTGATTCAACGTTGGCTGAGCTCCATGGCCTCCTCAATGGGCTTCTTGTTTTTAGAGACAATTGTAGTGGTCCCCTTCACATTGAAGGGGACTCAAAGGTGGTCATTGGTTGGTGTGAGTTTGCATCCCCTCCCCCGTAGCGCCATTGGGACATCTTTCGGGAGATTCTAGATTTTTTTTTTTTAAATGATGCTGATTTTTATTAAGACAAAAGCTTAAGAGAGAAAATTACAAAGGAGGGAAACCTTCCCAAACAACGAGAGATTGCTGGGAAGTTCCGAATTTTGCCAATTTATCAGCCAAAGAGTTGGCTGATCTAGGAATGAGATTCCAATTACAATGTGTAGAAGATACAATGTCAGCAATACTATCAGTGATGGGTCAGTGGCGCCAAGGGGGAAGCTGTCTTTGGAACACCAACTAATAACCGTCTTCGAGTTGCCTTCAATGATTAACTTGCCATGGAGATGATCTCTGAAAATTTGGAGGCCGAACAATAGAGCACTAACTTCAGTAATATTAGAATCATCAATGCCCTCCGGACCAACAGAAGAAAGAATAGGGTCTCCACTGTGACCTCCGAACACACCGCCTATTCCAGCTGGCCCAGGACATCCAATAACACTACCATCAAAATTCAGCTTTATGCAGTCGCAAGGGGGAGGGTCCCAGATAGCCATACTCGGAGTTTTGCTGGGGCCAGACATATGAGCGATCAAATTTCAATTTTCCCGTAGGGAAACTCCCGATAGAGTGGCAAAATCCTTCTTTGTATGAAGCCAGCTTGAGATGAGGCCAATGGCATGAGAAGCCGTGTTGTCTGGGGTGCTAGCTTTGGAGTTGAATCTCTGATTATTCCACTTGAGCCAAATGTACCATGGAACATGCGCAAGACAGGCCGAAAGAATTAACTTGCCCAACCGAGGAAGGAGAATCCCTTGAACCATCTCAAAGGTGCCAAAGAGGTTCTGATGTAGCCTACTAGGAGCCTAATTTTCTGAAAGATCTTCATCCAAACTTGCCACAAAAATCCACAGTGTAAGTGGACATGCTGGATTGTCTCTTCGCACTCACCGCAAAGGGGACAAGAAAGATCGGGGATAGTGAAGCCTCTTCTATGAAGGTTGTTTGAAGTAAGAATCTGTTCTCCAATAGCTGAACACACAGAAAATTTGATTTTGCTTGGCGCTGAGAGTTTCCAAGCCAGATTTGTCTTGTGCTCATGAATACTGTAGTCTTGCTTTCTAATATGAGAGTAAGCCGAAGTGACAGTTAATCGGCCATTATTATTTGGCTTCCAAATCAGCTTATCAACTGAGTGCTCCGGATAATAGTACTGCTGAGTTTGGTAAGGAGAGAGCAAAAAGCCAATGATTCCTCATCATTTAATCCCCAACGGAACGGGAGATTTCACAAGTGATCACTCCATGAATCAGCCACAGAGCAAGAGAGGTCGCTTGCCACCCTATGCAGCTCCGGGTAGTCCTCCGAGAGGGATCGGGGGCCACACCATTCGTCCGACCAGAAGAGAAGGGTCCTTCCATTGCTCGTGTGAAACAAGGTAGCATGTCTTAATACTGGAAGGAGTTTGAAAACTGATTCCCATATCGGGGATAGAAGGCGAGCAGCGCCACCCTCTCTCCACCAGGCACCCGAAAATTGAAGGTAGAATTTCACCCGAAAACAGGAGATTCTAGAAATTGCCTCACTATTCTCTTATATTTGGTCTCACATCCTGAGATCTACAAATTTGGCATCAAATGTGCTTGCCAAGCAGGGAGCGACCCTGCAATCTTTTGTTGTTAGGGATTTGCTCCCTCTTCCTTTGTAATTTTTCTCTTGTTAATATAAATACATTTTTTTCATAAAAAAAACTGAGAGAAAAAGTGTGGAAAAAGAAGATCCGATGGAAGTGTTGTGCCTTTTTAAGAGAGGCACTCTCTCCTATTCGATGAGCAGAAATTTGGGAAAGACATTATGACCAGTGTGGTTGTGCATTCTGAATTCTATTTTCAAAAAGTAATTACAGTTTAGTCCCAATTACATCTGAATTCATAAAGGAGTCCCTACGTCCCACAATTATAAAAATAGTTAAAAAATGATAAAAGCAATAAAATAGTAAAATAATATTATCAATTTTCCTTTATTTGTATTCAGGAACAGGCATTTCATAGAAGCGTTGATGAAGACGATGAGGGGTAAAGATAAAAGAAAGTTATATGGATGACAAATTCCCGATTTTGGTCCAATTGTAGAAAAAAGGATAAAAAAGGCAACACTACAAGATATTTGAAATGAAGAAAGACACTAGTGGGTTTTTTTTTTGACTTCCCACAACACATCATTGACGGACAAGTGTAGATCTGGGTTAAAAGTCAATCTGTTGTTGATCAGTGCCAAATTTCTAGCATCGTGAAAAGTCTGACCAAAGCATCCACAGCTAGACTCTCCCTCTGGTAGCAGTCTTCCTTGTCAAACACACCAACCAAATATTTCTTACAATGATGCCTTGCAGAACACAGCTCCACAAACAAAAGATCATAATAGAGTAGGACAAAGGATGAATAGAACTGTACTTATGGTTGACCTAGGCTACACAACAACAAAGGGAACAGCTACAATGCTATATGATTGTGATACCAAGATAGCAAGCTAGAAGCTTCATGGCTGCAGAACTGGACATGTAAAACTTGGAGTCTTGTCACTGAGTCAGGATCTGATACTTTGGTCCAAAATAATGGTCCATCGTGCTGCCTTTCATGGAAGTGGAAAGTTATATTCTAGCTGTGAAAGTGGAAGCACGTGGAGATATTCTGTTAGAGCTGAAGGAGTGGGATGTGAGAAAAACAGGGATCCTCATCAATTACATGCTCTATAAGAAGGTTTTTAGAGTTTATCATTGAACATAGTCTAGTGGACATTCCTCTGACAGGACCAGTATACACCTGGATAAACAACAAAAAGAGCCCAACACTTTCAAAGCTTAATTAATTCCTAGCAAGTGAGGAGTTGCTAGACCAGTTTCCATATGGTGCAGCTAGAATTCTTCATGCACAACATCGGATGTCAGTTTCCATATGGGGTTCACTTCTCTTTTGCTTTGAGTCCATGTGGCTGCTGGATAAAATTTGAGATAGCTTAAAATTTGAGAAGAAGCTAAAAAGCCTCAAGCAAAAGATCAAAGAGTGGAAAAAGGATATGTTTGGCAAGCTAGACTAAAGAAAGGACTGTATCCTTGCAAAAATTCAAGATGGAAAATCCTAGACAAAATCCACAATCAAAGACATTACAAGAGTTGCTCCCTAGGAAGAATTTGGACATGATATGCACCAAGAAAGGGTTTTTTTGGAAGCGAAGGGCCTGATTTAAGTGGATAGTAACTTGTGTACTGGATTTAGCCATCTGACTTTCCAAAAAGATCACAATCCAATGCAAATAAGTGCCTTACTACACAAAAGATCACTTTCCCAAATTCAATTTACCCTGCGTAGGCAAGTGGGCCCCACTCAAGGAATTTGGACACAATTTCACTCTTATGTACACAACCAGTAATGGACAGCAGTCACACTTTTCAATTGAAGTGGAAAATTGAATAAAAAAAGCTAATTGCATGTAAGATGGATTATGCAGGCTTTGAGGAGGATGACACAATCCTTGGGTAGGCTGCATAGGAACAATGAAGCTAGGGCAGCAGTCACACTTTTCAATTGAAGTGGAAAATTGAATAAAAAAAGCTAATTGCATGTAAGATGGATGATGCAGGCTTTGAGGAGGATGACACAATCCTTGGGTAGGGTGCATAGGAACAATGAAGCTAGGGCTTCAAGTAGGCCCCCTTAAAGGGCTTTCAAAACATAGTAATCACCCAATTGATAATAGAAGCCTTCAACCAATTGGTTATAGTAGGAAGAAAAGAGGAAAAAATTGAATTTTTACCCTACCAGTCCAGATATTGTTGGAAGAACCTTCAATAGGGGTGCTGAATGGAGAGGAAGAAGTCACACAACTGAAAAAATCTGCCCAAAACTGCCTTCACTGCTTGGATACCATGTAAAGAAGGAGATTTGAGAGACAAAGAGGAAGAAAAGGTTGAGAGAAGAGTAGGTAGAATTCGTGCTAGAAAAGCACGAGCTCCCCCTTTATTAAACCCTTAAGTGATAATTACAAGAAAGGACAAAAATGCTCTTAGTTACAAAAACTTTTATAACTCATATAATTTTACTCTGTTTTGAATGAAACTTGAAACATATGAGTTTAATAAAAGTATCTATCTAACAGAACTATGCTAAGATAAATCAGAATATGAGAAATGACCAACATACCCTCGGACTGGTATTTTAACATAACCTTGTATGTGCATAGTCAATCTTCTTATGTGATTTGTTAATCTTTATCTTTTTTAGTTTTTACCCCAATACTCTAGTGTGACTTGAACCCAAGACCTCAAATTAGAAACCATTCCACATAGCTATTGAGCCAAAGACCCAATCTATGTGATATGCTAATCTTTTTAAAATCTTCAATACTATGTATTGTGTTCTGCATTTTCCCATCTTCTTCTTTGTTGTTATAATATATTTAGTTGTTATTGTATATGTTTAATTGGGTCCAAGGCCTATCCCAAAATGACTAGTCACTTAGGAAACCTCTTCTGCCAACTAATAAACTCAAGATCTTTGATCTTGCTAATCCATCTGGGACTATTCCTTAATACTCCCCCTCACGTGTAGGCACATGGATAATCTGGGTGGAGGCCCTCATGTGTAGGTATGTGGATAATTTGGGTGGAATGCCCACATACGAGTACTTGTTCTGATACCATGTTAAATTGGGTCCAAGGCCTATCCCAAAATGACTAGTCACTTTGGAAACCTCTTATGCCAACTAATAAATTCAAGATCTTTGATCTCACTAATCCATGTGGGACTATTCCTTAACAGTATATGTAATATTTCTCCTTTAGAATCTCTCTTAATGAAATCTTTTTCTCGTCCTCATAAAAAAATTGTCTATTTGGCCTTTGATATGCTGTTATATGAGATCAGTTATTTCCACCTTAAATGTTAAAGCATGTGGTTTATGTACTGTCTTTCGTCTACTGTTTCTATTGATAGAATCCTTTCATAGCATTTGTTAGTCTTGAAGTCTTTATTTTTGTACTTTCAAGTCCTTAATAATGCATGTTGTTAAAAAGAATTTTAACTGCAGGTCCGGCATTATTACTATCGCCTCATAAGGCGTATGAACAAGCTGCTTGGTCCTGGATTTTGTCTTGATGCCAAAAACTCTAAAGATACTATTGCTGCGATGCTTCGCTGGTAAGTAGTGCTAAAGACTATGTATTCTACTCTGGGTTTTAATTCTTGATTTGCACATGTCCTATATTTCTAGATAGATTTCTGTCTATTTGTCTGAGCACACGTTTTAGTCTTTTTTTCTGTCTTTCTTTATGGTGGCTCCCAGTGTTCATTTTTTTGTTATCTATTGCTTATTATATGTCTGTTTTTGGTTTTTCATTTCATTTTTTCCTTGAACTTCCAAGTGGATTGCTAATGCCCAAATTTCACTTTGTTTTTCCCATGGAAAAACCAAAAAATTGATTCTGTAAGAAAAATACTGTTGTAAGTTAAGGTAATAATGGTAGAATGGCTGAATTGTATGTACATAATGTTGTGACTTCAACTTTCCGCAAGTTGTATGTGTACACATTGAGCAATTTATGAATGTTTTTGTATGCATCAAGAAGTATAATTCTATTAGAAAATTTGCTTATAACGTCTGACATTTTACTTAATTCTGCTTTTTTGCACCTGTAGTATGGGCTGGAAACTTTTACTCTATTTTTAGTCCACATGGTAAACAGCCCATCTCATAATTTGAATTTTTTGAGATGACTTTGTTTAGTTCGTGATCACTTTTTATTTGGTGGGTGAAGTTAAACTAATGTCAAATAGTTCATTGGTTCCCTATCAATTTTTAGTGGGTGGGTGGTATTACGATAATGTCAGATATCTGATTTTTAAGAATCATTGCCATCATGAAAGCCTGACCCAACTATGGCGGTCCAGCAACATTAATCGTCCTCATTTATTTTTGTCTAAGTTGCTAAAGTTGGCATTCTTTAGATCTTCCTCATCAGTGCCTTCCATGTCAAATTTGGTATTTCTCTACTTTGTGCATTTTTTTTCTTGAGAAAAGGTGTGAATATATTACTGAGAGAAAGAATACAAGCCTTGCTAATCAAGACCTTCCTCCACAACAAGATGTTGGAGAAAACACCAAGTTTAGCCTGAGTATCCGCTAAGTTATTAGCAGATCTAGGAATATGATTACACATACATTGTAATTGAGAAATTAAAGTACATATATCATAAAAAAGATCCCAATGGCGCCAAGGAGGTTTGCATGTCTTCTTACACCAATTGATGACAACTTGAGAATCGCCTTCGACATATAAAGGTCCTACCATCCTCTGTTTAAACAGTTTTAGGCCATTAAACAAACCAGACAACTCGGCTGTAGTTGAATCTGATATCCCGATTGGCCCGGAAAATGAGAAGAGAAGATTTCCTTTATCGTCATGAATAACCCCTCCTTATCCAACAGGCCCCGGACAACCCAACGTGCTTCCATCTCTACTTTGTGCATTAACTGACAAAAGTAACCTTTGTACACAGTGCACCATCTCAATTGGCTCTCTTATTCCTTTTTTTTTTTTTTTTGGTAAGATTTCAAAATGTTTGTCGTATTTCATTTTTAGTTTATATTGCCTATTTTTGTAGAACATTGGTCCTAATATTCTCATTTGTGTCATCCTCATTCTTTATGAATGGTGCTTCTCAACCCCAGTGGTGCTCCATAAAGCATGATTAGTTGCACAGCATCTTCCTCTAGTTTTCCTTCACCATGTTCAACTTGTTGTTCATGAAATCCTTGGTGCAAATCTTCACTTCTGCTTCTGGCATTTATTCTTTATGCTACATTTTCATTCTCCCGTCGTTTGAAGATTTGAGTCTAGGTATCTGAAAGCATTTCTTTTGGTAGACCTTGCCCCTCAATATGCATGGTGGAAAGTTTCTCAGATCTCTTTATAAAACTGCAGCTAATATATCTAGTCTATTATTGTTTTATTTAGTAGAAATTTGTTTTTGAGGACAGTATGAGCACCATGGGACTTTCTTGAATATGGGTTGTAAATTCATCCATGATAAGTGCAAAGCAGTGAGGGCGTATATCATTGTTATAATACCTAAGGACTGGTAGCATTTGTGTTTTCAGATTAGTAATGACCAGGTGTTGGTGCCTCACCAAGATGTCTCACATATCGGGTGAGATGTCTTGTATTTTTAGGGAGCTAGATGATAGGCCTTCATATAAAATATTGGTCCGTCACATATCCCCTGAGATATCTCAGATTTTTTATGGGCAAAATTTCTTGGGAATCTGTGATGCCCACCCTAGTTATGATACCTTAATCCATGTCCTTAATGATATTAAAATATCAGTATTTTTCTTTGGTACCCACTAAGTCAGCTGGGTTTCTCTATCTTAGTTCTCAGATTTTTTTTTGTTATGTATCATTGAGAAAATTCTCTGTAGGCACGATAACTGCCTACTGATTTATATTACTTATCCCCTAATTTCTTAGCTGCAGTAAAAGAAGAATTGAAGTTCTGTTGTTATAAATATTTATTTAACCTTTATCCATCTTGCATAATTATTTGAAAATTTTCTTCATAATGGAAGCTCTCTTTTTCTTATTTCTTTCTTTTGTTCTCTGCTTTTTCTAGAATAAAATTTCTTCATCTTCTTCTTCTTCTTCTTCAAAAGAAAAGGAGATTTGAGGACTCTTTTTGCTTTATTTTCTATGGCAGGTGGTCTTTGTTAGAAAAATATAGCTGCACTGCCTCAAAGCTCCATTTGAAGCCTCGAAGGTTCAAAGTATTTGTGGAGGCTTTGGTCAGTTTTCTTCTGTATAATTCTTATTCTGAATTTCTTCTACAACTTACATTTTGGATCCTTGTCAACCATCCACACATTATATCTTGTTTCTTCCATCTGTATTTAACAATTTATGCTTATCTCTAGAAATATATTTGATTTTTCTCTTGCCATGAAGGAGCATCAACTTTTGAAAGATCAGAAAAAGAGTAGACGGAGACGACCACATGGAGAAGGTTGCCATTCAGCACCTTCAACAGCAGCTATTTCTCTTCTAGGTAAGGCACCTGGAAATGATGCTCGTCTGATGAAAGTACTCATCGTTGATGGCCACAATGTTCAAAAAGTGGGTACTGCAAAAGCCATTTCTTTAAAACGCAATGTTAGCACAACTTCTGCTTGTAACAGAAGTGATCCTACTCTGAAAAGTGCCCGGCAACGACGAAGAACAGGTCAGTCTTAAAAGTTTTTGATTTTTGGTGAGTCTTAAACTTGTTTATTATGATCTATTGGAAGTGAAAGTAAAAAAAATGCAGAAACAAATAGAAGATGAAACAAATTAAACAGGGAAGTAGCAAATTAAAAGAAGTCTTATCAAATCAATTTTTGGGTTACCAGTTAGCCCGCTTAAAAAGAACTATTTGTTGGCAAAATTTTCAGTATACAAAAAGTAGTAGTAAGACAAAGGAAACAGAAATAAATAGGAGTGTTTACACTTATTCCTCTTTCTAAAAGTAAGACGTTTTTTTGAACTATGTGTAGAAGTTCTTTAAACAGAAAAGTGGGCATGAAGCTTTACATAGTTAGTACAATGGGAAATGAAAATAAATGAAAGAAATTAAAGTTAGTCCATATTACAGCTATAGTTTATAACTAGTTATTGATGTAAGATGCCTTTTATTAGTGACTGAATCTGCCAAAGAGTTTGTGGAATGAAACACATGCTTCCAAACAATCTGTAAAGGCATTGTTAGATCTGCAATTTGCAGGAAATGTTTCATGAAATCTCAATGGGGGATTCCCCAAGCTGTTTCCCCATGAGACCACTATGGCAGAAAATCATCCTCTATGATTAATGGCTGAACTGTCTGCAATAAGGAATAAGTCCTTGAAGAACTGCCCAGACTTCCACTTCCATAGAATCTACCACCCCAACCGGACCTGAATAGGATAGTAAGGGACAAACCTTATGATCTCTTGTGATGTCACCAACACCCACAAGTCCAAAGTTTCCTTTTGAATACTAGCATAATTGAGTTTGAAGAGAGCATATTGCATAAAGTGACAATTTTTCAATTGAGTCTTAAAGCGACACCAGAATAATCCATAAAGGCAGTTGTTAATCGAGTCCATGAGAGCACCAAGTGAATCAATTTATCAATTACCACATCAACTGAGCCAATGTGATTTATATTCCTTTCTAGCCACAAGCTCCATATAACAGCTCCTCCAATGATCTTCCAAAGAGTATTACCCAAAAGAAGGGGGTGTAAAAGAAGAAATTTCAGCAGGCCATTCACTAAATTTATCTGGAAAGCAAAGAGAAAGGTTTATCCAATGTTGGAATACCAAATCTCATAGACAAAAGAGCATCCAGAAGAATATGATCAATAGATTCCTCTTCTTCATCACAGAAAAGATAATTCATTAAAGGTGGATGGAGACCTCTTCTGCTGAGAAGGTCGATAGTTGGCAGCTTGCCTTTGAGCACCTTCTGCAGAAAAGGCTTGACCTTTGATGGGCCATAAATTTCCAAGCAATGGCAAGGACCTTTGGATAAGTTTGCTGCCACTTTCATAAGAACAAGACAAAAAGAGGCGATGAAAAAAGTACCTGAGGAATCAGCAGACTGAATGAGCTTATCTTCAACGTTGCCATTATGGTAAAATTGGCTGAGTAAAAAGTAAGACTTTGACAAACATAACTATTTTTGAGTTGGACTTTTAACTTAGAAGCCAACTCAAAATAGAAAACTGGCTTAACAGTCCAAGGCTTGTAACATAATTGTGGCTCTTCAAGATTGCAATCTTGAACATCTCTAAGTACTGCCCAAACCAGAGAGTACATATTATGAAGTTTTTGTTAAGTTGTGGAGCCTAATTAACGCCTTACATTGAGTCAGTACACGGATCGTTAAGGGCAGGTCCGTGATATATTGACTGCTATTTCATTAAGGGCAGTTTGGAGAATTCACTCTCATATTGCAGTTGCCCTAGTTTTCTCTTTATATTTGGGGGCGCCGCTATTAGGGTTTACTATTCATCACCGAAAAGGATCATCAATTGCGGTTGAGAGAAGCGATTTCTCTTGTAAACTATATCATCTTCGTAGTGAATTACTGCAGCAGCAGAAGACAGAACGTAGTCTCACTTTGAGGCGAACCTGTATAAATTTTGTGTCTTTCTTCGTGCTTGCTTTTTTTTTTCTTTCACGATTATTATTATTGCTCTTGTTAGTTTTAAATTAGGGTGTCTAATTCCTAACAGTTTTAGCATGATGGAAATAGATATAAAGAACTTTATTAGAGATCTAGCAGAGATGTTTGCTAGTTGGTACTAGGGACCATCCACTTCAATCAAGAAATAATGAAGCTTGTTGTGATTACATCATATGTTCTGCTTGAATGATAATGAGTTCTTAATGTCATTTAAGTGCTATATTTGTCTTGAATGGTAATGAAATCTTCTAATGTCATTTAAATTCTTTTTTATATTAAATCAATAATTAACTTTGTCTGTGCTATTTTTGGTTGTCTAGGTAACATGTCATCCGCTCCTGACCAAATGGAGGAGAAAGCCGCTACTTATGGAGTTAGCTTGGTTGCTTATGCTGCCGAGCATTTGGAGCAGAGGACCTGTAGTGTAAAGAGAGGTTGTCATGACCAAAGGCAAGCTGTGACTGATGAGGAGTTGCTTCACAACCTGTCTCCGTCCAAGAGTATATGACTTACATGAGACCTATTTGTGGTATTCGTTTTAGAAAAAAAATTAAAGAAAATGCTAATGTTTTAACAAATGATACAGATCTTTTCTCTTCAACATCTCAGAGTGGGTGTTTACAAAATAATCCTGAAATTAATGGACAGCTTCCTGTGAAACTCAAGCTTCAGTTGTTTCCAGTGGATGAAGGTACTCGGCTAGCTCTGGAAAAGGTAATAAGATTAACAACCAGGAATTATATAAATCAAGATTGTCTGGGTTATAATTCTTTACCTTGCATGCACTGCAGGATGAACACAATCCACACCTAGAGTTGACATTAAGTGCTCGCAAAAAGATGTGCTCAGTGTTAGAACACCTGAATCGTAAATGGTGCAATTCAAGTATTATTTTATCAGGGGAATTAATGATTTTCCCTCATAGTCGGCAGGAGGCTCTCTCCAGTTCTAAAAGATGGACTTTAAAGGACACTGTTTCCACTGCTGCAGATGTATATGATGCCATTGGCTGCCCCACTGTTTTCCGTCTAAGGTATTTATTTTATCTGTTACCAGCTTTCAGTCTTTGTTTTAAGCATTTATAGACCGAGCAAACTTGAGATTAATCAATTACCATGCTTGTACCCTTTGCTTGTATTTCTGTGTTCTCAAGTATACCTTTTGCACTTGGAGAACTGGACACCTGTTTGCCCAATGCAGTCTTATTCTTTTGCTGGTGTAGATGGTAGATGACTGCTCTCCCTTTCTATAAAGAGCAGGGTTTTCTGAACCGGATCTGGAAACCATCTTCAAAACCTGAGTGAGGTCGCTTGAGTTGGGTCTGGTTACCCCAAGTTCAGAGCTAGACTTGGGGCGAGGCGGGGCACTGACCCCCTGACCTAACCTGCCCCCATTCAAAATCCAAGTCGACCTGGCCGAGTTGTGGGTTGACTTGCCGGGTTGAAAAACCATGGTAAGGACCATATGATGGACACTGAAATGTTTTAGGGCGTGCTAACATGTCATAAATTTGAACTCTGCTATTTCAGAACTTCAAGAAGTTATTGAAGCCATTTTCTTGTGTGCGTACTCATATAGATAGTTTGGAATGAAATGGTACTTCTTTTTAAGGATCCTTGGGAAGCTGACTTAATTTTGTCTTTAAGGTATGGCTGGTTCCCCAATCTGGAGGTGAAGGTAGTGTCACTTCCAGCATCTCTGTCACAATCTCATTCTACTGGTGATCACCTGAAATTTAAGTGCAGTCGTGAAGGACATAAAGAAATCTCAGTTCCTGATGGGCCACGCGTGGGTCATGATTGCAACCAACTTGCAGAATCCAAAAAGGGCCTGCTTCCCTCAACAGCTGAAGGAACTTTTTCTACTTCTTCTTCAAAGCATAAATTGAGCATGGCATTTCCAGTGGATCAGGAATGCAATATTCCAGTATCCTCTGGTTGCACAACTCATTCCATGTGTCTGAAAGAAGAAAGCTCTGGAGTCGTGAAGAATCAGTGGGAAGATGCAGTATGTATCTCTTCATGTTTATCTCTAAGACTGCTTTTTAGATTTCACCCCCCAGATATCCTTATTATATCTCAATCAATGGTTTTTCTTAAAGATATATGCAATCATTTTATGACTTTTCTTAAACCTAATCAATTTAAAAGACACTGAAGTTTATCCATTTTGGTGGATGTTCAGGCCATTCTGACTCGTGTATTTTGAAGTCGTGCTCATATGCACAGAATGCTATGCCATGAGTCTAGTGGAATGTTATCAGTATTTCAATTATGAAATGTATCTACCTCTCCTTTTGCAGGAAATAGTGAGAACAAGTAATGGTATCATCTTGTCAGCTGGGGAATGGGCAGACAGTCTGACAAATATTAGTGTTGGTGATTTATTATTGGAAGCATCTAGAGCTGCAGATGCCAATTACACTGATCCTCCTGCTCCATGTCTTCAGTCAATTCCATTTAGCTGTGATTCATTTGATGCTGCAATTGCTGCCCATATTTCTTCTGGTTCGAAAGAACTCCAAAACCATGTGTCCATATGGGATGGTGAAGAAACGTGTGATGCGTTTTCATTTCAAAGGCTTTCTCCTTTCAATCGAGATGTTTCTAGTCCACCACCAGGTGCTTCTGCGAGTCGGAATATCTCACATGATTATCCAGCTGGGCATCATGTCTTAATTGAGGTTTAGTATCCTTCTCTAATTGCTGTTTTCCTGTTCTTCCATAAAATTTTAACTTAACTCCCATTTTTTTCTTCTTTTGATGGTTTTCCCAAAATTTGAATACTAATTAATTTTATTATAGGATCTTGGTGTAATTGGAAGTACTGAGGATCCTTCTTGTGAAAGGAATCCTGTGGGCGATTCTATTTCATCTGGACAGGACCATGATGATTCTAAAAGGGGTCAGTCTTCGACAGATATGTACTGGGTATGTGGATGTCTTCCTTTAAATTTTTTTTTATGAGGTTTTCTTGGTTGTTTAAAGAATCACTCTAGTTATTGGTGGAGCTCATACTGGGAGATCTACTAGCTAGGTTACCTTATATAATTTCATAGTGGTAGTTTATTTCTGATTTTTTTAGGATTTGTGCCTTCTAATGCTTATTATACACTGCAGCCAGATTTTCTAGGACCTATAGACCTGGATGTATGCTCTCGGTATCAAGGACCAGAACTGATTCTTGGAGATTCTATAAGTCTTAGTGGCTTTAACCGCCTGATAGCAAGTAGTCTTGATGCATTTCAGAGTTGCTCATTCTGCAGCTCAGACAAGAAAGAATGCCTGGCACGTGAGACTGTTGGAGACTGAAAATTTCTAGTGACATTTCATTTGTACTTGGAGAGATTAGGTGTACAGAAGATAGACTGACCAGTCTAGGTGGGCGAATGCCCAAGTAGTTTAGTCTATTTTGTCAGGGATCTGAGGAGATGAACTAAGCCCTGTTACCCCAATGCCCTGCACATTCTGCAATTGTACTTCTGTCAAGTGCAATCTGATTAATTTTTGTACATAATAAAACTCCCATCAAAAGTCTTTAAAATACTAATAGTTTATTCAAATGTATATTGCTCGTGGCAGTACATAGCTTGGATTAAAGATTGTAAACTTTGAATATGAAACCTTATTGACAAATTTGTCCAAGAAGTTAACAAGGATATGTTGCGAGGGCTTCACAGAAATCTTATTGGAATATTATGACGTGTGATCAGGACTTCCGTAGGTCAACTCGGCTATTTTGGTGGGCTTGGATGGATGTATTTCAGGCTTGAAGTTTGACTGAAATATGAGAAAACGTGTCTTGATAATTATGAACTAATTGATGCTATTTTTTTTCCAGAAAATTTCAGTTTCTTCATAATGATACTATTTTATAGTGAAAAAATATAGTTAAGGCTGAGAATCCTATCTGATTGTTTTTAAATATCTTTTTTGTTTACTCATAAACAGATATGGAGCAAAAGTTCTTATGTTGTAAAAAGTAAGAAGAAGATCGAAGAGAGAGAATGAGATGGAAAGAAAGTAGTATGTTGTAAAAAGTAAGAAGAAGGTTGAAGAGAGAGAATGAGATGGAAAGAAAGCAGAGAAGAGTGGGGGATTTGCACGTCCAGTTTTTATTTATAGCTTAGGGTTGTGTGGGTTAAGTATAATTTAAACATTGTCCTTACTTTAAGTGAAAAACCCTAATTTTCTATATTTCCTATTTTACGTGTCTTTTTTACATGAAATTTGGTTTATAGACATAGTTTGACGTGTAGAACAAGATTATATCAAGAAATATAAATAAAGATAAAGTAAAATGACCAAAATACCCGTGTTCTTGTTTTTCAACAGGAAGGTTTTACCTATTTACTTGTCGATTTTTTAGGATTTTATTGATTAGCACATGAAGAAAAAGAGAGACGACATATTGAGGAAAAAACATTAAGAAGAAAAAGGTTATGGTTTTGTGTCCTAACCCTTTCCCTGAAGTTTAATTTATTGATAAATAAATTATAATATTATAATTATGCCACTGAAACTTAAATTAATTGCATCAATATTATCTTTATGACATAACTCTTTATTTATTATCATGCCACCACGTGTGAGGCTTCTCTTTGGTCTATGGGTTTCAACCCATCTTCTACCTCTTTGGGATGTGTGGGTCTTCCTTGGTTATATGGGTTTGAGCCCATCTTCTAACACACTTGGACGTGTGGGTCGTCCTTAGTCATGTAGGTTTGACTCCATCTTCTGACACTCTCCCTCAAGGTGGGGGTGAGAGAATATCGTAAACATATCTTCTACCTCTTTTGGATGTGTGGGTCTTCTTTGGTCATATGGGTTTGAACCCATCTTCTAACACACTTGGATGTGTGGTCTTCCTTAGTCATGTGGGTTTGACTCTATCTTCTGACACTCTCCCTCAAGGTGGAGGTGGGAGAACATCGTAAACACCTAGCTTGTTGTAAATGGTTTATAGGGTTTTCCCGTATAAAATAGCAGTCTATCATATCTTCCAACACTCCCCCTCAAACTGGTGATCTCTTTGTTCTTATCAGGTTATCCAACTAGCATAATAATGGTAAGAGAAAAATCACTCTGAGCTGTATGGCAAAGCTCCATACTCCAATCAAATGGTCATAGTCATAAATACTCTTTGCTCAATTTCAATGGTGGAAAAGTAGTCCAATTGTGAGGCACAAAGTTTACCTACTTTATCAAGGTAGCTAAAAAAATACCTCTTGGGGTAAATAATAGACTTGACTTACATTAGATGTTGGGCACACTCCTATTTTATGTAGATAGTGGGTCTATAAGTATTGCTGAGAAGTGATAATAATAGGGTAATGGGGAATCACCAGAAGATAACCTGCATGGGCTACCATGTATTTTATTCTTCATCAAAATATCATTTGCTGACAACAGACAGTAATTGAGAAGTCCTTCAATAATAATGTCTCAGTCAAATAAATACAATAATAGTGTAACACATACCAAATAATGAAAATCTTAAATACACTGACCGAGTAAAAATAATCTGAGTCAATAAATGAATTACGCCGAGTTAGGAGAATAGGTTGAGATGACCGAGTCAAATATACCCGGACCAAGTAGACTCAGTCAAGCTAGTGCGGCTCGGTCCGAGTTGACTCGTAGATCGCTCGATCCGAGTCTCGGCAGAACAATAAGGTGTTGGATTAAAATCAAGCTACCTAGCTTGGCGGAAGTTTAATTAAAAAACGTGCTTTGTCTTCCTCTAACAGCACGGGATAGTAAGCCAAGCAGAGAGATATCGTCCGAAATAGAGAACCCGGAGAAGCTGAAACACAAACACGCTTCCAAATGGAAACCAAGATCGAATTTGATCCACCATCAGGAGGAGTTTCTGAAGATAGCAGAAACCGTAAAATTACGAGTGAAGAAAACTTCCCGAAAAACAATGATGCTGCACAGAGGAGCAGTGCGAAAATTCCGCTTGGAATGGAAGACAGAAAACGCAACAGTGATGAACCAAATGTACACGTCCAGAAACGGCAATGAGCCAATATGCTTCCATAAATAGAATGCCAAAATTGAGAGACGATTTGTCGTGACGATCGGCAAATATGGTTTGCTGATTTGAGTTGCAGTAATGAGCCTAGTTACGGAGAATACGCTGCTAAAGAGGATAGACACCAATTACGGTGGGTGCCAATGGTGCCAATGACAGAAACAATAGTAAGTTCTAGCCTGGCAGTGAGGAAAGATACGATGCTAGAACCAGAATGCCAAGGAAGAGGACCTCTGTGTCTTCTCCTCTCTCGGTGTCGCCGAAGTTATTTGCAGAAGGAAAGATTAGTTAGCTTGCAGTTCGGAAGTTATTTGCTGGTTGACAGAGGTCCAAACAAACCTGAGAACAAATTCTTCTGATCTAAGCAATTTCCAAAAGAGGGACACCTTTCTCCACCTGTGCGATCAAGTGCAGATTAGTCTTTTGATTGGACTCTTCTGACACTGCTTCCGAATCCTTTCATATTGCAACTTCGCGATTCTTTTACTTTTTGGCTAATTCAAGATGTGAATTCCCGACGCTGTTCAACTTCGGCGGTTCAAATTCTGATACCGGAGGTCTGTTGGCATCGTTTAGACTGGCGTCGGAGCCGAACGGGGAGTCATCCCGTTGGGAGGTACTCCGATGGCTGGCTTATTGTTGATCTACGAAGTCCAGTCACAGATACAATGATGTTTTTATGACAAAAGAAACCAGGCTTGCAATTTTTGTTGGAGCATGTCTTCAGACGTTTTAGCAGTTTACTGGAATCAACATAGTCATGTATGGATTACGGCCCTATTATCGTGCAAATGGATAGGTTTTGCTCGAACCAGCTTGCATTGCTCGTCTTTTGGGACCATTGATGGAATCCTGCTAATCACAGTGTCCAGATGCAGAGTCCGTCAACGGTGATGACCCGTTGGCATGTTCGTTGTCCTGTCGAGTTTAATGGGGCTAAACTTGTTGGATAATCCGGAAAAAAACTTATTGAAAATTCAAAAAAACTATGGAGACCAGCCGTTGGCACCCAATATAAAAATCTGGGAATTCTAAAAACCATAGCTATTAGTTCTGAAAATCAATGTTCTAATACATTGTTGATTTTTAGGACTCCATAGATTAGTTCATGGAGGAAAAGAGAGACGTCATGTTCAGGAAAAAATAGAAAGAAGCAAAAGCTCAATTTATAGATGAATAAACTACAATATTATAATTATGCCTCTAAAACTTAAATTATTTACATCAATGTTATCTTTATAAGATGACTCTTTATCTACCATCATATCACCACGTGTGGGCCTTCTCCTTGGTATGTGGGTTTGAGCCCATCTTCTAGCTCTCTTGGATGTGTGGGCCTTGTTTGGTCATATGGGCTTGAGCCCATCTTTTAACACACTTGAATATGTGAACCTTCTTTGATTGTCTAGGCTTGAGCCTATCTTCCAACAACTTGCGTAGCATTTGTTAAATAAAATATATTCAAATAAAGGTTATTTTGTATCTGTTTATAAGTTACTAAATATACGAAGGTAACTTTTGTTTATAAGTTACTAAATATATGAAGGTAACTTTATAATTTTTAACTTTTTAGAGTAAATGTAAGAAATGAACTTTTTATAAAGTGGATATCTTAATTTTAAGGAATATTTAATTAAAGATATCTTAGTTATGTGTTTAATTAATAGATTACAAGTTTTTTTTACTAGAAATGATTATTAGGTTGATGAAAAGGAAAGAGGAAAAAAAGGTTGTAGTCAAGGTTGTTATGAGCTCAGAGGGATAGGGCTAGATTGAAAGAATAAAGGCCCAACAAAGTAGGATTGAGTTAGTAGAATGTTTCAGTAGATTTAATGTATGCAAAGGCACGTCTAGGTTTTAATGCATATAAGGCTGGTTAGTTTTTAATAAAGAGCTTAGGATATCGAAGCCTTGGTGAAGAAGCAAGCCACAAGCAAGCTGCTCAGAGTTAAAAGTCCCTGAAAGGTGGAAATAATGCTTTTGCTGAGTAAGGAACAAGCAAGTAGAGAAGACAGCAAAAAATAACTCCAAAAGTCACTTTTACAAATTGTAGGCTCTAAGAGGCATTTGAATCAATCTAACTGAATACAATATGACCACTATTAGACGGTTTACCATCTCCAGATTCAAGGGTTGATATTCCCCATTGCTCTGGAGCTCCTCTAACCATCATTGCTCAGATGATTCTCCTTGGCACTCTACCCTAAATAACTTAAGTGCAAGACCACCACCTCTCCATTTAGCCACCATCCAAAAGAGGTTTGAACTGGGACAATCGAATATCCCATCAAGCTACACTTTAGTCTTGATATACATAAATAAAAAAGGGGCTTCCAACAACCTAATACTGGAAAAGCAGTATCAATGGAAGTTCAACAAGGACCAACATGTATATTTGTTAAACACAAACCAAATAGTCTTAAGTCCCTAAGTGTCTGTTTGGAATCCCATGGAAAAAAAAGAAAAGAAAAATAAGATTTTGATTATCATTATTCGCAAAAGTAGTTAGTGAAAAGGTTGTTAATGCTTCTCCCAATCAAACTCTCCACCCCTAATCCCACGTCCAGCTCTTGCTACCCTTCTCCTTTATAAACCCCCACAAGTCTCAAAATCTCAGGTTCTCATCTCTCCTTTGTAGTCCCTTTCGTATCCTAGCACTAGCTACACTCCACCTTTCCGCCTTGTACTATCCTCGTACCCCACACAATTCCCAAATGAGTCATTTTGCCTTAGTCAAACAACCCTCTCATCCCTCTCAGCCTAATAGATATATATACTCTAGAAACCCCAATTCCCATCTATCATAGCCTCAAATTTGACCCTCAAAACCTATGTAGAACCTTGAATAATTCTTACATGCATCATGTCCAAAAAATCTCTATTTCTCTATTTTAGACACCACACACATGCAAAGGAGGATGAATCAGAGTCCAACTAACCATGGCTGCACTTATTTTTTTTAATTGTGTTATTTGCAAGAATGTCATAGTTCATATATTTATAGTAATGCTATTAGCTCCACTTTATAATTAAAATTTATAAAAATAAGAAAAAAATATCAAATTAATGTCAATAAGAAATGATGGGTAATAAATAGATATAGAATAAGAATAAGTCAAGTTTTAAGTCACTTTCTTAAAAAAATATGGATAAACTAAAAATGGTCGTATCCAACTTATTTCCATATTTCTATCAGAAGAAGAGAGAAAATGAAAAGAAAAAAGAGAATAACAAAAAAAAAAAAAAAGAAAGAAGGAAAGGAAGCAAAAAAAGAGAGTAAATGGGTGTAAGATACTCTTATAAACGAGGTCAAAATGAAAATGAAAGAAAAAGATTTGTTAAGGGGTTGCTCTATGTTACGCTTGAGGCACAAGTTGGCTTCTGCTTCGCGTAGTTTGGTTGCATGAATCACACAACCCTAACCAATGACACATAAATAGGAATTCAACAGCAGTAGTAGCACCAGATAGAGTCCAATTGAGTGAACATCATATGGGACCTACCAATCAAACTTGGTGTTCGACGTGAGATTGAGAAATTGGCTTAGACTTAGTTGGAGTAGATTGATTTTGAGGATAGAAAAACACCATGTGCTATGATGGCTTATCAAGCACGTGTAAATGCCATGTGCATCCAACAACTCCTTGACTATGTCCATTGTAATTTCAAGGGAGGATGAATAAACTGAAAATCAAGAAGGAAGTTAAAAAAACCAAAGATCTAAACAAGGAATTTTTAGATGAATGAAAGTCAAGGAGAGGACTCAAAGCCAGAGTTTCAATTTTTTATCTTTCCATTTTGAACCTTTGATACCAATTAAAGAATATGTGAGAGGTGAAACTAAAGATTGAACACAATACCCTATAAGATCCAAAATTCTCACATAGCAAAATGTTGAGCTCTAGGAACATGAGCTCCTAC
This sequence comes from Aristolochia californica, assembly GCF_029961685.1. Classification (NCBI taxonomy): domain Eukaryota; kingdom Viridiplantae; phylum Streptophyta; class Magnoliopsida; order Piperales; family Aristolochiaceae; genus Aristolochia; species Aristolochia californica. Next base: position 8,784,257 of record NW_027182279.1, read on the forward strand.
TTTTGGGGTAGTTTGCTATCAAGGAAATAAGTTTTGTAAATGACTTTCTAGGGGATGGGACAAGTTGACTCAAGCTTATCCACAAGCTCCTTGTCCTAATAGCCTTAGAAGCATTTGCTCTAGGGTCACAAAATGATCATAAAATGGCTAATTGGACTTCCAAAACTATAAATACCACAAGAGTTTTGAAGTTCACTTTTCAATGAAAATAGATAAAGAGTTGTTCCATGATGGATTTTTGAAAAGAAAAAAAAAACAATAGTGGCTAAATTGTGAATACTATTTCACATCTAAAAATCTTTAAACATTTAGATCTTTAGAGTTCTCTTTGTTGGTGTCAACATTCCTTTGAAATTTAGACTAAAATTAAGTGGATTAAAGGGTATTGAGCATGAGCTTGTATGCTTAAACAATCAAGGTATAATGTTATGGTCCCTAGCCATGGATCTAGTAACTCGGCGAGATACTGATGAATCCAGCACGTACACTGGTTTAACTCTGTAAAGAACCAAGAATTTCATCTCCAACCACTCTAAGTTGGAAACAGAATTCCTTTTCTCTCACAAATGGGTTCAAACACTATTCACGCAGGTAATTTAATAATAGAACTCCAACCTTATGAACTTAGGAAAAATCAATCTCAATTTACCTTTTTTAACTTAGGTAAATCGTCTCCTCTGTTTTGCCGTGAAGGACTCTGTTTCGCCGTGAAGGAACCCTGTTTCGCCATGAAGGGAGAAGAGTTCTTCTTCCTGGACAGGGTTCGATCCTCTTCCTTCTTCTTCCGTCCTCAGTTTCGTGAATGAAGCAAGGCCTCTTGCAGTCACGATGAAACAACAATTCCTCTGCCCTCGTCTTGGCTAAAGAAGGGGTTCACACAACCCTTCTTCCTCCTTAGTTCCGTGAAACACAAGGTCTCTCTCTACCCTGTCAGGTAGAGATTCCCTCTTTTCTTTCCTTCTCAACCTCCCAAACCACTCACAAAAACACCAATGCCGAAGGGAAGGTTCACGCCCAAAATTCCAGAAGGGGGAGTTCGAGGAGAACCTAGATTAGCGTAATTTACTCTAGTTTATGCTAATTCCGAACTTAGCTTTATTTCTCCATCCTTACCCCTTAAATAGGGTAATTAACATCAACATAGGTTAGGGTTATAAAACCCAATTCTACCCCTACCTTTAAGTCTTATTATAAATTAATAAAATTCGAAATTAAAAGCAACATAAATAATAAAAGTAAAGTAGATGACTCAGTCTTATTGAGTCAATAACATAGAAGCAAAAAGTGGAAGACGAGAAAAAAGAACAAAGGTGAAAGGAAGAAAGGAGATCCATTTAAGAGCTAGCCCAAGGAACTAGGACAACTTATCATGCTTGACCTCTTCAGTATAATTTATATAAGAATGATTACATAAAGACCAAAGTGTTGGAAGATGGGCTCCAACCCACACGACCAAGAAAGATACACATATCTAAGAGTATTATAAGATGGGCCACACAATCAAGGAAGACCCACAAGATGGGCCCAAACACATAAAAAGTAGATCCTACCATGATTACCACGAGCTGACATCCTTATCACATAAGTTGGAAGATCAAGAAGGACTCACAAAGATAACCACGACCTGGCATCTTTATCTTATGGTCACGTCATAGAAGAGTTCTAGTTTGAGTTATGTTTGTCTTCTATTTATATTGAGTTATTAAATTATGCTAAGGCTTATCCTTAAGTGTTAGAGTTTGGGTGTAATTAGGGCAAAGGTAGTTTTATTGTGATTGGACTCTACTACCTTCCTCTATTATAAATAGAGGTTCATGTACTCTGATTATAATAAGTTAATAAATCAATGAAGTATTTCTCTTCTCCATAAATTCAACACAAAGTACCATTAAAACTACATCAAAGAGTTAAACTCAAAGAGAAAAAGGAAAAGTTGCAGTCAACTACGTCTTATTCGTACACTTACAATGAAATTCTTCTATTATTTAAATACTCCCTCTCAAGCTAGGGAGTAAGCATCAAAGAGCCCTAGCTTGGAACATAATTTGCAAAACAAGCTCCTTGTAGAAACTTGGTGAAGAGGTCAACAAGTTGATCTTCAATTCATACATGTTCAGTTATGATCTTTCTGTTTGACATTGGATCTTTTATAAAGTGACAGTTTACCTCAACGTGTTTAATTCATTTACGAAACACCATGTTGTCAACAATTAAGATTGAAGTTTGATCATCACACTTCATCAACATGGGTAGCGAAACTTCAACATTGAGCTTGGACAAGGGGGATTATACCCCGATTAGCTCACAAGTAGTGTGCGATGGCTATGTATTTGGCCTTTTGTACTTGATCTAGCGACTACACCTTTGCTTCTTACTCCTCCAAGTCACTAGGTTTCCTCCTAAAAATGTACAAACCACTAGCGTATCAATGTTTGATCCTTAAAAATCTATATTAGTGACACCATCCACCTATATCTGACCATGACATTTGTAGAGTAGCCCTTTACTTGCTTCTCCTTCCAAATACTGAATGATCCTACACACTGCCTCCATATTAATTTTTTGAGGTGCTTCCATTAACCTACTAACAAGCCCTACAACATTTAATATGTCTAGACGAGTTATAGTGATGTATATCGGCTTTCCAACTAGATACCTATACTAAGTGTTAAATTGTAGGGTTTCATAATCTTAAGGTGATAAGAGGAGAGGAAGAATAAGAGAAGAGGAGAAGTAGAAGACTGCTAACTAGGGTGTGAAATTGAGAGAAAAGATGATTAAACCAGGGCACGTTGAGGGGGCTTTTCTTAAGGTCAAGAATTGGTCTCCTCTCTAAAATACATTATATCATGAGGTTAAATACAATTACAAAGTGACCGTAGGGCTTCTTATGAATAATGCAAGAGAACTAAAGTAACTAACTTAAAAAAATATATAATATTTCTTAACACTCTGTTGAAGAGCAGATATGGAAGAGTCTTACATGACTCTCATAGTAAAAAGTCTCACTAAGCTAGAATTAATATGGTATAGTCTAAGAAAATCCTCATGACAGGAAATCTCATATAGAAGAGTCCCAATTAAAGGTGATTTAGTTATGTTAGTCTTATATTTATGTTCAATTGTTCAATTATTCTAGGACTTATCTCGTAGTGTTTAAGTTTGGGTGCAATTGGGACAAAGGTAGTTTAATTGTTATTGGATTGTATTTGTATCTTTTATTAAAAATAATGACTCATTATACTCAGTTAACAACAAGTCAGTGAAGTTTTTCCTTTGTCCAAAAATTTAACATGGTATTAGAGCAGGTTTTGTGAGTTGACTTGGTTAACCCACATAGATAATGTAATCCTTTTATGTTCTATCATCTTTAGTAGTTTAGTTTTGTATTCTATCTTTTGTTTTTATTTTCTATCCCAGTACCTGTTTTTTTTGGCATTATCACAACCATACTAAAATTTTCATATTAAAACTATATATTTAAAGAAATATCTTCAAGTCTATGTTCCAACACAAAAATAATTTTGGCAATTGGAGTTTTCTACAAAAAAATCAATATTTGAAATAGCAAGGTCATATTGCAAGAGAAATTCAAACAAAAGCAGAAAGCTTAAAGTTTTGAGCCATTTTATACCATAAAAATGAGACTTTATATGGGGAATCATATACCAAAAAAATATCTGTAAGTTTATTTTATTATCTATCCAACCATTTCTCAATCTAGTTTTTCTAGAGGGAGATATCAATCTTGGAAGAGTCAATGGTCAAGTTAGCCAAAGAAGAAAGAGTACTCAATTCAGCCAGATTAAAGAGTTTGAAATGTATCAGATTCTTTCTCTCAAAAGAAGTATATTTTATGAAAAAAATTTATATTTGGATGAAATTTGTCGAAGTCTAGTTTCATAAAGAAAGAATTTTATGTCAATCTGATCTATATTTAAGGAGATATTCGCATTGGAGCTGGCAAGGGTCAAACTACTCAATGAAGAAAATCAAGAGATCATAAAAAAATCAATAGCAAAGCTTTTTATGTCAAATTAAATATCAATTTAAATATCTTTGAGTCTAGTTTCTTAAAAAAAAAAACTTATCTTGATTCTGATATATATTTTTTGAGATATTTATATTAGAAGTACTAAAGGTCATTTCTGTTATTTCTTTTTTGTGATTCTAAATTGAGTTTCCATTTCTCCTAAAATCCAAGTTTTTTAGCCAAATTTCTTTTCTAATCAGAGATTTTTGGTCTGACTTAACCACTCCATGATATGTTCATTCAAGGTATGCAATCTTTTGTTTCGATGTTATATTCAAGTTTTATTTTTTTGTTACTTGGTTGTGTATCTTTCGCATAGTTAACTCCAAAAAAATATGGTAAAATTTATTAACTGCTACCGTTATAGTCTCCCCTATTTTTTTTTTAAAAGTCACATTTTAAGTATGAGTGTTTCATAGTAGCCTCCTTTTGGTTAAAGTTGTTTTTCGCTAATATTTCTTCAGTTTATCTTTTTGTGTTTTGTCACTTTAGAGCATTGCCTAGACCCACTACCTAAAAAGTATAAGAGTGTGTCCAACATCCAACTTGAGTCACGTCTTTTGTTCTTCACCCAAGAGGTGATTTTTGTTTGAGCTACGCTTAAAAAATGATTAATGTCTTTGTTAAGTCCTAAAGTTGGGTTATTTTTCCGTAAAATTGAGCAGAGTGTGTTTCAGACTATGACCATTTTTGACTGGTGTGTGGAGCTTTGTTGTATGGCTAAGAGTGATTTTCTTCTCCCATATTGTGCTTTCTCAAAGCTGGGTCTCTATGTCCTTTTTATCCCTAGCTTGAGGGGGAGAATTAAGAGAAGAATTACAAGCAAGAGGTATTTTATTTCACATGTTGTGATAGTTTTTATGTGACCAAAATATTCAAGAAAAAGGGTGCATAAAAGATGAAGTTTTTGCATCTATGAAAATTTTTTTTAGCAAAAGAAAATTGAAGACTAAGAATCCTTTTCATTGTAAGCTGAAGTGGGGGAGTGTTGAAGAGCAGGTATGGAAGAGTCTTACATGACTCTCACAATAAGAAGTCTCATAGAGTCAAAATTAATATGGTGCAGTATAAAAATAGTCTCATGGAAGGAGGTCTCATAGAAGAGTATTAGTTAAAGGTGTATTACTTTTGTTAGCCTTCTATTCATGTTTAGTTGTTCAATTGTTCTAGGACTTATCTTTTAGTGTTTAACTTTGGGTGTAACTAGGACAAAGGTAGTTCATAATAGGATTGTACTTGTTTCCTCTATTATAAATAGAGGCTCATTGTACTAAGTTAACAATAAGTTAGTGAAATTTCTCTCTTTTCAAAAAATTCAACACACTCCCCCTCAACTTGGTGGTGCAAACATATCAAACATGCCAAGCTTAGATCAAGATTGCTGAAGTAGACCGGCTGGAACTGCTTTGGTTAAAATATCTGCCAATTGACTCTTCGAAGGAATATAGTGCATGCAAATAACTATATAATCTGGTTTTAGAATTGATCTAGCTACAGCATTCTGCTTCTTACTTAGCCAAGTAACTAAATCAACTCTAATAGTTGTATAATATCTAAACATGAATTTCCTATCATCAGGAGTCTTTGCCCAATATGCATCTATTGAATCTTTACTAGCAAGATGATCATGTTCTTATACAACAATCCTTGACCTGAATTTTTTTAAAATACCTCAACACCCTTTCCGATGCTTGTGTTGAAGAGTAAGTATGGAAAAGTTTTACGTGACTCTCACAACAAGAAGTCTCATAGAGCCAAAATTATTGTGGTGGACGCTTATAGAAGTCTCACAAGAGGAGCTCTCATAGAAGAGTCTTAGTTAAAGGTGTTTTAGTTAAGTTTGTCTTCTATTTATGTTTAGTTGTTCAATTGTTCTAGGACTTGTGTTTTAGTATTTAATTTTGTGTAACTGGGACAAGGGTAGTTTTATTGTAATTGGATTGTAATCGTTTCCTCTATTAAAAATGGAGGCTCATTGTACTTCATTAACAACAAGTCAGTGAAGTTTTTCTCTTTTCTGGAAATTTAACATGGTATTAGAGGGGTTCTGTGAATAGACTCGGTTAACCCACAAAGATAATGTGATTCTATTATGATCTATCATCTCTGGTAGTTTAGGTTCATATTCTATCTTTTTTCTTTCTTTCCTATCCCAGTACAGATATTTTTCTTGGCATTCTCACCACCATACTGAACTTTTCATATTAAAAATTATATATTTATAGAAATATCTTTGAGACTATGTTCCAACACAAAAATAATTTTGGTAATCTGATTTTCCTACAAAGAGAAATAGATATTTGAAGCAACAAAGGTCAGATTGCAAGAGAAGTTCGAGCAGTGGTATAACGATTCTTTCGAAGCATTTTATGCTATCATGAATGAGACTTTATATGGAGAATTATATTTCAAATATATATTTTTAAGTATATTTTCTTACCTATCAAACCAATTTTCAATCTGAGTTTTCTAGAGGGAGATATCAATATCAGAAGAGTCAATGGTCATACTGGCCAAAGAAGAAAAAGTTCATAGTTCAGCTAGATTACAGAGCCCGAAATCTGTCATATTCTTTCTCTTAAAAAATATATTTTATGAAGAAAAGTTATACTTTAATCAAAGGTATCAAAGTCTAGTTTTAGAAGGAGAAATTTTCATGTCAATCTGATCTATATATATGGAGATATTCGCTTTGGAGTCGACAACCATCTAGCTACAAAATGAAGAAAATAAAGTGGTCATAACAAATTCAAGAAAAAAGGTTTTTTTTGGCCTAGGCGAATTTTCAAGAGGGGGGTTGGGGTGAATTGATTTATTCAAATTAAAAACGAGTTGTGCATGTATTCAAAATATCAGGAATAAAAAAAATTCAATATAAGCATAACATGCATACACCACAAGGACAAAAAGATTTTTTGTTTTCGATGTTCCCGTAGTGGTAGTCACCGCCCAAGATCCCTTGCTTGGGAAAATTTCCACTATTACGCTTTAATAACTGAAAAATAAAAAGAGATTCTGGCTCTCTTTGGCCACGTATAGCTCAATACACGATTTTTATACCAACCAATCTCCCTAAGAGATTGCTACTGGATTTCAACTCTAGCTAGGCATTTCTATCTAGATTATCAAGGTCTAGATGAACCTTTCAAAAATACATAAAAGAAAGAGAAAGATTTACACCCTTACTTAGAGAGATGTTTCTCCTCGAGCAATTCAAGTTACTTCCTCCTTTGTAACACATTTTGGAATGATCAAGGAGCTTATACTATGATGCATGCAAGGATGATTGAAAGAGATAGAAGGTTTTCAAAGATATATGCCTCTCTCTCTTTCTCTCTAAAGCACTTTTGGTGGAAATTTGCAAGGTATAGCTTTGTGGCTTGAGAATATGCTAATTAATACTCATTCACTTCTTTACTCATGGTTTGGTAGGGTATTTATAGCTTCCCCAACTCAAACTAGTCGTGGTTTACCTGTTAGAAAAATCAGACCATTGATTGATCAATCACTAATATATGACCATTGACTGATCAATTACTGGAAAGTGACTGATCAATCAATCGATCATAAATGATATTTTTTTGTTAGACAATGATTTATTGATTGATGGATGGATAGATCAATATGTTAACGTGGTCCAAAAAAAGTTAAAGTTCATCTATCATTGCCAATGGCTGACCGATCAATCGAGATTCCCTCTGGTTATGCACAACAAGTATGATCAATTAGTGTATTTTTATTTGATCTATCATGCTTTAAGTCCTGTACTAGCAAGGTTCTAACTGATCAATCAATTTGGAGGGATGATCGATCATTCCATGTTAATTCAACTTGCCTGGACAACTATGATCGATCAATCTCTGAGGGATGATCAATCAAGCGTTATAACATGAAATGACCATGTCCTAGATGATTGATCAATGTGTCAAACGCCTAGCCAATACAACCCAAAAGACCGGTCTGTTAAGTACAAAAAGCAGAGTACTTAACCCAGGTGGATCAGGGGCAGACGGAACCTAAACCAGGTGGACCGGAACCACTTAGCTCTGACACCCACCGTTCCCATTCCCTACCACTTCCGCCGGGATTCGAATGGGGACTGTGGTGCCCAGATCTGATACCATGTCAAACGCCTAGCCAATACAACCCTAATGACCGGTCTGTTAAGTGCGGAAAGCCAAGTACCTAACCCAGATAGACCAGAACCACCTAACTCTGACATGTCAAATGCCTAGCCAATATAACCCAAAAGACCGGTCAATTAAGTGCGGAAAGGCAAGTACCTAACCCAGGTGGACTAGGGGTGGACGAAACCTAACCCAGGTGGATTGGAACCACCTAAATGTGACACCCATAGTTCCTGTTCCCTACCACTTCCACCGGGATTCGAACGCGGAATTTGGTGCCCAACTCTTATACCATGTCAAATGCCTAGCCAATACAACTCAACAGACCAGTCTGTTAAGTGTGGAAAGCCAAGTACCTAACCTAGGTGGACCAGGGGTGGACGAAACCTAATCTAGGTGGACCAGAACCACCTAGCTCTAAAACCCACCGTTCCCTTTCTCTAACGATTCCGTCCGGATTCGAACATGGATTGTGCCGCCCAACTTTGATACCATGTCAAACGCCTAGCCAATACAACCCAAAAGACTAGTCTGTTAGGTGCGGATAGCAAAGTACTTAATCCAGGTGGACTAGAGGCGGACATAACCTAACCCAGGTGGACCAGAACCACCTAGCTCTGACACAATCGACTATGGTTGATCGATCATGCTTCATATTTTTGGCCTGCACAGTTCTAGATGATGGATCATAGTCAGTGACTGAACGGTCATTCCAATGCCAGATAAGAATATGTCTTTATAAAGCATGGGGATTTCTCTGTAAGTGTTTTAACATATTTCTAACCGATATGTATGATGATTCTAAAATTTTTTATATGCAAATTATATCCTGAAGCTTTGATCTCACAAGTACTTGTGGAGTAGGAGTTAGAATACTGATAGATGCCATATTCTGACATGAGAATAGGTTAATTATAATAGAATAACCTTTATAATTGTGTTATAGGTGGTTATTTATCGGTTTTCAAATGCATTGAACATTTATTGAATTTGGTATTAATCACTGTCGATATTGCATATTTTTCTCTCTTGAATTATATTTCATTGTTTTTATGGTTTATTTCTTCCTGAAATGCTTTTTATAGATTCAATTATGGAATTTCAGGAGAATTTTGGTGGAGAAGGAGATAATTACCAAAATGCCCTTAGTGAAATGGAGGTATTTTATAGGGCAAATCATATTAAAAGAAAAGAGAAAATTGTATTAAAGTGGGGGCGTCGAGAGAAGAAGGGGAGGGGGCGTCGACCAAAACAGAGCACCAGAAACAGGGGAAGACCCGAGTGGAGTTTCCCACCGTCGTTCGCCGCGCCACTGTCTTTCGCCACGCCACCGTCGTCCACCGCCGTCCGACAACCGAGAACAGGACCCGAGGAGAGCTTGAGAGAGTCTCTATCGCGGTGAGTTCGACATTGCCAGTTTCTGCTCGCCAGAACGAGAGGTGATCCGAGAGGGCTTCTCCGGTGCCAATTCCGCATTCCGACCATCCTCCGGCGTCGATTACGTATTTTCGACCATTCCCGGAGCAACTCTGACTCCGACCGAGATTCGAGAGAGCCGGTTAGAGGACTTCAGCTCTATTTCGTTCTTCGCTGGACATCACCTCCGTCCGTCGGCTTCTATCCTTCGTCGTCGGCGTCGTCTCTACCTCTGACCACTCACTCTTGCTACTCGAAGCCATCAATTTCGGGAAATTGTAGCACCCGTTAGAATGAGTTGCTGCCCGAGCGAGAGGAAGGAGAAGGGGAGTAATTCATCATTTTGGAATTTAATTTTTTATATAGTTTGAACTTAGGTCTTGAATGTTTATTAAATGTGATTTGATAATTAATGTTTATTGAATATTTGTTTTCTGGATATTTGATTAAATTAGCTAGTTAGGGTAGCATTATAATTTAGGTTGGATTTTGGTGTTTTAATCTGATTTCTGTCTTTCACTCTATGCACCCGAGAGGGGCTAGACGCAAGGATTGAGAAATCGGATCCGTGGTTACGTGGTGCTCGAGAGAGGCACGAATCACTGTAAAATCCAAAGTTGACGTTTCCTGTTGTGCAAGTAGTTAACCAGATGATTGCTTAATAATTTAGAATATAATTAGTGTTTAGTTCAGATTAATTCATCATATTTGGTTAGACTAGTTGACTGAAGAATACACAAAATTCAGTCCTTCCTGTGGATATGACCCTCGCTTCCTGCTAAATTACATGAACGATTCATACGCTCGTGAGGTATATAAGCCGATGTAATTAAATTTTACATCAAGTTTTTGGCGCCGTTGCCGGGGAGGCACGTATTAAGTTTATTTCTTTGTTCTCCATGGTCTTAGGTTAGATTTATTTTTATTTTATTTTATTTTATTTTATTTTTTGTTGCTTTCATAATTTTAGCTTGGTGATTTTGTATGGAATTATTTTTATTTCTTCTAGTTAGTTCATATTTTTAGTAGTGAGTTTGTTAGCTTAATTTGATAGTTCGTTTTGTTTCTTTTTGTGTTTTTATGCACGGGCTCCGCTCCCTAGGTGGACCATTAGCTCCCTTTGTTGAAGAGGTAGAACATATTTGTAGGAAAACACCCAAAGTCAAGTTAGGAGCTACCATGGCCAATCAGGGCGAACCATTATAGTTACCTGCAGCAGGTGACCGTAGAGCCCTGAGGGATTATTCTATCCCATCCCACTTCACATCACCTTCTTGCATTATATTGCCACTCACTACTGCCACCAGTTATGAGTTCAAACCGGGTGTGATCCAACTCCTCCCTACATTCTATGGGTTGGAGAAGGAGGACCCATATTACCACATCAAGGAATTCTTAGATATTTGTGCAACTTTCAAATTCCAGAATTTCTCAGATGACTCTATCCGGTTAAGACTTTTTCCATTTTCACTTAAGGATAAGGCCAAGTCTTGGCTTAATTCCTTAGAGGTGGGCAGCATTACTTCATGGGACACATTAGTCATGAATTTTTTGTCTAAGTACTTTCCCATTCAGAGAACTACAACCCTCAGAAGAGAAATCTCCAACTTTATGCAGCAAGAGGGTGAAAACTTTTATGAGGCTCGGGAGAAATGGAAGGATTTGATCCGTAGGTGTCCACATCATGGGTTTGAGAAATGGCATTTAGTGCAATACTTTTATCAAGGACTTATACCCCAGGTTAGATCCATTGTAGATGCAACGAGTGGTGGGAGTTTGATGGGCAAGAGTGCTAGTGAGGCGTGGGACTTCTTTGAAACGTTGAGTGATCAATCTCAGCAATGGGGTTCGTCATTTAATGTTGATAGGAGATCCCATGAAGCCAAAAGAGGGGGTCTCTACGAGGTTAGTGAAACACCCATGCTCATGGCCGAGATTGAGGGGTTGACTAGAAAAATTGATGCCCTTATGGTGTCCAAGAGTTCACCTACTCCTAACCCATCTACTATCTGTGCCATATGCTCCTGTTCATCTCATCCCACACAAATGTGTCCATCTAGTTCATCCTACCCGGAGCTCATTGAGGACTTGAATGCAGTCTAGAATTTTCATAGACCAAACTGGAACGATCCTTTTTCAAAAACATATAATCCAGGTTGGGCTAGGCACCCAAATTTCTCATGGTCCAAGGGCCCACAGGTTGGGGGTCCTCCAGGGTTTACTCAACCCCAAGCTCCGCGCCCACACTTCACTCACCAGCCATTGATTCCACAAAAACCTTCACTTGAGGATACACTTCAATTATTTATGCCGAATACACAGTCCTCCATTGCTATACTTGAAATGCAAGTGAGTCAGTTGGCCAGCCACATGAGTGAACAAGCACAAAATAGACTCCTGAGTCAAACCATTCCTAAACCCAAAAGCACACATGACAGTGGGTTGAGTTCCAAACCCCACCATGAGCAAGCCAAAGCCATAACCACCCTTAGGAGTGATCGTGAGTTGAACAATGGGGGAGGGACCACTAAGTCTAAGGAGTCAAAGGATGACAATGGGGACACATCATTGAGTGAAGAACCTCCAAGTTCTCCACCAACAGCCAAGCAGATCCCAAACCAAGTCCCACTAGCTCCTTATCCGTAGAGGTTATCGGGCCCACCTAGGAAAGGAGATAGCATGCATGAAACGTTGGAACTATTTAGTAAGGTTCACATTAACATTCCACTTCTTGATGCTATTAGGCAAGTCCCTGCCTATGCCCGATTTTTGAAAGACCTTTGTACACAGAAGAGAAAACAACATGTTAACAAAAAGGTCTTTCTTACTGAGAATGTAAGCTCAATTCTGAAGCACAACACTCCTCCTAAAGTTAAAGATCCTGGATGTCCCACAATTTCATGTGTCATTGGCGAACATACCATTCAGAGAGCTCTTCTTGACTTAGGGGCATGTGTGAATTTGCTTCCTTTCATTGTGTACCAGCAATTAGGTTTGGGGGAATTGAAGCCTACTCCCATCACACTTCAACTAGCTGACCGTTCTGTCAAGATACCACGAGGAATAGTTGAAGATGTTTTGATAAAAGTGGACAAATTTCTGTTTCCGGTTGATTTCATTGTTCTTGATACAGAACCAATAGTCAATGTGACCAACCAAATTCCTGTCATCCTAGGACGTCCTTCTTAGCCACATCTAATTCTATTATTCATTGTAAAAGTGGTGAGTTGGAGTTGTCTTTTGGAAATTTTAAGGTCTCATTGAATGTATTTAATGCCGGACACCACCCACTTGAGTCTGATGATCTGAGTCCTGCATTTAAGATAGAGACTGTTATGCTTGATGACAAATCCACTCTTGAATCTTTTGAGTCTTGCATAACATCTTTAGACATGGACTATTTTGATGAGGAAACATATTTCCGAGAGGTTGATTCTTTACTCAATCCTGTACCTCTGTTGGAGGAAGCTTATGAGGTTATCACAACTGATCATCCACAGGATCTTCATCTTGACTTTGACAAACCTTTTGAAACATCCAATCTAGATCTTAAGACACTTCCTCCCACGTTGAAGTTTGCGTTTTTGGGGCCCATGAACTCATTACCAGTCATTATTTCCTCTGATTTGAGTACTGAGCAGGAGGAACAATTGACTGAAGTTTTACAAGCACACGGAGAGGCATTGGGGTGGACTCTTAATGCCTTAAAAGGGATTAGCCCCTCCATATGCATGCATCGTATTTATTTGGAGGGGACTAAAGCCTCATGTGAGATGCAACGTAGGTTAAATCCGCATATGCTGGAGGTTGTGAGAGAAGAAGTCATCAGGTTGCTTGTGACAAGAATCATTTACCCTAATTCTGATAGCACCTGAGTGAGTCCAATTCAAGTTGTCCCTAAGAAAGGGGGGATAACGATAATGAAAAATGAGAGTGGTGAATTGATTCCCACAAGAACTACCACCAAGTGGCGTGTTTGCATTGACTATAGAAAACTTAATTCCGCCACTAGGAAGGATCACTTCCCACTACCTTGCATTGATCAGGTACTAGAGTGATTGGCCGGCCACAATTTTTATTGCTTCTAAGATGGATACTCCAGCTACAATCAAATTCCCATTGCTCCAGAAGACTAGGAAAAGACCACGTTCACGTGTCCGTTTGGCACTTATGCTTACAGACGCATGCCTTTTGGTTTATGCAATGCGCCCGCCACTTTCCAATGCTGCATTATGAGTATCTTTTCTGACATGATTGGTGACTTTTTAGAGGTCTTTATGGATGAATTTTCTGTGTTTGGCTCTAGTTTTGATACATGTCTGCACAATCTTTCACTCGTATTGTCCCGTTGCATTAAGTCCAATTTAGTCTTGAATTGGGAGATATGCCACTTCATGGTAAAAGAAGGAATTGTTTTAGGACATGTAGTGTCTGAGCGGGGTGTAGAAGTGGACAAAGCCAAGGTTGACCTAATTGCCAATCTGCCACCACCTACTTCTATGAAGGGGGTGTGTTCTTTCCTTGGCCATGCTGGGTTCTATAGGCGTTTCATTAAAGACTTTAGCAAAATTTCTCGTCCTTTGAAGAATTTGCTTGCTCAAGATGTTGCTTTTGCCTTTGATGATGCCTGTATTCATGCTTTTGAGACACTGAAGAAATGTTTGTCCACTACACCCATTGTCTAACCCCCTATTTGGTCTTTGCCTTTTGAGTTGATGTGTGATGCCTCTGACTATGCATTGGGGGCTATTTTGGGGCAAAAGACGGATAAAATGCCCTGTGTCATTCACTATGCTAGCCGCACTCTTCATGATGTTCAATTGAATTATACTACCACTGAGAAGGAGTTGCTAGCTATTGTGTTTGCCTTGAATAAATTCAGATCATATTTGTTAGGGTCAAAGGTTATAGTGTTCACTGATCATTCTGCTTTGAAGTACTTATTATCCATCAAGGACACTAAACCTCGCTTGATTAGATGGATCTTGCAATTGCAAGAATTTGACCTTTAGATTCGAGATAAGAAGGGTTGTGAGAATGTTGTTGCTGATCATCTACCTAGGATCTGCGTAGCACCTCAGGAAGGATTCCTTCCTTTAAATGATTCCATCCCTGATGAACAACTTCTCCAAGTATCCCAGTTGCCTTGGTTTGCTGACATAGTCAACTATCTTGTAACTCATAAGATTCCTGATTATTGGAGTAAACAAGATCGGTTGAAATTATTTTCCCAAGGCAAACATTTTTTTTGGGATGACCCTTATTTGTTCAAGGTGTGTTCTTACCAAGTCATTAGGCGTTGTGTACATGAGCGACTTTACCAACATTCTTGAATTTTGTCATTCCCACGCATGTGGTGGACATTTTGGTGCTAGAAAGACCGCGGCTAAAGTCTTGCAATGTGGTTTCTATTGGCCTTCATTATTTAGAGATGCCCATGAGTTTTGTCGTGTGTGTGATAGATGCCAACGGACTGGTTGTTTATCTAGGAAGAACATGATGGCTCTTAACCCCATTCTTATTGTTGAATTGTTTGATGTGTGGGGTATTGACTTCATGGGTCCTTTCCCTGTCTCGTTCGGCTATCAATACATCCTTGTTGTTGTTGAATATGTCTCTAAATGGATTGAAGCTATTGCATGTAAGACAAATGATCACAAAGTGGTGGTAAATTTTTTAAAAGAAAACATCTTTAATCGGTTTGGTACCCCGAGAGCGATCATCAGTGATGGGGGATCTCATTTTTGTAACTGAGCATTTGAGACCTTATTGAAGAAATATTTCATCACTCATCGGGTGTCCACTCCTTACCACCCACAAGCTTGTGGTCAAGTGGAAATCTCTAATAGGGAGATCAAACGGATTTTGGAGAAGTCGGTTCGCTTTGATAGGAAAGATCGGTCTACTCGATTGGACGATGCTTTATGGGCCTATCAAACCGCTTATAAGACTCCTATTGGGATGTCTCCATTTCACCTAGTGTTCGGCAAAGCATGTCATCAACCTGTTGAGCTTGAGCATAGAGCTTATTGGGCCATTAAGGCTTTGAATTTTGATTTAACTCAAGCAGGTGAGGAGAGAAAATTGCAATTGAATGAGTTGGAGGAGATACGTCATGATGCTTATGAGAATGCCAAACTGTATAAGGAGCGAACAAAGCTTTTACATGATAAATCTATTTTTTGCAAGTCTTTTACTGTTGGGCAGAATGTTTTACTTTATAACTCACGATTGCATTTGTTTCCAGGGAAGCTAAGATCCAGGTGGTCCGGTCCATTTGAAGTTACATAGGTGTTTCCTCATGGCGCTATTGAGATCCACAATCACGGAGATGGGTTGATCTTCAAAGTTAACGGTCAGAGGCACAAACCGTATCTTGAGAATGTCCCCACACCAGAGGAGGTGATGGTGATTTTCTTGGAGGAACCTGTCATTTCATCTTAAATGCGTTAGAGTCTTGCTTACGACTATAAACTTATCACAATTGTGGGCAATCCCCACGTTTCTATCCCTTTGTACATTACAATTGTTTTTTTTTTTTGGTTTATTCATTCTTATTTGGGATAACCTTTGGTGTACTCTGGTCTTGATTGATTGGAGGTCCCCCGGCGATGCCGGCCCCATCATGGACTCGAGGTACTCTCTTGCCGGCTGAGAGCATAAATGATTCCGGTAGTCGATGACCAGACTTTTGGTGCCTAGTTTGAGAGGTCTGTACTCAAACAACCGTTTTGGGATTGACCAGTTCGATGTTGAAGTATTGAATGAAAACCTTATGGTGAGTAACTTAAGGACTTGTGTTGAGCACGTGATTCCTGCTGCCTTCAGTGGCCAGTCACTTGGAGATTTCTTCAAAGTGTGATGTGGGATAGCGGTTTCATCTACGGATGATTACCTACGGGTACGGCTGATACGAGTAAACCTTGTTCGATGGAGACTATGTATCATTCCTAGGGGTCTTTATTGACTTTTTGGTATTATTGTTGATGACCAAACACATATGGTCCCACCTATGGATTTAGGAGCCCTGAGGGAGCTTAACCCTCACCCTGCTGGAGTATAACTAGCTAAGCTGTTATTCCTTTTTGTAGTCGGTCTGGTGTTTTAACTTTTCCCCATTGAGGACAATGTCAGGTTTAGGTTTGGGGGGGGGGGGGGGGGGACGACTCTTTTATGTCTTAGCAATAATTTTCTTTTGATTTCTGCTCGTAGTTTTCAAATTACTCCACTTAGTATGTGGTTAACATTAGTAGAGTTAAAATAAGTTGCTCAAATGTGTTTCAAAATTTTTCGTAAAATTGTGTAGAATATGCCTATTAGAAATCTGATATCAGTTGTTGTGATCCTTGAGAATTTAGTGGGATAACTTACTATTGCATTAGACTTGGAACTTAGTTGCAAAAGAGAACATGTAAATCTAGTGTTGATCTATGTTAGTCTAAATAGTCTTGTATGCCTGTTTGAACTCATTCCTTTTTATACTTCAGTGAAATTCCTTGTTGTAATGTATGAATGGAAATGAAAATGCCCTTGCTTGCAAAAGACAGGTAACTTCAGAAACAACCTGAGCAAACCCAGGGACATGCACTGGAACAGTCGGTTACTTAAAAATAAGTGCATGTGCAATGAAGACGAATACAAAATGGTGGTAATACCAAAAGTATTCAGTGAAACAAAAATTACGCTAGTAATAGCAAAAGTGCGCTGGTAATAGCGTTAAATGGTTTTAAATCTGGAAGCAATGAATTTCCATAACTTTGATGATGAATTGTAATTTGAAAGAAGTTGCAGGTCAAGATTGAAATTGGTATATTTCTTTTGTGAGATTTTCAGACAACAGGCTTACTCTACTATTTTCTCTTAATTGTGATGTGACCAAGATTTTATTGTTATTTGTTGCCTCTATGTTCTGTTGAAGTAATAGCTTATGGGTCACATTGGTTTAGGTGGAGTAACAATGAGTGTATTTGGATTGATAATAGGCTATATTTTACACAGGTTTTCAAATTGCGCAAGATCTCATATGATTTTCAGATATTTTACGATACTAAGTGTTAGTCATATGCTAATGAGGAGTAATTTTCTTCATTTTTCTTTTTATATTATTGATTTAGATGAATTTTGTGGGTAAATTCCATGCAAACCCTCACGAGACATAACTCGCCCATTACTGCAGAGTAGGGGTTTAACGGCTTGTTGCATGTGCTAAATGCAATCGTGCTCCCTATGAAAGTGGCATTTTGTTTTCCTAGGCTTAATTTTCATTCGATTGTTGTTTTGCTAGGGACTAGCAAAGATTTAGGTTTAGGGGTGTGATAGATGCCATATTTTGACATGAGAATAAGTTAATTATAATAGAATAACCTTTATAATTTTGTTATAGGTGGTTATTTATCGGTTTTCAAATGAAATGAGCATTTATTGAATTTGGTATTAATCACTATCGATATTGCATATTTTTCTCTCCTGAATTATATTTCATTGTTTTTAAGGTTTATTTCTTCCTGAAATGCTTTTTATAGATTCAATTATGGAATTTCAGGAGAATTTTGGTGGAGAAGGAGATAATTACCAAAATTCCCTTAGTGAAATGGAGGTATTTTTTAGGGAAAATCACATTAAAAGAAAAGAGAAAATCGTATTAAAGGGGGGCGTCGAGAGAAGAAGGGGAGGGGGCGTCGACCAAAACAGAGCTCCGAAAACAGGGGAAGACCCGAGAGGAGTTTCCCACCGTCGTTCGCCGCGCCACTATCTTTCGCCACGTCACCGTCGTCCACCGCCGTTCGGCAACCGAGAACAGACCTGAGGAGAGCTCGAGAGAGTCTCCGTCGTGGTGAGTTCGATAGTGCCAGTTTTTGCTTGCCAGACCGAGAGGTGATCCGAGAGGGCTTCTCCGGTGCCAAAATTCCGCATTCCGACCATCTGCCGGCGTTGATTACGTATTTTCGACCATTCTCGGAGCACCTCCGACTCCGACCGAGATTTGAGAGAGCCGGTTAGAGGACTTCAGTTCTGTTTCGTTCTTCGCCGGACGTCACCTCCGTCCGTCGGCTTCTATCCTTCGTCGCCGGCGTTGTCTCTACCTCCGGCCACTCACTCTTGCTACTCGAAGCCATCAATTTCGGGAAATTGCAGCACCCGTGAGAACGAGTTGCTGCCCGAGTGAGAGGAAGGAGAAGGGGAGTAATTCATCGTTTTGGAATTTAATTTTTTATATAGTTTGAACTTTGGTCTTGAATGTTTATTAAATGTGATTTGATAATTATTGTTTATTGAATATTTATTTTCCGGATATTTGATTAAATTAGCTAGTTAGGGTAGGATTATAATTTAGGTTGGATTTTGGTGTTTTAATCTGATTTTTGTCTTTCACTCTATGCGCTTGAGAGGGGCTAGACGCAAGGATTGAGAAATCGGATCCGTGGTTACGTGGCGCTCGAGAGAGGCACGAATCACCATAAAATTCAGAGTTGACGTTTCCTGTTGTCCAAGTAGTTAACCAGATGATTGCTTGGTATTTTAGGATATAATTAGTGTTTTGTTCAGATTAATTCATCATATTTGGTTAGACTAGTTGACTGAAGAATACACAAAATTCAGTCCTCCCTGTGGATATGACCCTCGCTTCCCGCTAAATTACATGAACGATTCGTATGCTTGCGAGGTATATAAGCCGATGTAATTAAATTTTACATCAAAATACTCTCTTACATAAATTGACTAAGTTTAAATGTGTGTCTTGATGTTTGAACTCGAGTCTTCTCATTGTCTTCTTCCTTGTGGGTGCTTCTTCAAGAGTTATTCTTCAATTTTGCTTGAGGTCTTCGTTTTGGCTTTGAAACTTTAGACCTTGAGATGCTCTTGAAGGTTCAGCATATGAAATATTAGATTTGCAAGTTATTAGCTCATTTAAGTTTTGTTATCATCAAAATCAATGTGGGAGTCAATGTACGAGTAATAGTTTTTTTATGTCAAATTAGGTATTTAATTAAAGATCTTCGAGTCTAGTTTCATAAGTAACAAATGGTTTGTGATTTTGATATATATTGTGAGAGATATTGATATAAGAAGTACTAACGGTCAATTCTGTTAAAAATATCTCATTTCCCCTATTTTCTCTCCTATTATCTTTCCATGCATTGGCGTGAATTGAGTTTTCTTTTCTCTTAGAATCCTAGTTTTTTAACCAAATTTCTCTTCTAATCGAAGAGTTTTTTGTAAGAATTAATCACTCCATGATGTGCATGTCCAAGGTATGCAATTATTTCCTGCTTTGATGTTGTTTTTAAGATTTGCATTTTTGTTACTTGGTTGTGTATATTACGCATCATCAACTGTGAAAGTTATATTTGGTCAAATTTATAAAGTTTTACCATTATAGTCTCTCCTATTTTTTCAAAAATATAGGTCAAATTCGAGAATTTGTTTGGAAGTATGAGTGTTGCACTGTCGCCTCCTTCCGATTAATATTATTTTTCTCTAGTATTTCTTCAATTATCTTCTTGTGTTTTCATCACTTCAGCAATGCCTAGATCCGCTACCTAAAAAGTATAGGAGTGTGCCCAACATCCAACTTGAGTCAAGTCTTTTATTCTTCACCCAAGAGGTGATTTGTGTTTGAGCTACCCTTAAAAAGTTAGTAGTCTCTTTGTAAAGCCCTAAAGTTTGGTTGTTTTCCCACCTTTAAAATTGAGTGGAGTGCATTTCAAATTATGACCGTTTGATTGCATGGACCTTTGTTGTATGGCTAATAGTGATTTTCTTCTCCCACATCATGTTTTTTACAAGCTGAGTCTCTATGTCCTTTTTATCCCCAATCTGAGGGAGAGAAGTAGAAGAATAAGTACAAGAAAGATGTATTTTGTTCTACATGTTGTGGTAAGTTTTGTGTGACCAAAATATTCAAGATATAGGGAGAACAAAAGATGAAGATATAACATTTATGAAATTTTTTTAGCTAATGAAGATTGAAGACCAAGATTGAAGACCGAACTTTTTTCCTTGCAAGCCAAATTTGTAAACTCCAACTCAAGGAGGAGTGTTGAAGAGCAAGTATGGAAGAATCTTACGTGAGCCTCACAACAAGAAGTCTCATAGATCCAGAATTATTATGGTGGAGGCTTATAGGAGTCTCATAGGAGGAGCTCTCACAGAAAAGTCTCAATTAAAGGTATTTTAGTTATGTTAGTCTTCTATTTATATCTAGTTGTTCAATTATTCTAGGACTTATCATTTAGTGTTTAACTTTGGGTGTAATTGGGATAAGGGTGGTTTAATTGTAATTGGATTCTACTACTTGCCTCTATTATAAATAGAGGCTCATTTACACAAATTATATTAAGTCGTTGGAAGATGGGCCTAAGTCCACACGATCAAGGAATGCTCATACATCCAAATATGTTAGAAGATGGGCTCAAGCCTATTAGACCAAGGAAGGCCCACACATCCAAGATATGTGGAAGATGGGCTCAAGGCCCATAGAATGAGGAGAAGGCTCATAGGCCCGCACAGTGATGGCAGGATGGTATATTAAGAGTCATCTCATAGAGATGGCATTAATATAATTAACTTAAATTCTAAGAGTATATTTTTAATATTGTAGTTTTATTAATCTATAAATTGAACTTCAGGGGAAGGTTAGGACATTAGTCCATAACCTATGTTCTCTCCTATTCTCTCCCAATTAGTCCTTCTCTTTTTCTCCATGACCTAAATCCATGAAGTCCTAAAAATCAACCTAGTATCAGAGCTTCGATTTTTAGGACTCGTAGCCATGGCTTTTTAGAATTCCCTATGATTGATAGATAGTTGGTCCATGAATTTTCTTTTTTCTTGGCTTCTTTTGAAGTCTGATTTGCTACGTTCAGCCCCAATTTCCTTTGCCATCCTACTATTCAGTCTTCCCGCCGTTTGTTGCAACCAACGGAACAACCATACAGGTTCAGAGAGGTATCTGTTATGAACTCGATAATGAGCAGTGTAACTCTGCGACACCGTGGCTAAGTCACTGAGTACTGAGTCCCTTAGTTTTATATGTCTGCATTTTATATCAATTTAGGAGTAAAGATGCCTGAAGGGCATTCTTGTAATTTTTGACCTTAGCATCAAGCTTATGTAAGAGAGAAGATGGAATATGAAGGGGCAAGTATTATTTTGGCCAAAAATACGATCCCGAGTTCTCCTTGATAAGCTCAAGGTTGGAGTTCCCAATTGAGCTCTAATTATCCCTCCGATATCTTCTTCCCCCTTTTCCCTTCTGTTTTGCAGAGTTCAGCCCAGAATAGCAGCACTAACACGTTCACTGGTTCAGGTGCTATTGTTTGGTTTGTAGTAGAGCAGAGCAGGGGGCTTACTATACCATTTCGATGAACATAGAGGTGTGTTGTTGTTCGGTTTTAGTCGAGCAGAGCAAGGAGATTACAGTTCCTTCCAGCGAGCAACAGTGTGTTGTTGTTCATTGAACCAACATACCCGGGGTTTGCTGCCCAGTTCCCGCCGGGAACATCCAGATCTCGCCAAGCCCAATAGTCTACTACTATTCAGATCTTGCCAAGCCTAGCAGTCTCCTACTGTTCTATTGCAGAGCATAACCATGGGGGCTACCCAATTCACACCGGGAACAACAGTGTGCTGCTGTCCAGATCTAGCCGAGCCAGCAGCTTACTGCTGCCCTTGTTAACCGAGCACCAGTGGGTTGATACCTAGTCCCAATCGAGAGGAGCAGAGTACTACTGTTCAGACTTGGTCGAGCACCTCAGGGAGTTTCTGTCCAGTCCCAGTCCAGAACAGAAGCGGAAGAACTTACTCTCTCAGCTTTGGATCTATCCATCCCACGCCTTGTTACACGATCTATGACTAGGGACCCTAACAGTATCTGGATAAGTTCTTGAATGGAAGGAGATGCTGATGCACTAAAGAAGGTGAAAATAGTAGAAGCTCGGGCTAGAAATATTAATCACAGTGTCCCTTGGACTGAATGTTGCAATCAATCCATCGAAGATTCTCAAGCAAATGTTGTTTTTCTTCTCCGAAAATTGATTCGTGATGAGATTTGGGCTGTCAAAACTGATAAAGAGAAATTCAAAAAGCTCGAGCAGGGTATTTTCAAAGAGAACTTAAACTACCTCTTTGTTATTCACTGTCATTGAGAACAATGAAAGCTCCCATGGCAGACCTCTCCATAGTATATTTTAATGTCTCCACCCTAGATGCCACCAACCAGAGCTTCAGAGTGCTCTGATGCTTGGAGAATCTGAATCTCAGATTGGTTTTAGGAGTGTCTTTTTCTACGTATTGTAGACTTGTCTCATCATCCTTTTGTTAAGCACCCAACCAATACTACCCAAAAGACCGGCTTGTTAGGAGCAGAAGACATAGGAACTTAACCCAGGACCCCGCCCTTCCCCAAGCCGACGACCACGAAGGCTACCACAACAGAGCAACCAGAGCCGGGTCAATCCCGGGTCAGTCCAGGCGCATGACCACCCACATCCGTTTTGGGGGAGCCGGGATTCGAAGTTGGGACGCAGGGCTAGCTCTGATACAGAATATTAAGCACCAAGCCAATACTACCCAAAAGACCGGCCTGTTAGGAGCGGAAGACATAAGTACTTAACCCCAGGACCCACAATTTCATGTGTCATTGGTGAACATACCATCCAGAGAGCTCTTCTTGACTTAGGGGCAAGTGTGAATTTGCTTCCTTTCTTTGTGTACCAGCAATTAGGTTTGGGGGAATTGAAGCCTACTCCAATCACACTTCAACTAGCTAACCGTTCTGTCAAGATACCACGAGGAATAGTTGAAGATGTTTTGATAAAAGTGGACAAATTTCTGTTCCTAGTTGATTTTATTGTTCTTGATACAGAACCAGTAGTCAATGTGACCAACCAAATTCCTGTCATCCTAGGACATCCCTTCTTAGCCACATCTAATGCTATCATTCATTGTAAAAGTGGTGAGTTGGAGTTGTCTTTTGGAAATTTTAAGGTCTCATTGAATGTATTTAATGCTGGGCACCACCCACTTGAGTCTGATGATCTGAGTCCTGCATTTAAGATAGAAACTGTTATGCTTGATGACGAATCCACTCTTAAATCTTTTGAGTCTTGTATAACATCTTTAGACATGGACTATTTTGATGAAGAAACATATTTCCGAGAGGTTGATTCTTTACTCAGTTCTGTACCTCTGTTGGAGGAAGCTTATGAGGTTATCACAACTGATCATCCACAGGATCTTCATCTTGACTTGGACAAACCTCTTGAAACTTCCAAGCTAGATCTTAAGCCATTTCCTCCCACGTTGAAGTATGCGTTCTTGGGGCCCATGAACTCATTGCCAGTCATTATTTCCTCTGATTTGAGTATTGAGCAGGAGGAACAATTGACTGAAGTTTTACAAGCACACAGAGAAGCATTGGGGTGGACTCTTGATGCCTTAAAATGGATTAGCCCCTCCATATGCATGCATCGTATTCATTTGGAGGAGGGGACTAAAGCCTCATGTGAGATGCAACGTAGGTTAAATCCCCATATGCTGGAGGTTGCGAGAGAAGAAGTCATTAGGTTGCTTGTGACAGGAATCATTTACCCTATTTTCGATAGCACTTGGGTGAGTCCAATTCAAGTTGTCCCTAAGAAAGGGGGGATAACGATAATGAAAAATGAGAGTGGTGAATTAATTCCCACAAGAACTACCACCAAGTGGCGTGTTTGCATTGACTATAGAAAACTTAATTCCGCCACTAGGAAGGATCACTTCCCACTACCTTTCATTGATCAGGTGCTAGAGCAATTGGCCGGCCACAATTTTTATTGCTTCTAGGATGGATAATCCGGCTACAATCAAATTCCCATTGCTCCAGAAGTCCAGGAAAAGACCACATTCACGTGTCCGTTTGGCACCTATGCTTACAGATGTGCCACTTTCCAACGGTGCATGATGAGTATCTTTTCTAACATGATTGGTGACTTTTTAGAGGTCTTTATGGATGTCTTTTCTGTGTTTGGCTCTAGTTTCGATACATGTCTGCACAATCTTTCACTCATATTGTCCCGTTGCATTAAGTCCAATTTAGTCCTGAATTGGGAGAAATGCCACTTCATGGTAAAAGAAGGAATTGTTTTAGGACATGTAGTGTCTGAGCGGGGTGTAGAAGTGGACAAAGCCAATGTTGAACTAATTGCCAATCTGCCACCACCTACTTCTGTGAAGGGGGTGCGTTCTTTCCTTGGCCATGCTGGGTTCTATAGGAGCTTCATTAAGAACTTTAGCAAAATTTCTCATCCTTTGACGAATTTGCTTGCTCAAGATGTTGCTTTTGCCTTTGATGATGCCTGTATTCATGCTTTTGAGACACTGAAGAAATGTTTGTCCACTGCACCCATTGTCCAACCCCCTACTTGGTCTTTGCCTTTTGAGTTGATGTGTGATGCCTCTAATTATGCATTGGGAGCTATTTTGGGGCAAAAGACGGATAAAATTCCCTGTGTCATTCAATATGCTAGCTGCACTCTTCATGATGCTCAATTGAATTACAATACCACTGAGAAGGAGTTGCTAGCTGTTGTGTTTGCCTTGAACAAATTCGGATCATATCTGTTAGGGTCAAAGGTTATAGTGTTCACTGATCATTCTGCTTTGAAGTACTTATTATCCATCAAGGACACTAAACCTCGCTTGATTAGATGGATCTTGCAATTACAAGAATTTGACATTGAGATTCGAGATAAGAAGGGTTGTGAGAATTTTGTTGCTGATCATCTATCTGGGATCTGTGTAGCACCTCAGGAAGGATTCCTTCCTTTAAATGATTCCTTCCCCGATGAACAACTTCTCCAAGTATCCCAGTTGCCTTGGTTTGCTAACATAGTCAACTATCTTGTAACTCATAAGATTCCTGATTATTGGAGTAAACAAGATCGGTTGAAATTCTTTTTCCAAGTCAAACATTTTTTTTCTGGGATGCCCCTTATTTGTTCAAGGTGTGTCCTGACCAAGTCATTAGACGTTGTGTACATGAGCAAGACTTTGCCAACATTCTTGAATTTTGTCATTCCCACGCATGTGGTGGACATTTTGGTGCTAGAAAGACCGCGGCTAAAGTCTTGCAATGTGGTTTCTATTGGCCTTCATTATTTAGAGATGCCCATGAGTTTTTTCGTGTGTGTGATAGATGCCAACGGACTGGTTGTTTGTCTAGGAAGAACATGGTGCCTCTTAACCCCATTCTTATTGTTGAATTGTTTGATGTGTGGGGTATTGACTTCATGGGTCCTTTTCCTGTCTCGTTCGGCTATCAATACATCCTTGTTGCTGTTGAATATGTCTCTAGATGGATTGAAGCTATTGCATGTAAGACAAATGATCACAAAGTGGTGGTAAAGTTTTTAAAAGAAAACATCTTTAATCGGTTTGGTACCCCGAGAGCGATCATCAGTGATGGGGGATCTCATTTTTGTAACAAAGCATTTGAGACCTTATTGAAGAAATATTCCATCACTCATTGGGTATCCACTCAGTACCACCCGCAAACTTGTGGTCAAGTGGAAATCTCTAATAAGGAGATCAAATGGATTTTGGAGAAGTCGGTTCGCTTTGATAGGAAAGATTGGTCCACTCGATTGGACGATGCTTTATGGGCCTATCAAACCGCTTATAAGACTCCTATTGGGATGTCTCCAATTCGCCTAGTGTTCGGCAAAGCATGTCATCTACCCGTTGGGCCATTAAGTCTTTGAATTTTTATTTGACTCAAGTGGGTGAGGAGAGAAAATTGCAATTGAATGAGTTGGAGGAGATACGTCATGTTGCTTATGAGAATGCCAAACTGTATAAGGAGCGAACAAAGCTTTTACATGATAAATCTATTTTTCACAAGTCTTTTACTATTGGGAAAAATGTTTTACTTTATCACTCAAGATTGCATTTGTTTCCAGGGAAGCTAAGATCCAGGTGGTCCGATCCATTTGAAGTTACACAGGTGTTTCCTCATGGCGCTATTGAGATCCACAATCACGGAGACGGGTCGATCTTCAAAGTTAATGGTCAGAGCCTCAAACCGTAACTTGAGAATGTCCCCACACCGAAGGAGGTGATGGTGATTTTCTTGGAGGAACCTGTCATTTCATCTTGAATGCGTCAAATTCTTGCTTAGGACTATAAACTTAGCACATTGTGGGCAATCCCCACGTTTCTATCCCTTTGTACATTACAGTTTTATTTTTGGTTTATTCATTCTTATTTGGGATAACCTTTGGTGTACTCTGGTCTTGATTGATTGGAGGTCCCCCGGCGATGCCGGCCCCATCATGGACTCGGGGTACTCTCTTGCCAGCTGAGAGCATAAATGGTTCTAGTAGTCGATGACCAGACTTTTGGTCGCTAGTTTGAGAGGTCTGTACTCAAACAACCATTTTGGGATTGACCAGTTAGATCTTGAAGTATTGAATGAAAACCTAATGGTGAGTAACTTAAGGACTTCTGTTCAGCGTGTGATTCCTACTGCCTTCAGTGGCCAGTCACATGGAGATTTCTTCAAAGTGTGATGTGGGATAGCGGTTTCATCTACGGATGATTACCTACAGGTACGGCTGGTACGAGTAAACCTTCTTCGAGGGAGACTATGTATCATTCTTGGGGGTCTTTATTGACTTTTCAGTATTATTGTTGATGACCAAACACATATGGTCCCACCTATGGATTTAGGAGCCCTAAGGGAGCTTAACCCTAACTCTGTTGGAGTATAACTAGCTAAGTTGTTATTCCTTTTTTGTAGTCGTTGTGGTGTTTTAAATTTTCCCCATTGAGGACAATGTCAGGTTTAGGTTTGGAGCGGGGGGGGGGGGGGGGGGGGGGGGGGGGGGGGGGGTGTTATGTCTTAGCAATAATTTTCTTTTGATTTCTGTTTGTGGTTTTCAAATTACTCCTCTTAGTATGTGGTTAACGTTAGTAGAATTAAAATAAGTTGCTCAAATGTGTTTCAAAATTTTTCATAAAACTGTGTAGAATATCCCTATTAGAAATCTGATATCATTTGTTGTGATCCATGGGAATTCAGTGGGATAACTTACTATTGCATTAGACTTGGAACTTAGTTGCAAAAACGAACATGTAAATCTAGTGTTGATCTATGTTAGTCTGAATAGTCTTGTATGCCTGTTTGAACTCATTCCTTTTTATACCTCAGTGAAATTCCTTGTTGTAATGTATGAATGCAAATGGAAATGCTCTTGCTTGCAAAAGACAGATAACTTCAGAAACAACCTGAGCAAACCCAGCGACATGCACCAGAACAGTCGGTTACTTAAAAATAAGTGCATGTGCAGTGAAGACGAATACAAAATGGTAGTAATACCAAAAGTATTCGGTGAAACAAAAATTACGCTGGTAATAGCAAAAGTGCGCTGGTAATAGCATAAAATGGTTTTAAATATGGAAGCAATGAGTTTCCTTAACTTTGATGATGAATTGTAATTTGAAAGAAGTTGCAGGTCAAGATTGAATTTGGTATATTTCTTTTGTGAGATTGTCAGACAACAGGCTTACTCTACTATTTTCTCTTAATTGTGATGTGACCAGGATTTTATTGTTATTTGTTGCCTCTTTGCTCTGTTGAAGTAATAGCTTATGGGTCACATTGGTTCAGGTGGAATAACAATGAGTGTATTTGGATTGATAATATGCTATATTTTACACAGGTTTTCAAATTGCGCAGGATCTCATATGATTTTCAGATATTTTACGATACTAAGTGTTAGTCATATGCTAATGAGGAGTACATTTTCTTCATTTTTCTTTTTATATTATTTATTTAGATGAATTTTGTGGGTAAATTCCATGCAAACCCTCACGAGACATAACTCGTCCACTACTGTAAAGTAGGGGTTTAACGGCTTGTTGCATGCGCTAAATGCAATCGTGCTCCCTACGAAGTGGGATTTTGTTTTCCTAGGCTTAATTTTGGTTCAATTGTTGTTTTGCTAGGGACTAGCGAAGATTTAGGTTTGGGGGTGTGATAGATGCCATATTCTGACATGAGAACTAGGTTAATTATAATAGAATAACCTTTATAATTGTGTAATAGGTGGTTATTTATCGGTTTTCAAAAGAAACGTGAATTTATTGAATTTGGCATTAATCACTGTCTATATTGCATATTTTTCTCTCCTGAATTATATTTCATTGCTTTTAGGGTTTATTTCTTCCTGAAATGCTTTTTATGGATTCAATTATGGAATTTCAGGAGAATTTTGGTGGAGAAGGAGATATTTACCAAAATGCCCTTAGTAAAATGGAGGTGATTTTTTAGGGCAAATCATATTAAAACAAAGGGCAATTTTTATTAAAAGAAGAGGGAGCGTCGACAGAAGAAAGAAGGGAGCGTCGACCAAAATAGAGCACTGTGGACCGAAACAGGGGAAGACCCGAGAGGATTTTTCCACCGTCGTTCACCACGCCACCATCATTCTCCACGCCACCGTCGTCCACTGCCGTCCGACAACCAAGAACAGACCCGAGGAGAGCTCGAGAGAGTCTCCATCGCGGCGAGTTGGACAGTGCCATTTTCTGTTTGCCAGGCCTAGAGGTGACCCAAGAGGGCTCCTCCGGTGCCAATTCCGCATTCCGACCATCCTCCGGAGTCGGTTACCTATTTTCGACCATTCCCGGAGCTATTCCGACTCCGACCGAGACTCAAGAGAGCCGTTTAGAGGACTTCAGCTCCGTTTCGTTCTTCGCCGGTCGTCACCTCCGTTCGTCGGCTACTATCTTTCTTCGTCGGCGTCGTCTCTACCTCCGGCCACTCGCTCTTGCTACCCGAAGCCATCAATTTCGGGAAATTGCAGCACCCGTGAGAACGAGTCTGCTGCCCGAGCGAGAGGAAGGAGAAGGGGAGTAATTCGTCATTTTGGAATTTAATTTTTCTATAGTTTGAACTTAGGTTTTGAATGTTTATTAAATGTGATTTGATAATTAATGTTTATTGAATATTTGTGTTTCGGATATTTGATTAAATTAGCTAGTTAGGGTAGGATTATAATTTAGGTTGGATTTTGGTATTTTAATCCGATTTCTGTCTTTCACTCTATGAGCCCGAGAGCGGCTAGACGCAAGGATTGAGAAATCGGATCCGTGGTTACGTGGCGCTCGAGAGAGGCACGAATCACCATAAAATCCAGAGTTGACGTTTCCTGTTGTGCAAGTAGTTAACCAGATGATTGCTTGATAATTTAGGATTTAATTAGTGTTTAGTTCAGATTAATTCATCATATTTGGTTAGGCTAGTTGACTGAAGAATACACAAAATTCAGTCCTCCCTGTGGATATGACCCTCGCTTCCCGCTAAATTACATGAACAATTCGTACGTTTGCGAGGTATAAAAGTCGATGTAATTAAATTTTACATCAGTGGCAGTGGTGGATGAAGAAGTACTTGGGGAGGACCCCATCATGGTCATCATTTTCTAGAGTAGTTCATAGTCTTCATCAGTAAAAGTATGCTTTGGAGTTGTTGTGGTCGACTACTCTACCTTTGTATCACTCACTAAGGCTTGGTTAGCCTTATTCTCATTAGATTTATAACATCTTTTGTGAGAGTGACCCAATCTACCACATATAGAGCATTCTTTTAGGTGAAAGCATGTCTCTAGTGTGGCCATATCCCTTACAATGGGTGCATTCCTTCCCATCTATTCGGTCAAAAGCAGTCCTTCCACCTTTTCCTCGTCCTCTTCTATAAAATCTACCTCAGCCTTGGTCAGATAGTGTTCGCCTATGTCCAGAGTACATAGCAAATTCAGTAGTAGGGGGAGAAGCGTCTGGAATATGGAGAAGTGTAGCACAAACATCATCAAAAGTTGGAACCGCGGAAGAGCTAGGAAGGTGAGTCTTAGCAACTTCAAGATGCGGTTTAATGTTAGCAAGGCATATGGCAGTTATCAAGGTCTTTTTCTGTTTATGTTGGATAGAGATATCTGTAGAGGTTGGCTGGGTAAGTTTCCTTTCTTGAAGAAAGTCTCAAAAACAGGCCAAATATTCATGTATATTGTATCCTTGTTTGGTGGTAAGCATTCGTTGTAAAATATCATATGGCCTTTGTAAGTTGTCGGAGCTTGAATACAACTTGGCGCATGTCTCCCAAATTTGTTTAGTCGTCTCTAGATGAATGACATTATTGGAGAAGTGTTCCTCCATACTATTGATAAAACAACTAATAACGAATGTATCCTCCTTTAACCATTTGATATATAATATATCATCTTCATCAATATGTGGTCCATGATTAGTGAGATGACCAACCAGGTCCTTTGTGATGAGAAACCTACGAACCGATGTGGAACAATTCATAAAATTTGATACCCCATAAGGGTACAGTAGTGATTTTGAGTATTTCACTCTTGTGACTCATATTAACTTCAGCCATAGTAGGCAAATCAAGTAAAATAGTTCTCCAATCAAGTAATCAAAATATGACCAATGTGGAAGGCTTTAACCAACTTGGTTAATGGGGATGCTTAGCATAAATGCTAAGTAAGTCATTTTAATGGATAATGACTCATAAAAGGATCAACATCATCCTTCTTTATCCAGGATTCTTGTTCCGAAAGATTTATAAAAAAAACTAATATGCACTAGTCTCGTTCAAAGTATTGTGCAAACTGACAAAAACTGCCTTGATAATCTCTTCTAATCAAAGATAATCCAAGATGCATATATTCTCATAATTTCATAAGATGAAAACATGCATAAGGACATCTCTAAACCACCTCTTAATGCCGAAAACTAGTAGCATAAAATTAATAATATCATAAATAAATACTTATCTCTTGAGCTTCAATCTTGCTTCATAAGGAGCCTTCTTTGAGTAGCTTTTAATCATATCTTCATAGAGCATAATGGGGATCCTAAATTGGTAGCTTTGATGTCATGTTAAATTTAGGACCCCATGAATAATACCTTGAGCAAGGGGAGAGAGAAAGAAAAAAAGGAAGAAGAGAAGAGCTCTCAGGTATAGAGAAAAGAGAAGGAAAATAAAGGAGAGTAGAGAGAGAGCACTCCACACGAGAGAGAAGAAAAAAATAAGAAACTTTCTTGATATTTCTGAGTCACAATCACCCCTCTTTATATTTGAGGAGGTGACAGAGTCCATGTAAAACTCACCTTAGGACTCCTAATTACATTCCAACTAGAACTCTTTAAGATAAACCCATTATGATAAGATTACATTATCTAATTAAGAGACTAGTTTAATTCAACTACAAACACCTTCTTTAAGGACACAAATCCAGCTAGAGAGCTAGTTTTTGGTCTTATCTTGTGGTCCCACATGATCTTCCAACTCATGTAGATAGAGATACCAGCTTGTGGTATCTTTGTGGGTCCCACTTGATCTTCAAATCGTCTATTTAATTCCAGCACATGTTCCTTATCTCTTATCTAGAGCCACTTTGTATGAGAACTCTTGTTGACAACTCTCGAGTTCATATTGGGTCCCACCAGTTTGTGGGGCCATGGTGGATCCCACATTGTAACACAAGTCAACCCAGTCTGGGTCAACTCGGGTAGGTCACCTCGGTCTGATCAACCCGACTTGGCCCACTTGTTTTTTGCCTCAGTTATGTGTCTGGGTCCCAAGTTCTATACCTATTTCTTTCGCGACTTGGTTATATTGGTCTAATATCTTACTCGACACGATTCAGTCCTTTTTTCTAGCTGGATTATTATTTTGAAGTATTGTAGATTATTCCTTGCTCAAC
The DNA here is from genome assembly GCF_029961685.1 of Aristolochia californica. Classification (NCBI taxonomy): domain Eukaryota; kingdom Viridiplantae; phylum Streptophyta; class Magnoliopsida; order Piperales; family Aristolochiaceae; genus Aristolochia; species Aristolochia californica. The sequence continues at coordinate 8,816,590 of NW_027182279.1, forward strand.
ATATTATTTGGTGCACAAACTTGCAGGGGATTATTTTATGGGTCTTTTTTAAGGATTTTTATTATTTGGTACGTATTATAGGGTGCAGGCCTATTTCAAATGCTGCTATTGTGTCTAGTTGGCTGAGACATTATTATTAAAGGACTTCTCAATTCTTGATTGTTGTTAGCATTGGTTATTCTTATGAAGAAGAAAGTACATGGTGGCCCCAAAATATTATCTTCTGGATGATTACCCGTTAGGCCTCTTATTCGCCATCTTTATTCTTACTATTTGAGTGTCGGTGTTATGGACTCAATAGCACACCGAGTCACTCAAAAGAGCAAACAATGACTCACTGAGTCATCTAATTTAACTTTCATTCTTTATGTTGCTTTAATTAAATTTTCATTGATTATGTAATAAGCTTGGATGTAGGGGTATAGTTGGGATTGATAGCCCTAAACTATCATGACATGAAATACCCTATTTAAGGGTTAAAGAAAGAGAAATAAAGAAAGTCTGAAATTAGGGTTATTTAGAGTAGAGAGATCCCTTGTCGAGTTCCTATCTTTGGGTCCTTGACATGCATTGTTCTTGGAGTTACATTAGTGGAGATTTGGTGTGATTGAGAGAGAAGAGAGGAGAGTTAATCTCTCTTCCCTGAGCAAGAGGAAGGGGAACCCTACCTCTTTCACGGAAATCAGAAAGAGGGAAAGGGTTATGTGGAGTCTTGCTGCAAGAAGGAGACCTCAGGTTGTTGGACTGGTGTTTACGTCAAAGAGGTAATCCTACACTCCTTTCCGAGTAGAGAAAGGATATAATTTTATTCCTTTACGTGCATAATCAGTATTGGCATATTAGGGAAACCCTGTATCTTGATGTGAATCCTAAAAGGGGGGTTTTATGCGTGGGCTATCTAATAGTCCCTTGATCCCTTGGTTATACCTATAATTGAGAAAAGGAAACTCTTTTCAAGTATAACGAAGAAGAGAGAAGAAAAGGCAGTTCTTTTCACAGTTACGTGATCTAGAACCCTCAGACAGTGCTGGATTCATCAGTACCTCGTCGAGTTACTAGATCCATGGCTGGGGACCATAACAACTTGGTATCAGAGCAGGTTAACACGGTAGAGAACATCATGAATGAATTAAAAGAGATTATGCTCAGAGGACAAGTAGAGACTGGAAGAAAACTTGATGAATTCATGGAGAGATTTTCTAAAATTGATCTCGATATGGAGACATTGAATGGAAGGATGGGTGGCATGGAGACTGGCATAACAACTAGAAGGAACACGATTCCAGAGCAAAGAAGAGGAGTACATTCAAAGAATAGAGGGGGAGAGGAGTTTGCTGGACGCACCAGTTTCTCTGGCCAGCAAGGACACTTCAACTTGGGAGGACACTTCAACCAAGGGGGAGGCACTATACCAAGGTCTACTAAACTTGATTTTTTGACTTATAATGGGATAGAAGATCTTTTGATCTGGCTGTATCGATGCGAAAATGTTTTTCACCATCAAAGAATAGCTGCTTATGATAAAGTACTGTTGGCTGCCTTTCACTTACTGGGGGAAGCACAACTCTGGTTCCAGCAAGTTGAGGGTGATAGAGAGGTGATCGAATGGGATGTGTTTAAGAATTTATGGTCTCTCCATTTTGGTCCTTTTGCTTACAACAACCCTTTGGGGGATTTGGTTTTTTTACGCCAAATTGGCTCAATGGATCAGTATCAATAGTTGTTCAAGGAAAAATTAGCACGAGCTAGCAGTATGGTGCGTTGGGATCAGCAAGTAGTGCTATTTACAGCAGGCCTTACTGAGTCATTACGGCTTGAGGTGGAGCTCTATGCACCCATTAACCTATCTAGTACTTTGAATATTGCCCATGCTTTAGAACTTCGACAGAAAGTCCAGCACAAACAAACCCCATGGTCAAGGGAAAGGAGCACTTTCTCCACCTGGCAGGGATGGCGCAATTATCCTCAGGGGGGTTAGTCCACAACACCTCCTCCAAGACACACTCCAAGTAATACTTTGTTAGGGGATATAAGATCGAGCAGTAATCCACATCAGTACATAAAAAATTGACAAGTGCAGAGATGGCAGAAAGGCGGTCTAAAAATCTGTGTTAGAACTGTGATGAACAGCATCGTGCTGGTCATTAGTGCAAATGGTTTTTTTGGCTTGAGGTGGATGAAGTCGATGATCCAAAGGATATAGATGAGAGAATAGAGGAAGAGCCACCGGAAATATGCTTGCATGCCATTACTGGGCTGAAATCGCCTAAAACCATGCAAGTCAGGGCTCAGGTATTTGATCAGGAATTGGTGGGACTCGTGGATTTGGGGAGTACCCACAATTTTCTTAGGTTAATTGCGCACAACACCTGCAGTTACAGATTCTTCCACATCCGATAGCCACAGTCTCAGTGGCCAATGGGGAGAAGGTTCCTAGCTATGGTATCAGTAAGGCGGTAAATTTTTATATTGGCACTACTTTATTTCATGCTGATTTTTTTGTTATTCCTCTGGCTGGGTTTGATATGTTGTTGGGGATTAAATGGTTACAAACATTGGGATCCATTATGTGGAACTTTTCTTCGTTAACAATGAGTTTTGACTGGTGTGGTAGCCAAGTACCCTTACAAGGAAGTCAAGTGGACAAACAATAGCACATTCATTCTCTGACTGCCCAAGATACACCATACATCACTATGGATACTCATTGATGAGTTCTTTGACCTTTTTTGTGAGCCTACAGGGCTCCCTCCCTTGAGACACTGTGATCACTGGATATGTATGAAACCACTAATGTAGTTGTTGTTCGACCGTATCGGTATCCTCACCTACAGAAAGATGAGATCAAGAGACAGTGCCAGGCAATGCTACACCAGGGACTTATTCACAGCAACATGTCCCCATTCTCTTCACCCTTCTTGCTCGTGAAGAAACATGATGGGACATGGCGCTTTTGTGTTGATTATCGGGAATTGAACGTGCAGACAGTAAAAGATAAGTTTCCCATTCTGGTCGTGGAGGAGCTCCTCGATGAGTTACATGGATCGTGGGTCTTTACCGAACTGGACTTATGGTCTGCAAATCACCAGGTTCGCATGCATCCCTCAAACATTCAGAAAACAACATTCCGTACACATCACAACAACTTTGAATTTGTGGTCATGCCATTCGGGTTGTCCAATGCTCCCTCCACTTTCTAGGCCCTGATGAACGAGGTATATAGCTCTTACCTTCAGAAATTCGTACTTGTTTGTTTTGATGATATACTTATATATAGCAAGTCTCGAGAAGACCATGTAGAACATTTGAGGATTGTGTTTGATTTATTACGAGCACATCAGTTGTATTTGAAGAAATCTAAATGCTCCTTTGGGGCATCTCATGTTGCATGCTTTGGCCACATTATTTCACATGAGGGGGTAATGGTGGATCCCGAGAAGATTTAGGTTATTTGTGAGTGGCCTCAGCCTCAGTCTTGTTCAGAATTACGCGGTTTCTTGGGTCTAACAAGATATTACCGAATATTTATTCAGAATTACGGTCTTTTGGCAGCACCTTTAACAAACATCCTAAAATAGAATTCCTTTCAGTGGAATGAGGAGGCCACACAAGCCTTTGAGGCACTTAAAGGTGCTTTGGCCTCTACACTTGTCTTACAGCTTTCGAATTTTGATGACTTATTTGTGGTGGAATGCGATATTTCCTGTGGGGGCATTGGGTCTGTGTTACAACAACACTCAAACCCCATTGCTTATTTCAGTCGACAGTTGGCAGCTCGTTATCAGAAATTAGCTGCATATGAATGTGAATTAATTGGGTTGGCCAAGGCGGTCCAACACTGGAGCCCTTACTTATGGGGTCGTACTTTTCTCATCCGTATGGATCATTATAGTCTCAAGTTCTTACTTGAGCAATGTCTGACTACTTCGCCACAACAGCATTGGATTAGTAAGTTGACGGGCTTCGATTTCTCGGTTGAGTATCATGCGGAGAGATTAAATAGGGCAGTGGATGCCTTATCCAGGCATTTTGAACACCAACAACTCATATATGCGGTCAGCCAGCTTCGTTTCCTCATCCTAGACATGGTGCGGGATGCACATGGCACATTTCCAGATCTACAAGAGCTGCACAGACAGATTATAGAGGGGAAAATGAATTCTAAGTGGTCAATAAAAGATTCACTTATTTTTTATAAACAATGGATTTACCGTCTTCCCATGTCCGGGTTAATTCCAACTGTTCTCTCGGCTTATCATGATTCGACCCATGAGGGGTTATAGAAAACGTTGATGCGTATTCGTACAAATTTCTATTGGCAGGGGATGAAGACCTCCATTGCCACATATGTATCCGCATGTCAGGAATGTCAATGAAACAAAACCGAGCATTTGAGTCTAGCGGGTCTTCTACAGCCTTTCACCCTCCCTACTCAGGTATGGGCCGATATTTCGATGGACCTTGAGGAGGGTCTTCCACTTTCAGCCGGGAAATTAGTTTTATTCATGGTGGTGGATCAGTTCTCCAAGTATGGTCATTTTATTCCAATGGATCATCCCTGCACGGTAGCTCAAGTGGCCCATACTTTCCTGAAGCATATTGTCCGTTTACATGGCATCCCAGAATCTATTGTCAGTGATCGGGACATGATATTCACAAGTACTTTTTGGCAGGAACTCTTTCGTTTGAGTGGTACAAAATTGAAATTTTCATCAGCATATCATCCTCAGACGGATGGCCAGACCTAGGTGGTTAATCGAACCATCGAAATGTATCTTAAGTGCTTTGTTGGCAATCGACCAAAACAATGGGTTTAGTGGCTACCATGGGTAGAATACTGTTACAATACTTCATTCCACTCGGCCTTGCAGTCATCTCCTTTCTGGGTTCTTTATGAGAGGGATCCCCCATGACTTTTCTCTTATACCAGAGGCTCCACCCGAGTAGACTTCATTGATGAGGTGCTCATGGATCGAGATCAGGTGTTACAGACTATTATAGACCTTCTACAGTGGGCTCAAGCCCGGATGTCGAGTGCATACAACAAGGGACACATGGATGTCTCTTATGAGGTAAGGGACTATGTTTGGTTATGCCTATGACAGGACCGGCAGTAGTCCACTGTGGGGCCGTCGCGCCATAAGCTCTCACCCAAGTACTTTAGGCCTTTCGCCATTATTCGGTGTGTCGGGTAGGTGGTCTATCAACTACAACTGCCTGACACAAAAAAGCTGCATGATGTGTTTCATGTCTCACTCTTGAAACCACACAAGGGGTCGCCACCTATTTCCCCTCCATTCCTTCCTCCAGTCAACCAGGGCCACGTCATTTTAACACCCTACGTGGTGTTATGGGTGTGGTAGATCGATGCTCAATGGGACATTCTTGTGCAGTGGACCGCTATAGACCTAGAAGCAGCTACATGGGATTGGTTATAGACCTTCAAACAAGTCTATCCAACTTAAGAGCTTGAGGACAAGCTCTTTCTTCAAGGGGAGGTAGATGTTATGGACTCAATAGCACACCGAGTCACTCAGAGGAGGAGACAATGACTCACCAAGTCATCTAATTTAACTTTCATTCTTTATGTTGCTTTTAGTTAAATTTTCATTGATTATGTAATAAGCTTGGATGTAGGGGTATAGTTGGGATTGATAGCCCTAAACTATCATGACGTGAAATACCCTATTTAAGGGTTCAAGAAAGAGAAATAAAGCAAGTCTAAAATTAGGGTAATTTAGAGTAGAGAGACCCCTTGTCGAGTTCCTATCTTTGGGTCCTTGACATGCATTGTTCTTGGAGGTACATTGGTGGAGATTTGGTGTGATCGAGAGAGAAGAGAGGAGAGTTGATCACTCTTCCCCGAGCAAGAGGAAAGGGAACCCTACATCTTTCACGGAAATTAAAAAGAGGGAAAGGGTTACATTGAGTCTTGCTGCAAGAAGGAGACTTCAGGTTGTTGGACTGGTGTTTACGTCAAAGAGGTAATCCTACACTCCTTTCCGAGCAGAGAAAGGTTATAATTTTATTCCTTTATGTGCATGATCAGTATTGGCATATTAGGGAAACCTTGTATCTTGATGTGAATCCCAAAAGGGGGGTTTTATACGTGGGCTATCTAACAGTCTCTTGATCCCTTGGTTATACCTATAATTGAGAAAAGGAAACTCCTTTTCAAGTATAATGAGGAAGAGAGAAAAAAAGGGAGTTCTTTTCATAGTTACGTGATCTAGAACCCTCAGACAGTGCTGGATTCATCAGTACCTTGCCGAGTTACTAGATCCATGGCTAGGGACCATAACAGTCGGTGCCCTGTGGAGGGGCTTCGTGATGGAGGAATTTTTTACTACACTTTTGAGCAATGCCTATAGATCCACTACCTACAAAGGATATGACTGTGCCCAACATCTAGCTTGAGACATTTGACTAGAGTATGAAGCAATGTCTTACTACTAGGAGTGATTTTACTCTCACTTAAATTATGCCAGCTAGGCCTCTTGAAATGTTTGGAATTAGACACCCTAATTCCAAACTAACGAGAGCAATAATAATAAATGTGGAAGAAGGGAAAAACAAGCATGGAAAAGCAAAACAAGATTTATATAGGTTCGCCTCAAGGTGAGACTACGTCCTATCTTCTGCCACTACAGTAATCCACTATGAAGATGAATAGTTTACAAGAGGAATCACACACTTATAGGTGTTTCTCTCTAACCTCTCAGGCTGCAACTTGAGATGCTTCTTGGATTAAGATCATAAAACCCTAATATCGGCACCCCCCAATTTAAAGAGAAATATAGAGCAACCACATTACAAGAGTAAAATTCCAAAATTGTCCTTAATGAAACAAGTCAGCGTAAGACGTTAATTACGCTCCACAACTTAACAATCTCCTACTTGGAGACTAATCCATCATCAATATCTCCTTTAAAATGGCAACAACTTTTTAATCTTTAGTTTCTCAATCGTAACAGTCTTTGTCAACATATTAGTCAGATTTTGACTTCCTTGAAAACCGATTTGATGAAATGATAACACATCTAAATGTGTTATTTTTGCATGATTAACATGATTCTTTGCTAAATGAATAGCTCTCTGACTGTCACAATACAATGCATTCTTCCCATGTTTGAGACCTAATTCTTCGTAGAAAGACTGTAACCATACCATCTCTTTGCTGGCTTCGATCACGATGAGGTATTTTGCTTTAATCGTGGAAAGAGCAACTACCTTCAACAATTTAGAGACCCAACTAATTGTTGTACCACCTAATGTGTATACATATCCAATGGTACTCTTCCTTCCATCAGTGTCTCCAGCCATGTCAACATCTACATAACCTTGTAATCCCAAGTCGGACTTTCTGAAACATAAGGCTGAGTTTGTAGTGCCTCTCAAATACCTGAGAATCTACTTTACTGCTTCCCAATATTGTTAACCTGGATTACTTACAACTCCCACTGCATGAGCTATGTTTGGTACACACCATGGCATGTATGAGACTGCCAATAGCAGAAGCATAAGGCACATTGTCCATGTTGGCTCGCTCATGCTCTGTAGAAGGTGACTGCTTTGTAGATAGCCTAAAGTGACTAGCCAAAGGAGTACTCATTAGTTTTGCATCATTCATGTTGAACCTGTTCAACACTTTCTTCACATATTCTTCTTGTAATAGTTTCAAGACATCAATGTCCCTAGTAATCCTCATCCCAAGGATTTTTTTTGCAGCACCCAAATCTTTCATTGCAAACTTCTTGGACAACTCCCTTTTCAACTTGTCTATTTCCTATTTTCAAAACTTGCTATCTACATGTTATGGACTCCATAGCATCAAGAGTGGCTAACCGGAGAAGAGAAGAGATGGAGTAAACTTGTATTTCAGTACCTTAGGGGTTTAATTGTAATTTGAAGTTCCATAAGGGTCTAATTGTAATTATAGAACCTTTGATGTTTTCCTTGACCTATTTAGGGCGTCAAGTGATGGAATGAAAGAAAGCATTGATCATTAGTCTAAATGAGATCAGGTTCTCTCTCTAAAGAGGCCTAAGGTTGGAGCTCCTTCAAAGGCTCACGTCCCTTCATCATTGGGCGTTCCAAGAACCCCAAATCCTTCCCTTCTTCATCATTCAATCTGGAAGCTAGAGGAGATCGCCGGGTGAGTCGATCCATGGCTAGAGAGCCTAACATCGTGGTATCAGACAGGACCACCCTTGGTGATTCCTCTTCCCCTGCAGAAATTCAAAATTTTGTGGAAGAGAACCATGCTGATCTACAATCTCAAATCAATGGCCTGGAGGGCAAATTCCAGATGTTGATGTCACGCATGGAGGAGGGCTTTACCCAGCTTTCAGTCCAGATGGCATCCTCATCACGCCCAACAGATCATCTCAACCCTCATCCAACACCTCCACCTCCTCCCCTGCGCCAAACACCTCCACCTCGTGGGGGCCTCAATCCAGCACCCCCTACCGTGCCAAGTTACACAAAGCTTGATTTTCCAACGTATGATGGGTCCTCCGACCCTTTAATGTGGTTGCACAGGTGTGATCATTTCTTTTCCAATCAAGGAACTCTGCCCGAAGGCAAGGTTCAATTAGCTGCCTTCCACATGCTCGATGAAGCGCTTATGTGGTTTCATCAATTCAAAAACGAGTTTGTGGTCTATGATTGGGAATTTTTCAAAGAAAATTGTATGCTACGGTTTGGTCCTCCGCTTTGCAGGAACCCAGTTGGGGATTTGGTTAATCTAAAACAGCTTGGCACTATAGAACAATATCAGAAATTGTTCCAAGAAAAACTTGCTCGTGCAAGTCATTTGGTCCGACCTGAACTTTATGTCAATTTGTTCATGGCTGGCCTGGTAGAACCCCTTCGCCTAGAAGTGGAATTGGAAGCCCCCACCTCCCTAGCCCACGCCGTGAATTTGGCAAGACCATTGGACACCAAACAACGCCTCTTCCTTGAGTCATTAAACAAATGCACCCCTTGGCCACCTCGTCCACAGCCCCATGGTCCTTATTCCACTAACCCCAGGCCAACCACCCCTCACCACCACCACCACCAGCTTTTACACCCCCACCGGGATTTATCAAACGTCTGACAAAAGCAGAAATTGATCAGAGAAGGGCTCAGGGCCTATGTTTCAATTGTGATGAAAAATTCGTCAAGGGCCATCAATGCAAAAGACTATTTTGGGTAGAAATAGAAGACCCCTCAGAGGATGACTTTCAGGAGGATATGGACCAAACCAAGGAGGAAACACCAAAAATCTCCCTCCATGCCATGACAGGCCTGCAGAGCACCAATACCATGCAGGTCCATGCCACCATGAACCATCATATTCTGCTAGCACTCGTGGACTCAGGCAGCACAACAGTTGGGTTATCACTACAATAGAAATCAGGAATATCAGTCTCAGTGGCTAACGTTGACAAGGTCACCACTGTGGGTTTCGGTTCAGCAATGCCCTTTACTATTGAAGGTCACTCCTTTGTAGCAGATTTTTTGGTCATACCGCTGGCTGGGTTTGACCTCGTATTGGGCATTAAATGGCTACAGTGGTTGGGTCTGATCTTATGAGATTTCCAATCCCTTACCATGAGTTTTAAATAGGACACCCATCCGATCACCCTCCAGGGCAATAGCGCTCCCAGCGGCCATGCAGCCTCCAAACACTTTCGTTGGATGCTTCAAAAGGGGATAACTTAGCTTCATTGTTGGCAGAATATGCTGATTTATTTCAGGACCCTGCCGACCTTCCTCCTATACGAGAGTGTGATCACAAAATTCGTTTGAAAATGGGCACCGAACCAGTGGTAGTGCGTCCCTACCGCTATCCCCATGTGCAAAAAGATGAGATAGAAAGACAATGTCAACAAATGCTCCAACAAGGTATTATTCAGCCTAGTCATTCTCCTTTTTCTTCCCTGGTATTGCTGGTAAAGAAATCAGATAAATCTTGGCGCTTTTGTGTGGATTACAGTGAACTCAATGCTCGCACCATCAAAGATAAATTTCAAATTCCAGTGGTCGATGAATTATTGGATGAGCTACACGGCTCTCAATTATTTACAAAGTTGGACTTGAAATCTGGCTACCATCAGATTCGGGTTTATTTGGAGGATATAAAAAAAACTGCCTTCTGCACCCACCATGGTCACTACGAGTTCTTGGTGATGCCATTTGGGCTATCCAATGCCCCATCCACCTTTCAAGCACTTATGAACCAGGTGTTTCGCCCTTTCTTACGAAAGCATGTCTTAGTTTTTTTTGACGATATACTGGTCTATAGCAAAACTTGGGAAGCACATTTGCACCAATTGCGACAGGTTTTTACAATTCTCCATGCACACCATTTATTTCTCAATCGTGCCAAATGTGACTTTGCCACATCCGAAGTAGCTTATTTGGGGCATGTGATCTCGGCATCTGGGGTGAAACCAGACTTCAGCAAGATACAATCGGTTATGGATTGGCCCACACCTCACTCCGTTACAGCTTTGAAAGGGTTCCTTGGTCTCGCATGGTATTATAGAAAATTTATCAAAGAATATGGTCACCTGGCAGCGCCATTGCACAATTTACTGAAGAAGCATGCCTTTCAGTGGTCTCAGTTGGCAGACTCCTCGTTTAACAACTTAAAATAGGCATTAGTGTCAGCACCAGTTCTCCAATTGCCCAACTTTGCTGAAAATTTCATCATCGAATGCGATGCATCCGGGGGAGGGATAGGTGCCGTCTTGCAGCAACAGGGTCACCCCATTGCCTATTTCAGCCGCCATCTCGCTCCTCACCATCACAAGTTAGCCACTTATGAAAGGGAACTCATCGGTTTGGCCAAAGCCATGCAGCATTGGAGGCCGTATCTGTGGGGCAGACCTTTTGTGATCCGGACAGACCACTGTAGCCTCAAATACTTATTGGAGCAGCGCCTTACTATATCCCCACAACAACATTGGCTCAGAAAATTAATGGGATTCGATTTCAGGTGGAATACAAACCGGGTTATCTCAACTGGGCAGCAGACGCCTTGTCCCCCAGAGAACTAGGGGATTCACACTTGCACGCACTGAGCCACCCCAAGTCCCCTTTGCTGGACACAATCCATCAGGATACTAGCCATCATCCAGATCTCCTTGCATTATAAGCTCAAATAAAAAACCATTGCAAGGACAAGAACTGGACACTACAGGACGGTCTCATTCTATATAAAGGACGCATATATCTTCATCCTTCGTCGGTACTCCTTCCTACCGTTATTGCCTCCTTTCATGATAGTACACATGAGGGCCAGCAGAAGACATACTTCTGCCTCAGTTGGGAGTTTTATTGGAGAGGTATGAAGCGGATCATTGCTGAATATGTTGCAGCTTGCCAAGTCTGTCAGAGGAATAAGTCTGAATCCTTACAACCCATCGGCTTGCTACAACCACTTCAATTTCCTTCACAGGTATGGGCAGATCTCTCAATGGATTTTATCGATGGTCTTCCTCCTTCTGTAGGGAAATCTGTTATTCTTGTTGTGGTAGACCGGTTCTCGAAATATGCCCACTTTATGGCCCTCAGCTATCCGTATACAGCAACACAAATCGCTCAGCTCTTCATGGATAATATTGTCCGTCTCCATGGCCTTCCAGAGACCATCACCAGCGACCGTGATGCTATCTTCACCAGTAAATTCTGGGGGGAACTATTTAAGCCACATGGCTCTAAGTTATCTTTTTCTTCAGCATACCACCCTCAAATAGACGGCCAGACAGAGGTGGTTAACCGCACATTGGTGATGTATTTGCGGTGTCCCCGACAATGGGTTCATTGGTTAGCATGGGCGGAGTATTATTATAATACCTCATACCACACCGCACTGGGTACTACCCCTTTTCGAGTTGTTTATGGATGCGAACCTCCGCGCCTACTTTCTTATGAACCGGGGTCATCTCGGGTAGTGGCATTGGACCAAGCATTAGCCGACAGAGATGCAATGCTTGCGCAAGTCCGCTTTCAGTTACAACATTCACAAGAAACTATGAAGCATACTTATGACAAAGGACATCATCCCCTTTCCTTTGCACCTGGAGAATTTGTTTGGCTCAAACTTCAACCATACCGCCAACTATCTCTTGCAGCCATCAAACGCCATAAGCTTTCTCCAAAATTTTATGGACCATTCCAGGTCATGCAGCGTATTGGCACTGTGGCGTATCGTTTGAAACTACCACCAGACTCCAAGCTCCATGACGTCTTCCACGTCTCCCTTCTCAAGCCGTTCAAGGGAGACTCACCACTGCTGCATACCCCTCTGCCTCCTCTCAAAGATGGCAGGTCCATGCCCATGCCCACTCAGATCCTTCAAGCCAGGCGAGTGAACAACGCTTGGGAAGTGCTGGTTCGGTGGACTAACAAGGAATTGATAGAAGCCTCTTGGGAGACACTCGAGTCCTTCCAGACTCTATTCCCCACTTTCGAGCTTGAGGACAAACTCTTTCTTCAGGAGGGGGGTGATGTTATGGACTCCATAGCATCAAGAGTGGCTAACCGGAGAAGAGAAGAGATGGAGTAAACTTGTATTCACTACCTTAGGGGTTTAATTGTAATTTGAAGTTCCATAAGGGTCTAATTGTAATTATAGAACCTTTGATGTTTTCCTTGACCTATTTAGGGCGTCAAGTGATGGAATGAAAGCAAGCATTGATCAATAGTCTAAATGAGATCAGGTTCTCTCTCTAAAGAGGCCTAAGGTTGGAGCTCCTTCAAAGGCTCACGTCCCTTCATCATTGGGCGTTCCAAGAACTCCAAAATGTTATGGACTGGTATGGGCTAGCCCATAACACGACCCTAGTATGGGCTAGGAAGTTATGGTCCTGGGTTGAGTACCTATGTCTTCCACTCCTAACAAGCCGGTCTTTTGGGTAGTATTGGCTAGGTGCTTAACACAAATCCTTCCCTTCTTCGTCATTCAATCTGGAAGCTGGATGAGATCGCCGGGTGACTCGATCCATGGCTAGAGAGCCTAACACTACATGTCATCAACATATAGTAGTAGAATAATGTAGGGGTCATCAAGCTTCTTCACATAACAACAATGATCAGCCTGGCACCTCAAGAAACCATTAATACTCATAAAGGTGTCAAACTTCTTATACCATTGTCTTGGAGCTTGTTTAAAACCATACATGCTCTTTTGAAGTTTGCACACCAGTTTTTCTTTTCCTTGTGCTATGAAACCCTGTAGTTGCATCATGTAAATTTCTTCCTCCAAATCACCACGAAGAAAGGCTATCTTTACATCCAACTGATCTATGTGCAAGTATTCATTTGCCACTAGTCCAAGCCCAGTTCTAATAGTAGTCAATTTCACTAGTGTAGTCAATGCCTTCCTTTTGTTGAAAACCCTTTACCACCAATCTTGCCTTGTACCACTTACTGCCATCATGTTCATCTTTTATTTGGTACACCCATTGATTCTGCAAGGCCTTCTTCCCTTTTGCTAACTCACTCAACTTCCATGTTTGATTGGATAACAGTGAATCCATCTCATCCTTCATGATCAACTCCCACTTGGTTGATTAATCAACTTACACAACTTACGCATAACTCTCTAGTTCACCTTTATCAGTCAATAAAATACAATTCAGTGCAAGGGAGTACCTCTATGGTGGTTTGCCAGTTCTGGTAGATCTCTTGAGTTCAGTCATAGGAATGTTCTGATTTACTTATGGGGTATGTTCTCTTGGTCTTTCTAAAAAATATTCTCCATCTCAATAGTTGGAAAATCTCTCAACTAAATCACTTCAGACTTCTTGGCTTCATCACTTGTGCTCTTAGACTATGTTCTCAACCAGTCTTTATACAAGGCACCTTCATTGAAAATCATGTCCTTGCTCTTGAAAACCTTACAACTTTAGTCATCCCAAAAGCAATAACTAAACTCGGTTCCACCATAGCCAATAAAGAAACATATATTAGATTTAGCATCAAGTTTATTTCTAGTAGCAAAATCAATATGAATATAAGAAAGGCTTACCTCTTTGTCGCTCCAAACCTCTTTTTGTATTTTGCAATCCAATGGTGTTGAGGGACCTTTGTTGATCAAATAAGTAGTGGTGCTAATAGCCTCAGACCAAAACATCTTTGGCAATCCCGCATGCAACCTCATGCTCCTAGCAAGCTCGTTCAAGGTCTTGTTCATCCTCTCAGTTATACCATTCAGTTGAGGTTTTCCAAGAATGGTCTTCTTCATCTTGATTCCATTATCAACACGGTACCACTTGAAATAAGCATCTACGTATTCACCCCCAATATTTGAATGCAAACCCATTTCTTTCTATGGAAATAAACCTTACCTTTCTGCCTGCATCATCAATAAATGTCACACAATAGTTAGAACCACCAAGGGAAGTAACAACTGAAGGCCCCTACACATATGTGTGAACCAACTCCAATTTTGTTGTCTTTTGTTCCTTTCTGGCCTTAGAAATGTTAACCCTTTTTTGCTTGCCAAAAATACAGCCTTCACACACTGTTATTTATAGTTTTCAACCTTGGTAGCTTTCCTTTGGACTGAAGCACTTTCATTCCCTTCTCACTCATGTGACCAAGTCTATAATGCTAAGTCTATAATGCTACAAATCAGAACCAGTAACATCATCAACAACTGCAACCGTGTCCTTGATGTAAAGAGTTCTAGCTTTAACTCCTCATGCAACAACCATGGATCCCTTTGTGTCTTTCCAGGAAACACCATTAAAAGTCACATTATGACCTTCATCATCGACAGACAAGAGTAAAGCGTCTTGTACTTCTTCAATAACCGCATTTGCAACATCGCCTTTCTTTTCATCCTTCTTCGGAGCTTTGCAGTTCTTCTTTATGTGACCAGACTTGCCACAATTCTAGCACTCCACATTCCATCTGAATTTGGACTTGCTTCTTCCATTCCTTGACTTTCCTCTACCATTGCCCTTGTTGGAATTCCTCTCGAAGTTCCTGCCCCTAGTATCAACACTTAGGGCAGAATTAGATGTCAATGATTCTCAGGAGTCCTTTCTATGAACTTCCTCTGTAAGAATGGTATCCCAAATATCATTAAAAATCAACTTCCCGTTGCCTACAGAGTTACTGACCGCAACCCTCATAGGCTCCCAACAATTTCGCAAAGACACCAAAAGAATTGAAGCACGAACCTCAACATTAAATTTAATCTGAATCGAGTTCAATTGATTGAAAATCGTGCTAAACTCATTCAAATGTGATGCCACATATTTATTTTCTGTCATCTTTAAATTGAAGAGTTTTTTCATGAGATGTACCTTATTACATGTAGAAGGCTTCTCATACATGTCAGACAAAATCTTCATCATCCCCGTTGTGGTTTTCTCTGAACCCATTTTGTGAGCAACATTCTTCGATAGTGTTAACCAGATTACTCCCAACACCTCTCTATCGAGGAGATTTTACTCATCATCTTTCATACCTTCTGGTTTCATATCTAGAAGTGGTGTGTGCAAATTTTTACTGTATAGATAATCTTCGATTAACATCCTCCATAACACAAAATCCATATCATCGAACTTGTTTATTCCAAGTGTTGATCCTTCTCCGCCAGCCATTGCTCTCAATCATGAACCAAACTCTGATACCAGTTGTTACGAATTAGATGCCCTAATTCCAAACTAACAAGAGCAATAATAATAAATGCATAAGAATGGAAAACCAAGCACGAAAAATCACAACAAGATTTATATAGGTTCACCTCAAGGTGAAACTACGTCCTATCTTCCGCCACTGCAGTAATCCAATATGAGATAAAATAATTGACAAGAGAAATCTCATACTTACAAGTGTTTCTCTCTAACCTCTCGGGCTTCAACTTGAGATGCTCCTCGGATTAAGATCATAAAACCCTAATAGCGGCGCCCCCCAATTTAAAGAGAAAGCTAGGGCAACTGCATTACAAGAGTGAAATTCCCAAACTACCCTTAACGAAACAACAATCAATATATCGTAGATCAGATGGGGGCTCCACCCTCGCACCCCGGGAGGAGGGCTTCCCACCCCATGTCGACAATACTGCAAAGGTCGATCCGTGACCACCAGCTTGAGGGGGAGTGTTGGAAGATATGGAGGACTGCAATTTTTTATGGGAAGATCCTATACACTATTTGCTGCAAGCTAAGCCTTCATGATATTCTCTGACCCCCAGTTTGAGGGGGAGTATTGGAAGATGGGCCCAAGTCCACACGACCAAGGAAGGCCCACACATCCAAGTGTGTTAGAAGACGGGCTCAAGCCCATAAGACCAAGGAAGGCCCACACATCCAAGATATGTGGAAGATAGGCTCAAGGCCCATAGACCAAGGAGAAGGCCCATAGGCCCACATAGTGATGGAAGGATGGTAAATAAAGAGTCATCTCATAGAGATATAATTGATGTAATTAGTTTAAGTTCTAGGGGTATAATAATAATATTTTACTTTTATTAATCTATAAATTGAGCTTCAAGGGGAGGGTTACGACCAAGTCCATAACCTCTGTTCTCTCATGTTCTCTCCCAATGAGTCCATCTCTCTTTTTCTCCATGAGCTAAATCCAAGGAGTCCTAAAAATCAACATAAGTCAAAGAAGTTTTTCACGTTTTCATAAATTCAACAACTTGCCCATGAGAGAGTTGTGTATGCATGAACTAGCTAACGATACTTACGACAAAAGAGATGTTTGGTCTAGTAACTGTCAAATACATTAATTTCTCTACCAGCCTTTCAAAATTAGCAACATCTATGACATTACCATATGTTGCACATAACTTCACATTCAGATCCAAGGGCTTGTCAATAGGTCTATAGTCTAGCATTCCTCTCTTCAAGTAAATATAAGACATACTTTCCTTGTGACAAAACTAGCTGAGATTGTAACATTTCAATACCCAAAAAATATTCAATTAAATGAAGATCTTTAGTTTGAAAAGCTGCACCCATTAATTTGGTAAACATCCCTTTGATTACTCCTAGTGAGAATGATATCATCAACATATGTAGCATAAGAACAACACCATTAATTGTATGTTTAACAAAAAAAAAAAAGGACCATTTCACATCTCTTAAAGCCAAACCCATAAATCACTTTGCTAAATTTGTTAAACCGTGCTCGAGGAGATTGCTTAAGACCATAAATTGACTTTTTAACTTTTCATACTTTTTCCCACTCAACCACAAAACCAAATATAAACTTCTTCAAGGAGGTCGACATTGAGAAAAAACAATTTTCACATCAATTTGATGAATAGACCAATTTGAATTTGCAGTAGCGGGTCTTTGGCAAATGGAGAAAAGTCTCCTCATAATCCATTCTATCTGTTTAAGTAAAGCCCTTAGGATCCAATTGAGCTTTTAACTAAGTAACTGAGCCATCTGGCTTATGCTTGATTGTAAATATCCATCTACATCCCACATTTTTTTCCTTTGGTTAAAGAAGTCGGGCCCCATGTGTGATTATGATACACGAATCTCATTTCTTCTTCCATTACAACTCTCTATCCTGGATAATTCAGAGCCTCAATATGATCATGGGGAAGAGACATAGAAGACAAGAGAAATGTGTTACACTCCGATGAAAGTCAATGAATAGAAAGAAAATTAGAGATTGGATGGGAGGTTAAGACCTTGGATGGAATACTTGATCGGGGCTCTTTCCAAATAGCTATGAGTGAGCACCAAAGGGAGGACCAAAAAAAATAAGAGAAGAGGGAGAGATGTGGTCACTAACCTTAGTGTTAAGTTGTGCAGCCTAATCAACACCCTATGTGTTATGGACTCCATAGCATCTAGAGTAATTAGAAAACGCAGGGGTTAAATTATGTAATTTCCAGGTTTTTTCAATTAGCAGGTTTAGATGTAATTTCCTTCAAATTAGTGGCCCTTTGTTTGGCCTTTGCTGGTGTGCGTCAACCCTAATCCTCTTATATGGAAGACGGGTTTTAAAATGAAGCTTAAGCATTGATCAATTAGTCTAAATAGAGATTAGATTCTCTCTCTCGAGGTCCAAGGTGCAAGCTTCCTTCGAAAGTTTGATCCCTTTCAATCATAGGTCGTTTGAAAAATTCAAAGCCTCTCCTAAGAACGAATTACAATCTAGAATCAAGAGGAGATCATCGGGTGACTCGATCCATGGCAAGGGAACTTAACAGTGTGGTATCAGACATGACCACCGTCGACGATTCATCTTCTCTGAATGATATCGCAATCTTATTGAGGAAGTACGAATGGAATCCCAGAATTCCATCGCCAATGTTTGAACAGAAGTAATGGAGCTTCGGGAGGCCTTTAATCAATTCACTCTTCGTATGGGAGAGTTAATGGCATGGGACACTGCCATTCCGAGCAGTTGAAATAGGCATTCTGACCACCATCCCCCTCCCCCGCCACCACCAATGGCTCCTCTGCGTCCAACGCATCCTATTCCAGGAGGGCCTCATGGCAACAACCCCTCCACCGTGCCCAAGTATACCAAACTCAACTTTCCCACTTATGATGGGTCCTCCAAGCCTCTGTATGGTTGCACCGGTGTGACCAAATCTTTTGGAATCAAAGAACCCAACCTGAGGACAAGGTTCCTTTAGCTACATTCCACATGCTCGACGAAGCGCAACTGTGGTACCATCAATTTCACTTTGAGCATCCTATTTATGATTGGGAGATTTTTAAAGATTATTGCATGTTGAGGTTTGGTCCACCACCCTGAAGTATCCCTCTGGGAGATTTGGTCAACCTCAAACAAACGGGTTCCATAGAGGTTTATTAGAAACAATTTCAGGAACGGTTGGCACGACCCAGTAGGTATGTGTGTCTGACTTAGTATGTTCATTTATTTACTGTTGGACTAGCGGAAGCCCTTCGTCTGGAAGTGGAATTACATGACCCACCAGACCTAGCACATGGCATGAATCTTGCCCGTACTCTGGATGCTAAACAACGGGTCTTGAAAGAGTCCCTCGGGCATAGGCTTCCATGGCCAGGTCGAGTCACAACTGGTTCCCCACCCACCTTTGCCCCCCCAATGCGCCAAGGCAACAATCCTTCTCACAAATCCGATCCACCCTTGGCACAACCGCCACAATACTTTCGACGCCCTTCTAAATCAGAGATGGAACAGAGGAGAGCCAAAAACCACTGTTATAATTGTGGTGAGACATACACACAGGGTCACATATGCAAACGCCTGTTTTGGTTAGAAGTGGATGATTCCGAGGAGACTCCACTATTGGAAGAAGTTGTCAAGCCTGAGATAGACGAACCAGCTATTTCCATCCATGCTATGACAGAGCTGCACAGCACAAACACCATCCAGGGCCGAGCTGGCCTCCAACACCTACAGTTTTTTGGCTTAGTGGATTCAGGCAGTACCCACACTTTATTAGCCAACCAGCAGCACAACAACTCGACTTACCGATTCAGCAGAACATTAGCATTTCGGTCTCGGTAACCAATGGGGAAAGATTTCCAGTGTTGGAGTTTGTTCAGCGGTACCTTTTGATATTGAAGGCAACACATTTGTGATGGACTTCTTAGTCTTTCCACTAGATGGATTTGACTTGGTGTTGGGTATTAAATGGCTGCAGTAGTTGGGTCCAATTTTATGAGATTTCAAGTCCCTCACTATGAGTTTTACACAAGACCAGAAAAAAACTCACCCTTCAAGGGCCTCCTGCTCCATTACCTTGCTCTCTCCAGACTATCCAACCTATGGACTCCGATCATTGTAAGTTAAACTCACTCCTTACTGAATTTGCTGATTTATTTCAGCAGCCTGCTGCGCTCCCACTGATCCAAACTTGTTATCATCGGATACGTTTAAAGTTAGGCACTGAGCCTGTAGTGATGCGTCCATATCACTACCCCCATTTTCAGAAAGATGAGATAGAGCGCCAATGTCAACTTATGTTAGCGCAAGGCATTATTCAGCCTAGTCGATCTCCATTTTCTTCCCCAGTGTTGTTGGTAAAAAAACATGACCACTCTTGGCGATTTTGTGTTGACTACAGAGAGCTCAATGCTGATATGGTTAAGGATAAATTTCCAATACCCGTGGTGGACGAACTCTTGGATGAATTGCATGGGGTAAAATTATTTACTAAGCTGGATTTGAAATCCGGGTACCACCAAATTCGGGTACACCTTGCAGATGGGGAGAAAACTGCCTTTCGCACGCATCATGACCATTTTGAGTTCTTAGTCATGCCATTTGGGCTCTCCAATGCCCCTTCCACTTTTGAGGCCCTGATGAACGAAATCTTTCGCCCTCTCTTACGAAAATATGTTATGGTATTCTTTGATGATATTATGATTTATAGCACTCACTGGGAAGAACATATTCAGCATTTGTGCCAGGTATTCAACTTCTTGTGTTCCCATCATTTGTTTCTCAACCAATCAAAATGCTCTTTGGGTACCTCAGAGGTAGCTTATCTGGGTCATGTCATCTCGGCCTCTGGTGTTAAGACCAACAGTAGACAATTACAGGTAGTGGTTGACTGGCCTACTCCACATTCAGTCACTGCTTTACGGAGATTTTTAGGCTGGGTCGGGTATTACAGGAAGTTCATTTGCGACTATGGCCAGATTGTGGCTCTGCTCAACATCTTACTTAAGCGTAACATCTTCACATGGTCAGACATAGCGGCTTAATCCTTTGAGAAGTTGAAACATGCCTTAGCCTTTGCCCCGGTTCTCTAACTCCCCAATTTTGAAGAACCGTTTGTTATTGAATGTGATGCTTTTGGAGGGGACATTGGTGCAGTCTTACAACAGCAGAGCCATCCCATTGCATATTCCAGCATGCACCTTGCCAAACACCATCACAAATTAGCTGCTTATGAAAGAGAACTTATCGGCTTAGTCAAAGCCATTCAGCATTGGTGGCCCTATCTTTGGGGACGACACTTCGTGATCCGGACAAAACACTGCAGTTTGAAATATTTATTGGAGCAATGTATCACTACTTCACTGCAACAGCATTAGCTGAGTAAATTGATGGGGTTTGATTTTAAAGTGGAGTATAAACCAGGCCACCTTAACATTGGGGCTGATGCCTTGTCTCACTGGGACATGTCGGAACCACAGCTACACGCAATCAGTCAACCACGGTTTCTTTTGCTTGATTCAATTAGGGATGACATTCAGCAACATCCCGAACTCATTGCCTTGTATCACAGCATTGAGCACAACACCAAGGACAGAAATTGGGCACTTTAGGACCGTCTCATATTGTATAAGAATCCGATTTATCTCCATCCTACTTCAGTCCTACTCAACAACATCCTATCTACATTTCACGACAACATTCATGAAGGCCAGCAAAAGACATATTTTCGGCTAAGTCATGACTTCTATTGGAGAGGCATGAAACGTATGGTGGCTGACTATGTCTTTGTGTGCTAAGTGTGCCAACGGAACAAGGCGGAGACATTAAACCCAGTAGTCCTGCTGCAACCTCTTCAGGTCCCTTCACAGTTATGGGCAGATATATCCATGGACTTTATAGATGGTCTCCGAATGTCTTCAGGAAAATCTATTATTTTCTTAGTGCTGGATCGGTTATCTAAATATAGGCACTTCCTACCCCTAGCTCATCCTTATACGGTGACACATGTGGATCAGATCTTCATGGACCAGATTGTCTGCCTTCATGGCTTATTGGAGTCCATCACCAGTGACAGAGATGCAGTATTCACAAGTACCTTTTGGAAAGAGCTATTCAAATTATAGGGCACAAAATTGGTTTTCTCATCAGCCTACCACCCTCAGATAGATGGGCAAATGAAAGTAGTCAACTGCACTATTGAGTTGTATTTGTACTATTTCGTGGGGGATACTCCCAAAATTTGGGTCTGCTGGCTCACCTGGGCGGAGTTTTGTTATAATACATCTTACCACACTTCCCTTGGCACTACACCCTTCAAGGTAGTTTATGGGCGAGACCCCCCTCATCTCTTATCTTACGAGCCTGGCTCATTTCGGGTGGCGGCACTTGACCAGGCTTTGGGGGAACGGGATACTATGCTCGCCCAAGTCAAAGTTCACTTGCAGAAAGCTCAGGACACTATGAAGTGAACCTAAGACAAGGGTCATCGTGACCTTTCTTTTTCTCCGGGAGATTATGTATGGCTTCGACTTCAACATTACCGCCAGCTTTCCATTACAGCCTCCAAACGGCACAAACTTTCACCGAAGTTCTATGAGCAATTTCAGGTGTTGCAACGTATTGGTAGAGTGGCTTATCACCAGCAACTCCCACTAGACGCCAAGATCCATGATGTTTTCCATGTCTCCCTATTGAAGCCATTCAGGGGAGACTCGCCTATGCTCCACACACCGTTGCCACCAGTACAAGATGGTCGCGTTATACCTACTCCACAGAAGGTGTTTCAAGCTCGCGGGGTCCAAGGGTCATGGGAGATTTTAGTCTAGTGGGCCGATACAAATCTTGTTGAAGCTTCCTGGGAACCATTAGAGGCTTTCAGTGCCCTCTACCCCACCTTTTAGCTTGAAGACAAACTCTTTCTCCAGGAGGGGGGTGATTTTATGAAATCCATAGCTTCTAGAGTAATTAGTAGCCGTAGGGGTTAAATTATGTAATTTCCAGGTTTTTGCAATTAGCAAGTTTAGATGTAATTTCCTTCAAATTAGTGGCTCTTTGTTTGGCCTTTGCTAGTGTGCGTCAACCCTAATCCTCTTATATGGATGACGGGTTCTGAAATGAAGCTTAAGCATTGATCAATTAGTCTAAACAGAGATTGGATTCTCTCTCTCTTGAGGTCCAAGGTGGAAGCTTCCTTCGAAAGCTTGATCCCTCTCAATCATAGGTCGTTCAAAAAATCCAAAGCCTCTCCTAAGAAGGAATTAAAATATGGATTCAAGAGGAGATCATCGGGTGACTCGATCCATGGCAAGAGAGCTTAACACTATGCTGAGTCGGTACACGGATCATTAAGGGCAATTTGGGAATTTTACTCCTATATCACGGTTGCCCTAATTTTCTCTTTATAATTGAGGGGTGCTGCTATTAGGGTTGGATCATTCGAGGAGCATCAGTAGTGATCGAGAGAGGTTAGAAAATAAACATGTGTAAGTGTGTGAGATTTCTCTTTGTAAACTATTTCATCTTCATAGTCGATTACTGCAGCGATGGAAGGTAGGACGAAGTCTCACCTTGAGGCGAACCTATATAAATCTTGTTTGTTCTTGTTCTTGCTTTTCCTTTCTTCCACAATTATTATTATTGCTCTCATTAGTTTGGAATTGGGGCATCTAATTCCTAACAAGTGGTATCAAAGCTTTGGTTCGTGATTGAGAGCAATTGCTGGTGGAGAAGGATCGACACTTGGAATCAACAAGTTCGATGGTATGGATTTTGCATTCTAGAAGATGCAGATAGAAGATTATTTGTAAAGTAAAAAGTTGCACACACTACTTCTAGATATGAAACCAGAAGGTATGAAAGATGATGAGTGGAACCTCTTCGATAGACCGGTTTTGGGAGTAGTCTTGTTAACACTGTTGAAGAACATTGCTTACAACGTGGCGTCAGAGAAAACTATAGTGGGGATGATGAAGATTTTATCCGACATGTATGAGAAGCCTTTAGAAAATATTAAGGTACATCTCATGAAAAAACTCTTCAGTTTAAAGATGATAGAAAATACATCAGTGGCATCGTATTTGAATGAGTTTAGCATGATTGTCAATCAATTGACATCGGTTTAGAATAAATTTGATGATAAGGTTTGTGTTTTAATTCTTTTGATGTCTTTGGAGCCTATGAGGGACTGCGGTCAACAACTCTGTAGGCAATGGGAAGTTGATTTTTGATAACGTTCAAGACACCATTCTTATGGAGAAAGTTCATAGAAAGGACTCCAGAGAATTGTCAACATCTAATTATGCCCTAAATCATGACACTAGGGGTAGGAACTTTGAGAGGAATTCCAACAAGGGCAATGGTAAAGGAAGTCAAGGAATGGTAAAAGAAAGTCCAAATTCGGAAGGATGTGGAGTGCTAGAATTGTGGCAAGTCTGGTCACATAAAGAAGAACTATAAAGCACCCAAGAAGGATGAAAAAAAATGATGTTGCAAATGCAGTGACAGAAGAAGTAAAAGATGTTTTACTCTTGTCGGTTGATAGCCCTATTGACCCTTGGGTGTTGGATTTAGGAGCTTCTTTTCACACCACTGTGCACAGTGAAATCCTGGAGAATTATGTTGCTGGAGATCACGGGAAGATGTATCTTACTAATGGAGAACCTTTACACTCCGTCTTCTATCAGTAGTGTGTCTATCGGCATTGGTCTTAAGTGTCTACCACCGTGTCCCTCCACAAGACAATGACTCTCAAGTGGTAGGAGTCATAAAAGCCATTACAGGGAGGGGGGGGGGGGGGGGGGGGGGGGGGGGGGGGGGGGGGGGGATTATATAGATGTAATAATAAGTTCCTCCGTCATGGACTTCCAACCACAAATAATTTTGATCTATTTGACAAGGATGAAGTTCCTCCATCATGGACTTCCAAAATTTTGATCTTTTTGACGGGGATGAAGTTCCTCCGTCATGGACTCCCAACCATAAATAATTTTGATCTTTTTGATGGGGTAAAATAAATGATGACATGCGGTCACCTCTTCTACAATAATAATGTCCCCAAAGAGACATAATAGCTACAACTGAATATAACACGACCATCTTCCAACACAGATAACATGAACCAAAATAATAAACCTTGTAGATGGACCCATGAAATAATCATAGTCTGATATAAATATTTTTTCTTTGATGCACAAGATTCATCTTTTGTGCTCCCTCTATCTTAAATATTTTGGTCACATAAACTTATCCACAACATAAGGAATAAAATACCTCTTTCTTGTACTTCTTCTACTTCTCCCCCTCAAGCTGGGAGGTAATGGCAGTGATCCTAGTTTGAACCAAATATCATAGATGCAGCAATAAACCAAAATAACAAAGATGTATAAATAAGCCCTCTAGGAGGTAATGGCAGTGATCCCAGTTTGAACCAAATATCATAAATGCAGCAATAAGCCAAAATAACAAAGATGTATAAATAAGCCCTCAAACCGGGGAGAAGTGAGATATTTTTTGATATATCAACTCAAAAAGTAGTACAAAACAATGGGCATAAATTCGGAATTTTCAATACAACAGGTTACCAACATGACCTTTGATTCTTCCAATGTGAAGATATCTTTAAATACAGATTAGATTGACATAAAAAAATTTCTTATGAAAGTAGAATTAAATAATTTTCATCCAATTATAATTTAACTTCATAAAATATAATTATCAGAAAATAAATAATCTGATATATTTCGGTCTCTGTCATCTGGTCGAACTAAGTTCTGTTTCTCTTTTCCAGAACGACCATTGACTCTTCCAAGATCAATATCTCATTTTAAAAATATCTTATCGAGGATTGATTTAATAGGTAAGAAAATAGATATACGTATCTTTCTATTGATATATAATTCTCCATATAAAGTTTCTTTCTTGATTGCATAAAATACGTCGAAAGTTGAGGCTTTCTGCTACTGCTCAAACCTCTTTTTCAATATGACCTTTGCTACTTCAAATATCAATTTCTCATTGTAGATAACTCAGATAAAAAATTAGTTGAATAGGTAAAAGAATATACTTACAGATATTTCTTTGGATATATATCTCTCCATATCATTTCCAGTTCTTGATAGCGAAACATACCCCGGAATCTAAAGATTGCTGATGCTGCTTGAACCTTTTTGCAATCTGACCTTCGTTCATTCAAATATAGACATCTCTCTGTGGATAACTCCGATGGGAACAAATCATTTTTCTTTGGAAACTAGACTCAAATATATTTTTGGCAATATATAATTTGAAATATGAAAAAAATCCTTATAGAGGTAAAAAATGCAAAGAAAACTATGGGTAAAGGGACTAAAAAAAAACTACGAACCTAGACTTAGGGTTGAGGGTTTAGAGAAAAGGATCACATTACCTACATGAGTTGACCAAGTCAACTCATAAAACCTACTCTGATACCATGTAAAATTTATGGATAATGTCAGAATTCAAGGGGCTCTACTACTTGGACGTGCCAAAGGTCAATATGGTGTCTACTACTGAGAAAGATACACAATAATGGCACAATCGATTGGGACATCCTTCCATGATGTCTGATGCATAATCCCATTCCCTTGACAAAATGGTTCAAGGTCTTTTGAAATATTCTCTTTGGCATTATCAGACCAGAGGATTTTTATCTTCTGACCAAATTGTGTGAGTACCATCGCATAAAAAGATTTTAAAATAGATGGTATCTCAGAACGCTTCTTAAAAATAAACAACCAAGTTGTGCAAGTGAAATCATCAATAAAAGTGATAAAATATTTGGATTGAGAAATATTAGAGACACTCAAAGGTCCCCAAACATCAGTATGAATAAACGAAAAAGGAATGTCACTTTTGACTTCTGGACGTGGAGAGTATGTACTCCTTTTATGTTTACTTTACTGACACACCTCACAACTGAATTTTGACCTTATCTTAAGAGATGGAAACATATGATGAAGAGACTGTATGGAAGGATGTACCAACCGATTGTGCCATAATCGTGTCTCATTCTCAGTAGTAGACTGTTATGGACTCCATAGCATCACGAGTTATCCATTGGCATAAGAATTAAATTATGTCAATTTACTTTTCATAATTTCAATTCGGTTTGGTTTACTTTATTTGGTTTGGTTTACTTTCAGTTGGTTCAGTGTAATGTGGCGTGAACCACTTGACCTATGGGTCATCTTTGTATTTTCGTCCTCAACCCTATTTAGGGGGACGTGAAGGAGAAGAGAGGCCAGTATTGAGAAAATTATATTTTACAGGTTAGATTCTCCCTCAGAGGTCTAGGTCGGATTCTCCCTTTGAAGTCCAAGGTTGAGCTTCCTCCAAAGCTCCTTCATTCTAATTGAGTTCCACCATTACTCGTTCAAGAAACAAGAATTCTCTTCCAACGTCAAGATCATCCATGGAGGGAAGAGAGGAAAGAAGGGTGACTCGATCCATGGCAAGGGAAGAAACTAACATTTGGTATTAGAGTGGGCTCCCACGTCGCGAGTTCGAGTCCCAGGGCACGCAAAGGCTGGATTAAAATTACTGTAGGTTTGGAAGGGGCGACCTAGCGAAGGGGGCGACCCGGAGAACTGCAAAGGGGCACTAGGAGTAGGCTGCCGCTAGAGTAGGCCACCGGGTTGGGCCAGTGTCGTTACGCTGCCATGGTCGTCGACTCACGAAGGTGGGGTGTGATGTTATGTTTCTGGGTTAAGTACTTATGTCTTCCACTCCTAACAGGTCGGTCTTTTGGGTAGTATTGGCTAGGTGCTTAACATTTGGTATCACCCTTGGGGATTCCTCTTCCCCTGACGATTTGAGATAGTTAGTGGAAGATACTAGGTAGAGGACAGATAACCAGGCTCATGCTCTAGAAAAGGTGTGTCAAACAACCTCTAATTTGCGTGAGGCAATAAAATCAATGGATGCTGCCATCCAAGCTCTCCTCCGGTGACAAGAGGACCATGATACACGAGCCCAACCACTAGCTGAATACTCTCCACCACCACCCCCACAAGCACCAATGCGTCAACACCATCCCCATCTGGGGCCTGCCGTTCAAGGACCAAACACTGTGCCCAGGTATTTAAAACTTGACTTTCCTACGTATGATGGGTCTAAGGACCCTTTGATTTGGTTAGCCAAGTGTGATCAATTCTTTTATCATCAAAAAACACCTGCGGATGAAAAAGTGTATTTGGCCGCCTACCACATGCTCGATGAAGCGCTTCTATGGTACCACCAATTCCAAAATGACCAAGTGGTTCAGGATTGGGCAACTTTTAGACAGTCTTGCATGATGAGATTTGGTCCTCCAGCTAGCAGCAATCCATTGGGAGAATTAATCAATTACAAACAAACTGGATCACTAGAGGTGTACGAAAAAACCTTCCAGGAAAAGTTAGCTCAAGCAAACTAGTTTGTCAGCCACACACAGTATGTCCATATTTTTACTGCTGGTTTGATAGAAGCTCTGAGATTAGAAATTGAATTACATGCTCCTTCAGATTTAGACCATGCTATGAATTGAGCCAGGGCAATTGAGCACAAGCAGCATGTTCTAAAAGAGTCACTGGTCAGAAAACTAGCTTGGCCAGGGAGGCACAATGCCTCAGCGCCAAACCCTTCCTATGGACCGCCAAGATTTAGAGACAGTGCAGCCCCACGCCCAGACATCTCTAATTCGGCTCCATCTGCTCCTTACTTCAAAAAACTTACTAGACAGGAAATGGACCAGAGAAAGGCCAAGGGTCTCTATTTTAACTGTGATGAACAGTATGTCATTGGACACTACTACAAATGATTATTCAGTATATGTCTGTAGGAGGATGGAGAAGAAATACCACCAGAGGAGGAAATTGTGGAAACTGACCAAGAAGGTCCAGAGATTTCCCTTCATGCTATGACTGGTCTACGTAGTTCAAGCACAATGCAGGTTAAAGCCCAATTACATCATTTACAGTTACTGGCTTTAGTTGACTCGGGCAGTACACATAATTTCATCAGTCAACAGGCGGCAGAACAACTTGGGTTAGTAGTACAGTAACAGACTGGTCTTTCTGTATCAGTAGCCAATGGGGCTAAAATTACTAGTGTAGGCATATCACCAACCACACACTTTGATATTGAGGGACATGCATTTGTTGCAGATTTTCTGGTGATTCCACTGTCAGGATTCAATTTGGTACAAGGAATTAAATGGCTACAATTGTTGGGACCAATACTATGGGATTTCCAAGCTCTAACCATGTCTTTTATAGAGGACCAACATCAGATTCTATTGTATGGCACACAAGCACCACTAACCTGCGCACTACAGGTTGCCCAGGTCCAGTCCACAAACACATGTAAGTTATCTCACTTACTTACAGAATTTGAAGATATCTTTCAAGACCCTACTGCCTTACCACCAATTAGGCACTGTAATCACCGTATCCATTTGAAAATGGGTACTGAGCCGGTAGTGGTGCGTCCGTATCATTACCCGCACTTACAGAAGGATGAGATTGAAAGGCAGTGCCAACAGATGTTAGCACAGGGTATTATTTAGCCCAGCAGGTCTCCTTTTTCTTCATCGGTATTACTAGTCCGCAAGCATGATAAGTCATGGAGGTTCTGTGTGGATTACCGACAACTCAATGCCCATACAATTAAAGATAAATTTCCTATTCCAGTGGTGGACGAGCTGTTAGACAAGCTACATGGAGCTACGATTTTTACTAAACTCGATTTGAAATCTGGCTATCATCAAATCCGAGTTCATCCATCAGATGTGGAGAAAACAGCGTTCCGCACACAACACGGCCATTTTGAATTCCTCGTAATGCCATTTGGTCTGTCAAATGCACCTTCCACCTTCTAGGCCCTCATGAATGAGGTATTTTCCTCTCTCTTGAGAAGATACGTTTTGGTATTTTTCGACGATATTTTGGTCTATAGCAACAACTGGGAAGAACATCTTCAGCACCTTCACCAGGTATTTTCTCTTATACGTTCACATCATTTGGTTTTAAATCGGTCAAAATGTTCTATGGGTACATCAGAAGTGGCATACTTGGGCCACGTTATTTCAGCAGCGGGGGTGAAGGTAGACCAGAGTAAGATACAGGCGGTCACAGATTGGCCTATTCCTACATCTATTTCAGCCTTAAGAGGATTTTTGGGCCTAGCTGGATATTATAGAAAATTTATTCGTAGCTATGGCCAGCTTGCAGCTCTGCTCAACAATCTCAAGAAAAATGCTTTTTCTTGGTCAGAGACAGTAACTCATTCCTTTCAGCAATTGAAAGACGCCTTATCATCAGCCCCATTTTTGTAGTTCCCCGACTTTGATGAGTCATTTGTAGTGGAATGTGATGCTTTGGGGGGCGGTATTGGCATAGTGTTGCACCAACAGGGCCACCCGATTGCTTATTTTAGCCGTCAACTGGGCCAACACCACCACAAGTTGGCAGCTTATGAGAGGGAATTGATCGGATTGGCAAAAGCTATACAACATTGGTGCCCTTATCTATGGGGACGTTCTTTTTTGATTTGCACTGATCATTGCAGCCTCAAGTATCTTCTTGAGCAGCATCTCACTACTTCACCACAATAGCATTGGTTAAGTAAGCTTATGGGGTTTGACTTTTCTATCGAGTATAAACCGGGAAGTTTGAATGTAGGGGCTGATGCATTATCTCACCGGGACATTCCAGAGCCGCAATTAAATGCCATTAGTTAGCCCAGAGCTCTCTTGTTGGATTCTATACGGGAAGAGGCACAACAGTACCCGGATATTATCTCCTTATACCAGGACATCCAGCAGGGGACAGCGGCAAACAATTGGAGGATTCAGGACAATCTCATCCTCTAAAAAAAAAGAATTTTTCTACACCACATCTCCCCTCTGATTAACAGCATTTTAGCCTCCTTCCATGACAGTACAGATGAGGGCCGACAAAAAACATATTTCCGGATCAGTAGGGAATTTTATTGGAGGGGCATGAAGCGCAGTATAGC
Source organism: Aristolochia californica (assembly GCF_029961685.1). Lineage (NCBI taxonomy): Eukaryota > Viridiplantae > Streptophyta > Magnoliopsida > Piperales > Aristolochiaceae > Aristolochia > Aristolochia californica. Next base: position 8,847,238 of record NW_027182279.1, read on the forward strand.
TGATTATGTGGTGACTTGTCAGACTTGTCAACGGAATAAAGCTGAAACATTAAGTCCAGCTGGGTTGCTCCAACCACATCAGCTTGCATCACAAGTCTGGTCTGATATTTCTATGGACTTCATAGATGGACTTCCCTCTTGGTCGGGTAAATCTGTTATCCTTGTAGTGGTGGATCGTTTCTCTAAGTATGGGCATTTCATTCCTCTGGCGCATTCTTACACTGCAACTCAGGTCGCTCAACTTTTTATGGATAACATTGTCCGCTTACATGGTATGCCTAATTCAATTACCAGTGATAGGGATGCAATCTTTACAAGTACCTTCTGGAAAGAATTCTTCAAATTACAAGGCACAACGTTAGCCTTTTCTTCAGCCTACCATCCGTAGACTAATGGTCAGACAGAGGTCGTCAACAGAACCATTGAAATGTATCTCCATTGTTTCGTGGGGGTCTCACCAAAGAGGTGGGTTAAGTGGCTCGCCTGGGCTGAGTTCTGTTACTACACCTCCTACCACAGCGCACTCGGCACAACCCCATTCAAGGTGGTATATGGTAGAGAACCTCCCCGTCTTTTAGCCTATGAACTAGGGGCCTTTAAAGTGACCACTTTGGACCAAGCATTAGCTGAAAGAGACACATTCATCACTGATGTGCACACTCATCTACAGGAGGCACAACATTCTATGAAAAAATATTATGACAAGAAGCACCGGGAAGTCTTCTTTTCGCCTGGAGATTATGTTTGGTTGCGTCTCCAACACTACAGGCAGCTGTCGTTGACAGCCTCCAAACATCACAAGCTCTCTCCTAAATATTATGGTCCCTTTCAGGTGATGGACTGCATTGGGACAGTGGCCTATAGATTGCAGCTTCAGCCAGAGGCCAGAATTCACAACGTCTTTCATGTCTCACAATTAAAGGCCTTCCAAGGTGATTCGCCTTTGCTGCACACCCCGCTGCCCCCACTCCATGAGGGACGTGTACTTTCTACCCCAGTACAGGTATTACAAACTTGCCGTATTCAGGGTGATTGGGAGATCTTAGTGCAATGGGCAGATGCTGACCCCAGTGACATGACATGGGAGCCATTAACGGAGTTTCGCACCCTCTACCCATACTTTGAGCTTGAGGACAAGCTCTTTCTCCAGGGGGGAGGGAGTGATGTTATGGACTCCATAGCATCACGAGTTATCATAGGCATAGGAATTAAATTATGTCAATTTAATTTTCATGTAATTTCAATTCGATTTGGTTTACTTTATTTGGTTTGGTTTACTTTTGGTTGGTTCAGTGTAATATGGCGTCAACCACTTGACCTATGGGTCATCTTTGTATTTTCGTCCTCAACCCTATTTAGGGGGACGTGAAGGAGAAGAGAGGAAAGTATTGAGAAAATTATATTTTACAGGTCAGATTCTCTCTCAGAGGTCTAGGTCGGATTCTCCCTTTGAGGTCCAAGGTTGAGCTTCCTCCAAAGCTCCTTCATTCTAATTGACTTCCACCATTACTCATTCCAGAAACAAGAATTCTCTTCCAACATCAAGATCATCCATGGAGGGAAGAGAGGAAAGATGGGTGACTCGATCCATGGCAAGGGAAGAACCTAACATAGACACCATGTTGATCTTTGGCACGTCGAAGTAGTAGAGGCCCCCTTGTTCATGTTGTCCACCAATCACCTGCTTCATTATAAGATCCTAAAAAGCACATGAAGAAGGTGAGAAGGTAACCGAGAAATTAAAATATTTTTTAAGTTGACTCACAGAGAGTAAGTTTAAAGGAAAAGAAGGAACAAAAAGAATATCAGTGAGCGAAAGTGAGGTGACAGAAGTGGAACCATTTCCTTGAACTTTTGTTTGAGAACCGCCAACTATGGTAACAAACTTGTGTGAAAGACTCGGAGATAAAGAATGTAATAAAGTTTTGTTACATGTAAGATGCTCAGTGGCTCCTGCATCAATTATCGAGGATGAAGATGAGGCAGATAGTATACCTGAAGCAGTAGTGGCAGCAGTAGTTGCAGAGGGACTAGGAGAAGACCCTAGCATGATCTTCATTTTCTGAAATAGTTCATATTCTTCATCAGTAATAATCTTCTGTGCGGCTGATGTTGTGGGATGGTCGTCTTGTGCATCAGTAATAAGGGCTTGATTAGCCCGTGTTGATTCTGACTTGTCATTGGCTTTATAGCATATTTCTTTATAGTCACCATATCTACCACAGTAAGTGCATGCCCTGTAGCGGCACTGGTCTATAGTGTGGCCAAGAAATTTGCAATGAGTACATTTAATATCATATGTTCTGCTAGTACTAGTCCTTCCGCCACTTCCTCGGCCCCCTCTATAACCTCTTCCTTGGCCTTGGCCGCGGTCAGAGGATGATCCTCTATGATCAGAATACATAGTGGATGACACATCAGTAGTGGGGGAAGAAGTGTCTGGTATACGAAGTAATGTTGCACACACATCAACAAACTTTGGGACAACAGAAGCACTTAACAGTTGACTCTTGGCAATCTCAAGATGAGGTTTAACATTGGCAAGACAAATAGCAGTAATGAGTGCCTCCTTTTGTTTATCTTGGATAGAAATATCAGTGGCGGAGGGCTGAGCTAACTTCTACTTGTTTAGTATTCAACATTCAATGGAGAATATCATAGGGTCTATGCAGTGTATTAGGGCATGAATATAGTTTAGTACATGTATCCCAAATTTGTTTATAAGTGCCAAGATGAATAACATTACTAGAGACATGTTCTTCCACTCTATTTATTAGCCAACCAATAACCAAAGTATCATGCTTCATCCATTTCATATAAAAAATATATTCTTCATCAACAGATGGTCCTTGGGTAGTGATGTGACCTAGTAGGTCTTTGGTTATTAGAAACCTCCAAACTGTGGACCAACTCATAAAGTTTGATACCCCACGTAAGAGTATGGTGGTGATTCTCAGTATATCACCTTTGATATTCATATTATCATCAGCCATGATAGGCTTTTCTTCAAAAAACTTCTTATAACACCAAGTAGCACTTCTTCAAACAACTCGGTATATGTGAATATATCATCAATGCTAAATTATAATTTTTTCAAAAAAACCACTCAATAGAGTAAGGAGATTTATTACCAAGAACAGAAGATGGTAGATGATTTATAAGAAATCATGCGGTAAGGACTGCATGAGACCAATAAAAGTATAAAATTTTCATGGCATATAATAAACCTCGAGCTACCTCATGAATATGACAATTTTTCAGTTCGGCCACACCATTTTGTTGAGGAGTGTAGGCACAAGATGTTCAATGGATAATGTCATTTTCTTGACAAAAAGAGTCAAGGTCTTTGGAAATGTATTCTTTGGCATTATCAAACCGAAGTATTTTTATTTTCTAACCAAACTGAGTGAGTACCATAGCTTGAAAAGTCTTAAAAATCAATGGTATCTCATAACACTCCTTAAATAGAAATAACCAAGTGGTACAAGTGAAGTCATCAATAAATTATTATGGTCCCGGGTCATGGATCGAGTAACACGGCGTGGGATTTGTGAATCTAGCACTAGTACCGAGTTGCTAGACTCGGTATGAGGGTGAAAAAAACTTTTCCTTGCTGGTTTTCTCTCACGTGGACAAGCCTCTTGATGAATGCAATATGTATATAGCTAGATATATGAATTTAATCCACCCAATGTTGACCAGAATAAAGTAAGGAAGAATACCTTTCCTTGCTCACGGAAATCAGGGTTTCAAACCTGATTTGGTTGTAGCATGTCAAGGGATGCAACACTTGGTTGGTAGTAAGCCTTGGCCCAAGTGAATGGATTATTCTCCTCTCTTCCCTTGCTGGTGCTAGGAGCAGCAATTAAACTCCTTCACGTGAAGGACAAGAAAATTCTCCACCTTGCTGCTCGTCAAGAGGGTTAGAACCCTTGATGGTGGCTGACGTTGATGAAGAGGGCAAACCCTCTCTTTGAGCTCAGAAAAGGGGCAGGAAGCTCCTTTTCTTAGTATGGATGATGAGGGATGAATTTGGGTGAAGATGGATGGCAATGGGGGTGAAGGATAGGTTGGATTTTTGGAGTAAACCCTAAACTCGAGATCAAGAGGTGATCTCAACCTGTTTAGACTAGTTTATTCTAAAATCTCAAAGCTTACCTATTTCATTCATACCTTTCCCTTAAATAGGTCACGTCAAGGAGTTTTAGGGTTAGGGTTACAATAATTCCCCATAATGCCCTTACATATAAAGTAATTAGAAATAACTCTTACTTAAAATAATATAAGAAATAAATCCTACTCAAAGAAATATAAGAATTAAATCCTATTGAGTGAGTTGTTGTTGCCTTCTTCGTTGTGTGACTCGGTGTGCTATTGAGTCCACAACATCTACCTCCCCATGGAGAAAGAGCTTGTCCTCAAGCTCAAAAGCTGGGTAGATTTGTTTGAAGATGTCCACACGTTACCATGTTGCAGCATCAGGGTCAGTGTCTGTCCACTGAATGAGAATCTCCCAATGGTCATTGGTCAGCCGCGCGCATAACATTGTAGCTGGGTTAAGAATAACCTCACCATTATCAACCGGTGGTAGGAATGGAGTGGATGTAGGTTGTGCTCCGGAATGCCGCTTCAAAAGAGAAACATGAAACACATCATGAATTTTGGTTGTGTTCTGTAATTTGAGTTGATAGGCGACTGGTCCCACGCGTCGAAGAATGGGAAACAGCCCAAAAAATTAGGGAGAGAACTTATGACGTGGAGGTCCCGCAAGAGACTGCTGACGGTAGGGCTGGAGGCGTAGCCACACATACTCCCCAACCTCAAAAGAGACCTCACAGTGGCCTTTGTCGTATACATCCTTCATTCGAGCTTAGGCACGTCGTAGCCGTTCTGTGATATTCTGTAGCAGCAGATCCCGGTCTATGAGTGCCTGATCAATCGCGTCCATGCAGGTGGACCCTGGGTTGTACGAGAGAAGGCGAGGTGGATCCCGGCCATATATAACCAGGAAAGGAGTGGATTGCAAGGCAGAGTGGAATGAAGTGTTGTAATATTATTTAGCCCACAGAAGCCATTGAACCCATTGTCGCAGATGATCCCCCACCAAGCACCATCTCGATGGTGCGGTTCACCACCTCAGTCTGCCTGTCTGTCTGTGGATGATAGACAGAGGAGAACTTCAATTTTGTCCTACTCAAGCGAAACAGTTCCTGCCAAAAGGTGCTCGTGAAAACTGCATCTCTGTCACTCATAATGGATTCTGGAATGCCATGTAAGCGGACTATCTGCTCCAAGAAGATGGAGGAGAACTTCAATTTTGTCCTACTCAAGCGAAACAGTTCCCGCCAAAAGGTGCTCGTGAAAACTGCATCTCTGTCACTCATAATGGATTCTGGAATGCCATGTAAGCGGACTATCTGCTCCAAGAAAGTTTGAGCAACCCATGTTGCTGTATGAGGATGAGCCATCGGTATAAAATGCCCGTACTTGGAGAATCTATCAACCACTACAAAAAGTACGGATTTGCCGGCAGACAAGGGTAGGCCTTCCACAAAATCCATTGAAATGTCGGCCCAAACCTACGTTGGAAGGGCCAAAGGCTGGAGAAGACCGGCTGGACTCAAGTGCTTGGCTTTGTTGAGCTGGCATACCTGACAGTCGCCCACATAAGTCGCAATAGAGGGTTTCATGGCTTGCCAGTAAAAATCAACTTAAATTCTGTGCAAGGTCTTCTGGATCCCCTCGTGTGTACTGTCATGGTAGGCCGAGAGAATAGCTGGAATCAACTCGGACTCAGGTGGAAGGAAAATCCGTTACTTGTAATAAATAAGTGAATCCTTGATGGACCACTTCAAATTCATTGTCCCTTCTGCGATCTTCTGATGCAGTTCCTGTAGTGCAGGGTTATTGGCATGTGCGTCTCGCACCAAGTACAGAATGAGAAATCTCAGTTGGCTGATAGAATAGACCAACTACTGATCTTCAAAACACCGTGACAAGGCATCTGCCACCTTATTTAATCTTCCCGCATGATACTCCATCGAGAAGTCAACACCCAAAAACTTACTGATCCAGTGCTGTTGTGGCGATGTCGTCAAACGTTGTTCTAGTAGGAATTTAAAGCTATAGTGATCCGTGCGTAGGAGAAAAGCTTGGCCCCAGAGATAAGGCCTCCAATGTTGGACCGCTTTGGCCAACCTAATCAATTCGCGCTCATAGGCTGCCAGCTTGTGATGACGGTCTGTCAACTGTCTGCTAAAATACGCAATAGGATGGCCCAGCTGCTGTAAAACGGCACCAATACCCACGCCCAAAGAGTCGCACTCTACCACGAACAATTCGTCAAAGTTGGGAAGCTGTAATACTGGCACAGATGCGAGGTCAGCTTTGAGTGCCACAAACGATGTGGTGGCCCCCTCATTCCAAATAAAGGAATTTTTCTTGAGTAAACTCGTCAATGGTGCTGCCACTGGGCCATAGTTCTGAATAAATTTGCGGTAGAAGCCCACAAGACCCAAAAAACCCCATAATGCAGAACACGACAGTGGCTGCGGCCACTCGTGAATAGCTCGGATCTTCTCGGGATCCACCGTAACCCCCTCATGTGAGATAATGTGTCCCAGAGACCCCACATGTGAAGCTGCAAAAGCATGCTTAGAATCTTTTAAATAGAGCTGGTGTGCTCTTAACAAGTCGAAAACAATCCTCACGTGTGCCAAGTGCTCCTCAATCGACTTCTTATATATCAAAATATGATAAAAAAATACAAGACAATATTTTCGAAGATAGGGGCTAAATACCTCATTCATCAAAGCTTGAAAAGTGGAGGGTGCATTGGATAACCCGAACGGCATGATGACGAACTCAAAGTGGCCATGGTGCGTGCGGAATGTTGTCTTCTCGATATCAGAGGGGTGTATCTGGACCTGATGGTATCTCGAATGGAGGTCGAGTTTAGTGAATAACCACGACCCATGTAACTCATCCAGAAGCTTATCCACTTCCGGAATTGGGAACTTGTCTTTTACTGTCTGCACGTTCAACTCCCGATAATCCACGCAGAACCTCCATGTCCCATCATGTTTCTTCACAAGTAAGACGGGTGAAGAGAACGGGGAGCGGCTAGGGTGAATAAGACCCTGTTTCAACATCTCATGGCAGTGATGCTCTATCTCGTCCTTTTGAAGGTGTGGGTAACGGTATGGTCGCACGACCACTCCCTCAGAACCTGGTTTCAGACAGATCCTATGGTCACAGTGCCTCATGGGAGGCAACCCAGAAGGCTCCTGGAAGAGGTCAAAGAACTCCTCAACCAGACCATCACTAGTACTGTCAGGCTGATCCTGTGTCTGCAAAGTGTACATGCGGTGGGCCCTGTCCACCTGACAGCCCTGTAAGAGCACCCGACTTTCGGCCAAATCAAAGCTCATGGTTAAAGCCGAAAAGTCCCACAGAATGGGCCCCAACGTTTGTAACCATTTAATGCCTAATACCATATCAAATCCCGCTAGGGGAATAACAAAAAATTCCGCATTAAATGAATTAAATCCAATGGAAAAAGTTATCACCTTACTAATCCCATAGCTAGGGACCTTCTCTCTATTGGCCACTGAGACGGTGGTTGTCGGATGAGTGTGTATCTGGAGCTGGAGATGTTGTGCGGCTATCAAACTCAAAAAATTGTGTGTACTCCCCGGGTCGACTAGTCCCACCAGTTCTCGGTCGATAACATGAGCTCGGACTTGCATTGTAGTAGGCGATTTCTGCCCCGTAATAGCATGCAAGGATATCTCTGGTGGTTCCTCCTCAATAATATCCTCTGGCTCCTCTGGATCCTTTGAATCCTTCACCTCGAGCCCAAACAATCATTTACATTGGTGTCCAACCCGATACTGCTCATCGCAGTTATAACATAGATTTTTGGACCTAAAATTGAAATAAAATAAAGTAAATTAAAGAAAAACAACTAAAATAATAATGTTATTGCATGCATAACATTAAACGCCATGGAAGAACGAGCTTGTCCTCAAGCTCGAAAGAAGGGTCTATATGCCGACATCTCCACCTGTGCCCAAGTAGCATCCGCGAGCGCTATGGTTGCCCTCTGGACGCCCAAAAACTGAAGCAGCCACCTAGAGAAAGATTTTTTTTTCAACTGTAGAAAAGCGTGTCAAATGTCACTACATCTTGCCCAACAGCAACGCTGCCCTCCCTCAGTCCTAGACTGGTGTGAAAGAGCCCCTCACGGCGGCCCCCGCCCCTATTGGCAAAGTTGCACTTCCTACCCATTGCCAGCATCGCAGCAACAACATCCAGACCAGCCCCTTGGGAAGGAGTAGATGCAGCAGCACTGACCTGCTCTAGTTGCTGCACCAAGAAACAGTAATAGACCCCCTAGCCTTAGCTGCTGGCTTACTGATCTTAGATGCTGGAACTTCATCATCACCAGAATCACTCTCAGATTCAGAGCTGCTAGCTGGTTTTGTGTTCTTCAAGTTTTCAGCAGATCCATTTTTGAGACAACAGAGGATGGTTTCTTTGAAAGAACAGCAGCTTTAGAAACAACCTCCTCTTCTTCGTATTCAGACGAACTATCCTCTAAGCTGCTTGTCTCTTGCTTCGTTTTAGGCACAACTTCAAAAACAGGTTTTCCTTTCTTGCTACCCTTCTGCACCTGAATTGTAGCCTCTACTTCTCGTTTATTCTTTTTGGCAGTAACCTATTTCTCAAGTGCTGCCTCTGCTTCCCTCTTACTCTTCTTTGCAGATAGTGCTGGAGAAACTTCCATGGGAGTTGCAGCAACATTTGCAAAAGAACCCTTCAGACCTTTCTCCTTCCTTGCCCGTGCAGGAATTCTTCCAAGCTCACCTCCCGACATGCCATTCCCAGCACTAACATTTGGGGCCTTGAAAACAAAATCGTATTTTCCATACGCAAGTCCATATTGAGAGCCAACAAATTTTCCATTGAAGAATGCATGCAAGACATGTCCACTAGAGGTCACCCTCAGTGTCACTTCGTTGTTGAAGATTGGATTGCTCTTATCAATCCACACATGAGTCATGTACCAAAAATAGTCACTGACATCTCCGGTGACTGTGATTTGGTCAATGAGACGAGAGGCTATGAAAGAATCATGGCCAGCCCAGCCTTTACGAACCTCAGCTAGACGTTCAGGTCTCCACACCCACCTCAATTGCTCAGGCTGATCCATTGCCATGGTAGGCTGCTTGACCTTCACTGAAGTCGGAGTGCTTACCTTTGCTGTGTTGTATACTTCTGCGGAGCAATCGGGCAAAATGCTAACAGACCATGCAGGTACCAAGTATTGGTTTCCATGGAAAGTGATGGTGGCATCAGTTGTTGTGTTCACATTGCACAAGAAAGCCACAAAAGACCTTCTTCAGTGGACACAGTGGCAGCAACTCCATTGCCCATGTCAGTGGTTACATTATCACCGTGAGTGAGAACTCTCTCCCTAGACGGAATGACTGCATGAAGTTCCTTCAAGTGACCCCATATAGGCTGATTCAAGTGACTGTATTCATCAAGGTGTGCATCATAGTCATAGGATGTGGAGATATATGGACCTCCTACTATTCGCCCAAATTTTGTGCCACCATGGTACATGTAATAGTTTTGGAAGATTCCACCAGTCTGGAAGAACCTTACCACAATGAAGGCCACATATGCCGCCCTCCTGTGTGGGTCATGCTCTCCCCAAGCCTTGAACCAGCCAGTCCACTTCTTAATTCACATCTTCGGAGTGAAGTTGTCACAATACCATCCATTGCAAGCGTTGATCATTGGAACAGGAGCATCTGCTTGCTGGCACATAATCCATGGGATGCTTATATCGAATGAGTCAGCCATGGATGCACACCACTGAAGATTCTTCTTCCCAACTTCTCCGTAGTATGTCTGAACGTTTCTGTATTCATTCTCAATCTGAACGAGAATGATGGGACCTCCTTGTGAAGCGAACAGTTGTTCCTGCTTCATCATGTCCACTATCAAAGTGGTGAAGTTTTACATTTCGTTAACATCCCATTGTCTGTTCTAAGCACCATACCAGGCATTTGATGCAGCCAAGAATTAAACCCAACATTGTCATGTAGATCCAGAACAAACTCACTATTGCTGGTCCCATCAATAGAAAAACAATTCATCCACAGAATTAAGTCAACCCTGCTCTGGATACCCAACAAAAGTTTATCACCAACAGGCACTAGTTGAATAATTTTGACTAATAGTGGACGAGCATCATACAATTCATCCAAAAAAATTAACACACTAGTTTTAAAGGGACTGTTACTGCTGGAACAATGACCAAAACCAGCCACTCTGATGCAGTGTATATCCACAACTAAATAATTCGTCCCAGAAAATGGATATAATTCCTCCACAAACAAAATGTCAGCACCCCGTTGTCAAATTGACTACCCAAAAGAATTCTACCTCCCTTCAGCAAAGAATATGAAATAGGTCTTGCATCCCTGCGTGCAACAGAAATTGAAAGAGGCACAAGGCTGCTAGTCTCAGCCGTATAGAAAGAAAACAACCTCCAACAAAAATTTCGTGGCCGAACAGCATACACGGGATCTAGAAATTTAAACCCCACAACGTCAATTGGACCACTCGCATTCGCACAAGTACTGTGCTCATCCACAAAAAAACAAAGCCCCTCAAAAAAAAATTATGAGACACTTACCCCCCTCAATTTGGAACTTGGGTAGGCTCTGGTTTGCCGAGAAGTGGATTGCGAGTGGAAGGTTGTGGCCGGAAGTCACATCCCACAGGACATGTTTCCGACAGAGCCTCCTCTGTGTTCGATGGCGAAGGGCAGCCCTTTGGGGCTTCGCTGCTTGTTTCCTGGTTGGAACAATCGTTGAAAGATTTGCTTGCCATGAGCAAAAGTTGTTTGAGTTCGGAATTTCTGGGTCCCATTGCCCTGCTCGGGATTTTTGTGCGTGACGTTCCTGCTCGGAGATTTTCCTTGTCCCCAATTTCGGAATTGAGGTCGCCCCCAAATCGTCCAGTGCCGACGATTTTGGAATTTCCCTTATTCGGATTTGTATTACCTCCCCGCTGTTTGGCTTTGGATTTCCCTGCGTCTTCAGTTTAGAAAGACGTATGGCGTCCATTGGCAAAGGATTTGATGCCAAACCCCATTCTGGATTTTTTGACGAAGGGTGTGTTGTATACCCTTCCGTTTCGGAATTTCTGAATCCCAAAATTCGAAGGTCGCCACCGCTGGAGATACAGAGAGGTCTCCAATTGCTTGCTTCTCCTGCCTGTCCGAGCCAGCATCTTGAGCGAGATCCCTCTTAATTTTAGAAACTTCAATTGCAACAATTTCAATGGAAGATTCATACGATATGCGTATTTCTCCCATATCTTTGCATACCTTTTCCATTCAATCGCATACCACATCCAGAATAATCCATCCTTTTGGGGAAAATGAATAGCCCATTGTGTTCCTACTCTGATACCAGTTGTTATGGTCCCAGATCTGACACGTGAAGAAGACGATGATGATGAATAGGAATGAGATGATTGAGCTTTGAAGGAAGCTCGACCTGGATCTCAAAGGGAGAATCTGACCTATTTACTCAAAGCTTACTCTAAATTAACTTCAATACTCAATGCTTGTCCTTCTTATTACTCTTACCCCTTAAATAGGGTTCACCCTGTTAGGGTTTAATAAAATATTACAAAAATATCCCTATGAATAAAATATTCCATAAATATCCCTATGAATAAATAATTCAAAAAATCCCTTGTGACCTAAAACTGAAATAAAATAAAGTAAATTAAAGAAAAATAACTAAAATAATAATGTTATTGCGTGCATAACATGATCATGCACGTAAAAGAATTAACACCCTAACCCTTCTATACTCCGAAAGGGGTTTAGAATGACCTCTTGAATTGCACTCCAGTCTAGCAATCCGAAAGTCTCCTTCTTGCAGCAAGGCCCTTCCCCTCTTCCTGATTTCCGTGAAAGAGGTAGGGTTCTTCTTCTTGCTTGGAAAAGAGAGATTAACTCTCCTCTCTTCTCTCACGATCACACCAGGTCTCCCCCAACGTCACCACAAGAACAATGCACGTCAAGGACCCAAAGATAGGAGCTCGAGCAGGGATCTCTCTACTCTAAATTAACCTAATTCCAGACTTACTTTATTTCTCTTTCTTTAACCCTTAAATAGGGTATTTCACGCCATGATAGTTTAGGGCTATAAATCCCAGCTATACCCCTACGTCCAAGCTTATTACATAATCAATGAAAATTTAACTAAAAGCAACATAAAAAATGAAAGTTAAATTAAATGACTCAGTGAGGCATTGTCTCCTCCTCTGATGACTCGGTGTGCTATTGAGTCCATAACATCTACCTCCCCTTGGAGAAAGATCTTGTCCTCAAGCTCGTAAGCTGGATAGACCTATTTGAAGGTCTCTAACCGCTCCCATGTAGCTGCCTCTAGGTCTGTAGTGGTCCACTACACGAGAATGTCCCACTGATCATCGGTCAAATGAGCCCATAACACCGCGTAGGGTGTCAGCATGACGTGGCCCTTGTCAACTGGAGGAAGGAATGGAGGGGAAGTAGGTGGCACCCCCTTGTGTGGTTTCAAGAGTGAGACATGAAACACATCATGCAGTTTTGCCGTGTCAGTCAGTTGTAGTTGATAGGCCACCTGCCCTATGCTCTGAATAATGGCAAAAGGCCCAAAGTACCTGGGGGAGAGCCTATGGCGCGACGGCCCTGCAATGGACTGCTGCCGGTACTATCGTAGGCGTACCCAAACATAGTCCACTACCTCGTAAGAAACATCCCTGTGTCCCTTGTTGTATGCACTCGACATCCGGTCTCGAGCCCACTGTAGAAGGTCTGTAATAGTCTTTAACACCTAATCACGATCCATTAGTGCCTCATCAATGGTGTCCATGCGGGTGGAGCCTCAGGTATAAGAGAGAAGCCGTGGGGGATCCCTCCCACAAAGAATCCAGAAATGAGATGACTGCAAGGCCGAGTGGAACAAAGTGTTGTAACAGTATTCTGCCCATGGTAGCTACTGAACCCATTGTTTCGGTCGATCTCCAACAAAGCACCTAAGATACATTTTGATGCTTCGATTAACCACCTCGGTTTGGCCATCCGTTTGAGGATGATATGCGAACGAAAAATTTCAATTTTGTGCCACTCAGTCAAAAAAGTTTCCTCCAGAAAGTACTCGTGAATACTGCATCCCGATCACTGACAATAGATTCTAGGATGCCATGTAATCGGACAATATGCTCCAGGAAAGTATGGCCACTCAAGCTGCCGTGTAGGGATGCACCATTAGAATAAAATGACCATACTTGGAGAACCGATCCACCACCACGAACAAAACTGATTTCCTGGCTAAAAGGGGAAGACCCTCCACAAAGTCCATCGAAATATCTACCCATACCTGAGTAGGAAGGGTGAGAGGCTGTAGAAGTCCCGCGGGACTCAAATGCTCGGTTTTGTTTCATTGACACACCTGACATGCGGAGACATATGTGGCAATGGTAGTCTTCATAGCCTGCCAATAGAAATATGCCCGAAGATGCAACAACGTTTTCTTTAACCCCTCATGGGTCGAATCATGATAAGCCAGGAAAATGGCTTGAATCAACTCGGACGTGGGAGGAAGGTAAATATGTTGTTTATAACAAATGAGTGAATCCTGTATTGAACACTTAGAATCCATCTTCCCCTCTGTAATCTGTCTGTGCATCTCCTGTAGTGCTGGAAGTGTGACATGTGCATCCCGCACTATGTCGAGGATGAGAAAACGAGGCTGGCTGACTGCATATATGAGCTGCTGGTGTTCAAAACACATGGACAAGGCATTTGTTGCCTTGTTTAAGCTCCTCGCACGATACTCAATCAAGAAATCGAACCCCATCAACTTATTGATCCAATGCTTCTGAGGTGAAGTAGTGAGGCGCTGCTCAAGTAAGAACTTGAGACTATAATGATCAGTACGGATGAGAAAAGAACGACCCCATAAGTAAGGCCTCCAGTGTTGGACCGCCTTGGCCAACCCGATTAACTCTCATTCATATGCAGCCAATTTATGATATGTCGACTGAAATAAGCAATGGGGTGTGTGTGCTGTTGTAACATGGCCCCAATGCCCCCACCAGAAGCGTCGCATTCCACCACAAATAAGGCTTCAAAATGCGGAAGCTGTAAAACAAGTGTAGATGCAAGAGCACCTTTAAGAGCATCAACGGACTATGTGGCCTCCCCGGTCCACTGAAAGGAATTCTTTTTGAGGAGGTTTGTTAAAGGTGCTGCCAAAGGACCATAATTCTAAATAAATTTTTGGTAATAGCCTGCTGATAGATGCCATATTCTGACATGAGAACTAGGTTAATTATAATAGAATAACCTTTATAATTGTGTTATAGGTGGTTATTTATCGGTTTTCAAATGTAACGTTTATTTATTGAATTTGGTATTAATCACTGTCTATATTGCATATTTTTCTCTCCTGAATTATATTTTCATTGCTTTTAGGGTTTATTTCTTCCTGAAATATTTTTTTATGGATTTAATTATGGAATTTCAGGAGAATTTTGATGGAGAAGGAGATATTTACCAAAATGCCCTTAGTGAAATATAGGGATTTTTTAGGGCAAATGATATTAAAAGAAAACAAAAATTGTATTAAAAGGAAAGAAAGTATCGAGAGAAGGGGGAGGAGCAATCGACCAAACCAGAGCACCGGGGGATCGAAACAGGGGAAGACACGAGAGGAGTTTTGCCACCGTCGTTCGCCGCGCCACTGTCGTCCACCGCCGTCCGCCAACCAAGAACAGACCCGAGGAGAGCTCGAGAGAGTCTCCGTCGTGGTGATTTCGACAGTGCCAGTTTCTGCTCGCCAGGCCGAGAGGTGATCCGAGAGGGCTTCTCCAGTGCCAATTCTGTATTCCGACCATCCTTCGGCGTCGATTACATATTTTCGACCATTCCCGGAGCTATTTCGACTCCGATTGAGACTCAAGAGAGCCGGTTAGAGGACTTCAGCTTTGTTTCATTCTTCGCCAGATGTCACCTCCGTCCGTCGGCTTCTATCCTTCGTTGCCGGCATCGTCTCTACCTCGGCCACTCACTCTTGCTACTTGAAGCCATCAATTTCGGGAAATTACAGAACCCGTGAGAACGAGTCTGCTGCCCGAGCGAGAGGAAGGAGAAGGGGAGTAATTCATCATTTTGAATTTTAATTTTTCTATAGTTTGAACTTAGGTCTTGAATTTTATTAAATGTGATTTTATAATTAATGTTTATTGAATATTTTTTTCCGGATATTTGATTAAATTAGCTAGTTAGGGTAGGATTATAATTTAGGTTGGATTTTGGTATTTTAATCTGATTTCTGTCTTTCACTCTATGCGCCCGAGAGGGGCTAGACGCAAGGATTGGGAAATCGGATCCGTGGTTACGTGGCGCTCGAGAGAGGCACAAATCACTGTAAAATCCATAGTTGACGTTTCCTATTGTGCAAGTAGTTAACTAGATGATTGCTTGATAATTTAGAATATAATTAGTGTTTAGTTCAGATTAATTCATCATATTTGGTTAGGCTAGTTGACTGAAGAATACACAAAATTCAGTCCTCTCTGTGGATATGACCCTCACTTCCCGCTAAATTACATGAACAATTTGTACGCTTGCGAGGTATAAAAGTTGTGGTAATTAAATTTTTACATCAAGTTTTTGGCGCCGTCGCCGAGGAGGCACGTATTAAGTGTATTTCTTTATTCTCCATGGTCTTAGGTTAGATTTATTTTTATTTTATTTTATTTTATTTTTTTTTATTTTTTTTATTTTTTGCTTTCATAATTCTATCTTGGTGATTTTGTATGGAATTATTTTTATTTCTTCTAGTTAGTTTGTATTTTCAGTAGTGAGTTTATTAGCTTAATTTGATAGTTCATTTTGTTTCTTTTTGTGTTTTTATGCACGGGCGCCGCTGCCTAGGTGGACCATTAGCTCCCTTTGTTGAAGAGGTAGAACATATTTGTAGGAAAATACCCGAAGTCAAGTTAGGAGCTACCATGGCCAATTAGGGTGAACCATTACAGTTACCTGCAGCAGGTGACCGTAGAGCCCAGAGGGATTATTCTATCCCATCCCACTTCACATCACCTTCTTGCATTATATTGCCACCCACAACTGCCACCAGTTATGAGTTGAAACCGGGTGTAATCCAACTCCTCCCTACATTCTATGGGTTGGAGAAGGAGGACCCTTATTACCACATCAAGGAATTCTTAGATATTTGTGCAACTTTCAAATTCCAGAATTTCTCAGATGACTCTATCCAGTTAAGACTTTTTCCATTTTCACTTAAGGATAAGGCCAAGTCTTGGCTTAATTCCTTAGAGGTGGGCAGTATTACTTCATGGGACACATTAGTACTTTCCCATTCAGAGAACTACAGCCCTCAGAAGAGAAATCTCCAACTTTATGCAGCAGGAGGGTGAACACTTTTATGAGGCTTGGGAGAAATGGAAGGATTTGATCCGTAGGTGTCCGCATCATGGGTTTGAGAAATGGCATTTAGTGCAATACTTTTATCAAGGACTTACACCCCAGGTTAGATCCATGGTAGATGCAACGAGTGGTGGGAGTTTGATGGGTAAGAGAGCTAGTGAGGCGTGGGACTTCTTTGAAACGTTGAGTGATCAATCTGAGCAATGGGGTTCGCCATTTAATGTTGATAGGAGATCCCACGAAGCCAAAAGAGGGGATCTCTACGAGGTTAGTGAAACACCCATGCTCATGGCCGAGATTGAGGGGTTGACTAGAAAAATTGATGCCCTTATGGTGTCCAAGAGTTCACCTGCTCCTAACCCATCTACTGTCTGTGCCATATGCTCTGGTTCATCTCATCCCACACAAATGTGTCCATCTAGTTCATCCTACCCGGAGCTCATTGAGGACTTGAATGCAGTCCAGAATTTTCATAGACCAAACCGAAAAGATCCTTTTTCGGAAACATATAATCCGGGTTGGACTAGGCACCCAAATTTCTCATGGTCCAAGGGCCCACATGTTGGGGGTCCTCCAGGGTTTACTCAACCCCAAGCTCCGCGCCCACACTTCACTCAACAACCATTGATTCCACAAAAACCTTCACTTGAGAATACACTTCAATTATTCATGCAGAATACTCAGTCCTCCATTGCTAAACTTGAAATGCAAGTGAGTCAGTTGGCCAGCCACATGAGTGAACAAGCACAAAATAGACTCCCGAGTCAAACCATTCCTAACCCCAAAAGCACACATGAGAGTGGGTTGAGTTCCAAACCCCACCATGAGCAAGCCAAAGCCATAACCACCCTTAGGAGTGGTCATGAGTTGAACAATGGGGTAGGGACCACTAAGTCTAAGGAGTCAAAGGAGGACAATGGGGACACATCATTGAGTGAAGAACCTCCAAGTTCTCCACCAATAGCCAAGCAGATCCCTAACCAAGTCCCACTAGCTCCTTATCCGCAGAGGTTATTGGGCCCACCTAGGAAAGGAGATAGCATGCATGAAACATTGGAACTGTCCAGTAAGGTTCATGTTAACATTCTACTTCTTGATGCTATTAGGCAAGTCCCTGCCTATGCCCGATTTTTGAAAGACCTTTATACACAGAAGAGAAAACAACATGTTAACAAAAAGGTCTTTCTTACTGAGAATGTAAGCTCAATTCTGAAGCACAACACTCCTCCTAAAGTTAAAGATCCTAGATATCCCACAATTTCATGTGTCATTGGTGAACATACCATCCAGGAATCTCTTCTTGACTTAGGGGCAAGTGTGAATTTGCTTCCTTTCTTTGTGTACCAGCAATTAGGTTTGGGGGAATTGAAGCCTACTCCCATCACACTTCAACTACCTGACCGTTCTGTCAAGATGCCACGAGGAATAGTTGAAGATGTTTTGATAAAAGTGGACAAATTTATGTTCTCGGTTGATTTCATTGTTCTTGATACAGAACCAGTAGTCAATGTGACCAACCAAATTCCTGTCATCCTAGGACGTCCCTTCTTAGCCAAATCTAATGTTATCATTCATTGTAAAAGTGGTGAGTTGGAGTTGTCTTTTGGAAATTTTAAGGTCTCATTGAATGTATTTAATGCCAGGCACCACCCACTTGAGTCTGATGATTTGAGTCTTGCATTTAAGATAGAAACTGTTATGCTTGATGACGAATCCACTCTTGAATCTTTTGAGTCTTGCATAACATCTTTAGACATGGACTATTTTGATGAGGAAACATATTTCCGAGAGGTTGATTCTTTACTCAATTCTGTACCTCTTTTGGAGGAAGCTTATGAGGTTATCACAACGATCATCCACATGATCTTCTTCTTGACTTGGACAAACCTCATGAAACTTCCAAGCTCGATCTTAAGCCACTTCCTCCCACGTTGAAGTATGCGTTCTTGGGGCCCATGAACTCTTTACCAGTCATTATTTCCTCTGATTTGAGTACTGAGCAGGAGGAACAATTGACTGAAGTTTTACAAGCACACAGAGAGGCATTGGGATGGACTCTTGATGCCTTAAAAGGGATTAGGCCCTCCATATGCATGCATTGTATTCATTGGGAGGAGGGGACTAAAGCCTCACATGAGATGCAACATAGGTTAAATCCCCATATGTTGGAGGTTGTGAGAGAAGAAGTCATCAGGTTGCTTGTGACAGGAATCATTTACCCTATTTTCTATAGCACCTGGCTGAGTCCAATTCATGTTGTCCCTAAGAAAGGGGGGATAACGATAATGAAAAATGAGAGTGGTGAATTGATTCCCACAAGAACTACCACCAAGTGGCGTGTCTGCATTGACTATAGAAAACTTAATTCCGCCACTAGGAAGGATCACTTCCCACTACCTTTCATTGATCAGGTACTAGAGCGATTGGCCGGCCACAATTTTTATTGCTTCTTAGATGGATACTCTGGCTACAATGAAATTCCCATTGCTCCAGAAGACCAAGAAAAGACCACATTCACGTGTCTGTTTGTCACCTATGCTTACAGACGCATGCCTTTTGGTTTATGCAATGCGCCCGCCACTTTCCAACGGTGCATGATGAGTATCTTTTCTGACATGATTGGTGACTTTTTAGAGGTATTTATGGATGACTTTTCTGTGTTTGGCTCTAGTTTTGATACATGTCTGCACAATCTTTCACTCGTATTGTCCCGTTGCATTAAGTCCAATTTAGTCTTGAATTGGGAGAAATGCCACTTCATGGTAAAAGAAGGAATTGTTTTAGGACATGTAGTGTCTAAGCGGGGTGTAGAAGTGGACAAAGCCAAGGTTGACCTAATTGCCAGTCTGCCACCAAGGAATTATTTTAGGACATGTAGTGTCTAAATGGGGTGTAGAAGTGGACAAAGCCAAGGTTGACCTAATTGCCAATCTGCCACCACCTACTTCTGTGAAGGGGGTGCGTTCTTTCCTTGGCCATGCTGGGTTCTATAGGTGCTTCATTAAGGACTTTAGTAAAATTTCTCGTCCGTTGACGAATTTGCTTGCTCAAGATGTTGTTTTTGCCTTTGATGATGCCTGTATTCATGCTTTTGAGACACTGAAGAAATGTTTGTCCACTGCACCCATAGTCCAACCCCCTACTTGGTCTTTGCCTTTTGAGTTGATGTGTGATGCCTCTGATTATGCATTGGGGGCTGTTTTGGGGCAAAAGACGGATAAAATTCCCTGTGTCATTCAGTATGCTAGCCGCACTCTTCATGATGCTCAATTGAATTATACTACCACTGAGAAGGAGTTGCTAGCTGTTGTGTTTGCCTTGAACAAATTCAAATCATATCTTTTAGGTCAAAGGTTATAGTGTTCACTGATCATTCTGCTTTGAAGTACTTATTATCCATCAAGGACACTAAACCTCGCTTGATTAGATGGATCTTGCAATTGCAAGAATTTGACCTTGAGATTCGAGATAAGAAGGGTTGTGAGAATGTTGTTGTTGATCATCTATCTAGGATCTGTGTAGCACCACAGGAAGGATTCCTTCCTTTAAATGATTCCTTCCCTGATGAACAACTTCTCCAAGTATCCCAGTTGCCTTGGTTTGCTGACATAGTCAACTATCTTGTAACTCATAAAATTCTTGGTTATTGGAGTAAACTAGATCGGTTGAAATTCTTTTCCCAAGTCAAACATTTTTTTTTTGGGATGATCCTTATTTGTTCAAGGTGTGTCCTGACCAAGTCATTAGGTGTTATGTACATGAGCAAGACTTTGCCAACATTCTTGAATTTTTTCATTCCCACGCATGTGGTGGACATTTTGGTGCTAGAAAGACCGCGGCTAAAGTCTTGCAATGTGGTTTCTATTGGCCCTCACTATTTAGAGATGCCCATGAGTTTTGTCGTGGGTGTGATAGATGCCAACGGACTGGTTGTTTGTCTATGAAGAACATGATGCCTCTTAACCCCATTCTTATTGTTGAATTGTTTGATGTGTGGGGTATTGACTTCATGGGTCCTTTCCTATCTCGTTTGGCTATCAATACATCCTTGTTGTTGTTGAATATGCCTCTAAATAGATTGAAGCTATTGCATGTAAGACAAATGATCACAAAGTGGTGGTAAAGTTTTTAAAAGAAAATATCTTTAATTGGTTTGGTACCCCAAGAGCGATCATCAGTGATGGGGGATCTCATTTTTGTAACAAAGCATTTGAGACCTTATTGAAGAAATATTCCATCACTCATCGGGTGTCCACTCCGTACCACCCACAAACTTGTGGTCAAGTGGAAATCTCTAATAGGGAGATCAAACGGATTTTGGAGAAGTCAGTTCGCTTTGATAGGAAAGATTGGTCCACTCGATTGGATGAGGCTTTATGGGCCTATCGAACCGCTTATAAGACTCCTTTTGGGATATCTCCATTTCGCCTAGTGTTCGGCAAAGCATGTCATCTACCTGTTGAGCTTGAGCATAGAGCTTATTGGGCCATTAAGGCTTTGAATTTTGATTTAAATCAAGCGGGTGAGGAAAGAAAATTGCAATTGAATGAGTTGGACGAGATACGCCATGATGCCGATGAGAATGCCAAAATGTATAAGGAGCGAACAAAGCTTTTACATGATAAATCTATTTTTTGCAAGTCTTTTACTGTTGGGCAGAATGTTTTACTTTATAACTCACGATTGCATTTGTTTCCAGGGAAGCTAAGATCCAGGTGGTCCGGTCCATTTGAAGTTACATAGGTTTTCCTCATGGCGCTATTGAGATCCGCAATCACGGAGACGGGTCGGTCTTCAAAGTTAACGGTCAGAGGCTCAAACCGTATCTTGAGAATATCCCCACACCAGAGGAGGTGATGGTGATTTTCTTGGAGGAACCTGTCATTTCATCTTGAATGCGTCAGAGTCTTGCTTACAACTATAAACTTAGCACATTGTGGGCAATCCCCACATTTCTATCCCTTTGTACATTACAATTTTATTTTTGGTTTATTCATTCTTATTTGGGATAACCTTTGGTGTACTCTGGTCTTGATTGATTGGAGGTCCCCCGGCGATGCCGGCCCCATCATGGACTCGGGGTACTCTCTTGCCGGCTGAGAGCATTAATGGTTCCGGTAGTTGATGACTAGACTTTTGGTCCCTAGTTTGAGAGGTCTGTACTCAAACAACCGTTCTGGGATTGACCAGTTCGATCTTGAAGTATTGAATGAAAACCTTATGGTGAGTAACTTAAGGACTTGTGTTCAGCGTGATTTTGTTATGGGATGTCCTGGTTATGGGCCTGGGTTAAGTACCTATGTCTTCCGCTCCTAACAGGCCGGTCTTTTGGGTAGTATTGGCTAGGTGCTTAACATTTGGTATTAGAGCCGACCCTCGGTCACGAGTTAGATTCCCTGGAACGCTACAGAGGCTGGATTTAAATACTGGTAGGCCGTAGGATAAAAACCCAGGTCGGGCCAGTGTCGTTGCATCACGCGCAAAGGGTGGATTAAAATACAGGTAGGTCATAGGATAAAAACCCGGGTTGGGCCTGTGTCGTTGCGCCGCCGTGGTCGTCAGCTCACGAAGGGGGGGTGTGATGTTATGGGATGTCCTGGTTATGGGCCTGGGTTAAGTACCTATGTCTTCCGCTCCTAACAGGCCGGACTTTTGGGTAGTATTGGCTAGGTGCTTAACAGATTCCTGCTGCCTTCAGTGGCCAGTCACACGAAGATTTCTTCAAAGTGTGAGGTGGGATAGCGGTTTCATCTACGGATGATTACCTACGGGTACGGCTGATACGAATAAACCTTCTTTGAGGGAGACTATGTATCATTCCTGGGGGTCTTTATTGACTTTTTGGTATTATTGTTGATGACCAAACACATATGGTCCCACCTATGGATTTAGGAGCCCTGAGGGAGCTTAACCCTTACTCTGCTGGAGTATAACTAGCTAAGCTGTTATTCCTTTTTGTAGCCGTTCTGGTGTTTTAGCTTTTCCCCATTGAGGACAATGTCAGGTTTAGGTTTGGGGGGGGGGGGGGGGGGGGGGGGGTCTTAGCAATAATTTTCTTTTGATTTTTGTTCGTGATTTTCAAATTACTCCTCTTAGTATGTGGTTAACGTTAGTAGAGTTAAAATAAGTTGCTCAAATGTGTTTCAAATTTTTTTGTAAAACTGTGTAGAATATGCCTATTAGAAATCTGATATCATTTGTTGTGATCCATGAGAATTCAGTGGGATAACTTACTATTGCATTAGACTTGGAACTTAGTTGCAAAAGAGAACATGTAAATCTAGTGTTGATCTATGTTAGTCTGAATAGTCTTGTATGCTTGTTTGAACTCATTCCTTTTTATACCTCAGTGAAATTCCTTGTTGTAATGTATGAATGCAAATGGAAATGCTCTTGCTTGTAAAAGACAGATAACTTCAGAAACAGCCTAAGCAAACCCAGCGACATGCACCGGAACAGTCGGTTACTTAAAAATAAGGGCATGTACAGTGAAGACGAATACAAAATAGTGGTAATACCAAAAGTAATCAGTGAAACAAAAATTACGCTGGTAATAGCAAAAGTGCACTGGTAATAGCGTAAAATGGTTTTAAATCTGGAAGCAATGAGTTTCCTTAACTTTGATGATGAATTTTAATTTGAAAGAAGTTGCAGGTCAAGATTGAAATTGGTATATTTCTTTTGTGAGATTGTCAAACAACAGGCTTACTCTACTATTTTCTCTTAATTGTGATGTGACCAGGATTTTATTGTTATTTGTTGCCTCTTTGTTCTGTTAAAGTAATTGCTTATGGGTCACATTAGTTCAGGTGGAGTAACAATGAGTGTATTTGGATTGATAATATGCTATATTTTACATAGGTTTTCAAATTGCTCAAGATTTCGTATGATTTTCAGATATTTTACGATACTAAGTGTTAGTCATATGCTAATGAGGAGTAAATTTTCTTCAGTTTTCTTTTTATATTATTGATTTAGATGAATTTTGTGGGTAAATTCCATGCAAACCCTCACGAGACATAACTCGTCCACTACTGTAAAGTAGGGGTTTAACGGCTTGTTGCATGCGCTAAATGCAATCGTGCTCCCTACGAAAGTAGCATTTTGTTTTCCTAGGCTTAATTTTGGTTCGATTGTTGTTTTGATAGGGACTAGCAAAGATTTAGGTTTGGGGGTGTGATAGATGTCATATTCTGACATGAGAACTAGGTTAATTATAATAGAATAACCTTTATAATTGTGTTATAGGTGGTTATTTATCGATTTTCAAATGAAACATGCATTTATTGAATTTGGCATTAATCACTGTCTATATTGCATATTTTTCTCTCCTGAATTATATTTCATTGCTTTTAGGGTTTATTTCTTCCTGAAATGTTTTTTATGAAATTAATTATGGAATTTCAGGAGAATTTTGGTGGAGAAGGAGATATTTACCAAAATGCCCTTAGTGAAATGGAGGGATTTTTTAGGGAAAATGGTATTAAAAGAAAGCAAAAATTGTATTCAAGGAAAGAGACCATAGAGAAAAGGGGGAGGAGCGATCGACCAAAACAGACCACCAGGGGATCGAAACAGGGGAAGACCCGAGAGGAGTTTGCCACCGTCGTTCGCCGTGCCACCGTCATCCACCGCCATCCAGCAACCGAGAACAGACCTGAGGAGAGCTCAAGAGAGTCTCCATCACGGTGAGTTTGACTGTACCAGTTTCTGCTTGCCAAGCCGAGAGGTGATCCAAGAGGGCTTCTCCGGTGCCAATTCCGTATTCCGACCATCCTCCGGCATCGATTACGTATTTCCGACCATTCCCGGAGCTATTCGTACTCCGACCGAGACCCGAGAGAGCCGGTTAGAGGACTTCAGCTTTGTTTCATTCTTCATCGGACGTCACCTCCGTCCGTCGGCTTCTATCCTTCGTCGCCAGCGTCGTCTCTACCTCCGACCACTCACTCTTGCTACCCGAAGCCATCAATTTCGGGAAATTGCAACACCCGTGAGAACGAGTCTGCTGCCCGAGTGTTAGGATCCTCATGAGCCATGGATCTTGTCACCCTCCTCTCTTCTCTTCCTTCCATTACCTTGCTTGACGTTGAGATGGAATGAGGGATTTATGGGTATTGAATTTCGGAAAGGAGAATTGGGGGAAAAACGGAAGAGAGCTTGAAGGAGCTTTTGACCTGTTTATCTAATTTACTCTAGCTAAAGTAGACTCAATTCATAATTCTCATTACCCTAGCTGTCCCCTTAAATAGGGTTGAGGACTTCCAAAACCCTAAAGACCTCTTGGGTCAATGGTTCAAACCAATAAATGCTAAACCAACCCAAACCAAAGACAAAACCAAACCAAGAAACAATTACATGGAAATTGAAAAACACATTCATTAATTCCTACGCCTGTTGGTAACTCGTGATGCTATAGAGTCCATAACATCACCCCCCTCCTGGAGAAAGAGCTTGTCCTCAAGCTCGAAGGAAGGATATAAAAGTCGAAATGCTGATAACGGCTCCCATGTGGTGTCACTGGGATTGGCATCTGCCCACTGGACAAGAACTTCCCAATCACCTTGAATGTGGCGTGCTTGTATTACCTGAGCCAGAATAGAAAGGACTCTGCCCTCATGTAGTGGCGGCAGTGGAGTGTGCAGTAGAGGCGAGTCACCCTGGAAGGGCTTCAATTGGTTGACGTGAAAGACATTGTGGATCTTTGATTCTGGTGGTAGCTGCAAGCGGTATGCCACGGGCCCAATTTTGTCCACTATCTGAAATGGACCATAATATTTTGGAGACAGCTTATGGTGCTTTGATGCAGTCAGGGACAGCTGGTGGTAGTGTTGAAGCTTTAACCACACATAGTCTCTAGGGAAATAAGATGCCTCCCGGTGCTTCTTACCATAAAAGCGTTTCATAGAGTGTTGGGCCTCCTGTAGATGTGTACGTACCTCAGTGAGCATAGCGTCTCTTTCAGCTAATGCTTGGTCCAAAGTGATGACTTTGGATGCCCCATGTTCATATGGTAACAGACGAGGTGGATCTCTGCCATAAACTACCCTGAAAGGAGTAGTGCGCAGTGTTGTGTGGTAAGATGTGTTATAGCAAAATTCTGCCCATGAAAGCCATTTCACCCATCTTCTAAGTGCGTCCCCCACAAAAGAACGAAGATACATTTCAATCGTGCGATTGACAACCTCTGTTTGGCCGTCCGTTTGTGGATGATAGGCAGATGAAAATGCCAATTGGGTGCCCTGTAATTTGAATAATTCCTTCCAAAAGATACTGGTAAAAATGGCATCCCTGTCACTGATAATGGATGAGGGAATTCCATGTAATCGGACAATGTTGTCCATAAATAATTGAGCGACCTGAGCAGCAGTATATGGATGCGCCAAAGCAATGAAGTGCCCATATTTTGAAAACCGATCAACGACAACGAATATCACTGATTTACCTGATGAAATGGGAAGTCCAGCAATGAAGCCCATGGAAATATCAGACCAGATTTGAGATGGTAGTTGCAGAGGTTGCAGTAGGCCGGCCGGACTTAAAGATTCGGCCTTGTTTCTTTGACAAATCTGACAAGCAGCTGCATAATCAGCAATTGTGCTCTTCATGCCCTTCCAGTAAAAGTCCCGACTGATTCGGAAATATGTTTTCTGTCGACCCTCATGTGTGCTATCATGGATAGAGGACATGATGGTGTGAAGAAGTGGGGATGTATTATTCAAAAAGATCCTATTTTTGTAGAGAATGAGACAATCCTGAATCATCCAATGAGGAGCAGTTGTCCCCTGTTGAATATCCTGATATAATGACATAAGATCTGGATATTGATGTACTTCTTCACGAATAGAATCTAATACCAGTGCACGTGGGTGACTGATAGCATAAATTTATGTGGTGGAAATATCCCGATGTGATAAGGCATCAGCCCCCAAATTCGAACTACCTGGCTTATAATGAACCGTAAAATCGAAGCCCATGAGTTTAGTTAACCAATGCTGCTGTGGGGATGTGGTGAGGCGCTGTTCAAGAAGATACTTGAGGCTGCAATGATCTGTACGAATGAGAAACGGTCGTCCCCAAAGATAAGGTCGCCAATGTTGGACAACCTTGGCTAACCCAATCAATTCCCTCTCATATGCAGCTAACTTATGGTGGTGGTGTCCCAACTGACGGTTGAAATAAGCAATGGGGTGTCCCAATTGTTGTAACACTGCCCCTATACCTCCCCCGGAGGCATCACATTCCACCACAAAGTCTCCCTCAAAATCTGGTAACTGTAGGACTGGCGCTGAGGCTAAGGCCTCTTTTAATAGGTTAAAGGCCTACTCTGCTGAAGAAGACCAGTGGAAGGCATTTTTTTAGCAGGTTGTTGAGTGGTGCTGCTATCTGGCCATAAGATTGGATAAATTTCCTATAATATCCCGCTAAGCCCAAAAATCCCTTTAATGCTGTGATGGAGGTGGGAATCGGCCAATCTGTAACTGTTTGTATCTTGCTCTGGTCAACTTTCACGCCCACAACTGATATGACGTGGCCCAAATATGCCACATCAGATGTACCCATAGAACATTTTGATTTATTCAAAACCAAATGATGAGAGCGTAGAATGGTAAATACCTGATGGAGGTGGTGGAGATGTTCTTCCCAATTTTTTTTGTAGACCAGAATGTCATAAAAAAAGACTAACACATAGTTGCGCAGAAGTGATGAAAAGACCTCATTCATGAGGGCCTGAAAGGTGGAGGCTGCATTGGAGAGACCGAAGGGCATGAAGAGGAACTCGAAATGACCGTGATGTGTACGGAAGGCAGTGTTCTCCACATCCGTCGGGTGAACTCGTATTTGATGATAGCCCGCTTTCAAATCTAATTTGGTAAAAATTGTAGCACCATGTAAGTCATCCAGCAACTCATCCATGACTGGAATGGGGAACTTGTCCTTAACTGTGTGCAAGTTGAATTTCCTATAGTCGACACAAAATCTCCAAGATTTATCTTTTTTACGTACAAGTAACACTGGTGAGGAGAAAGGAGATCGACTGGGCTGGATCACACCCTAAGCGAGCATATGCATGCACTGTCGTTCTATTTCATCTTTCTGGATATGCGGGTAACGATAAGGTCACACCACTACTGGATCAGTTCCCAACTTTAAACGAATGTGGTGATCACAATGACGCACTGGTGGTAGACATTTAGGGTCATTAAATAAATCCGCAAATGTTGTAAGTAAAGGATCATCACCCGTGTGTTGAATATGCAAAGTGTAAAGTGCGTGCCACATGCCTTGTAATGTAATCTGGCCCTGTGGTGCTGAAAATGTCATAGTCTGAGCCTGAAAGTCCCATAATATCGGTCCTAATAGCTGGAGCCATTTGACCGCGAGAACCAAATCAAATCCAGCCAATGGAATGACTAATAAATCCGCCTGAAATGAATGCCCTTCAATGGTGAAAGGGGTGTTAGCACATAACCCCACACTAGCAATTTTGGCCCCATTGGCCATAGAAACTGAGACTCCCCTTTGTTGTTGAATGGCCAATCCCAATTGTTGCGCGGCTGGTTCACTGATAAAATTATGTGTGCTGCCCAAATCAACTAAAGCAAGTAGCATGAGATGATGTAACCTGGCCTTGACCTGCATGGTATTAGAAGTACGCAGGCCATGCATGGCATGGAGGGAGAGCTCTGGTTCTTGCTGTACCTCTTCAACAATTTCATTTTCAATAAGCTCTTCTGAATCTTCTTCCAACAATTCAATACTAAATAAGCGTTTACAAGTATGGCCTGGCAGGAATTGTTCATCACAATTAAAACATAGGCCCTTAGCCTTTCTAGTGTCCATTTCCTGTTTAGTCAAAAATTTACGTGGCATAGTCTGTGGAGGCACATTGGTAGCCTGATCTGCTCAGTGAGGGGTAGAGGACCCAAAATGTGGCCCAAATGCAGTACCCTGTATTCTGTTGTTCCAAAATGGTTTTCGCTATAAAGACTCTTTTAGAACTCTTTGTTTGTGTTCCACAGCTCGGGCATAATTCATTGCAGAGTCCAAATCTGTCGAACCAAGTAATTCCACTTCCAATCTAATTGCCTCTGTCAATCCAGCATTAAAAATCTGAACATGTAGGTGAGGAGGAACAAATTCACTAGCTCGGGCCAACCTTTCTTGGAATGTTTTTTGGTAAAATTCTAAGGTGCTGGTCTATTTATAGTTGATCAATTCCCCCACTAGGTTGCTGCTAGCTGGAGGTCCGAACCTCAACTGGCAAGCATGTTTAAAGTGCAGCCAATCCTGAATGGAATGGACATTTCAGTAGTGATGGAACCACATGAGCGCTTCATCGAGCATGTGGTAGGCGGCCAAAGTAACCTTGTCCATTTCCACCGTTTGTTGATGATAGAAGAATTGTTCACATTTCATGAACCACAGTAAAGGATCTTTAGAGCCATCATATGTAGGAAAGTTAAGTTTAAAGTACATGGGAACCGTTGATGGTCCTTGTGCATGAGTGGTCATTGAACCCATTGGTTGACGCAGGGGTGGATTTGGTGGTGGCGTGAATTGTTGGTGGGAAACTGGTTGTGGTTGAAAATTGGTTGCTGGTGGTGGCGTTGGTGCTTGAAGTGCAGCAAGTTGTCGGAGGATGGTTTGTAGAGATGATTCCAGTGTTTGTAAGGTATTATTGATGTGAGAAATTTCAGTACCTTGAAGAGTGGATCGTTGTTGAAGTTCTGAAAGTACTTGACGTATGTCCTCTAGAGAAGAGGAATCACCGAGGGTGAACCTGGCTCTGATACCACGTTGTTAGGATCCTCACGAGCCATGGATCTTGTCACCCTTCTCTCTTCTCTTCCTTCCATTACCTTGCTTGACGTAGAGATGGAATGAGGGGTTGAAGGGAATTGAATTTCGGAAAGGAGAATTGGGGGAAAAAACGGAAGAGAGCTTGAAGGAGCTCTTGACCTGTTTATCTAAATTACGTTAGCTAAAGTGAACTCAATTCATAATTCTCATTACCCTAGCCGTCCCTTAAATAGGGTTGAGGAAGTCCAAAACCCTAAAGACCTCTTGGGTCAATGGTTCAAACCAATAAATGCTAAACCAACCCAAACCAAAGACAAAACCAAACCAAGAAACAATTACATGGAAATTGAAAAACACATTCATTAATTCCTACGCCTATTGGTAACTCGTGATGCTATAGAGTCCATGACATCTTCTTACTATCCCTACAATAATGCATGGCAGACCCGTAACCCGTGGCAGATCCAAGATCCTCCCAACGAATCCTTGTGTCAAATTCGAGACCTTAACAACTGGTATCAGAGCGGAAACACAATGGGTTATTCTATATCCCAAGAAAGATGGATTTCTATGGGTAAGGAATTGGAAGAAATACGAGCACGGTTAGATGCTTCCATTGAACGTTATGCAAGGAAGGATGCAACAAAACAGGTCACACGACCTCAAATCTCCGACCACATATGTGCACAAGAGGTAGCAGAAGCTATCTCAGACTGAAGCACCTGTGGAAGGTTTGGGGGCGACCTCAAATCCGACACTGAAAACCATGGAAATCGCTGAGAAGGACACAAATCCGATTTCAGACTCAGACCTTCTGCAATCAGACGACGGCGATTTTAGGAAATCGGAGGGGTATTTCCCAAACACCTTATCACGAGAAACGAGAATTCCACAGGCGACGCCAATAAAATCGCCCAGCAGAGAAGCCCCTAAGGGGTGTTGTTCACCGTCAGAGAAAGCTCAACGATCACCCAACCACAACGCCTTTCCATCGGGGTCCATCGCTTTGGCAGTTGGCATGGCGCGAACAAATGGGAGAAAGGGCGATGGGTAAAATGGGCGCCAAACTGTATCTCGAACTATGAAATGGCAACTCCTCTAGCGGGGACATCTCGACATCCTCCTGTTAGCCACCGGAGGAAGAAGAGGCACCATCGGCGCCGTCAGAACCAACCCCGGTGGGATGTGACTTCCGGCCACCACCTCCCACTCGCAATCTACTTCTCGGGAGACCAGAGTAAACTCAAATTCCAATTTGGGGGGGAAAGCATCTCGGCGAAAAAAAATTTGAATAAATTTGTTGTTCTGTTGATACGCACAATACATGTGTGTATGTTAATTTGCCTATTGGAATGCATTAGAAAGCTTTGAATGAGATTGATCTTAGGATCAAAGAAGTTTTCACTATTTTGTTAGTGGATACGTTTCATTTCAGTGGGAGTTCAGCATCTTTTCCGTTGCTGAATTTTTTTTTGTGAGGGGCTATATTTTGCTGTTGATGAGCACAATCACTATGCATGGGATCATTACGCAATTGACATGGTGAGGCTGTTTAATTTTCCTCTTAACGAGTTCACCCACAGTGTGAATGTCCTGTATATAATTGTGCTTCATGGCATGCTCCCGCATGATACGCACGTTCCTTTTGAGAAAACAGCAGCAGCTGCTCTAACTGTTGAAGGGCTAAATTTTTTTGGGTCTCGTCATGCGAGACGGAATTGGGAAATTCCAATGTTTTGGATGTGTTAATTTTGAGAATGCAGAAGTATGTATGTTATGGTCCTGGGTTAAGTACCTATGTCTTCTGCTCCTAACAGGCCAGTCTTTTGGGTAGTATTGGCTAGGTGCTTAACATTTGGTATCAGAGCCAGCTCCCTCATCGCGTGTTCGAATCCTGGAGGTGGCGACTGCGAAGGGGGCGACCTTGACGGAGTAGGCCACCGTACGTGCGGAGGGGGCGACCTTGGCGGAGTGGGCCGTCGCTAGAGTGGGCCATCGCAAGTGGGCTGTCGTGGACGTCGGCCCGCGAAGGAGGGGTGTGATGTTATGGTCCTGGGTTAAGTACCTATGTCTTCCGCTCCTAACAGGCCGGTCTTTTGGGTAGTATTGGCTAGGTGCTTAACAATGTAGTAGTGTTGTCTACAATGGTAAGAATGCATGCTTTTTAAATGATTATGCTATTCGAGCTCCACCTACTATTGGGTATGTGGAGAAAGACAAATCAGTGATGCATGTTTCTGCTATTAGAAGTGCCTCAGTTGAGACTGCAGAAATGAGGTGCAGCTCAACCATCTATCTTAGGAATTTCAGTGGACTTCAAGCAGCCACAAATGTGAACTGTGAATCAGAGATGTCCTTCCTAGGAAAGGAGAGCAGTGCTGCACTTCAACATCCCATTGTTCTTATATTTCAACCTACTAAGGCACACGGAACAGGAGGTTGGAACATGCTCCAAGAAGAGGTGTTGGACAATGTAGAGGCTATGTTGGGAATTCACTTGGGGTTTCCCTATCCCACAGGAGTAGTGGTTTTAAAAGTTGGAGACTTCTTGGCGGGCTGTGGACACTCCAAAATAAAGATTAGTGGAAAAGGAGGCCTTGCAACTATTCCACAATCTTCAATTGACCCTGTTTTGGCAACATCATCTTCTGTAATCAGCTTACAAAACTTTGCCTCAAGGGAGGCAGATCCTCTAGATTCACAAATGGTTTCAATGTCCCACATCAAGGGAGGCAATGCTTACACTTTCATTCCTGATTCAGTAATAGTTGGCGACACTTTCAGGGCATTTCGTAAAAAGAGCTTCTATGCATTAAAACAAAGACTTCAAGAGGTAATCACTGGGCTGGCAGTTGTGCACCGATGCATGGCCGCGTTAGACTTCTTTGACAAAGACCAGCCCATGATTCCTCCAACTGGGAATGATGGAGAATTTACGAACATGTTCGTCGTGCCTCTATTAGTATTGAGTTATTTAACTATGATAGGAATTATCTTTAAGTGTTAGACTTTGGGTGTAATTGGGACAAAGGTAGTTTTGTTGTAATTGGACTCTACTACCTTCCTCTATTATAAATAGAGGTTCATGTACTCTGATTATAATAGGTTAATGAAGTCAATTAAGTATTTTTTTCCATAAATTCAACACGAAGGAAATAAATGGTGAAGAGAAGGTTTAGAAGGATGGCCAAGCCGGTTGCTACCTTCCACCCTGGAGGTTTCAAAGCCTTTTGATAGGACTATGGGACTGAGATGGAGGAGATTAATACAATAAATTGACCACATGAAGAGGATAAACGATAGTGAAACACAAAATTGGATATGGAGTTGGAAGTAGAAGGCCTAGTGCAAGTTGTAGGTTCTTTTCTTAAGGCAATTGGTCAAGTATCATATTGTCGAGATGAATAATATTGTTGGAGACAGGTTCTTCCATGTTGTTGATGACTCAACTAATTACCAAAGTGTCATTTTTTAACCATTTAGCATAAGCAACATCTACTTCATCAATGGGTGGCCCAAGTTTAGTGAGGTGGCCAAGTAGGTCCCTTGTTATAAGGAACCGTCTGTTATGCATGCAATAATATTATTATTTTAGATGTTTTATTTAATTTACTTTATTTTATTTCAGTTTTAGGCACAGGGGTATTTTTGGAATTATTTATTCAAAGAGATATTTTTGGAATATTTTATTCATAGGGATATTTTTGTAATATGTTATTAAACCCTAACAGAGTGAACCCTATTTAAGGGGTAAGAGTAATGAGAAGGACGAGCATTAAGAATTAGGTTAAATCTAGCATAAACAAGCTTGAGATCAGCTTCTTGATCTCGAGGTTAGGGTTTTCCTCAAAAACCCACGTATTCTCTCATCCTCCATTGATCATCGTCTTCCCCATGTCTTCCTACTATCCCTACAGTAATGCATGGCAGACCCGTAACTCGTGACAGATCCAAGATCCTCCCAACGAATCCTTGTGTCAGATCCGGGACCGTAACACCGTCAACCTTATGTGGACCAACTCAAGAAATTTTTTATCCTTGGCAAGGGTATGGTAGTAATCTTGAGAATATCATTCTTGTTACCAATGTATTCTTCAGCCATAAGAGGCAATCCAAGGGTAATAATGTACTCAACTTTGAAGTAGCCTAAGTAAGCGGCTTGGAGATTCAAGTGCAGCCAAGGCTAGCTCGGGTAGATGGGAGGAGAACCCGAGCATATCAAGTCTATAGGCAAGGAGGGAACCCTCTTGGGCCATTCAACTTGCTGCCCAAAAATTTCTATAATTAATTATCTTGTCTTCCTTGTAGAGAATAGCAAAAATCTATCAAGTAAGGTAAGGTAGCAATTCCAAATTAGATTTTTCCAAGATCATTCCAAAAATATATTTGACTCCAGCTTGGGATAATCCATTCTAGATTCAGTTCCTCAATAATTAGGCAAGATATGATTGATAAAAAAAAATCAAATAAATCAGGCCTAATCAAGAAGAAATTGCGAGATCTTCAAAAAAAAAAATATTTCTTCAAATGGATTAGCGTCAACTAGACTTTCAAAGGGCCACTTCCTTTCTTACTTTGTGCTTGATTTTTTTTATGTAAAACATAATATTCTATTCTTAATTTTCCAAGAACAATCAACCAACTCGTGGCTTTCAAAACATTCCCCAAAAAATCACAAAACCGAGAAGAGTTCTTCAAACAACTCGGTTAATGAAGAAACTTATCATGGAAGCTAAGTAATTATATTTATGAAATCCAATGGATAAAAAAACCACTTCATAATAGGCTCAAGAAAATTTTTCTTCATCAGGAAAATCTTGTTCCCAAAAAATTATAACTTTTGTGCAGAAAATTTTAACATAAATTGATTTTCAGCCAAGAACTTGCAAACCAATAAAACTGCCTTGGTAAACTTCTTCTAATCTGAGATGCTTAAATATCAATAATTTCATAAGATGAAGAAAGAAATAAAATCAACTCTGAAGCATCTTCTAAAGATCCAAAAACCAAGAGCATGGAGAAATAATAACAAGAATGAAAAACTATCTCACAAGCTTCAATCTTGCTTGACAAAGTGCCTTCTATGAGTAGCTTGGATCATAACTTCTTAGAACATTCTTTTGACATAGGGATCCTAAATTTGATGCTCTGATACCATGTTGAATATAACCTTGAGCAAGATGAGAGAGGGAGAAGAAAAGAACAAAGAGAGAAAGAGAGAGAGAGAGACCTCGGGTAGAGAGGAGAGAAGGAAAAAGAGAAAAAAAATGTTTAAGCTAGAGAGAGATTTTTCATGAGTTGAGAAGTGGAGAGCTTGATTAAACCCTTAAACCAAGACCCCTATGTATACTATTTCAATTATATATTAAGAGATAAGATAGGATTCCTAATATCCTTAATTACATCAATCATGATTATCCAAATCAACATAAATCAAGGAAAGATAAATCAAATACATTAATCAAGGAAGATTGCCAAATCTTCCAACTCATGTGATAAGGATTCCAGCTCGTGTGATGACTCATCATGCTACCTCATGTGATCATGTGGGTCCCACCAACTCGTGTGATCATGGTGGGTCCTACCTTATAACATATCTATATATAAATAGAGCTTAAGGGGGGAGGTTTAGACACAAGTCCATGTCTCCCCAACGTATGTTATTCTTCTTTCTCTATGAGGTAATCCACAGAGTTCTGAAAATCAACGTGGTATCAGAGCATTGATTTTCTAGACTCGTAGCTATGATATTTTAGAATTCCAAACTTGTTTCTACTCGGTGGAAGATCGACTTGTTGATGGTATCTCATTTTTTTACAACGTTGTTTTTTCGTTGTCTTTGATAGTTGCTACCTTGCTGCCATTGGTATCTCTTGCTAATACTCTTCATAGTATTTTTGTTGAAAGTTTTCTTTACACAGCCTGATGGTATCCTCTGGTATACTTATCCTGGTGCTATACATTCATAAGTATTTTCATTGATAATCTCTCTTCGGCTGATTTTCTTTTCTCCTAAGATCATTGCTCTTTTGCTTACTACTTATTGATCATTGATTACTACTTCATCATTCAGACTCTTTCCTTATGAGAAAATAAAAGATAACTGGAATGTTTGACTACTTACTGCTCGTCAGTTGCTGGTTCCTGCTTGCTTGTATGCCAAATACTCTTCTTGGTATCATTTAGCTGAACCCACATCCTTGCCTGAAAAAAGTATGAAATAGTAGACTATAGACTATGGGCCATAAGGACGAATAGCACCACTGGTTGGAGGATTCATTTCCCATTCCAATATGAAAACATGGCCTTCTTTCCCGCACCACAGTATTCAATACTACGAATGTGTTTTCTTTCCTGCTCCAGAGCATTCAGATGCTGCTGGACTTGGCATTCGGAAGTCGCATTTGGAAGACTCAACTCATTTGGAAGATTTAATGATCATTTGGCTAATTGTATTCTACTGGAAAACTTCCAGAGCATGTACCAGAGAACTTGGAAGTTGCTTGTGATTATTCTGCTAACAGATTTGAAAATCATGTACCAGAGCATTCGGAAGTTGCTGGATCTTGCTGATTAACTTTTGGATGATCTACAGCATGGTTCCTTATCTTGGAAATCCCTACGTTGGCATTATGTTGATATTTGAAACCTACTAATCATATTTGGATCCTTATTGTAGTTCCAAGTGATTGAGGACATTAAGTTGATTACATCTTGATATTATTGCTAGATCCTTAATCTGTTGGAAGGTTGCTATCATCCTGGAATTATGACATTACTGCTGTTATCCTTCATCTGTTGGCTGATTGATTCTTGATCCTTCTCCAGAATCTTGGTGCTATCTTTTGAGCAGTATTCAGTCGTTGCTGGTTTCAGAAATTCATCTCAGCAGTCACTCTGCTGGTTCCATTGTCTAGCGATTATTATTGCAGATTGATTTCCAAAAATTTGATCTTGGTTTGATCTTGCTCTATTTAGAATGATCTCCAATTGTTTTTTATCTTTGGCATCTAGGTTTGATCATCTACTGAGAATACATATGATCTTGTTGTTGTTTATTTTTTCAGAAAATTTTCTAGCTCGTCTTCATCGCCAACTTGGTTGTTGTTTCTTGAGGATGATGAATCTGCTAATAATCGAAGTCATATAACCATTACTACAACTAACTCAGGAGAATAAACACTACCATGAATCTCTGCCTAGTTATATTGGTTTAATTTGCAAAACCAATAGAGAACCATACTGTATTTAATCTGCAAGGTTAACCCAACAAATGGGTGACCAGACTAATTCAGTTTCGCTTGGGTTAACCCGGGTCAACTTGGATTGGGTCAACTCGGACTCGAGTCAGCCTTACTTGGTTCACTTGCTCTCTACTTTTGTTATACTGTCTTGGGTCTTAAGTTTTTTTGCCAATTCCTCCCGTGATTCGGCTATATTGGTCTGATACTTGACTCAACTTGACTCGGTTGGTTGCCTTAGTCTGATTCAGTCCTTTTGCTCCAGCTTGATTATTATCTTGGATTATTGGCAGCTAATTACTCAGTTATAGCTTATTATTTGGTGCACATTCTCCTTATTCAAGGATGGACTCACTGCTAATTATTTTTTGTGTCCTCATTACTCTTAAGGTCTTTCATCATTTATCAGTTGTCTATAAAACTGCACATTTGGTACATGTTATTTGGGCATTGGCCCATTTCCATTGTTGTTATTGTGTTTCTTTGATTGAAACATTATTTTTTAAGAAGAACTCCACAGTTATTTGCTTTGCGTTCATTATTTGCTGACGGTTGTTGGCATCGGTTATTCTAATGAACATTTAAATTTCTTAAGAAAATAAAGCACATGGTGACCCAACACCTTATCTTCATTTGATTTCTATTATCCTCTTATTATTGGCTGTTTTCTCCTACCGTCCTTTATTTGAATATCACTTACCCTTTCGGCCAACCCTTTTTGGAGCATTGCTTTTGTTGGTCCTTTCATTTATATATATTAGAAGGTGGGACCAAACCCACCATGCCCACACGAGGTGGCATGATAAGTCACCACATGAGGTGGCATGATGAGTCATCACACAAGGTGGTGGAATCCTCATCACATGAGTTGGAAGATTTGTCAATCTTCCTTGATTAATGTAATTGATTGATCTCTTTTTGATTGATGTAATTTAGCTAATCATGATTGATGTAATTAATGATCCTAATTGATTGAGGATTTTCCCTTAATATGTAATGAAATAGTATAAATAGAGGTTTTGGTTAAAGGCTTCAGTCAATTTCTCAACTTCTCATATTAATGGAAGAATCTCTCCTACCATAAAGTCTCTCTTCTCCCTTTTCTCTTCTCGCCTCTCTACCCAGGCTCTCTCTCTCCCCTCTTCTCCCTCTCTCATTTTGCTCAAGATTTCAAAAATGTCCTAAATTGAACATGGTATCAAAACATTGGATTTAGGATCTGTTGAGGACTCAATAGCTAACCGAGTCATCCAAAGGAGGTGCCACTAACTCACTGAGTTCATTGCTTTTAGTTTCATATTTTATATTTCTTTTAAGTTATATTTTTCATCAATTGTTTAAGGCAACATGCCTTAGGGGCATAATTGTAATTATGAAATGCTAAACTCTATTTGCATCGAACCCTATTTAGAGGGCAGAGGAATGAAGAGAAAACAAGTTTGATTTTAGGTTAAATAGGGTTAAGAGTTCTCCTTGATGAGGTCTAGGTTTGGAGTTCTCCTTGACGAGCTCAAGGTCCAGGTTCCCTCTTGAATCTGATTTCTCTCCTACCCTTTTTTTATCTCTCTTGTTCTCTACACCCTTACCTAGAGAAAAGAGGTTCCAATTCTTCTTTTCTGTGAACAGCATGAAAAGACTTAAAAATCAATGGTATCTCATAACACTCTTTAAATAGAAACAGCCAAGTGGTATGAATGAAGTCATTAATAAATGTAATAAAATACCTGACTTGAGAAATATTTGAGACGCTCAAGGGTCCCCACACATCGGTATGAATTAATGAAAATGGAATAATACTTTTGACTTCTGGACGAGGTGAGTATGTACTCCTTTGATGTTTACTCATTTGACAAACTTGACAATTAAACTCCAACCTGACTTTAAGAGTAGGAAACATATAATGAAGAGATTGTACAAATGGATGTCCCAACTGGTTGTGCCATAGCCTTGTCTCAATTTCACTAGTGGAAACAATATTTATTTTTGGCATGTCTAGGTAGTAGAGCCCCCCTTGTTCACGACCTCCACCAATCACCTGCTTCATTATAAGATCCCAAAATACACACAAAGTGGGTGAGAAGGTGATAGAGGAATTAAAATATTTTGTCAGTTGACTAACAGATAAGAGATTCAAAGGGAAGGTAAGAACAAATAGAATATCAGTGAGCGGAAGTGATGGTGTAACGGAAGTGGATCCTTTCCCTTGAACTTTGGTTTGAGAACCGTCAGCTATGGTAACAAACTTATGTGAAAGACACAGATATACAAAATGTAATAAATTTATGTTACCTGTAAGCTGCTCGGAGGCTCCTAAGTCAATTATCCATGATGAAGATGTAGCAGATAGCATACCTGAAGCAGTGGTGGCAGCGGTATTTAATGAGGAACTTGGAGAAGAAGCCATCATTTTCTGAAACAACTCATATTCATCAGTAAAAATTTTCTTTTCAGTTGATTTGGTGAGTTGATCCTCCTTTGTATCACCGACTAAGGCTTGATTAGCCTTTGTCAAGTCTGAGTAGTCTTTGGCATGATAACATATTTCTCTATAGTGACCATTTTTTCCACAGTAATTGTCTTTCTTATAATAGCATATATCTATAGTGTGGCCATATCTTCCCCAATAAGTGCATTATTTCCACAATTTTTCCATGTTGTTGATTAGCCAACTAATCACAATGGTATCATTTTTAACCATTTGTTATAAAAAAAATGTCTTCTTCATCAATAGGTGGTCCACGGTTGGTGAGATGACCAACTGGGTCCTTTGTTATAAGAAACCTCCGAACTGATGTGGACCAACTCATAAAATTTGATACCCTTCATAAGGGTATAATGGTAATTCTGAGTATATCACCTGTGCTACTCATATTTTCTTCAGCCATAATAGGAACTTCAATGAAAACAAAACTCCAATAAATTCTAATAAAAAATCCAAGTAGTATTCTTCAAACAACTTGGGGCATGGAGAAATTTAGCATTGACGCTAAACAGTCATTATTCTGATTTTTTTCCCGAATAAATAACCACTCATAAGAAACTCAATATCAATCTTCTATATTAGGTGACTTCTATTCCCACGATAAAAAAAAATTTCAACAATCTTATCATGAAATGGTCTCGGTTAGATAGAATTTCAAACAGACAAAACTGCTTTGATAACTTCTTCTAGATCGAGAGGCATTCATATCCATAATCTCATAAGATGGAAAACATTCACATAATCAACTTTAACTCATCTTTTAAATTCAAAAACCAGTAACATGAAGTAATAAAAACATAATGAAGGAACTTATCTCACACTTTTTGATCTTCCTTCACAAGTAGCCTTCTATGAGTGGTGTTGATCATATCTTCTTAGAGAATTCCTTTTAATGTGGGGATCCTAAATTTAATGCTCTGATACCATGTGAAATTTAGGACCCCATTTCTAATATCCCAAGCAAGGGAAGATAGAAAGAAAGAAAAAGAAGAAAAAGGGAAGAAGGCTCTCGGGTAGAGAGAAGAGGAGAAGAGAAACCAAGATGTGCGTCAAGCAAAGAGAGAGAGATTTACTCAAGAAAGAATTGTAGAACTTGATTAATTCCGAGTAACAAAACCTCTATTTATAGTAGAGGAAATGATATAGTTCTTATACAATTAACTTTAAGTCTCCTAATTACATTCCAACTCTAACTCTCTAAAAAAAGTCTATCATGAAAAGATAATACAATCTACTAGAGGTCTAATATAACTGGAACTCTAAGTCTTCTTTAATCAAGTGGACATGAGAGAGGAGGCTGGCTCGTGGTCTTATCTTTGTGGGTCCCACATGATCTTCTAGCTCATGTTGATAAGGTTATCAACTCGTGGTATCTCTGTGGATCCCACTTGATCTTCAAATCTTCTAACTTATTCCAGCTCGTGCTTCTTATCTCCTAACTCCTGCCAGCATGGGTGAGGACTCTTCTAGGCATCCCACATCCTTATGGTGGGTCCAACAAACTCGTGCAACAGTGGTGGGTCCCACACTGTAAGCTAAGAAAATATACTTACATATCTTTCTTTTGATATATAATTCTCCATATAAAATCTTGTTCTTGATAGCATAAAATAGCTCGGAAGTTGAAGCTTTCTGCTACTGCACACACCTCTTTTGCAATCTGGTCTTTGCTTCTTCAAATATCAATTTCTCTTTGCCGATAACTCCGATTTCAAAAAATCATTTTTCTTTGGAAATTAGACTCGAATATTTTTTCGTCAATATATAGTATGCAATTTGAAAAGCTTAGTATAGAGATGAAAACGTAAAAAAAATAATGGGTATTGGGACTGAAAAAAAGATAAATATAAACCTAAATTGCTAGAGATAATAGATCATAAAAGGATCACATTACCTTTGTGGGTTGACCGAGTCAACTCACAGAAACTACTTTGAAACCATGTTGAATTTATGAAAAAGAGAAATACTTCACTGACTTATTATAATCAGAGTACATGAACCTCTATTTATAATAGAGGAAAGTAGTAGCATCCAATTACAATTAAACTACCCTTGTCCCAATCACACCCAAACTCTAACACTTAAAGATAAGTCCTAGCATAATTAAATAGCCCAATATAAATAAAAGACTAACATGACTAATACACTTTTAAACAAAAACTCCTCTATGAGACCTGCTTCCATAATAATTGTGGCTTTGTTAGACCTCTTATTGTGTAAGACTTTTTATGCCACCTCACGTGATCATGGTGGGTCCCATATCTTATGGGCTTGGGCCCATCTTCCAACAAGGGCATTGTAAAAGTTATGAATAAAGGCTTTGGCTAAGAGGTAGAGCATTCAAACTCTCTCCTTCTTTTCCCCAAATTCATCCAAGCTCTCTCCCTTGGTAGGCGCTCTCCCTCTTTTCCTCCATCCCAGCTCTCTCCCTTTGGTGATTGATCTCTTCTCTCTCTCTTCTCCTTCTTCTTAGTTTGGTTGAAGTTCTTATCATGAGATCCTAAATTCTACATGGTATTAGAGCATATTAGGATCCCCTTTGATGAAGTTTACAAAAAAATATTGATGAAGATCTACCCATGAAATTACTCATGAAGGAAGGAGTCCAACCATGAAGAGATAAGTCATTTCTGGTTATTATTTACATCGTTTCCTTGTTATATGATGAGGCTTTGATCTCTGGATTACATCAAGACAAGATGATCTTCATATGAGAAGTTGTCAATATTAATCCCTTGTGATTAAGAAGATGTTATCATCTTGTTCTTCTTGTAGCTAAATTAGAAGGTTGATCAAGATTGGTTGTTACAAGTTGTTTTATCAAGATTGATGATTTGAGATTCAGTTACTTACATGTGACTTGGATCAATTCTATGAGTTGGAATTCCAGCACATGTTGTTGCAAGGCCTCTCACACTTGGTGCTGCTCATGTG
Organism: Aristolochia californica; assembly: GCF_029961685.1. NCBI lineage: Eukaryota > Viridiplantae > Streptophyta > Magnoliopsida > Piperales > Aristolochiaceae > Aristolochia > Aristolochia californica. The sequence goes on from NW_027182279.1 coordinate 8,889,233, forward strand.
GTCTTTCATTTAGCTAGTGAATCAACTTATGTTTAAATCCCAGCATGATGAAATTTCATCTACTTGCCTCTACTATTATGCTGCCCTCTCTACTCTTGAACTCCTACACTTGGTTATTTTAAAGTTGGATTATCCCTATGAGTTGAGATTTATAAGAGATCTTATTTTCTAAAAAGGATCTTGAAGAAATAAAATTGAGCTTCTTAAAGTGTTTAGCCACGATTTTGGGATTTTGGGTTAAGGCATAAGTTTTCACTCTATCCTTTTGAGATTTTTTTTAAGGATATAAGAAGTTTTGATTCATTTCTGGATGGTGATTCCACTTGACATAGGCACAAATATTTTGATGATTTAGTGGCTGATCTTGTGGATAAGATTCTATATCTCGATTTGCAAGTGACTGATTTGGTACACGGATCCTTCAAGTTGAATTAGTGGGTTTTTTTTAGAAGATCTTCTCTTATTTTGTCTATTTGGGACATTCGGATTGACTTATTTGGCAGCGCATACATGATTTAAAGTGCCTTCCCACTTCGATTTTACTCACTCTTATACTTGGAGCTTCGATAATTGATCTTGAGTGTGGTTTAAACATTTGTTTTACTTCAAGATTGATGCTAGAAATACAAGAAGTAAGAGTGACATACTTAGAATTACTACTATTCCCTTAAGGGGCATTTCAAATTATCTTAGTTGATTTCAATCGGTACGAAGTGTTCTTATTACTCATGACCTCCTCGGTCACTTAAACAAACCTTCTCCACCGATTGATGAATAAAATCTATCCTACCTCATATGGGTTAAGAATGATAATTTGGTCATTAATTGGCTTATTAATAGTATGGAAGAACATGTAGCCAACAATGTTGTTCACTTGGAAACAGCCAAAGACATTTGGGACACATGTGCTAAGTTTATTCCAGCACGGTCTCTTTGCAAAAATTGTTTGGTGTCTTGCAAAACATGTTAAATATTAAGAAAAGGGATAATATTCATGAATTTTTGGCTCGGTTTTGAGGTCTCCTTAAAGAGTGGAAGATTGCTCAACCGTACTCTACCGATACTTTAGTTCAAGAGAGGCAACAAGAAGCTTTAGCGGCAACAATTTACTTGACGAATATCAAGCAATACCTTGAAGTTGCTAAAACTCAACTTCTTAGCTCCTCCGCACTTCCATCTCGTGATGAAATTAATGCAACATTGCTGTGAATCCCTGGTCCATCTCTTACCTCACATAATGATGCTCCATCGGCTATGTACTTCGGTAATAGAGGTACATCATCCTCCAACCAAGGACGAGGTTGAAATTTTAGAGGAGGCCAAAAAGGAGATGGTAGAACTGGTCCTACCCACTCATGCACAGAGCCCCGCATATGCACCTATTGTGGTGGTCTGAACCACCTTGTGGAAAGTTGTTGAAATCTACATGGCAAACCAGATTGGGCTACTACTACCCCAACCTCTGTTAAAATTGATAAATAGGAAAGGCTGACTCCCAAACTGGAAAGATGACTCTCACTACGGAAGACTATGACACATTTGAGAAAATAAAGTCAATTATGGAATTTTCTCTTCCACCTTTACCTACAGCTGCTACCACTATTGCTTCAGGTATGCTTTCTTCCTCTTCCTCCTCTTCATCTTGGATAATAGAGCCTGGGGCCTCTAAACATCTCTCAGGTAACAAACACATGCTCAATTCTTTATCTTCGTGTATTCCCAATAAATTTTTTATGATTGCTAATGGTACCCAAACCAAAGTACTTGGCAAAGGATCCTCTTTTATTACACCCTCTATTCGCTTCAAGATGTCCTATATGTTCCTCAATTCCCTTTAAACTTACTCTCGGTAAGCCAACTCACAAAACATCTAAATTGCTCTATCACCTTCTCACCCTCTTCTTGTGTATTTCAGGATCTAACTACAAAATGGGTGATTGGTGGTGTTAATAAAAAAGGGGGCTTGTATTACTTTGACCTGCCTCCGTTAGCTGCAATTTCATCCTCTACATCCGATGCGCAACTTTGGCACAACTGGCTTGGTCATCCGTCTACACCTTCCCTTTGCCATTTACTTCCTTCTTTAAAGTCTTTATCTACTTTCAATTATGAGGTTTATCAATTAAGCAAACAATAACAGAGTACATATTCTCTTCAGCCTAAAACTACTAGTGTTGCTCCTTTTTCTTTAGTACATTGTGATGTATGGGGACCCTTGCATGTCTCTAATATTTCTCATGTTAAATACTTTGTTACTTTTGTTAATGATTTTACCCGAGTTACTTGGTTATATCTTTTTAAAGAAATATCTGAAATAATAACTATCTCTAAGGCCTTTCATGTTATGGTGTTAACTCATCTTCACAAGAAAATTCAAATACTTTGGTCTGATAATGTTAAAGAATATTTGTCTAGTGAGTTCCAATCCTTCCGTGAAGGTCATGGCTTTATCCATCAAGCATCTTGTGCCTACACTCCTCAACAAAATGGTGTTGCTGAAAGAAAGAATCGTCATCTCCTTGAGGTTGCTCGGGGCCTCCTCTACTCCATGAAGGTACCTTACTTTTATTGACCTCATGCTCTACTTACGGCATGTTTTCTTATCAACAAGTACCTTCATCAGTACTGGGTCATAAGACTCCATATTCTGTATTATTTCCTAGTGAAGACCCACTTTCTCTTCCTATAAAGGTTTTTGGATGTGCATGCTTTGTCCATATCACATCTCCTCAGAAAATTAAACTTGCCCCTTGTTCTATGAAGTGCATTTTCTTGTGTTACTCTCACAACCAAAAAGCTTATGTCTGTTACAATCCCACTTTGAAGGTTACTTGTGTCTCGGGATGTGAATTGTTTTAGGACACCTCATTCTATTCGTCAGAAGATGCTCCTCCAGGTTTGTCCTTCCCTCCTACCACTCCTTGTCCATTTGTGCCTTTTAATTCCGATGTTACTCTGCCCCCTGAAGCACAGGTTAACACCTCATCTGTGGAGTTTTCGGATCCTGCTAAGGTAAGTCCTTCTCCTATTCCATTTGGTCCACAGTTTGATACTTGGCTCATTGCTCTAAGAAAAGAATGGTGTTCATGTACTACTTTTCATCCTATATCAAACTATATGTTTCACCGTCGTTTGTCTTCCACTTCTATTTCACCATCCTATCAGGATGCCCTGCAATATCCAAGATGGAAGGTGGCTATGGATAACGAAATGCAAACCTTATATGAGAATCAAACATGGCATTTAGCACCGCTTTCTAAAGGTAAGAAACCAGTGGGTTGTAAATGGGTGTTTTTTGTCAAACCTAATCCGGATGGGTCTGTTGCTCGTCTTAAGGCTTGACTCAATGCTAAAGGGTACACTCAATGTTATGGAGTAGATTATGAAGAGACCTTCTCTACTATTGCCAAGTTAAATTTGGTACGTATCTTATTATCACTCACCTCTAATTCTTCATGGCATGTATATCAAGTCGATGTAAAAATGCTTTCTTAAATGGTGATATACACGAAAAAATTTATATGGATCAACCATCTAGTTATGTGGTTGAGGGGGAGTCAGTATGCCTATTAAAGAAGTCCTTATATGGGCTTCAACAGTTCCCCAAGCCTGGTTTGATAAATTTAGCCATGCACTACTACGGTTTTGATTTTTTCGGTGCTTAGTAGATCATTCGGTATATTTTAAAGATACCCGTAAAGGTAAGTTATTATTGATTGTGTATGGTGATGATATTATCTTAATTGACAATGATGTGCATAGCATACAAAAAGTAAAAAACATGATATGTCATGAATTCAAAACTAAAGATCTTGGACTTCTAAATTATTCTTTTGGGCATAGAATTTGTTTACTTCAAACATGGGATAATATTGTCTCAAAGGAAGTATGTCTTGGACCTCCTCGAAGAAATGGGAATGATGGAGTGTCACCCAGCTGACAGACCTATGGATGTGAATGTAAAATTATGTGCAAGTTCTAGAAAAGATATTGATATTGGAAAATATCAAAGACTTCTAGGAAAACTAATCTACCTCACGGTATCTAGACCAGACATATCATATGTTGTAATTATGTTAAGTCAGTACATGCATAAATCACAACTTACCCATTAGCAGGCCTTGCAGGCCTTGGAGAGAATATTACGATACTTAAAAGGATCCCAGGAAGAAGATTGCTTTATAAGAAAAATGGCCACTTCAACATAGAAGGTTTCTCAAATGTGGATTGGGCTGGATCACCTGATGATAGGAAGTACACTTCTGGATATTTCACTCTTGTTGGAGGGAACCCGGTTACATGGAGAAGTAAGAAGCAAAATATGGTTGCAAGATCTAGCCCATGAAAGACCTAAGGCCGTTTGGTCTAGTGGTATTCTCTTTACATGGGTCAGGTTGCGAGTTCGAGTTGCGCCACGCCCCTCTCAAAAAAAAAAAAAAAAAAAGTCTTCCATGAAAGGACCAAACACGTCGAGGTGGACTGCCACTTTATATGAGAGAAATTTTAAGCGGGTATAATCTCCCTCAAACATGTTTCATCACAAGAGCAAGTAGCAGATATTCTTACAAAACTGGTTACGTCTAAGGTCCTATCCTTTATATGTGGCAAGCTATGTATCTATGATTTTTTTTCTCCACCTCTAGCTTGAGGGGGAGTGTTAGAAGAGTGGGCTCAAGACCACACATCCAAGAAAAGTGTTATAAAAATGGGCTCAAGCCCACATGTCCCAGAAAAGAAAGCCCACACATCTAAGAGGTGGCATATGGGTAAATAAGAAGACTTCTCATAAAGATGGGAAAAAGTTATAAATACTTGTTTGTTTTATGTCTCTTCTTTTATAATGTTGTAGCCCTAAAAGGGCATTGTAAAAGCTATAAATAGAGGCCTTAGCTAAGAGGTAGAGCATTCAAGCTCTCTTCTTCTTTTCCCCAAATTCTTCCAAGCTCTCTCCCTTGGTAGGCGCTCTCCCTCTTCTCCTCCATCCAAGCTCTCTCCCATGGTGATTGATCTCTTCTCTCTCTCTTCTCCTTCTTCTTCTTAGTTTGGTTGAAATTCTTATCATGGGATCCTAAAATTATACAAGACCAAGGTTGGCAAATTCGATTTTACCAAGTAGAGAGGAAGATAGGTCCCCAAGAATAAAATTGGGAGGACTCCTATTGGAGATAGGCTCCGAAGATGATCCAAGCCATGAACGGTCTCAAGAAGAACAGTTTCAGTTTATCAAGTGGACAAGAATCAATGCCTACTCCTCCTATGCATCTGACCAACTTCAGTGGCTTGAGGAAGACATGGATGAAATCAAGGCTGGGCAAAAAGAACTCATGGAGGGACAATGAGAGCTTCGATCCCTTCTCCACAACGCTATCAGCATGATGTCACCTCCTTCTCCACCTCAGTTTGTCAAGAAGATGAGAATCAATGCCTCCTCCTCCTATCATCTGACTAACTTTTGTAGCTTGTGGAAGACATGGCTGAACTCAAGGTTGGACAAAAAGAACTCTAAGAGGAACAACTCGAGCATGATGTCACCTCCTCCTCCACCTCAGTTTTAGTACTTCCCTTCCTATCCCTATGTTGGCCTAGAGTTGATTCTGAACTCTTATTTGATTTTGTCATCAACTCAATTTTGTATGGTGTATGCTTATTTATGATTGAAGGCCTAGAGCCACTTCTTTTATGACATTTTAAACTCCACTTGCATATTTTTTTAGATTATGATAAAAAAGGGGTGAAAGAACGCTCACTCATGTCCAAAGAAATATTAAAATTTAAAAATCTTATATGCATTAAATTCATGGGGAGCTAATTATAAATTGAATTCAAGTACTTGATACATTTTGAAGCTCCTTTGCAAATGGCTAATATTATTTTTAGTTTCTATATGTTAGGCCTTGTCATCATAAAAAATGGGGAGATTGTTGAGCTAAAGTTGACTCCCATCCATATTTTAATGATAACAAAACTTAATAGGGCTAGTAACTATAAATTTAGCATATTAGATATTTTTTGTTTCAAGAGACACAAAAATCAAGGTCTTTGAAAATGAACCGACATATGAATCTCATGACCTCAAACTCGATTAATGTGTCAACTCATCCTGAAGAAGTACTCTCAAGTGACGAAATGAAGACTTGAAGATTAGAGTCTAAGTTGTATAGAAAGTCTCAAAAACTCTAATAATGTAAGAGGACAACACCAAAACTCTAAACTCCTTAAAAATCCATAGGATCATTTTAATCATGCTTAGAAGCCTATTTTAGAAAACAAGCTATGGCATGATCGATCATTATCTGGTAATGATCGATTGTACCTTGTGCATATAGGTAAGAAATATAAAGCATGATCAATCAACCAAGTGGATTGATCGATCATACATAACTATACTAGAATGAACTATAAAACATGATTGACCATCCCCATCGGATTGATTGATCATAAATGTCCAGGCATTCAAAAAATATAAGGCTTGATCGATCATACCTATGTATTGATTGATCAGACAAAACTATGGCAATATGGGAAATAAAGCATGATAGATTATAACTATAGTATTGATTGATCATTGTTAGGTTTGCATAGTTAGAGCTTCAATGCATGATCGATCATTTGGGTTTAATTGATTCTTCAATTTAAGTTTTCTAAAGGCTTGACATTGTACTGATCGATCATCTAATTTATTAATAAGTTTAAAGAGTCATAAAAATATAGTCGTTACACACGATTGGTCGATCATACATTTTCATTGATCGACTATTGAGTTGTTAGCTTTTTGCGAATGGCTACATAACGGCTAAGTTTTCTTGGGAAAGCTATAAATACCCACAAAACGTGCCTTAGAGCATTCAATGAGTTTCTATTTGTAAATCTACTACACTCAAAGCAATTCACACTAGAAATTCCCTTCAAAACCACTTTTTAAAGAAAAAGTGCAAAATTCCATCTCTCAAAGTAATCTCCTTGCATCTAGGGGTGGCTTCGAACCGAGCCTGCTCGTGAGCTACTCGAGTTCAGCTCAGTTCCGGCTCGGTTCCAGCTCAGTTCGATTTGTTATATATCGAGCCCGAGCTCAGAAATAGGTTCGTTTAGATTAACGAGCTGAATTCGAGCAGAGCCAGGTTCGGCTCATCGGCTCGCGAACCGGATCATTTTAACGACCGGCAATTCGAAAATCAGGGGGAGTTCTAAAAAAAATCGTGAAAGAGAGTCCCTTCTCTTCCCTTCCGTCCTGTCGTGTGGGAACCCATACTTCTCTGCCATTTCAGCATGATTTTCACACAGAAATCACAGTCCGTTGGCGGGTATTCATGGGAAACGGGGGATTTTGGTCTTCAAATCCCTCGTTCTCCCTCTCCCTCTCCGATTCCTTCAATCTCTGCCAAAGACTTCAATTTTTTCATCTTCCTCTACGATTTCTTCCTCTTCGATTTCTTCATCCGAAGTTCTTCCTTGCCGATGAACAAAAGCCATGGTCCGATGGGAGATAAGATTTTTATTTAATGTTTTTTTTTGCATCGCCGACCTAACCCTAAAAAATCTCTAACTCTCGCTTCGTTTCAGCAGTGATCCTTCATTCTTTGAAAGGTTTTGGAGATATCCCCAAACGGCAAACATTCTCTATTTCATTAAGTGTTGATTTTTTTTTTTCATTTTACCTTCTGTATGTTTTCTTCCTCTACGATTTCAGAGTTGATTTTTAATTTTTATTTTTATCTTCTGTACGTTTTCTTCCTCTGCGATTCGGTGTTGATTTTTTTTTCATTTTTATCTTCTGTACGTTTTCTTCCTTTGTGATTTCAGTGTTGATTTTTTTTTTTCATTTTTATCTTTTATAAGTCTAGTTAACCTTTGGTTGACAGGACTCTGGGGTTCGTTGTATATGTTCCAGATAAAGTTAAATACTTCATTTTAATCATTTTTTTACCTTTTTTCCTCAATCAATAAGTTTATCTCTTATCCGTTTTCTATCATGTGGTTTTTTTAAGCATGAAGAGAATTTAGGAGACCATGTAGTTGATTATTATCTTATTACTCACAAGCCTAAACTTTGACCTTCCAATTTCCACCTATATTGCTATTAGCGGTATTGGTTTTAAATGAATAAAACTTTTGTTCTCTCTTAAGAATCTGTTTAAGCTGAAAATGATCATTCATCCTTTGCTCGACATTGCATTCTGTACTGTCGTCATTCATATGTTGTCCTATATTTGGTATCCTATACGATTTTCCTATGGACAAAGTCTCAAAGCCCTTCTTCTAGTCACAATATGTGGATTATCAACATTTTCAATGTACAATGCACATCTACTTTTGCTAGTGCACTACTTATATTGATATCTGTTCATATAAATTGTGTCCATATTAATTATATTTTATTTGGTAGTGGAATTTTTTATCCAAAATGCAATGATTAGTCTTTATCTTTTTTCTATAGCTTCTATTGTGGCTTGGTTCTGTTTTTTTTTTTTTTTCAATAACTTGAGAGAATTAAAATTACGATAACATGCTCTTTGAAGCAATTGTATAGACAAAAATCATGTCCTAACTACAAAACTGAAAAAAAAAACCTATCTGGTGTGATTAAAGCTTGTTCTTTCTTCATGTGTCTTTTTCTTATTCCTATGGAACTCTTCCTATTCCTAAATATAATATTGTGGTCCATAAAACAGCCATAATAATTAAATTGTTGTTCACCAAAACAAAACTTTTTTTATGCATATGGAACTAAACCCAATTCTGTTATGTTAGACTAGTAACAAGTCTAGTAAGCATGTATTCATCATACATAATTAGATCAGAACATTTCGGAATACAGTACATAATTTTTATTTTTAGACCCAACATTTCGTTGAATTGATACGTTAGATGCAAACGGATATAAATTATCTCTCTTTTTTTCAATCAATTTTATTCCTTCCTCTTCAATTTCTTCATCTGAAGTTCTTCCTCGCTGACGAGACGAAGGCGACGGTCCGACGGGAGGTAAGATTTTTATTTAATGTTCTGTTTTTTTTTTGTCGCCAACCTAACCCTAAAAAAATTTCTAACTCTCGTTTCATTTCAGCAGTGCTCCTTCATTCTTGGAAAGGCTTTTGGAGATATCTCTGAATGGCGAACACACTTTCTATTTCTGTAAGGTTTGAATTTATTTTTTTATTTTTATCATTAATTTCTTGGTATTGAGGTTGAATTTCATCAGAATATTAGAAGAAAATGTTGGTGTGCTTATTTCCTTCTCTTAGAAGTTTTTAAATTTATATGTAAAAAAGGATCGGTATATTGGACTGGAAACTATTGGGTGCAGGGCTACAGGCTCAAAGAGACCCCACTGCATTGAAAGACAAGGGTCGTTCCCGATTGTCACAACGTCACGTACCTTCCTCTAAGAATAGACAAGTATCTTAAATTATATGTAGGATCTTTGTTGTTTAGATAACTTTCTTTTCTCTATTTTTTTAATTTGTAATTTTATTTTTTTGTAGAGGTAAGAATGTCAACACCTCCTCAATTGACATCAACAATTAACACTAGTTCTAGTGTGGCCATCAATAGTGACTCAACTCCACTAGAGTCACTACCCTCTATCATAGAAGTGGGCCCAGATGAAATTACCATAAATGAGGATGAAGGTGACTCTACGCATACTTCAAAAAGACAAAAAAAGTCTCATGTGTGGTTGGAATTCAAAGAAGTATTACTTAATCGTACAAAAAAGGCTCAGTGTGTTCATTGTAAAATCAATTTGATAGTAGTGGAGTGCCATATGAGTCGATATTTGAAACGTTGCACTAGTAGAAAAGTGGCAATGAGAAAATAAAAAACCTTAAACTTTCAACCAGTGGGAGCGGGGTCTAATGCTGATCAGAGTCCATCTGAACTTCCTTTTTATGGATTTTGGAGGAAAATATGATCAAGGTAAAATGAGAGTACTCATTGCTCATTGGATTCTTATGCATGAGCATCCATTCATGATAGTAGAAGAGGAGGGATTTAATTTTGTAATGAAGATGGCAAATATGAATTATGAGAAAATATCCCGTAAGACCATTAAGAAGGAGTGTATGGAGATGTATGAGGCAAAGAAAAAGAAATTGAAAATTTTGTTAAAAGAGATTAACAAGATTAGTCTTACCATGGATCTTTGGAAGTCCCAAAATCAAAAGATTGAATACATGGTTATTACTGGGTATTTTATTACAGTAATTGGAAGCTACAAAAATGAGTCTTGAGTTTTGTGCATGTTTTCTCCTCCTCGTCGTGGCGTTGATATAGCATATGCTATTTACAAGTGTTTGAAATAGTGGGAGATCAAAAATAAATTTTTTAGTATTTTAGTTGATAATGCTGCATATAATGATGTTTGTATCAGAGTTTTGAAACAAGATTTTTCAAGGAAAAAAAATTTGGTGTGTGGTGGAAAGTTGTTTCATGTGCGTTGTTGTGCTCATATTTTGAACTTATTAGTCCAAGATGGTGTTGTTTAGATTAAGGATATCATTGATAATGTGCGTGAAAGTGTCAAATTCATAAATCTGTCTGAGGCTAGACTTCACACTTTTTCTGAAATTGTACAACAATTAAAACTTGGTGAAAAGAGGTTGGTTATTGATTGTCCAACTCGTTGGAACTCCACTTATGACATGTTGTCTTCTGCATTAAAATTCAAAGATATATTCTCTAGATTTAAAGTTAGAGAACCAACTTATGATTGTTTGTCAAGTTTTGATGAATGGGAAAAGGTTGACATGGTGTATGAGATTCTAGAAGTTTTTAATGCAGTTACTAATATAATTTATGGGAGTAACTACCATACTTCTAATTTGTAACTTAGTGAGGTATATAGGGTAAAAGAAGTTCTGGATTTTCATTCTACAAATGAAAATATTTTCATTAGGACAATGGTTAGTAGAATGAAAGAGAAATTTGAGAAGTACTGGGGTGAATGCAATTTATTGATGGATGTTGCTTTGATTTTGGATCGTCAAATTAAAGTTGATCGAAATGTGTTTTCCAGTGATATATTCTAAGGAGGAAGCTACAATGCATATAAATTTAGTTTGACGCACCTTATATGAGATCTACGATGAATATATATCATTATATAATGTGGATATTAGAAATGAAGAAATTGTTTCAAGTACTACCTCTATGGGTGTTTCCACAAGTCGTAGACCTTCATCAAGTTCAGGTTGGTCAAAGTTAATGAGTTATATGAAACGAAAGGATGTAGTTAATTCACCAAGGTCAGAATTGGAAATTTATCTTGAAGAAGGTGTATATAGTTGTGAGGAAACTTCACAATATGATTTTGATGTTTTAGAATGGTGGAAAGTGAATCATATGAAATTTTGGGTACTATCTAAAATGGCAGCAAACATCCTTGTAATTCCCATATCCACAGTAACTTCAGAGTCTACATTTAGTGCTAGTGGTTGAGTAATAGACTCATATCGTTCTTCCTTGGCACCAAATACAGTTCAAGCTTTGATTTGTGAGTGATTGGGTTCGGGTTCTTCACGGTGTAAAGAAAAATCAAAAGCTGAATTTCTTTGATTAATTATTTATTATGATATTTTTTAGTTTTATTTATTAAAATTTTGTTTTATGATTACAGCCTGAGAAGAAGAGTGTAGAGATAATGCTACCAACTACATGATTTTTCATGTTTCTCTCATCATAGTAATTTTAATATTTTTAACAACATTAAATAACTAGTAGTGGAAGAGTATTTTTTTATCTGACAATAACTAATTTTATTTTTTTGTTTTTGTCATAGGTGGAGATTTTGCTCATGCAGGGACGTATATTATTTTCTAGCATTAAGAAAAACAACTATAGTTTATAATTTTATAATGGATTTATAGTTTTTATTTGGATGATTATAAATTGATAGTGATATTTCATTTAATTTTGTTATGTTTGATTATTGTATGAAATTTATTTATAATGTTATACAGTATATGAGTGTTTAGACAATTTTATGGAGTGTTTATGGAATGTATAGATAATTTTATGAATATTTATAGAGTATTTATGCAGATATTATATATATTAATTATGCCCAATTTTAAGTAGAGATAATACCAAATTTTATACAGGTATTATATAGATTATGCTCAATTTTAAAAAAAAATTATACCTAATCTTATATATGTATTATATATATAAATTATATTTAATTTTATATAATGGTCATGCCCAAATTTTATGTTGATACCGACACGAAAAGAGTATTACAAGTCACGAGCACATCAATATGGACCTTACTTCTTGTACGCGCTTGGAAATAATTTAAACTACGATGTCCCAACAAGCCACACAATTTTGTGTTCTCTCCGTCTCATTTTCTCAAATCATTCTTTTCATTCTTTATATTCTTCCAGCACTTTCCCGTGGGACCCAAAAATCCGTATTTTGCATCAGAGCCAGACACGAAAAGAAGGTCCAATCGGATCATGCTGGCAGATCCGCGTCCACCGTCTTGGTTTGCGAACATTGTCAGCTAGAATATCCCCACCGCCCTCTACACAACTCCCCTCTTCGACCCTCTGAACGACCTCTGCAGCTTGCGGGAGAGGGCGTCTAGCACCTGCCACGTTGCGTCTCCGTCGACCGCGTCGTCGTTGAAGAGGAGAGCCCGCTGGACCGACGGCTCCCAGAGGTTGCGCTGAATGGCGGAGAGGTTAGTGGATGCGACGTGGCGGAGGATGCGGTCCAGCCGCTGGACGTCCTTCTCTGCCACCCTCAGGGATATCTTGGACCAAGGGACAGACGCCGGGAACGGGAGTTGGATGTCGTCGGCAATGATGACCGGAACGCAGCCGAGCGCCACGGACTCCACCACACGTGGACTCCACGGGGCCCACCCCAGCGGGCACAGGCAGAACACTGACCGTACGATCTCCGACTGGTAGCCATCGGATCGCTTCCGTTTGATGTAGAAGTCCCGATGCCGGTTGAACTTGCGCCAGATCGCCGTCCTCACGCCCCTGCCCGCATGGAATAACGATTTATGAGACAAGTGAAAATCACAAAAAAGTAGCGGAAGTCTAGAAACTCTCTACGTGGGGGATTTTACTGTAATTTGACCCAACTGGTGGCGGAACTGTTGTTCGGGTTTATAGAATTATAGAGGGCCAGCCGCCGACAAAGAGGGAACTTCAAGCTCGGGCTTCGTTATATACAACTGATCTTGAGGTTTAGGTAACTGGAAGGTTCAACAGACAAACATACTTGCTGTAAAAGCGACCGCCGATGTTTTTAGGATGAACTTCCATTTTGCCCCGAAAAAAAATCCAAATGTCCCGTTCGCCGCCCCCGCCCGCGCCCGCCTTCCCAAGCGTCTTCCGTACGCTTTCTGGTGACACGTATGGCGGAATTACCACATTCTCCACCTCCTGGCAAGGGTGATTGGATTTGACTCCAAAGGTCTGCAGAATGATGGAGTTTCTGAGGAAGCTCGGAATTCCATCAGCGATGGCGACGTCTTCCTGTCATTTCAAAAAGTCAAAAAGTCAGAGATTGCCAGACAATCGAGGGATAGACTTGCGCTTTCGCAAAGGAGGGAGGGATTGGTGCCTCACAAGCGTGTGGAAGCAGGCACCGAAATCGTGGGTGGCGACGAAGACATGATCGGCGCCTCGGGTGCGGTTCCAGAAGGGTTGCTCGGTGGAGATAAGCTGCACGGCGGAGGCCAGCAAGGTGCGGGCGTGACCGATGTCCGGGAAGCCGTTCGCTGCGCTGAAGTCGCACGATACATAGACGGGAACGAAGAAGAAATCCGCTTCCCAGGGATTGAGCGTTCGAAAGCGATCGCTGCCCAGTAGCGCCCGGTGGATGGCCACCTCGGCCGCAAATAGGTGGTTGCTACAACGCGGGTTTGACAGCCAGTCCTCGTTGTATCTCGCCGGCAAATCGTAAACATAGATTTTTAAATGGCGCATAGACAGAGGGACGTCGACGTCGATGGCATCTTCTCTGCGGTCGAACGGCTGATCCGGCTCGATTATCGCCCGTGAGAGGAAAGCCGTGGCGGGGGTGGCGAAGGTGATCTTTTGGAGGGAGGTGGTGGAGCTGCCAAGGAGGTAAGACGAGAAGAGATAGAGAGAGAGGGAGACCCACAAGAACCACCTGAGATATCTGTACCACAAGTTTCGGTTCTTGGACTCATTTCTCTGCTTCATCCTGAAAGAAGAAGAATTCTTTCTGCCAAAATTCCTCCGCAGCTCCACCATCCTTTCGCCTGACAAGATTTTAAACAGCACGAACCCTCACCCACTGAGAAAGCCGCGTGAGGGACTCGTGTTGGGTAGGGAGAGGTTTTCGAGCTGGTAGGAGATGGAAGTAGAAACCAAGAAACAGATGTCGTTGAGGAAGATCATGAGTGGTTAGGCTGGACATCTGATCGATTATCACAGTTCTCTCTCCAACCCTTTTCTCATCTATCTCTGATCTACAAGCTCTCTCTCTCTCGCGGAGGATCCCTTTCTCGTCTCTCTGGTCTCCAAGCTCGTTCGCTCTCTCTCGCGCGCAATTTATCTAGGTCGCGGAAGGGGTGAGATTAAAGAGGAGAGAGAGGGGCAGAGAATTTAGAATTGATTGGGTCAGAGGGTTACGTGGTGGATTCAGATGGGATGTGAGTGGCCGGGGTGAACGGGAGCACCGTGTTCTTTAATTTACTAGGAAATTGCCTGAATTTCAAATAGCCGGGCAAGCAGAACAAAGATTCGGAGGCTTTTGGTTCAACTTTCCAATGATCATTAGATGCAAAAAAGTCGAGTGTGTCCGAGAACAAAACATACGGCCTTTCTTCGAGCTTAGTCCCTCAACAGTTTATATGTATTTTTACTTTTTTATTTTTATTTTTTTATTACCAATTGATGTTGTTTGGCTGTCTTTCAACCATCTGGTTTCACTTTGTAACCACACATTAGGCATCTATTATAGGAAATTCTAATATACGACCATTTAATTTTAATATATTTAAATACTGTTACTCACATAATATGTTCCCTTTTCCTTTTATGTTTGTTTTTGCCTTTTCAAGAGTTTTTTATCTGTATCATAGGGTGTATTTGTGCTAATAGAAAAGTGTCAGAGAAAATGTCATAGGAAATGTTTTCAGCATTTGTGTCATTTTTGGGAAAAAAAATTTCTTTATGATTCTTCTTGATTCTTCTTACTTTAATGAAATGTTAAAAAGTATAGAAAAATAAGCTTCTTATTACTCCAATATGAAACTATAGGCAAAATAAACCAAGAAGCACTAAAGTGGTTCTTAATCATTTACCTTTTTACATTTAACCTTATTTTTTTATTATTTACAAAAAAATAATTTATTTCTAGTGTAAATACAAACCCCATAATTAATTTTCTTGTTGCTTCCTTTGGTGTCACAAAAGCATGAAAATCGGTCAAAGGAGAATTTCTTCTTCAATGAGAAAATTAGTCAAAAGAAAAATGATTTTTTTGTCGATTTGTTTTATTGTGGCTGCACAGACGATCTCTTGCTATGAGACCAAATAAGGGTCATATATTCATGTGAGTTGTACATTCACCCCATTTACCCTGCCCTTTAGATTCCATAAGGTTTATCGCCTCATTTTGGAAATAAAATTTCTAGAACAATTATTATTGTCTTTCAATGTAAGGTTAACTTTAAATTGTGTCCATTTGACATCTAAGTTTTTAAAGTTGTTGAATTTATAGAAAAGATAAATACTTCATTGACTTTTTGTAATCAGAGTACATGAACCTCTATTTATAATAAAGGAAGGTAGTAGAGTCTAATTACAATTAAACTATTTTTGTCCCAATTATACCCAAACTCTAACACTTAAAGATAAGCCTTAGCATAATTAAATAATTCAATATAAATAGAAGACAAACATAACTTAAACTAAAACTCTTCTATGACGTGACCATAACTCAGCGAAGGTCGTTAATTAGGCTCCACAACTTAACAATCTCTCACTTGGAGGCTAATCCATCATCAATATCTCCTTTGCAGTGGCAACAACTTCTCAATCCTCAGAGAGAAGTCCAAACCGAAGTTGAACACAACTTTAGTTTCTTGATCACAACAGTATTTGTCAACATATATGTCGAATTCTAACTTCCCTGAATCTTCCCAAGAGTTAAGACTCCATCCTCCAAAGTTGATCCAATCAAGTGATAACGTGCTTGTATGTGCTTTGTTCTGGCATGATAAACAAGATTCTTTGCTAAATGAATAGCACTTTGACAGTCACAATACAATACTTTCTTTCCATGCTTGAGTCCTAATTCTTCCCAGAAAGACTCCAGCCATACCATCTCTTTGCTAGCTTTGGTCATGGTGACGTATTCTGCCTCAATAGTGAAAAGAACAACTATCTTCTACAACTTAGAGACCCAATTAACTGTTGTACCGCCCAACGTATATACATATCTAGTGGTACCCTTCCTGCCACCAATGTCTCCAGCCATGTTAGCATCTACATAACCCTGTAATCCCAAGTCTGACTTTCTGAAACATAAGGCTAAGTCTGCAGTGTCTCTCAAATACCTGAGAATCCACTTCACTGCTTCCCAATGTTGTTTACCTGGATTACTCATATATTAGCTCACAACTCCCACTACATGAGCTATGTCTGGTCTAGTACACACCATGGCATACATGAGATTGCCAATAGCAGAAGCATAAGACACATTGGCCATGTTGGCTCGCTCTTGCTCTGTAGAAGGTGACTGCTCTTTAGATAGCCTAAAGTGAGTAGCCAAAGGAGCACTCACTGGTTTTGCATCATTCATGTTGAATCTGCTTAACACCTTAACATATTCTTCTTGTGACAGTTTCAAGACATCAACTTATCTAGCAACCCTCATCCCAACAATTTGTTTTATAGCACCCAAATCCTTCATTGCAAACTTTTTCGACAACTCCCTTTTCAAATTATCTATTTCCTATTTGCAAGCACATGCTATCAATATGTCATCAACATAAAACAATAGAATGATGTAGGAGTCATCAAGTTTCTTCACATAACAGCAATGATCTGCCTAGCAATTCAAGAAACTATTACTACTCATAAAGGTGTCAAACTTCTTATACCATTGTCTTGGATCTTGTTTAAGACCATACATGTTCTTTAAAGTTTGCACACCATTTTCTCCTTTCCTTGCCATTTGAAACCCTGTGGCTGCAACATGTAAATTTCTTCCTCCAAATCACCATGAAGAATGGTTGTCTTTACATCCAACTGCTCTAAGTGCGAGTCTTCATTTGCCACTAGTCCAAGCATTGTTCTAATAGTAGTCAATTTCACTACTGGAGAGAAAATCTCAGTGTAATCAATGCCTTCTTTTTGTTGAAAACCTCTTACCACCAGTCTTGCTTTAAACTGTTTGCTGCCATCAAGTTCGTCTTTTATTCGGTACACCCATTTATTCTGCATGGCCTTCTTCCCTTTTGGTAGCTCGGTCAACTGTCATGTCTAATTGGATAACAATGAATCCATTTCATCCCACATGGCCAATTCCTACTTGGTTGATTCATCAACTTGCATGGCTTCCTCATAACTCTCTGGTTCACTTTTATACCTTTGTGGTGGTCTGGTAGTTCTGCCAAATCTTCTGAGTTCAGTCACAGGAATGTTCTGATTTACTTCTGGGGATATGTTCTCCTGGTCTTTCTAAGCAATATTTTCCATCTCAATAGATGAAATATCTCTCAAGTGAATCACTTTAGACTTCTTGGCTTCATTACGTGTGCTCTTAGACTCTGTTCTCAATCTGTCTTTATACAAGACATCTTCATTAAAGATCACGTCCTTGCTCCTGATAACCTTACGACTTTTGTCATCCCAGAAGCTATAACCAAACTCGGTACCAACATAGCCAATATAGAAACATAATTTAGATTTGGCATCAAGTTTACTTCTAGCTGCAGAATCAATGTGAATATAAGAAACACAACCAAACACTTTCAATAAAGAAAGGTTTACGTCTTTGCCACTCTAGACCTCTTCTAGTATTTGGCAATCCAATGGTGTTGAAGGACATTTTTTTTTATCAAATATGCAATAGGGCTAATAGCCTCAAACCAGAACATCTTTCACAATCCCGCATGTAATCTCATGCACACACGTTCAATGTTTTGTTCATATTCTCAGCCACACCATCCTGTTGAAGTTTTCCAGGAATGATCTTCTTCATCTTGACTCCATTATCAACACAGTAACGCTTAAAATCATCATCTATGTAATCTCCCCCATTATCTGATTGTAGACATTTCACCTTCAAATCTATCCCATTCTCAACCGTTACTCTCCATCTCTTGAAGGTATCAAAGACATCAGATTTCTTTTTTAGAAAATAAACCCATACCTTTCTGTTTGCATCATCAATAAATGTCAAATAGTAGTTAGAACCACCAAGGGAAGTAACACCTAAAGGCCCCCACATCAGTGTGAACCAACTCCAATTTTGTTGTCTTTTGTTCCTTTCCGGCCTTAGAAAAGCTAACCCTTTCTACTTGCCAAAAAATCCAGCCTTCACACAAACTTTTATTTGGATTGAAGCACTTTCGTTCTCTTCTCACTCATGTGACCAACCCTATAATGCAACAAGTCAAAATTAGTAACAACATCAGCAACTACAACCGTGTCTTTGCAACTGGAAGTGATGTAAAGAGTTCCAGTTTTAACTCCTCGTGCAACAACCATGGATCCCTTTGTGACTTTCCAAGTAGCACCATTAAAAGTCACATTATGACCTTCATCATCAAGTTGCCCTACAGAGATCATATTACGCATTAGTTTTGGCACATGTCTTACCTTGTGAATTTTCCACATTGTCCTATTTGACATCCTCAAACTGACATTACCAATACTGGCAATGTCCAAAGGTTCTCCATCAGCAAGATACACCTTCCCGTGATCTCCAACAACATAATTCTCTATGATCTCATGATGTGCAGTGGTGTGAAAAGAAGCACCTGAATCTAACACCCAAGAGTCAATAGGACTATCAACTGACAAGAGTAAAGCATCTTGTACCTCTTTAATCACCGCATTTACAACATCATTTTTCTTTTCATCCTTATTCGGTTATCTGTAGTTCTTCTTTATGTGACCAGACTTACCACAATTCCAACACTTCACATTCCTTCTGAATTTGGACTTGCTTCTACCATTCCTTGACTTTCCTCTACCATTGCCCTTGTTAGAATTCCTCTTGAAGTTCTTGCCCCTAGTATCGATACTTAGGGCAGAATTAGATGTCAACGACTCTTCAGAGTCCTTTCTACGAACTTCCTCCATGAGAATGGTATCCTGAACATCATTAAAGATCAACATCCCGTTGCCTACAACGTTGCTGACACAACTCTCATAGACTCCCAACAATTTGGTAGAGATGCCAAAAGAATTAAAGCACGAACCTCATCATCAAATTTAATTTGAACGGATATCAATTGATTGACAATTGTGCTAAACTCATTCAAATGCGATACAACTGATGTATTTTCTGTCATCTTTAAATTGAAGAGTTTTTTCATGAGATGTACCTTATTATTTGCGGAAGGTTTCTCATACATATCGGACAAAATCTTCATCATCCCCGCTGTGGTTTTCTTTGACGCCATGTTGTGAGAAACGTTCTTCAACAGTGTTAACCGGGCTACTCCCAACACTTGTCTATCGAGGAGATTCCATTCATCATCATTCATACCTTCTGGTTTTATTTCCAGAAGTGGTGCGTGCAGGTTTTTACTATACAGATAATCTTTGATTTGCATCCTCTAGAACGCAAAATCCATACCATCAAACTTGTTGATCCCTAGTCCCAATCCTTCTCCGCTAGCCCTTGCTCTCAATCCCGAACCAAAGCTCTTATACCACTTGCTAGGAATTAGATGCCCTAATTCCAAACTAATGAGAGCAATAATAATAAACGAGGAAGAAGGGAAAAACAAGCACAGAAAAGCAAACCACAAGATTTATACATGTTGGCCTCAAGTTGATACTACGTCTTGTCTTCTGCCATTGCAGTAATCCACTATGAAGATGAAATAGTTTACAAGAGAAATCCCACACTTACATGTATTTCGCTCTAATTAATGCCCTACACTAAGTTGGTCGATCCACGACCAACTCAACGTAGGGCGTTAATTAGGCTCTATAACTTAACAAGAGAGAGGGAACAAACTTGAGAAGTGAGGGAAGAAAGGACGAAGTTGAGAGAGCTTGGTTTGAGAGATTAGAATTTTCTCATGTACGCAAATCCTCCCCCTCAACCCCTTCATATAATATCTTAATGATGAACAAATTACATAGTTACCCTTTAACCTAAGGGTGGAAAATGAAGACTAAAAGTAAGAGACAAATTACAACCATGCCATCCTTTTTCATATCTTCTAACACTCCCCCTCAAGCTGGTATAAAGACATCATAATTCCCTAGTTTGGAACATGTCGAGTTCAATATTTTAGATGCAATAGGTTTTGTCAACATATCAATAAATTGTCCTTGAGATGGAATATTCAAGGTTTATGAGACCATCTTGTAATTTTTCTATGAAAAAGTGACAATTAATCTTAATGTTCTTTGTCCTCTCATGGAAGAATGAATTGTAGGCAATATGGATGACTGTCTTGTTGTAATATGAACATGGCATTTGTATAGTAGACCCTATCTAGGAGATATTTTTAAGTACTGGAGAATTAATTCTAGAGCTTGCTAGTGGAATTCTGAAGTTTGTGCATGTATTGTCTAACAATAGTCATTGTAAAGGCAATGCCAGGTTTGTTTACCATGAGATATATCAACTTTATTACCAGTCTTTGAACATGCGTACTTCTACATCTTCTCTAGAACCAACACATAATATTACATTAGTATCCATGGAAGTGTATGTAGTACAAAAATGCAACATCCTTATCTCATTGAGTAAGTTGAGTATATACTTCCTTTCGGATAAGATAATACTATGCCTGGATTGTAGCACTTCAATACCAAGGAAGTATTTTAGGAGATCCAAATATATATATATATATTTTTTTTGAATTCTTTGCATAAAATTTCCTTTACTTGCTAATGCATTGTGAATCACTTTCTGTTATAATAATATAATTCACATACACAAATAGAAGAATAAATCCCTTGGTAGTGTGTTTAAGAAATACTGAGTGATCCACCATACACCTACTCAAGCCAAACTGAAGCAAGGCTTGATTGAACTTATCAAACCATGCTCTTGGTGATTTTTCACTCCATATAAGGATTTTTTTAGTTTGCATATCAACCCTTCCTCAACCACAAACCTAGGTGGTTGATCCATTTAAAATTTCCTCTTTAATCTCTCTGTTCATAAATGCATTTTTTTATATCAAGCTGATAGACTGACCATTGAAAGTTGACATCAAGAGAGATAAGGATTCAAACTAAATTTAGTTTGGCCACTAGGGAGAATGTCCACTCATAGTCAATCCCCTCTCATTTAGTAAATCTTTATGCAACTAACCTAGGTTTAAGCTTGGCCATAGTGCAATCCAATTTATGTTTAACGGTGAACACTCATTTGTAGCCCACAAGTTTTTTATATGGTGGTAGAGGCATCAACTGTCAGGTTTGATTCTTATATAAGACTGCCATTTCCTCTTCCAAGGCTACTCTCCATCCTGGATGTTGAATGGTGTTATGGTCCCTAGCCATGGATCTAGTAACTCGGCGAGATACTGATGAATCCAGCACGTTACAAGGTTTTTAAACACTATAAGGAACCAAGAATCTCGTCTCCAACCACTATTCACACAGGTAAGTTGAAAACAGAATCCCTTTTGTCTAACGTATGGCTTAAACCACTAATCATGCAGGTAAATTAAAACAGAATTCTAACCTGTTGTGCTTAAGAAAATAGAATCTCAAGTTACCTCTTTGAATGAATTCGGAACTCCTCAGCTCAGATTCGGAACTCCTCTTCGGCCCAAAATTCGGAGCTCCTCTGCCCAGAATTCGGAACTCCTCCTCAGCACAAAATTCGGAACTCCTCTGTCCAGAATTCGGAACTCCTTCTCAACTCAGATTCGGAACTCCTCCTCTGCCCAGATTTCGGAACTCCTCCTCTGCCCCTTTCCTCTTGAAGGACCTCCAATACAGCAGCCTCTTTCTATTCTTCTTGGCTGAGAAAAAGGTTCCACGCCACCCTTCTTCTCCACCCTTTTCTCCCCGATTTCAGTGAAGAAAACCAGTCCTTCCCTTCACCACGTAGGTTAGGTTTAATTCTCCTTTTCTCCTCCTTTCTCAGCCCTCAAGACACTCACGAAAACACCAAGATAGCAGTGAAGGTTCACGCCAAAATCCCTAGAAGAGGGAGCTCGAGGAGAACCTAGATTAACCTAATTTACTCTAGTTTATGCTAATTCCGAACTTGCTTTATTTCTCCATCCTTACCCCTTAAATAGGGTAATTAACATCAACATAGGTTAGGGTTATAAAACCTAATTCTACCCCTACCTTTAAGTCTTATTAAAAATCAATAAAATTCGAAATTAAAAGCAACATAAATAATAAAAGTAAAGTAGATGACTCAGTGTTATTGAGTCCATAACAAATAGCCTCTTGATAAGACCTAGGAATATCAATAGATGAAAGAAAGGCAAAAAATGTGCAATGTTGGAAGATAGGCCCAAGCCTACACGACCAAGAAAGATCCACACATCCAAGTGTGTTAGAAGATGGGCTCAAGCCTATAAGACCAAGGACCACACATCCAAGAGATGTGGAAGATGGATTCAAGGCCCATAGATCAAGGAGAAGGCTCATAGGCCCACATAGTTATGGCAGGATGGTAAATAAAGAGTCATCTCATAAGAGATGACATTGATATAATAGGTTTATGTTCTAGGAGTAGTACTATAATATTCTTATTTTATCAATCTATAAATTGAGCTTAGGGGGAGGGTTAGGAGATAAGTCCATAACCTCTTATTCCTTCTATTTTCTCCCAATGGGTGTCTCTCTCTTTTTCCCCATGAGCTAAATCCATAGAGTATTGAAAATCAACATGGTATCAGAGCATTGATTTCCAGGACTCATAGCTATGATTTCTTTTTAGAATTCCAAAATTTTTTTTTTATTATTTTTACTGGTTTCTCTATTTCTCATCCCAAATTAGCTATCGTAGTTTCATTAAAGTTAATACTTTGGTTAAAGAAACGTCTTTGCTACTGCATGTTCTCTCTTCTACAGTTTCTTCTTCACCTTCCACCTGCCCCCTTGATAGAGCTATCGAGATGAAGCACTCAAATACTTTGGCCTCTCCTAGTCAACTCAACCTGGTCAACTCGGTCCGGTCAACCTGACTCAGCCCACTTGTTTTTCTGCCTCGGTTATATGTGTATGGGTCCTGAGTTCTATACCTATTTCTTCCATGACTCGGCTATATTGGTATGATATCTAACACAACTTGACTCGATTCCTTGTCATTGGCTGGATTATTATTTTGAAGTATTGGCAGCTTATTCTTGGTCAACATATTATTTAGTGCACAAACTCGCAGTGGATTATTTTATAGGTCATTTTTAAGCATTTTCATTATTTGGTTCGTGTTATTGGGCCCAAGCCCATTTCATCTGTTTCAATTCTGTATCTTTGGCTGAGGCATTATTATTGAAGGACTTCTCTACTACTGATTGTTGTCAACATTGGTTGTCATGGAGAAGTTGAAAGCATATGGTGGCCCTAGAATATTATCTTCCGGGTGATTAACCGTTTCCCCCCTTAATTGACATTTATTACTCCAACCATTTGAGAGTCGGTGTCCTATGGAGGGACATGGTGATGGAGGACTTTTATTAAACTTTTGACCAATGCCTATAAACCCACTACTTACAAAAGATAGGAGTGTGCCCAATATCCAGCCTGAGTTATTTGACTAGAGTATGGAGCGATGTCTTACGACTAGGAGTGATTTTACTCTCACTTATATTATACTAGCTGGGCCTCTTGGAAGAGACCACCAGCTTGAGGGGGAGCATTGGAAAATATGGAGGACTACCATTTTCTACGGGAAGATCCTATACACCATTTGCAACAAGTTGGGCGTTCATGATGTTCACTCACCCCTAGCTTGAGGGGGAGTTAGAAGATGGGCCCAATCCCACATGACCAAGGAAGACCCATACATCCAAGCGTGTTAGAAGATGGGATCAAGCCCATAAGACCAAGAAAGGACCTCATATTCAAAAGTGTGAAAGATGGGCTCAAGGCACTAGATGAAGGAGAAGGCCCATAAGCCTACATAGTGATGGAAGGATGGTAAATAAAGAGGCATCTCATAAGAGATGGCATTGATATAATAGGTTTAAGTTCCAAGGGTATTATTGTAATATTATAGTTTTATCAATCTAAAAATTGAGCTTAGGAGGAGGGTTAAAACATAAGTCCATAACCACTTCTTCCTCCTATTTTCTCCCAATGGGTATTTCTCTCTTTTTATTCATGAGCTAAAGCCATGGAGTTCTGAAAATCAACATGCAGCAAGTAGTAAGCAAACAATGAGAAGCCAAAAGTTAGACATAAGGTGAGAGGAAGATGGCTAGGTATAGGACGATGACTCTTTCCAAATAGGAATAGGTCAAGTGTCATAGGAAGGACCAAACATAATTGGTGAATAGGGAAGGGTATTAACCTCAAGGTGATTTGTAGACTCCCTAGATGGGTGCTAAGCCGACTGAGTAGGGAGATGGAGATTAGTGTTGTCTACACTGGAACTAAGTATATCTTCCAAAGGCAATATAGGCTTGGGAAAATTTGAAGATGGGGAGAACCCAAGCGATTCATATTAAGAGTTAGATGCCCTAATTCTAAACTAGCGAAAGCTTTAATAATAATCGCAAAAGAAGGAAAAACAAGCAAGCATGAAAATACAGTAAGATTTATACAGATTAACCTCAAAGTGAGACAATGTCCTATCTTTCGTCGCTACAGTAATCTACTATGAAGATGAAATAGTTTACAAGAGAGATCGTACAAACTTATAAGTGTTTTTCTCTAACTCAAGATTCTCCTCAACGATAATAAAACCCTAATAGCAGTGTCCCAAAATATAAAAGAAAAATTAGGGCAACCGCAATTTAAGAGTGAAATCTTTAAACTGCCTTTAATGAAACAAAAATCAATATGGAAAAGGCGTTAATTAGGCTCCACAACTTAACAATCTTCCACTTGGAAATTAATCCATCATCAACATCTTCTTTACAATGGTAACAACTTCTCAATCTTTAGAGAGAAGTCCAATTGAAGTTGCACACAACTTCAGTTTCTCAATCGTAGCAGCCTTTGTCAACATATCACTTAGATTCTAACTCCCTTGAATCTTCTCAAGTGCTACTACTCCATCCTTCAGAGCCGATCTAATGAAGTGATAATGCACCTATATCTGATTTGTCCTAGTATGATAAACAGGGTTCTTTGCTAAATGAATATCACTCTGACTGTCACAATATAACACATTATTCCCATGCTTGAGATCTAATTCTTCCCAAAAAGACGACAGCCATACAATCTCTTTGCTAACTTCAGTCACGGCGATATATTCTGCCTCAGTAGTGGAAAGAGCAACTATCTTTTGCAACTTAGAGACCTAACTAACTTCTGCACCACCCAATGTGTATACATATCCAGTAGTACTCTTCCTGTCATCAAAGTCTCCTGCCATGTCAGCATCTACATAACCCTGTAATCCCAAGTCTGACCTTTTGAAACATAAGGTTGAGTCTGTAGTGCCTTTTGTTACAAGGTGGTACCCACCATGATCATGTGACGTAGCATGATGATTCTTACATGACTCTCATAATAAGAAGTCTTATAGAGCCAAAATTATTATGGAAGTAGGTCTTACAAAAGAGTTTTAGTTTAAAGTTATTTTAGTTATTTTAGTCTTCTATTTATGTTGAGTTATTTAATTATGCTAGGACATATCTTTAAGTGTTAGAGTTTGGGTGTAATTAGGACAAAGGTAGTTTAATTCTAATTGGACTCTAATACTTTCATCTATAATAAATAGGGGTTCATGTACTATAATTACATAAAGTCAATGAAGCTCTCCACTTCTCAACTTGTGAAGAATCTCTCTCTAGCTTAAACCATTTTTCTCTCTTTTCTCTTCTCTCCTCTCTACCCGAGTTCTCTCTCTTTGATCTTTTTCTTCTCCCTCTCCCATCTTGCTCGAGGTTTCAATCATGGTATTAGAGTACTAAATTTAGGATCCCTACATCAAAAGATTGCTCTAATAAGTTATGATCAAAGCTGCTCATAGAAGGTTCTTTGTGAAGGAAGATTGAAGATTGTGTGATAAGTTTTTTTTTTTTTTTTGTTATTATAACTTCATGCTCTTGGTTTTTAGATCTTTAGAAGTTGGTTCAGTGATGATTTTATTGCTATCTTCATCTTATGAAATTATTGATATTTATCCATATCGGATTAGAAGAAGTTTACCAAGTCAACTCGTGAAGAATCTCTCTCTAGCCTAAACTATTTTTCTCTCTTTTCTCTTCTCTCCTCTCTACCCGAGTTCTCTCTATCTTTGCACTTTTTCTTCTCCCTCTCCCATCTTGCTCGAGGTTTCAATCGTGGTATCTTTCATCCATTAGATTTCAGAAATCTAATCACTTAGCTTCTATGATAAGCTTCTCCATTAACCGAGTTATTTGAAGAGCTCTACTTGGTTTTGTGCTTTTTTTGGAATTTTTTTTGAAAGCCACGAGGTGGATGATTGATCTTGGAACTGCATATACCTTACTTGATCTCATGATTATTGATTTATTTTTGCTATTCTCTACAACGAATACTAGAGAATTAATTATATAATATTTTGGCCAGCAAGTTGACTGGCCTAAGAGGGTTCCCTCTTTGCCTAAAGACTTGATCAGCTCGGATTCTCCTCCCATCTACCTGAGCTAACCTTAGCTGATCTTGAATCTCCAAGCAACTTACTTAGGCTACTTAAAATTTGAGTACATTATTACCCTTGAATTGCCACTTACGGCTAAAGAATACAAGGGTAACAACAATGATATTCTCAAGAGTACTAACATACCCTTGCGAAGGATATCAAATTTCTTGATCTGGTCCACATCGATTCGACGGTTCCGTATAACAAGGGATCTACTAGGTCACCTCACCAAACTTGGGCCACCTATTGATGAAGAAGATATTGCTTATGTTAAGTGGTTAAAAAATGACACTTTGGTAATTAGTTGGCTCATCAATAGAATGGAAGAACCTATCTCCAACAATGTTATTCATCTCAACACCACCAAAAAAATTTGGCAAACATGTACTAAGTTGTACTCTAGCTCCGACAACTTACACATGTCATATGATATTCTCCAAAGAATGTCCAACACTAAACAAGGAGAAAATATCTATTAATATTTGGCTCATTTTAGAGGCCTTCTTCAAGAATGGAAGCTAGCTTAGCCTACCTCTACCGATGTTTTTGTCCAAGACAAGTAGAAGGAAGCCTTAGCTACTGCCATTTGCCTAGCAAACATTAAGCCATGTCTCGAAGTTGCTAAAAGTTAACTCCATAGCACCTCTGTTATTCCCACCTTTGATGATGTAAGTGTCACATTACTCCACATTCCAGACTCTTCTTCTCCTTCCCCTATTGAAGTATCATTCGCTATGTACTCCGGGCATAGGGGAACAACAACTGACTACGGCTGAGGTCATGGAAGAAATTATAGAGGAGGATGAGTGTTATGGACTCCATAGCATCGAGAGTCATGGCTAGGGATAGGACTTAATTTTTGTCATATTCAGGTTAAGTCATGGGGTACTTTTGTAATTTTTGTGTCAAGTTAATTGGCCAAATCTTGACCCACTTGTATGCGTCCCTTCCTTGGTTTATAAGGAGGACGAAAACATGAAATGAAAACAAGCAAAGTTCAGTAGATTAATTCCAGTAGACTAATTAGAATTCATGTCCTCCCTTGGAGCTCCACTTACCTCATGCCCTCACTCACCTTCTCTCTGAAATCACCAGCAACCAGTTGATGTTCAGAAACTACAACACCTCTTTCTTCATCTTCAACACTGGAACCAAGAGGGGAACACCGGGTGAGACGATCCATGGCAAGGGAACCTAACATCGTGGTATCAGACAGGACCATTGTTGGCGATTCCTCTTCCCCTTGTGAAATTCAAAATTTGGTGGAGAAAATCATGTGGGAATGCAGGCCCAACTTGACTCCATGCAGCAGCAAATTCTTTCCCTCAATGACACTATCCAGCTCCTGGTGGTTAAGATGGACAAAGCCTCCCCTGACCCTACTGCCCAGCACAGACATGCCTCCTCTCCCCCTGCCCAACCATTGTCCCAGACCCCGCCACACCCCCTTCCCAATTCCATCATCCCTATCCTTTAGCAATGGACGTCCAAGGACTAGGCCATTCGTCGGTGCCCAGATTTGCCAAATTGGACTTCCCCAAGTATGATGGGTCTTCTGACTCTCTCATTTGGTTGCATAGGTGCAACCGGTTCTTTTGGCACCAACACACCCAGCCCGAGGAAAGGATTCCACTTGCTGCCTTCCACATGTTCGATGAAGCGCTTCTATGGTATCATCAGTTCAAAAATGAGGATCCGCTGTCTAATTGGGAGCATTTCAAAGCTTCATGTATGTTGCGGTTCGGACTCTCAGCAATGAAGAAATCCAAATCAGGATACAAAAGATAGAAGATAGCCTTGAAACAGCACAACCAGTGTTGGGAAGTTTGTGGTTTGGAAGAAGAGATGAGTCGAGTCATCAGCATGCTAATGGAGTTGAGGGTAGACAGACAGCTGAGTTCAGAGGTGAGAGAGGTTGCTCAACCATATCACAGAAGAGGGGAGCAGTGGCCTGGGTGCACTACTGTCCAAGGACCCCAGCATGGAGGCACAGTTCCAAGGTACACCAAGTTAGAGTTTCCCTCTTTCAATGGTTCAGTTGATCCCTTAATTTGGTTGCATAGATGTGAATTTTTTTTTTTTTTTTGAACCAAGGGACTACTGAATGGGATAAGGTGCAACTAGCCTCTTTACATATGACAGATGAAGCCATGGTATGGGTTACTCAAGTAGAGAAAGAGAGACTAGGGATGACTTGGGGAGAATTTAAAAATCTATGCACAGTTAGATTTGGCCCTCCCGCCAACAGCAACCCCCAGGGGGAGTTAGTCCTATTACAAAAAACTAGTTCGGTGGAACAATATCAAAAACTGTTTTAGGAAAAGTTGGCTCGTGCTGGTGAGAGGGTATTGGTTGACCAACAGGTCTCCCTATTCACAGTGGGTCTCAATGAGTATCTACGGCTAGAGGTAGAACTCCTTATGCCTACGGATTTAGCTCATGCAATGAATATGGCCCAAGCAATGGAACAACAACAACAGTTGCAACAATGTAAGCAGGGTTGGTTGGGTGAGAGAAACACTTCCTCCATGTGGCAAGGGTTACACTATACTTCATCTCAGGGAGCATCTCCAATAGCCCCATCTTGACACACTCCGACTACAACTTGGGTAGCCGATCGCCGCCCTGGTAATCCCCTACCGAACTTTATAAAAAAATTAACTAGTGCGAAGATGGCAGATAGGCGGTCCAAAAATTTATGTTATAACTGGAATGAGCAATATCGGGTCGGGCACCAATGTAAACGATTGTTTTGGCTCGAAGTGGAGGATTCAGAGGAGCCAGAGGATATTATCGAGGAGGAACCACTGGAGATATCCTTGCATGCTATTACTGGGCAGAAATCGCCTAATACAATGCAAGTCTGAGCTCATGTCATCGACCAAGAACTACCGGGACTAGTGGACTCGGGGAGTACACACAATTTTTTGAGTTTGACAGCTGCACAACATCTCTATCTCTAGATACACACTCATCCGACAACCACCGTCTCAGTGGCCAATGGCAAGAAGGTCCCTAGCTATTGGGATTAGTAAGGCGGTAACTTTTTCCATTGGCTCTACTTCGTTTAATGCTGAATTTTTTTTATTCGCCTGGCAGGATTTGACATGGTATTAGGCATTAAATGGTTACAAACGTAGGGGCCCATTTTGTGGGACTTTTCGGCTTTAACCATGAGCTTTGATTTGGCCGGTAGTCGGGTGCTCTTACAGAGCTGTCAGGTGGACAGGGCCCACCACATGCACACTTTGTAGACACAGGAACAGCCTGATAGTACTAGTGATGGTCTGGTTGAGGAGTTCTCTAATCTCTTCCTGGAGCCTTTGAGTTTGCCTCACCTGAGGCACTGTGACCACATGATCTGTCTAAAACCAGGATCTGAGGTAGTGGTCGTGCGACCGTACCATTACCCACACCTGCAGAAGGACAAGATAGAGAGTCAATGCCAGGAGATGTTGAAATAGGGTCTTATTCATTCTAGTCGCTCCCCGTTCTCTTCACCCGTCTTACTTGTAAAGAAACATGATGGGACATGGAGGTTCTGTGTGGATTATCAGGAGTTCAATGTGAAGACAGTAAAAGACAAGTTTTCGATTCCGGTAGTGGATGAGCTATTGGATGAGTTACATGGGTTGTGGTTATTCATTAAACTCGACCTCCGTTCAGGATACCATCAGGTCCGGATGCACCCCTCTGATATCGAGAAGATGGCATTCCGCACGCACCATGGCCACTTTGAGTTCGCCGTCATGCCGTTCGGGTTATCCAATGCACCCTCCACTTTTCAAACTTTGGTGAACGAGGTATTTAGCCCCTATCTTCAAAAATTTGTTCTTGTGTTTTTCGATGATATTCATATATATAGCAAGTCGGTTGAGGAGCACTTGTCACACTTGAGGATTGTTTATGACTTGTTACGAGCACATCAGCTCTATTTGAAACATTCCAAGTGTTCTTTTGCGACTTCACATGTGGGGTATCTGGGACACATTAACTCACAAGAGGGGGTTACGGTGGATCCTGAGAAGATCCGAGTTATTCATGAGTGGCCACAGCCACAGTCTTGTTCTGCATTACGGGGTTTTTTGGGTCTTGTGGGCTACTACCGCAAATTTATTCAGAACTATGGGCCGATGGCAGCACCATTGACCAGTCTACTCAAGAAAAATTCCTTTATTTGGAATGAGGAGGTGACCAAGTCATTTTTGGCACTCAATGCTGCCCTTGCATCCGTGCAAGTATTACAACTTCCCAACTTTGATGAATTGTTCATGGTAGAGTGCGACACATTGGGTGTGGGCATTGGAGCCATTTTACAGCAGCTGAGCCATCCAATGTTAGGCTCTCTAGCCATGGATCGAGTCACCCGGCGATCTCCTCTAGCTTCCAAATTGAAGGATGAGGAAGGGAAGGATTTGGGGTTCTTGGAACGTCCAATGGTGAAGGACGTGAGCCTTGAACAGGAGCTCCCACGTTAGGCCTCTTTTGAGAGAGAACCTGATCTCATTTAGACTAATGATCAATGCTTGTCTTCATTCCTTCACTTGACGCCCTAAATAGGTCAAGGAAAACATCAAAGGTTCTATAATTACAATTAGACCCTTATGGAACTTCAAATTACAATTAAACCCCTAAGGTACTGAAATACAAGTTTACTCCATCTATTCTCTTCTCCGGTTAGCCACTCTTGATGCTATGGAGTCCATAATATCACCCCCCTCCTGAAGAAAGAGCTTGTCCTCAAGCTCGAAAGTGGGAAAGAGAGTCTGGAAGGACTCGAGTGTCTCCCAAGAGGCTTCTATCAATTCCTTGTCAGTCCACCGAACCAACACTTCCCAAGCGTTGTTAACTCGCCTGGCTTGAAGGATCTAAGCGGGCGTGGGCATGGACCTGCCATCTTTGAGAGGAGGCAGAGGGGTATGCAGCAGTGGTGAGTCTCCCTTGAACGGTTTGAGAAGGGAGACGTGGAAGACGTCATGGAGCTTGGCGTCTGGTGGAAGTTTCAAACGATACGCCACAGTGCCAATACGTTGCATGATCTGGAACGGCCGATAAAATTTTGGAGAGAGCTTATGGCGTTTGATGGCTGCAAGAGATAGTTGGTGGTATGGCTGAAGTTTGAGCCAAAAAAATTCTCCAGGTGCAAAGGAAAGGGGACGGTGTCCTTTGTCATAAGTATGCTTCATAGTTGCTTGTGAACGTTGTAACTGAAGGCGGACTTGAGCAAGCATTGCATCTCTGTCGGCTAATGCTTGGTCCAATGCTGCTACCCGAGAAGACCCCGGTTCATAAGAAAGTAGTCGCGGAGGTTCGAGTCCATAAACAACTTGAAAAGGGGTAGTACCCAAGGCGGTGTGGTATGAGGTATTATAACAATACTCCGCCCATGCTAACCAACGAACCCACAGTCGGGGCGTGTCCCCCACAAAGCACCGCAAATACATCGCCAATGTGCGGTTAACCACTTCTGTCTGGCCGTCTGTTTGAGGGTGGTATGCTGACGAGAAAGCTAACTTAGAACCATGGAGCTTAAAGAGTTCCCCCCAGAATTTACTGGTGAAGATCGCATCACGGTCGCTAGTGATGGTCTCCGGAAGGCCATGGAGACGGACAATATTATCCATGAAGAGCTGAGCGACCTGTGTGGCTGTATACGGATGGCTGAGGGCCATAAAGTGGGCATATTTTGAGAACCAGTCTACCACAACAAAAATAACAGATTTCCCTGCAGAAGGAGGAAGACCATCTATAAAATCCATTGATAGATCTGCCCATACCTGTGAAGGAAGTGGGAGTGGCTGGAGCAAGCCGGCGGGTTGTAAGGATTCTGACTTATTCCTCTGACAGATCTGGCACGCTGCAACATACTCAGCAATGACCCGCTTCATACCGCTCCAATAAAATTCCCGACTGAGGCGGAAGTATGTTTTCTGCTGGCCCTCATGTGTACTATCATGAAAGGAGGCAATAATGGCAGGAATGAGTACCGACGAAGGATGAAGATATATGCGTCCTTTATACAGAATGAGACCGTCTTGTAGGGTCCAGTTCTTATCCTTGGAATGGTTTTCGATTTGAGCTTGTAACTCAAGGAGATCTGGATGATGGCTAGTATCCTGACGGATTGTGTCCAGCAAGGGCGACTTGGGGTGGCTCAATGCGTGCAAATGTGAATCCTCTAGTTCCCGGCGTGACAAAGCGTCTGCTGCCCTGTTGAGATAACCCGGTTTGTATTCCACCTGAAAATCGAATCCCATTAATTTGCTGAGCCAATGTTGTTGTGGGGATGTAGTAAGGCGCTGCTCCAATAAATATTTGAGGCTACAGTGGTCTGTCCTGATCACAAAAGGTCTGCCCCACAGATACGGCCGCCAATGTTGCACAGCTTTGGCCAAACCGATAAGTTCCCTTTCATACGTGGCTAACTTATGATGGTGAGGAGCGAGATGGCGGCTGAAATAGGCAATGGGGTGACCCTGTTGCTGCAAGACGGCACCAATCCCTCCCCCGGATGCATCGCATTCTATGATGAAATTTTCGGCAAAGTTGGGCAATTGGAGAACTGGTGCTGACGCTAATGCCTGTTTTAAGTTGTTAAATGAGGAGTCTACCAACTGAGACCACTGAAAGGCATGCTTCTTCAGTAAATTATGCAATGGTGCTGCCAGGTGACCGTATTCTTTGATAAATTTTCTATAATACCCTGCGAGACCAAGGAACCCTTTCAAAGCTGTAACGGTGTGAGGTGTGGGCCAATCCATCACCGATTGTATCTTGCTGAAATCTGGTTTCACCCCGGATGCTGAAATCACATGCCCCAAATAAGCTACTTCGGATGTGGCAAAGTCACATTTGGCACGATTGAGAAATAAATGGTGTGCTCGGAGAATGGTGAAAACCTGTCTCAATTGATGCAAGTGTGCTGCCCAAGTTTTGCTATAGACCAGGATATCGTAAAAAAAAACTAAGACATGCTTCCGTAAGAAAGGGCGAAATACCTGGTTCATAAGCGCTTGAAAGGTGGACGGGGCATTGGATAGCCCAAATGGCATCACCAAGAACTCGTAGTGACCATGGTGGGTGCGGAAGGCAGTTTTTTCGATATCCTCTGAATAAACCCGAATCTGATGGTAGCCAGATTTTAAGTCCAACTTTGTAAATATTGAGAGCCGTGTAGCTCATCCAATAATTCATCGACCACTGGAATTGGAAATTTATCTTTGATGGTGCGAGCATTGAGGTCACGGTAATCCACACAAAAGCACCAAGATTTATCTGATTTCTTTACGAGTAATACCGGGGATGAAAAAGGAGAACGACTAGGCTGAATAATACCTTGTTGTAGCATTTGTTGACATTGTCGTTCTATCTCATCTTTTTGCACATGGGGATAGCGGTAGGGACGCACTACCACTGGTTCTGTGCCCATCTTCAAACGAATTATGTGATCACACTCTCTTATAGGAGGAAGGTCGGCAGGTGTCTGAAATAAATCAGCATATTCAGCCAACAATGAAGCTAAGTTATTCCCTGTTGAAGGATCCACCGAAAGTGTGTGGAGGCTGCATGGCCTCTGGGCGCTATTGCCATGGAGGGTGATCGGATGTGTGTCCTGGTTAAAACTCATGGTCAGGGATTGGAAATCCCATAAGATCGGACCCAATCGCTGTAGCCATTTAATTCCCAAGACAAGGTCAAACCCATCCAGCGGTATGACCAAAAAATCTGCTACAAAGGAGTGACCTTCAATAGTAAAGGGCACTGCTGAACCGAACCCCACTGTGGTGACCTTATCACCGTTAGCCACTGAGACTGATATTCCTGATTTCTGCTGTAGTGATAACCCCAACTGATGTGCTGCCTGGCTGCTTATAAAATTATGTGTGCTGCCTGAGTCCACGAGTGCTAGCAGAATATGATGGTTCATGGTGGCATGGACCTGCATGGTATTTGTGCTATGCAGTCCGGTCATGGCATGGAGGGAGATCTCTGGTGTGTCCTCCTCGGTTTGGTCCATATCCTCCTGAAAGTCATCCTCTGAAGGGTCTTCTATTTCTACCCAAAATAGTCTTTTGCATAGATGGCCCTTGACGAATTTCTCATCACAATTGAAACATAGGCCCTGAGCCCTCCTCTGATCAATTTCTGCTTTTGTCAGACGTTTGATAAATCCTGGTGGGGGTGTAAAGGCTGGTGGTGGTGGTGATGGTTGGTTGGGAGGAGGCCTGGGGGGAGTGGGATAAGGGCCATGGGGCTGTGGGCGAGGTTGCCAAGGAGGACATTTGTTTAAGGACTCACGGAAGAGGCGCTGTTTGGTGTCCAATGCTCTTGCCAAATTCATGGCGTGGGCTAGGGAGGTGGGGGCTTCCAATTCCACTTCTAGGCGAAGGGGTTCTACCAGGCCAGCCGTGAACAAATTGACATAAAGTTCAGGTCGGACCAAATGACTTGCACGAGCAAGTTTTTCTTGGAACAATTTCTGATATTGTTCTATAGTGCCAAGCTGTTTTAGATTGACCAAATCCCCAACTGGGTTGCTGTGAAGCGGAGGACCAAACCGTAGCATACAATTTTCTTTGAAAAATTCCCAATCATAGACCACAAATTCGTTTTTGAATTGATGAAACCACATAAGCGCTTCATCGAGCATGTGGAAGGCGGCTAATTGAACCTTGCCTTCGGGCAGAGTTCCTTGATTGGAAAAGAAATGATCACACCTATGCAACCACATTAAAGGGTCGGAGGACCCATCATACGTTGGAAAATCAAGCTTTGTGTACCTTGGCACGGTAGGAGGGGCTGGATTGAGGCCCCCACGAGGTTGAGGTGTTTGGCGCAGGGGAGGAGGTGGCGGCGTTGGCAGAGGGTTGAGAGGATCTGCTGGACGTGATGAGGATGCCATCTGGACTGAAAGCTGGGTGAATCCTTCTTCCATGCGTGACAGCAACATCTGGAATTTTCCCTCCAATCCATTGATTTGAGATTGAAGACCAGCATGGTTTTCTTCCACAAAATTTCGAATTTCTGAAGGTGAAGAGGAATCACCAAGGGTGGTCCTGTCTGATACCACGTTGTTAGGCTCTCTAGCCATGGATCGAGTCACCCGGCGATCTCCTCTAGCTTCCAGATTGAAGGATGAGGAAGGGAAGGATTTGGGGTTCTTGGAACGTCCAATGGTGAAGGACGTGAGCCTTGAAAAGGAGCTCCCACGTTAGGCCTCTTTTGAGAGAGAACCTGATCTCATTTAGACTAATGATCAATGCTTGTCTTCATTCCTTCACTTGACGCCCTAAATAGGTCAAGGAAAACATCAAAGGTTCTATAATTACAATTAGACCCTTATGGAACTTCAAATTACAATTAAACCCCTAAGGTACTGAAATACAAGTTTACTCCATCTATTCTCTTCTCCGGTTAGCCACTCTTGATGCTATGGAGTCCATAACATCCTATTGCGTACTTTATCAGACAGTTGGCAGCCGTCATCACAAGCTGCGCGAAATGATTGGGTTGACCAAGGCGGTCCAACATTGGAGGCTTTATCTCTAGGGCCGGGCTTTTCTCATATTCACAGATCACTACGGCCTTAAATTTCTACTAGAACATCATTTGACGACGTCGCCACAACAACACTGGATCAGTAAGTTGTTGGGGTTTGACTTCTTGAGGGAATTTCGTGCGGGGAGATTAATAAGGTGACAGATGCCTTATCACAGTGTTTTGAGGATCAACAGTCGGTCTATTCGATCAGCCAGCCGAGATTTCTCATCCTGGACTTGATGAGAGACGCACATGCAACTGACCCAGCACTGCAGGAACTACATCAAAAGATTTCAGAAGGGACAATGAATTCGAAGTGGTCCATTCAGGATTCACTTATTTATTATAAGCAGCAGCTTTTCCTTCCACCTGAGTTTGAGTTGATTCTAGCTATTCTCTAGGCCTACCATGACAGTACACACGAGGGGATACAGAAGACCTTGCACAGAATTCGAGCTGATTTTTATCGGCAAGCCATGAAACCCTCTATTGCGACTTATGTGGGTGACTGTCAGGTCTGCCAAAGCAAAAAAACCGAGCACTTGAGTCCAGCTGGTCTTCTCCAGCCTCTGGCCCTTCCTACGCAGGTTTGGGCCGACATTTCAATGAATTTTGTGGAAGGTCTACACCTGTCCTCCGACAAATCCGTACTTTTTATGGTGGTTGATATATTCTCCAAGTACGGACATTTTATACCACTGGCACATCCTTATACAACAACATGGGTTGCTCAAACTTTCCTGGAGCATATAGTCCGCTTACTTGGCATTCCATCCATTGTGAGTGACAGAGATGCAGTTTTCACAAGCACCTTTTGGCGGAACTTTTTCGCTTGAGCGGGACTAAATTGAAGTTCTCTTCCGCCTATCATCCACAGACAGACGGGCAGATAGAGGTGGTGAACTGCACCATCGAGATGTATCTATGGTGCTTGGTGGGTGATCGTCCACGACAATGGGTTCAATGCCTTCCGTGGGCCGAATACTATTACAACACTTCATTCCACTCTGCCTTGCAACCCACTCCTTTCCAGGTTATATATGGTCGGGATCCACCTCACCTTCTCTCGTACAACCCAGGGTCTACCCACATGGACATGATTGATCAGGCACTCATGCACCGGTATCTGCTGCTACAGAATATCACAGAACGGCTACGACGCGCCCAAGCTCGAATGAAGGATGTCTACGAAAAAGGCCACTGTGAGGTCTCTTTTGAGGTTGGGGAGTCTGTGTGGCTACGGCTCCAGCCCTAACATTAGCAGTCTCTTGCGGGACCTCCACGTCATAAGCTCTCTCTCAGATTTTTTGGGCCATTTCCCATTCTTCGACGCGTGGGACCAATCGCCTATCAACTCAAATTACCGGACACGGCCAAAATTCATGATGTGTTTCATATCTCTCTTTTGAAGCCTCATTCCGGGACGCAGCCTACATCCACTCCATTCCTACCACTGGTTGATAATGGTGAGGTTATTCTTAACCCAGCTGTGGTATTATGCGCTCGGCTGTCCAATGACCATTGAGATATTCTTGTTCAGTGGACGGACACTGACCCCGACAGTGCAACATGGGAACATGTGGACATCTTCAAACAAGTCTACCCAGCTTTTGATCTTGAGGACAAGCTCTCTCTCCATGAGAAGGCAGATGTTGTGGACTCAATAGCCCACCGAGTCACACAACGAAGGAGGCAAGAACAACTCACTCAATAGGATTTATTTCTTATATTACTTTGAGTAAGATTTATTTCTTATATTGTTTTAAGTAGGAGTTATTTCTAATTACTTTTATATGTAGGGGCACTATGGGGAATTATTGTAACCCAAACCCTAAAACTCCATGACGTGATCTATTTAAAGGAAAGAATGAATGAAATAGGTAAGCTTTGAGATTTTAGAATAACCTAGTGTAAATAGGCTGAGATCACATCTTGATCTCGAGTTTAAGGTTTACTCCAAAAATCCAACATATCCTTCACCCTCCGTCCTCATCCAAATTCATCCATCTTCATCCTTCAGCATCCATAGTAGGAAGAGGAGCTTCCTGTCCCTTTTTTGAGCCCAAAGAGAGGGTCTTCCCTCCTTCTCAACGTCAACAATCAGCAAGGGTTCTAACCCTCTTAACGAGCAGAAAAAGGAAGGATTTTTTGGTTCTTCCACATGAAGATATGGTGCATCCCTTCCTAGCTTGGAAGCATCACTGAAACCTAGCATCAACGTCTACCAAGGTGAGCCAAGGGCTACACATAAGCTAGAACTTCAATCCTAGCACGAGCAACAACCAAATCATGGTTGAAACCTTGATTTACGTGAGCAAGAAAAGGTACTTCTTCCATTATCTCTCCACCTGAATTATTTCCATTCTAGATATAACTTTAGAACTAGAGTGGGTTCATAAAAAGGGAGACTGATCATGGGTGGAAGATTAGCCAAAGAAGGGATCTTTAAGTCTCCTTACTGAGTCCAGCAACTCAGTACCAGTGCCGGATTCACTCGATCCATGACCCGAGACCGTAACAGCAGTCTCCACCCCCCATACCACCTCCCAAATTCC
This sequence comes from Aristolochia californica, assembly GCF_029961685.1. Lineage (NCBI taxonomy): Eukaryota > Viridiplantae > Streptophyta > Magnoliopsida > Piperales > Aristolochiaceae > Aristolochia > Aristolochia californica. The sequence continues at coordinate 8,928,262 of NW_027182279.1, forward strand.
TCAAATGCCTCTCTAAAGCTAAACAAGAACAACGGTGACCTCAAGGCCATTGTTTCAATTGCGATGAGAAGTATTGCGCCGGCCATCAGTGCAAAAGGCAATTTTATCTTGATGGGGGCGATCCTGAAGAGGGTGACATTTTAGAACGTGAAGAGGAGCCAACATCGGAGGAACCTGCCCTTTCCCTCCACACCATTACCGGCTTGCACAACACCAACACCATGCAGGTTCACACACACATCCAAAATCTCATGGCAGTTGCCTTGGTTGATTCGGGCAGTACCCATAACTTTCACAGCCAGACCGCAACACAGCAATTGGGCTTACCAGTGCAACAGAACTCTGGCCTCTCGGTTTAAGCGGCAAATGGGGTGAAGCTTACCAGTATTGGAGTATGTTCAGTAGTCCAGTTTGATATTGAAGGCCATCCCTTTGTCGCAGACTTCTTGGTCATTCCTCTCGCCGGTTTGACTTAGTTTTGGGTATCAAGTGGCTTCAACAACTGGGTCCAATTTTATGGGATTTTACATCCTTAACGATGACCTCACTTCTAGATAGCAAGACATCATTCTTCATGGAACTCATGCCCCCTCCCACTGCACACTCCAGCACTTACAGGTAGCCACCTCGGACAACAGTACCTTACAGTCCCTCATTACCGAGTTTGGGGACTTATTTATGGAGCCTCAGTCACTTCCTCCCATCAGGACCTGCGACCATCGTATATGTCTAAAATTGGGTATGGAGCTTGTCGTTGTCTGGCCATACTGCTATCCACACTTACAGAAGAAAAAAATTGAGAGGCAATTCCATACTCACCATGGCCACTTCGAGTTTCTGGTCATGCCATTTGGGCTCTCCAATGCCCCCTCCACCTTCCAAGCCCTCATGAACGAGGTATTTCGGCCCCTTCTATGGAATATGTCCTTGTTTTCTTTGACGATATTTTGATCTACTATGCTACTTGGGAGAGCCACATGCAGCACTTGTGCAAGGTGTTTCAACTCTTACGTGCACACCATCTCTTTCTCAAGCACTCCAAATGCTCGTTTGGTGCTCCGGAGGTAGCTTATTTGGGCCATGTTATTTCTGCCACCGGCGTCAAGGTGGATAGTTCGAAGATCCAAGCCATTGTAGACTGGCCTACTCCACAGTCAGCAACAACGTTAAAAGGGTTCTTGGGTTTATCTGGGTACTACCGCAAGTTCATCCACGATTACGGTCAGCTAGCAGCACCCCTGACGTGCTTATTGAAATGCAATGCGTTTGCATGGTCCGAGGCAGCAGCATCCTCATTTGCTCAACTCAAGCTTGCCTTAGCATCAACTCCTGTGCTTCAACTTCCGAATTTTGAGGATCTTTTTGTTATTGAATGTGACGCATTCAGGGGTGGAATCGGGGCAGTTTTACAGTAGCAAGGACATCCCATTGCCTATTTTAGTAGGCACTTGGCCATTCATCATCACAAATTAACTGCGTATGAGCGTGAAGTTATCGGTTTATCCAAGGCCATTCAGCATTGGAGGCCATATCTCTGGGGTCGCCACATCCTTATCCGTACCGACCACTGCAGCCTTAAGTACCTTCTAGAGCAGTGCCTCACCACGTCCCCTCAACAACACTGCCTCAGTAAATTGATGGGCTTCAACATTCGGGTAGAGTTCAAACCGGGTCACCTCAACAAAGGAGCCGATGCATTGTCCCGCCACGAGGTGCCACAACCCCACCTCCTAGCCATCAGTTAGCCCCGCTTCTTGCTGCTTGACACTATTCATAATGAGATTCAGCAGACCCCGGACCTCCTGGCCCTCTATCAGCGCATTGAACAGCAGCAGTTGGACAGCAACTAGGGCATCCAGGATGACCTCCTCCTATACAAGCAGCGCATTTATCTGGCTGCCACATCACCCTAACTACCCACCATTATTTCCACCTATCACAACGGTACTCACGAAGGCCAGCAGTGCCCTTACTTTCGCTTGAGTCGTGACTTCTATTGGAAAGGTATGAAGAGCATGGTGGCTGACTACGTCTTCGTGTGCCAGGTCTGTCAGTGCAACAAAACCAACACTCTCCAACCAGCAGGTTTGTTGCAGCCCCTTCAATTACCTACTCAAGTTTGGGCAGAGATCTCTATGGACTTCATTGAGGTTCTTCCAAAGTCATCCAGTAAGTCTACCATCCTGGTTGAGGTAGACCGTTTCTCGAAGTATGGCCACTTCATTTCTTTATCACATCCATATACATCGGTGCATTTAGCTCAGATTTTCATGGACAACATTTGCGTCTTCATGGCTTACTAGAAATCATCACCAGTGACAGAGATGCTCTTTTTACTAGCACCTTTTGGAAGGAGCTTTTCCAACTACTGGGCACCAAATTGGCTTTCTCTTCCGATTACCACCCCCAGACTGATGGGCAAACAGAGGTTGTCAACTGCACACTGGAGGTGTATTTACATTACTTTGTGGGCGATAATCCGAAGACTTGGGTTCGTTGGCTTGCGTGGGCTGAATTCTGCTACAATACTTCCTACCACTCAGCGCTCAAGATGACCCCCTTTTAGGTGGTTTATGGTAGACCTCCTCCTCGCCTGGTCTCCTACCTTGCTGGCTCTTCACGTGTGTCTGCCATCGGCCAGGCTTTGATGGAACGGGACAACATGCTGGCACATATCCGCGATAGCTTACTGAGAGCTCAGTCGCGCATGAAGAACTCTTATGACAAGGTCCACTGTGACCACTCTTATGCCCCAAGCGATTATGTGTGGCTCCATCTTCACAAGTACCACCAATTGTCCCTCTAAGCATCCAAGCATCACCAGCTCTCCCCCAAGTACTTTGGGCCCTTTTAGATATTGGAGCATATCGGCAGCGTCGCTTACCATCTCCAGTTATCGTGTTAGGTTCTTCCCGAGCCATGGATCGAGTCACCCTTCTTTCCTCTCTTCCCTCCATATTGAATCTTGACGCTGGAAGAGGTTTCTTGTTTCTTGAACATGGAATGATTGAGCTTTGAAGGAAGCTCAACCTGGACCTCAGAGGGAGAATCCGGCCTAGACCTCTAAGGGAGAATCTGACCTGTTTAATTCTAATTTCTCAATACTTACTTTTCTTCACCTCGACGTCCCCCTAAATAGGGTTGAGGACGGAAATAAAAAATAGACCCATGGGTTAATTGGTTCATGATATATTACATCTAAACCAAACCAAACCAAACTAAACCAAAAAAAATGGAATTACATTAAAAATAAATAGACATAATTTAATTCCTATGCTTATGGATAATTCGTGATGCTATGGAGTCCATAACATCACCCCCTCCTAGAGAAAGATCTTGTCCTCAAGCTCGAAGTAGGAGTAGAGGGTGCGGAACGCATGTAATTTCTCCCATGTCGTGTCATTGGGATCAGCATCAGCCCATTGCACTGGGATCTCTCAATCACCCTGAATGCGGCGAGCCTGTAACACCTGTGCTGGAGTAGAAAGGACACGTCCCTCATGTAGTGGGGCATAGGTGTATGCAGCAAGGGAGAGTCACCTTGGAAGACCTTCAGTTGGGAGACGTGAAACACATTGTGAATCCTGGCCTCTGGTGGAAGCTGCAATCGGTAGGCAATTGTACCAATGCTGTCCATTACCTGAAAGGGACCATAATACTTCGGAGAGAGCTTGGGGCATTGGAGGCTGTCAGTGATAGATGCCTGTAGTGTTGGAGACACAGCCATACATAATCTCCTGGAGAAAAGAAGACTTCCCGGTGCTTCTTGTCATAATAAAACTTCATAGTATTCTGGGCCTCCTGGAGATGAGTGCGCACCTCAGTTGTCAGGTTAACGACCTCTGTCTGACCATCAGTCTGCGGATGGTAGGCGGAAGACAATGATAACATTGTGCCCTACAGCTTGAATAGTTCTTTCCTGAATGTACTGGTAAAGATGGCTTGTCTGTCACTGGTAATGGAAGTAGGCATCCCATGTAAGCGGACAATATTATCTATAAATAGCTGAGCTATGTGAGTTGTAGTGTAAGGATGTGCCAGAGGTATGAAATGGCCATACTTTGAGAAATGATCAACCACTACAAAGATTACGGATTTGCCAGACGATGAGGGAAGACCATCTATGAAGTCCATAGAAATATCTGACCAGACTTGTGATGGCAGCTAAAGTGGTTGGAGCAACCCAGCTGGACTTAATGATTCAGTTTTATTCCATTGACAAATCTGACAAGCTGCCACATAATCGGCTATACTGCGCTTCATACCCCTCCAATAAAATTCTCGACTTATCCGAAAATATGTTTTTTGTCGGCCCTCATGTGTACTGTCATGGAAGGAGGCTAAAATGTTGTGAATTAGTGGTGACGTGTGGTATAGAAAGATCCAATTTTTAAAGAGGATCAGACTATCCTGAACCGTCCAATGTTTTTTCGATCTCCCCTCCTAGATCTCCTGATATAAAGCAATAATTTTTGGGTATTGTTGTGTCTCTTCCCGGATAGAATCCAACAAGAGAGCTCTGGGCTGACTGATGGCATGTAATTGCGGCTCTGGAATCTCCCTGCGAGATAAAGCATCAGCCCCCACATTCAAACTCCCCGGTTTATACTCCACGGTAAAGTCAAAACCCATGAGTTTACTTAACCAATGCTTCTACGGTGAGGTAGTGAGGCGCTACTCAAGTCGATACTTGAGGCTACATTGATCTATGCAAATAAAAAATGGGCACCCCCAGAGGTAAGGCCGCCAATGTTGTATTGCTTTAGCTAAACCGATTAGTTCCCTCTCATAAGTTGCTAACTTGTGGTGTTGGCCAAGTTGGCGGCTAAAATAAGCAATCGGGTGTCCCTGTTGGTGCAACACTGCACAAATACCGCCCCCTGAAGCATCACATTCCACCACAAATGACTCATCAAAACCTGGTAACTGCAAAACTGGTGTGGAGGATAAGGCATCTTTCAACTGCTGAAAGGAATGAGCCGCTGTCTCGGACCAGGTAAAGGCATTTTTCTTGAGTAGGTTGTTGATAGGTTCTGCAATCTGGCCATAGCTATGAATAAATTTCCTGTAATATCCAGCAAGGCCCAAAAATCTCCTTAATGTTGTAATGGAGGTGGGAGGAGACCAATCTGTGACGGCCTGTATCTTACTCTGGTCTACCTTTACCTCAATTGCTGAAATAAAGTGGCCCAAGTATACCACTTCGGAGGTCCCCAATGAACATTGGGATTGATTTAAAACCAAATGATGTGAGCAGATAAGAGTAAATACCTGGTGAAGGTGCTGAAGATGCTCTTCCCAACTATTGCTATAGACCAAAATATCATCAAAAAATACCAAAATTTATTTCCTCAAGAGAGGAAAATACCTCATTCATGAGGGCCTGGAATGTGGAAGACGCATTTGAGAGACCAAATGGCATGACGAGGAACTCGAAATGCCTGTGGTGCATGCGGAACGCAGTTTTCTCCACATATGATGGATGAACTCGAATTTGATGGCAGCTGGACTTCAAATCGAGCTTGGTAAAAATAGTACCACCATGTAACTCATCTAGCAACTCGTCCACCACTGGTATGGGAAATTTGTCATTCATGGTGTGTGTATTGAGTTGTATGTAATCCACACAAAACCTCCACAACTTATCATGCTTGCAGACCAGTAATACTGGGGAGGAAAAGGGAGACCTGCTTGGCTGAATAATACCCTGGACTAGCATCTTTTGGCATTGCCTTTTCAATCTCATCCTTCGGTAAGTGGGGGTAATGATAAGGATGCACCACTACAGGTTTCGTGCCCGTTTTCAAACAGATGCGGTGATTACAATGCCTAATTGGTGGTAGAGCAGTAGGTTCTTGGAAGATATCCTCAAATTCTGTAAGTAATTGAAATAACTTATAGTTGGCCATGCTATGTACAAGAATAGCCTGAAGGGCACAGGGCACTGGTGCCTGTGTGCCATGCAATGTAATCTGACAGTGGTCCTCTGTGAAGGTCATGGTCAGAGCCTAAAAATCCCATAAAATAGGCCCCAACAGTTGTAGCCATTTAATTCCTAGTACCAAATCAAATCTGGACAGTGGGATCACCAGGAAATCTGTAATAAATGTGTGTCCCTCAATAGCAAAGAGGGTGGCTGGAGATATGACCACACTGGTAATCTTAGCCCCATTGGCTACTGATACAGAAACGCATGTCGGTTGCTGGACGACTAACCCCAGTTGTTCGGCCGCTGGCTGACTGATGAAATTATGTGTACTGCCAGAGTCAACTAAAGCAAATAAGTGTAGATGATGTAACTGTGCTTTAACCTGCATGGTATTAGAACTGCGTAGACCAATCATGGCATGAAGTGAAATCTCTGGACCCTCTTGGTCTGTCTCCACAATCTCCTCCTCGGGAAGTATGTCTTCACAATCCTTCCACAGACATATATTGAATAATCTTTTGCATTGGTGACCTTGTACATACTGTTCATCACAATTAAAACAAAGGCCCTTGGCCTTTCTCTGATCCATTTCTTGTCTGTTCAGTTTTTTGAAGTAAGGAGCTAGTGGAGTAGAGTTAGAATTGTCTGGGCGTGGTGCTGCACTAGCTCCAAAACATGGAGGACCATAATATGGTGTTGGTGCAGTGGCATTGTGCCTTCCTGGCCAAGCTGGTTTTCTGACCAGTGAATCCTTCAGAACACACTACTTATGCTCAATTGACCTAGCTAAATTCATAGCATGGTCCAAATCTGTAGGACCATGTAATTCAACTTCTAGCCGCAGAGCTTCTGTCAAACCAATAGTAAATATGTGAACATACTGGATGTGACTGACAAACTCATTAGCGCCGGCTAACCATTCTTGGAAGGTCTTTTGATACATAATTGATTAATTCACCCAATGGATTGCTACTAGCTGGAGGACCAAACCTCATCATGCATGATTGTCGAAAGGTTTCCCAATCCTAAACCAATTGGTCATTTCAGAATTGGTGGTACCGTAGGAGCGCTTCATCGAGCATGTGGTAGGCGGCCAAATAAACTTTCTCATCCGCAGGTGTTTTTTTATGATAAAAGAATTGATCACATTTGGTTAACCAAATTAAGGGATCCATAGACCCATCATATGTAGGAAAGTCTAGTTTTAAATACCTGGGAACCGTATTTGGTCCCTGAGTGGCAGGCCCCAAATAGGGATTGGTATGGCGCATTGGTGGTGGTGGAGGAGGTGGTTGGTGGTAGTGATGGTTGTCGACCGGTGGAGAGTAGGCTGTCGGCGGTTGTGCTTGTATACCTCTATCATCCTGTCGCCGGAGGAGTGCTTGGATGGCGGCATCCATGGATTTGATGACCTCACATAGGTCAGATGTGGTCTGACGCACGTCTTCCAGAGATTGAGCTTGAAGGTCTGTCCTCTGGCGATTATCTTCAATTAATTGTCTCAAATCCTCAGGGGAAGAGAAATCCCCAAGGGTGGACCTGTCTGATACCAAGATGTTAGGTTCTTCCCGAGCCATGGATCTAGTCACCCTTCTTTCCTCTCTTCCCTCCGTATTGAATCTTGACACTGGAAGAGGTTTCTTGTTTCTTGAACGTGGAATGATGGAAATAGGAATGGAATGATTGAGCTTCGAAAGAAGCTCGACCTGGACCTCAGAGAGAGAATCCAACCTAGACCTTTGAGGGAGAATCTGACCTATTTAATTCTAATTTCTCAATACTTACTTTCCTTCACCTTGATGTCCCCCTAAATAGGGTTGAGGACGGAAATATAAAATAAACCCATGGGTTAATTGGTTCATGCCATATTACATTTAAACCAAACCAAATGGAATTACATTAAAAGTAAATAGACATAATGTAATTCCTATGCCAATGGATAACTTGTGATGCTATGGAGTCCATAACATACCGGCTGATGCCCATATTCTTGATGTATTCCACATGTCTCTGTTGAAACCGTTCAAGGGCAATTCGCCATAGTTGTGCCCCCCTCTCCCTCCACTTCATGATGGCCACATCCTACCCACTCTAGCTCATGTCTACCAGGCTCACAAAGTTAATGATCTTTGGGAACTGCTCGTCCATTTGGCGGAGACGGACCCGGTGGAGGCCTCTTGGCAGTCGTTGTCTGAATTCAGGGAACTCTTTCCCGACTTTGAGCTTGAGGACAAGCTCTTTCTCCAGGAGGGGAGTGATGTTATGGACTCCATAGCATCGAGAGTCACAGCTAGGCATAGGATTTAATTGTTGTTAAATTCAGGTTAAGTCATGGGGTACTTTTGTAATTTTTGCGTCAAGTTAATTGGCCAAATCTTGGCCCACTTGTATGCGTCCCTTCCTTGGTTTATAAGGAGGACGGAAACTTGAAATGAAAACAAGCAAAGTTCAGTAGGTTAATTCCAGTAGACTAATTAGAATTCACGTCCTCCCTTGGAGCTCTACTCTCCTCACGCCCTCACTCACCTTCTCTCTGAAATCACCAGCAACCAGTTGACGTTCAGAAACTACAACACCTATTTCTTCATCTTCAACACTTGGAACCAAGAGGGGAACACCGGGTGACACGATCCATGGAAAGGGAATCTAACAATGAGAAAGAGGTGGAAGGAATGGTTTTTTCATAACAGATAGCAAGGAATGCACCTATTGTCGGAAATATGACAACACTATAGATCAGTGTTTTAAAATCCATGGCATACCGGATTGGGTTAAGGCTAATCAAGCCTCAGTAAGTGATAAAAAGGAGGACCAATCTACCCCATCAATAGAAAAGAAAACCCTTACCAATGATGAGTAAGACTTATTCCAAAAAATGAAAACATTGATGGTCTCTCCTCGAAGTTCCTCCTTAACTGTTGCTACCACCACCGCTTCAAGTATGGTCTCTACCACTTCCTCCTCTTCATCCTAGATAATTGACTTAGGGGCCTCCAAGTATCTCATAGGTAATGAAAATCTATGCTACTTTGTTTCTCCTTGTCTCTCGAATAAATTGGTTACCATAGGTGACGGTTCCCAAACTAAAGTTCTCAGGAAATGATCCACCTCTATTACACCATTACTTCTGCTCACATATATTCTTTTTGTTCTTACTTTTTCCTTGAATCTTTTATCGGTTAGTCAGCTAATGCAATATTTTAATTGCTCAATTATATTCTCACCCACTTCCTGTGTGTTTCAAGAACTTACAACGAAACAGGTGATTGGTGGAGGCTGTGAACAAGGGGGGCTCTTCTACCTGGACATGACTCAAATAAATGTCATCTCAACCAAGGAAATTGAGACAAGTCTATGGCACAATCGATTGGGAAATCCATCTGCACAATCTCTTCATCTTCTTTTTCCTACCTTTAAGGATATGCCAAAGTTAAATTTTGAAGTGTGTCAATTAAGCAAACACCAGAGGACCACATACTCACCTTGTCCAAAACATTAAAGTGTTGCTCCTTTTTTGTTGATCCACACAGATGTATGGGGACCCTTGAGCGTCTCAAACATTTCCCGAGTCAAGTACTTTATTACATTTATTGATGATTTTACTCATTACACATGGCTATTTGTTTTTAAAGAGCGATTTTAAATACCATCCATTTTTTAACCCTTTCATGCTATGGTTGTCACTCAATTTGGTCTGAAAATCAAAGTACTTAGGTCTGATAATGTTAAAAAATATACTTCCAAAGACCTTGACTATTTTTTCAAGAGATTGGCATTATCCATCAAACATCTTATGCCAACACCTCCCAACAGAATGATGTAGCATAACGGAAGAACTGTCACCTTCTTAAGGTAGCTCACAACTTATTGTATACCATGAAAGTCCCATACTTTTATTGGCTGCATGCCATCCTTACTGCATGATTTCTTATAAATAGGCGACGATTTTCTGTTCTCGGTCATAAATCCCCATATTCCTTATTATTTCCACATGGTGATCCTTTTTTGTTTCCCTTGAAAGTCTTTGGTTGTACATGCTTCGTGCATATTATCTCCCCACAACATAGTAAACTTGATCCAAAATATGTCAAGTGTATCTTCTTAAAATACTCTCGCATGCAGAAGGGTCATATTTTCTACAATCCCACTCTCCAAAGGTTACTTGTGTCTATGGATGTAAATTTTTTTGAAGACTCTTCATACTACTCTGACAAAGCTCCTCCAACTGTCTCATCAATACCAGCCTCTCCTCGACCGTATATGCCTCGTGCTACAAAAAAATTTCAACCCCCTGAAGCATTGGCTGACACCACATCTGCGGAGTTTGAAGATCTCATCGAGATAAATCCATCTTCTCCTATTCCTTTTGGACCACAATATGATGCTCGACCCATTGCATTAAGAAAAGAACCTAGAACTTGCACTAGACCCTCTATTTCTCACCCTATATCCAATTTCGTGTCTCACTATTGTTTATCCTCTTCATGTTGTCAATTTCTTGCATCTATCTCCTCCATCTCTATCCTATCATGTTGGAAGATAGGGCCCAAGTCCACACAACCAAGGAAGGCCCACATATCCAAGTGTGTTAGAAGACCCCCACACATCCAAGAGCTATGGAAGATTGGCTCAAGGCCCACAGATCAAGGAGAAGGACCATAGGCCCACATACAATTATGGTAGGATGGTAAATAAAGGGTCATCTCATAGAGATGGCATTGATGTAATTAGGTTAAAGTTCTAGGGTTAAAACCCTAAACCCTTAGTTTAGGGGTATTATTATGTTGTGGACTCAATAGCACACCGAGTCACACAACGAAGGAGGCAACAATAACTCACTCAATAGGATTTATTTCTTATATTACTTTGAGTAGGATTTATTTCTTATATTGTTTTAAGTAGGAGTTATTTCTAATTACTTTTATATGTAGGGGCATTATGGGAAATTATTGTAACCCTAACCCTAAAACTCCATGACATGATCTATTTATTGGAAAGGAATGAATGAAATAGGGAAGCTTTGAGATTTTAGAATAACCTAGTGTAAACAGGCTGATCCCCTCTTGATCCCTAGTTTAGGGTTTACTCCAAAAATACAACTTACCCTTCACCCTCCATTGCCATCCATCTTCATCTAATTTCATCCACCATCATCCCTAGTTGGAAGAGGAGCCTCCTGCCCCTTTTCCGAGCCCAAAGAGAGGGTCTTCCCTCCTCCTCAGCGTCAACAACAAGTAGGGGTTCAATCCCTCTTAACGAGCAGCAAAAAGGAAGAGTTGTTGGTTCTTCCACATGAAGGACTAGAGCAACTTCTCTTGTTGGGGAATCATCATGGAAACAGACCAAGAGAAGCCATCAACTTGAGCCAAGGCTGCCCCCTAAGCTAGGCCATCAATTCTAGCATGAGCTGCACCAAATTAGGGTTGAAACCCTGATTTACGTGAGCAAGAACAGGTGATGAGCCGAGTCATCAGCATGCTAACGGAGTTGAAGGCAGAGAGACATCAGAGTCCAGAGGTGAGAGAGGTTGCTCAACCATATCACAAAAGAGGGGAGTAGTGGCCTGGGCGTACTGCTGTCCAAGGACCCCTGCATGGAGGCATAGTTCCAAGGTACACCAAGTTAGAGTTTCCATCTTTCAATGGTTCAGTTGATCCCTTAATTTGTTTGCATAGATGTGAATTTTATTTTTTTAAACCAAGGGACTATTGAATGGGATATGGTGCAACTAGCCTCGTTCCATATGACAGATGAAGCCATATTATGGGTTACTCAAGTAGATAAAGAGAGACCAGGGATGACTTGGGGAGTTTTTAAAATCTATGCACAATTAGATTTGGCCCTCCTACCAACAGCAACCCCTTGAGAGAGTTAGTCCTATTGCGACAAACTAGTTTGGTAGAACAATATCAAAAACTATTCCAGGAAAAGTTGGCTCGTGCTGGTGAGAGGGTATTGGTTGACCAGCAGGTCTCCCTATGCACAACGGGTTTCAATGAGTATTTACGACTAGAGGTAGAACTCCTTATGCCTACAGATTTAGCTCATGCAATGAATATGGCCCGAGCAATGGAACAACGACAACAGTTGCATCAACGTACGCCGGGTTGGTCGGGTGAGAGGAACACTTCCTCTACGTGGCAAGAGCGCCGCTATACTTCATCTCAAGGAGCATCTCCAGCAGCCCCATCCAGACACACTCCGACTAAGACTCGAGTAGCCGATCCCCGCCCTGGTAATCACCTACCGAGCGTTATAAAAAATTAACGAGTGTGGAGATGGTAGAAAGGTGGTCCAAAATTTATGTTATAACTGCAATGAGCAGTATCGGGTAGGACACCAATGTAAACAATTATTTTGGCTCGAGGTGGAGGATCCAGAGGAGTCAGAGGATATTATCGAGGAACCACCAGAGATATCCTTGCATGCTATTACTGGCCAGAAATTGCCTAATACAATGCAAATTCGAGCTCATGTCACTGACTGAGAACAGGTGGGTCTAGTCGACTCGGGGAGTACACAAATGTTTTTGAGTTTGACAGTCGCACAACATCTCTAGCTCCAGATACACACTCATTCGACAGCCACCGACTCAGTGGCCAATGGCGAGAAGGTCCCTAACGATGGGATTAGTAAGGTGGTAACTTTTTCCATTGGCTCTACTATGTTTAATGCTGATTTTTTTGTTATTCCCTTGGCTGGATTTGATATGGTATTAGGTATTAAATGGTTACAAACGTTGGGGCCCATTGTGTGGGACTTTTTGGTTTTAACCATGAGCTTTGATTTGGCCGAGAGTCGGGTGCTCTTATAGGGCTGTCAGGTGCACAGGGCCCACCGCATGCACACTTTGCAGACACAGGAACAACCTGACTGTACTAGTGAGGGTCTAGTTGAGGGGTTCTCTGACCTCTTCCAGAAGCCTTCGGGTTTGCCTCCCCTGAGGCACTGTGACCACAGGATCTGTGATAGTGGTCGTGCGTCCGTACCATTATCCACACCTTCAGAAGGACGAGATAGAGAGTCAGTGCCAGGAGATGTTGAAACAGGGTCTTATTCATCCCAGTCACTCCCTGTTCTCTTCACCCGTCTTACTTGTGAAGAAACATGATGGGACTTGGAGGTTCTATGTGGATTATCGGGAGTTGAACGTGCAGACAGTAAAACACAAGTTTCTGATTCTGGTAGTGGATGGGCTCCTGGATGAGTTACTTGGGTCGTGGTTATTCACTAAACTCGACCTCCGTTTGGGATACCATCAGGTCCGGATGGACCCTCTGATATCGAGAAGACAGCATTCCGCATGCACCATGACCACTTTGAGTTAGTTGTCATGCTGTTTGGGTTATCCAATGCACCCTCAACTTTTCAAGCTTTGATGAACAAGGTATTTAGCCCCTATCTTTGAAAAAAAATTCTTGTATTTTTCGATGATATTTTGATATATAGCAAGTCGGTTGAGGAGCACTTAGCACACTTGAGGATTGTTTTTGACTTTTTACGAACAAATCAGCTCTATTTGAAACATTCCAAGTGTTCTTTTGCGGCTTCACATGTGGGGTATTTGGGACACATTATCTCACATGAGGGGGTTACGGTGGATCCCGAGAAGATCCGAGCTATTCACGAGTGGCCGCAGCCATAGTCATGTTCTGCATTATGGGGTTTTTTGGGTCTTACAGGCTACTACCGCAAATTTATATAGAACTATGGGCCAATGGCAGCACCATTGACCAGTTTACTCAAGAAAAATTCCTTTATTTGGAATGAGGAGGCCACCAAGTTTTTTGTGGCACTCAAAGTTGTCCTCACATTGTTATGGACTCCATAGCATCAAGAGTGGCAAACTGGAGAAGAGAATAGATGGAGTAAACTTGTATTTCAGTACCTTAGGGGTTTAATTGTAATTTGAACTTCAATAAGGGTCTAATTGTAATTATAGATATGATGCCGAGTGCTATCAATGACCAGCAATGAAGCTATTGCCAATGAAGATATGTTGTCAAGAGGGACTTTTCGGATTGACCAAAAAAATATTTTTGAACACAACAGTGCCCTCTTCTTCACTGATGCCAAATTGAGTGGGATAGAACCAGAGATGGCAACAACCAGTCAAATAGTAGACAATTATATCCGAGTTGCGGTAGAAATATGTATAAGCTTTGGTCCAAACATGTATATCAAGGTACAAAATAAGTGGTCCATGTCTGAGTTGGTTCATTGAGTTTACCCAAGCCTGGTGGGACTCGGTCTGAGTTGACCCGACCCGCTAGGTTAACTAGAGAGGAACAAAATGAGGTTGGCGAGCACTGGTTTGCTGTGAACTCTGCCTACTCCGAGTTTTCGTCAGGCACTCAACCTAAATTTAATCTGGGGCTTCCTAACTTAGGAAGAAATTTAATTTGGCAACATCTTCTTCTCTTCCCCGAGGCACTGGCACCCGAACAACACAGGATCACAACGACAACAGAGACGACTCAGAAAATCCAACAGAGACGCTTCCTGATTGACCTTCCTAATTTTTTTGAAGAAAGCCAGCAAAGACAAAGCGGGAAAGCAGCGGTTAGTGGACAATAATTTTTCGAAGATAATAGAGAATCCCGACAACGGAACCAAAGGAAATATTCCTGGAATAAACCAGCCGACAGAGATGACTATGTGACTTCCGAAAAAAAAAAAAAAACCAACAACAATGATAGAACCTTTCCAACTTGATTGCAGCATTCATATGGAATACCAGAGACAGGTATGCAGAGAGATTTGATCGGGATGGAATTTTACTGGTTACCTTCCTGGCTAGCATGGTTTTCCAAATTAACAGTCGTAATATTTCCGAACATAGTACAATAATCCCAGAGAGGAATAATAATGAAAGTTGGTTGTCGATGATAATTTGGCAGGATCAATGACCGTCATCTTCATCAGCTCTGAACAGAGTGAAAGAGAAGTAAATTTATGGAGATCGTCTTCAGATGGCAACTCTCCAAACAACAATGTCGTAGTGCAGAATATTTTATGACAAGGGAGAACTAGATGAAATCACCAAGACTCCAGAGAGTAGTGACAGGGAGGTTTCAATTGAGGATGGTAAGTCGGACGCATCGGCGGACAAAAATAAAATAAACTGGCAGAAGATGAAACTAATATCAGGTGACGAAAGTAAAATAAATGACAGAAGATAAAACTACAATCCAGTAACTATGAAAAAAACTGACGGGGTTTGAACCTGAAAACCATAATAGGAATCCTAAAAATCAAAGCTCTGATACCATGTTGATTTTTCAGGACTCCATGGATTTAGCTCATGGAGAAAAAGGGAGAGAGACCCATTGAGAGAAAACTGGAGAAAGAAGAGGTTATGGACTTGATGTCCTAACGCTCCCCCTGAAGCTCCATTTATAGATTAATGAAACTACCGCATTACAATAATTACCCTGAACTTAGGGTTTAGGATTTAGGGTTTTAACCCTGGAACTTTAACTAAATTATATCAATGTCATATCTATGATATGACTCTTTATTTACCATCCTACAATCATTGTATTTTGGCCTATGGGACTTCTCTTTGATCTGTGGGCCTTGAGCCCGTCTTTTATATCTCTTGGATGCATGAGTCTTCCTTGGTCTTATGGGTTTGGGCCTGTTGGAAGATGGGCTCAAGCCCACGAGCTCAAGAGAAGAAGACCACACGTCAAAGGAGTGGCATATGTGTAAAATATGGTACTTTCCATAAAGATGACATAGAAGTGTAAATATGTGTTCCTTTTATGTCTTTTGTTTTATCAAGTTGTAGCCCTAAGGGCATTGTAAAACTATAAATAAAGTCATTGGCTAAGAGGTAGGGCATTGAAGCACTCTCCTCTCTTTCCACAAATTCGTCCAGACCTCATTTTTCTTTTTGACGCAACCTTCTTCTCCCTTAATCCAAACTCTCTCCTTCCTTGTTCTTCTTCTTCTTCTTCATTCTTGTTGATCTAAAGTTCCTTTCATGAGATCCTAAATTCTACATGGTATCAGTGCAAGGAGTTTAGGATCTCTCTTCATGGAGTTATTATGAAATCTGTTCAAGTTGTAAAAGGAGTTCAGTCATGAAGAGATAAGTTCATGCACTTCTTATTTACGTTTTTGTTGTTTCCTTTTCTTATTTACATACTCCTTTTTACTATTTTTCTTTACTTCTTGAATTTTGAGTCACACCAAGTCAAGATAAATCTTTATATGTTGTAAAGATTTATTTATATGACTAAATTGATGTTATAATCTTGACTCCTTGTACATCAATTACAAGAGTGATCAAGATCATTTGCTGTTTGCATCTTATTAAGATTGATGGGTAAAATTCAATTACCTTTATGTAATTTGGATCCATCTCATTTGAGGTAGAATTCCAGCACATGTTGTTGTATCTTCTCCTACTTAAGGTTGTTCATGGATTTGTGTTATGTTATTGGATGCCCATTATATGTTTGATGAAATTCCAACAGTCATTTACCCTTTGTTGTTTAGTTTTTTTTTTTAACTTCAACAATTGACTTTTTTTTACGTTGAAGTCTCCCATGAGCTGAAGATAAATCTCTTCCAAGTGTCTTGGTTTTCCATTAAATCTTCTCTAATTTTTTGTCTATTGCTTGTTTGTGTTGGATTTTGGATTAAGGCCTAATCGGTTGCATCTACTTTCTTCTCTTTGTTCTTATGAATACAAGAGAAGTTGAGTGATGGCTAGATGTTATTATCTCTTTCTAAAGGCACAAATTTGTTGATAATTTGGTGTTTGCCCTTGTGAAAGAAATTGGTTCTTGTTCTCTTTTGTTGGTGATTGATTTGGTCTACGGGTTCTTCAAATTACATTGAGTAATTGTTCTTTGAAGAAGGCCTTTTCCCTTGACCTCCATATTTTACTTGCCTCATCATGGAGATTGGATACAATAGTAATAAGAGGGATATACTCCGTATTACTACAATTCCACTTAGAGGTCTCTCCAATTACATGAGTTGGTCACAGTCGGTTCGGAGGGTTCTTATTACTCGTGACCTCTTGAGCCACGTTGTTAACTTTCCTCCTCTGATTGATGAAGAAGATGCGTCCTATTATGGTCCTGGGTTAAGTACCTATGCCTTCCGCTCCTAACATGCCGCTCTTTTGGGTAGTATTGGCTAGGTGCTTAACATTTGGTATCAGAGCAGGCACTACGTTCCCACTTCAAGTCCTCGCGGCCGCATGCGTAGGTGGACTGCAAGCCCCTAGTGGGGACCCCTGACCCGGTCGCGTTGCTGTGTTAATGCCGTTGTGGTCGTTAGCTCGGGCGGTCGGGGTGTGATGTTATGGTCATGGGTTAAGTACCTATGCCTTCCGCTCCTAACAGGCCGGTCTTTTGGGTAGTTTTGGCTAGGTGCTTAACTTGTCCTACCACAAGTGGGTTAAGGATGTTAACATGGTGATAAGTTGGCTCATTAATAGCATGGAAGAGCAGGTGGCCAACAATGTGGTCCACTTGGAAACCGCCAAGAACATATGGGACACTTGGGCCAAGCTTTACTCAAGCACTACTTCATTACAAAAAATATATGATGTCTTACAAAACATGCTGCATACGAAACATGGTGATAATAGTCACGAATTTTTGGCACGGTTTCTAGGTTTTCTTCAAGAATGGAAACTAGCTCAGCCATATTCCACTAATATGTTATGGTCCTGGGTTAAGTACCTATGTTTTCCACTCCTAACAAGCCGATCTTTTGGGTAGTATTGGCTAGGTGCTTATCAGCTTGGTATCAGAGCGGACCAACCGTGGTGATTCATTTTCCTAGGAGGATTTGCTTCAACATTTGGTGGAAAAACGTCCAGTTATGGAGAAACAACATCAGGCCATGGAGGAAATCAAGATGGACATGTATGCCGTGAAGGACATATTACAACGGATCAAACGACTACTGGATGAGGAAATGGGTCAAAAGCACACTGAAGGGGTTTTTCCCCACCCCTGTCTCTCGGGAAGCCATAACTCTTCCTGCACAATGGATGCTTCCAGTTTGACGAATCGCAGACTTGGAAAAACTTTTTGAACTCCCGAAATCAAAAGGCAGGGACCCAGATTTTGGGAAATCAGAAGACATTTCTGCCCATATCCCGTCGATACAAGCTGATTTGGGTTCGACCTCCCAAATCCCCTTCTCATGGATGGCATAACCTCTTCCCGCATAGCAGACGGAAGTATTCTCATCTGCCTCAGTCACGGCGAATCAATTCGACCCTCCCTCCTCTGTCTCTGACAATCTACCAACACTGGCAGCAATAAGAGTCCACCGGAAAATGAGGAAGCGCCGTCGAAAACTTGTCCGATGGGAGGTGACTTCCAACCATCACCTCCCACTGGCAATTCCCCTCTCGGCAGCACCGAGGGAACCCAACTTCCAAATTGGGTGGGCGTGGCTCAGGAAAAAATTTCGGGGGAATTGGCTTCCTGCCAACAACTATCAGTTCCCATCTCCTTCTCATGTTATGATCCTGGGTTAAGTACCTATGTCTTCCACTCCTAACAGGCTGGTCTTTTGGGTAGTATTGGCTAGGTGTTTAACATTTGGTATTAGAGCTTTGGCTAGGTCGTGAGTTCGATTCCCGGCAACGGTGCAAGGCTGGATTTAAATACTGGTAGGTCGCACCGCTGTTGCGATGCTGCGGTTGGGCCAGTGCCTCTACATCGCGAGCAAAGGCTGGATTAAAATACTGGTAGGTCGCACCGTTGTTGCGATGCTGTGGTTGGGCTAGTGTCATTGCGCCGCCGTGGTAGTCAGCTCGTGAAGGTGGGGTGTGATGCTATGGTCCTGGATTAAGTACCTATGTCTTCTGCTCCTAACAGGCTGGTCTTTTAGGTAGTATTGGCTAGGTGCTTAACATGATATTGCCATTCAAGAACGACAAAGAGAAGCTTTGGCAACAGCCATTTGCTTATCGAATATTAAACCATACCTTGAGGTGGCCCAGACTCAATTTCTAAGTTTTTCTGCTCTTCCATCCTTCGATGATATTAGTGCTACATTACTTCGGATACCGGATCCATCCCTTCTTTCTCCTATTGATGCTCCATCGGCGATGTTCTCTGGCAATTGGGGAACATCTTCCTCATCCCGAGGACGGGGCAGAAATATGGGAGGGGGTCGAACTATGAGAAGAGCTGAAAATAGAGGTGGTAGAACGGGTCATAATTCTTTCCCTACTGAGCCTCAACTTTGCACTTATTGTGGCCGTCAGAACCACCTTGTGGCATCATGCTGGAAACTTCATGGCAAGCTTGATTGGGCCACAGCTAACCCAGTCTTTGTTAACGTTGAGAAAAATGAAGATAAGGCTGAAACATCATCCGAAAATGACACTCTTACGGCTGAGGACTATGCCGCATTTCATAAAATGAAGTCCTTCATGGAATCATCGATTCCCTCATCATCTATTGTTGCCACTACTATTGCCTCAAGTATGCTTTCTTCCTCTTCTTCCTCTTCCTCTTGGATCATTAACTCTGGGGCGCATCTATCAGGTAACAAACACTTGTTGCAGTCCTTATCTCCTTGTTATCCTCATAAATTCATTACTATTGTTGATGGTACCCAAACTAAGGTCCTTGGAAAAGGTTCCTCCTCTCTTACTTCATCTATTACCCTTCAAGATGTTTTGTTTGTTCCTCAATTTCCTTTAAATTTGCTCTCAGTTAGTCAATTGGCCAAACAATTAAATTGCTCTATCACCTTCTCACCATCTTCTTGTGTTTTTCAGGATCTCACTACGAAGTGGGTGATTGGTGGCGGCCATGAAAAGGTGGGTTTGTACTACTTCACTCTTCCACCATTAGCTACACTATCGTCCACTACATCTGAGGCCCCAACTTTGGCACAACTGACTTGGTCATCCGTCTACCCTTCACTTCGTTCTTTGGTTCCATCTTTAAAAGGACTTTCTAATTTCAGTTGTGAGGTTTGTCAATTAAGTAAACATGTCAGGAGTACATATTCTCCTCGTCTTTCAACTACAAGTACTGTTCCGTTTGAGCTAATAAATTCTGATGTATGGGGCCCTTTATGTGTCTCAAATATTTCCCAAGTTAAATATTTTATCATTTTTTTTTATGATTTTACTCGAGTGACTTGGTTATATCTATTTAAAGAGCGTTCCGAAATTCTTCCTTTGTTTAAAAATTTTCATGTTATGGTCTTGACACAATTTGGGAAGAAAATTCAAACCCTTAGATCTGATAATGCTAAGGAATACATGTCTCATGACTTCAAATCATTTTGTGAGAGTAATGGGCTTATTCATCAAAAATCATGTGCCTATACTCCTCAACAAAATGATGTTGCTGAAAAGAAGAATCCTCATCTTCTTGAAGTTGCTCGGGGCCTCCTCTACTCCATGAAGGTACCCTATTCCTATTGGCCTCATGCTATACTTACAGCGTTCTTTCTCATTAATAGGTTACCTTCATCAGTCCTTCATCATAAAACTCCTTAGTCTGTGTTATTTAATGGTGAAGATCCTTTTTCTCTTCCTTTGAAAGTGTTTGGATGTACGTGTTTTGTTCATGTTATATCCCCACATAAAAATAAACTTGATCCTCGGTCTATGAGGTGCATTGTTTTTGGGGTACTCTCACACCTAGAAAGGTTATGTCTGTTACAATCCTACCCTTCGGAGGATGTTTATCTCTAAGGATGTGACTTTCTTTGAGGACACCCCCTTCTACTCCTCACATGATGCTCTGCCAGGATGGACTTGTCCTTCTTCTACTCCTTGTTTGCTTGTGTCATTCACTCTTGAAGTGGATCCATCCCTTGATGCACTGGCCGTACCTTCACCTATGGAGTTGTCGGATCCACCAGAGTTAAGTCCTTCTCCTCCTATGTATGGGCCTGAATTTGATACTCGGCCTATTGCTTTAAGAAAAGAACGTCACTCCTATACTACTTTACATCCTATCTCAAATTTTATGTCTCACCATTGCTTGTCTTCCAAGTGTTTTTCAGTTTCTTGCGTCCCCTTCTTCTACTTCCGTTCCGCAGCAGTATCAGGAGGCCCTGCGACATCCAGGATGGAAGGCGGCTATGGATGAAGAAATGCACACCTTATACGAAAACCAAACCTGGTACTTAACATCACTCCCGAAAGGTAAAAGACCAATTGATTGTCGATGGGTTTTTTCAGGGAAACATAATCCAGATGGATTGATTGCTCGTCTTAAAGCTCAACTGGTTACTAAGGGCTATACATAGTGCTATGGGATAGATTATGAGGAGACCTTCTTTCCTGTAGCAAAATTGAATTCGGTCTGCATCATCTATTGCTGCTAACTCCTCATGGCCCGTCTATCAGTTGGATGTTAAAAATACTTTTTTAAATGGTGATATCAGTGAGGAAATATATATAGTTCAACCACCTGGTTATGTGGTTGAGGAGGAGTCAATATGCCGGTTAAAAAAGTCTTTACATGGGCTTAAGTAGTCCCCTCGGGCTTGGTTTGATAAATTTAGTCAAACACTCCTATGGTTTGGTTTTCATCGGTGCTCAGTTGATCATTCAGTATATTATAAATATATGGTCAAAGGGAAAATATTATTGGTCGTATACGTGGATGATCTTATCTTAACCGGTAATGATGCTTTGACCATACAAGAGGTGAAGCAGATGATATGTCTGGAATTCAAGACTAAAGACCTTGGTATGCTTAAATATTTTTTGGGTATAGAAGTTCTTCAATCCAAACATGGGATAATATTATCTCAAAGGAAGTATGTCTTGGATCTCCTTGAAGAAACAGGAATGAAGGGTTGTAGACCAGTTGACACACCTATGGATACAAATTTAAAATTATGTGCCACAAATGAAGAAGATATTGATATTGGAAAATATCAAAGACTCGTGGGAAAACTGATTTATCTCACGGTAACTACGCCAGACATATCATCTATTGTAAGTGTGGTGAGTCAATTCATGAACAGACCACAAATTACCCACTAGCAGGCTTTAGAGAGAATAGTACGTTATCTAAAAGGAGCTCCAGGAAGAGGATTGCTATATAAAAAACATGGGTACTTCAACATAGAAGGCTTCTCAGATGCAGATTGGGCTAGATCTCGTGATGATAGAAAATCTACATCAGGATATTGTACTCTGGTTGGGGGAAACTTGGTTACATGGAAAAGTAAGAAGCAAAATGTGGTTGCAAAATCTAGCGCCGAAGCAGAATACAGAGCTATGGCCCATACCGTTAGTGAACTTTTATGGGTCAGGACCCTTCTTACCGAACTAGGTTTTTATAAAAATGGGTCCATGAATCTGCATTGTGATAATCAAGCAACCATTCATATCACTTCAAATCCAGTTTTTCATGAAAGAACTAAACATATTGAGGCGGATTGTCATTTTATACGGGAGAAGTTTCAAGCATGAATAATCTCTCTCAAACATGTGTCATCTCAAGAGCAAGTAGCTGATATTCTCACTAAACCCGTTACATCTAAAATCTTATCGTTTATATGTGGCAAGCTGGGTATTTATGATGTCTTTTCTCCTCTAGCTTGAGGGGGAGTGTTGGAAGATGGGCTCAAGCCCACGAGCTCAAGACAAGAAGCCCACACGTTAAAGGAGTGGCATATGTGTAAAATATGGTACTTTCCATAAAGATGGCATCGAAGTGTAAATATGTGTTCCTTTTATGTCTTTTGTTTTATCAATTCGTAGCCCTAAGGGCATTGTAAAACTATAAATAAAGGCATTGGCTAAGAGGTAGGGCATTGAACCACTCTCCTCTCTTTCCACAAATTCATCCAGCCCTCATTTTTCTTTTTGACGCAACCCTCTTCTCCCTTAATCCAAACTCTCTCCTTCTTCGTTCTTCTTCTTCTCTTCTCCTTCTCTCTTCTTCTTCTTCTTCTTCTTTCTTGTTGATCTAAAGTTCCTTTCATGAGATCCTAAATTCTACAGGGCCCATCTTCTAATACACTTGGATATGTGGACCTTCCTTTGTCGTGTGGTCTTGGGCCCTATCTTCCAACACAAAGTACATTGAGGTAGACTGTCATTTCATACGAGAGAAATTCCAAGTCGGTATATTATCTGTCAAACATATCTCCTTACAAGGGCAAGTTGAAAAAATTCTCACCAAACCAATCACTCATAAGATCTTGTCTACCATCTGTAGCAAGGTGGGCATTTACGATATTTTTTTACCCCCAACTCTAGGGGGGACCATTACAAAGTGGGATCCACCATGATCACACGGGCTGGTGGAACCCACCATGATCACATGAGGTGGCATGATGAGTCTTACAGGACTCCACAATAAGAAGTCTTACAGAGTTGTTGGAACATGGGCCCAAGCCCACACGACCAAGAAAGACCCACATATCCAAGAGTGTTGGAAGATGGGCCCAAGCCCATAAGATATGGAACCATCATGATCACACGAGCTGGTGAGACCCACCATGATCATGTGAGGTGGCATTATGATTCTTACACAATAAGAAGTCTTAGAGAGCCACAATTATTATGGAAGGAGGTCTCACAGAAGAGTTTCAGTTTAAATGTGTTTTAGTCATGTTAGTCTTCTATTTATATTGGATTATTTAATTATACTAGGACTTATCTTTAAGTGTTAGAGTTTGGATGTAATTGGGACAAAGGTAGTATAATTTTAGGTGGACTCTACTATTTTCCTCTATTATAAATAGAGGTTCAAGTACTCTGATTACAAGAAGTCAATGAAGTATTTCTCTTTTCCATAAATTCAACATGATATCAGAGTAGGTTTTATGACTTAACTCGGTCAACCCACAGAGATAATGTGATCCTTTTTTATCTATTATTTCAATCAGCTTAGGTTCAGTATTTATTTATTTTTCAGTCCCTACACCCGTTAGGTGTTTTATATTTTTCACCTCTATACAATGATTTTCATATTGAAAATTATATATTGAAGGAAATATATTCGAGTCTACTTTCCAAGGAAAAATTATTTTTTCCAATCGGAGTTATCTACAAAGAGAAATTGAAATTTGAAATAGCGAAGGTCAGATTGCAAAAAAGGTTCGAGCAGTAGCAGAAAACTTCAAATTTTGAGCTATTTTATGCTATCAAGAACGAGACTTTTTATGAATAATTATATATCAAAATAAATATATGTAAGTCTATTTTCTTATGTATTCAACCAATTCTCTATTTGAGTTATCTACAAAGATAAATCGATATTTGAAACAGCTAAGGTCAGATTACAAAAGAGGTTCTAGCAACTGTAGAAAGCTTCAACTTCTGAGGTAGTTTAAACTATTAAGAACGAGACTTTATATCAAGAATTATATATCAAAAGGAATATTTTTTAAGTCTATTTTCTTACCTATTCAATCAATTCTCGATCTGAGTTTTTTATAAGGAGATATTGATCTTGGAATAGTCAATGGTCATGCTGACAAAAAGAGAAAAAAGTACATAGTTCGGCATGATTACAGTGATCGAAATCTATCAGATTATTTATCTCAAAAGAAGTATAATTTATGAAGTGTATTTATACTTGGATGAAATTTATTTAAGTCTAGTTTCAGAAGGAGAAAATTTTATGTTAATCTGATCTATATTTAAGGATAAATTCGCATTGGAAGAATCAAAGATCATACTAGTATCCTATTGCATAGAAAAATCCGAATTTAAGCCGATTGTTTTGCGTCACTTTTTGACTTACTGTTATTGATGATATCAAGAAAATATCTCATTTACCCCCTTTTTTGGTTACTACATCTATGTTATTTGGTTCAAGCAAGGAACACTGCCATTACCTCCCAGCTTGAAGGGGAGAAGTACAAGAAGTACAAAAAAGAGGTATTTTATTCCATATGTTGTGCAAAGAAAATTGAAGATCATGAATCCTGACTCGCAGTAAAATTGTGGTAATTATTGGTGATACTCGACTCGGATTGACTCGATTCTATTTCTCTGACTAGATTATTATTTTGAGGTATTTGCAACATATTCCTTGGTCAACATATTATTTGGTGCAGATAATCGCATAAGATAATATCAGGGGTCCTTTTACGAGATTTTATGATTTTGGTCCGTGTTCTATGGGTCCATTTCAGCTGCAGCTATTGTGTCTCTTTGGATGAGTTATTATTATTGAAGAAGTGGTGGCCTCATTACCCTATCTTCCTCTTTACCCATTACCCATTGGTTATTTGGTAGCCTTTCTCCTACCATCCTTTATTTGACTCTCACATACATCTTTCGGCCAATCTTTTGTGTGTTTCTTTGGTTGGGAGTTTAAGTCCATCACGTATATAGGTGTTTTAAGTCCATCACGTATCCATGGGTCTTTTATCGTCGTCTTGTAAATGACAGGCATTTATCTCCCATTACTACCTTTGAGAGAGTCGGTGCCTGGGTTGGGACACTGTGATGGATGAGCTTATTACTATACATATGTTACCCCCCTTAATTAGCATTTATTACTCCTACCACTTCAGAGTCGTTGTGTTGTGGAGGGACACGGTGATGGAGGATTTTTACTACACTTTTGAGCATTGCGTATAGACCCACTACCTATGAGAGATAGGAGTATTGCTACCTACGAATGATAGGAGCGTGCCCTACAACCAGCATGGGTTATGACTGGAGTATGGAGCGATGTCATACGGCATGGAGTGATTTTACTCTTACTTATCTTATGCCAGTTGAGTCTCATGGAAGAGAGCACCAATGTGAGGAGGATTGTTGGAAGATATGGAGGATTGTCATTTTATACGAGAAGATCCTATACATCATTTGCAGCAAACTAGGAGTTCATGATGTTCTCTCACCCCCAGCTTGAGGGGGAGTGTTGGAAGATGTCCCCAAGCCCACATGACCAAGGAAGACCCACATATCCAAGTGTATTGGAAGATAGGCACAAGCCCATAAGATATGAACCAACCAAGATCACACGAGCTGGTGGGACCCACCAGGATCATGTGAGGTGGCATTATGAGTTTTACACAATAAGAAGTCTTACACGAGAAGAAGTCTTACAAAACCACAATTATTATGGAAGGAGGTCTCACATAAGAGTTTCATTTTAAAGATGTTTTAGTCATGTTAGTCTTCTATTTATATTAGATTATCTAATCCTGATAGGACTTATCTTTAAGTGTTAGAGTTTGGGTGTAATTAGGACAAGGGTTGTTTAATTGTAGTTGGACTCTACTACTTTCCTCTATTATAAATAGAGGTTCGTGTACTCTGATTACAATAAGTCAATAAAGTATTTCTCTTTTCCAAATTCAATAAGAGAAAAAATTATTATGGAAGCAGGTCTCACAGAAGAGTTTCAGTTTAAAGGTGTTTTAGTTATGTTAATTATGCTAGGACTTATCTTTAAGTGTTAGAGTTTGGGTGTAATTGGTACAAGGGTAGTTTAATTCTAATTGGACTCTATTGCTTTCCTCTATTGTAAATAGGGGTTGATGTATTCCGGTTACATCAAGTCAATGAAGCTCTCCACTTCTCAACTCGTGAAGAATCTCTGTCTAGCCTAAACACTTTTTCTCTCTTTTATCTTCTCTTTTCTTTACCCGAGTTCTCTCTCTCTTTTTGCTCTTTTTCTTCTCCCTCTACATCTTGCTCAAGGTTTCAATCATGGGGTATTAACTATTGTTTCCTTAAGGGCAGTTTGGGAATTTTATTCTTGTATCGTGGTTGTCCTAATTTTCTTTATAATTGAGGGGCGCCGTTATTAGGGTTTTTTAATCATCATCGAGAAGGATATGGAGTTGTAGCCCGAGAGAGGTTAGAGAAAAACACCTATAAGTGTGTGCAATTTATCTTGTAAACTATTTCATCTTTATAGTACATTACTGCAGTAGCGGAAGACAGGACATAGTCTCACCATGAGGCAAACGTAAATAAATCTTGTTGTTTTTCGTGCTTGGTTTTCTTTTCCTTCGTAATTATTATTATTGCTCTCATTAGTTTGGAATTAAGGCATCTAATTTCTAATTACTCTTTGGTTCACCTTTATCAGTCTACAAAATATAATTCAACACATGGTAGTGCCTCTATTATGATCAGCTAGTTCTGACAGATCTCTTGAGTTCAGTCACAGGATTGTTCTGACTTATTTCTAGGGGTATTTTTCCTGGTCTTCCTAAGCAATATTCTCCATCTCAATAACTGGATGATCTCCCAACTGAATCACTTCGGAGTTCTTGGCTTCATCTCTTGTTCTCTCAAACTTTGTTCTCAACCTGTCTTTATACAAGGCACCTTCATTGAAGATTACTTCTTTGCTCCTGATAACCTTATGACTTTGGTCATCCCAGAAGCGATAACCAAACTCAGAACCAGCATAGCCAATAAATAAACATATATTAGATTCAGTATCAAGTTTACTTCTAATAGAAGAATCACAACTAAAAACTTTCAAGAAAGAAAGGTTTACCTTTTTTTTTTATCCAAACCTCTTTTGATATTTTGCAATCCAGTGGTGTTAAAGGACCTTTGTTGATCAAATAGGCAGTGGTGCTAAAAGCCTCAAACCAGAACATCTTTGGCAATCCTGCATGTAATCTCATGCTCCTAGCACGCTTGTTCAAAGTCATGTTCATCATTTCAACCACACCATTCTTTTGAGGCTTTCCAGGAATGGTCTTCTCCATCTTGATTCCATTATCAGCATAGTACTACTTGAAATCATCATTTATGTATTCACCCCCCATTATCTGACTGCAGGCACTTCACCTTCAAATTTGTCTCATTCTCAACTATTGTTCTCCCTCTCTTGAAGCTATCAAAGACATCATATTTCTTTTTCAGGAAATAAACCCATTCTTTTCTATTTGCATCATCAGTAAATGTCACATTGTAATTAGAACCACCAAGGGAGGTAACAGTTGCAATTCCCTACACATCTGTGTGAACCAACTTCAATTTTGCTTTCTTTTGCTCCTTTCTAGCCTTAGAAAAGCTAACTATTTTCAACTTGCCAAATATGCAACCTTCACACAAACTATTGTTTACAGTTTTTAACCCTATTAGCTCCCCTTTGTACTGAAGCACTTTCATTCCCTTTTCATTTATGTGACCGAGCCTAAAATGACACAAAATCAAAATCACTAATAGCATCAGCAACTGAAATCGTGTCTCTGCAACTGGAAGTGATGTAAAGAGTTCCAAGTTTAACTCCTCATGGAACAACCATGACTCCCTTACTGACTTTCTAGGCAGCAACATTAAAAGTTACAGTATGACCTTCATCATCAAGATGCCTAACTGAGATCAGATTAAGCATCAGTTTTGGTACATGTATCACCTTGTGAATTTCCACACTGGCCCGTTTGACATCCTCAAACTAACATTACCAATACCAACAATAACCAAAGGTTCTCCATTAGCAAGATACACCTTCTCATGATCTCCAACAACATAATTCTCTATGATCTCATGGTGCGCAATTGTGTGAAAAGCTTATGAATCTAACATCCAAGAGTCAATAGGGCTATCAACCGACAAGAGCAAATCATCTTGTACTTCTTCAGTCACCGCATTTGCATCATTGCTTTTCTTTTCATTCCTTCTTCGGTACTCTACAGTTCTTCTTATGTGACCAGACTTGCCACAATTCCTGCACTCTACATTTCTTCTGAATTTGGACTTGCTTCTTCCATTCCTTGACTTCCCCCTATCGTTTCCCTTGTTGGAATACCTCTCGAAGTTCATGCCCCTAGTATCGATATTTAGTGTAGAATTAGATGTCGATGATTCTCCAAAGTTGTTTCTACGAACTCCCACAGCAAGAATAGTATCCCGAACATCATTAAAGAACAACTTCCCATTGCCTACAAAGTTGCTGACAGCAGCCCTCATAGGCTCCCAACAATTTGGCAGAAACACCAAAAGAATTAAAGCATGAACCTCATCATCAAATTTAATTTGAATGGAAGCCAATTGATTGACAATCGTGCTAAACTCATTCAAATGCGTTGTCATTTATGTATTTTCTATCATCCTTAAATTGAAGAGTGTTTTCATGAGATGTACCTTATTTTTTTCAAAAATCTTCTCATACATATCTGATAGAATCTTCATCATCCCCGCTATGGTTTTCTCTGATGCTATGTTATGAGCGATGTTTTTCGACAGTGTTAACCAGACTATTCCCAACACCTGTCTATCAAGAAGATTCCACTCATCATCTTTCATACCTTCTGATTCATATCCCGAAGAAGTGAGTGCAACTTTTTACTGTATAGATAATCTTTAATCTGCATCCTCTAGAACACAAAATCCATACCATCAAACTTGTTGATTCCAAGTTTCGATCCTTCTCTGCCAGCCATTGCTCTCAATCACGAGCCAAAACTCTGATACCACTTGTTAGGAATTAGACACCCTAATTCCATACTAGCGAGAGCAATAATAATAATCGCAGAAGAAGAAAAAATAAGTAAGCAAGAAAATACAACAAGATTTATATACATGTTCACTTCAAGGTGAGACTACGTCCTGTCTTCCGTCGCTACAATAATCCACTATGAAGATGAAATAGTTTACAAGAGAGATCACACACACTTACAAGTGTTTTTCTCTAACTTCTCTTAGGCCATTACTCAA
Organism: Aristolochia californica; assembly: GCF_029961685.1. NCBI lineage: Eukaryota > Viridiplantae > Streptophyta > Magnoliopsida > Piperales > Aristolochiaceae > Aristolochia > Aristolochia californica. The sequence goes on from NW_027182279.1 coordinate 8,957,808, forward strand.
GATTCTCCTCGACGATGATAAAACCCTAATAGTAGCGTCCCCAAATATAAAATAAAAATTAAGGCAACCACAATACAAGAGTGAAATCCCCAAACTGCCCTTAATGAAACAACAGTCAATATGGATAACGCTTTAATTAGGCTCCACAACTTAACAATTCATTCCCCAACTGATAAAATGGTTGCCTCAAAAGAAAGATCATATTCGTAGACACATATAAATTTTTTAAGGAAAGATTATAAAAACCATATCTTTTTCGGGTACAAGAGTATCCGAAAAAAATACATTTAATAGCTCAAGGATCCAACTTTGTTTTGTGGAAGAGGTGTCATAAACAAAACAAGTACACCCAAAAACCTCAAAGGAAGAGAAAAAACATTATCATTAGGGAGTAGCGAGTATGGGGATTTATCGTGAAAGACCAAGGAAGGCTATCGATTAATAATGAAATAAGTAGTGAGAATAGAATGGGGCCAATTAAAGTGAGGCACATTCATACATTGTAATAAAGCCCTGGCCACTTCAAGTAATTTTCCTTTCAGACACTCCATTTTTTGTTGTTTTAACACATGATGTCTGATGAACAATGTCCTGCTCATTACTAAATTTTGAAAGTCACTAGATTTAGACTCTTTGGATTTATCAAACCAAACATATTTCAATTTTGACACAAATTGGGTAGAGACCATGGAACAAAATGTTATGGTCCTTTATCCACACATTGTGATTCGTGCAACACAACATTGGGGAGATAAATCAAGAGTGAGTGGACAAGAACAGCACTGTTGCTATTAGAGTTTGCGCTGGAAACTTAATCCAGAAATCAGTGCATGAAAGCACTACTGGAATAAGTTGAGCTTCAGTAAATTGAAAAGAGAGAAAGGAAGAATGGTTGTTGTGGTTGGCTGTGCTGGAACTCGGTTGTTAACTCAGAAACAGTACAGCGTCCAGCACCGTTATGCTTGGTTTGGACTCGATAAAATGGAAAAGAGAAATGGAAGAAGATGTAAGAGAATGGAAGAAGAATGAAAGAAGAAGAAAGGCCTCGTTGAGGAGAACTCCAATCCTAAAGCTCCTTGAGGAGAACTCAAAATCCTAGAGCTACTTGAGGAGAACTCCAAATCCAATTTTTGATATATTCAAATTTAACCTCCATTTCATTTTCCCCCTTACATAAGGTCGACGCCACTTTCTTTCCCACACATGCTTCTTCCTCTTCCCAACACTTGACTCTTCCTCTTCCCAACACTTGGCCCTTCCTCTTCCTAGTTCCTTCCTAACTAAGGCTGGCATCAACACGGGTTCAAGATAAAAATTACAATAATGACCCTATAGCATATTTACTTTTAAACCAAATAAAATGCAGAAAAATAAAATTTAATTCTAAATGACTCAGCCACGTCGCCTCTGAATGACTCGGCCTATTATTGAGTTTATAACATTACACCCCCTGGAGAACGAGCTTGTCCTCAAACTCGAAGGTAGGGTAGGCTTGTTGAACGTCTCCACGTCTTCCCAAGTAGCATATGTGGCATCTGTGGCAGCCCACTGGACGTCCCTTTTGCTTAACATGGCCACCAAATTTAGCACCCCAAGTATCAAAGAATGCCCCATGGTTCTGGAGACCAATTGTAGCACCTAAAAATCCATAATGTTTCTCCCAAGTGCAAGTGTAATGTCCTTTTCCACTGTGACTTCTGTATTGCTACTGTCTCCCCAGCCATGCCCGGCAAGTTTCCCAATCACAAAAGCATGGAGAGCATGATTGGGTCCATTGACCTAATACCAAAAATAGTAATTAACATCATCAGTGGCATTAATTTGCTCCAACAGCCTCGATTTTTCAAAGGCGTTGCTCTGTGAGATGCCTACAGGTTCAATCATCCAGTTCCAACCTGACTGGAATACTTCCAAAGGAACTAGACTTAAGGCATCTCATCGCCAAATGAGTAGTTGGAGAGTTAATCTTTGTTGTGTTGAAGACCACATTCTGGAAATCAGGTAAGATGCTCATAGACCAAACAGGTAAAACATATGAGGTACCCCTGAAACTGACAGTAGCATCAAACTCTGTACCACCATTGGTGAGAAAAATAGTACAGCTACATGCATCTATTTTTTTCTAGAACTTTGTCACACCATTGCTGCAAAACATTCATGAATACAATGTCCCAACATCATTGCTTCCCAAAAAATTAAATTCCTTTGTGAGATTTGGTCAAAAACTCTTCTAGTATCATCCATCTGAAGTGTCTTGACAGGCACGTCATGAAACTGGGTGGCAACAACATACCCCTTACATACCAATGGTTGGGCAGATTCAAATAGAGACACAACTTCGATATTTGAGAGCCAAACATTCATATTTACTGCTGTCTGCCCCAAGTTCTTCCAGTGTACACTCGCGTTTCTGCGCATAAACTGCTGCAAAACACACAGCTGCTATGGCTCCACAAAAATTCCAACACAAGGTTTAGATCGGTATATTCTTCTTGTCCCTTGGCTCAAAGAATGAGTGAGCACTGGTAAGATTCCCCAATGTGCGGTAACCAGCAATGAGAGCATTCCATGCTGGCAGAACTTGCTGGTCCATGATATCAAAAATAGAATGAGCAGTTTTTATTTCTCGACATTTGGCATACATATCAACTAAGGTCACTACCAACTTGCTACTCATAGGAATATTGTCGCTATGAACCAAGTCATGAATCCACAGACCAATATCTAACACCTTCAATTGGGCACAAGCTGAGAGAACTGAAATAACAGCAACACCATCTAGTTTAACACCGGTAGACATCATTTTTTTGAAGAACCCAATTGCCTCTTTAGGTGGCCTGTTCTGAGCATACCCAGTAATCCTACTAGTCAACACCTTTGGTTTGTTGGCAGAGTTTGGAGTGAACTGGGCACTAAGCTCAAGCACCCCATGTGACTGACCTGCTCGACTGAGAACAGCCACCATGCAGGCATAGTTTTCAATCGTTGGAGCCAGTCCATGTTCATCAAATTGCCCAGAATTCTGTACTAAACTACCATGACCGTAAGAACTAAACAGACCCAGGTAAGTTACCTCGTCTAGTGCAACGCCATGAGATTGCAGTTCAGCGAACAAATCAAGTGAATCTCTGCATAACTCACGTGCTGCAAAGCCAGCAGCTTCCTCTATGCATCCATTAACCCCTTCTCCAAAATCTAAAGCACACATTCCAGCAATATCTCCCACATTATCACCTACATTGTCGGCAATAACATCAGGGTTTTGGGGGTCATCATCAAGGATATTTCTCTCAACATTTCCAACAAGGTTTGCCCCAAAGAGTACCATTGAAGAGACTTTAAGACTGTACCCAATAATGGATTCATATAATACCTCCCAATCATCTCTATAATATATTCCAAAGAGATTTATAGAAATATACAAACCCAGCAAACCACTTGCTGCTAGAAGAAAACCCATCACAGCCCCTGAGCGGAAGGCTTTCCTATGCCCCTTCTAGCCTCTAAGGTTGTTCTAGCATTAGCATATAAGGCAATCTTCATTCCAATCAAACCAAAGAGAACAGAAGTTAGAGCACACATAACACTCACCATTGTCGCATCATTTGCTTTGGGACCTTCAATTAGTATTCTTTCAAATATAGTCAGGGCTTCCCTGTAGTTGCCACCTTTAACATAACCATCAAGCAAACCACTGCACGATACAACATCTCGCTCAGGCATTAAGTTGAACAGCTCCCTTGCAAATGCCATATCACCACCTTTTGCATAGCCATCCACAATAGAATTCCAAGAAACCATAGTAGTAGTTGTTCCTAGAACTCCCAACATTCCCATATCTCTAAACAACTTCAGCCCATGGCCTGGGTTTCTGCCTATTAAGTATCCAGCAATCATCACATTCTAGGATATTTGATCTCTAAGAGAGATGCTATCAAATAAGAGACAAGCAGTCGCCAAAATTCCATTTGCCCTCAGAATTACAGTGGAAAACCTTAACAAGTTCACAACTAAACCAGACTAAGCATAGCCTGAATTCATTGCATTCCCTACAACAACATCTTTCACAGGTATTTCATCAAAGAGTCGTCAGCTTTCATGGCCAGACTTCTCATCTTCCACCAAGGCAAACTTGACCTTTTTCCGACGGTGAACAGCAGCAAGTCATGGCCTGACCTTTCTCCAATGGTGAACAATAGCAAGTCGTGGCCTGACCTTTTTCTGACGGCGAACAACAGCAAGTTGTGGCCAAAATTTAGCATGGGGCTCCTCTGCTCGGAAATTTCCACTCTCAATTTCTGAAAGAAGGTTAGGTTTCCTTGAACAGGGGAGATTTGAGGTCGAACCCAAATCTGGATTTTCCAACGTTTATTGAGGTTGAACGATAGGCAGGCCTGGATTTTTTCCTTTTAAGTATCCAGCAATCATCACATTTCAGGATATTTGATCTCTAAGAGAGATGCTATCAAATAAGGGACGAGCAGTTGCCAAAACTCCATTTGCCCTCAGCATTACAGTGGAAAACCTTAACGAGTTCACAACTAAACCAGATTAAGCATAGCCTGAATTCATTGCATTCCCTGCAGCAACGTCTTTCACCGATATTTCATCAAAGAGTCGTCAGGCTTCATGGCCAGACTTCTCATCTTTCGCCAAGGTAAACTTGACCTTTTTTCGACGTTGAACAGCAGCAAGTCGTGGCCTGGCCTTTTTCCAATGGTGAACAATAGAAAGTCATTGCCTGACCTTTTTCCTATGACGAACAGCAACAAGTTGTTGTCTGACCTTTTTCCGACGGCGAACAACAGCAAGTCGTGGCCAAAATTTAGCATGGAGCTCCTCTACTCGGAAATTTCCAGTCTCAATTTCTGAAAGAAGGTTAGGTTGCCTTGAACAGGAAAGATTTAAGGTCGAACTCAAATCTGGCTTTTCCGACGTGAATTGAGGTCAAATGACAGGCAGCAACTGTTCATCTTCCGGGACAGTGACCTTCCTCTCTAAAAAAATTTACGACGCTTCTCGAATTCCAGCAATCTCTCTTCTATGTTAATGGAAGACTGATGTAGCATTGCTGAGAACTCTTCGCACAGTACTGCACATATTTCGTCTACGATCCACGAATCACTCATTCTGTTTCAGCTTTGATACCACATTTTTATGGTCCCGGATCCACACATTGCGATTCGTGTAACACGATATTGGGGAGATAAATCCTGAGTGAGTGGACAAGAACAACACTTTTACTGTTAGAGTTTATGTTGGAAACTTAATCCAGAAATCAGTGCATGAATTCAGCACTGCTGGAATAAGTTGAGCTTCGGTAAATAGAAAAGAGAGAAAGGAAGAATGGCTGTTGTGGTTGGCTGTGCTGGAACTTAGTTGTTAACCCAGAAACAGTGCAGCATCCAGCACTGTTATTCTCGGTTTGAACTCAGTAAAATGGAAAAGAGAAACGGAAGAAAATGTAAGAGAATGGAAGAAAAATGAAAGAAGAAGAAAGTGCTCGTTGAGGAGAACTCCAATCTAGAGCTCCTTGAGGAGAAATCCAAATCCTAGAGCTCCGTCAGGAGAACTTCAAATCCAATTTTTGATATATTCCAGCTTAACCTCCATTTCATTTTCCCCCCTTACATAAGGTTGATGCCACTCTCTTTCCCACACATGACTCTTCCTCTTCCCAACACTTGACTCTTCATCTTCCCCGCACATGACTCTTCCTCTTCCTAGTTCCTTCCTAACTAAGGTTGCCGTCAACATACGTTCAAGCTAAAAATTACAATAATGCCCCTGTGGCATATTTACTTTTAAACTGAAATAAAATGCAACAAAATAAAACTTAATTCTAAATGACTCAGCCACAATGCGTCTAAATGACTCGGCCTACTATTGAGTTCATAACACAAAAATATTTCAAAATGGGTAAAACTTTAGACCCATCTTTCATCAAGAGTAACCACATTACTCTAGTATAATCATCAACAAATATGATAATGTATTTAGACTGAGATATGTTTGAAACATCATTTTGTCACCAGCACAATTAGCCCCTTCTTTATATAGAAACATTCCATAAGGTTTACTAGCCTCATTTTTAAAGTATCAAAGAGAGTTACTACTATTTTCTTTCAAAGTAAGGTCAACTATGTATTTTTTTTTTATCTATAACATATGTATGAGATCTAGTCTATAAGAACTACCTCAAGATAGGATTTGATTTATGTTAGAGTGCACAGAGATTAGAGTTCTTGTTAGATGATAAGTCCTAGTTAGGGGATTGTATTAAGCGAGAAGGTAGAATTCTATTCAAATTAGAATCTCTTTATGTACATAGACCAAACTAGTGACAAGATCGTGACATCCACATGAAGAGGAAAAAAAGAATATTGAATTTTTGAAGAAAAAAATATAATTCATTGACTTGCTTATTGTTAGGAATTAGACGCCTTAATTCCAAACTCTCAAGAGTAATAATAAAGTAACAAAAGAAAGGAAAAACAAGCATGAAAAAACAACACCAGATGTATACAGGTTCGTCTCAAGGTGAGACTACGTCTTATATTCTACCGCTGTAGTAATTCACTATAAAGATAAAATAGTTTACAAAATAAATTGTAGACACTCACAAGTGTTTTTTGCTTACCTCTTCTCGGGCTGCAACTTATGATTCTTCTTGGATGATGATAATAAAACCCCTATAGCACCCCCCCCCCCCCCCCCATGCCCCCCCAATTATAAAGAGAAAACTAGTGCAACCGCTTTACAAGAGTGAAAATCCAAAACTACCTAATGAAACAACAGTCAATATATCGTACCAATCCACGTACTAACTCAGCGTAAGGCATTGATTAAGCTCCACAACTTAACATTTATAACTAAGTAGAAAGAACCTCCTTTTACAATAGAGGAAACATAGAAGCCCTAGTTACACCCAAAATAAAACAATAAAAGATAAGTCCTAGAATAATTGAACAACTGAACATAAATAAAAGACTAACATAACTAAAACATCTTTAAAATGAACCTCTTCTATAAGACTTACTTATGTGAGATTCCTCTTAGATTCGACTATATTAATTATGGCTCCGTGAGTCTTCTTATTGTGAAAGTCATCTAAGACTCTCTCATGCATGTTCTTCAACACTCCTTCTCAAGTTAAAGGTTATAACTTCAGCTTGCAATGAAAAATGTTCATGATCTTCAAGAAAAAAACTATTCATATTATTTTAGTGTCCCTAGTCATTGATCGTGTAACATGGCGTGGGACAGATAGATCCAGCGCTAAGAGAGTAGGTCATCCACGTCTGTTCTGGGCTGGTTTTGGACTAAACCCTCCCTAAGGTGCTCGACCCGGTGTGAACAGCAGTCTGATATTCTCGACTGGGAGTGGGTATCAACCCACTGGTGTGCTTATTTAACCGGGGGCAGCCGTAGACTATTGGGCTCGGCAAGACCTGGACAACAGCATCCTACTGTTCTCAGTGGGAACTGGGTAGCCACCAATGTTATGCTCGATTACAGGACAGTAGTGGACTGCTGGGCTTGGTGAGATCTGAACAGTAGTACCCTACAGTTCTCAGCGGGAATTGGGCAGCACCTCACTAGTCGGCTGGTTCAAAAATGAACAACCGTACTTGCTCTGCTCGCTGGAAGAGACTGTAATCTCCCTACTCTTTCTCGACTAAAACCGAACAACAGCACACCACTGTGCTTCTCGAAAGGGAACGGTAAGCCCCTAATCTGCTCAACTACAACCCGAACAACAGGACCTAAAACCGGTGAACGGGTCTGTGCTACTATTCTGGGTTGGACACTGTAAAACGGAAGGGAATGGGGTGAAGAAGAAGAGATCATAGGGATGACTATGATCCAAAGGTATCCAAAGGTATCCATATGGATGCATTACAACAAATACAAAGGTATCCAAAGGGTGAGCTGGTAAGGATTTATATTACAAATGTCATGATCAGACTGAAGTAGAGGGGTACTAATTGTTGACAATGTTGGGTAAAAAATTCATAAAAAGCCTACCTATGGGTTGTGTACTTTTGTTGGAGGTATTCTAGTGACCTAGAGAAGCAAAAATCAAAATTTTGTAGCTACGTCTTGTGCTAAGGCTGAGTATCTATTTATAGTTCACACTCAATGTGAGTTAATTTGAGTATATTGTATGTTATCTAAATTGGTATAGAGTTCAACTACCTATGGTGATGAAAGATGATAATCAAGAAAATATTTTTATAGATAATAATTTGGTATTTCATGAAAGAACTAAACACATTGAGGTGGACAATCATTTCATTAGAGAACAAGTTATGAATGGGAAGCTTGTTACCCCACGTGTGAGAAGCTGAAGGCCAGTTGGAATTTCTTTTCACCAAAACTTTATAGGGAACTAGGTTCATTAAATTTTGTTCCAAGCAAAGACTTTATAATTCTTTCTCCCTAGCTTGATGGGGAGTACTTGAATGAAAAAATAAAATTATGTAAAACTCGAGTATATGGGATAAGGTGTAATAGGGTACTTGGGTTCTCGGTTTCCTCTAATATACACCTTATGGGTATAAGTGAATTTTTGTAATGGGTATAAGTGAATTTTTGTATCTTGTTTCATATAAAACCTAATGATGAAGGCTTAAGTAGATAGTCACTAACTTTCGAGGGCAACTTTGTTCTCACTTACCTTTTCTCCTTCTTTCCTTCCTTCATCTTCTTCTTCTTCTCTTAGTTTCTTTAATACTCAATATACAATTGAGCCGCTAAAAGCTATAATATGTGCCTAATATGCATTAAATTTATAATATAGGATTGGCTATTCTTATTGTTGAATTTATAGAAAAGTGAAATACTTCATTGACATCAATAACTTGTTGTAATCAGAATACATGAACCTTTATTTATCATAGAGGAAAGTAGTATAGTCCAATTACAATAAAACTACCCTTGTCCCAATTACATCCAAACTCTAACACTAAAAGATAAGTCCTAGCATAATTAAATAACTCAATATTGATTAAAGACAAACATAACCCAAACTAAAACTCTTCTTGGTCGTGACCCTAAGATAAAGATACTTTTGTGAGTCCTTCTTGATCTTCCAACTGATGTAATAAGGATGTCAGCTCATGGTAATCATTGTGGGTCCTACTTCTTATGGGTTTGGGCCCATCTTGTGGGCCTTCCTTGGTCGTGTGGGCTTGAACTTATCTTCCAACACTCCCCCTCAAGTTGGGGGTGAGAGAACAACATGAACTCCCAGCTTACTGCAAATGATGTATAGAATATTTTTGTATAAAATGGCACATCTTCCAATATGCCTTCATCTTCCAACACTCCCCCTCAAGCTGGGGGTGAGAGAACAACATGAACTCCCAGCTTGCTACGGCATTATATAAGTGAGACTAAAAATCACTCCTAGTCGGTAAGTCATTGCTTCATACTCCAGTCCTAATGCTAGATGTAGGGCACACTCCATCTTCTATCGGTAGTGTGTCTATCGGCATTGCTTTGAAGTGTCCACCACCGTGTCCCTCCACAGGACAACAACTCTCAAGTGGTAGGAGACATACAAGTCATTACAGGGGGGGGATAACATAGATGTAATAATAAGTTTCTATGTCATGGTTTCCCAATGTGATATATAACACGTAAGAGAACCCAAGAAATAATGTCCCCAAAGAGACATAATAGCAGCAACTGTATATAACACGACCATCTTCCAACACATATAACACGAACCAAATAATAAACTTTGTAAAAACCAATGAAATAATCCGATATAAAAATTTCTTCTTTGATGCACAAGCTTCATCTTTTGTGCTCCCCCTTTCTTGAATATTTTGGTCACATCAACTTATCCACAACATAAGGAATAAAATACTTATTTCTTGTACTTCTTCTACTTCTCCCCCTCAAGCTAGGAGGTAATGGCAGTGATCCCAGCTTGAACCAAATATCATAGATGTAACAATAAGCTTAAATAGCAAAGAGGTATAAATAATCCCTCAAACCAGGGAGAAGTGAGATATTTTCCTGATATATCAACTCAAAAAGTGACCCAAACAATTGACATAAATTCGGATTTTTCAATACAACAGAATACCAACATGACCTTGGATTCTTCCAATTCGAATATATCTTTCAATATAGATCATATTGACATGAAATGTTTTCCTTATGAAATTAGACTTAAATACCTTTCATCCAAGTATAACTTAACTTCATAAAATATAATTTTCAGAAGATAAATAATCTGATATATTTTTGTCTCTGTCATCTGGCCGAACTAAATATTGTTTCTCCTGTTTTTCCAGAATGACCATTGACACCTCAAAGATCAATATCTCCTTATAAAAAGATCATACCAAGGATTGGTTGAATAGATAAGAAAATAGACTTACGTATATTTCTTTTGATATATAATTCTTCAGATAAAGTCTCTTTCTTGATAGCATAAAATACCTCAAAATTTGAAGTTGTCTACTGCCGCTCGAACCTCTTTTTCAATCTGATCTTTTCTGCTTCAAATATCGATTTCTCTTTGTAGATAACTTACATAAAAAATTGGTTGAACAGGTAAAAGAATAGACTTACAGATTTTTCTTTTTATATATATTTATCCATATAAATTCTAGTTCTTGATAGCAAAAAATACCTCGGAATCGGAACATTGCTACTGCTACTCGAACCTTTTTGCAATCTGACCTTTACTCATTCAAATATTGATATCTCTCTTTAGATAACTCCGATTAGAACAAATAGGTTTTTTTTGGAAATTAGACTCAAATATCTTTCTGTCGATATATAATTTTCAATATAAAAAACTATGTATAGAGGTAAAAAATACAAAGCAAACTATAGGTGTTGGGACTGAAAAAAATAACTACGAACCTAGACTACGGGTTTAGGGTTTAGAGAAAAGAATCACATTACCTCCGTGAGTTGATCAAATCAACTCACAGAACCTGCTCTGATACCATCTTGAATTTATGAAAAAGTGAAATACTTCATTGACATTAATAACTTGTTGTAATCAGAGTACATGAACCTCTATTTATAATAGAGGAAGGTAGTAGAGTCCAATTACAATAAAACTACCCTTGTCCCAATTATACTCAAACTCTAACTCTTAAAGATAAGTCCTAGCATAATTAAATAACTCAATATTGATAAAAGACAAACATAACTCAAACTAAAACTCTTCTTGGTCGTGACCCTAAAATAAAGATACTTTTGTGAGTCCTTCTTGATCTTCTAACTGATGTGATAAGGATGTCAGCTCATGGTAATCATTATGGGTCCTACTTCTTATGGGTTTGGGTCCATCTTGTGGGCCTTCCTTGGTCGTGTGACCCATCTTATAATAATCTCATATATGTGGGTCTTCCTTGGTCATGTGGGCTTGAGCTTATCTTCCAACACTTATCATTTGTGTTGAAGTAGTTTGAGTGGTATTCTATGTAATTATGAGAGAGTGGCATAAATTGTAATTAGAAGTTAGTTAAAGTATTCTTTTTTATTCTTATGTATTAGGACATCCATGCCCCACCTCTATAAATAAGAAAGACAGAGGGAGGATGTTATGGTCCCGAATCTGACACAAGGATTCGTTGTTACGGTTCCAGTTCGGCCATGGGGAATTGTAGAACAACATGGTGGAATTGTAGGGAGACATGGAGAGGAAAATGAAAATCAAACCAAAAGGAAGCTTGAAAACCCTAGAGCTCGTTGAGGAGAACTCTAAGCCTGTTTAACCTAAAATTAACCTAAAATCAATGCTTATTTTTCTCATTACTCTTACCCCTTAAATAGGGTTCACCCTGATAAAATATTCCAAAAATACCCCTATAAATAAAATATTCCAAAAATACCCTTGTGGCCTAAACTGAAATAAAATATAGTAAATTAAAAAATAATAATAATAATATTATTGTATTCATAACATTACATCCGCCTAGAAGAATGAGCTTGTCCTCAAGCTCGAAAGTAGGGTCTGTATGTACGTCTCCATCTGTTCCCAAGTGGCATCCGTGATAGTTATATCCGCCCTCTGGACACCCAAAACTGGAGCATTCCCTCTAGGAACAATTTTTTTTAACTGTAGGAAAATGTGCCGAATGCCACTACATCTCGCCCAACAACAACGCTGCCCTCCCGCAGTCCTAGACTGGAGCCCCTCACGGCGGACCCCCCCATTGGCCAAGTTGCATTTGCCTACCCATTGCCAGCATGGCAGCAACAACAGCATGACCAGCCCCTTGGGAATGAGTAGACTTAGCAGCACGGACCCCCTCTAGTTGCTGCACCAGGAAACACTCGGAGGCCTGAAACCATCATGATTGTCATCCCTTGGCCTAGCCTCTTTCACTCTTAAATTGTAGTGATTTATATCTGAACCGTTGTGTTACAAGGCCTGAGAGAAACCGCCATCACCGCTGAAGTCCATGTAAGCAAGCCCCTTAGAAGCACTAGTCTCCATGAAAGCTTTTGTTTCTCCTCCACACTCACAAAAGAGAGGTGTGCGACTGGAGTCTGTAAAATTTTGTAGCCCATCCCACATGAGCTTTTCCAACCATGCTTCAGTTCCCTTAGTTGCACATATGACATCAACCTGCCCAATGTATATAGTCAGATTTATGCCTTTTGATAAGAGCGCATCAACCTCTTTAATTCTTGGTTTCATGAAATCATTTTCTAAGCCAGTGAAAAAAAGATCCGCTTGCCCTTCCATCTAACATCCTTTGGGATAATCTCTTACTTCTCCCTAATTACGCCATTCATGATACTGGCCAGGTCGCCAGTATCATAAAACCTTTGAACTCAGATAGCTTGAGTACGTCCTCATTACAACTAAATTTGACACCTCCTTGGCAGTGGAAGAAAGTGGGGCACGTTCTGAATCAAACAAAAAATTATAAACCACAAAATTACTACTGCCTATAATCACATCCCCGAGGTCAATCCATGTACCTGTTGCCTCTCCATACTGGCCATTTTTGAGTTGTGGCCTAATCTTCAAAGCAAAACTGTTTGATTTTTCAAGTCCAATGCTATCAAGTCGGGATACATCTCTGAGGAGAGGACCCCGGGAGAACAGAAAATCCGCTGGTGAAATCCAACTATCTCCCAGCGCAACCCCTCCAAGTTTCAGCTTCAATTTTCCGTCCTCAACAGCTTTCAAGACCGATAAACTAGTTGTCACAGCATATTTCGCATGAACCTTCCTAGTGCTATAGCCACATATGTCAAGTCCAAACATAATGCTGTATGGAGTCTCTCCACCAAAGTGCTTTTGATCCACATCACTGCTTAGCAACTTCGTGTACCCACCACCACAAGCAAGCTTCTGCTCATGCTTAACAGAAAATTGAAAGACCAAGGTCTTGTCTTTGTTAGAGAACTCAGGAAACTGTGAAGAGATAGCAAAAAATCTGTAGTCTGAAGAAGTTTGGATGCCTTTATCATTGGGATTACTACTCCAGTATCCAGAAGTGTGCAGCCAATCACCTGCCATGCCTTCATTATTTTTCCAATCTGATTTCACCCAACAGATTTGTTGGGCCCACTCTCCGATAATTAGTTCCCTTGATCTGGGGTAGTGACCAAATCTGTTTGGTTCCAGAAACCAGCTGAGATGAAAATCTCTTCTCTCACTAGAAGTTTCACACCACAAGAAATCTAACACGATTTCAATGCTGATTGGAATAGCAGCAGACCCAGCAGTAGTCTCAGCACTAATAGCAGAACCATACAGCACGAATGCAACCTTAACATTTGATACAGGTTCCCTTCTCTCCAACAAAACATTTTTCCCAGAGTTGAGAACCATCTCTAGGAGGCTATCAGCAACAACAAATTTGACTGGTTCACTATGAAATTCTGGAATAGGCTTTGATGTTCAGAATGGCTCAAGTTTATCTTCCGTGTATGCTTTCAACCCAGAAGCAATGTGGTCAGGCTCCAACTTGGCTTTGAGGAAAATGGTCCTCCTTAAGGCCAAAATACTGGAAGGCACCTTGGGCTGCTGCAACATCACCTAAAAGAAAGCCTGTGCCATTTCCTCTACTGTTAGAAGCAACTTTATGATACTCCAATTTGAATGCTTCAAAATTCTCAGCATCAAAATTTATGAACAGCATAGCCTTTGCAAGAGGATTATTGAATAATTTTATGACGAATGGGTGATTGGTGGGGTCTTTGTTAAACAAAGTCACAATAGGAACAGTAGCTTCCTCAACAAATTTTTCCAAAGCATCTACATGAAAATCCGGATAATCAACAAACATTGCATCAAATGGCTTAATAGCCTAACAAGAGGCCCTTTTACTATTGAATCTCCTTGTGGAAGGTGTTTGGCATCCAATGAGCAACGAACCCACACACAAAGTGACTGTGCTCATCAACAAAAAAACAAAGTCCCCCCAAAAAAAAATTTTGAGACACGCTGAGGTTCACGGCAACAGAAAAATAAAACAACCTCCATTCACTTTTTATTTTCTTTCCCAAAATCCAAAAAAAAAAATTCTCTTGCATTGCAGAGACTTCATCACTCAGTTGCACGAATTTTTTCATCTTACCACAAGATTGAATACAAAAATGAGGTTGTCGAAACTTAACCCACCCAATTTGGAAATTGGGTTCTCTCTATTCTGCCAAGACCGAGAGTGAGGGTGAGAGGGAGCGTGAGAGATGGTGGCCGGAAGTCATATCCCACCGGACTTGTTTCCGACGGCGCCGACGGAGCCTCCTCCGTGTCAGGTGGCGAAGGGTAGCCCTTTGGGGCTTCGCCACTTGGGGGTTTTCCAAGACAGAGGGCTTGCGGAAACACCTCCTTGTCAGATGAATCGCCAGAAATATTACCTTCTCCTGTGCTGGAAGACATTCTACTGGTCTTGAGGCGGGGGTTGTTGAGGTTGAACCCACGTCCACCCTTACCGATGGGATTTTGGCAGCATACCCCTCCGATTTCCCCAAATCGTCATCGTTGTTGTTCGGCTTTGGATTTCCTTGCGGGGAAATCTTGAATTTGTCTGAAGCATGGTCCAAATCTTCGTCACCGTGGTTCGGCCTTGTATTTCCTTGCGTGGAAATCTTGGATTTTTTTGAAGCATGGCCCCTCTGCCCGTCCGGCTTTGAGGTTTCCCCCAAATCTTCCGCAGGGCCTTCGGCGGGTAAACAAGACGAAATTGTTGATTTTTCCGGCCCGTGGCCTGTTGCCCCGTCCAAGACAACTTCTGATGCTTTTCCTTCACGTACGTCCTGCTCGGAGATTTCAAGTCGTATGACCTTTTCTGCGGAAGCCAGATGCTTCCTTGCAAGAAAATTTTTCACGTAGGTTGCACGCCATTCCCGTATTTTTTTTCTTCAATGTCAATCCACTGCATTTCTCTGATTTCTTTGTGCATCGCCATCCATTCTTCCAGGGATATTTCTCTTTTCATCGTCATCCATTCTTCTAGTGAATTTAAGCACCTAGCCAATACTACCAAAAGACCGGCCTGTTAGGAGCGGAAGACATAGGTACTTAACCCAAGACCATAACATCATACCCACGCTTGCGAGAGCCGACGTCCACTACGGCCCACTTGTGACGGCCTACTCTAGCGACGGCCATGGTGCGGGAACACACTCAGGTCGCCCCTTCTGCATATAGTGGTGGCCCATTAGTGTAGGAAGCACACTCTGGTCACCCCTTCCGCATATAGTGATGGCCCATTGGTGCGGGAAGCACACTCTGGTCGCCCCTTCCGCTAGGTCGGCCCCTCCACAGTCGCCCCCTCCAGGATTTAAACTCGCGACGTAGTGCTAGCTCTGATACCAAATGTTAAGCACCTAGCCAATACTACCAAAAGACCGACTTGTTAGGAGCAGAAGACATAGGTACTTAACCCAGGACCATAACAGATGAGCTCATTCATGTGCTCTCTCTTAACCCCTAAAGTTTCTCTCCACAAGTTGTGCTTTTGCCTTCTCCTTCTCATCTTCTCTTCACTTCTTCCTTATTTCTTCTTATTTCTTCTTCTTCTTCTCAAACCAAGTTATCTATGGATTAAACCCTAGAATTCAAATTGGTATCAGAGTTTGAATTATATTTTTAAAGTAAAATTGATCAAGTTATAAAAGTTTAGTGGAAATGAAACTCAATTCAGCCTTCGACCAACAAAGGGTTCGACTAGTTTTGAATAGGAACAAAAGGTTGAAGTCAATTCAACAAGTTCTTTCCTTAATCAAATAAATTTCACCTTATATTTCACATTATGTGGGATTCAATTCAAGTTTTTGATAGTCACAAAGTTGTTTTTACTAAAGCCTAATTATCCCCCTCAAAATTCGTTTTTTTTTCTTCATATGGAATGGTTGAAATCACCGTTTTTGTCATGCACATGAGTTTCCTTCATTCATTGTTTGTTTGATTTAATTTTTATGCCAAAATTTCTTCTTAGAAATTCTAAAGTCCTCTTGAAGCTCTCCTTGATTTCTGGTTTTTTGAAGGAGTGGCTTCTCAATTAAGTTGTTAAAACCCTAAGTTAGGGTTTGAAGAATAGTTTTGGAAAGTAATCACTAGTTCTAGTTTATTTTTTATTGCTTTCTTACCAGGACCTAGGTCGTTTTTCAACCACCATTGGTTGTTGAGTGATTAGAATTCATGTTTAGAGTCTCTACCAATAAAAAAAAATGAAAAGGGGGTCATATTTGTGTGCTCTGTTGGCTGGTTTCCTAGCTTGTTACTTGCTGAATTTGATCACTTGGCATTCTATAAAATTCTTATCCTCTTTCCTCCTAAGTTAACTTAAAGGTGCTCGTTTTTTGGAATAAAAAAAGTTATTTTGTAAGTTATAATGTCTGAATTTTAAAATACTTCCTCTTCGTCTACATATGCTGATTTCAGCAAAGGTGATCTCTTGAAGATTTCTATAATTCCACTTAAAGGCACGAGTAATTACTTGTCTTGGTCCTAACATGTGAAACATTTTCTGATTACTAGAGACTTTTTTGAGCATATAACTCAACCACCTATACATGTGGATCAACCCTCTTGCCATAAGTGGTTCAGAGAATACACACTAGTTATTAACTAGTTGATTAATAGTATGGAGGAAAATGTGGCAAACAATGTGGTGCACCTAGAGACAGCCAAAGCAATCTAGGACATGTTTTGAATTATATGCGACCCTTGACAGTCTAAAAATTATTTATGACATTTTTAAGGAGATTTGCAACACAAAGTGTAAAGACAATCTTCATGAGTACTTTGCCAAATTTAGAGAGCTGCTTCAAAAGTGGAAAGTTATACGACCATATGCACTTGATGTTGCAACACAGGAAAAGTAGAGGGAAGAGTTGGTCTCAACTATATATCTTAATCTTCTACCCTACTTGGATGTTGCCAAGTCAGAGGTACTTAGCTCTGTTGCAAAACCTTCTTTTAATGATGTGTGTAACCATTTACGGATTCCAGTTAAGGAGTCCAACAGTCAACCAGAACAAGAGGAAAATTCAACTATGTTCTACCAAGGGAGAGGGAACAATGCTTCTGGTAGAGGTAAAGGAAGAGGTAGAAAGACACCTGGTAGAGGAAGAGGTTGTTAGGATCCTCACGAGCCATGGATCTTGTCACTCTCCTCTCTTCTCTTCCTTCCATTGCCTTGCTTGACGTCAATGTAGATTGATGGAGTGATGAAGAAGGAATTTCGGAAAAGGGAATTGGGGGAAAACAGAGGAGAGCTTGAAGGAGCTCTCGACCTGTTATCTAAATTACTCTAGTCTAAATTATAACTCAATCGATATCTTTCATTAACCTAGTCATCCCCTTAATTAGGGTTGAGGACGCCAAAAACAATTCAGACCCTTGGGTCACTGGTTCAAGCCATATAAATTCTAAACCAAACCAAACCAAACCAAAATCAATTACATGAAAATTGAAAACCACATTAATTAATTCCTATGCCTGCTGGTAACTCGTGATGCTATTGAGTCCATAACATCACCCCCCCCCCCCCCCCCCCCCCCTCTTGGAGAAAGAGCTTGTCCTCAAGCTCAAAGGAAGGGTAGAGAAGTTGAAATGCTGATAAGGGCTCCCATGTAGTATCACTGGGGTCTGCATCTGCCCACTGTGCGAGAATTTCCCAATTGCTTGAATGTGGCGTGCTTTCAATACCTGAGCAGGAGTAGAAAGGACTTGGCCTTCATGGAGTGGCGGCAGAGGGGTGTGCATCAAGGGCGAGTGGCCCTGAAACAGCTTCAGTTGGGATACGTGAAATACATTATGTATCTTGGCCTCAGGTGGTAGCTGCAAGCGGTAGGCCACGGGGCCAATTCATTCCAACACCTGAAATGGACCATAATATTTCAGAGAAAGCTTATGGCGCTTGGAGGCAGTTAGTGACACCTGGCGGTAGTGTTGGAGCTTTAACCACACATAATCTCGTGGGGAATAATAGACCTCATGGTGCTTCTTAACATAATAGAGCTTCATAGAGTGTTGGGCCTCCTGGAGATGAGTACGGACCTCAGTGAGCATAGCGTCTCTTTCAGCTAACGCTTGGTCCAAAGTGACGACTTTGGATGCCCCTGGTTCATAGGATAACAAACGAGGTGGATCTCTGCCATAAACTACCCTGAAAGGAGTAGTTCTCAGTGCGCTGTGGTAAGAGGTGTTATAGCAAAATCTACCCAAGAAAGCCACTTAACCTACCATTTAGGTGAGTCCCCACAAAACAACGAAGATACATTTCAATCGTGCGATTGACGACCTCGGTTTGTCCGTCAGTCTGTGGATGATATGCAGAAGAGAATGCCAATTGGGTGCCCTGTAACTTGAATAATTTTTTCCAAAAGGTACTGGTAAAAATGGCATCCCTGTCACTGATAATGGATGTTGGAATCCCATGTAATCGGACAATGTGGTCCATAAATAACTGAGCTACATGAGCAGCAGTATATGGATGCGCCAAAGCAATGAAGTGACCATATTTTGAAAAATGGTCAACCACAACTAATATCACTGATTTACCTGATGAAGTGGGAAGGCCATCAATGAAGTCCATGGAAATGTCGGACCAGATTTGAGACGATGGCTTCAGAGGTTGTAGTAGGCCGGCAGGACTTAAAGATTCGGCCTTGTTTCGTTGACAAATCTGACAAGTAGCTACATAGTCAGCAATCGTGCTCTTCATGCCCCTCCAATGAAATTCCCGACTTATTCAGAAATATGTTTTCTATCAACCCTCATGTGTGTTATCATGGATAGAAGACAGAATGGTGTGAAGAAGTGGGGACGTGTGATGCATAAAAATCTTGTTTTTGAATAGGATAAGGCAATCCTGAATCGTCCAATGATGAGTTGTTGTCCCTTGCTGAATATCCTGATATAATGAAATAAGTTCTGGATATTGATGTGTCTCCTCTCGAATAGAATCCAACAAAAGTGAAAGTGGGTTGCTGATAGCATAAACGTGTGGTTCTGGAATGTCCCGACGAGACAAAGCATCAGCCCCCAAATTCAAACTGCCTGGCTTATATTGAACTGTAAAATCGGAGCCCATGAGTTTAGTCAACCAATGCTGCTGTGGTGATGTGGTGAGGGGTTGTTCAAGAAGATACTTGAGGCTGCAATGATCTGTACGAATGAGAAATGGTCGTCCCCAGAGATAAGGCCGCCAATGATGGACAGCCTTGGCTAACCCAATCAGTTCCCTCTCATATGTAGTTAACTTGTGGTGGTGTTGTCCCAATTGGTGGCTGAAATAAGTGATGGGTGTCCCAATTGTTGTAACACTGCACCAATACCTCCACCGGATGCATCACATTCCACCACAAAGTCTTCATCAAAATCTGGTAGTTGTAGTACAGGCGTTGAGGCTAAGGCCTCCTTTAACAACTGAAAGGCCTGATCCGTTGAGGAAGACCAGGTGAATGTATGTTTCTTGAGAAGGTTGTTGAGTGGTGCTACTATTTGGCCATAAGAACGGATAAATTTTTTGTAATATCCCACTAGGCCCAAAAATCCCCTTAATGCGGTAAGGGAGGTGGGAGGAGGTCAATCTGTGACTGCTTAGATCTTACTCTGGTCAACCTTCACGCCCACAGCTGATATAACGTGGCCCAAATATGCCACTTCTGAGGTGCCCATAGAACATTTGGATTTATTCAAAACCAAATGATGGGATCGTAGAATGGTAAATACCTGTTGGAGATGTTCGACCTAATTTTTGCTATAGACCAAGATGTCATCAAAAAATACTAACACATAGTTCTGCAGAAGTGAGAAAAATACCTCATTCATGAGGGCCTGGAAGGTGGAGGATGCATTGGAGAGACCAAAGGGCATGACGAGGAACTCGAAATGACCGTGGTGCATGCAGAACGCAGTCTTCTCCACATTTACAGGGTGAACTCTAATTTGATGATAGCCCAATTTCAAATCTAACTTGGTAAAAATCGTAGCACCATGTAACTCATCCAGAAATTCGTCCACCACTGGGATGGGGAACTTGTCTTTAATTTTCTGCAGATTGAGTTGCCTATAGTCGACACAAAACCTCCACGATTTATGCTTTTTGCATACCAGTAAAACAGGTGATGAGAAGGGAGACCCACTGGGCTGGATAACTCCCTGAGCGAGCATATTCAGGCACTATCTTTCGATTTCATCTTTTTGTATATGTGGGTAACGATAATGGCGCACCACCACTGGATCGGTTCCCAACTTCAAACGAATGCGGTGATCACAGTGATGCACTGGTGGTAGACCAGTAGGGTCATTAAATAAATCCGAAAATGATATAAGTAATGGAACTAACTTACAATCACCAGTGTTCTGAATCTGTAAAGTGTGAAGTGCGTTAGGCACCTGTGCCATAATACTCTGTAATGTAATCTGGCCCTGTTGTGTTGTAAATGTCATAGTCCGAGCCTGAAAGTCCCACAATATAGGGCCTAGTAACTAAAGCCATTTTACCCCGAGCACCAAATCAAATCCTGCCAAAGGAATGACCAGTAAGTCCGCCTGAAATGAATGTCCCTCAATGGTAAAAGGGGTGTTTGCACATAACCCCACACTGGCAATTTTAGTCCCCATTGGCCACTGAAATCGAGAGACCCTTTTGTTGTTGAATTTCTAATCCCAATTGTTTCGCTGCAGCCTCACTGATAAAATTATGTGTGCTGCCAGAATCAACTAAAGCAAGTAACAGGAGCTGGTGTAACTTGACCTTCACCTGCATCGTATTAGAACTACGCATGCCATGCATGGCATGGAGGGGGACCTCTGGGTCTTGTTGTTCCTCTTCAACAAAATCAGTTTCAGGAAGCTCTTCTGGACCTTCTTCCCAAAGTTCAATACTGAATAATCGTTTGCAGGTATGTCCTGGAAGAAATTGTTCATCACAATTAAAACAGAGGCTCTTGGCCTTTCTTATCTCCATTTCCTGTTTAGTCAAGAATTTACGTGGAAGATTTTGGGGGGCACACTTGTAGACTGGTCTACACAGTTAGGGGCAGAGGAAGCAAAATGTGGTCCAGGTGCAGTACCCGGTAGTCTGTTGGTCCAAAATGGTTTTCAGCCTAATGATTCCCTCAGAACTCTTTGTTTCTATTCCATAGCCCTGGCATAATTCATGTCTAAGTCCAAATCTTTCAGACCAAGTAATTCTACTTCCAATCGAACCACCTCAGTCAAGCCCGCATTAAAAATCTGAACATGTAGGTGAGGAGGAACAAATTCACTTGCTCGGGCCAACCTTTCTTGAAATATTTTCTGGTAAAATTCTAAGGTGCTAGTCTGTTTATAGTTGATCAATTCCCCCCACTGGGTTGCTACTAGCTGGAGGTCCAAACCTGATCTGGCAAGCATGTTTAAAAGGTAGCCAATCCTGAGTGGAATGGACATTTCAGTAGTGATGGAACCATATGAGCGCTTCATCGAGCAGGTGGTAGGCGGCCATTGTGACCTTGTCCATATCCACCGTTTGTTGATGATAGGAAAGTAAAGGATCTTTAGATCCATCATATGTAGGAAAGTTGAGTTTAAAGTACCTGGGAACAGAACTTGGTCCTCGTGCGTGAGCAGCCATGGGAACAGGTTGTTGGCGCAGTGGTGGGGGTGGTGGTGGCGTGAAGTGTGGGTGATGTGCTGCCGGTGGTTGAAAGTTGGTTGTTGGTGGTGGCGCTGGCGATTGAAGTGCAGCAAGCTGGCGGATGACTGTTTGGAAAGAAGATTCCAGCGTGTGCAATGTATTATAGATGTTAGTAATTTCAGCACCTTGAAGAGTGGACCTTTGTTGAAGATTTGAAAGCACTTGACATATGTCCTCTGGAGAAGAGGAGTCACTGGGGGTGGACCTGTCTGATACCACGTTGTTAGGATCCTCACGAGCCATGGATCTTGTCACCCTCCTCTCTTCTCTTCCTTCCATTGCCTTGCTTGACATCGATGTAGATTGATGGACTGATGAAGAAGGAATTTCGGAAAAGGGAATTGGGGGAAAACGGGGGAGAGCTTGAAGGAGCTCTCGACCTGTTATCTAAATTACTCTAGGCTAAATTATAAATCAATCAATATCTTTCATTAACCTAGTCATCCCCTTAAATAGGGTTGAGGACTGCAAAAACAATTCAGACCCTTGGGTCACTGGTTCAAGCCAAATAAATTCTAAACCAAACCAAACCAAAATCAATTACATGAAAACTGAAAACCACATTAATTAATTCCTACGCCTGTTGGTAACTCGCGATGCTATTGAGTCCATAACAGAGGTAGAGGTAGGAATGGGAATGCTCCTACCTCTAACACTGGCAGTTCGTTAGCAAAGGAAGTGTAAGTTTTGATGGCTCAACAACCATCTAGTTGAAAATTATTGGAATCTACATGGAAAACCAACTTACTTCAAGGTTAATCAAGCATCAATCTCTTCTACATCTACCAACAGAAAAACACCCTCAGAGTCCTCTAGAGGAAGATTTGACTCTATCAGAAAAGGATCATAATTGGTTCATAAGTTTAAAAGTATGATGGATGCTTCTCAAAGCAACACAATTGCCACAATTGCTACAATTGGTATGTATCCCTTTCTCTCATGCTCTAGTAATTCACCTTGGATCATGGATTCCGAATCCTTTGAGCACCTCACAGGTAAAATTAAAAATATTTACATTGTGACACCATGCACTTTAGAGTGCTTTGTCTACATTGCAGATGGATCACAAACTAGGATTCAGGGTACCGATATATCCACCATTTCACCTTTGTTTTCACTTTCTAATGTCCTATTTGTCCCTCAATTTCCATTGAGTCTTATGTCAGTGAGTCAATTGACCAACAAACTAAATTGTTTTGTTACAGTTTTTTCCATCTCATTGTGTGTTTCAAGACATCAAGACGAACAGGTAATTTGTGATGGCCATAAGAGAGGGGACTTGTACTATAAGGACCCTACGACATTGATAGTGGTAGCAACAACTAAAACAGAAGAGTCTTCCAAATGGCATAAAATGTTTGGTCATCCATCATTACCAAATTTAAAAATTTTAGTTCCTACTCTTCATTCGTTTTCACAGTTGTCGTGTGAATTTTGTGATCTTGGGAAACACCATAGGTCAATTTTTGAACCCCAGGCAAAACAATATTGCTTCTAGTCCTTTCACATTAGTTCATTCGGATGTGTAGAGACTTGTTAATGTTCCAAATATATCTCAATCTAAGTATTTGTTGATATTTGTTGATGATTACACGAGAGTTACATGGTTATATTCGATGAAGGACAGGGTTGATGTATTTCCTATTTTCACCTCCTTTTGTGTTGTGGTGGAAAATCAGTTTAAAACCAAGGTCAAAATATTTCGGTCTAATAACGCGAAACAATATTTTTCCTCTACCTTTCAATTTTTTTTCAAGAAAAATTGGAATATTCATCAATTGTCATATGTTCATACACCTCAACAAAATGGTGTATCGGAAAGAAAACATCGCCATCTTGTAGAAGTTGGGCAAACTATTATGTTGTCAATGAATATTTCCCCATTCTATGGGCCTTATGTTGTCCTCCTGCTTGTTTTTTTATTAACCATATGCCCTCTAGTGTGCTCAAAGGTGTCATCCCCTTCTCGAAATTGTTTCCTGATTTGGTTGTCTTCCAATTGGCACCAAAGGTATTTGGGTGTACACCTTTTGTTCACCACTTGAGGCCTCCCCAGGGTAAATTCCTTTCCTGGCCTATTAAGTGCATTTTCTAGGGGTATTCCAAAGATCAAATAGGTTATGTTTGTTACCCTCCATCCTTGAAGAAACTATTATCTCAATAGATGTTTCTATTTTCTAGCGTCAACCCTATTTTTCTGCTAGCTTTCCTCCTAGTTTCTCATCATAGACAGGGATGTCAATGACACTTATTCCAGTGGATTATGATTTTCAGACTGTGGACCAAACTTCTGAAGACCCTTTCTCTACACTCGTTGATCAATCACTTGTGAAGTCTTCAGATGATCCCGATGTATGTTCTCCTCATTCATCTCCAATAGTTCATTGAACAGCTTATGATACTAGACTCATTACTCTTTGCAAAGAGCCTCGCTCCACTACTATTGGACCTCCATCCACTTTACATCCTATCTCTCATTATGTTTTCACTCACCATTTGTCTCCGAGTTGTGTCTTTTTTTTTTGTTCACAATGTCTTCTTCCGCCATTCCTACCTGCTATGAAGAGGCTTTCACTGATCCGAGGTGGAAATCTGCCATGGATGAAGATATCCAAGTTATGAACCACAATTCCAATTGCATTGGGCCACTCTTCCACCAGTAAAAAAGGTAGTCGGGTACAAATGGATTTTCTCCCTCAAGTATGTTGAAAAGCAAACAAAACCAGAATTATTATGGTGAAGACTTATAGGAATCTCACAAGAGGAAGTCTCACAGAAGAGTCTCAGTTAATGGTATTTTAGTTATGTTGGTCTTCTATGGCAATAAGTGATTCTCCATGGGAAGAGAGGCTGAATGGAAAGAGAGGGAAACATAAATAAAAAGCGGAGCCAAATCAAGGGCTTTGACCATGTAGAACAAGATATTAGAAAAGAAAAAACTTTATGCTGTAGTGAAATAGATTTTTCAGTTTAGGAAAGAAAAAACTTTTATGTTGCTGAGGCAATAAGGTAATGAGAGTACCTAAGAGGTGATTAGGAAAGGATAAACAAGGGATTGCGCCTTTGCCAGAAACAACAGCACGTCTGTTTGAGATTCTGCTTTGGGCCTGGACAACAAGAAGATCCAGAAATTGGTGGGGTCTGAAATTACTAAAATAGCGTTGCATACTGAAGATGCAAAAATTCAAAATTTGCTGCTATGAATTATGGGATTGAACGTTGGATTTTAGCTGCGGACTGAGAACCGGAAGACAGGAACCATTCTTCGGAAACTGCATTTTTTCAGCAGCGCGAGAAAAAATATCGTGGAGATGTTGTACTTGGGTAAACGGATGTAGAGAGCTTACAAAAGCCAAGGAGAGACAACAAAGATAAAAATAGGTAATAAAATAGAAACTACGAACCTGGACGAAGAAAAGAATAGAGATGGGCACGGTGCACGAAGAGATAAGTCCATTGTGGCAAATTTAAACATATAGGGATGATAGCTTTTGTAATTTTTTTGTAACTTTGAAACATCTTTTGGATTTAATATGGTTTGATTTCTAGAGAATCATGATGATGTGCGTCAACAATGTTCAAGGCTCGATAGATGGAGGTACCTCGTCAAGAAATCAATTACTTGGTATATAGATTTATTACATATCAAGCATATTCACTGTTACAAGAGTGAAGTTCTGAAAAATGATCATAAAGCAAACAGGCATTGAACAGCCACAGCCGGTACTTTGAGTTTTCTGGTGCCTCCCAAGAACGAAATGTCAAACTACGCTGCCTAAAGAGAAATGTTACAGACTACCATGTCCAAAACTTGGCCTGAGTTGATAACTCATATTTGTCCTACACATGGATGAATTGATGCCCCTACTCATCAATTTCAACTCAAGCTAATTGATACACTGAAAATGAAAAAGCAAATATTGCACTCCTCTTGCTAAAATGAAACAAAGAGGGCAAGCGAAAACTCAACTAGAGGGCAAACTATTAGTGACATACAAAAATAAGCGGCTCATAGTTGGGTTGGGAAAGGAAGAAAAAAATCATCAAGCAAAGAAAATGTGTAATCTTCCATTACCACCTTAACTTGAGAGGTCACTGGGAAAAGGCAAATTTCAATCACACGTCCATTCAAACCTTCTCTTGCATAGGTCCGAGGAACCCTCGGTCACAATCTCTTGCAGGTCACGGGTCATCAAGTACTTCACTCCACCCAAAACTTGACGAAAGAAATAATCACTGATTTGATTACTTGCCACAAAGGATTAGCCACCTTGGCTTCAGGAACCTTGGATGATTTCTCTAAACAGACACTGCCACAAAAACATACATATGACAAAAGGAAATAAGATAACATGACCTTGGGTATAATATGTCGGGCATCAAGGAATGCCAAAGTAACATGTGGTAATGGTTTCACTCCTTGTACCTAGAAATCAAGCATGAAACAAAGCCTATGAAAGCATTGCTACGTCCTAATCTTTCAAGTAACCATAAAGAAAGTAAACTGAAACCTGTATAGCATCCTGTTCGACTAGATGTTGAAGCTCTAATGTCTGGTGTGTACAGTAAGACTTCTTACCTGCTTTTTTCTTCAAATAAAGAGCCTTCTTCTCTCTCACTGCAGTGATTCTTGTTAACTTCGATTCCAGCCTGATCTCTCTCTTTCAAAACGGATGAAAATGTATCGCTAGGAGTATCAGATGCATCAATTAAAGTGTTTTTTAATTGGGGCTCATAAGGAGCAGCTGTAATCTGCACGTGCAAAAAAAAAACTAGAGCTGATTAGCCTTAACAGAAGCTATGGACAGAAAAGGCTCCAAATGGAAACACGCTACTTAAAAAGTACAAAAAGAGAAAAAACCTTGAAATTTATGTATGCAAATGAAATTATGGATGTTTCGTTTCAGGAAGAAACAATAAAACCAGCAGAGACACTCAACATTAGAAAAAAGAAAAACATAGTACAAACTTAAATCCTTTTTTGCTTTTTTAAAAGAAAAGAGGATAAAGAATTGATAAAGAAGAGAGCCAGTGAGACGGAAAAAAACATAACATAAGACAAAAAGTTGTAGGTGAGGAGATCTTTGAGGTCTGACGCTTGCCTTTAAAAATTTTGCAAACTTACTTCTAGCTATTCCAGCTGAAGAATAGCGAGAGCGAGAGTAAGACGAAGACCGAGATAGCAAGAAAGGCAAGAGCAAAAATGAGAGACAAATCGAGAGGAAGAGAGCGAAAGAAACCAGAGAGATCTGAGATCGGAGGAAGACTATGGTGAAGAGAGAGAGAGAGAGAGATGCCTTAGACTTAAGATCAAGAACATGCCCTGGGAGTTGAGGAGCACCAATCTGAAGACACCGGAAGAGGGGGCCATTATGAGTATGGAAGGAGATTGTGCCTCAACCAGCTTGTTGAGTACCTAGCCAATACTACCCAAAAGACCGGCCTGGTAGGTAGCGGAAAGCCAAGTACTTAACCCAGGACCATAACATCATATCCCACCTTCACGAGCCGACGTCCACGGCGGCCCACTCTAGCGATGGCCCACTCTAGCGACAGCCCACTCTAGCGACACTGGCCCAACCCACCTTTTTGTGACCCTACCAGTAATTTTAATCCAGCCACTAGGTCGCCCCCTCCGCTATAGCGAAGGCCCATTCTAGCGATACTGGCCCGACCCACCTTTTTGTGACCCTACCAGTAATTTTAATCCAACCTCTAGGTAACCCCCTCCGCTAAGTTTGCTCATGCCGGGATTCGAACTCGCAACGTGGGCCCCCGCTCTGATACCAAAGTTAAGCCCCTAGCCAATGCTACCCAAAAGACCGGCCTGGTAAGTAACAGAAATAATCCTTTGTGGCCCACAGCATCACACCCACCTTCACGAGCCGACGTCCACGGCGGCCCACTCTGGTCAACGGCCTACTCTAGCGACACCGGCTCAACCCACCTTGTGGACCTACTAATAATTTTAATCCAGCCTCTAGGTCGCCCCTTCTGCTTGGGTCACTACCACCGCCAAGATTAAAACTCGCGACGTAGCGCTAGCTCTGATACCAAATGTTAAGCACCTAGCTAATACTACCCAAAAGACCGGCCTGGTAGGTAGCAGAAAGCTAAGTACTTAACCTAGGATCCCATAATCCTTTTTGGCCCACAACATCACACCCACCTTCACGAGTCGACGTCCACGACAACCAACTCTAGCGACACTGGCCCGACCCACCTTTTTGTGACCCTACCAGTAATTTTAATCTAGCCTCTAGGTCGCCCCCTCTGCGATAGCGACAGCACACTCTAGCGACACTAGCCCGACCCACCTTTTTGTGACCCTACCAGTAATTTTAATCCAACCTCTAGGTCGCCCCCTCCGTTAAGTTTGTTCACACCGGGATTCGAACTCTCGACGTGGGCGCTTGCTCTGATACCAAATGTTTAGCACCTAACCAATACTACCCAAAAGACCGGCCTGGTAGGTAACGGAAAGCTAAGTACTTAACCCAGGATCCCATAATCCTTTTTAGCCCACAACACAGCTGCAGAGCAACCGATCGAGGACCAACAATCACAAAGAAGACGAAGGAGGATGGCATAATGTCCGTAGTAAAGCAACCAAGAAAGAAGTAAGGCATGATGGATCATGGGAGTTCGCTTATGGAGACACAAGACTCACCCTCGTTGAAGCTGTAGACCACACCGGAAAGATTATCTGGGTAACTGCCAGATGCAGTGAGAAGAGATCATTTATTTCTATCCCGGCCATCACTTGTACATCGTTCATCAAGACTTTTGACCAGGTGACTCGGGACCAAACCAAGATCAGAGAACTTTGGACTGGACAACTAGTATTCTACTTCTCTTATTTCAGTACAAAGACTCTTGAGAGTGTAAGAGCAAAGACGAGAGATAAATCGAGAGGAAGAGAGCAAAAGAAACCAGAGAAGTCGGAGATCGGAGGAAGAATATGGAGAAGAGAGAGAGACGCCTCAGACTCAAGATCAAGAACATGACCTGGGAGTTAAGGAGCACCAGTCTCAAGACACCGGAAGAAGAGACCATTCTGAGCGTGGAGGAAGAACGTGCCTCAACCAGCTGCAGAACGACCGAGGACTATCAATCACAAAGAAGACAAAGGAGGATGGCATAATGTCCTTAGTAAAGCAAGCAAGAAAGCAGCAAGGCATGATGGACCATGGGAGTTCGCTTATGGAGACACAAGACTCACCCTTGTTGAAGCAGCAGACCACATCGAAAAGATTATCCGGGTAACTGCAAGATGCAGTGAGAAGAGATCATTTATTTCTATTCCGGCCATCGCTTGTTCAGCGTTCATCAAGACTTTTGACCAGGTGACTCGGGACCAAACCAAGATCAGAGAACTCTGGACTGGACAACTAGTGTTCTACTTCTCTTATTTCAGTACAAAGACTCTTGGGAGTGTGACATCACTCTGGGAATGTAGAGACAACATATGGGAAGAGTGTATATTCCTGACGACACTAACTCGGGGTTTGGATGGTGCAAATTCAGAGACTGCACCGAAGAAGAGCCTCACCTTACACTTTCCCCTTCTCCCAACCATTCCAACCAAAAATATCACTAAACCAGCACGCATTCAGTATTAACAACACACACACACCCACCCCCTCCTTACCACCACTTCTCCCCACCCCATACAAACTCCCAACCTTCACAAGTGACCAATGCTAATAACAACCATCTCATCATCTCCATACCAGCCTATGTCCTAGCTGAAGGACGTGGAAAACTCTACCAATCCCTGGTTGTCACAGCTGCAAGCCCAAACTGCACTGGCCAAACCATCTCTGCCGGGTTCTCTGATCATCCCATACCCAACAACTGAAGACAAGCATGCAGCTGCGGCCCTTCCCCTAAACTCAAAATCAAAAATTTGCGCCATCCAAGACTGGACCCCAGCTGTGACTGATAGCTCTTTCAGGAAATGGATAACCATTTAGGGCCTGCCCATCAAGCTTTAGAACCACCAAACGATGGAACTCATTGTCAACACATTTGGCAGATTGGGCAAACTAGATAATGCCACTGCTCAGATGACCAAACTCAACTGTGCCAGAATCTTCATCATTCCAAATCACCTTCGGACTGGATGCAAATTCCTGAGACTTGATGCTGGCAACTTACCTTTCTAGATCAAGATACTCTTCGACGAATGTAGCATAGGCCATTGCTTGAACAGCAACAAGAACTCCCCCCGCCCCGGAACGATGGCACCAAGTTGGCACTCATTTTGGTGACTCAGCCACTCAGAGCCGTGTCTGCTCCATTCCCTGCCCCCAGGCCAACTTGGAGTTAAACGACAGTGACTCATCCACCTCCCTTCCTGTTTCTCCTTGCCTCAACTCCAAATTCAAAATTCATGCACTTGCATCCTTCCCCCAACCCAGACTGCCATCTGCATTGTGCAGCAGTAGATCACCTGCACCTGCAAAAGTATCCCCCACCCACCTCCCCTCCAGTATTCCACGTCAACCACGAAACCCCCGGACAAAAGAAAAAAGTATTTCCAACCTGTTTGCATCCACACCTCTGCAGCCTTTGTACCGTCCGCTGACACGAAGAGACTTTTTCTGAGTCAAACCAATAACCTTTGCCTCCAACCACCCCCGGAAGTGAACCCTCATCCACCTACCTACCCCCTAAGAACCCACCAACTTGCCAACTGCCTGCCCTACTATTGATTGCTGGACCAGATGCCAGAGAACCATTCCTCAACACCTGCCACCGGGGAATCCTCCAGCCAGATGCTATAGAACCCTCCTCGATCCGATAACGAATCCTCCACCCCCATAGATAGATGCCATCCCAGACAAATTCTCCAAGGCGAACCCAGCTGTCTGCAGCAATACTCTACTGACCCTACCACTGGCCGACTTTCTTTTCCCCCACTTGGTGAGAGATCAAGAAAGTGGATTGGTGCTTCAGTCTGAGCAGCACAAATACGATGAAGAAACCTGGAGAAACATGATGGAACACGTTGAACTTATGGGAGTCGTATATCAAGGGAAACTTTCGGGAGATGACAATGATGGAGTCTCAAAATCTCAAAAGAAATGATTATTACCTTTTGGAATGTAAGAGGAATCAGCTCCCAAATGCCAATTCAAAATCGCATGCAAGTACCAACTCAAATGCCATGTTAAAGTTTGGTCCAGGCCTAGCCGATGTTGGAAAGAACGGCAACTAGTTTATTATTCATATTCTCTTTTCTTTCTGAAACTGAGTGCAAAGGGAACAAGGGTAGAATAGTCATTGAATATTTTCCTTTAACTATAATAAAGTTCTTGTGGAGAAGAGAGTTGGACTTCATGTCCATTTGTCTTTTCGTCTCTCAAACACATATCTCTAAACCCTTTCTTCTCTCCTCCCTTTCGTTCTTCTCTTCCACTCTCCAACTTCTCTTTCTCTTATCTCCTAACTCATCCATTAAGTTCCTTTACCCGTCTAAACATTTGCAATATCAAAGTGATAGGGGTTCTGTATAACTCATCTCTTACATCCGAAGCAAAGCTCCTATTGCAGGAGATAGTTTCTAGTGAGGACTTGAGGCAACAAAAAGAAGATCAATTCTCCTCGCTCTCTGATGCTTCCTCTGACTTTCCACAATCTTCTCATGGGTTTGATGGTCTAAAGAGCTAAACTCCTTGTCTTTTGCTGAATTTAGGATCCCATGATTAGAACCTCGAGCAAAGTAAGAGAGGGAGAAGAGAAGAAAAGAAGAAGAGAAGAGAAGAGAAGAGAAGAGAGAAAGGGAGAGAGAGAGAGAGAGAGAGCCTTTAGGCTAAGAGAGAACTTGGACGAATTAAGAGCAGGGGAGAGAGCTTGAAGTTCTACTCCAAGCCAAGGGCATTTATTTATAGTTTTAGAGAGGATGTTACAATGTCTATAATGCACTTAAGGCAACAAGCTTTACATACGAAAAGACATAAATAGACATGTTCCTCCTTAACTAATTACATCCTTGTATCATCTTTATGATAAGTCTTCTTATTTACCATAATGCCACCTCTCTTGGACGTGTGAGCCTTCCTTGGTTGTGTAGGCTTGAGCCCATCATCGAATAATCCCCCTCAAGCTGGAGGTGAGAGAACATCATAAACGCCCAACTTGTTACAAATAGTGTATAGGATCTTCCTGTATAAAATGGCAGTCCACCATATCTTCCAACACTCCCACTCAATCTGGTGGTCTCTACGTTGGATGTTGGGCACACTCCTATCCTTTGTAGGTAGTGAGTCAATAGGCATTGCTTAGAAGTAGGGGTAGCATCGAGCCGAGCCGAGCCCGAACCTACCTATGTTCGAGCCGAGCCGGGTCTCAAGCCCAATAATTTTAACTTAGTTTCGAGCCGAGCTCGAGCTTTAACATACATTTAAAACTTTTCAAAAAATATATATCAAATAAATTATATATAAAATTATGCATACATTTTACATAAAATTGGGCATGACCTCTACATAAAATTGGGCATAACCTATGTATATAATACTTGTATAAGATTGGGTATGAAGGCCAATATGAATTCCCATCTGATTTCCACTTTTGCAAAAGATATATAGGGTCACTTTGTCCCGTTCCCCTTAGGAAATCTATTCTACGTAGAAAGAAACTAATTCTTGGAAAAAAAGTATTATCTCCCTAGAAACATACCCTCGAAAAATAGGGGTTTTTTTAGGAGCCTTCACTTTTAATTTCTAAGAAAAATATTGTTCTGGAAAATCATTCATGCTGGCAGATTCTTTTCACCAACTAAACAGAAAAAGGAGGGCATCAGACGTTAATCTCTTATATTGCTTTAAGTCCACATTGTTAAGTCGTGTCTGTGACTTTCAAGTAGGACTTTAATAAGATTTTAAAGTGGAAATTAGTTGAAAACCTATAATCCAGAAAAAGAAAAAAAAGAAAACAAGAATCTTCAAGTAGGGGAAGGAGTTTGAACTTTGGTGACCACTGGCCACATCCACCAGTTAAAAGTAACTATGAAAAGTCTTTATTAATATGAACCTATAGTTCAAAAGTCCAAATCCAATCACCAACCAACTATAGGTTCATATTAATATGAATCAAGATTACTGTGTACATATGCAAGCAAATATCCTCGAATGAGGTAAGAGTCACATATTAATAACAAGTATATTCGTTTTCACCTACCTAAGAAGTATATTTACTCCACTTTTTATTTTTTAATTATTAAAGAGTTCTTTTTTAGAGTCCTTTCCACAACTCTTCACATTCATGATGATTCGTCCTCCTAAGGCATATTCTATTGTGCCGGAGGAATTAAAAAATAAGTTAATTCTTTTAAGTGCAAAGAAGAAAAAAAAATCAACGGCTCGGACGGCACACAACCAAAACAACCGATACAGACAACTAAGATAAAAAGTTCTTGGATTAAGAAAGAGTTTTATGTACATTCTGAAGTTTGCCATCTCTAACTTAAGTTGAACCCACCTGAAATGAAACCATAGAAATCAGAATGCAGATCACTGCTATATTTGCCATGGTATTGTCATTCAAATAGAATCTGGTAGAAATATTCAAATTTTCAGTATTTATTGAAGTGAATAAGGATGCAATCACTTGCCAAAGGGATACTTGACAGTAAAAACTATTAATGACATGGCAGGCGAAAAACTGCACAGAGCAAAGGAAGCAATGGAGAATACAAAATATTTGCAAATCTGGTAGCAAAACACGCTGGAAGCTTCAAGTAACAACAAAGAAATATCTAATGCTGGGATTGTTCCTTGAATTGCAGCTTATAGATTTGGAAATACGATAAGAATATTAATTGAGTATGAAAACAAGAATAATCAGAAGAAAAGACAAGATCAATTTATCATACTTTTAAGCTCCAGATGCCACAACTAAAACAGAACTCTCACTCATGCTTCAGGAACCTCAAAAAAATAAGAACACCAAAACACAAGAAGGATATCTACTAACCCTCAAAAGCAGAGACCAAAAACAGCAGTGGCAAAAACTCAGTGTCAGTTACAGTGTGAGATACGAAACTAACAGCAATTAAACAAGTCACAGTTGTTGAAATAATAAATCTCACAGAGTTTTGAAGACGATGATACATTGAAGAACTAGGGCAAGATAACTAGATAATTTCCACATTATGCTAAAGAGAAATAAAGAATTAGGATATCTAATCCTTCCAGAGCTAAAATTTTATATGGGAAAGAGAAAATTTGTGAAGAGATGAAGATCAAGACAAAAATTTCAAAAAATATGCCAAATAATAATTCCAACAAACTCTTCCTTATGCGGCGACGAAATTCACAGAATAAGAAGAAAATCAAAGAAGAAGATGATGATGAAAGGAATTAGATGTAAGGGTTGAAGTGAGATGAGTAGTCTCGGATTCCGGCTCCTTCCCAACCCATCCATTCTTCCCATAAATTCCAGGTCGAATCGTTCATTCCCCTGAAGGGTTCGTCGCAACCGTCCGCGTATTCGTAGCTTTTGGTGTTGTAAGAATACGATTCATCTTCATCGGATTCCCTCAAACTGCTCATCACCATCTGAACACGGAAAAGGGTCACCGGAAGAAATCAGTAATTGATCTTTCTGATTTTGTGGATGGAAGACAAGGGAATGGATTAAAACTAGGAGAGAAAGGGGATATTTTTTAATTACCTACATCATAAGCTTCGTTGATCCGATGAAACTGAACGCCACAGTTGTTCCCCTTGCATACATCTAGATGATACTAAAAAAAATTGTGAGAGAAGCATGGGAAATGGCAGAGAAATATGGGAATCGCAGATACGGAATGGAAGAGAGTCCCGCGACGTGACTCTCTTCTGGTCCCGAGAGAGACTCCCGAAAAATTCCCAAATCCCCTCGATTCCCGAATCGCCGCTCGTTAAATTAACGAGTTCGGCTCGCGGTTAAACGAGCCGATTTCGTATCTCGATTTCGGGAAATAACGAATCGAACCGAGCCGGCACCGAGCCGAACTCAAGCCGCTCGCGAGCCGGCTCGGTTTGAAGCCACCCCTACTTAGAAGTGTAGTAATAAGCTTCTCCATCACAGTGTCCCAACACAAGGCACCAATGCTGACAACAATCAGCAACCAAGAAGTCCGTCAATAATAATGTCTCAGTCAAATAGACACAATAGCAACAACGGATATGGGCCAATGCCCAAATAATGAAAGTCCTTAATAAGGACATATGAAATAATCCGTAGCGAGTCCATCCTTGAATAAGGAGAATATGCACCAAATAAAAAGCTAGAACCAACCGAGTAATATAATGAAGTAAGAAAGTAATTTCCAAGCCTTGGTAAACTTGAAGCCGAGAGTTATTGATCCTCTTAAGACTGGAAAGGGCTAATAATCAATTCAAGAAAGAATAGATTAAGTACAAGCTCACCAAAAATATTTGTGAACCACCTCATAACTAAACTTAGCCCGAGATGTCCTTCCTTGGAAAATTGAGCTAGCCCGAATTGATGATGGGCTTAGATCAATTTTCCATCTCAATTTTTCATCCACTAATTAAAGAGGCCAATAGTAATAACTTCACAATAGCTCAAATATCAATTGGCATAATTTGTTTAAGAAGAACCAAACCAAATCAAAGGGTTCAAGTTGTCTCAGCTCAAGGAAGAATTCGAGACCAATCTTCCAATTTCAACTTGAACCAAATTATTGACTTGTGAATTAATCATGCACTTACTTAAGGAAACTCTTGGCTAGCCAAAAATCATATCTTTCTTAATCAAAAGGATGATAATCAAATTATCCACCTAATCATGATCTTGAAAAGATTTTTCATAAAATCAATCACTTCCAAATATAAATAAGGAAATTTTCCCTTATATTATGGCACTACTTGCCAAAAAAATCAATCTTTCCTTGCTTTAATACTTAAGGATATCAAATTAGATTCTTGTAATCTTTCCAAATCACCAACAAAATCTGACAAAATTCGTGGCTGGCCAAAAAAATTCAGAATTCAGAATAGGAACACTTCTTCTCTTTGACAAAATAAATCAAAAAAAGTTTCTGAAAAATAAGATGATCTTCTAAAGATTCTTCCAAATATTGGTAGTTAACAAACATAAACTTTCCAAGGGTAGATCATGAGATACTTTCCTGATATTGTTGATCAATAACAGCAACTCAAAAAATGAAGCAAAAGATTTGGCTTAAATTCGGATCTTTGCATGCAACAGGATACCAACATGACCTTTGATTCTTCCAATGCGAATATCTCCTTAAATATAGATCAGATTTACATGAAATTTTCTCCTTCTGAAACTAAACTTGTACCTTTCATTCAAGTATAAATTCTCTTCCTAAAATATACTCCTTTTGAGATAAATAATTTGATAGATTTCGGATTTTGTAATCTGGCTGAACTGAGTACTCTTTTTCCTTTGGCCAGCATGACCATTGACTCTTCTAAGATCAATATCTCCATATAAAAACTCAAATTGAGAATTGTTTGAATAGTTAAGAAAATAGACTTACATATCTTTCTTTTGATATATAATTCTCCATATAAAGTCTCGTTCTTGATGGCATAAAACAGCTCGAAAGTTGAAGTTTTCTACTGCTGCACGAAACTTTTCTACTGCTTGACCTTTTCTACTTCAGATGTCGATTTCTTTTTCTAAAAAAATCTTATCTCAACGATTCGTTTTGAGTTGGAAACTAGACTCAAATATCTTTCCAACGATATATAATTTGCTATATTAAAAATACAATAAGAGAGTTAAAAGTACAATGAAAAATATGAATTGGGAAAGAAGACTAAAGGAAAAACAAAAAACTCCTCTTGTTTCTTTTTTTCTTCTTCTTCCTCTCCTTCTTCTCCATCTTCTTCTCCTTTTCCATCTCAGATCTTTCTCCGTTTTGACACCATGTTGATTAGAACATCGAGCAAAGTAAGAGAGGGAGAGGAGAAGAAAAGAAGAAGAGAAGAGGAGAAAAAGGGGGAGAGAGAGAACCTTAGGGCTAAGAGAGAGTTTGGACGAATTAAGAGAAGGAAAGAGAGCTTGAATGCTCTACTCCAAGCCAAGGGCCTTAATTTATAGTTTTAGAGAGGATGTTACAATATCTATAATGCCCTTAGGACTACAACCTTTACATAAGAAAAGACATAAGTAGACATGTTCCTCCTTGACTAATTATACCCTTGTGCCATTTTTATGATAAGTCTTCTTATTTACCATGATGTCACCTCTCTTGGATGTGTGGGCTTTCTCCTTGGATGTGTGAGTCTTCCTTGGTTGTGTGGGCTTGAGCCCATCTTCCAACATCTCTTACCCCTCAAGCCAAAACAAAGTTATTATGTTTTTCCTGTTCAATATGAACAGCAATTGTCTGTGATAGTTTTGATGCCGAGTTTGAGTCCTAGGGGTAGCAATAACCCTTGTTGGTTATTGAAATTTTTACAAGAAGAAAAAAGATGGGAGAGATTAGCGTTTACAAACCCCTCTCACCTATTTATAACTTAAATAATATCAAAATTACATCCAAGTCATGTAACCTATAAACCCTACAAATTCAGTTTCTAAGTAGAAAATACTTACTGGAAAACACGTTAAGCTAATTATACATGTTAACCCTCCCTTTCAAGTTGGAGCATGTAGCTTCAACTAGTTACAGGAACTTGTTTCACAGTACTAAAAGCATAAAAAGAAAATACAAAAAATTTATTCTTCAACAAAAAAATTGCTCTTCAAGAAACTCAGATCTATGTGGCTTGCTAAAATGTAATATAAAGTACAGTTTGGTCTTTCTGCATGGTTTGAATATTTCAGAGAGAGTACTATCATGTTCAGAATGTTTAGATGTGTCTATGGTCCATTTTTTATGTTATTTAGAGGTGTAGATGGGTAGTAGTTAGAGTTAAGTGTTAAAGGGGTAAATGTGTAATTGTCCCTTAATCTCACTTAAGTGAATAAGAAGGATTATTGGTTGAATTCTGAACCACAACAAGAACTCTTCTCAGGCACTCTCCCAGCACTCCTTTCTCCTTTTTCTTCTTCCTCTCTTCTCTCATTCTTCTATTTCTTTTTCTCCCTTAATCCAGTATATCACAATAGAACAAAGCATATTGAGATCGATCGGCATTTTATGAAAGAGAAGCTAGATGGAGTATTGTGTATTCCATTTATTTCTACCAAACCATAGGTAGCATATATGTTCACGAAGAGTCTTCAATCACAGCAATTTTGACTTCCTAATTGGTAAGCTCGGAACGTTCAACATTTATAAACCAACTTGAGGGAGAGAGTTGAAATATGTCCAGATTCATTCTCCTACGTTGTATATATTGTAGCCATTGTAGTTGTGATTAAATAAAAATTGAAAAAGAAGTTTTTATTTTTCATTCCCTTTATTATTAAAACTATGGGGTTTGGTGACAGAGTCACTAGATAAGGGTCAGATTTCGATTTGACACATTGCCATCCCTATCCCACTTTAATTTGAAATATACCCACTTATTTTTTCTCCTTTTTAACCCCTAATATTTTCACTTACTAAAGGTCACAGTTTTACCTCCTTTGGCTAAATACAGCATTGATTAAGAGGAAGTTTATATAGGATGGGACAAAGAGTAAATCCCTCCCTTATCTTAGTTCCTGTATGATTAGTCACAAATGCTGCCAAATCTGTTAAACGTTATGTAAAAAGAAAGATAATCACGAGATGCCAAAGGCAAAGAAGCAAAAGTACTGTCTTACCCTGGGACCTGCAACCTGCTGGTCTTGATAACCACTCACTGAAAGATCTTTTAATTCAACAATCTGACTTATTTCAGTTAAGTGAAAACCTAAACTTACCATATCTGAACCTCTTGAACTAATGGTTGCCTTTCCATTAAAAGCAGGCAAGTCTTCAATATGTACATCAAAGGCATTTGCTTGTTTTGGTGCAGGAGCTTCAGTCAAGCCTTGTGCTGCCTCAGACTTTCCATCTGAACAGTGTATCTCTTTGGCATCAGAAATTGGATCCCGTGCTTCAACAACTATATTGCTGGAAAGGTCTCTAAAACTATTCTCCACCGCAGCTTCAGGAAGTGCAATAGAAGCTTCTTCGACAAGTTTATGGTTGTTGATCAAACTGGGAAAGCCATTGTCAGGTCGCCCAATCCCCTGATTCACACTGATAACCTTGTTACACTCTTCAGGTTCAGAAACAACATGATTATCTGCATGATTTGCATGCGCTTCCTCTGATGTCTGTTCAACTATAGTATGATCCCTGTCCAAAGATATCTCACAGGCCCTATCCTCCTCTCCGGGAAGGAACGTAAAATCCTCTTGACTCAAGTTAATTTCAGTACCACATAGATGGGACAAGGACACAGGACTTTCAGGATCTTTGACCACATTTTCAATTTCAGATATTGGCGTAGCGGGGCCCAGCACTCTATTTTCCTGAATTATTTCTCGGACAATTTCCCGTACGGTGTAAAATGATCCACCGACTTCCTTATTGGTGAGGTTCAGAGAGGGAAAGTTTCCATTATTTGAAGCACGATACCTGAAAGCAAGTTCATATCCTATGAGATGCAGCATGTTATCTAAACATTAAACATATAGTATTAATTTCTGAATCTACACCACCAAAGGCATCTTTCAAAGATAACATCATTTTCACCTCTGGAGACAACAGAGAAATAAATCATTTTACAAAAAAGGAGTTTATCTTCCTATTTACCATCATATCTTTCTCATGTAGTTTCAGTACAAAAAGGAGTTTGTTAGCACTCCTAAACCAAGATTTAAATGGATTTTAAAACTTAAAAAAGCAGAGATCTAGATGAGAAAAGATGAGAAATAAGGAGAACAAAGGCTTTGGAGAGGAGCAGCACTGGCTGCCTTGGAGTGTGTGCCAAAAAAAAAGCATGCCCCCCCTTCTTTTTATCAGAGTTTTAAGTAAACTTTACATAAAGGACAAAAATGCCCGTCAAGACACAAACTTATATATCTCCTAGAAAAAAAAACATCTCTAAAATGAATGAAAATTGAACTATAGGCATATGAAGACATTGTCTACCTAACAAACATAATAGAAAATAAAATTATAACATAAAAATGACCAAAACACCTCTGAACTGATTTTAATACTCCCCTTCAAGCTAGAGAATAGATATCAAATAACCCCAGCTTGTCATAGAAAGATACATGTTCACATCTTCCCAATGGCTTGGTAAACACATCCCCAATTGGTCTAAAGATACTACATATGAAGTTACCATTTTTCCTTGCGTAACTACATCTCTAATAAAATGGCAATCAACCTTTATATGTTTAGTTCTCTCGTGGAATAGTGTAGTTTGCAATAAAGATGGCCCCATGATCATCACACTTCATGACCATAGGACCTAGTAACTCGAAACCATACTCGAGAAGAACAAATTTAATCCACATAAGCTCACTAACCATGTGAATCATTGCTCGATATTCGTCTTCTGCACTAGATCTAGCCACAACTGTTTGTTTTTTACATTTTCAGCTTACCAAGTTACCTTCAATAAAATGGAGAGAAAAAATGGAAACGTCGGATATAGAGGCTCAACAGAGACAAGAGGACAGGGAAAAATCGCCGGCGACGGAGGAGGATGGGCCCTGGAGCACGGTGAAGGGAAGGTCTGCAATTCACGAAAGAAGCAGCAGAAGAGGAGAAGCATCGTGGGTACACGGTGACACAGAACTCTCGATGGAGCTAACGCAGGGACAGGCAATTCGCATAACGATAAGGAATGGGCAAAGAAGATCGTATATCTCTATCCCCCCTGCTTCAATCTCGGATTTTGCCCCCGTTTTGGAAGAAGGAGATTACGGAAATGCTCAGAGATTTCGTGAAATCCGCATCGATGAAATTTCTTTTACCATATCTGCATTCTAGAAAAAAAGATATCAGAGAGCTAAAAATTCTTCAGAGGAGAGGACTCAAAGTCATGGCGCGCGTGTACTTACAGGAATTTCTCGAAGATTATCACTGTTGGAAAGAGCTGTGACGCTCGATCCTGGCTCTCGGCGAGAAAATGGTTAAGATCTCTGCGACGAGAAAGGGAAAGAACAATCTACCTCCTAGGAAAGATGTTCGTCATTTCCCACCCCTTCCAATGTCCATTTCGAACAACAAAATTCCTAAACCCTCTTTCTCTATATCACCCTCAAACCCCCACAAGAAAATCCCCCAAACTCCCGATAAACTCCTGGTCATAAATCTACCGGATCTTTTCGAAAATGGAAAACAGAAACTCAGCACAAGCCTCATCGTGGAATCCCCCTCAGCGAGATGGAATAGCCTCAGACTCACTCTCTGGTTTAGCGAGTTTTTCTCTCTTCAACCAAAAATTGCGTGGATGGAACCCGGGAAGTGGTTGGTTACTACGAAATCGAGAGAGGAAACGGAAGAAATTTTGGGGAATAAGAAATGGCTACAAGAAGAGGAACTATCTGCGACAGAATGGGAAACAACTCCGGTAGGGCAGCCTCTCGGCCAATGGGTTTCAATCCGTAGCCTACCAATCGAACTATGGGCGGAGGAGGTACTCAGTAAAAATTTTACTTCCTTCGGAAAGATAATACAATGGTCGGAATCCACAGCAAATGGCTCCAGACTGGATGTTGCGATGGCTTTCGTCGACCCCAACTGTCAATGGAGAGAGACGGGCTACCAAAAACTGAGCTTCAGTAAAGATTTCGTATGGCTAGAGGTGTCTTTCGGGGAGCTCGGTGTGTTGTGGCCACCGGAAGGTCGCCGGACGTGAAAGAGACACTATTCCGGAGACTCCAGCCAGCGTGACTTCGGGAGGAGGTAACTCTGCGTATACTCAACGAAGTTTCTCCACTTCGGGTGAGTCAGCATCACTCCCGAATCATGACTCACACAAAAGCTCGAATGCGAACTCAGAGGGGAGTTTTTCGAGAAGCACATCGATCCCGGAAAAAAGGTACATCTGTCAGATAAAGTTAATTTGATTTCTGATTCAAAGTTTGAAAAAGGGGACTCTGCAACCGAGGCTTTAAAATTATCTCGAAACCCCAAAAAGCTACCGAGGGTAGCGTGTCTAGGCTCTCTTCCAGTTTACCCCTCACAGCACCCAACACATCACTCACGGACTCCAACGAGCAGTGCACTCATTCCCTCCTCACCTTAATTCAAAATTCAAATCAAAACAAGGAAAAGGG
This sequence comes from Aristolochia californica, assembly GCF_029961685.1. NCBI lineage: Eukaryota > Viridiplantae > Streptophyta > Magnoliopsida > Piperales > Aristolochiaceae > Aristolochia > Aristolochia californica. The sequence goes on from NW_027182279.1 coordinate 9,000,149, forward strand.
TGTACCGAGTACAAATACATTCTCGGAAATCGTGTCCCTTCAAAATTCAACAATAAAGTGTTAGCGTATCCCGATAAAATAGCCCGGTTCAGAAATCGAGTCTAACACTTCACGCCTCTCGGATAATACTGGTGTTTCAATTTTTTCAAACTCCAAGAATACCCTCTCCCCTATCTCTACGTCTTTCTTTTCATCCAGACCCAAGTTTACCCAACAGAAACATCCCTCCACTCATCCCGAGATTACAAAAAGGCAAAAACAAAAAGAGAAGATAAATTTGTACCTCGAGCCAAGAGCCTCTCATGCGCATCAGCCCGAGGAACCAGTAATCACATCGGGCTTTCATGCCTCAAGCTCAGATTCAGGAGAAAGTCACGAATCCGTCTTCCCCCCGACCTCTGTCTCTTTCAGGGAATGGAATGAACATTTTCAAGGAGCTACTCTAAGTCTTCTTCCAATTCCTGCCGAGCAAGGATCAAACCCGTAGAGAAAAGAAAGGTTGGCGAATTTCACAGAATTATCAAGCACTCAAATGGAGACTGATCAAGCAGAATACCCAGGCCAAGGAAAACTCCCTAACATGGTTCCAAGCTCTCCCCCTCTACAGAATACTTACCAGAGAAGTAGAGGAAATCTGGAAACTAATTTATCTCAGAGAGAAGCTACTAGTCTTGCTGTAAAAAAGAATATAGATCCGGCTCCTTCTCCCACTGACAGAGCTGAGAGTATTGTGAAGGAACCTCACATGGAAAATAAAAAATATGATGAAGAGACATGGCAAAATATGATGGAATTGGCACGCCTAATGGGCGTGATGTATCAAGGACAGCTGAATGGGGACATTGCGGCGTTGGGAGTTCATGGCCGGGGTAGCAAATGATCTTGCTGTCTTGGAATGTCAAAGGGATTGGCACTACCTGGAAGCGCGGCACGATATCAAGTTAGCTATCTCAATTCAAGCATTCAATTGTCATATTCCAAGAAACAAAGTGTCAAGAGATGACAGATGATATTGCCAAAGAACTTTGGGCATGCCCCTCAATTAAGTGGGCAGCGGTGAATGCTATTGGCCACTCCGGAGGTATCTTTGTTGCATGGGACACGGCAAAGTTTTGACTCTCTTAATATAATGGAAGGTTGCTTCTCTTTGGGTATACAGTTCAGAGATCTCTCCACTAACAGAATTTGGTGTGTGGGTGGAGTATACGGTCCAACTAGTTACAGGGACCCTAGCCTTCTCTGGTAAGAGCTCAGTATGCTTCTGGAGAATTGGAATCTCCCATGGCTCCTTGCAGGGGATTTTAATGCCATCAGATACTATCATGAGAAGAGCCCCCTAGCTATCCGCATTACAGCCTCTATGCGAGGCTTCTCAGACTTCATTGGGGGGAATGGTTTGGAGGAGATTCCCTCATCTGGGAAGAATTACACATGGACAAACAATCAGCAGCAATCCGTATTATCTAAATTGGATCGGTTCTTGGCATGTAACAACTGGCTGCAGATATTTGGAAATGTTACTGAAAGAGTTCTGAACAAGGTAGGCTCAGATCCTTGGCCGATCTTGTTGACATCAATTTTTGAAAAATGGGGGCCCTCGCCTTTCCGATTTGAAAACTCTTGGTTAATGGAGGAAAAATTTGAGTCTCTTATTGATGGTTGGTGGGATGAGGGTCCGAGTCTTGGTAGAAGGGAGTGGGCATTCCCCCAAAAACTGCGCTTCATCAAAGGAAAAATTAAGGAGTGGGCCACTAGTCATCATACCTCTTTGGTTGCTGAGAAGGCTTCCCTCATATCCCAGATTGCGGCTCTGGACTTGGTGGAGGAACAAAGAGTTATACTCGGAGGAGTGTACCAGCAGGCCGAAGCTTACACACATTAACTTTTCTGGCATCTCCACAGCAGCTGCAGCACTAATTGAATCTCCTTTTTCTTCGGCCGAAATTGAGCGGGCCATCTTGGGCGTGGAGAGTGACAGGGCACCAGGCCCAAATGGTTTTAATGAGGACTTTCTGAAAAAGTTACGGGCTCGTCTGAAGGAAGATAGAAGTGCTATGATCCACGGCTTCTTAAAAAACGGCATCACATACCACAGCATGGGCACATCATTTATCACATTGGTTCCGAAAAAAGTAAGTGCTGAGGATTTTCGCTCCATCAGTCTTGTTACGAGTGCATATAAAATCATTGCGAAAATCTTAGCACATCGTTTAAAGGCAGTGCTCCCTCACCCACAGAGGTCAAGGCGCTTTCCTTAAGGGGAGAGAGATTCTAGATTCCACAATGGCTGCACACGAGCTAATGGACCATTTCAGACGTAATCCGGATCCGAGAATCGCCCTAAAGCTTGATCTTGAGAAAGCTTTTGATAAAGTTAATTGGATCTTGCTTGATGAAATAATGGAAAAAATGGGATTTGGAGAAAGATGGCGATTTTGGATCAGGAATTGTGTGGGTTCAGCATCATATTCCCTTATACTCAATGGCTCGGTATGTGGATATTTTAAAGGAACCAGGGGTATTCGCCAAGGGGACCCTCTTTCCCCGATCCTATTTAACATAGCAACAGAATTCCTATCCGCTATGTTCTATTCAGCGGTCGACCTTGGATGGCTATCTCCAACAAGTCCGCACCGGGCTTTTAATATTCCGATTCTGCAGTACGCAGACGATACTATTATTTTTGGAGTAGGAGATATGCACAGTGCTAGGAGGATAAAGGCAATATGGGGACTTTTTGAAATAGCATCTGGGTAGAAAGTTAATTGGGGGAAAACATCTCTCATAGGATTTAATGTAGTCCAGGAGAACCTTGCAGAGATGGCAAGTTTATTTGGTTACTCTACCTACTACACTTCCTGCAAAATATCTTGGTCTCCCTCTCTTTCATGGGCGTATTTCTCATAACTAATGGAACCAGGTGGTGGAAAAAATTGAAGCTCGGTTAGCAACTTGGAAGGGGCGGCTCCTCAACAAAGCAGGTAGACTGATACTCCTCAAGTCATGTATTGTTGGCATCCCAAACTATGCGTTGTCCTTTATGCCTTGCCTGTCTTCGGTATGCAAAACCATGGATAAATTGAAAATAAGATTCCTTTGGAGAGGTTCGAGTGACTCCTTTTAAATATCAACTGGTTAGATGGGATGAAGTATGTTTGCTTAAGAAATTAGGTGGACTAGGGATTCGGAAATCCAAAGAAATGAACAAAGCCTTGCTTCTGAAATGGATATGGAAGTTCAATACAAATTCATCAAACCTTTGGAAGGATATGGTTCGTACCAAGTTGGGCTGGAATTCTTTATGGTGGATGTCCAGGGGAAATCGGAGAGGGCTATCCTCAATTTGGAGATCTCTTTATTTACTTCTTCCGGATTTCTCCTCAGCTTGTAGATTCTTTGTGGGCAACAGCAGGTCTCTTAAATTTTGGGACGATTGGCGGACAGGGCAGGAACCGTTGAGAAACTCTTTTAGCAGTCTCTTTCTTATCTCCACTCAAAGGGAGATAACAGTGGCAGAAGCTTTCGAGGGGGGTAGTTTGAGCCTCCATCCCCGAAGGGGTCTTTCTGATACAGAGGCTATGGAAGCAAGCCGTTTATTGGATTCTTTGAATCATGTCAGGATGAGGCCTTCTAATGCAGACAAACTAATATGGTGACCTGACAAAAGCGGCAAATTCTCAGCTACATCTGCATACAGACACATTAATGGTTGGGACTCAACGCAGAGCGAGCATGATATCTACTTTGTGTGGCGTCTTTGTGCCCCTCCAAAGGTAAAATTCTTCATGTGGAGTGCTTGCCAAAATAAGATCCTTACAGCGGATGTGCTTCGAAGAAGGGGTCACCCCTCTATAGACCTACTATGTCCTTTTTGTAACATTGAAGCAAAATATGCCAGCCATACCCTGCTATTATGCCAGTATTCTTGGAAGGTGTGGACCTCTATCTTTTGCAAATTGGGTTTGCAAATATGTATCTCTGCAGATCTGTTCTGTTTTAGAAAGTCAATCTATGGTTATCCCCTTCCTAGGCTTGGTAAAATGATGCTATCAGCATGTGCCAGTTTTGTGCCATGGGGGCTTTGGAATGAACGGAATAGGAGGCGGTTTGAGGCTAAATTTGAATCTGAGAAAAAAGTAGCGAAAAAAGTGACGGGCCAAATATCCACCAGGCTCCTGACAAAAAAGTCTTTCTGCTCTTTCAAGGGCACTTCCATTCGTGAAAACTGGAGCAACCTAGCACGGATGCATTTGGGGACCAAGATTCAAGTTATGAAAGAATGGGCACCCCCGGAGGTTGGATACTTAAAATTGAATTTTGATGGTTCTTCTCTCGGCAATAAGGGGATCGTAGGTTTCGGAGGTGTGATTTCGGACTCATCTGGCAATCAATGTATTTCTTCTGCGGGTCCATTAGGCATATCCGACTCAACGTCTGCAGAGCTACATGGTCTTCTCAATGGGCTCCGGATTTTTAAAGATAAATGCAGTGGCCCAATTCACATTGAAGGGGATTCCAAGGTAGTCATTGGATGGGGTCGTGGCACTTCCTTTCCGCCATGGAGGCATTGGGAAATTTTCCAGGAGATTTTAGAGATTACCACATTATTTTCTTGTATTTGGTCTCACATTCCGAGATCTGCAAATTCGGCAGCAGATATGCTTGCCAAGCAGGGAGCATCTCTTCAACATCTTGTTGTTAGGGATTTGCTCCCTATCTCTTTGTAATTTTTCGCCTTTTTAATGAATTACATCTTAATCAAAAAAAAAAAGGTTACCTTCAATAAAACAACAATAGCTTGATGTAGACTATCTATCCATCTTAGACCCAGTATAATCAGCATCAGAATATCTGAGTACATCAATCTTTTTGTTCTAAGTATACAACAAACTTTTTTCCAAGTACACCTTTCAAATATTTTAAATTCTGTTGAGCAACTTCTAAATGTACTTTTTGCAAATTTTCCATGAACTGGCACAACTCCCACAACAAATGAAATATCTGGAGTGGTAACTATAGCATAAATCATTTGCCTACCAAACGTCGGTAATGAATTCTGTCCTTAAGAGCAGGACCATGTGTGTCATGAAGATGATGGCTGACTTTCTATAGGAGTGTCTACCAGTTTAGCACCCAACAAACCATACTCCTCTAGCATATCTAAAAGAGAACAATACCTCGTTTGTTGCGGGTAACTTCAATGCCAAGAAAGAAGTTGAGGGAGCCAAATCTTTCATCTGAAAATGTGGTTAAGTACTAATTAACTTCGGTAATGCCTTCAAGATAGTAAAATATCATCTACATAGACCACCAAAATAACTACGTCAGTCTTCCTCTTGAGTATGAACATAGAATGTTCACAATGGCTCTGGTAGAACCCAAACTACGTTACTAGAGCGCAAAATTTCTCAAGAATGGCAGGGGACTCTGTTTAAGTCTATAAATGGCCTTCTATAATTTACATACCTTCCTTAGCTCCCCTTGAGTAATATACCTATGAGGTTGCTCCATATAAACTTCTTCATATAAATCTCCATACAAAAAGGCATTTTTCACATCAAGCTGAAAAAAGAGGCCAACCACTATAACTGCTACAACTAAGATACGTACCGAAGTAAGTTGGGCCACAAGAGATAATGTCTCAAACACATCAACACCAAATGTCGTGTATAGCCCTTTGCTACCAGTCGGGCCTTGTGTCGTTCAATAGATCCATCAACATTATATTTATAGTATAAACCCAACGACAACCCATAATAGCGGCTCCTGCCAAAAGATCACATAGACACCAAGTTCCCTGAGACAGCAAAGCATCTCGTCATCCATAACTCGTTTTCACTCTAGAGAACACAAAGCATCCTATACTTAATGGGGTATAGTAGAAATAGACAAGGACATAACAAAGGATTTAAAGGAAGGAAACCAAAAGTTAAGAGAAACATATTTAGAGATAGGATAGGCAGTGCAATATCTTTTATCTTTCCGCAGACTAATAGGCAAGTCCAAATCTGATATAACATAACCTACAGGCAAAAAGAAAGACAGTTGATCATGAGAAGGTAGCTCTATAGGGTTATCTATTGGAGGCACTATAAGAGCACAAGTACGGCGGTTGTAGACACGAATAGGCAGAAAGGAACCTGATGGAGCTGAGGCATACAAAACATCAACTAGAATTGGACTATTTGAAGAAGACCTAGAAGAAATAGGAATCTCAATAGATGGCTCAAAATATGAAGTATGCTCAAAGAAAGTCACATCAGCTGACATGTACATCTTTTGACAAATATGGTCACAGCATTTGTACTTTTATTGTCGACGAGAGTACCCTAGAAAGACACATTTGACTAACCGAGGTGACAACTTATCAACTGAAGCTCTAAACATGTGAAAAAAACAACTACAGCCAAAAACACAAGGTACCATATCAAACAATTTACAATGCGGTTTTAAAAACTAAAAAGGAACTTGACCATTCAAAAAAGAGGAGGGTATGTGATTACTTAAGCAACAACAAGTTAAAAAACATCCCCCCAAAACGACTTAGGAACGTTCATATGTAGTAACAGTGTCCAAGTAACCTCAACAAGATGTTTGTTTTTACGTGCAGCCACCCCATTTTGTTGAGGGGTATATGGACAAGACGTCTGATGGGTAATACCATGGGAGGTACAAAAAATTAAAAAATTATGACTAAGATATTCCAACCCATTAACGGTACGAAGCACATGAACAAAAGCACCAAATTGATTTTTTATTTCACTAAAAAAATCAGGAATACATCAAAGACTTCGGATTTCTACTTAGGAGAAACACCCAAGCTACTCGACTAAAAGCATCAACAAATGACACAAACTACTTGAAAACAAATGGACTAGGAATCTTACATGGGCCCCATACATCAAAATGAATTAACTCAAATAATTTGGTGCTATGACTAGAACTAACTGGGAAACTGAACCAATGATGCTTCCAATTGACAAGGCTCACAATCAACAGTGATATTTACAGGCAATGAAAAAAAGACTATCGCAACTAAACTGGTGGCAAATGTTTCAAGCATAGATGGCATAAGTTGCATGAATTTGTAGTAAAAAGTGTCACAGCTCGAGAAACAAATACATCATCCAACATGTAAAACCCTCTCTTCTCATGTCCAAAACCAATCATCTTCTTCGTCTACAAGTCCTGGAAAACATAGGTAGTAGGATAAAAAGTTACTAAATAGTTTAAAGATTTAGTAATGTGACTCACAGACAAGAGATTGACTGGAAACTTGGGAACAAATAAAACAAAGTCCAAAGATATCTATGGGGTAGTGTCAACAGTAACCTCCCCATGAATGGGAGAGGTGGACCCATCAGCCAAAGTAAATCTACGAAATAAAGAAGATGGATTAATGGATAAAAACAAGGAACGCATACCTAACATGTGGGTAGAGGCTCCTAAATCAATTATCTTGGAGGGAGAGGGAGACACATTCAATGCAGTCATACTTGTACTCACTACTATGGCACTGGCTAAGGATGAAGGATGAGTCTCTACAGAAAAAAAAAGTAGTAGATGATGTAGTCAACTGGTCCAGTTGCTATACTAACTGTCGAATCTCTTCGTAAGACCCACTGTAAGAAGAATTATCTTTTTGTGACTATGGAGTTGGCCCAGGCAAGTTTACCAAATTTCTAGTGTCCCTGACACTAGAAAGACTTCTACTACTCATGTGGGTGACTAAGTACGTGATGTTCTAGATGAGATGCAATAGTTACTCCTGAGGATAGCAAAGTTGGCTTCCTTCTCTCTGTTTGTACCTCAATCCACCTTTTTATCTAAAGCCACTTTGGTGAGTTCAGGTGAGTCCGCATTGCCTATGAGTTCAGAGTCTACATGGGTTCAGATTCCGCCTTCAAATATGTCAGGTATATCTTCATTATTTTTAACCTGAGTCAATCTTGACCATGTAAATAAGTCATTCTTGCAAATGGCTCCTCTTCTATTAATGGAGTAGACTCTACCAAACTTACACCCTCATTGCCTCAATTTTATTCGTCCCTAAATTTCCTATAAATCTTCTATCTGTCAGTCAAATTACAAAATCTTTTAAATTGTTTAGTTACCTTTTATCCTACTTACTATGTTTTTCAAGACCTTCAAACGAAGAGGACGATTGATTCTGGGCATGAAAGAAGTGGATTGTATCACTTGGAGGATTCAACACTGCATACTTCTTCAGCACTTCATGTAGATGGTACACTCGCTAGGTCATGAATTTCCTTCCAAAAGCACCAACAAGCGTCTTTTCCTTCCAGTCAAACTTCTAGTAGTAGCATTTTTTAAGTAATTCATTCAAATATATGGGAACCATGTCTTATTACTAATACTTTTGGTTACAAGTATTTTGTGCCGTTTATAGATGACTTGAGTAAATGTACATGGTTGTATCTTCTAAGGGAGAAATCTAAAGTTTTCAATGTATTCTTGATATTTTACAATGAAATAAAAAACCAGTATGGTGCTTCTCTTCCTATTCTACATATAGATAATGAGCTTGAGTCCATGAATTATAAGTTTACTACATTTTATCAGTCCACTTGTATCATTCATCAGTCTTCTTGTGGGTATACTCCATAACAAAATAGAGTTGCAGAAAGAAAAAATCATTATTTGCTTGAAGTTGCACAACTAATTTATATGCATCTTCCCAAGTCTTAATGGAGTGATGCAGTTCTCACTGCTTGCTTTCTCATTAACAGAATGATTTCTCAATACTTAGAGGAAAAATTCTACTTCACACTTTAAAGCCTAATAGTGAATCGATTCTTGTGTCTCCTAGTGTTTTTGGATCCGTGTGCTTCGTGCATGTTGTGGCCCTATGGTTCATAAGCTCACTGTAAAAGTCATTGAGTGTGTTTTCTGGGCTACTTGCGCATACCAAACGGGTATAAATGTTCTTGCATGTCTACTATTACATTTTTTTAGGGCACTCCGTATTTCTCCTTGTCTGCTTCCACCCATTCCACCTCTTACATATGATCTTGTTGCTACTAGGTCCTATGGAGGATGTTCCTAGCCCTGTTGCTACAAGTTAAACAACGCAGAAAACATACTACGACACCACGAAAAGCCTTCTCCTCGCCACCTGGGCTGCTATCCTCTCAATCTAAGGATCCTGAAGAAAGCAACTTGCATCTTCTTCTTGTTGTCTATAAAGGTGTTCATACATGTACATGGTATCCTATTTCTTAATTTGTTTCATTTGACTCATTATCTCAGTCTTTCAAAGAGTTTGTTCTATCATTGTTGTTGAATTTATGGAAAAGAGAAATACTTCATTGACTTATTGTAATCAGAGTACATGAACCTCTATTTATAATAGAGGAAAGTAGTAGAGTCTAATTACAATTAAACTACCTTTGTGCCAATTACACTTAAAGACAAGTCCTAGAATAATAAAATAACCAAATATAAATATAAGATTAACATAACTAAAACACCTTTAAACTGAAACTCTTTTGTGGGTCTATATCTAATGGGCTTGGGCCCATCTTCCAACATTCTTAGATATGTGGGCCTTCCTTGGTCTTGTGGGCTTAGGCCCATCTTTTGTATGTCTATAGCTTATGGGTTTGGGCCCATCTTCCAATAATTGTCTTTGTGTACTATCCGTTCCTCAATGTAGGAAGCATTATTGTCTCCTATATGAAAATAGGCTATGGCACAAAGATAGATACTCTGATTAACCGAAGAACATGGATGCTATGTGATTTGCCTCCTGGTGCTACAATTGTAGATTGTCACTAAGTATATATACAGTGAAGTATAAAGCTAACGGATCTATTGAAAAGTATAAAACCCACCCACTTGCTAAAAGATAAACCCAAAAGATATACCCAAATCTATGGTGTTGATGTATTTGAGACTTTTTCTAATGTAGAATGATTGTCTTCTATTCAGATTCTTGTTTTAGTGGCAGTAACCAAAGGATGACCTCTATTTCAATTAGATATCAAAAAGCATATGGAGACTTGGATGAAGAGGTCTATATGGAATAACCTCTTGTGTATGTTGCTCAAGGGGAGACTAAAAGGTGTGTAAAGTGAACAATGCAATTTATGGCCTCAAGCAAAGTCCCAAGTTTTGACAAATTTAACAAAATAGTTATGTCATTGGGCTTTTCTAGAAGTTACTATCACCAATTTTTGTTTATATTAAAAAGTATTATTTGGAAGTGATAAACAAGGGCTTGAGGAGGAGAAAGTACATATTGCAATTTCCAAACTAAAGACTTAGGGGGGTTAGTCCACAATGAAGTGGAAATGAAGTGGAAAATTGAATTGAAGTGAGATGAATTACTTCCACTTCAACTCATGTTTGGGTGTTAGTATAGACGAGTTCAAGTGGCTAGAAAACAAATTCCAGTGTTAGTGCCACCAAATGAAAAGTATGATATAAGAAGAGAATTAGTAACCTTTTATAATATACTAAATAGAACATATACCTAAACATATAATTAACCAAAATAAACGTGATTACTACATTTATAAGTGATTTAACGTGTAGTCCACAATATATTAACATCTTAATTAATAAAAATTCATATTATATTACTTAATGATTATAATTTATTATAAATTAAAACAATAATTACGTGTGACAAGAATAAATTATATAAAATTAATAAAAAAATTAAAAAATAACATAAGAGAATATAATAAATAAACCTAATGGTTTAATTAATTATAGCAATTGGATAATTAAACCAATTAATGATTACAGTTTATTATAAATTAATATACTAATTACGTGTGATTAGAATAAATTATTTAAAATAAATAATTTTTTTAAAATAACATAAACGAATATAATAAATAAATAAACTATTTTGCAATGACATAAGATATTTTTTAACATTAAAACTCACTATTTTAATACAAAATAAAAAATACATAATAAATAAATAAATATATTAATTTATCAATAACATAATATATTTATTTACGCATTATTAATTAATAATATATTAACACAAAATGTAAATCCAGTGGTTTAAAGTTTATTATAATTAAACTAATTCATGATTAAAGTTTATTATAAATTAATATACTAATTACGTGTTATTAGAATAAAATTTTAAAAAGTGAAAAAAATAAAAAATAATAAGTCGTCGTCGAAGAGCCTTGCGGCTCCGAGACGTTCGAAACCGCCGCGAAATTCTGTTACGGCGTCAAGATCGACCTCACGGCAACAAATGTCCCTCCGTTGCTCTGCGCCGACGAGGTTATTGTCCCAATCAGTTCTCCAAAGCATCATAGACTCGGTAAGAACCCTAAAATCCCGCGATTCGCTGATGCCGATGGCAGAAACCCTAGGTATTGCACAGCGAGAGAGACGGGATGAATGAAGTTGGGGCGAACGGAGAAAGCAAAGAGTGAAAACGAGAGAAAGCAGAGAGAGCGAAGACGAGGGGAAGAAATGGGGCGAAAAAAATCGTTGGGAGACCAAGGCCGAGCGAGAGGAGAGGAGAAGAGGAAATAAGAGGCATTTTTTGTTTCGGCAGGGGAGGGGGGAAAGAAGTGACGTCGTCGCTCGTGATAAGTGAATGATTCGGAAAAAAGGTAGGAATCAACTTTCCTCTGTTTTTGCCTAGGTAGATGAAATGGTGTAATCTCACTTCAATTCAAGTCTTTTTACACTAACGCCTTATTTGTGATGACCTAGGTAATGCGGGGGGAATTCATTTCACTTCATTGAAGTACTTTTTGGGGATTGAGGTAACCAAAAGTAAAGCAAGGGTTGTTTTGATATAGAGGAAATACGTGACAGATATGCAAAAAGAATATGACTTACTAGGGGGGAAACCCACAAAGACTCCTATGGAAATAAATCATAATTTCCATAAAGATGGTAGTGTGGAACTTAAGGACAAAAGGCTAATAGTTAAGTTGATTTATGCTACTGTTACACATCCAAATATATCATTTGTTGTAACTATAGTCAGCCAATTTATGGAGTGTCTTCACAAGGTTCATTTAGAGGCAGCTCATAGAATATTAGGATGCCTAAGGGGGGCACCAGGAAAAAGTCACCTATATAAACCACATGGTCACTTGAAAACTAAGGCATATTCAAATGTAGATTATGCGGGGAGCAAAACCAGATTGGAAATCTACTACTGGCTATAGTGTTCTTGTTGGTGGCGACTTAGTTGGAAAAGTAAAAAACAAAATCTAGTGACCCATTCCAATGCAGAGCTACTGCTCATACAATCAGTGAGCTAAAGTGAGCCAGATGCATGTTGCATGAGTTGAGTTTTCCGAACAAAGAGGCCATGACTATGCACTAAGATAATCAAGCAACAATTCTTATTGCTTGCAACCCTGTATTTCATGAACATACAGAGCATGTCGAAGTGGACTATCACTTCATTCATGATGCAAAGATGAGTGGAGCAATGGTTACTCCGTATGATCAATTGACTAATCTGATTTGTGATATTTTCACCAACACCTTGGGGAAAAAAGAATTTTGGGATCTTTTGTAACAAGTTGGGGCTACTTGACATATATATATATGAGGGTATTTTGGTCCTGTCACCTCTCTAGTAGGTACCTTGTAAGTAGCAGCAGTATAGGTGTATACAAGTATTAATTTCAAATTTGACATAATTCTTGATAGTATTCTAGGAGTATCAGGGTTTAGGTTGTGAGGAACATTTTTCTAACTTTGTTAAGCCTGTAATTTAAGTGGCATATTGTTATGGTCCCGTGTCATGGATCGAGTAACTCAGCGTGGGATTGGTAAATCCAGCGTTGAGAGAGAGAGAGAGCTGTTGTTCTCAGATAGGAGGAAAGCAGCCTCTTTTTTGCAATTAGGCTGCTGTTCTCGGTAAGGGCAGAGAACCCTAGCTGCTGCTGCTAGGACAGGAGGAGAAGAGCTCCCTTGCTGCTCACGGTTGAGAGGGGTTAGAACCCTCCCTGCTACTGTTCGGGTTAGGGGCTGAAAACCCTCTAACTTGGACAATCCTCGGGTCAGAGGTTAGGGTCCCTAACCTTGCTGTTTGCTAGCTGTTAAGGAATAGTCCCACATGGATTAGTGAGTACAAAGATCTTGAGTTTATTAGTTGGGAAAGAGGTTTCCTAAGTTGACTAGTCATTTTGGGATAGGGCCTTGGACCCAACTTAACATGGTACCCGAGCAAGGAGTTTAGGATCTCTTCATGGAGTTATTATGAAATTTGTTCAAGAAGTTGTAAAAGGAGTTCAGTCATGAAGAGATAAGTTCATACTCTTCTTATTTATGGTTTTTTTTTGTTTCCTTTTCTTATTTACATACTCATTTTTACTGTTTTTCTTTACTTCTTGAATTTTGAGTCACATCAAGTCAAGATAAATCTTTATATGTTGTAAAGATTTATTTCTATGACTAAATTGATGTTATAATTTTGACTCCTTGTAAATCAATTACAAGAGTAATCAAGATCATTTGCTCTTTGCATCTTATTAAGATTGATGGGTGAAATTCAATTACCTTTATGTAATTTAGATCCATCTCATTTGATGTAGAATTCCAGCACATGTTGTTGTATCTTCTCCTACTTAAGGTTGCTCATGGGTTTGTGTTATGTTGTCGGATGCCCATTATATGTTTGATGAAATTCCAGCAGTCATTTACCCTTTGTAGTTTAGTTTTTTTTTTAACTTCAACAATTCAATTTTTTTTTACGTTGAAGTCTCCCATGAGCTGAAGATAAATCTCTTCCAAGTGTATTGGTTTGTCGTTAAATCTTCTCTAAATTTTTGTCTATTGCTCGTTTGTGTTGGAGTTTGGATTAAGGCCTAATCGGTTGTATCTACTTTCTTCTCTTTGTTCTTATGAATACAAGAGAAGTTGAGTGATGGCTGGATGTTATTATCACTTTCTAAAGGCACAAATTTGTTGATAATTTGGTGTTTGCCCTTGTGAAAGAAATTGGTTCTTGTTCTCTTTTGTTGGTGATTGATTTGGTCTACGGGTTCTTCAAATTACATTGAGTAATTGTTCTTTGAAGAAGACCTTTTCCCTTTTTTTTTTTTTTCATGAAGATGTAATTTTATTAAAAAGAAGGAAAAGAAAACTACAAAACTACAAAAGCGGAGGGCGCAAATCCTTTACAACGAGAGATTGCAGGAAAGCTCCCTCCTTGGCAAGCACGTCTGCTTCCGAATTAGCATATCTCAGAATGTGAGACCAAATACAAGAAAAGGAAGAAACAATATCCAAAATCTCTTGGAATACATCCCAATGCCTCCATGGGGGAGAAGAATTGCGCTGGCACCAACCAATCACCACCTTGGAATCTCCTTCGATGTGAATAGGCCCACTACATTTGTCTTTGAACACCCGCAATCCATTAAGAAGGCCATGAAATTCCGCCGACATTGAGTCGGATATGCCTAAAGGACCAGCATAGGAAAAACATTGATTCCCAGTTGAGTTTGAAATGACGCCTCCAAATCCCGCGATCCCGGGATTTCCAAGAGAAGATCCATCAAAGTTAAGTTTTAAGTAGCCAGTTTCCGGAGGGGTCCATTTCTGCATAGCTGGGATTTTAGCTCCAATGTGCATCCTCGCCAAATTGCTCCAGTTGTCTCGAATGTCAGTGCCTTTGAAAGAGGAGAGGGGTTTTTTTGTCAATAACCAGGTTGATATTTGCCCTATCACTCTATCAACAATTTTAGCCTCAGATTCGCTTTTAGCATCAAACCGCCTTCTATTCCGTTCATTCCAAAGCCCCCATGGAAAGAAGCTAGCACAAGCTAAGATAATCAATTTACCGAGGCCTGGAAGGGGATATCCCAAGATCGACTTGCAAAAGCTTACCAGGTCGACAGCAATACAAAATTGAATCTCCAATTTGCTTAAAATAGAGGTCCACACAGTCCATGAGAACTGGCACTGAAGAAGAGTATGACTAGTGGATTCATCTTCATTGTGGCAAAAAGGGCATAGTGGATCTATAGATGGGTGACCTCTTCTTCTAAGCACATCAGCCATGAGAATTTTACTTTGACAGGCACTCCACATGAAAAATTTTACCTTAGGGGGGCACATAGATTCCAGACGAAATTGATGTCATGCTCCCTTTGCATCGGATCCCAACCGCTGATGTATCCATATGCCGAAGCAACTGAGAATTTCTCACTTTTGTCAGGCCACCAAATGAGCTTGTCTTCATTGGAAGGCCAAATTCTGACATGATTCAAAGCATCTAAGAGGCTGCTGGCTTCCATGGCCTCCATGTCTGTTAAACCCCTTCGGGGGAGTAGGTTCGCATTCCCTCCCTCAAAAGCATCCGCAACTGTAATTTCCTTGTGAGTGGAGAGAAGGAAAAGAGTGCTGAAAGAAGACCTTTTCCCTTGACCTCCATATTTTACTTGCCTCATCATGGAGATTGGATACAATAGTAATAAGAGTGATATACTCCATATTACTACAATTCCACTTAGAGGTCTCTCCAATTACATGAGCTAGTCACAATCGGTTCGGAGGGTTCTTATTACTCGTGACCTCTTGAGCCACGTTGTTAACTTTCCTCCTCCGATTGATGAAGAAGATGCGTCCTACCACAAGTGAGTTAAATATGATAACATGGTATCAGAGCAGGTACTCATATGTGGGCCTATACCTAAAAACTATCTACTTGTAGAGCCACAAAAGAGGGCCTACACCTAAAACTATCCACTTGTAGAGCCACAAAAGAGGGCCTACACCTAAACTGCCTACTCCTAAATTATCCACTTGTAAAGCCACAAAAGATGGTCTACACATGAGGGGGTGTTAAGGAATAGTCCCACATGGATTAGTGAGTACAAAGATCTTGAGTTTATTAGTTGGGAAAGAGGTTTCCTAAGTTGACTAGTCATTTTGGGATAGGGCCTTGGACCCAACTTAACACTGGCTTTGAGGCTGAAGAACCTCTGATTTTGGCTGCTCTCCGTATAAGGGCTGGGAAGCCTCTATCCTTGCTCGGAAAGAGGGAGAAAGCCCCTCTATTGCTGCTATGGACGGATGAGAGGCTCAAGCCTCTGATTGAGCTCGGAAAAGGGGCAGAAATTCCCTCCTTTTTCAGTAAGGAGCAAGGTAAAACAGAAATCAAAAGAGAGAAGGAAGAAAACTCAGATTCAAGAAGGAAGCTGGACCTGGAGCTCGTCAAGGAGACCCCCAAACCCTAGAGCTCGTCAAGGAGAACTCCAAACCCTGTTTAACCTAATTCAAGACTTGCCTTTTCGCATTCTCCTTCCCCTCTAAGTAGGGTTGGCGCCTACATAGTTTTAGGGTTTAATTTTACAATTCTGCCCCTATGGCAATTTAACTTAAAATAATGCATAAAAACGAATTTAAAACAATATGGAAATATAGTAATTAACTCATTGACTCAGTGCACCTCCTTTGGATGACTCGGTTAGCTATTGTGTCCTCAACAACTGCCCACCCTTAGAGAAAGAGCTTGTCCTCAAGCTCGTAAGCTGGGTATACCTGTTTGAAGTTGTCCAATTGTTCCCATGTAGCTGCTTCGGGTTCGGTGTCTTTCCAATGGACAATAATCTCCCACTGGTCATTAACTATTCTGGCACGTAACACTGCGGCTAGTGTAAGGATGACACATCTGTTATCCAATGGTGGAAGGAACGGAGTGGTCGGTGGTGGTGAACCCTGACAGGGTTTTAGTAGGGACACATGAAAGACATCGTGCATCTTGGTTGTGGCTAAAAGTTGCAACTGATAGGCCACTAGTCCGACACACCAGATAATAGGGAAAGGTCCAAAGTACTTTGGCGATAGTTTATGGTGCTGCTGGCCTGCAATGGAGTGTTGTCTGTACGGTTGGAGGTGTAGCCAAACGTAGTCCCTCACCTCATATGAAACATCTCTGTGGCCCTTGTCATAAAAATCTTTCTTACGAACCTTTGCTCGCAAGAGGCAATCTGTAATATTCTTCAAAATCTGGTCGCGGTCCATGAGGGCTTGATCAAGTGCTTCCACGCGGGTGGAACCTGGAGTATAAGAGAGAAGCCTAGGAGGATTTCTGCCATATAGAACCCTGAATGGGGTGGATTGCAAGGCGGAGTGGAAAGAAGTGTTGTAACAATACTCAACCCACGTGAGCCACTGAACCCAGGTTTTTGGACGATCGCCCACAAGGCATCAGAGATACATCTCGATGGTGCAGTTAACCACCTCTGTTTGGCCATTTGTCTAAGGATGATATGATGATGAAAATTTCAGCTTCGTTCCACTCAAACGAAAAGGTTCCCGCTAGAAAGTGCTTGTAAATACCGCGTCCCGATCACTGATAATGGATTTTGGAATGCCATGCAAACGGACAATATGCTCGAGGAAGGTTTGTGCCACTCTGGAGGTTGTATATGGGTGTGCCATAGGAATAAAATGTGCTTACTTGGAGAACCGATCGACGACCACAAATAATACTGATTTGTCGGCTGTCTAGGGAAGACCCTCAATGAAGTCCATAGAAATATCGGCCCAAACTTGTGTAGGGAGCGCGAGAGGTTGAAGAAGACTTGCTGAACTTAAGTGTTCGGCCTTGTTGCATTGACATACCTGGCAGGCTGTGACATATGTTGCTATGTTGGTCTTCATGGCTTGCCAATAGAAATCTGCTCAAAAGCGATGCAATGTGTTTTGGATGCCTTCATGTGTGATGTCATGGTAGGCAAAGAGGATGGCTGGAATCAACTCTAAAGTGTGTGGTAGATAAATCCGCCTTTTGTAGCAAATAAGGGAATCCTAGATGGACCACTTAGAATCCATTGTCCCCTCTTTAATTTTGTTGTGTAGCTCCTGTAGGGCAAGAAGATTGGCATGTGCCTCTCTAACCAAGTCTAATACGAGGAAACGAGGCTGGCTGATAGAATATATTAGCTACTGATTCTCAAAACGCCGTGACAAGGCATCCGCTACCTTGTTTAATCTTCCCGAGCGGTACTCTACCGAAAAATCAAATCCCATCAACTTACTGATCCAGTGCTGCTATGGAGAAATAGTGAGTCGTTGTTCAAGTAAGAATTTAAGGTTGTAATGATCAGTACAGACGAGAAAGGCACGGCCCCATAAGTAAGGTTACCAATGTTGGACAGCCTTGGCCAACTCGATTAATTCCCTTTCATACGCTGCCAATATGTGATGTCGTGCTGCCAACTGCATGTTGAAATATGCAATGGGCTGGGAGTGTTGTTGTAAGACGACCCCAATGCCCCCACCGGATGCATCGCACTCTACCATAAATAAGTCTTCAAAATTGGGAAGTTGTAGTACGGGTGTGGAGGCGAGAGCTAGTTTGAGAGCCTGGAAGGACTGTGTGGCCTCCTCATTCCAAATAAAGGAATTTTTCTTGAAGAGACTGGTCAATGGTGCTAAAGGGTCATAATTTTGAATGAATTTGGGGTAGTATCCGGCTAGGCCCAAAAATCCTCTCAAAGCTAAGCTAGTCTGAGGTTGTGGCCAATCGTGAATTGCTTGAATCTTCTCAGGATCAACAGTGACCCCCTCATGTGATATAATATGGCCAAGATAGGCGACATGTGACTTTGCAAAAGAGTATTTAGATTTCTTCAAATAGAGTTGGTGGGCTCGTAATAATTCAAAAACTACCCATAAATGCGCTAAATGTTGTTCCCCGGACTGGCTAAAAAAAAATAAGTACAAATTTTCGGAGATAGTTGCGGAATACCTCATTCATCAATGCCTGAAAAGTGAAGGGGGCGTTTGATAACCCAAACGGCATGACCACAAACTCAAAATGACCGTGATGTGTGCGGAAAGCCGTCTTCTCGATGTCAGAGGAGTGCATACGAAGTTGATAAAATCCCAAGCATAAGTCCAATTTTGTGAAGACCCATGACCCATGTAATTCATTCAGGAGCTCCTCCACTACCGGTATAGGGAACTTATCCTTCACGGTTTAGGCATTTAACTCCCTATAATCCACACAAAATCTCCATGTGCCATCATGTTTTTTCACGAGCAAAACTGGTGAAGAGAAGAGGGAGCGGCTGCTGCGAATAAGGCTCTGTTGTAACATGGCCTGGCACTGTCACTCGATTTCATCCTTATGTAGGTGTGGATACCGGTATGACCGAACTACCACCACATCAAAACCTGGTTTTAAACAGATCTTATGGTCACAGTGCCTCAAAGGAGGCAATCCGGAAGGCTCGTGGAAGAGGTCCGAAAACTCGTCAAGAAGTTTTTCTATAGTGCTGTATGGATGGTCTTGTGTGTGAATGGTATGAAGGTGGTGGGGCTTGTCCACTTGACTGCCCTGGAATAGCACTTGTCGTCTGCTCAGTACAAAGCTCATAGTTAAAGCAAAAAATTCCCACAATATGGGTCCCAATGTTTGTAGCCATTTGATGCCCAAAACCATATCAAATCCTACCAAAGGTATGACAAAAAATTCTGAATGAAATAAAGTCGTACCAATTGAAAATTTTACTGTTTTGTTGATCCCATAGCTAGGGACTTTCTCCCCATTGGCCACTAAAACCATGGTTGTTGGGTGTGGATGGATCTATAACTGAAGATGTTGAGCAGTTGTTAAGCTAAGAAAATTGTGGGTACTTCCCGAATCCACTAGTCCCACAAGTTCCTGGTCGATGACTCGAGCTCTTACTTGCATAGTTTTGGCAGATTTCTACCCGATAATAGCATTCAAAGAGATTTTTGGTGGTTCCTCCGCAATAAAATCATCACTGTTGTTTGTTTCCTCTCGGTCATCCACTTCTAGCTAGAACAATCGTTTACATTGGAGGCTTGCCCTATACGGTTCATCACAGTTGTAGCACAAATTCTTGGACCTCCATTCCGCCATCTCCAAACTGGTTAATTTTCTGATATACTGGGCTGGTGGATTACTCGGGCATGTGTCGGCTGCCAGAGTAGTGTGGATTATTTCTAGGCGGTGGTAATGCTGGATATTGCACCTGAGGGGAAGTATTTCGCCGGTGTTGCCAATTGGTAGAAGTGTTCCGGTCCCCTTGCCAAACTAGCCTTCGATGTTGAAGCCATTGTCGTTGTTCCATTGCTCGAGCTAAATTCATTGCTCGAGCCAAATCTGAAGGTGAGTGAAGTTCCACCTCTAACCTCAGAGTTTCATTGCAGCTTGTTGTAAATAAGTTGACCTACTGGTCGACGCGTACCAACGGCCCAGCGCGAGCCAATTTTTCTTGGAACTGTTTTTGATACAGTTCAACAAACCCGGTTTGTCTCAGCAGCACCAAAACTCCTAAGGAGTTGTTGTGGGCGGGAGGGCCAAATCTAATTGTACATAACTCTTTAATTCATCCCAATCCAGCACTAATCTTTCTAGTTCCACTTGATGAAACCATAGTTGTGCCTCATCTAACATATGGAAGGCAGTTAATCCCACCTTGTCAAACTCAGCAGTCCCTTGATTTGAAAAAAAAAAAATCTCACATCTATGCAACCAAATTAAGGGATCAACTGACCCAGTAAATGTAGGAAAATCCAATTTTGTGTACCTGGGTATTGTGCCTCCACCTTGTGGTGCATAGACAGTGGTGCCCCCAGCAAACTGCTCCTCCCTTCAGTTGTGCAAATTATTCTCCCCTCTTCGTTCTGGGGTAGTGTGTCTCTCTGCTATGATATCAAACATTAGGCTAGCGAGTCGCTGGAATTGCAATTGAATACTAGGAAGTTGTTCCAGTTGCGGCCCATAACTGTCCAGTCTCCCCTGTTGTTCAGCCTGTGCATCTTGCATCTCTCTGATCATGCTTTTTATTTCTTCATTATTGGATGTATCCCCTATGTTACCCTGCTCTAATACCAAGTTGTTATGGTCCCGTGTCATGGATCGACTAACTCAGTGTGGGATTGGTAAATCCAGTGTTGAGAGAGAGAGCTGCTGCTCTCGGATAGGAGGAAAGTAGCCTCCTTTTTGCAGCTAGACTGCTGTTCTCGGTAAGGGCAGAGAGCCCTTGCTGCTGCTGCTCGGACAGGAGGAGAAGAGCTCCCTTGCTGCTCACGGTTGAGAGGGGTTAGAACCCTCCCTGCTGCTGTTCGGGTTAGGGGCTGAAAAGCCTCTAACTTGGACAGTCCTCAGGTCAAAGGTTAGGGTCCCTAACCTTGCTGCTTGCTGGCTTAGGCTGAAGAACCTCTGATTTTGGCTGCTCTCGGTATATAGGGGCTGGGAAGCCTCTATCCTTGCTCGGAAAGAGGGAGAGAGCCCCTCTATTGCTGCTGTGGACGGATGAGAGGCCGAAGCCTCTGATTGAGCTTGGAAAAGGGACAGAAATTCCCTCCTTCTTTTCGGTAAGGAGCAAGGAAAAACAGAAATCAAAAGAGAGAAGGAAGAAAAGTCAGATTCAAGAGGGAACGAGCTCGTCAAGAAGACCCCCAAACCCTAAAGCTCGTCAAGGAGAACTCCAAACCCTGTTTAACCTAATTCAAGATTTGCCTTTTCTCATTCCCCTCCCCCTCTAAGTAGGGTTGATGCCAACATAGTTTTAGGGTTTAATTTTGTAATTCTGCCCCTGTGGCAATTTAACTTAAAATAATGCATAAAAACGAATTTAAAACGATATAGAAATAAAGTAATTAACTCAGTGACTCAGTGCGCCTCCTTTGGATGACTCGGTTAGCTATTGAGTCCTCAACACATATGAAGGAATAGGGGGGCTCGATTTCTGCCCTAGAGGAGTGCAGTTCCACACACTGTTGTTTCCCTCTCTCTCTATTTTTCTCTCTTTTCTCTCTTTTTCTCCCTAAACCTGATCATATGCACCTTGTATTGGCAAATCAGTGATCATACTATATCAATAATAGTTCTTTCTCTATGTGCAAAGCAATAAGAGCAACAAAAAATTTCCCAATTTAGAACATAATCATAGTTCCTTTTCAAAAATCAACAAATGGTATCAAGAACACAAAGCATGTGAAGTTCTAAGAATTTCCAAGATAAAAAATTTACTTCTTCACAAAAACCTCAACCATTGCTTTTCTCTCCTCTTTTGTTTTCCGACTTCGGGATCTCTTGCCCCCAGAATCACTGCATCTTGTGACTGCAAATGGTTGTGAAACCAAGCTAACTTTTATTGACTGCATGGCACTGAAATTTCACAAACAACTTAAACCCTACATGCAGTAACAGAAGAAAGATCAGTTAGAAGATTGTGGTGCCATGGATAGTCCCCATTACAAGCTATTATACACTGCATAAATGGAATAGCATCTTGAACAACCAGCACATTCGGATTGCTTGTCAAATTATATAGTATTGTGGTTTGCTGCTGCAATCATAAGAAAAATTACACAGAACCATGAAAAGATTGTAAACTTGACTATGTCACCAAAACCCAACAATTTGAAAGGAATAACCACTCCTTGACATTTATTTAATAAATAAAATATAATATCCCAAAAATACACTATGCAAACATTAAGATAGGAATGAAGACCTAACTGAATGGCATAGGAGCTCATTTGTAAGGAATAGTGCTGATTAATCAACCATGTATCAGATAAATTAATTTACACTACAAAAGTAGTAGAGCTGCAGTTGCATACTAAGAAACATCAGGTACTCATAATCATCTCATTTTCCACGTCTGAACCCTCAGCATGATAATTTTCCCATGATGCGACTAGAGTTTAGTGTGACACATACTTAGGACTCTGCAAGCAAATGTGAAGTATCTCCACGTTACACCATTAAACCAATTACCTGTAAATCAAGACAGATTTTACCCTAAATTTAATGGGAGTCTTCGACGTATTCAATCATTAGAACTTTTGTCACATATTAGAAATGACAAACAAAACTACACTGGCAAGTCAGTTCAGCTTCACTACCTCTGGAGAAGAGGTTACTAAACCATTCTTTATTAAAAATTGGTATTTCCCAAACACATGGTTGTAGTAGCAAAATGGGCATAAACGATAGACTTCTTTTTCTAGAATTTTTTATTATCAGTTCTTTTAAAAGTTTTTTATAATTTTTTCGTGAACAATATGGACTTAGATTTTCATGTCAATCACAATAGACCCAGTCTTAAGTTTCATGTATGTAAACAAAGATTTTTTTTTCAACTGATATAGGGAACAAAGATAGAGAAACGTCATCAGCATCAGCATCAAAGTCTTGTCCCAACTACAGATGTTTTCCACTCTGGACTATCTAATGCCTAACTCCATTGCCAAGTCACTCTTCACCAGGATGCGCAAGTGATAAAAAGTAAACAGGTGTTTAATCTCACCCCATGCGCTCTGGTCATGTGGTCTTCTTTTCGTGTGAAATGCCAATGAAGAACAATATGTGGACTACAAAATGCATGACAATGAAGCAAAATGAGACTGAGAATGCTAAATTAATCAAACTTAAAGAGTGCAGTCATAATGGGCAAACGATATTGAAGAGAAAGCATGATGTAGTATAAACAGCCATCGATCAAAACCTTTGAAATCCAAAAAATGGCGGGAAGAAAGAAAACAAGATTTCACATGGGAAGGAAAAGATAAATCCAGAAGCTTAAAAATACAAAGACAGAACAAACTAAAAGAGCAGATGGTATGTACCTCGCCGTGTCTCTCGCCCTTCCGAACTCGGTCTCTGTCAGACAAAAACCCTCCGTCTAATAAAAAAAATGGAAATTTGCATATAGCCAAAAGCACATTAGACAGGTGTCCCGTGCTGTGAATCGTACCCGGTCACTCTCTCGAGAAGGGTTAAATTTGACTCGTTTCCTAGAGAAGGGTGTGCTCATGGTTGTGTTTCTCCTTTCTCGTGTATCGGGGGGTTTACACGTATTGGGTATAAAAGGGTAGACACTAAAGGGTAGACACTACGAGGGACATAGATAGGGTTTGGGTTTTTGAAAACCTGAATTCAGATTCTGAGGGGGGTTAGTCAATAAAATGAAAATTTGATCTTCATTTTCATCTTTATTTCATCTTTATTTTATACATCTATATGATCTTCATCTTCGAAATAGGTGTTAATATGGACAACTTCATCTTCGAAATAGGGTATTAGGGGGGGTTAGTCAACAAAATAAAAATTTAATCTTTATCTTCATCTTCATCTTCATCTTCATCTTATGTATCTACATGATCTTCATCTTCGAAATGGGTGTTAGTCAAGACAACTTCATCTTCGAAATCTTTGAAATAGGGTGTTAGTCAAGACAACTTCATCTTCATCTTCATCTTATAGAAATTTAAAATTATTGATTTTAATAATTATAAAAATAAACTAATTAAACCAAAGTGTCTGAGTTAACAATATTTTAATTACCACTATTAAATCACTAATACAATAGAGTGAATAAAAAATTCTGATTAATGAATAAAAAATATTATATTAATAACATAAGATAGATTTGTATTGTATTAATTAATAATATATTTTGACATAATTAATGATGATATATTAATCAAATGCATAATTTAATTATATTTTATTTACCAGAGACTTAAATATGAAGTTTAATATAGTAATAAAATAAAATAAAATAATAAATAAATACATATACAACTTTTAAAATAACCTAAAAAAAATTATTCAAATAACGAGTTCGTGCCTTTAATATTACAATCAACGAGTTACAAGTTTAGTACATATAAATTACGCATGTTCAAAAGTAATAAGAGTAAACCATCATTTATCGTTCCACATGGATGTCGATATGGCATCTCAAAATTGTGCGGCTCTTGTGGATTCTAATGCATTCTGCCTCTGAATGCTTGTTACTTGGCTACCCACATCCTCAAGATCATCGCAATCGTCACTGTCTGTATCATCCATTGCACCTAATTGGACCGCATCACCTCCTCCACCGAGCTCGCCACCCGAATCATCATCTTCATCTTCAAATATATCATCATAATCTTCTGCACGTATATAATTGTGCAATATGCAACAAGCATGTACAATTTTCACCTGAATCTTAAAATAAAATGGAGGAGTGCCTGTTAATATTTGAAATCGAGCTTTTAAAGCACCAAAAGTTCGCTCAATAATATTCCGTAAAGATGAATGTCTTCGGTTGAATAATTCTTTTTCATTTCTAGGAATATTATCTCCAAATTCTTGCATATGATATCGGGTTCCTCGATATGGAGCCAAAAATCCCAAAAGATTTGCATAACCAGCATCGACTAGATAATATTTTCCTATAATAAAATTATATACCACATAAAATAATTGAAGATAAAATAGATAAAAAATTACTGCATAAAAATATATTACTTAGCTTCAGGTACAAAGATTTTATCTCGACAAGTCAATGCATCCTTCAGTACACGGGAATCGGCTGCTGACCCCTCCCATCCAGCAAGTACATAAGTGAATTGCATATCAAATGAACATGCTGCCATCACATTTTGTGAGAGATAACCTTTTCTATTCCAAAACCTTGGTTGATCTTCAAGTGGAATGTTGGCTTTGATATGAGTTCCATCAATAGTTCCAATACAATCCTAATTATACATTTTCAATTAATATTTACTAACTTTGTATATTAATCTAAAATTATTTAGTTATAGGAAGTGATGTTACCTTGAAGTAGGGATAAATCATTGAATTTGTTAAAATCTTCGAGTGTGTGCGTTCCGAAGGCCGTTTGACGTAATCAGAGTGAAGTTTGGGGATTGCATCCAACACCTTGTTGAAATACTTACTTATCGTCCAGTTTGATCTATCAAACATCTCTGCTGTGACACTATACACTTGTCCTTGACCAACAGTTAGGAGGAAATATGCAAGTTGTTCTTCAACTGAGATGGTCTTTGTGGCTGATAAAAACCCTTTACTAGAAAGTATATCTGCGAATTTGTGAAATACCAGTTGGTTCATCCTGTACACTTTACGAAATTTAACTGGAGATTTGTCTAGTGTCTTTTACAAATACAATGGACCATTCATCCCACAAGAACGTGGTACACGTCTGTTGCAATGGTACATATAGTATCTTTCCATGGCGATCATCAAAGTTGTGAATGCAACCATAATTGCAACCTTTTCATCGTATGTCATAGTATCCATGGAAATCCACAAAATTAATCGCCTAAAATTCATAAACACGAGTAAACATCAATCTTCAATCATAACCTATTTGCAATCACACCTATAAACAACCATATTCATCCACATTCCCACATCCTACATTCAATCACATCCTACATTCATCCACATTCACACATCCTACATTCAATCACATCCTACATTCATCCCCATTCCCACATCCTACATTCAATCACATCCTACATTCATCGACATTCCCACATCCTACATTCATCCACATCCCACATCCTATATTCATCCCCATTCCCACATCCTACATTCAATCACATCCTACATTCATCAACATTCCCACATCCTACATTCATCCACATCCCACATCCTACATTCAATCACATTCCACATCCATACTCAAAACACCATATTTATCTATGCAATATATAAACACAACAACATATCAAATTTAAATACAAACCATACTAATAAGTTTTGCAACGTCATAATTCAAATATCATGTCTACTACATAATAATATTCCAAAAAAATAGTGTATTTATAACGCATTACAATTAGTTTTCAAAACAAAATTTAAGCCACTCAACCCACTCTTCCACTGTCATTTCCATAAACATGACCTTCTTAGTTGGTGTATCCAACCATGAAGGAGCGCGATACTTCAATTCTGTAGGCAAGTCTGGGATTTCTCTGAGGGCGTTGACGCAACCTCTTACAATATCGTCTTTCATCATGAAATTATGAAATGTCTGAGCAAATCGATCTATTGCATAAAAAATTCGGCTATTAGTGTCGCTATCGGGCATTTCGGTTCTCTTTCTACGACGACTTGAAGATGACGGTTTACTTCTTTCAGATTGATTACCTAGAGACTCATCCATGCTTAATAATGGTGATGGAGTATCCCTAACTATATCAACATCCGCTGGCTCATCCATCGGGACATGTTTCGATTCACGGATCACCTCATCGCCCTGATCTACAAAGGTTGAAGCTCCTGACCCTACCGCTATTGTGTTTCCCACCACCACAGCTAATTTGTCGTACATGGGGCAGCCTTCACGTCTGTACTTCTCAGCATCTTTATGCTCCTACAAAAATAAAACATCATTTAGACGTCTTGGAATAGAGTTATACTAACGCAAAAAACATAAAAAATATTTTATAGTACATCATATAGTCGAGCCATACAGATTTACTGACCGTTATGTAATCAAGCCATACAAAATTACATGCAGTAACTCGTTGTGTGGTTGCATCCCAACCAAACCCACTAGTGTTGATACAACTCGTTACCGTTTGGTATGTTTTCTTCCATGTTCTTGTTCGATTCTTCACCTGCTCAACAGTTTTTTTCATGACTGTGTCTTCATTGAACTTATTTACACAGTCCATGTATACCTCATGCTTCCACACCCCGTTAGGCAACTTGTTCCCTAGATTGACCTGCTCGACCAAGAGATCGAGCATTTTGCTATCATCATCGGATGTCCAAATATCATATGTTCGACCACTTGGTTGTCTTCTTGTAGCCATGTATAATCTAAATCCGATACGGTCCTCACGAAAAAAACTTTATCAGACAACCTTTACTCGTCACGGAAACACAAACCATAAAAAAAAATACCATGTGGTGGATATGTATAATACCCGAATCTCCTCACCACATGGCAAAAACATTTCATAGTACTTCAAAAATTCTCAACAACATTCTCACACATTTCAAAATTAATTAAATTATTTTCACTAATGCATATGCACTAAACAATGAAAATACACACACATCAAATCCAAATTCACCGAAGACCCCTGGTAGAGCCCCATATAACTTCGCAGTCACTATGAACTATACCTCGTCAGTGATGGAGGTCGGGTTTCGTTGGCTAATGGACGTCCGTGTAGGCGACTCAACCTTGTTTGAATTGGACTAAAAACCCCTAAACACTAATTCCAGAACTTAATACCTTAAAAACCCAAAACCCTAAACCCTAACCCCCCCCCCCCCCCCCCCCTCCCCAAAACCTAAAAAACCCTAGAGCTTAAAAACACAAAACCCCCAAAATCTTAAAAACCATAAACCCCCTAAACCTTAAAAATCTTAATCCCTAAAATACCCTAAACCCTTAGCCTAAACCGTAAACCCGAAACACAAACCATAAAAAAATACCATGTGGTGGATATGTATAATACCCGAATCTCCTCACCACATGGCAAAAACATTTCATAGAACTTCAAAAATTCTCAACAACATTCTCACACATTTCAAAATTAATTAAATTATTTTCACTAATGCATATGCACTAAACAATGAAAACACACACACATCAAATCCAAATTCACCGAAGACCCTGGTAGAGCCCCATATAACTTCGCAGCAACTTTGAACTGTACCTCGTCAGTGATGGGGGTCGGGTTTCGTAGGCTAATGGATGCCCGTGTAGGCGACTCAACCTTGTTTGAATTGGACTAAAAACCCCTAAATACTAATTACAGAACTTAATACCTTAAAAGCCCAAAACCCTAAACCCAAACCCCACCCCCCACCCCAAAAAAAACCTAAAAAACCCTAGAGCTTAAAAACCCCCAAAACCTTAAAAACCATAAACCCCCCTAAACCTTCAAAATTCTAATCCCTAAAATACCATAAACCCCTAGCCTAAACCCTACCCGAAACACAAACCATAAAAAAAAAAACTAAACCATCAAACCCTAAACCCTATCACCTACTAAACTCTAAACCCTAAACACTAATTCCAGGACTTAATACATTAAAAGCCCTAAACCCTAAACCCTAAACCCTACACCCTAATTCCAAACCCTAAACCCAAAAAACCTTATAGCTTAAAAACCCTAAACCCCCTAAACCTTAAAAACCCTAATCCCTAAAATACCCTTAACCATAAACCCTAATTACGCACTAAACTCTAAACCCTAATTTAGACTATAAACCGTAACCCTAAATCCCAAAATAATGCACAAATAACCCCCAATTACGCACTGAAAATAAATTTAAATCAAATAAAACACTAATTTAATGAAACAAATTAGGGTTTAGGCATACCTTCTGAAATTTGGGGAAATCCGAAGCCGAAGGGTGAAATCGATGCCTAATCGAAGTAGATATTAAGCAATCGATGCCCAAATGTCCAAAATCGAAGAAAATCGAAATGGAAATGGGAAAATCGAACGAAATCAGAAGGTATTTTCGGGGGAAAGGAGACTTGCCAGAGAGAGAAGGGAGTGGGAGGCCGAAAGGGAGAAGAGAGGGAGAAGACAAAGAAGAAAGGGAGGTCGGGAGGGAATACAAAGAGAAATGCGAGAGAAATCGAGTCCGAGAGAAGAGAGGGAGTCACGGAGACGAGAGAGGGGGTGCGAGAGAGAGGGCGAAGCCGATAGAAGACCGAGAGTTGAGGCCGGAGACGAGAGGGAACTGAGATGGTGGCCGGAGATGAAAGACGAGATCGATGTCGGGTATGCGGTTGAAGATCATTTCGTCCTTCAAGTTGACTAACCCCCCCTAACACCAAGTGTGAAGATGATCTTCATGTACGTGACTGACATGATCTTCATGTTGGACATGAACTTGATCTTCATGTATCCATCTGGGGGACTAACCCCCCCAAATGATTCAACTTGGTATGGACATTGATTATTATCCGGAAGTATTGGAATGCTTATTATCATCTTCATCGCATGCTATCTATTCAAATCTCCTATTGTATATTCAATTCGTTGATTTTTCTATACTTCTGGGCATCCTAGTGCAAATCCTCCAACTAGATGGATCAAGTCTTCTTGCATCTCACCATTGATTACTCACATGCTGAAAGTTTTAGAAGAGAACCTGGGGGGTAGCCTAAGATACATTCAAAACTCAATTCCATTGCCTGATGTGCTACAACTTTTTAAAAGAAGTGGAGACCATGGAGAGCTAATCCTATTGTATCTCTTGTGACGCGTAAATTGACTCAAAAATCCAAGTTTGACTATACTAGGGTGAGTAAAGATAATTTACTCAAAAATAACAAAAATAATATTTTTCAATTATGGGTTTGGGTTGACTGCATTTGGTCCAAATAAAAATAACTAGTTCAGTTCTATTCATGAATTGTTCATTGCTATTAAAATTATTACTTTTGATGTTTTAGGGAAGTTTGTTTGAGATGATTTGGTCTGACATCTCCTCTCTAGTGTTGGTTTTTTTGTCTGCATCGATTGCATAGCTTCTACATCGTGATCTCTGAAAATTTAGCTCACCCCCCAAAAACTCCCTTGAGGTCATACTTGGTACAATTTGCTTTTTAAGTTTTATGTTTTCTACCACGACAACCCGCCTAGAATGTGTTCGAAAAAAGGACACACTCATTATTTGTATGATTTGATAAGAAGCTCCTTATTATTTTCTTTAAATTTAGAAGCTTGATTGTGAAGTAGTGTTGCATAGCTACCTCCTTTTTTTTTAAGTTTCTTGAGTCATTTTTGGAACTTTGAGTGTTGCATTGTTACCTCTTTCCACTTGATAGTATAAATACTCTCTAGTATTTATTTAATTTATCATCGTTAATTTTTTCATCACTTTTGAGCAATGCCTATAGACCTACTACCTGTAAAATATATGAGTACATGCAACACCTAGTGGAATCAAGTTTTTCTATTCACCTAGGTGATGATCTTTTTGGAGCTATCCTTAAAAGTGAGTAGTCTTTTTTTTATACCTGAAATTAGACATTTTTTATTCCTTTGAAATTGAGTAGAGTTTTGTTTAGACTATGACCATTTTGAGTGGTATATGGAGTATTATTGTTCTACCTGGAGTCATTTTCTCCCCCCATATTTTTGTCCAAATTGGGTCTCTATGTCATTTTTATCCCCAACTTGAGGGAGAGAAGTATAAGAAGAAATACAATGAAAGATGTATTTTATTTTATTTGACTAGAATAGTCAAGTAAGAGGGTAAAAAAAAAAATGAAGATTATGTATCTCTGAAGAATTTTTTCAGACAAAGGATATTGAAGACCAAAATTGTTTTTCCTTAAAAGTTGAAGTTACAAACCCCAACTTGAGGGGTGAGTTGCAAAACATTTATTGAAGAGTCTGACAGGAATCTCATAGGAATATCTTAGTTAAAAAGGTGTTTTATTTATTTTAGTTCTCTTTAATCATTGTTTAGTTTGATTATAATTAGGAGTACGAGCGTAACTCAGATTGGGGTAGTTTAATTTCATTATGATTCTATATATTTCCTCTATTATAAATAGAGGCCTGGAGTACTCAAATTAAAACAAGTCAAAAAATTATTTCTCTTTTCTAGAAATCTAATTATATGCTTCAACCATCGGCTTTTGTGGTTGAAGGGGAGAAATTTTGTAGGCTAAACAAATCAAATTATGGGCTTTAGAAATCAGCATGGGTATGGTTTGATAAATTCAGCAATGTGGTAATTTCAAAAGGTGAGAGATGAATCACTCAGTTGTTAAATGTATTTGTAATTTTACGGTCCTCATGGCTATTTATGTCGATAACATAACTATCAATGGAAGTGATAAGAGTGGTATTCATGATATCAAGGAAGGGTTTGGTAAAGTCTTTCAAACAAAGATTTGGACCTATTGAAGTATTTTCTTGGTGTAGAGGTATTATAGTCTTAACATGGCATTATCTTACCCCAGACAAAGTGGACACTCGATTAACTTGAAGAAACTTGAATGTTGGATTGTTGGCCTCTTAATACTCCAATGGATCCAAATGTGAAACACTGTGTAGGGTCTGGTGAGAAGGTAGATGTTGGAAAGTTCCAAAGATTGATGTGAAAGCTAATCTACTTGAAAGTTACTGGACCAGATATTTCATTTGATGTAAGTGTCATTAGCTGGTTTATACATAAACCTCAATGATCTAATTGGTAATCACTTGAACGAATTTTGAGGTATATGAAGAAGAGCGCAGGTCAAGGACTACTGTACAAGAATCATCTAAACATCAAAATTGAAGGGTTTGTATATGTAGATTAGGCATATCAGATTATAGGGTTTAATCCATTGTAGTGGTTAGTGGTAAGAGCAAAAGGGATGAAGAGAAGAATAAGAAGAGAGAAACAAAAGAGGAGATGTAGCCAAGTGTAGAGATACAGGAGGTGTTGGAGGAGAAAGCGAGAACTTGAGAGTTGATAGAGAGCTTCCCACTTAGGGTCCTAGTTGGGTTAGCTCCTCTCACTTCAATTTATATTATAAGGTCTTGAAGAAATTACAAGAGTTCCCATTGGCCACTTAAAGAGAAAAATAAACAAGAATAAAGATAAGAACTTAAATGCATCATATTCTCTCAACACTTCCCCTCAAACTGGTGTTACAGTGACATCAAGCACCCTAAGCTTGGAACATGAATGTCAATGGACCTTCTGCGACTATTTTGGTGAGAAGGTCTGCAAGTTGATTCTAGGAAGGAATGTAATGCATACTAATAGCTCTAGTCTTACACTTTTCATTAATAAAATGATAATGAATTTCAATATGTTTTGTCCTTCCATGAAAGATTGGATTTACAATAATTTGAATGACTACTTGGTTGTCACAATGAAGTTGCATACGAGTTTCTTCTGAAAGACCAACCTCTACAAGTAAATATTGAAGGCACAATATCTCATTGATTGCTTACGCCATAGCCCTATATTATGCCACTGAATTGGACCGTGCTATAATACTTTGTTTCTTACTGTGTCAAGTCACCAGGTTTCCATTAACCATTATACAAACACAAAAAATAGATTTCCTATCATCAGGAGAACCTGCCCAGTCTGCATAAGCAAATCCTTCAACCTTAAAATTCCCATGATTCTTATATAGTAATCCTTTCCCCAGCTTCTTTTTTGAATATCTCAATATCCTTTCAAGAGCTTGCCAATGAGAGAGTTGAGGTCTACGCATGAATTGCCTAATAACACTCACAACGAAAGAAATATTTGGTCTAGTAACTGTTAAATAAATCAAATTACCAACCAGCCTTCGAAACTTGCCAACAACAACAACATTTTCACATTCTTCATACAATTTGACATTTGGATCCATGTGAGTATCAAGAGGCCTACAACCAAGCATTCATGTATCTTCAAGTAAGTCTAACGCATACTTCCTTTAAGATGAAACAATTCCAGGTTGAGATTGTAGCACATCAATTCCAAGAAAATATTTCAAGAATCCAGGATCTTTTGTTAAAAAACTTTGGACAACCCTTCATTTAGCTGGTGAATACCCCTTTCATCTCTCCCAATGAGAATGATATCATCCAAAAAAATAACCAAAATAATAGCACCTTGATTAGTATTTTAACAAACATTAAACGGTCCACTTCACACCTCTTAAAATCAAAGTCACACACAACTTTACTAAAATTGTCAAACCATACTTGAGGAGATTGCTTGAGGCCATAAATTGATTTGTTAAGTTTACATACCTTCTCCCCCTCAACCAAAAAACCATTTTGCTAAAGCATGTAGACTTCTTCATGGAATTTACCATTAAGGAAGATATTTTTTACATCCAGTTGATGAGGAGACGGATTAGAATTTACGGCAAGAGAGATGTGAAGTCTTACAGAGTCAAGTTTGGCAATCAGAGAAAATGTATTTTCATAGCCAATGCCATAGGTTTGAGTAAACCTTTTAGCAACTACTTGAGCTTTCAACATAGCAACATGCCCATCTAGATTGGGCTTTACTATAAACACCCATTGACATACCACAACTTTTTTTGCCAAGTAGTAATGAAGTAGAGTCCCATGTTTGATTACTATACATGGTAGCCATTTATTTCTCTATGGCAACTCTCCATCCATGGAAACAAATAAAGAATACAAGGCAACAATAAAAGAACAACACTCTGTGCATAGTAGGTGAGTGAATATAATATGAGAAATAGGATGAGGGGTGGAAGCTTGTTGAGGAACATAAGAACGGGGTTCCTTATGGATAGCTAAAGTTTTTGCATCTTTGAAGAATTGCATTTGTGAAGAATTTTATTTTCAGCCAAAGAAAATTGTAGACCAAGAATCCTTTTCATTGCAAACAAAAGTTATAAACTCCAATTTGAGGGGTTTTGTCAAAAATCAGATATGGGAGAGTCTCACATGACTCTCACAAAAATAAGTCATGTAGAGCAGAATTATTATTGAAGAAGGTCTCACAGAAGAGTCTCAATTTAAAGGTGTCTTAGTTATGTTAGTCTTCTATTTATGTTCAGTTGTTTAATTGTTCTAGGATTTATCTTTAAGTGTGTAACTTTGGCTGTAATTGGGACAAGGGTAGTTTAATTGTAATTGGCTTCTACTTGTTTCCTTTATTATAAATAGAAGCTCATGTACTGAAATTACATCAAGTTCATGAATTTTTTCTCTTTTCTAGAAATTCAACATCGAGTCAAATAACCTATCTCATTACTTGAAACAAGATATGCCTAATTCAACCTAAGTTCTTGCATGATACAAGGTCAAATCACATTGATCTCACAACCTGAAGTGCCTAAATCCAAAACCAAGTAGATTTGATGATCCATAAAACATGATTTTTCTATCACTCCCTTGAAATTATACAAATAATTATTATAATATTAAGTTTTTAGATAATTTCCTAATAGTTCATTGATAAGTTTTTAATTAAGGATTTTTCGAAAACCTATAATATCAAAAGGCATTTCCAACTTGTTGAATTTCTAGACAAGATCAATACTTTACTAACTTGATGTAATTTGAGTACAATGAGCCTCTATTTATAATAGAGGAAACAAGTGAAATCCAATTACAATTAAACTACCTTTGTCCCAATTACAACCAAAGTTAAACACTACAAGACGAGTCCTAAAATAATCAAACAACTGAATATAAATAGAAGACTAACATAACTAAAACATATTTAATTGAGACTCTTTTGAGAGACCTCCTTCCATGAGACTCTTCTTAGACTCCACTATATTAATTCTGGTTCTGTGAGACCTCTTGTTGTGAGAGTCATGTAAGACTCTTCCATATTTCCTCTTTAACACAACTTTTCTTAGGATATACAATTCTAATAAGGGTTTCACACTTTTAGAGTGTTGAAAAGGGTAGAAAATGGATTAGATTGATTTGAAATCCAAACTGCCCCTGATTGCATAACTTTCTAGGATAAAATTGTTGGTCCTCATTTAGAATGGATCAATATGCTGTTATGTCACAAACAAAATCCAACCCAATCCACAGATTAAAATGGATGAGATTGAATCTAAATAAATTACCTATATTTAATATATTGATAATTAATATCATATATCCAAGGTAACTAAAGTTTAGCTCTTTGGCATAACACTTTTCTTTTTAAGCTCTAAGTCATCTAATCATCAAACAATTTCACAATTCGTGCTATCCTCAAGTGAACATGTGACACCAAGTTCACAACCTAGTAATTGAAATACAAGTTACAAATATTGTTAGTAAGATGAATTCTCAAGTATAGGGACACTTTAATATCAAAGAAACAAATGTTTTTTTTTTTTTTTTTTTGTGTTTGTGTTTGTAAGTGTTTGCAGTGGTGTTTATGGTGGAACAACACAAACCATTTGAGTAATCATCATATTCAAGAGGTGTAAAAAGAGGAAGCACAGTGAGGGTGGGTAGTCCACCTTTATGTCCTTATTGAATAAAAATAATGAGACAAATCAGTTGATAAACCGTCGCCTATTACATCCAATTTGAAAAAATAAATCATAAAAAAATTATTCTAAACGTAGTATGATTGCTCTGATCTACACATGATCCAATTTACATGAAAACAAATCAAACATGGATCTTGAAGTTACCCAATATGATCCAACATCCATGAATGAAAAATAATTTAATAAACCTATCTGATTCAATCCAGAATAGTATGTGGGTCTAGATCATGTGATAGTTCTGATAATTTAATAAACCAATCAATGATAGTTCTGATGTAGATCATGTGGTACCAAGACCATTTCTAGGTCTACTATAGACCAAACTTAGGTGACCTTTTTGACATGTGGCCGATATCACTCAAAATGAAAAATGGTTTACATATTCTCTAAGAGGTCTTTGCATAGGTATGGGTCAACCCTAATTCAAAGTTTATGTAACGTCCCTTATTTTCAAACATGCAATACAAATTATAATTATTTTCAAACATGCAATACAAATTATAACATATTGGGTCCTAGTATTGTATTGAACAATTAAACTAGGACATGTTGGGTTATAGTATTAAATTTGAACTCTAACCCAATTAATAATAAGATGAGACAAATAAACTCAAAGCCAACCTATTTATCACTCGTGGGTTTCAAATTAATTAGTCAAGTTCAAGTAACGTTATAAAGTTGGGTAAATTGTGCAACACTTGGTAGAAGTGGGATCTCTAACCTCTCTAGTTCAAGAAATCCTTTGACCTAACGAAGCGCCTGGCCGGCTGGCCGCACTTGGAGGGGGAGATTTGTCGGATTTAGATGAGTCCGAGAGGCTATGGATTACGAAAATTACGTCCACGTCCTCAAATCTAGTTAATTTGCTGGTCTGGAAGCAAACGGGGACTAATTAAGTCACTAAAGTCAACACCAGCCGTACCAAAGCGGCGATATAGGAGGGGCAAGCATCATGAGTAAATTCTTGTTGGCACGTGGCTCGCCCTCATTCTTGTCGTCAGTTGATGAAATCTGTGTACGGACACCTTGCCTGAACGTTTTGTGAGTTGAGATTTTCATTTGGTTCTTTCTTTCCATTTTCATGTCGGCCTTTTTCAGGTTATTTGCGAATGTAATTACGTTAATGAAACTGAAACGACTGTAGTAGCTGTAGTAGTAATGATACGTTATCATTTCGAAATAAATTCGTAAAAATTTGTCGATTCGTCTCTCATCTCTAAATGCTTCTCTCTATCCGCCGGAGCAGAAATTCAAGAACGGAATAAATCGGTGGCGTATTTCAGGTTAGAGGAAATTTGTTTTGGAGAAAGGGAAGAACAAAATGGGTTTGATCACGGGGTTGATTTTGGGGGTATTGGTTGGGATCGCTCTCATGGCTGGATGGCGCGAAATGATGAAGTCTCGAGCAAGGAAGCGGGTGGCTAAGGTACTCCTTGTTCTCCATTTTTTATGTCCTCGAAGTGTAGCTTTTTCTGTTCTGGTTTCGGGGCTGGCTTTCATGAGAATTTTAGGTAGTGCTTGGAGATTCCTCCTTTGTTTTTAGTGTTCGTTGGTTTACTTCAAGCGCCGATCGCTAGTTTCTTTTTTGTTTTTGTTTTCCAATTTTAAACAAATTTGAGTTTATTGTACCTCTTGAGAATTGTTAAATATGGCTTGGCAATTGGTTTTACAGGGCTATTGCTTTCTTGAGCCACCGTTTCTATTTATTTGTAAATTTTCTTGTAGCGTGCACAGTTTACTTGCTTGCCGCCTTAGGCACATCTCTCGTTCTTAGTTTCACGCTGGCCTAATAAAGTTAGTCTTTTAGTAAGCGTATATAAGCAGATGTTTAGTATATAAGCAATTCTTTAGTGGCCGCACCCAAAGGAAATTATTGAA
The DNA here is from genome assembly GCF_029961685.1 of Aristolochia californica. Classification (NCBI taxonomy): domain Eukaryota; kingdom Viridiplantae; phylum Streptophyta; class Magnoliopsida; order Piperales; family Aristolochiaceae; genus Aristolochia; species Aristolochia californica. The sequence goes on from NW_027182279.1 coordinate 9,037,753, forward strand.
GAAGGGCGGTGGAGGTTGGTTGAAGATGATGTTATGCGGCGTTCAGAACCAGCCTTGAAGTGAATGAGAGCATCGATATTGATGGTCTCTGGGTTGGAATGGATCTTCTGACAGGGCATACAGAAAAATTACTCGAACTCAGGCCTTCTCAAACTGAATGAAATCTCATGGATCCAAGATCCAACAAGATATCACTTCCTTCTTCTTTTATTAAGGGTTCTTGCGATTATATGACTTTCAACTAGGCACTTTTAGCATTTACTGAACTATGCTTTTGTGGACATATTGAAATTGATCTTGATAATTTGATTTCGTTTTTTTGGTTTTTCAGATTGTCACATATATTTGGTTTTATGCAAGCTAAGTTAGCAATTTGATAGATCTGTTATGATGTTGCACAATTTGTTGGATTTCCTTTCCATACTTAACACTAGGTTGCAGTAGCATGGAGTGTATGAGTGTTGGAGTCATGGACTGAAATAATCTTGCTTTAAATATTAAATTCCATTGTTGGTAACGAGTGACTTTCGTGAATTTCTGTACAATTTCACTCTTATTTTTCTACTTCAAATTTGATGGGGAGTTTTGTTCTGGTGTCTAGGTAGTACCAACAGACAAGTCATGACATGTTTTATGATTGCTTAAAATGCTCAACAGAAATTCTGCTAAGACGATTATGAATCTAGTGTTTCTGAACATGATCCCTCGAAGGAAGCTAGCATCAACAATCAATTTGAGTTGATTGTGCTTTTGAAATTGTTACAAGATCGTATTCATCTTTTTAATAAAAATTCTTACGTGACTAGAGTTTTCACTCCGCCCGTGGCAGATTCAAGGGAAGGGTCTTAAGAGGCCATGGCCTTTCCACAGAAAAAGAAATATTTCCAGTGTCTTATAAAGAGACATATGGGGTCTACCAGTTGTTTCTGGTCAATCCCTATTATCTATGCAAAGACAGCCATGGCAGGCTGTTCGAGGAAGATTCCTGATTCTTCCAACTGCTTTCAGTTGTAACAGAAAAATATTTTTCTAATACTCACACCTTATCTTCTGCAGGCTGTTGACATAAAACTTCTTGGGACCCTTAACAGAGAGGACTTGAAGAAACTCTGTGGTGACAACTATCCTGATTGGATATCATTCCCTGTGTTTGAACAGGTTAGATTCTCCTGGATTTGTGTCTTATTCAATGAGCTTGGCCTTTTTCTTTGTCCCCTTATTTCTTTATTGAAATATTGTATTCTTTGTCCCTTATCTAGTTCACAGGTCTTTTGTGTAGACTTGGTAAAACCTGGAGCAGTAAATAATCTCTCTGTAATTAGTTCTCTTGATTCTTTGCACATGGGAACAGTTAGTACAGGAAACATGTGGCAAGACTGGGGAAGGCAAATAACTCTACTCAGTCTTGTCCAATTGTTTAGACCTTTGATAAAAATGATGACTAAAGTGTATCTTTCATTGAACAGCAAATTCTAATGGAACCATAACTGTAGAAGTATATCAAATTCTTCCACTAGTTCAACATTCATATGGTGATTCAAAGAATCATTCTAAACAAAACTGAGATTTAAAAAATATTTAGTTATTACGGTGGGAAAATATTTGGCTGATGAAGATAGGTTTATATGGGAACCCAAGTTGGTGAGGTTGCTTCCAAAATAATTGCATACTATCCTAAAAGTTCTACTGGGAAGAAAATCTGAGGTGGCAGAGTATCTTGCTCAGTACATAATGTACTAGTCGGATCTCTGAATTATCTACCTGAAGTGGACATAGCTTCTTCTTCTGATTGGTCAAATGCCATGATCATTTATTGCTCCATAAATGATTGCAAAGTTTTGTTTGTAAGGCTTCAAAATCTTGGATCTTGTCCATTTAAAGAAAAATCAATCTCGTGGTATAATACCCAGGAAAGGGCTCTCTCTCTTACAAGATCATCAAGGAAAATTAGGTTTTTAGTGTTACAAGCAAGCTTGGTATACTTGTATTCTTTGAAGTCACATCCATTGGCCCCATATAACCATGTGGTTTAAGGTGGGGGTGCTTTTGCAGAGATTTTTCAGTAAAGTTGCTCTCTGAGGTGGCCTTGTGTACTCTAATTTCGGTACATAAAAGCACAACAGAAAGCGTGTTCATTTCCTGAGTTCTGTCAGATCTCATGCAGCAATACTTTGTCTGTCCTCGTCCATGGTTTTTGTGTTTTTGGGCCATAAAGTTAGAGTAGGCACAAAGTATGTGTAACTAAACATTGAAGAACTTCTAGAATTTTCTTAGGTTAACCCAGTTGGTGTGATTAGATATTTCACGCTGCTCTATACTTTTTTTTTTTTTAAAATAAAAAAGCTAGGTGAAGGTTAATGACACCATCTCCATGCCTTTCTACATGCAATTTAAGTAGTAAGCTGTGTGATTCTGGCAAATTATCTTTGACTTTAAGTTATGAAATAGTGAGTTTGAGAGAGTGCAAAAGGGAGAAGTAAGAAAAATAATGAATAAAGAAGAAGAAAGGAAGATAAGAGAAGGGAATTGTTCTCAAACAAGAGCCAAACCTAGATTTTCCCAAGGCTATGATCTCAGCTGTCCACCTTCATCTTATTTATACTAAATTAAATACAAAAAATCTAAATTGCCATTTGAGCTACATATCGAGCATATAATGAGCTATTACATGGTTTATGTGTAATCCTAGTAAAAATAACATAAATCCTTCCAGCTTTCAACATTTCACCTCAAGCTAGGGAGTAGGCATCAAATAACCCCAACTTGGAACACAACTTTAGGAATCAAGCTCCTTGCAATGCCTTGATAAAAAGATCTGCTACTTGATCTTCTGAATGCACATGAGGTGTAGCAGTTCTCCCCTTCCTGATTTGATCATGGATGAAGTGGCAATCAACTTCTATATGCTTTGTTTTTTCATGGAACACTAGGTAGTCCTACAATGAAGATGGTGACTTGATTATAACATTCCATAGTCATTGGTAATGATGCTGATCCCACAATGAAGATGTCGGCTTCATTATCACATTCCATAGTCTTTGGTAATGATGCCCTTGTTCCAAACTCAGACGCTAGAGAATATACCAGATCAGCTCACAAGCTATGTGGGCCATAGCTCTGTATTCCACTTTAGAACTGAATCTTGCCACAACATTTTGTTTCTTCGGCAGGTAACCAGATTTCCACCTAAAACTACACAAAATCCATTGGTAGACTTCTTAACTTCCTTGGAACCTGCATAATCAGCATCGGGATACCTATATATCCTTGTATGCCCATAATATTTATATTAGTACCTTACCTGATTCCCCTTTAAGATACCGAATGATTCTATGTATAGCTTCCAGGTGAATCTTCCTACAGGCCTCCAATAATTTGCTCATGAATCCTACAACTGCTGCATATATCAACTTCCCAACTAGATGTCTATAATGAGTTTTATCCTTCAAGATTGTTGAGTTCTCATCAAATAATTTCTTACTTTCTTCTAAAAGAGTATCAGCTGGTCATGGTCTCCTCAACGGGCTCCACATTTTCAGAGATAAGTGCACTGGTCCCCTCCATATTGAAGGGGACTCGAAGGTGGTCATTGGACGGTGAGAGCATGCATCCCCTCCCCCGTGGCGCCATTGGGACATTTTTCGGGAGATTATTGAAATTTGTTCATATTTATCTCGTATTTGGTCTCACATTCCGAGATCCGCAAATTCGGCAGCTGATGCACTTGCTAAGCTCGGAGCTACCCTACAATCGTTGGTTGTCAGGGATTTGCTCCCCTCTTTGTAATTTCTGTATTTTTCTTGTTTATATATATACATCTTTTTCAAAAAAAAAAAAAAAAAAAAGAGTATCAGCTCACTTGTTTCCTAGTGGCCCTGTCTCACTTAGAAGGTCCGTTACATATTTTCATTGAGATAGTAAGATACCTGATTTATTTTTGGACACTTCAATCCACAAGAAATACTTAAGAGGGCCAAAGTCCTTTGTTTGAAAATGCTTTTGGAGGTGACCTTTAATCTCAGCAATCTCACCAGTATCATTAATTGAAATCACAATATTATTTTCACATACACAATTAAAACCCATACCTCTTTTCAGGATGAAAACAGACAAACCCGAGCTGCTCCTCATAAACCCATTCTCCATAAGCTGTCTCACAGAATATTCTAATTATTTACATGAGGCTCCATACTACTTAACAACCATGATATAACTTTCAGATTTCCAGATCTCCGTTTAGTAGAGCAAACTATAGGGGTTTTTTCATATATGAATTTTTCATTGTTCCTAGCTCCAATATATATCTCGGCAGCTCTAGTCCATAGAGTGTAATTACCACCATTTAGTTTGGTAGTAGTGATTTTCCCGAAATATTCTTCTTTCTCTGATGCATTATCAGACCCATTATAACCTTCAGCCATACAACCAGTATGATAAACTCCCTCCTGAATTCAAGACTAACAAAACCAAAACTTGAGCCTTTCAGACATGCACCAGAAACTAGCACATACAATCTTGATATGCGCCTCATGCAACTATATTGCAAGCTCTCTCTCAAATCTTTCTGCAGGTTGCATGTATAGTTCTTCATAAGTACACTTCTATTATGAGACCGAGAACCTAAGTTATACCTGAACCTAGTTGCTTTTAAGCTCTTATGACAGAATTTTATCTTCTACCAGGAAACTATAGGCATCCTTCTCCTCTACAATGACTCCTCTTCTTCAAACTCAGAACTCAAAAACAACGTCAAGCTTCAGTCTTAACATCCACACACAAATTCAGATCTTAACCTGATCACATATGATGCATAGCAGAATGGAAAAATATTATCTTTCCTATGATCTTCCCACTCTGTATATCAGATAACTGTTCTCCACGAACTGCTACAGTTGTTGTAGTAGAGGATCCATTCCAGTCACCTTCTTGACTAGATTCAAAGCATAAATCCTCTGCAGATTTAGAGTAACTTTTACTCAAGAAAAAAAAACGAGATTAAACTGTCTTACCTGGTACAAGTTTTATGCTTCTTTAGTTCTTCTTTTCTCTTTGTAACTACTTCACTTGATAATTTAAAATTCATATCCTGCTCTGATACCTGTAGAATTTAGGATCCCATGATAAGAACTTCAACCAAACTAAGAAGAAGAAGGAGAAGAGAGGGAGAAGGGATCAACCAGCAAGGGAGAGAGCTTGGACAAAGGAGAAGAGGGAGAGCGCCTACCAAGGGAGAGGTTGGATGCCTCTTAGCCAAACCCTCTATTTATAGCTTTTACAATGCCCTTTTAGGGCTACAACATTATAAAAGAAGAGACATAAAAAAGACAAGTATTTACAACTTCATGCCATTTTTATGAGAAGATTTCTTATTTATCCATGTGCCACCTCTTAGATGTGTGGGTTTTCTTTTCTTGGACGTTTGGGCTTGAGCCCACTCTTCTAACACTTTTCTTGGACGTGTCGGCATGGGCCCACTCTTCTAACAATGCGTGGGCTTGGGCCCACTCTTCTAACACTCTCCCTCAAGCTGGAGGAGGAGAAAAAACATCATAGACCCCCAATTTGACACATATAAAGGATAGGATCTTAGATGTAACCGGTTTAGTAAGAATATCCGCTACTTGCTCTTGTGATGAAACATGTTTGAGGGAGATTATACCTGCTTGAAATTTCCTGTCTATAGTCCACCTCGATGTGTTTGGTCCTTTCATGGAAGACTGGATTCGAAGTAATATGAGTGACTACTTAGTTATCACAATGTAGACCCATAGAACCTCTTTTATAAAATCCTAATTCAGTAAGAAGGGACCTGCTCCATAGGAGTTCACTGTCTGTGTGAGATGGCCCTGTATTATGCTTTTGCACTAGATCTTGCAACCATATTTTGCTTCTTACTTCTTTATGTAACCAGGTTCCCCCCAACAAGAGTGCAATATCCAGAAGTGGACTTCCTATCATCAGGTGATCCAACCCAATCCGCATCTGAGAAACCTTCTATGTTGAAGTGGTCATTTTTCTTATAAAGCAATCCTCTTCCTGGGGCTCCTTTTAAGTATCGTAATATTCTCTCCAAAGCCTGCCAATCGGTAAGTTGTGGTTTATGCATGTACTGACTCACCACACTTACAACATATGATATGTCTGGTTTAGTTACCATGAGGTAGATAAATTTGCCCACAATTCTTTGATATTTTCCAATATCAATATCTTCTCCAGAACTTACACATAGTTTTATATTTGCATCCATAGGTGTGTCAGCTGGGCGAAACCCATCATTCCGGTTTCTTCGAGGAGGTCCAGGACATACTTCTTTTGAGACAATATTATCCCATGTTTGGACTGAATGACTTCTATGCCCAGAAAATAATTTAGAAGTCCAAAATCTTTAGTTTTGAATTCATGACATATCATGTTTTTTACTTCTTGTATGCTATGCACATCATTGTCAGTTAAGATAATATCATCAACATACACAACCAATAGTATCTTACCTTTTGAGGTATCTTTAAAATATACCGAATGATCTGTTGAGCACCGACGAAATTCAAACCGTAGTAGTGCTTAGCTAAATTTGTCAAACCAGGCCCGAGGGGACTGTTTAAGCCCATATAAGGACTTTTTTAAGCGGCATACGGACTCCCCCTCAACCACATAACTAGGTGGTTGAACCATATAAATTTCCTCGCGGATGTTGCCATTTAAGAAAGCATTTTTGACATCGAGTTGATATACAGGCTATGAAGCGTTAGCAGCGAATGATAATAAGATACGTACCGAATTTAACTTGGCAACAGGAGAGAAGGTCTCCTCATAATCTACTCCATAATATTGAGTGTACCCTTTAGCGATGAGTCGGGCCTTAAGACGAGCAATGGACCCATCCGGATTGTGTTTGACAAAAAACACTCATTAACCCACTGGTTTCTTACCTTTCGGAACCGGTGCTAAGTGCCATGTTTGATTTTCATGTAAGGCTTGCATTTCCTCATCCATAGTCACCTTCCATCCTGGATGTTGCAGATCCTCCTGATAGGATTGCGGAATAGAAGTGGAAGAAGGAGATGCAAGGAACAGAGGACAAGCGGAGGCAAACGATGGTGAGACATAAAATTGGATATAGGATGAGAAGTAGTATAGGAACACCATTCTTTTCTTAGAGCAATGGACCGAGTATCAAACTGTGGACCAAATGGAATAGGGGAAGGACTTACCTCGGTAGGATCTGAAAACTCCATAGGTGAGGTGTCGGTTGGTGCTTCAATGGGTGGAGTGACATCGGCATTAAAGGGCACAAATGGACAAGGGGTGGTAGGAGGGAAGGACAAACCTGGAGGAGCATCTTCCGAGGAATAGAATGAGGTGTCCTAAAAAAAAGTCACATCCCGAGACACAAGTAACCGTCGAAGGGCATGCTTGTAATAGACATAACCTTTTTGGGTGTGAGAGTAAGAAAATGCACTTCATAGAATGAGGAGCAAGTTTACTTTTATGAGGATATGTGATATGGACAAAGCATGCACATCCAAAACCCTTTATGGGAAGAGAAAATGGGTTTTCACTAGGAAATAATACAGAATATGGAGTCTTATGACCCAATATTGATGAAGGTAACCTATTGATAAGAAAACAGGCCGTAAGTAGAGCATGAGGCCAATAAAAGTAAGGTACCTTCATGGAGTAGAGGTGGCCCCGAGCAACCTCAAGGAGATGACAATTCTTTCTTTTAGCAACACCATTTTGTTGAGTGGTGTAGGCACAAGATGTTTGATGGATAAGGCCATAACCTTCATAGAAGGATTGAAACTCACTAGACAAATATTATTTAGCATTATTAGACCAAAGTATTTGAATTTTCTTGTCAAACTTAGTTAATACCATAGCATGAAAGGCCTTAAAGATAGTAATTATTTTAGATCTTTCTTTAAAAAGATATAACCAACTAACCAAGGTAAAGTCATCAACAAAAGTAACAAAGTATTTAATATGATAAATATTAGCAACATACAAGGGTCCCCATACATCAAAATATACTAAAGAAAAATGAGCAACACTAGTAGTTTTAGGCCGAGGAGAATATGTACTCCTTTGCTGTTTGCTTAATTGACAAATGTCACAATTTTTATTTTTTTTTGAAATGATACTGAATTTTATTATGAGAGCTCAAACGAGTAGATTACAAGATGGGAAACTTTCCCAAACAATGAAAGTAGATAAAGACTTTAACGAAGGAAGTAAATGGCGAAGGGAAGGTGTAGATAGATGACCAAGCCGGTTGTGCCAAAGTTGTGCCTCGGATGTACAGGATGAAAGTGCAGTTACCGGAGGTAGGTCGAAGTAATACCAACCTCCTTTTTCATGGCCGCCACCAATCACCCGCTTCGTAGTTAGATCCTGAAATGCACAAGAAGCCGGTGAGAAGGTGACAGAGCAATGTAGTTGTTTTGTGATTTGACTTACCGAGAGTAAGTTTAAGGGAAATTGAGGAACATATAGGACATTTTGAAGTGGGATAGAGGATGTAATAGAAGAGGATCCCTTGCTAAGTACTTTGGTTTGGGTACCATTACCAATAGTAATAAATTTATTGGGAATACACGAAGATAAAGAATTGAACATGTGTTTGTTACCTGAGAGATGTTCGGAGTCCCTGGAGTCTATTATCCAAGATGAAAAGGAGGAAGAGGAAGAGGAAGAAAGCATACTTGAAGCAATAGTGGTAGTAGCAGTAGGTAAAGGTGGAAGGGAAAATTCCATAATTGACTTCTTTTTTTGAAATGTGTCATAGTCTTCAACAATGAAAGTCATCTTCCCGGATTGTGAGTTAGCCTTATCTTCCCATTTATCAATTTCAGCGGAGGTTGGGATAGCCGTGGCCCAATCTTGCTTGCCATGTAGCTTCCAACAACCTTCCACAAGGTGGTTTTGACCACCACAATAGGTGCATATGTGACGCTCTGTGCGTGAGTGTGTAGGACCGGTTCTACCACCTCTATAATTTCTGCTGCGTCCTCGGTTGAAGGATGATGCACCTTTATTACCAGAGTACATAGCCGATGGAGCATCATTATGTGAGGTAAGAGATAGGTCAGGGATTCACAGCAATGTGACACTAATTTCATCAAAGGATGAAAGTGTGGAAGAGTTAAGAAGTTGAGTCTTAGCAACTTCAAGGTATGACTTGATATTCGTCAAGCAAATTGCTGCCGTTAAAACTTCCCGTTGTCTCTCTTGAATTGAAATATTGGTAGAGTACGGCTGAGCGATCTTCCACTCTTGAAGGAGACCCTGAAACCGAGCCAAAAACTCATGAATATTATCCCCTTGCTTAGTATTTAGCATGTTTTGCAAGACATCAAATAATTTTTGCAAAGTGGCCGTGCTAGAATATAACTTTGCACATGTGTCCCAAATGTCTTTGGCTGTTTTTACGTGGACAACATTGTTGGCTAGATATTCTTCCATACTATTAATAAACCAACTAATGGCCAAATTATAATTCTTAACCCACTTGAGGTAGGGTAGATCTTCTTCATCAATCGGTGGAGAAGGTTTGTTTAAGTGACCGAGAAGGTCACGAGTAATAAGAGCCCCTCGTACCGATTGCGACCAACTGAGATAATTTGAGAGGCCCCTTAAGGGAATAGTAGTAATTCTTAGTATGTCACTCTTACTACTTGTATTTCCAGCATCCATCTTGCAGTAAAACAAATGCTTAAACTACACTCAAGATCAATTATAGAAGCTCCAAATTTAAGAATAAGTAAAATCAAAATGGGAAGGCACTTTAAATCATGTATAGGCTGCCAAATAAGTCAATCTGAATGTCCTAAATAGACCAAATAAGAGAAGATCTTCTCAAAAACATCCACTAATTCAAACTTGAAGGATCCGTGTACCAAATCAATTACTTGTAAATTGAGATATAGAATCTTATCCACAAGATCAGGCACTAAATCATCAAAGCATTTGTGCCTATGTCAAGTGCAGTCACCATCCAGAAATGAATCAAATCCTATATATCCTTAAAAAAAATCTCAAGATGATAGAATGAAAACTTATGCTTTAACCCAAAATTCCAAAAATCGTGGCTAAACACTTAAGAACCACGGTTATCTTTCTTTGAGATCCTTTGTAGCAAATAAGGTCTCTTATAAATCTCAACTCATAGGGACAATCCAACTTTCAAATAACCAAGTTGGAGTTCAAGAGAGTAGAGAGGGCAGCAGAATAGTAGAGGCATGTGGATAAATTTTCATCATGCTGGGGTTTAAACATATGTTGATTCACCAGCTAAATGAATCGGCCACATGAGCAGCACCAAGTGTGAGAGGCCTTGCAGCAACATGTGCAGGAATTCCAACTCATTGAAAAATCATCCAAGCCACATGTAAATAACTGAATCTCAAGCCATCAATCTTGATAGAACAACCAATCTTGATCAACCTTGTAATTTAGCTACAAGAAGGCCAAGATGATAACATCTTCTTAACACAAGGGATTAATCTTCACAACTTCTCATATGAAGATCATCTTGTCTTGATGTAATCCAGAGATCAAAGCCTCAACATATAGCAAGGAAAATGAGTAAATAATAACCAAAAATGACTTATCTCTTCATGGCTGGACTCCTTCCTTCATGAGTGATTTCATGGCCAACCTTCATAAATATTTTTTCGTATACTTTATCAAAGGGGATCCTAAACACTTAGGCTCTGATACCATGTAGAGTTTAGGATCTCATGATAAGAATTTCAACCAAACCAAGAAGAACAAGGAGAAGAGAGGGAAAAGGGATCAACCACCAAGGGATAGAGCTTGGACAAAGGAGAAGAGGAAGAGCGCCTACCAAGGGAGATAGGTTGGGCGAACTTTGGGAGAAAGGAGGAAAGAACTTGAATGCTCTTACCTCTTAGCCAATACCTCTATTTATAGCTTTTACAATGCTCTTTTAGGGCTACGACATTATAAAAGAAAAGATATAAAAAAGACAAGTATTTACAACTTCATGCCATCTTTATGAGAAGACTTCTTATTTACCCACATGCTACCTCTTAGATGTGTGAGCTTTCTTTTCTTGGACGTGTGGACATGGGTCCACTCTTCTAACAATATCATTTGATTTTGGCAAATTATCTTTGACTTAAGTTATGAAATCGTGAGTTCGAGATAGTACAAAAGGGAAAAAGTAAGAAAGAGAACAGATACAGAAGAAGAAAGCAAGCAAAAAGAAACAAGGGAATTTTTCTCAAACGAGAGCCAAACCCAGATTTACCTTAGGGTATGACCTCAGCCGTTCACCTTCATCTTATCTATACCAAATTTTATACAAAGTCTAAATTACCCTTTGGGCTACATCTTGAGCTATTACATGGTTTATGATGTATAAGCTGAGTAAAATTAACATTGATCCTTCCAACTTTCAACAAGCTGTTAAGGGAAAAAAAAGCAAGTGAATATGGAAATATTATTTTTTCGCATTTGTGAACTTAGGCAGGATCCTTTGGCACTAAACCCAAGTCATATTTTTTTCTGGGACGTGAACATGCTTGTCCTATACATAGGAAAAGTGGATAACTAGATCGGCTTGTTATGTCACCTAGTTGGTAGGAAGAATTATAGAAAGATGATTAATTTTCAAACAGTAAGTTATCTCTGGTTATTTCAAGTGAGAAGTGAGATGTTGCATAAAAGCAGTCAAGATATCTAAAACAAGTATTTATTCGTTATCTGCTGACTTTCTTCATACTTTATTGGTGTATGTGGAACTGAGTTTGTTCCTCTTGCTCATTTGCAGGTGAAGTGGCTGAACAAGCAACTTGCAAAATTGTGGCCTTTTGTTGCTGATGTAAGTGGCAAATATCTTTACTACCATAGTGATAAATTAACTATTTTGTTGTATTCTTTCTGTAAATGTACAAATATTCAAGTATTTATTGTGAGTTTTGAAATTCGCCATCTCAGGCAGCGACAATGGTAATTAAAGAATCTGTTGAGCCACTACTTGAAGAATATAGACCTCCTGGAATTACTGCCCTTAAGTTCAGCAAGCTTTCTCTGGGAAATGTTGCTCCCAAAGTTGAAGGTTTGATCTCCTTCTATTATACTAGAGTTTCTCTTTTAGAAAAAAGTGTTGTCGATTTATTTTTCTGTACTTTAAGCTGCTATTGAGCCTGTACCAGAAATAAACAAAAAGGGTGTGAGTACAGTGAAAAGAAGTTAAGAAAATAGGGACCATAATCTATGGGACAGTGAACCTTGCTTTCTGGCACAAAAGAAAATCCTTTTTTTGTGTGGAAACTGATAGCAAGTCGTAGTATTTGGTGAACCCATGCTTCTTCCATGGGTTCTTATTTTTTTCTCGTGCATTGTGCAATCTTCCATGGGCAGTTCTGATCATTTTCAGAAAACCTTCCTGTGCATCCCTGCTTCTAGGAGTAGCTAATGACTCACTTTTGCTCCTTCAAATGGGGAGTCAGAAGGCACCTCTTTTATTCATCTCTCTCTCTCTCTCTCTCTCTCTCTCTCTCTATCTATCTATCTATCTGTCAGTCTATTTTCTTTTTTTTAATGGTTATTAATATCATCCTTTTTACTCAGAAGAATCTAGTATTTTTCTATAGATATCATCTCGTTTCCTCCTTGAATAAATTCAGCCATTGAAACTCTTGAGATCACTCTATAGCTATTAGTCTTCGCTGCATTGAAGGCGATTCAAAGGTTGTTATCAATTGGTATACGAAGCCTTCAAAACCTCCTTGGCAGCATTGGGAGTTATATGAGGATATATGTACTTTAATTTCCCAAATGTATTGTAAGTGGAATTATATTCCTAGATCTGCTAATCATTTGGCAGATAGACAAGCTAAACAGGGCGTTGCCCTCCAACAACTTGTTGGGGAGGAAGGCCACCTTAGCTAGGTAATGTATTTTCTTCTTTTTGCAATATATATTCACAACCTACTTTCAAAAAAAACTTCCAGATTGATAAGAGAAAGCCATCTTTTTCTTGGAACATATTTGTTGAAAAACAAGTACAGGGGTATTTTGGTCATTTATTTATCTTTATTTATTTTGTCTTGATGTAATCTTGTTATGTATGTCCAATTACGTCTATGGACCAAGTTTCATTTAAATAGGACATGTAGAATGGAAGATACAAGGAGATTAAAGTTTCACTTAACTAAGGGCATATTTGTAATTGTCCTCAAACAACATTATAAATACAGGTTGGGGGATGACCACAGCCCTCGTAGCTCTCTATTTGAGCTTTTCGCTCTCCATTTTCTCTCCCTCTCATTCTCTATCTTCAACTCGCTCTTCTTACTTTTTTCAATATTGATAAGAGAAAGTGATGCAGTACAATTATGCTTATCCTGAAACTGAGAGTGAAGAAGAAGAACAAAGAGATAAGAAAGATGATGAAGAGAAAGCAAGTCGAAGGAAATTTCCAAAATCATCATTCATTAAGCTTTTCAAGTTATACAAGCCTTAGATAATGATTCTGTTGAATTTTTGGAAAAGAGAAAACCTTACTAATTTTGTTGTAATCTGAGTACATGAACCCCTATTTATAATAGAAGAAAGTAATAGAGTCTAATTATAATTAAACTACCCTTGTCCCAATTACACCCAAAGTCTAACACTTAAAGATAAGTCCTAGCATAATTAAACAACTCAACATAAATAGAAGAATAACATAACTAAAACACCTTTTAACTAAAACTCTTCTGTGAGACCTCCTTCCATAATAATTATGGCTTTGTAAGACTTCTTATTGTGAGAGTCATGTAAGACTCTTCAATATCTGCTCTTCAACACTCCTCTTCAAGGACCTGAATAAACCATAACAGGTATATAGAAGTACCAAACGTGCAAAGGGCATCTAGAGTAGCAGATCATGGTGGAAATCTAATTGACACAAACGCAATAGCAGCAAGGTACGAAGGGGAGACATCTAGACCGAAGGAGCCAATTGACGAACAAGAATGGCAAACCGTCGTGAGTCGCACATCAAGAAGAAGGATTGGGGTGGAAGAACTAGATGAACTCCACTACAGAAACAACAACGGCTCCATCTCCCTCAGAAAAGCGAAAGACAAAAATTTCTGCGAATCACCTCCCGATTTGGATCAAAGAAGTCCTTCATCTCCATTCCCATCGATGCTGTGGAAGCCTTCGGCTTTATCCTAGGAAAAGTATGGGACAACAACACGGGGCGAAGCTATGACAAATCACTCTTCACAAGGGAGTTGGAATTTCAGATCCACACTCAATTTCACGGAGGAAAGCTTGAGTGCTCGATCACTCTGAGACGAGCAAATAAAATCATGGGAATGGTTTTCATTCTGCAAAGCCCAAGCTTCGGGTTGGGATGAAGGCAATTCAAGCTCTCGATCAACCAACTATCCCAGGCACAAGCCGCAGGAAATACCCTCCACATCAATCACCCAAAAAAGCCCAGCTTATCACCCCCCCGCCATCCCCCCACAGGGAAGAACAAAACTCCCACTACCAAGCTACCCAAACCAGAAAAATCTTGGAAAGATTCCATCAATCCCTTTCTCTCCAGGAAACAACTCCTCTTGCCCCCAACCCCCAACCCCCTCCGAAAATCCTAGAGACAAGTGTCACACTCCCGCCTCCACCCCCTTCGAAATCCATCTACCATGAGAATCTCCACCCCCTTTTCTCACTAGAGTGTTGAAACCAGTGCGCTAAAAGGCTCGAACCTTTTAGGAAAACAACCCCACAGATCTTATACAAGGACTGGCCCGGTTGATGCAAACAAATATTCCAACACTCCCCCGCACGGGAAAACCCATGGACAAATTCACCAGAAAAACCCGGGACAAATTCACCAGAAATACCTGGGACAAATTCCTGGAAAAGCCCAGGACAAATTTGGTGGGAGCGGGATTCGAACTCGGGACCAACCTGCTCTGATACCATGTTGAAACCAGTGCACTAAAAGGCTCGAACCTTTTAGGAAAGCAACCCCACGGATCTTATACAAGGACTGGCTGAGTCGATACAAACAAATATTCCAACACAGAGCAAGCCCTAGAAGAAGGGAAGAAGCGGTTATCGACAACCCCCACCATCATTGTCCGACCTGATCATAACTCAGCCGAGATGATCAGAAATTGGATCCGGAAGAAAGTCTCAAATGGACAGTGGACATTACACACATCCAGGACAAGCACTAGCTCTTGGCTTTCCAGTCGCATGAGGATAGGGAGACGCTGCTTCATCTACAAAATGAGACAAAATCCCCAATTATGGGCATAATCCTTTGGAACTCCGGCACATCTTGGGTTGGCCAATGGGTAGCTGCTCGCGGTATTCTAGTAGAACTCCGATGCCGACACATGCTAGAAAGCCTGGCGAATATTTTCGGTGAGCTCGTCTGGCTAATGAGAAACCGCAGGAACTGCTATGGAAAAATTTCTTCATTAAGCCAAAATCCCTGGTAAGAGGAACTCAACTCATTGAACTTTTTTCGGGCGATTTCTTCGCCTGGATCATGTTGGAATTTGAGGATATGAGCTGTCTCCCCCCAATGATTCCGAACTCGCGAGATCTTGATAAATGTCTGACTCAGTGCAACCTTGACTCTCTGAGTACTGAGTTAAACCAGAGTCCATCTTACACCGAGTCAGGGGCCGAGCTAGCCTATAAACTCAACAAAAAATAACTTCGGCCAATGCCCATGGAACTCTCCCGAATGAAAATTCAAATTCCGAAAACCAAAAAATCCAAAGCTCCACTCAACCCATCTTTTCATTGCCGAACACCATTTCCAAGAGCACTCCATCCCACATCATGCTCCTAAACACCCCCCGAAACTCCAGCTTGAACCAGACACTTGGCACTGGAATCATACCTTCAAATCCCCGTCGTCCTAACCAAATCACCCCTGTTACTCCTTTGAGTCTGACACCCCATCTGATTCAACCTATCCCTGATCCCTCTCGCTTGGAGCCCAGCGCCCATCTGACCACACCTGTTGAATGCCTGCCACATCGCCCCTCGGCCACCAAAATTCCACATAACCTTTTTTCCCATCCCACAAACCTCTCCTTTCCCATCGATATGTCCTGTACCACTCCTGAGATACTATCAAATCAGCTTCCCTCCCAAGCTATCAGCCAAAGATCAATCTCCCCCATGTCTACCCAAACTCCAAGACATCAAACCTTGTCGCCTATTAACCCTGTCACAGTGGGCCTCCACAGGAGCCACCATCCTCTTTCAGAACACAAAACACCTCGACACCCCTCACCTCACTCTTCAGCCCTCTCTTTTCATACTGTCATGCCCCATCCCATCCCTGATATACCATCCACTCAGCATCCTCTGGAGCCCCGAGCCACCAATTCAAAGAGGATGGTGGCTCGTGTGGAGGCCCACTGTGACATGGTTAATCGGCGACGAGGTTTGATGTCTTGGAGTTAAACACCTCGACGCCCCTCACCTCACTCCGCAGCCCTCTCTTTTCATACTGACATGCCCCATCCCATCCCTGATATACCATCCACTCAGCATCCTCTGGAGCCCCGAGCCACCAATTCCAACTCACACTGTCCCACAACCTATCAAACCCCACCCCACCACACTTTACCGCCAGTTGACTCTCCCATCCCGAAAGTCACCCTCAGCCCCCCATCAACCCACCCAGAGAACAATCTCCCTAACAACCTCACTGCTCCTAACAGTACAAGAAACGTCGGACCAGCCAGTCCACAAAAGTGAAATATAGCTTTTCTCACCCCCTCGGAGAACCTGCTACACCCTGATTACCCTATGAATCTTGATGTCTTAGATCCGCTTTCAAAATCCCCCCAAGATGTACAATCTGAGACAATCCCAACCTGGCAACATGTCCCCTCAACTCTGCCCCCTTGAGCCCCCCTCCACCTATTGCCAATGATGAAAATCTTCCCCGAAACTCTCCAAAGCCCCCCGCTGACACCACACCTCTATTACAATGGCATCCCCCTTCTCCGAACAGATCATCACATCCCAACCACAATCCTTACTCCATCGTCTTCTTCCCTATGCCTCTGGCCTCCATGGACCCTAACTCCGATAAACTTCCAGAGACACCTGCTAGTAATTCTGAAAGGTATGGAAAATACAATTCCTTCCCCATCACCTACTCCAGACGTAAACCAAAATAGAGAAAGCCACCCAAAGTCATTACACAAACATACTCTAGGGAGAAAACTCTGTAGCAAAGGCAAAGACCCCGCCCCGGAAACCAGCTTGCCAGAACAGAACCCGCCCTCCTCCCCATCCCCCCCACGTTTCGAATCTCTCAGGGACTATCCCAAACTCACCCGAAAGGAGCGGGTGGAAAATATGCAGAAACACATCATGGAACACTCGGCGGGCGTCGTCTCCCCGCATCGACTGGAGAAGATGCTGGAGCTAACTTGGGAGTTCTCCAAGTACTATAACAGCCTCTTTTGCTACTCAAAGGAGGATATTTTCAGAATCTCAGGTCCATGATTGTCCTATCCTGAAACGTTCGGGGAATCAACTCGCCCTCTAAGCGAGACTTCATCGAAGCAGCTCTTTTTGAATATAAGCCTAATATTATAATATTTACATAAACAAAGCTGCAATGTTTTGATAATTTTGTGGCCCACAGTCTATGGTTTAATTTGGACCTTGAGTGGGCTGTAATCGATGTGGTGGGGCACTCTAGTGGCATTCTTGTAATCTGGAACCCAAACTCGGTTGAGGCCGTATCCATTGATCTGGGTCATTTCTCCCTTTGCATCCGCTTTCGGAACAGAGCTCTAGGATCAGAATGGGCCCTGGCCTTTGGGGAACGACCATCGATCCCTCTTATGGGATGAAATATTATAAAAAGTTCAACAATGGAGTCTCCCCTAACTTCTGGCTGAAAGCCCCCTTGCAAAAAGAATCACCTCCACAATGAGAGCTTTCTCGGACCTGATTAGTTGTCTAGAGCTCCTTGAAATTCCCTTATCGGGGAAAAAAATTACTTGGTCCAATGGCCAACCACCATTCCACCCCCCCCCTCCTTTCCTTTCAAAATTAGATCGATTATTGGTTAATAATGACTTGCTACTTCTTTTCCAAAATACTGTGGGTCAGGTCCTCAACAAAATCGGCTCTGACCATTGGCCTATCCTCATAAACACCCATCCCCCAAATTGGGGGTTTCCTCCATTCAGATTCGAAAACTCCTGGCTCTTGGTGGATTCTTTTGTCCCGCATTTGAAGAAGTGGTGGGAAGATCTCCCACATCATCCAAATCCGGGGTGGGCGTTCCATGTAAAATTCAAAGCTCTCAAATCAGTTATAAGGCCCTGGGCTCGCAACCTCAATGCTGCTGTTGCATTTACAAAAGCCTCCATCCGTCACCGCTTCTCTGAGATGGATCTTCTGGAGGAGCAAAGGTCTCTCACTTCTCTTGAACTCATTTGTAGAAATAACTTAAAACTCTGACTTCTCTAAACTCCTTACAAGCGAAACTACTCATTGGAAGCAACATGCTAGATTCCACTGGCTGTTTGATGGGGATGGCAATACAAAGTTTTTCCATGCCATTGCTTCTGGCCGTAGGAGAACTAACTGTACATCTTCCCTTCTCATAAATGGTGAGGAGTGTACGGCTAGTATCTCCATTGCTAATGAGTTTGTAAAGTTTTTTTCAGATCTATATACTGAGGAGAGCTTCAACCGCCCTACCCTTGACCAAATCGAATTCAGTAGTATCTCTGCGTTTGATGCTGCTCAGCTGGAAAGACCTTTCTACCCGGATGAAATTGATGAGGCGGCTTTCGGAATGCCAAGGGATAGGGCCCCTGGCCCGGATGGTTTCAATGGTGAATTTTACCGTCAGTATTGGGACATTATTAGAAGCAATGTGCATGATTTTTTCAATAACTTCCATTGAGTTGGAATCACCCACAAATCCTTCATTGCTCGTCCTGAAAAAACCCAACTGTACCGTGGCCCAAGATTATAGACCCGTTAACCTCACCACAAAGCTCGTACAAAATCCTTGCCTGTATTCTTGCCAAGCGCTTTAAGTCTGTTCTCCGAAGTGTCATCAGTCCTTGTCAGAGTGCCTTTCTTGCTGGTCGAAACATCCTGGACTCGTCCATGATTGCTCATGAAATCCTTTACTCTTGAAAAAAAATCGAACCGACCACGCGTGGTTATTAAACTAGATTTCGAGAAGGCTTTTGACAGGGTCAACTAGAAGTTGCTCGACCACCTCCTTGGCAAGATGGGATTTCCCACTTGTTGGAGATTTTGGATGAGAAGTTGGATTTCTAATGTCTCCTATTCTATCCTTGTAAATGACAAACCTTGTGGATATTTTAAGGGCTCTAGGGGAATCAGGCAGGGGGATCCTCTATCCCCCTTTTTGTTCACTCTCATTGGGGAGCATTTGGCTGCCATGGTCCGTCTGGCTAAAACGGTAGGATGGCTTAGACCTATTTTCTCTGACCTTGCCTTTGATGGTAGCCTCCCTCAATATGCAGATAACACAATTTTTTTCTGTGATGGCTCCCTTAGCCAAATTCACAATTTAAGTGCCTTGCTTAGCTTATTTGAAATCTCATCTGGGCAAAAAATCAGTTGTGGAAAATCATCCATTTCGGGATACAACATTCAGCCTAGTCTGCTTAGTTCAATGGCGAGCTATCTGGGATGCAACATTGCAACATCTGTTGGAACTTATCTGGGGCTCCCTTTGACCCCACGCCTCCCCTCTTAGGCTTCTTGGCATCCTGTCATTGAGCGCTTGGAAGGGCGTCTTGCCTCTTGGCGAGGAAAATTCCTCTCAAAAGCGGGCAAATTAGTTCCGATCAAATCTTGTCTGTACGGAATACCTAACTATTTTTTTATCTACGTTCCTCTATCCAGCTTTAGTTAGAAACAGAATTGAGCTTCTAAAGAGAAGATTCCTCTGGGGTGGTCCAAATGGGGAAAAGACATATCATTTGGTTAAATGAGAGGAAGTGTGAAAACCACAGTCCTCGGGCGGGCTGGGTATCCAGGATTTCACCACCACAAATTCTGCTCTTCTCCTTAAATAGATCTGGAAATTCAATCTACAACCTTCTTTAATTTGGAGAGCTTTCATTGCGGCAAAAGCTAACCTCCATTGGCTGGTGGACTGAGGGGGGTCGAGTTTAGTCACTCTCACCTGCTTGGAAAAAAATTGTTAGACTACTCCCTGAAATCAAGATGGCAGTAAAATGTTACATTGGAAATGGAGCATCAACAAAATTCTAGATTGATTGGTGGGCTGGTCAATCCCCCCTCAAAAACAACTTCCAAGTATTCTCTGGCCTATCAGGTAACTCTGAGATTTTCATCTCCGACATCTGGTCAGATAATGGGGACTGAAATTTAAACCTTAGAAGACACCTCTCTGATACTGAAGCCCTTCTTGCCTCCAAGCTCCTTGCCAACTTCCCAGTCAGAAAGCCAAATAACTCAGGTGACACTTTAATCTAGACTCCATGTCCAAAGGGTTCTTTCTCCACTGCCTCTGCCTACAAATTCATAAGCAACAACTCCACAGCCCACCCAAAGCACCCTACGGCCTATTCCTGGGACCTCCTTGCCACGCCACGTGCTAAATTTTTCATCTGGACTGCATGTAGGAATAAAATCTTAACCTCTGATTCCTTAATCTGAAGGGGTACCCATATCCAGGACCCACTCTACCCCTTCTGCAGAAATGCCCTAGAAATGGCGAACCACTTTCTCCTATCATGTCAGTTCACCCACTTGGTCTGGACATCCCTTCTAAATAAAATTGGCTTCCAATACTGTGCCTCGGGAAACTTAACTAATACTGTCCTCTTACTCATTGAATCCAAACTCCGAAAGACAGGTAAAATGATTATGTCATGCTGTATTGGTCATATCATCGAGGCACTTTGGAAAGAACGTAACAGGATGAAATTCAATTTCAAAACCTCTCCTATTGAGGTTCTAACAGAGCAACTTACAAGCCAAGTAATTGTTTGGCTCTTGAACAAAAAAGAATTCAGAAACTTTAGTGAGACAAACTTAGGGGAAATTGGCAGACAATCGCTGGTCTCTCTCAGCCCTCTAGCCCCCTGACCATGGCTATTTGGGCCCTCCCTCCCGGACATTTAAAGTTCAACTTTGATGGAAGTGCTCTTGGTTGCCCGGGTCCAATAGGGTTTGGGGGAGTCATCCACAATGCAAATGGTGACCTCCTTTTCTCCTATGCAGCCCCCTTTGGTAACTCTGACTCTACAACAGGGGAACTTTCGGGACTGTTGCACGGCCTCAAAATTTTCTCTACCGACCTCTCAGGTCCTCTCTACATTGAAGGAGATTCAAAGGTAGTCATCAATTGGTGTGCAAACTCTGTCAGGCCTCCGTGGCGTCATTAGGATATGTTTAAGGAAATATGCAATTTATCTTCTCATTTAAGCTGTAATTGGAATCACATTCCTCGCTCTAGTAATTACTTAGCAGATACCCAGGCCAAGGATGTCACTTCTTTCCAACACTTTGTTGTAGTGACAGGTCCCCAGACCTAGGTTTGTATTTTTTTCTCTTTTCCTCTTTTATTAATATACGCACTCTTCAAAAAAAAAAAAAAAAAACTCCTCAAGCTTGTGTTTATAACTTCAGCTTGCAATGAAAAGGATTCTTGGTCTTTAATTTTCTTTTGCTAAAAAAAGTTCTTCACAGATGCAATTCTTCATAAATGCAAAAAATTCATCTTTTGTGCTCTCCCTTTCTGAAATATTTTGGTCACATAAAAATTACCGCAACATGTGGAATAAAATACCTCTTTCTTGTACTTCTTCTTCTACTTCTCCCCCTCAAGTTGAAAGGTATCAGTGTAATTCAATCTTGAAACAAAAACATATCTATATTTATTATCTCCTCCATCAAGGTGTCCTGAGGATAAGAATTTAATCTGATGACTCTCAAAAAATAAGATGGGTGATGTACGTATAAAAAAGTTTGAAACTAACCTCAAAGGATTTCAAACAAAAGAAGTGATGATATTTTCTAAAAAGGATAACGCCTGTCACTCAAAGGACAATGATAAAACCCACTTAAGGGTACTCATAAAAAAGTCTTGATGAACTTAAAACACCTATATGTATATAAAAAGAGAAACCAATTGAAACAATGCACAAGAGGTTGGCCCAAAGGGGTATGCGAGAGTAGAAAAAGGTAACCGATGAAAAGAAGTATGCGGGGCATGTAACGAAGGAAAAATAACCACCTCGACAATAAGAAGGAGACTGTAAAAATAGAAAAATAACTTAACAAATTTGACCAAGTATGACCTCAAGATAATTTCATGAGGGTGAGCAAATTATTTTTTGGAATTGACGATGCGGAAGATATACAACCAAGTAAAATAATAGAAATCTTGAAAACAACATTGACTATGGAAACTCTGATAATTGCATTACTTAACTTACAAGTTTCTGTTTCCAAATTGATTAATCCATATGAGAAAATTTTCTAATCAAATACTCAACGAATTCCTATCTAGAATACTTTCCAGATTCTGTAGAATAAAAAAAAAACCTTTCTAATGATAGACTTTCCTGAATTAGTAACACTTTCCTAAATTAAACTTTCCAAAGATAAAGAGATTTTTTGGATCAAAGAGATTTCAAACAAGAAGATAGTATTGAAGTCAAACCAAAACTCTCTGATTAGAAGACAAATTTGGATAAAAAACTCGGATTTTAGGAGAAAAGGAAACTCAATTCATGTCAATGCTTGGAAAGATAATAGGAGCGAAAATAGGAAAAAAAATAAGAGATTTTTGGTAGAACTGACCTTTGGTACTTTTGATATCAATATCTCCCAAAATATAGCTCAGAATCACAAACGGTTTCCTTCTCAAGAAACTAGACTCAGAAGAGTTTTAATTTGATACCTAATTTGACAAAAAAAGATTCGTTCTTGAATCTTTTATGACCTTTTGATTCTCTTTGTTCTGTAGCTTGACCCTTGCCAACTTAAGTGCAAATATCTCCTTAAATATAGATCAATTGACATGAAATTTTCTCCATCTGGAACTAGATTTCAATACCTTTCATATAAGTGTAATTTCTCTTTATAAAACAAACTTATTTTGAGATGAAGAATCTACTTTTTCAAAAAAAATAAAATAAAAGATAAATAATCTAATAGATTTTAGACTCTTAATCTAGCCGAATTGAGTACTCTTTCTACTTTGGCCAGCGTGACCATTGACTCTTCTGAGATCAATATCTCCCTCTAGAAAACTCAGATTGAGAATTGGTTGGATAATTAAAAAAATAGACTTACATATCTTTCTTTTGATAAATATTTCTCCGTATAAAGTCTCGTTCTTGATGACATAAAACGGTTCAAAAGTTGAAGCTTTTTTGCTGTTGCTTCTCAAACCTCTCTCTCAGTTTTACTTTTGCTACTTCAAATTTTGAATTCTCTTTGTAGAAAACTCTGATTGCCAAAATTATTTTTGCATTTGGAAAGTAGACTCGAAGATCTTTCCGTCCATATATATTTTGCTATATGAAAAGCTCAGTATGGAGGTGCAAACGCCCAGAAAATTACAGGTACTGGGACTAGAAAGAGGGAAAGAAGATAGAATACAAACCCAAACTATTAGAGATGATAGATCAGAAAAGGATCACATTATTTCTGTGGGTTTACCAAGTTAACTCACAAAACCTGCTCTGATACGATGTTGAATTTTTTGAAAAGAGAAAAAACTTTACTAACTTGTTGCAATCTGAGTACATGAACCCTTATTTGTAATAAAGGAAAGTAGTAGAGGCCAATTACAATTAAACTACCCTTGTCCCAATTACACCCAAAGTCTAACATATAAAGATAAGTTCTAGCGTAATTAACAACTCAACATAAATAGAAAACTAATATAACTAAAACACTTTTTTATTGAAACTCTTCTGTGAGACCTCTTTCCATAATAATTATGGCTCTATACGACTTCTTATTGTGAGAATGATGTAAGACTCTTCCATATCTGCTCATCAATAGACTCAAAACCCTAATTGATAATTCAAATGACGATAATGCCTCTAATCAAATGAAATAATTAATTCTTAATGACAATTGAAAATATGATTTAATAGAGTTTCAAAATGTCCTTTATTCAATTATAAGTGAATCATTACCCAACCACAATGTGGATGTAATCGGCAACACATGAGTGGTGTTCCCACCAACTCTCCTGGGGCGGGGGAACTGAACCTTATCGAGTGGGACTCCTGATGGCTCTAATAATACTCCAAAAAATCGGGGTCCAACTGTTGTTGTGACTCTCGAAATCCATGTGTAGTCGGAATCCGACTATCCTGGCCATCGTACTAGGAAACGTTGAATTGCACCACTCCTGGTAAAAACAATTTGCTCATCCAAAATAACATCAATACGTTCTATATGTGCTGGTGTTATAGATAATGGAATAGGGTCCAAAGGGACATCAAAGAAGGAAGGAGGGGGTGTCGAGTGATGGGGTGGAGTACAAAAAAAGTCATCTGGAATGGAGGGGTGGTCCGTATATGCCATCAAGTCTTCAATGTTAAAAGTGGAGCTAATGCTTACATCAGGTGGCAAATCTGCAACATAAGCATTAGGACCTACCCTTTTTAGCACCTTAAAAGGTCCTGCACTATATGCTAGTAACTTTCGAGCAGATCCTGTAAAGAACTGTTCTGGTCTAATCTGAAACCATGACATATCACCTCCATGACTTATCTCCCACATTAAACCGTTTATCACATTTATGTTCATCAGCCTGAAGTTTGCATTGGGCATTACTTGGATGCCTTTAGTAACTTCGGCATGTAGGTCTTGAAACCTACGTGCAAATGAGGTGGTGGATTCTGAAACCCTAGTACGAGGAGGCATGGGTATGAGGTCTAAAGGTTTCCTAGGCTGATAACCATGGACAACTTGAGATTGACTCATGCCTATACAACTATTGACAAAATTATTTTAGACAAATTGGGCTGTTGGGAGAATTAAGTCCCAAGTGCAGTGGTGATCTCCTATGAGGCATCAAAGTAGGTTTCCCAAGCGGTTTGTTGAAAGGTGTAACCCCAGTATAGTGGCAATGATGTAAAATATCTTAATTTGGGCCGCCTCCCTATTTGGTCACCTCACCAAACTTGGGCCACCTATTGATGAAGAAGATATTTCTTATACTAAGTGGTTAAAAAATGATATTTTGGTTATTAGTTGGCTCATCAACAACATGGAAGAACATGTCTCCAACAATGTTATTCATCTTGATACCGCTAAACAAATTTGGGAGACATGTGATAAGTTGTACTCTAGCTCCGTCAACTTACACATGCCATATGATATTTACCAAAGAATATTCAACACTAAACAAGGAGAAAATATTCATGAATATTTGGCTCATTTTAGAGGCCTTCTTCAAGAATGAAAAATAGCTCAACCTACCTCCACAGATGTCTCTGTCCAAGATAAGAAGAAAGAAGCTTTAGTCACTACCATTTGCCTTGCAAACATTAAGCCATATCTCGAAGTTGCTAAAGTCAACTTCTTAGCACTTCTGCTATTCCACTTTTGATGATGTATGTGCCACATTACTCCGTATTCCAGACGCATCTTCTTCTATTACTGAAGTATCATCCGCTATGCACTCCGGGCATAGGGGAACATCAACTGACCGCGGCTGAGGCCGTGCAGAATAGATGGCAAGGAATGCATTCAGTGTGGGAGATATGGCCACACCATAGATACGTGCTATTACAAGGAATGCACCCATTGTGGAAAATATGGCCACACTATAGAGACATATTATAGAATCCATGGCAAACCAAATCGGATGAAGGCTAATAAAGCCTTGGTAAGTGATACAAAAGAGGACCAGTCTACCACATCAACAGAAAAGAAAACCTTACCAATGATCAATATGATTTATTCCAGAAAATGAAAACATTGATGGTTTCTTCTCCAAGTTCCTCCTCAACTGCTGCTGCCTCCACTGCTTCAGGTATGCTATCTGCCTCCTCTTCATCCTGGATAGTTGACTCAGGGGCCTCCGAGCATCTCACAGGTAACAAAAATCTACTACACTTAGTTTCTCCTTGTCTATATCATAAATTTCTTACCATAGTTGACGACTCTCAATCTAAAGTTCTCGGGAAAGGATCCACCTCTGTTACATCATCGCTTCCGCTCACAGATATTCTTTTGTTCCTACTTTTTCTTGAATCTTTTATCTGTTAGTCAGCTCAAATATTTTAATTGTTCCATCACCTTCTCACCCACTTCTTGTGTGTTTCAGGATTTTATAACGAAGCAAATGATTAGTGGAGGCCGTGAACAAGGGGCGCTTTACTACCTGGACGTGCCTAAAATAAATACCGTTTCAACTAGTGAAATTGAGACAAGTCTATGGCACAATCAGTTGGGACATCCATCCGCACAATCTCTTCATCGTCTTTTTCCTTCCACCAGAGGAAGTCAAAGTTATATTGTGAAGTTTGTCAACTGAGCAAACACCAGAGGACTACATACTCACCTCGTCCTGAACTTAAAAGTGTTGCTCCTTTTTCATTGATTCACACAGATGTATGGGGACCCTTGAGCGTCTCAAATATTTCCCGAGTCAAGTACTTATATTACATTTATTGATGATTTTACTCGTACCACACGGTTATTTCTCTTTAAAGAACGTTCTGAAATACCATCCATATTTAAATCCTTTCATGCTATGGTGTTCACTCAGTTTGGTCAGAAAATCAAAGTAATTTGGTCCGATAATGCCAAAGAATATACTTCCAGAGACCTTGCCTCTTTTTGTCAAGAGAATATCATTATCCATCAAACATCGTGTGCCTACATCCCTCAACAAAATGGTGTAGCAGAATGGAAGAACTATCATCCTCTTGAGGTAGCTCGCAGTTTACTGTATACCATGAAAGTCCCATACTTTTATTGGCCGCATGCCATCCTTACTGCATGCTTTCTTATAAATAGGCTAGCCTCTTCTATTCTTGGTCATAAATCCCCATACTCCTTATTGTTGCCAGATGATGATCCTTTTTCACTTCCCTTAAAAGTCTTTGGGTGTCAATGTTTTGTTCATATTACCTCCTCATAACATAGTAAACTTGATCCCAAATCTATCAAGTGTATCTTCTTAGGATACTCTCGCTCACAGAAGGGTTATATTTGCTATAATCCCACTCTCTAAAGGTTGTGTCCAGGGATGTAACTTTTTTTGAAGATTCTTCATAATACTCTGACAATGCTCCTCCTGGTCTATCTTCAGTACCAACTTCTCCTTGACCGGTTGTGCGTCATGCTACGGAAACTGTTCAACCCCCAGACACACTGCCTGACACCACACCTGCTGAGTTTATGGATCCCACCAAGGTAAGTCCATCTTCTCCTATTGTTTTTGGCCACAAACATTGAGAAACGAAGCCAAAACTTGCACTAGGCCCTCTACTTCTCACCAATTTCGTTTATCCCCTTTATGTTGTCAATTTCTTTCATCTATCTCCTCTATATCAGTCCCACAGTCCTATCAGAAGGCTCTTAAACATCCAGGGTGGAAGGTGGAGAAGATGTGGATATTGGAAAATATCAAAGACTTGTGGGGAAACTCATTTATATTTGTGTAACAAGGCCGGATATATCATATGCAGTAAGTGTGGTGAGTCAATACATGCACAAGCCACAACTAAGTCATTGGCAAGCACTAGAAAGAATATTGCGATATTTGAAAGGAGCTCCAGGAAGAGGGCTTCTCTATAAGAACCATGGTCACTTCAACATAGAAGGATTCTTAGATGCAGACTGGGCCGGATCCCCGGATGACAGAAAATCTACTTCGGGATATTGTACAATGGTTGGAGGGTAGGGGTGGCATCGAGCCGAGCCGAGCCGAGCCGAGCCCGAACCTGCCTATGTTCGAGCCGAACTTGATTTAAATATTTCAAACTCGAGCTCGAGCCTAAAATTGTTATCGAGTTCGAGCCTAATAATTTTAACCGAGTTCGAGCCAAGCTCGAGCTTCAACATTCATTTAAAACTTAAAAAAAAAAATACATGTCTCGAGTTCGTGCTCCAATATTATTTAAAATTTTTCAAAAAATACATGTCAAATAAATTGTATATAAAATTATGCATACATTTTACATAAAATTGGGAATGACCTCTACTTAAAATTGGGTATAAGGGTGGCATCGAATCCAGCTGAGTCCGAACCTTGTTCAAGCCGTGCTTGATTTAAATATTTCGAACTCGAGCTCGAGCCGACCCTAGCCTCGGGCCTAAAATTGTAATCAAACTCGAGCCTAATAATTTTAACCGAGTTCGAGCTCGAGCTCTAGCTGAGTTCGAGCTTAACTTACATTTAATACTCTATATAAAATATATGTTAAATAAATTATATATAAAATTATGCATACATTTTAAAAAAAGAATGATAGGGGAGGTTTAGGATTGAATTTCAATAATGGATTAGAACGCATCAATATTAATCTTTTTTACTCCAAATGTTGTGTAGCTTATTTTGTAAACTTTGAATCTGGCCATAAATTTACTATGGCCTCCTTAGTGCCCCTGGTTGAAAATTTATATTCTAGGAAAAACTAGAAATGTTTTTCCTATGATACATATTTCCAAAAAAACCTTTAAATAAAATCCTATTACTATTAGTGACTTATTAGAAAATTACAAGAAATATTTTAAAATTTTCTTAGGAAAGTTAAATGGACCATTTATTGCCTCTTCTAGGGAAATAAATAAAAATTAATAATCAATCTAATATATTACTATACTTATCGATAAATTTTTAATCAAATAAAATGTCAAACACAAATTGCTATGAAAATTGCCTCATGCTAAAAGCATTACAATATTAACTGTCAAATACTTATTCAAAAATTTTCTATACGATTTTCTAGCCCATCTTGGCGGAAAAATCTTACTTAGAAAATTATATTATTTTTTAATAAGAATTTTCAATTAGAAAAATGTTTACAAAAAAATGAGACACTAATAGTCCCTATAAACTTATTTCTACTAAAATGTATTTTCAATTTCTTCAAGAGCCATGAGAAAGGAGAGTTTAAGAAAAAATTTTTGTTTTTTTTTTAGTTTATGATCTCGCACGTGCGAAATCGTCTTCGCTGGGGGGGGGGGGGGGGGGGGGGGGGGGATGACGGAAGTGGTGGCGACGAAAATAGAGGTGAAGGGAGACGAGGGGAGGAAGAAATCGAACCGACAGCGACAACATCAGACGGGAGGGGCTCGGCGGTGACGAGGGGAGGAAGAATTCCCCCCCTCCCGACTCAGCTTGTTAATGAGCCGGTTTGCGAGCTTTCGAGCCGAATCTTGATTCGGTCGAGCTCGGCTCGTTAATTTAAACTATCCCGGATCTCAAACTCGGCTCGAGATCCAAGTATACCGAATTGAACCGAGCCGAGCTCGAGCCGCTCGTGAACCGGCTCTGTTCGAAGCCACCCCTATTGGAGGGAACTTGGTTATATGGAGAAGCAAGAAGCAGAATATAGTTGCAAGGTGTAGTGCAGAAGCAGAATACAGGTCTATGACACACACAGTTAGTGAGCTTCTATGGATTAGATCCCTTCTTATTGAACTGGGATTCTGTAAAGAAGCTCCTGTGGATCTATATTGCGATAATCAGGTAGTAATACATATCACATCAAATCCGGTTTTCCATGAGAGAACAAAGCACATTGAAGTAGACTGCCATTTCATACGAGAAAAATTCAAAACTGGCAAATTATCTCTCAAACATATATTTTCACAAAGCCAAGTTGTAGACATTCTCACCAAACTGGTCAATCATAAGATCTTGTCTATCATCTACAACAAGTTAGGCGTTTACGATGTTTTCTCACCCCCAACTTGAGGGGAAGTGTTACAATGTGGGACCCACCATGGTTGCAATAGTTGGTGGGACCCACCATGAGAATGTGAGATAGCATGATGGGTCATCACACGAGTTGGCATGAGTTGGAAGATTTGAAGGTCAAGTGGGACTCCTATAATCGGATCACGTGCATCATAGAAGAGTTTGAGTTTGAGTTATGTTAGTCTTCTAATTATGTTGAGTTATTTAATTATGATAGACTTATCTTTAAGAGTTATAGTTTGGGTGTAATTAGAAGAATGGTATTTTAGTTGTACTTGGACTCTACTATTTTCCTCTATTATAAATTGAAGTACTTGTACTCGAATTATAATAAGAAAGAAGTAGTTCTCCACTCCTCATCTCGTGAAGCCTTCCTCTCTAGCCTAAACTCTTCTCCCTTTTTTTTCTCTTATCTTCTCTCTACCCAAGAGCTCTCTCTCTCTCTTCTTTTTTCTTTCTCCCTCTCTCATCTTGCTCGAGATTTCAGTTAAGGGGTCCTAAATTCAATATCTTGCAATGTCTTTCTCAACATTTTCCCAAAAAAGTTGAGCGGTGCTTGTTAATTTCATTTTTGCAAACCTGACCTTCCAATCCTAAGATAGTTCATACCATTAAAAAAATCCGTCTTATCTCACAAACCCACTTGGAAAATACCCATTGATCTTAAGGGCATCAAATGAAGGGCTTTGATTTTTATGTGTTTCAACATTTTGTCTTTAGGTCCCTCATGGCTCAGGATGTAGGATGCGTGGTTCCTGGGAGGAGGGAATATGTGAGGGTGATCACAAGCAAACTCCTCATCCTCAGTGTCATAATCCCTAGGTGAAACTTAGCTTCTACGAGACTTTTCTCTTTCGAAGACGTAATTTCTAGGCAGTGAGCCTATCATTGATGGTGCCTAACTGTCCCAAGATTTGTTTGAGTGTGTCATCTTTGTCATAACCCTAATATGATGCGACCACTATGCAAATGCATTTACTATTGAATTCTATTAAGTAAAGCCCAAACAAGCTCAATGCACTTTAACGTTAGTTTCTTATTTGTTTGTTTTGTGACTAGTCAAGATTCAAATTAATAGATTGCAAAATAACAGTGCAAACACCACTAAGATAAAAGAGTTTATCTCATGCAATGAAGTAGATTGCATCGACTGGCTAAACTCTTAAATTAACACCAAGGATTGACTGCACACATGTACCACAGTCAATTGGAAAAGTTTTTTTTTTTTTTAAATTGGCATAGGTCTTGAGGTCAAATTTTACTCAAGTGAGTTTAACAAGGAAACTAACTACCGGCACAAAAATAGATATTTAATGCAATTTGAGACAAACAGTGGAATACCAAAATAAGAGTTGGAACGACGTAACCTGGTACACCATTTTGGGGCTGACCGAGTCGATGTACGTAAGGTAGATAGTAAGCTGGAGCTGAAACAAATGAGCATGATATCCTCAAGCATGAACTTTTTTTTATTACATGTGTGAAGTTCACACGTATGTGGACGGTCTCCTTCATGAGCTTTTGATTAATCAGAAGCCTCATTCCCTAAGGTCGAGGGATTGGGTTTCTGAAAGATGGAAGGGGCTCGGCTCTGGCGAAAGGTGTCAGCTATGATCAACGGAGGGCTGGTGAAGGCTGACGACAACGTTGGTTTTTGTGCTGACATGGAGGTTTCGACGACGGTTCAGTGAAGCGGTTCTACGATGACGATTGAAGAGGGAAGAAGATGACGACACCAACGGGTGACGATGTTGGGAGCGATGGCAAGAAGATCAGACGACATCGATTTTGCAATAGTGAGCTGATGACGTGGTGAGGGATGGTCGAGAGGTTGGAAAACAACGTTGCTCCAGAATAGACCCAAGTTGCGGAATCTGATTTGGAGTTGGTTGAGGCACCGGAAGAAGAGAAGAAAGAATAAGACAAAAAGAGGAGAGGGAAGAGATGGAGTCTTCGTATCTATAAAAGGTTGACAATGACGGGATCTTCACTCTGATACCAAGCTAATGCGGCACAATTATGCCTGTCCTGAAATTGAGAGTGCAGAAGAAGAACAGAGGGAGACGAGCGATGGAGAAGAGAAAGCAAGTCGAAGGAAATTTCCAAAATCATTCATTCATTAAGCTTTTCAAAGTTATACAATCCTTAAATAATGATTCAAAAAGCCTAATTGATAATTCAAATGACGATAATGCCCCTAATCAAATGAAATAATTAATTCCTAAAAAGAATCCAAGATATGAATAATAAAATTACAAAATGGCCTCTTATCAATTCTAAGTGAATCACTAACCAACCAAAATGTGGTGGGTTCAGCCGTGGCCCTATGGTTCTTGGTATACACTCATGTAATTGGTGGCACAAGAGTGGTGTCCCCACCAAAAAACCTCCTATTTGTGATGACCTAACAAATTCCTCTTTTCTGGGTGAATGGCTTGAAATCCATGCATTACCATATGTGCAATTGCTGGAACCAATGAGCCACTTCAATTAGATACAAGTTTTGCGTTTTGAATTCTCTGTACCCATTGTCACATAGTAGCAACTATGGCATTATCATCTCAAATACTTATCATGACTCAAAAAAAAAGGAAAAAAAATTATCAACTTAAATTCCAGCTATCGAATTTATCTTGTCTTCTTATCCTCTTGCTTGTTGACTCTCTGGGCTGCATTATGTGATTAGTTAGTTTTTGTTTTTCCTCACTGGGTCTTATGTTTTTGTGGTTCCTTGCACCTCCCATGACTAGCTCCATTATTGTTCTAACTTACTGCAGGTATTCGAGTTCAGAGTCTTAATAAAGGTCAAATTACAATGGATATTGATTTTCGATGGGGCGGTGACCCAAGCATTATCCTTGGTGTTGAAGCACTTGTTGCTTCACTTCCAATTCAGGTCTTTCTGTCTGCCATCTTTATTTTTTAAATCATTGAGCAATGGATCCACAGAGCAAACATTATAATTCGTTTGTTGTCCTTTTTCTTTTGTTTTCCTCTCTGCAGTTGAAAGACCTTCAGGTTTTCACTGTTGTACGCGTTATATTCCAACTTACTGAAGATATTCCATGCATTTCAGCCGTTGTTGTGGCACTGCTTTCAGATGTAAGATGTCTCATTGTTTAAATATTCAGTTTCATTCAGGTCATTTATTTATTTCTTTATTAATTTTTTATGGAAGTCTGCTGACATTTTTTTGTGTGCTAACCCTTCTTACTCAACATGTGCACCTGTATTTTGATGATCTCCTTAGTACTTGGGAGGGGGAGGGTTAGGGTTCATGTAGAGCTCACCCGAGTGATGGCCTCATGCAGATTTTTCTCATTAATTTGATTGTTTTGTGGTTGGTACAATCCATCATATAAAAAATATAATTTCAGTAATGCAAATTAGATGGAAGTTGCAGGTTGTGGTTACTTTTACATATCCTTGCTTCTTTTTGAGAAAAGTGGGTCACCGAAACTTGCTTGTTTGAAATGGTACACCATGACATCTGTTCATTAACCATTGTATGACTAATCCAGCCGAAGCCTCGCATAGATTATACATTGAAGGCTGTTGGAGGGAGCTTAACTGCAATACCTGGACTTTCTGATATGATAGATGTAAGTTTAGTACAATCGTTAACTTTTGCTTTTGCAATTTTGTTTTCTTTCAGTATCTACAACAGAACATTTATTTTCTAATCAATTCAGTTTCAACTGTTACTAAGAATGTAGTGAAATTGTTGGTTTGTTAGGACACTGTGGAAACAATCATCTCTGATATGCTCCAATGGCCCCA
This sequence comes from Aristolochia californica, assembly GCF_029961685.1. Classification (NCBI taxonomy): domain Eukaryota; kingdom Viridiplantae; phylum Streptophyta; class Magnoliopsida; order Piperales; family Aristolochiaceae; genus Aristolochia; species Aristolochia californica. The sequence goes on from NW_027182279.1 coordinate 9,071,474, forward strand.
CCGAATTGTTGTACCAATTGGTGGTATTCCTGTTGATACGAGGTAATGGATGCCTGCAATGATTTTGTTCCGAAGATTAAATCTTAAAGTTTTACAAGTTCTTTGATTGTTTGTGATTGGTTGCCTCATCAATTACCAATAGAATTGGTTTCAGAATCCTAGTTTAAAGTCTGATTATTTCTGGTGCCCGATTTGGCTGTTCAAAATTTAATCTCTACTATGTCTTTAAATGTATGCGTATACAAATTGTGTAATTAATCAATGTGAAAGGCAACATATATGCTTGAAATACACAATCCAGATTCTAATATCTTCCCTTAAAAATGATTTCAATTGTAATCTGTTTCAAAATCCAATAGAATTTTTTATTGTAATGTATTGTTTTCATTTTAACATTTGGTCTTCATATATATTTATCAGATCTGAACATTTCCTTCACTGGCTTCACTTTTTCTATGTAAATATCATTGATGTTTGTCTTTGGCATTCTTGATCTATAAATAACATAGAAAAATGTCAAAGTGGTTTAATGTGAGCTATTACCTCTTGCATTTGCTGGCCATGATTTCCAGTTTTTCACTTTGGAGGTGTTAGTGTGTTTAGAATTATTATACTGCGGTTCTGGATCCAAAGTTGCATCTCCTTTGCCAGTTATTATGTGCTTCTTAATGGGACGGTGTGTGGCTATTTTAAGGGAACCCGTGGTATTCGTCAGGGGGACTCCTTATCCCCATTGCTCCTCAACGCGGTGGCTGAAAAGCTCTCCACCCTAATCTATTCGGCCCAAGAGATGGGTTGGCTCCTTTCTATTGCCGAGTATGAAGCTTTTGACATCCTGATTCTCCAGTTCGCAATTGATACCATTTGTTTCGGTGTGGGCACTATGGGTTAGATCAGAAAGCTGAGTGCTGTCCTTGGCCTCTTCGAGTTGGCTTCAGGGCAGAATATTAACTAGAGGAAAACCACTCTGTTTGGGTATTATATCGACGACGCGGTTCTCCAAGATATGGCCAAGTTTCTGGGGTATGCTCTTGATTGCACCCCAAGTATCTACACGGGCCTGCCTCTGTTTGATGCTCGTCCCAAGGCCACACTTTGGTTCCCTCTCATTGAGAAGTTTGAGAAGAGGCTTGCTACTTGGCGAGGTAAGCTCTTATCTATAGCGGGAAGACTTACTCTATTGAAGTCGTGCTTGGTGGGCATGCCCAATTACCTCCTATCCTTCATACATTGTCTGGCCTCATTGTGTTCTAAGATCGATTCTATCTGTCGGCATTTTGTCTGGAGAGGTTCCGATGACACCTTTAGATATCATCTTGTCAGTTGGAAGGAGGTCTATCTGCCTCGGTTTAGAGGTGGTATGGGTATCCGGCCTACTAAAGACATGAATTGTGCCCTCCTCAAATGGATTTGGAATCTCAATTCCAAACATAGCGGCTTGTGGAGGAATATGGTGAGATTCTCTCTTGAGCTCACTTGTCATGGGTGGAGAGAGGGAGGCGCTCCTCGCTGTCTATCTCCGATATGGAAATCTGTATATAAGCTGCTCCCTACATTCAAGGCCGCGACATCCTTCTATCCTGGGAATGGGAGGACTCCTTTTGGACTGATGAGTGGTGTGGCCCCTGCCCCCTCATGGAGGATTACCCTGGGCTATCTAGGATTGTTGTGGATTTGTCCTATTCGGTGGTTGAAATGTGGAATAATCAGTCTTGGAGCCTTATCTTTTATCGGGGTTTGAATGAAGTGAATGATGAGGAAGCCATTACTTTCTACTCGCTCTTATTCAGCCTCAACAGTGTCATCATTCGGGACCTGATTCACAATGAGTTGCTTTGGAAGCCAAGTGTAGACGGTATCTTCTCGGTTGCCTCAACTTACTCCCACATCAGGGAAGATGACCCCAATGTGCCAGAACACAAGGCCAATTTTGCCTAGAGACTCTCGGCCCCAAACAAGATAAAGTTCTTCTTATGGACTGCCATTAAAGAGAAAATGCTCACTGTGGATTACCTCCACAAGCGGGGTTTTACTGCTCCTGATAGTTCTTGCCCTTTCTGTGGCGTTTGTGAGGATTCTGCTTAACATGTTCTCCTTCACAGTAGCTACTCTTGGAGAGTTTGGATGGTCATCTTTTAGAAAATTGGAATCTAGTTGGGCCTTCACCAGGATCTTTTTGGCATTATCCAGAAGTTTTTGGAAACTGACTGCCTAGAATCGGCAAACTGCTTCTCTTTGTTTGACTCACTCATATCTTGTGGTGTCTTTGACTTAAGCGAAAAAACCGGCGGTTCAACAGCAACATGGAAAGGATTGTCTCTTGCACTGTGGGTATGATCTCAAGTTGGTTGCACACCGGGAAGGAGTTTGCTTCCCAGGCGGGTATCTCCCTTTGCTAGAATTGGAGTTTTCTGGCTCATATGGTGCGGCTGAATGGGTGCCTCCTCCTAGTGATTGCATCAAGCTGAATTTTGACGGTAGTGCTTTGGGTCGCCCGGGGCCACCGGTGAGGGGGGAGCTTTTAGAAATCACAAAGGAGAGACAATTCTATCCTATGCGGGGGCCGGTTGGTATTGCAGACTCTAACATCGCTGAAGTGACTGCTTTTCTCCATGGAGTGAAAATTTTCAAGGACCGTTTGTGTGGAAAATTGCTCATGGAAGGGGACTCCAGAGTTGTTAGCAATTAGTGCTCTTCCTCGGCCTCGCCCCCTTGGTGTCATTGGCCCACCCGTTCTTCTATTTCTGACATTGTATCTACCATTTGTTGTACTTGGAATCATATTCCTAGATCAGCCAATTCCTGGGCTGATAGATTAACTAAACTTGGAACCTCCTTGAAATCTCTCATTGTATTCGACGGTCCCCCTACCTTGTAATTATGCTCTTTGCAACTTTTTAGTATAACTCAACACTAATCTATTATACTGAAATTTTTTCACTAGAAATCTGCAATATGTATGTGGAATTCTACTATAAATATCTTCTGAATCTTGAATTCCAAAGTGTGTGAGATAACTAGAATTTTTATCTACATTTCTATATAATATAAATTATAATGTTGAAAACTCTGAGTTTTATAGCTAGAAGAAAAAAATGGAATGAGTGAGAGAGAGGGAGAGGTAATGACGGGATGCTGAAAGAAGACGAGAAAGAATTGAGGAAGGAAAAGAGAGCAAGATCAGCAGTGTATCAAAATGAAAATCAAGGAAGAAGACAAAGTTCTACATCAAACAATGAAGATCAAAGAATCAGAGAGAAGGATCAGATTCGACAACAACACAAAGAAAAAGATCATGCATCTGCAGATAAAGATGCTATGCATGGACATCCAGAGGATGAAGGTAACTCTGATTGGCGAGTTGTAAGTAACAGCAAGTGGTCAAATTCTTCAACAGTGGAGGCTGCAAACAATTTTTTCCGGTATGGTTCTTCATCCTTCAGTTTTCGAAGAGTCAACACTCGAAAATGACCTATTATAAGGCTCACGGTGAGGAATGGCATGAAACGTACAATGACCCTCATTGGTATGTGCAAAATGACTCTTGACTTCAGGATTCAAAAGCTGGGCAAGATTATTATATCAGCTTGCTTAGAGGAATGACATGCAAACATATTCTTGGCTGAAATTTCCCTACTTGGTTTTCTGCTACTAGACGTCACCACGGCAAAGAGATCCCAACCAGCTACTGGACACTGGACATTGTCGTTTGCTTTATTCATGTCCCTATTTCATCAGAATAAGGAGATGCCACAAGAAATTTTTTTTAATACATGACTGCGGAAATTAATCAAAAAGCACTTTCATGGTTTGGAGTGGAGGCTTTTACCAAGGCAAATATCTGAGCTCAACAAAAGAAAATTTAAGGAAGGAGGGCGAATAATCTCTCAGGAGGCGCCAAAGTACACTACAATAAATTGGGACATCAAATAGAAGAATAATGAGAAATTATTCTGAAAAAATAACTTGGGTAAAAACAAAAGTTAAATTACAATAAAACCTAATTGAGAGAGAGAAACACATCACCTTTGTAAATTGACGTAATGTGAATCTACATAACCTGCTCTTATACAATGTTGAATTTCTAAGATAGAGAAAAAATCCATTGATTTGATTATAATCGAGCACAATGAGCTTCTAAATGGACTTTCTAAGGATTTTTCATGAACCGGCTCACAACTCCCATAACAAATGAGATATCCGGTCTAGTAACTGTAACAAAAATCAGTTTACCTACTAATCGTCGGTATTTAGTTTTATCCTTGAGTGTAGGACCCTGAGTGTCATGTAGATTATGATTAACTTCCATGGGGGTGTCTAAGGGTTTAACACCTAATAAACCATATTCCTGTAACATGTTCAATATATATTTTCTCTGTGAAAGAACAATACCTCGCTTGTTACGAGCGACTTCAATGCGAAGGAAGTACTTGAGAGAGCCCAAATCTTGTCTGAAAATGTGTGGCCAAATATTATTTAGCTTATGTAATACCATCAAAATCATCACTGGATAACACAATATCATCTACATAGACAACCAAAACCACCATACCGGTCTTTCTTTTAAGTGGGAACACAAAATGATCACAATGGCTCCTATAAAACCCAAACAGTAGTACCACATCACTAAACTTCTCAAACTAGGCCCGTGGACTCTGTTTAAGTCCTTAAATAGCCTTCTTTACTATTAATATTGTTAAGGAATAGTCCCACATGGATTAGTGAGTACAAAGATCTTGAGTTTATTAGTTGGGAAAGATGTTTCCTAAGGTGGCTAGTCATTTTGGGTTGGGCATTGGACCCAACTTAACAAATAACTTAGCACTATTCCAAAAAAAAAAAAAAAAAGTCTTCTGCAACTTTTTCCTGTCTCCCCTTAAGCAACATACCCTGGAGGCTGCTCTGTATGCACTTCCTCATGTAGACCACTATATAGAGAGGCATTCTTCACATCGAGCTGAAAGAGAGGTCAACTGTTATTAACAACCACAAATATTAAGATACGTATCGAAGTAAGTTGGGCCACAGGAGAGAATGTCTCAAAGACATCAATTCCAAAAGTCTGCGTATACCCTTTGCGACCAGCTGAGCTTTGTACCGTTCAATAGTGCCATCAACATTATATTTGATAGTATACACCCAATGACACCCCATAATAGTTGCTCCTGCAGGTGGATCACATCGATGGCTTATTCCTCGAGACACCAAAGCACTCCTCTCATCATCCATAGTTTGTTTTCATTTTGGAAAGCACAATGCTTCCTGCACTGAATGAGGTATATGGGAAATAGACAATGACATAGCAAAACACTTGAAGGATGGGGACAAAAAATCAAGAGACACATATTTGGATATCAGATGAGAAGTACAAGATCGTTTACCTTTTCGTAGACTAATAGGCAGGTCCAAATCAGAGACAACATGATCTGTAGGCAATGAGAAAGCTGGTGGATCATGAGTAGAGAGCTTTGTAGAAGTAATTACTTGAGGCACTGCAAAAGCATGAGAGCGACGACTGTAAACTCGAAGAGGCAATGAAAAACTCGATGAAGCTGGTACATACCAAACTGCAATAGGAACATGACTATTTGAAGGAGATTCAGGTGATACAGGAAGCTCAGTAGATGATAAAAAATATGAGTATGTTCAAAGAAGGTCACATCGGCTAACACATATGTCTTTCGTCGAATAAGATCATAACATTTGTACCCTTTTTTTCGACAATAATATCCCAGAAAAACACATTTGACAGATCGAGGTAACAAATTATCAATTGAAGTTCCAAACAAATGAACAAAATAAGAACATCCAAAAATATGAGGAGCCACATCCAACAATTTACAATTGGGCTTTAAAACCTGATGAGGAACTTGATCACTCAAAATAGATGAGGGCATACGATTAACCAAGTAGCACGAAGCTAAAACTACATCTCCCCAAAAGGATTTTGAAATATTTATATGCAGTAATAGTGTCATTGTAACCTCAAGGAGACGTCTATTTTTATGTTCAATCACCCTATTTTGTTGTGGTGTATAAGGGCAGGACTTTTGATGGATAATACCATGAGAAACACAAAATACTGAAAATTTAAGGTTAAGATATTTCAAACCATTGTCAGTACAAAGCACACGAACACATGCACCAAATTGATTTTTTATTTCATTGAAAAAAATGAGGAATACATTAAATACTTCGGACTTCTCCCGTAGGAGATACACCCAAGTGACTCTACTGAAGTCATCAATGAATGACACAAATACTAAAACCAAATGGGCTAGGAACCTGACATGGACCCCATACATTAGAGTGGACTAATTCAAACAACTTGGTGCTTTGACTAGAACTAATTGGGAAACTGGAGCGATGATGGTTTCCTAGTTGATAGGGTTCACAATCAAATGAAATATCAGTTGACAAAGAAGGAAAAGTTTAACACAACTTAGTTAGTGAGGGATGTCCCAAGTGCAGATGCCACAAGTAAGAAGAATCTACAGTAGTGATAGCTATAACTCGAGAAACGGATACATCATCCAACATGTAGAACCCTCCCTTCTCATGTATTGAATTAATCGTCCTCTTCGTCTGCAAGTCTTGGAAAACACAAGAAGTAAGATAAAAGGTTACTAAATAGTTTAAGAGTTTAGTTATATGACTCACAGACAAAAGATTACTGGAAACTTTGGTACAAATAAAATAGAATCTAAGGATATTTGTGGAGTAGTGTGAACTGTACCCTTCCCCTGAATGGGAGAGGTGGATTTATCAGCTAAAGTAACTCGACGATATGAATGAGATGGAATAATGGACTGAAATAGGGAGGGCACATATGACATGTGTGTAGAGGCTCCAGATCAATGATCCAAGAGGGGGGAATGAGACACATTCAATGCATTCATACTTGTATAGGCCATCATGGCACTTGCTGAGGAAGGAGTCTTGGTAGTCTGAGAAGCAGTAGTTGAAGTAGTCAGTAGATCCATTCGCTATAATAATTGCTGCATTTTCTCATAGGATCCAGTGTGTGAGGAGGCATCCTTATCTATGACTATAGAGTTGGCCCAGGTAGGCTTACCAAAATTTTCGCAGTATTTCTACGAAATATGATTAGTCCTACCACAATGAACATATTGCCGATCCCCCCCCCCCCCCCCCCCCCAAATTATTTCGGCCATGGTCATGGGTAAGAGTGATCTCTACCTCTATTATTACCACCATGAACTGACTGTTAGAAGATGGGCCCAAGTCCACACGAGTATGGAGAAGGCCCACACGTCCAAGAGGGGTGACATGATTGTAAATAAGGTATATCTCATAAAGATGGCACAAGGGTGTAATTAGTCAAAGTAAACATGTCTACTTATGTCTTTCTCCCTTCTTTACATGACTTCCCTCTCTTATCTTGCTTGAGGTTCTAATCATGGGGTCCTAAATTCAACACTGACCATCAGGCTTACCAGTAGAAGACTGAAGGTTAAGAGCAGCTGCTTCTGAGAGAGCTCCACCCGACTTATTCTTATTTACAATTGCACCTTCAGCTCGTAGAACTTTGTTAAATGCTTGCTCAAGGGTGGTCACATCTTCATTGACCAATAGTTGGGCTCTAATAGCATCATACTCAGGCCCCAAACCATCCAAAAATCGGGCTACTTAAATATGATTTTCTTTCTTCAACATCTGTAGTAAAAGGATGAAATGTATAAATCTCCTATAGTACTCCCCACTGAACTAATCTCCTATAGTACTCCCCTCATCTCAATGAAATAATTTGTCACTGATCTACCTCCACTTTTCATATTTAAGAATTTCATATATAACTCATAGATCCTGGACAAATTACTCTCTTGAGACAAAATAGAAGCCAAGGTACTCCACATTGCCTTAGCAGTATTGTAACCCAAAATCTGTTCACTAAATCTGGATTCCATATTATTGACCAACCGGGTCATTACTAAATTATTTTCTGCAACCCAATCTTCAGTAACAGGCACCAAGGGATCATCAGTTATATATTTTGCCATTCTTCTGGCCCTCAAATACGTAAAACCTGATCTGGACCAGTTTACATAATTTGATCCATTCAATCGGATCGTAGTTATCTGAATAGAGTGAGAGAATTTCACATCTAAGCTCTCAACAATCTTTTGGACAACAACCCATGTGCTGGAATCAGTACTTAAATATCACCAAATACCACAACTCAGTACACTAGAGCGTCAATTAACCAAAGGGAAACACTTTTCCCAAATTTCTATTCTTGCACAGTCTAGTGGGCCCCACACCGAACTCAATTTGGGCAATTTAACACCCAATTCATTCAATTTCGAACCAATAATGATCAATTTCAGCAATTGAGACCATAAATTGATGCAAGAGTTACCTAATTGCAAGAAACCAGGATGATGTAGGCTATATGGATGATGACACAAACAAATTTGAGAAATTTCATTGGGATCATCAAACACTTCTAAATCCCAACAATCAATCAAATAGAAGTAGTAATCATTAGCCAATAGGCTAAGATAAGCAGAAAAAATGAAAAATTGGAATTTTTACCCTACCAGTCTAGAAATTTGGGAAAAACCTTCAAGGAGATTGTTGGAAATGGCAACAAGATACCATGCCCAAGACTTGCGTTACAAGTCTGATACCATGAAAAATATGTGATTTAGGGAGAAAATAGAAGAGAAAAAGAGTTATAGAAGAGGAGCAACTTTGCTGTTGTTATGCATGCAATAACATTATTATTTTAATTGTTTTCTTTAATTTACTTTATTTTATTTCAGTTAAAGAATTAATAGGCCACAGGGGCATTTTTGGAATAGTTCATTTATAGGGGTATTTTTGTAATATTTTATCTTAAACCTTGTAAGGGTGAACCCTATTTAAGGGGTAAGAGTAATGAGAAAGAAGCATTGATTTAGGTTAAACAGGGTTTTGAGTTCTCTTCAATGAGCTCAGGGGTGTGTGTTCTCCTTAACGAACCTAGGGTTTTCAAGCTTCCCTTTGGCTTGATTTTCGTCTTTCTCTTCTTCCTCCCTATGAATCCATGTGTCAGATCCGGGACCATAACAACTTTGTATCAGAGCTGCGTAACATAGGGAATTCCAGCAATGAGGAGTTAAGAGTTCGTGATCAACGGGCTGAAGGCGCACGCAGAAACCAATAGAAGGCTCGCTCAGATCATGCAAAAGTTGTATCTAATCCCAAGTATGAACCAGAAACTCCACAGAATCGAAAAGGTAATGGCAGCGATGCATGAAGGGGCCGCAGAGTGAAGGGATGTGGAGCAAAAGTCCCGCACAGGGACCCTTCTCATGGAAAGCAACAAACCTTTCTCATGGGATGAAAAACGTCTCCCAAAATAGGAGACGTGAAAATTTCCAGTGTCATCCTAGGCATGGAATTCAGATGGCGGGAACTCAGAAATTCCGAAATCGGAAGGGTATTCAACACAACCTTCGTCGAAAAATCCTGCTTTGCATTCAACTTCGAAAAAACCGTTCTCACGGGACGTAATAAAAATCCGAACAGGAGAAATTCCGAAATCGTCGGCACTGGACGATTTGGGTGCAACCTCAATTCTGAAATTGGGGACAATGGAAATCTTCGAGCAGGGACGTCATGCGCAAAAATCCTGAGCAGGGCAATGGGACCCAGAAATTCCGAAATCAAACCATCCCTGTTCACGGCAAGCAACACTCCGTCCCGAATTGGAGAAGGAAAATTTTTCGGCTACTGTTTCGACCAGGACACAAGCGGCGAAGCCCCAAAGGGCTGCTGTTCGCCATAGGAGAAAGAGGAGACTCCGTCGGACAAAATTTCGGTGGGATTTGGCTTTCGGACAACAGCTCTCACTCTCCCTCTCAACCTCACTCTCGGTCTCGGCAGCACAGCGGAAAATGAACTTTCAAAAATTTTGGGGTAAACTCCTGCGACGAATTTCTCCAAATTTCGTTTTCTCTTTTCTCGAATCCCTTTATGTTTTACATAATTCCTCTCCAATGGCGTTGAAATTGTTCCGTGAAGCAAAGAAACAAAGACAATTTTATGGAATCCCGGATTTTGGGTCCGAAACGCAAGAGGGGAATTTTTTTGGGATTCCGGGAATGGAAAACACAAAATTTCTATGGGTGATGATTTATTTTTCTATTAATGAGAACAGTACCGATGCGTCTGTTCATTGTCAATTTGAATTCGTTGTATCTCTGTTTTTGGATGATAGGTGTGATGCTGCTTGGTCCCTGTTCATGGACAATTTTCATGTCAGTGGGAGTTCTGAATTTGAGAAGGTAGCCAACGTGGGAAAAACTGGAGATAAATTTTTTTTGGGTGGTTGTATACTGATGCTATTAGTTTTGTTTGCAAGAACGGTTGTCATTATGGTGGTTATGCAAGATTTCTATCGAAACATTTTCTGGTTCATAACTTTCTGTACAGAAGTCCATCTCCATCACACCAACGAGGCTTGCCATGTATGGACTGGTTGTCTTGTGTCCTTCCTATCTGTGCCCCACCCATTTTTTCTTGGGCAGGTTGATACATAATTACACGATACAGAATGGGTTTTAAATCTAATGTTTTTGTATCCAATGGATTGATTAATATGAATGCAAATTGGGTTGGGAGGGAGAGGAGACAGGAGGAAGCTGCTGGTTTGGCAGCACTTAGGTTCTTCCACAAATTGTTTTGTGCTGCTGCTGTGGCACAGCAGCAAATAGTGCAGCCACCAGTGGCACTGCTGAAACCAGTGCAGGCAGCCAGCCAAGCAAACAAGGCTGCTGTGGCAGTCCAGCATACACTGCTGCCAGCAAGCCAAGCAAACAAGGCTGTTGTCAATCCAGCATACACTGCTGCTAGCCAGCCCAGCCGAGGTGCTTCTTGAGGATGCAGATGGCTATTTGCATGCAATCAAGGCACTAACCCAGAGTGCTGGAAAAGGGAAGTATGATTCCAGTGGTGCTGAATCTAGTGCTTATGCTTCGGGGGTGGCACTTGAACCACTCGCAGGAAATCTTACATTAGCAGGTGCTGAAGTTGGTCAATCTGTGATTGGCATAGTGCAAAATGCAATAGTCAAGCTTTTTTACAGTATGGAAAGTTATGATGATGACAACGCAGAACTGAATGTGACAGACTTTCAAATAAGGTGCCGTATGAAGGAAAAAAAATTACAACAGGGAATGTGCAGATACAGTTATCAAATCTCTTGGACTTGACAATATGAAAATTGAGAATTGCATGGGCGACTCAAATGCTGATGCTGACAATCCTGTGCTGGCAAAAGAGCAAGATGCTCAAGTTGGTAAGGGATCCAGGGGAGATGTTACCATACTGTCTACACTTGTTATGCATAATCGACGGTATCAAGGGAAGTTAGAGAAAGGTGCTGTACTGAAGGCTATTTGTGCTGGTTTTGAGGAAACTACTGAACCTGTTTGTTTGAGTGATGATATTCAGAAAAATGAATGCCTGAGCATCAATGGGGGTTGTTGGCGAGATAAAATTGTGAATATAACAGCTTGCAAGGACACATTCCATGGTAGAGTTTGTGAGCGTCCCTTGGTAGAAGGAGTGCAGTTCAAGGGGGATGGTTATAGCCATGGTGAAGCAAGTGGGCCTGGACGATGCAAGCTAAACAATGGAGGCTGTTGGCATGCTACTCAAGATGGACATTCCTTCTCAGCTTGTCAGGAGGCTGAGGGCAGTAAATGTCAGTGTCCAGCTGGATTCAGGGATGAGTGGGGGTGTGCATATGTTCTTGATATGGGCGAGAAGTTTCACCAAAGGTGCAACCTTGAATTGGTGGATCTTGACAAAGTAGTAGACCCCGATGATATCTTGATATCATGCTCAGTGCTTATGGCCATGATACTTTCATCGAGTATGTTGGGCAATTTGCTGAACATGGACTGGGTCCAAAGATTGAGGTTATCGGGGACATGCTGTTTTTTGCCAATGAGGCAACTACTGGGGCAGCTCCCACAAAGGCTATTAATGTCGAAGCAGAAGTTACCAATTTGGCGCAGGTGATCGTTCAACTTGTTGTTTGATTGCTTATCCGTATTGGGGTATGCTACATCAAGTGAAGCTAGCAGTGTCAAAAAAAAAAAAAAATTGCTTCTCTGGTTGGATGCTCCAGTTTTGTAGTCCAAAGGGCTGACACAGATATTGCGGTTGATACTTGAGAACGGATGGAGATGTCGGCAAGGGCAAGCATACCCTACCTTCGAGCTTGAGGACAAGCTCTTTCTTCCACGGGGGGGGGGGTGTGTGTGTGTAATGTTATGCATGCAATAACATTATTATTTTAATTTTTTATTTAGTTTACTTTATTTTATTTCAGTTAAAGAATTAATAGGCCACAGGGGCATTTTTGAAATATTTCATTTATAGGGGTATTTTTGTAATATTTTATCTTAAACCTTGTGAGGGTGAACCCTATTTAAGGGGTAAGAGTAATGAGAGAGAAGCATTGATTTAGGTTAAACAAGGTTTTGAGTTGTCCTCAACGAGCTCAGGGGTGTGCGTTCTCCTTAACGAACCTAGGTTTTTCAAGCTTCCCTTTGGCTTGATTTTTGTCTTTCTCTTCTTCCTCCCTACAAATCCATGTGTCAGATTTGGGACCATAACATTTGATATCAGAGCTATACCGCGGTTACGAGTTCGAATCCTGGAGGGGGCGACCTAGAGACTTGTGTAGCGCAAAAAGGCGGTCCGGGTCACTAGAGTTGGCCGTCGTGGATGTCGGTTCATAATGGTGGGAGTATTGTTATGATCTTGGAGTTAAGTACTTGGTTTTCCGCTACCTACCAGGCCGATCTTTTGGGTAGTATTGGCTAAGTGCTTAACATTTGGTATTAGAGCTGCCTTGGAATCCGAGCCAAAAAAACCCGTCTAATTTCTTTATAATCAGGGTTTAGGTGAAAATTTATAAAAAGATGTAATTGGAATCTCTTTCCTAGATTAACCAATTCCTAGGCTAGTAAATTGGCTAAATTCATAACCTCCCATAAATCTCTCATTGTATGGGATCTCCCCCCTTGTAATCTGCTCGTTTGAGCTTTTGATTTAATAAAATTCAGCATCATTTAATTTTTTTTCATAAAAGGACAAAAATGTCCCTCAATACTCAAAATTACATCTCCTAAAATACATATCTAAATTGAATGAACTAGAAATAAAATAAGACATTCTCTATATAATAGCCATATTATAAGAGAAAAATGTAATGTGGAAAATATGGGAACTGACCAAAATACCCCTAGACTTTTATTTTAACAATTTTTAAAAATTAAATTTAAACAGATATATTTAAATAATTTGAACTTATTAAAAAAAATAAATTAAAAAATGACTAGTAACATTGAGTAACTGTTGAAAGTGAACAGGTTTATTCTAGGTTGTGGTTCACTCCACAATTGTTGTGGCATTTTTTCTCAACACAGCCCCATCCCACATTTGTGGGCCCTCATTATGTATAAAAATAGTAAAGGTCCACCGGATTTGTTTTGATACTGCAAGGAATGACATCAAACTCAATAGCTTAAACTAAATTTTGCCCTAATGCTTGGTTGTGGATCTATTCAGAGTCGGCCTTTCTTGTTTAAAAACAAAAAAAAATATATATTTAATTGTTCATATCTTTAAATGGTATGAAGTGAGTGCTCTTCTATTCGGCCTTCAAATCTTCAAAGAGCGTCTCCATGGCAAGCTGTTTATTAAAGGAGATTCTAAGACTATCATCAGCTGGTACTCAAAAGATAACTTCCCCCCTTGGTGCCACCGACCTATCACTGATTGTATTGCTAACATTGTGTAATTTATTCATTGTAATTGGTACCTCGTTCCTTGATCAGCCAATTCTTTGGCTGATAAATTGGCAAAATTTGGAACCTCCCAGCAATCTCTCATTGTTTGGGAAGGCTTCCCCACTTGTAATCTGCTCGATTGAGCTTTCTCTTAATAAAAATCAGCATCTATTTTAAAATAAAAATAAAAATGGTATGAAGTGTTTGCCTAAAATTAAAACCTCATTAATATTGCTAAATTTGATGAATGTGTCAGTTCTACCGATGAATATGGCTTGCTTATCATCATTACCGCATGATGTTCTTTCAAGAAAGTGGTTGTTCTGTCTTAGTAAGTCTCACAAATTGGGAACTAAGTGTTACAATTAGTTTACTGTTGATTTAGTGTGTGTTTCCAGTAAAGTCTTGCTGAAAATTATTTTTCATTCAATAATTTAATGAGCTTATATTTTTGCTGCAGCGAATTAGAGCTTAAACCACAGGGAATGCTCTTAGTGACTGTGGTGAAGGCAACCTCTTTGAAAAATAAGGAAATGATCGGTAAATCTGATCCTTATGCTGTCATTTATATCCGGCCGCAGTTCAAAGTTAAAACAAAAGTTGTTGACAATAACCTGAATCCTGTATGGAATGAAACATTTGAGGTGATTGCTGAAGACAAGGAGACACAATCTCTCATCGTTGAGGTCTCATCCTATGTCTTTTAGCTCCATAGTTTAAGTTCTTTCTTTCTTCAATTTATATGGATACATATTTTGACCAACTAATGAGATTTTAATGTACACTGAACTGCAAACAAGAGCTGATTTTTTGCGCAATTTTGTCACAAGAAATCCCTGAGCCTTTGTCTTTCCATTCTTAATGCAGGTTTATGACAAAGACATCACGCAAGATAAGAGGCTTGGTATTGCAAAATTACCTTTAATTGATTTGCAGCCTGAAACAACAAAAGAGGTTGAGTTGAGGGTGATGCCTTCACTTGATATGGTAAAAATCAAAGATAAGAAAGATAGAGGCACAATTACTCTCAAGGTATGTTGTTTTTGTGCTTTTAACCAACTCTTGTACCTCTAGTATTACCTTAACAAGGTTCATTCAACCTGCTAATAAGTGATACACACACACACACACACACACACACACACACACACACACACACACACACACACACACACACATATATATATACACGATTAATCCAATACGAAAAGCCATTTGGTGTGAAAACGCTATTCTTTGTATATCTTATTCTACGTGTCCTCTTTACATGAAATTTGGTCCTTAAACATAGTTTGACGTGTAGAATAAGATTACATCAAGAAATATAAATAACAACTAGGTAAAATGACCAAAATACCCCTGTTGTTGTTTTTCAACACTCCCCCTCAAGCTAGAGAGTATATTTTGAACGATCCCACCTTGCCGCAGAAATTCAGGAATTCACACTTTCCCAGTGCTTTAGTTAGGATATCACCGAGTTGATCACCAGACCGAACATAGGAGTAGTTACTTCTTTCTTCATTGTTGCATCTCGGATGAAGTGAAAATCTACATCTATATGTTTTGTTCTTTCATGAAAGACTGGATTATTTGCAATGAACATTGCTGCTAGGTTATCATAATACATAGTCATAGGATCTTGTTGATCGAGGCCAAACTCCTGAACAATAGATTTTATCCACATTAGTTCATTGACACTGTGGGCCATTGCTCTATATTCTGATTCTGCATTGGAACAAGCAACAACATTCTGTTTTTTACTTTTCTAGCTGACTAAATTTCATCCCAAAAATACACTGTATCCAGTGGTTGATTTCCTATCAAGCTTGGAACCTACATAATCAGCATCAGAGAAAGCTTCAACCTTCAAGTGATTATTAGGTTTGAAAAGGAGACCTTTTCATAGTGCTCCCTTTAGATATCTCAAGATTCTTTGTGCAGCCTCTAGGTGAATTTTTTGTGGATTGACATGCACTGGCTCACTACACTCACTACAAATGAAATATCTGGTCTAGTAATTGTAGCATAGATGAGTTTGCCAACTAGACTTCGATACATTGTTTTATCTTTTAGTTTTGGACTTTGATCATCGTGAAGATCAAGTCCTACTTCCATAGGTGTATTCGTCGGTTTAGCCCCCAAAAGACCATATTGTTGAAGCATATTAGTAGCATATTTCCTCTGAGTCACTGTTGTTCCTTCTTTGCTTCTCAATACCTCAATACCTAGAAAATATTTCTACTGACCCAATCCTTAGTCTGAAAGTGATTCGCCAACTGGGATTTGACTATTTTAATACCTGATCTATCACTCCTAGATAGAATGATATTATCTACATATACCAGTAAGATAATAATTCCATATGATCATTTCAGAATAAATAATGAGTGATCACAATGGGTTCTACCAAATCCCATGGATATAACCACTTTGCTAAAATTTTAAAACCAACCTTGCGGACTCTGTTTTAAGCCATAAAGAACCTTCTTTAGTCAACATACCGTATGTGTCTTCTCCTGAGCAACATAACTTGGAAGTTGCTCCTTGTAGACTTTTTCCTGAAGGGCACCATATAAGAAGGCGTTTTTAATATCTAGGTAGAATAGAGACCAGCTATGATGGACTACAATATAAATAATTATACGAACAGAGGACATGCGAACAACTGGAGAAAAGTCTAAAAAACATCCACCCCAAATGTTTGTATATACCCTTTTGCAACAAGACGAACCTTATACCGTTCAACTAATCTATCTGAGTTATATTTAATAGTATAAACCCATTGACATCCAACTACAACAACACCTGGAGGTAAGTCACATAACTCCCAAGTCCTATCTGTTAATGCTTCCATCTCAACATCCATGACATTCTTCCGATGACGTTGCAATAAGGCCTCCTGCATTGAAGAAAGAATAGTGCAAGTGGAGTGGAGATGGATAAAGCAAACTTACAATAGTAAAAAAGAAAAAAAGAAAAAAATGAAAAGGTCGTCTTATTCAAAACCCCAATTATGACATCCCCTCTCTCCCACTTCACACCTCGGAACGCACTGTTCTTATAGAGAGAAACGCGCTTTCACATCTTCTTAACCCGAAATGGCTGAGGAGAGGAAAGGTTCCTTTTTGAGGGTACTCCCGGGAACAGATCCAGTGGAGACGGGGTGGGGCCTGTAGCTCAGAGGATTAGAGCACGTGGCTACGAACCACGGTGTCGGGGGTTCGAATCCCTCCTCGCCCTCAACCGGCCCAAAAGGGAAGGACCTTTCCTTTACCTATGGGGGTAGGAAAATCATGATCGGGATAGCGGATGCAAAGCTATGGAACTTGGGTGAGTCTGGGCCGTGTCTCAGTCCCAGTGTGGCTGATCATCCTCTCGGACCAGCTACTGATCATCGCCTTGGTAAGCTATTGCCTCACCAACTAGCTAATCAGACGCGAGCCCCTCCTCGGGCGGATTCCTCCTTTTGTTCCTCAGCCTACGGGGTATTAGCAGCCGTTTCCAGCTGTTGTTCCCCTCCCAAGGGCAGGTTCTTAAGCGTTATTAAACAAGGAATGGAAGAAGACAAATGAGATAAAGGATGGCGGGTACCTTTATGAACACATTTCCGAAGGGCAATAGGAAAGCGTAGATCACTTACCTTAGGATCAGGAGACGATGAAGAGTCATGGTCGGATGTGAGTAGGGGGTTTGGATCAGAATGAGAAGGTTGTTGTCGGCGCTGGGATACTTACAGTTGTTATTTAGTAGGAGCATCTCGTGAAGTTGGAGCACATTCATCAATTGGAAGAGGAATAACGGGAATAGGTATAGAGGGTTCAGGTGGAACCGATTCAAATGTAGAAGATTCAAAGAAGGAAACATCCTCAAAAAAGCTAACATCAGCAGAAACAAATGTTTTCTCATATATGGATAATAGCATTTGTAACCTTTCTTTGTTCAAGAATACCATAGAAAGACACACTTGATAGACCGTGGAGACAACTTATCCTTTGACTTATAAAAAAACATGTGCAAAACATTCATACCCAAAGACCTGATGTGTCACTGGAAACAAAGGTGTTGTAGGTAAAACAATCTGAATGCCATCAAGAATGGAAGTCGACATTCTATTTATCAGAAAACTTGTAGTAAGAATAACATCACCGCAATAAGTCTTAGGTACATTCATGTGAATCAGCATAGTACGAGCTACTTCAAATAAATGACGTTTCTTGCGTTCAACAACTCCATTTTGTTGCGGAGCAAACACACAAGAAGTTTGGTTAATGATTCTTTGTGAGTGACAGAAAGAACCAAATTTATGATTCATAAACTCAAGACCATTGTTTGTACGACATATATGGATAGAAGTTGCAAACTCGTTCTTTATTTCATTAAAAAATAGTTGAAAGACATCAAAAGCTTCAGATTTTTCTCGCATGAGAAAAATTTTCAAGTTCATTTACTGAAATCATTAATAAAGGAAATAAAATACCTATGACCAAACCGACCAGTCATAGGACAAGGACCCCAGACATTTGAGTGGACGAGCTTAAAAGGTTTACTAGTTTTACGAGATGAAACAAGAAAAGAGCTCCGGTGATGCTTGCCCAGTTGATATGACTCGCATTAGAAAGTAATACTAGAAGGAAGATTTGGAACTACTTGAATTAATTTTGCTGGAGATGGATGACCAAGTCTGAGATGCCACTAAAGAGGTGAATCAGCTGTGTTAGGCCATGTAAAGTACTATCTGGATTGTGGCTGTCCAGATAGTATGATCCACTCTCATGAGCGAAACCAATCATCTTCCTCGTCACGAGATCTTAAAACACACAATGAGTAGGGTAAAATGTGAGAAAAAAATTCACAGACTTAGCATCCTGACTGACAAACAACAGATTTAAAGAAAATTTTGGAACTAACGGTGCAGATTGAGGTGAAAGAAAAGGTGCAAGGGTAACATTTCCCACTGCATGTACTGGTGAAACTGACCCATCAGCAAGATTAACATGCTTAACGAGAACAAACTCTTTGAAATAAAAAAATAGAGAGGACATACCTAACATGTGTTTTGTAGAACCGGAATAAAAAACCCAAGATGAGGAATAAGACATTGAGAGTGCAAACATGCCTATAGTAGGAGTCGTATGTGCCAAGGATGTAGAGGGAATAAATAGTTGTGCCATACGTTGAGAAATCTGTTATTGCTGCTGTAAGATCTGTTGTTGTAGTTGGATCAATTTCTGTAATTCATCTGGAGCACCAGGTGGGATTGTACTTTCAGACCATGGTGTTGTACCTTCATGTGTACTAGCATTTTCCCACACAAGCTTCCCAAAATTTTCCCAACATCTATCTGAGTACTGATTGGTGCATCCACAACGAACACACTTGCACTCATATTTACCATCTCTTCGGCCTCGTCCTCCTCTGCCAGAATTATCTCTACCTCTGCCTCTACCAGCCCTTGCACGTTCTTGGATGTGTCAATAGAATTAGATGTTGTAGTCGATGTATTAAGGGCAGTAGCTTCACCCGCTTTATGTACCCTATTAAAGGTAGTAGAGAGGTTAGGTATTTCATCTGGGGCCAAAATTTGTGCCTTTATGTTGTCAAATTCAGCACCCAATCCATCTAGAAATTTCACCATTAGGAGTTGACTCCGTTGTTTTCGAAGTTCACTTTTATCCGTAGTAAAAGGATGAACGACATTAATTTCTTGCCAGATACTCAAAACAGAACTATAGTAGTTTGTCACAGTTCTATTACCCCTTTTAAAGCCAAAAAGTTCTGTATATAATTCATAAACCCTGGAAAGATTGCTCTCTTTGGCATTAAGAGCTTCCAAGGACAGCCACATAGCCTCGGCGGTTTCAAAGTTCATAACTTGGCTCTTGATATTAGATTCCATGTTATTGATAAGCCAAGTCATCACTTGACTGTCTCCAACCTCTCAATCATCATCCTGAGGAATAAGAGGGTCGTCTCTAATAAATTTCAACTTTTTCTTGCCCTTCAAGTACATTTTAATAGATCTGGACCAAGTAAGGTAGTTATAACCATTCAACCTATTAGAGGTGATAGTGATAATATCTTTACCATCAGGATTATATGACCCCTTTGTTGGAGTGTAGACCTCACTAGGGTTAGCCGTATCAGATATAGAAGATCAAATAGACAGATCAAATAATCCCTTCAAAAATTCCAAATTGACTAGTTCAAGTGGGCCCCACCACGTAAAAAGAAAACACAATTAGGCAACTTATAAGATGTGCGCAGATCATATAGTCGAGAAAATCCAACAGGGATTAAATTCAGAAGAAAAAGTGCACCGAAACCTGCACCAGGGCTGGCATCAGCAATTGTGTAGATGATGTTAGCAGTTATAGTTCTGGAATTTTGGTGCACTCCTCTAGATCAGCATAAAAGAGCCTCCTTTGACAGTTTAGCACATTAGAATATGTTCTTAGAACAGTAAGACCAGTAACCCTAGGGTTATGGCATAGAAAAAAGGAGAAAAATTGGATTTTTACTAACTAGTAACCAAAAACCCGGAAAAAGATCTTCTTTTATGTAAATTTCTGCTTCAAAGAGGAGAAAAAACTCACAAAGATCCTTCCCAGATGCTATCTACTGCCCTGATACAATGTAAAAAGTAAAAAGAAGAAAGGTTGAAGAGAGAGAATGAGAAGAAGAGAGCTTGGAGAAGAGAAATTGAGAAAAGAAAACTGAACATTCGTGGCTGGACTTCCTCCTGCTTCTATTTATAGATTTAGGTTTGAGTAGATAGGGTCAATTTACAACATTGACTCTACTTTAAGTGAAAAACCCTAATTTTCAATATCTCTTATTTTACGTGTCTCCTTTACATGAAATTTGGTCCGTAAACATATTTTGACATGTAGAATAAGATTACATCAAGAAATATAAATAACAACTAGGTAAAATGACCAAAATGCCTCTATTCTTGTTTTTCAACACTTATAAACCAATAACACTTCTTAATACTAATTAATATGGGACTATGCTCTCTCTACAATCACTTATAAAAATAATCAAAAGTAACAAAAATTAACATTAATATAAAAACATTCAGACTCTTGTCATAGAAAGAAAAAGCACGAGACCTGCTTGGCGTCTTTTGGCGTAATTGTGATGAGATACTGCATTTGTGTTCTGATATTAATATTTCTCGGAGTTATTTCAAGATCAGGAAATCATGCCTGTGTTGATCCAAGATCCGTATGAAGATCTTGCCTTTTAGTTTGCATATTCTCTCTCAATTGGGCTGAGGGCTCTCCTCTCCCCTTCCTATTGCATTTTTTTTCACATTAACGACTCGCCATTTTTTTTTTTAAATGATGCTGAATTTTATTAAGATATAGCTCAAACGAGCAAATTACAAGGGGGGAAAACCTTCCCAAACAATTAGATATTGTTGGGAGGTTCCGAATTGGCTGATCTAGGAACGAGGTTCCAATTACAATGAATGGATGACACAATGTCAGCAATACAATTAGTGATTGGCCAGTGGCGCCAAGGAGACGCTCTTTGAAGATTTACACTAGCTGATGACAGTCTTTGAGTCTCCTTCGATAATCAGCTTACCATGGAGACGATCTTTAAAGATTTGGAGGTCGAATAGAAGAGTACTCACTTCAGCAATACGCACCGGCCCAGCATAGGATAGAATAGGGTCTCCACTGCTGTTTTTGAAAACACCACCAGCTTTAGCCAGTCTAGGACAGCCATAAAGTACTGCCATCAAAATTGAGTTTGATGCAGTCGCAAGGGGGAGAACCCCAGGTGGCCATAACCGGATTCTTGCAGGGGCTCACCATATGCGCGATCAAACCCCAATTTTCCCGAAGGGAAACCTGATAGAGAGGCAAACTCCTTCCTAGTATGTAACCAACTCGAGATAAAGCCCACTGCCTGAGAAGCTGTATTATCTGGGGTGTTAGCCTTGGAGTTGAATCTCCGGTTATTTCGCTTGAGCCATAAGCACCATGGGACATGTGCAAGGCATGCCAAGAGAGTTATCTTGCCCAACCTAGGAAGGCGAATCCCCATAACCATCTTATAGATGCCAAAAAAGTCCTGATGTAGCCCCATTTGGAGTCCAATCTTCTGAAATATCTTCATCGAGACTTGCCAAGAAAAATCACAATGTAAGAGAACATGATGGACTGTCTCGTTGCACACACCACAAAGGGGACAAGTACGATCGGGGGCTGTGTAGCCTCTTTTATGGAGGTTGTCAGAGGTGAGGATCTATTCCTTGATGGCCGTCCACATGAAGAATTTGATTTTACTAGGCGCTGAGAGCTTCCATGCCAGGTTTGCCTTGTGCTCAAGCATGTTGTAATCTTGCTTTCTAATATGAGAGTAGGCAGATGCAACTGTGAATCAGCTATTAATGCTGGGCTTCCATGTCAGTTTATCAACTGCAATGACTCACCATTTCAAGAAAAAATAAAATAAAAATAACAGCACAAAACATTAAGAGTTTTACAGAGAAAGGCAATGTATCGGCTTGTCACTGAAGTCTATTTCTGACTACTTTTTCTTTTGTGAATCCATTAGCTACTGAATACATATTGTCGATAAGCCAATTAATGAAATCAAGTTCATTCTAACCATTCTGAAGCTTCCCTGGAAAAAGTTCCACGGCAGATTTGTTTCGCTGCACTAAAGAAACTGCCTACACAATTCTTTTTGAGTTATATCCTCGTTGTAAGATCATGTCCTTGACCTGGTTTTCTTTTGTTTGGTGTTATCACTAATAAATGACAGAAAAAAGGGGCAGTGTTGCTCTCTCTGGAATTGATCCAAAATTCATTCTTGTTTGGGTAGATATAACATCTCTCTCAAATATAATACAACATACATGAGATAGTTTCCAGCTTCATTGGAGAGAAAATCATGTTCATATATATCAGTCAATAAGGTGGTGCCTTTTCAGTAATTCCTCAGCAGTCAATAAGGTGGTGCCTTTTACTCATGCGGTGCCTAACACATGGAAATTTTTGGGCTTGATAAACAACACTGAAAAAAATGACTCAAGGAAAAAACTAGCAGAGATGGTTGCTGTTGAAGGAATTTGTGCTTGTACAATAATTGATGGGTGATTGTGATTGTGATTGGTAAACAACGGTGATAACTGATTCTGGGTGGCCATGGCCTAAGTGTGACTCAGAGCACTTTTGCTGCTGCTGCTTATTGTGGAGATGAGAAAACATCTTCACATACCCCATTTTTCCTACCAGCTCTCTCTCTCTCTCTCTCGTTCTTGCATGCATACCCTTTAACATATAATACTGCGTTAATTTTTGCATAGCTTGGCAGATCATGGACTAAGCTATATAAAATGTATGGACTAAGCTATATAAAATGTATAGTCAAGTAGTACAAGTTGTATCGGCACTATCGGCACTATTCAATTATTGTCATGTTTATAATAAATTTAAAGACAAAATAAATCTATTTCCAACTCTGCCCTTTTTTAATTCTGCCTGACAATTGCTTCATTACAAGATGTTGAAACTGAAACTGAAACAAGCTATACTGAGATGGTTATTGCAATTTCTTTTGATTGCTGATAGGATGTGGAATTAATTTTAAGATTGATTTAATCACACTTCTACGGTTTTCCTTAAATGTGATAGAAGTTAGTGCAGCTATTGGATTTGATTTATACTTATGAAACTTCTCTGTAGTCGCTTTATATTTTGTTCTGGGGACTGTAGGTGCTGTACCATCAATTTAGTAAAGAGGAGCAATTGTCAGCCTTGGAAGTAGAGAAGAAGATGTTAGAGGAGAGGAGAAAGCTAAAAGAAGCAGGACTAATAGGCAGCACGCTGGATGCAGTTGATGGGGCAGCATCATTAGTGACATCAGGGGTTGGTCTAGTAGGGAGTGGAATAGGCGCAGGAGCAGGGCTGGTTGGATCTGGCCTAGGTACAGTTGGCAGTGGACTTACCAAAGCTGGGAAGTTTATGGGCAAAACTATTACAGGTAATTTTTCATCGAAAAAAAGTGGAGCCAGCACCCCTGTAACACAGGAGAATGGAAGCTGAAATATGATTACACTAGTGAGCTCCTGTCGTATTGTCTGTTGGTGTTATTGTTGTCTAGATGGAGCAGATGTCGTGAATATTTTAGTTCTTCATCCACTACAGTGTTTGCTATTTCTGTATCAAGTTTCTTGTTATACTTCTGAAAGCTGTGAAAATCCTTTCTGATGCTTGTACTTATCACAGAGTTTTAATTCACACTGCTGTTTGATCACCGTACATGCTGTGCTGTTGAAGCTTGTTGTAGTGGCAAAAACTGTTATTTTCATTACCTGAATAAGATAACTGTTTGTTTCACGATTGGGACAATTTTATCTTAAAATGCCACTGGTTTAGTATGAGGTAATCAATCGGAGTCCTAAATTTCCCAGGCCGTGGAGGCAGAGACCCAACTTTATGAGCCTATCAGTGTAGTCACCCTAAGGGAGAGCCCCACGCGCTTCCAAGAACCCACTCGCTTTCAAGCTTGTTTGATTAAAGAAGCTACCACTTCGAGTCCCTTGTGGATTAAATGTGTCTAAACTTGTATAGCTCTTACCCTGCCCCCATTAGAGGGGCTACACTTGCACCAGTAGTTGATGGCAGCCAAAAATTGTGTCAGCAGTAGTGCTTTAAATTTTGCCATATTATTCCTGTAGGGTTTTGTTTTGTGGAATAAGAACTATTGGAAGTTAGTTGTAAATGTTCTATGTTAGCCACCTTATATGTAACTTATGCATTACTATTTTTAGTTATTCAAGCTTATTACCTTAATTGCATTTATGATAATTTTTACTCAATAAATTATAAATTGCAAATCATGAAGGCAACTCCCAACTTGCCTTAGGATTTCCTCCTCGTTCTCTTTATTTATTACTAAAAATTCTTATCTTTATAATTATAGTATTTTCCTTAGGCTCATAAAGACTCGTGTAACTGTTATAGTCCTGGGTTAAATACCTATGTCTTCCGCTCTTAACAGGCCGGTCTTTTGGGTAGTATTGGTTAAGTGCTTAACATTTGGTATCAGAGTGGGCTCTCATGTTGCGAGTGAGAGTCCCGGGATACGCAAAGGCCAGATTAAAATACTAGTAGGTCCTTGTGATAAGCCCTGGGTTGGGCCAGTGTCGTTGCGCGGGCGCAAAGGCTGGATTAAAATACTGGTATGTCGCGTCTAGGTATTATCGTGGTCAGGCCAGTGTCGTTGCACCGCTGTGGTCGTCGGCTCACGAAGGTGGGGTTACGTACCTATGTCTTCCGCTCCTAACAGGCCGGTCTTTTAGGTAGTATTGGTTAGGTGCTTAACAGTGACTTATCTGATCCACTTGTGAAAGTCCTCTACCAGTTGTCTATACATCCACTATAAAATTAGTTATCTAATCATACCTACAGTCTTCTGTGCAAGCAATACAATTTAAAGATATCAGATGCACACAAGCAAATTAAGAAAGGAAGTTTGTCGACAAGAAAGTCATCATATGTCAACACTAAGGGTGTGCTTGAAATCAAAGAAAAGAAAAGAAAAGCAAAGAAAAAAGGAAGAGAAGCTTTTTTCCAGTTTTTGGTACCATAGATTTTTGAAGAAAAAAAGATGGGTGAAACTTCCTCTCTTAGTTAATGGACTTTCTCTTAGAAAATCATGGAATTTGGAGATAAAGGAAAAGAAAGAGAAATTAGAGAGAAATTTATAGATAATAAAAATTAATAGAAAGAAAATAAAATTTTTATTGATAATAGTTTAACACTTATAGATATTTTAGTTCTTAGGCTTGTACATAACTTTAATCATTAAAATTTGAAAAATTATTATTTTCTTTTCTTTTTTATTTTCCTTGTGCATCCAATAAGAGAAATATTTTTTCTCTTTTATTTTCTCTCTTATTCTCCATGAGCATCCAAACAAGAAAAAAAAATGCTTCTATGGGTGGATAAAAAATAAGCAATGGGGTGAGAGGTAGAAGATCGGGTGAAGGCCCGAGGTTCTTTCCAAAAAGCAATGGGTCGGGGATTAAATGGAGAACAAAAAATAGGGGATGGAGAAGGAAAACTTACCTCAAAGGAATCTGGAGACTCCACAGGTGTAGTGTCGACCAATGCTTCAAGGGGCGGAGCAAGTGCATCAATACGGTCATGAGTTGCTGAGTCATCAATCGGCATAATAGGTTTAAGAAACTCATTGGCTGTAGAAAAACCAGATGGGGGCACCGATGGACGCATAAAAGGGTTGGTTCTCAAAGAATGTGACATTAATAGAAACAAACAGTTTTCAAAGGAAAAGATTGTAACATACATATACGAGAGTACCCAAAAAAATATATTTAACTATCCTGGGATCGAATTCATTAGTACAGGGGGAAGTATTATGAACAAAACAGATACACCCAAAAACTCTAAAAGGAAGAGAGAACAACTTATCACTAGGAAAAAGATAAGAATATGGTATCTGGTTGCCAACACTGAAGAAGGTAACCTGTTAAGAAGATAACAAGCTGTGAGGATGGTATGGGGCGAGTAGAAATGAAGCACATGCATATGATGGAGTAGAGCAAGGGCAGCCTCAAGAAGGTGTCTATTTTTTCTTTTAGCTACACCATTTTGTTGTGGTGTGTAGACACATGAGGTTTAGTGAATGATGCCTTTGTCCTAGCAAAAGGTTAAGAAGTCTATAGACAGATATTCCTTCGCATTGTCGAAGAGAAGAATCTTTAAGGTAGTATTGAATTGGGTAGACACCATGGCACAAAAAGATTTAAAAAGAGGTACGACTTCTGATCTTTATTTTAATAAGAAAAACCATGTAGCCTAAGAGAAATCATTTACAAAGGTAATGAAATACTTTGGACTGGGAAACATTTGATATGTTTATAGGGGGCTCCATATATTAGTATGAATTAAAGAAAATGGGGCAACACTTTTGGTTTCACCATGAGGAGAATAAGTACTCCACTGGTGTTTACTCACTTGATAGTATTCACAATTGTTAGATTTAGGATCCCTTTTCCATAATTTTGAGCAAGAGAAAGAAGAAAGAAAAAAGAGAAAAGGGAAGAAAAGCTCTCGGGTAGAGAGAAGAAAAAATAAAAGAGCAAAGAGGTTGTGCCAAGCAAAGGGAGAGAGAGAGAGAGAGAGAGAGAGAGTAACTCGAGAATGAGATGTGTAACTTGATTAATTCCGAATTAAAACACCTCTATTTATAGTAGAGGAGGAGGTAGAATCCTTATACAATTAACCTTTCAATCCTAATTACATTCCAACTCTACTCTCTAAGATAAGTCTATTTAAACCCAACAACTAGAAGCATAATATGAGTTGAACTAGAACTCTTGCTTTCTTCACGTGACTATAGGGGAGAAGGCCAGCTTGTAGCCTTATCCTTGTGGGTCCCTCATGATCCTCCAGCTCATCTTGATAAGGTTGATAGCTCGTGAGATATTTGTGGGTCCCACTTGATCTTCAAGTCTTCTAACTTAATTCTGCTTGTGCTTTTTGATTCTTTAACTCATGCTTGCTTGGGTGAAGACTCTTCTTAGTGTCCCACGTCCTTTAAGACTCTTCTTGGTGTCTCACGTCCTCATGGTGGGTCTCACCAACTCGAGCACCATGGTGGGTCCCACATTGTAACACTCCCCCTCAAGCTGGGGGTAAAAAGACATCATAAATGCCGAGCTTGCTGCATATGGTAGACATAATCTTGTGAGTGACTGGCTTGGTGAGAATGTCTGCAACTTGATTTTGTGATGATATATGCTTCAGAGATAAGAAACTAGCTTGGAATTTTTCTCGTATAAAAGGGCAATCCACTTCAATGTGCTTTGTCCTTTCATGGAAGACTGGATTTGATGTAATGTGTATTGCTGATTGATTGTCACAGTATAGATCTATTAGAACTTCTTTGTAGAATCCCAAACTCAGTGAGAAGAGTTTTTATCTATATGAGCTCACTAACAGTGTGTGCCATGGCTCTGTGTTTTGCTTATGCACTCGACCGTGCTACTACATTTTACTTTTTGCTTTTCCATGTAACCAGATTTCCTTCAACCATCGTACAAAGTCCTGAAGTAGATTTTTTGTCATCTGGGAATCCAGTCCAATCTACATCTGAGAATCCTTCAATGTTGAAGTGACCATGATTTTTATATAGAAGCCCTCTTCTAGGAGCTCCTTTCAGATATTGTAGTATTTTTTCAAGTGCTTGCCATTGACTAAGTTGTAGCTTGTGCATGTATTGACTTACCACACTTACTGCGTATGAAATATTCGGTCTTGTTACACTGTTAGGTTCCCTTGCCATGGATCTTGTCACCCGGCGTTCCCTCTTGGTTCCAGTGTTGAAGATGAAGAAGGAGGTGCTGTAGTTTTTGAACGTCAGCTAGTTGTTGGTGATTTCCGAGAGAGAAGATGAGTGAGGGCGTGAGGAGAGTGGAGCTCCAAGGGAGGACGTGAATTCTATTTAGCCTATTGGAATTAATCTACTGACTTTTTCTTTTCCATTTCAAGTTTCCGTCCTCCTTATAAACCAAGGAAGGGACGCATACAAGTGGGCCAAGATTTGGCTAATTAACTTGACACAAAAATTACAAAAGTACCCCATGACTTAACCTGAATTTAACAACAATTAAGTCCCATGCCTAGCCATGACTCTCAATGCTATGGAGTCCATAACATCACTTCCCTCCTGGAGAAAGAGCTTGTCCTCAAGCTCAAAGTCTGGAAAAAGTTCCCTAAATTCAGCCAACAGCTGCCAAGAGGCCTCCACCGGGTCCGTCTCCGCCCAATGGACGAGCAGTTCCCAATGATCATTAACTTTGCGAGCCTGGTAGATGTGAGCTGGAGTGGGCAGGATGCAGCCATCGCGAAGTGGAGGGAGAGGGGTGTGCAACAGTAGCGAATTGCCCTTGAACGGTTTCAATAGAGACACGTGGAATATATCACGAATATGGGCATCAGTTGGTAACTGGAGACGGTAGGTGACGCTGCTGATATGCTCTAATATCTGAAAGGGCCCAAAGTACTTGGGGGAGAACTTGTGATGTTCGGATGCATGGAGTGACAATTGGCGGTACTTGTGAAGACAGAGCCACACATAATCGCTTGGGCCATAAGAGTGGTCATGGTGGACTTTGTCATAAGAGTTTTGTATGCGTGACTGAGCCCTCAATAAGTTGTCGTCGCGGATATGTGCCAGCATGCTGTCCTGTTCCATCAAAGCCTAGTCGATGGCAGCCACATGTGAAGAGCCAGCAAGGTACGAGACAAGGCGAGGGGGAGGTCTACCATAAACACCTGAAAGGGGGTCATCTTGAGGGCAGAGTGGTAGGAAGTGTTGTAATGGAATTCGGCCCACGCCAGCCAGCAGATCCAAGTCTTCAGACTGTCGCCCAAAAAGCAGTGCAAATACATCTCCAGTGTGCGGTTGGCAACCTCTATTTGCCCATCAGTCTGGGGGTGGTAAGCAGAAGAGAAAGCTAGTTTGGTGCCCTGTAGTCGGAAAAACTTCTTCCAAAAGGTGCTAGTAAAAAGAACATCTCTGTCACTGGTGATGGTTTTCGGTAAGCCATGAAGGCGCACAATGTTGTCCATGAAAATCTGAGCTAGATGCACCGCTGTATATGGATGTGATAAAGCAATGAAGTGGCCATACTTGGAGAAACGGTCCACCACGACCAGGATGGTAGACTTACCGGATGACTTTGGAAGACCCTCAATGAAGTCCATAGAGATCTCGGCCCAAACTTGAGTAGGTAATTGAAGGGGCTGCAGAAAACCTACTGGTTGGAGAGTGTCGGTTTTGTTGCCCTGACTTACTTGGCATGCGGAGACGTAGTCAACCACCATGCTCTTCATACCTTTCCAATAGAAGTCATGACTTAAGCGGAAGTAAGTGCTCTACTGGCCTTCGAGAGTACCGTCGTGATAGGTGGAAATAATGGTGGGCAGTAAGTGCGATGTGGCAGCCAGATAAATGTGCTGCTTGTATAGGAGGAAGCCGTCCTGGATGGCCCAGCTGCTGCTGTTCAATGTGGTGGCAGAGGGCAAGGAGGTCCGAGGTCTGCTGAATCTCATCCCGAATAGTGTCGAGCAGTAAGACGCGGGGCTGACTGATGGCCAGGAGGTGGGTCTCTGGCGCCTCGCGGCGGGACAATGCATAAACTCCTTTGTTGAGGTGACCCAGTTTGAATTCTACCTGAAAGTCGAAGCCCATCAATTTATTGAGCCAATGTTGTTGAGGAGATGTGGTAAGGAGCTGCTCTAGAAGGTACTTAAGGCTGCAGTGGTCGGTACGGATAAGGAAGTGGTGACCCCAGAGATAGGGCCGCCAATGCTAAATGGCCTTGGCTAAACCGATAAGTTCACGCTCATAGGCAGCTAATTTGTGATGATGAGGGGCCAAGTGTCTGTTGAAATAGGCAATGGGATGTCCTTGATGCTGTAAAACTGCCCCGATGCCGCCCCCGGATGCGGTGCATTCAATAACCAAAAGATCCTCAAAATTCGGAATTTGAAGCACGGGTGCTGATGCTAACACAAGCTTGAGTTGAGCAAATGAGGATGCTGCTGCCTCAGACCATGCAAACGCATTGCGTTTCAATAAGCCTGTCAGGGGTGCTGCTAGCTGACCGTAGTCAGTGGATGAACTTGCGGTAGTACCCAGATAACCCCAAGAACCCTTTTAATGCCGTTGCTAAATGTGAAGTAGGCCAGTCCACAATGGCTTGGATCTTTGAACTATCCACCTTGACGCCAGCGGAAGAAATAACATGGCCCAAATAAGCTACCTCCGTAGCACCAAACGAGCATTTGGAATGCTTGAGAAAGAGATGGTGTGCACGTAAGAGTTGAAACACCGTGCGCAAGCACTGCATGTGGCTCTCCCAAGTGGTGCTGTAGATCAAAATATCGTCAAAGAAAAAAGGACATATTTCCGTAAAAGGGGCCGAAATACTTAGTTCATGAGGGCTTGGAAGGTGGAGGGGCGTTGGAGAGCCCAAATGGCATGACCAGAAACTCGAAGTGGCCATGGTGAGTACGGAATGCTCTTCTCCACGTCGGGCGGGTAGACTCGGATCTGATGGTACTCGGAACGCAAATCCAGTTTGGTAAATAAGTTGGCACCATGGAGCTTGTCCAAGAGCTCATCCACCACGGGGATTGGAAATTTGTCCTTGACAGTGTGTGCATTCAACTCTCTGTAGTCGACACAAAAGCCCCAAGTCTGATCTTTCTTGCGCACTAACAACACCAGAGTAGCAAAAGGGGACCTACAGGATTGAATAAGGCCTTGTTCGAGCATTTGCTAGCATTGCCTCTCAATTTCGTCCTTCTGCAAGTGTGGATAGGGGTATGGCCGGTCAACGACAGGCTCTGTACCCAATTTGAGACGTATACGATGGTCACAGGTCTTGATGGGAGGAAGTGACTGAGGCTCCATAAATAAGTCCCCAAACTCGGTAATGAGGGACTGTAAGGCACTGTTGTCCGAGGTGGCTACCTGTAAGTGCTGGAGTGTGTAGCTGGAGGGGGCATGAGTGCCATGAAGAATGATGTCTCGCTGTCCAGAAGTGAAGTTCATCGTTAAGGACGTGAAATCCCATAAAATCGGACCCAGTTGTTGAAGCCCCTTGATACCCAAAACTAAGTCAAACCCGGCTAGAGGAATGACCAAGAAGTCTACGACAAATGGATGGCCTTCAATATTAACCCGGACTGCTGAACATACTCCAATACTGGTAAGCTTCTCCCCATTTGCCACTAAAATCGAGAGGCTAGTGTTGTGTTGCACTGGTAAGCCCAATTGTTGTGCTGCGGTCTGGCTGAGAAAGTTATGGGTGCTGCCCGAATCAACCAAGGCAACTGCCAGGAGATTTTGGATGTGAGGGTGAACCTGCATGGTGTTGGTGCTATGCAAGCTGGTCATGGCGTCGAGGGAAAGGGCAGTTTCCTCCACTACTGGCTCCTCTTCTAGTTTTGAAATGTCACCCTCTTTAGGATCACACCCGTCAAGATAAAATAGCCTTTTGCACTGATGGCCGGTGCGATACTTCTCATCGCAATTGAAATAGAGGCCTTGAGCTCGCCATTGTTCCTGTTTAGCTTTAGAGAGTCGTTTGATGAATTGGGGAGGTGGTGTGGGGGTGGAGACTGTGTAGTAGGAATGGAAGTGGGGGCTGGACGTAGGGGAGTGGGGGAAGTAGCTGGGGGTGGGGGGGCTGGCCTAGGGTGTCTTCTACCAATAGAGTCTCTCAAGATGCGCTATTTGGCATTCAATGTTCGGGCCAAATTCATGGTGTGGTCGAGATTGGGTGGGGCATGTAATTCAAGCTCAAGGCGGAGTGCCTCAACTAGACCTGCTATGAACAAGGGAACATATTGGTTGGGGATCACCAAGTGAGAGGCACGGGCCAACTTTTCTTGGAAGGATTTTTGGTACTATTCTATGGAGCTAGTTTGCTTGAGGTTGGCTAATTCTCCAAGAGGGTTGTGGCGGGCTGGGGGTTCGAATCGCAACATACATGAAGCTTTGAAATACTCCCAATCAGACATAGGATTCTCGTTTTTGAACTGATGATACCACAAAAGCGCTTCATCGAACATGTGGAAGGCAGCAAGTAGAACCCTTTCCTCGAGCTGGGTGCGTTGGTGCCAAAAGAACTGGTCGCACCTATGCAACCAAATGAGAGCGTCCAAAGACCCATCATACTTGGGGAAGTCCAATTTGGCAAATCTAGGCACCGACGAAGGGCCTGGTCCTTGGGCGCCCATTGTTGAAGGATGAGGATGATGGAATGGGGGTAGTGGTAGCGGGGTCTAGAACGGTGGTTGGGCAGGGGGAGAGGAGGCATGTCCCAATCTGGACATCGACTCTCATGGTCTCCCAACCGTGATATGTTGAGAGTTAAATTTATCATGGTGTCCCAATCCGGGTACCGACTCTCATGGTGTCCCAACCGTTATATTTTTGAGAGTCAATTAAATTATGGTATGAGAAAAGATACTGAGGCCACTTCTTCTTCAATAATAATGTCCCAAAATAGACATAATAACTATAGCTGAATATAACACGACCATCTTCCAACTCATATAACACGAACCAAAATAATAAACCTTGTAGAAGGACCCATGAAATAATCATAATCTGATATAAATATGTTTTTCTTAGATGCAAAAGCTTCATCTTTTGTGCACCCCATTTTTTTGAATATTTTGGTCACATAAACTTATCCACATCATATGAAATAAAATACATATTTCTTGTACTTCTTCTATTTCTCCCCCTCAACCTGGGATGTAATGGCAGTGATCTTAGCTTGAACCAAATATCATAGTTGTAGCAATAAGCCCAAATAATAGAGATGTAGTAATAACCCCTTAAACCAGGGAGAAGTGAGATATTTTCTTGATATAGCAACTCAAACAGTGACACAAAAAAATCGGCTTAATTCAGATTTTTCAATACAGTAGAATTCCAGTATGACCATTGATTCTTCCAATACAAATATATCTTTAAATATAGATCATATTGACATGAAATTTTCCCTTCGAAAACTAGATTTAAATAAATTTCATCAAATTATAACTCTCTTCATAAAATATAATTATCAGAAGATAAATAATTTGATAGATTTCGTTCTCTGTCATCTGTCCGAACTAAGCACTGTTTTTTTTTTTCCAGCATGACCATTGACTCTTCCAAGATCAATATCTCATTATAAAAAAACTCAGATCAAGAATTGGTTGACTAGGCGAACAAATAGACTTACATATATATATATATATATATATATATATATATATATATATATCCATATAAAGTCTCGTTCTTGAAAGCATAAAATACCTCGGAAGTTGAAGCTTTCTGCTGTTGCTCAAACCTCTTTCTCAATCTGACCTTTGCTCATTCAAATATCGATTTATCTTTGTAGATAACTCCGATTGGAAAAAAATCGTTTTTCCTTGGAAAGTAGATTCAAATATCTTTCTGTTAATATATAATTTGCCATATGAAAATCCCAGTATAGAGGTGAAAAATGCAAAGAAAACAACTGGTGTAGGGATTGAAAAAAATAACTACGAACCTAGACTTAGGGTTTAGTGTTTAGAGAAAATGATCTCATTATCTCTGTGGGTTGACCAAGTCAACTCAAAGAACCTGCTTTGATACCATGCTGAATTTATGGAAAAGATAAATACTTCAATTGACTTATTATAATCAGGGTACATGAACCTCTATTTACAACAGAGGAAGATAGTAGAGTCTAATTACAATAAACTATTTTTGTCCCAATTACACCCAAACTCTAACTCTTAAAGATAAATCCTAGCATAATTAAATAACTCAATATAGAAAAAAGACAAACATATCTCAAACTAGAACTCTTCTAGGACATGACCTTAAGATAAAAATGCATTTGTGAGTCTTTCTTGATCTTCCAACTTATGTGATAAGGATGCCAATTCGTGGTAATCCTGGTGGGTCCACTTCTTATTGGCTTGGGCCCATCTTGTGGGCCTTTCTTGGTTGTGTGACCCATCTTATAATACTCTTAGATATGTGGGCCTTCCTTAGTCATGTGGGCGGGAACCCATCATCCAACATTTTCATATCCTACAAAACACAAGAAGTTGGAGAAAAAGTCATGGAACAAGTAAATTTTTTTGTGAGTTGACTAACGGATAAAAGGTTTAATGGAAACTCAGGAACAAATATGACATCTTTTAAATGACGAGTAGGTATAGTAAATGTGGATTCTACCCCACGTACCTTGGTTTGGGATCCATCAGTTATGGAAACAAATTTGTCAAGTAAACATGGATATATAGAATTCAGGAGTGTACCATTACCTGTCAAGTGCTCAGAGGCCCTAAAGTCAATGATCCATGATGGAGAAGTAATTGAAACCATCTTGTTATAGAAGTAGCAGCAATAGGAGAAATCTTTTTGCAAGTGGCCTAGCTATTTGTCTAAGCCATCAGACTCTTTATCTATTGAAGTAGTGCAAATTCTACGACAGAGACAATCTTCTGGCCTATGGTGTTTTTAAGAGCCATCATAGTGTCTGCTGGCAACAATCAGTGTGTAATAGTCCAAGGTAATCAATCTGAGGATTTTTTTCTTAAATAAATGTCTGGATTAAAAAACCAATATGCAACAATGAGGGAGATAAGACACAATGAGCTAGTCAAGCCGGGTAAAGATTTGAGTTAAGCCGAGCTAAGGTACTGAGTCAGGCTGAGTAAAGAGACCAAGTCAAGCTAAGTTAGGTACCAAGTCAATCCGAGTTAGTACAATTTAGTTGAGAGAGGGAAACAAAATGAAAATGCTAAAGGAGAGTCATGAGCCACAACAAGATATTTGCTTAGGCATACCCTAATTATATTTCAAATACTTTATTCATCTTGAACTAGATCCTAAGTTCACACACTAATAAATAAGTAAATAAATTAACGATGCACATGATTATAGTGCATAACTTGATAGATACAAAGGTCTTTTAAACTAAAGTTCATACAGTGATACAAAAAGAAATAATACATCATAGTTCTTAGAGCAAACTGTAGAATTTAGGACTCCTTCATATTGATCTCGAACCAAAGAGGGAGAAGGAGAAGAAGGAGAGAAAGAAGAGAAGAAGAGAGAAAGGAGAGAGTTTAGAGATCAAATTTCAAGAGAGGGGAGAGGAGAGTTTGGACGAGATTGAGAAGTGAGGAGAGAAATTAATGCTCTACCTCTTAGCCAAAGGCCTCTGTTTATAGTTTTTTGAGTGTATGTTATAATGACTACAATGCCCTTAGGGCTAAAACCTTACAAGAGAAAAGACATAAATAGAAAATTAATTACATCTTCATTCCATCTTTATGAGAAGTCTCCTTATTTTACAATATGCCACCTCTTGGACGTGTGGGCTTGAGCCCATCTTCTAACACCCCCCCTTAAACTTGAGGAGATAAAACATCATACATACATAGCTTGCCACATGTAAAAGATAGGATCTTAGACGTACCTGGTTTAGTAAGAATATCTGCTATTTTCTCTTGTAATGAAACATGTTTGAGGGTGATTATACCCGCTTGAGATTTCTTCCGATTTAATAAGAATATCTGATACTTGCTTTTGTCATGAAACATGTTTGAGGGAGATTATACCAACTTGAGATTTCTCCCGTATAAAGAGGCAGTCCACCTTAATGTGTATAGTCCTTTCATGGAAGACTGGATTCGAAGTGATATGAATAGCTGCTTGGTTATCACAATATAGATCCATAAAACCTCCTTTATAAAATCCCAATTCGGTAAGAAGGGACCTGATCCATAGGAGTTCACTGACTGTGTGAGCCATATTCTTCTTTTGCACTAGATCACACAACCACATTTTGCTTCTTGCTTCTCCATGTAACCAGGTTCCCTCCAACAAGAGTGCAATATCTAGAAGTAGACTTCCTGTCATCAGGTGATCTAGCCCAATCTACATATGAGAAACCTTCTATATTGAAGTGATCATTTTTCTTATAAAGTAATCCTCTTTTTGGGGTTCCTTTTAAGTATCGTAATATCCTTTCCAAGGCTTTTCAACGGGTAAGTTGTGGTTTATGCATGTACTGATTCACCACACTTACTATACATGATATGTCTATTCTAGTTACCGTGAGGTAGATAAGTTTGCCCACAAGTTTATCTTATTTGCCAATATCAATATCTTTTCCAAAATTTGCACATAATTTAATATTCGCATCCATAGGTGTGTCAGCTATGCGGCACCCCATCATTCTTGTTTCTTTGAAGAGGTCCAAGATATACTTCCTCTGAGATAATATTATCCCATACTTGGACTGAAGAACTTCTATGCCCAAAATATAATTTAGAAGTCTAAGATCTTTAGTTTTAAATTCATGACGTTGTTAGGAATTAGACGCCCTAATTGCAAACTAATGAGAGCAATAATAATAATCGTGGAAGAAAGAAAAATCAAGCACGAGAACAAACAAGATTTTATAGGTTCACCTCAAGGTGAGACTACATTTTGTCTTCTACCGTTGTAGTAATCCACTATGAAGATGAAAAATAGTTTACAAGAGAGATTACACACACTTACAAGTGTTATTTTTCTCTAACTTCTCTCAGCCACAATTGATGCTTCTTGGATGATCAAACCCTAATAGCGGCATCCCAAATATAAAGAGGAAACTAGGGCAACTACGGTATACGAGTAAAATTCCCAAACTGCCCTTAATGATATAATAGTTAATATATCGTGTACTGACTTAGCGTAGGGCGTTGATTAGGCTCCACTGCTTAACAGACATATCGTGTTTTTGACTTCTTGTATGCTATTCGCATCATTGCCGACTAAGACAATATTATCAACATACACAACCAATAATATATTTCCTTTCGAGGTATCTTTAATAAATACTGAATGATCTATTGAGCATCGACGAAATCCAAACCGTAGGAGTGCTTGACGAAATTTATCAAACTAGGCCCGATGGGATTGTTTAAGCCCTTATAAGGACTTCTTTAAGCGGCATTCAGACCTTCCTAAACCAAATAA
Source organism: Aristolochia californica (assembly GCF_029961685.1). Taxonomy (NCBI): domain Eukaryota; kingdom Viridiplantae; phylum Streptophyta; class Magnoliopsida; order Piperales; family Aristolochiaceae; genus Aristolochia; species Aristolochia californica. Next base: position 9,108,871 of record NW_027182279.1, read on the forward strand.
CCAAGTGATTGAATCATATAAATTTTCATGCGTATATCACTATTTAAGAAAACATTTTTGACATCGAGTTGATCAACGGGCCATGAAGAGTTAGCGGCAAGCAGTAACAAGATACATACTTAATTTAACTGGGCAATAGGAATGAAGGTTTCATCATAATCCACTCCATAACATTGAGTGTACCTCTTAGCGACAAGTCGGGTCTCAAGGCGAGCAACAGATCCATCCGGATTATGTTTGACGGTAACAACCCATTTACAACCCATCGATTTCTTACCTCTCGGAAGCGGTGCTAAGTTCCATGTCGAATTTTCATATAAGGCTTGCATTTCCTCATCCATAGTTGCCTTTCATCCTTGATGTTTCTGGGCCTCCTGATAGGATTGCGAAATAGAGATGGAAGGAACTGATAACAAGTGGAAGACTACCGATGGTGAGACATAAAATTCGTGATAGAATGAGAAGTAGTGCAAGTACGAGGTTCTTTTCTTAAGAGCAATGGACCGAGTATCAAACTGTGGACCAAATGGAATAGGGGAAGAAGGACTTACCTTGGTAGGATCCAAAAACTCCACAGGTGTGGTGCCGACCGATGCTTCGGGAGGCGGAGTGACATCATCATTAAATGGTACAAATAGACGAGGAGTGGCCAGAGGGAATGAAAGACCCAAAGGAGCATCGTTCAAGGAATATAATGAGGTGTCCTAAAAAAAGGTCACATCCCTAGACACAACTAACCACCGAAGGGTAGAACTGTTACTGACATAACCTTTTTGGGTGCAAGAGTAACCCAAGAAAATGCACTTCATAGAACGAGGAACAAGCTTACTTTTTTGAGGAGATGTGAGATGGACAAAACAAGCACACCCAAAGACCTTCATGGGAAGAGAAAATGGGTCTTCAATTGGAAATAATACAGAATATGGAGTCTTATGACCAAGTACAAATGAAGGTAACCTATTGATAAGGAAACATGTCGTAAGTATGGCATGGGGCCAATAAAAGTAGGGTACCTACATGGAGTAGAAGAGACCCTGGGCAACCTTAAGGAGATGTTGGTTCTTTCTTTCGCCAACACCATTCTATTGAAGTGTGTAGGTATATGATGTTTGATGGATAAAGCAATTATCTTAACTGAAGGACTAAAACTCACTAGACAAGTACTCTTTAGAATTATCAGACCTAAGTACTAGAACTTTCTTGCCAAACTGGGTTAATACCATAGCATGAAAGGCCTTAAAGATAGTAAATATTTAAGATATTTCTTTAAATAGATATAGCCAAGTTACCCAGGTAAAATCATCAACAAATGTAACAAAATATTTAACTTGAGAAATATTGGAGACACTCAAAGGTATTAGAGAAAAGGGCGCAATATGTTTATTGATAGGGTGAGGAGAACATGTACTCTCGTGTTTGCTTAACCGACAAACCTCACAATTTAAAGTAGACAATGACTTAAAAGAAGGAAATAAATATTAAAGAGAAGAAGTAGAAGGATGGCCAAGCCGGTTGTGCCAAAGTTGTGCCTCAAATGGAGAGGATGAAAGTGCAACTAATGGAGGTAGGTCCAAGTGATATAAACCCCCATTTTCATGACCTCCACCAACCACCCGCTTCGTTGTTAGATCCTGAAATACACAAGAAGAGGGTGAGAAGGTGATTGAGCAATTTAGATTTTTTGTGAGCTGACTTACCTAGAGTAAGTTTAAAGGGATTTGAGGAACAAATAGGACATCTCAAAGTGGGATAAAGGGTGTAATAGAAGATGATCCCTTGCAAAGTACTTTGGTTTGGTACCATTACCTATAGTTACAAACTTATCGGGAATATATGAAGATAGAAAAATTAGCATATGTTTGTCACTTGAGAGATGTTCTGAGGCCCCGAAGTCTATTAACGAAGATGAAGATGGGGAAGTAGAATAAAGCATAGCTGAAGCAATAGTGGTAGAAGCTTTAGGTAAAGATGTAAGGGAAGACCCCATGAATGACTTCATTTTTTGAAAACAATTCATAGTTTTCAAGAGTGAGAGTCATCTTCCTGATTTGTGATTTAAAATTTTCTTCCCGTTTATCATTGGTAAAGGAGGTTGGAGTAGTCGTGGCCTATTCCAGTTTTCCATGAAGCTTCCAACAAATTTCCACAAGGTGGTTTTGACCCCTACAATAAGTGCATATTCGAGGCTCTATCGAGAGTAGCTAGGACCGGTTCTAACACCTCTTGTTCGGCCTCCTCTAGAATTTCTATCATGGCCTTGGTTGGAGGATGATGTTCCTCCATTACCTGAATACATAGTAGATGAAGCATCGTTATTTGAGTTAGGAGACAAATTAGGGATTCACAACAATGTGTTTATATCATCAAAGGACGGAAGTGCAGAGGAACTAAGAAGTTGGGTCTTAGCAACTTCAAGGTATGGTTTGACATTTGTAAAAAAAAAAATTTACTGCTAAAGTTTCCCTTTTCTTTTATTGAATTGAAATATCGCTACCTCAAAACTAAGCCAAATATTCATGAATAATGTCTCCTTGCTTAATATTGAGTATGTTTTGAAATACCTCAAATAAATTTGTAAAGTTGTCGTACTGGAGTCAGTTTGGCTGACTCTAAGAGGACAATATTGTTGGCTACATGCTCTTCCATATTATTAATAAGCCAACTAATCACCAAAGTGTCATCCTTAACCCACTTTAGATAAGATTGACTTTCTTCATCAATCGATGGTGAAGGCTTGGTTAAGTGACCGAGAAGGTCTCGAGTAATAAGAAACTTCTAACCGAGTGAGACCAACTAAGATAAATGGATAACCCTCTTAAGGGGATGATAGTAATTTTGAGTATGTCACTCTTATTACTTATATTTCGTTTAACCATCTTAATTTAACAAAACTTACCAAAGCACGAACAAGAAGAGCTGTAATTCCAATTGAGATCCAATCAAACTAAAATCTCAATTTAGATGGTGCAACTGCTATCATCCACTATTTAAGAGCTGATTGGGACTGAATTAAGGTTACTTTGTAAAGCTTGATAACCGCTTAAAGCAATGATATTCTGTCAAAAAAAGTAGGTAACCCGAGTAGGGAAATTTTCCTCCCAATCCAAATTTTAACCCAAAAGGGACTTTTAAGGGTTCAAAACAATTCGAACTTGTATTCAAATTGAGACCTCAATCTTGGGAGGCTAATGTTTGCCCAAAAAAAATCCATAGTTCAAAATTTAAAATAGTCCTCTTAATCAAAATTGAACAATCTTATTTCAAATACCAACCACTTCCAAAAAAGATAAGTTCTTATCCATTATATTAGCCAGTAAATCAAGCTCCAAACACACAAAAAATCATGCCTTAAGTGGTGTAAATAAATTACTCATTCAATATCAATTAAATCCTTTTTTTTCTTCAAAAACTGAATAACTCATGGCTGGTTCTTCACCCAAGCCTGGCTTAACTTTTCCTTAAGACATGTGTCATATTTATCACTTAAAAAGACACATTTCCCTTACTCATTTCCAAAAAAATCCTTTAGGCAATGAAATTGCTCATAAGTCTTTGGTTGGAGAAGGAATTAGCAATTTCCAAAATTCACAAATCACCAAAATTATCTACTCTTTGAGCTCAGAAAAGACCCACAAAAAGTAACTTGATTTAATCCAAAAAAAATCAAAGTAAACTACTTGTCTTGAATAATGAGAGATCAAGCTTAGTCTTATGCAAGTTTCATATCATTCTCCCATCATATAACCATCAACTTCATAATCAAAAGGTTTTCATGGTCTTGTAGGCAACTGATCTTGATCAAACTTGCAATATTTGAGTGCAAGAAGATCAAGGTCATAATATCCTTTAAACATAAAGTATTAGCTTTCATAAGTTCTCATATAAAAGACATTTGTTTCTTGATGTAATATAGAGATTAAGAGCTCAGTACATATTATGGAAAAAAATAACCAGAAATCACTTATCTTTCCATGGTTGAATCTCTTCCTTCAAGAACACCTTGCATGAAACCTTCAAAGGTACTTAAGAATCACTTCAATGTGGGAGTCATAAATCCTTAGATCTGATAACATGTAGTTAGGACTACTTCATAGTTATCTCGAGCCAAAGAGGGAGAGGAGAAGGAGAAGAAAGAGAAGAAGAAGAGAAGAAGAGAGAGGAGAGAATTTGGAGATCAGATTCCAAAAGAAGGGAGAGGAGAGTTTGGACGCGATTGAGAAGTGAGGAGAGAACTTAATGCTCCAGCTCTTAGCTAAGAGCCTCTATTTATAGTTTTTTGAGTGTATGTTACAATGACTATAATGCCATTAGGGCTAAGAGAAGAGACATAAATAGACAAGTAATTACACCTCTACACCATCTTTATGAGAAGTCTTCTTATTTTCCAATATGCCACCTCTTGGAGGTGTGGGCTTGAACCTATCTTCTAACACAAACCTCTGCTTTGATGAGATTTTTATCATTGCATAAAGAGAAGGATATGCTTAAGGCCATCAAGTCCTTTTACTTTCCTTTTTCGGGCACAATAACTTCGAAAGGGATGGGAGAGTAGTATCATCTACATTGAAGATGGTTGTCATCATAATCTACATAATTTTTGGAGCAGAGGCAGTGGCAAGTGTTGACCATAGGTTGACTCCCACATTACTTTTGATGATAATAACACTTAATTGAGCTAATAACTTGCAAATCTAGCATTTCATATTCTTCACCTTCAAGAGCATCTCAAGGGCTAAAGCTTGAAAGCCAAAAGGAAGACCTCAAGAAAATTTGTTTTGGTCCCACCATCTCAATATTTGAAGACAATTTTAGGCTTCCCTTGGGAATCCAAATTTTCTACACCCTACGTAGCTTTGATCCTTTTTTTTAAAATTTTTGATTTCCTCCTCTGTACTTCTTTCTTTCTTGTTTCATTCTCCCTTTTTCTTTATTTCTTTCTTAATGTTTCATTCTTTCTTTCCTTTTTCCTTCTTTCTTTAGTGCATTCCTTCTTCTTAATTTCTTTCTTGTCTATTTTCTAACAAAATTCTTTCTGTGTTTGTTAATTTTCACTTCCTTTCTTATTTTTCTTTATTTTTTTATTTTATCCTTTCTATCTTTTTTCTTGTTTGTTACTTTTTTTTTCCTTTTCCATTTTTGTGTTTTTCACGCCACTTCAATTTCATTTTTTCTTCCTTTCTTATTTTTCTTTCTTTTTATATTTTATCCTTTCTATCTTTCTTCTTGTTTGTTACTTTCTTTCTTTGTTTTTTCCTTTTCCTTTTTTGTGTTTTTTACTTCACTTCAAGTTCGTTTTTTATTCGTTTTTTCTTTCTACCATTCTTTGTTTTTCAATCCATTATTTTTATTTCTTATTAAAAGAAATTGTCTTATAATTTATGCTCCAAAAATAAAATTATTTTAAACTTATATAAGGTTTTAGGGTCATGATATTCATAAATAAACAATTATTCCTATCAGTAGATCAATTGCTAAATTACCTGATGAAAATAGGGATAACAATCAATTATAAAGATTTTGGGTAGTTTAATTACATCTCATACTACTATCCAAATCTCGCACAGGATTCTTGACTTCCTAATAATAGATTAAAAAAGAATCTTGAACCTTGGATTGAAGCCCATACTAAGGTTGTTGGAAAAATTAAATCTAGAGTTCAACAACTTCCTTGTCTTACTCTAGCCAATCCTTAATGGAAGAAGGTTGTTGAAACTGATGCTTCTCTTATTAGCTATGGAGGAATCTTGAAACAATTAAATCTAGTTTCTAATAAAGAGAAATTGGTAAGATTTAATTCTGGCCTATGGAAGTAGGCCCAATTGAACTATTCGACTATTAAGCAAGAGATTCTTCCTATAGTTACAAGTACTGGTAAAATTTAGGATGATTTAATCAATCAATTTTTTTGTTAAGAGTAGAAATTTGACCTCCCAAATAAATTCAAAAATTTAGAATCTAACCAAATATTTGCCCATTGGCAGGCATAATTAAGTGTATTTGATTTTGATATTGAATATATCAAAGGGGAAAATAACTCTCTACTTGATTTTCTTACCCCATAAATTTTTGAAGGGTTAAAACAATATTTGATTTTCCTGGCAGTGGAAATCCCCAATTTGCCTCAGCCTCTTCCTCTAGTAGATCAAACAATAAAGGGGAAGAAGAAGAAGAGTTGAGGAGAGAAGGTTTTAGGAGGAGAAGAGGAAGAATGATAAATTTGGGGAAAAGAGGAGGAAGAATAGTTTCATGGGCTAATCCAAACCTTCTCCCTTAAGTTGTATTTATAGATATCAAAAGTACTAATATTACAAGAATATCCTTCGACTAGTAAGAGTGAATAAGAGACATAAATCATAAACTAATTACATTATTGTCACCCTAATTACATCATATCTTCCAACTCTCCTCCTCAACCCGAGAAATAATGGCAGTGATTCCAACTTGAACCAAAAAACATAGATGTTGTAATAAGCTCCTCCATCACAATGTCCCAACACCGGGCACCAAATGTAGAAATGGGTGATAAAATATAAGTCAAAACCAACCTCCAAGAATTTGAACCAAATATAGTGATAATAATCACTAAAGTGGGTAATGCCTGTCATTGACAAGATGGCAATAAAAGACCCAAGGTTACCAATAAAAAAGTAGAGTAGGTGATGCTGGTCATTTACAAGATAACGATAGAAGAACCACATGTACCAATAAAAAATCTTGTTGGAAGATATGATGTAATTAGGGTGGCACTAATGTAATTACTTTTAAATTTCTTGTCACTTCTTCACTCTTATTAGGATGAAAGGTATACTTGTAATATTGGTAGTTTTGATACCTATAAATATACCTTAAGGGGGAGGATTTGGGGGAAGTCCAAAACCCTAATTTCCTATCCTCTCTTTGGATGTGTACCATATTTCTATCCTCTCTTTCTCTTCTCTCTTCTTTCTTCTTCATTCTCTCTTTTTCCTAAAGTTATCATCTATGGAATCTTGAAAATCAACACGGTACTAGATCATTGATTTTCATGATTTCGACTATGGTTTTTCAGGATTCATTATTTTTCTTTTTTCATAGTTTCTGGAACTTAATTTTTTTATTTTATTTTGTTGCTCATTTTTCATGTTGCCCAGCATTACACAGTGCTATTTATTTATTTCTTTTGCCTCATGATCTACACTTTCATCCGTCTTTGCTTTCTGCGTTTCTTGCTTTGTTTTGTCATGTTGGAATTTTGAACCACTCCTAGCTACGAGCAACACCGTTTTTATTTCGAGGAAGTGGAGTTGCAACAGGGATAGAGTTCTCGAATAGATATGTTGAATTTAGGACCCTATCATTGAAACCTCGAGCAAGATGAGAGAGAGAGAGAGAGAGAGAAGAAAAAGAGCAAAGAGAGAGAGAGAACTCGGGTAGAGAGGAGAGAAGAGAAAAGAGAGAAAAAACTTTAGGCTAGAGAGATTGTTCCACGAGTTGAGAAGTGGAGAGTTTGATTGAACCCTTCAACCAAGACCCTGATTTATACTATTTCCATTACATATTTTGGGAAACTTCAGAGATAATTTAGGATCCTTAATATCTCTAATTACATCAATCATGATTATCCAAATCTACATAAATCAAGGGAAGATAAATCAATTACATTAATCAAGGAAGATTGCCAAATCTTCCAACTCATGTGATAAGGATTTCAGTTTGTGTGATGACTCATCATGTCAACTCATGTGGTCATGGTGGGTCCTACCTTGTAACACTCCCCCCCAAGCTTGGGGGTGAGAAAACATCATAAATGCCCAGCTTGCTGCAGACTGGTTTGGTGAGAATGTCTGCAACTTGCCCTTGTGAGGAGATATGTTTGAGAGATCATTTGACGGCTTGGAATTTCTCTTGTATGAAATGGCAGTCTACCTCAATGTGCTTTGTACTCTCATGGAAGACTGGATTTGAGGTGATATGTATTGTCGTCTGATTATCACAATATAGATCCATAGGGTTTTTTTATAGAATCTCAGTTCAATGAGAAGGGATCTGATCGATAGAAGCTCACTAAATGTGTGTGCCATGGCCCTGTATTCTGGTTCTACACTGGACCTTGCAACTATGTTTTGCTTCTTGCTTCTCCATGTTACCAAGTTTCCTCCAATCATTATACAATATCATATCCCGAAATAGATTTTATGTCATCCGGGGATTCGACTCAGTCTCCATCTGAGAATCCTTCTATGTTGAAGTGACCATGGTTCTTATAGAGAAACCCTCTTTCTGGAGCTCCTTACAAATATTGCAATATTCTTTCTATTGCTTTCCAGTGAGTAAGTTGTGAATTGACTCACAACACTTACTGCATATGAAATATCCGGTTGGCCTTGTTACACAGAGATAAATGAGTTTCTCGAGAAGTCTTTGATATTTTCCAATATCAACATCTTCTCTGGTGCCGGCAAATAATTTTGTATTGGAATCCATGGGGTTTTTTTTGCTAGTCTACACCCCATCATTCTTGTCTCCAGTAGTAGAATAAGAACATACTTCCTTTGAGATAGTATAATTCCATGTTTGGACTGTAGTACTTCAATACCTAGAAAGTATTTAAGTAGTCCAATATCTTTTGTCTTAAATTCTTCACATATCTTTTCCTTGATTTCCTGAATGCCATCGGGATCATTGCCAAATAAGACTATCATCAACATATACGACTAAAATCACTTTCCCTTTAGGTGTGTCTGTAAGAAACATGGAGTGATCTACGAAACATCTGTAAAATCCCATCCGTATGAGTGCTTCGCTAAATTTATCAAACCTTGTATGAGAAGACTATTTTAGACCATAAAGGGATTTCTTCAATCGACATAACGACTCCCCCTCAACCACAAATCCAGGTGGTTGTTGTATCTAAATTTCTTTCTTTATATCCCCATTGAGAAAAATATTTTTCACATCAAGCTGATAGACCGGCTAGGAAGAATTAGCAACAAGAGATAATAAAATACGTACCAAGTTCATTTTGGCCACCGAAGAGAATGTTTCCTCATAATCGATCTCATAACACTGCGTATAGCCTTCAACAATGAGGCAGGCCTTAAGGTGAGAAATTGACCCATCTGGATTGTGTTTAATTGTAAAGACCCACTTACAGTCGACCGGTTTTTTTCGTCCATTACCGCCTTCCACCCTGGATGTTTCAGAGCCTCCTGATAGGACTGTGGGACTAAGATGGAGGAGATAGACACAAGAAATTGACAATGAAGAGGATCACGATTGTGAGACACCAAATTGGATATGGGGTGAGAAGTAGAGGGCCTAGTGCAAGTTCTGGGTTCTTTTCTTAAGGCAATGGGTCAAGTATCATATTGTGGTCCAAAAGGAATAGGAGAAGATGGACTTTCATCGATGGGATCCGCAAGCTCCGCAGGTGTGGTGTCAACCAGCACTTCAAGGGGTTGAATAGTTTTCGTAGCACGGGGCATACCCAGTCGAGGAGAGGTTGGTACAGAAGAGAGACCTGGAGGAGTATTGTTAGAGTAGTATGAGGAGTCTTCAAAAAGTTAATTCCTTGGACACAAGTAACCTTTGGAGTGGGATTGTAGCAAATATAACCTTTTTGCGTGCGAGAGTATTTGAAAGATTAAAAGGACGTAACTCGTCATGGACAAGATTGTTTTTTTTTTTTTTTTTAAACCGTTGTCATCCATCTTCGCTGGTTTTTAGTTTTAGGAATCCATGGATTTAGCTCACGGAGACAAAGACAAATGACTTATTGGGAGAAAACGGGGAGAAGAAAGGAGGTTATAGACTTGTGTCTTTCACATGAAGCTCAATTTATAGATTAATAATCATACAATATTATAATTATACCCCTGAAACTTAAACTCATTACATCAATGTCATCTTAAGAGGTGGCTCTTTATTTACCATCATACCATCACTTGTGAGCCTTTCTCTTTGGTATGTGGGCCTTTAACCCATCTTCCACCTCTCTTGGATATGTAGGCCTTCCTTGGTATGTAGGCTTGAGCCCATCTTCCAACACACTCGGACGTGTGGCCCTTCCTTGGTATGTGGGCTTGAACCCATCTTCCAACACACTTGGACGTATGGGCCTTCCTTGGTCATGTAGGTTTGGGCCCATATTCTAACGTTCCCCCTCGAACTGGGGGTGAGACAACATCATGAATGCCCAACTTACTGAAAATGGATTATTGGACCTCTCGTATAAAATGGTAGTCCACCATATCTTCCAACACTCCCCCTTAAGTTGGTGGTCTCTTAGAGACCTAACAAGCATAATACAAAAGAGAGTAAAATCATTCCTAGCCATAAGACATCACTCTATACACCAGTAAAATGGTCTTAGTCAAAAATATTTTTCGCTCAATTTCACAGGTAAAAAAGTAGCCCTACTTTGGTGCATAAAGTCTACCCACTTTCTTAGGGTAGCTCAAAAAGACACCTCTTGGATGAATAATAGACTTGACTCACGCTGGATGTTGGGAATACTAAACATTGCTCAGAAGTGTAATAAGAAACTCCTCCATCAGGGTGTCCCTCCACAGGGCACCGACTCTCAAATGGTAGAAGTAAAAATGCCAAACAAGGGGGTAAAGGGTATTAACTGAAAGATAATATTTTGAGGCCACCATTTGCTTTCTTCTTCATTAGAATTATGTTATGAACTCAATAGCAGGCCGAGTCATGCAGAGGCGCCGTGGCAGTCATATAATTATTAAGTTAATTTCTTTTCTTTCAATGTGTTTTTCCTTCATTTTATTTCAATTGTTGAGTTAGTATGCGGTAGGGGCATTATTATAATTATTCCTTTTAAACTCTAGTTGGCGCCAATCCTACTTAAGGGGGAAAGTGGAATAGGAAAGGAAATCTTGATTTTAGGTTAAACAAAGGATTTTTGAGTTCTCCTAAATGAGCTCAGGCATGTGTGTTCTTCTCAAAAAACCTAAGGGTGTGCGTTCTCCTCAATGAACCTAGGGTTTCAAATTCCCCTTAGAGCTTGATTTTTTTCTCTTTCACCTTCTTCCCTGTGAATCGTCATGTGAGATCTGGGATCCTAACAACTCGGTATCAGAGCTTGAACATGGGTGATTCATCCAGGAATGACAAGTTGGGATCAATTGCTAGAGAGGTGCGATTGGCAGTAATGCGGGCAAAAAATGCAACAATGTGGGCAGAAAGAGAGGCGTGAAAGAAAAGAATCAACCAACAAATCAGTAGGATGAGGGATATGATGTTTGGAAGAAATCCGCCCCCAGATCGAAGGGTGGAAGACTTGAGATTGGCTAAAATCGAGAAACATCGTGTTAAGGCCTCAGAGGGGAAGGTTGCCGCTCCGGAAGATGAAAAATTGCTATCCGTCGTTCGACCTCAAATCGCGTTAGAACAACCAAATTTGGGTTCAACCTCAAATCTCCCTTGTTCACGGCAACCTAAACTTCTCGCATAACTGGAGATGGGAAATTTCCGAGCGGAGAAGCCAAATGTTGTTGATGTTTGCTGTCGGCAACATGTCAAACTCTACTTCGTTATGGGGCATACAAATTTTCTACCTAGTAGCTTCAATTTTCCGCCGTTAGAGGTTTATGCAAACTGAAAAGCAAAAAAGTCCAGAGACTTTGACTTCGAAGTGGAAATTGTTGCCTTGGCGGCAGATGAGCAGTCAAGAACAGAGAATTCCAGATACGTTGCTGCTTGTAAAAACATAATCAGGTTGAAAATTTTCACTTTGAATGACTATATATTGTGTTTTTCTTCAATCATAAAAAAATATAGATTGCACTTGAGTTTCTAGCTGTGAATGTTTTCTCAAATGTAAAATCTGCTTCAGTTATTGGCTATGTGTGGGTCTTTGGATCAGGACTCCTGGGAGGCTTTCTATAGAATTTTCTTGGTTTTTCTCTATACCATGGTCTGTATGAGTTTGCACAGTATGCCTTTGCAGGAAATTCTATTGGAATTTCTAGAATGTGTTGGATAGACTTGAACGACATTGACAATTGGATCAAAGAAGTTTTTAACTGTTATGCTTGTGGAATAGATAGTCATGCTTCCTTTTGCATATTATTTGACCAGGTTGTTTTAATTAGGCAGTGGAATCAGAAAATGTCCTATATTTTTCTTATAATATTTCGATAAGTTAGGCAAAATGGACGAAGCATTGTAGTTGTTCGATGAATTGCCTGAGAAAAATGTTGTGTCTTGGAATGCAATGATTTTGGGACACTGTATTCATGGATGTCCTACAGATGGTCTCACTTTAGTTGTAGAAATGGCGGGACAAGGTTCTAGCACCAAAACGGGTGCCAAGACAACATATAAAGAACAAGGGATGGCCGCTGAAGTTACCTTTATGGGTTTGTTAGGTGCTTGTGTTTTTCCAGGATTAATGTTAGAAGGCCAAAATTATTTTCATGAAATGTTGCCTAAATATCACATCAGCCCCAAGTTTGTACCATTCTGGGGCATGGCTAATCGTTATGCTAATCTTTTGCTCATCCAAGAGGCTGAAGGTTCCTTGAACATGTGGAAGTGGGAGATTGTTTAGCCAACCATTTGATCGAGCTTGAACCAACTAATACTTCTCATTCCCCTTTATTGTGGAGTCTTTCTGTAGTGGCGGGAAGGTGGGAAGATGTTTTCAAAGTAAAAGAAATATTGGAGGCTTCAAATGAGATTCTGAAACAGGATGAAGCTCCCCATTTTACTGCCGGACCAACATCTGATGCTGCTTGTGTGAACATACTCAACACTAATTTTTTTACAAAGTGGAGAGTTGTTGCTGATCCATGGGGCCCTATCCTTGAACCACTTATTGTTGGCAATGCATCCTCAAACCAGACATTGGAATAGAGGGTGGAAGAACTACAAAAGAATAAGTTGTAGAGCTGGGCTTTATCAACAGTCCAAGATTGGGATGGGGTAACAGATAGTTCCTTATCCAAGCAAGATCAAGGCAAGATACAAATGGTAGCTGCACTTGTAGCTGCTGGAGCCCATGCTGGGGTTGTCACACATCCCACTTCACAAAATTGGTGCAGCTGCTTTTGATACTTGTCAGGTTCCCTTTGTTGTTGCTGCTTGAAAGTCGTCATGCTATTCACAATTCAGAACTTCGGGTGTAGTAGCAGCCAGCAACAAATGTCATCAGTGGCCTCACATTGAGCTACGAGTCTGTCCTAATTCCAATTTTTTCCATTGCAGTAGCCATCTACGTAGGTTTCAGTCTTGCTGCCATATATGGACTTTCTGTGGCAGTTTTGGGAATGCTTAGCACAATTACAACCAGGCTTGCACTTGACACCTATGGACTCAAGGGGGAGGAAGATCGTCTAGCTTGCGTGGTTGACCTACTTGGCCATGGTGGGTACCATGTAGCAACAACCAAAGTCTTGGAGGATTACACTGGTCGGAATGGTTGCTGGCCCAACATATCATCCATGGTCTTTACTGCTGCCTACAAACCAGTGATACACATACCATCAATTGTGGATCAATTTACTGTAGTGGGTTTACTCACATCTAGTGCCAATCTGGGTGCATTACATCAAGGGAAACTCTTGCAGGCTTACACCAAGAGAGATTTTAACTGCCCCCATTTACGCTGCTTTTCAGAAGCCGAGGTTCTCACTAAAATTTGTGCATGGCTGTTGATGGCTTACTTGCATGAATATGCTTGTAAGGCTCATGTTGCTGCTCTCTACTATGGGATAAACAATACAGGAAGTGGAAAACAGATGCAAATGATTTCAGGCCAACTATTTTAGTACCAATTGAACCTGAACTGGGTCCAAGCCTTGGAGTTACTTGTGTCCCAGGAATTGTTGGACTTATTTACACATAATTAGTCAGAGCCTTAACCAGTACTATTGTGGCTGCGTGTGGATTCACAAGGATATGCAGAGTGATCCAAGGGCAGTAGTTTATGCCAAGAAAATAAATGGTATACTGACAGAACTTGGGCGGACAGCAAGTCAATAGATTTCAGTCCTCCATTTTGTTCTCTTTTTGCATTGGTGGGTTCATTCTAACATGGGTTTCCGAATATTATGGTGGAACGTCTTGTTGGCCAGTCATGGTCTTGCCAGAATGGAGTAGGTGATAGTTCAGACTGTTCTTTGGATGCTTAACCGTATGGTGTTTTGCAACAGCGAGTTTGGTTATCACCCAAAAGAAAAAAAAATGTTTCTCAGGTGGAACATTCTGCCAACTGGGGGAACCCAAGGAGGGTTTCGGATACCACAATCTCTTCATCCAGCATGTTACATTGGAGCACTTACAACGCTTGTGTCGTCTAGTGGGTTGACAAAGCTGATACTTGGGAAGATGTGGAGACGTTTTGGCACGCATCCCTACCTTCGAGTTTGAGGACAAGCTCTTTCTCCGGGAGGGGGGTATGGGGGGGGGGGGTATAATTTTATGAACTCAATAGCAGATTGAGTCATGCAGAGGCGTCATGGCTGAGTCATATAGTTATTAAGTTAATTGCTTTTCTTTCAATGTGTTTTTCCTTCATTTTATTTCAATTGTTGAGTTAGTATGTCATAGTGGCATTATTGTAATTATTCCTTTTGAACTCAGGATTGCGTCAACCCTACTTAAGGGGGAAAGTGAAATAGGAAAGAAAGTCTTGAACTCAGGTTAAACAAATGATTTTTGAGTTCTCCTAAACGAGCTCAGGGGTGTGGGTTCTCCTCAACGAACCTACGGGTGTGTGTTCTCCTCAATGAACCTAGGGTTTCAAGTTCCCCTTAGAGCTTGATTTTCTTCTCCTTCACCTTCTCCCTTGTGAATTGCCGTGTGAGATCTAGGACCATAACAAATTATTGATGCTAATAACAATCACCAACTGATAAGTCCTTCAATAATAATGTCTTAATTAGAGGGACACAATCGTAATAACTAAAATAGGTTTGGGCACAAATAACACATCAAATAATAAAAATCCCTAAACAGGACCCATAAAATAATCCGTAGATCGTCTATCACTAACTAAGGAAGTTGCGCCAACCAAGATAATAATCCAACAAGAGAAAAAGGACCAAGTCGATCTGAGTCAGATATAAGACCAATATAGCCGAGTCGTGAAAGAAATAGGTATAAAACTTGGCACCCGAACCCGTATAACCGAGGCAGTAAGCAAG
Source organism: Aristolochia californica (assembly GCF_029961685.1). NCBI lineage: Eukaryota > Viridiplantae > Streptophyta > Magnoliopsida > Piperales > Aristolochiaceae > Aristolochia > Aristolochia californica. The sequence goes on from NW_027182279.1 coordinate 9,124,017, forward strand.
TGACTTGGGCTGAGTCAGGCTGACCCAAACCAAGTTGATTCGATCCAAGTTGGCTCAAGTTAACCCAAGTGGGACAGAAGTCATAAACGATGCTCGGGTCGCTGGTTCGTTGTGTTAACTCCGCCCAGTCCGAGTCTTGGTCAAAACAAGCGCTCTCCAGTTTCCTAACTAGGCGAAACTTTTAATTCGACTAGATGTCGTCGTCTTCCCCACTTCCAAACAGAGAGAAACAACAAGTACGCCCAAAATTGGTAACCAAGCTGGCAGAGAGACTGGAATATCAATCCGAGGAGTTAAATACTTCCAAAAATAAGAATAACATAGGCAGCATCAGATTAGTTTCCAGAAATTGCTCACCGACAACACTCGTTGTCTTCCAAACAAATTCGTGATCTTTCTGAATAGAGGAAAATTGTAATGCGCCAGCAAGTAGCAAGGTTGGAGACGGCTGGATAAATCCGACTCGAGCAAAAAACTTCCAGACATAAGAAAGATGGAACAATGCTCCCCTATTAATGTCAGATGGAAATGGCAGTAGTAGTGAAAAACGCCGAGATTGAGTCTGAGCAACGTCAGTAGTAGTAGCAATCAGGTCTCAAGCAGATAAGAAGAAAAATGCCGGCCACAAATTATTTTGTTCAAGTTCCACTCCCTCTGTAGAAATCCGTTGGCGGGGTTCTCTTCCCCGACATGGTTGGCTGACTCTTTTAACAACTCTATGCCTTTTTCAACTTTGAACCCACGACGGTGTTTTGAAAATTTCTTTGGAACGCTGCGTTGGTTGTCGGTGTTGCAGATTACTGGATTCCTCTTTCATCTTTTCTTTTTCTCTCTCTTGTCGAGAGAGTCAGGGAGAGAGGAATTGTTGAAATGAGCTGTAAATTATGTAATTTGTTACCGTAATTATAGGAAACGATTTGTTTCCTTGATTTGTTCCTAATTTTAAGATCTAAATTGGATCTTAATTAGGTTGTAAATGTATTATAAAAAGCCTCCATGAGGAGAAGAATAAAGATCATCGAAAAATTCTTTGTATGTGTTATTGCTTTGGTTACTCAGTTTGACATGGTATCAGAGTAGGAGAAGTCTTCTGTCGTCGCCGTGGATGAAGAAGCTGTCCTATAGCCGAATACTAGAGCAACAACTATGTCGTTGGAGGAGAAAAAAAAAATAGAGCTCTGCTCTGCCGTCATCGTGAACGAAGAAGACGATGTACGTTTTATATCTTCTCCTTCAATCATCGCATAACACCACCGAATTCCGCCACCCGAACTCCGCTGGAACCCATCAAACCGCTGCTGAATCACCGCTTGGCTTTCTGGCGCATCACTAGCTCAGCGAAGAGGAAGAGCTTCCTTTGCCGTAGTCGTGAAGAGAATTGCCGTCACAGAAGATCGACAGAAGCTACCGACGCCGAGCCACTGCTTGACCTCCCAGCAAATCGTGCCGTTGTCGAAACCAGAAGGATCACTGCGGTCGTCGAAGGAAACCGACGACCTCTATTTCCAACTACCGACAGTCCCGTTGAAACCTCGTCGCCGATGATCGCCGATGACCGCCGACGACCGCACCACCGGCCCAGTTGTTGTTGCCGACCACCGCGCCGAAGGAAGCTGACGTTGTCGCTGCCGAAGAAGAAGACGATGACTTCGATTAAATTTTTCCTAACTTAGGAAAATTTAATCGACCACCGGCCCGCGCCTGTTACAGACCCAAAAACCGATCTGAACCAGAACCGGATCGGACCTAGAACCGAACCAGATCGGACCGGACCAAATCGAACAGGACCCAAACTAGACCACAATCGTACCGGACCAAAACCGAACTGGATCAGAACCGGACCAGACAAAACCAAATCGGACCACAATAGAACCAGACCAGACCAAACTGAGTTTCTAGACCGGACCAAAAAAAATCTGAATCAACCCAGACACTGACAATAGGGAGCTATCGTCAAATGTTTGTAAAAGCTAACAACCGAGTATGCACTCACTGTGGGGAAAAAGGTTATTCGCAACAACGTTGTTACGAGATTATTGGTTATCCAGAGTGGTGAGACTTCTCAAAAAAAACCTCGAAAAAAAATTGTTGGGGGAAAAGCTGCTGCCTACGGTGAATGTTGCCCATCCAGGTATTATCGGTAAAGCATCAGTATTCTCTGCATATTCTAAGAATAGAACTTGGATTATTGATACAGGTGCATTTGATCACATGACGAGGGATTTCAGTCAGTTAACATTTGTCCGACCTTCTCCTCATTCAGTTATTTCTACTGCCAATGGTAGTACCTCTCCTTTTACTGGGGAAGGGTCAGTTATTTTGTCGAATAATCTTACATCAGATACTGTCCTTGTTGTTCCATTTCTTGAATACAATATGTTGTTTGTTAGCCAAATTACTTCAACTTTTGCTTGTATTGTAACTTTCTGGCCCTCCTTCTGTGTCTTTTAGAACATTCTAACCTGGAAGATTCTTGGTTATGGTGTTAGACGGGGCAAACTCTACTATTTGGAGTTAACAGAGAATGGGGGAACAAAAATCAGTCAGCCAAATCAAGCTAGTAGTGAAGAAAGTGCTCAAGCAACTATATGGTTATGGCATCGAAGACTCGGCCATCTTTCTTTTGGTTATCTTAAGAAATTGAGACCACAACTTTTTTCGGGTATGAATAATTTGGATTTTCATTGTGACACTTGTGAACTGGATAAGAGCCACCATATCTCTTATTTACTGAGTTTGAATAAGAGTTTTGAACCTTTTGAGGTTATTCATTATGATGTTTGGGGTCCTGCAAAGGTTTCCTCTATTTATCGAGCTCGGTATTTTGTGACATTTATTGATGAATGCACTAGAATGATTTGGGTATCCCTAGTGATAAAAAAAAGTGATGTGTGTTTAGCTTTTCAAAAATTTCACCAAATGGTACACACTTTGTACCAGAAGCAGATTCGTGTTTTGCAATCTGACAATGGTACTGAGTTTGTCGATACTTATCCTGGTAAATTTTTGAACAATCATGGAATTTGTCATCAGACCTCATGCACCTATACTCCCCAACAAAATGGATTGGCAAAGATGAAGAATAAACAACTTTTGGAAGTAGTGCGTGCCTCTCTCTTTGGCATGAACATGCCTCGATTTTATTGGGGTGAAGTTGTCAAATCTACTGTCTACCGTATCAATCGAACACCTTCTCGAGTTATAGACTTTCAAACTCCTAAAAAAAAACTGCACTCCCTAATTTCCATTCCCCATCTTCCAAATCTTGAACCCTGGGTTTTCAGGCGTACTGTATATGTTCATATAACAAAAGTCTTGCAAAATAAACTTGATCCATGTGTCAAACGATGTGTTTTTATTGGCTATTCTAATTTTCAAAAAGGATATCGGTGTTATGATCCACAGACCCGAAAGCTCTATGTAACTCGAGATGCCTTGTTCCATGAATTACAACCTTATTACTCAGGGGGAGAGCTCAAGTGAAAAGAATGTTCAACAAGAGAATAATAGAGGGACTGAGTTTACTGAGTTAGACACGGTGAATGAATTTCTTAACCAACCAGGTCATCATGATGTGCAACAAGACTGCTCCCAACCATGAAGCCGAGAGTGAATCATTAATTTCTCCTAAAGAATCCTCAAAGTTGCCTTCGTCTGCACCATCAACTGAAGAATCAACCCAGAATGTTCCTCCTCAGGTAAATAAGAATCTTATGTTTGATGAATCTATTGAAACATGTGTTCCTATAGAAAATATGACTCCTAGATATCCACAAAGATTGAATAGGGGAGTTCCAAAGAAACAGTATTAACCTGATCTTGAAGCCAAGACAAAATACTCAATCAACAACTATGTGTCCTCCCATAGGTTGACTAAATCGTATGCATTTACTGTTGATCAATTATCCAGGGTTTCTATTCCTAGTAATGTGCAGGATGCATTGGCTGATCCAAAATGGAAAAATGCGATGAACAAAGAGATGGAGGCTCTACAAAAGAATGTCATGTGGGAACTTGTTTTACAACCTAAAGGAGTGAAGACAATTGGATATCGATGGGTGTTCATAGTGAAACTCAAACCTAATGGAAGTATTTAAAGATATAAAGCTTGGCTAGTTGCAAAAGGATATACGCAAAGATATGGGATAGACTATCAGGATACTTTTGCACTAGTAGCTCAGATCAATACAATTCACATTCTTATATCTATAGTAGCAAATCGAGACTGGCCTCTGCAACAATTTGATGTTAAAAATGCCTTTCTCAATGGAGACTTAGAAAAAGAAGTCTACATGGAGCTACCACCCAAAGTCAAAAGTGGTTCTTTATGTCAAGGTAAAGTCTGTAAATTGAAGAAGTCATTGTATGGGCTGAAACAATCACCTAGAGCATGGTTTGGAAGATTCTTGGCTACAATGGAGGAGTTTGGCTATCAGCAAAGTAACTCACATCATATTTTGTTTATAAAATGCAAAGAAGGAAAAGTAACGGCTTTAATTGTGTATGTTGATAATATGGTCTTGACAGGAGATGACCCATGTGAAATGCAAGCTTTATAGCTTTATAGGGGTATTTAGCTACTAAATTTGAAATGAAGGATCTCAGACAACTTAAATATTTTTTTGGGAATTGAGGTGGCAAGATCGAAACATTGAGTCTTCCTTTCACAACGAAAATATGTGTTGGATCTTCTAACCGAAACCGGAATGCTTAATTGTAAACCAGTCGAGATGGCCATAGAAATGAATCATAAGCTCGAAATTCTCCTAGATCAAATCCCAACAGACAAAGGGCGTTATCACCGATTAGTTGGAAGATTAATCTACTTATCACACACAAGACCAGATGTAGCATATGCAGTGAGCGTTATGAGTCAGTTCATGCATGCACCAAGTGAAGAACATATGGAAGCAGTCTATCGGATCTTGAGATACTTAAAGAGTGCTCAAGGAAAATGTTTGTTATGCGGAAAAAAAGGTGTCTCTAAAATTGAAGGATATACAGATTCTGATTGGGCAGGAGATCAGACAACTAGAAGATCCATGTCTGGTTACTTTACTTTTGTGGAAGGTAATCTTGTCACGTGGAAAAGCAAAAAACAAAAGGTAGTATCAAGATCAAGTGCTGAAGCTGAATTTCGAGGCATGGCTCATAGTGTATGTGAATTGTTATGAATAAGAAATATACTGAGGGACTTAGGGATTGAATATGCTGAATCTATAAATCTCCATTGTGATAATAAGGCAGCCATCGAAATTACAAAAAATCTTGTTCAACATGATTGTACTAAACATATTGAAGTTGATCGCCATTTCATCAAGGAAAACCTCGATGCAAAGATTATACCATTTCCTTTTATTCCATGCGAGAGTCAGTTGGCTGATATGATCATGAAAGGAGTATTAGGGAAAGTATTTCATGGTATAATTGACAAGTTGGGCATGATCGGTATTTATGCACCAACTTGAGGGGGAGTATTGAAATGAGCTGTAAATTATGTAATTTGTTACTATAATTATAGGAAACGATTTGTTCCCTTGATTTATTCCTGATTTTAAGATCTAAATTGGATTTTAATTAGGTTGTAAATGTATTATAAAAAGCCTTCATGAGGAGAAGAATAAAGATCATCAAAAAATTTTGTGTATGTGTTATTGTTTTGGTTACTTAGTTTGACAGGTTTAGGGGGAGAAAAAACATGGAGGAAAATGGGACAGGTTTGGATAAGGATTCTCACACTGTTGGAGCTTCCATTGTAGGTACCTCTAGTGAAGCCGAAGGCCATTAGGATCGCAAGGGAGAGCTCCTCCTTTCCGCTTGAGACCCAGAGACCTTGCACATTCCCGATCACATTCCCGCAAGGTGCGTCAGTGAGGAGGTCGTTGGTGGCGTAGAGGTTAGCGAAAGGGGTGATAGAGGGACCGATGGGGGAATTGGCTTAGGCCACTAGGACCGTTGTGGGTTCCTTCCCTCCGATGATATCGTTGAGCTAGAAACCAGAGAGTTAGATTTTTTTCTCTATTATTACTTTGCGTGAGAGAGATGGGCAGAGATGTCAATGCTCGTTAGTAGGTAATGTAATCTCTTTTGTTTTGAGACTCTCTCCCAAACTTGTGCACATTCAATTCAAGGTTGTGTCTGGGTGAGAGCACCAGAGAAAAAAAATGAGAGAAAATATCAAAACTACTGAAAATGTTGGAGTTGGGTAACCTTGAACAACCGCTATTCTCTTTGTCTCTCTCTCTCTCTCTCCATTGCGGGAGTAAAAAAAAAAACAGATTGAGAACTCTCAATAAAAAAGTAAAAATAAAAAATAAAAAAATCAGGATACAACCCAATATCAATATAGGAATTCTAAAAATCATAGTTATGATTCTAAAAATAAATACTCAGAAAAAGGAGACGACATATTGGGAGAAACTAAGAGGATGAAATGAGGTTGTGGACTTGTGTCCTAACCCTTGCCCTGAAGCTCAATTTATAGATTAATAATCCTATAATATTACAATTATGTCCCTAAAACTTGAACTAATTACATCAGTGCCATCTTTATGAGATGCCTCTTTATTTTCCATCATGTCATCACTTGTGGGCATGTAGGCCTTTCTCCTTGGTTTGTAGGCTTTGAGCTCATCATCTACCTCTCTTGGATATGTGGGCTTGAACCCATCTTCCAACACACTTAGACATGTGGGCCTTCATTACAACATTTGTTTTTGGAAAGGCAACTCATAAACCAACCATCAGCCAACAAATCGATCAAATATTTCAGTTTTGGAAATCGTATCTTTGTTATTTCAAGAAGTTTAGCTTCGTTGGCACTACAGTTATCCAACACACTGACGGATGGAACTCAACCGAGATTGAGATGTTATTTGTCGTCTTATCGATTATACGCATTGATTTAGAACATGGATACAGGTTATTTTTGTTGGAAGATGGGCTCAAGCCGACATGTTCAAGGCTAGTAAGCCCACGCATATAATGTTAAGCACCTAGCCAATACTACCCAAAAGATCGGCCTGTTAGGAACGGAAGACATAGGTACTTAACCCAGGACCATAACATCACACCCCACCTTCCAGAGCCGACGACCACGACGGCCCACTCTAGCGACGGCCTACTCTAGCAACGACCCACTCTAGCGACACTGGCCAGACCCGGGTTAAGTTCCTACGACCTACCAATAATTTTAATCTGGCCTCTAGGTCGCCCCCTCCGCTTAGGTCATCCCTTCTACTAGGTCGGCCCCTCCTAGATTCGAACTCGAGACGTGGGAGCCCGCTCTGATACCAAATGTTAAGCACCTAGCCAATACTACCCAAAAGACCAGCCTGTTAGGAATAGAAGATATAGGTACTTAACCCAGAACCATAACATATAAGTGGTGGCATATGGGTAAATTATGATGTTTTTCATAAAGATGGCATAAAGGTGTAAATACTTGTTCTTTTTATGTCTCTTTTTTTATAAACTTGTAACCCTAAGGGCATTGTAAAATTATAAATAAAGGCATTGGCTAAGGGCTAAAGCAATGAAGCTCTTTCCCCTTTTCTCAAGAAATTCGTCCAGCCTCCCTCTTCACTTGGTTGGTGCACCCTCTTCTCCCTTAATCCAAACACTCTCCATCTTGGTTCATCTCTTCTCCTTCTCCTTTCCTTCCTCTGTTCTTCTTCTTCGTTGATCTAAAGTCCTCCACATGGGATCCTAAATTATACAATCTTATAGTAATTGATTCGCTAGTTGACTTGTCGATTGCTGCTTAATTTCCGCTTATCGTATTTGGTATGATATATGTTGTTGATTGATAACATCGTTAATCTAGCTATTCTTCGATGGCAACCAGATCGAATTTCCATGAAGAGGAGTTTTTCATCTATCCTCACTCTACTACTACGTAATCTTGTTGTAATCTCTGATGTTGTGTTGCTATCTATTCCGAGTTTCCGTTGGCTTGTTTACTGAGTAGTTTTTTTATCTTGCTTTGTTTGGAAGCTAGCATCACAAGGAAGACAAAGACATTGTTTCCACTCATTTAATCTACAAAGCTACCACACTGGTGAATGTTTATTTAAGCTGCCGAGTTAACCCTACAAATGGGCGATCAAGCTAATTCAGTTCCACTCGGGTTAACCCAACGACTCGGGTCAACTCGGTCTTGGCATAGCTCAACTCGAACCGAGTCAACTCGATCTTGGCATAGCTCAACTCGAATCGAATCAACTCGGTCTAGCTCTACCTGAGTTAACCCACTTGCTCTCTACCTCTGATATATTGGTCTTGGTCCTAAGTACTCTACCATTTCCTCCCGTGACTCAGCTTTATTGGTCTGATATCTGACTTGCTCTGTTGAGTTCGACTAGTTTATTATTTAGATTATTGGTTGCTTATTATTCGGTTCTAGCGTATTATTTGGTGTATATGTTCCTTATTCAATGATGGTCTTGCATAAGATTATTTCATGTGTCCTTATTAAGAACTTTCATTATTTGGTACATGTTATTTGAGCATTTGCCCTTATCCACTACCGATATTTTGTCTCTTTGACTAAAACATTATTATTGAAGGACTCCTAGGTTGTTGAATGTTGTTGGCATGGGCGCATATGATAGAGATTTTAATAAAGCACATGGTGGCCCATACATCTTATTTTTCTTTAATTCCCATTACCCACTTATTATTTGACAACCTTTCTCCTACCATCCTTTATTTGACTCTCACTTTCCCCTTTGGCCAAACCTTTTTGGAGTATTGCTTTGGTTGGTCCTTTATTTATATGGGTGTTTTAAGTCTTTTGAGACTTTTAATTGGTACTCTTGGGTCTTTTATCTTCGTATGGTGAATGACAGATATTACCCACTTTAGTGATTATTATCACCATATTTGGTCGAACTTATATTTTATCACCCATTTTTATCCTTTGAGAGTTTGTGCCCGGTTCGTACTCATACTTGAGACAGCATGAATGCAAAAAGAATGTTGATATCTCAATATTTAAACCCATTTCATTGGACATATGTGTATGATGACAATACACACTTTGGAAAACTGGCTACAACTATGTTAGTAAATTTAAATATCATGTTAAAAAGTGCAAGATCTTACCGATACAAGCATTGGTGAATGCTATGTTTCATATGTTGAATAACTTTTTTGTGAAGAGGAGGAATCATGGGAGAGAAATGTATGGAGATTACACTACCAAAGTGGAGAGAATTCTGGTTGCACATGTTGATTTGGCTCAAAGGTTCCAAATCATCCAATTTGATTATCATGAAAATTAGGTGATTGAACCAAATTGGTAATGGGGTTCGAGTTGTTTCATTGGATGTTTCACTCTCTTTTCATATTTTTCATATAGCAAATTATATACCGTTGGAAAGATATTTGAGTCTAGTTTCCAACTCAAAAATAATCGTTGAAATCAGATTTTTCTAGAAAGAGAAATTGACATCTGAAGCTGCAAATTCTATGAATGATATTGTAAGGAGTTATAGATGATGAGGATACCATGTCCACATGTCATTGCTATCTCAAGGATGTTTCAACTTGATTTTCATACATTTTGTGATATTTGAAATACCACTGATTCCTATAAACAAACATATGCACCTTGATTCCAATCTATTAAGAGTAAGACATTATGGGGTCGATGTAGGCATTCCCATTTCAAGGAGGAGAGTCAGTCCCCCATGTTCAATTAAGATACATACTACAATAGATAGAGTTGAGCGTGTTGATTAAGAACATGAGTGCCATTATGGGTAGTGTGAAATTGATTGTTGTGTATTTATTTAGTGCCAGAAATTTTCTATTTACTAATAAATCTTTATTTCCTTAGGTGGTATGACTTTGTTAGTGTGCATCCTTGTTCGAGTCCTACTGACCTTCGTGTATTATACGAGTTGAGGTTCCACAAGTATGAGAATATATGGATAGGAAAGGTATGTAATTTAGTTTTAATTTTTGGAAGATAGGCCCAAGCCCACACGACCAAGGAAGCCCCACATATCTAAGAGTATTATAAGATGACCTATACTACCAAGGAAAACCCACAAGATGGGCCCAAGCACATAAGAAGTAGGATCTACCATGATTACCACAAGCTGACATCCTTATCACATAAGTTGGAAGATCAAGAAGGACTCACAAAGGCCTATTTATCTTATGGTCATCCTAGAAGGGTTCTAGTTTGAGTTATGTTTGTCTTTTATCTATATTCAGCTATTTAATTATGCTAGGACTTATACTTAAGTGTTAGAGTTTGGGTTTAATTGGGACAAAGGTAGTTTTATTGTAATTGGACTCCACTACCTTCCTCTATTATAAATAGAGGTTCATGTACTCTAAGTATCACAAGTTAATGAAGTCAATGAAGTATTTTTTTTCCATAAATTCAACATGGTATCAGTGCAGGTTCTGTGAGTTGACTTGGTCAACCCACAGAGATAATGAGATCATTTTCTCTAAAACCTAAACCCTAAGTCTAGGTTCGTAGTTTTTTTTTCAGTCCCTACACCCGTAGTTTGATATGCGTTTTTCACCTATATACTAAGATTTTCATATTGAAAAATATATATTGACGGAAAGATATTTGAGTCTACTTTCCAAAGACAAACAAGTTTTTTCAATCGAAGTTATCAACAAAGAGAAATCGATATTTGAATGAGTGAAGGTCAGATTGCGAAAGAGGTTCGAGTAGCAGCAGAAAGCTTCAATTACCGAGGTATTTTATGTTATCAAGAATGAGATTTTATATGGATATATATATATATATATATAGATAGATAGATAGATAGATAGTTGAAAAATTTGTAAGCCTATTCTCTTACATATTCAACCAATTTTCAGTCGGATTTATCTACAAAGAGAAATTGATATTTGAAGCAGCGAAGGTGAGATTGAAAAAAAGGTTCGGGCATCAGTAGAAAACTTCAACTTCTAAAGTATTTTATGCTATCAAGAACGAGACTTTATATGGAGAATTATATATCAAAAGAAAGATATGTAAATATATTTTCTTACTCATTCAACCAATTCTCAATCTGAGATTTTTTATGAGGAGATATTGATCTTGGAAGAGTCAATGGTCATGTTGGAAAAAAAGAAGAAACAATACTTAGTTCGGCTAGATGATTGAGACCGAAATCTATCAGATTATTTATCTTATGATAATTATATTTTATGAAAAGAGGTTATACTTGGATGAAAGGTATTTAATTCTAGTTTCAGAATGAGAAAAATTTCATGTCAATCGTATTAGAAGAATCAAAGGTCATGCTGGTATTCTGTTGTATTGAAAAATTCGAATTTATGCCCTTTGTTTTGCGTCACTGTTTGAGTTGCTACATCAGGAAATATCTCACTTCTCCCTGGTTTAAGAAATTATTACTACATCTATGTTATTTGGGTTTATTGCTTCATCTATAATATTTGGTTCAAGTTGGGATCACTGCCATTACCTCCAAATTGAGGGGAGAAGTAGTAGAAGTACAAGAAAGAGGTATTTAATTATATATGTTTTGGGATAAGTTTATGTGACCAAAATATTCAAGAAAGGGGGAACACAAAAGATAAAGCTTATGCATCTAAGAAAAAAATATTTATATCGGATTATGATTATTTCTTGGGTCCTTCTACAAGGTTCATTATTTTGGTTCGTGTTATATGTGTTGGAAGATGGTCATGTTACATTATAGTTGTTGTTATTATGTCTCTTTGGATGAGACATTCTTATTGAAAATGAGGTGGCCTCGGTACCTTTTCTCATACCAAAATTTATTTGACTCTAAAAAATATCACGGTTGGGACACCATGAGAGTCGGTGCCCGGATTGGGACACCATGATAAATTTAACTCTAAAAAATATCATGGTTGGGATACCATGATAGTCCGTGTCCGGATTGGGACACCATTATAAATAAACCCACAACCCCCCCCCCCCCCCCCCCCCCCCCCACCACCACCTGTAATGGCTTTTATTACTCCTACCACTTGAGAGTCATTATCCTGTGGTGTGTGGATGTTTTGATTTACATTGAATTTCTTTTATGCATGATTTTTTATTACACAGACAAATTAATTTTAGTTTAATATTCTCAATTCATCCCCTTCTTGAGATTCTATTATGCACATAATATAATTATTATTTAAATATTTTTTATTTAATTTACTTTATTTTATTTCAGTTTTAGGCCATAAGGGCATTTTTGGAATATTTCAATTATACAGGTATTTTTGTAATATTTTATCTTAAACCTTGTAAGGGTGAACCCTATTTGAGGGGTAAGAGTAATGAGAAAGGGAAGCATTGATTTTAGGTTAAACAGGGTTTTGAGTTCTCCTCAACGAGCTCAGGGGCGTGCGTTCTCCTTAACCAACCTAGGGTTTTCAAGCTTCCCTTTGGCTTGATTTTCGTCTTCTTCTTCTTCATCCTTACGAATCCATGTGTCAGATTTGGGACCATAACAACTAGTACCAGAGTATGAACATAATGAGTGATTCTTCATTCCAAGAATTATGTATTGCCATGCACGACGAATTGGAATGCCTACTTGCATGGTATAGAGCATATGACTGAAAGACGGTGTGCAGCTTCCATTGAACATTCTGCAAGGGAGAGACTCGCTGCCACAAAAAAGGTCTTCTTCGAGCAAAAAAAATTCACATAACAAGATGCAATAGATGCTATCTCGGACGGGCAGGAGACACAAAAAATCAGAGAGCCTTCTGTCTCTCCAGCGGCAGCGACGACATCCGAAATTGGGGACTCATATATTTCAAAATCGGAAGGGTATTCAGCATACCCTTCGTTGAAAAATCCGGAATGGGGTTCGGCATCAGACCCTTCTTCTATTCGTCTCCCTGAACAGAAGACGCATGAAATCCAAGAGCTCTCTGTTTCGAAAAAGGTTCCCGAACTTCCGAAATTAGACGGCGGGGACCCCAATTTTGGGAAATCGAAAAGGTATTCCATAACCCCTTTCTCATGGGAAGCCACATCTTCCACAGGCGACGAAAAAAATGGCACTGGACGATTTGGGTGCAACCTCAAATCCAAAATCGGGAACCATGAGAATCTCCGAGAAGGTGCCTGGAAACCCAAGAGTTGAAACTTATGGGGTAAAAATCCCGTCGGAACAGTCCAACAAGTGCCAACCTTATTCAAAACTTCATCCCTGAATTGTCGTTGTTCACCATCGGGCACAGGCAGACGACAAAGCGGATCAAACATTGGGAAAGTGGAAACGGCGACCACCGTGGGGCCTCCGTATTGGCAAATGATTTCGGCGGGTCCGAGCTACCTCCGTCTCACCGAATCCATTCGGCCGTCCAGCAGAGGGTGGACCTAATCCCTCCAAGCGTGGAAATCCAAAGCCGACACCTAGCGTCGTGAAATTCGAAGTCGGGGAGATTGAAAATTCCTGAGCCGAGAAGCTCTACGACAAATTCTGGCCAAATACCTCTGCTATTCGCCGTCGGAGAACGCTTCCTCAGGTTGTTCTTCTCGACGACGACGGGGCTAGGAATAGGAAAGCACAACAAATCAGAATTGTTGATTTCGCCGTGGAGAGTGTGGCCTTCATAGAAGCAGATACTTCTAGAACATTGATTCTCGGTCGGCCATGGCCATAATAGGAGATGAATTTGATGTCGCAGACGAGTATGTCTATTTTCCTGTTCGTCAAGAGCAGTGGATTTCCAGTTGAAAGGTCCAATGTGCATGTTTCATTATCCATCAAAAGAGGTAAGGACTGCTCGTTTTATTAAAACAATGCCCAACATCTACTAGAAATTGGAATCGGCTTTTACCTTTCCTTTTCAATTGTTGTCCCTGAATCAATTGCTTGGTCAAAATTTTATTGGAATTTATGGATTGCGTTGGAGAGATTTGAATGAGGTTGATATTCGGATCAAAGAAGTTTTAACTATTCTGTTTGTGGACTGCATAGTCTGGCTTCCTTTTGCTTATTATTTGGACCAGGTTGCTTCATTAGGCAGTGGAATTAGAACACGTCCTCTATGTTTTTGCAATGTTTCGGGAAGAAAGGGAAAATGGACGAGGCATTGCAGCTGTTCGATGAATTGCCCATGAAAAATGTCGTGTTCTGGAATGCAATGAATTTGGGACACTGTATTCATGGGTGTCTTACAGATGGTCTCACTTTAGTTGCAAAAATGGTGGGACAAGGTTCCAGCACCAAACCAGGTGCCAAGACAACTTCAAAAGATAAAAGGTTGATGGCTGAAGTTACACTAATACTCCAAAAGTGGTTACTAGTTTCAGACAAAGTCAAACAAGATCAGCTTCTTAGATTATTGAGAAATATGAACCAAAGGCAAGGCGCTAAATTTATTTCGTTTGATCCTACAAATGGTGAATGGAGATTTTATGTTTGCCATTTTAGTAGATTTGAACTGAATGACATGCAGAATGAGGATGAGGACGAGGATGATATTGTCATGGATGATACTCTGGTTCAGAAGCCACAGGGAGCCACTGGAGTTGAAGAATTGGATGTTGATGAGGAACCTCAAGTGGGTCCTAGTGGAACTGTTTTATCTCACTTTCTCTCGGCTCATCTGGGGCTGGATCCTGTCAAGATGCAAGTAACAAGAATGTTAATGTTTCCAATAGAGGAAGAGGAATTGTTTCCTATAATCCATGTAGAGAAAGTTGCAAGCAATAAAGCAGTAAGAGATGAAAATGATGAAGAAAAAGAGGCACTTGTCAATTCTTGTTTTGTTTCTCCACTACAGCTCCACAAATCAATAGTCCATGAAACTACTGATGTTGTGGTGGATGGCTTCAAATTAAAGTTTCGAAAGCTCATATGTAGTTGTTTAACACTACTAGAAATTTGCACGGAGTATATTAGGATTATTGAGACACAACTTGAGGTCTCTGGGTCTTTTGTTTCTTCTTCTATGTATTTGATGCACCAAGTCATGGTGTGGGAGTTGATCAAGGTTCTGTTTTCAGAATGGGAAATAAGTAGTCAATCTAAAACATAGCATGTGGATGATGGAGGGGATATGTTTGATGATGTCAAGGATGGTCCAAGGGACTTGGATCCTGAGGCCTACCCTCTTGTTCACAGAGCTGAATTTAGTTATTGGTTGTAGGAGAGTGTTTGCCACCGTGTGCAAGAGGAGGTGAGCTCTTTAGGTGACTTGAATGATTTAGAGCACATATTTTTTCTCTTCACTGGGCGATAGCTGGATTCAGCAGTGCTTGTTGTTAATAATCAACAGTATCGAGGAAAGTTATAGAAATGTGTTGTATTGAAGGCTATTTGTGCTGGTTTTGCAGCAGCGGGGTTCTTCAACAAATCGTTTTTTGCTGCTGCAGTGGCAGTGCAGCAACCAGTGCTGCCACCAGTGCTGCCAGCCAGCCAAGCAAATAATGCTGATGTGGCAGTCCAGCATATATTGCTGCTAGACAGCCAAGCCAAGGTGCTTCTTGACGATGCAGTTGGCTATTTTCATGCAATCAAGGCACTAAACTAGAGTGCTGGAAAAGGGAAATATGATTCAGGACCTCTTACATTAGCAGGTGTTGAAGTTGATCAATCTGTTGAAGATGTTCCTTGAGGAAAAATATTTGCTTTGGTTGAATTGGATCAGTTCATTACCAAAAATGCTTCTTTGACTGGTGAGAAAAACGTTGATGCTCACCCAATTCGAGCCATGAAGTTCTCTATGTCTCCTGTTGTGCGTGTTGTTGTACAATGCAAAGTTACTTCATATCTTCCCTAGGGTGTTGAAGGTTTGAAACGGCTGGCCAAGCCAGATTCTATGGTTGTTTGTGCAATTGAACAGAGTGGTGAACATAGTGTAGCACGAGCTGGAGAACTCCATCTTGAGATCTACCTTAAGGATTTGCTAGATGACTTCAGGGGTGGCGCTGCAAACATTGTTTCTCCTCCAGTTGTTTCATTCCATGAGACTGTTCTCGAGAAGTCATGCAGTACTGTAATGAGCAAATCTCCTACCATGCACAATCCACTTTATAAGGAAGCTAGGCAATGGAGCTTTGCACTCTTCCTTTGGATCCAAATATTGGGAATATGCTTCTCATGGGATGTATTTTCTAGGCATTGATTCTGGATTGACAATTGTTGCTGCCATGTTGGAAAAGTGGGGGCAGTGCCACCTTGCAAAAAAAATAAATAAATTTGCTTCTCTTGTTAGATGCTCCAGTTTTGTACTCTAGAGGGCTGACACAGATACCGCAATTGATACTTGCGAACAGATGGAGACATCGGCACGGGCAAGCAGACCTACCTTCCAGCTTGAGGACAAACACTTTCTTCCAAGGGGGTGTAATGTTATGCACGTAATAACATTATTATTTTAATAGCTTTTCTTTAATTTACTTTATTTTATTTCAGTTTTAGGCCACAAGGGCATTTTTGGAATATTTCAATTATAGGGGTATTTTTGTAATATTTTATCTTAAACCTTGTAAGGGTGAACCCTATCTAAGGGTTAAGAGTAATGAGAGAGGGAAGCATTGATTTTAGGTTAAACAGGGTTTTGAGTTCTCCTCAACGAGCTCAGGGGTGTGCGTTCTCCTTAACAAACCTAGGGTTTTCAAGCTTCCCTTTGGCTTGATTTTCTTTTTCCTCTTCTTCATCCCTACGAATCCATGTGTCAGATCCGGGACCATAACAGATTCAGAAGGTTCTTTTCACACCACCGCACACCGCGAGATCATGGATAACTATATTGCTGGAGATCACAAGAAGGTGCATTTTGCTGATGGAGAACCTTTGGATATTGTCAGTTTGAGGATGTCAAATGGGTCAGTGTGGAAAATTTACAAGGTGAGATATGTACCAAAACTAATCCATAATTTGATCTCAATAGGGCAACTTGATGATGAAGGTCATAATATGACTTTTAATGGTGTTGTTTGGAAAGTCACTAAGGGAGCCGTGGTTGTTGCACGAGGAGTTAAAACAGAAACTCTTTACATCTCTTTCAATTGTAGAGACATGAGAGCTGTTGTTGATGTTGTTACTGATTTTGAGTTGTGGCATTATAGGCTCGACCACATGAGTAAGAAGGAAATGAAAGTGCTTCAGTCCAAAGGGAAGCTATCAGGGTTGAAAACTATAAATAACAGTTTGTGTGCAGGCTGTATTTTTGGCAAGCAAAAAAGGGTTAGCTTTTCTAAGGTTGGAAAAGAGCAGAAGATAGAAAAATTGAAGTTGGTTCACACTGATGTGTGGGGGCCGTCAGTTGTTACCTTCCTTGGTGGTTCAAATTACAATGTGAAATTTATTGGTGATGCAAGAAGAAAACTATGAGTTTATTTCTTGAAAAAGAAATATGATGCTTTTGAAACCTTCAAGAGATGGAGAGTAATGGTTGAGAATGAGAGAATTTTGAAAGTGCTTGCAGTCAAATAATGGGGGAGAATACATAGATGATGATTTCAAGCAGTTTTGTGTTGATAATGGAATCTGGTTATATCCCGAATAACCATCTAAGAAACAATAATAGGAATACCTGGCCAATCGATCCAACATTTGATCAATGCAAGGAAGTGGAAAATGATCCTTCCATGTTGCTTTGTTCAACTTGCGGTAATCCATATATACACACACCAACCCGTGACTGTTCTTGTAGGAATAAACTCATTGTTGTCATTTTTTACCACCGTCGTTCCACCTTTTTTTGTACAACCTGCACTGGACTTACCCATGAGCTGTCTGAAATAGCATAAATAATTCCAGCATTGTGGATCTTCAAAATTTCAGCTCTCACGGCGTCCTTCATTGCTGAATTTAATTTTCTTTAGTGTTGGATTGACAGTTTGTAAAGCTCCTCCATTAAAATCTTGTACATGCAAATGGATGGACTTATACCTTTTATGTCGGAAATAGTCCATCCCAAGGTTGTTCTATGCTCCCTTAACACACGCAGTAGTTTTTCCTCTTCTTTGGTTGTGAGTGATGCCGCAACAATTACTGGAAAGGTGTAACTATCACCAAAGAATTCATAGTGAAGATGCTCAGGTAATTGCTTCAACTCTAGAATTGTAGTTTGTTGCATCTTTTCTTTAAAAGCCATTGAATCTATCTTTGCTACCATCGGCTCTAGCATCTCTACTTCATTGATTAGTGATGTAACTTGCTGCAATGCTCCCAAGGCAAATACATAGTGGATAAATTCTTCACTAACATAAGGTAAATCAAATTCACAAACAACAAAGTTGTTAAAATTATAAGCTTGAGATGAAATGGTGATACATCGTTCTAGGTGATCAGCTGGTACATTTGCTTGAAATGCTTCTTCTACACATTGCTTAATGACATCTACTCGAAAGCAAGTGTTTGGATCTTCTAGAAATCTCATGGCTTGGTAGATGTTGAACATAACCTCTTCCTTGTTTACTCTCAATGTTAGTTCACCCTTTTGAACATCAATTAAAGCCATTCCCGTAGCCAAGAATGGCCGGCCAAGAATTAGTGGGACTTCTTGGTCTTCCCCCATATCTAACACCACAAAATTAGTTGGGAAAATAAATTTATCGTCTTCTATGATTCCACGTAGATACTTGATGGATCGGTCTGCTAGTTACAAAGAAATGGTTGTTTGTTTCATCTCTCCAAGTCCCAATTTCCTGCAACAGAAAGTGGCATAGGATTAATGCTAGCACCAAGATCACATAAAACTTTATCAAAAAAAGAATTTCCAATAGTGCAAGGCAAAGTGAAACTCCCCTGATCTTTTAATTTTTTAGGCACTTTCTTTTGAAGAATGGCACTGCATTCTTTAGAAAGCTTCACTATTTCGAACTCCTCCAACCTTCTTTTCTTGGAAATGACATTCTTCAGGAATTTGACATAGTTTGGAATTTGTTCCAAGGCATTTGCTAAAAGAATATTTATGTGAATTTTCTTAAAAATATCCAAAAACTTAGAAAATTGCTTATCTAATTTTTGTTTTCAAAAACATTGAGGATAAGGAAATGGAGAAGAGAGAATAGGAGGACTGTCAAAAAATGAAATTACTTGAGGCATGTCAGTCTCTCTTAGTGTATCATCCACAATCTCCTCTTCTTCTACTTTATTCTTGCTTTGGCCATTGTTTTCATTCGTTGGGGTGGACTTGGTTTCCTTTGATGGTGACCTCTCAATTTCTCTTCCACTCCTAAGTGTGATGGCCTTGCATTGTTCCTTTGGATTCACTTTTGTCTTGCTAGGAAAATTTCCTCTTTGTTGGGCATTGATGGTCATGGCCAGTTGCCCAATTTCCATAGTGGCTCACTTCAAAATTCTTCATAGTGGCTCACATATTGCTACAATAAATCTCAATGTCATCCAACCATGAATCAGTGTTTTTAAACCTTACTTTTGTCTCCTCAACAAAGGAAACCATGGCATCCTTAAGTGACATCTTTTTCTCGCTTGGTTGACTATCAAATCTTGGAGGAGGTTGCAACACATTCTTTGTGTTTTCATAAGCCAAATTCTCATGATTTTGAAGCCTTAGATGGTAATAATTTGGTATAGGATTACCACGATAGTTGTAGTTCCGTTTGTTGATGTATTGAACTTGTTCTCAACTGGCTTCATTGCTCGGAATTGTCATACTTGCTGCTACCACATATTCTACACTTCGTGGTATCCTTTGGGTTGTCAAAACTGAAATCTGATGGGATAGAGAAGCAACTTGAGAAGAAAGGGAAGCAAATAGCTCCAATTCATGAATCCTAGCAACTTTCTTAGCCATAGTTCTTTCGGTTGGCCATTGATAGTTGTTTGAAGACATTTCTTCCAAAAGAAAGGTAGCACCTTCAGTTGTCTTTGACATCAAAGTTCCACCAGAAGCAACCTCAACTATGGTCCGAGTTTGCCCATTTAACCCATTATAGAACATTTGAACTTGCAACCAATCCAGCAATCCATGTTGAGGGCAGCGTCAAATCAAATCTTTGTACCTTTCCCATGCTTCATAGAGTGATTCGAAATCATTTTGCTTGAATTGACCAATCCCAATCCTAAGTTGGGCTTTTTTTTTTTTTTTGTGGAAAGAATTTAGCAAGAAAATTTTCAGCCATGTCATGCCAACTAGTGATGCTTCCCGGTTGTAGAGATTGTAACCAATCTCTTGCCTTGTCCCTCAAAGAAAAAGGAAATAATCTCAGTCTAATGGTGACTTCAGTAACACCATTGATCTTTACAATGTCACAAATCTCCAAGAACATCACCAAATGAATATTGGGATCATCCAATGGCGATTAGCTGAATTGGGCTTGTTGCAACTGTTAGAATCCGTAATAGTAAATTCTAATCCAGAATTTACAACATGCTAGAATATTAGGATTGAAAACATACTTGGATCCATTCCGTGAATTTCGTTTTCTGATGCGGAATTTATTGTGATGAACGATAAGAACGGATATTGATGTTGTGGTCCTTCTCAACTAAATCGCCTTATTCCTCAATGGGACCTTCGTCTCTTTTCCGGATGGGGAGAAGGGAAACTGTATGTGATTTAGTATATGAGTCCATAACCATGTTGTCTCCTTATATAGGGTTCCCATAATTCCCTATGGTATCTATTCAATTGGCCCATATCCATGGCCCATTCCTTAATAGGCTTAACAAAATTAGATCACTTAATTTCAGCCCATTCCATTAAAAATAGAAAATATAATTGCATAATAAATATGTTACCCAGATTAGAATAGGAAATGTGAATTTCTTAACAATCTCCCACTTGGGTTACATATCATTCCTGAAACAATTATATCACAAATTCTTAAGGCGCGCATCTGTATACTATTAATAATGGAACCACCGCGACTTTCATCACATTACATTCGTGACTAAACCACGATGATCACCATACTAATACACTCAATGACATAGATTAAATATGGGTGAGTAGCATGGAAATTACATACAATATGATTTCAAATATGCCTATTTCCAACTGGTTGTTCTTTAGTCTTTAGTGAGATCTTTCCATAGTCCTTAATGCAATGTGAACATTGCACATAAAAAAATACAAGTAAGTTCATAAATAAAATAATAAGCAATCAATTTTATTAAAAATCGAATAACTCAATGTCTAAAGCAAACATATAGTACAAAAAATAACTCCCACTAAACCAAGGTATCCTCAGAAATAACGCCCATATGAGCAGTGTGCTCATGAAAGACCTTAGGTGGTAAACCCTTGGTTAATGGGTCTGCTAGCATAGAGTCTGTCCCTATATGTTCTATAGAAATCTGCTTATTCTGAACTCTCTCCTTAACAACTAGAAACTTAATGTCAATAAACTTTGACTTTGTTGAGCTCCTGTTGTTGTTGGAATAAAGTACCGCCGAGTTATTGTCACAGTAAATCTTTAATGGTCTGTCAATGCTATCTACCACTCGCAGCCTAGTGACAAAGTTTCGCAACCATATTCCGTGGTTGGATGCCTCAAAACAAGCGATGAACTCCGCAACCATGGTTGAAGAAGCTATGAGAGTCAACTTAGCAGACTTCCATGAGATAGCTCCTTCACCCAACATAAAGATGTAGCCTGATGTGGAGCGTCTGCTATTTTGGCATCCAACAAAGTCAGAGTCAGAGAACCTAATGAAACTATCTGATCTTCGATAAGTAAGCATGTAGTCTTTTGTTCTCCTCAAATAACGCATCACGCGTTTGGCTGTCTTCCAATGTTGCATACCTGGATTACTCAAATACCTACCCAGAATTCCTACTATAAATGCTATGTCGAGACGAGTACAAACTTGAGCGTACATTAAACTCCCTTCTACAGATGCATAGGAAATTTTCTACATCTCTGTTCTTTCAAGATCATTTTTAGGGCATTGTTTGAGACTAAACTTGTCTCCTTTAGCGACGGGTGTGTCTCCTGGTTTACTATCTTTCATGCCGAATATGCTCAACACCTTATCAATATAGCTCTTTTGTGACAACCTAAGGATACCTTGAGAACGATCTCTAAGTATCTGTATACCTAATACAAAAGAGGCATCACCAAGATCTTTCATCTCAAATTTCTTTGTCAGAAATTTTTTGGTTTCATGCAGTAAGCCTATATCGCTACTAACGAGTAGAATATCATCGACATTTACTCCCACTGAACTTATGATATACACAGTCATCAACAATATTTGCCTCAAAACCATATGAGGTTATGACTTAATGGAACTTGTGATACCATTGACGGGAAGCCTGTTTGAGACCATAGATGGATTTCTTTAATTGACAGACCATAGACTTTGGATCACTAGATACAAAGTTTTCTGGTTGTACCATATAAATTGTTTCATCAATGTCTCCATTGAGAAACGCAGTTTTGACATCCATATGATGTAGCTCTAGATCTAAATGACCACTAGTGCTACTATTGTTCTAAGAGTCTTTCGAAGATACCAGAGAGAAAGTCTCTTTATAGTCTATGCCTTCCTTTTAAGTAAAGCCTTTACCGACTAGACGGTCCTTATATCTCTCGACATTGCCCTTTGAATCACTCTTGGTTTTAAATATCCATTTACAACCAATGGGTTTCACACTTTTAGACAACTCGATGAGATCCCAAATGTCATTGTCATTCATAAACTTTATCTCATCCTTCATGGCATCAATCCACTTTTAAGAGTTAGAACTACGCAAGGCTTGACATAAGTTAATCGGGTCATCTTCTGTCAATTTGACGCAATCCTCATGTTCTTGGAGAAATATGATATAATCATCTGGAATTGCATTTCTCCTCTCCCTAGTGGATCTCCTTAATGACACTTCTTGAAGTTGTTGAGTTTGTTCTAAAGGTGGTGCAAGAGGAAGAATCTCATTGTTGTCTTGATTTGGAACAATGTCAGGAATAGGAGCCTGAACATTGTCCTCTAGTGCATTAACTGTGTCTTGAACGACAATAGGTATGGAGACCTGATTACTGTTAATAACAGATTCTTCTTCAAAGACAACATTCCTTATGTTTTCTTCCCCTCCAAACTCAATATCCTCAAGGAATCTCGCATTTCTCGATCAATCTTGATGTGGGATCATAAAACTTATAGCCTCCAGAGCATTCAGCGTAACCAACGAAATAACAGTTAACCATCCTTGACTCCGGTTTTCTTTCATGTGGTTTATAAGGCTGTACCTCAGTTGGGCAACCCCAAATGTGCAAGTGCCTAATGCTAGGCTTCTTGCTTGTCCAAAGCTCATAGGGGGTTTTGGCAACTGCTTTGCTCGACACCTTGTTAAGGATGTATACTGCGGCCTTGAGAGCTTTTCCCCAAAGTGACTCTGGCAAAGAGGAATGACTGATTATACTCCTTACCATATCCTTAAGAATTCAATTTCGTCGCTCTGCAACACTGTTCATGTTGGGTTTGCCCGGCATGGTGTATTGCGGAACAATTCCACACTCTTTGAGGAAAATCGCGAAGGGTCCTAGACGTAGTTCTCCTGATCCATCATACCGTCTGTAGTATTCACCACCACGGTCGGATTTGGCAGCCTTGATTTTCTTCCCAAGTTGAAGTTCAACTTCAGCTTTGAAAGACTAGAAGACATCCAGGGATTGGGACTTCTCATGTATTAAATATAGGTAACCGAATCTAGAGTAATCGTCTATAAACATAATGAAATACTGTTGGCCAAGTACTGTTGGCCATTCCGTGAAGTTGTAGGGAATGGACCACATATATCTGTATGTATAAGTTCTAAGGCATCTTTAGCTCTTTCGGCACCTAATTTTCTAATGTTTGTTTGTTTCCCCTTGATGCACTCAACACAAACTTGGAAGTTTGTAGTATCTAGGGGTTCAAGAATTCCATCCGACACAAGCCTTTGAATTCTCTGTTTAGAGATGTGTCCTAAATGTTTGTGCCATAATGTGGTGGAATTCTCACTGAATTTTTACTTCGTACCACGTGAACTTATTTGCAATATTTCTCTATAGAAACTAACAACATCAAACATATATAGATTATCAATTAAGGGACCGGAACCAACAAAATTTGAATTTTGGTAGAGATTAACTTTATTATTTCCAAAAGAACAAGAAAAACCTGATTTGTCCAAAATGGAAATAGAAATTAAATTCCGCCTAAAAGACGGTGCAACAAATGTCTCAAATAAAACCAAATAAAATCCAGTGTTTAATTGTAATCTGAAAGTTCCAATAGCCTCTAGTGCAACTTTATTGTCGTCGCCAACAAAGATGAATTTTTCAGCATCACTTGGCGGTCGGCTCCACAGGCAACCCTGCAAAGACATACTAATGTGAGTGGTAGCACCAGAATCCACCCACCAAGTGTCTTTGGGTACAGAAGCTAAATTAACTTCAGAATAAACTAAAGTTAGAGGCATAACCTTCTTTAAACGCCAAACAGCGTATTTGGGACAATCATTCTTCATATATCCCGACTTCTTGCTGAAGTAGCAGGTAAACTCCTCAGCTTGCTTCTTCTATTTCTTAGTCTGAGAAGAACCTACCGCAATATCCTTACCTCTCTTCTTCTTCTTGTACTGAGAGGTTGAGGCCAAGTGAGCACATTGTCTCTCTTCCTCTTGCACACAGTGAGATATAAGCTCATTTAGGGACCATTTGTCTTTCTGAGTGTTATAACTCACTTTGAATTGACCAAAGTGTGCAGGAAGAGAGATCAAAACCAAGTGCACAAGCAAGTTCTCAGACAACTCTAACTTAAGTGACTTGAGTTTTGACGTGAGATGAGACATTTCCATGATGTACTCTCTTATGTTCCCTTTGCCTTTATACTTCATCTAAACGAGTTTAACCAAAAGGCTACTCGCCTCCTATTTTTCATTCTTGGCAAAATATTGTTCAATTTCTCCTAGGAACTTCTTGGCGCTCTTGCTCTTTGTCATAGAGCCCCGAAACGCCTCCGGAATGGAGCATTTCATGATCATCAAGCACATTCAGTTAGCGCGCTCCCACTTCTCAATTTTAACCTCATAGAGGTTATCCAAAGTAGAAATGGGTGGCTCTGCCCGAAGTGCAAGATCCAAATCCATACAACCAAGGACAATTTCCATGGTATCTTTCCATGCCTTAAAATTCGTCCCGCTCAACATTGGAATGTTGCTTATTTGAGCAGTAACAACAGAAGCTGTATAAAGAACAAAATAAACAAGCATACTCACATTAACTAACATGTCATATAAAAAAAAATAAGACAAGTAAAAATAAAATCCAAATTGGGGACCCATCTAGCATAACATTAATTCCTAGTCTTTGAATAGATAAATTAATTGTAAATGGTACTCTCAATGCAATGATCAAATACTGACAATTAGTTCTGTCAAACAATAGCCTTTCTTTGGACTGACTATTGTTCACATGAAAAGTCTTTATAATTGTCACACATTTATCATCACAGGTATGTTGTTGATTTTGCCAAATTGTGTCTTCTTTTGGACCGAGCACAATTTACATAAATAACTCTGTACAAACATCTACGTATTTCTAGTCAAATTATTCTACACTACAGAGGTTACTTTGGCGACATGTAGCTTCAAACAATTTGATTGAAAATACTAGACCAACTGAACAAAATAATTTTTTTTTATTCAGTTGCCCAACACTTTGGCACCCCCCCATTGGCGTTGCAGCGTTGGCCTTTATTTCCTTGGAACTGCAATGAATGTTCTGTAATTTAATATATATATATATATATATATATATATATATATAAACAAAACATTTATCCAAATGTAACAAACAAATACGAGCAGCCTTATTGGGCATATACGCCAAACGCAAGAGTCAGCTCGGTCGCGCCAGCTCAGCCCGAGTCGACCCGATCTGCAACAATCAGTTCGAGTTGACTCACCCGAGTCAATCTCGTTAGGTAAATCTTACAAACCAAGAGTAGTTTTTTTTTCTTTTTCATTTTTTTTTATGGCGACGCTGCGGTGACTCTACCCTATACCTTAAGGTTGTATTTATAGTTGTGGGAAAGTGTTTACAATGTCTACAATGCCCTTGGAGTGACATGCTTCAAAAGGAAAAAGACATAAGAGGATATACACTAACTTCCATAATTATAATTCAATGTCATCTCTTTTAAAGTTCTCCTTGTTTACTAATCGTACCACCCATACACACTTTGGTATCTTTTAACACCTTGTTCAATCGACTTAATTTCTCCTCCTCAACCATATAACCAATGACTCATATAGACCTCTTCAAATAGGTCACCATTTAAGAAGGCATTCTTCACATCTAACTGATATAATTGCCATTTAAAATTTATGCTAAAGATAAGTATCCTTACAAAATTCATCTTTACGACTAGTGAAAAAAATTCATCATAATTAACATCATATGACTGTGTATAACCCTTAGCAACCAACTGGGCCTTGTACTTGGCCACAGTACCATCTAAAGATTATTGTTGAGGCATAATCTGGGTATATTTGACATGTATGCCCCAACTTAAGAGAGTATTGAGAGATGAGGATAAGGGCTTGCTTGTAATTAGCCCATTATTATTCATTTTGTAAGATTTGAGGGTAGATTAGGAAGTCAACTTAAAGTGCTTTTGAGTTGGTACTTTATAGAGGGGATACATTGTATTTTATCCCAAACTAAAGCACTTAAGGAGGAGAGATTAATCCCTAATCTCCTCTATTTCTTCTAATGGAAGTTGACGGCAACTACTGATTTTCTCCCTAATTTCTTCTATTTCCTTCTTTAAAAATTGATTTTACTACTTTTTAGTGAGAAAGTAGACTATTAAAATGGTGGATTTCACTAGACAAGGTTTCAGCAGCAAAAGAGAGTAGACACTCGAAGCTTGGTTGTGAGAAATTGATGCCAACAAGGGTTTAATAGAGAAGAGAATGGTTGATGAAGTTTCTGGAAGGGACAATGCTTTGCAGCAGATGACAACGCTATTCGAAGAACAAGAGAGTTGTTATCAGATCTCACAAAGTGAGACGAGGTTAGATCTTTCCGATCAAACAAGACAATAACCACCCTCTCAACAGATCACTGGAAAGTCGATTAACTTTTCCCAACACACTAAAATCATAAGCAGAGGCAACGAGGAAAACTATAAGCTATGGTCTAGAGCTGTTGAGATATATTTGGTAGATAAGGAATTGGCTCATATCATACGTGATGTCCTTTCTTCTCTTCCCCTTGATGGATGGAAGAAAGAGATTTGGTAAAGAGCATGGAGACCAGCGTGAGTAGTCAGATTTGTTACTGTACCACTGCAAAGGAAATTTCGGATACCGTTTGGAAAAGGTTCTCCCAAGACCTATCTTAGACTTATATACAAAAATCTTTTTTTGTCAGCAAAAAAATTATTTATGAAATGGAATCATTATGGCAAGAGAATATTATTTATCATCCTTAGATAATAACAACCAAAAGGTTGTTGAGACTAGGAGTTGACAGAGATGAGGAAGGGAGCGAGTGAGCACTAGGAAGGCTTTGTGCTGCCTCGTACGACTACTAAGACGGATGTCCGCTAGCCCTAGAGATGGGAATCAGAGGTTTTCGTCCATATCCTTCCGTTTAACAACAGATTCACCATCATAGTGGCACTGAAATTACAGCGTCAACAGGCCTCTGTCAGGGTACAGCTAGAAGTTCTCCATGATTTCACGGATACTGCCAAAAGAAGTCCTTTTTTTCACTATTGATGAGGTTTGGGTTATATTTGGAGAGAATAAACGGCACTTTTACTAGCAGAATCATCTAAAGCAAATTGTGGAAATCTTCGGCTGCTTTCCTATCCCACAAAACATAGTGACGGGATCAGAGTGGATCTGGATTTCCTCTTGCCTTGAATACTCGGCCTTCACCACTCATTGGTACAGTAATGCCGCCAATCACCTTCCTACTCATAAGGGATCAACATCATCCTTCGTTGGTTATCAGATAAGATCCCAATTATGTTAATCAGATGGTGTAATTATTTCTTCATGTAAAGCTTATCATTTCAGATTGTAAATTGAATAAATACCACCCTTAATCAATAGAAATATCGTGGTTTAGTTTTTCATCTATGGTATTAGAACTTAAAGCACTCTCTGCAACACGTTGATCCTTAGTGTGTCAGCTGAACTCCGACTGAGCTTCCGTGCGCCTTTGATGACCCCAGTTGAGCTACCGGAACAGCGGTCCGACGATCTTCTGTGCCCATAATATCTTCTCTACAAATTGAGTCCTAGGCTGAGTTTCCATAGGCTTTTGACTACCCCAGCTGCGCCACCGGAACGGAGTTCCAACGTCACGCAATGGCCGCCCAAGCACTTCAGTGCTACCACCTCCGCTCCCAGCGTGAGGTTGAAGAAGACGAAGTGTGCACGTGTGTAAGTGACCCACAAGTGAGGAAAAAAAATACAAACCGTATGCTCACTATTTTCTACTTCCACCTCACTGCCTATTTTATGCACATTGACTCAATCAAATCAATCACTATGTTTGGTCATGCGGCTTGGCGCATGTCGCCTAACAACCTTGGCCGACCAACCATGGCTACAAATCAGGTGCTCCAACTTACACCAGCAGGCCTCGACCTCGTCCATATCTGGGGTTTTGTCAGATTTGTGGCATCCAAGGGCACTCGTCTATGAGATGTTCATCATTTCAGCTCATACCAATCCAACCAACACATGATTTCCACATTCTCATGCTTCGACAACACCATGGCAGCCACAAACTCATTATGCTGCTAACGTCACTTCCAACAATCTAGCTTGGTTACTTGATAGTGGAGCATCTCACCATGTCACAAAGACTTGAGCAGTTTGTCTCTTCATACACCATATATTGGCTCTGATACTGTTATGATTGGCAATGACACTCGTCTCTCCATCACCCACATTGGTTCAATATCTCTTTCAACTCCCACTACTATATTTACTTTGAATTATGTACTTCGCGTACCAACCATGCCAAAGAATTTAATTTTTATCTCTCAATTTTGTACTACTAACAATGCTTATGTCGAAGTTTTTCCCATCTTTCTATCATGTGAAGGATCTTCGCATAGGGGCAATCCGTTTGACGGGCAGTACTAGAGAGGGAGTGTATGAGTGGCTTGTAAATTTGTCTTCTCCAATTCTTGCCTTCTCTCAAGTGCAAACCACATCATCCAATTGGCATCATCGATTAGGTCATCTCGTTGATCCTATTGTGATACACATTCTTTCCAGTTATCATTTAAACTTTTCTACTCAAATGCCAAAAGAGTTTTCATGTCATGCATGTATTTACAACAAAAGTCATAAGATGTCTATCTCAACTTCATCTCTCAACTCTACACAACCACTTTAAAAAAAAAAAAATCTGATTTATGGACTTCTCCGGTTTTGTCACAAGATGGTTTCAAATACTATGTCATTTTTTTATCACTATACCAAATACATGTGGTTTTACCCACTCAAACAAAAATCTGAAGTTCAGGAAGTTTTTCACCGTTACAAAGCCATTATTGAAAATTATTTCAAAAGAAAATTATCACACTTTATTCAATCAATAGGGGAGAATATATAGGTCTCAAAGATTACCTTTCTTTAAATGGCATCTCTCACCTAACCACTCCACCCCATACACCTGAACACAATAGCGACTCAGAAAAAAGACATCGTCATATTGATGAAATTGGTCTAAGCTTACTTTCTTATGCCTCCCTTCCAATTACTTTTAATAAACAAGATGCCAACCCTTACGCTCAATCTATCATCTCCCTATGAGTTAATTTTCCACCAAACGCCAAATTATTCCAAACTTAAGATTTTTGGTTGTTTATGTTATCCTTGGCTTCGTCCATATACATCTCACAAGCTTGATCAAAGGTCTAAAACATTGTATTTCTTGGTTACTCCTTATCTCAAAGTACTTACTTGTGTTTTGACCCATCTTCTTCCCAAATATTTGTTTCTCGTCATGTCAAGTTTGTAGAGTCAGTCTTCCCGTACACCCCCTTTGTTCACATGACCCTCAATAAACACCTATCATGTCCCACCTCTACCACCATAGATATATGGATTACCCCTGTCTTACTATTTCATCAACTCCATCACGACAACCGACTTCTAACACTCGTCTATTAGGAATTAGACGCCCTAATTCTAAACTAATGAGAGCAATAATAATAATCGTAGAAGAAGGAAAAAAAAAGCACGAGAACAAAACAAGATTTATACAGGTTCACCTCAAGGTGATACTACGTCCTATCTTCCGCCGTTATAGTAATCCACTATGAAGATGAAATAGTTTATAAGAGAAATCGCACACTTATAGGTATTTTTCTCTAACCTCTTCTCAGCTGCCAACTGATGATCTTACTCCAAGGTGATGATTAAAGCTCCAATAGCGGCTCTCCAAATATAAAAAGTAAATTAGGGCAACCGTGATATAAGAGTGAAATCCTCAAACTGCCCTTAATTAGGTCAACTCGCGTACCAACTCAACGTAAGAAGTTAATTAGGCTCCACAAATTAACAATTTCCCACTTGGAGACTAATCCATCATCAATTTCTCCTCTACAACGACAACAACTTCTCAATCCTCAGAGAGAAGTCCAACTGAAGTTGCACACAACTCTAGTTTCTCAATTGTAACAGTCTTTGTCAACATATCAGCTAGATTCTAACTCCTTTGAATCTTCTTCTCAAGTGCTAATAATACATCCTCAAGTGTCAATCTAATAAAGTGATAATGCACCTATATGTGTTTTGTTATGGCATGATCAATAAGTTTTTTTGCTAAATGAATAACACTCTGACTATCACAATGCAACACATTCTTCCCATGCTTAAGACCTATTATTCCCAGAAAGACTACAACCATACTGCTTCGGTCACGGCAACATATTCTACTTCAGTAATGGAAAGAGCAAATATCTTCTGCAACTTAGAGACCCAACTAACTGTTGTACCACCCAATGTGTGTAATCATATCCAGTGGTACTCTTCCTGCCAGCCATGTCAACATCTACATAATCCTATAATCCCAAGTCTGACTTTCAAAAACATAAGGTTGAGTCTGCAATGCCTATCAAATACATGAGAATCCACTTCATTGTTTCCCAATGTTGTTTACCCGGATTTCTCATATATCTACTCACAACTCCCACAGCATGAGTTATGTCTGGTCTAGTGCACACCATGGCATACATGAGACTGCCAATAGTAAAAACATAAGGCACATTGGCCATGTTGGTTCACTCCTGCTCTATAGAAGGTGACTGCTCCTTAGATAGCCTAAAGTGACCAGCCAAATGAGCATTCATTGGCTTTGCATCGTTCATGTTGAAACTACTCAACACCTTCTTCACATATTCTTCGTGAGAGAGTTTCAAGGCATCAATGTCCCTAGTAATCCCCATCCCAAGGATTTGTTTGCAACACCCAAATCCTTCATTGTAAACTTCTTGGACAACTCCCTTTTCGACTTATCTATTTTCTGTTTGCAAGTTCCTGATATCAACATGTGATCAACATATAGCAGTAAAATGATATAGAAGTCATCAAGCTTTTTCATATAACATCAATGATCTGCCTGGCACCTCAAGAAACCATTACTACTCATAAAGGTGTTAATTTTCTAATACCATTGTCTTGAAGCCTGTTTAAGACCATACAAGATCTTTTGAAGTTTTCACACCATTTTCTCCTTTCCCTGGGCTTTGAAACCCTGTAGCTACATCATGTAAATTTCTTCCTCCAAATCACCATGAAGAAAAGATTTTGTTTTTACTTCCAACTGCTCTAAGTACAAGTCTTCATTTGCCACTAGTCTAAGCATTGTTCTAATAGTAGTCAATTTCACTACGGGAGAGAAAATCTCAATGTAGTCAATGCCTTGTTTTTTGTTGAAAGCCCTTTACTACTAGTTTTGCCTTGTACCGCTTGCCACCATCATGTTCATCTTTTATTTGGTACACCCATTTATTTTGCAAGACCTTTTTTTCTTTTGGTAACTCAATCAACTGCCATGTCTAATTGGATAACAGTGAATCCATTTCATCCTTCATAACCAACTCTCACTTGGTTGATTCATCAACTTGCACGGTTTCTCTGGTTTACCTTTATCAGTCAAAAAAATATAATTCAATGCAGGGGAATACTTTTGTTTGGTACACCCATTTATTCTGCAAGACCTTTTTTCTTTTGGTAACTCAATCAACTACCATGTCTAATTGGATAACAGTGAATCCATTTCATCCTTCATAGCCAACTCCCACTTGGTTGATTCATCAACTTGCACGGTTTCTCTGGTTCACCTTTATCAGTCAAAAAAATATAATTCAATGCAGGGGAATACTTTTGTGGAAGTTTACTAGTTCTGGCAGATCTCCTGAGTTCAGTCACAGAAATGTTCTAATCTGGGGGTATGTTTTCCTAGTCTTCCTGAGCAATATTCTCGATCTCAATAACTGTAAGATCTCTCAACTGAATCACTTCAGACTTCTTGGCTTTATGAATTGTGCTCTCAGACTCTATTCTCAACCTGTTTTTATACAGGGCACCTTCATTAAAGATCACATCCTTGCTCTTGATAACCTTACAACTTTGGTCATCCCAGAAGCGATAACCAAACTCGATACCACCATAGCCCATAAAAAACATATCTTAGATTTAGCATCAAGTTTACTTCTAACAATAGAATCGATATGAATATAAGAAACACAACCAAAAACTTTTAAGAAAGAAGATTTACCTCTTTGCCGCTCTAGACCTCTTTTGGTATTTTTTAATCCAATGGTGTTGAAGGACCTTTGTTGATCAAATAGGCAATGGTGCTAATAACCTCATACCAGAACATCTTTGGCAATCCCGCATGTAATCTCATGCTCCTAGCACGCTCGTTCAAGGTTTTGTTCATCCTCTCAACTACACTATTATGTTGAGGTTTTCTAGGAATTGTCTTCTATATCTTGATTCCAATATTAGCACAGTACCGCTTGAAATCATCATCTATGTATTATCCCCCATTATCTGACTATAGACACTTCACCTTCAAATTTGTTTCATTCTCAACCATTGTTCTCCATCTCTTGAAGGTATCAAAGATATCAGATTTCTTTTTCAAGAAATAAACTCATACCTTTCTACTTACATAATTAATAAATGTCACATAGTAATTAGAACCACCAAGGGAAGTAATAGTTGAAGGCGCCCACACATCTATGTGAACTATTAAATTTATGGAAAAGAGAAATATTTCATTGACTTATTGTAATCAGAGTACATGAACCTCTATTTATAATAGAGGAAAGTAATAGAGTCCAACTACAATTAAACTAAATTTGTCCCAATTACACCCAAACTCTAACACTTAAATATAAGTTCTAGCACAAAATAACTCAATATAGATAGAAAACTAACATGATTAAAACACCTTTAAACTGAAACTCTTCTGTGAGACCTCCTTCCATAATAATTGTGGCTCTGTAAGACTTCTTATTGTGTAAGACTCATAATGCCACCTCACATGATCATGGTGGGTCCCACCAGCTCGTGTGATCATGGCGGGTCCATATCTTATCAGTTTGGGCCCATCTTCTAACACACTTGGATATGTGGGCCTTCCTTGGTCGTGTGGGTTTGGGCCCATCTTCCAATACTCCCCGTCAAGCTGGGGGTGAGAGAACATCATGAACTCCTAATATGTGGCAAATGATGTATAGGATCTTCTCGTATAAAATGGCAATCCTCCATATCTTCCAACACTCCCCCTCACGCTGGTGCTCTCTTCCATGAGGCCCAGTTGGCATAAGATAAGTGAGAATAAAATCACTCCAAGTCGTATGACATCGCTCCATACTCCAGTCATAACACATGTTGGATGTAGGGCACACTTCTATCATTCTCAGGTAGTGGCACTCCTATCTTTCGCAGGTAATAGGTCTATACGTATTGCTCAGAAGTGTAGTAAAAACTCATCAATCACCGTGTTCCTCCACAGAACAACAACTCTCAAGTGGTAGGAGGAATAAATGTCAATTAAGGGGGGTAACATATATGTAGTAATAAGTTCCTCCATCACAGTGTCCTAACCCGAGCATTGACTCTCACAGGTAAAAATGGGTGATAAATGTCTGTCATTCACAAGATGGCGATAAAAGATGTGATATATGATAAATGTTTGTCATTCACAAGACAGCAATGAAAGATGTGACAAGTGGGTAATGCATGTCATTCACAAGACGGCGATAAAAAACCCACGGGTATATATATATATATATATATATATATATATAAAGGTTTCAATGGACTTAAAACACCCAACCATGATGGACTTACTCCCAACCGAAGCAACACGCAAAAGGTTGGCCAAAAGATATGTGTGAGAGTCAAATAAAGGATGGTAGGAGTAAGGTTGTCAAATAACCAATAGGTAATGGGTAAATAGAAAGATAGGATGTTGAGGCCACCACTTCTTCAATAATAATGTCTCATCCAAAGAGACACAATAGTTTTAGCTGAAATGGGCCAAAGTCCATGTAACACGAACCAAAATAATAAAAATCCTTATAAAAAAAACCCATGAAATAATCTGATGTAATATGTTGACCAAGGAATATGTTGTGAATACTTCAAAATAATAATCCAACAGGAGAAATAGAATCGAATAGAGCCGAGTCAGGATTCTTGATCTTCAACTTTCTTTGCTGCAAAAAAAATCTTCTTAGATGCAAAAGTGTCATCTTTTGTGCTCCCCCTTTCTTGAATATTTTGGTATTATAAAACTTACCACAACATATGGAATAAAATACTTCTTTCTTGTACTTCTTCTACTTCTCCCCCTCAAGCTGGGAGATAATGATAGTGTTCCCAGCTTGAACCAAACAACATAGATGTAGTAACCGAAAAAGAGGTAAGATAGATATTTTCCTGATATAGTTGATCAATAAGAACAACTCAAAAAGTGACGCAAAATAATCGACTTAAATTCGGATTTTTTAATGCAAAAGGATACCAGTATGACCTTTGATTCTTCCAATGCGAATATATCCTTAAATATAGTTTAAATTGACATGAAATTTTCTCCTTCTAAAACTAAATTTAAATACCTTTCATCCAAGTATAAATTATCTTCATAAAATATACTTCTATTGAGATATATAATCTGATAAATTTTGGTCTCTATCGAATTATGTACTATTTCTCCTTTTGTCAGCATGACCATTGACTCTTCCACAATCAATATCTTCATATAAAAAACTTAGATCGAGAATTGATTCAATAGGTAAGAAAATAGACTTACAAATATTTCTTGTGATATATAATTCTCCATATAAAATCTCATTCTTGATAGCATAAAATAGCTCGGAAGTAGAAGTTTTCTACTACTACTCGAACCTCTTTTGCAATTTGACATTCACTGCTTCAAATATCGATTTCTCTTTATAGACAACTTCGATTGGAAAAAATCGATTTTTCCTTGGAAAGTAGACTCGAATATTTTTTCGTCAATATATAATTTGCAATATGAAAAGCTCAGTATAGAGGTGAAAACGTAAAGCAAATAACGGGTATAGGGACTGAAAAAAAGATAAATACGAACCTAAACTGCTAGAGATAATAAATCAGAAAAGATCGCATTACCTCTATGGGTTGACCGAGTCAACTCACAGAACCTGCTCTAATACCATGTTGAATTTATGGAAAAGATAAATACTTCTTTGACTTATTGTAATCAGAGTACATGAACCTCTATTTATAATAGAGGAAAGTAGTAGAGTCCAACTACAATTAAACTACTTTTGTCCCAATTACACTCTAACTCTAACACTTAAAGATAAGTCCTAGCATAATAAATAACTCAATATAAATAGAAGACTAACATGACTAAAACACCTTTAAATTGAAACTCTTCTATGAGACCTCCTTCCATAATAATTGTGGCTCTGTAAGACTTCCTTTTGTGTAAGACTTTTTATTGTGTAAGACTCATAATGCTACCTAACGTGATCATGGTGGGTCCCACCAACTCGTGTGATCAAGGTGGGTCAATATCTTATGGGTTTGGGACCATCTTCCTACACACTTGGGTTTTCCTTGGTCGTGTGGGTTTGGGCCCATCTTCCAACACTCCTTTCCAGCCTTAGAAAAGCTAACCTTTTTTTGTTTGCCGAAAATACAGCCTTCACACACAGTTGTTTATAGTTGTTAACACTGATAGCTTCCCTTTGGACTGAAGCACTTTTATTCCCGTCTCACTCATGTGACTGAGCTTATAATGCTATAAATCAAAATCAGTAACAGCATCAGCAACTGCAACCATGTCTCTGCAACTGGAAATGATGTAAAGAGATCCAGTTTTAATTCCTCATGCAACAACCATGGCTCCCTTAGTGACTTTCTAGGAAGCACCATTATAAGTCATGTTATGACCTTCATCATCAAGTTGCCCTATTGAGATCATATTATGCATCAGTTTTGGCACATGTCTCA
The DNA here is from genome assembly GCF_029961685.1 of Aristolochia californica. Classification (NCBI taxonomy): domain Eukaryota; kingdom Viridiplantae; phylum Streptophyta; class Magnoliopsida; order Piperales; family Aristolochiaceae; genus Aristolochia; species Aristolochia californica. Next base: position 9,160,452 of record NW_027182279.1, read on the forward strand.
CCTTGTGAATTTTCTACACTGACCCGTTTAACATTCTCAAATTAACATCACCAATACCGATAATATGCAAAGGTTCTCCATCAGCAAGATACACCTTCTCGTGACCTCCAACAATATAATTCTCTATGATCTCACGGTGCGCAGTGGTGTGAAAAGAAGCTTCTGAATCTAACACCCAACAGTCAATAGGGCTATCAACCGACAAGAGTAAAGCATCTTGTACTTCTTCAGACACCATATTTGTAACATCGTTTTTCTTTTCATCCTTCTTCGATGCTCTGCAGTTCTTCTTTATGTAACCAGACTTGCCATACTGCCAGCACTCCACATTCCTTCCGAGTTTGGATTTGCTTCTTCCATTCCTTGACTTCCCTCTACTGTTGCCCTTGTTGGAATTCCTTTCGAAGTTCATGCCCTTAGTATCGGCACTTAGGGCAGAATTAGATGTCGACAATTCTCCAGAGTCCTTTCTACGAACTTCCTCCGCAAGAATGGTATCCCGAACATCATTAAAATCAACTTCTCGTTATCTCCCTCATAAGCTCTCAACAATTTGGCAGAGACGCCAAAAGAATTAAAGCACGAACCTCAACATCAAATTTAATCTAGATGGAGGTCAATTGATTGACAATCATGCTAAACTCATTCAAATACATTGTCACTGATGTATTTTCAGTCATCTTTAAATTAAAGAGTTTTTTCATGAGATATACCTTATTATTTGCGAATGGCTTCTCATAATCGAACAGAATCTTCATCATCCCCGTTGTGGTTTTCTCCAACGCCACGTTGTGAGCAATGTTCTTCGACAGTGTTAACCAGACTACTCCCAACACCTGTCTATCGAGGAGATTTTACTCATCATCTTTTATACCTTCTAGTTTCATATCCAGAAGTGGTGAGTGCCCCTTTTTACTGTATAGATAATTTTCGATCTGCATCCTCCAGAACACAAAATCCATACCATCAAACTTGTTGATTCCTAGTGTCGATCTTTCTCAGCCAGCCATTACTTTTAATCATAAATCAAAGTTTTGATACCACTTGTTAGGAATTAGATGCCCTAATTCCAAACTCACAAGAGCAATAATAATAATCATGGAAGAAGGAAAAAACAAGCACGAGAACAAAACAAGATTTATACAGGTGTGAAGGTGAGACTACATCTTGTCTTACACTGTTGTAGCAATCCACTATGAAGATAAATATTTACAAGAGAAATCACACACTAACAGTATTTTTCTTTAACCTCTTCTTAGCCGCCAATCGATGATCTTACTTTGGGTGATTATTAAAACCCTAATAGCAGCACCCCAAATATAAAGAGAAAATTAGGGCAACCGCAATACAAGAGTGAAATCCCCAAATTGTTATTAATGAAACAACAATCAATATATCATGGACCTTCTGGGGGGCTCCTCCCCCAGACCCTCGGGAGGGGGGCTCCTTGCCCCCCTTCTAACCCCCACGGCGACCTTACCATGAAGGTTGACCTACGTACCAACTCAGTGTAAGACGCTAATTAGACTCTACAACTTAACGTCGTCCTTAAGGGCGACCTCAAGACATACCTCTTTCTGATAATAATTCACAAACCTCTAAGTCACCATCACATCACACATAAACTGATCAACAACCACAACCCATCCAACCATCACCACATGCTAGTCATCCATCCATCGAAACCAAATCTACCACCCAACAACTCACCCAACATCCCATGACCACTCGAGCCAAACAATATCTATAAACCAACTCAAAAACTCAACTTTCACACCCACCTACTATCCAAACTGACTTTGAACCTACTTCCATGACTCCAACCCTCAAAGATCATAAATGGCATAGAGCTATATCTGAGGAATATGATGTTTTTGCTTGTAATGGGACATGAGAGCTAGTTCCTCCTAATGTTATCACTAATCTTGTTGGTTGTAAGTGGATTTTTCGAATCAAAATGCACTATGATTGGTTTATTGACAGATGCAAAGCACGTCTTGTGGCCAAAAGATTTCATTAATGACCAAGTGTGGATTTCCATGAGACTTTTAGCCCGATTGTCAGGCCCACCATCGTCAATTTTTTACTCAGTATTGCAGTCAGCAATGGTTGGTCCTTTCGTTAACTCAATATCAACAATGCCTTACTTCAAGGCCAGCTCTAAGAAAAATGTTTATACAATACAAACTTTTGGGCTTTGTTGATTCAGAACAACCAACCTATGTCTACAAACTTCATAAAGCTATCTATGGTCTCAAACAGGCTCCATGGGATTAGTATCATGAACTGCGTCAATTTCTTGTTGATTCAGGTTTCAAAAATTCTCACTCTGATACTTTTCTATTTACTCTCCATACTGAGAAGTTTCTACTGGTGTATATCGATGATATTATTATTACTGGTAATAGTGATGACCATATTTCTTAATTTGTTGATTGCCTCACTCATCGTTTCTCTTTGAAAGATTTTGGCTCTCTTTCTTACTGGGAGTTGAGATTGCTCCGCATCGCAATGACATATTACTCTATCGACATAGATACATCCAAGACTTGCTCAAAACGACTCATATGGAAGATGTTAAGCCTATTCTCACCTTATTGTCGACAAACTCTTTATCACTCACCATAACCTCAGGTTCTTCACTGTCTGATCCATCTCAGTTTCATAAAGTAGTTGGTAGCCTGCAATATCTCTCTATCACTTGGCCTGATATTTCCTTTGTTATCAACAAGATGTTTTAGTTTATGCATCAACCGACAAACGAGCATTGGGTACTTGTCAAACGAGTTGTAAGGTATTTAAGTGGCACATTGGATAAAGGGCTTCTTCTACATCGTAAGTCTCCAATATCTCTACATGGTTCTCGGATGCCAATTGGGTTGGCAATAAAGATGATTACTCTTCCATTAGTGTCTACATTATCTATCTCGGGCATAATTTCATTTCCTGGAGTTCAAAGAAGCAACACATTGTTGCTCGTTCTTCTACTAAGGCTGGGTATCGATCAGTTACTACTACAGTTGTTGAACTTTGGTGGGTGTGCTATCTACTTACTGAATTTGGTGTGACTTTATAGTCCTCTCCTATAGTCTATTGTGACAATATTGGAGCCAGTATTGGAGCCACTCAGTTAAGCACCAACCTTGTGTTTTACTCCAAAATGAAACATGTAGCAATCGATTATCACTTCATCTATGATCAAGTTCAATTTGGTCAACTTCATGTTGCTCATATTGCCTTTGGTGACCAGCTTGAAGATCTCCTTACAAAGCCGTTGTCATGGTCACAGTTTTAGTTGCTAAGAGACAAGATTGGCATATCTAACCGTGACCTATCTTGAGGGGGCATGATAAGGGATCAACATCTTCCTCTGTTGGTTATCAGATAAGATTCTGATTATGTTTATCACATGTTTTAATTATCTTTTCATGTAAAATTTATCATTTCAGATTGTAAAATGTATAAATATTACTCTTAATCAATACAAAGATCGTGGTTCATTTCTTCCTATCACACCTACCTATCACCCTTTTTTACTAGCAACACCTGACAAACAGGTTGCATCATTGTAGCTTGCAACCAAACCCCACCAACACTCGCAGTGGGGATTTCTCTCATGTAGTCAACCGATGTAGAATAATAGACCACAATCTAAACCAACAAATTAGGCAACGATACATATAGATCCTGAAGTGGAGAAGGAAAAACTAGTATGGTTGGGGAGATGCCCTGTGGTTAAAACTAAAGAAATGAATGTTGCCAAGAAATTAATGGAAGAACTGAAAGCTCTGTGGCGTATAGTAAATGTACCACAAGTTCATTACTAGAGACCACAATCCTGGCTAGCATCTCTTCACTCTAAGGAAGAGAGCAAGTGCATCCTCGTACTGGGTGATAGGGCACTTTAGGGGGGGAGGAGAAAAAAAGTAAAAATGGAAGCAAAGTACGTGAATTAAAAAAGATATTACTTCACCTCAAGGCAAAAAACACATTCAGGCATTGATCTGGCTATAAATTCAACTCAAATAGAGAATTTTTAAGCCAGATCAAGAGTAAGGGGTCCATCATACCCTACTTTTGGCAAAAATGGCCAAGAGAACTTATGACTATTAGGGTATGTTTGGATCCCTATGGAAAATAAAAGAAAAAAAAATGAGATTTTGAACATTATTATTTCCAAAAATAGTTAAAAAAAAGAATTTAATCATTATCTCATTACGAGAATTTGTTTAGTGTGCCAAAAAAATAACCAAATGCCATTGAAAGCGTAATGAGGACCTTCTCCAAATAACCTTTCTCCATGAATATTATATCAAGGATCAACTTGACTGGTCAAGGATTAGAAATAAGGGTGGGATTTCCTTAAAACAGATATCATTGAAGACTTCTATCAAAATGGCATCACAGCATTGGCACCTCGTTCTTTGCCTTATTGCCAAAGATGGAAGGTGCGGAAACTCCTAGGTACTGACGTTAAAAAATGTTTCATCCATCATATCTGAGACTCAAAGTGCATTCATGGAGAGTACGCATATTCTGGACTCAGCCTTCATTGCATATGAATTAATGGACATGTATAAGAAGTCGGCAATGAAGGAATCAGCATTAAACTCAAACTTATAAAAGGCATTCGACAAAGTTGGAGTTTCTTAGACTTTGTTCGGAGGAGAAGGGTCTTTGGGCGGAAATGCATCAAGTTGATTCACCATTCGATGTCATCCACTTTTTTCTCCCATCTCATTAATGGAACCTTCAAAGGTTTTTTCAAAAGCTCCCGAGGCTTGAGGCAAGGGAATCCCCTCTCCTCTCTTTTGTTCAACATAGTCGACGAATCACTCAACTCCATATTACTTGTGGCACAGCGGAACTGTTGGATCACTGGGTTTGGTTTCCATGGCTTAGAGTTGAGAGTCCCAGCTTCAATATGCAGATGACATAGTATGTGTTTGTGAGAATTCCATCGGCAAAAGTGCTGAACAATGAGAGCTTCTTCTATCACTGTTTGACAAAATATTGGGCCAGAAAATAAATTGCTTCAAGTCGAGCATATTAGGGCTGAATGCTGAAGCTGAAAGGCCATATGTTTTGGACAATGCTGGGCTGTAACAAACTGTCATTTCCAGCCTCTTATCTTGTGTTACCTTTCTTCTTGGGCTGTCCATTTGTGATGTGCTGGAATCCAATTATAGCGAAAATTTAAAGGAGACTGACTTCACGGAAAGGCTGATTGCTCTCATTGGCTGGGCAGTCAACTATGTCCACTTTGGCTGCAACTCCTAGCTATTTCCTGTCTCCTATACCATGTCCTGCCAGTGTAATAAGAAGATTAGAAGCCATCCAAAGAAGATTCCTATGGTGGGGAACAGATAAAAAGTTCAAATATCCTCTAGTTTGAAGTATGTATGCAAAAAATAGATGGGGGTTTGAGGGTCAAAAGGATGAAACTTATGAAAGAGGCATTCCTTACCAATGCCTGTGGAGATTTGCCACAATCTAAAGAAACCTTCTGGCCTAAAGTTCTCAACCCCAAATGTGGATTTGACACTAGAACATGGCTTACCGTGGACTTTCCCTCATATAGACCAACCAATATATGAAGGAAATTTGCAGCTACAAAGCTAACTTCGTCCGTCACGTCAGATGATGGGGTAGAGGACTCTTTGCTTCTTCTTTTTTTTTTTCAGATTTATGGTTTGTGACTCTCCCCGAAAAAATCAAGTTTCCAAGGCTATATAATATTGCTGCGAACGAGGGTAATTCAAGAAGAGAGGGAGGGGCACCAACAGTATGTTCAGGGTTCCAACTCAATTGTGGCAACCAAACATGAGGGTGAGCTTGTTGCAGGACTTAAGGTAGATGGTAGACAGATACACATAGGTAAGTATTCCATCACTATGAAGCTCTATCATGTGGCAATAAATTTGAGATGTATGGTCATTGTTGTTTATGTCCTTACCTCTCCAGCTGGGCATAGATTCTTATGGGAGAACTGCTATCTGTGCATCGGTTGTAATCTCAACCTTTTTGTGTGGGTGGGGACTTCACAAGACTCTTCTTGCAAATAAAAAGGGGTGGCAAAAAGGCTTGAAACTTTGAATTCGGAAGAGCCTTGAAAGGGAAGTGGAAGATATTTCAGAGTTCCTTAGTCTATAGGGAAGCTCTTATTTCAGAGGGCAAGGTACGAATGACAGCCTTTGGTCTCTTGAGCAAAAAGAGGATTTCTGTACGCCGTCCCTGTAAAAGGTGCTACTTGGCTCAACAAGACATCTCCTCTCATTGCATTATATATGGTCTACAACCACAATAAGATTCTCAAGTGTGCTGCATTGCAAAATAGAGGTTGCCCTGTCATCAATTCTTGGTGTAAGCTATGTGGTGAGGCAAGGGAGGAGGTCGATCATCTTTTCCTGCATTGTCCCTGCAGCTTTGAGTCTGGGGGCATGGTGTTTTCCAGCCTATTTTCCTGACTTCTTGTAGAAGAAATTTTCTCATAATCTGTCACAATTGGGCCTTCTTTAGTAATTTGCTATGGAAGTTGTTCCGTGGTATTTATGGGAGGAAAGAAACAACGGAGCATTCAATAATTCAGCCTCTTCTAAAGGAATCCTTATTAGAAAATCCTGTAGCAATTCTAACCTAGGTTAAACCCCCATCCCCTCTCGTTGATCCTCAAGAAATGGAAGGCTGTTTCTTCATTCAATGTTCCCCCTCCTCCAATTCTAGTTTTTTGGTTCCTTCAGCCTTGGGCTCCCTCAAGCTTAACTTTGATGGTAGCTCCATAAATAACCCGAGGCCTAGCGGCATTGGTGAAGTTTTTAGAGATTCTCAAGGATCGATTCTTCTGATATTCATAGTTCCAATTGATCATTTGACTCATTAAGATTGTTAAGGAATAGTCCCACAATAGATTAGTCAGTATAAAGATCTTGAGTTTATTAGTTGGTACAGAGGTTTCCTAAGTTGACTAGTCATTTTGGGATAAGGCCTTGGAACCAACTTAACATGGTATCAGAGTGGGTACTCATATGTGGGCCTGCACCTAAACTATCTACTTGTAGAGCCACAAAAGAGGGCCTACACCTAAACTATCCACTTATAGAGCCACAAAAGAGGGCCTACACCTAAATTATCTACTCCTAAATTATCCACTTGTAGAACCACAAAAGAGGGTCTACACGTGAGGGGGAGTGTTAAGGAATAGTCCCACATAGATTAGTGAGTATAAAGATCTTGAATTTATTAGTTGGTAAAGAGGATTCTTAAGTTGGCTAGTTATTTTGGGATAGGGCCTTGGACCCAACTTAACAAAGATAAAAAAACAAAGTCTTTGATAGGGGGTGAAGTTATTCGCTAAAAAATTCTTCGACCTTTCATTAGTGATGGGAACTCTACCTTCTCATTATCAGCTGGATGATAGGAAAATCAAAGCCTCCATGGAGCCTTAGACTCATGTTCAAGGAAATTCAAGACTTATATAGTCCTTTTAATGTTTCTTGGCAGCATAGCCAATTCCATGGCTAACTCTCTCACCAAATATGGCGCCTCTCATTCTTCCCTTTTTTCCTGGGCTCCTTCCCTATCTTTGAAGCTCCCCTTCTTGTATTGTATAGATTTCAGCCTTTTAATAAGATCTCAGCATTAAAAAAAATGACAAAAAAATAAACTATAAGACAACATGAGGAGCTAAAAGTAGCTCGCTTCCTAATGCCCTAGGTCTAGATTTTGAGATTGGGCTCAACTATTAGCCAATAGCAATGAGCAGTCCTTTGAGGATGCCTATACTCACGTGATGCAAGCTAAGATTGCATAATTTTGGGGCAGGGTAGTTTCATCTATCAGGCATAACTAAATGGTTTCCTCCTCTAGTTGGGTTTCTCAAATTAGGTAATTTTTAGGCAGGAAAAGTAGTTTCTTCGTTCAAAAAAGGGCAGCTCACTAAGTAGGAGTAAGAGAGATTATTAGATAACCTCGAGTTCCCTATGGCAAAATTTATAATTTGTCATGTGATAAATCTATAAATATGAAAATTAGACATACGATCTGTCCCATCTTTCTGAGTGTGCACTCCAGCATAATTGTAGGGAAGGCAATTTTGGAGCTAAAGTTTTAGCTCCTAGTGCACGCATTTATTGTACTACCTTTATATTTTTTGTCCAACCAAACGATGCCTTAAATTTCTATAACAACATATATGAATCAACAGGGGCCTATGGTCTCTGTGATTTTTGCCTTTAATATTAAAAGATAGCCACGTGTTAAGGGTGGCATGGCTAGTAAATAAGAACTTTCATAGAAATGGCATAAAATTATAATTATGCAAGCTGGTGTGTATCCTCTTTATGACTTTTTCCTTTTGAATCATGTAACTCTAAGGGCATTGTAGTCATTGTAAACACATTCCCATAACTATAAATATAGCCTCAAGGCATGGGATAGAGCTTGCAAACCTCTTCTTCTTAACTCAAATTCGTCCTTACACCTCTATTTTCCTTTTTCTTCTCTCCCTTGGTTTCTTCGCTCCCAAGAGCTACAGTTCTTCTCTACTTTCCTTCCCTTGAGATATTTTGTGTTTATTTGTTGGCCTTAAAAATCAATACTGAATATTTTACCATATAAGATGTTTATTATGTCAAACTTCCTCTTCCTTCTATATTGTATGAATGTACAAAACGAAATACAATGTGCTTTTCTATACAAATAAATTTTCAATCACCTAAAAATTATCACTAAATTAAGAAAATGTAACAAATGATACGTCACCAAACATGAGAATGAAGCCAATTTTTTCATCTTTTGGACATAAATAGAATACATATTTGACATCAGCATAGCTAAAATCATATTGGAAGTACAGAGGAGAAGATATTATGCATTCTTTTTCCTTTTCATGTTTTTTCTTCCACTTTGTGGGGAAGAAGAAGAAAGACAAAGATAATGTATTTAAGCGAAAGAAGAAAACCTTAAGATGTTTTAGAAAAACATCATCCATCAACTTGATCCAATTCTTTCTCCCATTTGAGTCCAAACATCTGGCGGCCAAACGGTACAATAAGATTATAACGGAAAATCTGCAACCCACGAGAAAATTTGAACATCAATGTTTATGAATAGTACCCAACAAGGTTGAGCCCTTGTAATTTTGCTCATGCAACACATCCTTTTTTCCCATTCCATCTACTTTTAGATGATTTCCACCCCAATAAAACTAAAGAAAATTGAATACGAAACAACTACAGAAGCGGAAAAATTCAACAAGATTGGTTCTCACCTTATTGTTGATATCATGCATCTGCACTTTCAGCACATTTGAGATTTCAATCCATTTGGGATCATTGTCATTTGATCTATTAGCCCAAGCTTTTTTGAGGGTTACCCTCCACTCTTTGATTTTGGATCGAATTTCCTTGTTAAGCTCAACCCACTCGGGTGCACATCCATTTTTAGATAAGATTCTGAACAAAGTATCTTGCGCTGGATCAGCATGAGGGTTTTCACAATGGTTAAGAGGCTTTCCTTTTCCAGGCAAGTTCTCAAACTGGCCTTCTTCCATAGAATGCCAGATCCTTCGCTCCACAACATTGAGAATTTCTGTTTCCGACCTGCCCAGGGAAAATAATACATTAGACAACTACATGATTTTTTTTTTAAAGGTGGCAACTATTTCATAAGACTATTTAATGATGTTCAAAGGAAATTTAAGGAACAAAAGAATCCTGTCAGCTATGCAGTTAATAAGTGCATGATAAACATTATACCGCTTAACTCTTCTCCGCGCAACAAATAAAGAAATTTGAGGTAAAACATGAAAACTAGATCCAATAAACATGTCGAAGAGTACAACAAGCAAATTGCCTTATATGCTCACTGTAAAAATGTCCAGTAACAATTTTTTTTTTAAAGAAGGTACAACTTTAGATACCAGGAAGGTATACTATTAAGGCTAGCGCTGTTTCCCACCTCTTAAACATTATGCCAGCAACAATGGAAAATTAAGAATTTGAGAGACCCTGGTTAAGGCCTGGAAAGTTTCTTGATCAATTGAGTAATTCTTTTAAGAGAGCAGAAATACACACTATGTATCAGTCTTCCATTCCAGATTATCCATAAATTCACACCTCCCAGTAACCCCTACTTGCAGCCAAACAAATAATTGTTATCCTATTCTATGCATCCAACCTAAAATTTATATGCCTTTTCATGTGGTAACTAGAGGAAAACTAATGTTCTATTGTTTCATGCTCCTTGCTATTCTTCTTTTTCCTGAAGAACCTCTCATGGTCTGCCTAGTACATGAAAGCAGTCAAAAAGCATTAATGAGAACCAGATAACCAATATTAGTTGCATAGCATTCATGGTACAAGTTCACAAGATAGGACAAGAGTGAGAGACATTATCAGTCACTACATGGGTACTCAATGCAAGAGAAATTGATCTGGCAGCCAAAGCCTTGCAAAACAGGATGCTTCATTTTTGCATCCGGTGAATGCCAACTAATCACATACAAAATTGGATTAGTCAATTGATTACTCTAATGCAAGACAACAAAAAGAACATACGAAATTTTTCCCAGCTTCCATTCCAGAAACAACAATGCTAGATTGACATAGGAATGATATTTGCATCTTTTGAAGAGATTTAGTGGGTAAGATACGTTTGCTTATACATGGTCCTAACATTGCCCCAATCTAAAAGTTTCTGCTTTAGTCACCGCCAGATATGATCAAACAGAAGCTGTAAGAGGAATTTCCATCATCTTTGTAATTTAATTCACAAAAAAATGTCATGGATTGCATGGCAGTAACTCTATACTAACTAAAGTTCCACCAATATCTGCTTTTGACTTTTGAAGCACACGACAAAAGACGCAAATTACAGACAATATGATGACCTACTTGGCAAAATGAACAGGTAATAAGTAGAGGGAAGATGGGAAATGGTATCTTTAACTAGCTAATCTACAATCTGCATAAAATCCTACGACAGGAACAATAATAATTCTATCTTCAAGTACCATACGACAGGAATAATAATAATAATTCTATCTTCCAGTAACAAGAAAATCTCAACCATCCATTCACTTGAATCTGTATCCCTAGGTTTGAAAGTCATTTACGGGTTACCGTCGGTAGCTTCATTCGCCATGTGAATGATTACAAACTTACTTACCAATATAAGAAACAATAACATGTGCATAAAGAATTTGAAATGAACTTAATTAGCTTTCAGAAAGAAAAAAAAAAAACTTGTGCACAAAGGTCGCGGGCAGACCAATTATTCGACTTGTTGAATTCGCGAATTTATCCAAAGTTATGGTTTTAGGATTTCCAGAAAAAAAAAAAAAAGTGGCAGAACAAAAACCCGGATGCCAAAATAAGAATTCATAGAGTTTACGAAGGGAATAAAGAAAAAAAGATGCCTGACCTTACTGCGGCCTTGGATCTTCCGCGAAGTTCAGGGGGAAGCTTTCGGTCGTTGACGGCCTCGACGGCGGCAGAGACGCGGTCGACGAGCTTCTTCTCCCTCATGGCATCAGAAGGTCGGGAGGAGGAAGAAAAGGAAGAAGCAGAAGTAAAAGCCCAGTCGGGCGTGCCGCCGTCGACGAGCTTCTTCTCCCTCATGGCGTCAGAAGTTCGGGAGGAGGAAGAAAAGGAAGAAGCAGAAGTAAAAGCCCAGTCGGGCGCTACTATGCGAGCTGCGGCCGTCCATTTGCTGAGAGGCACAACAGCAGGCGAAGACGAGAGGAGGGCCCTGCATACTGAGCGTGCCATGGCCCATGTGCCCGTCGGCGGCCACCTCCTCCGACTCTTAAGCTATTCTCTCCTGCTTTTCTGACCGACCTTTAAATTTCGCATAGGCCTTCCCAGGGGTGGCTCGAGCCCTAAATTGTTATCGACTTCGACCCGAAATCGAACCTGAACATATATTTAAAATTTTTTAAAAAATATATATCTAATAAAATGTATATAAAATTATATATATATTTTACATAAAATTAGGCATGACCTCTACATAAAATTGGGCATAACTTATATATAATACGTGTATAAGATTAGGCATAGCCTCTACTTAAAATTGAGCATAATCTATATATATAATACTTGTATAAAATTCGGCATGACCTCTACTTAAAATTGGGCATAATCAATATAGATAATACTTGCATAAACACTTTATAAACACTCTATAAAATTGTTTATACATTCCATAAATACTTCATAAAATTGTTTATATATTCCATAAAATAGTCTAAACACTTCATACACTGCATAACATTATAAATAAACTTTATACAATAATCAAACATAACAAAATTAAATGAAATATCACTATCAATTTACAATCACCCAAATAAAACCTATAAATCCTTTAAATAAAATCATATCATTATTAGAGACTTACTAGAAAATAACAAGAAATATTTTAAATTTTTCTTAGGAAAGTTAAATGGACCTCTTATTGCCTTTTCTAAGGAAATAAATAAAAATTAATAATTAATCTAATATATTATTATACTTATCGATAAATTTTTAATCACATAAAATGTCAAACACAAAATTTTCATGAAAATTGCCTCATGTTCAAAGTATTATATCATCAACTGTCAAATACTTATTCAAAAAATTTCTTTATGGTTTTTTAACCCATCTTGGCAAGAAAATCTTACTTATAAAATTATATGATTTTTTAAAAAGAATTTATAATTACAAAAATATTTTGAAAGAACATGAGGCACTAATGGTCCCTATATTTCTACTAAAATGTCTTTTCAATATTTATTAAAAAAACCATTAATAGTCTCTAGAAACGTATTTCTACTAAAATATCTTTTCAATTTCTTTAAGAGCCATAAGGAAGGGACAAAGAGTTTTTTTTTCCTTGTTTATGATCTCACATGTAGGGGTGGCTTTGAATAAATTATATATAAAATTATGCATACAGTTTTAAAAAATATAATGATAGGGGAGGTTCAGGATTGAATTTCAAAAATAGATTAAAATGCACTAATATTAATCTTTTTTACTCCAATTGTTGTCTAACTTGTTATGTAATTTTTGAATCTGGCCATATTTTATTATGGCCTCCTTAGTGCCCCTAGATGAAAATTTATATTCTAGGAAAAACTAAAAATAGTTTTCCTATGATACACATTCCCAAAAAAAATTTAAATAAAATCTTACTACTATTAGTGACTTATTAGAAAATTACAAGAAATATTTTAAAATTTTCTTACGAAAGTTAAATGGACCTTTTATTGCCTCTTCTAGGGAAATAAATAAAAGTTAATAATCAATCTAATATATTATTATACTTATCGATAAATTTTTAATTAAATAAAATATCAAACACAAAAATGCAATAAAAATTGTTTCATGCTAAAATTATTACAGCATCAACTGTTAAATACTTATTCAAAAATTTTTTATACAGTTTTCTACCCCATCTTGGTATGAAAATCTTACATAGAAAATTATATGATTTTTAATAAAAAATTTCAATTAGAAAAATGTTTTAAAAAAACATGAGACACTAATAGTTTATAGAAACTTATTTCTATAAAATTTATTTTTAATTTTTTCGAGAGCTATGAGGAAGAGAGTTTAAGGAAAAAGTTTTTTTTTTTTCTTTATGATCTCGCACGCGTGAAATCATCTTCGCGCGGGGGAGGGGGGAGATTATTTCTCCCCTAATTTCTCCCCCGAACTTAGGTTCTGGTTTTCCATCGAGACGACGCGGAGGGATGGGGGTTACGGCGTCGGGGAGGACCTGTCATCGGGGATGACAGCTGCGACGGAGGCGGTGACAACGAAAGCGGCGGAGACGGAAACAGAGGCGACGGCGAGGAGAGGAAGAAATCGAATCAACGACCACAGAGGCGGTCGGTGACCAGCTGTGACGGCGGTCGAGATGGCCGGCGAGCAGCTGCGACAGTGGTAGAGATGGCCGGCGAGTGGATGCGACAGCGGTAGAGGCGGTGACAACAGCCGACGGGAGGGGCTCGGCGGTGACGAGGGGAGGAAAAATTTCACCCCCCCCCCCCTCCGCTCTCGATCCCACTCCTGCTGCCGGTCTCGATCCCGATACCGATCCGACTCACTTCGAGCCGGCTCATGAGCCGACGAATCGAACCTGGCTTCGGTCGAGTTCGTGCTCGAGCTCGATAGATAACGAATCGAACCGAGCTAGTACCGAGCTGAACTCGAGCCGCTCGTGAGCCAGCTAGGTTCAAAGCCACCCCTACCTTTCGTGGCCTCTAGAAGGAGACCGCAAAAATTTTCAACAATCCCCTCTCAATTTAGTCCCTTTTTGTTCTAGTTCTATGCTATGTTTCTCAAATTATCACAATTTACCCGTCACTTCCCTGATCTTATTTTATTTCTCAAAAGGGTTAATTACTCTCACCCTTTAAAGATTTATTAAATTATGCGCACCTCTTTGGAACATCCATAATAACTTACTTCTCTTAATTTAAAATTTATTTATATTTCTCATTTAAGTTATTTTTATAAAGGATAATGTTTCCTAACTTTTATTCAACATTTTATTGAGAAAACAACTAATATTTTAAAAAACGTAAATGGCCAATCTCTCCTTCACCTAGGGGTGGCATCGAGCCGAGTCGAACCCAAAGCTACCTACGTCCGAGCTGAGCTTGATTTAAATATTTTGAGTCAAGCTTTGAGCCGAGCCGAGCGTAGAGCCTAAAATTGTTATCGAGCTCGAGCCCAAAAATTTTAATCGATTTCGAGCCAAGCTCGAGCCTCAACATACATTTAAAATTTTTTAAAAAATATATATCAAATAAATTGTATATAAAATTATGCATACATTTTACATAATTTGGGCATGACCTCAACATAAAATTAGGCATAACTTATATATATAATACATGTATAAGATTGGGCATAACCTCTTCTTAAAATTGAGCATAATCTATGTATATAATACCTGTATAAAATTCGGCATGACCTTTACTTAAAATTGGGCATAATCGATATACATAATACCTGCATAAACACTCCATAAAATTGTCTATACATTCCATAAACATTCCATGAAATTGTTTATACACTCCATAAAATAGTCTAAACACTCTATACACTACATAACGTTATAAATAAACTCCATACAATAATCAAACACAACAAAATTAAATGAAATATCACTATCAATTTACAATCACCCGAATAAAAACTATAAGTCCATTATAAATTTATAAACTATAGTTGTTTCTCTTAATGCTAGAAAATAATATACGTCCCTGCATGAGCAAAATCTCCACCTATAACAAAGACAAGAAAATAAAATTAGTTATTGTCAGATAAAAAAATACTCTTCCACTACTAGTTACTTAATGTCGTTAAAAATATTAAAATTACCATGATGAGATAAACATGAAAAATCATGTAGCTGGTAGTATTATCTCTACACTCTTCTTTTCAGGCTGTAATCATAAAAAAAAAAATTAATAAATAAAAATAAAAAATATCATAATAAATAATTAATCAAAGAAATTCAGCTTTTAATTTTTCTTTACACCGTGAAGAACCCAAACCCAATCACTACCACAAATCAAAGCTTGAACTGTATTTGGTGCCAAGGAAGAATGATATGAGTCTATTACTCTACCACCAATACTAAATGTAGATTCTGAAGCTACTGTGGATATGGGAATTACAAGGATGTCCGCTATCATCTTAAATAATACCCGAAATTTTATACGATTCACTTTCCACCATTCTAAAATATCAAAATCATATTGTGAAGTTCCCTCACAACTATATACACCTTCTTCAAGATAAATTTCCAATTCTGACCTTGGTGAATTAACTACATCCTTTTGTTTCATATAATTTATTAACTTTGACCAACCTGAACTTGATGAAGGCCTACAACTTGTCGAAACACCCAAAAAGCTAGTACTTGAAACAATCTCTTCATTTCTAATATCCAAATTATATAAGGATACATATTCATCAAATATCTCATATAAGGTGCATCGAACTAAATTTATATTCATTGTAGCTTCCTCCTTGGAATATATCACTGGAAAACACATTTCGATCAACTTTAATTTGACCCTTGGATCCAAAACTGAAGCAATAGCCATCAATAAATTGCATTGACCCCAGTACTTCTCAAAATTCTCTTTCATTCTACTAACCATTTTCCTAATAAAAATATTTTCATTTGTAGAATGAAAATTCAGGACTTCTTTTACCCTATATACCTCACTAAGGTACAAATTAGAAGTAGGGTAATCACTCCCAGAAATTATATTAGTAATTGCATTAAAAATTTCTAGAATCTCACACACCATGTCAACCTTTTCCCATTTATCAAAACTTGGCAAACAATCATAAGTTGGTTCTCTAACTTTAAATCTAAAGAATGCATCTTTGAATTTTAATGCAGAATACAACATGTCGTAAGAGGAGTTCCAACGTGTTGGACAATCAATAATCAACCTCTTTTCACCAAGTTCTAATTGTTGTACAATTTCAGAAAAAGTGCGAAGTCTAGCCTCAAACAGATTTATGAATTTGACACTTTCACATACATTATCAATGATATCGTTAATCTGAACAAGACCATCTTGGACTAATAATTTCAAAATATGAGCACAACAACGCACATGAAACAACTTTCCACCACACACCAAATTTTTTTTCCTTGAAAAATCTTGTTTCAAAACTCTGATACAAACATCATTATATGCAGCACTATCAACTGAAATACTAAAAGCTTTATTTTCGATCTCCCACTCTTTCAAACACTTGTAAATAACATCTGCTATGTCAATGCCATGACGAGGAGGAGGAACATGCACAAAACTCAAGACTCGTTTTTGTAGCTTCCAATTACTGTCAATAAAATGCCCAGTAATAACCATATATTCAATCTTTTGATTTTGGGACTTCCATAGATCCGTGGTAAGACTAATCTTGTTAATCTCTTTTAAAAAAAATAAATTCTTTTTCTCTGCCTCATACACCTCCATACACTCCTTCTTAATGTTCTTACGGGATATTTTCTCATAATTCATATTTGCCATCTTCATTACAAAATTAAATCCCTCCTCTTCTACTATCATGAATGGATGCTCATGCATAAGAATCTAATGAGCAATGAGTACTCTCATTTTAGCTTGATCATATATTCATCCAAGGAAGTCCAGATGGATTCTGATCAACATTAGATCCCGCTCCCACTGGTTGAAAGTTTAAGGTTTTTTGTTTTCTCATTGCCACTTTTCTACTAGTGCAACGTTTCAAATGTCGACTCATATGTGTGGTCACTCCACTACTAATAACATTCAAATTGATTTTACAATGAACACACAGAGCCTTTTTTGTACCATTAAGTGATACTTCTTTGAATTCCAACTACACATGGGACTTTTTTTGTCTTTTTGAAGCATGGGTAGAGTCACCTTCATCCTCATTTATGGTAATTTCATTTGGGCCCACTTCTATGACAGAGGGTAGTGACTTTGGTGGAGTTGAGTCACTATTTATGGCACACTAGAACTAGTGTTGAATATTGATGTCAATTGAGGAGGTGTTGTCATTCTTACTTCTACAAAAAAACAAAATTACAAATTAAAAACATAAAGAAAAGAAAGTTATCCAAACAATAAAGATCCTACACATAATTTAAGATATTTGTCTATTCTTAGAGGAAGGTACATGACGTTGTGACAATCGGGAACGACCCTTGTCTTTCAATGTAGCGGGGTCTCTTTGAGCCTGTAGCCGTGCACCCAATAGTTTTTAGTCCAATATACCGATCTTTTTTTTATATATAAATTTAAAAACTTCTAAGAGAAGGAAATAAGCACACCAACATTCTCTTCTAATATTCTGATGAAATTCAACCTCAATACCAAGAAATTAATGATAAAAATGAAAAAAAATCAACACTTAAAAAAACAGAAAGTGTGTTCGCCATTCAGGATATCTCCAAAAGCCTTTCCAAGAGTGAAGGAGCCCTGCTGAAATGAAGCGAGAGTTAGAAATTTTGTAGGGTTAGGTCGGCGACAAAAAATAAATAAAAATAGAACATTAAATAAAAATCTTACCTCCCGTCAGATCGTCACTTTCGTCTCGTCAGCGAGGAAGAACTTCAGATGAAGAAATTGAAGAGGAAGGATAAAAATCAATTGCAAAAAAGAGAGATAATTTACACCCGTCTGTATCTAACGTATCAATTCAACGAAATATTGGGTCTAAAAAAAAATTCCGAAATGTTCTGATCTAATATGTATGATGAATACATGCTTATTAGACCTGTTACTAGTCTAACATAACAGAATTGGGTTGAGTTCCATATGCATTAAAAAAAAGTTTTGTTTTGGTGAACAACAATTTAATTATTATGGTTGTTTTATGGACCACAATATTATATTTAGGAATAGGAAGAGTTCCATAGGAATAAGAAAAAGACACATGAAGAAAGAACAGGCTCTAATCACACCAGATATGTTTTTTTTTTACAGTTTTGCAGTTAGGACATGATTTTTGTCTACACAATTGCTTCAAAGAGCATGTTATCGTAATTTTAATTCTCTCAAGTTATTGGAAAAAAAAACAGAACCAAGTCACAATAGAAGCTGCAGAAAAAAGATAAAGACTAATCATTGCATTTTGGATTAAAAAGTCCACTACCAGATAAAATATAATTAATATGGATACAATCTATATGAATAGAGATCAATATAAGTAGTGAACTAGCAAAAGTAGATGTGCACTGTACATTGAAAATGTTGATAATCCACATATTGTGACTAGAAGGGCTTTGAGACTTTGTCCATAGGAAAATCGTATAGGATACCAAATGTAGGACAACATATGAATGACGACAATACAGAATGCAATGCCGAGCAAAGGATGAATGATCCTTTTCAGCTTAAATAGATTCTTAAGAGAGAACAGAAGTTTTATGCATTTAAAACCAATACCGCTAATAGAAATATAAGTGGAAATTGGAAGGTCAAAGTTTAGGCCTATGAGTAATAAGATAATAATCAACTACATGGTCTGCTAAATTCTCTTCATGCTTAAAAAAAAAACCACATGATAGAAAATGGATACGAGATAAACTTATTGATTGAGGAAAAAAGGTAAAAAAATGATTAAAATGATGTATTTAACTTTATCTAGAACATATATAATGAACCCCAAAGTCTTGTCAACCAAAGGCAAACTAGACTTACAGAAGATAAAAATGAAAAAAAAATCAACACTAAAATCGCAGAGGAAGAAAACGTATAGAAGATAAACATAAAAAAAATCAACACCGAAGTAGAGGAAGAAAACGTACAAAAGATAAAAATGAAAAACAAAAATCAACACCGAAATCGTAGAGGAAGAAAACGTACAGAAGATAAAAATGAAACAAAATCAACACTTACAGAAATAGAGTGTTCGCCGTTCGGGGGTATCTCCAAAACATTTCCAAGAATGAAGCATCACTGCTGAAACCAAGCGAGAGTTAGAGATTTTGTAGGGTTAGGTCGACGACGAAAAAAAAACATTAAATAAAAATCTTACCTCCCGTCAGACCGTGGCTTTCGTTCTTCGGCGAGGAAGAACTTTGGATGAAGAAATCGAAGAGGAAGAAGATAGAAGAGGAAGAAATCACAGAGGAAGACGAAAAAATTGATGTCTTTAACAGAGATTGAGGAATCGGAGAGGGAGAGGGAGAACGAGGGATTTGGAGACCAAAATCCCCCGTTTCCCATGAATACCCGCCGACAGACAGTGATTTCCGCAAGAAAAACATGCTAAAATGGCATGGAAATGGTAGGAAATGACAGAAAAGTATGGGTTTCCCAGGTGGTAGGACGGAAGGGAAGAGACGGGACTCTCTTTCCCAAAAATTTTCCTAACTCCCCCCGATTCCCGAATCGCCTCTCGTTAAATTAACGAGCTAGTTCGCGAGCCAAACCCGGCTCTACTCGAGCTCAGCTTGTTAATCTAAACGAACCTATTTCTGAGTTCGAGCTCGATATATAACGAATCGAGCCGAGCCGGCACCGAGTCGAACTCGAGCGGCTCGGTTCGAAGCCACCCCTACCTCCACCCTTTCAGTTCCCTCAAGAGCCAAGGGGAAGGGAAGGACAACTCCTCATAAACATGCACAAGGGGAATGACATGGAATTCCACCATCTATCTTTAATGATAGATTTTGTAGATAATTGGACATATTTTCAAATCTATTTTAAATTTATACAACATAAACAATTTGAATAATAGGAGTTTTCGAATAGTCGAATTACAAAATATAGAAGAACAAATTATTCAAATAGTGAAGCGAGTTCAAATAGTGCAATAATCACAAGCCAAAAAAGTGCAAACTATTTCACAAGTTCCTTCAATAGAAAGTTATAAAAAAATGTAATAAAAATGAAGCCCCAAAATTCAAACAAAAGCAACCAAGAATGCAGATCATTTGAACAACCCATGACTTGAAGATGCCAGGAAGACTAACCTTTCAAATCTTACTAGGCCCACTGAATACAACAACTTTACTAAATGTGACAAGAGTTCGTTTTGAGTCTCAATTTGACCAAGTTAGGTTTCCAAACCTTGTAAATGACCTATCATTATTGGCAATTTTTTTGTCATGACTTTATCGGATAGCAAAAGGACAAAAGGGTCACTTTGAAAACCAATTTAGAATGAGGGTGAAAGAGGATGAAGGAACAAGATTTGAAAAATGGGAATGAGACCAACTCGTCTGAACTATAATTAAACTGAACTACCCAAATCCCAATGTATACCCATATTAAACTTGCTAAATTAAATAGTAAGAGATATAAAACCATTTAACAACTAAAAAAAGAATCTCACACCATGTTTTATTCTCTAAAGCTTCCTTGACTTTCCTTCTTTGAACAACTTCTACTTGAGAGATTTCTTCCTCCATGAGACTCAACTTAGACTCCCCATGATGGCTTCTTTAACAATCCCTCTCAAGCTATAGTTTGTAACTTTAGCTTGCACAAAAAAAATCTTTTTGTCTTCAACCGACTAGTCACTTCATGTTGATAGACACTAGTTGTCAATTCTCCATTCTCCCCTTGGTTATCATGAAATTTTTTGACTATGCTAGCAACTCTAATCAACACTTCACCTTCACTCTTGGAAAAGTAGAATTAGCTTCACTCTACGCCTCCACTATCGTATAGTTCTCCTCAAATTGGAGGAAGCATGACTCAAACATATCCAACTTGAACATCGCCTCTAGCCATACATCATGACTTCATACTCCAGCCACTAGAGGATCAACATCTACAAAAGCACAAACACAAGAACAAACCCTTGCTAATTTCTTGACTTGCCATGGCCCTTTGCAAGAACAAAAAGTAAAGTCAAGAACGTCTTCCTCATTAACTCTGGTTAGATGTACTTATTTTTACGGTAGCTAATCACATGAGTTAACCCTTCATTGTCGGTAATGGGTTTGAGAGCATAACTTTGAAGTGATAAAAATAATGAAACACTAACAAGAGAGGTATCAATGAATTTCTGGAAGCCCAACATTTAAAAAGTTGATTCAACCAACACACATATGTGTAAAAACAAGGAGATGGATTGACTAGGTTGACCTAAAACTTCATGGTTGGCTAGATTTGACAAATTCATGCTCATAGTAACTCTATCATACTACAACTTGAATGAAAACAAAAGTTTTCTTATGTACACTAATTTTTAATCAAGGTGCTGATTAGGACTTAATAAAGAAAAAAGGAAACAAGTAAACTTTTGAAACTCGAGGGAGTCCATGATTCCACCTATCAAGTGCATCTCACCATCAATTTCCAAGTTATAAAATGCATTCCAAAGCTTCTAGCTGCACACTTGAAACCAATTAAAGATGGACCTTTTTTTTAGTGCTGGAATTCTGGAGTGTTGGAGTGTCTTTGAACTATTGGTTTATCTTTTGTATACCTTATTGTGGGGGTAATCTATTCAGACCTCTTCTAAAACTCAACATTGTAACCAATAATAACATCTAAAGCCACCAACCTCTTATAATTCTGAGCAACAACAAAGAGGATGACATTTGAAGCATTGGACAGTCACAAAAAGTTTAATCTTCTAAGCAATTGTTAGAAGCCATCGCTACACTACAATTTAAGTGAGTTTGAGCCCTCATTCGGCTAATTTTAATTCTCCTATGCATGACATGTGTTGTAAAGAATGTGTAACCACCATTGCTTCAATGGCTTGATTGGTGCATTTACATGATGGTCAACTTTTGAGTGAACTTTTTGAGTGCATTTTTAATCTTTGTGTTAGGTCCCATGAGGAACAAACCTATGGGGGTGAATAGGTTTGTTTAATTTGACTCCTTTTTACTTACCTTAATGTATGTTCACACTTTTGAATAATTCAATGTGCAATATTGATTTCAAAATCAAAGTCCAAACACAAGTTAACAATCACACATAGTCAATGTGTCATTGCCATTGCACTTCATTTTGGTTGAGTAACATAAGAATTCACTATGTTCACTATGCCACATCCATCGTGGCTTTCTCGCCTATGCCATGTCCGCTCATGTATCATTATAATTATAATTATTTTCCAAACTTTGTCTACTTTTCTTATTTTAGCCCTAGTGATATTATTCTAATTTTTTACTTAGAAGATTTTTATAAATAGAAGTAGGGGGAGATCATAACCCTAACTGAGCCTTAATTCTTCTTCCTCACATCTCTTCTCTTGCGTGGACTTTTGCCTCTCTCTCTCTCTCTTTAATTACCTCATCCATCTCCTCTTCTCCTCCTTCTTTTTCTTCTTCTACACACTCATCTAAAGACCTTCTAGAAGTTTTATTAATGGAACCCTAAGATTTAATAATAATTAATACCCATCACTAGTAATTCAAGTGTTTGTTATTATCAAAACTATCTCAAGGGGATCTTGAGATCAACTTAACTAGTTCAGAATTGTTAGTGCAACCAACTCTCCTAAATGTTATAGATATTAGAAATGTCAACTAATGCCCCTCAAGCCTGGCAATGCAAAACCCAATACTAAGTGACTAACAAACATGATGAGTTGCACCAACCCTTTGGTGCCAACGGGGCAGCTATTAAGCTCGGGCAGTTAGTCCTGCTAGTCCCCCCCTCTCCCTCCTAAGAATGCCTTTGGGGTGGGCCAAAGATATGACATCCTCTAATACTAGTTGTAGGATATTTGGTGCAGTCAATTCTTTTAAAAGCTTCAAAATTTAGGAATAGTGCATCTAATTCCCTCTAAGCCTACCAACATAAAACCCTACACTAAGCTTATTGATAGACATGAAGGCTGCACCAACCCTTTGGTGCAAATAGGCATAGTTGTTAAGCCTCAGGAGATTAGTGCCACAAGCGCATAGAGGCATGTTGGGGCTCTCAGATCCCCCAACACTTTATAATGATTGATCAATCAATGTACTAATTTTTAAAAATGGGCAAATAACAACTAGTTTGAGTTGGGGAAGTTATAAATACCCTACCAAACTATGCATTTAGAAGTTAATGAGCATTTATTGGAAAATACTTCAAGCCATTATTCTCAATCTTGTAAATTCCTTTGAAATTGCTTTAGAGTGAAAGAGAGAGACTCACACTCTGAAAAAATCCCACATTTCTTTCATGCAATCCTTGCATTCACGTAGTCAAAGCTCCTTCAATCATTTCACATTGTGCTTCAAAGGAAGAGGAAGTTGGAATCTTTCAAGGAGAAGCATCTCTCCAAGTAAGGGTGCAGTTTTTATCTTTCTTTTACTTGATCTTGTGAAAGGTTCACCTAGAACCGATAGAATCTAGGTAGAAAGGTCTAGCTAGAGCAAGAATTTAGTAACAATCTCTTGGAGAGATTGGAGTTGTAAAAAACATGTATAAAACTACATGTGGCCAAAGAGAGTTGAAATCCCTTTACGTAATACCATCTATTGGAGCTTTTTAATTAGTGGCATTTCCCAAGCAAGGGTTCTTGAGCGGTGACTACCACTAAGGGAACATCGATAAAAAAAATATTTTCCCCATGGTGTGCGCAAGTTTTGATTTACTTTGCAATGCTTTTATGCGTGATTTTTAGTTACACACACAACTCGATTTTAATTTGATAACCTTAATTCACCCCCCTCTTGAGAAGCCACCTAGGCTAATAGATTCATTGCTGTTGTGATCCATTGAACTCATGTTAGATACATTTTGAAAGCTTGATAAAATTATAGCTTGTTCAAATACATGTCTAGGTAAACACCAATCTTCTTTTTTTGGAAACTATGAATTTCTTCTCCATACAAGAGTCATCAAGTTGCATGGGTGACCAAGGCCCCATGCTAATGTTTAGTCAGTGTAAAAGAGCTTGTATTTATGTGTTCTTTTGTGTCCTTTAGAGTTAACTTAGTGTTGTTGCTGTGATCTAGTTTGGGAGTATTGAGTTATGAAATGCTTGGCTTATGAGTCTACTCAATAGTTTTATTGTGCACTTTGGCATTGTTGGAAGAGCCCACATATCTAAGAGTATTGTAAGATGGGTCACACGACCAAGGAAGGCCCACATATCTAAGAGTATTATAATATGGCCCCGAGCACATAAGAAGGAGGACCCACCATGATTATCACGTGTTGGCATCCTTATCGCATAAGTTGGAAGATCAAGAAGGACTCACAAAGATAATCACAAGCCGATTGGAAGATCAAGAAGGACTCACAAAAGATAACTACAATATGGTTAGAAGATCAAGTGGGACCCATAAAGATAGCCACGAGCTAGCATCTTTATCTTATGGTCATGTCCTCAAAGAAGAATTCTAGTTTGAGTTATGTTAGTCTTCAATTTATATTGAGTTATTTAATTATGCTTTGACTTATCTTTAAGTGTTAGAGTTTGTGTGTAATTGGTACAAAGGTAATTTTATTGTAATTGGACTCTACTACCTTCCTCTATTATAAATCGAGGTTCATGTACTCTAATTATAATAGGTCATTGAAGTATTTCTCTTTTCCATAAATTCAACATGGTATCAGAGTAGGTTCTGTGAGTTGACTTGGTCAACAACCCATAGAGGTAATGAGATCCTTTTTCTTATCTATTATCTTTAGCAGTTAGGGTTCGTATTTATCTTTTTTTTTTTCTCTTTTCAGTCCTTACACCCGTTAGTTGTTTTGTATTTTTCACCTATATAATGAGATTTTCATATTGAAAATTTTATATTGACGAAAATATATTTGAGTCTACTTTCCAAGGAAAAATATTTTTTTTCCAATTGGAGTTATATAAAAAGAGAAATCAATATCTGAAGCAGCGAAGGTCAGATTACAAAAGAGGTTCGAGTAGTAGCAGAAAGCTTCAACTTCTGAGGTATTTTACCCTATTAAGAATGAGACTTTATATGGAGAATTATATATCAAAACACACACACACACTCACACACACACACACACATATATATATATAAGTCTATTTTCTTACCTATTCAACCAATTCTCGATCTGAGTTTTTTATAAGTAGATATTGATCTTGGAAGAGTCAATGGTCATGCTGGCCAAAGGTGAAACAATACTTGGTTCAGCCAGATTACAGAGACTGAGATTTATCAAATTATTTATCTAAAAATAATTATATTTTATCAATAGAAGTAATAATTGGATGAAAGTTATTTAATTGTAGTTTCAGAAGAAGAAAAATTTCATGTCAATCTGATCTATATTTAAATATATATTCGCATTGGAAGAATCGAAGGTCATGTTGGCATCCTGTTGCATTGAAAAATCCGAATTTAAGCCAATTTTTTTGCGTCACTTTTTGAGTTGCTATATCCGGAAAATATCTTACTTCTCCCTGGTTTGAGGGCTTATTACTATATCTATGTAATTTGGTCTTATTGCTACATTTATGATATTTGGTTGAAGCTGGGATCACTACCATTACCTCCCAACTTGAGGGGGAGAAGTAGAAGAAGTACAAGAAAGAGGTATTTTATTCCATATGTTGTGGGTAAGTTTTATGTGACCAAAATATTCAAGAAAGGGGGAGCACAAATGAAGCTTGTGCATCTAAGAAGAAATTTTTATATTGGATTATTTCATGGGTCCTTTTACGAGGTTTATTATTTTGGTTCGTATTATATGTGTTGGAAGATGGTTGTGTTAGATGGGACTAAACCCATTTCAGATGCAGCTATTGTGTCTCTTTGGATGAGACATTATTATTGAATAAAAGGTGGCCTCAACATCTATGTTATATCACTGTGACAGAGAAGCTTATCACTACATCTACTACCCGTGAGAGTCGGTGCTCGGGTTGGGACAACGTGATGAACAAACTTATTACTACATCTATGTTACATCACCGTGATGGAAGAACTTATTACTACATCTATGTTATACCTCTCTGAATTAGCATTTATTAATCCTACCACTTGAGAGTCATTGTCCTGTAGAGGGAAAAGGTGATGGAGAAGTTTTATTACACTTCTGAGCATTGCTTATCTTACCTACTACTTACAGAAGATAGGAGTATACCCGGGGCACTGTCATACGACTTGGAGTGATTTTACTTTCACTTATCTTATGCCAGTTGGGCCTCATGGAAAAAACAATGGAGGACTGGAAAAACCACCAGTTGAGGGGGAGTGTTGGAAGATATGGAGGACTGCCATTTTATACATAAAAATCATATACATCATTTGCAGCAAGCTAGGAGTTCATGATGTTCTCTCACCCACAGCTTGAGGGGGAGTGTTGGAAGAACCCACATATCTAGGAGTATTGTAAGATAGGCCACACAACCAAGGAAGACCCACATATCTAAGAATATTGTTAGATGGGCCAAAGCACATAAGAAGTAGGACCCACCATGATTACCACGAGTTGGCATCCTTATCATATAAGTTGGAAGATCAAGAAGGACTCACAAAGATAACCACAAGCCACCCAAGCAAATAAGAATTGGGAACCACCATGATTACCATGAGCTGGTATCCTTATCACATAAGTTGGAAGATCAAGAAGGACTCACAAAGATAACCACAAGCCAGTTGGAAGATCAAGAATGAGTCGCAAAGATAACCACAAGCTGGTTAGAAGATCAAATGGGACCCACAAAGATAGCCACGAGTTGGCTTCTTTATCTTATGGTCATGTCCTCAAAGAAGAGTTCTAGTTTGAGTTATGTTTGTCTTCTATTTATATTGAGTTATTTAATTATGCTAGGACTTATCTTTAAGTGTTAAAGTTTGGGTGTAATTGGGACAAATGTAGTATTATTGTAATGGGGCTCTACTACCTTCCTCTATTAAAAATAAGTATTTCTCTTTTCCATAAATTCAACAGGCACAAGTGCTAGAAGTAAAGTGAGCCAAGGAGATTATCTAAGTAGCATTCACTACTCTCTTATTTTTTTCATCTTCTCCTTAGTGTTAAGTAATGTCTAGAATATGTGATTTTGTGTGACATGATATGTGATTTTGTGTGTCCAATCATTTTAAATGATGAATCACTAGAAAAGGATGGTCAATTTGCCCCTATTACTACCACATGTGAGTCAAATGGGAAGAATTTTCTTATGTGATCTCATGTAGTGGAGATCTATGTTGGAACCAGGAAGAAGAAATATTTGACAAAGATTTCTTCAGTAAATCATTTTGTAGTGTGGGAATCTTAGAATTATCAGATGATGTTTTGGTTGATTAATAGTACGGAATAGATTATTATTAACCAAGTTCTCAATTGTAGGACAACATTTGATATTTAGCAAATTCTTAAGAAAAGAATGTCTCAAGTGGCAAACATGTCCGAGTAATTGATCTTTACACTCGTTACTATACTATATAGAAAAGTGACTACAATGTTATGGAGTATGTAGGGGAGCTTGAAAAAGTATATCAGAAGATTATGAACTATCATCTCTACTGCTAAATTTGTTCAAAAATGTTCTAGCTTCAAAAGGTGAAGGGGGAAATGGGGTAGAGGTGAAGGAAGAACACCTTGTATTTATTGAGGAAAGACAAATCACCTCTCCAACAAGTATTAGATGAAATATGGCAAACCTACTCAAGTCACATGACATATTAGGATTATAGTTTATCTAGTGAAAGTGGGGCTCCAAGGATAGATTGTAAGTTTGAGAATAGGAATGAATTGCAAAACATGTTACAACAATCTTTTTGGACTTCATCTCTCTCTATTGGAAAGTATTCAATTGAAAATGCCTCACTCGGTTCAACAAACACAACAATGGCACAACTAGAAACTTTAGCCCTTTATTCCTCGCCCTCTTTCACTTGGATAATTGACTCTAATGCTTCAGGTCACATGTCAAGCAACTCCAATATTTTTTCTGCACTAAAACTTCATCATTTAGAATAGTTAAACTTGATGATGGATATTAGTGTAGTATTGAATGGGGTGTAATTAACGCCTCTTTATATTTGGGGCGCCACTCTTAGGGTTTTATCATCATCATGGAGAATCATTTGTTGTGGCCCAAAAGAAGTTAGATAAAAACACTTGTAAGTGAGTGCCATTTCTTTTGTAAACTATTTCATCTTCATAGTGGATTACTGTAGTGGCGAAAGACAAGATGTAGTCTCACATTGAGGTGAACCTATATAAATCTTGTTGTTTGTCCTTATGTTTGCTTTTCCTTTCTTTTGTGATTATTATTATTGCTATCGTTAGTTTGGAATTAGGGTTTCTAATTCCTAACAAGTTACACCCAAAGTTAAACACTAAAAGATAAGTCATATAATAATGAACAACTAAATATAAATAAAAGATTAACATAACTAAAACACCTCTAACTAAGACTCGTCTTTGAGACTCCTATAAGAATCTGCCATGTTAATTCTGGTTGTGTGTTATGGTCTAGAATCTGACACAAGGATTCGTAGGGAGGAAGAAGAGGAAGGCGAAAATCAAGTCAAAGGGGAGCTTGAAAACCCTAGAACGCGTAAGGAGAGCTCCAAGCCTGTTTAACCTAAAATTAACCAAAAATCAATTCTTTTCTTTCTCATTACTCTTACCCCTTAAATAGGGTTCAATATAAAATATTATAAAAATACCCTTATAAATAAAATATTCCAAAAATACCCCTATGGCCTAAAACTGAAATAAATAAAGTAAATTAAAGAAAAAAATTAAAATAATAATTTTATTGTGTTCACAACATTACACCCCCCTGGAAGAACGAGCTAGTCCTCAAACTCGAAAGTAGGGTCTGTATGCCGACGTCTCCCTCTCCGGCAATTATATGAATAGTGCCATTCAAAGGGCCGACGTAGGTGTATTTCTCTTTGTTCGAACAAATGTTCTGGTAGATTAGACATGTTCTTTCGTATTTGAAGACTGTCCCTCCCCCTAGGTTCTTCGAAAGACCCTTCCTGGGCATACCAACTAGTTGAAGAGTACCCAAAAACCCTATGTGCAAGGAAGATAAACCATGGTTGTGTACGTCTATCTACTGATGCAAAGCATTCTTCAATAAATTGATACTGCTCGGTCCCTTCCCTCAAATCATGTTCAGTATCAGCTACACAAAAGTAGAACATTCCATAATCTATTGAGTACCAGCAGCTGGCCCGATTTTCAGTAGGAACATAATACATCATTTCAGCTACAACACCTCATTCTCCACTAGAATCTGTATTGCCATAGAAGGAACCAAATTCTGGCCAGTCGCATTCATGGTTACCACTCGCTGTCATATATGGAACAACAGAAGTAATAGGTGCCACTTGTGCAGTAAACTAGTCCCGCTGCGAGATATATCCATTTGCATAAGGCATATCTCCAATATGGACAACTATGTCGTAATTATTCACATCACGGATAAGTTGATCGGTAGTATTCAGAGAGCCTGGTTGATAATTGTTGTACTCATTTGAACCATCACGTTTTGCCTTTCCCATATCACCAAATATGATTATACGTTGAAGAGAGTCCTGGCCAGGAAAGGAGATACCTTAAAACGATAGGTCTGGCTCCAATCATATGATCCATTAGACAGTTTATGTCCCAACTTGTAAATGTACACAACATGTGGCCACAAAACTTTCAGAAAGCTTGTATGTATGAATCCGGGATCCCGCCAGCCAACTGTCCGTGCTGGTGCACCACACATGCTGTTACGACTGAATGTCAAGGTCCCAACTGGGGAACGAACGTGATCTCCTCCTTCTCTACCCCATTCAACAAAAGGTTCTGCTTCATTCATACTGTATCCGCTAGTCCAAGTTACTGTCATCTCACTCCAAGACTTCCCTTGTGCAATACCAGGCACAAACATATCAAAAGTAGCATTGTAGTTGGCCAAGCCGACTGTGGCATTGAGCAGAGGCACGTGATTGGTGTCTTGTGAACTGTGAATAGGAGCCTCCAGAACAAAATTGACTTTCCTATATGCAGGCCTATACTGTCTCCTCTCCTGCTGGGTTGCCATCTTCTCAAGCTGGCCCAACATACATATCCTTGGTCTCATCTTCACCATCTTCATACAGCCAGTTTTCCACTTGCTGAAGTTGTGTAGAATCAAGGCCAAACCCTTTCCAGGACAGAGCAAGTGAACATGGGAAATGCTCATTGTCCTGAAACTTGCTGACTGTAAAAGCTGGACTAAGAATAACACACGGAAGTGCACACACGTGGGCAACATACTCACTAGCATTTATAGTACGCCTTGGCTTATTTCCACAAAACTCGGTTATTAGCCTAATAATCGCTGGAATACGAGATCCTAATCCTACTACTTCAACAAAATTAATTTTTTTAGCAGTAAGTCCAACTTCCAACAAGGCCTTTTCAAGCTGGCCCTTAATCCTCTCCAAAATAGGAACACTAATTTGGTCAAATTCATCCCTTTTGATGAATCCCTTTACATCCATCTCATCCATCAAACATTCAATATTAAGTGGTACCTCCTCAAAACCTTCTTCAGCTTCTCATATGCCGCACGAAGTCAACTGCAATCCCGAGCAGTCTGATAAACATCAATCTTATACTCCTTAAAATTTGTAGCAAAGTGTCGGAACATAACTTCATCAAAGTCTCTTCCACTAAGAGAACTATCTAATGCATGTACTATCTTGAGCTGACCTTTCATGAATCCCACAGTGCACCTTGGCATGCTGGCATGACCAACATCCACAAAAGAAACATATAATTGATCATTTTCAGGTGAGTCCCTCTTATAGATTCCATACGCCAAAGCTGTTGCAGTGGTTTCCTGCATTAACTTCAAAGGATGAAGGCCAGCAATTGAAGCTGCATCCAAAACAACTCTCCTTGGAAGGTCAGGGAAATAGACAGGAATTCCAATACAACAATCTACAACTGGAGCATTCAGATTCTTCTCTGCTATACTGTTAAGATTTGAAGGAACCATTCCTAAAACTTATGTTGGGGTAAAAATCCTCATTACCCCCAGATATCTAGCATGAAAAAGAGGTAACCCATCGGGGCCTTCGGTTATTGAGAAAGCCAAAGAATGAAGATCAGATTGGATCTCAGGATCAAAGAACTTTCTGCTCATAAGGTGTTTGATTTGAGAAATAGAGTTAGTCAGATTCATGACAGAAGAGGCAACTCCAACCGTGCCCACAAAACGCTGTTTCTCTCCAAAACAAACAACAACAGTAGTTGCACGCTTAGATACATCATCGAAAACCAAAAAATTAAGCCGTACCTTGTCAATTTGATAATGAATAGACGCACAGGTACTGTGCTCATCCATACGAAACCAAAGCCACCAGAAAAAAATTTCAGACATCCCAAAAAAATTAATTCAATGGAACCCGACATCCTCCAAAAAATTTCCTCTCGAAATGCATACACCTAGGCCGAAATTCCATCACTGTGGCACTGTTTCTCTGCTTCATGAAACAGAGAACCTTCGTCCCCAACTTTCGAGTAGCGTTGCTGCTACTCAGCCCCTTTTTGCCACATCAACGCCATGAAGGACTCGTGTTGACCTAAATTTTGAGGGTTTTTCCGAAGCTTACCCTCAATTTTGGTGAAGATGGTTCCCCACTGGACTATCGAGAGAGAAATTGTGAGGGAGAGGTAGTGGCCGGAAGTCCAATCCCACCAGAGTTTTTTTTGACGACGCCGATGGAGCCTCCTCTTCCTTCGGTGACAAATAGGAGGATGTCGAGGTGTCACTGCTGGAGGATTTTCCGTTGCATGGTTTGAGAGGCATTTTGGTGCCCCTTTTGCCCGTCACCCTTTCTCCCTTTTGATCCACACCATGCCGGCTACCAGATCGATGCTTACGGTTGGGTGCCCGCTGAGCTTTCTTCGACGGCGAGCAACACCCCTTAGGGGCTTCTCCGCTGGGCGATTTTATTTGTGTCACATGTGGAAGACTTCTGGTTTTGATAAGGGGCTTGGGGAATACCCCTCCGATTTAAAAAAAATGGCGTCCCCGTCATCTGATTGTAGAAGGTCTGAGTCCAAAATTGGATTTGTGTCCTTCTCGGAGATTTCCATGGTTCCCGATTTTGGATTTGAGGTCGCACCTAAATCTTCTGCAGGGACTTTGATCGGCAAAGAAGACGAAATTTTTTATTTTTCTGGCCATTGGCCGTTCAGCTCGTCCGAGACAGCTTCTGCTACCTCTTCTGTGCAGATGTCGTGCTTGAAGATTTGAGAGCGTATGAACTTTTCTGTGGCAGCCTTTTGCTACCTTACGAGAAATGTTTTTATGTAATCTACACACTATTCCCTTATTTTTTTCCTCTTCAATGCCAATCCACCACATTTCTCTCATTTCTCTGTGCATTGTCATCCATTCTTCTAGGGATATTTCTCTATGCATCGCTATCCATTCTTTTGGGGATATAGAATAGCTCATTGTGTTCCCGCTCTGATACCAGTTATTATGGTCCCATATCTGACACAAGGATTCGTAGGGAGGAAGAAGAGGAAAGCGAAAATCAAGTCAAAGGGGAGCTTGAAAACCCTAGAACTCGTAAGGAGAGCTGCAAGCCTGTTTAACCTAAAATCAATGCTTGTCTTTCTCATTACTCTTACCTAGGGGTGGCTTCGAACCGAGCCAATTCGCGAGCCGGCTCGGTTCGGCTCGGTTCGATTCGTCATTTATCGAGCACCGAAATCGGCTTGTTTACCTTAATGAGTCGAGCTCGATCGAAGCTAGGTTTGGCTCGTCGGCTCGCGAGCCGGCTCAAAATGAGTCGGATCGGTATGAATCGGTAATGGGATCGTGAGCGAGCGGGGGAGCGGGAGCGAGGGAGGGGGGGGGGGGGGGGGGGAGTTTTTCCTCCCCCCTTGTCACCGCCGACCCCTCCCATCGGTTGTTGTTGCCGCCTCTACCACCGTTGTAGCTGTTTGCCGACGTCTATACCGCCGTTGCAGTTGCTCGCCGACCGCCTCTGTGGCCGTCCATTCGATTTCTTCCTCTCCTCGTCGTTGCCTCTGTTTTCGTCACCGCTGCTTCCGTCACCGCCGACTCCGTCGTGGCTGTCATCCCCGACGATAGGTCCTCCTCGGCGCCGTAACCCCCTTCCCTCCACGTCGTCGGCGGAAAACCAGAATAGGGGAGAAATAATCTCCCCCTTCCTTGCGAGAAGATGATCTCGCACGTGTGAGATCATAAAATAAAAAAATAAAAAAAACTTTTTCCTTTGGAAAAAAATAAAAATAAATTTTATAGAAATAATTTTCTATAAACTATTAGTGTCTCATGTTTTTTTAAACATTTTCCTAATTGAAATTTTTTATTAAAAATCATATAATTTTCTAAGTAAGATTTTTCGTACCTAGATGGGGTAGAAAACTATATAGAAAATTTCTGAATAAGTATTTAATAGTTGATGCTGTAATACTTTTAGCATGAAGCAATTTTCATTGCAATTTTGTGTTTGATATTTTATTTAATTAAAAATTCATCGATAAGTATAATAATATATTAGATTGATTATTAATTTTTATTTATTTCGCTAGAAGAGACAATAAAAGGTCCATTTAACTTTCCTAAGAAAATTTTAAAATATTTCCTGTAATTTTCTAATAAGTCACTAATAGTAATAAGATTTTATTTAAAGGTTTTTTTTGGAATATCTATCATAGGAAAAATATTTTTAGTTTTTCCTAGAATATAAATTTTTATCTAGGGGCACTAAGGAGGCCATAATAAATTATGGCCAGATTCAAAAATTACAAAATAAGCTAGACAACAATTGGAGTAAAAAATATTAATATTGGTGTATTTTAATCCATTATTGAAATTCAATCTTGAACCTCCCCTATCATTATATTTTTTAAAAATGTATGCATAATTTTATATATAATTTATTCAAAGCCACCCCTACGTACGAGATCATAAACAAGGAAAAAAAAAACTCTTTGTCCCTTCCTCATGGCTCTTAAATTAATTGAAAAGATATTTTAGTAGAAATACGTTTCTAGAGACTATTAGTGATTTTTTCAATAAATGTTGAAAAAACATTTTTAATAGAAATATAGGGACCATTAGTGCCTCATATTTTTTCAAAATATTTTTTTAATTATAAATTATTTTTAAAAGATTATATAATTTTCCAAGTAAAATTTTCTTGCCAAGATGGGTTAGAAAACTATATAGAAAAATTTTGAATAATTATTTGATAGTTGATGATATAATACTTTGAGCATGAGGCAATTTTCATAGCAATTTTGTGTTTGACATTTTATGTGATTAAAAATTTATCGATAAGTATAATAATATATTAGATTAATTATTAATTTTTATTTATTTCCTTAGAAAAGGCAATAAGAGGTCCATTTAACTTTCCTAAGAAAAAATTAAAATATTTCTTGTAATTTTCTAGTAAGTCTGTAATAGTAATAGGATTTTATTTAAAGGATTTATAGTTTTTATTTGGGTGATTGTAAATTGATAGTGATATTTTCTTTAATTTTGTTGTGTTTGATTATTGTATGGAGTTTATTTATAATGTTATGCAGTATATGGAGTGTTTAGATTATTTTATGGAGTGTATAAACAATTTCATGAAGTGTTTATGGAATGTATAGACAATTTTATGGAGTGTTTATGGAGTGTTTATGCAGGTATTATGTATATTGATTATGCCCAATTTTAAGTAGAGGTCATGCCGAATTTTATACAAGTATTATGTATATAGATTATGCTCAATTTTAAGTAAAGGTTATGCCCAATCTTATACACATATTATATATATAAGTTATGCCCAATTTTATGTAGAGGTCATGCCCAATTTTATGTAAAATGTATGCAAAATTTTATATACATTTTATTCGATATATATTTTTTGAAAAGTTTTAAATGTATGTTGAGGCTCGAACTCGGCTTGAAGCTCGGCTTGAACTCGTTGGGCTCGAGCTCGATAACAATTTTAGGCTCGAGACGAGGCTCGGCTCGAAATATTTAAATCAAGCTCGACTCGAATATAAGCAGGTTCGGGCTCGGCTCGGCTCAATGCCACCCCTACTCTTACCCCTTAAATAGGGTTCACCCTGTTCGGGTTTAATATAAAATATTACAAAAATACCCCTATAAATAAAATATTCCAAAAATACCCCTATGGCCTAAAACTGAAATAAATAAAGTAAATTAAAGAAAAAAATTACAATAATAATGTTATTGTGTGCATAAAATTGTGTGAGATTATTTGTTGTGAGCGTCATGTAAGACTGTTCCATATCTGCTCTTTAATACTCCCACTCAAGTAGGAGTTTATAACTTCAGCTTGCAATGAAGATGATTCCAAGTCTTCAATCTTGGTCTTCAATCTTCACTGGCTAATTTTTTTTCTTAGATGTTTAATCTTCATTATTTTTCACCCCATTTTTAAAATATTTTGGTCACATAAAAATTACCAC
Organism: Aristolochia californica; assembly: GCF_029961685.1. Taxonomy (NCBI): domain Eukaryota; kingdom Viridiplantae; phylum Streptophyta; class Magnoliopsida; order Piperales; family Aristolochiaceae; genus Aristolochia; species Aristolochia californica. The sequence continues at coordinate 9,196,312 of NW_027182279.1, forward strand.
AACATGTGGAACAAAATACCTCTTTCTTGTACTTCTTCTTCTACTTCTCCACCTCAAGCTGGGGATAAAAATGACAAAAAAAACTAGTTTGGATAAAACACAATGAGTGAGAAGAAATCACCTCTAGTCGTATGAAAAAGCTCCATATACCAGTCAAAATGGTCAAAGTATAAAACATATTCCGCTCAACTTTAAAGGCATAAAATTGCCCAACTTTATTGCTTAACAAAGAGACTGCTCAGTTTTTAAGGGTAGCCCAAATGCAAATCACCTCCTGGGTGAAGAAGAAAAGACTTGACTCAAGTTGGAGGTTGGGCACACTCCTATACTATTTAGGTAGTGGACCTAGGCATTTATCTAAAGTGATGAAAATATAAGAAGATAAATTAAAGAAGTACTAGAGAAAAAAAACTTTAACTAGAAGGAAGTGACTATGCAACACTCATACTTCCAAATGAATCTAGTATGACATTTAAAAAAAAACTAGGGGAGACTATAAGAGTAAAACATAATAAATTTGACTAAGTAAATTATTTTTTTGGTGGTGACCACAATTTTCGGATTTGGAGATGTGTAAGTTACACAACCAAGTAATAAAAACAAAATTTGAAACAACATCGAATTAGGAAATTTTTGTATAGCTTGAACAAGTACATCATGGAGTGATTAATTCTTACCAAAAATCTCTGATTAGAAGAGAAAATTGGCTAAAAAAAATAAGATTCTAGGAGAAAAGGAAACTCAATTCACGTCAATGCATAGAGAGATAATAGGAGAGAAGATAGGAAAAAAGGAGAGATTTTCAACAAAATTGACCTTTAGTACTTTTGATATCAATATCTCCCAGAATATAGATCAAAGATATTTAATGTGATACCTAATTCGACATAGAAAAAATTATTCTTGAATTTATTATGACCTATGTATTTTCTTCATTCTATAACTTGCTAGTTGCCGACTTCAAAGCAAATATCACCTTACATATAAATCAGATTGACATGAAATTTTCCCTTTCTAAAACCATAACTTGATACCTTTCTTTCAAGTATAGTTTTTCTTCATAAAATATACTTATTTTGAGAAAAAAAATCTTATAGATTTCGGACTGTAATATGGCCGAATTGAGAGCTCTTTCTTCTTTGACTAGTATGACCATAGACACTTTCGTTATTGATATCTCCATCTAGAAAATTCAGATTGAGAATTGGTTTAATAGGTAAGAAAATAGACTTATAGATCTATCTTTTAACATATATCCCTACATATAATGTCGAGTAGTTAATAGCATAAAATACCTCAAAATTTGAAGCTTTCTTCTATTGCTTAAACCTCTCTTGAGGTCTGACCTTCGTTGCTTCAAATATCGATTTCTCTTTGTAGAGAAATCCATTCGCCAAAATTATTTTGAGTTGGAAAGTAGAATTGAGGATCTTTCCTTCAATATATATTTTTAAATTTGAAAAGTTCAGTATTGATGTACAAATGTGATGAGATCATCGAGTACTAGGACAAGAATGAAAAAAAAGATAATATGAACCTAAACTACTAGAGATGATAGATCAGAAAATGATCACATTATCTTTGTGGATTGATTTAGTCAACTCATAGAACCTGCTCTTATACCATGTTAAATTTTTGTAAAAGCGAAAAATTTCACTAACTTGATGTGGTTTTAGTACAATGAGCCTCAATTTACAATAGAAGAAACAAGTAGAATCCAATTACAATTATAATACCCTTATCCCAATTACACCTAAAGTTAAACACTTAGAACAATTGAACAAAGGAACATAAATAGAAGACTAACATATCTAAAACACCTTTAACTAAGACTTTTCTATGAGACTTCCAATGAGACTCCTATCAGAATCCACCATATTAAATTTGGCTCTGTGAGATTTCTTATTGTGAGAGCCATGCAAGACTCTTCCATATCTTCTCTTGAATGCCTTGTTGTGTAATAGTCAACTTACCCGAAAGTTGAATTATTCCATAACCTTCTTTCCTTTAAGGATCTCAAAATTGTGCATAGAATTGGTGGGGGGATTTGAACAAGGAAGACTATACTTTCTCTCCTAATTGGATGATTCTTCCACGAAGAAATTATCTTCAACTATCACACCAATGGATTGGCTTATTCAGCTAGGTCACCTTTCTCATGAGAAGTTGAAGTTACTTGATCCTTTTGTTGGAGTATCTCCTCCTTTGCTAAGTGATTCTTGTCAACTAGGCAAACATCATAGAAGTTCTTTTCCAAGAAATAATTCCTTGAGTAGTTCTAGAATCTTTTAGTTGATTCATTATGATATTTGGGAACCCTGTAGGGTTACTATAGAATTTGGATTTTGGAACTTTGTTACTTTGATGATTTCACTAGATGTCCTAGGGTTTTTCTTTTAAATCAATGATTTGAAGTTATCTGTATTTCAAAATTTTTTAAGGAAATTGAGAGTCGGTTGGGATCTCAATTTTGAGCTTATGAACTGATGATGTCCTTGAATATTTAAGTAGAGCATTCTCTCAATTTGTCAAACTCATGGTATAGTTCACAAATATTGTTGTACTTACACACTACAATAGAATGGAGTGGATGAACAAAAGAATAGGCATTTACTTGATGTAGAAAGCAAACTTTTATTTCATATGAATCTTCGTAAATATTATTGGGACATGCTATGCTGGTATAGTAAATGGAGTGGCAGAACAAAAGAATAGGCATTTACTTGACGTAGAAAGAGCACTTTTATTTTATATGAATCTTCCTAAATATTATTGGGACATGTTATGTTGACTGTGTGTTACCTAATTAAGGAAATGCCCTCTTCAAGCATCCAAAACCATATTCCATTTAAAATTTTATTTCCATCTTAGTCATTGTTTTTTGTTCAACCAAGAGTATTAGGTTGTTTTTGTTTTGTTCATATACAGGTTCACATCTTGATAAGCTCTCCTCAGTCCATTTACTGTGTGTTTCTTGGGTATTCTAGGGTACTCAGTGTATAAATACTTTGAAACCATTACTCAAAAATCTTAATATCATTGTTGATGTAACATTCTTTGAGTTTATAACATTTTTTGGTTCTAACAAACTTGCAAAGGACAATGTTCTAGATGAAATTTTTTCGTTGCCTAAACAAATATGTGAAGATTCATTTGAAGTCACCAGCTCCAACCCTTTTGACCAGCTACAATCTAGCACAAGATCTCCTCCATCCTCATCCTCAACTAGAAATCAATTCCCATCTTCTACATTTGATCTTGAACTTCCCATTGCTACTAGGAAATTCTTGCACTCACCAACCAAGATCCAACTTTGCATTTTTTGACTATTTGTCTCTTTCTTTAAAAGTGTTTCTATCTCTTTAAATAACATTCCTATTCCTTGAAATCACATTGAGGCATTAGTAGCTCCTCAATGGAAGCCAACCATGCAAGAGGATACAGAGGAACTTATAGGAACTTATCACTACAGGCACTTAGAAATTGTGTGGTCCTCTGATGGAGTAGATATTTATTGGATGCAGGTGGGTATTTACCACTAAATTTCATGTAGATGGATATTTGGAGAGGTAAAAAGCAAGGATTGTAGAACAAGGGTGTACTTAATCTTTTGGGGAGGCCTACTTTGAAACCTTCTCTCTAGTAGTTCAATTGAGTTCTATCTAAATTTTGGTATTTGTAGCTGTCAATTTGGATTGGTAGATTTATCAGTTTGATGTAAAGAATGCCTTCGTACATGATGATTTGTAGAATGAAGCTTGTATGGAGCAATATTAAGCACCTAGCTAATACTACCCAAAAGACCGGCCTGTTAGGAATGGAAGACATAGGTACTTAACCCTTAGCCCATGACCACCAGGACCAGGTGCGTGTACTGTGACATCACCCCCCCCCCCCCCCCCACCCTTCGTGAGCCGACGCCCATGATGGCTCACCTACAACTAGCCTACTCATGCGGCTACCCCACTCCTTGTGCCCCTTCGTAGTTCTCCAGGTTGGCCCTTTCCGCATGGTTGCTCCTCCGAGGATTCGAACTCACGACCGAGGGTTGGCTCTGATACCAAATATTAAGCACCTAGCCAATACTACCCAAAAGACCGACCTATTAGGAGCGGAAGACATAGGTACTTAACCCTTAGCCCAGGACCAGGGCGTCCCATAACACCCAGGACCGGGTGCGTGTACTGTGACAAAAAACCACTTGGGTTTGTTGCTTAAGGGGAGGAAAGAAGGCATAATATGGTTTGATAAATTTAGCTCTTCCATGATTTCCTTTGGGTTTGTTTGATCGAGTTCCAATTGTTCAATATTTTCTTACATCGACAAGTGCTGAAACAAGATTCAATATAGAAGGTTGTTGGCAAAGTTACTCATGCCATGGTTACAAGAAAAAAAATTGTGTACTTTGTGGGACTAGTTAGTTTATGAGAAATTCAAGGAAAGCTCAATTAGAAGCTATATAATAAATATTACAATATGTAAAAGGTGCTCTGAGAAAAGGGCTATTGTATCAGAAGCATGGCCATATTAATATTTCTAGATCTTATGTTGATTATTTTTGAAGAGTCGGTAAGGAAGAGTTTCACATGACTCTAACAACAAGAAGTCTTACAGAGCCAGAATTATTATGGAAATAGGTCTCACGGAAGAGTCTCATTTTAAAAGTGTTTTAATTATGTTAGTCTTCTATTTATGTTCATTTGTTCAATTATGCTAGGATTTATCTTTCAGTGTTTAACTGAGATAAGGATAGTTTAATTATAATTTGATTCTACTTGTTTCCTCTATTATAAGTAGAAGCTTGTGAAATTTTTCTCTTTTCCAGAAATTCAACATGGTATCAGAGCAAGTTATATGAATTGACTCGGTCAACCCATAGAGGTAATATGATCCTTTTCTGATCTATCATCTCAAGTATTTTAATTTTGTTTCCTATCTTTTTTCATTTTGTCATGTCCTAGTACCAGTTACTTTTTTGCTTTTCACACATCAATAGCACACCGAGTCACTCAAAGGAGGAGGCAATGACTCATTGAGTTCATTACTTTAATGTTTCATATTTGATATTGCTTTAAGTATAATGTTTCATTAAGTATGTAAGGAGTATGGACATAGGGGCAGAATTGTCATTTTTAGCCCTAAAACACTTATGACGTCAAACCCTATTTAAAGGGTAAAGAAATAGAGAAATGGGAAGCATTGATTTTAGGTTAAACAGACTTGGAGTTCTCCTTGATGAGTTCTAGGGTTTTGAGGTCTCCCTTGATGATCTCTAGGTCTAGATTCCCTTAGAATCTGCATATCTCTCCATCATTCTTGATTTACTATTCCATTGATCACAATAGAAGAAGAGAAGGGAGTTGCTGTCCCTTTTCCGAGTTCAATAGAGGCTTCAACCTCTTTTTCATCAGGAGCAACAAGAGGAGGATTCTCTCTCTTCCGAGCAAGAAAGCAGGTCTTTCCATCATCCAACCATGAGCAACCAGAAAGAAGGTTTCTTTCCAGCGTTGAGATAAAAAAGAAGCTAAGTAAGGAGTTCCTAACCATAGGCCCTAGGGCTGTCCAAGTTTGGGGTTACAACCCTAACACGAGCAGCAGGAAGGAGGGATCAAACCCTCTTTTCCGTGGTCAAGAAAAGAGAACCCTTTCCCTTTACAATTCTAGTACAGCAGTATAGGGTCCCTTGGCCCTACTGAGCAACATACTAGCCTCATAAAAGAGGTTGTTTTCCTCTTGACCCAGACCAGACCAAGAAAGGGTCTCCCTTACCTGACCTTACCAAGAACAGCCACCCACTTAAATGCTGGAGTCTCAAGTCCCACGCCGTGTTACTCGATCCATGTCTAGGGACCATAACAACTTGGTATCAGAGCAGGGTAACATGGGGGATACATTCATCAAGGAAGAACTGGAAGTCTGGATGAAAAAGGTGGATGAGAGACATGAGGAAACACAAGCTAGTATTCGAGAAACACGAGCAAGTATTCGAGATACACAAGCAAGTATTCATCGTCTAGCTAGCATGTATGCTGGTCCCATGGCAGAGAGACATTATAGTCAAGACGCAAGGGAGGAGCCAGTGGTTGGGTACACTGCTGTCCAGCCACATCAAAGAGGAATTAAAATACCAAGGTACACAAAATTAGACTTTCCTACCTTTACTGGGGCAGTTGACCCCTTAATTTGGTTGCATAGATGTGAGAATTTTTTTTAAATCAAGGGACTATTGATTTTGATAAGGTGGCACTTGCTTCCTTCCATATGTTAGACGAAGCCCAGCTATGGTTTGACTAGGTGAAACTAGAGAGAGCAGTGCTGGATTGGGGTGAATTTAAAGAATTATGCACACTTAGATTTGGCCCTCCAGCCCACAACAACCCCTTGGGAGATTTAGTCCTATTGCAACAAACCGGGTCTTTTGAACTATATCAAAAACAGTTCCAAGAAAAATTGGCTCGCATTGGCCGGTTGGTAGGATTCGACTAGCAGGTCCCCTTATTTATAGCAGGCCTCAATGAATCTCTGAGGATAGAGGTGGAACTTCATTTCCCCTCAGATTTGGCTCAAGCAATGAATTTAGCTCGGGTAATGGAACAACGACAACGGCTTCAGCAACGTAAGCCTATGTGGCAAGGGGAAAGGAACATTTTCTCCACTAGGCAAGGGCGCCAAAACACTTCATCTCAAGTGACACCTCCAACATTACCTTCTTCCAGAAACAATCTGATTCCTACTCTGGAAGCCGACACGCACTCTAGTAATCCCCCATCTCAGTATATTAAAAAATAACAAGTTCTGAGATGGCGGAATGGAGGTCCAAGAATCTATGTTACAACTGTGATGAACAGTACTAGGCAGGGCACCAATGTAAAAGGTTGTTTTGGCTCGAAGTGGATGAATAAGAGGATACAGAAGGTACGGATGATATTATTGAGGAGGAACCGCTGACGATTTCCTTGCATGCTATTACATAGTAGGAATCTGCAAAAACTATGCAGGTCCGAGCTCACGTACTCAACCAGGAACTTGTGGGACTAATGGATTCTAGAAGTACCCACAATTTTCTTAGTTTAACAGCTGCTCAGCATCTTCAGTTACAGATCCTTCCACATCCTACAGCCACGGTTTCGATGGCCAATGGAGAGAAAGTCTCTAGCTACACGATCAGTCAAGCGGTAAATTTTTCCATTGGTACTACTTTATTTAATGCAAATTTTTTTGTCATACCTTTGGCCAGTTTTGATATGGTGTTAGGCATTAAATGGTTGCAAACATTGAGATCCATTCTGTGGGACTTCTCTGCTTTAACTATGAGCTTTGTATTAGGTGGTAGCCAAGTGCTCTTACAGGGCTGTCAGGTGGACAAAACCCACTACCTTTATAGCATCCACACACAAGACCCACCGGACAACACTATTGAACATCTTATTGACGAGTTCTCTAACCTCTTCCATGAGCCTTCCAGATTGCCTCCCTTGCGGCACTGTGATCACATGATCTGTTTAAAACCAGGTTCTGATGTGGTGGTAGTCTGGCTGTACCGGTACCCACCCTTACAGAAGGATGAAATAGAGCGACACTGCGAGGCAATGTTACAACAGGGCCTTATTCGAAGCAGCCGATCCCCGTTCTCTTCACCCGTATTGCTCATGAAGAAACATGATGGCACATGGCAATTTTGTATTGATTATCGGGAGTTAAACGATCATATAGTGAAGGATAAGTTTCCTTTTCTGGTAGTAGAGGAGCTCCTGGATGAATTACATGGGTCGTGGGTCTTTACTAAACTGGACTTACGATCTGGATATCATCAGGTTCGTATACACCCCTCCAACATTGAGAAGACAACCTTCTGCACACATCACGTTCATTTTGAATTTGTGGTCATGCCATTCGGCTTATCAAATGCACCCTCCATTTTTCAAGCACTGATGAATGAGGTATTTAGCACCTATCTTCGAAAATTTGTACTTTTTTTTTTATGATATACTCATGTATAGCAAGTCCGGAGAAGAGAATTTAGAGCATTTACGGATTGTTTTTGAACTAATACGGGCACATAAACTCTATTTGAAGAAATCCAAATGCTCTTTTGCAGCTTCACATGTCGTGTATCTAGGCCATATTATATCACATGAGGGTGTCACGGTTGATCCAGAGAAGATTCGGGTAATTCATGATTGGCCACAACTGCAGTTTTGCTCAACTTTACGAGGATTTTTGGGTCTCACCGGTTACTACCATAAATTCATTCAGAATTACGGGCCGTTGGCCGCACCTTTGGCGGAACCTTTGGCCCTTCTCCTGAAGAAGAATTCCTTTCACTAGAATGAGGAGGCCACACAGTCCTTTGAGGCCCTCAAAACAACTCTCGCCTCCACCCCTGTCTTATAGCTTCCCAATTTTGATGAATTATTTGTAGTTGAGTATGATGCTTCTGGGTGGGGTCATTGGAGCCGTATTACAGCAGTAGTCACATCCCATTGCATATTTCAGTAGACAGCTGGCAGTTCGTCATCACAAATTGGTAGCATATGAATGGGAATTAATAGGATTGGCCAAGGTGGTCCAACACTGGCGCCCTTACTTATGGGGCCTTGCATTTATCATCCGTACTAATCACTATAACCTTAAATTCTTACTTGAACAACGTCTCACGATTTTGCCTCAGCTGCATTGGATCAGTAAGTTGATGGGATTTGACTTTTCGGTGGATTAACATTCTGGGAGATTAAAGAAGGTCGTGGATGCCTTGTCACGGTGTTTTGAAAATCAGTAGCTCATATATGCGATCAGCCAGCCTCGTTTCCTCATCCTTGACTTGGTGAGAAAAGCCCATGCCACTCTTCCGGTCCTGCAGGAGCTACACAAAAAAAAAATTATAGAGGGGACAATGGAGTCGAAGTGGTCCATCCAGGATTCACTTATGCGCTACAAACAACGCATTTATCTTCCCCACACTTCAGAGTTCATTCCGGTCATCCTCTATGCATACCATGACAGCACACATGAAGGTATTGATGTAACTTTGCAACGGATTCGAGCAGTCTTTTATTGGCAAGCCATGAAGACCTCGGTTGCGACATATGTCTCAACATGTCAGGTATGTCAAATCAACAAAGCCGGCCACTTGATTCCCGTGGGCTGAATAATGTTACAACACATCGTTCCACTCCGCTTTGCACTCCTCTGCTTTCAGGGTTCTTTATGGCAGAGATCCCCTCACCTTTTATCTTATACTGTAGGGTCCACCTCGCGTTGACGCCATTGATCAGGCACTCATGGATTGCGACCAGGTGTTGCAGACTATTACAGAATGCTTACGACATGCTCAGGTTCGCATGAAAGATGTCTACGACAATGGACACCATGATGTCTCATACAAGGTAGGGGACTATGTTTGGTTATGCCTATAATAGCGCTGACAGTAGTCCATTGCGGGACCATTTTGCCAAAAACTCTTCCCTAAATTTTTTTGGCCTTTCTCCATTGTTCGGTGTGTGGGACCGGTGTCCTATCAACTACAACTGCCAACCATAGCCAAACTGCATGATGTGTTTCATGTCTCCCTCCTGAAACCGTATACGGGGACACCACCTACATCCACTCCGTTCCTTCCTCCAGTGGTCGAGGGACCTATCATTCTCACACCATCCACAGTGCTATGCGCCCGTTTGGTCAATGACCAGTGGGAAATTCTAGTCCAGTGGACAGATACAGAACCGGAGGCAGCTACCTGGGAGAAGTTAGACATCTTCAAACAGGTATACCCAACTTACGAGCTTGAGGACAAGCTCTTTCTCCAAGGGTAGGCAGATGCTGTGGACTCAATAGCACACCGAGTCACACAAAGGAGGAGGCAATGGCTCACCGAGTTCATTACTTTTATGTTTCATATTTTATATTGCTTTAAATATAATTTTTCATTAAGTATGTAAGGTGTATGGATGTAGGGGCAGAATTATCTGTTTTTAGCCCTAAAACACTTATGACGTCAAACCCTATTTAAAGGGTAAAGAAATAGAGAAAAGGAAAACATTGATTTTAGGTTAAACATGCTTGGAGTTCTTCTTGACGAGCTCTAGGGGTTGGAGGTCTCCCTTGATGATCTCTAGGTCTAGGTCCACTTAGAATCTGCATATCTCCCCATTATTATTGATGTACTATTCCATTGATCACAATCGAATAAGAGAAGGGAGTTGATGTCCCTTTTTTGAGTTCAAACAGTGGCTTCAGCCTCCTTTTCATCATGAACAGCAAGAGGAGGATTCTCTCTCTCTTTCGAGCAAAAATTGAGGTCTTTCCATCATCCTACCATGAGCAACCAGAAAGCAGGTTTCTTTCTAGCGTTGAGATCAGCAAGAACCTAGGTAAGGAGTTCCTTACCATAGGCCCTAGGGCTGTCCAAGTTAGGGATAACAACCCTAACACAATCAGCATCAAGGAGGGATCAAACACTCTTTTTCGTGGTCAAGAAAAGGGAACCCTTTCCCTTTACAATTCGATTACAGTAGCATAGGGTCCCTTGGCCTTACCGAGCAACATACTAGCCTCATAAAAGAGGTTGTTTTCCTCTTGACCCAGACCAGACCAAGAAAGGGTCTCCCTTACCTGACCTTACCGAGAACAACCACTCACTTACACTGCTGGAGTCTCAAGTCCCACGCCGTGTTACTTGATCCATGACTAGGGACCGTAATGTTTTCATATTGAAAATTATATATTGATAGAAAAATCTCCAAGTCTAATTTCGAATGCAAAAATAATTTTGGCAATCAGACTTTTCTACAAAGAGAAATCGATATTTGAAGCAGCAAAGGTCATACTGCAAGAGAGGTTTGAGCTGCTGCAAAAAACTTCAAATTTTGATACCTTTTATGCCATCAAGAATGAGACTTTATAAGGAAAAATATGTGTCAAAATAAATACCTATAAGTTTATTTTCTACTTTAATAAACCAATTCTCAATCTGAGTTTTCTAAAGGGAGATATCAATTTTGCAAGGGTCAATGGTCATGTTGGCCAAAGAAGAAAGAGTATTGAGTTTGCTAGATTACAGTCTGAAATCTATCAGATTCTTTCTCTCAAAAGAAGTATATTTAATGAAGAAATATTATACTTGGATGAAATTATTGAATTCTTATTTCAGAAGGAGAAAATTTCATGTCAATCTAATATGTTTTTAAGGAGATATTCGCACTAATGTCAACAAAGGTAAAAGTACAGAAAAAAGAGAATCAATGGGTCGTAAAAGATTCAAGAACAAAAGTTTTTATGTTAAATTATATATAAAATTAAGTTCCTTGAGTCCAGTTTCTTTAGCAACAATTTTTGTTTTGTGATTCTTAGCAATAGTTTGGAAGATATTGATATCAGAAGTATCAAATATCAATTATGCCAAAAGTCTCTCCTTTTTTCCTATTTTCTCTCATATTATCTCTCCAAGCAATGACATGAACTGAGTTTCATTTTCTCCTAAAATTTGCATTTTTAGCAAAAAAATTATTTTAATTAGAGCATTTTGGTCTAACTTAATCACTCCATGATGTGCTCATTCAAAATATACAATATCTTGCATTAATATTGTTTTCAAATTTTGTGTTTTTATTACTTGGTTTTATATCTTCCACATAGTTAACTCCAAAAAATTGTAACCATACCAAACAAAAGTCATACTTGGTCAAATTTATTCAGTTATTTCATTACTACCATTACAATCTCCTTCTTATTAAGATGGTGGTTATTTTCTCTTCCTTTAACTCCCCATTAATCTTTTACTTGGCAGCTTTTCTCTTACCATCCTTTTTTACTCTCGATTACCGCCCTTTTGGCCCAACCCTTTGGTGTGTTGTTTTGGTTGGTCTTTTTTTTTTAATATATATGGTTGTTTTTAAGTCTAATGAGACTTTTTTTATTGGTACCCTTGGGTTTTTATCACCATCTTATGAGTGATAGGCATTACCTACTAAAGTGATTATTATCACTATTTTTGTTTGAAATTCTTGGGGGTTGGTTTCAACTTGAGTTTTTATCACCCATTTTTTACTTTTTGAGAGTTTGTGTTTGGTTTTGTACTTATCCTTGGCATACCTTGATGGAAGAGATCATTACTACAACTATTTTATTTGTTTCAAGTTAGGATCATTGCCACTACCTCCCAACTTGAGGGGAAGAATAGAAGTAAAAGTATGGGGATGAGATTGGAAGTTGAGTGTTGTCGTGGTTGTGCCTCCATCAGAATTCCATGTTTGAGAAGAAGAAGTAGTATAATCTACAATGAAGAATTTTACATGTTGTGACAATTTTTATGTGACCAAAACATTAAGAAAGGAGGAGCACAAAAGAATTGCATCTATGAAAAAAAAAATTCAACAAAAGAAAATTGAAGACCAAGAATCCTTTTCATTACAAGTTGAAGTTTTAAACTCCGACTTTAGGGGGAGTGTTGAAGAGCAAGTATGAAAGAATTAAGGAAGGAAGTCTCACATAAGAGTCTCAATTTAAAATTGATTTAGTTATGTTAGTCTTCTATTTATATTTTTTGTTGTTTAATTGTTCAAGGCCTTATCTTTTAGTGTTTAACTTTGGGTGTAACTAGGATAAGGGTAGTTTAATTGTAATTGGATTCTACTTGTTTCTTCTATTCTATATTGAGGGTCATGTACACAAATTCCATCAAGTTAGTGAAGTGTTTCTCTTTTCTTGAAATTCAACAGTCAAAGACTTCAAGCTTTACTACCATATCCAAGTCATCTTAATGAAGCACCCTAAAAAAGAAGAAGAAAATAATAGATGACTAGAGTTTCAGAAGTCTTGAAAAATCACAAAATCTCATTCTATATAAGAGAGCAGCCCTAAACCTTCAAACTTGATGTACAATGAGAGTTTTTGGAGCTTTAGGACAAAATTGCATAGTCTACATGTTTTTTCGATGCATACATATGTTTTAAACAAGTTAAAATCACTTTGGATCAATTTTGAATCATGCTTTGAAAACACATTTAGAGATCTATCACTGGATTCATCAATCATCGTCTACCAATGATTGATCAACCAGATTGTGTACAAGCCAAAAATATAAAGCATGATCAATCAATCAAGGGTGATTGATCGATCAACCATAACATGACCAACTATAAAGCATGATCGAGCATTCTCTATGGATTGATCGATCAATGTTGTCCTGGCAATTTAAAATTATGAAGAATGATTGATCAACCAAATGACATTGATTGATCATACAGAAGTTTGCCAACCAGGGATATAAAGCGTGAACGACCATAGGAACACCATTAAACGATCATACTTGCAATGCACAATCAATAGAAATTTTGATTGATCGATCAGCCCTTGGACATTGATCGATCAATTTAACTTGTTAGACCCAATGGAAGGATATTGATCAATAATATCATTGAAAGAAGTTAATAAAGGCTAGTTTGGCTTATGGAACTTATAAACACCCATCCAAGCATTCTTTTGAGAAGTTAATGAGCATTTATTGGCTTAACTATTGCATTCAAAGTTCTTAATCTTGCAAATCCACACCCAAGTTATTGTTTAGAAAGAAAAAACATCATTTGAAAATTCTTTCCACTCTTCTCAAACCGACTCCTTGCATTCACTTAGTCAAGCTTCAAACTCATCTACATTGTGCATCAAAGTTGGAGGCTTGGACATTTCAAAGAAGAATGTAGTCTCTTAAAGTTTACAAAGGGTGTTAGCTTTTTCTTACTTTGGCATTTTCATTCTTTTCTTGACGGGTTCATCTAGAACCTTTTGAATCTAGATTGAAGAGCTTGCTAGTGCTGGAATTGAGCTCAATCTCTGGGGAAATTCCTTTTAATCATGTATTTGAGCATACCAAAGAGAGTCAAAATCTCTAGTGTAATTCCAAGCTAAAAGCTTATATTAGAGGAATTTCCCAAGCACATGTTCTTGGGTAGTGAATACTAATAGGGGAACATCGATTACAAAAAAATTGGTATTATTATGGTGTGTGATTGATTTATTATTGTTGCCCCCCCCCCCCCCGCCCTGATTTTCCATTTTTCCAATTCACCTTTTTTTCTCCTCATTCTCCCTGTGAGCCCATGTCCACACAAGTGGGCTTTGTACAACTTCCAGTGGCCTGATCAGATTTCCCCAAACACAAGAGTGAAGATGACACGATATGGAAGGCCTATATGACTGAAATTATTTAATTTCCAGAAAATTGAAGAGATCCAATGGGTGCTATTACCATCATTCCATCTTGAGGGTGATGCTGGAAGATATTTCTAGTCGCACAAGAAAATTCATCTCCTCCTTTTCTTGGCAAGTGTTTGTGCAAGGTCATTGTTTTGCACCTAATCAATATCAAGACTTTTATTCTCAAACAAACTAGTTTGGTCAAAGACTACCAAATAGAATTTGAAAAAATATCAAACTGAAATTCAATAGCTAGAACATATCCAGGTGGGAAGCTTCATTCAATAACTTAAACCAGAAATTTCAGTCGAGGTAAGGTTATTTCATCCTAAAACCCTTATTGAGACAATTTACCATGCTAGTGCTCGAAAAGAAAAAGTTTGCCCTTGTTTAGTATTGGCCCAAGGGACCACCTTTTCAGTATATGCAATCTTCAACCCCAATTTCAACAGAAAAAATTACTATAAGTGAGGAAAGTGTCCCTCAAAAACCAGTTAAGGAACTCACCTAGAAGAAATGGATAAACAAAGGCGAAAGGGCCAATGATTTAATTTCAATGAAAAGTTTGTTCTAGGACAAGCAAAAATTTTTCTAATTGTACCTAGTCGAAGAAGATGAGTAGGATTATTTTCCCCATTCCAATCTTACGGAAGACAAGGTACTCAAATCATAAGCATCCTTTCATGTTCTCTATAAGGTACTACAACTTTGAACTATGCAATTTGATGGGGAATTAAAAGAACACAAGGTACATATTTTGGTTGATAGTGGTAGCAAGGAAAAATTTGTGTGTGGCAAGGTTGCAAAAACCCTAAGACTTCCTGTTTACCAAATCTATGTTTTTTCCCCTAATGGTGGGAGAACACACAAAGATACAATGTTCATCTAAAGTGATGCAAGTCTCTATCATAATCCATGCTCATATTTTTGTTCTTCCTATCAAAGGAGCTGAAATGGTATTAGGCATGCAATGGTTACACACTTTGGGAGAAGTCATATCGAAATTTAAGAAAATGACCACAGATTTATCCATTAACTGTATTGGAACTAAGTGGTGGATCATTACAGATGGGGAGCCCCACACCTTCAGCCGGATTTTTTTTCAAAAAATGGCTCCCTTAGAAGAAAAAGGCACTCTTCCAAACGATCAAGCATATAGAAACACAAGGTGAACATAACTTTCTCCCTCAATTTGAAGCATTTGTTAGTAACTTTCCTCGATGAATGATTGTGGTCACAACACCAAAAGGGCTACCTCCAAGGTGACTCTAGTGACCATTAGATACCTATCCACCCTATTGCTTCTCCTACTAGCACTCAATCCTATAGATACCCTTCCATGCAAAAAGTTGAGATTGAATAATTGGTCAAAGAACTGCTCCAAGAATGAACCTTTAGACCGAGTCCCTACTCTTCCCCTATTGTTTTGGTCAAGAAAAAAGATGGATCTTAGAGATTTTGTGTGGACTACAAAGTCGTCTATGACATCACAGTCAAACATAAGAACCCATCCTCTTTATTGATCAATTATATGATGAATTAAGTGGAGCACAATTTTTTTCAAAGTTTTACCTCAGCTTGGGTTACCATTAAAACAGAGTAGATGATCATGATATTGAAAAGAACTACCTTTAGAACACATAATGATCACTATGAGTTCTTAGTAATTCGCTTTGGGCTGACTAATGCCCCAACTACCTTTCAATGCTTGATGAATGATGTTTACTTGTGAAAGCTTGTGCTTGTTTTATTTTTGACATTATCATCTATACCAAGAGTTCTAATGACCATCTTGGACACTTGAAAGAGGTATGGAGAGAACTCCATCATGTCCAAGCTAAAACACCTAAAATCCCCTTTGGTTCCCCAAAAGTTCACTATTTAGGGCACATGGTTTCTAAAGGTGTTAATTGAATAAGACAAAATTCAAACCATGACAGAACAGTCTCAACCTACTACTTTGAAACAATTAAGAGGTTTTTAGGTCTAAAAAGACACTATCAGAGGTTTGTCAAAGACTATACCCCGATAGCTTAGCCCTTAAACTCCCTACTAAACAATGATGCCTTAATATGAAATGATGAAGGCACCAAGTTCTTCATAGATCTCAAAAACTGAATGTGCACTACCCCCATCTTAGTTTTCCTAGTTTCCCTAAACCTTCTATTATTGAATGTGATGCTTTAGGGACAGGCATCAGGGCTATCTTGATGTAAGAAGAACAACCAATTGCATATTTTAGTTGACCTCTAAATGGATGAATGCTCTCTTAGTCGACTTATGAAAAAAATCTTCACCTTAGTTCACCTAGTTCACCATTGGTGACCTTATTTGATCCAGAAGTTTACCATCTAGACCAGCCATTTCTCCCTTCAATTTTTTCACCAGCAATGATTTACCACTCTCACGTAGAAAAATGGTTGGTTAAAGTGATCGGATATGATTTTTACATCATTTACAAATGGGGGAATGGGAACAAAGCCTCCAATAGTCTTTCAAGGCAACATGATCATACTTTACTTGCCTTTTTTTCTTTAACTGTATAAATCCACTTACAACCCACAGACTTCTTGACTAAAGGAAGAGGGACTAGTGGTCTTGTCTGATTCTCATATGCATTTCTTCTTCCATTGCCGTTTTCCATCTTGGATACCTCAGAGCCTCCTGATAAGACTGTGTTATAGAGATGGAATAAATAGACGCAATAAATTGATAACATGAGGAATACAAATGATGGTGAGACACAAAGTTAGATATTGAGTGAGAAGTAGAGGGCCCGGTACAAGTCCTGGGTTCTTTCCTTAAGGCTATAGGCCGAGTATCAAATTGTAGTCCAAATGGAGCAAAAGTAGGTCGAGATGGACTTACTTCGGTGGGATCCATAAACTCCATAGGTGTGGTATTGGCCAACGCTTTAGGGGGTTTAAAATATTTGTAGCAAGGGGCACTATCGATCGAGGAGAGGCTTGTACAAATGAGAGACCCGAATGAGCATTTTTGAAGGAGTTGTATAAGTGTAGGTCATATCCCTAGACACAAGTAACCTTCAAAGAATAGGATTATAACAAACAAAACTCTTTTGTGTGCTAGAGTATCCCAAGAAGATATACTTGATAGAATTTGGGTCAAGTTGATTTTTGCAAGGTGATGTAGCATGAACAAAACATGTGCAACTGAAGACTCATAAAAGAAGTGAAAATGGTTCATCATTTGGAAATAATAAAGAGTGTGGAGATTTATGACCGAGTATGGATGACGTTAGCCTATTAATAAGAATGCATATAGTAAATACGACATGTGGCCAATAAAAGGATGGTACCTTCATGTAGTATAGTAATTTGCGGGCTACCTCTAGGAGATGTCAATTCTTCCATTGTTATACATTGTTCTGTTGAGGGTGTAGACACAAGATGTATGATGGATAGTGCCATTTTTTTACAAAAGAAGTCAAGGTCACTAGAGAGATACTCTTTGGGATTATCAGAGCAAAGTAATTTTTTTTCTTGCTAAATTAAGTGACCACCAGAGCATGAAAGGACATAAATATGGATTAAATTTCGGATCTCACTTTAAACAAGAATATCCATGTGACTTGAGTAAAATCATCAATAAAAATGACAAAGTACTTAACTCTAAAAATGTTTGAGACACTCAAGGGTCCCCATACATATGTTTGGACTAAGGAAAAATGTTCAACACCTTTAAGTTCAGTCTGCGGCAAGTATGTGGTCCTCTGTTGTTTGCTTAGTTGGCACACTTTAGAATTTAAAACTAATTTTTTTTAAAAGATGGAAAGAGATGTTGAAGAGATGGTGGTGAGGGGTGTCCCAACTAATTAAGTCATAATCTAGCCTCGATTTGCATGGTTTAGACTGCATTATTTGAGGCAAGTCCAAGCAAAGCCCCCTGGTTCATGGCATCCACTAATCACCCACTTCGTTGTTAGATCCTGAAAAAGACAAGAAGAAGGTGAGAAGGTGATGGAGCAATTGAAGTGTTTAGTAAGTTGACAGACAAACAATAGGTTCATGGGAAAGTTGGAACAAATAGAATATTTTTGAGTGAAAGTGATGGTGCAATAGAGGTGGATCCTTTCTTGAGAACTTTATATTAGAAATTAGATGTCGTAATTGAAACTAATGAGAGCAATAATAATAATCGTGGAAGAAGAAAAAGCAAGCACGAAGAACGCACTCAAGATTTATATACGTTGGCCTCAACATGAGACTATGTCCTGTCTTCCACCGTTGTAGTAATCCACTATAAAGATGAAATAGTTTACAAGAGAAATCATATACACTTACAAGAGTTTTATCTAACATATCTCGACCGCTTACTCCGGGTGGTGAATGATAAAACCCTAAAAGCGGTGCCCCTCAATTATAAAGAGAAACGTAGGGCAACTACTTTACACGAGTCAAATCCCCAAACTACCCTTATTGAAACAACGATCAATATATCATGGACCTTTTGTGGGCTCCCCGCCCACCTTCCAACCCCCATGGTGACCTTATCGCGAAGGTCGATCCATGTACCGACTCAGCGTAAGGCATTAATTAGGCTCCACAACCTAATAATCTCCCACTTGGAGACTAATCCATCATCAATATCTCCTCTACAGCAACAACAATTTCTCAATCCTCAAAGAGAAGTCCAACTGAAGTTGCACACAACTTCAATTTCTCAATCATAACAGTCTTCTTCAACATATCAGCTGGATTTTGACTCCATTAAATCCAATCAAATGCTAAGACTCTATCCTCTAGAGCCGATCTAATGAAGTAGTAACACACTTGTATGTGCCTTGCTATGGCGTGATAAATAGGGTGTTTTGCTAAATTAATAGCACTCTGATTGTCACAATACAACACATTCTTCCCATGTTTGAGACCTAATTCATCCCAGAAAGATTGCAAACCATACAATCTCTTTGCTGGCTTCGGTCACGACAACATATTCGACCTCATTAGTGGTAATAGCAACTATCTTCTGCAACTTAGAGACCCAACTAACTGTTCTACTACCCAATGTGTATATCCAATGGTACTCTTCCTACCATCAATGTCTCCAACCACATCAGCATCTACATAGTCCTGTAATCCCAAGTCTGACTTTCTGAAATATAAGGTTGAGTCTACATTGCCTCTCAAATGCCTGAGAATCCACTTCACTGCTTCCCAATGTTTTTGACCCGGATTACTCATATATCTATTAACAACTCCCACTGCATGAGCTATGTCTAGTCTAGTGCACACAATGGCATACATGAGACTACCAATAGCAAAAGCATTAGGTACATTAGCCATGTTGGCTCGCTTCTACTCTGTAGAAGGTGTTGCTTCTTAGATAGCCTAAAGTGACTAGCCAAAGGAGTACTCACTAGTTTTGCATTGTTCATGTTGAATATGCTCAATACCTTCATCACTTATTCTTCTTGTGACAGTTTCAAGACATCAATGTCCCTAATCATCCTCATCCCAAGGACTTGTTTTGCAGCACCCAAATCCTTCAATTGCAAACTTCTTTGACAACTCCCTTTTCAACTTATCTATTTCCTATTTTCAAGAACCTATTATCAACATGTCATTAGCATATAGCTATAGGATCATGTAGGAGTCATCAAGTTTTTTCACATAATAGCAATGATCTACTTGGCACCTCAAGAAACCATTACTACTCATAAAGGTGTGAAACTTCTTATACCTTTGTCTTGGAGCTTGTTTAAGACCATACAAGCTCTTTTGAAGTTTGCACACAATTTTCTCCTCTCCCTGTGCATTGAAACCCTATGGCTATATCATATAAATTTCTTCCTCCAAATCACTATGAAGAAAGGTTATCCTTACATCCAACTGCTCTAAGTTCAAGTCTTCATTTGCCACTAGGCTAAGCATTGTTCTAATAGTAGTCAATTTCACTACTAGAGAGAAAATATCAGTGTAGTCAATGCATTCTTTTTGTTGAAATCCCTTTACCACCAGTCTTTCCTTATACCACTTGCTGCCATCATGTTCATCTTTTATTAGGTACACCCATTTATTCTTTAAGGCCTTCTTCGATTTTTGCAGCTCAGTCAATTGCCATGTCTGATTGGAAAAAAATGAATCCATCTCATCCTGCATGGCCAACTCCCACTTGGTTAATTCATCAGCTTGCACGACCTCCTCATAACTCTTTGGTTCACCTTTATCATTCAACAAAATATAATTCAGCATAGGAGAGTACCTCTATGGTGGCCTACAAGTTTTGGCAGATCTCATGAGTTCAATCATAGGAATGTTCTGATTTACTTCTGGGAGTATGTTTTCTTGGTCTTCTTGAGCAATATTCTCCATGTCAATAACTGGAAGATCTCTCAATTGAATCACTACAGACTTATTGGCTTCATCGCTTGTGCTCACAGACTCTGTTCTCAACCTGTCTTTATACATGGCACCTTCATTGAACATCACATCCTTGCTCCTGATAACCTTATGACCTTGGTGATCCCAAAAGCCATAACCAAACTCGATACCACCATAGCCAATAAAGAAACATATGTTATATTTAGCATCAAGTTTACTTCTTACAGTAGAATCAATGTGAACATAAGAAATACAACCAAACACTTTCAAGAAAGAAAGGTTAACCTCTTTGCCACTCCAGACTTCTTCTGGTATTTTGAAATCAAATGGTTTTGAGGGACCACTATTAATTAAATAGGCAATGATACTAATAACCTCATAACAAAACATCTTTGGCATTCCTACATGTAATCTCATGCTCCTAGCACACTCGTTCAAAGTTTTGTTCAACCTCTCAAGCCACAACATTTTTTTGAGGTTTTTCAGGAATAGTCTTCTTCATCTTGATTCTATTATTAGCACACTACACTTGAAATCATCATTTATGTATTCTCCCCCATTATCTGACTATAGACACTTCACCTTCAAATCTGTCTCATTCTCAACCATTGTTCTCCATCTCTTTAATGTATCAAAAACATCAGATTTCTTTTTTAAGAAATTAACTCATACCTTTCTGCTTGCATCATCAATAAATGTCACGTAGTAATTTGAACCACCAATGGGAGTAACATTTGAAGGCCCCCACACATTTGTGTGAACCAATTCCAATTTTATTGTCCTTTTCTCCTTTCCATCTTTAGAAAAGCTATCCTTTTTTTGCTTGCCAAAAATACAACCTTCATACAAATTACTATTTAAAATTTTCAACCCTGGTAGCTTCCCATTGAACTAAAGCACTTTCATTCCTTTTTCACTCATGTGATTGAGACTATATTACCACAAATCAGAATCAATAACAATATCAACAACTACAACCATGTCCCTGCAACTAGAAGTGATGTAAAGAGTTCCAGTTTTAACTTCTCTTCCAACAACCATGGCTCCCTTAGTGACTTTCCAAAGGGCACCATTAAAAGTCACATTATGTCCTTCATCATCAAGATGCCCTACTGAGATCAGATTATGCATCAGTTTTGGTACATGTATCACCTTGTGAATTTTTTACTCTAACCCTTTGACATCCTCAAACTGAAATTACCAATGGCAACAATATCCAAAGGTTCTCCATCAACAAGATACACCTTCCTGTGATCTCCTGTGACATAATTCTCCATGATCTCGCTGTGCACAATATTGTGAAAAGAAGCTTCTGAATCTAACACCCAAGAGTCAATAGGGGTATCAACCGACAAGCGTAAAACATCATGTCCTTCTTTAGTCACTGCATTTGCAATATCATTTTTTGTATCCTTCTTCGGTGCTATGTAGTTCTTCTTTATGTGACCAAACTTACACAATTCCATAACACCACATTCCTTCTGAATTTGGACTAGCTTCTTCCATTCCTTGACTTCCCTCTACTGTTGCCCTTGTTGGAATTCCTCTCGAAGTTCCTGCCCCTAGTATCGACATTGAGGGCTTAATTAGATGTCAACGTTTCTCCGGAGCCCTTTCTATGAACTTCCTCCACAAGAATGGTATCCCGAACATCATTAAGGATCAACTTCCCGTATCCTATGGACTTGTTGATCGCAACCCTCATAGGCTCCTAATAATTTGGCAAAGATGCCAAAAGAATTAAAGCACGAACCACATCATCAAATTTTATCTGAACAGAGGTCAATTGATTGAAAATCATGCAAAACTCATTCAAATGCGTTGCCACTGATGTATTTTCTTTCATCTTTAAATTGAAAAGTTTTTTTTCTTGAGATGTACCTTATTATTTGGGGAAGGCTTCTCATACATCTCGGACAAAATCTTCATCATCCCCATTGTGGTTTTCTTCAATGCCACATTGTGAGCGACGTTCTTCGACAACATTAACCGGACTACTTCCAACACCAATCTATCAAGGAGGTTCCACTCATGATCTTTCATACCTTTTTGTTTCATATCTAGAAGTGTTGAGTGCAGCTTTGTACTGTATAGATAATCTTTGGTTTGCATCTTCCATAACGCAAAATCCATATGATCAAACTTGTTGATTCCAAGTGTTGATCCTTCTCCGCCAGCCCTTGCTCTCAATCATAAACCAAAGCTCTGATACCACCTTTTAGGAATTAGACACCCTAATTCTAAACTAACAAGAGTAATAAGAAGGAAAAGAAAGCACGGAGAACACTCACAAGATTTATTCAGGTTCGCCTCAAGGTGAGACTACGTTCTGTCTTCCGCTGCTAAAATAATCCACTATAAATATTAAATAGTTTACAAGATAAATCTTACACACTTATAGGTGTTTTCTCTAACCTCTCTCAGTTTCTTACTATAGGTGATGAATTATAAAACCCTAATAGCACCACTCAATTATAAAGAGAAAACTAGGGCAACCACTTTACAAGAGTGAAATCCCCAAACTGCCCTTAATGAAACAATAGTCAATATATCATGGACCTTTCGGGGGTTCCTCGCCCCCCTTCCACTCCCCACGACGACCTTACCGTGAAGGTCGATCTGTGTCCCAACTCTGTGTAAGGCGTTGATTAGGCTCCACAAGTTAGCGCTTTGTTTTGGGATCCATCGGCTATGGTAATAAATTTATTTGAGAGACATTGAGATAACGAATGTAGTAGACCTTTGTTACCTATGAGATGATCTGAGGCCCCTAAATCAATAATCCAAGATGAAAGGGAGGTAGTGGCAGAAAGCATACCTAAAGCAGTGGTGACAGCAATAGTAGTGGAAGGTGTAGTAGGAGATACCATCCGAGTTTTCATTCTCTAGATTAGTTCATACTCACCATCAATGATGATCTTTTTGTCTGATTGTGGTTTAGACTTATCCTACTTTTTACTGTTGACTGAGGCCTAACTAGTTGTGGCCCCATTGGTTTTTGATGGAGTTTCCAACATTTTTCTATAGTATGGTTGGACCTCCCACAGTGAGTGTTGTCTATTCTGGATGAACCAATCCTTCCACCTCTTCCTCGATCTTCTCTATAACTTCTATAATGGCCTCGGTTGATGAAAAATGTGCCCCTATTACCTGAGTACATGGCTGATTATACTTCATTATGAGAAGTGGAAGAAGAATTTGTATTTCTGAGTAAGGTGGCACATACATCATCAAATATTGGAATAGCGGAGTAGCTAAGGAGTTGAGTTTTTGCAACCTCAAGATAAGACTTGATGTTTTCTAGAAAAATAGCCATTGCCAAGGCCTCCCTCTATTTTTCTTAAATAAAGACATTAGTGGAGTACAGCTGAGCTAGCTTCCACTCTAGAATGAGACCTCTAAATCTTGCCAAGTTCTCATGTAAGTTGTCTCCTTGTTTGGTATTGAACATACTTTATAATCATATAACTTTTGGATACTATAAGTATTTGAGTATAGCTTGAGTCATGTATCCCATATTTGTTAGCTGTCTCTAGATGGATTACATTACTAACTACATGCTCCTCCATGTTGTTTATAAGCCAACTAATCACCAAGGTATCATTTTTCAACCACTTATTGTAATTGATATCTTCATCATCAATAGGTCATCATAGCTTGGTCAAGGGACCTAATAGGTCTTGGGTAATAAGGAATCTCCTAACTGATTTTTACCAATTCAAGTAATTAGATAACCCTCTTAAGGGTATGGTGGTAATCCTAAGAACATGATTATTACTTCCAAAATATTCTTCAACAATGAGAGGCAAACCATGAGTAATAATTCACTCATATAAAGTGTAGGAAAGAGACTTCAATAATCGATTCAACAAATACTTTTCAAGTCCAAGAATTAATTCTTCATTTGTATAATCAACAAAGAGAAGCTATAAAGAATATCTTCACTATTAACTCAAATACCAATTGGCATAATCCAAATAAGAGTCAAACCAATCAATTTGAACCAACTCGTCTCAAGAGAGAATCCAAGTTCAATCCTTAAATTTCAATCTTCAATTATTGAATTTAGTCAATTCAGTTAACTCTTGGTTGGTAAAAAAAAAAAAACTATATCTTTCTTGATTAAGAAAACAACCCAAATATTCCACAAAATCAGCCACTTCCAAATATAAATAAGGAAATTTTCCATTGCATTATGGCATCACTTGCCAAAAAAAAAAAACTAAATCTTTCATTGCCTTAGTACTCAAGGATATCAAATTTGATACCTGTAATCTTTCTAAAATTCGAATAAAAATTTTCAAAATTCGTGGCTGACCAAAAAGGAGTATAAAGAAAGTTTCCTTCCTTCAATGGAGCCAAAAGAGGAAATAAAAAAAAAACAGTTTTCCTTGCCATTTTTTCCTTGAGATCTTTGGGCAAGTAAATCTTCTCTTATTCTCAACGTGTAAAGGAGAGAAATCAGATTAATTCTCAAAACAAAAAATAACCAAATATTTCTGTTCATGATCAGTCAACTAGAAAAGTTCATTCTTCGTGCTCGATTTGAGAAAGAAAAGTTGATAATGCTCTTCAAACTTAATATCTGATAACTGGAAAAATCTTGAGTAATTTCTCATGTATGGTTTTGTGAAGAACATAGAGTATCATAAGCTTATGGTGAAACAAATAAAGACCAATTAATGCTTCAAAAAATAACCTCCATCATCACTTGTATCAAACCAATTTTAATGAATAAGAAGCAATGAGAGAGACAACATATAACCGATGTAGTTCTCTTTTCAGCCTCAATAATCCAATCTTAAAATCACAATACCCATGAGATGGGTTTGAAAATAATACAATTATATGAGCATTAGAACAGCTTCATATCATGAAGAGATAGAATAAGGATAATCAACTTATCTCAATGAGCTTGCTTCTTCAAGAGCCTTCGATGGATGACTTGATCATCAAACTTTCAGAGCATCTTCTTTTGACTTTGGGATCCAGAATTCACTCTCTCATACCATATTGAATCTAGGATCCCTAGATTAGGACCTCAAGAAAAGAAGAGTATGAGAGGAGAAGAGAAGAAAGATAGAGAGAACTCGACTAGAGAAGAAAAGAGGGAAAGAGAAAGAAGGGAAGAGCTTTTAGGTTTGCAAAGGGAACTTGGATGAATTGACAGAAGGGGAGAGAATTTGATACTCTACCCCAAGCCAAGGGCCTCTATTTATAGTTTTTGAGAGCTTGTTACAATGTTTATAATGTCCATAGGGCTACAAACTTTACATAAGAAAAGACATAAGTAAACATGTTTCTTCTTGACTAATAACATCCTTCTACCATCTTTATGAGAAGTCTTCTTATTTACCATGATGTCATCTTTCTTGGATGTGTGGGCCTTCTCTTTAGAAGTATGGGCTTCATCCCATCTTCTAACAAGTTTTATCCCTCAACAAATCCTTGATCTAAAAATGTTGCTGCAAATTATTCTTCACTTTACTAATAGCTTCTATATCAATTCAAGAGATGATAATGTCATCAACATTGACAATTAAAATCACACAACCTATCAATAAACATTGAGCGGTTAGAGCTACTTCTTACAAACCAAAGTCAAAATCTACTTGGCTGAATTATTCAAACCAAGCACTAGGACTTACCTTTGGATAATAAATAGCTTTATGAAATTTATGTTGACCATAGGTTGACTCCCTTATTGCTTTTGATGATAACAAAACTTAATAGAGCAGACAATTTGCAAACCAACTATTTCAAATACTTTACCTTCCACCATGGAATCCTAAATTCTACAAGATGGAACGCCAAGAAATTGAGGAAGAGCAACCCAAAAGAAAAACTATTGCTCTTAAGGCCAAAATGAGTGTTGAAAGCATCTCTAGTGAAGAAAGCTCTGATGAGGTGAGTTTCATCACTAGACATTTTCAAAGAAATTATAGGAAAAGAATTTTTTTTATAAAAGGCTAACACATAACTCAAAATGACAAATATTTTTAAAAAAAACTTGAAGTTTGTTTTGAGTGTGGAAAACCAAGGTATATAAGGAACAAATGCCTAAATCTTGAAGGAAGAACCTCATCCACAAGCAATGATCCCAAGAAAAAGAACAAGGAGGTCTTGATCTCAACTTGGGATGCTTTGGATGAAGAGTCTAGCCACTTGGAAGAAGAAGAAAGCAATTTTGGACTCATGGAAATTGAAGATGATGATGAGTCTACCACTTTCGAAGAGGTAAGTGACTCAGGCTATAAAACCAAACTTGAATTGTTGTTAGGAAAGTCAATTCATAGTCTAAAAACATATAAGGATAAATTCAATGCTCAATTACACGAGATTGCAAAGCTCAAGGAACAAGTTAGTGTCTTGAAGAAAGCCAATGAAAGCCATGTGGCCAATGCTTCAAGACAAAGTGTATTGAGAGACAAGTTATCATGTGATAGACTTGCATTTGAAAAGAAGAGTTTACGCTTAGAACAAAAAATCAAAATTATCTCACTCAAATCCACACCCAAGAGGAAAGTTAGGACGAACAAGAAAAATCAAATAAAAAAGTTCTCTTTTGTTCCTCACATTTGATACCACTATTGCAATGAAGTGCATCACTACGCCCCCATTTTCAAAGTTAAGAATGAAAATGACATCAAATCAATTGGGGTAACCAAGACAACCAAAAAGGTTGTGGTAACCAAAAAGAAAATGGGCAAACAAATTTTGATGCCTAAATCACCTAATGCATTAAATGTTATCTCAAAGGGATCCAACTTAAAATGAATCTCCAAGGGTTGAACTTTTTACGATGTAGGTTTGTCTCCGAGCCAAGGCACTAAAAATGTGTTGAATTTAGGACCCCATGCTTAGAACCTCGAGCAACATAAGAGAGGGTGTAGAGAAGGAGAAGAGAAGAGAAGGAAAGAGGAGAGCAAAGAGAGAGCTCGGGTAATGCAGAGAGAAGAAAGAAAAGGGAGAGAGTCTTCCACGAATTGTGAGAAGAGGAGAGAGTTTGATGCTCTACCTCTAGTCAAGGGCCTCTATTTATAGTTTTTCAAAGGAATTTACAATGCCTACAATGCCCTTAGGGTTACAAGCGTTACATGATAAAAGGCATAAGTAGACATGTTGCCCTTAACTAATTACACTATTGTGCCATCCTTATGGGATGACACCTTATTTACAATCATGCCACCCCTCATGGACATGTATACTTTTTTCATACTCTTGTCTGCTTGCACCCATCTTCTAACACTCCCCCTCAAGTAGGGGTAAGAAAACATTGTAGATGCCCAACTAGTTGCTGATTGTGGACATGATTTTATGAGTGACTAGTTTTGTGAGGATGTCTACGACTTATCCTTGTGAGGAGATATGTCTAAGAAATAATATGTCGACTTGGAATTTCTCTCGTATAAAGTGGCGGGCCACCTCAATGTGTTTAGTTCTTTCATGGAATACCATATTTGAGGTGATATGAATCGCCTCTTGATTATCGTAATATAGATCCATAGAAGTTTCTTTATAGAATGCCATGTCAGTGAGAAAGGACCTAATCCATAGAAGCTCACTGACTGTGTGTGCTATAGCCCTGTATTTTGCTTCTGCACTAGACCTTGCAACTACATTCTATTTTTTGCTTCTCCATGCAACCAAGTTCACTCCAACTATTGTATAGTATCCCGAAGTAGATTTTCTGTCATTCGAGGATCTATCCTAGTTTGCATCTAAGAACCCTTCTATGTTGAAGTGACCATGGCTCTTATAGAGAAGCCCTCTTCCTGAAACTCCATTCAAGTATCACAATATTCTTTCCAGTGCTTGCCAATGAGTAAGTTGAGGTTTGTAAAAGTATTGACTTACCATAATTACTGAATATGAGATATTCTGCCTTCTTATGAAGAGATAAATAAGTTTTCTCACAAGTCCTTGATATTTCCCGATATCTACATCTTCACCAGTGCTTGCAGATAATTTTGTATTTGAATCCATAGGAGTTTCTTGTGGTCTACACCCCATAATTCCTATCTCTTCCAGAGTTGCAAGTTTCCAGCCCTCCATTAAGTCATCATTCCAGTAGGTAGTTCTTCAAAAATAAATTTATCTTTTTTTAGCACCAATACAGATCTCCACCACTTGAGCTAACAAAATGTAATTCTCGCCATTATGTTTAACAATGGTGATTTTCCAAAAACTCACCTCTTTATACGACGAACTATACACACCAACCATTGGATTGACTACATCATCTTCAGCCATCACATAAGTTTTTAAACACAACCAACACACAAAAGTTGTTAATGAAAGAAATCCAGCAACCACCTTTTCATTCATGTGCCAATATCCAAAATTCCATGCACACATAAACCACAAACTAGCTTCACAAACAACTGGAACGCATATGAAGGAACCTAGGAAAACACGATTATGAATGAAACACAACCTCTTCATCAAGTTAACTTCAATATAAATTAACTTGCTTCTGATTTAAACTACATGAGGACTCTACAACTTCAAGTTTTTTTTTATTTCAACTAGGATTCTTAAATAGAAAAACCACACATCAAACTAGTTTGTAGTTTGAATATGATCATCTTCAACCATCAATATAGCTGAAAAACAAAACACACTATTACAAAAAATCATAACACCAAATTTATCATGTAATTATTAGTCTTCTTAAACCCAAAAATCAGAAGCTTCAATATTGAATTCTCTTCATGAGAACTCTTACAAACAACTTAAGTTTCAGATTTCAAAATAGTAAGCTCCATGCTTAGACTGTCTCATGAATCATTCACAAGATAGATAAGCAGAAACTAAAGAAAAAAAAGGATGTAGGAAGGAAACTTCTTAACCAATAGCTCTACTAATTCCCTTTCCCTTCTAATCCAGTTATTGATAGATAGGTTCTAAAAATAAATTGATCCACAAGCTGCCCTTAATAGACCTGGTCTGATACCATGATATCTTTTATCCAAAGACTGTCTTGAGATGCCAACAATTGTGGTTAGATTAAGATAAACCGACAAGAAGAGAGGAAAGAAAAGAAAAAGAAAGAAGAAAAGGAGAAATGAATGTTCAAAGAGCTCGGACCCTTTCAGCCTAGGGTTTCTCTATCAAATTCATGCACTTCATGAGAGTTTATAACTAAATCTTTACGTAATGACCAAGTTGCCATTGAGACTACAAAAAACTAAAATAATAGAGGAAAATTACATATGATTATGATCTATAGACATTTCCTTGTCTTCTAATAGATAGTATCAAGCACTCTTATCATTATCAAGAGTCTTCTTCCTCAGGGGGAGTAGATTGTTGGCCCAAGTGGCTTCTCAAGTGGGGGGTGAATTGAGAACTTTCAAATGAAAATTAAGTATGCCAAATTAAAACTAAAACAAGTTCAATGTAAAAGCATGCACACACCACAAATTGAACATAAAGATGTTTTATTATCGATGTTCCCCTAGTGGTACTCAATGCCCAAGAACATTTGCTTGGGAAATTCCACTAATTAGCTCTATTAACTGAAATTTACATAAAAGAGATTTTGGCTCTCTTTTAAGCCACATGTATGCTCAATACACTATTTACAGAAGTCTTCCCAGAGATTAATTGCCTAGATTCTAATTCTAGCAAACTCTTCCATCTAAAATTAAAGGTCCTAACCTATGAAGTAAAAAAGTAAAAATACAAAAGAAGAAAAGCTTTCACCCTTGAATTGATGGAGAGACAACCATCTCCTTTGAGATATCAAACCTCCAACTTTTAAGCACAATTGAGAATGACTCTAGAGCTTGAACTAAGATGATGCAAGGAGAAAATCTTTGACAAAGGTTGGAATTTGTAATTTTCTATTTGTTTTCTCTCAAAAGTGGGTTTGGAAGGAATTTTAAGTAGAGATTGCTTTGAATGCAATAAGTTTGCAAATAAATGATCAATAATTACTTTAAAGCACATTTGATGGGGTATTTATAGCTTCCCCATGCCAAATTAGTCATTATGTAGTTGTTTCCTAAAAGTTGACAACTCAATGATTGATCAATGAAAAGGTATGGTCGATTAATCATGTGTAACAACTATATTTTTATGAGTCCTTAGGCATATTGATCGATCAATGCACTTTGTCAAGCATTTAGAAAACATAAGTCGATCGATCAATCAATCCTGAATGATCGATCATGCAGTGAAGCTCTGGCTATGCAAAACTAAGTATGATTGATCAATTCTATGGGTATGATTGATCATGTTTTCTATCCCATTTTGACATAGTTCTATTTGATCGATCAATACATAGGTATGATTGATCGTGTTTTATAATTTTTCAATGCCTAGACATTTGTGATCAATCATTCTTTATAGCACATTTTTATAGGTATGTCTAATTGGTCAATCCATTGGGTTGATCAATCATGCTTTGTATGTTTTTGCCAGTTTGCACTCTGGATGATCGATCATTATATGATCACTACCAGATAATGATCGATCATGCCATATCCTTTTTTTTTCTAAATTAGGCTTCTAAGCATGATAAAAACAATCCTAAGGGTTTATAACAAGTTTAAAACATTGATA
The DNA here is from genome assembly GCF_029961685.1 of Aristolochia californica. Classification (NCBI taxonomy): domain Eukaryota; kingdom Viridiplantae; phylum Streptophyta; class Magnoliopsida; order Piperales; family Aristolochiaceae; genus Aristolochia; species Aristolochia californica. Next base: position 9,227,415 of record NW_027182279.1, read on the forward strand.
TGCATTGAAAATATATGTTTTGAATAAAATATTCCTGATGCTCCAAAAATTCATTTGTACCTCAAATTTGAAGTTTTCATTTTGTCCTTTTACATGATTAGAGTTCTTGAGACTCTTCTATACAAATTGGACTCTATTATTCTAGTCTTATTTCCTTCACTTGTAGGTTGCTTCTTTAAGATGTCTTGACACATGAATCTAACTTGAGGCATTGAGATGCATTTGCTGGTTCTTTTGAAAATACCTTAATTTTTGTGTCTCCTGAAGTAAAAGCTTGTGAAATATTAAATATACAATTATTAGCACGGTTAAGCTTTATTATCATCAATATGGATGGGAGTCAACTCTAGGTCAACACATATGAGTTGGTGAAATTTCATATGTTGATAGACAACCTATTAAACAAGGGCTAACCACCTAAGAGACCTATTTATCGTTAGTCAAGATGCCTTGGGTTGGCCAAACTAATAAGTTTAGTCAAAGATAAAAAGGGGGTTTTGTTTTGATATTTGATTGAGTAAAATGCTCATGGAGCCTACCATTTGTAGACAAGAGAGTAAAGCTACTTCTACACTTTCCCTTATTGGTACTAAGACTTAGACATCCTTTTGATTGTGGTCCAAGACATAGATCGACCTCGAAACATCTAAACTCTTCCTCTAAGTTGGCACCCTTTTTCGGGAGTTCTCCTAGATAGTTATGCTCCTAGATGTTGTCGGCACCTCTTCATCTAGAGTCTTCCTTGACTCTTTTGCTCTAGATAGCTGACACAACTTTTCCCACCAATTTCTTCTACTCCTTGTTCCTTCAACAAAACGGAAATTTGAAGTTCATCTTCATCTTTTGATTCAAATTCATTTCATTCATCTACATGAACTTCATATTCGCACATGGTGTTATTGTAGATTACTTTATGTGCACTGGAAAATAGTTTCCAGTGTTAGTACCTCAACATGAGAAAAATATAAAAATAAGAGAATCCCTAAACCTAAACTTAATTAAAACATAATCCTTAAACCCCAAATTAGGTAAAACATACATTATTACTACTCTAATAAGTAATTTAATGTATAATTAAAATATATTAATATATTCATTAATTGAATTAGATATTATATTATTTAATGATTGCATTATATTGTGCATTAATACAGTAATTAGGTGAGCCAATGAAATATACACATGATTAATTATAAGTAATAAATAAATAACGTTATAAATTACAATAAAGAATGTAATAAGTTTAGTTATTAATTTATTAATAACATATGATGTACTTTAACCTAAAAATGAATGATTTAAGAGGAAAAATTGATCTAATCATAACTTTAACACACTATATTTGTACGTAATATTAATTAATAATAAATTACAATGGGAAGAATTGGGTTAGACGAATTATACATTTTCAGCCCTGGATGCAGCTATGAGTGGTATGGAAAATATGCTTACATATGTGTAGGCCCATCACCTGTATTAAAACTAGTAGTGTTGGGTCCTGAAGCTGTTTGGAGGGCTACTCAATATCTTCATAACCCAAAGATCTAAATACTATTACAAATTTATACTTTGTAGAACACGCAGAAGTAGAGGCATCATTACTAACACATGAGACTCTTTAAAGATAGCAGAGTATTTATTCAAAACTCAAATTACATGATACAAATGGGCTGAATTTACGAACCAAATTGCAACAAAAACGATATCTACAAAGCATAAATTTCAAAATCAGAAAGAGTGTTTTATATAGGAACTAGATTAAAGGCTTTGTCACCATTGTCTGGACACATTGCTGACAAGAAAACAATAGGAAGAATTATAGAAAGTCCCACAACCAGAGTAACAATAGACTTCTTCAAACTTCTCCTTGTTGAGTTGACAACAGTTTGGATCTTACTCCTCTCCTTCTGACCCATTTCAGAGGGCACTTCACAGTGGGACAATTGCTTGTAGACAGAACAGATTCAGAGCTTTGTTCCTATGAGCTTATTCTGCCTTCAATCTTGTTGTTTGTCGGATTATGCGAGGGCCCTTCAATTCTTTCTCTTGTCAAGTTCCGTCCAACCCTTGAATTTGGACTTCAATACTTCCTGGATTGTTTTTCAGAGGATGCAGAGCTGGGCTCATCAAGATTTTGAAGAGAGTGGATAAGCTTCCGGGGAGTAGTGTACAACCTAATATTATCGATGTTATGCTGCAAAGTAGGATGGAAAATACCAAACTTGATCAACAATAACGTGTCAGTAGCGTACAAGGGTACATCTAAGAAATTTGATGGAACATAGCTTAGAGATGGTCCTAATGGAAAAAACTTTATCAGACAACCGTTATCCATCACGAAAACACAAACCACAGAAAATAAAATACCATGTGGTGGATATTTATAACACCCGAATCTCCTCACCACATGGCAAAATCATTTCATAGAGCAACAAAATTTTAAACAACATTCTAAAACATTCCAAAATTAATAAACTATTTCCATTGCAGATACACTAAACAATGCCAAAACACACACACATCAAGTCGAAATTCACCGAACACCCCTGGTAGAGCCCCATATAACTTCACAATCACTATGAACTGTACCTCGACAGTGATGGGGGTCGGGTTTCGTTGGCTAATGGACGCCCGTGTAGGTGACTCAACCTTGTTTGAACTGGACTAAACACCGTAAACTCTAAACCCTAATTGAGAACCTTAGAAAACCCAAATAAACCCTAAACCCTAGACCCCCTAAACCTCCTAAACCTTATACCCTATACCCTAAACCATAATTCTAGAACTTAAACAAAAAACTCTAGACCTTAAAAATCCTAAAAGCCCCAAACCCAAAACTCTATCACCCAATAAACCTAAACTGAAAAAAAAATTTGAAAAAAACCTAAACTCTAATTTCAGAATCTAAACCCTAAAAATACCATAAATCCTTAATCCTAAACACTAAACCCTTAAATACAGAGCACCAAACCCTAAAAACACTAAACCCTAACCCTAATCTAGAATTTATTTCCTAAATCGTAACCCTAAATCCTCCAATTATGCACAAATAACCCCAAATTAGGCACTAAAACTAAAATTAAATCAAATACAACACTAATTTAATCCAAAAAAATTAGGGTTTAGTCATACCATCTGAAATTTGGGAAAAACCGAAGCCGAATGGGGAAATCGATGCTGAATCGAAGTAGAAATAAAGAAATTGAAGCCCAAATGTCAAAATCAACGAAAATTGAAACCGAAATAGGGGGAATCAAACGAAATCAGAAGGTATTTTAGGGAAAAAGAGAATAGCGAGAGGGAGAAGGGAGTGACAGGCCGAAAGGGAGAAGAGAGGGAGGTCGAGAGGGATAACCGAGAGGGATAAGCAAGCAGGAGGTTTAGAGGGAGAGCGAGTCCGAGATGGAGAGAAGGACATCGGAAGGACGTTCGTAGCCAGAGATGGAGGTCGTAGAGAGACAGAAACCGGAGAGATGGAGCCCAGAGAGAGACGAAGACGGAGCGGAGAACTCACGGGCCGCATGGAGACGAGAGAGGGGGTGCGGGAGATATGGTGAAAAAAAACGAAATGAAGAAAGCAAGAGAGGGGGGAAAAATCGTCAAGGGTTTGAACCCCAGCGATTGCTTCATTCGGATGAAGGACAAATATGGGTGGACACCAAATTCCATCGCTTACACTTTGGAGATGATTTTCAAAATCATCTTAGTCATCTAGATGACTTGAATTCTAGTGCTCCACTAACGACCTCAAGAGATGAACTGAGTAATGCGGCTGAAGTTCATCTCCTTTGTCAAGTTGATTAACCCCTCCCCCCCAGACTCTTCTATTGAATATAAATAACTTCCTTAGACTCTTCTATTGGATATAAATAACTTCCTAAGGACTTCTAACTTTAGACTCAATCCTACTAGGCTCTTGTAGGAGCATAAATTTATTATTTTTGTATCCCTTATGACCAGCATAGCCTAACCCATGACACGATTGGGGTTCATATCATCATCAAAACCACAAATGTTTTGCAATTGATTTGAGTCGAGGTATTAGTCTTGCCTCCATAAGACTTGAGTGATCATAAGGCAGCATTTACTAGCTTACAATTTCAACATACCTAATATCTCTTAATAGGCTTTCTTTTTAATAATAAACATGAATAAAAATACATCCTACCAATGCGCCCTCCCAAGTATTGTAACAACTCAAGGATATTCACACATACTTTATTTGAAACTCAAGATCAAAAGTGCAGTCCAAATAAGATTTGAGAATAAAATATCAATTCAAAAATTGCATGGTTGAGAGATGGATTTGAAAATACTATGTAAGAAGTGATTTTCTAAAATATAATGAGCAACTTGAAAGTCCAATGGCTCAAGTTAAGGTCAGAGATAGGCAAGTACAATGATAGATTTGAAACTCAAAGTTTTGTTGTACTTGGTTATGGAAAGTGTAAAACTTGAAATTCATGCATAAGAAAAACATCAACTTTCCAAATTTCTTAGCTCACCTAAAGTAGCTCATTTGTGCAAAGACCTTTGCTAGAGTATGAACTAATTTAAAAATCAAGGAACGCTACTTCTAGCATGACATTAAGCTAAGATAATTGAGGATTTAAGATAACAACTCTTATTATTATTTTTCAAAAATAGTGATAGATTGAACTTTTGAGTTGATAATGCAACCCCCATAGATGACTTGGAAGTGTAAGTGTTCATTGAGTGGTCCCTTTTTTTGTAGCCAAATTTAAAATGAGGTCGAAAATCACATTAGAAACAAAGTTCTTATTTCTCAAATAGATCATTAGGTTTGAAAGAGACCTTTTGTCTTCTAATAAAATTCATCAAATCCTTGATAAAATCACAAGAAAATACTTAAAATTCTTGTTTTAAACTCCTAATCATAATGATATAATACTTACAAGGTTTCAACACCTACACGACTGAATTGAAGCTTGAGACTCACTGCTATCACGTTCTGGTTTGAGTTATTCAAATCACGTCTTATTTTTACTTTTGTAGATTTTGTTCATGGCTTGTTCAAACAAAATATGATTTTCTCCTATGGTTGTTAAATTATTGTGGTTATTTCTGCATTTTTTGGTTTCATGTTTTTGCTTCAATTACTTGAACACTCCTTTAACATTATAATGGAGGTGTCGTGGGAGCATGAGATGCTTTAGAGACCTGTCTAAAACTTACTCAAAATATTAGTACCAAATATTTTTTTATCATCAAAACTTGGCGGTATAGGATCTTGATATCAACATTTTGTCAACATATTTGTGATATTTTATGTGTGAGTGTCAACATTGTGACAATGTTAGATCTCAAGATCCCTCAAAAGGGATTTGACCGTGTGATGTATATCATTTGCAGTGCCTTAATGTGTTTGTACTTGAAAACATTTAGGTGGAGAAATAAAATGTTCAATGAATGAGTGAGTTTCATCTTAGTATGTTCTTATGATGCAAAAAGAGAGAAATAAGAAAACTAATATAAAAGAGGAAAATAAAATTGACATAAAACTCAAAAAGGGAGAAATATAGAGTGTGTGAAAAAAAGCATAATTTGAGATGGAGAAATTTTAAAAAAGGACAAAAAAAGCAAGAGGAAAGGGGGAGCAACTTTAAATAAAACTCAAAACACAAAACTTTCAATCTCTATCCACGTGATTAAAATTTTTACATGGATGTTGGCTTGTTGTTAGGGGGAGTATAGACATATTATTTAATTCATGAATCATGCTAGAGGATTATATGTATGTGCATTTGAGCTTTAATTTTGAATGGTGTTTGTTATCATAAGAAAAAGGATAGTGTCAGGAGGATGTTGGTCTCAAGGTCCTATTTCCACTGACATTTGGAATTAACCATGTGTTTTGATCACAAGTTTTAGACAAGTTTTTACATCAACTTTGACTTATACAAATGAATAATATCAGAGTATTTGAATAATTGAAGAAAAGACAATAATAATTTATTTTTTATATGCAATGGACTTTAACTCATAAAAATTTGCTTCTCAAATTTCTTTTGTTTCCTTAAATGCTTTAAAAGAATTTAAATAATTTTATAATTCAATGCTAAACCTATATAAAATTCAAGTTTTTATGGGGGTATATGGGGTATTCACCCCTATGGGTTAGGCTCGGTGAAATTTATCATCGCCCTAAAACTAGACAGGTTCTTTTCCTATTCTGTTGACAAACATAATTTTTACAATGATAGTATACGCTTGTATCTTTTGTAATAAATCTTAATTCATGTAAAAGAATTTTAGCCTTAAGTAGTAGCAAGACAATGACTGGCCAAGAGGAAATGCTTCTTATATAAGAGAAAGTGTAATATCCATTACCTTATTAATCATGTTGCATGTCATTTTGATATAAAGCAAATAGATATACAATTTTTTTGGAACAGTTTCTTGGAACAATTTCCTTGGAACAATTTTCTACCACTATACCAGTGAATTTACAAATTCATTGAAAATTTTTAAAACATGTAATAGTGAATTTTTAATTTTTTTGGTAGAGGTCAATTTATTCCAACAAATTTTAAAATTCACAATTACTATATTTACCATATTATTTCAAATAAAACATTGTTCCAACTAAAATTTAGAACTCACTGAGAAAAATGTTTCTTGGGTAATGAGAAATTTTCTCGAAAAACTTGTTCTCCTTTAGTGTTGACGACTTCCTGTGCACTGGAAAATAGTTTCCACTGTTAGTGCCCCAATATGAGAAAAACATAAAAAACAAGAGAATCTCTAAACTTTTACAGTACACTTAATTACAACATAATCCTTAAACCCCAAATTAGGTAAAACAACCATTATTACTACACGAATAAGTTATTTATTGTATAATTAAATATATTAATATATTTATTAATTGAATTAGATATTTTATTATGCATTAATATGGTAATTACATGAGCCAATGAAATATGCACATGATTAATTAAAAATAATACATAAATAACATTATAAATAACAAAAACGAAAGTAATACGTTGAGTTATTAATTTATTAACAACATATGATATACTTTAACCTAAAAATGAATAATTTAAGAGAAAAAATTGATCTAATCATAAATTTAATACACTATATATTTGTACATAATATATTTTATGTATTATTAATTAATAATATATTATCACAAACTTTAAAACCATTGGTTTAATTAACTATAGAAATCAGATAATTATGCCAAAATAATTTATCAAATGTTTATTTTAACAATATTTTAATTATGACTATTAAATCACTATTTTAATATAGTAATTATAAAATAAATATATTAAATAAATAAAAATAATTATTTTATAAATAAATTTTATAAATTAATGATTTTGATGACGATAGTTTAATTTTTTCTAACTTAGGAAAAATTAAACCATCATCGTCTTCCTCAACGGCGAGCCAGCAGGCAACGGCGACAGTGGCGGGCAACGCCAATAGAGGCGAAGCTCCGACGGTACACAGAGAGGGAGAAGAGAGGGAGGCTGAGAAGCTCGGCAACAGATGCTCGACCTCCCGTGCTCTGCGACGGAGGTGGAGAGGGAGAGGAGAGGGAGGATGGCTGTTAAACCGAAGCCGATGGCTGAAATCAAAGCCGAATGGGGAAATCAATTCCGAATCGAAGTAGAAATTAAGAAATCGAAGCCCAAATGTCAAAATCGAAGAAAACCGAAACTGAAACAGAGGAAATCGCAAGAAATTGGAAGGTCTTTTGGGAGAAAAGATAATAGCGTGAGGGAGAAGGGAGTGAGATGCCAAAAGGGAGAAGAGAGGGAGAAGAGACAGAGAGATAAGAGAGAGGGAGAAGTGAGCGGGAGGTTCAGAGGGAGAGCGAGTCCGAGAAGGAGAGAAGGACGCCATAGAGAGGGAGACTAGAGAGAGAGAGAGACCGGAGAGGGACGGTGGAGACAAGAGAGGGAGCAGAGAATGAGAGAGGGTTGTGGAACAAAAGAGATGCCGGAACCAAAGAGGGCTACGGGAACTAGAGAGCGAAAAATGAGAGCGACGGTGTGTGAGAGACAGAGGCCCAAGAGAGCGTCCCGTGAGTGTCATGTACATGATTCTCAAAATCGGGCAGAAAGCGCTTTCCATCGTTTACTCTTGGGACATGAACTCCTGAGTCATGGATAATCATGTACATGACATGATCTTTGGCGCTCCCTAACGACATCAGGACATGAAGTGAGTAATGCGCTTGATCTTCATGTCCTGAGTCATGTTGACTGACCCCCCCTTAAGTCACAAGGATTTCTTGCTTTGGAGTCATTCTATAGGTGAGGAGGATGTTGTAAGGGGATTTTCTTCATTTTTTGAATTTAAGATCCCAAGAAAAGAACCTCGAACAAAGTAAGACAACTAGAGGAGAATCAAATAAGAAGAGAAGAGAAGAGAGAGAGAGAGAGACAGAGAGATAGAGAGAGAGAGAGAGAGAGAGAGAGAGAGAGAGAGAGAGTTTGGATGAATTAAGAGAAGGGGAGAGAGCTTGAATGCTCTACCCAAGCCAATGGCCCTTCTTTTATAGTTTTTGAGAGGATGCTACGATTTCCACAATGTCCTTAGGGCTACAAGCTTTACATAAGAAAAGACATAAGTAGACATGTTCATCCTTGACTAATTACATACTTGTGCCATCTTTATGAGAAGTCTTCTTATTAATCATGATGCCACCTCTCTTGGAAGAGTGGGCCTTCTCCATGGATGTGTGGGCTTGAGCCCATCTTCCAACACTTCCCCTCAAGCTGGGGGTGAGAGAACATTATAAAATTCTAACTTGCTGCAAATTGTGGACAGGATCTTCCCATATAAAATGGCAGTCTACCTCAATCATATCTTCCAAAACTTTACCTCAAGCTGGTGGTCCATTTGTTCTTTACCAAGAGACCCAAGTGTTATAATATAAAATCATTCTTAGCCGTAAGACAAAGCTCCAAACTCCAATCAAATGGTCGTAGTCAAAAATACTTTCTGCTCAATTTCACAGGCGAAAAAATAGCTCTACTAAGGGGCACTGAGTCTATTCAGTTTTTCAGGGTAGCTAAAAAAAACACCTCTTGGGTGAATAATAGACTTGATTCATGCTGGATGTTGGACACACTCCTATCCTCTATAGGTAGTGGGTCTATAGGCATTGTACAAAAAATGTAGTAATAAACTCCTTAGTCATGGTGTCCCAACACAGGGCACCGACTCTCAAAATGGTAGGAGTAAAACTGGGTAAAGGGTAATCAATGGAAGATAATATTATGGGGTCACCATGTTCTTTCTTCTTCATCAGAATAACCAATGCTGAAAATAGTCAGCAATTAAAAAGTTCTTCAATAAAAATGTCTTAGTCAAAGAGACACAATAGTAACAGCGGATATGGGCCAATGCCTAAATAACATGTACCAAATAATATAATTCCTTAATAAAGACACATGAAATAATCTGTAGCGAGTCCATCATTGAATTAGGAGAATGTGCACCAAATAATAAGTTGGAACCGAGTAATAAGTTGCTTGTAAAGGATGAAGTAAGAAACTAATTTCCAAGATTTGGAAACTTCAAGCCCAAAGCTATTGATCCTCTTAAGACTGGCAAGGGCTTAAAATCAACTCAAGAAAGAATAGATTATGAACAAGGTCGCCAAAAAAATTTGTGAATCTCCTTATCACTAAACTTAGCCCGAGATGTCCTTCATTGGTAAATTGAGCTAGTCCGATATCATCCACTAATTAAGGAGGCTAGTACTAATAACTTCACAATAGCTCAAATATCAATTGGCATAATTTGTTTAAGAAGAACCAATCCAAATAAAAGAGTCCAAGTAACTGACAACTTGAACCAATTCAACTCAAGGAAGAATTCAAGCCCAATCTTTCAATTTCAACTTGAACTCAATTATTGACTTTAGTCAATTAATCATGCACTTAATTAAGCAAACTCTTGGTTGTCCAAAAATCATATCATTCTTAATCAAAAGGATAATAATCAAATTATCCACCAAATCATGATCTTGAGAAGATCTTTAATAAAATCAGCCACTTCCAAATATAAATAAGAAAAATTTCCCTTGTATTATGGCACCACTTACCCAAAAATCAATCTTTCCTTGCTTCAATACTCAAAGATATCAAATTAGATTCTTGTAATCTTTCCAAATCACCAATAAAATCACCAAAAAAATCACACAAAATTTGAGGCTGGCAAAAAAGGCCCATAATTCAAAATAGGAACACTTCTTCTCTTTGACAAATAAATCAAGGAATATTTATGAAAATAAGATGATCTTCTAAAGATTCTTTATAGATATTGTTAGTTAACAAAAATACAGTTTCCAAAGGTAGATCATGAGATACTTTCCTGATATTGCTGATCAATAACAATAACTAAAAAAATGAAGCAAAAAAAAATTCGGCTTAAATTCAGATCTTCACAGACAATAGGATATCAACATGATCGTTGATTCTTTCGATGCGAATATCTCCTTAAATATAGACCAAATTGACATAAAATTTTCTCCTTATAAACCTTAACTTAAATACCTTTCATCAAAATGTAGCATATTTTCATAAAACATTCATCTTTCGAGAAAGAATCTAATATATGTTTTACTCTATAATCTGGCAAATCTGAGTACTCTTTCTATTTTTGCGAACATGACCATTGATCTTTGGGAAATTGATAGCTCCCTCTAGAAAACTCAGATTGAGAATTAGTTTAATAAGGTAAAAAATATACTTACATATATTTCTTTTGAAATTTAAATCTCCATATAAAGCCTCATTCTTTATGGCTTAAAATGGCTCAAAATGTGAACTTTTCTGCTGCTACATGTAACTTTTCTGCTCCTTGACCTTTGCTGCTTCAGAAGTCAATTTATCTTTCTAAAAAATTCTGATATCAACGATTATTTTTGAGTTGGAAACTAGACTCATATCTTTCCAAAGATATATATTTTCCTATACGAAATTGTTGAAATTATGGAAAAGAGAAATACTTTATTGACTTATTATAATCTAAGTACATGAACCTCTATTTATAATAGAGGAAAGTAGTAGAGTCCAACTACAATTAAACTACCCATTGGAGGAAAAACGAAGAAGACAGAATTTTACGATGGTTCGACAGTGTGTCTACATCCACCAGAACGACGGCCGGAAAAGTTAACTCATCTTGAATTAGGGTTACATCATAGATATTTATACTAAAACCCTATACGTATTTGTGTATAAAATGCACAAATACCTTTGTGCATAAATACCCCCCTAAACCTAAGTATGGGCCATATACTCAACAATCTCCACCTTGGCAAATATTCAGCCCTCAAGAAAAGAAAGCATAACTTAGGACTCCACCTAGAACAATAGGTTGGGGCCGTCTCTCATCTAGCAATTGGAGACATTTATCAAGTCCAAGCAATGCTTGAACTTATTTGTAGTAACAAGCTTTGTCAACATGTCTGCTGCATCCCAGAAGTGTGAACTTTTTCAAGTAGTAGTTCACCTGATGAAACCAATTCCCTGATCATATGAAACCTCACATCTATGTGCTTGGTCCTCGCATGATACACTTGGTTCTTTGCCCAATAAATGACAGTCTGACTGTCACAATACAATTGAACTCCACCTTGTTGGACTCCCAACTCCTTGACCAACCCTGTAAGCCACAAAGCCTCCTTGGCAGCCTCAACTACTGCCATATACTCTGACTCGGTAGTAGATAGTGCAACTATATATTGTACCATGGACTTCCAACAAATAGGTCCTCCCACAAGAATTAATACATAACCTATGGTAGACCTCTTATCATCCAACTCCCTTGCATAGTCTGCATCCACATATCCCACAACTGAAGGACCATTGTGTTGTCTGCTGAACATAATGCCATAGTCTGTAGTACCCCTCAAATATCTGAAAATCCACTTGACTGCATCCCAATGTTGTCGACCGAGATTTGAAAGAAACTTGCTAACCATGCTGACGGCTTGTGCCAAATTTTGTCTCGTACAAACCATAGCATACATCAAACACCCCACTACACTGGCATAAAGGACCTTTAACATGTCATGAACTTCATCATCTGTCTTTGGGCACTGATCACTGCAACATGGCTTTTTCATAAAAAAACTATAATCTCCAGGACGATTTGACCTTGCAAATATCCATTCCAAGAATCTTCTTGGCCGCACCCAAATCCTTCATATCAAATTTTATGTTCAACAAAGTCTTCAACTTGTTGACCTCACTCATACTCTTTGCAACAATCAACATATCATCCACATAAATTAGCAGAAAAATAAAAGAATCATCATCAAAAGCTTTTCACATAAACACAACAATCATACTCACATCTTTTGTAGCCAATCTGGATCATGTAAGAATCAAATCGCTTGTACCACTGCCTCAGAGACTACTTTAACCCACAAAGTGATTTCTTCAAATTACAAACCAAATGTTTTTGTCCAGGGTGACTAAACCTTTCTGGCTGCACCATGTAAATTTGTTCCTCCAAGTCACCATGAGAGAAATCTGTCTTTACATTCATCTGCTCCAACTACATGTCTGAATGTGCTACTAACGCCAACATTGTCGTGATGGAGGTGTGTCTGACCACAAGGGAGAAGGCCTCATCATAGTCAACCCCTTTCCTTTGTGAGTAACCCTTTGCTACTAGACGAGCCTTTAATTTTCCCCCTCTTTTTTCTGATACTGCTTCTTTCTTCTTATAGACCCATTTGTACCCTATTGCTCTCTTCTCCTTGGGAAGTTTCACCAACTCCCATGTCTGGTTTTTATGCAGAGACTCCATCTCCTCCACCATAGCACCCATCCATCTACTTTTCTCTTGGCTTTGTACTGCTTCATGAAAAGTAGGAAGATCCCCACTACTAGTAATAAGCGCATAAGAAACCAAATCTTCAAAACCATACTAGGTAGGTGGCTTAATAGTGCATTTGGGTCTATCTATGGCTATTCGGTGATGTTGCTAATCACCTGAGCTAGAACTTTCTGCATGCTGAGCATCCTTTTCTCTACCATGGTTCTCTAGCTCCACCTGCACCACATGCTCATTGGTGTTGCCATTTTCTGGAACCTATTTCTCTTCTTCTTGAGTACGCCGCAACATGGATTTTTCATCAAAAACTACATCTCTACTGATCACCGTCTTGTTTACGTTCAGATCCCAAAGCTTGTAGCCTTTCACCGCTTTCTGATAGCCCAGAAAGATACATTGTCAAGACTTTGCATCAAGCTTCGACCTCCTCACTAGAAACATGTACGTAGGCTGGACAACCCAACACTCTCAAGCCAGAGTAGTCTACCTCACTGTTTGTCCCTCCTCTGATACTTTTCCATCTAGTGTTGCTCTAGGTGATCTGTTAATTAAGAAACAAGCCATATTCACTACTTCTGCCCAAAAGTTCTTTGCAAGCCCTGCATGCAACCTGAGACATTGAGCCTTTTTAGCTATAGTTTTGTTTGTCCTTCTGACACACCATTGTGTTATGGTGTCTTGCGTACTGGAAAGTCTCTCTTAATTCCATGTTGCTCACACAACTCCTAGAACTTTGAGTCTATGTACTCTGTACCATTGTTTGATCGGAGCCATTTAATCTTCCTCCCTGTCTAGTTTTCTACTTCAGCTTTCCACAACTTAAACTTGGCAAACGTTTCTGACTTGTGCTGCATGAAGTACACCCAAAAATTTCATGAGTAGTCATCAATAAAAGTCACGAAATAGATGTGTCTTCCTCAGGATGGTACTCTTACAGGCCCCCAAACATCTGAGTGAACATAGTCAAGAATCCCCTTCGTCTTGTGTGTGGCTGCTTTGAACTGCACCTTATTCTATCGCCCAAGGACACAAAACTTACAGAAATCAAGCTTGCATGTTTTGACACTCTTCAATATATTTCTCTTATGAAACTCTATCATCCCACACACTCTCATATGACCAAACCGCATATGCCACAAGACTGAGTAGTCAGACTCGGACTCTACAACTGCAACTCCACCTACAATTGTGGTACCTTGCAATGTATAGATATTGCAAATATTTTTTACCCCTTCATCACTATTAAGACACCTTTCCTAACTTTTCCACTCAAAAACTTGTAACTATATCCATTACAATCTAAAGAGCCCAATGAAATCAGATTCTTTCTTAAATAAGGTATGTGTCAAACATCACACAACGTTCTAACCACACCATCAAACATTTTAATTTGTATACTCCCTATTCCAAAAACTTTGCATGAAGCATCATTACCCATCATAACAGAACCAGAGTTTACTAAATTGTAGGTGTGAAACCAATCTTTATGGCATCGTGTGATAAGAGCAGACCGAATCCAGAATCCAAGAATCTTTGAGATGATCTGAACTGGCTGAGACATAAAGCATATCTCCATCACCACTCTCTGAGTCTTCTTCTTCCACTACATTCACAGAATTTGATGGACCCTCTTTGTTCTCTACATTCCCTTTCTTTTTCTCTAGACAATCCCGTCTTATGTGCCCCTTTTTCCCGCACTTAAGACACGTGAATTCCTTCCTCTTCTTGGATTTAGACCTAGATTTGTTGTTACTCAATCCACTCCGAGACTTGTTTCTTCCACGTTCCTGGTTATCCTTCACCATGAGTCCTTCACCCTGTGAAGTCTCATCACTGGCTTTCTTCCTCTGATGGAAGCCTAATAGAGCACTTGTGATTTCTTCCAATTCGGGAGTTTCTTTTCCCCACATCAGAGTCGTAACCAAATTTTTGTACGTAGGAGAATTCTGTAGGGAATTCAACAACATTAACGCCTTGTCTTTGTCTTCAAACTTCACATCAACCCGCCTCAAATCGCTAATGAGCTTATTGAGAATGTTGATATGCTGGCTCAGATCCGAGCCCTCTGTCATCTTAAGACCATACAATTTCTGCTTAAAATAGAGTTTGTTCGTCAATGACTTGGACATCTACTGACTTTAAAGTTTCAACCAAAATTCTGCTAGTGGTTCCTCATCCATGATGTGATACATCACGTCATCAGCCAGACAAAGCCTTATAGTCACCACAGCCTTCGCTTCCATTTTTTTCCAATCCATGTCATCCATTCTTTCCAGTTGTTTTTCGTACAACGTCTTCAACATGCCCTACTATACTAACTGGTCTTTCACCCTCCTCTGCCATAATCCGAAATTCCCAGTTCTGTCGAATTTCATCATGTCAAATTTTGTAGAAGAAATTGTTGTCATCATAGCCAAACTTGGGTTTTTCGTACGAAAAATCCGGATTTCGAGTATGGTGTGAGATGCCTTGAAGTTGTGTATAAAAAAAACCTCTTCAGATTTGCACAGCGTGCACCTACAACCCTCTAGGATGCGCCAGCAGAAATAAAAAAAAAGAATGTGTCAGGAAAATCTTTGACGCGTCAGTATTAGTTGTCAAACGCCTTGTGTCCCTCGTGACGCGATCTTCAAATTTTTTTTCTTTTCATTGTCATCCCGCATGACGTTCACGTTTTCGGTTCTGTCATCCTCTCACGACACTACGGATGAAAACTCACGGCAGTCCCACGATTTTCGTCGGCTCTGTTGTTGTCCCTGGCAGCGGCGGCGTATGGTTATCGTTGCCGAACTCAGAAATCCGGGTTTCCTTTGTCTGTGATTTCTTAGAAATCATAGACCTCAACGGATTCATCTTCGGTGACACATCGCCGAACGTCGAAAAACCTTCTCTCTTTTTCTCGAGTTCCATAACCAAAAACCTTCGTCCAAAAATCCTCCTCATGTAGCTCTGATATCACTTGTTGTAGGAAGAACGAAAGAAAAATGAAGAAGGCAAA
Source organism: Aristolochia californica (assembly GCF_029961685.1). Classification (NCBI taxonomy): domain Eukaryota; kingdom Viridiplantae; phylum Streptophyta; class Magnoliopsida; order Piperales; family Aristolochiaceae; genus Aristolochia; species Aristolochia californica. Next base: position 9,243,250 of record NW_027182279.1, read on the forward strand.
GAATTTTATAGTGGTTCGGTAGTGTGCCTACGTCCATTGGAACGATGGCCAAAAAAGTTCACTCATCTTGAATTAGGTTTACATCATAAATATTTATACTAAAATCCTATACGTATTTGTGTATAAAATACACAAATACCTTTGTACATAAATACCCCAAAAAACCTAATTATGAGCCATATACTCAACACTACCTTTGTCACAGTTACACATATTTCTTTTGAAATTTAAATCTCCATATAAACCCTCATTCTTGATGGCTTAAAATGGTCCAAAATGTGAAGCTTTCTGCTGTTGCAAGAAAATTTTTTGCTCATTGACCTTTGCTTCTTCAGATGTCAATTTGTCTTTCTAAAAAATCTGATATCAACGATTATTTTTGACTTGGAAACTAGACTCAAATATCTTTCCAAAGATATATATTTTCCTATATGAAATTGTTGAATATATGGAAAAGAGAAATACTTTATTGACTTATTATAATTAGAGCACATGAACCTCTATTTATAGTAGAGGAAAGTAGTAGAGTCCAACTACAATTAAACTACCTTTGCCTAATTACACCCAAACTCTAACACTTAAAGATGAGTCATAGCATAATAAAATAACCCAATATAAATAGAAAACTAACATGACTAAAACTCCTTTAAACTAAAACTCTTCTATGAGACCTGCTTCCAAAATAATTTTGGCTCTGTAAGACTTCTTATTGTATAAGATTTCTCATGCCACCTCAAGTGATCATGGTGGGTCCATATCTTATGGGATTGGGCCCATCTTCCAACACTCTTGGATATGTGGGCCTTCCTTGGTCTTATGGGCTTGGGCCCATCTTTGAACACACTTGGATATGTGGGCCTTCTTTGGTCATGTAGGCTTGGGCCCATCTTCCAACACACCCTCAAGTTGGGGGTGAGAGAGCAACATGAACTCCCAACTTGCTACAAATGATGTATAGGATCTTCTTGTATAAAATGGCAGTCCTCCATATCTTCCAATACTCCCTCTCACGCTGGTGCTATATTTCATGAGGCTCAACTGGCATAAGATAACTAAGAGTATAATCACTCCAAGTTGTATGACATCACTCCATACTCTAGTCATAACCCACGCTGGATGTAGGGCACACTCCTTTTTTTTACAGGTAGTGGGTCTATACGTAGTTCTCAGAAGTGTAGTAAAAACTCCTCCATCACCGTGTCTAAACATACCCTCAGGTGAGAGAACACCATGAACTCCCAACTTGTTACAAATGATGAATAGGATTTTCTTGTATAAAATGGCAGTCCTCCATTTCTTCCAATACTCCCCCTCACGCTAGTGCTATCTTCCTTGAGGCCAAAGTGGCATAAGATAACTGAGAGTAAAATCACACCAAGCTGTATGACATCGATCCATACTCCAGTCATAACCCACGCTGGATATAGGGCACACTCCTATCTTTCACAGGTAGTGGGTCTATACATAGTTCTCAGAAGTGTAGTAAAAACTCCTCCATCACCGTGTCCCTCCATAGGATAATGACTCTCAAGTGGTAGGAGTAATAAATGCCAGTTAAAGGAAAGAGGGGGGGGGGGGGGGGGGGGTGCGGACATAAACGAATATGTAGTAATAAGCTCCTCCATCACGGTGTCCCAACCCGGGCACCAACTCTCAAAGGTAGAAATGGGATATAAATGACTGTCATTCACAAGACGGCGATAAAAGACCCATAGGTATATATATAGATAGATAGATTGATAAAGTCTCAATGGACTTAAGACACCCATATACGTGATGGACTTAAAATCCCAACAAAAGCAACACTCAAAAGTTTGGCCCAAAGATGTATGTGAGAGTCAAATAAAGGATGGTAGGAGTAAGATTTTCAAATAACCAATAGGTAATGGGTAAACTAGAAGATAGGATGCAGAGGTGTTACGGTCCCGGGTCATGGATCGAGTAACACAGCGTGGGAATTGAGAATCTAGCACTGATGGTGTGTTATTGGACTCGATATGGTGGTCTAAAACCCCCTTCTTTGATTGATCTTTCTCACATGATCAAGCTCTCTCTTTATGAATGCAATATAGCGCTAGGTATAGCTTAAGAACCCAATAACTATTTACGTGAATGATATAGGAAAAGGGTTACATTTTCTTGATCACAACAATTAGGGTTTCAGCCCTCTTCTTGCTGCTGTTCGTGCTAGGATGGTGGTCCTAGCTTGGGATAGCCCTTGGCCTACGTTGGGGAGGCTTCTTCCCAGCTTCTTGTTGGACGCCAAGTTAGAAAGAGTCCTACTTGATGCTACTCATGGTGTAGGGTAGGCAATCCTTCAACTCTGGCTCGTTATGAGAGGTATGAGACCTTCTCTTCGTTGTGTAGATGGGGAGAAGACTGAAGCCTCTCCTTGAACTCAGAAAAGGGGTAGGAAGCTCTCTCTCTCTTGCTCGGTATGGTTTGATGGAGGATAGAGAATAGTAATGATCAATGGAGGATGAAGGGATACGTCGGCTTTGAGGAAAACCCTAACCTCGAGATCATGAAGGAGATCCCTAGCCTTTTTACCCTAACATTACCTAAATTCAATGCTTGCCTTTTCTCTGTTACATTACCCTTTAAATAGTTGACGTCCTAGGTGTTTTAGGGCTACAAGAATCACAATATTGCCCCTACGACCATACTTATTAAAAAATTAGAAATAAATCCTACTTAAAGCAATATAAATATAACTAATGGACTCAGTGAGTTATTGCTTCCTTTGTTGTGTGACTCGGTGTGCTATTGAGTCCACAACATCTGCCTCCCCCTATAGAAAGAGCTTGTCCTCAAGCTAAGAATTGGGTAGACCTGTTTGAAGATGTCCACATGGTCCCATGTTGCAGCCTCCGGTTCAGTGTCCATCCACTGAACAAGAATCTCCCAATGGTCATTGAGCAACCATGCGCGTAACACCGCGGCTGGTTTAAAAATAACGTCTCCATTGTCAACCTGAGGGAGGAATGGAGTAGATGTAGGCGGTGACCCGGAATGTGGTTTCAAGAGGGAGACATGAAACACATCATGAAGCTTGGCCGTGGCTGGCAGTTTGAGTTGATAGGCGACTGGCCCCACATGCCAAAGAATGGCAAAAAGCCCAAAAAACTTGGGTGAGAGCTTATGATGTGGTGGCCCTGCAAGTGACCTCTGGCAGTATGGTTGGATCCATAACCACTCATAATCCCCTACCTCGAAAGAGACCTCACGGTGGCCTTTGTCGTAGACATATTTCCTGCGAACTTGAGCTCGCCGTAGGCGTTCAGTAATATTCTGTAATAGAAAATTGCGGTCCATGAGTGCCTGATCAACCGCATCCATGCAGGTGGACCCTTGAGTATGCAAGAGAAGGCGAGGGGGGTCCTGTCCATATAGAACCCTGAAAGGAGTTGATTGCAATGTGGAGTGGAATGAAGTGTTGTAACAGTACTTGGCCCACGGTAGCCATTGAACCCATTGTCTCGGATGATCGCCCACCAAGCATCGTAGATACATCTCGATGGTACGGTTAACCACCTCAGTCTGCCCATCTGTCTATGGATGATAGGATGAGGAATCTTGGCTGACTAAGCGAATAGACCAACTGTTGATCTTCAAAATGCCATGACAAGGCATCAGCCTCCTTGTTCAATCTTCCAGCTTGGTATTCCACCGAAAAATCAAAACCCAACAACTTACTGATCCAGTGCTGTTGTGGCAACGTCATAAGCTGTTGTTCCAGTAGGAATTTTAGGCTATAGTGGTCAGTGCGGATGAGAAATACCCGGCCCCATAAATAAGGCCGCCAATGTTGGACCGCTTTGGCCAACCCAATTAATTCCCGCTCATATGCTGCCAGTTTGTGATGACAGACTGCCAATTGTCTTGTAAAATATGAAATAGGATGTGCCAGATGTTGTAAGACAAACCAAAGGCCCCCTCCCGCAGCGTCTCACTCAACCACAAATAAGTCATCAAAATTAGGAAGTTGTAATACAGGGGCAAAGGCGAGAGCAGATTTGAGGGCCTCAAACGACTGTGTGGCCTCCTCTGTCCAGAGAAAGGAGATTGGTCAAGGGTGTTGGTCAAGGGTCCATAGTTCTGAATAAATTTGCGGTAGTAACTCGAAAGACCCAAAAAACCTCGTAAAGCTGAGCAAGACTGGGACTGTGGCCACTCATGAATAACCCGAATCTTCTTGAGATCAACCGTAACCTCATGTGAGATAATGTGACCCAGATAAGCCACATGTGAAGCCACAAAAGAACATTTGGATTGTTTTAAATAGAGCTGATGTGCTCGTAACAATTGAAAAACAATCCTGAAGTGCTCTCAATGCTATTCTCCGGACTTGCTATATATGAGAATATCTTTGAAAAACACAAGAACAAATTTCCGAAGATAGGGGCTAAATACCTCATTCATGAGATCTTGAAAAGTGGAGGGTACATTCGATAACCCGAACGACATGATGACAAACTCAAAGTAGCCATGATGTGTGCGGGACGCTGTCTTCTCGATATCGGAGGGTTGCATTCGGATTTGATGATATCCCGACCGTAGGTCTAGTTTAGTAAATAACCACGAACTATGCAATTCATCCAGAAGCTCATCCACTATCGGAATCAGAAACTTATCCTTTACTGTTTGAGTGTTCATGTTATGGACTCCATAGCATCTAGAGAGGATAGATTAGGGTTTATTTACAATTTCAAGTCATTAGGGGTTTAATTGCAATTTCAATTCATTAGGGGTTTATTTGTAATTTGTTGAACTTATGGCCTTTGGCATGTTTTCCCTAATTCCCTATATGGGAACGTGAGATGAATGAAAGAAGGGAAGCATTGAATCAATTAGTTGTAATCAGGTTAGATTCTGCCTTCTGAGGTCTAGGTTGGATTCTCCCTTTGCAATCCAAGGTTGAGCTCCCTTCGAAGGATCAAAACATCACAACAATCCTCCCTATTCATCGTCTTCCTTGCATGTTAGACCCGGGGCGTAACAGTTCAACTCCCAATAATCAACACAAAACCTCCATGTCCCATCATGTTTCTTCACAAGTAAGACGGATGAAGAGAATGGGGAGCAATTGTAACGAATAAGACCCTGTAGTAACATCTTCTGGCATTGTCTCTCGATCTCAACCTTCTGAATGTGTGGGTATTGGTACGGACGCACTACCACCACCTCAGAACCTGGTTTTAAATAGATCCTATGGTCATAGTGCCTCAAGGGAGGCAATCCTGAAGGTGCATGGAAGAGGTCAGAGAACTCCTCAACCAGACCATCAATAGTGTTGTCAGATGGTTCCTGTGTGTTAGGTTCCCTCGCCATAGATCGAGTCACCCGACGATCACTCCTACCTTCCAGGTTGATGTGCGACTTTGAAGGAGACTTGGAATTCTTTGATTGACCAATAGTGTAATACGAGAGGATGAATAACTGAGCTTGTGAAGGGAAGCTCACCCTGGACCTCGGCTAGAAGGAAGAATCCGACCTTGTACTAATTCTATTGATCAAAGCTTGATTACATATAAACTACCTTCCTTCTTATAACAAGAAGGACCATGACGTTACACTGCCCAAGCCCCACATTTTCCCATGACATCCACTCATTTCCCAAGCTATTCTCTTCCCATGACATCCCTTCATTTCCCCAACCATACTCTTCCCAAAGTCTGACGCTAACCACCTTTTCCAAAAGCCTGACGCTAACCACCCTAACCATTTCCCAAAGCTTGACTCAAACCACCATGACGAGCCCAACACATAACAAAAAACTACATTAGACCCAACCCTTAACCTTATTAGAAAGTGACCCCACCTAAGTTCTGCATCTAGCCATGACTCTAGATGCAATGGAGTCTATAACATCACTCCCCACCTGGAGAAAGAGCTTGTCCTCAAGCTCAAAGTTGGGGTAGAGGGCCTGAAATTCTGCCAATGGTTCCCATGAGGCATCCACCGGATCCATCTCCGCCCATTGAACTAAGATTTCTCAAATATCCTTGACACGGCGAGCCTGAAAGATGCGGGCTGAAGTGGGTAAGATGAGACCATCATGAAGGGCCGGCAAAGGAGTGTGCAACATCGGTGAGTCACCCTTGAAAGGCTTTAGCAGTGATACATGGAAGACATCATGAATTTGGGCGTCGGGGGGTAACTGAAGATGGTAAGTCATGCTGCCAATGCGCTCCAAGACCTGGAATGGGCCATAGTACTTGGGTGAGAGTTTGTGGCATTGGAACGCAGAGAGAGACAACTAGCGATACTTATGAAGACGCAGCCACACATAGTCACCGGGAGCATAAGATTGGTCATGGTGGCTCTTGTCATAAGTATTCTTCATGAGCGCTTGAGCCTTTTGTAAGTTCACTCGAACCTGGGCTATCATGCGGTCTCGTTCCTACAATGCCTAATCAATAGCAGCAACCAGAGGAGAACCAGCAATATAAGAGACAAGTTGAGGGGGTTCCCGACCATAAATCATCTGGAAGCGAGTGGTCTTGAGCATGGTGTGATAGGAAGTATTGTGTTATGGACTCACTCAAGGCTAGACATAGAACTTAAGTAGTGTCACTTTAAGTTAAGAGTAAGGGTTGGTTTTAATGTAATTTTGAGTTATGTATGGGCCACGTCATGGCTTGAGAAGTGTTTTAGTTGTTGACTAGGGAAGTGGAAACGTCATGGCTTGGGAAGTGTTTAGTGGTTGACAAGGCAAGTGTTTTAGTTGTTGGCTTGGGGAAGTGTAAGTGTCATGGCCTTCTTTTTATAAGGAGGTCGCTAGTCTGTATGAAAATTAAGCATTAATCAAAGTAGTTGTAGCAAGGTCAGATTGTCCCTTTGAGGTCCAGGGTGAGCTTCCCTTCACAAGCTCAGTTATCTTCGCCGTCTCCAATCTGAAACAGGGAGGAGAATGTCTAGTGGATGATCCTTGAAAATTGGGCATAACAACTTGGTATCAGACAGGACCACCTTGGACGCCTCTTCCTCTCCAGCGGGTGGGCATACATCCATTGAAGACTTTCGAACAGAGATTCGGACGGCGTTCTAGGAGCTTCAGGAGACCATGCTCCAACTTTTCAACTCTCTGGGTTCACAGGAGGTTCCCCGTTCAGGTAGTGGCACAAGCCCTATGGAATACCCCTACCCTCCCCTCCTGCCTATGCCTCCTATGTGCCCTGCTCTGACTCCTCAAATCCTTCTTCGGTTTGGAGCATCTATTGCTCGGATTTTTGCTAGTCCGTGTAGTGCCGCAGGAACCAAATTTGAGATAGTCGCGGAGCACGACATCACAGAGCTTTCTGTCTCTCCAGCGGCGGTGACCTCCACCATTGGAGACACAAATCCGAAATTGGAGCCCAAATTTCCAAAATTAGATGGCACCGGAATCCAGACAGAAGAAATTCTGAATTCGTCGACACTGGAAATTCCCACACAGAGACTTCATGCGCCGCAATGCCGAGCTGGGCAATGGGTCCCAGAAATGCCGAAACCAAACCACCCCTACCCATGGCACGCCACAGTCCGTCCCGAACTGGAGAAGGAAAATCTGCCAGCGACTGTTCTAACTAGGACACAAGCGGCGCAGCCCCACAGGGTTGTTGTTCGCCACCAAAAACTGAAATGGAAGCTCCGTCGAAAACAACTCCGGTGGGATTTGACTTCCGACCACCACCCCTCGCGCTCCCTCTCAAGTTCACTCTCGGTCTAGGCAACCCAGCGGAAAATGAAAATTTGAAAATTTTGGGCACAGTGTGTAACAAGTGGGAACCATCCAGCTCTGGTTTGGGCTACCGGTCACCAACAAATACTTTTTCGATGGGAAATTTTCTTTCCGACAACTTCTGTTCTGTTCCTTCAGATGGTATGTGGGTCTCTCCCTGGGTTAACATCTCAATTTTTATGGTTGAACTATCTGCCTCTCTCCTGCAATGATTTTACTAAGAGAATCCCTTCTGGGTTTGTTACACTTCCAAACCTTGAAGTGCTTGATTTTCATGAAAATCAGCTGAACGGTGTTATTGCTAAAACAATTCTGGTTTTTTTCAAACATAATTCATGTTGATTTTAGTGGGAATTTATTCCAAAGCTCCAGCTTGCAGTAGCAGAAGTTTTTGTTTGGTATTTCTGTGGCCATTTAGTATCTGAATCTGAGCAATAATCAGTTCACTGGATCATTGATCAGGGGGGTGGTCTTTCATCATTTGGGACCTTACAAGTGTTGGACCTGCGTTACAATGCGCTATCTGGAGAATTCCTTGAATTTGATTTTTTCTCTGCTTTAGAGGTTTTGAGACTTTTGAATACCAAGTTCTCGGGTCCCAAATGGACTTCTGCAAGGTGCTTATTTGGTGCTTTTGATCGCCATAAACCTCTTCAAGTTGTCTTATGGAGATGACTGGAAAGGCTTTTTTGACACAATTATTGGTTATGGCCTTGGTGGGTCATCCATGGCTCTATTTGGGCTGGCTTTGGGATATAAGTCTATCCTTATTCACATTTTTGCACTGGCAGTCAACATTTTTGTCAATTTAGTCTTGCTGCTATGTATGGTATTGCAGTGGCTGCTCTTAGAATGCTGAGCACCATTGCCATTGGTTTGGCCATTGATGCCTATGGTCCCATTAGTGACAATGTTGGCCATACTATTTACAATTCTGAGGGCAAGACATTTGCTCTTCATCTTCTTCCCTCTGGAATCCCTAATGAGCAAACACTTGGTGTGCTTGGAACTGGGGTTGTAGTCCATTTTCCTGGCTTCTTCAAATAAATTGAGGGACTTGCATCTAATGAACCACCTTGTTAGGGCAGAATTCTGTTATATGATCGGGCACATATATTGTTTAACTTCCACCAAGTGGGTGATGGGCTACCAGAAGCCGAGCTCGCACATTATTCAGACTCAGATGTTGAATTCACTGGCAGAAAAGAAAATGAGTCTTCTGTTGGTTATCTTGCTCCAGTTATACAACATATGAAGGAACAAGAACTCCAAGGGTTCAGTAAATCTGCGGCAAGTCATCCTCGAGAGGTTATTCTGGTACCAACTGCTGAATTAGCTTCCCAGGTGCTTCATAACTACAGATCCCTTCTCAGTGAAGGCTTTCTAGCGCTCTCTAATCTTAAATGTGTTGTGCTAGATGAGGTGGATGTTCTTTTTGGAGATGCAGAATTTGGAAAAGTGTTGCATAGTTTGCTTGATTCAGCACCTGTTACCACACAGTATCCTTTTGTTCCTGTGACTTTGCCAATTGACATCTATAATAAGATTGTCGAGGCATTTCCTGATTATGCAGTCATCATGGGATTTGGTTCAACTAATGGTTCTGTTCTTGCTAGTCACATGGATGTGGACCAGATTGCTTTCACCGGTTCTACGAATACTGACATTGATGAGGTTGTCGCTCTTGCACACTTTGCACTCTTTTTCCATCAGGGACGATGTTGTTGTGCTGCTTCTCATTCACTTGTGCATGGATCCAGCCGTCGGCGCGGGCCAACAAACCTACCTTTGAGCTTGAGGGCAAGCTCGTTTTCCAGGAGGGGAGTGATGTTATGGACTCACTCATGGTTAGACGTAGAACTTAAGTGGTGTCACTTTAAGTTAAGAGTAAGGTTTGGGTTTAATGTAATTTTGAGTTATGTATGGGCCACGTCATGGCTTGGGAAGTGTTTTAGTTGTTGACTAGGGAACTGGAAATGTCATGGCTTGGGAAGTGTTTAGTGGTTGGCTAGGGAAGTGTTTTAGTTGTTGGCCAGGGAAGTGTTTTAGTTGTTGGCTTGGGGAAGTGTAAGTGTCACGGCCTTCTTTTATAAGGAGGACGCCAATCTGTATAAAAATGAAGCATTAATTAAAGTAGTTGTAGCATGGTTGGATTCTCCCTTTGAGGTCCAGGGTGAGCTTCCCTTCACAAACTCAGTTATCTTCTCCTTCTCTTATTTGAAACAGGGAGGACAACGTCTGGTGGATGATACATGGAAATGGGGCATAACATATTGTAGCAAAATTTGGCCCACGCAAGCCAACGGACCCAAGTTTTGGGATGATCACCCGGTAAGCAACGCAAATACATTTCGAGAGTACGGTTGACTACCTCGGTTTGCCCATCTGTCTGGGGGTGGTAAGCAGATGAGAAAACCAACTTGGTGCCCTATAGCTTGAAAGCTCCTTCCAGAAGTTACTCGTGAAAATGACATCTCTATTACTGGTGATGGATTCCGGAAGGCTGTGGAGTCGGACAATGTGATCCATGAAAATTTGAGCAATGTGGGGAGCTGTATATGGATGTGATAGGGAAATAAATGCCCATACTTTGAGAAACAATCCACCACCACTATTATGAGAGATTTTCCCGAATATTTTTAAAGACCCTCAATGAAGTCCATGGAGACATCGGCCCAAATCTGAGTAGGGAGCTGATGTGGATGGAGTAAGCCTGCTAGGCTTAAAGTTTCTATTTTATTGCATTGGTAGGCTTAGCAGGCGAAGACAAAGTCAGCTACCATTCTTTTCATTCCTTTCCCTATAAAAGTCACGGCTAAGGCAGAAATAAGTCTTCTGCTGTCCTTCATGGGTACTGTCATGATATGTGGAAGGGATGGTGGGCAGTATGGCCGAGGTGGCAAGAAGATAAAGTCGTTGCTTATACAAAATGAAGTGGTCCTGGATGGTCCAGTTGTTGTCCATGGCTTGTTGTTCTATGTTGTGCAATAAGGTGAGGAGGTCCGGTGTTTGTTGAATTTCTACCCGAATTGAATCCAGCAACAAAAATTGAGGTTGACTAATGGCATTGAGTTGTGGTGCCGGTACATCTCTGCGTGACAAGGCGTCGGCGCCTCGGTTGACTTGGCCTAGTTTGAACTCCACCCGAAAATCGAACCCCATTAATTTGTTGAGCCAATGCTGCTGGGGTGAAGTGGTAAGGCGTTGCTCCAATAAGTACTTCAGGCTACAGTGGTTGGTTCGAATAAGGAAGTGGCAGCCCCACAGATATGGTCTCCAATGCTAAATGGCTTTGGTTAAGCCAATAAGTTCTCACTCATAAGCCGCCAATTTGTGATGATGTATAGCCAGTTGTATGCTGAAATAACCAATAGGATGGCCCTACTATTGTAATACTGGGTCGATGCCGCCCCTAAATGCATCACATTCAATAATAAAGAGATCCTCAAAATTAGGAAGATGGAGCACTAGTGTTGACACTAAGGCGTGCTTGAGTTGTGCAAAGAAGGAAGATGCAGCCTCGGACCAGATGAAAGCATTCTTTTTTCAGCAAACTTTTCAGTGGAGCTGCTATTTGGCCATAATCTTGTATAAATTTGTGATAGTAGCCCGATAAGCCCAAGAAGCCCTTTAACGCAGTTGCTAATTCAGGAGAAGGCCAGGCATGAATTTTAGTACTGTCAACCTTGACGCCAGAGGCTGAAATAACATGTCCCAAATAAGCGACCTCTGGGTCGCCGACAGAGCATTTCGAATGCTTGAGAAATAAGTGATGAGCACGCAATATGTGGAATACGGAATACAAGTGTTGTAGGTGGCATTCTCAAGTAGAGCTGTAGATCAAAATATCATCAAATAAAACTAGTAAAAATTTCCTTAAAAGGGGTCAAAATACCTCATTCATGAGTGCCTGGAAAGTGGAGGGGGCATTGGAAAGCCCAAATGGTATGACCAGAAACTCGAAATGGCCATGATGGGTGTGGAAGGAGGTCTTTTCCATGTCTACAGCGTAGACACGAATCTGATGGTACACGGAGCACAAATCCAACTTGGTAAAGAATTTGACGACGCCATGTAGTTCATCCAAAAGTTCATCGACCACTGGAATGGGGAATTTATCCTTGACAGTGTGTGCATTTAATTCTCTGTAATTGACACAAAAATGCCAAGTATGATCCTTTTTCTTCACTAAGAGCACTGGAGACGCAAAGGGAGACCAGCTGGCTTGGATGAGGCCCTGCTCAAGCATTTGGTGGCATTGGCGTTCAATTTCATCTTTTTGCAAATGTGGGTAAAGATATGGTCTTACCACTACCAGTTCTGCTCCCATTTTCAAACGAATCTAGTGGTCACAGTTACGGATAGGAGGGAGTGATTGTTGCTCCATAAATAAATCCCCAAATTCTGCAATGAGAGAGTGTAAGTGACTACGATAGGAATCAGCCGCTTGAAGGTGGTGGAGTGCGCACAACAAAGGGGCATGAGTCCCATGAAGGGTGATGTGGTGCTGGCTCGAAGTGAAACCCATGGTTAATGAAGTGAAATCCCACAATATCGAACCCAACTATTGGAGCCACTTAATGCCCAAGATGAGATCAAACCCAGCCAATGGAATAACCAAGAAATCCATTGCAAAGCGGTGGCCCTCGATAACAAACTGCACTACTGAACAGAGACCAATTCTGGTGAGTTTTTCCCCGTTAGCTACTAAAACGGAGAGTCTAGAATTCTGCTAAATTGCTAATCCCAAATGGGTGGCCACTGTTTGGCTCAGAAAGTTGTGGGTGCTACCCGAATCCACCAAGGCAAGTAACCGGAAGTTTTGAATGCCCGCATGTACTTGCATAGTGTTGGTGTTGTGTAAGCCAACCATGGCATGGATGGAAATGGCCGGTTCTTCCTCCTTAGGGGTTTCTTCATCTGGTGGTGGGGAGTCCTCCTCTGGATCTTCTACTTCCCACCAAAAGAGCCGCTTGCATAAGTGACCCAGTAAATATTTTTCATCACAATTAAAACAAAGCCCTTGTGCCTTGCGCTGCTCCATTTCTGTTGTGGACAGGCGCTTAATGTATTGTGATGGGGGAGTGGACCGGGAAAGCTCTGTGGTCTGAGTACGATTTGTCCCTTCGTGCATAGGGAGTTGTGGCAGTAGGAGTCTCCAGTAGCTGATTGGTTGGGCAATGGTCGACGACACCCCATAGAGTCTTTCAGAATTATTTGTTTGGCATCCAACGTGCGTGCCAAATTCATAGCATGGGCCAAAGAAGGGGGGTCATGCAATTCCACCTCGAGGCGAAGTGCCTCCACTAAGCCAGAAGTAAACAGATTAACATATTTATCGAAATTCACATATGAAGTAGCTCGGGCAATGCGTTTCTGAAATTGTTTTTGGTAGTTCTCAATGGAACTTGTCTATTTTAGATTGACCAAATCCCCCAAAGGATTGCTGCGGGCAGGGGGGCCCAAATCTCAACATTCAAAAATCTCTAAAAATTTCCCAACCATGCACCGGATGCTCAAACTTAAATTGATGATACCACAAGTTGACTTCATCCAGCATGTGAAATGATGCTAACGGAACCCGGTCCTCTGGCTGGGTTCGTTGGTTAAAAAAAAATTGGTCACACCATTGCAACCAAATCAGAGGGTCAGTGGGCCCGTCATAAAGAGGAAAGTCTAGCTTAGTGTATCTGGGCACTGTTGAAGGGCTGTTAGCGTGAAGTCCTCCTGGAACAGGGTGGGCTGGGTGCAGAGGAGCCATTGGTGGTGGCGGGGGAGCTAGCTGTTGGTGCTGGTGATGCGGGTAAGCAGGAGGGGCAGTGGCCCGTGTCTTAAACTTCTCCATTCGAAGAGCAATTTGTAGGAAGGAGTCCAGCAGCTCAATGAGTTCTGTGCTGACAGAAGCTATAGAATGTTGTGTCTCCATTCAGAGTGCATCCACCTGATTACTCACATCCGTAGGGGAAGAGGAATCGCTGACGGTGGTCCTATCTGATACCACAATGTTAGGTTCCCTCGCCATAGATCGAGTCACCCGACGATCACTCCTACCTTCCAAGTTGATGTGCGACTTTGAAGGAGACTTGGAATTCTTTGATCAACCAATAGTGTAATACAAGAGGATGACTAACTAAGCTTGTAAAGAGAAGCTCACCCTGGACCTCGGCTAGAAGGGAGAATCCGACCTTGTACTAATTCTATTGATCAAAGCTTGATTACATATAAACTACCTTCCTTCTTATAACAAGAAGGACCATGACGTTACACTGCCCAAGCCCCACATTTTCCCATGACGTCCACTCATTTTTCAAGCTATTCTCTTCCCATGACCTCTCTTCATTTCCCCAACCATACTCTTCCCAAAGTCTGACGCTAACCACCATTTCCCAAAGCCTGACGCTAACCACCCTAACCATTTCCCAAAGCTTGACTCAAACCACCATGACGAGCTCAACACATAACTAAAAATTACATTAGACCCAACCCTTAACCTTATTTGAAAGTGACCCCACCTAATTTCTGCGTCTAGCCATGACTCTAGATGCAATGGAGTCTATAACACTATGTGTGGATGGTGTGGATGCAGTGGGCCTTGTCCACTGACAGCCTTGCAAGAGCACTTGACTACCGGCCACAACAAAGCTCATAGTGAAAGCCAAAATGTCCCACATAATGGGCCCCAATTCTTGTAAGCATTTAATGCCTAATACCATATCGAAGCCAACCAAGGGAATGACAAAAAATTCAGCATTAAATAAAGTAGAGCCGATGGAAAAAGTTACCGCTTTACTGATCCCATAGCTAGGGACTTTCTCGCCATTGGCCGCTGATATTGTGGCTGTCAGATGAGGGAGGATCTGTAACTGAAGGTGTTGTGCGGCTGTTAAACTCAAAAAATTGTGTGTACTACCCGAATCAACTAGTTCCACCAATTCCTGGTCAAGGACTTGAGCTCTGACTTGCATCATTTTGGCAGATTTCTGCCCATTAATAGCGTGCAAGGAAAGCTCCGGTGGTTCCTCAATAAAATCCTCTGTCTCCTCTGTATCATCTGATTCCTCCACCTCGAGCCAAAACAACTTCTTACATTGGTGCCCCACCCGGTATTGTTCATCACAGTTGTAGCATAGATTCTTGGACCTTTGTTCTGTCATTTTTGCGCTTGTTAATTTTTTGATAAATTATGGTGGGGAATTACTAGGGCGTGTATCGGCTACCGGAGTCGTATTCTGATTGTGTTTGGAGGAAGATAATATAGGGTTTGTCACTGTAGATGAATTATAGTGGTGCCCTTGCCAAGTGGAGGAAGTGGTCTGTTCACCTGGCCAACCCGGCTTGCAATGCTGTAAACGTTGTCGTTGTTCCATTGCCCCGGCCATATTCATTGCTCGAGCCAGATCTTGAGGGAAAAGGAGTTCAACCTCTAGCCTTAGAGATTCAGTGAGACCCACTGTGAATAATGAGACCTGTTGGTTGACCGGTACCGATCCCCCAGCATGAGCCAAATTTTCTTAGAACTGTGTTTGATATTGTTCAACCGAACCAGTTTGTCGTAATAGGACCAATTCACCCAAGGGTTTCTATGGGAGGGAGGTCCAAATCTGATTGTGCATAAAATTTTAAATTCACCCCAATCCAGCCATGGTCTCTCTCTTTCCACCTGGTGAACCCATAAGTGGGCTTCATCTAACATATGGAAAGAGGCTAGTTGCACCTTATCCCATTCAGCAGTTCCTTGATTTAAAAAAATTGCTCACATCTATGCAACCAAATTAAGGGATCTACTTAACCCTTATAAGTAGGAAAGTCTAACTTTGTGTACCTTGGTATTGTGCCTCCATGCTATGGTCCTTGGATAGCAGTGCGCCCAGGCCACTGCTCCCCCCTCCTGTGATACGGTTGAGTCACCTCCCTCGTATCTGGGCTCTACTGCCTTTCTGCCCACCTCTCGGTTAGAATGCTAAAGATTTTCCTAAACTCTTTTCAAACTTGTTGCATCTCTATTTCCAACCCACAGACTTTTCCCAGCACTGTTGTGCTGTCTCCATGCTATCCTCTAGGTTTTGCATCATGGTATGCTGTTCTTCATTGCTGAATGTATCTCCCATGTTACCCTGCTCTGATACCACGTAGTTACTATCCCAGATCATGGATTGAGTAACATGGCGTGGGAATTGAGACTCCAACATTAATGGTGTGTTGCTGGACTCGATATGGTGGTCTAAAACCCCCTTCTTTGATTAATCTTTCTCACGTGATCAAGCTCTCTCTTTATGAATGCAATATAGTGCTAGGTATAGCTTAAGAACACAATTACTATTAACGTGAATGATATAGGAAAGGGGTTACCTTTTCTTGATCACGGCAATTAGGGTTTCAACCCTCTTCTTCCTGCTGCTCATGCTAGGATGGTGGTCCTAGCTTGGGATAGCCCTTGGCCTACGTTGGGGAGGCTCCTTCCCAGCTTCTTGTTGAACGCCAAGCTAGAAAGAGTCCTGCTTGATGCTGCTCGTGGTGTATGGTAGGCAATCCTTCAACTCTGGCTAGTTAAGAGAGGTATGAGACCTTCTCTTCTTTGTGTAGATGGGGAGAAGACTGAAGCCTCTCCTTGAACTCGAAAAAGGGGCAGGAAGCTCTCTCTCTCTTGCTCGGTATGGTTTGATGGAGGATGAAGGATAGTAATGATCAACAGAGGATGAAGGGATACGTGGGCTTTGAGGAAAAACCTAACCTTGAAGTCATGAAGGAGATCCCTAGCCCGTTTACCCTAACAATACCTAAATTCAATGCTTTCCTTTTCTCTATTACATTACCCTTTAAATAGTTGATGTCCTAGGTGTTTTCGGGCTACAAGAATCACAATATTGCCCCTACGACCATACTTATTACAAAATTGGAAATAAAACCTACTTAAAGAAATATAAATATAACTAATAAACTCAGTGAGTTATTGCTTCCTTCGTTGTGTGACTTGGTGTGCTATTGAGTCCACAACAAGAGGCCACCATTTTTTCAATAATAATGTCTCATACAAAGAGACATAATAACTGCTTCTGAAATGTGTCTGGGCCCATTTAACACGAACCAAAATAATAAAAATACTTGTAAAAAGGACCAATAAAATAATTCGAACCAATATGTTGACCAAGGGATATGTTGTGAATACCTCAAAATAATAATCCAGCAATAAAAAATATCGAGTCGCACTGAGTCAAATAGTAGATCAATATAGCTAAGTCGAGGCAGAAATATATGAAAAATTTGGGACTTCGACCCATATACAGAGGTAGAAAATAAGTGGGCTAAGTCAAATTGACTCAGATCTGAGTTGAGTCACTGAGTTGACCCGGACCGAGTTGGCCCGAGCTAGCTCGATAGACTTGTACTGCTCGACAGCAGCTAGAAGGGTAGCCTGGTTCACTGTGTTGACTCGGGTGGGTCCGAACTGAGACTCAGCATGCGCTGAACCGGTGCTCAATTAATTTTTCCTAACTTAATAAATCTAATTTTTCATCTTCTTCCTCCCTGTGATGGTGGAGTCATCTTCCCCGCTTCCAAATAGAGTGGAACAGCAATAGCGTAAGGTCGGTTCAAGACTCGGGCAGAAGATTACAATCTCGCTACCTATCTTGGCGAGATTTAAATTCAGAAGCAGCGTGTCCTTCTCACCCTTGGCGCCACATTTTGGGATGGGCCTTGGACCCAATTTAACAGAGTATCGGAGCATCTCAGTATGTGGGCATTCCACCCAAATTATCCACATACCACATGTGGGGGCCTACACCCAAATTATCTAAGTGCCTACGCATAAGGGGGAGAGTTAAGGAATATTCCCACATGGATTAGTGAGATAAAAGATCTTGAGTTTAAAAGTTTAAAAAGAGGCTTCCTAATCGGCTAGTCAATTTGGGATGGGCCTTGGACCCAACTTAACATGGTATCATAGCAGGTTCTATGAGTTGAACATTATATATTTAAAAAAATATATTCGAGTTTAATTTCCAAGGAAAATGATTTTTTTTAAATCAGAGTTATCTACAGAGAGAAATCAATATTTGAAGCAGCAAAGGTCATATTACAAAAGAGGTTCATGCAGCAACAGAAAGCTTCAACTTCCGAGCTATTTTATGCTATCAATAACGAGACTTTATATGAAGAATTATATATCAAAAGAAAGATCTGTAAGTATATTTTCTTACCTATCCGACCAATTCTATATCTGAGTTTTTTATATGGAGATATTTATCTTGGAAGAGTCAATGGCCATGCAAGAAAAATGGGAAAGAGTACTTAGTTCGGTTGAGTCTGAAATATATAAGATTAAATATCTCAATAGATGTATATTTTATGAAATGAATATGGATGAAATTTATTTAAGTCTAGTTTCATAAGGAGAAAATTTCATGTCTATATGATCTATATTTAAGGATATATTCACATTAGAAGAATCAAAGGTCATACATGTGTCTTTTTGCATTGAAAAATCCGAATTTAAGCCAATTGTTTTTCGTCACTTTTTGAGTTTTTGTTATTGATCAACTATATCTGGAAAATATCTCACTTACTCCTTTTTTGGTTACTACATCTATATTATTTGGTTCAAGTTGGGAACACTGCCATTACCTCCCAGCTTGAGGGGGAGAAGTAGAAGAAGTACAAGAAAGAGAGGTGTTTTATCCCTTATGTTGTGATAGGGTTTATGTGACCAAAATATTCAAGAAAGGGCGAGCACAAAAGATGAATCTTTTGCATCTAAGAAGAAATTTTTTGCAGCAAAGAAGATTGAAGATCAAGAATCCTAACTTGTAGTAATAATTGTGGTAATTATTGGTGATACTTGACTCGGCTCGACTCGATTCTATTTCTCTGGTTGGATTATTATTTTGAGGTATTCACAACATATTCCTTGGTCAACATATTATTTGGTACAAATACTCATTTCAAATTACTTCATGGGTCCTTTTACAAGGATTTTATTATTTTGGATTGAATAATATGGGCCCAGGCCCATTTCAGCTGCAATTATTGTCTCTTTAGATGAGACGTTATTATTGAAGAAGTGGTGCCCTCTGCATCCTATCTTCCTCTTTACCTATTTACCTATTGGTTATTTGACAACCTTACTCCTACTATCCTTTATTTGACTCTCACATACATCTTCGACCAACCTTTTACGTGTTGGGAGTTTAAGTCCATCATGGTTGGGTGTTTTAAGTCCATCATGGTTGGGTGTTTTAACTCCATCACCGTCTTTTAAATGAAAGGCATTTATCACCCATTTCTACCTATGAGAATCGGTGCCTGGGTTGGGACACCGTGATCGAGGAGATTATTACTACATATATGTTACCCCTCTTAATTGGCATTTATTACTCCTACAGTCGTTTTCCTGTGGAGGGACATGGAGATGGAGGAGTTTTTACTACACTCCTGAGCAGTACATATAGACCCACTACCTCCGAAAGATAGGAGTGTGCCTTACATCTAGCATGGGTTATGACTGAAGTATGGAGCGATGTCATATGGTTTGGAGTAATTTTACTCTCACTTATCTTATGCCAGTTGGGCCTCATGGAAGAGAACACAAATGTGAGGGGGAGTATTGGAAGATATGGAAGACTACCATTTTATGCAAGAAGATCATATACATCATTTGCAGCAAGTTGGGAGTTCATGATATTCTCTCACCCTCAGCTTGAAGGGGAGTGTTGGAAGATGGGCCCAAACCCACACGACCGAGCAAGGCCCACATATCCAAGTGTGTTGGAAAATGGGCTCGAGCCCATTGACCAAATAAGACCCACATATCCAAGAGTGAAGGAAGATGGGCCCAAGCCCATAAGATATGGGACCCACCATGATCACGTGAGGTGGTAAAGAAGTCTTACACAATAAGGAGTCTAACAGAGCCACAATTATTATGGAAGCAAGTCTCGTAGAGTAGTTTTAATTTAAATGTGTTTTAGTCATGTTAGTCTTCTATTTATATTGGGTTATTTAATTATGCTAGGACTTATCTCTAAGTGTTAGAGTTTGGGTGTAATTGGGACAAATGTAGTTTAATTGTAGTTGGACTCTACGACTTTCCTCTATTATAAATAGAGGTTCATGTACTCTGATTATAAAAAGTTAATGAAGTATTTCTCTTTTCCATATGGAAATAGAATAGCAGTATAGAGGTGTTTTAACGTAAAGCAAATAACGGTTATAGAGACTGAAATAAAAAGATAAATACAAACCTAAACTGCTAGAGATAATATATCAGAAAAGGATCATATTATCTCTGTGGGTTGACCGAGTCAACTCACAGAACCTGCTCTGATACCATGCTGAATTTATGGAAAAGAGAAATACTTCACTGACTTAATATAATCAGAGTACATGAACCTCTATTTATAATAGAGGAAAGTAGTAGTGTCCAACTACAATTAAACTACCTTTGTCCCAATTACACCCAAACACTGACACTTAAAGATGAGTCCTATCTTAATTAAATAACCCAATATAAATATAAGACTAACATGACTAATGACCCCTATTTATAGTTTTTGAGAGGATGTTACAATGTCTGTAACGCTCTTAGGGTTACAAACTTTACATAAGAAAAGGCATAAGTAGATATGTTTCTCCTCGACTAATTACATCCTTGTTTCATCTTTATGAGAAGTCTTCTTATTCACCGTGATGCCACCTCTCTTAGACGTGCGGGCCTTCTCCTTGGATATGTGGGACTTCCTTGATTGTGTGGGCTTGATCCCATCTTCCAACACTTGATTTAGAACTCACTCAAATGACTTGGCAATCTCAACATATGCGATCGGCACTAGAAAGTGTTCATTAAGGTAAAAAATAAACACAAAAGCAATGTGGATAGGAGTGAGCTTAACCAGATTCATGGCTTCTTTCTTTCATGAAACAACTTCATAGATAGAATTTTGTATGTGCTGCTCTAAAGATAATTCATCGAGAAGACTGTTGCAATTTAGGTTATTTCAAGATGGAAGATGATTTGACACATGTTTGGATTGGAACCGTGGGCTATGATGTTGGATTGTAGAAGCGGTAGTGAGGAAGAAGCTCAAATATTTCTCTACATTGCCAAAATTTGCTGATAACATATATAGGTTATTGATGCTTTTGAATTCAAGTGTGCAAAAGGTATAAACTCTTCAAAAGGAGTTGACTTAAAAATAAAGAAGTTGATCAAATAAAACCGTAAAAGTTGCACTGCCCTTGATCTCAAGTGAATGGAGTCAAGCACATGGTCCCTGAACCTAGCACAATCAGCAAGAGTTGAAAAAGAAGTTCAAAGCTCGTTACAAGCAACTGTTGAAAAGTTATGGAGTTGAGCACATGATGAATGGAGTTGAACACATATCTCTGGAGCTAAACCCAGTTAGTAACGAATTAAAAGGAAGTTAAAATGGTTTTTACAAGCAGCAATTGAAAAGAAGAAGAATCGAGCACATACTTTTATGTAGTCAAGCTCATGCACAAGTAGCCGAACATATAATCTCAAACTTTTGAAATCTTCAAATAGTATCAAGTCAAATGCTAGGAGTCAGCCCCATGATCCAGTAGTTGAGCCCATGCATTAAACTACAAGCTAAAAGGAGTCAAATCCAACTTACAATAAGTTTGGAGTTAATTAATGATTCAACCCATGTAAAAGGATCCAAGCTATCGGATTCCATTCTATCACAAAGGAATCGATCACTATAGAGAAATAGTAGATGAACTCAAGCCTGAAAAGAGTCGTTGGAGCAAATGGATTCCTCCCTAGACCAAAAGGCTCGACTCCATGTTTTAGAAAAGGAATTTCAAGCATAATCTTTGGCTACATACCTCAAAATTATTTAAGTGGTATACCAAAATGACAACCAGCACAGATAGTTTAATTAATTTTTTCATATTTCTAAATTTTACTTTTCAAGTTTTTTACAAGAGTTAGAAACAAGGTTGTAAATTAGTAGCAGCTAGTTTCTTGGATTGGATTTCAAATATATAAAAACCCAATCCTTTTCTAGCATAAATAAGAGTTTTAGCCACAAAATTTGAAATGCCCCCCATCCCCCAAACTTTTAAATGGAAGAATTGAGGTCTTCAACCTAAGATTTCAAGCAAAATAAGTATCTATTTTCTCTTTTATAATTCAATATTTTTCTTGAATGATTTGAGTTTTGATGAATTGTTTTGTATAAGATTTGAATTTAAATATCAAAACTCTTTGAAATTATTAGCATATATTCTTAATCATTTATACATAGTACTACTAATCATATTGGTAGAACTACTTAAGTTTTTTGAGATTCTATTGACTGTAGGATGACTCCCAATACTGCTTTTGATGATAACAAAACTTAATTGAGCTAATAACTTGCAAATCTAGTGTTCAGATACTTCACCTCCAAGAGCATTCCATGGTCTAAAGCTTCAAAGCCAAAATAAAGACTTCAAGCACAGTTGAAGAACATCTCTTGAAGAAACACCCACAAGGAAGAAGACAACGAGAAGACTCGAGTTCAAGCATCAAAGACATACGTTTTAACTCAGTCAATATATGTAAGAGAGTAATGTAACTCTTAGTCCTTAAGTACTTGTGAGATCGAAGCTTTAAGAATTAAATTTCATATAGACATGTTTAGAATCATCATATACATCACTTAGAAAGCACTTATAGAGAAATTCCTATGCTTTATAAAATATTCATTTTAATCTGGCATTGAAATGATTGACCAGTCTTTGATTGTGATCGATCATCCAGAACTGTGCAAGTCAGGAATATAAAGCATGATCAATCAACCATAATTTATTGATCGATCATCTAGGACATGGACATTTCATGCTATAGTGCATCTTTATCTTATGGTCACATCGTAGAAGAGTTTTAGTTTGAGTCATGTTTGTCTTCTATCTATATTGAGTTATTTAATTATGCTAGGACTTATCTTTAAGTGTTAGAGTTTGGGTGTAATTGGGACAAAGGTAGTTTTATTGTGATTGGACTCTACTACCCTACTCTATTATAAAAAGAGGTTCATGTACTCTGATTATAATAAGTTGATGAAGTCAAGGAAGTATTTCACTTTTCCATAAATTCAACACACACAAACTGTTATTTATAGTTTTCAACCATGGTGGCTTACCTTTGGATAGATGTTCTTTTATTCCCTTCTCACTCATGTTACCAAGCCTATAATGCTACTGTTGGAAGATGGGCTCAAGCCCACAAGCTCAAGACAAGAAGCCCACATGTCAAAGGAGTGGCATATGTGTGAAATATGGTATTTTTCTTAAAGATGGCATAGGGGTATAAATATGTGTTCTTTTTAAGTCTTTTGTTCCATCAAGTTGTAGCCCTAAGGGAATTGTAAAAATTATAAACAAAGGCATTGCCTAAGAGGTAGGGCATTGAAGCTCTCTCCTCTCCTTCCACAAATTCGTCCAGCCCTCATTCTCTTGTTTACGCAAACCTCTTCTCTCTTAATCCAAAATCTTTCCTTCCACATCCTTCTTCTTCTCCTTTCCTTCTCTCTTCTTCTTCTTCTTCCTAGTTGATCTAAATGTCCTCTCATGAGATCCTAAATTCTACATGGTATCAGTGCAAGGAGTTTAGGATCTAACTTGGTGAAGTTATTATGGAATTTGTTCAAGAAGTTTGTAAAAGGAGTTCAGCCATGAAGAGATATGTTAATTCTCTTCTTACTAACAATTTTTTTTCCTTTCCTTATTTAGATACTCCTCTTTACGATTTTCTACTTCTTGAACTTTGAATAACATCATGTCAAGATAAATCTTTATATATTGTGAAGATTTATTTCTATGACTAAAATCATGTTATAATCTTGATCTTCTTGTCAATCAATTACAAGTTTGATCAAGATCATTTGTTGTTTGTGTCTTATTAAGATTAATGGTTGTGATTCAATTGCCTTTATGTAACTTGGATCAATCTCATTTGTTGGAAGATAAACTCAAGCCCACATAACCAAGGAAGGCCCACGTATCTAAGATTATTATAAGATGGCCACACGACTAAGGAAGGCCCACAATATGGGCCCAAGCCCATAATAAGTAGGACCCACAATGATTACCATGAGCTGGCATCCTTATCACATTAGATAGAAAATCAAGAAGGACTCACAAAAGTATCTTATCTTATGGTCACGTCAAAGAAGAGTTTTAGTTTGAGCTATGTTTGTCTTTTATCTATATGAGTTATTTAATTATGTTAGGACTTATCTTTAAGTGTTAGAGTTTGGGTGTAATTGGGACAAGGGTAGTTTTATTGTAATTGGACTCTATTACCTTCCTTTATTATAAATAGAGGTTCATGTACTCTGATTACAACAAGTTATTGATGTCAATAAAGTATTTCACTTTTCCATAAATTCAACATCATTTGAGGTAGAATTCCAGCACATGTTGTTGTAACTTCTCCTACTTAATGGTGCTCATGGGTTTGTGTTATGTTGTTGGATGTCTATTATATGTTTGATGAAATTCCAACATTCACTTACCCTTTGTTGTTTCTCTTGAACTTCAACAATTGAATTTTTTTTATGTTGAAGTATTCCCATGAGTTGAAGATAAATTGTCTTCCAAGTGTCTTGATTTGCCTTTAAATTGTCTCTAAATATTTGTTCTCTCTCTC
Organism: Aristolochia californica; assembly: GCF_029961685.1. Lineage (NCBI taxonomy): Eukaryota > Viridiplantae > Streptophyta > Magnoliopsida > Piperales > Aristolochiaceae > Aristolochia > Aristolochia californica. Next base: position 9,267,627 of record NW_027182279.1, read on the forward strand.
TCTCTCAGTTTGTGTTGGATTTTAAGAATATAAGTGGAATTATGTAATGGCTGGATCTTATTCTCACTTGCTAAAGGCACAAATTTGTTGATAATTTGGTGTTTGCTCTCATGAAGAATTTTTTTATTTTTTTGGAGACTGATTTGGTCTGCGGGTTCTTCAAATTACATTGAGTAATTGTTATTTGAAGAAGGCCCCTTCCCTTGACCTCCACATTTGACTTGCCTCATCATGGAGAATGGACACAACAGTAATAAGAGTGATATACTCCATATTACTATGATTCCACTTAGAGGTCTCTCCAATTACCTTAGCTGGTCACAATTGGTACGGAGGGTTCTCATTACTCATGACTTTTTAAGCCAAGTTATTAAATTCTCTCCTCCGATTGATGAAAAAGATGAAACCTACCATAAGTGGGTTAAAAATGATAACATGGTTATAAGTTGGCTCATCAATAGCATGGAAGAGCATGTGGCTAACAATTTGGTCCACTTGGAAATAGCCAAGGACATGTGGGACACTTGTGCTAAGCGTTACTCGAATACTGCCTCATTACAAAGGGTATATGATGTCTTACAAAGTATGTTGCATACTAAACATGGAGATAATATTCACGAATTTTTGGCCCGATTTTTGGGTCTTCTCCAAGAATGAAAAATAGCTCAGCCTTACTCCACTGACATTGTTGTTCAAGAATGACAACGAGAAGCCTTGGCAGCAGCTATTTGCATGTCTAATATTAAGCCTTACCTTGAGGTTGCTAAAACTCAGCTTCTAAGTTCCTCCGTTCTTCCATCCTTCGAGGACATTAGTACTACATTACTACAGATACCTGATCCATCCCCTCCTTCTCCTATTGATGCTCCATCGGTGATGTTCTTGGGCAATCGGGGTACATCTTCGTCATACCAAGGACGGGGTAGAAATATGAAGGGGGTAGAAAATAGAGGTAGTCGAACAGGTCCGAACAATTCCCATACTGATCCTCGACTTTGCACTTACTGTGGTGGTCAGAACCACCTTGTGGCAACATGCTAGAAACTTCATGGCAAGCCTAATTGGGCCACAGCTAACCCAGTATCTATTAGTGTTGAGAAACATGAAGAAAAGGCTGACTCATACTCTAAAATGTGACTCTTACTGCTGAAGACTATGTTGCATTTCAGAAAATGAAGTCCTTAATGGAATCCTCCATTCCCCCATTATCTACTGCTGCTACTACTATTGCCTTAGTTATGCTTTCTTCCTCTTCATCCTCTTCCTCTTGGATCATCGTCTCCAGGGCCTCCGAATATCTATCAGGTAACAAACACTTGTTTCAGTCATTATCTCCTTGTCTTCCTTAGAAATTCGTTACTATTGCTAATGGTACTCAAACCAAGGTCCTTGGCAAAGGTTCCTCTTCTCTTGCCTCCTCTATTCCTCTTCAAGATGTTTTGTTTGTCCCTCAATTTCCTTTAAATTTGCTCTTTGTTAATTAATTAACCAAACAGTTAAATTAGTTTGTCACCTTTTCACCATCCTCTTGTGTATTTCAGGATCACTACGAAGTAGGTGATTGGTGGCGGCAATGAAAAGGGGGGTTTTACTACTTTACTCTTCCACCATTAGCTGCCTTATCATCCACTACTTCCGAGGCCCAACTTTGGCACAACCGGCTTGGTCATCAGTCTACCCCTTCACTTCGTTATTTGCTTCTGCCTTTAAAAGTACTTTCTAATTTCAGTTGAGAGGTTTTTCAATTAAGTAAACATATTAGGAGTATATATTTTCCTCGTATTACAACTACAAGTACTGCTCCTTTTGAGTTAATACATTCTGATGTCTGGGGACCTTTAAGTGTCTCAAATATTTCTCAAGTTAAATATTTTGTCATTTTTGTGGATGATTTTACCTGAGTGACTTGGTTATATTTATTTAAAGAGCGTTCATAAATTCTTCCTTTGTTTAAAAAATTTCATGCTATGGTATTGACACAATTTGGTAAGAAAATTCAAATCCTTAGGTCTAATAATGCTAAGGAATACATGTCTAATGATTTCAAATCATTTTGTGAGGGTAACGGGCTTATCCATCAAACATCATGTGCCTATACCCCTCAACAAAATGGTATTGCTAAAAGGAAGAATTGTCATCTTCTTGAAGTTGCCCGGGGTCTTCTCTACTCCATGAAGGTACCCTATTTTTATTGGCCTCATGCTATACTTATGGCATATTTTCTTATTAATAGGTTACCTTCATCAGTTCTTCATAATAAAACTCCTTACTCTGTGGTATTTCATGGTGAAGATCCTTTTTCTCTCCCTCTGAAAGTGTTTGGATGTACATGTTTTGTTCATGTTACTTCTCCACAACAAAATAAACTTGATCTTCGGTCTATGAGGTCCATTTTTTTGGGGTACTCTCACACCCAGAAAGGTTATGTCTGTTACAATCCTACCCTTTGGAGGATGCTTATCTCTTGGGATGTGTCTTGCTTTGAGGACATCTCCTTCTACTCCTCCCATGATGCTCCTCTAGGATGGACATTTCCTTCTACCACTCTGTGTCCGCTTGTGCTCTTCAATGTTGAAGTTAACCCAACCCTTGATGCACTAGCTGTACCTTCACCTGTAGAGTTGTCGGATCCCCCAGAGGTAAGTCCTTCTCCTCCTATGTTTGGGCCTAAATTTGATACTAGGCCTATTGCTTTAAGAAAGGAACGTCGTTCTTGTACTACTTCACATCCTATCTCAAATTTTATGTCTCACCATCACTTGTCTTCCAAGTGTTTTCAGTTCCTTACCTCTCTTTCTTCTACTTACATTCCATAGTCATATCAGGAGGCTCTGAAGCATCCAGGTTGGAAGGCCGCTATGGATGAAGAAATGCACGCCTTATATGAAAATCAAACCCGGTCCTTAACTTCACTCCTGAAAGGTAAAAGACCGGTTGGTTGTAGATGGGTGTTTTCGGTAAAAAATAATTTGGATGGATCGGTTGCTCATCTTAAAGATTGACTAGTTGTTAAAGGTTATATTCAGTGTTATGGGATCGATTATGAGGAGACCTTCTCTCCTGTTGCAAAATTGAATTCGGTACGCATCATCTTATCTATCGTTGCTAACTCATCATGGCATGTATATTAGTTGGATGTTAAAATGCCCTTTTAAATGGTGATATAAGTGAGGAAATTTATATGGTTTAACCACCTAGTTATGTGGTTGAGGGGGAGTCGGTATGCAGGTTAAAAATATCTTTATATGGGCTTAAGCAGTACCCTCGGGCTTGGTTTGACAAATTTAGTCAGGCACTTCTACATTTTGGTTTTCATCGGTGCTCGGTTGACCATTCAGTATATTATAAAGATACTGCCAAAGGAAAAATCTTATTGGCTTTGTATGTTGATGATATTATCTTAACTGGTGATGATGCTCAGAGCATACAAGAAGTGAAGAAGATGATATGTCAGGAATTCAAGACTAAAGATTTGGGTATGCTTAAATATTTTTTGGGCATAGAAGTTCTTCAATCTAAGCATGGGATAATCTTGTCTCAGAAGAAATATGACTTGGATCTACTTGAATAAATAGGAATGAAGGGTTGTCAACCAGTTGACACACCTATGGATACAAATGTAAAATTGTGTGCCACAAATGGAGAAGATATTGATATTGGCAAATATCAAAGACTCGTGGGAAAACTGATCTATCTCACGGTAACTAGGCCGGACATATCATATGTTGTAAGTGTGGTGAGTCAATTTATGCACAAACCATAGATTACCCATTAGCAGGCCTTAGTGAGAATATTACAATACCTAAAAGGAGCTCCAAGAAGAGGATTGTTGTATAAAAAAAATTGGCACTTCAACATAGAAGGCTTCTCAGTTGCATATTGGGTTGGATCACCTGATGATAGAAAATCTACATCAGGATATTGTACTCTGGTTGGAGGAAACTTAGTTACATGGAAAAGTAAGAAGAAAAATGTGGTTGCAAGATCTAGCATCGAAGCAGAATACAAAGCTATGGCCCATACAGTTAGTGAACTCTTATGGATTCGGACCCTTCTTACCGAATTAAGTTTTTATAAAAAGGGTTTCATGGGTCTGCATTGTGATAATCAAGCAGCCATTCATATTACTTCGAATCCATTTTTTCATGAAAGAACTAAACATATTGAGGTGGATTGTCACTTTATACGGGAGAAGTTTCAAGCAGGAATAATCTCTCTCAAACATGTTTCATCTCAAGAGCAAGTAGCTAATATTCTCACTAAACGCGTTACATCTAAAATCCTATCTTTTATATGTGGCAAGCTGGGTATTTATGATGTCTTTTCTCCTCCAGTTTGAGGGGGGAGTATTGGAAGATGGGCTCAAGCCCACAAGCTCAAGACAAGAAGCCCACATATCAAAGGAGTGGCATATGTGTGAAATATGGTGTTTTTCTTAAATATGGCATAGGGGTGTAAATATGTGTTCTTTTTATGTCTTTTGTTTCATCAATTTGTAGCCCTAAGGGCATTGTAAAGACTATAAATAAAGGCATTGCCTAAGAGGAAGGGCATTGAAGTTCTCTCCTCTCATTCCACAAATTCGTCCAGCCCTCATTCTCTTTTTGACGCAAACCTCTTCTCCCTTAATCCAAACTCTCGTTTTCCATGTCCTTCTTCTTCTCCTTTCCTTCTCTCTTCTTCTTCTTCTTCCTAGTTGATCTAAATTTCCTTTCATGAGATCCTAAATTCTACAGCTATAAATCAGAATCAATAACAACATCAATAACTGCAACCGTGTCTCTCCAACAGGAAGTGATGTATAGAGTTCCAATTTTAACTCCTCGAACAACAACCATGGCTCCCTTAGTAACTTTCTAGGCAGCACCATTAAAAGTCACATTATGACCTTCATCATCAAGTTGCACTACTGATATCTGATTACGCATCAGTTTTGGTACATGTCTCACCTTATGAATTTTCCACATTAACTCATTTGACATCTTCAAACTAATATTACCAATACCGACAATATGCACAGGTTCTCCATCAGCAAGATACATCTTCCCATGATCTCTGACAACGTAATTCTCCATGATCTCATGGTCACAGTGGTGTGAAAAGAAGCCCCTGAATCTATCACCCAAGAATCAATAGGGCTATCAACCGACAATAGTAAAACATCTTGTACTTCTTCAGTCACCGCATTTGCAACATCGCCTTTCTTTTCATCCTTCTTCGGTGCTCTACAGTTCTTCTTTATGTGACCAGACTTGCCATAATTCCAGCACTCCACTCTCCTTCCGAATTTGGACTTAGTTCTTCCATTCCTTGACTTCCCTCTACCATATCCCTTGCTAGAATTCCTCTTGAAGTTCTTGCCCCTAGTATCAACACTTAGGGCAAAATTAGATGTCAAAAATTCTCCGGTGTCCTTTCTATGAACTTCCTCCACAAGAATGGTATCCCGAACATCATTAAAAATCAATATCCCATTGCCTAGAAAGTTTCTGACCGCAACCCTCATTGGCTCCCAAATTTTTAGTAGAGACGCCAAAAGAATTAAAGCACGAACCTCATCATCAAATTTAATTTGAACTGAAGTCAATTGATTGAAAATCGTGCTAAACTCATTCAAATGTGATGCCACTAATGTATTTTATATCATCTTTAAATTGAAGAGTTTTTTCATGAGATGTACCTTATTATTTGCGGAAGGTTTCTGATACATGTTAGACAGAATCTTCATCATCCTCATTGTAGTTTTCTCCAACGCCATGTGAGAAACGCTCTTTAACAGTATTAATCGGATTACTCTCAATACCTGTCTATCAAGGAGATTTCACTCATCATCTTTCATACATTCTGGTTTCATATCCAGAAGTGGTGTGTGTAGCTATTTTCTGTGTAGATAATCTTCGATCTGCATCCTCCAGAACGCAAAATCCATACCATCAAACTTGTTGATTCCAAGTGTTAATCCTTCTCTGCCAGCTATTGCTCTCAATCATGAACCAAAATTATGATACCACTTGTTAGGAATTAGACGCCCGAATTCCAAACTAACAAGAGCAATAATAATAAACACGGAAGAAGGGAAAAGCAAGCACGAGAACAATAACAAGAAGATTTATGTAGGTTCACGTCAAGGTGAGACTATGTCATGTCTTCTATCACTACAGTAATCCACTATGAAGATGAAATAGTTTGCAAGAGAAATCGCCCGCTTATAAGTGTTTCTCTCTAACCTCTCAGGCTGCAACTCGAGATGCTCCTCTGATTAAGATCATAAAACCCTAATAACGCCGCCCCCACCCCCCCCCCCCCCCCCCCCCAATTTAAAGAGAAAGTTAGGGCAACCGCTTTACAAGAGTCAAATTTCTAAACTGCCTTTAATGAAACAACAGTTAATATATCGTGGATCGAACGGGGGCTTTACCCCAGCACCCCTGGAAGGGGGGCTTCCCGCCCCCTTTCCAACCACCACGATGAGGTTACCGCAAAGGTAAATTCGAGACCAACTCAATGTAAGGCTTTAATTAGGCTCCAGAACTTAACATATTATTATAAATGTTTCTCTCAATGTATATAACATCCAAATTGTGCCTCAACTTCACCTTTGACCAATAACATAGCTCAAAGCAATATGTTCTTCTTCTTCCATTTAAATTCAGCAGAAGATTGCTTCCTCTTCGTATTAGATTTATGTTGTGCTAAAGAGCATATGTTACATAAGAATAAGGGGGTGGGGGTAAGTTCAATGCTCTTGTTTGTCTTCAAACTTTCTACTCCTTTGCCACCTATTGTCTATGGTAGAAAGTGATAATAACCTAAATAAAATTCTTCTCCTTTATATTTAAAAATATGTTTGCTTCATACTTGTCGACTATGTGTACTTTTTCTTTAGTAATCAAACCTAAAAGATAACTGCACCCCAAGAAATCTATTATAGACCAAAGAAGTACTATGTGAGTTTTGAAAGCCTCCCCATAATGCATTAATAGTCTGCATACCATTCTCTTATAGCTCTTTCAACTCATGTGCCAATGAGAACATGTAGACATCAATGTTGTTGCTCAGAGACCTCGCTCAAGGAATGAGTAAGCCCATCATAAAATAATGATCCTTCATAAATGTAGAAGAATGTGGAACACCTTCAATAATTTTTCCATAACACATAAAATTCAGTTCCTTCTTTGATTGCATGAAGACTTTTAGGATCCAAAACTAAGTTGAAATTGAACAAAGAGGAACGATATACTAGAGACAAAAGCAAGAGAGAGAACATGTGTAGGCACAATTTATGCTTTAATGAAATGAGAGAGGAAAGAAGAGTACCTCCCTCAAGTCTTCATTATCATTTATATTTCAGTAAGTTTAATATAATTACATGTACATCCTTTAATGACTTGAAATTACATATGAGGACAAAAGTAAAAATACAAAATAAACTCTCAATATGAAATTAAGTATAGAGTGATACACATTCTTCTAAATACACTTCCATGGGAGCAATTTAATAGCATCAACACTATCAAGAGTAGGACATACTCATATTGTCAATGGGCTGAAACTTTCGTTTACAGGGCCTAGGTATATATTCCATGAGTTTACAACAAACCACGTGAAATGTTTTTCAAATTCACACCAAACTTTATAATTTGACGGATATCTCAATTTATTGGTTTTATATACACGCATTTGAACATGCCACCTCATATCTTTGATTATTTCTTTTGATGTAAACAATCATTCAAGTGGTGGCTTGAATAGGAAGTTATGCAATACTCTGAAAGGCACCAATTTCTAATTCTAGCCTAATTGTAAATTGATATGACCATATGTCCACTATGTAGTATTATGAGAGAAATAACTTTAGAAGAGATCAATTTGTTACAGTCCCGGGTCATGGATCGAGTAACACGGCGTGAAACTTGAGATTCCAACACTCAAAATTTAAGCTCACTTCACGTCAAGGGTCTGTATATGAGTCTTTCTCTTTGACCAATGCTGGGCCAGGAGGAAAGCTCCTCTTTTGATGGACTTACCGAGTTGTTGTGATAGGTAGGATACCCACAACGCTGAGCTTGGTCTGTATATGAGTCTTTCTCTTTGACCAGTGCTTGGCCAGGAGGAAAGCTCCTCTTTTGATGGTCTTACCGAGTTGTTGTGAGAGGTAGGATACCCCACAACAACGTTGAGCTTGCTAGAGCAAGCTGCCCACTTTTCTTGCTCAAGGCAAAGAGGGTTTGACCCTCTTTGTTGCTGCTCTAGCTAAGAGTGCAACCCTTCTTTCTGAATTAACTTGAAACACGAGTTTGGGATAGATTATTACCTCTTCTTTGCTGCTATGATCAACTCCCACATTGCACCAAGATTGCTCAAGATCTGAGGATGAAGATCCTCACGTTTCTGGTTGATAAGAGAGGAATTGAGGCCTCTCTTGTTGCTGCTATCGAGAGGGAGGACAGACCTCCTCTTTGGACTCAGAAAAGGGGCAGGAAGCTCCTTTTCTTAGTAGGGATGATGGTGGATGAATTTGGGTGAAGATGGATGGCAATGGAGGGTGAAGGATAGGTTGGATTTTTGGAGTAAACCCTAAACTCAAGATCAAGAGGTGATCTCAACCTGTTTACTCTAGGTTATTCTAAAATCTCAAAGCTTCCCTATTTCATTAATTCATTTCCCTTAAATAGATCACGTCATGGAGTTTTAGGATTAGGGTTACAATAATTCCCCATAATGCCCCAACATATAAAAGTAATTAGAAATAACTCCTACTTAAAACAATATAAGAAATAAATCCTACTCAAAGTAATATAAGAAATAAATCCTATTGAGTGAGTTGTTGTTGCCTCCTTCATTGTGTGACTCGGTGTGCTATTGAGTCCACAACATCTGCCTCCCCATGGAGAAAGAGCATGTCCTCAAGCTCAAAAGTTGGGTAGACTTATTTGAAGATGTCCACACGTTTCCATGTTGCCACGTCGGGGTCAGTGTCTGTCCACTAAACGAGAATCTCCCAATGGTCATTGGTCAGTCGAGCCCGTAACACCCCAACCGGGTTAAGAATAACCTCGCCATTATCAACCGGTGGTAGGAATGGAGTGGATGTAGGCTGCGCCCCGAAATGTGGCTTCAATAGTGAGACATGAAACACATCATGAATTTTGGCTGTGTCCGGTAATTTGAACTAATAGGTGACTGGTCCCACGCGTTGAAGAATGGAAAATGACCTGAAAAATCTGGGAGAGAGCTTATGTCGTGGAGGTCCTACAAGAGACTGCTGACGGTAGGGCTGGAGTCCTAGCCACACTTACTCCCCAACCTCAAAAGAGACCTCACGGTGGCCTTTGTCTTAGACATCCTTCATCCAAGCTTGGGCGCGTCGTAGCCATTCTGTGATATTCTATAGCAGCAGATCCCGGTCCATGAGTGCTTGATCAATTGCATCCACGCGGGTGGACCCTGGGTTGTACGAGAGAAGGCGAGGTGGATCCCGGCCATACATAACCCGGAAAGAAGTGGATTGCAAGGCAGAGTGGAACGAAGTGTTGTAACAATATTCGGCCCATGAAAGCCATTATACCCATTGCCACGGACGATCACCTACCAAGCCCCGTAGATACATCTCGATGGTTTGGTTCACCACCTCTGTCTGCTCGTCTGTCTATGGATGATAGGTGGAGGAGAACTTCAATTTAGTCCCACTCAAGCGAAAAAGTTCCTGTCAAAAGGTGCACGTGAAAACTGCATGTCTGTCACTCACAATGGATTATGGAATGCCATGTAAGCAGACTATCTGATCCAGGAAAGTTTGAGCAACCCATGTTGCTGTATAAAGATAAGCCAGTGGTATAAAATGTCCGTACTTGGAGAATCTATCAACCACCACGAAAAGTACAGATTTACCGGAGGACAGGGTAGACCTTCCACAAAATCCATCGAAATGTCGGCCCAAACCTGCATAGGAAGGGCCAGAGGCTGGAGAAGACTGGCTGGACTCAAGTGCTCAGCTTTGTTGCACTGGCAGACCTGACAGTCACCCACATAAGTCGCAATAGAGGGTTTCATGGCTTGCCAGTAAAAATCTACATGAATTTTGTGCAAGGTCTTCTGTATCCCCTCGTTTGTACTATCACGGTAGGTCGAGAGAATAGCTAGAATCAACTCGGACTCAGATGGAAGGAAAAGTCGTTGCTTGTAATAAATAAGTGAATCCTGGATGGACCACTTCAAATTCATTGTCCCTTCCAAAATCTTCTGGTGCTGTTCCTGCAGTGCAGGGTCAGCGGCATGTGCGTCTCTCACCAAGTCCAGAATGAGAAATCTCGGTTGGCTAATCGAATAGACCGACTTTTGATCCTCAAAACATCGTGACAAGGCGTCTACCACCTTATTTAATCTCCCCATGCGATATTCCATCGAGAAGTCAAACCCCAACAACTTATTGACCCAGTGCTGCTGTGGCGACGTCGTCAAACGTTGTTCTAGTAGGAATTTAAGGTTGTAGTGATCCGTGCGTATGAGAAAAGCCCGGCCCCAGAGATAAGGCCTCCAATGTTGGACTGCCTTGGCCAACGCAATCAATTCGTGCTCATAGGCTGCCAGCTTGTGATGACGGACTACCAACTGTCTGTTAAAATACGCAGTAGGATGGCCTAGCTGCTGTAAAACGGCGCCAATGCCCATGCCTGAAGCGTCGCACTCTACCACGAATAATTCGTCAAAGTTGGGAAGTTGTAATACTGGTGTGTATGCGAGGGCAGCTTTGAGTGCCACAAACGACTTGGTGGCCTCCACGTTCCAAATAAAGGAATTTTTCTTGAGTAGACTGGTCAATGGTGCTGCCACTAGCCCATAGTTCTGAATAAATTTGCGGTAGTAGCCCACAAGACCCAAAAAACCCCGTAATGCAGAACACAACTGTGGCTGCGGTCACTCGTGAATAGCTCGGATCTTCTCGGGATCCATCATAACCCCCTCATGTGAGATAATGTGTCCCAGATACCCCAGATGTGAAGCCGCAAAAGAAAACTTGAAATGTTTCAAATAGAGCTGATGTGCTCGTAACAAGTTGAAAAAAATACTCAAGTGTGCCAAGTGCTCCTCAACCGACTTGCTATATATCAAAATATCATCGAAAAATACAAGAACAAATTTTCGAAGATAGGGGCTAAATACCTCATTCATCAAAGCTTGAAAAGTGGAGGGTGCATTGGATAACCCGAATGGCATGACGACGAACTCAAAGTGGCCATGGTGTGTGTGGAATGTCGTCTTCTCGATATCAGAGGGGTGCATCCGGACCTGATGGTATCCCAAACGGAGGTCGAGTTTAGTGAATAACCACGACCCATGTAACTCATCCAGGAGCTCATCCATTACCGGAATCAGAAACTTGTCTTTTACTGTCTGCACATTCAACTCCCAATAATCCACGTAGAACCTCCATGTCCCATCATGTTTCTTCACAAGAAAGATGGGTGAAGAGAACTGGGAGCGACTGGGATGAATAAGACCCTGTTTCAACATTTCCTGGCACTGATGCTCTATCTCGTCCTTCTGAAGGTGTGGGTAATGGTACGGTCGCACGACCACTACCTTAGATCCTTATTTCAGACAGTTCTTGTGGTCACAGTGCCTCAGGGGAGGCAACCCCCAAGGCTCCTGGAAGAGGTCAGAGAACTCCTCAACCAGACCCTCACTAGTACTGTCAGGTTGTTCCTGTGTCTATAAAGTGTGCATGCAGTGGGCCATGTCCACCTGACAGCCCTGTAAGAGCAACTGATTCCCGGCCAAATCAAAACTCATGGTTAAAGCCGAAAAGTCCCACATAATGGGCCCCAACGTTTATAACCATTTAATGCCTAATACCATATCAAATTCCGCCAGTGGAATAACAAAAAATTCAGCATTAAACGAAGTAGAGCCGATGGAAAAAGTTACCACCTTACTAATCCCATAGCAAGGGACCTTCTTGCCATTGGCCACTGAGATGGTGGTTGTCAGATTAGTGTGTATCTGGAGCTGGAGATGTTGTGTGGCTGTCAAACTCAAAAAATTGTGTATACTCCCCGAGTCGACTAGTCCCACCAGTTCTCGGTCGATGACATGAGCTCGAACTTGCATTGTATTAGGCGATTTCTGCCCAGTAATAGCATGCAAGGATATCTCTGGTGGTTCCTCCTCTATAATATCCTCTAGCTCCTCTGAATCCTCACCTGGAGCTAAAACAATCATTTACATTGGTGTCCTACCCGATACTGCTCAGCGCAGTTATAACATAAATTTTTGGACCGCCTTTCTGTCATCTCCGCACTCGTCAATTTTTTTATAAAGCTCAGTAGGGAATTACCAAGGCGGGGATCGGCTACCCGAGTCGTAGTCGGAGTGTGTCTGGATGGTGCTGTTGGAGATGCTCTCTGAGATGAAGTATAGCGGCGCCCTTGCCACGTGGAGGAAGTGTTCCTCTCACCCGACCAACCCGGCTTACGTTGCTGCAACTGTTGTCGTTGTTCCATTGCTCGGGCCATATTCATTGCATGAGCTAAATCTGTAGGCATAAGGAGTTCTACCTCTAGCCATAAATACTCGTTGAGACTCGCTGTGAATAGAGAGAGCTACCGGTCAACCAATACCCTCTCACCAGCACGAGCCAACTTTTCCTGGAACAGTTTTGATATTGTTCCACCAAACCAATTTGTTGCAATAGGACTAAGTGTCCCAGGGGGATGTTGTTGGCGGGAGGGCCAAATCTAACTATGCATAGATTTTTAAATTCTCCCCAAGTCATCCCTGGTCTCTCTTTCTCTACTTGAGTAACTCATAACATGGCTTCATCTATCATATGGAAAGAGGCTAGTTGCACCTTATCCTATTCAGTAGTCCCTTGTTTCAAAAAAAAATAAAAAATCACATCTATGCAACCAAATTAAGGAATCAACTGAACCATTGAAAGAGGGAAACTCTAACTTGGTGAACCTTGGAACTGTGCCTCCATGCTGGGGTCCTTGGACAGCAGTGCGTCTAGGCCATTGCTCCCCTCTTCTGTGATATGGTTGAGCAACCTCTCTCACCTCTGGACTTTGATGTCTCTCTGCCCTCAACTCCATTAGCATGTTGATGACTCAGCTCATCTCTTCCTCCAAACCACAAACCTTCCCCAACATTGGTTATGTTGTTTCAAGGCTATCTTCTATCTTTTGTATCCTGATTTAGATTTCTTCATTGCTGATATTATCCCCCATGTTACCCTGCTCTGATACCAAGTTGTTACAGTCCCGGGTCATGGATCGAGTAACACGGCGTGGAACTTGAGACTCCAGCACTCAAAATTTAAGCATACTATTACGGTCCCGGATCTGACACAAGGATTCTTTGGGAGGATCTGGGGTCTGCCATGGGTTACGGGTCTTCCAAGCATTACCGTAAGGGTAGTAGGAAGACATGGGGAAGATGAAAACGAAAGATCAAGCCTAAGGGATGCTTGATAACCCTAGAGCTCGTTGAGGAGAACTCTAAGCCTCTCTACGCTAGATTTAACCTAATTCTTAATACTTCAATGCTTCCTTTTCTTATTACTCTTACCCCTTAAATAAGGTTCACCCTGTTAGGGTTTAATAAAATATTACAGAAATATACCTATGAATAAAATATTCCAAAAATATCCCTATTAATAAATAATTCCAAAAATACCCCTATAAATAAAATATTCCAAAAATACCCCTATGCCTAAAACTGAAATAAAATAAAGTAAATTAAAGAAAACACTAAAATAATAATATTATTGTGTGCATAACATTACACCCCCCTTGGAAGACGAGCTTGTCCTCAAGCTCGGAAGTAGTGTCTGTATGCCGACGTCTCCACCGGTGTCATAGAGAGGCGGAACCCCCCCTCTGTTTGCCCACTTTTTTTTTTTTTTTGCAGGTCCGAGTTAACCTGGGTTGACTTGGTTTTGGAACCCGGTCCGGCATGCGACTCAGCAGACTGGGCCGATTAAATTTTCCTAAGTTAGGAAAATTTAATCGGGAGTCGTCTTCTTCCTTCGGCAGCTCCCGAACGCTGCGGCCAGTGGATTCTTTCCTCACGGCATCGACGAAGGCTGGCGACGGACGTCTCCTTCCTCTCTCCTGGCACCGACGGAGTCGCCTAATTTTCTGGTGGCGAATCGCAGCCCGTCGGGGCTTCGCCGCCTGGATAGTTTCTGAGACAGAGGGCTCTCGGAAACTTGTGAATCGTCGTTGCTCAGCCTCCCGGAACCGAGATCCCTTGCGAAAAAGTCGATTACGGCACCGACGATCTATCCTGCTTCGCCGGTGGCGAAGAGAAGCCCATTGGGGCTTCGCCACTGGGAGCATTGCCGAGATAGAGCACCTCTGTTTCTTGACCCCTCGGAACAGAGACCAGTGGAAATTCCATCGGAAATTTCGCCTACGGTGCCAACAAAATTTCCTATTCCCCTCCAATTTCGGATTTTTGGTCACCCCCAAATCCTCTGGTGCCAACGATTTCGGAATTTCCTCTGTTAGGAAATCACCTCCCCGCTATAGCTTCTGTTCGGAGATACGCACGACGTCCATTGGGAAAGGGTGAGCCCCTTCCGTTTTTGAAATTCCAATGTCTCCCCCGTCGAATTTTGGATTTTTGGAGAGCTTTCTCGAGACAGTCTTCTGTTCGTCCGAGAGAGCTTCTGCGTCTTCTTTTGTGCCGCTGTCGTGCTCGGAGAATTCAGGTCGTGTGACCTGTTTTGCGGCAGCGCGTGGCTCTCTTGTCTAGCATTCCATGAAAATTTCATATAATGCTCGTGCTTCTCCATATTCTTTGCATAGTTTGTCTGCAGAATTGTATACCTTCTCCATACGAGCTAGTGTTCCTTCTTGAGATATAGAATAATCCATTGTGTTCCCGCTCTGATACCAGTTGTTACGGTCCCGGATCTGACACAAGGATTCTTTGGGAAGATCTGGGGTCTGCCATGGGTTACGGGTCTTCCAGGCATTACCGCAGGGGTAGTAGGAAGACATGGGGAAGATGAAAACGAAAGATCAAGCCTAAGGGAAGCTTGATAACCCTAGAGCTCGTTGAGGAGAACTCTAAACCTTTCTACGCTAGATTTAACCTAATTCTTAATACTTCAATGCTTCCTTTTCTCATTACTTTTACCCCTTAAATAGGGTTCACCCTGTTAGGGTTTAATAAAATATTATAAAAATATCCATATGAATAAAATATTCCTATTAATAAATAATTCCAAAAATACCCCTATAAATAAAATATTCCAAAAATACCCCTATGACCTAAAACTGAAATAAAATAAAGTAAATTAAAGAAAACACTAAAGTAATAATGTTATTCCGTGCATAACACTCACTTCACGTCAAGGGTCTGTATATGAGTCTTTCTCTTTGACCAGTGCTCGGCCAGGAGGAAAGCTCCTCTTTTGATGGTCTTACCGAGTTGCTGTGATAGGTAGGATACCCCACAGCAACGTTGAGCTTGCTAGAGCAAGATGCCCTCTTTTCTTGCTCAAGACAAAGAGGGTTTGGCCCTCTTTGTTGCTGCTCTAGCTTAGAGTGCAACCCTTCTTTCTGAATTAACTTGAAACACGAGTTTGTGATAGATTATTACCTCTTCTTTGTTGCTATGATCATCTCCCACATTGCACCAAGATTTCTCAAGATCTGAGGATGAAGATCCTCACTTTTCTACTCGATAAGAGAGGAATTTAGGTCTCTCTTGCTGCTGCTGTCGAGAGGGAGGACATACCTCCTCTTTGGACTCAAAAAAGGGGCAGGAAGCTCCTTTTCTTAGTAGGGATAATGGTGGATGAATTTGGGTGAAGATGGATGGCAATGGAGGGTGAAGGATAGGTTGGATTTTTGGAGTAAACCCTAAACTCGAGATCAAGAGGTGATCTTAACCTATTTACTCTAGGTTATTCTAAAATCTCAAAGCTTCCCTATTTCATTCATTCCTTTCCCTTAAATAGACCACTTCATGGAGTTTTAGGGTTACTGTTACAATAATTCCCCATAATACCCCTACATATAAAAGTAATTAGAAATAACTCCTACTTAAAACAATATAAGAAATAAATCCTACTCAAAGTAATATAAGAAATAAATCCTATTGAGTGAGTTGTTGTTGCCTCCTTCATTGTGTGACTCGATGTGCTATTGAGTCCACAACACAATTTGAGCTAACATCAACCCTAAGGATGATGATGTCAGCAATATGTAGGTTTAGAAGACATGCGTAGGCACATAATTGTAGTAAGAGATCCCAAACAACTCTCTAGGGGCATAATAACTTCATGAAGGGGGGTTAGTCCACAATGAACTTGAATTGAAGTGAAGAATTGATGAATTGAACTTAAATGAATTAATTCAACTTCAACTCATCCTTGGGTGTTAGTGTAGATGAGTTAAGTGCACTGGAAAATAGATTCCAGTGTTAGTGCCCCCAAATGAAAAATATGATATAAAGAAGAGAATGAGTAACCTTTTATAATATACTTAAATAGAACATATACCTAAACAGATAATTAACCAAAATAAACATGGTTACTACACTTATAAGTGATTTAATGTGTTGTATTAAAATATATTAATGAGAAATTATATTATATTACTTAATGATTATAGTTTATTATAAATTAAAATAATAATTATGTGTGATTAGAAAAAATTATTAAAAATTAATAAAAAAAAGTAAAAAATAACATAAGCCAATATAATACATAAATAAATTATTTTTTAATAACATAAGATATATTTTAACATTAAAACTCACTATTTTAATAAAAAATAAAAAATACATAATACATAATAAATAAATAAATATATTAATTTATCAATAACATAATATATTTTTTACGTATTATTAATTAATAATATATTGACACAATATGTAAAACCAGTGGTTTAATTAATTATAGCAATTGGATAATTAAACCAATTAATGATTACAATTTATTATAAATTAATATACTAATTACATGTGACTAGAATAAATTATTTAAAATAAATAAAAAATTTAAAAAGAAAATAAGTGAATATAATAAATAAATAAATTATTTTTTAATGACATAAGATATATTTTAACATTAAAACTCACTATTTTAATACAAAATAAAAATATATATAATAAATAATAAATATATTAATGTATCAATAACATAATATATATTTTTACGTATTATTAATTAATAATATATTTTTATGCATCGCGTGCTTCAAGTGGTTGACTTGGAAAATCGAGTTGAATCCAAATTCCCCGATTTTTGCCTGAGACAATGAAGTGATGTAATCTCACTTCAATGTAATTCATCCTACACTAACCACCCTCACCACCCTCCCCCCCCCCCCCCCCCCCGAAGCTTTTTAATTGACATTACAAGCTATTAATTAGGCTTATGGCACATTTAAAAGAAAAAAAAACTAACCTTTACCTTTAATCAACAACAATTTTGTGAAATCCTTCTTCTTGAGAATTTGTAAACTCGAAAAAGAGAAGATTCTTGCAAAAATCTCACAACAATCAGATAAATTGCTTTGAGACCGTGAAAAGAATTAGAGAAATTGAGAACATAGAGTAGAAAAAGAAATGAAAAAAAGAGATTTTTTTTTGAAGTGCTACAATATGCAACATACTTCTCGAAGTTAGAAATTCAACCTCTCTCTTATTAAAGAGGGTACTTATGTGAAAATTTTGTGAAATTATATAAATACAACTCTAGTCTAAAAACACTTATATCCCCTAAAATACATAACATATTAACATGAAATCTGAATCCAATATTCACCAAAACTAAGGTTAATACCATTCAAAACCTAGAGGGGAAATACACATGTATAAAATAACTAAAATACCCTTGACACATATATTTCAACAATACTAACATCAAAGTACAAGATATCAGAGTAGGAAAAGTGTTCTTATAAAAAAATCAAGAGAAATTATTAAATAAATACTTCTAAACTTTAGTAGTCTTCTTCCATGAATATCACAGGCTACCAAAATTAACATGAATTTGAGGCAAATGGAAAATTAAGCTGTGTTTGGAAGTAGAATGGATAGGAGGGGTTTGGGGGCCCTCTATGAGTAGTTGAGGCTTTGATTTGAGAGAGAACCATGATATTTAAGAGGAAGTTGTGTAAGAAAAAATAGAAGGATTAGCCTGTTAGGAATGAAAATGGAAGAAAGCAAGTAATTATGGAGGAGAGTGTTACGGTCCCAAGTCATGGATCGAGTAACACAGCATGAAACTTAAGGCTCCAATACTTAGAATTAAAGCTCTCTTCACTTCAAAGGTCTGTACATGAGCCTTTCTCTTGACCAGTGCTTGGCCAGAAGGAAAACTCCTCTTTTGACGATCCTAACGAGTTGATGTGAAGGGTAGGATACCCCACAACAATGCTGAGTTTGCTAGAGTAAGCTGCTCTCTTTTCTTGATCACGACAAAGTGGGTTTGGCTCTCTTTGTTACTGCTCGAGATAAGAATGCAACCTTCTTTCTGATATAACTTGAAACATGAGTTTGGAATAGATTATTACCTCTTCTTTGCTGCTGTGATCAACTCCCACGTTGCACCAGGACTGCTCGTAGTCTGAGGATGAAGATCCTCACTTTTCTGCTCGATAAGGGAAGGATTGAGGCCTCTCTTGTTGCTGTTGCCGAGAAGGAGGGAAGACCTTCTCTTTGGGCTCGGAAAAGGGGCAGGAAGCTCCTCTTCTTGCTCGAGATAATGGTGATGGAAGATGGATAAAGATGGAGGACAATGGAGGGTGAATGATACGTTGGGTTTTTGGAGGAAACCCTAACTCGAGATCAAGAAGGTGATCTCAGCCTGTTTACACTAGGTTATTCTAAAATCTCAAAGCTTATCTCCTTTCTTTCATTCTCTTCTTTAAATAGACCACGACATGGAGTTTTAGGGTTAGGGTTACAATAATTCCCATAATGCCCCTACGACCCTACCTATTACAATAATTAGAAATAACTCCTACTTAAAACAATATAAGAAATAAATCTTACTCAAAGTAATATAAATATAACTAGTGGACTAAGTGAGTTGTTGTTGCCTCATTTGTTGTGTGACTCGGTGTGCTATTGAGTCCACAACAGAGAGGATGAAAAAAACCTGAACGAACAATGTCTTGTAGTCATCTCGGAAGCCTTAGAGCTATCTCACTTTTGATTCTTTATCTTTAATGATAAAGCGGCAATTGGTAGCATTCAGACTTTCGATTTGAGCCTTAGGCTGTGTTTGGGAGACAAAAAGTGGAGAGAAAAGAAACAGGAAGAGAAAGAGCAAGGGAAAAGAAAAAAAATATTTTCTCTTATTTGGATGGCCATGGGAAATGATTCGGAAAATGAAAAAGAAATATAGTTTCTCTTGTTTGAATTTATATGAAAAAATAATACTATTTTCAATTTTTGATGGTTAAAATTTTATCTCAAGTTTCAATCTCTTATTTTTCCCCCAAATTCTATTATTTTATGAGAGAAAATTTATGATTTTCTTTTCTCTCAATATTTTTTTGTTGCCAAACAACACAGTGCCTTTCTCTTTGTTCTAGATGCCCTAATTTGGATATGTGTTATTAATAGAACTGGATAAATAGATAATTATGTAAAAAATTAATTAGTTTATATCTATTTAGTTTATTAACCGGAGAAGATAAATTTATTCAAATTCATAAACAGGTAAACTTTTTTATTCTATATCCTCTTGTAATAGTTCCGACTCAACCCTGTGACAAGTTTTCGCGTGAACAAATTTGGAGGTTTGATAAGATAAGAGTCGGTTTTCGAATAAGAACTGCCCGGACCCGATCCGTGTGCGATTGATTTTCGTCAACCGGGGACGCCGACCTCGCGGAACCTTCTTCCTTGAGGACTTATAAAATGGAGGTCGAGATTCCATTTGGATTCTGTTTCCCGTTCATTTCCACATAACTGTGTGCCCAACCCAGGGTGGAACTCTCTTTGTTCTCTCAGTCACATTCATCACCACTAACTCTTTATTTCATTTCGGAAGTAAGAGAAGACCATGGGAGAGCACAGAAGCAGAACAAGAAAATCCAGAGAAAGCGATTCTTCTTATTATTCGTATGAAGAAGATGATTCATCGCGTCGCAGGATATCAAGCAAGCAAAGTGGCAGCAGCAGCAGCAGAAAACGCCGGAGCCCTTCTCGCAGTTCAGACTCGGGAGGGGATGATGGAGAGGGACGGCGGAGGAAGAGCCGGTCTTCGAGAGAGATCACTGAGGACGAGATCAAGGAGTACTTAGCCAAGAAAGCGCAGAAGAAAGTAGGATTCGAATTTTCTTGCTTGTTTTAATGATGATCAAGATGCTTTTTTATTTGCGAGGAAGCATATGTTTTTAATTTTCATAAATTTGTTTTTTAGTCTCTAAAAGTGGCGAAAAAGTTGAAGCAGTCTGTATCTGGTTATTCAAACGATTCAAATCCCTTTGGCGATTCTAACCTGAATGAAAAGTAAGTATGCATTTATAGGTGCCTTATTCCTTTTTTTCAGCTCTTTGATGGGTAAGACGTCCTTGTCATACTGAATTGAGAACATTTCATACTCTTAGCTTATGCTCTCATAGCACGTTAGGTTCATCTGTTGGTTATATGTTTATACCTCCTATTTTTCCAATGGAGTGTGACTCCATCCACTTGGCAATTTGATTACTTTGGACACTGGTTGAATGCTGCTCACAAAACCAGTACTGCGGAACTTACTGTCTTAAACAATTTTTAGCACTAATTATTAAGTTATACTCTACTGAAATGCACTTTGTGTTATGTTTCAAAAATATATGCTTTATGTTACTAAGGGGTCTCATGTGAAGCACAATTCTGTGGACAGATCGATCCAAGCTAATTAACCTGACACAAGTTTGGTTCCTTTGATACCTGGTGCCATAGCCGGGGTTTTATGTGCATTTTGGGGGCTTGAAGGTCGTATTTTTGTGTTTTTGTGTTAGTATCTCTGCTTCTGTTTGTTTTTTAAGTAAAACAATAGTGTGAAGTAATTAAGTATGTAGTCTAATTTCTTGTGTTTAAACAAAGAAATTTTTTATCTCTTCATTTTGTTTGTGAATCTATGGAACCACAATCGGAGCCCCTCAAAATGAATTTTTATTTCACTGGACTATAAGTTTTTCTTGTTTGTGATTGTTCATCCTTCATGTATGCAAGTTGCTCCTAAAAGATTGAGGAGCTACTACAATGAGTACAGTGCCTTTTTGTATTTCAAATTCAAAAGTATATTTCTGTTTAAATCACTTAACCTGATAAAATTTCACTTTCATTTATTGGCAGGTTTGTGTGGAGGAAAAAAATAGAAAAAGATGTTGCTCAGGGTTTGACTCTAGACCAGATTACTGTCAAAGCTGAGAAAAAGAGGCAGCGGGAGAGACTGGTATAGAGTTAGTTTATGTTTGCCATTTGGCTTCCATCTTTCTAAGTCTTGCATTCATATAGGTATAATACTTTTTGGAACTTTAGTCATATATTTAATAATCAGTTAGAATTAAGAAAGTGAACAGAACTACAAATAGTATTTGGTATTATAGATTGAAAGCTTTTGAAGATGTTTTGTTTTTTTTTTTTTAAATGATCCTGATTTTTATTACGACAAAAACTCAAAAGAGCAATTTACAAAGGAGGGAAGCCTTCCCAAACAATGAGAGATTGCTGGGAAGTTCCGAATTTTGCCAATTTATTAGCCAAAGAGTTGGCTGATCTAGGAATGAGATTCCAATTACAATCAATAGAAGATACAATGTCAACAATACTATCCGTGATGGACCAGGGGTGCCAAGGGGGGAGTTTTTGAAGATGTTAAAAGACACCCATGTGTATAGGGGTGGAATGATTAGTAAATAAGGAGAACTTTCATAGAGATGACATAGAATTGTAATTATGCAACCTGGTGTATATCCTCTTATATCTTTTTCTTTTTGAAGCAATTAATCCTACGGGCATTGTAGTTATTGCAAACACCTTCCCACAACTATAAATACAGCCTAAAGGCATGAAGTAGAGCATTCAAGCCTCTTCCTCTTGGCTCAAACTCGTCTTTACCCTTGTCTCTTTTCCTCTTCTTTCTCTTCCTTGCTTTCTTAATTCTTCTCTCTTCCCCTCCCTTTGAAATCTCTCGTGTTTTTGTGGTGGCCCTAGAAATCAACATAGTTTTAGAGTAGACATAGATCTGAGATGGAAAAGGAGAAGGAGATGGAGAAGAAAGGGAGGACGAAGAAGAAGAAGAAGAAAAAGGAAAGAGAAAAAGGAGGTTTTCATTTTTTCCTTTCGTCTTATGCTTTCTCAATTCCTATTTTTATTGGACTTCTTACTCTTTACCATAATTTTAATATAGAAAATTATATACCATTGGAAGCTCTTTGAGTCTAGTTTCCAACTCAAACAGATTTTTTTCAATCAAAGTTTTTACCAAAGAGAAATCGACATATGAAGTAACTAAAGTCAAACAACAAAACAATTTCAAGTAGCAGCAGAAAGCCTCAACTTTTTAAATGGTTTGTACCAAAATGACTGAGAATTTATATAAAAAATTATATCTCAAAAGAAAGCTATGTGAGTCTACTTTTTGTCCCAATAAATTGTTTTTCAATTTTATCTTTCTAGAGAAAGATATCCACATTAGAAGAATCAAAGGTCATACTGGTAGCCTGTTGATTGCAAAATCCGAATTTAAGCTGATTTTTTTCTTCATTTTTGATTTGCTAATGTGGTTAAATTTCCTATTTATTTTCAAACTCTAGTCAAAATTTTACCAATTTGAGTATCTTTCCTTCCTTAAAAAGTTTTTTTTTCTTTGATCTCACATTACATTAGTTTTCCTTAAGAGAAGTCTTTCCCTATATGAGTTTAGTTTCACTTTTGACAAAGTCTGAAAATTTTGAATTATAAACTCTTGTTTCCTCATTCTAAAATTCCAAATATTAGTGTCCTAAATCTCTTTATTCCAAAATTTATCTCTTGAATTTTTTTGTTCCAAATTGGCAAGTTATGTTAAAAAGTAATTGCCTTATACGATAAGTCTATTTTTAGAAAGTTTCCATTATTATGTTCAACCTCAAAACTTTTTTATTGGATTTTTTTTTGAAGTTTCCTCAATCATCATGTTCATAGAGGAATTATTATGTTATCTCCCTCTTGAGTCAAACATTGTCACTTTTTATCCATCTATTGGTCTAAAAATGTTGCCTTATTTAGAAGTATGAAGAGCTGCATTGTGCGCCTCCTTCCGTTTGAAGTATGAGAGTTGTTATCTTTTTATTCACACCCTTAATTCCTCAAAGTACTTTGTTCAATTTGTGTTTTTTAAAATCACTTCAAAGTAATTTTTTTATTTTTATGAATAGTGCGTATATTGATAAAAAAGGAGAAGAGAAATACAATAAGAAAATTACAAACCTAGGTCCTGGGGCCTGACTCCACAACAGTGTTGGAGAGAAATGCCCGCCTTGGCTTGGGTGTCTGCCAGGTGATTAGCAGACCGTGGAATGTAATTCCATTTACAGCTTAAAGGGGAACGACAAAGTAATGTTTATAGATCCATTACCTAAAAGTATAGGAATGTGTCCAACATCTAGTTTGAGTCAAGTTTTTTTATTGGTCACCCAAAAGGTTTTTTTGTTTGAGCTACCCATAAAAAGTGTGGTCTCTTTGTTGTGCCCTAAAGTTGGGTTATTTTCCACCATTGAAATTAAGTAGAGTGTGTTTCAGGCTATGACCGTTTTGATTAGTGTATGTAGTTTTGTTTTACGGATAGGAGTGATTTTTCTTTTCTTACCATTATTTTGTGCAAACTGGGTCCCTTTGTAAAGAACAAATATCCCAAGTTTGAGGGGGAGAAGTAAAAAAAGAAGTACAAGAGAGAAGTAATCGACAATGAAGAATTCCACTTGTTGTGATAAACAAATTTTATGTGACTAGAATATCCAAGGGGGAGAACAAAATGAGAACAAGATGAAAACTACAAGCATAATGTGAACATGAATAAGATGAATCAAAGCAACGCAATCAAAATTTCCTTTTCAAGTGACACAAGATTAGAATTTTTTTTCCTAAAACACAAGTTTCTTGACCAAGATTATTTGCAAAGTTAAGTTACAAATACTAACTTGAGAGGAAGTATTAAAAGACACCCACATGTGTATGGGGGACATGGCTAGTAAATGAAGAGAACTTCCATAGAGATAACATGGAATTGTAGTTATGCAATCTGGTGTATGTTCTCTTATTTTTGTCTTTTTGAAGCATGTAGCCCTAAGGCATGGGGTAGAGCATTGTAAACACTTTCCCACAACTATAAATACAATATAAAGACATGAGGTAGAGCATTTAAGGCTCTTCCTCTTGGCTCAAATTCGTCCTTACACCTCTCTTTCTCTCCCTTGGTTTATTCTTTCCTCTCTCCCAAGAGCTAGTTCTTATCTTCTGTTATGGTCCCTCGCCATGGATCTAGTAACTCGGTGAGATACTCTTGAATCCAGCACGTACACGGTTTTAAACTTCGTAAAGAACTAAGAATTTCGTCTCCAACCACTCTAAGTTGGAAACAGAATTCTTTTTCTCTCACAAATGGGTTCAAACACTATTCACGCTCATAAATTAATAATAGAACTTCAGCTTTATGAACTTAGGAAAATAAAATCTCTAAGTTACCTTTTGAATACCACGTCATCAAGAATTCGAAATTCTTCTCCTCTGTTTTGCCGTGAGGGAAGAAGAGTGCTCTGTTTTGCCGTGAGAGATGAAGAGGTCTGCTTCTTGCAGCAGTGAACCACGAAAATTCCTTCCCCTTCCTCCTGGTTCCGTTAGTGAAGCCAATCCCTTTTCCCAGCTCGGAATTGGGTAAGGTTTGACCCCCTCTCACGAGACCTCCAGCCAGCAACTCCTCTGCCGTCGCCTTGGCTTAAGAAGGGGTTCACGTAACCCTTCTTCCTTCTTAGTTCCGTGAAAACACCAAGGCCTCTCTCCACCACGTTAGGTAGAGATTAACCCCCTTTTCTCTTCCTTTCTCACTCACCCAAGACACCCACGAATTCAGCAATGTAACCCAAGAAAACCCAGAAAAGACTCACGCCAAGAACCCTAGCAATGGAGCTCGGGAAGCCCCTAAATTACCCTAGTTTAAGCTAAATCAGAACTTACTTTATTTCTCCATCCTTACCCCTTAAATAGGGTAATTAACATCAACATAGGTTAGGGTTATAAAACCCAATTCTACCCCTACCTTTAAGTCTTATTACAAATCAATAAAATTCGAAATTAAAAGCAACATAAATAATAAAAGTAAAATAGATGACTCAGTCTTATTGAGTCAATAACATCTTCTCTCCTTCCTTTGAAATCTCTTGTGTTTATCAACAGAAGATAGAGTGAAATTGCATAGGAATATTATCATCATCTTTGAAGATGACCAGAATTTTATTAAAAAGAGAGAAAGAAACAGGGATTCAATACAAAATTATATCAAGGATGAAAAACAACACTGTTAAAAGCTAATAATAGAATAAAGACAACGACCACAACCCAATTTTGGTATACCATATGAACTTTAAACCAAGAAAACTAATCACAAAAATCCTCAAGATCATTATAGAAAGAAATACTCAAGATAACTTAAGTGCATATGAGTTTCCCACAGTAGGATGTTGTAAACAAATGCTTCTGCCAGCAAACAAATCTACCATACTATTTGCATGTAGAGTATGACACCACTTAATCTGAAGCAGTTTACAAGTCTAAAAAATATCCCCTCCATATAATAATAATAGCAAGTCGAAGCTAGGAAATCTTCCATGGAGAAAACTATGAAACTAACTTAAAAAAACATAAAATAACCGTTAGAGAATTGCCTTCTACCACAAGAGGGTAAGAGAAAAATTGATAAAAAATCCCAAC
This sequence comes from Aristolochia californica, assembly GCF_029961685.1. Classification (NCBI taxonomy): domain Eukaryota; kingdom Viridiplantae; phylum Streptophyta; class Magnoliopsida; order Piperales; family Aristolochiaceae; genus Aristolochia; species Aristolochia californica. The sequence goes on from NW_027182279.1 coordinate 9,293,559, forward strand.
CTGCAGATGAGGGCATGGTGGAAGCTTTAGAAGTATTATAATAATAGCAAGTCGAAGTTGGACACTCTTCTCCATATATGCAATTTGATCTTACTTTTTACGCTTTTATATTTTGTTTCCAATGATTTCATACATGGTAGTAATGTGCCATTTGCAAGTTACATATTATGTGCAATATTTGTGGCATAACTTCCAAATTATCTACTTAATTGAAGGGGATCCTTTTCCTTTAGACATTTAATTTTTTTTTTTTTTTGGGTTATGCAGTTTGTTTTCTTACTTTTCTTTTCACGTTCCTTTCTTGGTGCTGGCTTTTTTGCGGGTTTTTATTGTATAATTTGTATATTTCTTCCTTCTTTTAATGAAATTCTTGCCATTTAAAAAAAATAAAACCACTGAAGTTAACTGTTTTTATCTATGCATGCAGGCAGAGATTGAAAAGGTGAAGAAGAGGAGAGAGGAACGGGCACTTGAAAAGGCTAGGCATGAGGAAGAAATGGTGAGATTAGACATTAACGAAAATTCAAGGATTCTTTGTTGATATGAAAAAACATAATTATTATACTAACCAAGAATTCGTTCTCTATAGATCTTTTCAACTAGGATAAAGAACCGCTTGTATGTAAAAGATGTTTGCTTATTTATTCTATTTTAGGCGATGCTGGCAAGAGAACGTGCTAGGGCTGAATTCCAAGACTGGGAGAAGAAAGAAGAGGAGGTATGTTTATTGAGAAGTTTCAATTATCAATTCTCACATTTCTCGTGGTAAAATTTTCTCATCATCTTATTATCTTCCAAATCTTCTTATGTACTTGTTTTACTTTTATTATTCTTTTGTCATTTTGATTTTAGTGCAAGTTGTTTATTAACATAATCCTGCAGTTTCATTTTGATCAAAGCAAAATCAGGTCAGAGATAAGACTCCGTGATGGGCGTGTGAAACCAATTGATATGCTTTCCAAGAACCTTAATGGTTCAGATGACTTTGATATCGAAATCAATGAACCTTACATGGTCTTCAAGGTGAATATGGTTTCAGTCGTTTCTTTTCGTCCATCAAAATTTAGTTTTTAATCTGCCTAGTTTTTTCTGATAATTTTGCTTTTATCCTTGGTGTGATTTTTTTTTTCAGAAAATTAATTGTTATTGGTAGACTTTTCAAACCTTAGGCTTACATGTTACATTCAGTAAAGATGTCGAGTTATTATTATTTCTTTCTGAAATTAACTGGTAATTGATGTTTGTGGTCGCTGATGTGCAGGTTAATAAGCCCTTTATGCTTGTAATTGTTTTTAGTAGTTTTATTTGTCCAAGTAGGACACTGACAATGATGCTGCTCGAACATTGTTTCCTTTGGTTATATATGATGTTGGGATAATATTCTTTCTCCCCTGTTTTTCTGGTAGCTCAAGTACCATTAATAATGAGTTTTGGAAAAGGAAAGTCGTTGATAACTCCTACCCTTTTTTATCTATGCTTAATGACTAGCATTATAATGTACATTTTTGTTGAATATGACAGGGTCTAACAGTTAAGGAAATGGAAGAGCTTCAAGAAGACATAAAAATGCATCTGGAACTGGACAGAGCAACACCAACACATATTCAGTACTGGGAGGTATTCTCTAGCCTCATAATTTATTTTCTGGATTTGTATTGCTGCTTGTTTTTTGTACCAGTACCATGGTTTCTGGACATCAAAAGGAAATGCACTGTGGTTTTTCTTTTCTTTTAAATGGTAATATGCTGAAGTTGGTTCGAACTGAAAAAGTGGTTGAATATGAGTATTTGACATTTAGGTATATTCATTACAGGCCTTAATGGTGGTTTGTGATTGGGAGCTTGCTGAAGCTAGGAAAAGGGATGCCCTGGACCGTGCAAGGGTTCGCGGCGAGGAACCACCTCCTGAGCTGCTTGCAGAAGAGAGGGGTTTACATTCAAGTGTTGAAGCTGAAGTCAAGGATCTTTTGCAACGGAAAACACATAGTGAGTTGGAGACCTTACATAGCCACATTGATTCTGAAATGAGATCGGGGAAAGCCAAGGTTGTTGAGTATTGGGAGGCAATTCTTAAACACATCCACATCTTTAAGGCGAAGGTATTTTAATTCTTTCTTTTATTTTACTTTATTTTTTTGCAACTTTTTTGACTTTAGAGGGATTTACTGAACTTAGGTTGTAACTTCGTTAAACTTTTTTGACTTTAGAGGGATTTACTGAACTTAGGTTGTAACTTAGTTAAACTGACTGACACTGCTCTAGTGCTATGTCTTGCCTTCTTTACTCAATAACTGTTATACAGAAACTTTATTTTTCTCCTCCAGACGTGCATCTTATATAAGACAATTTTTATTTTTTTTATTTTGGGAAAATGGCTCACTCTCTTCTCTCAAGGGCATATTTTTTTAATCTTTCTGTGACACCTTTTAGGGATTTCTGCAACAAACTGTTGATGGCTCATATGATGAATGATCCATTGCTAATAATATTGTCAATGCAGCAACTCTAGACATCAGAAATTGACTCTGTTTAAACCTTTGATATCTTTACCTGTATATTGGGAAATTGCTCTTTTGGTTCTGATAGAATGAACTTGAGGAGTACTATTCATGAAGAAGCTGAAAATTTGAATAGTGAGATATCTGTCAAATAGAAACAGCGACAGAGGTTCTTGTCGATCTTTCGTTGATTGTAAAATTAGGTCTTAATCAGACATTACACCCTTCAAACAGAAATGCAACTGCCAAATAACAGTAGTACCTGTCACTAGAAGTTCTCGAGACTCATCACTTATGCCTATGACATTTCTACCCATAGTAATAGAAGACACACTTGACATAATTACAAATATATCCCTTCTTAAATAACTCTGAACATTCCATCCCAACCTGGGCATAGATACAGAAAGCCCTGGCTCGCAATAAAACAAATGAAATTCCTTCTTCGGAAGAGCTTTCATAGCTGGTCTATTAGACATGGTTTCTAGCCATTTTGCCACTCATTGCTGCATCTTTGATAAAATAACAATTGCCAGTTTTTCACCAACTCCATTTCTGCCGCATTACTAGCCTGGATGCCAACCACTTGGAGTGCCCTTTCACCGCTGCGGAAATCGATCAGGCTGCGCTTGGAATGCCAAAGGACCGGGCCCCAGTGCCAGACGGATTCATTGGGGAATTCTACAAGCACTATTGGGAGACCATCTGCGAAGATGTGCCTTTGCCACTAACTTCCATCAATGTGGGATCACACATCGTGCCATAGGTGCATCTTTCATCGCTTTAATCCTCCAGAAAATTAACCCTGTCCAACCTCACACTAGCTCTGACAATACCGCTTCTGTCACACCATTCTGTTGAGGTTTTCCAGGAATGGTCTTCTTTATCTTGATTCCATTATTAGCACAATACCGCTTGAAATCATCATCTATGCATTCTCCCCCATTATCTGACTGCAAACACTTCACTGTCAAATCTTTCTCATTCTCAACCATTGCTCTCTATCTCTTGAAGGTATCAAAGACATCGGATTTCTTTTTCAGGATATAAACCCATATCTTTCTGCTTGCATCATCAATAAATGTCACATAGTAATTTGAACCACCATGGGAGGTAACAGTTGAAGGCTCTGTGTGAACCAACTCCAATTTGGCTGTCTTTTGCTCTTTTCCAGCCTTAGAAAAAGCTAACCCTGTTCTGCTTGCCAAAATACAGCCTTCACACAAACTGTTGTTTACTGCTTTCAACCCTTGTAGCTTCCCTTTGGACTGAAGCATTTTCATTCCCTTCTCACTCATGTGACCGAGCCTATAATGTCACAAATCAGAATCAATAACAACATCAGCAATTGCAACTATGTCTTTGCAACTGGAAGTGATGTAAAGAGTTCCAGTTTTAACTCCTCGTGCAACAACCATGACTCCCTTAGTGACTTTCCAAGCAACACCATTGAAAGTCACATTATGACTTGCATCATCAAGCTGCCCTACTGAGATCAGATTACACATAAGTTTTGGTACATGTCTCACCTAGTGAATTTTCTACAATGTCCCATTTGACATCCTCAAACTGACATTACCAATACTGACAATATCCAAAGGTTCTCCATTAGCAAGATACACCTTCCTATGATCTCCAGCAACATAATTTGTCATGATCTCACGATGTGCGGTGGTGTGAAAAGATGCTCCTGAATCTAATACCCAAGAGTTAATAGGGCTATCAACCGACAAGTGTAAAACATCTTGTACCTCTTCAGTCACCGCATTTGCAGCATCACTTTTCTTTTCATCCTTCTTCGATGCTCTACGGTTTTTCTTTATGTGACCAGACTTGCCAGAATTCCAACATTCCACATTCCTTCCGAATTTGGACTTGTGTCTACTATTCCTGGATTTCCCTCTACCATTGCCCTTGTTGGAATTCCTCTCAAAGTTCCTGCCCCTAGTATCTACACTTAGGGCAGAATTAGATGTCGATGATTTTCCGGAGTCCTTTTTACGAACTTCCTCCGCGAGAATGGTATCTTGAACATCATTAAAGATGAACTTCCTGTGGTCTACAGAGTTGTTGACCGTAGCCCTTATAGGCTCCCATCAATTTGGTAGAGATGCCAAAAGAATTAAAGCAAGGACCTCATCATCAAATTTAATTTGAACAGAGGTCAATTGATTGACAATCGTGTTAAACTCATTCAAATTCGATGCCACTGATGTATTTTCTGTCATCTTTAAATTGAAGATTTTTTTCATGGGATGTACCTTATTATTTGCGGAAGACTTCTCATACATGTTGGATAGAATCTTCATCATCCCCGTTGTGGTTTTCTCTCATGCCACATTGTGAACAACATTCTTTGACAATATTAACCAGACTACTTCCAACTCTTGTCTATTGAGGAGATTCCACTCATCATCTTTCATACCTTCTGTTTTTATATCCAGAAGTGGTGCGTGCAGTTTTTTGCTGTATAGATAGTCTTCGATTTTCTTCCTCCAGAACACAAAGTCCATACCATCGAATTTGTTGATTCCAAGTGCCGATCCTTCTCTGCCAACCATTGCTCTCAATCGCGAACTAAAGCTCTGATACCACTTGTTAGGAATTAGACGCTCGAATTCAAACTAAATGAGAGCAATAATAATAATAATCACAGAAGAGAGGAAAAACAAGCACGAAAATACAACAAGATTTATATAGGTTCGCCTCCAGGTGAGACTACATCCTGTCTTCTACTGTTGCAGTAATCCACTATAAAGATGAAATAGTTTACAAGAGAAATCACACACACTTACAGGTGTTTTTTTCTAACCTCTCGGGCTGCAACTCAAGATGTTTCTCGGATGATGATAAAACCCTAATAGCGGCGCCCCTCAATTATAAAGAGAAAATTAGGGCAACTACGATACAAGAGTAAAATTTCCAAACTGCCCTTAATGAAACAACAATTAATATATTGTGGACCGGGCAGGGGCTCCGCCCCCACACGCCGGATGGTCAATTCGTGTACCGACTCAGTGTAGGGCGTTGATTAGGCTCTACAACTTAACACCTTTGTCATACATTTTTTGATTTCTTGGAAAGCACAAGAGACAACTTTCAACCATGAGAATTCTCCTTTCTTCGTGCAATCTGTGATAGGAGACATGATGGTGTTGAATGCCCTAATAAATTGTCAGTACAAGGTGGCAAGACCATGAAAACTACAAACCTCATGGGGAATAGTCGGTTCTGGCCGCTCGATGATTGCTTTCACTTTATGGAGAACGGCAGTTATACCAGTAGAAGTTACCTCAAAACCCCATTTAGGAAGGAGCATTTATGGAGATCGGCATAAAGTTTTTCCTTCCGGAGTGTGTGACAAATATGGTGGAGATGAGGATATCATCAATATATACCACCTAGAACTTGTCAAGGAATGGTCGAAGCACTTGTGTCATCATTCGTATAAAAGTGTTCGGTGCATTTGATAGTCCAAATGGCAAAGCTATCTACTCATAAAGCCCATCTTTTGTCTTGAAGGCTGTCTTCCATTCATCTCTAGCGTGGATCTGAATTTGATGGTAACCGCTTTTGAGGCCTATCTTTGAAAATATAGTGACACACATTTATATATCTATCATATCATCCAGTTGGGGAATGGGGAAGCGGTTTTTTCAATGATTTTATTGATGTCTCTACTGCCGCCAAGTGCCATCCTTCCTCGGTGTAAGGTCGACGCTGCATAAGAACTTAAGCTCTATTTGATGAATTCCGTTTAGAGGAGCTCATTCACCTGCCATTGTAATTCTCCATGCTTAGAGGGTTTCATTCGATAATGAGTTAGGTTTAGCAATGTGGCTCCCAACACCAAATCTATAGCATGCTAGATATCAGGCATAGGTGGCAGTGCATCTGAATGATCTTGGGGAAAAACGTCTCGAAAGTCCTGTAAAATGGACTCAACCTTTGGTGGGGATCAACTAAGAAATGCGCAGGTGCCTCGTGGGCTATTACAACAAAAACTACATAATCATGCAATATTTCGTGCTTCAAATCATTGAGACTAATGAAATGCCAGGTTTTCTTTTGGGAGCTCGGATGTCCCTTACCTTGTGTGACTTGCTTTGGTTGTTGTAGCTTGAGGTGGATAATCTTTCTTTTGAACATGAAAGAACAAACATTAGAGTAACCATAAATAGTGACACTCAGATCATAAAGCCATGGTCTGTCCAAAATGAGATGCCTCACATCCATAGTAATCACATCGCACCAGATATCTTCCTTGAGATTGAATGAGGACAAGACACCTCTACTTAAATGGAAGTGTGATTGATCCACGAAACTAGATAAGGTATTGGTTGTGGAATGGTCTTAAGGTCAAGGTGGGCAATACGAGATGACATTGATACAATTGCCGCTATCAATGATGACCTTGCAAACCTTATCTCTACACTCGATGTAGGTATGAAAAAAAATATTCCGATGCTAGTCATTAGACTTGGGTTGGGTCAACGCATATAGCACAACGTTCATCATGTGAAAGGGGAAGAGGTGGGGGGGGTGGTCAAAGTGGACTTGATGCAACTCAAAGTGGTTGTGCTCTACTCTCATTTTTCATCTAAAAGATCAAGGTCAGCAATTAGGTTCGTACTCTACATTTTCCTGTTCTTCCTGTGAGTATTCTTGCTTCTCAATGAGAAGAGCTGAGTGCTACAATTGAACACTATATGCCCAAATCCTTGACAGTTGTGACATCAAATCTTTGAATTGAATTTTGTCACTTCCTTCCCTGTTCCCAATGTCGGGAGGTCCAAATTGTGATTCACCCTTAAAATTGACCTTCTTGGGACTTGAGGATTGAGGGTGGGAGACCTAAAAAGGCATTGTATGGGTGTCTAACTCACGTATTGGCTGCCAACTTATAATTATGGGCCTTAAGCATCTTCCATTGTGGTGACACCCTGAAGTATCATCTCACGCCTAAGGTTGTCATTGAGGTTCTTTCAAAATCAACTTAGAGTGATCACCTCATCTTCTATGACAAAACACCCCATTCGAAACTCATCAAATTGAGCAATGTACTGTGTGACCGACTTATTCCCCCGCCTAAGATTGTGCCACTGATCTAAAAGAGTGTACCTGACTTTCCCATCCTTAGATAGTTCGTACCATACAAAAAATCTATCCATCTCATGAACCCACGTGGAAAATATCCATGGATCTAAACAACCATCAAATGTATGGGCCTCAACTTTATATGTTTCAACATTTTGTCTTCAAGCCACTCATGGCACTGGATGTAGGACGTGTGGTTCTTGGGAGGAGGGAATATGTGAGAGTGAGAACGAGCAAACTCCTTGTGCTCATTGTCATAACCCTTAGGAGACCTAGCTTCTATAGGACTTTTCCCTTTTGTGGACCGAATTTCTAGGGCAGTGAGCCTATTATTGATGATGTGTGTCTATTCCAGGTTTTTTTTTGAGTGTCTTCTTTGTTTTCTACAATGGAAGATGAAGCTATGCCTACCATGAGGCGACCACTACGCAATTGCATGTACTATGGAATTCTAGCAAGTAAGGCTCAAACAAACTCAAGGCATTGTAAGGTTATTCTTATTTGTTTGTTTTGTGACTAGTCAAGATTCAAATCAATAAAATTGCTCCTTTAGGGTGACTCCTCCCCACGACTGATTTTGAGGCATTTGATATTCCGATTTTTCAGTTTGCGGACAACACCATTTGTTTTGGTGTGGGCACCATGGATTGGATCAAGAAGCTAATGGCTGTTCTTGGTCTATTTGAATTGGCTTCGGGTCAAAATATAAACTAGAGGAAAACCACACTTCTTGGATACTACATTGATGGTGCAGTGTTTAGAGATATGGTTGATTTTTTGGGGTGCTCTCTGGAGAACACGATGACTTCATACTTGGGTCTTCCTCTTTTTGATTCTCAGCCCACGGTTGCACTTTGGTCCCCCCTTATTGAGAAGTTTGAGAAGAGACTTGCCACTTGGCAGGGCAAGCTCCTATCTACAGCAGGTCGACTTGCCCTATTGAAGTCATGCTTGGCAGGGCTGCCCAATTACTTCCCATCTTTTATTCAGTGTCCGACCTCAGTTTGCTCAAAGATGTATGCTATCCCCTGACGCTTTCTATAGAGAGGTTCAAAAGACACATTCAGATATCACTTGGTCAGTTGGAGGGAGATTTGTCTACCTCGGACTAGGGGTGGTCTGGGTATCCGACCTATGAAGGACATGAACAATGCCCTCATTCTTAAGTGGATTTGGAATCTTAATGTTAATCATAGCAATTTGTAGAGAAATATGGTGAGATACTCTCTTCAGATCCCATGCCACTGGTGGAGCGAGGGCGGCTCTCCCTGCCGCCTATCCCCGATTTGAAAATTCGTATACAAGCTGCTTCCAACCTTCAAGGTCGCGACCTCCTTCTACCTTGGGAATGGGAGGACTCTTCTCTTCTGGACCGATGAGTGGTGAAGTTCCCGACCCCTTTCCGAGGAGTACCCGGGGCTTTCTGGGATTGCTATAGACTTATCATGTTCGGTGGTGGAATCATGGAGTAATCTGTCTTGGAATCTTCTTTTCCGTTGGGGCTTGAATGGTGATGAAGCTATAGCCTTCTGCTCGCTTCTATCTAGTTTCTATAGTACCACCATTTGGAATCGGGTGCAAGATAAATTGATTTGGAAGCCTAACATCAATGGTATCTTCTTAGTAGCCTCAGCCTATTCTTACATCAGAAGGATGACCTTATCCTACTTGAGCCCAAGGTGAATCTCACCTGGGGACTCATTGCGCCTAGTAAGATAATTTTTTTCATATGGACAACCATCAGGGAGCAAATCCTCACTGCAGACAACCTCCACAAGAAGGGCTTTACCGCCCCTGATAGTACCTGCCCTCTCTGTGACGCTTGTGAGGAGTCCATTCAACATGTTCTCCTGCACTGCGGCTTCTCTTGGAGAATTTGGATGGCAATCTTCTAGAAAGTTGGCATTCAAGTGGGCCTCCATTAGGATCTATTCAGCACTTTCCAGATGGTGTTGGGGATTCGTCTGCCTAGAATTGGCAACGGTCGTTGCCGGTGTAGATGGTCTGGGAGTGGCCCGTGCCGTTGGTTGATGGTGGCCTGGCAGGTGTGGGTTTCTACAGCAATGTGAAAGACGACAGTGACGTGGTTTCTATGGTTTGACAACAGCTGGAAGACGTTGGATGAAAGCTCTGGGTGACAATGATGACGAACAAGACGATGAAGGATGGGCCGTCGACAAAAGCTATAAGCACCGATGATGGAAGGAGAAATGGGAGGGAGGAGAGGGATGACACGTGGAGCTCTGGTTCGTCTCACGTACTTGGAGTCTTGGTGAAGCTATCCTAGGAGCTCTTGAAGCGTCGAATGGTAGGAATGAAGGAGCTATGGTGAGCTACTATAATCGCCAAAGACAATGGGGACGTTCAACTATGCAGAGGGTTGTCGGCAATGGGATTGTTTGCTTTGATACCAAGCTGATGCGACACGATTATCCTTCGTCCTGAAATTGAGTGAAGAAGAAGAGGAGGGGGGGTAGTGACGAGCGATAGTGGAGAGAGTGCAAGTCGAGGGAGAACAATTTCGTAGTGACGAGCGATAGTGGAGAGAGTGCAAGTCGAGGAACAACAATTTCGTTCGGAAATTGAGTGAAGAAGAAGAATGACCGGGGGGTGTCGAGCGATAGTGGAGAGAGTGCAAGTCGAGGGAGAACAATTTCGTCCTGAAATTGAGTGAAGAAGAAAAACGAGGGGGGGAGGGGGGGAAGTGACGAGCGATAGTGGAGCGGTGCAAGTCGAGGGAGAACAATTTCGTCCTGAAATTGAGTGAAGAAGAAGAACGAGGGGAGGGGGGGGAGAGTGCAAGTCGAGGGAGAACTATTTCCAAAATCATTCATTAAGCTTTTCCTAGTTATACAATCCTTAAATAATGACTCAAAACCCTAATTGATAATCCAAATGATGATAATGCCCCTAATAAAATGAAATAATTAATTCCTAAAAAATCCAAAATTTGAATATTAAAATTACAAAATATCCTCTAATCAATTTTAAGTGAATCACCACCCAACCACTATGTGGTTGGTTCAGTTGTGGCCCGATGCTTCTTGGTATACACTTAAGTGATCAGTGGCACACGAGTGGTGTCCCCATCACTAACTAATGCCTTTCATTTAAAGAGGTAGAAGTTTATGAAAGGATCGGGCTTCACACCACCATTGGTGGCTGAGCTTTTGGCTGAAAAATCAACACTAATCAATATGAGAAAAGAAAAGCAAAGGGATTGAGAGAGCTCCTCCTTCAAACCTGAAAAGCCAGTGATCACATTTAATACTCCATTTTGTTAGATTTTTTAGCTTCTGTTTAAGAAAAACCAAGGGATACAGAAGTCAATCAAAATCCAGTACTTGGTTTGCCTTTTTTTCCTGATATTTATTGGGTATTGGATGGTATTAGTTTGGTGGACCTAATATGGTACTTTGGGTGGAGCCACAGAAACCATTCGAAACATCTGGATATGCCAAGTTCGTTCATCTTTAGCTGTGTAAAGAATAACTCTGCTGAGATTTACATGGGTCTCTCTCTCTCTCTCTCTCTCTCTCTCTCCAGAAGCACTTCTTTGTCAAAAGCATGAAAATTTATAGGTCCCCCAAAGGTTTAAGGCTTTCCTGGACTGTTCTTGGACAAAAATTGTCACCTGTGATCAGCTCTGCCAATAAAGATTTCAACTAGCAGTAAAGACTTGTAAATTCTGCAAAGCTTAGGAGGAAACAGTGGACGACAGCTTTGTTCACTGCTCTTTGTTTTGAAGACAAGAATATCTCGAAAACATCTCAATATTAAAAACAGAAAAGTGTTGACTTGACCTACAGGGAGCTTTTATTATGCTATCATTGTTGAATATGTCTAAGTGGGCTGATCTGAAATTTCTCATTTTAAGTTGTTTCCAGCCATATTCTTAAGTTTGTTTCACTGTTTGTTTCTTGTAAGCTATATTCTTAATCCTCTGCTTGATATGATTCACGTATTGAGCTGTCCCAGAATCTTTCTATTGCATGTTTTGAGCAAATAATTTGCCTCTTTTTAGGAGTTCTATTGGAACCAAGCTTCTGGCTTTTCTAGCATTACCTTTTATTTGCAAGAGGTGTAAATTTTTCACTAGAAGAAAGATCGATTTTAGAATTACCTTATGCTAACATGAAGAAAGTTAGTTTTCTCTACTAGAAGTATAGCTATTGGCTGCCGCACATGAAAATTCTTGTTTTTCACAAGTATATTTTCCAATTATTTGTTCTAGTTGGATACCTGTGATCATAATTGGTATTGTTGCAGGCTTGTTTGAAGGAAATTCATTCTAATCTGTTACGGAAGCATTTACAACTTCTGGAGCAGCCCATGGAATCTGAGCAAAACTTAGAGAGTGATGAAGATGTGAAGCTTGATGAAGCAGAAGATGGTACGCATATTGTAGAAGGTGTTTTCTTTCATGTCTCAACCCTTATGTGTACCTACTAGTAGGTCTTCACTATAAGCTGCCGTCTTTAATTATATTCCTAATACTTGCTTTACTTTTTTAGATGCTAAGCCGTGCTCCCCAGAAGCCCTGGAGGATGAACCAGGACATGAGCTTGAAGAAGAGCCTGGTTCATTTTCACCAGAACTGTTTCATGGTGATGAAGGTGAAGAAGCGGTTGACCCTGAATTTGACAGAATTGAGCTGGTAATGTTGATCCCTACACTTAAAACATTATAAGGAATTAGGAACTCAAATCTTCAAGTTCAAGCACGATGAGAAAAATAAAATTTCTAAAGCATGATGGTAACGGTATAATGCTTCCAATGTACTCTACGTCTTACAAACTGATGGATTTTTTCTATTTTAAATCTTGTATGCTGTAAATGCTATGCCTAATGGTTACTGTTTAAATGCCCTGGTGACTTGTGTAATAGGAACGCAAGCGTGTGGCTGTATTAAAAGAACAACAAAGGCGGCTTCAAGAAGCCATTGCAGCGAAGCCGGCTCCACCGGAGGACAATTTGGAGATGAAAGCTATGAAAGCAATGGGAGCCATGGAAGAAGGAGACGCAGTATTTGGCTCGGGTGCGGAGGTTAATTTGGACTCCCAGGTTCGTTTGAGGTGCTTTTTCCTTTTGCCAATCCTCTGCTTGATAATCTAGTTAGAGTTTGGTTAGATTCATCTAAGACGACATATTTTTCTGAAGGTATACTGGTGGCATGATAAATATCGGCCAAGGAAGCCCAAATATTTCAATCGCGTCCACACAGGTTACGAATGGAACAAATATAATCAAACTCATTATGATCATGACAATCCTCCTCCCAAGATCGTTCAGGGCTATAAATTCAACATATTCTACCCAGATCTTGTTGATAAGACCAAGGCTCCAGTGTATACCATAGAGAAAGATGGGAACAGCTCCGAGACATGCCTCATCACATTTCATGCTGGGCCACCTTACGAGGACATTGTGAGTCTTACGTTTTTTCTTTGAATGTTTTTTCGGATGTATTGATGTTATCAGGCGACTGACTTTCTCTCATGGGTGGTACAGGCATTCCGGATCGTGAACAAGGAGTGGGAATACTCTCACAAGAAAGGATTTAAGTGTACATTTGAGCGAGGAATTTTACATGTTTATTTCAATTTCAAACGTTACCGTTACCGCAGATAAAAAATTCTGCAATTATATTATGGCGCTGTTGGAAAAGATTGTTGCCCTCGTGTGAGTTTTTTTCTTTAGAAATGGATGTAATTTTGGTTTGAATGATCCTGGTTGAACAGAATGATGAAGGATTTTCAGTACAGTTCATAATGTCTAGCATTCTCTACCGTTAGACAGGTGAAGGGAGGGAGCACTCCAACTTGATTGCTTGCATAGGAAAAAGAAAAATTGCTTGCAGGGAGGGTCTTTTGGTGGTAGGGTGAGGGGACGTCCTAAGGAGACGAAAAACAAACAGAAAAGAAAAAGAAAACAAAGCAGTAAGGCCTTTTTATGTAACGATTTGCAGTATAAGTAGATAAGATTAATGTTGTCGGGTCAGCATGAATGCAATTAAAGTTCTAATTAAACTAAGCCAAATTGTAGAGAATGAAGGAGGTCACGGATAGGGGTGGCACAAAGCTGAACAGGTTTGCAAACCGTTTTGAGTTTGGTTCGAAAAAAGTTCGGTTCAGTTTAATTTTTACTTGAGTTCAACTCGAGCTCAAACTTAAAGTAAGACTCGTTAAGCATAACAAGTTATGTTTGAGATTTTCTAACATTAGTATGTTAGCTTGTGAGTTGATTTGTTAGTTTTTTTTTTTTTTACAAATATCTTTTAATCTAATTGTTCTCGTCGATTCCCTCTTTAGTTGGTTGACAGTTACTCTTATTTACCTCAAACCTAAAAAATGATCGATAATTCAACCCTTTTGGGTATCTCAACATCTAATGTTGTTATTTGTTAATGGAATGAACATTACTGATAAAGGTATTTGTTCTTTTTTTTAGGTCTATTAAGTTGGTTATTATACATTAGTGTCCTCTATTGAAAAGTCTTGGACTCTGTGACAACTTGCAGCTCAATAGTACTAAGTTCATCACAATATTCTCTTTATTTATTTTTAAATTTTTAATTTTTTATAGTTTTAGATGTAGGTTGGAGCTCGAACCCGGTTTGAGTTCAAGCTCAAACTCGGTTAAAATTTTTGAGCTCAAGCTTTATTCCAATTTTAAGTTTGAGCTCGAGTTCGAAGTATTTAGATCAAGCCAAACTCGAACATAAGAAGTTTGAGCTTGGCTTGGCTCCATGCCACTCCTAGTTGTGGATGTGCGAGTGAGGTAATCTGAATCATGGCGAGTTAGGTTTCTATTTTAAGTAAGCTTAGTTGCTTAATTTTAGTTTCAATTTTTGCAAGACAGATGCCTATATATGTAGGCTGCTTTTAGATTTACGAATGAAGATTTATGCAGAGTTGTGCTCTCCTCCCTGAAATTCTCTACTGTGACTTTCTTATTCTTAGTGTTAAATCCTAATGGTTCCCCAACATTTGTTACTAGAGCGAGGCTCAAAGGGAGTTTTCTATCAGGAAAACATTGGTTTTTGCATAAGTTCACCATCTGCACTAAGGAGAAGACAATCCTCATAGACGAAGTTTGAAAACAAAAGATTGAGTTGAATCCAAGGTTTTAAGACTTGGGATCAGGTCTTGACTCAGAGCTCCGAAAGCCTGAGTCAAGTTGTCTGACCAAATGTCCTCGAGGGTTAGGTTTCGATGGGGTAATTTGGTCATAAAAAAACCTAATAAAATATATAAAATGATATGTATCATTAGTTAAATATATAATGTTGAATTTATGATACCTTCGCTAATATCTCGAGTAAGGGGAGAGAGAGAAAAAATGGAAAGGGAAACGAAAACTCTCGAGTAGAGAGAATAGAAGGAAGAAGAAGGAAAGGAGACGTCAAGGTAAGAGAGGAGCTTTACACAAGAGAGAGAGAGAGAGAGAAAGAAGAGGAGAACTTGATTGAATGCTTCAACCAAGACCCCATATTTAAACTATTTCCATTACATAATTAGGAAAACTAGGATCCCTAATATCCTTAATAACATCAACCATGATTTAACAAATTACATCAATTAAGGGAAGATATATCAATTATATAAATCAAGGAAGATCTTCAAATCATTCCAGCTCATGTTGGTAAGGATACCAGCTCGTGGTATTTTTGTGGGTCCCACTTGATCTTCAAATCTTCCAACTCATTCAAGCTCATGTGATGACTCCTCTTGTCTTACGTCCTCATGATGAGTCCCACCAGCTCGTGCAACTATGGTGGGTCCCACATTGTAACACTCCCCCTCAAGCTGGGGGTGAGAAAACATCGTAGATACCCAACTTGCTACAGATGGTGGACAAAATTTTATGAGTGGCTGGTTTGGTGAGAATGTCTACAACTTGGCTCTGCGAAAATATATGCTTGAGAGATAAGATGCTTGTTTGGAATTTTTCTCGTATAAAGTGGCAATCTACTTCAATATGCTTTGTTCTCTCATGGAAGACTTGATTTGATGTGATATGTATTACTGCCTGATTATTGCAATATAGATCCATAGGAGCTTGTTTGTAGAATCCTAATTCAGTGAGAAGAGATTTGATCCATAGGAGTTCACTAATTGTGCATGCCATGGCCATGTATTCTGATTCTGCACTAGACCGTGCAACTACATTATGTTTCTTGCTTCTCCATGTAACCAAGTTCCCTCCAACCAGCGTACAATATCCCAAAGTAGATTTTTTGTCATCCGGGGATCCGGCCTAGTCTACATATGAGAATCCTTCGATACTGAGACTATGATTTTTATAGAGAACCCCTCTTCTAGGAGCTCCTTTTTAATATTACAATATCTTTTCTATTACTTGCCAATGACAGAGTTGTGGTTTGTGCATATATTGACTTACCACACTTACTGTATATGAAATATTTGGCCTTGTTACGCAAAGGTAAATAAGTTTTTCTACTAACCTTTGATATTTTCTGATATCTACCTCTTCTCCAGTACTTGCACATAATTTTGTTTTTGAGTCCATAACAAAATCTATTGGTCTACATCCCATCATTCTTGCATCTTCCAATAGGTCAAGGACATACTTCCTTTGGGATAGTACAATTCCAAGTTTGGATTGTAGTACTTCAATCCCCAAAAAAATTTGAGTAGTCCAAGATCCTTTGTCTTGAATTCAGCACATATCCTTTCTTTTGTTTTATGGATACCTTCAAAATCACTACCAGTTATAATAATATCATCAACATATACTGCTATAATTACCTTGCTGTTATGTGTGTTTTTAATAAATACTGAGTGATCTCCAGAGCACTTGTGAAATCTAGCCCTTATGAGGGTTTGGCTAAACTTTTCAAACCATGCACGAGGAGGCTGTTTTAGACCATACAGAGATTTCTTTTAGTCAACATATTGACTCCCCCAAACCACATACCCAAGTGGTTGTTGCATATAAATTTCTTCTTTGATGTCCCCATTCAAAAAGACATTTTTTACATCAAGAATATATACCTGCTAGAATGAATTAGCTGTCAGAGATAATAACACACGTATCAAGTTCATTTTTGCCACTGGAGAGAAGGTTTTCTCATAATCAATACCATAACATTGTGTATAACCTTTAGCAACGAGGCGAGCCTTCAATTGTGGAACGGACCCATCCGGATTGTGTTTTACATTAAATACCCATTTGCAACCATTGGGTTTTTTATGGAAGGGGAACTATAGACCATGTCTGATTTTAATAAAGTGTCTGCATTTCTTCATCCATCGCCACCTTCCACCTTGATGTTTGAGAACCTCCTAATAGGACTGTGGATCAGATATGGAGAAAATAGCAGAAAGAAATTGACAACATATGGGGATAGATGATGATGAGACATAAAATTTGAAATGGGAGGAGAAGTAGAGGGTCTAGTCCATGATCTGGGTTCTTTTCTCACGACAATAAGACGAGTATCATATTGAGGGCCAAAAATAACTAGAGATGATGGACTTACCTCGGTGCGATCCTTAAACCCAGCCAGTGTGGTGTCAGCCAATGTCTCTGAGGCCTGAGTAGTTTATGTCGCACGGGGCATAACCAGTCGAGGAGAACCTGGTACTGAAGAAAGGCCAGGAGGAGCACTATCAGAATAGAATGAAGAGTCTTCAAAAAATGTAACATCCTTGGACACAAGTAAACGTTGAAGAGTGGGATTATAGAAAATATAACCATTTTTTGTGCGAGAGTATCCTAAGAAAATACACTTAATAGATTTGGGATCAAGTTGATTGTGTTTTGGGGTGGAAATATGAACAAAACATTGACACCCGAAGACTTTCAAGGGTAGTGAAAAAGGATAATCAATTGGTAACAATAAAAAGTAAGGGAATTTATTACCAAGAATGGAAGATGGTAACCGATTTATAAGAAAACATGCGGTAAGAATTGCATGAGGCTAATAAAAGTATGGAACTTTTATGGCATATAGTAAACCGTGAGCTACCTCAAGAATATGACGGTTCTTTCATTCGGCTACACCATTTTGTTGAGGAGTTTAGGTACATGATGTTTGATGGATAATGCCATTTTATTGACAAAAGGAGTCAAGGTCTTTGGAGGTGTATTCTTTGGCATTATCAGACCGGAGTATTTTTATTTTCTGACCAAACTGAGTGAGTGCCGTAGCATGAAAAGATTTAAATATCAATGGTATTTTAGAACTCTCTTTAAACAGAAATAACCAAGTGGTATGAACGAAGTCATCGATAAATGTGATGAAATATTTGAGATGCTCAAGGGTCCCCATACATCGGTATGAATTAATGAAAAATGACTTTCACTTTTAACTTCTGGATGAGGTGAGTATGTAGACCTCTGATGTTTACTCATTTGACAAACTTCACAATGAAACTCTGACCTTGCTTTAAGAGTAGGAAAAACATGATGAAGAGATTATGCGGACGGATGTCCCAACTGGTTGTGCCATAGCCTTGTCTCAGTTACACTGGATGAAACAATATTTATTTTTGGCACATCTAGATAGTAGAGCCCCTCTTGTTCACCTGCTTCGTTATAAGATCCTGAAACACACATGAAGTGGGTGAGAAGGTGATAAAACAATTAAAATATTTGGTGAGCTAATTAACAGATAAGAGATTCAAAGGGAAGGTAGGAACAAAAAGTATATCAATGAGCAGAAGTGATGGTGTAACAGAAGTGGGTCCTTTCCCTTGAACTTTGATTTGAGAACCATCAGCTATGGTAAAAAAATTGGGTGAAAGACATGGAGAAACTGAGTATAATAAATTTTTGTTACCTGTAAAATGCTTAGAGGCTCCTGAGTCAATTATCCAGGATGAAGAGGAGGAAAATAGTATACCTAAAGCGGTGGTGGCAGTGGTAGTCAAGGAAGTACTTGGAGAAGAACCCATCATTTTTTTCATTTTTTGGAACAATCATCAATAAATATTTTCTTTTATTTGGGTGTGGTGGACTGATCCTCTTTTGTATCACTCACTAAGACTTGGTTGGCCTCATTCCAGTTTGGTTTGCCATTGGCTTTATAACATGTTTCTCTAGAGTGCCATATTTTCTATAGTAGGAGCATTCCTTGTAATAATAGCATGTGTCTATAGTGTGGCCATATCTCCCACAATGAGTGCATTCCTTTCCATCTTATTTGTCAAAAAAATTCCTTCCACCTCTTCCTCGTCCTCCTCTATAATTTCTGCCCCTGCCTCGGTCGCGGTCAGATAATGTTCCCCTATGTCCATAGTACATAGCGGATGATACTTTAGTATTAGAGGAAGAAGTGTCTGGAATACGGAGAAGTGTGGCACATACATCATCAAAGGTGAGAACAATAGAAGAGCTAAGAAGTTGACTCTTAGCAATCTCGAGATATGGTTTAATATTTGCAAGGCAAATAGTCATGACTAATGCTTATTTCTGCTTGTCTTGTACCAATACCTTTGTGGTAGTAGGCATAGCTAATTTCCATTCTTTAAGAAGGCCTTTAAAGTGGGCCAAGTATTCATGGATATTCTCTCCTTGTTTAGTATTCAACATCTTTTGGAGAAGATCATATGGACTATGTAGATTATTTGGACTAGAATACAACTTAGCACGTCTCCCAAATTTGCTTAGTAGTATCAAGATGAATAACATTGTAGGAGACACGTTCTTCCATGCTATTGATTAGCCAATTAATCACCAAAGTATCATTTTTAGCCACTTGTTATAAAAAAATATCCTCCTCATCAACTGGTGTTCCACGGTTGGTGAGGTGATCAAGCAGGTCCTTTGCTCTAAGAAACCTTCTAACCGATGTGAACCAGCTCATGAAATTTGATAACCCTCGCAAGGGTATAATAGTAATTTTGAGTATATCACTCTTGTTACTCATATTTTCTTCAACCATACTTGGAAAATCAATTTAAACAATTCTCCAACAAATATTATAAAGAAACCAAGTAACATTCTTCAATCAACTCGGTTAATGGAGAGACTTAGCATAAACGCTAAGTAATCATATTTTTAAAATTCAAAAAATAAATAACTACTCATAATAGGCTCAATATCAGTCTTCTTTATCAGGGAATCTTTTTCCCACAAAATTGTAACTTCTTATGTATCAATCTCATCATAAACTGGTTTCAGTCAAAATATCTTCAAACTGATAAAACTATCTTTCTCATCCGAGATGCATATATCTTCATAAAATTATAAAATGAAGACAATCATAAACACCATTTGTAAATCATCTTCTAAACCCCGAAACTATTAGCAAGAATTAATAGTAATAATAATAAAAAAACTTATCTCAAGAGCTTCTATCTTCCTTCACAAAGATCCTTCTTTGAGTGGCTTTGATCATGCCTTCTTAAAGCAGTCCTTTTGACATGGGATCCTAAATTTGATGCTCTGATACCATGTTAAATTAAGGATCCCTTCACTAATATTTTGTGCAAGGGGAGAGAGAAAGAAAAAAGGGAAAAGGAAAAGAGAACTCTTGAGTAGAGAGAAGAGAAGGAAGAAGAAAGAAGGGAGATGTCAAGGCAAGAGAGAAGAGCTTTACACGAGAGAGAGAAGAGGAGAGCTTGATTGAATACTTCAACCAAGAACCCCTATTTATACTATTTCCATTACATAATTAGGAAAAGTAGGATCCCTAATATCCTTAAAAACATCAACCAAGATTCACCAAATTACATCAATTTAGGGAATATATATCAATTATATAAATCAAGGAAGATCTTCAAATCTTTCCAGCTCATGTTGGTAAGGATACCAGCTCGTGGTATCTTTGTGAGTCCAACTTGATCTTCAAATCTTCCAACTCATTCCAGCTCATGTGATGACTCCTCTTGGCTCACATCCTCATGATGGGTCTCACCAGCTCATGCAACCATGGTGGGTCCCACATTGTAACATATAAGAAATTTTTGGGCATAAACTTAGTGTTTCGTGAAGTTGTAAATATTTGCCAAGATAGAAATAATGTGCTAACATAGGGGATGACTATAATTAATAAATAAAACATGATTAATAAGCATGAAAATATTATGTATAAGATTTGTATTAAGTGTGTAAAAAGTTCATTTAAATAGTCTTATTATAATAATTGGTTAATTTTTGTTTCAATTTTTATAATTGTTAGTTTATCTTATAATAATTATATATTAGTCATTAGAATATTTTTGATTATATTATTATTATTATTATTATTTTTATTATTATAAATATTAATAGTAGTTATTTATTAAAATTATTAACATAAGTTTGTTGTCATAGTTATTATCAAAATTCAAGGTGTCGAGCCTTTTTTATTAATTAATCACCACTGTTAGTATTACTAAAATATTACTAAATTTAATAATAATTAATTATATATTACTAATTTATTAATGTGATTATGTTAATTTTTATATAATATGATGTATCTTATTAAATTATAAAGAAAATTGAGATTAAAACATAATTTTAATGTTGATAAAGAGGAAAAATTGAAGAGAAAGAAGAAGAAGGAAAAAAGAAAAAGACAGATGAGATGCATGTGGGAGAAGAACAAGATGAGAAATGTCTCCCTCCTCACATGAATTCACTTTTATTCAAGTCATCACTTACGGTTACATAAAAGTGTCCATGATACCCTCAATAAAGAGAAACTATATATAAAACCAGAATAGTACAAAAATACTTCTACTTTCTTACACTCACTCTTAAACTTGAGAATAAATATCAAACATTTCACATCATAGCATCTCTAATAAAATGACAGTCTACTTCAATATGTTCTATACATTCATGAAATGCTAGATTGTTGGCTTTGTAGATGGCTGGTTGATTGTCACATGCCATAAGCATAGGATTAGTGTTATGGAAGCCAACAATACTGGAAGCCAAAATTTGTAACAATATATTTAATCCACATAATCTCACATGTTGTGTGGGTCATTGTTCTATACTCGACTTTAATACACAAGCAACAATTGTCATTTTTCTAGGAAATGAATTTTCCCCCAATAAAAGAACAAAAACCACTTGTAGATCTTAAGTCGAGTATAAATCTTTTGTAATCAGCATCAAAATAGCCAATTATGTTTACATGTTCATGTTTTGCATAAAGTAATCTCTTTCCTAGAGAACCCTTTAAAGTATTTAAGAATCCTGTAGACAACTTCCAGATGAAATTTTCGTGGTTCTTCCATAAATTGACTTACAAGACTCGTAGCGAAAACAATATTGTTAGCTAGGTGGCTTTTAAGAGGGGTAGAATTGAGAGTATAGGATAAAAATTAATACATAAAGTGCACAGTTAATGTATGAGATAAAAGACACCAGCACATACCACAAGGAGAATGATTTTTTGTTCTCGATGTGCCCATAATTGTAGTCATCACCCAAGAATCTTTGCTCGAAGAAATTCCACTAAGAAGGTCTATTAGCTAAAACTTACACACAAAGAGATTTTGACTCTCTTTAAGCCAAGTGTTATACCCAATGATGCAAAGATAAAATCTCTCCAAAGAGATATTCTATAACTAGATTTTAACTCTAGTGAGCTCTTCCCTTCTAGATTAAGTTTTTAGAGAACCTAGAAAGAAAGTGAGAAATACAAAAGATAAAAGAGAAACTTAAAACTTCTTATAGGAGACACGACCTTCTGCTAGAGATATCCAAGCTTGCAATCCTTTAAGCACAAGAGTAAAGTATAATGGATCTTGATTTAGCTAGGAATACCAAGAGATTTGTGAGAAGATGAGGGATTTCAAGTGTAAAAATCGTTTGAAAATACTTTGGTTTGCCAATAAATGCTCAATTATTGCTTTCCAATGAGTTTGGAGGTCTATTTGTAAGATTCACAACCAAATTAGCTGTTCTTTGACCGTTTTCAAAAAGCTACAAAAATGTTAATCAATCCATGAAAATTTATGATCCATCAACCATGTATAACAACTATATAAGTTCCCCAAGCCTATTGGTTGATCAGGGCATGAATCAATGAGTTTTAAACCTTTTACAAAAATAGTTGATTGATCATATGCCTCATTGATTGATCGATCATGCTTTATAGAATTGGCCAAGCAGTATTATGCATGATTAATCATGCTATAATGGATAATTAATTATGCTTTATAACCTCTTCGTGATAGTATTTTGTATGTTCGATTATGTTTGAGCCAATGATCGATCATGCTTTATAAGTTTTTCAGTCTCCATTCCGGATGATCAATCAAGCCTACACAGGTTGATCGATCATGTTATGGGCTTGTGTACTAACCCTCTCCCTGAAGCTCTATTTATAGATGAGTAAAACTAAAATATTATAATTATACCCCTAAAACTTAAAAAAAAAATATTAATGCCATCTTTATCAGATGACCTTTTATTTACCATCATGCCACCACAGTATGGGCCTTCTCCTTGGTCTATGGGCTTGAGCCCATCTTCCACCTCTCTTGGATTTGTGGGCCTTCCTTGGTCATGTAGGCTTGAGCCCATCTTCTAACACACTTGGATGAGTGAGTCTTCCTTCGTCGTGTGGACTTGAGCTCATCTTCTAACACTCCCCCTCAAGTTGGGGGTGAGAGAACATCATAAATGCCTAGTTTGTTGCAAATAGTGTATAAAATCTTCCCGTATAAAATAGTAGTCCACTCTATCTTCCAACTGTTAGGAATTAGACACCCTAATTCCAAAGTAACGAGAACAATAATAATAATCGCCGATGAAAGGAAAAACAAGCATGAAAAATAACAAGATTTGTACAGGTTCGCCTCAAGGTGAGACTACGTCCTGTCTTCTGCCATTGCTATAATCCACTATAAAGATGAAATAGTTTACAAGAGAAATCGCACACACTTATAGGTTTTTTCTCTAACCTCTCTCGGGCTACATCACCAGCTCCTTCTCAGTGATGATCAAACCCTAATAGCGATGTCTCTCAATTATAAAGAGAAAATTAGGGCAACCACGATACAAGAGTAAAATTCCCAAACTGCCCTTAATGAAAATAACACTTTGATTGTCACAATACAATACATTCTTCCTATGCTTGAGACCTAATTCTTCCTAGAATGTTTGCAACCATACCATCTCTTTGTTGGCATAGGTCAAAACAACATATTCTGCCTCAGTAATGTCAAGAACAACTATTTTCTGCAACTTTGAGACCCAACTAATTGTTGTACCACCCAATGTGTATACATATCCAATGGTACTCTTTCTGCCATCAATGTCTCCAGCCATGTCAACATTTACATAACCCTATAATCTCAAGTTTGACTATGTAAAACATAAGTTTGAGTCTGTAGTGCCTCTCAAATACCTAAGAATCCATTTATGTGCTTCCCAATGTTGCTTACTTGGATTACTCATATATCTGCTCACAACTCCCATTGCATGAGCTATGTCTAGTCTGGTAAACACCATGGCATACATGTGACTGCCAATAGCAGAAGCATAAGGCACATTGGCCATATTGGCTCTCTCTTGCTCTATAGAAGGTGACAGCTACTTAGATAGCCTAAAGTGACTATCCAAAGGAGTACTTACTTGTTTTTCATCATTCATATTGAATATGCTTAGCACCTTCTTCACATATTCTTCTTGTCAAAGTTTTAAAACATCAATGTCCCTAGGAATCCTTATCCCAAGGATTTATTTTGCAGCACCGAAATCCTTCATTGTAAACTTCTTGGACAACTCCCTTTTCAGCTTTTCTATTTCCTGTTTGCATGCAACATATAGTAGTAGAATGATATAGGAGTCATCAAGATTCTTCACATAACAACAATGATTTGTCTGGCACCTCAAAAAACCATTACTACTCATAAATGTATCAAATTTTTTATACCACTTACTTGGAGTTTGTTTAAGACCATAAAAGTTCTGTTGAAGTTTGCACACCAATTTCTCCTTTCCTTGTGCTTTGAAACCCTGTGACTGCATCATGTAAATTTCTTCCTCCAAATCACCATGAAGAAATGCTTTCTTTATATCCAATTGCTCTAAGTGAAAGTCTTCATTTGCCACTAGTCCAAGCATTGTTCTAATAGTAGTCAATTTCACAACTGGAGAGAAAATCTCAATGTAGTCAATGCCTTTTTTTATTGAAAGCCCTTTACCACCAGTCTTGTATTGTACCGCATGTTGCCATCATGTTTGTCTTTTATTCGGTACACCTATTTGTTCTACTAGGCTTTCTTCTCTTTTGGTAACTCAGTCAGATGTCATGTCTGATTGGATAACACTGAATCCATGTCATTCCGCACGGCCAACTCCTACTTGGTTGATTCATTAGCTTGCACGGCTTCCTCATAACTCTCTGGTTTACCTTTATCTGTCCATAAAATATAATTCAGTCTAGGGAAGTACCTCTGTGGTGGTCTGCTAGTTCTGGAAGATCTCCTGAGTTTAGTCACATGAATGTCCTAATTTACTTCTGGGGGTATGTTTTCCTGGTTTTCCTGAGAGATATATGTCCATCACAATAACTTGAAGATCTCTCAACTGAAGACTTCTTGGCTTCATCACTTGTGCTCTCATACTCTGTTCTCAACCTGTCTTTATACATGGCACATTCATTGAAGATCACGACATCAGCTGAATAGAAAAAATATTACTGACGAAGAGTATGAGCTATTTCAGAAAATGAAGACAACGCTAGGTTCTTCTCCTAGTTCCTCCACAACTATTCTTACCACTACCGCTTCAGGTATGCTATCTACCTCATCTTCATCCTGGATAATTGATTCAGGAGCTTCTGAGCATCTTATAGGTAACAAAAATTTATTACATTCTCTATCTCCGAGTCTTTCACACAAGTTTGTTACTATTGGAAGATAAGCTCAAGCCCACACAACCAAGGAAGACCCACATATCTAAGATTATTATAAGATGGGCCACACGACAAAGGAAGACCCATAAGATGGGCCGAAGCCCAAAAGAAGTAGGACCCACAATGATTACCATGAGCTGTCATCCTTATCACATCAGTTGGAAGATCAAGAAGGACTCACAAAAGTATCTTTATCTTAGGTTCACGACCAAGAAGAATTTTAGTTTGAGTTATGTTTGTCTGTTATCAATATTGAGTTATTTAATTATGCTAGAATATATCTTTAAGTGTTAAAGTTTGGGTGTAATTGGGACAATGGTAGTTTTATTGTAATTGGACTCTACTACCTTCCTCTATTATAAATAGAGGTTCATGTACTCAGATTACAACAAGTTATTGATGTCAATGAAGTATTTCACTTTTCCATAAATTCAACATCATAGCTGATGATTATCAAACCAAAGTCCAAGGGAAAGGTTCCACTTTTGTCATCCCTTCACTTCCGCTCACTGGTATTCTTTTTGTTCCTAACTTTCATTTGAACCTATTATCTGTTAGTCAAGTTAAAAATATTTTAATTGCTCGGTTACCTTCTCACCCACTTCATGTGTCTTTCAGGATCTTGTAATGAAGCAGGTGATTGGTGGAGGCCATGAACAAGGGGGACTTTACAACTTGGACGTGCCAAAAATCAATACGATTTCTACTACTGAAAATGAGACACGTTTATGGCACAATCAGTTGGGACATCCTTCTGCACAGTCTCTTCATTATATGTTTCCATCTCTTAAATTCAGGTCAGAATTTTGTTGTGAGGTCTGTCAATTGAGTAAACATCAAAGGAGTACATACTCTTCTCGTCCAAAAGTCAAAAGTGACACTCCATTTTCTTTAATTCATACTGATGTTTGGAGGCCCTTGATTGTCTCTAATATTTCTAGAGCAAAATATTTTATTACTTTTATTGATGATTTCACTCGTACAACTTGGTTGTTTGTCTTTAAGGAGCATTCTGAGATACCATACATTTTTAAGTCATTTCATGCTATGGTACTCACACAATTTGGTCAGAAAATAAAAAATTTTCGGTCTGATAATGCCAAAGAATGCATTTCCAAAGACCTTGATTCTTTTTGTCAAGAAAAAGACATTATCCATCAAACATCATGCGCCTACACTCCTCAACAAAACGGTGTAGCCAAACGAAAAAATCGTCATATTCTTGAGGTAGCTCGAGGTTTGTTATATGCCATGAAAGTTTCATACTTTTATTGGCCTCATGCCGTCCTTACGGCTTGCTTTCCTATTAATCGTCTACCATCTACTGTTCTTGGTATTAAATCTCTCTACACTAGATTATTACCGAATGATGATCCATTTTTATTACCATTGAAAGTCTTTGGATGTCAATGTTTGTTCATAACTCATTACCTAGACACAACAAACTTGATCCTAAATCTATCAAGTGTATTTTTTTGGGATACTCTCGCACACAAAAGGGTTATGTTTGTTATAGTCCTACTCTTCAATGTTCATTTGTGTCCAGGGATGTAACATATTTTGAAGACTCCTCATATTATTCTAATACCGCTCCTCTTGGTCTATCCTCAGTACCAAGTTCCCCTAGACTGGTTGTGCCTCATGATACAAAAATCATTCAACCCCCAGAGCAAGTGGCCGACACCTCATCTGCCGAGTTAATAGATCCACCAGAGGTAAGTCCTTCATCACCAGTTATTTTTTGGTCCTCAATATGATACTCGCCCTATTGCTATACGGAAAAAACCTCGATCATGCACTCAACCTTCTACTTCTCATCCTATTTACAATTTTGTATCTCATCATCGCCTCTCACATCTATGTTGTCAGTTTCTTTCTTTTATTTCCTCCATATCTATTCCATAGTTGTATCAGGAGGCTCTACAACATCGAGGGTGGAAGGCAGCAATGGATGAGGAAATGAAGGCACTTAATGAAAATCCTACATGGTCACTGGTTCCTCTTCCCACAGATAAAAAACCCGTTAGTTGCAAGTGGGTTTATACTATCAAACACAATCCAGATGGGTCCATTGCAAGACTGAAGGCTCGATTGGTTGCAAAAGGTTATACTCAGTGCTATGGAATTGATTATGAAGAAACCTTCTCTCCAATGGAAAAAATGAACTCGGTACGTATCTTATTATCTCTGGCAGATAATTCATCATGGCCAATATATCAACTGGATGTAAAAAATACATTTCTAAATGGTGATATTAAAGAAGAAATTTACATGCAACAACCACATGGGTATATGGTTGAGGGGGAGTCCGTATGCCGCCTTAAAAAATCTCTATATGGTCTAAAGCAATCCCATCAGGCATAGTTTGAGAAATTTAGTCAAGCCATCAGACGGGTCGATTTTCACCGATGCTCTGCATATCATTCATTATTTATTGAAAATACAGCGAGAAGTAAGGTGATTCTAGTTGTTTATGTTGATGATATTATTTTAACTAGAAGCGATTCCGAAGGCATTCAGAAAACAAAGGAGAAAATATGGGTAGAATTCAAGATGAAGGATCTTGGATTACTCAAATATTTCTTGGGTATTGAAGTGTTACAATCCAGACATGGGATTGTCCTATCCCAAAGGAAGTATGTTCTTGATCTACTAGAAGGGGATGCAAACCAAGCGACACTCCTATGGATGCAAATACAAAATTATGTGGCGGCATTGGAGAAGATGTAGATATTGGAAAATATCAAAGACTAGTGGGACGACTTATTTACTTGTGTGTAACAAGGCCGGATATTTCATACTCAGTAAGTGTGGTAAGTCAATACATGCACAAACCACAACTTAGTCATTGGCAAGGACATGAGAGAATACTATGATATCTGAAAGGAGCTCCTGGAAGAAGGCTTCTATATAAAAATCATGGTCACCTCAACATCGAAAAATTCTCAGATGCAAACTGGGCTGGATCCCCAGATGGCAGAAAATCTACTTCGGGATTTTGTACGATGGTTGGAGAAAATCTGGTTACATGGAAAAGTAAAACGCAAAATGTAGTAGCACGGTCGAGTGCAGAAGCAGAATATAGAGCCATGGCACACACTATTAGTGAACTCATATGGATAAGATCTCTTCTCACTGAGTTGGGATTCTAAAAAGAAGTTCCAATAGATCTATACTGTGACAATCAAACAACAATACACATTACATCAAATCCAGTCTTTCATGAAAGGACAAAACATATTGAAGTGGATTGCCATTTTAAACGAGAAAAGTTTCAAGCTGGGTTCTTATCTGTGAAGCATATATCATCACAAAATCAAGTTGCAGACATTCTCACCAAGCCAGTCACTCACAAAATTAAGTCTACCATATGCAGCAAACTGGGCATATATGATGTCTTCTCACCCCAGCTTGAGGGGGAGTTTTACAATGTGGGACTCACCATGGTGCTCGAGCTGGTGGGACCCACCATGATGCTCGAGCTGGTGAGACCCACCATGAGGACGTGGGACACCAAGAAGAGTCCTCACCCAAGCAAACACGAGTTAAGGAATCAAGAAGCACAAGCAAAGTTGAGTTAGAAGACTTGAAGATCAAGTGGGAGCCAAAAATATCTCACGAGTTGTCAACCTTATCAAGATGAGCTGGAGGATGACGAGGGACCCACAAGGATAAAGCTACGAGCTGACCTTATCCCCTATAGTCACGTGAAGAAAGCAAGAGTTCTAGTTCAGCTCATATTATACTTCTAGTAGTTTGGTTTAAAAAGACTTATCTTAGAGAGTTAGAGTTGGAATATAATTTGGATTATGTTATAGACTCCATAGTAGCAGGTAGACGTAGGGGTAATTGATGAAATTTTTTTCATGTTTCATTTAGTGGCATTTTTGTAATGTCGTCAGACATTTGTGCTTTGCGTGATTGTGTATGGGGGCGTTCCTATTATTTATAGGGACGTCATTGGAATGAAAGGGAAGCTTTGAATCATAGTTAATTGAGATTAGTTACTCTCTCCAATGAGGCCTAGGTGCAAGCTTCCTCCAAAGCTTGGTTATCCCTCACGTCCGTTCATCTTCCCCTCTCCCAAGTTGCTACTTCACGTTCCTTCTCCTCCTCCATTATGAGCTCCTCTGTTTTCATCACTTCCGTCTAATCTTTTGAAATATTTCCGCCTTCGATTACCTTCCTCCACAACCTCTCTCACCCCACCAACAGACACGTCTTCTTCCCTTCCCTGCCGAGTTCCAGCAGCCTGTTGGTTCATCTCCTTGTTGGAACTCGCCATGACTGTTCACCTTCCTAGCAAACTTCTCTGTCGCCATTGGGCGTTCCAAGCAACCGAAACATAGATCTTCACCATCTCTAAACCTGGAAGACCGAGGAGAGCGTAGGGTGACTTGATCCATGGCTAGAGATCTTAACAACGTGGTATCAGACAGGACCACCTTGGACGACTCTTCCACTTCAGCGGATGGGCGTACAACCATTGAAGACCTTCATACAGAATTTTGAACAGAGCTTCAGACGGAAATCCAGGAGCTTCGGGAGACCATGATCCAGATTTTCAACTCTCTAGGTCCATGCCCTGTGAAATACCCGTACCCTCCACTCCTGCCTATGCCTCCTATGCGCCCTGCTCAGACCCCTCCAGAGAGCTTTCACGACAACATCAACACAAATGTCCCCAGGTACACCAAGCTTACATTTTTGACTTATGATGGGTCTACGGACCCGTTAATGTCATTGTAGCCCTGTGAGCACTTCTTTTGGGACCAACGAACCCACCCGGAGGAGAGGGTCTCATTGTTTGCTTTCCATATGCTAGACGAGGCATTACTATGGTATTCCTAGTTTGATTCGGCGCACCACGTACATGATTTAGATTTATTGAAAGAGTCATGCCTATTGAGGTTTGGGACCCCTGTACGCAGCAATCCCCTTGGGGATTTGGTTAATCTCAAATAGACGGGCTCCATCGAGGAGTATCAGAAACAGTTTCAAGAACACCTTGCCCGCACTAGTCTGTTTGTCTGACCGAGTCAGCATGTCAACTTGTTCACTACCGGGTTGGTGGAGGCTCTACGCCTTGAGGTGGAATTGCATGGGCCCTCCTCTTTGGACCATGCCATTAATTTGGCCCGAACTTTAGATGTTAAACAACGCATCTTAAGAGAATCTTTGGTACGTCGTCCCCCTTGGCCGAGCAGAGTGCCCGCAGGTGTCACAACAATCCCCAGCACCCCTCTGCATTCAGGACAACCTACAACCCAATCAGCTGAGCCTACCTGGTCAGCACCTCCCCTTCAGTTTATTAAACGACTTTCTAAATTCGACATGGAAAAATGGAGGGCCCAAGGGCTCTGTTTTAATTGTGATGAGAAGTACACTCAAGGCCACATTTGAAAGAGGCTATTTTGGTTAGAGGTAGAGGATCCAGAGGACAGCCCCCCTCCCTTGAAGAAGAAGTCAGCACAGAAGAGGAAGCCCCAACCATCTCCCACAACACCATCACTGGGTTACACAGGACCAAGACGATGCAGGTCCATGCTGGCATTCAGGCTCTTCTGTTACTTGCACTGGTTGACTCGGGCATCACCCACAATTTTCTTAGTCAACCCGCAGCCCAACAATTGGGCTTGCCACTGTAGCAAAATTCAGGCATCTCAATTTCAGTAGCAAATGGGGAAAAATTACTAGTGTGGGGTTATGTGCAGCAGTCACTTTTGTCATTGAAGACCACACCTTCCAGGCAGATTTTCTGATCATTTCGCTTGCTAGATTTGATTTGGTCCTAGGCATTAAATGGTTACAGCAATTGGGACCGATATTGTGGGATTTCAAGTCCCTCGCTATGAGTTTCAACCAGGGTCACCAGCAGCTCACGCTCCATGGTATGCATGCTCCCCTTCCGTGTACTCTTCAGACTATCCAATTGAGGGATTCAGAGGGCAGTCAACTCACACAGCTGATGGAGGAATTTGCTGACTTATTCCAGCAACCTGCTGCCCTCCCTCCGACACGGGCTTGTGACCATCGTATCCAGTTGAAGTTGGGCACCGAACCAGTCATGGTACGGCCATACAGGTACCCTCACTTGCAGAAGGACGAGATAGAGAGCCAGTGTGAGCTCATGTTAACTCAGGGCCTCATTCAGCCCAGTCGTTCCCCGTTCTCATCGCCGGTTCTGTTGGTCAAGAAACATGAAAACTCATGGCGGTTCTGTGTAGACTATAGGAGCTCAACGCTCACATGGTGAAGGATAAATTTCCCATTTTAGTGATGGATGAGTTTTTGGATGAACTTCATAGTGCAGAGTTATTTACGAAGTTGGACTTGAAATCAGGATACCATCAAATCTGAGTCCACCCTGATGATGTGGAGAAAACGGCGTTCGGTACCCGCCACAACCATTTTGAATTCTTGGTGATGCCCTTTGGTCTGTCTAACATGCCCTCTACATTCCAAGCACTCATGAATGAGGTATTCCGGCCCTTCTTGCGCAAATATGTTCTTGTGTTTTTTTATGATATTTTGATCTATAGCCAGAATTGGGGTGACAACATTCAGCACCTGTGCTAGGTATTCCACCTTCTGTGTTTGCACCATTTATTCCTTAATAAGTCTAAATGTGAGATAGGAACTTCCGAGGTCGCCTACTTGGGCCATGTTATTTCTACATCAGGGGTTAAGGTGGATAGTACCAAAATCCAATCAGTGCTGGACTGGCCGACTCTGCATTCGGTCACAACTTTGAGGGGGTTTCTGGGGTTGGTTGGTTATTACAAGAAGTTTATTCGGGACTATGGCCAGATCACTGCACCGCTCACAAGCCTAATCAAGTGGAACACCTTCACATGGACAGATGCAGCCGATTCATCCTTCCAATAGCTGAAACAATCCTTAGCTTCGACACCGGTTCTACAACTTCCGAATTTTGAAGAAATGTTCATTGTGGAATGTGATGCATCAGGTGGCAGCATTGGCGCCATCTTACAGTAGCAGGGGCACCCCATAGCATATTTCAGCCGGCAGTTGGCTCCACACCTCCACAAATTAGTGGCTTACGAACGGGAACTCATTGGCTTGGCCAAAACCATCCAGCATTGGAGGCCCTACTTGTGGGGTAGGCATTTTGTGATCCGTACAGACCATTGCAGTTTGAAGTACTTACTGGAACAACGTCTAATGACTTCCCCCCAGCAACACTGGATCAGTGAGCTCATGGGTTTTGATTTCAAGGTGGAATACAATCTGGATCGCCTTAACTGGGGCGCATATGCCCTGTCCCGCAGGAAATTAGTGGATAATCAACTACATGCTATTAGTCAACCGCGAGTCCTTTTACTCGACTCCATCCGAGGTGACATCCAGAACCATCCTGAGCTCCTAGAGTTGTACTGGCAGATTGAGCAAGACACTGCGGATCACCAGTGGGAAATTCAAGATGGGTTCATACTGTACAAGAAGCGCCTCTTTCTCCACCATACCTCCCCTCTTCTCGCCACCATTATTGCTGCAGTACACGATAGTACTCATGAGGGCCAGCAGAAAACTTATTTTCATATCAACCGGGATTTCTATTGGAAAGGGTTGAAGTGTATGGTTGCTGACTGTGTTTTGGCGTGTCAAGTTTGTCATAGGAACAAGGCCGATTCTTTACACCCAGCGGGCCTACTGCAACCTCTTCAACTTCCATCTCAGGTATGGGCTGATATCTCCATGGATTTTATTGAGGGCCTTCCCACTTCTTCGGGTAAATCTGTAATTCTGGTTGTCGTGGATCGGTTTTCTAAATATGGGCACTTCCTGCCCTTGGCACATCTGTATACAGCAGCACAGGTAGCCCACCTCTTTATGAAACAAATTTTGCATCTGCATGGCTTACCGAAGTCCATTACCTGTGACCACGATGCGGTTTTCATCAGCACTTTTTGGAAAGATCTTTTTAAATTTCAGGGTACCAAATTGGCCTTCTCCTCTGCCTACCATCCTGAATCTGATGGGTAGACTGAAGTGGTGAACCGCACCCTTGAGATCTATTTGCGGTGTTTTGTTGGGGATCACTCCAAACGCTGGGTACATTGGTTGGCATGGGCGGAGTATTGTTATAACACTTCTTACCACATGGCACTTGGCACTACTCCGTTCCAAGTGGTATATGGTCGTGCACCTCCTCGTCTCCTCTCTTATGAGCCTGGTTTGTCTCTCTTGCCATTGATTGACCAGGCCATGGGTGAACGGGACACGATGCTGCTCAGGTCAAGTCCAACTTGCAGAAGGTTCAAGCCACGATGAAGCATAATTATGACAAGTGTCATAGGGACCTTTCTTTTGCTCCAGGAGATTATGTTTGGTTGCGTATTCAGCCTTAACAACAACGTTCTCTGATTGCAACACGGAGGCAATAACTATCCCCCAAATTTTATGGTCCTTTTCAGGTTTTGGCTCGCATTGGCAAGGTAGCTTATTGCATACAGCTTCTACCGAACGCTCGTATCCATGACGTCTTCCATGTTTCTCTCCTGAAACCATTTCGTGGTGACTCTCCCATGCTGCACACACCCTTGCCGCCACTGCATGATGGTCGTGCTCTGTCGTCTCCAGCCCAAGTTTTGTAGGCTTGCCACATTCACAAGTCATGGGAGCTGTTAGTTCAATGGGCTGATGCCCAGTCACTTGCTGACTCTTGGGAACCACTCGAGGAATTTCGGGCCCGTTACCCCAACTTTGAGCTTGGGGACAAACTCTTTCTCCAGGAGGGGGTGATGTTATGGACTCCATAGCATCAAGGGTAGCCAGTAGATGTAGGGGCAGCCGGTAGATGTAGGGGCAATTGATGTAATTTTTTGCATGTTTCTTTTAGTGGCATTTTTTAAATTTTGTCAGACATTTTTGCTTTGCATGACTGTGTATGGGGGCGTTCCTATTATTTATAAGGACGTCATTGGAATGAAAGGGAACCTTTGAATCATAGTTAATTGAGATCAGGTACTCTCTCCAACGAGGCCTAGGTGCAAGCTTCCTCCAAAGCTTGGTTATCCCTCATGTCTGTTCATCTTCCCCTCTCCCAAGTTGCTGCTTCACATTCCTTCTCCTCCTCCATTCTGAGCTCCTCTGTTTTCATCACTTCCATCTAATCTTCTGAACTATTTCCGCCTTCACTTACCTTCCTCCACAGCCTCTCTCACCCCACCAATAAACACATCTTCTTCCCTTCCTTGCCGAGTTCCAGCATCCTGTCGGTTCATCTCCTTGTCGGAACTCACCGTGACTGTTCACCTTCCCTGCGAACTTCTATGTCGCCATTGGGCATTCCAAGCATCCGAAACATAGATCTTCACCATCTCTAAACCTGGAAGACCGAGGAGAGCGTAGGGTGACTCGATCCATGGCTAGAGATCTTAACAGATTGAAAGACTAATTGTATAATGACTCTACCTCCTCCTCTACTGTAAATAGTGGTGTTGTAATTCAGAATTAATCAAGTTACACATCTCATTCTCGAGTTACTCTCAAGAGAGAGTACTTCTTCGCTTTTCTCTTTTTTTTTCTTTCTTCTTTGTCTTGCTTGGAATTATGGAAAAATGATCCTAAATCCAACATATGAAAGTTCCCTACTTTTATTGGCCTCATGCAGTCCTTACTGCTTGCTTTCTTCTAATTGATCTACCATCTTCCGTTCTTGGTAATAAATCTCCTTACTCTAGATTATTACCAAATGATGATCCATTTTCCCTACCTTTGTGAGTCTTCGGATGTCAATGCTTTGTTCATAATTCATTTTGCAGAAACGGAAAACTTGATCCTAAATCTATCAAGTGTATCTTCTTGGGATACTCTCGCACACAAAAGGGTTATGTTTGTTATAGTCCCACTCTTCAACGTTTACTTGTGGCAAGGGATGTAACATTTTTTTAAGACTCATCATTTTATTCAGATAGTGCTCCTCCTGGTAAGTCCTCAGTACCAGGTTCCCTTCGACCGGTTGTGATACGTGATACAGACACTATTCAATCCCCAGAGCAAGTGGTCGACACGACACCTGCCGAGTTCATAGATCCCACCAAGGTAAGTCATTCCTCTCCAATTGTTTTTGGCCCTCAATATGATACTCGTCCGATTGTTGCAAGAAAAGAACCTAGATCATGCACTAGACCTTCTACTTCTCATCCCATGTCAAATTTTGTGTCTCATCATCGCCTCTCACCTCTATGTTGTCAGCTTCTTTCTTCTATTTCCTCCATATCTTTTCCACAATCCTATCAGGAGGCTCTACAACAACCAGGGTGGAAGGCAACAATGGATGAAAGAATGCAGGCACTTCTTGACAATCAGACATAGTCACTAGTTCCTCTTCCGATAGATAAGAAACCCGTCTGTTGCAAATGGGTTTATACTGTCAAACATAATCCGGATGGGTCAATAACACGGCTGAAGGCTCGACTTGTTACTAAAGGTTATACTCAGTGTTATTGTATTGATTATGAAGAAACCTTCTCCCAAGTGGCAAAAATGAACTCAATGCGTGTATTATTATATCTGGTAGCCAATTCTTCATGGCAAATATATCAACTTGATGTGAAAAATATTTTTCTGAATGGGGATATTAAAGAATAAATTTATATGCAACAACCACCTGGATATGTGGTTGAAGGGGAGTCGGTATGTCGACTAAAAAATCTATGTATGGTCCCAAACAGTCCCCTCATGCATGGTTTGAGAAATTTAGTCAAGCCCTCATACGGGTTGGATTTTACAGATGCTCGGGAGATCACTCAGTATTTATTGAAAACACACCAAGAGGCTAGGTAATTATGACAGTATATGTTGATGATATCATTTTAATTGGTAGTGATTCCAAGGGCGTCCAGAAAACAAAAGAAAAAATATGTGCTGAGTTCAAGACAAAGGATCTTGAACTACTCAAATATTTTATGGGAATAGAAGTATTACAATCCAGACATGGGATTGTGTTATCCCAATGGAAGTATGCCCTTGATCTACTAGAGGAGACATGAATGATGGGATGTAAACCAATAGAAACTCCTATGGACTCAAATACAAAATTATGTGCAGGCACTGGAGAAGATGTAGATATCGTGAAATATCAAAGATGAGTGGGAAGACTTATTTACCTGTGTGTAACAAAGTCGGATATATCATATGCAGTAAGTGTGGTGAGTCAATACATGCACAAACCACAAATTAGTCATTGGCAAGCACTTAAAAGGATATTACAATATCTTAAAGGAGCTCTAAGAAGAGGGCTTCATTATAAAAATCATGGTCACTTCAACATTGAAGGATTCTCAAATACAGACTGGGCTGGATCCCTGGATGACAAGAAATCTACTTTGGGATTTTGTACGATAGTTGGAGGGAATTTGGTTACATGGAGAAGCAAGAAGCAAAATGTAGTAGCCCAGTTTAGTGCTGAAGCAGAATACAGAACCATGACACACATTGTTAATGAACTCCTATGGACAAGATATCTTCTCACTAAATTGGGATTTTACAAAGAAGCTCTGATAGATTTGTATTGTGATAATCAAGCAGCAATACACATTACATCAAATCCAGTCTTCCATGAAAGAACAAAGTATATTGAAGTGGACTGCCATTTTATATGCGAAAAGTTCCTAATGGGCCTTGTATCTCTAAAGCATATATCATCAAAAAAGTTAAGTTGCAGATATTCTCACCAAGTCGGTCACTCACAAGATTATATCTACTATCAGCAGCAAGTTGGGCATCTATGATGTTTTCTCACCCCCAGCTTGAGGGCGGTGTTACAATGTGGAATCCACCATGGTGCACGAGCTGGTGGGACCCACCATGAGGACGTGGGATACCAAGAAGAGTCCTCACTCAAGCTAGCACGAGTTAAGAAATAAGAAGCACAAGCTGAAATGAGTTAGAAGACTTGAAGATTAAGTGGGACCCACAAAGATACCACAAGTTGGTAATCTTATCTATATGAGTTGGAAGATCATGTGGGACCCACAAAGATAAGACCACGAGCTAGCCACCTCTCTTATGTCCATGTTATTGAAGAAGAGTTATAGTTCAACTTATATTAGACCTCTAGTAGATTGTGTTATCTTTTTTTGATAGACTTATCTTAGAGAGTTAGAGTTGGAATGTAACTAGGAGATTTAAAGGTTAATTTTATAAGGACTCTATCACTTCCTCTACCATAAATAGAGGTGTTGTAATTCGGAATTAATCAAGTTCTACAATTCTTCCTTGAGTAAATCTCTCTCTCTCTATTTGTTTGGTGCACACCTTTCTTCTCTTCTTCTCCTCTCTACCCGAGAGCTTTCTTCCCCTTTTATTCTTCTTCTTTCTCTCTTCTCTTGCTCGGAATATTGGAAATGGGATCCTAAATTCAACAAAGTGGCTACTCTTCATCCATCCCAAATTGAGATCAAGACCTTCTTGTTGTTGTTCTTCTAATCTTTGCTTGTGGGTGGGGTTCTTCCTTCAAGGTTTGGACATTTGTTCCTTCTATTTCCTAGTTTACCAAAATCAAACAAACATCAAATTTCTTATAAGATTTGTCATTTTGATTTCTATGTTGGCCTTTTCTAAACTTTTTCTTTTTCCTATAAATTCTTTGAAGATGTCTAGTGATAAAACTCACCTCATCGGAACTTTCTTTACTAGAGTTGCTTTCAGCACTCATCTTGGCCTTAAGAGCATTGATTTTCTTTTTGGGTTGATCTTCCTCAATTTCTTGAGGTTCCATCTCATATGTGAGAGGGATTCCTAGTAGCTCTTCCGGGCTCATAGTTTTAAAGTTTGCATTCTCATGAATGGTGGTCTTCCCTATGTCCCATGACTTTGGAAGTGCCTTGAGAAGCTTGTCGTTTTGTCTATATAAGGAAATCTCTTCTCCTAGGATATTCAATTCATTTATAATATGAGTGAACCTAGAGTTCATCTCAGCTATTGATTCACTTGGTTTTATTTTGAATTCATCATATTGAGCAATCATAAACTAATTCTAGAGTATTTAAATCTAGTTGTTCTCTCATGTGTGACCTCTAGTTTTTCCCAAATTTCCTAGGTGGTCTTAGATGTGGAGACCCTATTGAACTCAATGGATCCTAAGGCACATAACAAGAGGTCTATTGTCTTAGATTTTGTCTTGAGTTGCTGTTTATCTTTCCTAGTCAGCTTATTAAATTCTTTTGTAACCGGAATGCCGTTTTCAAGCTTTTGAGTCTCAAAAGGGTCATTCTTGGTTACATTCCATATGTCCCAATCCATGGAAGGAAGAATTTCGTTTTTACCTTCCAATATCCATAATTTCTTCCAGTAAACAAAGAAGAATGGTTGGCAAATTGTCGTTCAGGAATATGCAATTTATCTTGAAATGCCATTTAATCATTTTCAAAATCAAGTGGATTTTGATTTCAATTAAGTGCTTGGCCTACTCTGATACCAATTGTTGGCCCAAGTGCTTCTCAAGAGGGGGTTAATTGAGAATTTTAAATTAAAACTAAGTAGTGTGTGTAATAAAAAATCTTGCCAATTCGTAATTTCAATGTAAAGTAAATATGCACACACCATAGGAGACAAGAGAATTTTTTATTATCGATGTTCTCGTAATAGTATCCACCACCCAAGAACCCTTGCTTGAGAAATTCCACTATTTCAAAGTTCTAATAGTTGGAATTTACACAAAAAGATTTTGGCTCTCTTTTAGCCACGTGTAACTCAATACATTCTTTTTATAATCACAATCTCCCCAAGAAATTGGTGCGAGATTATAGCTCTAGTTGACCCTTTCTATCTAGATTGTATAGGTTCTAAATGGACATTTCATAAATTGAAAATTAAAGAAAGGAAAAATTAAACCCTTTACTTGGAGAGTTCCTTCTCCTTGAGAGATCTAAGCTTCCACTTCTTTAACAGCACAATATGGACTAAAGCAGCTTGTCTAGATAGCAATGCAAGGAAAGGAATGGGAAAATAGTTCAATTTTCAAGGATGAGGCTCATTCTTTCACTCTAAAGCACTTTTGAGAAAATTTTCAAGTTTGAGAATATAAGATCAAAGGATTTGCCTATAAATGCTCATTAACTTTTCAATTCACGGTTTGGTGGGGGTATTTATAACTTTCCAAAGCCAAACTATCCATTTTTGCGCTTTTGAAAAAATCAGTATATTATTGATCAATTACTCTAAAGAGATTGATAGATCAATTGATCATAATGACTCTTTTTGAGTTAGAATGTGATTAATTGATGTCAATATGATACCATTTGTCCTCAAAAGTTAAGTTGATCGACCATTGTTAGGGGATGATTGATCAATCTGAATTCCTTGCGAAGCAAGTATGATCGTTCAGTGAGTTTCCTATAATCGATCATGCTTTATGTCCCTAACTGGCAAGATTCTGTCTGATCGATCAATCGAATAGGATGATAGAGCATTCCATGTAAAATTTTCTTGCCTAATTAGTATTGATCAATTAATCTAAATGGGATGATTGATTATGCGTTATAGCAAGATATTGCCATGTTCTGGATGATCGATCATGCTTTATAGTATTGGCTTGCATTCTCCTGGATGATCAATCATTGGCGGATTAGCTAAATTGACTTTAAAAGTATGAGAGTGATTTTGTCTAAGTGTTCTAACATGTTTTTAGGGATGTTTTTAGGGATGTCTATGATGTTCTTAAACATGTTTATATGCAAAGTATGCCTGAGTTTTGGCTACTCATCTTGTTGTCTTTTTCTTTGTGGGTGCTTCTTCAAGAGACGTTCCTCGATGTAGATTGAGGTCTTGAGTAGGCTTGATCATTTTGAAGCTTTAGACCTTGAGATGCATTGACTCTTGAAAGTAAAGTATCTAAAATACTTAATTTTCAAATTGTCAGATCAATTCAGTTTCGTTATCATAAAAAATAATAAGAGAATCAACCAATGGTCAGCATTGATTTATTATCTAATTGACTCAATCGATAATCAAGTAAGAAAAGGACTAGATTTTGTTGATGAAGACCTCCGCTTCTATGACTCAATAGGGAAGGGGGCAACCTCCCCCTCATCCCTTTTAATGTTGACATTATCGGATTGGTTGTTGGACCAAGCTTGAAAACTTTGACATATGTACATTAAAATCTTACACTAGCAAAAATGGGAATAATGACGATTTTTTATATGCAACACCTTACCCCAATAAATTTGCTTTATTTATTTTTCTTCGTAGCATAGTATGCTTCTCTTGTTTGTTAGTTTTTAGTATTACTCTTGCTACATAAATGTGTTCTAGGAAAGGGAAGACATTTTTCTATTTCATATCTCTAGTAGGACTACAACTTACTAACCCATTTTATTTAATTTTTATAAGAAATAAAATAAAAATAAAAGTTTGTACCTGATTATCAGGTATTAGCTATTTTTCAAGTAATATTATCTTCATTTTTTGTTAAATAGAAAAATGGGTAAAGGTTATTTTATACCCTAGTAATTATTAATCTATTACATTAATATATGTAGGGACCATTTAGTAGCTTTTGTTTTAGTGTAGTTTTGAGATATCATATGATTATTAGTGATGTTTTTAAAGGATTTTGTAACTTTAAAATGATGTTGTTACACATTAGGGTAACAATATTCTTGACTATTGTGTATAAATTTTGTTTTTTTATAAATTTTATGAAAATTTTGTATTATTCAATTTTATTTACCTACTTACTCATTTTGCTATTTCATAAATGGTCAGTAAATGGTTTATAGAATAATGTATAAATAATCAAGAAAAACGGTATACATAATAAAAATAAACATATACAAAATAACTTGTTTCACTCCTATATAACTTTAGACCACTACTTGGGACAATTGGCCTTATTTGACATAGGAAAAGATAACAAAGGTCCTCTTTATATCAATTTTAATTCAATACACTTAACATCAAGGTGAATAATGCAAGCTATGTTCCTTTGTTCTTTACGAATACCATTTAAGGTAGATGAGAAAGAAATCAAAGGTCCTGATCCTATTAGATTGTCAAGTTTGCCCACTTATCCCATTTTTTTGGTGTTGTTTATTAAGTAATAGAAAAAATAGAACAAATTTTTTTTACCCAATTAGGCATTCAAGTAATTTATCTAATTACCTATTAACTATTTATTAAATAGAACAAAAATGGGTAAGAGCTATTTCATATATTACTAATTGATTATTTAGTTATATGTAAGGGTAATTCAATAACTTTTCGTCTGAGTGTATGTATGTTTAAGATATTTTATAATTCTAGTGTTTTTTTAAAGGATTCTATAATATTTTTAATGACTTCATTATAAATTTGAGTGGCATTATTCTAATTTTTATACAGTTATATTATTTTTATAAATTTAAGTAATTTTATTATTATTTTGTTTATTTACTTGATTACCCATTTTGTTGATTGATGAATAGGAAAATATTTACGAAATAAGATTTAAATAATCGGGTAAAACTATAAATAGAATAAGTTATGTAGAATAGAAACAATGTATTAAATAATTTATTATGTTCAATTTTTATTTTGTTTATACTCCTTCCTATGCCAATTTCACTAACTCAACCTCTTGTGTTTTGTATCACACAAATATATAACCTAGTTTTTCCCACACATAAGTGTGAAGTTGAATTTAGTTTTTTACTCCACAAAAGTTGCCACTCTTTTTCTTTTTCTTTAAT
Organism: Aristolochia californica; assembly: GCF_029961685.1. Taxonomy (NCBI): domain Eukaryota; kingdom Viridiplantae; phylum Streptophyta; class Magnoliopsida; order Piperales; family Aristolochiaceae; genus Aristolochia; species Aristolochia californica. Next base: position 9,335,686 of record NW_027182279.1, read on the forward strand.
TTAAGAAGTACTTTAGGACTTTTATGTTTAAGAATAATCTCAACCCTGTCTTGGTCCACTATGCAACCCCCTCAATTCTCCATCTCTGCGATCCTTCCTGGTGTATAAAAAATATATTTATTTAAATAAAAATAATTATTATTTTTAATCCGTCACTATTTTGAACATTTAAAAAAGGTAAAAAGTATATTTTATTAAAAAGATAAATAATCTAACACATGGAAGAACAGGTTTTTGCAGGGTGGAAACAGAGACGGAATCATTACCACCCCTGACCCATGCTGGGATATGGGTTCACCTCATCTGGACCCTCAAGGAAAAATATATGAGCCATACTAGTGAGACGCACCAGGGCGGCTCCATCCCGTCCCTGGCACTGTCATCCTCGCCATAGAAACTTCTACTGCAGCTTGCACGACAGTGTAAACAAAAGAAAAGAGGAATTACTACGTGGCATCACTCGACTCGTGAAAATCAACCAACCCCCGTTCCAGTTTCCCCACCGCGCCATTATATGAGGCTGACCAGTTGCTGACGCTCAAGTATCTTCTCTGGCTCCCAAGTCCAGCCATGGCGAAAGATTTTGGCTTTCTCCTTCTCACTCTTCTCGTCTTCACTGCTTCCCGCGTCTTCTCGTCTTCCGAAGGTGCAGAAGATCCCCTTATCCGTCAGGTCGTTGACGAGGAGCAGGATGACCTCCTTCTCGATGCAGAGAACCATTTCACTAGTTTTCTCAAGAGGTTTGGCAAGAGGTACGCCAATGCAGAGGAGCATTCCTACCGCTTCTCCGTCTTCAGGGCGAATATCCACCGGGCATGGCGTCACCAGAAGCTGGACCCTGCGGCGGTTCATGGGGTGACACAGTTCAGCGATATCACACCGCAGGAGTTTGAAGTCAAGTATTTGGGTTTGAAGCGTCCGTCTTTCCTGAAGGAAGCTCACAAGGCTCCGATTCTACCTACTAACAGTTTGCCGGCTGAGTTTGATTGGAGGGATCGTGGGGCTGTTACTGCTGTTAAGAACCAGGTATTGGCTTCTCTCTTGTTGAAATTCTTTCTAATTTGCGAGCGTAGTTGTGGATGAGAGGCAGTTTATTTTCTCATCTTCCCCTATCCAGTGGTTTTCTTTTTGCAAATTTTGACTTTTGTTCTTTATGTGCGTAGGGTTCTTGCGGTTCATGTTGGTCTTTTAGTGCTAGTGGCGCTCTCGAAGGTGCTAATTTCCTGGCCACGGGGAACCTGGTTAGCCTTAGCGAGCAACAACTTGTGGATTGTGACCATGAGGTTTGCGCGTTATTGTAAAAAATTCTACTCTTTTCTAATCACTCTCAATATTTTATTTCATCTTTTCAAATATTTTAGATTTTCATATGTCTATTATTTAGAGATGATAGACGTATGATCAATTATTTCCTGTACTGGAATTGAGAGTCAAAGAGTTAATTTAATGGGTTGTGATATTCTTATCTTTTCTCATAAGTTTTTATTCTTTTATGAGAAGGTTATGGATGAACGATATTTCTGTTTGTTTTTTTTTTTTTTTAAACTTTGGGTTCAATTAAGAGTCCAGTTTATGAGTCCAATTGGTGACTTAACCTCTTAAGTTGCTGGTTGAGCTGTGCAGACTTGTACATAGTACATATATCCGGGGTTTGCCTTCCTTTTTCTATCTTTTGTTTATAGGGACAGTCCACTAATACTTTAAGTATACTGTAGAATCATAGCATTGGACTGATGTTAATGTATTTTGGTGCAGAACGGGAAGATTTTCTATGAATTAATTTTTTCTTTATGTTACTCTCAATCATTTGTTCACCCTCTTGCTTTTGATGGTTGTCGGTTTCTATATCCATGACTCTTGTACATGTTGAAAACACTGATATATATATATATAGCTTTTGTTGCTTATCTGTCTCTCCTTGTTGTACATTTCAACTATGAGATCTTTAGCTGCCTATCTTGTGGTCTTTGTCTTTTGAGTGAGACTGCAATATGGAGTTTTACATCCGCCTTTAGGATTTGCCCATCTGATATTGCTGCTACTTTCTTTGAAACTTTGAGAGTAGATGAGGTAGCTTTTACTTTTATTTTTTATTTTTTTGTATTGCCTGATGGCTTTAAGACATTCCTTTGATTGTCATATCAGCTTGGCATAAGCAGAAGAAACGACTGAGACTTTTGTCTCTGTTCCTATCAAAAGCTTGTGTAAACTATTTTCACATGTTTGTAAATTAAGTTTTTGACTTAGTGCCAAGGCTGTGGGTTTCTTGCTGTAAGGTCTTGGCTTCATGTCTTGCTAGTGTCTAGTGTGTATATGGGTCTGTGTGCGTAATATTCAAGAGGAAAAGTAAGGGGAAAAGAAACAACCGAGTATTGGTAGGATTTCTTCTGCTTTGGTTGCTGGGATCATCTTTTATCAGCTAACATAACAGTATAATATAGTCATCCTATTTTAGGTTGAGAAGTGAGCGTCTCTATTTTTTTGTGAGGCATATAGGTTTGGTCCAGCAGTCAGACCCTGGACTCGCAGTTTAGGACATAGTCCTCAAATGGGAGTTATTCCTCATTTATGGAAGTGCTCTTCTATAAAAATTAAAATTTCAGGGTCTGATTGTCAGACTACGTCCATTTTCTCTTAATTATTTAAGTCATTATATTGCATTGTGATAAAACAGACTGTCATGACGTGATTCACGGCTTGGTTAGTGTTTAGCAGTCTCTTAATGAGCATTTGCTTAAGAAATTAATAGAAAATTTCCCCATCAGTTTGCTTTGATTATTCCCAACTTGATTTTTCATGGTTCTTTGTTCCACATCTAAGAGAAAGATGGTTGAAGAGGAAGATGATCTTAAGAAAAAAGAGAAAGATGTTTGAAGTGCTCTTTATAACATCACCCTTGGCATCTGGAAGTGCATTTGGCTTGGCTCAATACTCTTGTTCTAAAGTTCAATCAAATATTAAGAGTACTTGGTTTTTTAAATAACTTTCATACACACATGGATGTATTTGATGCATCAATAGGTTCTCTTCCATATTACAAATAAAGTTCTTATGTTTTGGAAATTGTTCTAAGTAGTGAATCTTATGGATGTTTTCAGTGTGATCCATCTGAACCTAATTCATGTGACTCTGGATGTAATGGTGGGCTGATGACCACTGCATTTGAATATACACTCAAAGCTGGTGGGCTAATGCGAGAGGAAGACTACCCTTACACAGAAACTGACCTCGGACAGTGCAAATTTGACAAGACAAAGATTGCAGCTTCTGTTGCCAACTTCAGTGTTGTTTCCTTTGATGAAGACCAGATTGCTGCAAATCTTGTAAAAAATGGCCCACTTGCAGGTTAGTTAAAAACCCTAGTCATGTTATGATCAGTGAGATTTTAATTTTAGAGGTGTATTCAACCTATTCAAATGCGCAGTTATTGGATTTTTATAAATATTTAATGATGAGAACATATATTCACCTTACAATAGAGGCTTGGTTGTGTTTTTTATGACTTGTTTATATTTTGCCATGTAGTGGGTATCAATGCAGTTTTCATGCAGACATATATTGGCGGGGTGTCCTGCCCATACATTTGCAGCAGGAGATTGGATCATGGAGTGCTTTTGGTGGGCTATGGATCAGCAGGATACGCTCGCATCAGACTCAAGGAGAAGCCATACTGGATCATAAAGAACTCTTGGGGAGAAAGCTGGGGAGAGAAAGGTTACTACAAGATTTGTAGAGGCCATAATGTTTGTGGAGTTGGCTCCATGGTGTCTACTGTGACAGCAATCCAAATCTCTCAGTGATGTAGTTTATTTTCTCCACGTAAATATATTTCAGAGTTAATCGGGCACGTAGGTGTGAACTGCCCCTTATTGCCTTTATTTGTGCTTTTCGTTGGAGGAGAAGCAATGCTATCAGTTATCACACTAATGTTGTGGAAGGCTATAGCTCTATCCAGAACTTTATTGAAGAAGTTCCAGTTACCTTATGTTGCTTGATCTGATTTGGTTTCAGCTGTCTTATAATCTAATATAAAGCTTAAATGACAGCATCAAATCATTCTTTGACGTCCAATGTCTTTAAATTCTTCTTTCTAACTGTACTAAACAAGGTCTATCAGACCTGGACTGAAGTTTTATAGGTTGGATTAGGTTCAACCAGATCTGGTACCATTACCAGGTCAGAAGCTTTAAAGACTAGGAAATGGGTCAAAACCTAGTTCAAGAAATCATCTATGTCAAAGATGGAGAGAAAATAATGTAGCATACAAAATTCAAGCAAAACTACAGAGAAAAGAATTCAAACTAAAGATAATAAGAACAAAATCAAACTTTAGGCTAAGTTAACAGAAGTAATGGAAGACACTTGAAACTGATGCTGCAGGCTTGAAGCTAAACACAACAAAAATTGCATATGCAGGTTCTGAAAATTAAACCTAAATTGTAAACCACAATTGGCTCATAACTCAGACTAAACAAATGCTGCTCGGGCTTCAAACTCACTTTTGTGGGGCGTTTTTTTATAGAGATAAAGATAAAATTGAGATAAGATAACTCCACGATATGTAGTTGAAGAGTTAGTCTTTGTAATCACTAAAGAGTTTCTGTAAATCTATTTATAAATACCTTATTTCACATCAATGAAGATATGGCAATTAGTTCCCATTTCCTCATCTTCTACATGGTATTGAAAGCTCTATCAACAATCTATTAAGTTGTAGAGCTTAATGAAGGCCCTATATTGAGTCAATACGTGGATCGACCTATATTAAGTTCTAGAACCTATATTGCGGTAAGGTCGTCGTGAGGGTGTGGGGTGGAGCCCCTGCCAGGTCCACAATATATTAACTATTGTTTCATTAAGGGAAGTTTGAGAATTTTACTCTTGAATCGCGGTTGCCCTAATTTTCTCTTTATCATTGAGGGGTTTGCCCTATTAGGGTTTTATCATTGATCATCACCGAGAAAGAGCTAGAGTTGTAGCCTGAGAGAGGTTAGAGAAAAGACTTGTAAGTGTGTGCGATTTCTTTTGTAAACTATTTCATCTTTATAATGGATTACTGCAAAAGCGTAAGACAGGACGTAGTCTTACCTTGAGGCGAACTTGTATAAATCTTGTTGTTTTTCATGTTTGTTTTTCTTTTTTTCCGCGATTATTATTACTGCTCATTAGTTTGGAGTTAGGGCGTCTAGTTCCTAACACAATCCCTTCTCCCTTCTCGTCATTGAAAATCGTCAAAGCTCATTGATGCCATCGCCATCGCCTCTGTGACCTCTCTCCCAGTCGCATACCTCGATTAATCAAAATGCTCGCCATCACCGAAAATCGTCACTGTAGCCAAACCCCAAGGGATGTTTGAAGCTACCGTAGTCATTGCCACTGTTGTCGTCGTCAGTACTAGTATTTTCCCTCCTTTTTCGTCTAGCTTCGATTATTGTAAACCCTTCATAGAGATTGCAGCTCACCGCCATTTCCGTCGCTGTCGCTTCCATCGCAGTCGTCACCTCCGACAACAATTGCTCACCGACCCCAGACCCCCCACTCCCACATTGTTTCGGTAGAAACAAGCCAGGGAGATCTAAGTTCAAGGGAGAAATTATTTTTCCCCTTGTGAGCGAAGCTTTTTGGTATTAAAGCTCGTGAGAGCTCACACGTGCAAATTTCGCATGTGAGAAAACAAAAGCCTACTTCTTGAAGCCTCGACTATCAATTCTTACTCATGGCTCCTGAAGAGACTCAAACCACTATTCCCAATGCCCATGATCCAACCAAACCTCTTACGGTGCTCTACATCTAAAATTTTGTCAAACTCACATCCACCAACTATCTTTGTTGGAAGTTTCATAATGATTCACACAAATTCGTTGATCGTTCCTATTCTACACCTCAACCACAAAGATTGTCAATAATCTCGTCGCTCCCAATCCCGAATACTATACATGACTTCTTTAGGACAAGCTGATTTTTTGTGCTTTGATCGACTCTCTCATGACATTTCTCATTCCATTTATCACTCAATCAAGGACCTCTTATGAAGCCTAGAATACTCTAGTTCGCACTTATACTTGGCCCTCGCGCGGTCACTGCAAGCAGATCAAGGAACAACTCAAGCATACCACTATGGGATCTCAATCTATTACGAATTATATGTAGTTTATTAAAACATGTGTTAATGAACTTGCGGCCCTAGGAACACCTATGGATGCAGAGGATCTCACTGAGAAAATTTTCGATGGACTTGATAATGATTACAAGCCACTCGTCGATATTATCAACGGTTGTGACATGCCAATTTCATTTGAAGAATTCCTTGAAAAACTCATCAATAAAGAACTCTCGCTCCGTGTCTGTCAAGCTCACTTCTCTCCACTTCCAACTTCAGCAAATCCAGCCAATTCTCACTCCAATTTCTGTAAGTTAGGTAATTGTCATCAACGACAACCTGGGGCATCCTCCTACCACCCACCGACAACTCCAACCTCTAGTCTCACGAACACCGTCACATTGAATGATCGATATCAGCCTCAACACTACCTTGGTCATTGTCAATGGTGTTGGGAAAAAAGGATACACTGTTCCACAGTGCTTTGTAATTTTTCAGATGAAACCACACTTGCCCCAACCCTAGGCTCCTCGCCCATTGGCACCATGGCAACCACAAACTCATCTTGCAACCGCCAACTCTTCCATCGGTTTTTCTTGACTTCTGGATGTTTGGAATTAAATGCCCTAATTCTAAACTAATGAGAGCAATAATAATAATCGCAGAGGAAGAAAGAAAGCAAGAACGAAAAATACAAAAAGATTTATATAGGTTGGCTTCAAAGTGAGACTATATCCTGTCTTTTGCCGCTGTAGTAATCCACTATGAAGATGAAATAGTTTACAAAAAAAATCGCACACACTTATAGGTGTTTTTTTCTAACCTCTCTCTGGCCACAACTCAAGATCCTTCTTTGTTGATAGTAAAACTCTAATAGCGGCACCCCCAAGTATAAAGGAAAAATTAGGGCAACCACAATACAAGAGTGAAATTCCGAAAGTGCCCTTAATGAAATAACAATCAATATATCATGAAACTTTCATGGGCTCCCCACTCCCATTCCAACCCCCAGGATGACCTCTCCGCGAAGGTCGATCCACGTACCGACTTAGCGTAAGGCATTGATTAGGCTCCACAACTTAACATTAGAGAGTGGAGCATCACACCATGTTACCACGGACTTGAGTAATCTCTCTTTCACACTCCTTATGACGATGCTGACGACATTGTGATTAGTGATGACATGAGTCTCCTTATTAGTTATACTGGCTACAAATCTCTCTCTCTACACCCTCATGTCAATTTTCCTTAAATAATGTTCTTTGCGTTCTTACCATGCAAAAGAATCTTGTTTTCATTTCTCAGTTTTGTCAAGCTAACAATTCTTCCATTGAATTTTTACCTCCTTTTCGTGTAAATGATCTTTACATGGGGGCAACACTTTTGCAGGGTCAAAAGGATAGGGTGTACGAATGACCTTCGTCCTTGATCAAGTCACCATCAATAATTGCCTTTTCTAGTGTCAAGACCACTTCATCCATTGTCTACCACTCTCAGGCACATAGTGTCCACTTTTCAGTTAGATTTGTCGCATCCTCTAAATTTTAACTTCAATTGCAATTCTTGTTAATGCAATAAGAGTCACAAGTTACCATTCTCACTCTCTTCTATTGTGTCTTCTACCCTTCTTGATATTATTTTCTCACATGTATGGACCTCTCCCTTTACTTCTATTGATGATTTCAAATATTATGTTATTTTTGTCGATCACTTTACGAAATATATTTGGTTTTACCCTCTCAAAATAAAATCCCATGTGTTTGATACATTTGTCCATTTTAAATCTCTTGTTGAAAATTTCTTTGGTAAATGGATTAAAACACTCTATTCTGATAATTTGGTGGGGGGGGGGGGGGGGGGGGGGGGGGTTGGTGGATGTCCTCTTTTTTGGCTACCAATGGTATTTATCATCTCACGTCTTCTCCACATATTCCTAAATACAATGGGTATTTCAAATGACGACATCGTCATATTGTCGAAACGGGTCTGTCTCTCCTTTCTCATGCATCCATACTGTTATCTTACTGGTAATATGCATTCTCCATTGTTGTCTATCTAATCGACCGTCTACCTACTCCCACCTCGGCTAGGCTGGCTAGCATAGTGTCTCATGACGTCACCACAACAACATTGGATTAGTAAGTTGATAGGCTTTGATTTCTTAGTGGACTATCGTGCGGGCAGATTAAACAAGGCGACAAATGCCTTGTCTAGACATTTTGAACATCAACAGCTCGTCTATGCCATCAGCCAACCGCGTTTTCTCATTCTAGACATGGTCCGTGATGCGCATGCCACACTTCCAGCACTACAGAAGCTGCACCACAAAATTTCCAATGGGGAGATGGATTCTAAGTGGTCCATTCAGGATTCACTAATTTGCTATAAGCAGCGGATTTACCTTCTGACCACGTCCGAGATGATTCCAGCCATTCTCTCAGCTTATCATGATTCTACCCCTGAGGGGTTACAGAAGACATTGTGGAGTATTCTAGCGGATTTCTATTGGCCGGCTATGAAGTCCTCCATTACTACATGTCTCCGATTGTCAGGTATATCAAAGGAACAAATTAGATCATTTGAGTCCTGTAGGTCTTCTCCAGCCTCTCGTTCTCCCTACTCAGGTATGGGCAGATATTTCAAAGGACTTCATGGAGGGTCTTCCCCTCTCAGCCGAGAAGTCTGTTTTGTTTGTGGTGGTTGATCGCTTCTTCAAGTATGGTCATTTTATCCCGATGGCTCACCCCTACATAGCAGCTCACGTGGCTCAGGCCTTCTTGGAGCATATTGTACACTTACATGGCATTACTGAATCTATTGTGAGTGACCGGGACGCGGTTTTCATGAGTACTTTCTGGAGGGAACTGTTTCGACTGAGTGGAATGCAATTGAAATTTTCCTCCGCATATCACCCTTAGATGGATGGCTAAACCGAGGTGGTTAATCGGACCATCGAGATGTATCTCTGGTGTTTAGTGGGAGATCGACCAAAACAGTGTGTTCAATGGTTACCCTGGGTAGAATACTGTTATAACACTTCATTCCACTTGGCCTTGCAGTCCTCTCCTTTCTGGGTTTTTATGGGAGGGACCCTCCCGAGGCTTCTCTCTTATACCAGAGGCACCACCCGCATGGATGCCATTGATGAGGCACTCATGGATTGAGATCAGGTGTTGAAGACGTTTACAGACCGGCTACAAAAGGCTTAGGACCGGATGACTATAGCTTACAACAAGAGCCACCGGGATTTCTCATACGCGGTTGGGGACTATGTGTGGCTACGTCTCCGACAGTACCAACAACACTCTCTCGCCAGGTCAGCTCGCCATAAGCTATTCCTAAAGTCCTTTGGGCCCTTTGCCATTATTCGATGCTTCGGGCAAGTGGCGTATCAACTAAAATTGCCGGACACAGCGAAGCTGCATGATGTGTTTCATGTCTCACTATTGAAACCTCACAAGGGGACAGCCCCTTCTTCTCCACCGTTCCTTCCTCTAGTGGACAATGGCCACGTCATTCTGACACCCTACACGGTGTTATGAGCACGTGTGATGAATGACCAATGGGACATCCTTGTGCAGTGGACTGCAACAGACCCCGAGGCAGCGACATGTGAGCAGTTAGAGACCTTCAAACAGGTCTATCCAGGTTACGAGCTTGAGGACAAGCTCTTTCTCCAAGGGGAGGCAGATGTTATGGACTCAATAGCACACCGAGTCACTTAGAGGAGGAGACAATGACTCACCAAGTCACCTAATTTTACTTTATTACTTATGTTGCTTTTAATTTCGAATTTGATTGATTATGTAATAAGACTTGAAGGTAGGGGTATAGTTGGGATTTATAAACCTAACCCTAACCTATCTTGGTGTGAATGACCCTATTTAAAGGGTAAGGAATGAGAAACAAGGTAAGTTCAGATTTAGAGTAAAATAGAGTAATTAGGTTCTTGCTAGGTTCCCTATCCTAGGGTTCTTGGTGTGAACTAGCCTTGGTGGTTTTCTGCATCCATTGGGGAGCCTTTGAGGAGATCTTGGAAGGAAAAGGAAGAGGAATCAGCCTTTTCTTCCAAACTACAATAGTTATCCATCTCTTCCACGAACCAGTAGTGAGGGAAGGAGGTTTTACGTGAACCTTAGCATCAAGAAAGGGGTTTTCGAGTTGCTGATTGAAGGAGGTCTTCAAGAGGTATTTTTATCTACCTTTTCCGAGTTTAGAAGTGCTATAGACTGCCTTCTTTACATATACCATTGGTAGATGTATGAATTTCAGAAACCCTACTCATTGACGTGAGGTATAAAGTGGGGTTTCATAATTGGATCCTTAAATAGTCACTTGATTGAATTGGTGCATATATAATTGAGAAAAGGAAACTCATTTTCAATTATAATATGTGAGGGAAGTAAAGGAGAGTTTCTTTTCACAAAAAATGTGTTAAGAAACCCTCTAACAGTGCTGGATCCTTATTTGACTCCCCGAGTTACTAGATCCATGGCTAGGGACCATAACAACCAGTCACTCACAAGATTATGTCTACTATATGCACCAAGCTGGGCGTTTATGATGTCTTCTCGCCCCCAACTTGAGGGGGAGTGTTACAATGTGAGACCCACCATGGTGCTCGAGCTGGTGGGACCCACCATAAGGACGTAGGTCACCAAGAAGAGTCCTAGAGGACGTGGGACACCAAGAAGAGTCCTCTCCCAAAGCAAGCACGAGTTAAGGAAGCAAGAAGCACAAGCTGAATTGATTTGGAAGACTTGAAGATCAAATGGGACCCATAAAAATCTCACGAGTTGGCACTCTTATCAAGGTGCACTGGGAAATCATGAGGGGCCCACAAGGATAAGGCTACGAGCTGGCTTATCCATTCCCCTCATGTGAATAATAAAGGACTCCTAGTTCTACTCAAGGGTGTGTTCTAGTTGTTTAGTTTAAATAGACTTACTTATATTGAAGAGTTAAAGTTGGAATGTAATTAGGATTGAATGATAAGTTGTATAAGGACTCTACCTCCTCCTCTACTATAAAGAGAGGTCTTGTAAATTGAAATTAATCGAGTCACACATTCAATCCCGAGTTGGTTCTCTCTCTCCCTCTCCTTACTTGGCACAACCCACTCTTCTCCTTTTATTTTTTCCTCTTCTCTACCGAGAGCTTTCCTCCGCTTTTCTCGGTTTTCTTTCTTCTTTCTCTTGTTCGTGATCAGGGAAAAGAGATCCTAAATTCAACAGAAAAAAATCTTCAATTTAAAGATGACAGAAAATACATTAGTGGCATCTCAATTGAATGAGTGTAGCCCGATTGTCAATCAATTGACCTTGGTTCAGATTAAATTTGATGATGAGGTTCGTGCTTTAATTCTTCTGGCGTCTCTGCCAAATTATTGGGGGCCTATGAGGGCTGCGGTTAGCAACTCTGTAGGCAACGAGAAGTTAATTTTTAATGATGTTCATTATACCATTCTTACGTAGGAAGTTCGTAGAAAGGACTTTAGAGAATCGTTGACATCTAATTTTGGCTTAAGTGTTGATACTAGGGGCAGGAACTTCTAGAGGAATTCCAACAAGGGCAATAGTAGAGGGAAGTCAAGGAATGGAAGATGCAATTTCAAATTCGGAAGGAATGTGGAGTGTTGGAATTGTCGCAAGTCTAGCCAAATAAAGAAGAACTGTAGATCACCAAAGAAGGATGAAACAAAAGACGATGTTGAAAATGCATGACAAAAGAAGTATATGATTCTTTAGTCTTGTCGGTTGATAGCCCTATTGATTCTCGGGTGTTAGATTTAGGGGCTTCTTTTCACACTACTGCGCACCGTGAGATCATGGAGAATTATGTTGTTGGAGATCACGAGAAGGTGTATCTTGCGGATGGAGAACCATTCGATATTGTTTGTATTGTTAATGTCAGTTTGAGGATGTTAAACGAGTCAATGTGGAAATTTCACAAGGCGAGACATGTACCACTACTGATGCGTAATGTGATCTCAGTAGGGCATCTTGATGATGAAGGTCATAATGTGACTTTTAATGGTGCTGCCTGGAAAGTCACTTTGGGAGCCATGGTTGTTGATCCAGGAGTTAAAACTGGAACTCTGTACATCACTTCCAGTTGCAGAGACACGCTTGTAGTTGCTGATGTTGTTATTGATTCTGATTTGTGGCATTATAGGCTCGGTCACATGAGTGAGAAGAGTTTGAAGATAGGGCCTAAACCCACACGACCAAGGAAGACCCACATATCCAAGTGTATTGGAAGATGGGCCCAAGCCCATAAGACGAAGGAAGACCCACAAGTCCAAGTCTGTTAGAAGATGGGCTCAAGCCCATAAGACTAAGGAAGGCCCATACAATGTTGGTAGGATGGTAAATAAAGAGTAATCTCATAGATATGACATTGATGTAATTAGGTTAAAGTTCCAGGGTTAAAAACCTAAACCCTAAGTTTAGGGGTATTATTGTAATATTATATTTTGATTAATCTATAAATTGAGCTTCAGGGGAAGGGTTAGGACATCAAGTCCATAACCTCTTCTTCCTTTGGTTTTCTCCCAATGGGTTGCTCTCCTTTTTTTCTCCATCAGCTGAATTCAAAGAGTCCTGAAAATCAATATGGTATCAGAGCTTTGATTTTTAGGACTCTCATCTATGGTTTTCAGATGAAAAACTCCCCTTATTATTTTTCTTTGCTCATATTGTTGTTAGTTTTTTTTCCGTCATATTATTGTTATTTTTTTTATTTTTTCTCTACTTTGTTTGAAGTCTGGTTTGCTTCATTAAGCCCCAGTTTCCTCTACCATCCTACTATTTCATCTTCGCACCGTTTGTTGCAGCCGATGGAACAACCGTCAATCTTGGGCTATAAAAATTAGTCACAATGTCCATTGCACTGCAATCAATCCATCGAAGATTCTCAAGCATATGTTGCTACTCTTCCTAGAGTATTGGTTTGTGATGAGATTCAGGCTGGCAAAACTGATAAAGAGATTTTCAAAAAGTTCGACCAGTATATTTTCAAAGAGTGTAAACTACTCCGTTATTTTCTGGCATCGGAAACCATGAAAGCTCCCACAACGGACCTCTCCATAGTATATTTTAATGTCTCTACTCTGGTTTTTGGAACTATTCAGAAGTCAGCATTGCCGAAGAAGACGACTTTGCTCCCGAGGCTTCGAGCACATCATTGATGCAATTTTTTCGGAAGTCATAGAGCTATCGCTCATCCCGTAATCTATCATCAATCCAAAAAATTAATCTTGCTTGGTTTCTGCTTCTGGAGGACAACCCCTCTGCTGCTCTTGCTATCATCGTGTTGTTTTGATCCTGATCTTGCTGCTGCTTTTCTGGAAACTCGGTTTATTGTTGTCCAGTGCTTCTCGGTTGCCTGCTTGTTTCCGCTCTGTTCGGCATCGGGGAAGAAGAAAGCATTGTTGCCTTATTAATGTTTCCTAAGTTAGGAAACCAGAATTAATTAGCGTTGGGCCAGGCTGTTATGCCGCAACCCGGATCAGGTAAGTTAACCCAGCGAACCCGCCGAACAGAGGATGCTTCTGTTTGGACCGAGTCAATCCAGTCTGGATCAACTCGGACAGGGTTAACCCAACTTGGCCCACTTATTTTGCTACCTCCGTATACGTGTTTAGGCCCCAAGTTTTGTATCTATTCTTCTACGACGTGGCTATATTGATCTACTATTTGACTCGGCATAACTCGGTATTTTTTCTCTGGCTAGATTATTATTTTGAAGTATTAACAACTAATTCCTTGGTCAGCATATTATTTGGTACAAATACTTGCACTGGATTATTTCATGGGTCATTTTACAAGGATTATTTTGATTCATGCTATATGCGCCCATACCCATTACAGTTGCTGCTATTATGTCTCTTTACATGAGACATTGCTATTGAATAAGAGGTGCCTCAGTATCTATGGACCCACTACCCACATAAATTGAAATTTATTACTCCTACCACTTGAGAATCGTTGTCTTATGGAGGGATATGGTGATGGAAGAGTTTTTTTTATTACACTTTCGACAACGTATAGACCTACTACCTACATTAATAGGAGTGGCACTACCTACAGAAGATAGGAGTGTGCCGAACATCCAACAGAGTTATTTGACTGGATTAAAGAGGAATGTCATACGACTTGAAGTGGTTTTACTCTCACTTTTCTTATACTAGTTGGGCCTCATAAACGAGAGCACCAACATGAGGGGGAGTGTTGGAAGATGTGCCACATTATACAAAAAAGATTTTATCCATCATTTGCAGCAAGCTGGGAGTTCATGCCGTTCTCTCACCCCCAGCTTGAGGGGGAGTGTTGCATGATAGGGCCCAAGCCCACACGACCAAGGAAGGCCCACATATCCAAGTGTGTTGGAAGATGGGCCCAAGCCCATAAGACCAAGGAAGCCCATACAATGATGGTAGGATGGTAAATAAAGAGTCATCTCATAGATATGACATTGATGTAATTAGGTTAAAGTTCTAGGGTTAAAACCCTAAACCCTAAACCCTAAGTTCAGGGGTATTATTGTAATACAGTAGTTTGATTAATCTATAAATTGAGTTTCAAGGGAAGGGTTAGAACATCAAGTCCATAACTTCTTCTTCCTCTGGTTTTTTCCCAATAGGTCTCTCACCCTCTTTCTCCATGAGCTAAATTCATGGAGTCTTGAAAATCAACAAGAAGGGAATGAAAGTGCTTCAGTCCAAATGGAAGCTACCAAGGTTGAAAACTATAAATAAAAGTTTTTGTGAAGGCTTGATCTCTGGCAAGCGGAAAAGGGTCAGCTCTAAGGCTGTTAAGGACCAAAAGACAAGAAAGTTTGAGTTGGTTCACACGGATGTGTGGGGCCCTTCAATTATTACCTCCTTTGGTGGTTCTAACTACTATGTGACTTTTATTGATGATGTAAGCAAAAAGGTATGGGTTTATTTCTTGAAAAAGAAATTTGTTGTCTTTGATATCTTCAAGAGATGGAGAGCAATGGTTGAGAATGAGACTGATTTGAAGGTGAAGTGTCTGCAGTCAGATAATGGGGAAGAATACTTAGATAATGATTTCAAGCGATATTGTCTTGATAATGAAATCAATATGAAGAAGACCATTCCTGGAAAACCTCCAAAAAATGGTGTGGCTGGGAGGATGAACGTAAATTTGAATGAGCATGCTAGGAGCATGAGATTACATGTGAGATTGACAAAGATGTTCTGCTATGAGGCTATTAGCACTGCTGCCTATTTGATCAACAAAGGTCTCTCATCACCATTGGATTGCAAAATACTAGAAGAGGTCTAGAGCGGCAAAGAGGTAAACCTTTCTTTCTTGAAAGTGTTTGGTTGTGTTTCTTATATTCATATTGATTCTTTTGCTAGAAGTAAACTTGATGCTAAATCTAAAATATGTTTCTTTATTGGCTATGGTGGTACCGAGTTTGGTTATCGCTTCTGGGATGACCAAAGTAGAAAGGTTATCAGGAGCAAGGACACGATCTTCAATGAAGGTGTCTTGTATAAAGACAGGTTGAGAATAGATTTTAAGAGCACAAGTAATGAAGCTAAGAAGTTTGAAGTGATTCAGTTGAGAGATTTTCCAATTATTGAGATGGAAAATATTGCTCAGGAAGATCAAGAAAACATACCTTTAGAAGTAAATCAGAACATTCATGTGACTGAAGTCAGGAGATGTACCAGAACTAACAGACTACTATAGAGGTACTCCCTTGTATTGAATTATATTCTTTTAATTGATAAAGGTGAACAAGAGAATTAGGAGGAAGCCGTGCTAGTTGATGAATCAACCAAGTGGGAGTTGGCCATGCAAGATGAGATGGATTCACTGTTATCCAATCAGACTTGGCAGTTGACAGAGCTACCAAAAGGTAAGAAGGCCTTGTAGAATAATTGGGTGTACCGAATAAAAGACAAACATAATGGCAACAAACAGTACAAGCCAAGACTGGTGGTAAAAGGCTTTCAACGAAGAGAATGCATTGATTACACTGAATTTTTTTTTTCAGTAGTGAAATTAACTAATATTAAAACAGTGCTAGGACTAGTGGCAAATGAAGACTTGCACTTAGATTCGTTGGATGTAAAGACAACCTTTCTTCTTGGTGATTTGGAGGAAGAAATTTACATGGTGCAACCACAGGGTTTCAGAGCACAAGGAAAGAAGAAAATGGTGTGCAAACTTCAAAAGAGCTTGTATGGTCTTAAAAAATCTCCAAGACAATGGTATAAAAAGTTTGACACCTTCATAAGTAGTAATGATTTCTTAAGGTGCCAGGCGGATCATTGCTGTTATGTGAAAATGCTTGATGACTCCTACAATATTCTACTGCTATACGTTGATAGCAGGTGCTTGCAAATAGGAAATAGATAAGTTGAAAATGGAGTTGTCAAAGAAGTTTGCAATGAAGAAATTGGGTGCCACAAAATAAATACTTGGGATGAGGATTACTAGAGATATTGATGTCTTGAAACCATCACAAAAAAGATTATGTGGAGAAGGTGTTGAGTAGATTCAACATGAATGATGCAAAACCAGTGAGTACTCCTTTGGATAGTCACTTTAGGCTATCTAAGGAGTAGTCACCTTCTACAGAGCAGGAACTAGCCAAGATGGCTAATTTTCCTTATGCTTTTGCTATTGGCAGTCTCATATGTGCCATGGTGTGCACTAGACCAGACATAGCTCATGCAATGGGAGTTGTGAATAGATATATGAATAATCCAGGTAAACAACATTGGGAAGCATTGAAGTGGATTCTTAGGTATTTGAGAGGCACTACAGACTCAGCCTTATGTTTCAAAAAGTAAGACTTTAGATTGCAAGGTTATGTAGATGCTGACATGGCTGGAGACATCTATGGTAGGAAGAGTACCACTGAATATGTATACAGATTGGGTGGTACAACAATTAGTTGGGTCTATAAGTTTCAGAAGATAGTTTCTCTTTCCACCACTGAGGAAGAATATGTCGCCGTGACTGAAACCAACAAAGAGACGGTATGGCTGTAGTCTTTCTGGGAAGAATTAGGTCTCAAGCATGGGAAGAATGTGTTGTATTGTGATATTTAGGGTCCTATTCATTTAGCAAAGAATCATGTTTATCATGCCAGAACAAAGCACATACAGGTGTGTTATCACTTCAACAAAGCGGCTCTGAAGGATGGAGTCTTAGCACTTGATAAGATTCGAGGAAGTCAAAATCCGGCTAATATGTTGATGAAGACTATTACAATAAAAAAACTGAACTTGTGTGCAACTTCAGTTGGACTTCTCTCTGAGGATTGCAAAGTCGTTGCCGCTACAAAGGACATATTGATGATGGATTAGTCTCCAAGTGGGAGATTGTTACACTAATGGTTGCCCTAGATTTCTATTTAAATTGGTGGGTGCTGCTATTAGGGTCTTATGATCTTAATCCAAGGAGCATCTTGAGTTGTAGCCCGATAGGTTAGAGAGAAACACATGTAAGTGTGTGATTTCTCTTGTAAATAATTTCATCTTCATAATGGATTATTGCAGCTGTGGAAGACAAGACGTACTCTCACCTTGAGGCAAACCTATATAAATCTTGTTGTGCTTTTCGTGCATGATTTTTCCTTCTTTCATGTTTATTAATATTGCTCTTGTTAGTTTTGAATTAGGTCATCTAATTCCTAACATTGGCTTCCATCCAAAGCCTGAAACCCACTCGGAAGGTTCACATATCCTCGCTCTATGACAACAACTCTTTGTCTAGATTAAAGCTCTAATTGAAAGCTTGAATTATGCTCTGTTTGGTCCATCCTGGTTGATAATTTTTTTACTCCAATCATTCCAAATTATCAAACTTCAGATTGGGACGTTGATATTATCTCAACGCTGCTATTTTAGGATGGATTCCTGATTCATTTCAGATTGTATCACTTCTCTGGTTTGAGTCATTAGCAGCAGATTTTTTCTTGTTTCCTTATAGCTCCGTTGCTGCTGTCTGACAGTATCTCAAAATATGCAAAAAACTACTCGGACAACTCGTCACGATAGCAGGATCATTTTTTTCTCACTATTCTATTTCCAGAAGTTGCTGGTTCATCAATGTGCTTCAGTGACCTTCTCCTCTATTTGCTATTTTTTACCGATCGCCAGCTTGGCACTGTTTTGGGAGGACGAAGACAGTGGTTCCATTTCATTGTCGAGTTTTTTTTTCTACTTGTTGCGAGCGAAGAAAGGTGCTCTATTATTACCATGGTTCTGTGAGGAAGAATTTAATCAGATGGGTCAACCCAATGAACCAGCAACCCGAGCGTTGCTTATGTTCTATCGAGTTAACTCAAGTCAACTCGGTCATGGTCAACTCGGTCTGTGTCAACCTGACTCGGCCTAGTTGTTTATTACCTCAGTTATATGGGTCCAGGTCTAGAGTTCTATTCTGATTTCTCCCATGACTCAGCAAGATTGGTCTGATACATGACTGGACTCGACTCGACTCGGTCGCTTGCCTAGGCAAGGCAAGTGATAAAATTAAGTATTGAAAATTAAAACATTTGAAAATCCATCGATCCTATTTATTATCCTATAAAAATTGCTTTAATATAGCTTTAGTTCCCAAGGCTGCAATTTATCCTGTTTCAAATTAAGCTTCTTTAATATAGCTTCAGCTCCCAAGGCAGCAACTTAGTCTTCCTGCAAATTAATTCGAAGCTCATTTTGCAGAAGAATTCTTTTATTCGGTCATAAGTTTGTTAATTTAATATATTAACACTCTACATAATGAAATGTCAAAGCAAAGAATGAAACCCAAAATCTAAGTACTCAAAGTAGTACCTTCTTATTCCCCTTGTTGGGAACTGGACTTTGAAATAAGGTCTTCTAATTCATTTACGAAGGCTGCATAGCATAATCTGATTTGGTCCTGTTAACATTTAGACAGTCCAAATAAGAGAACAAGTACTAATGATCCATTCACATGTTTTTTCACTACTAAATTTTCATAGATTTTTCATGTACATATACACTAACCACATAATTAAAAATTTAAAACCCCTCCAATTATTTTCACACACGTACTTAAACATCTTAAGTGCCTAGGTTTTATCCCTACATTCGTTGGCATAGACCACATGGAAATTCAAATAGCAATGAAACGTGCAATTTATCAGGAGTTTAAGTTATTTTCTCAAAAAAAGATTCAAGGACCCACACCAGGCCTACAAGCTGAATTACAACATACCATACGATTGCTCTTCTCTATTAGATCCTTGTTTTTCAAATTTGAAAGCAGGTTGCCTTAACGTCAAGTACTCTACTCTACATGTCTTTCCATTTCTTGTTGAATATAATCATCAGCAAGTTCAAAAACTTGCAAGGAACTAAAACTCAAGGAAATGCATGAAACTCACATATTTATTTCCATGTATACTTCAACCTATAATAAAAAGAATGAAAAAAATGAGGCACATGGAGCAAGAAGCCATGTCCTGGTGTAGAAAACAGTACATAAATAGAATATGTTGTTGTACAACTTATACACATAAGGATTTCAAATTAAGCACCACATGTATAATCCTTCTACATAGTATTCATTCTTTTATGAGAAACAAACCAAGAACAAAAGTAAAATCTAGATAAAATAAAATTTTAACAATAAAATTAAATAAATCAAAGAAATGTGAAGAGGAGAAGCAAGAACAGGTGTGTACAAATAAAACCTGATCACCTTAAGATAACTGAGTAGCTTGACTCTCTTTAATTCCACTTTATAGGATCACAATCAGATCAATTCTTTATCTAAACTTAGAGGCTAAAAAAAAAGTCTTACCATGAGCTTCTTGAGGTTACTATAACATTCAATAAATACAAAATGGAAACATGAGCAATTACATTTATTATGCTGAATTTTAATAGTGCTAGCCAAAATTAGCAGGCTTTTTCCAACTAAAAAGTTAAGGATCTTTCAAGCACAGACAAAAGTTGGCTTATTTCCCCTCATATAAAAATCTTCCATCCCTATAGAACTAGCCTAAAAGAATGTCCATATAAGTCAAAGAAGTGAACCATCATATCTTCAGACTTCCGCATTTGAGGTGGGATTTGAAATTTGGTATATGCAAAAAGCCTATTTCTGAGAAAATAAGGCCTTGTTGACACAGATATAGCAAAATACACATCGAATTTTGTCTTTAGCAGAAACTAGTTCTTTAGGATATAATTGTACATTTTAGGTGCTTCTCCCATGTATGACATATTGAACGGGTCTGAGATACATGTTGGGAACCAAGTAGTAGACCTTAACCACACTAGTTTAAACAATTCAGAACTTGATAGCTTTTACAAATTCTCTTCAAGTCCTGGTCTGTGTTGTTTCCAGTTTTGAGATGTTGAGCCCATCTTTGCCTTCATTTTCTTATATGGTTCATATTTTGCTTAAATACTAGAATTTATGGTGCCTACTCCACATTTACCTTCATTATGGAATTGATTACCAAATTGTCTTGCATTAGATTGACATAAAAAATCACAAAATTAGGGGGATAAAAGAAGAAGAAGGGTCCATTTATTTCTTTAAACTTGGTTTCAATTACATATAGTGAAGAGGGATAAATTCTAACATTACTGGTTAACAAAGGAATATACTATTTTTAGCAGCGATCGTACATTCCTTTCACAAAACATTGTTGACTGGGAAAGAAGTCAAGCCACATAATAGTATAAATGGAATTAGTGTTGTCCAAGGAATTGCACCAGAGAATATGAAAATGTAATTACAATAACAGGTTTAGGAATAGAAAATATTAAACTTATTATGAGTTTCATTATGTTGAGGGCTCAATAGCACACCGAGTCACCCAAAGGAGGAGGCAATGACTCACTAAGTTTATTACTTTTATATTTTATATTTTATTTTACTTTAAGTATATTTTTTCATTAATTATGTAATGAGCAAGGACGCAGGGGCAGAATAATCATTTTTAGCCCTAAAACACTTATGACGTCAAACCCTATTTAGAGGGTAGGGAAATAGAGAAAAGGCAAGTATTGAATTAGGTTAAACAGGGTTTGGAGTTCTCCTTGATGAGCTCTAGGGTTGGGAGATCTCCTTGATGAGCTCCAGGTATGGTTCTCTTGATTTGAGTATTGTTTCTTCTCTCTTTGAATTATGCTTTGCATTGAGATTATCCAAGATAAGGGAGAGGTACTTGAGTTACTGGTTTCCGAGTTCAAGGAGGGGCTTTAGCCTCTTCCATGTTTACAGCAGCAAGAGGGAATAATTTTCCTTCAATTCGAGCAAGAAAAGGGAAGTCTTGAGTCCCTAATCAAGCAGCACATCTAAAAGAGGCAGCTTTAGCCTCTAACCGAGTAAGAAGGGTTAGAAAGTCCTAATCTATCCTACCGGGGCAGCAGCAACCTGTCTAGAGGGTCCCTACCCTCTTAGACATGAGCAAAAAAAAGGTTTAGCCCTTCCTGGCCGAGAAGAGCAAGAGAAGTATTTTATTTATGTAGAAGACTAAGAAAAGGAAACTCCTTTTCAACCCTACCAAGAACAGGTAAGGAAAGGAGGTTCTTTTCTTCATTATCGAGACCAAGAACCCTAATACAATGCTGTATTCACAATTACCTCATTGAGTTACTAGATCCATAGCTAGGGACCATAACAACGTGATATCATAGCAGGGTAACATGGTGGAGAACAACGTTAATGAGTTAAAGGAATTGGTGCTCCAAGTTCAGCAAGCACAGACGGAGACTGACAGAAAAATTACTGTAATGATGGAACAACTAGTACAAATTCCAGATATGAATATTCAGATTGAGAGACTTTATGGGATGATGGTAAATATGACAATTGGAAGGAACTCAATTCCAGAACAAAGAGGAGAGGAAAATTCGCACTACAGAGGGGGAGATCAGTTTACTGAGCGCACCAGTTTTCCTGGTCAGATTGGAAACTTCAACTAGGGAGGAGGCACCATACCAAGGTATACAAAACTTGATTATCCTACTTTTAATGGGTCAGAAGACCCTTTGATTTGGTTACATAGGTGTGAAATTTTTTTTATCCATCAAAGAACAACAGCTAATGATACGGTAGGGCTGGCCACAGTCCACTTGGCTAGGGAAGCACAACTTTGGTTTCATCAAGTTGAGTTGGATAGATTAGTGCTGGATTGGGGTGAGTTTAAAGAATTATGCACTATATGAATCGGTCCTCCAGCCCACAACAACCCCTTGGGTGATTTGGTGTTGTTACGACAAACTGGTCCAGTGGCGCTCTATCAAAAATAGTTCTAGGAAAAATTGGCAAGAGCTAGCCGAATGGTTCGCTTAGACTAGCAGGTCAATTTATTTACAACGGGCCTTAATGAGTCATTATGGTTAGAGGTGGAGCTACATGCACCTGCTGACTTAGCTCAAGTAATGAATCTATCTCGTGCACTAGAACTTTGACAGAAAGTTTAAAACAGGAGGCCAGCTTAGCAAGGGGACATGAACACTTTCACTAGCTGGCAAGGGAGGCGCAACACTAATACTCAACTAGCATCTCAGGCAGGGAAACAAGTCAGAAATTATCCTAGTATTAATCCTACAACAGATACACGACCCAACAACCCACCCGCCCAGTATATTCGGAAATTAACTAGCGGGGAGATGGCAGAGCGTAGAGCAAATAACTTATGTTACAATTGTGATTAAACATACAGGACAGGCCATGTAAATGGTTTTTTTGGTTAGAAGTCGATGAAATCACAGAAGATATCATAGATCCACTATAGATTGATACTACTGAGGAGGATCCACTAGAAATATCTCTACATGCCATTATAGGATAGAAATCTGCCAAAATGATGCAAGTCCGCATTCAAGTGATGGACCAGGACCTTGTCAGCCTTGTGGATTCAGGAAGTACACATAATTTTCTCATTTGGACCACTGCTCAACACCTTCAACTACAGATACTTCCACACTCAACAACAAATATTTCGATTGCCAATGGAGAAAAAGTTCCTAGCTACGACATCAGCAAAAAAATTTAAATTCTCAATCTGTATGACTTTCTTTCATTCTAAAATTTTTGTCATACCTCTAGCTGGGTTCGATATGGTTTTGGGTATTAAATAGCTGCAAACACTCGGCCCAATTTTATGGGATTTTACTACTTTAACAACGAGTTTTGCAATGGGTGGACAACAAGTATTATTACAGGGTAGTCATGTGGACAAGCCCACTCACAACAATATAGATAATCTTCTTGATGAATTCTTGGACTTGTTCTAAAAGCCCTCTGGGCTGCCTCCCTTGAGGCATTGTGACCATCGGATATGTTTAAAATAGGGATCAAAAGTGGTGGTCGTTCGACATTATTGGTACCCACATCTCCAAAAAGACGAAATTGAATGACAATGCCAAAAAATGCTACAACAAGGCCTTATTCATAGCAGTTATTCCCCATTCTCATCACCAGTCCTCCCCGTAAAAAAAACATGATGGTACATGGCATTTCTATGTTGATTATCAGGAATTTAATACCTAAACTGTGAAAAATACGTTCCCTGTTGGGGTGGTGGAGGAGCTTTTAGGTGGATTACATGGTTCTCATATATTCACCAAACTGGACCTATGCTCGGGATATCATCAGGTTCGTATGCACCCAGACGACATCGAGAAAATGACTTTTGGCACTCATCATGGCCACTATGAATTTGTGGTCATGCCATTTGGGTTACCCAATGCCCCATCCACATTTCAGGAATTAATGAACGTGGTATTCGACAACTATCTTCGTAAATTTGTACTTGTTTTCTTTGATGACATAAGCATTTACAACCAGTCTAGACGTAAAAAATTAGAGCATTTATGATTGGTATTTGAATTGTTGTGTGCCCATCAATTATATATAAAGAAATCAAAATGCTCATTTGCGACATCACATGTGGCCTATCTTGGCCATATTATTTAACATGAAGGAATAAGTGGATTCTGAAAAAATTCAGGCTATTGCAGATTGGCCACAACCTATGAATACCTCGGCTTTGCAAGGGTTTTTGGGATTGGAAGGTTATTATAGAAATTTATCTCGAAACTATGGACTGATTCCTACACCATTGACAAACCTCCTCAAGAAAAATTCCTTTATTTGGAATGACCTGGCTTCTCAGTCCTTTTCAGATCTCAAATTATCTCTTGCATCCGCACCAGTTCTGAAACTTCCCAATTTTGAGAAGTTATTTGAGATTGAGTGTGACACATCAAGTGGGGTCATTGAGGCCGTTCTACAACAAGACTTTCACCCTATTGCATATTTCAGCTGCCAACTCACAGTACGACATCACAAATATCCAGCATATGAATGGGAGTTAATCCGGTTGGCCAAAGTTGTCCAACATTGGCACCCGTATTTATGGGGTCATGCATTTCTTATTCGTACTGATCATTACATCCTCAAATATTTGCTGGAGCAGCGCCTCACGACTTCTCCTCAACAACACTGGATAAGTAAATTGTTGTAATTCGACTTTACGGTGGAATACCACGTCGATAGATTAAACAAGGCGGATGATGCCTTATCCCGATGTTTGGAGACCCACCACTTCTATATGCTATAAGCCAGCCTCATTTTCTTCTCTTAGACTTGGTGAAGGAGGAAAATTCCAGCAATCTAGTTCTTCTCGATATGCTCAAGAAAATCATAGAGGGGGCCATGGACTCTAGATGGACCATTCATGACTCTCTTATTTATTATTGCTCGCGCTTATATATCCTACACACTTCAGATTTTGTTTGAGCCATCATTTTAGCATACCATGACAACACTCATGACGGCATCCAGAAGACCTTGCATTGCATTCGAGCGGATTTCTATTGGTAGGGTATGAAGACCTCTATTGCAGCATATGTAACATCCTGTCAGGTTTGTCAACGTAACAAGGCCGAACACTTAAGTCCAGCAGGTCTCCTGCAACCTTTGGCACTTCCTACACAGGTTTGGGCTGATATTTCTATGGACTTCATCGAAGGTCTTCTTCTACTAACTTCCGGCAAGTCGATATTATTTGTGGTAGTAGATCGATTCTCCAAATATGCACTTCATACCCATGGCTCACCCATATACAACATCTAGAGTGGCACATATATTTATCGAGCATATTTTTCATTTACATGGTATTCCAGAATTGATTGTTAGTGATCGGGATGCAATTTTAACCAACACTTTTTGGCGTGAACTGTTTCATCTCTGAAGCACCAAGTGGAAGTTTTCATCACCATATCATCATCAAACAGATGGAAAAATAGAGGACGTTAACCAAAGTGTGGAAATGTATCTCCGATGTCTTGTGGGCGATCGTCCTAAAACCTGGGTGTGATCGCTACCGTGGGCAAAATATTGTTATAAAACCTCCTTCCACACAACTTTACAATCTATTCCCTTCAGCGTTCTCTATGGCAGAGATCCACCTCGGCTTCTATCGTATACTCGGGGCTCCACCCGCATGGACTCTATCAATCACACACTTATGGAATGGGACCAGGTGCTACAGAATATTTCGGATCGCCTCCTCAAAGCACAAGTTCGTATGAAGGACTTCTACGACAAGGGACACCGGGATATTGAATACAAGGAAGGTGACTATGTCTAGTTATGACTCCATCCGTACTGTCAACACTCACTAGCGGGCCAACAACATTATAAACTCTCCCCAAAATACTTTGGGCCTTGCGCTATTATTTGACAAATCAGTCCAATATCCTATCAATTGCAACTTCCCGCAATGGCTAAACTGCATGATGTGTTCCATGTTTCATTACTTAAACTCTTTAAGGGTCCACCTCCATCGGAAATTCCGTCTCTTCCTCTGGTGGACAATGGATAGGTTATTCTTACTCCAGCTATGGTATTGCGGGCCCATTAGATTGTTGACCAATGGGAGATTCTTGTACAGTGGAAGGACACCGAAAAAGAAGATGTGACATGGGAGCAGCTAGCCAACTTCCAACAGGTCTACCCATCTTACTGTCAGAGTTGGGTGGTTTTTTCCACTTGGGTGGTTCCATCCACCACTAATGGGTTAAGTATTCTGCTTTCCACACCTAACAGACCGGTCTTTTGGGTTGTATTGGCTAGGCGTTTGACATGGTATCAGAGCTGGGCACCATGTTCCGCGTTCGAATCCCGGCTGAAGCGGTAGGGAACGGAACGGTGGGTGTTAGAGTTGGGTGGTTCCGTCCACCACTGATGGGTTAAGTACTCTGCTTTTTATACTTAACAGACTGGTCTTTTGGGTTGTATTGGCTAGGCATTTGACACTTATGAGCTTAAGGACAAGCTCTTTCTCCATTGGGGGAGAGGCAGGAACGGGGGTGGGGGGTGGGGGGAAGGGGCTGGGGGCACGGATGTTGTGGGCTCAATGGCACACCGAGTCACCCAAAGGAGGAGGCAATGACTCACTAAGTTTATTACTTTCAAATTTCATATTTTATATTGCTTTATATATATTTTTTCATTAATTATGTAATGAACAAGGATGCAGGGGCAGAATTATCATTTTTAGCCCTAAAACACTTATGACATCAAACCCTATTTAGAGGGTAGGGAAATAGAGAAAAGATAAGTATTAAATTAGGTTAAATAGGTTTTGGAGTTCTCCTGAACAAGCTCTAGGGTTGGGAAGTCTCCTTGACGAGCTCCAAGTATGGTTCTCTTGTTTTGTTTCTTCTCTCTTTGAATTTTGCTTTGCATTGAGATTATCCAAGATAAGGGAGAAGGACTTGAGTTACTGTTTTCTGAGTTCAAGGAGAGGCTTTAGCTTCTTCCACATTTCAGCAGAAAGAGGGAATAAATTGTTTCAATCCGAGCAAGAAAAGGGAAGTCTTGAGTCCCTAATTGAGCAGCACATCTAAAAGAAGCAGCTTTAGCCTCTAATTGAGTAAGGAGGGTTAGGAAGTTCTAATCTATCCTACATGGGCAGCAGCAACCTGTCTAGAGGGTCCTTACCCTCTTATACGTGTGCAGAAAAAAGGGTTTAGCAATTCCTGGCAGAGAACAGCAAGAGAAGTATTTTATTTACGTAGAATAAGAAAAGGAAACTCCTTTCCAATCCTACCGAGAACAGGTAAGGAAAGGAGGTTCTTTTCTTCAATACCAAGACGAAGAGCCCTAATACATTGCTGGATTCACAATTACCTCGTCGAGTTACTAGATCCATGGCTAGGGACCATAACACATTAATCCAATGTTGATTTCATAAAAGCCCAACGTGCAGAGAGTTCTACCTCCATGTTACCAGTCCTTTATGTGGAATTTAGAATCTCATGAAAGGAGTTTTAGATCATCGAGGAAGATGAAGAAGAAGAGAGAAGGAGAGGAGAAGAAGAAGGACGTGGAAGGAGAAATTTTGGATTAAGGGAAAAGAGGTTTGTGTCAAAGTGAAAGTGAGGGCTGGACGAATTTGTGGAAAGAGAGGAGAGTGCTTCAATGCTCTACCTCTTAGCCAATGCCTTTATTTATAGTCTTTACAATGCCCTTAGGGCTACTACTAGATGAAATAAAAGACATAAAAAGAAGACATATTTACACCTCTATGCCATCTTGAAGTGAAGTATCATAATTCACACAAGTGCAACTCCTTTGACGTGTGAGTTTCTTGCCTTGAGCTTGTGGGCTTGAGCCCATCTTCCAACGCTCCCCCTCAAGCTGAAGGAGAAAAGACATAAAAAATACCCAGCTTGCCACATATAAATGATAGGATTTTAGATGTAACAGGTTTAGTGAGAATATCAGCTACTTTCTCTTGAGATGACACATGTTTGAGAGAGATTATTTCTGCTTGAAACTTCTCCCGTATAAAATGACAATCCACATCAATATGTTTAGTTCTTTCATGAAAAACTGGATTTGAAGTAATATGAATGGCTGCTTGATTATCACTATGCAGACCCATGTACCCCTTTTTTATATAAACCTAGTTCGGTAAGAAGGGTCCTAACCCATAAAATGTTGTGGACTCAATAGCACACCGAGTCACACAATGAAGAAGATAACAACAACTCACTCAATAGGATTTAATTCTGATATTTCTTTGAGTAGGATTTATTTCTTATATTGTTTTAAGTAGGATTTATTTTTTATATTGTTTTAAGTAGGAGTTATTTCTAATTACTTTATATGTAAGGGCATTATGGGGAATTATTGTAACCCTAACCCTAAAACTCCTTATTTAAGGGATAGGTATGAATGAAATAGGGAAGCTTTGAGATTTTAGAATAACCTAGTCTAAATAGGTTGAGATCACCTCTTGATCTCGAGTTTAGGGTTTACTCCAAAAATCCAACCTATCCTTCACCCTCCATTGCCATCCATCTTCACCCAAATTCATCCACTATCATCCCTACTAAGAAAAGGAGCTTCCTGCCCCTTTTCCAAGCCCAAAGAGGAGGTCTATCCTCCCTCTTGGTAGCAGCAACAAGAGAGGCCCAATTCCTCCCTTACCAAGCAGCAAAGTGAGGATTTTTATCCTCAAATCTTGAGAAAATCCTGGTGCAACGTGGGAGCTGATCATAGCATCAAAGAAGAGGTATTAATCTATCCCAAAATCGTGTTTCAAGTTATTTAAGAAAGAAGGATTGCATTCTTAGCTAGAGCAGCAACAAAGAGGGCCAAACCTTCTTTGCCGTGACCAAGAAAAGAGAGCACCTTGCTCTAGCAAGGTCAGCATTGCTGTGGGGTCTTCTACCTAGCACAACAACTCGGTAGGACCCTCAAAAGAGGATCTTTCCTCTTGGCGAAGCACTAGTTAAGGAGAAATAATCATACACAGACCCTTGACGTGAAGTGAGTAAATTCTGAGTGCTGGATTCACAAATCCCATGCCGTGTTACTCGATCCATGACCCGGGACCGTAACATAAAAGTTCACTAATGGTATGGGCCATAGCTCTGTATTCTACTTCGGCGCTAGATCTTGCAACCACATTTTGCTTCTTACTTTTCCATGTAACCAAGTTTCCTCCAACCAGAGTGTTATGGACTCCATAGCATCACGAGTTATCCATAGGCATAGGAATTAAATTATGTCAATTTACTTTTCAAGTAATCTCAATTCGGTTTGGTTTGGTTTATTTTGGGTTGGTTCAGTGTAATGTCGCGTGAACCATTTGACCTAATGGGTCATCTTTGCATTTTCGTCGTCAACCCTATTTAGGGGGACATGAAGGAAAAGAGAGGCAAGTATTGAGAAAATTATATTTTACAGGTCTGATTCTCCCTCAGAGGTCAAGGTCGGATTCTCCCTTTGAGGTCCAAGGTTGAGTTTCCTCCAAAGCTCCTTCATTCTAAATTGAGTTCCACCATTACTCGTTCAAGAAACAAGGTTTCTCTTCCAACGTCAAGATCATCCATGAAGGGAAGAGAGGAAAGAAGGGTGACTCGATCCATGGCAAGGGAAGAACCTAACATCTTGGTATCAGACAGGTCCACCCTTGGGGATTCCTCTTCCCCTGATGATTTGAGACAGTTAGTGGAAGATAATAGGCAAAGGACAGATAACCAGGCTCATGCCCTGGAAGAGGTGCGTCAAACAACCTCTGATTTGCGTGAGGCAATAAAATCAATGGATGCTGCCATCCAAGCTCTCCTCCGGTGACAAGAGGACCATGATACACGAGCCCAACCTCCAGCTGCCTACTCGCCACCGGCTGAACACCATCCATTCCACCCAACACCTCCCCCACTACCACCAATGCGTCAACACCATTCCCATTTGGGGCCTGCCGTTCAAGACCAAACACTGTGCCCAGGTATTTAAAACTTGACTTTCCTACGTATGATGGGTCTAAGGACCCTTTGATTTGGTTAGCCAAGTGTGATCAGTTCTTTTACCATAAAAAAACACCTGCGGATAAGAAAGTGTATTTGGCAGCCTACCACATCCTCGATGAAGCGCTTCTATGGTACCACCAATTCCGAAATGACCAAGTGGTTCAGGATTGGGCAACTTTTAGACAGTCTTGCATGATGAGATTTGGTCCTCCTGCTAGTAGCAATCCATTGGGCGAATTAATCAATTACAAACAAACTGGAACACTAGAGGTGTACCAAAAGACCTTCAAGGAAAGGTTAGCCCGAGCAAACCAGTTTGTTAGCCACACACAGTATGTTCATATTTTTACTGCTGGTTTGACAGAAGCTCTGCGTTTAGAAGTTGAATTACATGCTCCTACAGTTTTAGACCACGCTATGAATTTAGCCAGAGCAATTGAGCACAAGCAGCGTGTTCTAAAGGAGTCACTGGTTAGAAAACCAGCTTGGCTAGGAAGGCACAATGCCTCTGTGCCAAACCATTCCTATGGACCTCCAAGATTTAGAGACAGTGCAGCCCCACGCCCAGACATCTCTAATTCAGCTCCACCTGCTCCTTACTTCAAAAAACTTACTAGACAGGAAATGGAGCAGAGAAAGGCCAAGGGCCTCTGTTTTAACTGTGATGAACAATATGTTTTTGGTCACCACTGCAAATGATTATTCAGTATATGTCTGTGGGAGGATGGAGACGAAATACCACAAGAGGAGGAAATTGTGGAAACTGACCAAGAAGGTCTAGAGATTTCCCTTCATGCTATGACTGGTTTACGCAGTGCAAGCACAATGCAGGTTAAAGCCCAATTACATCATTTACAGTTACTGGCTTTAGTTGACTTGGGTAGTACACATAATTTCATCAGTCAGCAGGCGGCAAAAAAACTTGGGTTAGTAGTACAGCAACAGAATGGTCTTTCTGTATCAGTAGCCAATGGGGCTAAAATTACTAGTGTAGGCATATCACCAGCCACACACTTTGATATTGAGGGATATAAATTTGTTGCAGATTTTCTAGTGATTCCACTATCAGGATTCGATTTGGTGCTAGGAATTAAATGGCTACAGTTGTTGCGACCAATACTATGGGATTTCCAAGTTCTGACCATGTCTTTTATAGAGGACCAACATCAGATTATATTGTATGGCACACAAGCACCACTCACCTGCGCACTACAGGTTGCCCAGGTCCAGTCCACAGATACATGTAAGTTATCTCACTTACTTACAGAATTTGAGGATATCTTTCAAGACCCTACTACCTTACCACCACTTAGGCACTATGATCACCATATCCGTTTGAAAACGGGGACCGAGCCGGTAGTGGTACGTCTGTATCGTTACCCTCACTTACAGAAGGATGAGATTGAAAGGTAGTGCCAACATATGTTAGCACAGGGTATTATTCAGCCCAGCAGGTCTCCTTTTTCTTCACCGGTATTACTAGTTCGCAAGCATGATAAGTCATGGAGGTTCTGTGTGGATTACTGACAACTCAATGCCCATACAATTAAAGATAAATTTCCTATTCCAGTGGTGGACGAGCTGTTAGATGAGCTACATGTAGCTACTATATTTACTAAACTCGATTTGAAATCTAGCTATCATCAAATCCGAGTTCATCCATCAGATGTGGAGAAAACAGCATTCCGCACGCATCACGACCATTTTGAATTCCTCGTAATGCCATTTGGTTTGTCAAATGCGCCTTCCACCTTCCAGGCCCTCATGAATGAGGTATTTTCCCCTCTCTTGCAAAAATATGTATTGGTCTTTTTCGACGATATTTTGATCTATAGCAACAGCTGGGAAGAACATCTTCAGCACCTTCACCAGGTATTTTCTCTTATACATTCACATCATTTGGTTTTAAATCGGTCAAAATTTTCTATGGGCACATTAGAAGTGGCATATTTGGGCCAAGTTATTTCAGCATCATGGGTGAAGGTAGACCAGAGTAAGATACAAGCGGTCACAGATTGGCCTATTCCTACATCTATTACAACCTTAAGAGGATTTTTGGGCCTTGCTGGATATTATAGAAAATTTATTCGTAGCTATGGCCAGCTTGTAGCTCCGCTCAACAATCTCCTCAAGAAAAATGCTTTTACCTGGTCAGAGACAGCAGCTCATTCCTTTCAGCAATTGAAAGACACCTTATCATCAGCCCCAGTTTTGCAGCTCCCCGACTTTGAGGAGTCCTTTGTAGTGGAATGTGATGCTTCAGAGGGTGGTATTGGCGCAGTGTTGCACCAACAGGGCCACCCGATTGCTTATTTTAGCCGTCAACTGGGTCAACACCACCACAAGTTGGCAGCTTATGAGAGGGAATTGATTGGATTGGCGAAAGCTATACAGCATTGGCGCCCTTATCTTTGGGGACGTTCTTTTTTGATTCGCACTGATCATTGCAGCCTCAAGTATCTTCTTGAGCAGCGTCTCACTACTTCACCACAACAGCAATGGTTAAGTAAGCTTATGGGGTTTGACATATATGACGAGTATAAACTGGGAAGTTTGAATGTAGGGGTTGATGCCTTATCTCTCCGGGACGTTCCAGAGCCGCAATTAAATGCCATCAGTCAGCCCAGAGCTCTCTTGTTGGATTCTATACAGGAAGAGGCGCAACAGTACCCAGATATTATCTCCTTATGCCAGGATATCCAACAAGGCATAGTGGCACCACATTGGACGGTTCAGGACAATCTCGTCCTCTACAAAAACAGAATTTTTCTACACCACACATCCCCTCTGATTAACAGCATTTTGGCCTCCTTCCATGACAGTACACATGAGGGCCGACAGAAAACATATTTTCGAATTAGTAGGGAATTTTATTGGAGGGGCATGAAGCACAGTATAGCTGATTATGTGGCGGCTTGTCAGACTTGTCAACGGAATAAAGCTGAAACATTAAGTCCAGCGGGGTTGCTCCAACCACTTCAGCTTCCGTCACAGGTTTGGTCTGATATTTCTATGGACTTCATAGATGGACTTCCCTCTTCGTTGGGTAAATCTGTTATCCTTGTAGTGGTGGATCGTTTCTCTAAATATGGGCATTTCATTCCTCTGGCACATCCTTACACTACAACGCAGGTCGCTCAACTTTTTATGGATACGACACTGGCCCAACCCGGTGGCCTACTCTAGCGGCGGCCTACTCCTAGTGCCCCTTCATAGTTCTCTAGGTCGCCCCCTCTGCTAGGTCGCCCCTTCCAAACCTACCAGTAATTTTAATCCAGCCTTTGCGCGCCCCGGGACTCGAACTCGCGACGTGGGAGCCCGCTCTAATACCAAATGTTAAGCACCTAGCCAATACTACCCAAAAGACCGGCCTGTTAGGAGCGGAAGACATAGGTACTTAACCTAGGACCTTAACATAGAGTACAATATCCTGATGTAGATTTTCTATCATCAAGTGATCCAGCCCAATTTGCATCTGAGGATCCTTCTATGTTAAAGTGCCCATGTTTTTTATACATCATTCCTCTTCCTGAAGCTCCTTTTAGGTAACGTAATATTCTCTCTAAAGCCTGCCAGTGGGTAATTTGTGATTTGCGCATGAATTGACTCACCACACTTACAACATATGATATGTCTAGCCTAGTTACCGTGAGATAAATCAATTTTCCCACGAGTCTTTGTTATTTGCCAATATCAATATCTTCTTCATTTGTGGCACATAATTTTACATTTGTATCCGTAGGTGTGTCAACTGGCCTACAACCCTTCATTCCTATTAATTCAAAGAGATCCAAGACATATTTCCTTTGAGATAATATTATCCCATGTTTGGATTGAAAAACTTCTATACCCAAAAAATATTTAAGCAAACCAAGGTCTTTAGTCTTGAATTCCTGACATATCATCTTCTTCACCTCTTGTTTGCTCAAAGCATCATCGCTGGTTAAGATAATATCATCTATATATACAACCAATAATATTTTCCCTTTGACCGTATCTTTATAATATACGGAATGATCAACCAAGCACCGATGGAAATCGTAGAAGTGTTTGACTAAATTTATCAAATCATACCCGAGGGGATTGGTTAAGCCCATATAAAGATTTTTTAACCGGCATACTGACTCCCCCTCAACCACATAATCAGGTGGTTGGACTATATAAAATTTCTCTCTTATATCACCATTTAAAAAAGCATTTTTAACATCCAATTGATAGATGGGCCATGATGAGTTAGCAACAATAGACAAGATGATGCATACCGAATTCAATTTTGCAACAAGAGAGAAGGTCTCATCATAATCTATCCCATAGCACTACCCTTTGCAATGAGTCGAGCTTTAAGAAGAGCAACCGATCGATCCAGATTATGGTTTACTAAAAAAATCCATCTACAACCAACCGGTCTTTTACCTTTCGGGAGTGATGTTAAGGACCAGGTTTGATTTTCGTATAAGGAGTAGATTTCTTCCTCCATAGCCCCCTTCCATCCTAGATGCCTCAGAGACTCCTGATACGACTGTGGAATTGAAGTAGAAGAAAGAGACACAAGGAACTGAAAATACTCGGAAGACAAGCGATGGTGAGACATAAAATTTGATATAGGATGCAAAGTAGTACAAGAACGATGTTCCTTTCTTAAAGCAATAGGCCGAGTATCAAATTCAGGCCCATACATAGGAGGAGAAGGACTTACCTCTAGTGGATCCAACAACTCCATAGGTGAAGGTACGGCCGGTGCATCAGGGGATGGGTTAACTTCAAGATTAAAAGGCACAAGCGGATGAGGAGTAGTAGAAGAACAAGTCCATCTTGGAGGAGCATCATGGGAAGAGTAGAAGGAGGTGTCCTCAAAGAAAGTCACATCCCTAGAGATAAACATCCTCTGAAGGGTAGGATTGTAACAAACATATCTTTCTGGGTGCGAGTGTACCCCAAAAAAATGCACCTCATAGATCGAGGATCAAGTTTATTTTTATGTGGGGATGTAACATGAACAAAACACATACATCCAAACACTTTCAAAGGAAGAGAAAAATGATCTTAAGCATTAAATAACATAGAGTAAGGAGTTTTATGATGAAGGACTGATGAAGGTAACCTATTAATAAGAAAGCATGTTGTAAGTATAGCATGAGGCAAATAGAAATAGGGTACCTTCATGGAGTAGAGGAAGCCCCGAGCATCTTCAAGAAGATGGCGATTCTTCCTTTCAGCAACACCATTTTGTTGAGGAGTATAGGCACATGATGTTTGATGAATAAGCCCATTACTCTCACAAAATGATTTGAATTCTTGAGACATGTATTCCTTAGCATTATCAGATCTAAGGATTTGAATTTTCTTCCCAAATTGTGTCAAGACCATAGCATGAAAATTTTTAAACAAGGGAAGAATTTCTGAATGCTCTATGTTAATTGTTTGGTTAATTGACTAACCGAGAGCAAATTTAAAGGAAATTGAGGGACAAACAATACATCTTGAAGGGGAATAGATGAGGTAAGAGAGGAGGAACTTTTGCCAAGGACCTTGGTTTGGGTACCATTAGAAATAGTAAAAAAATTCTGAGGATAACAAGGAGACAAGGACTACAACAAGTGTTTGTTACCTGATAGATGTTCGGAGGCCCCGGAGTCGATGATCCAAGAGGAAGGGGAAGAAGAGGAAGAAAGCATACCTGATGCAATAGTAGTGGCAGCAGTAGATGATGAGGGAATAGAGGATTCCATGAAGGACTTTATTTTATGAAATGCAACATAGTCTTTAGCAGTAAGAGTCACATTTTTGGAGGATGATTCAGCCTTATCTTCTTGTTTCTCAATGCTAACAGAGACTGGGTTAGCTGTGGCCCAATCAGGCTTGCCATGAAGTTTCCAGCATGTTTCCACAAGGTAGTTCTAACCACCACAGTAAGTGAAAATTTGAGGCTCAGTACGGGAAGAATTCGGACCCGTTCTACCACCTCTATTTTCAGCCCCTCTCATAGTTCGACCTCGTCTCATATTTCTGCCCTGTCCTCGGTATGAGGAAGAGTTACCTCGATTGCCGAAGAACATCGCCGATGGGGCATCAATAGGAGAAGGAGGGGATGGATCCAGTATCTGAAGTAATGTTGCACTAATGTCATCGAAGGATGGAAGAGCAGAAGAACTCAGAAGTTGAGTTTTGGCAACCTCAAGGTAAGGTTTAATATGCGATAAGCAAATGGCTGTTGCCAAAGCTTCTAGTTGTCATTCTTGAATGGCAATATCAGTAGAGTATGGCTGAGCTAGTTTCCATTCTTGGAGAAGGCCTCAAAACCATGCTAAAAATTCGTGAATATTATCTCCATGTCTCGTATGCAGCATATTTTGTAACACATCATATATTTTTTGTAATGACGCATTACTTGAGTAAAGCTTAGCACAAGTGTCCCATATGTCCATGGCGGTTTCCAAGTGGGCCACATTGTTGGCCACATGCTCTTCCATGCTATTGATAAGCCAACTTATCACCATATTATCATGCTTAACCCACTTGTGGTAGGTCTCATCTTCTTCATCAATCGAAGGAGGAAATTTAATAACGTGGCTTAAGAGGTCACGAGTAATAAGAACCCTCCAAACCGATTGTGACTAGCTCATATAATTGGAGAGACCTCTAAGTGGAATTGTAGTAATACGAAGTATATCACTCTTATTACTGTTGTGTCCACTCTCCATGATGAGGCAAGTCAAATGTGGAGGTCAAGGGAAGGGGCCTTCTTCAAAGAACAATTACTCAATGCAATTAGAAGAACCCGTGGACCAAATCAGTCACCACAAAAGAGAACAAGAACCAATTTCTTTCATGAGATCAAGCACCAAATTATCAACAAATTTTTGGCTTTAGCAAGTGAGAATAACATCCAGCCATCACTCAACTCCTTTTGTATTCTTAAAAACAAAGAGGAGAAGGTAGATGCAACCGATTAGGCCTTAATCCAAACTCCAACACAAACCGAGAGATAGAGAAAATATTTAGAGAAGATTTAAAGGAAAATCAAGATACTTGGAAGAAATTTATCTTCAGCTCATGGGATACTTCAATGTAAAAAAAAATTAATTGCTAAAGTTCAAAAGGAACTACAAAGGGTAAATGGTTGCTGGAAATTCACCAAACATATAGTGGCATCCAATAACATAACACAAACCCATGAGCAACATTAAGTAGGAGAAGTTACAACAACATGTGTTGGAATTCTACCTCAAATGAGATTGATCCAAGTTACATAAAGGTAATTGAATCTCACCCATCAATCTTAATAAGATGTAAACAGATAATGATCTTGATCACGCTTGTAATTGATTTACAAGAAGATCAAGATTATAACATCAATTTAGTCATAAAAATAAATATTCACAACATATAAAGATTTATCTTGACTTGATGTGATTCAAAGTTCAAGAAGTAGAAAAAATAGTAAAGAGGAGTATGTAAATAAGGAAAGGAAATAAAATGTAAATAAGAAAAGAATGAACCTATCTCTTCATGACTGAACTCCTTCTTTTACAACTTCTTGAACAAATTCCATAATAACTTCATCAAGAGGGATCCTAAAATCCTTGCTCTGATACCATTTGGAATTTAGGATCTCATGAAAGGAGTTTTAGATCAACGAGGAAGAAAAAGAAGAAGAGAGAAGGAGAGGAGAAGAAGAAGGACGAGGAAGGAGAGAGTTTGGATTAAGGGAAAAGTGGTTTGCGTCAAAGTGAAAGTGAGGACTGGACGAATTTGTGGAAAGAGAGGAGAGTGCTTTAATGCTCTACCTCTTAGCCAATGCCTTTATTTATAGTCTTTACAATGCCCTTAGGGCTACAACTTGATGAAATAAAAGACATAAAAAGAACACATATTTACACCTCTATGCCATCTTTAAGTGAAGTTTCATAATTCACACATGTGCAACTCCTTTGACCTGTGAGTTTCTTGCCTTAAGCTTGTGGGCTTGAGCCCATCTTCCAACACCTTACATAAAAAAAATTAAATAGACAGGAGATGGAACAGAGGAGGGCCAAAGGCCTTTGTTTTAATTGTGATGACCAGTATGTCCAGGGTCACATAAGCAAAAAATTGTTCAGTGTAATTCTCTGTGTGGATTTTGAGGATATCTTTCCCAAGGAAGACATTGTATGGACAGCATGGGGCCAATAAAAATATGAAACTTTCATGCAATATAATAGACCTCAAGCTACCTCAAGAATATGATGATTTTTCCTTTTGGAAACACCGTTTTGTTGAGGAATGTAGGCACATGATGTCTAATGGATAATGCCATTCTCTTGACAAAAGGAGTCAAGGTCTTTTGAAATACTCTTTGGCATTATCAGACCGAAGCATTTTTATCTTCTGACCAAATTGTGTGAGGACCATTGCATAAAAAGATTTAAAAATAGATGGTATCTCAAAACGCTCTTTAAAAATAAACAACCAAGTTGTACAAGTGAAATCATCAATAAAAGTGATAAAATATTTGGCTTGAGAAATATTAGAGACACTCAAAGGACCCCAAACATTAGTATGAATAAATGAAAAAGGAATGTTACTTTTGACTTCTGGACGAGGAGAGTATGTACTCCTTTGATGTTTACTTAACTGACACACCTCACAACTGAATTCTGACATATCTTAAGAGATGGAAACATATGATGAAAAGATTGTACGGAAGGATGTCCCAACTGATTGTGCCATAATCGTGTCTCATTCTCAGTAGTAGACACCATATTGACCTTTGGCACGTCAAAGTAGTAGAGGCCCCCTTGTTCATGGCTTCCACCAATCACCTGCTTCGTTATAAGATCCTGAAAAACACATGAAGTAGGTGAGAAGGTAACTGAGCAATTAAAATATTTTGTAAGCTGACTCACAGAGAGCAAGTTTAAAGAAAAGGAAGGAACAAAAAGAATATCATTGAGCGGAAGTGATGGGGTGACAGAAGTGGAACCTTTTCCTTGAACTTTGGTTTGAGAACCGTCAGCTATGGTAACAAACTTATGTGAAAGACTCGGAGATAAAGAATGTAATAAAGTTTTGTTACCTACAAGATGCTCGAAGGCTCCTGAATCAATTATCTAGGATGAAGAGGAGGCGGATAGCATACCTGAAGCAACAGTGGTAGTAGTAGTGGGAGAGGGGCTAGGAGAAGACCCTACCATGGTCTTCATTTTCTGAAATAATTCATACTCTTCATCAGTAATAATTTTTTGTCCAACTGGTGTTGGGGGATTGTCTGCTTGCGCATCACTTATGAGGGCTTGATTAACCCTTGTTGATTCTGACTTGTCATTAGCCTTATAGTATATTTCTTTATAGTGGTCATATCTACCACAGTAAGTGCATGCCCTATAACACACTGGTCTATAGAATGACCTGGAAATTTACAATGAGTGCATTTAATATCATCTGAACTGCCAGCACTAT
This sequence comes from Aristolochia californica, assembly GCF_029961685.1. Lineage (NCBI taxonomy): Eukaryota > Viridiplantae > Streptophyta > Magnoliopsida > Piperales > Aristolochiaceae > Aristolochia > Aristolochia californica. Next base: position 9,375,036 of record NW_027182279.1, read on the forward strand.
AGGGTCTATGCAGTGTATCAGGGCATGAATATAGTTTAGTACATGTCTCCTAAATATGCTTAGCAGTGTCAAGATGAATAACCTTACTAGCGTCATGTTCTTCCATGCTATTTATCAGCCAACCAATTACCAAAGTATCATTCTTCAGCCCTTTCATATAAAAAATATCATCTTCATCAATAGGTGGTCCTCGGCTAGTGAGGTGACCAAGTAGGTCTTTGGTTATGAGAAACTTCCTAACCGAGGTGGACCAACTCATAAAATTTGATACCCCACGTAAGGGTATGGTGGTGGTTTTCAGTATATCACCTTTGATATTCATATTCTCATCAGCCATGATAGGCTCTTCTTCTTCAAAAAACTTCAAATAATATCACCAAGTAGCACTTCTTCAATCAACTCGGTATATGTCAATATAACATCAATGCTAAATATTTTTTTTTTCAGAAAACCACACATAAGAGGATCAATAGAAATCTTCTATTATCAGGGAAATCTTATCCCACAAAAAAAAATTTCAATAATCTGAGTATGGACTGGTCTTGATAAACAGAATTTCCAAACCGATACAACTGTTTTGATAGCTCCTTCTAAATAGAGGGGCATGCATATTCAAAATATAATAAGATGAAAGCATTCACATATTCATCCTTGAATCTCATCTAAATACGAGATCCAGTAGTATAAAAAAAATTGAACACTTATCTCTCGGCTAGTGTTCTTCCTTCATACAAGAGCTTTCTTTGAGTGGTGTTGATCATCACTTCTCAAGAGCATTCCTTTGTTGAGGGGTCCTAAATATGTTGCTCTGATACCATTTTAAATTTAGGATCCATTTTCCATGATAAAAAAACAAGAGAAAGAAGAAAGAAAACCGAGAAAAGGGGAGGAAAGCTCTTGGTAGAGAAGAGAAAAAAATAAAAGGAGAAGAGTGGGTTGCGCCAAGTAAGGAGAGGGAGAGAGAGAACCAACTCGGGATTGAATGTGTGAATTGATTAATTTCGACTTACAAGACCTCTCTTTATAGTAGAGGAGGAGGTAGAATCCTTATACAACTTATCATTCAATCCTAATTACATTTCCACTCTAACTCTTCAATATAAGTAAGTCTATTTAAACTAAACAACTAGAACACCAACTTGAGTAGAACTAGGAGTCCTTTATTATTCACGTGAGGGGAATGGATAAGCCAGCTCGTAGCCTTATCCATATGGGCCCCTCATGATCTCCCAGCGCACCATGATAAGAGTGCCAGCTCGTGAGATCTTTATGGATCCCACTTGATCCTCAAGTCTTCTAAATCAATTCAGCTTGTGCTTCTTGCTTCCTTAACTCGTGCTTGCTTTGGGAGAGGACTCTTCTTGGTGTCCCACATCCTCTAGGACTCTTCTTGATGACCTACGTCCTTATGGTGGGTCCCACCAGCTCAAGCACCATGGTGGGTCCCACATTGTAACATGTGGCAAGGGTGTGTGCAACATGGGCGAGTCGCCCTTTAACGGCTTCCAAAGTGAAACATGGAAGACATCATGAATCTTGGCATCCGGGGGAAGTGGCAGCTTATAAGAGACGTTGCCCACACAATTCACAATCTGGAATGGGCCATAGAATTTAGGGGACAATTTATGACTTTTGGAGGCCGTAATTGAAAGTTGGCAGTAAGGTTGAAGACGAAGCCAGACAGTCCCCAGAAGCATAAGAGAGGTCACAATGGCCCTTGTCATAGATGCACTTCATCGTAGCCTGAGCTTGCTGCAAGTGGGCTTTGACCTGGTCGAGCATACCATCACGTTCCCCTAAAGCCTGGTCTAGAGCGGCCACGCGAGAAGAGCCAACCACATAAGATAAGAGACGAGGGGGTTCACGACCATAAACCACGCTGAAAGGTGTAGTCCGAAGTGCTGTGTGGTAGGAGGTATTGTAGTAAAACTCTGCCCAAGCAAGCCAACGGACCCAACTCTTGGGATGATCCCCCATGAAGCAATGCAAATACATCTCAATAGTCCCGTTGACCACCTCCATTTTTTTATCTATCTGAGGGTGGTATGTTGAAGAGAAAGCCAATTTGGTGCCATGTACATTGAAAAGCTCTTTCCAAAAGGTACTAGTGAACATTGTCTCTCTGTCACTTGTAATGGACTCCGGTAAGCCATGAAGGCAGACAATCTGGTCCATAAAAATTTGAGTCACGTGGGTCACCATGTAAGGATGCGACAAAGGAAGGAAGTGACCATATTTTGAGAATTGATCCACCACAACCAAGATAATAGATTTACCGGGGGATTTAGGGAGGCCATCAATAAAATCCATGGAAACATCCGCCCATACCTGAGAAGGGATCTGGAGAGGCTGAAGCAGACCTGCGGGGCTTAATGACTCAGTTTTGTTCCTTTGGCAGACCTGACACGCAGACACATATTCAGACACCATGCATTTCATACCTTGCCAATAGAAGTCACGGCTAAGCCATAAATATGTCTTTTTTTGTCTGTCATGACTGCGTACGTGATATGTAGATATGATGGTGTGGAGTAAGGCTGAGGTAGGACGTAAATAAATCTGATTCTTGTAAAGAATGTGTCGGTCTTGGATGGCTCAGTTGTTGTACATGGTCTGCTGCTCAATGCTTTGAAATAGGTCAATGAGCTCAGGAGTTTTCTGAATTTTGTCTCGAAGGAAATCCAACAAAAGGAACCATGGTTGATTGATGGCATGCAGCCATGGCTCGGACACCTCCCGGCGGGATAAGGCATTGACCCCCTTGTTGAGTAGTCCCGGTTTATATTCCACCTGAAATTCGAAGCCCATCAATTTACTAAGTCAAAGATGTTGGGGTAAAGTGGTGATGTGTTGCTCTAATAGATACTTCAAGCTGCAGTGGTCTATGTGGATTATGAAGTGTCGACCCCAAAGATAGGGCCACTAGTGCTAAATGGCTTTGGCCAAGCCGATAAGTTCGCGTTCATAAGCGGCTAATTGGTGGTGGTGTGGGGCTAGGTGCCTGTTGAAATATGCAATAGGATGCCCTTGCTACTGTAAGACCGCGCCATTGCCGCCTCTAGAAGCATCTCATCCTATAATAAATGGCTCTTCAAAATTGGGAAGTTGGAGCACCGAAGTTGTGGCTAAACAGAGCAAAGGTGGAGGCAGCAGCTTCAGACCACGTGAAGGTTTTCCGCTTCAGTAAACTTGTGAGAGGAGCCGCGAGCAGGCCATAGTCGTGAATGAACTTCCGATAGTACCCGGCCAGGCCTAAGAATCTGTTATGGTCCCTAGCCATGGATCTAGTAACTCGGTGAGATACTGATGAATCCAGCACATACACAGGTTTAAACTCCGTAAAGAACCAAGAATTTCGTCTCCAACCACTCTATTTGGAAACATAATTCCTTTTCTCTCACAAATGAGTTCAGACACTATTCACGCAGGTAATTTAATAATAGAACTCCAACCTTATGAACTTAGGAAAATCAATCTCAATTTACCTTTTTTAACTTAGGTAAATCGTCTCCCCTGTTTTTTCCTTGAAAGACTTTGTTTCGCCATGAAGGGATAAGAGTTCTTCTTCCTGGATAGGGTTCGATTCTCTTCCTTCTTCTTCCGTCCTCGGTTCCATGAATGAAGCAAGGCCTCTTGCAGTCACGATGAAGCAGCAATTCCTCCGCCCTCGCCTTGGCTGAAGAAGGGGTTCACACAACCCTTCTTCCTCCTTAGTTCCGTTAAACACAAGGTCTCTCTCCATGCCGTCAGGTAGAGATTCCCTCTTCTCTTCCCTTCTCAACCTCCCAAACCACTCACAAAAGCACCAACGCCGAAGGGAAGGTTCACGCCCAAAATCCCAGAAGAGGGAGCTCGAGGAGAACCTAGATTAACCTAATGTACTCTATTTTAAGCTAAATCCAAACTTAGTTTTATTTCTCCATCCTTACCCCTTAAAGAGGGTAATTAACATTAACATAGGTTAGGGTTATAAAACCTAATTCTACCCCTACCTTAAAGTCTTATTAAAAATCAATAAAATTCGAAATTAAAAGCAACATAAATAATAAAGGTAAAGTAGATGACTCAGTCTTATTGAGTCCATAACATCTGCCCCCCCTTGGAGATCGAGCTTGTCCTCAAGCTCGGAAGCTGGGTAGACCTGGTGGAAGTTGTCGAGCCGCTCCCATTCTGCGTAGTTGTATCAGATTGCTGCCCAGTAATGACATGCAGGGAGATGTCCGGTGGTTCTTCCTCAATCATATCCTCTGTCACCTCGATATCCTCATCTTCAACCTTATCGATCAAAAACAATCTTTTGCATTGATGCCCAACCCGATATGGTTCATCACAGTTGTAACACAGATTCTTAGCCCGCCGTTTCGCCATCTCAACACTTGTCAATTTTTTTTATATAAGGAGGTGTAGGATGACTAGATTTCAGATCCCCTGTCATAGTAATACCCGGGTTGTTTCTCAGTGGAATGCGCTCCCCTGACCATGGAGGTCGTCTGTGCTGTGCTTGCTGTCACAGTTCTAAAGCACGAGCTATATTCATAGCGTTGGATAAGTCAACAGGTGCATAGAGCTCCACCTCAAGCTTTAAGGCCTCAGTCAGTCCTGCTGTAAACAGCGCAACTTGCTGATCCACTCGTACCATACTGCTGGCTCGTGCTAATTTTTCCTGGAACAATTTTTGATATTGCTCCACGGCCCCAGTTTGGCGTAGTAAAACCAAATCTCCCAAAGGGTTACTATAAGCCGGAGGACCAAAACGGAGAGAACACAGTCGCTTAAATTCATCCCAATCTACCACCTCGCTATCAACCTCAACTAGTTGGTACCAAAGTTGTGCTTCCCCTAGTAAGTGGAAAACAGCTACGTTGACTCGGTCATAGGTTGGGACTCGCTGATGGCTAAATTTTTTTTCGCATCAATACAACCATATCAAAGGGTCTTCTGACCCATTATAAGTAGGGAATTCCATTTTAGTATACCTCGAAACAATGCCTCCCCCCTGGTAGAAGTATCCCCCCGGAATGAGGGTTCCTTGTTGTCCCGAGAAACTCGTGCACCTCGGAAATTCATCTCCCCCTCTATTATACGAATGGTCCCCTCCTCTCTGATTTGGAATGAGAGGTACAGTGCCTCCCCCCTGGTTGAGGTGTCCCCCCGGAATGAAGGGTCCTTGCTGACCCGAGAAACTCGTGTGTCTAGTAAACTCATCTCCCCCTCTGATCTGCGAATGGTCTCCAGAATTGGGTTTTTGCCAGTGCTCAGACCAGTCTCCATGTTATCCATCCTTCCTTTCAAGGTTTCCAAACTGAGAGTGAACTTCTCCTCCAATGTAGCAAATTTCTTGCCAGTAGTTAGACCATTCTCCATGCTATCCATCCTTCCCTTCAAGGTCTCCATATCGATATCAATTTTTGAGAACCTCTCTAGGACAGTATCAAATTTTCTTTCAAGCAATTCAAAGTATTCATTGGTGCTTCTCTCTGCCGGGTTACCCTGCTCTGATACCAAGTTGTTATGGTCCCTAGCCATGGATCTAGTAACTCGGCGAGATACTGATGAATCCAGCACGTACATGGGTTTAAAGTTCGTAAAGAACCAAGAATTTCTTCTCCAACCACTCTATTTTGGAAACATAATTCTTTTTCTCTCACAAATGAGTTCAGATGTATTCACGCATAGGTAAACCACTATTCACGCAAGTAATTTAATAATAGAACTCCAACCTTATGAACTTAGGAAAATCAATCTCAATTTACCTCTTTTAACTTAGGTAAATTGTCTCCCCTGTTTTTGCTGTGAAAGACTCTGTTTTGTCGTGAAGGGACCCTATTTTGCCATGAAGGGAGAAGAGATCTTCTTCCTGGACAGGGTTCGATTCTCTTCCTTCTTCTTCCGTCCTCGGTTCCGTGAATGAAGCAAGGCCTCTTGCAGTCACGATGAAGCAGCAATTCCTCCACCCTCACCTTGGCTGAAGAAGGGGTTCATGTAACCCTTCTTCCTTCTTAGTTCCGTGAAACACAAGGTCTCTCTCCACGCCGTCAGGTAGAGATTCCCTCTTCTCTTCCCTTCTCAACCTCCCAAACCACTCACAAAAGCACCAACGCCGAAGGGAAGGTTCACGCCCAAAATCCTAGAAGAGGGAGCTCGAGGAGAACCTAGATTAACCTAATGTACTCTAGTTTAAGCTAAATCCGAACTTAGTTTTATTTCTCCATCCTTACCCCTTAAATAGGGTAATTAACATCAACATAGGTTAGGGTTATAAAACCCAATTCTACCCCTAACTTTAAGTCTTATTACAAATCAATAAAATTCAAAATTAAAAGCAACATAAATAATAAAAGTAAAGTAGATGACTCAGTCTTATTGAGTCCATAACAAAATCCTTTAAGGCAGTGACTGAATGTGGAGAGGGCCAGTCGACGATAGTTTGAATTTTTTTGTTGTCTGCCTTCACTCCGGAGGCAGATATGACATGTCCCAGATATGCCACCTCGGTGGTACCCAAGTAGCACTTGGATTGCTAGAGAAATAAATGATATGAATGCAGGAGGTTGAATACATGGCGCAAATGCTGAATATGCTCGTCCCAATACTTGCTATATATCAAAATGTCAACAAAGAAAACCAGAACATACTTCCTTAAGAGAGGGTGAAATACCTTGTTCATAAAGGCCTGAACTGTGGATGGGGCATTGGATAGACCGAATGGCATGAGAAGGAATTCAAAGTGGCCATGGTGTGTGCGGAAAGCAATCTTCTCCACATCTACAGCGTGCACCCGAATTTGGTGGTAATCGGATCTCAATCCCAATTTAGTAAAGAATTGTGCCCCATGTAATTTATCCCAGAGTTCGTCCACCACTGGTATTGGAAATATATCCTTGATTGTATGGGCATTCAGCTCTCTATAGTCCACACAAAAATGCCAAGTGTTGTCTTGTTTTTTAACTAATAATATTGGGGACGAAAATGGTGACTGACTAGGCTGAATAATGCCTTGCACCAAAATATTTTGACATTGCCGCTCGATTTCATCTTTTTTTAAATGGGGGTAGTGGTAGGGGGGACACCCCTACTGGCTCAGTGCCCACTTTTAAACGAATCCGATGATCACAAGCTCGGATAGGTGGAAGTACTGCTGGCTCTTGAAATAAATCAGTAAATTCTATACTGAGTGAGTTTGACTTACAACGGTCGGAGTCCATAACTTGGAGTTGCTGGAGAGTGCAATGGAATGGTGCATGAGTCCCATGAAGGATAATGGGTTGCTGGGATAAGTGAAACTCATAGTGAGGGACTTAAAATCCCATAAAATAGGACCCAACTACTGCAGCCATTTAATACTCAAAACAAAGTCAAACCCTGCCAATGGAATGACCAAAAAATGTGCCACAAATGTGTGGTCTTCAATAACAGAAAGTACTGCTGAACAAACTCCCGCACTAGAAATTTTTTCCCCATTGGGTACCGAAACCGAAGTGCCATAGTTCTGTTGAATCTTCAAGCCAAGTTGTTGTGTTGCTGGTTGGCTGATGAAGTTGTGCTACTGCCCGAATCAACTAAGGCCAGTAATATGAGGTGTTGGGGGACGGCGTGGACCTGCATAGTGTTTTTACTTTGCAACCCTGTCATGGCATGTAGGGAAATTTCTGGTTTGACCACTACTGGTTCTTCCTCTTCCTCAATTGGTGTTGTGTCTTATGATTTCTCCACCTCTAACCAAAACAAACGTTTTCATAGATGCCCAGGAAGGTATTGCTCATCACAATTATAATAGAGCCTTTTTGCTCTCCTCTGTTCCATCTTAGGCCGTGAAAGGCGGTGAATGAATTGGGTCGGTGGTGTTAACTTGTGTGCCTCCGATGTTGGAGAGGTGTTTTGGCCTCGGCGTAGAGGGGAGGTAGTGGCGTGTGGTGCACCAGTGGCCACACGGCCTTGCCATGGGGGTCTACACCCCAGAGATTCTTTTAAGACCCTCTGCTTGGTGTCCAGGGTACGGGCCAGATTCATAGCATGTGCTAAGTCCGATGGGTCATGTAATTTCACTTCCAGGCGAAGTGCTTCCACTAGGCCAGCAGTAAAAAAATGAACATATTGAGTAGGATGCACGTACCTATTGGCTCATGCCAGCATTCTTGAAATTGTTTCTGATAAACTTCTATGGAACCGATTTGTTTTAGGTTCACCAAATCTCCTAGAGGATTACTTTGGGCTGGGGGACCGAACATCAACATGCAATAGTCCGTAAAAATATCCCGATCGTGGATATGGTGTTCAGAGTCAAACTGATGGTACCAAAGCTGCGCTTCATCGAGCATGTGGAAGGCAGCTAAAGGAACTCTGTCATCCGCTTGTGTTCTTTGATTCCAAAAAAATTGGTCACATCGATGTAACCATATTAAAGGGTCAGAGGAGCCATCGTAAGTTGGAAAATCAAGTTTGGTATACCTGGGCACGGTGGAGTGGCTTGGCGCGTGGACCCCCCTGGGCTATGATGTGTTGGACGCAGAGGAGGCAGTGTAGATGGATGGGGTGAGGGCAGTTGGTCGGAAGGCTAGTTGAAACTGCCCAAAAGAGCAGAATCTCGAGCAATCAATTCTCCAACGAAAAGACTAAGTTGAAGAATAGTCTCCTAGAGCTCCATAAATTCAGTTCGGAGTGCGGCGTTATGGGTTTGTGCTTCAATCTGAACTTCAGCCAGTTGATTGCACCGATCATTGGGAGAAGAAGAATCGTCGATGGTGGTCCTGTCTGATACCACGTTGTTAAGCTCCCTTGCCATGGATCAAGTCACCCGACGATCTCCTCTGGGTTCCAGATTTGAAGACGTCCTTAAGGGAGACTTGGGATTTTTGGAACGCCCTATTGCTGAGAACAACCAAGCTTTCGAAGGAAGCTTGCAACTTGGACCTCATTGAGAGACAGAATCCGATCTTAGGATTAAGCTAATGATCAATGCTTAATTCCCATTCAAGCACCCGTCCTACATATAAGAGAGGATTAGGGTTGACGTACACAGCAAAGGCCCACGAAATTAAGAGGAATTACAATTAAACCAGCAAAGTGCATAAACCTAGAAATTACATGATTTACCCCTGACGTCTACTAATCACTCAATCTACTATGGAGTCCATAACACATAACCAGGTGGTTGAATCATATAAATTTCCTAGTTTATATCGCCATTTAAGAAAGCATTTTTGGCATCAAGTTGATAGATGGGCCATGAAGAGTTAGTGACAAGCGATAATCAGATACATACTAAATTTAACTTGGCAACAGGAGAGAAGGTCTCATCATAATCCACTCCATAACATTGAGTGTACCCTTTAGCTAGGAGGCAGGCCTTAAGGCGAGCAATGGACCCATCTGGATTATGTTTGATAGAAAAGAACCATTTACGGGACTGGTTTCTTACCTAATGGAAGCGGTGCTAAGTTCCATGTCTAATTTTCACATAATGCTTGCATTTCCTCATCCATAGCTACCTTCCACCCTGGATGTTTTAGGGCCTCCTGATAGGACTACAGAATAGAGATGGAAGAAAGAGATGCAAGGAACTGATAACATGTAGAAGATAAACGATGGTCAGACATAAAGTTGGATATAGGATGAGAAGTACTACAAGTACGTCATTCTTTTCTTAGAGCAATGGGCATAGTATCAAACTATGGACCAAATGGAATAGGGGAATGACTTACCTCTGTAGGATCCAAAAAATTCATAGGTGTGATATCAGTTGATGCTTCTGGGGGGGGGGGGGGGGGGGGGGGTGGAGGGAGTGACATCGACATTAAAGGGCACAATTGAACGAGGAGTGGTAGGAGGAAATGAAAAAACTAGGGGAGATTCAGTCAAAGAATAGAACGAGGTGTCCTAAAAAAGGTCACATCCCTAGACATAAGTAACCACCAAAGGGTAGGATTGTAACAGACATAACAATTTTTGTTGTGAGAGTAACCCAAGAAAAAGCACTTTATAGAACGAGGAGCAAGTTTACTTTTCTAAGAACATATGATATGGACAAAAAATGCACACCAAAAGACCTTTACAGGAAGAGAAAATGGGTCTTCGGTAGGAAATAATACAAAATATAGAGTCTTATGACCAAGTACAAATGAAGGTAACCTATTGATAAGGAAACATGCCGTAAGTATGGCAAGAGGTCAATAAAAGTAGGGTACCTTCATGGAGTAGAGGAGGACTTGAGCAACCTCAAGGAGGTGATGATTCTTTCTTCCGGCAACACCATTCTGTTGAGGTGTATAGGCACAAGATATTTGATGTATAAGGCCATTACCTTCACAGAAGGACTGAAACTCACTAGAAAAATACTCTTTAGCATTATCATACCTAAAAACTTGATTTTTCTTCTTAAACTGGGTTAATACCATTGCATGAAATGCCTTAAAGATAGTAAATATGTCAGATCTTTCTTTAAACAGATATAACCTAGTAACTCGGGTAAAATCATCAACAACAGTAACAAAATATTTAAGTTGAAAAATATTGGAGACACTCAAGGGTCCCCATACATCATAAAGTACTAGAGAAAAGGGAGCAACACTTCAAGGTAGGCAGATCGACATTGTGAAGTCTTTGACCTTAAGGCCTGCCTCCTAGCTAACGGGTACACTCAATGTTATGGAGTGGATTATGATGAGACCTTCTCTCCTAGGAGGCAGACCGAGGAGAATATGTACTCCGCTAGTGTTTGCTTAACTGACAAACTTCACAATTTAAAGTAGGCAAAGACTTTAAAGAAGGAAATAAATGTCAAAGAGAAGATGTAGACAAATGGTATGGAGAGGATGAAAGTACAGGTAATGGAGGCAGGTCAAAGTGATACAAGCTCCCCTTTTCATGGCCTCCACCAATCACTAGCTTCATTGTTAGATTCTGAAATACACAAGAAGAGAGTGAGAAGGTGTTAGAGCAATTTAGATTTTTTGTGAGTAACTTTAAAGGTGTTGAATTTATGGAAAAGTGAAATACTTCATTAACATCAATAACTTGTTGTTAGAGTACATGAACCTCTATTTATAATAGAGGAAGGTAGTAGAGTCCAATTACAATAAAACTACCCTTGTCCCAATTACACCCAAACTCTAACACTTAAGGTAAGTCCTAACATCATTAGGTAACTCAATATTGATAAAAGACAAACATAACTTAAACTAAAACTCTTCTTGGTCGTGACCCTAAGATAAAGATACTTTTGTGAGTCCTTCTTGATCTTCCAACTTATGTGATAAGGATGCCAGCTCTTGGTAATCATTGTGGGTCCTACTTCTTATGGTCTTGGGCCCATCTTGTGGGCCTTCCTTGGTCATGTGGCCCATCTTATAATAATCTTACATGTGTGGGTCTTCCTTCGTCATTTGGGCTTGATCTTATCTTCCAACAAAAGGGAATTGAGGAACTAATAGGACATCTCGAAATGGGATAAAGAATGTAATAGAAGATGATCCTTTACCAAGTACTTTGGTTTGTGTTCCATTAGCTATTGTAACAAACTTATTAGGAAGACACAAAGATAAAGAATTTAGCATATGTTTGTTACCTGAGAGATATTCGGAGGCCTCAGAGTCTATTATCTAAGATGAAGAGAAGGAAGTGGAAGAAAACACACCTGAAGCAATAGTGGTAGTTATCGTAGGTAAAGATGGAAAGGAAGACTCCAAAAATGACTTTATTTTCTGAAATGTTTCATAGTCTTAATGAGTTGGAGTTATCTTCCCTGTTTGTGATTCAGCCTTTTCTTCCCATTTATCATTTTTAATGGAGGCTAGAGTAGCCTTGGCTCATTCCTCTTTGTTGTGAAGCTTCCAAAAATTTTCCACAAGGTGGTTTTGACCACCACAATAGGTACATATGTGAGGCTCTGTGTGAGAGTAGCTAGGACCGGTTCTACCACCTCTTGTTTGGCCTCCTCTAGAATTTCTTTTGCGGCCTCTGTTGGAGAATGATGTACCTCTATTACCTGAATACATAGCAGATGGATCATCATTATTTGAGTTAAGAAATGGATCAGGGATTTTCAGCAAGGTTGCACTTATTTCATCAAAGGACGGTAGTGTGGAGGAGCTAAAGAGTTGACTCGTAGCAACTTCAAAGTATTGCTTGATATTTGACAAACAAATTTCTGTTGCTAAAGCTTTCATTTCCTCTCTTGAACCGAAATATCAGTGGAGTATAGTTGAGTGATCTTCCACTCTTGAAGGAGACCCCGAAACCGAGCAAAAAATGCATGAATATTGTCCCCTTGCTTAGTATTGAGCATATTTTTCAATATATTAGATAACTTTTGTAAAGAAGTCGTACTAAAATATAACTTAGCACAAGTGTCCCAAATCTCTTGGGCTGATTCCAAGTGGACAACATTGTTGGCGACATGCTCTTCCATACTATTAATAAGTTCAGCTAATAACCAAATTGTCATCCTTAACCCACTTGATATAGGATTGACTTTCTTCATCAATCAGTGGAGAAGCTTTGGTTAAGTGACCGAGAAGGTCTCGAGTAATAAGAACCCTTCTTACAAATTGAGACCAACTAAGATAACTTGATAGTTCCCTTAAGGGAATAGTCATAATTTTGATTATATCACTCTTACTACTTGTATTTCCTGCATCCATCTTGAATCAAACAAATGATTAAACCACACTCAATATCCAATTATAAAATTTCCAAATTTAAGAGTGAGTAAAGCCGAGGTCGGAAGTCACTTTAAAATCATGCATAGGCTGACAAATAGGTCAATCTGAATTTCCCAAATAGACCAAACAGGGAAATATCTTCTAAAACAATCCACTAATTCAAACTTGAAGAATCCTTGTACCAAATCAGCCACTTTAAAATTGAGATATAATATCTTATCCACAAAATCAGGTACTAAATAATAAAACAATTCGTGCCTATGGCAGGTGGAATCACCATCCAATAATGAATCAAATCCTTTTATACCCTAAAACAAAATAAAAACCTCAAGAGGACATAGTGAAAACTCGTGCCTTAACCCCAAAATTCCAAAATTGAGGCTAATCACTTAAGAACCACAATTTTCTTTTACTTTCTTTGAGATCCTTTGTAGCAAATAAGGTCTCATATAAATCTCATCTCATAGGGGGAAATCCAAACTTCCAAATAACATATTATCAATCACTTTAACTTGGAAAAATTCAAAGAGAGAACTTGTTTCATGATTTGTAGACTAATCCAAGTATAAACAACTTGTCTTGAATCCAAGTTACCAAAGAAAGGATCTTGAACATTAGGAAATCGAGTCAAGTCTCATGTATGTAACTGAAGCTCAAATAATTTCCATCACATAAATATCCTCTTCTCAAATCATCAATCATGATAAAAAAAAAACTTGAAACAACCGATCTTGATCAAACTTGTAATTTACCTACAAAAAGACCAAGATTTTAAAATCTTCTTAACACAAAGAATTAACCTTCACAACTTCTCATATGAAAACCATCTTTTCTTGATGTAATCCAATGATCAAAGGCTTGACATATAGCAAAGAAAATGTGTAAATAATAACCAGAAATAACTTATCTCTTCATGGGTGGATTCCTTCCTTCACGAGTACCTTGTATGAGATCTTCATAATTTTTTTTCACATATACCTTAACACGGGGGATCCTAAACTCTAAGCTCTGATACCATGTAGAATTTAGGATCCCATGATAAGAACTTCAACCAAAGTTAGAAGAAGAAGGATAAGAGAGAGAGAGAGAGAGAGAGAGAGAGATCTAGTACCAAAGGGAGAGAGCTTGGACGAGAGAGAAGAGAGAGCGCCTACCAACGAGGGAGAGAGCTTGATGCCCTACCTCTTAGCCAAGGGCCTCTATTTATATAATTTTTATTATTGATTTTCAGGACTCTATGAATTTAGTTAATGGAGAAAAAGGGAAACCCATTGGGAGAAAATTGGAGGAAGAAGGGTTATGAAATTGATTATTCCTTACCCTCCCCTTGAAGCTCTATTTATAGACTTATGAAAATACTATATTACAATAATACCCCTGAACTTAGGTTTTAGGGTTTAGGATTTTAACCCTGGAACTTTAGTTTAATTACATCAATGTCATCTCTATGAGATGACGCTTTATTTACCATCCTGCCATCAATGTATGTGGGCCTATGGGCCTTGAGCCCATCTTCTACATCTCTTGGATCCATGGGTCTTCCTTGGTCTTATGGGCTTGGGCCCATCTTCTACATCTCTTGGATCCATGGGTCTTCCTTGATCTTCTAATACACTTTGATATGTGGGCCTTCCTTGGTAGTGTGGGTTTGGGCTTTGTCTTCCAACACTCCCCCTCAAGTTGGGGAAGAGAGAACAACATGAAATCCCAGCTTGCTATAAATGATGTATAAAAAGCCTTCATCTTCCAACAGTCCCCCTCACATTGGTGCTCTCGTTCATGAGGCCCAGCTGGTATAATATCAGTGAGAGTAAATCACTCCTAATTGCTAACAAATTTCTCTAAAGTATCCACTTCCACCATAGTGTCCCTCCATAGGACAAAGACTCTCAAGTGGTAGAGTAATATATGATATTAATGGGGGAAGTAACATAAATATGACAATAAGTTCCTCCGTCATGGACTTCCAACAACAAAAATTTAATATTTTTTACGGGGATGAAGTTCCTCCGTCGTGAACTTCCAACCACAAAAATTTTGATATTTTTTATTGGGATGAAGTTCCTCCATCATGGACTCCCAACCAAAAAAATTTGATATTTTTTACGGGGATGAAGTTCCTCCGTCATGGACTCCCAACCACAAAAAAATTTGATATTTTTGATGGGGTTGACTATAAATAATGGTATGAGGCTACCTCTTCTTCAATAATAATGTCTCATCAAAAGAGACACAATAGCAGTAGTTGAAATGGGCTTGGCTTGGGCATGTATACTGAGGCAGAAAATAAGTGGCCCGAATTAGGTTGACCGACCCGAGTTGACCCTAACCAAGTTGGTCAGAGTTGACTCAGGCTGGAACAGAACTCATGCTCGGTCGACAGGAAGTCTAGCACACTGGTCGGAGTTGACTCGATCGAGTCGAGTCCGGGTCTCGGCTGGGCTTATTAAATTTCTTAACTTAGGAAAAATTGATAAACAGTACTTCATCTTCCTCTTCATAACACCGCACAGTGTGGAAACTTAGAAGGAAAGTTTTCGAATAACAACAACTAGTTTCCCTGATTAATCCTTCCAAAAATGGCAACACAACTTCTCCTCGCATTGAAGAGAGAGGGAAACAGTCCTTCTTCCCCACGTGGAAGAGACGGAAAACCAGATCTTTGGGAGGAAACTTTCTGGACAGAAAATCCTTAAGCCGCAACGGAATCATTGTCCAAAAAAGGTAACTCATTCCTTCTTCCCCTTGGTGACGATCCCAGCTTCCAAACAAAGCGGAACAACAACGGGAAACTTTTTGGAATAAACTAGAGAGCTACTTTCCAGAAAATATTTCTGAAGATAGTCTAGCAGTAAAAGGAACTCAGATGATTTTGCGACGTTCTATCAACCAACAAAATGGCAGCAATAGTGAAGGAAAGTTTCCTCTGTTAATGGAGCAGCAGCAATGGCAACTCATCTTCCTCCTCCCTGCTTCCTCTTGTCCGAACAGAGCCGAAACAGCAGACCTTAAAGAGGATATCCAGCGGAGGCATAGACTCTCTTTCTCTCTTTCGTAACTTGTCTCTATTCTCGGTAATAGCAGAGAACAAAATCTCAGTCGATTGGGAACTCGGTAGAGTTTTCGTGTCATCGTCTTCTCGAGCCATTTGGACGGCAATGCGACTTCCTTACCGTGAGTCATTGTCTTTAGCATAGATAACATCTCTGGTTTTTCCAAGCAATTAACTTATTAAAGGATAGTCCCACATACATTAGTGAGTATAAAGATCTTGCATTTATTAGCTGGGAGAAAAGCTTTCCTAAGTGGCTAGTCATTTTGGGATAGGGCTTACGACCCAAATTTAACATGGTATCTGAGCAAGGTTCTCATATGTGGGCATCCACCTAAATATTATCCACATGCCACCACGTGAGGGCCTCCACCAAAATTATCCATGTGCCTACACGTGAGGGGGAGTCCTAAAGGATAGTCCCAGATACATTAGTGAGTATAAAGATCTTGCATTTATTAGCTAAGAGAAAAGGTTTCCTACATGGCTAGTCATTTTGGGATAGGGCCTATGACCCAAATTTAACAAAACTCCAATTGGTGAATAAACTGTTATGGACTCTATAGCATCACGAGTTACCAACAGGCGTAGAAATTAATGAATGTGTTTTTCAATTTCCATGTAATTGTTTCTTGGTTTGGTTTTGTCTTTGGTTTGGGTTGGTTTAGCATTTATTGGTTTGAACCATTGACCCAAGAGGTCTTTAGGGTTTTGGACGTCCTCAACCCTATTTAAGGGGACAGCTAGGGTAATGAGAATTATGAATTGAGTTCACTTTAGCTAACGAATTTAGATAAACAGGTCAAGAGCTCCTTCAAGGTCTCTTCCGTTTTTCCCCCAATTCTCCTTTCCGAAATTCAATTCCCTTCAACCCCTCATTCCATCTCAACGTCAAGCAAGGTAATGGAAGGAAGAGAAGAGAGGAGGGTGACAAGATCCATGGCTCGTGAGGATCCTAACAACGTGGTATTAGACAGGTCCACCCTCGGTGATTCCTCTTCTCCAGAGGACATACGTCAAGTACTTTCAGAACTTCAACAATGATCCACTCTTCAAGGTACTGAAATTTCTCACATCAATAATACCTTACAAACACTGGAATTATTTCTACAAACCATCCTCCGACAACTTGCTGCACTTCAAGCACCAACGCCACCACCAGCAACCAATTTTCAACCACAACCAGTTCCCCACCAAAAATTCACGCCACCACCAAATCCACCCCTGCGCCAACCAATGGGTTCAATGACCACTCACGCACAAGGACCATCAACGGTTCCCAGGTACTTTAAACTTAACTTTCCTACATATGATGGCTCTAAAGATCCTTTACTGTGGTTGACGAAATGTGAACAATTCTTCTATCATCAACAAACGGTGGAAATGGACAAGGTTACTTTGGCCGCCTACCACATGCTCGATGAAGCGCTCATGTGGTTCCATCACTACTGAAATGTCAATTCCATTCAGGATTGGTTGCACTTTAAACATGCTTGCCAGTTGAGGTTCGGACGTCCAGCTAGCAGCAACCCAGTGGGGGAATTGATCAACTATAAACAGACCAGCACCTTAGAAGTTTACCAAAAAATGTTCCAAGAAAGGTTGGCCCGAGCTAGTGAATTTGTTCCTCCTCACCTACATGTTCAGATTTTTAATGCTGGATTGACAAAGGCAATTAGATTGGAAGTGGAATTACTTGGTCCAACAGATTTGGACTCAGCAATGAATTATGCCTGAGCTGTGGAACACAAACAGAGAGTTCTAAAAGAGTCTTTACAGCGAAAACCATTTTGGAACAACAGAATACAGGGTACTGCATTTGGGCCACATTTTGGGTCCTCTACCCCTAACCGAGCAGATCATGCTACCAATGTGCCTCCATAGACTATGCCACGTAAATTTTTGACTAAACAGGAAATGGACGCTAGAAAGGCAAAGGGCCTATGTTTTACTTGTGATGAACAATTCCTGCCAGGCCATACTTGTAAATGCTTATTCGGTATTGAACTGTTGGAAGAAGATTCAGAAGAGCTTATTGAAAATGAAATTGTTGAAGAGGTACAGCAAGAACCAGAGCTCTCCCTCCATGCCATGCATGGCCTGCGTACTTCTAATACCATGCAGGTAAAGGCCAGGTTACATCATCTCATGCTACTTGCTTTAGTTGATTCGGGCAGCACACATAATTTTATCAGTGAACCAGCCACACAACAATTGGGATTGGCCATTCAACAACAAAGGGGACTCTCAGTTTCTGTGGCCAATGGGGCCAAAATTGCTAGTGTGGGGTTATGTGCTAACACCCCTTTCACCATTGAAGGGCATTCATTTCAGGCGGATTTATTAGTCATTCCATTGGGTGGATTTGATTTGGTGCTCGGGGTCAAATGGCTCCAGCTATTAGGACCGATATTATGGGACTTTCAGGCTCAGACTATGACATTTTCAGCACCATAGGGCCAGATTACATTACAAGGCATTGTGACACAGGTCCCTAACGCACTTCACACTTTGCATATTCAACACACGGGTGATGATCAGTTAGCTCCTTTACTTACAGCATTTGCGGATTTATTTAATGACCCTACAGGTCTTCCACCAGTGCGTCATTGCGATCACCGCATTCGTTTAAAGTTGGGAACTGATCCAGTAGTGGTGCGGCCTTATCATTACCCGCATATCCAGAAAGATGAAATAGAACGACAATGCATGCATATGCTCGCTCAGGGTGTGATCCAGCCCAGTCGATCTCCTTTCTCCTCACCAGTGTTACTTGTACGTAAAAAAGATAAATCTTGGAGATTTTGTGTTGACTATAGGCAACTCAACTTGCACACAGTTAAGGACAAGTTCCCCATTCCAGTCGTGGATGAGTTGATGGATGAGTTACATGGTGCTACAATTTTTACCAAATTAGATTTGAAATCGGGCTATTATCAAATACGAGTTCACCCGGCGGATGTGGAGAAGACTGCCTTCCGCACACATCACGGTCATTTCGAGTTCCTCGTCATGCCCTTGGGTCTCTCCAATGCACCATCCACCTTTCATGCTCTCATGAATGAGGTCTTTTCATCACTTCTGCGCCACTATGTGTTAGTCTTTTTTTATGACATTCTGGTCTACAACAAAAATTGGGAAGAACATCTCCACCACCTCCATCAGGTATTTACCATTCTACGCTCTCATCATTTTGTTTTGAATAAATCGAAATGTTCTATGGGTACATCTGAGGTGGCATATTTGGGCCACGTCATGTCAGCTGTGGGCGTGAAAGTTGACCAGAGCAAGATACAGACAGTTACAGATTGGCCGATTCCCACCTCCACCATAGCATTAAAGGGATTTTTGGGCTTAGTGGGATATTATAGAAAATTTATCCAATCTTATGGCCAGATAGCAGCACCACTCAACAACCTGCTAAAAAAAATGCCTTCCACTGGTCTTCTTCAGCAGAACAGGCCTTTAACTTGTTAAAGGAGGCCTTAGCCTCAGCGCTAGTCCTACAATTACCAGATTTTGAGGTAGAATTTGTGGTGGAATGTGATGCCTCCAGGGGAGGTGTTATGGACTCCATAGCATCAAGAGTGGCTAACCGGAGAAGAGAATAGATGGAGTAAACTTGTATTTCAGTACCTTAGGGGTTTAATTGTAATTTGAAGTTCCATAAGGGTCTAATTGTAATTATAGAACCTTTGATGTTTTCCTTGACCTATTTAGGGCGTCAAGTGAAGGAATGAAGACAAGCATTGATCATTAGTCTAAATGAGATCAGGTTCTCTCTCAAAAGAGGCCTAACGTGGGAGCTCCTTTTCAAGGCTCACGTCCTTCACCATTGGACGTTCCAAGAACCCCAAATCCTTCCCTTCCTCATCCTTCAATCTGGAAGCTAGAGGAGATCGCCGGGTGACTCGATCCATGGCTAGAGAGCCTAACAACGTGGTATCAGACAGGACCACCCTTGGTGATTCCTCTTCACCTGCAGAAATTCGAAATTTTGTGGAAGAAAACCATGCTGGTCTTCAATCTCAAATCAATGGATTGGAGGGAAAATTCCAGATGTTGCTGTCACGCATGGAAGAAGGATTCACCCAGCTTTCAGTCCAGATGGCATCCTCATCACGTCCAGCAGATCCTCTCAACCCTCTGCCAACGCCTCCACCTCCTCCCCTGCGCCAAACACCTCAACCTCGTGGGGGCCTCAATCCAGCCCCTCCTACCGTGCCAAGGTACACAAAGCTTGATTTTCCAACGTATGATGGGTCCTCCGACCCTTTAATGTGGTTGCACAGGTGTGATCATTTCTTTTCCAATCAAGGAACTCTGCCCGAAGGCAAGGTTCAATTAGCCGCCTTCCACATGCTCGATGAAGCGCTTATGTGGTTTCATCAATTCAAAAACGAATTTGTGGTCTATGATTGGGAATTTTTCAAAGAAAATTGTATGCTACGGTTTGGTCCTCCGCTTCGCAGCAACCCAGTTGGGGATTTGGTCAATCTAAAACAGCTTGGCACTATAGAACAATATCAGAAATTGTTCCAAGAAAAACTTGCTCGTGCAAGTCATTTGGTCCGACCTGAACTTTATGTCAATTTGTTCACGGCTGGCCTGGTAGAACCCCTTCGCCTAGAAGTGGAATTGGAAGCCCCCACCTCCCTAGCCCACGCCATGAATTTGGCAAGAGCATTGGACACCAAACAGCGCCTCTTCCGTGAGTCCTTAAACAAACGTCCTCCTTGGCAACCTCGCCCACAGCCCCATGGCCCTTATCCCACTCCCCCCAGGCCTCCTCCCAACCAACCATCACCACCACCACCTGCCTTTACACCCCCACCAGGATTTATCAAACGTATGACAAAAGCAGAAATTGATCAGAGGAGGGCTCAGGGCCTATGTTTCAATTGTGATGAGAAATTCGTCAAGGGCCATCTATGCAAAAGACTATTTTGGGTAGAAATAGAAGACCCTTCAGAGGATGACTTTCAGGAGGATATGGACCAAACCGAGGAGGACACACCAGAGATCTCCCTCCATGCCATGACCGGACTGCATAGCACAAATACCATGCAGGTCCATGCCACCATGAACCATCATATTCTGCTAGCACTCGTGGACTCAGGCAGCACACATAATTTTATAAGCAGCCAGGCAGCACATCAGTTGGGGTTATCACTACAGCAGAAATCAGGAATATTAGTCTCAGTGGCTAACGGTGACAAGGTCACCACAATGGGGTTCGGTTCAGCAGTGCCCTTTACTATTGAAGGTCACTCCTTTGTAGCAGATTTTTTGGTCATACCGCTGGCTGGGTTTGACCTTGTCTTGGGAATTAAATGGCTACAGCGATTGGGTCCGATCTTATGGGATTTCCAATCCCTGACCATGAGTTTTAACCAGGACACACATCCGATCACCCTCCATGGCAATAGCGCCCAGAGGCCATGCAGCCTCCACACACTTTCGGTGGATCCTTCAACAGGGAATAACTTAGCTTTATTGTTGGCTGAATATGCTGATTTATTTCAGACACCTGCCAACCTTCCTCCTATAAGAGAGTGTGATCACAGAATTCGTTTGAAGATGGGCACAGAACCAGTGGTAGTGCGTCCCTACCACTATCCCCATGTGCAAAAAGATGAGATAGAACGACAATGTCAACAAATGCTACAACAAGGTATTATTCAGCCTAGTCGTTCTCCTTTTTCATCCCCGGTATTACTCGTAAAGAAATCAGATAAATCTTGGCGCTTTTGTGTGGATTACCGTGACCTCAATGCTCGCACCATCAAAGATAAATTTCCAATTCCAGTGGTCGATGAATTATTGGATGAGCTACACGGCTCTCAACTATTTACAAAGTTGGACTTAAAATCTGGCTACCATCAGATTCGGGTTTATTCAGAGGATATCGAAAAAACTGCCTTCCGCACCCACCATGGTCACTACGAGTTCTTGGTGATGCCATTTGGGCTATCCAATGCCCCGTCCACCTTTCAAGCGCTTATGAACCAGGTATTTCGCCCTTTCTTACGGAAGCATGTCTTAGTTTTTTTTGACGATATCCTGGTCTATAGCAAAACTTGGGCAGCACACTTGCATCAATTGAGACAGGTTTTCACCATTCTCCGAGCACACCATTTATTTCTCAATCGTGCCAAATGTGACTTTGCCACATCCGAAGTAGCTTATTTGGGGCATGTGATCTCAGCATCCGGGGTGAAACCAGATTTCAGCAAGATACAATCGGTGATGGATTGGCCCACACCTCACACCGTTACAGCTTTGAAAGGGTTCCTTGGTCTCGCAGGGTATTATAGAAAATTTATCAAAGAATACGGTCACCTGGCAGCACCATTGCATAATTTACTGAAGAAGCATGCCTTTCAGTGGTCTCAGCTGGCAGACTCCTCATTTAACAACTTAAAACAGGCATTAGCGTCAGCACCAGTTCTCCAATTGCCCAACTTTGCCGAAAATTTCATCATAGAATGCGATGCATCCGGGGGAGGGATTGGTGCCATCTTGCAGCAACAGGGTCACCCCATTGCCTATTTCAGCCGCCATCTCGCTCCTCACCATCACAAGTTAGCCACGTATGAAAGGGAACTTATCGGTTTGGCCAAAGTTGTGCAGCATTGGCGGCCGTATCTGTGGGGCAGACCTTTTGTGATCAGGACAGACCACTGTAGCCTCAAATATTTATTGGAGCAGCACCTTACTACATCCCCACAACAACATTGGCTCAGCAAATTAATGGGATTCGATTTTCAGGTGGAATACAAACCGGGTTATCTCAACAGGGCAGCAGACGCTTTGTCACGCCGGGAACTAGAGGATTCACATTTGCACGCATTGAGCCACCCCAAGTCGCCCTTGCTGGACACAATCCGTCAGGATACTAGCCATCATCCAGATCTCCTTGAGTTACAAGCTCAAATCGAAAACCATTCCAAGGATAAGAACTGGACACTACAGGACGGTCTCATTCTGTATAAAGGACGCATATATCTTCATCCTTCGTCGGTACTCATTCCTGCCATTATTGCCTCCTTTCATGATAGTACACATGAGGGCCAGCAGAAAACATACTTCCGCCTCAGTCGGGAATTTTATTGGAGCGGTATGAAGCGGGTCATTGCTGAGTATGTTGCAGCGTGCCAGATCTGTCAGAGGAATAAGTCAGAATCCTTACAACCCGCCGGCTTGCTCCAGCCACTTCCACTTCCTTCACAGGTATGGGCAGATCTATCAATGGATTTTATCGATGGTCTTCCTTCTGCAGGGAAATCTGTTATTTTTGTTGTGGTAGACCGGTTCTCGAAATATGCCCACTTTATGGCCCTCAGCCATCCGTATACAGCCACACAGGTCGCTCAGCTCTTCATGGATAATATTATCCGTCTCCATGGCCTTCCGGAGACCATCACCAGCGACCGTGATGCGATCTTCACCAGTAAATTCTGGGGGGAACTCTTTAAGCTCCATGGTTCTAAGTTAGCTTTCTCGTCAGCATACCACCCTCAAACAGACGGCCAGACAGAAGTGGTTAACCGCACATTGGCGATGTATTTGCGGTGCTTTGTGGGGGACACGCCCCGACTGTGGGTTCGTTGGTTAGCATGGGCGGAGTATTGTTATAATACCTCATACCACACCGCCTTGGGTACTACCCCTTTTCAAGTTGTTTATGGACGCGAACCTCCGCGACTACTTTCTTATGAACCGGGGTCTTCTCAGGTAGCAGCATTGGACCAAGCATTAGCCGACAGAGATGCAATGCTTGCTCAAGTCCGCCTTCAGTTACAACGTTCACAAGCAACTATGAAGCATACTTATGACAAAGGACACCGTCCCCTTTCCTTTGCACCTGGAGAATTTGTTTGGCTCAAACTTCAGCCATACCGCCAACTATCTCTTGCAGCCATCAAACGCCATAAGCTCTCTCCAAAATTTTATGGGCCGTTCCAGATCATGCAACGTATTGGCACTGTGGCGTATCGTTTGAAACTTCCACCAGACGCCAAGCTCCATGACGTCTTCCACGTCTCCCTTCTCAAACCGTTCAAGGGAGACTCACCACTGCTGCATATCCCTCTGCCTCCTCTCAAAGATGGCAGGTCCATGCCCACGCCCGCTCAGATCCTTCAAGCCAGGCGAGTTAACAACGCTTGGGAAGTGTTGGTTCGGTGGACTGACAAGGAATTGATAGAAGCCTCTTGGGAGACTCTCGAGTCCTTCCAGACTCTCTTTCCCACTTTCGAGCTTGAGGACAAGCTCTTTCTTCAGGAGGGGGGTGATGTTATGGACTCCATAGCATCAAGAGTGGCTAACCGGAGAAGAGAATAGATGGAGTAAACTTGTATTTCAGTACCTTAGGGGTTTAATTGTAATTTGAAGTTCCATAAGGGTCTAATTGTAATTATAGAACCTTTGATGTTTTCCTTGACCTATTTAGGGCGTCAAGTGAAGGAATGAAGACAAGCATTGATCATTAGTCTAAATGAGATCAGGTTCTCTCTCAAAAGAGGCCTAACGTGGGAGCTCCTTTTCAAGGCTCACGTCCTTCACCATTGGACGTTCCAAGAACCCCAAATCCTTCCCTTCCTCATCCTTCAATCTGGAAGCTAGAGGAGATCGTCGGGTGACTCGATCCATGGCTAGAGAGCCTAACAAGAGGTATAGGGGCAGTGTTACAACAATTGGGACACCCCATTGCTTATTTCAGCCGTCAGTTGGGACAACACCACCAAGTTAGCTGCATATGAGAGGGAATTGATTGGGTTAGCCAAGGCTGTCCAACATTGGTGACCTTATCTTTGGGGACGACCGTTTCTCATTCGTACAGATCATTGCAGCCTCAAGTATCTTCTTGAATAGTGCCTCACCACATCCCCACAGCAGCATTGGTTAACTAAACTCATGGGCTTCGATTTTACGGTTCATTATAAGCCAGGTAGTTCGAATTTGGGGGATGATGCCTTATCACGTCGGGATATTTCCGCCACACAAATTTATGCTATCAATCACCCACGTGCACTGCTATTAGATTCTATTCGTGAGGAAGTACATCAATATCCGAATCTCATGTCATTATATCAGGATATTCAACAGGGGACAGCTGCTCCTCATTGGACGATTCAAGATTGTCTCATTGTCTACAAAAATAGGATCTTTTTGCATAATACATCCCCACTTCTTCACACCATCATGTCCTCTATCCATGATAGCACACATGAGGGTCGACAGAAAACATATTTCCGAATCAGTCGGGACTTTTATTGGAAGGGCATGAAGAGCACAATTGCTGATTATGTAGCTGCTTGTCAGAATTGTCAAAGAAACAAGGCCGAATCTTTAAGTTCGGCCGGCCTACTGCAACCTCTGCAACTACCATATCAAATCTGGTCGGATATTTCCATGGACTTCATTGTTGGACTTCCCATTTCATCAGGTAAATCGGTGATATTCGTCGTCGTTGATCGGTTTTCAAAATATGGGCACTTCATTGCTTTGGCGCATCCATATACTGCTGCTCAGGTCGCTCAATTATTTATGGATAACATTGTTCGATTACATGGAATTCCCTCATCTATTATCAGTGATAGGGATGCCATTTTTACCAGTATCTTCCGGAAGGAATTATTCAAATTACAGGGCACTCAATTGGCATTTTCGTCTGCCTATCATCCACAAATGGACGGCCAAACAGAGGTTGTCAATCGCACGATTGAAATGTATCTTCGTTGTTTTGTGGGGGACGCACCTAGAAGATGGGTGAAATGGCTTTCATGGGCAGAATTTTGCAATAACACATCTTACCACACAGCACTGGGCACTACTCCTTTCAGGGTAGTTTATGGCAGAGATCCACCTCGTCTGTTACCATATGAACCTTGGGCATCCAAAGTAGTCACTTTGGACCAAGCATTAGCTGAAAGAGACGCTATGCTCACTGAGGTACGTACACATCTACAGGAAGCCCAACACTCTATGAAACGCTTTTATGATAAGAAGCACCGAGAGGCATCTTATTTCCATGGAGACTATGTGTGGTTAAAGATTCAACACTACCGCCAGCTGTCTCTGACTGCATCAAAGCCCCATAAGCTGTCTCCTAAATATTATGGTCCATTTCAGATATTGGACAAAATTGGGCCCGTGGCATACCGCTTGCAGCTACCACCGGAATCAAAGATCCACAATGTCTTTCACGTCTCCCAATTGAAGCCCTTCCAGGGTGACTCGCCCCTACTGCACACTCCACTACCGCCACTACATGAGGGCAGAGTCCTTTCTATTCTGGCTCAGGTTATACAAGCACGCCACATTCAAGGTGATTGGGAAATTCTTATCCAGTGGGTAGATGCCGATCCCAGTGACACCACATGGGAGCCGTTATCAGCATTTTGACTTTTATTTCTTTCATTCGAGCTTGAGGACAAGCTCTTTCTCCAGGAGGGGGGGTGATGTTATGGACTCTATAGCATCACGAGTTACCAACAGGCGTAGGAATTAATGAATGTGTTTTTCAATTTCCATGTAATTGTTTCTTGGTTTGGTTTTGTCTTTCGTTTGGGTTGGTTTAGCATTTATTGGTTTGAACCATTGACCCAAGAGGTCTTTAGGGTTTTGGACATCCTCAACCCTATTTAAGGGGACGGCTAGGGTAATGAGAATTATGAATTGAGTTCACTTTAGCTAACGTAATTTAGATAAACAGGTCAAGAGCTCCTTCAAGGTCTCTTCCGTTTTTCCCCCAATTCTCCTTTCCGAAATTCAATTCCCTTCAACCCCTCATTCCATCTCAACGTCAAGCAAGGTAATGGAAGGAAGAGAAGAGAGGATGGTGACAAGATCCATGGATCGTGAGGATCCTAACATAAACTCCCGTCGCCGTGAGAGTCTTCTACTGGTAAGATGATGTTATACCGAGTCAACTCGGCTCAACTCGGACATGAGGGAAGAATTAAAGAACAACGATGTGTAGTAGGAAAAAAACAAAAAATAAAATAAAAAGTGAATTCCAAGGAAGTTCCATAAACTTATGAAAAAAAACCCATCAATATGAGAAATAAAAAATAATGGGTTTCTAGAATCATAAAAACCGTACAAACCCAACAGAAAATGAGATATGAAAAACCATAGTTGGAGTCCTGAAAATCAAAACTCTAATACCATGTTAATTTTCAGGACTCCATGAATTTAGCTTAGGGAGAAAAAGGGCAAGAAACCCATTGGGAGAAAACTGGAGGAAGAAGCGATATGGAATTGATTATTCCTTACCCTCCCCTTGAAGCTCTATTTATAGATTTATGAAACTACTATATTACAATAATACCCCTAAACTTAGGGTTTAAGGTTTTAACCCTAGAACTTTAACTTAATTACATCAATGTCATCTCTATGAGATGACTCTTAATTTACCATATTGTCATCAATGTATGTGGGCCTATGTGCCTTCTCCTTGATCTATGGGCCTCGAGCCCATCTTCTACATCTCTTGGATCCATGGGTCTTCCTTGGTCTTATGGGCTTGGGCCCATCTTTTAATACACTTTGATATGTGGGCCTTCCTTGGTCGTGTGGGCTTGGTCCCTATGTTCCAACACTCCCCCTCAAGCTGGGGGTGAGAGAACAACATGAACTCCTAGCTTGCTATAAATGATGTATAATATTTTTTTTTTTGTATAATATGTCTTCATCTTCCAACATTACAATGCCCTTAGGGCTACAACATTACAAGAGAAGAGACATAAAAGAGGCAAATAATTACAACTTCATGCCATCTTTATAAGAAGTGTTCTTATTTACCAATATGCCACCTTTTGGATGTGTGGGCTTTCTCACCTTGGAAGTGTGAGTTGGAGCCCATCTTCTAACACTTTGCATCCAAAGGTTCTAAAATATGTAATGTTGTGAAGGGTGCCTGTATACAACTCGTACGGAGTTTTGTTGAGAAGTTGCCTAATGCTTACTCAATTAATGATATAACTTGCGGTGTTCACATATTCGACCTAAAGCCTGTGTGGCATGTTATATGCATGAAGAATAGCTCTAACCACTTCAAATAAGGTTTGGTTTCTTCTCTCAACAACACCATTTTGTTGAGGAGTTCGAGGGGCTGAGAATGTATGGTTGATACCTTTTTTTGTGCAATATTAATCAAAATGTGAAGTTTCAAATTCTCCTCAATGGTCACTCCTAATTTTGATAATGCTATAGTCTTGTTCATTTTGAAAATTTTCACATAACTTAAACAAAAGCTGGAAAAACATCATCCTTATGGGCTAGGAAATCTACTACCACTAGGGTGAAGTGCTGCCCATTTAAGCTTAAGGTTCAGGTAAGTCTAACTAACTCCATGTGGATTAGTTGAAGAGAACGAGAGGTTGAAACTATACTTCTACCTTTGACAAAAGTTTTGTATTGCTTTCCAAGTTGGAAAGCATCACAAGGTTTCTCTCTTACAAATTTCTGATCTGGTAGTCCTCTCACTAGGTTCTTTTTGTTAAGTTGTCAAGTCTAATCAACGGCTTATGTTGAGTTGATATTGGGTCATCCTTCGCGATAAGGTCGCTGTGGAGGTTGGAAGGGGGTGGGGATACCCCCTCCCGGGGGATGTGGGAGCCCCTCCATGATATATTGATTGTTGTTTAATTAAGGGTAGTTCTGGGATTTTACACTTGTAACCCAATTGCCCTAATTTTCACTTTATATTTGGGTACGCGATAAGGAATGTATCATAACCCGGAGTAAGATCATCAGTTGTAGTCGAGAAGAGGTTAGAGAAAAAAACTTGTAAGTGTGTGTGATTTCTCTTGTAAACTATTTCATCTTTATAGTAGATTACTGTAGCGGCGAAAGACAGGGCATAGTCTCACCTTGAGGTGAACCAGTATAAATCTTGTTGTTTATTTTCATGCTTGTTGTTTTTGTCTTCTGTGATTATTATTACTGCTCTCATTAGTTTGGAATTAGAACATCTAATTCCTAACACTTTTTCAATAATTTTTTAAAGGAATCTATTCCCTTATGTCCTAGTCTCATATGCCATAACCAAGATTCATCAATTTTCTCACTCAAATAGATGGCACTAGTGTAGGGTATATTGACTATGTTAGAAACATAGAGATTTCTTATTCTATGTCCCTCTAAAACTAGTTCATCATTTTCATTTTTTACTAAGCTTTTGACCTTTTCAAATGAAGCTTCATTTCCTTTATCACATAATTGACTAATACTAAGTAAATCATGCATCAACCCTTCAATGTAATAAACATCGGATATGAAAGAGGCTGAGGTACCGATTTTACCAATTCCTTTTATGGTACCTGTGCAATTGTCTCCAAACGTTACTTGACCTCCATCTTCGGGGTTGAGTTCAACACTTCTTTTTATTGCTAATCATGAACCTTAAGCAACCGCTATGCAAAACCCAAATATTTTTTGGTACTTTGACTAGGAGACATACCTACACCATAAGAGATTTAATCCTCAGTGACCCATTTAAGTGTGGTTCCCTTTTAGATAACATTTGGGGTGTTAGGTGATCTGGGCTTCCAAGTTTGTTTGCCCATGTTCTTTTGGGTTACCACTATTAGGAATTAGATGCCCTAATTCCAAACTAAACGAGAACAATAATAATAATCGCAGAAGAGAGGAAAAACAAGCATGAAAATACAACAAGATTTATACAGGTTTGCCTCAAGGTGAGACTACGTCCTGTCTTCCACTATTGCAATAATCCACTATAAAGATGAAGTAGTTTACACGAGAAGTCACACACACTTACAAGTGTTTTCTCTCCCACCTATGGGGCTGCAACTCAAGATGCTTCACGGATGATGATAAAACCTTAATAGCGGTGCCCCTCAATTATAAAGATAAAATTAGGGCAACTGTGATTCAAGAGTAAAATTTCCAAATCGGCTATAATGAAACAACAGTTAATATATCGTAGACCGGGTGGGGGTTTCGACTCAAAATAGGGCGTTGATTAGGCTCCACAACTTAATAATCTCCCACTTGGAGACTAATCCATCATCAATATCTCCTCGACTGTGGTAAAACTTCTCAATCCTCAGAGAGAAGTCCAATTGAAATTTCACACAAGTTCAATTTCTCGATCTTAACAGTCTTCATCAACATATCTGCCGGATTCTAACTCCCTCGAATCTTCTCAAGTGCTAAGACTCCATCCTCCAAAGCCGATCTGATGAAGTGATAATACACCTATATGTGCTTTGTTCTGGCTTGATAAACAAGATTCTTTGCTAAATGAATAGCACTCTAACTGTCACAATATGATTCTTCCCATGCTTGAGACCTAATTCTTTCCAGAAAGACTACAACCATACCATCTATTTTTTGGCTTTGGTCACGTCGACATATTCTACTTCAGTGGTGGAAAGATCAACTATATTCTGAAACTTAGAGACCCAACTATCTATTATACCACCCAATGTGTATACATATTCAGTGGTACTCTTCCTACCATAGATGCCTCTGGCCATGTCAGCATCTACATAACCTTGTAATCCCAAGTTTGACTCTTTGAAACATATGGTTGAGTCTGCAGTGCCTCTCAAATACCTAAGAATCCACTTCAATGCTTCCCAATGTTGTTTACCTCGATTATTCATACTTCTTCTCACAACTCCCATTGTGTTGAATTTATGGGAAAAAAAATACTTCATTGACTTATTATAATCAGAGTACATGAACCTTTATTTATGATAGATGAATGTAGTGTAGTCCAATTATAATAAAACTACCATTGTCCCAATTACACCCAAACTCTAACACTTAGATAACTTCTAGCATAATTAAATAACTCAATATAAATAGAAGACAAACATAACTCAAACTAGAACTCTTCTAGGATGTGACCATAAGATAAAGATGCCAACTCGTGGTTATCTTTGTGAGTCCTTCTTGATCTTCCAACTAGCTTGTGGTTATCTTTGTGAGTCCTTCTTAATCTTCCAATTTATGTGATTAGGATGCCAGCTCATAGTAATCCTGGTGGGTCCTACTTCTTATGTGCTTGGGCCCATCTTACAATACTCTTAGATATATGGACTTTCCTTGCAATGGATCTCGTCACCCTTCTTCCTCCTCTTTCCTCCAGGTTTGTTCTTGACGTGGCAATGAGTTTCCTGTGTTTAGTTCGTGCAATGGTGAAGAAGGAGTTGAGCCTTGGAGGAGGCTCGACCTGGACCTCAAAAGGAAGAATCCGATCTCTACTTTCTAATTGATTCAATGCTTGCTTTCATTAAGCCCTTCTTCCTTATAAATAGGAATAGGGGTGCAAATGACAAACTCGACCCGAGGGCCACCAAGTTCACGAGAATTACAATTAAACCAAACCATCATGCATAAAAGGAAATTCCATAATTTAATTCCTACGTTAGTTTATTACCCGAGATGCTATGGAGTCCATAACATCACCCCCCTCCTGGAGAAATAGCTTGTCCTCAAGCTCGAAAGCAGGGTAGGGAGCCTTCAAAGACGCCCAGGGCTCCCAGGTAGTGTCCATAAGGTCAGTATCTGCCCACTGCACTAAAATCTCCTCGTCGCCCCGAATTTTGCGAGCCTTCAACACCTGAGTGGGAGTGGAAAGCACCCATCCCTCCTGCAGCGGTGTCAAGGGTGTGTGGAGCAATGGAGAGTCTCCAGTGAAGGCCTTCAATTGAGTGACGTGAAAGACATCATGGAGCTTAGCATCGTGTGGTAGCTGCAAATGGTAGGCGACTATGCCAATGTGTTTCAGCACTGGAAAGGGCCCATAAAACTTAGGGGACAACTAGTGATGCTTGGAGGTCGTAAGGGAGAGCTGCCGGTAATGTTGAAGATGAAGCCACACATAATCCCCCAGAGAAAATACCACATGACGGTGGTGTTTATCATAATAGAGTTTCATACCTTGTTGTGCTTCTTGGAGATGAGTGCGCACCTAGCTGAGCATGGCATCCTGTTCTGCTAAAGCCTAGTCAAGGGTGGCCACCTTGGAAGAGTCAGGTTCATACGATAAGAGCCAGGGTGGATCTCTGCCATACACGACCTTGAAAGGAGTTGTGCCAAGTACGTTGTGGTAGGAGGTATTATAACAGAATTTTTCCCATGCCAACCATCTAACCCACCGTTTAGACGAGTCATCCACAAAACAACGGAGGTACATTTCAATGGTATGATTGACTACCTCGGTCTGTGGGTGGTAGGTGGAAGAGAAGGCCAACTTGGTTCCTTGCAGTTTGAAGAGTTCCTTCCAGAAAGTACTCATGAAGATGACATCTCTGTCACTAGTAATAGACACAGGCACACCATGTAATCTGACAATATAATCCATGAAGAGTTAGGTGACATGAGCCCCTATGTATGGATGCGCCATAGGTTAAAAATGTGCATATTTTGAGAAGCGGTCAACCTCCACAAAAATAAAGGATTTGTCCGAAGAGGGCGGCAGTCCTTCGATAAAATCCATGGAGATATCTGCCCATACCTGCGAAGGTAACTGCAGTGGTTAGAGCAACCCTACTGGACTTAAGGATTTTGCTTTGTTCCGCTGACAAGCTGTCACATAGTTGGCCACACTCCGCTTCATGCCCCGCCAATAAAAATCCCGACTGAAATGGAAATATGTTTTCTACCGGCCCTCATGGGTACTATCATGAAATATCGGCAATATACTGTGAATGAGTGGCGAGGTGTGATGGAGATATATCCGGTTCCAGAACAAGATAAGATGATCCTGGATTGCCCAATTACTATCCATGGTATTCGGCTCAATACTATGATATAACTAAAGCAGCTCCGGATGCTGTTGTGTTTCCTCCCGAATAGAGTCCAGCAAAAAAAAATTGGGCTGATTGATAGCGTGTAATTGAGGCTCATACAGGTCTCTGTGGGACAAGGCATCGGCCCCCACATTATGGTTGCCCAGTTTTTACTCAACCGTGAAGCCAAACCCCATCAATTTGCTCAACCAATGCTGCTAAGGGGATGTGGTGAGACGCTGCTCAAGGAGATATTTCAGACTCCAATGATCCGTCCATATCAGAAATGGGTGCCCCCAAAGATAGGGCCTCTAGTCATGTATGGCTTTAGCTAAACCGATCAGTTCCCTTTCATAGGTAGTGAGTTTGTGGTGATGTTGGCCTAGTTGTCTGCTGAAATAAGCGATAGGGTGTCCATGTTGCTGTAAGACTGCGCCAATACCCCTGCCAGATGCATCACAATCAACCACAAACAACTCTTCAAAGTTGGGTAGCTGCAATACCGGTGCCAAGGATAATGCTTCCTTCAATGTGTCTAAAGAAGAAGTTGTTGTCTCTGACCAACTAAAAGCATTTCACTTCAAAAGATTGTTGAACGGAGCAGCAATCTGTCTGTAGTTACAGATGAATTTTCTGTAGTAGCCTGCAAGTCCCAAAAATCCCCTTAATGCTGAGACGGATGTGGGAGTAGGCCAGTCAGTTATTGCCTGTATTTTGCTCTGGTCTACCTTCACGCCATCTGCTGATATGACGTGGCCCAAATATGCCACTCGGATGTGCCCATAGAACATTTGGATTGATTTAAAACCAAATGATGGGAGCGTAAAATAGTGAATACCTGGTGTAGATGCTGAAGGTACTCGCCCCAGTGCTTGCTATAAACTAGGATATCATAAAAAATAAAAATAAATAAGAACGAACTTCCTCAAGAGAGAACTAAATACCTCATTCATGAGGGCCTAGAAAGTGGAAGGTGCGTTGGAGAAACCAAATGGCATGAGTACAAACTCTAAATGCCCATGGTGCATGCGGAACACGGTCTTCTCCACGTCTGCAGGATGAACACAAATCTAATGGTAACCTGACTTCAAGTCCAGCTTGGTAAATAAGGTGGCGCCATGTAATTCATTTAATAGGTCATCAACTACTGGTATGGGAAATTTATCTTTAATTGTATGAGCATTGAGTTGTCTGTAGTCAACACAAAATCTCCAGGACTTGTCATGTTTCTTAACCAATAACACCGGGGATGAAAAGGGGGACCTGCTAGGATGGATAATCCCTTGGGCGAGCATAGTTTGGCATTGATGCTCAATTTCATTCTTCTATAAGTGGGGGTAATGGTAGGGCCGGACCACCAAGGGTTTAGTCCCCAATTTCAACCTTATACGGTGATCACAATGTCGAATAGGCGGAAGGGCAGTCGGGGCCTGAAATAAGTCACCAAATTCGGTAAGTAAAGTATTTAACTTACAGTGTTCAGCGCACTGGACCTGAAGTTCCTGAAGAGTGTAGGGCACAGTAGCAAGTGTGCCATGAAGTGTAATTTGATGTTGGTCAGTTGTAAAAGTAATGGTAAGTGCCTTGAAATCCCACAAGATAGGCCCCAACATCTGTAGCCATTTAATACTGAGGACAAAGTCAAACCCAGCCAGTGGAATGACCAAAAAATCTGCGACAAATGAGTGTCCTTCAATACAAAATTCTGTTGAAGGAGAATTGCTTGCACTGGAAATTTTTACCCCATTGGCCACTGAAACAGAGATGCCTGAGTTCTGTTGAATCACCAACCCAAGTTGTTTTGCGCCTAGCTGACTAAAGAAGTTGGGGGTGCTGCCTGAATCCACTAAAGCCAGTAACTCTAGGTGTTGCAACCCTGCACGGACTTGCATCGTGTTAGAGTTGTGCATGCTAGTCATAGCATGGAGGGAAATGGTTGGTTCATCCTGTTCGGTCTCAACACTGTCTTCCACTGGGTGATCTTCCTCTGTGTCATCCAATACCTCCAACCAGAATAACCGTTTGCATTGGTGACCATGGTGTTATGGACTCATTAGGGGTTTATTTTTAATTTCTATTCATTAGGGGTTTATTTGCAATTTTTATTCATTAGGGGTTTATTTGAAATTTCTATTCATTAGGGGTTTATTTGTAATTTGTTGAACTTATGGCCTTTGGCATGTTTTCCCTAACTCCCTATATAGGGACGGGAGATGAATGAAGAAAGTAAGAATTGAAAAAATTAGAATTAAACAGGTTGGATTCCCCCTCAGAGGTCTAGGTCGGATTCTCCCTGTGAGGTCCAAGGTCGAGCCTCCTTCAAGGGTCAATCCCTTCCTCCCCACGCTGGAAGAAATCGTCCGGTGGTTGATCCGAAATGGGGCATAACATCTTGGTATCAGAGCAGACCATCCGTGGCGATTCATTTTCCTGGGAGGATTTTGCATCTATATTTGGTGGAACAATGTCTAGTTAGGGAGAAACAACATCATGCCATGGTGCAGGCCATGGAGGAAATCAAGACAGACATGTATGCCGTGAATGAAAATTTACCGCGGATCATACAGATACTAAATGAGGAAGTGGGTCATGGTCAGACGCCGCTGGGCAGCTCCACTCTTCTGGCCAAGCACCACCATTCCCGCCTACCCCCAACCCCACTACTTCTACGCCATCAAACCCTGCCCCCACCTAGGGCTCCTCTGTGCCCAGCACAACCTTCGTCGGCCAAAATGCCAATTCTGGAGCTCTTGGTCACAGAAAAGCTCCCCCAAATTCCAACACCAGAGGCAGTGACCCCAAATCGTGCACACCGGAGGGTTTTTCCCCGCCATTGTCTTACGGGAAGCCATACCCCTTCCTGCACAATGGGTGCTTCCATTCTGAAGGATCGCAGACTCGGAAAAGCTTTCCGACCTCCCGATATCAAAAGGCGGGGACCCGGATTTTGGGAAATTGGCAGACATTTCTGCCCAAATCCCGTCGATACAGGCTGATTTGGGTTCGACCTCCAAAATCCCCTTTTCATGGCCAGCCGCACATCTTCCCACACGATAGATGGAAGTATTTCCATCTACCTTGGTCATGGCGAATCAATTCGACCCTCCCTCTGTCTCCGACAATCTACTAGCACCGGTAGAAACAAGAGTCCACCACAAAATGAGGAAGTGTCGTCGAAAACTTGTCCGGTGGGATGTGACTTCCGACCTTCACCTCCCACTCGCAATCCCCCTCTCCACCGAACCGAGGTAACCCAACTTCCAAATTGGGTGGCCGTGGCTCAAAAAAAAAATTTGGGGGGAATTGGCTTCCGGCCAACATCTATCAGTTTCAATCTCCTTTTCGGCAATCTAGTGGAGCAACCTCATCCACGCAGTTTTGGGGCATTGTCAAAATGGCAGCTTCGATTCGGCATCTCTGGTTTTTGATAGACTGGTCAAGGCAGGTTCTCAGCCAAACTCTGTTACTTATTCGTGTTTCCTTCAAGGTCTTTGCAATGCTGGTCGTCTTAAGGAAGCTTGTGATCTACTCATTGACATGAGAAATAGAGGTGTTTGTCCTATCATTCAAACTTACACTGGTTTGATCCTTGGGTTGTTTAGAGTGGATTACTTTGAATTTCCTATTGGCTTGTTTAACAAGATGTTACAAGATAGTGTGGTTCCTCACCCAGTCACTAATAATGCTCAACAATCATGGTATGAATTACTAGTCATACCTCTTTGGTGTGAGCTTCTGTGTTCAATCATGATTCCACTTTCTATCAAGGTTTCTCTCGATTCTGTGATGAGTTTATATGCAACACTTATAGACTGGGATGATGAGATGTATGATACGGACACCAACACTCCTTCCCATGCTGCAAATACAGCAATCTGTAAGGATTTGGGACCAGTGGAGTACATTTTGCCTATCGCCAATGCTTGTTCTGAAGTTTATAGAAAGTCAGGTAGCTTTTATTTTCTTTGTAAGCACGGCTTGGATGGAACTCACCCTAGAGCTGACAGCAGTGTTGACCTACTGACTAAATTTTGCAGTTCTATTGCTGGTGTATATACTTCTCTTGGAATTCATAGTGAGTGTGCTTGCAATGACATGTGGAGCTATTGCAAAAAGGTTAGACCACGATAGATTTGGATTGGATGGAGAATTTTTTCAACATATAATAGAACAACTTCCTGAAGCCCACTCTTGTTGCCAGTATTTTATGAGGAGGACTTATTTAGGGTCCCACACTGATGACTTGCTCAGAAAATCTAAGAAGCAGCGCAATGAGGATTTGTTTAATGAACCTAGAGCTGGCTGGTGATGTTATTCAGGCATGGGAATTACTAGTTCGTTTTTATGACGTATTAGAGCTTAAAGAGCCTATATCCTTTGAGGAACTTAAAAAAGAACTCCTTGACCCATGGTTTGATGATCCAAACTATCTTGAAAAAGTTGAAAAAGAAATACAGCAAGAAAAAGACCTTTCCATGCAGGGCAGTGAGCGCCCTGGCTTGTCCACTTCTTCGTCTACTTGTGAAGCTGGAATTCCTCCCAAGGATTATCCCAGTGATTCAATTATTATGATTGAAGGGGAGTCCAGCACTGAAGCTACTCAGGATCATGCCCCTGAAAATCTTCAACTCTTTCGGGCCAAATTGCTGGCTTCTGTCTCTCTTGGTGCGACTAATGTAGGATATGCTGGAGTCTTCCATGTTGCAAGTCCATTCCCTCCGGGTAGTGTCCCCAATCCAGAGATTGACTTAATTGAGCTTGCTGTGACTGGTACCTCAATGTACCTAAGGCATTTATTGAGGCACCTGTGAGACAGGTTATAGTTGTTTCTTCTTCCTTTTTTGTTCCTATGCCAACAACGTGGCCAAATGATACAATCATAGATGAAACTTGCTGTTCAGACAAAGTATACTACAAAACAACTGGAAACTGGTACTGCCTTGCAAAAATAGCAGCCGCAAGAAAAGCTTTAGAGTATGGATAGAAACACAACATCCGACGTGTAGTTGATGTCCGAGATGTCGCTGAAGCTCTTCTCCTTATATATGCAAGATCAAATGCATATGGGAGATCCATATGTGGCCCCCACGCAATACGGGCACATGATTTAGTTGACAAGTTACTGAGCATGTTTTCACAGTATAATTATCCTCATTGCTCTACTTTTGTACTCCAGCGCGCTGCCTCTGATACAGCAGTTGCCACTTTACATGGACCTAGCCATCGGCACGGACAGACCATTCTACATTCGAGCTTAAGGACAAGATCGTTCTCTAGGAGGGGAGTAATGTTATGGACTCATTAGGGGTTTATTTACAATTTCTATTCATTAAGGGTTTATTTGCGATTTCTATTCATTAGGGGTTTATTTGCGATTTCTATTCATTAGGGGTTTATTTTCAATTTCTATTCATTAGGAGTTTATTTGCAATTTTTTGAACTTATGGCCTTTGGCATGTTTTCCTTTACTCCCTATATAAGGACGTGAGATGAATGAAGAAAGTAAACATTGAGAAAATTAGAATTAAATAGGTCGGATTCTCCCTCAGAGGTCTAGGTCGGATTCTCCCTTTGAGTTCCAAGGTCGAGCCTCCTTCAAGGCTCAATCCCTTCCTCCCCACGCTGGAAGAAATCATTTGGTGGTTGATCCGAAATAGGGCATAACACCTAGACATATTGTTCATCACAGTTATAACAAAGGTCCTTGGCTCGCCGTTGTTCCATGTCAGGTTGAGACATGCATCGAATGTACTGGGCTGGTGGTGTGGAGGGGAAATTGTTAGCACGTGGAGCTGAATTGGGTCCATTGTGTGGAGTCCCTGAATATGATAAGGGGGCAGTGGAGGGCGCTCTGCTTGGCCAAGAAGGTCTTCTGACGAGAGACTCTTTGTGGACATGCTGTTTGGCATCTATGATTCGGGCAAGGTTCATAGCATGGGATAGGTCGTGAGGGTCATGCAATTCTACCTCTAGACGCAAGGCCTCTGTCAATCCAATAGTAAATAGATTAACATGCTGCGAGGGCATCACAAATCAACTGGCACGGGCTAGGCGTTCCTGAAAATACTTTTGATACAGTTCTATTGTCCCAGTCTGTTTCAAATTCACCAGATCACCCAAAGGATTGCTCCGTGTAGGCGGATCAAACCTTAACATGCAGTATTCTTTAAACAAATCCCAATCAGGAGCATGATGTGTAGATTGAAACTGGTGGTACCATAGAAGCACTTCATCAAGCATATGGAATGCGGCTAAATGGACCCAGTCAGCCGCATTGGTTATTTGATTGTAAAAGAACTGGTCACATCGGTGTAACCAGATCAAGGGGTCCTTAGAGCCATCAAAGGTAGGAAAATCAAGCTTTGCATACCTGGGCACCGATTTGAGACCTGGAGAGTGGGGTCCTATGGTGGGGGGATTTTGATGGCGCAGAGGTGGTGGGGGTGGGGGCGGGTGGGGATGGTGTGTCTCAGCCAGAATAGGGGAACTGCTCGGCGGCGTCTGACCTCTAACCAATCCCTCTTCCACTCGCCATATCAGATGTTGCATTGTCTCATTCAAGGCAGACATGGCTGACTAGAGATCATCAATGCGGAGACGATTTTCTTCAATGGAATGACGATGTTCCTCCATAACTTGACATAAATCCTCCTGGGAAGAGGAATCACCAAGGGTGGACCTATCTGATACCAAGATGTTAGGGTCTTCCCTTGCCTTGGATCTCGTCACCCTTCTTCCTCCTCTTTCCTCCAGGTTTGCTCTTGACGTGGGAATGAGTTTCCCGTGTTTAGTACGTGCAATGGTGAAGAACGAGTTGAGCCTTGGAGGAGGCTCGACTTGGACCTCAGAAGGGAGAATCTGACCTCTACTATCTAATTGATTCAATGCTTTTTCATTTAGCCCTTCTTCCCTATAAATAGGAATAGGGACGCAAATGACAAACTTGACCCGAAGGTCACCAAGTTCACGAGACTTACAATTAAACCAAACCATCATACATAAAAGGAAATTCCATAATTTAATTCCTACGTCTGTTTATTACCCAAGATGCTATGGAGTCCATAACACTTATGTGATTAGGATGTCAGGTCATAGTAATCATGGTGGGTCCTACTTCTTATGTGCTTGGGCCTATCTTACAATACTCTTAGATATATGGGTTTTCCTTGGTCGTGTGGCCCATCTTACAATACTCTTAAATATGTGGGTCTTCCTTGGTCGTGGGATTGGGCCCATATTCCAACACTCCCCCTCAAGCTACTGGTGAGAGAACATCATGAACTCCCAGCTTACTGCAAATGGTGCATAAAGTAAATTGGTAGTCCTCCACATCTTCCAACACTCCCCCTCACTCTGGTGCTCTCTTCCATGAGGTTGAGCAAGCCAATTAAGTGGGGGGGATATTTTTTACAGGGTATCAAGTTCATCCATCATGGTATCCCAATCATTGATATTTTTAAGTTCCTCCATCATGGTGTCCCAACCGTTGATATTTTTGACAGGGTATTAAGTTTCTCCATCATGGAATCCCAACTGTTGGTATGTTTTATGGGGTATTAAGTTCCTCCATCATGGAATCCCAACTGTTGATATTTTTTATATTTTTGACGGGGTATTAAGTTCATCCATCATGGAATCCCAACCATTGATATTTTTGATGGGGTATTAAGTTCCTCCATCATGGAATCCCAACTGTTGATATTTTTTATATTTTTTACTGGGCAAAATAAATGATGATATGAAAAAGGATACTAAGGCCACCTCTTCTTCAATAATAATGTCTCATCCGAAGAGACATAATAGTTGCAATTGAATATAACATGACCATCTTCCAACACATATAATAAAATTTGTAGAAGAACCCATGAAATAATCCGATATAAAAGTTTCTTCTTAGATGCACAAGCTTCATTTGTTCTCCCCTTTTCTTGAATATTTTGGTCACATAAAACTTATCCGCATATATTGAATAAAATACCTATTTCTTGTACTTCTTCTGCTTCTTCCCCCTCAAGTTGGGAGGCAATGGCAGTGATCCCATCTTTAACAAAATATCATAGATGTAGCAATAAACCCAAATAATAGAGATGTATAAATAAGCCCTCAAACCAGGGACAAATAAGATATTTTCTGATATATCAACTCAAAAAGTGACGTAAAAAAATAGGCTTAAATTCGGATTTTTCAATGCAATAGAATACCAACATGATCTTTAATTCTTCCAATGCAAATATATCTTTAAATATAGGTCAGATTGACATGAAATTTTCTCCTAAAGAAACTATACTTAAATACCTTTCATCCAATTATAACTTCTCTTAATAAAATATAATTATTAGAAGATAAATAATCTGATATATTTTGGTCTCTGTCATTTGGCCCAACTAAGCACTGTTTCTCCTTTTTTTCAGTATGACCATTGACTCTTCTAAGATCAATATCTCCTTATAAAAAAATCAGATTGAGAATTGGTTGAATAGTTAAGAATATAGACTTACAGATATTTCTTTTGATATATATTTCTCTGTATAAAGTCTTGTTCTTGATATCATACAATACCTCGGAAGTTGAAGCTTTCTACTGCTGCTCAAATCTCTTTTGCAATATGACCTTCGATCATTCAAATATTGATTTCTCTTTGTTGATAACTTCGATTCAAAAAAATAGTTTTTCCTTGGAAATTAGACTCAAATATATTTCCTTCAATATATAATTTGCAATATGAAAATATGAGTATAGAGGTGAAAAACGCAAATCAAACTATGGGTGTAGGGACTGAAAAAAAATAACTACAAACCTAGACTTAGGGTTTAGGGTTTAGAGAAAATGATCTCATCATGGGTTGACCAAGTCAGCTCACAGAACATGCTCTGATACCATGTTGAATTTATGGAAAATAAAAATACTTCATTGACTTATTATAATCAAAGTACATGAACCTTTATTTATAATAGAGCAAGGTAGTAGAGTCCAATTATAATAAAACTACCTTTGCCCAATTACACCCAAACTCTAACACTTAAAGATAAGTCCTAGCATAATTAAATAACTCAATATAAATAGAAGAAAAACATAACTCAAACTAGAACTCTTCTAGGACATTACCACAAGATAAAGATGCCAGCTCGTGGTTATCTTTGTGAGTCCTTCTTGATCTTCAAACCATCTTGTGGTTATGTTTGTGAGTCCTTCTTGATCTTCCAACTTATGAGATAAGGATGCTAGTTCGTGGTAATCATGGTGGGTCCTACTTCTTATGTGCATGGGCCCATCTTACAATACTCGTAGATATGTGGGTCTTCCTTGGTGGTGTGGCCCATCTTTCAATACTCTTAGATATGTGGACCTTCCATGATCGTGTGGGCTTGGGCCCATATTCCAGCATTGCCTGAGTTATGTCTGTTCTAGTGAACACCGTGACATACATGAGACTTCTGATAGCATAAGCATAAGGTACACTGGCCATGTTGGCTCACTCCTTCTCTGTAGAAGGTGACTACTCCTTAGATAGCCTAAAGTGACTAGCCAAAGGAGTACTCACTAGTTTTGTATCATTCATATTAAATCTGCTAAATACCTTTTTCACATATTCTTCTTGTGACAGTTTCAAGACATTAATGTCCCTAGTAATCCTCATCCCAATTATTTGTTTTGCAGCACCCAAATCCTTAATTGAAAACTTCTTGGACAACACCCTTTTCAACATATCTATTTCCTATTTGCAAGCACCTGCTATCAACATGTCATCAACATATAGTGGTAGAATGATGTAGGAGTCAACAAGCTTCT
Source organism: Aristolochia californica (assembly GCF_029961685.1). Classification (NCBI taxonomy): domain Eukaryota; kingdom Viridiplantae; phylum Streptophyta; class Magnoliopsida; order Piperales; family Aristolochiaceae; genus Aristolochia; species Aristolochia californica. The sequence continues at coordinate 9,417,311 of NW_027182279.1, forward strand.
TCACATGCCAACAATGATCCGCCTGACACCTCGAGAAACCATTACTACTCATAAAGGTGTCAAACTTCTTATACGATTGTCTTGGAGCTTGCTTAAGACCATACAAGCTCTTTTGAAGTTTGCACACCATTTTCTCCATTCCCTGTGGTTGCATCATGTAAATTTCTTCCTCCAAATCACCATGAAGAAAGTTTGTTTTTACATCCAACTGCTCTAAGTGCAAGTCTTCATTTGCCACTAGTCGAAGCACTGTTCTAATAGTAGTCAATTTCAATACTAGAGAGAAAATATTCGTGTAGTCAATGCCTTCATTTTTTTGAAAGCCCTTTACCACCAGTTTTGCCTTGTACCACTTGTTGTCATCATGTTCGTCTTTTATTTGGTACACCCATTTATTCTGTAAGGCCTTCTTCCATGTTGGTAATTCAGTCAACTGCCCATGTCTAATTGGATAAAAGTGAATCCATCTCATCCCGTATGGCCACCTCCCACTTGGTTGGTTCATCAACTTGCACAACTTCCTCATAACTCTTTGGTTCACCTTTATTAGTCAATAAAATAAAATTCAGTAATGGGGAGTACCTTTGTGGAGGTCTACTAATTCTGGCAGATCTCTTGAGTTATTTCACAAGAATGTTCTAGTTTATTTTTGGGGGTACGTTTTCCTGGTCTTCCTGAGCAATATTCTCCATCACATTAATAGAAAGATCTATCAATTGAATCACTTCTGACTTCTTGGATTCATGACTTGTGCTCTTAGACTCTGTTCTCAACCTATCTTTATACAAGGCATCTTCATTGAAGATCACGTCCTTGATCTTGATAACATTATGACTTTGGTTATCTTAGAAGCGATAACCAAACTCAGTACCACCATAGCCAATAAAGAAACATATCTTAGATTTAGTATCAAGTTTATTTCTAATAGCAGAACCAATATGAACATAAGAAACACAAACCAAAAACTTTCAAGAAAGAAAGGTTTACCTCTTTGTCACTCAGACCTCTTCGGGTATTTTATAATTTAATGGTTTTGAGGGACCTCTATTGATGAAATAGGCAATGGTGCTAATATCCTCATACCAGAACATCTTTGGCAATCTCATATTCAATCTCATGCTCCTAGCATGCTCTTTGAAAGTCCTTTTCATCCTCTCCACCGCACCATTTTGTTGACCTTTTCCAGGAATGGTCTTCTTCATCTTGATTCCATTATCAACACAGTACCGATTAAAATCATCATCTATGTACTATCCCCCATTATCTGACTACAAGCACTTCACCTTCAAATATGTCTCATTCTAAACCATTGCTCTCATTCTTTGAAGGTATCAAAGACATCGGATTTCTTTTTTAGGAAATAAACTACCTTTCTGCTTGCATCATCAATAAATATCACATAGTAATTTGAATCACCAAGGGAAGTAACATCTGAAGGCCCCCACACATATGTGTGAACCAACTCCAATTTTGTTGTCTTTTACTCCTTTTTAGCCTTAGAAAAGCTAACCCTTTTTCGCTTGCCAAAAATACTGCCTTCGCATGAACTTTTGTTTACAGTTTTCAACCCTGGTAGCTTCCCTTTGGACTGAAACACTTTCATTCCCTTCTCACTCATGTGACCAAGCCTATAATGCTACAAATCAAAATCAATAATAGCATCAGCAACTGCAGCCATGTCTCTACAACTGGAAGTGATGTAAAGAATTCATGTTTTAACTCCTCGTGCAACAACCATGGCTCCCTTAGTGACTTTCCAAGAAGCTCCATTAAAAGTCACCTTATGACCTTCATCATCAAGTTGCCCTACTAAGATCATATTATGCATCAGTTTTGGTACATGTCCCACCTTGTGAATTTTCCACACTGTCCTGTTTGACATCCTCAAACTGAAATTACCAACACCGACAATATCCAAAGGTTCTCCATTATTAAGATACACCTTCCCATGATCTCTAGTAACATAATTCTCAATGATCTCACAATGTGATGGGTTTGAAAAGAAGCTCCTAAATCTAACACCCAAGAGTCAAAAGGGCTATCAACCGATAAGAATAAAGCATCTTGTTCCTCTTGAGCCACCACATTTGCTGCATCACTTTTCTTTTCATCCTTCTTCGATGTTTTTTAGTTATTCTTTATGTGACCAGACTTGCTACAATTTCAGCATTCACATTCCTTCCAAATTTGGACTTGCTTCTACCATTCTTTGACTTCCCTCTACCATTTCCCTTGTTGGAATTCCTTTTGAAGTTTCTACCCCTAGGATCGACACTTAGGGCAGAATTAGATGTCGATGATTCTCCGGATTCCTTTCTATGAACTTCCTCAGTGAGAATGGTATCCCAAACATCATTAAAAATCAACTTCTTGTTGCCTACAGAGTTGCTAACCGTAGCCCTCATAGGCTCCCAAAATTTTGGCAAAGACGCCAATAGAATTAAAGCATGTACCTCATCATCAAATTTAATTTGAACGGAAATCAATTGATTGACAATCATGCTAAACTCATTCAAATTCAATGCCACTGATGTATTTTCTATCATCTTTAAATTGAAGAGTTTTTTCATGAGATGTACCTTATTATTTGCAGAAGACTTCTTATACATTTTAGATAGAATCTTCATCTTCCCCATTGTGGTTTTCTCTTATGCCACGTTGTGAGCAATGTTCTTTGACAATTTTAACCAGACTACTCCCAACACCTGTCTATCGAGGAGATTTCAATCATCATCTTTCATACCTTATGGTTTCATATCCAGAAGTGGTGTGTGCAACTTTTTACTGTATAGATAGTCTTCAATTGGCATCCTCCAAAATTCAAAGTCCATACAATTGAACTTGTTGATTCCAAGTGTTGTGTTACGGTCCTGGATCTAACATGGTAATTCGTAAGGAAGAAGGAAAGCTTGAAACCCTAGGTTCGTTACGGAGAACGCAGACCCTCGAGCTCGTTTAGGAGAACTCAAACCCTCAGTGTAACCTAAATTCAGACTTCCATTTCCCATCCCAATTCCCCTCTAAATAGGGTTCATGTCTACAAGGTTCAAGAGAAAAATTATAAATTTTCCCCTCCATGGCATTAACTTGAAAAGTAAACTAAATGACTAAGTAATTGACTCAGCCATGGTGTCTCTGCCCTATTCGGCCTGCTATTTGGTTCATAACATTACACCTCCTGGAGAACGAGCTTGTCCTCAAGGTTGAAGGTAGGGATGTGTGCCGAACGTCACCACATCTCTCCAAGTAGCATCTGTAGCATCTGCGGAAACCCACTTTGACAAGAAAAGCGGCATAGCTAGGCCCTGCTCTGCCCTCTATTAGTCTTGGGTTGGTGTGAAACAGCCCCTCACTACGGCCCCCCATTTTCAAAGTTGCACTGCCCACTTTTTCGTGTGCATGGCGGAGAACCACCATGGCAACATTGCACAATCAACCAAGCGAAGACTATAGGTGTCAACCCCTTCCTTGTGGAAAATTCAGTGCGGCTCACACAGGCATCAAAGAGAGTCAAAGACACTAGGGTGGTTGAACCCATGGCGAGCCCCTTTCCGATAGCAGCAGTAGTGTTTCCAGCGGCATCAAGGGTATTGGTTCTTTTGTGTCTCCTGTGACTCATGCCAGCCATCTCAGCAATACCTCCCGCCTTGTCACTAATGGGACCATATGCCTCAATGGCCGAACCAGCCACAATGCTGCTCACCATTCCAAGAGCTGCCACCACAATGTCATACATGGCAGCAAGGTTAACGTTGACAAAAATGCTGACAGGAAACCCACCAATTATATCAGTTGCAATCTCCATAAGCTTTTGAAATCCTCAAGCAGCCGCAACAGTACTGGTTATGGCCCTGACTAATTCTGTGTATATAAATCCAATTTCTGGCACTCTAGCAACTTTAAGACTTGGACCCAAATCAGGTTCAATTGGTACTGACAATAGTTGGTTTGAAATTATTTACACCTGGTTTCCACTTTCAGTATTGTTTATCCCATAAATAGAGACCAGCAACATGAGCCTTATAAGCATATTCAGTCAAGTAAGCCATCAACCGCCATGCAAAAATTTCAGTGATAACCTCTACTGCTGAAAAGTAGCTGAAATGCAGGCAGTTATAAACTATCTTGATGTAAGCCTGCAATCGTTTCCCTTGATGTAATGCACCCAGATTGGGACAAGTAGTGAGGAAACCCAGTAACTTGGGCAAGAATGGATTGTATGTTCATCAATGATTAGTAGGCAGCAGTAAAAACGTCAAGATCAAACAACTCTGAATTTTGCAGGTGCTCATCAAACCCAGAAATTGCAGTACTACGGAAAACAGAAATAATTCTAGTACCCCAACCACTCTCTCTATGGCCTTTATCTGCTTATGAATAACTCAAAATAGGAACTTACTGGTACATGCACCAAGATCCACTATTCCATGGTTATTGAGGCCAATAAGTATCTCCTAACATGGAGGCAGTTGGCTCTACTGGCATTGTTCCAATAAACTCAAGTGCCTCATGTATCTGACCTGCTTGACTGAGAGCAATAACCATGCAGGCATAGTGCTTCAAATTAGGCTCAACCAAGGACACTCTCCTCATATCATGAAAATATGTTTGGCCCTCATCAACCAAACCTGCATGACTATAGGCAGACAACAAACAAACAAAAGTAACATGGTCTAGCTTAACTCCCTCCTCCTGCATTTCCCTAAACATGTCTAGCATTTACTCACCATTTCTATGAATTCCATTACAGGATATGATAGCACTCGAAGGAACAAGACTCCTTGGGACCTCACTAAATAACTGATTTGCCTCAGTTAATCTTCCACAATTTGCATGCATGTCGACTAGACATGTTCCAACAAAGACATCATATATCAAACCAATTCGTATCATTCTTCCATGAATTACCATTCCTTGTTCCAGGGCTCCTACATGGGAGAAAGCAGGTAGAAAGCTTACAATAGTACCCTAATCTACCACTATATCCTCACACTTAGCCATTAAATGGAAAAGATCAATTTCCGCATCAGCAAGCCCATTTTGTGCAGATCCACCATTGTGGACAACATACCGTTGCATCTTCCTCCCGTGTTCCCGAGCACTAAAACACTCACCATTGTCACATCATTTACTTTGGGACCATCAATTTTCATCCTTTCAATTATAGCCAGGGCTTCCCTGTAGTTACCATCCTTCACATAACCATCGATCAAAGCACTCCACGAGACAATATTTTATTCAAACATTAAGTCGAACAGCTCCCTTGTAGACACCAAATCACCACGCTTTGCATAACCATCCACTACCTCAACATCGAATACCTCCATCATTGTCTCTTCCAACACGACTGCTTTCACCAATGCTAGCAAATCAACCATTTCGCCTGTTCGTGGATCTTTCCCTGGTTTTTTCCCTAGTAAAACCTTCAGTAATAGTATCCCAAAAGCATAAACATCTATCATGGAATTTTATTTCTTCATCTTGTGCATCTCCGGCTCCTTGTATCCATCAATGTTTGTTGCTGCCACCATCTCGTCAGCCACAGCGGGGATCAATAGCTTGTTGAGACTGAATTCCGTTAGTCTAGCAACAAAAAATTCATTGACGAGGACGTTATTGGATCAAACATTTCCGTGCATGATTGGCATTTCGTGAATCGTGTGCAAATGGGCAAGGCCCCTTGCAATGCCCAAGGCAATTTTGTGTCGCCAAACTTAGTTCAGCATTGGCCTTCCTACCTGGGTTTCGTGGAGAAGATCATGAAGAGTTTTATTAAAGAGATAGTCATAAATGTGTAGTTTTTTGCCTCTCTGCCCCTGATAGAAAGCTCGAAGTGAAACGGGATTTTCATGGCAAACACGACCCACCTGCTTTATCACAGGCATACATAAAGCCTGTTTTTACCACTTCCTTCTCTCAATAGACTTAAAGCGATGGTTCCACCATCAATAATCTTTGCCCAGAAATTGATTTTGTTCCCATCAACAATAATAAAAATCATCCCCCATGGCCATTTCTCCCAAAAATTGTTTAATTTGGGTTCTGGCTTTTCCCAATGGCGAACAACAACAAGTATTGGCCTCGACCTTTTCTAACGGAGAACAACAGCAAGATGGAGCTGAAATTTTGAATAGGGTTGGCACTCGTCGACGGCATGTGAAACAGAATGGGGTTGTGCCGAGGAACCTTGAGGTTGGCTGAACTGCTTCACCGAGACAGAACCATATAGGAATTTTTTCATCTTCTGTTCTGGGAGACGTTCTGCTAGCAGTGAGGAGAGGTTTTTTTTAGGTCAAACCCAAATCAGCCATTACCGTCAAGTTTTTGGCAGAGTACCCATCTGATTTCAGATTTCTAGGGGCTTGGGACTTTTGCTCTAGATCTCCCTGCTCAGAATTTTGAGGCCGGTCGACGAACAACATCAATTGTTCATCTTCGGGAATGGCGACCCTCCTCTCTGATATTTTTGGACGACGCTTCTCGAATTCAAGCAATCTCTCTTCTATGTTAATGAAAGACTGATGTATCATTCATGAGAACTCTTCACGCAGTACTGTACATATTTCATCCACGATCCATGAATCACTCATTGTGTTTCTGCTCTGATACCACCTTGTTACGGTCCTGGATCTAACACGGTGATTTGTAAGGAAGTAGAAGAAAAGAAAAAAAATCAAGCTAAAGGGAAGCGTAAAAACCCTAGGTTCGTAAAGGAGAATGCACACCCTTGAGCTTGTTTAGGAGAACTGAAACCCTTGGTTTAACCTAAATTCAGATTTCCATTTCCCATCCCAATTCCCCTCTAAATAGGGTTCATGTCCACAATGTTCAAGAGAAAAATAACAGATTTGCCCCTCCATGGCATTTAACTTGAAAATTAAACTAAATGACTAAGTAATTGACTCAGCCATGGCGTCTCTGCCCGATTCGGCTTGTTATTGGGTTCATAACATGTTGATCCTTCTCCGCCAGTCATTGCTCTCAATCACGAACCAAAGCTCTGATACCACTTGTTAGAATTAGACGCCCTAATTCCAAACTAAATTAGAGCAATAATAATAATCATGGAAGAGAGGAAAAGCAAAAAAAATACAACAAGATTTATACATGTTCGCCTCAAGGTGCGACTACATCCTGATTTACGCCGTTATAGTAATCCACTATAAAGATGAAATAGTTGACAATAGAAATCGCACACTTACAAGTTTTTTTTTCTAACCTCTTGGGCTGCAACTCAAAATGCTCCTCGGACGATGATAAAACCCTAATAGCAACACCCTTAATGAAACAACAATTAATATATCGCCGACCAGGCGGGGGCTCCACTTTCCACCCCCCTTCCAACCCCCATGGTGATCTTACTACAAAGATCAATCCGCTTACCCACTAAAAATAGGATATTGATTAGGCTCCACAACTTAACAACCACAACCTTTTCAGTTGATTTGGATACCCAAGTTTGTTTGATGCCATTTTCATTCTTAACCTTGCATAGTATCTCAATTCATTTCAATAGTGGCATCTAATGTGAGGAATGGGAGATAACTTATTTTTCTTTGTTTTGTTCTTCCCAACTTTCATCTTAGGTGTGGATTTGAGAGATAAAAGTTTTGAATTGTTGTTCTCAATCCACTTTCTCTTGGGTCATTAGTTATGTTGATTTCATTTGCCTCCTTCAAGACAATTAGCTCTCCCTTGAGTTTTGCAATCTCGTGTAATTGAGCATTGTATTTTTCTTTATGCTTATTTAGACTATGAATGGATTTTTCCAAAACTAATTCCAGTTCATGCTCATAGTCGTAGACGCTTACCTCTTCAAAAGTTGTAGACTTGTTATCATGTTCTTAAAAAGCCATGAGTCCTACGTCACTTTCTTCTTCTTTCAAGTGGCTAGACTCTTCCTCCATTGCATTTCAAGCTGATATCAAAACCTTCTTCTTGTTCTATAGATCTTTGCTTGAAGATTGGGTTCTTTCTTCCAACTTAGGACATTTATTCCTACTATGTCCCGATTTACCTCACTCGAAACAAACATTAGTTTTCTTTTGAAATTTACCATTTTGAGTTCTAAATTACCTTTTTCTGAATTTTTTCCTCTTCCTATAGACTCTTTGAAGATGTCTAGTGATAAAACTTATTTCAACTAAGAACTCTTCACTAGAACTATTTTCAACACATGTTTTGGCCTTAAGAGCAATGTTCTTCTTCTTAGGTTGCTCTTCCTCGATATCTTTAGCTTCCATCTTATATGTGAGAAGAATTCCAAGTAATTCTTATGAGCTTATGGTTCTAAAGTTAGTATTCTCACAGATGGTTGTCTTCCTCATGTCCCATGACTTTGGAAATGCCTTGAGAAACTTGTCATTTTTTCTATACAAGGAAATTTCTTCTCCTAAGATATTCAACTCATTTATTATATGAGTGAACATTGAGTTCATCTTAACAATTGACTCACCCAGCTTCATTTTGAATTCATCATATTGGGCTATCAAAAGATTGATTCTAAGAATCTTTTAGTCTAGTGGTTCCTTCATGTGTGACCTCAAGTTTTCCCAAATTTCCTTAGTGGTCTTACATGCGGAAACACTATTGAACTTGTTTGGTCCTAAGGCACATAACAAGAGGTATATGGCCATGGAGTTTGTAAGACTGCCATATGGATAACAACATTAGCAGTATGCTTAATAAAACTCAAGTGATCCATTTCACATCTCTTTAAGCCAAAAACATATACCACCTAGAAAAATTTATCAACCATACTCGAGGAGATTGTTAAAGTTCATAGATTCTTTTTGAGTCTGTTGATTTTTAGAATTCCATAGATGATAATGTTATGGACTCCATAGCATCACAAGTTATCAACATGCATAGGAATTAAAGTATGTCAATTTCCTTTTAATGTAATTCCATTTGGTTTGGTTTGGTTTAGATGTAATATGGCATGAACCAAGTGACCCATGGGTCTAATTTGTATTTTCGTCCTCAACCCTATTTATGGGGACATCAAGGTGAAGGAAAATAAGTATTGAGAAAATTAAAATTAAACAGGTCAGATTCTCCCTTAGAGGTCTAGGTCAGATTCTCCCTTTGAGGTCCAGGTCGAGCTTCCTTCAAAGCTCAATCATTCCATTCCAAATTCCACCATTCCATGTTCCAGAAACAAGAATCATCTTCCATTTTCAAGATTCAATATGGAGGGAAGAGAGGAAAGAAGGGTGACTCGATCCATGGCTCGGGAAGAACCTAACATCTTGGTATTAGACAGGTCCACCCTTCGGGATTCCTCCTCCCCTGAGGATTTGCGGCAATTAGTAGAGGACAATCATCAGAGGACAGACGTTCAGGCTCAATCCCTGGAAGAAGTGCGTCAGACCACATCTGACCTACGTGAGGCAATCAAATCCATGGACGCAGCAATCCAAGCCATCCTCTGGCGACAAGACGACATTGGTCTTCGAGGGTCGCCGCCGGCAGCCTACTCTCCACCGGCCGACCAGCATCACTACCAGCCACCACCACCTCCTCCACCACCAATGCGCCATAACAATCCCCATTAGGGGCCTGCTATACAGGGACCAAATACGGTTCCTAGGTATTTCAAACTCGATTTTCCTACATATGATGGGTCTAAGGACCCCTTGATTTGGTTAACCAAGTGTGACCAATTCTTTTATCATCAAAAAACACCAACAGATGAAAAGGTTTATTTGGCCGCATACCACATGCTCGATGAAGCACTCCTATGGTACCACCAATTCCAAAATGACCAATTGGTTCAGGATTGGGCAACCTTTAGATAATCATGCATGATGAGGTTTGGTCCTCTAGCTAGTAGCAATCCATTGGGAGAATTAATCAATTATAAAAAGAATGGATCACCATAGGTGTACCAAAAGACCTTCTGGGAACGTTTGGCCCGCACTAGTGAAATTGTCAGTCACTCCCAATATGTTCACATCTTTACTGTTGGTTTGACAGAAGCTCTACGGTTGGAAGTTGAATTACATGGTCCTAAAGATTTGGACCACGCTATGAATTTAGCTAGGTCAATTGAGCATAAACAACAAGTTCTGAAGGATTCACTAGTCAGAAAATCAGTTTGGCCAAGAAAGCACACTGCCACTGCACCAGCACCATATTCTGGGCCTCCACTTTCTGGAGCTAGTGCAGCACCGCGACCAGAAACCTCTAACTCTATGCCAGCAACTCCTTACTTAAAAAAACTGAATAGACAGGAGATGGAACAGAGAAAGGCCAAGGGCCTTTGTTTTAACTGTGATGACCAATATGTCTAGGGTCACATCTGTAAAAGATTATTCAGTGTGTGTCTGTGGGAGGATTGTGATGACATACTACCAGAGGAAGAGATTGTGGAGTCCAGAGAAATCACTTCATGCCATGACTGGCCTACGCAGTTATAACACCATGCAAGTAAAAGCCCAGTTACATCATCTACAATTACTTGCTTTAGTTGACTCTGGCAGCACGCATAATTTCATCAGTCAGCCAGTGGCCGAACAACTTGGGTTAGCTGCTTCTGTCTCCGTAGCCAATGGGGCTAAAATTACCAGTGTGGGCACATCTCCATCCACCCATTTTGATATTAAGAGACATTCCTTTATTGCAGATTTCCTAGTGATTCCACTGCCAAGATTTGATTTGGTACTTGGAGTTAAATAGCTCCAACTGTTGGGGCCTATTTTATGGGATTTTCAGGCTATGACCATGACCTTCACAGAGGACCACCGTTAAATCACATTGCATGACACCCAGGCACCAGCGCCTTGCGCACTTTAGACTGTTCAGGTCCATAGCACCAACAACTGTAAGTTATCTCAATTACTTACAGACTTTGAGGATATATTTCATGAACCACTGCTCTTCCACCTATTCGGCACTGTGATCACCGCATCCGATTGAAAACGGGCACTGAACCTATAGTGGTGTGGCCTTATCATTACCCCCACTACAGAAGGATGAAATTAAAAGGCAGTGCCAAAATATGCTCGCCCAGGGAATTATTCAGCCAAGCAGGTCTCCTTTCTCCTCCCCAGTATTACTGGTCCGTAAGCATGATAAGTCGTGGAGGTTTTGTGTGGATTACAGGCAACTCAACTCTCACACCATTAATGACAAATTTCCCATCCCAGTGGTGGACGAGTTGTTAGATGAGTTACACAGTGCTACTATATTTACCAAGCTGGATTTGAAGTTTGGCTATCATCAAATTCGCAATCATCTATTAGATGTGGAGAAAACAGCGTTCTGCAAGCACCACTGTCATTTTGAGTTCCTCGTGATGCCATTTGGTCTCTCAAATGCGCCTTCCACATTCCAGGCCCTCATGAATGAGGTCTTTCCCTCTCTATTGAGGAAATATGTTTTGGTATTTTTTATGATATTTTGGTGTATAGCAACAATTGGGAAGACCATCTTCAGCACCTTCACCAGGTATTTACTCTTCTCCGCTCTCATCAAATGGTTTTAAATCAGTCCAAATGTTCTATGGGTACCTCAGAAGTGTCATACTTGGGCCACGTTATTTCAGTAGTAGAGGTGAAGGTTGACCAGAGTAAGATTCAGGTCGTAACAGATTCGCCTCCTCCCACCTCCATTACAGCGTTAAGGGGATTTTTGGGCCTTGTTGGGTGTTACAGGAAATCTATCCGCAGCTATGGCTAGATTGTAGCACCGCTCAACAACCTACTCAAGAAAAATGCCTTTACCTGGACCAAGAGAGCTGCTCATTCCTTTTAGCAGTTGAAAGAGGCATTATCATCCGCACCAGTTTTGCAGCTACCGGACTTTGATGAGTCCTTTGTGGTGGAATGTGATGCTTCAGAGAGTGGTATTGGTGCAGTGTTACACCAACAAGGACACCTGATTTCTAATTTAACCACCTGCTTGGCCAACACCCCCACAAGTTAGCATCTTATGAGAGGGAACTGATCGGTTCAGCTAAAGCAATACAGCATTGGCAGCCTTATCTCTGGGGGTGCCCATTTCTAATTCACACTGATTATTGCAGCCTTAAGTATCTTCTTGAACAACGCCTCACTACCTCATCTCAACAGCACTGGTTAAGTAAACTTATGGGGTTTGACTTTACCGTGGAGTATAAACCTGGGAGTTTGAATGTGGGGGCTGATGCTTTATCTCACCGGGACATTCCAGAGCCGCAATTACATGCCATCAGTTAGCCCAGAGCTCTCTTGTTGGATTCTATTTAGGAGGAAACACAACAGTATCCAGAAATTATTGCCTTATATCATGACATTCAGTAGGAGAGATCGGAGAAATATTGGACAGTTTAGGATCGTCTTGTCCTCTTCAAAAATAGGATTTTTCTACACCACACGTCACCATTTATTCACAACATTCTAGCCTCGTTCCATGACAGTACACATGAGGGCCGACTAAAAACATATTTCCAGATCAATCGGGATTTTTATTGGAGGGGTATGAAGCGCAGTATAGCTGATTATGTGGTGGCTTGTCAGATTTATCAAAGAAATAATGCTAAATCATTAAGTCTAGCCGGTTTGCTCCAACCACTTCAGCTGCCGTCACAAGTCTGGTAAGATATTTCCATGGACTTCATAGATGGCCTTCCCTTGTCGTTCGGCAAATCCGTTATATTTGTAGTGTTTGATTGTTTCTGAAAGTATGGTCATTTCCTCCCTTTGGCGCATCCTTACACTGCAACTCACGTAGCTCAACTCTTTATGAATAATATTATCCGGTTACATGGGATGTTGTTGTGGACTCAATAGAACACTGAGTCACACAACGAAGGAGGCAACAACAACTCACTCAATAGGATTTATTTCTTATATTATTTTGAGTAGGATTTATTTCTTATATTGTTTAAGTAGGAGTTATTTCTAATTACTTTATATGTAAGGGCATTATGGGGAATTATTGTAACCCTAACCCTAAAACTCCATGACGTGACCTATTTAGGGGAAATGAATGAATGAAATAGGTAAGCTTTAAGATTTTAGAATAACCTACTCTAAACAGGTTGAGATCACCTCTTGATCACGAGTTTAGGGTTTACTCCAAAAATCCAACCTATCCTTCACCCTCCATTACCATCCATCTTCACCCAAATTCATCCCTCATCATCCATACTAAGAAGAGGAGCTTCCTACCCCTTTTCCGAGCCCAAAAAGAGGGTCTTCCCTCATAATCAGCGTCAACAACAAGTAGGGTTCAATTCCCTCTTGACGAACAGCAAAACAGGAAGATTTCTGGTTCTTTCACGAGAAGGATTAGAACAACTCTTCTTGCTTGGAATTCATCACGGAAATAGAGCAAGGACAGCCACGTGAGCCAAGGCTGCCCCCCTAAGCTAGGCCTTCAAGTCCTAGAACGAGCTTCATCAAATCAGCGTTGAAACCCTAATTTATGTGAGGAAGAACAGGTATTCCTCCATTATCTCTCCACCTGAATTAATTCCATTCTAGCTATAACTTTAGCACAAGAATGAGTTCATAAAAAGGGAGACTGATCACTGGTGGAAGATTACCCAAAGAAGGGATCTTTAACCCTCCTTACCGAGTCTAGCAACTCAGTACCAGTGCTGGATTCAAAAATCCCATGCCGTGTTACTCGATCCATTACCCGGGACCGTAACAACTTGGTATCAGAGCAGGGTAACATGGGGGATAATATCAGCAATGAAGAAATCCAAATCAAGATACAAAAGATAGAAGATAGCCTTGAAACAGCACAACCAGTGTTGGGGAAGGTTTGTGGTTTGGAAGATGAGATGAGTCGAGTCATCAGCATGCTACAGGAGTTGAGGACAGATAGACATCAGAGTCCAAAGGTGAGAGAGGTTGCTCAACCATATCACAGAAGAGGGGAACAGTGGCCTGGGCACACTACTGTCCAAGGACCTCAGCATAGAGGCACAGTTCCAAGGTACACCAAGTTAGAGTTTCCATCTTTCAATGGTTTTGTTGATCCCTTAATTTGGTTGCATAGATGTAAAGAAAAATTTGAACCAAGTGACTACTGAATGGGATAAGGTGCAACTAGCATCTTTCCATATGACAGATGAAGCCATGTTATGGGTTACTCAAGTAGAGAAAGAGAGACCGGGAATGACTTGGAGAGAATTTAACAATCTATGCACAGTTAGATTTGGGCCTCCTGCCAACAACAACCCCCTGGGAAAGTTAGTCCTATTGAGACAAACTGGTTCGGTGGAACAATATCAAAAAATGTTCCAGAAAAAGTTGGCTCGTGCTGGTGAGAGGGTATTGGTTGACCAGCAGGTTTCCTTATTCACAGTAGGTCTCAATGAGTATTTACGGCTAGAGGTAGAACTCCTTATGCCCACGGATTTAGCTCATGCCATGAATATGGCCCGAGCAATGGAACAACGACAACAGTTGCAGCAATGTAAGCTTGGTTGGTCGGGTGAGAGGAACACTTCCTCCACCATCTCAGGCAGCATCTCTAGTAGCACCATCCAGACACACTCCGACTACGACTCGGGTAGCCAAACCCAGCGCTGGTAATTCTCTACTGAGCTTTTTAAAAAAATTGACGAGTGCAGAGATGGCAGAAAGGCAATTCAAAAATTTATGTTATAACTGCGATGAGCAATATCGGGTAGGACACCAATGTAAACGATTGTTTTGGCTCAAGGTGGAGGATCCAGAGGAGCCAGAGGATATTATCAAGGAGGAACCACCAGAGATATCCTTGCATGCTATTATTGGGCAGAAATCGCCTACTACAATGCAAGTCCGAGCTCATGTCATCCACCGAGAACTGGTGGGACTAGGTGACTCGGGGAGTACACACAATTTTCTGAGTTTGATAGTTGCACAGCATCTCCAGCTCTAGAGTAAGGCGAGAAGGTCAATGGCGAGAAGGTCCCTAGCTATGGGATTAGTAAGGCGATAACTTTTCCATCGGCTCTACTTCGTTTAATGCTGAATTTTTTGATATGGTATTAGGCATTAAATGGTTACAAACATTGGGGCCCATTCTGTGGGACTTTTTGGCTTTAACCATGAGCTTTGAGTTGGCCGGAAGTCGGGTGCTCTTACAGGGCTATCAGGTGGACAAGGCCCACCGCATGCACACTTTGCAGACACAAGATCAGCTTAATAGTACAAGTGATGGTCTGGTTGAGGAGTTCTCTAGCCTCTTCCAGGAGCCTTCGGGTTTGCCTCCCCTGAGGCACTATGACCACAGGATCTATCTGAAATAATGATCTGAGGTAGTGGTCGTGCGACCATACCGTTACCCACACCTTCAAAAGGACGAGATAGAGTGTCAGTGCCATGTTATGGTCCTGGGGTCAAGTACTTATGCCTTCCGCTCCTAACAGGCTGGTCTTTTGGGTAGTATTGGCTAGGTGATTAACATTTGGGTATCAAAGCGGGAACACATCAGAGCAGGGTTCCATGACGAAGACCAGCGAAAGTGACTTACAGACACTGGAGTTGCTGGAGTTGCTTTTGAGAGATCATGCGAGCTTCAATAGAAGGATGGACAGAATGATAACTTTTTTTACGACCGGGAGAAACACCATTCCAGAACAAAGAGGAGAGGAACTCGATGTTGCCGCAAAAACGAAGGGACTCTGACTTCAAATCTCTGATTACGGCATATGTGTAGAAGAGGCAATAGAAGCTGTCTCGGACGAGCAGAAAGGCCAAGAGCCAAGAACTCCAGCGGCGACGACATCAAAATTTGGGGATTCCAAAATTCCAAAAACTGCGGCACTGGAAATTTTGAATCCGACGGCACTTGAAATCTCCAAGCAAGCGCAAAACTCCCAAAATGCCTCCAAGGGCTATGATTCGCCTCCAAGGGCTGCGATTCGCCACCAAAGTAACAGGCGACTCAGTCGCGTCCCTCGGGTCCGTCGGCGAATTTTTTGAGAGCCCTCTGTCTTAGAAAAATTCCAAGCAGCGATGCCTCAGCGGACTTCTCTTCGTCACTGGAGAAGCAGAAGATCCCATTGGCACCGTAGGCGGAATTTCCGCAAGGGGTCTCTGTTCCGGGGGCCCAACGGGCTGCGATTCACCACCAGAGTAGTAGGAGACTCCGTCAGATAAATGGTTGCCCTGTCCGGGGCTGTGAGGATGGAAGACGACCGTTGCCCACCTTCATCAGTGTCATGAGGGACGGAGCAGCTGTCGACAAGGTTTCCGCACTTACCGACGGCCGCTATGTTCGGGATCGGCAAGAGGGTACGGCAAGTTTCCAATTTCAGCAGAAGACTCATCGGCGAAAATTTCGCCGAAGGAAGAAGATGGGTTTTGATTCAAATTTTCCTAAGTTAGGAAAATTTGATGAGCGCAAGAAACTGAGTCGCACACCGGACCGGGTTTCTTGAAATGAGTCAACCCAGGCCAACTCAGACCGGGCCACCAAAAAAAAAAAACTCCAATTTTTGGCATCCAGAGGGTGTTCATAGCTATCGCGGATGTTACTTTGGCACAGGTGGAGACGTCGGCATACAGACCCTACTTCCGAGCTTGCGGACAAGCTCGTCTTCCACGGGGGGTGTAATGTTATGCACGCAATAACATTATTATTTTAGTTGTTTTCTTTAATTTACTTACTTTATTTCAGTTTTAGGTCACAGGGGTATTTTAGGAATATTTTATTTAAAGGGGTATTTTTGTAATATTTTATTTATAGGGGTATTTTTAGAATATTTATTGTAAACCCTAACAGGATGAACCTTATTTAAGGGGTAAGAGTAATGAGAAACACAAGTATTGAAGTATTAAGAATTAGGTTAAATCTAATGTAGACAGGCTTAGAGTTCTCCATTTTTGTATTCGTTCTTCTTCCTCATTGTGTCAGATCTGTGACCATAATAACTGTGACCTAAAATATTTGTTATCAGAGCGAGTTCCCACGTCGCGAGTTCGAATCCCCTAGGGGAGTTCCTCGGCGCGGGTGTGGCGAGCCCCGAACGTGGTGGGCGTAAGGGATTATGGGATCTTGACCCATCCCCCGTCGTTGAGGGTTAAGCCGTTGTGGACGTCGGCTCGCGAAGGTGGGGTGTGATGTTATGGTCCTGGGGTTAAGTACTTGTGTCTTCCGCTCCTAACAGGCCGATATTTTGGGTAGTATTGGCTAGGTGCTTAACATGCCATGAGATGTTGAAACAGGGTCTTATTCATCCCAGCCGCTCCCCGTTCTCTTCATCTGTCTTACTTGTGAAGAAACATGATGGGACATGGAGGTTCTGCGTGGATTATTGGGAGTTGAATGTGCAGACAGTAAAAGACAAGTTTCTGATTCCGGTAGTGGATGAGCTCCTGGATGAGTTACATGGATCATGGTTATTCACTAAACTCGACCTCCGTTTGGGATACCATCAAGTCCAGATGCACCCCTCTGATATCGAGAAGACGGCATTCCGCACGCACCATGGCCACTTTGAGTTCGTCGTCATGTCGTTCAGATTATCTAATGCACCCTCCACTTTTCAAGCTTTGATGAACGAAGTATTTTGCCCCTATCTTCAAAAATTTGTTCTCGTATTTTTCGATGATATTTTGATATATAGCAAGTCGGTTGAGGAGCACTTGGCACACTTGAGGATTGTTTTCAACTTCTTATGAGCACATCAGCTCTATTTGAAACATTCTAAGTATTCTTTTGTGGCTTCACATGTGGGGTATCTAGGACACATTATCTCACATGAGGGGGTTACGGTGGATCCCGAGAAGATCCGAGCTATTCACGATGGCCGTAGCCACAGTCGTGTTCTGGATTACGGGGTTTTTTGGGTCTTGAGGGCTACTACCGCAAATTTATTCAGAACTATGGGCCAATGGCAGCACCATTGACTAGTCTACTCAAGAAAAATTCCTTTATTTGGAATGAGGAGGCCACCACGTCATTTGTGGCACTCAAAGCTGCCCTCGCATCTGTGCCAGTATTACAACTTCCCAACTTTGATGAATTGTTCATGGTAGAGTGAGACGTTTCGGACGTGGGCATTGGGGCCGTTTTACAGCAGCTGGGCCATCCTATTGCGTATTTTAGCAAATAGTTGGTAGTTCGTCATCACAAGTTAGCAGCCTATGATCACGAATTGATTGGGTTAGCCAAAGCGGTCCAACATTGGAGGCATTATCTATGGGGCCGGGCTTTTCTCATATGCACGGATCACTACAACCTTAAATTCCTACTAGAACAGCGTTTGACGACGTCCCCACAATAGCACTAGACCAGTAAGCTGCTGGGGTTTGACTTCTCGGTAGAGTATCGTGCGGGGAGATTAAATAAGGCGGTAGATGCCTTGTCACGGTGTTTTAAGGATCAGCAGTCGGTCTATTCGATCAGCCAGCCTAGATTTCTCATTTTGGACTTGGTGAGAGACGCACATGCCACTGACCTTGCACTGTAGGAACTACATCAGAAGATTTCGGAAGAGACAATGAATACGAAGTGGTCCATCCAGGATTCACTTATTATTACAAGCATCGGATTTTGAGTTGATTCCAGCTATTCTCTCTGCTTACCATGCCAGTACACACGAGGGGATACAGAAGACCTTGCATAGAATTCGAGCTAATTTTTACTAGCAAGCCATGAAACCCTCTATTGCGACTTATGTGGGCGACTATCAGGTATGCCAGCGCAACAAAGCCGAGCACTTGACTCCTGCCGGTCTTCTCCAACCTCTGGTACGCAGGTTTGGGCCGATATTTCGATGGATTTTGTGGAAGGCCTACCTCTGTCCTCCGACAAATTTGTACTTTCCATGGTGGCTGATAGATTCTCCAAGTACGGACATTTTATACCACTGGCTCATCTGTATACAGCAACATGGGTTGCTCAGACTTTCCTGGAGCAGATAGTCCGCTTACATGGCATTCCAGAATCCATTGTGAGTGATAGAGATGCAGTTTTCACGAGCACCTTTTGCGCGGGAACTATTTTTCTTGAGTGGGACGAAATTGAAGTTCTCCTCCACCTATCATCCACAAACAGACAGGCAGACTGAGGTGGTGAACCGCACCATCGACATGTATCTATGGTGCTTGGTGGGGGTTTGTCCGCGGCAATGGGCTCAATGTCTTCCGTGGGCCGAATACTGTTACAACACTTCGTTCCACTCTGCCTTGCAATCCACTCCTTTCTGGGTTATATATAGCCAGGATCCACCTCGCCTTCTCTCGTACAACCCAAGGTCCACCCGCATGGACGCGATTGATCAGGCACTCATAGACCAAGATCTACTGCTATAGAATATCATAGAACAGCTACGATGCGCCCAAGCTCGGTTGAAGGATGTCTACGACAAAGGCCACCGTGAGGTCTCTTTTGAGGTTGGGGAGTATGTGTGGCTATGGCTCCAGCCCTATCGTCAACAATCTCTTGCAGACCTCCACGTCATAAGCTCTCTCCCAGATTTTTTGGGCCTTTTCCCATTCTTCGACGCGTGGGACCAGTCGCCTATCAGCTCAAATTATCGGACATAGCCAAAATTCATGATGTGTTTCATGTCTCTCTCTTGAAGCCGCATTCCGGGGCATAGCCTACATCCACTCCATTCCTACCACCGGTTGATAATGGCAAGGTTATTCTTAACCCAACTACGGTGTTATGCACGCGGCTAACCAATGACCATTGGGAGATTTTCATTCAGTGGATGGACACTGACCCCAACGCTGCAACATGGGAACATGTGGACATCTTCAAACAAGTCTACCCATCTTTTGAGCTTGAGGACAAGCTCTTTCTCCATGGGGAGGCAGATGTTGTGGACTCAATAGCACACCGAGTCACACAACAATGGACGCAACAACAACTCACTCAATAGGAAGTATTATGGTCCCTTTTAGGTGATGGACCGCATTGGCATATTTGTCTACCGCTTGCAGCTTCCGCAAGAGGCAAGGATTCATAATGTGTTTCACGCCTTCCAACTGAAGGCCTTCCAGGGTGACTCTCCCTTGCTACACACACCTCTGCCCCCACTACATGAGGGACGTGTCCTTTCTACTCCAGCACAGGTGTTACAGGCTCGTCGCATTCAGGGTGATTGGGAGATACTAGTGCAATGGGCTGATGCTGACCCCAGTGACACTACATGGGAGCCCTTAGCAGCTTTCAGAGTCCTCTACCCCTATTTCAAGCTTGAGGACATGCTTTTTCTCCAGGAAGGGGTGATGTTATTGACTCCAGAGCATCACGAGTTATCAACAGGCATAAGAATTAAATTATGTCAATTTCCTTTTAATGTAATTCCATTTTGTTTTGGTTTGGTTTAGATGTAATATGGCATTAACCAAGTGACCCATGGGTCTAATTTGTATTTTCGTCCTCAACCCTATTTATGGGGATGTCAAGGTGAAGGAAAGTAAGTATTGAGAAAATTAGAATTAAATAGGTCAGATTCTCCCTCAGAGGTCTAGGTCGAGCTTCCTTCAAAACTCAATCATTCCATTCCAAATTCCACCATTCCACGTTCCAAATGCAAGAATCCTCTTCCAGCGTCAAGATTCAATGTGGATGGAAGAGAGGAAAGAAGGGTGACTCCATCCATGGCTCGGGAAGAACCTAACAGATAATTTTAGGAAAAAGAGAGAAGGAAGAAGGAAGAAGGAAGAAGAGAGAAGAGAAAGAAAGGATAGAAATATGGTACACGTCCAAAGAGAGGAAAGAAAATTAGGGTTTTGGACTTAGGCCAAACCCTCCCCCATAAGTCATATTTATAGGTATCAAAAGTATCAATATTACATGTATACCCTTCACTTTAATAAGAGTGAATAAGAGATAGAAAATGTAAACTAATTACATCAATGTCATCCTAATTACATCATATATTCCAGCACTCCCATTCAACCTTGGAGGTAATGGCAATGATCCCAGCTTGAGCCAAATAACATAGATGTAGTAATAAGCTCCTCTATCCCGGTGTCCCAAGGATAAGTACAACACCAAGTACAAAGTCTCAAAGGGTAGAAATGGGTGATAAAACATAGGTCGAAACCTACCTCTAAGGATTTCAAAAAAATATAGTAAAAATAATCACTAAAGTGGGTCATGTTTGTCATTCATAAGACAGCAATAAAAGACCCATGGGTACCAATAAAAAGTATCAATGGACTTAAAAACTCACATGAATAAAAGGGACCAACCACAGCAATGCTTTAAAAGGGTTGGCCAATAAGGGTAAGTGAGAGTAAAATAAAGGATGGTAAGAGAAAGATTGCCAAAGGGTAATGGGTAAAGAGGAAGATACATTGTTGAGGCCACCATGTGCTTTATTTTTCTAAGAAATTCAAATTCTGCATCAGACAAACCAATGCCGACAACAGTCAGCAAATAATGAACACAAGGCAAGCAACCGAGGAGTTCTTCTTCTTCAAAAAAATCTCAATCAAAGATAAACAATAGCAGCAGCGATTATGAGCCAATGCCCAAATAATACGCAAAAATAATAAAAATCCTTAATAATCTACATGAAATAATCTATAACGAGTCCATCCTTGAATAAGGAAGATGTTCACCAAATAATAAGTTGGCAATAATCCAAGATAATAACCCAGTTGAAGTGAAGAATGTAGCATATAGCAGTTTTTACACTCAATGACAGAGTCAAGTCGAGTCACCAAAATCGAGTCAAGTAGAGTAGAAGACTCAAACTGAGTCAAGCGACCGAGTTGATATGACTGAGTCCAAGTGGACCTGTCCCGAGTCACACCTCGCTAGTTCGAGTTAAATCAGCAACTTGGTAGATATAAACAACAACTTGGTGGTTATGATACCAATACTTTCTGAGTATAATCAACAACTCGGGATACCAATAGCATAATAGAATGAACTCGGCTGGATCAGATTAATCTCTCAGGATCACACAGAGATCACGTGATTCAAGGAATATGGAAAGATTATCTCCAGATAATAATTTCTGGTTTGTACCCTTTCCATATAAGAGATTTCAGTTTTTGCTGTTGCTGAATGCCAACCAAGAATTCTGCTTTTGTTGTTGCTCCCAATGCTGCGTGAACTGCTAAAAACTCCCTCTTCCTTTGAGGGATCGATACCAACATACATAGATAAGTGTCGTAGAGGTAAGCAAGATACAATCTACCATGGAGTCTGCCACATTGGCTAGAATATTAAGGAAGATACCATAGTTCAACTGCTCCAAATACTCTCAAAACAAAGAGGAGAGCAAGATACGGAACCGAGAGTCTTGTTTCTTATCTTAGCATCAAACTGCAACATCCACTATCTCAATTAACAAGAGTTTCCAGAATAATATCCAGAATAATAGCAGTGTTTTTTCTTGATTTACAGCAATGTGAAATAGTGCCAACTCTGCTTGATCTTGTGTGACTGAAACAAAAACTTTCCAAACAGAAACTAAAACTAATGTAGTCCTCTCAATTTTGATCCTATGCACTATAAAAACACTCTTTTAGGATACACTTTTTTCCACACTCTTGTGGGTTATCTATCATTTCTTCTTGTTGGAGAAAAAAAATCTCTCAAAAGGCTCTAAACACATAGACTTGAACTAAACTCTAGTTCGAAACATTTTTCAATTGTAACAAAGTAACCAATGTTCAAAATTATGAAAGTTTGAAATCCTATCAAGATTCAATTAGCTTCAACTGATTCAAATTATTTCCTACATTTGAGTGAAACTTTCAGCTCTCCAACACAGGGAATATTATTGCACAAAAAATCTAACTGAAATATATCATTTTGACTATTGATAAGTGGTCGTTTCTGATGTTTGAGATCTCGTTGGGCTTTTCTAACGATTGTTTTTCTTTTTTTCTGTCATTCACTAGCTTTATGTTAAGAGTTTGATGAGACTCAGGCAGTAATAAGCAACTTCCCTAGTATGGGATAGTGAAAATAATTAAAATATAATAATTGGCATGTGCAATGAGCCTGTGGCAATGCAATTATTGAGGATTATTGAGGTCTTTTTTTCTAGTACGAGGCATCGCAAACTTAAACGAAGCTTGAGTTTCATGTTGAGAATGGTACACGTCGTTCAATTGAAATAGGCTTCTCCAATCCATTTGACATGTAGGTTCAAGATTTAAGGGCTTTTCTCTCTCTCTCTCTCTCTCTCTCTCTCTCTCTCTCTTTTTTTTTTTTTTTTTTTTTGCAACTTTGGAGGCCTCTCTCTCTCTCTGGAATCAATTTGGCTGAAAAAATGTGCGAGTTTTTAGTCAAAATTGAGTTTTCTAAAAAGAATACTCATTCTCTTGAATTCTCACTTCCTCGGGAACCAAACAAGCATAAAAGAAATTGCATTCTGATTAGCTTCTAACTTAGACTCAGATTTTAGTTTCTCCATGATTTAAAGATAGCGAGCTCGAGATAGTCACACCTTCTTATTTAATTTAGTTTTTTACACATGCAATATAACCAGTTCCCATCTTTATACGTAAAGCATACCAAGACACTACTATCTAAAGAAGATCCTTCAACCCTCGTCAAACTGCTTAGTTGTGAATAGGCTTCCTTCTCCTGGGAGGAGTGTAATCCATGCTCACTAAGTCGTCTCTGCTGCTACACTCTTTTTTATTACCTTCTTCAAACTTCTCGACATGGTTGCCTCCCTTATTCAGCACGAAATGAACCACCCCAAATCCGCCACTCTTCCGCAGTCTTACACCTGCAACACGAAAGAGAGAAACAGTAGCTTCAGTGAAGATTCAAGCATGGTTTGAAGTTTGTAGCTGCATAAAGATTTATTGCCTTCTGCTGTGGTCACGAATACCACTAGAGTAAGAAGTAGAAGAGCGTGACGGCCTTGCATAACTAGCATAGCTTACGGACGAAGAAGAAAAACAGAAGAAGAATAAGAAGAAGAAGACGACGAAAGAGATGAGTCTGCTTCTGTGTGGTGAGAAGCAAGACTAGCACAGCCCTTATATAGGAAAGATATTTTCAAGCATGCAAATGATTCGTCTCTTTTTTTCTCTTGAGGAATAAGCTATTAAGTAATATAGGCATGTGGGTTGTCTGGTACGAAGTCTACTGAAAGTTGATTTGTGACAACATGTTGAGCGTTTAGACAGGGACAAAACAGCCAGTGACATGGTTAAGAGTTTGGAGTGACTTGAGAAGAAAAGGAGATAAGAGGCAGTGAACAGCAGCCCGATCATTTTCAGTATTTGCCACCATAGGCATACATGACTTGGATTAGCGTGTTCCCACGATGTCGGGAGGCCATGCCGGCTGTGTTCTCTTCACTTTCCGACTCTCCCTTACCACCTCCTACTGTGATTATTTGGTTCTTTCAATCAAGAAACCCTGGAAGACAATTAGAAAGTTGCCAATGTTATTTAGGTCACTTTAGATGTGTGCTAATAATTTTTCACAAGACTCGGAAACTTCAACCAATGGAGGGATCGGGCAAACCCTCCCCCCTCCTTTTCTTCGCAGAAGTTTTGTGAGGGTTTAGAGTTTTAGGGTTTAGGGTTTAGGGTTTAAGCTTGAACCAGTTGTGTGCTATACAAGAGTCGATTAAACCAGTCGGTAGTTGGAACACCCTACACCCAGCTAGTACGAGTGTTAAAAGGGCCCATATCATCAGGAGTAGACATTTCTTGTCTGGGAAGAATCAAAACTTCAATCAAGAAGAATTAGCTAGAACGGCTAATTGTAAAGGTCTTTTGTAAGGGTTTAGGGTTTAGGGTTTAAGTTTAAACCGGTTGTGCACTATATAAGAGTCGTTTAAACTAGTCAGTAGTCGAAACACCCTACACCAAGCTACTACGAGTGTCAGAAGGACCCATATCATCAGCAGCAGACATTTCTCGTTTGGGAAGAATCGAAACTTTAACGAGGAAGAGTTAGCTAGAACGACTAATTAATTGTGAAGATCTTCTTCTCAACTGAACCCAGACCCTCATCCAGGTGCAGGATGCACAAAAACTGAGATTGTGTCAAATCCAACAAACTAATCCAGCTTGATCGGCCAGCTTATGAATGGCGTTGGGGAACCAGGAAAGGGTGAAGGCTGATGTGCTTCCACGTCTTTGTTTCAGCGGCGAAAGGGTTGGAGACCTCACTTTCCTTGTCGTTGACTATGGGGCTTCTTCCCGTCGCCAACACCTGAATAATAGGAACAACGGTTGCCAACCTTAAATTGAAGGAGAAGAGTCACCTGATCGTGGTTTATTTCTTTTAATTTGTAGGTTATGTTATTATGATGTTTATGATGGGCAAACAATGATCAAACCTAATGGATTGGATTTAAGTAGAAGTCAATTTTAATGACATTGGACAGGCTAGATAGTCCTTTAAATTGTGGACTTATTTGTACGTTCTTTATATTGATCAAGTTACTTCAATTCAAACCTTTTGACTTCCTCATTACAATCTCATTGTAATTCAACAACTTTTATCGTATCTTTATCTCTAGAAACTATTTAAATTGATCTAGTATCAAACCAAGTACTTGTACTTGGGCCTCTACTTAAACGTTTCATGTGTAAGAGCCATAATTAGCTCCCACCGACGAGATGGAGCTTTAAAAGTAAAGAATTTGTGATTGTTACTAACGAAAGATGCACTAAAAAAATAATTTATGTTGGCTGAAAAAAGCCTAAAAATAACTGCTAAAGGTTTTTTGGTGGAAATTTATGCTTAAAAAGGCCATCCGATAGAGGTATTACAATATAAAATAGATTTTCTATCGATAATTTGACATCAAAATTTTGCGGAAATTTATGCCCAATTTTTTAATTTTTTTCATTTTTTTAACAAAATATTCCTCTAAATATGTTTTATTGTTTTAAATAAAATCTTTTTGAAAAAACTCCTACTAAAAATAAATTTTATTTATTTTATATATATTTAAGAGAATTTTCTACCAAAAATGCTTTCATTTTTTAAATTATGCCTTTATTGAATATTCTATCAAAAATATTTAAAATTCTTTTTAAAAATATTTCTTAGTGAAATTTTCACCAAAACTGAATTAATTTATTTAAATAAAAATATTTATTGGCACAAATCTGAACTAAAAACGTTTTAATATTCTTTTTTAGGTAAATCCTTGCCAACAACTTTTTTCTCTTTTTTTAAATTTTAACATTTTAATTTTATTCTTGTAAAAAATTTTAAAATATCCAAGAGTAATTTATATACATAAAAATGAGATTGAATGTACAATATCGTAAAAAAAGGTGTCTATAAAAAAAATATAGTCATAGAAAAGTGTTCTTTCCAAATCATAAAACATGAAAAATATATATGCGTGACTATGTGGGAGGACCATGTGAGGAGCAATTTGGGTATGACGAAAAACCAACATCGATTGTAAGAGGGAGTGTGTCACTAGAAACCATAAATTATCCCATCTAACTTACGTCAACCACTAGTTGTTGAATCGCTTGGTCTTGCGTTACCTTCATCATTACTAATCATTCATGTGTCCTCTCCTAGTTTGTTGCATTGAGCCCCTTGAATATCAACATGACTATTTCTTGTCATTTTCTAAGTTTTCACTTTGATATTCTCTTCATTTTGAAACAAAAGTAGTATGACATTCAAATAAAATTGTTATCGTTAAAATAAAAACTTCACTTGAAACTTCTCCCTTATGAAGTTCTTCTAATAGAAACCAAGGGGGAAGGGGGCATGAGAGCAAAAAGAAGAAATGCCTAACGGGCGTAGCGCTTGAGAGGCAAAAATGAAAAATATCTCCTATTCTTGATAGGATAAAATCCTACTAGATTAGATTTATCTTTAATTGATGTAATCTTTTAATTCCTAAAATCTCACCCTAGATTGATGTAACCCTTTCAATTTCCTAGAATTTGTCCTTAAGTTATGTAATCCTAGATGATTAAGGAGTTTATCAAATAATACTATAAATAGGGTTATTGGCTGAAGGAAGAATTCAGTCAAACATTTTTCTAAATATCTCTTTACCTCTCAATTTTGTGCCTAACACCTCTCCTCTCTTTTCTCCTCTCTTATTCTCTCTTTTCCTTCTAGACCTCTCCTTATCTTCCCCTCTTCCTTCCTTCTCTCTTATTCAAACCCTTTTAACGTCTCTGTTATGGTCCCAGATCAACACGAAGATTCACCAGGGAGGATGAGGGTGATAACGAAGAAGAAGGGAACGAAAGGGGAGAAAATCATAGAAACGAACGGAGAGGGACAACCCGGCTTTGAGGGAGTCTGTAACCTACGGCTCTAAGGGAGACCGCAACCTAGGGTTCCGAGGGAACGCCGACCCAAGCTCAAAGAGGAGACCTCAAATCTTGTTTTAGATTAACTTTTCACTCCCCCATTCATCCATACGATGCATACAAATAGTTCACGCCAACAAGAGTTTAGGCAAAAATTAAACCCAAATAGCATAAAATAGAGAATAAACTAAATAACTACTTAACTAACTCAACCATGGTGTCTTAGCTTGACTCGGCTCACTATTTAGTCCATAACATCTCACCCCTCCTGGAGAACGAGCTTGTCCTAGAGCTCGAAGGTAGAGTATGCCTGCAGAAACGGATCCTCCGTTGGTTCTCACAGTGAGTCGTAGGTTCCACCTGAAAAAATAAATAAATAAATAAATAAATTTTGTTGACCTTATAAGTACATGCAGATCACAGCACCGTCACCCAATTGGGAGGTTGGGTAGTTGAGTTGTCATTGCCCTGTAAAAGCTCTTGTCAGCGATGTTAGTAGAACGAGGACTGTAGTTAACACCATTGGCACGAGGCCTCTTTGGTTGAGGCTTGGCAACCTCTGCTGCTCTGTTCTTGTCAGCGATGTTAGTAGGATGAGGACTATAGTTAACACCATTGGCACAAGGCCTCTTTGGTTGAGGCTTGGCAGCCTCTGCTGCTCTGTTCTTGTCAGCTTTAGCCTTCTCTACCTGGAGAACCCATTTCGGCAAGGTATCCACAGGGTACTGCTCCTCAGCCTTATGCTCTTCAATGCATTTGATGACAGCTTTAAACGCAGCTAACTCTTGCTTGTTTGCTTCATTCTAGGCAGCAGATGGGGATGTGCTTCCAGCTTTGATTTGTGAATTTTTCCTTGCATCCTTCAAGTAAGTTTTGAGTAATGGCACAGGTGCAAATTGTTCTTTGAGCTCAAAAGCATATGTCATGTTAACTGCTTCAATTTGCCGTCCACTATTAACCAAAACATCAATCACGCCTGGCATTTTATCCTGTAGATCAAGTGTCCTACAAAGATCAGTTGTCTGCCGGCGACGAGCAACAGATGGGATGAGTATGCAAGTGTCATCCATATCAAATTCTGAGGCAATACCAAATGTCACTAAAAGGTGCAGAAACGCATGAACCTCTAAGGAGTTTCCTGTAGAGCCACCAATATCAAGTTCATCCAACTTTGGTTTCCTTGCCTCAGCAATCTCTGTTGATTTTTCTCTGATCTCTGAGGACACCACCAAGGAATCTGATTCAGCATGAGCTAATATAGGGCCCAGACACTCCAACATAATACAAGTTCTACGCAGACCCAAGAGGTTGGGGTCCCTCTTTCCATCAAGAGTAGGTGTTTCTGTGAAGGAGTCCTCTAGGGACTCCAAACCCAACCTTGCTGGATCTAAGGCACTCCTTAACACAAGTGGGGACCTCCTCTTATGGCAGCAAGATTTTTCCTATTACCTGATATGAATTTATGGAGCCCCTTTGCATCCATTTCTACACATAATTTTGTCAGTGGTGTCTGAGGCTTCTTTTCCATATTTTCATCTTCAAACTTGACTTCCAAGTTGGATTCTTTTGAAGCTTTAACTTCTGAATTCTCTTCTATGACAGCATCGGTCAGTCCATCCTTGAAGTTGAAACCCTTGGGTTTTCATTCTGCCAATGTTTCTGAAGCTTGCCACCAGAAGCAGAGCTGTAGGTTTCTTCATCAAACAGTTGAACATCCCAATTGATGAGCGTAGCTTGTAATACTTTGACCACGGCAATAGAGACATAGAGAGAGATTGGAATCAAGTAACCATAAAGCATAAGTGCCCTTCCATACCATTTCATGATCAAAATAATCAGACTCTTTGAATGGGATCTCTGTGTATACTGCAGCACGAAGACCAAGATAACCTTTGAGAATGCCAGCGACTGTGCCTCTGCTCAGAGGGAAGTTTCTCATATTTGTCACTAGTACGCCAGTCCCAAGCCATGCACTACGGTGAGTAGCAACAACCAAGGCCACCCATAACAGCCAGTAAGGCAAAGATTTAACATTCCGAACTGGGAGCCAGAGCACCCCGTACCCAAGAAAGCAAGAAAGAGTTCCGATCAAAAGCATAACCCATGAGGGGCAATTTATTGCATACAATCCCAGAAAGTAGGCCCACGTTCTCGCCTAGATCGTTAGCAATTCCTAGGATCGTTAACTTCTATTGGGAGTAACCCAAAACAGATTTTAGAGAATGCGAAAAGAGAGGAAAATTATAGGGGTTTACTGCAACAATTTGGACCCAAACTGCGGCTCCGAGGCCAACCCACGGAGGTCTAGTCCCCGCTTTCAGCACAGGCATTGCTACAAGCAGAAGCGGTCCCACAGCTCTTCCTGTCTGGTTTTCGTAGAGAAGAGCATCGGAAGGGAGTCCAGCAGTGGATGGAGCATCACCCCCACCCAGGATTCCAACTCCAAATTTCAATTTCTCAAGAATCTCATCTTCCTCCACCGCAACCCTTTCCAATTCGAAATTAAAATTTCGGGATTTCTTGGCTTTCCTGTTCTCAAATGGGTACTCTCCCCGTCGATTGAACGACGAGCTCTGCCCAACAGACCAACCAGCAGAATGGTTCCCACTGAAACCGCCAGAAAATTTTTTTTCCTATTCCAGAGGTTGATTTTCCCAATTCTTACACGCTGGACAGAGGAATTCGAAGACTTACCTGGCATTGATATCAATGAGTTGAGGTATGTCTCGGTTGAGGGAGAAGTGGAGGCGATGCTAACCTTCCACCCCTCACCGTTGTCACCGAAATTCCTGACCGAAGGAGGCGTTGTCCGTCGGCGAACAACAACCGTGCCGACCAGGGATGCCTCTGTCCGAACTCAAACAGGCAAACCCAGTTGGGCCCGTTCCGCAGCCCGAAGAGTTTCGCTTTCAGCCCGATGTATCTCCTCTGTTTTGGTGCGCCAGGCACGCAACTCATCCCGGATTGATGATTTTCACTCTGCGCCTAAGGCTTCCATGTGCGATATTAGTTTTGCGCCCACTGCGGCTACCTTTGCGGCTAGCTCATCTCGGAACGACGCTGCGGCTATTTCATCTGGGAATGAAGAGTAGCTCATCCAGGAATCGCCGCCGTCTGATTGCAGAAGGTCTGAGTCCGAAATCTGATTTGTGTCCTTCTCAGCGATTTCTATGGTTCCCGGTGTCGGATTTGAGGTCGCCCCCAAATCTTCCGTAGGTACTTCGGCCGGTAAACAGGACGACGTGTTTGATTTTTCCGGGCCGTGGTCTGTTTTCCGTCCGAGACCGCATCTCGAGCGAATTCCTCTCTATACTAATCGGTGTCTTGAATCCGATTATCCGACCCAATTCGAATATCCGGTTCGGATCCGCGTCGAGACCCGATTACGGGATTAAATCAGGAGCTCTCTAGATTTAAGGATCGGAGGTTGAGATGTCGAGAAAGGGGATTCTGTGTGCGAGAAAGAGGGTTTTCGGGAAGGAGGGCTTCATTGGGAGAAATCGGAGCTTGATTGTGTATCGGAGTTTGATTTGTATGCTTGAAGCCGCAAAGCTTTGTCTTTTCGCATTTAGTGGATTTTCGTCTCCTCCCGTAGATGTAGGTTGTCGCCGAACCACGTAAGATCACTGCCTCTTGTGTTTTGTTGTTGATTTACTGATTTTATGTCCATATTGTGTTTCCTATGCGGTTTTATATGCTTCGTAGTGGTATACCCTTGATTATTATGCTCGGATTTAACCCCTAGTTATAACAATTGATATCAGAGCGAAGTTTTCCGGCGACGGTGCCGGATTTTCGTTTTTTTCTTTCTGTTTCCGCTGATGGGAAGAGAGCTCTCTGTCTCAAGCTTCCATTTGGTAGTTTCTGGAAGTGCCGAAAGGAGAAGAGAAATTTTTTTTTGTGGCACTGGTTGGTGGTGTCTGACAATGCCGAGGAGGAAGATTTTTTTTTTTTTTTTTGGCACTGGTTGGTGGTGTCTGACAGTGCCAAGGGGAAGAAGAAGAATTTTTTATTTTTTTTGGCATTGTTCGGTGTTGGATTCTGGAAGCGACGAGAGAGAAGATTCAAGCATCTTAGCATTTTTTGTGACCGAGGGTATTTTGGTAATTATGACTACGAAGTATATATTAGAGAAATTTGATGGGCAGATGAGTTTCAGTTTGTGGCGCGTGAAGATGTGTGCCATGTTAATACAATAAGGGCTCCACAAAGCATTGAATGAAAAGGATAAGTTTCCAACTACGATGTCAAAAGAAGCCAAGGAGGATCTTGACATCAAATCTCTTAGTTCCATTCAGTTGTGATTGGCCGATGAGGTTTTGCGGGAAGTTGCAGATGAGATGATAGCAGCTAGTTTGTCGTTGAAGTTAAAGAGTATTTATATGACTAAATCTCTCACGAACAGGTTGTATTTGAAGCAACACCTGTATACTCTTCGAATGAAGGAAGGTACATCTCTCAAAGACCATCTTAATGAATTTAACAAGATTATTATGGATTTGAGAAATATAGATGTTATCGTGGAAGATAAGGATCAAGCACTGATTGTGCTATACTCTGTACCCCCATCCTATGAGCACTTCGTTACGACTATGCTCTATGGGCACGATACCATCTCTATGGAGGATGTTAAGACATTTTTATACTCTAACGAGTAGAGGAAGAAGGTGTCTACCAGTGGGAGCAAAGAGCAAGCAGATGGTCTGTTTGTTCGAGGACGAACGAAGGAGAAGGATTTTGGAGGCAGTGGCCGTTCTAGGCCGAAGTCAAAGGGGAAAGGGGGCAAGTGTTATTATTGTCATCAACCAGGTCATTTTGCAAGAGACTGTCCAAAATTGAAAGAGAAGGAGAAAAGAGAAGAAAAGGAAGAGGTTGCTGGGTTTGTTGAAGATCATTCTGATGGTTCAGAATATGTTCTCACAGTTGAGGGTTGCACACTCACAGGGTGAGTGGATACTTTATTCGAGCCGTTCCTACCACATGTGTCCTATCTAGGATTTTTCTACGACATATCAGTCGGTAGATTGTGGTACAGTTTTGATGGGGATTTTTGCTCTGTAAGACTATTGGGATTGGAACTGTTCAGATCAAGATGTATGACGGTATAGTGAGAATTTTGTAAGAAGTTCGGCATGTACCAGTTTTGTTTTGCTTTCTCTAGGTTCTCTTGATTACCTTGGCTATAGATACACAGCTGAAGGTGGAGTTTTTTGGAGGTCTGTATAGGGACACTGGTTGTGGTGAAAGGAAAAAAGGTTGGTAACCTTTTATGTGCTTCAGGGCAGTACAGTCATAGGTACTGTAGTAGGTACCTTATCTTCAGATTCAGTTTTTTGACACGACTCGTCTGTGGAATATTTGGTTAGGACATATCAGTGAGTAGGTGGAGTTTGAGGGTGATAAGTACAGCTACGCCGACATGGTCGCTTATGCATTACCTGTGGCAGAGACCGATCTATTGGGAACATCATGGAGACTCGCTGCTGCTAGAGGCTGGAGTCGTGGACTCGCCGTTGCTAGAGGCTGGAGTCGTGGAGACTCACCGTTGCCTAGAGGCTGGAGTCGTGGAGACTCGCAGTTGCCAGAGGCTAGAGTCGTGGAGACTCGTCGCTGCTAGAGGCCGGAGTCGTGGAGACTCGCCGCTGCTAGAGGCTGGAGTTGTGGAGACTCGCCGCTGCTAGAGCTGGAGTCGTGGAGACTCGCAGTTGCCAGAGGTTGGAGTCGTGGAGACTCTCCATTGCCTAGAGGTTGGAGTCGTGGAGACTCGCCGTTGCCAGTTGCCAGAGGCTAGAGTCGTGGAGACTCGTCGTTGCCAGAGGCTGGAGTCGTGGAGACTCGCCGTTGCTAGAGGACTGAGAGTCGTTGATTCCAGAGAGAGTCATTGCACCAGGGAAGTCTTCTAGTGGTTGCAGGCGGATGCAATATTGGCTGCAGGCAGAAGCAGAAGCAGAGGCAGAGGCAATAGTGGTTGCAGGCAGAGATTGCAGTGAGGTTTTCCACATGTTACTAGTAGAGGCAGTAGGGAGTCGTTGTTGTGAGAGACCGTTCAGTTTCCAGAGCCCTCTAACTACTGTGAAGTTGTCGCTGGTAGTGATGCTACTCAATTTAGATGCCCTAGGAGGCAAGGTGGAGAAGGCGATAGAGAAGTTCAGTCTTTCAGAGAGGAGTAATCGAATTCAAGCCAAGGTGGAGATTTGTTAATCGGGTGTCTTGAATTACCCGACCCAATCCGATTACCTGACCGGACCCGATTACCCGGTTCGGATCCGCGTCGAGACCCGATTACGGGATTAAATCGGGAGCTCTCTGGATTTAGGGATTGGAGGAGGTTGAGACGTCGAGAAAGGGGATTCCGTGTGCGAGAAAGAGGGTTTTCGGGAATGAGGGCTTCATTGGGAGAAATCGGAGCTTGATATGTATGCTTGAAGCCGCAAAGCTTCGCCCTTTTTGCATTTAGTGGATTTTCGTCTCCTCCCGTGGATGTAGGCTGTCGCTGAACCACGTAAGATCGTTGCCTCTTGTGTTTTGCTATTGATTTACTGATTTTATGTCCATATTGTGTTTCCTATGTGGTTTTATATGCTTCGTAGTGTATACCCTTGATTATTACGCTCGGTTTTTAGCCTCTGGTTATAACAACTCCGTTGATAGCCAATACTTCACCCAGGAGGCACACCATTTCTGTATCTCTTCCACTGCAATGCTTGCAGCCATTTCTTAGATTTGTCTGTGCATCGCCAACCATGGGTCTCCATAACACATCGTGTTCCCGCTCTGATACCAATGTATTATGGTCCTAGATCAATACGAAGATTCACCGAGGAGGACGAGGGTGATAACGAAGAAGAAGGGAACGAAAGAGGAGAAAATCATAGAGAAAAACGGAGAGGGATAACCCGGCGCTGAGGGAGTCCGTAACCTACGGTTCTGAGGGAGACAACATAGGGTTCTGAGGGAACGCCGACCTGAACTCAAAGAGGAGACCTCAAATCCTGTTTTAGTTTAACTTTTCACTCCCCCATTCATTACCCTACGATGCATACAAATAGTTCACACCAACAAGATTTTAGGAAAAAATTACAAAAATGCCCCTGAGGCATATTTAAACCCAAATAGCATAAAACAGAAAATAAACTAAATAACTACTTAACTGACTCAGCCATGGTGTCTCAGCCTGACTTGGTTCACTATTTGGTCCATAACCGTCTCTATTTAAACTTTCTTTCACTTTTAAAAAAGATTATGATCTCTCACAAGTCTATCAATTGGTATCAGATTAGTCCTTCTTAGTTCAACTAGATTACAAATACAATGTTTATGTAGATCATCGCCTTCACAAGAAGCATATTTTGTGTGACAATATTATAATTGAATGAAAGTTATTCAAGTCTAGTTTTAGAGAAAATAAATAACAAGTTTCAAGTCAATCATATCTCTGTATAAAGAGATATCTCTATAGGAGTTGCCAAGGGTCCTACTACTAAAGAAAACAATTAAAGCTCTTCGACTTTACTTTTTTGGAGTAAAATGAATTTTTATATTTTGGGCTATATTTGATGAGATATCACCATCAGAAGCTATAAAGATCAATGTTGCCAAAACTTTCTGTTGGGAGATGGGGCCAAGCCCATACGACCAAGGAAGACCCACACATCCTAGTGTGTGGAAGATGGACTCAAGCATACAAACCAAAGAGAAGGCCTACAAACACACATAATGGTGGCATGATGGTAAATAAAGAGTCATCTCATAAAGATGACACTGCTGTAATTAGTTTATGATTTATGACTCTTAAGGGTGAAGGGTATTCTTGTAATGTTAATACTTTGATATCTATAAATACAACTTAAGGGGGGAAGGTTTGGAGAAGTCCATAACCCTAATCTTTCTCCTCTTTTCTCCAAATTCACCACTCTTTCTTTTCTCCTCCTAAAACCTTCTCTCCACAACAAAGTTCTTCTTCTCTCCCTTTTAATCCTCTTATATTGTGATTATACATCATGGAATTCTAATTTTCAACATGGTACCAGAGTAGGGAAAGATCTGAGATGGAAAAGGAGAAGAAGATGGAGAAGAAGCAAAGGAAGAAGAAGAAAAAAAAAAAGGAAACCAGAGGAGTTTCTCCTATTTCTTTTAGTATTCTTTCCCATTTCATGTTTTTAATTATATTTTTAACTCTCTTATAGTATGTTTCGTAAAGAAAAATATATATCTTTGGAAATATATTTGATTTTGTTATAATGTGGGACCCATCATGGCCCCACAAGCTAGTGAGACCCACCATGAACTCGAGAGGTGTCAACAAGAGTCCTCATACAATGTGGCTCTAACTAAGAGATAAGGAACATGTGCTGGAATTAAATAGAAGATTTGAAGATCAAGTGGGATCCACAAAGATACCACGAAAAATATCATGTGGGACCCACAAGATAAGACCAAGTGCTAGCTCTCTAGCTTAATTCACGTCCTTAAAGAAAGTGTTTGTAGTTGAGTTAAATTAGTCTCATAAATAGATAATGTAATCTTATCATAATAGGCTTATCTTAGAGAGTTTTAGTTATAATGTAATTAGGAGTCCTTAGGTTAGTTGTACATGGACTCTATCACCTCCTCAACTGTAAATAGAGGTGATTGTAACTCGGAATTATTCAAGCAAGTTACTTTGTTTTTTCTCCTCTCTTATATGAAGTTCTCTCTCTCTAATCTCTCTTATTTTCCTCCTACTCTCTCTCTACCCGAGAGCTTTTCTCTTTTCTCTTTGTTCTTTCTCTCTCCCCTTGCTCGAGGAATTATTCATGGGGTCCTAAATTCAACATGGTATCAGAGCTACCAATTTAGGATCCCCATGATGCTCTATGAAGGCTCCTTATGAAGCAAGATTGAAGATCATGAGATAAATATTTATTTCTCATATTATTAAATTTATGCTACAGGTTTTTGGTATTAAGAGGTGGTTTATAGATGTCATTATGCATGTTTTTATTTTATGAAATTATGAGAATATATGCATCTTGGATTATCTTTGATTAGAAGAGATTATCAAGGCAGTTTTGTCAGTTTGCACAATACTGTGACCGAGACCAATGCATATTGGATTTTTTTTATAAATCTGTGGGAACAAGATTCTCCGATAAAGAAGGAAGATTATGAGCCTTTTATGAGTTGTTATCCATTAAAATTATTTACTTAGCTTTTATACTAAGCATCTCCATTAACCTAGTTGGTTATAGCCTTCCACTTGGTATTATTTTGATTACTTGATTGGAGAACTATTTTACTTGATTTTGCCTACTATGGCTGAAGATAATATGAGTCACAAGAGTGACATACTCAGAATCACCACTGTACCCTTACTCTGGTCCACATTGGTTCGTCGGTTTTTTATCACAAAGGACCCAGTTGGTCATCTCACCAATCGTGGACCACATATTGATGAAGATGATATATTCTATACCAAATGGTTAAAGAAGGATACATTGGTTATTAGTTGGCTTATCAACAGTATGAAAGAACATGTCTCCAATAATGTCATTCATCTAGAGACGGCTAAAAAAATCTGGGAGACATGCGCCAAGTTGTATTCAAGCTCCAACAACTTACAAAGGTCATATGATATTTTACAACGGATGCTTACCACCAAACAAGGAGACAATATACATGAATATTTGGCCCATTTTCGAGGTTTTCTTCAAGAATGGAAACTTTCCCAGCCAACCTCTATAGATATCTCTATCCAAGATAAATAGAAAGAGGCCTTGATAACTGCAATATGCCTTGCAAACATTAAACCGTATCTTGAAATTGCTAAGACTCACCTTCTTAGCTCTTCCACGGTTCCCACTTTTGATGATGTATGTGTTACACTTCTCCGTATTCCAGATGTTTCTCCCTCTACTACTGAAATACCATTCGCTATATACTTTGGACATAGGAGAATACCATCTGACCAAGGCCGAGGCAGATTTTATGGACGAGGAAGAGGAAGAGGTGGAAGGACTGGTTTTGATCAAACAGATGGGAAGGAATGCACCTATTGTAAGGTATTTGGCCACACTAGAGACACATGCTTTCACCTAAAAGAAAGCCCTATATGTGGTAGATTGGGCCACTCTCGCGAAAGATGTTATAAAGCTAGTGAGAATAAGGCTAACCAAGCCTTAGTGAGTGATACATAAGAAGAGCAGTCTACCACAACAACTGCAAAGCATACTTTTACTGATGAAGACTATGAACTATTCCAGAAAATGAAGACCATGATAGGGTCCTCCCCAAGTACTTCTTCACCAACCACTACCACCACCGCTTTAGGTATGCTTTTTGCGTCCTCTTCGTCCTGGATAATTGACTCAGGAACCTTCGAGCATCTTACAGGTAACAGACATCTACTATACTCAGTTTCTCCATGTCTTTCACATAAATTTGTTACCATTGTTGATGGATCACAAACTAAATTTCAAGGGAAATGATCCAATTCTGTTACACCATCACTTTGGCTTAGAGATATCCTTTTCGTTCCTACTTTCCCTTTGAATCTTTTATCGGTTAGTTGGCTCACCAAACATTTTAATTGCTCTATAACTTTATCACCGACTTCATGTGTGTTTCGGGATTTTACAATGAAGCGGGTGATTGGTGGAGGCGATGGTCAAGGGGGGTTCTACTACCTGGATGTGCCACAAATAAATACTGCATCCACCTACGACACTAAAACTGGTTATGGCACAACCGGTTGGGACATCCGTCCACCAAATCTCTTCATCAAATTTTTCCTAAAGCGCAGTCAGACCTTCATTGTGAAGCATGTCAAATAAGTAAACATAAGAGGTCTACATACTCACCTCGTCCAAAAATTAAAAGTGTCTCTCCTTTTTCGTTAATTCATACTGATGTTTGGGGACCCTTGAGTGTCTCCAACATTTCTCAAGTGAAATATTTTATTACATTCATTGAGGACTTCACTCGTACCACTTGGTAATTTTTGTTTAAAGAGCATTCTGAAATACCAATGATATTTAAATCTTTTCATGCAATGGTACTCACTTAGTTTGGGCAGAAAATTAAAGTCCTTTGATCCAATAATGCCAAAAAATACACATCCAAAGATCTTGACTCGTTTTGTCAAGAAAATGGCATTATTCATCAGACATCATGTGCCTACACCCCTCAACAAAATGGTGTAGCTGAACGAAAGAACAATCATATTCTTGAGGTAGCTTGTGGTTTACTATATGTCATGCAAGTTCCATACTTTTATTGGCCGCATGCAGTTCTTACCGCATGTTTTCTTATAAATTGGTTACCCTCTTCCGTTCTTCATAAAAAAATCTCCCTACTCTCTATTGTTACCTAATGATGATCCTTTTTCACTACCCTTGAGAGTCTTCGGCTATCATTTTTTTGTCCATAAACTTGATCCCAAATCTATGAAGTGTATCTTCTTAAGATACTCTCGCACACAAAATGGTTATGTTTGCTATAGTCCCTCTCTTCAGCGTTTACTTGTGTCTAGGGATGTCACATTTTTTGAAGATTCTCCATATTATTCTGATAATGCTCGTCTAGGTTTATCTTCAGTACTAGGTTCTCCTCGACCGGTTGTGCCCCATACTATAGAAACTACTCAACCCCTAAAAACACTGGCTGACACCACACCTACTGAGTTGTCGAATCCTACCAAGGTAAGTCCATCTTCTCCGATTATTTTTGGCCCAGAATATGATACTCGTCCTATTGCAGTTAGGAAAGAGCCCAAATCATGCACCATGCCTTCTACTTCTCATCCCATAACAAACTTTGTGTCTCATCATCGTCTATCCCCGTTTGTTGTCAATTTCTATCGGCTATTTCCTCCGTACCTATACCATAGTCCTATCAGGAGGCTCTCAAACATCCAAGGTAGAAGGCAGCTATGGATGAAGAAATGCATGCCCTTTATGAAAATCAGACATGGGCTATAGTCCCACTTCCTTCAGATAAGAAACCCATCGGTTGCAAATGGGTATTTACGGTGAAAAAAAATCTGGATGGGTTCTTGGCTCGGTTGAAAGCTCGCCTTGTTCCTAAAGGATATACACAATGTTATGGCATTGATTATGAAGAAACTTTCTCTCCAGTGGTTAAATTAAACTCGGTACATTTGTTATTATCTCTGGCAGCTAACTCTTCCTGGTAGGTCTATCAACTTGATATCAAAAATGCTTTTTTGAATGGAGATCTAAAGGAGGACATTTATATGCAACAACCACCTGAGTATGTGGTTGAGGGAGAGTTCGTATGTCGACTACAAAAATCTATTTATGGTCTCAAACAGTTGCCTCGTGCATGGTTTAAAAATTTTAGCCAAACACTCATATTGGTCGGATTTCATAGATGCTCTGGAGATCATTGTGTCTTAATTAAAGACACACCGAAAGGCAAGGTAATTCTAGTTGTATAAGTTGATGACATTATTATAATTGGCAGTGATCCCGAGGGCATCCAAAAGACAAAATAAATGATATGTATTGAATTCAAGAAAAATGATCTTGGACTGCTCAAATATTTTTTGGGTATTGAAGGTCTACAATCCATACATGGATTTATATTATCTCAAAGGAAGTATGTCCTTGACCTATTGGAGGAGACCGGAATGCAGGGATGTAGACCAGTAGAAACTCCTATGGACTCGAATACAAAATTATGTGTAGGTATTGGAGAAGAAGTAGATGTCGGAAAATATCAAAGATTGGCGGGAAGATTTATTTTTCTCCGCGTAATGAGGGCAGATATTTCATATAGCAGTCAGTATAGTAAGTCAATAAATGCACAAACCACAACTCAGTCATTGGCAAGCACTAGAATGGATATTATGATATCTAAAAGGAGCACCAGGAAGAGGGCTCCTCTATAAAAATCATGGATACTTAAACATCGAAGGATTCTCATATGCAGACTGGGCTAGATCCCCGGATGACAGAAAATCTACTTCAGGATATTGTACAATGTTGGAGGAAACTTGGTTACATGGAGGAGCAAGAAACAAAATGTAGTTGCAAGGTCTAGTGCAGAAGCAGAGTACAGAGCCATGGCACACACAGTCAGTAAACTCCTATGGATCAGATCTCTCCTAATTGAACTGGGTTTTTACAAAAAAGCTCCTATGAATCTATATTGGGATAATTAGGCTACAATTCACATCAAATCCAGTCTTCCATGAGAGAAAAAAGCATATAGAAATAGACCGCCACTTCATACGAGAAAAATTCATTGCCGGCATCTTATCTCTCCACCATGTATCTTCACAGAACTAGGTTGCAGACATTCTCACCAAACCAGTCACTCAAAAATTTTTGTCCAACATTTGCAGCAAGCTGGGCATCTACGATGTTTTCTCACCCCCAGCTTGAGGGGAAGTGTTACAATGTGGGACCCACCATGGCCCCACAAACTGGTAGGACTCACCATGAGCTCGAGAGGTGTCAACAAGAGTCCTCGTACAAAGTGGATCTAGCTAAGAGATAAGGAACATGTGCTGGAATTAAATAGAAGATTTGAAGATCAAGTGGGACCTAGAAAGATACCACGAGCTGGTATCTCTATCTACATGAGCTGAAAGATCATGTGGGACCCACAAGATAAGACCAAAAGCTAGCTCTCTAGTTTGATTCACTTCCTCAAAGAAGGTGTTTGTAGTTGAGTTAAATTAGTCTCTTAAATAGATAATGTAATCTTATCATAATGTGCTTATCTTAGAGAATTCTAGTTGGAATGTAATTAGGAGTCCTATGGTTAGTTGTACATGGACTCTATCACCTCCTAAACTATAAATAGAGGTGATTATAACTCGGAATTATTCAATCAAGTTACTTATCTTTTTCACCTCTCTTGTGTGAAATTCTCTCTCTCTAATCTCTCTTATTTTCCTTCTTGCCTCTCACTACCTGAGAGCTTTTCTCTTTTTCACTTTTTTCTTTCTTTCTCCCCTTGCTCGAGGTATTATTCATGGGGTCCTAAATTCAGTAGATTCTACTTTCCAACTCAAAATGAATCGATGAGATCAGATTTTTCCAGAAAGAGAAATCAACATCTGAAGCAGCAAAGGTAAAACAACAAAAAAGTTTCTTGCAGCAGCAGAAAGCTTCAACTTTCAAACCGTTTTATGCCATCAAGAACAAGACTTTATATGGAGAAATATATATATATATATATATATATATCTCTATAAGTCTATTTTCTTAAATATTAACCTAAATCTCATTATGAATTTATTATATGGAGATATCAATTTCGGAAGAGTCCATGGTCATGCTAGCCAAAGAAGAAAGAGTAATCAGTTCAACCAGATTACAAAGTCCAAAATCTATCAGATTAATTATCTCAAAAGATGTATATTTTTTTTAAAAGAAGTTATACTTGGTTGAAAGGTATTTAAGTCTTGTTTCATAATAAGAAAATTTATTGTCAATCTGATCTATATTTAAGGAGATATTCACATTGGAAGAATAAAAGGTCCTGTTTTATGGACTCGATAGCATAACGAGTACTCCAGAGGCGACGCGGATGAGTCGATGACTCATCGGAGAAGTGAAGTACATTAGGTAATATATGTTCTTTTAAATTATTAATGACAAGTAGGAAGCCAAGAGGGCAGTATTGTAATAATCAATAACTCTTTACCTCGAACCTTGGCTTTATTAGGCTATCGAGAGGGAATGAAAGACAAGCAGAAAATTACAAGGATTTGTGTTCTCCTTCAATGAACCAGGGTCGGCGTTCCCCTGGAACCCAAGGTGTAGGACTCCCTTTGACGAGCTTGATCCCTTCTTCTTCATCGATTTCCCCCTTTCCACCTTTACCTTATGTTATTCACCCTCATTCACCATCATAGGTCATTCAGGCAGAACAAGGAGGCCTGATTCGGATTCTAAAATACAGGAAACCCTCTCCCACCATAGAATTACTCAGTCCATGGTCAGAGACCATAACATCTT
The DNA here is from genome assembly GCF_029961685.1 of Aristolochia californica. Lineage (NCBI taxonomy): Eukaryota > Viridiplantae > Streptophyta > Magnoliopsida > Piperales > Aristolochiaceae > Aristolochia > Aristolochia californica. Next base: position 9,459,456 of record NW_027182279.1, read on the forward strand.
CGTATTAAAGTACGTCAGAATGGGAGAGTCATCCAACAATGCCGAAATGATAGCTACCCTCAAGGAAATGATTTAAGCAGATAGGGTAGTTGGGCAGGAAGAGATGGAAGGGCGTCTGGCTGAGTTGGTGGATAGCCTAATTTATCAAGCCTTTCATCAGGTAAATACGCAAGTTCAAAGTTTGTCTATTCGGTTGGATGAATGCATGAGGGTAAAAAACCCCACCCCTCGAGAAGGAGGGAGAAGCACTGCGACCACGCAGGGGGACCAATTTGTTGTGCGAACAGAGCACCCAGAAAGTGGTGTGAGTCCGCGTCCAGGTAGTGGGACCATTCCACGCTATACAAAATTGGACTTTCCAATTTTTAAGGGGTTCGAGGATCCTTTAATTTGGCACTATAGGTGTGAAAAAAAAATTCACATCAAAATACGATTGAAATAGACAAGGTGGGGTTGGTCGCCTTCCACATGCTCAATGAAACACAGCTTTGGGGCCACCAGTTAGAATTGGAGCATCCGAACCTAGACTAGGATGAGTTTAAAGAATTGTGTACAATTTGGTTTGGACCTCCAGCACAAATCAATCCATTGGGGGATCTAGTGTTGTTACACCAAACAGGTAGTGTGGAGACCTATCAAAAATTATTTCAAGAAAAATTGGCAAGAGCCATCAAATTGAGGGGGTTCATGCTGCTGAGTCTTCTCAATCTCAGGGGGCTGGTCATGATGTTATTGTTGCCATGTTGGAAAAGTGTGGGCAGTGCAACCTTGCCAATGGGGGGGGCTGTCGTGAGTGGTTGTTTCACACCAGTCCAGGACTGATGGAGGGGGAATGGAATGAAAAGAGGCAAGTCTGAATTTAGGTTAAAACAAAGGGTTTGAGTCTTCCTAAACGAGCTCGAGGGTTTTCAAGCTTCCCTTCGGCTTGATTTTCTATTTTCCTTTCTTCTTTAGTACGAATCGCTGTGTTAGATCCTGGGAACGTAACAGATTTAATAATATTAACTACGAAAAAATTATGATCCTCCTAGATAACTTTATCCTACTACCAAAAGTGGGAAAACCCTCCAATGGAAAAAAAAATTGTTTGCAAACATAGACAAAACTATCTTTTTAAAAAGAATAATAATAAAAAATATAAATATTTAATATTTTTAAATCTAAAAATGTACAATAAAAAAATTATGATTAAGTATTTCACAAGTTACAAGCATTATATAAGTTAAATATTAGATATAAATATACACAAATAAAAATTATATTTTTGTTTTAACTTCAATATATTTTTAAATGTTCTTGAGTTATTTTATTATAGATATTATTTTTATAAGAAAAAAATGTATACATTAGAAACTAATTCATACCAACAATTTTTTTCAAATTTTAATTAAACTAAATTATTTTTAATATAATTAAATAAAAAGTAGTTTTTTTTATAATTTTAACATGCTTGTAATTAAATAGTTATTTTCATATTTATTCACATCTCGTGTGCATAAACCTTTATGTCATTAAATCATTAATAACTAGTTCTTGAATTAATTATCCAACTTGAATGTAATTACTAATTTTTAATTGAATTATTACTAGTTAATTAATAAATAATTAATCAATGAACCTACTGAGTAACTACTAATTATGTGATTAAATAATTATTTAAAACTATTTGACCAATTAACCTATTTACTTTAATAACTAATTATTTAGTTGAATAATTAGTAATTAACTAACTAACTAATTGAAAAAATTTTAATTATATAATTAACTAATTGGATAAATAATTAATTTATCTAATTAATAAATTTAATTGGAGAATAGAGTAGGTGGGAACAACTAGAATAAAATTTTATTTTATCACGACTATGTTAGGTGCGTATATCAGAATCGAGATAGACCAATTACCAAATCCACCTATCATAGCTAGCAGAACCATGAAAATGATCATTAATTAATCTAAACATTAGTGTGACTAATTAAAATATTAAGTAGCTAATTAACATTTTGAAAAATAATTAATTAGGTACTAATTATATAATTAAGTAATTATGTACTCAATCATGTAAATAATTAAGGAAGTTTTTTAATTTGATATTTTTTAGTTAATGGGTTCAGGATTTTTACTTTAGAATCTTACTTTATCATTCTAATGTCCAAGGTCTTCAAAATGTCTAAGTTTTTTACTCCCAAATGTTAGTCTATGATTCACAAATATTAAATTAATTAAGATCACTATACCTTAGTCATTAAATTACTTAATTGACTTAATCACAATATCAATTAATCAATTACTTAACTCAATACATAAATAATTTAAATCAAATAAATTTTATTTATATGAAATTTAACTTGCATTTATTACTTGATATAAAATTAAATTTTTATTAGATGAAGCGATAAATTAATATTAAATATTTTGATAAATGTTTATTAGATTAACTAAGTAAGTAATAAATTAAGTGATTAATATTTTGATAATCAACTGATTGAGCAAATAATTAATCGGGTAATATTTAATAATTTTAGACTAACTGAGTATATAATTAGTACTTTAAATAACTTATAATTATTATTTTTATTTATCCCCTTTATGTTTTCACTTTATCTTATTTTCCTTTTTCCTTTTTTATTTTTCTAATTTTTATCTTTTATTTTATTATTTTTCCATTTCCCTTTTCCTTTTTCTTATTCTTTCTTTCTTTTATTGTTTTTTCTTCCCTTTTTTCTTACTTTATTTCTTATTTTATTTTATTTTTCATTTAAAAACTTTTCCTTTGTATCTTTCCTTTTTATTTTTCCTCTATTATTTTCTTATTTTTCATTTTTCTCTTCATTTCCCCTATTTTTTCCTCTTTCCTTTTTTTTTTTTTTTTTTATCTTCCTCTGTTCTGTTTTTATTCCTTCATTTTCCCTTTTTTTCCTTCCATTTTTAATTTTATTTTATTTTATCCTTTGTTTTTTCATTTTTAATCTTTTAATATTTTTTTCCTATCGATTTATTTTTATTTTTCTTATTTTCCCCATTTTTCTCTTTTCTCTTCGTCGTCCAATTGCTTTGCCGCTATTGGAGCTCACCGTTGCTGTAGGTCAGTTTTTTCCCCTAATTTGTGCCCAGGGGAGGAGAGGTGTGCACTATCCAGTTTGGCGGGAAGAGGGGGGAGTTTGACCAACTATAGATTCCACCTGAGCTAACTCTCAAGATTATTTATTGACTTGCTTTGACCAACTATTCAATTAATATCTTTGCCCTTAAGTGCGTCCTCATGCGAATTTGGCAAAATTTTCCTATATTCCCTAGTTGGTGCTTTTCTATGTTTCTAATTTGTGGTTTTCTTCTTTTTGATCCTTTTGGGAGATAATTAAGTATTCTATCACTCTTCAAGTTTACTTTCTGAAGCAACAAGTCTTTTGTATTCCGAATTATAGTCTATGAGATATCAGCATCAAAATCCATAAATGTCAGTTCTATCAAAACTTTCTTCTTTGACCTGGCCCTCCCTTTCCCTTCCCCGTTACCTAAAAAAATTGATTCACCATTCTCCACATTTTCACCTTATCCTAGCATCTCCTTACATCACAAGAGAAACTAACTCTACCCACTCTATTCCTCCCCCTTCTATCCCATGAGCTCTCTTCGTCTCCAAAATTTGCCCTCTTTAACTCTTCTAACCCTCTTCTTCTCCTTTGCTTGTACCTAGTAACTGTTAATAATTAGTCCAAAGTGTTGTGTGGGTGTTATACCTTGGACTATTTGAACTTTTTATTTTGTAAATTGAACTCAGAGGAGCAATATACCTTCAAAATGGATGCAACAATCCTCTAAGAGGGTTGTGAACCATTATAATAATATGTGTGTGTTTATGTATCATTGCTTTGATCGATATTTAAATGACTTGGATTTACCTTAGAAAATTCATAATTGCCATTGAAATTGATAAACTTATTCATCTACCTCTTCTCAAGGTTTATACTTGTAGGACTAACATTGGTATCATAAAAAAATAACTTTAAAAAGATAAGATGCAACTAGATCCTACTAAATTAATTGTTACTTTTCTCCATCATCTATCTCATTAACAATCATGATAGAGTCTCTTAGACCATCTTGATTTAAATAAATGGTCATATTTTGATGCTACTAGTCATGGAATTAAATTCAAGTATAATAAGAGAAATTTCAAGGCAATACTTTATGGACAAGTAGAAATTTAGAGGTGAAGGAACTATTTACTCATGTTCCAAAGCATTTAAAAAACATTTCAATTTGTTATATATAAATAATAATAATGATTATTAACATATTGGATCAGGTATCTGCAAATGGGATTGAGTATAAACATTTAAAATTGAGGATTGGATTGGTTTGAGTTGGGGTTTATTCATGATATATCTACATATTGATCCATGTTAAGTGCGAGTGGATATTTTTTACCCAAATACTAATCTGATCCATTTATTTGTATATTGGATTGGATTTTGTGGATTAGGGACGGTTTGAATTACGGATGAACCCAACCCATTTGCAACTGTAAGTAACCACCTTACCAACTGAATTTATAGTGACGAAGATGAGAAATGTTTGGTTGTTTCATTCTTTTTTCTTTAAGAGTCAATAGCATGTCTACACTTCAACCTCAACGTTAATGATTGAGCCACCTTAAAAGTAAAAATTAAATCAAAGTAAATAATAAAAATACACACCACAAAGGATATAATTTTTTTTTTGTTTTCCTTGCTCCCTAAGTGTAAAAAATATTTTTTTTTTTTGTTTTCAAAGCTCCCCTATGTGTAGTCACCTTCCAAGAACCCTTGGTTAGAAAATTTTCACTGATAAACTCTCTTTAACCCAAGTGTAGTGCCCATTTACACAACATAATCTCTCCCAAAGATTATAAAACTTATAGCTCTAGTAAAAATTTTTCTTCTAGATTCTAGGTTCTAGAACATCACTAAAATAATATTTAGAAATACACATACAAAAAAAAAAAAAACTTATGCCCTTTTTTATATGCAGAGAATCTTTTCCTAGAGATTTCTAAGCCTTCAATCCTTTCAGAACAAGAGATGATGTACAAGAGCTTGAATGTTAGGAATGTTTGGTTGGTTGAGAGAACGATGTGGTTTTTGCAAAGTAGACAACTTTGTTTCTGTCAAAATGGATTGATATAGATTTTCAAATGCTAGGAATGCTCACTTAATGCTCTTAAGAGAGTTTGGGGGCCTATTTACAACTTTCTCGGTCAAACTAATTATTTTTTGCCCATTTAATAAAAGTTGTATGTCTATCGAGCACTAGAAAGGCATGATCGATTAATTATGTCTAACAATTATATTTTTTAGGTTCTCCAAGCTTGTTGATTGATCATGACATCAATCAATGAGTTTTCAACCTTTTAGAAAACTCATTATTTGATCAACCAATTTGATTGATCGATCATGCTTGATAGACCTAGCATGATCGTGCAGTACTTGTATGATTGATGATACAATAGGGTTGACCAATCATGCCAGATCAGATGATCGATCATGCTTTATAAGTTGCCATATTGTATTGTGTATGATTAATCATGCCAAGTAGGGTGATTGATCATGCCTTTTGCCAGAGTGTAATTTTGAGTCTTATGCATGAAGAAAACAAGACTTAAAGGTTTAGCAAGTTTAAATTAATTATATGCATCATTTAAACATGATTTTGGAAAAACTTTATGCCCTAAACCTTCAATTCTCTAGTGTACCATACAATTGAAGTTCGGCGATTGTCCTCTTACATGGCTAGAGTTCTTGAGATAGTTTTAAATGACTTTGACTCTAGTCCTCAAATCTTCAAACTTCATCAGTAGGTGCTTCTTTAAGATGAATTGACACATCCTACAACTCTAGATCTTATATTAATTTGAAAATTCTTTCATATAGACTTTGATCTTATGTCTCTTGAAGGAAGTGTATCTAAAATTCTTGAATTGTAAATATAAATACAATTATAGTTAATCTTTTTATCTTAAAAATATGGATGAGGGTCAACCTAGGTCAATGATCTCCCCTTTTTAATAATGACAAAACTTAACTCATAGAATTAAAAAAAAACATGATCCTTTTGCATATTAAGTTCAAAAACTATGTAGTCCTAACTTTATGTAAATATTTTGAATTTGGATAATAAGTTTAATTTTCTCTCCCCCTTTTTGTAATATATCAAAAAGACTGCATAAAAGGAAGAAAAGTAGACTCACACAAAGATTTTGCTCAAAGGCCTTTCATTTTAGAGTTTTCAAAAAGTGGACAAACTGGAGTACATAATTGACCTAAGCTAGCATATACAAATTGAGTAAAAAATTAAGGTCAATCCTAGGTCAAAATAGATGGAAGCAAAGAAACTAGGCCGTCATTGGTTGATGTGATGATAGATAATCAATTATGGAGTGAAGGAGTCTTCTCATTTCCTTCATATCCTCCTTCATTTTAACTAATATCTCTTTTACGTTAATCATGTTGTCTTCAAGTTGGGTGAGGAAGTCGTAGCTAGAGAATGCATTGCTTCTGTTTCTCTTATAAAATTGGTATTTCTCCTCTTGATTCAAGGTAGGACTAGGTTCATCACCTGAGAAATCCTCTTCTTCGATATCCTTTCCCTTGGAAGGTTCAATATCCAATGGACTTTCACTTTCTCAAGCCCAAATTTTCTGACCTTCAGTTCACTAATGGACATCTTCTTGTTGAGGTCATAGACTTTTTGCTCAAAAGCAACATCCACCATGATTAGAGTGATTACATGTAAAAAGGGGAGGACATCTGCCCTAACATTGTTTTCTACGTCTACCATTTGTAGGAACATAAAATGAGTTCAGTTAATATTGAAGAGAAGAAATGGAAGAGTCTTACATGAGTCTCATGATAAAAAGTCTCACAGAGACAAAATTAATATGGTGGAGTCTTACAAGAGTCTCACTGGTGGAGGTCTCATAAAAGTGCCCCAATTAAAGGCCTTTTAGTTATGTTAGTCTTTTATTTATATTCAATTGTTCAATTGTTTTAGGACTTATTTTTAGTGTTTTAGTTTGGGTGTAACATGGATAAGCGCAGTTTAATTGTAATTAGATTCTACTTGTTTCCTCTATTATAAATAGATGTTCATTGTACTCAAATTACATCGAGTCAATGAAGTTTTTCTCTTTTCTTAAAATTCAATACGTAGTGGAGTGGGTTTTGTGAGTTGACTAGGTCAATCCATAGAGAAAACGTGATCCTTTTTTGATATATTATCTCTAGTAGTTTGTTGGAAGATTGTTATGAACTCAATAACGGGCCGAGTCACTTAGAGGCATCGTGGCTAAGTCACTGAGTATTAAGTTCTTTAGTTTTACATTACAGCATTTTATATCAGTTTAAGAGTAGATATGCCACAGGGGCATTATTGTAATTTTTAGCCTAAACTCTTGTTGGTGTCAAGCTTATGTAGGAGGGAAAGTGGAATATGAAAAGGCAAGTATCATTTTAGCCCAAAACAGGATCCCAAGTTCTCCTCGACGAGCTCAGGGTTTGGAGTTCCCCATTGACAAGCTCTAGGGTTGGAGTTCCCCTCATTGAGCTCTGGTTATCCCCATTTATCCCATCTTCTTCCCTCGTCTTTTTTGTTTTACTGAGTTCAAGACAAGAACAACAGTTCTGAAGTTGTACACTGGTTTCAGGTGTTGCTATTCAGTTTAGCCGAGCACATCAGTGTAAGAACTCACCCTCTCAGCTCTGGATTTACCCATCCCACGTCATGTTACACAATCTATGACAAGGGAACCTAACATCTTGGTATCAGAGCGGCCCCACGTTGTGAGTTCGAATGCCAATGCCGGCGATCGCGGCGACCATGTAACAATGGACCAACGTCGCTAGTGTTAAGCCGTTGTGGTTGTCGGTTTATAATGGTGGATGTATTGTTGTGGTCTTGGGTTAAGTACTTGGCTTTCCGCTACCAAAAAGATCGGTCTTTTGGTATGTATTGGTGAGGTGCATAACAATTGGTATCAGAGCAGGGAAACATGGGGGACCCGTCCAACAGTGAAGAGCTGAGAAACATTGCCAGAGAATTGAAGGCAGACAATGTAGCACGAATGGCAGAGATGATGGAACAAATCATGAACAAAGTCTCTGAGATTGTGGCTGGATTAAACCAACCCCCAGACATCACATGAAGGATGGAAGAGCACTCTTACAGTAGAGAAGGAGAACACATTTTGGGCGCACTGGTCTACCGGCCCAAGGTGGAGGGTCAGTACCCAGGTACCCCAAACTTGACTTTCCCACCTTTGCCGAGTCTATCGAATTCTTAATCTGGCTACACAGATGTGAAATGTTTTTCCCCACCAAAGCACATCTGAAATAGATAAAGTGAGCTTAGCTGCTTTCCACTTGTTGGATGAAGCACAACTCTGGTTTCATCAAGTGTAATTTGACCACCAGGTCGTAGATTGGGACAAATTTAAAGAAGTGTACACTATACGGTTTGGACTACCAACATACAACAACCCATTGGGAGACTTGGTCTAGTTAACACAGACCGGTTCGGTGGAAGCTCATCAAACTCAATTTCAAGAAAAGCTCGAGCAAGCCACCTAGTTCGAAGAGACCAGCATGTAAATCTATTTACATTAGATCTTAATGAATCGTTGAAGTTGGAGGTGGAGCTCCACGCGCCTACTGATTTGGGCCGAGCTATGAATTTGGGCCGAGCTATGAATTTGGCTCGAGCAATGGAAGCAAGACAAAACATTCAGAATAGGAGGAGTGGTTGGTAGGGGGGAGAACCAGTTCGCCAGGGCGGCACGGGGGAGGAGCTATTCTCCTCCGGTGACAGGTCCAATAGCGCCACCACCCAAAAATAATATTGTACATATTGTGGCAGCAACCACTAGAACCAGCAACTCACCACCCCATACATCAGAAAATTAATCGGGATGGAAATGGCTGTCCGAAGGGCGAAAAATCTCTGTTCTAATTGTGATGAACCTTACCGAGCCAGCCACCAATGTAAAAGATTATTTTGGTTGAAGTTGGATGCATTGGAAGAAAAAGAAGAACCAATTGAGGGTCCTCATGAGGAGGCTGAACTAGAAATTTCTTTAAATGCCATTACCAGATAGAAGTTGGCCAAAACCATGCAAGTGAGAGCAAAGGTTAATGACCAGGAACTTGTGGGGTTAGTAGACTCGTCAGCACCGACAATTTCCTAAGCGTTACAACGGCGAAACACCTCCATCTTGGGATCCAACCTCACCCAATTGCCACGGTTTCATTCGCTAATGGGAAGAAAGACCCTAGCTACGGGGTCAGCAAGGAGGTATAATTTTCCATCGTTAACACCCACTTTACCACAAAAGTTTTTGTCATTCCCTTAGCCGGATTTGATATGGTGCTCAGGGTTAAGTGGTTGCAAACATTTGGCCCCATTTTGTGGGATTTTTCGGCCTTAACAGTGAGCTTTGTGTCGGATGGTAGCCCAACGCTGCTAAGGGGCAGTCATGATGAAGCAGCTCCCCATGTCCACTTACTACACGAGTAGAAACCATCGGGTAGCAACATCGACAAGTTACTAGAGGAGTTCACCGACTTGTTTTGGGAGCCTTCTGGGTTGCCCCCATTGAGGCATTGTGACCACATAATTTGTTTAAAGGCCGGATCTGATGCAGTGGTTGTTAGACCATACCGGTACCCACACCTCCAGAAAGATGAAATTGAATGGCAATGCAAAGCTATGCTGGAACAGGGCCTTATCCACAACAATTGTTCCCATTTTTGTCGCTAGTCATACTAGTCAAGAAACATGATAGCACATGGCGGTACTGTGTGGACTACATGGAGCTCAATATAAAAACCATCAAAGACAAGTTTCCCATACCAGTGGTGGATGATCTATTGGATGAATTGCATGGGTCTCAAATTTTTACCAAGCTGGATTTAAGATTGGGTTATCACCAAATCAGAATGCATCAGCCCGATATCAAGAAAATAGCATTCCGTACTCACCATGGACATTTTGAATTTGTGGTGATGCCATTTGGGTCTTCTTTGATGATATTCTGATTTACAACACATCAAGAGCACAACATTTAGAAGACTTACGACTTGTTTTCCAACTCCTCCGAGCACATCATCTCTTCTTGAAACGCTCTAAATATTCAATTGGGAAGGCCCAGGTTGCATATCTTGGCCACATAATCTCAGTAGAGGGTGTCACAGTGGACCCAGAAAAAATTACAACTGTCACCAACTGGCCTCAACCATACAACATTTCAGCCTTAAGAGGATTTTTGGGGCTAAGGGGATATTATCGGAAATTCATACAAAATTAAGGACTGCTGGCTAGTCCATTAACCAGTCTTCTCTTCGATTGGGATGATGCAGCAACAACCTCTTTCAATACGCTCAAGCTGGCTTTAGCTTCAACTCCAGTCCTGCAATTGTCTAACTTTGAGGCCCTATTGTTGGTGGAGTGTGACGCTTCCGGGGGTGGTACTACAACAAGCACAACACCCCATTGCATATTTTACCCGGCAACTTGTAGCACATCACCAGAAATTACCCACTTATGAGCGCGAGCTGATTGGGTTGGCCAAGGCAGTTCAACATTAGCCGCCCTACTTGTGGGGACACACTTTCCTCATCCGCACTGACCATTACAACCTCAAATTTCTGCTAGCACAACGCATCTTGACGTCCCCACATCAAAATTGGATCAGAAAACTATTCGGGTTTGACTTCACAGTGGAACACAAGCCGGGAAAATTGAACAAGGTGGCTAATGCTTTATCCCGACCTGGAGGAACAACACCAAGTCTATGCGATTATCCAGCCAAAGTCTCTCTTGATCGATTCCATTATAGAGGACCAGTAGACTAGTAGACTAATCCAGCACACCGTGAGCTATCACAGAAGATCATAGTAGGAACAATGGACTTCAGGTGGGCTATCCGGGACAACACCATTATGTATGGCACCACATCTATTTACTACACTCCTCTCCCTTGGTTGCCATAATTTTATCCAGCTACCATGATAGCACTCATGAGGGCGTTCAAAAGACGTTGCATCGAATCAAGGCCAAATTTTACTAGCAAGGCATGAAGTCCGCAATTGGTGAGTATGTAGCCTCGCGTCATACCGGTCAATGCAACAAGGCTGAACATTTATCATCAGTGGGCATCCTTCCACCACTTGCCCTTACCACAAAGGTTTGGGCTGATCCTTTCATGGACTTAATTGATGGCCTTCCCCAAACTTCTGCCAAATCCGTCCTATTAGTGGTGGTTGGCAGATTTTCAAAGTATGCTCACTTTATCCCTTTGGCTCATCCATATACGGCTTCATGAGTAGCTCAAGTGTTTTTTGACAATATTGTTCATTTGCATGGCATTCAAGAGTCCATAGTGAGTGATCATGATGTTGTCTTTACCAGCCACTTTTGGAGAGAGCGCTTCCGATTATGCTGTACCAAGCTGAACTTTTCCTCTTCTTATCACCTGCAATCCGATGGGCAGACTGAGGTTGTTAACCGGATGGTAGAAAAGTACTTATGGCGCTTTGTTGGCGACCGCCCTCAACGGTGGCTTGAATGGCTTCCTTGGGCCGAATATTGTTACAATACATCTGTTGGAAGATGAGCTCTAGCCCACATGACCAAGGAAGACCCACATATCTAAGAGTATTATAAGATGGGCCACACGACCAAGGAAGACCCACAAGATGGGCCCAAACACATAAGAAGTAGGACCGACCGGGATTACCACGAGCTGGCATCCTTATCACATAAGTTGGAAGATCAAGAAGGACTCACAAATACATCTTTATCTTATGGTCACGTCCTAGAAGAATTCTAGTTTGAGTTATGTTTGTCTTTTATCTATATTGATTTATTTAATTATGCTAGGATTTATCTTTAAGTGTTAGAGTTTGGGTGTAGTTGGGACAAAGGTAGTTTTATTGTAATTGGACTCTACTACCTTCCTCTATTATAAATAGATGTTCATGTACTCTGATTATAATAAGTTAATGAAGTCAATGAAGTGTTTCTCTTTTCCATAAATTCAACATGGTATCAGACTAGGTTCTATGAGTTGACTTGGTCAACCCATAGAGATAATGGGATCCTTTTCTCTAAACCCTAAGTCTAGGTTCGTAGTTATTTTTTTTAGTCCCTACACTCGTAGTTTTCTTTACATTTTTCACCTCTATATTGAGATTTTCATATTGAAAATTATATATTTACGGAAATATTTTGAGTCTAATTTCCAAGGAAAAATTATTTTTTCCAATCGGAGTTATCTACAGAGAGATATTGATATTTGAATGAGCAAAGGTTAGATTGCAAAAGAGGTTCGCGCAACAGTAGAAAGCTTAAGCTTCCGAGGTGTTTTATGCTCTTAAGAACTAGACTTTATATGGAGAATATATATCAAAATAAATATCTATATGTCTATCCTTTTACTTATTCAACCAATTTTTTATCTGAGTTATCTATAAAGAGAAATTGATATTTGAAGCAGAAAAGGTCAGATTGCAAAAGAGGTTCGAGCAGCAGCAAAAAGCTTCAACTTCCGAGGTATTTTATGCTATCAATAAAGAGACTTTGTATGAATAATTATATATCAAAAGAAATATATGTATGTCTATTTTCTTACATATTCATCCAATTCTCGGTATAATTTTTTTATAAAGAGATATTAATCTTGGAAGAGTCAATGGTCATGTTGGAAAAAAAGGTGAAATAGTACTTAGTTCAGCCAGATGACAGAAACCAAAATCTATCAGATTATTTATCTTCTGATAATTATATTTTATGAAGAGAAGTTATACTTGGATGAAATTTATTTAAGTCTAGTTTCATCAGGAGAACATTTCATGTCAATCTACTCTATATTTAAAGATATATTAGCATTGGAAGAATCTAAGGTCATGCTGGTATTCTATTGTATTGAAAAATCTGAATTTAAGCCGATTATTTTGCATCACTGTTTGAGTTGCTATGTTATAAAAATATCTCACTTCTCCTTGGTTTAAGGGTTTATTACTACATCTCTATTTTTGGGCTTATTGCTACATTTATGATATTTGGTTCAAGCTGGGATCACTGCCATTACATCTTATCTTGAGGGGGAGAAGTAGAAGAAGTACAAGAAAGATATATTTTATTCCATATGTTGTGGATAGGGGTGGCTTTGAACTGATCCGGCTCACGAGCGGCTCGAGCTAGACTCGGTTTTGGCTCGGTTCGATTTGGTATACCTAGATCTCGTGCCGAGTTCGAGATCTGGGATCGACTCATTTAAATTAATGAGCCGAGCTCGACCGAATCAAGGTTCGACTCAAAGGCTTGTGAGTTGGCTCGTTAATTTAACGAGCGGCGCAGGATTCAAGCTCGAGAGTAGGGAACTTGGGAGCGGGAACAGGAGAGCGAGAGCGAATGGGGGGGGGGGGGCGGAATTCTTTCTCTCATCGTCATTTGCAAACCCCCTAACAAGCATTTCGTCATGCCCATCGCCGCTTTTGAGAAGATATGTTATGGACTCAATAAGACTGAGTCATCTACTTTACTTTTATTATTTATGTTGCTTTTAATTTCGAATTTTATTGATTTGTAATAAGACTTAAAGGTAGGGGTAGAATTGGGTTTTATAACCCTAACCTATGTTGATGTTAATCACCCTATTTAAGGGGTAAGGATTGAGAAATAAAGCAAGTTCGGAATTAGCATAAACTAGGGTAATTTAGGTTCCTTCTAGGCTCTCTATTCTAGGGTTCTTGGTGTGAACTCTCTTGGGGGTTTGCTACATCCATTGGGGAGTCTTTGAGGAGATCTTGGAAGGAAAAGGAGGAGGAATCAGCCTTCTCTTCCATGCTGCAATAGTCATCCATCTCTTCCACGAACCAGCAGTGAGGGAAGAAGGATTTGGTTGAGTCTTAGCATCAAGAAAGGGATTTTCGAGTTGCTGAATTGAAGGAGGTCTTCAAGAGGTATTTTTGTCTATCTTTTCCGAATTTAGAAGAGCTAGAGACTGCCCTCTTTACATTCAGCATTGGTAGTTGCATGAATTCAGAAACCCTACTCATTGACGTGAGGTATAAAGTGGGTTTTCATAATTGGATCCTTAAAACAGTCTCTTGCTGGAATTGGTGCATTCATAATTAAGAAAAGGAAACTCCTTTTCAAGGGGAATGAATTCAGTAAAGGGAAAGGGGTTGTTCTTGAGTAATTACAGCAAGTAAACCCTCTTCACATGAATCATAAAAGAGGGGTTTCATATCTGAGTGCTTAAACAGTCCTTTAACTTGCTGGTTGCATCTATAATTGAGAAAAGGAAACTCCTTTTCAATTATAACGTGTGAGGGAAGAAAAAGAGAGTTTCTTTTCACAAAAACGTGTTAAGAAACCCTCTAACAGTGCTGGATTCATATTCAACTCGCCGAGTTACTAGATCCATGGCTAGGGACCATAACAACAGACCCCCCCTTGGAGATCGAGCTTGACCTCAAGCTCGGAAGCTGGATAGACCTGGTGGAAGTTGTCGAGCCGCTCCCATTTTGCGTAATTGTGGCCGATTGCTGCCCAGTAATGGCATGCAGGGAGATGTCCGGTGGTTCTTCCTCAATCATATCCTCTGTCACCTCGATATCCTCGTCTTCAACCTTATCGATCAAAAACAATCTTTTGCACTCATGCCCAACCCGATATGGTTCATCACAGTTGTAACATAGATTCTTAGCCCGTCGTTCTGCCATCTCAGCACTTGTCAATTTTTTTATATAAGGAGTTGTAGGATGACTAGATCTCGGATCCCCTGTCAAAGTATTACCCGGGTTGTTTCTCGGAGGAATGCGCTCCCCTGACCCTGGAGGTCGTCTGTGTTGTGCCTGCTGTCGCAGTTCTAAAGCACGAGCTATATTCATAGCGCTGGATAAGTCAACAGGTGCATAGAGCTCCACCTCAAGCTTTAAGGCCTCCGTCAGTCCTGCTGTAAATAGCGCAACTTGCTGATCCACTTGTACCATATTGCTGGCTCGTGCTAATTTTTCCTGGAACAATTTTTGATATTGCTCCACGGCCCCAGTTTGGCGTAATAAAACCAAATCTCCCAAAGGGTTACTGTAAGCCGGAGGACCAAAACGGAGAGAGCACAGTCGCTTAAATTCATCCCAATCTACCACTTCACTATCAACCTCAACTAGCTGGTACCAAAGTTGTGCTTCCCCTAGTAAGTGGAAAACAGCTACGTTGACTCGGTCATAGGTTGGCACTCGCTGATGGCTAAAAAATTTTTCACATCGATACAACCATATCAAAGGGTCTTCTGACCCATTATAAGTAGGGAATTCCATTTTAGTATACCTCGGAACAGTGCCTCCCCCCTGGTAGAAGTGTCCCCTCGGAATGAAGGGTCCTTGCTGTCCCAAGAAACTCGTGCGTCTCGGAAATTCATCTCCCCCTCTGTTATACGAATGGTCCCCTCCTCTCTGATCTGGAATGAGAGGTACAGTGCCTCCCCCCTGGTTGAGGTGTCCCCCCGGAATGAAGGATCCTTGCTGACCCGAGAAACTCGTGTGTCTAGTAAACTCATCTCCCCCTCTGATCTGCGAATGGTCTCCCGGAATTGGGTTCTTGCCAGTGCTCAGACCAGTCTCCATGCTATCCATCCTTCCTTTCAAAGTTTCCACACTGAGAGTGAACTTCTCCTCCAATGCAGCAAATTTCTTGCCAGTAGTTAGACCATTCTCCATGCTATCCATCCTTCCCTTCAAGGTCTCCATATCGATATCAATTTTTGAGAACCTCTCTAGGACAATATCAAATTTTCTTTCAAGCAATTCAAAGTATTCATTGGTGCTTCTCTCTGCCGGGTTACCCTGCTCTGATACCAAGTTGTTAAGCACCTAGCCAATACTACCCAAAAGACCGGCCTGTTAGGAGCGGAAGACATAGGTACTTAACCCAGGACCATAACAAGATGGCCATCTGGAAGGCCGACAACATGCCAGTCCAGTATTGAAGGTGACTGCTTTTTGTCCATTATGCCAATATGCCGATCAAGTCAGATTTCTATTTCTGCTGGAATTGAAGTTGTAGATTGTTTAGAAACTTTTTGATTTAAGAAGAAGAAGAAAAGTTTCTGTAACTCCCACATAGAAAGAAAATCCCTCCTTGATGTGAACTTCAGTCTTCTGTTTCTGTATTTAGAAGTACCTATTGGCCGTCACCACCGAGCCCCTCCGTCTACTTTTGTCGCTATCGACAGCCGCCTTCGCCATTTGGTTCCATTTTCTTCCTTCGATTTCTTTCTTCCCTCGTCTGCCTTTACCGCCGCCTCTGTTTCCGTTGCAGTCATCATCCCTGACGACAGGTCCTACGCCGCAAGACCCCTTCCCTCGGTGTCGTCTCGGCGGATAAAACCATTAAAAGGGGAAAATAATTCTCTCTCTCCTCCCCCCCACCCCCCCTCCCTGTCCCTTTTCTTAGTAAGATTTTCCTGCCAAGATGGGCTAGAAAATCGTATACAAAATTTTTGAATAAGTATTCGACAGTTGATGTTGTAATACTTTTAGCATGAGGCAAATTTCATAGCAATTTTGTGTTTGACATTTTATTTGATTAAAAATTTATCAATAAGTATAATAATAAATTAAATTGATTATTAATTTTTTTTATTTTCCTAGAAGAGGCAATAAGAGGTCTATTTACTTTTCTAGGAAAATTTTAAAATATTTCTTGTAATTTTCTAGTAAGTCACTACTAGTAATAGAATTTTATTTAAAAGACTTTTTGAAAATATGTATCATAGGAAAAATATTTCTAGTTTTTTCTAGAATATAAATTTTCAACCAGGGGCACTAAGGAGGTCATAGTAAATCTATGGCCAGATTATAAAATTACAAAATAAGCTAGACAACATTTGGGGTAAAAAAGATTAATATTGGTGCGTTCTACTCCATTCTCAAGATTCAATCCTGAACCTCCCTATCATTCTTTTTTAAAAATGTATGCATAATTTTATATATAATTTATTTGACATATATTTTGTCTAGAGTATTAATGTAGGTTAAGCTCGAACTCGGCTAGAGCTCGAGCTCGAACTTGATTAACATTATTAGGCTTGGGCTCAATTACAATTTTAGGCTTGAGGTTAGGGTCGGCTCGAGCTCGAGTTTGAAATATTTAAATAAAGCTCGGCTCAAACAAATGAAGGTTTTGACTCGACTGGATTTGATGCCACCCTTATGCCCAATTTTAAGTAGAGTTCATACGCAATTTTATGTAGACGTCATGCCTAATTTTATGTAAAATGTATGCCCAATTTTATGTAAAATGTTTGTATGTTTTTATATTCAATTTATTTGACATGTATTTTTTTAAAAATTTTAAATGTATGTTGGAGATCGAACTCGAGACATATATTTTTTTGAAAAGTTTTAAATGAATGTTGAAGCTCGAACTTGGCTCGAACTCAATCAAAATTATTGGGTTCGAGCTCGATAAAAATTTTAGGCTCGAGCCTGGGCTCAGCTCGAACTTGAGTTCGAAATATTTAAATCAAACTCAGCTCGAACATAGGCAGGTTTGGGCTCGGCTCGGCTCGGCTCGATGCCACCCCTAGTTTGGAGTTCCCCATTGACGAGCTCTAGGGTTGGAGTTCCCCTCATTGAGCTCTAGTTATTCCCATTTATCCCATCTTCTACCCTCTTCTTTTCTGTTTTACTGAGTTCAAGAAAAGAATAGCAATCCTGAACTCGTACACTGGTTTCAGGTGTTGCTGTTCAGTTTAGCCGAGCATAGCAGTGTAAGAACTCACCCTCTTAGCTCTGGATTTGCCCATCCCATGCCATGTTACACGATCTATGACAATGGAATCTAATAAAGAGGCCCACATGACCAAGGAAGGCTCACACATTCAAGTGTGTTAGAAGATGGGCTCAAGCCCATAAGACTAAGTATGGCCCACACATCCAAGAGATGTGGAATATGGGCTCAAGGTCTACCTATCAATGAGAAGGTCCATAGGCCCACACAGTTATGGTAGGATAGTAAATAAAGAGTCATCTCATGGAGATGGTATTGTTGTAATTAGTTTAAGTTCTAAGAGTATTATTGTAATATTATATTTTTAACAATCTATAAATTGAGCTTCAAGGGGGAGGGCTAAGACACAAGTCCATAAATCCATCATGTTTTCTTCCAGTGAGTCTCTCTCTCTTTTTCTCCATATGAGCTAAATATTTTCAGGACTCACATGAATGGTTTTTAGGATTCCAGAAACCTTTTTGTTTTCTTTCTCATATTGATGGTTCTTTTTTCATAGTTTTTGGAACTTCATTTTTTATTACTACTCATTTTCTTCTGCTGCCTAGCGATGTGAGTCCAGTCTAACCTATCTTGTTGTTTATCGATGAGGAATAAAATAATGGCGTTTCCGAGTCTAAGGTGAGATCTGAAACCTTGAATGAAAATGCATGCAATGCCGAAGTTGAGGGGGCTGAGGTTGTTGGCAAGTTATTGGAGCAAGATAATCTTGATCTTGACTATGATGCTGCTAAAGGTGGATACGTTGACATGGTTAAGGCAGGAATCATTGACCCACTCAAAGTTATTAGAACTGCATTGATTGATGCTGCTAGTGTATCTTCTCTAATGACGACTATAGAAGTTGTGATCATTGAAATTCCCAAAGATGAGGCAGCACCAGCAATGGCTCCTGGCATGGGTGCTATGGATTACTGAATCAAAACATTCATGCAGCATCCTTTCATACTTAGAGCCGACAGGCATCTCGATGGCTACAGTTCTGGTTTTGACGTATGATTGAACATCGGACTGCTGAATTTCTCTGGGATCATATTTCTCAGCTGCTATTCTTCTGCTTCATCAGCACCTGTCGTCGGTGTTTCTCCAGGAGCATTCTCTGTTACTGCCTCTACGGGCTCCACGGAATCGGAACCAACCATTGATTGGAGATCAGAATGCCTCACTTCTTCATAAACAGAGCAGGTTTCATCTTTCGGAAGCGCCAGTGAGGAAGAAACTCTTGACTTCTGCCTCTGATCTTCTCGGAAATCTCCTACCGTGATTGCCCTCTGAGATTGCTCGTTGTTGCCTCTTCGAGAATATATTTTCTGTCTCATAATCTCTCCGCTTATTTTTGGAATGAAGCTATTGGATCATTAATGCTTTCCAGTTTTAGTTTCCTTCCAGCGAATCTAGAATCCAAAAAAATATTTCGAACCAGCACAACATTAATTTCTGCCAGTTTGTTGCTGGTGATTACACAAATTGCTGACTTGCCGATTTATTTCTGGAAACTTGATCTTGATCTTACTAATGATTTTACGGAAACTCCTCTCTTCACCAGCTATGTCATCTTTGGTTTTCCACTCGGTTTGGAAGCCAGTGCCCAAGACGACGACACTGTTGTTGAATATCAAGTTTCCTAAGTTGATTTAAGCGAACGCTGATTCAGAGCCTGCCAAGACTTGGACTGGACTCGCCCGAGTCAAGCCAACGAACCAACGACCCTAGGATCACTTACTAGTTCTGTTTCGATTGAGTCTACTCAGACCAACTCGGGTTCAGGTCAACCTGACTTGGCACACTTGCTCAGCATATTATTTGGTGCAAAGACTCACATCAGATTATCTTATGGGTAATTTTTTAAGGATTTTCATTATTTGGAGCATGTTAATGGGCCTAATCTATTTTAACTGTTGCTATTGTGTCTCTTTGGCTGAGACATTATTATTGGACTTCTCAATTGCTGATTGTTGTCAACATTGGTTATTCTGATGAAGAAAAAAATATATGGTGGCCCCAAAATATTATATTCTTGGTGATTACCTGTTACCCCCTTAATTGGTATTTATTACTCATACCATTTGAGAGTCGGCGTCCTGTAGAGGGACACAGTGATGGTGGATTTTTATTACACTTCTGAACAATGCCTATAGGCCCACTACTTACAAAAGATAGGAGTGTGCCCAACATTCAGCATGAGTTATTTGACTCAAGTATGAAGCGATGACTTACGACTAGGAGTGATTTTACTCTTACTTATGTTATACTAGTTGGGTCTCTTGGAAAAGACCACCAACTTGAGGGGGAGTGTTGGAAGATATGGTGGACTACCATTTTATATGGAAAAATGTTATACACCATTTGCAGCAAGTTGGGTTTTCATGATGTTCTCTCACCCCCAGCTTGTGGGGAGTGTTGGAAGATGGGCCCAAGTCCACACGACCAAGGAAGGCCCATACATCCAAGAGATGTTGAAGATGGGCTTAAGGCCTACATATCAAGGAGAAGGTCCATAGGCCCACACAATGATGGTAAGATGGTAAATAAAGTGTCATCTCATAGAGATGACAATGATGTAATTAATTTTAAGTTTTAGGGATATTATTGTAATATTATAGTTTTATGAATCTATAAATTGAGCTTTAGGGGGAGGGTTAAGACACAAGTCCATAACCCTTTTCTCCCTCTTGTTTTCTCCCAATGGGTCTATCTCTCTCCTTTTCTCCATGAGCTAAATCCATGGTGTCTTGAAAATCAACATAGTTTATGTTCGTCTTCTATCTTTTTCTTTTTTTCCTATCCTAGTACTCATTATTTTCTTGGCATTGACACCTCCATACTAAAATTTATATATTTTAAATTATATATTTATGGAAATAGTTTTGAGTCTACTTTCAAACACAAAAAATAATTTTGGTAATTAGATTTTTCTACGGAGAGAAATTGTTATTTGAAGTACCAAAGATCAGACAGCATGAGAGGTTTGAACCACAACCAAAAACTTCAACTTTCAAGGCATTTTATACCATCAAGAACAAGACTTTATATGGATAATTATATGTCAAAGGATAGATCTTCTCTATTTTTTACCTATTAAACCAATTCTCAATCCGTTTTTTCAAGAGGGAGATATATATATATTGGAAGGGCCAATGGTCATGCTGGCCAAAGAAGAAATAGTACTCAGTTCGGTCAGATTACAATGTCCAAAATATATCTTATTAATTATCTCAAAAGAAGTATATTTTATTAAATAATATTTTACTTTAATGAAAGGTATCGAAGTCTAGTTTTATAAGGAGAAAATTCCTTGTCAATTTGGTCTATATGTGAGGAGATATTTGCATTGGACCCAACAACCATCAACCTATAAAATGAAGAAAATAAAGAGGTCATAGCATATTCAAGAACTTAGCTTTTTATGCCAAATTAGGTATCGAATTAAAGCTCTTTGAGTCTAGTTTCTTAACCAACAAACAATTTATGAGTCTAATATATAGTGTTGGATATATTGATACCAGAAGTACTAAGGGTTTGTTCTGTTGAAAATCTCTCCTTTTTTCTTGCTTCTCTCCTATTATCTCTCCATGCGTTGGCATGAATTTTCCTTTTCTCCTAGAATCCTATTTTTTTAGCTAAATTAATCTTTCTAATAGTTTTTTTTGTCATAATTAATCACTCCATGACGTGCTCATTCAAGGTATGCAATAATACAGAAGAAGGAAAAAAAACAAGCACAAAAAAGACAAAGACAACAAGATTTATGCAGGTTCGCCTCAAGGTGAGACTACTTCCTGTCTTCCACCACTGCAGTAATCACCTATGATGATGAAATAGTTTACAAGAGAGATCGTACATACTTATAGGTGTTGTTTTTCTGTAACCTCTCTCGGCCACAACTAATGCTCCTCGGATGATAATAATTAAACCCTAATAGTGGCGCCCCAAATATAAAGAGAAAATTAGGGTAACCGTGATACAAGAGAGAGCGCTTACGATAATGCTCCTCATGATGTTGTCTTTACCAGCCACTTTTGGAGAGAGCGCTTCCGATTATGCGGTACCAAGCTGAACTTTTCCTCTTCTTATCACCTACAATCCGATGGGCAGACTGAGGTTGTTAACCGGATGGTAGAAAAGTACTTATGGCGCTTTGTTGGCGACCGCCCTCAACGGTGGCTTGAATGGCTTCCTTGGGCCGAATATTGTTACAATACATCTGTTGGAAGATGAGCTCTAGCCCACACGACCAAGGAAAACCCACATATCTAAAAGTATTATAATTTGGGCCACACGACCAAGGAAGGCCCAAGAGATGGGCCCAAACACATAAGAAGTAGGACCCACCATGATTACCACAAGTTGACATCCTTATCACATAAGTTGGAAGATCAAGAAGGACCCACAAAGATAACCACAAGCTGGTTGGAAGATCAAGCAGGGCTCACAAAGATAACCACGAGTTGGCATCTTTATCTTATGGTCACATCATAGAAAAGTTCTAGTTTGAGTTATGTTTGTCTTCTATTTATATTGAATTATTTAATTATGCTCTACTTCGATTATAATAAGTTAATGAAGTCAATGAAGAATTTCTATTTTCCATAAATTCAATATGGTATCAGATCAGGTTCTGTGAGTTGACTTGGTCAGCCCACAGAGATAATGAGATTTTTCTCTAAACTCTAAACCCTAAGTCTAGGTTCGTAGTTATTTTTTGTAGTCCCTACACTCATAGTTTGTTTTGAATTTTCACCTCTATAATGATATTTTCATATTGCAAATTATATATTTAAGAAAATATATTTGAGTCTAATTTCCAAGGAAAAATATTTTTTTTCCAATTGGAGTTATTTACAAAGAGAAATCAATATTTGAATGAGCGAAGGTCAGATTGCAAAAGAGGTTTGAACAACAACAAAAAGCTTAACTTCTGAGGTATTTTATTCTATTAAGAATGAGACTTTATATGGATATATATATCAAAAGACAAATCTATAAGTCTATTTTCTTACCTATTCAACGAATTCTCGATTTGAGTTTTTTACAAGAAAATATCGATCTTGGAAGAGTTAATGGTCATGCTAAAAAAAATGAGAAACAGTACTTAGTTCGGCCAGATGACAGAGACTGAAATCTATCAAATTATTTATCTGCTGATAATTATATTTAATGAAGAGAAGTTATACTTAGTTGAAAAGTATTTAAGTCTAGTTTTAGAAGGAGAAAATTTCATGTCAATCTAAGGATATATTTGCATTAGAAGAATCAAAGGTTATGCTAGTATTCTGTTGCATTAAAAAATCCAAATTTATGCCCATTGTTTTGTGTCACTTTTTGAATCGATGTATCAGGAAAATATGTTACTTTTCCCTGGTTTGAGGGCTCCTTTATACATCGCTGTTATTTGGGTTTATTACTATATCTATGATATTTGGTTAAAGCTGGGATCACTACCATTACATCCCAGCTTGAGGGGGAGAAGTAGAAGAACTACAAGAAAGAGGTATTTTATTCCATATATTGTGGATAATTTTATGTGACCAAAATATTCAAGAAAGGGGGAGCACAAAAAATGAAGCTTCTGCATCTAACAAAAAATATTTATATCGGATTATGATTATTTCATGGGTCCTTCTACAAGGTTTATTATTTTGGTTCGTGTTATGTTTTATGGAAGATGGTTGTGTTATATTCAACTGCATCTATTATGTCTCTTTGGGAACATTATTATTGAAGAAGAGGTGGTCTCGGTATCCTTTCTCATATCATCATTTATTTGACCTGTTGAGGACTTAATAGCTAACTGAATCATACAATGGAGGCGCACTGAGTTACAGAGTTAATAGCTTTCTATCCATATTGTTTTAAATTCATTTTTTATGCATTAACTAAGTTAAATTACCATAGGGGCAGAAATGTAATATTTAACCCTAAAACTAGGGTGGACGTCAAGCCTACTTAGAGGGCAAGGGAATGAGAAAAAAGGCAAGGCTTTAATTAGGTTAAAAAGGGTTTGGAGTTCTCCTTGGCGAGCTCTAGGGTTTGGAGGTCTACTTGATGAGCTCTAGGTCAAGGTTCCCTCTTGAATCTTAATGTCTTTTGCTCCTATTGTGCGTGGTGTTTTCCATTGATCCATACCGAAGAGGAGAGGGAAGTTTCTGCCCCTTTTCCGAGTTCAAATAGAGGCTTCAGCCTCCCCTCCATCACCAACAGCCATAGAGGGACTCATTCTCCTTTTCAAGCCAGGGTTGAGGTCTCTCAATCCCCTTATCACGAGCATAAATAGTAATAGTTTATCTCAGCCTCAAGGCCAGCAAGAAGAAGGTCAGGAACCCCTAATCCTTGATCCAAAGGCTATCCAAGTTAGAGGCTTTTCTGCCCCTAACATGAACAGTAGCCAAGAGGGTTCCAAACCCTCTTTCTGTGAACAAAAGGGGAGCCTTTTCTCTCCTGTCCGAGTAGCAGCAGTAAGGGCTCTCTGCCCTTACCCAAAAAAGCAGCATAGTCTCTCAATGGAGGCTGCTTTCCTCCTTTACGAGATCATGACAAAGAAATACTCTTTCTCCTTCCTTACCGAGAGCAGCTGCTCTCTTACTGTGCTGGATTCACAAATCCCTTGCCAAGTTACTTGGTCCATGACTAGGGACAATAACAACTTGGTATCAGAGCAGGGTAACATGGGGGATACAGCCATCAACGAAGAACCGAAAAACATGATCAAAGGGATGCAAGATGAACATGCTAAAGCATGAGAAAAGTGGGAAAAAAATCCTAGCATGAGCTTGCAACTCCAGCGATTCACTAGCATGATATCAAATCTCATGGCAGAGAGACACTCTATCCCAGACCGAAGGGGGGAGAATCATTTGCACAACCGAAGGGAGGAGCAATTTAATGGGCACACCGCTATCCAGGCACTGCAGAGTGCAGGTACAATACCCAAGTGCACAAAATTGGATTTTCCTATATTTACTAGGTTAGACGATCCCTTAATTTTGTTGCATATATGTGAGAATTATTTTTCAAATCAAGGGACTGCTGAGTTTGACAAGGTGGGACTTGCCGCCTTCCACATGTTAGATGAGGCACAAATTACCAGGTGGAACAAGAAAGATTAGTGCCTGATTGGGATAAATTTAAAGAGTTATGCACAATTTGATTTGGCCCTCCCACCCACAACAACTCGGGAGATTTGGTCCGGTTGAGACAAATCTTGTCTATTGAACTATATCAAAAATAGTTCCTAGAAAAATTGGCTTGCGCTGTCCGGTTGGTATGAGGCAACCAGCAGGTCAACTTATTTACAATAGGCCTCACTGAATTTCTGAGGTTAGAGGTGTAACTTCATTCACCTTCAGATTTGGCTCAGGAATGAATTTAGCTCCAGCAATGGAACAGCAGCAACGACTTCAGCATCGTAGGCTAGTTTGGCAAGGGGAATAGAGCACTTCCTCCAATTGGCAAGGGTGATGAAATACTTTTCCTCAAGTGCCACATTGTTATGCCCCCGATCTAAGACGCGATGAAGACGATGAATAGGGAGGATTGTTGTGATGTTTTGAGCCTTCGAAGGGAGCTCAACCCTGGATCTCAAAGGGAGAATCCGACCTAGACCTCAGAGGGGAGAATCTGACCTGATTAAAACTAATTAATTCAATGCTTGTATTTCTCATTACTCTTACCCCTTAAATAGGGTTGACCCGATTAGGGTTTACAATAAAATATTCTAAAAATACCCCTATAAATAAAATATTCCAAAAATACCCCTATAAATAAAATATTCCAACAATACCCCTATGGCCTAAAACTGAAATAAAATAAAGTAAACTAAAGAAAACACTAAAATAATAATGTTATTGCGTGCATAACATTACACCCCCCTTGGAAGACGAGCTTGTCCTCAAGCTTGGAAGTAGTGTCTGTATGCCAACGTCTCCGTCGGTGCCGTAGTAGCATCTGCGATAGCTATGACTCCCCCTCTGTTTGCCCATATATATATATATATATATATATTTTTTTTTTTTTTTGGGGCCGGTCCGAGTTAACCTGGGTTGACTCGGTTCAGGAACCTGGTCTGGCGTGCGACTCAGCGGACCGGGCCGATTAAATTTTCCTAAGTTAGGAAAATTTAATCGGGACTCATCTTCTTCCTTCAGCAGCTCCCGAACGCTGCGGCCGGAAAATTCTTTCCTCACGGCACCGACGAAGGCTGGCGATGGATGTCTCCTTCCTCGCTCCTGGCAGTGACGGAGTCGCCTAATTTTTCGGTGGCGAATCGCAGCCTGTCGAGGCTTTGCCGCCTGGATAGTTTTCGAGACAGAGGGCTCTCAGAAACTTGTGAATCGTCATTGTTCAGCCTCCCGGAACTGAGATCCCTTGAGGAAAAGTCGATTACGACACCGACGAACTATTTTGCTTCGCCGGTAGCGAAGAGAAGCCCGTTGGGGCTTCGCCGCTGGGAGCATTGCCGAGACAGCGAACCTCTGTTTGTCAGCCCCCCGGAACAGAGACCAGTGAAAATTCCGTCAGAAATTTCGCCTACGGCGCCGATGGAATTTCCTATTCCCCTCCGATTTTGGATTTTTGGTCACCCTCAAATCCTCCAATGTCGACGATTTCAGAATTTCCTCTGTTAGGAAATCACCTCCTCGCTGCAACTTCGGTTCGGAGATACGCACGACGTCCATTGGGAAAGGGTGAGCCTCTTCCATTTTTGAAATTCCGGTGTCTCCGCCGTCTGATGTCTCGGTCGAAATAGTCATTGAAAGATTTTTCTTTTGTAGATTTGGATGGGGTTCCATTCGCCGTCAGTCGTGTTGGTGTGCATCGGCTGGGAAACAGGACGCCGTGTTTGATTTTTCCTGGCCATGGTCTGTTTTCTTGTCCAAGACTTCTTCTCAAGAGAATGCCTCTCGATACTCCGTTGATAGCCAATACTTCACCCAAGAGGCACGCCATTTCTGTATCTCTTCGGCTGCAATGCCTGCTGCAGCCATTTCTCCAATTTGTCTGTTCATCGCCAACTATGGGTCTTCGTGGCCCATCGTGTTCCCGCTCTGATACCAAGATGTTATGCCCCAGATCTAACACGCGATGAAGACGATGAATAGATAGGATTGTTGTGATGTTTTGAGCATTCGAAGGGACCTCAACCCTGGACCTCAAAGGGAGAATCCGACTTAGACCTTAGAGGGGAGAATCTGATCTGATTACAACTAATTAATTCAATGCTTGTATTTCTCATTACTCTTACCTCTTAAATAGGGTTCACCCTGTTAGCGTTTACAATAAAATATTCTAAAAATACCCCTATAAATAAAATATTCCAAAAATACTCCTATGGACTAAAAATGAAATAAAATATAGTAAATTAAAGAAAACACTAAAATAATAATGTTATTGCGTGCATAACACACATCCTGCATTACCACCACTCATACATAATCCAATTCCTACTCTGGCAGCCGACACACGCTCTAGTAACCCCCCACCTTCGTATATCAAAAAAATTAACTAGTTTTGAGATGGCGGAATGGAGATCCAAGAATTTTTGCTACAACTGTGATGAACCATACAGGGCAAGCCACCAATGTAAAAGGTTGTTTTGACTTGAAGTGGATGAAATAGAGGATACAGAAAATAGTGATGATCTTATTGAGGAGGGAACCACATTCTGTCTCTCTGCATGCCATTATTGAGCAGAAATTTTCCAAAACTATGCAAGTCAAAGCTCTAGTCCTCGATCAGGAACTTGTGGTCTAGTGTGTTTGGGAAGTACACACAATTTTCTTAGCTTGATAGTGTTGAATTTATGGAAAAGAAAAATACTTCATTGACTTCATTAACTTCATTAACTTACTATAATCAGAGTACATGAACCTCTATTTATAATAGAGGAAGGTAGTAGAGTCCAATTACAATAAATCTACCTTTGTCCCAATTACACCCAAACTCTAACACTTAAAGATAAGTCCTAGCATAATTAAATGACTCAATATAGATAAAAGACAAACCTAACTCAAACTAGAACTTTTCTAGGACGTGACCATAAGATAAAGATGCCTTTGTGAGTCCTTCTTGATCTTCCAACTTATGTGATAAGGATGCCAACTTATGGTAATCATGGTGGGTCCTACTTCTTATGTGGTTGGGCTCATCTTGTGGGCCTTCCTTGGTCATGTGGGCTTGGGCATATCTTCCAACACTCCTCCTCAAGCTGGGGGTGAGAGAACAACATGAACTCCCAACTTGCAAAAAATAATGTATACATATTTTTTTTTTGTATAAAATGGTACATCTTCCAATATGCCTTCATCTTTCAACACTCCCCCTCATGCTGTTGCGCCCTTCCATGAGGCCCTGCTGGGATAATATTAGTGAGAGTAAAAATCACTCCTAATTGGTAAGACATTGTACCATACTCCAGTCCTATTGTTGGATGTAGGGTACACTCCGTCTTCTGTAGGTAGTGTGTCTATCGACATTACTCTGAAGTGTCCACCACCGTGTCCCTCTACAGGATAACGACTCTCTAGTGGTAGGAGTAATAAAAACCATTACAGGGGGTAGTTGTTTTATTTATGATGGTGTCCCAATCCGAACACCGACTCTCATGGTGTCCCAACCACGATTATTTTTGAGAGTCAAATAAATTATGGTATGAGAAAAGGTATTGAGGCCACCTCTTCTTCAATAATAATGTCTCATCCAAAGAGAAATAATACCAATAACTGTAATGTAACATGACCATCTTCCAACACATATAACACGAACCAAAATAATAAACCTTGTAGAAGGACCCATGAAATAGTCATAATCCGATAAATATTTTTTCTTAGATGCAGAAGCTTCATCTTTTGTGAAGCCCCTTTCTTGAATATTTTGGTAACATAAACTTATCCACAATATATGGAATAAAATACCTCTTTCTTGTACTTCTTGTACTTCTCCCCCTCAAGCTCGGAGGTAATGGTAGTGATCCCAGCTTGAACAAAATATCATAGATATAGCCATAAGCCCAAATAGCAGAGATGTATAGATAAGCCCTCAAACCAAGGAGAAGTGATATATTTTCTCTATATATCAACTCAAAAAGTGACGCTAAACAATGGGCATAAATTCGGATTTTTCAATGCAACAGAATACCAACATGACCTTTAATTCTTCCAATGAGAATATATCTTTAAATATAGATCAGATTGACATGAAATTTTCTTCGTCTGAAACTAGAATTAAATATATTTCATCCATGTATAAATTCTCTTAATAAAATATAATTTTCAAAAGATAAATAATATGATATATTTCAGTCTCTGTCATTTGGCAGAACTAAGTACTGTTTCTCCCTTTTTTTCCAGAATGACCATTGACTCTTCCAAGATCAATATCTCCTTATAAAAAAATCATACTGAGAATTGGTTGAATAGGTAATAAAATAGACTTACATATATTTCTTTTGATCTAGAATTATCCATATAAATTCTCTTTATTTATGGCATAAAATACCTTGGAATTTGAAGCTTTATGCTGTTGCTCAAACCTCTTTTGCAATTTGGCCTTTGCTGCTTCAAATATTGATTTCTCTTTGTAGATAACTCAGATAAAAAATTGGTTGAATAGGTAAAAGAATATAATTACATATATTTTTTTGGATATATATTTCTCCATATAAAGTCTAGTTCTTGATAACATAAAATACCTCGAAAGTGGAAGTTTGCTCGAACCTTTTCACAATCTGATCTTCGCTCATTCAAATATATATATATATATGTAGATAAATCTAATTAGAAAAAATAGTTTTTCTTTGGAAATTGGACTCAGATATATTTTTGTCAATATATAGTTTTAAATATTAAAAGTTCAGTATAGAGGTGAAAAAGTCAAAGCAAACTACACGTGTATGGATTAAAAGAAAATCACTACGAACCTAGACTTAGGGTTTTGGGTTTACAGAAAAGGATCTCATTATCTCTGTGGGTTGACCAAGTCAAGTCACAGAACCTGCTCTGATATCATGTTGAATTTATGGAAAACAAAAATACTTCATTGACTTCATTAACTTACTATAATCAAAGTACATGAACCTCTATTTATAATAGAGGAATGTAGTAGAGTCCAATTACAATAAATCTACCTTTGTCCCAATTACACCCAAACTCTAACACTTAAAGATATCATAGCATAATTAAATGACTCAATATAGATAAAAGACAAACCTAACTCAAACTAGAACTTTTCTAGGACATGACCATAAGATAAAGATTCCTTTGTGATTCCTTCTTGATCTTCCAACTTATGTGATAAGGATGCCAAGTTCTTATGTGCTTGGGGCCATCTTGTGGGCCTTCCTTGGTCATGTGGGCTTGGGCATATCTTCCAAAAGACAACAGCTCAGCATCTTCAGTTACAGATCCATCCACACCACCAACCATGGTTTCATTGGCTAATGGGGAGCAAGTCCCTAGCTTCTGGATCAGCAAAGCAGTAAAATTTTCAATTGGTACGACTTTATTTCATTCAGAATTTTTTGTCATACGTTTTGCAGGAGTTGATATGGTGTCAGGCATTAAATGGTTACAATCATTGGGACCCATACTGTGGGACTTCTCTGTTTTAACTATGAACTTTGTATTGATCAAATGCCAAGTGCTATTATAGGGCAGTCAGGTGGACAAACCCCACCACCTTCATACCATTCACACACAAGACCAACCGGACAGCACTATCAAAAAACTTCTCGACGAGTTCTCAGACCTCTTCCATGAGGCTTCAAAAGTGCCTCCCTTGAGACACAGTGACCATAGGATCTATTTAAAACCATGTTATGATGTGGTGGTAGTTCGGCCGTACCGGTATCCCCACCTACAGAAGGATGAAATCGAGCGACAGAGTTAGGTCATATTACAATAGGGCTTTATTAGCAGCAGTCACTCCCCTTTCTCTTCACCCATCTTGCTCGTGAAGAAACATAATGGCACATGGAGATTTTGTATCAATTATAGGGAGTTAAATGCTCAGACCGTGAGGGATAAGTTCCCTATTCTGGTAGTGGAGGATTTCCTGGATGAAATACATGGTTTGTGGGTCTTCACTAAACTAGATTTATGCTTTGGATATCATCATCTTCGTATGCACCCCTCCGACATTGAGAAGACGGCCTTTCGCACACATCACGACCATTTTGAGTTTGTGGTCATGCCGTTTGGGTTATCAAATGCACCATCCACTATTCAAGCACTAATGAATGAGGTATTTAGCAACTATCTTTGGAAATTTGTACTTGTTTCTTTGATGATATACTCATATACGACAAGTCTGAGGAAGAACACTAAGCGCATTTACGGATAGTTTTTGAATTGTTACGAGCCCATCACCTCTATTTGAAGAAATCCAAATGCTCTTTTGTGGAATCACATATCGCCTATCTCGGCCATATTATATCACATGTGGGGGTCACTGTTGATCCCGAGAAGATTCAGGTAATTCATGATTGGCCACAACCTCAGTCTTGCTCAGCTTTGAGAGGATTTTTGGGCCTAGCGGGATACTACCACAAATTTATTCAGAATTACTATCCCTTGGCAGCACCATTGACCAGTCTCTTCAAGAAGTATTCCTTTATTTGGAATGATGAGGCCACATAGTCCTTTGAGGCCCTCAAACTAGCTCTTGCCTCCACACCAGTCCAACAACTTCCCAATTTTGAGGACTTATTTATGATTGAGTGCGACGCGTCCGGTGGGGGGCATTGAAGTCGTCTTACAATAGTAGTCACACCCCATTGCATATTTCAACAGGCAGTTGGCAACACATCATCACAAATTGGCAGCGTTTGAAAGAGAATTAAGCAGGTTGGCTAAGGCGGTTCAACACTGGTGTCCTTACTTATGGGGCCATGTATTTCTCATCCGTACTAATCATTACAGCCTTAAATTCTTGATTGAACATCGCCTCACAACTTGGCCATAGCAGCACTGGATCAATAAGTTGATGGGATTTGATTTTTCAGTTGAGTACCATTTGGGAAGATTAAACAAGGCAACAAAGGCCTTGTCACGGCATTTTTAACACCAGCAGCTCATATATGCAATCAACCAGCCTCGTTTCCTCATCTTAGACTTGATGCGAGAGGCCCATGCCACTCTTCTTGTCCTACAAGAGATACACATAAAAGTTACAGAGGAGACAATGGATTCTAAGTGGTCTATCTAGGATTCCCATATTTGCTACAAACAACGGATTTATCTACCACACACTTTCGAGTTGATTTCAGCCATCCTGTCTGCCTACCTTGACAACACACATGAAGTCATCCAAAAAACTTTGTAGCGTGTTTGAGCAGATTTTTATTGGCAAGCCATGAAGACCACCAAAGGCACATATGTCTCCGCATGTCATATATGTCAACGCAACAAAGCCAACCACTTAAGTCCAGCAGGTCTTCTACAACCTCTTGTACTCCCTACTGTTATGGTCCCTAGCCATGGATCTAGTTACTGGGCGAGGTATAGATGAATACAGCACATTAAGAGGGTTTGACTGACTGTAATGATCCAAGAACAACCTATTCTCTTTGCTGAATTCATTTCCCTTGAAAATGAGTTTCCTTTTCTTAATTATGGATGAAACCAGAGAATCAATGGAGCTCCTTGATGCCCCAATGTGGAACCCCCTTTCTTATGACTCACAAAGGTAGGGTTTCCTCTACCATGCAATACCGGTACCTTACATCAAAAGAAACAGAATTCTAATCTTCAATACTTGGAACAAGATTAAGAATTACCTCTTGAAGTCAACACCAATCCAGCAACCAGAATTCGTCCTCCTTCCTGGTTAGCTCACGCCAACCCTTCTCCCTTTCTGGAATTTTTGCGAAAGAGATGATCTTCTCTTGCAGCTCAGAAGAGAAAGGTGATTCCTCTTCCTTTTCCTTCCAAGATCTCCTCAAAGACTCCCCAATGGATGCAGCAAACCCCCAAGAGAGTTCATGCCAAGAACCCTAGAATAGGGAGCCTAGAAGGAACCTAAATTACCCTATTTTATGCTAATTCCGAACTTGCTTTATTTCTCCATCCTTACCCTTTAAATAGGGTAATTAACATCAACATAGGTTAGGTTTATAAAACCCAATTCTACTCCTACCTTTAAGTCTTATTACAAATCAATAAAATTCAAAATTAAAAGCAACATAAATAATAAAAGTAAAGTAGATGACTCAGTGTTATTGAGTCCATAACACCTACACAAGTCTGGGCTAATATTTTGATGGACTTTGTCAAGGGTCTTCCATAGTCAGCTGGAAAATCAGTATTATTTGTGGTGGTTTATCAGTTCTCCAAGTATGCACATTTTATTCATATGGCTCATCCATATGCAACATTACGAGTGGCACAGACCTTCCTGGAGCATATTGTCCGCTTACATGGCATTCCAAAATCTATTGTCAGTGATCCGGATGCGGTATTTACCAGCACTTTCTGACAGGAACATTTTCGTCTGAGAGACACAAAGTTGAAATTTTCGTCCTCGTATCATCCCTAGACAGATGGCCAAACTGAGGTGGTTAACTGCACTGTCGAAATGTATCTAAGGTGCCTTGTGGGCAATCGTCCGAAACACTGGGTTCAATGGCGACCGTGGGCTGAATATTGTTACAACACTTCATTCCACTCTGCCTTGCAATCCACTCCTTTCAATGTCCTCTATGGTAGGGATCCCCCTCGGCTACTCTCTTATACTCCAGGGTCCATCCGCGTGGACGCTATTGATCAAATACTCATGGATCGCGATCAGGTATTACAAAATATTACAGAATGCCTATGGTGAGCTCAGGTTCGCATGAAAGATTTCTACGACAAGGGAGACCGAGACATCTTGTACGAGGTAGGGGACTACGTCTGGTTACATTTCCAATCGTACTGACAGCAGTCCATTGCAGGACCACCATGCCATAAGCTATCACCCAAGTACTTTGGGCCTTTCTCCATAATTCGACACGTGGGACCAGTGGCCTATCAACTACAACTTCTAGCCATAGCCAAGTTGCATAATATGTTTCATGTATCCCTTCTGAAACCATATACGGGATCATCACCCACATCCACTCCGTTCCTTCCACCAGTGGACAACGGACAATTCATTCTTACACTAGCCGCGGTGTTATGCGCCTGTTTGGTCCATGACCAATGGGAGATTCTAGTCCAGTGGACAGCTACAGAACTAGATGCACCAACATGGGAATAGTTGGACACCATCAAACAGGTCTACCCAACATACGAGCTTGAGGACAAGCTCTTTCTCCAAGGGGAGGCAGATGTTGAGGACTCAATAGCTAACCAAGTCATACAATGGAGGCGTACTGAGTTACAAAGTTAATAGCTTTCTTTCTATATTTTTTAAATTCGTTTTTATGCATTAACTCGGTTAAATAGGGGCTGAGTTATATTATTAAACCCTAAAACTAGGGTGAACGTCAAGCCAACTTAGAGGGCAAGGGAATGAGAAAAAAGGCAAGTCTTGAATTAGTTTAAACAGGGTTTGGAGTTCTCCTTGAGGAGCTCTAGGGTTTGGAGGTCTCCTTGATGAGCTCTAGGTCAAGGTTCCCTCTTGACTCGGAATATATTTCTCTCCTATTGTGAGTGCTATTTTCCATTGATCCATACCGAAGAAGAGGGGAGTTTTTGCCCCTTTTCCGAGTTCAAATAGAGGCTTCAGCCTCCCCTCCATCACCAACAGCCACAGAGGGGCTCTATCCTCCTTTCCGAGCTAATTTGAGGTCTCTCAATCCCCTTATCATGAGCAGCACTAGTAATAGTTTATCTCAGCCTCAAGGCCAGCAAGAAGAAGGTCAGGATGTTAGGTTCTTCCCTTGCCATGGATCGAGTCACCCTTCTTTCCTCTCTTCCCTCCATGGATGATCTTGACGTTGGAAGAGAATTCCTATTTCTTGAACGAGTAATGGTGGAACTCAATTAGAATGAAGGAGCTTTGGAGGAAGCTCAACCTTGAACCTCAAAGGGAGAATCCGACCTTGACCTCTGAGGGAGAATCAGACCTGTAAAATATAATTTTCTCAATACTTTTCTCTCTTTTCCTTCACGTCCCCCTAAATAGGGTTGAGGACGAAAATACAAAGATGACCCATTAGGTCAAGTGGTTCACGCCACATTACACTGAACCAACCCAAAGTAAACCAAACCGAATTGAAATTACATGAAAAGTAAATTGACATAATTTAATTCCTATGCCTATGGATAACTCGTGATGCTATGGAGTCCATAACATCACGCCCCCTTGGAGAAAGAGCTTGTCCTCAAGCTCAAAGTATGGGTAGAGGGTGCGAAACGCCGCTAATGGCTCCCATGTCGTGTCACTGGGGTCAACATCTACCCATTGTACAAAGATCTCCCAATCACCCTGAATACGACGAGTTTGTAATACCTGTGCCGGGGTAGAAAGTACACGTCCCTCATGGAGTGGTGGCAGCGGGGTGTGCAGCAAAGGCGAATCACCGTGGAAGGCCTTTAATTGTGAGACATGAAAGACGTTGTGAATTCTGGCCTTTGGCGGTAGCTGCAATATGTAGGCCATTGTCCCAATGCGGTCCATCACCTGAAAGGGACCATAATATTTTGGAGAGAGCTTGTGACGTTTGGAGGCTGTCAACGACAGCTGCCTATAGTGTTGGAGATGCAACCAAACATAATCTCCAGGAGAAAAGAAGACTTCCCGGTGCTTCTTGTCATAATATTGTTTCATAGAATGTTGTGCCTTCTGTAGATGAGTGCACACCTTAGTGATGAATGTGTCTCTTTCAGCTAATGATTGGTCCAAAGTGGCGACTTTAGAGGCCTCTGGTTCATAGGCTAAAAGATAGGGAGGTTCTCTACCATATACCACTTTGAATGGGGTTGTGCCGAGTGCGCTGTGGTAGGAGATGTTGTAATAGAACTCAGCCCAGGCGAGCCACTTAACCCACCTCTTAGGTGAGTCCCCCACGAAACAGCGGAGATACATTTCAATGGTTCTATTGATGACCTCTGTCTGACCATTAGTCTGTGGATGGTAGGCTGAAGAAAAGGCTAATGTGGTGCCTTGTAACTTGAAGAGTTCTTTCCAGAAGGTAGTTGTAAAGATTGCATCCCTATCACTGGTAATTGAATTAGGCAGCCCATGTAATCCTACAATGTTATCCATAAAAAGTTGAGCGACCTGAGAAGCAGTGTAAGGATGTGCCAGAGGAATGAAATGCCCATATTTAGAGAAGCGATCCACCACTACAAGGATAACAAATTTACCCGACGAAGAGGGAAGTCCATCTATGAAGTCCATAGAAACATCAGACCAGACCTGTTACGGAAGCTAAAGTGGTTGGAGCAACCCTGCTGGACTTAATGTTTCAGCTTTATTCCGTTGACAAGTCTGACAAGCCGCCACATAATCAGCTATACTGTGCTTCATGCCCCTCCAATAAAACTCCCTACTGATCCAGAAATATGTTTTCTGTCAGCCCTCATGTGTACTGTCATGGAAGGAGGCCAAAATGCTGTTAATCAGAGGGGATGTGTGGTGTAGAAAAATTCTGTTTTTGTAGAGGACGAGATTGTCCTGAACCATCCAATGTGGTGCCGCTGTGCCCTGCTGGATATCCTGGCATAAGGAGATAATATCCAGGTACTGTTGTGCCTCTTCCTATATAGAATCCAACAAGAGTGCCCTGGGCTGACTGATGGCGTGTAATTGCGGCTCTGGAACGTCCCGGCGAGATAAGGCATCAGCCCCTACATTCAAAGTTCCTGGTTTGTACTCGACAGAAAAGTCAAACACCATAAGCTTACTTAACCACTGCTGTTGTGGTGAAGTAGTGAGATGCTACTCAAGAAGATACTTGAGGCTGCAATGATCAATGCGAATGAAAAAAGAACGTCCCAAAAGATAAGGGCGCCAATGCTGTATAGCTTTCGCCAATCCAATTAATTCCCTCTCATAAGCTGCCAACTTGTGGTGGTGTTGGCCCAGTTGACGGCTAAAATAAGCAATCGGGTGGCCCTGTTGGTGCAACACTGCGCCAATACCGCCCCCCGAAGCATCACATTCCACTACAAAAGACTCCTCAAAGTCGGGGAGTTGCAAAACTGGGGGAGATGATAAGGCGTCTTTCAATTGCTGAAAGGAATTAGTTGCTGTCTCTAACCAGGTAAAAACATTTTTCTTGAGGAGATTGTTGAGCGGAGTTGCAAGCTGGCCATAATTACGAATAAATTTTCTATAATATCCAACTAGGCCCAAAAATCCTCTTAAAGTTGTAATAGATGTAGGAATAGGCCAATTTGTGACCGCTTGTATCTTACTCTGGTCTACCTTTACCCCTGATGCTGAAATAATGTGGCCCAAATATGCCACTTCTGATGTGCCCATAGAACATTTTGACCGATTTAAAACCAAATGATGTGAACGTATAAGAGAAAATACCTGGTGAAGGTGCTGAAGATGTTCTTCCTAGCTGTTGCTATAGACCAAAATATCGTCGAAAAAGACCAATACATATTTTCTCAAGAGAGGGGAAAATACCTCATTCATGAGGGCCTGGAAGGTGGAAGGCGCATTTGACAGACCAAATGGCATTATGTGGAATTCAAAATGGCCATGATGCGTGCAGAACGTTGTTTTCTCCAAATCGAATGGATGAACTCGGATTTGATGATAGCCAGATTTCAAATCGAGTTTAGTAAAAATAGTAGCTCCATGTATCTCATCTAACAGCTCGTCCACCACTGGAATAGGAAATTTATATTTAATTGTATGGGCATTGAGTTGTCGGTAATCCATACAGAACCTCTATGACTTATCATGCTTGCGGACTAGTAATACCGGTGAAGAAAAAGGAGACCTGCTGGGCTGAATAATATCCTGTGCTAACATCTGCTGGCACTGCCTTTCAATCTCATCCTTCTGTATGTGAGGGTAACGATACGGACGTACCACTATAGGCTCGGTCCCCGTTTTTAAACGGATACGGTGATCACTGTGCCTAAGTGGCGGTAAGGCAGTAGGGTCTTGAAAGATATCCTCAAATTCTGTAAGTGAGATAACTTACATGTGTTTGTGGACTTGACTTGGGCAACCTGTAGTGTGTAGGTGAGTGGTGCTTGTGTACCATGCAATATAATCTGATGGTGGTCCTCTATAAAAGACATGGTCAGAGCTTGGAAATCCCATAGTATTGGTCCCAACGATTGTAGCCATTTAATGCGTAGCACCAAATCGAATCCTGATAGTGGAATTACCAAAAAATCTGCAACAAATTCATATCCCTCAAAATCAAAGTGTGTGGCTGGTGATATGCCTACACTAGTAATTTTAGCCCCATTGGCTACTGATACAGAAAGACCATTCTGTTGCTGTACTACTAACCCAAGTTGTTCTGTCGCCTGCTGACTAAAATTATGTGTACTACCCGAGTCAACAAAAGCCAGTAACTGTAAATGATGTAATTGGGCTTTAACCTGCATTGTGCTTGCACTGCGTAGACCAATCATAGCATGAAGGGAAATCTCTGGACCTTCTTGGTCAGTTTCCACAATTTCTTCTCCATCCTCCCACAGACATATACTGAATAATCGTTTGCAGTGGTGCCCAAAGACATACTGTTCATCACAGTTAAAATAGAGGCCCTTGGCCTTTCTCTGGTCCATTTCCTATCTAGTAAGTTTTTTGAAGTAAGGAGCAAGTGGAGCCGAATTAGAGATGTTTGGGCGTGGGGCTGCATTGTCTCTAAATCTTGGAGGTCCATAGGAAGGGTTTGGCGCAGAGGCATTGTGCCTCCCTGGCCAAGCTGGTTTTCTTACCAGTGACTCCTTTAGAACACGCTGCTTGTGCTCAATTGCCCTGGCTAAATTCATAGTGTGGTCTAAATCTTTAGGAGCATGTAATTCAACTTCTAAACGTAGAACTTCTGTCAAACCAGTAATAAAAATATGAACATACTGTGTGTGGCTAACAAACTGGTTTGTTCGGGCTAACCTTTCCTGGAAGGTCTTTTGGTACACCTCTAGTGTTCCAGTTTGTTTGTAATTGATTAATTCGCCCAATGGATTGCTACTAGCAGGAGGACCAAATCTTATCATGCAAGACTGTTTAAAAGTTGCCCAATCCCGAACCACTTGGTCATTTCGGAATTGGTGGTACCATAGAAGCGCTTCATCAAGCATGTGGTAGGCGGCCAAATACACTTTCTCATCCGCAGGTGTTTTTTGATGGTAAAAGAACTGATCACACTTGGCTAACCAAATAAGGGTCCTTAGACCCATCATACGTAGGAAAGTCAAGTTTTAAATACGTGGGCACAGTGTTTGGTCCTTGAACGGCAGTCCCCAGATTGGAATGGTGTTGACGCATTGGTGGTTGTGGGGGAGGGAGGTGGTGGGTGGAATGGATGGTGTTCGACCGATGGAGAGTAGGCAGCTGGAGGATGGGCTCGTGTATCATGGTCCTCTTGTCGCTGGAGGAGAGCTTGGATGGCAGCATCCATTGATTTTATTGCCTCACGCAAATCAGAGGTTGTTTGATGCACCTCTTCTAGGGCATGAGCCTGGTTATCTGTCCTTTGCCTATTATCTTCCACTAACTGTCTCAAATCGTCAGTGGAAGAGGAATCCCCAAGGGTGGACCTGTCTGATACCAAGATGTTAGGTTCTTCCCTTGCCATGGATAGAGTCACCCTTCTTTCCTCTCTTCCCTCCATGGGTGATCTTGACGTTGGATGAGAACCCTTGTTTCTTGAAGAGTAATGGTGGAACTCAATTTAGAATGAAGGAGCTTTGGAGGAAGCTCAACCTTGGACCTCAAAGGGAGAATCCGACTTTGACCTCTGAGGGAGAATCAGACCTGTAAAATATAATTTTCTCAATACTTGCCTCTCTTTTCCTTCACGTCCCCCTAAATAGGGTTGAGGACGAAAATACAAAGATGACCCATTAGGTCAAGTGGTTCACACCACATTACACCGAACCAACCCAAAGTAAACCAAACCAATTAAAGTAAACCAAAACGAATTGAAATTATATGAAAAGTAAATTGACATAATTTAATTCCTATGCCTATGGATAACTCGCGATGCTATGGAGTCCATAACAACACGTCAGATAGAATCTTCATCATCCCCATTGTGGTTTTCTTTGACGCCCCGTTGTAAGCAACATTCTTCAACAATGTTAACCGGACTACTCCCAACACCTACCTGTCTAGGAGATTCCACTAGTCATCTTTCATACCTTCTAATTTTATATCCAGAAGTGGTCTGTGCAACTTTTACTGTACAAATAATCTTCAATTTGCATCCTCTAGAATGCAAAATCCATACCATCGAACTTGTTGATTCCTAGGGTTGATCCTTCTCTATCAGTCATTGCTCTCAATCATGAACCAATGCTCTGATACCATTTTTTAGGAATTAGATGGCCTAATTCCATGATTTATACATGTTCGCCTAGAGGTGAGACTACGTCTTGTCTTCCACTGTTGTATTAATCTACTATAAAGATGAAATATTTTACAAGAAAAATTGCACACACTTACAAGTGTTTTTCTCTATCCTCTCTCATCCTCAACTAATGATGCTCCTTGAGATGATGAGTGATCGAAACCTAATAGCGGTACCCCCAATGATAAAGAGAAAACTAGGGCAAACACTTTATAAGAGTAAAATTCCCAAACTGCCCTTAATGAAACAACATCTAATATATCGTGGAGACTAATTCTGCGTAAGGCGTTGATTAAGGTCCACAACGTAACAAGGACATAGTCTCACCATGAGGTGAACCTTTATAAATTTTGTTTATATTTTTGGTGCTTGCTTTTTTCTTCTTCCCTAATGATTATTATTGCTCTTGTTAGCTTGGAATTAGGGTGTCTAATTCGAAACAACTTTTGGCTGTGAGGTTTGAGTTTTTACTTGAGGTTTCCCTTGTACTTCATATGATTCTTTTTCATCTTCATCGTTGAAGTTTGATGCCAAGGTGGGTGTACCTAGTGATTTCACCATGTGAACTTTTTCCAATGATCGTGGGGTACTTGATGAAGATCTCTTCCAACTCTATGCAGCTTTCAATTTTGTATGTTCAAGCACATCGGATTTGTGCTAAGTACTATTTTTATACCCAATAATCATAGTTATTTCTAGCACTGCTCAACAAAGATGTATAATGACTCAAATATACTTGAAGAAATTTATGGATGGGTGGGTAGGTAGGAAAGTAAATAACTCATTAAATCAAGAGTGACAATTAGGATTGTCGGATTAGTGCAAAAAATTGAACCACATGCATAAGTCTAAAGAGGCATCTAATCCATATTGATGAATTTAATATTTCCTTTAAACCTAAGTCCTAAGTTAGTCCTAAAACTTTAGGCAACTTTCAGAGGCATTTTGATCTTTTTTCTTTGTAGCAATGGGAGAAAGGCAATTTCCCAATTTTTATTCTGAATTGTCTATAGTTATAATGAGCTTGGTACACATAGTCGCCCAAAAGTTGTGTCTAATTATTACAATTTGGCTAACATGATTTGCATTTATATCAAATCACTAAGGGAAAGATAGTTTCTACTTTGACTTATGTTTTCTTAACCTCAGTCATTATCATAGATAGACCAAGGACTCTTGCAATGATAAGTATTTGAAATTTTGGGATCAAGGGCAAGAAATGTTAAGGGAGTCCAAGCTATGTTTAGGATCCACTTCTAGGATTATACTGATTTTGTTTCAGCTCAGGTCCTCTTAGGATAATTTTTCTTGACCAACAATTCATTGATCAAATTTCTCAAGTGAAAAGAAGAACTTGTAACAGTGGATGCTACTCAGAGTGTAGTTAGGTCTCATAGAATTCCTTAAATACAAGTTACGTAAGCTAACAAGCAATGATTTCAAATTTGCATACACAAAAGAAGGCTCTTGGACTCACTAAGAATTGGTCCTAAGTAGTTTGTATTACATTAGACAAACTTCATTTGCTTAGAGGGGGCATAATGATCTTCCTTCCTCCATCCTTCCTTTCAATGTTAAATAATGCTCTTTCTCACTTCCTTTTAGGATTATAAATCTCAATGTATTATCAATACTAAAGTATATCATTTTGAGCAATAATGAGACTAAGTTCAGTTTTGGTTAGTTTACTATTGAGCATGTGAAAGTTCCTTAACCATGTTCTCATAGTATTACCCAAAACATTCATAAGAATAACTTCTTTTGTAATTTTAAATTCTTAGTGAAGATCGAGCACATTCAACCATATATCAAGTACTTCACAAACTATCTAATCACCAAGCTTTGTATAGAGTTGGTTTTAAAATTTTTGTTTGTTTTGTGAAGTTGATGCCGAATTTGTCAGTCATTTTTTCACAGTAAAAAAAAAAATTTAACTTTTGAAATAGGACTTGAGATAGGAAAATTGATTCTTAGTTGGGACTCATAGAGCTCCCTAGATTTAAGTTGAGGACTCAATCTACTATCTAACTCAAGTCATAGCCCTCAAGATAAATGTTAGTTTTCAAATTATTAATTCTTTAGCTTGGGACAAGCTTTCTAATGTTGAATGCATTTAGGTACCCAAATTTGTCTGGGTCCTAGATTTTTGATCAAGTTTAGAATACCATATGGTATCAAGGCTTGCTTCATCTTCTCTGGCTCAAACTTTCTTATTGAGCATTTAAAAACATAATGTCTGTGGTATCCTCAAACACATTATTTTGTGGGACATTTTGTGATATTTTTCATGCTCATCTTATGTATGAATGTTTAATGAGAGGCAGTTCTTCTTAAGGTTACTACATGGAACAATTCCAAGATTTTTATTTCAGCTATGCTCTTGTGAGATTTTAATATATCGTTTTCTTTTTGGAGTTCAAAAGCATGCTCACAAATTATACTCAATCCTTAATTTATTTTCATTTGAAGAGCCTATCTTGCATTTTTAACATTCAATGATGATTTCATCACTCTTTTAATCTTTTCAAATTTAGATAATCTTTCTTTTCTCAAAGCTTCAATCTTTTCTTCCTATCTGATCAGCTTCAAGGTATGATCCTTGTTTTCCTAAACCTTGATTTATATGTGTAATCTTCTTCCTGCACTAGTTTCTCGACCCCTATAAACTAGTGGAATCTAGATTTCTATGTAGATAGCTGCAGGCCCCGATATAGTTGCTTCTACCTTTGGGAAGGGTTCTGGAAAATAATACATGTGGTTTTATATCAATTGGGAACAAATTAAGTCCTGTCTTCTTCTACTACTAAACCATTACAATGATATAAACAAGGGGGGCCAGATTGCTGGTTCTCTCCAATCATAGAGAAATAAGTCTAGTTAGTTCAAAGAATTCTCTCCAAGAACTCTCTCATGAGCACACCAACATGTCACATTAGTGTTTGCCCCCATGCCCCCTCCCTATCCCTCAATGTTAAATCAAATCTATAATTGTGGATGGTATGGGCCAGTTTAAGAAACGAATATGTGACCTATTGAGCAATGCCGGACTTTTGAAAGCGGCTGAAGGCTCTCTTTTGTCTCATATCTCGTATAGGTAAAGATAAAGAAATTTTTGTCAAATAATTCGCTTGCTGATGAATCTGGCCAAGATAGGTTGGTGTCTGACAGCAGCAGATGCATAGATGAGGGCTGCCCAGGGAGCTCACATCACTTGTCAACTATCAACCAGTCTTTTCATCGAGCCAAACCTCATGCTGATTATCTACTTGTCAGTTTTGTCCACTACAGATCTAAACTGCACTTGTTTAGCACCTGAAGTGCATGTGGGTGGATGATTATCTACTTGTCAATTTTGTTCACTACAGATCTAAACTGCACATGT
Organism: Aristolochia californica; assembly: GCF_029961685.1. Lineage (NCBI taxonomy): Eukaryota > Viridiplantae > Streptophyta > Magnoliopsida > Piperales > Aristolochiaceae > Aristolochia > Aristolochia californica. The sequence goes on from NW_027182279.1 coordinate 9,503,136, forward strand.
TTAGCACCTGAAGTGCATGTGGGTGGATAAGGTTACTTTTGACTACTGAAGTGTGTGAAAGTGAGAGGGAGAGAAAGGGAGAGAGAGAGAGAGTGATTAGATGTGGTATTCTTATTTGTGGCTTGGAAGAAGACAACAAAACAACATTGCCATAGCTCTTTTTGAGTTTATGGAAGCTGGAACTCTTAGAAAAAGAATTATTAGTGGTTGTTATTGTCCTTATCATAACCATAATTATGCAAAATAAAACAATTAATTTTAAAACTATTTGAAAATTTTTAAAATAAATATATCAAGTACAAGGTTTTATGTGAAAACTTAATAATTTTGATTAAATTTCAATATAGTCAAAGAAAAAAAGTATGGAATTATTTTAAATATATTTTCACCAAATAAACTAAAAAAATGAAACACATGGGGACATTGTGTTAGATTACAATTAAAATCTTTAGCTAGGTTATGTAACAATGAAAATTCAGATTGTTGACAAGGATGTTTTGACGCTTAAAGGTATTTTCGTAATTTTATGATAGAAATGGGATTTCAGTTTTCAACAAAAACTATAATAATTTATGCTTTAGCTATGTATAGTACATAACAATGCACATGAAATATTTGGAGGTATTTTTTTTCAATTTTATAATAAATGATTATCTTGGTCATTTTAAAGAAAGTCATAACTGGACCATATGAGTTGTCTTTATCTTAGAAATATATACATCTATATTTATATAGAAGCTTGATCCAATACGCAACCCGGTTTTGTGCAAAAAATACAAAATCAAGATTTATGGCAGTTCGATCTCGATCAACGGTGGAGGCGAAAAATCAGCTCCATTCTCCCACTCCTGCTTGCCTCTCGTTGCCTATTCTTTCCCACTCTTCTCGTTTTGCCCCGCTCACCTAATCGCTTGGCTAACCCATTCGGACTGTCGTTGTCGCCGTCTCTATCACCTCACCATTGTCTCGCCTTCGACCCTCAGATTTTTTGCACGAAATTAGGTTTCGTATTGTGTGTGTGTATATATGAAATTGTAAATAAAAGGTAACTTTCATCATTTTAATATTTATATGTATTTTGGCCATTTTGGACAAGAAACCGAAAAGGGGGTTGAACATTCAATCTTAAGTTTACAAGTCTACTGGAGGTTTTAATAGTCCATTCAGCATTTCCAAGAGAGTCGTGGGTCTCTTCCTTTTCTCTAGGTGGCAAGCTGGGTATTTATGATGTATTTTCTCCACTAGCTTGAGGGGGAGTGTTGGAAGATGGGCTCAAGCCCACAAGCTCAAGGCTAGAAGCCCACACGTCAAAGGAGTGGCAAAGTGGTTATTTATGATATGTTCCATAAGGATGGCATGGATATGTAAATACATTATCTTAGTATGTCTTTTAATCTATTGAGTTGTAACCCCAAGGGCTTTGTAACACTATAAATAAGAGCATTAGCTAAGAGGTAAGCAATTTAATCCTTCTCCTCTATTTGGAAAAACGTCCAGCCACCCTCTCTTCTCTCTTGACGCATTCTCTCCTTCCCTTAATCCAAACTCTCCTCTCAAACGTCCTTCTCCTTTCTCCCTCTTCTCTCTCTTCTCTCCTTCTTCTTCCATGTTAACCTAGAGTCATTCTCATGGGGTCCTAACTTCTACACTCTAGAACCAATGATCCACAAGGGACTAGATGACGCATGTACTACGGTCATACCTGAGTTTTATATGGTGGCAGTTGCAGTGGAAGAAAATCTAGTGTCTTGAGGTGTCAAGGATGATGCTGTGGATGTCAATTGACTCAATCATTGAAGAAACTTCTAAATTTCTCCTTGAGTCTCATTAGTGGTCACTTTCTCACCTTCAAGGTCACTAGAGTAGGCTAATGCAGGTTTTCTAAATTTATCTCAGCATTTATCAAAAAAAAAAATGATTAGTTATTTCACAATGAATACATCTCCTATCACCTCTATCACCATATCTATGACCACAATTTGAATTTTCTCAACCATGACCTCTTCCACCCCCTCCACGTCCTTTGGGAGTGTCACATCTAGTAGGGGTATAACTGAGATTGAGAGTTGTAGTTTCACTTATCTTAATTTTCTTCTCACCTTTATTCACTATTGCACTTTTAGCTTGAATACCAGATTAAATGCTTATCAAAAGTGGTCGCTTCATCATCTGCCAGTATCTAAACCTGAGATTGCATCATTCTCTTGTTCAAGTCCTAGGAAACATGCTACTTGAATATAATTCTTTTCTTTTCAAAGTTTATTTACATTTGTAGTAAAATGATAAAATGCACTAATTTCCTGCAAGCCACCTCACATTTGCATAAAGTAGCAAGTAACAGAACGATTACCCCATGCACCCTAAAATACTGGACCTAGAAATACACACTTTGGATAAATTGCTCTATTAAGATAAGATAGATTCCAGAGTAATTAACGAGTCACTAAATTTTGGTTCCATACTATTAACGAGTTAAGTTATTACCTAACTGTCTTCTTGTTGAAGACTCAATAGCTCACCGAGTCACCCAAAAGAGGCGGCAATGACTCACTGTGTTAATTACTTTTAAATTTCATATTTTATATTGCTTTTGAGTATAGTTTTTCATTGAGTATGTAAGGATCCAGTTCGTAGGGGCAGAATTGTCAATTTAAGCCATAAAACTCTAATGACGTCAAACCCTATTTAGAGGGTAGAGAAAGAGAAGAAAGAGAAGCATTGAATTAGGTTAAACAGGGTTTGTAGTTCTCCTTGATGAGCTCTAGGGTTTTGGAGATCTCCTTGACGAGCTCCAGGTATAGTTTCTCTCTTGATTTGGATTTATTCTTTCCCCTTTTGAATTTTGTTTTGCATTGATCTTACCGAAGCCAAGAGGAAAGGGTGATCTCTGTTTCTGAGTTCAATCAGAGGTTGTAGCCTCTCCTACGTCTACAGCAGTAAGAGGGGGCTTCTCTCCTTCATTCCAAGCAAGGGTAGGGGTTTCCCCAATCCCCCAACCCGAGAGCAACCTCTAAAGAGGTTTTTCAGCCTCTAATCCAACAAGGCCAGGATTAGTGACACCTAATCTCTCATACGTGAATAGCAGCACTTAGCCAAGTGGGTCCTTACCCTCTAGCAGTGAGCAACCAAGGGTTCAACCCCCTTACTGGCCGAGAGCAGCAAGGGTTCTCAACCCTTATCGAGAACAACCAAGAAAGGAGACTCCTTTTCATTCTTACCGAGAACAGCCAAATAAAAGCATTAGCTCTATTACAGTGCTGGATGTTGGAAGACAAGGCTCAAGCCCACATGACCAATGAAGGCCCACATATCCAAGAGTATTATAAGATGGGCCAAACGACCAAATAAGGCCTACAAGATGGGCCCAAGCCCATAAGGACTCAAGAAAGTATCTTTATCTAATGGTCACGTCCTAGAAGAGTTTTAGTTTGAGTTAAGTTTGAATTTTATCTATATTGAGTTATTTAATTATGCTAGGACTTATCTTTAAGTGTTAGAGTTTGGGTGTAATTGGGACAAGGGTAGTTTTATTGTAATTGGACTCTACTACCCTCCTCTATTATAAATAAAGGTTCATGTACTCTAACTATAATAAATCAATGAAGTTTTTCTCTTTCCCATAAATTCAACAAGGTATCTGATCAGCTTCTGTGATTTGACGTGGCCAACCATAAGAGGTAATGTGATCCTTTTCTCTAAACCCTAAACCCTATGTCTAGGTTTGTAGTTTTTTTTAGTCCCTACACTCATATTTTCTTTGCAATTTTTACCTTTATACAGAGTTTTTCATATTGAAAAATATATATTGACGGAAATATATTTGAGCCTAATTTCCAAATAAAAACGATTTGCTCCAATTTTAATGAGAGAAGGTTAGATTGTAAAAAGGTTCGAGGAGCAGCAGCAATCTTCAGATTCCGATGTATTTTTTGCTATCAAGAACTAGACTTTATATGGAGAAATATATATATATATCAAAATAAATATATATAGCTCTATTCTTTTACCTATTCAACCAATTTTTTATCTGAGTTATCTACAAAGAAAAATCGATATTTGAAGCAACAAAGGTCAGATTAAAAAAGAAGTTCGACCGGTAGCAGAAAGCCTCAACTTCCGATGTATTTTATATTATCAAGAAAGAGACTTTATATGGAGAATTATATATCAAAAGAAAGATAAGTAAGTCTATTTTCTTACCTATTCAACCAATTCTCGTTATAATTTTTTTTATAAGGAGATATTGATCATGGAAGTCAATGGTCATTTTGAAAAAATAGGAGAAACAATACTTAGTTCGGCCAGATGAAAGAGACCAAAATATATCAGATTATTTATCTTATAATAATTATATTTTATGAATTTAAGTTATACTTTGATGAAATTTATTTAAGTCTACTTTCATAAGGGAAAAATTTCATGTCAATCTGATCTATATTTAAATAAATATTGGCATTGGAAGAATCAAAGGTCATGCTGGTATTCTGTTGTATTGAAAAATCCGAATTTATGCCCATTGTTTTGTATCACTTTTTGAGTTGATATATCAGAAAAATATCTCACTTCTCCATGGTTTGGGAGCTTATCTATGCATCTCTTTTATATGGGTTTATTGCTACATCTATGATATTTGGTTCAAGCTGGGATCACTGTCATTACCTCCCAGTTTGAGGGGGAGAAGTACAAGAAAGAGGTATTTTATTCCATATGTTGCAGATGAGTTTATGTGACCAAAATATTCAAGAAAATGGGAGTACAAAAGATGAAACTTTTGCATTTAAGAAAAAATATTTATATCGGATTATGCATATTTCATGGGTCCTTCTACATGGTTTATAATTTGGGTTCATGTTATATGTGTTGGAATATGGTCGTGCTATATTCAACTACAGTTATTATGTCTCTTTGGTGACATTATTATTGAAGAAGAGGTCCATATCATCATTTATTTTACCCTGTCAAAAAAAAGATCACGGTTGGGAGTCCATGATGGAGGAACTTCATCCTTGTAAAAAATATCAAAATTATTTGTGGTTGGAAGTCCATGACGGAGGAACTTATTCTTTCATCTATGTTATACCCCCCTAAATTGGCCAACTGGGTTTCAAAGAAGAGAGCACCAACGTGAGGAGGAGTGTTGGAAGATTGGAGGACTGCCATTTTATATAAAAAAAATCTTATATATCATTTGCATCAAGCTGGGCGTTGATGTTCTCTCACCCCCAGCTTGAGGGGGAGTGTTATAAGATAGGGCTCAAGCCCACACGACCAAGGAAGGCCCACATATCTAAGAGTATTATAAGAAGGGCCAAATGACCAAAGAAGGCCCACAAGATGGGCCCAATGTTGTGGACTCAATAGCACACCGAGTCACCCAAAGGAGGAGGCAATGACTCACGGAGTTCACTGGTTTAACTTTCATATTTTATATAGCTTTTAGTTTAATTTTTTATTAATTATGTAATGAGCAAGGACGTAGGGGTAGAATTGGTATTTTTAGCCCTAAAACACTTATGACGTCAAAACCCTATTTAAAGGGTAAGGAAATAGAAAAAAGGCAAGTCTAGAATTAGGTTAAACAGGGTTTGGAGTTCTCCTTGATAAGCTCTAGGGTTGGGAGGTCTCCTGGACGAGCTCCAAGGTATGGTTCTTGATTTGATCCTTCATTCTTATCATCTTTGAATTTTGTTTGTATTGAAATTATTCGAAATCAAGGGAAGAAGGGTTTTGAATACTCTTTTCCCAGTTGTGGGGCTTTACCCTCTTCCACGTTATAATAGTAAGAAGGAAGGGTTTTCCTTCAATCCGAGCAAGGAGGAGTTTGGGTTAGCTACTCAAGCAGCATATCAAAAGAGGCAGTTTTAGCCTCTTTTCCGAGTGTAGGAGGATTAGGGGATCATAACCTCTCTTACGTGGGCAGTAGCAGCCTTCAAGAGAGACTCTACCTCATTGACGTGAGTCTCAAAAAGGGGTTTCATCCGTCTTGGTCAAGAACAGCACAATTAGTCTTCTAATTTCATAGATGACTAAGAAAAGGAAACTCTTTTTCAAGCATCACGAAAACAGGAAGAGAAAAGGGAGTCTTTGCTTCATTACCGTGAACAAGAACCCTCATAACGTGCTGGATTCACAATTACCCCACCGAGTTACTAGATCCAAAGCTAGGGACCATAAAAACTTGGTATCAGAGAAGGGTAACACGGTGGAGAACAGCATGAATGAATTATGGGAGTTGGTGCTCAGAGGTCAGGCAAAGAGTGACAAAAAAAATTCACAAATCATGGAGATGTTTCCTAAAATAAATCTCGAGATTGAGAGACTGAATGGGAGGATGGATAGTATAACAACTAGTATAACGATTGGAAGGAACACAATTCTGGAACAAAGAGGAGAGGAAAATTCGCATAACAGAGGGGGAGACGAGTTTGTTGGGCGCACTAGTTTTCCTGGCCAGTAGGGCACTTCAACCAGGGAGGAGACACTGTACCCAGGTATACTAAACTTGATTTCCCTACTTTTAATGGGTCAAAAGATCCTTTGATTTGGTTGCATAGGTGTGAAAACGTTTTTAGCCATCAAAGAACAATAGCTAATGATATGGTGGGGTTGGCCGCTTTCCACTTACTGGGGGAAGCACAACTTTGGTATCATCAAGTTGAGTTGGATAGATCATTGGTAGATTGGGAAGAGTTTAAATAATTATGCACTCTGCGTTTTGGTCCTCCAGCTCACAACAACCCTTTGGGGGATTTGGTGTTGTTACGCCAAACTGGTTCAGTGGAGCTCTATCAAAAATAGTTCTAGGAAAAATTAGATAGAGCGGGCCAAATGGTTTGGGTGGACCAGCAGGTCAATTTATTTATAGCAAGCCTTAATGAGTCCTTACGACTAGAGGCGGAGCTACATGCACTTGTCGACTTAGCCAAAACAATGAATCTCTCAGGCATTGGAACTTCGACAGAAAGTCCAGAACAGAAGACCAGCATGGCAAGGGGAATGGAGCACTTCCTTTACTTGGCAAGGACGATGAAATACTCCTCCTCAGGCATTTCATTTAGCATTACCACCTCCGAGAAACAACATGGGTAATACTCTGACAGCAGACACGAGATCTAGTAATCCTCCTCAGTATATAAAAAAATTGACTGGTGCTGAGATGGCGAAAAGGCGGTCCAAGAATCTGTGTTACAACTGTGTTGAACAGTATCGGGCAGGTCACCAGAGCAAAAGATTGTTTTGGCTTGAAGTGGATGAAGCTTATAATCCAGATGATACGGATGATATTATAGAGGACCCACCTAAAATAACTTTGCATGCCATTACTGGGCAGAAATCTGCCAAAACTATGCAAGTCAGAGCTCAGGTCCTCTGTCAAGAACTTGTGGGACTAGTGGATTTGGGGAGTACCCACAATTTTCTTAGCTTAACTGCGGCTCAGCGTCTGCAGTTGTAGATCCTTCAACATCTGACAACCACAGTGTCAGTGGCCAATGGGGAGAAAGTCCATAGCTACAGGATCAGCAAGGCGATAAATTTTTCCATTGGTACTACTTTATTTCATGTAGAATTTTTTGTCATTCCTCTGGCCGGATTTGATATGGTATTGGGCATTGAATGGTTACAAACTTTGGGACCCATTCTATGGGACTTCTTTGCTTTAACAATGAGCTTTGTTTTGTGCGGTAGCCAAGTGCTCTTACAGGGGAGTCAAGTGAACAAACCCCATCACCTTCATTCTATGCATGCCCATGACATTACAGACAGCACTCTTGAAAATCTTATTGACGATTTCTCCGACCTCTTCCATGAGCCTTCCGGGCTGCCTCCCATGAGGCACTGTGATCACCAAATCTGTTTGAAACCAGGGTCTGATGTGGTGGTTGTTCTACCGTACCGGTATCCACACCAACAAAAAGATAAAATCGAGAGACAGTGCCAGGCGATGTTACAATAGGGCCTTATTCGCAACAGTCGGTCCCTGTTCTCTTCACCCATATTGCTCGTGAAGAAACATGATGACACAAGGCGATTTTGTATTGATTATCAGGAATTAAACGCGCAGATAGTGAAGGATAAGTTCCCAATTCCAGCAGTGGAGGAGCTCCTAGATGAATTACAAAGGTCATGGGTCTTTACAAAATTGGACTTACGCTCTGGATATCATCAGCTTCGCATGCACCCCTCCAACATTGAGAAGACAGCATTCCGCACACATCACGGTCATTATGAATTTGTGGTCATGTCGTCCGGGTTATCAAATGCACCCTCAACTTTTCAAACACTGATGAATGAGGTATTTAGCACATATCTTCAGAAATTCATACTTGTTTTTTTTAATAATATACTCATATAAAGCAAGTCCAGAGAAGAGCATTTAGTGCATTTACGGATTGTGTTTGACTTATTATGAACACATCAGCTCTATTTGAATAAATTTAAATGCTCCTTTGCAGCATCTCATGTTGCGTACCTCAGCCACATTATATCACATGAGTGACCCCGTGAAGATTCAGGTAATTCGTGAGTGGCCACAACCTCAGTCTTGCTCAGCTTTGTACGGACTTTTGGGTCTAGTGGGCTATTATCGCAAATTCATTTGGAATTATGGTCCTCTGGCAGCCCCTTTGACAAATCTCCACAAGAAGAATTCCTTTCATTGGAACGAGGAGGCCACACAATCCTTTGAGGCCCTCAAAAGTGCTCTCTGTTAGGTTCTTCCCTTGCCATGGATCGAGTCACCCTTCTTTCCTCTCTTCCCTCCATGGTTGATCTTGACGTTGGAAGAGAAACCTTGTTTCTTGAATGAGTAATGGTGGAACTCAATTTAGAATGAAGAAGCTTTGGAGGAAGCTCAACCTTGGACCTCAAAGGGAGAATCCGACCTTGACCTCTGAGGGAGAATCAGACCTGTCAAATATAATTTTCTCAATACTTGCCTCTCTTTTCCTTCACGTCCCCCTAAATAGGGTTGAGGACGAAAATATTAGGTCAATTGGTTCACGCCACATTACACTGAACCAACCCAAATTAAACCAAACCAAATAAAGTAAACCAAACCGAATTGAAATTACATGAAAAGTAAATTGACATAATTTAATTCCTATGCCTATGGATAACTCGTGATGCTATGGAGTCCATAACATCACCCCCCCCCCCCCCCCCTTGGAGAAAGAGCTTGTCCTCAAGCTCAAAGTATGGGTAGAGGGTGCGAAATGCCTCTAATGGCTCCCATGTTGTGTCACTGGGGTCAGCATCAGCCCATTGCACTAAGATCTCCCAATCACCATGAATACGTCGAGTTTGTAATACCTGTGCCGGGGTAGAAAGTACACGTCCCTCATGGAGTGGTGGCAGCGGGGTGTGCAGCATGGGCGAATCACCGTGGAAGGCCTTTAATTGTGAGACATGAAAGACGTTGTGAATTCTGGCCTCTGGCGGAAGCTGCAATCTGTAGGCCACTGTCCCAATGCGGTCCTTCACCTGAAAAGGACCATAATATTTTGGAGAGAGTTTGTGACTTTTGGAGGCTGTCAACGACAGCTGCCTGTAGTGTTGGAGACGCAACCAAACATAATCTCCAGGAGAAAAGAAGATTTCCCGGTGCTTCTTGTCATAATATTGTTTCATAGAATTTTGTGCCTTCTGTAGATGAGTGCGCACCTCAGTGATGAATGTGTCTCTTTCAGCCAATGCTTGGTCCAAAGTTGCGACTTTAGAGGCCCCTGGTTCATAGGCTAAAAGACGGGGAGGTTCTCTACCATATACCACCTTGAATGGGGTTGTGCCGAGAGCACTGTGGTAGGAGGTGTTGTAACAGAACTCAGCCCAGGCGAGCCACTTAACCCACCTCTTAGGTGAGTCCCCCACGAAACTGCGGAGATACATTTCAATGGTTCTGTTGACGACCTTTGTCTGACCATCAGTCTGTGGATGGTAGGCTGAAGAAAAGGCTAACGTTGTGCCTTGTAACTTGAAGAGTTCTTTCCAGAAGGTAATTGTAAAGATTGTATCCCTATCACTGGTAATTAAATTAGGCATCCCATGTAATCGTACAATGTTATCCATAAAAATTTGAGCTACCTGCGTTGCAGTGTAAGGATGTGCCAGAGGAATGAAATGCCCATATTTAGAGAAACGATCCACCACTACCAGGATAACAAATTTACCTGACGAAGAGGGAAGTCCATCTATGAAGTCCATAGAAATATCATACCAGACTTGTGACGGAAGTTGAAGCGGTTCGAGCAACCCCGCTGGACTTAATGTTTCAGCTTTATTCCATTGACAAATCTAACAAGCCGCCACATAATCAGCTATACTACGCTTCATGCCCCTCCAATAAAATTCCCTACTGATTCGAAAATATGTTTTTTGTCGGCCCTCATGTGTACTGTCATGGAAGGAGGCCAAAAGGTTGTTAATCAGAGGGGATGTGTGGTGTAGAAAAATTCTATTTTTGTAGAGGACGAGATTGTCCTGAACCATCCAATGTGGTGCCGTTGTGCCCTGCTAGATATCCTTGCATAAGGAGATAATATCTAGGTACTGTTGTGCCTCTTCCTGTATAGAATCCAACAAGAGAGCTCTGGGCTGACTGATGGCGTTTAATTGCGGCTCTAGAACGTCCCGGCGAGATAAGGCATTAGCCCCTACATTCAAACTTTCCGGTTTATACTTGACAGAAAAGTCAAACCCCATAAGCTTACTTGAGGCTGCAATGATCAGTGCGAATCAAAAAACAACGTTCCCAAAGATAAGGGCGCCAAAGGTGTATAGCTTTCGCCAATCCAATCAATTCCCTCTCATAAGCTGCCAACTTGTGGTGGTGTTGGCCCAGTTGACAGCTAAAATAAGCAATCGGGTGGCCCTGTTGGTGCAACACTGCGCCAATACTGCCCCTTGAAGCATCACATTCCACTACAAAGGACTCCTCAAAGTCGAGAAGCTACAAAACTGGGGCTGATGATAAGGCGTCTTTCAGTTGCTGAAAGGAATGAGCTGCTGTCTCTGACCAGGTAAAAGCATTTTTCTTGAGGAGATTGTTGAGAGGAGCTGCAAGCTGGCCATAGCTACGAATAAATTTTCTATAATATCCAGCTAGGCCCAAAAATCCTCTTAAGGCTGTAATAGATGTAGGAATAGGCCAATCTGTGACCGCTTGTATCTTACTCTGGTCTACCTTCACCCCTGATGCTGAAATAACGTGACCCAAATATGCCACTTCTGATGTGCCCATAGAACATTTTGATCGATTTAAAACCAAATGATGTGAACGTATAAGAGAAAATACCTGGTGAAGGTGCTCAAGATGTTCTTCCCAGCTGTTGCTATAGACCAAAATATCGTCGAAAAAGACCAATACATATTTTCGCAAGAGGGGGGAAAATACCTCATTCATGAGGGCCTGGAAGGTGGAAGGCGCATTTGATAGACCAAATGGCATTACGAGGAATTCAAAATGGCAGTGATGCTTGCGGAATGCTGTTTTCTCCACATCTGATGGATGAACTCGGATTTGCTGATAGCCAGATTTCAAATTGAGTTTAGTAAATATAGTAGCTCCATGTAGCTCATCTAATAGTTCGTCCACCATTGGAATAGGAAATTTATCTTTAATTGTATGGGCATTGAGTTGTCGGTAATCCACACAGAACCTCCATGACTTATCATGATTGCGGACTAGTAATGCCGGTGAAGAAAAAGGAGACCTGCTGGGCTGAATAATACCATGTGCTAACATCTGCTGGCACTGCCTTTCAATCTCATCCTTCTGTAAGTGAGGGTAACTATACGGACGTACCACTATAGGCTCGGTCCCCGTTTTCAAACGGATACGGTGATCACAGTGCCTAAATGGCGGTAAGGCAGTAGGGTCTTGAAAGATATCCTCAAATTCTGTAAGTAAGTGAGATAACTGGCATGTATTTGTGGACTGGACCTGGGCAACCTGTAGTGCGCAGGTGAGTGGTGCTTGTGTGCCATGCAATATAATTTGATGTTGGTCCTCTATAAAAGACATGGTTAGAGCTTGGAAATCCCATAGTATTGGTCCCAACAATTGTAGCCATTTAATTCCTAGCACCAAATCGAATCCTGATAGTGGAATCACCAGAAAATCTGCAACAAATTTATATCCCTCAATATCAAAGTGTGTGGCTGGTGATATGCCTACACTAGTAATTTTAGCCCCATTGGCTACTGATACAGAAACACCATTCTGTTGCTGTACTACTAACCCAAGTTGTTCTGTCGCCTGCTGACTGAAGAAATTATGTGTACTACCCGAGTCAACTAAAGCCAGTAATTGTAAATGATGTAATTGGGCTTTAACCTGCATTGTGCTTGCACTGCGTAGACCAGTCATAGTATGAAGGAAAATCTCTGGATCTTCGTGGTTAGTTTCCACAATTTCTTCCTCTTGTGGTATTTCGTCTCCATCCTCCCACAGACATATACTGAATAATCGTTTGCAGTGGTGACCAAAAACATACTATTCATCACAATTAAAACAGAGGCCCTTGGCCTTTCTCTGCTCCATTTCCTGTCTAGTAAGTTTTTTGAAGTAAGGAGCAGGTGGAGCTGAATTAGAGATGTCTGGGCGTGGGGCTGCATTGTCTCTAAATCTTGGAGGTCCATAGGAATGGTTTGGCGCAGAGGCATTATGCCTTCCTGGCCAAGCTGGTTTTCTGACCAATGACTCCTTTAGAACACGCTGCTTGTGCTCAATTACTCTGGCTAAATTCATAGCGTGGTCTAAATCTGTAGGAGCATGTAATTCAACTTCTAAACGCAGAGCTTCTGTCAAACCAGCAATAAAAATATGAACATACTGTGTGTGGCTATCAAACTGCTTTGCTCGGGCTAACCTTTCCTGGAAGGTCTTTTGGTACACCTCTAGTGTTCCAGTTTGTTTGTAATTGATTAATTCGCCCAATGGATTGCTACTTGAAGGAGGACCAAATCTCATCATGCAAGACTGTCTAAAAGTTGCCTAATCCTGAACCACTTGGTCATTTCGAAATTGATGGTACCATAGAAGCGCTTCATCGAGCATGTGGTAGGTGGCCAAATACACTTTCTCATCTGCAGGTGTTTTTTTATGGTAAAAGAACTGATCACACTTGGCTAACCAAATCAATGGGTCCTTAGACCCATCATACGTAGGAAAGTCAAGTTTTAAATACCTGGGCACAGTGTTTGGTCCTTGAACGGCAGGCCCCAGATGGGAATGGTGTTGACGCATTGGTGGTTGTGGGGGCGGTGGCGGGTGGAATGGATGGTGTTCGGCCGGTGGAGAGTAGGCAGCTGGAGGTTGGGCTCGTGTATCATGGTCCTCTTGTCGCCGGAGGAGAGCTTGGATGGCAGCATCCATTGATTTTATTGCCTCATGCAAATCAGAGGTTGTTTGACGCACCTCTTCCAGGGCATGAGCCTGGTTATCTGTCCTTTGCCTATTATCTTCCACTAACTGTCTCAAATCGTCAGGGGAAGAGGAATCCCCAAGGGTGGACCTGTCTGATACCAAGATGTTAGGTTCTTCCCTTGCCATGGATCGAGTCACCCTTCTTTCCTCTCTTCCCTCCATGGTTGATCTTGACGTTGGAAGAGAAACCTTGTTTCTTGAACGAGTAATGGTGGAACTCAATTTAGAATGAAGGAGCTTTGGAGGAAGCTCAACCTTGGACCTCAAAGGGAGAATCCAACCTTGACCTCTGAGGGAGAATCAGACCTGTAAAATATAATTTTCTCAATACTTGCCTCTCTTTTCCTTCACGTCCCCCTAAATAGGGTTGAGGACAAAAATACAAAGATGAACCATTAGGTCAAGTGGTTCATGCCACATTACACTGAACCAACCCAAATTAAACCAAACCAAATAAAGTAAACCAAATCGAATTGAAATTACATGAAAAGTAAATTGACATAATTTAATTCCTATGCCGATGGATAACTCGTGATGCTATGGAGTCCATAACACTCTCGCCTCTGCCCCTGTTTTACATCTTCCAAATTTTGAAGACTTATTTGTGGTTGAGTGTGAAGCTTCTGGTAGGGGCATTGGGGCCGTCTTACAGCAGCAGTCATACCCCATTGCTTATTTCAGTCGGCAGTTGGCAGCTCGTCATCACAAATTGGCTGCGTATGAATGGGAATTAATCGGGTTGGCAAAGTCGGTCCAACATTGGCGGCCTTATTTATGGGGTCGTGCATTTCTCATACATACTGATCATTATAGTCTCATGTTCTTACTTGAACAATGCCTCACGACTTTGCAACAACTGCATTGGATCAGTAAGTTAATGGGCTTTGATTTCTCGATTGAGTACCATGCGGGGAGATTAACAAGGCAGCGGATGCCTTGTCCAGGAGTTTTGAACACCAGCACCTCAGATATGCGGTCAGCCAACCTCGTTTCCTCATCCTAGACTTGGTGCGAGATGCACATGTCACTCTTCCTATCCTACAGGAGCTCCACAGAAAGATTACAAAGGGACTATGGATTCTAAGTGGTCCATCCAGGATTCTCTTATTTGTTACAAACGACGGATTTACCTTCCTCACACATCCGATTTGATTCCAGCCATTCTCTCGGCTTATCATGACACATGAAGGTATTCAGAAAAATTTGCAGTGCATTCGAGCCAATTTTTATTGGCAAGCTATGAAGACTTCCATTGTGACATATGTCTCAGTCTATTAGGTATGTCAACGCAACAAAATCGATCATTTGAGTCCAACAGGTCATCTACAGCCTCTCACCCTCCCTACCCAGGTATGGGCTGATATTTCGATGGACTTTGTTGAGAGTCTTCCACTGACAGCTAGAAAATCAGTTTTATTCGTGGTGGTTGATCGGTTCTCCAAGTATACCCATTTTATTCTGATGGCATCATGAGTGGCACAGACTTTCCTTTAGCATATTGTACGATTACATGGCATTCCAGAATCTATTGTCAGTGATTGGGACACGGTATTCACAAGCACTTTTTGGAGGGAACTTTTTCGTTTGAGAGGCACAAAATTGAAGTTCTCATCAAGGTATCATCCTCAAAAAGATGGCCAAACCGAGGTGGTTAATCGCACCATCGAAATGTATCTACGGTGCTTTGTTATAGATCGTCTGAAGCACTGGATTCAATGGCTACCATGGGCTGAATACTGTTACAATACTTCGTTCCACTCTGCTTTGCAATCCTTTCCTTTCAGGGTTCTTTATGGAAGGGATCCCCCTTGCCTTCTCTCTTATGCTAGAGGCTCCACCCGCGTGGATGCCATTGATCACACACTCATGGATCGAGATCAGGTATTACAGACTATTACAGACCACGTACAGTGGGCTCAAGATCGCATGAAGGGTGCCTACAACCAGGGACACCGAGATGTTTCATACGAGATACGGGACTATCTTTGGTTACGCCTACGATCGTACTGCTAGTAGTCCATTGCAGGAACATCGCGCCATAAGGTCTCCCCCAAGTATTTTGGGTCTTTCTCCATTATTCGGTGCATGGGACAGGTGGCCTATCAAATACAACTGTCAGTCATGGCAAAGGTGCATGATGTGTTTCATGTCTCCCTCCTGAAACCATATACGGGATCACCGCCTACTTCCTCTCCATTCCTTCCTCCAGTGGACAATGGACACGTCATTCAGAGACCCTCTGCGATGTTACACGCCTGTTTGGTCGATGACCAATGGGTGATTCTAGTTTAGTGGATAGATACAGAACCTGAAGCAGCTACCTAGGAGCGGCTAGACAACTTCAAACAGATCTACCCAGCTTACGAGCTTGAGGACAAGCTCTTTCTCCAAGGGGAGGCAGATGTTGTTGACTCAATAGCACACCGAGTCACCCAAAGGAGGAGGAAATGACTCACAAAGTTCACTAGTTTAACTTTCATATTTTATATTGCTTTCAGTTTAATTTTTCATTAATTATGTAATGAGAAAGGATGTAGGGGCAGAATTGGCATTTTTAGCCCTAAAACACTTATGACATCAAAACCCTATTTAAAGGGTAAGGAAATAGAAAAAAGGCAAGTCAGGAATTAGGTTTAACAGGGTTTGAAGTTCTCCTTGACGAGCTCTAGGGTTGGGAGGTCTCCTTGACGAGCTCCAAGGTATGGTTCTTGAATTGATCCTTCATTCTTATCATCTTTGAATTTTGTTTGTATTGAGATTATTCAAGATCAAAGGAAGAAGCGTTTTGAATACTCTTTTCCGAGTTAAGGAGGGGCTTTAGCCTCTTCCACGATATATCAGTAAGAAGGAAGGGTTTTCCTTCTATCCGAACAATGAGGAAAGGGGTTTGGGTTAGCTACTTGAGCAGAATATCAAAAGAGGCAGCTTTATCCTCTTTTCCGAGTGTAGGAGGATTAGGGGATCATGACCTCTCTTACGTGGGCAGTAGAAGCCTTCAAGAGAGACTCTACCTCATTGATGTGAGTCTCAAAAAGGGGTTTCATCCGTCTTGGTCAAGAACAACACAATTAGTCTTCTAATTACATAGAATTCTAAGAAAAGGAAACTCCTTTTCAAGCATCACGAAAATAGGAAGAGAAAAATGAGTCTTTGCTTCATTACCGTGATCACGAACCCTCATAACGTGCTGGATTCACAATTGCCCCGCCAAGTTACTAGATCTATGGCTAGGGACTATAACACCCAAGCCCATAAGAAGTAGGATCCACAATGATTACCATGAGCTGACATCCTTATCACATCAGTTGGAAGATCAAGAAGGACTCAAGAAAGTATCTTTATCTAATGGTCACGTCCTAGAAGAGTTTTAGTTTGAGTTAGGTTTGTCTTTTATCTATATTGAGTTATTTAATTATGCTAGGACTTATCTTTAAGTGTTAGAGTTTGGGTGTAATTGGGACAAGGGTAGTTTTATTTTAATTGGACTCTACTACCTTCCTCTATTATAAATAGAGGTTCATGTACTCTAATTATAATAAATCAATGAAGTTTTTCTCTTTCCCATAAATTCAACACTGGATTCACAAATCCCATGCCAAGTTACTTGGTCCTTGGCTAGGGACCATAACAAGTTGGTATCAGAACAGAGTAACACGGGAGAACCCAACAATGGTGAGTTAAAAGAGTTGATTGTTACTAACCATTGCGCCAAAAGACCGGTCTGTTAGCGAAGGTGCACCATGCATATTAAAGACAAGTCATTCCGACATTGATGATGAGAGGGCAGCAGGCATAGGAAGAAAAACAAGCAGAGAATGAAAGAAAGTTTGCCATAATCATGGAGAAGTTAGAACAACTTCCAAATATTAATCTCCAGATTGATAGAATTTCTGGAATGATGGGAAATATTACGGTTGGAAGAAATTCAACCCCGGAGCAAAGAGGAGAGGACAACTCGTACAATGCGGGGGGGGGGGGGGGGACCAGTTTATAGGGCACACTTCCTTTCCTGGCCAAACGGGGTATTTTAACGAAGGAGGAGGCACAGTACCAAGGTATACAAAACTTGAATTCCCTACTTTTAATGGGTCAGATGACCCCATGATTCAGTTACATAGGTGCGAAAAAAATTTTACCCATTAGAGAACATCAGATATTGATAAGGTGGGATTGGCCGCCTTCAACATGCTTGATGAAGCACAACTCTGGTTTCATCAAGTAGAGTTGGATAGATTGGTGTTGGATTGGGAAGAATTTAAGGAATTATGCACTAAATGGTTCAGTCGTCCAACCCATAGTAACCTCTTGGGGGATTTGGTGTTGTTGCGACAAACGGGCCCAATTGAACTATATAAAAAAAGTTCCAAGAAAAATTGGCATGAGCCAGTTGAATGCTTTGCGTAGACCAGCAAGTCAATTTATTTATGGCAGGCCTTACTAAGTCGTTAAGGTTAGAGGTGGAGCTCCACGCACCTGCTGACTTAGCTCGAGCAATGAATCTAGCTCGCACAGTGGAAATTCGACAAAAATTTCAAAACAGGAGACCAACTTGGCAAGGGGAATGGAACATTTCCAATAGTTGGCAAGGGAGGTTCAACACTAACCCTCATATAGCTTTTCCAGCAGGGCAATAGGTCAAAAATCATCCCAGTACTACTCCTGCAGTAAATACATGGCCCAGCAACCCGCCCGCCCAGTATATTCAAAAATTAACTAGTGTGGAGATGGTTGAGCCTAGGGCAAAGAACTTATGTTACAACTGTGATGAACCATACAGGGCAGGCCATCAGTGTAAAAGGTTGTTCTGGTTAGAGGTCGATGAAATCACAGAATCACAACAGCTTGATGATCCTACTGATAGATGCCAGATTCTGACATGAGAACTAGGTTAATTATAATTGAATAACCCTTATAATTGTGTTATAGGTGGTTATTTATCGATTTTCACTTGAAACGTGCATTTATTGAATTTGACATTAATCATTGCTTATATTGCATATTTTTCTCTCCTGAATGATATTTCATTCCTTTTAGGGTTTATTTCTTCTTGAAATAATTTTTATGGATTTAATTATGGAATTTCAGGAGAATTTTGGTGGAGAAGAAAATATTTACCAAAATACCCTTAGTGAAAGGGAGGTGATTTTTTAGGGCAAATCGTATTAAAACGAGAGCTCGTCGATGGAAATAGGGGGGTCGTTAACCGGAAAGAAGAGAGAAATAGGGGAGGTCGCTGACCGTTCGGAGGGGAGACCCGAGAAGGCTCCCTCCGAACGGCGTTCGTCACCGTCATCCACCACCATTCGGCAACCGAGAACAGACCCGAGGAGAAATCGAGAGAGTCTCCGTCGCAGTGAGTTCGATGCTGCCATTCTCTGCTCGCCAGGCCGAGAGGTCACTCGAGAGGGCT
This sequence comes from Aristolochia californica, assembly GCF_029961685.1. NCBI lineage: Eukaryota > Viridiplantae > Streptophyta > Magnoliopsida > Piperales > Aristolochiaceae > Aristolochia > Aristolochia californica. Next base: position 9,521,969 of record NW_027182279.1, read on the forward strand.
CCTTCGGCGCCGATTCCGCATTCCGACCATCCTCCGGCGTCGATTACCCATTTCCAACCATTTTTGAAGCTATTTCGACTCCGACCGAGATTCGAGAGAGCCGGTCAGAGGATTTTGGCTCCATTCCGTCATCCGCCGGTTGTCACCTCCGTCCGTCGGCTTCTATCCTTCTTCGCCGGCGTCGTCTCTACTTCGGGCCACTCGCTCTTGCTACCCGAAGCCATCAATTTCGGGAAATTTCAGCACTCGTGAGAATGAGTCTGCTGCCCGAGCGAGAGCAAGGGGAAGGGGAGTAATTCGTCATTTTGGAATTTAATTTTTCTATAGTTTGAACTTAGGTTTTGAATGTTTATTAAATATGATTTGATAATTAATGTTTATTGAATATTTGTTTTCCGGATATTTTATTAAATTAGCTAGTTAAGGTAGGATTATAATTTAGATTGGATTTTGGTATTTTAATTCAATTTTTGTCTTTCACTTTATGCGCCCGAGAGGGGCTAGACGCAAGGATTGAGAAATCGGATTCATGATTACGTGGCACTCGAGAGAGGCATGAATCACGGTAAAATCCAGAGTTGATAATTTTAGAATCATCACAATAGGAAATTGATTCTCTGCATTCTATTGTAATCCGATCTCTGTCATTAACTCTAGGCACCCGAGAGGGGCTAGACGCAAGGATTGAGAATCCGGATTCATGGTTACGTGGCACTCGAGAGAGGCACGTATCACGGTAAAATCCAGAGTTGACGTTTCCTATTGTGCAAGGAGTTAATTAGATTATTGCTTGATAATTTAGGATATAATTAGTGTTTAGTTCAGATTAATTCATCATATTTGGTTAGCCAAGTTGACTGAAGAATACACAAAATTCAATCCTCCCTGTGGATATGACCCTCGCTTACTGCTAGATTACATGAACGATTCGTACGCTTGCGAGGTATAAAAGTCAATGTAACTCAAAATTCACATCAAGTTTTTGGCGTCGTTGCCGGGGATCGAACCCGGGTCACCCGCGTGACAGGCGGGAATACACACCACTATACTACAATGGCGCCAGAAATTTCTCTGCATGCCATTACATAACAGAAATCTGCCAAAACTAACCAAGTCCAAACTCGGGTGATGGACCAAGGCCTTGTCAGCCTTGTGGATTCAGGAAGTACACATAATTTTCTCAATTTGACCGCTACTCAACACCTTCAACTACAGATATTTCCACACTCAATAGCAATAGTTTCGATTGCCAATGGAGAAAAAGTTCCTAGCTACTATATCAGCAAAAAAGTAAAATTCTCAAACGGCACAACTTTCTTTCTTTCAAAAATTTTTGTCGGGTTCAATATGGTATTGGGTATTAAATGGCTACAAAAATTAGGCCCTATTTTATGGGATTTTACTGCTTTAACTATGAGTTTTGAAATGGGCGGACAACAAGTACTATTACAGGGAAGTCACGTGCACAAGTCACATCACATTCATACGCTTCACACACAGGCCAATCCGGACAACAATATAGAACATCTCCTGGATGAATTCTCGAACTTGTTCCAAGAGCCCTCCGGGCTGCATCCCTTAAGGTACTGTTACCATTGGATATGTTTAAAACAAGGCTTAGAAGTGGTGGTCATTCGACCTTATCGGTACCCACATCTCTAGAAAGATGAAATCGAAAGATAGTGCCAAGCCATGTTACAACAAGGCCTTATTTACAACAGTTGTTCACCATTTTCATCACCAGTCCTCCTTGTTAAGAAACATGATGGTACATGACAATTTTGTGTCGATTATCAGGATTTGAATGCCCAAAATATGAAAGATAAGTTCCCTATTCCTATGGTAGAGGAGATTTTTGCACGGGTCATATATATTCACCAAATTGGATTTGCGCTCAAATATCATCAGGTTCGTATGCATCCAGAAAACATCGAGAAAACTGCCTTCCACACTCATCATGGCCACTTTGAATTTGTGGTCATGCCATTTGGGTTATCCAATGCACTATCCACATTCTAGGCATTAATGAACGAGGTATTCCACAACTATCTTCGCAAATTTTTACTTGTTTTCTTTGATGACATACTCATTTACAGCCAGTCCGAACCTCAACATTTAGAGCATTTAAGATTGGTATTTCGACTGTTACGTTCCCTTCAATTATATTTAAATAAATCTAAATGCTCATTTACGACATCACATGTGGCCTATCTCGGCCATATTATTTCCCATGATGGGGTCACAGTTGATTTTGAGAAAATTCAAGCTATTGCCGATTGGCCGCAACCTATGAATACCTCTGCTTTGAGAGTGTTTTTGGGATTGGCAGGATATTACAGAAAATTTATCAGGAACTATGGACCGATAGCAGCACCATTGACAAATCTCCTCAAGAAAAATTCCTTTATTTGGGATGATCAGGCCACACGGCCCTTCTCATATCTCAAATTAGCTATTGGATTCGCACTAGTTCTGCAACTTTCCAATTTTGAAGATTTATTTGAGATCGAGTGTGACACATCAGGTGGGAGCATTGGGGCCGTTCTACAGCAGCACTTTTACCCTATTGCATATTTTAGCTGACAGCTGGCAATACAACATCACAAATTGCCAGCATATGAACGCGATTTAATCGGATTGGCCAAAGCTATCCAACATTGGAGACCATACTTATGGGACCGTGCATTTCTCATTCGCATTGATCATTACAGTCTTAAATATTTTCTGGAGCAGCAACTCACGACTTCTCCTCAACAACACTGGATCAGTAAATTGATGGGATTCGACTTTACAATGGAATACCGTGCTGGCAGGTTAAACAAGACGGTTGATGCCTTGTCACGACGTTTGGAGACTCCGCCGCTTCTCTATGCTATCAGCCAACCTCATTTTATTCTATTAGACTTGGTCAAGGAGGAAAATGCCCGCAATCCGATTCTTCTCGATATGCACAAGAAAATTATAGAGGGGGCATTGGACTCTAGATGGACCATTCAAGATTCTCTTATTTATTACAATTTATGATTATATGCCCTACACACTTTGAATTTGGTTTCAGCCATCATCTCTGCATACCATGACAGCACTCATGAAGGCACCCAGAAAACATTGCATCGCATTCGAGCAGATTTTTATTGGCAGGCTATGAAGACCTCTATCGCAGCATATGTAACATCTTGTCCGATGTGTCAATGTAACAATGCCAAATACTTAAATCTCGTGGGTCTTCTGCAGCCTTTGGCACTTCCTACACAAGTGTGGGCCAAAATTTCTATGGATTTCGTTGAAAGTCTTCCCCAATCTTCTGGAAAATCGATATTATTTGTGGTGGTGGATCGGTTCTCCAAGTATGTTCACTTTATCCCCATGGCACACCCATATATAGCATCCAGAGTGGCACAGATATTTCTCGAGCATATTGTTCGTTTACATGGTATTCCCGTATCGATTGTTAGTGATTATGATGCAGTCTTTACCAGCACATTTTGGCATGAACTGTTTTGTCTATGCAGCACCAAGTTGAAGTTCTCATCATCCTATCATCCTCAAACAGACGGCCAAACATAGGTAGTTAATTGCACTATGAAAATGTATCTTTGATGTCTAGTGGACAATCGTCCTAAAAATTGGGTTCAATGGCTACCGTGGGATGAATATTGTTACAACACTTCCTTCCACACAGCATTACAGTCTACTCCCTTCAACATTCTATATGGCAAAGATCCTCCTCGTCTTCTCTCGTATACTCTGGGATCCACCCGTGTGGACTCTATTGATCAAGCACTCATTGAAAGGGACCAGGTGCTACAAAATATTTCGGCTCGCCTCCTCAAAGCACAAGTTCGTATGAAGGACTTCTACGACAAGGGACACTGGGATATCGCATACAAGGAAGGAGACTATGTCTGGTTACGACTCCATCCTTACCGCCAACACTCACTAGCGGGGGACCACTGTGATAAACTTTCTCCAAAGTACTTTGGACCTTTCTCTATTATTCGACATGTCGGGCCAGTCGTCTATCAATTGCAACTTCCCGCAATGGCTAAACTTCATCATGTGTTCCATGTCTCCTTACTTAAACCCTTTCAGGGACCACCTCCTTCATCAATTTTGTCCCTTCCTCTGGTGGACAATGGACGGGTTATTCTTACTCCAACTACGGTATTGTGTACCCATCGTATTAATGACTAGTGGGAGATTCTAGTCCAATGGAAGGACACCAAACAAGAGGTTGGTACATGGGAACAGCTGGCCAAACATGTCTACCTAACTAACGAGCTTGAGGACAAACTCTTTCTCCATGGGAGGGCAGATGTTGAGGACTCTATAGCTCATTGAGTCACCCAAAGGAGGTGGCAATGACTCATTGAGTTAATTACTTTTAAATTTCATATTTTATATTACTTTAAGTATAGTTTTTTATTAAGTATGTAAGGATCCAGGTCGTAGGGGTAAAATTGTTAATTAAGCCCTAAAACTCTAATGACGTCAAACCCCATTTAGAGGGTAGAAAAATAGAAGAAAGAGAAGCATTGAATTAGGTTAAATAGGGTTTGGAGTTCTCCTTGACGAGGTCTAGGGTTTTGGAGGTCTCCTTGACGAGCTCCAGGTATAGTTTCTCTCCTTATTTGGATTTATTCTTTCCCCTTTGGAATTCTGTTTTGCATTGAACTTACCAAAGCCAAGGGGAAAGGGTCATTTCTGTTTTCGAGTTCAATCAGAGGTTGTAGCCTCTCCTACATCCACAGCAGCCAGAGGAGGCTTCTCTCCTTCATTTCGAGCAAGGGTAGGGGTTTTCCCAATGGCCCAACCCAAGAGCAACCTCTAAAGAGGCTCTTCAGCCTCTAATCTAGCAAGGGCAGGATTAGGGACACTTAATCTCTCAGATGTGAATAACAGCACTTAGCCAAGAGGGTTCTTACCCTCTCAGCAGTGAGCAACCAAGGGTTCAACCCCCTTACTAGCCGAGAGCAGCAAGGGTTCTCAACCCTTACCGAGAATAGCCAAGAAAGGAGACTCCTTTTCATTCTTACTAAGAACAGCCAAAGAAACGGGACTCCTTTTCATCCCTTACTGAGAGCAACAGCTCTATTACAGTGCTGGATTCACAAATCTCACACCGAATTACTCGATCCATGGCTAGGGACCATAACACTTCTGCCTCCCAATCTTATGTCATAGGATTAGGAAGATCATCCTTAAGTTACGTATTCTTTCTCTTTGCTTTCAAAAGCACATAGACAAATCTTGACCAATTCAAGTAGTTCTTCCCATTTAATTTCCTTGAAGTAATAATCTCCCTACCATTTATACCACAACCAAATAAGACAATAACCAATAAACAACCACACCAAGAACAATCCATAAATACACTCGATTTACAAAACATAATCTACTCAAGTTCAGTTGGACCCGACACCCAGAAATCAACCTTAGGGTATATGTCGCAAACCCTAGGAACCATACCTAAAACTTCAACAACAATTTGAATCAATTTGAGACCCAAAATAGTTCAACCCTTCCAAATAATTATGTAGTTCAAGCATCACAAGACAAGTCTACCCAAATCCAAATCTGCTCTAAACCTAAGAAGAGATAGGAGAAACCCCTCTAAGAGCACAATAATACATAATAATTGTTCAATAAGTTGTAGAAGTCATCGAACAAGTGGTTATGGCTGAAGAAAAAAGGGAAAGATCTTACTTTTACTCACTCATAAGAACATATCAACAAAAACCATCTAGGAGAAGTCTTTGGCTTTAAAATAAAAAGAATAAAAATTTGTACAACTTCCCAAGCTCAATCTTTATCACTCTAATACCATGTAAAATTGTAAAATCAATAAATAAAGAGAAAACGAAGATGAAATAAAAGGGAGAAAAGAGGGAGAAGAAGGTTGCTTGGAGAGTAACAACTGGTAGGGATCAATTTGATCCCTAATCTCTTTATCAAATCAATTAAGTGGATTTAATCCCTAATCTCTTTATTATATCTCTTAAGTGAAAAGACAACTAAAGGATAAAATTACTTTTACTACATGCATTTGTTGTATATGTAACCATATAAAACAAAAAATAAAATAGAAAACATAATAAGGTTTATGTATCACTATTCTATTACCTCTGTAGCCAATATATATCATTAAGACACATGAGTAATAACCAAAATACCCCTAATTTCATATTTTCTTACAAGTTTCATCTTTTAGAGAACCCAAAAAGTTTACAAGAAATTTTAGAAAAACAATTACGAATTAGAGTCTTTAAGAATTTTCATAAAAATAAAAAATAATTGTTAACTCTACGAAGTTGTTTGCGCATCGTTGAGGCCTGCTTCCATGACATCTTGAGAACAAAATTTAATTTATATTAAAATCAACTCGTCAAGAATTAGAAAAAATATATAAAAATGGAAGAAAATTCTAATAAAATTTGGAAGAAGTGGATGATTACATTTTACACAAGCAATAATTCTTATTCAATAAACCCAAGACATCCCATGTACATCAATTATTTGTTTAAAACACATAAAATTGATGCAGATAATATCAATCAAAAAATAAGGTTAGACCCAATGAAATTTACAAAAATGGCAGGAACGGAATTCAGAACTTTTGTCATTCTTTATGAGAGAAAAAAAAGCTAGAAGTTTTAATACATATCCTTAAAACGGGTCTTATCAATCAACATTAGGGGTGGCATGAGCCGGTTCGCGAGTCACTCGAGTTCGGCACGATTCCAGCTAGATTCAATTTTTCTGGATCTCAAACCGAGTTCGAGATCTAGACAAGGCTCTTTTAAGTTATCGAGCCGAACTCGAACAAACCATTCTTCGGTTCAAAAGCTCGTGAGCTGGGTCATTTACTTTAGGAGACTCAACAACCAAGTGCCAGAATCGGGACGGGATGTCTCCGAGTTTCAACTCATAGAGTCAAAACTTATCACCAACTCACCCCATCCAGGTGAGCACATTTTGGCTTCCCTCTAGCTAGGTTTTTATAAGCCTTCCTCATAAGCCATTCTCCTTGTTTTACCTATGTGGGACTAATAAAACTCTTGTGAATAAAAGAATGAATAAAGAAAAAGAAAATAAAGGGAAAAAAGAAAAAATAAGGGAAGAAAAAAAAGAAAAAAATAGGAGAATAAGGAAAAAAATTGAAAAAAAAGAGGAGAGGAGTGAAGGAAAAATTAAAAATAAAAATATATATTGAAAATTTTAAATGAATTAAAATTATAATTAATGTGCAAATTGAGTAAATAAATATAAATTATTTTATAAAACTATAAAAAAATAAGAGAAGAAAAAAGGAAAAAAGGAAAATTAAAAAAATGGAGGAGAAGAGTGAAGAAAAAAATTAAAAAATATATTTAAAAATTTTAAATGAATTAAATTATATTTAATGTGAAATTGAGGAAATAAATATAAACTATTTTATAAAAGTATAAAGAAAAAATAAGGAAATAAAAAAAATAAAAAAGGAAAATGAAAAAAATGGAGGAGAAGAGTGACAGAAATATATATATAATGTATTTAAAAATTTTAAATGAATTAAAATTATGATTAATGTGAAAAAGGATGAAATAAATACAAAATATTTTATAAAAATATAAAGAAAAAATAAGGGAAGAAAAAAAGGAAAAAAGTAAAATGAAAGAAAAGGAGGAGAGAAAAAGGAAAAGAAAAATACATAAGAGTTGAAAGACAAAAGGAAAAAGGAAACAAATAGTAGGAAAAGGAGAAGAGTGAAGGAAAAAATTTTAAATTAAAATATATATTTAAAATTTTTAAATGAATTAAAATTATAATTAAAGTGAAAATGAGGAAAATAAAAAATAAACTATTTTATAAAAATATAAAGAAAAAAAGGTAGAAAAAGGGAAAATGGGAGAATAAGGAAAAAAAGGAAAATGAAAAAAATGGAGGAGAGGGAAAAAGGAAAAGAAAATTAAATAAGAGTTGAAAGACAAAAGGAAAAGGAAATTAAATAAGAGTTGAAAGACAAAAGGAAAAGGAAACAAATAGCAAGAAGAAGCGAAGAGTGAAGGAAAAAATTAAAATATATATTTTAAATTTTAAAATGAATTAAAAATATAATAAAAGTGAAATTTGAGGAAAATAAATATAAACTATTTTATAAAAAAGTTATTTTTATACATGAGAAATATTTTGTTAATATTTTCTTGTACAATTGAGCCATGTTCTTAAATCATTGTTTTTAAATCTTTGTCTCAATTTGAAAGTTTCTCTTGTTCATAACTTAGCATATTTCAAGTCTTTGTGACTTGTGAGGGCTGAAAGGTCGAAACCAGATGAAAGTAAGGAGCAGTAGGTAAAGGAGATGAACTTGATCCTATTAATTGAGACTTGGTTATTAATATGGATTGTTAAGTAAATAATACTCATCTAGAATACCCTTTCAATTTAATTGACCCATCACAAAGATAAATGTCCTGACATATAAAATAATTTGTAGTATTGGTAATAAAAATTTATTAAAAACGAAGTCATATTAGTGGTATTTTCAAGAAATGTTGAAAAGACATTTTAGTAGAAATACGTTTCTAGGGACTATTAGTATCTCATGTTTTTTGGAAACATTTTACTAATTGGAAATTCTTATTAAAAAAATCATATAATTTTCTAAGTAAGATGTTTCTACCATGATGGGCTAAAAAATCGTATATAATTTTTTTAATAAGTATTTGATAATTGATACTGTAATACTTTTAGCGTGAGGCAATTTTCATAGCAATTTTGTGTTTGACATTTTATTTGATTAAAAATTTATTGATAAATATAGTAATATATTAGATTGATTATTAATTTTTATTTATTTCCTTGGAAGAGGCAATAAGAGGTCCATTTAACTTTCCTAAGAAAATTTTAAAATATTTTTTGTAATTTTCTAGTAAGTCACTAATAGTAATAGGATTTTATTTAAAAGTTTTTTGGAAATATATATCCTAGGAAAAACATTTCTAGTTTTTCCTAGAATATAAATTTTTAACCAGGGGCACTAAGGAAACCATAGTAAATTTATGGCCAGATTCAGAAATTACAAAATAATCTAGACAACGTTTTGGGGTAAAAAATATTAATACTGGTGCGTTCTAATCCATTATCAAGATTCAATCTAAACTTCCCCTATCATTATTTTTTTTAAATGTATACATAATTTTATATATAATTTATTTGACATATATTTTAAGCAAAGTATTAAATGTAAGTTGAAGCTCAAACTCGGTTCAAATTATTAGGCTCGAGCTCGATTACAATTTTAGGCTCGAAGCTAAGGTTGGCTCGAGCTGGAGTTCGAAATATTTAAATCAAGATCACCTCGAACATAGGAAGGTCTGGGCTTGGCTTGATTTGATGCCACCCTTATGCCCAATTTTAAGTAGAGGTCATGCCCAATTTTATATAAAAGTCATGCCCAATTTTATGTAAAATGTATGCATAATTTTATATATAATTTATTTGATATATACTTTTTGAAAAGTTTTAAATGAATGTTAAAATTCGGCTCGAAATCGGTTAAAATTCTTGGGCTCGTGCTTGATAACAATTTTAGGCATACTTAATGCCACCCCTAAGATTCAACATGACATCTTGAAAAACTAAGGTAGCTCACATTAAATTAGTTTCTCTAAGAATTAAGGGAAATTTGAGGTAAAATTCAAGTGAGTAAGATTGTTATTTATTTATAAGAAATGAAAATATGTTTATATAGTGTTTTTTTCTTGCCAAGATCATAGGGACATTTTATCCAGTTAAACATGATATAAACTCAAGAAAATTTCAATAAAAAACATTTTCATTTATTTGATGTGGCATCCGGTATATAGAATGGATAAAAGTAATGAAAATGATAGTCACAAAACAAGAAAAAAATACGAATTGCATCCAGATTACAGCTAGTCGACTGTAGCTGGCCTTCTTCCCAAATTTTACAACATAAAATTATCTGGTCCCGAGGTGTTGTATAAGCAGTTGAGTTGCAAGTCTTAGCAGCTGGAAGCTAATCCATGTACACATCTGCTCAAGGTATCAATAATTCAGACACCCACTTAAGAGCTTTTCCCAAAACAAGCGAATTGTTAGCTTTCTTGACACCCAAAAACCATCCCACTGAAGGCATGGCTATCACAACAGTGGCGAGTCAATTTTTGGCTATGGGATGGCAAACTGATTAGGATTGGCTATTGCAATTGAAATAGTCCTTACAGCAAGCTTACAGTAGTGGGAAACTACTCACTGTTACTGTCGCAAATTACACTCAATTACAGAGAAAACTGTCGGGAATACAAAGCAAATTTTGTTACAGAGCTATGTCGAGAAAAAGAGTCAGGAAAGCCAACTTATCCCCTTTTGTTTCCATATTTTATGAATCAGCCAGGGTTAGCCATGCAATGGAATTCACAGGAAAAGCCTCAGTGACTTTTACCTACTGCTAAGCTTCACTGAAGACAAATTTAGAATCTAAGAGCACACATAGTCACTTAAGCATGCTTAAGCACAGACTAGCATATTCCTCCGAAGCACATTCCCAATCCCTGTCAAATATATAATTTTGATTTCTTGTTCTTACTAATCTATACTTCGGTATTAGTATGACTTAGAATCGGTCTAAGATAGTCATCATATGCCATCTATACCTGCAAAACAAGACAAATTTCCCACTCCAAACAAGCTTCTAATCCACACTAAATCCTCTTCACATTGTCACCATGAAGTGAAACAAATCCTTCACTGGCAAGTGAAACTACAGCATTCCGTAGCTGAAAAATACAAGACAGAAAAAAGGGGCCTCAACAGTTAGAATACACGATTAATATGAGAGTAATCTCTTAAAATTTCACAAGAAAAAACAGTTTCTACTCACATCATTGAGGTGGACCTCCAAAGAGCTTTGCTTCCTCATAGCTTCCAATAACTGAAACAGTAAACAAAAACAGGTCAAGCAAGGGGTCACTTTGCATTAAAAGACATACAGCTAAAGGCATAACCTAGCCTTACCTCCATTAGCCTTGTAGAGGATCCACCTATTTGCATTTTCTCCATTATTAGGCTGCGGGTTGCTGCCAAGATATTCTCCCTTCTCATCCTTTCACTGGCAGATACCCCAGTTGTGATCAAATCCATGTCAATAGTCCCTATGACAAATCATAAACTTCATTAAATAAGTCCAAAAGTGGGAATAATAAGGCATGAATGTTCTCAACCAAACTAATTTACCTGTTGAATGATCTGTGGCAGACTGTTGCAGGGCCACTTCCAACAGCCTAAATGCCTCTTGAACATCACCTACCTCAACCTGCAAGTAGATCCAGCATCATCTCCTTGCCATTTTTTATGCTATCATCACAAATATCACTAAACAAGTAGACACTTCATACCCATTCTGAGAAACGGATTCGGGCAAGTGCTTCACTAAGACGTATTAAGCTCTCAATTTGCCTTGGGGTAGCAGTTATAACCTAAGAATGAATGAATTAATAAGCAATGAGAGATTTATAACAAGTTAGTACCATAAACGTTACTGGACAACACTCATTACCTTTTTACTGCTACCAGGAAAGTTCCCTCTTTTCCTCATCTCAACATATCCACGTGTTAATTCCTCAGCGGCCTCATCAGACAATTGAGGATGGATATGCTTTCTAGCATAACTTATATAGGAAATTAAAGTTGGAAGATCTAACACATCCTCAAATGATGTCTGCAAACCAAGAAATATGGTTTTTAAATAATAACAAAGACAAGAAAACAGATACTAAATTTGAAAAAAGGAAGCTTAAAGACCTGAGGGTTTTGGAAATGCAAAGCCACTATATGCTTAGCCAATCGCCTATCTGTCTGTTCATCAGCCTTGTCAAGGACCAAGTAAATCAAGTCAAACCTGAGATGCAAACACTATCAGCAAAACATGTAAACACTACACACACACACACACACACACACACAGATCTTTCACTTACCTAGATAACAGCGTGGGAGGAAGATGGATGTTGTCTATCACAGACAAGCGGGGATTGTAGCGTGATCCACTTGGATTTGCACAAGCCAATACAGAAGTCCTTGCATTAAGAGAAGCAATTATGCCAGCCTTTGCAATTGAAACAGTCTGTTGTTCCATCACCTGCAGAGAATGAAAAGCTCTCCAGATGATTCAAGTAAATTAGTTAATGTGCAAGGTATTTGTCACTACTAGCATTAGAACATATTCACCTCATGTAGCATACTTCTTGCACTATCTGACATTTTGTCGAATTCATCGATGCAACAGATGCCCTGGTCACTAAGAACAAGGGCTCCACTCTCAAGAACCTGAAAATTTTATAGCCACAATAAAATGTAAGGATGAATGCAGCACTAAGTGCAAACAGAAACATATAACAGAACAAATGGATAAGTCCAAGTCGATCATACAGCTTCACCCGTTTCAGGGTCCTTTGCGACATATGCAGTCAATCCCACAGCAGAGTTCCCTCTTCCACTTGTGTAGATCCCACGAGGTGAAAGTTTGTGAATGTACTGGAGTAGCTGAGACTTGCTGGTTCCAGGATCACCCACAAGCAAAATATTGATGTCACCACGAAAGCTTGTGCCTGATTGGAGCTTCAAAGCACTTCCCCCAAATAACTAAGATTTGAAGTTACATGAGTATGCATATTAAAACATTGCCCTTTCTAAATTGACAAAATGAGGGGCAATACAAGAGTTTCAGCACATTGCTACCTGGCAAAGGAGGCCTTTCTTTACATCATCTAGCTCCCAAATATTTGGAGCCAAAGATCTTGCTAGTATGTTGTATATGTCTGATTGTTTGGAGAGCTCTTTCAATTTTTCAACCTACAGAGCATACTGGAAAATTTAGATATTTACATCTGATCACGTCTAAATACAAAAAACAAAAGCAATCAATTAAATAGACCTTTTCTTCATAAGCTGATGAAAAATCGACAGGTTCAGAACCTCTAGAACCAATGGCATCTTCTTCCATAGGGTCCTCTGCCTGCAATCTAGACTTGTCTGTTTTCGTCAAGTGAAGACAATCTATATATGTCTGCAAATTCATATCAAGTCTTTACTTACTATGTGTCTGATAACATTATGAACCAACTAAATTCTAAGGCAAGATACCTTAAATATAGATTTCACGGTTCTTTGTGCAGGCCCAACTCTAACACTCATAGCCCGGTATATCCCTGTGACTACAACTCTATCACCAGGTTTTCCAACATCAACAAGCTTGTCATGCATTAATAAACTGACTGTGTGCGGGGTCCCTCCATCTGGTATCTCATCTGGCGTCTCCTGCAGTCTCACAATCTGCTTATCTGCAAATCTGTTGTCCAAAAAGGAGCTTAATTTTACCAATGAATGAATGCTGAAGATCGATGGCTAATTTCAAAGCAATGCCAGTACCTGCATCTGTTGTGAACCAGTGTTATTGAATTTACTGACAAGCATTCTTGCCTTGTACATCTAGTTGGTTCCACAATCCGGCCTGGAAGAACTCAGCTCGACCATAGTCACAACCCATTATATTCTGAATAAATTTGAATTCGGGCTAGCAAAAGGCAGATAAGAACTTACCTCTGTCCACCACTATGGGATCAGTGTAGTAGCCACACATAAGGCAACGGAAAACAGCCTCCCTTATTTCAGGTATGATCGAGCTACACCGTATAATCATCCCTTTGATGGATACCATCTTCTCAATATCTGAAAAAGCAAAGTTCCCAAAAAATGTTCAGAAAAATAGAGAGAATCAAAACCAGCAGTGGTTAAAATAAGCAAAGAGGTAAACCTGATGGGTCCAGATTCCTCATTGAGACAGAGGATCTGAGATTGAAAATTCTTGCCTGGATATGCCTCTCGAACAAAGGATTTATATTGCTCACCGTGTCCATGAGAACTATATCAAAGATGGCGAGAACTTCTAACGGGTACCGGACCATTTTGTTGTAGAGGTCAGGGTCATAATCATATATATCTTGCGCATCCACATCGATGGACTCACCTTCAAGTTCAAGGGTCCGATCAATGGCCTGCATGTACTTGCCTTCCTGATCGGAAGGATGAGTTCGGAAATGCTGAAGAAATCGCTTAATGGCGGCATTGACATCGTGGACGCTGATATTGGTGCCCCAAACGAAGGTCGGAGGAACATCGGGGTCGACGTTTTCAGGGTCGGAAGATGGTGGCTCAGAGAAGGAATTTGGAGTAGCAGTTGGAGTAGCCGAGGGGAGGCGGGTCCTACGGCGGCTGGAGGAGGGGGTGGAGAAAAGGGGGTCGAGGGATGGAGAAGGGGAAGGGTGGGGAGGCGGAGTGCGATAGCCAGCGGTTGTGGAGGATCGTCGACGGCGGCGGGTGGAGGACGGAGCCGGGGAGGGGTTGGTGGCGCCGATGGGACTGGAAAAGGAGTCGTCCGGAGAAGAGGGACCTGAAAATAAAGCGAGTTAGCTAATCAATCAAAGTGTGGGGAAGTGGTTGAAACACCAACTCATGTTCTGAGAAAGAGAGAGAGTTACCATTCGTGTTGCTGATGGGAGAAGAATCCATGGCAGAGGAGAGGAGGCAGAGAGATACAGAGAAGTTCCGAGTTTGGACAGGGAAGAACCGAGGGCAGGAGAGAGCACTAAACTAACTAGAACAGAAATTTTGGCGGGAGAAGACGTTTCTCCCGCCAAAATTAAGGGGACAAGGGCAGGGGGCACGTGACAGATCTTGAGCAATCGAAACCGTTAAAAAGAGGGTTTCGGATGAGGAGGGTTTACTTGGATTGTGTCCAAAAAATGGAGTGTGAAGGGTGTGTAAATGAAATATGGACACACTACTTCAAGTTCATACCATTTTGTTATATATCGTTTATTTTTAAAACAAGTAATCAAGTAAATAAATGGAAAAATAATATAATTTATTTTAAAATTTATGAATATCATAAAAAAATTTAAATGTTCACATAACCATGTTTTTAAATTACTGAATTACCCTTGCATATAACTGGGTAATCGAGTTGAAATCATCTTTACCTATATTTTTTGTTTTATTCAATAAACTTTAAATGGATAATTGGATAAAATTACTTGAATACTAATTAGATAAGAATTTTTATTCCATTTTTAAATTTTATGATATGGAAAATGAAAAGTCGAGTAAAATAGTAAAATCGACACTCTTACCGACATACAGTATAATAATTTATATACTTTAATCGTGAAGCTCACATTGGAGACTTGAAAGTTTTGTGTATTTAAGATAACAACTAAATGAAACATCGTATGATGCGTATTACAAAAATCTCCTAGGTAAATAAATCGATTATAGAAATTTTTTACAGAAATTTAACAATTCTTACTTTTCTTAAGATATTAAAAGCTATCTTCCTTTTATTTATAAAAATTGTTTCACTTTCTCCCTGCCCCCTCTTTAAAAAGTGTTAATTTATTGTATTATTTTCCCCTATTATTGGAGTCATAAAAGAAAAATAGAATAAATGTTACCCGTACCCTCCTTATGTGGGAAAAAGGTCTTTGATAGGTAAGATATTTGAAATTTTCAAGGGTGGAGATGGTACACCTTCTATATAAATTGATAATTCATAATTGATAATAATTTTTGAGTTACTAAGGAGGAAAAGTTTTAAATATATATTTAATATAATAATTGATAATGGATAGTAATTTTTGAGTTATTAAGGAAGGAAAATTTTAAGATTTTTTTATAAAGATGAACACTTAAATAATAATTTAATATTTAATAATAAATAAAAGGTTAAGAGAGAGAGAGAAACCCTTTTTCGTATTAATGGATCGACCTTGTCGAACGGTTAATCAGTTTCGCCTCCTCTTCTCAGTGCCTTCGTTTACGAATTTGGGCAAGAGTATTGCAGATTCGATTGAAATGGGTGGAGCTCGAAACATCGGTTTCGCCCTTGACTTCTCTGTGAGCAGCAAGTGTGCCCTGAAATGGGCGATCGATCACTTGCTCGACAATGGAGACACCCTCCTCGTCATCCATGTCAGATCCGATCCCGGCATTGAAAATAAAAATCAGCAATGGGCAAAAACTGGAACTCGTACGTTTAATTCTTAACACCCTTGCGTCCATATTTTTCTTTTTTCTTATTTTTCTTCTTCTTCAAAAAAAAAAAAAACAATTTCCGTGGCTTTTTACGGACTCTGGCGATTGATCTGCGTAGCTCTCATCCCCCTGGTTGAGTTTCGAGAAAAGGAAACGATGCAGCAATACAGTCTGGAACTTGATATGGAAGTCCTGGACATGTTAGACACTGTTGCGAGGCAGAAACAGGTACAGCTTGTCTTCGGTGGTCGTGCAATGGTAATCGTGCTTATTCTTTTCATTTATTTCTTGTGCACTACAAAAGGTGACGATCGTGGCTAAGCTTTTTTGGGGAGATGCAAGGGAGAAGCTCCTGCAGGCCATTGATGACCTGGAGCTTGATTCATTGGTGATGGGAAGAAGAGGGGATCCAATGGTATCTATTATTGGAATGACTTATCTTTAATATGCATGTTACGCCTTCGCTAACAAATTGGTCTTTTGGCGCCATGGTTAGTAACATGGTATCAGAGCAGGTGGTCTCGAGTTCGAGTCTCGCTCCCCCCGTTTGTTTCGTCCCCGCATAAGTGGAACTTTATCTTTGGCCGTCCCCGTATATAGGGGTGGCTTCAAACCGAGCCAGTTCGTGAGCCGGCTCGGTTCGGCTCGGTTCGATTCGTCATTTATCGAGCTTGAGCACCGAAATCGGCTCGTTTACCTTAACAAGCCGAACTCGACCGAATCTAGGTTCGGTTCATCGGCTCGAAATGAGTCAGATCGGTATGAATTGGTAACGGGATCGCGAGCGAGCAAGAGTGAGGGGGGGGGGGGGGGATTTTTCCTCCCCCCTCGTCACCGCCGACCCCTCCCATTGGTCGCTGCTCGCCGGCTACCTCTGTGGCCGTTTGTTCTATTTCTTCCTCTCCTCACCGTCGCCTCTGTTTCCATCACCGCCGCTTCCGTCGCCGCCGACTTCGTCGTGGCCGTCATCCCCGACAATAGGTCCTCCCCGGTGCCGTAACCCCCTTCCCTTCGCATCGTCTCGGCGGAAAACCAGAACAGGGGAGAAATAATCTCCCCCTTCCTCGCGAGAAGATGGTCTCGCATGTGCTATTTCGCATGTGCGAGATCATAAAATTAAAAAAAATAAAAAAACTTTTTCCTTTCGAAAAAATTTAAAATAAATTTTATAGAAATAATTTTCTATAAACTATTAGTGTCTCATGTTTTTTTAAACATTTTTCTAATTGAATTTTTTTATTAAAAATTATATAATTTTCTAAGTAAGATTTTTTGTACCAAGATGGGGTAGAAAACTGTATATAAATTTTTTTTGAATAAGTATTTAACAGTTGATGTTGTAATACTTTTAGCATGAAGCAATTTTCATTGCAATTTTGTGTTTGATATTTTATTTAATTAAAAATTTATCGATAAGTATAATAATATATTAGATTGATTATTAATTTTTATTTATTTCCCTAGAAGAGACAATAAAAGGTCCATTTAACTTTCCTAAGAAGATTTTAAAATATTTCCTGCAATTTTCTAATAAGTCACAAATAGTAATAAGATTTTATTTAAAGGTTTTTTTTGGGAATATGTATCATAGGAAAAATATTTTTAGTTTTTCCTATAATATAAATTTTTATCTAGGGGCACTAAGGAGGCCATAATAAATTATGTCCAGATTCAAAAATTACAAAACAAGCTAGACAACAATTGGAGTAAAAATATTAATATTGGTGCATTTTAATCCATTATTGAAATTCAATCCTGAACCTCCCCTATCATTATATTTTTTAAAAATGTATGCATGATTTTATATATAGACTACTGATCAATACTTGTTTTCATTCCATCACTTGACGCCCTAAATAGGTCAAGGAAAACATCAAAGGTTCTATAATTACAATTAGACCCTTATGGAATTTCAAATTACAATTAAACCCCTAAGGTACTGAAATACAAGTTTACTCCATCTCTTCTCTTCTCCTGTTAGCCACTCGTGATGCTATGGAGTCCATAACAATTTTCCAGCTTCAATGGCTACCAACATTCGAAAAAAAATTGTGGTGTAAGGCAGCATAACGGAGAGTCCCTACACGAATATTGGGAACGTTTCAAGAAATTATGTGCAAGTTGCCCCCATCATCAGATTAGTGAGCAGCTTCTTATCCAGTATTTCTACGAGGGTCTTCTACGCTCTGATAGGAGCATGGTTGATACTGCTAGTGGAGGAGCTTTGGTGGATAAAACTCCTAAGGCTACGAGAAACTTGATTGTAAATATGGCGACCAATTCTCAACAATTTGGCACTAGGCTTGACCTTTCATCTAAGAATGTTAATGAGGTAAATATTTTCTCCCTTGAACAACAAATTACGAGTCTAACTTCTCTTGTTCGTCAAATGGCTATAGGTAATACGCAAACAATGAAGGCTTGTGGGATTTGTTCAGTAGTACGACATCCAACCGATATGTGCCCAACTATTCAAGAGGAGTCCACTAAGCAAGTGAATGCGGTGGGTGGTTTTCCTGGACAACCACAAAGGAAGTATGATCCCTATTCAAACACGTATAACATGGGATGGAGGGATCATCCCAACATTAGCTATGGGAATCCACAAGTTAATCAGCCCGTGACTCAAAATCACCCAAGTTACTAGCTATATAGGCAGCCATATCCCCCTAGAC
This sequence comes from Aristolochia californica, assembly GCF_029961685.1. NCBI lineage: Eukaryota > Viridiplantae > Streptophyta > Magnoliopsida > Piperales > Aristolochiaceae > Aristolochia > Aristolochia californica. The sequence continues at coordinate 9,540,736 of NW_027182279.1, forward strand.
AACAACCGGGCCAAACTTCCAATTCGGGTATGTCTTTAGAAGATACTGTTAAATCTCTTGCCTCTAATAATTTGCAATTTCAATAGAAGACAAGGGCCAATATTCAAAGTTAAGAGAATCAGATGGGTCAGATGGCAACTGCAATTAGTCGCCTAGAGGCCCAAAGTTCGGGTAAATTACTCTCTAAAATGGTAGTAAATCCAAGAGAAAATGCAAGAGCTTTCATTTTGAGAAGTGGTAAAGAAGTTGAGATTCCGGTAAAGGCAGCCCCTGCATCGTTAGAGGAAGAAAAGAAGAAAAATATCGTTGTAGACAAGAACATTCCAAATGACGATGATGTACCTATGCGTAATTTTCCACCTATTTATGATTATAAACCACTTCCTCCTTTTCCTCAGGCTTTGGCAGATTCTGGAAAAGATGAGCAAAATAAAGATTTATATGAGACTTTCCGTAGATTTGAGTTAAATATTCCACTTTTAGATGCTATTAAAAAGTGCATCGTTATGCTAAATTCCTGAAAGAACTGTGCACAATTAAAAGGAAACAGAAACTTAAAGGATGTGAGATGGTGAGAGTAGGGGAGAATGTTTCTGCAATTATTCAAAGAAAACTCCCTACGAAGGGCAAAGATCCATGTATGTTTACTATCCCTTGTATGTTAGCTAACATCGGATTTGAGAAGGCCATGGTAGATTTAGGAGCTTCCATTAATGTCATGCCATATTCTATATATGCTTCTTTGAAACTTGGACATGTGAATAAAACTGGTGTTGTGATTCAATTGGTTGATAGATCTAATGCTTATCCTAAGGGTGTAGTTGAAGATGTTCTTGTGCAAGTTAATGATTTGATTTTTCCTACTGATTTCTATGTGCTTGATATGGAAAATGGTGACCAAACTACACCTTTTTGTTAGGAAGACCATTCATAAAGGCATCCAAGACTAAGATAGATGTTCATAGTGGCACACTTACAATGGAATTTGATGGTGAAATTTTTAAGTTTAACATTTATGATGTCATGAAATATCCTAGTGATGATAATCCTATTTATTCTATTGATGTGATTGATTCTTTTGCATAGGAATTTTTTGAATTTGATGGAAAAGATGAATTGGAAGTTGCCATTAGTAAGCATCTTGAGAAAGAGAATGAGGAGTTAGTTTTGAGTTCTGGTTTGCAGGAAATTGTTCCAGCATTGAATGATATTCCACAGTTACAGCAATCAGGTAATGTTCTTTATATTACATTACCAATTTCTAATGAGAGGCCTTTACCCTCTGTTTTGCAAGCTCCCACTCTAGATTTGAAACTTCTCCATAGTCACCTCAAGTACGTGTTTCTTGGAGATGGAGTAACGTTACTAGTGATCATCTTCAGTAAACTTAGTGCACCACAAGAAGAAAAGCATGTGCAGGATGAACTTTATTTGCAAGAAACGTTCCTTGATGAGCAATTGCTCGCCGCGAGTGTGACATTACCTTTGTATAAGAATATTGTAAATTATTTTGTTATTAATATGTTACGTCCCGGTTTGTCTAGGGCTCAAAGAGATAAGGTCAAGAGTGATGCCAAATTGATCGGTGCAAAACTGCAAGTGCACAGTATCGAAATTTTATAGTAAAGTGATGAGAAGAGTATCGTCCTCAGGGATTGGTAACTTACCTTTGACAAATACCGAAATTATACTAATCTAAATTTTATCTAGAGAAATCACAAAGATGTTTGTAATTGCAATTCAAAATAAAATCAATTCAAAGAAAAATACGCAAAGGAAAAGAAAAATGATGTTTGAAGATCAAATTAATGGGAAAGAAAAATTCTAGGAAATCGATTTCACCTAATTCCTCACTATGCTTTACTCATCTAACTAATTTAATTCTTTCTATTTACTAGTAAATCTCTAATTCATCCAAAAGCCTCTTTCGATAGTCAATTGGAAATTATTCTTATTCATCATTTTACACAGGAGTATGCAAATTGATAAAGCAAGAAAGCAATAAGACTAATGATTTAAATACTACATAGGTTTATACAAGTCTTTCAATCTTTATATTTACCTATGCCAAAATATTCAAGATCTATCCTATAATTTCTTCTTTCGACAGCAAATCATAAGATTAAAATCATCTAATTAATGGCCAGTTAACTAGAAGCAATAAACTCAGAATATATCAGATAAACAAAGAAAGAATTACTTTTAATTATCATCGAAAATCAAGCATAGTTCAGAACTAATTACATCGTTTTCCTAGAATTAATAAAATTTAGTTCATGCTAAAAATTATATTTAACATAAACGAATTCACCATAATTATTCTGAGAATAATGGAATGAAAATGAACACTAAAAAATAGTCCTCGCGTCGCAGCTCTCTGTTTCTCTTCCGTCTTCGCAGTCGTAGTTCTCAGTCCCCGCGTTACAGTCGCTCTGTTTCTCTTCAGTCTTCGCAGTTTCCGTTATCAGTCCCCTCGTCGCAGCTCTTTTTCCACCAACACCAGGAAAATATTCACTATCCTTCTCTCTCGTCTGCGCCCGTCTATATCCCAGCCTCCTCGCAGTGCGTCGACTTTTTTTCCCAAAACAGATCGCCCAAAATCTCTATCCCTTCCGTAGTTATTTTTCGTCTCTTGATCTGCGATCCATTCTGATTCTCCTTGCTATTTTTCGGAAGTCTCCCTGGATTTAATTCCGAGTTTGGTTTACTGAATCCGAGTTTGTCTCGAATTTTCGATGTCCCACGCTGTTCGGGAGCGAGCATTGCGGAGAGGAAGATCATGAAAAATCAGATTTCCTAAAGTTAGGAAACCTGATTTAAATTTCTGGTTCAATCAGCTGCCAAGTCTCGGACCAGACCTTGCCGGGTCAACAGCGAACCGGCTACTCTTCTTGCTGCTGTCGAGCCGCACCTGTCAACTAAGTTGACTCGGGCCAACTCGGTCCGAGTCAACTCAGTGGGTCAGCTCGACTTGGGCCACTTATTTTTATGCCTCGGTATACGTGTCTTTAGCATCTTGAAAAATATCAAACTTGATCTTTATCCTCAAATTACATCGGTAAAATTTAGATCTTTATTTTCTTCAAATCTGACATAAAATTTAAATAACAACAATGAAACCTAAAATCAATGTAAATAAATAAAATTAGACTAAGTTTTAAAGTAAAGAGGTGATAAAATATATTAAATTATGCAAGTCAACACAAATACTGTGTGGGATGACCCATAATTATGGAAGCATTGAGTCGAGCCAATGACAATAAACAAAGGCACTGCTTGGGAGGCAACTCAAGGGGAGTTCGTTCTTTTTTCTCTTTATTTTCACATTTATAATTTGGTTATTTTTGCCTTCTCTTCATATTTCACCTTACATTGGGGACAATGTAAGTTCTAAGTGTGGGGGAGAGGATTTAGGTTGTGTTTCAATTCTTTTTTTTTTAAAAAATAAAATAATAATAATAATAATAATAATAATAATAATAATAATAATAATAATAATAATAATAATAATTACAAAAAAAATCTTTGTATTTTGTGGTTTTTTATGATTTTTGGTTGTGTATGTTATGAGCAAGATTAAATTAGGCTCTTGAATTCATAACATGATTGAATAAGTAATATTCCAACTGAGAATGAATTAGTCTAGTTATTTTCTTTGAGGATGGTAGTGACTAAGTTTGGTAGACAAAAGCCGGTGGGATTTTGAGCCTTTAAACTGACACGTCCATATCAGTCTCACTATTTTATTTCATGAGAGATAATCTTCCTTGGATTTGTTTCTCTAGAACTTGCTTTGATTCTCTTTGAGGTCACATTGACACATGCATGCATGAACATGATTAAGGCCCTCTTTGTTATAAGCTACATAAGCCAAATAACCTACCTTGCAATTAAGTTTTTCCCTTTTGTTGAACCCCTATGAGATTTATTGGTTTTTTTTTTTGTTTTTTTGTGTGAACCCACGTTACAAGCTTTAAACCTGAAAAAAAAAGAAAAAAAAACCTTTACCCAAGCCGTAGAGCTAGTGGAGCATTGTTCATCATTATGGTTCATATGGGTGTGAGTGCGGGGGAATCTCGATTTGTGGTATGGCTATGACTGGTCAAATGGAACATGTTTGCATCCTAAATTCATGAGTTCCATTGTTAGTAAAAAAAAAAGTGAAGAGAAAAAGAAAAGAAGAAAGAATGTGATGGTGGGAATGCCTTTTAAAGTTACAAATTGTCCGTGTTCATAATTCTTCCTAAAATTCCAAGAAAGGGGTCTATTTATACGAGATAGATACAAATTGAAGAAGATGCTGAGTGGAGTGATTGGTTTTACATGCCTAATATATTCGAGCTTGAGTTGATTCATTTTTGCTCCACTAGTTTCGATGGCTTTTGAGCTATATTCCCAAATATTTCCCACCTTGATCCTAAACCTTGTTACAACCCTTGAAAAGTCCTTATGATTTGTGTTATGCATGTGATCTAACTGGTGGAGAATGAGAAGATATGCAAGCCTATGGTAGATCATTTTCATCGGAGTGAATTTGAGAGAAACACATACCCTTCAAACACATGAGAGTCGAGTGTTTATTTCTGTGAGGGTCTACTTATTTAGTTTACTCCGTCTTTGAATGAAAATACTTACTAAGTAATTGTAAGTTGTTTAAGAATTTTTTTCATGATATTTTATGAGTTTTGAAGAATTTGGTTGTTTTTTGTTGATGGCGTTACAACCTTGGTGTTTTTGGGAAAGTGAGTTTTGCTCGAGGACGAGCAAAAGCTAAGTGATGGGGAATTTGATGAGAATGCAAAATGTCATATTTTTATTCCTTGATGCTTAGGCTTTTATAATTATTTGGTACCTAAATATACTCCTTATTCTTATAATTTGATTTAGGATGCAATTGGAAGCGTTAAGTGCAAAACGAAGTTAGTTGTTCGATTCTGGACAGTTTTGACATTGCTTCATAATTTGGGCATAACTCTCTCATCCGAGCTCTGATGGAGATAATTCAAGATGATATGGAATTAAAAGAAAACTTTATACAAATTTTATGTTTAAAGTTTTGAGCAATACTGGCTTTATCTAGGTATAAACCTAGGTTGAATTTGTGGCACGTGCATTGTGACCCAAACTGGATGCACGAAAAGAAAAACCTTAAACCGGGAGAAAAAAGGGGAATAAAAAGGAGAAAAGGAGTTCAGTGCCCCACACCTCTTTTTCTCTTCTCCAGCTTTCCTCTCTCTTTTCTCTATTTTTTTCTTCATATTTCTTCATGGCCCTGCGTGGCTAAACTTTCAGACTTGGTCAAAGGAAACTGAAGCCTCGATATCAATACAACTGTGTGATTTGATTTATTTTCATCATTCAATTTATGTTTTGAGTATCCGATGTTCTTCTAAAATTTTCTTTCATGATTGTCTCGTTTATTACTTAGCAGGCCTACTAGTTTATTAGTTGTTGCATGCTACTGCAAGGTTAGATGTCAAATCTGTAATTGTTGATCTCTCTAACTTGTGAAGCAATCAAGATTTGATGATTTGCTGCGTCAAGAATTATTAGATCTTGAGAAGAACGCTGGACTAAATTAAATGCAGTCGCTTGTGCTTGTGTTGTTTAGCTTCATTGATCTCTCTAATCCTTAAGGCTACTGCTGGATTAAACCTTTAGCGCTTGTCTTGGGTTGTTTGGTAGTTAGAGTTAATTGAATCGCTTGTTTTCTAATTAACTATGAAAGGAGATATAGGAAGATAGTTACAACGGTGAATATTCAAGTGAAAATTTATATATGCTTGCATTGGTGATCGGTTGAGAAATTTTGACGGTGGATGTTGACTTAGACCAAGGTTTGTTCTTTTGATTGATTTTGATTCTTTTAATTTGAATTGTTTCTAAGTTTTTTTTTAAAGTGTTTTTGTTATACACAAACCCCAACCCCCCACCCCCTTCCATCCTTGTTCACGGAGCATAAAAGTAGGCTAATCACTCTTCGTGGGATCGATCCTTACTCACACTGCTACATATATTTTTAGGAGTATAGGTTTTATTTTTGGTTGCCTACGATAGCACACCGCTTTCACTCCTAGTGTACTTTTGAATGCTATTACTTGTAATTATTTTACTTTGAAACAATGTAATTAGTACACAATTTTTTGAAACATTTCAAATTATATATGATATGGCCTTGAGCCTCTTTTTGTTATTACTTGTGCATTTAATTCCTTATCTTTTTTAAAAAAAACTAGAAAGGGTTTAAAAATGGTAAGTTGGACCTAATGACCTTAGCCACACAAAATACTATAAAAATCTGCTAAAAATTATCTAATTAAACTGTGCAAAGAATAAGGGGGACCATATGCTAAATTTGAACAATCAATTTGACTCCAACCCTTAGGGAGGTGTAAATTTATATTTCTTCCAAGTTAGGTTTTGTCATTATAAAAAAATGGGGATATTTTTTATCGTAGGTTAACTCCCATGTTGCTTTTGATGATAACAAAACTTAATTGATCTAACAATATGTAAACATAAGTATTTCAGAAACTTCACCTTCAAGAGTCAATGTATCTCAAGGTCTAAAGCTTTAAATTGGTCAAGAATACACAATGTTTGGAATTAGATGCCCTAATTCCAAACTAACAAGTGCAATAATATTAATCGTGGAAGAAAAGAAAAACATGCACGAAAAAACACAACAAGATTGATGCAGGTTCACCTCAAGGTGAGACTATGTCCTATCTTTCATCGTGGCAGTAATATACTATAAAGATGAAATACTTTACAAGAGAAATCGCACACACTTACAGGTGTTTTGCTCTAACATCTCTTGGGTCATAACTTGAGATGGTCTTGAGATGATGAATGATGAAAAACCCTAATAGAAGAGTCCCAATTATAAAAAGAAAACTAAGGCAACCGTGACACAAGAGTGAAATCCCTAAATTGCTCCAACTAAAACAAAAGTCAATATATCGTGGACCTTAGATAGCGATCCACATACCGACTTGGTGAAAGGCATTAATTAGACTCCACAACTTAACAATCTCCCACTTGGAGACTAATCCATCATCAATATCTCCTCTACAGCGACAACAACTTCTCAATCCTTAGAGAGAAGTCCAATTGAAATTGCACACAACTTCAGTTTCTCAATTGTAACAATATTTCTCAACATATCTATTGGTTCTGACTCCTTTGAATCTTCTCAAGTGCAAATACTCCATCCTCAAGAGCTGATCTAATGAAGTGGTAACATACTTGTATGTGATTTGTTCTGGCATGATAAATAGGGTTCTTCTCTAAATTAATAGCACTTTGACTATCACAATACAACACATTCTTCCCATGTTTAAGATCTAATTCCTCCCAGAAAGATTGCAACCATACTATCTCTTTGCTGGCTTTGGTCATAGCGACAAATTCTGCCTCAATAGTGGAAAAAACAACTATCTTTTGTAACTTAGAGATCCAACTAATTGTTGTACTACCCATGTTGTATTCATATCCAGCGGTACTCTTCCTGCAAGTAATGTCTCCAGCCATGTTAGCATCTACATAACCATGTAATTCCAAGTCTGACTTTTTGAAACATAAGGCTAAGTCTGCAGTACCTCTCAAATACATGAGAACCCACCTCACTGCTTCCCAATGTTGTTTTCCCGAATTAGTCATATATCTGATCACAAATCCCACTGTATGAGCTATAATCTAGTGCACATCATGGCATACATGAGATTGCCAATAGCAGAAGCATAAGGCACATTGGTCATGTAGGCTTGCTCCTACTCTGTAGAAGGTGACTGCTCCTTAGATAACCTAAAGTGACTAGGCAAAGGAGTACTCGTTGGTTTTGCATAATTCATGTTGAATTTGCTCTACACCTTCTTCACATATTCTTCTTGTGATAGTTTCAAGACATCAATATCCCTAGTAATCCTCATCCCAAGGATTTGTTTTGCAGCACCCAAATTCTTCATTGCAAACTTCTTGGACAAATCCATTTTTAACTTATCTATTTCCTATTTGCAAGCACCTACTATCAACATATCATGAACATATAGCAGTAGAATGATGTAGGAGTCATCAAGCTTCTTCACATAACAACAATGATCCACCTGACACCTCAAGAAACCAATACTACTCATAAAAGTGGCAAACTTCTTGGAGCCTATTTAATACCATACGAGCTCTTTTAAAGTTTGCACAACATTTACTCCTTTCCACGTGCTTTGAAACCCTCTGGCTGCATCATATAAATTTCTTCCTCCAAATCACCATAAAGAAAAGTTGTCTTTACATCCAACTACTCCAAGTGCAAGTCTTCATTTCTCACTATCCCAAGCATGGTTCTAATAGTAGTCAATTTCACTACTAGAAAAAAAATCTCAATGCAGTCAATGCATTCTTTTTGTTGAAAGCCCATTACTAGCAGTCTTGTCTTTTACCACTTGTTGCCACCATGTTCATCTTTTATTTGGTACACCCATTTATTCTGCAAGGTCTTCTTCCATTTTGGTAGCTCGGTCAACTACCATGTCTGATTGGATAATAGTGAATCCATCTCATCCTTCATGGCTTGCTATCACTTGGTTGATTCATCAACTTACAGGGCTTCTCATAACTCTCTGGTCTACCTTTATCAGTCAAAAAAATATAATTCAGAGTAGGGGAGTACCTCTATGGCGGTCTGCTAGTTCTGGCAGATCATTGGAGTTCAGTGACATGAATGTTCTGATTTATTTCTAAGGGTGTGTTTTCTTTGTCTTCCTGAGCAATATTCTCCATCTCAATAACTGGAAAATCTCTCACCAGAATCACTTCAGACTTATTGGTTTCATCACTTGTGCTCTCAGACTCTAATCTCAACATGTCTTTATATAGGGCACCTTCATTGAAGATCACATCCTTGCTCCTCATCCAAGAAGTGATAATCAAACTCGATACCACCATAGGCAATAAAGAAACATATCTTAGATTTAGCAACAAGTTTACTTCTAACAACAAAATCAACATGAATATAAGAAACACAACCAAAAAATTTCAAGAAGGAAAGGTTTACATCTTTGCTGCTCCAAACTTCTTCTGGTATTTTGAAATCCATTGGTGTTGAGGGACCTCTATTGATCAAATAGGCAGTGGTGCTAATTGCCTCAAACCAAAACATTTTTGGCAATCCCGCATGTAATCTCATGCTCCTAGCATTCAAGTTCAAAGTTTTGTTCATCCTCTCAGCCACACCATTATGTTGAGGTTTTCCAAGAATGGTCTTCTTCAACTTGATTTCATTATCGACACAAAACTGCTTGAAATCATCCTCTATGTATTCTCCCCAATTATCTGACTACTGACTAGTGACACTTCACCTTCAAATTTGTCTCGTTCTCAACAGTTTCTCTCCATCACTTGAAGGTATGAAAGACATCAGATTTCTTTTTTAGGTAATAAACTCATACCTTTTTGCTTCCATCATCAATAAATGCCACATAGTATTTAGAAGCACCAAGGGAGGTAATAGTTGAAGGCCCCCACCATCTGTGTGAACCAACTCTAATTTTGCTGTCTTTTTGGTCCATTCCAACCATAGAAAAGCTAACCCTTTTCCACTTGCCAAAAATAAAACCTTCACACAAACTGTTGTTTATAGTTTTCAATCCTGGTAGCTTTCCTTTGGACTAAAACACTTTCATTCCCTTTTCATTCATGTGACCGAGCCTATAATGTGACAAATCAGAATCAGTAACAGTACCTGCAACTGCAACTGTGTCTCTGCAACTGGAAGTGATGTAAAGCGTTACAGCCTTAACCATGGCTCCTTTAGTGACTTTCCAGGAGCACCATTAAAAGTCACATTATGACCTCCATCATCAAGCTGCCCTACTGAGATCAGATTACGCATCAATTTTGGTACATGTCTAACCTCGTAAATTTTCCACTCTGACCTGTTTGACATCCTCAATTTGACATTAACAATACAGACAATATCCAAAGGTTCTCTATCAGCAAGATACACCTTCCTGTGATCTCCAACAACATAATTCTCCATGATCTCACGGCCTGAAGTGGTGTGAAAAGAAGTGTTATGGTCCCTAGTCATGGATCGAGTCACTCGGCATGGGATTTGTGAATCCAGCACTATAAGTGAGTGGCTGGTCTTGGTAAGGAAGAAGAAAAACCCTTTCTTTGTGTTGATCCCAGATTGGAGGAAAACAACTCTCTTTATGAAGCTAGGGTGCTGTTTTAGGGTAATGGCAGAGAGCCCTTACTGGTGTGCTCGGACAGGAGGAGAAAGACTCCCCTTTTGATCACGGAAAAGAGGGTTTGGAACCCTCTTGGTTGCTGCTCATGATAGGGCTGGAAAGCCTCTATCTTGTATAACTTTTGGCTCATGTATTAGGGGTTCCCTTACTTTCTTCTTTCTATCCTTGATGCTGCAATTACTTGTACCAGTGCTGCTCATGATAAGAGGATTGAGAATCCTCAATTCTTGCTCGGAAAGGAGGGTAGAGTCCCTCTCTTGCTGCTGATGATGAAAAGTTGTTTGAACTCGGAAAAGGGACAACAACTCTGTTGTGGACTCAATAGCACAACGAGTCACACAAAGGAGGAGGCAATAATTCACTGAGTTTATTAGTTTAAATTTCATAGTTTATATTCCTTTAAGTATAATTTTTCATTAATTATGTAATGAGTAAGGACGTAGGGGCAAAATTATCATTTTTAGCCCTAAAACACTTTTGACGTCAAACCCTATTTAAGGGTAAATAAATGGATAAATGGCAAGTATTGAATTAGGTTAAACAAGGTTTGGAGTTCTCCATGATGAGCTCTAGGGTTGGGAGGTCTCCTTGACGAGCTCCAAGGTATGGTTCTCTTGATTTGAGTTTTATTTCTTCTCTCTTTGAATTTTGCTTTGCATTGAGAGTGTCCAAGGCAAAGGAAGAGGGGTTTGATTACTGTTTTTCGAGTTCAAGGAGGGGCTTTAGCTGCCTCCATGCTTACAGCAGGAAGAGGGACGAATTTACCTTCCATCTGAGCAAGAAAAGGGAAGCCTTGATTCCTTAATCGAGCAACACCACTAAAAGAGGCAGCTTTAGCCTCTAACCGAGTAACGGAGGGTTAGGGAGTCCTAATCTCTCCTTTGTGGGCAGCAGCAACCATTCTAGAGGGTCACTACCCTTTTGGACGTGAGTAGCAAAAAGGAAGGAAAAAGGGGAGTTCTTTTCTTCATTGCATGATCAAAAACCCTAATATAGTGCTGGATTCACAATTACCTCGCCGAGTTACTAGAACCATGGCTAGGGACCATAACACCTTGGTATCAGATCAGGGTAACACGATAGAGATCAGCAACAATGATTTAAGGGAGTTGATGCTCAGAGGTCAGGCAGAGAATGACATAAAATTTGCTCAATTCATGGAGATGTTCCGTAAAATTAATCTCGATATGGAGAGATTGAATGGAAGAATGAACAACATAACAACTGGTCTAGTGACTGGAAGGAATACAATTCTGAAACAAAGAAGAGAGGACCACTCACATAATAGAGGGGGAGATGAGTTTGTTGGGCGGTCTAGCTTCCCTGGCCAGCCGGGACACTTCAACCAGGGAGGAGGTACCGTACCCAGGTATATTAAACTTGATTTTCCTACTTTTAATGGGTCAAAAGATCCTTTGATTTGGTTGTATAGATGTGACAATTTTTTTAGCCATCAAAGAACAACAGCTAATGATAGGGTAGAGTTGGTTGCTTTCCACTTTGGTATCAGCAAGTTGAGTCGGATAAATTATTGGTAGACTGGGAGGAATTTAATGAATTATGCATTCTACGTTTTGGTCCTCCGGCTCACAGCAACCCTTTGGGGGATTTGAGGTTGTTATGCCAAGCTGGCTTAGTGGATATATATAAAAAACAGTTCCAGGAAAAATTAGCAGAAGCGAGCAGGATGGTTCGAGTGGACCAACACGTAAATTTATTTATAGCAGGCCTTATTGAGTCTTTATGGCTAGAGGTGGAGCTATATGAACCTGTTGACTTAGCCAAGACAATGAATCTAGCATGAGCATTAGAACTTCGACAGAAAGTCCAGCACAGAAGACCACAATGGCCAAGGGAATGGAGCACTTCCTCCACTTGGCAAGGATGACGCAATACTCCTTCTCAGGCATTTAAGTCAACAATACCTCCTCCGAGAAACACCCGGGCAATCCTATGACAGCTGATACGTGATCTAGTAATCCTCCACCTCAATATATAAAAAAATTGACAAGTGCTGAGATGGCAGAAAGGCGGTCCAAGAATTTATGTTACAACTGTGATGAGCAGTATCGGGCAGGTCACCAGTGCAAATGGTTGTTTTGGCTCGAAGTGGATGAAGTAGATAATCCAGATGATACGGATGAGATTATAGAGAAGGAAGCACCAAAAATTTCTTTTCATGCCATTACAGGGCAAAAATCGCCCAAAACTATGCAAGTTCGTGCTCAGGTCCTTGATCGGGAACTTGTGGGACTAGTGGATTTGGGGAGTACCCACAATTTTCTTAGCTTAACTGCGGCCTAGCATTTTCAGTTATATATCCTTCCACATCCAAGAGCCACAGTCTCAGTGGCTAATGGGGAGAAAGTTTCGAGTTATGGGATCAGCAAGGCGGTAAATTTTTCCATTGGTACTACTTTGTTTCACGCTGAAGTTTTTGTCATTCCTCTGGCGGGTTTTGATATGGTATTGGGCATTAAATGGTTACAAACATTGGGACCCATTCTGTGGGACTTCTTAGCTTTAACCATGAGTTTTGTCTTGCACGGTAGCCGAATGCTCCTACAGGGGAGTCAAGTGGACAAACCACATCACATTCATTCTATGTTAGCCCAGGACACTCCGGACAACACTCTTTATAATCTTATTGACGAGTTCTCTGACCTCTTCCATGAGCCTTTAGGGCTCCCCCCCTTGAGGCACTGTGATCACCGGATTTGTTTGAAACCAAGGTCTAATGTGGTGGTCATTCGATAGTACTGGTTTCCATACCTCAAGAAAGACGAGATCGAGAGACAGTGCCAAGCGATGCTACAATAGATCCTTATTCGTAGCAGCAGGTCCTCGTTCTCTTCACCCGTTTTGCTTGTGAAGAAACATGGTGGCACGTGGAGATTCTATATTGATTATAAAGAATTAAATGCGTAGACAGTGAAGGATAAGTTCCTGATTCCTGTAATGGAGGAGCTCCTAGATGAGTTACATGGATGTGGGTCTTTACGAAATTGGACTTACGTTCTGAATATCATTAGCTTCGCATGCATCCCTTTGACATTGAGAAGACAACATTCCACACACATCACAGCCATTTTGAGTTTGTGGTCATGCCGTTCGGGTTATCAAATGCACCTTCTACATTTCTAGCGTTGATGAATGAGATATTTTGCTCTTATCTTCGGAAATTCATACTTGTTTTTTGTTTAATTTAGGATCCTTTTTCCATGATCACGAACAAGAGAAAGAAGAAAGAAAAATGAGAAAAGGGGAGGAAAGCTCTCAGTAGAGAAGAGAAAAAAGAAAAGAAAAGGTGAGCAGCGTCAAGTAAGGAGAGGGAGAGAGAGAACCAACTCGGGATTGAATGTGTGACTTGATTAATTCCAAATTAAAACTCCTCTATTTATAGTAGACAAGGAGTTAGAGTCCTTATACAACTTATCATTCAATCCTAATTACATTCCAACTCTAACTCTTCAATATAAGAAAGTCTATTCAAACTAGAACTCCTAGAAGACTAATTGGAGTAGAACTAAGAGTCCTTTATTACCCAAGGGATTATAAGGGATAAGCCAACTCGTGGCCTTATCCTTGTGGGCTCCTCATGATCCTCCAGCGCACCTTGATAAGAGTGCCAACTCATGAGATCTTTGTGGGTCCCACTTGATCTTCATGTCTTCTAAATCAAATCTACTTGTGCTTCTTGATTCCTTAACTCGTGCTTGCTTTGGGAGAGGACTCTTTGTTGGAAGATAAGATCAAGCCCAAAGGACCAAGGAAAGCCCGCATATGTAAGATTATTATAAGATGGGCCCAAGCCCATAAGTAGGATCCACAATGATTACCAAGAGCTGACATCCTTATCACATCAGTTGGAAGATCAAGAAGGACTTAAAAAAGTATCTTTATCTTAGGGTCACGACCAAGAAGAGTTTTAGTTTAAGTTATATTTGTCTTTTATCAATATTGAGTTACCTAATTATGTTAGGACTTACCTTAAGTGTTAGAGTTTGGGAGTAATTGGGACAAGGGTAGTTTTATTGTAATTGGACTCTACTACCTTCCACTATTATAAATAGAGGTTCATGTACTTTGATTACAACAAGTTATTGATGTCAATGAAGTATTTCACTTTTCCATTCCATAAATTCAACACTCATCTTGGTGTCCCAAGTCCTCTAGGATTCTTCTTGATGACCTACGTCCTCATGGTGGGTCCCACCAGTCAAGCACCATTGTGGACCCCAAATTGTAACACTCCCCCTCAAGCTGGGGGTGAGAAGACGTAATAAACACCCAGCTTGCTGCATACGGTAGACATAATCTTGTGAATGACTGGTTTGGTGAGGATGTCTGCAACTTGATTTTGTGATGAAATGTGCTTCAGGGATAAGAGACCAGCTTGGAATTTTTCGTGTATAAAGTGGCAATTGACCTCAATGTGCTTTGTCCTCTCATGGAAGACTGGATTCGATGCAATATGTATTGCTGCTTGGTTATCATAGTATAGGTCCATTGGAGCTTCTTTATAAAATCCCAATTCAGTGAGAATGGACCTTATCCATAAAAGTTCACTTATAGTGTGTGCCATGGTTCTGTATTCTGCTTATGTACTTAACCGTGCTACTACATTTTGTTTTTTTCTTTTCCTTGTCACGAGATTTCCTCCAACCATCGTGCAAAAACCAGAAGTAGATTTTCTATCATCTTGGGATCCAGTCCAGTCTGTATCCGCGAATCCTTCAATGTTGAAGTGACCATGTTTTTTATATAGGAGCCCCCTTCTAGGAGCCCCTTTCAGATAACATAGTATCCTCTCAAGTGCTTGCCAATGACTAAGTTGTGGCTTGTGCATGTATTGACTTACCTCACTTACTGCATATGAAATGTCTGACCTCGTTACACATAGGTAAATAAGTCGTCCCACTAACCTTTGATATTTGCCAATATCAACATCTTCTCCAATGCCTCCACATAATTTTGTATTTGCATCCATAGGAGTGTCTACCAGTTTGCATCCCATCATACTTGTTTCTTCTAGTAGATCAAGTGCATATTTTCTTTAGGATAGAATAATTCCATGTCTAGATTGTAAGACCTCAATCCCCAAAAAGTATTTCAGTAATCCAAGATACTTTGTCTTGAATTCAGCACATATTCTTTCTTTTATTTTTTGAATGCCCTCAGAATCACTCCCAGTTAAAATAATATCATCAACATAAACAACTAGTTCACCTTACCTCTTTTTGTGTTCTCAATAAAGACTGAGTAGTATGCAGAGCATCTATAAAAACCTGCCCGTATGATGGCTAGACTAAATTTCTCAAACCATGCCCATGGGGATTTCTTTAGCCCATATAGAGATTTTTTAAGGCGACATACAGACTCCCCCGCAACCACATATCTATGTGGTTGTTGCATATAAATGTCTTCTTTGATATCACCATTGAGAAATATGTTTTTAACATCCAGTTGATAAATGGGCCAAGAAGAATTAGCTGCCAAGGATAATAATATACGTATTGAGGTCATTTTTGCCACTAGAGAGAATGTCTCATCATAATCAATGCCATAGCATTGAGTGTATCCTTTTGCAACCAATCGAGCCTTCAGTCATGCAATGGTCCCATCTGGATTTGGTTTTACTGTATAAACCCACTTGCAACCAACGGGTTTTTTTATCTGTAGCTAGTGGAACCAGAGACCATGTGTGATTATCATTAAGGGCTTTCATCTCTTCATCCATTGCTGCCTTCCACCCTGGATGTTGTAGAGCCTCCTGATATGACTGTGGAATTGATATGGAGGAAATAGAAGAAAGTAACTGACAACATAGAGGTGAGAGGCGATGATGAGACACAAAATTGGAGATATGATGAGAAGTAGAAGGTTGAGTGCATGAACGAGGTTCTTTTCCTATAGCAATAGGGCGAGTATCAAATTTAGGACAAAAAATGACTGGTGATGAAGGACTTACATTTGGTGGATCCGACAACTCGGTAGGTGTGGTATCGACCACTGTCTCTGGGGGCTGAACAATCTCTGTATCACGAGGCACAACCGGTCAAGGAGAACTTTGTACTAATGACATACCAGGTGGAGCGCTATCAGAATAATATGAGGAGTCTTCAAAGAATGTTACATCCTTGGACACAAATAAATATTGCAAAGAGGGACTATAACAAACATAACCCTTTTATGTTCGAGAGTATCCCAAAAAGATACACTTTATAGATTTAGGGTCAAGTTTGTTGTGTCTAGGTAAAGTATTATGAACAAAACATTGACAACCGAAGACTTTCAATGGTAATACAAATGGATCATCATGTGGTAAAAGTTTAGAGTAGAGGGATTTATTCCCAAGAACAGTAGACGGTAGACGATTTATAAGAAAACACGTTGTAAGGACAGCATGGAGCTAATAAAAATATGGAACTTTCACGGCATATAATAGACCTCGAGCTACCTCAAGAATATGACAATTTTTCCATTCAGCTACACAGTTTTGTTGAGGAGTGTAGGCACATGATTTCTGATGGATAATTTCATTCTCTTGACAAAAGGAGTCAAGGTCTTTTGAAATATACTCTTTGGCATTATCAGACCGAAGGATTTTTATCTTCTGACCAAATTGTGTGAGTACCATCGCATAAAAAGATTTAACAATAGATGGTATCTCAGAACGCTCCTTAAAAATAAACAACCAAGTTGTGCGAGTGAAATCATCAATAAAAGTGATAAAATATTTGGTTTGAGAAATATTAGAGACACTCAAAGGCCCCCAAACATCAGTATGAATCAATGAAAAAGGAATTTTACTTTTGATTTTTGGACGAGGAGAGTATGTACTTCTTTGATGTTTACTTAACTGACATAACTCACAACTGAATTTTGACCTTATCTTAAGAGATGGAAACATATGATGAAGAGATTGTATGGAAGGATGTCCCAACCGATTGTGCCATAATCGTGTCTCATTCTCAGTGGTAGACACCATATTGAACTTTGGCACGTCCAAGTAGTAGAGCCCTCCATGTTCATGGTCTCCACCAATCACCTACTTCGTTATAAGATCCTGAAAAAAACATGAAGTAGGTGAGAAGGTAACCGAACAATTAAAATATTTTGTAAGCTGACTCACAGAGAGCAAGTTTAAAGGAAAGGAAGGAACAAAAAGAATATCATTGAGCGGAAGTGATGGGGTGACAGAAGTGGAACCTTTTCCTTGGACTTTGGTTTGAGAACCGTCACCTATGGTAACAAACTTGTGTGAAAGACTCGGAGATAAAGAATGTAATAAAGTTTTGTTACCTGTAAGATGCTCGGAGGCTCCTGAATCAATTATCTAGGATGAAAAGGAGGCAGATAGCATACCTGAAGCAGTAGCGGCAACAGTAGTGGCAGAGGGGCTAGGAGAAGACCCTAACATGGTGTTTATTTTCTGAAATAATTCATACTCTTCATCAGTAATAATTTTTTGTCCAGCTGGTGTTGGGGGATGGTCTGCTTGCGCATCACTAATGAGGGCTTGATTAGCCCTTGTTGATTCTGGCTTGTTATTAGCCTTATAGCATATTTATTTATAGTGGCCATATCTACCATAGTAAGTGCATGCCCTATAACAACACTAGTCTATAGTGTGGCCCCGAAATTTACAATGAGTGCATTTAATATCATCTATTCTGCCAACACTATAGGGTCTATGAAGTGTATTAGAACTTGAATATAGTTTAGTACATGTCTCCCAAATATGTTTAGCAGTGTGAAGATGAATAACATTACTAGAGACATGTGCTTCCATACTATTTATCAACCAACCAATTACCAAAGTATCATTCTTCAACCATTTCATATAAAAAATATCATCTTCATCAATAGGTGGTCCTCAGGCAGTGAGGTGACCAAGTAGGTGTTTGGTTATGAGAAACCTCCTAACTGAGGTGGACCAACTCATAAAATTTGATACCCCACGTAAGGGTATGGTGGTGATTTTCAGTATATCACCATTGATATTCATATTCTCATCAGCCATGATAGGCTCTTCTTCTTCAGAAAACTTCAAATAATATCACCAAGTAGCACTTCTTCAATCAACTCGGTATATGTAAATATAGCATCAATGCTAAATTATTTTTTTCTAGAAAAACCACTCATAAGAGGCTCAATAGAAATCTTCTATTATCATGAAAATCTTATCCCACGAAAAAAAATCAATAATATGAGTATGGACTGGTCTTGGCAAACAGAATTTCCAAACTGATAAAACTGTTTTGATAGCTCCTTCTAGATAGAGGGGCATGCATATTCATAACATAATATAATGAAAGCATTCACATATTCATCCTTGAATCATCATCTAAAAATGAGAACCAGTAGCATAAAAAAATATTTTTGAACACTTATCTCTTGGCTAGTGTTCTTCCTTTATTCAAGAGCCTTCTTTGAGTGGTGTTGATCATCACTTCTCTAGATCATTCCTTTGTCGAGGGATCCTAAATATGTTGCTCTGATACCTTGTTCAATATAGGATCTCTTTTCCATGATCATAAACAAGAGAAATAAGAATAAAAATGAGAAAAGGGGCGGAAAGCTCTCGGTAGAGAAGAGAAAAAAGAAAAAAGAAAAGGGTGAGCTGTGTCAAGTAAGGAGAGGGAGAGAGAGAACCAACTCAGGATTGAATGTATGACTTGATTAATTCCGAATTAAAACTCCTCTATTTATAGTATAGGAGGAGTTAGAGTCCTTATACAACTTGTCATTCAATCCTAATTACATTCCAACTCTAACTCTTCAATATAAGTAGTCTATTCAAACTAAAACTCCTAGAAGACTAATTGGAGAAGAACTAGGAGTCCTTTATTACCCACGAGATTTTAAGGGATAAGCCAGCTCGTGGCCTTATCCTTGTAGGCCCCTCATGATCCTCCAGTGCACCTTGATAAGAGTGCCAGCTCATGAGATCTTTGTGGGTCCCACTTGATCTTCAAGTCTTCTAAATCAATTAAGCTTGTGCTTCTTGATTCCTTAACTCGTTCTTGCTTTGGGAGAGAACTCTTATTGGTGTCCCAAGTCCTATAAGATTCTTCTTGATGACCTATGTTGGAATTTGTGTTTATATCGACCGGGCCAGTCCTTATATAAGATCCGTGGGGTTGATTTCCTAAAAGGTTCGAGCCTTTTAGCCCATTGGTTTCAACATGGTATCAGAGCAGGTTGGTCTCGAGTTCGAGTCCCGCTCCCACCGAATTTTGTCCCAGGTATTTTTGGTGAATTTGTCCTGGGTTTTTCCAGGAGTTTGTCCCGGGTTTTTCCCATGAATTTGTCCACGGGTTTTCCCATGCAGGGGAGTGTTGGAATTTGTGTTTATATCGACCGGGCCAGTCCTTGTATAAGATCCGTGGGGTTGCTTTCCTAAAAGGTTCGAGCCTTTTAGCCCATTGGTTTCAACAACCTACATCCTCATGGTGGGTCCCACCAGCTCGAGCACCATTGTGGGCCCCAGATTGTAACTTTTTTTTTTTTATGATGTACTCGGGTATAGCAAGTCCAGAGAAGAGCATTTAGCACATTTAAGGGTTGTGTTTGAATTATTATGAGCACATTAGCTCTATTTGAAGAAATACAAATGCTCCTTTGTGGCATCTTATGTTGCTTACCTCGGCCACATTATATCACATGAGGGGGTCACTGTTGATCCCGAGAAGATTCAGGTAATTCGTGAGTGGCCACAGCCTCAGTCTTGCTTAGCTTTGCGCGGATTTTTGGGTCTAGCGGGAAATTCTGGCAGCACCTTTGACAAATCTCCTCAAGAAGAATTCTTTTAATTGGAACGAGGTGGCCACGCAGTCCTTTGAGGACCTCAAAGGTGCTCTTGCTTCTACACCTATTTTACTTCTTCCAAATTTTGAAGACTTATTTGTGGTTGAGTGCGACGCTTCGGGTGGGGGCATTGGGGCTGTTTTACAACAGCAGTCACACCCCATTGCTTATTTCAGTTGGCAATTGGTAGCTCGCCATCACAAATTGGCTGCAAATGAATGAGAATTAATAGGGTTGGCCAAGGTGGTCCAATAGTAGAGGCCTTACTTATGGGTCATGCATTTCTCATCCGTACTGATCATTATAGGCCCAGGTACTTACTTAAATAACACCTCACGACTTCGCCACAACAACGTTGGATCAGTAAGTTAATGGGCTTTGATTTCTCAGTGGAGTACCGTGCGGGAAGTTTAAACAAGGCAACAGATGCCTTGTCCAGTCTTTTTGAACACCAGCAGCTCATATATGCAGTTAGCCAACCTCGGTTCCTCATCGTCGACTTGGTGCGAGATGCATATATCACTCTTCTGGCCCTATAGGAGCTCCATAGGAAGATTACAGAGGTATGGATTCTAAGTGGTCCATCCAGGATTCACTGATTTGTTAAAAATAGCGGATTTATCTTCCCCACACGTCTGAGTTGAATCCAACCATTCTCTTGGTTTATCATGATAGTACACACGAAGGTCTTTAGAAAAAAATTACTGCGCATTCGAGCCGATTTTTATTGGCAGGCTATGAAAACTTCCATTGCGAGCTATGTTTCAGCCTGCCAGGTCTATCAACAAAATAAAACCAATCATTTGAGTCCAGCAGGTTTGGGCTGATTATTCGATGGACTTCGTTGGGAGTCTTCCACTTTCAACCGGGAAATCAGTTTTTTAGTGGTGGTTGATCAGTTCTCCAAGTATGCACATTTTATTCCGATGGCTCATCCATATACAATATCTCGAGTGTCACAGACTTTCCTTGTGCATATTGTACGATTACATGGCATTCCAGAATCTATTGTCAGTGATCGGGACGCGGTATTCACAAACTTTTTGGAAGGAACTTTTCCATCTGTGTAGCACAAAATTGAGGTTCTCATCCATGTATCGCCCTCAGACAGATGGCCAAACCGAGGTGGTCAATCGCACCATCGAAATGTATCTACGATGCTTTGTTGGTTATCGTCCGAAGCACTGGGTTCAATGGCTACCATGGGCTGAATATTTAATACCTCGTTCCACTCCGCTTTGCAATCCTCTCCTTTCAGGGTTCTTTATGGAAGGGACCCCCCCTCCCGTCTTCTCTCATATGCGAGTGGCTCCACCCTCGTGGACGCCATTGATAAGCACTCATGGATCGTGATCAGGCATTAATGACTATCATAGACCGCCTTCAGCGTTCTCAGGAGCTCATGACAAGTGCCTACAACAAGGGACACCACGATGTTTCTTAGGAGGCAGGGGACTATGTTTGGTTATACCTACGACCATACCGCCAAGAGTCCATTGTGGGACCGTGATGCCATAAGCTCTCCCCCAAGTATTTTGGGCCTTTCTCCATTCTTATGCATGTTGGGTAGGTGGCCTATCAACTACAACTGCCTACTATGGCAAAACTGCATGATGTGTTTCACGTCTCACTCCTGAAACCATATAAGGGGTCACCGCCTACTTGCCCTCCATTCCTTCCTTCAGTGGACAATGGAAACGTCATCCTGACACCCACCACGGTGTTACACACCCATTTGATCGATGGCCAGTGGGAGATTCTCATTTAGTGGACAGATACAGAACCTGAAGCAGCTACATGGGAGCAACTAGACAACTTCAAACAGGTCTACCTAGCTTACGAGCATGAGAAAAAGCTCTTTTTCCAAGGGGAGGCAGATGTTATGGACTCAATAGCACACCGAATCACCCAGAGGAGAAGACAATGACTCACAGAGTTCACTAGTTTAACTTTCATTATTTATATTGCTTTCAGTTTAATTTTTCATTAATTATCTAATGAGCAAGGATGTAGGGGTAAAATTGGAATTATTAGCCTAAAACACTTATGACATGAAATACCCTATTTAAAGGGTAAGGAAATAGAAGAAAGGCAAGTCTGAAATTAGGTTAAACAGGATTGGGAGTTCTCCTTGACGAGCTCTAGGGTTGGGAGGTCTCCTTGACGAACTCCAAGGTATGTTCTTGATTTGATCTTGCATTCTTTTCATCTTAATTTTTTTTTTTAGTAAGAGTATTCGAGATCAAAGGGAGGAAGAGGGTTGAATTACTCTTTTTCGAGTTCAAAGGAGGGCTTTAGTCTCTTCATGTATACAGCGGTAAGAGGGAAGAAAATTCCCCTATTCCGAGCAAGAGAAGATAGGGTTTGAGCCCATACTCGAGCAGCACCTTCAAGGAGGAGCTTTAGTTTAAACCGAGTGAAGGAGTATTTGGAAAGTCCTAATCTTCCTTACGTGGGAAGCAGCAATCATCCTAGAGGGTTCCTACCCTCATTGCCGTGAACCTCAAAATGGTTTCACCCTTCCTGATCAAGAACAACAA
Organism: Aristolochia californica; assembly: GCF_029961685.1. Taxonomy (NCBI): domain Eukaryota; kingdom Viridiplantae; phylum Streptophyta; class Magnoliopsida; order Piperales; family Aristolochiaceae; genus Aristolochia; species Aristolochia californica. Next base: position 9,563,336 of record NW_027182279.1, read on the forward strand.
GTTAACTCTTTTATTTATGTAGAGGATCAAGAAAAGGAAACTCCTTTTCAAGCATAACAAGGACAGAAAGAAAAAGGGGAGTTCTTTTCTTCATTATGTGATCCACAACCCAAATACAGTGCTGGATTCATAATTACCTCGCCGAGTTACTAGATCCATGACTAGGGACCATAACACTTTCTGGGATGATGGAAAATATGACGACTGTAAGGAACTCAATTCTGAGATAAAGAGGAGGGTACAACTCGCATAACAGAGGGGGAGATGAGTTTGATGGGCGCACTAGTTTTCTTGGCCATCTTGGAAACTTCAACCAACGAGGAGGCACCGTACCTAGGTATAAAATACTTGATTTTCCTACTTTTAATGGGTTAGAAGACCCTTTGATTTGGTTACATAGGTGCAATTTTTTTTTTATCCATCAAAGAACAACATCAAATGATATGCTGAGCTTGGCCAGTTTCCACTTACTTGGGGAAGCTCAACTTTGGTTTCATCAAGTTGAGTCAGATAGATTAGTGTTGGATTGGGAAGCGTTTAAAGAATTATGCACTATACGATTTGGTCCTCCAGCCCATAGAAACCCCTTGCGGGATTTGGTGCTATTACGACAAACGGTTCCAGTGGAACTCTATCAAAAACAGTTCCAGGAAAAATTGGCAAGAGCTGACCGGAAGGTTCGCGTAGACTAGCAGGTCAATTTATTTACAATGGGCCTTAATGAATCATTATGGTTAGAGGTGGAGCTATATGCACCTACTGACTTAGCTTGAGTAATGAATCTAGCTCGCGTACTAGAACTTCGACAAAAAGTTCAAAACAGGAGGCCAGCTTGGCAAGGGGACCGGAACACTTCCACTAGCTGGCAAGGGAGGCACAATAATAATACTCCACTAACTCCTCAGGTAGGGCAGCAAGACATAAATTCTTCCAGTATTAACCTTACAACAAATACACGGCCCAGCAACCCACCCGCCCAGTATATTCGAAAATTAACTAGTGGGGAGATGGCGGAGCGCAGAGCAAAGAACTTATGTTATAATTGTGATGAAACATACAGGGCAGGCCATCAGTGTAAATGGTTGTTCTGGTTAGAGGTCAATGAATTTCCAGAAGATATCACAGAACCACTACATATTGATAAGACTGAGGAGGACCCACCAGAAATCTCTCTACATGCCATTACTGGACAAAAATCTGCAAAGCCGATGCAAGTCCACGCTCGAGTGATGGACTTGTCAGCCTAGTGGATTTAGGAAGTACACATAATTTTCTCAGTTGGACCACTGTCCAACACCTGTAACTCCAGATACTTCCACACTCGACAGCAACGGTTTCGATTGCGAATGGAGAGAAAATTCCTAGCTATGGCGTCAGCAAAAAAGTTAAGTTCTCAATCGGTACGACTTTCTTTCATTCTGATTTTTTTGTCATCCCTCTAGCTGGGTTCAATATGGTTTTGGGTATTAAATGGCTTCAAACACTCAGTCCTATTTTTTTATGAGATTTTACTGCTTTAACTATGAGTTTTGCAATGGGCGGACAACAAGTATTATTACATGGCAGTCATGTGGACACACTCCATCATATTCATATGATTCACTCACATGACAATCCGGACAACAATATAGATAAGCTTTTGGATGAGTTTTTAGACTTGTTCCAAGAGCCCTCAAGGCTACCTCCCTTGAGGCATTGTGACCATTGCATATGTTTAAAACAGGGATCCGAAGTGGTGGTCGTTCGACCTTATTAGTACCCATATCTCCAGAAAGATGAAATTGAACGACAGTGCCAAACAATGCTACACCATGGCCTTATTTGGAGCAGTCATTCCTCATTCTCATCACCAGTCCTTCTCGTAAAAAAACATGATGGTACAAGGCATTCTGTGTTGATTATCGAGAATTGAATACCTAAACGGTGAAAGATAAGTTCCCTATTCCAGTGGTGGAGGAGTTGTTAGATGAATTGCACGGATCTAATATATTCACTAAATTGGACCTACGATCGGGATATCATCAGGTTCGTATGCACCCAGACGACATTGGAAAAATGGCCTTTCACACTCATCATGGTCACTTTGAATACATAGTCATGCCATTGGGGTTATCAAACACACCATCCTCATTCCAGACATTAATGAATGAGGAATTCCGCAACTATCTTCGTAAATTTGTACTCATTTTCTTTGATGACATACTCATTTACAACCCATCTATACCTCAACATTTAGAGCATTTACGATTAGTATTTGAACTATTATGTGCCCATATTTATATATAAAGAAATCGAAAATGCTCATTTGCAACATCACATGTGGCCTATCTCGGCCATATTATTTCACATGATGGAGTCACAGTGGATTCAGAGAAAATTCAGGCTATTGCAGATTGGCTGCGACCGATGAATACCTCGACTTTGCGTGGGTTCTGGGCATTTGCAGGTTATTATAGAAAATTTATCAGAAACTATGGACCGATTGTTGCACCATTGACAATCCTCCTAAAGAAAAATTCCTATACTTGGAATGAGCAGGCTACTCAGTCTTTTTTAGATCTCAAATCAGCTCTTGCATCCGCACCTGTTCTACAACTTCCGAATTTTGAGGAGTTATTTGAGGTCGAGTGTGACGCCTCAGGTGCGGGCATTGGGGCCATTCTATAACAAAAATTGCACCCTATTGCATATTTCAGCCTCTAGCTGGCAGTACGACATAACAAATTTCTTGCATATGAACATGAGTTAATTGGCTTGGCCAAAGCTATACAGCATTGGTGCCCGTATTTATGGGGTCATGCATTTTTTATTCGAACCGATCATTACAACCTTAAATATTTGTTGGAACAGCGCCTCACGACTTCTCCTCAACAACACTGGATAAGTAAATTGCTGGGATTCCACTTTACAGTGGAATACCATGTTGGTAGGTTAAACAAGGCGGCTGATGCCTTATCCTGATGTTTGGAGACCACACCACTTCTCTATGCTATCAGCCAGCCTTGTTTTATCTTGTTAGACTTGGTGATGAAGTAACATGGCAGCAATCCGGTTCTTCTTGATTTGCTCAAAAAAATCACAGAGGGGACCATGGACTCGAGATGGACCACTCAGGACTCTCTTATTTATTATCGATTGTGCTTATATATCCTACACAATTCAGATTTTGTTTCTGCCATCATTTCAGCATACCATGATAGTACTCATGAAGGTATCCAGAAAACCTTGCATCACATTCGAGTGGATTTTTATTGGTAGGGTATGAAAACCTCTATTGCAACATATGTATCATCTTGTCAAGTTTTTCAACGTAACAAGGTCGATCACTTAAGTCCAGCGGGTCTTCTGCAGCCTTTGACACTTCCTACACAGGTATGGGCCGATATTTCTATGGACTTCATTGAAGGTCCTCCACTATCTTCCGGCAAGTCGATATTATTTGTGGTGGTGGATCGATTCTCCAAGTATGCTCATTTCATACCCATGGCTCACCCATGTACAACATTCAAAGTGGCACAGATATTTCTCGAGCATATTGTTTGTTTACATGGTATTCTAGAATCGATTGTCAGTGATCGGGATGCGGTTTTTACCAGCACTTTTTGGCGTGAACTGTTTCGCCTTTGCGGCATCAAGTTGAAATTCTCATAAGCATACCATCCTCGAACAAACAGACAAACAAAGGTCGTGAACCACACTGTGGAAACGTACCTTCGATGTTTTGTGGGCAATCATCCTAAAACTTGGGTGGAATGGCTACCATGGCGGAATATTGTTACAACACTTCCTTCCACATAGCATTATGTTATGGACTCTATAGCATCACGAGTTACCAACAGGCGCAGGAATTAATGAATGTGTTTTTCAATTTCCATGTAATTGTTTCTTGGTTTGGTTTTGTCTTTGGTTTGGGTTGGTTTAGCATTTATTGGTTTGAACCATTGACCCAAGAGGTCTTTAGTGTTTTGGACATCTAGGGTAATGAGAAGTATGAATTGAGTCTACTTTAGCTAGAGTAAATTAGATAAACAGGTCAAGAGCTCCTTCAAGCTCTCTTCCGTTTTTCCACCAATTCTCCTTTCCGAAATTCAATACCCATCAATCCCTCATTCCATCTCAACGTCAAGCAAGGTGATGGAAGGAAGAGAAGAGAGGAGGGTGACAAGATCCATGGCTCGTGAGGATCCTAACAATGTGGTATCAGACAGGTCCACCCTCGGTGATTGCTCTTCTCCAAAGGACATATGTCAAGTACTTTCAGAACTTCAACAATGATCCACTCTTCAAGGTGCTGGAATTTTTCACATCAATAATACATTACAAACATTGGAATCATCTCTAAAAACCGTCATCCGACAACTTGCTATAGTTCAAGCACCAACGCCACTACCAGCAACCAATTTTCAACCACAACCAGTACCCCACCAACAATTCACGCCACCACCAAATCCACCCCTGCGCCAACCAATGGGTTCCATGGCAACTCACGCACAAGGACCATCAACAGTTCCAAGGTACTTTAAACTTAACTTTCCTACATATGATGGCTCTAAAGATCCTTTACTGTGGTTCACGAAATGTGAACAATTCTTTTATCATCAACAAACGGTGGAAATGGACAAGGTTACTTTGGCCGCTTGCCACCTGCTTGATGATGTGCTTATGTGGTTCCATCACTACCGAAATGTCCATTCCAATCAGGATTGGCTGCACTTTAAACATGCTTGCCAGTTGAGGTTTGGACCTTCAGCTAGCAGCAACCCAATGGGGGAATTTATCAACTATAAACAGACAAGAACCTTAGAAGTTTACCAAAAAATGTTCCAAGAAAGGTTGGCCCGAGCTAGTGAATTTGTTCCTCCTCACCTACATGTTCAGATTTTTAATGCTGGATTGACAGAGCCGGTTAGATTGGAAGTGGAATTACTTGGTCCGACAGATTTGGACTCAGTAATGAATTATGCCAGAGCTGTGGAACACAAACAGAGAGTTCTAAAAGAGTCTTTACAACGAAAACCATTTTGGAACAACAGAATACAGGGTACTGCATCTGGTCCACGTTTTGGGTCCTCTGCCCCTAACCGAGCAGATTAGGCTACCAGTGTGCCTCCACACTCTATGCCACGTAAATTTTTGACTAAATAGGAAATGGACGCTCGAAAGGCAAAGGGCCCATGTTTTAATTGTGACGAACAATTCCTGCCTGGACATACCTATAAACGTTTATTCAGTATTGAACTGTTGGAAGAAGATTCAGAAGTGCTTCTTGAAAATGAAATTATTGAAGAGGTACAACAGGAACCAGAGCTCTCCCTCCATGCCATGCATGGCCTGCGTAGTTCTAATACCATGCAGGTAAAGGCCAGGTTACATCATCTCATGCTACTTGCTTTAGTTGATTCGGGCAGCATACATAATTTTATCAGTGAACCAGCAGCGCAACAATTGGGATTGACAATTCAACAACAAAGGGGACTCTCATTTTTAGTGGCCAATGGGGCCAAAATTTCTAGTGTAGGGTTATGTGCTAACACCCCTTTCACCATTGAGGGGCATCCATTTCAGGCAGATTTACTAGTCATTCCATTGGCTGGATTTGATTTGGGGCTTGGGGTCAAATGGCCCCAGTTATTAGGACCTATATTATGGGACTTTCAGGCTCGGACTATGACATTTTCAGCACCATAGGGCCAGATTACATTACAAGGTATTGTGGCACAAGTACCTAACGCACTTCACACTTTACAGCTTCAGCACACTGGTGATGATCAGTTAGCTCCTTTACTTACAACATTTGCGGATTTATTTAATGATCCTACGTGTCTACCACCAGTGCGTCATTGTGATCACTGCATTTGTTTAAAGTTGGGAACTGATCCAGTAGTGGTGCGGCCTTATCGTTACCCGCATATACAGAAAGATGAAATAGAACGATAGTGCATGCATATGCTCGCTCAGGGGGTGATCCAGCCCAGTCGATCTCCTTTTTCCTCACCAGTGTTACTTGTACGTAAAAAGGATAAATCATGGAGATTTTGTGTTGACTATAGGCAACTCAACTTGCAAACAATTAAGGACAAGTTCCCCATTCCAGTCATGGACCAGTTGCTGGATGAGTTACATGGTGCTACAATTTTTACCAAATTAGATTTGAAATCGGGCTATCATCAAATAAGAGTTCACCCGGCAGATGTGGAGAAGACTGCCTTCTGCACACATCATGGTCATTTCGAGTTCCTCGTCATGCTCTTCGGTCTCTCCAATGCACCATCCACCTTTCAGGCCCTCATGAATGAGGTCTTTTCATCACTTCTGCGCAACTATGTGTTAGTTTTTTTAATGACATTCTGGTCTACAGTAAAAATTGGGAAGAACATCTCCACCACCTCCATCAGGTATTTACCATTCTGCGCTCTCATCATTTGGTTTTGAATAAATCAAAATGTTCTATGGGTACATCTGAGGTGGCATATTTGGGCTACGTCATATCAGCTGTGGGCATGAAAGTTGACCAGAGCAAGATACAAGCAGTAACAGATTCGCCGATTCCCACCTCCATCACAGCATTAAAGGGATTTTGGGCCTAGCGGGATATTACAAAAAATTTATCCAATCTTATGGCATGATAGCAGCACCACTCAACAACCTGCTAAAAAGAATGCCTTCCACTGGTCTTCTTCAGCGGAACATGCCTTTCACCTGTTAAAGGAGGCCTTAGCCTCAACACCAGTCCTACAATTACCAGATTTTGAGGGAGACTTTGTGGTGGAATGTGATGCATCCGGGGGAGGTATAGGGGCAGTGTTACAACAATTGGGACACCCCATTGCTTATTTTAGCCGTCAGTTGGGACAGCACCACCATAAGTTAGCTGCCTATGAGAGGGAATTGATTGGGTTAGCCAAGGCTCTCCAACATTGGCGACCTTATTTTTGGGGATGACCATTTCTCACTCGTACAGATCATTGCAGCCTCAAGTATCTTCTTGAACAGCGTCTCACCACATCCCCACAACAGCATTGGTTAACTAAACTCATGGGCTTCGATTTTACGGTTCACTATAAGCCAGGTAGTTTGAATTTGGGGGCTGATGCTTTATCACGTCGGGATAATTCAGCCACAAAAATTTATGCTATCATTCACCCACACTCACTAGTATTAGATTCGATTCGTGAGGAAGTACATTAATATCCAGATCTCATGTCATTATATCAGGATATTCAAAAGGGGACAGCAGCTCCTCATTGGACGATTCAGGACCATCTCATACTCTACAAAAACATGATTTTTTTGCATAATACATTCCCACTTCTTCACACCATCCTGTCCTCTATCCATGATAGCACACATGAGGGTCGACAAAAAACATATTTCCGAATCAGTCAGGACTTTTACTGGAAGGGCATGAAGAGCACAATTGCTGATGATGTAGTTGCTTGTCAGATTTGTCAACGAAACAAGACCGAATCTTTAAGTCCGGCCGACCTACTGCAACCTCTGCAATTACCGTCTCAAATCTGGTCTGACATTTCCATGGACTTCATTGCTGGACTTCCCATTTCAACAGGTAAATCTGTGATATTCGTCGTCGTTGATCAGTTTTCAAAATATCACTTCATTGCTTTGGCACATCCATATACTGCTGCTCAGGTCGCTCAATTATTTATAGACAACATTGTCTGATTACATGGAATTCCCTCATCCATTATCAGTGACAGGGATGCCATTTTTACCAGTATATTTTGGAAGGGATTATTCAAATTACAGGGCACCCAATTGGCATTTTCGTCTGCATATCATCCACAAACGGATGGACAAACAGAGGTTGTCAATAGCACGATTGAAATGTATTGTCGTTGTTTTGTGGGGGACGCACCTAGAAGGTGGGTGAAATGGCTTTCATGGGCAGAATTTTGCTATAACACATCTTACCACACAGCACTGGGAACTACACCCTTCAGGGTAGTTTATGGCAGAGATCCACCTCGTCTGTTACCATATGAACCTGGGGCATCCAAAGTCGTCACTTTGGACCAAGCGTTAGCTGAACGAGATGCTATGCTCACTGAGGTACGTACTCATCTACAGGAGGCCCATCACTATATGAAATGCTATTATGATAAGAAGCACCGGGAGGCATCTTATTTCCCTGGAGACTATGTGTGGTTAAAGCTTCAACACTACCGCCAGCTGTCCCTGACTGTATCCAAGTGCTATAAATTGTCTCCAAAATATTGTGGTCCATTTCAGGTATTGGACAAAATTGGGCCCGTGGCATACCGCTTGCAACTACCACCGGAATCAAAGATCCACAATGTATTTCACGTCTCCCAATTGAAGCCTTTCCAGGGTGACTCGCCCCTACTACACACTCCACTGCCGCCACTACATGAGGGAAGAGTCCTTTCTATTCCAGTTTAGGTAGTACAAGCACGCCACATTCAAGGTGATTGGGAAATTCTTGTCTAGTGGGCCGATGCCGATCCCAATGACACCACATGGGAGCCGTTATCAGCATTTTGACTCTTATATCCTTCCTTCGAGCTTGAGGACAAGCTCTTCCTCCAGGAGGGGGGGTGATGTTATGGTCTCTATAGCATCACGAGTTACCAACAGGCGTAGGAATTAATGAATGTGTTTTTCAATTTCCATGTAATTGTTTCTTGGTTTGGTTTTGTCTTTGATTTGGGTTGGTTTAGCATTTATTGGTTTGAACCATTGACCCAAGAGGTCTTTAGTGTTTTGGACGTGCTCAACCCTATTTAAGGGGACGGCTAGGGTAATGAGAAGTATGAATTGAGTCTACTTTAGCTAGAGTAAATTAGATAAACAGGTCAAGAGCTCCTTCAAGATCTCTTCCATTTTTCCCCCAATTCTCCTTTCCGAAATTCAATACCCATCAATCCCTCATTCCATCTCAACGTCAAGCAAGGTGATGGAAGGAAGAGAAGAGAGGAGGGTGACAAGATCCATGGCTGAGGGTGACAAGATCCATGGCTCGTGAGGATCCTAACACATTACAATCTACTCCCTTCAGTGTTCCATATGGCGGAGATCCGCCTTGGCTGTTATCATATACTTGGGGCTCCACATGTGTGGACTCTATCAATCATGCACTCATGGAACGGGACCAAGTGTTACAGAATATTTTGGACCGCCTTCGTAAAGCACTAGTTTGTATGAAGGAGTTTCTATGACAAGGGACACCGGGATATTGAATGCAAGGAAGGTGATTATGTCTGGTTATGACTCCATCAGTACCGTCAACAATCACTAGCCGGCCAACAACGTCATAAACTCTCCCCAAAATACTTTGGGACTTGCGCTATTATTCAACGTATTGGGCCAGTAGCATATCAATTGCAACTTCTGTTAAGCACCTAGCTAATACTACCCAAAAGACCGGCCTGTTAGGAGCAGAAGGCATAGGTACTTAGTCCTAGGACCATAACATCACACCCACCTTCACGAGCCGACGTCCACGGTGGCTTAATACTTAGCGACGAGGGCCAGGTAAAGATCCCATAATCCCTTACTACCACCATGTCCGGGGTTCTCTGCTCCCGCGCCGGGGAAATCCCCTTGGGGATTCGAACTCGCAACGTGGGAGCCTGCTCTGATACCAAATGTTAAACACCTAGCCAATACTACCCAAAAGACCGGCTTGTTAGGAGTAGAAGGCATAGGTACTTAACTCAGGACCATAACATCACACCCCACCTTCGCAAGCCGACGACCACGACGGTGCAAAGACACTGGCCCAACCACGATAATACCTAGACATGACCTACTAGTAATTTTAATCCAGCCTCTACGACCTACCAGTAATTTTAATCCAACCTTTGCGCACCCCAGAACTCGAACTTGCCTATGCCTTCCTCTCCTAACAGGCCGCAATAGCTAAACTGCATGATGTGTTCCATGTGTCTTTACTTAAACCCTTTAAGGGTCCACCTCCGTTGATAATTCCGTATCTTCCTTTGGTAGACAATGGCCAGATTATTCTTACTCTGGCTACGGTATTGAGGGCCCGTCAGATTGATAACCAATGGGAGATTCTTGTACAATGGAAAGACACCGAAAAAGAAGATGTGACGTGGGAGCAGCTAGCCACCTTCCAACAAGTCTACCCTTCTTATGAGCTTGAGGACAAGCTCTTTCTCCATGGGGGGAGATGTTGTGGACTCAATAGCACAACGAGTCACACAAAGGAGTAGGCAATGACTCACTGAGTTTATTAGTTTAAATTTCGTAGTTTATATTGCTTTAAGTATAATTTTTCATTAATTATGTATTGAGTAAGGATGTAGGGGCAGAATTCTAGGGTATATTGACGAGCTCTAGGGTTGGGAGGTCTCCTTGACGAGCTCCAAGGTATGGTTCTCTTGATTTGAGTTTTATTTCTTCTCTCTTTGAATTCTGCTTTGCATTGAGAGTGTCCAAGGCAAAGGAAGAGGGGTTTGATTACTGTTTTCTGAGTTCAAGGAGAGCTTAAGCCTCCTCCATGGTTACAGAAGCAAGAGGGACGAATTTACCTTCCATCCGAGCAAGAAAAGGGAAGTCTTGATTCCCTAATCAAGCAACACTACTAAAAGAGGCAGCTTTAGCCTCTAACCTAGTAAAGGAGGCTTAGGGAGTCGTAAACTCTCTTTCGTGGGCAGCAGTGTTGAATTTATGGAAAAGTGAAATACTTCATTGACATCAATAACTTGTTCTAATCAGAGTACATGAACCTCTATTTATAATAGAGGAAGGTAGTAGAGTCCAATTATAATAAAACTACCCTTGTCCCAATTACACCCAAACTCTAACACTTAAAGATATGTCCTAGCATAATTAAATAACTCAATATTGATAAAAGAAAACATAACTCAAACTAAAACTCTTCTTGGTCGTGACCCTTTGATAAAGATACTTTTATGAGTCCTTCTTGCTCTTCCAATTGATGTGATAAGGATTCCAGCTCATGGTAATCATTGTGGGTCCTACTTCTTATGGGCTTGGGCCCATCCTATGGGCCTTCCTTCATCATGTGGCCCATCTTATAATAATCTTAGATATGTGGGCTTTCCTTGGTCATGTGGGCTTGAGCGTATCTTTAAACACTCCCCCTCAAGCTGGGGGTGAGAGAACAACATGAACTCCTTGCTTGCTGCAAATGATGTATATAATATTTTTGTATAAAAGGGCACATCTTCCAATATGCCTTCATTTTCCAACATTCCCCCTCACCCTATTGCGTCCTTCCATGATGCCCTGCGACATTACATAAGTGAAACTAAAAATCACTCCTAGATGGTAAGCCATTGCTTCATACTCCAGTCCTAATGCTAGATGTAGGGCGCACTCAATCTTCTATCGGTAGTGTGTCTATCGCCATTGCTCTGAAGTGTCCACCACCGTGTCCCTCCACAGGACAACGACTCTCAAGTGGTAGGAGACATAAAAGCCATTATGGGGGGGGGGGGGGGGGGGGGGGGTTAACATAGATGTAATAATAAGTTTCTCCGTGATGGTTTCCCAATGTGATATATAACACGAAAGAGAACCCAAGAAATAATGTCCCCAAAGAGACATAATAGCAGCAACAGTATACGACCATCTTCCAACACATATAACATGAACCAAATAATAAAATTTGTAAAAGAACCCATGAAATAATCCGATATAAATTTTTTTGCTTAGATGGACAAGCTTCATCTTTTGTGCTTCCCCTTTCTTGAATATTTTGGTCACATAAACTTATTCACAACATATAAAATAAAATACCTCTTTCTTGTACTTATTCTACTTCTCCCCCTCAAGCTGGGAGGTAATGGCAGTGATTCCAACTTGAACCAAATATCATAGATGTAGCAATAGGCCAAAATAATAGAGATGCATAAATAAGCCCTCAAACCAGGGAGAAGTGAGATATTTTCCTGATATATCAACCCAAAAAGTGACACAAAAAATCGGCTTAAATTCGGATTTTCAATGTAATAGAATACCATCATGACCTTTGATTCTTCCAATGCAAATATATCTTTAAATATAGATAAGATTGCCATGAAATTTTCTTCGTCTGAAACTAGACTTAAATACCTTTCATCCAAGTATAACAACCCTTCACAAAATATAATTATCAGAGCATAAATAATCTGATAGTTTTCAGTTTCTGTCATCTGGCCGAACTAAGATTAATATATCCTTACAAAAAATGGCCATTGAATTTTCCAAGATTAATATATCCTTATAAAAAAATCATACTGAGAATTGGTTGAATAGGTAAGAAAATAGACTTACAAATATTTCTTTTGATATATAATTCTCCATATAAAGTCTCTTTTTTGAAAGCATAAAATACCTTGGAAGTTGAGGCTTTCTGCTGCCGCTCAAACCTCTTTTTACATCTGACCTTTGTTGCTTCAATTATCAATTTATCTTTGTAGATAATTTAGATAAAAAATTGGTTGAATAGGTAAAAGAATAGAATTACATATATTTCTTTTGATATATATCTCTCCATATAAAGTTAGTTCTAGACAGAAAAAAATACCTCGGAAGCTGAAGCTTTCAGCTGCTGCTCAAACCACTTTTGCAATCTGACCTTCGCTTATTCAAATATCAATATCTCTCTGTTGATAACTCCAATTGGAACCAATCATTTTTACTTAAAAATTAGACTCAAATATGTTTCCTTCAATATATAATTTTCAATATTAAAAACTCCGTATAGAGGTAAAAATACAAAGAAAATTATGTGTATAGGGACTGAGAAAAAATAACTACGAACCTTGACTTTGGGTTTAGGGTTTAGAGAAAAGGATCACATTACCTCCGTGAGTTAACCAGGTCAACTCATAGAACCTACTCTGATACCATGTTGAATTTATGGAAAAGTGAAATACTTCATTGACATCAATAACTTGTTGTAATCAGAGTACATGAACTTCTATTTATAATAAAGGAAGGTAGTAGAGTCCAATTACAATAAAACTACCCTTGTCCCAATTACACCCAAACTCTAACACTTTAAGATAAGTCCTAACATAATTAAATAACTCAATATTTATTAAATAAAAACATAACTCAAACTAAAACTCTTCTTGGTCATGACCCTAAGATAAAGATACTTTCGTGAGTCCTTTTTCATCTTCCAACTGATGTGATAAGTATGCCAGCTCATGGTAATCATTGTGGGTCCTACTTCTTATGGGCTTGGGCTCATCGTGTGGCCCATCTTATAATAATATTAGATATGTGGGCTTTCCTTGGTCGTGTGGGGCTGAGCTTATCTTCCAACAAGCAGCAACCATTCTAAAGGGTCACTACCCTCTTGGATGTGAGCAGCAAAAAGGGTTTAGCCCTTCTTGGCCAAAAAAAACAAGAGAAGTCTTTTATTTACGTAGAAGATGAAGAAAAGGAAACTACTTTTCAATCCTACCGAGAACAGCCAAGGAAAGGAGGTTCTTTTCTGCAAATTCGTGACTCAGAACCCTAATACAATACTGGATTCACAATTACCGCGTCGAGTTACTAGATCCATGACTAGGGACCATAACAAACTCCCTTATCTTCTTCGATATAGATCAATCGAACAACAATCAAAGGATGATAGAAGGATATTCAGATTCTAAGGGAACCTGGACCTAGAGCTCATCAAGGAGACCTCCAAACTCTAGAGCTCCTCAAGGAGAACTCCAAACCCTGTTTACCTAATTCAAGACTTCTCCTTTTCTCATTCCTTTGCCTCCTAAGTAGGCTTGACGTCCCCCCTAGTTTTAGGGTTAAATATTACAATTCTACCCCTATGGCAATTTAACTTAAATAATGCATGAAAAACGAATTTAAAACAATATGGAAAGAAATCTATTAATTCTATAACTCAGTGTGCCTCCGTTGTTTGACTCATTTAGCTATTGATTCCTCAACATCTGCCTCCCCTTGGAGAAAGAGCTTGTCCTCAAGCTTGTAAGCTGGGTAGACTTGTTTGAAGGTGTCCAACCACTCCCATGTAGCTGCGTCAGGATCGGTAGCTGACCACTGGACTAGAATCTCCCACTGGTCATTGACCAAACAGGCGTGCAACACTGTGGCTGGTGTAAGAATGACGTGTCCATTGTCCACTGGAGGAAGGAACGGAGTGGATGTAGGCAGGGAGCCCGTATATGGTTTTAGGAGTGATACATGAAATACATCATGCAGCTTGGCCGTGGCTGGAAGTTGCAAGTTATAGGCCACTGGTCCCACACATCAAATAATGGAGAAAGACCCAAAATACTTGGGGGAGAGCTTATGGCATGGTGGTCCCACAATGGACTGCTGGCGGTACGGTTGTAGGAGTAACCAAACATAGTCCCCTACCTTGTACGAGATGTCGTGGTGTCCCTTGTGGTAGACATCTTTCATGCGAACCTGAGATCATCGTAGGCATTCTGCAATATTCTGTAACACCTGGTCACGATCCATGAGTGCCTAATCAATGGCATCCACGCAAGTGGACCCTGTAGTATAAGATAGTAGCCGAGAGAGATCCCAACCATAAAGAACCATTAAAGGAGTGGATTGCAAGGCGGAGTGGAAAGTGTTGTAAGAATATTCAGCCCACGGTAACCATTGAACCTAGTGCTTCGGACGATCGCCCACAAGGCATGGTAGATACATTTCAATGGTGTGGTTAATCACGTTGGTTTGGTCATCTGTCTGGGGATGATACGAGGAGGAAAATTTCAATTTCATGCTGCTCAGACGAAAAAGTTCCCACCAGAAAGTGCTGGTAAATACTGCATCCCGATCAATGACAATAGATTCTGGATTGCCATGTACGCGAACAATATGGTCAAAGAAAGTCTATGCCACCCGTGATGTTGTATATGGATGAGCCATAGGAATAAAATGTGCATACTTTGAGAACCGATCAACCACCACAAATAATCTTGATTTCCCGGCTGACTGTGGAAGACCCTCAACAAAGTCCATCAAAATATCAGCCCATACCTGTGTAGGGAGGGGCGAGAGGTTGTAGAAGACCTGCTGGACTTAAATGATTAGCTTTGTTGCATTGACATACTTGACAGACTAAGACATATGTCGGAATGGAGGTCTTCATGGCTTGGCAATAAAAATGCTCGAATACGCCGCAAAGTTTTCTGAATACCTTCATGTGTGCTGCCATGATAAGCAGAGAGGATGGCTGGAATCAACTCGGAAGTGTGGGGAAGATAAATCCGCTATTTGTAGCAAATAAGTGAATCTTGGATGGACCACTTAGAATCCATTGTTCCCTATGTAATTTTTCTATGTAGCTTCTGTAGGACTGGAAGAGTGGCATGGGCGTCTCTCACCAAGTCTAGAATGAGGAAATGAGGCTGGCTGATCGCATATATGAGCTGTTGGTGTTCAAAACACTGTGACAAGGCATCCGCTGCCTTGTTTAATCTCCCCATATGGTACTCAACTAAAAAATCAAATCCCATCAACTTACTGATTCAATGTTGTTGTGGCGAAGTCGTGAGGCGTTGTTCAAGTAAGAATTTAAGGCTATAATGATCAGTATAGATGAGAAATGCACGACCTCATAAGGACGCCGGTTCATATGCTGCCAATTTGTGATGACGTGCTGCCAACTGCCTGATGAAATAGGCAATGGGGTGTGATTGCTGCTGTAAGACGGCCCGAATGCCCTCACCGGAAGCATCGCACTCAACCAAAAATAAGTCCTCAAAATTTGGAAGCTGTAAGATAGGGGTGGAGGTGAGAGCTCTTTTGAGGGCCTCAAACAACAATGTGGCCTCCTCATTCCAAATAAAGGAATTCTTCTTGAGGAGACTGGTGAATTGTGCTGCCAAAGGACCGTAATTCTGAATGAATTTGCGGTAGTAACCGGCTAGACCCAAAAATCCTCTCAAAGCTGAGCAAGACTGAGGCTGTGGCCAATCATGAATTACCTGAATCCTCTCGGGATCAACAATGACCCCTCATGTGATAAAATATGGCCAAGATAGGCAACATGTGATGCCATAAAAGAGCATTTGGATATATTCAAATAGAGTTGGGCTTGTAATAATTAAAAATTAATCCGTAAATGCGCTAAATTCTCTTCTCTAGACTTACTATATATGAGTATATCACAAAAAAAGCAAGTACGAATTTTGGAAGATAGTTGCTTAATACCTCATTCAGTAGTGCTTGAAAAGTGGATGGTGTATTTGATAAGCCGAACTACATGACCACAAATTCAAAATGGCCATGATGTGTGCGGAAAGAGGTCTTCTCAATGTTGGAGGGGTGCATACGAAGCTGATGATAGCCAAAACATAAATCCAGTTTAGTGAAGACCCACGACCCATGTAATTCATCCAAGACCTCCTCCACTACTGGAATTGGAAACTTATCCTTCACTGCCTAAGCATGTAACTCCCTATAATCAATACAAAATCTCCATGTGCCATCATATTTTTTACGAGCAATACGGGTGAAGAGAAAGGGGACCGACTGCTGTGAATAAGGCCTTGTTGTAACATAGCCTGGCGTTGCCACTCGATTTCATCCTTTTGTAGGTGTGGATACCAGTATGGTTGAACAACCACCACATCAGAACCTGGTTTTAAACAAATCCTATGGTCACAGTGTCTCAAGGGTGGCAATCTGGAAGGCTCAAGGAAGAGGTCGGAGAACTCGTCAAGAAGATTTTCAATAGTGCTGTCTGGTTGGTCCTGTGTGTGTATGGTATGAAGGTGGTGGCTTTTGTTCAATTGACTGCCTTGTAATAGCACTTGGCAACCGCTCAATACAAAGCTCATAGTTAAACCAGAGAAGTCCCACAGAATGGGTCCCAATGTTTGCAACCATTTGATGCCTAACACCATATCAAATCCAGCCAAATGTATGACAAAAAATTCTGAATGAAATACAGTAGTACCAATGGGAAATTTTATTGCTTTGCTGATCTCGTAGCTAGGGACCTTCTCCCCATTGGCCACTGAAACCGTGGCTGTAGGATGTGGAAGGATCTCTAACTAAAGATTCTGAGCAGCTGTTAAGCTAAGAAAATTGTGTGTACTTCCCGAATCCACTAGTCCCATAAGTTCTTGGTTGAGGACTTGAGCTCTGACTTGCATAGTTTTGGCAGATTTCTGCCTAGTAATAGCATGTAAAGAAATTTCTGGTGGTTCTCCTCAATAATATCATCATTCTCTTTTGTATCCTTTGTTTCATCTAATTTGAGCCAAAACAACATTTTACATTGGTGACCTGCCCTGTACTGTTCATCACATTTGTAGCACAGATTCTTAGACCTCCGTTCTGCCATCTCAGAACTTGTTAGTTTTTTTATATACTGAGGTGGAGGATTACTAGAGTGTGTGTCGGCTGCTAGAGTAGTAATCGGATTGTTTCTAGGAGGTGGTAATGTTGGATGGGGCACCTGAGGAGAAGTATTTCATCGCCCTTGCCAACTAGAGGAAGTGTTATGTTCCCCTTGCCAAACTGACCGATGATGCTGAAGTCGTTGTTGTTGTTCCATTGTATGAGCTAAATTCATTGCCCGACCCAATTTTGGAGGGGAAGGAAGTTCCACCTCTAACTTTAGAGATTGATTGAGGCATGTTGGTGGACTCGGACCAACCGGCCAGTGCGAGCCAATTTTTCTTGGAACTATTTTTGGTACAGTTCAACAGACCCAATTTTTTTCAACATGACCAAATCTCCCTAGGGGTTGTTGTGGGCAGGAGGGCCAAATCTAATTGTGCATAATTCTTTAAATTCATCCCAATCTAGCACCAATCTTTCTAGTTCCACCTGGTGAAACCACAGCTGTTCCTTGTCTAACATATGGAAGGCGGAAAGTCCCACCTTAACAAACTCAGCAGTCCCTTGTTTTAAAAAATATTTCTCGCATCTATGCAACCATTTTAAGGGGTCAACTGACCTAGTAAAGGTAGGAAAATATAATTTTTTTCCCCTTGGTATTGTACCTCCTCTCTGCGGTGCCTGGATAGCAGCGCACCCAGCCAATTGCTCCTCCCTTGGATCTGGAATAGAGTGTCTCTCTGCCATGAGACCAGAAAGCATGCTAGTTATATGCTGAAGACTTGCTTGTGTTTCATCATGTCTATCTTCCATCTTTTTTATCCTTCTTTCAAGTTGTTCCTTGCTAGATGTATCCCCCATGTTACCATGCTTTGATACCAAGTTGTTATGGTCCCTAGTCATGGATCGAGTAACTCGACATGGGATTTGTGAATCCAGCACTATAAGTGAGTGGTTGGTCTCAGTAAGGAAGAATAAAAACCCTTTCTTTGTGTTGATCCCGAATTGGAGGAAAGCAGCTCTCTTTATGAAGCTAGGTTGTTGTTTTAGGGTAAGGGCAGAGAGCCCTTACTGCTGCTGCTTGGACAGGAGGAGAAAGACTCCCCTTTTGATAACAGAATAGATGGTTTGGAACCCTCTTGGTTATTGGTCGTGATAGGGCTGGGAAGCCTCTATCTTGCCTTTGCCTCACATATTAGGGGTTCGCTTACCTTCTTCTTGCTGGCCTTGATGCTGCAATTACTGGTACAAGTGCTGCTCGTGATAAGAGGATTGAGAATCCTCAATTCTTGCTCGAAAAGGAGGGTAGAGTCCCTCTCTTGCTGCTGATGATGAAAAGGAGGCTAAAGCCTCTATTTGAACTCGGAAAAGGGAAAACAACTCCCTTCTCTTCTTCGATATAGATCAATGGAACAACAATCAAAGGATGATAGAAGGATATTCAGATTCTTAGGGAACCTGGACCTAGAGCTCATCAAGGAGACCTCCAAACCCTAGAACTCGTCAAGGAGAACTCCAAACTCTATTTACTTAATTCAAGACTTCTCCTTTTCTCATTCCTTTGCCCCCTAAGTAGGCTTGACGTCCCCCCTAGTTTTAGGGTTAAATATTACAATTCTGCCCCTATGGCAATTTAACTTAAATAATGCATAAAAACGAATTTAAAACAATATGGAAAGAAAGCTACTATTTTTGCAACGTAGAGTGCCTCGGTTGTATGACTCGGTTAGCTATTGAGCCCTCAACAAGAAGCTCCTGAATCTAAAACCCAAGAGTCAATAGGGCTATCAACGGACAAGAGTATCGTACTTCTTTAGTCTCTACATTTGCAACATCATTTTTCTTTTCATCCTTCTTCAGTGCTCTACAGTTCTTCTTTATGTGACCAGACTTGCCAGAATTCCAGCACTCCACATTCCTTCCAAATTTGGACTTGCTTCTTCCATTCCTAGGCTTCCCTCTACTGTTGCCCTTGTTGGAATTTCTCCCGAAGATCTTGCCCCTAGTATCGATGTTTAGGGCATGTTATAATGTGGGATCCACCATGGTTGTATGAGTTGGTGGGACCCACCATGTGGACGTGAGATGCCAAGAGGAGTCATCACATGGGCTGGCATAAGTTAGAAGATAAGAAGCATGAGTTAGAATGAGTTGGAAGATTTGAAGATCAAGTGGGACCCGCAAAGATACCACGAACTAGTATCCTTATCACAGGAGCTGGAAGATCAAGTGGGACCCACAAAGATGACCACAAGCTGGCATCTTTATCCTATGGTCATGTCTTGATTGAAGAGATTTAGGTTGAGTTATTTTAGTCTTCTAATTATGTTGACTTATTTTATTATGATAGGCTTATGTTTGAGAGTTTTAGTTTGAATCTAATTAGGAGAAGGTAGTTTAATTGTACTTGGACTCTTCTACTTTCCTCTACTATAAATATAGGTGCTTGTACTTGGAAATAAATCATCAAAGTGAAGTACTTCCCCACTTCTCTCTCGTGAAGAGTTCTTCTCTTGCCTAAACTCTTTCTTCTTCTTTTTCTCTTCTCTCTTCTCTACCCGAGACCTCTCTCTCCCTATATTTTTCTTTTTACCTCTCTCACCTTGATTGAGATATTAGTAAACGGGTCCTAAATTCAACATGGTATCAGAGCATCAAATTTAGGATCCCAACGTCAAAGGAATGCTCTAAGAAGCTATGATCAAAGCTGCTCATAGAAGGCTTTTTATGAAGCAAGATTGAAGCTCATGAGATAAGTTTATTTGTTTTTTATATTATTGATTCATGCTCTTGGTTTTCAGATATTAGAAGATGGTTTAGAGACTTTTTTTGACTGTCTTCATCTTTTGAAATTATGGAATATATGCATCTTGGATTAGAAGAAGTTACCAAGGTAGTTTTATCGGTTTGGAATTTGTTTTGACCAAGACTAGTTTATGTTAATATTTATGCATAACAAGTTATAGTTCTAGGGAACAAGATTCCTTGATAAAGAAGATTTGTATTGAGCCTATTATGAGTGGTTATTCATTGAATTTCAGAAATATGATTACTTAGCTTCTGTGCTAAGCCTCTCCATTAACCAAGTTGGTTGAAGAATTCTACTTGGTTATTTTTATTAGTATTTGATTGGAGATTTTTTTAAAATTGAATTGCCTATTATAGTTGAAGAAAACATGAGTCACAAGAAAGATATACTCAGAATTACTACTATACCCTTGTGAGGGGTATCAAATTTCAAGAGCCGATTTGCAGGTTTCTTATAAAAAAACTCCTTCTTGGTCACCTCACCAATCGTGGACCACCTATTTATGAAGAGGATATTTTTTATAAAAAGTGGTTAAAAATGATACTTTGGTTATTAGTTGGCTTATCAATAGCATGGAAGAACCTGTCTCCAACAATGTTATTCATCTTGATACTGCTAAACAAATTTGGGAGACATGTGTTAAGCTGTATTCTAGCTCCGAAAACTTACACAGGCCATATGATATTCTCCAAAGAATGCTTAACACAAAACAAGGAGAAAATGTCCATGAATATTTCGCTTAGTTTAGAGGCCTTCTTCAAGAATGGAAAATAGCTTAGCCTACCTCTATGGATGTCTATGTTCAAGACAAACAAAAAGAAGCCTTAGCCACTGCCATATGCCTTGCAAACATTAAACCGTATCTCGAAGTTGTAAAAGTCAACTTCTTAGCGCTTATGCTATTCCCACTCTTGATGATATATGTGTCACATTACTTCATATTCTAGAAGTTTCTTCTTCTACTACTGAAGTATCATCTTCTATGTACTCCAAGAATAGGGGAACATTGGCAGAAATTGTAGAGGATGAATAGGAAGAGGTAGAAGGAATGGTTCTATTACAATAGATGGCAAGGAATGCACTAAGTGTGAGAGATATGGCCACACTATAGATACATGCTATTACAAGGAATGCTCCTATTGTGGTAGAGACATGTTATAAAATCCATGGCAAACTGGATTGGACGAAGGCTAATCAAGCATTAGTAAGTGATACAAAGGAGGACCAAGCTGCTACATCAACAGAAAAGAAAACCTTTACTGATGATGAGTATGATTTATTCTAGTTAATGAAAACGTTGATGGGTTCTGCTCCAAGTTCCTCCTCAACTACTACCGCCCCCACCGCCTTAGGTATGCTATCTGCCTCATCTTCATCCTGGATAATTGATTCAAGGGCCATTGAGCATCTCACAAGTAACAATATGTTATGGTCCCTAGCCATGGATTGAGTAACTCGGCATGGGATTTGTGCATCCAGTACTGTAATAGAGCTATTGCTCTCGGTAAGGATGAAAAGGATCCTTCTTTCCTTAACTGTTATTGAAAAGGAGTTTCCTTTTCCTAACCTTCTCGGGTAAGGGATGAAATCCCTTGTTGTTCTCGACCAGGAAGGGGTTCAACCCTTTTTCTTCTCACGATTAAGAGGGTAGGGACCCTCTTGGAAGGTTGCTGCTATTCACATAGGAGGAATTAATAATTCCTAACCCTGCCTTGCTCGGTTAGAGCCTAAAGATACCTCTTTTAGATGTTGCTGCTCGGTTTGGGGATTGAGGAACCCCAATTTCTTGCTCGGAATGAAGGAGAGAAACTCCCTCTTGCTGTTGTGAACGTAGGAAAGGCTACAACCTCTAATTTAACCTGAAAACAGTAATACAATTCATTTCCCTTGGCTTCGGTAAGATCAATGCAAACCAGAATTCACAGAGAGCAAGAATAAACCCAAATTCAAGAGAGAACTATTCCTAGAGCTCATCAAGGAGACCTTCCAACCCTAGAGCTCATCAATGAGAACTTCAAACCCTGTTTAACCTAATTCAATGCTTGTATTTCTTCTATTTCTGTACCCTCTAAATAGGGTTTGACGTCATTAGAGTTTTAGGGCTTAAATTGACAATTCTACCCGTGCATCATGGACCATTACATAATTAATGAAAAAATATACTTAAAGCAAAATAAAATATGAAATTTAAAAGTAATTAACTCAAGGAGTCATTGCCGTCTCCTTTGGATGACTCAGTGTGCTATTGAGTCCTCAACATCTACCCTACCCACCTCCTGCACCCCCCTGCCTCTCCATGGAGAAAAAGCTTTTCCTCAAGATCGTAACATGGGTAGACCTCTTGGAAGTTGGCCAATTGCTCCCATGTAGCATCTTATTTTTCGGTGTCCTTCCAATGTACTAGAATCTCCCACTGGTCATTAATATGATGGGCACGTAAATACCGTCGTTGGTATAAGAACAACCCATCGATTGTCCACTGGAAGAAGTGATGAAATTACTGAAGGAGGTGGACCCTTAAAGGGTTGAAGTAAGGAAATATGGAACACATCATGAAGGTTAGCCGTTGCGGGAAGTTGTAATTGATAGGCGACTGGCCCATTGCATCGAATAATAGAGAAAAGGCCCAAACTACTTTGGGGAACTAGTGAGTGTTGACTGTAAGGATGGAGTCTTAACCAGACATAGTCACCTTCCTTGTATGCGATATCCCGATGTCCCTTGTCGTAGAAGTCTTCCATATGAACTTGTGCTTTGAGGAGGCGATGCGAAATATTTTTTTGCACCTGGTCCCGTTCAATGAGTGCTTGATCAATATAGTGCACACTGGTGGAGCCCAGTGAATACGAGAGAATCCGAGGAGGATCTCTGCCATATAGAATGCTGAAGGGAGTAGACTGTAAAGCGGTGTGGAAGGAAGTGTCGTAACAATATTCCGCCCACGGTAGCCATTGGACCAAGTTTTTAGGACGATTGCCCACTAGACATCGGAGATACATTTCCACAGTGCGGTTATCGACCTCTATTTGGCCATCTGTTTGAGGATGATATGATGATGAGAACTTCAACTTGGTGCCACATAGACGAAACAGTTCACACAAAAAAGTGCTTGTAAAGATCGCATCCCAATCATTGACAATTGATTCTGAGATACCATGTAAACAAACAATATGCTCAAAAATTATTTGTGCCACTTTGGAGGCTGTATATGAATGAGCCATGGGAATAAAGTGAGCATACTTGGAGAACCGATCCACCACCACAAATAATATTGACCAAGCCCATAAGAAGTAGGACCCATCATGATTACCATGAGTTGGCATCCTTATCACATAAGTTGGAAGATCAAGAAGGCTCACATAGGTATCTTATCTTATGGTCATGTCCTAGAAGAGTTATAGTTAGTGTTATGTTTATCTTTTATCTATATTGAGTTATTTAATTATGCTAGGACTTATCTTTAAGTGTTAGAGTTTGGGTGTAATTAGGACGAAGGTGGAACTTTATTGTAATTGGACTCTACTACCTTCCTCTATTATAAATAGAGGTTCATGTACTTTGATTATTAGAAGTTAATGGAATCAATGAAGTATTTCTCTTTTCCATAAATTCAACATGGTATCAGAACGGGTTCTGTGAGTTGAGTTGGTCACCCCACAGAGATAATGTGATCATTTTCTCTGAACCCTAAACCCTAAGTTTAGGTTTGTAGTTATATTTTTTCAGTTCCTACACTCGTAGTTTTCTTTGAATTTTTTACCTCTATACTGAAATTTTCATATTGAAAATTATATATTGATGGAAAAATATCTGAATCTACTTTCCAAGAAAAAATGAATTTTCCAATCGGAGTTACCCATAGAGAGATATAGATATTTGAACAAGCAAATGTCAGATTACAATAACTACACTTTATATGGATAAATATATATATAAAAATAAAAACCTATAAGTTTATTCTTTTACCTATTCAACCAATTTTTTTATCTGAGTTATATACAAAGAGAAATCGATATTGGAAGCAGCAAAGGTCAGACTGAAAAAGAGGTTCGAGCAATAGTAGAAAGCTTCAACTTCCAAGGTATTTTTCCTATCAAGAAAGAGACTTTATATGAATAAATTCATATCAAAATAAATATATGTAAGTATTTTTTCTTACCTATTCAACCAATTCTCAGTATGATTTTTTGTTAAGGAGATATTGATCTTGAAATAGTCAATGGTCATTCTGGAAAAAAGGAGAACAATACTTAGTTCGGCCATATGACATAGACCGAAATCTATCAGATTATTTATCTTCTGATAATTATATTTTATTCAGAGAATTTATACTTGGATTAAAGATATTTAAGTCTAGTTTCATAAGGAGAAAATTTCATGTGAATCTGATCTATATTTAAAGATATATTCTTATTGGAAGCATCAAAGGTCATGCTGGTATTCTGTTGTATTGAAAAATCTGAATTTATGCCAATTATTTTGAGTCACTTTTTGAGTGGATATATCAGGAGAATATCTCACTTCTCCATGGTTTAAGGGCTTATTTATACATCTCTATTATTTGGGTTTATTGCTACATCTATGATATTTGGTTCAAGCTGGGATCACTGCCATTACTTCCCAGCTTGAGGGGGAGAAGTATAAGAAGTACAAGAAAGAAGTATTTTATTCTTTATGTTGTGTATAAGTTTATGTGAAAAAAAAATCAATAAAGGGGGATCACGAAAGATGAAGCTTTTGCATCTAAGAAAAAATATTTATATCGGATTATGATTATTTCATGAGTCCTTCTAGGAGGTTTATTACTTTGGTTCGTGTTATATGTGTTGGAATATGGTCGTGTTGCATTACAGCTGCTGCTATTATATCTCTTTGGATGAGACATTATTATTGAAGAAGAGCTGGCCACAATACCATTTCTCATACTATAATTTATTTGACTCTCAAAAATATTACATGGGATGCCAAATTCAATTACTAGTGATAGGGATGCAATCTTTACAAGTACCTTCTGGAAAGAACTCTTCAAGTTATAGGGCACAATGTTAGCCTTTTCTTCAGCCTACCATCCGCAGACTGATGGTCAGACAGAGGTCGTCAACAGAACCATTGAAATGTATCTCCACTATTTTGTGGGGGACTCACCGAAGACGTGGGTTAAATGGCTCGCCTGGGCTGAGTTCTGTTACAGCACCTCCTACCACAGCGCACTCGACACAACCCCATTCAGGGTGGTATATGGTAGAGAACCTCCACGTCTTTTAGCCTATGAACCAGGGGCCTCTAAAGTCATCACTTTGGACCAAGCTTTAGCTGAACGAGACACATTCCTGACTGAGGTGCGCACTCATCTACAGGAGGCACAACATTCTGTGAAAAAATATTATGACAAGAAGCACCGGGAAGTCTTCTTTTCTCATGGAGATTTGGTTTGGTTACGTCTCCAACACTACAGGCAACTGTCATTGACAACCTCCAAACGTCACAAACTCTCTCCTAAATATTATGGTCCCTTTCAGGTGCTGGACCGCATTGGGATAGTGGCCTACAGATTGCAGCTTCCGCCAGAGGCCAGAATTCACAACATCTTTCATGTCTCACAATTGAAGGCTTTCCAGGGTGATTTGCCTTTGCTGCACACCCCGCTGCCCCCAGTCCATGAGGGACGTGTACTTTCTACCCCGGCACAGGTATTACAAACTCGACGTTTTCAGGGTGATTGGGAGATCTTAGTGCAATGGGCAGATGCTGACCCCAGTGACACAACATGGGAGCCATTAGTGGCATTTCGCACCCTCTACCCATACTTTGAGCTTGAGGACAAGCTCTTTCTCCGGAGGGGGGGGGGGTGATGTTATGGACTCCATAGCATCACGAGTTATCCATAGGCATAGGAATTAAATTATGTCAATTTACTTTTCATTTAATTTCAATTCGGTTTGGTTTACTTTATTTGGGTTGGTTCAGTGTAATGTGGCGTGAACCACTTGACCTATGGGTCATCTTTATAATTTCGTCCTCAACCCTATTTAGGGTGATGTGAATGAGAAGAGAGGGAAGTATTGAGAAAATTATATTTTACAGGTCTGATTCTCCCTCAGAGGTCAAGGTCGGATTCTCCCTTTGAGGTCCAAGGTTGAGCTTCCTCCAAAGCTCCTTCATTCTAATTGAGTTCCACCATTACTCATTCAAGAAACAGGAATTCTCTTCCAACATCAAGATCATCCATGGAGGGAAGAGAGGAAAGAAGGGTGAATCGATCCATGGCAAGGGAAGAACCTAACACCTTAGAAGTTACAAAGTATGAAAATGCAAGTAGCTGACAAGTCTTTGAATTATCATAAGCAGAGCATTCCCTTCCAGCATGTGATTTGATGGTAACTTCAGTCCCGGAAAGGAGTTCTCTGAGAAACTGAACAGCCAAGAGCATAGAATCAGCATATTCGGCCCCCAACATCTTAATGCAAAAGCCAATGACCTCTCCCCGCTGTTGTTATTTACACAATCGTTGAACAACAATTGTATTGATGAAAGCATAGGTAGATCCAACAAATGACTTCATGTTCCTAAAAACCCCTTTCTCATCTGCAATTGTTGGTGCCTTGTAGTATCCGTCCACACAGCCTAAAGAGTACAATTGCAGGGATGGTACCCATCGACTGGGTATTGTGTTTATCATGACCAATTGCTTGTG
The DNA here is from genome assembly GCF_029961685.1 of Aristolochia californica. Taxonomy (NCBI): domain Eukaryota; kingdom Viridiplantae; phylum Streptophyta; class Magnoliopsida; order Piperales; family Aristolochiaceae; genus Aristolochia; species Aristolochia californica. The sequence continues at coordinate 9,590,131 of NW_027182279.1, forward strand.
AATTCCCCAGAAAATTCCCTCTCAGAATGCATACATACCCTCCGTAATGGCGCCAAAACAATGCGGTTTCTTTGCCTCCTGGAACAAAGAAGCTCCCGGCCAAAAATTTGAGCAGCATTGCTCAGCCCTTTGAAACCCCTTCACCCTCTTGGAAAAACCGTTGAGACAGAAAATTCATTGGCGTTGCAGAAGCTTACCCCAAATGACGTTGCAGTGGGTTCCCCGCTAGACTGCTGAGAGCTGGAATGGGGTGGAATGTTGAGAGCTTGAGAGGTGGCGGCCGGAAGTCAAATCCCACCGGAGTTGTTTCCGACGGCGCCGATGGAGCCTCCTTGTTATGGTCCCTAGCCATGGATCTAGTAACTCGGCGAGATACTGATGAATCCAGCACGTTACAAGGTTTTTAAACACTGTAAGGAACCAAGAATCTCGTCTCCAACCACTGTTCACACAGGTAAGTTGAAAACAGAATCCCTTTTGTCTAACGTATGGATTTAACCACTAATCACGCAGGTAAATTAAAACAGAATTCTAATCTGCTGTACTTAAGAAAATAGAATCTCAAGTTACCTCTTTGAATGAATTCGGAACTCCTCCTCAGCTCAGATTTGGAACTCCTCTTCAGCCCAAAATTCGGAACTCCTCTGCCTAGAATTCAGAACTCCTCCTCAGCACCAAATTCGGAAATCCTCTGGCCAGTATTCGGAACTCCTCCTCAGGTCAGATTCGAAACTCCTCCTCTGCCCAGAATTCGGAACTCCCAACCAGCAACAAGAACCCGTCCTCCTTCCTGGGTAGACTCACGTCAAGACCTCTCCTTTTCTGGAATTTTTGTGGAAGAGATGACCTTCTCTTGCAGCTGGAAAGAGAAAGGTAATTCCTCTTCCTTTTCCTTCCAAGATCTCCTCAAAGACTCCCCAATGGATGCAGCAAACCCCCAACAGAGTTCACACCAAGAACCCTAGAATAGAGAGCCTAGAAGGAACCTAAATTACCCTAGTTTATGCTAATTCCGAACTTGCTTTATTTCTCCATCCTTACCCCTTAAATAGGGTAATTAACATCAACATAGGTTAGGGTTATAAAACCCAATTCTACCCCTACCTTTAAGTCTTATTACAAATATATAAAATTCGAAATTAAAAGCAACCTAAATAATAAAAGTAAAGTAGATGACTCAGTGTTATTGAGTCCATAACACTCCTCTTCAGTTGTTGGTGGCGAATAACAGCCCTTTGGGGCTTCGCCGCTAGAGGCCTGGTCGGAACAGTCGCCAGAAGAGTTTCCATCTCCAGTGTGGGACGGAGTGTGGCGTCACGTGAGCAGGGTGGTTTGGTTTCAGAAGTTCGGGGTCCCATTGCATGTTGGCGCATGACGTCCCTGCTTGAAATTTCCAGTGCCGACGAATTTAGAATTTCTCCTGGTCGGATTCTAGTGACGTCTAATTTCGGAAATTTGGAGTCCAAGTTCAGATTTGGGTCTCCAATGGTGGAGGTCACCATCGCTGGAGAGACAGAGGGCTCTCTGATGTCATGCTCCGTGCCTTTCTCAGATTGGGTTTCTGCGGCGCTACACGGACTAGCAGAAATCCAAGCAATCGAGGCTCCAGACCGAAGACTGATTGGAGGAGTTGTGCGGAGAGGAATATCACGGGTCCCGTGAAGTGGGATAAACTGGACCAGAGGTATATTTGTGTTGTTGTTGCCGTGAAAGCTCCCCAGAGGGTTTTGAGTAGGGCTCATAGGAGGCATAGGCGGGAGTAGAGGGTCGGGGTATGCCGCAGGGCATGAGCCACTGCCCGACAGGGAACCTCCTGTGAACCCAGAGAGTTGAAAAGCTGGAGCATGGTCTCCCGAAGCGCCTGGATTGTCATCCAAATCTTTGTTCGAAAGGTGGCAATGGATGTACGCCCATCCACTGGAGAGGAAGAGTCGTCCAAGGTGGCCGTACTCTAATACCATGTTGTTATGTCCCATTTCCATGGACCATCCACCATACGTTCTCCTCCCTATTTCTGATCGGAGAAGGTGAAGATAATTGAGCTTGTGAAGGGAAGCTCACCCTAGACCTCAAAAGGAGAATCTGACCTTTCTACAACTACTTTGATTACTGCTTGATTTCCATACAGACTGGCGTCCTCCTTATAACAAGAAGGCCATGACGCTTACAATTCCCCAAACCAACAACTAAACACTTCCCAAGCCATGACATTTCCACTTCCCTAGTCAACAACTAAAACACTTCCCAAGCCATGACGTGGCCCATACATAACTCAAAATTACATTAAACCCAACTCTTACTCTTAACTTAAAGTGACACCACTTAAGTCCTACGCCTAGCCATGACTCTGGATGTTACTGAGTCCAGAACATCACTCCCCTCCTGGAAAATGAGCTTGCCCTCAAGCTCGAAGGTAGGTTTGCTAGCCCGTGCTGATGGATGGATCCATGCACAAGTGTATGCAAAGCGTCACAAAAACATTGTCCCTAATGGAAAAAGAGTGCAAAGTGTGCAAGTGCGACAACCTCATCAATGTCAGTAGCCGTGGAACCGGTGAAAGTAATCTGGTCCACATCCATGTGACTAGCAAGAACAAAACCAGCAATTGAACCAAATCCTAGACCGGCCGCATGAAGTAATATGGAGGCGTATAAGGCTGAGAGAGGAGTCTGCTCAGTAGGCTGGAGTACAATACTGTTCCCACAGGCGAGTGTAGGCCCCACCTTCCAAGCATACATAAGTGTAGGGGTTAGGAAGACTGCACTAGAACCACCTCCAATAGTAAAATCGAGTTCCATAGACACAGGTTTGCTTGTAACCTCTTCCATTCGACACTTTCTTTTCCTAGTCCTTGTCTCAAAAAAAACACGTCGCATTTCTGCACCTTGCATAGCCAATTTATCAAGTACAGAAGAAGGGACTGCAGAAGCATTGCAAGTATTGGAACTTTCAGCAATGTGTACAATTTCAGTTCTTGATGTAGTGACATCTCCATTTGTTGGTGGATATTCACCAAGATGCTGATCAGCCAAGTCCATGGTGTCCAACTCCAAGATAACTCCTACCAAGTTGTTTTCAGAATTTGATACTAGCTCTGCACATTTAGAGGCTCTTTTTAACACTTCAGTTTGAAAAGTTCTCACCTTTGGTGCCAGCATACTTATGTCAGGTACATTCCCCCTTCGGGTGGTTTGCACAGGGTCCTCAGCAGTTACAAAGTATGAAAATGCAAGTAGCTCACAAGTCTTTGAACTATCATAAGCAGAGCATTCCCTTCCAGCATGCGATTTGGTGGTAACTTCAGTCCCAAAAAGGAGTTCACTGAGAAACTGAATAGCCAAGAGCATAGCATCAGCATATTTGGCCCCCAACATCTCAATGCAAAAGCCAATGACCTCTCCCAACTGATGTTGTTTACACAATCGTTGAACAACAATTGTATTCCTAAAAAACCCTTTCTCATCTGCAATTGTTGGTGCCTTGTTGTATCCATCCACCACAGCCATAAAGAGTACAATTGCAGGGATGGTACCTGTCGACTGGGTATTGTGTTTATCATGACCAATTGCCAGTGAATTCCCCAGAAAAATTCCCTCTCGGAATGCATACACACCCTCCGTAATGGCGCCAAAACGGTGCAGTTTCTCTATCTCCCGGAACAAAGAACCTCCCGGCCAAAAATTTGAGCAGCGTTGCTCAGCCCCTTGAAACCCCTTCTTTCCTTGCTTTTCTTCACGTGTCGGCTTCCCTCTGATCATCAACTCTTTTAAATCACCATTGTTGGGCTCCCCCGTGTTACCCTGCTCTGATACCAAGTTGTTATGGTCTCTAGCCATGGATCGAGTAACTCGGCGTGGGATTTGTGACTCCATCACTGTAATAGAGTTGTTGCTCTTGGTAAAGATGAAAAGGACCCTCCTTTCCTTAGCTATTCTCGGTAAGATGGAAAAGGAGTTTCCTTTTCTTAACCTTCTCAGGTAAGGGATGAAATCCCTTGTTGTACTCAGCCAGGAAGGGGCTCAACCCTTTCGCTGATCATGACTAAGAGGGTAGGGACCCTCTTGGAAGGTTGCTGCTATTCATGTAGGAGAGATTAAGAATTCCTAACCCTAAAGATACCTCTTTCCGATGTTGTTGCTCGGTTTGGGGATTGAGGAACCCCAATTTCTTGCTCGGAATACAGGAGAGAAACTCCCTCTTGCTACTGTGAACATAGGAGTGGCTACAACCTCTAATTGAACTCGGAAATAGTAATTCAATTCCTTTCCCTTGGCTTCGGTAAGATCAATGCAAACCAGAATTCAAAGAGAGAAAGAATAAACACAAATTCAAGAGAGAACTATAATGGAGTTTGTCAAGGAGACCTCCCAACCCTTGAGCTCGTCAAGGAGAACTCCAAACCCTGTTTAACCTAATTCAATGCTCCCTGTTTAACCTAATTCAATGCTTGCCTTTCTTCTATTTCTCTACCCTCTAAATAGGGTTTGACCTCATTTGAGTTTTAGGGCTTAAATTGACAATTCTACCCTTGCATCCTGGATCATTACATAATTAATGAAAAATATACTTAAGTAATATAAAATATGAAATTTAAAAGTAATTAAACTCATTGAGACATTGCTGCCTACTTTGGATGACTTGGGGTGCTATTGAGTCCTCAACACAATAATCTACTACACTCAGTTTCTCCTTGTCTCTCACATAAATTTGTTACCATAGCTGACGGCTCTCAAACTAAAGTTCTAGGGAAATGATCGACTTATGTTACACCTTCACTTCCACTCACAAATATTCTTTTTGTTCCTACTTTTATCTTGAATCTTTTTTCTGTTAGTCAACTCACAAAATATTTTAATTGCTCCATCACCTTCTGACCCACTTCTTGTGTGTTTTAGGATCTTATAACAAAGCAGGTGATTGGTGGAGGCCATGAACAAGGGGGGTTCTTCTACCTGGACGTGACTAAAATAAATACTATTTCAACCAATGAAACTGAGACAAGTCTATGGCACAACCGGTTGAGACATCCATCCGCACAATCTCTTCATTGTCTTTTTCCTACTCTTAAAGAAATGTTAGAGTTAAATTGTGAAGTCTGTCAACTGAGCAAACACCAAAAGGCTACATACTCAGTTTGTCTAGAACTTTAAAATATGACTCCTTTTTCATTGATTCATACAAATGTATGGGGACCTTTGAGTGTCTCAAATATTTCCCGAGTCAAGTACTTTATTACATTTATTGATGACTTTATGTTATGGTCCCTAGCCATAGATCTAGTAACTCAGTGAGGAATAGATGAATCCAGCATGTTAAGAGTGTGTGACTCATTGTAATGATCCAAGAACAACCTATTCTATTTGTTGAATTCATTTCCCTTGAAAAGGAGTTTCCTTTTCTTAATTATGGATGAAACCGGAGAATCAACGGAGCTCCTTGATGCCCCAACGTGGAACCCCCTTGCTTATGAGTCACGTCAAGGTAGGGTTTCATCTACCATACAATACTGGTACCTTACGTAAAAAGAAACAGAATTCTAATCTTCAATACTTGGAACAAGATCAAGAATTACCTCTTGACGTCAACACCAATCCAGCAACCAGAATTCGTCATCCTTCCTAGTTAGCTGTTATGCACGGAATAACATTATTATTTTAGTTGTTTTATTTAATTTACTTTATTTTATTTCAGTTTTAGGCCATAAGGGTATTTTTGGAATTATTTATTAATAGGGATATTTCTGTAATATTTTATTAAACCCTAACAGGGTGAACCCTATTTAAGGGGTAAGAGTAATGAGAAAAGAAAAAACATTGAAGTATTAAGAATTAGGTTAAATCTAGAGTAAAGAGGCTTAGAGTTCTCCTCAACGAGCTCTAGGGTTTTCAAGCTTCCCTTTGGCTTGATCTTCGTTTTCGTCTTTCCCATGTCTTCCTATTACCCGTACGGTAATGCTTGGAAGACCCGTAACCTGTGGCAGACCCCAGATCCTCCCAAAGAATCCACGTGTCAGATCCAGGACCATAACAACAGGTATCAGAGCGGGAACACAATGGGTTATTCTATATCCCAAGAAAGATGGATTGCTATGGGTAAGGAATTGGAAGAAATATGAGCGCGGTTAGATGCTTCCATTAAACGCTATGCAAGGGAAGAACTCATTGCTGTAGAAAAATAGGTCACACGAGCTCAAGTCTCCGACCACATATGCGCACAAGAGGTAGCAAAAGCTTTCTCGAACGAGGTAATATACCAAGGCCCGAAAAAATCAAAATTTTCGTCCCATTTACCGGCCGAATCACCTGCGGAAGGTTTGGGGGCGACTCCAAACCCCTTAACCTAGGAAACCAGAATTCCACAGGCAACACGAATAAAATTGGCCAGCGGAGGAGCCCCTAAGGGGTGTTGTTCACTTTCAGAGACCGTTCAACGGGCACCCAACCGTAACACTCCAGAAAAATTCAAGATTTCCTCGCAAGGAAATCCAAAGCCGAATAGAAACGATGAAGAGTTGGGGAAATCGGAATGGTCGATGGTGGGCGATACTAGTATGACCCCAAATTCGACTACAGGGGCTTCAAAAATCCCCACGAAGGTCCCGGGAAATCCAAAATTAGAGGGGTCTACGGCCACAATCTCGTCAGTCAAGGCTGATTTGGGTTCGACCTCCTCAAATCCATTATCACGGCCGACAGATGGTCAGTTTTTCACAGTCGACAGGGACAAACCCCAACCAACGAAGCCCCAAAGGGCTGCCCTTTGCCACCGGACACGGAGGAGGCTCCATCGGCGCCGTCATACACAACTCCGATGGGATTCGACTTCCGGCCACCACCTCCCACACTCAATCCACTTCTCAGCAGAACAGACCAAACCATTGTTCCAAATTGGGGGGGGGGGGGGGGGGGGGGGGGGGGGGGTAAGTTTATTGGATTTTTTTTTTTTTTTTTAGGGGCTTTGTGTTTATGTGGATGAGCACAATACCTGTGCGGATGTGGATCTTCGAATTGCAGTTGTGGGATTTAATTTTCTGGATCCCCTGTATGTTGTTCGACCACAAACTTTTTGCCCTGTTCGAAGCCGTGTGGATGGAAGACGACCGTCGCCCGCCTTCGTCGGTGTCCTGAGGGAAGGAGCAGCTGTCGACAAGGTTTCGCCACTTACCGACGGCCTCTATGCTCGGGATCGGTAGGAGCATAACGCCGAATTCCAATTTCGGAAGAATCGTCGACGAAATTTCTGCCGAAGGAAGAAGATGGTTCAATTCAAATTTTCCTAAGTTAGGAAAATTTCATCAGCGCACGAAGCTGAGTCATGCGCCGGACTGGGTTCCTGAATTGAGTCCACCCAGGTTAACTCGGATCGGGCCAAAAAAAAAAAAATTGGCGTCCAGAAGAGGGCTCGTGTGTCGGACCGGGCTCGAGTCAACCCAGGTTAACTCTGACAGGGCCAAAAAAAGAAAAAATTTGCGTCCTGAAGGGGGGATCATAGCTATCGCGAATGCTACTTCGGCACCCAGCTATTACTGACACTACTTCCGAGCTTGAGGACAAGCTCGTCTTCCAAGGGGGGTGTAATGTTATGCATGCAATAACATTATTATTTTAGTCATTTTATTTAATTTACTTTATTTTATTTCAGTTTTAGGCCATAAGGGTATTTTTGGAATTATTTATTAATAGGGATATTTTTGAAATATTTTATTCATAGGGATATTTCTGTAATATTTTATTAAACCCTAACAGGGTGAACCCTATTTAAGGGGTAAGAGTAATGAGAAAAGAAAAAAGCATTGAAGTATTAAGAATTAGGTTAAATCTAGAGTAAAGAGGCTTAGAGTTCTCCTCTACGAGCTCTAGGGTTTTCAAGCTTCCCTTCGGCTTGATCTTCATTTTTGTCTTCCCCATGTCTTCCTACTATCCCTACGGTAATGCTTGGAAGACCTGTAACCTATGGCAGACCTCAAATCCTCCCAAAGAATCCACGTGTCAGATCCAGGACCGTAACATTAGCTCACGCCAACCCTTCTCCCTTTCTGGAATTTTCGTGAAAGAGAAGGTCTTCTCTTGCAGCTAGAAAGAGAAAAGTAATTCCTCTTCCTTTTCCTTCCAAGATCTCCTCAAAGACTCCCCAATGGATGCAGCAAACCACCAAGAGAGTTCACACCAAGAACCCTAGAATAGGGAGCCTAACAAGAACCTAAATTACCCTAGTTTATGCTAATTCCGAACTTGCTTTATTTCTCCATCCTTACCCCTTAAATAGGTTAGGGTTATAAAAACCAATTCTAGCCCTACCTTTAAGTCTTATTACAAATCAATAAAATTCGAAATTAAAAGCAACATAAATAATAAATGTAAAGTAGATGACTCAGTGTTATTGAGTCCATAACATCTACCCCCCCATGGAGATTGAGCTTGTCCTCAAGCTTGGAAGCTGGGTAGACCTGGTGGAAGTTGTCGAGCTGCTCCCATGTTGCGTAGTTGTGGCTGATTGCTACCCAGTAATGGCATGCAAGGAGATGTCTGGTGGTTCTTCCTCTGTCACCTCGATATCTTCATCTTCAACCTTATCGATCAAAAACAATCTTTTGCACTGATGCCCAGCCCGATATGGTTCATCACAGTTGTAACACAGATTCTTAGCCCGTCTTTCCGCCCTCTTAGCACTTGTCATTTTTTTTATATAAGGACGTGTAGGATGACTAGATCTCGGATCCCCTGTCAAAGTAATACCCGGGTTGTTTCTCGAAGGAATGCGCTCCCCTTGCCCCGTGGATGGAGCGTTCCGCTCCCCTGACCATGGAGGTAGTCTCTGTTGTGCCTTCTGTCGCAGTTCTAAAGCACGATCTATATTAATCACGCTGGATAAGTCAATAGGTGCATAGAGCTCCACCTCAAGCTTTAACGCCTCAGTCAGTCCTGTTGTAAACAACGCAACTTGCTGATCCACTTGTACCATATTGCTGGCTCGTGCTAATTTTTCCTGGAACAATTTTTTATATTGCTCCACGGCCCCAGTTTGGCATAACAAAACCAAATCTCCCAAAGGGTTGCTGTAAGCCGGAGGACCAAAACGGAGAGAGCACAGTCGCTTAAATTCATCCCAATCTATGTTATGGACTCTATAGCATCACGAGTTACCAACAGGCGTAGGAATTAATGAATGTGTTTTTCAATTTTCATGTAATTGTTTCTTGGTTTGGTTTTGTCTTTGGTTTGGGTTGGTTTAGCATTTATTGGTTTGAAACATTGACCCAAGAGGTCTTTAGGGTTTTGGACGTCCTCCACCCTATTTAAGGGGATGGCTAGGGTAATGAAGATTATGAATTGAGTTCACTTTAGTTAACGTAATTTAGATAAATAGGTCAAGAGCTCCTTCAAGCTCTCTTCCGTTTTTCCCCCAATTCTCCTTTCCGAAATCAATTCCCTTCAACCCCTCATTCCATCTCAACGTCAAGCAAGGTAATGGAAGGAAGAGAAGAGAGGAGGGTGACAAGATCCATGGCTCGTGAGGATCCTAACAACGTGGTATCAGACAGGTCCACCCTCGGTGATTCCTCTTCTCCAGAGGACATACGTCAAGTCCTTTCAGACCTTCAACAACGATCCACTCTTCAAGGTACTGAAATTTCTCACATCAATACTACCTTACAAACTCTGGAATCATCTCTACAATCCATCCTCTGACAACTTGCTGCACTTCAAGCACCAACGCCACCACCAACAACCAATTTTCAACCACAACCAGTTCCCCACCAACAATTCACGCCCCCACCAAATCCACCCCTGCGCCAACCAATGGGTTCAATGACCACTCACGCACAAGCACCATCAACGGTTCCCAGGTGCTTTAAACTTAACTTTCCTACATATGATGGCTCTAAAGATCCTTTACTGTGGTTCATGAAATGTGAACAATTCTTTTATCATCAACAAACGGTGGAAATGGACAAGGTTACTTTGGCCGCCTACCACATGCTCGATGAAGCGCTCATGTGGTTCCATCACAACCGAAATGTCCATTCCATTCAGGATTAGCTGCACTTTAAACATGCTTGCCAGTTAAGGTTCGGACCACCAGCTAGCAGCAACCCAGTGGGGGAATTGATCAACTACAAACAGACCAGCACCTTAGAGGTTTACCAAAAAATGTTCCAAGAAAGGTTGGCCAGAGCTAGTGAATTTGTTCCTCCTCACCTACATGTTCAGATTTTTAATGCTGGATTGACAGAGGCAGTCAGATTGGAAGTGGAATTACTGGGTCCGACAAATTTGGACTCCTCAATGAATTATGCCAGGGCTGTGGAGCACAAACAGAGAGTTCTAAAAGAGTCTTTACAAAGAAAACCATTTTGGCAAAACAGACTACAGGGTACTACATCTGGTCCATGTTTTGGGTCCTCTGCCCCTAACCGTGCAGATCAGGCTACTAGTGTGCCTCCACACTCTATGCCACGTAAATTTTTGACTAAACAGGAAATGGACGCTCGAAAGGCAAAGGGCCTATGTTTTAATTGTGACGAACAATTCCTGCCCGGACATACCTGTGAACGTTTATTCAGTATTGAATTGTTGGAAGAAGATTCAGAAGAGCTTCTTGAAAATGAAATTGTTGAAGAGGTACAACAGGAAGTAGAGCTCTCCCTCCAAGCCATGCATGGCCTACGTAGTTCTAATACCATGCAGGTAAAAGCCAGGTTACATCATCTCATGCTACTTGCTTTAGTTGATTCAGGCAGCACACATAATTTTATCAGTGAACCAGCCGCGCAACAATTGGGATTGGAAATTCAACAACAAAGGGGACTCTTTATTTCAGTGGCCAATGGGGCCAAAATTGCTAGCGTGGGGTTATGTGCTAACACCCCTTTCACCATTGAGGGGCATTCCTTTCTGGAAGATTTACTAGTCATTCCATTGGCTGGATTTGATTTGGTGCTCGGGGTCAAATGGCTTCAGTTATTAGGACCGATATTATGGGACTTTCAGGCTTGGACTATGACATTTTCAGCACCACAGGGCCAGATTACATTACAAGGCATTGTGGCACAGGTCCCTAACGCACTTCACACTTTGCATATTCAACACACGGATGATGATCAGTTAGCTCCTTTACTTACAACATTTGCGGATTTATTTAATGACCCTACAGGTCTACCACCAGTGCGTCATTGCGATTACCGCATTCGTTTAAAGTTGGGAACTAATCCAGTAGTGGTGCGGCCTTATCGTTACCAACATATCCAGAAAGATGAAATAGAACGACAGTGCATGCATATGCTCGCTCAGGGTGTGATCCAGCCCAGTCGATCTCCTTTCTCCTCACCAGTGTTACTTGTACGTAAAAAAGATAAATCTTGGAGATTTTGTGTCGACTATAGGCAACTCAACTTGCACACAGTTAAGGACAAGTTCCCCATTCCAGTCGTGGACGAGTTGCTGGATGAGTTACATGGTGCTACATTTTTTACCAAATTAGATTTGAAATCGGGCTATCATCAAATACGAGTGCACCAGGCGGATGTGGAGAAGACTGCCTTCTGCACACATCACGGTCATTTCAAGTTCCTCGTCATGCCCTTTGGTCTCTCCAATGCACCATCCACCTTTCAGGCCCTCATGAATGAGGTCTTTTCATTACTTCTGCGCCACTATGTGTTAGTGTTTTTTGATGACATTCTGGTCTACAGCAAAAATTTGGAAGAACATCTCCACCACCTCCACCAGGTATTTACCATTCTACGCTCTCATCATTTGGTTTTGAATAAATCAAAATGTTCTATGGGTACATCCGAGGTGGCATATTTGGGCCACGTCATATCAGCTAGTGAAAGTTGACCAGAGCAAGATACAGGCAGTTACAGATTGGCCAGTTCCCACCTCCATTACAGCATTAAAGGGATTTTTGGGCTTAGCGGGATATTATAGAAAATTTATCCAATCTTATGGCCAGATAGCACCACCACTCAACAACCTGCTAAAAAAATGCCTTCCACTGGTATTCTTCAGCAGAACAGGCTTTTAACCTATTAAAGGAGGCCTTAGCCTCAGCGCCAGTCCTACAATTACCAGATTTTGAGGCAGAATTTGTGGTGGAATGTGATGCCTCCGGGGGAGGTATAGGGGCAGTGTTACAACAATTGGGACACCCCATTGCTTATTTCAACCGTCAGTTGGGACAACACCACCATAAGTTAGCTGCATATGAGAGGGAATTGATTGGGTTAGCCAAGGCTGTCCAACATTGGCGACCTTATCTTTGGGGAAGACCGTTTCTCATTCGTACAGATCATTGCAGCCTCAAGTATCTTCTTGAACAGCGCCTCACCACATCCCCACAACAGCATTGGTTAACTAAACTCATGGGCTTCGATTTTACGGTTCATTATAAGCCAGGTAGTTCAAATTTGGGGGCTGATGCCTTATCACGTGGGGATATTTCTGCCACTCAAATTTATGCTATCAGTCACCCACGTGCATTGCTATTAGATTCGATTCGTGAGGAAGTAAATCAATATCCGGATCTCATGTCATTATATCAGGATATTCAATAGGGGACAGCTGCTCCTCATTGGACGATTCAGGTTCGTCTCATTCTCTACAAAAACAAGATCTTTTTGCATAATACATCCCCACTTCTTCACACCATCCTGTCCTCTATCCATGATAGCACACATGAGGGTCGACAGAAAACATATTTCCGCATCAGTCGGGACTTTTACTGGAAGAGCATGAAGACCACAATTGCTGATTATGTAGCTGCTTGTCAGATTTGTCAAAGAAACAAGGCCGAATCTTTAAGTCCAACTGGCCTACTGCAACCTCTGCAACTACCATCTCAAATCTGGTCTGATATTTCCATGGACTTTATTGTTGGTCTTCCCATTTCATCAGGTAAATTCGTGATATTCGTAATCGTTGATCGGTTTTCAAAATATGGGCACTTTCTTGCTTTGGCGCATCCATATACTGTTGCTCAGGTCGCTCAATTATTTATGGACAACATTGTCCGATTACATGGAATTCCCTCATCCATTATCAGTGACAGGGATGCCATTTTTACAAGTCTCTTTTGGAAGGAATTATTTAAATTACAGGGCACCCAATTGGCATTTTCGTTTGCCTATCATCCACAAATGGATGGCCAAACAGAGGATGTCAATCGCACGATTGAAATGTATCTTCGTTGTTTTGTGGGAGACGCACCTAGAAGATGGGTGAAATGGCTTTCATGGGCAGAATTTTGCTATAACACATCTTACCACACAGCACTGGGTACTACTCCTTTCAAGGTAGTTTATGGCAGAGATCCACCTCGTTTGTTACCATATGAACCGGGGGCATCCAAAGTCGTCACTTTGGACCAAGCATTAGCTGAACGAGACGCTATGCTCACTGAGGTACGTACACATCTGCAGGCAGCCCAACACTCTATGAAACGCTTTTATGATAAGAAGCACCGGGAGGCATCTTATTGCCCTGGTGACTATGTGTGGTTAAAGCTTCAACACTATCGCCAGCAGTCCCTGACTGCAGCCAAGCGCCATAAGCTGTCTCCAAAATATTATGGTCCATTTCCAATATTGGACCAAATTGGGCCCGTGGCATACCGCTTGTAGCTACCACCGGAAGCAAAGATCCACAATGTATTTCATGTCTCCCAATTGAAGCCCTTCCAGGGTGACTCGCCCCTACTGCACACTCCACTGCTGCCACTACATGAGGGCAGAGTCCTTTCTCTTCCGGCTCAGGTAATACAAGCACGCCGTATTCAAGGGGATTGGGAAATTCTAGTCCAGTGGGCAGATGCCGATCCCAGTGACACCACATGGGAGCCGTTATCAGCATTTCGACTTTTATATCCTTCCTTCGAGCTTGAGGACAAGCTCTTTCTGCAGGAGGGGGGTGATGTTATAGACTCTATAGCATCACAAGTTACCAACAGGCGTAGGAATTAATGAATGTGTTTTTCAATTTCCATGTAATTGTTTCTTGGTTTGGTTTTGTCTTTGGTTTGGGTTGGTTTAGCATTTATTGGTTTGAAACATTGACCCAAGAGGTCTTTAGGGTTTTGGACGTCCTCCACCCTATTTAAGGGGATGGCTAGGGTAATGAAGATTATGAATTGAGTTCACTTTAGTTAACGTAATTTAGATAAACAGGTCAAGAGCTCCTTCAAGGTCTCTTCCGTTTTTCCCCCAATTCTCCTTTCCGAAAATCAATTCCCTTCAACCCCTCATTCCATCTCAACGTCAAGCAAGGTACTGGAAGGAAGAGAAGAGAGGAGGGTGACAAGATCCATGGCTCGTGAGGATCCTAACAATCTACCACGTCACTATCAACCTCAACTAGTTGGTACCAAAGTTGTGCTTCCCCTAGTAAGTGGAAAACAGCCACATTGACTCGATCATAGGCTGGGACTCGCTGATGGCTAAATTTTTTTTTGCATCGATATAGCCATATTAAAGGGTCTTCTGACCCATTATAAGTAGGGAATTTCATTTTATTATACCTTAAAACAGTGCCTCCCCCTTGGTAGAAGTGTCCCCCTGGAATGAGGGGCCCTTGCTGTCCCAAGAAACTCGTGCGCCTAGGAAATTCATCTCCCCATCTGTTATACGTATGGTCACCCATAATTGGGTTATTTCCAGTGCTCAGACCAGTCTCCATGCTATCCATCCTTCCTTTCAAGCTTTCCAAACTGAGAGTGAACTTCTCCTCCAATGCAGCAAATTTCTGGCCAGTAGTCAAACCAATCTCCATGCTATCCATCCTTCCCTTCAAGGTCTCCACATCGATATCAATTTTGGAGAACCTCTCTAGGACTGTATCAAATTTTATTTCAAGCAATTCAAAGTATTCATTGGTGCTTCTCTCTACCGGGTTACCCTACTCTGATACCAAGTTTTTATGGTCCCTAGCCATGGATCTAGTAACTCGGCGAGTTGAATATGAATCCAGCACTGTTTGAGGATTTCTTATCACGTTTTTTGTGAAAAGAACTCTCTTATACTTCTCCTTTCATGTTAGGATTGAAAAGGATTTTGCTTTTCTCAATTATAGATGCAACCAGCAAGTTAAAGGACTATTTAAGCACTGAGATATGAAACCCCTCTTTTATGATTCATGTCAAGAGGGTTTTACTTGCTGTAATGACTCAAGAACAACCCCTTTCCCTTTATTGAATTCATTCCCCTGGAAAAGGAGTTTCCTTTTCTTAATTATGAATGAACCCAGCTAGTCAAGGAAGCTCCTTGGAACTCCCTTTCTTATGGCTCACATCAAGGTAGGGTTTCCAATTTCATGCAGCACTGGTTCCTTAGGTAAAAGAGAAACATAAATCTAATCTCAATGCTTGGAATAAGATTATCAAATACATCTAGACGTCAACACCCAACCAGAAACAAGAACTCATCCTCCTTCCTAGGTAGACTCATGTCAAGACCTCTCCTTTTCTGGAATTTCCATGAAGAGGTAGTCTCTCCCTTGCAGCTCGGAATAGAAGGGTGCTTCCTCTTCTTCTTCCTCCCACGATCTCCTCAAAGACTCCCCAATGGATGCAGAAAATCACCAAGAGAGTTCAAGCCAAAACCCTAGAATAGGGAGCCTATCAATAACCTAATTACTCTAGTTTATGCTAATTCTGAACTTGCTTTATTTCTCCATCCTTACCCCTTAAATAGGGTAATTAACATCAACATAGGTTAGGGTTATAAAACAAAATTCTACTCCTACCTTTAAGTCTTATTACAAATAATAAAAGTAAAGTAGATGACTCAGTGTTATTGAGTCCATAACACTTTACTCGTACCACTTGGATATTTCTCTTTAAAGAACGTTCTGAAATACCATACATATTTAAATCCTTTCATGCAATGGTACTCACTCAGTTAGGTCAAAAAATAAAAGTACTTCGGTCTGATAACGCCAAAGAATATACTTTCAGAGACCTTGACTCCTTTTGTCAAGAGAATGACATTATCCATCAAACATCGTGTGCCTACACCCCTCATCAAAATGGTGTAGCAGAATGGAAGAACCGTCATCTTCTTGAGGTAGCTCGCAGTGTACTATATACCATGAAAGTTTTATACTTTTATTGGCCGCATATCATTCTTACTGCATATTTTATTATAAATAGGCTCCTTCGTTCTAGGTAATAAATCCCCATACTCGTTATTGTTGCCACTTGATGATCCTTTTTCAGTTCCCTTGAAAGTCTTTGATTGTCAATGTTTTGTTCATATTAACTCCCCGCAACATAGTAAACTTGATCCCAAATCTATGAAGGGTATCTTTTTAGGATACTCTCGCACACAAAAGGGCTATGTTTGTACAATCTCACTCTCCAAAATTTAATTGTGTCCAGGAAAGTCACTTTTTTTTAAGACTCTTCATACTATTCTAACGATGCTCCTCTATGTCTATCTTCAGTACCAAATTCTCCTCGATCGGTTGTGCCCCGTGCAATGGGAATTGTTCAACCCCCAGACACATTAGTTGTCACCACACCTGCTGAGTTTATGGATCCTACCAAGGTAAGTCCATCTTCTCCTATTATTTTTGGCCCACAATATGATACTCGTCCCATTGCCTTGCGAAAAGAACCCAGAACTTGCACTAGACCCTCTACTTCTCACCCCATATCCAATTTTGTGTCTCACCATCATTTATCCCCTTTATGTTATCAATTTATTTCATCTATTTCCTCCATATCTGTCCCACACTCCTATCGGGAGGCTCTCAAAAATCCAGGGAGGAAGGCGGCAATGGACGAAAAATTGCAGGCACTACATGAAAATCAGACAAGGGCTCTAGTTCCACTTCCATCAGATAAGAAACATGTCAGTTGCAAGTGGGTTTTTACAGTGCAACACAATCTGGATGGGTTTGTTGCTCCCCTTAAGGCTCGTCTCATTGCTAAAGGCTATACAAAGTGTTATGGAATTGATTATGAAGAAACATTCTCTCTGGTGGCCAAAATGAACTTGGTACGTATTTTATTATATTTGGCAGCTAATTCTTCCTGGCAGGTATATCAACTTGATGTGAAAATATTTTTTTTAATGGGGATATATTATGCACGCAATAACATTATTATTTTAGTTGTTTTTCTTTAATTTACTTTATTTGATTTCAGTTTTAGGCCATAGGGATATTTTATTTAGAGGGGTATTTTTGTAATAATTTATCTTAAACCCTAACCGGGTGAACCCTATTTAAGGGGTAAGAGTAATGAGAAGGAGAACCATTAAAGCATTGAGAATTAGGTTAAATCTAGTGTAAATAGGCTTGGAGCTCTCCTCAATGAGCTCTAGGGTTTTCAAGCTTCCCTTTGGCTTGATCTTCGTTTTTGTTCTCCTCTCCCTACAATTCCTCCATGTTATTCTACAATTCCCCATGGCCGAACCGGAACGTCAACAACGAATCCTTGTGTAAGATCTGGGACCGTAACAAGTGGTATCAGAGCGGGCACACAATGAGCCAAGAAGATGAAATAGTGGTGATACACAGACAAATCAGAGAAATGGTTGCAACAGGCATTGGAATGGAACGAATACAGAAATGGCGTGCAGCCTGGGTGAAGTATTTTTTATCAATGGAGCAACGAGAGGTAATCACTCGAGAAGAAGCTCTCTCAGATGGACAGAACGACCAATGGCCGGAAAAATCAAAAATTTCGTCTTCGTTACCGTCCGAAGTCCCTGTAGAAGAGGCGGGCGCTGTTTTAGTCGAGCAAAAAGACGTCGATTTCGGCCTCAACATTTCCGAAATCGCACCTCCGAAATTGAAGTCGATTTCAGCCTCAACATTTCTGCAATCAGCCGATGGGACCTCATTTTTTTGGGATCTCTGAAGGGTATTATGCCTCCTCCTCAAGCAATCCTCATCTCATTACTGCGGTAGATAAAATATTCGCGGGAGACACTCTCTCGGACGAACAGAAGATACAAGAACTCGAAGAGTTCTTTGTATCTCCGGCAGCGGCGACATCTGACGGTGGGGATTCAGAAATTCTAGAAATGGAAGGGTATTCAGCACACTCTTCATTAGAAAAATAGGAATGGGAAAAGCTCCCCGCACTCTCGCAACAGACGAAAAATCAGAGGGGAACAGAAGATTCCGTCGGTGCTGTAGTCAAAATTTCCGCAAGGGGTCTCTATTCCAGGGGGCTGAGAAATAGAGATTCACACATTTCCAAGAGCCCTCTATCTCGGCAACTCTCCCAGCGGTGAAGCCCCAACGGGCCTCTCTTCACCACCAGAGAAGTAGGAGATTCTGTCAGCGTCGTAGGCGAAATTTCTGCAAGGGGTCTCTGTTCTTGGGGGCTGAGAAATAGAAATTCACACGTTTTTGAGAGCCCTCTGTCTTGGAAACTCTCCAGGCGGCGAAGCCCCAATAGGCTGCAATTCACCACCGAAAAAGTAGGCGACTCCATCAGTGCCATGAGAGAGGCAGGAGACGACCGTCACCCGCCTTCGTCGGTGCCATGAGGAAAGGATCCGTTGTCGCAACCGACATCCACAATGTTCGGGAGCTGCAAAAGGAAGAATATAGGTTTTGATTGAATTTTTCTACGTTAGGAAAATTTAATCAGCGTCAGCGCAGTAAGCTGAGTCTCGCACCGGACAGGGTGGACCGAACTAAGTCAACCCAGGCCAACTCGGACTGGGTCAACTCGGGTAAAAAAACAAAAATTCTTTCTTTGGGTGGATGCTCTCAAATACTGCGGTTGACACTTGCGAAAGGATGGTGCGCCATCGGCACGGGCTTGTTGACCTCCTTCGAGCTTGAGGACAAGCTCGTTCTTCTAGGGGAGTGTAATGTTATGCAAGCAATAACATTATTATTTTAGTTATTTTAATTTAATTTAATTTATTTGATTTCAGTTTTAGGCCATAGGGATATTTTTGGAATATTATATTTATATGGGTATTTTTGCAATATTTTATTTATAGGGGTATTTTTTTAATAATTTATCTTAAACCCTAACCTGGTGAACTCTATTTAAGTGGTAAGAGTAATGAGAAGGACAAACATTGAAGCATTGAGAATTAGATTAAATCTAGTGTAAACAGGCTTGGAACTCTCCTCAACGAGCTCTAGGGTTTTCAAGCTTCCCTTTGGCTTGATCTTCATTTTCATTCTCCTCTCCCATTTTCGTTCTCCTCTCCCTACAATTCCTCCATGTTATTCTACAATTCCCCATGGCCGAACCGGAACATCAACAACGAATCCTTGTGTCAAATCCAGGAACGTAACAGGATATCAAGGAAGAAATTTATATGGATCAACCACCTAGTTATGTCTTTTAGGGGGAGTCAGTATGTCGATTGAAGAAATCCCTTTATGGTCTGAAATAGTCTCCTCGAGCATTGTTTGAAAATTTTAGCCAAGCCCCCATAGGGCTAGATTTCACAGATGTTAAGTAGATCACTCCATATTTATTAAAAATACACCTCAAGGCAAGGTAATTTTGGCAATATATGTTGATGATATTATTCTAACTGGTAGTGATCTTGAAGGCATCCAGGAAACCAAGAAAAAATAAGTGCAAAATTCAAGACAAAAGATCTTGGACTATTTAAATATTTTATGGGTATTGGAGTACTACAGTCCAGACATGGGATTGTATTATCTCAAAGGAAGAATGTCCCTGATCTACTAGAGGAGATACGAATGATGGGGTGTAGACCAGAAAAAATCCCTATGGACTCAAATACAAAATTATGTTCAAGTACAGGAGAAGATGCGGATATTGGAAAATATCAAAGACTTGTGGGAAAACTTATTTATCTCTGTGTAACAAGACCATATATATCATATGCAGTAAGTGTGGCAAGGAAATACATGCACAAACTAAAACTCAGTCACTGACAAGCCCTAAAAAAATATTGCAATATTTGATAAGAGCTCTAGGAAGAGGGTTTCTCTATAAGAACCATGGTCACTTCAACATAGAAGGATTCTCAAATGCTAATTGGGCCGGATTTCCAGATGACAGAAAATCTACTTGGGGATATTGTACAATGATTGGAGGGAACTTGGTCACATGGAGAAGCAAGAAGTAGAATATAGTTGCACGGTCTGATGCAGAAGTAGAGTATAGAGCCATGGCACACACAATTAGTGATATTCAATGGATCATATCCCTTCTCACTGAACTGGGATTTTATAAAGAAGCTCCTATGGATCTATATTGTGATAATCAGGCATCAATACATATCACATAGAATCCGGTCTTCCATGAGAGAACAAAGCATATTGAAATAGACTGCCACTTCATACGAGAAAAATTTTAAACCAACATATTATCTCTCAAACATATATCTTCACAGAGCCAAGTTACAGACATTCTCACCAAACCAATCACTCATAAGATCTTGTCCACCATCTGCAGCAAGCTGGGCATTTATGATGTTTTCTCACCCCCAACTTGAGGGGGATTGTTAAAATATGGGACCCACCATGGTTGCACGACCCACCGTGAGGACGTGAGATGCCAAGAGGAGTCATCACAAGAGCTGGCATGAGTTGGAAGATAAGAAGCATGAGCTGAAATGAGTTGGAAGATTTGAAGATCAAGTGGGATCCACAATGATATCACGAGCTAACATCCTTATCACATGAGCTAGAAGATCAAGTGGGACCCACAAAGATGACCACAAGCTAGCATCTTTATCCTATGGTCATGTCCTCATAGAAGAGGTTTAGTTTGATTTGTGTTAGTCTTCTAATTATGTTGACTTATTTTATTATGATAGGCTTATCTTTAAGAGTTATAGTTTGAATCTAATTAAGAGAAGGTAGTTTAATTGTACTTGGACTCTACTACTTTCCTCTACTATAAATAGAGGTGCTTGTACTCGTAAATAAATCATCAAAGTGAAGTACTTCACCACTTCTCTCTCGTGAAGAGATCTTCTCTTGCCTAAACTTTTTCTTCTTCTTTTTCTCTTCTGTCTTCTCTACCCGAGAGCTCTCTCTACCTTTATTTTTCTTTTTACCTCTCTCACCTTGCTCAAGATATCAGTAAAGGGGTCCTAAATTCAATAGGCCAGAATTAGATGTCAACAATTCTCCAGAGTCCTTTCTACGAACTTTATCTAACAGAATACTAACCCAAACATCATTAAAAATCAACTTCCTATTGCCTACGAAGTTGCTGATCGTAGCCCTCATAGGCTCCCAATAATTTGGCAAAGACACCAAAAAATTAAAACACAAACCTCATCTTTAAATTTAATATGAATGGAGGCCAATTGATTGACAATCATGCTAAATTTATTCAATAACATGTACCTTGTTATTTGTGGAAGGCTTTTGATACATATTAGACAAAATCTTCATCATCCCCGCTGTCTCGTTTTCTTTAACGCCATGTTATAAATGACATTCTTTGACAGTGTTAACCAGACTACTCCCAACACCTGTCTATCAAGGAGATTCCACTCATCATCATTTATTCCTTCTGGTTTCATATCCAAAAGTTGCCAGTGCAGCTTTTTACTGTACAAACAATCTTTGATTTGCATCCTCCAGTATGCAAAATCCATACCATCATACTTGTTGATCCTAGTGTCGATCCTTCTTTGATAGCCATTGCTCTCAATAACAAACTGAAGCTCTGATACTACTTGTTAGGAATTAGATGCCCTAATTCCAAACTAATGAGAGAAATAATAATAATCGCAAAAGAAAAAAAATCAAGCACGAAAAAACACAACAAGATTTATACAAGTTTTCTATTAAGTACCTAGCCAATACTACCAGAAAGACCATTCTGTTAGGTAGCGGAAAGCCAACCACTTAACCTAGGACCACAAAAATACCCCACGGTTATGAGTTGACATCCATGACGGCCCAATCTATCAGCCCACTCTAGCAACACTGGCCTGCTTTGTTGTTCTCACCGTTTCAGGCTTCTAGGTCGCACCCTTTGGGATTTGAACTAAGAACATAGTTCCCGCTCTGATACCAAATGCTAAGTACCTAACCAATACTACCCAAAAGATCGGCTTGTTAGGTAGCAGAAAGCCAAACACTTAACCCAGGACCACAAAAATACTCCCACTGTTATGAGCCGACGTCCACAATGGCCCAATCTAGCAATACCAGCCCGCTTTGTCACTCTAACCGTGTCAGGCTTCTAGGTCACCCCGTCTAGGTCACCCCCTCCGGGATTTGAACTCGGAACATTGTGTCTGCTTTGATACCAAATGTTAAGTACCTTAGGTAGAGGAAAGCCAAACACTTAACCCAGGACCACATCATTTTCCTCAAGGTGGATTATGTCCTGTCTTCCGCCACAACAGTAATCTACTATAAAGATGAAATAGTTTACGGGATAAATCACACACATAATTACAAGTGTTTTTCTCTAACCTCACTCTAGCCATAACTTGTGATGCTCCTCTGATGATGAATGATAAAAAAATCCTATAAAGAGAAAACTAGGGAAACCACGGTACAAGAGTGAAATCCCCAAACTGCCCTTAATGACACAAAAACCAATATATCATGAACCTTATATAGTGATCCGCATACCGACTCAGGGTAAGGCTTTAATTAGGTTCCACAAATTAACTGTTAGGTTCTTCCCGAGCCATGGATCGAGTCACCCTTCTTTTCACTCTTCCCTCCATATTGGTTCTTGACACTGGAAAAGGATTCTTATTTCTTGAACGTGGAATGATGGAAATTGAATAGAATGATTGAGCTTTGAAGGAAGCTCGACCTGGACCTCAGAGGGAGAATTTGACCTAGACATCTAAGGGAGAATCTGACCTGTTTAATCTAATTTTCTCAATACTTGATTTCTCCTTCCCTTGACGTCCCCCTAAATAGGGTTGAGGACAGAATTACAAAAGTGACCCATAGGTCAAGTGGTTCACGCCACATTACATCTAAACCAAACCAAAGTAAACCAAACCAAACCAAATGAAATTACATTAAAAGTAAATTGACATAATTTAATTCCTATGCCTGTGGATAACTCGTGATGCTATGGAGTCCATAGCATCACCCCCCCTCCTGGAGAAAGAGCTTGTCCTCAAGCTTGAAGTAGGGGTAGAGGGTGCAGAACGCAGCCACTGGCTCCCATGTTGTGTCACTGGGATTCGCATCAGCCCATTGGACTAGGATCTCCCAATCACCCTGAATGCGGCGAGCCTGTAATACCTGTGCTGGAGTAGAAAGGACACTTCCCTCATGTAGTGGGGGTAGAGGTGTATGCAGCAAGGGAGAATCACCTTGGAAGGCCTTCAGTTGGGAGACATGTAACACATTGTGAATCCTGGCCTCTGGCGGAAGCTGCAAGCGGTAGGCAACTGTACCAATGCGGTCCATAACCTGAAATGGACCATAATGCTTCGGAGAGAGCTTGTGACATTTGGAGGTTGTCAACGACAGCTGCCTGTAGTGTTGGAGATGCAACCATACATAATCTGCTAGTGAAAAGAATAATTCTCAGTGCTTCTTGTCATAATACAACTTCATAGTATGCTGTGCCTCCTAGAGATGAGTACGCACCTCAGTGAGCAAGGTGTCTCTTTCGGTTAATTCTTGGTCCAAAGTGGCGACCTTGGAGGCACCTAGTTCATATGATAAAAGGCTGGTCAGGTCTCTACCATATACTACCTTGAATGGGGTTGTTCTGAGTGCGTTGTTGTAGGAGGTGTTGTAACAGAATTCAGCCTAGGCGAGCCACTTAATCCACCTTTTAGGTGAGTCCCCCACGAAACAACGAAGATAAATCTCAATTGTCCTGTTGATGACCTCTGTCTAATCATCTGTCTGCAGATGGTAGGCTGAAGAGAATGCTAACATTGTGCCCTGCAGCTTGAATAGTTCTTTCCAGAATGTACTGGTAAAGATGGCATCCCTGTCACTGGTAATGGAATTAGGCATCCCATGTAAGCGGACAATATTATCCATAAGGAGCTGCAGTGTAAGGATGCGCCAGAGGAATGAAGTGGCCATACTTTGAGAAATGATCAACCACTACAAAGATAACAGATTTGCCTGACGAAGAGGGAAGTCCATCTATGAAGTCCATGGAAATATCAGACCAGACCTGAGACGGCAGTTGAAGTGTTGTGAGCAACCCAGCTGGATTTAATGATTCAACTTTATTCCGTTGACAAATCTGACAAGCTGACACATAATCAGCTATACTACGCTTCATGCCCCTCCAATAAAATTCCCTACTGATCCATGTTTTTTTTTGGCCCTCATGTCTACTGTCATGGACGGGGGCTAAAATGTTGTGAATCAGTGGGGACATGTGGTGTAGAACGATTGTATTTTTGTAGAGGACCAAATTGTCCTGAACCGTCCAATGGGTTGCCGCTATCCCCTGCTGGATCTCATGATATAAAGCTATAATTTCTGGGTACTGTTGTGCCTCATCCCATATAAAATCCAACAAGAGAGCTCTGGGTTGACTTATGGCATGTAATAGCGGCTCTGAAATGTCCCGGCGAGATAAAGCATCAGCCCCTACATTCAAACTCCCAAGTTTTTACTCTACAGTAAAGTCAAACCCCATGAGTTTACTTAACCAATGCTGCTACGGTGATGTAGTGAGGTGCTGCTCAAGCAGATACTTGAGGCTGCAATGATTAGTGTGAATCAGTTCCCTCTCATAAGCTGCTAACTTGTGGTTGTGCTAGCCAAGTTGGCGGCTAAAATAAGCAATTGGGTATCCCTGTTGGTGTAACACTGCACCAATACCACCCCCTGAAGCATCACATTCCACAACAAATGACTCATCAAAGTTGGGTAGCTGCAAAACTGGGGTGGAGGATAAGGCCTCTTTCAACTGATCAAAGGAATGAGTCACTGTCTCCGACCAAGTAAAGTCATTTTTCTTGAGTAGTTTGTTGAGCGGAGTTGCAATCTGGCCATAGGTGCGAATAAATTTTCTGTAATACCCAGCTAGGCCCAAAAATCCTCTTAAGGCTGTAATGGATGTGGGAGGAGGCCAATTTGTGACGGCCTGTATCTTACTTTGGTCTACTTTCACCCCAACTACTGAAATAACGTGGCCCAAGTATGCCACTTCTAAAGTTCCCATAGAATATTTGGACTGATTTAAAACCAAATGATGTGAGCGGATAAGAGAAAATACCTAGTGAAGGTGCTGAAGATGCTCTTCCCAACTGTGGCTATAGACCAAAATATCGTCGAACAATACCAAAACGTATTTCTTCAAGAGAGGAAAATACCTCATTCATGAGGGCCTGGAAGGTGGAAGGCGCATTTGAGAGACCAAATGGCATTATGAGGAACTCGAAATGGCCGTGATGCGTGCAGAACGTTGTCTTCTCCACATCTGAGGGGTGAACTCGGATTTGATGTGTTATGCACGAATTAACATTATTATTTTAGTGTTTTCTTTAATTTACTTTATTTTATTTCAGTTTTAGGTCATAGGGGTATTTTTGGAATATTTTATTTATAGGGGTATTTTTGGAATATTTTATTGTAAACCCTAACCGGGTGAACCCTATTTAAGGGGTAAGACAAATGAGAAACAGAAGCATTGAAGTATTAAGAATTAGGTTAAATCCAGCGTAGAGAGGCTTAGAGTTCTCCTCAACGAGCTTTAGGGTTATGAAGTTTCCCTTCGGCTTGATCTTTCATTTTCATCTTCCCCATGTCTTCCTACTACCCCTAAAGTAATGCCTGGAAGACCCGTAACCCATGGCAGATCCCAAATCCTCCCAAAGAATCCATGTGTTAGATCCGGGACCGTAACAACTGGTATCAGAGCGGGAACACAATTGGTTATTCTATATCCCAAGAAAGATGGATTGCTATGGGTAAGGAATTGGAGGAAATACGAGCGCGGTTAGATGCTTCAATTGAACGTTTGGCAAGGGAGGCTCCCACAGAAAAGGTCATACGACTTGAAATCTCTGATTACGGCATATGCGTAGAAGAGGCAGTTGCTGCCTCGGACGAGCAGAAAGGCCAAGGGCCAGGAACTCCAGCGGCGACGACATCGGAATTTGGGGATTCCGAAACACCAAAAACAGCTGCACTGGAAATTCCGACGGCACTCAAAATCTCCGAGCAAGTGCAAAACTCCCGAAATGCCTCCAAGGGCTACGATTCACCTCCAAGTGGCGTGATTCGCCGCCGGAGTACCAGGTGACTCAGTCGTGTACCTCGGGTCCGTCGGCAAACTACCCGAGAGCCCTCTGTCTCGGAAAAATTCCAAGCGGCGACGCCTCAGCGGGCTTCTCGTCGCCACCGGCAAAGCAGGATAGTTCGTCGGTGCCGTAAGCAACTTTTCCGCAAGGGATCTCGGTTTCGGGGGGCTGAGCAACGACGATTCACAAGTTTCCGAGACCCCTTTGTCTAGGAAACTATCCAGGCAGCGAAGCACCAACGGGGCTGCGATTCGCCACCGAAAAATTAGGCGATTCCGTCGGTGCAGGGAGAGAGGAAGGAGACGGCCATCGCCGGACTTTGTCGGTGTTGTGAGGAACGGAACCGCCGACCGCAGAGTTCGGGAGCTGTCGAAGGAAGAAGACAACTCCCGATTAAATTTTCCTAACTTAGGAAAATTTAATCGGCCCGGTCCGCTAAGTCGCAAGCCGGACCGAGTTCCTGAACCGAGTCAACCCAGGTTAACTCGGACCGGCCCAAAAAAAAAAAAGAGGAAGTGGGCAAACAGAGGGGGCGTCATAGCTTTCGTGGATGCTAGTTCAACACCAGTGAAGACGTCGGCATACAGACACTACTTCCGAGCTTGAGGACAAGCTCGTCTTCCAAGGGGGTGTAATGTTATACACGCAATAACATTATTATTTTAGTGTTTTCTTTAATTTACTTTATTTTATTTCAGTTTTAGGTCATAGGGGTATTTTTGGAATATTTTATTTTAAACCCTAACCGGGTGAACCCTATTTAACGGGTAAGACTAATTAGAAATAGAAGCATTGAAGTATTAAGAATTAGGTTAAATCTAGCATAGAGAGGCTTAGAGTTCTCCTCAACGAGCTCTAGGGTTATGAAGCTTCCCTTAGGCTTGATCTTTCATTTTTATCTTCCCCATGTCTTCCTACTACCCCTACGGTAATGCCTGGAAGACCCGTAACCCGTGGCAGATCCTAAATCCTCCCAAAGAATCCACGTGTCAGATCCGGGACCGTAACATGATGTTAGCCAGATTTCAAATCGAGTTTGGTAAAAATAGTAGCACCATGTAGCTCATCTAGCAACTCGTCCACCACTGTGATGGGAAATTTATCTTTAATGGTATGCGCATTGAGTTGCCTGTAATCCACACAAAATCTCCATGACTTATCATGCTTGCGGACCAGTAATACCGGTGAGGAAAAAGGAGACCTGCTGAGCTGAATAATACCCTGGGCTAGCATCTTCTGGCACTGCCTTTCAATCTCATCCTTCTGTAAGTGGGGGTAACGATAAGGACGCACCGATACAGGCTCAATGCCTATTTTCAAATAGATACGGTGATCACAATGCCTAATTGGCGGTAGAGCAGTAGGTTCCTGAAAGATATCCTCAAAGTCTGCAAGTAATTGAGATAACCTACAGTTGGCCGTGGTCTGGACTTGAGCAACCTGTAGTGCCCAGGGCACTGGTGCTTGGGTGCCATGCAATATAATCTGACGGTGGTCCTCTGTAAAGGATATGGTCAGAGCTTGAAAATCCCATAGTGTTGGCCCCAACAATTGTAGCCATTTAATTCCTAGTACCAAATCGAATCCTGAAAGTCGAAACACCATGAAATCTGCAATAAATCCATTTTTTAATGATCGATCAACTTAACTTTTCTGAACCAATGGTAATATATATATTGATCAGTCCATTGGTCAATAAGACAATGTCTAACAAAAAATTAGGCGCTATGATCAATTGATTGATCAAATCACTTTTTTTAGTGATCAATCAATCAATGTATTGACTTTTAAAAAAGGGTTAGAAATAACTAGTTTTTTTTTTTTTTTTTTTTTTGGTTGTTGAATTTAGGATCCCATGATTAGAACCTCAAGCAAAGTAAGAGAGGGAGATGAGAAAAATAGAAGGAGAGAAGAGAAGAGAGAAAGGAAAGAGAGAGAGCCTTTAGGCTATGAGAGAGCTTGAAGCAATTAAGAGAAGGGGAGAGAGCTTGAATGCTCTACCCCAAGCCAAGGGCATCCATTTATAGTTCTTGAGAGGATGTTACAATCTCCATAATGCCCTTAGGGCTACAAGCTTTACATAAGAAAAGACATAAGTAGACATGTTCCTCATTGACTAATTACATCCGTGTGTCATCTTTATGAGTAGTCTTCTTATTTATCATGATTCCACCTCTCTTGGACGTATGAGTCTTCTCCTTGGATGTGTAAGCCTTCCATGGTCCTGTGGGCTCGATCCCATCTTCTAACACTCCCCCTCAAGCTGGGGGTGAGAGAAGATCTTAATGCCCAACTTCTTGCAAATGGTGGATAAGGTCTTCCCGTATAAAATAGCAGTCCACCTCAATCATATCTTCCAACACTCCACCGAAAGTTGGTGATCTCTTTATTCTTTTCAAGAGACCCAACTGGTAAAAAATAATGGTGAGAGAAACAAAAATCACTTCTAGTTGTATGACAAAGCTCCGTACTCTAGTCAAATGGTCATAGTCTGAAATATTCTCCGCTCAATTTCAAAGGCGAAAAAGTTGCCCAACTATGGGGCACATAGTCCACCCACTTTCTTAGGGTTGTTAAAAAATACGTCTTAGGTGAATAATAGACTTGACTTGTGCTAGATGTTGGACACACTCCTATCCTCTGTAGGTAGTGGGTCTATTGGCATTGCTCATAAGTGATTTTAACAAATAATATGAGGGTACTGGGGAATCACCGAAAGATAATATGTTGGGGCCACCTTGTTGTGGACTCAATAGCACACCGAGTCACACAATGAAGGAGGAAACAACAACTCACTCAATAGGATTTATTTCTTATATTACTTTGAGTAGGATTTATTTCTTATATTTTTTTAAGTAGGAGTTGTTTCTAATTATTTTTATATGTAGAGGCATTATGGGAATTATTGTAACCCTAACCCTAAAACTCTATGATGTGATCTATTTAAAGGGAAAGAATGAATGAATGAGGCAAGCTTTGAGATTTTAGAATAACCTATAGTAAACAGGCTGAGATCACCTCTTGATCTTGAGTTTAGGGTTTACTCAAAAAATCCAACATATCCTTCACCCTCCATTGCCATCCATCTTCATCCATCTTCCATCACCAGCATCCCAAGTAAGAAGAGGAGCTTCCTGCCCCTTTTTTGATCCCAAAGAGAAGGTCTTTCCTCCTTCTCTACAGCAGTAGCAAGAGAGGCCTCAACTCCTCCCTTATCGAGCAGAAAAGTGAGGATCTTCATCCTCAGACCCCGAGCAGTCCTGGTGCAACGTGGAGTTGACACAGCAGCAAAGAAGAGGTAATAATCTATTCCAAAATTGTGTTTCAAGTTAATTAAGAAAGAAGGTTGCAACTTAGCTCGAGCAACAACAAAGAGGGCCAAACCCTCTTTGCCGTGATCAAGAAAAGAGAGCAGCTTACTCTAGCAAGCTCAAAATTTTTGTGGGGTATCCTACCCTTCACAGCAACTTGTTAGGATCATCAAAAGAGGAGCTTTCCTCATGGCCGAGCATTGGTCAAGTGAAAGACTCACGTACAGTCCTTTGACGTGAAGTGAGCTTTAATTCTATGTGTTGGAGTCTCAAGTTCCACGCCATGTTACTCGATCCATGACCCGAGACCGTAACAACGTGGTATCAGAGCAGGGTAACATGGGGGATACTCTCTACAATGAAGAAATCCAAATCATGATACAAAAGATAGAAGATAGCCTTGAAACAGCACAACCAGTGTTGGGGAAGGTTTGCGGTTTGGAAGAAGAGAAGAGTCGAGTCATCAACATGCTAACTGAGCTGAGGGCAGAGAGACATCAGAGCCCAGAGGTGACAGAGGTTGCTCAACCATATTACAAAAGAGGGGAGCAGTGGCCTGGGTGCACTGTTGTCCAAGGACCCTGGCATGGAGGCATAGTTCCAAGGTACAACAAGTTAGAGTTTCCCTCTTTCAATGGTTCAGTTGATCCCTAATTTGGTTGCATAGATGTGAAATTTTTTTTTTTAAACCAAGGGACTACTGAATGGGATAAGGTGCAACTAGCCTCTTTCCATATGACAGATGAAGTATTATGCACACAATAACATTATTATTTTAGTGTTTTCTTTAATTTACTTTATTTTATTTCAGTTTTAGGTCACAGGAGTATTTTTGGAATTATTTATTAATAGGGATATTTTACGAATATTTTATTCATAGGGATATTTCTGTAATATTTTATTAAACCCTAACAGGGTGAACCCTATTTAAGGGGTAAGAGTAATGAGAAAAAGAAAAGCATTGAAGTATTAAGAATTAGGTTAAATCTAGCGTAAAGAGGCTTAGAGTTCTCCTCAACGAGCTCTAGGGTTTTCAAGCTTCCCTTTGGCTTGATCTTCGTTTTCGTCTTCCCCATGTCTTCCTACTACCCCTACGGTAATGCCTGGAAGACCCGTAACCCGTGGCAGATTGTAGATCCTCCCAAAGAATCCACGTGTCAGATCCGGGACCGTAACACGCAATAACATTATTATTTTAGTGTTTTCTTTAATTTACTTTATTTTATTTCAGTTTTAGGTCACAGGAGTATTTTTGGAATTATTTATTAATAGGGATATTTTACGAATATTTTATTCATAGGGATATTTCTGTAATATTTTATTAAACCCTAACAGGGTGAACCCTATTTAAGGGGTAAGAGTAATGAGAAAAAGAAAAGCATTGAAGTATTAAGAATTAGGTTAAATCTAGCGTAAAGAGGCTTAGAGTTCTCCTCAACGAGCTCTAGGGTTTTCAAGCTTCCCTTTGGCTTGATCTTCGTTTTCGTCTTCCCCATGTCTTCCTACTACCCCTACGGTAATGCCTGGAAGACCCGTAACCCGTGGCAGATTGTAGATCCTCCCAAAGAATCCACGTGTCAGATCCGGGACCGTAACATGAAGCCATGTTATGGTTTACTCAAGTAGAAAAAGAGAGACCATGGATGAATTGGGGAGAATTTTAAAATCTATGCACAATTAGATTTGGCCCTCCCGCCAACAGAAACCCCCTAGGGGAGTTAGTCCTATTCCGACAAACTGGTTTTGTGGAACAATATCAAAAACTGTTCTAGGAAAAGTTGGATCGTGTTGGTTAGAGGGTATTGGTTGACCAACAAGTCTCCCTATTCACAGCGGGTCTCAATGAGTATTTATGGCTAGAGGTGGAACTTCTTATGCCTACGGATGTAGCTCATACAATGAATATGGCCCGACTAATGGAACAATGACAACGGTTGCAGCAACGTAAGCCGGATTTGTCGGGTGAGAGAACACTTCCTCCACATGGCAGGGGCGCCATTATACTTCATATCAGGGAGCATCTCTAGCAGCACCCTCCTCCAGACACACTCCAACTATGACTCGGGTAGCCAATCCCCACCCTGTTAATCCCCTACCGAACTTTATCAAAAAATTAATGAGTGCGGAGATTACAGAACTGCGGTCCAAAAATTTATGTTATAACTGCGATGAGCAGTATCGGGTGGGGCACCAATGTAAACGATTGTTTTGGCTCAAGGTGGCAGATTCAGAGGATCCAGAGGAGCCAGAGGATATTATTGAGGAGGAACCACTGGAGATATCCTTGCATGCTATTACTGGGCAGAAATCGTCTAACACAATGCAAGTTCGAGCTCATGTCATCGACCGAGAATTGGTGGGACTAGTCGACTCGGGGAGTACACACAATTTTTTGAGTTTGACAGCCGCACAACACCTCTGGCTCCAGATACACCCTCATCCAACAGCCACCGTCTCAGTGGCCAATGGTGAGAAGGTCCCTAGCTATGGGATTAGTAAGGCGGTAGCTTTTTCCATTGGCTCTACTTCGTTTAATACTGATTTTTTTGTTATTCCCCTGGCTGGATTTGATATGGTATTAGGCATTAAATGGTTACAAACGTTGGGGCCCATTCTGTGGGACTTTTCGGCTTTAACCATGAGCTTTGATTTGGCCGGGAGTCGGGTACTCTTACAGGGTTGTCAGGTGGACAGGGCCCACTGGATGCACACTTTATAGACACAGGAATAGCCTGACAGTACTAGTGATGGTCTGATTGAGGAGTTCTCTTACCTCTTCTAGGAGCCTTCGGGATTGCCTCCCCTGAGGCACTGTGACCACAAGATTTGTCTGAAACCAAGATCTGAGGTAGTGGTCGTGCGATCGTACCGTTACCCGCACCTTCAGAAGGACGAGATAGAGCGCCAGTGCCAGAAGATGTTGAAACAGGGTCTTATTCGTCCTAGCCGCTCCCCGTTCTCTTCACCCATTTTACTTTTGAAGAAACATGATGGGACATGGAGCTTCTGCGTGGATTATCAGGAGTTGAACGTGCAGACAGTGAAAGACAAGTTTCCAATTCCGGTAGTGGCTGAGCTTCTGGATGAGTTACATGGGTCATGGTTATTCACTAAACTGGACCTTCGTTCAGGATAACATCAGGTCCGGATGCACCCCTCTGATATCGAGAAGATGGCGTTCTACACACATCATGGCCACTCTGAGTTCGTCGCCATGCCGTTCGGGTTATCCAATGCACCCTCCACTTTTCAAGCTTTGATGAACGAGGTATTTAGCCCCTATCTTCAAAAATTTGTTATTGTGTTTTTCGATGATATTCTTATATATAACAAGTCGGTTGAGGAGCACTTGACACACTTGAGGATTGTTTTCAACTTGTTACGAGCACTTCAACTCTATTTAAAACATTCCAAGTGTTCTTTTGCGGCTTCACATGTGGCTTAACTGGGACACATTATCTCACATGAGGGGGTTACGGTGGATCCCAAGAAGATCAGAGTTATTTATGAGTGGCCGAAGCCGCAGTCTTGTTTTGCATTACAAGGTTTTTTGGGTCTGGCGGGCTACTACAGCAAATTTATTTAGAACTATGGGCCGGTGGCAACACCATTTACTAGTCTGCTCAAGAAAAATTCCTTTATTTGGAATGAGGAGGCCACCCAGTCGTTTGCAGCACTAAAATATGCTCTCTCATCCGCACCAGTATTACAGCTTCCCAACTTTGATGAATTATTTGTGGTAGAGTGCGACGCTTCGGGCGTGGGCATTGGGGCCGTTTTACAGCAGTTGGGCCATCCTATTGCGTATTTTAGCAAATAGTTGGCAGTCTACCCTCACAAGCTGGCAACCTATGAGCATGAATTGATTGGGTTGGCCAAGGCGGTCCAACATTGGAACAATGTTTGATGACGTCGCCACAACAACACTGGATTAGTAAGTTGTTGGGGTTTGACTTCTCGGTGGAATATCGTGTGGGGAGATTGAATAAGGTAGCAGATGCCTTTTCGTGGTCTTTTGAGGATCAACTGTCTGTCTATTCGATCAGCCAGCCGAGATTTCTCATCCTGGACTTGGTGAGAGATGCACATGCCACTGACCTGCACTGTAGAAACTGCATCAGAATATTTTGGAAGGGACAATGCATTCGAAGTGGTCCATCCAGGATTCACTTATTTATTACAAGCAACGACTTTTTCCTTCCACCAGAGAGTTGATTCAAGCTATTGTCTCGGCCTACCATGACAGTACATACGAGGGGATACAGAAGACCTTGCACAAAATTCAAGCTGAATTTTACTGGCAAGCCATGAAGCCCTCTATTGTGACTTATGTGGGCGACTATCAGGTTTGCCAGTGCAACAAAGCCGAACACTTGATTCCAGCCGGTCTTCTCCAACCTGTGGCCCTTCCTAAGCAATTTTGGGCTGACATTTTGATTGATTTTGTGGAAGGTCTACCCTTGTCCTCCGGCAAATCCGTACTTTTCGTGGTGGTTGATAGATTCTCCAAGTATAGACATTTTCTACCGCTGGCTCATCCTTATACAGCAACACGGGTTGCTCAAATATTCTTGGAGCAGATACTCCGCTTACATGGCATTCCAGAATCCATTGTAAGTGACTGAGATGCAGTTTTCATGAGCACCTTTTGGCGGGAACTCTTTCGCTTGAGTGGGACTAAATTGAAGCTTTCCTCTGCCTATCATCTGTAGATAGATGGGCAGACAGAGGTGGTGAATTGCACCATCGAGATGTATCTACGGTGCTTGGTGGGTGATCGTCCGCGGCAATGGGTTCAATGGCTTCCATGGACCGAATACTATTACAACACTTCATTCCACTCTGCCTTGCAATCCACTCCTTTTCGGTTTATATATGGCCAGGATCCACCTCGCCTTCTCTCGGACAACCCAGGGTCCACCCGCGTGGACGCGATTGATCAGGCACTCATGGACCGGGATCTGCTGCTACTGAATATCATAGAATGGCTACAATGCACCCAATTTTGGATGAAGGATGTCTACGACAAAGGCCACCGTGAGGTCTCTTTTGAGGTGGGGATTATGTGTGGCTACGGCTCCAGCCCTACCTTCAACAGTCTCTTGCGGGACCTCCACGACATAAGCTCTCTCCCAGATTTTTTGGGTCGTTCCCCATTCTTCGATGCGTGGGACCAGTCGCCTATCAGCTCAAATTACCGGAAACGGCCAAACTTCATGATGTGTTTCATGTCTCTATTTTGAAGTCATATTCCGGGGCACAACCTACATCCACTCCATTCCTACCACTGGTTGATAATGGCGAGGTTATTCTTACCCCTGCTGAAGTGTTACACGCTCGGTTAACCAATGACCATTGGGAGATTCTCGTTCAGTGGATGGACACTGACCCCAACGGTGCAACATGGGAATGTGTGGACATCTTCAAACAAGTCTACCCAAATTTTGAGCTTGAGGACAAGCTCATTCTCTAGGGCGAGGCAGATGTTGCGGACTCAATAGCACACCAAGTCACACAACAAAGCAGGCAACAACAACTCACTCAATAGGATTTATTTTTTATATTACTTTGAGTAGGATTTATTTCTTATATTACTTTGAGTAGGATTTATTTCTAATATTTTTTTAAGTAGGAGTTATTTCTAATTACTTTTATATGTAGGGGCATTATGGGAATTATTATAACCCTAACCCTAAAACTCCATGACATGATCTATTTAAAGGAAAAGAATGAATGAATGAGGAAAACTTTGAGATTTTAGAATAACCTACTGTAAACAGGCTGAGATCACCTCTTGATCTCGAGTTTAGGGTTTACACCAAAAATCCAACATATCCTTCACCCTCCGTTGCCATCCATTGCCATCCATCTTCATCCATCTTCCATCACCAGCATCCCAAGTAAGAAGAGGAGCTTCCTGCCCCTTTTCAGAGCCCAAAGAGAAGGTCTTTCCGCCTTCTCGGCAGCAGCAGCAAGAGAGGCCTCAACTCCTGCCTTATCGAGTAGAAATGTGAGGATCTTCATCCTCAGACCCCGAGCAATCCTGGTGCAACGTGGGAGTTGATCACAACAACAAATAAGAGGTAATAATCTATTCCAAACTCATGTTTCAAGTTAATTCAGAAAGAAGGTTGCAATCTTAGCTTGAGCAGCAACAAAGAGGGCCAAATCCTCTTTGCCGTGATCAAGAAAAGAGAGTAGCTTACTCTAGCAAGCTCATAATCGTTGTGGGGTATCCTACCCTTCACAGAAACTCGTTAGGATCATCACAGGAGGAGCTTTCCTCCTGGCCGAGCACTGGTCAGGAGATAGACTCACGTACAGACCTTTGACGTGAAGTGAGCTTTAATTCTAAGTGTTGAAGTCTCAAGTTTCACACCGTGTTACTCGATCCATGACCCGGGATCGTAACACATTATGTATTTTGTTCTTCATCAGAATAACCAATGTTGAAAAAATTCAGCAATTGAGAAGTCCTACTTCAATAATAAGGTCTCAGTCACAAAGACAATAGCTACATCGGATAAGGGCCATTGCACAAATAACACATGACAACAAATTGTTGGAAGATAGACCCAAGGTCACACGACCAAGGAAGGCCCACATATCTAACAATATTATAAGATGGGCCACACGACCAAAGAAGTCCTACTTCCTTTCAAGGACTCACAAAGGCATCTTTATCTTATGGTCACATCCTATAAGAGTTCTAGTTTGAGTTATGTTTGTCTTTTATCTATATTGAGTTATTTAATTATGCTAGGACTTATCTTAAGTGTTAGAATTTGGGTGTAATTGGGACAAAGGTAGTTTTATTATAATTGGACTCCACTGCCTTCCTCTACTACAAATATAGGTTCATGTACTTTAATTATGATAAGTTAATGAAGTCAATGACGTAGTTCTCTTTTCCACAAATCCAACATGGTATGAAAGCAGGTTTTGTGAGTTGACGTGGTCAAACCATAGAGGTCATGTGATCCTTTTCTCTAAACCCTAAACCCTAAGTCTAGGTTCATAGTTATTTTTTTTCAGTCCCTACACCCGTAGTTTTCTTTGCGTTTTTAACCTCTATACTGAGATTTTCATATTACAAATTATATATTGACGAAAATATATTTGAGTCTAATTTACCAAGAAAAACGTTTTTTTTCCAATTGGAGTTATCTACTAAGATAAATCGATATTTGAATGAGCGAAGGTCAAATTGCAATATAGGTTCAAGCAGCAACAAAAAGCTTCAACTTCCGAGGTATTTTATGCTATCAAGAAGGAGACTTTATATGTAGATATATATATATATATATATATATATATAAAGATCTATAAGTATATTCTCTTACATGTTCAACCAGTTTTCAATCGGATTTATCTACAAAGAGAAATCTATATTTGAAGCAGCGAAGGTCGGATTGAAAAATAGGTTTGAGTAGCAGCAGAAAGCTTAAACTTTCGAGATATTTTACGGTATCAAGTATTAGACTTTATATGGAGAATTATACATAAAAGGAAAGACCAGTAAGTCTATTTCTTACCTATTCAACCAATTCTCGATCTGATTTTTTTATAAGAAGATATTGATCTTGGAAGAGTCAATGCTCATGTAGGAAAAAAAAGAGAAACAGTTCTTAGTTCGGCCAGATGACATAGACCAAAATCTATCAGATTATTTATCTTCTAATAATTATGAATAGAATTTATATTTGGATGAAATTTATTTAAGTCTAGTTTCAGAAGGAGAAAATTTCATGTCAAGTTGATCTATATTTAAAGATATATTCACATTGGAAGAATCAAAGGTCATGTTGGTATTCTGTTGTATTTAAAAATCCTATTTTATGCCCATTGTTTTGCGTCACTTTTTGAGTTGATATATCCGGAAAATATCTCACTTCTCCGTGCTTTGAGGGCTTAAACATCTCTATTATTTGGACTTATTGCTACATCTATGATATTTGGTTCAAGCTGGGATCACTTCCATTACATCCTAGCTTGAGGGGGAGAAGTTGAAGAAGTAAAAGAAAGAGGTATTTTATTCTGTATAATGTTGATAAGTTTATGTGGCCAAAATATTCAAGAAAGGGGAGCACAAAAGATGAAGCTTTTGCATCTAAGAAAAAATATTTATATTGGATTATGATTATTTCATGAGTCCTTCTACAGGGTTTATTATTTTGGTTTATGTTATATGTTTTGGAAGAAGGTCGTGTTATATTTCGCTACAACTATTATGTCTCTTTGGGGACATTATTATTGAAGAAGAGGTGGCCTCAGTATCCTTTCTCATATCATTATTTATTTTACCCCGTAAAAAAATATCACGGTTGGGACACCATGAGAGTCAGTGCCCAAATTGGGACACCATGATAAATTTAACTCTAAAAAATATCACGGTTGGGACACCATGAGAGTCGGTGTCCGGAGTTGGACACCATTATAAATAAACCCACTACCCCCAGCTTTAAAAGAAGTTCATGTTGTTCTATCACCCCTAGCTTTAAGGGGAGTGTTGGAAGATAAGGCCAAGCCCACATGACCAAGGAAGACCCACATATCTAAGAGTATTATAAGAGTGGCCACACGACCAAGGAAAGCCCACAAGATGGGCCCAAGTACATAAGAAGTAGGACCCACCATGATTACCACCAGCTGACATCCTTATCACATGAGTAGGAAGATCAAGAAGGACTCACAAAGGCATCTTTATCTTATGGTCACGTCCTAGAAGAGTTCTAGTTTGAGTTGTGTTTGTCTTTCATCTATATTGAGCAATTTAATTATGCTAGGACTTATCTTTAAGTGTTAGAGTTTGGGTGTAATTGGGACAAAGGTAGTTTTATTGTAATTGGACTCTACTACATTCCTCTATTATAAATAGAAGTTCATGTACTCTGATTATGATAAGTTAATGAAGTCAATGAAGTATTTCTCTTTTCTATAAATTCAAAAAAAAATGAAAGTCCTTAATAAGGACACATGAAATAATCCGTAGTACGTCCGTCTAGAATAAGGAGAATGTGCACCAAATAATAAGTTGGAATTGAGTAATCAATTGCTTGTAAACTTCCAAGCTTTGGTAAACTTCAAGCCGAGAGCTACTAATCCTCATAGGACAAATGGCTAATAATCAAATCAAGAAAGAATAGATTAAGGACAAGCTCACCAAAAATATTTGTGAATCACCTTATCACTAAACTTAGCTCGAGATGTCCTTCCTTGGTAAATTGAGCTAGCCCAAGTTGATGATGGGCTTAGGTCAATTTTCCAACTCAAATTTTCATCCACTAATTAAGGAGGCTAGTAGTAATAACTTCACAATAGCTCAAATATCAATTGGCATAATTTATTTAAGAAGAACCAAACCAAATCAAAAAAGTTTGTTGGAAGATAGGGCCCAAACCCACACGACCATAGAAGGCCCACATATCCAAGTCTGTTGGAAGATGGGCCCAAGCCCATAAGACCAAGGAAGACACACATCCAAGAGATGTGGACGATGGGCTCAAAGGCCATTGATCAAGGAAAGGCCCATAGGCCCATATAATGATGGCAGGACATAGAGATGGCATTGATGTAATTAGGTTAAAGTTCTAGGGTTAAAAACCTAAACCCAAAACCCTAAGTTCAGGGGTATTATTGTAATACAATAGTTTGGTTAATCTATAAATTGATCTTTAGGGGAAGGGTTAGGAAATCAAGTCCATAACCTCTTCTTCCTCTAGTTTTCTCTCAATGAGTCCCTTTCTCTTTTTCTCTATGACCTAAATTCATGGAGTCTTGAAAATCAACATGGTATCAGAGCATTGATTTTCAGGATTCCGACTATGGATTTTTAGGTTTCATTCTCCTCCATTTATGCTTAGAAAATATTTTTTTCTTCTCTTTAATTTCCTAGTCTCGTGCACTTTTTTTAATTTTTTTTGCATTATTTTTTTATTAAATCATTGCCATCATCACTTGTGCAAAGGCCGACGCACTAGAAAAGTCTCCTGGTTGTCGACCACCATCGCCGAAAGTCTTTGCATGTGGCTTCTTTGGGGTATTTGGAAAATCTTGAGAAGGCCACTCTGGCGTTTACACAAGATTCACGTTGTTGTTTCCGGAGAAGACGACACCGAAAAATCTACTTGTCTTCACACTAATAATTTATCGTCCTCTTTGTTGCTGAGTTGTCGTCCGAAGATGATCTCCATATATTTTCTTCTCTCTCGCTCTGTTTGGTGTAGACCAAAATGAGGGCCATTGATCTCGCCGAATTATCGCCAAGCTATCTGCTGGTTCTTCCGAGTTGATCTCGTCGAGTCATCCTGCTATTTTGATGCTCCATTAACAGAGAAAGTTTCCGTTTGGAGAATTTATTTTCGGAAAGTTTCCCTTCACTGCTGCTGCATTTTTTTTTTCAACTCCCAGTCGTTGGTTGGCAGCTTCATTCGGAAACCAGCAGTTAGAAACTTTATTTTTGAAAGCTCACGGCTGGAATTTTTATTTTTCTCGAATGTCTCTTTTGGATTGAATTATTTTTGAAAAGCCCTCTCTATTCAGAAGCGTGTTGCTGTCCGAAAGCTTCCTCCCAAAGAGCTCAGGTTGTCCGCTATGTTCGGCCGTGGGGAAGATGACTTACTGTTGCCGATTTAAAGTTTCCTGAGTTTGGAAACCTGCATTAATCAGTGCCGGGTCGAGCCTGTTATGACTGAGACCCGGACCGGGCCAAGTAAACCCAACAACCCAAAAGTTGCTCCCTTATGTTCTGTCAAGTTAACTCGGATAGAGTCAATATGATCTAGGTCAACTCGGGTCCAAGTCAACCTAATTCGGGCCACTTATGTTTTTGCCTTGATTTACATGTCTGGGTCCCAAGTTTATACAAATTTCTACCGTGACTCAGCTATATTGATCTATTATTTGACTCGGCATAACCCGATACTTTATTGATAGATTATTCCTTCGTCAACATATTATTTGGTACAAATACTTGCATTAGATTATTTCATGGGTCAATTTTACAAGGATTATTTTGGTTCATGTTATATGGGCCCGAGCCCATTTCAATTGTTTCTATTGTCTCTTTGGATGAGACATTATTATTGAAGAAGAGGTAGCCATAATATCGTTTCTCATACCATAATTTATTTGACTCTCAAAAATATCACAATTGAGAAACCACGAGAATCAATGTCCAGATTGAGACACCATCATTTATTAAACTCTCAAAAATATCATGGGCTACACACCATTATTATGAAAATCCCACAACACCCCCCCCCCCCCCCCCCCTGCCACCCATGTAATGGATTTTATTACTCCTACCACTTAAGAGTCGTCCTCCTGTGGAGGGACACGGTGGTGGAGAAGTTT
Organism: Aristolochia californica; assembly: GCF_029961685.1. Classification (NCBI taxonomy): domain Eukaryota; kingdom Viridiplantae; phylum Streptophyta; class Magnoliopsida; order Piperales; family Aristolochiaceae; genus Aristolochia; species Aristolochia californica. Next base: position 9,630,958 of record NW_027182279.1, read on the forward strand.
TACACTTCAGAGCAATGCTGGTAGACACACTGTATCCTACATCCCGCATGAGTTAAGACTGGAGTATGGAGCAATGTCTTAGCGGCTAGGAGTAATTTTTACTCTCACTTATCTTATGCCAGCAGGGCCTTATGGAAGGACGCACCAGCATGAGGGGGAATGTTGGAAGATGTGCCATTTTATACAAAAAGATTTTATACATCATTTGCAGCAAGCTGGGAGAGTTCATGCTATTCTTTCACACCCAGCTTGAGGGAGAGTGTTGGAAGATAGGGCCAAAACCTACACGACCAAAGAAGGCCCACATATCCAAATGTGTTGGAAGATAGGCCCAAGCCCATATGACCAAGGACGACCCACACATCCAAGAGATGTAGACGATGGGCGCAAGGCCCATATATCAAGGAGAAGGCCCATAGGCCCATACAATGATGACAAGATGGTAAATAAAGGGTCATCTCATAGAGATGACATTGATGTAATTAGGTTAAAGTTCCAGGGTTAAAACCCTAAATCCTAAACCCTAAGTTTAGGGGTATTATTGTAATATAATAGTTTGATTAATCTATAAATTGAGCTTTAGGGGAAGGGTTAGGAAATCAAGTACATAACCTCTTCTTCCTTTAGATTTCTCTCAATGAGTCTCTTTCTCTTTTTCTCCATGAGCTAAATCAATGGAGTCTTGAAAATCAATAGAGCTCAAGTGAGTGACAACTTGAACCAACTCGGCTCAAGGAAGAATCTGAGCCCAGTCTTTCAAAAGGATGATAATCAAATTATCCACCAAATCATCATCTTGAGAAGATCTTTCATAAAATCAGCCACTTCCAAATATAAATAAGGAAACTTTCCCTTGTATTATGGTACCATTACCTAAAAATCAATCTTTCCTTACATTAATACTCAAGGATATCAAATTAGATTCTTGTAATCTTTCTAATTCTCACAAAATTGCTGACTAGCAAAACAGATTCATAATTCATAATAGAAACACTTCTTCTCTTTGAAAAATAAATCAAAGAAATTTTCTTAAAATAAATGATCTTCTAAAGATTATTTCCACATATTGTTAGTTAACAAATAGAAACTTTCCAAGGGTAGATCATGAGATACTTTCCTATTATTTTTTTATCAATGACAACAACTCAAAAAATGAAGCAAAAATTTTGGCTTAAATTCGGATCTCCACATGCAATAGGATACCAGTATAACCTTTGATTCTTCCAATTGCAAATATCTCCTTAAATATAGATCAAATTGATATGAAATTTTCTTCTTCTGAAACTAAAGATAAATACCTTTTGATGTAAGTATAATTTAAATTCGTAAAATATACATTTTTTGAGATAAATTATCTGATAGATTTAGGATACTGTAATCTGGTGGAACTCAATACTCTTTCTCCTTTGGCCAGCCTAACCATTGACTCTTCTGAGATCAATATCTCCAAATAAAAAACATAGATTTAGAATTGTTTGAATAGTTAAGAAAATAAATCTACAAATATTTATTTTGATATATAATTCTCTGTATAAAGTCTCATTCTTGATGGCATAAAATGACTTGAAAGTTGAAGCTTTCTGCTATTGCACGAAACATTTTTTCTCCTTGACCTTTACTACTTCAGACGTCGATTTATATTTTTAGAAAAAAATGATCTCATAGATTCTTGTTTATTTGAAAGCTAGACTCAAATATATTTCCAAAAAATATATAATTTCCTATATGAAACATATGGTAAGAGAGTTAAAAATCTAATGAAACACATGAATTGGGAAAGAAGACTAAAGAAAAATGAGAAACTTCCCTTGTTCCTTTTTCTTCCTCTTCTTCTACGTCTTCATCTCCTTCTTCTCCATGTTCTTCTCCTTTTTCCATATCAGATCTTTCCCTGCTTTGATACCATGTTGAATTTAGGATCCCATGATTAGAACCTCAAGCAAAGTAAGAGAGGGAGAGGAGAACAAAAGAAGAAGATAATAGAAGAGAGAAAGGGAGAGTGAGAGCCTTTCGGCTAAGAGAGACCTTAGACAAATTAAGAGAAGAGGAGAGAGCTTCAATGCTCTACCCCAAGCTAAGGACCTATATTTATATTTTTTAAGATGATGTTACAATGTCCATAATGCCCTTAGGACTACAAGCTTTACATAAGAAAAGACATAAGTAGACCTGTTCCTCCTTGACTAATTACATCCGTGTGCCAATAGAGGAACATCGTTAACAAAACATCTTGTGTTAATTTTGGCGTGTGCATGCTTTTCTTTTCTCTTACTTGCATTTATTTTAAATTGATCACGCTTGCTTTTATTTTAAATTGTGTTGCTAATTCCTCTTGGCCTATATATCAATGGGATGTAAAGAATGTTGTTTTGAATGGAGTTGTTAAATAAAAGATATATGTGCATCAATGACGTGGTTTTGTGGTTGAGGGGGAGTCGGTATGAAGATTGAGGGAGTCTTTATATGGGCTTAAACAGTCTCCTAGGGCTTGGTTTGATCAATTTAGTCAAACAATATTGTGGTTTGGATTCAGTTGATGCTCATTAGAACATTTTGTCTTTGTCAATAATACCTTAAAGGGAAAATTACTACTAGTAGTTTATGCGGATTATATCGTTTTAATTGGCAGCGATGTGGACAACATAAAATGAGTCAAAAAGAAGATATGAAAATAATTTAAAACGAAGGATCTTAGACTTCTAAAATATCTTCTGGGTAATGAGATCTTCCAATCAAAACACATGATTGTATTATCTCAAAGGAAGCATGTTTTAGATCTACATGAGGACATATGGATGGTGGGGTGTCAACCATGTAACACTCCTATGGATGCCAATACAAAGTTATGTTCAAGCTCTAGAGAAGATGTTGATATAGGTAAATATTAGAGGCTTGTGGGAAAGTTTATTTATCTCACAATGACCATACTAGATATATCGTATGCAGTAAGTGTGGTGAGTCAGTATATACACAACCCACAAGTTACCCATTGGCAAACTTTGGAGAGGATACTGAGATATGTCATAGGAGCTCTGGGGAAAGGGTTATTCTATAAGAATCATGACCACTTCAACATTGAAGGCTTTGCGGATGCAAATTGGGTGAAATCACCTAATGACAAGAAGTCCACTTTTGGGTATTGTACCTTAATAGGTAGTAACCTGGTTACATGTGTTAGGAATTAGACGCCCTAATTTTAAAATAACAACAAAAATAATAATAAATGCAAAAGAAGGAAAAATAAAGCACGATAACAAACAAGATTAATACATGTTTGCCTCAAGGTGAGACTACCTCCTGTCTTCTGTCGCTACAGTAATCCATTATGAAGATGAAATAGTTTCCATGAGAAATTGCACACACGCACAAGTGTTTTTATCTAACCTCTCTTGGGCCGCAACTCAAGATCCTTCTCATTGATCTTACTCTGGGTGATCAAAACCCTAAAAACGGCACCTCCAAATATATAGAGAAAATTAGGGCAACCGGATTACAAGCATGAAATCCCCAAACTGCTCTTAATAAGACAACAGTCAATATATCGTGGACCTTTCAGGGGTTTCCCGTCCCCCTTCCAACCCCACGGCGACCTTACTGCGAAGGTTGATCCGCGTACCGACTCAGCATAAGGTGTTGATTAGGCTCCACAATAACAACATGGATAGGTAAGAAGAAAATTGTTGTTGAAAGATCTAGTACAGAAGCAAAATACATCGCTATGGTTCATGCTATCAGTGAGCTTCTATGGATCAAATCTCTTCTTGCTGAATTAGGGTTCTATAAAGAAGCATGTTATGGACTCGATAGCCGAACGACTCATCCAAAGGCGACGATACGATTGAAGGGTGATGTAGATCACTCAATTAATTAGAACTTGTGTTTGATTTATTTCAGAAACTACTTAGAACTTATGTTGAATTATTCCATCTCATTGAGCGTGTAAGCCATAATGGCACTTTTGTAAAACTAATTTGGGCCCTTAGCGAACAGCTTAAGAGGGAGCAAAAATGAAAATGAAAGGGGAACGAATTTGAAAATAGAACAGTAGAACAGGGAAGGTTCTCCTTCAAGGAACCAGTTTGTGGACTTCCTCAGAGCCGTAGGTTACAATCTCCCTCAAAGTCGGGTTATCTTCTACCCCCTTCCATCTATTCCGAGCAGTCTCCTTTCTCCTTTCCCTCACATGCTTCACCCAGAAATCAGAACCATAGGTAGACCAGGATGTCAACAGCACTTTGGTGCTGAACCTGAGCTGGACTCAAAGCTCTCCCTCCGTCGGATTACTCGATCCATGGTCCAAGACCATAACAAAGGCCCTATGAAATTGTATTGTGACAACCAGGCAGCCATTCATATTACTTCAAATTTGGTCTTTCACAAAAGAACTAAACACATTGAGCTAGATTGTCATTTCATACTGAAAAATTTTCAAGTTGGTATTCTATCTCTCAAACATGTTTTATCTTAAGAATAAATGGTAGATATTCTCACAAATCTGGTCACATCCACAATACAAATAACTATATGCAATAAGCTAGGTATCTAGGATGTTTTCTCTCCCCTAGATTGAGGGGGACTACCGGAAGACACAACTCAAAGTGGAACAAATGTAAATACTCCTCCACATCAAGAGATGGAAAGGAGGTAATTGAGAGGTCTTTTCATAAGGATGCCACATGGTGTAATTAAGGGAGATGATTTATGTCTATTTATATTTTTTCTTTTAGAAAGCTTATAGCACTAAAGGCACTTTAGTCATTGTGAATTTTGTTCTACGTCTATAAATAGAGTGTCAATGCATGGGGTAGAGCATTAAGTCTCCCCTCTTCTCTCTCAAATTCAATCCATAGACTTTTCTCTTTTCCCCGAGCTATCTCTCTCTCCGTCTCTCTTTAGCCATCTATCTCTTCTTTCTCTTTTCTCATTTCTTCCTCTCATTTCTTCTCCTCTTCTTCTTCCTCTCCTCTCTCACCACCTTGGTCGAGGACCTTGTCATAGGATCCTAAATCCAACAACATGAAACTTTCTTCTTCAAGAAATAAGATATGATGGAACTCTGACTATGCTATTTGTTAAAAATGACATGTCTCTTTTGGTTGTAGCTAGAATCAATTCCATAAAATTCTATAACAAAGAAACAGAGAACGATGGCATAGACAATGACGATCAAGGCAATATGAGGGAAGCAAAAATAAAAAAATAATGCCCGAGACTAAGAGATAAAAGGGAAAAAAAATTCTAACAACGTTCAAGAATAAAACTTAAAAAACCATAAAGCTTTGATACCATGTTGATTTTCAGGACTCCATGAATATAGGTCGTGGAGAAAAAAGGAGAGAGACCCATTGGGAGAAAACTGGAGGAAGAAGGGTTATGGAATTGATTCTTAACCCTCCCCCTAAAGCTCTATTTATTGATTAATGAAACTACTATATTACAATACTACCCCTGAACTTTGGGTTTAGGATTTAGGGTTTTAACCCAAGAACTTTAACTTCATTACATCAATGTCATCTCTATGAGATGACCCTTTATTTACCATCATGCCATCTTGTATATGGGCCTATGGGCCTTCTCCTTGATCTGTGGGCCTTGAGCCCGTATTCTATTTCTCTTGGATGCATGGGTCTTCCTTGGTCTTATGGACTTGGGCCCATCTTCTAATACACTTGGATATGTGAGCCTTCCTTGGTCGTGTGGGCTTGGACCCTGTCTTCCAACATTCTCCTCTTCTTCTTCCTCTCCTCTCTCACCACCTTGGTCGAGGACCTTGTGATAGGATCCTAAATCCAACAACATGAAACTTTCTTCTTCAAGAAATAAGATATGATGGAACTCTGACTATGCTACTTGTTAAAACTGACATGTCTCTTGTAGCTAGAATTTTATGCTTGCTACCCTGAATCTCCACCAACTTAGTACCTTTCCATACTCTTGTTAAAGTTTTAGAAGTTATAGTAAAAGGTTGGAGACCTTTAACTTTGGTTTGGAGTGGGAAAAGATACAACAAAACTCTAACTAGCTAGGTAGAATTAGGCTCGTCACTCTTCTTCTTCTCCTCTTAAACCTTCATTCCACAATTCTTCTTCTTCTTCGCACCCCTTAATCCTCTTCTACGTTAAAAATAAATCATGGAATACAAATTTTTAACATGGTATTAGAGTGGGGAAAGAAGTGAGATGAAAAAGTAAAAGAAGATGGAGAAGAAGAGGAGGAAGAAGAAAAAAAAGAAAAAGAAAAAGAAATAAGAACATTTTCACGTTTTTCCTATAGTCTTCTTTCAAAATTCTTGTTTTTCATTAGATTTTTAACTCTCTTACCATATGTTTCATATATAAATATATATACCCTTGGAAATATATTTGAGTCTAGTTTTCAACACAACATGAATCGTTGAAAACAAATTTTTCTAGAAAGAGAAATTGACATATGAAGCAACAAAGGTCAAGAAAAATAAAAGTTTCATGCAGCAGTAGACAACTTCAATTTTTTGAGCGGTTTTATGCCCTCAAGAACAAGACTTTATATGGAGAATTATATAAAAAAAATATATGTTATGAGAAATCCTTGCAGCATATTAACAGCATGTTTATGCAGCACTCGATATACTTTTCCCCTTATGAAGTGAGCAGCCCCACTTAGACTATTACTTGGTGAAATCCTTTCAAGCTTTAAATGGACACTTATGTCATTGGCTGCTAATTAGTTTGTTTAATATGGCAAGCTCTCGGTTTGGTGTCTGAATTAATCACTAATGCATTAATCGTGGAAGTAACATCCATTTGAGATTGGTACCCAAGGGTTTCTTATCGTCTTCTTGTGAATGATATGTATTACCCACTTTAGCGATTATTATCACTATATTTGTTCAAAATCATTTGGTATTGGTTTCGACTTATGTTTTATCTTCCTTTTATTCCATTTGAGAGTTTGTGCCCAGTGTTGTACTTATCATTGGGACATCGTGATGGAGGAGCTTATTACTACGTCTATGTTTTTTGTTTTAAACTGGGATCACTACCATTACCTCCTAGCTTGAGGGGGGTGTTGGAGGATATGACGTAATTAGGATGTCATTAATGTAATTATTTTATGATTTTTGTCTCTTCTTCACTCTTACTAGGGTGAAGGGTATACTTGTAATATTGGTACTTTTAGCATATATAAATAAAGTTTAAGGGGGAGTAAAAAATTCACAAACTTAATTCTCTTGACTCTTTCTCCTTCTCCAAATTCGTCACTCTTCTTCTTCTCACCCCTTCATTCTCTTCTACTTTGATTATACATCATTGAATCCAAAGTTTTAATAGTTTTTCAGTGTGGATTAATGTAAACCAATGAGAGGGGGGGGGGGGGGGGGGTGTTGGGTTTATGTGTGAAGACTTGAGTATGAGATAGTGAACAAGGAGAAAGGTTAGGTAGGCTAGGTTTAGGATGGGAAGTGGTGAATGGAAGAAAATGAGAGAGCTCTTGTAGGTAAGTTTAAATGCGACTTCAGGAACTAGGAGGTAATGGGTTGGAGTAGCTAAGAAGCAGGCATAGAGGGACTTGTGGGTGAAATGGGAGGTGTATGTGTAGCCCAAAGGTTAGTTAGACAAAATAAGCGGAAAGATGTTTAGGTTAATGAGAGGAGAAAACTAGGATAAATAATAGAATGTATTTAATTTTTTGGAAAAGAAAACTTCATTGACTTGATGTAACTTGAGTACATAAGCCTCTATTTATAATAGAGGAAACAAGTAGAATCTAATTACAATGAAACTACCCCCTTCCCAGTTACACCCAAAGTTAAACACTAAAAGATAAGTCATAGAACAATTGAACAACTTAACATAGCTAAAACACACTTCTATGAAACCTCCTCATGTGAGACTCCTGTTAGACTCCACCATAATAGTTATGGCTTAAGACTACTTGCTATGAGAGTCATGTAAAAATTTTTCATACCTGCTCTTAGACACTTGCCCTCAAGCTGAAGTTTATAACTTCAACTTGCAAGGAAAAACATATGGGAGAAGAAAATCACTTCTAGTCGTCCGACAAAGCTCAATGTACTAGTGAATAATTATAGTCTAAAACACATTCCGCTCAATTTAAAGATAGAAAAATGGCCCAACTTTAGGGCTGAACAATGAGACTACTCACTTCTTAAAGGTAGCTCAAACACAAATCATCTCTTGGGTGAAGAATAAAAGACTTGACTCAAGCTGCATGTTGGACACACTCCTATACTTTTAAGGTAGTGGGTCTAGGCATTGTACTAAAGTGATGAAAACACAATAAGGAAAATAAAGATATACTAGAGGAAAACAACTTTAACCAAAAGGAGTCGACTATGCAACACTCGTACTTCCAAAGTGACCTTTAAAAAAAAGACTGCGGGAGACTATAATAATAGAACTTAATATATCTGATCAAGTATAACTTTTTTTTGGGTGACCATAATATTTTGGGATTAACTATGTGGAAGAAACATAACCAAGTAACAAAAATTTAAAACTTGAAAACAACATCGAAGCAAGATATTTACACACCTTTATTAGAAGAGAAATTAGGTTAAAAACTTGGATTTTATTAGAAATGGAAACTCATTTCACGTCAATGCATGAAAAGATAAAAGGAGAGAAAGTAGGGAAAATGAGAATTTTTTTGGCAAAACTTAACTTTGGTACTTTTTATATGGATATCTCCAAAAATATAGCTCAAAGTCATAAATAATATATTTCTCATAAACTAGACTCAAAGAGCTTTAAATTGATACCCAATTTTACAAATAAAACTTCGTTCTTGAATGTTTTATGACCTCTTGATTTCCTTCATTCTATAGTTTGACCCACGCTGACTCCAATGCGAATATCTCATTAAATAAACAACAAATTGACATAAAATTTTCTCCATATGAAACTAGACTTGTATAAAATATATTTTCATAGACCTCATAATATTTTAGAACCTCTCTCTTCTTCTTGAACTCCTAAACCTTCTCTCCACAACTCTTCTTCTTCTTCTCACCCCTTAATCCTCTTCTACTTTGATTATACATCATGGAATCCAAAGTTTTAACAGTCTTTCAGTGTGGATTAATGTAAACTAGTGAGAGGGGGGGGGGGGGGGGGGGGGGGGGGGGGGGGTTTAGAATATGAAGACTTGAGTATGAGATAGAGAACATGGAGAAAGGTTAGGTAGGCTTGCTTTAGGATGAGAAGTGGTGAATGGTAGGAAATGAGAGAGCTCTTGTAGGTAAATTTGAACGCGACTTCAAGAACTAGGAGGTAATGGGTTGGAGTGGCTAAGAAGCAGGGATAGAGGGACTTTTGGGTGAAATGGGAGGTGTATGTGTAGCCCAATGGTTAGTTAGACAAAAGAAGTGGAAAGATGTTTAGGTTAATGAGAGGAGAAAACTAGGATAAATAATAGAATGTATTGAATTTTTTGGAAAAGAAAACTTCATTGACTTGATGTAACTTGATTACATAAGCCTCTATTTATAATAGAGGAAACAAGTACAATCCAATTACAATGAAACTACCCCCTTTCCAGTTACACCCAAAGTTAAACACTAAAAGATAAGTCATAGAATAATTGAACTTAACATAACTAAAACACCTTTAACTAAAACTCTTCTATGTAACCTCCTCATGTGAGACTCTTGTTGGACTCCGCCATAATACTTATGGCTTAAGACTTCTTGCTATGAGAGTCATTGAAGACTTTTTCATACCTGTTCTTCGACACTTGCCCTCAAGCTAAAGTTTATAGCTTCAACTTGCAAGGAAAAATATATGGGAGAAGAAAATCACTTCCAGTCGTACAACAAAGCTCAATGTACTAGTGAAAATAATCATAGTCTAAAACACATTCCGCTCAATTTGAAGGTAGAAAAACGGCCCAACTTTAGGGCTTAACAATGAGACTACTCACTTCTTAAAGGTAGCTCAAACACAAATCATCTCTTGGGTGAAGAATAAAAGACTTGGCTCAAGCTAGATGTTGGACGGACTCCTATACTTTTAAGGTAATGGATCTAGGCATTGTACTAAAGTGATGAAAACACAATAAGGAAAATAAAGAAATACTAGAGGAAAACAACTTTAACCAAAAGGAATCGACTTTGCAACACTCGTACTTCCAAAGTGACCTTTAAAACAAAAAGACTACGGGAGACTATAATAATAGAACTTAATAAATTTGACCAAGTATAACTTTTTTTTGGGTGACCATAATATTTTGGGATTAACTATGTGGAAGAAACATAACCAAGTAACAAAAATTTAAAACTTGAAAACAACATTGAAGCAAGATATTACACACCTTTATTAGAAGAGAAATTTGGTTAAAAAACTTGGATTTTATTATAAAGGGAAACTCATTTCACGTCAATGCATGAAAAGATAATAGGAGAGAAAGTAGGAAAAATGAGAAATTTTTTGGCAAAACTGAACTTTGGTACTTCTTATATCGATATCTCCAAAAATATAGCTCAAAGTCATAAACAATATATTTCTCATAAACTAGACTCATAGTGCTTTAAATTGATACCCAATTTTACAAAAAAAACTTCGTTCTTGAATGTTTTATGACCTCTTGATTTGCTTCATTCTATAGTTTGACCCGTGCCAAATCCAATGCGAATATCTCTTTAAATATAGATCAGATTGACATAAAATTTTCTCCATATGAAACTAGACTTCTATAGAATACATTTTTCATAGACCTCATATTATTTTTCTTGGAAGGTATGTGTTTAAAATAGATTGATAGCTCGGTTAGTAGAAAACTTATTGACTATCGGTTGATTCCCACATTGCTTACGATGATAACAAAATTATTTGAACTAATAACTTACAAATCTAGTATTTCAGATGCTTCACCTTCAAGAGCATGTCAAAGTCTAAAGCATGTATGGAACTCAAACATATTTGTATAATGTCTCTTGAAGAAGCACCCTCAAGGAAGAAGATAAAAAGAAGACTCGAGTTCAAACATCAAAGACAAACATTTAAACTCAAACAATTTTTGTAAGAGAGTACTCTAACTCCTATTCTTTTAGTACTTGTGCCATCAGAGGTTTAGGATATAAATTGCTTATAGACATGTTTAAAATCATCACTCATATAACTTAAAAACATGTTAAAGTACTTAAAGAGAAATTTTCATGCTCTACAAAAGATATACATTTAAAATCTGGCATTGGAATGATCGATCAGTCATTGATTGTGATCAATCATCTAGAATTGTGTAGGTCAAAAATATAAAGCATAATCGATCAACCATAATCGATTGATCAATCATCCAGAACACAACCATTTAGTGCTATAATGCACGATCGATCATCCCTCAGATATTGATCAATCATAATTGTCTATGCGAGCAGAATTTATATAGAATGATTGATAATCCCTCTAGATTGATCGATCAGTTAGAACCTTTCTTGTAACGGACTTCAAGCATGATTGATCAAATGAAAATGCACTGATCGATCATACTTGGCATGCATAGCCAGAGGGAATCTTGATTGATCGATCAACCACTGACAATGATTGATCAACTTAACTTTTCTAGACCAATGGTAATATATTGATCAATAAGTCACTATCTAACAGAAAAGTAGCCTTACATATGAAAATCTTCTCTCTTTCAATCATTCTTGTATGGGTCATAGTATAAGCTCATTGATCATTCCACAACGTGCTACAAAGGAGGAGGCAGCTTCAATCTCTCAAGGAGAAACATCTCTCCAAGTAAGGTGTAATTTTTCCCTTTTTTTATGAAATTGTGAAAGGTTCATCTACAGCCAATTAATCTAGATAAAAAGACCTATCTAGAGCTAGAATGTAGTAACAATCTCTTGGGGAGATTGGCTTGCGTAAAAAATGTGTATTGAGTTACACATGGCCTATGAGAATTGGAATCTCTTTATAATTTTCCAGCTATTAGAGTGTAATAGTAAAAAAAATTCCCAAGCAAGGCTTCTTTTGCAATGACTACCACTAGGGAAACATCAAGAACACAAAATCTTTTTGTCCATGCGGTGTGCATGTTATTATTTTCATTGAATTGCTTTTATGCATGATATTTTGATTACACACAATAATCGATTTAATTTGAATATCTAAAAGAATATTATTTTTGAGAAAAAAAAATCACCAAAAGTAATATATGTTTTGTAGTGGTAAAGTACGTTTTCTGTCTTTTTTTTTTTTTTTTTTTTGCCATTGAACAGTGTTCCATAGTTGAAAATCTCATCGCATTGTCTTTTTTCTTGTAATGTTTCTCTTTTCCTCACAGCCAAAGAACCTTATGATATGGGAGACGAACTTTACCCTTCCCTCCTTTGCATTATAGAGCTCTCTAACCATGCAGATATGGAGGAGGTCGCCCACTTCCTTTTTAGTCCAAAGTGAGGGGTGGACTACCCTTCCTTCTATAGTTCCCTTACATTGTGAAGAACAAGTTGAAAGCCCTTTTCTTCTTATTATCCACTTAAAATATTTTAAAATATAAAATTTCAAAAAAGTCTGATTATATAAGTTTACTTTTTCAGTTTAGTTGTTACCTTAAGTGTTCACTAGTTTCAGATTGTTACCTATTCAACATAATAGAACCGAGAAGAGGGGAATGAAGAGTTAGTGCACTTGAAAAGTAGATCACATTGTCAAAGTGAAATCGAATGTCAATTCTAATCTACTCTACTTTCCAGGGAGAATATATTTTTTTTTCTTAGTGTGCCTTATAGAAAGCACAATTTAATGTATGTTTGTGTTAATGTAACCTAAGAGAAATTGTATAATGAATTTATTAATAAAAATAAATTTGTGATGAAAGATAAAAAAATTTGAGCACATAAAAAGTTGTAAGTTTAATGCTTTCATGAATCACATATATGAATCTTTTTAGTTAAATGTTTCTCAAATTTGAAGACTTAATCGTTGAGTTTAGTTAAGAATAATTTAAAATGATGACTCATTGGACTACATTAATAAAAGTGAACAATATTTCATCCCACTTTGGTTTCTGTTTCATTTATGGGATGATCCCTGGTTGTTATTTTCATTATGAAATTTTCATAAATATTTAACTTCCAATTTTTTTAATTAAATGTTATAACCACCTAACAGTTGTCTTAACTCATGGTTAACAAATGGGATTGTTTTATTTATTTTGTAACATTTGAAGTTGGGCATATTGGCATAGCCCAAACCCTTGTGTTTCCATTTCTTTTTGAATTAAATGTTATAACCACCTAACAGTTGTCTTAACTCATGGTTAGCAAATGGGATTGTTTTATTTATTTTGTAACATTTGAAGTTGTGCATATTGGCATAGCCCAAACCCTTGTGTCTCCATTTCAACTGGGGGGATTAACACGATTGTTTTGTTTGATTGTTAAAATGGACAAGTGATGTCTAATTAGAATGCTACAATATTACACCCCATTTCGAATTGTGTTTTTCTTCCTACCTACAATGTTACACCCCACAATTACTTGTTCAACATCACACATCAAGCCTAGTCATAAATGCCATATTTTAATTTTTTTTGCATTAAATATTAAAACATTCTCACATTTCTTCATTGACAAATAAAATTTAATTATAAGTGTTATTAATTTTGTGACATTTGAAGTTGTACATATTGGATGGGGAATTGGGCTATTATAATGATACAATAAATTGGATGTTTCATTGGGCTATTATAATGGATGAGTGATGCCCCTAGCCAGCACAGCTTTAATCAAAGATTAATCTTTGAAGACTTAAAAAGTTGGAAAATTACTAGTTTCAGAAAATAATTAGATTTAATTAATTAATTATTTAATTAATCTAGTAAAATAAATATAAATAATCATAAAATTCCCAGTGAATTAAATTTATAGAACCTATATATTTATTTAATAATTTATTTAAGTTATAAAATTTCTAAGTTGGAAATTGCATGTGATGGTCTTGGCAGCACTTTGAATCATCATCCTCGTTGATGAAGTCATTTCCCTACAAAAAACAGACATAAAGTAGAAGGTAGAGATCAATTTGTATAGAAGAACTCGAAACAGAGTAAGGAGAAATCAGTTCATAATAAAAAGACTGAAAATTCAAATCAACAAGGAATGCTTACTTGCTACTGCAAAGGCAAGAATGGCAATCAAAAAGGTGGCAAGCATTACGGAACCAGCTTAACCCACGTTGGCTTTGATCTCTCTTACACTCTTCCTTTTTTCCCTTTTAATTTCTCTGTAATCAGATTGTGAGGTGCTTTGAGTTTTTATAACTTCTTGTCGTGAAATTGAACAAGATTCAGTAAATCCAAAGCATGGCAGCTCAAGGCAACTTTTGGCAGGGAAAGGAAAGAAATTGGAAGCCTGCCTAGGAATGAGGAAGATATTAGAAATTTACCCAAAAAATTAAGAAGAAAGCGGAATTGAAACAAGTTGTCGAGTTCCTTATCAGAACTTCCTTTCTGCGTTTTTAAGTTTTCTTTTGGAAACTGTTTCAGAAGATATTCGAGAATATGAAATCTAACTCCGTATTCTGAATTGTTTCCCAATATTTCAGTCACATATAAGCAAATTATCTGGTTTCCCGGCCTTAATTCAAACAAAGTCAGAAAAAGGAAACTAACCAAAAATTTTGATTCTGTTCCCATTTCGAAAATCACTTCCCCGTTTCTGTCTCTGTTGATCATTCCTAAGATTAAACGTTCAGAATCAGAGATTGGTAGTGACAACTCAAGGGCAACGCCTATATAAACCTAATGCTAGCCTGCGATCTGAGTACTGAGAAAATGAAAGAGAGAAAATTAAAGAAGAAGCCAAAAATATGGGTAAAGTTTATGTAGCAATCGTCGCCACCTTCTTGATGATCATGCTTGCCGTGGCAACAGCAAGTAAGCAAAACAGCCGTTCCTTCCTCCTAATTTCTTGCTTTTGGCTCCACACTCAGTTCGATTTGTTTGTTTCAGGGAATGACTTTGTGATCAACGACGATGCTTCAAAGTGCTGCCAAGATCATCATATGCCGAACTGCCAGGACTCGGAGTGTATAAGTTTCTGCTCTCCCTGCCGTGATTATACCAGCAGTCAGCTGCAAAATCCTCGGAGGACTCCATTACTGTCACTGCAAATGCTAAAATTACACACTGAAGAGTCTTCGTTTTAGACAAGTTAGTTATAATAGACGGAATAAAACCTTATTCTCCATTGAAACAGTGCAGAGTTCTCCATCTAAGTGACAGTTTTGCTTGTTTACACTTCTGCTTTTACATAAATAATAGTTTTTAAGTTGTTTACACTTCTGCTTTTACCCATTGCTAACTTAACATATCAAATCATGAAGGCCACTAAGCCTGATAAATTAATCAACATGGCCAAGAACACTAATCTGTCCAGATTCAGTTAAGGTCTAATGCCACCTTAACATATCATTCCATGAAGGAGATTGAGCTCGATCAGTTAATCAAGATGGTTAAGAATTTTAATCTCTTTGTTATGCAAGAAGAGAGATTCTAAAAATCTTTGTAGTTCATATGCTAATGCATTGATGTCGTCTTTCTTAAATGAGAAATTAATGTTTGTATCACATAAGATTTATTTATTATATGCTATAAATATTTTTTTAATTTATAATATAGAATACATTTTACAACAAATTTAAGAGTAAATATTATGATAAAATTTATTTTAACATATTATAGCTTATTTCGTTGAAGAGTGTCTTTTATTATTAGTATATATGCGATAGATATTTCTAATTGAACATTTTTATTTATATGTTTTAGTTTTTTATAATTTACTTACTCTCTTGTTATAAATTATGTAATAAGTTTAAGTATTTTTATTGGTGTTTTGGGACTCAAAAACTTGGGAATCGAACTCTCAAAGGTTTTGAATCCACCAACACATTGTGTGTCAATGGAGTCAAGCAACCCAACTTAAAAAAAAAAAAAAAAAAAAAAAAAAAGTTAGGACTTGTCATCAATTTGTAATGTGTATAAGGCTATATATCTCAGATTTTGGGGAGAGTTAATACTAATATGTCTCTAACATAAAAAGTCAGATTTCTTTTCTCAAATCGTTTCAGTGAAATTTATTCTACCTCTTCACATGATATAGATTATCGTTGAGTCACTTTTACATCCAAATATTGCCCAAGTTAAAATTTTAGTCGAGTTAACACTAGCAGAATGGGGCCAAAAGTTGATGGTTTAAACTGCAAGGTATATATGTTCTAATTACCAAAATATTAAACCGTTGGCCATCTCCTTACAACCTTTGTTTTGTTGTCTATATGATAGTCATCAATCATCCAATAGCCATTAGCTATTCTTAACTATTTTCATTTTTTATATTTTCAATGGCCATTGGTTAAACCAATGGGTATTAATGTAAAAGCTTATGGTTAAACTATTGGCTACTTGTGCAGCCAATGCTTCAACATCAACTTTGTGTAAACGATCAACTTCTGTGTAAAAGCCAATGGTAAAGCATCGACTATTTTTAAAAATTGATTGTTATAGGATACTTATAAATATTTGACAGTTGGCGAAATAATTTTCTATTAAAGATCTTTTTATATCATCTTCCATATTCTCAAAGGAAGACCTAATAAAAAAAAAATTGTCACTTTCATCGGTAAGATTTTAATTTGTTTATATCATCTTCCATATTCTCAATGTGAACAAGCAAAAAAGGCTAGTTTTTCTAGGGGAACTAATTAACACACCACCAAACCAAACGTTCTTTTGAGAAATTAATGTGCACTTATTGACAAACCCACTACTTTCAGATTCTCAATCTTGAAATTCCTTTCCTAAGTCGATTATTGAGAAAGAAAAAACGTTCCTTGTAAATCTTTTTCTCTTTTCTCAAATCATTCTCCTTGCATTTGATTAGTAAAGATCCAAACTCATTCACAATGTGCATCAAAACAGGGGGTTTGGTTGTTGAAAAATACGAATAAGTTGAGGTGTCATTAATGTAATTATCTTATAATTTTTGTTTCTTATTCACTCCTATTAGGGTGAAGGGTATACATGTAATATTAGTACTTTTTGCATCTATAAATAAAGCTTAAGGGAGAGGTGTAGGACAAGTTCATAACCCTAATCTTCCTTCTTTTTCTCCCAACGTATTCTCTCTCTCTCCTTGGACGTCTCTCTTTCTCTCTCTCTCCCCTCTTCTTCTTTATCTTCTTCCTTCTTCTTCCTTCTCTTATTCATTACCAAAGATCTTAAGGCTACAGATTCCTGAAAATCAACATGGTATCAGTGTAGTGATTTCAGGATTCCAAATATTTTTTATTTGTTGCTCTGAATATGAAATATTAACTTGCAACTCAATTTGAAAGAGCCGCTCAAAGTGTTTCATTTGAGGACTCAATAGCTAACCGAGTCATCCAACAGAGGTGCACTGAGTCACTGAGTTAATTACTTTATTTCCATATTGTTTTAAATTCTTTTTTTTGTATTATTTTAGTTAAATTGCCATAAGGACAGAATTGTAAAATTAAATCCTAAACTATGTTGGTGTCAACCCTACTTAGAGGGGAAGGAGAATGAGAAAAGGAAGTCTTGAATTAGGTTAAACAAGGTTCAGAGTTCTCCTTGACGAGCTCTAGGGTTTGGAGGTCTCCTTGACGAGCTCTAGGTTCAGGTTCCCTCTTTGAATATGAATTTCTTTCTTTTCTCTTTGATTTTCCATTTTACATTGCTCTTCACCGACAACAAGGAGGGATTTCTTCCTCTTTTCCGAGCTCAACAAGATTCCTTTAGCCTCCAATCAGTGCACAGTAGTAGGAGAGGATTTCCCTTCTCTTTTCTGAGCAAAGCTAGAGGCTTTTCCAACCCCTAGACCGAGAGCAGCAAGAGAGGATCCTCTCTCTCCTTTCCGTGCAAAGATAGCGCCTATACCAGTGAGGAGCAAGTGGCTTCCCAGCCCGTACCGAGAACAAAAACATAGCTACAAAAATGAGGATCTTTTACCTCTAATCCAACAGCCACAAGGTCTCTCTAGGTCTCTACCGAGATCAGCGACAAAAAGGAGCGTCTTTTCCTCCTAACCGAGAGCAGCAACTCTCTTACAATTCTAGATTCACCAATCACACGCCGTGTTACTCGATCCATGGCAAGGGACCATATCAACCTGGTATCAGAGGAGGGTAACATGAGGGATACATCCAGCAATGAAGAACTGAGAAGCATAATCAAAGAGGTGCAGGATGCACAGGCTGTACAACGAGAGAGACTAGCCAGTTATGGCCCGTAGTTGGAACAAATTCCTAGCATTAACTTGCAACTCCAGTGACTCTCTAGTATGAGTTCTGATATCATGGTAGAAAAGCACACTACCCCATACCAAAGGGGGGAGAATAATTCCCACAGTTGAAGGGAGGAGCAGTTTGCCAAGTGCACCACTGTCCATACACCGCAGGGTGGAGGGACAATACCCAAACATGCAAAATTGGATTTTTCTACATTTACTGGATCAGTCGACCTCTTAATTTGGTTGCATAGATATGATAATTTTTTTTTAAAATCAAGGGACTGCTGAGTTTGACAAGGTGGGACTAGCCACCTTCCACATGTTAGATGAAGCACAACTATGGTTTCATCAAGTGGAATTAGAAAGATTAGTGCCGGATTGGGGGGAATTTAAAGAGTTATGCACAATTAGATATGGCCCTCCCATCCACTGCAACCCTTTGGGATATTTTGTGTTGTTGAGACATACCGCATATGTGGAACTGTATCAAAACTAGTTCCAAGAAAAATTGGCTAGAGCTGGCCAGATGGTGTGAGTCAACCAGTAGGTCAACTTATTTACAGCAGGCCTCAATTAATCTCTGAGCTTAGAGGTGGAACTTCACTCACCTTCAGATTTGGCTCGGGCAATGAATTTAGCTCAAGCGATGGAACAAAGGCAACGACTTCAACATTAAAGGCCAGTTTGGCAAGGGGAATGGAACACTTCCACGAATTGGCAAGGGAGGCAAAATACTTCCCCTCAGGTGGCATATCCAGTATTAGCACTGCCCAGAAATTATTTGATCACTACTCTGGCAGCCGATACATGCCCTAGTAATCCACCAGATGTTATGGACTCCATAGCATCAAGAGTTATCCATAGGCATAGGAATTAAATTATGTCAATTTAATTTTCACGTAATTTCAATTCGATTTGGTTTAATTTGGGTTGGTTCAGTGTAATGTGGCGTGAACCACTTGACCTAATGGGTCATCTTTGTATTTTCGTCCTCAACCCTATTTAGGGGGACGTGAAGGAAAAGAAAGGCAAGTATTGAGAAAATTATATTTTACAGGTCTGATTCTCCCTTTGAGGTCCAAGGTTGAGCTTCCTCCAAAGCTCCTTCATTCTAAATTGAGTTCCACCATTACTCGTTCAAGAAACAAGGTTTCTCTTCCAACGTCTAGATCAACCATAGAGGGAAGAGAGGAAAGAAGGGTGACTCGATCCATGGCAAGGGATAACCTAACACCAGCTCAGTATATCAAAAAATTAACAAGTTTAGAGATGGCAAAACGGTGGTCCAAAAACCTCTGCTACAACTATGATGAACCGTACAAGGCAGGCCACCAATGTAAACGGTTGTTCTAGCTAGAAGTAGATGAAGCAGAGGAACTAGAAAATAGTGATGGTCCTATTGAGGAGAACCCACCAGAAATCTCTCTGAATGCCTTTACAGGGCAGAAATCTGCCAAAACTATGCAAGTTAGAGCTTGAGTCATGGACCAGGGTGGGACTTGATGATTACAATTTTCTCATCTTAATAGTTGCTCAGTATCTTTGGCTGCAGATCCATCCACACCCAACAGCCACAGTTTTAGTGGCCAATGGGGAGAAATTCCTTAGATATGGGATCAGCAAAGCGGTAAAATTTGCAATTGGTACGACTCCATTTCATTCAGAATTTTTTTGTCATACCTTTGGCAGGATTTGATATGGTATTGGGCATTAAATAGTTACAAACATTGAGACCCATATTGTGGGGCTTCTCAGCTTTAACTATGAGCTTTGCAATGGGCAAACACCAAGTGCTATTGTAGGGCTGTCAAGTGGACAAGCCCCACCACCTTCATACCATCCACACATAGGACCAACCAGACAACATGATGCAGGTGAGAATATCTGATGCGGGCATATATTCGGATCCTTACTCGGATCCTGGGTAACTAGTCGGATCTTTAATCGAATCGATGTAAATATTCGGATATTTAATTGGATCTTGGGTCGGAGTCGGGCCCCTTAGTCGAATATTTAATCGAATCCTTAAATGAATCATTAATCGGATCTTTTGTATTGAACCCAGGTTGGACCATAATTCTGAGGGTTCGGGTTCGTGTTATTCCGAGCTGCAGCCCGGGCTTGTCGGGGGCGTTGAATTTGTTTAAAAGGTTGTTTAGAGGTTTCTCTGGGAAGTTGAATGATAGTTTGAATCTGAGTTAGAGAATTTCTCTACGATTTCAGGGTAGATTTCGTCTATTCCTCCTGTGATTCTCAATTTCATCTGCCTACAGGATAATCGCTATCCTGTCCAGCGTTAGTTGGTATCAGAGCTTCAGGCTTGGGACGAAGCTAATCTAGCCAGAGACGCTGCAGCGAGCAGAAGGGTCGATGAAGACGACGCCGTCACCATCGCCGTCACCGTTGAGCTACCGCTCAACACTACTGTCGTTGCTGTTGAGCTACTGCTCAACGTTGCTGCCGAAAACACTCAGGATTCGGCCGAGCAGAGCTCGGGACTCGACCGAGCAAGTTACAGAAACAGAGCAGAGGCTCTGGCTTTGCTGAAAAAGAGGGAATCAGCAGGGAAAGGATTCAGTAGCAACGTCGTCACCACCAGAACTCTCGTACGACGTTACCATTGCCGTCGCCGTGGCCAGAACAGCCGTCGATGGAGTTGACCGAACGGAACGAGTTCGGGACTGACCGAACACGGGGGCGCCGAAATAGAGATTTCGTGGTGCCGCAACAGGGCTTCGGTCGAGAGAGAACCTCGCACGAGGTAGGCGCACCTCGGGCTGCCAGAGATGACGACCGGGGAGGGCCGTCGGAGAGGTCTTGATTTCGAAAAAAAGGGGCTCTGAAATCCTGATTTCAGGAGGAACTTTCCATTGGCGTTGGGACGTCGAGGTATTTTCGATTTGGGGGAAAACCCTAAGTTATTTTTTTATTTTTTTTACTTATTTTAAAAAAAACCTTTGGATAAAGATTGTCTTCCATGGCTGGTGGTCGTGGTCGCAACTGTAATGTGCCAGCAGTGATAATTGAAGATTTGCAGAGGCAAGTCACACAGTTAGTAAAACTTAATGATTTGCAGAGGCAAGTCACAAAGTTAGTGAAAATTGCCGATTTACAGAGGCAAGTCACAGAGTTAACCCAGCGTCTCCCGACACAGGAGTTCGGGTCTCGTGAGATGGACACTCACCATTACGATTCCAGAGTTTAGGATTCCAGGAGCACCGCGGTCAGGGAGATCGACCTTTCGACCTCAGTTTCAACGTACCGCTACCTGAGTTTTCTGGGATGTTACAGGTCGTAGGATTCATCGACTGGTTACCTGACAATGAGGCGTTTGGTGACCCTGTGTATGATGATGATGTTGAGGAACCTGTGTTTGATACTGCTGATGTTGTTGAAGACGTGGTCGATGTGATTGAGGAGCTTGGTGACCCTCTGTATGATGATGATGTTGAGGAACCTGTGTTTGATTCTACTGATGTTATTGAAGATGTGGTCGATATGATTGAGGAGCTTGGTGACCCTGTGTATGATGATACGAATGTAGCAGAAGGCGTGGTCGATGAGATTGGCGCGCTTGGTGACCCTATCTATGCTGCTACAGATGTTGAGGCAGACATGGTCGGTGACACTGCGGGGCTTGGTGACCCAGTGTCTGGTGTTGCTGCTGATGGCGATGTGTTGTGTGATGATGGCCATGCCCCTCTGGTTGTTCATCCGAGTTTGCATGTTTTTTTTGGCCGCCCTTGGCACTCTGATCGTCATGTTCTTCCTGATGGGCGGAGGCCTACTATTCCCTTAGCATCACAGGGAAACAGATGGTGTTGATACCTTGTCAGGCACGGCCCACTCCTCCTCGGCTATCCATGTTTTTAGTGGAGATTGTGCATGGCGATGTGGCGGTGGATCCTCCTCCTGGATTGCCGCCTGAGCAGGCGACGCTGACCCTTCCCACGCGTCCTTTTCGGACTTCTGCTGTTTTTTATGTACCACACTTGTGTCCTTCTTTTCTGGGTTCCGCTGATGCTATTATGAACTCGAGGGCGAGTTCTTTCCAACTTGCGGAGACTGATGCAGGTGAGAATATCTAACGCGGGCATATATTCGGATCCTTATTCGGACCTGGGTAACTAGTCGGATCTTTAATCGGATTGATGTAAATATTTGGATCTTTAATTGGATCTTGAGTCGGAGTCGGACCCCTTAGTCGGATATTTAATCGAATCCTTAAACGGATCATTAATCGGATCTTTTGTATTGAACCCGGGTTGGACCATAATTCTGAGGGTTCGGGTTCGTGTTATTCCGAGCTACAGCCCGGGCTTGTCGGGGGCATTGAATTTGTTTAAAAGGTTGTTTAGAGGTTTCTCTGGGAAGTTGAATGATAGTTTGAATCTGAGTTAGAGAATTTCTCTACAATTTCAGGGTAGATTTCGTCTATTCCTCCCGTGATTCTCAATTTGATCTGCCTACAGGATAATCGCTATCCTGTCCGGCGTCACAACATTATGGAAAAACTCCTCGACGAGTTCTCGGACCTCTTCCACGAGCCTTCCAGATTGCCTCCTTTGAGGCAATGTGACCATAGGATCTGTTTAAAAACAGTTTTAGATGTAGTGGTGGTTAGGCCGAACCAGTATCCACACCTCCAAAAGGATGAAATTTAACGGTAGTGCCAGGCCATGCTGCAATAGGGCCTTATTCGTAGCAATCGTTCCCCCTTCTCTTCACCAGTCTTACTCGTGAAGAAATGTGATGGCACATGGAGATTTTGTGTCAATTATAAGGAATTAAATGCCCAAACCGGGAAGGAGAAGTTCCCTATACCAGCAGTGGAGGAGCTTCTGGATGAATTACATGGTTCATGGGTCTTCAAAAAATTGGACTTGCGCTCATGATATCATCAACTTTGTATGCACTTGTCAGACATCGAGAAGACGACCTTCCGCACTCATCACAACCATTTTGAGTTTTTGGTGATGTCGTTTGGATTATCAAATGCCCCATCCACTTTTTAGGCATTGATGAATGAGATATTCCACAATTATCTATGAAAATTTGTACTTGTATGTTTTTATGATATACTCATATACAGCAAGTCCAGGGAACAACATTTAGTGGATGTATAGGTAGTATTTGAATTATTACAAGCCCACCAGCTCTATTTGAATAAATATAAATGCTCTTTTGTGAAGTCACATGTCGCCTATCTCGGCCATATTATATCCCATGCAGGGGTCATTATTGATCTTGAGAAGATTCAAGCAGTTACTAATTGGCCACAACCTTAGAATAGCTCAACTTTGAGAGGATTTTTGGGCCTAGCCGGATACTACCACAAATTCATCTAAAATCATGGGCCCTTGGTATCAACATTGACCAATCTCCTCAAGAAAAAAATCCTTTATTTGGAATGAAGAAACCACACTGTCCTTTCAGGCTCTCAAACTAGCTCTCACCTCCGCACCCGTACTACAACTTCCCAATTTTGAGAAATTATTTTTGGTAGAGTGCGACGCATCTGGTGGGGGCATTGGGACCGTCTTACAGTAGCACTCCCACCCCATTGCATATTTTAGCAGGCAATTGGCAGCACAACCTCACAAATTGACAACATATGAACGGGAATTAATTAGTTTGGCCAAGGTTGTCCAACACTGGTGACCTTACTTTTATGGAGTTGTGCATTTCTCATCTGCACTGATCATTAAAACCTTAAATTCTTAGGTCTCCACAACAACACTAGATCAATAAGTTGATGGGATTTGATTTTTCGGTGGAGTACCACTCTGGGAGATTAAACAAGGCAGCGGATGCCTTGCCAAGGCGTTTGGAGAACCAACAACTCATCTATGCTATCAGCCAGCCTCGTTTCTTCATATCAGACTTGGTTACTGAGGCACATGCCACTATTCCTACCCTACAAGAGTTGTACACAAAAATTACAGAGGGGACGATAGATTCTAAGTGGTCCATTTAGGATTCACTTATTTGCTACAACATGCGGATTTATATACCACACATTTTCGAGTTGGTTTCAGCAATCCTCTCAGCATACCATGATAATACACATGAAGGCATCCAAAAAGTATTGCATCGCGTTCGGGCAGATTTGTATTAGCAGGCCATGAAGACCACCATTGCAACATATGTCACAACCTGCCAGGTATGTCAACGGAACAAGGCCAAACACTTAAGTCCAACAGGTCTTCTTCAACCTCTCACGCTCCCTACACAAGTTTGGGCCGATATTTCTATGGACTTCGTCGATGGTCTTCCCCAGACATCCGACAAGTCTGTATTATTTGTATTGGTTAATAGGTTCTCCAAGTATGCACATTTTATTCCTACGGCACACCCATATACAACATCTCAAGTGGCACATACCTTCCTCGAGCATATTGTCCACTTTCATGACATTCCGGTATCCATTGTCAGTGATTTGGACATGGTCTTTACTTGCACTTTCTGGCGGAAACTTTTTCATCTGAGCAACACAACCTCATATCATCCTCAGACAGATGGCCAAACAAAGGTGGTTAACCACACCGTAGAGATGTATCTATGGTGCCTTGTGGGTGATCGTCCTAAAAACTAGGTTCAGTGGCTACCCTGGGTTGAGTATTGTTACAACACTTCATTCCACTCAGGTTTGCAATCCACTCCATTCAGGGTTCTAAATGGTAGAGATCCACCTAGGCTTCTCTCTTATACTCCAAGTTCCACCCACGTGGAAGCAATTGATCAGGCCCTCATGGACTGCGACCAAGTACTGCAGAATATTATAGATTGCCTCATGAGAGCACAAGCTCATATGAAATATTTCTACGACAAGGGGCACATAGACATCTTGTACGAGGTGGGGGACTATATTTGGCTATGACCACAACCGTATAGACAGCTAAAGTACTTTGGGCCTTTCCTTCCTCCGGTAGACAACTGACGCAACATCCTTACACCAGCCGCAGTGTTACGAGCCAGATTGGTTAATGACCAGTGGGAGATCCTTGTCCATTGGACAGCCACCAAACCAACCGTAGCTACATGGTAACAGTTGGATAACTTCAACCAAGTCTACCCAGCTTACGAGCTTGAGGACAAACTCTTTCTCCAAGGGGGGCAACTGCTGAGGACTTAATAGCTAACCGAGCCATCCAAAGGAGACGCACTGAGTCACTGAGTCATGAGTTAATTGCTTTATTTTCATATTGCTTTAAATTTTTTTTTATGCCTTATTTAAGTTCAATTGCTGAATAGGCAGAATTGTTAAATTAAACCCTAAACTATGTTGGCATCAACCTTGCTTAGAGGGGAGGAGAATGAGAACAAGCAAGTCTTGAATTAGGTTAAACAGGGTTCAGAGTTCTCCTTGATGACCTCTAGGGTTTGGAGGTCTCCTTGATGACCTCTAGGTCCACGATCCCTCTTGAATCTGAATTTCTTTCTTCTCTCTTTGATTTTTTGTTTTACATTGCTCTTCACCGACAACAAGGAGGGATTTCTTCCTCTTTTCCGAGCTCAACAAGAGGCCTTTACCCTCTAATCAATGCACAACATCAAGCGAGGATCCTCTCTCTCCTTTTCGAGCAAAGCTAGAGGCTTCCCCAGCCCCTAGAGCGAGAGCAGCAAGAGAGGATCCTCTCTCTCCTTTCTGAGCAAAGATTGAGGCTTTCCAGCCCCTATACCAGTGAGAAGCAAGTGGCTTCCCAGCCCGTACTGAGAACAGCAGCATAGCTGCAAAAGGAGCAGCAGCTTTCTTACAACTCTGGATTCACCAATCCCATGCCGAGTTACTCAATCCATGGCAAGGGACCATATCAGTTTCAGATGTTGTTCGGTGGATGTTCAATTGACTGATGATCATGGGTTTGTTCATGCATGCATACGTATGAATCAATTGCTCCTTATTGTTTTGATTTTTGAGTTCTTCATGATGCTTGTATGGCTTTGATCATGGTTTTTTAAGTTCTTATGCAAGAGTCTCTTAACCATATTGCTGCTAAACTCGTTACGTTGCTTTAGCAAGTCACTATATATTGTTTTAGCAAGGTTTCTGTTTCAGCTGACAAGGCGCTTTCCAGACGTATCTTTGTTGATAAGACTGAGTAATACTCGTTTCACTTTGGCAAATTTTCTTATTCTGAATAAGGTTCTGGAGGATGATGAGAAGATGCTCTGTCTTGTATATGGAATTTTCCTAAAATAAAACTTACCTCTGTTTGATGAAGCACGGTTTAAGTAATTGCTTCTGATGCTCGACGTGTTTTAAATCTTGATATCTAGCCTTGCGTTATCTTCGAGTTTAAGAAAAAAAACTAAAAAAACTTGCAGCAGGGTAGCAGCAGAGTAAGAAGAAGACGAGTCTTGAGTTCTTGATTCAACAACAGACGAGCACTGTTACTCTACCTGCAGACGAGGTTTATGAACTCTGGATTCACCGTTCCTCTGGTTGCAAAATTAAGACGTTATGCTGTCTGCTGAGAGACCTTCGAAGACACATTGCTGAGAAGCCTTCTTCATTCAGAATTCTAATTGCCTGGAAGACATGTTGAAGATAGCTTCCAGCTTGTTGCTGTTTCTTCTCCAACGTGCTTCAGCAAAGCACTGCTGCATGTCTCTGCTGCCTTCGTTTAATTCTTTTGTTGCCAGCATGATGATGAATCAGAAAGCTGGTGTAATTCTAGCTCGTCACATACAGCTGTTCAGCAAGCTAGATTATCTCAAGCTTTGAAAGGGTGATTCATTGATATTCTTCAGAATTCATTCTCTGTTTTGAGAGTTAGGATTTATGGATTATCTCTGATATTGATAAAATAGTAGCAGCAGAGACTTAGAATTCTGTTTATTATTGAAGTTTATTGTTGTTTGAGAGGCTGCTGGTATTATGCTGCTGATATAGTGCTGATCAATAGGCTTGCATTTCTAAATTTAAAAAACAGGAGCAGGCAGAAGAGGAGCTCAGCTTATTCAATCGGATCATAACAGTGAGTCCTTAGTTTAGTATGATAAAGATATAAAAAAAATACTAATATTACAAGAATACCCTTCATCCTAGTAGGAGGGAATAATAGACATATATCATAAACTAATTACATCAATGTCACCCTAATTACATCATATCTTCCAACAGTGGCTAACACTGAGTTCTATCTAGTCTTTAATCTTCCATCATTGCTGCAGTAATCCTGGTGCTTTTAATGAGATCCCATAGGAAAATTGATGTGGGACTTGCACTTCAGAAGGAGTAATTACTGATCATTCTTCTCTGCTGGCTGTTTTTATTGCATGGGAGGTGGACTGCCCATACCCATGATGCCTCATCTTCAATAACTGCACTTGGTCTTTCTGTTATGGTCCCGTATCCACACATTGTGATTCGTGTAACACGACGTTGGGGAGATGAATCCAGAGTGAGTGGACAAGAACAGCACTGCTGCTGTTAGAGTTTGCGCTGGAACTTAATCCAGAAATCAGTGCATGAAATCAGCACTGCTGGAATAAGTTGAGCTTCGGTAAATTGAAAAGAGAGAAAAGAAGAATGGCTGTTGTGGTTGGCTGTGCTGGAACTCAGTTGTTAACCCAGAAACAGTTTAGTGTCCAGCACTGTTATGCTCGGTTTGGAAGCAGTAAAATGGGAAAGAGAAATGGAAGAAGATGTAAGAGAATGGAAGAAAAATGAAAGAAGAAGAAGGAGCTCGTTAAGGAGAACTCCAAATCCTAGAGCTCCTTGAGGAAAACTCCAAATCCTAAAACTTGTTGAGGGGAATTCCAAATCCAACTTTTTATATATTCAAGCTTAACCTCAATTTCATTTTTCCCCCTTACACAAGGTTGATGCCAACTCTCTTTCCCACACAAGACTCTTCCTCTTCCTCTTCCCCACACATGACTCTTTCTCTTCCTAGTTCCTTCCTAACTAAGGCAGGCATCAACACAGGTTCAAGCTAAAAATTACAATAATGCCCCTATGGCATATTTACTCTTAAACTGAAATAAAATGCAGAAAAATAAAGACTAATCCTAAATGACTCAGCCACCGCGCCTCTGAATGACTCGGCCTGCTATTGAGTTCATAACAGCATGGCTGGAAGTTGAAGACGATCTTCAGCGCATGCAAGAAGGCAAAATAAACTCACATCGCCATCAATTTTCCGTCGTCGAAAGGGAAAAAGAGGCGACGGAAAAGGCCCACGCTGCAGTGTCCGCAGTATTGGACGCTGCAACAATGTTCGGTGGGAAAAAAAGGAGGGGCGACAGATGAACACTGCAGCAGGGTGTTAGGTTATTCCCGAGCCATGGATCGCGTCACCCTTCTTTCCGCTCTTCCCTCCATATTGATTCTTGACTCTGGAAGAGGATTCTTGTTTCTTGAACGTGTAATGATGGAAATCGAATAGAATGATTGAGCTTTGAAGGAAGCTCGACCTAGACCTCAGAGGGAGAATCCGACCTAGATGTCTGAGGGAGAATCTGACCTGTTTACTCTAATTTTCTCAATACTTCATTTTTCCTTTCCTGGACATCCCCCTAAATAGGGTTGAGGACGGAATTACAAAAGAGAGCCAAACCAAACCAAACCAAAGTAAACAGAACTAAACCAAATGAAATTACATTAAACGTAAATTGACATAATTTAATTCCTATTCCTGTGGATAACTCGTGATGCTATGGAGTCCATAACATCACCTCCCTCTTGGAGAAAGAGCTTGCCCTCAAGCTCGAAGTAGGGGTAGAGGGTGCGGAACGCAGCTACTGGCTCCCATGTTGTGTCACTGGGATCAGCATCAGCCCATTGGACTAGGATCTCCCAATCATCCTGAATGCAGCGAGCCTGTAATACCTGTGCTGGAGTAGAAAGGACACGTCCCTCATGTAGTGGGGGCAGAGGTGTGTGCAGCAAGGGAGAGTCACCTTGGAAGGCCTTTAGTTGGGAGACATGAAAGACATTGTGAATCCTGGCCTCTGGCGGAAGCTGCAAGCGGTAGGCAATTGTACCAATGCGGTCCATAACCTGAAAGGGACCATAATACTTCAGAGAGACCTTGTGGTGTTTGGAGGCTGTCAGTGACAGCTACCTATAGTGTTGGAGGCGCAGCCATACATAATCTCCTGGAGAAAAGAAGACTTCCCGGTGCTTCTTATCATAATACAACTTCATAATAAGTTGTGCCTCCAGGAGATGAGTACACACCTCACTGAGCAAGGTGTCTCTTTCTGCTAATGCTTGGTCCAAAGTGGCCACCATGGAGGCACCCGGTTCATATGATAAAAGGCTGGGCAGGTCTCTACCATATACTACCTTGAATGGGGTTGTTTCGAGTGCACTGTGGTAGGAAGTGTTGTAACATAATACAGCCCAAGCGAGCCACTTAACCCACCGTTTAGGTGAGTCCCCCATGAAACAACAAAGATACAACTCAATTGTCCTATTGACGACCTCTGTCTGACCATCTGTCTGTGGATGGTAGGCTGAAGAGAATGCTAACGTTGTGCCCTGTAGCTTGAATAATTCTTTCCAGAATGTACTGGTAAAGATGTCATCCCTGTCACTGGTAATGTAATTAGGCATCCCATGTAAGTGTACAATATTTTCCATAAAGAGTTGAGCGACGTGAGCTATAGTATAAGGATGCGTCAGAGGTATGAAATGGCCATACTTTGAGAAACGATTAACCACTAAAAAGATAATGGATTTTCCTGACGATGATGGAAGTCCATCTATGAAGTCCATGGAAATATCAGACTAGACTTGTGAAGACACTGAAGTGGTTGGAGCAACCTAGCTGGACTTAATGATTCAGCTTTATTCCATTGACAAATATGACAAGCCGCCACATAATCGGCTATACTGAGCTTCATGCCCCTCCAATAAAATCCTGACTAATCTAGAAATATGTTTTTTTTTGCCCTCATGTGTACTGTCATGGAAGGAGGCTAAAATGTTGTGAATTAGTGGGGACGTGTGGTGTAGAAAGATTCAAGTTTTGTAGAGGACCAGATTATCCTGAACCGTCCAATGGGTTGCCACTATCCCCAGCTGGATCTCATGATATAAAGCAATAATTTCTGGGTACTGTTATACCTATTCCCGTATAGAATCCAACAAGAGAGCTCTGGGCTAACTTATGGCATGTCATTGCGGCTCTGGAATGTCCCGACGAGATAAAGCATCAGCCCCTACATTCAAACTCCCAGGTTTATACTCCACAGTAAAGTCAAACTGTTATGGACTCCATAGTATCATGAGTTATCCATAGGCATAGGAATTGAATTATGTCAATTACTTTTCATGTAATTTCAATTCGGTTTGGTTTACTTTATTTGGTTTGGTTTACTTTGGGTTGGTTCAGTGTAATGTGGCGTGAACCACTTGACCTATGGGTCATCTTTGTATTTTCGTCCTCAACCCTATTTAGGGGGACGTGAAGGAAAGGAGAGGCAAGTATTGAGAAAATTATATTTTACAGGTCAGATTCTCCCTCAGAGGTCTAGGTTGGATTTCTCCCTTTGAGGTCCAAGGTTGAGCTTCCTCCAAAGCTCCTTTGTTTTAATTGAGTTCCACCATTACTCATTCAAGAAACAAGAATTCTCTTCCAACGTCAAGATCATCCATGGAGGGAAGAGAGGAAAGAAGGGTGACTTGATCCATGGCAAGGGAAGAAACAAACATCTTGGTATCAGACAGGTCCACCCTTGGGGATTCCTCTTCCCTTGACAATTTGAGACAGTTAGAGGAAGATACTAGGCAGAGGACAGATAACCAGGCTCATGTCCTAGAAGAGGTGCATCAAACAACCTCTGATTTGCATGAGGCAATAAAATCAATGGATGCTGCCATCCAAGCTCTCCTTCGGTGACAAGAGGACCATGATACACGAGCCCAACCACCAGCTGCCTACTCTCCACTGGTCGACCACCATCCATTCCACCCACCACCTCCCCCACAACCACCAATGCGTGAACACCATCCCCATCTAGGGCCTGCCGTTCAAGGACCAAACATTGTGCCCAGGTATTTAAAACTTGACTTTCCTACGTATGATGGGTCTAAGAACCCTTTGATTTGGTTAACCAAGTGTGATCAGTTCTTTTATCATCAAAAAACACATGTGGATGAGAAAGTGTATTTGGCTGCCTACCACATGCTCGATGAAGCGCTTCTATGGTACCACCAATTCCGAAATGACCAAGTGGTTCAGGATTGGGCAACTTTTAGACAGTCTTGCATGATGAGATTTGGTCCTCCAGCTAGTAGCAATCCATTGGGAGAATTAATCAATTACAAACAAACTGAAACACTAGAGGTGTACCAAAAGACCTTCCAGGAAAGGTTAAACCGAGCAAACCAGTTTGTTAGCCACACACAGTATATTCATATTTTTACTGCTGGTTTGACAGAAGCTCTACGTTTAGAAGTTGAATTACATGCTCCTATAGATTTAGACCACACTATGAATTTAGCCAGGGCAATTGAGCACAAGCAGCGTGTTCTAAATGAGTCACTGGTCAGAAAACCAGCCTGGCCAGGGAGGCACAATGCCTCAGCGCCAAACCCTTCCTATGGACCTCCAAGATTTAGAGACAGTGCAGCCCCACGCCCAGACATCTCTAATTGGGCTCCACCTGCTCCTTACTTCAAAAAACTTACTAGATAGGAAATGGACCAGAGAAAGGCCAAGGGCCTCTGTTTTAACTATGAGGAACAATATGTCATTGGACACCACTGCAAATGATTATTCAGTATATGTCTGTGGGAGGATGGAGAAGAAATACCACCAGAGGTGGAAATTGTGGAAACTAACCAAGAAGGTCCAGAGATTTCCCTTCATGCTATGATTGGTCTATGCAGTGCAAGCACAATGCAGGTTAAAGCCCAATTACATCATTTACAGTTACTGGCTTTAGTTGACTCGGGTAGTTCACATAATTTCATCAGTTAGCAGGCGGCAGAACAACTTGGGTTAGTAGTACAGCAAGAGATTGGTCTTTCTGTATCAGTAGCCAATGGGGCTAAAATTACTAGTGTAGGCATATCACCAGCCACACACTTTGATATTGAGGGATATGCTTTTGTTGCAGATTTTCTGGTGATTCCACTATCAGGATTCGATTTGGTGCTAGGAATTAAATGGCTACAATTGTTGGGACCAATACTATGGGATTTCCACTCTGACCATGTCTTTTATAGAGGACCAACATCAGATTATATTGCATGGCACACAAGCACCACTCACCTACGCACTACAGGTTGCCCAGGTCCAGTCGACAAACACATGTAAGTTATCTCACTTACTTACAGAATTTGAAGATATCTTTCAAGACCCTACTACCTTACCACCACTTAGGCACTGTGATCACCGTATCTGTTTGAAAACGGGTATCGAGCTGGTAGTGGTGTGTCCGTATCGTTACCCTCACTTACAGAAGGATGAGATTGAAAGGCAGTGCCAGTGGATGTTAGCCCAGGGTATTATTCAGCCCAGTAGGTCTCCTTTTTCTTCACCGGTATTACTAGTCCGCAAGCATGATAAGTCATGGAGGTTCTGTGTGGATTACCGACAACTCAATGCCCATACGATTAAAGATAAATTTCCTATTCCAGTGGTGGATGAGCTACATGGAGCTACTATTTTTACTAAACTTGATTTGAAATCTAGCTATCATCAAATCCGAGTTCATCCATCAGATGTGGAGAAAACAGCGTTCCGCACGCATCACGACCATTTTGAATTCCTCGTAATGCCATTTGGTCTGTCAAATGCGCCTTCCACCTTCCAGGCCCTCATGAATGAGGTATTTTCCTCTCTTTGGAGAAAATATGTATATGTATTTTTCGATGATATTTTGGTCTATAGCAACAGCTGGGAAGAACATCTTCAACATCTTCACCAATGCTGCTGCGGTGAGGTAGCGAGGCGCTGCTCAAGCAGATACTTCAGGCTGCAATGATCAGTGCGAATTAGAAATGGGTGCCCCCAGAGATAAGGCAGCCAATGCTGTATGGCTTTCGGTAATCCGATCAGCTCCCTCTCTGTTATGGTCCTGGGTTAAGTACCTATGTCTTCAGCTCCTAACAGGCCGGTCTTTTGGGTAGTATTGGCTAGGTGCTTAACACTCTCATAAGTTGCTAACTTGTGGTGGTGGTGGCCAAGTTGTCGGCTAAAATAAGCAATCGGGTGTCCCTGTTGGTATAACACTGCACCAATACCGCCCCCCGAAGCATCACATTCCACCACAAATGACTCATCAACGTCGGGTAGCTGCAAAACTGGGGCAGATGATAAGGCCTCTTTCAACTGCTAAAAGGAATGAGCCGCTGTCTCAAACCAGGTATAGGCATTTTTCTTGAGTAGGTTGTTGAGCGGAGCTGCAATTTGGCCATAGCTGCGAATAAATTTCATGTAATACCCAACTAGGCCCAAACAGCCCCTTAAGGCTGTAATGGATGTGGGAGGAGGCCAATCTGTGACGGCCTGTATCTTACTCTGGTCTACTTTTACCCCAACTACTGAAAAAATGTGGCCCAAGTATGCCACTTCTGAGGTTCCCATAGAACATTTGGACTGATTTAAAACCAAATGATGTGAGCGGATAAGAAAAAATACCTGGTGAAGGTGTTGAAGATGCTCTTCCCAACTGTCGCTATAGACCAAAATATTATCGAAAAATACCAAAACGTATTTCCTCAAGAGAGAGAAAAATACCTCATTCATGAGGGCCTGGAATGTGCAAGGCGCATTTGAGAGACCAAATGGCATTATGAGGAACTCGAAATGCTCGTGGTGCGTGTGGAACGCTGTTTTCTCCACATCTGATGGATGAACTCGGATTTGATGATAGCCAGATTTCCAATCAAGTTTGGTAAAAATAGCAGCACCATGTAACTCATCTAGCAACTCGTCCACCATTGGGATGGG
The DNA here is from genome assembly GCF_029961685.1 of Aristolochia californica. Taxonomy (NCBI): domain Eukaryota; kingdom Viridiplantae; phylum Streptophyta; class Magnoliopsida; order Piperales; family Aristolochiaceae; genus Aristolochia; species Aristolochia californica. The sequence continues at coordinate 9,665,128 of NW_027182279.1, forward strand.
AAATTTATCTTTAATGGTGTATGCACATTGAGTTGGATGTAATCCACACAAAACCTCCAAGACTTGTCATGCTTGCGGATTAGTAATACCGATGAGGAAAAAGGAGACCTATTGGGCTGAATAATACCCTGGGCTAGCATCTTCTGGCTCTGCCTTTCAATCTCATCTTTCTGTAAGTGGGGGTAACGATAAGGACGCACTACTACAGGTTCAGTGCCCATTTTCAAACGGATACAGTGATCACAGTGCCTAATTGGCAGTAGAGCAGTAGGTTCCTGAAAGATATCCTCAAAATATGTAAGTAATTGAGATAACTTATAGTTGGCCGTGGTTTGGACCTAAACAACCTGAAGTGCACAGGGCACTGGTGATTGTGTGCCATGCAATGTAATCTGACGGTGGTCCTCTATGAAGGACATGGTCAGAGCTTGAAAATTCCATAATATTGGCCCCAACAGTTGCAGCCATTTAATTCCCAGTACCAAATCGAAACCTGAAAGTGGAATCACTAGGAAATCTGTAATAAATGCATGTCCCTCAATATCAAAGTGTGTGGCTAGAGAGATGCCCACACTGGTAATTTTAGCCCCATTGGCTACTGATACAGAAAGGCCAGTCTATTGCTGGACTACTAACCCAAGTTGTTTTGCCTGATGAAATTATGTGTACTACCAGAGTCAACTAAAGCAAGTAACAGTAGATGATGTAACTGGGCTTTAACTTGCATGGTACTAGAACTGTGCAGACCAGTCATGGCATGAAGGGAAATCTCAGGACCCTTTGGGTCTGTCTCTACAATCTCCTCCTCTGGTAGTATGTCGTCACCATCCTCCAACAGACATATACTGGATAATCTTTTGCATTGGTGACCTTGTACATACTGTTCATCACAGTTAAAACAAAGGCCCTTGGCCTTTCTCTGATCCATTTCTGGTCTGTTTAGTTTTTTGAAGTAAGGAGCAGGTGGAGCCGAGTTAGAGCTGTCTGGGCGTAGGGGTGCACTGGCTCCAGAACGTGGAGGTCCATAATAAGGGGTTGGCATAGTGGCATTGTGCCTTCCTGGTCAAGCTGGTTTTCTGAGCAGTGAATCCTTTAGAACACGCTGCTTGTGCTCAATTGACCTGGCTAAATTCATAGTGTGGTCCAAATCTATAGGACCATATAATTCAAATTCCAGTCGCAAAGCTTCTGTCAAACCATCAGTAAAAATATGAACATACTAGGTGTGGCTGACAAACTGATTAGCTCAGGCTAACCGTTCCTGGAAGGTCTTTTGATACACCTCTAGTGATCCTGTATGCTTATAATTGATTAATTTGCCCAATGGATTGCTACTAGCTGGAGGACCAAACCTCATCATGCAAGATTGTCTAAAGGTTGCCCAATCCTGAACCAATTGGTCATTTCAGAATTGGTGGTACCATAGAAGCTCTTCATCGAGCATGTGGTAGGCGGCCAAATAAACTTTCTCATTCGCAGGTTTTTTGATGATAAAAGAACTGATCACCCTACGGATGGCTGAGGGCCATAAAGTGGGCATATTTCAAGAACCGGTCTACCACAACAAGAATAACAGATTTCCCTGCAGAAGGAGGAAGACCATCAATAAAATCCATTGAGAGATCTGCCCACACCTGTGAAGGAAGTTGAAATGGCTGGAGCAAGCCGGCGGGTTGTAAGGATTCAGAATTATTCCTCTGACAGACCTGGCACGCTACAACATATTCAGCAATGACCCCTTCATACCTCTCCAATAAAACTCCCGACTGAGGTGGAAGTATGTCTTCTGCTGGCCCTCATGTGTACTATCATGAAAGGAGGCAATAATGGCAGGAAGGAGTACCGACGAAGGATGAAGATATATGCGTCCTTTTTACAGAATGAGACCGTCCTATAGTGTCCAGTTCTTGTCCTTGGAATGGTTTTCGATTTGAGCTTGTAATGCAAGGAGATATGGATGATGGCTAGTATCCTGATGGATTGTGTCCAGCAAAGGGGACTTGGGGTGGCTCAGTGCGTGCAAGTGTGAATCCCCTAGTTCTCTGCGGGACAAAGCGTCTGCTGCCCGGTTGAGATAACCCGGTTTGTATTCCACTTGAAAATCAAATCCCATTAATTTGCTGAGCCAATGTTGTTGTGGGGATGTAGCAAGGCGCTGCTCCAATAAGTATTTGAGGCTACAGTGGTCTGTCCGGATCACAAAAGGTCTGCCCCATAGATACAGCCTCCAATGCTGCACGGTTTTGGCCAAACCAATGAGTTCCCTTTCATAAGTGGCTAACTTGTGATGGTGAGGAGCGAGTTGGCGGCTGAAATAGGCAATGGGGTGACCCTGTTGCTGCAAGACGGCACCTATCCCTCCCCCAGATGCATCGCATTCGATGATGAAATTTTTGGCAAAGTTGGGCAATTGGAGAACTAGTGCTGACGCTAATGCCTGTTTTAAGTTGTTAAACGAGGAGTCTGCCAACTGAGACCACTGAAAGGCATGCTTCTTTAGTAAATTGTGCAATGGCACTGCCAGGTGACCATAGTCTTTGATAAATTTTCTATAATACCCTGCGAGACCAAGGAACCCTTTCAAAACTGTAACGGAGTGAGGTGTGTGCCAATCCATAACCGATTGTATCTTGCTGAAGTCTAGTTTCACCCTAGATGCTGAGATCACATGCCCCAAATAAGCTACTTCGGATGTGGCAAAGTCACATTTGGCACGAATGAGAAATAAATGGTGTGCTCGAAGAATTGTGAAAACCTGTCTCAATTGGTACAAATGTGCTTCCCAAGTTTTGCTATAGACCAGTATATCGTCAAAAAAAAAACTAAGACATGCTTCCATAAGAAAGGGCGAAATACCTGGTTCATAAGCGCTTGAAAGGTGGACGGGGCATTGGATAGCCCAAATGGCATCACCAAGAACTCGTAGTGACCATGGTGGGTGTGGAAGGCAGTTTTTTCGATATCCTCTAAATAAACCCGAATCTGATGGTAGCCAGATTTCAAGTCCAACTTTGTAAATAATTGAGAGCCGTGTAGCTCATCCAATAATTCATCGACCACTGCAATTGGAAATTTATCTTTGATGGTGAGAGCATTGAGTTCACAGTAATCCACACAAAAGCGCCAAGATTTATCTGATTTCTTTACCAGCAATACCGGGGATGAAAAAGGAGAATGACTAGGCTGAATAATACCTTGTTGGAACATTTGTTGACATTGTCTTTCTATCTCATCTTTTTGCACATGGGGATAGTGGTAGGGACGCACTACCACTGGTTCGGTGCCCATTTTCAAACGAATTCTGTGATCACACTCTCGTATAGGAGGAAGGTCAGCAGGTTCCTGAAATAAATCAGCATATTCTGCCAACAATGAAGCTAAGTTATCCCCTTTTGAAGGATCCAACGAAAGTGTTTGGAGGCTGCATGGCCGCTGGGCGCTATTGCCCTGGAGGGTGATCGGATGGGTGTCCTATTTAAAACTCATGGTAAGGGATTGGAAATCCCATAAGAATGGACCCAATCGCTGTAGCCATTTAATGCCCAATACGAGGTCAAACCCAGCCAGCGGTATGACCAAAAAATCTTCTACAACGGAGTGACCTTCAATAGTAAAGGGCACTGCTGAACCGAAACCCACAATGGTGACCTTGTCACCGTTAGCCACTGAGACTGATATTCCTGATTTCTACTATAGTGATAACCCCAACTGTTGTGTTGCCTAGCTGCTTATAAAATTATGTGTGCTGCCTGAGTCCATGAGTGCTAGCAAAATATGATGGTTCATGGTGGCATGGACCTACATGGTATTTGTGCTCTGCAGGCCTGTCATGGCATGGAGGGAGATTTCTGGTGTTTCCTCCTCGGTTTGGTCCATATCGTCCTGAAAGTCATCCTCTGAGGGGTCTTCTATTTCTACCCAAAATAGTCTTTTGCATTGATGCCCCTTGATGAATTTTTCATCACAATTGAAACATATGGCTTTGTTAGTGTTTTCTTAAGGAAAGTTAAAAAAGAATTTCTTGTAAAAATACGTCTGTAGGAACCATTAATGCCTCATGTCTCCATGAAACACTTTTCTTGCAAAAATTGTTTTACTAGAAAATTTTATGGTGAACTAATTTTTTTTAAACAAATTACTTTTCATACTTATTTAGCATAGTTAGTGCATTTTTTAGGAAACATTGGAAAATAATTTATAGTAAAAATACATCTCCAGGGACCATTGGTGCCTTATGTTTCCTAGAAACAGTTTTCTAGCTAAAACTTCATACTGGTAAAACTTTGTGGTAAGGATATTTTTGCTATAACAAATTATATTTAAAAACTATAAGTTTTGATAAATTTTTTCATGGAATGTTGGAAATTTTTTTTTTGTATAAATATGTCTCCAAGTACCATTAGTGCCTCATGTTTCCTTGAAGCACTTTTCTAGCTGAAAGGTTTTACCAAGAAAATTTAGAGGTAAGGGATATTTTGTTGAAATACATTTATTTGTACAACTATAAGCCCATGTTGGTGCATTTTTTAAGAAAAAGTTAGAAAAGTATTTCTCGTAAGAATACATCTCCAGTGACCATTAGTGTGTCAAGTTTCATGGAAACACTTTTCTAGATGAAAATTCGTTCTAGGAGAATGTTGTGGTAAGGCAATTGTTTCTAAAACAAATAATTTTCTAAACATTTAAGGCCTTATTAGTGTTTTTTTCAGGAAACGTTGGAAAATTAATTCTAGTAAAAATATGTATCCAGGGATCATTAGTACCTAATGTTTCGTGGAAACACTTTTCTAGCTAAAAATTCTTACCAAGAAAATTTGTGAAAAGGCAATTTTTCCAAAAACAATTCTAAAACTACAAGTCTTAGTTAGTCTATTTTTTCAGGAAATATTAGAAAATTATTTCTAGTAAAAATATGTATCTGGGGACCATTAGTGCCACAAATTTCTTGTAAACATTTTTCTAGTTGGAAATTCTTACAAGGAAAATTTTGTCCTAAGGCAATTTTTGCTAAAATAAATTATATTCAACAACTATAATGTTTTTTTTAGGAATTTTTTCAGGAAATTGGTAAAGCATTTCTAGCAAAAATACAACTCCACGGGCCATTAGCCTCATGATTCCTAGAAACACTTTTCAAGTTGAAAATTCTTAGTAGCAAAATTTTCTTGTAAGGCAATTTTTTCTTAAACAAATTACTTTCTTTTATAAGGCCTTGTTAGTGATTTTTTTCAAGAAACTTTGGAAAATATTTCTAGTAAAAATACATCTCCAGGGACCATTAGTGGCTCATATTTCCTGGTAACACTTTTCTAGCTTAAAATGTGTACCATGATAATTTTGTGGTAAGGCATTTTTTGCTGAAATGAATTACTTTGTACAATTATTAGGCCTTGTTACTGCATTTATTAGGAAACATTGGAAATTATTTCTAGTCAAGATACGTCTCCACGGACCAGTAGAGCTTCATGTTTTCTTGAAATACTTTTCTTGCAAAAAATAATTACTAAGAAAATTTTGTGGTATGGCAAGTTTTGTTAGAACAAATTACTTTCTACAACTATATGGCATTGATGGCGTAATATTTTTGGAAATTTTGGAAAAATATTTCTAGTATAAATACTACTCCAATGACTAGTACTAGCTCATGTTTCTTGGCAACACTTTTCTAGCTGAAAATTCATCCCAAAATAAATTTTGTGGTATCCCAAATTTGGCTGAAGGAAATTACTTTCCTCAACTATAAGGCCTTGTTAGTGATTTTTTTGTGGAAACGTTGAAAAATTATTTCGAGAAAAAACACCTTCATATAGACCATTTTTTGGCTCTTGTTTCCTAGGAACAGTTTTCTAGATGAAAATTCTTACCACAAAAATTATTGTGAGGCAATTTATGTTGAAACAAATTACTTTCAACAACTATAAGCCATGAAAGTACATTTTTCAGCAAACATTGGAAAATTATTTCTAGGAAAAATACTTCTCTAGGGAGTATTAGTGTCATATTTATCATGGAAACAATTTTCTAGTTTAAAATTCTTACCAAGAAATTTTGTAGTGAGGCAATTTTTTCTAAAACGGATTACTTTCAACAACTATAAGGTCATGTTAGTGTATTTTTAAGGAAACATTCGGAAAGTATTTCTAGTAAAAATATGTATTGAGGGACCATTAGTGCCTGATGTTTTCAGGAAATACTTTTCTTCCTCAAAATTTAAACTTGGAAATTTTTATGGTGAGGCACTTTTAGTAGAAACAAATTACTTTCTATAACTATAAGGCCTTGTTCGTGCATTTTTTAGGAAACATCAGAAAAATATTTCTAGTAAAAATACATCTTCAGGGACTATTATTGCCTCATGTTTCCTGGAAACACTTCTCTAGCGAAAAATTCTTACCTAGAAAATTTTGTTGTTAGGCAATTTTTTCTTAAGCAAATTACTTTCTACACTTAAAAGGCCTTGTCATTACATTTTTCAGGAAACGTTGAAAAATATTTCTGGTAAAAATACATATCTAGGGACCATTAGTGCCTCAAGTTTCCAGGTAACACTTTTCGAGCTGAAAAATCTTACCAGTAAAATTTTGTGGTAAGGATATTTTTTTAGTAAAAAATTATATTCAACAATTATAAGTTTACATTTTTTTTTTAAGAAAAGTGGGAAAAATATTTCTAGTAAAAATACGTCTCCAAGTACCATTAGTGTCTCATATTTCCTGGAAACACTTTTCTAGCTGAAAGGTTTTACCAAGAAAATTTTGGGGTGAGGGAATTTTAACTGAAATACATTAATTTCTACAACAATAAGCCCGGTGATTTTTTCTGGAAATGTTGGAAGAGTGTTTCGAGTAAAAATACGTCTTCATGGACCATTTGTGCCTCAAGTTTCTTGGAAACACTTTTCTAGGTTGAATTTCGTACAAGGAGAATGTTGTGGTGAGGCATTTTTCAAATAACTTTCTACACATTTAATGCTTTGTAAATGTATTTTTTTAAGAAATGTTGGAAAATTATTTATAGTACAAATATGTCTCCATGGACCATTAGTTCCTGATGTTTCTTGGAAACACTTTTCTAACTCAAAATTCTTACCAAGAAAATTTATAGAAAGGCAATTTTTCCTGGACCAAATTACTTTCGACAACTACAAGTCCTTGTTAGTATATTTTTTTAGGAAATATTGGAAAATAATTTCTTGTTAAAATATGAATCTAGGGACCATTAGTGCCTCAAGTTTCCTGCAAACATTTTTCTAGTTTGAAATTCTTGCTAGGAAAATTTTGTCGTAAGGTAATTTTTGGTTAAATAAAAATGTTGGAAAAGTAATTCTAGTAAAAATACATCTCTATAGACCATTAGTGCCTCATGATTCCTTGAAACACTTTTCAAGTTGAAATTTTTTACCAACAAAATTTTCTAGCAAGGCAATTTTTTTTAAACAGATTACTTTCTCCAACTACAAGGCCTTGTTAGTGAATTTTTAAGGAAACTTTGGAAAATTATTTCAAGTAAAAATATGTCTCCAGAGACCATTAGTGTTGCATGTGTCCTGGTAACACTTTTCTAGACGAAATATTTTGCAAGAAAATTTTTGTTGTAAGGCAATTTTAGTTGAAACATATTACTTTGTACAACTATAAGGCCTTGTTAATATATTTTTAAGGAAACATTGGAAATTATTTCTAGTAAAAATACCTCTCCAAGGACCATTAGAGTCTCCTATTTCCAAGAAACACCTTCTTGTGAAAAATTATTACTAGGAAAATTTTGTGGTGTGGGATTTTTTACTGCAACTAATTACTTACTACAACTATAAGGCCTTGTTAGTGTAATTTTTTAGGAAACGTTGGAAAAATATTTCTAGTATAAATATAACTCTAGTGACCAGTACGCCCTCATGTTTCCTAGCAACACTTTTCTAGCTGAAAAATCTTCCCAAGAAGATTTTGTAGTAACGCATATTTGGCATAAACAAATTACTTTCCTTAACTATAAGGCCTTGTTAGTTCATTTTTTTTGGAAACATTGAAAAATTATTTCTTGTAAAAATATATTTGTAGGGACCATTTTTGCTTCATGTTTATGAGAAACACTTTTTAGCAAAAAATTCTTATCACGAAAATTTTGTGGTGAGCCAATTTTTGCTGAAACAAATTAATTTCTACATCTATAAGGTCTTGTTAGTACATTTTTTCAGGAAACTTTGGAAAAATATTTCTAGTAAAAATATCTATCAAGGGACTACTAGTGACGCATCTTTCTTGAAAACACTTTTATAACTTAAAATTATTACCAAGAAAATTATGAAATGAGGCATTTTTTTTGCAAAAAACAAATTACTTTCAACAACTATAAGGCATGTTAGTCAACTTTTAAGGAAACATTCAAAAATTAAATCTCATAAAATACCTATCCAGGGACCATTAATGCCTCATGTTTCTGGAAATACTTTTCTTGCACAAAATTTAAATTTGGAAAATTTTATGGTGAGGCAATTTTAGCATAAATTACTTTCACAACTATCAGGCCATGTTAGTGCCTGTTGAAATTATGGAAAAGAGAAATACTTTTATGGACTTCATTAACTTATTACAATCATAGTACATGAACCTCTATTTATAATAAAGAAAGGTATTAGAGTCCAATTACAATAAAACTACATTTGTCTCATTTACACCCAAACTCTAACGCGTAAAGATAAGTCCTAACATAATTAAATAAATCAATATAGATAAAAGACAAACTATAACTCAAACTATAACTCTTCTAGGATGTGGCCATAAGATAAAGATGCCTTTGTGAGTCCTTCTTGATCTTCCAACTTATGTGATACGGATGCCAGCTTGTGGTAATCATGGTGGGTCCTACTTCTTATGTGCTTGGGCCCATCTTGTGGGCCTTTTTTGGTCGTTTGGCCCATCTTCTAATACTCTTAGATATGTGGGCCTTCCTTGGTCTTGTGGGTTGGAGCCCATCTTCCAACACTCCCCCTCAATTTGGGGGTGAGAAAACATCATGAACTCCCAGCTTGCCACAAATGATGTATAAATTTTTTTTTGTATAAAATAGCACATCTTCCAACACTCCCCTTCACGCTTTTGTGCCCTTCCATGAGGCCTTGTTGGCATAATATAAGTGAGAGTACAAATCACTCCTAGCCATTAAGACATTGCTCCATACTCCAGTCCTAACGCATAATGTAGGGCACACTCTGTCTTTTGTAGGTAGTGTGTCTATCGACATTGCTCTGAAGTGTCTACCATCGTGTCCCACCACAGGATAACGACTCTCAAGTGGTAGGAGTAATAAAAGCCATTACAGGGGGGGGGGGGGGGGGGGGGGGGGGAGGGGTTAGTGGGTTTATTTATAATGGTGTCCCAATCCGGGCACTGACTCTCATGGTATCCCAACCCTGATAGTTTTTAGAGTTAAATTTATCATGGTATCACAATCTGGGCACCGAATCTCATGGTGTCCCAACCGTGATATTTTTTAGAGTCAAATAAATTATGATATGAGTAAAGGTACTGTGGCCACCTCTTCATCAATAATAATGTCTCATCCAAAGAGACATAATAGCAGCAATTGTAATGTAACACGACCATCTTCAAACACATATAACATGAACCAAAATAATAAACCTCGTACAAAGACCCATGAAATAATCATAATCCAATATAATAGTTTTTCTTAGATGTAGAAGCGTTATCTTTTGTGCTCCCCCTTTCTTGAATATTTTGGTCACATAAACTTATCCACAACATAAGGAATAAAATACCCCTTTCTTGTACTTCTTCTACTTTTCCCCTTCAAGTTGGGACGTAATGACAGTGATCCCAGCTTGAAGCAAATATCATAGATGTAGCAGTTGTCAAAATGCCTAGCCAATACAACCCAAAACACTGGTCTATTAAGTGCGGAAAGCTAAGTACCTAACCCATCAGTGGTGGACGGAACCATCCAAGTGGATAGAAACACCTAGCTCTGGTACCCACCGTTCTCGTTCTCTACTGCTTATGCCAGGATTCAAATGCAAAACATGGTGCCCAGCTCTAATACCATGTCAAACGCCTAGCCAATACAACCCAAAAGACCGGTCTATTAAATGTGGAAAGCCAAGTACCTAACCCATCAATGGTGGACGGAACCACCTAGCTCTGACACCCACCGTTCCCATTCCCAACTGCTTCCATCGGGATTCGAACGTGGTGCCCAGCTCTGATACCATGTCAAACACTAGCCAATACAACACAAAAGGCCAGTCTATTAAGTGCGGAAAACCAAGTACCTAACCCATCAGTGGTGGACGGAACCACCCAAGTGGACTAAACCACCTAGCTCCGACACCCACCGTTCCCGTTCCCTACCACTTCTGTCTGGATTCAAACGTGGAACGTAGTGCCCAACTCTGATACCATGTCAAACGCCTAGTCAATACTACCCAAAAGACCAGTTTGTTAAGTGCGGAAAGCTAAGTACCTAACCCATTAGTGGTGGACAAAACCACCTAGCTCTGACACCCACCATTCCCATTCCCTAGCACTTCACCTGGGATTCGAACGCAGAACATGGTCCCCATCTCTGATACCATGTCAAGCGCCTAGCCAATACCACCCAAAAGATTGGTCTGTTAAGTGTAAAAAGCCAAGTACCTAACCCATCAGTGGTGGACGAACCACCTAGCTCTGACACCCATCGTTCCCATTCCATACCACTTCTACTATGTTTCGAACGTGAAATGTGGTGCCCAGCTCTAATACCATGTCAAATACCTAGCCAATACAACCCGAAAGACCAGTCTACTAAGTGCGGAAAGCCAAGTACCTAACCCATCAGTGGTGGATGGAACCACCTAGCTCTGACAGCAGTAAGCCAAAATAATAGAGATGTATAAATAATCCCTCAAATCAGGGAGAATTGAGATATTTTCCTGATATATCAACTCAAAAATTGAAGCAAAATAATTGGCATAAATTTGGATTTTTCAATACATCAGAATACCAACATGAACTTTTATTCTTCCAATGAGAATATATCTTTAAATATAGGTCAGATTGACATGAAATTTTCTCCTTATGAAACTAGAATTAAATACCTTTCATCCAAGTATAATTTCTCTTCATAAAATATAATTATCTGAAGATAAATAATCTGAAATATTTCAGTCTCTGTCATCTGGTCGTACTAAGCACTGTTTCTCTTTTTTTCCAGAATGACCATTGACTATTCCAAGATCAATATCTCTTTATAAAAAACTCATACCGAGAATTGGTTGAATAGGTAAGAAAAATAGATTTACATATATTTATTTTTATATATAATTCTCCATATAAAGTCTCTTTATTGATAGAAAAAAATACCTTGGAAGTTGAACCTTTCTACTACTGCTCGAACCTCTTTTTCAATCTGACCTTTCCTGCTTCCAATATTGATTTATCTTTGAAGATAACTCAGATCAAAATTTGGTTGAATAATTAAAGTAATAAATTTACAGATCTTTCTTTTGATATATATTTCTCCATATAAATGCTAGTTATTGATAGCATTAAATAACTCGGAATATGAACTTTATCCTACTGCTCGAACCTTTTTTCAATCTGATCTTTGCTCATTCAAATATCGATATCTCTCTATAGATAACGTCGATGGGAAAAAATAGTTTTTCTTTGGAAAGTAGACTCAAATATCTTTCTTTGAATATATATTTTTTAATATTAAAATCTCCTTATAGAGGTAAAAAAATTCATATAAATGTACGGGTTTAGGGATTGAAAAAAAATAACTACGAACCTAGACTTAGGGTTTAGGGTTTAGAGAAAAGGATCTCATTATCTCTGTGGGTTGCCCAAGTCAACTCACAGAACCTAATCTGAAACCATATTGAATTTATGAAAATAATAAATACTTTTTTGGACTTCATTAACTTATTATAATCAGAGTACATGAACCTCAATTTATAATAGAGGAAGGTAGTAGAGTCCAATTACAATAAAACTACCTTTGTCCCAATTACACTCAAACTCTAACACTTAAAAATAAGTCCTAACATAATTAAATAAATCAATATAGATAAAATACAAACATAACTCAAACTATAACTCTTCAAGGATGTGACCATAAGATAAAGATGCCTTTGTGAGTCCTTCTTGATCTTCCAACTTACGTGATAAGGATGCTAGCTAGTGGTAATCATGGTGGGTCCTACTTCTTATGTGCTTGGGCCCATCTTGTGTGCCTTCCTTGGTCTTGTGGCCCATATTATAATACTCTTAGATATGTGGGTCTTCCTTGGTTGTGTGGGCTGGAGCCCATCTTCCAACAATGCCTTTTTTAGGAAACATCAGAAAAGTATTTCTATAAAAATACATCTCCAAGGATCATTATTGCCTCATGTTTCTTGGAAACACATTTATAACTGAAAATTATTACTTGGAAAATTTTATTGTTAGGCAATTTTTGCTGAAACAAACTACTTTCTAGACCTAAAAGGCCTTGTCAATACATTTTTCCAAAAAAGTCAAAAATTATTTCTAGTAAAAATATGTATCTAGAGACCATTAGTGTCTCAAGTTTCCTGGAAACACTTTTCTAGCTGAAAATTTTTACCAATAAATTTTTGTGGTAAGGATATTGTTGTTTTATAACAAATTATATTCAACAACTACAAGTTTTGATAATATTTTTTCTGGAATGTTGGAAAAGTTTTTCTAGTAAGAATGTCTCTAGGTACCTTTAGTGCTTCATGTTTCCTGGAAACATTTTTCTAGCTAAAAGTTTTACTAAGAAAATTTTGTGGTAAGTGAATTTTTTCTTAAATACATTAATTTGTACTATTATAAGCCCAAATATAAGGCAAATAGATCACAATAAAATGAAAATTTTAGAGTTCATGTATGCAAAAAAATTTGAAAACTATAATAAATGTAAGTGAAGAAAATTATTTCAAGCACTAAAAATGAACTCCAAAGTTTTGTTATCCATGTTTGCACTAGTACAACCCCTAATAATAGCTTGGTGGAATTTTATAGGAAAGAGACTTCTAACTGATCCTAACATGTTTTAAATGTGGTGGATATGCATGCCAAAAACATGTTGAGGATGCAAGTGACCTAATGATCCAAAAACTCGTTATCCTTGTCTCCTTATCTCCTTATCTCCTTGTTATCCTCATAAATTTGTTACTAATGCTGATGGTACCCAAACCAAGGTCATTGGCAAAGGTTCCTCCTCTCTTACTTCATTTATTCATCTTCAAGATGTTTTGTTTGTTCCTCAATTTCCTTTAAATTTGCTCTTACGTATATGGCCTGTCTATTAGTTGGATGTTAAAAATGCTTTTTTAAATGGTGATATCAGTGAGAAAATTATATGGTTCAATCACCTGGTTATGTGGTTGAGGGGGAGTCAGTATGCCGGTTAAAAAAGTCTTTATATTGTCTTAAGCAGTCCCCTCGGGCTTGGTTTGATAAATTTAGTCAAACACTCCTACAGTTTGGTTTTCATCGGTGCTCAATTGATCATTCCGTATATTATAAAGATACAGTCAAAGGAAAAATATTATTGGCCATATACGTGGATGATATTTTCTTAACCGGTGATGATGCTTTGAGCATACAAGAGGTGAAGCAAATGATATGTCAGGAATTCAAAACTGAAGACCTTGGTATGCTTAAATATTTTTTGGGTATAGAAGTTCTTCAATCCAAACATGGGATAATATTTTCTCAAAGGAAATATGTCTTGGATCTCCTTGAAGAAACAGGAATGAAGGGTTGTAGACCAGTTGACACACCTATGGATATAAATGTAAAATTATGTGCCAAAAATGAAGAAGATATTGATATTGTCAAATATCAAAGAATCATGGTAAAACTGATTTATCCCACAGTAACTAGGCCAGACATATCATGTGTTGTACATGTGGTGAGTCAATTCATGCACAAACCACAAATTACCCACTGGCAGGCTTTAGAGAGAATATTACGTTATCTAAAAGGAGCTCTAGTAAGAGGATTGCTATATAAAAAACATGGGCACTTCAACATAGAAGGATTCTCAGATGCAGATTGGGCTGGATCTCCAGATGATAGAAAATCTACATTGGGATATTGTACTCTGGTTGGGGGAAACTTGGTTACATGGAAAAGTAAGAAGCAAAATGTGATTGCAAGATCTAGCGATGAAGCAGAATACAGAGCTATGGCCCATACCGTTAGTGAACTTTTATGGGCCAGGACCCTCCTTACCTAACTAGGTTTTTATAAAAAGGAGTCCATGAATCTGCATTGTGATAATCAAGTAACCATTCATATCACTTCAAATCCAGTATTTCATGAAAGCACTAAACATATTGAGGTGGATTGTCATTTTATACGGGAGAAGTTTCAAGTAGGAATAATCTCTCTCAAACATGTGTCATCTCAAGAGCAAGTAGTTGATATTCTCACTAAACCCGTTACATCTAAAATCCTACCGTTTATATGTGGCAAGTTGGGTATTTATGATGTCTTTTCTCCTCCAGCTTGAGGGGGAGTGTTGGAAGATGGGCTCATGCCTACGAGCTCAACACAAGAAGCCCACACGTCAAAGGAGTGGCATATGTGTAAAATATGGTACTTTCCATAAAGATGGCATAGAAGTGTAAATATGTATTTCTTTTATGTCTTTTGTTTTATCAAGTTGAAGCCCTAAGGGCATTGTAAAACTATAAATAAAGGCATTGGCTAAGAGGTAGGGCATTGAATCACTCTCCTCTCTTTCCACAAATTCGTCCAGCCCTCATTTTTCTTTTTGACGCAACCCTCTTCTCCCTTAATCCAAACTCTCTCCTTCCTCGTTCTTCTTCTTCTCTTCTCCTTCTCTCCTCTTGTTCTTCTTCTTTCTTGTTGATCTAAAGTTCCTTTCATGAGATCCTAAATTCTACAATCTTGAAGTGTTGAAATTTTCTCCGAGACATCTCGCATCAGAAATATTTCGTGTTGGTTAACAATGTCATGCCCTGCATTCAGAAATATTTCGTGTTTGAGTATCAAAGGAAGATCATCAAGAATTTATGTATTTTAATTTACACCTATAGAACTGTCATTAAAGGTCCCTCTCAGCTTTTGGGTCTTTCTTTATTGTGGTACTACTATATGAACTGAATCAGTCTTTGAAGGATGTAGTTATGGGTTTTGCTAAAATAGGGTAAATCTCACACAATTGACCACAAGCATAAATAGATTGTTGCAGTTGAGATAATAATATGTTTTAAAGTTGATTCAGAAAAAATAAATTGATAAGTGCACAAACCAGTTATCTAGTCAATTAGTTCCACTAGGAAAGTAGAAATTTATTAACCTTGGCAACTAGTGTGATTTTATATCATCAATTATATTAAATAAAAAATTGGCTTATTAAGGACATATGGCTCTAACAACTATGTTGTGTGAATCAGTGATGCTCTTCTGGTAAGTTTCTTATCCTTTTGGGGGGGTTAGTAAACTTGAAAGACGAGATGATCTTCAATAACATAACGCCCTTCAACACTTGAAGTCGTTAGTGGATCGTAGATGAAGCTTCATCTTGATGCAAGGGAAGAAGGGGTCCTTCATCTCCACGGTTTAATTTCGATCATCTGAAAGAAGGCCTTGTTTGATCTTCTTTGAATTGAAGGACGCGCGACGCTGGCTTTTTCCCCTCTCTCTCCTCGCACCTCCCCCCCCCCCCCCCCCTCGCGCGTCGTCATTTCTCATTTTTTCTTCCTCTCTCCCGCACTCCCTCTCTCATCTCCCTACGCCCCCGACGTCACTGCCGCCATAAAATCGATCTTGTCCTTCATCTCCGGCCATCGTCTCATTTCCCTCTCATCTCCAGCCTCATCTCTCGGTCTTGTCTCGGCTTCGCCCTCTCTCTCGCACCCCCTCTCTCGTCTCCGTGACTCCCTCCCTTCTCTCGGACTCGCTCTCCTCGCTTCTCTCTCTCTATTCCCTCCCTCTGGACCTCCCTTTCTTCTCTATCTTCTCCCTTTCAGCCTCCCACTCCCTTCTCTCTCTGGCTAGTCTCCTTTCCCCCGAAAATACCTTCCGATTTCGTTTGATTTCCCCATTTCCATTTCAATTTTCTTCGATTTTAGACATTTGGGCATCGATTGCTTAATATCTACTTCGATTAGGCATCGATTTCACCCTTTGGCTTCGGTTTTCCCCAAATTTCAGAAGTTATGCCTAAACCTTAATTTTTTTCATTAAATTAGTGTTTTATTTGATTTAAATTTATTTTCAGTGCATAATTGGGGGTTATTCGTGCATTATTTTGGGATTTTACGGTTTATAGTCTAAATTCTTGATTCGTGTATGGATTATTTTTAGGGTTTGCTGCTCGGTATTTAAGGGTCCAGTAATTAGGGTTTATGGTTTATGGTTAAGGATTTAGGGTATTTTAGGGATTAGGGTTTTTAAGGTTTAGGGTGTTTAGGGCATTTAAGGTTTTGGGGGTTTTATGTTTTTAAGCTATAAGGTTTTTTCGGTTTAGGGTTTGGAATTGGGGTGTAGGGTTTAAGGTTTAGGGCTTTTAATGTATTAAGTTTTGGAATTAGTGTTTACGGTTTAGAGTTTAGTAGGTGATAGGGTTTAGGGTTTGATGGTTTAAGTTTTTTTTTATGGTTTATGTTTCAGGTTTAGGGTTTAAGTTAAGGATTTAGGGTATTTTAGGGATTAGGGTTTTTAAGGTTTAGGGCGTTTATGGTTTTTAAGGTTTTGGGGGTTTTGTGTTTTTAAGCTCTAGGGTTTTTAGGTTTAGGGTTTGGAATTAGAGTGTAGGGTTTAGGGTTTAGGGTTTAGTGATTTTAAGGTATTAAGTTCTTGAATGATTGTTTAGGGGTTTTTAGTCTAATTCAAACAAAGTTGAGTTGCCTACACTGGCGTCCATAATGCCTACGAAACCCGACCCCCATCATAGACGAGGTACAGTTCATAGTGACTGCGAAGTTATATGGGGCTCTACTAGGGGTCTTTGGTGAATTTGAACTTGATGTGTGTGAGTTTTCATTGTTTAATGCATATGCATTAGTGAAAATAATTTAATTAATTTTGAAATGTGTGAGAATGTTGTTAAGAATTTTTTAAGTGCCATGGAATGTTTTTGCCATGTGGTGAGGAGATTCGGGTATTATACATATCCACCACATGGTATTTTTTTTTTTTGTGGTTTGTGTTAGTATTTTTTTTTTTTATGGTTTGTGTTTTGTGATGTGTAAGGGTTGTCTGATAAAGTTTTTTTCGTGAGGACCGTCTCGGATTTAGATTATACATGGCTGTAAGAAGACAACCAAGTGGTGGAACATATGATATTTGGACATTCGATGATGATAGCAAAATGCAAGATCTCTTGGTTGAGCAGGTCAATCTAGGGAACAAGTTGCCTAACGGGGTGTGGAAGCATGAGGTATACGTGGACTGTGTAAATAAGTTCAATGAAGAAGCAGTCATGAAAAAAACTATTGAGCAGGTGAAGAATCGAACAAGAGCATGGGCGAAAACATACCAAACGGTAACGAGCTGTATCAACACTAGTGGGTTTGGTTGGGATGCAACCACACAACGAGTTACTGCATGTAATTCTGTATGGCTTGACTACATAAAGGTCAGTAAATCTGTATGGCTTGACTACATGATGTACTATAAAATATTTTTTATGTTTTCCGCGTTAGTATAACTTTATTCCAAGACGTCTAAATGATGTTTTATTCTTGTAGGAGCATAAAGATGTTGAGAAGTACAGACGTGAAGGCTGCCCCCTGTATGACAAATTAGCTATGGTGGTGGGAAACAAAATAGCGGTAGGGTCAAGAGGTGCAACCTTTGTAGATCAGGGGGATGAGGTGATCCGTGAATCGGAACATGTCCCGATGGATGAGCCAGAGGATGTTGATATAGTTAGGGATACTCCATCACCATTATTAAGCATGGATGAGTCTCTAGGTAATCAATCTGAAAGAAGTAAACGGTCATCTTCAAGTCGTCGTAGAAAGAGAACCGAAATGCCTGATGATGACACTAGTAGAAGAATCTTTGATGCAAGAGATCAAATTGCTAAGACATTTGAGAATTTCATGATGAAAGACGATATTGTAAGAGATTGGGTCAAAGCCCTCAGGGAAATCCCGGACTTGCCTACAGAATTGAAGTTTCGCGCTCCTTCATGGTTGGATACGCCAAGTAAGAAGGTCATGTTTACGGAGATGACAATGGAAGAGCAGGTCGAGTGGCATAAATTTTATTTTGAAAACTAATTGTAACGCATTATAAATACACTATTCTTTTGGAATATTGTTATGTATTAGGTATGATATTTGAATTATGACGTTGCAAGACTTATTAGTATGGTTTGTATTTAAATTTGATATGTTGTTGTGTTTATATATTGCATGGATGAATATGGTGCTTTGAGTATGGATGTGGACAATTAAATGAATATGGTTGCATATGGATGTGATTGAATGTAGGATGTGGGAATGTGGATGAATATGGTTGTTTATAAGTGTGATTGCAAATTGGTTATGATTGAAGATTGATGTTTACTTGTGTTTATGAATTTTAGGTGATTGAATTTGTGGATTTCCATGGATACTATGACAGATTATGAAAAGGTTGCAACTATGGTTGCTTTCACAACTTTGTTGATTGCCATGGAGAGATACTATCTATACCATTGCAGCAGACGTGTACCATGTTTTTGTTGGATGAATGGTCCATTGTATTTGCAAAAGGCACTAGACAATCACCAGTTAAATTTTGGAAAGTTTACAGGATGAACCAACTGGTATTTCACAAATTGGCAAATATACTTACTAGTAAAGGGTTTTTATGAGCCACAAAGACCATCTCAGTTGAAGAACAACTTGCATATTTCCTCCTAACTGTTTGTCAAGGACAAGTGTATAGTTTCACAGCAGAGATGTTTGATAGATCAAACTGGACCATAAGTGAGTATTTCAACAAGGTGTTGGATGCAATCCTCAAACTTCACTCTGATTACGTCAAACGGCCTTCGGAACGCACACACTCGAAGATTTTAACCAAATCAATGTTTTATCCCTACTTCAAGGTAACATCACTTTCTATAACTAAATAATTTTCGAGTAATATACAAAGTTAGTAAATATTAATTGAAAATGTATAATTAGGATTGTATTGGAGCTATTGATGGAAATCATATCAAAGCCAACATTCCACTTGAAGATCAACCAAGGTTTGGGAATAGAAAATGTTATCTCTCACAAAATGTGATGGCAGCATGTTCATTTGATATGCAAATCACTTATGTACTTGCTAGATTGGAGGGGTCAGCAGCCAATTCCCGTGTACTGAAGGATGCATTGACTCGTCGAGATAAAATCTTTGTACCTGAAGGTAAGTAATATATTTTTATGTAGTCATTTTTTATCTATTTTATATTCAATTATAGGAAAATATATTTTATCTATTTTATTTGGTATATAATTTCTATTATAGGAAAATATTATCTAGTCGATGCTAGTTATGCAAATCTTCCGGGATTTTTGGCTCCATATTGAGGAACCCGATATCATCTGCAAGAATTTGGAGATAATATTCCTAGAAATGAAAAAGAATTACTCAACCGAAGACATTCATCTTTACAGAATATTATTGAGCGAACTTTTGGTGCTTTAAAAGCTCGATTTCAAATGTTAAAAGGCACTCCTCCATTTTCTTTTAAGATCCAGGTGAAAATTGTACATGCTTGTTGCATATTACACAATTATATACGTGTAAAAGATTATGATGATATATTTGAAGATGAAGATGATGATTCGGGTGGCGAGCTCAGTGGAGGAGGTGATGCGGTCCAATTAGGTGCAATGGATGATACAGACAGTGACGATTGCAATGATCTTCAGGATGTGGGTAGCCAAGTAACAAGCATTCGGAGGCAGAGTGCATTAGAATCCACAAGAGCCGCACAATTTTGAGATGCCATAGCGACTTCCATGTGGAATGATAAATGATGGTTTACTCTTATCACTTTTGAACATGCATCATTTATATGTGCTAAACTTGTAACTTGTTGATTTTAATATTAAAGGCACAAACTCGTTATTTGAATAATTTTTTTTAGGTTATTTTCAAAGTTGTATATGTATTTATTTATTATTTTTTCAATTTTATTACTATATTAAATTTCATATTTAAGTCTCTGGTAAATAAAATATAATTAAAGTATGCATTTGACTAATTAATTACTTTTAATTTTGTCAAAAAATATTATTAATTAATACCATGCAAATCTATCTTATGTCATTAATATAATACTTTTTATTCATTAATCATATTTTTTTTATTTACTCTATTGTATTAGTGATTTAATAGGGGTAATTAAAATATTGTTAACTCAAACACTTGGTTTAATTAACTTATTTTTAAAATTAATAAAATCAATAGTTTTAAATTTCGAAGATGAAGATGAAGATGAAGTTGTCCACACTAACACCCTATTTCGAAGATTTTGAAGATGAAGATCATGTAAATGCATAAGATGAAGATGAAGATCAAGATCAAGATCAAATTTTCATTCTGTTTTACTAACCCCCCCTTTATGTATGAAGGCTTTAACTATGTATATGAACTATTTTCTTGTGACTTCATTCCCACATGGACTTTGTAAGTCCTTGGGGAGTTTGGACATTGGAAAATAAAAATAACAAGGTAATGGAAATTGTTACTGATGTGTGTAGTTTCTGTCTCTTTCATAAGTTCTATGTTTCATGTCTTGGTAGGAATACATGCAGTACTATTGTGACCCTCCAATCCTTATGATTTTTTTTTCCGATATCGCCTCCTTTTTCTTTTTAAGAAATATGACAGATCTTTAGAGATATATTGATGTCTATCTCACAAGACTTCAAAAAATTTTCTAACTTTACTGATAAAATTGTGTTTCTGGTAAGGTAAGGAGGGGGTGGATTACCCCTTCCTTTTTTTCTTCTCCCCCTCTCAATTTTTTTTCCAATAACAACTTATTTTTTATCCATTGTCTACTTGTTATGAGTTTTAGATGGCTGGAAGGAGGAAAGGTAAAGACAATATAGATAACACTACAAAGAGGTCATACGAATCATGGACGTGTGACGAAGACAGTAAAATGCTTGATTTTCTCATTGAGCAAGTCAATTTGGGTAAAAAATTACCCAATGGAGTTTGGAAACACGAAGTTTTCAATAATTATGTCAATATGTTCAATATGGACACAGCGAACCAAAAGACAATAGAACAGTTGAAAAACTGTGTGAGGACTTGGAAAAAAATATATATGGTTGTGAGTACATGCCTAAACACTAGCAGCTTTGGGTGGGATCCAACAACCCAGAAAGTCACTACTAGTAAGACAGTGTGGCAAGACTACATAAAGGTTTGTAAATGTAACATAGAATGTTATGTTTTTTGCTTTATTAATCATACTTTTTAGTATTTTAAATGATAACTTTTCATGTAGACGCATAGAGAAGCCTACAAGTATAGGCGGGAAAGTTGTCCGCTCTATGAAAAATTGCCTATTGTGGTTGGAAACACTATGGCCGCCGGGAAAGCGAGTAACACAATCATAGAGTCAGATGATAACCTTTTTCTAATTTTGTAGAAGGGACAATGATTGAGGACATTGATGAAGATGATGCAATCAAGGAGATCCTAGCACCCAACATTACAGAGTCTCCAAGTGATGCTCCTCCGAAAAGCAAAGCATCAAGCAATGATGGGAATAGAACTTCTTCTACTCAGCGTAGGAAGAGATCCGAACCATTAGTTGAAAATGCTAACAAGATCGTTGAGGGTATTAACAATATGTCATCAACCCTTATGCAAATCTTTACTCCCGTAGAACATCCATGGTTCGAAGCACCCTAGGCATTACCTTAATTACCCAGAGAAGTCAAATTTTTTGCATGGAGTTGGTCGACACCAAAGCTAGGAAGGATATGTTTATGAAGATAAAACAAGAAGATCGGTATGATTGGTTGATGACTAAATTCAATGCAATGTAATAGACTTATATAGATGTTGACAATTTTAACCTATATTTACGAGATACATTTGTATGAATGACGTTGATTATTGAGTATTTTTAGTCAATAGTTAATGTGTAAATGTGTTTGAACCATGTTTTCATTATTGAATGTCTAGTATTGTAGGTACCCATGGAAAATCTACCAAATAGGGAGAAAATATGTATTTGTATTGCAGCTTATACAATTGTACTTGTCCTTGTCCATTCATACTCAAATGATTGTAATAGGCAAGTACAACGTTCTTATCATATGGGTGGTCCACGATATTTAAAGAAAGCATTAGAAAGATTGCCTATTAAATTTTGAAAAGTGTATAGGATGAATCAAACTATTTTCTCAAGTTGGTTGGAATCTTGAAAAGTAGAGGACTTTTATTTGATACAAGGACAATATATGTGGAAAAATAAATTGCATATTTTTGTATAATTGTTAGTCAACAACAATCTTATAGTGTCACCTCACAGATGTTTGAAAGATCAAATTGGACAATTAATAAGTATTTTAACAAATTGTTAAATGCTATTATCAGACTACAATCTGATTACATCAAGCAACCTTCAAGACGTACTCATTCAAAGATCTTGAACAATGATATCTATTATCCATATTTTAAGGTAAATATAAAGTCGTTTGATGAATAATTTTTAGTTACTATAAAAATATATATTTGTATTAATGATTTTTTATTAGGATTGTATTGGTGCGATCGATGGTACTCATATTAAAACACATTTCTCATTTGATCAACAAGCAAGATTCTGGAACAGGAAGGATTTTCTCAAAACGTATTGGCAGCATATATATTTGACATGCAATTCACATATATACTTGTTGGATGGGAGGGATCAACAGCCGATTCAAGTGTATTGAAGTCAGCATTAACCAAACGAGATAAACTTTATGTTCCTGAAGGTAAATATCACTTCTTTCTTTATAGTCTATTTAAATTTATAATTTTTTATTAGATTATAATAGATATATATTTTATTGTAGGCAAATATTATTTGGTAGATGCTGGATATGCAAATCTTCCTGGGTTCTTGGCTCCATATCGAGGTACTCGTTATCACTTGCAAGAATTTAGGAATAATACTCCTACGGATGAAAGAGAATTATTTAACTGATGACGCTCATCTTTACGGAACACTATCGAGCGTACATTTGGGGCTTTAAAAGCTCGTTTCAAGATATTAAAAGATGCTCCTCCTTTTGATTTTGATGTCCAGGTAAAAATTGTGATTGCTTATTGTGTATTGCATAATTATATACGCATAGAAGATTATATGGATTTATTTGAAGATGAAGAAGATGATTCAAGTGATGATTCTGGTGAAGAACATTGTGAGAAAGTGATAATAGTGATGATGTGGACACTCAAAGAAGTACTAAGAGGGAGTCCACAGTACAATTTGCAAGAGCATCATATTATCAAAATGTTATAGCTATTCAGATGTGGCAAAATTATTGACTATTATGTTTTAATGCCACTAAATATTTTTTGTGTTATACTTTTGTATGAACAGATATAATTTTTATATTAAAAAGGTGATTGAGTTATATTTTTAGTATTTTTATTTTTATTATTACGATATTTGTGTAGTACGCTATGTAGTATGATATTTATATAATTATTTCATATTTAGATATTATTAAATTAATATAAAAGTAAGCATTTTTTTAATTATTATATTTAATATATTTTATTTATTAACTAATATTAATTTAATTTTCTGATAGTAAAATATATCAAAATATTTTATTTAATAAATAATTTATATTCACTTTACACCACACTTTCCATTGTGCACACTAACACAAACAAGTACTTTACACTGCACTTTCAATTGAGCACACTAACATAAACAAGTACTTTACATTGCACTTTCTATTGCGCACACTAACACAAATAAGTATTTTAAATTTCCTAGCACTTTCCCTAGGGAAAATATTTTTCATTGTAATCCACTTTCCCTCCGCACTTACATTGTGCACTACCCGCCCCCTCCCCCCCTCCCCCCCTCCCCCCCCCCCCCCTCCTTTCTTTAGTTAAACGCTAAAGCAGAAATTCAATTTTCAATTTGTTTGTAGCTAGTGGGTACTCAGACCTTACCTGAGAGAGAACAAACACAAATAGAGGGATAATAGAACTAAACAAGAATGGCCATAGAGAGCCAGAATCCTTGCCTCTAATTGCAGCCCAGAATGTGTGCATCGTGATACTTACGACCATGGCCGCTTCCTGTTTTGTAAAACATTCAACAGAAGAAGACTAGTTAATGTCATGGCAGAGAACAGAAACTGCATCGCAGCTAGTATTTCTATGCTGTCATTTTTTCATACAATTAAAACAGCAATGCAGCTAATTTAGACCATCAACCACAACAATGTAAGACAGTTAGCCAATGCGACCCAAAAAGGTTAACTGACTAAGTGGGACCAAAGACCCACACTTACACCCACCTTGCCAAATGCAAAGTCCCCATGCTAAACCAAATGCAAACGAACTCACGGGGATTCGAACGCGGGATGGCGTGCCAAACACAGGGTACCAAACCATCTGCCCCGAACAAGTGAACCGATTAAATGTTAGGTTCTTCCCGAGCCATGGATCGAGTGACCCTTCTTTCCTCTCTTCCCTCCATATTGAATCTTGAACGTGGAATGATGGAAATAGGAATGGAATGATTGAGCTTGGAAGGAAGCTCGACCTAGACCTCAGAGGGAGAATCTGACCTAGACCTCTGAGGGAGAATCTGACCTGTTTAATTCTAATTTCTCAATACTTACTTTTCTTCACCTTGATGTGCCCATAAATAGGGTTGAGGACGGAAATACAAAATAGACCCATGGGTCAATTGGTTCATGCCATATTACATCTAAACCAAACCAAACCAAATGGAATTACATTAAAAGTAAATTGACATAATTTAATTCCTATGCCTATGGATAACTCGTGATGCTATGGAGTCCATAAGATCACCCCCCCTCCTGGAGAATGAGTTTGTCCTCAAGTTCGAAGTAGGAGTAGAGGGTTCAGAACGCATCTAATGGCTCCCATGTCGTGTCACTGGGATCAGCATCAGCCCATTGCACTAGGATCTCCCAATCACCCTAAATGCGATCAGCCTGTAACACCTGTCCTGGAGTAGAAAGGACACATCCCCCATGTAGTGAAGGCAGAGGTGTGTGTAGCAAGGGAGAGTCACCTTGGAAGGCCTTCAGTTGGGAGACGTGAAACACATTGTGAATCTTGGCCTCTGGCGGAAGCTGCAAGCGGTAGGCAACTGTACCAATGCGGTCCATTACCTAAAAGGGACCATAATACTTCGGAGAGAGCTTGTGGCTTAGAGGCTGTCAGTGACAGCTGCCTATAGTGTTGGAGACATAGCCATACATAATCTCCTGGAGAAAAGAAGACTTCCCGGTGCTTCTTGTCATAATAAAACTTCATAGTATTTTGGGCGTCCTAGAGATGAGTTCGCACCTCAATGAGCAAAGTCTCTTTCTGCTAATGCTTGGTCCAAAGTGGCGACCTTGGAGGCACCTAGTTCATATGATAAAACGATGGGCGGCTCTCTACCATATACTTTTTTCGAGTGCGCTGTGGTAGGAGGTGTTGTAACAGAATTCCGCCCAGGCAAGCCACTTAACCCACTGTTTAGGTGAGTCCCCCACGAAACAACGAAGATACATCTCAATTGTCCGATTGACGACCTCTGTCTGACCATCAGTCTGTTGATGGTAGGTGGAAGAGAATGCTAACGTTGTGCCCTGCAGCTTGAATAGTTCTTTCCAGAATGTACTGGTAAAGATGACATCTCTGTCACTGGTAATGGAAGTAGGCATCCCATATAAGCGTACAATATTATCCATAAATAGCTGAGCTACGTGAGTTGCAGTGTAAGGATGAGCCATAGGTATGAAATGGCCATACTTTGATAAATGATCAACCACTACAAAGATAACGGATTTGTCGAACGATGAGGGAATACCATCTATGAAGTCCATGGAAATATCTTACCAGACTTGTGATGGTAGTTGAAGTGGTTGGAGCAACCCAGCTGGACTTAATGATTCAGCTTTATTTCGTTGACAAATCTGACAAGCCGCCACATAATCGGCTATACTGCGCTTCATACCCCTCCAAAAAAATTCCCGACTTATCCGGCAATATGTTTTTTGTCAGCCGTCATGTGTACTATCATGGAAGGAGGCTAAAATGTAGTGAATTAGTGGTGATGTGTGGTGAAGAAAGATCAGGTTTCGGAAGAGGACCAGACTATCTTGAACCGTCCAATGTTTTTCCGATCTCCCCTACTGGATCTCCTGATATAAAGCAATAATTTTTGGGTACTGTTGTATCTCTTCCTGGATAGAATCCAACAAGAGAGCTCTGGGCTGACTGATGGAATGTAATTGCGGCTCTGGAATGTCTCGGCGAGATAAAGCATCAGCTCCCACATTCAAACTCTCAGGTTTATACTCCACTGTAAAGTCAAACCCCATGAGTTTACTTAACCAATACTGTTGCGGTGAGGTAGTGAGGCGCTGCTCAAGCAGATACTTGAGGTTGCAATGATCTATGCGAATCAGAAATGGACGCCCCCAAAGATTAGGCCACCAATGCTATATTGTTTTAGCTAAACCGATCAGTTCCCTCTCATAAGCTGCTAACTTGTGGTGGTGTTGGCCAAATTGGCAGCTAAAATAAGCAATCGGGTGTCCCTGTTGGTATAACACTGCACCAATACCGCCCCTCAAAGCATCACATTCTACCACAAATGACTCATCAAAATCCGGTAACTGCAAAATGGTGCAGAGGATAAGGCATCTTTCAACTGCTAAAAGGAATGAGCCGCAGTCTTGGACCAGGTAAATGCATTTTTTCTTGAGTAGGTTGTTGAGCGGTGCTTCAATCTGGCCATAGCCGCGAATAAATTTCCTGTAATACCCTGAAAGGCCCAAAAATCCCCTTAATGCTGTAATGGAGGTGGGAGGAGGCCAATCTGTGACGGCATGTATCTTACTCTGGTCTACCTTCACCCCAACTGCTGAAATAACGTGGCTCAAGTATGCCACTTCGGAGGTACCCATTGAACATTTGGACTGATTTAAAACCAAATAATGTGATCGGATAAGAGTAAATACCTGGTGAAGGTGCTGAAGATGCTCTTCCCAATTGTTGTTGTAGACCAAAATATCATCAAAAAAATACCAAAACGTATTTCCTCAAGAGAGAGGAAAATACCTCATTTATGAGGGCCTGGAATGTGGAAGGCGCATTTGAGAGACCAAATGGCGTTACAAAGAACTCAAAATGCCTGTGGTGCGTGCGGAACGCAGTTTTCCCCACATCTAATGGATGAACTCGGATTTGATGATAGCCAAACTTTAAATTGAGCTTGGTAAAAATAGTAGCACCATGTAACTCATCTAGCAACTTGTCCACCACTGGTAAGGGAAATTTGTCTTTAATGGTGTGCGCATTGAGTTGCCTGTAATCCACACAAAACCTCCATGACTTATCATTCCTGCAGACCAGTAATACCGGGAGGAAAAAGGAGACCTGCTTGGCTGAATAATACCCTGGGCTAGCATCTTTTGGCACTGCCTTTCAAACTCATCCTTCTGTAAGTGGGGGTAACGATAAGGACACACCACTACAGGTTCAATGCCCGTTTTCAAACGGATGCGGTGATCACAATGCCTAATTGGCGGTAGAGCAGTAGGTTCCTAAAAGATGTCCTCAAAGTCTGTAAGTAATTGAGATAACTTACAGTTGTTCGTGCTATGTACCTGAACAACCTGAAGGGCCCAGGGCACTGGTACATGTGTGTCATGCAATGTAATTTGACGGTGGTCCTCTGTGAAGGTCATGGTCAGAGCTTGAAAATCCCATAAAATAGGCCCCAACAGTTGTAGCTATTTAATTCCCAGTACCAAATCAAATCCAGACAGTGGAATCACCAGGAAATCTGTAATAATGTGTGTCCCTCAATATCAAAGTGGGTGGCTGGAGATATGCACACACTGGTAATTTTAGCCCCATTGATTACTGATACAAAAAGGCATGTCTGTTGCTGGACGACTAACACAAGTTGTTCGGCCGTTGGCTGACTGATGAAATTATGTATACTGCCAGAGTCAACTAAAGCAAGTAAGTGTAGATGATGTAACTGTGCTTTAACCTGCATGGTATTAGAACTGTGCAGACCAGCCATGGCATGAAGTGAAATTTCTGGACCCTCTTGGTCTGTCTCCACAATCTCCTCCTTGGGTAGTATGTCTTCACAATCCTCCCACAGACATATACTGAATAATCTTTTGCATTGGTGACCTTGTACATTCATCACAGTTAAAACAAAGGCCCTAGGCCTTTCTCTGATCCATTTCTTGTCTGTTCAGTTTTTTGAAGTAAGGATCTGGTGGAGTAGAGTTAGAACTGTCTGGGTGTGGTGTTGCACTGGCTCCGGAACGTGGAGGACTATAATATGGTGTTAGCACAGTGGCATTGTGCCTTTATGGCCAAGCTGGTTTTCTGACCAGTGAATCCTTCAGAACACACTGCTTATGCTCAATTGACCTGGCTAAATTCATAGTGTGGTCCAAATCTGTAGGACCATGTAATTCAACTTCCAGCCGCAGAGCTTCTGTCAAACTAGCAGTAAAGATGTGAACATACTAGGTGTGACTTACAAACTCATTAACACGGTCCAACTGTTCCTGGAAGGTCTTTTGATATACCTCAAGTGATCCTGTCTGCTTATAATTGATTAATTCGCCCAATGGATTGCTACTAGCTGGAGGACCAAACCTCATCATGCATGATTGTCGAAAGGTTGCCCAATCCTGAACCAATTGGTCATTTCGGAATTGGTGGTACCATAGGAGCGCTTCATCGAGCATGTAGTAGGGGGCCAAATAAACTTTCTCATCCGCATGTATTTTTTTATGATAAAAGAATTGATCACATTTGGTTAACCAAATCAAGGGATCTTTAGACCCATCATATCTAGGAAAGTCTAGTTTTAAATACCTAGGAACCGTATTTGGTCCTTGAGTGGCAGGGATTGGTATGATGCATTGGTGGTGGTGGAGGAGGTGGTTGGTGGTAGTGATGGTTGTCGGCCGGTGGAGAGTAGGTTGTGTGTGGTTGTGCTCGTATCCCACTGTCATCCTGTCGTCGGAGGAGGGCTTGGATGGCGGCATCCATGGATTTGATGGCCTCACGAAGGTCAGATGTAGTCTGAAGCACTTCTTCCAGAGATTGAGCTTGGAGGTCTGTCCTCTGGCGATTATCTTCAATTAGTTGCCTCAAATCCTCAGGGGAAGAGGAATCCCCAATGGTGGACCTATCTAATACCAAGATGTTAGGTTCTTCCCGAGCCATGGATCGAGTCATCCTTCTTTCCTCTCTTCCCTCCATATTGAATCTTGACGCTAGAAGTGGTTTCTTATTTCTTGAACGTGGAATGATGGAAATAGGAATGGAATGATTAAGCTTTGAAGGAAACTCGACCTGGACCTCAAAGGGAGAATCCGACCTAGACCTCTGAAGGAGAATCTGGACCTGTTTAATTCTAATTTCTCAATACTTACTTTCCTTCACCTTGACGTCCCCATAAATAGGGTTGATGACGGAAACACAAAATAGACCCATGGGTCAATTGGTTCATGCCATGTTACATCTAAACCAAACCAAACCAAATAGAATTACATTAAAAGTAAATTGACATAATTTAATTCCTATGCCTATGGATAACTCGTGATGCTATGCAGTCCATAACATTAAGTGGGACCAAGGACCCACACTTATACCCACCCCGCCAAATTCAAAGACCCTGCGCCAAACCAAATGCAAATGAACCAAACCAAATGCAAACGAATTAATAGGGATTCGAACGCAGGATGGCGTGCCAAATGCAAAGTACCAAACCATTCACATCCAACAGGTTAATCGAATAAGTGGGACCAAGGACCCACACTTGCACCCACCCCGCCAAATGCAAAGTCCCTCTGCCAAATTAAATGCAAACGAACCAAACCAAATGCAAACAAACTCACAGGGATTCGAACGCGGGATGGCGTGCCAAATACAGAGTACCAAACCATCCACACCCAATACAGTTAACCGTTTAAGGTGCGGAAGACTAGGTCATAACACAGATCACCAACATATTCCAACACTCCCCCGCAAACCTAACCCCTGGGTTAAACCTAGGATAGATTCCAAATAAAAATGCAAATGCAAAGTCCCCATGCCAAACATGCGAAGGCGCAAGGATTCGAAGGCGGGACAGGCAAAACCTGCTCTGATACCATGTAAGACAGCTAGCCAATGCGACCCGAAAAGGTTAACCGATTAAGTGGGACCAAGGACCCACACTTACAAGCAAAGCAAGGCCACTTTCAACGCATAAGATGGAAACAGAGTATAGGATCTTTACCACTTCTGAATGCACTAATGATGTCGATCGTCGCCATGCGGAAGGACTCTCTGTTAGGAGCATGAAGTTGATAGTAGAGATACATGGGACGTGGAACTGCAAAAATAGACAACAAAAAACTGGAATCAGAAACTGTTGTACGCGAGAAAAAACATATCCACATAAACAAAATCCAGATGAATACAATAATTTGTTTCCCACTCATTTACCGGGCGGACAAGTTTCCAAGAAAAATCACAGCAGTCCAAAGAAACATATTCAAGACAAAACAATTCATATAAATTAAAGACACGGTATGCAATTTTCTGATCATCACGAACAAACGAAGAAAATCAAAAATAAAATCACAAAGACGTCCAAAGATTAACAGAAAATGAAATATAATTACCGCCACAATGAATCGAAAAGAGAATTAAAACCATAAAATTTTTGCAATCCCGGAACCATTTTCTGATAAACACAAACAAACGATGAAAATGAAAAATAAAAATAAAATTACAAAGACGTCCAAACATTAACAGAAAATGAAATATAACGGCAGCAATACAAAATGGTGGTCAGGGATACGGACAAAGAATAATGAGAAGAGAAAGAATTTGTGTTAATGCCACAATGAATCGAAAAGAGAACTAAAACCAGAAAGAAGAAAAAAAATAAAAATCGCGGAACCATTTCCTGATAAACACAAACAGACAAAGAAAATGAAAAATAAAAATAAAATCACAAAGACGTCCAAACATTAACAGAAAAATCAAGATTATCGCAGCTGCAATATAAAATGGCACGACGCAGGGATACCGTCGAAGAAGAAAAAAGAAGAGAAAGAATTTGTGTTACCGCCACAATGAATCGAAAAGATAATTAAAACCATAAATATTTCCTAATGAATAATCAAATCCCGGAACCATTCGGAAAGAAATCAAAGAAGCCGAAGAAGGCAAACAGAGAAACAAGGTTAAGGTTAGAGGAAAAGAACTAACCGCAAACCACCGTCGTTGCGGATGACGGCGAGCTCCGAAGAAGAAAGCCCATAGCTACCGTATTTGTCTCCACCGGTCCGATGCGCGCTTGAAGACTTGGAAACTCAGACCACCCCTGGCGTCTCTTCGGCTACATCGCTTTCGCATGCCTTGGCGCCAGAAGACACTGCCGGACCGCCGATGGCTGACGAACAGAAACAGAGGCAGTTTTGAGGGATGATATGATGTGAGACGAAGGTTTATATAGTAATTCCCACTTGGGTGGACCATGAAATGTGGCCCTACGTTACTCACCAGCCTGATTATGGCCCACAAATGCAAGGGCCCTGTGGACGCTGGATCTTCCGTCCTTAGGATATTATAGAGATCAGAGAGAAAATTATTTTTCAATAAAAATATTTTAAAATTTCCAAGTTGAAAATGTGAATTCAGTTTTATCATTTTTTTAACATTTGAGACTGCTGACAAAATAATTAAAAAACTAATCTCAACTTCTAATAGTAATCCTGCTAACTTACAACAAATATGAAAATAAATTATTGGAAAAATATAGGAGTAATTAAATTTTTATTATTTAATATTTTCATGGTTAATAACGAAAAACAACATTTGTATTCTTTAATGTCAGTTTTTCCTTAGATGCAACTTATATTAATTGATTGTGATAATATTTACATTTTTCATCCAAAGGACGTCAAATAAGATGAAAAACTAAGAACCATCACCAAGCAAAAATAATAATAATAAAATAGTCGTTGAACAAATTAAAAACAAACAAATAAAAAAAGAAGAAGACTTGGAGGAAAGAGAAAACTAGATCTCAAAAGTTGGAACTTTGGAAAAAAATGTAAAAAAACTTTCCTAAGCAAAAACAAAAAATGAATAGTTAAACTATAACGGAAAACCCGATTTGCTACACAGATGAATCATCATCGATTAATGGATTTCAATGGGGGAGGAGGGAGCCGTACCATCCTCCCCCCCCCCCTCCTTGGCGTGTACTTCCCGCAGGTGACATGTCCGGATAACAAAGTCAAAGTTGTTTCTCATGAATTGTTGTGCCATTCCGACCTGGAAACTGCCACATAGTAGCTGGTCTAGGTGTGTCTGGAAGGTTTTGATATAGCTGAAAACGTAATCCCATCTCCCACAAGTTCAACCCAACAAATTGATCTTTTAATTCATACATAATTTTGTCCAACTAATACACCGTCGGGAGTGCCTCTATCGAAACAATAGCGCAAATGCTCCCTCTCGATAACCCTACATCCTTCTCCGCCCTTTCGAATGCACTCTTCCATATCTATTCCTCCCTTCCAATTTCCATTTTTTGTGTTAGAAACGAGACGAAGAGAAATTTTTTTTTATAAATTAGGTCAATAGGAGGAAGAAATTAAGTTACCATCAATTGTAGTAAGCCCAAATTGTGTAGATGGTAGCGATTGTGGCGAGAGCGTTCTAGAAGCCCATATAGTTGGCAAAATTGATAATATCCCATGGGATCTTGATGCCCATGAAAACTTTCCACCTAGTTTTATTTTTAAATTTTAAGTTACTTATCTTATTCTATTAATTGAAAATCTAAATAAAACTGTCTTAATAAGATTAAATCTATCAGAGTATTTTATTAATAAACTCATCCTCTACTTTTCACAATATTTTCCATTGTGTACACTAACACAAGAAAGTGAAAGTGAAAATAATTTTTTTTTCACAGGTGGCGAGTGGAAGTGAATTACCAAGGCAAATCACTTTTACTCATTCTTAAGAAAAACGAGAGAAAGTGAAATCACTCCCTAAGGCAAGTAAATTCACATTCACTCGCGCGCTCACTCACTCTGGGGGGGTTAGTCCACAATGAAGTGGAATGAATTCCCCCCATATTACCAAACAATAGATATAAATGTTGAGTGAAATTTAACAATGCATAACCTCAAAGCTTCTGATTTATTAAATCCAGATACTGAAACAAATAATCACAGTGGACAAACGCATACCCACAAATAGAGTACACAAACAAAGTATTAAACATAAACAAAACTTGAAGGGAAAGAACCTCCTTTAGTAGAGGCACTCCTTGTCTTCTTGCTCGAGGACGGTGACTGTCAGCACATCGGTGGCCGTCTTCCCTTGAACCACCTTCGCTTCTCCAGCAGTCAAAGTTATCTCAGAAACTCGCCACGACTTCTCTTCATGCAGAGCCTCTTGACGCAGTTCTCGTCTTCAGTGCCCTGGTGCCCTAGTGCCCTACCTTTCTTTTCTCCTTTCTGTTTTTGTCCCAAATTTATGCCCCCCTTTCTATTTCTAATTTATCACCTTACTGCATCTTCATACACTTCTATGATTAAAACACAAGTGATGGTCTCAAGCGGGTTGGGCCCCTTTGGTGGGCTGGGGTTGATTTTCAACACTCCCCTTTGACACCAGCTCTCACTAGTTGTACTATGCCGAGCTAACAGCGAAACATTTTGAACTTGCCTGTACTCAAACTCTTTGTGAACAAATCCGCAGCTTGATCATCCGTCTTGATCTGTCTCATCTCAATTTCTTCTTGCAAAACCGTTTCTCTAATAAAATGATAGTACACTTCTACATGCTTAGTTCTAGCATGAAAGATCGGATTCTCCACCAAACGAATTGCAGACTGATTGTCACATTACAATGGAACTGCATATTCTACTGGTTGATGTAGATTATTCATCAGTTGTATCAACCATGTACCCTCTTGAGCTGCCAGTGCTGTTGCTCGATACTCAGCTTCAGTGATTGACAATGATATCGTCAGTTGTCTCTTGCTACACCAAGAAATTGTTCTAGACCCAAGCTTAAACACATACCCAGTTGTTGACCTTCTGGAGTCATGATCTCCTACATAATCAGCATCACAAGAGCCAACTAATTTGCAATCTTTACCTTTCTTGTACAGAAGACCATAGTCAATTGTACTCTTCTCATATCTTAGAACTCGACAAACTGCTTCCAAATGAGGCTTCTTTGGATCTTGCATGTACCGACTCATCACACCAACTGCATAAGAGATGTCAGGTCAAGTCAATGTTAAGTAGATCAGACTACCCACCAATTGTTGATACATTGTCGCATCTTCCAAATCTTTTTCTTCATGTGCAGAAATTTAGGCATTTGGTTCCATCGACGTCGAAATCAGGTTGCATTCAAGCATTCCGAAATTCTTCAACAAATATTTGGCATATTTCTGTTGATAGAGAATTATTCCTTCTTGTGTGCGATCAACCTCTAGACCAAGAAAGTGCTTGAGTTGACCAAGTTCCTTCATCTGGAAAGGAATAGATAAATTCTTTTTTGTCTGAATAATTTCTGCCTCATTATCCCTAGTTAGGATTAAATCATTTATATACACTAGCACGATAGCTAGCTTACCTTCATTGACTTTGACAAACAAGCTGGAATCTGTAGGTGTTACTGAATTACCACTTTGCATTAAAAATTCAGCAATCTTACCATACCATACCCTAGGTGCTTGTTTCAATCCATAGAGTGCTTTTCTCAACTTGCAAACATGTTTAGGATGATCTTGGCTCTGAAAACCCATCGGTTGAATTATGTAGATCTCCCGATCCAACTCTCCATGAAGAAATACATTCTTCACATCCATCTGCCACAAGTTCCAGTCTTTGTTGGCTGCCAGTGCCAGTAAGACTCGTACGGTTGTAAGTTTTGCCACTGGACTAAAAGTTTCATCATAGTCTAGTCCGTACTGTTGAGAGTAACCACGAGCTACCAACCGTGCCTTGTACCTCTCGATTGACCCATCTGGACGACACTTCATCTTGTAGACCCACTTGCACAATATAGGTTTCACATCTTTTGGCTTTTGCAGTAGATCCCAAGTCTGATTTTGCTCAAGTGCATCAATCTCTTCTTTCATAACTGTCTTCCACTCAGAGCTCTGCGATGCTTCTTCGAAGGTCTCAAGTTCTATCATATTTTCTTCTTTAGCGATGGCTGCATTGGCATATTTGGGATTTGGCCTTCGTGTTCTTGTTGACTTTTGGAGTTGAAATTGTGGAGTTGATTCTTCCATTTCACTAGGCCCACCTTCTTCATTTGCTTGTCGATACACGCCAGTTTGCCAAGGGCTCTGAGTCACTCCTTGCTCGACATCATCATTTGGATCTCCTCATTCACCTGAACTTGATTGGAGTTGAGCAGTATGCTCCCCCATTTTTAGTTGTAGCTCGTCTCCAAATTCTCTTGAATTTGACAAAACTTCCTTCTCTGAGGACTACCATGAAGATGCTTCATCGAATACCACATCTCGTGAAGTGTAGCATCTTTCACTCGTTGGGTCACAACATTTCCATATTTTTCTCTGGCTGTCATACCGCACCAAGATACATCTAATAGCTTTCTTGTCAAACTTGCTCTGTAGATGATCAGGAATAAATACATAACATACACAGCCAAATACTCAAAAGTAACTAATTGCAGGCTTCATGTTCCACAGTTTCTCAAAGGGTGTAAAAAAGTCTAACCTTGGTTTAGGAAGTTTGTTGATCACAAAGGCTGCAATCCTCATTGCTTCAGCCCAAAATCTTCCAGGTACATTTTTTTCATGTAGCATGCTCGGACAAACCTCTACAAGATGCCAATTCTTTCTCTCTGCTACACCATTCTGTTGTAGAGTGTTGGCGCACGTGTACTGGTGATGTATGCGACATTCCCTTCAATATTGGGAGAAATTGCTTGAGCTGTATTCTCCCCCATTGTCTATGCGCAAGCAACGAATCTTCTTTCCTACTTCTCCCTCAGCTAACTCTCTGAACTCTTTAAATCTTGAGAATGTGTCTGGATTTTCCTTCATAAAGAAGACCCACACGTACCTTGAGAAGTCATCAATGAATGTCACCATGTACCGCATACCACTAATTGATGGTTGCTTAACAGGCCCAAATACATTAGAGTGAACTAGCTCTAACAGTTCCTTTGCTTTAAACTCTGACACCTCGTACGGTAATTGGTGTGTTTTACCATATTGGCATCCTGCACAGACCGAGTCTATTTGAACATCTACTTGAGGAATCCCCTTAAGCATCAACTTTTTCACCATCACACTTAGCTTAGAATACCTAACATGACCTAACCGCATGTGCCATAGATCTGCTGTCTCATTTTTCCTTGTCTTGTCTATATATGTAGACTCTACTGACATTACGTAGACTGACTCCAATCGTCACCCCTCCATTTTCAGTGTTTTTGAAATTCTGAGATCATGATACACTTTCACATCTCGGGGACCGAACAGAACATAGTGGCCTGATGATGTTAACTGAGCCACAGATAACAAATTTTTCTTCATTCCTGGGACATGATAAACATCATGTAGTGGCACCTGGTTGGGATTATACCGAGGCATAATTATAGTCTTACAGATGTGAGCTATCAATAACCTTGAGTTACAGACTGTCACCACCACACGGCCTCCCTTGTACTCAGACAGGTTTTGCAGCTTCTCTTTATCACCCTTCATATGATTTGAGCAGCCCAAATCTATGATCCAGTCATTTTTGTAGTCAATCTGTTCAGGTGTTGTTACAGTGAGAGCTAATTCTTCTTCCCCCATAACAAATAGCGCTTCAGCATGCCAACCCTCTTCACTATCCTCCTTACAACTGTGAGTGGATTTATTACTTTCAACAGACTTTTTCTTGGACGAACAATCTTTCGCCATGTGGCCCAACTTCCTGCAGTTGTAAAACTTGCCATCGAACCTTCTACTAGTTTCACGATTCTTCGAAGCTCCTCCTGGAAAGAGCTTCCCTATTCTTGGTGACTTTTCACCTTGTCACCATCCCTTTTAGATCCACTGCCTGTGTACCGCTTGAAAGTACTTCTGCTCTTGCTGGTGTAGAGCGCTTCTTCCTTACCCTTCAACGAGACTTCTCCCATTTGTTTAGCTAAAACTTCCTGACCAGCAAGTAAATTTTCAAACTCAACAAGTGTTGGTTAAGTCAACCATCCCTGTACAACGGCAACAAATCCTCGATATTCGGGTCTCAAACCATGGATAATTACTCTCTTTATCCTAGTATCCCCAATAGGAGTTGTTGGGTCTAATTCTGAAGTTTCTCGGCATATCAACTTCATCTTGTGAAAATATTGAGCAGCTCGTTCTCGAGCAGTTGCAATCTTATATCATTCTTCTTTGAGAACAGTGTAGCAAGAGTGTCCCATGCTTCCTTCGATGTTTTTGCATCCAGGATGTGCTCCAACATTTCTTTTTCAACTGTGGTCTTTAAAGCAAACATTGCTTTGCTTGCTTTAATTTTCCATTTTAGCAAGATGCCATTGGCATCTTCTACCGCCGGTTGTGTAACTTCACTACCACCGACAACCTCCCACAGGTCTTGAACTTGTAAGTAGGATTTAATACATGTTGACCACGTATTGTAGTTTTTGTTGTTGAGTGTCTTGATTCCTCCAACAACTTTAAGGTCACCCATCATGCTGGCAGAACTTCGACTATACCGAACAAGATTGACCAACAACCTTGCAGAGTACCTTACTGCTCACACCTCAAGATAGCTTCACCAAAAAAAAAAAAAAAATCAACTCCTAACCATCCCGCTCTGAAACCAATTGTTAACTGAAATTTAACAATGCATAACCTCAAAGCTTCTGATTTATTAAATCCAGATACTGAAACAGATAGTCACAGTGGACAAACACATATCCACAAACAGAGTACACAAACAGAGTATTAAACATAAACAAAACTTCAAGGGAAAGAAAATCCATTAGCTGAGGCACTCCTTGTCTTCCTGCTTGGGGACGGTGATTGTCAGCACATCGGTGGCCATCTTCCCTTGAACCACCTTCACTACTATGGTAGTTGAAGTCGTCTCACCACGACTTCTTTTCACACAGAGCCTCTTGAGTGGGAAGGGCATTGAGTGGGCCTAGAGCATTATCTATACCATTTTTAGGATGTTTTAATTTAACTTACTCAACAATTCCTTAGGTTGAATGGTACCAAGACGGTGGTTTGGTGGACAAGAAGAGAAAAAATCCTTTTGTGAGTATTAGGTGGAAGTTTGGAAAGGACTGAATGAGAAATGGATGTGTTTGCTCTCACAACTTCATATTGGAAGTTTTGATGGTTTCAAATTCAGCTCACATAAATTGTATCTTCTCATTGTTTGGAAGTTGGAATTTGGATGAAAAGGATTGAATGAGAAATGGAATTTGTAGTGCAATATCCATAAAGAGCAAGAGCTGAAAAAAAGAAGACAAAAAACTCTAATAAGACAAGTGTGAATAATAAATCATTCGTGTGCTCCTAAAACATCATTCTAATATTTAAATTTCAATAAGTATTTCATCACATAATATAATAATACTTATTATGATACATTAACCATCCTTTTAGAGCATCTAAGAATTACACTTCTACATTTGACCATCAGAAGACACACGTTTCTGAATGCTCAAACCAATGGTGTATGATAATAGAACTTGTAATGGATTTAGTTGGAACACCAAGCTTGCAACAAACTTGAGTCTTAATGTGATGGCAGTTCCAAGAAGAGATGTGATGTCCACAATATTAAGGCTTGACAGTAGTTACTTTAAGTTATATTTTCTAGCATACTTCCAACTGGTTTAATTCAATGACTGAGTTTTTTTCAGCCATGATTCATGTCTGGAGTATTTGTTGGAGTCGTTTGGGAGAAGAGGTTGTAATGAATAGTAGGGAGAGAGAGACAACAATAAGCATTCCCTACTAGAACGACAATGAAGAATTCATGTCCAAACGAGCTAGAGACAAACAGAGAGGGAGAGGCAGAGACAGAGAACTGTTTCTTAAATGCTTTTGTCAGTGTGGTTACGATGGATGGAAAGAGGGGTATTATTATTTACAAGGAACATTTCATGCTTAACCTTGTAGATAATTAATATCTATTTGAAATTTTGCTTAAATGCAATAAACGTTGCATCAACAAACCTGTGTGCAAGTGTATATTTTTACGCTTGTGCTCGACGACTACATAATGCTTCCATTCGGAATTAAGAATTCGGTGGTCCAACAACATGCTTAAAAAATGAAAAACTGAGTCCATGGTGCAAGATTTATTTGCCATGAGCTATGAAACGTTAAAAGAAAAGAAAAAAAACTCACTCAATTCGTATAAATCAACCTTTCTCTTCTAATATTGAATAAGCATTCACATTTAAATCTCATCATATAGTTCATCCCATGTTATGATACACTATTCATCTAGTTACGTAAGATATCTCATCTATCAATTACACACTTTGGCATGCACAACCCCCTGCTACCAACATGATCTTCGATAGAATTACTGGGTTGCTTGGAACCACCAGATGGTGATATTACGAGAAGCTAAGGCCATGTGATAGATTCTCCGCCAAACGAATTGCCGACTGATTGTCACATTACAATGGAATTGCATATTCTACTGGTTGATGTAGATTATTCATCAGCTGTATCAACCATGTATTCTCTTGAGCTGCCAGTGCTGCTACTCGATACTAAGTTTCAGTGGTTGACAATGATACTATCGACTGTCTCCTGCTACACCAAGAAATTGTTCCAGACCCAAGCTTAAACACATACCCAGTTGTTGACCTTCTGGAGTCATGATCTCCTGCATAATCTACATCACAATAGCCAACTAACTTGCAGTCTTCACCTTTCTTGTACAAAAGACCATAGTCAATTGTACTCTTCACATATCTCAGAATTAGACGAACTGCTTCCAAATGAGTCTTCTTTGGATCTTGCATGTACCGACTCATCACACCAACTGCATAAGAGATGTCAGGTCAAGTGAAGGTTAAGTAGATCACACTACCTACCAATTGTCGATACATCGTCGCATCTTCCAAATCTTTTCCTTCATGTGCAAAAATATTTGCATTTGGTTCCATCGGCATCGAAATCAGGTTGCATTGAAGCATTCCAAACTTCTTCAACAAATCTTTCGCATATTTCTATTGACAGAGAAATATTCCTTCTTGTGTGCGATCAACCTTTAGACCAAGAAAGTGGTTGAGCTTACCAAGTTCCTTCATCTAGAAAGGAACAAATAAATTCTTCTTTGTCTGAATAATTTCTACCTCATTATCCCTAGTTAGGATTAAATCATTTACATAAATTAGCACGATAGCTAGCTTACCTTCATTGACTTTGACAAACAAGCTAGAATCTGCAGGCGTTATTGAATTACCACTTTGTGTTTAAAATTCAGCAATCTTACCATACCATGCCCTGGGTGCTTGTTTCAATCCGTAGAGTACTTTTTGCAACTTGCAAACATGTTTAGGATGATCTTGGCTCTGAAAACCCATCAGTTGAATCATGTAGTTCTCCCGATCCAACTCTCCATGAAGAAAAGCATTCTTCACATCCATCTACCACAAGTTCGAGTCTTTGTTGGCTGCCAGTGCCAAGAGGACTCGTACGGTTGTAAGTTTTGCCACTGGACTAAAAGATTCACCATAGTCTAGTCTGAACTGTTGAGAGAAACCACGAGCTACCAATCGTGCCTTGTACCTCTCGATTGACCCATCTGGACGACGCTTGATCTTGTAGACCCACTTCCATGATATAGGTTTCACATCTTTTGGCTTTTGCACCAGATCCCAAGTCTGATTTTGCTCAAGTGCATCAATCTCTTCTTTCATAGCTGTCCTCCACTCAGAGCTCTATGATGCTTCTTCGAAGGTCTCAGGTTCTATCATATTTTCTTCTTTAGTGATGGCTGCATTGGCGTATTTGGGATTTGGCCTTCGTGTTCTTGTTGACCTTTGGAGTTGAAATTGTGGAGTTGATTCTTCCATTTCACTAGGCCTACCTTCTTCATTTGGTTGTTGATACACGATAGTTTGCTAAGGTCTCTGAGTCACTCCTTGCTCGACTTCGTTATTTGGATCTCCTCATTCACCTGAACTTGATTGGAGTTGAGCAGTATGCTCCCACATCTTTTGTTGTATCTCGTCACCAAATTCTCTTGAATATGACAAAACTTCCTTCCCTGAGGACCACCATGAAGATGC
Source organism: Aristolochia californica (assembly GCF_029961685.1). Lineage (NCBI taxonomy): Eukaryota > Viridiplantae > Streptophyta > Magnoliopsida > Piperales > Aristolochiaceae > Aristolochia > Aristolochia californica. Next base: position 9,706,674 of record NW_027182279.1, read on the forward strand.
TTCATCGAATACCACATCTCATGAAGTGTAACATCTTTCACTCGTTGGGTCACAACATTTCCACTTTTTTCTCTGGTTGTCGTACCTCACATAGATACATCTAATAGCTTTCTTGTCAAACTTGTTCCATAGATGATTAGCAAAATTGCTCCGTAGATGATCAGGAAAAAATACATAACATACACAACCAAATACTAAAAAATAACTAAATGCAGGCTTCATGTTCCACAGTTTCTCAAAGGGTTTAAAAAATCCTAACCTTGGTTGAGGAAGTTTGTTGATGATAAAGGCTGCAATCCTCATTGCTTCAGCTCAAAACCTTCCAGGTACATATTTTTCATGTAGCATGCTCTGACAAACCTCTACAAGATGCCGGTTCTTTCTCTCTACTACACCATTCTATTGTGGAGTGTTGGTGCAAGTGTACTGATGATGTATGCGACATTCCCTTAAATATTGGGAGAAATTGCTTGAGCTGTATGCACCCCCATTGTTTCTGCGCAGGCAACAAATCTTCTTTCCTACTTGTGCCTCAGCTGACTCTCTGAACTCTTTAAACCTTGAGAATGTGTCTGGATATTCCTTCATAAAGATGACGCACACGTACATTGAGAAGTCATCAATGAATGCCACCATGTACCACATACCACTAATTGATGGTTGCATAACAGGCCCGAATACATTAGAGTGAACTAGCTCTAACAGTTCCTTTGCTTTAAACTTTGACTCCTTGTACGGTAATCGGTGTGCTTTGCCATATTGGCATCTTGCACAGACCGAGTCTATTCGAACATGTGGTTGAGGAAGCCCCTTTAGCATCAACTTTTTCACCATCACACTTAGCTTAGAATAGCTAACGTGACCTAACCGAATGTGCCATAGATCTGCTGCCTCATTTTTCCTTGTCTTGTCTTAATATGCAGACTTTGATGACATTACGTAGACTGACTCCAATCGTCACCTCTTCATTGTCGGTGTTTTTGAAATTCTGAGATCACGATACGCCTTCACATCTCCTAGACTGACTCCAATAGTGGCCTGATGATGTCAACTGAGCCACAAATAGAAAATTTTTCTTCATTCTTGGGACATGATAAGCATCTTGAAGTCGCACCTGGTTGGGATTATAACGAGGCGTAAATATAGTCTTACCGATGTGAGCTATCGGTAACCTTGAGTTGTCGACTGTCACCACCATACGACGTCCCTTGTACTCAGACAGATTTTCTAGCTTCTATTTAACACCCGTCATATGATTTGAGCAGCCCAAATCTACGATCAAATCATTCTTGTAGTCAATCTGTTCAGGTGTTGTTATAGTGAGAGCTAATTTTTCTTCCCCCACAACAAATAGCGCTTTAGCATCCCAACCCTCTTCACTATCCTCCAGAGAACTGTGAGTGGATGTATTACCTTCAAGTGAATTTTTCTTGGACCAATAATCTTTTGCCATGTGGCCCATCTTCCCACAGTTGTAAAACTTGCCATCGAACCTTCTACTAGTTTCACGATTCTTTGAAGCTCCCCCTAGACAAGAGCTTCCCTCTTCTTGGTGACTTTTCAACTTGTCACCATGCCTTTTAGATCCACTGCCTGTGTACTGCTTGAAAGTACCTCTGCTCTTGCTGGTGTAGAGCGCTTCTTCCTTACCCTTCAACAAGACTTCTCCCATTTGTTTAGATAAAGCTTCCTGACCAGCAAGCAAATTTTCAAACTCAACAAGTGATTGTTGAGTCAGCCATCCCTGTACAGTGGCAACGAATCCTCGATATTCAGGTCTCAAACCATGGATAATTATTCTCTTTATCCTGGTTTTCCCAATAGGAGTTGTTGGGTCTAATTCTAAAATTTCTCGGCATATCGACTTCATCTTGTGAAAATATTGAGCAATAGACATGTCGCGTTGCGCCATTGATAGTAGCTCATTCTCGAGCAGTTGTAATCTTATATCATTCTTTTTTGAGAATAGTGTAGCAAGAGTGTCCCATGCTTCCTTCGGTGTTTTTGCATCCCGGATGTGCTCCAACATTTCTTCTTCAACTGTGGTCTTTAAAACAAACTGTTATGGACTCTATATATCACGAGTTACCAACAGGCATAGGAATTAATTAATGTGATTTTTAATTTCCATGTAATTGTCTTTGGTTTGGGTAGGTTTAGCAATTATTGGTTTGAACCATTGACCCAAGGGGTCTAAAGTGTTTTGGGCGTCCTCAACCCTATTTAAGGGGACGACTAGGGTAATGAAAAATTAGCAATTGAGTCTACTCTAGCCTAGATTAAATTAGATAAACAGGTCGAGAGCTCCTTCAAGCTCTCTCCCATTTTTCCCCAATTCCTTTTCCAAAATTCTGTCTTCATCATTCCATCATTCTATCTCAACGTCAAGCCAGGTAATGGAAGGAAGAGAAGAGAGGAGGGTGACAAGAGCCATCGCTCGTGAGGATCCTAACAACGTGGTATCAGAGCTAGCGCTGCATCCTGACTTCGAATCCCGACGCCCCCAAGGCAGATGCGGGTGGTCACGCTCTTGGACTAACGCAGGTTCGACCCGGCTCCGCTTGCTCTATTGTGGTAGCCTCCGCGGTCGTCGGCTCGGGGAAGGGCGGGGTACTATTAGGGTTCTGGGTTAAGTACCTATGCCTTCCGCTCCTAATAGGCCGGTCTTTTGGGTAGTAATGGCTTGGTGCTTAACATGGTATCAGATAGGTCCACCCTCGGTGATTCCTCTTCTCCAGAGGACATACGTCAAGTACTTTCAGAACTTCAACAACGATCCACTCTTCAAGGTACCAAAATTTCTCACATCCATAATACATTACATACACTGGAATCATCTCTCCAAACAGTCATCCGCCGACTTGCTGAAATTCAATCACCAACGCCACCACCAGCCACCAACTTTCAACCACAACCAGTACATCAACCACTATTCACGCCACCACCAAACCCACCACTGCGCCAACAACCTATTCCCATGGCTACTCATGCACAAGGACCAACCACGGTTCCAAGGTACTTTAAACTTAACTTTCCTACATATGATGGATCTAAAGATCCTTTACTTTGGTTCACGAAATGTGAACAATTTTTCTATCATCAACAAATGGTGGATATGGACAAGGTTACATTGGCCGCCTACCACCTACTCGATGAAGCGCTCATGTGGTTCCATCACTACCGAAATGTCCATTCCACTCAGGATTGGCTACACTTTAAACATGCTTGCCAAATGAGGTTTGGACCTCCAGCTAGTAGCAACCCAGTGGGGGAATTGATTAACTTTAAACAGACAGGCACCTTAGAAGTGTACCAAAAAACATTCCAAGAAAGGTTGGCCCGGGCTAGTGAATTTGTTCCTCCTCACCTACATGTTCAGATTTTTAATGCTGGATTGACTAAGGCAGTTAGATTGGAAGTGGAATTATTTGGTCCGACAGATTTGGACTCAGCAATAAATTATGCCAGAGCTGTGGAACACAAACAAAGAGTTCTAAAAGAATCCTTACACTGAAAACCATTTTGGAACAACAGAATACAGGGTACTACATTTGGTCCACGTTTTGGGTCCTCTACCCCTAACCGTGCAGATTAGTCTACAAGTGTGCCTCCCCACACTCTTCCACGTAAATTTTTGACTAAACAGGAAATGGAGGCTAGAAAGGCCAAGGGCCTATGTTTTAATTGTGATGAACAATTCCTTCCAGGACATACCTGTAAATGTTTATTCAGTATTGAACTTTTGGGAGAAGATTCAGAAGAGCTTCCTGAAAATGAATTTGTTGAAGAGGTACAACAAGAACCAGAGCTCTCCCTCCATGCCATGCATGGCCTGTGTAGTTCTAATACCATGCAGGTCAAGGCCAAGTTACACCACCTCATGCTACTTGCTTTAGTTGATTCGGGCAGCACACATAATTTTATCAGTGAACCAACAGTGCAACAATTAGGATTGGAAATTCAGCAGCAAAGGGGTCTCTCGGTTTCAGTGGCCAATGGGGCTAAAATTTCAAGTGTGGGGTTATGTGCAAACACCCCTTTCACCATTGAGGGACATTCATTTTAGGCGGACTTACTGGTCATTCCCTTGGCTGGATTTGATTTGGTGATCAGGGTCAAATGACTTCAGTTATTAGGCCCTATATTATGGGACTTTCAGGCTCGGACTATGACATTTACAGCACCACAGGACCAGATTACTTTACAAGGTATTGTGGCACAGGTCCCTAACGCACTTCACACTTTACAGCTCCAGAAGAATGGTGATGGTCAGTTAGCTCCTTTACTTACAACATTTGCGGATTTATTTAATGACCCTACGGTCTACCACCAGTGCATCACTGTTATCACCGCATTCATTTAAAGTTGGGAACTGATCCAGTAGTGGTGAGGCCTTATCGTTACCCACATATACAGAAAGATGAAATAGAATGACAGTGCATGAATATGCTCGCTCAGGGAGTGATCCAACCCATTCGATCTGCTTTCTCCTCACCAGTGTTACTAGTACGCAAAAAGGATAAATCATGGAGGTTTTGTGTTGACTATAGGCAACTCAACTGGCAGACAATTAAAGACAAGTTCCCCATTCCAGTAGTAGACGAGTTTCTGAATGAGTTACATGGTGCTACAATTTTTACCAAGTTAGATTTGAAATCGGGCTATCATCAAATAAGAGTTCACCCGACAGATGTGGAGAAGACTGCGTTCCGTACACATCATGGTCATTTTGAGTTCCTCGTCATGCCTTTCGGTCTCTCCAATGCACCTTCCACTTTTCAGGCCCTCATGAATGAGGTATTTTCATCGCTTCTGAGCAACTATGTGTTAGTATTTTTTTATGACATTCTTGTCTACAACAAAAATTGGGGCGAACATCTCCAACACCTCCATCAGGTATTTACCATTCTACGCTCTCATCATTTGGTTTTGAATAAACCCAAATGTTCTATGGGGTACCTCTGAGGTGGCATATTTGGGCCACGTCATATCAGCTGTGGGCGTAAAAGTTGACCAGAGCAAGATACAAGCAGTAAAAGATTGGCCGATTCCCACCTCCATCATAGCATTAAGGGGATTTTTAGGCCTAGCGGGATATTATAGAAAATTTATCCAATCTTATGGCCAAATAGCAGCGCCACTCAACAACCTTCTCAAAAAACATGCCTTCCACTGGTCTTCTTCAGCGGATCGGGCCTTTCAGCTATTAAAGGAGGCCTTAGCCTCAGCATCAGTACTACAATTACCAGATTTTGAGGGAGACTTTGTGGTGGAATTTGATGCATCCAGGGGAGGTATAGGGGCAGTGTTACAACAATTGGGACACCCCATTGCTTATTTCATCCGTCAGTTGGGACAACACCACCATAAATTAGCTGCATATGAGAGGGAATTGATTGGGTTAGCCAAGGTTGTCTAACATTGGTGACCTTATCTATGGGGACGACCATTTCTCATTTGTACAAATCATTGCAGCCTCAAGTATCTTCTTGAACAATGCCTCACCACATCCCCACAGCAGCATTGGTTAACTAAACTCATGGGCTTCGATTTTACGATTCACTATAAGCCAGGTAGTTCGAATTTGGGGGCTGATGCTTTATCAGTATCCCACATTCACTTGTGCTTGATTTTATTTGTCAGGAAATACATCAATATCCGGAACTCATGTCATTATATCAGGATATTCAATAGGGGACAACAACTCCTCATTGGACGATTCAGGATTGTCTTATACTCTACAAAAATAGGATTTTTATGCATCATATGTCCCCACTTCTTCACACCATCCTGTCTTCTATCCATGATAGCACACATGAGGGTCGACAGAAAACATATTTCCAAATCAGTCGGGAATTTTACTGGAAGAGCATGAAGAGCACAATTGTTGATTATGTAGCTACTTGTCAAATTTGTCAACGAAACAAGGTCGAATCTTTAAGTCCTGCCGACCTACTGCAACCTCTGCAACTACCATCTCAAATCTGGTCCGACATTTCAATGGACTTCATTGCTGGCCTTCCCATTTCATCAGGTAAATTAGTGATATTCGTTGTCGTTGATCGGTTTTCAAAATATGGTCACTTCAATGCTTTGGCGCATCTATATACTGCTGCTCAGGTCACTCAATTATTTATGGACAATATTGTCCGATTACACAGAATTCCCACATCCAATATTAGTGACAAGGATGCCATTTTTACAAGTATCTTTTGGAAGGAATTATTCAAATTACAGGGCACCCAATTGGCCTTTTTGTCTGCATATCATTTAAAAATGTACGAACAATTAGAGGTCGTCAATCGCACGATTGAAATGTATATTCGTTGTTTTGTGGGGGACGCACCTAGATGGTGGGTGAAATGGCTTTCGTGGGCAGAATTTTTCTATAACACATCTTATTACACAACACTGGGAACTACTCCTTTCAGGGTAGTTTATGGTAGAGATCCACCTCATTTGTTACCATTTGAACCTGGGGCATCCAAAGTCGTCACTTTGGACCAAGCGTTAGCTGAAAGATATGCTATGCTCACTGAGGTACGTACTCATCTCTAGAAGGCCCATCACTCTATGAAGCTCTATTATGATAAGAAGCACCAGGAGATATCTTATTTTCCCAGAGACTATGTGTGGTTAAAGCTTCAACACTATTGCCAGCTGTCCCTGACTGCATCGAAGCGCCATAAGCTATCTCCAAAATATTATGGTCCATTTCAGGTGTTGGACAAAATTGAGCCCGTGGCATACCGCTTGCAGCTACCAACGGAAGCAAAGATCCATAATGTATTTCACGTCTCCCAATTGAAGCCATTCCAGGGTGACTCGCCCCTACTGCACATTCCACTACCGCCACTACATGAGGACAAAGTCCTTTCTACTCTAGTTCAAGTTTTAAAAACACGCCACATTCAAGGCGATTGGGAAATTCTCGTCCAATGGGCAGATGCCGACCCTAGTGACACCGCATGGGAGCCGTTATCAGCATTTCAACTCCTATAGCCTTCCTTCGAGCTTGAGGACAAGCTCTTTTTCCAGGAGGGGGGTGATGTTATGGACTCTATAGCATCACGAGTTACCAGCAGGAGTAGTAATTAATTAATGTGATTTTCAATTTCCATGTAATTGTCTTTGGTTTGGGTGGGTTTAGCAATTATTGGTTTGACCCATTGACCCAAGGGGTCTAAAATGTTTTGGGCATCCTCAACCTTATTTAAGGGGACAACCAGGGTAATGAAAAAGTAGCAATTGAGTCTACTCTAGCCTAGAATAAATTAGATAAACAGGTTCAGAGCTCCTTCAAGCTCTCTCCCATTTTTCCCCAATTCCTTTTTCGTAATTATGTCTTCATCATTCCATCATTCTATCTCAACGTCAAGAAAGGTAATGGAAGGAAGAGAAGAGAGGAGGGTGACAAGATCCATGGCTCGTGAGGATCCTAACACAAACATTGCTTTGCCTGCTTTAATATTCCATTTTTGCTAGATGCCATTGGCATCTTCTACCGCCGGTTGCCGACAACCTCCCACAGGTCTTGACCTTGTAAGTAGGACTCAATACATGTTGACCACGTGTTGTAGTTTTTGTTGTTGAGCTTCTTGATACCTCCAACCACATGAAGATCACCCATCATGCTGGCAGAACTTCGACTATACCGAACAAGATTGACCAACAACCTTGCAGAGTACCTTACTGCTCACACCTCAAGATAGCTTCACCAAAAAAAAAAATCAGTCCCTAACCGTCCCGCTCTGATACCAATTGTTGAGTGAAATTTAACAATGCATAACCTCAAAGCTTCTGATTTATTAAATCCAGATACTGAAATAGATAATCACGGTGGACAAACACATACCCCACAAACAAAGTACACAAATAGAGTATTAAACATAAAAAAACTTGAAGGGAAAGAACCTCCTTTAGCTGAGGCAGTCCTTGTCTTCCTGCTCGGGGACGGTGACTGTCAGCACACCAGTTGCTGTCTTCCCTTGAACCACCATTGCTTCTCCAGTAGTTGAAGTCGTCTCAGAAACACGCCACAACTTCCTTTCACACAGAGCCTCTTGAGTGGGAAGGGCATTGAGTGGGCCTAGAGCATTATCTATACCATTTTTAGGAAGTTTTAATTTAACTTACTCAACAATTCCTTAGGTTGAATGGTACCAAGATGGTGGTTTGGTGACAAGAAGAGAAAAATTCCTTTTAGTGAGTATTAGGAGGAAGTTTGGAAAGGATTGAATGAGAAATGGTTGTGTTTGCTCACACAATTTCAGATTGGAAGATTTGATGGTCTCAAATTCTGCTCACATAAATTGTATCTTTTCATTGTATGGAAGTTGGAATTTGAATGAAAAGGATTGAATGAGAAATGGAATTTGTAGCGCAATATCCTTAAAGAGCAAGAGGTGAAAAAAAAAAGACAAAAAACTCTAATAAGACAAGTGTGAATAATAAACCATTCGTGTGCTCTTAAAACATCATTCTAATATTCAAATTTTAATAAGTATTTCATCACATAAATATAATAACACTTATTATGATACATTAACCATCCTTTTAGAACATCTAAGAATTACACTTTTACATTCGACCATCAAAAGACACACGTTTCTGAATGCTAAAACCAATGGTGTATGATAATAGAACTTGTATTGGATTTAGTTGGAACACCAAGCTTGCAACAAACTTGAGTCATAATGTTATGGCAGTTCCAAGAAGAGATGTGATGTCCACAATATTAAGGCTTGACAGCAATTACTTTAAATTCAATTTCCTAGCATACTTCCAATTGGTTTAATTCAATGACCGAGTTTGCTTCAGCCATGATTCATGTCTGGAGTATTTGTTGCAGTCTGTTGGGAGAAGAGGTTGTAATGAATAGTAGGGAGAGAGAGACAACAATAAGGATTTCCTACTAGAACAAAATTGAAGAATTCATGTCCAAACGAGCTAGAGACAGAGAGAGAGGGAGAGGCAGAGATAGAGAACTGTTTCTTAAATGCTTTTGTCAGTGTGGTTACGATCGATGGAAAGAGGGGAATTAAATTTTTATTTACAAGGAACATTTCATGCTTAACCTTGTAGATAATTAATATATGTTTGAAATTTTGCTTAAATGCAATAAACGTTGCATCAGCAAACCTGTGTGCAAGTGTATATTTTAACGCTTGTGCTCGATGACTACATAATGCTTCCATTCAGAATTAAGAATTCGGTGGTCCAACAACATGCTAAAAAAATGAAAAACTGAGTCCATGGTGCAAGATTTATCTGCCATGTGCAGTGAAAGGTTAAAAGAAAAGAAAAAAAAACTCACTCAATTCGTATAAATCAACCTTTCTCTCCAAATATTGAATAAGCATTCACATTTAAATCTCATCATATAGTACATCCCATGTTATGATACACTATTCATCCAGTTACGTAAGATATCTCATCTATCAATTACACACTTTGGCATGCACAACCCCCTGCTACCAACATGATCTTCGATAGAATTATTGGGTTGCTTGGAACCACCAGATGGAGATATAACGAGAAGCTAAGGCCATGTGATAGATCACTGACATATTGAAACTTCATCTCTCTGTGCTTAGATCTAACAAATTGTTATCGAAACAAACACGGGTGATGTCCAAAAACACATTAAAACGAAGAAAAACATAAGCTATAATGTACAAACATAACCACCATTGGCTCAAAAAATGAATAAACAAACTATTCTTTTCTATACACCGTTCCAACATTCAAGTTTCAATCTCGTCGTATAATTTGATATACATATTTTATGATACATTGCATTAACCTTCTACTTGGGTGATTGGAGTATGATAGCACGCATTGCTAAAAAAATTTTAAACCAATAAATACCAAAAGTGATCAGAAACTAGTTAACCGTGAGATGTGATGGCCACGAAAATGAGAGTTAGCATTAGTCACATTAGGGATAAAGGAAAGAAAACTCTTACAAATGGCACAATATGTGCCATTAACTTAGAAACTTGTAACCGGTTCATTAGAAAGATCGACTTTGCTTCAAACGTATAAAAATTAGGGGTGACAGCCGTAATAATAAAATGGAGAATGAGAGGTTGTAATACAAGAGAGTGAGAGAGGAAGATAAAAGAAAAATCGATGGACACAGCGGGCCTTAAAAACTGCCAGGGGAGGGAAGGGAAGGGCTACAACAGGCACAAAAACAAAAGAATAGCCTTGTCTTCTCCCATCTTCTCCCTGCCAAAAAGAAAAAAACACACACACCAATTTTATTGATATTTGTTTGACAGGCCCGCAAGCGCACCCACTAAGGCACAACCACCCTAAAGTCTATTACAATTTACAATCTAGATGCCCCCAATCACTCCTCAACAATTTACACCATGCATACCCCCCAATCTGAGTTGTCATCACCATTCAATTCACAGTCATGGTGGTTCCAAGGTGGTGTGAGCTAAAGAACCTAAGTACAAGAACCCATTACTTCTTACTCATTCATAAGTCCTAGAAATCGTTCACCGTCGACCTCCTTCCATTCTCTTTGTCATGATATCTTCACGCTCAGTAACAACCCAACCCCATTTCGAAGTGAAAAACTTAAAAATGGCAAATCACAACTTGAGTAGTGAAAAATAAAATGTTGGAAGAAATCATATATTAAACAATCTCTAAGAAAGTTATTTCATAAATTAAAATAACCATCCAAAATTAGTTGGGAACTCGTGAAAATGAGAAAAGAATGAGAAGATATTTCTAAGCAAAACATATCAAAGAGAAATAAATTGAAGACACGGCATGGCATGCAATTATCAGATAGAGATACAAAAGAGGGAAATAAAAAGAAATTTTGGCCCTGTTAGTGCCCTTTGTAAGTGAAATGTATTTCACTTACGCTGGGAAAAGTGGGCCGAAACGCGTTAGTGCGCACCGAAAGTGACGAGGGAAAGTGAAATACAGTTGTAGTTCACTTCCCCTCGTTTCAGGCATAAAACGATGGTAAGTGAATTCAGAGGGGTCGAGCTCTAAATTCACTTACCATCGCTCAAATACACCGTTCCAACATTCAAGTTTCAATCTCGTCGTATAATTTGATATACATATTTTATGATACATTGCATTAACCTTCTATGAATTACACAATTCAACTTGTTTGAAACAAGGTTACTGCTTGGGTGATTGGAGTATGATAGCACGCATTGCTAAAAAAAATTTAAACCAATAAATACCAAAAGTGATCAGAAACTAGTTAACCGTGAGATGTGATGGCCACGAAAATGAGAGTTAGCATTAGTCACATTAGGGATAAAGGGAAGAAAACTCTTACAAATGGCACAATATGTGCCATTAACTTAGAAACTTGTAACCGGTTCATTAGAAAGATCGACTTTGATTCAAATGTATACAAATTAGGGGTGACAGCTGTAATAATAAAATGGAGAATTAGAGGTTGTAATACAAGAGAGCGAGAGAGGAAGATAAAAGAAAAATTGATGGACACAGCGGGCCTTAAAAACTGCCCAGGGGAGGGGAGGGAAGGGCTGCAACAGGCACAAAAACAAAAGAATAGCCTTGTCTTCTCCCATCTTCTCCCTGCCAAAAAGAAAAAAACACACACACCAATTTTTTTGATATTTTTTTGCAGGCCCGTAAGCGCACCCGCTAAGGCACAACCGCCCTAAAGTCTATTACAATTTACAATCTAGATGCCCCCAATCACTCCTCAACAATTTACACCATCATACCCGACAATCTGAGTTGTCATCACCATTCAATTCACGGTCATGGTGGTTCCAAGGTGGTGTGAGCTAAAGAACCTAAGTACAAGAACCCATTACTGCTTACTCATTCATAAGTCCCAGAAATCGTTCACCGTCGACCTCCTTCTATTCTCCTTGTCATGATATCTTCACGCCCAGTAACAACCCAACCCCATTTGGAATTGAAAAACTGAAAAATGGCAAATCACAACTTGAGTAGTGGAAAATAAAATGTTGGAAGAAATCATATATTAAACAATCTCTAAGAAAGTTATTTCATAAATTAAAATAACCATCCAAAATTAGCTGGGAACTCGTGAAAATGAGAAAAGAATGAGAAGATATTTCTAAGCAAAACATCAAAGAGAAATAAATTGACGACACGGCATGGCATGCAATTATCAGATAGAGATACAAAAGAGGGAAATAAAAAGAAATTTTGGCCCTGTTAGTGCCCTTTGTAAGTGAAATGTATTTCACTTACGCTGGGGAAAGTGGGCCGAAACGCGTTAGTGCACACCGAAAGTGACGGGGGAAAGTGAAATACAATTGTATTTTGCTTCCCCTCGTTTCAGGCATTAAACGATGGTATGTGAATTCAGAGGAGTCGAGCTTTGAATTCACTTACCATCTCTCAAATACATCTTGGGCTCGGGCTGTCAGGAAGGAACCTTTGTCGAACGAGGGTTTCGGAGAAAAAAAACTTCTCCCTCACTTACTCACGACATTCCACAATTTCAATCGCCCTGCGACCTTGTCTTCGATGCTCCTCTCGCCGTCCCCAGCACCGATGACCTTCAGCGACATATATCCCCTCTCTCTGCAACCTCTCCGACTCCTCCCTTGCTCGCGACCATTAGCGATTTCAATCGCCCCCTCTTCGACCTCTCCCCGACGCTTGATTCTCTTCCTCTTGACGTCCTCAGCACCGACGACCGTCGCCGAACCAGTCTCCCCTCTCTACAACCTCTCTGGGTCGATTCGAGGTATTTATGAAGTTATTTGCATCCGTTTTTTCTGTTGTTTTTCTTTTTTTGTTTATCTTTGTTGGAAGATGGGCTCAAGCCCACGAGCTCAAGACAAGAAGCCCACACGTCAAAGGAGTGGCATATGTGTAAAATATGGTACTTTCCATAAAGATGGCATAGAAGTGTAAATATGTGTTCCTTTTATGTCTTTTGTTTTATCAAGTTGTAGCCATAAGGGCATTGTAAAACTATAAATAAAGGCATTGGCTAAGAGGTAGGGCATTGAAGCACTCTCTTCTCTTTCCAAAAATTCGTCCAACCCTCATTTTTCTTTTTGATGCAACCCTCTTCTCCCTTAATCCAAACTCTCTCCTTCCTCGTTCTTCTTCTTCTCTTCTCCTTCTCTCTTCTTCTTCTGCTTCTTACTTGTTGATCTAAAGTTCCTTTCATGAGATCCTAAATTCTACATGGTATCAGAGCAAGGAGTTTAGGATCTCTCTTCATGGAGTTATTATGAAATATGTTCAAGAAGTTGTAAAAGGAGTTCAGTCATGAAGAGATAAGTTCATGCTCTTCTTATTTACGTTTTTTTTGTTTTCTTTTCTTATTTACATACTCCTTTTTACTGTTTTTCTTTACTTCTTGAATTTTGAGTCACATCAAATCAAGATAAATCTTTATATGTTGTAAAGATTTATTTCTATGACTAAATTGATGTTATAATCTTGACTCCTTGTAAATCAATTATAAGAGTGAACAAGATCATTTGTTGTTTGTATCTTATTAAGATTGATGGGTAAAATTCAATTACCTTTTTTTTTAATTTGGATCCATCTCATTTGAGGTAGAATTCCAGCACATGTTGTTGTATCTTCTCCTACTTAAGGTTGCTCATGGGTTTGTGTTATGTTGTTGGATGCCCATTATATGTTTGATGAAATTCCTACAGTCATTTACCCTTTATAGTTCAGTTTTTTTTAACTTAAACAATTGATTTTTTTATTTTTTTACATTGAAGTCTCCCATGAGCTGAAGATAAATCCCTTCCATGTGTCTTGGTTTGCCGTTAAATCTTCTCTAAATTTTTGTCTATTGCTCATTTGTGTTGGGGTTTGGATTAAGGCCTAATCGGTTGCATCTACTTTCTTCTCTTTGTTCTTATGAATACAAGAGATGTTGAGTGATGGCTGGATGTTATTATCACTTTCTAAAGGCACAAATTTGTTGATAATTTGGTGCTTGCCCTCGTGAAAGAAATTGGTTCTTGTTCTCTTTTGTTGGTGACTGATTTGGTCTACAGGTTCTTCAAATTACATTGAGTAATTGTTCTTTGAAGAAGGCCTTTTCCCTTGACCTCCATATTTTACTTGCCTCATCATGGAGATTGGATACAATAGTAATAAGAGTGATATACTCCGTATTACTACAATTCCACTTAGAGGTCTCTCCAATTACATGAGCTGGTCACAATCGGTTCGGAGGGTTCTTGTTACTCGTGACCTCTTGAGCCATGTTGTTAACTTTCCTCCTCCGATTGATGTAGAAGATGAGTCCTACCACAAATGGGTTCAAGATGATAATGTGGTGATAAGTTGGTTCATTAATAGCATGGAAGAGCAGGTGGCCTACAATGTACTCCACTTGGAAACCGCCAAGAACATGTGGGACACTTGTGCCAAGCTTTATTCAAGCACTGCTTCATTACAAAAAATATATGATGTCTTACAAAATATGCTGCATACGAAACATGGAGATAATATTCATGAATTTTTGGCACGGTTTTGAGGTCTTCTTCAAGAATGGAAACTAGATCAGCCATATTCCACTGATATTGCCTTTCAAGAACGACAAAGAGAAGCTTTGGCAGCATCCATTTGCTTATCGAATATTAAAACATACCTTGAGGTGGCCAAAACTCAGCTTCAGAGTCCTTCTGCTCTTCCATCCTTCGATGATATTAGTGCTACATTACTTCGGATACTGGATCCATCCCCTCCTTCTCCTATTTATGCTCCATCAGCAATGTTCTTTGGTAATCGGGGAATATCTTCCTCATCCCAAGGACGGGGCAGAAATATGAGAGGGGGTCGAACTATGAGAAGCACCAAAAATAGAGGTGGTAGAACGGGTCAGAATTCTTTCCGTACTGAGCCTCAACTTTGCACTTATTGTGGCCGTCAGAACCACCTTGTGGCATCATGCTGGAAACTTCATGGCAAGCCTGATTGGCCCACAACTAACCCAGTCTTGGTTAACGTTGAGAAAAATGAAGATTAGGCTAAATCATCATCTAGAAATGTGACTCTTACGGATCAAGACTATGCTGCAATTCAGAAAATGAAGTCCTTCATGGAATCATCTATTCCCTCAGCATCTACTGCTGCCACTAGTATTGCCTCAGGTATGATTTCTTCCTCTTCTTCCTCTTCCTCTTGGATCGTTGACTCCAGGTCCTCTGAACATATATTAGGTAACAAACACTTGTTGCAGTCCTTATCTCCTTGTTATCCTCATAAATTCGTTACTATTGCTGATGGTACCCAAACCAAGGTCCTTGGCAAAGGTTCCTCCTCTCTTACTTCATCTATTCCCCTTCAAGATGTTTTGTTTGTTCCTCAATTTCCTTTAAATTTTCTCTTGGTTAGTCAACTGACCAAACAATTAAATTGTTCTATCACCTTCTCACCGTCTTCTTGTATCTTTCAGGATCTCACTACAAAGCGGGTGATTGGTGGCAGCTATGAAAAGGGGGGTTTGTACTACTTCACTCTTCCAAAATTAGCTACATTATTGTCCACAACATCTGAGGCCCAACTTTGTCACAACCGACTTGGTCATCTGTCTACCCCTTCACTTTGTTCTTTGGTTCCACCTTTAAAAGGACTTTCTAATTTTAGTTGTGAGGTTTGTCAATTAAGTAAACATGTCAGGAGTAAATATTCTCCTCGTCTTACAACTACAAGTACTGCTCCATTTGAGCTACTACATTCTGATGTATGGGGCCCTTTATATGTCTCAAATATTTCCAAAGTTAAATATTTTTTTCATTTTTGTTGATGATTTTACTCGAGTGACTTGGTTATATCTATTTAAAGAGCGTTCAAAAATTTTTCCTTTGTTTAAAAATTTTCATGCTATGGTCTTGACACAATTTGGGAAGAAAATTTAAACCCTTAGATCTGATAATGCTATGGAATACATGTCTCATGACTTCAAATCATTTTGTGAGAGTAATGGGCTTATTCATCAAACATCATGTGCCTATACTCCTCAACAAAATGGTGTTGCTGAAAGGAAGAATCGTCATCTTCTTGAAGTTGCTTGGGGTCTCCTGTACTTCATGAAGGTACCCTATTTCTATTGGCCTAATGCTATACTTACAACATGCTTTCTCATTAATAGGTTACCTTCATCAGTCCTTCATCATAAAACTCCTTACTCTGCGTTATTTAATGGTGAAGAACCTTTTTCTCTTCCTTTGAAAGTGTTTGGATGTACATATTTTGTTCATGTTACATCCCCACATATAATAAAACTTGATCCTCGGTCTATGAGGTGCATTTTTTTGGGGTACTCTCGCACCCAGAAAGGTTATGTCTGTTACAATCCTACCCTTCGGAGGATGTTTATCTCTAGGGATGTGACTTTCTTTGAGGACACCCCCTTCTACTCCTCCTATGATGCTCCTCCAGGATTGCCTTGTCCTTCTAGTACTCCTTGTCCGCTTATGCCATTCAATCTTGAAGTGGATCCATCCCCTGATGCACCGGCCGTACCTTCACCTTTGGAGTTGTCAAAACCACCCGAGGTAAGTCCTTCTCCTCCTATGTATGGTCCTGAATTTGATACTCGGCCTATTGCTTTAAGAAATGAACGTCACTCCTGTACTACTTCACATCCTATCTCAAATTTTATGTCTCACCATCGCTTATCTTTCGAGTTTTTTCAGTTTCTTGCCACCCTTTCTTCTACTTCCATTTCGCAGTCATATCAGGAGGCCCTGAGACATCCAGGATGGAAGGCGGCTATGGATAAAGAAATGCACGCCTTATACGAAAACCAAACCTGGTACTTAACATCACTCCCGAAAGGTAATAGACCGGTTGGTTGTCGATGGGTTTTTTCGGTGAAATATAATCCGGATGGATCGGTTGCTCATCTTGAAGCTCGACTGGTTGCTAAGGGCTATATGTAGTGTTGTGGGATAGATTATGAGGAGACCTTCTCTCATGTTGCAAAATTTTATTCGATACGCATCATCTTATCTATTGTTGCTAACTCCCCATGGCCCGTCAATCAGTTGGATGTTAAAAATGCTTTTTTTAATGGTGATATCAGTGATGAAATTTATATGGTTCAACCACCTGGTTATGTGGTTGAGGGGGACTCAGTATGCCGGTTAAAAAAGTCTTTATATGGGCTTAGGTAGTCCCCTCGGGCTTGGTTTGATAAATTTAGTCAAACACTCCTAAGGTTTGGTTTTCATCGGTGCTAAGTTGATCATTTCGTATATTATAAAGATACAGTCAAAGGGAAAATATTATTGGCCGTATACATGGATGATATTATCTTAACCGGTGATGATGCTTTGAGCATAGAAGAGGTGAAACAGATGATATGTCAGGAATTCAAAACTAAAGACCTTGGTATGCTTAAATATTTTTTGGGTATAGAAGTTCTTCAATCCAAACATGGGATAATATTGTCTCAAAGGAAATATGTCTTGGATCTCCTTGAAGAAACATGAACGAAGGGTTGTAGGCCAGTTGACACACCTATGGATACAAATGTAAAATTATGTGCCACAAATGAAGAAGATATTGATATTGGCAAATATCAAAAACTCATAGGAAAACTGATTTATCTCACGGTAACTAGGCCAGACATATCATATGTTGTACGTGTGGTGAGTCAATTCATGCACAAACCACAAATTACCCACTGGAAGGCTTTAGAGAGAATATTACATTATCTAAAAGGAGCTCCAGGAAGAGGATTGCAGTATAAAAAACAAGGGCACTTCTACGTAGAAGGCTTCTCAGGAGTAGATTGGGCTGGATCTCTTGATGTTCAAAAATCTACATCAGGATATTGTACTCTGGTTGGGGGAAACTTGTTTACATGGAAAAATAAGAAGCAAAATATGGTTGCAAGATCTAGTGCCAAAGTAGAATACAGAGCTACGGCCCATACCGTTAGTGAACTTTTATGGGTCAGGACCCTTCTTTTCGAACAAGGTTTTTATAAAAAGGAGTCTATGAATCTGCATTGTGATAATCAAACAGCCATTCATATCACTTCAAATCCACTTTTTCATGAAAGAATTAAACATATTGAGGTGGACTGTCATTTTATACGGGAGAAGTTTCAAGCAGGAATAATCTCTCTCAAACATGTGTCATGTTGTGGACTCAATAGCACACCGAGTCACACAACGAAGAAGACAACAACAACTCACTCAATAGGATTCAATTCTTATATTTCTTTGAGTAGGATTTATTTCTTATATTTCTTTGAGTAGGATTTATTTCTTATATTGTTTTAAGTAGGAGTTATTTCTAATTACTTTATATGTAAGGGCATTATGGGGAAGCATTGTAACCCTAACCCTAAAACTCCCTATGTAAGGGATAGGTATGAATGAAATAGGAAGCTTTGAGATTTTAGAATAACCTAGTCTAAATAGGTTGAGATCACCTCTTGATCTCGAGTTTAGGGTTTACTCCAAAAATCCAACCTATCCTTCACCCTCCATTGCCATCCATCCTCACCCAAATTCATCCACCATCATCCCTACTAAGAAAAGGTGCTTCCTGCCCCTTTTCCAAGCCCAAAGAGGAGGTCTATCCTCCCTCTTGGCAGCAGCAGCAAGAGAGGCCGAATTCCTCCCTTACCAAGCAGCAAAGTGAGGATTTTTATCCTCAAATCTTGAGAAAATCCTGGTGCAACGTGGGAGCTGATCATAGCATCAAAGAAGAGGTATTAATCTATCCCAAACTCGTGTTTCAAGTTTTTTAAGAAAGAAGGATTGCATTCTTAGCTAGAGCAGCTACAAAGAGGGTCAAACCCTCTTTACCGTGACCAAAAAAAGAGAGCACCTTGCTCTAGCAAGGACAGCATTGATGTGGGGTCTTCTACCTAGACCAACAACTCGGTAGGACCCTCAAAAGAGGATCTTTCCTCCTAGCCAAGCACTGGTTAAGGAGAAATACTCATACACAGACCCTTGACGTGAAGTGAGTAAATTCTGAGTGCTAGATTCACAAATCCCACGCCGTGTTACTCGATCCATGACCCGGGACCGTAACATGTCATCTCAAGAGCAAGTAGCTAATATTCTCACTAAACCCGTTACATCTAAAATCCTATTGTTTATATGTGGCAAGCTGGGTATTTATGATGTCTTTTCTCCTCCAACTTGAGGGGGAGTGTTGGAAGATGGGCTCAAGCCCACGAGCTCATGACAAAAAGTCCACACGTCAAAGGAGTGGCATATGTGTAAAATCTGGTACTTTCCATAAAGATGGCATGGAGTGTAAATATGTGTTCCTTTTATGTCTTTTGTTTTATCCAGTTGTAGCTCTAAGGGAATTTTAAAACTATAAACAAAGGCATTGGTTAAGAGGAAGGGCATTGAAGCACTCTCCTCTCTTTCCAAAAATTCGTCCAGCCCTCATTTTTCTTTTTAACGCAACCCTCTTCTCCCTTAATCCAAACTCTCTCCTTCCTCGTTCTTCTTCTTCTCTTCTCCTTCTCCCTTCTTCTTCTTCTTCTTTCTTGTTGATCTAAAGTTCATTTGATGAGATCCTAAATTATACAATCTTGAAGTGTTGGAATTTTCTTTGAGACATCTCGCATCAGAAATATTTCGTGTTGGATAACAATGTCAACTGAGCCAGAGATAGCAAATTTTTCTTCATTCCTGGGACATGATAAACATCTTGAAGTGGCACCTGGTTGGGATTATACCGAGGTGTAACTATAGTCTTACCGATGTGAGCAATTGGTAACCTTGAGTTGTCGACTGTCACCACCACACGGCCCCCCTTGTACTCAAACAGGTTTTGCAGCTTCTATTTATCACCCATCATATGATTTGAGCAGCCCGAATCTACGATCCAGTCAGTCTGGTAGTCAATCTGTTCAGGTGTTGTTACAATGAGAGCTAATTCTTCTTCCCCCATAACAGATAGCGCTTCAGCATCCCAACCCTCTTCACCTTGGTACAATCCCTTTTAGATCCACTACCTATGTACCGCTTGAAAGTACCTCTGCTCTTGCTGGTGTAGAGAGCTTCTTCCTTACCCTTCAGCGAGACTTCTCCCATTTGTTTAGCTAAAGCTTTCAGACCAGCAAGCAAATTTTTAAACTCAACAAGTGATGGTTGAGTCGGCCATCCCAGTACAGCGACAACGAGTCCTCAATATTCGGGTCTCAAACCATGGATAATTATTCTCTTCATCCTGGTTTCCCCAATAGGAATTTTTGGTCTAATTCTGATATTTCTCAGCATATCGACTTCATCTTGTGAAAATACTGAGCAATAGTCATGTCTTGTTGCACTATTGATAGCAGCTCATTCTCAACAGTTGGAATCTTATATCATTCTTCTTTGAAAATAGTGCAGCAAGAGTGTCCCAGCATTCCTTTGGTGTTTTTGCATCTCGGATGTTCTCCAACTTTTCTTCTTCAACTGTGGTCTTTAAAGTAAACATTCCTTTGCCTGCTTTAATTTTCCATTTTCGCAAGATGCCATTGGCATCTTCTACTGCCGGTTGTGTAACTTCATTGCCACCGACAACCTCCCATAGGTCCTAACCTTGTAAGTAGGACTCAATACATGTTGACCACGTGTTGTAGTTTTTGTTGTTGAGCTTCTTGATTCCTCCAACCACTTGAGGGTCACCCATCATGCTGGCAGAACTTCGACAATACCGAACAAGATTGACCAACAACCTTACTGCTTACACCTCCATATAGCTTCACCAAAAAAAAAAATCAGTCCCTAACCGTCCCACTCTAATACCAATTTTTAAGTGAAATTTAATAATGCATAACCTCAAAGCTTCTGATTTATTAAGTCCAAATACTGAAACAGATAATCACAATGGACAAACACATACCCACAAACAGAGTCCACAAACAGAGTATTAAACATAACCAAAACTTGAGGGAAAGAAAATCCTTTAGTTGAGGCGCTCCTTGTCTTCCTGCTTGGGGATGGTGACTGTTAGCACACCGGTAGCCGTCTTCCCTTGAACCGCCTTCACTTCTCCAGTAGTCGAAGTCCTCTCAGAAACTCACCACGACTTCTTTTCACATAGAGCCTCTTGAGTGGGATGGGCATTGAGTGGGCCAAGAGCATTATCTATACCATTTTTAGGAAGTTTTAATTTAACTTACTCAACAATTCCTTAGGTTGAATGGTACCAAGACGGTGGTTTGGTGGACAAGAAGAGAAAAATTCTTTTTGTGAGTATTAAGAGGAAGTTTGGAAAGGACTGAATGAGAAATGGGTGTGTTTGCTCACACAACTTCATATTGGAAGTTTTGATGGTTTCAAATTCTGCTCACATAAATTGTATCTTCTCATTGTATGGAAGTTGGAATTTGGATGAAAAGGATTGAATGAGAAATGGAATTTGTAGTGCAATATCCATAAAGAGCAAGAGGTGAAAAAAAAGACAAAAAACTCTAATAAGACAAGTGTGAATAATAAACCTTTCAATTACTCCTAAAACATCATTCTAATATTTAAATTTCAATAAGTATTTCATCACATAATATAATAATACTTATTATGATACATTAACCATCCTTTTAGAGCATCTAAGAATTACACTTCTACATTCGACCATCAAAAGACACATTTTTGAATGCTCAAACCAATGGTGTATGATAATAGAACTTGTAATGGATTTAGTTGGAACACCAAACTTGCAACAAACTTGAGTCATAATGTTAGGGCTGTTCCAACAAGAGATGTGATGTCCACAATATTAAGGCATGACAGTAGTTACTTTAAGTTAGATTTTCTAGCATACTTCCAACTGGTTTAATTCAATGACCGAGTTTGCTTCAGCCATGCTTCATGTCTGGAGTATTTGTTGGAGTCGGTTGGGAGAAGAGGTTGTAATGAATAGTAGGGAGAGAGAGACAACAATAAGGATTCCCTACTAGAACAAAAATGAAGAATTCATATCCAAACGAGCTAGAGACAAACAGAGAGGGAGAGGCAGAGACAGAGAATTGTTTCTTAAATGCTTATGTCAGTGTGGTGACAATCGATGGAAAGAGGGATATTTTTTTATTTACAAGGAACATTTCATGCTTAACCTTGTATATAATTAATATATATTTGGAATTTTTCTTAAATGCAATAAACGTTGCATCAGCAAACCTGCGTGCTTGTGCTCGACGACTACATAATGGTTTCATTTGGAATTAAGAATTTGGTAATCCAACAACATGCTAAAAAAATGAAAAACTGGGTCCATGGTTCAAGAGTTTTCTGCCATGAGCTGTGAAAGGTTAAAAGAAAAGAAAAAAAAACTCACTCAATTCGTATAAATCAAGCTTTCTCTCATAATATTGAATAAGCATTCACATTTAAATCTCATCATATAATACATCCCATTTTATGATATACTATTCATCCAGTTATGTAAGATATCGCATCTATCAATTACACACTTTGGCATGCACAACCCCCTGCTACCAACATGAATTCGATAGAATTACTGGGTTGCTTGGAACCACCGGATGGTAATATAAGGAGAAGCTAAGGCCATGCATTAGATCACTGACAAATTGAAACATCATCTCTCTATGCATAGATCTGGCAAATTGTTACCGGAACAAACACGGGTGATGTCCAACAACACATTAAAAAGAAGAAAAACATAAACTATAATGTACAAACTTAACCACCATAGGCTCAAAAAATGAACAAACAAACTATTCTTTTCTATACACCGTTCCAACATTCAAATTTCAATCTCGTCATATAATTTGATGTACATATTTACTGTTACAAAACATTAACCTTCTATGAATTACACAATTCAACTTGTTTGAAACATGGTTACTGCTTGGGTGATTGCAGTATGATAGCACGCATTGCTAAAAAAAATTATACCTATAAATACCAAAAGTGATTAGAAACTGGTTAACCATGAGATGTGATGACCACGAAAATGAGAGTTAGCATTAGTCATATTAGGGATAAAGGGAAGAAAACTCTTACAAATGGACTAATATGTTCCATTAACTTAGAAACTTGTAATCGGTTCATCAGAAAGACCGACTTTGCTTCAAACATATACAAATTAGAGGTGACAGCCGTAATAATAAAATGGACAATGAGAGGTTGTAATGCAAGAGAACGAGAGAGGAAGATAAAAGAAAAATCGATGGACACAGTGGGCCTTAAAAACTGCCCAGGGGAGGGGAGGGAAGGGCTACAACAAGCACAAAAACAAAAGAACAGCCTTGTCTTCTCCCATCTTCTCCCTGCCAAAAAGAAAAAAACACACACACCAATTTTATTGATATTTATTTTACTGACCTGCAAGTGCACCCGCTAAGCCACAACTGCCCTAAAGTCTATTACAATTTACAATCTTGATGCCCCCAATCACTCAACAATTTACACCATGCATACCCCCTAATCTGAGTTGTCATCACCATTCAATTCACAGTCATGGTGGTTCCAAGGTGGTGTGAGCTAAAGAACCTAAGTACAAGAACCCATTACTGCTTACTCATTCATAAGTCCCAGAAATCGTTCGTCGTCGACCTCCTTCCATTCTCCTTGTCTTGATATCTTCACGCCCAGAAACAACCCAACCCTATTTGGAAGTGCAAAACTGAAAAATGGCCAATTACAACTTGAGTAGTGGAAAATTAAATGATGGAAGAAATCATATATTAAACAATCTCTAAGAAAGTTATTTCATAAATTAAAATAACCATCCAAAATTAGCTTGGAACTTGTGAAAATGAGAAAAGAATGAGAAGATATTTCTAAGAAAAACATATCAAAGAGAAATAAATTGAAGACATGACATGGCATGCAATTTTCAGATAGAGATACAAAAGAGGGAAAGAATAAGAAATTTTGGCCCTGTTAGTGCCCTTTGTAAGTGAAATGTATTTCACTTACATTGGGGAAGTGGGTCGAAATGCGTTAGTGGGCACTGTAACTAACGGGGGAAAGTTAAATACAGATGTATTACTTGTTAGGTTCTTCCCTTGCCATGGATCGAGTCACCCTTCTTTCCTCTCTTCCCTCCATGGTTGATCTTGACGTTGGAAGAGAAACCTTGTTTCTTGAACGAGTAATGGTGGAACTCAATTTAGAATGAAGGAGCTATGGAGGAAGCTCAACCTTGGACCTCAAAGGGAGAATCCGACCTTGACCTCTGAGGGAGAATCAGACCTGTAAAATATAATTTTCTCAATACTTGCCTCTCTTTTCCTTCACGTCCCCCTAAATAGGGTTGAGGACGAAAATACAAAGATGACCCATTAGGTCAAGTGGTTCACACCACATTACACTGAACCAACCCAAATTAAACCAAACCAAATAAAGTAAACCAAACCGAATTGAAATTACATGAAAAGTAAATTGACATAATTTAATTCCTATGCCTATGGATAACTCGTGATGCTATGGAGTCCATAACATCACCCCCCCCCCCCCCCCCCCCCCCCCCCCCCCCCCCTTGGAGAAAGAGCTTGTCCTCAAGCTCAAAGTATGGGTAGAGGGTGCAAAACGCCGCTAATGGCTCCCATGTCGTGTCACTGGGGTCAGCATCAGCCCATTGCACTAAGATCTCCCAATCACCGTGAATACGACGAGTTTGCAATACCTGTGCCGGGGTAGAAAGTACATGTCCCTCATGGAGTGGTGGCAGCGGGGTGTGCAGGATGGGCGAATCACCGTGGAAGGCCTTTAATTGTGAGACATGAAAGACGTTGTGAATTCTGGCTTCTGGCGGAAGCTGCAATCTGTAGGCCACTCTCCCAATGCAGTCCATCACCTGAAAGGGACCATAATATTTTGGAGAGAGCTTGTGACGTTTGGAGGCTGTCACCGATAGCTGCCTGTAGTGTTGGAGACGCAACCTAACATAATCTCTAGGAGAAAAGAAGACTTCCCGGTGCTTCTTGTCATAATATTGTTTCATAGAATTTTGTGCCTTCTATAGATGAGTGCGCACCTCTGTGATGAATATGTCTCTTTAAGCCAATGCTTGGTCCAAAGTTGCGACTTTAGAGGCCCCTGGTTCATAGGCTAAAAGACGGGGAGGTTCTCTACCATATACCACCTTGAATGGGGTTGTGCCGAGAGCACTGTGGTAGGAGGTGTTATAACAGAACTCAGCCCAGGCGAGCCACTTAACCCACCTCTTAGGTGAGTCCCCCACGAAACAGCGGAGATACATTTCAATGGTTCTGTTGACGACCTCCGTCTGACCATCAGTCTGTGGATGGTAGGCTGAAGAAAAGGCTAACGTTGTGCCTTGTAACTTGAAGAGTTCTTTCCAGAAGGTACTTGTAAAGATTGCATCCCTATCACTGGTAATTGAATTAGGCATCCCATGTAATCGTACAATGTTATCCATAAAAAGTTGAGCTACCTGCGTTGCAGTGTAAGGATGTGCCAGAGGAATGAAATGCCCATATTTAGAGAAACGATCCACCACTACCAGGATAATAGATTTACCTGACGAAGAGGGAAGTCCATCTATGAAGTCCATAGAAATATCAGACCAGACCTGTGACAGAAGCTGAAGTGGTTGGAGCAACCCCGCTGGACTTAATGTTTCAGCTTTATTCCGTTGACAAGTCTGACAAGCCACCACATAATCAGCTATACTGCGCTTCATGCCCCTCCAATAAAATTCCCTACTGATTTGAAAATATGTTTTCTGTCGGCCCTCATGTGTACTGTCATGGAAGGAGGCCAAAATGCTGTTAATCAGAGGGGATGTGTGGTGTATAAATATTCTATTTTTGTAGAGGACGAGATTGTCCTGAACCATCCAATGTGGTGCCGCTGTGCCCTGCTGGATATCCTTGCATAAGGAGATAATATCTGGGTACTGTTGTGCCTCTTCCAGTATAGAATCCAACAAGAGAGCTCTGGGCTGACTGATGGCGTTTAATTGCAGCTCTGGAACGTCCCGGCGAGATAAGGCATCAGCCCCTACATTCAAACTTCCCGGTTTATACTCGACAGAAAAGTCAAACCTCATAAGCTTACTTAACCAATGCTGTCGTGGTGAAGTAGTGAGATGCTGCTCAAGAAGATACTTGAGGCTGCAATGATCAGTGCGAATAAAAAAACAATGTACCCAAAGATAAGGGCGCCAATGCTGTATAGCATTCGCCAATCCAATCAATTTCCTCTCATAAGCTGCCAACTTGTGGTGGTGTTGGCCCAGTTGACGGCTAAAATAAGCAATCGGGTGGCCCTGTTGGTGCAACACTGCGCCAATACCGCCCCCTGAAGCATCACATTCCACTACAAAGGACTCAAAGTCGGGGAGCTGCAAAACTGGGGCTAATGATAAGGCATCTTTCAATTGGTGAAAGGAGTGAGCTGCTGTTTCTGACCAGGTAAAAGCATTTTTCTTGAGGAGATTGTTGAGCGGAGCTACAAGCTGGCCATAGCTATGAATAAATTTTCTATAATATCCAGCTAGGCCCAAAAATCCTCTTAAGGCTGTAATAGATGTAGGAATAGGCCAATCTGTGACCGCTTGTATCTTACTCTGGTCTACTTCACCCCTGATGCTGAATTAACGTGACCCAAATATGCCACTTCTGATGTGTCCATAGAACATTTTGACCGATTTAAAACCAAATGATGTGAACGTATAAGAGAAAATACCTGCTGAAGGTACTGAAGATGTTATTCCCATCTATTGCTATAGACCAAAATATCGTCAAAAAAGACCAATACATATTTTCGCAAGAGAGGGGAAAATACCTCATTCATGAGGGCCTGGAAGGTGGAAGGCGCATTTGATAGACCAAATGGCATTACGAGGAATTCAAAATGGCCGTGATGCGTGCGGAACATTGTTTTCTCCACATCTGATTGATGAACTCGGATTTGATGATAGCCAGATTTCAAATCGAGTTTAGTAAATATAGTAGCTCCATGTAGCTCATCTAACAGTTCGTCCACCACTGGAATAGGAAATTTATCTTTAATTGTATGGGCATTGAGTTGTCGGTAATCCACACAGAACCTCCATGACTTATCATGCTTGCGGACTAGTAATACCGGTGACGAAAAAGGAGACTTTCTGGACTGAATAATACCCTGTGCTAACATCTGCTGGCACTGCCTTTCAATCTCATCCTTCTGTAAGTGAGGGTAACGATACGGACGTACCACTACCGGCTCGGTCCCCGTTTTCAAACGGATACGGTGATCACAATGCCTAAGTGGCGGTAAGGCAGTAGGGTTTTGAAAGATATCCTCAAATTCTGTAAGTAAGTGAGATAACTGGCATGTATTTGTGTACTACCCTAGTCAACTAAAACCAGTAACTGTAAATGATGTAATTGGGCTTTAACCTGCATTGTGCTTGCACTGCGTAGATCAGTCATAGCATGAAGGGAAATCTCTGGATCTTCGTGGTCAGTTTCCACAATTTCTTCCTCTTGTGGTATTTCATCTCCATCCTCCCACAGACATATACTAAATAATCGTTTGCAGTGGTGATCAAAAACATACTGTTCATCACAATTAAAACAGAGGCCCTTGGCCTTTCTCTACTCCATTTCCTGTCTAGTAAGTTTTTTGAAGTAAGGAGCAGGTGGAGCTGAATTAGAGATGTCTGGGCGTGGGGCTGCACTGTCTCTAAATCTTGGAGGTCCATAGGAATGGTTTGGCGCAGAGGCATTGTGCCTTCCTGGCCAAGCTGGTTTTCTGACCAGTGACTCCTTTAGAACACGTTGCTTGTGCTCAATTGCTCTGGCTAAATTCATAGTGTGGTCTAAATCTGTAGGAGCATGTAATTCAACTTCTAAATGCAGAGCTTCTATCAAACCAGCAGGAAAAATATGAACATACTGTGTGTGGCTAACAAACTGGTTTGCTCGGGCTAACCTTTCCTGGAAGGTCTTTTGGTTCACCTCTAGTGTTCCAGTTTGTTTGTAACTGATTAATTCGCCCAATGGATTGCTACTAGCAGGAGGACCAAATCTCATCATGCAAGACTGTCTAAAAGTTGCCCAATCCTGTACCACTTGGTCATTTCGGAATTGGTGATACCATAGAAGCGCTTCATCGAGCATGTGGTAGGCGGCCAAATACACTTTCTAATCCGCAGGTGTTTTTTGATGGTAAAAGAACTGATCACACTTGGCTAACCAAATCAAAGGGTCCTTAGATCCATCATACGTAGGAAAGTCAAGTTTTAAATACCTGGGCACAGTGTTTGGTCCTTGAATGGCATGCCCCAGATGGGAATGGTGTTGACGCATTGGTGGTTGTGGGGGAGGTGGTGGGTGGAATGGATGGTGTTCGGCCAGTGGAGAGTAGGCAGCTGGAGGTTGGGCTCGTGTATCATGATCCTCTTGTCGCCGGAGGAGAGCTTGGATGGCAGCATCCATTGATTTTATTGCCTCATGCAAATCAGAGGTTGTTTGACGCACCTCTTCCAGGGCATGAGCCTGGTTATCTGTCCTTTGCCTATTATCTTCCACTAACTGTCTCAAATCTTCAGGGGAAGAGGAATCCACAAGGGTGGACCTGTCTGATACCAAGATGTTAGGTTCTTCCCTTGCCATGGATCGAGCCACCCTTCTTTCCTCTCTTCCCTCCATGGTTGATCTTGACGTTGGAAGAGAAACCTTGTTTCTTGAACGAGTAATGGTGGAACTCAATTTAGAATGAAGGAGCTTTGGAGGAAGCTCAACCTTGGACCTCAAAGGGAGAATCCGACCTTGACCTCTGAGGGAGAATCAGACTTGTAAAATATAATTTTCTCAATAATTGCCTCTCTTTTCCTTCACATCTCCCTAAATAGGGTTGAGGAAGAAAATACAAAGATGACCCATTAGGTCAAGTGGTTCACGCCACATTACACTGAACCAACCCAAATTAAAGCAAACCAAATAAAGTAAACCAAACCGAATTGAAATTATAGGAAAAGTAAATTGACATAATTTAATTCATATGCCTATGGATAACTCGTGATGCTATGGAGTCCATAACATTACTCTTCCCCTCGTTACAGGCATAAAATGATGGTCAGTGAATTCAGAGGGGTTGAGCTCTGAATTCACTTACCATCGCTCAAATACATCTTGAGCTCAGGCGGTCGGAAGGAACCTTTGTCGAACGAGGATTTCGGAGAAAAAAAATTGCTCCCTCGCTTGCTCACGACCTTCAACGATTTCAATCGCCCCGCGACCTTATCCCTGGCGCTTCTCTCACCGTCTCCAGCACCGACAACCTTTAGTGACATACCTCCCCTCTCTCTGCAACCTCTCTGACTCCTTCCTCACTCGCGACCGTCAGTGATTTCAATCGCCCCCTCTACGACCTCTCCCCGGAGCTTGATTCTCTTCCTCTCGCCCTCCCTAGCACTGACGATCTCCCCTCTCTGCAACCTCTCTGGCTCGATTCGAGGTATTTATGAAGTTATTTGCATCCGTTTTTTCTTTTTTTTTTGTTTATCTTTGTCGGAAGATGGGCTCAAGCCCATGAGCTCAAGACAAGAAGCCCAAATGTCAAAGGAGTGGCATATGTGTAAAATATGGTACTTTCCATGAATATGACATAGAAGTGTAAATATGTGTTCCTTTTATGTCTTTTGTTTTATCAAGTTGTAGCCCTAAGGGCATTGTAAAACTATAAATAAAGGCATTAGCTAAGAGGTAGGGCATTGAAGCACTCTCCTCTCTTTCCACAAATTCATCCAGCCCTCATTTTTCTTTTTTACGCAACCCTCTTCTCCCTTAATCCAAACTCTATCCTTCCTCGTTCTTCTTCTCTTCTCCTTCTGTCTTCTTCTTCTTCTTCTTTCTTGTTGATCTAAAGTTCCTTTGATGAGATCCAAAATTCTAAAATCTTGAAGTGTTGGACTTTTGTCCGAGACATCTCGCATCAGAAATATTTCGTGTTGGTTAACAAAGTCATGCCCTGCATTCAAAAATATTGCATGTT
Organism: Aristolochia californica; assembly: GCF_029961685.1. Lineage (NCBI taxonomy): Eukaryota > Viridiplantae > Streptophyta > Magnoliopsida > Piperales > Aristolochiaceae > Aristolochia > Aristolochia californica. The sequence continues at coordinate 9,736,589 of NW_027182279.1, forward strand.
TGAGTATCAAAGGAAGATCATCAAGCCTTTATGTATTTTAAATTATACCTATAGAACTATCATTGAAGTTCCCACTCAGGTTCTAGGTCTTTTTTTATTGTGGTACTAGTATATGAATTGAACCAGTTTTTTAAGGATGTGGTTATGGGTTTTGCTATAATAGGGTAAATCTCACACTGTTGACCACAAGCATAAGTAGATTGTTGTCGCTAAGATAATAATATGTTTGGGCTAGATGTGTATATGTTGTACTTAAAGCGGTGATTGGACAAGACTTTTGTTTTTAAACACATATTGCCAATGCTGACTCCTATTAAAATTGATTTAGAAAAAATAAATTGATAAGTGCACAAACCAGTCTATTTAGTCAATTAGTTCCACAAGGAAAGTAGAAATTTATTGCTTTGGAAACTAGTGTGATTTCATATCACCAATTATATTAAATAAAAAATTGGCTTATTAAGGACATATGGCTCCAACAACTATGTTGTGTGAATCAGTGATGCTCTTCTGGTAAGTTTCTTATCCTTTTATGTATGAAGGCTTTAACTTTGTATGTGAACTGTTTTTCTTGTGACTTCATTCCCACATGGACTTTGTAAGTCCTTGGGGAGTTTGGACATTGGAAAATAAAAATAACAAGGTAATGGAAATTGTTACTGATGTGTGAAGTTTCAGGCTCTTTCGTAAGCTCTGTGTTTTATGTCTTGGTCGGAATTCATGCAGTACTATTGTGACCCTCCAATCCTTATGATTTTTTTTTATCGCCTCCTTCTTTTTCTTTTTAAGAAACATGACAGATCTTTAGAGATATACTGATGTCTATCTCACAAGACTTCAAAAATCTTTCTAACCTTACTGATGAAATTGTGTATCTAGTAAGGTGAGTAGTGGGGGTGGATTCCCCCTTCCTTTTTTTCTTCTCACCCTCTCAATTTTTTTTTTTTTAAGAACAACTTATTTTTTATTCATTGTCTACTTGTTTTGAATTTTAGATGGCTGGAAAGAGAAAAGGTAAAGACAATATTGATAACACTACAAAGAGGTCATACGAAACATGGACATGTGAGGAAGACAATAAAATGCTTGATTTGCTCATTGAGCAAGTTAATTTGGGTAACAAATTACCCAATATGTTCAATATGGATGCAGCGAACCAAAAGATAGTAGAACAGGTTAAAAACCGCGTGAGGACTTGGAAACAATGTATATGGTTGTGAGTACATGCCTAAACACTAGCGGCTTTGGGTGGGATCCAACAACCCAGAAAGTCACTGCTAGTAAGACAGTGTGGTAAGACTACATAAAGGTTTGTAAATGTAACATAGAATGTTATGTTTTTTGCTTTATTAATCATGCTTTTTAGTATTTTAAATGATAACTTTTCATGTAGATGCATAGAGAAGCCGACAATTATAGGTAGGAAGGTTGTCCGCTCTATGAAAAATTACCTCTTGTGGTTGGAAACACTATGGCCGCCGGGAAAGCGAGTAACACAAGCATAGAGTCAGATGATAACCTTTCAAATTTTGTAGAAGGGACAATGATTGAGGGCATTGATGAAGATGATGCAATCAGGGAGATCCCAACACCCAACATTACAGAGTCTCCAAGTGATGCTCCTCTGAAAATCAAAGCACCAAGCAATGATGGGAATAGAACTTCTTCTACTCAGCGTAGGAAGAGATCCGAACCATTAGTTGAAAATGCTAAGAAGATCGTTAAGGCTATTAACAATATGTCATCAACCCTTATGCAAATCTTTACTCCCATAGAGCCTCCATGGTTCAAAGCACCCTAGGCATTACCTAAATTGCCCAGAGAAGTCAATTTCTTTGCCATGAGTTGGTCGACACCAAAGCTAAGAAGGATATGTTTATGAAGATGAAACAAGATGATCAGTATTACTGGTTGATGGCTAAATTCAATGCAATGTAATAGACTTATACAGATGTTGACAATTTTAACCTATATTTACGAGACATATTTGATTTTATATGAATGACGTTGATTATTGAGTATTTCTGGTCAATAGTTAATGTGTATTATTTAATGTGTTTGAACCATGTTTTCATTATTGAATGTCTAATATTGCAGGTACCCATGGATAATCTACCAGATAGGGAGAAAATATGTATTTGTATTACAGCTTATACAATTGTACTTGTCCTTGTCCATTCATACTTAAATGATTGTAATAGGTAAGTAAAACGTTCTTATCATATGGGTGGTCCATGATATTTAAAGAAAGCATTAGAAAGATTGCTATTAAATTTCGAAAAGTGTATAGGATGAATCAAACTATTTTGCTCAAGTTGGTTGGAATCTTGAAAAGTATATGACTTTTATTTGATACAAGGACAATATATGTGGAAGAACAACTTGCATATTTTTGTATAATTTTTGGTCAACAACAATCTTACAGTGTCACCTCAGAGATGTTTGAAAGATCAAATTAGACAATTAGTAAGTATTTTAACAAATTGTTAAATGCTATTATCATACTACATTCTGATTACATCAAGCAACCTTCAAGATGTACTCATTCAAAGATCTTGAACAATGATATCTATTATCCATATTTTAAGGTAAATATAAAGTTATTTGATGAATAATTTTCAGTTACTATAAAAATATATATTTGTATTAATGATTTTTTTATTAGGATTGTATTGGTGCCATCGATGGTACTCATATTAAAGCACATATCTCATTTGATCAACAAGCAAGATTCTGGAACAGGAAGGGTTTTCTCAAAATGTAATGGCAGCATGTACATTTGACATGTAATTCACATATATAGTTGTTGGATGGGAGGGATCAGTAGCCAATTCACGTGTATTGAAGTCCGCATTAACTAGACGGGATAAAGTTTACATTCCTGAAGGTAAATATCACTTCTCTCTATATAGTCTATTTAAATTTATAATTTTTATTAGATTATAATAGATATATATTTTATTGTAGGCAAATATTATTTGGTAGATGTTGGATATGCAAATCTTCCTGGGCTCTTGGCTCCCTATCGAGGTACTCGTTATCACTTGCAAGAATTTGGGAATAATACTCCTATGGATGAAAGAGAATAATTTAACTGATGACACTCATCTTTACGGAACACTATCAAGCGTACGTTTGGGGCTTTAAAAGCTTATTTCAAGATATTGAAAGATGCTCCTCCTTTTGATTTTGATGTCCAGGTAAAAATTGTGATTGCTTATTGTGTATTGCATAATTATATACGTATAGAAGATTACATGAATTTATTTGAAGATGAAGAAGATGATTCAAGTGATGATTCTGGTGGAGAACATTGTGAAGATAACAATGAAAGTGATAATGAAGACGTGATAATAGTGATGATGTTGAGGTGATGTGGACACTCAAAGAAGTACTAAATGGGAGTACGCAGTATAATCTACAAGAGCATCATATTATCGAGAAGTTTTAACAATTCAGATATGACAAAATTATTGACTATTATGTTTTAATGCCACTAAATATTTTTTGTGTACTTTTGTATGAACGGATATAATTTTTATATTAAAAAGGTGATTGAGTTATATTTGTAGTATTGTTATTTTTATTATTACGATATTTGTATAGTACGATATTTATATAATTATTTCATATTTAGATATTACAAAATTAAAATTTGATTACAATTGTAATAATATAAAAGTAAGCATTTGTTTAATTATTATATTTACTATATTTTATTTATTAACTAATATTAATTTAATTTTCTGATAGTAAGATATATCAAAATATTTTATTTAATAAATAATCTATACTCACTTTACACCACACTTTCCATTGTGCTGTTATGGTCCTGGGGTTAAATACCTATGTCTTCCGCTCTTAACAGGCCGGTCTTTTGGGTAGTATTGGCTAGGTGCTTAACATTTGGTATCAGAGCTAGCGCTGCATCCCGACTTCGAATCCCGGCGCCTCCAAAAATGGATGCGGGTGGTCACGCACCTGGACTGACCCGGGTTCGACCCGGCTCCGGTTGCTCTGTTGTGGTAGCGTCCACGGTCGTCGGCTCGGGGAAAGGCGGGGTACTATTATGGTCCTGGGGTTAAGTACCTATGTTTTCCGCTCCTAACAGGCCGGTCTTTTGGGTAGTATTGGCTAGGTGCTTAACATGTGCACACTAACACAAAAAAGTACTTTATACAGCACTTTCCATTGAGCACACTAACACAAACAAGTACTTTACACCGCACTTTCTATTGCGTACACTAACACAAACAAGTATTTTAAATTCCCTATCACTGTCCCCAAGGAAAGTAATTTTCATTGTAATCCACTTTCCCTCCGCACTTACATAGCGCACTAACCACCCCCCCCCCCCCCCCCCCCCCCCTCTTCCCCTTTCTTTAGAAAGAGTTAAACATAGAAGAAGGAATTCAATTTTCAACTAGTTTGTAGCTAGTGGGTACTCTGATTATTACCTTACCTAAGAGAGAACGAACACAGACTGAGGGATAATAGAACTGAACAGGAATGGCCATAGAGAGCCAGAATCCTGGCCTCTATTTCCAGCCCAGAATGTGTGCACCATGATACTTACAACCGTGGCTACTTTCTATTTTGTAAAACATTCAACAAAAGAGCAAAAACTTCATCGTAGCTAGTATTTCTATGCTGTCATTTTTTGATACAATTAAAATAGCAATGCAGCTAATTCAGACCATCAACCACAACAATGTAAGACAACTAGCCAATGTGACCCGAAAAGGTTAACTGATTAAGTGGGACCAAAGACCCACACTTACACCCACCCTGCCAAATGCAAAGTCCCCATGCTAAACCAAATACAAACGAACTCACAGGGATTTGAACGCGGGATGGCGTGCCAAATGCAGAATAAAAAACCATCCGCCCCCTACAGGTTAACCGATTAAGTGGGACTAAGGACCCACACTTACACTTACCCTGCCAAATGCAAAGTCCCTGCACCAAACCAAATACAAATGAACCAAACCAAATGCAAACGAACTCACTGGGATTCAAACGCGGGATGGTGTGCCAAATGCAGAGTACCAAACCATCCACACCCAACAGGTTAACCGATTAAGTGGGACCAAGGACCCATACTTATACTCACCCTACCAAATGCAAAGTCCCCGCGCCAAACCAAATGCAAACAAACTCACGGGGATTTGAACGCAGGACGGCATGCCAAATGCAGAGTACCAAACAATCCGCACCCACACAGTTAACCGTTTAAGGTGTGGAAGACTAGGTCATAACACAGATCACCAACATATTCCAACACTCCCCGGCAAACCAAACCCCCGGGTTAAACCCAGAACAAATTCCAAATACAAATACAAATGCAAAGTCCCCATGCTAAACATGCGAATGCGTGGGGATTCAAAGGCAGGACGGGTGAAACTTGCTCTGATACCATGTAAGACAGCTAGCCAATGCGACCCGAGAAGGTTAACCGATTAAGTGGGACCGAGGACCCACACTTACAAGCAAGGCAAGACCACTTTCAACACATAAGATGGAAACAGAGTATAGGATCTTTACAACTTGTGAATGCACTAATGATGTCGATCGTCGCCATGCGGAAGGACTCTCTGTAAGGAGGATGAAGTTCATAGTTGAGAGAAAAGGGACGTGGAACAACAAAAATAGACAACAAAAAACTAGAATCAGAAACTGTTGTACGCGAGAAAAAATAGAGCCGCAGAAACAAAATCCAGATGAAACAAAAGAACACCTAGAAGGGTATCTAAATACAGTAATTTGTTTCCCACTCATTTACTGGGCTGACAAGTTTCCAAGAAAATCAAAGCAGTCCTAAGAAACATATTCCATACAAAACAATAGATATAAATGTTGAGTGAAATTTAACAATGCATAACCTCAAAGCTTCTGATTTATTAAATCCAACTACTGAAACAAATAATCACAGTGGAAAAATAGAGTACACAAACAGAGTATTAAACATAAACAAAACTTGAAGGGAAAAAACCTCCTTTAGCTAAGGCACTCCTTGTCTTCCTGCATGGGGACTGTTACTGTCAGCACACCGGTGGCCATCTTTCCTTGAACCACCTTCGCATCTCCGGCAGTCGAAGTTGTCTCAGAAACTCGCCACGACTTCTCTTCACACAGAGCCTCTTGAGTGGGAAGGGCATTGAGTGGGCCTAAAGCATTATCTATACCCTTTTTAGGAAGTTTTAATTTTACTTACTCAACAATTCCTTAGGTTGAATAGTACCAAGATGGTGGTTTGGTGGACAAGAAGAGAAAAATTCCTTTTGTGTGTATTAGGAGGAAGTTTGGAAAGGACTGAATGAGAAACGAATCTTTTTTCTCACACAACTTCAGATTGGAAGTTTTGATGGTTCCAAATTCTGCTCACATAAATTGTATAAGGATTGAATGAGAAATGGAATTTGTAGCGCAATATCCATAAAGAACAAGAGGTAAAAAAAAAAAGACAAAAAACTCTAATAAGCCAAGTGTAAATAATAAACCATTCTTGTGCTCCTAAAACATCATTCTAATATTCAAATTTCTATAAGTATTTCATCACAGAATATAATAATACTTATTATGATACATTAACCATCCTTTTAGAGCATCTAAGACTTACACTTCTACATTCGACCATCTAAAGACACATTTTTGAATGCTCAAACCAATGGTGTCAGATAATTGAACTTGTAATGGATTTAGTTGGAACACCGAGCATGCAAAAAACTTGAGTCATAATGTTAGGGCAGTTCCAAGAAGAGATGTGATGTCCACAATAATAAGGCTTGATAGTAGTTACTTTATATTCATTTTTCTAGCATACTTCCAACTAGTTTAATTCAATGACTGAGTTTGCTTCAGCCATGATTCATGTTTGGAGTGTTTGTTGGAGTCTATTGGGAGAAGCGGTTGTAATGAATAGTAGGGAGGGAGAGAGAGAGAGAGAGAGAGACAACAATAAGGATTCTTGACTAGAAAAAAAAGGAAGAATTCATGTCCAAACAAGTGAGAGATAGAGAATGAGGCAGAGACAGAGACAGAGAACTGTTTCAAAAATGCTTTTGTCAGTGTGGTTACAATCAATGGAAAGAAGGGTATTAAATTTTTATTTACAAGGAACATGTTAGGCTCTCTAGCCATGGATCGAGTCACCCGGCGATCTCCTCTAGCTTCCAGATTGAATGACGAAGAAGAGAAGCATTTGGGGTTCTTGGAACGCCCAATGATGAAGGGGCGTGAGCCTTTGAAGGAGCTCCAACCTTAGGCCTCTTTAGAGAGAGAACCTGATCTCATTTAGACTAATGATCAATGCTTGCTTTCATTCCATCACTTGACGCCCTAAATAGGTCAAGGAAAACATCAAAGGTTCTATAATTACAATTAGACCCTTATGGAACTTCAAATTACAATTAAACCCCTAAGGTACTGAAATACAAGTTTACTCTATCTCTTCTCTTCTCTGGTTAGCCACTCTTGATGCTATGGAGTCCATAACATCACCCCCCTCCTGAAGAAAGAGCTTGTCCTCAAGCTCGAAAGTGGGGAATAGAATCTGGAAGGACTCGAGTGTCTCCCAAGAGGCTTCTATCAATTCCTTGTCAGTCCACCGAACAAGCACTTCCCAAGCATTGTTAACTCGCCTGGCTTGAAGGATCTGAGCGGGCGTGGGCATGGACCTGCCATCTTTGAGAGGAGGCAGAGGGGTATGCAGCAGTGGTGAGTCTCCCTTGAACGGCTTGAGAAGGGAGACGTGGAAGACGTCATGGAGCTTGGCTTCTGGTGGTAGTTTCAAACGATACGCCACAGTGCCAATACGGTGCATGACCTGGAATAGCCCATAAAATTTTGGAGAAAACTTATGGAGTTTGATGGCGGCAAGAGATAGTTGGCGGTATGGCTGAAGTTTGAGCCAAACAAATTCTTCAGGTGCAAAGGAAAGGGGACAATGTCCTTTGTCATAAGTATCCTTCATAGTTTCTTGTGAACGTTGTAACTGAAAGCGGACTTGAGCAAGCATTGCATCTCTGTCGGCTAATGCTTGGTCCAATGCCGCTACTTGAGAAGACCCCGGTTCATAAGAAAGTAGGCACGGAGGTTCGCGTCCATAAACAACTCGAAAAGGGGTAGTACCCAGTGCGGTGTGGTATGAGGTATTATAACAATACTCCGCCCATGCTAACCAACGAACCCTGTCGGGTCGTGTCCCCCACAAAGCACCGTAAATACATCGCTAATGTGCGATTAACCACCTCTGTCTGGCCGTCTGTTTGAGGGTGGTATGCTGAAGAAAAAGCTAACTTAGAGCCATGGAGCTTAAATAGTTCCCCCTAGAATTTACTGGTGAAGATAGCACGGTCGGTGGTGATGGTCTCCGGAAGGCCATGGAGACGGACAATATTATCCATGAAGAGCTGATCGACTTGTGTTGCTGGAAATGTGTGGATTTGCCGATAAGCCACTGCCTGTAGGGATGTTGGAAAGGTGGAGCCAGAGGTCCTAAACCATAATTGATCAACTATTTGTTAGTGTATTTTTTAAAGAAATTTTGGAAAAATATTTCAAGTAAAAATACATCTCTAGGGACCATTACTGCCTTATGATTCCTAGAAACACTTTTCATGTTAAAATATTTTTACCAGCAAAATTTTCTTGTAAGGCAATTTTTTTTCAGAAACAAATTACTTTCTTCAACAATAAGGCCTTGTTAATGAATTTGTTTAGGAAACGTTGGAAAACTATTTTTAGTAAAATATGTCTCTAGGGACCATTAGTGCCTCATGTTTCTTGGAAACACTTTTATAGATGAAAACATTTACCAAGAATATTTTTTAGTAAGGCCTTTTTTGTTGAAACGAATTAATTTCTTCAACTATAAGCCCTTGTTAGTGCATTTTTTAGGAAAAGTTGGTAAAGTATTTCGAGTAAAAATACGTATCCAGAGACCATTAATGGCTCATATTTCCTAGTAGCACCTTTCTAACTAAACATTCTTTCCAGAAATATTTTTTGGTAAGGCAATTAGTGCATTTTGTCTGGAAACATTGGAAAGGTATTTCTTGTAAAAATACCTCTAGGGACATTTAGTGCCTCATGTTTCCAATAAACACTTTTCTAGCTGCAAAATCTTTCTAGGAAAATTGTGGTAACACATTTTTTTCTGAACAAACTACTTTCTACAACTATAAGGCAACGTTAGTAGTAAGACAATTTTATCTAAAACAAATTACTTTTTTGAAACTACAACGCCTTCTAAGTAATTTTTTTAAGAAAATTTTGGTAAAGAATTTCTAGTAAAAATACATCTCGAGGGGAGCATTAGTGCGCATGATTCCTGGAAACACATTCTTAGCTGAAAATTCATACCAAAAAAATTGTGTAATGAAAATTTTATCTAAAACAAATTACTTTGTACAACTATAAGGCCTTCTTACTGCATTTTTTCAAAAAATGTTGGAAAAGTATTTCTTGTAAAAATACGTCTTCAGAGACCATTTGTGCCTCATGTTTCCTTGGAACAATTTTCTAGTTAAAAATTCTTACCAGGAAAATTGTGGCATGGAAATATTTTATAAAAAAATTACTTTCTAAAACTATAGGGCCTTGTTAGTGTATTTTTTCTTGAAACGTTGGAAAATTATTTCAACTAAAAATGTCTTCTAGGACCGTTAGTGCCTCATGTTTCCTTGAAACACTTTTCTAGCTGAAAATTCCAACCAAAAAAAATTTATAGGTAATTTTTTCTGAAAAAAATTACTTTCTACACCTATAAGGCGTTAATAGTGCCTTTTTTTTTCTTGAAACATTGGTAAACTATATCTACGGCTCGAGGGACCATTAGTTTAAAATTCTTACAAGGAAAATTATTCTATAACAAATTTCTTTGTACAACTATAAGGCTTGTTACTGCATTTTTTAGGAAACATTGGAAACGTATTTCTCGTAAAAATAGTTTTTCAGGGACCATGAAAGCCTCATGTTTGTTGGAAACTCTTTTCTACCTGAACATTCTTACCCGAAAATTTTCTTGGTAAGGTAATTTTTGGTGAAACAAATTACTTTCTATAACTATAAGTCCTTGTTAGAGTATTTTCTTAGGAAACGTTGGAAAAGTATTTCTTGATAGAATACGTCTCTTGGATCATTAGTGCCTCATGTTTCCTGAAAACACTTTTCAAGGTGTTTTTTAGTAAGACATTTTTTGTTGGAAAAAATTATCTAGTAAAAATACATCTCGAGGGGAGCATTAGGGCACATGATTCCTGGAAACACATTCTTAGCTGAAAATTCATACCAGAAAAATTATGTAATGAAAATTTTATCTAAAACAAATTACTTTGTACAACTATAAGGCCTTCTTACTGCATTTTTTCTAGAAATGTTGGAAAAATATTTCTTGTAAAAATACGTCTTCAGAGACCATTTGTGCCTCATGTTTCCTTGGAACAATTTTCTAGCTGAAAATTCTTACCAGGAAAATTGTGGCATGGAAATTTTTTATAAAAAAATTACTTTCTACAACTATAAGGCCTTGTTAGTGTATTTTTTCTTGAAACGTTGGAAAATTATTTCAACTAAAAATGTCTTCTAGGACCATTAGTGCCTCATGTTTCCTTGAAATACTTTTCTAGCTGAAAATTCCTACCAAAAAAAATTTATAGGTAATTTTTTCTGAAAAAAATTACTTTCTACACCTGTAAGGCGTTAATAGTGCATTTTTTTTCTTGAAACATTGGTAAACTATATCTACGGCTCGAGGGACCATTAGTTTAAAATTCTTACAAGGAAAATTATTCTATAAAAAATTTCTTTGTACAACTATAAGGCCTTGTTACTACATTTTTTAGGAAACATTGTAAACGTATTTCTTGTAAAAATAGTTTTTCATGGACCATGAAAGCCTCATGTTTGTTGGAAACTCTTTTCTACTTGAACATTCTTACCCGAAAATTATCTTGGTAAGGTAATTTTTGGTGAAACAAATTACTTTCTATAACTATAAGTCCTTGTTAGAGTATTTTCTAAAGAAAAGTTTGAAAAGTATTTCTAGTTAGAATACGTCTCTTGGATCATTAGTGCCTCATGTTTCCTGAAAACACTTTTCAAGGTGTTTTTTAGTAGGACATTTTTTTGTTGTAAAAAATTATCTAGTAAAAATACATCTCGAGGGGAGCATTAGTGCACATGATTCCTGGAAACACATTCTTAGCTGAAAATTCATACCAGAAAAATTGTGTAATGAAAATTTTATCTAAAACAAATTACTTTGTACAACTATAAGGCCTTCTTACTGCATTTTTTCCAGAAATGTTGGAAAAGTATTTCTTGTAAAAATACGTCTTCAGAGACCATTTGTGCCTCATGTTTCCTTGGAACAATTTTCTAGCTGAAAATTCTTACCAGGAAAATTGTGGCATGGAAATTTTTTATAAAAAAATTACTTTCTACAACTATAGGGCCTTGTTAGTGTATTTTTTTCTTGAAACATTGGAAAATTATTTCAACTAAAAATGTCTTCTAGGACCATTAGTGCCTCATGTTTCCTTGAAACACTTTTCTAGCTGAAAATTCCAACCAAAAAAATTTATAGGTAATTTTTTTCTGAAAGAAATTACTTTCTACACCTATAAGGCGTTAATAGTGCATTTTTTTTCTTAAAACATTGGTAAACTATATCTACGGCTCGAGGGACCATTAGTTTAAAATTCTTACAAGGAAAATTATTCTATAACAAATTTCTTTGTACAACTATAAGGCCTTGTTACTGCCTTTTTTAGGAAACATTGGAAACGTATTTCTTGTAAAAATAGTTTTTCATGGACCATGAAAGCCTCATGTTTGTTGGAAACTCCTTTCTAGCTGAACATTCTTACCTGAAAATTATCTAGGTAAGGTAATTTTTGGTGAAACAAATTACTTTCTATAACTATAAGTCCTTGTTAGAGTATTTTCTTAGGAAACGTTGGAAAAGTATTTTTAGTTAGAATACGTCTCTTGGATCATTAGTGCCTCATGTTTCCTGAAAACACTTTTCAAGGTGTTTTTTAGTAAGATACTTTTTGTTGGAAAAAATTACTTTCTACAACTATATGGCCTTGTTAGTCCATTTTTTTGGAAACATTGGAAAAGTATTTCATTTAAGAATACATTTCCAAGAACCATTAGTGTAACACATTTCTTGGAAACACTTTTTTAGCTAAAAATTCTTACCAAGAAAATTTTGTGGAATCACAACTATAAGTTCTTGTTTGTACAATCTTTTTTAAAATGTAGGAAATATATTTCTAGTCAAACTAAGTTTACAAGGACCATTAGTGCCTCATATTTTTGGAAACATTTTTATTGCAAAAAAATTCTTACCAGAAAAATTTTGTAGAAAAGTAATTTTTGGTGAAACAATTACTTTCTACAAGTACAAGGCCTTGTTAGTGCATTATTTTAGGAAACATTACAAAAATTATTTCTAGTAACAATACCTCTCTCAAGGAGTAGTAGTGCCTCATTTTCCTAGAAACAATTTTCTAGCTCAAAATTCTTACTAAGAAAATTTTGTGGTGAGACAATTTTTGCTTCAACAAATAACTTTTAACAATTATAAGGACATGTTAGTACATTTTTACAGAAAACGTTGGAAAATTATTTCTATTAAAAATACATCTTATGATAGTATTTGTGACTCAAATTTCCTGAAAAGACTTTTGTAGCTGAAAATTCTTACCATGAAAATTTTGTGGTATGACAATTTTTGCTGAAACAAATTACTTTCAACAACTGTAAGGCATTATTACTACCTAATTTTAAAATACGTCTCCAGGGACCATTAGTGCCTCATGCTTCCTTGAAACACATTTCTAGCTGAAAATTATTAGCGGGAAAATTGTGGTAAGGCATTTTTTTAAACAAATTAATTTCAAAAACTTTAAGGCGTTGTTAGTTTATTTTTCAGAAAATATTGAAAATATTTCTAATAAAAATACATCTCCAGGGATCAATAGTGCATCACGTTTCCTGGAAACACTTTTCTTGCTCAAAATTCTTACCAGGAAAATTTAGTAGAAAGTCACTTTTTCGAAAAAAAAAAAACAAATACTTTCTACAACTTTAAAGCCTTGTTAGTGCCTTTTCTATGAAAACATGGGAAAATTATTTCTAGTAAAAATACATCTACAAGGACCATTAGGGCCTCATGCTTCTTGGGAACACTTTTCTTTCTGAAAATTTTGCAAAAAAGTAGCTTTTACTAAAAAAATTATTTTCTACAACTATAAGGCCTTGTTAGTGCATTCGTTGCAGGAAATGTTGGAAAAGTATTTCTTGAAAAAATATGTCTCCATGGACCATTAGTGTGTCATGTTTCCTCGGAATAATTTCTTGCCGAAAATTCTTACCAAGGAAATATTTTTGTATGGCAATTTTGGCAAAAAAAAAAATACTTTCTTTAAATATTAGGCCTTCTTAGTGCATTTTTTCAGGAAACGTTGGAAAAGTATTTCTAGTAAAAATTTGTCTCCAAGGAATGTTAGTGCCACAAGTGTCCAACGAACACTTTTCTTGCTAAAAATTCTTACCAAGAAAATTTTGTAGTCAAGCAATTTTTTTCTAAAAAAATTACTTTCTAGAACTTTAAGGCCTTGTTAGTATATTTTTTTTCTAGTGACCATTAGTGCCTCATGTTTCATGGAAACACATTTCCAGATGAAAATTCATACCAGGCAAATTTTTTGGTCAAGCAATTTTTTCTAAAATAAAATTACTGTCTAGAACTGTAAGGCCTTGTTAGTAAATTTTTCTAGTGACCATTAGTACCTCATGTTTCTTGGAAACACTTTTTTAGATGAAAATTCTTACCTAGAAAATTTTGTAGTATGACAATTTTACTGAAATAAATTACTTTCTACAACTATAAGGCCATGTTTGTGAAATGCTTCAAGAAATTTTGGAGAAGAATCTCTAATAAAAATATGTCTCCAATGATCATTAGTGCTTAATGTTTCCTGGAAACACTTTTCTAGCAAAACAAATTTCATGTAAAATTTTGTGGTAAGGAAATTTTTGTAGAAATAAATTAGTTTCTACAACTATAAGGCCTTGGTACTACATTTTTTTTCAAGAAAAGTGGGAAAAGTATTTCTTGTAAAAATATGTCTCTAGGGAACATTAGTGCCTTATTTTTCCTAGGAACACTTTTCCAACTGAAAATTCTTACCAAGAACATTGAGGTAAGAAATTTTTTACTAAAACAATTACTTTCTACAATTATAAGCACTTGTTATTGCATTTTTTCTGGAAACATTGGAAAACTATTTCAAGTAAAAATACATCTCCAAGGACCATTAGTGCTTCATATTTCCAGGAAACACTTTTTCAGTTAAAAATTCTTACGAGGAAATTTTTTTGGTAAGGAAATTCTTGCCAACACTAATTACTTTGTAAAACTTTAAGCCCTTGTTACTACTTTTTTTAGGAAACTATTTAAAAGTATTTCTAGTAAAAATATTATCTCTTTGGACCATTTGTGCAGCATTTTTCCTGGAAACACTTTTCTAACTGAAAATAGTTACCCTGGAAATTTCTTGCTAAGGATATTTTTTCTAAAACAAATTACTTTCAACAACTATAAGGCCTTGTTAGTGTATTTTTTAAGGAAACGTAGGAAAAGTAATTCTAGTAAAAATAGGAAAATAGGTCTCTAGGGACCATTCGTGCCACATGTTTTTTGGAAACGCTTTTCTATTAGAAAATTCTTACTAGTAAAATTTTGTGGTGATGCAATTTTTGCTAAAACAAATTACTTTCTACACCTATAAGGTCTTGTTAGTGCATTTTTTTAGGAAACAATGGAAAATTATTTCTAATAAAAATACGTCTCCAAGGACAATTCTTGCCTCATGGTTCTTGGAAATCCATTTCAAGCTAACAATTTTTACAAAAAATACTTTGTGGTGTGGCGATTATTGCTAAAACAAATTACTTTCTATAACAATAAGACATGTTATTGCCATTTTTAGGAAGCGTTGGAAAATTATTTTTTGTAAAAATATGTCTCTAGGGATCATTTGTACCTCATGTTTCCTTGAAATGCATTTCTAGCTAAAACATCTTGCCAGGAAAATTTTGTGGCAAGACATTTTTTATTCAAAAAAATTAGTTTCTAGAATTGTATGGGGTTGTTAGTGCATATTTCAGGAAATGTTGGAAAAGTATTTCTAATAAAAATTGTCTCCATGGACCATTAGTGCCACATGTTTTTTTGGCAGACTTTTCTTGCTGAAAATATATAAGTGAGATAATTATTTCTCAAAAAAATACTCAATTTTTCAAGAAATATTGGAAAAGTATTTCCAATAAAAATATTTCTCCAAGGACCATTAGTACCTCATGTTTTCAGGCAACATTTTTCTTGCTAAAAATTCTTACCAAGAATTTTTTTTAGGAAGGCAATTTTTTCAAAATAAAATTTCTTTTTACACCTATAAGGACTTGTTAGTGCATTGTTTCTGGAAACGTTGGAAAATTATTTCTTGTAAAAATAAGTCTCCAGGGTGCATTAGTGCCTCATGTTTCTTGGGAACAATTTTCTTGCTGAAAATTCTTTCTAGGAAAATTTTGATACTATAAAAAAATACTTTCTACAACTACAAGGCTTTGGAAAGGTATTTCTAGGAAAATTTTGTCTCCAGGGACAATTAGTGCATCAAGATTCCTCGGAAAAAAATTCTTGCAGAAAATTCTTGCCAGAAAATTTTTTTAGTAATCTAATTTTCTCTAAAAAATTGCATTCTACAATTATAAGGCTTTGTTAGTACATTCTTTTAGGAAACGTTGTCAAAGTATTTCAAGTAAAAATTCACCTTCAAAGACTATTAGTGCCTCATATTTCTTGGAAACACTTTTCTAGAAGAAATTTCTTACATGGAAAACTTTGTGAGGAGGCAATTTTTGCTGAAACACTTTCTACAAGTGTAAGTCCATGTTTGTGCTTTTTTTCAAGAACAATTGGAGAAATATTTCTAGTTAAAATACGTCGCCAGTGATAATAAGTGCCTTATGTTTCCTACAAATACTTTTCTTGCAAAAAATTCTTTAAAGAAAAGTTTCATGGTAAGGCAATTTTAGTTGAAAATATTACATTCTACAACCATAACGCTTGTTAGTGCATTTTTACAAGAAAAGTTGGAAAACAATTTCTTGTAAAAATATATCTCCAAGGAGTATTAGTGCCTAATTTTCCCAGGGAACACTTTTCTTGTAGAAAATTCTTACAAAAAATTGTAGTAAGGAAACTTTTGCTATGAAAATTACTTTCGACAACTACAATTTGTTATTGTGTTTTTCTTTTGGAAACGTTGGATATGTATTTCTAGTAAAAATACATCTCCAGGGACCATTAATGCCTCATATTTCTTGGAAACACTTTCTTCGCTAAAAATTCTTACCAATATACTTTTGTGGTGTTGAATTTATGGAAAAGAAAAATACTTCATTGATTTCATAAACTTATTATAATCAGAGTACATGAACCTCTATTTATAATAGAGGAAGGTAGTAGAGTCCAATTACAATAAAACTACTTTTGTCCCAATTACACCCAAAATATAACACTTAAAGATAAGTCCTAGCATAATCAAATAACTCAATATAGATAAAAGACAAATGTAACTCAAACTAGAACTCTTCTAGGACGTGACCATAAGATAAAGATGTCTTTGTGAGTCCTTCTTGATCTTCCAGCTAATGTGATAAGGATGCCAGCTCACGGTAATCATGATGGGTCCTACTTCTTATGTGCTTGGGCCCATCTTATATGGCTCATGGTAATGATGGTGGGTCCTACTTCTTAGATATGTGGGCCTTCCTTGTGCATGTGGGTTTGGACTTATCTTTCGACACTCCCCCTCAAGCTGGGACAACATGAACTCCCAGCTTGCTGGAAATGATGTATAGAATCATTTTTGTATAAAATGTCACATCTTCTAACACTCCCCCTCACGCTGTAGCGTCCTTCCATGAGGCCCTATTGGCATAATATAAGTGAGAGAAAAAATCACTCCAACCCGGTAAGGCATTGCTCCATACTCTAGTTCCAATGCTGGATGTAGGGCATACTCCGTCTTCTATAGGTAGTGTGAATATTGACATTGCTCTAAAGTGTCCACCACCGTGTCCCTCCACAGGACAACGACTCTCAAGTGGTAGGACTAATAAAAGCAATTACAGGGGGTAGTGGGTTTATTTATAATGGTGTCCCAATTCGGACACCGACTCTCAAGGTATCCTAACCATGATATTTTTTAGAGATAAATTTATCATTAGTTTCCCAATCCGGGCACCAACTCTCAAGGTTTGTCTCAATAGGACTAAATCTCCCAAGGGGTTGTTGTGGGTGGGAGGGCCAAATTGAATTGTGCATAATTCTTTAAATTCATCCCAATCTAGCACTAATTTTCTAGTTCCACCTAGTGAAACCATAGTTGTGCCTTGTCTAACATGTGAAAGGTGGCAAGTCCCACCTTGTCAAACTCAGCAGTCCCTTGATATGAAAAAAAATTCTCGCAACCATGCAACGAGTTAAAGGGTCGGCTAACCCAGTAAAGGTAGGAAAATCTAATTTTGTGTACTTTGTGGGGCCTGGACAACAGTGCGCCCAGCCAACTGCTCCTCCCTTCGGCTGTAAGAATAATCCTCCCCCTTTGGGTCCGGAATAGAGTGTCTCTTTGCCATGAGATAAAACATCATGATAGTCAGTCAATGGAGTTGCAAGCTCATACCAAGAATTTTTTCCAGACTTTCTTGTGCTTCAGCCTGTTAATCTTGCACCTTTTTTATCATGCTTCTAAGCTCTTCCTCGCTGGATGTATCCCCCATGTTACCCTGCTTTGATACCAAGTTGTTATGGTCCCTAGTCATGGATCGAGGAACTCAGCGTGGGATTTGTGAATCCAACACTAATAGAGTAGCTAGTCTCGGTAAGGAATGAGAAAAAAAACCCTTCTTTGTGCTAATCTCGGAAAGGAGGAAAACAACTCCCTTTTTTAGTATATGCTACTGTTTTAGGGTTTGGGCAAAGAGCCCTTACTGCTGCTGCTAGGACAAGAGGAGAAAGACTCCCTTTTTGCTCACAGAAAAGAGGGTTTGGAACCCTCTTGGCTGCTGCTCGTGATAGGGCTAAAAGGCCTCTAACTTGTATAACATTTTGCTCAAGGATTATGGAATTACTTACCTTCTTCTTGTTGGCCTTGATGCTACAAGGGATTGGTACTGGTGTTGCTCGTGATAAGAGGATTGGAAATTCTCAAATCTTGCTCGGAAAGGAGGGTAGAGCCCTTCTCTTGTTGTTGGCAATGGAAAGGAGGCTTAATCATTTGCTTGAAATCGGAAAAGGGACAACAAATCCCCTCTCTTCTTCGGTATAGATCGATGGAAACAAAAATCAAAGTATGGGAGAATGATATTCAGATTCAAGAGGGAACCTGGACCTAGAGCTCATCAAGGAGACCTCCAAACCCTAGAGCTCGTCAAGGAGAACTCCAAACCCTGCTTAACCTAATTCAAGACTTGCCTTTTTTTTGCATTACCTTGCCCTCTAAGTAGGCTTGACGTCCCCCTTGTTTTAGGGTTAAAAATTACAATTCTGCCCCTATGGCAATTTAACTTATATAATGAATTTAAAAAAATATGAAAAGAAATCTATTAAATTTGTAACTCAGTGTGCCTCCATTGTATGATTTAGTTAGCTATTGAGTCCTCAACATGAGGCGACAAACTCAGCAAATGTGAACTTCATGCCTTGCCAGTAAAAATTGGCCCTGATCCGATGTAGCATCTTTTGAACGCCCTCATGAGTGCTATCATGGTAGGTAGACAAAATGACAGCAGTCAAGGGGGAGGAGTGCAGTAAATATACACAATTTCTATACATAATGGTGTCATCCTGGATAGCCCACTTGAGTCCATGGTTCTCGCAGTGATCTTCTGAGATAGCTTTCAGAGAGGTAGGTTTGTCTTCTGGTCCTCTTTAATGGAATTGAGCAAGAGATATCTGGGCTGGCTAATGGCATAGACTTGTGGTGGTTCCTCTAGACATCGGGATAATGCATCAACCACCTTGTTCAATTTGCCCGGCTTGTGTTCCACGGTGAAGTCAAACCCCAATAATTTGTTGATCCAGTGTTATTGTGGGGACGTCGAGATGCGTTGTGCTAGGAGAAATTTAAGGTTGTAGTGATCGGTGTGGATGAGTAAAGTTTGTCCCCACAAGTAGGGCTGCCAGTGTTGAACTACCTTGGCCAACCCAATCAGCTCGCACTCATAAGCTGGTAGTTTCTGGTGATGTGTTGCTAGTTGCCAACTAAAATATGCAATGAGGTGTTGTGTTTGCTATAGGACCACCCCCAATACCACCCCCTGAAGCAACACACTTCAAATAGGGCCTCAAATTCCGGTAATTACAGGATCAGAGTGGAAGCTAAAGCCTGCTTTAGTGCCATGAAAGATTTTGTTGCTGCATCCCCCCAGACGAAGGCATTGCGCTTGAGAAGATTGGTCAATGGACTGGCCAGTGGACCGTAATTCTATATAAATTTTCGATAATAGTCCGCTAACCCCAAAAATCCTCGTAAGGCCAAAATGTTGTGCGATTGAGGCCAGTTGGTGATTGTTGTGATTTATTCTGGGTCCACTGTGACACCTGTTGTGGAAATGATGTGGCCAAGATAGGCGACTTGAGCCTCCCCAAAGGAGCATTTGGAGAGTTTGACGAAGAGGTGATGTGCTCAGAGGAGTTGGAAGACAAGTCGTAAGTCTTCAAAATGTTGTGCTCTTGATTTGTTGTAAATAAGAATATCGTAAAAGAAAACCAACACAAATTTGCGAAGATAATCACAGAATACCTCATTCATCAAAGCCTGAAAAGTAGACGGTGCATTGGATAACCCAAAAGGCATCACCACGAATTCGAAGTGTCCATGTGAGTACGGAATGAGGTTTTCTTAATATGTGGTGGGTGCATACTGATTTGGTGATATCCTGATCTCAAACCCAGCTTGGTAAAAATGGTTGATCCATGCAATTTGTCCAAGAGATTGTCCAACACTGGAATGGGAAACATGTCTTTGATGGTTTTTACATTTAGCTCCCTATAGTCCACAAAGAACTGCCATGTGCCATCATGCTTCATAACTAGTATAACCGGCGAAGAAAATGCAGAACGACTGCTGCGGATAAGGCCCTGTTCCAGCATGGTCTTGCACTGCCATTCAATTTCATCTTTTTGAAGGTGTGGGTACCTGTATGGTCTAACCACCATTGCATCTGATCCAGCTTTTAAATAAATATGATGGTCATAGTGCCTCAATGGAGGAAGCCCATACGGCTCCCAAAACACATCGGTGAACTCCGCTAGTAACTGGTCCATGTTGCTAGCCAGTAGTTGCTGCTCGTGTAATATGTGGACATGGGACCCGGCTGTAGCATGACTGAACTTTAATAGCACTGATTTTCCTTCTACTACCAAGCTCATTGTTAACACTAAGAAGTCTGACAAAATGGGGCTAAGGTTTGCAGCCACTTAACCCCGAGAACCATATCAAATCCGGCGAGAGGGATGACAAAAAATGCAGTGGTAAAGTGAGTGTTACCAATGGAAATTTCTACCTCCTTGCTGACCCCGTAGCTCGGAACCTTCTTACCATTGGCAACTGCAACTGTGGCAATTGGGTGACGTTGGATACCAAGTCAGAGGTGTTTTGTCGTTGTCACACTAAGGAAGTAATGTGTGCTGCCCGAGTCCACTAATCCCACTACTTCCTGGTCTGAGACTTTGGCTTGCACTTGCATGGTTTTGGCCGACTTATGTTCAGTAATGGCATGTAAGGAAATTTATGGTTTGACCTCTTCTGGACTATCTGCGGGTGGTTCTTCTTCCTCGACCCAATCTTCCAATTCCAACCACAACAATTATTTACATTGGTGGCCCGCCCCTTAAGGTTCATCACAATTATAGCAGAGATTCTTCGCTCGTCGGTCAACCATTTCCATCCCTGTTAATTTTTTTATATATGGGGATGGGAACTTGCTACTTGTAGGGGTTGTGACCACAGTATGGTCAGGCGTAGATTTGGGTGGTGGTGTTGGTGGCCCTGTCATCGCAGGCAACTCCACCCTTTCAACCTGGGGTGCACTGGTTCTGCCCCAATACCAGCCACTCTTATTTTGAATATGCTATCTTGTTTCCATTGCCCGAACCAAATTCATCGTTCACCCAAAATCAGTAGGGGCATGGAGTTCCACCTCCAGTTTCAATGAATCAATAAGCCCTATTGTGAACAGATTTACATGTTGGTTTCTTTGAACTAGGTGGCTGGCTCAAGCTATTTTTTTCTAAAATTGAGCCTGGTATGTTTCCACCGAACCGGTCCGTGGTAACAAGACCATGTCCCCCAAAGGGTTGTTGTAAGCTGGCGGTCTGAACCGTATAATCCATAGCTCTTTAAACTCTTTCCAATCCATGACCAGATGGTCCAATTCCACTTAATGGAACCAGAGTTGAGCTTCATCCAGCAAGTGGAAGGCAGCTAATCTCACCTTGTCCATGTCAAATATGCCTTGGTGGACAAAAAAAAATTCACATCTATGTAGCCAGATTAAGGGGTCAACTGACCTGGTGTAGGTGGGAAAATAAATTTTTATGTATCTGGGTACTAACCCTCCACTTTGTGTCGGTAGACCATTATGCCCAGAATGTTGTTCTCCCCCTCTGCTATAAGTGTGTTCTTCCATCCTTCGTGTAGTGTCTGGGGGTCGGTTTAATCCTGCCAAAATCTTAGAAACTCTGCTTGTGATCTGTTCCATCATCTCTTCCATTCGAGCTTCATTTTCTATCCTCAGTTCTCTGGCAAGGTTTCTTAGCTCTTCACTTTGGGACAGGTCCCCCATGTTACCCTGCTCTGATACCAAGATGTTAGGGTCCCGAGTCATGGATTGCATAAAACAGCATGGGACGGATGGATCCAGTCCTGTGAGGGAGTGGGCTCTCTGATCTGCTCTGGTCAGGTTCAGGGCAGAACCCTTCCTGGGTTCTCGACCCTGGTCTGGACTGCAACTTACTGTTATTCTTTGGCTGAATGATTTTTATTACACCCCACCCCCCCCCCCCACCCCGATTATGCTCATCACTGTTGGCAGCCATGGACTGCTGGAAGTTGGCTCGATCGGGATCCTCTGCTGTTCTCGGTGGACTGGGGATCCGCCCTTGTCGTGCTTGGAGGCAGAACCATGGGGAACTGCTGCTCTGGCCGAATTTTGGCAGCACCTCCCAGCTGTCATCTTATTCATAAAAAATTCATCTCGATGTACCTACTCTACTGTAGGGAGACTACAAACTCCCTGTTGTTCTCCAACCAACCCAGCAACAACACCCCGAGGTGTTGTTCCTTCCCAAAGCTTCATGTTTCTGCTGTAAAACACAATGAACCTGAGACCATGGATCGAGTCACCCTTCTTTCCTCTCTTCCCTTCATATTGAATCTTGACGTTGGAAAAGGTTTATTGTTTCTTGAACGTGGAAGGATGGAAATAGAAATAGAATGAGTGAGCTTTGAAGGAAGCTCGACCTGGACCTCAGAGAGAGAATCCAACCTAGACCTCTGAGGGAGAATCTGACATGTTTAATTCTAATTTCTCAATACTTACTTTCCTTCTCCCTGTCGTCCCCATAAATACGGTTGAGGACGAAAATACAAAATAGACCCATGGGTCAATTGGTTCATGTCATATTACATTTAAACCAAACCAAACCAAACTAAACCAAACTAAACCAAACCAAATGGAATTACATTAAAAGTAAATTGACATAATTTAATTCTTATGCCTATGGATAACTCGTGATGCTATGCAGTCCATAACATTAAGTGGGACCAAGGACCCACACTTGCACCTACCATGCCAAATGGAAAGTCTCTGTGTCAAACCAAATGCAAATGAACCAAACCAAATGCAAACGAACTAACAAGGATTCGAACACGGGATGGCGTGCCAAATGCAGAGTACCAAACCATCCACACCCAACAGGTTAACCGAATAAGTGGGACCAAGGACCCACACTTACACCCACCCCACCAAATGCAAAGTCTCCATGCCAAATCAAATGCAAACAAACTCACGGGGATTCGAACGCGGGATGGCGTGCCAAATGCAGAGTACCAAACCATCTCCACCCAACACAGTTAACTGTTTAAGGTGCGGAAGACTAGGTCATAACACAGATCACCAACATATTCCAACACTCCCTCGCAAACCAAACCCCCGGGTTAAACCCAAGACAAATTCCAAATACAAATGCAAATGCAAAGTCCTTGCGCCAAACATGCGAACCCGCGGGAATTCGAAGGTGGGACGGGAGAAACCTGCTCTGATACCAAGTAAGACAACTAGCTAATGCGACCCGAAAAGGTTAACCGATTAAGTGGGACCAAGGACCCACACTTACAAGCAAGGCAAGGCCACTTTCAACGCATAAGATGCAAACAGAGTATAGGATCTTTACCACTTCTAAATGCACTAATGATGACGATCATCGCCATGCGGAAGGACTCTCTATTAGGAGGATGAAGTTGATAGTAGAGATACACGGGACGTGGAACTGCAACAATAAACAACAAAAAACTGGAATCAGAAATTGTTGTACGCGAGAAAAAAACAGAGCCACGGAAACAAAATCTAGATGAAACAACAGAATGCCTAGAAGGGTATCTGAATACAATAATCTGTTTCCCACTCATTTATCGGGCGGACAAGTTTCCAAGAAAAATCACAGAAGTCCAAAGAAACATATTCAAAGCAAAACAATTGATATAAATTAAAGACACGGTATGCAATTTTCTAATAAACACAAACAAACGAAGAAAATCATAAATAAAATCACAAAGACGTCCAAAGATTAACAGAAAATGAAATATAATTACCGCCACAATGAATCGAAAAGAGAAATAAAACCATAAAAATTTTGCAATCCCGGAACCATTTTCTGATAAACACAAACAAACGATGAAAATGAAAAATAAAAATAAAATTACAAAGACGTCCAAACATTAACAGAAAATGAAATGTAACGGCAGCAATACAAAATGGCGGTCAGGGATACGGACAAAGAATAATGAGAAGAGAAAGAATTTATGTTAATGCCGCAATGAATCGAAAAGAGAACTAAAACCAGAAAGAAGAAAAACACAAAAAAATTGCGGAACCATTTCCTGATAAACACAAACAGACAAAGAAAATGAAAAATTAAAATAAAATCACAAAGACGTCCAAACATTAACAGAAAAATCAAGATTATCGCAGCTGCAATATAAAATGGCACGACGCAGGGATACCGTCGAAGAAGAAAGAAGAAGAGAAAGAATTTGTGTTACCGCCACAATGAATCGAAAAGATAATTAAAACCATAAATATTTCCTAATGAATAATCAAATCCGGGAACCATTCGGAAAGAAATCAAAGAAGCCGAAGAAGGCAAACAGAGAAACAAGGTTAAGGTTAGAGGGAAAGAAATAACCGCAAACCACCGTCGTTGCGGATGACGGCGAGCTCCGAAGAAGAAAGCCCATAGCTACCGTATTTGTCTCCACCGGTCCGATGCGCGCTTGAAGACTTGGAAACTCAGACCACCCCTGGCGTCTCTTCGGCTACATCGCTTTCGCATGCCTTGGCGCCAGAAGACACTGCCGGACCGCCGATGGCTGACGAACAGAAACAGAGGCAGTTTTGAGGGATGATATGATGTGAGACGAAGGTTTATATAGTAATTCCTACTTGGGTGGACCATGAAATGTGGCCCTACGTTACTCACCAGCCTGATTATGGCCCACAAATGCAAGGGCCCTGTGGACGTTGGATCTTCCGTCCTTAGGATATTATAGAGATCAGAGAGAAAATTATTTTTCAATAAAAATATTTTAAAATTTCCAAGTTCAAAATGTGAATTCAGTTTTATCATTTTTTTAACATTTGAGAATGCTGACAAAATAATTAAAAAACAAATCCCAACTTCTAATAGTAATCCTGCTAACTTACAACAAATATGAAAATAAATTATTGGAAAAATATAGGAGTAATTAAATTTTAATTAAAATATAGCATTAGAATAGCTAACATGACCTAACCGCATGTGCCATAGATCTGCTGTCTCATTTTTCCTTGTTTTGTCTACATATGCAGACTCTGCTGACATTACGTAGACTGACTCCAATCGTGCTCCTCCATTGTCGGTGTTTTTGAAATTCTGAGATCACGATACACCTTCACATCCCGGGGACCGAACAGAACATAGTGGCCTGAGGATGTCAACTGAGCCATAGATAGCAAATTTTTCTTCATTCCAGGGACATGATAAACGTCTTGAAGTGGCACCTGGTTGGGATTATACCGAGGCGTAACTATAGTCTTACCGATGTGAGCTATCGGTAACCTTGAGTTGTCAACTGTCACCAGCACACGGCCTCCCTTGTACTCAGACTGGTTTTGCAGCTTCTGTTTATCACCCGTCATATGATTTGAGCAGCCTGAATCTACTATCCTGTCATTCTTGTAGTCAATCTGTTCAGGTGTTGTTACAGTGAGAGCTAATTCTTCTTCCCCCATAACAAATAGCGCTTCAGTATCCCAACCCTCTTCACTTTCCTCTTGAGAACTGTGAGTGGATGTATTACCTTCAACACTTAGACCAACAATCTTTCGCCATGTAGCCCATCTTCCCGCAGTTGTAAAATTTGCCATTGAACCATTTACTAGTTTCACGATTCTTCAAAGCTCCCCCTGGACAAGACCTTCCCTCTTCTTGGTGACTCTTCACCTTGTCACCATCCCTTTTAGATCCACTACCTGTGTACCGCTTGAAAGTACCTCTGCTCTTGCTGGTGTAGAACACTTCTTCCTTACCCTTCAGCCAGACTTCTCCCATTTGTTTAGCTAAAGCTTCCTGACCAACAAGAAAATTTTCAAACTCAACAAGTGATGGTTGAGTCGGCCATCCCTGTACGGCAACGAATCCTCAATATTCGGGTATCAAACCATGGATAATTATTCTCTTTATCCTGGTTTCCCCAATAGAATTTGTTGGGTCTAATTTTGAAGTTTCTCGGTATATCGACTTCATCTTGTGAAAATACTGAACAATAGTCATGTCGTGTTGCACCATTGATAGCAACTCGTTCTCGAGCAGTTGCAATCTTATATCATTCTTCTTTGAGAACAGTGTAGTAAGAGTGTCCCATGTTTCCTTCGGTGTTTTTGCATCCCAGATGTGCTCCAACATTTCTTCTTCAATTGTGGTCTTTAAAGCGCACATTGTTTTGCCTGCTTTAATTTTCCATTTTCACAAGATGCCATTGTCATCTTCTATCTTTGGTTGTGTAACTTCACTGCCAACGACAACCTCCCATAAGTCTTGACCTTGTAAGTAGGACTAAATACATGTTGACCATGTGTTGTAGTTTTTGTTGTTGAGCTTCTTGATTCCTCCTACCACTTGAAGGTCACCCATTATGCTGGCAGAACTTTGACTATACCGAACAAGATTAACCAACAACCTAGCAAAGTACCTTACTTCTCACACCTCAAGATAGCTTCATAAAAAAAAAATCAGTCCCTAACCGTCCCGCTCTGATACCATTTTTTGAGTGAAATTTAACAATGCATAACCTCAAAGCTTCTGATTTATTAAATCTAGATACTGAAACAGATAATCACAGTGTACAAACACAAACCCACAAACAGAGTACACAAACAGAGTATTAAACATAAACAAAATTTGAAGGGAAAGAACCTCCTTTAGCTGAGGCGCTCCTTGTCTTCCTGCTAGGGGACGGTGACTGTCAGCACACCGGTGGTCATCTTCCCTTGAACCTCCTTCGCTTCTCCGATAGTCGAAGTCATCTCAGAAACTCGCCACAACTTCTTTTCATGCAGAGTCTCTTGAGTGGAAAGGGCATTGAGTGGGCCTAGAGCATTATCTATACCATTTTAAGGAAGTTTTAATTTAACTTACTCAAAAATTCCTTAGGTTGAATGGTACCAAGACGGTGGTTTGGTGTACAAGAAGAGAAAAATTCTTTTTGTGAGTATTAGGAGGAAGTTTGGATAGGACTGAATGAGAAATGGATGTGTTTGCTCACACAACTTCATATTGGAAGTTTTGAGGGTTTCAAATTCTGCTCACATAAATTGTATCTTCTCATTGCATGAAAGTTGGAATTTGGATGAAAAGGATTGAATGAGAAATGGAATTTGTAGCGCAATAACCATAAAGAGCAAGAGGTGAAAAAAATAAGACAAAAAAAAAATCTAATAAGACAAGTGTGAATAGTAAACCATTCGTGTGCTCCTAAAACATCATTCTAATATTCAAATTTCAATAAGTATTTCATCACATAATATAATAATACTTATTATGATACATTAACCATCCTTTTAGAGCATCTAAGAATTACTCTTCTACATTCGACCATCAAAAGACACATGTTTCTGAATGCTCAAACCAATGGTGTATGATAATAGAACTTGTAATGGATTTAGTTGGAACACCAAGCTTGCAACAAACTTGAGTCATAATGTTAGGGCAGTTCCAAGAAGAGATGTGATCTCCACAATGTTAAGGC
The DNA here is from genome assembly GCF_029961685.1 of Aristolochia californica. NCBI lineage: Eukaryota > Viridiplantae > Streptophyta > Magnoliopsida > Piperales > Aristolochiaceae > Aristolochia > Aristolochia californica. The sequence continues at coordinate 9,764,239 of NW_027182279.1, forward strand.
TTGACACTAGTTACTTTAAGTTGAATTTTCTAGCATACTTCCAACTGGTTAATTCAATGACCGAGTTTGCTTCAGCCATGATTCATGCTGGAGTATTTATTGGAGTCAGTTGGGAGAAGAGGTTGTAATGAATAGTAGGGAGAGAGAGACAACAATAAGGATTCCCTACAAGAACAACAATGAAGAATTCATGTCCAAATGAGCTAGAGACAGAGAGAGAGGGAGAGGCAGAGACAGAGAACTGTTTCTTAAATGCTTTTGTCAGTGTAGTTACAATCAATGGAAAGAGGGGTATTAAATTTTTATTTACAAGGAACATTTCATGCTTAACCCTGTAGATAATTAATATCTGTTTGAAATTTTGCTTAAATTCAATAAACGTTACATTAGAAAACCTGTGTGCAAGTGTATATTTTTACGCTTGTGCTCGACGACTACATAATGCTTCCATTTGGAATTAAGAATTCGGTGGTCCAACAACATGCTAAAAAAAATGAAAATCTGAGTCCATGGTGCAAGATTTATCTGCCATGAGCTGTGAAAGGTTAAAAGAAAAGAAAAAACTAAAAACTCACTCAATTCGTATAAATCAACCGTTTCTCATAATATTGAATAAGCATTCACATTTAAATCTCATCATATAGTACATCCCATTTTATGATACAGTATTCATCTAGTTACGTAAGATATCTCATCTATCAATTACACACTTTGGCATGCACAACCCCCTGCTACCAACATGATCTTCGATAAAATTACTAGGTTGCTTGGAACCACCGGATGGTGATATAACGAGAAGCTAAGGCCATGTGTTAGATCACTGACAAATTGAAACTTCATCTCTCTATGGTTAGATCTGACAAATTGTTACCGGAACAAACTCGGGTGATGTCCAACAACACATTAAAAATAAGAAAAACATAAGTTATAATGCACAAACTTAGCCACCATAGGCTCAAAAAATGAATAGACAAACTATTCTTTTTTTATACACCATTGCAACATTCAATTTTAAGCTCGTCATATAATTTGAGATACATATTTTCTGATACATTGCATTAACTTTCTATGAATTCCACAATTCAACTTGTTTGAAACATGGTTACTGTTTGGGTGATTGGAGTATGATAGCAAGCATTGCTAAAAAAATTTTAAACCTGTAAATACCAAAATTGATCAGAAAGTGCTTAACCGTGAGATGTGATGGCCACGAAAAGGAGAGTTAGCATTAGTCACATTCGGGATAAAGGGTAGAAAACTCTTACAAATGGCAAAATATGGTCCATTAACTTAGAAACTTGTAACCGATTCATCAGAAAGACCGACTTTGCTTCAAATGTATACAAATTAGGGGTGACAGTTGTAATAATAAAATGGAGAATGAGAGATTGTAATGCAAGAGAGCTAGAGAGGAAGATATAAGAAAATTTGACGGACACAGTGGGCCTTAAAAAATGCCCAGGGGAGGGGAGGGGAGGGAAGGGCTACAACAGGCACAAAAACAAAAGAATAGCCTTGTCTTCTCCCATCTTCTCCCTGCCAAAAAGAAAAAAACACACACCAATTTTATTGATATTTGTTTGACAGGCCCGCAAGCGCACCCTCTAAGGCACAACTGCCCAAAAGGCTATTACAATTTACAATCTAGATGCCCCAATCACTTCTCAACAATTTACACCATGCATACCCCCCAGTCTGAGTTGTCTTCACCATTCAATTCACGGTCATGGTGGTTCCAAGGTGGTGTGAGCTAAAGAACCTAAGTACAAGAACCCATTACTGCTTACACATTCATAAGTCCCAGAAATTGTTCACCGTCGACCTCCTTCCATTCGCCTTGTCATGATATCTTCACGCCCAATAACAACCCAACCCAATTTGGAAGTGCAAAACTGAAAAATGGCAAATCACAACTTGAGTAGTGGAAAATAAAATGATGGAAGAAATCATATATTAAACAATCTCTAAGAAAGTTATTTCATAAATTAAAATAACCATCCAAAATTAGCTAGGAACTCGTGAAAATGAGAAAAGAATGAGAAGATATTTCTACACAAAACATATCAAAGAGAAATAAATTGAAGTCACGGCATGGCATGAAATTTTCAGATAGAGATACAAAAGAGGGAAAGAAAAAGAAATTTTGGCCTTGTTAGTGCCCTTTGTAACTGAAATGTATTTCACTTACGTTGGGGAAAGTGGGCCGAAACGCGTTAGTGCGCACCGTAAGTGACGGGGGGAAAGTGAAATACAATTGTATTTCGTTTCCCCTCGTTTCAGGCATAAAACGATGGTAAGTGAATTCAGAGGGGTCGAGTTCTGAATTCACTTACCATCGCTCAAATACATCTTGGGCTCGGACTGTCGTGAAAGAATCTTTGTCAAATGAGGGTTTCACAGAAAAACAATTTCTCCCTCGCTTGCTCACGACCTTCGACGATTTCAATCGCCTTGCGACCTTGTCTCCGGCTCTCCTCTCACCATCCCCACCACTGACGACCTTCAGCGACATATCTCCCCTCTCTCTGCAACCTCTCTGACTCCTCCCTCGCTCGCTATGACCTCTCACTGGCATTTGATTCTCTTCCTCTCGCCATCCCTAGCACTAACGATCGTCGCTGAACCAGTCTCCCCTCTCTGCAACCTCTCCGGTTCGATTCGAGGTATTTATGAAGTTATTTGCATCCGTTTTTTCTGTTTTTTTCTTTTTTTTTGTTTATCTTTGTTGGAAGATGGGCTCAAGCCCACGAGCTCAAGACAAGAAGCCCACATGTCAAAGGAGTGGCATATGTATAAAATATGGTACTTTCTATAAAGATGGCATAGAAGTGTAAATATGTGTTCCTTTTATGTCGTTTGTTTTATCAAGTTGTAGCCCTAAGGGCTTTGTAAAACTATAAATAAAGGCATTGGCTAAGAGGTGGGCATTGAAGCACTCTCCTCTCTTTCCACAAATACGTCCAGCCCTCATTTTTATTTTTGACGCAACTCTCTTCTCCCTTAATCCAAACTCTCTCTTTCCTCGTTCTTCTTCTTCTCTTCTCCTTCTCTCTTCTTCTTCTTCTTTCTTGTTGATCTAAAGTTCCTTTCATGAGATCCTAAATTCTACATGGTATCAGACCAAGGAGTTTAGGATCTCTCTTCATGGAGTTATTATGAAATCTGTTCAAGAAGTTGTAAAAAGAGTTCAGTCATGAAGAGATAAGTTCATGTTTTTCTTATTTACGTTTTTTTTTTGTTTCCTTTTCTTATTTACATACTCCTTTTTACTGTTTTTCTTTACTTCTTGAATTTTGAGTCACATCAAGTCAAGTTAAATCTTTATATGCTGTAAAGATTTATTTCTATGACTAAATTGATGTTACAATCTTGACTCCTTGTAAATCAATTACAAGAGTGGTCAAGATCATTTGTTGTTTGCATCTTATTAAGATTGGTGGGTGAAATTCAATTACCTTTATGTAATTTGGATCCATCTCATTTGAGGTAGAATTCCAGCACATGTTGTTGTATCTTCTCCTACTTAAGGTTTCTCATGGGTTTGTGTTATGTTGTTGGATGCCTATTATATGTTTTGTGAAATTCCAGCAGTCATTTACCCTTGATAGTTTAGTTTTTTTTTAACTTCAACAATTGAATTTTTTTTTTGTTTACGTTGAAGTCTCCCATGAGCTGAAGATAAATCTCTTCCAAGTGTCTTGGTTTGCCGTTAAATCTTCTCTAAATTTTTGTCTATTGCTCGTTTGTGTTGAAGTTTTAATTAAGGCCTAATCGATTGCATCTACTTTCTTCTCTTTGTTCTTATGAATACAAGAGAAGTTGAGTGATGGCTAGATGTTATTATCACTTTCTAAAGGCACAAATTTGTTGATAATTTGGTGTTTGCCCTCGTGAAAGAAATTGGTTCTTGTTCTCTTTTTTTGGTGACTGATTTGATCTATGGGTTCTTCAAATTACATTGAGTAATTGTTTTTTGAAGAAGGCCTTTTCCCTTAACGTCCAAATTTTACTTGCCTCATCATGGAGATTGTATACAACAGTAATACGAGTGATATACTCCATATTACTACAATTCCACTTAGAGGTCTCTCCAATTACATGAGATGGTCACAATCGGTTCAGAGGGTTCTTATTACTCGTGACCTCTTGAGCCACGTTGTTACCTTTCCTCCTCCGATTGATGAAGAAGATGCGTCCTACCACAAGTGGGTTAAGGATGATAACATGGTGATAAGTTGGCTCATTAATAGCATGGAAGAGCAGGTGGCCAACAATGTGGTCCACTTGGAAACCGCCAAGAACATATGGGACACTTGTGCTAAACTTTATTCAAGCACTGCTTCATTACAAAAAATATATGATGTCTTACAAAACATGCTGCATACGAAACATGGAGATAATATTCACGATTTTTTGGCACGATTTCGAGGTCTTCCTCAAGAATGGAAACTAGCTCAACCATATTCCACTGATATTGCCATTCAAGAACGACAAAGAGAAGCTTTGGCTGCAGCCATTTTCTTATCGAATATTAAACCATACCTTGAGGTGGCCAAAACTTAGCTTCTAAGTTCTTCTGCTCTTCCATCCTTCGATGATATTAGTGCTACATTACTTTGGATACCGGATCCATCCCCTCCTCCCATTGATGCTTCATCGACGATGTTCTCTGGAAATCGGGGAACATCTTCCTCATCTCGAGGACAGGGCAGAAATATGAGAGGGGGTCAAATTATGAGAGGGGCTGAAAAATAGAGGTGGTAGAACGGGTCAGAATTATTTCCGTACTGAGCCTCAACCTTGCACTTATTGTGGCCGTCAGAACTACCTTGTGGCATCATGTTGGAAACTTCATGGAGGGCCTGGTTGGGCCACAACTAACCCAGTCTCGGTTAACGGTGAGAAAAATGAAGATAAGGTTGAATCATCATCCGGAAATGTGACTCTTACGGCTGAGGACTATGCAGCACTTCAGAAAATGAAGTCCTTCATGGAATCATCTATTCCCTCATTTTCTATTTCTGCCACTACTATTGCCTCAGGTATGCTTTCTTCCTCCTTTTCCTCTTCCTCTTGGATCATCGACTCCGGGGCCTCTGAACATCTATCAGGTAACAAGCACTTGTTGCAGTCCTTATTTTCTTGTTATCCTCATAAATTTGTTACTATTACTGATGGTACCCAAACCAAGGTCCTTGGAAAATGTTCCTCCTCTCTTACTTCATCTATTCCCCTTCAAGATGTTTTGTTTGTTCCTCAATTTCCTTTAAATTTGCTTTTGGTTAGCCAACTGACCAAACAATTAAATTGCTCTATCACCTTCTCACCGTCTTCTTGTGTCTTTCAGGATCTCACTACGAAGCAGGTGATTGGTGGTGGCCATGAAATGGGGGGTTTTTACTACTTCACTCTTCCACCATTAGCTACATTATCGTCCACAACATCTGAGGCCCAACTTTGGCACAACCGACTTGGTCATCTGTCTACCCCTTCACTTCGTTCTTTGGTTCCATCTTTAAATAGACTTTCTAATTTTAGTTGTGAGGTTTGTCAATTAAGTAAACATGTCAGGAGTAAATATTCTCCTCGTCTTACAGCTACAAGTGCTACTCCATTTGAGCTAATACATTCTGATGTATGGGGCCCTTTATGTGTCTCAAATATTTTCCAAGTTAAATATTTTGTCATTTTTGTTGATGATTTTACTCGAGTGACTTGGTTATATCTATTTAAAGAGTGTTCCAAAATTCTTCTTTTGTTTATAAATTTTCATGTTATGGTCTTGACACAATTTGGGAAGAAAATTCAAACCCTTAGATCTGATAATGCTTAGGAATACATGTCTCATGACTTCAAATCATTTTGTGAGAGTAATGGGCTTATTCATCAAACCTCATGTGCCTATACTCCTCAACAAAATGGTGTTGCTGAAAGAAAGAATCGTCATCTTCTTGAAGTTGCTTGGGGCCTCCTCTACTCCATGAAGGTACTCTATTTCTATTGGCCTCATGCTATACTTACAGCATGCTTTCTCATTAATAGGTTACCTTCATCAGTCCTTCATCATAAAACTCCTTACTCTGTGTTATTTAATGGTGCAGATCCTTTATTTCTTCCTTTGAAAGTGTTTGGATGTACTTATTTTGTTCATGTTACATCCCCACGTAAAAATAAACTTGATCCTCTGTCTATGAGGTGCATTTTTTTGGGGTACTCTCGTACCCAGAACGGTTATGTCTATTACAATCCTACCCTTCGGAGGATGTTTATCTCTAGGGATGTGACTTTCTTTGAGGACATCCCCTTCTACTCCTCCCATGATACTCCTCCAGGATTGACTTGTCCTTACTACTCCTTGTCCACTTGTGTCATTCAATCTTGAAGTGGATCCATCCCGTGATGCACTAGCCGTACCTTCACCTGTGGAGTTGTCGGATCCACCTGAGGTAAGTCCTTCTCCTCCTATGTATGTACCTGAATTTGATACTCGGCCTATTGCTTTATGAAAAGAACGTCGCTCCAATACTATTTCTCATCCTATCTCAAATTTTATGTCTCACCATCGCTTGTCTTCCGAGTGTTTTCAGTTTCTTGCCTCCCTTTCTTCTACTTCTATTTCAAAGTCATATGAGGAGGCCTTGAGACATCCAGGATGGAAGGTGGCTATGGATAAAGAAATGCACGCCTTATATGAAAACCTAACCTGGTACTTAACATCACTCCCAAAAGGTAAAAGACCAGTTGGTTGTAGATGGGTTTTTTCGGTGAAATATAACCCGGATGGATTGGTTGCTCGTCTTAAAGCTCCACTGGTTACTAAGGGCTATACGCAGTGCTATGGGATAGATTATGAGGAGACCTTCTCTCCTGTTGCAAAATTTAGTTCGATACACATCATCTTATCTATTGCTGCTAACTCTCATGGCCCGTCTATCAGTTGGATGTTAAAAATGCTTTTTTAAATGGTGATATCAGTGAGGAAATTTATATGGTTCAACCACTTGGTTATGTGGTTGAGGGGGAGTCAGTATGCCGGTTAAAAAAGTCTTTATATGGGTTTAAGCAGTCCCCTCGGGATTGGTTTGTTAAATTTAGTCAAACTCTCCTACGGTTTGGTTTTCATCGGTGCTCAGTTGATCTTTCCATATATTATAAAGATACGGTCAAAGGGAAAATAATATTGGTCATATATGTGGAAAAACTGATTTATCTCACGGTAACTAGGCCAGACATATCATATGTTGTAAGTGTGGTGACTCAATTCATGCACAAACCACAAATTACCCACTGGCAGGCTTTAGAGAGAATATTACATTGTCTAAAAGGAGCTCCCAGAAGAGGAACGTTGTATAAAAAACATGGGCACTTCAACATAGAAGGCTTCTCAGGTGTAGATTGGGTTGGATCTCCTGATGTTCAAAAATCTACATCAGGATATTGTACTCTGGTTGGGGGAAACTTAGTTACATGGAAATGTAAGAAGCAAAATGTGGTGGTAAGGTCTAGCGCCGAAGCAGAATACAGAGCTACGGCCCATACCGTTAGTGAACTTTTATGGGTCAAGACCCTTCTTATCGAACTAGGTTTTTATAAAAAGGTGTCCATGAATTTGCATTGTGATAATCAAACAACCATTCATATCACTTCAAATCCAATTTTTCATGAAAGAACTAAAAATATTGAGGTGGATTATCATTTTATACGGGAGAAGTTTCAAGCAGGAATAATCTCTCTCAAACATGTGTCATCTCAAGAGCAAGTAGCTGATATTCTCAATAAACCCGTTACTTCTAGAATTCTATCGTTTATATGTGGCAAGTTGGGTATTTATGATGTCTTTTCTCCTCCAGCTTGAGGGGGAGTGTTGGAAGATGGGCTCAAGCCCACGAGCTCAAGACAAGAAGCCCACACGTCAAAGGAGTGGCATATGTATAAAATATGGTACTTTCCATAAAGATGGCATAGAAGTGTAAATATATGTTCCTGTTATGTCTTTTTTTTTATCAAGTTGTAGCCCTAAGGGCATTGTAAAACTATAAATAAAGGCATTGGATAAGAGGTAGGGCATTGAAGCACTCTCCTCTCTTTCCATAAATTTGTACAACCCTAATTTTTCTTTTTGACGCAACCCTCTTCTCCCTTAATCCAAACTCTCTCCTTCCTCGTTCTTCTACTTCTCTTCTCCTTCTCTCTTCCTTTTCTTCTTCTTTCTTGTTGATCTAAAGTTCCTTTCATGAGATCCTAAATTCTACAATCTTGAAGTGTTGGACTTTTCTCTGAGACATCTCGCATCAGAAATATTTCGTGTTGGTTAACAATGTCATGCCCTGCATTCAAAAATATTTCGTGTTTGAGTATCAAAGGAAGATCATTAAGCTTTTATGTATTTTAATTTATACCTATAGAACTGTCATTGAACGTCCCGCTCAGCTTCTGGGTGTTTTTTTATTGTGGTGCTAGTATATGAATTGAACCAGTCTTTTAAGGATGTAGTTATGCTTTTGCTACAATAGGGTAAATCTGACATAGCTGACCACAAGCATAAGTAGATTGTTGCAGGTTAGATCATAATATATTTGAGCGAGATGTGTATATGTTGTACATCAAGTAGTGATTGGACAAGACTTGTTTTTAAACTCATTTTGCCTATGCTGACTCTTGTTAAAATTGATTCAGAAAAAATAAATTGATAAGTTCACAAACCAGCTTATCTAGTCAATTAGTTCCACTAGGAAAGTAGAAATTTATTGACCTTGGCAACTAGTGTGATTTCATATCACCAATTATATTAAATAAAAAATTGTCTTATTAAGGACATATGGCTCCAACAACTATGTTGTGTGAATCAGTGATGCTCTTCTGGTAAGTTTCTTCTCCTTTTATGTATGAAGGCTTTAACTTTGTATATGAAATGTTTTCTTGTGACTTCATTCCCACATGGACTTTGTAAGTCCTTGGGGAGTTAGGACATTGGAAAATAAAAATAACAAGGTAATGGAAATTGTTACTGATGTGTGAAGTTTCTGTCTCTTTCGTAAGCTCTATGTTTCATGTCTTGGTCGGAATACATGCAGTACTATTGTGACCCTCCAATCCTTATGATTTTTTTTTTTTATCGCCTCCTTTTTATTTTTAAGAAACATGACAGATCTTTAGAGATATACTGATGTCTATCTCACAAGACTTCAAAAATATTTCTAACTTTACTGATGAAATTGTGTATCTGGTAAGGTAAGGAGTGGGGGAGGATTCCCCCTTCCTTTTTTGTTTCTCCCCCTCTCAATTTTTTATTTTAAGAACAACTTATTTTTGATTCATTGTCTACTTGTTATGAGTTTTAGATGGTTGGAAGGAGGAAAGGTAAAGACAGTATGGATAACACTACAAACAGGTCATACGAAACATGGACGTGTGACAAAGACAATAAAATGCTTGATTTGCTCATTGAGTTTGGAAACACGAAGTTTTCAACGATTGTGTCAATATGTTCAATATGGACGCAGCGAACCAAAAGACAGTAGAACAGTAGAAAAACTGCGCAAGGACTTGGATAAAAATGTATATGGTTGTGAGTACGTGCCTAAACACTAGCGGGTTTGGGTGGGATCCAACAACCCAAAAAGTCACTGCTAGTAAGACAGTGTGGCAAGACTACATAAAAGTTTGTAAATGTAACATAGAATGTTATTTTTTTGCTTTATTAATCATGTTTTTTAGTATTTTAAACGATAACTTTTCATGTAGACGCATAGAGAAGCCGACAAGTATAGGCGGGAAGGTTGTCCGCTCTATGAAAAATTGCCTATTGTGGTTGGAGACACTATGGCCGTCAGGAAAGTGAGTAACACAAGCATAGAGTTAGATGATAACCTTTCGAATTTTGTTGAAGGGACAATGATTGAGGACATTGATGAAGATGATGCAATCAGGGAGATCCCAACACCCAACATTACAGAGTCTCCAAGTGATGCTCCACCGAAAAGCAAAGCACCAAGCAATGATGGGAATAAAACTTCTTCTACTCAGCGTACGAAGAGATCCGAACCATTAGTTGAAAATGCTAACAAGATCATTGAGGCTATTAATAATATGTCATCAACCCTTATGCAAATCTTTACTCCCGTAGAACCTCCATGGTTCGAAGCACACTAGGCATTACCTGAATTGCCTAGAGAAGTCAATTTTTTTGCCATGTTGTTGGTTGACACCAAAGCTAAGAAGGATATATTTATGAAGATGAAAGAAGAAGATCAGTATGACTATTTGATGGCTAAATTCAATGCAATGTAATAGACTTATACAGATGTTGACAATTTTAACCTATATTTATGAGACACATTTGATTTTGTATGAATGACGTTGATTAGTGAGTTTTTTTTATCAATAGTTAATGTGTATTATTGAATGTGTTTGAACCATGTTTTCATTATTGAATGTCTAGTATTGCATGTACCTATAGATAATCTACCAGATAGGGAGAAAATATGTATTTGTATTGCAGCTTATACAATTGTACTTGTCCTTGACCATTCATACTTAAAATGATTGTAATAGGCAAGTACAATGTTCTTATCATATGGGTGGTCCACGATATTTAAAGAAAGCATTAGAAATATCGCCTATTAAATTTCGAAAAGTGTATAGGATGAATCAAACTATTTTTCTCAAGTTGGTTGGAATCTTGAAAAGTAGAGGACTTTCATTTGATACAAGGACAATATATGTGGAAGAACAACTTGGATATTTTTGTATAATTTTTGGTCAACAACAATCTTACAATGTCACCTCAGAGATGTTTGAAAGATCAAATTGGACAATTAGTAAGTATTTTAACAAATTGTTAAATGCTATTATCAGACTACAATCTGATTACATCAAGCGACCTTCAAGACGTACTCATTCAAAGATCTTGAACAATGATATCTATTATCCATATTTTAAGGTAAATATAAAGTCGTTTGATGAATAATTTTCAATTACTATAGAAATATATATTTGTATTAATAATTTTTTATTAGGATTGTATTGGTGCCATCGATGGTACTTATATTAAAGCACATATCTCATTTGATCAACAAAAAAGATTTTGGAACAGGAAGGGTTTTCTCAAAACGTAATGGCAACATGTACATTTGACATGCAATTCACATATATACTTGTTGGATGGGAGGGATCAGCAGTCGATTCACGTGTATTGAAGTTAGCATTAACCAGACGAGATAAAGTTTATGTTCCTGAAGGTAAATCACTTCTCTCTATATAGTCTATTTAAATTTATAATTTTTTATTAGATTATAATAGATATATATTTTATTGTAGGCAAATATTATTTGGTAGATGCTGGATATGCAAATCTTCCTGGGTTCTTGGATCCCTATTGAGGTACTCGTTATCACTTGCAAGAATTTTGGAATAATACTCTTACGGATGAAAAAGAATTATTTAATTGATGACACTCATCTTTACAGAACACTATCGAGCGTACATTTGGGGCTTTAAAAACTCGTTTCAAGATATTATAAGATACTTCTCCTTTTGATTTTGATGTCCAGGTAAAAATTGTGATTGCATGTTGTGTATTGCATAATTATATACGCATAGAAGATTACATGGATTTATTTGAAGATGAAGAAGATGATTCAAGTGATGATTCTGGTGGAGAACATTGTGAAGATAACAATGAAAGTGATAATGAAGATAATGATAGTAGTGATGATGTTGAGGATGATGTGGACACTCAAATAAGTACTAAGAGGGAGTCCGCAATACAATTTGCAAAAACATCATATTATTGAGATGTTTTAACAATTCAGATGTGATAAAATTATTGACTATTATGTTTTAATGCCACTAAATATTTTTTGTGTTATACTTTTGTATGAACAGATATAATTTTTATATTAAAAAGGTGATTGAGTTATATTTGTAGTATTTTTATTTTTATTATTACGATATTTGTGTAATACGGTATGTAGTACGATATTTATATAATTATTTCATATTTAGATATTACAAAATTAAAATTTGATTACAATTTTAATAATATAAAAGTAAGCATTTGTTTAATTATTATATTTAATATATTTTATTTATTAAATAATATTAATTTAATCTTCTGATAGTAAGATATATCAAAATATTTTATTTAATAAATAATCTATATTCACTTTACACCAGACTTTTCATTGTGCACACTAACACAAACAAGTACTTTACACTGCACTTTCCATTGAGCACACTAACACAAACAAGTACTTTACACTGCACTTTCTATTGCTCACACTAACACAAACAAGTATTTTATATTCCCTATCACTTTCCCTAGGGAAAATACTTTTCATTGTAATCCACTTTCCAAATGCATAGTACCAAACCATCCGCCCCCAACAGGTTAACCGATTAAATGAGACCAAGGACCCACACTTACACCCACCCCGCCAAATACAAAGTCCCTGCGCCAAACCAAATGCAAACAAACTCATGGGGATTCGAACGCGGGACGACGTGCCAAATGCAGAGTACAAAACCATCCACACCCAACAGGTAAACCGATTAAGTGGGACCAAGGACCCACACTTATACCCACCCCGCCAAATGCAAAGTCCCTGCGCCAAACCAAATGCAAACGAACTCACGGGGATTTGAACACAGGATGGTTTGCCAAATGCAGAGTACCAAACCATCCGCACCCAACACAGTTAACCATTTAAGGTACGGAAGACTAGGTCATAACACAGATCACCAACATAATCCAACACTCTCCCGCAAAGCAAACCCCCGGGTTAAACCCAGGAAAAATTCCAAATATAAATACAAATGCAAAGTCCCCACGCCAATCATGCGAACGCGCGGGGATTTGAAGGCGGGATGGGCGAAACCTGCTCTGATACCATGTAAGACAGCTAGCCAATGCGACCCAAAAAGGTTAACCGATTAAGTGGGACCAAGGACCCACACTTACAGGCAAGGCAAGGCCACTTTCAACACATAAGATGGAAACAGAGTATAGGATCTTTACCACTTCTGAATGCACTAATGATGTCGATTGTCACCATGCGGAAGGATTCTCTGTTAGGAGGATGAAGTTGATAGTAGAGATACATGGGATGTGGAAATGCTAAAATAGACAACAAAAACTGGAATCAGAAACTGTTGTACGCGAGAAAAAAACAGAGCCTCAGAAACAAAATCCAGATGAAACAACAAAACGCCTAGAAGGGTATCTGAATACAATAATTTGTTTCCCACTCATTTACCCGGCGGACAAGTTTCCAAGAAAAATCACAGCAGTCCAAAGAAACATATTCAAGACAAAACAATTGATATAAATTCAAAACAATTGATATAAATTAAAGACACTGTATGCAATTTTCTGATAAACACAAACAAACGAAGAAAATCAAAAATAAAATCATAAAAATTTTGCTATCCCGGAACCATTTTCTGATAAACACAAACAAACGATGAAAATGAAAAATAAAAATAAAATTACAAAGACAGTCCAAACATTAACAGAAAATGAAATATAACGGCAGCAATACAAAATGGCGGTCAGGGATACGGACAAAGAATAATGAGAAGAGAAAGAATTTGTGTTAATGCCACAATGAATCGAAAAGAGAACTAAAACCAGAAAGAAGAAAAAAAGTAAAAATCGCGGAACAATTTCCTGATAAACACAAACAGACAAAGAAAATGAAAAATAAAAATAAAATCACGAAGACGTCCAAACATTAACAGAAAAATCAAGATTATCGCAGCTGCAATATAAAATGGCACGACGCAGGGATACCGTCGAAGAAGAAAGAAGAAGAGAAAAAATTTGTGCTACCGCCACAACGAATCGAAAAGATAATTAAAACCATAAATATTTCCTAATGAATAATCAAATCCCGGAACCATTCGGAAAGAAATCAAAGAACCCGAAGAAGGCAAACCGAGAAACAAGGTTAAGGTTAGAGGGAAAGAACTAACCGCAAACCACTGTCGTTGCGGATGACGGCGAGCTCCGAAGAAGAAAGCCCATAGCTACCGTATTAGTCTCCACCGGTCCGATGCGCGCTTGAAGACTTGGAAACTCAGACCACCCCTGGCGTCTCTTCGGCTACATCGCTTTCGCATGCCTTGGCGCCAGAAGACACCGCCGGACCGCCGATGGCTGAAGAACAGAAACAGAAGCAGTTTTGAGGGATGATGTGATGTGAGACGAAGGTTTATATACTAATTCCTACTTGGGTGGACCATGAAATGTGGCCCTACGTTACTCACCAGCCTGATTATGGCCCACAAATGCAAGGGCCCTGTGGACGCTGGATCTTCCGTCCTTAGGATATTAAAGAGACCACAGAGAAAATTATTTTTCAATAAAATATTTTAAAATTTCCAAGTTGAAAATGTGAATTCAGTTTTATCATTTTTTTAACATTTGAGACTGCTGACAAAATAATTAAAAAACAAATCCTAACTTCTAATTGTAATTCTGCTAACTTACAACAAATATGAAAATTAATTATTGGAAAAATATAGGAGTAATTAAATTTTTATTATTTAATATTTTCATGGTTAATAACGAAAAACAACATTTGTATTCTTTAATGTCAGTTTTTCCTCGGAAAACAGTGTAAACAAACTTTCCTAGGCAAAAACAAAAAATGAATAGTAAAACTATAATAGAAAACCTGATTTGCTACACAGATGAATCATCATCGATCAATGGATTTCAATGGGGGAGGAGGGAGCATTACCATTCCCCCCATGGCGTGTACTTCCCGCCGGTGACATGTCCGGATAACGAAGTCAAAGTTGCTTCTCATGAATTGTTGTGCCATTCCGACCTAGAAACTACCAGGTACTAGCCGGTCTAGGTGTGTCTGGAAGCTTTTGACATAGCTGAAAACGTAATCCCATCTCCCACAAGTTCAACCCAACAAATTGGTCTTTTAATTCATACATAATTTTTTCCAATTGATACACCGTCAGAAGTGCCTCTATCGAAACAATAGCGCAAATGCTCCCTCTTGGTAACCAAACATCCTTCTCCGCCCTTTCGAATGCACTCTTCCATATCTTGGCCTCCCTTCCAATTTCCATTTTTTGTGTTAGAAACGAGACAAAGAGAAACAAAAAATTATAAATTAGGTCAATAGGAGGAAGAAATTAAGTTACCATCAATTGTAGTAAGCCAAAATTGTGTAGATGGTAGCGATTGTGGTGAGAGCATTCTAGAAGCCCATATAGTTGGCAAAATTGATAATATCCCATGGGATCTTGAAGCCCATGAAAACTTTCCACCTAGTTTTATTTTTAAATTTTAAGTTACTTATCTTATTCTGTTAATTGAAAATCTAAATAAAACTGTCTTAATAAGGTTAAATCTATCAGAGTATTTTATTAATAAACTCATCCTCTACTTTTCACTACATTTTCCATTGTACACTAACACAAGAAAGTGAAAGTGAAAATAATTTTTTTTTTCACAGGTGGTGAGTGGAAGTGAATTACCTAGGCAGATAACTTTCATTCATTCTTAAGAAAAATGAGGGAAAGTGGAATCACTCCCTGAGGCTAGTAAATTCACATTCACTCGCGCGCCCACTCACTCTCTCACTCTTATTATGCACATTCTGCCCTCTCACTTTTTCATTTGGATATAATCAAATTAAATATTTGTTTAAGTATTTTATTTTATACATTTAATTAAATTAAAAAGGTTAATTTAATTATTTAATTATTAATTTAAACAAGTTGAAATTTATCCTACTTTATTAATTGAATAGTTAAATAAAATTATATTATAAAAATTAAATCTAACTGAATAGTTTTATATAATAAAACACCAAATTTTTTATTTATATAAATTCATGATTTTAATATTATATTTGATTTCTAATTTAAGAGTGAGAATTTAGATTTGACACACATAACAATTTGACGAAGAATTTGAATATTATAAAAGTATTTGTTTGATATTTTTTATATATTTAAGTAAGAATTCTTTGAAATTAAGCTGCCACCTACTCTGGGCGTTGTTGTGCAGCAACTATTGTGGCTGCCTTTGGGCTCCTGGCAGTATGACCAGTCTATTGGAGTGGGTCTCTGGAGAGCCCTGTGCGGCAAACTGGTCCCAAGTGTCAAAAGGTGTATACAAGTGGTGGTTGGTTTCCACTCTCCTTATGCACACCACATGTAGGTCATCAAGAACTACAATAGACTAAGGAAGATCGTCAACCACCCGGAGAGCCTTCCTAACCCATTGTGTGGCTTCACCGAGATGTGTCTGGAAATTATCGGTAGCATCCTCCAATAAAGTGTCAATAGTAGCAGGTGGATGATGCTGTGACAAAAGTATAGGCAATTTTGGCTGAAT
Organism: Aristolochia californica; assembly: GCF_029961685.1. Taxonomy (NCBI): domain Eukaryota; kingdom Viridiplantae; phylum Streptophyta; class Magnoliopsida; order Piperales; family Aristolochiaceae; genus Aristolochia; species Aristolochia californica. The sequence continues at coordinate 9,780,605 of NW_027182279.1, forward strand.
GGTCGCCATGCGCCCTTGTAAAGTGAACTGCTGGTCTGCCAACTCAAAAATCATCGTCAAAGCAGCGAAATCCCACAAACTTTGGCCCAACTTGTGCAACCACTTAACTCCCAGAGCCATATCGAATCCGGCTAGAGGAATAATAAGAAAATCTGCAGTAAAGCGATGACCCGCAATGGAAAACAGAACTGCCCTGCTGATCCCATAACTAGGAAGTTTTTCACCGTTAGCCACTGACACTAAAGCTGCTCGGCGAGTCTGCACTGGAAGTTGCAACTGTTGGGTGTTAGGTTCTTCCCTTACCATAAATCGAGTTACCCTTCTTTCCACTCTTCCCTCCATGGATGCTCTTGACGCTGGAAGAGAATTCTTGATTCTGGAACGTGGAATGATGGAAATCAAATGGAACGAAGGAACTTTGAAGGAAGCTCAACCTGGACCTCAGAAGGAGAATCCGACCTAGACCTCTGAGGGAGAATCTGACCTATGTAATCTAATTTTCTCAATACTTGCTTTCTCCTTCCCTTGACGTCCCCCTAAATAGGGTTGAGGACGGAAATACAAAGTTGACCCATAGGTCAAGTGGTTCAAGCCACATTACAATTGAACCAACCCAAAGTAAACCAAACCAAATAAAGTAAACCAACCGAATTGAAATTACATGAAAAGTAAATTGACATAATTTAATTCCTATGCCTATGGATAACTTGTGATGCTATGGAGTCCATAACATCACCCCCCTCCTGGAGAAAGAGCTTGTCCTCAAGCTCGAAGTATGGGTAGAGGTGCGACACGCCGCTAATGGCTCCCATGTTGTGTCACTGGGGTGAGCATCTGCCCATTGCACTAGGATCTCCCAATCACCCTAAATGCGGCGAGCCTGTAATACCTGTGTCGAAGTAGAAAGGACACGTCCCTCATGTAGTGGGGGCAGCGGTGTGTGCAGCAAAGGCGAATCACCTTGGAAGGCCTTTAATTGTGAGACATGAAACACGTTGTGAATCCTGGCCTCTGGCGGAAGCTATAATTGGTAGGCCACTGTCCCAATGCTGTCCATAACCTGAAAGGGACCATAATATTTCGAAGAGAGCTTGTGACGTTTGGTGGCTGTCAGCGACAACTGCCTGTAGTGTTGGAGATGCAACCAAACATAATCTCCTGGAGAAAAGAAGACTTCTTGCTACTTCTTGTCATAATATATTTTCATAGAATGTTGTGCCTCTTGGAGATTAGTGTGCACCTCAGTGATGAATGTGTCTCTTTCGGCTAATGCTTGGTCCAAAGTGGCGACTTTAGAGGCCCCTGGTTCATATGATAAAAGGTTGGGCGGTTCTCTACCATATACCACCTTGAATGGGGTTGTGCCGAGTGCGCTGTGGTAGGAGGTGTTGTAACAGAATTCAGCCCAGGCGAGCACTTAACCCACCTCTTAGGTGAGTTCCCCATGAAACAGCGAAGATACATTTCAATTGTTCTGTTGACGACCTCAGTCTGACCATCAGTCTGCGGATGGTAGGCTAAAGAAAAGGCAAACGTTGTGCCCTGCAGCTTGAAGAGTTCTTTCCAGAAGGTACTTGTAAAGATTGCATCCCTATCACTGGTAATGGAATTAGGCATCCCATGTAAGCGGACAATGTTATCCATAAAGAGCTGAGCAACCTGAGCTGCAGTGTAAGGATGCGCCAGAGGGATGAAGTGCACATATTTTGAGAAACGATCCACCACTACAAAGATAACGGCTTAGCCCGACGAAGAGGGAAGTCCATCTATGAAGTCCATAGAAATATCAGACCAGGCCTGTGACGGTAGCAGAAGTGGTTGGAGCAACCTAGCTGGACTTAATGTTTAAGCTTTATTTCGTTGACAAGTTTGACAAGCCGCCACATAATCGGCTATACTGCGCTTCATGCCCCTCCAATAAAATTCCCTACTGATCCGAAAATATGTTTTTTGTCAATCCTCATGTGTACTGTCATGGAAGGAGTCTAAAATGCTGTGAATCAGAGGGGATGTGTGGTGTAGAAAATTTTTGTTTTTGTAGAGGACCAGATTGTCCTTAACCCTCCAATTGTTTGCCGCTGTCCCCTGCTGGATGTCATGACTCTGGGTATTGTTGTGCCTCTTCCCCTATAGAATCCAACAAGAGAGCTCTGGGCTGACTAATGGCATTTAATTGCGGCTCTGGAATGTTCCGGGTAGAAAATGCATCAGCCCCTACATTCAAACTTCCCGGTTTATACTCGGCAGAAAAGTCAAACCCCATAAGTTTACTTAACCAATGCTATTGTGGTGAAGTAGTGAAGCGCTGCTCAAGCAGATACTTGAGGCTGCAATGATCAGTGCGAATAAAAAATGAACGTCCCCAGAGATAAGGGCGCCAATGTTGTATAGCTTTCGCCAATCCAATCAATTCCCTCTCATAAGCTGATAACTGGTGGTGGTGTTGTCCAAGTTGGCAGCTAAAATAAGCAATCGGGTGGCCCTGTTGGTGTAACACTGCACCAATACCGCCCCCCCGAAGCATCACATTCCACTACAAAGGACTCATCAAAGTCGGGTAGTGCCAAATTGGGGCTGATGATAAGGCGTCTTTCAACTGCTGAAAGGAATGAGCCGCTGTCTCTGACCAGGTAAAGGCATTTTTCTTGTGGAGGTTGTTGAGTGGAGCTGCAATCTAGCCATAGCTACGAATAAATTTTCTATAATACCCAGCTAGGCCCAAAAATCCTCTTAAGGTTGTAATGGATGTAGGAATAGGCCAATTTGTGGCTGCCTGTATCTTACTCTGGTCTACTTTCACCCCCGCTGTTGAAATAACGTGGCCCAAGTATGCCACTTCTGACGTGCCCATAGAACATTTGGACCGATTTAAAACCAAATGATGTGAACGGATAAGAGAAAATAGCTAGTGAAGGTGCTGAAGATGCTCTTCCCAACTGTTGCTATAGACCAAAATATCGTCGAAAAATACCAATACGTATTTTCTCTTCGAGAGAAGAAAATACCTCATTCATGAGGGCCTGGAAGGTGGAAGGCGCATTTGAGAGACCAAATGGCATTACGAGGAACTCGAAATGGCCCTGATGCATGCGGAACGCTGTTTTCTCCACATCTGATGGATGAACTCGGATTTGATGATAGCCAGATTTCAAATCAAGTTTAGTAAAAATTGTAGCTCCATGTAGCTTGTCTAGCAACTCGTCCACCACTGGGATAGGAAATTTATCTTTAATAGTATGGGCATTGAGTTGCCTGTAATCCACGCAAAACCTCCATGAGTTATCATGCTTGTGGATTAGTAATACCGGTGAGGAAAAAGGAGACCTGCTGGGCTGAATAATACCCTGTGCTAGTATCTTTTGGCACTGCCTTTCAATCTCATCTTTCTGTAAGTGGGGGTAACGATACGGACGCATCACTACAGGCTTAGTACCCCTTTTTCAAACGGATATGGTGATCACAATGCCTAATTGGCGGTAAAGCAGTAGGCTCCTGAAAGATATCTTCAAATTCTGTAAGTAAGTGAGATAACTTACAGGTGACTGTGGACTGGACCTGGACAACCTGTAGTGCGCAGGGCACTGGTGCTTGTGTGCCATGCAATATAATCTGATGTTGGTCCTCTGTAAAAGACATGGTCAGAGCTTGGAAATTCCATAGTATTGGCCCCAACAATTGTAGCCATTTAATTCCCCAAATTGAATCCTGACAGTGGAATCACCAGAAAATCTGCAATAAATGCATGTCCCTCAATATCAAAGTGTGTGGCTGGAGATATGCCCACACTAGTAATTTTAGCCCCATTGGCTACAGATACAAAAAGACCAGTCTGTTGCTAGACTACTAACCCAAGTTGTTCTGCCGCCGACTGACTGATGAAATTATGTGTACTGCCCAAGTCAACCAAAGCCAATAACTGGAGATGATGTAACTGGGCTTTAACCTGCATTGTGCTTGAACTGCGTAGACCAGTCATGGCATGACGGAAAATCTCTGGACCCTCTTGGTTTGTGTCCACAATCTCCTCCTCAGGTAGTATGTCATCTCCATCCTCCCATAGACATATACTGAATAATCGTTTGCAGTGGTGACCAATGACATATTGTTCCACAGTTAAAAAAAAGCCCCTTGGCCTTTCTCTGATCCATTTCCTGTCTGGTGAGTTTTTTGAAGTAAGGAGCAGGTGGAGCCGAATTAGAGATGTCTGGGCATGGGGCTGCACTGTCTCTAGACCGTGGAGGTCCATAGTAAGGGGTTGGCGTTGAGGCATTGTGACTTCCTGGCCAAGCTGGTTTTCTGACCAGTGACTCCTTTAGAACATGCTGCTTGTGCTCAATTGCCCTGGCTAAATTCATAGCGTAGTCCAAATTTGTAGGACCATGTAATTCAACTTCTAGTCTCAGAGCTTCTGTCAAACCCGCAGTAAAAATATGAACATACTGTGTGTGTGTGACTGACAAACTAGTTTGCTCGGGCTAACCTCTCCTAGAAGGTCTTTTGGTACACCTCTAGTGATTCAGTTTGTTTGTAATTGATTAATTCCCCCAATGGATTGCTACTAGCTGGAGGACCAAATCTCATCATGCAAGACTGCCTAAAGGTTGCCCAATCCTGAACCAATTGGTCATTTCGGAATTGGTGGTACCATAGAAGTGCTTCATCGAGCATGTGGTAGGCGGCCAAATATACTTTCTCATCCGCAAGTGTTTTCTGATGATAAAAGAACTGATCATACTTTGCTAACCAAATCAAAGGATCCTTAGACCCATCATACGTAGGAAAGTCAAGTTTTAAATACCTGGGCACAATATTTGGTCCTTGAATGGCAGACCCCAGATGGGGATGGTGTTGACGCATTGGTGGTAGTGGGGGAGGTGGTGGGTGGAATTGATGGTGGTCGGCCGGTGGAGAGTAGGCAGTCGGTGGTTGTGCTCGTGTATCATTGTCCTCTTGTCGCCGGAGGAGAGCTTGGATGGCAGCATCCATTGATTTTATGGCTTCATGCAAGTCAGTGGTTGTCTGATGCACCTCTTCCAGGGATTGAGCCTGAATGTCTGTCCTCTGCCTAGTATCTTCCACTAATTGCCTCAAATCGTCAGGGAAAGAGGAATCCCCAAGGGTGGACCTGCTCTGATACCAAGATGTTAGGTTCTTCCCTTGCCATGGATCGAGTCACCCTTCTTTCCTCTCTTCCCTCCATGGATCCTCTTGATGCTGGAAGAGAATTCTTGTTTCTGGAACGTGGAATGATGGAAATCATATAGATCGAAAGAGCTTTGAAGGAAGCTCAACCTGGACTTCAGAGGGAGAATCCGACCTAGACCTCTGAGGGAGAATTTGACCTGTTTAATCTAATTTTCTCAATACTTGTTTTCTCCTTCCCTTGACGTCCCCCTAGATAGGGTTGAGGACGGAAATACAAAGTTGACCCATAGGTCAAGTGGTTCATGCCACATTACAACTAAACCAACCCAAAGTAAACCAAACCAAACAAAGTAAACCAACCGAATTGAAATTACATAAAAAGTAAATTGACATAATTTAATTCCTATGCCTATGGATAACTTGTGATGCTATGGAGTCCATAACACTGGGCTGCATTGAAGCTTATGAAATTGTGAATACTCCCAGAGTCAATCAGACTGAGGAGTGGTTGATCATTGACGAGGGCACACAGTTGCATTGTCTTGGTGGATTGTAGACCTGTAATGGCGTGGAGGGAAATTTTCGGTTCTTGTTCTTCTTCCACTGGCTCTGTGCTGTCAGGAGCTATCTTATCATTATCCACTTCTAACCAAAATAATTTCTGGCATTGATGTCCAAAGCTATATTTTTCAACGCAATTGTAGCATAAACATCGGGACCTTCTGTCTTCCATTTTTGCCCTGTTTAATTTCGGATGGATTTGTCTTGGGCATCTGGGGAGAAGGTGAAGTGGCTGAGTGACGCCATGTTGGTGCTATGATTAGGCTGTCTTCCTCCCAGCCATGGAGGTCTGTGTGCCAGAAATTTTTTCTTGGCTTCATGTGCTCTTGCCAAATTCATTGCTCTAGCCAAGTCGGTCGGAGCTAGGAGCTCCACTTCCAGGCAGAGAGCCTCTGTCAAGCCTGTTGTAAACAAGTTGACCTGCTGATCCACTCTGACTATCTTGCTGGCCCTAGCCAATTTCTCTTGGAAGTCCTTTTGGTACTGTTCGATCGTGCCCGTTTGATGTAACAACACCACGTCCCCCAGGTAATTGTTTTGAGTCGGAGGCCCAAACCGGATGGAACACAAATCCTTAAATTCCTGCAAGTCAAGTCGGGAAATGGAAGGCGGCCAATCCCACTTTGTTACTGTCTACCGTTCGTTGGTGAAAAACTTTTTTCTCACACCTGTAAAGCCATATCAGTGGGTCCTCTGATCCCTTAAAAATTGGAAATTTCAATTTAGTGTACCTCGGGATTGTCCCTCCCTTGGGACTAAAATTACCCCTGTCGCTAGAGGCTTTGCGCGCCCAACATATGGGTGCTCTTGTCTGGGTGCAGGGCTCCTTTCCCCATCCCGTGGGTTGGAGCTTCTTAACCCAACTACATCATATAGTCTATGAGATAAATTTTCGAATTGTAATTGTACCTGTTGGGCGACCCTACAGTCCAACAATGTAACCAAACGCTCTTCAGTTTCCTCTCGCATTGCTGCTGCTCTGGCGTCGCTCTGTTCTCTCTTAGCATGCACCATTTCTCTGAAGCCAGCTAACAACTTGGCGTTGTTGGATGATTCTCCCATATTGACCTGATCTGATACCAAGGTGTTGTGGTCTCAGACCATAGACCGAGTTATTCTACGATGGGAGAGGTTTTCTGGAACTTTCGAGCGTGAATATGATTTCCGACTTCTCTCTGGACGACCTATGGTTGCCGATGAGTGTGAATACAGAATGAGAACGTGAGGAAGTGGAGAAATCAAAATAGAAGAATGGGATTAAGTCTCATCGAAGGGAGTCTTCACCTTGGGTTTTAGGGGAACGCCGACCCTGGTTCCTTTGGGAGAACGCAGATCCCGTAATCTATCTTCTTACCTTTCATTTCTTCTCGATGGCCTAATAAGCAAAGGCTCGAGCAACATTAGAGATTATTACAATACTGCCCTCGTGGGGCCACCTACTTACCTTTCATGAAATAAGAAATACATTAAACATATAATGCCCAATGTCCTACTCTGTTCCACTGAGTCAGCAACTCGTCCGCGATGCCACTGGATGACTCGTTGTGCTATCGAGTCCACAAAAAGTTACATAAGATATCTCATTTATCAATTACACACTTTGGCATGCACAACCCCCTGCTACCAACATTATCTTCGATAGAATTACTGGGTTGCTTGGAACCATCGGATGGTGATATAATGAGAAGCTAGGGCAATGTGTTAGATCACTGACAAATTGAAACTTTATCTCTCTGTGCTTAGATCTGAAAAATTGTTACCGGAACAAACACGGGTGATGTCCAACAACACATTAAAAATAAGAAAAAAATAAGCTATAATGCACAAACTTATCCACCATAGGCTCAAACAATGAATATACAAACTATTCTTTTCTATACACCGTTCCAACACTCAAAATTCAATCTCGTCATATAATTTTGATATACATATTTTTTGATACATTGCATTAATCTTCTATGAAATACATATTTCAACTTGTTTCAAACATGGTTACTGCTTGGGTGATTGGAGTATGATAGCATGTATTGCTAAAAAAAATTTAAACCTGTAAATACCAAAAGTGATAAAAAAACTGGTTAACCGTGAGATGCGATGGCCACAAAAATGAGAGTTAGCATTAGTCACATTCGGGATATAGGGAAGAAAACTGTTACAAACGGCAAAATATGTTCCATTAACTTAGAAACTTGCAACCAGTTCGTCAGAAAGACCGACTTTGCTTCAAACGTATAAAAAATAGGGGTGATAGCCGTAATAATAAAATTGAGAATGAGACATTGTAATGAAAGTGAATGACAGAGGAAGATAAAAATAAAAATCGACGGACACACCGGGCCTTAAAAAATGACTAAGGGAGGGGAGGGAAGGGCTACAACAGGCACAAAAACAAAAGAATAGACTTGTCTTCTCCCATCTCCTCCCCGCCAAAAAGAAAAAAAGACACATACCAATTTTATTGATATTTGTTTGACTGGTCCGCAAGCGTACCCGCTAAGGCACAGCCACCCTAAAGTCTATTACAATTTACAATCTATTCAATCACTCAACAATTAACACCATGCATTCCCCCCAATCTTAGTTGTCATCACCATTCAATTCATGGTCATGGTGGTTCCAAGGTGGTGTGAGCTAAAGAACCTAAGTACAAGAACCCATTACTACATACTCATTCCTAAGACCCAGAAATCATTCACCGTTGACCTCCTCCCATTCTCCTTGTCACGATATCTTCACGTCCAGAAACAACCTAACGCAATTTGGAAGTGGAAAACTAAAAAAATGGCAAATCACAACTTGACTATATCATTGTGGAAAATAAAATGATGGAAGAAATCATATATTAAACAATCTCTAAGAAAGTTATTTAATAAATTAAAATAACCATCCAAAATTAGCTGGGAACTCATGAAAATGAGAAAAGAATGAGAAGATATTTCTAAGCAAAACATATCCAAGAGAAATAAATTGAAGACATGGCATGGCTTGCAATTTTCACATAGAGATACAAAAGAGGGAAAGAAAAAGAAATGTTGTTTAGAAAGATTTAAACGCAGAAGCAGGAACTCAATTTGGTACTAGTTTGCAGCTAGTGGGTACTCAGATTATTACCTTACCTGAGAGAGAACGAACAAAAACAATGGGATAATAAAAATGAACATGAACGGCCATAGAGAGCAGGAATCCTTGCCTCTGATTGCAGCCCAAAATGTGTGCACCGTGAGACTTACGACCATGACCACTTCCAATTTTGTAAAACATTCAATAGAAGAAGACCAGTTAATGTCATGGCAGAGAGCAAAAACTGCATCGCAGCTAGTATTTCTATGTTGTCATTTTTTCATACAATTAAAACATAAATGGAGCTAATTCAGATCATCAACCACAGCAAGGCAAGGCCACTTTCAACTCATAAGATGGAAACAAAGTATAGGATCTTTACTACTTCTGAATGCAGTAATGATGTCGATCGTCACCATGCGGAAGAACTCTCTGTAAGGAAGATGAAGTTGATAGTAGAGATAGCAGGGACGTCGAACTGCAAAAATAGACAACAAAAAGCTGGAATCAGAAACTATTGTGCGCGAGAAAAAATAGAGCCACGGATACAAAATCCAGATGAAACAAAAGAACGCCTAGAAGGGTATCTAAATACAGTAATTTGTTTCCCACTCATTTATAGGGCTGACAAGTTTCCAAGAAAATCATAACAGTCCTAAGAAACATATTCCAGACAAAATAATAGATATAAATGTTGACTGAAATTTAACAATGCATAACCTCAAAGCTTATGATTTACTAAATCCAAATACTGAAACAAATAATCACAGTGGGCAAACACATACCCACAAACAGAGTAAACAAACAGAGTATTAAACATAAACAAAACTTGAAGGGAAAAAACCTCCTTTAGTTAAGGCACTCCTTGTCTTCCTGCTCGGGGACTGTGACTGTCAGCACGCCGGTGGCCATCTTCCCTTGAACCACCTTTGCTTCTCCAGCAATCGAAGTCGTCTCAGAAACTCGCCACGACTTCTCTTCACACAGAGCCTCTTGAGTGGGAAGGGCATTGAGTGGGTCTAAAGCATTATCTATACCCTTTGTAGGAAGTTTTAATTTAACTTAACAATTCCTTAGGTTGAATAGTACCAAGACGGTGGTTTGGTGGACAAGAAGAGAAAAATTCCTTTTGTGAGTTTTAGGAGGAAGTTTGGAAAGGACTGAATGAGAAACAAATCTTTTTGCTCACACAACTTTAGATTGGAAGTTCTGATGGGTTCAAATTCTGCTCACATAAATTGTATAATAATTGAATGAGAAATGGAATTTGTAGCGCAATATCCATAAAGAGCAAGAGGTGAAAAGAAGAAGACAAAAAACTCTAATAAGACAAGTGTGAATAATAAACCATTCTTGTGCTCCTAAAACATCATTCTAATATTCAAATTTCAATAAGTATTTTATCACAAAATATAATAATACTTATTATAATACATTAACCATCCTTTTAGAGCATCTAAGAATTTCACTTCTACATTCGACCATCTAAAGAAACACGTTTCTGAATGCTCAAACCAATGGTGTCAGATAATAGAACTTGTAATGGATTTAGTTGGAACACCGAGCTTGCAACAAACTTGAGTCATAATGTTAGGGCAGTTCCAAGAAGAGATGTGATGTTCACAATATTAAGGCTTGATAGTAGTTACTTTATATTCAATTTTCTAGCATACTTCCAACTGGTTTAATTCAATGACTAAGTTTGGTTCAGCCATGATTCATGTTTGGAGTGTTTGTTGGAGTCTGTTGGGAGAAGAGGTTGTAATGAATAGTATGGAGAGAGCGAGAGAGAGACAACAATAAGGATTCCCTACTTGAACAAAAATGAAGAATTCATGTCCAAACGAGCGAGAGATAGAGAAAGTGATAGAGACAGAGACAGAGAACTGTTTCAAAAATGCTTTTGTCAGTGTGGTTACAATCGATGGAAAGAAGGGTATTAAATTTTTATCTACAAGGAACATTTCATGCTTAACCTTGTAGATAATTAATATCTGTTTGAAATTTTGCTTAAATTTAATAAACGTTGCATCAACAAACCTGTGTGCAAGTGTATATTTTTACGCTTGTGCTCGATGACTACATAATGCTTCCATTTGTAATTAAGAATTCGGTGGTCAAATAACATGCCAAAAAAATGAAAAATTGAGTCCATGGTGTAATATTTATCTGCCATGAGCTATGAAAGGCTAAAAGAAAAGAAAAAAATAAAAACTCACTCAATTCGTATAAATCAATCTTTCTTTCATAATATTGAATAAGCATTCAGATTTAAATCTCATCATATAGTACATCCCATTTTATGATACATTATTCATCCAGTTACATAAGATATCTTATCTATCAATTACACACTTTGGCCTGCACAACCCCCTGCTACCAACATGATCTTTGATAGAATTACTGGGTTGCTTGGAACCACCAGATGGTGATATAATGAGAAGCTAAGGCCATGCTTTAGATCATTCACAAATTGAAACTTCATCTCTCTGTGCTTAGATCTGACAAATTGTTACTGGAACAAACATGGTGATGTCCAACAACACATTAAAAAGAAGAAAAACATAAGATATAATGCACAAACTTATCCCCCATAGGCTCAAAAAACAAATAAACAAACTATTCTTTTCTATACACCGTTCCAACATTCAAATTTCAATCTCATCATATAATTTGATATACATATTTTCTGATACATTGCCTTAACTTTCTATGCATTACACATTTCAACTTGTTTCAATCATGGTTACTGCTTGGGTGATTCGAGTATGATAGCACACATTGCTAAAATAATTTTAAACCAATAAATACCAAAAGTGATCAGAAACTGGTTAACTGTGAGATGCGATGGCCACAAAAATGAGAGTTAGCTTTAGTCACATTCGGGATAAAGGGAAGAAAACTCTTAAAAATGGCAAAATATGTTCCATTAACTTAGAAACTTGCAACCGATTCATCAGAAAGATCGACTTTGCTTCAAATGTATACAAATTAGGGGTGATGGCCGTAATAATAAAATTGAGAATGAAAGGTTATAATGCAAGAGAGCGAGAGAGGAAGATAAAAGAAAAATTGACGAACACAACGGGCCTTAAAAACTGCCCAAGAGAGGGGAGGGAAGGGCTACAACAGGTACAAAAACAAAAGAATAGCCTTGTCTTCTCCCATCTCCTCCCTGCCAAAAAGAAAAAAACACACACGCCAATTTTATTGATATTTGTTTGATTGGCCTGCAAGTGCACCCACTAAGGCACAACTGCCCTAAAGTCTATTACAATTTAAAATCTAGATGCCCCCAATCACTCCACAACAATTTACACCATGCATACTCCCCAATCTGAGTTGTCATCACCATTCAATTCACGGTCATGGTGGTTCTAAGGTGGTGTGAGCTGAAGAACCTAAGTACAAGAACCCATTACTGCTTACTCATTCATAAGACTCAGAAATCGTTCACCGTCGACCTCCTCCCATTCTCCTTGTCATCATATCTTCACTCCCAGAAACAACTCAACCCAATTTGGAAGTGCAAAACTGAAAAATTGGAAATAAAAAATTGAGTATATCATTGTGGAAAATAAAATGATGGAAGAAATCATATATTAAACAATCACTAAGAAAGTTATATCATAAATTAAAATAACAGCCAAAATTAGTTAGGAACTCATGAAAATGAGAAGATATTTTCTAACCAAAACATATCCAAGAGAAAAAAATTGAAGACATGACATGACATGCAATTTTCAGATTGAGATACAAAAGAGGGAAAGAAAAAGAAATTTTGTTTAGAAAGAGTTAAATGCAGAAGCAGGAATTCAATTTTCAATTAGTTTGTAGCTAGTGGGTACTCAGATTATTACCTTACCTGAGAGAGAACGAACACAAACAGGGGGATAATAGAATTGAACAGGAATGGCCATAGAGAGCCGGAATCCTTGCCTCTGATTGCAGCCCAGAATATGTGCACCATGAGACTTACGACCATGGTCGCTTCCTGTTTTGTAAAACATTCAACTGAAGAAGACCAGTTAATGTCATGGCAGAGAGCAGAACCTGCATCACAGCTAGTATTTCTATGTTGTCATTTTTTCATACAATTAAAACAGCTATGCAGCTAATTCTGACCATAATGCATAAGATGGAAACTGAGTATAGAATCTTTACCCCTTCTGAATGCACTAATGACGTCGATGGTCGCGATGTGGAAGGACTCTCTGTAAGGGGGATGAAGTTGATAGTAGAGATACAGGGGACGTGGAACTGCAAAAATAGACAACAAAATACTGGAATCAGAAACTGTTGTACGCGAGAAAAAACAAAATCTAGATGAAACTAAAGAACGCCTAGAAGGGTATCTGAATAAAGTAATCTGTTGCCCACTAATTTACCGGGTTGACAAGTTTCCAAGAAAATCACAGTAGTCCAAAAAAACATATTCAAAACAAAACAATAGATATAAATGTTGAGTGAAATTTAGCAATACATAACCTCAAAGCTTCTTATTTATTAAATCTAGATATTGAAACAGATAATCATAGTGGACAAACACATACCTACAAACAGAGTACTCAAACAAAGTATTAAACCTAAACAAAACTTGAAGGGAAAGAACCTCCTTTAGTAGAGGCGCTCCTTGTCTTCCTGCTCGAGGACGGTGACTGTCAGCACATCGGAGGTCGTCTTCCCTAGAACCACCTTCGCTTCTCCAGCAGTCAAAGTCATCTCAAAAAATCTCCACGACTTCTCTTCATACAGAGCCCCTTGATGCAGTTCTCCTCTTCGGTGCCCTAGTGCCCTACCTTTCTTTTCACCTCTCTATTTTTGTCCCGAATTTACGCCCCCCTTTCTATTTCTAATTTATCACCTTACTGCTTCTTCACACACTTCTATGATTAAAACACAAGTGATGGTCTCAAACCGGTTGGGCCCCTTTGGTGGGCTGGGGTTGATTTTCAACACTCCCCCTCAACACCAGGTCTCACTAGTTGCACTGTATCGAGTTAACAACAAAATATTTTGAACTTGCTTGTACTCAAACTCTTTGTGAACAAATCCACAACTTGATCATCCGTCTTGATCTGTCTCATCCCAATTTATTCTTGCAAAACCTTTTCTCTAATAAAATGATAGTGCACTTCTACATGCTTAGTTCTAGCATGAAAGATCGGATTCTCCGCCAAACGAATTACCGACTGATTGTCACATTACAATGGAACTACATATTCTACTGGTTGATGTAGATTATTCATTAGTTGTATCAACCATGTACTCTCTTGAGCTGCCAGTGCTGCTGCTTGATACTCAGCTTCAGTGATTGACAATGATACCGTCGGCAGTCTCTTGCTACACCAAGAAATTGTTCCAGACCCAAGCTTAAACACATACCCAGTTGTTGACCTTCTAGAGTAATGATCTCCTACCTAATCAGCATCACAATAGCCAACTAACTTGTTGTCTTCACCTTTCTTGTACAAAAGACCATAGTCAATTTTACTCTTCTCATATCTCAGAATTTGATGAACGGCTTCCAAATGAGGCTTCTTTGGTTCTTGCATGTACCGACTCATCACACCAACTGCATAAGAGATGTCAAGTCAAGTCAAGGTTAAGTAGATCAGAATGCCTACCAATTTTTGATACATCGTCGCATCTTCCAAATCTTTTTCTTCATGTGCAGACATTTTGGCATTTGGTTCCATCGACGTCGAAATCAGCTTGCATTCAAGCATTCCGAACTTCTTCAACAAATATTTGGCAAATTTCTATTGACAGAGAAATATTCCTTCTTGTGTGCAATCAACCTCTAAACCAAGAAAGTGCTTGAACTGACCAAGTTCCTTCATCTGGAAAGGAACAAATAAATTCTTCTTTGTCTGAATAATTTTTGCCTCATTATCCCTAGTTAGGATGAAATCATTTATATACACTAGCACAATAGCTATCTTACCTTCGTTGACTTTGACAAACAAGCTGGAATTTGCAGGTGTTACTGAATTACCACTTTGTGTTAAAAATTCAGCAATCTTACCATACCACGCCTTGGGTGCTTGTTTCAATTCGTAGAGTGCTTTTTGCAACTTGCAAACATGTTTAGGATGATCTTGGCTCTGAAAACCCATTGGTTGAATCATGTACATCTCCCGATCCAACTCTCCATGAAGAAATGCATTCTTCACATCCATTTGCCACAAGTTCCAGTCTTTGTTGGCTGCCAGTGCCAGTAGGACTTGTACGGTTGTAAGTTTTGCCACTGGACTAAAAGTTTCATCATAATCTAGTCTGTACTATTGAGAGAAACCACAAACTACCAATCGTGCCTTGTACCTCATGATTAACCCATCTGGACGACACTTGATCTTGTAGACCCACTTGCACGATATAGGTTTCACATCTTTTGGCTTTTGCACTAGATCCCAAGTCTGATTTTGCTCAATGCATCAATCTCTTCTTTCATAGCTGTCTTCCACTCAGAGCTCTGCGATGCTTCTTCGAAGGTCTCAGGTTCTATCATATTTTCTTCTTTAGTAATGGCTGCATTGGCGTATTTGGGATTTGACCTTCGTGTTCTTGTTGACTTTTGGAGTTGAAATTGTGGATTTGATTCTTCCATTTCACTAGGCCCACCTTCTTCATTTGCTTGTTGCTACAAGCCAGTTTGCCAAGGGCTCCGAGTCACTCCTTGGTTGACATCATCATTTGGATCTCCTCATTCACCTGAACTTGATTGGAGTTGAGTAGTACGCTCCCCCATGTTTTGTTGTAGCTCGTCTCCAAGTTCTCTTGAATTTGACAAAACTCCCTTCTCTGAGGACCACCATGAAGATGCTTCATCGAATACCACATCTCGTGAAGTGTAGCATCTTTCACTCGTTGGGTCACAACATTTCCACCTTTTTCTCTGGTTGTCATACCGCACCAAGATATATCTAATAGCTTTCTTGTCAAACTTGCTCCCTAGATGATCAGGAACAAATACATAACATACACAGCCAAATACTCGAAAGTAACTAACTTCAGGCTTCATGTTCCATAGTTTCTCAAAGGGTGTAAAAAATCCTAACCTTGGTTGCGGAAGTTTGTTGATCACAAAGGCTGCAATCCTCATTGCTTCAGCCCAAAATCTTCTAGGTACATATTTTTCATGTAGCATGCTCCGACAAACCTCTATAAGATGCCACTTCTTTCTCTTTGCTATACCATTCTGTTGTGAGGGTGTTGGTGCACTTGTACTAATGATGTATGCGACATTCCCTTAAATATTGGGAGAAATTGCTTGAGCTGTATTCGCACCCATTGTCTATGCACAAGCAACGAATCTTATTTCCTACTTCTCCCTCAACTAACTCTCTGAACTCTTTAAACCTTGAGAATGTGTCTGGATTTTCCTTCATAAAGAAGACCCACACGTACCTTGAGAAGTCATCAATGAATGTCACCATGTACCGTATACCACTAATTGATGGTTGTTTAACAGGCCCGAATATATTAGAGTGAACTAGCGTTAACGGTTCCTTTGATTTAAACTCTGACACCTCGTACGGTAATTGGTGTGCTTTACCATATTGGCATCCTGCACAAACCGAGTCTATTCGAACATCTACTTGAGGAAGTCCCTTAAGCATCAACTTTTTCACCATCACACTTAGCTTATAATAGCTAACATGATCTAACCGCATGCGCCATAGATCTGTTGTCTCATTTTTCCTTGTCTTGTCTACATATACAAACTCTGCTGACATTACGTAGACTGAATCCAATCGTCGCCCCTCCATTTTTGGTGTTTTTGAAATTCTGAGATCATGATACACCTTCACATCTCAGGGACCGAATAGAACATAGTGGCCTGATGATGTTAACTGAGCCACAGATAGCAAATTTTTCTTCATTTCTAGGACATGATAAACATCTTGAAGTGGCACCTGGTTGGGATTATACCGAGGCGTAACTATAGTCTTACCGATGTGAGCTATCGGTAACCTTGAGTTGTCGACTGTCACCACCACACGGCCTCCCTTGTACTCAGATAGGTTTTGTAGCTTCTGTTTATCACCTGTCATATGATTTGAGCAGCCTGAATCTACGATCCAGTCATTCTTGTAGTCAATCTGTTTAGGTGTTGTTACAGTGAGAGCTAATTCTTCTTCCCCCATAACAAATAGCGCTACAACATCCCAACCCTCTTCACTATCCTACTTAGAACTGTGAGTGGATGTATTACTTTCAATAGAATTTTTCTTGGAACAACAATCTTTCGCCATGTGGCCCATCTTCTTGCAGTTGTAAAACTTGCCATCGAACCGTCTACTAGTTTCACGATTCTTCGAAGCTCCTCCTGGATAAGAGCTTCCCTCTTCTTGTTGACTTTTCACCTTGTCACCATCCCTTTTAGATCCACTGCCTGTGTACCACTTGAAAGTACCTCTGCTCTTGCTGGTGTAGAGCGCTTCTTCCTTACCCTTTAGCGAGACTTCTCCCATTTGTTTAGCTAAAGCTTCCTGACCAGCAAGCAAATTTTCAAACTCAACAAGTGTTAAGTCAGCCATCCCTGTACAGCGGCAACGAATCCTCGATATTCGGGTCTCAAACCATGGATAATTATTCTCTTTATCCTAGTTTCCCCAATAGGAGTTGTTGGGTCTAATTCTAAAGTTTCTCGGCATATCGACTTCATCTTGTGAAAATACTGAGCAATAATCATGTCTCGTTGCGCCATTGATAGCAGCTCGTTCTCAAGTAGTTGCAATCTTATATCATTCTTCTTTGTGAACAGTGTAGCAAGATTGTCCCATACTTCCTTCGATGTTTTTGTATCCCAGATGTGCTCCAACGTTTCTTCTTCAACTGTGGTCTTTAAAGAAAACATTGCTTTGCTTGTTTTAAATTTCCATTTTCGCAAGATGCCATTGGCATCTTCTACCGCTGGTTGTGTAACTTCACAGCCACCGACAACCTCCCACAGGTCTTGACCTTGTAAGTAGGACTCAATACATGTTGACCACGTATTGTAGTTTTTGTTGTTAAGCGTCTTGATTCCTCCAACCACTTGAAGGTCACCCATCATACTGGCAGAACTTCGACTATATTGAACAAGATTGACCAACAACTTGCAGAGTACCTTATTGCTCACACCTCAAGATAGCTTCACCAAAAAAAAAAAAAAAATCAGTCCCTAACCGTCCTGCTCTGATACCAATTGTTAAGTGAAATTTAACAATACATAACCTCAAAGCTTCTGATTTATTAAATCCAGATACTGAAACAGATAATCACAGTGGACAAACACATACCCACAAACAGAGTACACAAACAGAGTATTAAACATAAACAAAACTTGAAGGGAAAGAAAATCCATTAGCTAAGGCACTCCTTGTCTTCTTGCTTGGGGACGGTGACTGTCAGCACATCGGTGGCCGTCTTCCCTTGAACCACCTTCACTTCTCTCGTAGTCGAAGTCGTCTCAGAAACTCGCCACGTCTTCTTTTCACACAGAGCCTCTTGAGTGGGAAGGGCAGTGAGTGGGCCTAGAGCAGTATCTATACCATTTTTAGGAAGTTTTAATTTAACTTACTCAACAATTCCTTAGGTTGAATGGTACCAAGATGGTGGTTTGGTGGACAAGAAGAGAAAAATTCCTTTTGTGAGTATTAGGAGGAAGTTTGGAAAGGACTGAATGAGAAATGGATGTGTTTGCTCACACAACTTCATATTGAAAGTTTTGATGGTTTCAAATTTTGCTCACATAAATTGTATCTTCTCATTGTATGGAAGTTGGAATTTGGATGAAAAGGATTAAATGAGAAATGGAATTTGTAGCGCAATATCCATAAAGAGCAAGAGGTGAAAAAAATAAGACAAAAAACTCTAATCAGACAAGTGTGAATAATAAACCATTCGTGTGCTCGTAAAACATCATTCTAATATTTAAATTTCAATAAGTATTTCATCACATAATATAATAATACTTATTATGATACATTAACCATCCTTTTAGAGCATCTAAGAATTACACTTCAACATTTGACAATCAAAAGACACGTTTCGGAATGCTCAAACCAATGGTGTATGATAATAGAACTTGGAATGGATTTAGTTGGAACACCAAGCTTGCAACAAACATGAGTCATAATGTGAGGGCAGTTCTAAGAAGAGATGTGATGTCCACAATATTAAGGCATGGCAGTATTTACTTTAAGTTCAATTTTCTAGCATACTTCCAACTGGTTTAATTCAATGACCGAGTTTGCTTCAGCATTGATTCATGTCTGGAGTATTTGTTGGAGTCAGTTAGGAGAAGAAGTTGTAATGAATAGTGGGGAGAGAGAGACAACAATAAGGATTCCCTACTAGAACAACAATGAAGAATTCATGTCCAAACGAGCTAGAGACAAACAGAGAGGGAGAGGCAGAGACAAAGAACTGTTTCTTAAATGCTTATGTCAGTGTGGTTACAATCGATGGAAAGAGGGATATTAAATTTTTATTTACAAGGAACATTTCATGCTTAACCTTGTAGATAACTAATATCTATTTGAAATTTTGCTTAAATGCAGTAAACGTAGCATCAGCAAATTTGTGTGCAAGTGTATATTTTTACGCTTGTGCTCGACCACTACATAATGCTTCCATTTGGAATTAAGAATTCGGTGGTCCAACAACATGCTAAAAAAAATGAAAAACTTGGTCCATGGTGCAAGATTTGTTTTCCATGAGTAGTGAAAGGTTAGAAGAAAAGAAAAATATAAAAACTCACTCAATTCGTATAAATCAACCTCTCTCCCATAATATTGAATAAACATTCACATTTAAATCTCATCATATAGTACATCCCATTTTATGATACACTATTCATCCAGTTATGTAAGATATCTCATCTATCAATTACACACTTTGGCATGCACAACCCCCTGCTACCAACATGATCTTCGATAGAATTACTGGGTTGCTTGGAACCACTGGATGGTGATATAACGAGAAGCTAAGGCCATGCTTTTAGATCACTGACAAATTGAAACTTCATCTCTCTGTGCTTAGATCTGACAAATTGTTACTGGAACAAACACGAGTGATGTCCAACAACACATTAAAAAGAAGAAAAACATAAGCTATAATGCAAAAACTTAACCACCATAGGCTCAAAAAATGAATAAACAAACTATTATTTTCTATACACCATTCCAACATTCAAATTTCAATCTCATCATATAATTTGATATACATATTTTCTGATACATTGCATTAACCTTCTATGAATTACACAATTCAACTTGTTTGAAACAAGGTTACTGCTTGGGTGATTGTAGTATGATAGCACGCATTGCTAAAAAAAAATTATACCTGTTAATACCAAAAGTGATTAGAAACTGGTTAACTGTGAGATGTGATGGCCACGAAAAATGAGAGTTAGCATTAGTCACATTCTGGATAAAGGGAATAAAACTCTTACAAATGGCAAAATATGTTCCATTAACTTAGAAACTTGTAACCGGTTCATCAGAAAGGCCGACTTTGCTTCAAAGTATACAAATTAGGGGTGACAACCGTAATAATAAAATGGACAATAAGAGGTTGTAATGCAAGAGAGCGAGAGAGGAAGATAAAAGAAAAATCGACGGACACAGCGGGCCTTAAAAACTGCCCAGGGGAGGGGAGGGAAGGGCTACAACATGCACAAAAACAAAAGAATAGCCTTCTCTTCTCCCATCTTCTCCCTGCCAAAAAGAAAAAAACACACACACCAATTTTATTGATATTTGTTTGACAGGCCCGCAAGCACACCCGCTAAGGCACAACCTCCCTAAAGTCTATTACAATTTACAATCTACATGCCCCCAATCACTCCTCAACAATTTACACCATGCATACCCTCCAATCTGAGTTGTCATCACGATTCAATTCACGGTCATGGTGGTTCCAAGGTGGTGTGAGCTAAAGAACCTAAGTACAAGAACCCAACACTGCTTACTCATTCATAAGTCCCAGAAATCGTTCACCGTCGACCTCCTTCCATTCTCCTTGTCATGATATTTTCACGCCTAGAAACAACCCAACCCATTTTGGAAGTGCAAAACTGAAAAATGGCAAATCACAACTTTAGTTGTGGAAAATAAAATGATGGAAGAAATCATATATTAAACAATCTCTAAGAAAGTTATTTCATAAATTAAAATAACCATCCAAAATTAGCTGGGAACTCGTGAAAATGAGAAAAGAATGAGAAGATATTTCTAAGAAAAACATATCAAAGAGAAATAAATTAAAGACATGGCATGGCATGAAATTTTAAGATAGAGATACAAAAGTGGGAAAGAAAAAGAAATTTTAGCCCTGTTAGTGCCCTTTGTAAGTGAAATGTATTTCACTTACGCTGAGAAAGTGGGCCGAAACGCTCTAGTGTGCACCGTAAGTGACGGGGGAAAGTGAAATATAGTTGTATTTTGCTTCCCCTCGTTTCAGGCATAAAACGATGGTAAGTGATTTCAGAAGGGTCGAGCTCTGAATTCACTTACCATCACTCAAAGACATCTTGGGCATGGGCTGTCGGGAAGGAACCTTTGCTGAACGAGGGTTTTAGAGAAAAAAAAATTTCTCCCTCGTGCTCTCATGACCTTCGACGATTTCAATTGCCCTGCGACCCCTTTCACCGTCCCCAGCACCGACGACCTTTAGCGACATATCCCCCCTCTCTGGCTCTTCTCTCGCTCGAGACCGTTGACGATTTCAATCGCACCCTCTACGACCTCTCCCCGATGCTTGATTCTCTTCCTCTTGCCGTCCCTACCACCAATGACAGTCACCAAACCAGTCTCCCCTCTCTGCAACCTCTCCGGCTTGATTCGAGGTATTTATGAAGTTATTTGCATCCTTTTTTCAGTTTTTTTTTTTGTTTATCTTTTTTGGAAGATGGGCTCAAGCCCAGAGCTCAAGACAAGAAGGCCACACGTCAAAGAAGTGGCAAATGTGTAAAATATGGTACTTTCCATAAAGATGGCATAGAAGTGTAAATATTTTTCCTTTTATGTCTTTTTTTTATCAAGTTGTAGCCCTA
The DNA here is from genome assembly GCF_029961685.1 of Aristolochia californica. Lineage (NCBI taxonomy): Eukaryota > Viridiplantae > Streptophyta > Magnoliopsida > Piperales > Aristolochiaceae > Aristolochia > Aristolochia californica. The sequence continues at coordinate 9,802,416 of NW_027182279.1, forward strand.
AGGGCATTGTAAAACTATAAATAAAGGCATTGGCTAAGAGGTTGGGCATTGAAGCACTCTCCTCTCTTACCACAAATTCGTTCAGCCCTCATTTTTCTTTTTTACGCAACCCTCTTCTCCTTTAATCCAAACTCTCTCCTTCCTCATTCTTCTTCTTCTCTTCTCCTTCTCTCTTCTTCCTCTTCTTCTTTCTTGTTGATCAAAAGTTCCTTTCATGAGATCCTAAATTCTACATGGTATCAGAGCAAGGAGTTTAGGATCTCTCTTCATGGAGTTATTATGAAATCTGTTCAAGAAGTTTTAAAAGGAGTTTAGAGCATGAAGAGATAATTTCATGCTCTTCTTATTTACGTTTTTTTTTTGTTTCCTTTTCTTATTTATAAACTCCTTTTTACTGTTTTTCTTTACTTCTTGAATTTTGAGTCACATCAAGTCAAGATAAATCTTTATATGTTGTAAAGATTTATTTCTATGACTAAATTGATGTTATAATCTTGACTTCATGTAAATCAATTACAAGAGTGATCATGATCATTTGTTGTTTGCATCTTATTAAGATTGATGGGTGAAATTCAATTACCTTTATTTAATTTGAATCCATCTCATTTGAGGTAGAATTCTAGCACATGTTGATGTATCTTCTTCTAATTAAAGTTGCTCATAGGTTTGTGTTATGTTGTTGGATGCCCATTATATGTTTGATGAAATTCCAGCAGTCATTTACCCTTTATAGTTCAATTTTTTTTAACTTCGACAATTGAAGTTTTTGTTTGAACTTTGAAGTCTCCCATGAGCTGAAGATAAATCTCTTCCAAGTGTCTTGGTTTGCCATTAAATCTTCTCTAATTTTTTGTCTATTGCTCGTTTGTGTTGGAGTTTGGATTAAGGCCTAATCAGTTGCATCAACTTTCTTCTCTTTGTTCTTATGAATACAAGAGAAGTTGAGTGATGGCTGGATGTTATTATCACTTTCTAAAGGCACAAATTTGTTCATAATTTGGTGCTTGACTTCATAAAAGAAATTGGTTCTTGTTCTCTTTTGTTGGTGACTGATTTGGTCTACGGGTTCTTCAAATTACATTGAGTAATTGTTCTTTGAAGAAGGCCTTTTCCCTTGACCTCCATATTTTACTTGCCTCATCATGGAGATTGGATACAATATTAATAAGAGTGATATACTTCGTATTACTACAATTCCACTTAGAGGTCTCTCCAATAACATGAGCTGGTCACGATTGGTTCGGAGGGTTCTTATTACTCGTGACCTGTTGAGCCACGTTGTTAACTTTCCTCATCCGATTGATGAAGAAGATGCATCCTACCACAAGTGGGTTAAGAATGATAACATGGTGATAAGTTGGCTCATTAATAGCATGGAAGAGCAGGTGGCCAATAATGTGGTCCACTTGGAAACTGCCACGAACATATAGGACACTTGTGCCAAGCTTTATTCATGCACCGCTTCATTACAAAAAATATATGATGTCATACAAAACATGTTGCATATGAAACATGGAGATAATATTCACGGATTTTTGGCACGGTTTCAAGGTCTTCTTCAAGAATGGAAACTAGCTCAGCCATATTCCACTGATATTGTCGTTCAAGAACGACAAAGAGAAGCTTTGGCAACAACCATTTGCTTATCGAATATTAAACCATACCTTGAGGCCAAAACTCAGCTTCTAATTTCTTATGCTTTTCCATCCTTCGATGGTATTAGTGCTACATTACTTCAGATACCAGATCCATCCCCTCCTCCTATTGATGCTCCATCGGCGATGTTCTCTGGCAATCGGGGAACATCTTCCTCATCCCTAAGATGGGGCAGAAATATGAGAGGGGCTGAAAATAGAGGTGGTAGAACGGGTCAGAATTCTTTCCGTACTGAGCCTAACCTTTGCACTTATTGTGGCCGTCAGAACCACCTTGTGGCATCATGCTGGAAACTTCATGGCAAGCCTGATTGGGCCACAGCTAACCCAATCTCGGTTAATGTTGAGAAAAATGAAGATAAGGCTGAATCATCATTCAAAAATGTAACTCTTACGGCTGAGGACTATGCTGCATTTCAGAAAATGAAGTCCTTCATGGAATCATCTATTCCCTCATCATCTACTACTGCCACTACTATTGCCTCAGGTATGCTTTCTTCCTCTTCTTCCTCTTCCTCTTGGATCATCGACCCCGGGGCCTCCGAACATCTGTGAGGTAACAAACACTTGTTGTAGTCCTTATCTCCTTGTTATCCTCATATATTCGTTACTAATACTGATGGTACCCAAACCAAGGTCCTTGGCAAAGGTTCCTCCTCTCTTACTTCATCTATTCCCCTTCTAGATGTTTTATTTGTTCCTCAATTGCCTTTAAATTTGCTCTTGGTTAGTCTACTGACCAAACAATTAAATTTCTCTATCACCTTCTCACCGTCTTCTTGTGTCTTTTAGGATCTCACTACAAAGCGGGTGATTGGTGGCGGCCATGAAAAGGGGGGTTTGTACTACTTCACTCTTGCACCATTAGCTGCACTATCCTCCACTACATATGAGGCCCAACTTTGGCACAACCGACTTGGTCATCTGTCTACCCCGTCACTTCATTCTTTGGTTCCATCTTTAAAAGGACTTTCAAATTTTAGTTGTGAGGTTTGTCAATTAAGTAAACATGTCAAGAGTAAATATTCTCCTCGTCTTAAAGCTACAAGTATTGCTCCATTTGAGCTAATACTTTCTGATGTATGAGGCCCTTTATGTATCTCAAATATTTCCCAAGTTAAATATTTTGTTATTTTTGTTTAAAGAGCGTTTCAAAATTCTTCCTTTGTTTAAAAATTTTCATGCTATGGTCTTGACACAATTTGGGAAGAAAATTCAAACCCTTAGATAATGCTAAGGAATACATGTCTCATGACTTCAAATCATTTTGTGAGAGTAATGGGCTTATTCATCAAATATCATGTGCCTATACTCCTCAACAAAATGGTGTTGCTGAAAGGAAGAATCGTCATCTTCTTGAAGTTGCTCGGGGCCTCCTCTACTCCATGAAGGTACCCTATTTCTATTGGCCTCATGCTATACTTACAACATACTTTCTCATTAATAGGTTACCTTCATCAGTCCTTCATCATAAAACTCCTTACTCTGTGTTATTTAATGTTGAAGATCCTTTTTCTCTTCCTTTGAAAGTGTTTGGATGTATGTGTTTTGCTCATGTTACATCCCCACATAAAAATAAACTTGATCCTCAGCCTATGAGGTGCATTTTTTGGGGTACTCTCGCACCCAGAAAGGTTATGTCTGTTACAATCCTACCCTTCGGAGGATGTTTATCTCTAGGGATGTGACTTTCTTTGAGGACACCCCCTTTTACTCCTCCCATGATGCTCCTCCAAGATGGACTTGTCTTTCTACTACTCCTTGTCTGCTTGTTCCATTCAATCTTAAAGGGGATCCATCCCCTGATGCACCGGCCGTACCTTCAACTGTGGAGTTGTCGGATCCACCCGAGGTAAGTCCTTCTCTTCCTATGTATGGGCCTGAATTTAATACTCGGCCTATTGCTTTAAGAAAGAATGTCGCTCATGTACTACTTCGCATCCTATCTCAAATTTTATGTCTCACCATCGCTTGTCTTCCGAGTGTTTTCAGTTTCTTGCCTCCCTTTCTTCTACTTCTATTTCACAGTCGTATCAGTTGGCCCTGAGACATCCAGGATGGAAGGCGGCTATGGATGAAGAAATGCACGCCTTATACGAAAACCAAACCTGGTACTTAACATCACTCCCGAAAGGTAAAAGACCGGTTGGTTGTCGATGGGCTTTTTCGGTGAAATATAATCCGGATGGATCGGTTGCTCGTAATAAAGCTCGACTGGTTGCTAAGGGCTATACGCAGTGCTATGGGATAGATTATGAGGAGACCTTCTCTCCTGTTGCAAAATTGAATTCGATACGCATCATCTTATCTATTGCTGCTAACTCCTCATGGCCTGTCTATCAGTTGGATGTTAAAAAGGCTTTTTTAAATGGTGATATCAGTGAGGAAATTTATATGGTTCAACCACCTGGTTATGTGGTTGAGGGGGAGTCAGTAAGCCGGTTAAAAAGTCTTTATATGGGCTTAAGCATTCCCCTCGGGCTTGGTTTGATAAATTTAGTCAAACACTCCTACAGTTTGGTTTTCATCGGTGCTCAGTTGATCATTTTGTATATTATAAAGATATGGTCAAAGGGAAAATATTATTGGCCGTATACGTGGATGATATTATCTTAACCGGTGATGATGCTTTGAGCATACAAGAGGTGAAGCAGATTATATGTCATGAATTCAAAAGTAAAGACCTTGGTATGCTTAAATATTTTTTGGGTATAGAAGCTCTTCAATCCAAACATGGGATAATATTGTCTCAAAGGAAATATATCTTGGATCTCCTTGAAGAAATGGGAATGAAGGGTTGGAGACCAGTTGACACACCTATGGATACAAATGTAAAATTATGTGTCACAAATGAAGAAGATATTGATATTGGCAAATATCAAAGACTCGTGGGAAAACTGATTTATCTCACAGTAACTAGGCCAGACATATCATATGTTCTAAGTGTGGTGAGTCAATTCATGCACAAACCACAAATTACCTATTCGCAGGCTTTAGAGAGAATATTATGATATCTAAAAGGAGCTCCAAGAAGAGGATTGTTGTATAAAAAACATGGGCGCTTCAACATAGAAGGCTTCTCAGATGTAGACTGGGTTGTATCTACTGATGATAGAAAATCTACATCTGGATATTGTACTCTGGTTGGGGGAAACTTGGTTACATGGAAAAGTAAGAAGCAAAATGCGGTTGCAAGAACTAGTGCTGAAGATGAATACAGAGCTATGACCCATACCGTTAGTGAACTTTTATGGGTTAGGACCCTTCTTACCGAACTAGGTTTTTATAAAAAGGGGTCCATGAATCTGCATTGTGATATTCAAGTAGCAATTCATATCACTTCAAATCTAGTTTTTCATGAAAGAACTAAACATATTGAGGTGGATTGTCATTTTATACGGGAGAAGTTTCAAGCAGGAATAATTTCTCTCAAACATGTGTCATCTCAAGAGTTTCTAAGTGATGCTCCTCCGAAAAGCAAAGCACCAAGCAATGATGGGAATAGAACTTCTTCTACTCAGCGTAGGAAGAGATCCGAACCATTAGTTGAAAATGCTAACAAGATCGTTGAAGCTATTAACAATAAGTCATCAACCCTTATGTAAATCTTTACTCCCATAGAACCTCCATGGTTCGAAGCACCCTAGGCATTACCTAAATTTCCCATAGAAGTCAATTTTTTTGCCATAGAGTTGGTCGACACCAAAGCTAAGAAGGATATGTTTATGAAGATGAAACAAGAAGATCAATATGACTAGTTGATGGCTAAATTCAATGCAATGTAATAGACTTATACAGATGTTGACAATTTTAACATATATTTACGAGACACATTTGATTTTGTATGAATGACGTTGATTATTGAGTATTTCTGGTCAATAGTTAATGTGTATTATTGAATGTGTTGGAACCATGTTTTCATTATTGAATGTCTAGTATTGCAGGTACCCATGGATTATCTACCAGATAGGGAGAAAATATGTATTTGTATTGCAACTTATACAATTGTACTTGTCCTTGTCCATTCATACTTAAATGATTGTAATAGGCAAGTATAACGTTCTTATCATATGGGTGGTCCATGATATTTAAAGAAAGCATTAGAAAGATCGCCTATTAAAATTTGAAAATTGTATAGGATGAATCAACCTATTTTTCTCAAGTTGGTTGGAATCTTGAAAAGTAGAGAAATTTTATTTGATACAAGGACAATATATGTGGAAGAACAACTTGCATATTTTTTTATAATTGTTGGTCAACAACAATCTTACAGTGTTACCTCAGAGATGTTTGAAAGATCAAATTAGACAATTAGTAAGTATTTTAACAAATTGTTAAATGCTATTATCAGACTACAATCTTATTACATCAAGCGACCTTCAAGACGTACTCATTCAAAGATCTTGAACAATAAAATCTATTATCCATATTTTAAGGTAAATTTAAAGTCGTTTGATGAATAATTTTCAGTTACTATAAAAATATATATTTGTATTAATTATTTTTTTATTAGGATTGTATTGGTGCCATCGATGGTACTTATATTAAAGCACATATCTCATTTGATCAAAAACCAAGATTCTGGAACAGGAAGGGTTTTCTCAAAACGTAATGGCAGCATGTACATTTGACATTCAATTCACATATATACTTTCTGGATGGGAGGGATCAACAACCGATTCACGTGTATTGAAGTCAGCATTAACCAGAAGAGATAAAGTTTACGTTCCTGAAGGTAAATTTCACTTCTCTCTATATAGTCTATTTAAATTTATAATTTTTATTAGATTATAATAGATATATATTTTATTGTAGGCAAATATTATTTGGTAGATGCTGGATATGCCAATCTTCCTGGGTTCTTGGCTCCCTATCGAGGTACTCGTTATCACTTGCAAGAATTTGGTAAAAATACTCCTATGGATGAAAGAGAATTATTTAACTGATGACACTCATGTTTACAGAACACTATCAAGCGTACATTTGGGGTTTTAAAAGCTCGTTTCAAGATATTAAAAGATGCTCCTCCTTTTGATTTTGATGTACAGGTAAAAATTGTGATTGCTTGTTGTGTATTGCATAATTATATACGCATAGAAGATTACATGGATTTATTTGAAGATGAAGAAGATGATTCAAGTGATGATTCTGGTGGAGAACATTGTGAAGATAACAATCAAAGTGATAATGAAGACAGTGATAGTAGTTATGATGTTGAGGTGATGTGGACACTCAAAGAAGTACTAAGAGGGAGTCCGCAGTACAATCTACAAGAGCATCATATTATCGAGATGTTTTATCAATTCAGATGTGGCAAAATTATTGACTATTATGTTTTAATGCCATTAAATATTTTTTGTGTTATGCTTTTGTATGAACATATATGATTTTTATATTAAAAAGGAGATTGAGTTATATTTGTAGTATTTTTATTTTTATTATTACGATATTTGTGTAGTACGATATTTATATAATTATTTCATATTTAGATATTACAAAATTAAAATTTGATTACAATTGTAATAATATAAAAGTAAGCATTTGTTTAATTATTATATTTTATTTATTAACTAATATTAATTTAATTTTCATATAGTAAGATATATCAAAATATTTTATTTAATAAATAATATATATTCACTTTACACCACACTTTCTATTGTGCACACAAACACAAACAAGTACTTTACACAACACTTTCCATTGAGCACACTAACACAAACAAGTACTTGACACTGCACTTTCTATTGTGCACACTAACACAAACAAGTATTTTACATTCCCTATTACTTTTCCCAAGGAAAGTACTTTTCATTTTAATCCACTTGCCATTCGCACTTACATTGAGTACTAAATCCCCCCCCCCCCCCCCCCCCCCCTTTTCTTTAGAAAGAGTTAAACGCAAAAGCAGGAATTCAATTTTCAACTAGTTTGTAGCTAGTGGGTACTCAGATTATTACCCTACCTGAGAGAGAACGAACACAAACAGAGGGATAATAGAACTGAACAGGAATGGCCATAGAGAGCCAGAATCCTTGCCTCTAATTGTAGCCCAGAATGTGTGCACCGTGATACTTACGACCATGGCTGCTTCCTGTTTTGTAAAACATTCAACTGAAGAAGACCAGTTAATGTAATGGCAGAGAGCAAAAACTGCATCACATCTAGTATTTCTATGCCGTCATTCTTTCATACAATTAAAACAGCAATGCAGCTAATTCAGACCATCAACCACAGCAATGTAACATAGCTAGCCAATGCGACCCGAAAAGGTTAACCGATTAAGTGGGACCAAAGACTCACACTTACACCCACCCTGCCAAATGCAAAGACCCCGTGCTAAACCAAATGCAAACGAATTCACGGGGATTCGAACACGGGATGACGTGCCAAATGCAGAGTACCAAACCATCCACCCCCAACAGGTTAACCGATTAAGTGGGACTAAGGACCCACACTTACACCAACCCCGCCAAATGCAAAGTCCCCGCACCAAACCAAATGCAAATGAACTCACGGGGATTCAAATGCGGGATGGTGTGCCAAATGCAGAGTACCAAACCATCCACACCCAACAGCTTAACCGATTAAGTGGGACCAAGAACCCACACTTACACCCACCCTGCCAAATGCAAAGTCCCTGCGTACAAACCAAATGCAAACGAACTCACGGGGATTTGAACGCGGGATGGCGTGCCAAATGCAGAGTACCGAACCATCCGCACCCAACACAGTTAACCATTTAAGGTGCGGAAGACTAGGTCATAACACAGATCACCAACATATTCCAACACTCCCCGACAAACCAAACCCCCGGGTTAAACACAGGACAAATTCCAAATACAAACACAAATGCAAAGTCCCCGCGCCAAACATGCGAACGTGTGGAGATTCGAAGGTGGGACGGGTGAAACATGCTCTGATACCATGTAAGACAACTAAAAGGTTAACCGATTAAGTGGGACCAAGGACCCACACTTACAAGCAAGGCAAGGCCACTTTCAATGCATAAGATGGAAACAGAGTATAGGATCTTTACCACTTCTGAATGCACTAATGATGTCGATCGTCGCCATGCGGAAGGACTCTCTGTTAGAAGGATGAAGTTGATGGTAGAGATACACGGGACGAGGAACTGCAAAAATAGACAACAAAAAACCGGAATCAGAAACTGTTGTTTGCGAGAAAAAAAACAGAGCCACAAAAACAAATTCCAGATGAAACAACAGAACGCCTTGAAGGGTATCTGAATACAATAATCTATTTCCCACTCATTTACCGGGCGGACAAGTTTCCAAGAAAAATCACAGCAGTCCAAAGAAACATATTCAAGACAAAACAATTGATATAAATTAAAGACACGATATGCAATTTTCTGATCAACCCAAACAAACGAAAAAAATCAAAAATAAAATCACAAAGACGTCCAAAGATTAACAGAAAATGAAATATAATTACGGCCACAATGAATCGAAAAGAGAAATAAAACCATAAAAATTTTGCAATCTCGGAACCATTTTCTAATAAACACAAACAAACGATGAAAATGAAAAATAAAAATAAAATTACAAAGACGTCCAAACATTAACAGAAAATGAAATATAACGGCAGCAATACAAAATGGCGGGCAGGGATACGGACAAAGAATAATGAGAAGAGAAAGAATTTGTGTTAATGCCACAATGAATCGAAAAGAGAACTAAAACCAGAAAGAAGAAAAAAACATAAAAATCGGGGAACCATTTCCTGATAAACACAAACAGACAAAGAGAATGAAAAATAAAAATAAAATCACAAAGACGTCCAAACATTAACATAAAAATCAAGATTGTCGCAGCTCTGAAGAAGAAACCTACGTTACCCACCAGCCTGATTATGGCCCACAAATGCAAGGGCCCTGTGGACGCTGGATCTTCCGTCCTTAGGATATTAAAGAGATCAGAGAGAAAATTATTTTTCAATAAAAATATTTTAAAATTTCCAAGTTGAAAATGTGAATTCAGTTTTATCATTTTTTTTTAACATTTGAGACTGCTGACAAAATAATTAAAAAACAAATCCCAACTTCTAATAGTAATCCTGCTAACTTACAACAAATATGAAAATAAATTATTGGAAAATATAGGAGTAATTAAATTTTTATTATTTAATATTTTCATGGTTAATAACGAAAAACAACATTTGTATTCTTTAATGTCAATTTTTCCCTAGATGCACCTTATATCAATTGATTATGATAATATTTACATTTTTCATCCTAAGGAAAAATAATAATAATAAATAGTTGTTGAACAAATTTAAAACAAACAAATAAGAAAAGAAGAAGACTTGGAGGAAAGAGAAAAGTAGATCTCAAAAGTTGAACTTTGGAAAACAGTGTAAGCAAGCTTTCCTAGGCAAAAACAAAAAATGAATAGTTAAACTATAATAGAAAACCTGATTTGCTACACAGATGAATCAGCATCGATCAATGGATTTCAATGGGGGAGGAGGGAGCTTCACCATCCCCCCCCCCCCCCCCCCCCCCCCACCACCCTGTGGCATGTACTTCCCGCCAGTGGCATGTCCGGATAACGAAGTCAAAGTTGCTTCTCATGAATTGTTGTGCCATTTTCGACTTGGAAACTGCCAGGTAGTAGCCGGTCTAGGTGTGTCTGGAAGGTTTTGACATAGCTGAAAACGTAATCCCATCTCCCCAAGTTCAACCAACAGATTGGTCTTTTAATTCAAACATAATTTTGTCCAACTGATACACCGTCGGGAGTGCCTCTATCGAAACAATAGTGCAAATGCTCACTCTCGGTAACCATACATCCTTCTCTGCCCTTTCGAATACACTCTTCCATATCTTGGCCTCCCTTCCAATTTTCATTTTTTGTGTTAGAAACGAGACGAAGAGAAACAACAAATTATAAATTAGGTCAATAGGAGGAAGAAATTAAGTTACCATCAATTGTAGCAAGCCAAAATTGTGTAGATGGTAGCGATTGTGGTGAGAGCATTCTAGAAGCCCATATAGTTGGAAAAATTGATAATATCCCATGGGATCTTGAAGCCCATGAAAACGTTCCACCTAGTTTTATTTTTAAATTTTAAGTTAATTATCTTATTCTGTTAATTGAAAATCTAAATAAAACTGTCTTATTAAGGTTAAATCTATCAGAGTATTTTATTAATAAACTCATCCTCTACTTTTCACTACATTTTCCATTGTGTACACTAACACAAGAAAGTGAAAGTGAAAATAATTTTTTTTTTCACATGTGGCGAGTGGAAGTGAATTACCTAGGCAGATAACTTTCACTCATTCTTAAGAAAAATGAGGGAAAGTGAAATCACTCCCTGAGGCTAGTAAATTCACATTGACTTGCACACTCACTCACTCTCTCACTCTTATTATGCACATTCTGCCCTCTCACTTTTTTATTTGGATATAATCAAATTAAATATTTGTTTAATTATTTTATTTATACATTTAATTAAATTAAAAAGGTTAATTTAATTATTTAATTATTAATTTAAACAAGTTGAAATTTATCCTACTTTATTAATAGAATAGTTAAATAAAATTATATTATAAAAATTAAATCTAACTGAATAATTTTATATAATAAAACGCCAAATTTTTTATTTATATAAATTCATGGTTTTAATATTATATTTGATTTCTAATTTAAGAGTGAGATTTTAGATTTGACACACATAACAATTTGACGAAGAATTTGAATATTATAAAAGTATTTGTTTGATATTTTTTATATATTTAAGTAAGAATTCTTTGAAATTGAGCCACCACCTGCTCTGGGCATTGTTGTGCAGCAACTATTGCGGTTGCCTTTGGGCTCCTGGCTGTAAGGCCAGTCTATTGGAATGGATCTCTAGAGAAACCCTGTGCGAAAAATTAGTCCCTAGTGTCAAAAGGCGTATACAAGTGGTGGTTAGTTTCCACTCTCGTTGTGCACATTGCATGTAGGTCATCATGAACTACAATAGACAGAGGAAGAATAAGAAAATATGCAGTAAAACGATGACCCGCAATGGAAAACAGAATTGCCCTGCTGGTCCCATAACTAGGAAGTTTTTCACCATTAGCCACTGACACTGAAGCTGTTGGGCGAGTCTGCACTGGAAGTTGCAACTGTTGGGCTGCATTGAAGCTTATGAAATTGTGAATACTCCCAGAGTCAATCAGACTGAGGAGTGGTTGATCATTGACGAGGGCACATAGTTGCATTGTCTTGGTGGATTGTAGACTTGTAATGGCGTAGAGGGAAAATTTCCGGTTCTTGTTCTTCTTCCACTGGCTCTGTGCTATCAGGAGCTGTCTCATCATTATCCACTTCTAACCAAAACAATTTCTGGCATTGATGTCCAAAGTTATATTTTTCATCGCAATTGTAGCATAAACCTCGGGACCTTCTGTCTTCCATTTCTGCCCTGTTTAATTTCCGGATGAATATCGGTTGACATGGATTTGTCTTGGGCGCATGGGGATAAGGTGAAGTGGCGCCATGTTGGTGCTGTGTGTGTGTGTGTGTGTGTGTGTGTGTGTGGGGGGGGGGGGGGGGGGGGGGGGGGGGGGGGGGTGTTGTTGGCTGTTGGCTGTCTTCCTCCCTGCCATGGAGGTCTGCGTGCCAGAAAGTTTTGCTTGGCTTCATGTGCTCTTGCCAAATTCATCGCTCTAGCCAAGTCGGTCGGTGCTAGGAGCTCCACTTCCAGGAGGAGGGCCTCTGTCAAGCCCGTTGTAAACAAGCTGACTTGTTGATCCACTCTGACTACCTTGCTGGCTCTGGCCAATTTCTCTTGAAAGTCCTTTTGGTACTGTTCGATCGTGCCCGTTTGACGTAACAACACCAAGTCCCCCAGGTTATTGTGTTATGCACGCAATAACATTATTATTTTATTTATTTTATTTAATTTAATTTAATTTATTTCAGTTTTAGGTCATAGGGGTATTTTTGGAATATTTTATTTATATGGTATTTTTGGTAATATTTTATTTACAAGGGTATTTTTGGGAATATTTTATTTATATGCATATTTTTTTAATATTTTATATTAAACCCTAACAGGGTGAACTCTATTTAAGGGGTAAGAGTAATAAGAAAAATAAAAAGCATTGAGTATTAAAGTTAATTTAGAGTAAGCTTAGAGTAAACAGGTCGGATTCTCCATTTGAAATCTAGGTCGAGCTTCCTTCAAAGCTCAATCATCCCATTCCTATTCATCGTCATCGTCTTCCTCATGTGTCAGATCCGGGACCATAACAGATTTTTTTTGAGCCGGAGGCCCAAACTGGATGGAACACACATCCTTAAATTCCTGCCAAGTCAAGTCGGGATATGGAAGGCAGCCATATGGAAGGCGGCCAATCTCACTTTGTTACTGTTTGTCGTTCGTTGGTGAAAAAAAAAATTCTCACACTTGTCAAGCCTTAATAGCGGGTCCTCTAATCCCTTAAAAATTGGAAATTTCAATTTAGTGTACCTCGGGATTGTCCCTCCCCCGAGACTAAAATTACCCCCTGTCGTTGGAGGCTCTGAGCACCCAACATATGGGTGCTCTTGTTTGGGTGCAGGGCTCCTTTCCCCATCCCGTGGGTTGGAGCTTCTTACCCCAACTATATCATATAGTCTATGAGATAAATTTTTGAATTGTAATTGTTCCTGTTGGGCGACCCTACAATCCAGCAATGTAACCAAATGCTCTTCGGTTTCCTCTCGCATTGCTGCTGCTCTGGCATCGCTCTGTTCTCTCTTAGTGTGCATCATTTCTCTGAAGCCAGCTAACAACTCCGCATTGTTGGATGATTCTCCCATATTGACTTGCTCTGCTACCAAGCTGTTGTGGTCTCAGACCATGGACTGAGTTATCCTACGATGGGAGAGGTTTTCTGGATGACCTATGGTTGCCGAAGAGGGTGAATACGGAATGGGAGGGTGAGGGAGAGGACAAATCAAAATAGAAGAAGGGGATTAAGCCTCGTCGAAGGGAGTCTTCACATTGGGTTCCAGGGGAACGCCGACCCTGGTTCCTTTGGGAGAACGCCGATCCCGTAATCTATCTTCTTACCTTTCATTTCTTCTCGATGGCCTAATAAGCAAAGGCTCGAGCAACGTTAGAGATTATTACTATACTGCCCTCGTGGGGCCACCTACTTACCTTTAATGAAATAAGAAATACATTAAACATATAATGCCCAATGTCCTACTCTGCTCCACTGAGTCAACAACTCGTCCGCGACGCCACTCGATGACTCGTTGTGCTATCGAGTCCTCGACAAGTTACATAAGATATCTCATCTATCAATTACACACTTTTGCATGCACAACCCCCTGCTACCAACATGATCTTCGATAGAATTACTGGGTTGCTTGGAACCATCGGATGGTGATATAACGAGAAGCTAAGGCAATGTGCTAGATCACTGACAAATTGAAACTTTATCTCTTTGTGCTTAGATCTGAGAAATTGTTACCGGAACAATCACGGGTGATGTCCAACAATACATTAAAAAGAAGAAAAACATAAGCTATAACGCACAAACTTATCCACCATAGGCTCAAAAAATGAATAAACAAACTATTCTTTTCTATACACTGTTCCAACATTCAAAATTCAATCTCGTCATATAATTTGATATACATATTTTCAGATACGTTGCATTCACCTTATATGAATTACACATTTCAACTTGTTTCAAACATGGTTACTGGTTGGGTCATTGGAGTATGATAGCACGCATTGCTAAAAAAAAACTTAAACCTATAAATACCTAAAGTGATCAGAAACTGGTTAACCGTGAGATGCGATGGCCATGAAAATGAGAGTTAGCATTAGTCACATTCGGGAAAAGGGAAGAAAACTGTTACAAATGGCAAAATATGTTCCATTAACTTAGAAACTTGCAACCGGTTCATCTGAAAGACCGACTTTGCTTCACACGTATAAAAATTAGGGCTGATAGCCGTAATAATAAAATGGAGAATGAGTGGTTGTAATGAAAGTGAACGACAAAGGAAGATAAAAGAAAAATAAACGGACACAACGGGCCTTAAAAACTGCCTAGGGGAGGGGAGGGAAGGGCTACAATAGGCACAACAACAAAAGAATAGCCTTGTCTTCTCCTATCTCCTCCCCGCCAAAAAGAAAAAAAACACACATACCAATTTTATTGATAATTGTTTGACTGGCCCGCAAACGCACCCGCTAAGGCACAACCGCCTTAAAGTCTATTACAATTTACAATCTAGATGCCCCCAATCACTCCTCAACAATTAACACCATGCATAACCCCCAATCTGAGTTGTCATCACCATTCAATTCACGGTCATGGTGGTTCCAAGGTGGTGTGGGCTAAAGAACCTAGATACAAGAACCCATTACTGCAAACTCATTCATAAGACCAAGAAATCGTTCACCGTCGACCTCCTCCCATTCTCCTTGTCATGATATCTTCATGCCCAGAAACAACCCAACTCAATTTAGAAGTGCAAAATTGAAAAATGGCAAATCACAACTTGAGTATATCATTGTAGAAAATAAAATGATGGAAGAAATCATATATTAAACAATCTCTAAAAAAGTTATTTCATAAATTAAAATAACCAACCAAAATTAGCAGGGAACTCATGAAAATGAGAAAAGAATGAGAAGATATTTCTATGCAAAACTTATCCAAGAGAAATAAATTGTAGACACGGCATCGCATGCAATTTTCACATAGAGATACAAAAGAGGGAAAGAAAAAGAAATTTTGGTTAGAAAGAGTTAAACACAGAAGCAGGAATTCAATTTTCAACTAGTTTGCAACTAGTGGGTACTCAGATTACTACCTTACCTGAGAATGAACAAACACAAACTGAGGGATAATAGAACTGAACAAGAACGACCATAGAGAGCCGGAATCCTTGCCTCTGATTGCAGCCCAGAATGTGTGCACCATGATACTTACGACCATGGCCGCTTCTAGTTTTGTAAAACATTCAACAGAAGAAGACTAGTTAATGTCATGGCAGAGAGCAGAAACTGCATCGCAGCTAGTATTACTTTGTTGTCATTTTTTCATACAATTAAAACAGCAATGGAGCTAATTCAGATCATCAACCACAGCAAGGCAAGGCCACTTCCAACGCTTAAGATGGAAATAGAGTATAGGATCTTTACCACTTTTGAATGCACTAATGATGTTGATCATCGCCATGCAGAAGGACTCTCTGTAAGGAGGATGAAGTTGATAGTAGAGATACAAGGGAAGTCGAACTGCAAAAATAGACAACAAAAAACTGGAATCAGAAACTGTAGTACGCGAGAAACAACAGAGCCACAGAAAGAAAATCCATATGAAACAAAAGAATGCCTAGAAGGGTATCTAAATACAGTAACTTGTTTCCCACTCATTTACAGGGCTGACAAGTTTCCAAGAAAATCATAGCTGTCCTAAGAAACATATTCCAGGGAAATCAATAGATATACAAGTTGAGTGAAATTTACCATTGCAAAACCTCAAAGCTTCTGATTTATTAAATCCAAATACTGAAACAAATAATCACAGTGGACAAACAAATACCCACAAACAGAGTACACAAACAGAGTATTAAACATAAACAAAACTTGAAGGGAAAGAACCTCCTTTAGCTGAGGCGCTCCTTGTCTTCTTTCTCAGGGACGGTGACTGTCAGCACACCGGTAGCCGTCTTTCCTTGAACCACCTTCGCTTCTCCGGCAGTCAAAGTCGTCTAAAAAACTCGCCAGGACTTCTCTTCACACAGAGCCTCTTGAGTGGGAAGGGCATTGAGTGGGCCTAGAGCATTATCTATACCCTTTTTATGAAGCTTTAATTTAACTTACTCAACAATTCCTTAGGTTGAATAGTACCAAGACGGTGGTTTGGTGGACAAGAAGAGAAAAATTCCTTTGTGAGTATTAGGAGGAAGTTTGGAAAGGACTGAATGAGAAACGGATCTTTTTGCTCACACAACTTCAGATTGGAAGTTTTGATGGTATTAAATTCTGCTCACATAAATTGTATAAGGATTGAATGAGAAATGGAATTTGTAGCGCAATATCCATAAAGAGCAAGAGGTGAAAAAAAGAACACAAAAAACTCTAATATGACAAGTGTGAATAATAATCCATTCTAGTGCTCCTAAAACATCATTCCAATATTCAAATCTCAATAAGTATTTCATCACATAATATAATAATATTTATTGTGATACATTAACCATCCTTTTAGAGCATCTAAGAATCACACTTCTACATTCGACTATCTAAAGACACGTTTCTGAATGCTCAAACCAATGGTGTGAGATAATAGAACTTGTAATGGATTTAGTTGAAACACCGAGCTTGCAACAAACTTGAGTCATAATGTTAGGGCAGTTCCAAGAAGAGATGTGATGTCCACAATATTAAGGGTTGATAGTAGTTACTTTATATTCAATTTTCTAGCATACTTCCAACTGGTTTAATTCAATGACTTAATTTACTTCAGCCATGATTCATGTTTGGAGTGTTTGTTGGAGTCTAATGGGAGAAGAGGTTGTAATGAATAGTAGGAAGAAATAGAGACAACAATAAGGATTCCCTACTAGAACAACAATGAAGAATTCATATCCAAACGAGCGAGAGACAGAGACAGAGACAAAGAACTGTTTCATAAATGTTTTTGCCAGTATGGTTACAATCAAGGGAAAGAGGGGTATTAAATTTTTATTTACAAGGAACATTTCATGCTTAACCTTGCAGATAATTAATATCTGTTTGAAATTTTTCTTAAATGCAATAAACGTTGCATCAGCAAACCTGTGTACAAGTTTATATTTTTACACTTGTGCTCGATGACTACATAATGCTTCCTTTTGTAATTAAGAATTAGGTGGTCCAACAACATGCTAAAAAAATGAAAAACTGAGTCCGTGGTGAAAGATTTATCTGCCATGAGCTGTGAAAGGTTAAAAGAAAAGAAAAAAATAAAAACTCATTCAATTCATATAAATCAACCTTTGTCTCGTAATATTGAATAAACATTCAAATTTAAATCTCATCATATAGTACATCCCATTTTATGATACATTATTCATCCAGTTACATAAGATTTCTCATCTATCAATTACACACTTTGGCCTGCACAACTCCCTGCTACCAACATGATCTTTGGTGGAATTACTGGGTTGCTTGGAACCACCAGATGGTGATATAATAAGCAGCTAAGGCCATGCTTTAGATCACTCACAAATTGAAACTTCATCTCTCTGTGCTTAGATCTCAAAAATTGTTACCGGAACAAACAAGGGTGATGTCCAACAACACATTAAAAAGAAGAAAAACATAAGCTATAATGCACAAACTTATCCGCCATAGGCTCAAAAAATGAAGGAACAAACTATTCTTTTGTATACACTGTTTCAACATTAAAATTTCAATCTTATCATATAATTTGATATACATATTTTCTGATACGTTGCATTAACCTTCTATGAATTACTCATTTCAACTTGTTTCAAACATGGTTACTGCTTAGGTGATTGGAGTATGATTCCACACATTGCTAAAAAAAATTTAGTCCTGTAAATACAGTGATCAGAAACTGGTTAATTGTGAGATGTGATGGCCACGAAAATGAGAGTTAGCATTAGACACATATGGGATAAAGGGAAGAAAACTCTTACAAATGGCAAAATATGTTCCATTAACTTAGAAACTTGCAATCGGTTCATCAGAAAGACCGAATTTGCATCAAACTTATATAAATTACGGCTGATAGCCGTAAAAATAAAAAGGAGAATGAGAGGTTGAAATACAAGAGATCGAGAGAGGAAGATAAAAGAAAAGTCGACAGACACAGTGGGCCTTAAAAACTGCCCAAGGGAGGGGAGGGAAGGGCTACAATAGGCACAAAAACAAAAGAATAGCCTTGTCTTCTCCCATCTCCTCCCTGCCAAAAGGAAAAAAACACACACACCAATTTTATTGATATTTGTTTGACTTGCCCGCATGCGCACCTGCTAAGGCACAACCGCTCTAAAGTCAATTACAATTTACATTCTAGATGCCCCCAATCCATCAACAACTTACACCATGCATACCCCCCAATTTGAGTTGTCATCACCATTCAATTCATGGTCATGGTGGTTCCAAGGTGGTGTGGGCTAAAGAACCTAAGTACAAGAACCCATTACTGCTTACACATTCATATGACCCAAAAATCATTCACTGTCGACCTCCTCCCATTCTCCTTTTCATGATATCATCACCCCCAGAAACAACCCAACCCAATTTGGAAGTGCAAAACTGAAAAATGGCAAATCACAACTTGAGTATATCATTGTGGAAAATAAAATGATGTAAGAAATCATATATTAAACAATCTCTAAGAAAGTTATATCATAAATTAAAATAACCAGCCAAAGTTAGCAGGAAACTCGTGAAAACGAGAAGATATTTTCTAAGCAAAAAATATCCAAGAGAAATAAATTGAAGACACGGCATGGCATGCAATTTTCAGATAGAGATACAAAAGAGGGAAAGAAAAAGAAATTTTGTTTAGAAAGAGTTAAACGCATAAGCAGGAATTCAATTTTCAACTAGTTTGCAACTAGTTGGTACTCAGATTATTACCTTACCTGAGAGAGAACGAACACAAACGGAGGGATAATGGAACTGAACAAGAATGGCCATAGAGAGCCGGAATCCTTGCCTCTAATTGAAGCCCAGAATATGTACGCCGTGAGACTTATGACCATGGCCGCTTCCTGTTTTGTAAAACATTCAACAGAAGAAGACCAGTTAATGTCATGGCAGAGAGCAGAAACTGCATCACAACTAGTATTTCTATGTTGTCATTTTTTCATACAATTAAAACAACAATGCAGCTAATTCAGACCATCAACCACAACAAGGCAAGGCCACTTTCAACGCATAAGATGGAAACAAAGTATAGGATCTTTACCACTTCTGAATGCAATAATGATGTCGATGGTCGCCATGTAGAAGAACTCTCTGTAAGGAGGATGAAGTTGATAGTAGAGATACAGGGGAAGTGGAACTGCAAAAATAGACAATAAAAAACTGGAATCAGAAACTGTTGTAGGCGAGAAAAAACAAAACCAGATGAAACAACAGAACGCCTAGAAGGGTATCTGAATATAGTAATATGTTGCCCACTCATTTACCGGGCTTAGGAGTTTCCAAGAAAATCACAGTAGTCCAAAGAAACAAATTCAAAACAAAACAATAGATATAAATTTTGAGTGAAATTTAACAATGCATAACCTCAAAGCTTCTGATTTATTAAATCCAGATACTGAAACAGATAATCACAGTGGACAAACACATACACACAAACAGAGTACACAAACAAAGTATTAAACATAAAATAAACTCGAAGGGAAAGAACCTCCTTTAGTAGAGGCGCTCCTTGTCTGCCTGCTCGGGGACGGTGACTGTCAGCACACTGGTGGTCGTCTTCCCTTGAACCACCTTCGCTTCTCCGGTAGTTGAAGTCGTCTCAGAAACTCGCCACGACTTCTCTTCACATAGAGCCACTTGAGTGGGTAGGGCAATGAGTGGGCCTAAAGTATTATCTATACCCTTTTTAGGAAGTTTTAATTTAAATTACTCAACAATTCCTTAGGTTCAATAGTACCAAGACAGTGGTTTGGTGGACAAGAAGAGAAAAATTCCTTTTGTGAGTATTAGGAGGAAGTTTGGAAAGGACTGAATGAGAAACGGATCTTTGTGCTCACACAACTTCAGATTGGAAGTTTCGATGGTTTCAAATTCTGCTCACATAAATTGTATAAGGATTGAATGAGAAATGGAATTTGTAGCGCAATATCCATAAAGAGCAAGAGGTGAAAAAAAGAAGACAAAAAACTCTAATAAGACAAGTGTGAATAATAAACCATTCTTGTGCTCCTAAAACATCATTCTAATATTCAAATTTCAATAAGTATTTCATCACAGAATATAATAATACTTATTATGATACATTAACCATCCTTTTAGAGCATCTAAGAATTACACATCTACATTCGACCATCTAAAGACACACGTTTGTTAATGCTCAAACCAATGGTGTCAAATAATAGAACTTGTAATGGATTTAGTTGGAACACCGAGCTTGCAAAAAACTTGAATCATAATGTTAGGGCAGTTCCAACACAATATTAAGCTTTGATAGTAGTTACTTTATATTCAATTTTCTAGCATACTTCCAATTGTGTTTAATTCAATGACTGAGTTTGCTTCAGCCATGATTCATGTTTGGAGTGTTTGTTGGAGTCTGTTGGGAGAAGAGGTTGTAATGAATAGTAGGAGAGAGAGAGAGAGAGAGAGAGACAACAATAAGGATTCCCTACTAGAACAACAATGAAGAATTCATGTCCAAACGAGCGAGAGACAGAGAAAGAGACTGAGACTGAGACAAAGAACTGTTTCAAAAATGCTTTTGTTAGTGTGGTTACAATCGATGGAAAGAGGGGTATTAAATTTTTATTTACAAGGAACATTTCATGCTTAACCTTGTAGATAATTAATATCTGTTTGAAATTTTGCTTGAATGCAATAAACATTGCATCAACAAACCTGTGTGCAAGTGTATATTTTTACACTTGTGCTCGACGACTACATAATGCTTCCATTTGTAATTAAGATTTCGGTGGTCCAATAACATGCTAAAAAAAATGAAAAACGGAGTCCATGGTGCAAGATTTATCTACCATGAGCTGTGAAAGGTTAAAAGAAAAGAAAAAATATAAACTCACTCAATTGGTATAAATCAACCTTTCTCTCATAATATTGAATAAGCATTCAGATTTAAATCTCATCATATAGTACATCCCATTTTATGATACATTATGCATCTAGTTACATAAGATATCTCATCTATCAATTAAACACTTTGGCCTGCACAACCCCCTGCTACCAACATGATCTTCGATAGAATTACTGGGTTGCTTGGAACCACCAGATGGTGATATAATGAGAAGATAAGGACATGCTTTAGATCACTCACAAATTGAAACTTCATCTCTCTGTGCTTAGATCTGAAAAATTGTTACCGGCACAAACACGGGTGATGTCCAACAACACATTAAAAAGAAGAAAAACATAAGCTATAATGCACAAACTTATCCACCATAGGCTCAAAAAACAAATAAATAAACTATTCTTTTCTATACACCTTTCCAACATTCAAATTTCAATCTCGTCATATAATTTGATATACATATTTTCTGAAACATTGCATTAACCTTCTATGAATTACACATTTCAACTTGTTTCAATCATGGTTACTGCTTGGGTGATTCGAGTATGATAGCACGCATTGCTAAAATAATTTTAAACCTGTAAATACCAAAAGTGATCAGAAACTGGTTAACAGTGAGATGCGATGACCACGAAATGAGAGTTAGCTTTAGTCACATTCGTGATAAAGGCAAGAAAACTCTTACAAATGGCAAAATATGTTTCATTAACTTAGAAACTTGCAACCGGTTCATCAGAAAGACTGACTTTGCTTCAAATGTATACAAATTAGGGGTGATAGCCATAATAATAAAATGGAGAATGAAAGGTTGTAATGCAACAGAGCGATAGAGGAAGATAAAGAAAAATTGATGAACACAACGGGCCTTAAAAAGTGCCCAGGAGAGGGAAGGGAAGGGCTACAATAGGCACAAAAACAAAAGAATAGCCTTGTCTTCTCCCATCTCCTCCCCGCCAAAAAGAAAAAAACTCTCACACCAATTTTATAGATATTTGTTTGACTGGCCTGCAAGCACACCCGCTAAGGCACACCTGCCCTAAAGTCTATTACAATTTACAATCTAGATGCCCCCAATCACTCCACAACAATTTACACCATGCATACCCACGAATCTGAGTTGTCATCACCATTCAATTCACGGTAATGGTGGTTCTAAGGTGGTGTGAGCTAAAGAACCTAAGTACAAGAACCCATTACTGCCTACTCATTCATAAGACCCAGAAATCGTTCACCGTCGACCTCCTCCCATTCTCCTTGTCATGATATCTTCATGCCCAGAAACAACCCAACCCAATTTGGAAGTGCAAAACTGAAAAATGGCAAATCACAACTTGAGTATATCATTGTGGAAAATTAAATGATGGAAGAAATCATATATTAAACAATCTCTAAGAAAGTTATATCATAAATTAAAATAACCAGCCAAAGTTAGCAAGAAACTCGTGAAAACGAGAAGATATTTTCTAAGCAAAACATATCCAAGAGAAATAAATTGAAGACACGGCATGGCATGCAATTTTCAGATAGAGATACAAAAGAGGGAAAGAAAAAGAAATTTTGTTTAGAAAGAGTTAAACGCATAAGCAGGAATTCAACTTTCAACTAGTTTGCAGCTAGTTGGTACTCAGATTATTACCTTACCTGAGAGAGAACGAACACAAACGGAGGGATAATGGAACTGAACAAGAATGGCCATAGAGAGCCGGAATCCTTGCCTCTAATTGCAGCCCAGAATATGTACGCCGTGAGACTTACGACCATGGCCACTTCCTGTTTTGTAAAACATTCAACAGAAGAAGACCAGTTAATGTCATGGCAGAGAGCAGAAACTGCATCACAACTAGTATTTCTATGCTTTCATTTTTTCGTACAATTAAAACAGCTATGCAGGTAATTCAGACCATCAACCACAGCAAGGCAAGGCCACTTTCAACACATAAGATGGAAACAAAGTATAGGATCTTTACCACTTCTGAATGCACTAATGATCTCGATGGTCGCCATGTGAAAGGACTCTCTGTAAGGAGGATGAAGTTGATAGTAGAGATACAGGGGACGTGGAACTGCAAAAATAGACAAAGAAATACTGGAATCAGAAACTATTGTATGCTAGAAAAAACAAAATCCTGATGAAACAACAAAACGCCTAGAAGGGTATCTGAATACAGTAATCTGTTGCCCACTCATTTACCGGGCTGACAAGTTTCCAAGAAAATCACAGCATTCCAAAGAAACATATTCAAAACAAAACAATAGATATAAATGTTGAGTGAAATTTAACAATGCATAACCTCAAAGCTTCTGATTTATTAAATCCAGATACTGAAACAGATAATCACAGTGGACAAGCACATACCCACAAACAGAGTACACAAAGAAAGTATTAAACATAACAAAACTTGAAGGGAAAGAACCTCCTTTAGTAGAGGCACTCCTTGCCTTCCTGCTCAGGGATGGTGACTGTCAGCACACCGTTGGCCGTCTTCCCTTGAACCACCTTCGCTTCTCCAGCAGTCGAAGTCGTCTCAGAAACTCGCCACGGCTTCTCTTCATGTAGAGCCTCTTGACGCAGTTCTCCTCTTCGGTGCCCTAGTGCTCTACCTTTCTTTTCACCTCTCTGTTTCTGTCCCGAATTTATGCCCCCCTTTCCATTTCTAATTTATCACCTTACTGCATCTTCACACACTTCTATGATTAAAACACAAGTGATGGTCTCAAACAGGTTGGGCCCCTTTGGTGGGCTGGGGTTGATTTTCAACACTCCCCCTCAACACCAACTCTCACTAGTTACACTGTGCTGAGCTGACAGCAAAATATTTTGAACTTGCCTATACTCAAACTTTTGTGAACAAATCCGCAACTTGATCATCCGTCTTGATCTGTCTCATCTCAATTTCTTCTTGCACAACCTTTTCTTCTTGCAAAACCCCTTCTCTGATAAAATGATAGTGCACTTCTACATGCTTAGTTCTAGCATGAAAGACTGGATTGTCCACCAAAAGAATTTCCGATTGATTGTCACATTACAATGGAACTGCATATTCTACTGGTTGATGTAGATTATTCATCAGTTGTATCAACCATGTACTCTCTTGAACTGCCAGTGCTGCTACTCGATACTCAGCTTCAGCGGTTGACAATGATACCATCGGCTGTCTCTTGCTACACCAAGAAATTGTTCCTGACCCAAGCTTAAACACATACCCAGTTGTTGACCTTCTGGAGTCATGATCTCCTACATAATCAGCATCACAATAGCCAACTAAATTTAAGTCTTCACCTTTCTTGTACAGAAGACCATAGTCAATTGTACTCTTCACATATCTCAGAATTAGACGAACTGCTTCCAAATGAGGCTTCTTTGGATCTTGCATGTACAGACACATCACCCCAACTTCATAAGAGATGTCAGGTCAAGTCAAGGTTAAGTAGATCAACCTACCTACCAATTGTCGATACATCATCGTATCTTCCAAATATTCTCCTTCATGTGCAGACATTTTGGCATTTGGTTCCATCGGTGTCGAAATCAGCTTGCATTCAAGCATTCCAAACTTCTTCAACGAATTTTTGGCCTATTTCTGTTGACAGAGAAATATTCCTTCTTGTGTTCGATCAACATCTAGACCGATAAAGTGCTTGAATTGACCAAGTACCTTCATCTGGAAAGGAACAAATAAATTCTTCTTTGTCTAAATAATTTCTGCCTCATTATCCCCATTTAGGATTAAATCATTTACATACATTAGCATGATAGCCAGCTTACCTTCATTGACTTTGACAAACAAGCTGGAATCTGCAGGTGTTACTGAATTACCACTTTGAGTTAAAAATTCAGCAATCTTATCATACCACACCCTGGGTGTTTGTTTCAATCTGTAGAGTGCTTCTCGCAACTTGTAAACATGTTTAGGATGATCTTGGCTCTGAAAACCCATCGGTTGAATCTTGTAGATCTCCCGATCCAACTCTCCATGAAGAAAATCATTCTCCACATCCATCTAACACAAGTTCCAGTCTTTTTTGGCTGCCAGTGCCAAGAGGACTAGTACGATTGTAATTTTTTGCCACTGGACTAAAAGATTCATCATAGTCTAGTCCGTATTGTTGAGAGAAACCATGAGCTACCAATCGTGCCTTGTACCTCTTGATTGACCCATCTGGACGACGCTTGATCTTGTAGACCCACTTGCACGATATAGGTTTTACATCTTTTGGCTTTTGCACTAGATCCCAAGTCTGATTTTGCTCAAGTGCATCGATCTCTTCTTTCATAGTTGTCCTCCACTCAGAGCTCTGCAATGCTTCTTCAAAGGTCTCAGATTCTATCATATTTTCTTCTTTAGCGATGGCTGCATTAGTGTATTTTGGATTTGTCCTTCGTGTTCTTGTTGACCTTTGGAGTTGAAATTGTGGAGTTGATTCTTCCATTTCACTAGGCCCACCTTCTTCATTTGGTTGTTGATACATGCCAGTTTGCCAAGGGCTCTGAGTCACTCCTTGCTCGACATCATCATTTGGATCTCCTCATTCACCTAAACTTGATTGGAGTTGAGCAGTATGCTCTCCCATCTTTTGTTGTAGCTCGTCACCAAATTCTTTTGAATCTAACAAAACTTCCTTCTCTGAGGACCACCATAAAGATGCTTCATCGAATACCACATCTCGTGAAGTGTAGAATCTTTCACTCGTTGGGTCACAACATTTCCACTTTTCTCTCTGGCTGTCGCACCCCACAAAGATACATCTAATAGCTTTCTTGTCAAACTTGCTCCGTAGATGATCAGGAACAAATCCATAACATACACAACCAGATACTCGAAAGTAACTAACTGCAGGCTTCATGTTCCACAATTTCTCAAAGGGTGTAAAAAATTCTAACCTTGGTTGAGGAAGTTTGTTGATCACAAAGGCTGCAATCCTCATTGCTTCAGCCAAAACCTTCCAAGTACAATTTTTTCATGTAGTATGCTCCGACAAACCTCTACAAGATGCCGGTTATTTCTCTCTACTACACCATTCTATTGTGGAGTGTTGGCGCACGTGTACTAATGACGTATGCGACATTCCCTTAAATATTGTGAGAAATTGCTTGAGCTGTATTCGCCCCCATTGTTTGTGCGCAAGCAACGAATCTTCTTTCCTACTTCTCCCTCAGCTAATTCTCTGAACTCTTTAAACCTTAAGAATATGTCTAAAATATTCCTTCATAAAGAAGACCCACACGTACCTTGAGAAGTCATCAGCGAATGTCACCATGTACCACATAGCACTAATTGAGTGTTGCTTAACATGCCCGAATACATTAGAGTGAACTAGCTCTAACGGTTCCTTTGCTTTAAACTTTGACTCCTCATACGGTAATTGGTGTGCTTTACCATATTGGCATCCTGCACAGACCGAGTCTATTCGAACATCTACTTGAGGAAACCCCTTAAGCATCAACTTTTTCACCATCGCACTTAGCTTAGAATAGCTAACATGACCTAACCGCATGTGCCATAGATCTGCTGCCTCATTTTTCCTTGTCCTGTCTACATATGCAGACTTTACTGACATTACGTAGACTGACTCCAATCGTCGCCTCTCCATTGTCGATGTTTTTGAAATTCTGAGATCATGATACACCTCACATCTCAGGGACCGAATAGAACATAGTGGCCTGATGATGTCAACTGAGCCACAGATAGCAAATTTTTCTTCATTCTTGGGACATGATAAACATCTCGAAGTGGCACCTGGTTGGGATTATACCAAGGCGTAACTATAGTCTTACCGATGTGAGCTATCGGTAACCTTGAGTTGTCGACTGTCACCACCACATGGCCTCCCTTGTACTCAAACAGGTTTTGCAGCTTCTGTTTATCACCTGTCATATGATTTGATCAGCCCGAATCTATGATCCAGTCATTCTTGTAGTCAATCTGTTCAGGTGTTGTTATAGTGAGAGCTATTTTTTCTTCCCCTATAACAAATAGCACTTCAACATCCCAACCCTCTTCACTGTCCTCCTGAGAACTGTGAGTGGATGTATTACCTTCAACAGACTTTTTCCTGGACCAACAATCTTTTCCCATGTGGCCCATATTCCCGCAGTTGTAAAACTTGCCATCGAACCTTCTACTAGTTTCACGATTCTTCGAAACTCCCCCTGGACAAGAGCTTCCCTCTTGTTGGTGAATTTTCACCTTGTCACCATCCCTTTTAGATCCACTGCCTGTGTACCGCTTGAAAGTACCTCTGCTCTTCAGCGAGACTTCTCCCATTTGTTTAGCTAAAGCTTCCTGACTAGCAAGCAAATTTTCAAACTCAACTGGTGATGGTTGAGTCAGCCATCCATGTACAGCGGCAACGAATCCTCGATATTCGGGTCTCAAACCGTGGTTAATTATTCTCTTTATCCTGGTTCCTCCAATAGGAGTTGTTGGGTCTAAATTTTGAAGTTTCTCGGCATATCGACTTCATCTTGTGAAAATACTGAGCAATAGACATGTCGCGATGAGCCATTGATAGCAGATCATTCTCGAGCAGTTGCAATCTTATATCATTCTTCTTTGAGAATAGTGTAGCAAGAGTGTCCCATGCTTCCTTCGGTGTTTTTGCATCCCGGATGTGCTCCAATATTTCTTCTTCAACTGTGGTATTTAAAGCAAACATTGCTTTGCCTGCTTTAATTTTCCATCTTTCCAAGTTGTCATTGTTATTTTCTACCACCGGTTGTGTAACTTCACTGCCACCGACAACCTCCCACAGGTCTTGACCTTGTAAGTAGGACTCAATATATGTTGACCACGTGTTGTAGTTTTTGTTTTTGAGCTTCTTGATTCCTCCAACCACTTGAAGGTCACCCATGATGCTGGCAGAACTTCGACTATACCCAACAAGATTGACCAACAACCTTGCAGAGTACCTTACTGCTCACACCTCAAGAGAGCCTCACCAAAAAAAAAAAAAATCAGTCCCCAACTGTCCCGCTCTGATACCAATTATTGAGTGAAATTTAACAATGCATAACCTCAAAGCTTCTGATTTATTAAATTCAGATACTGAAACAGATAATCACAGTGGATAAACACATACAACACAAACAGAGTACACAAACAGAATATTAAACATAAAAAAACTTGAAGGGAAAGAACCTCCTTTAGTTGAGGAGCTCCTTGTCTTCTTGCTCGGGGACGGTGACTGTCAGCACACCAGTGGCCGTCTTCCCTTGAACCACCTTCGCTTCTCTGGTAGTCGAAGTCGTCTCAGAAACTCTCCACGACTTCTTTTCACATAGAGCCTCTTGAGTGGGCCTAGAGCATTATCTATACCATTGTTAGGAAGTTTTAATTTAACTTACTCAATAATTCCTTAGGTTGAATGGTACCAAAACGGTGGTTTGGTGGACAAGAAGAGAAAAATTCCTTTTGTGAGTATTAGAAGGAAGGTTGGAAAGGACTGAATGAGAAATGGATGTGTTTTCTCACACAACTTCATATTGGAAGTTTTGATGGTTTCAAATTCTGCTCACATAAATTGTATCTTGTAATTGTATGGAAGTTGGAATTTGGATGAAAGGATTGAATGAGAAATGGAATTTGTGGCTCAATATCTGTAAAGAGCAAGAGGTGAAAAAAAGAAGACAAAAAACTCTAATCAGACAAGTGTGAATAATAAACCATTCGTGTGCTCCTAAAACATCATTCTAATATTCAAATTTCAATATGTATTTTATCACATAATATAATAATACTTATTATGATACATTAACGATCCTTTTAGAACATCTAAGAAATACACTTCTACATTCGACCATCAAAAGACACACATTTTTGAATGCTCAAACCAATGGTGTATGATAATAGAACTTGTATTGGATTTAGTTGAAACACCAAGCTTGCAACAAACTTGAGTCATAATGTTAGGGCAGTTCCAAGAAGAGATGTGATGTTCACAATATTAAGGCTTGACAGTAGTTACTTTAAGTTCAATTTCCTAGCATACTTTCAACTGGTTTAATTCAATGACCGAGTTTGCTTCAGCCATGATTCATGTATGGAGTATTTGTTGAAGTCAGTAGCACAAAATTGAAGAATTCATATCCAAACGAGCTAGAGAAGACAGAGAGGGAGAGGCAGAGACAGAGAACTATTGCTTAAATGCTTTTGTCAGTGTGGTTACAATCGATGGAAAGAGGGGTATTAAATTTTTATTTACAAGGAACATTTCATGCTTAACCTTGCAGATAATTAATATCTGTTTGAAATTTTGCTTAAATGCAATAAATGTTGCATCAACAAACCTATGTGCAAGTGTATATTTTTATGCTTGTGTTCGACGACTACATAATGCTTCCATTTGGAATTAAGAATTCGGTGGTCCAACAACATGCTAAAAAAAATGAAAAACGGAGTCCATGGTGCAAGATTTATCTGCATGAGCTGTGAAAGGTTAAAAGAAAATAAAAAAAATAAAAACTCACTCAATTCATATAAATCAACCTTTCTCTCATAATATTGAATAAGCATTCACATTTAAATCTCATCATATAGTACATCCCATTTTATGATACACTATTCATCCAGTTACGTAAGATATCTCATCTATCAATTACACACTTTGGCATGCACAACCCCCTGCTACCAACATGATCTTCGATAGAATTACTGGGTTGCTTGGAACCACCAGATGGTGATATAACGAGAAGCTAAGGCCATGCGATAGATCACTAACAAATTGAAACTTCATCTCTCTGTGCTTAGATCTAACAAATTGTTACTGGAACAAACATGGGTGATGTCCAACAACACATTAAAAAGAAGAAAAACATAAGCTATAATGCACAAACATAATCACCATAGGCTCAAAAAAATGAATAAACAAACTATTCTTTTCTATACACCGTTCCAACATTCAAATTTCAATCTCGTCATATAATTTGATATACATATTTTTTGATACATTGCATTAACCTTCAATGAATTACACAATTCAACTTGTTTGAAACAAGGTTACTGCTTGGGTGATTGGAGTATGATAGCACGCATTGCTAAAAAAAATGTAAACCTGTAAATACCAAAAGTAATCAGAAACTGGTTAACCGTGAGATGTGATGGCCACGAAAATGAGAGTTTGCATTAGTCACATTAGGGATAAAGGGAAGAAAACTCTTACAAATGGCAAAATATGTTCCATTAACTTAGAAACTTGTAACCGGTTCATCAAAAAGACCGATGGATATTATAAAAGTAATACTTGTTTATAATTAATTAATTAATTAAATTTATTTAAATTATTTATTAATTCAAACAAATTAAATCTAACTTAACTTATTAATATAAAAGTTAAATAAAAATTTCTTATCAAATTTAAATCTATTAGAGTATTTTATTAAAAATTTCTTATATATTTTCCACTATACTTTCTATTATGCACACTCATTTTCGCTTTCACTTTCACTAGGACTAGGTGATTCAGTTTCACTAAAGGGGGTGTTAGTGCACACGCGCGGGTAAGTGACTACATTGTCACTGGACCAGAACGTGTTAGTGCGCACACGGGTAAGTGATTGCATTGTCACTTGACCTGAACGTGTTAGTGCGCGCACCGTCATCGACTTGAACTCGCTCCTAAGTAAAGTGGGTATATTAGGATTCCTATCAAAATCCTAGTTCATCCACTTTCCCTCGCGTCGATGCTCCCTCCTGCCCTCTCGCTCTCGGCCTCCCTCACGTCGTTATTAATTTATGCTACATAAAAATCTATCTTATGTTATTAATAAAATACTATATTTATTTATTATATTAAATTAGTGATTTAAGAGTGATAATTAAAATATTGTTAAAGTAAGCATTTGATAAAGTATTTTTGTTTAATGATATATTTTTATAATTAATGAGACTAAATTTTTTTATTTTTTGGAAAAATATTATTAATTTATATAATTAAAAATCTATCTTATGTTATAAAATAATATATTTATATATTTATTATATTAATTATTATTTTTATTATATTAAATTAGTGATAGTTAAAATATTTTTAAATTAAGTATTTGATCAAGTATTTTTGTTTAGTTATTCTATTTTTATAATTAATTAAATTAATACTTTTTAATTTTGTGGAAATATATTATTAATTTATACTATGTAAAAAAATCTCTCTTATGCTATTAATAAAATAATATATTTATTTATTTATTTATTTATTATATTTATTATTGTTATTTTTTAATTTTTTATCTATTTTTCTATAATTAATTAGTGCACCAGTGAATTTTCACACATAATTATTGTATTAATTTAGACAAAACTACAATCTATTTTAATTTATTAATAAAAATTATATTTAATTATTTAGTATATTAATATATTTTAATACTACGTTAAATTAGTTATAAGGGTAGTAATAATGTTTGTTTAGGTTAATTATCTGTTTAAGTCTATGATCTATTTAGGTATATTATAAAAATTAATTAATTTTCTTTTTTACACTATTTTTTATTTTAGGCACTAACACAGGAAAGTGTTTTCTAATACAATTTATATCTGCCACACTAACACCAACAAGTAATTCAAATTCACTTTCGCTTTCACTTATACTAAGTAATTTATTTCATTTTCACTTTCACTATCACTTTCACTTATACAAAGTAATTTTTTTTCATTTTTATTTTCACTTTCACTATATCACTATCACTAAATATACTAAGTACCCCTAAGTAATTTACTTTCATTTTTCAGGTAATTCACACCGAGCTCCCTAAATGTCCAACACTCGTGAGGCTACTCCCGCGAGTGGTCGAATGGCAATGTGTCGCGCTGCCAAGCATTTCAATTGAGGACATTGGCCTCCACACGCACATAGAAAATCTATGGCATTTTGGTGACAATGATGCCTTCTTCGTGCGGCTGCCTCTTCTCCAAGCAGTCTTATAGTCTCACCTAGTTTTAAAAAAAGGTCATACTGTAGATTCATTTGAAAGTATGAGTGTTGCATAGTCATCTCCTTCTGGTTAAAGTTGTTTTCCTCTAGTATTTCTTCATTTTATCTTCTTGTGTGTTCATCACTTCAGAGTAATATCACCTACTACCAAAAAAGTATAGGATCGTGCCCAACATCCGATTTGAGTCGTGTCTTTTATTCTTCAACCAAGAGGTGATTCGTGTTTGAGCTACCCATAAAAGTGAGTAGTCTCTTTTGTTAATCCTTACAGTTAGGCTATTTTTCCACCTTTAAAATTGAGCGGAGTGTGTTTTAGACTATGATCATTTTGATTAGTGTGTGGAGCTTTTTCGTACAGCTAGAAGTGATTTCCTTCTCCCACATTGTGTTTTGTCCAAGCTAGGTCTCTATGTCTTTTTTATCCCTAGCTTGAGGGGAAAAGTAGAAGAAGTATAAGAAATAGTTATTTTGTTCCACATATTGTAGTAATTTTTATTTGACCAAAATTGTAGGAAGATAGGGCCCAATCCCACACGACCAAGGAAGACCCACATATCCAAGTGTGTTGGAAGATTGCCTCAAGCCCATAAGACCAAGGAGGGCCCGTACATCCAAGAGATAGAGAAGATGAGCACAAGGCATACAGATTAAGGAGAAAGCCCATAGGTCCACATATAATGATGGCAGGATAGTAAATAAAGATTCATCTCATAAAGATGGCATTGATGTAATTAGGTTAAAGTTCCAGGGTTAAAACCCTAAACCCTAAACCCTAAGTTCAGAAGTATTATTTTAATACATTAGTTTTATTAATCTATAAATAGAGCTTCAGGGGGAGGGTTAGGACATCAAATCCATAACCTCTTCTTCCTCTGGTTTTCTCCCAATGGTTCTCTCTCCCTTTTTCTCCATGAGCTAAATCCATGGAGTCCTGAAAATCAACATGGTATCAGAGCATAGATTTTCAGGATTCCGACTATGTTTTTTTAGGATTCATTCTCCTTCGTTTTTCCCATAGTTTTTTTTGTTGCTCGTGTTTATTTTTTAGTACGTACACCCTTAGTTGAGTTTTTTCATAATTTGTCGATCCATAAATTTGTCGGATTCTCATAATTTTTTTAGGATTATCAAGTGAATCCGGTCCGAGTGAACTCGACTGGACAGCAAACATGTCAACGGGTCTCTTCTTTCGTCCTTGTTTACATCTCCAAGAATTTTCAGCATGTCCGGAATTGTCGTTGCATCAAAGCAAAGCTGGCCCGCGGCACCTCGATGTCTGCATGAGCGCTTCTAAGTCCGGACCTTCCGTCACCATAGTCGGGGTGACCGGTGTCGTTGGTCACCATCTCAGAGACTGGTGAAGAGAGAAAACACGCGTAACAAAGAGGAAGATTTCTTGCCAATGCTTCGTATATTTTTGTCTCTGCCTCTCTGTTGCTTAACAACAATTTTTCAAAGACGGATTCTGCAAATCAATCTCTGTCGTTCATCCCGTAATCTATCGTCAATCCAGAAAATTGATTTCTCGACTGCCTTGCTGTTCCTGAGCTGTTCGGCGCCGAAGACGACAACTTCTCATGGTGAGGAAGTCGCAGAGCGTTCCTGCCATAATTGCCATCTGAGAATATATTTCTTGCCGTTTTTTGCTTCTCAATTAACAGAGGAAAGTTTTCTTCTGTTACCTGCTTCTCCGGGATTTATATCCGCTTTTTCTTGAAAGTTGCCTTCTGAGCTTTGTTTCATGGAGGTATTGTTCCTTTATTAAAGTTTCCTAAGTTAGGAACTTGATTTAATAAGTGCTTGAGTCAAGTCAGCCCGAACTGGGCCAAGTTCACCTAGTGACGGTTCTGCTAACCCGAGGACTGGGTCAATCTAACTCGGCCCACTTATTTTTGCCTTGGTATATGTGCCCAAGTTTTATACATATTTTGGTGCGACTTGATATTTTTTCTCTGGCTGGATTATTATTTTGAAGAATTGACAAATAATTTCTTGGTCATCATATTAAACAAATATTTATATTAGATTATTTCATGGGTCAATTTTATAAGGATTTTTGGTTCGTGTTATAGGCCCAAACCCATTTCAGCTGTTGCTATTGTGTTTCTTTGGATGAGACATTATTATTGAAGAAGAGGTGGCCTCATACCATCATTTATTGTTCCACGTAAAAAATATCAAAATGTCAACGGTTGAGATTCCATGCCGGAGGAACTTAATACCCTCATAAAAATATCAAATGTCAATGGTTGGGATTCCATGACGGAGGAACTTAATATCCCGTCAAAAATATCAAATGTCAACGGTTGGGACACCATGACGGAGGAACTTATTATTGCATCTATGTTATACCCCCCCTTAAATTGGCCACCTGGGCCTCATGGAAGAGAGCACTAGCGTGAGGGGGAGTGTTGGAAGATGAAGGCATATTGGAAGATGTGCCATTTTATACAAAAAAAATAAAAAAATTATACATCATTTGCTGCAAGCTGGGAGTCATGTTCTCTCACCCCCAACTTGAGGGGGAGTGTTGGAAGATAGTGCCCAAGCCCACATGACTACGGAAGGTCCACATATCCAAGTGTGTTGGAAGATGGGCTCAAGCCCATAAGACCAATGAAGGCCCATACATCCAAGAGATATAGAAGACGGGCTCAACGCCCACAAATCAAGGAGAAGGCCCATAGGCCCACATACAATGATGGCAAGATGGTAAATAAAGAGTCATCTCATAGAGATGGCATTGATGTAATTAGGTAAATGTTCCAGGGTTAAAACCCTAAACCCTAAACCCTAAGTTCAAGGGTATTATTGTAATATAGTAGTTTCATTAATCTATAAATAGAGCTTCAGGGGGAGGTTTAGGACATCAAGTCCATAACCTCTTCTTCCTCTTATTTTCTCCCAATGGGTCTCTCCCTTTTTCTCCATGAGCTAAATCCACAGAGTCTTGAAAATCAACAAAAATATTCAAAAAAAGGGGTAGAATAAATGATGAAGATTTGACATCTATGAAAAAAATTTAGCCAATGGAGATTGCAGACCAAGATTGAAGACCAAAAGTGATTTTCATGGCAAGTTGAAGTTATAAACTCTTGCTTGAGGGGGAGTGTTGAAGAGCAAATATGAAAGAGTCTTACATGAGTCTCACAATAAGAAGTCCCACAAAACTAAAATTAATATGGTGAAGTCTTATAGCAGTCTCATAGGAGGAGGTCTCATAGAAGAGTCTCAAATAAAGGTGTTTTATTTATATTAGTCTTTTATTTATCTTTAGTCGTATAATTTGTTCTAGGACTTATTTTTTAGTGTTTAACTTTGGGTATAAATTGTTTGAGTACTGTGGAGCTTGGTCCACTCCACTCGACTCTGTTGCGGAAACAGAGACGATGTGCGAAAGAGTCTCTCAACGGGAGGACTCCGACTCTATTGCCGAAAATAGAAATGGTGTGCAATATAATCCCTCGATAGGAAGAATTCGACTAGGTTGTCGAAATGGAATCATTGTGCAATAGAAACTCTCTCTTCCTGATTTATAATCCATCTTTGGGACTTACAATGGTAGTATGGAAAAAAGTAGAGAGAAAAAGTGACGCCGTTGCCAAAGCTGTTGGGCGATGCCGTCGTCGGAAGAGAGAAGCTCGAGAAGGGCAATGTTGTTTCCGTCACAGTTGTCGGTGGAGCTGTTCGAAGCTGTTGCCAAAATAGAGAGAGAAGACTCTCTTGAGACGCTGCATCTGCATCGTGTGTGCTGCTGTGAGAGGAAGCAGAGGGAGGCCGTCGTACCCTCGCCAAGACGACACTGCATTTTCAAAGCGTTGTCGGAATAGAGAGAGAAGACTCTCTCGGGACGCTGCATCTGTGTCATGTGTGCTGCCGTGAAAGGAAGCATACGGAGGCCTTCGTACCCTCGCTAGGACGACGCTGTAGTGCAAGGTTCCACACCCTTGCCAAGACGAAGCTTATAGAGAGAAGCTTGAGAGCGACGCCACTGCTAAAAACAGAGCAGTTCGTGACTCGTTGACACTATTGAACAAAAAGGGTTTAAGGCTCTTTCTATTTTATTGTGATTCCTCAATTGGAGTACTAAAGTCTTCTGCAACTCCATGGACGTAGGCAATTTGACGAATCACGTAAAAAAATTTGTGTCGTGTGATTACCATTTATCCTTGTTTGTCATCGATTTTTCCCTAACAATTGGTATCAGAGCTAAGGTTCGAATTCGAGGGAAAACGATGGTTGGAGACGAAGTGAAGGTATCGGGGATTGAGAAGTTCGATGGCACGGAATTTGGATACTGGAGGATGCAGATAGAGGACTACCTCTATGGGAAGAAACTTCATCTTCCATTGTTGAGAAAGAAATCAGAAAAATTGGAGGAGGCTGATTAGAATTTGTTGGATCGACAAGTTCTGGGAAATATTCGGCTAACCCTGTCGAGATCCGTTGCACACAATGTCAGCAACTTGAAGACGACTGCAGATCTCATGTACACCAGTTGTACAACATCTAAATGATTTTAATACTACAACGCCTGTTGAAATTGAATTTGATGATGACATACGTGCACAGATATTATTGGCTTCATTGCCAAATAATTGGGAAGCCATGAGAATGGCTGTCAAGTAATTCTGCCAGTAAAACAAAATTGAAATATAATGATGTTCATGATTTGATTTTGGATGAAGAGGTGCGCAAGAGGGATTCAGGCGAGACCTCATGTTTGAGTTCAGCATTGAATGTTGATTCTCGGGGGAGATTACATGATAGGAACTCAAATAGAGGCAGATCAAAATCAAACAACAGGGGCATGAGCAAGTCAAGGCCTGGTCAGCAGCCAACTTG
The DNA here is from genome assembly GCF_029961685.1 of Aristolochia californica. NCBI lineage: Eukaryota > Viridiplantae > Streptophyta > Magnoliopsida > Piperales > Aristolochiaceae > Aristolochia > Aristolochia californica. Next base: position 9,839,619 of record NW_027182279.1, read on the forward strand.
TTGGAATTGTGGCAAAGCTGGCCACATAAAAAGGAACTGTAGAAACCCTAAGAAGACCAAAAATGATATAGTGCTAATGTAGTAACTGAAGAAGTACAGGATGCACTATTGCTTGCAGTTCATAGTCCAGTTGATGGCTGAATACTGGATTCAGGGGCTTCCTTCCATACATCTTACCTTCGAGAGATAAGGCAAAACTATGTTGAGGGTGATTTTGGGAAGGTGTATCTGGCTGATGGAGAGGCTATGAACGTGGTGGGGATGGGAGACATTGACATTGTACTTCATAACAAGAACAAATGGACCTTGAAAAAGGTCAGGCACATTCCTAAGTTGAAGAAGAACCTCATTTCGGTTGGACAGCTTGATGATTGTGGTCATTCAGTGGTGTTCTCAGATAGCACCTGGAAGGTCACCAAAGGGGCATTGGTACTGGCTCGGGGTAAGAAAATTAGTACTCTCTATTCGACTACTAGTTTGAAGAACACTATTGCTACTACCATTGCAAAAAGCACAACAAATTTGTGGCATTGCATGCTTGGCCATATAAGTCAGAAGGGCATGAAAGAACTGTTGTCCAAAGGCAAGCTACCAAAACTTAAATCAGTTGATCCCAGTATGTGTGAGAGTTGCATTATGGGGAAATAGAAGAAAGTCAGTTTTTTGAAAGGTGGCAGAACATTGAAGAAAAAAAAACTGGACCTTGTGCCCACAGATGTGTGGGGACCTTCCCCAGTTGCATCCCTTGGAGGTTCTCGTTACTATGTCACATTTATTGATGATCATAGCAAGAAGGTATGGGTTTATTTTTTGAAGCATAAATCTAATGTAATTAATGTGTTCAAAATTTGGAAGTCCATGGTTGAGACAAAGACAGACTTGAAACTAAAATGTTTGAGGTCTGATTATGGTGGTGAGTACATTGATGGCGGGTTCAAGGAATACTATGCAGCTCAGGGTATCAGAATGGAGAAGACCATTCCTGGGCCACCACAACAAAATGGAGTTGTTGAACATATGAATAGAACCATAAATGAGCGTGCTAGAAGCATGATGCTACACGCTGGATTACCACCTATTTTTTGGGCAGATGCAGTAAGTACTGCAGTCTACTTGATAAACAGAGGGCCATCAGCTCCATTAGATTGTGGATTGTCGGAGGAGGCCTGAAGCGGGAAAGAGGTCAAATTTTCTCACCTTAAACTTTTTGGTTGTCTTTCTTATGTTCTTATTGATTCTGATGCTCGTAGTATGCTTGAGGCTAAGTCAAAAAAATGTTATTTCATTGGCAATGGAGACGAGACATTTGGTTATCGTTTCTGGGATGATCAGAGTCGAAAGATTATAAGAAGCAGGAATGTGATCTTCAATGAGAACATTGTGTACAAGGACAAGTCCAGTACAGTTGCTGAAGCAGCTCCTTAGGAGTCCGACTTTGTCAGACTGGATGACCTACCAGAGGCCACAGTGCAATGCAGAGATGAGAGTGACGGGGAGAGTGGGTCCAGTGCACCCATTCCTATTATTCCGCAGTCAAATCCAGAGTCGTCTACTCCTGTAGCTACAGTTCGCAGGTCAGTAAGGACTATTCGTCCTCCACAACGTTTCTCACCTACTTTGAATTATATTCTGTTGACAGATGGTGGAGAACCACAGAGTTACGAAGAAATCTTGCAAGATGAATATTCTAGCAAGTGGGAGCTGGCCATGAAGGATGAGATGGATTCCATGTTAGGGAATCAAACATGGGATTTGACAGAACTTCCACAAGGGAAGAACCATGCTGATATATTGACAAAGGGTGTTACCCTTGAGAAACAGAAGTTGTGGGCAACTTCAGTTGGTCTTCTAGCATGAAGACAGGAGCAGTGAGTTGCAGATGTGGAGGATATCATGTTTGAGAAAGAGGGCGATGCAATTGGTGTATCAGTCTCCAAGTGGGAGAATTGTTGAGTATTGTGGAGCCTGGTCCACTCCACTCGACTTTGTTTCCGAAACAGAGACAATGTGCGAAAGAGTCTCTCGGCGGGACGACACTAACTCTATTGCCGAAAATAGAAACGGTGTGCAAAAAAATCTCTCAATCGGAGGAATTCGACTAGGTTGTCCAAAGAGAATCGGTGTGCAACAGAAACTCTCTCTTCCTAATTTATAATCCATCTTTGGGACTTACAGTGGTAGTGTGGAAAAAAAGTAGAGAGAAATAGAGACGTCGTTGCCGAAGCTGCTGGGCAACGCCGTTGTTGGAAGAGAGAAGCTCTCGGATACCAGAGAAGCTCGAGAAGGGTGACGTTGTTTCTGTCACCGTTTCCTATGGTGTTGTTCAAAGCCATTGCCGAAATAGAGAGAGAAGACTCTTTGTTTCTGTCACCGTTTCCTATGGTGTTGTTCAAAGCCATTGCCGAAATAGAGAGAGAAGACTCTTTTGGGATGCTGCATCTACATCGTGTGTGCTGTCGTGAAAGGAAGTAGATGGAGGCCGTCGCACCCTCACCAGGACAACATTGCTTGTTTGAAGCCATTGCCAGAATAGAGAGAGAAGACTCTCTCGGGATGCTGCATCTGCGTCGTGTGCGCTGCCATGAAAGGAAGCAGAGGGAGGCCATCGCACCCTCGCCAGGACGAAGCTTACAAAGAGAAGCTTGAGAGCGATGCCACTACCATAAACAGAGCAGTTCGTGACTGGTTGACGCTGTTGAACAAAAAGGGTTTAAGACTCTTTCTATTTTATTGTGATTCCTCAATTGTTTCTGCAACTCCATGGACGTAGGCAATTTGTCAAACCACTTAAAAAAATTTGTGTCGTGTGATTACCTTTTATCCTTGTTTGTCATCAATTTTTTCCCTAACATAAATGTGATAAGGGTAGTTTAATTGTAATTGGATTCTACTTGTTTCTTTTATTATAAATAGAGACTTAATGTATTCAAATTACAACAAGTCAACGAGTTTTTCACTTTCCCATAAATTCAACAAATGTTGTTTCTTTATGTTGCATGGGACTGTCTAAACACCGTTCATGAAGCTTTGGAAGACAAATTGAAGGATTTGGATGAAAATAAAACTATGAATTGGGCTTATAGCTCAATGGCTACAGTGGGCGATTTCTAGAGTGAGGTCTTGGGGTTCGAGTCTTTTCTTTTTTTGAGAAAAACGGTGTGAATGTATTACTAGAAAAATAACATATACAAACCTTACTATACAAAGCCTTCCTCCACAACAAGATGTTGAAGGAAAACACCTAATTTAGCCTGATTATCCGCTAATTGATTAGCAAATCTAGGAATATAACTCCAACTACATTGCAATTGAGAAATTAAATTACAAATATCCTCAAAAAGATCCCAGTGCCACCAAGAAGGCTTAGAAGACTTCTGACACCAATTGATGACAACTTTTGAATCACCTTTGACGCAAAGAAGACCTCCCATTCGTTGATGAAAAATATTGAATCCATTATATAAACCAGATAGCTCGGCAGTTGTTGAGTCCAATTCACCAATTGGCCAGGAAAATGAAAGGAGAAGGTTTCCTTTATCGTCATGGATGACCCCACCATATCCACCAGGCCCAGGATCATCCACATCGCTTGTATCAAAATTTAATTTGAAATGACCCAACAGAGGAGGAGACCAAGTTTTCATGCCCGAAGGGCAAAGAAGGTGAGACATTTCTGCTACAAGTTGCCAGTTTCCACGTAAATTTGCTCCTTTGAGATTTTTAAATTCTTTACGCATGAGAATCCAAGAGGTAACTTGCCCAACAATTGTGTTGCTTAAAATATTGTTTGAAAGACATTTTCTATTGAATTTCTTATAATTTCTTTATTTCCATAGAGCCCAAACGATGTGACCAACGCAACATGAGATTAATAATTTTTCAAGCTTTGGGAGGTGTGCGTTTGTGACCGTTTGTATAGTAGATGTGAGATTTTGAGAGGGACAATATTGTAGACCAATTTTGCTAATGAGTCTAGTACAAATAGAACGAGCATGGTTGCAATGCAAGAAAATATGGTCTGTAGTTTCAAGAGTGGTTCAGAAAATCGGGCACAGGGGGTCCAGAACATGCGTTCCCCGATGAATTAACAAATCGGATGTCAGGATTTTATTTTGACATGCTGTCCAAATGAAGAACTTTGCTCTCGGAGTCACGAGTCAAGACCACGCAATGGCAGATGGATAGGATTGAGTAGAGGTTGGAGGGAGTAGAGAGTTGTAGGCAGTTGAAGTAGAGAACGCACCTTGTGGACATGGAGTCCAGATAAGTGTGTTTGGAACATTTCTGACATGCATCACCAATAAACTCATGACGAGATCAGAAACTTCAAGGGCTTCTTCATCTGTCAATGCTCTATGAAGGTTTAACTTCCACTCACCAAAATTCAGCTTGACCGCAGATATGGTCGCCTCTTTGTTTCTAGCAAGAAAGAAAATTTGACCATGGCTGGTATTGAAGCTACTTGGACCCACCCACCAGTCTGTCCAGAATTTTGTCTGACTGCCTGAACCATTGTAACACTTGATGGCATTTTTGAAAATAGGCAGCAAATGGGCTATCTTTTTCCACACAGGAGATAATTTATAATACCTTCCATCTTCTATCCACCAGCCAAAAAACTTTTCTGCTTTGGCCACTACAATGTCTCGCCAAATAACTTTTCTGCTTTGGCCACCACAATGTCTCGCCAAATAACTTTTCTGCTTTGGCCACCACAATGTCTCGCCAAATCAAGGACGAGTGCATATTAAATTTCCAGATCCACTTCATAAGCAAGGCAGAATTTTTTGTTGCAGTGTCCCGAATCCCAATACCACCCAAAACAAAAGGCTTACAAACATCAGCCCGTTTCACTAGGCAGTATTTTCTTTCCCCATTTTGCCCACCCCATAAAATATTTTTTTTAGGAACTCAATTCTATATATGATAGAAGCAGGGCATCGGTATAAAGACAGAAAAGAAGACGGGATACCATGGAGACAAGACTTTATAAGAATAATCTTACCAGCTTTGGACAAAACATTTCCTCTCTAAGAAGCAAGTCTGCCTTCAAAATGTTCAATGACTGGGTGCCAAGCAGATTTTGAAGGTAAAATAAGGGATAAAAGAAGGCCCAAGTATGTGCCCAAATGGGAGGCAACTTTACAATCCAAGTATTCAGCCATAGAATTTAGAACCAAAGGGTCAATATTGAAGACAAAAATAGATGATTTAGCCCAGCTTACCTTTTGTCCAGAAGACTGCTCAAAAAGGTTGAGTAGAGCTTTCATGTGGGAGATCTAAATCAAAGTACCTTCTCCGAAGAGAATAGAATCATTAGCATACTACAAGAGTGGAATATCTTGGTTTGGGTTGTCAGAGATAGGATTAAGCCAACCCGTGCTTTTAGCAAACTGGACCATAGAGGCAAAATGTTCCCCAATGAGAGTGGAGAGAAAAGAGGACAGAGGTCACCTTGTTTGATGCCTCTTGTAGCTTTTAGGTATCCGCAAGGCTTTCCATTTACTAGGACAGAATATGAAGCAGTAGAAATATAATATCTTATCCAAAATTTCCACTGAGTCCCAAAACCCATTAGATCGAAGAGAGAATAAATTAATTTCCAATTTACTCGGGCAAAAGCCTTTTCAAAGTCAATTTTAAGAACGAATCTGGGCTGATTTGATTTCTTGAAGGAGTCTAGGAGTTTTTGAGCAACCATGGAGGAGTGGAAAATATTCCTATCACGGATAAAAGCACTTTGGCAAAGACTTATGAATTTGGAGAGGTGGATCCTAAGACGGTTTGCTAGCAGATGGGCGATGATTTTATAGTAACTCATGGTGAGACTTATTGGTCTAAAGTATTGGGGAAGGAAAGAGGAGAACTTTTTTGGGATTAGAGAAATGAAAGAAGCCCTTACGGCTTTATGGGTGATACCGACTTGGTGGAAAATTTGGACAAACGCATATACATTTGATTTGATGGTATCCTAAAATTTGTGGTAAAACTCACCATTAAAACCATCCAGTCCAAGAGCTTTATCCTTCGGGAGTCCACAGGCTGCCAAATCGATTTCTTCTGTGCTGAAAGGCTTTTCTAGATCAGATGCCTCTATGGAAGAGACTCGCAGATAATCGAGTTGTGGCAGTTTTGGCCAATTAAAATGCGCTTCAGAATACATCTCTAAAAAAAACTTCACTAGAATATTAGAGATGGAGGGCTATCCATGATCACTTGGTCTTCATGACAAAGAGAATTGATACGTTTAACCCTCCTCTTGGCCGAGGCAATAGCATGGGAAAACTTGGTATTTCCATCCCCCTCGGCCATCCAGCGAAATATAGCCCACTGTTTCCAGCAGATAGTTTCACAGTGAAGCAAATTGGAAAATTCTGAATTTATTTGAGCTCTAAGAAGTAAATTAGAGGGAGAGATAGACCTTTGCACTTCGAGTAGGTCAAGCTCCGAGATGCGATGACGAACCGAGTCTTTCTAAGAAGCAACAGTTGCATGAAGCTCCTAGCCCTGGTTGGGGTGATGCTCCCGTTCTTGCCACTAGACCGAAAGGGACAAGTTGAAAGCCTCCATAAAGGTCCAAGAATTTTCAAACAGAAAGGGAGAGCGCCCCAGAGAGAACTTTTGGAGAGATCGAGAGTACCAATGAGATCGGAGAAAGCTCTTATTAATGTAGTTCTGGCTGCGGGAAGACTTTTTTCTATCCAGAGAAGAATGGAATTGAAATCACTGGCTAGAAGCCAAGCAGATCCCAAAGATGGACGAGTTGGAATAATTCCTCCAAAAAGGAGGCATGATCGTTAGGCCTAGTCAGACCATATACACTAGCCAATGCCCACGAAGTGCCCAATGAGTAATCTTGGAATTGAATGCCAATGGAGTATTGGCCCAGTTGGGAGAGAGTAGGGTCTACTGCTTTTGGGTCCCCGGATGACAAGAATACCACCAAAGTGTCCTATAGCATCGACTGTTGCCCACACAGGGTCCAACCTATACCATAAATCACAAGCAATAGAATAATCAAAATGTTGCAGCTTTGTTTCAACAAGAATTACAATTTTTGTTTACACGCCAAAAGGGCTGCTTTGATGATGGATCACTTAGACTGTGAGCTGATTCCTCTGACATTCCAGGACATGATAATCATTTAGAAACGGGTAGGTTAAGATCCTTCTCCTGTCGGTGAGAAGCCTTGTGGTAGTAAGAGCTGAAAATCCACGCAAGTTGGGTTATTTCATTGTATTCTTCTGATGGGAGATCTAGCTCTTGTCCTTCCAGGAATTGGAGGAGAGCATCCTGAGGCTGAGGCTGGTGAACCGGATAAGAAGTAGGCATAAAATCTGTTATTGGAAGGGGAAGTATACTAGAGGAGACAGGGGGTATTGATTTTCTGGGGGGAAGTAGCTTTTGCTTTGCCCTTCCTCCTTTTCCTGGAGTAAGTGTAGGTGAAAGGGGTAAATAATGATCTTTTCTCCATTTTGGGTGCCGCTATTTTGGAAGGGGGAGTGGAGGGAGGTTTGGCTTTGGAACTTGAGGCTTCCATGGCAGAGTTCTGATTGAAGATTCGTAAGGGGATGGGATACGAGTCTTATTGGAGGAAAAGGTTGTAGTGTGTGTGTAATCAACATTTAGGAAAAAAGAAAACTACTTGGACTAGGAATATGCAATACAGTTTTTCTCTACATAATGAAGGAAAATGACTCATCTGTGCCATTTTTTAGCGCAGAGAGGATGCTTTTAGTATCTTCTCAGTCCCACAATTAACAAATGATGGTAATGGATGGGGATGAGCTAAAAGAGAAAACAACCCTAATCAAAATTTAAAATTTTATATACTATACCGTTTCCTCTAGTGGCTCTCAGAAGCACATTCCTCATAGAAATTAACCTTAGAGGGAGTCTCAGAGGGTGGAACCTGCTGTGATGTGGGTAAGTGTTCATTTGAATATTGTATGTGTAGCATTTGTACTTGTAGAGTGAGAAAGAGAGAATTGAGAAAAGAAATAGAGAGCCAAGAAAGTTGATGTAGAATTCTGCTCTTCGATTGGAGAAGACCAAAGTTGATTAGGAGGGAAATAACCATCCCCTAATCCTCTGGTTACATTCACTCAACTTTTTAGGTGGTTTGTTACTTCCATGCTGCCCCTATAAATGGCTGCTAGAAATCACAATGTCATGAATGTATACAAACTATGCGAGAGTGACTATCCCTCTAAAGTTCTCAAACCAGGTTCTTGGCCTCTATTTTTGTCCATACATAGCTTTTTCAGCCTACATATCTTCTTAGACCCCTTGATCAAACCCTTGAGGTTGCTGAATATAAACCTCAGCCAGATTGCCGTATAGTAACATATGCATAACATCCAAGAGGTCATCCTTTATTAACAGTGACAAATAATAAGACATGTATGGGAACATAAACGAGTAAATGGGGAGAAAGTTTCAAATACTTCCGCACCATACAGATGTATATTTCCACGGACCCATCAACTTTATATTTTATTTTATACACCCATTGGCATCACATAGCACTGGCTCTATCCAGAGAAGCGTAGAGTTCCAAAGTCTTCCTAGACATTTTTATCCATTTAATCATCCATTTCTTGTTTCCACTTTGCACAAACATAGGAATGGCAATGGAAGGCAGTGTAGTAGTAAAAGACTTATATGATGGAGATAAGACATCAAAACAAAAGTTTACGAATAGGATGTTTAGTTGTATAGCATTCAACTTTCCTTGAGGCAATAGGCAAATCAAGATCATGAGGGAGAGGATTTGCGGTGTAGGGCAATGATAATGAAGGAGAGTCATGAGCCTCTGTAACCAATGGTAATTCAACTATTGATTTTTTTTGGGTGTAGTTGATAGACCTGCAATGGCTTCCCTTTGAGGGCTAGAACTGTCTACCTGATCATCACTAACAGGAAGAGGAAGTGGGACAACTGATGAATGCTCCTCGTATGCAATAATGGGCATATCAGAAGATGGAAATGAGTGCATGTAAAATGTAACATATACAGAAAGAAGCATTTTTTTATATTTGAGATCATATAAGACTATTACCCCTTTGGAGTCTTGAGTAATTCAAAAAGTCACATTGGGTAACTCTAGGGGATAACATATCAAATAAGTGGTGCACAAAACAAATTCAACCTAAGACTCTAGGAGACAAGGAAAACAACGTGGACTTTGGTCTTAAAACCTTTAGAGGAATCTCACCATCCAAAAATGCTAAAGAGATACAATTAATGAGGAAGCAAGCAGTGAGAACAACATCCTCCCATAAACTTTTGGGAACTTTCATTAAAAAAACATAGATTTGGAATATCCAGTAAATTTCTACTCTTACTCTCTACTTCATTTTCAAGAGAGGTATATACACATGGTGTTTTATGTAAAGTTTCATTCAAAGATCAAAAATCATCCAACCATTTGTTATAATACTAAAGGTCATCATTAAATTGATTTTTATTTCTAATTAAGTTGTTAAAATACAAGTTTAGGTATTTTGGTCATTTCTTAGATTTTCAATATTATATTTTTCTGTTATAGTATAGCTATTAGATAGAGAATGTCTTATTTTATCTTTAGTTAAATTTTCATTGAATTTAGACATGTATTTTAGGAGATGTAATTTTGAGTATTGAGGGGTATTTTTGTCCTATTATAAAATTTCTCTTAAACCCTGATTATAAAGAAGCAGGAAGGGCCTTTCTGGCTCGGATTCCAAAGTAGCAAAACTGCCTCTCTTTCAAAAATCTATTTTCTCTTCTATTTTCTCCCTAAATCACCATTTTTCATGGTATCAGAGCAGTAATGCAAGTCTTGGACAAGTGTCTTTGGATTTTGTGGATCTTCTCTCCATATTTAGCAATCTCCTTGAAGGTTTTCCCCACATTTCTGGACTGGTAGGGTAAAATTTTCATTGTCCCCTTTTTCTACCTATCTTAGCCTATTGGCTAATGATTATTGCTTCTATTTGACTCAATGTTAGGAATTAGAAGTGTTTAATGATCTCAATTTGAGAAAATTTCTCAAATCTGCCTACGCCATCAACCTAATGCTTGTGTCATCATCTATATAGCCTACGCCATCTTGATTTCTTGCAATTAGGCCATTCTTTTATTGATTTATAGTCTCAATTGCTGGAATTGATCACTGTTGGTTCTAAATTGAATGAATTGAGTGTTGTATTGCCCTAATTGAATTCTGTGTGGGGCCCACTTGACTACGTAAATATTGAAATTTTGGGTAAGCTCTTCCCTTTGGTTAATTGACACTCTAGTGTATTGAATTGTGGTATTTGGTGATATTTAATGGTTGATTCCAGTACACGGGTTGTTGTCCAAAGGATTACTGAGAATTCAAATGTGAAATTTTCTCAGTCTATTCAGATAACTACGATCCAGTTGAATGGATTGAATTATGTAAACTGGTCTAGATCAATTTTGATGTATTTGAGGGCCAGAAGAATGGTAAAGTATATAAATGATGATCCCTTGGTACCTGTTACTGAAGATTGGGTAGCAGAAGATAATTTAGTAATGACCAGGTTGGTCAATAGTATAGAATCTAGATTTAGTGATAAGATTTTGAGTTGCAATACTGTTAAGGCAATGTGGGCTACATTGGCTTCCATTTTGTCTCAAGAAAGTAATTTATCAATGATCTATGAGTTATATGTGAAGTTCTTTAATATGAAGCGTGGAGGTAGATCAGTGACAAATTATTTCACTGAGATGAGGGGAGTACTATAAGAGATTAGTACATTTCAGCCTTTTACAATGAATGTTGAAGACATCTGTAAGAAAGAAAATCAGATTCAAGTAGCCCAATTTTTGGATGGTTTAGAGCATGAGTATAATGCTATTAGAGCCCAATCGTTGGTTAATGAGGATGTTACCACTCTTGAGCAAGCTTTTAATAGAGTTCTTCGATCTAAAAGTGCAGTTGTAAATAAGAATGAGTTAGGTGGAGCCCTCTCAGAAGAAGCAACTGCTCTTAAACTTCAATCGTCTACAAGTAAGCCTGACGGTCAGTTTCCTAGTGGTAATAATAGAGGTATAGGTCGTACTTACGCAACCCGTGGTCATGGCCGAAATGATTGGGGGGATAAAAAAATGTGTTTATTGTAGTAGGACTAATCATATTTCTGAGAAATATTGGGACAAATTTAGTAAACCTACCTTGGCCAATTCTATAGTCACAGATAGGGAGGCCTCCTCACACACTAGATCGTATGAGAAAATTCAGTAGTTATTACAGCAACTGGGTCAACTGAGTGCTTCATCTACTGCTTTTTAGACTACCGAGAGTCCTCCTTCTGCCTCACCAAGTGCCACGATGGCTAGTGCAGGTATGAATGCACTAAATATGTCTCATTCCCCCCTCTTGGATCATTGATTCAGAGCCTCTACACACATGTCAGGTATGCCCTCTCTATTTCAGTCCATTAGTCCATCTCATTCATATCGTTGAGTTACTTTAGCTAATGGATCCACCTCTCCCATTCAGGGGGAAGGTATAGTTCGCACTACTCCACAAATATCCTTAGATTCTGTTTTATTTGTACCAAAGTTTCTAGTTAATGTCTTGTCTGTGAGTCATATAACTAAATCCTTAAACTGTTCAATAACCTTTTATCCTATTTCTTGTGTTTTCCTGGACTTGCAGACAAAGAGGATGATTGGTTCAGAACATGAGAAGGGAGGGCTCTATATGCTAGATGATGTATCCGTTTCTCGACCATAGCTCTCACTACTACAAATTCTTCTTACTTGTGGCATCTGCGCTTGGGACATCCCTCACCAGCTCAGTTGCATCAGTATTTTTCTTCTCTGTCAGCCGATATTTCATTTGATTGTGAATCCTATCAGCTGGGAAAGCATCGTCGCTCAAGTTTCCCAGTTCGTGTCAAAGTACCAAGTTGTTTGAATTAGTCCACTCTGATGTATGGGGTCCATGTTGGGTTTCTAACCCATTTGGTTTTAAGTATTATGTGTCATTCATTGGTTAGTAGAGTCACTTGGGTGTATCTCCTACTGGAGAAGTCCGACGTATTTGATGTATTCCTCAAATTTTTCAATGAAATAAAAAATCAATTTGGTTCGTGTGTTCATGTACTTTGTACTAACAATGGTTTGAAATATCTTAACCATAAATTTTTAGTATTTTGTGATTCTCATGGTATTACCTATCAAACATCCTGCCCTTGTACACCACAAAAAAATGGGGTGGTTGAACGTAAAAATAGATATCTCCTTGAGGTCACAAGGACACTATTATTGCATATGAATGTTACTAAATCTTTTTGGGGAGATGCAGTTTTAACTTTGTGCTACTTGGTTAATCGTATGCCTTCAACTGTTTTGAGTGGTCAAGTTCCACTTAAGGTTTTAAAACCCAATTATAAATTTTTTGGTGTGGTTCCTCGTATTTTTGGATATACCTATTTTGTTCATATGCTTGGAACTTCGATTGATAAGTTGTCACCTAGGTCTGTCAAATGTGTTTTTTTGGGATATTCACGTCAACAAAAAGGGTACAAATGTTATGATCCTATTCGACAAAAAACATATGTGTCAACCGATGTGACCTTTTTTTAACATACTCTATAGTTTTCATCATCTACTGAGCTTCCTGTATCACCTGAATTTCCTTCAGACTATCTTGTTCCTATTGCAATTTTGGATGTACGAGCATCATCGAGTTCTTCATTGCTTCTTCGTGTTTATAGTCATCGCTCTCGTACTCCAGCTGTGCCTCCACCAGTTACCTCTACAGAGCGCTCTTCTCATGATCTACCAACTTCTTCATTACTTGCAGATCTTGTTCTCTAATTTGGACTTGCCTATTAGTCTACGAAAAGGTAAACGGTATTGTACTTCTCATCCAATATCCAAATATGTGTCACTTGATTTTTTGTCCCTGTCCTTCAAGTCCTGTGCTATGTCATTGTCTATTTCCCATATAACTCGTTCAGTGCAGGAAGCCATGTGCTATCCAGAATGGAAACAAGCTATGGATGATGAGATGAGTGATTTGGTGTCTCGCGAACATGGAATCTCTATGTGATCCACCTGCAGGAACAGCTATTGTGGGTGTCATTGGGTTTATACTTGTCAGAGTGGTTCCATCCACTCTTGTAGGCGGTAGCTTTCCGCACCTAACAGATTGGTATTTTGGGTGTATTGGCTAGCCGCTATCATGGTATCAGAGCTGGGCACACCACGTCCCGCGTTCGAATCCCGTGAGAAGCGGTCAAGAATGGGTGGGGTGGGTGTCAGAGTGGTTTCATCCACTCTTGTAGGCGGTAGCTTTCCGCACCTAACAGATCGGTCTTTTGGGTGTATTGGCTAGCCGCTATCTATACTATCAAATATAAAGCTGATGGCTCTATTGAACGATACAAAGCTCGGCTGGTAGCGAAAGGGTATACGCAAACTTTTGGAGTTAATGTCTTTGAGACATTCTCTCTTGTGGCCTGACTTACTTCGGTACGTATCTTAATATATGTGGCTATTAATAAGGGTTGGTCTCTCTTTCCACTCGATGTGAAGAATGCCTTTTTATATGGTGATCTATAGGAGGAAGTGTATTTGGAGCAACCTCCTGGGTATGTTGCTCAGGGGGAGACAGAAAAGGTCTGTAAGCTGTAGAAGGCTATTTATGGATTTAAACAGAGTCCACGGGCCTGGTTTGAAAAGTTTAGTGATGTGGTACTACAATTTGGGTTCTATAGGAGTCACTGTGATCATTCTATATTCCTACTTAAACGGAAGACTGGTATGGTGGTTTTGGTTGTCTATGTAGATGACATTGTGTTATCTAGTGATGATCTTGATAGTATTACAGAAGTTAAACAATATCTGGCCACACATTTTCAGACAAAGGATTTAGGCTCTCTCAAATACTTCCTTGGCATTGAATTCGATCGTAGCAAGCGAGGTATTATTCTTTCTCAGAGAAAATATATATTGGATATGTTACAGGAGTATGGTTTATTAGGTGCTAAACCTATAGACACCCCCATGGAAGTTAATCATAATCTACATGACACCCAAGGTCCTACACTCAAGGATAAAACTCAATACTGATAGTTAGTAGGTAAACTGATCTATGCTACAGTTACCAGGCTGGATATTTCATTTGTTGTGGGAGTTGTGAGCCAGTTCATGGAAAATCCTCAAAAGTCCATTTAGAAGCTGCTCAGAGGATTTTGAAGTACTTGAAAGGTGCTCCTGGAAAAGGTCTTCTGTATACTCATAATGGGAAAATTGATGTACTTGGGTATTCTAATGCCGATTATGTTGGGTGTAAGATGGATAAACGTTCTACATCTGACTACTGTTGTTTTGTTAGAGGCAACCTAATAAGTTGGAAAATTAAGAAACAGATAGTTGTGCCTAGGTCTAGTGCAGAGGCCAAGTATCAAGCAATGGCTCATACAGTTAGTGAGCTTATGTGGATTAAGTATGTACTTCTTGAGTTTGGTTTTATGTTACCTGACCCTATGGTTATGAATTGTGATAACTAGGTAGCCATTTTTATTGCCAACAACCCTGTATTCCATGAGAGAATGAAACATATAGAGGTTGACTACCACTTCATTAGAGATGAACTTATGCAGGGGAAGGTGATAACTTCTTGTGTAAAGTCGTCAGTCCAGTTGAGAGATATATTTACCAAGCCTTTGGGGAGACGTGGACATGTATCATTTAGTGACAAGCTAGGATTGTTTGATATCTACCCTCTAGCTTGAGGGGGAGTGTTAAAATACAAGTTTAGGGGTATTTTTGTTATTTCTTAAATTCTCTATATTAGATAGAGAATGTCTTATTTTATCTTTAGTTAAATTTTCATTCAATTTAGACATGTCTCATAGGAGATATGTATTTTGAGTATTGAGGGTCAATTTTTTCCTATTGTAAAATTTCACTCAAACCCTGATTATAAAGCAGGAATGACCTTTTGGCTCGGATTCCAAGGCAACAAAGCTGCCTCTCTTTCCAAAAATCCATTTTTTCTTCTATTTTCTCCCCAAATCACCTATTTGATACCACCTTGGAGCCAATTGAACATGGTATCAAAGCAGGTAATCATATGTGGGCTTGCACCTAAAAACTATCTACTTATAGAGCCACAAAAGAGGGCCTACACCTAAAATTTATCCACTTGTAGAGCCACTAAAGAGGGCCTACATTTAAACTGCCTACTCCTAAATTATCCACTTGTAGAGCCACAAAAGATAGTCTACATGTGAGGGGGAGTGTTAAGGAATAGTCTCACATGGATTAATGAGTACAAATATCTTGAGTTTATTAGTTAGGAAAGAGGTTTCCTAAGTTAACTAGTCATTTTGGCATAGGGCCTTGGACCCAATTTAACATAGGTGTTGGAATACATCAAATACCTCACTTTGATTCTTCATGAGGTAAACATGAGTTACTTTGATAGAATCATCAACAAAAAAAATAAACTACTAATATCCAAAGACACTTCAAACCCTATAAAAGGGGCCTATTAATCAAAATGAACTAAATGGAAGGAAGACTTGATCCTTTTATTTACTCGACTAAGAAAAGAAGACCTATGTTGCTTGCCAAGTTGACAAGTTTCACATTCAAACGTAACCGAAGATTGACTCAAGATTGGAATAATTTGGTGGAGCTTGACGGATGCCTCAAGCCTGCAGTGTGGAAAATAGTAGAGTTCATCTCTTTCACATTCTCCAATCATCTTCCTCGTCTTGAGATCCTATAAAACTCAAATGAGGAAAAGAAAGTCACAAAAAATTAGGTTTTGATTATTTAACTAATAAACATTAAAATTACTAGAAACTTGGGAACAATCAAAACAAATGATTATGCTCCTCGAACTACTCCCTCACACAAATAAAAGATGATGATCAATTAGCTAAAGTAATATGAGAAGATAATGGCAGATGAAATGAAGAAAATTGGATGGTGTACCTGTAATGTGTGCAAATAATCAATTATATACTTACCCTTACAACTAGAAGAGACATGAAGTGTAGAAGTATCTGAATGTTCAAGAGTGTGTACCTCCACTAGCCCCTCTTACCTCTATATCTGTTAGAAAATGTATTGAGGGGTAATTTGGTCTTTTGACATTAGCTAGTGTTTTTGATGTCTACATTATCGTGTTTTACATGTTTGATTATTTCAATAGACTTAGTTTCATGTGTTTTGTTATGTATATCGAGTGATATAAGAGTAAGTGATTTTAAGTGTATAGGGGCATTTTTGTAACTTTGACATTTTTTCACTTGATAAAGAAATGAGGGGGTCGAACACGGACCTCAATATGACTCTTCTCAAAAGTCTTTCGTCTCAAACTCTTCTCTCCTCTTCTCTCGTTCAATTTCTCTCTTTATACTCTCTCATTTTCCTTTTTTACATGGTATCAAAGCAGTGAATCTTAGTTGGAAATCTCTATTCTGCAATGTTCCCCTCCATTGAAGACTGCAACATCTTAGAAGGAGGTTCCTCGAGGTTATTTCCCTATTGCTTTAATAAAAATCATCTGTATCTTCTAGGGTTATTGGTCACTAGCGCATTTAAGTGCATTTATTGATGAGATAGACTCCTAGAAAGATTTCTTATTTGGAGAAATTTCCCCTTTGCCTGGTGCGTAGCCTGATATATGCTCCTTGACTACTGGTGGAAGGTGATGTCTACCCTATTTATTGCTGATTTGGTGGTTAATGAGTGTACAATCACTCTCTATGGGTGGAAGTTGTATCAATCTGGGTTTAAGTGCCAATTGCATAAAAAAACATAATTTTTGAAAAGTGGGGCCCTTACCTGGCACACCTGTCTTGTTGCTTATAGTTGTAATAGCCTAGTTGCGACTGTTTTGTGGTACTTGTGGCTAATTCCAGTGAGGTATGTACTATGTCAAGGGAAGTAGGGAATTTTGATGGAAAAAATACCACTGTTATCACTTGAGAAAAGTTGAATGGGTGGAATTATGTCAGTTGGTCTAAATCTGTATGAGTGTATTTAAAGGCCAACCAAAAGTCGAAATATATTAGAGACAACCCCCTTGTGCCTATGAATGATGATTGGAAGGCAAAAAAACTGTCAAGCTATGACATGGACAATAAATAGTTTAGATTCCAAACTAAGGAATCAAATTATGAGTTGTGAGACTTCAAAAGAGATGTGGATGTCCCTGGAATCCTTATATGCATAAGAGAGCAATCTATATCGAACATACGAGTTATATATAAATTTATTTAGTCTCAAAAGTGGTAACAGACCTATTACAGCGTATGAGACAAAGATAAATGTATATCATCTACTCACTACTAATCAATGGGAGTTAAGAAAGTAGCAAACCAGTTGCTAAATTCCTTGATGGCCTGGGTCGGAATTTGGAGTAAAGGCACGATTACTTGCTTCAGATGATCCGCCTACCTTGTCTACCACATTCAACAAAATCATTCGTGTTGAAACTACTATATTACCTAGAGGTGCTAAAGGAGTTAAGGTAGTGGATGCCTTTACCTATACCTCTAATTTTAAAAATATTTCTAGAGGTTGTAATAGTATCTGTAGAGGCAAAGGTAGAGATGGACTTGGTCAAGGTCGAGGCCGAGGCGATGGTAAATTTAATACGAAATATAATAATTGTGGTAGATCAAACCATTTTTCAGATAAGTGCTGGATCCAATTTAGTAAACCAATGTCGGCAAAATCAACCATTCGTGAAAGTAACGAAACTCCTACTGAGGTGGTAAGCAATATTATAATAGGGTCATCTAATGATGCACCAACTATTCAACAACAATAGAAACTAGGTTGTTTAGCTCTCAAATGCCTCTTCCTCGACATCTATGGCTCAAGACTTATGTTCATACAACTATTTTGGCTAGTTCAGGTATGCCTGCTTTTCATGTGCGTCCCTCCCCTCGTCCACCTAGGTTCTTGACTTAGGAGCTACTACCCATATGTTAGGTGTGCCATCTTTATTTTCAGATGTAAGAGAGTTATATGATATTAATTATGTTAACTTATCTGATGGTTTTGTTTCATTAGTTCAAGGGGTCGGTATAGTATCCCCTACATCATTCATGTCTCCTCAGTCTGTGTTATTTGTTCCCAAGTTTCCTCTTAGTCAATTTTGGTTAGTCAGTTGACAAAATCTATGAATTGTTTGTTAACTTTTTATCTTATCGACTATGTTTTTAGGATCTCATGACAAAGAGGATGATTGGTTCCTACGTGTGAGATGGATGGATTGTATTATTTGGAGAGTCACTCGCTAGGTAATACACTACATGCTCTACACTTTGCACTCCGTCCTCTACAGTGACATTTACTGTTAGGTAATCCCTCTTTAGCAAAGTTGGTTTAACCTTTTCTTGCATTGGCTTCCAGTCTTTTGTTTTAGTGTGAATCGTGTTAGCTGGGCAAATATTAATGGACAATATTTCTTGTATCTCATGACAGGAGCAGTCATTTGTTTGACATTATTCATTCTGATGTTTGGGTTCCTTGTCCTGTGATTAGTTTGTTTGGTTATAAGTATTTTCTTTCGGTTATTGATGATTTTAGTAGATGTACTTGGGTGTGTCTCCTACAAGATAAATTTGAGGTGTTTAATGTAGTTCAAAACTTTTACATTGGAATCAAAAATCGTTTTGTTAATTTTATTTGTGTACTTCACATTGATAATGGGCTGGAATTCATAAATCCGAAATTTGATATCTTTTGTCAGCATCAACAAATTATTCATCAGTCAACTTGTGTGTTTACTTTACAACTAAATGAAGTAGTTGAATGTAAAAATCAGTCATTTGTTGGACCGTGTTATTTCATATGAATGTACCTAAGTTGTATTGGGGTGATGCAGTTCTTACTACATGTTTTCTCATCAACAAGATGTTTTCTTTTGTTCTTGGGGATAAAATACCCATACAACTTTTAATGCCCTTTGTTCCATTATTCCCATTATCTCCACGTGTATTTAGATGCATATCCTTTCACGTGTTTAGTCCATATAGAGATAAATTGTCTCCTTGTGCAGTAAAGTGTATTCCCCTAGGATATATCGTACACAAAATAAATATATATGCTTATATCCTTCTACAAAGATAACATTTACATCTATCGATGTAATATTTTTTGAGGATACTCCTTTTATGGCTTCCTCCACTATATATGTGTTTCCCTCATCTACTACAAGTGCAAAGTCCATTGTTGTTACAGCTATAGAGGATTTTCTAGGACCTTTACCTAGTGTTACTATTGAGAAACCATTGTAGGTATATGGCTACCATCGCCTTAGACTACATTTCCCTCTCTCACACTAAAAAAAAACCACTTTGTTTGTTGATCCTAAAGTAAGTGATTTACATTTTCCTATTGCTTTTCGGAAGGGTGTTCGAAAAGGTACTCGTTATCCACTGTCAGATTTTGGTTCCTTTGATTCGTTGTTTGATCGAAACAAAATAGATTGTTTTGTCTTTGTCCTCTTGCACTATTCCTTCTTCAGTGCAGGAAGTTCTCTCTTATCCACATTAGAAGCAGGCCATGAATGTTGAGATGGAAACATTGTTGGATAGGGGGACCTAGTAGTTGTGTGATTTTCCCTCAGGTACCAATATTGTTGGATGTAGATAGGTATATACGGTGAAATATATGACCGATGGATCTATCGAGAGATACAAGGCTAGACTAGTATCAAAAGGCTATACACAGACCTATGGAGTTATGTTTTTGAGTCTTTTTCTTCAATTGCTAGGTTGTCCTCTATTTAGATGTTGGTTTCTATAACTATGGATCCTGTGGTCACTATGTCAACTTGACATTAAAAATGTTTTCTTGTATGGTGATCTGGAAGAGGAAGTTTGTATAGAGCAACCTCCTGAGTATATTGCTTAGGGAGAGATTAATAAAGTTTGCATGCTCAAGAAAGCTATATGCGGTCTCAAACAAAGTCTGCATGCATGATTTGAGAAATTCAGTAAACTTATATTTTCTATTCGATTCTCTAGGAGTCACTATGATTATTCACTTTTTTGTTTTGAAACGGTCATCCAGTATTCTCTTGTTATTAGTATATGTGGATGACAACATATTGTCTGGTAGTGATGTGACAGGTATTGAGGAAGTAAAAGCACACCTGACAAAATATTTTCAGACTAATCCTTGGTTCACTGAAGTATTTTCGGGGATTGAAATAGCTAGAAGCAAAGAAGTTTATTTGTATATGTGTATATGTGTATATGTGCATACACAGAGGAAGTATGTCATTGATATGTTGCAAGAGTGTGGTTTCCTGGGTGCCAACCCAATTGAAACTCCAATGGAAGTTGGGCATGATCTTCATGATGATTAAGGTGTTGACTCAATGATAAGATGATGTATCGTTGGCTAGTTAGCAAACCCATATATACTACTATTACTCGTCCTTACATATCTACTATTGCCCGTGTAATTAGTCAATTCATGGAATGCCCATGCAAATTTTATCTAGTGGCTACATAGAGAATCTTGTTATATTTGAAAAGGTCACCTAGAAAGGGTCTCATCTTTAAGCCTCATAATCACCTTAAAATAGAAGTTTTTTCAGAAGCAAATTATACAGGTTCGACACTGGATAGGAAATCTACCACAGGTTACTATATGATTCTAGGAAGTAATTTGATAAGTTGGAATAATAAGAAATAGAATGTTGTAGATCGATCCAGTGTTGAGGCTGACTATCATTGATTTTATGTGGGTAAGATTTGTGGTAAGAGAGTTGGATCTACACCAGGATGAACCTATGACTCTATATTGTGACAATCATGCTGCAATATTCATTGCGGGGAATCTAATTTTTCATGAGAGAACTAAACATATTGAGGTGAATTGTCATTTTTATTCAAGATGCAGTAATGAGGAAAGAAGTCATCACTCCCTATGTTCGATCTGGTGATCGAATTGAAGACGCTTATACTAAAACGTAAACGCAAGTTTGTGATATTCTATAACAAGTTGAGCCTTATGGTTATATATGCTCCAGATTGAGGGAGAGTGTTATAAAATCTATTGAAGGATATTTTGGTCATTTCACAAAAGTTGGTGTTTCTGATGCCTACATGATCTTGTTTTACTTGCTTGATTATGTCACTAGATTTTGTTTCATGTATTTTGATTGTAAATATTGGAAGATATAAGTGTTTAAGCGATTTTAAGTGTATAGGGGTGTTTTTGTAACTTTGACATTTTTTCACCTAAGGAAGAGATGAGAAAGTCAAGCACGACCCCCAATGAGACCCTTCTCAAAAGTCTTTCCAGTCAAACTCTTCTCCCCTCTTCTCTCTATCAATTTCTCTCTTTATACTCTCTTATTTTCCTTTCTCACAATATCCTCCATTTCTTTTGATCCGTAAGGGTCCTACTAAGGGTTGAGGTTTCAACTCCCTTAGTGTTCTGAATTTGTGAGGTTGTGACTGCACTTTCTGCCCTCATAACTCTAGCATATACTGCAATAGGTGTAGGGACATTTACATTGGCCAGCAATTGAGCCCGAATTGTTGCATACTTAAGACCCAACGCATGGAGAAGCCTAGCCACATTTATGTCTTGCTTTTGTTTTCACAGCTCTTCACTATTTTTAGCATGCGGGTGGTACACTAATTTTTTGCAGCATTGCTATCATTTCACTAAACAGTTCTCTCACACTATTTCTCCTCCCTCTGCAATGTAAGCTTATTATATAGATCATACACTGAGATAGGTTTTTCTCATGAGAGAAGGATGTTTCTAAAATAGTCCACATGTCCTGTATCACATAATCGTGTCTATTTATATGTGGTTCTATGCTATTAACAAGCCAAGTCATTATGGTAGCATATGTCCTTCTTCCAGGTTCTAGTCAAAGGGGAAGGAGGACACTCAGGTGACAAATGATCCTTCTCTTTTAACTCAAGGTACATCTTCACAGCTCTATGCCATAACAAATAATTCTTACAATCAAAGCTTTGTGCTAGTAATTTGCACGTAGGAGATGTCCTTTTTTACTCCCATATCTACATCTGAACTAACAACACTATTACTCAAAGAGGTCATCAATTGCTAAACATAACACAAACACTAATTCCACACACCATCAAGCTTTATGATAGTAATTTGCACGTGGGAGATGATGCCCTTCTCCTCTACTCCCCTATCGACATCTGAACTAACTTCACTATTACTCAAAGAGGTTATCGATTGTTAAAAATAACACAAACACTAATTTCACATACCACTTGTCTTTCTCACAACTCCAAACAGCAGTTAGTGTCACACTGAATACCAAACTCAACCACTAGAAGCAGCAAAATACTTAAAACAGATATGTGCGCGGACATTTGCATTCACAAAATCACCCAGAAAACAATTAGAACTTCAAACATCCAATTCCAGCCAGCCACTAACAACCAATAAACAAGAATTCCACCAGAATAGCAAGAAACATAACTTCAAGAGGACAAAAACTTGTTTGCGCAGACCAAATTTGATCTTAAACCCACTAGGGGCACAAACATATATAATCCTCCACAAACCACATTATACAATGAGCATGTAGGCTGTGGCACAAGAAGAATGAGAAAAACTAACCTAAAAGTCCTCTCAGCAATTGTATTTCTCCAAACCCGTAATTGGCCGCAAAAGAAAAAAAGGATAAAAAGATGTCTAGAAGTTGCCCATGGTCTCTTCTACTGTTTTAATACCTTATAGACTTGGTAGATGTAGAGTGAGAGAGTTGGGAGTATTGAAAAGCAGGTATGGGAGAGTCTTACATGATTATCACAGAAAGAAGTCACTCGGAGCAATAATTAATATGGCTGAATCTTATAAGAATCTCATATGAAGAAGTCTCACAGAAGTGTTTTAGTTAAAAGGTGTTTTACTTATTTCTGTGTTCTACTTATATTCAGTTGTTTAATTATGCTAGGACCTATCTTAAAAGTATTAGACTTTGAGTGTAATTGGGACAATAGTAGTTTAATTGTAATTAGATTCTACTTGATTTCTCTATTATACATAGAGGTTCATTGTACTTAAAGTTAGTGAAATATTTCTCTTTTCTAGAAATTCAACATGGTATCAAATCAGGTTTTTTTTTATTTATCATCTCTAGTAGTTTAGGTTCGTATTCTACCTTTTTTTTTCTTTCCTATCCTACTACTCATTGTTTCCTTGGCATTCGCACCTCCATATTGAACTTTTCATATTGCAAATTATATATTGAAAAAAATATCTTTGAGTCTACTTTCCAACACAAAAAGAATTTTGGTAATCTGATTTTCTACAAAGAGAAATAGATATTTGAAACAACAAAGGTTAGACAGCAAGAGAGGTTCAAGTAGTAGCAGAAACTTTAATTTTCAAAGCATTTTATACCCATCAAGAACGAGACTTTATATGGAGAATTATATGTTATAAAAAACATCTATAAATTTATTTCATAACTAATTAAACCAATTCTCAATCTAAATTTTTCAGAGGGAGATATTAATATCGAAAGAGTCAATGGTCATCTTTGTCAAAGAAAAAAGAGTACTCGGGCTAGATTGTAGAGTCGGAAATCTATCAGATTTTTTCTCTTAAAAGAAGTATATTTAATAAAAAAATATTATACTTTAATGAAATATATTGTAGTCTAGTTTCAAAAGGAGTAACATTCATGTCAATCTGATCTATGTGTAAGGAGATATTCTCATTTGGGTTGGCAAGGGTCATGCTATAGAACACAACAAATCAAGAGGTCATAACAGATTCAGGAACAAAGCATTTTATGTCAAATTGGGTATCCGATTAAAGCTATTTGAGTCTGGTTTCTAGAACAACAAACTATTTGTTATTCTGATCTATATTTTGGGAGAGTTGTATCAAAAGCACCAAAAGTCAGTTGCGCTGAAAATCTCTCATTTCCCCCTAAATCCTATGCCCAACCTAGAACTCTAAGCCCTTAAACCCTAATTTCTATTAACTCTACCTTAAGACCGAGAACCCTTAAAAAAAACTCTAAATAATAAATACCATAAACCATTAACCATAAACCCTAAATACCCTCAACCATACCCTAAATACCCTAAACCCGAAATTATACCCTATAAAAACGAAATTGAACCTTAAATACCATTAACCCTAACCCTAAATCCTGAAATTATGCAGTAACAAAACAATCAATACAAATACCACACACAAAAATTAAAATTAAATCAAATACAACAGTAAATTAATTGAAAAAAAATATTAGGGTTTAGGGTTACCTTCTAAAATTTGGGGAAAATCAAAGCCTAGTGGCGAAATCAA
Source organism: Aristolochia californica (assembly GCF_029961685.1). Taxonomy (NCBI): domain Eukaryota; kingdom Viridiplantae; phylum Streptophyta; class Magnoliopsida; order Piperales; family Aristolochiaceae; genus Aristolochia; species Aristolochia californica. The sequence continues at coordinate 9,863,937 of NW_027182279.1, forward strand.
GGAAAATCGAAGTAGAATGGAAGAAATTAGTGCCAAAATGGGGAAAATTGAAGAAAATTAAAATTGAAATGGGGGAAATCAAATGAAATCGAGAGGATCTTTTAAGGAAAAATAGAGCAGCGAGAGAGAGAAGGGAGAGGGAAGCCGAGAGAGAGAAGAGAGGGAGGCCAAGAGGGAGAGATGCGAGAGAGAGAGAGAGAGGGAAGCCGAGAGAGGGAGAAGAAAGGGAGAAGAGAGACGAGAAGGGAGAAGGGAGAGAGAGAAGGGAGATGGAGGCCGAGAGGGAGAATGGAGAGGAGGCTGTGAGAGAGAGAGAGAGAGACAAAGAGGGAAGCCGAGAGAGGGAGAAGAAAGGGAGAAGAGAGACGAGAAGGGAGAAGGGAGAGAGAAGGGAGAGGGAGGCCGAGAGGGAGAGAGAGGGAGGCCAAGAGGGAAACGATGCTGAGAGGAAAGAAAATTTTTGGGAGGTCTGGTCGCGAGAGGGTGCCCCGACGGCTTCAACGGGATGAATCAGGATTTTGGGCGAAATCCTGATTCACCCAATTAAGCCTTGGGCGACATCAACTTAATTATATGCTTCATTCGCTTGGAGCCGACAGAGGTGCACCACTAACGGCTTCAAGTGAATGAAGCAACCACTAACGGCTTCAAGTGAATGAAGCATGTAATCACACGAACTTAAGTTCAAGTTCATGTTGACTAACCCCTCTAAAGTGCATTCGAGTCCTCGCCAAACAAGGACACGACAGGCATACTTCTTATTGATCTTGATTGTGCCTGCTTCATATCGTTGAGAGGAGCTTCTGAAGTCTTCCACTCTTCCGAGCTCTCAGGGCCTTTGGTGTTCCGTGCAGATGAAGACGGCTGCTTTTCATCCCCTTCTCCTATTCAAATTGCATCTAGGTCCTGCTATATTCAGATCAAGAGCGGCATCTCTATTCTGGTTTTAACTTAGGCATGTGACGAACCGGCGACACTTCACCATGAAGCCGAAGCACGAGATGGAGTGTCGACTCCTTCTGGATGTAATAGTCTGCGAGCGTTCGGCTGTCCTCGAGCTGCTTGATTGGCTGTTCATGGAACTGCTTCACTCCGCCATATGAGGCTCTCACTGCTTGCTGCAATTTTCCTGTTCATCAAATTTTTTTTGCAAAAGGAGCCATGATACTTCTTGATCCGATTTGGTCGGGAAAGGATCAAAGAGGAAACAAAGGGAGCTGCCGATCTATAAATGCTTAATACGGAACCACCTCATGCTGCTGGTACCAACCTGGTTACACGTGGTAAGCAGCTTCCCAATAGCAGCATTAACAGCAGCCATGTGGACTCCAGCATTCAAATCTCCCGTATACTCTTCCTTGTTTCCTTTTTATTTGGCCATCAAGACCAGCCCAGCTTTTCTCTCTCCTATTTGTATACTCTCATTCTGCCTCTTCAATGTCTGATAAAACAAAATGCATGATTACCTATGTTACCACATGTCCAGAATCTATACATCTATTGAAGAAAAAGTTCTACGACTACCAAATGAAGGTGTTTAAATTCCAGCAGCAATCCCTAATGCGTTAAGTAAATAAAGATTTTAAAGTAATAGCTTGAAAATACTTAGCACTTGAGATGATAGTTTATCAAATCTTCAAAATCAAACTCTCAACACTAATTTCGAAGCATAGGGAACTTCCAGACTGCATGGAAGCCTTAGTAGTCAAGAATATAAAATTTTAGGGAAAATATATTAAATAAATAAGTTCTCAACTTTAAAAAATTGAACGGTTGAGATTGGCATGAGATATTTTGTCATTTTGTAAACGTGATCAACTCTCTACTAAAAAATATAAACAAATACTTAAAATTTTCTTTGTGAGCTACTAATCATGTAATGGGTCACTTGCGTATTTTTGTGACCTGCCATAGCCAAGTTGAACCCTTATAAATCTCTTTCCATAACTCTTCTAGGTTGTATCATTCAAAAGCAAGGGAGTCCTTCAAATGATCTTCTTTATTCTGCCTTTTCTACTTCTTCAATAGTTTAGCCATTTTGAAATGGGCACTTGAATGATTGGTCCAATAGTTCTTCACAATAGCTTTTAACTTTCATAGTCATTCAAAAGATATTTGTCATTCGAACAATCTTCTTTACTTTGCCTTTTTTTGCTTCTTTAGTAGTTTCGCTTTTTTGAAATGGGCACTTGGATGATTGGTCCAATAGTTCTTCACAATAGCTTTTAACTCTTATAGTCATTCAAATTAATATTTGTTATTCGAACGATCTTCATGTTTATGCATTATTTGTTTCATTTTTCTTCAAAATTCTTTTGAGCTAGCCGATCAAATGTTTATGTTGGAAGATATGATATAGTCACTGAAGTAATTAATTTATGTTTCTTGTCTCTTCTTCACTCTTATTAGGGTAAAGGGCATAATTATAATATTGTACTTTTATCAGTTATAAATAGAGCTTATGGGGGAGGGTTTGGACACAAGTCCATAACCTCATTTTTTCTCCCTTTTCTTCTCCAATGTATGTTCTTCTTCTTTCTCCATGAGATTATCGATGGAGTCCTGAAAATCAGCATAGTATCAGAACATTGATTTTCAGGATTTGTAGCTATGAGTTTTTAGGTTTCCAATTGTTTGTTTTTCTACTTTGAACTCATTTTTCTTCTGTTGTCATTTACTACTGTCATCTTCTACTCTTCAGTAAAATTTTCTCCTCAATCCTTGAATTTGCAAGTACCTACATTGTTTGCTATTGAGCATGCTAATCTACAAGCTTTTCATTGAGCTAGCTTGATTACAATGTGCACATTTCATCTCTGGCTAAACATTTTTAAATTGCTTGCTGTGAAACACCTCAACAAGTTTATCTTCTGAAACAATGGCTTGTTACCCCAGATTGAAGACCTATTGTTAAAAGCTTCAGTTTCGAAAATTTCTAGTAGCTGAAAGTAGACGGGAGCCTGATATTGGTATCGTCATTTCTCTGTATGTTGTTGTTGTTCGTTGCTTGGTATTGGTCGGATATTATTCTTTGCAGAACTGATATTGGTATCATCATCTCTCCGTCTATTGTTGTTGTTCGTTGTTTGGTATTGCTTTGATATTGTTTGTTGTTGTTCATCATCTCTTCATCTCTTCATCTCTTGCTGGTATCTTCATATTAAGATTTTGGTTCTTCGTTGTTGGAACTTGCTCACCACTGGAACTAATGGTCTCATCACCGCTGCTCACCATCGTAGTTAGCAAATGTTAGTTGGCTCATGCGTATAACATCTAGCCTGGAAGATTATTTTTTTACCTTATTTTTTTACCTTCAGTTAATAACAAGCTGGTCACTAGTGTATCATTCTGAAAATCGCTTCATTGATTAACTGGAAAATCCTTTCGATGCGAGACTTATATTTTGACGAGGCTCCTTTGTGCTTGAACGTCTCCAGTTGTTTCCGATCCTTGGTGTAATCATGGTTTGATCCTCTATCAAGAAGATATTTGCTCTTGGTTGATCTTGCTCTGTTCGGGAAGATATCCAGTTGTTTTCGATATCTTGGTTTCAAAAATATATTTGATCTTCTTCTGTTCGGAAAGATCACGACTCCGTGCCAGTAATCTTCCTCTCGGATTTTCATTCTCCTTTACTGCCAACACTTGATTAACAAAATTCACACACAATATATGTCATCTCATCCGCATGTTGTTGACATTTTTACCAAAAGTATTCCACACCCTCTTTTTGAAATTTTTGCTCCAAGTTTCACGTTTACTCCACTCCGACGCTCAGATTGCAGGGGGTGTAAAGGCTACCAAGTCGTAGTAGCAATCGAAGACCCGATCACCACGATACAGGGAAACCCGAATTTATTTTGTGAAATCAATTGTAAAATCAATATAAATAAATGTACATCCTCACCATTTAATTTGTGGTGATTTCGAAGATAAATTAAATCTTCTTAAATCAAATGAGGATATTCTAGTCGGTCGACCTTCATTGTTCTCTTCTTTTCTTCAAGTCCTCAATCACTTAATTGTTTGATCATATGGGTGAACATTTCCTATTGAAGAACAAGTATGTAAGAATTTTACATGACACACACAACAAGAAGTCTCACGGAGCCAAGATTATTATGGTGGAGTCTAAGATGAGTTTCATGGGAAATAGGTTTCACAAAATAGTCTTAGTTTAAAGGTGTTTCAGTTATGTTAATCTTTTGTTTTAGTTTAGTTGGTTAATTATTTTAGAAACCTTATCTTTTTAGTGTTTAAGTTTGGGTTTTAATTGGGATAAAAGTAATTTATTTGTAATATGAGTCTACCTATTTCCTTGATTATAAATAGATGCTCATTTCATTTAATTAAAATCAAGTTAATGAATTATTTCTCTTCTTTGAAAAGTCAACATGGTATCAAAACGGATTTTGTAATTTAAGTATGGGAGTCTTACCATGTTAAACTTTTATTGTTCTAAGATCTATTAAACTCTATCGGCTCGTTGAGTTCCCTACTTTATTAGCTCTATCAGCTCTTGTCATCCTCGTTCACAAAAAAGCCATCACTGTGCTGCTCAAACTTTATAACAAATATCCAGACTCTTGGTACCTATCCCCCCCAACCTTAGAGTGTTTATTCTCAACCGAAACAAAGAAGGGAGTCTTCTCTAAAATATCAAACTCGATGTGGCCGTGGCTACCCTTGGAAAAGGTTTTTTTCTCGTAGTTTTGTAGAAAGTCGATTTGCTATGGAGTTCTTTGACTTAACTGAGGCCAAGTAAAGGAAACAAACACAGAGATACGAGTCGGAGGAGGTGAAAGTTTCGGCTATGTGAAACATCAAAGTATTGCAGTTTCACAAAGATTTTAGTATCAGCATCCACAGGCCAACAATCCTCATCACAGATATCCAAGCACCGATCTACTTCCTTCACCTATTCGAATTCCTCCTTGAATCAAGTTTTGATTCTATTGACTGGATGATTCATGGGTCCGAGGGATCCTATTAGCTAATGAATTCTTCATCGCTGGATTCGGCAGAGTTGCAGAAGTTTCTCCAGCAAGAGAAGGATAGAGAGATTATTAAATCAGATGGTGGATTCCGAATAGAAGATTTTTCTCTGCCAAACAAGTCTCACCAAAAAGTTTTTTTTATCTCCCATCGATCAAACAAAATAGCTTCACTTCGTTCAGTCACATGGTCTTTTGTTGTCTACTTTGGTGAGCTTTCTTGTTCAGTTTGACAATATTACTACATTGTTCGAACATGTTTTTGAGATGACCGATTTGCTTACCATTTTGTATGGGTCATTTGGTTAGTCCATGGTGCCAGAATTTTTTGGGGACATTTTAGAGCTACACGATATACTAGTGCATTAGTAGTTTTTAAGTATTTTTTTTTTATCATTAAAACCATCTCATTAGGGATATCAAGATCAACAATATCATCTCATGTGAAGATGGTTAACAACAACGTAACAAAACCTGACATGAAAGGATTACTACCCCTGTTTGAGGAACCAAAGATTGGTCATAAAAGCAAAAAATCTAGTTTGAAACTCTTTAAGGTGGAAAAAAAATTAAATCCTTCAAATATTAGAATTCCTTAAGGTTAGAAGAGCACAACAAGGGAAATGAAAAACTCACTTCCAAATCTATGGTGAACTGAGAATTTTTTGTGCTAAACTTTCAACGCAAATCTGGAACTAGGAGCTTCTCTTCGAGATCTCTATACTTCCAATTCCGCTGGTTAAGGCTAAAGACCGAAAAGAATTAAGTAACATTAGTGTAACCTTACCCAAGTAATTTCTCCTTAAACCCTTTCCTTCTTTCCAAGTTATACCCTGAATATGTTTAAAACTTGGAAGTCTGGATTTAGAACAGTCTCTATTCAACAACACTCTGATTCCATGAAACCAATAATTATTTAACTTATGTTGGTGCTTAAGATAGATTGTACAAGGAAGAGGATATAACTAAGGAAGAGAAGAAAAGAGTTTTCATCCAAGTGATTACCTAGAATTAGGACAACTCAATGAGCTCGTCTTCTTCATTGATATCTACAGAAGTTTAGTTACAAAAATGCTCTTGAGGCTATGAAAACAAGCTAAGCTCAAGAAAAAGTGGAAAATCACAGCATATATTATGAACTTCACACATTATTTCTCGTTATATTTTAAGACTCAGTATCCAACCATGGAAATGCTATTATATCTGAAAAAACAATGAAAAGGGCTCACTAGCCTGAGGTTGAATTTGTACAGAATGATGCATGAGTATTAAATAAATGTAAACATAATAAAGGGAATTGAAAAAAAAAACACACACACACACTAAAGAGGTTCACAAAGCAAACACATCCATTTGATACAACAAAAAGCCACATTCGTGTTTTCTCAACAGGTTACCACAATATCAATTGTTGGATGCCGCCAGTAGGGGATCAAGATTCAAACTGGAAGCGAGAAGCTATATCACGGCGCAGCATTTCCATGTACTCCTGACAAAGATAAAAGACATTAGAACAACAACAAAAAAACTCGTTGGAAGAAACATACGATATAAAAAATCCCAGATGCTAGATGAAAACCTTCTCTAATCCATCATCATTGCAGATTTCATCAATCAGATGTTCAGCAATGCTCCCTTCACCATATAGGTAATTGGCACTCTCAGCCACACTACGAAGAACACTTGCAGGCGGGTCCCCATGCTCAATGCCTTGTACAGCTTGTCGTAGGTCAATCTGAAGAGATACCACATTTCAATTAAAAACTGTGAAAGAACAGAGATGGCAGACCACAAATCGCTATATTTCCTGCGAACAGTATGAAAACATATTAAATGCACAATAATACCATCCTTAAATGTACATTCCAACAAATTTATTGCTTGAAAAAGTTCACTTCTTCATATCATCACGGAAACCAACTGCCCCATTGATGCATGCAAATCAATATGCAGAATACTTAATCACCAGTGCAGCAATACCAAAAACAAATACGGAAAGCCAAGTTTAAAACAACAGTATCATTATGAGCATCTCTTCAATGTTGTAGGTGAAGAGAATAACAATATTAACATTATAATTTGTACTCATAGGTTTTCTTAAAGATAGTTGGAAGCCAGAAAACTTGGAAAACACCAAGTAATCAAAGGTATTAAAAGAGTTCAAAACACTAGTAAGTTGTTGAAAGTCTATAAAGAAGTTGAAAAGCACCTCATTGCTCTTGTCATGCACTTTATCATCCAATTTGTCATCCCTATCATGTTTACGCTCATCACTTGCTGAAGGTGCTGATGTAGATGCAGGACCATTCAACATCCCACCAAGAGCTTGTGACAAAACAGGCATCAGCTGTTGAAACAATCTAGACATATCAAAAGGGCCATGTTGCTCCCTTTCCAAACCTGGAACCATGTTTCCTTCAACATGCTCCACGAATTGATTAATTGCATTTCTCATTGAAGGGCTTTCAGTAATCTGTTCCAGCATGCCTCTTAAGCCACCAGTTGGAATAAACCCTGCCGGCTGTGACACCCCAGAAAGGAGATTGTCTATCGCAGGACTCGCAACGACTTGAGACATCAAGCTTGCAGCATCAACTTGTCTGCGTCCAAGACCACCATTTGGTGCATCTGAAGGCAAACTCTCACGAAATTGATCTGAGATGAAAGGCTGGACTGCGGACTGACTGCAGTCAGACATGTTTTGGTTAGAAGCTCCCCTAGATATAAGGGCCCGCAAAACTTGTTGGCCTCGAGCAATTGACTCTTCAGTCAGGTTAGGAGATGAGGAGGAATCAGTCCCTGAAACGTTTTCCTGTGACTTTGACAGCCTGCTTCTCCTCTTGAACCATATGCCCAGATTATATCATCAGGAAGACCAGGTAAAACAACAATAAATAAGACAATTCAAATTCAAGAAATTACTTACCTTCAGCTGCAAACCTCCAGATCCCAGTCCCAAAGGAGGACTAATTTCACCTGCCCCGGGATGTATATCTTCGGTGGAACCTGGAGCACTAGTTGAAGCAACATTATCACCCCTGCTCTCAAAATGTCGTGCTTCTGATTTGCAGGGAAGTGCATCAACAGGGTGTTCTTGTGTCAGCCCCAAAATTCCTCCTCTTTCTTCATTACCAAGTTGGTGATTGTGGGTTTCTGATGAAACATGAGGGAAAACAGAAGCTCTAAGAGCCCCATTACTACCGCCTCCATCAACTGTCAAATGGATGGAGGTTTGATTCGCCTCATCAGACATCCCACTAGATCTCGACGAGTCCTGATAAGCTGAATTTCACAAGAAGAAGAATGAAAGGATAACAAAATTAGTACATTATGATATTTGCCACCAGTGGAGTGAACTAATTACCACTAATGACCCTTGGAATCTCCCAAAGTTGAACTATGGGCAACCTTACCATGCATGTTACCATCACTGCTGACAGACTCACCCTGATGGATCACAGTTGAAGAGGTTGAAAAAGACTGAGGAGCTGATTGTGCATTACCCCCCATGTTGGGCTGGACCCCAATGGGTACTGTTGGAGTAGCTCTCTGCAAAGAAGTTTGTGGGCCGGAGGTCAAGTTTGTTGGATGAGACCTGGCATGGACAGGGTGTAATACACTGAGAACGTGGCCAGATGCCTCCCCAGGGGAACGTGCTGGAATAGCTGTAAAAATGTTTCTTGCAGGCAGCTCACGTGGAAGCCCAGTTCCAGTTCCACCTGGCTGTGCTTGATTTGCTTCCCCATTATTTGTCCTAGAGCCCACTGAAGATAAGGCAGAAGAAACTGAGGACCCTGATGATCACACAAAGTCAGAATAGAGAATCTGGAATGAGAAGAGATATCTAAGAGGTCAAGAATCTCACCAGCATGGATGTGAATGTTTATATTCCGATGCACACCTCCTATGCCAACAGGACTCAAAATCCCACTATTTGCCACAGGACCAGCAGATGGGACCCCAATGAAGGAGCTCATTTGAGAAAGAAATGGCTGCAAAATATAAAGATATCTATATGGGGAAATTTGTCATAAAGGGAGTGAGATTATTTATATATGAATTTATTAACAATAACCTGAACCATTATAGGATTTGGCCCTGATGGAGATATGTAAACAGCTGGTCCAGCATTCACAACAGATTCAGCCTACATTTAGCCAGACATTTCCAATAAATACTAATCTCAACTTCTGAAATTTCAAACAATATCAAAGGGAGTAGAGACAAAAGGCCTACTGGAGACTGCCCCATCTGGAGGGTCATAACGGTGCGACCAAGCTCCAACAGAAGGGCGCCTAAATGTTGCACAGCTACTCCTGCTTGCATTGCTTCAGCTTGAATTTGGGCCCGGATTCTTGCATCAGTACTTGATCCCTCTCTTTCCAGGCGCCCAGCAATATTCTACAGAAGATGCAGAACATTAAAAAAAGCAACAGAAGAGATATCTGTGCATACAGATTAGGATTCAATGATCAATTAAAAGATTTCAAGTTTTAGACATTGTAAGCCAAAATATTGAAAATTTAATCAGTTTTGTACCTCTACTCATTTCTGGAGTTTAAAAATAATAGTATAAATTGGATAATAGATACCCAATGTTATCAGAACCAGAATGCATCAGCCAGTTGAACCTGGTTTAACCAGAATTGGCTTGCACTCCAGTTCTGAAATCACAAAAACCGGGGGAGGGGGAATACCCAGATGACCAAGACAATTTGGCCTCTTAAACTACCAAAACCGACCAAACATCCAGACTGGTTTCCTTCTCCACTTTCGTGTTCGATGGAGGGGGGATCCCTTCATCCTTTGATGCTCTGCAGAAAGAGGGAAGCCAAGCACCCCCCCAACCAAATTCTCATAAAAAAAACATAGTTGAGAGGCAGAGCCATCCCCTCCCTCTCTTTCAGTAAAAAGCAGAGGGCAGAGGTGTCCCAATGACACTAAGGATGCTCCCCTACCCTCACATAAAGAAACAAAGAGGCGGAGGCAGGTGCCCCAACCCCCCCACGTCTCTTTCTCATTGTTGATGGTGAGGGTAATCATCCTTGTCCAGCCTTTTTTTAACTTTCTTCTTTATAGTATTACTATAATATCATAAAATAAGAAGTTTTCTTTTAAAAAAAACATTTTTGTAGTAGTAGATTCATCTACTTTCCATAACTAGACATCTTAACTATTAAATATACTATTATAGGCATGTATAGGCACCTTATACAACGTGACATATTAAATATGCAGTAATTATACATTATCATAACTTACAACTAATGGTACTAAATTAAGTATGATTATTTCAATACATTTACATATGTATTACTAAATATTATACATTCAATTTTATGTAAACTATAATGATACATAAATAATATTATATCAATATATGCTTACACTTTATGATGAGATACTGGTACAACCACCACTTAAACCCGGATGAACCAATTTGACCAAAATTAGACAATTCTCCAGTACGGTGAGGAATTCAAGAATGGTAAGGATTGGAGTTTGGACATTTCTTTATGGAATTTTGAGCCTAAGATGGAAGCACTTTCTCCATGTAATACTTTTTTAGTTCAAGGGGGAGTTCCACATGATACATAAAATTTTTCTTTTTGATGATATTGATACATAGATAAGACAAAAAAGAACCAAACTTTCAATATTCATTAAAATGTCAAGTAGAAGACTTACAGAAAGTGCAGCTCCAGCATGCTCACTAAGGAGTTGCCGTGTTCGATGCACCACAGTTCCTAATGCTTCAGGAGTTGGTAGTCCCCTTGTGCTGGGCAATGCAGTATCTGGTCTTGCTTGATCATCAGCAGGCAGAGATGACTGAGAACCTGTCAAGTTATGAAAGTTGAAGTTATTTTGAGTATCTGATCTTGCTGGCTCACCAGCAAGCAGAGACATTGAGAACCTATCAGAATAAATCAACACACACTGACCAAATAACGTTGAAGTTGCTTCTTGTACCATATAACAGAAGAAATGCAACCAATTTATTACCATTACCTGATAATACCACTTGCATTCGATTTATGAACTGAGTCAGTGTTGTCAAAGCATCTGGAATGACCTAGTTCATGAAAAAGGATGTCAATGAAATAGATCAAGGTGAGGGGGGAGGCAGAGAATATAAGAGAAAAGAGGAATATCAATAGAAAATATAAGAAAAAGAGAAAGAAAAATCATCATCAGAAAAACAGGAAAAAAGAAAAAGAATAGCAACCATATTTTGTGGAGGAAATGCTACTGCTCCTCCGGTCAATGGTAACTGTAGAGGCTGATATAGAGATTGAAATGGAGGAGTGGGAAAGCCCTGACCGGATTGCCCCTGATTCCCAGTCTGAGCTTGGACACCAGTCCCTACATGTGGTCCTGCTGCTTCCGCACTTTGGGTAGCCTGAACTGCAGAATTGGACTGAAAAAGAATATGTTGAGCTACAAAACTACACAGAGAACGTCTACGAAGTTATTCCATAAATAAAAAGTAATACTCACGGAAGTGGCAGAAGACATGTTGCTGGTACCACCAGTTGCTGTCAGGTTCCCTATTCCAACAGAATTTAAAACTGCCCCAATAATCTGATGGAGATATAACAATACAAAACATAAATAAAAATCAAGCCAAAATCAACTCAACTACATAAACACATGCTGACAAACCTACCCGACCAAGATCAGGTACAACTCCTTCACCTTGGTCTCCCCCAATATTGAATGTCCCAAGAACTACACTGTGAGAAACTTGCCCAATCCTGCCCCGGGGCCCAGTAGCAGTAAAGTCATTTCCTGCCAAAAACAATAAAATCAAACAAAAAGTAAACTAACATGATCAGCATTGACACTACCAGAAAAGTCACACATGACTTAAAATACTGTAAAATACTCCATTCAAAACTAATCTTATGATGAAAGGAAGTAAAGAAAAAAAAAACTGAAGCAAGTTATTGCAATTCTCTAGCATAATTGAAGAGCTCAGGAATTTAGATCAAACTATGCAATTTAAAACTTATGGCTCGCACAGTGTCTAAGGTAAGCTTCCAATTTTTAACGTCACGAGCAGACAGGGAGCGAGAGAGAGAGAGAGAGAGAGAGAGCAAAGAAAACACAATCACAATAAAATATTGCAATAATTTACTTTCTATTTAAAAAGATATCATACGATATTAAAATAGCCAACATTATCAAAAATATCTAATCAAATCTAGTTTTCTAGATATACTATAAAATTTATGAATTTTTTCATTGCATTTTTTTTAGTTTTTGGGTGTTTAAGAGAATTTTTTTGGACCAATAAATTTTTTTTTTGAAACTTCACTTTTTTTTTTTTAAATAATACTGAAGCATTGAGAAACCGGAGGGGCGTTGCGAGAACTTTTCAAGCCCACAATACTTCCTCCACAACTATTTGACTAATAACTTGTTGGTTCACAAATTCTTTTTTCTCAGAGTAAACATCAAAGATAAAGAGGAGATAGTTTTTTTTAAATGATTTTTTAATTTTTTAAAGGGTGAAATATTATTAAAAGAAAGAAAGCTAGCAAGAAAGTAGCAAGCAGTGCACAAAAGCACTAATAATCAGCATAATGGAAATTAAACACAACTGATAATTCAGATAGCAAGTGTCCCTTTTTAGTGAGTTGGTCTGCCACTGTATTTGCCTCTAGGAAAGTGACAGTGAGACAGGTCACCAATATGAGTGAATTATTCATCAAACCTCCAACTACACAGACAATCCTCTTTGGCTCATGCAATAACATTTTTGAGCCGCCAGGAGTGATCACTGGACGGTGGCAATGAGTTTTTTTTAATGTTTACAATGCACACATGAGCAATAGCCCAAATGACTGCCCCTCCCAAGATCCCTAAGATTGCTGAATGGAAACCTCCTCCGCCGAGGACCCTCAAGCTTATTTTTGACGGAAGGCATTTGGTAATCCTAGTAAAGCGGGCTTCAATGGTGTGTTTCGTGATGTCGATGGCAACACTCTCATATCCAACTCCAGTCCTTCGGGAATTATTGATTCTACTGCTACCGAGCTACCTGCCCTCCTGCATGGACTCATCATACGTCGGGATCATCTCTGCGGCCCTCTTCTCATTGAAGGTGACTCCAAAGCAGTGATTAGTCAGTGCTCCTCTTCTTGGGATCCACCTTGACGTCATTGGAATGTTTATTTTGAAATTTTTAATATTTTATCTTCAATTTCTTATATTTGGTCTACATGAAGGCCAGTGGGCCTCATGATCACTGGTGTCAGAATTGTACCCAGCGCGCGGCTTCGAATCCCCGCTAGCGCAAAAATTTGATTCATTTCAAAAAAAAAAAAAAATCTTATATTTGGTCTCATGTGCCTAGCTCAGTAAACTCTCTTGTTGATTCGCTAGCTAAGCCAGGAGCCTCCCCACAATCTCTTGTTGTTAGAGGAGTGCTCCTTCGATCTTGTTCTGGTTCTGTTTGGTTGTAACAAATTCATCACTCTTTTCAAAAAAATAATTATAAGAAATTTCAAAGATATATGAACTCATGATAGTTGCAAAAATATTTAGCTATATTATCCACATTTTTTCTCATTTGTGAACCCTATAAAACCAACTCATTAGTGAAAGTGACCTGTTGCACTTCAAAGACATGGACAGCACTAGCTGCAATTCTTGTTAGAAATAAAAATCTCAACTACAAGCCCAAAATAATAAAAACAGAGCACAATCAACAAGTATCCTGAGCTCCCAATTTCATTTTCATGGCAATAAGGTAAAGCACAAGAACAGTTAACTGGTAGTCTAACAACAAAAACATTGAAAAAGGCAAAAGAAAATTCAAAAGCATGAAAATTGTTTGAAGAAGAAAAAGCATCAAAATGATATCCATCCAATTAATACAATCTAAATGCTTGAAAAATCTATGTATATTGAATGGAAAAGCAGATTTTTGTAAATAGTACTGATACTAAAATTCCAAAATAAATACAACATCATCTAGAGATTACTATACAAAATATCCTAATACAGAAAAAGACAAATACCCAGTATATAAACCCTATGAAAAAAGAAAAATTATCTGTAAACCACGCAGAAAGAACTTTGTTCAAAAAATAAAGGAATCAAAACCTTGGCTATCACTATCTCCATTATGCCCTGCAGGATTTGCCCCCGGTTGATTCTGCATTTGTGCAGGCAGTCTCTCAACTAAATGGAGGGTATGCCCGTTTTCAACATCTATGATTGTAGTCTTGGAACACAAAAACCATATAAGTTGCAAGAAACAAAAATTTCAAACACGAATGAATATAATAAAATATATTTAAATTACTGTTAAATAAGTGAAATGGAAATGACAAAACAAGTAATAACAGACTGACATAGAAGGATACGATATTCAGAAAGGAGGTGATCATCCTTTAAGACTTTCCCCCTAAAAATAAGCCGCTGCTGAGCCACTGGAACACCAATTGCACTTGCTACTTTCTCCTTAAACAAAGATACCCGCATCTGAAAGTTTTTCAAAGAAAATAAGAAAATGTATAAAGATGAACAAACAGAATTTTAAACAAAGTGACTTCTTATCTCACGAACACATCATTCATATGAAATATTTTTTTGAATGGCATGATACATATAAAATAGAATTAAAATAAACCTGAATGTTACAAAAAGTTATGCAGTATTCAGATTTCTGTAATCTATAGAAGAACATTAGTTTTTTTTAGAAGAAATATAGAAGAACATTAGTTTTTTTTAGAAGAAATATAGAAGAACATTAGTTAGATGTCTAAATGTTATTACACCCAAAGTTATTGAAATATCAGCTAAAATGAACACAAACAAACCCCAGATACCAAAAGAAACTATTCATCACAGTCTTTTTCAAAATCACATTACATTCTTTTTCACCCGGAAGGAGTAGATTTGAGAATCAAGAGTCTTTATATTAACTTCCACATCAGGTTCCTCCCCATGGACCTGTCTTGAGCTAGATGCTTCCATAGAACATTCCTCAGCCATGATCCTGACGGACACAAACATTAAAATATAAATAAAGGAAAATGAATAATTTCAAGAAGCAGATTTCTTAGGAAGAATATGAAAAAAGAGACCTCTTAAAAAGATTTACAGAAATAAACCTCAGCAGAATTTTCAAGCCAGACAATTCTTTCTGTGTTTATCCACTTATACCGATTATTTGGTTTTTGCATGTCAAAAAATAAAAATAAAAAATTGTGCTTTTGATAAAGAAGAAGAACAGGAAGAAATACACTCATTCATCAAACAATTTAAAAAAAAAAGCAATCTGATAATTTTGCTACACCAGTGTAGGAGCATAAGTATGATATCCAAGGAACGATTTTGTATGATGAGAAAAAATTCCTAATTTCTTCTCACACTTCAGTCTTACTAAGAGAATAATCTAATAGTTAAAAAAAATAAAAGAGAATAATCTTCACTAATTGAGCTAAAAAATAGCACCAAATAGGAGATCCAGTTGATCCCAGCAGATTTATGCTCACCAAACAAATTCTTCGATGCAGCCCAGATTTTTATGGTTTAATAACATTAAAGAAGATTCATTTTTTTCCATTACAATGTCAATCCAGTAAATAAACAGAGAAAACAGATTTTAGCTTATCTGGTACACATTGTAAGAGGATCATTGCAAAAAACAAGTCTTAAAAAAATTATCAAGTGGTTCAGCCAGTAACATGATTTTCTTTCCATTTCAAAAAAAAAAAAACATGATTTTCTTTCAATTTGTCCATATGACAAACACATCAAACACTTGGTGGTCTCAGATGACATCAACAGCCTGATTTTGCCATTAGTACCCAGTATTGACACAAGATAGCTTGAGCAGCGACTGAGTAGACAAAATGTAATTTTCCTACAGAAATTACTCAAAATGAATGCATCTATGCATTACAAGAATGAAATTAAACACAAGAAAGGAGGAAACTGAATGTAAAATGTTCCCAGCATCTATGGAATTTATAGTAATAATGTCTCCATGCATTAGTTATGATCTTTTTCCATTTAAAAAAGGAACAATCAAAAAGGTTTGAATACAATTCATGCTCGTTTCCTTTCCCAATCCTTTCCCTTCAAAAGCTCAATCAGCCAATCCCATGAAGCCAATACAAGAGCAATAATTCTAAAGCTCATACAAAAATTGGTATATGAGTATATAGATATCCCAACAGTCAGATTTTAACTGGTTATTACTCCATAATGAGAATAGGTATCATGTCTGTTCAGAAATATAATTTCTACCACAGGTCATAATCTTATCAAATTTGTCAACTGGGTTTCTATGTTCATGCATCATCTGAATTTTGATTTTAAATGGCTTATTTAGGTATTGAAATTTTGCCTTTATCATTTACAACTTAATACCTTTGGAAGCCCTCAGGCAAATCCAGTGGTAGCCAGCATTTGTGCATTCCTGTCTCCATTAAATGGGTCTGGAGTATAAACCAGATCCACCTGCTCCAAATGCAATTATCTTGGGACCTACCAATGTGTTGAAACTCTCCCCCTAATATTGAAGTGACCAATTCCACTATTATTCTTTATGTTCTTTCTGAATTTCTTCACAATAGAGAATCACTGAAGAAATCTGAAGAACCAGGCTACATAAAGAAATCTGAAGTCATAGAAGAACCAGCAATGACTTACAGAAGCTCCTACCAACTTAGAAAAACAATGGACTCTCAACAATTTGACAACTCCAGACCACCCATGAAAGTGACAACGCCAAATGTGTTTAACATTCAAAATTTTGATGACTTACAGAAGCACCTAACAACTTGGAAAACAATGGACTCTCAACAATTTGATAACTCAAGACCACCCCAAATCTCTTTATCATCTAAAATTTCTACATAATATGAAAAGGCACTATTGCGACAAAATCAAATTCCATACACAAATGCTACATGAATACATTTATAAACTAGAAAAATATCCTCTAAGATTTTCCTGTTGATAAAGTAATGAATCATAGATTATAATTCTCCCCATTTAAAAACAATTAGACAAGAAATGATCATATCTTAGTATATGCTTTCAGAAGAATATATGAAAACATACCTTTGGGATCTTTATCCAAGAAACCTACTCATCAAACTTTATCCAAGTATTGATCTGATATGTCAAGTTTAAATTAGTGATATAAAATATTTAAATCTTCTGAATTGTATAGCTATTTCCACTTTAGAGGATTTATACCAACATGATAAAACACTGAAACTGCATTTTGTTGGACATTATGTGTTTTAGTTAAATATTTTTTAACCAAAACAACTGAAGGTTGCGCAAACATAAGTCAATACCAATAAGAACCCTACTTGAACATCTTTGACTGCATTCGGAGAATTAGATTCTCAAGGTTTTCAAGGTTCTCAAGAACCGTGAGGAACTTATATTCCAACAGAAATGAAATAATAACATCTACGCAGCAATACCCTGTAAAGAAGAATCTTCCCTATTTGTAGATAGTGATGATCATTTCTATCATCCTACATGTATTGAAACACTTGACACTAAACATTTATACTTTTGTGGTACGCTCTTATCCCACTTGAGATCTGTCCAATAGTGGGGGTAGTGCTACATGAGAACCAATCACCGCAGATGGTGGTGACTGTTAAAATAAATATCAACGAAAGATCAAAAAAGTAAAATATTCGTCATTCTCTCACTCTTCATGAACAAAGAAAAAAAAAGTCATTCTTCTGAAAAACTTACATTACTAAACTAGGTTACTAGTATTTACTCTATGATCTGTGTGACAAATTAAAAGAAAAAAACTTCTACAGCTCTTTTGTTGGTTAAACCTATTCGCTGATAAACAACTAAGAGCATCTTGAATAACAACCCCAAAGTTAAGAGTAAAGAACAAAGCTGTTAGCCATTTCGCACGCTAACCAAAACTCACTTGTAGTACGCTGGAAGAGACAGAAGAAGTCACTACTTCTAGAACTAACCCAAAAAGTTTACGAATGAACCACTAATTGCGAGAAATAAATAACAACATAATAAGAGGGCGGCAAGGGAATCCTTCTCTTAAGAATAAAAGAAACCGTGCACAAGAAAAAACGGCACCTTGGAGAAAAAACTTCTATCAGCAATAGAAAAGCTGTAAACTTCCAATCCGAGCTTTTACATAAAACCAAACTAAAATAGAAACGATAAGAGCACGAGAACAATGAAAAATGTTTTGATAGGGAGAATCGTACCTCCGTGGACGGAACCCAAGTTCAGATCGATATCGGCCTCCGACCACCGGAAGACAAATGAGGAGAACGAACAGGAAGAAACTAGGGGATACCGGAGGGCAGATGAGTTGAAAAAACACAGATTCTGAGCGAAGAAATGTATAACCGGCTAGGAGTTTTTATAATATGTTTGAAATATTAGTACAGGAATACACATCCGTGGCAGAGAGGTGCGACTCTGGCTCCTCGAATACGCTCTTGTTGGACGCCCGAGCGGTTCCAAACGGTTTGGGCCAGTAATGTTGGCCACTATACTTGTGGCAACCATTTTATTTCAGCTCAGGAACATTTCTATTAGCATAAAAATGAACAAAAAAGGCTATATTTTTGTAAATTAACTATATAAAGGCATTTCAGTTATTTAGAAAAGGAGGGGAAAATGGAGTAAGAGTTGAACACCTTGAAGCAATAGAATTTAACAAAAATCCATCATTTCCGGCCTTTTGCAAAAAGTTTGACATCAACCTTGTCCAATCATATTGGACCCAATTCTAATTAGCTTGACTTGACCTAAGAGACCCAACGGGGAGAAGAAGCCTTTCCATGTCTCATGACATAAATTTTATAATTCCTTACCATTGGAGTTTTTAACTCTTATTACTACTCTCCCATATTCAACCTAGAACTGAAGTCTTGTAATCCGCTCTTTAAGTTTAGAACCCACAAACAAATAGAAAATAATTTAAGGCAATATTTTTCACCCATAAGACTAAGTTTAATGTTTGTTACAAAATATTTCCTTGTAACAATGTAACTAGAGATTTGTTATTTCTTTCTATAGAAACTCTTTTTGTAAGTTTTTTTTTCCAAAAAAGAGATTAAGTCACATCACAGTTTCCACCTCAAAATAACCCTCCATATGGTTTTCAAAGAAACTAAAATGTATAAAACGAACTCCAAAAAAAGCTTAATTACAGTGAAGAGGGAGAGAGGGTAGAGGGCAGAGGGGGAAGGGGAGGGGAGAGGGGAGGTGGAGGGAGATAAGGAGAAAAGGGGGAGTGAAGGACGGAGAGGGGTAATTTTATTATTTATTTAATTTTGAATTAGTTTCAATTATTTTATTTTATTTTGATTTAATTTATTTACAAAAAGGGGGATGAAATTTTTTGTAAATTTATAAATTTTAATTAGTTTATTTGGGAGAATGAGAGAGGGAGGGATGGGGAGGGAAAGAGAGCCGAGAAGGAGGGGTGAGTAGGTTTATCAAATTTTGATGGCTAGAACTCAATTAAGCAAGAAATTCAGTAATTAAATACATAAAAATGCAATAATCACAATCAACCATAAAAGCATGCAAAAACAGTTTTTATAGTGGTTCACAATCTAACATTGTCTTGAATTGTTAATCTACTCCCAAGGTATTTGTACCTCATAGTCAACTCATTATGTTCTAAAGCCTAACGACATTTACAACAATCCGCCTCTAGGATCCAATTACAAACACTTGTTTAACACTTAGGCTTAAAAAACAATCAACACTATGTACAAGCAACTAGACCCTTAAAAGGGATTTCCTAGAACTACCAATCAGCTTTTTCAAGTATTAATTGGTTTATAACTATAAGGGTTTCTTATTTTTAAGATTAAGCACAATAAAGCTTCTTAATAGGTTTTGAGCAACTAAGCTAATGGGGTTAAGTTGTAATTTATCTTCTTTCTCAGCCTTTGCTTACATTGCTTTCCAACCCACGCAAGAAGAGCAATCTTGTAATTTTATACTTAATAAAATATAAAAATAGAAACAAGAGAAGGGGTCAAAACAAACAAACCCTATTCTCTTTCTCCTTCTCCATTTTCTTCTCTCTCGGTTAAACTCTCACTCTCTTCCTCTCACCTCACTCTCACTCTTAAGTTATTCCTTCTTTCTTTCTTCTTCTTCTTTACATGTTGAGCTAAGAAAGTCTACATGGATTTATTCATGGATCCCATAATTTAATATGGTATTCAAGCATGGATTCATTGTTTTTCATTACTCATGCTTAATTAAAGTTTCAGTTGGGTGTCTATTCAACGAGCTTCTGTTAGGTTCTTCCCGAGCCATGGATCGAGTCACCCTTCTTTCCTCTCTTCCTTCCATATTGGTTCTTGACGCTGGAAGAGGATTCTTGTTTCTAGAACGTGGAATGGTGGAATTCGGAATGGAATGATTGAGCTTTGAAGGAAGCTCGACCTGGACCTCAGAGGCAGAATCCGACCTAGAGCTCTGAGGGAGAATCTGACCCGTTTATTTCTAATTTTCTCAATACTTCCTTTCCTTCACCTTGACGTCCCCCTAAATAGGGTTGAGGACGGAAATACAAAATAGACCCATGAGTCAATTGGTTCATGTCATATTACATCGAAACCAAACCAAACCAAATGGAATTACATTAAAAGAAAATTGACATAATTTAATTCCTATGCCTGTTGATAACTCGTGATGCTATGGAGTCCATAACATCACCCCCTCCTGGAGAAAGAGCTTCTCCTCAAGCTCGAAATAGGGGTAGAGGGATCTGAAAGCTGGTAAGGGCTCCCATGTAGTGTCACTAGGGTCAGCATTAACCCATTGCACTAGTATCTCCCAATCACCTTGAATGTGACAAGCTTGTAACACATGTGCTGGAGTAGAAAGGATACGTCCCTCATGTAGTGGGGGCAGAGGGGTGTGCAGCATGGGAGAGTCACCCTGGAAGGTCTTCAGTTGGGATACGTGAAACACATTGTGAATCATTGCCTCTGGCGGAAGCTGCAAGCGGTAGGCAACTGTGCCAATGCGGTCCATCACCTGAAAGGAACCATAATACTTCGGAGAGAGCTTGTGGCGTTTGGAGGCTGTCAGTGATAGCTACCTGTAATGTTGGAGACGCAGCCATACATAATCTCCTAGAGAAAAGAAGACTTCTCGGTGCTTCTTGTCATAATAAAATTTCATAGTATTCTGGGCCTCCTGGAGATTAGTGCGCACCTTAGTGAGCATGGTGTCTCTTTTTGCTAACGCTTGGTCCAAAGTGGCTACCTTAGAGGCACCTGGTTCATACGATAAAAGTCGAGGTGGCTCTCTGCCATATACTACCTTGAATGGGGTAGTTCCGAGTGCGCTATGGTAGGAGGTGTTGTAACATAATTCAGCCTAGGCGAGCCATTTAACCCACCGTTTAGGTGAGTCCCCACGAAACAACGAAGATACATCTCAATTGTCCGGTTGACGACCTCGGTCTAACTATCAGTCTGGGGATGGTAGGCAGAAGAGAATGCTAACGTTGTGCCTTGCAACTTGAATAGTTCTTTCCAGAATGTATTGGTAAAGATGGCATCTCTGTCCATTAGTAATGGAGGTAGGCATCCCATGTAACCGAACAATATTATCCATAAAGAGCTGAGCTACGTGAGTTGCATTGTAAGGATGCGCCAAAGGGAGGAAATGGCCATACTTTGAGAAACGATCAACCACTACAAATATAACAGATTTTCTGGACGACGAGGGAAGGCCATCTATGAAGTCCAAGGAAATATCTGAGTAGACTTGTGATGACAACTAAAGTGGTTGGAGCAAACCTGCTGGACTTAATGATTCAGCTTTATTCCATTGACAAATCTAACAAGTGCCACATAATCGGCTATACTGCGCTTCATACCCCTCCAATAAAAATCCCGACTGATCCGAAAATATGGTTTTTGTCGGCCTTCATGTGTACTGTCATGTAACGAAGCTAGAATGTTGTGAATAAATGGTGACGTGAGGTGTAGAAAAATCCAATTTTTGAAGAGGACAAGACGATCCTGAACCGTCCAATGTTTCTCCGATCTCCCCTGCTGAATGTCATGATATAAGGCAATAATTTCCGGATACTGTTGTGTTTCCTCCGGAATAGAATCCAATAAGAGAGCTCTGGGCTGACTGATGGCATGTAATTGCGGCTCTGGAATGTCCCGGCGAGATAAAGCATCAGCCCCCACATTTAAACTCCCAGGTTTATACTCCACGGTAAAGTCAAACCCCATCAGTTTACTTACCAGTACTACTGAGGTGAAGTAGTGAGGCATTGCTCAAGAAGATACTTGAGGCTGCAATGATCAGTTCGAATCAGAAATGGGCACCCCTAGAGATAAGGCCGCCAATGCTGTATTGCTTTAGTAAATCGATCAGTTCCCTCTCATAAGCTGCTAGTTTGTGGTAGTTTTGGCCAAGCAGTGTCCTTGTTGGTGCAACATTGCCCCAATACCGCCCCCCTGAAGCATCACATTCCACCACAAAGGACTCATCAAAGTCCGATAGCTGAAAAACCGGTGCGGATGATAATGCCTCTTTCAACTGTTGAAAGGAATGAGCCGCTGTCTTGGACCAAGTAAAGGCATTTTTTCTTGAGTAGGTTATTAAGCAGTGCTACAATCTGGCCATAGCTACGGATAAATTTCTTGTAATACCCCGCGAGGCCCAACAATCCTTTTAACGTTGTAATGGATGTGAGAGGAGGCCAATCTGTGATGGCCTCCTCTGGTCAATCTTCACCCCTACTACTGAAATAACGTGGCCCAAGTATGCCACTTCTGAGGTACCCATAGAACATTTGGACTGATTTAAAACCAAATGATGTGAGCGGAGAAGGGTAAATACCTGGTGAAGGTGTTGAAGATGCTCTTCCCAATTGTTGCTATACACCAAAATATCTTCAAAAAATACCAAAACATATTTCCTCAAGAGAGAGGGAAATACCTCATTCATGAGGGCCTGGAATGTGGAAAGCGCATTTGATAGACCAAATGGCATCACGAGGAGCTCGAAATGACAGTGGTGTGTGCGGAACGCTGTTTTCTCCACATCTGATGGATGAACGCAAATTTCATGATAGCCAGACTTCAAATCTAGCTTGGTAAATATAGTAGCACTGTGTAACTCATCTAGCAACTCGTCCACCACTGGTATGGGAAATTTGTCTTTAATCGTGTGAGCTTTGAGTTGCCGGTAATCCACACAAAACTTCCATGACTTTATCATGCTTGCAGACCAGTAATACTGGGGAGGAGAAAGGAGACCTGTTGGGATGAATAATTCCCTGGCGAGCATATTTTGGCACTGCCTTTCAATTTCATCCTTTTGTAAGTGGGGGTAACGATAAGGCCGCACCACTACAGGTTCAGTGCCCGTTTTTAATCGGATGCGGTGACCAAAGTGACGAGTAGGCGAAAGAGCAGTAGGTTCATGAAATATATCCTCAAAGTCTGTAAGTAATTGAGATAACTTACAGTTGTCGGTGCTATGGACCTGAACAGTCTGAAGTGCGCAGGGTACTGGTGCCTGGGTGCCATGCAATGTGATCTGACGGTGGTCCTTTGTGAAGGTCATGGTCAAAGCCTGAAAAATCCCATAAAATAGGCCCCAACAGTTGTAGCCATTTAACTCCAAGGACCAAATCAAATCCTGACAGTGGAATCACCAAGAAATCTGCAATAAAGGAGTGTCCCTCAATATCAAAGTGGGTGGCTGGAGATATGCCCACACTGGTAATTTTATCCCCATTGGCTACTGAGACAGAAAGGCCTATTTATTGCTGGATGACTAACCCAAGTTGTTCGGCCGCTGGCTGACTGATGAAATTATGCGTGCTGCTAGAGTCAACTAAAGCAATTAATTGTAAATGATGTAATTGGGCTTTAACTTGCATGGTGTTAGAACTGCGTAGGCCAGTCATGGCATGAAAGGAAATCTCTGGACCCTCTTGGTTTGTCTCCTCAATCTCTTCCTCTAGTAGGATGTCCTCACAATCCTCCCACAGACACACACTGATTAATCGTTTGCATATATGACCCTGGACATACTGGTCATCACAATTAAAACAAAGGCCCTTGGCCTTTCTTTGTTACATCTCCTGTCTATTCAGTTTTTTGAAGTAAGGAGTTGGTGGCATAGAGTTAGAACTTTATGGTCGCGGTGCTGCACTGGCTCCAGAATGTGGAGGCCCAGAATATGGTGCTGGCACAATGGCAGTGTGCCGTCCTGGCCAAGCTGGTTTTCTGACCAGTGAATCCTGTTTATGCTCAATTGACCTGGCTAAATTCATAGCATGGTCCAAATCTGTAGGACCATGCAATTCAACTTCTAGCCGTAGAGCTTCTGTCAAACCAGCAATAAAGATGTGAACATACTGGGAGTGACTGACAAACTCACTAGCGTGGGCAAAACATTCTTGGAAGGTCTTTTGGTACACTTCTAGTAATCCATTCTATTTATAATTGATTAATTCTCCCAATGGATTGCTACTAGCAGAAGGACCAAACCTCATCATGCATGATTGTCTAAAGGTTGCCCAATCCTGAACCAATTGGTCATTTCGGAATTGGTGGTACCATAGGAGCGCTTCATCAAGCATGTGGTATGCGGCCAAATAAACATTCTCATCCGCCTGTGTTTTTTTATGATAAAAGAATTGGTCACACTTGGTTAACCAAATCAAGGGGTCCTTAGACCCATCATATGTAGGAAAATTGTGTTTGAAATACCTGGGAACCGTATTTGGTCCCTATGTGGTAGGCCCCAAATGGGGATTGTTATGGCGCATTGGTGGTGGAGGAGGTGGTGGTGGCCAGTAGTGATGGTGGTCGGCCGGTGGAGAGTAAGTTGTTGGTGGCGACGCTCGAAGACCACTGTCGTCTTGTCGCCAAAGGAGGGCTTGGATTGCTGCATCCATGGATTTGATTGCCTCACATAGGTCAGATGTGGTCTGCGCACTTCTTCCAAGGATTGAGTCTGAACGTCTGTCCTCTGACGATTGTCCTCAAATAATTGCCACAAATCCTTAGGGGAAGAGGAATCCCAAAGGGTGGACCTGTCTGATACCAAGATGTTAGGTTCTTCCCAAGCCATGGATTGAGTCACCCTTCTTTCCTCTCTTCCCTCCATATTGGTTCTTGACGCTGGAAGATGATTCTTATTTCTAGAACGTGGAATGGTGGAATTCGGAATGGAATGATTGAGCTTTGAAGGAAGCTCGACCTAGACTCAGGGGGAGAATCCAACCTAGACCTCTGAGGTAGAATATGACCCGTTTAATTCTAATTTTCTCAATACTTCCTTTCCTTCACCTTGACGTTCCCCTAAATAGGGTTGAGGACGGAAATACAAAATAGACCCATGGGTCAATTGGTTCATGCCATATTACATCTAAACCAAACCAAACCAAATGGAATTACATTAAAAGGAAATTGACATAATTTAATTCCTATACCTGTTGATAACTCGTGATGCTACGGAGTCCATAACAACTTCTTACTCCAAAATTCAGATATGTATTTTATTTTTCCTCATCTTTCATTGTATTAAAATAAGGACATTGTGAAATTTTTAATTCCTATGCTTATCCTTTGATATGTTCTTCATCTTCATTCTTCTCGTTGGATTTCTAAAAGTGAAAAAAAATCAACTTTTTCACGCTTCTTGGTAACATTTTATAAAGGTACAACAACTAAGTCACTAGTCCTTGTTAATGTAGGTGTTAAGCTCTTTGGCCATGGATCGAGTCACTCTATGCTCTCCTCGGTCTTCCAGATTGAAAAGAGGTTAAGGTCTGTGTTTCGGATGTTTGGAACGCCCAATGGCGACAGGGAAGCTCGATCGGGAAGGCGAACATACACGATGAACAACCAGCCAAAGTTGAAACGTCGGGCTGTCGGAATCCAGAAAGGGAGACGAGAGGATGTATTTGAGGGAATCTAGAGAGGTTGTGGAGATGAACGTCGACGGCGGACTCCGTTCTGACTGGTTATGCGACAGTGACGAAATAGAGGATCTCGGGAACAGGGGGAAGATGGAATGGCGCTGCGGCTATTCGTGGATGGAAGAGGAACGGTCTTGAGGAAGGGGGTAACTGAGTTTTGAAGGAAACTCGCACTTGATCCTCGTTGGAGAGAGTACTCGACCTTGACTAACTACCAAATCAATCTTCCATTTCATTCCAATGGCGTTCCTATAAATAATAGGAGTGCCCCCATACAATAATCAAGCAAATCATAATGTCCGATGAATTTACCAAATTGCCACTAAATAAAATGCTACGGAGTCCACTAAATAAAACATGCATAAAATTACCTTAATTACCCCTACGTCTACATGCTACTCTGGATGCTTTGGAGTCCATAACAGTAGGTTTCTACAAAATCCTATTTTATATTTTTATTTTTGACAGGGCACTGGACTCTAGATGGGCCATTCAAGATTCTCTTATTTACTATAAGTTGCACTTATATGTACCACACACTTCAGAGTTAGTTTCAGCCATCATCTCTACCGACCGTTACAACACTCATGAAGACATACAAAAAACATTGCATCACATTCGCGTAGACTTCTATTGACAGGCCATGAAGACCTCTTTTGCAGCATATGTGATGAGACTGCAAAATGTCATATTTTTATCCATTAATGCTTAGGCTTTAATAATTATTTGGTGCCTAAATATACCCATTATTCTTATATGTTGATTTAGGATGCAAATGGAAGTTGGGCATTCTGGACAGTTTAGACATTGCTTCGTAATCTGGTCATTTTGGATAGTTTCAACATTGCTTCCTAATATGGGCATAACTCTCTCATCCGAGATCTGATGGAGATGATTCAAGATGCTATGGGATTCCAAGAAAAAGTT
This sequence comes from Aristolochia californica, assembly GCF_029961685.1. Taxonomy (NCBI): domain Eukaryota; kingdom Viridiplantae; phylum Streptophyta; class Magnoliopsida; order Piperales; family Aristolochiaceae; genus Aristolochia; species Aristolochia californica. The sequence continues at coordinate 9,890,823 of NW_027182279.1, forward strand.
CTACAAATTTAATTTTTTGAATTTTTAGCAATACGGGCTTCATCCAGGTCGAAACCGGTCTTGAAGCTGCGACATGTTCACTATGACCTAGACCGGATGCACAAAAGGAAAAACCCTAAACCGGGAGAAAGAAGGGGAATAAAAGGAGAAAAGGAGTTCGGCGCCCCTGACCTCATTTTCTCTTCTCCAGCTTTTCCTCTCTCTTTTCTCTAGTTTTTTCCTTCAAATTTCTTCATGGCCCTGCATTGCTAAACTTTCAGACTTGGTCATAGGAAACTGAAGCCTCGATATCAATACAACTGTGAGATTTGACTTATTTAAATCGTTCAATTTTTTGAGTATCTGATGTTCTTTTGAAATTTTCTTTCATGATTGTCTCGATTAATCTCTTGGAGTCCTACTAGTTTATTACTCATTGCAATCTACTGCTAGGTTAGATGTCAAATCCTTAATTTTTTTATCTCTCTAACCTGTGAAGCAATCGAGATTTGATGATTAAATTAAATGCAGCCGATTGTGCTTGTGTTGTTTAGCTTCATCGATCTCTCTAATTCTTAAGGCTATTGGTAGATTAAACCTTTAGCGCTTGTCTTGGCATAAAAGTAGAATCATCACTCTTCATGGGATCGATCCTAACTCGCAGTACTACATATATTTTTAGGAGTATAGGTCTTATTTTTGGGTGCCTGCGACAACACACCAAATTTTGGCACCGTTGTTGGGGAGTGATTCTAGTTGATTTTTGTGCTTCGTGTGATCCTTATTTCGTTCTTGAATTATATATATATATATATATATATATATATATATATATATATATATTTGTGTTTTAGCGTAGAATTTTTATATGTTTTTTTATTCTAAATTTTTCCTGACTTATTTTTCATGTTTTATTAGAGTTCCCTTGATTGTTTATGAATATAACTCGATCTTCTAATCAATGTGGTTTGCAGTGTGACCTAGAAATAGAGAGAACTTTGTGCAGGTTAAGGAGAAAAACTCGGAGGAAATTTGAAGAGAACAATCTAGCTCTTGATTCCCCATTTGATAGCAAATCTGATTTAGAGGAGGAGGAAGTCATGGCTAGAAATCGAACTTTGAACGAACTTGCAACCCCTAATTTGAATCAACAAACCTTATGCATAATGTTTCCTACTTTTGATGCTACTACTAAATTTGAATTAAAATCTGGACTAATACATCTCTTGCCCAAAGTTCATGGTCTTACAGGTGAAGATCCTCACAAGCATCTAAATGAGTTTCATGTGGTATGCATGAGTATGAAACCCACGGGGGTGACAGAAAAGCAAATTAAATTATGAGCCTTTTTCGTTTTCTTTGATGGATTCGGCTAAGGATTGGCTCTATTATCTACCCTCCGGGAGTATTACCACATGGGGCGCGATGAAGAGATTGTTTCTGGAAAAAATATTTCCCAATTTCAACGGACGCCAACATTCGAAAAGAAATTTGTGGTGTAAGGCAGCTTAACGGAGAGTCCCTATACGAATATTGGGAACGTTTCAAGAAATTATGTGCAAGTTGCCCCCATCATCAGATTAGCGAGCAACTTCTTATCCAGTATTTCTATGAGGGCCTTCTACCCACTGATAGGACCATGATTGATGCTGCTAGTGGAGGAGCTTTGGTGGGTAAAACTCTCGAGGCCACGAGAAACTTGATTGCAAATATAGCAGCCAATTCTCAACAATTTGGCACTAGGCTTGACCTTCCATCTAACAATTTTAATGGGGTAAAAATTTCCTCGAACAAAAAATTGTGAGTCTAACTTATCTTGTTCATCAAATGACTGTAGGTAATACACAAACATCGAAGGCTTGTCGGATATTTTTAGTAGTAGGGCATCCAACCAATATGTGTCCAACTCTTCAACAGGAGCCCACTGAGCAAGTGAATGCGGCGGGTGGTTTTCCTGGACAACCACAAAGGAAGTATTATCCCTATTCGAACACGTATAACATGGGATGGAGAGATCATCCCAACCTTAGCTATGGGAATTCACAAGTTAATCAGCCCGCGACTCAAAATCACCCAAGTTACCAGCAATATAGGCAGCCATATCCCCCTGGACAACAACCAAGCCAAACTTCCAATTCGGGTATGTCTTTAGAAGATATTGTTACATATCTTGCCACTAATAATTTTCAATTTCAATAGGAGACAAGGGCCAGTATTCAAAGTTTGGACAATCAAATGGGTCAAATGGCAACCACAATTAATTTGCTAGAGGCTGTTATGGACTCCATAGCATCACGAATTATCAACAGACATAGGAATTAAATTATGTCAATTTCCTTTTAATGTAATTCCATTTGGTTTGGTTTGGTTTAGATGTAATATGGCATAAACCAATTGACCCATGGCTCTAATTTGTATTTTCGTCCTCAACCTTATTTATGGAGACGTCAAGGTGAAGGAAAGTAAGTATTGAGAAAATTAGAATTAAACAGGTCGGATTCTCCCTCAGAGGTCTAGGTCGGATTCTCCCTCAGAGGTCTAGGTCGGATTCTCCCTCTGAGGTCCAGGTCGAGCTTCCTTCAAAGCTCAATCATTCCATTCCGAATTCCACCATTCCACGTTCAAGAAACAAGAATCCTCTTCCAGCGTCAAGATTCAATATGGAGGGAAGAGAGGAAAGAAGGGTGACTCGATCCATGGCTCGGGAAGATCGTAACATCTTGGTATCAGACAAGTCCACCCTTGGGGATTCCTCTCCCCCTGAGGATTTGCAGCAATTAGTTGAGGACAATCGTCAGAGGATAGACGTTCAGGCTCAATCCCTGGAAGAAGTGCGTCATACCACATCTGACCTACGTGAGGCAATCAAATTCATAGACGCAGCAATCCAAGTCATCCTCCGGCGACAAGATAACACTGGTCTTTGAGCGCCGCCGTCGGCAGCCTACTCTCCACCGGCCGACCACCTTCACTACCAGCCTCCGCCACCTCCTCCACCACCACTGCGCCACAACAATCCCCATCTGGGGCCTGCCGCACAGGGACCAAATACGGTTCCCAGGTATTTCAAACTCGATTTTCCTACATATGATGGGTCTAAGGACCCCTTGATTTGGTTAACCAAGTGTGACCAATTCTTTTATCATCAAAAAGCACCGGCGAATGAGAAGGTTTATTTGGCCGCATACCGCATGCTCGATGAAGCGCTCCTATGGTACCACCAATTCTGAAATGACCAATTGGTTTAGGATTGGGTGATTGGGTGACCTTTAGACAATCATGCATGATGAGGGTTGGTCCTCCAGCTAGTAGTAATCCATTGGGAGAATTAATCAATTATAAACATAATGGATCACTAGAGGTGTACCAAAAGACCTTCCAGGAACGTTTGGCCCGCACTAGTCAGTTTGTCAGTCACTCCCAGTATGTTCACATCTTTACTGCTAGTTTGACAGAAGCTCTGTGGCTGGAATTTGAATTACATGGTCCTACAGAATTGGACCACGCTATGAATTTAGCCAGGTCAATTGAGCATAAGCAGCGAGTTCTGAAGGATTCACTGGTCAGAAAACTAGTTTGGCCAGGAAGGCACAATGCCACTGCGCCAACACCATATTCTGGGCCTCCAAGTTCTGGAGCCAGTGCAGCACCGCGACCAAAAAGTTCTAACTCTATGCCACCAGCCCCTTACTTCAAAAAATTGAATAGACAGGAGATGGAATAGAGAAAGGTCAAGGGTCTTTATTTTAATTGTGATGACCAGTATGTCCAGGGCCACATATGCAAGTGATTATTCAATGTGTGTCTGTGGGAGGATTGTGAGGACATACTACCAGAGGAAGAGATTATGGAGACAGACCAAGAGGGTCCAGAGATTTCACTTCATGCCATGACTGGCCTGCGCAGTTCTAATACCATGCAAGTTAAAGCCCAGTTACATCATCTACAATTACTTGCTTTAGTTGACTCTGGCAGCACGCATAATTTCATCAGTCAGCCAGCGGCCGAACAACTTGGGTTAGTCATCCAACAACAGACAGGCCTCTCTGTCTCAGTAGCCAATGGGGCCAAAATTGCCAGTGTGGGAATATCTCCAGCCACCCACTTTGATATTGAGGGACACTCCTTTATTGCAGATTTCCTGGTGATTCCACTATCAGGATTTGATTTGGTACTTGGAGCTAAATGGCTCCAACTGTTGGGGCCTATTTATGGGATTTTCAGATTTTGACCATGACCTTCACAAAGGACCAACGTCAGATCACATTGCATGGCACCCAGGCACTAGTGCCCTGCACACTTCAGGCTGTTTAGGTCCATAGCACCGACAACTGTAAGTTATCTCTATTACTTACAGACTTTGAGGATATATTTTATGAACCTACTGCTCTTTCGCCTATTCGGCACTGTGATCAACGCATCCGATTGAAAACGGGCACTGAACCTGTAGTGGTACGACCTTACCGTTACCCCCACCTTCAGAAGGATGAAATTGAAAGGTAGTGCCAAAATATGCTTGCCCAGGGAATTATTCAGCCAAGTAGGTCTCCTTTCTCCTCCCCGGTATTACTGGTCCGAAAGCATGATAAGTCGTGGAGGTTTTGTGTGGATTATAGGCAACTCAATTCTCACACCATTAAAGACAAATTTCCCATCCCAGTGGTGGACGAGTTGCTAGATGAGTTACACGGTGCTACTATATTTACCAAGCTGTATTTGAAGTCAGGTTATCTTCAGATCTGCATTCATCCTTTAGATGTGGAGAAAACAGTGTTCTGCAGGCACCACGGTCATTTCGAGTTCCTCATGATGCCATTTGGTCTCTCCAATGCGTCTTCCACATTCTAGGCCCTCATGAATGAGGTATTTTCCTCTCTCTTGAGGAAATATGTTTTGGTATTCTTTGATGATATTTTCGTGTATAACAACAATTGGGAAGAGCATCTTCAACACCTTCTACAGGTATTTACTCTTCTCCGCTCACATCATTTGGTTTTAAATCAGTCCAAATGTTCTATGGGTACCTCCGAAGTGGCATACTTGGGCCACGTTATTTCAGCAGTAGGGGTGAAGGTTGACCAGAGTAAGATTCAGGTCATCACAGATTGGCCTCCTACCACCTCCATTACAGCGTTAAGGGGATTTTTAGGCCTCGTTGGGTATTACAGGAAATTTATCCGCAACTATGGCTAGATTGCAGCACCGCTCAACAACCTACTCAAGAAAAATGCCTTTACTTGGTCCAAGACATCGGCTCATTCCTTTCAACAGTTGAAAGAGGCATTATCATCTGCACTGGTTTTATAGCTACCAGACTTTGATGAGTCCTTTGTGGTGGAATATGATACTTCGGGGGGCGGTATTGGTGCAGTGTTACACCAACAAGGACACCCGATCGCTTATTTTAGCCGCCAACTTGGCCAACACCACACAAGTTAGCAGCTTATGAGAGGGAACTGATCGGTTTAGCTAAACAATACAGCATTGGCGGCCTTATCTGTGGGGGCGCCCATTTCTGATTTGCACCAATCATTGTAGCCTCAAATATCTTCTTGAGCAGCACCTCACTACCTCACCTCAGCAGCACTGGTTAAGTAAACTAATGGGGTTTGACTTTACCATGGAGTATAAACCTCAGAGCTTGAATGTGAGGGCTGATGCTTTATCTCGTTGGGACATTCCAGAGTGGCAATTACATGCCATTAGTCAGCCCAGAGCTCTCTTGTTGGATTCTATTCGGGAAGAAACACAACAGTATCCAGAACTTATTGCATTATATCATGAGATTCAGTAGGGTGATCGGAGAAACATTGGACGGTTCAGGATCGTCTTGTCCTCTTCAAAAACTGGATTTTTTTACACCACAGGTCACCACTTATTCACAACATTCTGGCCTCGTTCCATGACAGTACACATGAGGGCCGACAAAAAACATATTTTCGGATCAGTCGAGATTTTTATTCGAGGGGTATGAAGCGCAGTATAGCCGATTATGTGGCGGCTTGTTAGATTTGTCAACGGAATAAAGCTGAATCATTAAGTCTAGCAGGTTTGCTCCAACCACTTTAGCTGTCGTCACAAGTCTGGTCAGATATTTCCATGGACTTCATAGATGGGCTTCCCTCGTTGTCCAGAAAATCCGTTATATTTGTAGTGGTTGATCATTTATCAAAGTACGGCCATTTCCTCCCTCTGGCGCATCCTTACACTGCAGCTCACGTAGCTCAATTCTTTATGGATAATATTGTCCGGTTACATGGGATGCTTACCTCAATTACCAGTGAAAGAGATGCCATCTTTACCAGTACATTTGGAAAGAACTATTCAAGCTGCAAGGTACAACGTTTGCGTTCTCTTCTGCCTACCATCCGCAGACTGATGGTCAGACCGAGGTCATCAACCGGATGATTGAGATGTATCTTCGTTGTTTCATGGGGGACTCACCTAAACGGTGGGTTAAATGGCTCGCCTGGGCTGAATTCTGTTACAACACCTCCTACCACAGTGCACTCAGAACTACTCCATTCAAGGTAGTATATGGTAGAGACCTGCCTCGACTTTTATCGTATGAACCAGGTGCATCCAAGGTAGCCAATTCGGTCCAAGCATTAGCAGAAAGAGACACCATGCTTAGTGAGGTGCACACTCATCTCCAGCAGGCCCAGAATACTAAGAAATATATTATGACAAGAAGCACCGAGAAGTATTCTTTTTGCAAGGAGATTATGTATGGCTGCGTCTCCAACATTACAAGCAGCTGTCACTGACAACCTCCAAATGCCATAAGCTCTCTTAGAAGTATTATGGTCCCTTTCAGGTGATGGACCGCATTGGCACAGTCGGCTACAACTTGCAGCTTCCTCTAGAGGCAAGGATTCACAATGTGTTTCATGTCTCCCAACTGAAGGCCTTCCTGGGCAACTCTCCCTTGTTGCACACCCCTCTGCCCCCACTACATGAGGGATGTGTCCTTTCTACTCTAGCACAGGTGTTATAGGCTCGTCGCATTCAGGGTGATTGGGAGATACTAGTGCAATGGGCTAATGCTGACCCCAATGACACTACATGGGAGTCCTTACCAGCTTTTAGAGCCCTCTACCCCTATTTCGGGCTTGAGGACAAGCTCTTTCTCCAGGATGGGGGTGATGTTATGGACTCCATAGCATCATGAGTTATCAACAGGCATAGGAATTAAATTATGTCAATTTCCTTTTAATGTAATTCCATTGGGTTTGGTTTGGTTTAGATGTAATATGGCATGAACCAATTGACCCATGGGTCTAATTTGTATTTCCATCCTCAACCCTATTTATGGGGACGTCAAGGTGAAGGAAAGTAAGTATTGAAAAAATTAGAATTAAACAGGTCGAATTCTCCCTCAAAGGTCTAAGTCGGATTCTCCCTCTGAGGTCCGGGTCGAGCTTCTTTCAAAGCTCAATCATTCCATTCCGAATTCCACCATTCCACGTTCTAGAAACAAGAATCCTCTTCCAACATCAAGATTCAATATGGAGGGAAGAGAGGAAAGAAGGGTGACTTGATCCATGGCTCGGGAAGATCCTAACAGAGGCACAAAGTTTTGGGAAATTACCCTCTCAAATGGTAGTAAATCCAAGTGAAAATGCAAGTGCAATCTTTTTGAGAAGTGGTAAAGAGGTTGAGATTCTGGTAAAGGCAACCCCTGCTTCATCGGAGCAAGAAAATGATAAAAATATTGTTGCAGACAGGAACATTCCAAATGATGATGATATACCTAAGCGTAAGTTTCCACCTCTTTCTGATTATAAAGCAGTTCCTCCTTTTCCTCAGGCTTTGGCAGATTTTAGAAAATATGAGCAAAATAAAGATTTATATGAGACTTTTCGTAGACATGAGGTAAATATTCCATTTTTAGATGTAATTAAACAAATGCCTCGTTATGCTAAATTCTTGAAAGAACTATGCACAATTAAGAGAAAACAGAAACTTAAAGGATGTGAGAAGGTGATAGTAGGGAAGAATGTTTCTACAGTTATTCAAAGAAAATTCCCTGTGAAGTGCAAAGATCCATGTATGTTTATTATCCCTTGTACATTAGGTAACACCAGATTTGAGAAGGCCATGATAGATTTAGGAGCTTCGATTAATGTCTTGCCATATTCTATATATGCTTCTTTGAAACTTGGATTGAATAAAACTAGTGTTGTGATTCAATTGGCTGATAGATCTAATGCCTATCATAAGGGTGTAGTTGTGGATGTTCTTGTGCAAGTTAATGATTTGATTTTCCATGCTGATTTCTATGTGCTTTATATGGAAAATGGTGACCAAATTGTTCCTATTTTGTTAGGAAGACCATTCTTAAAGGCTTCCAAGACTAAGATAGTGTTCATAGTGGCACACCTACCATGGAATTTGATGGTGAAATTGTTAAGTTTAACATTTATGATGCCATTAAATATCCTGGTGATGATAATCCTATTTATTCTATTAATGTGATTGATTCTTTTGCACAAGAAGTTTTTGAAATTGATGGAAAAGATGAATTGGAAGTTGCCATTAGTAAGCATCTTGAGAAAGAGAATGAGGAGTTAACCTTGAGTTCTGATTTGCAGGAAACTATTACAGCGTTGAATGATATTCCACTGTTAGAGCAGTCAGGTAATGTTCTTAATATTGAGTTACCAGTTTCTAATGAGAGGTCTTTACCCTCTATTTTGTAGGCTCCCACTCCAGATTTGAAGCCTCTCCCTAGTCACCTCAAGTACATGTTCCTTGGAGATGGAGGAACGTTACCAGTGATCATCTTCAGTAAACTTAGTGCACTGCAAGAGGAAAAGCATGTGCTGGATGAACTTCATTTGCAGGAAACTGTTATGGTCCCTAGCCATGGATCTAGTAACTCGGCGAGTCAAATAAGGATCTAACACTGTTAGAGGGTTTATTAACACATTTTTGTGAAAAGAAACTCTCTTTTACTTCCCTCACACGTTATAATTTAAAAGGAGTTTCATCTTCTCAATTATAGATGTACCAATTCAATCAAGAGATTGTTTAAGGAAACAATTATGAAACCCCACTTTATACCTCATGTCAATGAGTAGGGTTTCTGAATTCATGCAACTACCAATGTTGTATGTAAAGAAGGCAGTCTATAGCTCTTCTAAATTCGGGAAAGATAGATAAAAATACCTCTTGAAGACCTCAATCAATCAGCAACTTGAAAACCCCTTTCTTGATGCTAAGGCTCAAGTAAAACCTCCTTCCCTCACTACTGGTTCGTGGAAGAGATGGATAACTATTGCAGCTTGGAAGAGAAGGATGATTCCTCTTCCTTTTCCTTCCAAGATCTCCTCAAAGACTCCCCAATGGATGCAGCAAACCACCAAGGATAGTTCACGCCAAGAACCCTAGGATCGGGAACCTAGCAAGAACTTAATTACTCTATTTTACTCTAAATTCGAACTTACCTTATTTCTCATTCCTTACCCTTTAAATAGGGTCATTCACGCCAAGATATGTTAGGGTTACGTTTATAAATCCCAACTATACCCCTACCTTCAAGTCTTATTACATAATCAATCAAATTCGAAATTAAAAGCAACATAAGTAATAAAAGTAAAATTAGGTGACTTGGTGAGTCATTGTCTCCTCCTCTGAGTGACTCGGTGTACTATTGAGTTCATAACATCTGCCTCCCCTTGGAGAAAAAGCTTTTCCTCAAGCTTGTAAGCTGGATAGACCTGTTTGAAGGTCTCGAACCGCTCCCATGTCGCTGCCTCGGGGTCTGTAGCGGTCCACTGCACGAGGATGTCCCACTGGTCATTCGTCACACACTCCCGTAACACCACGTAGGGTGTCAGAATGATGTGACCATTGTCCACTGGAGGAAGGAACGGTGGAGAAGAAGGGGCTGGCCCCTTGTGAGGTTTCAGTAGTGAGACATGAAGCACATCATGCAGCTTTGTTGTGTCCGGCAATTTTAGTTGATACGCCATCTACCCGACGCGTCGAATAATGGCAAAGGGCCCAAAGTACTTGGGGGATAGCTTATGGTGTGCTGGCCCGGTGAGAGAGTGTTGTCGGTATTGTCAGAGACATAGCCACACATAGTCCCCAACAGAGTATGAGACATCCCGGTGGCCCTTGTTGTAAGCCGTAATCATCCGGTCCTGAGCCTTTTGTAGCCGGTCTGCAAATGTCTTCAATAGCTGATCTTGATCCATGAGTGCCTCATCAATGGCATCCACGCGAGTGGTGCCTCTGGTATAAGAGAGAAGCCTCGGGGGGTCCCTCCCATAAAGAACCCGGAAAGGAGAGGACTGCAAGGCCGAGTGGAATGAAGTGTTATAATAGTATTCTGCCCAGGGTAGCCATTGAACCCACTGTTTTGGTTGATCTCCCACTAAGCACCGGAGATACATCTCGATGGTCCGATTAACCACCTCGGGTTGGCCATCCGTCTGAGGGTGATATGCGGAGGAAAATTTCAATTGCGTTCCACTCAGTCGAAACAGTTCCCTCCAGAAAGTACTCATGAAAACCGCGTTTTGGTCACTCACAATAGATTCAAGAATGCCATGTAAGCGTACAATATGCTCCAAGAAGGTCTGAGCCACGCAAGCTGCCATGTAGGGGTGAGCCATCAGGATAAAATGACCATACTTGGAGAAGCGATCAACCACCACAAACAAAAAAGACTTCCCGACTGAGGGGGGAAAACCCTCCATGAAGTCCATTGAAATATCTGCCCATACCTGAGTAGGGAGAGCGAGAGGTTGGAGAAGACCTGTAGGACTCAAATGATCTAATTTGTTCCTTTGACATACCTGATAATTGGAGACATATGTAGTAATGGAGGACTTCATAGCCGGCCAATAAAAATCCGCCCAAAGATGCCACAACGTCTTCTATAACCCCTCATGGGTAGAATCATGATAAGCCGAGAGAATGGCTGGAATCAATTCGGACGTGGTCGGAAGGTAAATCCGCTGCTTATAGCAAATTAGTGAATCCTGAATGGACCAATTAGAATCCATCTCCCCATTGGAAAATTTGCGGTGCAACTCTTGTAGTGCTGGAAGTGTGGCATGCGCATCACAGACCATGTCTAGAATGAGAAAACGCGGCTGGCTGATGGCATAAACGAGCTATTGATGTTCAAAATGTTTGGACAAGGCATCCGCTGCCTTGTTTAATCTAACCGCACGATACTCCACTGAGAAATCAAAGCCCATCAACTTACTAATCCAATGCTGCTGTGGTGACGTCGTGAGACGCTGCTCAAGTAAGAACTTGAATCATGATAAGCCGAGAGAATGGCTGGAATCAATTCGGACATGGTCGAAAGGTAAATCCGTTGCTTATAGCAAATTAGTGAATCCTGAATGGACCAATTAGAATCCATCTACCCATTGGAAATTTTGTGGTGCAACTCTTGTAGTGCTGGAAGTGTGGCATGCGCATCACAGACCATGTCTAGAATGAGAAAATGCGGCTGGCTGATGGCATAAACGAGCTATTGATGTTCAAAATGTCTGGACAAGGCATCCGCTGCCTTGTTTAATCTAACCGCACGATACTCCACTGAGAAATCAAAGCCCATCAACTTACTAATCCAATGCTGATGTGGTGACGTCGTGAGACGCTGCTCAAGTAAGAACTTGAGACTATAATGATTAGTGCCAATGAGAAAAGTACGTCCCCATAAATACGGCCGCTAGTGTTGGACCGCCTTGGTCAACCCGATCCACTCACGTTCATATGCAGCTAGTTTCTGATAACGAGAGGCCAACTGTCTACTGAAATTAGCAATGGGGTGGGAGTTCTGATGCAACACGGCCCCAATGCCCCCACCAGAAGCATCACATTCTCTCACAAACAAGTCATCAAAATTTGGAAGTTGTAACACCGGTGTAGATGCAAGAGCATTCTTGAGTGCATCAAATGCCATGGAAGCGTCCTCGTTCCACTGGAAGGAATTCTTTTTAAGGAGGTTTGTCAAAGGTGCTACCAACGGACCAAAACTCCAAATAAATTTCTGCTAATAGCCTGCCAAACCCAAGAATCTGCGTACTGTTAAGCAAGACTAAGGCTGTGCCACTCACTAATGGACTGAATCTTCTCGGGATCAACAGTGACCCCCTCATGGGAAATAATGTGGCCCAGGTAAGCAACATGAGATGCCCAAAAGGAGCATTTGGACTTCTTCAAATATAATTGGTGTGCTCGCAATAAATCAAATACAATTCTCAAATGTGCTAAGTGCTCATCTCGAGATTTTCTATATATGAGTATATCATAAAAAAAAAACAAGTATGAATTTCTGAAGGTAAGAGCTCAATACCTCATTCATCAGCACTTGGAAAGTAGAAGGAGCATTTGATAGCCCAAAAGGCATGACCATAAATTCAAAGTGGTCGTGATGTGTTCGGAACGCCGTCTTTTCAATATCTACTGGATGCATGCGAATCTGATGATACCATGACCGTAAGTCTAATTTTGTGAAGACCCATGATCTATGTAGCTCATTGAGGAGCTCCTCCACCACTGGAATGGGAAATTTGTCTTTCACTGTCAGTGCGTTCAATTCACGATAATCAACACAAAAGCGCCAAGTCCCATCATGTTTCTTCATGAGCAGAATTGGTGAAAAGAAGGGGGACCTACTGTTGCGAATAAGGCCTTGTTGTAGCATCGCCTGACACTGTCTTTCAATCTCATCTTTCTGGAGGTGAGGATACCGATACGAACGAACATCTACCACATCTGACCCTGGATTCAAACATATATGGTGATCACACTATCTGAGCGGAGGGAGCCCCGTAGGCTCATAGAAAAGGTCAGAGAACTCATCAATAAGACCATCAATACTGCCTGCTGAATTATCCGGGGCAATCAGAGAATGAATGTGCTGCTGTGTTTCTGTCTGACTTCCTTGTAGGAGCACTTGGCTACCACGTAGGACAAAACTCATTGTCAATGCAGAAAAGTCCCACAAAATGGGTCCCAACGTTTGTAACCATTTGATTCCCAACACCATGTCAAAACCAGCCAGAGGAATAACAAAAAATTCAGCATGAAACAAAGTAGTGCCAATAGTAAAATTTACCACCTTGCTGATTCTGTAGCTAGGAACCTTCTCCCCATTGGCCACTGAGATTGTGGCTGTCAGATGGGGAGGAATCTGTAACTGCAGGTGCTGGGCTGCCGTCAAAAGTAAGAAAATTGTGGGCCCCGAGTCCACTAGGCCCACGAGTTCCAGATTGAAGATCTGAGCTCAGACTTGCATGGTTTTGGGTGACTTTTTCCCAGTAATTGCGTGCAAGGAAATTTCCGGTAGTGCTTCCTCTATCATATCCTCTGTCACTGCGATATCATCATCTTCAACCATATCAATTAAAAACAATCTTTTGCACTGACGACAAACCCGATATGGTTCATCACAGTTGTAACATAGATTTTTGGACCGCCTCTCCATCATCTCACCACTGGTCATTTTTTTTATGTATTGAGGTGGATGACTGCTCGATTTCATATCCCCTAGTAAAGTGGTGCTCGGAGTGTGTCTGGTAGGAGGTGTTGTGGTCCGAACCCCTTAAGGATAATTGTGTCTGCTCTGCCAGGTGGAGGAAGTGCTCCTCTCCCCTGACCATTTGGGTCATCTGTGCAGAGCCTACTGCCGCAGTTCTAAATCACGGGCTACATTCATCGCGTGTGATAATGTAATCGGTGCATAGAGCTCCACCTCAAGCTTTAATGCCTCCATCTGGGCTGCTGTAAATAATGCCACTTGCTGGTCCACTCATACCATACCGTTTGCTCGTGCTAAATTTTCTTGGAACGGTTTCTGATATTGCTCCATGAAACCAGTTTGTCGTAACAGAACCAAATCACCCAAGGGATTACTATACACCAGAGGACCAAAATGAAGAGAGCATAAATTCTTAAATTCTTCCCACTCCACAACTGGTCTATCCGCCTCAACTTGCTAATACTAGAGTTGTGCTTCTCCCAGTAAGTGGAAAATAGCCATCCCCACTTTATCATACGCTAGTACTCATTGATAGGAAATTTTTTTTTTTGCAGCGATATAGCCATACCAAAGGGTCTTCTGACCCATTATAAGTGGAAAATTCGAGTTTAGTGTACCTAGGTTCTGTGCCTCCTCCCTGGTGGAAGGGTCCCCCAGGGATGAAGGGTCCTTACTGGCCAAGTACAGTGCCTCCCCCCTGGTTGAAGGGTCCCCCCGGGATGAAGGAGCCTTGCTGGCCAGAGAAACTCGTGCGCCTCGTAAACTCATCTGCCCCTCTGTTATATGAATGGTCCCCTCCTCTTTGCTATGGAGTTGTGTTCCTTCCAGTAGTCAGACCAGTCTCCATGTTGTCTGTTAGGTTCTTCCCTGGCCATGGATCGAGTCACCCTTCTTTCCTCTCTTCCCTCCATGGATGATCTTGACGTTGGAAGAGAATTCTTGTTTCTTGAATGAGTAATGGTGGAACTCAATTAGAACGAAGGAGCTTTGGAGGAAGCTCAACCTTGGAACTCAAAGGGAGAAATCCGACCTAGACCTCTGAGGGAGAATCTGACCTATAAAATATAATTTTCTCAATATTTGCCTCTCTTCTCCTTCACGTCCCCCTAAATAGGGTTGAGGACAAAAAATACAAAGATGACCCATAGGTCAAGTGGTTCACGCCACATTACACTGAACCAACCCAAAGTAAACCAAACCAAATAAAGTAACTAAACCGAATGAAATTACATGAAAAGTAAATTGACATAATTTAATTCCTATGCCTATGGATAACTCGTGATGCTAAGGAGTCCATAACATCCCCCCTCCCCCCCCCCCCCCTGGAGAAAGAGCCTGTCCTCAAGCTCAAAGTATGGGTAGAGGGTGCGAAACACCGCTAATGGCTCCCATGTTGTGTCACTGGGGTCAGCATCTGTCCATTGCACTAAGATCTCCCAATCACCCTGAATACGGTGAGTTTGTAATACCTATGCCGGGGTAGAAAGTACACGTCCCTCATGGAGTGGGGGCAGCGGGGTGTGCAGCAAAGGCGAATCACCTTGGAAGGCCTTTAATTGTGAGACATGAAAGACGTTGTGAATTCTGGCCTCTGGGGGAAGCTGCAATTTGTAGGCCACTGTCCCAATGCGGTCCATCACCTGAAATGGACCATAATATTTAGGAGAGAGCTTGTGACGTTTGGAGGCTGTCAACGACAGCTGCCTGTAGTGTTGGAGACGCAACCAAACATAATCTCCAGGAGAAAAGAAGACTTCCCGGTCCTTCTTGTCATAATATTTTTTCATAGAATGTTGTGCCTCCTGTAGACTCGCGCACCTTAGTGATGAATGTGTCTCTTTCAGCTAATGCTTGGTCCAAAGTGGCGACTTTAGAGGCCCCTGGTTCATAGGCTAACAGAGGGGGAGGTTCTCTACCATATAGCACCTTGAATGGGGTTGTGCCGAGTGTGCTATGGTAGGAGGTGTTGTAACAGAACTCAACCCAGGCGAGCCACTTAACCCACCTCTTAGGTGAGTCCCCCGCGAAACAACGGAGATACATTTCAATGGTTCTGTTGATGACCTCTGTCTGATCATCAGCCTGCGGATGGTAGGCTGAAGAAAAGGCTAACGTTGTGCCCTGTAGCTTGAAGAGTTCTTTCCAGAAGGTACTTGTAAAGATTGCATCCCTATCACTGGTAATTGAATTAGGCATCCCATGTAAGCGGACAATGTTATCCATAAAAAGTTGAGCGACCTGAGTTGCCGTGTAAGGATGCGCTAGAGGAATGAAATGCCCATACTTAGAGAAATGATCCACCACTACAAGGATAACAGATTTACCCGACGAAGAGGGAAGTCCATCTATGAAGTCCATAGAAATATCAGACCAGACCTATGACGGAAGCTGAAGTGGTTGGAGCAACCCAGCTGGACTTAATGTTTCAGCTTTATTCCGTTGACAAGTATGACAAGCCGCCACATAATCAGCTATACTGCGCTTCATGCCCCTCCAATAAAATTCCCTACTGATCCGGAAATAAGTTTTTTGTCGGCCCTCATGTGTACTGTCATGGAAGGAGGCTAAAATGCTGTTAATCAGAGGGGATGTGTGGTGTAGAAAAATTCTGTTTTTGTAGAGGACGAGATTGTCCTGAACCCTCCAATGGTTTGCCGCTGTCCCCTGCTGGATGTCTTGGCATAAGGAGATAATATCCGGGTACTGTTGTGCCTCTTCCCGTATAGAATCCAACAAGAGAACTCTGGGCTGACTGATGGCATTTAATTGCGGCTCTGGAACGTCCCGACGAGATAATGCACCAGTCCCTACATTCAAACTTCCCGGTTTATACTCGACAGAAAAGTCAAACCCCATAAGCTTACTTAATCAATGCTGTTGTGGTGAAGTAGTGAGACGCTGCTCAAGAAGATACTTGAGGCTGCAATGATCAGTGCGAATAAAAAAAGAACGTCCCCATAGATAAGGGCACCAATGCTGTATAGCTTTCGCCAATCCGATCAATTCCCTCTCATAAGCTGCCAACTTGTGGTGGTGTTGGCCCAGTTGACGGCTAAAATAAGCAATCGGGTGGCCCTGTTGGTGTAACACTGCGCCAGTACCGCCCTCCAAAGCATCACATTCCACTACAAACGACTCCTCAAAGTCGTGGCGCTGCAAAACTGGGGCTGATGATAAGGCGTCTTTCAATTGCTGAAAGGAATGAGCTGCTGTCTCTGACCTGGTAAAAGCATTTTTCTTGAGGAGATTGTTGAGCGGAGCTGCAAGCTGGCAAGAGCTACGAATAAATTTTCTATAATATCCAGCTAGGCCCAAAAATCCTCTTAAGTCTGTAATAGATGTAGGAATAGGCCAATCTGTGACCGCCTGTATCTTACTCTAGTCTACCTTCACCCCCGTTGCTGAAATAACATGGCCCAAATATGCCACTTCTGATGTGCCCATAGAACATTTTGACCGATTTAAAACCAAATGATGTGAACATATAAGAGAAAATACCTGGTGAAGGTGCTGAAGATGTTCTTCCCAGCTGTTGCTATAGACCAAAATATCGTCAAAAAATACCAATACATATTTTCTCAAGAGAGAGGAAAATACCTCATTCATGAGGGCCTGGAAGGTGGAAGGCGCATTTGACAGACCAAATGGCATTACGAGGAATTCAAAATGGCCGTGATGCGTGCGAAACGCTGTTTTCTCCACATCTGATGGATGAACTCGGATTTGATGAAAGCCAGATTTCAAATCGAGTTTAGTAAAAATAGTAGCTCCATGTAGCTTGTCTAACAGCTCGTCCACCATTGGAATAGGAAATTTATCTTTAATCGTATGGGCATTGAGTTGTCGGTAATCCACATAGAACCTCCATGACTTATCATGCTTGCGGACTAGTAATACCGGTGAAGAAAAAGGAGACCTGCTGGGCTGAATAATACCCTATGCTAACATCTGCTGGCACTGCCTTTCAATCTCATCCTTCTGTAAGTGAGGGTAATGATATGGACGCACCACTACCGGCTCGGTACCCGTTTTCAAACGGATACGGTGATCACAGTGCCTAAGTGGCAGTAAGGCAGTAGGGTCTTGAAAGATATCTTCAAATTCTGTAAGTAAGTGAGATAACTTACATGTGTTTGTGGATTGGACCTGGGCAACCTGTAGTGCGCTGGTGAGTGGTGCTTGTGTGCCATGCAATATAATCTGATGTTGGTCCTCTATAAAAGACATGGTCAGAGCTTGGAAATCCCATAGTATTGGTCCCAACAATTGTAGCCATTTAATTCCTAGTACCAAATCGAATCCTGATAGTGGAATCACCAAAAAATCTGCAACAAATGCATATCCCTCAATATCAAAGTGTGTGGCTGGTGATATGCCTACACTAGTAATTTTAGCCCCATTGGCTACTGATACAGAAAGACCAGTCTGTTGCTGTACTACTAACCCAAGTTGTTCTGCCGCCTACTGACTGATGAAATTATGTGTATTGCCCGAGTCAACTAAAGCCAGTAACTGTAAATGATGTAATTGGGCTTTAACCTGCATTGTGCTTGAACTGCGTAGACCAGTCATAGCATGAAGGGAAATCTCTGGACCTTCTTGGTCAGTTTCCACAATTTCCTCCTCTGGTGGTATTTCTTCTCCATCCTCCCACAAACATATACTGAATAATCATTTACAGTGGTGTCCAATGACATACTATTCATCACAGTTAAAACAGAGGCCCTTGGCCTTTCTCTGGTCCATTTCCTGTCTAGTAAGTTTTTTGAAGTAAGGAGCAGGTGGAGCCGAATTAGAGATGTCTGGGTGTGGGCTACACTGTCTCTAAATCTTGGAGGTCCATAGGAAGGGTTTGGTGCTAAGGCATTGTGCCTCCCTGGCCAAGCTGGGTTTCTGACCAGTGACTCCTTTAGAACACGCTGCTTGTGCTCAATTGCCCTGGCTAAATTCATAGCGTGGTCTAAATCTGTAGGAGCATGTAATTCAACTTCTAATCGCAGAACTTCTGTCAAACCAGCAGTAAAAATATGAACATACTGTGTGTGGCTAACAAACTGGTTTGCTCGGGCTAACCTTTCCTGGAAGGTCTTTTGGTACACCTCTAGTGTTCCAGTTTGTTTGTAATTGATTAATTCTCCCAATGGATTGCTACTAGCTGGAGGACCAAATCTCATCATGCAAGACTGTCTAAAAGTTGCCCAATCCTGAACCACTTGGTCATTTCGGAATTGGTGGTACCACAAAAGCGCTTCTTCGAGCATGTGGTAGGCGGCCAAATACACTTTCTCATCCGTAGGTGTTTTTTGATGATAAAAGAACTGATCACACTTGGCTAACCAAATCAAAGGGTCCTTAGACCCATCATACGTAGGAAAGTCAAGTTTTAAATACCTGGGCACAGTGTTTGGTCCTTGAACGGCATGCCCCAGGTGGGGATGGTGTTGACGCATTGGTGGTTGTGGGGGAGGTGGTGAGTGGAATTGATGGTGGTCGGCCGGTAGAGAGTAGGCAGCTGGTGGTTGGGCTCGTGTATCATGGTCCTCTTGTCACCGGAGGAGAGCTTGGATGGCAGCATCCATTGATTTTATTGCCGCACGCAAATCAGAGGTTGTTTGACGCACCTCTTCCAGGGCATGAGCCTAGTTATCTGTCCTCTACCTAGTATCTTCCACTAACTGTCTCAAATCGCTAGGGGAAGAGGAATCCCCAAGGGTGGACCTGTCTGATACCAAGATGTTAGGTTCTTCCCTGGCCATGGATCGAGTCACCCTTCTTTCCTCTCTTCCCTCCATGGATGATCTTGATGTTGGAAGAGAATTCTTGTTTCTTGAACGAGTAATGGTGGAACTCAATTAGAACGAAGGAGCTTCGGAGGAAGCTCAACCTTGAACCTCAAGGGGAGAAATCCGACCTAGACCTCTGAGGGAGAATCTGACCTATAAAATATAATTTTCTCAATACTTGCCTCTCTTCTCCTTCACGTCCCCTTAAATAGGGTTGAGGACGAAAATACAAAGATGACCCATAGGTCAAGTGGTTCACGCCACATTACACTGAACCAACCCAAAGTAAACCAAACCAAATAAAGTAAACCAAACCGAAATGAAATTACATGAAAAGTAAATTGACATAATTTAATTCCCAGGCCTATGGATAACTCGTGATGCTATGGAGTCCATCCATTCAAGGTCTCAATACCGATATGAACCTTAGAGAACCTCTCCTCCAAGTCAGCAAATCTTTTCTCATTATCTACATTGCCTTTGCGGATAGCTTCAAGCAATTCATGGCTGCTGATATCTGTGGGGTTACCCTGCTTTGATACTAGCCAATACTACCCAAAAGACCGGCCTATTAGGAGCGGAAGGCATAGGTACTTAACCCTAGGACCATAACAATACACCCCGCCCGCCCAAGCAGACGACCACGACGGCAATAACACAACAATGAGAGCCGGGTCAGGATCCCATAATCCCTTACAGCCCAATGCTAGGGGAGCGCGGTCCTCCTGCACACGCGGGGACTCGAATGCGGGATGTAGAACCTGGCTCTGATACCAAATGTTAAGCACCTAGCCAATACTACCCAAAAGACCGGCCTTTTAGGAGCGGAAGGCATAGGTACTTAACCCCAAGACCATAACAGAAATGTTCCTTGATGTGCAATTGCTATCTGCTAGTGTGACATTACCTTGGTATGCAAATATTGTAAATTATTTGGTTATTAATATGTTACCTCCTGGTTTGTCTAGGGCTCAAAGAGATAAGGTCAAGAGTGATGCCAAATACTATGTGTGGGATGACCCATAATTACGGAAGCATTGAGTCGAGACAATGACAATAAACAAAAGGCATTGCTTGGGAGGCAACCCAAGAGGAGTTCCTTCCTTTTTCTGTTTATTTTCGCATTTATATTTTGGTTATTTGTGCCTTCTCTTTATATTTCACCTTACGTTGATTACAATGTAAGTTATAAATGTGGGGGAGGGGATTTAGGTTGTGTTTCAATTCAGTTTTTTTTTAAATAATAATAATAATACTAATTACAAAAAAAATTCTTTGTTTTTTGTGGTTTTAATGATTTTTGGTTGTGTATGTCTTGAGAAAGATTAAATTAGGCTCTTCAAAGATTCATAATATGATTGAATAAGTAATCTTCCAACTGAGAATGAATTAGTCTAGTTATTTTCTTTGAGGACGGTAGTGAGTAACTTTGGTAGACAACAGCCGGTGAGATTTTGAGCCTTTAGACTGACACATCCATATCAGTCTCACTATTTTCTTTCATGAGAGGCAATCTTCCATGGATTTGTTTCTCTTGAACTTGCCTTGTTTCTCTTTGAGGTCACATTGACACATGCATGCATGAACATGATTAAGCCCTCTTTGTTATAAGCTACATAAGCTGTTGAATTTATGAAAAATTGAAATACTTCATTGACATCAATAAATTGTTGTAATCAGAGTACATGAACCTCAATTAAAATAGAGGAAGGTAGTAGAGTCCAATTACAATAAAACTACCCTTGTCCCAATTACACCCAAACTCTAGCACTTAAAGATAAGTCCTAACATAATTAATAACTCAATATAGAAACATAACTCAAACTAAAACTCTTCTTGGTCGTGATAAAAGAAAGATACTTTTGTGAGTCCTTCTTGATCTTCCAACTGATGTGATAAGGATGCCAGCTCATGGTAATCATTGTGGGTCCTACTTCTTATGGGCTTGGGCCCATCTTGTGGGTCTTCCTTGGTCGTGTGGCCCATCTTATAATAATCATAGATATGTGGGTCTTCCTTGGTCGTGTGGGCTTGAGCTTATCTTCCAACACTCCCCCTCAAGCTGGGGGTGAGAGAACAACATAAACTCCCATCTTGCTGCAAATGATGTATAAAATATTTTTGTATAAAATGGCACATGTTCCAATATGCCTTCGTCTTCCAACATTCCCCCTCACATTGTTGTGTCCTTCCATGAGGCCCTGCGGCATTATAAGTGAGAGTAAAAATCACTCCTAGCCGGTAAGCCATTGCTTCCTACTCTAGTCTTAATGCTGGATGTAGGGCACACTCCGCTGCTATCGGTAGTGTGTCTATCGGCATTGCTTTGAAGTGTCCACCACCGTGTCCCTCCACAGGACAACGACTCTCAAGTGGTAGGAGACATAAAAGCCATTATAGGGCGGGAGGTGGGTTAACTTAGATGTAATAATAAGTTCCTCCGTCATGGACTTCCAACCACAAATATTTTTTATCTTTTTGATGGGGATGAAGTTCCTCTGTCATGGACTTCCAACCACAAATAATTTTGATCTTTTTGACGGGGTAAAATAAATGATGACATGAGGCTACCTCTTCTTGAATAATTATGTCCCCAAAGAGACATAATAACAACAACTGTATATAACACGTCCATCTTCCAACACATATAACACGAACAAAATAATAAACTTTTTAAAAGAACCCATGAAATAATCTGATATAAAAATTTCTTCATTGATGCACAAGCTTCATCTTTTGTGCTCCCCCCTTCTTGAATATTTTGGTCACATAAACTTATCCTCAATATAAGGAAATAAAATACCTCTTTCTTGTATTTCTTGTACTTCTCCTCCTCAAGCTGGGAGGTAATGGCAGTGACCCCAGCTTGAACCAAATATCATTGATGTAGCAATATACCCAAATAACAGAGAAGTATAAATAAGCCCTCAAACCAGGGAGAAGTGAGAGATTTTTCTGATATATCAAATCAAAAAGTGACGCAAAATAATTGGCATAAATTCGGATTTTTCAATACAACAGAATTCCAGCATGACCTTTGATTCTTCCAATACAAATATATCTTTAAATATAGATCAGATTGACATAAAATTTTCTCTTTCTGAAAGTAGAATTAAATAAATTTAATCCAAGTATAACTTAAATTCATCAAATATAATTATCAGAAGATAAATAATCTGATATATTTCGGTTTCTGTCATTTGGCCAAATTAAGTTCTGTTTCTCATGTTTTTCCAGAACGACCATTGACTATTCCAAGATCAATATATCCTTATAAAAAAATCATACCTAGAATTGGTTGAATAGGTCATAACATAGACTTACATATCTTTCTCTTGATATATAATTATCCATATAAAGTCTCTTTATTGATAGCTTAAAATACCTCGGAAGTTGAGGGTTTTTGGTGCCGCTCGAACCTCTTTTTCAATCTGACCTTTGCTGGTTCAAATATCGATTTCTCTTTGTACATAACTCAGATAAAAAAATGGTTGAATAGTTAAAATAATAGACTTACAAATATTTATTTTGATATATATTTCTTCATATAAAGTCTAGTTCTTGATAGCAAAAAATACCTCGGAATCTGAAGATTTTTGCTACTGCTCGAACCTTTTTGCAATCTGACCTTCACTCATTTAAATATCGATATCTCATTGTAGATAACTCTGATTGGAACAAATTATTCTTATTTGGAAATTAGACTCAAATATCTTTCCACCAATATATAATGTTCAATATGAAAAACTACGTATAGAGGTAAAGGGACAGAGAAAACAAATAACTACGAACCTAGACCTAGGGTTTAGGGTTTATAAAAAAGGATCACATTACCTCCGTGAGTTGACCAAGTCAACTCACAGAACCTGCTATGATAATATGTTGAATTTATGAAAAATTGAAATACTTCATTGACATCAATAACATGAACTTCTATTTATAATAGAGGAAGGTAATAGAGTCCAATTACAATAAACTACCCTTGTCCCAATTACACCCAAACTCTAACACTTAAAGATAAGTCCTAACAAAATTAAAGAACTTAATATAGAAACATAACTCAAACTAAAACTCTTCTTGGTCGTGACCCTAAGATAAAGATACTTTTGTGAGTCCTTCTTGATCTTCCAACTGATGTGATAAGGATGCCAGCTCATGGTAATCATTGTGAGTCCTACTTCTTATGGGCTTGGGCCCATCTTGTGGGTCTTCCTTGGTCGTGTGACCCATCTTATAATAATCATAGATATGTGGGCCTTCCTTGGTCGTGTGGGCTTGAGCTTATCTTCTAACATAAGCCAAATTGCCTATCTTGTAATTAATTTTTTCCCTTTTGTTGAACCCCTTTGAGATTTATTGGTTTTTTTCTCTGTGAATCCACCTTACAATGTTTAAATTTGAGAAAAAAAGAAAAAAAAAACTTTACCCAAGCCATAGAGCTAGTGGAGCATTGTTCATCATTATGGTTCGTATGGGTGTTAGTGTGGGGGTGTCTAGATTTGTGGTATGGCTATGACTGGTGGAATGGAACATGTTTTCATCCTAAATTCATGAGTTCCATTGTTAGTAAAAAAAAAATGTGAAGAGAAAAAGAAAAGAAGAAAGGAAGTGATGGAGGGAATGGCTTTTAAAGTTAAAAACTATCCGTGGTCATAATTCTTCCTAAAATTCCAAGAAAGGGGTCTAATTATATGAGATATATACAAATTGAAGAAGATGTTGAGTGGAATGATTGCTTTCACATGTCAAATATATTCGAGCTTAAGTTTATTCATTTTTGCTCGACTGGTTTCGATGGATTTTGAGCTACATTCCCAAATATTTCCCACCTTGATCCTAAACCCCGTTACAACCCTTGAAAAGTCCTTATGATTTGTTTTATGCATGTGATCTGAGTGGTGGAGAATGAGAAGATATGCAAGCCTATGGTAGATCATTTTCATCGGAATGAATTTGAGAGAAATACATACCCTTCAAACACATGAGAGTCGAGTGTTTATTCTGTGAGGGTCTACTTATTTAGTTTACTCCATCTTTGAATGAAAATACTTACTAAGTAATTGTAATTTTTTTAAGAATATTTATTCATGATATGTTATGATTTTGGAAGAGCTTGGTTGTTCTTTGTTGATTGCATTACAACCTTGGTATTTTTGGGAAAGTGAATTTGAGTTTTGCCCGAGGACGAGCAGAAGCTAAGTGTGGGGGAATTTGATGAGAATGAAAAATGTCATATTTTTATCCCTTAATTCTTAGGATTTTATAATTATTTGTTTCCTAAATATACTCATTATTTTTATATTTTGATTTAGGGTGCAAATGGAAGCGATAAGTGCAAAACGAAGTTAATTGGGTGATTCTGGACAGTTTTGACACTGCTTCGTAATATGGAAATAACTCTATAATCCGATCTCTGATGGAGATGATTCAAGATGATATGGAATTACAAGAAAATTTTCTACAAATTTTATTTTTTGAATTTTGAGCAAGACGGGCTTCATCCAGGTCGAAACAGGGCTTGAAGTCACGACATGTGCATTGTGACCCAGACCGGATGCACAAAAAGAAAAACCCTAAACCGGGAGAAAGAAGGGGAATAAAAGGAGAAAAGGAGTTCGGCACCCCTGACCTCATTTTCTCTTCTCCAGCTTTTCCTCTCTCTTTTTTCTAGTTTTTTCCATGAAATTTCTTCATGGCCCTGCGTGGCTAAATTTTCAGACTTGGTCAAAGGAAACTGAAGCCTCGGTATCAATACAACTGTGAAATCTGATTTATTTTCATCGTTCAATTTATGTTTTGAGTATCCGATGTTCTTCTGAAATTTTCTTTCATGGTTGTCTCGTTTAATCCCTAGGAGGCCTACTAGTTTATTACTCATTCCAATCTACTGCTAGTTTAGATGTCAAATCTGTAATTTTTTTATCTCTCTAACCTGTGAAGCAATAGAGATTTGATGATTTGTTGTGTCAGGAATTATTAAATCTTGAGAAGAACGCTAGACTAAATTAGATGCAGCTGCTTGTGCTTGTGTTGTTTAGCTTCAGTGATCTCTCTCTTTCTTAAGGTTGCTGCTAGATTAAACCTTTAGCACCTGTCTTGGGTTGTTTAGTAGTTAGGGTTAATTGGATCACTTTTTTTTCTAATTAACTACGAAAGGAGAGATAGGGAGATAGTTCCAACGGTGAATATTCAAGTGCGAATTGATATATGCTTGCATCAATGATCAGTTGTGGAATTCTGATGGTGGATGTTGACTTAGACCAATGTTTGTTCTTTTAATTTATTTTGATTATTTTAATTTGAATTGTTTCTAAGTTGTTGTTATTTTAAAAGTGTTTTCATTATACTCAAACCCCCCATGAAGCATAAAATTAGACTAATCACTCTTCGTGGGATCGATCCTTACTCGCACTACTACATATATTTTTAGGAGTATAGGTTTTATTTTTGGTTGCCTATGATAGCACACCAATATGTCACATCCTATCCTATGTGTCAACGTAACGAGGTTGAACACTTAAGTCCAGCAGGTCTTCTGTAGCTTCTTGCAATTCCTACACAAGTCTGGGCCAATATTTTGTTATGGACTCCATAGCATCAAGAGTGGCGAAACGGAGAAGAGAATAGATGGAGTAAACTTGTATTTCAGTACCTTAGGGGTTTAATTGTAATTTGAAGTTCAATAAGGGTCTAGTTTTAATTATAGAACCTTTGATGTTTTTCCTGATCTATTTAGGGTGTCAAGTGACTGAAGGAAAGACAAGAATTGATCAATTAGCTTAGGGGGGGTTAGTCAACTTGAAGGACAAGATGATCTTCAACCACATAACGCCCTTCTCCACTTGAAGTCGTTAGTGGAGCGCAGATGAAGCTTCATCTCGATGCAGGGGATGAAGGGGCCCTTCATCTCCACGGTTTAATTTCAATCATGTGGAAGAAGGCCCATTTTGATCTTCTTCCAATTGAAGGACGGGCGACGCCCTCGGCCTCGCTCTCTCTCCTCGCACCCCCCCCCCCCCCCCCCCCCCCCCCCCCATCGCGCGTCGTTTTTTCTTTTTTCTTCCTCTCGCCCGCACTCCCTTTCCTCTCTCGTCTCCCTGCGCCCCCGACATTGTTCTCGGCCTTTGTCTCCCTGCGTCCCCGACGTTGATCTCGGCCACTATCTCAGTTCCCTCTCGTCTCCGGCTTCAACTCTCGGTCTTCTCTCGGCCTCGCCCTCTCTGTCGCACCCCCTCTCTCGTCTCCGTGACTCCCTCTCTTCTCTCGGACAAGCTCTCTCTCGCTTCTCTCTCTCTATTCCCTCCCGACCTCCCTTTCTTCTCTGTCTTCTCCCTCTCTTCTCCCTTTCGGCCTCCCACTTTCTTATCTCTCTGGCTAGTCTCGATTAGGCATCGATTTCACCCTTCGGCTTCGGATTTCCCCCTTCGATTTCACCCTTCGGCATCACCCTTTGGCTTCGGATTTCCCCCTTTGGCTTCACCCTTCGGCTTCGGATTTCCCCTTCGATTTCACCCTTCGGCTTCGGATTTCCCCAAATTTCAGAAGGTATGCCTAAACCTGAATTTTTTTTCATTAAATTAGTGTTTTATTTGATTTAAATTTATTTTCAGTGCGTAATTGGGGGTTATTTGTGCATTATTTTGGGATTTAGGGTTACGGTTTAGGGTTTATGGTATTTTAGGGATTAGGGTTTAGGGTTTAGTGCGTAATTAGGGTTTATGGTTAAGGGTATTTTAGGGATTAGGGTTTTAAAGGTTTAGGGGGTTTAGGGTTTTTAAGCTATAAGGTTTTTTGGGTTTAGGGTTTGGAATTAGGGTGTAGGGTTTAGGGATTTTAATGTATTAAGTCCTGGAATTAGTGTTTAGGGTTTAGAGTTTAGTAGGTGATAGGGTTTAGGGTTTGATGGTTTAGTTTTTTGTTTTATGGTTTGTGTTTCGGGTAAGGTTTAGGCTAGGGGTTTATGGTATTTTAGGGATTATAATTTTTAAGGTTTAGGGGGGTTTATGGTTTTTAAGGTTTAGGGGGGTTTATGGTTTTTAAGTTTTAGTGGGGTTTATGGTTTTTAAGGTTTTGGGGGTTTTGTGTTTTTAAGCTCTAGGGTTTTTTAGGTTTTTTTTGGGGGGGTGGCGGGGGGGGTTGGGGTTTAGGGTTTTGGGCTTTTAAGGTATTAAGTTCTGGAATTAGTGTTTAGGGGTTTTTAGTCCAATTCAAACAAGGTTGAGTCGCCTACACGGGCGTCCATTAGCCAACGAAACCCGACCCCCATCACTGACGAGGTACAGTTCATAGTGACTGCGAAGTTATATGGGGCTCTACCAGGGGTCTTCGGTGAATTTGGATTTGATGTGTGTGTGTTTTCATTGTTTAGTGCATATGCATTAGTGAAAATTATTTAATTAATTTTGAAATGTGTGAGAATGTTGTTGAGAATTTTTGAAGTGCTATGAAATATTTTTGCCATGTGGTGAGGAGATTCGGGTATTATACATATCCACCACATGGTATTTTTTTTATGGTTTGTGTTTCGGGTTTACGGTTTAGGCTAAGGGTTTAGGGTATTTTAGGGATTAAGATTTTTAAGGTTTAGGGGGTTTATGGTTTTTAAGATTTTGGGGGTTTTGTGTTTTTAAGCTCTAGGGTTTTTTAGGTTTTGGGGAGGGGGGGGGGGGGGGGGGGGGGTAGGGTTTTGGGCTTTTAAGGTATTAAGTTCTGGAATTAGTGTTTAGGGGTTTTTAGTCCAATTCAAACAAGGTTGAGTCGCCTACACGGGCGTCCATTAGCCAACGAAACCCGACACCCATCACTGACGAGGTACAGTTCATAGTGACTGCGAAGTTATATGGGGCTCTACCAGGGGTCTTCGGTGAATTTGGATTTGATGTGTGTGTGTTTTCTTTGTTTAGTGCATATGCATTAGTGAAAATTATTTAATTAATTTTGAAATGTGTGAGAATGTTGTTGAGAATTTTTGAAGTGCTATGAAATATTTTTGCCATGTGGTGAGGAGAGTCGGGTATTATACATATCCACCACATGGTATTTTTTTTATGGTTTGTGTTTCCGTGACGAGTAAAGGTTGTCTGATAAAGTTTTTTCCGTGAGGACCGTATCGGATTTAGATTATACATGGCTGCAAGAAGACAACCAAGTGGTCGAACATATGATATTTGGACATTCGATGATGATAGCAAAATGCTCGATCTCTTGGTCGAGCAGGTCAATCTAGGGAACAAGTTGCCTAACGGGGTGTGGAAGCATGAGGTATACATGGACTGTGTAAATAAGTTCAATGAAGACACAGTCATGAAAAAAATTGTTTAGCGGGTGAAGAACCGAACAAGAGCATGGAAGAAAACATACCAAACGGTAACGAGCTGTATCAACACTAGTGGGTTTGGTTGGGATGCAACCACACAACGAGTTACTGCATGTAATTTTGTATGGCTTGATTACATAAAGGTCAGTAAATCTGTATGGCTCGACTATATGACGTACTATAAAATATTTTTTATGTTTTTCGCGTTAGTATAACTCTATTCCAAGACGTCTAAATGATGTTTTATTCTTGTAGGAGCATAAAGATGCTGAGAAGTACAGACGTGAAGGCTGCCCCCTATACGACAAATTAGCTGTGGTGGTGGGAAACACAATAGCGGTAGGGTCAGGAGCTGCAACCTTTGTAGATCAGGGCGATGAGGTGATCCGTGAATCGGAACATGTCCCGATGGATGAGCCAGCGGATGTTGATATAGTTAGGGATACTCCATCACCATTATTAAGCATGGATGAGTCTCTAGGTAATCAATCTGAAAGAAGTAAACGGTCATCTTCAAGTCGTCGTAGAAAGAGAACCGAAATGCCCGATAACGACACTAGAGCAGAATTTTTTATGCAATACATCGAATTGCTCAGACATTTCAGAATTTCATAATGAAAGACGATATTGTAAGAGGTTGCGTCAACGCCCTCAGGGAAATCCCGGACTTGCCTACAGAATTGAAGTATCGCGCTCCTTCATGGTTGGATACACCAACTAAGAAGGTCATGTTTATGGAAATGACAGTGGAAGAGCGGGTTGAGTGGCTTAAATTTTTTTTTGAAAACTAATTGTAATGCGTTATAAATACACTATTTTTTTGGAATATTATTATGTAGTAGACATGATATTTGAATTATGATGTTGCAAAACTTATTAGTATGGTTTGTATTTAAATTTGATATGTTGTTGTGTTTATATATTGCATAGATAAATATGGTGTTTTGAGTATGGATGTGGAATGTGATTGAATGTAGGATGTGGATGTGATTGAATGTAGGATGTGGATGAATGTAGGATGTGGATGTGATTGAATGTAGGATGTGGATGAATGTAGGATGTGATTGAATGTAGGATGTGGAATGTGGATGAATGTAGGATGTGATTGAATGTAGGATGTGTGAATGTGGATGAATGTAGGATGTGATTGAATGTAGGATGTGGGAATGTGGATGAATATGGTTGTTTATAGGTGTGATTGCAAATAGGTTATGATTGAAGATTGATGTTTACTCGTGTTTATGAATTTTAGGCGATTGAATTTGTGGATTTCCATGGATACTATGACAGACGATGAAAAGGTTGCAATTATGGTTGCATTCACAACTTTGATGATCGCCATGGAAAGATACTATATGTACCATTGCAACAAACGTGTACCACGTTCTTGTGGGATGAATGGTCCATTGTATTTGCAAAAGGCACTAGACAAATCTCCAGTTAAATTTCGTAAAGTGTACAAGATGAACCAACTGGTATTTCACAAATTCGCAGATATACTTTCTAGTAAAGGGTTTTTATCAGCCACAAAGACCATCTCAGTTGAAGAAAAACTTGCATATTTCCTCCTAACTGTTGGTCAAGGACAAGTGTATAGTGTCACAGCAGAGATGTTTGATAGATCAAACTGGACGATAAGTAAGTATTTCAACAAGGTGTTGGATGCAATCCTCAAACTTCACTTTGATTACGTCAAACGGCCTTCGGAACGCACACACTCGAAGATTTTAACAAATTCAATATTTTATCCCTACTTCAAGGTAACATCACTTCCTATAACTAAATAATTTTACATTAATATACAAAGTTAGTAAATATTAATTGAAAATGTATAATTAGGATTGTATTGGAGCTATTGATGGAACTCATATCAAAGCCAACATTCCACTTGAAGATCAACCAAGGTTTTGGAATAGAAAAGGTTATCTCACAAAATGTGATGGCTGCATGTTCATTTGATATGCAATTCACTTATGTACTTGCTGGATGGGAGGGGTCAACAGCCGATTCCCGTGTATTGAAGGATGCATTGACTCATCAAGATAAAATCTTTGTACCTGAAGGTAAGTAATATATTTTTATGCAGTAATTTTTTATCTATTTTATCTTCAATTATTTTATGTGGTATATAATTTTTATTATAGGAAAATATTATATAGTCGATGCTGGTTATGCAAATCTTCCGGGATTTTTGGCTCCATATCGAGGAACCTGATATCATCTGCAAGAATTTGGAGATAATATTCCTAGAAATGAAAAAGAATTATTCAACCGAAGACATTCATCTTTACGGAATATTATTGAGCGAACTTTTGGTGCTTTAAAAGCTCGATTTCAAATATTAAAAGGCACTCCTCCATTTTCTTTTAAGATCCAGGTGAAAATTGTACATGCTTGTTGCATATTGCACAATTATATACGTGCAGAAGATTATGATGATATATTTGAAGATGAAGATGATAATTCGGGTGGCGAGCTCGGTGGAGGAGGTGATGCGGTCCAATTAGGTGCAATGGATGATACAGACAGTGACGATTGCGATGATCTTGAGGATGTGGGTAGCCAAGTAACAAGCATTCGGAGGCAGAGTGCATTAGAATCCACAAGAGCCGCACAATTTCGAGATGCCATATCGACATCCATGTGGAACGATAAATGATAGTTTACTCTTATTACTTTTGAACATGCATAATTTATATGTACTAAACTTGTAACTCTTTGATTGTAATATTAAAGGCACGAACTCGTTATTTGAATAATTTTTTTTAGGTTATTTTAAAAGTTGTATATGTATTTATTTATTATTTTATTTTATTTTATTACTATATTAAACTTCATATTTATGTCTCTGGTAAATAAAATATAATTAAAGTATGCATTTGATTAATATATCATCATTAATTATGTCAAAATATATTATTAATTAATACAATACAAATCTATCTTATGTTATTAATAAAATATTTTTTATTCATTAATCAGAATTTTTTTTATTCACTCTATTGTATTAGTGATTTAATAGTGGTAATTAAAATATTGTTAACTCAGACACTTTGGTTTAATTAGTT
The DNA here is from genome assembly GCF_029961685.1 of Aristolochia californica. Lineage (NCBI taxonomy): Eukaryota > Viridiplantae > Streptophyta > Magnoliopsida > Piperales > Aristolochiaceae > Aristolochia > Aristolochia californica. The sequence goes on from NW_027182279.1 coordinate 9,922,482, forward strand.
CATTTTTATAATTATTAAAATCAATAATTTTAAATTTCTATAAGATGAAGATGAAGATTAAGTTGTCTTGACTAACACCCATTTCGAAGATGAAGATCATGTAGATACATAAGATGAAGATGAAGATGAAGATGAAGTTGAAGATCAAATTTTCATTTTGTTGACTAACCCCCCCTTAGACAAGATCATATACTCTCTCTAAGGAGGCCTAGGGTTGGAGCTCCTTCAAAGGCTCACGTTCCTACATCATTGGGTGTTCTAAGACCCCCAAATCCTTCTCTTCTTCGTCAGCCAATCTGGAAGCTAGGGGAGATCACCGGGTGACTCGATCCATGGCAAAAGAACCTAACATCGTGGTATCAGATAGGACCACCATTGGCAATTCCTCTTCCCCTACAGAAATTTGGAATTTTGTGGAAGAGAACCATGCTGATCTACAATCTCAAATCAATGGCCTTGATGACAAATTTCAGATGTTGCTGTCCCGAGTGGAGGAGGGTTTTGCTCAGCTTTCCGCCCAGATGGCTTCTTCCTCACACACAGCAGAACATCACCACCCTCAGCCCCCGCCACCACTTCCACCCCTGCGCCAAAACACCTCCACCTTGTCGGGGCATCAATCCAGCAACCCCTACCGTTCCCAGGTACACAAAGCTTGATTTTCCATCGTATGATGGGTCTTCCGACCCTTTAATGTGGTTACACAGGTGTGATCATTTCTTTTCCAATCAAGGAACTCTGCCCGAGGGCAAGGTTCAATTAGCTGCCTTCCACATTATTTCAAGGATTTCGTTGAAGGTCTTACATAGTCTTTCGACAAATTGGTATTATTTGTGGTGGTGGATATGTTCTCCAAGTATGCTCACTTTATCCCCATGGCACATCCATATACGACATCCATAGTGGCATAGATATTCCTCGAGCATATTGTTCGTTTACATGGCATTCCAAAATCAATTGTTAGTGATCGTGATGCGGTATTACCAACACTTTTTGGCGGGAAATTTTTCGTCTATGTGGCACCTAGTTGAAATTCTCATCATCCTATCACCCCCAAATAGACGGCCAAACAGAGGTGGTTAACTGCACCGTGGAAATGTATCTCCAATGTCTTATGGGCGATTGCCCTAAAAACTGGGTTCTATGGCGACCGTGGGCTTAATATTGTTACAACACTTCCTTCCACACCCCTTGCAGTGTGCTCCCTTCCACGTTCCATATGGAAGAGATCCTCCACAGCTTCTATCGTATACTACGGGCTCCACCCGAGTGGACACTATTGATCAGGCACAAATTGATCAGGACCAAGTGCTTCAAATATTTTGGCTTGCCTCCTCAAAGCACAAGTTCGTATGAAGGACTTCTATGACAAGGGACACAGGGATATCGTATGCAAAGAAGGGGACTACGTATGGTTACGCCTACAACCTTACCGCCAACACTCACTTGCCGGCCAACGCCAAAATAAACTTTCCCCAAAGTACTTTGGGCCTTTCTCTATTATTCGGTGCATCAGGCCAGTCACCAATCAATTGCGACTTCACACCACGGCCAAACTTCATGATGTCTTCCATGATGTTCTCTCACCCCCAACTTGAGTGGAAGTATTGGAAGATGGGCCCAAGCCCACAAGACCAAGGAAGACGCACACATCCAAGTGTGTGGAAGATGGGCTCAAATCCACAAGACCAAGGAAGGCCAACACACCAAACAGAGGTGGCAGATGACTCGAGCTCACAGACAAAGGAGAAGGCCAATAGACCCACACAATTATGGCAGGATGGTAAATAAAGAATCATCTCATAGAGATGGCATTGATGTAATTAGTTTAAGTTCCAAGGGTATAATTATTATATTATATTTTTATCAATCTTTAAATTGAGCTTCAAGGGGAGGCTTAGGACTATAAGTCCATAACCTCTTCTTCCTTCTATTTTTTCCAATGGGTCTCTCTCTCTTTTTCTCCATGCGCTAAATTCATGGAGTCTTGAAAATCAATAGTGTCAAGCTAAATCCATGGAGTCTTGAAAATCAATAGTGTCAAATTTATAATGGTAGATGTCTCTAGAGAAAAAAAAATGAGTTTAGAGTAGAAGTGGGAGAGAGAGAGAGAGAGAGAAGGAAGAGACAAAGAAAAAATTGGTAAAAACAAATCCTAGCCATGAGTCTTGAAAATCAACAAACTTCAATACTGAGAAAGTACTTAAGGAGTCCCAAGTCTTTAGTCATAAATTCATTGCATTTGTTTTACTTGACTAATACTATCGGTATCACTACCTATAAAAATAATATTAGCCACATATACAACAAGTAGAACGATTCTTTTCTCAGTATGCTTGACAAATACAGAATGGTCCACATAGCACCTTGTGATCCAAATCGAATCATTACTTGACTAAACTTGTCAAACCAGGCCCACAAAGATTGCTTTAGACCATATAAGGATTTATTTAAGGTGGTATACCAACACCCCCTCAACCACAAGTGGTATACCAACACCCCCTCAACCACATATCTAGGTGCTTGTTGCATATAAATTTTCTCCTTAATATCACCTTTGAGGAAAGTATTTTTTACATCCAGCTGAAAGACAAACCATCGAGAATTAGTAGTGAGAGATAATAGGAGACAGATCGAGTTGAGTTTGGCGACTGGAGAAAATGTTTCCTCATAATCAATCCCATAACATTGAGTATAGCCTTTAACCACAAGGCGGGCTTTAAGGAGGGTCACTGTGCTATCTAGATTTTGTTTGATAGTGAAGACCATTTGTAGTCCACCAGTTTTTTTCCCATATGGTAGAGAAACAAGGTGCCATGTTTGATTCTCGTAGAGGGCCATCATCTCTTTGTCCATGGCTGCTTTTCATTCTGGATTATGTAGGGCCTCCTGATAAGACTGAGGAATAGCAACAGAAGAAATATAGGCAAGAAATTGACAACAACATGGTGATAACCGATAGGCAATGGGGTGAGAGGTAGAAGATCAGGTGCAGGCCCTAGGTTCTTTCTGAAGAGCAATGGGTCGGGTATCAAATGGAGGACCAAAAATAGGGGGTGGAGATGGAGAGCTTACCTCAAAGGGATCTGGAGACTCCATAGGTGTAGTGTTGGCCAATGCTTCAGTGGGTGGGGCGGGTACATCAATATGGCCATGAGTTGCTGAGTCATCAAATCGACACAATATGTTTAGAAAACTCATTGGCTATAGAAAACCAGGTGGGGGCACTAGTGGATGGATTAAAGGATTGGTCCTGAAAAAATATGACATCACTAGAAACAAATTTTTTTCGAAGAGATAAATTGTAACAGACATATCCTTTTTGAGTACGAGAGTAACCCAAAAAGATACATTTAAGTGCCATGGTATCCAATTTAGTAGTATGTGTTGAAGTATTATGAAAAAAATAGCAAAAAACCTCAAGGGAAGAGAAAATAGCTTATCACCAGGAAAAAAGATAAGAATATGGCATCTATTGACCAATCACTGAAGAAAGTAACCTGTTAATAAGATAACAGGCGGTGAGAAGAGCATATGGCCAATATAAATGAGACACATGCATAAGATGGAGTAGAACATTGTCAACCTCAAGAAGGTGTCTATTTTTTCTTTCAACCACACCATTCTGTTGTAGTGTGTAGACACAAGAGGTTTGGTGAATGATGCCTTTGACGGACAAAAAATTTGGAAGTTTGTAGGCAGATTTTCCTTGGCATTATCAGGGAGAATAGTATTTTAGGTAGTGTTGAACTGAGTAGACACCATGACACAAAAATATTTAAATAGAGGTAAGACTTTTGTTCTCTCTTTTAATAGGAACAACCATGTAATTCGGGAGAAGTCATCCAAAAATGTAACAAAATACTTGGACTAGGAAACATTGGAGATTTTCATAGGGCCCCATATATTAGTATGAATTAATGAAAATGGGGGATCACTTTTTGTTTCACCATGAGGAGAATAAGTACTCCACTGATGTTTATCACTTGACAATCTTCCCAGTTAAGACTGGAAATGGAGTATAATGTAAGAATAATTTGTTTGAGTGACTAAAGGGATGGATGTCCAAACCTATTGTGCCACTGAAGAGTTATATGCTAAGCACTAGTGGTGGCCATTTAGTGTTGATGAATCAAGATAGTAGAGCCTACCTCTTTCACAGCCTCCACCAATAACCTACTTTGTCTTCAGATCCTGAAAAACACAAGAAGTGGGAGCAAAAGTGATGGAACAGTTAAATTTTTATGAGTTGACTAGAAGAAAGAAGGATGTAATGGAAACTCAAGAACAAATAAGACATCTTTTAAATGAAGGCTAGGTGTAGAAAATGTGGATCCCACCCCACGTACCTTGGTTTGGGATTTATCTTCTATAGAAACACACTTGTTAGGTAAACAAGGAGATATAGAATTCAGGAGGATACCATTACCTGTCAAGTGCTCGGAGGCCCTAGAGTCAATGATCCAGGATGGAGAAGTGGCTGAAACCAAATCTGTTATAGAAGTAGCAGCAATAGGATAAATCTTGTTGGAGGTGGCCTGGCTGTTTGAATAAGCCATCAGACTCTTTATCTTCTGAAGTAGTGCAAATTCTTTGGTAGAGATAGCCTTCTGGCCTCAAGTGTTTTTAAGAGGCATCGTAGTGCAATACAACACCAGTTAGTGAGTAATAATCCAAGGTAATAACCCAATATCTAAAAGCGATGGTAAGGAGACACAATGAGCGTGTCAATCCGGGTTAAGATCCCGAGTTAAGCCGAGTCACGAGACTGAGTCCAGTCGGCCATGGTACCGAGTTAGGCTGAGTCAAGCGATCGAGATGAGCCAAGTCAGTTATTGAGTTAGGATTCTGAGTGAAGCCAAGTCAATAAACCAATATACCCATGACTTCGGTTTCAGACCAATATAGCCTTAGTATATCAAATAATCAATGAGTGATATCATATACAACTTAAGATATCATAACCATTTCTTCGAGCATCCAAATTGTCAAGTGGGAAGAACAATCTATTGTGGCACTGCAGTGAGGTAATTGGCATCTAAATACAACTGGAGACATCCAAAAAATAGTGTGATTCCAGCTCAAGGATGATGAACATTATGAAGATAATAAATCAGCTAGCTAATGAGATTAATTCTTCCATCGAAGGCAACTACTGGAGGAGATTGATGCCAAATTTCTAGTTCGATGAGATTGATGAAGATACTAGAGGCAACTTTCCAAGTTTGAGAGCAACTTTCTAGTGCGATGAGATTGACGAAGATACCAAGGGCAACTTTTCAAGAGTGAGAGCAACTTTTCATCATATATAAGTTCCAAGATTGATGACAACCTGTTGGACGAGATTGACAACAACTTGAGATTGACGACAACTTCCGAGGCTTGAGATTGACTGCAAAGTTCTAACAACAATGCAGATTAAGATTTTTGATGTCAAAAATATACATATCAACTCAGGATTACATGGGCCCTCTGGTAAGAACAACAACGTCCCAAACAAAGATAAAATCTCTGAGGTGGTTAATGGCTTCAGGATTGTAATTCTTGCCTTTGCTACTACTGTAATCTCGTGCTTCATCTCAGCAGGAGGAGAAGAAGCTTTAGCAGTCTTGCATCTTGGAAACATTATCATCATTGATGATGTCTTCCCACACTTCACTAATATTCAAGCTTTCTCTTATTCTGCTTCAACCCAACAACTACTGGATGAAATTGAAGAAGACAAAGATAGACAGAGAAGAAGATAACCAAGGAGAAGAAGTTTAAATGAAGTGGGAGACAACATTCAATGCACTTGGTGGAATCTCATTGTAGTGATGAAGAAGACAGACTCCCTTTGCTTGAAATCAACACTAACAGAGTTAGACCCTTTGACCCAGGGACTAGAGACCTATCAGCCTCTGGTCGATGCCTCAACTCAGCCTTCACAGTACATACCAACCTTGAGAAAAACTTATGAGCCATATCTGGAACCAGAAACAATTGAACAAGGCATGATACACAACTATCCCAACTCAGTAGCAAGGTGATAATAAATGAAGATAATCACAGAAGGACATTTATAGACATCAGGCTATTTTATTAGCATCTTCAACTTCTAAGTTTAAGGCAAAACTCGGAAAGGTGATAATTATGTCCTTCAAGTATGGAAGAATCATAATCTTCACCAAAGTAACAATTTGTCTTTCAAGCATACCAGCTACTACTATTCTTTATCAACATATCCAGATTATAATAGATTATGAGTAGGATACCAACAAGTAAACAGAGCAAATTAGCAAGCATACCAACTTATGAATGAATAGTAGATTTAGCAGTAGTAAATAGTTATAAGACTGAATGAAAGCATGGGGTATCTACTACTCTAGATCCAAGGAAAAGAAAAAAAAACTTATCTTTCTCATGCAGCTCCTCCATGTAGATAGATCCCTTCATGAATCATGATCCAAGTAAAAAATCTCGAATCCTGAAATCAATGTTGTGATACCATGTTGATTTAAGGATTCCATACTATTAAGATCTTCAACATAAAGTGTAGGAGACAAGAAGGAAAAAGAAGAAGTGAATGAGAAGAGAGGTGAGGACTTTAGAGATTGAAATAGAGAAAGAAGAGAGGGAGTGAATTATGGATTTTGAAGATACCCAAACCCTCCACCTTAGCCTTTATTTATAGATGTCTATTGGAAGACACCTGAAGTGGCATTGAGGTAATAACCTTGCCTATTTCAAGGAGGTGGCACAAAGGATAATTAACTGCTCTTCTCATAAGGATGGCACAAAGGTGTAATGATGTTAGATGATGTATGTCTACTTATGTCTTTTCCTTTTGAAAACTTGTTTTCCTAAGGGCATTGTAGTCATTGTAGCCTTCCTTCATAAACTATAAATAGAGGCTCAAGGTAAGGGGTAGATCATTCAAATCTCCCTTCTTCTCTCAAATTCGTCCCTAGCCTTTCTCTCTTCTCCCAAGCTCTCTCGAGCTCTATCTCTCCCTAACATTCCATATCTTTGACCCTCTACTCAAAAACCTTATCATGGGATCCTAAATCCAACATGGTATCAGAGCATTGTGTTTAGGATCTCGATATTAAGGTGGTGATGAAGTAAGCTTTTATCAAGCTTCATGCATTGTTGTTGGTGAAGCAAGGTTCGACATGCAAGATACATATCTTTTGTGTTTCTACCCTTCATGAGATGATTTTGATAATGTCTTGATCACAGAAAGAGGTTTGATGATTGTTTCTCCTCTAGATAAAATTTAAGTGTTTCATCTCATGCATGATAATGTCTTGCGCTCAGTTTATTTTAAATGTAAGAGGTTGCTCAGTTAAAAGCTTATGTTGGATTATCATAAGTTCGATTTTCTCTCCAAGAGAAACATATGTTGGATGATTTATTTTGTACTCATTGATGTATATGAGGATTATCATGATCAAAGCATGATTAAATTCATTCAAGATTGGTTTATAATGCTTTTTGTATGTTTTACTCTCTAAAAAGCTCGGTGAAGGATGATTTTTTGGTTATCGAGAGATGTTTTTTTTTTTTTTTGAAAAAGGTACTGGTCTTTTTTGCACGATTTTGATATTCCATTGGTTGTGTTGTCCTATGGATTATCTTAACTAAATAATTCAAGGAGATAAGGGCAAGATCAAGTTGTGATATGAATCACAAAGCTAGCACACTTTGCATAGAAGGAAAGTTCCTTCTTCAAGAGCTTGTTCCTTCTTCAAGAGCTTGAAAAAAAAGGAAGGTTAAAAAAAGAAAGTGCTGTGATTTATCTCTGTAAAAACTTCTTATATTAGATTATTCTCTGGAATTTCTTTTGTAAATCATTTAGGAATGAAGGAATTCAATGATTGAGATCTTATTATCTTCATACTTGGCGCACGAGTCCTAGAAGGAAAATTGCCTTCTTTCAAAAGATTTTGAAAGTTGTCCAAGAATCCTTGAGATCTCACTTACTTTTATAATTATTTCTTAATTTAGGAAGATTTGGAATCAATCTTTTTTTATTTTGTTTAGCACGTGGATTCATAATCTCCTTGATTACTTGCATGATTAAGGCTTTGGTTTGGTTTGGCTTGAGTATGAATTGTTAATTGACTTAGTTTGGCTTACTTGGTTTCCTTTCCTCTATTATTGGTTGGTTGATATAGTGCGTTAAAATATACATTGGTATGGGTGAAAATTATGTGAATATGAGTGGTAAATACTAGAATACCCTTGAGAGGGTTATAAAATTATTTGAGTTCGGATCAATCGATTAAGGGATTCCTTATCACTAGAGATCTCTTAGGACATTTGTCTAAACCAGCTCCACCCATAGATGAGGATGATAATTCCTATATCAAATGGCTAAAAAATGACACACTTGTCATTAGTTGGCTTATTAACAGCATGGAGGAATATGTGGCAAATAATGTTGTCCACCTTGAGACTACAAAGCAGATATAGGACACTTGCTCCAAGTTGTATTCTAGCATCAAGAATTTACAAAATTATAAGATGTTTTTGTTGATTTTTAGGACTCCATGGATTAGCTCATGGAGAAAAGGAGAGACAACATACTGGGGAGAAAACAGAAGGAAGAAAGAGGTTATGGACTTATGTCCTAACCCTCTCCCTAAAGCTCTATTTATAGATAAATAAAACTATAATATTAAAATTATGCCCTTGAAACTTAAACTAATTACATCAATGCCATCTTTATGAGATGACTCTTTATTTACCATCATGCCACCACTTGTGGGCCTTCTCCTTGGTATGTGGGCTTGAGATCATCTTCCACCTCTCTTGGATGTGTGGGCCTTCCTTGGTCGTGTGGGCTTGAGCCCATCTTCTAACACATTTGGACATGTGGGCTTGGGCCCATCTTCCAGCACTCCCCCTCAAAGTTGGGGGTGAGAGAACATCATAAACGCCCAACTTGCTACAAATGGTGCATAGGATTTCCTATATAAAATGGTAGTCCATCTTTCTTCCAAGACTCCCCCTCAAGCTGGTGATCTTTTTGTTCTTGTCAAGAGACCCAACTGATCTAATAATGGTGAGAGAAAAAATCACTCCTAATCGTAAGATAAAGCTTCATACTCCAGTCAAATGGTCATAGTCAGAAATACTATGGGGCACAAAGTCTACCCACTTGCTCAGAGTAGCTAAAAAAACACCTCTTGGGTGAATAATAGACTCGACTCATGTTGGATGTTGGTACCACTCTTATCCTATGTAGGTAATGGGTCTATAGGAATTGCTCAGAAATGATAATAAGAGGGTAATAGGGAATCACCAGAAGATAATATGATAGGGCCACCATGTGCTTTCTTCTTCATTAGAATAACCAATGCTGACAACAGTCAGCAACTGAGAAGTCCTTCAATAATTATGTCTCAGTCAGAGAGACACAATAGCAGTAGCTAAAATGGGTTTGGGTGAAAATAATATGTACGAAATAAAGGAAGTCTTTAATTAGGACACATGAAATAATCATCAAAGAGTCCATCCGAAAGCTATGCACCAAATAATACGATCACCAAATAATAATAATCCGAGTCAATAAATGAGACATGCCGAGTCATGGGAAGAATCAGTAGAGAACTTGGGACCCGGACCCATTTAATAGAGGCAACAAGCAAGTGGGTTGATTCAGGTTGACCCAAACCGAGTTGACCAGGCCGATTTGTTTGATCCGAATTAACTCAGGAAAATGAACTTCTTCTTCTCCCCCTCATTGAAAGCTGTATTGGACTTGGCGACGTAGACAACTTGGCGAAAATAGTATTCTCGGCAGAGGAAATAATCTAGCGATAAGAAACAAAAATAGGATTCGATAGTCTCACAATAGAATCATCTTCTCCGATGATGTTGACTCCCTAATGGAGCAGGACCACAAGTGTAGTAGAGAGGGAGAGGCTTCAGAAGATTTTTACAGCCAGAAAGATATGATTCTATCTTCGAATGATAGCAGATAATCCCGAAGACACAGAAGTGAAAAACAAAGTTGGATGCTAGCTGGAAAAATAGTAGTGAATTTTTTTTTGGATGCTAGATGATTGCCGGTGCAGTTATTCATGGCAGAGATCACAAACTAGCAAGATAGCAGAAAATCCCATCAATTCAGTAGCTGGCCAAGATAATTCCGACAAGGTGATAGCCAGACCATTAGAGAGACAACAAAGCCTTCGACCTTCAGAAACAAAAATAAAGCTGGCACAAAATAGCAGAGGATCAAGACAACAAAGGAGACTTCCCAAAAAAACCAGCCGTAAGGCTGGATCAAGCAGAGAAATACGAAAGGCAATGAATATCGTCCAAAAATATTGGCAGCTAACCAAACTGAATCAACAGAGATGAAGGAAATGAAACCAGCAACTTCCCAGTCTTAAGATGAAGACGTCCAAACTGCAATGGGAAAAAATTGCCATATATTCTGACCACAAGTTGGTTAACCCGTAGTGAATAAAAGATCATTAACGGAAAAACATTTGGATGCTGGCTGATGAGTCAACTATCTAAAAAATTCTCAATGGTGATGAATCAACAAAAAGAAATCATGATGACGATGACGAGCAGAAGAAATCAGAGGAGAGTTGCCATGTCTACCGCCGGACTCGAAGGTGGAGGCATTGACACCGGGGAATTTATTGGCGAAGATGGAAACGCCAATGCTAGTGCTGCCTCATCAAGTAAACCTTCTCTCCTCTGTAGCTTGCCTTGGACTAGGAAATGGGTGCCTTCCCAAGCGGCTTCATTTTAGCATAGGCCTCTAGGAGAGCCTCCACTATCTCAACATCATCCCTTAAGACATCTATGAAAATATGAGAAAATCTTTAATTGTTGTCTTCTTTGAAGCCTCTTCAATCTTTATCCTTCCGTCAGCAACCTTTTCCTTTTGTCTCCGAAAGTCATCTCTTTAGTAGGTTGCCTGTTGAAGATGCAACATTGATAATACATTCTTGCATGGTATCTACTGATGTAGGTCTCTTTTTGGTGCTTTGTTGGATGAGCCTTTTCAATAGTGAACCAGCCCGCTTTGCCACAAAACCTGTCTACTGCTTTCAGGAAGCGGAGATGGAGGTAAGAAAAAATGCCTAACAGTAGAAGATCTTGTTGAAGGTCTTGATTCTCCACTACTTTTGTAGGTGCCATTAGACGAAAATAAACAAGGGTAGGAGGCATGAATGAGCAAAACACAACTTCTTACTACAAGAAAAAACAAGGGCACGAGTCAGAAAGATAAAGAAAAAAATTTGGAATTCTAAAAAAACCATAGCAACGAGTCCTGAAAATCAATGCTCAGATACCATGTTGATTTTCAAGAGTTCATGGATTAGCTCATGGAGACAAGGAGTGTTATGGACTCGATAGCCGAACGAGTCATCCAAAGGTGATGCGGTTGAGTGGGACTCAGAGAAGACCACTCAATTACTTAGGACTTATGTTTTGATTTAATTCAGCTCATAGAGCGTGTAAGCCATAATGGCAATTCTGTAAAACTGTAATTGGTCCTCAGCGTGTAGCTTAAGAGGATGGAAGAAATGAAAATGCAGCAAGTTGAATTTGAAACAAAACAGGGTCACGGTTCTCTTCCGACAAACCTAGGTTGTGGACTCCCTCCAAGAGCCGTAGGTTACGGTCTGCCTAAGAGTCGGGTTATCCCCTCCACTTCAGTCCATTTTCGACCACTCTCTCTTCCTTCTCTCCTATCGTCATTAACCCAGAACTCAGAAACATAGGCAGACCAGGGCGACCACATCACCCTGGTGCTGAACCTGAGCTGAACGAAAACCTCCCCTTCTGTTGGGTTACGCGGTCCATGGTCAGAGACCATAACACATTGGTATCAAAGTAGGTAAATATGGGGGAGACCGTAACCTACGGCTCTTGGAGGGAGTTTGCAACCTAGGTTCGTTGGAGGAGAACCTTGACCTTGTTTTGTCTCAAATTCAATTTGCTGCATTTTCATTTCTTCCATCCTCTTAAGCCACACGTTGAGGACCAATTAAAGTTTTATATAATTGCCATTATGGCTTACACGCTCTATGAGCTGAATTAAATCAAAACATAAGTCCTAAGTAATTGAGTGATCTTCTCTAAGTCCCCACTCAACTGCGTCGCCTTTGGATGACTCGTTCGGCTATCGAGTCTATAACATCCCCCCCCCCCTTGGAAGAACTGATTGCAAAGGTCATGGAAGAGGTTAACGTGAGGCAGGATGAAATAGAGGGTCGTCTAGCAACCCTGATGGACATTAGAATTTCTTAGTCGGTCTCTCAATACACTGAAGAGATGACACACAGAGTCTATGAGATATTCTCAGCAAGGATGACTCCTCCGAATGGGGGACACACAAAACACAATGGACAGGGGGGACATTTTAGTCTGAATGGAGGACGTCCAGAGCATATTGGCCCGAGCAATGACACTATTCCCAGATACACTAAAATGGATTTTCTAGTATTTAATGGGTCAGAGGACCCTTTAATTTTGTTGTACTGATGCAAAATGTTTTTTTCCCACCAACATACTACTACAGTAGATAGAATTGGTTTGGCCACCTTCCACATGCTCAACGAAGTGCAACTGTGGGGCCACCAACTCGAAATGGAACATCCGGTCATTGGTTGGGAAGACTTTAAAGAATTGTGCACCATTCAGTTTGGCCCACCCACCCACACCAACCCGCTAGGTGATCTAGTTCTCTTAAAACAGATCGGCAGTGTCACTGAATACCATAAATTATTTTAGGAGAGGTTAGCCCGGGCATGCTAGCTTCTTCACAACCGGGTTAAATGAGGCCCTGAGGTTGGAAGTAGAACTCCTTGCCCCCTCAGATTTGACATGAGCTATGAATTTAACTCGAGCCTTGGAGGCCAAAAACAAGTTTCAAAATAGAAAGCCAATGTGGCCAACCGAGAAACCCAACTTGGGAGGGTCCTCCACAACCTCCCAATGGCGCAGTAGTGCTTACACGCCTCCTTCTTCCACCCAAAAACCCTCTCTCACAAACCCACCATTCATAAAAAAATTAACTAGAGCGGAAATGGAAGCCCGGAAAGAAAAGGGGTTATGATTTAATTGTGATGAACACTATACATTCGGGCACCACTGCAAGAAACTCTTTTGGTTAGAAATGGAAGAGGAAGAACAAGAAGAACAACCGGTTGAACACATTGATACGGAGGAACCTACTGTATCTTTACACGCCATCACAGGCATTAAGACCACCACAACAATGCAGGTCTGTGCTTTGGTTGGCAACCAGCCACTAGTAGGTCGAGTGGACTCCGGCAGCACGCACAATTTTATCAGCATCACAGTAGCAATGTATTTACAACTTCCAGTTCAAGATCAGCCATCCGCTTCCGTCTCCGTTGCCAATGGTGAAAAAGTGCCGAGTTATGGGGTCAGCAAGGCTGTCCTATTTTCCATTGTTGGTCATACATTCTCAGCAGATTTCTTTATCATCCCCCTAGCTGGTTTTGATTTAGTTTTGGGCATTAATTGGCTCCAAATATTAGGGCCGATCTTGTGGAATTTCGCAGCACTTACAATGAGCTTTGAATTGCACAACCACAGAATCACACTACAGGGCCGTCAGACAGAGGGTTCCACACAACTTCATAGCATGCAGCACCAACAACACACATCAACCAATTTGGATTCATTGCTGGACGAGTTTACAGATCTCTTTCATCTACCCAGCAGCCTCCCGCCATTGTGGCATTGTGACCACATAATCCGTTTGAAGGCTGGCTCCGAGGTGGTGGTGGTGAGACCATATAGATACCCCCACCTACAAAAAGATGAGATTGAAAGGCAATGCACTTTGATGTTGGACCAAGGCCTCATAAGACCGAGTACCTCTCCCTTCTCATCTCTAGTCTTGTTGGTGAAGAAGAATGATCACTGTTGTGATCCAGGACCATAGATCGAGTCACACGTCGAAGGGAGAACTCGCCTTGCATTTCTAGAATAGAGACTGGTCGCCGAGACCTCTCTAGTTGATCTATGTTTTCTTTCGGTGATAACGATGGGTGAAAATGAATGACGGAAGGGGGAAATGAGAAAGGGGTTGCCGGAATGGGGATTTAGACTCGTCAACGGGAGTCTACACTATGGGTTCCAGGGGAACACCGACCCTAGTTCATTGAAGGAGAATGCAGATCTTGAGAAAGTTTCTTCTTTTCTTTTCCATTCCTTCCCGACGCCTAATAAATCAAGGCTCGAGCAATAGTTTTGAATTATTACAATTCTGCCCTCAGACGGTCTACTTGCTTAACAATAATCAATTAAAATGACCTAAATTGGCTAAGTTACTGAACTATTCCATTGAGTCCTGACTCGTTCGCGGCCTCTAGACTACTCATTGTGCTATGGAGTCCACAACATCACTCCCCTCCTGGAAAACGAGCTTGTCCTCAAGCTTGAAAGTACCTTCGGGAGCCGTAGGTTCCACCTACAAGGAGGAAACAATTTTTTTTTTTTTTTCGACATGATCTAACTTTCTGAACCGAAAATCATGAACAAACTGATAGAAAGCAAAATTTCGATGCACCACCCAAGTTCTGGGTCAAGGGATATTGCCCCTGAGAGAAATGGCTGCCCCCTGACTGGCGCTGGCAACCCTCCAAATGTCCTATTCAAGTGTTGTTTGCCCTTCTCGGTTTGACATCTTTGTGGCTTGAGATAAGGCATCAAGTATTCCAGGGATGAAAGAAAGCTCACTGTTAGAGGCACCAGGAGGATCGTAGAGCAAGTGTTGGAACCACAGTCGTCCGTTGAGGCCATCTGCATCCACAAAGCCTCTTTCATAAAGCAGTATCTGGTCATTAAGCAGCCGTGTCCTCAGCTCAGAGAAATCATCCAATGCCTGTCTCTGTCCTAGAGTGGAAGCCTTCTTCTCTGTTTCATGTGCTGCACCTATCAGGTCCTCAATGGCCATATCTATGGGATATAAAGAAATTCCACACTCCAATATTGAACTCAGCTGCTGCCTATGTTCCTGCAAATGTGCTGCATAGGAAGGATAATTGAAAGGTAAAATTGAGCTGCTGCCTATGTTCCTGCAATTGTGCTGCATAGGAAGGATAATTGAAAGGTAAAATTGAGCTGCTGCCTATGTTCCTGCAATTGTGCTTCATAGGAAGGATAATTGAAAGGTAAAATTGAACTGTCCGCCAAGTGAAGTATTAAAAGTGCCCAAATTTCTGCAACTGCCACAGGATGGTGAAACAATGGATTTTCAGATTTCTGCATCCATTCAAAAGTATCAAATGCCGTTTGAGACACTGGAAAAGCCAACTGTGAGTGGCTCTCTGCAGAACCCCTGTGCTACAGACTCAGCAGGTGCTTCGTTGGAGGCATTCTTGGCTTGGTACCATTTGTCAAAAGGTGTATACAAGTCGTGTTGATTTTCCACTGTAGGCCGAGGCAGCAGTGCTGTAATGAATTCCAGATAACCAGTTGTTGGAAGCGGAACTTTAGATGCTGAACTAGTATCAGATTTTGTTGTGCATACTACTGTGGAGGCGTAATTTGAATGACTGCTGTTTGGTGCTCAACAGAAGCCCTCTCAGTGGCAACACTACGGGCATGCTTCGCGTTCAACTTGCTGTGCAATTCATGGCTAACTTCATCCTTGCGCCCTTGGAACGTGCCGGCAAGCTTAAAACTCATGGTCAAAGCGGAAAAATACCAAAAAATCGGTCCTAACGTGTGGAGCCATTGAATTCCGAGAACCATCTCGAATCCCGCTAGAGAGGTATAAGAAATTCGTCTCAAACTGATGACCTTCAGTGGAAAATATCTCGGTCATGCTGATTCCATAGCTTGGAATTTTTTCTCCATTCACCAATGACACTGAAGCGACTGGACGAGGCTGTACTTAGAAGTTGTAACTGCTGTGCCACCTTGAAACTTATAAAATTATGGGTACTTCCTGAGTCAACTAGACTTAGGAGAGGTTTCTTATTGACGAGAGCCCCAAGTTGCATCGTATTGGTGGATTGGAGGCCAGTAATGGCATGGAGAGAAATTTTAGGTGTTGGCTCTGTCTCCACCTGCTCGATGTGTATGGGCTCATCCTCCTCATGATCTTGATCTTCCAATTCTAGCCAAAATAACTTCGGACATTGATGACCAAATGTATATTTTTCATCACAATTATAACACAGCCCTCTGGATCTTCTGTCTTCCATTTCTGCTCTTGACAATTTTTTGATAAATGTTGGTGGAGGCTGACTAGTCTTGGTTGTTGTGGAAGTAGTTGCAGGGGCACTGGAGCGCCATGTGCTGCTAGTAGCAGACCTGTTAGTCTGCCAAGACTGACAATTTTGAATTTTTTGTTTGGCCTCTAGAGTGCGTGCCAAGTTCACTGCTCGGGCTAAATTAGAGGGAGCGAAGCGCTCAACCTCTAACAGAAGGGACTCTGATAATCCAGCAGTAAATAATCCCACTTGTTGATCCACCTGGACTATTTTACTGGCTCAGGCTAATTTTTCTTGAAATGCCTGCTGGTATTGCTTTAAGGTGCCAGTTTGATGCAGCAAGCCTAGGTCCCCTAATGAATTGCTCTGAGCAGGCGGTCCAAATCGAATTGTGTATAAATCTTTAAATTCTGCCCAGTCTATGTCCGGATTTTCCATTTCGAGTTGGTGGCCCCATAGTTGCGCTTCATCGAGCTTGTTCTTTGATGAGAAAAATTTTTCTCGTACCTACATAATCAAATTAAGGGGTCCTCGGACCCTTAAACAACGGAAAATACAACTTTGTGTACCTCGGAATGGTCCAACCAACAGAACCTGAGCTCATGCCATTTACGGTATGCTCTATTCGACCAACAAAGTGGTCACCCTGCAAAGCCGAAGGGCTCCTCCTCCCTTCACGAGGAGTGGGGTTTCTTACCCCCATCAATTCATCCAATCTAACTGACAAGATTTGGATTTGCGAGATTACCTGCTAAAAATTTTGGGAAATTCGGCTGTCCATCCCCTCAGCCAGATGTTAGGATCCTCACGAACCATGAATCTTGTCACCCTCCTCTCTTCACTTCCCTCCATTGCTTTGCTTAATGTAGGGATAGATTAATGGAGTGATGTAAGAAGAAAATCGGAAACAGGATTTGGGGAAAAAGGGGGAGCGCTTGAAGGAGCTCTCGACCTGTTACTCTAATTTACCCTATGCTAATTTGCTAATTCAATCGCTCCTTTCATTAACCTAGTCGTCCCCTTAAATAGGGTTGAGGACGCCAACTACAATTCAGACCCTTGGGTCACTGGTTCAAGCCAAATAAATTGTAAACCAAACCAAACCAAAATCAATTACATGATAATTGAAAACCACATTAATTAATTCCTACGCCTGCTGGTAACTCGTGATGCTATTGAGTCCATAACATCACCCCCCTCTTGGAGAAAGAGCTATTCCTCAAGCTCGAAGGAAGGGTAGAGAAGCCGAAATGCTGATAATGGCTCCCATGTAGTGTCACTGGGGTCTGCATCTGCCCACTGTACGAGAATTTCTCAATCGCCTTGAATGTGACGTGCCTGCTGAGCAGAAGTAGAAAGGACACGGTCTTCATGGAGTGGTGGCAGAGGGGTGTACAGCAAGGGAGAGTTGCCCTAGAATGACTTCAGTTGGGATATGTGAAATACATTATGTATCTTTGCATCGGGTGGTAGCTGCAAGCGGTAGGCCACGGTGCCAATGCGGTCCAACACCTGAAATGGACCATAATATTTTGGAGAAAGCTTGTGGCACTTAGAGGCAGTTAGTGACAGCTAACGGTAGTGTTGGAGCTTTAACCACACATAATCTCCTGGGGAATAATATACTTCTCGGTGTTTCTTATCATAATAGAACTTCATAGAGAGTTGGGCCTCCTAGAGATGAGTACGCACCTCAGTAAGCATAGCGTCTCTTTCAACTAACGCTTGGTCCAAAGTGGTGACTTTGGATGCCCCTGGTTCATAGGATAACAAACGAGGTGGATCTCTGCCATAAACTACCCTGAAAGGAGTAGTTCCCAGTGCGCTGTGGTAAGAGGTGTTATTGCAAAATTCTGCCCAGGAAAACCACTTAACCCACCGTTTAGGTGAGTCCCCCACAAAACAGCGAAGATAAATTTCGATCGTGCGATTGATGACCTCGTTTTGTCCATTTGTCTGTGAATGATATGCAGAAGAGAATGCCAATTGGGTGCCATGTAACTTGAATAATTCTTTCCAAAAGGTACTTGTAAAAATGGCATCCCTGTCACTGATAATGGATGCTGGAATCCCGTGTAATCGGACAATGTGGTCAATAAATAACTGAGCTACATGAGCAGCAGTATATGGATGCGCCAAAGAATTGAAGTGACCGTATTTTGAAAAATGGTCAACTACAACTAATATCACAGATTTACCTGATGAAGTTGGAAGACCATCAATGAAATCCATGGAAATGTCAGACCAGATTTGAGACGGTAGCTGCAGAGGTTGTAGTAGGCCGGCAGGACTTCAAGATTCGGCCTTGTTTAATTGAAAAATCTGACAAGCAGCTACATAATCAACAATCGTGCTCTTCATACCCCTCCAATAAAACCGACTGATTCGGAAGTATGTTTTCTGTCGACCCTCATGTGTGCTATCATGGAAAGAGGACAAAATGGTGTGAAGAAGTGGGGACGTGTGGTGCATAAAAATATTATTTTTGTATAGGATAAGACGATCCTGAATCGTCCAATGACTAGCTGCTGTCCCTTGCTGAATATCTTGATATAATGAAATAAGTTCGGGATATTGATGTGTCTCCTCACGAATAGAATCCAAAAAAAGTGAGCGTGGGTGGCTGAGAGCATAAACGTGTGGTTCTGGAATGTCCCGACGAGACAAAGCATCAGCCCCCAAATTTAAACTGCTTGGCTTTTATTGAACTGTAAAATCGAAGCCCATGAGTTTACTCAACCAGTGTTGCTGCGGTGATGTGATGAGGCGTTGCTCAAGAAGCTACTTGAGGCTGCAATGATCTGAACGAATCAGAAATGGTCATCCCCAGAGATAAGGCCAACCCAATCAGTTCCCTGTCATATGCGGCTAACTTGTGGTGGTGCTGTCCCAACTGGCGCTGAAATAAGCGATGGGGTGTCCCAGTTTCTGTAACACTGCACCAATACCTCCTCTGGACGCATCACATTCCACCATATAGGATTCATAAAAATCTGGTAGCTGTAGCACAGGCACTG
This sequence comes from Aristolochia californica, assembly GCF_029961685.1. NCBI lineage: Eukaryota > Viridiplantae > Streptophyta > Magnoliopsida > Piperales > Aristolochiaceae > Aristolochia > Aristolochia californica. Next base: position 9,941,707 of record NW_027182279.1, read on the forward strand.
AGGCTAAGGCCTCCTTTAACTGCTGAAAGGCCTGTGCCACTGAGGAAGACTAGGTGAATGCCTGTTTCTTGAGAAGGTTGTTGAGTGGTGCTGCTATCTGGCCATAAGTACAGATAAATTTTCTGTAATATCCCGCTAGGCCCAAAAATCCCCTTAATGCGGTAAGGGAGGTGGGAGGAGGCCAATCTGTGATGGCTTGTATCTTACTCTGGTCAACCTTCACTCCCACTACTGATATAATGTGTCCCAAATATGCCACTTCTGAAGTGCCCATAGAACATTTGGATTCATTCAAAACCAAATGATGGGAGCGTAGAAAGGTAAATACCTGATGGAGGTGTTGGAGATGTTCGTCCCAATTCGTGCTATAGACCAAGATGTCATAAAAAAATACTATCACATATTTCTGCAAAAGTGAGGAAAATAGCTCATTCATGAGGGCTTGGAAGATGGAAGGCGCATTGGAGAGACCGAAGGGCATGAGGAGGAACTCGAAATGACCGTGGTGCGTGTAGAACACAGTCTTCTCCACATCTACAGGGTGAATTTGATGATAGCCCGATTTCAAATCTAACTTGGTAAAAATCGTAGCACCATGTAACTCATCCAGCAACTCGTCCACCACTGGGATGGGGAATTTGTCTTTAATTGTATGCAAATTCAGTTGCATGTAGTCAACACAAAACCTCCATGATTTATCCTTTTTGTGGACCAGTAAAACAGAGGATGAAAAGGGAGACCTACTGGACAACTCCCTGAGCGAGCATATTCAGGCACTGTCTTTCGTTTTCATCTTTCTGTATATGTTGGTAACGATAAGGACACACCACCACTGGATCGGTTCCCAACTTCAAACGTATGCGGTGATCATAGTGACGCACTGGTGGTAGACCAGTAGGGTCATCAAATAAATCCGCAAAGGCTGTAACTAATGGAGATAACTTACAATCACCAGTGCTCTGAATCTGGAAAGTGTGTAGTGCACTGGGCACCTGTGCCTTAATACCCTGCAATGTAATCTGGCCCTGTTGTGCTGTAAATGTCATAGTCCGAGCCTGAAAATCCCACAATATAGGGCCTAATAGCTGAAGCCATTTTAGCCCAAGCGCCAAATCAAATCCTACTAAAGGAATGACCAGTAAGTCAGCCTTAAACGAATGTCCCTCAATAGTAAAAGGGGTGGCTGCACATAACCCAACACTAGCAATTTTAGCCCCATTGGCCACTGAAACCGAGATACCCTTTTGCTGTTGGATTTCTAATCCCAATAGTTGCGCTACGGGCTCACTGATAAAATTATGTGTGCTGCCAGAATCAACTAAAGCAAGTAATTGGAGATGGTGTAACTTGGCCTTTACCTGCATGGTATTAGAACTACGCAGGCCATGCATGGCATGGAGGGAGAGCTCTGGGTCTTGTTGTTCCTCTTCAACAATATCATCTTCAGGAAGCACTTCTGAACCCTCTTCCCAAAGTTCTATACTGAATAATATTTTGCAGGTATGTCCAGGGAGAAATTGTTCATCACAATTAAAACAGAGGCCCTTGGCCTTTCTTGCTTCCATTTCCTGTTTAGTCCAGAATTTACGTGGAATATTGTCGGGGGGGGGGGGGGGGGGGCACACTTGTAGACAGCTCTGCACGGTTAGGGGCTGAAAAGCCAAAACGTTGCCCAGGTGCAGTACTCGGTAGTCTGGTGGTCCAAAAGGGTTTTCGGCCTAATGATTCCTTCAGAACTCGTTGTTTCTGTTCCATAGCCCTGGCATAATTCATGGCTGAGTCCAAGTCTGTAGGACCAAGTAATTCGACTTTCAAGCAAACCGACTCGGTCATGCCCGCATTAAAGATCTGAACATGCAGGTGAGGAGGAACAAATTCACTCGCGTGAGCCAACCTTTCCTAAAAATTTTTCTGGTACAATTCTAAAGTGCCAGTCTGTTTATAGTTGATCAATTCCCCCACTAGGTTGCTACTAGTTGGAGGTCCAAACCGCATTTGGCAAGCATGTTTAAAATTTAGCCAATCCTGAGTCGAATGGACATTTCGGTAGTGATGGAACCACATGAGCGCTTCATCGAGCAGGTGGTAGGCGGCCAACATGACCTTGTCCACATCCAACGTTTGTTGATGATAGAAAAATTGCTCGCATTTTGTGAACCGAAGTAAAGGATCCTTTGAGCCATCATATGTAGGAAATTGAGTTTAAAGTACCTGGGAACCGTTGTTGGTCCGTGTCCGTGAGCAGCCATAGGAACAGTTTGTGGGCGCAGTGGTGGGGGTGGTGGTGGTGTGAAGTGTGGGTAGTGTGCTGTCGGTGGTTGAGAGTTTGTAGCTGGTGGTGGCACTGCAGATTGAAGTGCTGCAAGCTGGGGGATGACGGTTTGGAGAGAAGATTCCAGCGTGTGCAATGTATTATGAATGTTAGTAATTTCAGCACCTTGATGTGTGGACCTTTGTTGAAGATCTAAAAGCACTTGACGTATGTCCTCTGGAGAAGAGGAGTCACCGAGGGTAGACCTGTCTGATACCACGTTGTTAGGATCCTCATGAGCCATGGATCTTGTCACCCTCCTCTCTTCTCTTCCCTCCGTTGCTTTGCTTGACGTAGGGATAGATTAATGGAGTGATGTAAGAAGAAAATCGGAAAGGGGATTTGGGGAAAAAGGGGGAGAGCTTGAAGGAGCTCTCGACCTGTTACTCTAATTTACCCTATGGTAATTTGCTGATTCAATTGCTCCTTTCATTAACCTAGTCGTCCCCTTAAATAGGGTTGAGGACGCCAACTACAATTCAGACCCTTGGGTCACTGGTTCAAGCCAAATAAATTGTAAACCAAACCAAACCAATATCAATTACATGACAATTGGAAACCACATTAATTAATTCCTATGCCTGCTGGTAACTCGTGATGCTATTGAGTCCATAACACCAGATTCCCTTCCATCTCTTCCTGGTCCGCTGCCCTTTCTACTCGAACCAATTCTCTGATGTTAGCCATCAATTTGGCATTGTTGGACGACGTCTCTCCCATCCTGGCCTGCTTTGATACGAAACTGTTGTGATCCAGGACCATAGATTGAGTCACACGTCGAAGGGAGAACTCGCCTTGCATTTCTAGAACAGAGACTGGTCACCGAGACCTCTCTGGTCAACCTATGTTGTTGATTCAGTGATAATGAGGGGTGAAAATGAATGACGGAAGGGGGAAGTGAGAAAGGGGTTGCCGTAATGGGGATTTAGACTCGTCGACGGGAGTCTACACCATGGGTTCCAGGGGAACACCGAGCCTGGTTCATTGAAGGAGAATGCAGATCCTGAGAGTTTGTTCTTTTCTTTTCCATTATTTCCCGACGCCTAATAAATCAAGGCTCGAGCAATAGTTATTAAAATTCTGCCCTCAGACGGTCTACTTGCTTAAAAATAATCAATTAAAATGACCTAAACTGGCTAAGTTATTGAACTACTCCACTGAGTCCCGACTCGTTCGCGGCCTCTGGACTACTCGTTGTGCTATGGAGTCCACAACAATCACACATGGAGGTTTTGCGTTGATTTCCGAGAATTAAAATGCTAAGACCATTAAAGACAAGTTTCAAATTCCGGTGGTGGATGAATTACTAGATGAACTCCACGGGGCAAAATTTTTCACCAAGCTAGACTTGCTGTTTGGCTATCATCAAGTCTGAATGTATCCTCTGGACATTGAGAAAATGGCCCTCCACACTCACCATGGTGATTTTGAATTCATTGTCATGCCCTTCGGTCTATCGAGCACGCCATGCACATTTTAGGCATTAATGAATGAGGTATTTCGGACCTATCTCAGAAATTTTGTTCTCATTTTTTTTTTACAATATCTTGATTTTCAGCAAGTTCTGGCCTCAACACCTCAAAGACCTGCGTCTGGTCTTCATCCTCCTTCAGACTCATCATTTGTATTTGAAGCGCTCCAAGTGCTCATCAGGTCATGCACAAGTGGCCTATTTGGGTCATGTGATTACAACAACAGGAGTTACTATGGATCCAACAAAACTTGAGGCGATACTGCAGTGGCCACCACCCTGAAATGTGGTTGCATTATGAGGTTTTCTGGGCTTAGCTGGGTATTACCGCAAGTTTACCCACAATTATGCACACCACGCAACACCCTTATCCAACCTGCTGCACCGTAACACCTTCCTCTGGACTGATGCAATAGAGACCTCATTCAACATGCTCAAGCAAGCTCTCGCCTCAGCACTAGTACTTCAGCTACCAAATTTTGAAGACGTGTTTGTGCTGGAATGTGATGCATCCGACAACGGTATTGGGGCAGTTCTTCACCAATCCCAACATCCCATTGCCTACTTCAGCCGTCAGCTAGCCCTCCACCACCATAAATTACCAGCATACGAAAGAGAATTAATTGGGTTAGCGAAGGCTGTACAACACTGGAGACCATATTTGTAGGGCCGCTTTTTTCTCATTCACACTAATCACTCTAGTCTGAAGTTCTTGTTGGACCAACGCATCTCCACATCACCACAACAGCACTGGAAAAGCAAGCTCATGGGATTCGATTTTACTGTTGAACACAAACCTGGTCCCTTGAACCGAGCTGTTGATGCTCTCTCCCGTCGCTCAGACGAAGCGCTGCAACTTGCAGCCATCAGCCAGCCCACGCCTTTGCTGCTAGAGTCCATCCTCCAGGAGCACCAGACCACACCCAAATTACAGCAGCTGTCTCAGAGAATTACAGCAGGCCAGATGGCGTCTCACTGGTCCCTCCATCATCATCTCATCCTTTACAAGTGGCGCATCTACCTAGTTCATTCTTCTCCCTTGGTGCTGAGTATCTTATCTGCTTATTATGACAGCATGCATGAGGGACTCCACAAAACTTCACAGAGGATATGCGGAGATTTTTAGTGGGCTGGATTGAAATCTCACATAGCAGAATATGTTGCTGCGTGCCTAGTGTGACAGCGCAACAAGGCTCACCATTTATCTTCGGCTGGGGTGCTCCAGCCCCTCGACCTTCCCACTTAGGTAGCCAAACAACCCACTTTTTGCGTATCTACAAAAAGCGGAACTAACAATCATAGAACATCGTAAATGTTTTGATCGATTAATGATGTGTAATGGCTATAATTTTTGTTTGAAATGACTTATTGTTTGGGAGTCAACACTCAGTTAAAAATGCCTCGTCCCCCCAATTCCAATGACTGCAAAATCTAATATAGAAAAAATTAAAAGAGTTTACAATCCTTAAAAATCACAGATAATTTTTGGAATTATCTCTCTTTGCATTTGTGCATTTCCATTGTGGATGTTCAATTTTTTTCAAATCTAAACTTGAGTTTTAACTCTCCCATTTTTCTCATAAACAAAATGATAAGGCAAAAAGATCACAACAAAATGAAAATTTTAGAGTTTATGTAACCAAAAAATTAAAAACTATAATAAATATAAGTGAAGAAAATTATTTCATGCACTAAAAATGAATACCAAAGTTTTGTTATCCATTTTTGGGAAATTCCACTAGTACAACCCCTAATAGCATGGTGGAATTTTATAAGAAAGAGATTTCTAATTGATCCTAACATGTTTTTTTAAATATGGATATGTGTGCCTGAAACATGCTGAGCATGCATATGACCTAATGATCCAAAAATTTTAAGGAGTAGGAAAAATTGATTTCTCAAGTTTACGTGCGGTGGGATATTTACCAGAGCTAAATAACCCACATTTTTTCTATTTACAAAAAGCGCACTAACAATCATAGATCATCGTAAATATTTTCATCGATTAATGATGTGTAACGGCTATAATTTTTGTTAGAAATGACTTATGGTTGGGGAGTCAACACTCAGTTAAAAAGGTCTCATCCACCCTTTTCCGATGACTGCAAAACCTAATAGATAAAAAACTAAAACTGTATACAATCCTTAAAAATTACATATACTTTTTGGAATTATCTCTCTCAGCATTTGTGTATTTCAATTTTGGATGTTCAATTTTTTTCAAATACAAACTTGAGTTTTCACTCTCCATTTTGCTCGTAAACAAAAAGATAAAACAAATAGGTCACAACAAAATGAAAATTTTAGAGTTTATGTATGAAAAAAATTGAAAACTATAATAAATGTCTGTGAAGAAAATTATTTCACACATTAAAATTGAACACCAATGTTTTCTTATCCATGTTTGGGAAATTCCACTAGTACAACCCCTAATAGCTTGTTGGAATTTTATAAGAACGAGATTTCTAATTGATCCTAACATGTTTTAAATATGGATATGCATGCCTGAAACATTTTGAAGATGTAAATGTCTTAATGATCCATAAATTTCAAGGAGTTGGAAAAATTAAATTCTCAAGTTAAGGTGCGGTGGGATATTTACCAGAGCCAAACAACCCACTTTTTGCCTATTTACAAAAATTTGAACTAACAATCACAGATCATCGTAAATCTTATGATCGATTAATGACGTGTAATGGCTATAATTTTTGTTAGAAATGACTTGTGGTTTGGGAGTCATCACTCAGTTTAAAATGCCTCCCCCCACCTCCCCACCCACCCACTTTTCTGATAATTTCAAAACCTAATATATAATAAACTAAAGGAGTTTACAATTTTGAAAAATCATAGATACTTTTTGGAATTATCTCTCTCTGCATTTGTGCATTCCTATTTTGGATGTTCAATTTTTTTTCAAATCCAAACTTGAGTTTTCACTCTCCCATTTTTCTCGTAAATAAAAAGATAAGGCAAATAGATCACCAAAAAATGAAAATTTTAGAGTTATGTATGCAAAAAATTGAAAACTATAACAAATGTAAGTGAAGAAATTTATTTCATGCATTAAAAATGAACACCAAAGTTTTGTTATCCCTATATGGGAAATTCCACAACTACAACCCCTAATAGCTTGGTGGATATTTATAAGAAAGCAATATCTAATTGATCCTAACATGTTTTAATTATGGATATGCATGCCTGAAACATGTTGAAGATACCAATGACCTAATGATCAGAAAATTTCAAGGACTAGGAAAAATTAATTTCTCAAGTTAACGAGCGGTGGGATTTTTACCGAAGCCAAACAACCCACATTTTCCCTAATTACAAAAACCGGACCTAACAATCATAGATCATCGTAAATGTTTTGATCAATAAATGATGTGTAAGGACTATAATTTTTGTTAGAAATGACTTATGGTTTGGGAGTGTAAACTCAGTTAAAAATGAATCGTCCCCCCTTTTTCGATGATTGAAAAACCTAATATATAAAAAACTAAAAGAGTTTACAATCCTTAAAAATCACAGATACATTTTGGAATTATCTCTCTCAGCATTTGTGTATTTTAATTTAGGATGTTTAAATTTTTTTCAAATCCAAACTTGAGTTTTTAATCTCCCATTTTTCTCATAAACAAAAAGATAAGGCAAATAGATCACAACAAAATGAAAATTTTAGGGTTTATGTGTGCAAAAAATTGAAAACAATAATAAATGTATGTGAAGAAAATTATTTCACGCAGTAAAAATGAACTCCAAATTTTGTTATCCATGTTGTGGAAATTCTAGTAGTACAACCCGTTATAGCTTGGTGGAATTTTTTAAGGAAGTGATTTCTAATTGATCCCAATATGTTTTAAATATGGATATACATGCCTAAAACATATTGAAGATGCAAATTACCTAATGATCCAAAAATTTAAAGAAGTAGGAAAAATAAATTCTCAAGTTAACGTGCAGTGGGATATTTACCAGAGCCAAAAACCCACTTTTTGCCTATTTAAAAAATACGGACGTAACAATCATAGATCATCGTAAATGTTTTGAATGATTAATGATGTGTAATGGCTATAATTTTTGTTAGAAATGACTTATGGTTTGGGAGTCAATACTCTGTTTAAAATGCCTCGTCCCCCCTTTTTCGATGATTGCAAAACCTAATATATAATAAACTAAAAGAGTTTACTATCCATAAAAATCACAGATACTTTTTGGAATTATCACTCAAAGTATTTTTGCATTTCCTTTTTGGATGTTCAAGTTTTTTTCAAATCCAAACTTGAGTTTTCACTCTCCCTTTTTTCTCGTAAACTAAAAGATAAGGCAAATAGGTCACAACAAAATGAAAATTTTAAAGTTTATGTATGCAAAAAATTAAAAACTATAATAAATGTAAGTGAAGAAAATTATTTCACGCACTAAAAATGAACACCAAAGTTTTGTAATCCATGTTTGGGAAATTCCACTTGTACAACCCCTAATAGCTTGGTGGAATTTTATAAGAAAGATATGTCTAAATTATCCTAGCATGTTTTAAATGTGGATATGCATTCCTGGAACATGTTGAAGATGCAAATGACCTAATGATTGAAAAATTTTGAGGAATAAGAAAAATTAAATTCTCAAGTTAATGTGTAGTGGGATATTTAACAAAGCCAAACATCCCACTTTTTGCCTATTTTTAAAAAAGCGGACGTAACAATCATAGATCATCGTAAATGTTTTGATCAATTAATGATGTGTAATGGCTATAATTTTTGTTAGAAATGACTTATGGTTTGGGAGTCAACACTCAGTTAAAAATGCATCGCCCCCCGTTTTTCGATGATTGAAAAACCTAATATATAAAAAATCTAAAAGAGTTTACAATCCTTAAAAATCATAGATAATTTTTGGAATTATCTCTCTCAGCATTTGCGCATTTTCATTTTGGATGTTCAATTTTTTTTCAAATTCAAACGTCAGGTTTTACTCTCCCATTTTTCTTGTAAAAAAAACGATAAGGGAAATAGATCACAATAAAATGAAAATTTTAGAGTTTATGTATGCAAAAAATTGAAAACTATAATAAATTTAAGTGAATAAAATTATTTCACGCACTAAAAATGAACACCAAAATTTTTTTATCCATTTTTGGGAAATTTCACTAGTACAACCCCTAATAGCTTGGTGGAATTTTATAAGAAAGAGATTTCTAATTGATCCTAACATGTTTTAAATATGGATATGCATGCCTGAAACTTTTTGAAGATGAAAATGACCTAATGATCCAAAAATTTCGAGGTATAGGAAAAATTAAATTCTCAAGTTAATGTGTGGTGGGATATTTACCAGAGCCAAACAACCCACTTTTTGCCTTTTTACAAAAAGCTGACCTTAAATTCGTATATCATCAAAAATGTTTTGATCGATTAATCATGTGTAACGGCTATAATTGTTTTTAGAAACAACTTATGGTTTGGGAGTCAACACTCAATTAAAAATGCCTCGGCCCCCCCTTTTCTTAAGATTGAAAAACCTAATATATAAAAAACTAAAAGAGTTTACAATCCTTAAAAATCTTTTGGAATTATCTCTCTCAGAATTTTTATATTTCCATTTTGGATGTTCAATTATTTTTTAAATCCAAACTTGAGTTTTTACTCTCCTATTTTTCTTGTAAACAAAAAGATAGGGCAAATAGATTACAACTATAGGAAGATATGATCAAGCACAAACGACCAAGAAAGGCCCACATATGTAAGATTATGATAAGATGGGCCACATGACCAAGGAAGGCCCACAAGATGGGAAGATATATATTTAAAGATATATTCGCATTGGAAGAGTCAAAGGTCATGCTAGTATTATGTTGTATTGAAAATTCCGAATTTATGCCCATTCTTTTGCGTGACTTTTTGAGTTGATATATCATAAAATATCTCACTTCTCCCATGTTTGAAGGCTTATTTATAAATATCTTTTATTTGGGCTTATGGCTACATCTATGATATTTGGTTCAAGCTGGGATCATTACCATTACCTCCCAGCTTGAGGGGGAGAAGTAGAAGTACACAAAAGAGGTACTTTATTTTATATGTTGTGAATAAGTTTATGTGACATAAATATTCAAGAAAGGGGGTGCACAAAAGATTCAGCTTGTGCATCAATGAAGAAATTTTTATATCGGATTATTTCATGGGTTCTTTTGCAAAGTTTATTATTTCCTTCGTGTTATATGTGTTGGAAGATCGTCGTGTTATATACAGTTGCTGCTATTATGTCTCTTTGGGGACATTATTTCTTGGGTTCTCTTTCGTGTTATATACAGTTGCTGCTATCTATGTTATCCCCCTGTAATGGCTTTTATGTCTCCTACCACTTGAGAGTCGTTGTCCTGTGGAGGGACACGGTGGTGGACACTTCAGAGCAATGCCGATAGACACACTACCGATAGCAGTGGAGTGTGCCCTACATCCAGCATTAAGACTGGAGTATGAAGCAATGGCTTACTGGCTAGGAGTGATTTTTACTCTCACTTATAATGCCGCAGGGCCTCATGGAAGGACGCAACAACATGAGGGGAAGTATTAGAAGATGAAGGCATATTGGAAGATGTGCCATTTTATACAAAAATATTTTATACATCATTTGCAGCAAGCTGGGAGTTCATGTTGTTCTCTCACCCCATGCTTGAGGGGGAGTGTCAGAAGATAAGATCAAGCCCAAACGACCAAGGAAGGCCCACATATGTAAGATTATTATAAAATGGGGCACATGAGCAAGGAAGGCCCACAAGATGGGCCCAAACCCATAAGAAGTAGGACCACAATGATTACAAAGAGCTGACATCCTGATCACTTCAGTTGGAAGATCAAGAAGGACTCACAAAAGTATCTTTATCTTAGGGTCACGACCAAGAAGAGTTTTAGTTTAAGTTATATTTTTCTTTTATCAATATTGAGTTACCTAATTATGTTAGGACTTACCTTAAGTGTTAGAGTTTGGCTGTAATTGGGACAAGGGTAGTTTTATTGTAATTTGACTCCACTACCTTCCTCTATTATAAATAGAGGTTCATGTACTCTGATTACAACAAGTTATTGATGTCAATGAAGTATTTCACTTTTCCATAAATTCAACAACAACAAAATGAAAATTTTAGAGTTTAAGTATGCAAAAAATTGAAAACTATAATAAATGTAAGTGAAGAAAATTATTTCACGCACAAAAAATGAACACCAAAGTTTTGTTATCCATGTTTGGGAAATTCCACTAGTACAACCCCTAATAGCTAGGTGGAATTTTATAAGAAAGAGATTTCTAATTGATCCTAACATGTTTTAAATGTGGATATGCATGCCTGGAACATGTTCAAGATGCAAATGACCTAATGATCCAAAAATTTCAAGGAGTAGGAAAAATTAAATTCTTAAGTTAAAGTGCGGTGGGATACCAAAGCCAAACAACCCACTTTTTGCCGATTTTAAAAAATGGACGTAACTATCATAGATCATTGTAAATGCTTTGATCGATTAACGATGTGTAACAGCTATATTTTTTTGTTAGAAATGACTTATGGTTTGGGAGTCAACACTCAGTTAAAAATGCCTCGCCCCCCTTTTCCGATGATTGCAAAACCTAATATATAAAAAACTAAAAGAGTTTAAAATCCTTAAAAATCATAGATAATTTTTGAAATTATCTCACTCAGCATTTGTGCATTTTCATTTTGGATGTTCAATTTTTTTTTGAAATCCAAACTTGAGTTTTCACTCTCCCATTTTTCTCGTAAACAAAAAGATAAGGCAAATAGATCACAACAAAATGAAAATTTTAGAGTTTATGTATGCAAAAAAATGAAAACTATAATAAATGTAAGTGAAGAAAATTATTTCACGCACTAAAAATGAACACCAAAGTTTTGGTATCCATGTTTGGGAAATCCCACTAGTACAACCCCTAGTAGCTTGGTGGAATTTTATAAGAAAGAGATTTTGAATTGATCCTAAGATGTTTTAAATATGGATATGCATGCCAGGAATATGTTGGAGATGCAAATGACCTAATGATCCAAAACTTTCAAGGAGATCCAAAAATTAAATTCTCAAGTTAATGTGCAGTGGGATATTTACCAGAGCCAAACCTAAACCCACTTTTTGTCAATTTAATAAAAGCTGACGTAACAATCATAGATTATTGTAATACTTTTGATCAATTAATGATGTGTAACGTCTATAATTTTTCTTAGAAATGACTTATAGTTTAGGAGTCAACACTCAATTAAAAATGACTCGCCCCTCCTTTTATGATGATTGCAAAACCTAATATGTAAAAAACTAAAAGAGTTTACAATCCCTAAAAGTCACAGATTCTTTTTGGAATTATCTCTCGCTGCATTTTGTGCATTTGTATTTTTTATTTTCAATTTTTTTACAAATCCAAACTTGAGTTTCCACTCACCCTTTTTTCTCGTAAAGAAAAAGATAATGCAAATAGATCACAACAATATGAAAATTTTAGAGTTTATATAAGCAAAAAATTGAAAACTATAATAAATGTAAGTGAAGAAAAAAATTTCACCCACTAAAAATGAACACCAAAGTTTTGTTATCCATGTTTGGAAAATTCCACTAGAACAACCATAATAGCTTGGAGTTTGATACGAAAAAGAATTCTAAATGATCCTAACATATTTTAAAAATGGATATGCATGCCTGAAACATGTTGAAGGTGCAAATGACCTAATCAGCCAAAAATTTCAAAGAGTAGAAAAAATTAATTTCTCAAGTTAACGTGCGGTGGGTTATTCAACCGAGCTAAACAACCCACTTTTTACGCATTTACAAAAATCTGACCTAACAATCATATATCATCGTAAATATTTTGATCGATTAATGATGCATAACGGCTATAATTGTTTTTAGAAATGACTTATGGTTTGGGAGTCAACACTCAATTAAAAATGCGTCGCCTCCCCTTTCCGATAATTGCAAAACCTAATATATACAAAACTAAAAGAGTTTACAATCCCTAAAAATCGCAGATACTTTTGGAATTATCTCACTCATCATTTGAGCATTTGCATTTTGGATGTTCAATTTCTATTCAAATCTAAACTGGATTTTTCACTCTCCCTTTTTTCTCGTAAACAAAAAGAAAAAGCAAATAGATCTCAACAAAATCTTGGTGGTATTTAATAAGAAAGAGATTTCTAATTGATCATAACATGTTTTAAATATAGATATGCATGCCTGAAACATGTTGAAGTTGCAAATGACCTATTGAACCAAAAAATTCAAGGAGTCAAAAACATTAAATTCTCAAGTTAACGTGCGGTGGGGTATTTACCAGAGCCAAACAACCCACTTTTTCCCTTTTTTAAAAAAGCAGACCTAATAATCAAAGATCATCAGAAAGATTTTGATCGATTAATGATGTGTAACGACTATTATTTTTGTTAGAAATGACTTATGGTACCCCCCCCCCCCCCCCCCTTTTTGATGATTGCAAAAAAATATATACAAAAAAATAAAAGAGTTTTCAATCCCTAAAAATTACAGATACATTTTGGAATTATCTCTTTCTGCATTTGTGCATTTCCATTTTGGATGTTCAATTTTTTTTCAAATCCAAACTAGAGTTTTCACTCTAACTTTTTTCTCGTAAACAAAGAGATAAGGCAAAGAGATCACAAAAAAATGAAAATTTTAGAGTGTAAGAAAAAAATTGAAAACTTAAATGACCACCAAAGTTTTGATATCCATGTTTGGGAAATTCCACTATTACAACCCCTAATATCTTGGAATTTTATAAGAAATAGATTTCTTATTGATCTTAACATGTTTTAAATATGGATATGCATACCTGAAACATATTGAAGATGCAAATGACCAAATGATCCCAAAATTTCAATGAGTAGAAAAAAATTTAAATTCTCAAGTTAACGTGCAGAATATTTACTCGAGCCAAACAACCCATTTTTTGCCCATTTACTAAAAGCTAACCTAACAATTATAGATAATCGTACAAGGTTTTGATCGATTAATGATGCGTAATGGCTATAATTTTTTTTAGAACTGACTTATGGTTTGAGGGTCAACACTAAGTTTAAATCCATTGCCCCCGTTTTCCATTGATTGCAAAACCTAATATATAAAAAACTAATAGCGTTTACAATCCCTAAAAATCACATATACATTTTGGAATTATCTTTCTCTACATTTGTGCATTTCCATTTTGGATGTTCAATTTATTTTCCAATCCAAACTTGAGTTTTCACTCTCCCTTTTTTCTCGTAAACGGAAAGATAAGGCAAATAGATCACAACAAAATCAAAATCTTAGAATTTATGTATGCAAAAATTGAAAACTATAATAAATGTAAGTGAAGAAAATTTTTTCACGCACTAAAATGAACATCAAAGTTTTGTTATCCAAGTTTGGAAAATTCCTCTAGTACAACCCCTAGTAGCTAGGAATTTGACAAGAAAGAGATTTCTAATTGATCCTAACATGTTTTAAATATGGAAATGCATGCCCGAAACTTGTTGAAGATGCAAATGACCTAAATATCCAAAAATTTCAAGGAGAAGAAAAAATTAAATTCTCCAGTTAACGTGTGGTAGGATATTCAACCGAGCCAAACATCCCACTTTTTACGCATTTACAAAAAGATGACCTAACAATCATAGATCATCGTAAACATTTTGATCGAGTAATGATGTGTAACAACTCTAATTTTTGTTAGAAATGACTTATGGTTTGGGAGTCAACACTCAGTTGAAAATGCCTCGCCCCCCCTTTTCCGATTTTTGCCAAACCTAATATATACAAAACTAATAGAGTTTACAATCCCTAAAAATCGCAAATAATTTTTCGAATTATATTATTCAAAATTTGTGCATTTGCATTTTGGAAGTTCAATTTTATTTCCAATCCACACTTGATTTTTCACTCTCCCTTTTTCCTCGTAAACGAAAAGATATGACAAATAGATCACAAAAAAATAAAAAATTTAGAGTTTAAGTATGCAAAAAATTGAAAATTATAATAAATTTAAGTAAAGAAAATTACTTCACGCACTAAAAATCAACACCAAAGTTTTGTGATCCGTGTTTGGAAAATTCCACTAGTTCAACCCCTGATAGCTTTGTGGAATTTTATACGAAAGAGATTTCTAATTGATCCTAACATGTTTTTAAAATGTATATGTATGCCTGAATCATGTTGAAGATGCAAATTACCTAATGATACAAGGAGTAGAAAAAATTAAATTCTCAAGTTAAGATGCGGTGGGATATTTACCAAAGCCAAACACCCCACTTTTTGCCTATTTACAAAAAATGGACCTAACAATCATAGATCATCGTAAAGCTTTTGATTGATTAATGATCTGTAACGGCTATAATATTTTTTAGAAATGACTTATGGTTTGGGAGACAACACTCAGTTAAAAAAGCCTCGCCTTCCCTTTTTCAATGATTGCAAAACCTAATATATAAAAAATTAAAAGTGTTTATAATCCCTAAAAATCACAGATTCTTTTTGGAATTATCTCTCTACATTTGTGTATTTGCATTTTAGATGTTCAATTTTTTTTCAAATCCAAACTTGAGTTTTTACTATCCCTTTTTTCTCGTAAACAAAAAGATAAGGCAAATAGATCACAACAAAATGAAAATTTTAGAGTTTATGTATGAAAAAATTTGAAAACCATAATAAATGTAAGCGAAGAAATTTTTTTCAGGCGCAAAAAATGAACACCAAACTTTTGTTATCCAAGTTTTGGAAATTCCACTAGTACAACCTCTAATAGCTTGGAATTTTATAAGAAAGAGATTTCTAATTGATCCTAACAAGTTTTAAATATGGATATGCATGCCTAAAACATGTTGAAGAAGCAAATGACCTAATGAACCAAAAATTTCGAGTAGAAAAAATTAAATTCTCAAGTTAACGTGCGGTAGGTTATTCAACCGAGCCAAACAACCCGCTTTTTGCGCATTTACAAAAAGCTGACCTAACAATCATAGATCATCGTAAACATTTTGATCGATTAATGGAGCATAACAGCTATAATTTTTGTTAGAAATGACTTATGGTTTGAGAGTCCACACTCAGTTAAAAATGCATACACCCCCCCCCCTTTTGCGATGATTGCAAAACCTAATATATTAAAAAATAAAAGAGTTTACAATCCCTAAAAATCATATATACTTTTAGGAATCATCTCTCTCTGCATTTGTGCATTTGTATTTTGGTTGTTCAATTTTTTTTCAAATCCAAACTTGATTTTCACTCTCCCTTTTTTCTCGTAAAAAAAATATTCAAAAAACAAATAAAAAAATAAAAATTTAATATTTAATGTATGCAAAAAATTGAAAAATATAATAAATGTAAGTGTAGAAAATTATTTCACGCACTAAAAATGAGCAACAAAGTTTTGTGATCCATGTTTAGGAAATTCCACCAAAACAACCCCTAATAGCTTGGTGGAATTTTATAAAAAAGAGATTTATAATTGATCCTAACATGTTTTAAATTTGGATATGCACGCCTGAAACATGTTGAAGATGCAAATGACATAATGATCCAAAAATTTCAAGGAGTAGAAAAAAAATTTCTCAAGTTAATGTGTGGTGGGATATTTTCCAGAGCCAAATAACCCACTTTTTTCCTATTTACAAACAGCGGACCTAACAATCAAAGATCATCGTAAAGTTTTTGATCGATTAATGATGTGTAACAGCTATAATTTTTGTTAGCAATGACTTATGATTTGGGAGTCAAAACTCTCTGAAAAATGCCTTGCCCCCCCTTTTCCGATGATTGCAAAAAATAATATATAAAAAAATAAAAAAGTCTACAATCCTTAAAAATCACAAATACTTTTTGGAATTGCCTCTCCCATCATTTGTGTATTTCCATTTTGGATGTTCAATTTTTTTTCAAATCCATATTTGAGTTTTCACTCTCCCATTTTTCTCGTAACAAAAAAGATAAGATAAATAGATCACAACAAAATAAAAATTTTAGAGTTTATGTATGAGAAAAATTGAAAACTATAATAAAAGTAACTGAAGAAATTTTTTTCACGCACTATAAATGAATGCCAAAGTTTTTGTTATCCATGTTTGGGAAATTTCACTAGCACAACACGTAATAGCTCTGAATTTTATAAGAAAGAGATTTCAACTTGATCCTAACATGTCTTAAATATGGATATGCATGCCTGAAACATGTTGAAGATGAAAATGACCTAGTGACAAAAAAATTTCAAAGAGTAGAAACATTTAAATTCACTTGTTAACGTGCAGTGGGATATTCACCCGAGCCAAATAACCCACTTTTTCCCATTTACAGAAAGCAAACCTAACAATCATAGATCATCGTAAACGTTTTGATCAGTTAATGATGTCTAACGGCTATATTTTTTGTTAGAAATGACTTGTCGTTTGGGAGTCAACACAAAGTTAAAAATGACACCCCCCTACTCCCCGCCCCCCTTTTCCGATGATTGCAAAACATAATATATAAAAAACTAAAAGAGTTTAGAATTGCTAAAAATTCCATATACTTTTTAGAATTATCTCTCTCTACACTTACGCATTTGCATTTTGGATGTTCAATTTTTTTTCAAATCCAAACTTGAGTTTTCACTCTCATTTTTTCTCATAAACAAAAAGATAAGGCAAATAAATCACAACAAAATGATTTAGAGTTTATGTATGCAAAAATTTGAAAACTACAATAAATGTATGTGAAGAAAATTATTTCATGCACTAAAAATGAACACCAAAGTTTTGTTATCCATGATTGAGAAATTCCACTGGTACAACCCTTAATAGCCTGGAGGAATTTTATAAAAAAGAGATTTCTAATTGATCCTAACATGTTTTAAATATGGATATGCTTGCCTGAAACATGTTGAAGATGCAAATGACCTAACGATCCAAAAATTTCAAGGAGTAGTAAAAATTAAATTCTCAATTTAACGTGCGGTGGGATATGTACCGGAGCCAAACAACCCACTTTTTTCCTTTTCACAAAAAATGGACCTAACAATCATAGATCATCGTAAATGTTTTGATCGATTAATTATGTGTAACGGCTATAATTTTTGTTAGAAATGACTTATGGTTTGGGAGTTAACACTCAGTTAAAAATGCCTTGCCCCCCTGTTTTGATGATTGCAAAACCTAATATATAAAAAACTTAAGGAGTTTACAATCCTTATAAATCATACATACTTTTTGGAATTATCTCTCTCTGCATTTGTGCATTTCCATTTTGGACGTTCAACTTTTTTTTCAAATACAAACTTGAGTTTTCACTCTCCCATTTTTCACAAACGCAAAAAGATCAGGCAAATAGATCACAACAAAATGAAAATTTTAAAGTTTATGTATGCAAAAAATCGAAGACTATAATAAAAGTAAGTGAAGAAAATAATTTCACGCACTAAAAATGAACACCAAAGTTTTGTTATCCATGTTTGGGATATTCCACTAGTATAACCCCTAATAACTTGGTGGAATTTTATATGAAAGAGATTTCTAATTGATCCTAAAGTGTTTTAAATATGGAAATGCATGCCTTAAACATGTTGAAGATGCAAATGACCTAATGACTAAAAATTTCAAATAGTAGAAAAAATTAAATTCACATGTTAACGTGAAGTGGAATATTCACCCGAGCCAAACAACCCACTTTTTTCCCATTTACAAAAATAACACCTAACAATAATTGATCATCGTAAACATTTTGATAGGTTAATGATGCCTAACGGCTATAATTTTTGTTAGAATTGACTTGTGGTTTGGGAGTCGACACAAAGTAAAAAATGCTGAGCCGCCCCTCCTCCCCCCTTTTTCCGATGATTGAAAAATATAATATATAAAAACTAAAAGAGTTTAAAATCTCTAAAAATCACATATACATTTTGGAATTATCTCTCTCTGCATTTGTGCATTTGCATTTTGGATGTTCAATTTTTTTTCAAATCCAAACTTGAGTTTTCACTATCCCTTTTTTCTCGTAAACAAAAAACATAAGGCAAATACATCACAACAAAATGAAAAATTTAGAGTTTATGTATGCAAAAATTTGAAAACTATAATAAATTTAAGTGAAGAAAATTATTTCAGGCACCAAAGTTTTTTTATCCATGTTTTGGATATTCCACTAGTATAACCCCTAATAGCTTGGTGGAATTTTACAAGAAAGAGATTTCTAATTGATCCTAACATGTTTTAAATATGGATATGCATGCCTGAAACATGTTGAAGATGCAAATGACCTAATGATAAAAAAATTCAAAGAGAAGAAAATATAAAATTCACTTGTTAACTTGCAGTGGGATATTCACCCGAGCCAAACAACCCACTTTTTTCCCATTTAAAAAAAGCAAATCATAGATCATGGTAAACGTTTTGATAGGTTAATGATGCCTAACGGCTATAATTTTTGTTAGAAATAACTTGTGGTTTGGGAGTCAACACAAAGATAACAACGTCAAGCCCACCCCCCCCTCTTTTCAGATGATTGCAAAGCATAATATATATAAAACTAAAAGAGTTTAAAATCCCTAAAAATCACATATACTTTTTGGAATTATCTCTCTCTGCATTTGTGCATTTGCATTTTGGATCTTCAATTTTTTTTCATATCCAAACTTGAGTTTTCACTCTCCCTTTTTTCTCGTAAACAAAAAAGATAAGACAAATAGATCACAACAAAATGAAAATTTTAGAGTTTATGTATGCAAAAATTTGAAAACTATAATAAATGTAAGTGAAGAAAATTTTTTCACACACTAAAAATGAACACCAAAGTTTTGTGATCCATGATCTGGAAATTCCACTAGTACAACCCTTAATAGCTTGGTGGAATTTTATAAGAAAGAGGTTTTTATTTGATCCGAACATGTTTTAAATTTGGATATGCATGCCTAAAACATGTGGAAGATGCAAATGACCAAATGATCCAAAAATTTCAAGGAGTAGAAAAAATTAAATTCTCAAGTAAATGTACGGTGGGATATTTTTCAGAGCCAAACAACCCACGTTTTGCCTGTTTACAAAAAGCGAAACTAACAATCACAGATCATCGTAAAGGTTTTGATCGATTAATGATGTGTAACGGCTATAATTTCAGTTTGAAATGACTTATGATTTTGGAGTCAAAACTCTGTTAAGAATTCCTGGCCCCCCCTTTTCCGATGATTGCAAAACATAATATATAAAAAACTAAAAAAGTTTAAAATCCTTAAAAATCATAGATACTTTTTGGAATTACCTTTATCATCATTTGTGCATTTCCATTTTCGATGTTCAAATTACTTTCAAATCCAAATTGGAGTGTTATCTCTCCCATTTTTCTCGTAAACAAAAAGAAAAGATAAATAGATCACAACAAAATAAAAAATTTACAGTTTATGTATGCAAAAAATTGAAAACTATAATAAATGTAAGTGAAGAAAATTTTTTCACGCACAAAAAATGAACTCCAAAGTTTTTGTTATCCATATTTGGGAAATTCCACTAGCACAACACGTAATAGCTCTGAATTTTATAAGACAAAGATTTAAAATTGATCCTATCATGTTTTAAATATGGATAAGCAAGCCTGGAACATGTTGAAGATGAAAATGACCTAATGACCAAAAAATTTCAAAGATTAGAAAAAATTAAATTCACATGTTAACGTGCAGTGGGATATTCACCCGACCCAACCAACCCACTTTTTTTCCATTTACAAAAAGCAGACCTAACAATTATAGAGCATCGTAAACATTTTGATCGGTTAATGATGCCTAACGGCTATAATTTTTGTTAGAAATGACTGGTGATTTGGGAGTCAACACAAAGTTAATATTGCCACCCCCTCCTCCCTCTTTTCAGATGATTGCATAACATAATATAGAAAAAACTAAAAGAGTTTACAATAAAAAAAATCGCATATACTTTGTGGAATTATCTCTCTCTGCATTTGTGCATTTGCATTTTGGATGTTCAATTTTTTTTCAAATCCAAACTTGAGTTTTCACTCTCCCTTTTTTTGTAAAAAAAAAAAAGATAAGCCAAATAGATCACAACAAAATGAAAATTATAGAGTTTATGTATGCAAAAATTTGAAAACTATAATAAATGTAAGTGGATAAAATTATTTCCCCTCTAAAAATGGCCACCAAAGTGTTGTTATCCATGTTTGGGAAATTCCACTATTACAACCCCTAATAGCTTGGTGGAATTTTATAAGAAAGAGATTTCTAATTGATCCTAACATGTTTTAAATGTGGATATGCATGCCTTATACATGTTGAAGATGCAAATGACCTAATGATCAAAACATTTCGAGTAGAAAAAATTAAATTCTCAAGTTAACGTGCGAAGGGATATTTACTAGAGCCAAACAACCCACTTTTTGCCTATTTACAAAAAGTGGACCTAACAATCATAGATCATTGAAAAGGTTTTGATCGATTAATGATGTGTAACAACTATAATTTTTCGTAGAAATGACTTATGTTTTGGTAGAAAACACATAGTTAAAAATACCACGCCCCCCCTTTTCCAATGATTGCAAAACCTAATATATAAAAACTAATAAAGTTTACAATCTCTAAAAATCGCAGATACTTTTTGGAATTATATCTCTCTGCATTTGTGCATTTGCATTTTAGACGTTCAATTTTTTTTGCTATCGACACATTTTTCCCATTTACAAAAAGCAGACCTAACCATCATAGATCATCGTAAAAGTTTTGATCGATTAATGATGCCTAACGGATATAATTTTTGTTAGAAATGACTTGTGGTTTGTGAATCAACACAAAATTAAAAATACCTCGCACCCCCCCCCCCCCCCCCCCCCCTTTTTTGATAATTTCAAAACATAATATATAAAAACCTAAAAGAGTTTACAATCCCTAAAAATCACATATACTTTTTGGAATTATCTCTCTCTGCTTTTTTGCATTTGCATTTTGGATGTTCAAGTTTTTTCAAATCCAAACTTGATTTTTCACTCTCCCTTTTTTCTTGTAAACAAAAAGATAAGGCAAATAGATCACAAAAAAATGAAAATTGTAGAGTTTATGTATGTAAAAAATTGAAAACTATAATAAATGTTTGTGAAGAAAATTATTTCACGCACTAAAAATGAACACCAAATTTTTGTTATCCATGTTTGGAAAATTCCACTAGAACAACCCCTAATAGATTAGTAGAATTTTATAAGAAAGAGATTTCTAATTGATCCTAACATGTTTTAAATATGGATATGCATGCCTGAAACATGTTGAAGATGCAAATGACCTAATGTTCCAAAATTTCGAGTAGAAAAAATTATATTCTCAAGTTAACATGCGGTGGGATATTTACCAGAGCCCAACAACCCACTTTTTGCCTATTTAAAAAAAACTGACATAACAATCATAAATCATCGTAAAGGTTTTGATCGATTAATGATGTGTAACGGCTATAATTTTTGTTAGAAATGACTTATGGTTTGGGAGTCAACACTCAGTTAAAATGCCTCCCCCCCCACCCCCCCCCCCCCCCCCCCCCCTTTTTCGATGATTCCAAAACCTAATATATATATATATATAAAAGAGTTTACAATACCTAAAAATGACATATTCTTTTTAGAATTATCTCTCTCTGCATTCATACATTTGCATTTTGGATGTTCAATTTTTTTTCAAATCCAAACTTGAGTTTTCTCTCTCCATTTTTTCTCGTAAACAAAAAGATAAGTCAAATAGATCACAAAAAAATGAAAATTTTACAGTTTATGTATACAAAAAATTGGAAACTATAATAAATGTAAGTGAATAAAATTTTTTCACTCACTAAAAATGAACACCAAAGTTTTGTTATCCATGTTTGGGAAATTCAACTAGTACAACTTGTAATAGGTTTGAACTTGATAAGAAAGAGATTTCTAATTGATCCTAACATGTTTTAAATGCGAATATGCATGCCTGAAATATGTTGAAGAAGCAAATGACCTAATGATACCAAAATTTCAAGGAGTAGAAAAAAATAAATTCTCAAGTTAACGTACGGCGGGATATTCAACCTATCCAAACAACCCACTTTTTGTGCATTTACAAAATGCTGACCTAACAATCATGGATCATCGTAACCATTTTGATCATTTAATGATGTGTAACCGCTATAATTTTTGTTAGAAATTACTCATGGTTTGGGAGTCAACACTCAGTTAAAAATGCCTCGCCCCCCCCCCCCCCCCCCCCCCCCCCCCCTTTTCCGATGATTACGAAACCTAATATATAAAAAAACTAAAGAGTTTACAATCCCTAAAAGTCACATATACTTTTTGGAATTATCTCTCTCTGCATAGTGCATTTGCATTTTGGATGTTCAATTTTTTTTTCAAATCCTAACTTGAGTTTTCACTCTCCCTTTTTTCTCATAAACAAAAAGATAAGGCAAATAGGTCACAAAAAAATGAAAATTTTTGAGTTTATGTATGGAAAAAATTGAAAACTATAATAAATGTAAGTGAATAAAATTATTTCACTCACTAAAAATGAACACCAAAGTTTTGTGATCCATGTTTGGGAAATTCCACTAGTACAACCCCTAATAGCTTGGTGGAATTTTATAAGAAAGAGATTTCTAATTGATCCTAACTTGTTTTAAATATGGATATTGATGTGAACAAAGGTTAGTTTTACGCTGTTATATTGTGGGACCCACCATGGAGTAGCAAGCTAGTGGGACCCACAAACATAGGTTGGTTTTATCCTGTTATATTGCGGGACCCACCATGGAGGCACAAGGTAGTAGGATCCACCAAGAAGACATGGGCAAGATTTACTCTACTACAAAGTGGGACTGACCATGGAGGCACAAGATGGTGGAGACCCACCGTGAGATTTCGTGGGACCCACAAGGATGGCCACAAGTTGGCAATCTATCCTAGAAGGGTAATGTCAACACTCAGTTAAAAATCCTTCGCCTCCCTCCTTTTTTTATGATAGAAAAACCTAATATATAAAAAATAAAAGAGTTTACGATCATTAAAAATCATAGATACTTTTTGGAATCATCTCTCTCAGCATTCTGCATTTCCATTTTGAATGTTCAATTTTTTTTCAAATCCGAACTTGAGTTTTCACTCTCCCATTTTCCTTGTAAACAAAAAGATAAGGCATATAGATCACTACAAAAAGAAAATTTTAGAGTCTATGTATGCCAAAAATTGAAAACTATAATAAATGTAAGTGAAGAAAAATTTTTCACGCACTAAAAATGAACACCAAAGTTTTTGTTATCCATGTTTGGGAAATTCCACTTGCACTACACCTAATAGCATGGAATTTTATAAGAAAGAGATTTCTAATTGATCCTAACAAGTTTTAAATATGGATATGCATGCCTGAAATTCTTTGAAGATGCAAATGACCTAATGACCAAAAAATTTAAAGGAGTAGAAAAAATTAAATTCTCATGTTAATGTGCAGTGGGATATTCACCCAAGCCAAACAACCCACTTTTTGCCAATTTACAAAAAGCAGAATTAACAATCATAGAGCATCATAAAGGTTTTGATCAATTATTGTTGCGTAATGGCTATAATTTTTGTTAGAAATGACTTATAGTTTGGGAGTCAACACTCAGTTAAAAATCCATTGCCCCCCCTTTACTGATTATTGAAAAACCTAATATATAAAAAACTTAAAGAGTTTAAAATCCTTAAAAATCACTGATACTTTTTGGAATTATCTCTCTTAGCATTTGTGCATTTCCGTTTTGGATGTTCAATTTTTTTCAAATCCAAACTTGAGTTTTCACTCAACCTTTTTTCTCGTAAACAAAGAGATAAGGCAAATAGATCACACCGAAATGAAAATTTTAGAGTTTATGTATCCAAAAAATTGAAAACTATTCTAAATTTAAGTGAAGAAAAATATTTCACCCACTAAAAATGACCACCAAAGTTTTGTTATCCATGTTTTGGAAATTCCACACTTACAACCCCTAATCGCTTGGAATTTTATAAGAAATAGATTTCTAATTGATCCAAAAATTTCAAGAAGTAGAAAAAATTAAATTCTCATGTTAACGTGCGGTGGGATATTTACTCGAGTCGAACAACCCACTTTTTGTCCATTTACAAAAAGCTAACCTAACAATCATAGATAACCGTAAAGGTTTTGATCGATTAATGATGTGTAATGGCTATAATTTTTGTTAGAACTAACTTGTGATTTGAGAGTCAACACTTTGTTTAAATACCTCACCCCCCTTTTCCGTTGATTTCAAAACCTAATATATAATAAAATAATAGAGTTTACAATCCCTAAAAATCACAGATACATTTTGAAATTATCTTTCTTTGAATTTTTGCATATCCGTTTTGGATGTTATATTTATTTTCCAATCCAAACTTGAGTTTTCACTCTCCATTTTTTCTCGCAAAAAATAAAAGATCAGGCAAATAGATCACAAAAAAATTAAAATTTTAGAGTTTATGTATGGAAAATATTGAAAACAATAATAAATATAAGTGATGAAATTTTTTTTACGCGCTAAAAATGAACTCCAAAGTTTTGTTACCCATATTTGGGAAATTCCACTAGTACAACACCTAATAGCTTGGAATTTGATAAGAAAGAGATTTCTAGTTGATCCTAACCTGTTTTCAATATGGATATGTATGCCAGAAACATGTTGAATATGCAAATGACCTAATGATCCAAAAATTTCAAGGAGAAAAAGAAAAAATTCTCAAGTTAACGTGCGGTTGGATATTCAACCGAGCCAAAAAACCCACTTTTTGCGCATTTACAAAAACCTGACCTAACAATCATAGATAATCCTAAAGGTTTTGATCGATTAATGATGCGTAATATCCATAATTTTTGTTAGAATTGACTTATGGTTTGAGTGTCCACGCTCAGTTTAAATCCCTCGGCCCCCTTTTCCGTTGCTTGGAAAACCTAATAAATAAAAAACTAATGGAGTTTTCAATCCCTAAAAATTGCAGATACTTTTTGGAATTACCAGAGCCAAACATTCCACTTTTAGCCTTTTTAATAAAAGTTGTCATAACAATCAAAGATCATCGTAAAGGTTTTGATCAATTAAAGATGTGTAACGACTTTAATTTTTGTTAGAAATGACTTATGGTTTGGGAGTCTACACTCAGCTAAAAATGCTTCCCCCCCCCCCTTTTTCTTTTACGATGACTTCAAAACCTAATATATAAAAAACTAAAAGGGTTTACAATCCCTAAAAATCGATGATACTTTTTTGAATTATCTCTTTCTGCATTTGTGCATTTGCATTTTGGATGTTCAATTTTTTTTTCAAATCCACACTTGAGTTTACACTCTCCCTTTCTCTCGTAAACAAAAACATAAGGCAAATAGATCACGACAAAATGAAAATTTTAGAGTTTTTGTATTCAAAAATTTGAAAATTATAATAAATATAAGTGAAGAAAATTATTTCACGCACTAGAAATGAACACCAAAGTTTTGTTATCCATGTTTGGGAAATTTCACTAGTACAACCCCTAATAGCTGGGTGGAATTTTATAAGAAAGAGATTTCTAATTGATCCTAACATGTTTCAAAAATGGATATGCATGCCTGAAGCATGTTGAAGATGCAAATGACCTAATGATCGAAAATTTTCATGGAGTGGGAAAAATTAAATTCTCAAGTAAACGTGCGGTTGGATATTTACCAGAGCCAAACAACACAGTTTTTGCCTATTTACCAAAAGCGGACCTAACAATCATAGATCATCATAAATGTTTTGATCGATTAATGATGTGTAACGCCTATAATTTTTGTTAGAAATGACTTATGGTTTGGGGGTCAACACTCAGTTCAAAATGCCTCGCCCCTCCCTTTTTCGATGATTGCAAAACCTAATATATAAAAAACTAAAAGAGTTTACAATCCTTAAAAATCACTAATACTTTTTGGAATTATCTCTCTTTGCATTTGTGCATTTCCATTCTGGATGTTAAATTTTTTTTCAAATCCAAACTTGAGTTTTCATTCTCCCATTTTTCTCATAAACAAAAAGATATGGAAATATATCACAACAAAATGAAAATTTTAGAGTTTATGTTTGCAAAAAATTGAAAATATTTTAAATTTAAGTGAAGAAATTTTTTTCACCCACTAAAAATGACCACCAAAGTTTTGTTATCCATGTTTGGGAAATTCCACTATTACAAACCCTAATAGCTTGGAATTTGATAAGAAATAGATTTCTATTTGATCCTAACATGTTTTAAATATGGATATGCATCCCTAAAACATATTGAAGATGCAAATGACCAAATGATCCAAAAGTTTCACAGAGTAGAAAAAAATAAATTCTCAAGTTAACGTGCGGAGGGATTTTTACTCGAGCCGAACAACCCACTTTTTGCCCATTTACAAAAAGCTAACCTAACAATCATAGATAATCGTAAAGGTTTTGATCGATTAATGATGTGTAACGGCTAAATTTTTTTTTAGAACTGACTTATGGTTTGATAGTCAACACTCAGTTTAAATCCCTCACCCTTCCTTTTCAGTTGATTGTAAAACCTGATATAGAAAAAAACTAATAGAGTTTACAATCCCTAAAAATCACAGATACATTTTGGAATTATCTTTCTCTGCATTTTTGCGCTTCCATTTTGGAGGTTCAATTTATTTTCAGTTCCAAATTTGAGTTTTCAATCTCCCTTTTTTCTCGTAAACAAAAAGATAAGGCAAATAGAACACAACAAAATGAAAATTTTAGAGTTGATGTATGCAAAAAATTGAAAACTATAACAAATGTAAGTGAAGAAAGTTTTTTTCACGGACTAAAAATGAACACCAAAGTTTTGTTATCCATGTTTGGGAAATTCCACTAGTACAACCCCTAATAGCTTGCAATTTTATAAGAAAGAGATTTCTAATTAATACTAACATGTTTTAAATATGGATATGCAACGCTGAAACATGTTGAAGATGCAAATGACCTAATGATCCAAAAATTTTGAGTAGAAAAAATTAAATTCAAATCCAAACTTGAGTTTTCACTCTCCCATTTTTCTCGTGAAAAAAAAGATAAGGCAAATAGATCACAAGAAAATGAAAATTTTAGAGTTTATGTATGCAAAAAAATTTGAAAACTATAATAAATGTATGTGAAGAAAATTATTTCACACACTAAAAATGAACACCAAAGTTTTGTTATCCAAGTTTTGGAAATTCCACTAGTACAACCCATAATAGCTTGGTGGAATTTTATAAGAAAGAAATTTCTAATTGATCCTAACATGTTTTAAATGTGGTGGATATGCATGCCGGAAACATGTTGAAGATGCAAATGACCTAATGATCCTAAAATTTTGGGTAGAAAAAATTAAATTCAAATCCAAACTTGAGTTTTCAATCTCCCTTTTTTCTCGTAAACAAAAAGATAAGGCAAATAGAACACAACAAAATGAAAGTTTTAGAGTAGATGTATGCAAAAAATTGTAAACTATAACAAATGTAAGTGAAGAAAGTTTTTTTCACGCACTAAAAATGAATACCAAAGTTTTGTTATCCATGTTTGGGAAATTCCACTAGTACAACCCCTAATAGCTTGCAATTTTATAAGAGAGATTTCTAATTAATACTAACATGTTTTAAATATGGATATGCAACGCTGAAACATGTTGAAGATGCAAATGACCTAATGATCCAAAAATTTTGAGTAGAAAAAATTAAATTCAAATCCAAACTTGAGTTTTCACTCTCCCATTTTTCTTGTGAACAAAAAGATAAGGCAAATAGATCACAAGAAAATGAAAATTTTAGAGTTTATGTATGCAAAAAAATTTGAAAACTATAATAAATGTATGTGAAGAAAATTATTTCACGCACTAAAAATGAACACCAAAGTTTTGTTATCCATGTTTTGGAAATTCCACTAGTACAACCCATAATAGCTTGGTGGAATTTTATAAGAAAAAAATTTCTAATTGATCCTAACATGTTTTAAATGTGGTGGATATGCATGCTGGAAACGTGTTGAAGATGCAAATAACCTAATGATCCAAAAATTTCAAGGAGTCGAAAAAATTAAATTTTCAAGTTAAAGAGCAGAGAGATATTTACAAGAGCCAAACAACCCGCTTTTTGCCTATTTAAAAAAAGATGGCGTAACAATCATAGATCATCGTAAAGGTTTTAATTAATTAATGATGTGTAATGGTTATAATTTTGGTTAGAAATGACTTATGGTTTGGGAGTCAACACTAACTTAAAAATGAATTCCCCACCCCCCCAACCTAATATATAAAAAACTAAAGAAGTTTACAATCCTAAAAATCACATATTCTTTTTGCAATTATCTCTCTCTGCATTTGTGCATTTGCATTCTAGATGTTCAATTTTTTTTCAAATCCAAACTTGAGTTTTCACTCTAATTTTTTCTCGCAAACAAAAAGGTAAGGCAAATAGAACATAAAAAAATGAAAATTTTAGAGTTTATGTAGGCAAAAAATATAAAACTATAATAAATGTAAGTGAAGAAATTTTTTTGACGCACTAAAAATGAACACCAAAATTTTGTTATCCATGTTAGAGAAATTCTTCGAGTCCAACCCTTAATTTCTTGGAATTTGATAAGAAAGAGATTTTTAATTGATCCTAACATGTTTTAAATATGGGTATGCATGCTTGAAACTTATTGAAGATGCAAATGACCAAATGATCAAAAAATTTGGAGTAGCAAAAATAAATTCTCAAGTTAACATGGGGTGGAATATTAACTCGAGCCAAACAACCCACTTTTTGTGCATTTACAAAAATATGACCTAAAAATCATAGATAATCCTAAAGGTTTTGATCGATTAATGAAGCGTAACGGCCATAATTTTTGGTAGAACTGACTTATGGTTTGAGAGTCAACACTCAGTTTAAATCCCTCACCCCCCTTTTCCGTTGATTGCAAAACCTAATATATAAAAAACTAATAGAGTTTACAATCCGTAAAAATTGCAGATACTTTTTGGAATTAACGTGCAGTGGAATATTTACTAAAGCCAAACAACCCACTTTTTGCCGATTTCCAAAAAGCTGACGTAACAATCATAGATCATCGTAAATGTTTTGAATGATTAATTATGGGTAACGACTATAATTTTTGGCAGAAATGACTTAATATCTGGGAGACAACACTCAGTTAAAAATGCCTCGCCCCCATTTTCCGATGATTGCAAAACCTAATAGATAAAAATCTAAAAGAGTTTACAATTAATAAAAATCACAAATTCTTTTTAGAATTATCTCTCTCTGCATTTGTGCATTTGAATTTTGGATGTTCAATTTTTTTTCAAATCCAAATTTGAGTTTTCACTCTCCCTTTTTTTCTTGTAAACAAAAAGATAAAGAAAATAGATCAATACAAAATGAAAATTTTAGAGTTTATGTATGCAACAAAATAGAAAACTATAATAAATGTAAGAGAAGAAAATTTGTAGACGCACTAAAAATGAACATCAAAGTTTTGTTATCCATGATTGAGAAATTGCAATAGTACAACCCCTAATAGCTTGGAATTTGATAAGAAAGAGACTTCTAATTGATCCTATCATGTTTTAGGTATGGATATGCATGCCTGAAATATGTTGAAGATGAAAATGACCTAATGGTCCAAAAATTTCAAGGAGTAGAAAAAATTAAATTCTCAAGTTAACGTGCGGTGGGATATTCAAGCGAGTCAAACAACCCACTTTTTGTGTAGACCATCGTAAATATTTTGATCAATTAATGATGCGTAATGGTTATAATTTTTGTTAGAAATGACTTATGGTTTGGGAGTCAACGCTTAGTTAAAAATGCCTCCCCCCCCTCCCCTTTTCCGATGATTGCAAAACCTAATATAAAAAAAACTAAAAGAGTTTACAATCCCTAAAAATTGCAAATACTCTTTGGAATTATCTCTCACTGCATTTGCGCATTTGCATTTTGGATGTTCCAAATTTGAGTTTTCAATCTTCCTTTTTTCTCTTAAACAAAAAGATAAGGCAAATAGATCACAACAAAATGAAAATTTTAGAGTTTATGTATGCAAAAAATGACCACCAAAGTTTTGTTATCCATGTTTGGGAAATTCGAATAGTAGAACACCTAAAAGCTTGGAATTTTATAAGAAAGAGATTTCTAATTGATCCTAACATGTTTTCCATATGGATATGTATGCCTGAAACATGTTGAAGATGCAAATGACCTAATGATCCAAAAATTTCAAAGAGAAAAAAAATTAAATTATCAAGTTAACGTGCGGTGGGATATTCTATCGAGCCAAAAAACCTACTTTTTGCTCATTTACAAAAAGCTGACCTAACAATCAAAGATAATCCTAAAGGTTTGGATCGATCAATGATGCATATCGGCAATAATTTTTGGTAGAACTGACTTATGGTTTGAGAGTCAACACTCAGTTTAAATCCCTCGCCCCCCTTTTCCATTGATTGCAAAACCTAATATATAAAAAACTAATAGAGTTTACAATCCCTAAAAATCGCAGATAATTTTGGGAATTAATGTGCGGTGGGATATTTACCAGAGCCAAACAACCCACTTTTTGCCTATTTACAAAAAGTTGCAGTAACAATCATAGACCATCGTAAAGGTTTTGTTCGATTAATGATGCGAAACGACTATAATTTTTGTTAGTAATGACTTATGGTTTGGGAGTCTACACTCAGTTAAAAATGCCTCGCCCCCCCTTTTTCGATGATTGCAAATCCTAATATATAAAAAACTAAAAGTGTTTACAATCCCTAAAAATTGAAGATACTTTTTGGAATTATCTCTCTCTGCATTTGTGCATTTGCATTTTCGATGTTCAATTTTTTTTCAAATCCAAACTTGAGTTTTCATTCTCCCTTTTTTCTTGTAAACAAAAACATAAGGCAAATAGATCACAAAAAAATGAAAATTTTATAGTTTATGTATGCAAAAAATTGAAAACTATAATAAATGTAAGTGATGAAAATTATTTCACGCACTAAAAATGAACACCAAATTTTTGTTATCCATGTTTGGTAAATTCCACTAGTACAAACCCTAATAGCTTGGAGGAATTTTATGAGAAAAAAATTTCTAATTGATCCTAACATATTTTAAATATGGATATGCATGCTTGAAACATGTTGAAGATGCAAATGATCTAAAGATCGAAAAATTTCGAGTAGAAAAAACTAAATTCTCAAGCTAACATGCAGTGGGATATTTACCAGAGCCAAACAAATCAGTTTTTGTCTTTTTCAAAAAGCGGACCTAACAATCATAGATCATCATAAATGTTTTGATCAATTAATGATGTGTAACGGCTATAATCTTTGTTAGAAATGACTTATGGTTTGGGAGTCAACACTCAGTTAAAAATGCTTCTGCCCCCTTTT
Organism: Aristolochia californica; assembly: GCF_029961685.1. Classification (NCBI taxonomy): domain Eukaryota; kingdom Viridiplantae; phylum Streptophyta; class Magnoliopsida; order Piperales; family Aristolochiaceae; genus Aristolochia; species Aristolochia californica. The sequence continues at coordinate 9,973,898 of NW_027182279.1, forward strand.
CCAATGATTGCAAAACCTAATATATAAAAAACTAAAGGAGTTTACAATCGTTAAAAATCATAGATACTTTTTGAAATTATCTCTCTCTGCATTTGTGCATTTCCATTTTGGATGTTCAATTTTTTTTCAAATCCAAACTTGAGTTTTCACTCTCCCATTTTACTCATAAACAAAAAGATAAGGCAGATAGATCACAACAAAATGAAAATTTTAGAGTTTATGTTGAAAAATACTGAAATCTATAATAATTATAAGTGAAGAAATTTTTTTCACGCACTAAAAATGAACACCAAAGTTTTTGTTATCCATGTCTGGGAAATTCCACTAGTACAACCCCTAATAGCTTGGTAGAATTTTATAAGAAAGAGATTTCTAATTGATCCTAATATGTTTTAAATATGGATATGCTTGCCTGAAACACGTTGAAGGTGCAAATGACCTAATGACCTAAAAATTTCAACGAAAAGAAAAAGTTAAATTCTCATGTTGTGCAATGGGATATTCACCAAAGCCAAACAACCCACTTTTTGCCCATTTAAAAAAAAGCACACCTAAAAATCATAGATCATTGGATAGGTTTTGCCCATTTAAAAATGCTCACCCCCCCATTTTCTGATGATTGCAAAACCTAACATATAAAAAATTAAAAGAGTTTACAATCCCTAAAAATCATTGATTCTTTTTGGAATTATCTCTCTCTGCATTTGTGCATTTGTATTTTGGATGTTCAATTTTTTTCAAATCCAAACTTGAGTTTTCACTCTCCCTTTTTTCTCGTAAACAAAAAGGTAAGGCAAATAGATTACAAAAAAATGAAATTTTAAGAGTTTATCTATGCCAAAAATTGAAAACTATGATAAATGTAAGTGAAGAAATTTTTTTGACGCACTAAAAAGGAACACACAAGTATTGTTATCCATGTTTGGGAAATTCCACTAGCACAACCCCTAATAGCATGGAATTTGATAAGAAAGAGATTTCTAATTGATCCTAACATGTTTTAAATATGGATATGGATGCCTAAAACATGTTGAAGATGCAAGTGACCTAATGATCCAAAACTTTAGAGTAGAAAAAATTAAATTCTCAAGTAAACATGCGGTGGGATATTCGACCGAGCCAAACAACCCACTTTTTTCACATTTAGAAAATGCTGACCTAACAATCATAGATCATCAATAGGGTTTTGATCGATTAATGATGTGTAACGTAAATAATTTTTGTTAGAAATGACTTAAGGTTTTGGAGTCAACACATTGTAAAAAATGCCTCGCCCCGTGCCACCCCCCTCAACCCCCCCCCCCCCCCCCCCCCCCCCCCCCCCCCTTTTCCGATGATTGCAAAACCTAATATATAAAAAATTAAAAGAGTTTACAATCCTTAAAAATATCAGATACTTTTTGGAATTATCTCTCTGTGCATTGTGCATTGCATTGCTTTGGATGTTCAATTTTTTTTCTAATCCAAACTTGAGTTTCCCCTCTCCCTTTTCTCTCGTAAACAAAAAAAATATGGCAAATAGATCACAGCAAAATGAAAATTTTAGAGTTTATGTATGTAAAAAATCCAAAACTATAATAAATGTAAGTGAAGAAAATTATTTCATGCACTAAAAATGAAATCCATAGTTTTGATATCCATGTTTGGGAAATTACTATAGTACAACCCCTAATAGCTTGGTGAAATTTTATAAGAAAGAGATTTCTAATTGCTCCTAACATGTTTTAAATATGGAGATACATGCCTAAAACATGTTGAAGATGCAAATGACCTAATGATTCAAAATTTTCAAGTACTAGAAAAAATTAAATTCTCAAGTTAACAAGCGGTGGGATATTTACCTGAGCCAAACAACCAACTTTTTGCCTATTTAGAAAAAGCTGATGTAACAATCATAGATCATCGTAAAGGTTTTGATCGTTTAAGGATGTTTAACGGCTATAATTTTTGTTAGAAATGACTTATGGTTTGGGAGTCAACACTCAGTTAAAATGCCTAGCCCCCCCTTTTCTGATGATTGCAAAACCTAATATATAAAAAACTAAAAAAATTTACAATCACTAAAAATCACAGATTCTCTTTGGAATTATCTCTCTTTGCATTTTGGATATTCAATTTTTTTCAAATCCAAACTATAGTTTTCACTCTCCCTTTTTTCTCGCAAACAAAAAGAAGGCAAATAGATCATAACAAAATGAAAATTTTAGAGTTTATGTATGCCGAAAATTGAGAACATAATAAATGTAAGTGAAGAAATTTTTTTGATGCACTAAAAATGAACACCAAAGTTTTGTTATCCGTGTTTGGGAAATTCCACACCCATAATAGCTTGGAATTTGATTAAGAAAGGGATTTCTAAATGATCCTAACATGTTTTAAATATGGATATGCCTGCCTGAAACATGTAGAACAAGCAAATGACCTAATGATCCAAAAATTTCAAGGAGTAGAAAAAATTAAATTCTCAAGTTAACATGCGGTGGGATATTCAACCGAGCCAAACAACCCACTTTTTACGCATTTACAAAAGCTGACCTAACAATCATAGATCATCGTAAATGTTTTGATCGATTAATGATACGTAACGGCTATAATTTTTGTTAGAAATGACTTAAGGTTTGGGAGTCAACACACTGTTAAACCCCCCCCCCCCCTTCTGATAGATGCCATATTCTGACATGAGAACTAGGTTAATTATAATAGAATAACCTTTATAATTGTGTTATAGGTGGTTATTTATTAGTTTTCAAATGAAACGTGCATTTATTGAATTTGGCATTAATCACTGTCTATATTGCATATTTTTCTCTCCTGAATTATATTTCATTGCTTTTATGGCTTATTTCTTTCTGATATGCTTTTTATGGATTCAATTATGGAATTTCAGGGGAATTTTGGTGGAGAATTAGATATTTACCAAAATGCCCTTAGTGAAATGGAGTGATTTTTAGGGAAAATCGTATTAAAACAAAAGGGAGCATCGACTGAAAGGGGGGGGGGGGGGGGGGGGGGGAGGGGAGGTCGATCGAAACAGAGCATCGTGGACCGAAATAGGGGAAGACCCGAGAGGATTTTGCCACCGTCATTCGCCGTGCCACCGTCGTCCACCGCCATCCGACAACCAAGAACAGACCCGAGGAGAGCTCGAGAGAGTCTCTGTCGCGATGAGTTCGACAATGCTAGTTTCTGCTCGCCAGGCCGAGAGGTGACCCGAGAGGGCTTCTCCGGTGCCAATTCCGCTTTTCGACCATCCTCCGACGTTGATTACCTATTTTCGACCATTCCCGGAGCTATTCCGACTTTGACCGAGACTCGAGAGAGCCGGTTAGAGGACTTCAGCTTCATTTCGTTCTTCGCCGGTCGACACCTCCGTTAGTGGGCTTCTATCCTTCTTCGCCGGCGTCGTCTCTACCTCCGGCCACTCGCTCTTGCTATCCGAAGCCATCAATTTTGGGAAATTGCAGCACCCGTGAGAACGAGTCT